>NC_065570.1:44259664-54259664 GCF_937616625.2 Mercurialis annua | reverse complement strand
ATCCCTCTACGATCGCCGTGCCGAATCCGACGCCTGATTCGGTGAATCCTGATCTTGATCCTGCTTCTAGCGATCAGGTTCCTGCTGCGACTTCCAAGTCGCCTCTGCTTCCTTCGAAGGAATCAGTTCCTTCTCTGAAGGGGTTGCCTACCGCCGGCCAGAAGCGTCCTGCTGAGGACCAGGCTGGAGCTTCTGCCAAGCGTCCCAAGAAGAAGAAATCTTCTGGGGTGTCTATCGAGGAGGCACCTCGGTTTGCAGCTTGGGCGGACGCACAAAATCCGCCTCGACTTTCAAACGTCGCCATTCTTCATGCTTGCATGGAGAATATTATGATAAAAGAGGACATCGAGTCCATTGATCGCGAACATGGCGATAGTTTAGCTGAGTTCGCCTGTCTCGGCGGTTTTTCGGTATGTTTGTCTTCTTTTACTTTATATTGTGATTTGCTTTGATAATTTTCTTATTTATTGCTTTCTTTTGTAGGTGGTCCAGTCCATCGCTGTTCTGGAGCGCCGCCGAAGGGATGCGGTGGATCAATTGAAGAAGCTTCAGAAGGATTCTGAGTCTTGGCTCTTCGAGAAGCAAAAAATGGAGGATGAAGCTGGCGAGGCGACTGGTCTGATCCAACAGCTGAGGTCCTCCGTATCTGCCAAGACTCGGGAGATTTCCGCCTTAGAGGCTCGGGTTCGAACTTTGTCCGATGAAGTCGAGTCTCTAAAGTCTTCTTCAGATGCTCTCACTAAGGAGAGGGATGATCTGAAGAAAGAAGAGGGGCGTCTCCGCCGGCGTTTGGGTGACTCTGGGAGTTTTTATTCCCAAGTCATGACTCAATACCGGTTGGCGATTGGGGCAAAGCTGCGGGAGCAGAATCCTGGCGTCGATCTTTCTGGAGTCAATCAGTTGGACCCTGCTTCTTTGGCGAAGGAGGTGAAGGCGAAGCTTGATAAGCAGAAGCAAGATGCTCTGAAGAAAGCTTAATTTTTATTTTCTCCCTTTTGTATTTTTTGCTTTTTTGTATTTTTTGCTTTTTTGTATTTTTTGCTTTTGTCTTCTTTTTGTATTGGATCGTAGGCGGATCCTTTGTAATTTTGTTCTGTGAATATAATGATCTTTTGACCATTGCTTTTCTTTAGTCGTAGAGTTAATCTAAACTCGCTTGTTATTTTGAGAAGTTAATCTAAACTTCTGTTGTTGTAATTTATTTGTAGGTCCGAACGGATCCTTTTATTTATTTGACTCGGACGAGTCTAAATTGTTTTTAACTAAGATTCGAACGATTCTTGTTAAATTATATATATTAGGTCTCGAGCGAGCCTATAAAATTTGCTTCTCATCACCAAATCGCCTTTTATTTCAAAAATGGAAATAAGTACATGCCATGAATTAATCTATTGATAATACTTTCTCAGGTGCTCTACATTCCAATATCTGGGTACCATGGACCCAGTTATTGTCTTTAGTTTATATGCGCCCTTGCCAGTAGCTTCTTCTATAATGAAGGGGCCTTCCCAATTAGCCTGCATTTTCTTTACTCCAGCGTTACCTCTGCCAACTTCCGCGTTTCGTAAGACCAGATCGCCTCTTTGAAATTCTCTAAAATTCATTCTTTTGTTATGGTATCTTGCAGCTTGCTTCTTGTATGTAGCGGCTCGGGCTGCCGCTTCATCCCTTCTTTCCTCTAGTAGGTCTAGACATAGCCTTGTTCTAGCCTCGTTAGTTTCTTCTTCTAGATAGTTTACTCTGATACTGGGTATGCCAATTTCTACTGGAATTACTGCTTCAGTACCGTAGGCGAGCCTGAAAGGTGTTTCGCTAGTTCCTTTTCTAGGAGTTGTTCTGTATGCCCATAGAACGCTGTATAATTCTTCTGCCCAGTTCTCCTTATACTGAGAAAGTCTCTTTTTTATTCCTTGTGCTATGGTTCGGTTGGTGACTTCTGTCATTCCGTTTGTCTGAGGGTGTGCCACCGAAGTGAATTTCAAATTGATCATCAGTCCTTTGCAAAATGCCTTGAATCGCTTGCAATTGAATTGTTTGACGTTGTCTGCTATTACAGTGTGGGGTATGCCGAATCGGCATATTACTTCGTTCTTGAAGAATTCCTCTACTTTGGCTGCAGTGATGGTTGCGACAGGTGCTACCTCTACCCATTTTGTGAAGTGCTCTATTGCGACGATTAGGAATTTCACTTGGTGTTTTCCCGTTTCAAACGGTCCAACTATGTCAATCCCCCATGTGGCGAACGGCCACGGGCTCTCCATTGATCCTTGAGGTACTGCTGGTTTACGACTGATGTTGTCGTGTCTTTGGCATTTATCACATTTCTTGACTAATGTTTTCGCGTCTTCTTTGATGGTCGGCCAGTAGTATCCTTGGAGTATTGTTTTTCTTGCTATGGTGACTGCTCCTTCGTGTGCTCCGCATATTCCTTCGTGGATTTCTTTTAAGATGGATTCTCCTGTCTGAGGCGAGACGCACCTAGACCATGGATGAGTCAAGGAGGTTCGGTAGAGAACTCCGTTGTGAAAAGAGTAGTTGGCAGATTTTCTGATGGTGCGAATGGCTTCGACTTTGTCTGTTGGTAACTCGCCGCGGTCTAGATATTTGATCAATGGAGTCATCCAGGAGTCGGCCTCCTCGATTGCCATGACTTCTGTTTTTCTGGTGCTTGGCGATTCGAGAATTTCCTTTAACTGCATTTTAGCGAATAGATCTCCGAGTTCTGATGCTGATTTGGCGATGGCGTCGGCTTCGGTGTTTTCCTCTCTCGGGATTTGAATGATTTCCCATTGTCCTCCTTGTGCTTCCAGCTGTTGGAGCTGTGTTTTGACTCGACTCAGGTATTCGATCATCCCTGTTTCTTTGGCTTGATATTCTCCTTTGACCTGATTTACCACCAGCTGGGAGTCGCTATAGATTTTTAGGATTTCCGTTCTTATTTCTAATGCGAGACCGAGGCCTGCGATTAGGGCTTCGTATTCAGCTACATTGTTGCTGGCGGTGAATTGGATGTTTACTCCATATTCGATTCTGATTTTTTCGGGTCCTTTGAGGATGGCTCCTGCTCCCGCTCCTTTTTCATTCGACGCTCCGTCTACGTGGAGTTCCCATACCAAGGCTGGTTTGGGTTGGCCAGTCTCGGTTGGAGTTATTTCTGCTACAAAGTCCGCCAAAGCTTGTGCTTTTAGAGTCGGACGAGGTTCGTATCTTATGTCGTGTTCGCTGAGTTGGATGGACCAGTGGACTAATCTTCCGGAAGTTTCTGGTCGTTGGATCGCCTTTCGCAATGGTTGATTTGTTCTTACCACAACGTTGTGACTTTGGAAGTAGTATCTCAGCTTTTTAGCTGTGGTCAATACGGCCAGCGCCATTTTTTCGATCTCGGGGTATCGTGTCTCCGCGCCCTTCAGGACTCGACTAATGTAGTAGATTGGCTTCATCTCGTTATCTTCTTCCCTCACCAGCACTGTCCCGATGGTCTCGTGTGTGGTGCTGATGTATAGGTATAGTGTCTCCCCTTTCAGCGGTCTGCTGAGCAATGGAGGGGTGACGAGGAACTTCTTTATTTCTTCAAAAGCGTTCTCGCAGTCTTCATTCCATTCAAATTTTTGTGTTCCTTTGAGGGCTTTGAAGAAAGGCAAGCATCTTTTTGCTGAGCAAGACATGAATCTACCGAGTGCTGTGATTCGCCCGTTGAGTTTTTGAACTTCATTTATGCTTCTTGGTGCCTTCATGTCCATAATTGCTTTGATCTTCTCGGGGTTCGCCTCTATTCCTCTTTGAGATATCATAAATCCCAGGAATTTCCCGCCTTGTACGCCGAACGTGCATTTGTCAGGGTTCAGCTTCATTCCAAACTTATTCAGTATGTTGAATGTTTCTTCAAGATCTTTTGCATGGGTTTCTTCCTTCTCGCTCTTGATGATTAGGTCGTCTACATACACCAGGACTCGTTTTCCTATCTCGTCTTTGAACATGAAATTCATAAGTCTTTGGTATGTTGCTCCAGCGTTTTTCAAGCCGAAAGGCATTGCCGTGTAGCAGTAAGTTCCTCCCTCCGTGATGAATGAAGTTTTTTCCTGGTCTTGCTCCTTCATCTGAATTTGGTGGTAGCCTTGAGCTGCGTCGGCTAGGCTATACATCGCGTGTCCAGCAGTAGAGTCCACGAGTTGATCGATATCTGGGAGAGGGTAGCTATCTTTAGGACACGCTTTGTTTAGATCGGTGTAATCCACACACATTCCATTTTTTCCGTTGGCTTTCTTTACGATAACTACGTTAGCTACCCATTCGGGGTAGTGGACTTCTCGTATGAATCCTGCTTTCTCCAGTTTTTCTACTTCTTCAGCGATTATTTTCTGTTTTTCTTCCGAGAACTTCCTTTTCTTTTGCTTCACTAGGTTCGCCGCTTCTGCTACATTTAGATCATGAGTAATGACTTGGGGGTCTATTCCGACTATTTCTGACGCGTTAGCAGCGAAAGTTTTGACGTTGTTTTTCAGCATGGCCGTGATTTCGCTTTCGATCTTTGGGTTCATGTTTGCGCCGAGATTTACTCTTTTCTCCTTGTCGAGTTGGAGTTTCTTTGTTTCGCCTTCGGGTGCTGTTTCTTTTTCTTCGATGTCGTGATTAAGGATTTCTTCTATTGCCATTGTTTCGCCTGATTCTTTTATTGCTTGTTCGTAGCACTTTTTCGCCTCGGCTCGGTTTCCCTGTATCGTGATAATTCCTTGTTTCGTCGGTATCTTCATGGTTAGTGCCTTTATGCTCGTCACGGCGGCTGAGTCGTGGAGGAACGGTCTCCCCAGTATCGCGTTGTATGGCAGGTCGATGTCTACGACATTAAATCGTGTAGGTAATTCCTCGCTTTTCCTTGTCCTTCCTAGCTTGACATCGAGTGTAATTGTTCCGTTGGGCTTAATTGGCAAGCCCCCAAATCCTACCACAGGCGTGGCATTTCTTTTTAGTTCCGCTAGGTCTCTTCCTAGGCTTTCGTAGGCCTTTTTTGTTATTAGGTTTATTGCGCTTCCTTCATCGATCAGGATTCTCTCAACGTTCCAGTGTTCGATGATCATGGCCACTACCAGAGCTTCGTTGTGCTCTTCAGCTATTCTCCCGAAGTCTTCCCCGTCAAAAGTTACTGGAGGAGGAGTTGAGAGTTCTGTTGCTTTTCGTTTTCTCTGTGGCGTTTGATCCTTCAGGTTTACTCTTTCAGAAGTCATCTTCTTCAATGAGATTTGTATTTGAGTTCAGAAAAGCTCCTTCTTTTGAAGTTTAGTTAAGCTTTTCCCACAGACGGCGCCAATTAATGGAGTCTGCCTTCTGAACCGGTGAGTGAACCTGCAAAACAGGGTAGAAGCTAACCGGACGGTGGTTGTCCGATTAACTCTCCGATGCTAAAGTCAGTCTAGAGCTTTGAGCAGCGTTTTGAGTATATGAATGTAATTGTCATTCTAGGCATACCTCGTGCTCCTTTTATAGTAGTCGAATATACCTAGTAGAGTTGTATTAGGCAAGTGAATCCTACTTTATAGGGATTCGGCAATATCGTAGGGATTCTCCTGATTTGTCGTGATCTACCTTAATCTGATAAGAGTCCTATTTAGGAACGTCTTCCTAAATAGTCTTATCTTCCTAAAGTAGAGCTTATCCTTCCATATGTAGTGTTTGTGTCCAAATAGGACAATATTTCCATATTTAGTCGTTTACCCGAATCCCGGACTCGATGCGCTCTCGGCGGATCACGTGGGATTCGGTCTTTATGTTACCGAATCTAAAGAGATTCGGCATTTCCTTCATATCTTCGGATCTTCAGGGGGAGTCCGGTATCACCTAAAAATGGATCTCCTGTAACTCGGCTCCATTATACTTTCAATAGGATTCGGTATCCATCAGATAGGTTTGGATGGAC
Source organism: Mercurialis annua (assembly GCF_937616625.2). Classification (NCBI taxonomy): domain Eukaryota; kingdom Viridiplantae; phylum Streptophyta; class Magnoliopsida; order Malpighiales; family Euphorbiaceae; genus Mercurialis; species Mercurialis annua. Next base: position 54,253,753 of record NC_065570.1, on the reverse strand, counting down.
CATACGGATATCCACCTATTGATAATGTATAAGAGAGTAATGTTACATCAATCGAGAATGTTAAAAAATTGACCATGAACTAAATTAAAGAACTTATGTCATTTTAGTGTAATGGAAAATCTATGGAAGGGTAAAAGTTCATCATTCATCAAGGACCAAGGATTCAATAAAAAGGCTAACAATTATAATTTCTTGTATTCAATTGATAGGCTTGTAGTTTGAAAAAGATTAATCATCAAACATGATAATTAAATTGATTACATCTTCTTTGATAGAATTGTTTTGAGCAAATTATTATGAGACCCCTCATAATTGTTATAATTCACACTTTAATTTTTTATTTAAAATTCAACTTATATGACCTTTTATTTTTATTTCAGTTAACGATTTAGTCCTTCCGTCCATTTTTGGTGTTATTCAACCGAGTCAACAAAATTATATGGTTCTCCGTTTTTATTTTTTCTACGATTTTGTCCCTCATTTTTATTTTGTCAAAGATTGTCCTTCATGTTTACAAATTAATTTACCCTCAAGTCTTTTAATTCTGTTGATTAACATCAAAAATAGATGAGGGACTAAACTGTTATAAAACAAAAATGAAAGATCATATCGTTTAATTATTAAACAAAAGGCAGTAAAGTGTGTATTATGTCAAATATTGGAGGTCTCATACGAATTTGCTCTATTATTTTCTACTCCATTTGTCATATTTTGTTTGTTATTTTGTATTCTCACAAATATTAATACTCCAAATGTGGGAGTACATTAAATGTGATAGATCAATTCTTTTATATCTTTTATTTTTATTTAGGAATATTATACAGTTAAATACATCATTAATTCTATAAATTAATGTTGAAAGTAAAAAAAAGAAAATAAACTACCCGTCCCGTTTAAGAAGAGACAAATGACATTTATATATAAATTAAAAAAGCAGTAACTATAAAGTTTTCTCTTATTTTACCCTTGTTAATAATGGTTTTGTAATTTGTGTATAGACTAATAGCTATCAATTATAGAAAGAGAAAAGGGGATAAAAGAGAAAAATTCACATAAAATTGGCATAAAAAAAATAAGATATAGCCTTTTAAGTGGGACAAATAAAAATGGAACATGTCCCTTTTTAAATGGGACAGAAAGTATGTATTTTTTTTTAAATATAGATGGACATACAAAATATAATACTACTACATTCTTTTGAGATATCAATAAGTGTAAAAAGTGACAAAAAAATGAAAGGGTATATTGCTAATTTTTTTTCCCAAAAAAATAAAATCTTCATTAATTATCGACTATAAAAGTCTCGCTTCTAGCACAACACTTGGGTTAGAGAATTATTACAAAAAATGGAATCTCTGAGGGCTTCCTTTGTCCACTATATGTGCCGCCCAATTACAACTTCTTTTAACAAAGCGGAAATCACTAAAACTATACCTATTACATAGGAATTTACAATCGTCAATGACAACCTCATAATTAACATCAGTCGAGGTATTAGCATTCAAAGCGTCAATAATAAACTTTGCATCACCTTTGAAAATGGGGTTCGGAACTCGCATTCGTGATGCTAGCAAAATAGACTCTCATAGTGCCATTGCTTCTACTAAAGATGGAGACTGGACATGTGTGAAACGTCTGGCAAGGGAATTAATAACCTTTCCTTTGTGATCCTAAACTACACAAGCTCCTACTCCGCAATGATACAAATAACTAAAGAAATAAAGACAAAATGCCAAGGTAGTATAAAATACATAGAAACCCTCCAACTTAAGTAGGTCTAAATCAGCAATTACCAACTATAATATAGAGAGAATTATAATGATCCTTTTAGTATATGCTTTAGCTACTATGTTGCTTCAATTTAGAATTCAAGATTTGGTGGATGTTCCAATTTGGTAGATTATATGGCAAAGTATGATTTAAGCATGACAAAAAGGAACTTGTTAAATCGTCAAAGGAGGCTTCGGAGTTAGGTGGAGTTTTAAAGGCTGCTTTTTGTAAGTTTGTTCATACTTTTTAAATTTCCATGTAGGATGTGTTTCTTTCTTTTACTGTGCTTTGGTTGCCTTTTGGTCCCTCGACCTTCTTGAAGGGTTGTTCAACTCTCTTTAACACATCAAGACAAAATTTAGTATTTTTTATAACAATATGATAAATCAAAATTAACAAGGGGTTGTTGGTATCACAAATACTATCTTTTTTTATGTATATATACTATTAACTGAATTTGATTACTTTGTGTTCTCATGCAAGTATTTTACTATTGAATTTGATTTTCATATATTTCATTTATTTATCTAAATTATAATTTTTTAAATATTTATGTATACTCAAAAATGTCTATTAGTTTGCAACATAAAAAACAATAAAAAAAATAAAATAAAAAAGGCCAAATGTCTTCAGAAAGTTTTTGTTTTGTCCAAGCGTTTAATTATTTTATCGTGAGATGAGTAATTATTATTTTTATGAAAAATAAAAAGAAAATGAGAAAAAGAAAATGAAAATCGAATTCCAAAATTGAAAAACGACAAGTAGCCTACCAGTTTTTCTTGTTTTTAGCCAACTGTTGAAAAATAAAAATGGACTTTGTACAATGGTCATAATAGTTTAGTAGCATACCTGACAATGACATCGAGTTGTTCTTCAACTGTTAGAAGATCCTTCGATGTCTTCTATAATTCTTGATTCCGCTCTCAACAATTACACGTACCCATCTGAAACCTAACTCCAAACTCTCTCTGTCTTTTCTGCAAGTGAAATGAACGTGTAGTTTGGTCCTGAATTGAGAATCTATCATCATCATCTTCTCCGTCAGTTTTTTCTTGTAATTAACTCTCTTTATTGCATTTTCTTTTGTTCCTCGTTTTCTCCGCTCGTCTTCTATATAAGTCAGATTCTCCTAACTATTTTCTTTCTTGTATTGATTAGAGGTTGCTGCTTTCTTTTTACACCACAGGTAATCTCTCATTATTTTTATAATGATCTGTGTGGCTATGATGGATCTATGTTTTCAGTTTTCTGTTGATTTAATTAGCACTCCGTTTTCAAATGGTTCCGGCGGCTATTCCTTTAAGTTTTTTTTTTATTTTCTCTGTTTTGCACTATTTGAATTTGACCCTGATAAAACGAATATGCTATATTCTGTTTTTCTGGTGCTCTTTGAGGCCATTCATAGCCTAGATTTGAAACAATTATTTGTGTGATTTGAATTTTCAGAATGGCCAGTGCTGCGTTTCACCAAGCAACAGGGACTCTTCAACATCACCCTAACTCTGGCTTTAGTCAGGAGTTTGGGAGTGTTCCTGTGAAATCAATTTTGCAGTGTTCTAAGGTGGATTTTGGATTATCAGTGTCAAGAAAATTGGGACATTGCTCTGCTAGGAGAAGCTTCTCTGTCGTTCAAGCCTCAGCTTCTAATACATCTCTGGTTGATCCTGTTTCAACCTCTTCCAGTGGCACCACAACTGAAATTAAAAAGAAATCAAGTAAGCCAGCTTTATCCTTGAGCCATCACAGGAATTTAACATTTGTATTAGATTGTTCAAAATTCAAACTATATCTAAAATGGTATTTTCTCTATGTATTCTGCCATATGATCATAATTGTTCATGTGAAAGTTTGTAATAACTGTATTTTGTTCTAATTCAGGTGAGGCAGCTCTAATTCTGATTAGACATGGTGAGTCATTGTGGAATGAGAAGAACCTGTTCACAGGTTGTGTTGATGTCCCACTTACAAAGAAAGGCGTGGAAGAGGCGATTGAAGCTGGCAAGAGAATTAGTAATATTCCCATCGACATGATATATACATCAGCATTGATTCGTGCTCAGATGACTGCCATGCTCGCCATGACTCAGCATCGTCGTAGAAAGGTAAATTGGGAAATGTTTCATTAGTTGATCCAATATTGATAAAACATATTGTTGTTGCTTCAAATTCAAAAAGCTAATATGTAAGGCAATTAAAAAAAAACACCTTCGTAAGTAATTAAATATTCATCACTTTATATATTAGCCCACTTTAAAAAAAAAAAACTGGATCCGCCACTAGTTATTGGTATAACTTTTAGTTAGCATAACATGCTCAAAACACACTTAAACACTGGAAGTCGAAAACACAAATGCATAATCCAAACTTTTTTTGTACTTAGGCCATGTTTGGTTTATGAAATAGGTGCGGAATGAAATAGCTATTCCTTATAGTATGACTATTCTTTGCTTTGGTTTATGGAATATTTATTCTATGGAATTGCTATTCCATAATTTTGTGGAATAAACACTCCTCTCAAAAAGTTAAGAATAGCTATTCCATGATTTTGTGGAATAAACACTCCTCTCAAAAAGTTAAGAATAGCTATTCCATTTCTTATGAAATAAGTAGTCTATTACATTCCATGAACCAAACATGGCCTTAGGGTTATGATGCCCCTGAGAATCATGTTCCAATTTTTTATATTTTGCTAATTGGGTTATGAACTGAATACAGGTGCCAATCATTATGCACAATGAGAGCCAACAGGCAAATGCATGGAGTCAAATCTTTAGTGAAGAAACATTAAAGCAGTCCATTCCAGTTATAACTGGTTGGCAACTAAATGAAAGAATGTAATGAATCTTTTTCACCTGTAATCCTTTCGCTTCTAATCTTTTTACTCCTAAACTTCTAAATTTGTTTTCTCTATAGGTACGGGGAGTTGCAGGGCTTGAATAAGCAGGAAACGGCAGATAGATTTGGGAAGGAAAAAGTTCATGAGTGGAGGAGAAGTTATGACATACCCCCGCCTAACGGTGAGAGTCTGGAAATGTGTGCTGAAAGAGCGGTAGCTTATTTTAAAGATCAGGTATAAATAATTATGCTTTATATCATCTAGTTGAAGGTTTTTCGAAGATTGAATAAATTAAAATCAGACATTATGCATTAGTTTCTGACCGTAGAAATTCTGCGCTGCAGATTGAACCGCAGCTTCTTTCTGGGAAAAATGTAATGATAGCGGCCCATGGGAATTCGTTGAGATCTATCATTATGTATCTCGACAAGTTAACATCCCAAGAGGTGAGCAGCTATAATGATATTGAAGTATTACCTTCATGTTTTTGTTCTTTTTTGATGGCATAGCATAATAGCTTACTTCTGAATTTCTTGTTGGAAAGGTCATAAGCTTAGAACTATCAACTGGAATACCTATGCTTTATATATTCAAAGAGGGGAGGTTTATTAGGAGGGGAAGCCCAGCAGCACCAACCGAGGCTGGGGTCTATGCATATACTAGGGTATGAAGTTTCAACTTGTTTTTTTTTTTTTTTTTCTGTATGGATTAAAACTAATACCAACGTTATGTTTATGCAGAGATTAGCTCAATACAGGCAGAAATTAGATGAAATGTTGCATTAGTATGTTATATGTCCAAGAATTGGCAAGCTTATTTGCTGGTTAGTCATCTACAGCATCAACCCGGGGGTCACTGTAGTTCTGTTTTTCTTCGAAAGTCTTATGTAAATTCAAATATTTCATTAGGAATGCGTATCATGCATAATCCTTGATCCTGTTGATGTTAAATATAAAAGCAAGAGACTGGAAAAAGGATTTCATGTTACCTACCACTAGAAGCAATTATATTTTTGTATCTTGTTTTTATGGATGAATCGAGTCTAGTTGTTTTGCGACCTGGTCCATAGTCCTTTGACTTTGAGGGGATATATATTTCTGAGAGTTAGTGATGTTCATTTATGTAACAAATGGACAAATAAATAAATAAATAAATATTTGATTTAAGACGTTGAGCTCATTTTAGCTGTTGCACATTTGACAGATAACATGAAAAAGTAATATTTGCTAGCTTATGTAGTTTCAAGAATTAACAATCCGATAATTTCTGGGAATTTCGTATCCTAATTAAATTTATAAGTTATATGGGGGAGATTTTCCTGTTTGATAATATATAAATAAGCAAATTGTACACATCGGTTACAGGCATGAGGTTATACCTAAGCCTTGTGGATTTCTCATTAAACATTTTTGCTGTTTTAGGAGAACCTAAGAATTCCCTCACCTATCATAATGTAATCCCTCTCAGAACTGGAAGACCGTTGGATCCAATCATCTTTATTGTTCTGTAATACTGAATTGAAATGAAACATATAATTTTGTATTTCACCAAAGACATTAAATATCTGTTCTCTTGCTCATATTGGAGAAAACATACGCCTTGTTTCTCTCGTCAAAAAATAAAAACTGTACAAAAATAATTCAAAACAATCGAGTCAAACCAATTCAACCAAACCAAACTAATTATTACAATTTGAAAAATTACTGGTTTGCCTTTGATTTGAACAATTAAAAAAATAAGTATTGGTCTGATTTGTGGTTTCAAAAATTATAAACAGACAAAGCAAATCAAACCAATATATATATAAATATTATGACTTAAAATTTAAAAATTTAACACAATTCTTTAAAATTTGTACTTGATAAAATAATATCTTTAGATATTATTATTATTTATAATTTTAATATTTATATATTTACTGTCAATATTATATTTATATAATATTAAGATATCATGTTAATAAAATGTACAAATAATTAACATAAAAAATTTATGAAATATTTTTTTCATTTGATAGTCATCATTAGAATATTATATAAATATAAAATTTATTTTTATGATTAATAATTTTTTAAAATAATTTAAAATTTTATTTTATATGATAAATAAAATAATTATTTGATGATAGTTTGAACTGATTTAAAAAAAAATCAAATCAAACCAAACCAATTTTACTAGTTTGTTATATGGCTGGTTTGGTTTTGGTTAGATATTTTTCCAAACCAGTATTATTGGTTTGGACCAAAAAATCAATGATAAATCGGTCAATCCAAACTATGCACACCCCTAGTCAAAACCAATGCACCACATACAGTTTATTCAAGTGACTGTACATAAAGCAATACAATTTTTTGCCATTTCTTACAAAGACATTAGCTTTTTCCTCCCAGTCCCAGCACACAAGAGCTGAATTTTTATTTGAAGCAAGTTGAGTACTACTCAATATCAGTGACCATGGCGGTGGTGGACCTCTAAAACGTACTGATAAACCAACTGAGCCAAGGCCTAAAATTTAAAGACAAATTAAAGCCTCCACACTGCTCACCACTAAAATGACAGAAAAATGAAAGCATATTGATGCAAAATTATGAATCCACGATCAACTGCTCAAAATTTTCTGTCTTTGGCAAAACAAAAAACAAAATGCGTGTGCTCAATGAAAAAATTGTACAGCCACCCTTAGAAATATGCATAAGAATCAGAAATCTCAATACCCAATCAACAGAGGGAAAATGATACTTGTGGTTTCAAATTGTAAATAAAAACATGAGAAGATCAAAGAATACAAATTAATTATTTACAACAGAAGGTGACCTAAAGTTTTAATTAAAATATACAATTCAGATATACAGGAAGTATATTCCAAAGCTTTTTTAAGGAATGGAATCGAGCATTCCAAAGCAGCTCAAAGAGCTAACATAAAATTCAACTTTGCAGTATAAAAGAAATCAAAGACATTGAAACTAATTAGCCCAGAGGCTAGAGATATAATAGTATAAACTGATTTCTAAACCAACATATCATCAGAGCAATTCAAGAATCACATAACAAACCGGAAACAGCAATTAAGGCCGGTCTGTCATTTTTACTAACAAAATTCAAAATGATAAGCCAAAGATGAATCTCAAAACAAAATCAACAGGAGAGCTCCCATGTGGAAACAATTAAACCTTGGAAAGAACTCTACTAACAATTTAAAGTAGCTCCTTCAATCGCCCTTTCTCCTGAAAGAGCAGCCCTCTGTAAGCCTTGCACGCCCGCCTGTAGGCTGGCATAACACGGTCTGGCAGTTGCCACACACTACTACAGTTTGCGAGTGACTGAACACAGTTGTTCTGCAACATGTAAACATTGGCAAAATTAATCTCATAAACTATAACTACAGAGCAATTATATTTAAATTGGATAACCTAAGCAGGATTATTTAAAAAAATAAAAGAACTTACATGTTGAAGCAACCTTGACACTTAACATCCTATACCGCAACCACGCCCAAAAAAACACACATATATCAGTGCAAATATTTTTTAAAAATATGAAATAAGTAAAAAGACGGGAAATGAAAAAGACCATGAAAAATGAGTTGGGAGATTGCACGAGACGCTTGAGCTTGTGCTTCCTCTTCTCGAGCTCAGCTGGAGGATTCAGTAAATCGATGTCGTTTTGGAGAACCTTCCACAAAATCAACAAAATTAGCACAAACAAATAATTCGCAGTTCACAATAGATTTCGCTGAATTCCAAAGCTTAATACATAGGAAGAAATATAAGGACGGAGGAGAACTCACCATTTTGTCTCAGAAACCTTGCCCGTCAACAATATCAGAAACCCTAACAGATGGCGCTGCCGTCACAGAGGAGGAAGATCCCAGCGCATTAGGTTAAATATGAAGGCCCTCTTATGAGATATGTCGGCCGTTGGATTGGATCATGGAAGCAGTCACATCTCAAATTCTAGGGCAATACTCACATTAAGGGTAGAATTGTCTATTCCGCTTATTTATTTTAGAGTTCTTTCTTTTATACAGAGATAAAACTACTATACTTGTAGGGATGGCAATGGGGAGGGAATTTTCCGTTCCCCGTGGGGACTCGCCCCTAATGGGGCGGGGAATTCCCACCAATTACCCCCATGGGTACGGGGATGGGGGAAAATCATTCCCCAACCACGGAGATGGGGAGGGGACGGGGAGTATAGTCCCCACCCCATGGGGATCCCCATCCCCGTCTCCATGGGGATCCGATTTATATTTATATATATTTATATTATATTATAAGTTTTAGTATGTTATTTATAATTTTAAATAATTTAACATAATTTTTTTTATTAGTTTCTATTTAGGTATAAATATATAATATTATAAAAGGTAATAGTATTTTCTATAATGATTTTTTTTTTCAAATATCTTATGAAAATAATAAAATTATTTATAAATTATATTTAATTGTACGGGGAACGGGGATCCCCATGGGGATGGTGAATCCATGGGAATGGGGACGGCAATGATTTTATCTCCATTAATTAAATGGGGACGGGGATGGGGATTCCCCATAAACGCAGGGATGGGGATGGCTTCCCCGGCCCCACCCCGCCCCATTGCCATCCCTATATACTTGTTAGCGGAGGATACCGGATATTTTAGAACTCTTTACATTAGAGAGTTTTTTTATGTAGATTCAATCTATCATATTATCCGTGAACTAAATCAATTATATCATAACACCTCATTAAAATGAGGGTATTCTTATAATTTCGTTTGTTATTTGCATACACTTGTAAATAATGATATTATAAGAATACCCTCATTTTAATGAGGTGTTATAATATGATTGGTTTAGTTCACGGATGACGTGGTGGACTGAGTCTACATGAAAATCTCTTTTTTACATAAATGTTAAAAATAACTAGTCAAATATACCAGCCATTGTAATTATCATATAAGTTCAACAAAATAATTTGAAATTCTTTTATCATTTGTGGAAAAATTAGAATATCACGTGTAATGTATATTATAAATAACAAACATTAGATTTAATAAAAATTTAAAAATAAAACTTTTATCGTCCTATTTAAAAAGGGACATTTGCCTTGTATATATATATTAAGAAGACAATAATTTTTGTAATTGTTTTATTTTATCATTTTTAATGATAGTGATAACATATTAGGGGCGAAATAACCTTAAAATCACAAATTCAACTACGTTCATCTTAATCATAAGTTGAGTCCAAACGTTTGTATGGAGATAAAAGTCCATGCATATTTTTTTTTTTTGTAAGCCCATCCGGATTCTAAGGCTTCGCCCTGACTAATCCGGATCCGACCCGCGTCGCGCACCTGGCATGGTGGGCGAGTTTTCCAGTGGGAATTTTCTGCATTCACAAGGACTCGAACCGGAGATCTTGCTTAAGCGATATCAATCCGCTTACCACTTGAATCAACCCCCATGGGTAAAAGTCCATGCATATAATAAAAGGAACCATCTTTCAAAATACAAAAAGCCAACCTCGGATTAATAAACCCCGAAAACCATAGAAATGATCATTACGAAATACCGAGATAGGTGTTAAATTGTATCTAAGATTTTAAATCCAACAGAAAAAGAAGTTATACGACGATTACATGCAAATTACACATTGCTTGAAGGATAATTTATATGTGTCACGTTAGTATAAAGACTATAAAAGCGTTCCTAACAAACAGAAGGCGTGCTTTCGCGCTACCCGTGTATGACACCACCTTTTCTCGTCCGTAACAGAAACAACTCAGCCTATAATTTAAGAAGGACACTTCATTGAAGAATAAAAATTTAACAACAAGAGGGCCACTTATATAAACCACCTTATATCCAAAGCACAGGATAATTTATTTTTATTCCACATTTCACATTTATCTTTCTTTTCTCTTTTTATCTCCTAAAAATTACCAACTCGATCGTCAGAGTGAATGTCCGGAGATCCTCTTTCAGTGTTATTTCTAACCATTATTTATGGTTTCAGGTTACTCGGTTGGAGCACATCTATCATGGCACTTTAGTGATTCCTCAGGTGGTATTGTAAATTATGTTTAGAGTTACAAACTTACAATCATTAACTTATTAACTTTGGAAAGATAAGATGACATAAAATGAGAACTTTTTACATTAGCAAGTCGATAATCATTTTATAAAAAACTATGACCAAATTGCTTCGTTTACATAACAAGCCGATAACCTTTCTATAGAAAAGCCGCGATCTGATAATTTTTTATATAATTGTATGTAGTTTAATAATTTGTAAAAGCTCTAATTCAAAAATCATTTACAACTATTTATAATTTGATAATCGTTTGAAAAGTACTACAGTTCGATAACCGTTTTGAAAAAATATAATGTGATAACCTTAAAATATTTAACCTTTTCTTCAGGAATTTGGTTGTAAAATCTCTTAAGCTGCAGCAATAATTTTTGTTATTGATTAAATAAGTTATGTAAATGTTATGTACAATTTTGATGCTGTTAAAGCCAGTAATTATTCAAAGTAACACAACATAGAGTTTTTCTTGAAATGATAACACACAAAGCCATGCCAATTTTTGTCATGTATTACAAAATGATCGGCCACCGTCCCAGTCCCAGCTCACAAGAGTCGAGTCATTAGTCAGTATCCGTGACCATGGCTGTGGACCAGTAAAACCTACTACCAATCTCTTTCAAGTTTCATCTAAAGATTTTAAACATCAGTTACTCCTCAAGTTAACCTATATTAATGATCTTAATATTTTATTCTATTTTTCTTGTGACTTTTAAGATAAGTAAAAAAATGTGTACTATTTTGAATAAGAAGTTAAAAAAAAACCATGTGATCGATGTTTCTCCTATAAAACAATCTACCAATTTCTTCACAAGAATTAAAGTCATAAAATGAAGCTCCAAAAAATCTCTCTTCTGACCCTACTCCTCTTCATCTATGCAGAATCAGCTAAGTCTGAACCTCCATTTTCTTGTGACTACACAAACCCATCAACAAAATCATATCTATTTTGTCAAACCTCACTGCCCATAACCCAGAGAGTGAAAGACCTCATCTCTAGACTAACACTAGATGAGAAAATCTCCCAGCTTGTGGACACAGCGCCGTCGATCCCTCGGCTCGGTATCCCCGCCTATAGGTGGTGGTCTGAAGCATTACACGGCGTAGCTTTCTTGCCTGATGTCAGTGAGAGACAAGGCATCCATTTTAATGGAACCATTAGGTCTGCCACTAGCTTCCCTCAAGTCATTCTCTCTGCTGCTTCGTTTGATTCCACACTTTGGTATCGCATTGGTCAAGTAAGTTAAATAATGGTAGCATTTCAGCTCATCTACATTACTTCTGCATTAATATCTAGTAGAGTTAATTACTCTTTTCTCCTTGAGTTTGTGTCAGATTTACTATTTTCTCCCTAAATATTGAAAATTCACTCTAATACCCAATGGCCAAAGAATCTGTTAAATCTAATCAAACGATCTATTCCGGTTAATTCGATAGTTTGGTCAGTTCGCTTCCATTAATTGTTATAGTTGAAAGTTTTAAAATTTGATTAATTAAAATAACCAATTATTTTGTATTTATTTAATAATTTCTATAATATTTTTACTGACTTAACCGAATTAAGTGACTAATTTCGGTAAAGATCTAGTTCGATCAATTTGAATCTATATATTAAAATTTCGATTGATTTAATTAATTCGGTCGATTCAGTGAACTCGGCTAAATATATAATTGGATTAATTCAATTCTAGTTAAATTGATCCATTTTTTTGACAGAAACGACCGTTTGCTCACCCGTACTAATACCTAAAGTGAGGGAAATGTAGTATTCTTTTAAATTTAGGTCGAAATTGATAATGTCTATCTAATTATAGGAGTGATAGTAACTAACCCTATCATTTATTGTTTCTTGATGTTTAAGGTGATTGGAAAAGAAGCAAGAGCTATATACAATAATGGGCAAGCAATTGGAATGACATTTTGGTCACCAAATATAAATATATTTAGAGATCCAAGATGGGGAAGAGGGCAAGAAACACCTGGAGAAGATCCAATGGTTTCAGGCAAATATGCAGTTTCTTTCGTTAGAGGAGTTCAAGGTGATTCTTTTGAAGGTGGAGTCCTTGGGGAGCAGCTTCAAGCTTCTGCCTGCTGCAAGCATTTCACTGCTTATGATTTGGAAAAGTGGAATGGCACCAACAGGTTCATTTTCAATGCTCAAGTAAGTTTCTAATAGGCCGTAAACTAGTCGAGCCACCTTCATGAGCTATTTGAAATTGATGTGAAAGTACTTGAAATCAGCTCGATTAGTATCACGTCGAGTTTGAGTTCATTACTCAATCGAGTTTGAGCATTAAAATATTCGGTTCGATAAGTTCGCGGCTTAAATCGAACTTTAGTACCTTTCGTACCTTTATAATTTTATATATTTACGATAACATTTTCATATTTATATGAAATTTAATTTTTAAATATTTATACATACTATCAAATCAAATCGAGTTAAAACTTGAGTCTCGATTAATTTATCGAGTTTGAAAGTGAGTTCTTAAAATAAATTTTCATCGAATTCAAGTGAAGTTTCGAGCTTCGTAACTTGACTCCGATTAGACCCCTAGTTTGTAATAATAGTGTTTGATTGTCTCTTTGTTAATTATGGTACAAATACTAAATTAAAAGATTCCTCATTGGTCCGATCGGTTCAGATTTAAATAATTGTTTAATTAAATTGAAAGTCGACTCATGGGAGCTTGTCTTGGTGTCTGCAATTATATACTTTCATTTAGTATTATTGGTATCTTCAGTAATACTGAACTTCTTGTCTTCCATTAATTGGTGCGAAGATCAAGATAAGAAAGATAGAAAATAATTTTTCTTTAAATTTTTGGAATAAGGTGCAAATAGGCCCGTTACGTTTCTCTTAAAAAACACACAAATCCCTGTTGGATTTTTAATTTCAAATACACACTCAACTTTTAAAAACAGTTCAACTATGAAAAGGAGCATAACACCACTTAGAAAAGGAGCCAAATTGAACTGTTTTTAGAACTTTGGGGGTTTATTAAGATAAAAAAAAACTTGTTCCATGACATAAATGTTAAAAACATGTTTATATTTCCTTTTATTCTTTGGGTCGCCGAGAATTAGACTGTAACATTATTTAAAACGTTGCTGCTAACATATGCCATAAATATTACCTGGGTTTAGGTCACAAAGCAGGACTTAGCTGATACATATCAACCCCCATTTCAAAGTTGCATACAAGAAGGAAAAGCCAGCGGGATAATGTGTGCTTATAATCAAGTCAATGGAGTCCCAAATTGCGCAGATTATAATCTTTTAACTAAAACAGCCAGAGGACAATGGGACTTCCATGGGTAACCTACAAAATAAACCACTCGATGGTTTTTCACAATTAGGGTTTTTTCCTTTCAGTTTCTTGATTACCAAGAAACAAGCTGTTAACTAAATCAATCATTACTCAGGTATATAACATCTGATTGCGACGCCGTATCCATAATCCATGACAATCAAGGGTATGCTAAAGAACCAGAAGATGCAGTTGCAGATGTGCTTAAAGCAGGTAATCTATTTTATTTGCTTCAAAAAGCTCATGAAACCTTACTCCATTCGCTATCTATCTATAATTCAATAAAAAATTAATGAGAAGTAGCTTAATATCATCTGTGTTCTAACATTTTAGAACTGTAAACTTACAGGGATGGATGTGAACTGCGGGAATTATTTGAAGAAGTACACCAAATCAGCAGTTGAAAAGAAGAAAGTCTCTGTATCTGAAATAGACAGAGCCCTTAACAACCTCTTCTCCATTAGGATGAGGCTAGGACTATTCAATGGCAATCCAACTAACCTGCCTTATGGAAAAATTGGTGCAGATCAGGTTTGTTCTCAAGAACATCAGGCTGTAGCTCTTGAAGCAGCTCGCGATGGCATTGTTCTGCTAAAGAACTCTAATCAGCTCCCTCTTTCGAAATCAAAAACCACATCCCTTGCAATTATCGGTCCAAATGCTGACAATTCAACCATCCTTGTTGGAAATTATGCAGGCCCTCCATGCAAAACTGTTACACCGCTGCAAGGACTACAAAATTATGTTAAAAACATTAAGTATCACCCAGGTTGTAGCACAGTGGCATGTTCCTCTGCTGCAATTGACCAAGCAGTAAAGATAGCCAAAGAGGCAGACCAAGTGGTGTTAGTCATGGGACTTGATCAAACACAGGAAAGGGAAGAACTTGATCGTGTAGACTTGCTCCTACCTGGAAAGCAGCAGGAGCTGATAGTCGGTGTTGCACGAGCTGCAAAGAAACCTGTGGTTCTTGTGCTTTTATGTGGGGGACCAGTAGACATATCTTTCGCCAAATACGATCACAACATTGGAAGCATTTTGTGGGCTGGTTATCCGGGTGAAGCTGGAGGCATTGCACTTGCAGAAATCATGTTTGGTGACATCAACCCAGGTATAAGCTTCTACTATACTAATACATCATCATATTTCTTTAATCAAAAGCAGGAGTCAGAAAAAATGAACAAAAAGTAAAATTTGTGACAAATTACCTCTGATTTACAATGCTAGACATGCTGACTTGCAGGAGGCAGGTTGCCGATGACTTGGTACCCACAAGATTTCACAAAAGTCCCGATGACAGACATGAGGATGCGACCAGAACCATCTTCAGGTTATCCTGGCCGAACGTATAGATTCTATAAAGGCAAAAAGGTTTTTGAATTCGGTTATGGTCTAAGCTACTCAAACTATTCTTATGAGCTTATCTCTTTTACACAAAACAAGATCTCCTTAAGATCATTAGATGAACAAGAAGATGAAAATTCAAATACAGTTGGTTACAAGACAGTTGCAGAGTTGGGGGAAGAACTCTGTGAAAAGAGCAAGTTTTCAGTTACTGTAAGAGTGAAAAATCAAGGCGAGATGACAGGAAAGCATCCAGTGTTGCTTTTCACAAGGCAAGAAGTATTTGGAAGTGGGAGCCCGATAAAGAAGTTGGTTGGGTTCCAAAGTGTGAAACTTGATGCCAGGGAGAATACTGATATTGAGTATAAGCTAAACCCTTGTGAGCACCTTAGCAGCGCTAATGAAGATGGTCTAATGGTGATGGAAAAAGGTTCTCAGTACTTGCTTGTTGGAGACAAAGAGTATCCAATTAACATAATTATTTGAAAATAAAAATCATTTTCCGAACAGAAAGTGTCCATTAATGGATTGCCAAATTTAGAGGCCTAAGCAAAATAAAATAAAATTCGAATGGACTATTTTCCATAGAAGCAAAATTATGACTGCTGTGCTTATAAAAAGAACTATTGTTTAATGAATTCTAGCATTTGTCAAATTACTTGAACAAGAGTCTTTGGTTCTGATGACAAACTCCATGAACAAGACAGAAACTTGTGTTGCAAGAACAAATGCACGATAAAAATTTGAAAGAAAAATGGTAATGAACGGCTAATTGTACAC
Organism: Mercurialis annua; assembly: GCF_937616625.2. Lineage (NCBI taxonomy): Eukaryota > Viridiplantae > Streptophyta > Magnoliopsida > Malpighiales > Euphorbiaceae > Mercurialis > Mercurialis annua. Next base: position 54,237,642 of record NC_065570.1, on the reverse strand, counting down.
TGTTCCAATGTTATATTCTCCCGAAACCCAAATATGTATGAAAACTGGACTAAAACCAGAGTGATGATGCTTTTAGTTGTTACATAATCTTGTCTATTGTGCATCTAAAGGCACGAAAATCAGCACCAATGGTTGGTGATATTTGCATAACCATGGTAATCAATTGTAATAATTCAACTCTCTATCAACAAATCTGGATATGTGAAATCCAGTCTCGTAGAAAATACTATCCACTCTGCTATAATTTGAGACTAGATTGCAACACTGACACAATTCCACTGCTTATAGGTCAAGGCCTGACAGTGAAGTTAATAGATGTAATGCCAACTAATAATTAAAAGTAAAACAAATTCCTATAGAAGTTATCGCATCAGTGTATTCTCAGTCTGTGAGTATAGTAACATCGAGCATAACACAGGACCTTGAAGTCCCATTTGAAGCTAATTTTGTTAGAGGAATGCAGCTGACCTGGTTGAATTGGAATTAAAGCTTTACAGTTTGACTTAAGATCAAAATATTGCTGGATGAAGAAACAAGAAAGATTAGAGGTATGCTCTTTGCACAACTGTTCCTAAAATGTCAGAAAAGTTTCTTAAAGTATAAGCTCTTTCGCAAATTAAGAAAGAAAAAAATGCTTTATCACAGTAACCGATACAAAATTCAAAACTTTAATAGTTTACATTGTACAACAAGTAACAAATATCCCCCATCATCTAAAACTAGAGTTCTGAGGTTTATTTGTCATAAGCCACGTTGTTAGTAACAGAATCAGAAAACAAGCATACACTATTAGTACATGAGATTCTCTAGCGAGGGAGCAGTAGCTGACACTTACAGATCTTTTGACACCATGGAAGGTGGCAATAATAAAACCAGGGTCATCCCTTGCTTTCCATGTCATTGCAGGAACAGTCACCTCACGAATCCCGTCTGAGTGAGTGTAATCACAAAATTCATGGCTATGAGCACTGAAAATTATCCTGCGAATAACAGCATGAACCATAGTTGATCGGCATTAAGAAAAAAATGAGAGAAAACTATACATACTAAGGCAGATATATGAAGTAGATATATTAGCAAAAATGCACAATAAGGTTAGAACCAGTGGCATTGAGAAAATAAATGGGGGAGAAATTAATCAGCAATACAAGTATCTCCTTTCCGTATGTCGGCTAAAGTGATAAGTTAACAGAATAGTATTAAGTTAATGAACCACTTAATTGTCTTTCACAAAATACTTGTACATTTAAATTACCCTGACCATGAAGTTTCAGAATGGCTGGATATACAATGAATCAAATTTGATAAAAAAATTACACAACTACAAAGTACATAAACATCATAAAGCATATCAGGCAACAATGGGATTGAGCGTTCTGCGTAGAATTACCTTGGTTTGAGAGCTTGAAAAATATACTCAGAAGCATTTGGTGGAACAGTATGCAATAAATCATAGGGTCCTCTGCCAGTAAATACCATGAAGATAAAAATTCATAAGCAAACAGAACTTCCAGCAATAATAATTTTATGCAGAAAATAGAAGGCAAATAAAAGCAAATCAATTCCTATGGAGAGACAAAAAAAACTCTTATAAATTCATTTCATGAAAGGCTAACTTCACATCAAATTTCACAATTTGGCTTTTTACAGCCAACTGTAACATATGGAAGTTCAATAAGTTAGCTCCCATCTAACTGTCATTGACCAATAAATAATTCAGCTATCATCATCATAGTGAGTTTCTTCATGAAACTGAACAGAAAATAAGAAATGCAAAACAAAACCCACCTGCTTTCTAATGCATCTGTGTCATCCTGAAAAGATGTAGCAGCTTTCTCGATACTGTTGTGACCCTTACAATTGTCATTTGCCGTTCGGTGCAAGGGGAAATGAAGTAGAAGAACAGGACCAGATCCAGACGACATTGCATTCTCTTTCCAACTAAAGCTATCAGGCAGTTTCCTAAAATTTACAATACCATCCATTGCGCCTTCAGTTCCCATTCTAAGATCTATACTTTCAGTCTCAATCGCCTTTTCAACGCTAAATCTCAACTTATTGTTACCACAGAGCAAAGCAACAGCATTAAGTGAGACAAAGCTAACATTACTAATGTCAAAACCACCACAACCAGCTGAATCTAAACCAGGAAAATTCCTCGATACCCAATGAACAGAACTCGAATTGAGCTTACTACATTCCCCAATATCTCTATCACCAAGAACAACATGAACGGGCAGCTCAAGAAATGGTCCCAAAATTCCATGAAATTGATGTAGCACAGATACCCATTTACTTTTCGACAATTCAAATCCTGCAGCAGATACATCTCCCAAAACTAGCAGCATATCGGGCTTCAAACTGCGAAAAGATTTCTGCTTTAAATAATAGCAGCAATTCATAGATATTCAGTTCCATTAAAAATATAAACATCAGCTTATTACAGCAATTCAATTAAAATACCAAAGTTTCGAAGTCTCATTATAACGAAAATCTCTTTCATTCATATATGAATTAGCAAAGGGACAGAAGAAAATGAAAATAAATTTACCCTGAAGAATTTGGACATGTAATAATCTCTAAAATAGAGGTCAAAGTAACTAGTTTTGGAACCAACTAGTAACAAATTTGCGACTATCATTACTTTCAAGTCATCATCCAGATTTTTCTCTTCAGCAGCGTCGTTTTGACGGGAGTTACTGGGTACGAGAGTGCAAGAAGGAAGGGAGACCCGTTCTTCGTAGAATAATAGAAGGGCGAGGAGGAGAAGAGGTAACAAAGGTGTAATATCCCGTAAATTTTTAAAATTTATTTTTGTAATTTCCGACGTGGTTCCGGATGTATTTGTGGGGTATTTGAAGTTTCGTAAATTAACTGTGGTTCGGTTCATCCTCGGTTCGGTTTTAAAAAAAAAAATATATTCTCCTTTGGGTCTTGGTTCAACCAAATGGTTGAACCAAGGGGATAAACCAGGTCTCGTAAGAGACCTGATGAAATCCCGCATGGTCCCGTACGGGACTGGGCCTGTCCCGTACGGGACTGTGCAAAATTTGCACTGGTCCCGTTCGGGACCAGGCCTTTCCCGAACGGGATCAGGCCAAATTTTGGCCTTTCCGTTCGGGAATGGCAGCAGCCTTTTGACCCTTCCGTGTGGCCCTGTTCGATCTCGTTTTCGGCCCGTTTGCACTCGTTATATCAGCTCGACTTCTAAACAGAAAATATTCACCACTCATCACTGAAACCCTAGCCGTTTTCCGCTTGTCATTTCGCTGAGTATCGAATCCGTAATCATCCTCCAAAGTTGCTGTTCAGTAAGTGTTCTTAATTCTTGAATTTCAGATTTTTAGCTTTGAACATACTTCGGTTTTCTGATCCGTGTGTGTTCGTTTCTAGATCGAAACTGAAACCGTTTGATCTCAGGCGTTCTAGACTCGTTTACCTTCGATTCAATTCGTTCGCTTCGCTTAACGGTACGCCGTTGATCTCGTTCTTTTGCCGTTCGGTTTATCGCTTTGGTTTTGTTAAAAATTCTGTTCTTGAATTGTTGCTTGCTGCCGTGGTGTTCCTTCATGCTTTAGGCTTAGGTTTTGCTTCTTCTTCATGTTTTGGCATCCTTGTTAATGGGTTAATTAGATTTTGGTTAAATACTATCATGCCATGATCTTGAGTTTGCCGTATGGTTCTTGTTGTTCTTGTGATTTGGTTGTGTTTAAATTGTTGGGTTATAGATTGAAGGTAGTATGATTGGATTTGGGAATGTTGGATTTGTGTTAAGTGTTTAAGTTGTTAGTTATATAGTGAATGGGATTTAGTTGGTTTTGATTCTTTCAAATGAGAAATGGCGGCATGAACATGGCTCTGTTCTTTTTTCTTTTTGTTGAAGATGATGGCTTAATAGCCACTTTAGCCACCAAGTTATTTTGCTTAAATAAAATCAATCCTTTAAGTTTAACTTTAACTAAAATCTTGGGTTTTATTTAAATATAAATTAAATAGTGGAAATGATAGATATTTATAAATTAAGTTAATATAATTACTCGGGTAATTATAATTGCTTTCAAGTGTCGTTTTGTCAAAAGTTGGCTAAATTACAATTTAGCCCCTAAACTTATTTTATAACTTAATTAAGTGGATTTTTGGTTATTAACTTTATTGTTGGTTTTAATTATAAAATAAAAGTAATTAATTTGATTTTTGGAAATCAAATTGGCTAAAGTGCAATTTAGCCCCTAATTGGCAAAAGTACAATTTGGTCCCTAATTGGTTAAAGTACAAATTGGTCCCTGAACTTTATTTGACTTATTTAATTAAGTTTTTGATTTGTAACTTGGGTTACTTAGAATTGAAGTTATTGAGTTCCGCTTTTAAATTGGATTATTATTTTTGATTAAATTGTTTTATAAATATAAACTTGGGTTTATATTGGATAATTGTTTTGAGTCGGGTTAGACTTGGGTCACTCGACAAGTGAGGTTAGCTTGGTAGTTTATGATAACTCGGCTAACCCACTATTTGGAAATTATTTATTATTTAAAGTTTTTAAAATAATATTATAAATTGGATTTAAACGGGAACTCAATAGACTTATATTATTTGGGTTTTATTACCTTTTGTATATATTTGTGTTATTTTGGATTGTTTATTTACTATGTGGTAATTGTGCTAGTCTTATGTGGTGTCTAGTACTCCTTAGAGTTAGGGTCTGATTTTAATAATTATTTTATTTGTCTAGACTCGTCTACTGTTCGTGCTTCTGAGGCGAACCAGAGTTAGTTGCTTGCCGGTATTCACGTGGATTAGCAAGCAGTGAGTTTATATTTACTATTTACCGCTTTATTAAGTAAATTGTTATTTTAATATTAAATATATATACTGTACGTATATTTCGAACTGTTTTTATATTATGGCTCTTAGTTGGAACATGCTACCTAATGGGCATCATTAGGACTGCGTGCGCACCGGTATTGATCTGGGTAAGGTATATATGGAAATGTGGTAACTCGGTGTGAGCATAGCTCTCGGGACCAAGTAGAGTAACTCGGTGTAGCTCAGCTCTCGGGACTCTGGTATAAGTGTGGTCAGTGGTAACTCGGTGTAGCTCAGCTCTCGGGACCAGACCTATTGGATTATGATTATTATTTAGAATTGTGGATTAGGGTTCCAACTATTATCTGTAATATCGTTATTAAATGTTTTAAACGTTTTAAAGGTTTTCCACTTAATAAATGTAAATAGTGGTATGAACTCATCTCAGTATATCTGACCCCGTTGTTTTCCCAATTTTCCCCAGGGTTATGATCTGAGAGAGTCTGGTGATCTCCGCATTTACTTTTCCTCGGAGGTTCCATTTATTTTGATAAACTGTCAAACTATTTTATTCTTAGACCGCAGTAGTTGACTAGAAGTCTTTATTATTATTACAGTTGTTTGTCGGATTGGTCTGACTAGTTATATTGCTCTGGCATGTTATGTAATTATTTCGGATTATTTATGTTATGCTTATTTTAGACTCGGAATTGGATAAGCATGTTATATTAACTGTTGATTATTATAACTGCTAGATTTAGGCTGAAGTCTCGGTTGCCCCCGAGCATTGGTTTTCTGCAGGTTATTGTGTTTATTTGTTATTTGAAAGGCTAGCTACGGGTTTTGGTACTACATTACCCATACCCTAGCGCCGGTCGCGATTCATGAAAATGGGTCGTGACAAACTTGGTATCAGAGCATTGGTTTCAAACCAAGGCCAATTGCTTGCTATGTGTTTACTCTGTTAAGTATGGTTGTGTCTTAGGAACTACTGCGGATATAGGGTTCTGTCATGTCTTTAAAAACCGTCATCTTTTGATTTTAAAACATTCTGCCTACACCAATAGGATTGCGTCGAGTCAGTCATTATTTGTTGATTTGATGCTGTTAATTGTTAATGCTATTTCGCTTGGGTGAGTATTTTATTGCTGTTGATTTCTCGGGAAATCCTATTTATTAATTGTTTTGTTTCATACTTGGGTATGAATTATGTGTTATTTATATTGTTTTTGTTCAATCCTTAGGATATGGACAATGTTGTTCGTACTCGTGCTCGTGCTGCGGCAGAGCAAGAAGCTGTGGCTGATGATGCGATTTCCATGGAAGTCGATCAGAACGTACCACCAGTTCAGGCTAATGCTGGACGTGGTCGAGGTGGAGGTGCTGGCAGAGGTAGAGGTGCTGGTAGAGGCAGAGGAGCTGGTGCTGGTAGAGGTGGAGCTAGAGGACGCGGTGCAGCAGGTGTTCAGGCACCGAATGTGCAGCAGGCACCAGAGGTGCAGCAAGCACCAAATATGCAAGCGTTCGACTTCACTACTTTCTTGGCTGGCGTTGTCGAGATGCAGAACAATCAGGCTCTACTGCAGAATCAGTGTAATATACTGGGTCTGTTAGCGCAGCAACAGCAACCTCAGGCTGGAGCTGTAGCTGGTATTGGTGGAATTGCTGGTGTCGGTCATATTCCAACAGACAGAGAGTTGGTGATGACCTACTTGAAGTTGAATCCGACTTCTTTTGATGGTACTGGGGATGCTCTTGACTTTTTGGAGGAATTTGAGTACAACAGTCAGAGGATTCAAGCGTCTGATCGTCAATCAGTGATGCTTGTGGAAATGTCGCTGAAGGGTCCAGCTAAGGATTGGTATCGCGATAATATCAGACCAGTTATGGATACTTTGCCTTGGGCTGATTTTGTGATCAGGTTTAGAGGTTACTATCTACCCTTCTCTGTTACTGAGAGTTTCAGAGAAAAGCTGCTCACTTTGAAGAAGGGGGATAGATCAGTGACAGACTACACTACTGAGTTTGTACGTTTGGGGCGGTTTGCTACAGATCTACAGGGTGATCAAGAGCGAGTGAACGACCGTTATGTTAGGGGTTTAGGCTCGGAGTTTCTTCCTTTGCTGATAGGGACAAACATGGAGTTTGCCCGGTTAGTGGATAGTGCGCGGCGGATGGAGAATTCGATGGTTCAGTTTGGGACGATCTCTGACCCTTTCCAGAATCAGAAGGGAAAGAGTGACGTTCCTAGTGGGGGGCAGCAGGCCCCAGTGCAGCATGGTAGTGGGAACTACTACAGTGGCTCTTCTCAGGCCAACAGGGGGAGTCGACGGACTCACAACAAAGGGAGGCATAGTGCCAGGAGTGCTCCGTACAGTTCCAGTAGCAGTGGGAGTAACCGTGGTTCAGGACGCGGGTACAGTGGTGTATCGAACATTCCGTTCTGCCAGAATTGCAGACGCAGGCACTATGGTCAGTGTCAGTTAGCTCCTGGAGGTTGTTTTACTTGTGGCCAGCCGGGTCATTTTTCTAGGGAGTGTCCGACATCTGGGCAGCAGATGTCTAACTCCAGTGTGGCGCAGTCATCTTATCAGCAGCAGAGACCTGCGTTTACACAGTCTGTAGGGTACTCTCAACCTGCAGCATCTTTTGGTGGCCAGCGGGGCCGTGGTTCTGGTGGCAGAGGTTTTGGTGGCCGTGGTAACGGCGGTAGAGGTTCCAACGGTTATGGTACCGGACAGAGTTCGCAGCAGCAGCCGCAGGGTCAGGCCAGAGTGTTCGCACTTACTCCTCAGGATGCGCGTGCATCAAATGCGGTGGTGCAAGGTACCATTCCGATTTCTTTTACTGATGCTTTGGTATTATTTGATGCGGGTGCGACCCATTCGTTTGTTTCTACTTGTTTTGCTGGGAAATTGGGTAGAGCACCATCTGTTTTGAATGAACCTCTAGCTGTGTCTACACCTATGTCTGAAGGTGTAGTAGTGGACGTTGTTTATCCTTCGTGTCCAGTGGTTATTCAGGGTAGAGAATTATGTGCTGATTTGATTGTACTTGACGTTCTTTCTTTTGATGTTATCTTGGGGATGGACTGGTTGTCACGCCATTATGCTTCTATTGACTGTCGAGAGAAGTCAGTCGAGTTCAGGATTCCAGGTGGTCTACCTTTTTCCTTTCAGGGAGAAAAGGCAGAAACACCTAAGAATCTGATTTCCGCCATCAAGGCGAAGCGGATGTTAGGCAAGGGTTGCCAGGGTTTTCTTGCTGTGGTTCGTGATTTGGAGGCTGGTGGTAGTGATATGCATAGTGTACCGATAGTGAATGAGTTCACCGATGTGTTTCCAGAGGAATTGCCTGGATTACCACCTGATCGTGATATTGAGTTTCGCATTGATGTGGTTTCTGGTACAGCTCCGATTTCGATACCGCCGTATCGGATGGCTCCTGCAGAGCTGAAAGAGTTGAAGGACCAGTTACAAGAGTTGTTGGATAGCGGGTTCATCAGACCGAGTACTTCTCCGTGGGGTGCTCCAGTTCTGTTTGTGAAGAAGAAAGACGGTTCCTTTCGACTCTGTATCGACTACAGACAGTTGAACAAGGTTACTGTCAAGAACAGATATCCTCTTCCTCGCATCGATGATTTGTTTGACCAGTTGCAGGGTGCGAAGTGTTTTTCCAAGATTGATTTGAGGTCTGGGTATCATCAGCTACGGATCCGTGATGCAGATGTGCCTAAGACTGCTTTTCGGACTCGTTATGGGCATTTTGAGTTTCTGGTTATGTCCTTCGGTCTGACGAACGCACCAGCAGCGTTTATGGATATGATGAACAGAGTGTTCAAGCCGTTTTTGGATCAATTTGTGATCGTCTTCATTGATGACATTTTGATCTATTCTCGGAGTGAGGAGGAGCATGCTTACCATTTGAGGACTATACTACAGACGTTGCGTGAGCATCAGTTGTATGCTAAGTTTTCAAAATGTGAGTTCTGGTTGGATCAGGTTACCTTTCTAGGACACGTGGTGTCGAAAGATGGGATCAAGGTTGATCCGAAGAAGATTGAGGCGGTCATGGATTGGCAAAGGCCAAGGTCAGTTACCGAGATCCGAAGTTTTCTGGGTTTAGCTGGCTACTATCGTCGGTTCGTGCAAGATTTCTCCAGAATATCTGCACCTTTGACTAAACTGACACAGAAGGGTGTCAAGTTTGAGTGGACTGACAAGTGCGAGGCGAACTTTGAGAAGCTCAAGGAGATTTTGACTACAGCTCCGGTTTTGGCATTGCCTTCTGGCATTGATGGTTTCACAGTGTATTGTGATGCGTCTCGGATTGGTTTGGGTTGCGTTCTGATGCAACATGGACAGGTGATTGCCTATGCTTCCAGACAGTTGAAGAAGCATGAGGTGAATTACCCTACTCATGATTTAGAGTTGGCAGCTGTGGTTTTTGCGCTGAAAATCTGGAGGCATTATTTGTATGGTGCTACTTGTGAGATTTTCACTGATCATAAGAGTCTGAAGTATATCTTTGATCAGAGAGAATTGAACTTGAGACAGAGGAGATGGTTAGAGTTGCTGAAGGACTACGACTGTACTATTCAGTACCATCCTGGTAAGGCTAATGTGGTAGCCGATGCGTTGAGTCGCAAGTCTTCGGGCAGCTTGGCTCATATTTCTGAGATTGGGCGTAGACCCATGGTTAGAGAGTGGCACAGTTTGATAGCTTCGGGCTATGGTTTTCAGATTTCTCAGACTGGTTGTTTGTTAGCACAGTTGCAAGTGCAACCCGTTTTGATTGATCGGATCAAAGCTTTACAAGCTGAGGATTCACAGTTAAAACGGATTATTGAGGAGGTTCAGCAGGATGGAAATCCTGAGTTTACATTTGTGGATGGTGTTCTGAGACATGGTTCGAGATTGTGTGTTCCGGATTCAGATGGTTTGAGGGACCAGATTCTGGAAGAAGCGCACAAGTCTGCTTATAGTGTTCATCCGGGTTCTACTAAGATGTACCATGATCTTAAGGGTACCTACTGGTGGAGCGGGATGAAGAAGGATGTCGCTGAGTATGTTTCTAAGTGTCTGACGTGCCAGCAGGTGAAGCTGGAGCATCAGAGACCTTTTGGCTATCTGCAACCACTACCTATTCCAGAGTGGAAGTGGGAGCGGATTGCTATGGATTTTGTGGTTGGTTTACCACGTACTCGACAGGGATACGATTCCATCTGGGTGATAGTTGACCGTTTGACCAAGTCAGCTCATTTCCTTCCGATAAAGGTTTCGTATACTGCTTCGAGGTTGGCTCAGTTATACATCGACAGGATTGTCAGTTTGCATGGCGTACCGGTTTCTATTGTTTCAGACAGGGGTTCTGTGTTTACTTCGAGGTTCTGGAAAGCGTTACAGGAATCCTTGGGTTCTCGGTTGGATTTCAGCACAGCTTTTCATCCTCAGACTGACGGTCAGTCTGAGAGGACTATTCAGACGTTGGAGGATATGCTCAGGATGTGTGTTCTCGATTTTCAGGGTAGCTGGGATACTCATTTGCCGTTGATTGAGTTTTCCTATAACAACAGTTATCATGCGAGTATCGAGATGGCGCCGTATGAGGCTTTGTACGGGCGTAAGTGTAGATCTCCTATCTGTTGGGAGGAGGTCGGAGAGCGTAAACTCTCGGGAGCGGAGATTATTCAGATTACCTCTGAGAAGGTACCGTTGATTAAGCGGAGGTTAGAGACTGCTTTTAGTCGGCATAAGAGTTATGCTGATCCGAAGAGGAAAGACATTGAGTTCCAGGTTGGTGATTTCGTATTTCTTCGGGTTTCGCCTATGAAAGGCGTGGTTCGTTTTGGCGTCAAGGGAAAGTTGGCACCGAGGTATATTGGTCCCTATGAGATTTCGGAGAGGATTGGAGCTGTGGCTTATCGTCTGGTTCTACCGCCAGACATGTCGTTAGTACATCCTGTGTTTCACGTTTCTATGTTGAGAAAGTGCATTTCTGATCCTTCGCACGTGATTGTGCCTCAGAGTGTTGAGATTGACCAGGAGCTGTCCTATGAGGAACAGCCAGTTGAGATTGTCGATACGCAGGTGCGTAAATTGCGGAACAAGGAGATTCCGATGGTCAAAGTTCTCTGGCGCAATCATTCTGTAGAGGAGTGTACTTGGGAGACCGAATTGGATATGCGGAATCGCTATCCTTTTCTTTTTCCGTGAGGTACGATATCTTGTTTTTCTGTGACTTGTGTAGTTTTGCTTGTGCTACGTATTGTTCTGTTGTGATTTACTTGTCGTGTTAAATTCGAGGACGAATTTTTAATTAGTTGGGGAGAATGTAATATCCCGTAAATTTTTAAAATTTATTTTTGTAATTTCCGACGTGGTTCCGGATGTATTTGTGGGGTATTTGAAGTTTCGTAAATTAACTGTGGTTCGGTTCATCCTCGGTTCGGTTTTAAAAAAAAAAATATATTCTCCTTTGGGTCTTGGTTCAACCAAATGGTTGAACCAAGGGGATAAACCAGGTCTCGTAAGAGACCTGATGAAATCCCGCATGGTCCCGTACGGGACTGGGCCTGTCCCGTACGGGACTGTGCAAAATTTGCACTGGTCCCGTTCGGGACCAGGCCTTTCCCGAACGGGATCAGGCCAAATTTTGGCCTTTCCGTTCGGGAATGGCAGCAGCCTTTTGACCCTTCCGTGTGGCCCTGTTCGATCTCGTTTTCGGCCCGTTTGCACTCGTTATATCAGCTCGACTTCTAAACAGAAAATATTCACCACTCATCACTGAAACCCTAGCCGTTTTCCGCTTGTCATTTCGCTGAGTATCGAATCCGTAATCATCCTCCAAAGTTGCTGTTCAGTAAGTGTTCTTAATTCTTGAATTTCAGATTTTTAGCTTTGAACATACTTCGGTTTTCTGATCCGTGTGTGTTCGTTTCTAGATCGAAACTGAAACCGTTTGATCTCAGGCGTTCTAGACTCGTTTACCTTCGATTCAATTCGTTCGCTTCGCTTAACGGTACGCCGTTGATCTCGTTCTTTTGCCGTTCGGTTTATCGCTTTGGTTTTGTTAAAAATTCTGTTCTTGAATTGTTGCTTGCTGCCGTGGTGTTCCTTCATGCTTTAGGCTTAGGTTTTGCTTCTTCTTCATGTTTTGGCATCCTTGTTAATGGGTTAATTAGATTTTGGTTAAATACTATCATGCCATGATCTTGAGTTTGCCGTATGGTTCTTGTTGTTCTTGTGATTTGGTTGTGTTTAAATTGTTGGGTTATAGATTGAAGGTAGTATGATTGGATTTGGGAATGTTGGATTTGTGTTAAGTGTTTAAGTTGTTAGTTATATAGTGAATGGGATTTAGTTGGTTTTGATTCTTTCAAATGAGAAATGGCGGCATGAACATGGCTCTGTTCTTTTTTCTTTTTGTTGAAGATGATGGCTTAATAGCCACTTTAGCCACCAAGTTATTTTGCTTAAATAAAATCAATCCTTTAAGTTTAACTTTAACTAAAATCTTGGGTTTTATTTAAATATAAATTAAATAGTGGAAATGATAGATATTTATAAATTAAGTTAATATAATTACTCGGGTAATTATAATTGCTTTCAAGTGTCGTTTTGTCAAAAGTTGGCTAAATTACAATTTAGCCCCTAAACTTATTTTATAACTTAATTAAGTGGATTTTTGGTTATTAACTTTATTGTTGGTTTTAATTATAAAATAAAAGTAATTAATTTGATTTTTGGAAATCAAATTGGCTAAAGTGCAATTTAGCCCCTAATTGGCAAAAGTACAATTTGGTCCCTAATTGGTTAAAGTACAAATTGGTCCCTGAACTTTATTTGACTTATTTAATTAAGTTTTTGATTTGTAACTTGGGTTACTTAGAATTGAAGTTATTGAGTTCCGCTTTTAAATTGGATTATTATTTTTGATTAAATTGTTTTATAAATATAAACTTGGGTTTATATTGGATAATTGTTTTGAGTCGGGTTAGACTTGGGTCACTCGACAAGTGAGGTTAGCTTGGTAGTTTATGATAACTCGGCTAACCCACTATTTGGAAATTATTTATTATTTAAAGTTTTTAAAATAATATTATAAATTGGATTTAAACGGGAACTCAATAGACTTATATTATTTGGGTTTTATTACCTTTTGTATATATTTGTGTTATTTTGGATTGTTTATTTACTATGTGGTAATTGTGCTAGTCTTATGTGGTGTCTAGTACTCCTTAGAGTTAGGGTCTGATTTTAATAATTATTTTATTTGTCTAGACTCGTCTACTGTTCGTGCTTCTGAGGCGAACCAGAGTTAGTTGCTTGTCGGTATTCACGTGGATTAGCAAGCAGTGAGTTTATATTTACTATTTACCGCTTTATTAAGTAAATTGTTATTTTAATATTAAATATATATACTGTACGTATATTTCGAACTGTTTTTATATTATGGCTCTTAGTTGGAACATGCTACCTAATGGGCATCATTAGGACTGCGTGCGCACCGGTATTGATCTGGGTAAGGTATATATGGAAATGTGGTAACTCGGTGTGAGCATAGCTCTCGGGACCAAGTAGAGTAACTCGGTGTAGCTCAGCTCTCGGGACTCTGGTATAAGTGTGGTCAGTGGTAACTCGGTGTAGCTCAGCTCTCGGGACCAGACCTATTGGATTATGATTATTATTTAGAATTGTGGATTAGGGTTCCAACTATTATCTGTAATATCGTTATTAAATGTTTTAAACGTTTTAAAGGTTTTCCACTTAATAAATGTAAATAGTGGTATGAACTCATCTCAGTATATCTGACCCCGTTGTTTTCCCAATTTTCCCCAGGGTTATGATCTGAGAGAGTCTGGTGATCTCCGCATTTACTTTTCCTCGGAGGTTCCATTTATTTTGATAAACTGTCAAACTATTTTATTCTTAGACCGCAGTAGTTGACTAGAAGTCTTTATTATTATTACAGTTGTTTGTCGGATTGGTCTGACTAGTTATATTGCTCTGGCATGTTATGTAATTATTTCGGATTATTTATGTTATGCTTATTTTAGACTCGGAATTGGATAAGCATGTTATATTAACTGTTGATTATTATAACTGCTAGATTTAGGCTGAAGTCTCGGTTGCCCCCGAGCATTGGTTTTCTGCAGGTTATTGTGTTTATTTGTTATTTGAAAGGCTAGCTACGGGTTTTGGTACTACATTACCCATACCCTAGCGCCGGTCGCGATTCATGAAAATGGGTCGTGACAAAAGGCTTCCAATTGCGTGAGGGAAGATCCATAATTCGATAATTGCTGAGTGCTGGAATGTAGGGTTAGGGTTTTTCGGTTACCGGACATTGTTGTTGTCGTTGATTGTTTTTCATTTCGTTGACAAAAGGGATCTTGGGTTTTGGTACTGTTATGTTTGAAGTACGTTGTTTAAGATTTCCCAAAGGAGCAATGTTAGGAAAAAAGCGTGCTAGACAGACTGTCTTAATTAATATACTAGATGAATTGAAGCAAGCCCCGGGGCTGTGAAATCATTGACACCTAAGAGGCAGCCAAATACCGTTCAATCAAGGATCAAAAGTCAGTTGACCTATCATGTAACGAGGGGACGATTTCTGTAGAGGCTTGTCAACCTAAAAATGAACGTAACGGTGATGTAAATTCTGGACAATCAGCAGAGCTTAGGAGGCTAAGCGAAGCAGATTTTCCTGCAGAAGGACACTTGCCACCTATTCCAAGGCAGAGTTCATGGAAGCAGCCTGCTGACTTGAGTTGAGGCAGCAAAAAGCTTCCCAATTCTCAAATGGGAGGTCAACTTTAATGAGCCAAAGCTCCATAGATTCTAAGTTGGGGAACAAGAAACAACCTTCCACCAAGAAGCCAGTTGTTGTCAGGAATACTTCATATCAAGACACATCAGTTGAACGTCTTGTAACTAACGAGAAGTTTTGGCATCACCCAGGTATGAAATATAAAATATTCATGTCTCTTCGCTAGTGTTATGTGAATGTCAAGTGTCATACATATAAGAAAACTGACATTTTATTATTTACTCTACTTTTTGGAGTAGAACTAAAATCTAAAAGCATAGTAACTTCACATCGTATCCATTTGCAAAATTTGTTAGACAGGGATGGTGGTTACAGATATAGTAGAAAGTATATGGATATTATCTGATGTGATCAGCCACTTGCCTTAAACCTTCAAGCAATAAGGTTTTCATAATGGATTATCACTTTGTTTAGTTTTTGAGCTTCGTATTACTGCCTCTTCAAATTTTGTATCTTAAGTTAAGATTTTGGACTTGTAAATAAGTTTGGATATTGTCCTCCAATAAGTAAAAGCTGATGTTGGTTTGTTGCTCAGGAGTCAGGCCTGTGAGTAGCAGAGGCAGAGAGCCTTTTGGATGGAAGATTAACCGAACCACCAAATAAGCTTGTGGTCTATTAAGTTATATTTGTTCATATTTTCCATGAGACTTTAATTGTTTTTGGCATGGATTAATTTTTAATCAGTGATGTGATGTCTGTCTGCAACATGCTTCATGTTTGCATTTTCTTGTACGAGTGCAATCAATTTTGATTCAAGATTTGCTAGCCATTTCGCTTTTACTTAGTTGTGTAATCTTCACTTCTGATTTTGCTAGTACTTTACGGAGCATTTGAGGGCACAAAAGTGTCGGCAAATGTTTGTTTTTTTTTTCAAAGGGAAAGGAAGGGACTTAGATGGAATGAATACTTGTGGAACTCAACTTCTGTATAGAAAAAAGGAAGGACAGTAGTGAATTTCGTATAAGGAACTTCAATACTAGGGACTTGTTTTACTCACTCTGTACATAATCTTCAGCTTCAGCTACAGAATTATAAATCAATTTGTTTATTTTTGGAAATATACTGCGTGTGTTGGGCTTAAGCATATTTGCAGGTTCGATAATTGTTTTATTCTCTGGAACCCATCTTTATGGAGGGTTATGTGATGGGTTTATGATGCTAGGATGTTAATTATTTTCTGTCATTGTTCATTTAACTGAACGCACATTTTTTGTCACTGTTGATTTGACAGAACGCAAAAATAATCGATAACCCTCCACATTTAAGTAACTAACGCTATTCTCAGAAAGAAAAAAAACAAGTAACTAAACGCGGTTTAATTCCTTAAAAAACCCCCACCTTGCACTTTTTCTTTGTTTATACCCTGACTTTGTAAAAACACCATTTGTACTCAATTTTGGATTTTTATGTTTCATCTCTACCCAAAAGCATTAAATTGTACTTTTTTCATTTGGAAAAGAGTTTAAAACATACTTTTTTCTATTTTAAAATATACAAATAAATCCTTAAATTTAAAAAATAATCAAATACATCCAAATAATTAATTAATTTTTTTTAATTTGATAAAATAATAAAAAATTAAAAAAAATTATTATTATTTTTAATTTTTTGTCGGAAATATTTTTAAAAAAAATTAAAAAAAAAATCAAAATTATTTTTTAAAAAAATTAAAAAAAATTATTACTATTTTTTAATTTTTTAAAAAAGATGGTATTTTTGTATTATTAATAATATTAATATCTAATTAGTATATAAGTTAAAAATAAAGGATTGTTTTAAACTTTTTTTCAAATGAAAAGAGCACAATTTAATGCTTTTGGGTAGAGATGAAATATAAAAACTCAAAATTGAGTACAAATTGTGTTTTTACAAGGTCAGAGTATAAACGAAAAAAAAAATGTAAGGTGGGGGTTTTTTAAGAAATTAAGCCACTAAACGCTGTCAAACATTTTATATTATAGAATAGAAAATAGAATAGACGTTACTTTTGAAAGCTTAAAACTTATGATGTGGTATGTTGATGCATTATTTTGTCTCTCCAATGTGACCCACTGCCGCTAGTGGCAGAGGCGATATAGTTGAACGTGGACACTCCAAAACATATATGGAGAGAATGATGAAGTTATCTTCTCTCTCTAAAAAAATAGCTCCCTCTTCTCTCTAAAAAACTTCATCATCTTCATACCTTGAAGGGTGGGAGAAGGTGATCTCCGATCCCAATCGGAAATCACCTCCTCTCCGCCCATGAATAGTAATACATATTTTAATTTGAATATCAATAAGACCTCTTCGATATGAAGACTATCACTCCGGTAAGGATTTTTATCTTTTTTGTAAGAATTTCTATATATTTTGTAGGATTTTGTGGCTTTTTTCTTAGATCGTTCAAGCTTTTTTAGCGATTGTTCGGGCTTCAAGGTAATCTCTTGTAGATCTAAGTTTTGAAGGGTTATCAATCTATCTTCTTGGAATTTCATTGACAAAGATGATCGAAAAAACCAACCTCCAAATGATCAAGCGGGTCGGGTGTGGCCGGTTTATCGGAGTAAAAGGTAGATCTAAGTCCCGCTCCAACGGAAGTTTAACTTTTCGTTCGGTAAACTTATGCGGAATCTATGGCTAGATTTGCCGCTTCTTCGATTTACTTAGCTTGTGTTATAAGTTTGTTAGTGTTTTCTAGATCTACAATTTGAAAGTTCATATTTTAACATTGTGATATGACTTTTCTTATGTAACAATCTTGATCAATGAATTTTATATGGGCTTAAATACCCTTTGAAAAAAAAAAAAGATATAGTTGAACGTGTCTGTTTATCTTTTTTCTTCTTCTTCTTCTAAGTTATTGATTTATGCCACTCATGTACTTCCAATTCTAAATACTTTTATGGTGATTAGATGAATTGTGGGAAGAGCCATGTTCTTTCATTTTCCATCACAAATTTAGGTTACTTCCCACATTATTAAAGCGGAAATATTGGCTGAAAATGTTATTTTTCCCGTATATGAATCTCAATTCATAATTACAGTATATGTAGACTGTGATTTTACAGCCCCAAACTACAATTTTGTTTAATAAATTTTTGCTAAGATTGGTTTATATGATTGTGACTGAACATTTTACCGATTGCGTGGAACCACAATATTTTCCCAAACAATAAAATTTCCCCCCTCCAAATCTCTTTTGCATAAAGAGAAAAATACATTCTTTATCGTTTTAGAGGAACATAATAGTTTCTATGTATAACACTATATAAGTAAGCATTCATGTTAGTACACTGCATAAGTCTATTTTCATGGAAATGTACATTTTTTAAAGAAAATTATCCAGTTGTCGTAAAATCATAATATAGGTACACTGTAAAAAACGGTATAGTGTAGTTAGAAACTGCAATTTGGGTATCACATTGAAAGAGGAGAAAATTATAGATACAGCGACTAAACAATTCTCAATTAAGACTATTATTGATGAATAATTTTAAATTTGAAAAAATTAAATTCTTTTATTTATATTAAAATATGGCAAAATTACTACTCCCTCAGCTCCCAATTGATAGGTCATTTTCTATATTTCATAAATAAATCAAAAATAAAAGTTATATTTATTCTAAATAAATATACATGGTTATCATCAAATGAATTAATATTCATATATTCAAAAACAAACTGCATTTATAAAAAAATTAAATAAGTATTTATATATCTAAAAAATTATAAAGGTATGCAATTAGAAAAATAAATAAAAATTAATTTTAACCAACTAATTATATTTTTTTTCAATTTTCATATTTATCTAAATGGCTAATCATTTTGGTACGAAAGAGATGTAAAATAAAATTATATTTCCTCCGTCCCGTTTTAAAATAGACATCTCATTTTTTCATATCCCATATAAGAAGTCCATATTATGATTTTTACGCAATTTTACATGAGAATCTCTTAATTTTTTTTTTTTTTTCTAAATTAATGAATATTGCTCTATATGTAAATTATACGACCACCATTAATAAAAATAAAATTAAAAAATATAATAATAATTATTATCTTTTTAATCTGTATGTAAAAAGTATTTATCTCTTCGTTAACGGATGGTGGGAGTATGAAGGAAAAAAAGAGTTTCGAGATCTGTTTAACCATAGTCAATTGCTAAAAAAATTGGTAAATAATGAATATTTGACATTTATATTCACGTGGTATGACGACATTTGGAGAATCAACAAACGACAACTCCACTGTTTATTTCCATTTTTTCGTATAGACACCTGAAAAGTCACTAGTACCCCTAATGGGACACAAAACACTCTTGTTTTCCATCGCTAACTTGCAGGGTTATTTCTGACCTCCTAGTTATCAAATAAAGCATTGTTCATGAATAAAGAAAAACGAGGTGAGAGATAGGGCATCATATTTCCAAATGACTTCAACTTTAAAAAAACAATATGAAAAGGATTTTAACTTCATGCCTAAAGTCCAAGCACAGCATTACCAACTCATTTTTAAGTCGATGTGTGTCCATCCACAACTTTATATTTTTCAAATCAATCCACACAAATAAGAAGCCATACCCTTCTCACGGTTGACCCGCTTAAAATAAGCTAAACAACCGGCCGTTCTCTGCTTTTTTCAGGTTCCATTTGCTGGGCTTCAGGTTAGTGGATCCTGTTCATTAATCTGTCCTAATTATAAATTTTGTGTTATCTTTTGGTTCTGTTGGTTTTTGATCGTTATGTATTATCTTTATCATGTCAGTAATGAATCACATTGGATTATATTACTAACAAAATTTGGCTGCTACCAACTGTCAATCTAGAATTATTGGTGGTTTAGATCAGAGATTACTGTTTTTGCTTTAGATGGCTTTTTATTGGTTCACCGTTGAAAATGATTCTGTTCAGTTTTTGTTAAAATATGAGAATGTTTGTGTTACTCTCAGTTATTACTTATCTAGTGTTAAAGTGAAAATGACCTGTGTGTATGAGAGACGGTAGTGATTATAGATTGTTGCTTTAGACAAACATTGAACACTTATACTGTAAGTGTAAAATTGTTAATCAATATATGAATTTCAAGTTGAACCGAAGCGGGTCCTAATTGATAGATTTTGCAATAATTCCATGCAATTTCGAGTATGGGATTCGAAATGAATTCTTTCCTCAGTTTTTAAATTATTGATTATGGGAAGTTTGAAAAAAAGAGGAAATTCTTGCAAATCAAAGCCATAAATCTTATCAGCCTTAGTTCTAAATAGGATGGATATGTTTTCCAACAACAATAAGTATACGACTTAGGTTTAGCTTTTCCTGAATAGGAAATGGGTGTGTCAATATGTACTTAACGTCATGCCGAGTGTGGAAATAACTATGAGTTGTTTGGTGCACATTGCTTGTATTTGAATAGAACTCTCTCACTCAAGTTGTGTGCCGAAATAAGTAAAAAACTTAATTGCGGTAATTTACCAAGCTTTTGCTCATAACCTTCAAGAGATTACTAGGATATTAAGATATGAATTCCTGTATGTTAATTAAGGTATTGATTACCTTACAACTGCAATGAATTTAACTTTATTTAGCTCATTTACATGGCTCAATTCTTTTGTTAAGTTGACTTGGTTTTACTGATTTTGTATTGCTCTAGATCACAAAAGATATCTTCATGTCTTGATTTCTCTCGTTAACATGTAATCCAGCGAATCACTTTGTGAAAAGGGACTAATAATAGGTGTGTTATTAATTTTAACTTGACTCTTTGTTTGCTCAGTATAGTAAATTCTCCGTCTCTAATTTTTAATGAAAGGATTTTATCTGTGTTCCTATTATAATCATCTTAATTTTTAGTGGATCCTACATTTCTTCAAATGAAAAAAAGAGGCTGATTGCCAAAATTTCCTACT
Source organism: Mercurialis annua (assembly GCF_937616625.2). Lineage (NCBI taxonomy): Eukaryota > Viridiplantae > Streptophyta > Magnoliopsida > Malpighiales > Euphorbiaceae > Mercurialis > Mercurialis annua. The sequence continues at coordinate 54,217,118 of NC_065570.1, read as the reverse complement.
TCCAGTCTTCTTACACTACTCATAAAAAAAAATAGGTTTAAGTAAATTATTATCCTATGGTTCACTTGATGTTATATTTGGTCAACAGATGCAGATAAATGTTATTTTGTTTAGCCCATCAGTTGATTTTTTTCCTTAAGCTGGAATGAGAAAAAAAAAATCTCCATGCCTATATAATCATGGTCTAAATGGTATGTCCTTTTCTTTGGCGGCTCTTTAGTTTTTGTTACAAATGTGTGTGTTTTAATAGTTTCTGAGGACAGGTAAATGCGTATATATGAAAGGATGTTCAGATACATGTATTGATGAGACCAAATTTCTGATGTTTTCATCAGTTGGCTTTTAGGAAAGTGACAATGAGTGAGGCTTTAAAGAAATCTTCTTCAAATGGTTTTGAGAAGTCTTTAACAACTGAAGAGCAGCAGGCGAAGGTATATCTAACTGATATGCTTTTTGCCTGTCATAATTACTCATTGTGATTTTCGTCTATGAACAAACAATGCTATGCACATGGCACTGTTGTAAGGATACTAGGGAGAGAGAAGCTTTTAAGCTTGTGAAAATTTAATCTGTGGCTGTATGCAGATTAATGAGGTGAGGAAGTTGGTGGGGTCGCTTCCTGAGAAATTGTCCATTTATTGCTCTGATGCATCGATTACGAGATATTTGAAGGCGCGAAACTGGAATGTGAAGAAGGCGATAAAAATGCTGAAAGAAACCTTGAAATGGAGAGCAGAATACAAACCTGAAGAGATTCGTTGGGTATGCCACCTTGTTTCTGCAGTCTGGATATCTCTAGTCTTTGAAAATGAACTGTTGTGTGGAATGAAAAGCTGTTTAATCTTCAACTGCCCACTTAGAACAGTTCACTGTGACAAGAAGCCAACGCTTCACAATTTTCTTTATGTCTTTTCCTTTTATTCATTTTGTGATGCACTTAGATATTGTCTTTCGCAAGAATTTAAAAAAAAAATTGGATGTTAAACCATAAATGTAAGTGCCATCATAGTTCTACTTTGGAAGAGGGTGGAAATGGCTACAGGCTTGGGAACCCATTGATTTCCTTAATATGATATCTTTATTTTTATGTTTCTGGTGTAGGAAGAAGTTTCTTCCGAAGCACAGACAGGGAAGATCTACAGGACAAGTTATATTGACAAGCAGGGGAGAACAGTTCTTGTCATGAGACCCAGTTGCCAGGTTTCATACGACAGTTTCTACTAACCTTTTCTGCCTGTCCTTTAATGTTTTAGGTTTCAACTTGAAGAAGTTTGGTCTATGTCGCCCCATTTGTGAGGAATTTATTTTTTTGTCATTTTAAAAAAGAGATTTTAAACGGTTAATGGATTATTATTTATTCCATAATAGAGCAAACATAAATGTTTTAGTTAGTGTATAGTTTTAAATTTATTCTTTTGGTGCTGTTGAGCCACATGATTGTTCTTTCAGAAAGCATGTTTGGCTTTTTGTGAACGAATTTCATCAAGTATTTGCTGATTGTAACTTGCTGATTTATGAGTTACAAAACCCTTTTTAAGAGCCATCATCAGTGAGAATAGTTGCATGTGCTAAACTAATGTGTTTTTGTAGGTTGAGATATTATGCAAGACTGGCTTAGTTTTACTTCGCTTAGTGTTCATAATACAGAAATTTATTTTGATTGCAGAATACGAAGTCCACAAAAGGACAAATTAGGTACTTGGTCTATTGCATGGAGAATGCCATCCTAAATTTACCACCAGATCAGGAGCAGATGGTGTGGCTTATAGATTTCCATGGTTTTAATCTCTCACATATTTCACTTAAGGTGACAAAGGAAACAGCCCATGTTTTGCAAGACCATTATCCAGAAAGACTGGGTCTCGCAATACTTTACAACCCGCCCAAGTTCTTTGAACCATTTTATACGGTAACGGAACACAACCTTGTTTTATTGTTCTTTCCATTATGTTATTTCTTTTTTTATCATTTAATCAGAAAAAATGGCAGTGCACCTTTTGCAATTAATATAGAAGGCATTATTTATATTTTGTTCTACGTAATATATGCCTGTTGCGGTGTATAGTGGATCCGATAACTTCAGTTTAATTCTCTCTTAGTTTATGACTTTGCTGGTCTTTTTCTAAGCATTTTTTAAGCGATGTGATTTCCTGTTTGCTGAAAGTTCGAACAGGCGTCTGGTCTGTGTTCATTTCTGGGCTACTTCCCGAGCCAAGTAGCACGGACATTTTATCCAGTCCACGTTTCCCGTTCTGGAAATGTGCCGGAAACTTAGTGTTTTGGACATTAAACTTCATTTTAAACATAGGAAATCTTAGAAAAACACTGTTACATGTCCATGTCCATGTCCAAGTGTTCTCATTTTCGTGTATCCGTGTCTGTGCTACATAGTTCCCGAGTCATAGCGTCTATGCTAGTTTATTTGCTTCTGATGTTGGGACATATCGTTTAATGCAGGTGGCGAAAGCTTTTCTAGAGCCCAAGACTTACAATAAAGTCAAGTTTGTTTACTCCGGCGAGCCAAACACCATGAAAATAATGGAAGACGTATTTGACATGGACCATCTTGAGTCTGCCTTTGGTGGCAAAGACAGTTCAGGTTTCGACATCAATAAATATGGGGAAAGAATGCGAGAGGATGACAAAAGGATGCCTTCATTTTGGACAAAAGGAACTCCGGCTTCAGTAATACCGGAATCAGCCCTAACTTCTGTTGCTTCCTTGGATCTCAACATCGACTTGCAATCTGACACGTCGGAAAATGATGACACAGACAATTCTCCACTTAAGAGGTCAGATTCTGAAATTGTGCCCCTAGAGGAAAATGTGGCAGCAACTAATAGTAGCACAGAAATATTGGAAAAAAAGCATCCGCAGGAAATCATATCCCATGATTTCAAAGCAGATGCCTGACTCTAATTCAAGTTATGATAACCCAATAACAACTATGTTAGCCCAGCTGACCTGTAATTCTAGTGAGAGAGACTTTAATCTCAAGAGGGTCTGTCCAGTTTTATTGATATCATAACAGTATGGAAACTCAACAAATTATTTTTCTTAGTTGAGTTCATGAAATGGCGTTGAGATCAGACATTAAATGCTACTACTATATTCAGTATGTGAATTTGCGCTGTTGTTAAAATTCAATTTCATTAAATTGGTTTGGCTTGGTTGGTTATTCTTCTTATTTTGGCTGCCCAAGTACCAAATTAGATGAAAAATATGTTATTTTATTATTTAAAATTGTATTTCTTTTAGATTAGTTTTTCAATTTTTTTTAAACTGCATTAAATAAGTATTTTAGTTATTTTAAGGTCAAAATAAATTTCAATACGTCAATTATTAAAAAAGAACAGCTAAACAGAATTGTTTGATATTATTAAAAAGTTGAAATGTTAATTTAAAAAAGTAAAATTTCAAACATTAAATATAGTAAAATCAGAAGTTCAAATATACTCATTTAATTTTTCCTTTATAATAAGTTGGAAGTACAGACAATACATTTTCAGTCTCCTTGCATACATAACTTTCTTTTGTTGGATTTCGCCCATTTTCTGGTTCATCATAATGGCACCAAGCGAAAAACAAGTAATCTTGACATCAAATTATGATGGAAATTATATACTCGTCATCTCCTACGATCAAGAAATGCGCACCTTCTTCCATCACCATCAAACCATCTTCATTAGCTCTGCTAAAATGCTCACAAGGGCTTAGCTTGAATTCAATTTCAGCTTTTTCACCACCACGTAATATCACACTTTGGAACCCTATCAACTGTTTCCTTGGTCTCCCATTTCCATGCCTTGCCTGCTGTCTCGTATACACCAATATCGGATGCTTACCTGCCATTTCCCCTTGGTTCTCTACTCCAACTCGAATTGATAATTTACTTTCCTCGCAGAATTCCGTGCCCAACTCAGCGACCAATGCAGCACGAACTGGATCTGAGCTGTCAAGTATACGCATTGTTGAAGATTGATTCAAGTAAAGTTTGTTTTTAGGTACGTGCTTAAGCTCATAGGAGTAGTTTGAATAGCTAAGACCATAGCCAAACTCGAATACATTCCGGCCTTTGTAGAATCTATATGTTCGGCCAGGATAACCTGACGAAGAATCGGGTCGCATCCTCATATCTGTCATGGGTACTTTGACAAATTCTTGGGGATACCATGTCATTGGTAATCGACCACCTGAGTACCACCATGAGATTAACTGTTAGAACCATAAATACGCTACAAAGGACTTACTGCTTGCAAACAAATAATATAGAAACACATCTCCCTATTTTATTAATGATGAAAGAACTGCCGATAAATTTACCTGGATTGTGTTCGCCGAAGATGATTTCAGCAAGTGCACGGCCACCAATTTCACCGGGATAACCAGCCCATAAAATGCTTCCAATGTTCTTATCGTACTTGGCGAAGGATATATCAACTGGACCTCCACTAAGAACCACTAGAACAACTGGATTCTTTGCAGATTTTGCAACATCGGTTATAAGTTGTTGTTGCTTCCCCGGAAGCACTAAATCTACGCGATCAAGCTCCTCCCTCTCCTGCGTTTGATCCAAACCCATTATCAGTACCACATGATCCACCCTCGTTGCTATGCTAACTGCCTTGTCTATGGAAGCTGAAGAACATTTGACTGCATCGCAACCTGAGAGATAGAAAGTGTTTTTAATGTAGTCTTGCAATCCCTGCAATGGAGTAACAGATTTGCATGGAGGGCCCGCATAGTTTCCGAGAAGTGTCTGCACCGAATTAGCATTTGGGCCAATTACAGCAAGAGACGTAGTCTTGGATTTTTGAAGTGGAAGGAGTCTGGCAGAGTTCTTTAAGAGAACAATGCCATTACGGGCAGCTTCCAGAGCTAGCATCTGATGCTCCTGGGAGCAAACTTGTTCAGGACCAATGTTGCTGAAAGGCTGTGATTTTGGATTTCCATTGAGAAGTCCTAACCTCATTCTTACGGAGAAAAGGTTGTGAAGGGCTCTATCCACGGAAGATTCAGAGAGTTTTTTCTGCTCCAGAGCAGCTTTGGTGTGTTTTTGCAAGTATGAGCCACAGTTAACATCCATGCCTGCAGTTATTTGCTCAGGTAAGTTCACCATACTGCTTATTGTGAAGATTTTCTTAAATTAAAAGTCTGATGAACTGTGCAGACATCTTATGACCTAATTCAAAATGCAAGCTTAATTCTTTTATGTACCAAAAAAGTTAATGACCGGCAACGGAATCTCACTGAGTAATATTTTTTAGTTCACTAAGAGTACTATGCTCCGTATTCATGTCTATATAAAATTAGCTCACTTTAGCTCTTACGGCCTCTAGCATATTTGTAAATGGGAACTTTAAAGATGTAAATAATGATGTTCCATCACATTGCTGACCCATACATAGAACAGTTTCTCTATATTATTAAGGCGGAAAACATGAGGATACAGAACATGTAATCAATTCAGCTTTTGATATAGTTACAAGTGTTCATTTATAAAAACAGCATCAGAAAAACATAACAAAGAAGTAAAATCAGTCCACTCGGACACTGCCATTGAACTTTTGGATAATAGGATAGAGTGTAAACCAATTGCATGTCTTATGGCGAAAAAACATGGGCATTGAATGATGAAAAGATGGTGGACCATAGGATCACGATGGTCCGAAGTCGAGATTCATGATAAAGAATTAATGCTGACAGCCAGAAGAGAAATAAGGCAATATCTACCAGTCTACGGTAAAAACACAAGCACATGTTCCCTTTATTAAAATAGGCATAAAAGATCAAGAGGTAGGTCCCGTACCAGCTTTAAGAACATCAACCACAGCATCTTCTGGGGACTTGGCATATCCTTGATTATCATAGATGATGGAGACCGCATCGCAATCTGAGGTGATGTACCTGATTATCATTGTAATATAAGTATAATTTATAGCACTCTACTTCACATTGCATATTGACTAAATTATCCACACATAAGAATATAAATTGCAGTATAAATGAGCAACTTTTAATACCCATGGAAATCCCACAGCCCTCGAGCAGTTCTAGAAAGAAGATTGAAATCTGCACAGCTAGGGATTCCATTAACTCTGTTGTAAGCACACATGATCCCACTGGCTCTCCCTTGTTGAACACAACTCTGGAATGGTGGTTGATATGTGTCTGCTAAATCTTGCATAGTCACCTGATAAAAAATACGATAAGTAAACACATCATTGTTAGTATCCCTTCTGTTTTAACAAAGTAGATTTACTTCATTTTATAGTTGAGAGGTTAAAACTAATTGTTTGCATATGTAAGCCCAATGCGCAAATCTGCTACTACATAACTCTACCAGTAATATGCAAGGATGATAGAACAATGGACATTATTCACGCCCAGGTGAATAATAAGGCAAGAAAAGTGTGTGAACTAGAAATCTTCGAAGTGACTTGACAAAACAAACGAAAGAAAACCCCATTTCTATTTCAAAGTCATGTTCAGCCAAAACTGATGCAAGTATTAAATCTAGGAAACTAACCTTCTATTTTTTTTCCAAGTTCTTTGTTTTCTTAATTCCGCTTCATTAGCTTAAGCAATTTCCAAAAACATATATGAGCATGAAACTGAAGTGACATTCACTCAACCGATTTCCAAGTTAAAAAAAAAAAAAGAAACATAACACTTGATAAAGCACATAAAAGAGTAAACAGCTAACATATATGAAATCCATCACTAACAGATTATATTAAACTTACACGAGCATCGAACGCATAGCGGTTCACACCCTTCCAATTGTCCAGATCATAAGCAGTGAAGTGTTTACAGCAAGCTGAAGCTTGAAGATGCCCTTTAAGCTTCCCACCTTGAAAAGAATCACCTTGAACTCCTCTCACATACGAAACTGCATATTTTCCCGTCACCAACGGATCCTCTCCAGGAGTCTCTTGTCCTCTCCCCCATCTCGGGTCCCTAAATATATTAATATTTGGTGCCCAAAATGTCATCCCTGTAGCTTGCCCTGCATTGTATAGTGCTCTGGCCTCCCTTCCAATCACCTTAACAAATCAAAAGATAACAATGAACCAGAGTAAAGTTTGAGACTTTGTGTTAGAAGTAAGTAAAGGGCATTGTTTTAACTGATTACCTGACCATATTATGTGGTTCAATTTTATTCAAAAATTCATCTCATTTGCAAATAAATTCCTAAATAAATTCATTTAACACGAATATAACCAATTCATTTAATTACTTAGCTGACCAGATTTGATATCTAAACAGTACAATTGTGAAATACAATAATCATATGCTACATTATCACTTTTGAAGTTTGGAACTTTGACCTTTGAGTAAAGGAAAATGTACAAACTGCTTACCTGACCAATCCTATACCATTGATAAGCATCAAAAGAAGCAGCAGTGAGAATGACTTGAGGGAAGCTAGTGGCGGCTTTGATAGTTCCTTCAAAATGAATGCCACGCCCCACATCGGCAACTCCATGCAATGCCTCGGACCACCACTCATAAGCAGGGATACCGAGTCGTGGAATGGCTGGAGCTGAGCTAACGAGTTGAGAGATTTTCTCATCTAAAGTGAGTTTAGAAACAAGGTCCCTCACTCTTTGAGAAATGGGCAGTGAGGTTTTGCAGAAAAGGTGAGAGCTTGTTGACGGGTCTGATGGATCGCATGAGAATGGTGGCTGAGTTGAGCTAATAGTGAGGATTAGTAGAGTGAAGATAGTAAGAAAAGTGAGGCTTTTGGGTCTCATCAATGTCATCGTTTTCTTTGTGAAGTAGATAAGTGGAATGAATAATGAGTTGAAGACTGATGAGTAACGTTGATGACTTGCTGAAGTGAATAAAACGAACATCAACTCCATTGGCCACATTATGTTGTAATTAGAAAAAAACTTATTTAGAATTAGTGATAGAATTTGTGATCAGAAAAAATTTACTCCCTCCGTCCCAATAAAATTGTCCACTTTGAGAAAAAAAATTTGTTCCAAAATGCTTATCCACTTTTAAAAAATAACTAATTTTTACATTCAATTTTTCTATATTACCCCTATTTAAAATCCACTAAAATCAGTCCTGGAAGAGGATTGAGGCAGGGAGACCCCCTATCTCCTTACCTTTTTCTGATATGTGCACAGGGCCTCTCTTGCCTCCTTAACATGGCTGTGGAAAGGAAAATGTTGCAGGGAGTGGATTTTGGTGGGCAATGTCAGGTCTCTCACCTCCTATTCGCAGATGACAGCTTGGTCTTTGCAAGAGTTAATGTGGAGGAAGCCAGAACAATTATGGAGATTCTGAGGTGCTATGAGAAGGCCTCTGGCCAGAAGATTAATCTTCAAAAATCTGGCCTGTCGTTTGGGAAAGGAGTAAGTCAGCCTCTGAGAGACCAGATAGAACGGATAATGGGGATCCCAGTAGTCCACTGCCATGAAAAGTACTTGGGGTTGCCGTCAATGGTAGGAAGAAAGAAAGGAGAGAGCCTAAGGGCCATTAAAGATAAAATCTGGCAGAAGCTGAAAAGCTGGAAAGCAAACCTCTTCTCCAGTGGTGGCAAGGAGATCATGTTGAAAGCGGTTATCCAGGCTATTCCCACTTACTTCATGAACTGCTTCAGGATCCCAAAAAGCCTGATAGCAGCAATTGAAGGTTTGTGCAATAAGTTTTGGTGGGGAAGTGAAGAAGGTCATAAGAAAATCCATTGGGCTCGATGGAGTGCTCTATGTAAACCAAAATGTATGGGTGGCATGGGTTTTAAAGATTTGGAATGTTACAATAAAGCATTACTAGCAAAGCAAGGATGGAGGATCATGTCCAAACCTGGAAGCCTGTTAGCCAGAATCTATAAAGCAAGGTATTTTAAGGATAGGTCATTCCTAACTGCTACTTGTCCTAGGACGGGGTCATTCACTTGGAGAAGTATAGTCTGGGCGAAAGAAATCCTCTCAGCAGGCACTAGGTGGAGAGTAGGGAATGGGAGGTCAATTTATGTCTATAAAGATAAGTGGATCCCTAGAGAATCAACCTTCAGAACCTTAAGCCAGCCTGCTTTGGGAATGGATGCTAGGGTGAGCGACCTGATCACAGCCACTGGGTATTGGGATATGGAGCTTTTACAGGCCAATTTCATTGACATTGATGTTAAGGATATCCTAAGCATCCCATTAGCAATCACAGAACAACAGGACAAGCTGCGATGGCACTTCAGTAAGGATGGGGAGTACTCTGTGAGAAGTGGGTATAGATCTGCTTGGTCCATGAAAGACCAACCTTCAGGTTCTGACTCCATGTCAATAATGATGTGGTGGAAGGCTTTATGGAAGCTGAACCTCCCTGCAAAGATCAAAGTGTTTCTCTGGAGATGCCACCAAAACTGGTTACCTACTAAAACCAACCTGGTGCAGAGAGGGCTAAAAATAGATTCATGTTGTCACAGTTGCGGAGGAGATGATTAGAGACCTATGCATGTGTTCTGGTACTGTAAATCTGCTAGGAAGGTATGGCAGACGTGGAGCAGAGCTGAGAAGGTTAAACCAGAATCATCCTGGGCCATTCAAGACTTCATATTCCATGCGTTCACAGGTTTGAAGAAGGAGGATTTTTTGGTATTTGGCACTACCCTGTGGATGATCTGGCATAATAGAAATGTTAACCTATTTGGGAACACACAGAAACCTGCAAACCATATCATAAACTGGGCACAAGGCTTTGTTGAAGATTTCGAGACAGCAAACAGGAAAAAGACTCCACAAGAAATCCAAAGAAGAAGTGGTCACCCAGCTGCAAGTGACAAGAGATGGATACCTCCACAGGAAAATGTCTTTAAAGTTAATGTAGACGCGGGATTTGATAGTAAGAACAATTGCTTCGGTACTGGAGTAATCATCCGAGATTGGAGGGGGAGAGAAAGAGCTGCAGGTTTCTGCAATTATGGAGGTAACACTGAAGTCTGTAATGGTGAGGCAATGGCAATCAGGGATGGAGTTAGGTTGGCAATGGAGGAAAATCTTATTCCTTTTGAAATTAGCTCAGATTCAAAAGTGGTAATAGATCTCTTCAAGAACAAAAGTGTGCCATCTAATGACATTGGCTTAATGATCCAGGACTGCTATAATCTGGGAGCAGATTGCTTGAGATTTAATTTTGCAAGTAGGACTACAAACAAAGTGGCTCATTTGTTAGCTAGAAGAGCACTTGTTTGTAATCAAACTAATGTAAAATGGAAGGGGAATGCCCCTGTTGATATCCATCATGTAATGTTGGCTGACATCTCAGCTTCTTTGGTTGAACGATAACACTTATGTTTCAAAAAAAAAATCCACTAATGAGTAAATTGAAAGTAAATTGCAAGTTGACCTTATATTAAATAGGGGTATGACAAGAAAAGTAAGGAAAATTTCACAAAACTTATAAACAATAATTATTTTTCTTAAACTGTGTGATAAAGTTAAAGTTGACAACTCTCTTGGGACGGAGGGAGTACTTAATTTTAGAGTGTGTTGAAAATTGTGTGACAATATCTAATTAAAACTAAATTTTCCTTGTTGAATAATTTAAGAAAAATATATACTACATTTATTATCCATTTTATGAAATTTTTTAAGAAATTTTTTACTCCCTTCGGTCTATAAGATATGAATTAAGAAAATAATAAATATATTCAATTTATATATGTTTTAATTAAATTTTTCAAAGTAATTAGTATTTTTATGTTTATCTAGTCTCTTTCCTGTTAAGTTATTTATTGTTAAGAATAAATTTTTAAAAAATAACAATAAATATACATTCGGAAATTAAATATGTCATTTTTTTTCCAGAGAAGGGAGAGCTTTTGTTTTTAGAGCTCTTCAAAATCTACTACTACTACTATTTTCATCATCTTCATTTAGAAATTAAAAATGTCATTTTTTTTCCAATTGTTAATACAATATTGTCCTTTATAAACAATAAAAATACATATTGCGATTTCTTTTTACTATGATATACTTTTTTTAAAAAAATAATTAATTCTCTACTATCATAATAAAATTTATAAAATATAAACTAATGAATCACATTACAAGCCATGTGTAAAAATATAAAGATAAATATAAAAAAATTAATTTGATTTTTTTATATTTATTTTAAAATGGTAATACATGAATTGACGAGTCACGTTACGAGCCACGTACGTAGCAGGTAAAGTGAGACTAGTCAAACAAAAAATATTGTTTGATGTTCGAATTAATTTATTGGCTGTATACGATATTTTTTTCAATGGAATATAATTTTTTTTGTTCTTATGACTGCTTCACGTCTCCTTTTACCCATGTCTTCTATCTTCTCTAATTAAAAATCGTGTTGTTGAAGTTGAGGGAACGATGATCTTTGGTTTTATAATATAAAAATTACTGTATTTTCACACACACACATATATATTTGATGTATTTTTTTGTATTATTTTTGTTCTTGGTTTGTTTAAGATTGTCTTGTGTTTCTCTTAAAAAAAAAGCTTAATGAAATATATTTGAAATGGAACAAGTTAAAAATAAAAATATTAAAAAATTAAATGGTGTTTAAGAATTTTTAACACTCAAATTCTGTCAAGATTTTATATATTTTTTATTTCTTTCTCTATTTAATTAGATTAATTGTTCGACTTATTCTATTTTTTTTAGTTTTTTTAGATAAAATATTTTAAAAAAATACTCACCTTTTAGCTCATTTTCAATTATATGTTGACCTTGTAAAATCGCTGATTTGTCCAAATCACCATCTTTCACTTATAATAGCATCCAATTTTTTAAATTGGATTCTTTTTCATAAAAAGTCCTTATGAATGACTTATTTGAACTCTTTTTCATCCAGAAAAGTCAAAATGAATGATTTATTTAATTTTTTTCTTTCGAAAAAAGGTCAAAATAGTATTTGTAAGTACGATTGAAAAGGAAAGATGGAAATTTGAATAAAATCGACGATTTTACGTACAAAATCATAGTACACGAAAGGGTTAAAATTTAAAAACATTTTGTCTTTTTTTTATAACAATTGATTTAGAATGTGCAATTTGATTTTACCAATAAAATCTAACCTAGAATTTGTTTAAAAAAAACATATGATTGTTTTTGTTATTTTATGATTATTTGGAAAGAAAAATAAGTAGTATAATAGATTTAGCAACGCTAATGTTATGACATTATTTGAAATTTCCTCTTGTACGAGAGGAAATTAAAATTCCTTAAATATTTTGAACCAATTGTTTGTGTGGGTTGCAGTCTTTCATAGGTCCAACTGTCCACTAAAAGGTATTCAAATTGTCACTGTCATTTGCAAATTAACTTTGCTTTATCGAATATCTAATACTACTAGTAATACATTTATTAGATAAAAAGAAAAAAAGTCCATATCTCATTAATAAATTTTATTAAATTTTACTAAATCTAATTAAACAAAATGATATGATTGGGGTGGGTGTTTTTAGTAGATTTTAGTGGATAGTTCGTTTGTTTGTTAGGGAAATAAATATATATTAAATTTTATTAATTAGATCTTTTATTTATCTTCCTTTTTTGATATTATCTATACGCACAAATTAAAAAATTATTAAATGAAACTGTCAAATTTTATCATTCAATGATCTCTCTTTTTTTTGGTACAGGATCTATGAGATTTTTTGAATGGGTTTCAACTATAACGGCATCTTTAAACTTTTCACATTCAGACTAATCCCACTCGAGTTGTGTAGGTCCCTTACGGGAGACAAACTTTGATCCAAAGTTTTAAACGGCCGCATACATGAGTACGGTTCAAACCCGCGACCTCACTTAAGTTAGAAGAGCGCCTTAACAACTCATCTACACGTTGAGGTTATTTAGTGACCTCTTTAACAAACACTATAGTTTTGGATTTATGGATCTATTTTTCTTTTTATTAATGTAACTCTTACAGCTGCTGCAATTAATTGTTTTTTATAATTTTAATCAGCGTGTTTACGTAGATCATTCGCTTGCTTGTGGCTGTTTAGTGTTTGTTCGAATTTCAAATTCAAATTTTTTGGTAAATTAAGATTATAATCTAATTTTTAAAAACTAGTTTGTTTAGCACGTGCGTTGCACGTGATTCATACTTTATTTATTTATCATGATTTATGTATACGATTGTTAAATGTAATTTGGCAAATATATATATAACATGGTTTATATTTAAAACTGTTACTTGAAGTTTTTTTTATATTTGTTAATTTTTATATTTTATATTAGTAAAATATAGAATTAAAAAATTAAAAATTAAACTTTAATAAAAATAAGCTAATACGTATGATCATACAAATAAGATAAAATATAAAATTTCATATAATTTCCTTAGATTTATTTCTTACAATTTCTAAAAATTAAATTATATAGATTCGTGAATCTATTTATTAGACATGGTTAATTAATATAGTGACTGATATTGTGATCCGTTAATATATTATTTTCAATAATAAATATAAAAAAATTAAATATATATTTTATATGCTAAATCATATATATAAATTTTTATAATTTATTAATTATTAATTAATCATTTATTATTTATATTTGAGATTGTGAGTGAGCGTGAGCGTGATTTTTTAATTTTATATTTATCGTAATTTGCATTTGAGATTATTGCTCGTGGTTTTCTTTTTTTATATTTATCATAATTTATATTTAATATTATTTAAATATAGAATGAATAATTAAAATTTAAATCAATAATATAAATAACCTAATGCATATAGAAAGACTTCATATTGAAATATTACAATATTATATGTAATTAGGATTAAAAAAGATTTATAAATATTTGTATAGGATTAGAATTTTTTTTTTAAGTTAGAGAATTTGTATGTCTATATAAGTGTTTGTGGTTGATTGGGATTATAAAAAAATTTTAACAATTAAAATTTATAAATTGAGAGAGGGTAATTTTGTCTGTAATTGAAAGTGTTTCCCCCGCGAATACACTTTTATATATGTTATAGATAGATATAAATAGATGGATAGATATTTAAACCGGAAGAGGTGAAAGATGAAAATATTGGGGATGTGAAGGTATTCAGAATTTTTCAACACTTGAATTTTCTTATTTATTGGCGTCCGTAAAATTTTATTTTTAGATTATATTTTTTTGTTTCGTCTTGCTCAAAGTTAATCAAGTGAGTGACAGTTGACTCACGATGTGTTTCGAATAATTATAATAATTGTCGATGTCAATTAGAATTTCTTTTTAGATAAATTGAGCTGCTAAAATTGAATTGTTCTGTAATGTGATTTAATTTTCAAAGTATTTATCTAAATTGTCAAAGCAAATTTGTATAGCCCTAAGTATATATTCTTCCAGCTTCAGTATGTCCTTGGCATTTAGCAATTCTTTTATTTTTGTTTTTTGTGTTGCAGAAAAGTTATGAAAGTTTTCCTATCAAAAATATAATAAAGCTAATGTTCTTTATGAAATTTGATACGTATCCAGTCTCATAAATGTCAACAACTTATAGGGCAAAGTTCAAGGAAAATAAAAAAAACTTATCCAATGAAAGTGCCATGGTAATTGGATTTATATAGAACTAGTTTTCCTGAATGGCTGATAGAAAATATCAGATCCAATAATATTTTCAATTATTTGTCTGTTACTTTTCTATTTGAAATCTGCACCGTTTATTCCCACTCTTCTTTTTCTTTTTTGATTTCCAAACTATTGTCATTGTGCACTCTAATGTTACCATAAATTGGGTGGATATGTATCTAAAAAATGTTAAAAGTTGGTCCATTTTGGTAATTTGCAAAAGCAAACTTTTTTATAAAGGAAATAAGAAGTTTTGATCCGAATGTTTAGTGATGGGATATGAAGTTGCTCTCGATTATAATTGCCTTGAGCTATGCTATTTGTTACGTGTAGTTTCCTTTCTTTATAGTTTATACAAAAAAAAGAAAAAAAAAATGTAAAATGTGTCCTTTATATTTAAGCTTAATTACTTAAAAACTATTCACTTTTAATATTTTTTGCGTTTGTATTCTAACCTAGAAAAAAATTCATTTGTATCATCTTTTGATTTTTATGTTTCACCTCTATCTGAGGTATTAAATTGACCTCTTTTCATCTGTAAAAAAATTTAAAATAATCCTTCATTTTTAGCATATATTCTACGTCAAAGTTATTATTAGTATAAAAAACATTATTCCTTACAAAATTTAACAAATTATAATAATTTTTTATTTAATTTATATTAATTACAATAAATGTTTTATAATTAAAAACCGTAAAAAATATCTTTCAAACAAAACAAAATAAATTTTATTTTAAAAAAAAATTATCTGACGGACCAGCGGAAGGAGGAGCAGCGGCGAATCCAAAAATTTGAGCGGTGGGTCCGATGGAAGCATTTTTTTTATTTATTTTTTTAAATAGAAAAATAAATTAATTTTAAGGACGTACTTAAACGGTTTAAAAATAAATGACTTGTTTGTATTTTTTTAATATAAAAAAGTATAATATAACCCTTATATTTAGTTATTTTTAATAAATTATTTTTTTTAAATTTGAAGTAGAGGTGAAACATAAAACTCCAAATAAGAGTGCAACTGAACTTTTTACTAAATAAATGTATAAACGTAAAAAAATTTAAAGGTGGATGGTTGTTAAGTAATTAGGTCTTATATCATACGGAAGAGCAAATAAGTGATTTTTGTTAATTTTTCTGTGATTGGTAACGTTCTAATATATATAAAGTCTAAAATGATAAAAATATCGTTATTAGGACGCAAAAATGACTTTTAAATAATTGTTTAGACGGGAAATTAACTCTTATAGTGCAATTGAGGTGCAAAAAACAATTTTAAGGTTCTGAAAACTGAAATTTAAATTTCTCTGTTAGATAGAGCTATATGATATTATGGAATTTAAATTTTTTTCTCACCTCGTAAATTATTAAGGTTATTTTTACATTTTGTTCCCAGCAGTTAAATTACTTTTAACTTTTTTTATTATTTTAATCTTCTATTATGAAATTATCCTATAAATTATTCTTTCAATTAAATAATCTCCCCCAAACTCTTTAATTTTACTGTGTAATTAATTTACCCAAAACGGAAATGAGATCCACGCTTTAATCTTGTAGGAGTTCAAAGTTGATCCTATCAGGGCTCAACACGTCTTGGACCCACAACGACCGACCGAAGCGAAAATACTTAAGAAAGAAGCCGGTGGTTGATGGCAGATGAGATAATGTTTGAGCTAACCATAGTTTAACTAATTATAGTTAACTAATCTCGTCAGCGGCCGTGATCCACGTGGAGGAAGCAGAGATTGCCATGGCTTTGCGAATGGTGGTGTGAGCCAACCACGTGGAATTTTAGTATCATAGATAGTGGATAGGGTAGTAGCAGCTGATGGCCCCACCATTTCTATGAGTATTTACAACGTTATTATAAGTGCCAGTTGTCAAGTGTAGCAAATGTTCATGATACGTTGCTGTAGGAAATATAGACAAAAAATACGTTGCCCACGAATGGTTGGATAATTTGACCAATAAGCCCTTCATTTTTATTTTTATTTCCACTATAGTTCGTATATTTTAATTTTAACTATACTTCCTATTACTTCTATTTTTAAACCAATAATGGTTTTTGTCATTATGAAGAAAAAGGGCCTGCAGAAGAAAGTGAATTCACGGCCTGACATAATAGTATTACTTTAGCGCTTAGATTGTTGAAATTATATCTTATCAATAATATTTTGAGATTACTATTGTTTTATTTCCTTTAAAACTATATGACCTAAAAATAGTCCGGTGAAGTTCCATAATTAAATGACTTCATTTACTTATTAATATATGTTTATAATTGCTATAAGTATAAATTACTCGTTTCAATTTGAATCAAGTTAATTGAATTTGAATAATTTAAGTAGCAAGTCAAAATCTATTGGTTAATTTCATCTGATCATCAATTTAAAGTAGACGTGGTATTCAAATAAACAAAGAAAAAGACATATGCAGATATTCAAATTTTATTCTTTTTATTATCTGAATTTTGTATTTTTTTTTCTTTTAACTTTTAAATGGGTTCATATCAGAAAAGGCAAAATAAACTTTTGAGATGGTTGAATTGTTCTAATGAATATCTGCTGGATGAGATTTTTTTTAGTTATATTCAGTTTACCACGTTATCTTTGAAATAAACCTATCCTATTATAACACATCATTAAAATAATGATAATTTTGTAACACTACTATTTAAAAGTGTAAATAAATAACAAACGAATTTATAAAATTATCATTATTTTAATGACGTGTTATAATGTGATATATTTAATCCACGGATAACGTGGTATACTGAGTTTATCTAAAAAATTCTCCTACTAGATATGTTTTTTCTTTTTTTTTTCTCAGTATAAACTACAGCAAATCTACTATCACGTCCTTTATACTTAGCTTACAGAAATATCTCCATTACTTGAACAACATGTTTATAACTCTCTCCTTTTTAAGAAATTCCGGAACTAATTTATACCTTATTTCTCTTTTCAGGCTAATAATCACTCATGAAATGATCAAAAAACTCCTTGATATTTATAACGGCGCTCAAAAAACCCCTAAAAACAAAATTACCAAAATTTATTAAAACCACTAACGTGGCAGCGATTTCATCATATCAGAAACCTGCAAAAATCCAAAAAGTCGAGGCCCATATCAGATGCCAGTTGACATCTCACCAAAAATTTAAAGTATATTAGTAGTTGAGTGGTTTGATTGGATGTATTTGATTTTGTTTGGGTTTGATTAGGTTGGGTTTTTTTTGTTTTTTTAATTAAATTTTAGCGTATTTCGAGATTTTGGTGAGGTGTCAACTGACATCTGATACGAGTCCTGAGTTTTTGGATTTCTGCAGGTCCCTGACACAAAAAAATGTTTGTCACCAATTTTAATGAATTTCGGCGGTTTTTAATTTCTGGGAATTTTTTTAGCGCCGCCATAAATATTAAAAGGTTCTTTTATAAAGGGAACCAAAAATCAGGGTGATTCTTAGCCTTCTTTCCATGGAGTATAACTTTTAGAGATACTTTTGTTATCTATAATTCAGTTATTATATATATAATGTTAAATTAAAATTATTATTTAAATAAGAGATATGCGTGAAGTATAAAATATTTATCAATTATTTCACACATTATTTTTCCCATATCTATATATATAAAATTTACTTTATTATATAAAAATAGTAACTAAAGTAATTAATTCAACTAACTTCGTATTCTAACCTCAATTTAAGGGCTCGCTTGGTTGGGGGTAAATAGGCTAGGGAAGTTGTATTTCCCGGAAAATAGCAAATATTTTTTACTTATTTCAATCTATACATTTTACTTCCCGGGAAGTTGGATGTTTGACTTCCCTTTGACTAGGGAAGTAACTTCCCTAACAAAACTCAAGGAAGTAGAACTTCCCTAACACTTTTATTGTATTTTCCTAATTTAACCTTAATTTTTTTTTTCCTTTTTAAATTTATATGAAAATTATCATAGGATATTTTTGTCTTTTAATTAAAAATTAGTTTCGTACTTCCCGGGAAGTAAAAATCAAAACAAGCAATATTTATCAACTTGTTGAGAAGTTAACTTCTCATGAACTATACTTCCTGGAAAATTAACTTCCCCAGAATTGCTATAAAACGAAGAGGAAATTAGGCCCAACACCACCAAAGACCTAATTAATCTCACGGGTACGGATCTAACTCTTTCATTGCAACATCACCATATGAAATAAAGGAAATTAGGCCAACACTGCAATAGGGTAAAATAATCTCACTTGTACGACTCCACATCTTTCATTGCAAACAGCTTTTATATTTCATCTCGCGTTGCTTTCTCCCGATCGTCATGTTTCGCCGATGCTATTGCCCACCACCAGTTCCGTCACCCCAGCAGCTGCTCCCGGTTCTGAATCTGTCGCCGGAAATAGTTAAAAGTTAAGGTTGGGTCAATAGTCCGAAATCCGATTTAAGATGCAAATTTAATTCTATGTATAGTGATTGTGAAAGTTTTAAACAATTCATCAGTTTAATTGTTTTTTATTCAGTTTTGTATTCTTACTTGTGAAATTTGAGTCTTAATTTCAAATTGATTTATGTTTCTATGCTTGTTTGGTCTCAAACTCTTCATATGTGTAGGCGATTTTTTTTCAGTAATGCTCCTTAAGTGTTTGATAAAATAGCTTAATGAAAATTGTGATTCTAGGTTTTAGCGATATTTATGCAGCATAAATAAATAGAATCAGAGTTGAGGAATAAGGTGAAGTGATTGTTTAAAATGTCAAATCTAGAAAAAGCATACAGTCAAAATATTTAAAAAGAAGCAAAGAAGCAAATTGGTTGAATCATTAATGACAACTTTAAAGGGAGAGATGACAGCATAATCACTAGCAATGCCACGCAAATTTTTCCTTTCTTTTTGTTTGCCCTACTGCTTTTGTACTCTATATTTACCAATTAGCATCCATTTATACAAAAGTTTATGCATACTCACTATCTATATTGTCTATGATTATAATCTTTAGTTTTTAACCTTTGAGTGAATTATAGTATGAATTTTTATTTTACAGCTAGTATTTTTTTTTGCTAAAAAAATTACATATCAACAGTTTATTAATTTGAAACTTTTAATTAGTTTTTATCTAATGTTTGCTAATGATTGTCTATTATTTTGTTTGTATTTTATATTTTTTTTATTAAATTAATGGTTTGCTATACATTTTTTAATGGCGTTTTTTCTGTGTACTAGATTTAATGGTTTACTATACGTTTTTTAATGGCGTTTTTATGTTTACCAGATTTTATATTTTTTTTAATATGTCTGTCATTTTAATTGTACTTTGTGCTCGTCTTTCTTCAAAATCTTACTTATAGGTGCAACTTGATTTTTTGAATCATTTCAATTACATGGAAAATCATCTATTTATTTTAATTATTATCTTTTATTAAATAGTTTCTAACAGTTCACTAAAAGGTTACTAATTTTATATATTTTTGCAGATCAACAACGTGAGCGTATTGCATTTCTTTTGTATCAATATGGGAACATGAAGATGGCTGAAAATATTGAGAGGGACGAAGAGGTTGAGTCAAGAAGACGAATGTGGAAGCGAGAAAGGCAAAAATGAAGAAAAAATTTTAATACTTATAATTTTTTAGTATATGGATTTCCAATTTTAGTTGTTTGTTTGGAGTATTTTGTTGTATATGATTGTTTTCTAAACCTATGAATATTGGTTGTTATTTTTATTTAATTTTATAAATTTAGTATCTATTTAGTACATTATTAGTTAATTAATGGTAAACTATATTTTAATATATATTTTGATAGAATTCATATTTTCTGTTCATATGTTTTTTTTTGACTCATTTTCTTAATATGTAACTAGTATAATTTCTAACTTTATATTGAAGATAACCGATAGTAAACTGTTAGTTAACTAATTTAATTTTAGTAATACCGTTAGTAAACCTTGAGTTAACCATTGCTAAATTTATAATGGTTTTGTTGGTGGTTAACCAATAATTTATTAATGGTACACCAATAATTTTAGTAAATTAAGTAATAATTCATTTTAATATTTTATAATTAAAAATAAATTAATTTGATTTTTAAATAAACCAACAATAGACCATTAATAAAATATATCATGATGTTTTAAACTCACTCTTTGATATAAATAAAAAGAACATGGAGTCACAGCTCAATAAATCTCTTCGTCCCAATGATGCTACAAAAGAGAGATTCGAATCGGAAGAAAATGGAGTCTCCGCCTGAAAGAGAAAAATCGAACCCGTTATGTTTTGTGATTTTATTTTGTAATTTATAATTGTAATGATTTTGTTGTTAGTTTACCAATAGTTTACTAATAGTTTACTAATAAGTTTAATTTTAATAATACTGTTAGTAAACCTTGAGTTAGCCGTTGGTAAATTTAAAATTATTTTTTGATGATGCTCTTAATTTTTTATGTACTTTTTTTCACTTGTGTATTTATAATAGTTTTGTTGTTGGTTATCCAATTGTTTACTAAGGTAACACCAATAATTTTAGTAAATTAAGTAATAATTCATTTTAATTTTACTAAAATAAAAAATAGTAATTTGATTTTTAAGTAAACCGTTAATAGACTGTTAGTAAATTGTTACTGAACTTATAGTGATAAATATTTAGTAAACCGTTAGCAAACTAATTAGATTATAAAATTAATTAAGATTCATAAAGCAAGTTGTTGAGTATGTTTTTTGTAGTGGAGGAAGGGAAGCATGGAGGATGATGATTGCGGAGGCAGCAATTAGTTGTAATGGCCATTTTTAAGTAAAAATTTATGTATTGTATTTATTCATATGGAATTGTGTTCTTTTAGCTGTTTAAAATAATTTTATTTTATTTATAAACTAGACTCTAACAGTTGACTGTTAGTAAACTCTTAATAAACTCTTAGTGAACTTATAGTAAACTAATTTATTTGTTAGCAAACCGATAGTAAACTTTTAGTAAATTTATGTTATAAGTTAATCGACAGTAAAATTTTCTTTTAGTTAAGTAATTTATATTTTAACAAATTAATAATGAACTAATTAATATTATTTTTCCCTCCTAACTTTACTTTACTTTTCCCTCTCAACTCTACATTCCAAACCCAACCCACTATTTACTTTATTTTTATCTTTTTCCTTTTCACGTACATATACATACTCTATTGTTATAGCCTTCTCTCTCTCCAAAATTTATAAAAAAGCTTTTCCAAAGCTCTCTACTTTTATTTTTTGATCTGCCATTATTATTATATTTATAAGGACTCCCTTTACTTCCCCATTTTTATTTTCTTTTAAAGTTGCCTCCTTTCTTTCCCATTTTCTTCACACTCTCTTTGCAAATGGGTTGCTAAAAAGTCTCATGCCTTTGCATAATTTGTAATTTTCTTTCTGGGTTTTCAACTTAAACTGTATATCCCACACAATGATCAGTGCAACATACCTCTACTATGTTCTCACAGCAGTGGTTCCACTCTATGTGGCCATGATCTTGGCTTATGGCTCAGTAAAATGGTGGAAAATCTTCACCCCTGATCAGTAAAATTTAACCAACTTTCTCCTCGACCCGTCTCTGTTCACATAACATTACTACTCAAACTCTCACTCAACTCTCAAAAATTCTCAATCCCAACTCTCTTAAACCATTGCAGCTTCATCATCTCCATTTCTCACCAAACTCCCAATCTTAAACAAACCAACCTCCTTCTCCTCCTCCTTCCGTCAAGAAACGCCGCCAAACCAAGATCCGCAAGATTTTCATGCCGACGCTTAGTTCTACAACGACCGAGGGCAAAATTGTCTCCTGAATTAAATCAGAAGGCGAAGTGTTTTCCAAAGGGGAAAGCGTCATCGTTGTTGTAGAGTCTGATAAAGCAGCCATTAGCAGCAGAATCAATTTAGTATGGAAACATGAGGAATCGTATTTTGGCAATAAATTTTTAGTCAAATTGTATATTTCAATAATTTTTAGTCAACTAGTGTTGTTGATATTATTTTGTCATTTTGAGGGTATTTGTCTAAAAATCTCTAAAACGAACCAAGCGAGGCCTAAGTATTTAGATATTCTCATAATTAGTCATATATTTAAAACAATTTTTTTAAATGAACAAATAAATTTATATATAGTTAGTTTTTTTATTGGAAAGGATAAATATTAATGATAGTTAAAAATCTCATAAAAGCGGCTAAAATTAATAAAATAAAAATATGGTATTTAAGTTAAAATAGTGTATTTGCTTATATTTTAAGACCATCAAAATTTGTATTGGAGATTTATAACTAACTTTTTTTTGATTGAGGGTAAAAGGTAGAAAAACAGAACTTCCAAAAAGTAATAAATTTTTTTTTGCTTGAGTTAATTTGTGTAATTCACTTTTCAAAAAGTCGAAAAATCCAACCTCAATTTGATTATGAAATGATGTCTCTATCATAATTCATGTAAATTGAATTTTCTTAGTGCGTTAAAATATATTTTAACTTATCGATTATCATTATTCATGCTTTTCAAATTTATCTAAAACACATACGGAAAACACTTTTATTTTTTATTCACAAGATATACCTAATTAATTTTTTAATTATTTTATAACAAAACTAGTATATATTTTCAATTAATATAGTATACAGATTATATAATGCATAAGCAAACTATAAAATTATCATTTTTTTATTTTAATATGTAATCAACTATCCGAATAGTACTTAAATCACTATATAAATATAATAAAAATTTACTGTCTCAATGAAGTTTGAAAATTTTATAATATTAGGATTAAAATTATGGTTTAGGATATTACAGTTGGGATAAGATTTATGATCTGGATTAGAGTTAGGGCTAGTATATTTAGAGTTTAAAATTAAAAATTAATATATCTACTGTGGGTTGGTATTAGAGTTAGCATATTTAGGGTTTATTTTATTAGTTTAGGGTATTAGAATTATGGTTCAAAGTGTATATATTAAATTTTATGGATTAGAATTAGAGTTTATAATTTAGGAATTAAGGACTATGGTTTAGGTTTAATATATTTAGTGTTTAGAGTTACGAGTTAGGGTTACTATATTTATGGGTAATTTTTATCAACCGTCCATCAATTTTCGTCTCTCTCCCCCAACCGTCTCCGAATTTTAATTCGTACCCCAACCGTCACTAAATTTTCATTTTATATTTAAAAGGTTCCTAACGTCTTTATTTTTTTGTTTTTGTATTCTAGAAATGGGTATGGGAACAGAATAAATTAAATGAGTTAACTTTTTATCCCATTCATTTTGAACATTGATGCTCACGTGGCTAAATGGTGCTTATATGGCGAACTGATAAAATAAAGACACCTAGTCATGGGTTCAGGTTAGTTTAACGGTTGGGGTAAGAATTAAAATTCGGGGACGGTTGAAAAAGAGAGATAAAAGTTGAGGGACGGTTGGTGAAAATAATCCCTATATTTAGGGTTAAAGTTAGGATTAGGATTTAAGGTATGAAAAGTAGAGTTTAGTATATTTACGTATAGATGAGGGTTAGAGTTAGGGTTAGGTTAATTTATGAATTGTTAACAGGGTTATAGAGAAGGGCTTGAATGACTTGATTTGTTAACTCGCTATATATAGTAAATATATATTTGTGCCTTGCTATATATCATAGATGCATATTTGTCACTCTTAAATAGGAGAGCCACACAAATTTTTTCTGAAAATAAATAACATAGAAATTATATGTAATGTAGATAGGGAGTAACGGCACTGAGAGTTTTATTAACGTTGTTAGACGAGCGGTTTGTGTGTACTGATTCTAAAACGTCAGGGATACAGGTGAGATTTAAAATTGAAAGAAGACCTATTTGTTCTCCGCTCTAACCATAGGGGCGTATTTGCCCTTTTTCCCGAGGAAATTTCAGTCTATTTCGCCAACCACCTGCGAAGGAGCAAAAAGCGGGTTTAAAACGAATCAGCAAACAAACTCCGTTTAAAAGTCGCCGTTTAATTAATAAAATTAATACTATATCCCACCGATTCCATCGATCGAACGGCTTACATTATTCGGGTCCACCAGTAGCAGTGGCCCCACTGGTGACGCTTTACATGTCCACCCAAATTCCTCACCATTATAAGCAGAGCGCAAGGAAGCAGCAGTATCGTCCTTGGTTCTTTCACCAAACTTTTCTCTTAATTACTCTGTTTTCAACATCTGTTCATTTTTTTCACAACTAATACTCATTCAGGTAACTATTAACTGTGCGTAACATTTATTTAAAGAATTTAGTTGCTACGTTGCCGTTAAACTAACGGTTGTTTTTCAGGAGAGGATGATGGCTCATTTCCACAACGACGATCTGGTATACGTCGGCGATGACTATTACGACGTTGAAGCGTTTGAGTTCGATGAACCACAACCAGAATCTCAAAGAGATGCTTTGGATTCTACAGAATTCTCTGACTTTGAAGACGATTTTGAGTCGGTACGACGTGCTTAATTACACTCACCATTATAATAATTGTTGATTTTTGCTTAATTGTTTCTCTATTGTTTTTGTGAATCCTGCAATTGCCGGTTATAATTTTGAAACTGTAGAGCAAGGCGAAGAGTGATACGTCTGCTTTGGAGGCAAGAAATGGAAAGGATATACAGGGAATACCATGGGAGAGGCTTAATTTCTCTAGAGATAAGTATCGCCAGTCTAGATTAAAGCAGTATAAAAACTACGAGAATCTCTCTCGCTCTCGTCACGACCTCGACAAGGTATTTTTTTTTTGCTTGAAGAAAATGATTGTTTTTAGTCTAATTGTACTTTTATTAAGAATTGGAATCTAATTTTTTGAGAAATTTATCTGTACGAGTTATTGTCTGGAATTGTTACTAAATAGATATTAATAGTTGTGTTTATATATAGGAATGTTTGCAAGTAGAGAAAGGAAATACTTTTTATGATTTCCAGTTCAATTCAAGGCTTGTCAAATCCACTATTGTTCATTTCCAGGTACTCACGCTAGCTCTTTAATTTCATATTGTAGCATTCCATTTTTTTTCATAGTCATTGAGCAAGGTATTCATGTGTTCTTTGTGTCCTTTTAATATATTTGATTTTTTTTTCTTTGTTCCATTTTTTATCAAACTTGCATGATTTTCATTATGGCTTCAAATACTTGATAGTGTCTCCGTAGTCCGTACAACCCTCATCATGTAATTCATGTCATGGATGTAGTTCTAGAGCTCACAACAAACTAATACTGTGTAGTATGACAAGTCCATGTTCTTGTGTAGCCCTTCAAAAAAAATTGATTTGGATTGCAAGTAATGAGATCTATGTTAAACGTTTTCTTCCATTAATATCTGAAATTGAAAGGTATTTTTCAAAGTCCGACTCTGCAACTAACATATCTTAGTTATACATGCATCATTAGTCTTGAAGAGTTTTGCAGGGCTTCCTATTTTGTTATTCATTTATGGAATCTTTAATAAGTAATTATGCCTCTGTGCCTGAACTTGTTGAAGGTATGATTTCTGAAATTGTTCCTTTTCTATATTGTCAAATTATCTGAAATGCATTCAGTTTATGAACAGTTGACTTAAGCTACTACCCCATAAGGCCATCATATTGATTAAGTTTCAGTCTTCAGACCAGCAATATGCTACCCAAGCTTTCTCAGATATAAATTATATCTCTTGGGGTCAAATTTATTTATCCTTGAGCAAGAAGTTAATTCTTGATAAACCTTCAAATTTGGAGGTATGAAAAGCTTTTGATGTTCCCTAGCTACTGTATCAAGTTGGAGCTTGTATGAACTAAATAATTTTTATGCAGTGTTCTAAAGGATGGTTACTTTATATCTTCACTGGTAAATGATTTCTTATATTTTAAAAAGACGAACATTAGTTTGATGACGTACAGCCTCACAACCCTAAGTACAGACAGCAGGATCCGGTCCCGAGTTATGAATATTGACGCATAACGATTTTATTTCATGTTGGTGTATGTGTAGGTTGTCTCAGAGTTTGAGATTAAGTACTACAGACCTTTTCAAATCTTGAAATAGTAGATGAGTATGTGGTCCTATGTTTGTTCACATTTAGCACAACAAATGCTTTAGGAGCATATTATAGACAAGCTTTATGTAGGCATTGATTGAGATTATTATATCCGACTCTTAGTTGACCCCTTAATATTATTCTCAGAGAACATGTTTATGTGGAGATGGAAATAGGAAAACATGATATACAGCCACAATTGCTTATGAATATTTTGTAGCTTGTACATCTTTAGTTGCCTTTGCATGGGTTCACTGCGAATTACTTCTTTAATCATCCTTATTTTCCTGGATTTACACTGTTGGTATATCAAGCTGTGAATTATTAGTTTGCAATTTATCCACATGCATGAGGTATCTATTTGCCTATTTAATTTAATTATTCTTTAATTGTGCAAGTAATATACGATCTTAACCCATCTGTGGCATTTAGGATTGTTATTGCTCTTTATTTGCCTTTTTAAGCAGGGTGGAAGTTATATCTGAGCTGCTGGCGCGTTAAGGATGCGTTGTTTATATGGTATGATAGGAAAATTAGTTGAGCATTTATGAGGCCTTTATCCCAATTCCTTTAGTAAAATAGTGGCTATTTGTAATTCTCAAGGGGCCACACGAACAGAAAATATGCATTTGTACATGCTGCACTTCTATTGGATTCATCAGATGCATCTAGAGTTTTTCTGTTGCTTCTGAATCATTCTTATGCTCAATTTTATGGATCTTATTTTCTTTTCAGTTGATGCATATATTCATATGATTTTTTTATAATAAATATATCATGTTCTGCTTGCTATTCTTTGTTATTGAGTTGTTATTTTTACTTGGCTTAGCATGTCCAGTACCCAAAAAAAAACTCAGTTTAATTTTTAGAATGGGATACAAGTGATTGAACCAGCTCGTCAAGAAAATCCGGGAAGCAAAAGTAGTTGGTAGTATATGACTATATGTTGCCCTTTGTGTTTGGTATTAGTATCACCAGACGGAGCTTACTATAGATTCTGCTGCAGAAGTTACTCAACCAGTGGATCTGTCCCTACATAAATATCCTCTATAGATGCTTAGTGCGAGAGGTTTTTTTTCCTTTTGTAGTATAAGTCTTTTATTTTTCAAATTAATTCATTGGACGACATGGCCTTCATTGCATTTACTAATCTTTAGGAAATATTTATCTTTGTTTTGAAGTTTGATTCTTCATATGTCGGTGCTGAGTTGGTTTTTTGACAAATGAATAAAAGTCTTAGATATTTTTTGGATAATTGAATTTGGTTATAATGTTTGTCTATTTGGTTCGTCTTGCATACTGCAGCTAAGGAATCTGCTATGGGCGACTTCAAAGCATGATGTGTATCTGATGCAAAATTACTCGTTGATGCATTGGTCATCGTTGCTGCGCAGAGGCAAAGAAGTACTCAATGTTGCTAAACCAATTATTCCTACCCAGGTATGCATATTTGAGACTTGAAAGGAGGATGTGCTTGATTTTTAATATTGCACTTCTTGTCTGAAATAGTGTTTAATGTTTAGTTTTCTTTTTGTGGCCTCCACAGGACAACCCAGGATTGTTGTCTCAGTCCGTCTCAAGGGTACAAGTAAGCACTATGGCTGTTAAAGATAACTTGATAGTTGCCGGTGGTTTTCAGGGGGAGCTCATTTGCAAGGTATGAGAGTGGTTCTAAGTAGGCCTACTTCGATGAATCCTGATAACACACCATTGGTTTAACAATTTTCCTGATCCTTTGCTTTATTTGGCCAGTATTTGAATCAGCCTGGAGTTGCTTTCTGCACAAAAATATCCACAGATGAAAATGCCATCACCAATTCAGTGGATATCTACCATAACCACAAGTAAGGAACCCAATCCATATCAAAAATTGGAAAAATCATGTAACCTTCAACGAAATCTGACAACTGACCCTTGTTTCGGCAGTGGTTCAATGAGGATTATGACTGCAAATAATGATACTATGGTTAGACTTTTCGATGTTGAGACATTTGCTTGCCTAAATCATTTCTCCTTTGATTGGTCCGTAAATGTAAGTGCTCTCCGTCAGAAATAAGTCTTACAAGTAATACTGAACTGCTCATCTAGTATTTCCGAACTCACATTGCTGCATAATTCTCAGAACACCTCTGTCAGCCCAGATGGTAAATTGCTTGCAGTTCTTGGGGACAATACAGGTTGCTTGATCGCTGATGCCAACTCTGGAAAGGTAACCGGGAGCCTGGAAGGACATTTGGACTACTCTTTTTCATCAGCTTGGCACCCTAACGGACAAATTCTGGCCACTGGAAACCAAGATACTACATGTCGGTTGTGGGATATAAGGAATTTATCCAAGTGCCTGACCGTGTTAAAAGGAAACATGGGTGCAATAAGAGCACTAAGGTTCACCTCAGATGGCCGGTTCCTGGCTATGGCTGAGCCTGCTGATTTTGTCCACATTTTTGATGCAGAATCTGGGTATGTCGAATGTCAAGAGATTGATCTGTTTGGGGAAATTTCCGGGATATCATTTAGTCCCGACACAGAAGCTCTTTTCGTTGGGGTTGCTGACCGAACTTATGGTAGCTTGTTAGAGTTTAACAGGAGACATTTTTACCGGTATTCAACCTGCATGTTCTAATGTAGAATGCCTGAAAGGAAAACCAACCTCAAGTATGTGTATATTATAGAGGTTTTTTTTATGGTTGTAGTGTCATCAGAAGTTTTAGAACTCTCCCTTTTCATGGTTACAGAGAACGGTATTTCTTAGATAGATTGTGGAGTATAGTTATTGTGGAGTATAGTTATTTCTGCGAGGTGATTGATTATTTTTTTATCAGGAAGGGAAAATAAATTCTGTTTTGTAAAGAACTTAAGATTGCTCTGTACAAAAAAAAAAAGCTGTATCGTTAATCTAATTAAGATTATTAATAGTTGTTTTCCTCTTTCTAGTTGTTTGACTTGTAGTAGGTATTTGGTTCACAGGAGCTCGGAAAGCACAAGAGAACTGGAACTCAGTATGTCCGAAAGCACCGGAGAACATTCTAAAAGAGCTTAATTAATCACATTACGTATCAATTCAATGTGAATGTAAAATCATTAATATTATTTTCTCAAAAAATAATTAATATTATTTCCTCAAACAAAAAAAACTATTAATATTATATGATGATGTTCACTTATTAGAGTAAGATTTCCCTAGCGGGAAACATGGATGTGGCTAACATATATGTAAGGAAAATAGACTGGCAAATGAAGTTGTCCAAATTTGCACGACATTACAAGATTTGACCAAATCAATGTTTGTATTCCTTGTTGGTCCAATGAAACTTGATCTAATTCCATTTTTTAAGCTTCTAATGTCAAGTTTCCTGAAGAGACTGGTAAGGTGGTTAGTTAGGTGTTATTTTCCCATTCTTTAGTAGTTGAAATTATTAGTTGAGACGAGAAGACTACCGATTTTTCCAGAGTTCCAAATTAATGTCATAACAGATTGTAATTGGGACAGAGATTTGATGGGTTTTGTAATTTAGTATGCTAAGAACTGAATGATTTAATTCTGAGTCAAATATTTGAATCCACCTGGAAAAAGAAAATTGAAAAGGTGTCGGCACATTCTAATTTGTTAGACAAAAGTGATAAATGGGACAGAATTTGCATTCTCAACACCGTTTTAAATTTTCAAATTGTTTTATTATAAAATTAAAGAGAGATTTTAATACAAAACTGTCAGTCTAAATTTAGTACTTTTATTATCAAATTATATATGCTAAACTTCATTAACATACAAAATTTCAATCTTCTTTCAAAATTCTTTTATCTAATCTGAATATAATATATACATCCATTAAATTAAATAAAAATCTAAAAACTATGTTTCTTTTATAAAAATAAATTATTAAAAACATTTATTATGACTCCAACAAAGTAAAATTGCCTAAGAAAATTATTTATTAGATTTTAGGAAAAAAAAAGTATAATTGATTATTAATATATTTTTCTTTTTATGTAATTTCAGACTAAATTATAGTACTAAAAAAGTTGAAGATCTAAATTAGACATTATTTCTGCCAATGGAGTTTTTATAACATTGATTTGATCTGATTTATTAAAAATTGACAGTCTGAAGGGGATAATTGATAAAAAAGAATCAATGTTAATTAGCCATGGTATACAACTTTAAGGGGTGGTTTGATACTTAAATCCTTTTCTAAGGATCTTTACTAATATATGAGTTGGGCTGGAAATGCAATTATTGGGCTGTCAACAAATCTTAGCGGGCTCCTAAACGCTAACAGTTGAAACGTTTATATTAGAAAAAAAAATATGAGATAAAACAAGAGAGAAAATAAAGATATCTATTCTAGACAATTTTTTTTTGGGGAAACTTATTCACCATTTTTGGCCATCTTTTTTAATTTATGTCGCTATTTTTTTTATTAACTTATTTATAAAAATATCTACTATGTATAGAAGCTTTATTTCATTTTAAGGGCTAATAATCACCCACGGCCCCTGACTTTAGGGGTACCTTACGACAAACCCCCTGATAAAAAAAAACGATCAGTAAACCCCCTAATCTTTGTGGCGGCGCTCGCTAAACCCCCTAAACCCCAAATATGACGAAAATACCCCTGGCGCCGTCTTTTTTAGTCAACTGTCATTTTTTTGAAAAAAAAAAATAAATCTGACGGCGCCACGTCAGCTGCCATGTCAGCAAAATACCATAAAAATTTTAAACACCCAAAATACCCCTAATTTAAT
Organism: Mercurialis annua; assembly: GCF_937616625.2. Lineage (NCBI taxonomy): Eukaryota > Viridiplantae > Streptophyta > Magnoliopsida > Malpighiales > Euphorbiaceae > Mercurialis > Mercurialis annua. The sequence continues at coordinate 54,185,789 of NC_065570.1, read as the reverse complement.
TTAGAAAAAGACAAAAATCAAATAAATCAACCCAATTTAAACCATTTAATTAACCGACCCAACCACCGCCACCCAACCAACCCGCCACCCGACCACCGCCGGAAAATTTTCCGGTCATCTTCTCCGAGATGACCGGAAAATTTTCCGGTCATGCTCAGATCTGTTCTTGGAACAGATCCACCATGGATCTGTTCCAAGAACAGATCCATGGCGTGGATCTGTTCTTGAACAGATCCGGCCGGATCTGTTCAAGAACAGATCCACGCAGGGATCTGTTTGAACAGATCCCACGCAGGTAAACAATTTTGAGTAAACAATTTTGAGTACTCTGTCGCTAAAAACCTCATCTTCCTTGGTACAGTACTGTTATAACTGGTCTTGATCACTATTAATTTACTTGTTTCTTCATGAACTGCGTAAAAGAAACCAACCTCTGCAAGAATTAACAAAACCCATAAAAATAAAACAATAGCAGCAGCAACTCGAGTTCGAGTTCCTGTATTCATCACCATACTCGAGCTTGAAAGCATCTTTAATGGCCTCAGCAGAAGCACGATGACCGCCACCTGTATCACTCATAAGAATCAACAAATTTTTGGTTCTTTCTGCACCAATTTGAACAAGCTCCATAGTCCCATCTTCGTCTTCAAAATCATCTTCACTTTCATGAATATAATATTTCTTTACATTATTATTATTATTAAAGTTGCCACTATTTGACCCAAAATATTCATAAACAAGAAAAGAAAGATCATATGAACAAGAAATACCCAGATGGATAAAAAAGTTTAATTTATGTTCCCGCCACCGGAAATGGGATTTTCCGGCGGAGAGACGGTGGTGGGTTTTCTTAGGGAAAGAGAGTTTCTTGTTAATGTTGTATCTGTTCCAAGAACAGATCTGAGCATGACCGGAAAATTTTCCGGTCATCTCGGAGAAGATGACCGGAAAATTTTCCGGCGGTGGTCGGGTGGCGGGTTGGTTGGGTGGCGGTGGTTGGGTCGGTTAATTAAATGGTTTAAATTGGGTTGATTTATTTTATTTTTGTCTTTTTCTAAATTAAATTAGGGGTATTTTGGGTGTTTAAAATTTTTATGGTATTTTGCTGACATGGCAGCTGACGTGGCGCCGTCAGATTTATTTATTTTTTTTCAAAAAAATGACAGTTGACTAAAAAAGACGGCGCCAGGGGTATTTTCGTCATATTTGGGGTTTAGGGGGTTTAGCGAGCGCCGCCACAAAGATTAGGGGGTTTACTGATCGTTTTTTTTTATCAGGGGGTTTGTCGTAAGGTACCCCTAAAGTCAGGGGCCGTGGGTGATTATTAGCCCATTTTAAGTTAAATTTTTACATAGTCACTTTTTTTCTCTCTTTTCTCTCTCAAAATTCTTTTTTCTTTTCTTTTTCTTTTTCTTTTAATTTTCAGTTTATCTCTTCTGATTGCTTTTTCGTTTGTCTTTTCCGTTCGCGCTTCCATAGCTACTCTTTTTTTCTATCTTCTCTTTCAAAATTCTCTCCTCTTTTCTTCTTTTGATTTTCAGTTTGTCTCTTCCGGTTACTTTTCTGTTCGTCTTTTCCATTCGCTTTTCCGTTCACGCTTCCGTTCGTCTACTTCATATGGATTTCTTGTCGTTTCCGGTCTTTTTTTCGTTTGTCTCTTCCGTCCGCGCTATGGATTTCTCGACATCGTTTTTAGATTTGTATAATTTTTTAGATTTTTTGTGATGATTTAAACATTTTGTAAATAAATTATTATAGATCTATAATTTTTTTGTTTATGAAATTGTTCTATTATTCATATAATTATTTTGTCTTTCTCTTATTCATAGATTTGTTTATTTATTTATTGCTACTGATTTTGTAAAAAAACAAATTGATTTATGTTGTATTTGTAGTGATTTTATAATATATTTACGCTATAGTGTGTTTTTGGTGTATTTATAGTGTATTTCCGGTGTTTTTCAGTATATCTGTTTTTTTGGTGTATTTCTGCCGCTTTTATAGTATATCTATGGTGCATTTGAAGTGTTTATGGTGTATTTGCAGTGTTTTTATGGTATACACCATAAAAACATTACAAAAATGTCATAAATACACTATATACACTATTGTTACACTATAAAAACACCATAAATACACTGTATATTATTGTTACACTATAAAACACCATAATTACACTAAAAACGCAATAGATACATTATAATATACCATAGTCACACTAAAAACACGATAAAAAATACTAGAAAAAAAAATCTATAAAAAAGAGAATAAATCATTAAAAAGTGAAAAAAGATATTTATGAAATTAAAAAAAAAGGTATTGTTTGAAAAAATAAAAGTTAGAAAAGAAAAGACAAAACCACTAGATAAAGTTGTAAATAAAATGGAAAATAGTGTATTGTAGAAAATTATCACTTTTTTTTTAACAGAAATTTGCTTGTATTGAAAGGGAACTAAAAATATATATAAATGAGGACTCAAGAACTTAAAAAATAAGCAACTACTAAGTTGCGAATAAGAAAAACTATAAGGTAATACATTGGAACGTCGATTAACCGATGTAAAATGTAATTCTTAAAATTGCAAACTGAGATGTAAAATATTCTGAAAAATACCTCAAGATTGAGAATTATGAAGATTCTTAGTATTGATGGCTTGTGATACTTTAAAGTCATCTCCCTCAAAAATCACACTACCCCAAGGTCTTGATTTAGCCCAAATTATAACTTCCCGTAGAGACAGAAATTGCAAAATTCCAGGATCCCAAATATGCCTGAAATATGCGGAAAATCTGCCAATGTGTAGATCCTGAGTAATCCCTAGCAATCACTGTGGCTATTCCAAACTTAGCTGTCTTATGAGATATTACAACATAATTCAATTTTAACAAAGAAAGTTGTGGTGGCAACCAAGAAGTCTGAATGACTCGAGAAGTTCGAATTGAAGTAGTATTGCTAACATGATGAGTTTGAATTGAAGAAAATCCGGCATAAGCATCCAAAGCGTGTTGTAAAACTTCCAATGGCGATTTAATATCTTCATCAAATGTTTTTGAATTCCTTGCCTTCCAAATATGTCATAATACGAACAATATGCTGCAAGATTTTGCCTTTTTAATTCCTTTATTAAATGATGTTATTTCTTTCTTTTTTCGGGCATTCAATTTTTTCTAAATGGCAAACTTTTTCATTCTATGTTATAAATTAAAATCTCGATTAAATCAGACATCGGAATATACTAAGCTTTTTTGTTTTTTAAAAAATTGTAATATAATTAAAAAGAAGTCTCAAATAACATAGTTGAGTTACTGAGCATGCCAAGTATTGAGCTCATGATGGAAAGAAAAAATAGAGCAACTAACAACATATTTTCATATATCAAGAACTATAAAATCGCCCCTTTCATTTTGACTCTGGTTTAATCAACAAGAAACCTAAATTTCCCCTCGGCAATTAGTAAATCTCGCTTGTCGAACACACCTAACTGCAATGTAGACTGAACTAAATTGGGATCAAACTAAAATAAAAGGTGATGAATGATATTTGGTCGATATTATAATTCAGTGTCACGTTTACACATAGGGAGTCAAATTTTTTTAAAAGGTTTTAAGTGTTGGGTGAAAGTTGAGGTAGGTATGGGAAATTAGGTAAGACAAGAGAACAAAAGAGAACTTGGTCTGCTTTATTTCTTGCAACATTCCAACACCCCTTTCGATTAGGGGTATCTACAGTGACGGACGCATAAATATTTTATAAAATAAACAATAATATATTGAATGAAAAAAATTAATAAAATATAAATTTCAAAATGAAGAATAATATAAAATTTAAGAGATAAAACTACTATACAATTTTACATTGATATTTTTGAAAAAAAATTCAAAATTATAAAGTAGACAATTGTCCACCATACGCTATTCTTATATCTTTCTTTAGGTGTCGGATCAAACCTAATCAAATTTTTTCATTTTTTAAAATTAAAATTAAAATTGTAAATAATTTAATTAGTTGATTCGGTTGGTTTCTAGTTTAATATGATTATTCTGAATCATTTTATATTAGAATTTTTACCTCACTTGTTTGAAGGTAGTAAGTATATCAAAAAAGTAGAACTTTATAAAAATAGCATAATGTTTTACTTGGCTCGTTTTTTTTATAATTTATTTTTCAAAAAGTTGATGGTCCAACTTTATTTTGATGAGAGAAATAACTTTTCTACAAAAACCTAGATAAATTTTACCTTTATAATTAAATAAAAATAAAAGACCATGGTAATTTTATATTTAATCATTTTTATTAATTAATAAGGATATTGGTGTCTTTAGTCTTTAATGAATTAAAAATAAATTAGAACTTCTATTGAAGTTAATAAGTAAACCAAACGGCATTTTAGGTACTTTTAGAAATTAAGTTATATATTTAATTTTTCTTAAATGTATACTTTTTGAAAAGTATATTATTTTAAATCAAATGAGATTTAATTTTTTTAAGCTAAAATTAAACTGAATAATATCGTAATATTTTGGCAATCATCTTACAAAAATATAAGGCTTAATACATTTTTTAACCCCTAAATTTTATCACTTTGTTCCTTGCAACATTTAAACTAATTTTGTGTTTTATTGGACCTCTTAACTATTTTTCTTGTTCTATTTAACCCCTCAAACTATACTATTTGCTCTATTTAAATCCTTACATATTCTTTTTTTTTTTAATTTTACATTTAAATTTTAATTTTTTATCCATTTAACCTCCTAAAAAAATACAATTATTTAATTTTCAACCATATTATGTATAGCATGAATGCTTAGAAGCATATAAATTAATTTATGTACGATGACATATAATTTTTTAAAAAATATATTTATTTAAAATTTTAAACATTCATTTAATGTTATTAGAATATAATAAATTTATGTATTTTATAAATATCAATAGTAAAAAGAGACAAACTCCTTTTACCATTGTTGAATGTAAAAAATATTTACATGTTTAAGAAGTAATGTAATGTAAATTTTAGTGTTTTCGTAAATTTAACTCAAATTTATAATTTTAGAAATTTTAAGATACCAACTTTTAATTTTTTACAATTTCAAACTTTTCAAATCAATTACGAATCTTTCACGTTTGTGTTTAAATTGCAAAACATGCTAAAAATCATGATTTTAAAGTAATTAATTCTTAAATGGATTTTTAAATAATATACAAAATATTTTGCTCTTTATTTTAAATAAAAAATATATTTATATTATTTTTAAAATTAATACATTGTGTGAGAGGTTAAATAGGTAAAAAAATAGTTTAAATGTTCAGCGGGAAAAACATTTAGTTATGGGGTTAAATAAAACAAATAGTATAGTTTGAGAGGTTAAATAGAACAGAAAAAATAGTTAAAAGATTTAATGAAACACAAAATTGATTTTAGAGGTTGCAGTAAATAAAATGGTAGACTTTATAACATAGCACATTTTACTGAACATAAACCCTACTTTTTTGTGGAGCTATAATTTATCCGATTTCATCAGTGTCGTGAAACAGTTAAATTGGGAAACCCCACCAAATAAAATGAAATATCTTGGTTATAACGACGTGAAACTACTCTGAAAATGACTTGATTTCATTTGTTCCTGCAAAGTCTTTCTTGGGCACATGCTATGGAAAATTCAACACCGTTACAGCTCAATTAAATGAAAATGGCAAAAAATTCTTCTATTTCTATTTTCCAATATGGCTTTTAGTCAATTTTGACCATAGACTGATTATTAGTTGGTCTAATTAGTTACGATTTTGGAACCTTCACTTTCTTCTTCCACTTCTGAAATCGCCATAAATTTATAACCGGTCAGTTATATGAGAATAAATTTTAAGTAATGTAATTTGGCGTGGGACTATTTTCCATCGGCCGCTCTTAAAAAATTCCATCATTAAGACATATTGTATGTTTCCGTTGCCAAAGCTGTCGTTAAAAGTCTTCGAGTGTATCAAATTAATCACAATTTAATAGCAATTGTAAGTGAAATCTAATCCAATAGACTAAAGCGCTGCAATACATTCCTGAAATCTCTGCTTCGAGTCTCAGTAGGTTCAATTGTTTAAGATAATTTTTTGAAAAAAGTAGACTACTAATAACTAACTACTAACATAATTAAAGATATTCTACTTCTGACAAAAAGAAAAATTAATAGCAACAAACCCGAACGATTGGGGCGGAACTAGGGAGGGTCGAGGAGGGTCGGCCGACCCTCTTCGCCGGAAAAAAAAATTAAAAATAGATCTTTGGGCGGTTAGAAACCGACCCTGCATGTGTTAGGGGCAATTTTTTCTTATAGGGGCGGTTAAAACGCCCCTAATTGCAAATTTATACATTTGCATTGTATTATAATCGTTTGAATTTTTTAAAGGCAAAAATACTTAAAAACCCCCCATCTTTAATTTTGTTTTCAATTGCACCACCACGTAGGAGAATTTTCAATTACACCCTATTTAGGATTTTCAGTTTTCGTCTGTACTCCAATTGACTAAAATGACCTCTTTTTATTTAGAAAAAAGTTCAAATTAATCCTTCATATACTAATTTATTTGTTTTTTTCAAATGGAAGAAATAATGATACAATCCCTCTATTTAGTTGGTTTTAATAATTTTATCATTAAATTAATTAAATTATCAATTTTTTTTATTTTGGGGTACAGATGAAAACTGAAAACCCTAAATAGGGTGTAATTGAAATTTTTTCTAGATAATGGTAGAATTGAAAAAAAGTTCAAAAGTGGGGAAATTTTTAATATTTTTGTTTTTTTTAAAGAGAAAATTACACAGATTACGGGCTAAGCCTAATTTATTCTCAAACATACGGGTCACAATTTCTCTTTTGACATATACAATCTTTCTTTTGATAAATACAATTTTTAAGTTTATTTTTAAATTAATAACCTTTATTATTGCTGTTTTGTACCTTCATTAAAAGGGAAAACTATTTTACAATCTTTCAAGTTTTATAATTTAAGATTCATGCGAGATTCTTGCCATTAAACTCTCCACTATCTTTGACCATTTAATTCATCAATCTAACCTACCCATTTAGAATTTTTAATGCACAAGAGAAAAAAGTTTGCCATCGCTTCTATAATCTGAGGCAGATCTCGCTTAAAAATGGTGGCTACATCGGTTCTCTGCAATTAATCTCTTGTTTTTTCTTCAAATAAGCGTCTTTTCCTTCCAATCGGCTTGAGGAAGTAGTTGTTGCCGTAAAAGTCCTTTCCATTTTCATATTTTGGTTCTGAGGAAACGTCGGCCATCTATTCACGAACGGCGGCAGCTTCAAATCCAGACCGCCGCTGATTTTGATCGATGAAGGTGATGATCCATGCCGCCGCTTGTATTTTGGTCAACAGAGATTTATTTGTTTTTTTTGTTTATGAACACAGTTGTTATTAGTGAACAAAATGTTACTTTGTTCTTGTTTAAACTTCTTGTTTTATGATGTTGGTTAAATGTTACTAAATATTAAATGTTATGTTTAGTTCTGTTTTAGTGTTATATATGTTTCTTGTTGGTTAACCAATGGTGTACTAATTGTAAACCAATAATTTTATTTTTTAATACACTAATGGTTAACTTTGGGTAAACTGTTGGATGTCTTCCAATGATGCTATTGATTTTCTGTTTGTAATTTTTTTTCACTTATATATCTGTAGTTGTTTATTGGTTAACCAATGATTTACTAATGGTACATCAATAATTTTATATTTAGTACTCTGTTAGTAAACGTTGGATTAACCGTTGGTAAACTTGTAATAAAGTTTATTTTGAATAAATCATTAGTAAATTTGAATTGTGTATTTTAAAGTTAACTAATAAGTGATTACTGGTTAACTGACAGTTAACTAATTTGGTGTACTATTAATTTTAGGATATATTATTGTTAGATTTATCTAAAAATGATTTTATGATGTTAATAGTTTTTTTATTAAATTTAATTTATTAATGGTTAACTACATATAAACTGACAGTATATCAGTTTTTTTTACAAATAAATGAATTTATATTGTGTATTCATATTTATTGATTGTTTATGATGAGTTGATGAATTTCTTGTTTTGTTGGATTTTTTTTGTTTCTCAAATGCTTGTTGTTTTCATTTTTTTAATCATTTTATTTTTTTGGTTTCCCTTTTGCCGTTTATGGCATATAATTCAAATTATTAGTTATTATAATTAAGGATTATTAAAGATTTTTCAATATTAATTGCTATATATTTATGCTTTGAGATTTTATAGGAGATTTTGATTTTTTTAATCACTTCCTTCCTTTTTTATAGTTGACAGTAATCCTCAAATATCATAAAATTATTTGTGCAATTTAGAAACTTAAAAGATATGTCATCAACTTTTTTTTGGTCAACAGTAAAAATCTAATTAATTATAGCCATGTAGGGTACTTATTTAAAGAAGCCTTTTTTAAATAGCCGAATGTAAAAATTACGGCCCACTTAAATTGAAGCCACTACGAACGAATCGAAATAGATCTTAAAAGTGGACCACAAAACAAAAATTATTAAAGAGGTTGGCAATATGAACAAGCTGCGCTCACATTTTGCACTAAAAAACAGAACATGCATGTTTCATGTTAACCTTATAACAATCATCTTCTCTTTTATCTTCCTTTCCATGTCTTAATTTATTCCAAGTTAAAGTTTTCAAATTTAAATACATCTTACCGTATTACAGTATTATATATATATATATATTGACCGTATGTTATGAAAATAAAAATGAAGGAAAACAATTGAATAAAAATTCAAAATGAGAGATCTATTTATGATTATCGTGACAGTTAATTTTATAATTTAGTGGCACGCTCCTAATATTTTTAGTTAGTCAAGATTCACGAATGATAAAATTTAATATTTAGTGATTCAATTAAATAAAATAAAACTTGGATGAATAATAGTGAAAAATTTAGGAGCCATGAATGTTGGCATACAATGGCAGATTGTAAGTTTTTTCAATCCGGACTTAATTTTAATTCACATTATACTTGTTCATAGGTCCGGATACTCACACAACTCCGTTCCTCTAGAGCCGGCCGCCTTTGAATACTAATTTTTCATTTTAAGTCTGGTCCAAGCATGTGAAAATCTATTACTTTAGAAGCGGGCTCAAATTTTTAGTTTTGTACAAGTTTTCATATAGATCCAAAAAAAATCGGCTCGACCCTGCAAAAATAGAGTATTATGGTCAAGGTTGGATAGCAAAAATGAAGGCCGGACAGAATAAAAATATAACAGGTCTAGTTTACATCGGCCTTTCGGCTGCTTAAACCTTCCTCAAATTCTAAATTCACTGCAAATGTTACTTTTGCTTTTAAAAAATATTGTGATTTCAGTTCGGCCTGAAACCTACTATAGCCGAAAGATAATTTTGCACATATTGGCATATACTGTCATATAATACTTTAAAAAATAGAACAAATTAACATATGGATTTATAGACTAAATTGTACTTTATTTTTTTAAGTTAAGTCTTTAAATTTAGTTGACTAATATTAAAACTGAACGGAAACATTAAATAAAAATAAAAATAAAAAATTATATTTTAAATTTTTAAATAAAAGAATAAAAATATGAATTTTGATATATGTAAAGAACATAAGAGTAATTTGCTTTTGAAAAGATAATTTGACATAGATTTAATGTTGCTAAAAAAATAGTTGGATACTGATAAGCAAAACAGGAATTTGCTGTAAGACCAAAATGAATAAAAAAAATAAAGAAAAAGTCGTAGCATTGATGTGAGCATCTCATCATAAAGAAGAAAGGTCTCGACTGAATTATTAAAAAATGAGAGTGGAAGAGATAGGATTAGATTATCCTCCAATCAAATAATAGTACTCATACCAATTAATGGGCGGGCCATAGGCCCATCATCCAGATTAAAATCTTAATATCACGTGGAGTTCACGTGCTTATCTCAGTGCAATAGGAAGAGGGGAGAGGGTCTGACGATAACAAAAATAAAAGGGCATAAATGAACACGTGGCAGCGAATCAGAGGTTGCTGGATGGAAAAGAAAACGGCCTCGTGACACAGCTGAATCAGACTTGACGCAGATGAAACCGCGTTAAGCGGGACCCAGTTTGGTATTTGCACAATTCTCGCGTTCTCCTTAAGCTACTATCACTGTCCGTTTTTAACACTATACCGTCAATTTCTCATCTCGCACTAATCTTTACCTGCTGCTGAGCTGGATGGGCTATTATTAGTTAAAGTTTCTACTTGTAATACATTACTTAGTATTTTTAGAATATTATTTTTCTGTCCCGAATTGATATATCACTATGTTATTTTCTTCGGTTTATAATATTTATTACATTTAAATAAATTATTTGATGTATAATACTTGTCATTTGAAAATACTTAGAGAACATCTATACACATTTTTTAATCTATGTGATTAAATGCGACAAATATTATAGTTCAAAAAAAATATTTTTAGCCATTTCAATTTACAATGACATTTTATATTTGGTAAACAATAAATAGGTTTATTTTGAAAATATAATAAACAGTTTAGATAGGTTAAAAAGACTAGTCAAATTTAAAAAGATTAGAAATTAACATGGACGATTTAGTAAAAAAAATATAAATCAAGACATATTTATGATTAGTAGTTAACATGGACGTCATCTAGCACTTATAATATAAATTACAACATCTATTAAAATAATGACAATATTATAATATTATTATTAAAATTTGAATACATTTATTGCTCAACTATTACGATATTACCATCATTTGAATGATGTGTTGTATTATGAGTGGTTTAGTATTCAGATAACGTGATAAACTCGGTCTACCTAAGAATTTTTCTATCCTCAAATGTATTAATATTTTGATAATTTAATACGAGATGTACCACTAACAAAATTAGTAATTGAAAGATTATTTATATATTAAAATTATAAAAAGATAAAAAAAATAAAAGTTTAATTTTTACTAATTTAACTTTTTTTTTATTCTTTGTATTGTCCAAATGACTTATATATTGGATAGTGAACATTCATTATATAAACTGAAAGAAATTAAGTTACAAAATAAATAATAAATAATATTTAATATTTTAAATGAAATTTACTAAAATTAAATCTGTTGATTTTTGTTTTAAAAGGTATTTCTTTTTCTTTTTTAGCTTGTTCATCTAGTCAAACTTGTACATATTAAAAGTGTTATTTTTATCTTAAATCATCAGTATAAATATTAATATTATTTCATTAGTTAATAAATTTTTATAAATTAAATTATAAAATTATTTATTAGGAAATAGTAATTTTAAATATATTATAATTAAAAATATTTTTAAAAAATAAATAATTATAAATGAATAGGGAAGGGTAGATAAATGCATATATACAACAAAGTCGACGACTATATATAGATATTTATATATACATGCCGAGGAGCTGGTGCTCCGGCGAGGAGGAGGAGCTCCTCTTCCTCCTCGCTGAAAATTAATAAAATTATTATTTTTTGAAAAAAGTTCAAGAAAACCCTTAGATTAATTAAAATTTAATTATGATTAATTATTATTTAATGATGATTAATTATAATGAATTATGACCAGTAAAAAAAATTCACTCTTCAATTAAGATACTATGTCATCACAGGGGGGATTTTTGATAGGGGTGCGCACGATTCGGTTTGGTTCGGTTTGGTTTAATAAACTCTAAAACCAAACCATATTTTAAGGGAAAATATAAAAATCAAACCACGCCAAATATTTATGTAAAATTTCGGTTCGGTTAACCGAACTTTAGCATCGGTTTCGGTTTGGTTTGGTTCGATTTGGTTCGGTTTGGTTCGGTTTGGTTAATATATATTTAGATAAAAATTATATATAATTATACGTAATAATTAAAATTATGCATAATAATTTTTACTTATATGTGTGTATTAGTTTATATGTTTATTTTCATATATGTATCTATACACACATATTATATTTTTATATAAATATTTCAATAAATAAATTTTATATTTATTTAAATATATATAAGTATTAATAAAAATAATATTATTGTAAACTTCGGTTTTTCGGTCGGTTCGGTTAACCACTAGTTGAAACCAAACCAAAACCAAAAACCATACTTTTTTATAATTTGAAACCAAACCAATCCATTTTAACCATTTTAACCAAACCAAAATTAATTTCGGGCTGGTTTGGATCAGATTAATGGTTTAGTTCGGTTTTTGCCCACCCCTAATTTTTGAGCTTGTCTTGACAAATTTAAAATATAAGTAATACGGTTTTCAGTTTTAAACTTTTTTGATAATTTGTGTCAAATTGAAGGGATAATATGTTCCTTTGTTTCACACAATTTCAACCGATTACCGGCTCATGGTTTTTTTTTTAACACCAGATAATATTATTAAGATAGAAAAGAAAGGTTACAAGTGATCAAGATACAATTGTTTAACAGAACAAGCCAAATCGTGAGTATCCGTATTACACAGTATCTAGATATATGAACAACAGAGTAATATTAAAAAAGAGAAGTCAGACGTCAGATATTTTGACAAATTCCCTAGAGTTTACAATTCGAAATAGAACCTGAACTAATAGTTTGAGAAACTTAAAGAGCGTCACCTTCAAATATAACCCGTGTCCAACGTTGAGAAACAACCCAATTAACCGATTCACGTAATGCTAGAAATTCCAATATGACTCATGGCTTCAAATTGAAACAATAACTTTAGAATGCCAAAGTAATACAAAAACCCATATTTTTTCCCCTGATTATTAAAGCACTTTGTTTAAAAATCTTCACAATTGTCAATTTTTTAATTTAAAATTCACATGTAGAAACTATTTTCACTTTTACTTTATTTATCAAAAAATAAAATTTAAAATAATAAAATAGAAAATTTAAAATATAATATTTTTTATTTTTAATATAAAAACTGAATAAGTTAATTAATTAAAATAAATTTATATTATTAATAGAGTTTGTTAAATTAATATTATTAAAATAATAAAATTATTATTATTTATAAAAATAGAAATAAAAAAATTATATTAAAGAGTTCATTGGAGTAGAATTAAATTTATCATTCTTTATTTTTAAATTTTTTTTATTTTACAAAATATATTCTTTAAATAAAAAGCACTATTGAAAATATTATAACACCTTAATTTTTTTTATATATTGTAGCTATTAATTCTATTGAAGTTTTTTAATTAATTGTTAACTAAATTTAAGGTGTGCAACTAGCGTCCAAATAGTATAAGCTAAGATTTGAGTTTAATTTCTCTCACGAATAATTTTTTTTATTATTATAAAAAAGTTAAAATTATTAAGTTTTTGTACATTTTATAAAAATAATTGAAATTCCATGTGGAAAAAGGTTTCAGTTAAATACAACAATAAGAAAAAGGGTGATGCTATCCGGATAGAATCTATCCGGATAGAAAACTAATTTTTTATTATTTAATTATTTAATTAAATATGAGTTACAGTTTTATCCTTTTGTAACTTTTATTTACCACAATTAATTTTAAATATTATTCACTTTAATAATTACTTTTAGTTTATATTTCTCTACAACTTATCTCTTTTCTAACTAATTTTTATCCTGTCTAACTATTTTTTGAATTAAATTGTACAGTAGTTATCTCTGTATAATGTTTATATTAATAAATTTTTTTTCTCACAATTACTATGTATTCTTTATTTTAATTAAAGAACAGTAAGTATCCACGTCTATATTTTCTTACTTAGCCAAGAAATGATATAGCAGAAGAAATAGTATATCAGCTCATGAAGAGCTACAGTTGCAAATGTAATTGGCACCGGTCGATAACGAATAAATTTCTCCAAAAATTTTAATTGATGTCTCTTATCTTTTTCTAATGAACTTCATATGCATATATTTTATACATGACAACTCTATATTGACACCAAATTTCATTCCAGGATAAATTTTTCTTTCTAAAAGATTAATAAATTTAATAAATATTCTATTTTCAAAAATTAAATGTTATTATTTTATATTAAGAGTTAAATGTATATAAAATTATAAACTATTTAACATATTTTCTAATTTCATGATTTTTAAATTTTCCAATTTAAAAAATATTCTTTTATATTATCTCTACTGCAATTGCAAATTAACTTAATTAATGATGATAGAAATATTAGAACTGATATTAGAGGGGTGTATGGTTCGAGGAAATCTAAGAATTGATAAATCTCAAGAATTGTACCAAATTAGTAATTTTTAAAATGAGATCTCAGAAATAATATCGTAAATTAATTCGGTTCGGTCTGAAAATATTATTTTTCACTGCGGTTCAGTTCAAAAATTTGGTTCTAACATTTCGGTAATTATTGTGGTGTGGAGATCTTTCTAAGATCAATAAACATGCCAATTATATTATTTGTTTGGTTTAATTTGGTTCAGAAAAGTCAATAGTTAACATATATATTTCGAGTTTGGACACTTTCTATTTGAATTTTTGTCCGGATTTTACCCATATATATATATATACACACGCACAAACTTAATTGTCATGTTATTATATTGCGTTAATTAAAAAAATATCACGAACTTTATATATTTTCTCATTTTAATCACGCAGTTTAAATTTTCTCATTTTCATACACGAACTACCACTTATTTTCAAATTCATGCACGGTGCTGAGGTGACACTTATTCGTTGGTGTAAATTGACTTCCACCTCGGCAAATTACACCAATGGAGCCATGACATCTCAGCACCGTGCATGAATTTGAGAAAAAACAGTAGTTCGTGCATGAAAATTAAAAAATTTTAAATTGCGTGATTAAAATGAGAAAATATATAAAACTCGTGAATTTTTATGACATTAACCCTATTATATTCAACTGGATTTACGTTAAACATCAAACTTTAGCAAATTGAATCGATATTGAATTTTGTTTATTCCATTAGTTAAACTAATTAAATTAATCTAAACGTATTTTTATAGGATAGGCTAGAGGTGGATATTGGACGGTTCTAAATGTAAACCAGCCAACATCGGAAGGAGGGCGGTTCCAAGCCTATTTTATATTTCTTAGAACCGAACCATCGGTTTTGAGTCTGATCCACATTATTTAACATATCTTAGATTTCATTATTGTATGATAGGATTTCTTGCAAAGCTATTCGGGTTTAATAGTAAACTATTAATTTTAAACGTGATTTGAGAATTAATTTATTTTTAAAAAACTGTTTTTTATTTTTAGAATCGCCTGGAACTAGAATCGGTAGGTTTCAAACTGGTCCTGAACAATTAAAGGGGCGGCTCAACGTCGATTCCATATAAAATGGATTCAGGAGGGTTCCAATCCGAAACCGCTAGTTCAGAACCCAAGGCCACCCTTACATTAGACAGGTTAAAGTCGATAAATTTGTCTTTTTATCTCTGTTAAAAAAATAGTTTCTTTTTTTTGTACTTAATTTATTATAACATATTGCTCAATTTTTTTTAAAAGTAACTTACTTAATGTTAAAATTTATACTTTGAAAAATGATTCATAAAAAATAATATTGTTTTTATTTGTAATAATTGTAATTAAACTTCTATAAAAAAACGCATTTTCAATAATAATATGGGTCTCTATAATATTCTTAGGCAAACTTGTAATTTGAATGTGGGTTGATAGCCGGCTCTAGGTGATGAACCGACCTTCAAACCGGCGAAGCAAAGTTTAATTGCAAATTTGATAATGGTTTCGCCAATATTGGCACCAGCACTTGCAGTGAGCCAGTGACATTATTAGGTGAAACAATCAAATACTTATTCATAAATTTAAAAAATAATTATAAAAAATTATAATGTTACTTAGTAAAAAAAATTATTTTTACTTCTCTCTAACTAATTTTAAACTTATCATGTTTGTTATATATTTAAAATTTATTGTACTAACTATTTTGATATTGTTATATTTTTTTTAAAAATAAATATTTATTTATTTACTGAAGGTTATAATTGTCTTCTAATTTTCACTTGTAGTTAAAACTACTTAAATGTCCTTCATATATTTTCAAAAATAACCAAAGTGGGTCTTTCTATCCGGATAGATTCTATCCGGATAGCTTTTTCCTAAGAAAAAAGACTTTTTTTGATTTTGTGGGATTCAAATTCAACAAAGAAGTCGGAGCATGTGTTCGGGTCTGGGTTCCCGCCGACACAACCCGAGATTCATTATAGGATTCTCTAACTTTAGTCAACTAACTTAACCAGCGTTTTTTCGGGGTTTAGTATATTAAGTTCACTCCGCTGCATCATTTACGCGCTACTCTAAATCGTGACACCAGATACTCGTCTCGATCAAACCACGTGTAGCATCTAGCGTTCAAAAATATTCTTTGTGGATTCTGAGAGTGGGTCAATGCATCTTAAATTGACTGCGTTAATGTCATGGGCTTTCTCAGCTACTGGCGCCGCAAATGAAGTGCTCAGCTTCACTCCTACTACACTATCACGTGACATGTTTGAAATTTCTCTTTTATTTGAGTAACTTGTTTTGCGCCGATTTTTTCACGGTAATGAATTAAGCCTCAGTCAACAAAAACATTAACCGCCACGCAGCTAATCTAATTTTTCTAATTGCAGCCACGTCGATTGTTATTGTAACATCACCATTGACGTAAGAGAAATCTGAGCCGTTAGATTAAGTAGTGATGACATAAAATAAGCTTAACGGTAGAGTAATTTAATTGCATTTGCTTAGCTGTTAAACATGAGCTGACTTTTGAAACGAGATGGAGTAATCCGAGTTATGCTTAGATAATACGAATGATTAATGGGATTATTAGTGTGCTAGTAGTAATAATTTCTTTGCAGCATTATTTTAATCTTTTGGTCAGACTCTTCAATTGATTTTTTGAAGATGACCCAAAATATTCCCATATATAAATCGATAACTTAACTAGTAACATAAAAACAGGAAAGCAGCTTCGACGAAATTAGACCTCACTAAATCAGGCGATTAGAGGACACCGACCGAGATACTTCTATCATAAAATACATCGAACGGCCCTCTATGAACCAAGACAAGCTAAGAGAACTACGGTATCTCGGTATAAGATGCGACCGATGCGTCGAACGAAATTCTCACTCTAACTCGGCCTATGGTTTATATTGTTCCTTATTTTCTCCGATAACCGAGCTACTATTTTCCCAACAAATTTCTTCATACCACAGACAAAATCTGACACACAAAGAATGTTTTCCGCATCTCGTATCTCATTCGATATCGAGACACAACGAGAAGTTGCCACATCAGCTAACCGAATTATGGGGACCAAAAAAATAAAAAAGATCAGTTGTGGTAGGTTTGTACGAGGTGAACCTATATAAGGCACCTTATTTGCAAACCCTACAGTACTTATTCTTTGACCCTACACTTTTTTTTTCTTTTCTCTTCTTTCTCTTCTTTTCTCAAACACTGACTGGACCGTCGGAGCGAATTGCCAGTGTCACCTACCAATATTCACTGACATTATTTGTTTTTGGTGCTTCAGGTTCTGTAGACCAGTACAGTCAACAGTGATTTATCATAAATGATCATATGATTATTTTCTGTGATAGCTAATTTAGCTAGCAATTTTTAAAGAAAAACTATTTTTTATATTAATGCAAATATGTTTAATAGGTCATGAACAACTAAGTACATCCATAAATAAAAAGTGTAATTTAATATCCCGTTTTATAATATTTATTTGATTTATTATATAAAATTAAAATAATATTCACCATTTTCATCTGCCCAATAATATTAGTTATCTTTTTATTTAGGATTAATGGCACCATATAGTGAAACCTTCGTGTGTTTTTTTTTCTATTCAAGCGTAAACTAAAAAGTGTCTCATCCATTAATACAACATTTTTAAATTTTTCATTGGATTGAGATTCCCTCAAGTTTATTGTGAACTTGAGGGAGTCATGTTCACAATCTACACCAGTCATTCAAAATGAACGGTGTAGATCAAAAAAGTATAATTTTAATCAAATTAATCTACATCGTTCATTTTATAGTAAACGGTGTAGATCGTGAACATGACTCCCTCAAGTTCAAAATAAATTTGAGAGAATCCCAATCCTTTCTCATTTTATAACCTAGTATGCATTTTATGCTTTATTTTTGTTAACGTAACGTCGTTTTTGGTTGTACGGGCGAACAAAACGACGTTGTTTTAGACATTTATGTTGTATATGTCTGTAGACACCTATTTTCCGGACAGGTAAAACTGATAAGGGACTGAAACGTCCAATGATGATTTTCAAAGAAAACAGTCTGGGTGACGAGCTAACGATTTGCTTGCTGGAATCCAAACAGACATTATTAGTGTACAGCAGTGACTTGGATGATTAAAAACGTAATTAGCCTCGAATAGCTCATAAAAATCCAAAGATAATGTAGTCTAAGTTTAGAAATTTGAACTAATTGCAATATCTTAGAAGTTTGTGTGCCAATTCACAAGTTTTACGGACTAAAATTGACTATAACCTAATCTATAGGGTCCCATGAGCTATTTTTAATACTTTCGGACACCAAAATTAACTTTTAGCACCCCTGTGCTTAGTCATTATTATTTATTACGAATTTTATAAATAATTAACATAATTTTATATATATTTAATTAACATTACCTAACCTAATTACCTAATATGTATATATAACCTAATTACCTAATGTAAATATTATCTAACCTAATTACCTAATATAAATATGTATATACAATAACTAACATAATAATTATGTAGATAATTTACCTTTTTAAATTTAATCAACATAATTACATAATACCTTACCTTTTAAACCTTTTTAACTTAATAATGTAGATATCTTACATAATAATATGAGAAATTTTTAGGTAGACTCAGTCCACAATGTCAATCCAATGAAAAATCTGAAAATATTAATAATTAAATTAATACGTACTTAATATATATAAAATGGTAGATAGACACTAACCTTATCTAAATCCTAACCCTAATCAAACTTTATAAATACTACTCCTAACTAGATCTTAGGTGGTGGCAATTTTTTTATTTTAAAAAAGCATATAAATTTTAGAATGTCACCACCATAGCCGAATTATACACCAAAACTGCACACACCACACACTAAAATTCAATCCAAAAACAAGCTATCACGCTTTAGCTCACCAAAAACACGCTATTACGTGAATTACACATCTAAATTGCCAAAAAACGAGTCAATGACTTATAACAGTACTTATGAGGACCCTTCCATCACTTTCCATGCCATCATATTCATGCTTGTTGATTTTGATTGCATATTTAATTATTTGTAATAAAATATAACTTTCACGTTTTTACCTTTAATTCATTTCAAAAATATGTTTTTCAAATGATTTTAAATACATAACATGTTTATTTATTAAGTTCCATTGATTTGGGTTCGCTTAATCTCTGTTTTTTTGAGTGTGTGCATGAGAAAACGGAGCAAAAACGACGAAACGAAGCTGCTGTCCAGCCGACGCCGCCAGTCCGACTGCCGGCGCCGCCAGTGTCAGGTGCCACCGCCGGCACTGTGAGCAGTGGCACCGCCAATTCGTCCCCCTCCAGAACCTAGAATTTCCTAGATTTCCAAACTTCGATCTGAAACTTCGAATCACGTTCCGGGCTCGTTTGGGCTCGGAATTAGGCCCAATTTGATTTCAAAAATATTATTTTAGTAATAGGATCCAGTTGTATAGTTTAATTGGGCCTAACCCGCTGTTTTTAGGGCCTCACAACCACTTTTGTAATCATTTTAATAAAATCGGACCCAACAAACCGGGCCCGACCGACCAGTAACTTCCATACCATTTTTCTGGGTCAAACGGACTCCAAATCAAACCCAATTCAAACCAATGGATTGAAACCGACGAGGCGGTCAACTTTCGTGTTTTGACCGAAAGTCAAATCTGACCGGACCGATGGTCAAACCGAGGCGAGTGCGAATCACTCCGACGCGACAAGGTTTTAAAGTATTTCTAACCTTATATGTATATCAACTGCCTATGTGTGCACTTGCATACTTCACTGCTTTCCACAGTATGATCCAAACCAATATTAACAGGTTAAAGGACTAACCACGTTAATTTAGCTAAATCAAATTAATCCCAGCAAACCACTTAGACATATTAGGGTTGCCATAAAAATATTGTCAACAGTTGTATAGGTAATTTAAGATCACCTAACAAACTCAATCAAACTTAGATTTCCGGTTTAGGTTTTGTGCATATAATCAATCCAGACCAACCAGATTTTTGTTATGCGTTAGAAACCGCCAAGTTTAGATGTATGCTTAGTAATACCTGCTACTTGCTTCGCATGTCCAATACAGATCGAGTAATATGCACGTTTAACGTGTTTATTGCTTTCAAACTTGTTTATTTCGAGAGATATATCCTATAAACTACTATCGAACGTTGAGATGAGAATAAAACGAATATGTCCAGTAAATAAAACCGGTAACTGATAAGCAAAGCACATAAGTCTTGGGGAGGTCCACGAATCCATTCTTTTGATCTGATGCACGACAATCTTACCCATAAGCGAGTAAGGTTGTCTAATCGGTAAACGGCATTTCCTAGTTGAACTAGATGACAATTTCATTTTCAAAAACCATTTCCAGATTCAAGACGTCGAAAGTATTTCTAACCTTATATGTATATCAACTGCCTATGTGTGCACTTGCATACTTCACTGCTTTCCACAGTATGATCCAAACCAATATTAACAGGTTAAAGGACTAACCACGTTAATTTAGCTAAATCAAATTAATCCCAGCAAACCACTTAGACATATTAGGGTTGCCATAAAAATATTGTCAACAGTTGTATAGGTAATTTAAGATCACCTAACAAACTCAATCAAACTTAGATTTCCGGTTTAGGTTTTGTGCATATAATCAATCCAGACCAACCAGATTTTTGTTATGCGTTAGAAACCGCCAAGTTTAGATGTATGCTTAGTAATACCTGCTACTTGCTTCGCATGTCCAATACAGATCGAGTAATATGCACGTTTAACGTGTTTATTGCTTTCAAACTTGTTTATTTCGAGAGATATATCCTATAAACTACTATCGAACGTTGAGATGAGAATAAAACGAATATGTCCAGTAAATAAAACCGGTAACTGATAAGCAAAGCACATAAGTCTCGGGGAGGTCCACGAATCCATTCTTTTGATCTGATGCACGACAATCTTACCCATAAGCGAGTAAGGTTGTCTAATCGGTAAACGGCATTTCCTAGTTGAACTAGATGACAATTTCATTTTCAAAAACCATTTCCAGATTCAAGACGTCGGCCATAAGTCTGGGAGAGCCCCCCCCCCCCCCCTCCAACCCCCGCTCCGCTCACAATGCCACATAATGAAAGGTTGCACTCTTAGTTAAAACGTTTATAGTTTGTGTTTAAATCGAAAAAAACGTAAAAAGTTGTGTTATATGATGACATTAGCTCTTTTATTTATTATATTATCTTTTATTTATGACACTATTTTAATTTAAATACTACTAAAATAATAATTGGAAATTCACTTCACTAAGTTAATTATTAAAAAACTTATTTATTGACCGTTTTTATTTAACAATCATTAATACAATTTCTTGTACTTTTCAATTATTATAAATATTTTTAGTATCTTTTATAAAATCTTACTTTATAATAATTAGGGATGGTATTGGAAAAATTATAATATTATAATTATATTTTTTAGAATCATTATATTTTTTTAATATATGTTTTTAAATGTGACTATTATTTTGGGATGAAAATAGTAAACCTTAATTTATATAAATTTTATTAAATGATCTATATTAATCATTATTCTATTTGTTTTAATTTTAAAAAACATAATTTATTTTTACTATGTCTCATCTAAAAAAACATGTATCTTATGTTGAGTACATTTTATTTTAATTTTCCTCTTTTATCCATTTCCCTTATATAACTCTAAACACAATTTATAAAATTATCATTAAAAAAGATAAAGTGATTAATAATTTCCTTTCTAATTTATGTGTATATTTTTAAATATTTTTTAAAACGGAGTGGAGAGATTATTATTTTTATATCTGACTATTTATTTTTATTAAATTATTTATTGATAGAGGTTTAACTTAAAAAAATGATACTCTTTCAGTACTCTAAGAGATAAATGTTATAGATAAATTTTTTTAAAACGACAATTATTGTTAACCGAACAGAGTATATGACGTATAAAAGTACAGCTAAAGCCCCCGATTAAAAACAAAGGTCGACATTGGCTTATATAAACGATAATTACTTCTTAATCTTATCCCATATATCTTTAAAACTTAGCAACATGTAAATAAAGGAGAGATTTATTCATTTTTATTTTTATCTTTAATTAATATATTATATATTTAAATATAAAATTTTTCAATTGACTATTTTTTTATCAATTAATTGCACACTATGTACTTATATTATATAAAAAAGTTTATAAAAAATAAATGAAAATTTAATTATTTTAAAAATTCAATATATAATAGATTTCCACAGTCATTATAGGATGCTTTTTATCAACATGTTAGAGAAAATAAAAGTCCCGTCATATAATTAAAAGTTTAATTCTATCCTTACTTTCTTTATCAAAATTTAAATTATACTAAAATGGATATTCATTGTACCTTCACGCATTAAAAAGACTTCTTAGCATGCAGTTGATTATTTATTGAAAGACCCACAAAAAAATTGTAGCACATTATAAAAAATCAAACGTCAAAAAAATAATCAACAACATCAAACACATTTAACATTTGATTTACCGAACTATAAATAAAGAAATTTTTATAAATTACATGAAAAAAAATTTGGCGGCGTTAAAAAAAATGATAAAGATCTCGTGCACCATTTATACTTGAAGAGAGAATTTCAATTTGTTTTCAAAATGTATTTCAATCAATCTTTAAAAAATCTTGATTTTTCAAAACTTAAATTTAAAACCTGAATAAAAGCTGAATTTTTTTGAACAACTCCAAAAATTTACATAAATAAATTCAAAATAATCTCATAAACATGCTAAAAATACTCAAAATTTTAGGATCATATTTATTCAAAAATATTCATAAAAATAGGATTAAATACAAATAATCAATGTAAAAAGTAAAAGCTGTAATTTTCAACTCAATGTTAAAAATCACAGTTTTTTCATCGAAAAAATAAAATTATACTAGTATTTATCAGATTTTAGAAAGAGAATTTTATTTTTGTTATAGGGAGAAGATCTCCTCCTCAATATTCATAAATAATTCTACCCTTACATACTTATTTACGTTGAAGAAATTAAAATGCACATTTTTTATATTAAAAACATGCAATATATGACTGTGTGATATGAAATAGTATATCTTCCTTTCCTTTTTATTTTGGTGGGCTTGATGCTACTTCTCATATTTTTTCCATGACAGGACAATTTTCTTACGCATATTACTTTTTGAAAAAGATAGAATAAGATAGGCGAAAGCATAAAAAATCTTTGAAATTTTAGAAAGAATATATAGTTTTTTTAAATCATTTCTTTATCATTTGAGTCTTTCATATTTTTAAATAGTGTAAATAAACTCTTATATTTAAATAAATACAAATATTGAAGGGCTAAGTAGCAAAAAATAAATTTAAAAAATTAAAATGATCTTTCTCAAAATTTCAATTTTTTAAATTATACTGTTTAAAAAAGTTGAAGCCTCAAATGGCATAATTATTATAAAGAGCTTACATTTTTTTTTTGATAATTGGGAAAGGGGAGCGCTTGTGGGAGGAATTGAACCCACGACCTAGCAGTTTGCTGCCTAGCGCTTATACCATTTGAACTATAGCTCATTGCTATAAAGAGCTTACATATTCCTCTTGAAAAACATAATTTTTTATCTTCGGCTAATAAGATAAATAGAAATAAGCGGCTACAGTTTGATAAAATCTTAAAACTTTAAATAATTTGCTTTTGCTTCCTCCATTTATCCATGGATTTTTTGGTTGTTATGTCTATATTATATCATTAAAAATACAATTAAGAGCAATCCAATTTATCAAATATTTTACTAGACATTTCAGTTTGTCGTGATCAATTGGATTATTTGAAAGACATTGCTTTTAAAAATTATATTTTTTGAGGCATATTAACTTTCAGCGTTTCATTTTTATATTGATTTAATTCATTTTAAAAGATGTTGCATTCCTCAATCTTTCAGGGTTTTTTTTTATATTGTGTAGTCTATAGTCATTTTCACCAAAAATAAAGCTAAGAAATTGTTTAAAAAATGGTGCCGTTTTATATAAAACGACATCATAAAGCGAAAATGTGCTATACAATATCAAAAATTGAAAGGTTGACATATGCAGTTTTTTTTAAATAAGATTAAATTGCTATAAAAGTGAAATGTTGAAATTTAGTATATAAATAATTCTTTTTTAATTTATTGTTTGATTCCAATTTCTTTAAACGAGATTAATTTTGATGTGAAAATTTAAAAATACCATTTCCTAGTTAAAATCTATTAAAAAAACTCATATATCCTATACCATAAAAAAATTATAGATTCTAAACACATTAAAGAATTATTAATTATTTTACCTTCATTGTTACATGTTACTTTTGCTTTTGAATTAAAGTTGAACACTTATTTTTATTTAATGTTTTCTACTGATTTCACTACTTTGCGGGTTGAATGACCTTAATTTGATTTCACATGAAGGCTTGGGCTAGTGGCCAAGTCTTTTATATATGTATGAGGTTGGGGTTCGAACTCCGAATCTCTTAAATAGTTGTTTGTATATTTTAAAAATGAATGTTAATACTAATTAATTTATGCCAACCTCCAATAACAACTAATATATGATAATTGACTTCTAATAAAAAAATGACACGAATTTGATTGAATTGAGCTTGTATAATGCAAAATGCATCCGCGTAATTAAAGCACCGTCAACCATTTGTAATTTCGTTAAACAAATTATTCCATTCGGTCCATAATATTTGTCGTATTTGATTTTTTTTAATCCATAATATTTGTTACTTTAAAATATCAATAGAGCATTTATTGTTATTATTTTAAGTTTATCCCCATCAATTAATAACTTAATGAGACTAAAATAATTAGCCAACTCTAAAAATAATAATAATTAACATGGACAATTGAATAAAAATGCATAAAAATTAAACATATTTATTAGTTTAGTAATATATGTGAAATAGTCAAAAAGGGCAGGAGTACTTTAAAAGTAAAAGAATTTCCACCTTTTCAAATTAATTAAAGGATAAAACATAAAAAATTAAGGTTTGAAAAAAAATAAGGCTTAATTTCTTAAAAAACCCCCACCTTGCACTTTTTCTTCGTTTATACCCTGATCTTGTAAAAACACCATTTGTACCCAATTTTGGGTTTTTATGTTTCATCCCTACCCAAAAGTATTAAATTGTACTCTTTTCATTTGGAAAAGAGTTTAATACATACTTTTTTCTATTTTTAAAAATATAAATAAATCCTTAAACTTAAAAAATAATCAAATACATCCAAATAATTAATTAATTTTTTAATTTTATAAAATAAAAAAAATTATTATTATTTTAAATTTTTTTGTCGGAGATATTCTTTTAAAAAAATTAAAAAATTAAAAAATTTAAAAAAAATTCGGAAATATTTTTTTAAAAAATAAAAAAAGATTATTATTATTTTTAATTTTTTAAAGAAAATGGTATTTTTGTACTATTAATAACATTAATATCTAATTAGTATATAAGTTAAAAATGAAGGATTGTTTTAAACTCTTTTTCAAATGAAAAGAGTACAATTTAATACTTTTGGGTAGAGATGAAACATAAAAACTCAAAATTGGGTACAAATGGTGTTTTTACAAGGTCATGGTATAAACGAAAAAAAATGCAAGGTGGGCTTTTTTTAAAGAATTAAGCCAAAAAATAACTAGTGTGGCCTAACCTATTTGGTTAAGGTATCTTTATATGTATTTGGAGGTCGTGAGTTTCAATTCCACCTCTGTAACTAAACATCTACCAAATGAGATTTTAATAATCGGATGCTATCTGTATTAAAAAAATAAAAAAATCAAAAGAACCCGGTATCATTTATGAAATTAAGTATTCTCTCCGCTCTAATAGGATTCTTCACTTTCTCTATATTTTTTATCCCAAAATTGTTATCTACTTCTAATAAATAACAACTTTTAAATTTATATTTTCTATATCATTTTTATTTAAAACCTACTAATAAACTAGTAATATTTATTGTTATCTATTGAAATATACACGTAAATAAGAATTAAAGGTTATATTAAATAAGAGCCGTAAGAAAAATATAAATAAATTTATGTAAAATTTTACAATATTAATTGTTTTTTTAAATTGTGTGATAATGATAAAGTGAACTCTATAGAGACGGATGGAATGTAACATAATCTTTTATGTAAATTAAATATATTTTATTTTAATAATGGAAACTGAAAATTTCTAATATAAATAAATTTTAGCTAAACATAATTAGTTTTAAAAAAATATTTGTTTTCATTTACAAATATACGAATCAAAACACTTCAATCAACCGAAATAAGACACACTATTCAATAGTGGCCCTTTACCCATCAAATAAAATAATGGCAAGTAGAAAAAACAAATTCCCCAATTATTTTACAAATAAAAAAACAAAAATTAAAGCTAGCATTGGATGGGAGTTGGCCACCAATTTAATAACACCACAACTGTTTCATCAACTGTCATCACCTCAATTAAAATTGTATTAATTTTGACACAACCTTATCTTCCTAATTAAAAATTAGCATCCAATTCTTAAAATTATGTCCATCCATTACTGATAATTATTAAGTTTAGTTTGTTTGACTCTTTCATACCCCAATATCAACCCATTTTTTTAACACAAAGTTGCTTAAGCGTGCAAAGATTAAAAGAAATTAAAATTAAAAAAATAAAGAGATAATGATAATGGTAGAGTAATGGGGCATCATTAGCATCCAAAAAGAAAATGTGAAAGCATCTAAACAAAGTCAACAAATGCTAATAAAACCCGAAAATTGTAGAAAAACCTTATTACAAATTTCCACAGCCACTTGATTGCGAGCATAGGCCACGTGTCATCAGATAACTGCATGTGTTGACACGTGGCATTCATCGGACAGTTCATTTGTATTGATTGAATAAGTTGTGAGGTTAGAAAGAGAAAAACTGTAACTAAGGAAAGGGATTAATTAAAATTAATTAAGCTGTTAAGTCCGTTTAGTGTATATATAAGGGGCAGTGAGGTGATGAGATAAATCAAGAGAGTGTGTGAGTTAAAGACACCAAAAATAGAGAGAAAAAAAGAGTGGTTTTGAGAGAGAAAAAGAGAGTGGTTCTTGATTTGTTCTTGTTTTGGATCTTGAAGTCAAATTAATCTCCCCCTTTTCTGTTAATCCCCGCTTCTCTGAATCCCTTTCTGTTAATCATCTGTCTTTCAAAAATTAATTTGTTTTTGAGAAGATTTGTTTTTCCAAAGAAATTTTTAAAAAGCAAAGGATTTTCCAGAAAGCCAGGTATTTTCAGAATCAGATCCAGGATTTTTCATTATTTTCATTTACTTTTCTTTTCTGTAGATTTTTTAACAGTTAAATCGATCAGCTTGAAGGGTTATTTTTTGGATTCCCTCAAGACCAGATCTTGAATCAACAGAGGTTGTCTATTTCAATACCTCTTTGATCTTTTTTTTTATTTAAAAGATTTAGTCTTTTGAATCAAAAACCTGTTCTTTTAACCAGGGTTTGATTTCATTTTCAGTTTTTCTTGATAATTTAGTCTGACAGATTATTTGTAGCTCTGTGAAGGTAAAAAAATGGCAGCTGCAATGGATTTTTACAGTAGTAGTGAATTAATGGAAGCACTTGAACCTTTTATGAAAAGTGCTCCTTCCTTACCTCCTCTTCCTTCTACTTCTTATTCTAACAGCAACAATTACCTTTCTTTTTCTCCTTTTTCTAATTTTCAGGATCAAGATCAGACCTTTTTGTACTCCAATGGCTGCTCACCCTCACCTACCCAACAATTTTCAAATGGGTATTTGATGCAAGACCAAATTATTAGCAACTCTAGTCTTGAGCAGCCGTTTGTTAGTTCAATGTTAGGCCTAAACAATCTAACCCCAACTCAGATCCATCAGATTCAAACCCAATTTCTTCCCCAAAACACCAACCAAATCTACTCTCCTTCCCCTAGTTATCGCACCCAAAGTAGCCTAAATTTTCTTAGTCCAAAACCCATTCCGATGAAGCAAGTGGGATTACCTCCTAAACCCACAAAACTCTACAGAGGAGTTCGTCAGCGTCATTGGGGCAAATGGGTGGCTGAGATCAGACTACCAAAGAACCGAACCAGGCTCTGGCTTGGAACATTCGACACTGCTGAAGAAGCTGCCTTGGCATACGATAAGGCGGCTTTTAAACTTCGCGGAGACTTTGCTCGGCTCAACTTTCCTAATCTTCGCCATCAGGGTTCGCTTATTGAAGGCAAATTTGGCGAGTATAAGCCTCTTCATTCCTCTGTTGATGCGAAACTGCAAGCTATTTGTCAAAGCTTAGCAGAAAACTCGCAGAAACAGAGCGGAAAGGGCGAAAAGAACTCGAATAAGAAAGCAAAAAAATCATCTCCGGTGGTGATTAAGAAAGATGAGCCAGAAGTACAGCTTGAGGTTGTTGTTGGTGTTGAAGACAAGTGTTGCAAGGTTGAGACACCGTCTCCTTTGTTAACCGAGAGTGAAGGGTCGGGTTCTGGTTCGGGTGGATCGTCTTCGCCCATGTCTGATCTTACGTTTCCGGATTATGAAGAGGCTCCATTCGATGTTGATTCTGGCAACTTTTTGCTGCAGAAATGCCCATCTTATGAGATTGATTGGGATACACTTTTATCATCTTAAGATCTGTAGGCTTTATCGGTATTAGTATTATGTTTGTTTTCTTTTGTTAAATAGCATTTTTAGGTTTAGTTGGTTGCTGCAATGAAGTTTTTGGCAGTTGCACAACCAAAAGTATTTGCATTATTTTTCTTTAGCACCAAGTTAGGGTAAATATATTGTATCAGATCATCCTTGTAAATCTGTAGAACCATGAGTTGGCTGGTTTTTTGGTCTTGCTCAACCATGGGGAATTTGTAATTTGTACTCTTTTATTTTATTAGTAACAAGTATTAGTATTATATTAAATCTGTGACCATAGCTGTTTAAATTTGATAGAATAATTGCAAGGCTATGAACAATAATTGAAGATTTGGATAAGATGCATATAAACTGTGTGATTCTGAGTTGCTCTATGTAGATATATAAATGACTGGTCTTTAATTTACAAGTCGTTCTTTGCAAATTCAGAGAAATCTGATCTCTTCATCATAAGTTGCATCTTTCTTTCCCCAATAATGGCAAAGAGTCTACAGTTTGTGTTTCAATTGATTAGTGAATTGCTTAAAGGCTTTCTATATCTCTCCCCCGATTGAATAATTTGTTCGTTTGGATAAACGAAATTATGATGGATTGCTCTCATGAAGTTAAATTCATTATTTACCGAGGTTTTGTTCGATATTTTTTTTTTTGAATTCGTCAAATTGCAAAACATCAATTTATAAAAGCTTTGAAACAATTAAGAAACTAAACCCGATGTGATATGATATGGAATAGATATTTTTTTTTTTGGAGAAGATGTGTGATTCGTATTTTATTTGAAAAAGAATTAGAGAGAGGTATGTTAGATTGAAGAAGATGCACATGGGTTGGTCACGAGATCTCCAAATATTTTGTCTCGAATTAAGACCTTTTTGTTTTGGAGAAGTAGCAAAGCAAACAAAAGTTTGTTGATTGAATATGATGATAGCAATACTTTAATTATAACAGCCACAGGCGTGAACAAGCTCACTTCTCCACAGCCGCACTTTTTTCTGAAAAATCTAGTATGTGATCATATAATTGTATACTACTGTTAAACACATTATAATTACTTCTTATGTTAAATATTGTCAGTAATCACATGATTTCGTCTTATTTTTCTAACCACAAACTCCATAGAATGCAAATATTGTCTTCTTCCTTTCAAGTTGGTAAAAAACTTGAACCAAAGTCTCGTTTAAGCTGCCAGCAGAATTTCAAGATAAGCAAACATCTCCATTTCCAAAGTCACCAAATGCAGTGAATCATATTCACGAATGCCATTAAAGAAAATGAGTGTTTATTTCACACAACAGTTGTATTGTCATTTCTATAGTAATAAACCAATGAATGTTTTGTAATATCAAATATCATAAATATTGCAATTTTTTTATTAATTTATTATACGAATGACGTGATACAATTGTTACGTTCTACAATCATTTTTTAAAAATAGTTCTCTTTCATTTCTAATTTTGCATCTTCTCAAAACATTTGAACTTTGTTACTAATGATAATTTCTTACAATAAAATTGAATATGATTGTGTCTGAGTTTGTCGTATATCCTAGTTCATGTAAAATTATGATAACGATTTTAAACGAAAAAATCTCTTTTAAAAATTTATACACATTAATTAGCTCTATAACCCAAAAATATAAAATATTATTTGGATCGAGAGATTATAAATGTAAAATATTTATCAATTTGTACAACTCCATTTTTTTCACAATCAATAGATTTTACCAAAATCTATACTAACCTATGTCCAGTGTCTGGCATAACTAAGGAGCTTCATCCTTATTTCTTCTTCTGTCTTTGACTTGACATGATAAATACTCAGAGAATCAACGAATTTTTAAAATTCTTCATACTTCAAAGTTCAAACATTTAAAAAGTAAAAAAAATTGAAATTCATCATTTTTAAAGAATGATGAATTGTTTTAAGCTTTTATTATTTTACAAAAACCTATATAAATCCACAGATTTATGTTCAATTCAAACGATGTATATTTTAACCCCATTGATTTAGTGATTCAAAGAATTATCAATTTAGACAGTGCCTAAAAGATTTAGTTTTTGATATAAAAATATAGTTACTAGAAACATAAGAGAAACACACAAACACGCACCTATATGAAAATAAAAAAGAGATAAACAAAATAAGAGGGATGTAGTATTGTTTTTAGGCCAAATGTCTTAAAAAGGCCAAATCTTTTATAAAAGTTTCACAAAAGTCATAACCTTTCAATTTTGTCGATTTTGGCCAAAAACAAATTATTTTGTTTCAATTGTGGCCAACTCTCAATTTGATTTCAATTTGCCTATGTGGAGCCTATGTGACATGCCAAATATTGAAAGGTCAGGACTTTTATGAAACCAAATAATCCATTTTTGGCCAAAATCGAAAGGTCGGGACTTTTGTGAAACCAAATAATCAATTGTTGGCCAAAATCGACAAAATTGAGAGATCATGACTTTTGTGAAACTTTTGTGAAAGATTTGGCCTTTTTACAACATTTGGCCTTGTTTTTATAAGTTACTTTATTCAGTTATAATTACAGTCAACCTTCTAATAAATAGTATTTAATAAATTAATAATTATAATAATTAATAACATTTCAAAGAACCAACTTCGTTTATGTCGGATAACTAATAATTCTATTATTTAATAATTTATAAAATTTAAAATATATTTTATATAAATATTAATTATTGGAATTTTTTTTCTAAAATAATATATGTATTTGCATTTTTTTTGAAATTATGTGTATTTACATTTAAATGTAATAACTTGATTTAATTTATACGCGGGACATAAAAAATGTTATATGCGGGACATAAAAATAAAAAGTGATCTACAAATCAAAATGTTAAAAATAATACTTCTTCCGTTCTAATAGAATTGTCCACTTTAAGAAATTTTGTTGTCCCAAAACTCTTTTCCACTTTCAAAAAATAACTAATTTTTACACTTAGTTTTTCTATATTACCTCTATTTAAAATCTACTAATGAGTAAATTGCAAGTGAGCTCTATATTAAATAGGGGTATGACAAGAAAAGTAAAAAAAAATTTCAAAACACAAACAATAATTTTTTTTTTTAAACTGTGTGATAAAGGCAAAGTGGACAACTCTATTGGGACGGAGGGAGTAGTTAAATGGTCTCAATCGGAATTTTTTTTTCTTTTAAATTTACGTGCCTAATTGTAAAACGAAATGAAGGGAACAATAAAATTTTGCGGTCCGGGATTGAAGATATTGAGTATGATTCCAGCGTCACCTTCAATACGTGCTGCCATTACTTTAAATGATAAAAGCGAGTTGGTATATCTTATCCTTTTTAACGCTTCTGTAAGCATATGGAGCAAAAGAAAGAGAGCCAAATGACAATTTTAATAGAGCACCACATTTCCTTTATTCTTATTCTTCCTTCACATTCAAAAACAAAAAAAGCCGCGTTCACACATTTGGAAGAAAGTTAGAAGATGCCTTAAAGGTCCAATTGCTACCAAGATTCCAATTTCTTTAGAGAAAATTATACTCTTTATGCTTTTTTCCTTGATTTTTTTTTATAAACATATGGTACGTTTTAAATTTTTATTTATAGATATAAGCATGTTCGAAAATCTCAAAGATCTACTAAAATGTTGTAGTTCGCAAGAGATCTAACCATCTCGTGTGAAGATTAGTTTGGATGTGGAAAGCGTGGTCACATAATTCGGCTATGTCCATGATGATTTATGTACTATTACTATGTATGCTAAAAAACTTATGCTTATAAAGAGTCTCACAAAAAGAGACTTTCATAGAAAGATCTTCTTACTAATCATTAAAATAATTATGTAGTTCCCAACCCCTCTAAATTTTATCTAAAATAATGTCATGTGATAAGATTTGTAAAGTAAGCAATTCTATTGATTCTTTAATTTTCAATCGCTCTGAATTTTGTCTTACAAAAATGTGATGTGATAATGATTTGTAATGAAAATTGACATGTTGGGTTGATAGAATTGTTTGGACTAAGGGAGTCTTGTATTATATGATTGCTAGCTTTGCTAGAGTAGGCATTAGATTCTTTCGCTTATTTGTGTGGACTTGTTAGAATTAGAGTAAACGGACTAACAATTAAACACTCCCTTAGAAGATTGGTAGTATCTATTAGATACCTTGGAATTTATTTGACTATGGTACCTATTGACAAATCACTAATGAATGCCAATGTAACCCCAATAAGCAAGCATTTGCCTGGTTTAATGTCATGTATTCCACATGGCCGAAAGATGGAGCTTCGAGCATTTACATCCGTTCACCAATTAAGCTCGAGCCCTGTCCATTGCTAGTTGGCCTGTTCCTAAAAACATCGGAAACTGGATTGTTGGCCAGGGGCAAGTACAGAAGGAAACTACGAGGGCACAGTTAATTATCCCAACAAATGTACCTCAAAGTGTTGAGACACAAAATCTGTGATTGTTTTCATTTCTGTTAAGAATTTTTCTCGACTTCAATCATCTAGAAAACAATGAAAAGCCCCAGTGGAGAGGACATTCAAGACAACAGTTCCATTACATCAGCCCAAAGGAAGAGCAGGGAGGGATTTCATTGCCAAATTTATGGGTGAAATGTGAAATAAAACTTAATTCATTGAACATACATCACGAAATCGTCACAGAACTTAGTTGTCATCCGAAGCTCGCCAATGCAAAATGGGATTTGTTCAATCCAGTTGTACCCAGAAGCCAGTCAATGTCTAACCATCCATCCACATACAGCAACAGCCCAAGCCAATCAGATATCATTTAACTAAATTTACCAATTTCCATCTTCTTCTTGATTGCCTTTTGACCATGATATATAAACGAATCCAGTATTCCGGAAACAGTGAAAACGCCTAAGTACAAGAAATTAATTAGACGCATCTAATAAACTTAGTAGCATAGAAAATGATTTTCATGGCAGGTCCATTACCTCCAACTATTGCGCATACATTTGTTAGAAAGTGCAGAAATGACACGTGCTCTTCTATGAAAGTCACCTGCAAATATACAAAAGCACATATACAAAAAATAAGACAATGTCCAAATCAAGTGGAAAGTTTCAGCGGTGAAACAGGCTTGATGCTCTAAATTCTAACTTGCCCTCAGATGCTTCAACTGAGAACAAAACTCACCTTAATGGGAGAAAGGTCATAAAAGAAGAAAATGCCAGGGAGTGACTGCAGGCGACCCGCCTCTGCACTCCTAAAATGCTCCGTAACAGAAAACTGAAAAAACAAATTGCCATGCTATCACTATGAGGTTAAAAGCCTACCAGAAGAATTTCAAAAGTGAACTTTTTCAAAGTGCTTATACCTGGTTCGACTGGATAGCATGCCCACTAACATCAGTGTAAACAGTAGGTACAACCTGCAAAATGAAGATCTTATTCGGTGAAAAACTCCAACGGAATCAAACGAATTTCCTTCAGTTCTTGGTCACATTTAGAGAACTATACAAAGTAACAACTGATGCATTGATCTAGACGATAACCTTGATAAAATACTGGTACATTCCACTTGGACTTTCTTGCGTCCAGTACACACTGCGGGGAAAAAAAAGAAAGTGGAGTAGATATAAAAAATAAAAAAAATTAAGGTTAACGCCGGTTAAGCTTCAAAAAAGCATATGAAAACATGTTGTAAGGAGAGAGAAATACCCATCAAGAGGATTCACAACACCAGGAAAATGCTCTCCAAAGGATAATCGATTAATCTTATGACTTATCTGACATCAGAGTTAAGAAATTAGTTGAATGGCCTCTAATACAA
This sequence comes from Mercurialis annua, assembly GCF_937616625.2. Taxonomy (NCBI): domain Eukaryota; kingdom Viridiplantae; phylum Streptophyta; class Magnoliopsida; order Malpighiales; family Euphorbiaceae; genus Mercurialis; species Mercurialis annua. The sequence continues at coordinate 54,151,005 of NC_065570.1, read as the reverse complement.
TATGTTCATATTAGAACACGTTCAATAATTCACTTCTTTAAAGGTCCAATTGAAGATCTTTGATCTCTTTGTAGACCATAATCATAGACAGTCACTTACATTAAAAGTGTCCTTTTGAAATGCCAGCAGATCATGCACATGAACATTTGATTGTTGAAAACTCTTTCCTGGTGCGAAGTGAAAATTACCGGCCACCTTATTAACTTCCAAGAAGCCATAAATGTTGCATCCTTCACCTTCTTCATCTTTAATCCTTTGTAGGAAACCTTCCCTTTTGCACTGAATACCGTGTATAAAAAAGAAACAGCAAAATTATGATACAATTTTTTTTGACAAAAATGAACTGCAAACAAATAATGGATCAATGGAAAAGTTTCCTTTTTACCATGAGAAAAACAAAAACAGAAAAATCATGATGTGGATAAATTAAAAAAAAAAATTACGAGATGACACTCATCAAATTATGGATTTTTGTTACTCATCTAAAAATATAAAAGAACAAAGAATGTTATGGAACCAATAGTAGGTAATTGGGTACTTTTTGCTATTTGATGGTAGTAAGCTGCACACACTTCTTTACTATGCCGAAACCCCTCTTTTTTAGAAAATAATGATTATTATCGAATGGCATAATGTATGTCCTAGTTCTAACAGCCAGGTACAGGAAAAAAAGAATAATTGTGCAGCTGCACCTAATTTAGAGAGACTACACCATTACTTTACACCATTGAATAACCAAAAGTAAAAGTGAGTTATATTGAAAGCATGAACAATAAAACTAATTTACACCATCCAATCCTAGTTCTAGTAGCCAAGTAAAATAAAAAATATCCATTATCCAACAACTAAAAGCTCGAACATCAGCAACCAGAAATATTAATATATTGAAGCTCTTGAAATGTTCCTAAAAGTATTTCCACCGATAATTGTGATAGTATGCAAATATTAGTGAGGAAGCATCTTCAGACATGGATAAACAATTTCTACTGAAGTAAAACTTAAGGTTCAGATCACTGAAACAGCATTTAATATTTATCATATTCATCCAATTAAATTTCCCCAATTATGCAGTTATAAAACCAAATATATTCCAAAAGTTTCTCATCCCCAGGAAAGTAATTAAGAGAAAAGCTGGCAGACCTGGTCAATCAAATCTGGATTTGACATTGCCCAGCCTTTCGTTCGATATGCTTCACGGACTTCCTCACAGTTATTGCAGCAATCCTCATCTGACTGCAAAAACGGGGAGCTTTTAGAAGGTTAAAGCACAAGCAATACAAAAAAATATCAATAAAAGGAACTGTTATGACCAATAAGCAGACACTAAGAATTATCCATAGAGTTTCCTCAAAGATGGCACAACAGAATTCAAGTCAAAAGAAAAGAGTAATAAATTTCCTTCCCTAAAAGATGTAGAAGATCACAGCCTTTAGAATGCCAAATGAATTTATTGATATGTATGCAATGTGGCTCTTTAAAATGGAATCAGATTAGAATTCTTTTAACAGCAGAGTCAGAAAGATAAACTTACTGCTTCAGCACCATAACACGAACCACAATATGTTTCGTTATGCTCAAGCCTGCCACCATGTCTCTGCAAAGGATTTTCAATCTGCACAAAGAGGAGAGACTTTAGTTTGTTAAATAAATATACTAAAACAGAATAAGCCTAATAGTCCTTCCTTGCAGCAGCCAGAGGACAGATGACAACTTCTATGATCAGTAAGAGGAAGTGAAATCATTATTTTTTACTAAATCTTTACAACTCCCCATACCAAGAAAACCCTAATTCACATTAATGTTCCTTCGAGTAACAAAGACTAGGGCTCAGGAAAGCTAGATTCTTTTCAAACTCTCACTTCAGTTTAAGCAATTTAATAACCCTAATGATAAAGACAAGTTGATACTTGTAGAGACATCGAACTGCGTTTGGGTAAGAACTATATATGATAATGGATTTTGTAGTTAGTTTTTACAGATATTGAAATGCTGAAACTTTACTTGATCCATGCATAAGCAATAGATTTCCAAACCACAACATTCTGCAATATAGTATTACTAACCTTAGGAGCACCAATACCATCTTGGCGTGCTTCAATTACATTGCCGTGCGAGTCCAGTCTTTTCTTGATTATATCATGTTTCTGCAAGGTGTACAAAACACATTAGAAATAGCTCATACGCATTTAATGAACTAGGTGTTAAAAACTCCTAAGCATCCACATATTCATAAACAAAGAACTTAGCATAACTTAGAATATAAACAAATAAGAAGAACAGTATTACTGTGATCTTCAGCAGTACATACCACATCAAGATGCTGCTCTCCACTGATATCCATGGCATCTAGGCTGAGAATGGAACAAGGAAGGGCTGGAAAAGTGACGTCAAACTGCACTTTCAGGGAACCGGAAGAGGCATAAATCTATTACACTTAGGGATATACACTACAATGAAGTAACACACTAAAACATAGAGCATTTGATGCATCATTATATCAAAATTTATCTTTTTAAAAAGAACAGGTGTAGCTTCTTAAAAAATTCTAATCTTAACTACGATATATGAAGCAAAACATATCTGAAATTATATTATGTTGACTAAAAGTAAAATAAAAGGCACAAATTACATTGATGCGTAAGGTTTCTCCTCGTGAAGTATCTACTACAAGCTTTGTTTCGGTTACAGCATGTAGATATAATCCTGCAAATAAACAATGAAGAACTAAGATATCAATTACGCGAACAAATCAAAGAGCTTGCTTCCCTACATCCAAATGTTTAAATATTATGTTTAGCTATTTCTAATGCACATATAAAAAATTGCAGGTAAAAGTAACCTAGTTTATTTTCTTGCCTTTATTTGCAAAATTAAACGCCAATTCAGATCCAAATACTGAGTCCAAATACATGAATAATTGAAACAAACAGAACACAACAAAAACCCTAACAGGAGAACTACTAAGGTAAAAGAACGTACGGAGTTCAGACATGAAGAGGAGAAGCATAACGATAGATGAAGCTAGAGTAATAACGCCACCGGAAAGTGTACGGCTATAGAAATCTTCATTGATTTTAGGATAGGCGTCCAAATTTCTTAACTTATTCATAATTCCCTCCATAATTTTGAAACTTGATCGATCAAATCGGAGTTATTTGTTTCAGTAATAATACAGCATAACATAAACAAACCAAAATTCTCGAAAGCTAGCAGATACAATTCTAAATTTAAATTAAACCTTAGACGCCTCGTTGAATTCGGAAGAGATCGATCTATCAATTCTAATTTTCTCTGCTTTTCAACGAGGCGTTTAAGAGAGGAAGCTGACCTCACCTCCTCTTTTTTATTTTTTTCTTGTTGATTTGATAGTGTTAAAATTTTCTTTTCTTTTCTTTTCTTTTCTTTCAATTAGATGTGTCACCGGAAAAGAATGGCCTCTCTTACCGCGGTAATTACGCTGTACGCCTGAAAATACTATTCTCTCCTCTCTTTTTTATCTGTGTACAAAAGTAATTTATTTTAACCATGGTAACTTATTCTTTACCGTGCTTTTTGAAGTTTCTTCTTCTTTTGCAAAAGTTTCTTATTCATTTAATGTTCCTGTTTCCGTGTTCAAATTAAACTCATGTCATGTGAATTGATTATGACAATTAAAACAATAAATACTCGTTATTCTTATTAGTTTTATCTTTATAATGAAGAAATATTTTAAGTATTATTATTTGATTGTCACTTATATATTTACTAGTTTTCCGCCACGTGAGCGATATTTATATAACCCGTTAACATAATAAATATTAATTAAATTGTTAATGCAATAATCCGATATTTACGTGAGCGATATTTATATTACCCGTTATATATTTATTAATAATTAAAGTATTAAATAAAATATTTTAATTTTAAACAACTATTTTGATTATATATTAAAAAATTGTTAAATTATTGCTTACACTATTTAATTTCAATAAGATAATAAAACTTACATTAATATGCCCCGTTGTATAAATAATGTCATTAATTAATTTGTATTCTTTTTACTAAAGTTGAACTCTTTTAAAAGGACTTAAGTGGCAATTAGCCCCTTTAACTTGTAAGCAATAGGCAATTAACACATAAATTAACTTTGTGGACAATTAGTCACGAACTTGCTAAATATGAGCAATTAATCCCATTTTGGCAATTTGCCCCCTCAACTTGTAAACTAATTGTTCCTTAAATTGGCAATTTGCCTCCTCAAATTGTAAGCTAATTTGTCCAAATGGGGTTAATTGCCCATAAATATCAAATTCGTGACTAATTTGTCCAGAAAATTAATTTATATGCTAATTGGCCATTGCTTACAAGTTGAGGGGGCAAATTGCCACTCAAGTCCTTTTTAAATTTGTGTTCTTTTTATCGAAATTAAACTCTTACTTAATTTGTATTTTCAAATTAAACCTAAATTTAATATTCACAGTGTGAATGTATCGTTTTTTGCTTTGAAGTTACAGTTTTATTATTATTAATTATTATTGAAATTTATTATCTATCTGGACAGGCAAATTTATAACACTAGTTTCGCATTACGTGCTATGCACGTGGCTCGTAACGTAACTCCTCAATGAACATATTAGTAAATTTATTATAATTATATCAATTTTTTTATTTATAATTAATATTAAATTAGTCAAAAAAATTTGTAAAAGTAAATATAATATATTCGGTTATTAAATTTGTTTCCATATTAAATTTATTTTTCTTTTGGTTTTATTATAACCATAATTAAATAATTAACTTAATTTTATTAATAATATCTTTAAAAATAATAAGATAGATATTTAAATAATAATATATTGACCAAATACAATATTTTAATTTTGTAGTTCAATCAAACTAAAAAATAGGTATTCCTACTAATTTGGAGAGAATTTAGTTATTTTTTTATACTAAAAATTAAATTGGAGATAATTTAGCTACCTATTCTAATTAGGACTTTAATTATAATAGTGATTAATTAAATAACTAATTAGTTAATGACTATAAAACTTTTATTTAGTAGTAAACTGAAAAGGATTATTCAGTAAATTTGCCTGTCCCCCTCATCTGTGCTTTTATATATAGTATAGATATAGATATAGATAGATAGATTGGCCTTTAATAATTAAAAAAATTACAAAATTATGTAGAAGTCTAAATCTAATTATACTATATAAATTAACTTTCAATTAAATAGGATAATAAATTAATAAATAACTTAATATAATTGGCCTATAAAGAAAGACCCTGATCTTGAATCAGCACTATCACCAAATTGTAAATAGATAGCAATAATCAAATTTAAAAGTCCAATTTCTAATAGGAGTCAATTTCTAATAATTTAGAGTTTAATTTTAATAATAACTTTTATCTATATACGAATATTAAAGAGATGAGATTTTTATATCTTACTCACAGCAATTTCACAAATATTTTCAAACAAAGATGAGGTTTTGTGGGCGATAAAAAAAGCTTCCATCTTTTGATTAAAAAGTCAAAAGTTCTTTCTTTAAATATCAAATTTTTACTGGGCGACTAAAGTCTGTGTGTTTTGGTTTGAGTTTTTGTTATAGGGAATGTTTTATGAGCTATGCTACTTACGAAGCAGGTAAAGCCATTAAATAAAAAAAGACAGTTTTAAAATATTATTTTTAAATTGATGAGGGATTATAGTTCATTTATTATTTCACATCATACTGTTACAGCCATAATTAATTTTAATAATAATTAATAATAAAATATTTTTAACGAGATTGAAATATTATTAAACTCATACAAATAAAGCATCAATTCAAGTTATGTATCACTCGCGTGCTATATTTTATATTAAACTAAAAAAAATTAATTAATTTTATACATAACATGTCATATTAAAATCAATCACTTTCTACAATATCCATTTAAATAAAAAATAATAAAAATAATATTTAATATAAATAACATTAGTGTGAAATGGAGACGGACAAATTTACAATGTTAGCCTCCAATAATTAAAAAAATTACAAAGTTAAATACATTAAGAAACATAGAGCTAATAAAATATAACCACTAAAATTATCTTATCATCGTTTAAATATGATGTCTTTTTATAATCAAACACCAACTACTCAAACTTTAGTTCGTTTAAATATGATGTCTCCTAATCAAACACCAACAACTTATAATTAATTATTATAAGAAAGATAGAGCTAGTTAGATTCCTCATGAATTGTATGGAATGACTAAATAGCCCATGACAATATGTATAGCTTTTTTTATCGAAATTTATTTTCTCTTAGTTGATTCACTCCAATTAATCATTTTGGCTAAAAAATGCTGTTTAAGCCTCTAAGGTTCAAGTTTAATAGATGGATTCAAAAAGACTGATATTGTTTCATTATTTGGTTTGTTATATGTTCAAGCTTAACAGGTATATATATTCATATTTAAAATTGTTACAATATTATAGTATAGTGTTGTCCTACAAAATTAAGATCAAGTTATATTCTTATTGATCTGGAATCAAATAAATAAATTGGCAACAGTAAAATATTGAGGTGGATTAGTAATTTTTATTTTAATTATAAATTTAAATAAAAATATATCTATTGTATTCTTCTTTTTCTCCATTAACTTCTTGAAAGTTTTCCGTCAACTTAGTAAAAATTATAATTGATATTAGTACATATGACGAATCATTTAAATATTACTCATGTACAATATTTTATTAAAAACTAAAATATCGTATTTAAATAATTTAATATTCTAAAATATTCTATTTAATAATTTTCATGAGAATACAAATTAAATACAAATTTAATTTCAATAAGTAAAAAAATTTTAATTTAATAGAAGTTGTTGATGATTTAAAAATAAAATACAAATTAAGTAAGAGTTTTTTCATAAAAGAAGAGTGTAATATTTTAGTATATATATATATATATATATATATATATATATATATATATATATATATATATATATATATATATATATATATATATATTGTATTCTTCTTTTTCTCCATTAACTTCTTGAAAGTTTTCCGTCAACTTAGTAAAAATTATAATTGATATCAGTACATATGACGAATCATTTAAATATTACTCATGTACAATATTTTATTAAAAACTAAAATATCGTATTTAAATAATTTAATATTCTAAAATATTCTATTTAATAATTTTCATGAGAATACAAATTAAATACAAATTTAATTTCAATAAGTAAAAAAATTTTAATTTAATAGAAGTTGTTGATGATTTAAAAATAAAATACAAATTAAGTAAGAGTTTTTCCATAAAAGAAGAGTGTAATATTTTAGTATATATATATATATATAGCGGGTCAAATAAATATAACTCATGTTTTAATTATGAATTTAATAAAAAATAGTTTACATGATAATTCATTAAAAATTAAAATATGATATTTAACAATTTATTTATTTAACGGGTCATATAGATATAGCTCACGTGCGTAGCACGTGGTGAAAAACTAGTAACTATTTTATATGTGGGACAATCAAAATTACAACATTAGTCTTTAATAATTAAGATACTTATAAAGTTATGAATAAATCTAATTTTAATAAAATTTTAATAATTTAAAAGTTATAAAAATTTACGAGTTTGAGTTATACAAGGAGTGAACATTATTACGTTTATAAGTTTGACTTATACAAGGAGTACAAATTAAGTTTATGAGTTTTTTATATATATATATAGTTATACGATTTTAATCAATTTGGTTAATATTTAATAAATATAACGAATTATGTAAATGTCGCTCACTTGTATAACACGTGGTTAAACGTTAGTAATCTATGTCTATACTATATATAAAAGTACGGATGGGGGGAGACAAGCAAATTTACTGAATAATCCTTTTCAGTTCACTACTAAATAAAGGTTTTATAGTCATTAATCAATTAGTTAATTAATTATTCATTATTATAATTAAAGTCCTAATTAGAGTAGGCAGCTAAATTATTTCCAATTTAGTTTTTAGTATGTAAAAAATAACTAAAGTGTCTCCAAATTAGTAGGAATACATATCTTTTAGTTTGATTGAACTACAAAATTAAAATATTGTATTTGGTCGATTTAATATTATTTAAATTTCTATCTTATTATTTTTAAAGATATTATTAATAAAGTTAAGTTAATTATTTAATTATGGTTATTATAAAACCAAAAGAAGAATAAATTCAGTATGGAAAAAAATTTAATAACCGAATATATTATATTTACTTTTACAAAAATTCTTAACTAATTTAATATTAATTATAAATAAAAAATTAATATAATTATAATAAATTTATTAATATATTCATTGACGAGTTACGTTACGAGCCACGTGCATAACACGTAATGCGAAACTAGTATATATAAAAGCACGGATGGGGGAGGGACACCTTATAGCCTTTTTTAAGTTATTGTCAATTTATAATATACATAAAGACAAATTATTAGTTAGAATATTAAATAAACTAAACTATTTTTCCATCATATAATAAATTTGATATACAAAATTGGTCGATTTATATTTTTTTTTTAAAAATAGCTGTCACTTTAAAATATTAATAAAGCATTTATTGCTATTTTTTATTTATAACCCTTATTAATTCATTGAAAGCATACAAAAATATAAACAAAGGGTCATAATAATAAATGTCAACAAAATTCAAGAAAGACTAATTTAATAAAAATACTTATAAATTTAACATATTTATTACTTCCTTAATTTGTGTGAAAATGGCTAAAGCGACAATTATTTTCAAATAGAGGGTGTACTACTTTAATCCATTTTGTGTGTGAATGAATTTTTGTGCTATATTATAAAAATAAATATAGAAGCTATTTTGAAATATATTATTTACTTTCTCTGTTTTTTTTAATTGTCCATTTAAGTAAAATTGTACATATCAAGATATTGCTTTTTTGTCTTAAATTATAAAAATATATATTAATATAGCCCTATTACTCCTATTAGTTAATAAATGATTTCTAAAGTAAAACATAGATAAGTGTGGATATATTTAAAATATAACGATTAAAATCACCTTAAATTTCTAAATAAACAAGTATTTATAGATAAATAAAATTGGCTAAATGAATAACTAAATAAACGGAAGGAGTACTATTTGTTATATTTGAAATAATGTAAGTCCTTATTAAAATTTTATTTTGGAAAATTCTTTTATGCGTATTGTGCCGATTTCTTTTGAAAAGACTATATAGACTATTTTTTTTAATTTTAAAATATATATATTTACACTTCCAATGCTATTTAATAATAAAAGTGTAGACACATTATGAACTTTTGATGAAGCAATATCCATATTTTTAAATTTAATTTTGGTGGAACTCCTTTTTCTAAAATTATAAAATCAATATAAACCGATCTTCATATTCATATTTTTGTTAAAATAAAGCTGATTTATTTCGACTTTATAAATTTAAGGGTCACATTTAACTGAATTATATCAAAGTTTATGAGTGTATTTCTAATTTTTGTCCTTAAATATAAATATAAAGCTCCAACTCCAAGTGATTAATATGGATCTATGGGCTTTAAGATGAAAATAGAAGTTGAAGTAGTCTTGTAAGCGCCACCTTAAACCCAAATGAGAGAGTGTCCTATAACTGTTTTGCTACTTCAGCCCAATTGTTCAGAACTGGACATCGCAAGTGACAGCTAAATTCTGCATTTGAAAATAAAGCCCATCGTAGTATTATGAACTTTGCATTTTGCAATTTCAGTTAAATTTCCATGAAGAATATCAATATACTTTTTTTCTTAAATCCAATATCAATAAGTTAAGTATAAAAGAGAAGCAGAAAACACTGTTCATTGAACAGTATTCTGCTTCTCCCTTAAATACCTTTTCGTCCTTGTCTCTCAATGCTTTATAAATTGTGATTATATATTACTCCTTCCGTTTTAATAGAGTTGTCCACTTTGAATTTTTTTTTTAAATTCTTGTCCACTTTCAAAATGTAATAATTTTTACATCCAATTTTTCTATATTACCCCTATTTAAAATCCACTAATGAATAAATTAAAAATAAATTGTAAGTGAATCCTATATTAAATAAGGATATGACAAGAAAAGTAAGGAAAAATTACAAAAACAATAAATAATGATTGTTTTTCTTAAATTGTGTGATAAAGGGTAAAACGGACAACTTCATCGAGACGGAGTGAGTATACATTTATATCATTTCATTATTTACTTATTTACACCCTCACTCCTATCCCTTAAGCTTAGTTTACAGTAATTTACTTCATTAAACCAAGTCATGTGCATTTTAATGGCACAAATGCCCATCACGTGTGGGTCTTTTTACAAAGACTTAATGTCTTAAAAAACCCTGACCTTTCATTCCCTTTTCAGTCCTATCCTGATATTGCAAATCTGTCAATTTTATCCTAATTTGTATTTTTGTCATTTCAGTTGTACCCTAAAGTATAAAATTGACATTTTTTTATTTGGCAAAAATTCTATAAATTGACCTTTTTTACATTAGATTAACTTTTTATATTAAATTGACTATTTTTTAAAAAAATTATTGAACTTTTGTCAAATAAATAAAGGTCAATTTTATGCTTCAGGCTACAATTGAAATGAAAAAATGCAAACTGGAATAAAACTGACAATTTTTCAACATCAGGATAGGATTGAAAAGGGGATGGAAGGTCGGGGTTTTTTAAGGTATTAAGCCTTTTACAAACCACCAATTTTATTTTATTTTTGGCAAAAGCTAGAATTTTCATTGAAGATAATAATGAAAAATACATGAACGGGTTTCTCAACACATGAGTAAACTATTCTAGAGAAGATGACGAGAGCTGTAAAAATACAGTCATCGAATAGGGCTACAATAACCATCATGGGTCACCCAAATACATTACTAATCTATACTATATATAAAAGCACGGATGGGGGAGGGGGGACAGGTAAATTTACCGAATAATCATTTCTAATTTATTATTAAATAAAGGTTTTATGGTCATTAATTAATTAGTTAGTAAAGATATAATATAACTAAAATCCTAATTAGATATATTATAAGTGGAATCCTAATTATAATAGAGTTGTATAAAATATAATTTATCTATTTAATTTTTTATCATGTCTAATTCGTACAAATTGAACATTGCCATTTAGGAAAAACAAAGTCCTACCTTAATGAAGAGTTTATATATTACAGTATTCTTAATACAAAGAAATATACTAATAAAATTTGTACTATTATAATTTGGTATATGAATTCCGAATCCATAATTAATACAATATATGTTCCTAATAAAAGTAACTAATATTATAAAATAGACTAATTTTAATATTTAATTATTTTTTAATCATTTAAAATTAAAATTAAAATAAACTATTTCTAACAAATTATTATTTAAATATTTTCTATTTATATTACAAGTAATTATAAATTTAATTTTTGTTTTGTTTTATAATAAATATAAATGAATAATAAAATATAAAATTGACGAGTCACACTACGAATCACGTATGAAACACGTAAAACGACACTAGTACAATAAAAATTATAGATCTAAAAGATTACAGCATAAATATATAGATCTATAATATTATAAACCCAATAAAAAAAATTGCAAACATTTAGATCTATAAAGTAAGTTTTCGAGGCGCCAAAAAATTCTGAAGATACCGAAGTAGAAACCGAAGACGACGAAAAATTCACCGGAAAATAGATCCATAAGCTGATCTTCAAGCAAAAAGCGAGATATCTCATCTCAGATTTGTAGATCCATAAGCGGGGACCATTTCTTGATGATCTCCAGTGAAAACTTCATACTTAGATAAAAGGAAACTCATATATAAGGTAGGAAATAATCAAAGAAAACTAAACATTATAATAAAAACCAAAAGATCATTTATTTACTGTGAGAAAGTAAGATTTTGGGGGCCTGAGGAGATTTTGGCCATGATTTTAGTCAAAATCTCCTCCAGCGGCGCTGGTGTTTAGTCAACCCTCTAATAATTAATATATATGGTAAATAATTTTTTTATTAATTATTAGAATTATTAATTTATTGAATTTATATAATTTTTTTATAAAAAGTATATAAATATATTTTAAAACATTTATATTCGTAGACCTAATATTAATATTATATTACAAAAAAATCAACTAAATACACTTTATAATCACTCAATTCAAAAGACATAACTTAATATTCAATTTAAAAATATTAATTTGATATTGAATCAAAAAGTAATTATCAAAAAACTATATTCATGAAATAAAATAATTTTTAATATCTTTTTATAATAGTGTTTCGTCACTTACTTTTACTTGTTCATCTAATAATTTTCCATGAAATTTTCTCAAACGAAAAAGAAAGTCTTTTATATTATTTCAGCCTCCACCTTATGTATCAAAATTAGTATTAGTCTAAATAAATCATCAATTGTTTTTATATTTCATTAGAAAAATCTCTCTAATAATTAATATTCCTATAGAATATATGTTACTAAATTTTATTAATTATTAAATAATAGAATTATTAATTATCCGACATGCAGCGAAGTTGATTCCCTCAATTTTCTATTAATTATTAGAATTATTAATTTATTTAATACTAACTATTAGAGAGTCTACCGTACTCTAAATAGCTGCGGACATAGCTTATGTGGCAGCATCATGTCCATTATCTTTTTTTCTTTTCCTTTACTTTTTTACCCCTGCAATAAACACTATTTAATCAGTAATTGAAAGAAACAGAAGACACTTTGCAATTACTACCGTTTATCAGGTTGGCATTTACTTTCAGCAAGTAAAGCTTACTATTAAGTCATAGATATTGATTCTTTGTTAAATCTAGATTCTTAATGTGTCTCAGGTTTGCAGACTGGGAAAGAAAAGGTAGACAATTTGATCATTTTAAATTCATTTTTTCTTTTTACTACACTACAAGTATGCTATGTCTTTAAATCTCACTTGATAAACAAATTCACTCACCAGCATAGTCCTCTCTACCAAAATTATTGGCAACATCTAAAAAAGTTGCTCGGGTGGAACAGTTGCCTATAAATTTCAATTATAACTTCATCAGCTACTTCCCCTGGTACATGTTGCCAGAACCACTCTCACTAAAGAAGGTATTGAAAGCATCATGTCCAATACCTATTGAAGTGTCACTGTGCCAAAACATTAACATTTATCATGAGTTCCCATTTTAACACAAATCTCATTAAAAAAAACCATAGAACAAAACAGACCATTTATAAGAAGCAAATTTTGCTGTATCAAAAATAAAATTTTAGAAAACAATCATATTAAAATCTAGAAATCTAAGCGAACGATTCAATATTCAGAATTAATTTTAGAGCAGGGAAGAAGAATTTGAGGGAAATAAAGAGAAAATATGGTGTATTGAGAGAGCGCAATTTCAAAATTTTTTTGGTTAGCCCATTCCGTTGCCAAGACTTTACCCTGACTAATCCGGATCTGACCCGCGTCGCGCACCTGACATGGTGGGTGAGTCTCCCAGTGAGGATTTTCTGCATTCACAAGACTCCAACCCGAGACTTTGCTTAAGCGATACCAAGCCGCTTACCATTTGAAACAATCCCCATTGGTAGCGTAATTTCAAATTTGTTAACACAGAGAGAAAATATTGTGTTTCGATCCCTTGATCAGACGGTGTTTATTTTGTGTGCTTTCATACGGTTAAAACATGATTGTTTAATAAACGGCAGGTTGGACGGAGAAGAAAAATCATTTTTAGAAATAAAACATTGAAATTATTGTTCAATAAATGGAATTATTGATCGTTTTAATACAATTCATTTCTAATTCTTTTCAGTTTATTTAAGGTTAAAAGAGTGTTCAACAAAAAAAGTTCTTATAATTAACTACATCGTTCATCAGGGGTGGAACTAGCTATATAGATGAGGTAGCGACCGCCCTCGCAATTTTTTTTTTGCTTAATTACTCTTTAAAGTTTTAATTTAAAAAAAAAATATAGTTACTTAATTTTAGTTTTTATATAATTAGCCCCCTTAAATTTTATTTTGTACAAATTAGCCATCCCATAATAGAATTTCTAATTCCGCCCCTGTCGTACATGGAATATAGTTTTGTTTTTCTCAAATTTCACTCTATATTCTAAAGAAGTAATGACAATTGTGTGATGAATTATGATTATTTGTATAAACATTTAATCTTTATTACAATATTTCTAACTTTTATTGTTAGATTTAGACTTTTCCAACATAAATCAACAAGCATATGAAGAAATTATCTTTTCTTATTTGTAATTAAGTTATGAGAATATCTTAGAATGTGATTATTCTTTCCAACTTGATGAGTAGAAATTAAAATGAAATTCTTAGTACTTGGAATAATTATTAAAAAAGATGGAAATTTCCGAAAAGAAAAGCTCTTTTTATTTTTGCCACTTTAGGCACGTGAAATTCTAATTTGGTACTATGGAGAGAAAGCTTATAACAAAAATTCACATTTCAAATATTTTTGTCAATTTTTGGTGCTACCTCCACGAGTGTCTCATCAGCACATGGACATGGAGCATAAAAAAATCAAAATCAAATCGGTTGCAAAGTTTTCCATCAAATCAAATTATTTGTAATTTGTGCGCTCTTATTGTAACTTGAACGAATTTTCTTTTGCTTTGATTGAGATGAATATTTATTTTAGAGTCCGATTAGATGATTGTGAAATTTGACATATTAATTTTCGTAATCATACTTTCTACTAGTTTGTATATGGTCATGCGTGCTATAATTTTGACTTGATCATATTATTACTCCCTTTTTTTTTCGGATAAAACTCCTAACTTTTTCTTTTACTATTACAAATAGATATTAAAATTTGAAAATAAGCAATTACTTTGATCCCGCTCATATATGTCGTAATTCATATTTGACCCTTTATGTTTAAAACTTAAATGATATAATTTTTCATTTTTATTTCATGTCAACAATTCATCTATTTTTAATATTAGTTAATCGAGTTAAAAGATCAAATTATATATATAAAAAATAAATTTCTCTATAGTCCTTAAACTTATATTTTTGATATGTCTAAATAAAAATTACTCCCCCCGTCCCACAAAAATAGATCAAATTGGATTTGCTCGGGAATTAAAAGAATAAAAGTTATATTAGTTAGTTTTAATTAATTTTCTATCATATCCTTAAATTATCATTTAGCTATTTTAAATAGTCATAATTATATTGTTATGAAAACACTAATTGCTTATTGATATTATAAATAAATTTTGAAAAATTAATTTTTTTATTAATTTTCGTTTTGAGTTATTATTATTGATGATAAGAGAATACTCCCTCCGTCCCGTTTAAGAAGGGACGGATAACTTTTTGGGTTAATTCCATAAAAAGTCACGACTTTTGCACGAATTTTCATTTTAATCACAACTTTTAAAAATTGCCATATAAAACCACGACTTTTCATTTTTTTTTTCAAATCTATCACCAAACCAATTTTTGGTGTATTTTTAATGACGTGGTCACCATAATCCGGCAAGTTTGAAAACAAATGAAAGGTAAAATTCACCGGAAAAATAGTCGGTGATAGATTTGAAAAAAAATTAAAGGTCATGGTTTTATATGGCAATTTTTAAAAGTCGTGATTAAAATGAAAATTTGTGTAAAGGTCGTGACTTTTTATGGAATTAACCCTAATTTTTTTACAAAGATTAACAAAACAATAACTATTATAGTGCTTTCTTATTTTACCCCTATTTATGATAGTATTGTATTTTGTGTATAGACTAATAATCATTAATTATGAAAAGAGAAAAGGAGGTAAAAAAGGAAAATTTACATAAATTGGCACAAAAAATATGATATGGCCTTTTTAAATGGAATAAATAAAAATGAGATCCGTCCCTTCTTAAATGGGACGGAGGGAGTATAATTTAAGTGATTGAACTGATGAAGAATAAAATTGACACCTCCAATTAACTAAAATTCACATTTTTTTTGTCAGTTTTTCTTTGTTTAACCTACACTTGTAAAGTATAAAATTTTGCATCCTAGCCCTTCCCCTGTTGACACAAACATAATCGTATATTTTCTATAAGACAAAAGTTAATTTTGAAAAAAGCACCCACGACTACATTTATAATAACTAACTATCCTCTATGTAAATATAGCTTCATTAATTTAATTAAATGGTTTTCTTTAAAAGAAATAAAACCAAAAAGTAAAGAAAAAATGATTATCAAATACATATGATGCTTTCCCATAACAAATAAAAAGTGCATTTTTATATTATATATATCAAACCTTAAATTTGGTAGTAGTCAATTTGTTCTTCTCAAACAAATAACACTTACTTTGTACAAATGGTATGTATAACCTAATATTGCACCTTTTATGGGTATTTTGGCAAATTAAATATGTATATTTAAGAATAATAGTATACAATAAGAATTAATTCCTTCGACTATGAGTTCATATTGCAATGGGGTTTACGTGCCTAGCTCTGGTACTGTAAGACAATCAATTTTACTTTGGACCATCTTAACTATAGTTGGTGGTAGAGGCACTATAAACACTATAAGGATTTTAAAAGGGATTAAAATGAAATATAATAATATAAACTAATACTAAAACAAAATAAAGTAATACCCATTTGAGATCTTGAGAAATGAGTGGAATCAATGATTTTTAATTTGCCTAACTGCATTAGATAACATAAATTTTGGCAATAATATGTTCCCATTAATTCATTCATTCTTAGTACAAATTAAATTATATTTAAATATTTTAGTTGATCCTTTTTCTAGACTAAATGAAAGTACATAACATGAGAGATTTGATCTACTTAAAATAAAGAGGGTTCTAGTATTTAGAGTAATGATTAAAGTTCAATCTAGATCACCCATAATCAATTATCTAATCTTCATTAGAGTATCGAAAGCGAGGTATGGGATTCTCCTATGGGTACCACAAATGTTCTTGGGCAATACCCTCAATATATCAAGAAATTATCTCGTGTAGAGAATATAGTATTATCAAGATTGTGTGAATCTTCTAATCCACTTTTGATTTTATTTGATTCTGTTCAAATCTTTTTACTTTTCAGAAATCTCATTGATTGAACTTTCTTCATACCTTCGAAAAAACCATGAAAACGGCTCGAATTGTAGAATTCTTTGGTCGCTTCGTTATTAATAATTTACTCAATATTGAAGTTTCGTCTAGCAATTTAAACTTTTGTCTGAATTGGTTATTTGATATGATATCACAATCTATAATATTAAAAAAGATTGTGTTCGATTCTTGACCGTTTTTATTCAATTAATTAGATATTTGAAAAAGTTAAGGTGATTGTATGTTTATTCAGGCTTCAAATTCTATAGATATATTTATGCAAAAATGTGCTAGAGAACACAGAATTAAAATCTCACCTAATTAATTTGATTTTTTTGGAAGAATTAATTATTTAATAATGAAAATACATCGTTAAGTGCTCCATTTTTTTTGTTGAGGTTAAGTCTATATGTACACTGTAGCTATAATCAATAAAATTATATTGAGAGTGCATCAAAATTAGTTTACAGAACTTCAATTTCGCTTGATGCATTTAATTACACCACTTTGTTTTCTAACACTATTTAATAAAAAAATTCCTTCACATAATAATACACATTAACTGCTTAAATTTTGTCCTTTTTTTTTTGGTACTGTTCGCTAGATTTTCACCTTGCTCAAACCTTTGAATTTATTAATGGGTAACTTTAGGTACTGATGCTTTAACCGGTATAATTCTAGATGAGGTAAACAGGATCTGAATGACGCAACCCTAATTCAAGTGACGTAACCCGAATTCAAGTAACGTTGTTCAAATTGTGAATGACGTCGCCGCCGTTCGATTAAACTAACAGTATTAATCTGGGAATCCTGAGATCCAAGCGAGATTAATGTCAATTCTACTCCTAAACTAAAATTCAATCCGGAGATTGGGATAAAAAGCCTGAGCTTTGGTTTTTGATTAATGATTTGTTGATAAAAATAATAATACAAACTACTGACTATTTATAGGGAACAAACCCTAATAAAGAGACCTAATTCTAATGAGATTCTATCTCCTAATTAATAAAGAGAACTAAATAATAAAAAAGCTAAAATAAACATAGCTCCTGTTGGGCTGAAATCCCCTATGAGCCCATTCAGCTTTTCTTCCTTTCCAGATCTCTGGGCCGGTGCAAACAATGCCCCCAACAAGCTTAGAGTTACAGCTCTGGGCTTGTTATTTTCGGCCTAGAGCCTCATATGGGCTTCACTCCATGTGACAAAGCCCATGCGGTAACATTTTTCTTGACTTTTGACATTCAGTAACCACTTTTACCGGATATAAAATGGTCATTTTTTCCTTTTCTGGATTTACCTGAATCTTTGACTCCGAAATTCTCTCAGAATCATTGACCACTTGCCGATTTTCTAGATCCAAATCGCCTACCCTTCAACACGAATCACCATATCATCATGTCTCAACAAGAACAAGCTGCTCTCGAAGC
The DNA here is from genome assembly GCF_937616625.2 of Mercurialis annua. Lineage (NCBI taxonomy): Eukaryota > Viridiplantae > Streptophyta > Magnoliopsida > Malpighiales > Euphorbiaceae > Mercurialis > Mercurialis annua. The sequence continues at coordinate 54,132,456 of NC_065570.1, read as the reverse complement.
ATCAAACAAAATCGCCGAAGTCCGCTCAGCTGCCCCGTCGACTTCCTTTGAGGTAATTTCAGAACTAGATGATAACCGATTCTCAGTTGGTCCGATTCTCACCACTCCTTCAGAACTCTGTGAAACCGCAGTCCCATTCCCAGATCATGCTCCACCTCGCTTCTCCGAACTCCACTACTCTTCCGTATGGACCGGTGAAACTTTCCGAAACTGGCCAAGTACCAATGCCGATTACAAAAGTTGGGTTTTAAGGCTTCACGGCTATTACGGCGATGTCTGGAAAGCTATCGGCCTGTACGATCTAATTGGGATAAGCCAAAATTCCTTCCCCATCGCCAAACATTATTGCTTTGGGGCTTCCCTTTTTTGGTCAGACACCACTAACACCTTTTGTTTCAGACAGGGACCGATGTCCATCACCCTTCTAGACTTAGCGTGTATGTTCAATATTAACATAACTGGTATAAGGATATCGCCTCTCAATTGCCAAACACTTCCAAACTTACACCTCCGTCCCGAAAAATCGGCAAAAAGCTTCAAACACTTCCTATCCGCGAACATCGGTCAAAATCACCTCCCTCCAACTGCGGACGAACATGTTGCTTTTCTAGCTTATTTCCTCGCCAAATTCATAATATGCCCAGCCTCTTTCCGAGTCACCCACGAGTGTCTTCGTATCGCCGTTGCCCTCGCCGAAGGCCATCCATTGAACATGGGCGAATTCATCCTTGGACACCTCTACCGATGCATGCATACCATGATCAAGAATGGCAAAGTCAAAGCACACCGATGTTCCAGTGGACCGATGTGGATGATCCAAGCATGGCTATTTATGTACTTCCCAGATATCGTCACACTTCCAGAACGAACCTCAGACATATGTTTTGGATACACCATCTTTCAAGGGGTCGCCACCTTACCTCATCTCAAAGATGTCATCGCCTACTTTTTGGACACACGCGAATCGCCTAACACCTGGTGCCCGATACTTAGCTGGCGATTCCCACCCAAATGGCTTACTTATGGTTGGGAGACAACTGATGACGATGACATTGATGAAGACATCTACTCCCAATGGTGGGGAAACTGGTGCAACGCCCTAACCAGCCGCAACCTTATGATCGGCAACAACTTCAAACACAGCGGTTCCGAAGCTTACTGCCCGAACTACCTGTCAAGGCAATTCGGCTATACCCAAGCGATTCCATGCCCGTTCTTAATAGACAGAAACGAACAAGGGCTTACTCGTTCAGCCATACCAACTCCTAGATATGTTGGGTACCTCGGCCAACTGCATGAAGCCTACTTACCTTCTCCAGACGAATTACCAATTCCTGACGGGAACCCTTCTTCAACAAATGAGTTCGAGGAGTGGTGGGAGATAGTAATCGGGATCAACTTTGGATTATCGGCGGACGAAATACTTAAACTGAATATTTTTCAACTTCCTGAAACGAAGCGAAAACGTACTCACGCCGATGTTTTTCTTTTACAGGTGCCGCAGCAGAAGAAGAGGAAAGGTAATTACGAGCATCACCTTGAAATCGTTAAATTTGAGCGCTTTTACAAATTCAAGTATGACCCCACAAATCGCCCTCTTTTAAGCTTAAAAATGGAAAACCATAGAAGAGAAGCGTGGCGAAAATATGTCCTTAAGTGGCGGAAAGTATGGGAGAAAAAATATCCGCATCGCCCTTACCCAATTTTCCAAAAACATATTCGCCCATCTTTTCTTTATAAAGCACCCTTAGTACCAAATTCTGAAATTATGTTAGCGAATAAGTGGCCGAAGTCTCGTCCTAACAAGGTGACATTTACTGGTTATTTTGTGCCAGGTGATTGCAAAGACATCGCCGCTCTTGTTAAGGAATTGAAAGTACCTGCTGGTAATTAACATATCCTCTTATATCTTTTGTAATTCTGCCAAATTCGTCTGACTTCTTTTCTTTTCAGAGGTAGAAGCCGAGATTGAAGGAGCGATTCCTTCTGAAGATGAGGAAGACGAACAACCTCTGAAGAGGAAACGAACCGGGAAATCGCCAGCAGTACTGCAAACTGGCAGGAAGCCAAAGCCACAACCCAAAAAGACAAAATCGGTTGTCGTTCCGCCGATTATCACACCGGAGGCGATTTCCTTGAATCCACAAGGAAAAGAGCCCTCAAAGAAAAGCAGCAGCACAAGGATATCCATAAAGATGAGCGGGGGCTCGGTGGATCGCCCAACTGCGGTGGAATCGCCTGCATCAGTAACTGCTGCTGCAACAGCTTCGGTGCCTGGCCCTTCGAGTCTGAAGCCAACCATCTCGCGCACCGAAGCCTTGAAGGTACATCCCTTATAATCTTCACTTATCGGTCATGACCCCGAAATCTAATTCGTACCTTTCTTGCAGACTAAACTTCTCGCCTTCGACTCCGATACGGAGAGTGACGAAGAGGGCTCCACCGAAAGTTCTTCTGACTCCGAGCCTGAAGCTGGTGACTCGGCGAATGATGTGGATCTCCACCTGGATACCATGGCAGCTATGAAAACCAAGGGGATCCAGGTGCTGGGCGATCCTGACGAGGCCGAATCTATGAAGACATCTCTGGAGGCCCTTCTTGCTGTGAAGGACGTGAACAAAGTCCCTGAGGCAACCAGGAAGACAATCGCCAAAGTGGTGAAGGAGCTGCCGAACCTCACAAAGCTGTACAAAGAAGCCGCCCCTGCCAGAGCTTCATATGAGAAATCACTGGAGACCAAGCGCAAGCTTGACGATGAGTTCGGCTCTCTGAGGGCGAATGCCAAGAAAACATCTGACAAACTCGCCCCTCACACCACAAAAATGGATGAGCTAAGATCCAAAATTGAGGAACTGCAGGCGGAGCTCAAAGCCGAGGAAGAGATCGCCGCGCCCTTAGAGCAACAACTGGATGGATTTATTTCCCAAGGGACGGATCTGAAGGATCGTCGGAACCAATTGAAGAAAACACTCGCCAGTGCTGAGAAGCGTTATTCTGAGGCAGTGAAGAATTTATCCGACATCCGAAGCGTGATGGGCGATCTCTTTAGTCATTTTGGCTGATTTCTTTCTATCGTTTAAACATTTTGGATTTGTAACCTTTGTACGATGTTATTGATATTACACACTTTGCTTGCACTTTGTCATTTTGATTCTTTTTATTAAAATAAACATTGTGTTAATCGGCTAATATTCCGATTTAAATCCACAAAGGTGCCAGTGGTAATAAAAAAAAATAAAATCGGCTGGTGTTCCGAAGTTCATACGTGTCTAATCAAAAGTCAAGAAGCATAATGTTAATCGGCTAATATTCCGATTTAAACCCACAACAGTGTCAGTGGTAATTGACAAAATAAAATCGGCTGGTGTTCCGAAATTCATATATGTTTAACGCAAATACATATTACAAGGTAAGCCTTAATAATGTGAATCGGCTCTGCTTCCGATTATCCATTCCGTACCGTCACCCCATCGGTCAAGAGTCCGATTTGGTGAAAATCACCTTACTTCTCGAAGATGCGTCTGTCAATTCCTTCCCAGCAACTTGGGACGTACTTCTTCAAATACTGGGCGTTAATGGATCGGTCATGGACTCGACCATCTATGTCAGCGAGTATATATGCACCGTTACCCAGTATTCGGACAACTTTGTATGGTCCTTCCCAGTTCGGAGACCATTTTCCTAGTCCTTCCTTTTTTGTTCCAATGGGCAAAATGACTTTCCAAACGAGTTGGTCTATTTGGAAACTCTTATTTTTGACACGTTTGTTGTAAACTCGTTCTACTCTTCTCTTCTGAGCTTCCAAGTGGTCGAGTGCCAATAATCGCTCCTCATCTAAGTCCAAAGCTTCAAGAACCATTTTATCATGATAGTCTGCCTTTGTCAAGACGTGCTGCATCTTTCGCCTCGTAGACGCTACCGTCAACTCCATAGGTAGCATCGCATCGTGCCCATACACAAGCTTGAAAGGTGTAGTGCCCGTTGCCGATTTTTGGCTTGTGCGGTTTGCCCAAACAGCTTCAGTTAATAACTGATGCCATTGTTTTGGGTTGTCTTCTATCATCTTCTGAATGATGCCCTTAATCGCCTTGTTAGTCGCCTCGGCTTGGCCATTTGCTTGTGCGTAGTACGGGGTGGAATGTATCAACTTGAAGCCCATCTCCTTTGCATAATCGGTTATCTCACTTCCAGTGAACATAGTTCCCTGGTCCGTAGTAATAGTTTCTGGTAACCCATGCCTCAGGATAATGTATTCTCTGAAAAACTTAATGACCGATTCTTGACTTGGTGATTTCAGAGGTATGGCCTCAACCCATTTAGAGTAGTAATCGGTCGCAACTATCACAAACGTATGCCCTTTTGACGATGACGGGTATATTTTGCCAATTAAATCAACAGCCCATCCTCGGAAAGGCCAAGGCTTAACTATCGAGTGTAGCGTCTCGGCAGGAACGTGTTGAACAGGACCGCACTTTTGGCATGCCTCACATCCTTGGGAGTATCGGATACAATCTTGCTCCATTTTGGGCCAATAGAACCCGTATTTATGGATCAGCCATCGCATTCTCGGACCAGCCTGATGTGCACCGGCGATTCCCTCGTGTACTTCGGCCATGACCAACATCGCCTCTTTCGGGCCGATGCATCTAAATAGCAAACCGTCGCTCCCTTTTTTGTACAATTCATCGGCTAGAACTACATAGTTGAGAGCCAGAGTTCGTAACCTTCTGTTGGACATATCTGGCGATTCAAACCATTTAGTTATCTCTTTCCTCCAATCTGTGGAAAAATCCAACTGGTACACGGAATGGATTGCCTTGTACACCGCATCGTCTCCTGTTACCAAGTTTGGCGTATCTCTCCGGATCGCCTCATACTCGTAACAAGGTTTGTAGCCACTACCGTGCTGGGCGAGATCATTTGCCTCCATATTGCCGCTTCTTTCCGTGTATTCTAACCATGTATCCGAGAAACCGCCAATAAGATGCTTAGCCTTGTTGCAATATCGGATCAAAAGTTCCGACTCGCACTTGTATTCTCCGGAGACTTGTTTTATCACTAGCAGCGAATCACCCCAGACTTGGATCGATTTTGCCCCCAGCTCCATCAAGATTTCTAAGCCTAAAATGAGAGCTTCATACTCGGCTTGGTTGTTGGTACACTTGAACGCTAAAGACCAAGACATTGTAAACCGTGCCCCCGAGGGCGAGAAAATGACGATTCCTGCTCCGGCACCCTTTTCTGTTCTTGATCCGTCAAACCACAATTTCCATGGATGTAGTTCCATGCAGCCAATTCCCTCTTTTATGTTGACTCCTGGGTGATCCGACAAAAAATCGGCAAGGACTTGTCCCTTAACTGCTTTCTGAGGTACGTACACGAGTGTGAATTCTGACATTGCCACTGCCCACTTTCCCATCCGATTCCTAAGATACGGTCGGGATAGAATGTATTTTATGACGTCGGTTTGTGCTAGGACATAAACCACCACTGGCAACATGTAGTATCTCAACTTGCAGCAAGTGAAATATAAGCAAAGGCATAGTTTCTCGATGTCCGAGTATCGTGTTTCAGTATCGGTCAAGGCTCTACTGAGATAGTAGACCGATCTCTCCACGCCTTGGTCTTCCTGTGCGAGCATACATCCCAAAGATTGGGGAGCTGCCGATATATACAGTAACAAAGGCTGATTTGGCTTTGGTGGCATCATAATCGGCGGTTTCACTAAGTATGCTTTCAGTTCGTCAAACACTTGTTGTTGTTCGGGGGTCCACACAAATTTCTCATTATCATTCCCCTTCAATAATACGCTCCAACTGCGTAATCGGCCTGCTGTGTTTGAAATGAAGCGCCTTAGGAAGTTTATCTGTCCGATCAACCGCTGTAGCTGTTTCTTGGTTTTTGGTGGTTCAGCATTGATTATCGCTTTCGCTTTATTTTTGTCTACTTCTACCCCCCGCTGGTGAACCAAGAAACCCAAGAAATTACCTGCCGATACACCGAAAGCGCATTTTAGTGGATTCATCTTCAAACCGTTGCTCCGGATCCGCTCAAAGCCCTGTTTCAGATCGGCCAGGTGAGCCGCATCGCTCGGCGATTTTACGACAACGTCATCGATGTAAACCTCCAGACATGTTAACCCTTCGAACATTTTGTTCATGGTCCGTTGGTAAGTTGCACCGGCGTTTTTCAAGCCAAAGGGCATTACAATCCATTCATAAGCTCCAATCGGCCCTGGACATCGAAAAGCGGTTTTTGAGATATCAGCTTCGTGGATCGGCACTTGATTATATCCAGAATGAGCGTCTAGAAAACTAAGGATGTTGTGTCCGGCAGCACCATCAATCAGCATATCAGCTACCGGCATCGGATATTCATCTTTGGGTGTCGCTAGATTCAAATTCCGGAAGTCGACGCATACTCGCAGCTTGCCGTTCTTCTTCATGACGGGCACTATGTTGGATAACCATTCTGTGTACTTAGCTTCCCGTATGAAGTGCGCCTCTTTAAGCCGATTGATCTCTTCTCTGATCAACTCCTCGACCTCTTTTGACATTCGTCTAGGAGGCTGCCTGAATGGTCGGAAGCCATCTTTCAGAGGCAACTTATGTTCGGCGATTGATTTGTCGAGACCCGGCATGTCTGCATACGACCAAGCGAAACAATCCTTATATTCCCGAAGGAGTGCAATCAGCTCATCTCTAAACGTGGCGCCGAGGTTCGCGCTGATAAATATCGGTTTTGGTGACGATTCCGAGCCTAAATTAACTTCTAAGAGTGTATCTTGAACTTGGGCTGGATCATCCCCCAATTTTCCGGTGGCTATTTTGAGATCTTCTATTCTCAAGGTACCAGTTGGGTCTTGATCTTGATCCTCGTATATGCATTCCGCGGATAACACTCCGAAACTGAGTGCTAAGTCAAGAACCTTTTTTCGCAACTCTGTATGTCGTCTATCCATCAGAATGTTGTAAGATCGTAGATCGGCCGTTGCCCCCGAGGGTAACGTCTGCAGGCCGATCCGCATTGATAAGGATCCTGGGACTTTTGATATCTCGATGACTTAGAGATTGGATGTTCCTTACTTGCTCGTCATACATCATGGCCTCTAGAACGTTGCTATCCTCGCCGAAAGGGCTCGGATCACCCTGTACTATCTCGGCCTCTCCAGCCTCTCGCCATAGTATCAACATCTGATGCATGGTTGATGGGATGCACATATTGGAATGGATCCAGTCTCGGCCGAGTAGCACATTGTAATTACTCCTGGCATTAACAACGAAGAAACCTTCTTCGGTCTCTACTCGGCCCACCTTTATCTTAAGGGTGATGTACCCTTCGGCGGGGGTCTCGCCTCCGGCGAAGTCTGTCATATAAACGTCGGTGGTCTCCAGCTGGGTGCGTTCGATACCGAACTTCTTAAGCATCCGGGAAGGCAGGATGTTTACTCCCGCGCCGTTGTCGATTAGAACCCTTCCAATGGCGACGCCATTTACTTCGGCTTTGATGTACAATGGCCTTATGTGCCTTGTCATTCGTGCTGGTGGTTTGCTTAGAGACACAACTGCCGACGCATCCACACTATTCTCGTCCGGGATTATAACATCCCCGTCTAAAATCGACTTCTGCCCCGGCTTATTCCTAAATGAATCCGGAAGAGTAACTACTTGGACCTCTTTTCGGTTATCATCTTTAGGAATCCACGCTTTCAGCTGTCCGTTTTGGTGAACAACGACCAACTCTTTTTTCACGGGCACCCAGGCCTTCAACTGGCCGTCTGCGTGACTCAGGACTACGTCCCTGAAAGATCGCCTATCCATGGTGGGCGATTTTTCATCTCCTGCGAGCGTATGAGGGGGTAGGTCACTATCCTGATGTCGCTTCTTTTCCACCCAGACCTTCCTTAGCTTTCGCTTGGGTATCTCAAAGGGCTCGGTCTCGGATCGGCTACGTCTGCCCTGGTCTGCGTCCAAATCGTCTTCAAATGCCCCCAGTCTCTCCTGAATCGGTCTTTTGGTCCCGGAAGGAGGTGCAGCACTGGTTAAACGATTTTTAACTGGGACTCGGCTCTCTGGTGCCGATTCTGACCCTGCAGCGATCAGTCGCGACTCCTGTCGCATTCTTTGCATCCGTCTCTTTTGTGTCTTGGTCATACGAGGGGTCTCCTCCGTTGGCCTGAATACCCTTTTAAAAACCGACCTCCCTTTCTGTCCGGATGGCATGTGCTGTTGCCACTCCTTGGTGGGGGACTTTGGTTTAAATGTTTTTGGATTTGCTCTGACCGATTTTCGTACGTACTTGGTCTCGGGGCGCTTCTGGCAGTGCTGGCAATGTTGGCAAATTGGCTCTGATGCGACTGGTTGGGTCACTCGACGTTGCCCTACTGCATCATTCACCGCTACCCTCTGTCGAGGTCTCTTAGCACTCCATTTCTCTAAAACTTTCCCGATACCCAATACTTGGTCTAAGTTGGGCCGAATCAAATTAATTGAGACGCATTTCGCATCGGCCTCCCTTCTTGACGGGAATAACAACTTCCCTTCCGTTATTGCTTTCTGGACTACATTTCTGAACACCACGCAATTATTGGTGTTGTGTCTCCATGAGTTATGGAATTTGCAGTAGTCTTTACCCAACAGTTCCTCGCTTGTTGGCAACACATGACCCTCAGATAGGGATATTTGCCCGTCTTTTAACAAAGCGTCAAATATATCGTCGGCTTTCGTCAAGTCGAACGAATATTCCTTTTGGATGACCGCCATCTTATTTTTCTTCACATACCCTGGCTTCCTTAACGCTGCGCATTCTGTTGGTTTCTTTCCGAGGAATTCGGCCATACATATCTCATCATCAGACGAATCGCCCTCACTATCGGAGATGACAGCCACGTCCAACTGATCGCGGTAATAGGTGCCTTTCGAAGAACCTCGCCTCTGTTCCTTCTCCTGGAGTAATCGTTCGTAACCCGTGACCCTGTTGGTGAGCTCGAATAAGTCCCTAAATCGATGGCCTTCGAAATGTTCCCTCATTGCGAAATTCATCCCCTTTACGACCATTGGCACGCAATCGCCCTCTGATATGTGCGTCATGCACCTCGTCCTTAGGTTCCGGAAGCGCCCGATGTATTTCTCAACGGATTCGCTGGGTAGTTGCGAAATCCTAGCGAGATCGGCCAAGGTAACATCCGGTGGTGCTCTGTAAAACTCTTCGTGGAATTTTATCTCCAAGTCTTTCCACGTATCGATTGAGTTGGGCGACAAGTGAGAGTACCACGTGAACGCCACCTTGGTGAGAGAGCTGGCAAATAACCGTAGTTTCCAAAAATCATGGGCCCCTGCTTCTCCACATTGGGCAGAAAATCGCGCAATGTGTTCTACCGTGGATTGGCTTTTCTCTTCTCCCGAGAATAAACTGAACTCGGGCACTTTGTATCCCCTAGGGAATGGGTACAGTTTGTCGATCCAATCCGGGTATGGCTTCATGTACGACGGCCGAGGCATTGGCCTGACGTCGACCCCTAATTTCTCTAGTTCATCTAGCAACTGTCCCCGATTGTATAAGTTGTTTTCCGCCATGGGGGCGTTGTCACTACTGTAGGGATTATCCTGTGGCGATTGCAGATTTGGGTATTGTTGTCCTGGCAACTGGTCGTTGCCTTGGTATCGAGTCGCTCCGGTACCAGTACCATCGCCCCCTTGGAATCGCCCGGCTCCTGGAGATGGCTGATCGCCCATGTGAAATCGCCCAACTCCTGACGAAGAAGGATCGGTCCTACCCCCCGTGTCTCCTTCTGGGCGAGTTAACAGTCGTACCGATCCATAAGCGAAACCGGTTTTACTTGGTGATTGCCCTGCATCGGCCGAACTACCGAGACCGCCATTTCTCTGCGTCGTCGAAGTATAATCGGCCCTTCGGTGATTCTGATCGGTCACTGATTGTCCCGAAAAGATCTTCCCCAGATTGTCCATTGAACTTGTCAAGTTGTTCAAATTCTTCACGATCGACTGCTGAACGACCGCCTGGTCGGCCAACATTCCTTTGAAAGCGTTGGACATCTGTTGCATCGCCCCGTCAAACATCTGCCGATTTTCCTGAGCTATTTCGTCTCTCATTATGGTAAAATCGGCCCTAGATAGCGACGGGCGAGTGGGTGGTATTTCTCGGGAAAATTCGTCGAACTCCTTCTCCACGTCATCGCCTTCCATGGATTTGTTGCTTACGGAAGTCACATCGGGTATAGTGTTCTGAACCCCTTTGCTCTGTGACTGCTTATCGCCCTTAGCCATGACGGTAATGATCTCTGGATCTGGTTGCTCTATTTCTCCGAATTTCCTTTGAAGTTTCGCTCGGCTTTGAGACCGAGTTTCCCTGTAATCGTCTGGAAAAACTCCGGTTTTTGTGCTGACCATAAACTGTCCCCAGTGGAGTCGCCAAAAGATGTTCGCTAGATTTTCACCTTGCTCAAACCTTTGAATTTATTAATGGGTAACTTTAGGTACTGATGCTTTAACCGGTATAATTCTAGATGAGGTAAACAGGATCTGAATGACGCAACCCTAATTCAAGTGACGTAACCCGAATTCAAGTAACGTTGTTCAAATTGTGAATGACGTCGCCGCCGTTCGATTAAACTAACAGTATTAATCTGGGAATCCTGAGATCCAAGCGAGATTAATGTCAATTCTACTCCTAAACTAAAATTCAATCCGGAGATTGGGATAAAAAGCCTGAGCTTTGGTTTTTGATTAATGATTTGTTGATAAAAATAATAATACAAACTACTGACTATTTATAGGGAACAAACCCTAATAAAGAGACCTAATTCTAATGAGATTCTATCTCCTAATTAATAAAGAGAACTAAATAATAAAAAAGCTAAAATAAACATAGCTCCTGTTGGGCTGAAATCCCCTATGAGCCCATTCAGCTTTTCTTCCTTTCCAGATCTCTGGGCCGGTGCAAACAGGTACAGGGTACATGAGGTGTTCTGAACGGGTCCCAACTATGAGACGGCACCTTTAAGTCTTCCACATTCAGATTAATCCCCACTCGAGCCGGGTAGGTCCCTTGCGGGAGGCAAAACTCTGACCCCAAATTTTTAAACAGCTGCATACATGAGTACGGTTCGAACCCGCAATCTCACTTAAGCTAGAATAGTGCCTTACCAACTCAAATTTTGTCCTCCTTTAACCTCCCTTTCATGACATCCGTGAGTAACTCTCGTTGATGTGGAATATTATGTTGACGTGGACGTATTTTTATAGAAATGCCATGTTGACACTTTGCCAATGATATTCTTAACTTATAAATTTATAATTTTAGTATATTACACCTTTTAACTTTATTTATTTTAATTTATTTCACATATATTCATATTATATTATATTATACTCTTTCTAATGTGATAAAAAAATGCAAATGCATATAATTTTTTTGCATTGCAATTACTTTAAAAAGTTTAAATACTCTCTTTGACTCTCTAAAAAATTCAATTATTGATAAATTCTTTTGTATCACTTATATTATTCTAGTACTGGTTGTCATCAATCAACAAATTCATAAATAATTAGTAGATATTATTTCAATATTGTATTTAGTTTTTAATTTTAACAAAGTTCACAAAAAAAATCCACTTTCTTAATTGTGTGTGATTATAAGTATTTTTTTCGTACTAACTCAACACAAGTAAAACTATGATAAAATTGCATAGTTGAAAGAAAAATCGGATCAAAAATAGAAGTTAAAGGTGTAATAGATTAAAACTGGGTAAAATTTAATATTAAGAGTAGACAAATCAACATAAAAATACAATTCATGCGTTCAATTGTGTTTGAATGCATATTCTTGTCCATGCTGGCATATGAAAGGTAAAAACTGTAAAATTGATTTTTTTGAGGTTAAAATTGTTAAAGAAACAAAAAAATAAAAATTTATTATACAGTAATAATGACGCAATAGAACAAAATAACATAATAAAGAGTCACGTAATATATTAAACCTTTCAATTTTGATATACAACATTATAACATAAATTTTACAATGTAAAGATGCAAAAATAGATGCTCTAAAGCAAACAATAACACACACACCCCATTCCACCTTGAATCAAATAAATAAATAAAGGGTTGACGTGACCCTCAAACTTATATAACGAGATCAAATAAGTATGTTTTAACTTTTTAGGAGAGTCAATTACATTTAAAATTTAGATTTTTTAAGTCAAATAGTTCAATTTAGTCATTCAAATTTCTAAATTTATGTTTCGGGATCAGATAAGTCCATATTTGAGATATACAATTTTGGGATTCCTTGATCTAAATTAAGAGAGTTTGGAGACTTAATTAACTGGTAAAATTAAAAATTTATTTGACTCCGAAACATGTCAGGACCGTACATTTAGTTCAAATTAAATCAAATCAGAATAAATTGAATTAAAATTTTATCTTTAATATAAATAAAATCGAATTTAAAAAAAATTAATTAAATCGAATCAAACTAGTGGATTCGATTAATTTTGTTAGTTTTAATTTGATTTTTTGGTATGATTGACATTAAAGTTTAATAAAAAAAATTATTTTTATAATATTAAATCAAATCAAAATTGATCAATTCGGTTTAATTAGCTGGTTTGATTCAATATTTTCAAAGCTCCAAGTGGTGGTGGTGGTGGGGGGGGGGGGGGAGCATAGATGGAAAAACTTGATTATAGAGGAGGAGAGTGGGGATGGGTAGAGTAGATATGTGGTGGGGTTGAGTGGGTTAACCACTAATGCTAAGATTTGTGGACCCTGGTTCGTGACTCATTGCCAAGGCAGCATGACTTGTCCCATCAACCAAAAGCACAAGTTAATTTCATTGGACCCACCCATGTTTTGCTGCGTCTGGTTCTTCTTCGCTTGGGCCCCTGTTTTCCTAACTGAAACCCATTATATGACAGTTATTTCAGTTGTTTTTCCTTTTTCTAAACCGGTTTGTTTTCTGTTGGCAATACTATAACTTTCCATTTTGGGTCGAGATTTTCTTTTTCCGGAAGAGATGAAATACATGATTATGGAAACCACTTGTTTAGTGTTGCACTCACTCAATTTTTTTATTTAATGAATACTATTAGTATTGCATTTTGCACAATTATTCAAGTTTATTATCATTAGTATATGGCTTCATGTGTATAACTAGGGTCACGACACCATTATTTCATTTCAGAATTTTGGAGCAAATGAAAGGAAAATAAACACATTTTTTATACTTCAGCCACTATCTAATTCACAACCACTATTATTTAATAATATATAGTTTGTCATATATACATGTATCTACATTTAAAGTATACATATGTTAGTGGGTTTTATCAAGTAATAAAAATAAAAATTCAAAAAGTTGGTTTATGTTCAATTCATAGAATTGTGGGATTTTCTTTTGCAATAGAGTTAGATTTAAATCTAGTTTAGAAGATGATAACTAAATTAAAAAGAAAAAGAGGAATATGAAGATAGAGGGCAATCAAGAATTTGCATTACTTTATTCCACAAATCCCATGCTAAAAGAACATTTCGTTTTGGCCAAGGGACATATGTAGCAAGCTAGAAAGAACAACAAAAATATTAATATATAATTTGAAACCTAGTAGTACTTTTCTTCCTGCAAATCTTACTTATCCTTTCCTAACTGACAAATCCCATTTTTTCCTACTAATTTTGGCTCTAATGATAGTCGATTTCGGTTAATTTTTAGTGTATTCTTCAATTTAATTAACTATACTATTTGGACTCTTCACTTCTCTCTTATACCATTTTCTCTTCCTCAGAAGTATTAGATTTTCTCGATATGGATACATTATGCAATTGATTCTAGTTAATATACAAAATAAAATCATGTTTATATTGTGGAAATTAATGCAATTTTATTCAATCTTACTCATAAGCAACTTTATTAGTTCTACGAGCGAAATTAAAACTCATGGACTCATAGTGTTAAACAAGTTGTGAAATATCTTCGTGAATAAACCGATGATATGTAAATGCATTTAAGTCTATCTAGAAGATTTGAGGTCTGGGTAAGAATTACCTTAAGTTTATATGTAATATAAAGTAATGCTATATAAAACAACACTTTTAATCTGTACCGCATGACGTGGCAATCAAATAGTGAATTGATTAACTTTTGTTTTTTGAAATATACATTTTTGGGTGGGAATTGATCAAATGAATTTTACCATATAAGGTGAGTTAAAAGAGTTGGATTAAAAAGGTGGATTATAATGCATTTTCCATGTAATATATAGATACCTCAAATCTTTTGACTCAAAGATATCCATGGAATTTTATTGTTCATAGATATGATTCTTGATGCCTTCTTGTGCAAGTAGCTAGATTTTAAGCTAAAATCAATATAGTACGAAAATTTATAAATAACCGACCAAAAGAATGAAGAAACAGAATTATTTATAAAACTGCAGCTTGGTATATAGATTATTTCCATGTTGAAATCAAATTATTCTTTTCTGACCTTGCTAAACTAATTTATTTTGAAAATTATACTACCTCTTTGAAGGGGCGGAGGCAGATACTAACACCTGCCATCCCATGATGACTACTAATTGATTTTTTGTAAAAAAAAGTCAAGTAGCTTAATATTGGTTTTTATAATTAAATGATATAAGTTAAGTGATGCTATTAATTTTTTGAGTTATTCTCTTGAGACGCATATATAATAAACCATACATTTTCATTAATTTTTAGAAGGCCAAGAAATATCTAAGTGGTAATTAATTATCGAAACAATGCTTAAAAAGTAGACAAAATCCATACGGAGGCCCTTTTATTTTACCGATTTTATTCGAGAGACCCCTATCCCAAAATTGTTCACGTTCGGGTCTCAATACTTGGCAAATTCCTATTTTCATGTTCTTTTGAGGGACTGGAGAAACAAAAAAATTATAATTAGAGGGACTGAAAAAAACTAAAAAAGGACATGAAAATCGAAAATTAAGTAAGTAGAGGGAACGGAAGAACAAAAAAATAGTACAAGGACTTTCTGAACAAAAATGGTATAGTACAAGGATCTCTAGATGTATTTAGCCTAAAAAGTAATTACTAAATCTAAAAAAAATGCCTAAAGAGGCAATTACCCTAAAAATACTTAAAAGACAATTACCAATCTAAGAATTCTTCAAAAAATATACATGTGACAACAATCGAAGAACACCTAATAGACAATTACCAGATCTTAGAAATATTCTTAAAGAGGCAATTTATGAAAGTTATCTTAAAGATGGTTAACGAATCTAAAGATTCTTTAAAAAATGCATAAGTGACAGTTACCAAGGAACGTATTGCAGTTTATTGTCCTTTCTGCTAGTTTGGCATGCCAGCATAACATTATGTTATGCTTTCTGTTTTTTGTTGTTTTGTTTCCGAAACACACTTGTTGTGTGTTGTGCTAGCTGTAAATAGGCCTCAAACTGCCTCTAGCTCAAGCTATATAAGCTGAGCATTTCTTCTTCTTTCATTATAATTTTCATATGGAAAATCAATGAATTTCATCTTCTGCTATCTTTTAATATTTTTTGATATGGTATTAGAGCCATTATTTCTCTACCAATTATGATTTCTTATCGAATTTTTCTTGTTTCTTTGTTTATTGAGCTCTAATGACAGCCAAAACAGATGAGACTCTTTCAAGTCCTTTTTTCTTGCATTCTAATGAGAATGGGTCTGATTTAAAAAAAAAACAAGTTTAAGTTTGTTGATGGATCTATTACTGCTCCAGGTCTGAATGATGCGATGTTTCCTGCCTTAGAGAGATGTAGTACAATGGCATGATGTCTTGGTTATATAGATTTGTAACTTCTACTATTGCTGAGAGTTTTTCTTGTTTGGCCACTACAGTGGATATTTGGAATGATCTGAAGGAAAGGTTCTTATTAGGAGATTCATATAGACTCAATGATATTTAAGAAGACATTTATGGGTTTCAACAAGATTCTTTATCTATTACTGAAAAACTACACTTATTTAAAGGCTATATGGGATGAGCTTACTAGTTTGAGGCCATTCTCTGTTTGCATTTGTATTCCAAAGTGCTCATATAATGTTTCTGAACAAATTCAAAACAATAACTCTTAAGATCAAGTGATTAAGTTTCTTTAGGGCTTAAATGGTCAATTTTCTAGTAGTAAGGCAACAAATTTTAATAATGGAACCATTGCATGTAATGAATAATTTTTTTGCTATGGTTATATAGAATGAAAGATAATTCAATGCTTCTACATTGCATAGAAATGGAGTGAATTCTAATATTTTGATGACTAAAAGGATGAGGATCAAGTTCTTATGCTCTAGATGCAAACAATTACAATTCTAGCTATGAGTCTAGTGGGCGTTATGCTAGAGGAAGAGGAAGCTATGGTTAAAATAGAGGAAATTACAAAAGATTTGGCAATTTTCTATGCAAGGATCAAAACATAAAGTTTGCACATACTATGGTTTGATTGGCCATAATGTGGACATTTGTTATAGAAAACATGGTAATCCACCAGGTTATCAAGATTTTTAGCAAAAACAAAAGGTTTATAATGACTTTGCTCATCAAGTTGAATATGCAGGATCCATTGCCGATAACTCTCAAAGTTATAATATCTTTGATGCATGTAGTATGAGTCAAAGAGGAGATGTGCATCAAGGATCTCAATCATATCTTAACGCTTCTAGCACTGTTTTACCTTTCACAACTGAACAATGTCAAACGCTAATGGCTTTGATTTAGAATGATAATGATCTAGGAGCTACTACAAGTAATGTACATGTCAATTCTCTATCTTCTAATTTTATAGCAATGCCAATTGAATAAGGTACAATTCATAATGTATTCTTAGTTCAAATTCATATAGAGACACGCGAATATTAGACATTGGTGCCACAGATACATCTATGATTGATTGCACACCAGCACACCCACACTAATGTTTACTTCTTATAAGCTTAATAGAACTTCATAAGGTATTATTTCAGATGATAGCTTATATAGAAAACTGGTGGGCAAGTTACTTTATTTGTGCACAGCTAGACCAAACTTAGCCTTTTTTGTTCAATAGTTTTCTCAGTTTTTAAACTATCATACTGAAGATCATATGCAAGTTGTTCATAGAGTGTTAATATTTGTAAAGGGTGCTCCTAGAAGAGGTTTGTTTTTCCCTGCTTCCTAAGTCAATACTCTTCAAACTTTTCCAAATTTAGACTGGGCATCGTGTAATGATTACCGGGAAGTCAATTTATGGTTACTGTGGATTTCAAATAGGCTTGAGGCTGTCTCTAGCTCAAGCTATATAAGCTGATCATTTCTTCTCTTCATTATCATGTTGAAGATGATATGGAGTTGTTCATAAAGTGTTAAAATATGTTAAGGGTGCTCCTAGAAGAGGTTTGTTTTTCCCTCCTTCCTAAGCCAATAATCTTCAAGCTTTTTGAGACTCAAACTGGGCATCTTGTAATGATACCAGGAATTTTCGACTTCAAGCTTCTTGTGTGGACATCGAATCATGTTACGCGGAAAAGGTATTCTCCACCTAATAAACACACTGTTTCAGTGAAGTGATTTTAAATTTTGCTGTAGCTTTATGATTCTAACAATGTTGAGTGAGTTGACACAGAACCCCAAAGCACATGTAAAAGCTACTTGTGAAGTTAATGGATAATAAAAAGAAGTTGGAGGGGGAACATACATATGATGTCCACATAAGCAGCCTGAAGTCAGAAATTCAACTGATATCTTGAATTGTAAAAATATGGAAGTTCATGTTCGACATTGTCAAAATTAAAAATTCATGTTCAATATGCAAAATATGCTAAAATTTGTGATTTTTCGTGCAATTAAACCTTATTTTAACTTGTAAAACGACGACAAAATTTAAAGTTTTTGACTTTTAGGCTTATGATATACTCCCTCCGTCCCAAATTGATAGGCAATGTAGGACAAACACAGGTATAAAGAAATTTAGTAAATTTATGTAAAATGAATAATTTCATAAAAACATATCACATTTATCCTTATTTTATGTAGTGTTGACTTGACTCTTAGTGGTGTTTGCTCTATTTTTAATTTAATGTACTATAATCAACAGGATATTTATGCTATTTTATTATTTAAGAAATAAATGACTGTCTATAATTTGAGACAAAACAATTATCAATTTGAAACGGAAGGAGTACTACGTACTTCCTCCAAATTTTATCTTATTTCCATTGTTGAAACTATTATAATATTATCACATACAACTTTTTTTTTTCTTTTAATTGTGCTTTCAAATTTTGAATTTTTGATCCTTGCTATTTAAAAAATTGAATCGATTCTTTTCTTGAACACATTGGTCATCTCAATATACCAATTTTTATATTTAATTTTGACCGAGAACACAAGTATTATATCAATTATTGTTTATTTCGAAAGGTATAAAATATTATGATGAAAGTTTTGAAATGAAGAGAGAAACTACAAGTCTTGAGTTGAAAATTGCATTGTGCATAAAATAATTGCTGTGAAAACTGAAATTTCTTTCGTTCAAACACAACCAAAAAGTGAAAGAAAAGCAAACCGAAAGCTGCATCTAACACCTTGTCATTTATCGGTTTTTGTCTATATTATTGCCTTTTTAGTCACAAACCAATTATATATACTCATCGTACCTTTAATAGTATATTATATTATATTATATTATATATAACTCACATGAATACTCCGACACATAATTATTTCTATACAGATGTCGCCAATTAGTATATATTGCTCTTAAATTAATATATTGAAAATGATTGTCCTATTATAATTTTTTTACTCCATATGAAATTTTAAAAACAAAGAATTTTTTGAGGTGCAAATGCAAGATAATTTAATAAATATCCTATTTTTGTTTAAATCTTTTTAAATTTTATTTAGTATTCCAATTATCTCTAGACTTTTATTTAATTTTTTGGTTGTTTCTTTTATAACTTTTTTATAACTCTGATAACTTTTTATGATGTGTCATATAATTTGGTAGTGCATTTAGTGACATGTTAGCTATGATAAGTCCTATTAAACTCGTTAAATTTTCAAACTTTTTATTAAATTCATATAAGGTCCTAGCAACATGGTATTTTTTTTTGAAATTTTAACGGATCTAAATAAAAAAATCAATCTTTTCTATGAATTTAATAAAATTGGCTGACATGTTAACAAATGAACTATCAAAAGGCCCATCATAAAGAATAGCTAATGCGTTAGTAGAATTTTTTTTGGAAGATAGTATCATCCATTTGGAATTAATAGTTGATGCATTATTAGGAATTCTTCATCTGAGTGAGGTTTATTAGTCTGACCTATGAGTACTCCTTTCATACAAGTGATGTAATAATCTAAATATTTCTGTTTTATATTATTAAATAAAGGATAAATTATGTTGTCTGATGGGAGATTTTATAATTTTAAGAAATATATTGGCATATAGTGATCATGTCTTATTCTAGTAACTCAAATTAAAAACTAGAGACAATTTTTTTTAGACAAAAGCGTAAACTATGTCAAATTTTTAAATACGTTATTTTAATTTAAACATACATTAATTTGAAAATAGTTAGAAAATACTAGAATGAAGTTCTTTTTTAAAAAAGTATATAAAGCATGTCTCGAGCTCAAAAATTTATTTACAATTTTCTTTTTGCTTGAATTATAAGTTTGATGACCTGATAATTGCGTTAATTTTTTTTTAATCAAGCCCTTAATATTTTAAAATCACAAGACTATTGTTTAAAAAACAAAATCAGAAAATTAAATAGAGCATAGAAATAAATTACACGTGGGAAAATAAAATGAAATGAATAATGCAGCGTGTGGAAAATAATGTAGCCGTACCAAGAAAGAGAGATTAGGCATAAAGTTCCTTAAAAATTCTTAAAGAAGGAATCAGGCGACTCATTTGTTGAAAATTCTTGTGTTTTTCTTAAAAACAATAATTATTGTTATGTGGCCATTTCACTTCCATGTACCTTCTTTCGGGGCCCACCACTCGTGTCAAAAATTCAACGGGCCCTACTACCCTTATTCATGAAAAATATCCTTGCGGGAGCAAAATGTTTTAAAAAAATACAGTCTTCTCTCATAAAAATACAATTTCAAAAAAAAACTTTTAAATTTAAATTTGTTATTGGTTTTTAAAAAATAAATTTGTTTAATTTACTGACAATTTTACCACCAATTTACCTAAAAAAAACTAGTTTACTATTTATTTACTTTTTAAATTGTAAAGCTAAGTAAAGTATTATTTAAATTTACTATTAGTATTATAAAACATGTACAAAATTAGTTTAAATTTATTTATTTTTAATTACTAAGGAAACAAATTTACTATTAGTTGACTCTCGTTTTTTTTTTAAAGTTTACTATAAATTTACTTTTGGAATCATAAAGTTAAATTAAACTATTTTTTCTAGTTTACTATTAGTATATTTTTACTGTGTACGAAATAAAATTTAATTTGTTTTACGTTTAGTCTACTATCATTTTATTTTTAATTTATTTAAAGATAAATTTATTATTAGTTTATTATCGGTTTACTTTCAGTTTTCTAAAAGATAAATTCATTTTTTTTTATCAAAATGAAGATTTCATTTATATTAGCTAGGCCAAACGTACAATATACTCCCGGAGGAGAAAATACGCAATACAAAAATTACAGTAAAGATAATACATAAAGAACAAACATTGAAATTTCTAAATCCAATTAAAAAATTTGAGAGGTATCGAATGAACCATACTCATCGTTAGTCCAAATAAGGATCCACTATGAGATAGATAAACCGGCGATTCACCGAGACTAATCAAATGTTTGAAAAGATCCCTGCTGAAAATGTAGCTTGATTGCACAGATCCGGTTCTCTTGACCGTAAAACTCGAATCTCGACTCCCGAAAGTGAAGAAATGCTAATCTTAAGTCAGATTAAAATAGATCTAACCTAATTAAGACACAAAACTAGAAAAAATTCTAGAACTAAACTAAAAAAGAATTACTATTGGTCTAGATAGATTAACGGTCACAAAAAATTCATTGTTAGATTACTATTGGTCTAGACAAATTAACAGTCAAAAAAAAAACAATGATCATTATTGTTTATTTTCAACATAAAGTCATATGTTTATGATCTAATGGTTGCAAAAAGCCATTAATTTTGAATTAAAAAAAAGTTACAAGTTGATTAACTGCATTGATTAACATTTTCTTCTTCAGTAATTCCACTTCTCAATCACAATGCAAGAATTTGGTCGGTTTTGAACCAAAACCACAACCCAAATTCGATACTTTTCACTACTTTATCCGGAAACAATGTTTTTTTCAGTATGTTTCGCCATCGACTACCACCGCCATTTTTATTTGATGTTATCATAAACATTGTGAATCATTCAAGTGCACAATTCTATTCTATTCTATTATTGTGAGAAAATAATTCCACTACGGTCATTTTTCTTTTCTACCTATATCACCATAATCCCTCAATATCCGAAAAAATTCAAATATGCCCCTAACGTCTTAAAAAATGAACAATCAAGCCTCCGATTTTGACGCATAAATGAGATGTGTCTTGATTGTCCAAATTAGGGGTCTGGTTGTTCATTTTTTAAAATGTAAGGCATATTTAGACCTTTTTGAACGATGGGAGATTACTTGATCCTAAAGTCAAACTTTAAAGGTATAAATGACTCTTTTTTTCTAAAATAATCAAAATAAGTTTTTTAATTAAATTTACGAAAGTTCTAAAAGAGTTAAATTTTCCATATAGCCTAAATCTATATCATGTTGATCATTGTTGCACATTCAAAATTAATTAAACAGATGGAATTGATGCCAAAAACAATTGGCATTTTGTACAATTGAGGGATTAAACAAAAAATTGACAATAATCATTACAGGCTAAATTTTTTAGACCTTTACATTATAGCCTTAATAAGTATTAACTATTTTTGGGTTTATGTCGCATAATTAACAACCTAATTAAGTAGTTTCTTTTTCTTTTGCATGAGATTTGTTAGAATGATAACGTCATAGGAAATTAGGAAACTAGCTAGCTTGGCCAAATCAGAAAATGAGAATGTAGACAACACGTATATAACTCTATATATGCACAATGGCTACAGAAAGTTATTCCTTTCTTCTTTCTTTTATTTACTGTATTTATTTGTAGTCTAATGATTTTTTTTGCTTTCTTTATATCTAACTGAGATTTTTAATTTCAGTAATTTTTAAAGTTAAAAAATTTACTGTAAATTTAACTAACTTCAATAATTGTTTAACAAGTATTTTTTATATTTTAAATGATGAATTAAAGAGATTTATCTATAAATTTATTCTTTAATTTCACTTTATTTTCACACAAATACATACACCCATATGCAAATATATAGGTAATTTTTAAAATACAAAATAATTTTTTATATACATAATTTAATTTAAATCATTTGTCAATTATATCTTTAAAAATATTTTGGACATTCTAGTTCAACATTTTATAAATTTAGACATATATATTAAACTCTTAATTTAATCTATTTTAGAAATGTAATACACGTTTTAAACTCATATAATTCTTTTTAGAATTAAAATGAAAGATCAATTGTGCAAACTTTAAAAATAGGTATTATTTAGGATTTGAATATGTTTTTTTCAATTCGTAAAATTAACAGATCAGAATATCTAAATTAATTTTTAGAAATATATATGACAAAATCGTCAGAGTTGTAGATGTAAACGATCATTTGTCTTTTTAAAATTGAGTTAGAATTATTGTTATTTTTTAATATTGAGCTAATATTGTCAAAATTAAATTTTTTGGTTAGATTTATTAAAAAGCAAAAATATTTTTTTATGAGGCATTTATTTATGAGCAAATTACTATGAGGCTCCCCACATATATCATAATTAACAGTTTGATATTTCTTGTTTAAAAATCCTACTTAATGGTCCCTTTTCAATCTCATTAACTATTAGGTCTTTTTATTAATCTGGGGTACCAAAATATTAACGGAATTGAAATTGAGGTACCGAATTTTTAAAAATGAGGTACCTAACCCTTTAATAAAAATAAAAATGAGGGAGCAAACTGTTAACGAAATTAAAAGTGAGGTACGTAACCTTTTATTTATTTGTTTATTTTTGATTTGTATAATCGAAAGGACTGAAATCAAAGAATTCACCTCTATTTTAGTCTTCGCTTTTAGCTGGCCTAACAATGTTCCTCTTTTGACATTCTTCTTCAAACTTTGAAATCAAAAGCTTTTTGTTATATAGTACAGTCACATGGGTAAGCTGCATTTAATACGCAGCTTCAATAAATCAAAGCATCTCCATGGCCACCGGTTTTGACTGTTTATTAGGTTTTACAAAAGATTTTCTTTTTTTGATGAATTAGGTTTTACAAAAGTTAGTAGAAATGAAATGAATTAGAATCCACTTGATTCGAGTTTGATTAATTTTCTTATAGAAGAATTAAAATAGCTAGTTCAGTCTTTAATTACAAGTGGTTTTATTTCTAATTATGTGCGTGTGTGATATCATGCAAAAGAATCTCATTCTAAAGCTTTTGTTCTTTCTTAAACTAGATTCAATTATTCTCCAAATTGGCTAAAAGGGACGGTGATTAAATTCTTAATCTGGTACATCCTTTTTGGTTTTTAATTATATTCCATATTTTATCTTTATTTAATTATATGAATCTTAATCTTTTTGATTGGTTATATTAATTATAAGCTCAATATTAGAAATGAATGAACTATATTTTATCTTAATCTAATGATATGTGTATGAGGTTGAAGGTTCGACCCTTAGCATTCACAGACAGTGTGCCTATTTAAAAAATGTCTAATATTAACTCCTGCTACCCCCATAACAATTAAAGTAGACTATCTTTAACAAAATATGACCATATGTAGGTCGATTGACAAGTGTTAAATAAACTATTATTATTTTATATTTAGTCAATATAAAAATTAATGATTGTGTAAATATGAAAAAAGAAAATCTAACATTTAATACATTCACAATTGTTAACTTATTTAATCTTTTTACTATCATGCGATGCTCTCTCAAATAATAAATTGTTTAAATATTCAGAATTATTAGGAGAGACTCCAACAATTATTTTATTATCTATAATACAATTCTTAAACAAATTGTTATTGGATTTGAAGTGACTTAATTTGAAAGCCATATTTTGACCCGGGCGTTTTCGGAATGCCCCTAATAACCAAGCGAATTATTATATCCTATGAATTTATTATTATTATTCATTAAAATTATTATTTTATTTTACGGTTAATTTAAGAAATTTTAGTTTATAATTTTGAGCTATACTTTCCAAGCGCCCCCTGAATTTCCTAAGAAACATAGCAATTACTTTTTGGCAAGAGCATAAGCATGGATTGTATTTTTTTTTTTTTAAATGATGATTTTAAAATTTTAATATTACGACCCAATGAAGAGTCAGAGATCTATAAACTGCACTGCAAATAGCTAGGAAGCTTCCATTATATATGTTTGTTTGTCTTTAAACATTTCCCTACGCTACTACAAACAAAATGATGTGTTAGCAGCTAGTAGAAAATTATATGCATCAAAGTTGAAAAGACACTGAAAAAATAATAATTCAAAAAAGCCAATGTCTGTGATTATTGTAAATATTTTCAAAACAAGAATGATAATAAAATTCAACATTGTTAACCCGTGACTTTCATCAACTTTCTCTTTTCGTATTGTAGACAATATACACTTTATATAACTGAATATTAAAATAATAAATAAATAATTAATTGAGTACAAATCAAGATTTGTTTTGCCGACCATCAGTATATACATAGAAACGCCATGCATGCAGAATATTGCTGAGTTTTACATACGTAATAATGACAAAAATATCTCTCCTTTTCAAAGAGAAAAACCAAGAAAATGTTGCTGGTTTTGATGCCAAATGTACAAAATAAATTAGATAGGTTAAGTTTATGAATGTACCGCTGTTCGTTTCATTGGCTTTACAAGGGGCGAATTTGAAGCTTCAGCTGAATTATATGGTAGAGCTAAAGTACACCAATTATTGTACTATATATGCACCTCTATCTCTACCAAAAGAAAGTTGGTGCCATCAATAAGTTTAGGAAAATGTCTCATTTTCTTTTTCTTCTAGTTTTAGATGAAAAAAAGAAGTATTTCAATTGAGTAAAATAAGTTCCATTAATTGCATTATTATATACCCTCTACTTTTCTTCGCCAACAAAAAAAAAAACAAAAAATATATACGTACCCTCTACTTTTAAATTGAATTTTTTTACTTTTTATTTCTTTTATCAAAACTCTTATCTATTTTTAGTACTCTCATTCCGTTCCATAAATTTCATGATTTAATTTACAATTAACCTTAATATAAATATTCAATTTAAAACATCAATTTTATCCTTTATTAATTTCAACCATTTTTGTTATACTTTCTAAATCATCATTAATTATCACTTTATCCAATATAAAAATTAATAAAAAAATTAGTATTTTAAACTTTAATTATAATTCCAAAAATAATTAGTTTTTCCATAATATAAATTAATAAAATTTGAAAAATTTAAATAATTAAATTAAGGTATTATTGGAAGTTAATAAAAAATAACTATTTTAACTCCTATTTCTTATACAAACCCAACTTTGCCTATATTTGTGAGATGGAAGGAGTAAATAATAATTTTTAAAACTAATTATTTTATATTGTCTTTATCTAAAATCAACTAATAAACCAGTATTTATTGCCATGACTATATTAAATAGGTAAAATTATTTTATGAATTCATATCTTTGACCAAAATGACAAGTATCTCCTTAAACGATGTGTGACAATCTAATCCGTCAAATTCTTTTAAGTCAATTAAATCTAAAACTTGTGTTTTAGATTTAATTGGCAAGTATATCCTTAATTATTATTATTTTTTTTAAAAAAAAACAACTTGCGTTTTATAGTAATTAAGCCACTTTTAACTTTTTATCTAAAATTTATGTCTTAGAGTCTAATAGCTCATAGTATGTATATCTCAAACGCGTGACTTATTTGATCTCGAGACACAAGTTTGAGAATATATTTAACTAAAAAGTTAAAGTGACTAAAGTTACAAGTGATTTATTTAACCCCCTAAAATATAAGTTCGAATTAAAGTCAGATTAATCATCATCCTTTTCTAGATTCAAAATTATTGTAATACTATATTTTTATTCGATAAAATTATTTTATCCATCTATAACTATGATTGAGTTAATATATGTTTTAAAAAATAGTTACAACGGACTAATTCATTAATTTTGCAAATTCTCATAATTATAATAAAAAAATAAGAAATCTAATTAGTAAAAATAAAATATAATTATCTTAAGTTATTTTATAATATAGTATTTCACATATAAAAAAATTATAATTTAAAAAAAAATGAATAATGACATTTAAATTAGAAAATATCATTTTATATATTCATAACTTTGACCAAAATGACAAACATATCCATCAAATAATTTGTGAGAATATGATCCGTCAAGTTTGTGATTTGTGCTTAATTATATATATAAATCCTCAAGTCATGATAATTTTTTATAAACAGTAGCTAAAAAAATTGATATCCTGACTTATGTTTACAGTCAATTGGTCATAATGAAGAAAAAAACAATAAATTTTTAGAAATGTAGATATAATCTATAGGTAAAATATAGTAATTTATATTCATATCTTTGACCAAAATAATATATATATATATATATATTTGTCATAATTATAAAATTAACCAATCAGTTTGTTACAAATTATTTTTAAAAATATATTTGTCATTTTAGTAAAAGATGTGGATAAATAAAATAATTTTGTCTTAAAATAATTTAAAAATATTGTAATAAATACTCCATACATCTTAATAAAATCATCTACTTTTTCTTTTTCACGTAGTTTAATACTATAATATTTTAAATTTTTCTATTTTTTATTAATATCCATATATTTAATCGGTACAATAATTTTATATAACTACATGTTTGACTAAAATAACAAATATATTAGAAGAATTTTTCATAATTTGAAACGTCAATTTTGTAATTTGTGACATGTATATCCCACCCTCATTTAAATCCTATTTTCAAACACATACCCCTTATTTTAAACACATACAGCCTTTAATAAATTAAAACAATGTATACAATAATTATTTATAGAATCAAAATTAAACCAGTAACTAAAAAAATAAATTTAAAATGAGAATTAGATGTATTTATCATAATTTATAAAGTTGTTAAAATGATTTATTTGTTTCCAAAACACAAGTTAGAGAGTTGATTGATCCTTTGCTCATTTTCAATCTATTTTATTACCCTATAGTAATATATTTTGACTGCTATTTAATTTTATAGACCAAAAGTTTTTAATAATTGTATAAGATTGATAATGATGATTTTTTTCATATATTATTACAATAATTTTAAAACACAGTTAATAATTGGAGATTGCCATATGGCCAGTGCCCACCGTATAGAAAAAAGTGGAGTTTGATTTTGGAGCTAAAATTTTAACTAAACCATTTAGGGTGATAAAAATATACTCTCGCCATTTTTTTTTCATTTGTCTATTTACCTAAACGAATTTATCTATAATTATATTAATTTAAATTTTTAAAATAATTTTAACTATTATTTTTTAAGTTTATCCATTTCTAATAATGACACTGTAATTCAATTTACAAAATATTTATTAATTAATAAGATTATATTAATATATATATTTATAAAATAAATATTTTTTTTAATATGTACAATTTTTACTAAATGGACAATAGTAAAAGAAATGGAGGAAGTATTATTAAAATTTCAAAAATTCTGAGGTATCTAATTCTAAATATGACAGATTCAATATATTTTCACGATCTAAGTTGACCGTTGAACCCTTAATGGTAACGTCCTCACCAAGCTTCGCCTTCAACCAAATGTCATACTGTGCCACAAAAGTCTACCAGAATCATTTTGGTATTGTTAAGAATATGTATATATATAGGAATCTAAAGATTTTACCTGCCCAAAACCGCGATTACATGCATATTAAATACAAAGTGAATTTGCTACAGTAAACAACAAATATACAAAGAAATTTCCAGACATTTTCCTCCCCAAAAACGGGCTCACAAAGACTTTTCTACGCTGCTTAATTATTGTGTGAAATGGAACAATTAATGACAACTACTTTACACGTAAGAAAGGAATTAGTAATAATTAAGACATAAGTTAGTTAGTTAATGAGCATGAGAAACACACTACCTGCCACACAACCTGCCGCTTGTAATTGAATTAGAAACATTATACTATCAAATTCAGCTTGGATTGATTTATTAAAATATCCTCATGGTCCTTGCATTTAATTTTTTTTATAATAGCACCGTGGGCGGAGCCGGGGCATTCCTAAATAGGGCCCTCGATCCCAACTTTTTTTTTTTCAATTTCTTTTTAAATGTGACTACTAAATTTAAAATTTTGTATATACTGGCTCCTCTAAATTTTAATTATGTCCCCCTAAATAGCATTCAATTGTAAACTATCAAAAGAGTCCAACTTCGTAATTTTTACAAAAATATCAACTTATCAATTTTGAATCAACTTATGTAAAATTTGCCAAATGAATAGTCAATACAAAATTATATTTTTATCAATTTATTACAGTTTATCAGTTTGTTTTTAGGTACTTTTTATGATTTTTTAAATTGTAAGTCACCGTTCATAAAAAAAACTAATATACGATCAATTAGGCCCTGATAATTATCTTTAAATTAAATTGATATATTTGATACTATAACTTATAAAAATTCAATACAATTTTTTACTTAATAAACAAATTATTTTAATTAATTGCACATCCTGCACCAATTCAGCATTTAAATTAATTTATTAAGACTTTCAACGAAAGTCAAACAATCAAATATGTGGTTCGACGGGCCCCTACAATTATATTTTGTGTCAATTAGTGATTAAACTTCGTGTTTTAGGATGAATTTTTAATGTGAAATAGAACTCAAGGATGCTATATAGTTCAACAAGTCATTTTCATTTCACTTGCATTGACTAAAATAATATTCATTAGGCAAAATATTTTTATATACCTATAGCTATAGTATGATTATTAACAGTGACGAAGCCCGACTAGTATTTCAAGTAGGGCATAATTTAATTATATATAATTATATATAATTAAATATAATATTATAAAAATATACACTAAAAATGTAATTATTTACAATTCGAGGTAGGATATATTTATATATTTTATTTAGGTCAAATGTCTTAAAAAGG
The DNA here is from genome assembly GCF_937616625.2 of Mercurialis annua. Taxonomy (NCBI): domain Eukaryota; kingdom Viridiplantae; phylum Streptophyta; class Magnoliopsida; order Malpighiales; family Euphorbiaceae; genus Mercurialis; species Mercurialis annua. The sequence goes on along the minus strand of NC_065570.1, from coordinate 54,103,091 downwards.
CCAAACCTTTTATAAAAGTTTCACAAAAGTCCCGACCTTTCAATTTTGTCGATTTTGGCCAAAAATAAATTATTTGGTTTCAATTGTGGCCAACTCTCAATTTGATTTCAATTTGCCTATGTGGCGCCTATGTGACGCCTATGTGGCGTGCCAAATATTGAAAGGTCAGGACTTTTGTGAAACCAAATAATCTATTTTTGGCCAAAATCGACAAAATTGAAAGGTCGGGACTTTTGTGAAACCAAATAATCAGTTTTTGGCCAAAATCGACAAAATTAAAAGGTCAGGACTTTTATGAAACTTTTGTGAAAGGTTTGACCTTTTTACAACATTTGGCCTTTTATTTATTCTTTTTTTTTTTAAAGTAATTTTTAATTTTCTTTTTTTGAGGTAGGGCCTAGGCACTGCCTGGCCCTACCCTGTCTTCGTCCATGGTTACTAAATTTACTACAGTTTTAAAATCGTGCCAGTTGAATTTATTACGGTTAACTTTTTCATTCAAGCTAGTTGATTCTGCAGCAAACTTCATCAGTAACTCAAGTTTCTGCATTAGCAACTTTTTATCAACAGAATCAGCTGCATTGTACTTTCAACCAATTGCAGTTTTATATCCAGTGATACATGAATTGACGACTCAATAAAATTTGTTAGAATTTATGCTTCTTCCTTCAATAGATTATTGAAACTTGTAGTTAATTGCCACTATTTTATTTAAAATGAGAGAGTTTAAATATAAACAAGTCCCACTACACTCTTTTAAGAATTAATGAAAATTTTCTAATTCTCAATAGTATTTATATTTTTTCTTTGGATCCATGGTTTATTTGACATGTCAAATATACCCACAATTATTTGTTTGTCAATCAATCAAAGCGAGTAATTTTATCTAACACTTGAAATAGCAAGCATATACCCACATCTTCTTTATAAGTATTGATTTAAATTTTTATATAACAATACAAATCATTCTAATAGTGATATTTTGATACTTTAAAGGAATTATGGATATATTTAACATATATCAAAAAAATGATAAATCGAACTGATAACACTTTAAAATCGTGATATATTTGACAAACGGACTATAATTGTGGGCATATAATTCATCAAAATAATAATAATTATGGGCATATAAAAACTCTAGCCTATTTATTATAGCTACTACAAGTTTCTCTTATTTATTTTGGAGTCCTTTTACCCAAAATGCTCCACGACAAGCTACCTTTTGCAGCTAATAAACTCTTTATACACAAATTATGATGCGAATAGACTTATACCCTCTTTTGTATCACACTTTGATGTGATTTTTATGCTTTTCGTACCACATCTAGTCATTACCCTTTTAGAAATATGAACAGTTTTTTCTTACAAAATGCAATTTCTTGTAAAAGTAAATCAAAATTATTACAATCTGGACATTATACTTACTTCTTATTATTACTTAGTAGTACTATTACTATTTAATATTGCAAGTTTGACCATAAATAAATTTAAAATTCACTTAGAAGACTAAAAAAGTAAATGCAAGGACCATGAGAATTTTTTTATATCATATATGAAGCTAGAATGTTTTTTTTTTTTTTTATATATAAAAGATAAATTAGTTTTAAGTTCATCATCAATTCATACATTTCCTTTTCAATGCAAGGATGAAAGGAGGAAAAAATATATTCTTTCATGTGGGATCATATCATAGTGGTCCCTAGCTATAAGCTTATAAATTAATACTAGAGTTGATTTAAATGTAGGAGAGAATCACATCCAATAATTAAAAAGAAATTAAATGATTAAAAAAATAGATAAGTAATTTATAAATGGAAGGTAATTGTATTCAACACGAATTAATTACTTTTATATAAGATATTTTTCAGTTAGACTTATGCAAACGAATAATCAAACCAAATCGATTATTCAATTTGACACAGTATATTTTTTTTTATCTTAAATTCTATTTGATTTACACGTAAAATATTCTATCTTCTTTTTAGTATAAGTCGAACTGAAATACCGAACCAAACTAAACAAAAAGATTGAATTGATTAGTTTTGTTTGATTTGATTAATTTTACATTTTCATAAATTTTATTTGATTTTTGAAAAGTTAAATTTGATTCTTTACAGTTTGAACCAAATGCACGTTGCTGATTCTAATTTCATTATCTTTATCTTACAGTATAGATAAAGTTTATCTTTTCTCAAGTAAAATTAACGATTCAAATATATAAGTTAAGATCGAGCTTAATCTCCCTACAAGTTCATATAGATCAGATTCGAATTAAATAAAATTTAAAAAGCAGTTTAATTGAAATTAAACCAAGCATAAAATGACATCTAAATACCGAGTATGCTAAAAAAGAATTGTGGTTTTAAAAAGTAGACAACAATAAGAAAATTACAATTGTAAATTTAATCGTTTTATAAAAAAATTATGGGTCCTCCACGTATCACACTCATACTGAAGTTGTTTGGGTGTATAATGCGCGTGTGATTTTCACCTTTTGAGGCCTTTATTAAGACCTCGCTCTTCATTCTCTGTCGCATATCATCTCCACTACTCTCTCTGTTTCCTATCCCCTGCTCTCACACTCTCTTCTTCTTCTCCAAGAAAAGAAATGACAAACCAGAATGTGGTATCTGCCGACGACAAACCACGTGTCGACATAAGAATCAGAGTTCTCTTACCCAAATCTCTGTTCCCACCAACTGATCATATGATGAATCCGCACCCATCCCCTAATTCTCCTAAACTTTCAAGAAAGCCCCTCATATTACCAGAGCCTAAACCTAATTCTTGGATTGATTCCATGAGAGATTCTTCGCCCACCCGTGTTAAATCCACTTTAACTGAAGCAGAGGAGAAAAATTCTTGGATTGTAAGAGCAAACATAAATACATAAACTATTGATTCTGCTATATTAGTTTCTTGTTTATTTTTTTATTAACAGTGATGACAAATTATCAGGTTAGTCATCCATCAGCTTTGAACATGTTTGAGGAAATAGTGAATGCATCAAAAGGAAAACAGATTGTTATGTTTCTTGATTATGACGGTACACTTTCTCCCATTGTTGAAGACCCTGATCGAGCATTCATGACTAATGAAGTTAGATTCTCCTCTAATTCTTCACTTCAATTCTATTTCTTCATGTTTAACCGAGACTCACTATTTGTTTACGTAAATAATTCATTAGATGAGAGACGCGGTTAGAGACTCTGCTAGGTATTTTCCTACTGCAATAGTTACTGGAAGGTGTAGAGACAAGGTAATTTTCAGTTCTTGATTTACCATTTTCATGACTCTAATAATTCCGAGGTAAATAATATTTTCTTTGTTATATATGCCACAGGTCTACAGTTTTGTGAAATTAGCAGGGCTTTACTATGCTGGTAGCCATGGCATGGACATAAAGGGGCCATCACCTAGAACTCGCAAATACAAAAAGGTTAATTTCTTGGTAATCTTTTATAATATTATTTCTTATTTTCCAATTTTTTTACTGATCTTTAATTAAATGTTGTGATTTTTTTAATTATTTTTGCAGAACAACCAGTCTGTACTATTTCAACCTGCCAGTCAATTTTTGCCTATGATTGATGAGGTTTGTCTGACGTTCTTCTTCATGAAAATGGCAATATGAAAGTGCATTTTCTTGAAAAGATTCTGAGAATTAATATGCTATTCTTGATTTTCAGGTGTACAAAGTTCTGATAGAGAAAACAAAATGTATCCCTGGAGCTGCAGTGGAAAATAACAAATTTTGTTTATCCGTGCATTTCAGACGTGTTGACGAAAAGGTGCAAAATAATATGAAAAAAATAATTTATTTCATATCTGATTATAATATTTGCTTTTTTAATAGTGCTAATAATAAGAATATTATTTCTCTATGTTTTGCCAGATGTGGGCTTCATTAATTGAAGAAGTAAGATCTGTAATGAACGATTATCCAAAGCTTAAACTAACTCAAGGGAGGAAGGTATATATAACATTTATATTCTTTTATTTTTCAAGAATTAATTAATCAAAACAGCATAATTTCTTTTACTACAATGTAAATAAATGTGCTTAATTTTTTTTTCCTTTTGTTTCAAACAGGTTTTAGAGATCCGACCAACTATTAAATGGGACAAGGGCAAAGCTCTTGAATTCTTGTTAGAATCACTTGGTAATAAGAAGTTTAGATGTTTTACTTATTTCATTTTTTAGCAAATAATGTACTAAAACTGAGATTAGTCTGTAATTAATTTTTTCATTTTCAGGATATGCCAACTCTAATGATGTTTTACCTGTCTATATTGGGGACGATCGCACCGACGAGGATGCATTCAAGGTAGAATAGATAATTATATGTAAAAAAAAAAGGACTCAATTGTGCCTTCATTATTATAATTATTTGTTAGTAATATTTTAATCCCACTTAAAGCGACTTAGGTACTAATAAACTTTTGATGCATAATGAACAGGTTTTACGCGACAGGGGACAAGGGTTTGGGATTTTAGTGTCTAAATTTCCAAGGGAAACAAATGCCTCTTATTCTTTGCAAGAGCCAGCTGAGGCAAGTTTGTAGCCTATAGAACATACTTAAAAAAATTAATTATCGTAGCATTTTGTATTTTGGACTTATGAAAATTAAATGATTTTTGCAGGTTAAAGACTTCTTGCGGCGTTTGGTAGAGTGGAAGAAAAATAGTTTGCGAGGAGAAGCAATGTAGGGTTTAAAAGTTAACAAGAGATTAATTATGTTAAATTCCTCTATATTAACGAAATATGATGTATTTTTCTTGTTTAGATATTGTAAAATTAATTAATGATAATCAAAAGAAATGGAATACAAGCATTCCATAATTTTCGATTATTATCTCAACAATTCCTGTTTCATTGTTTATGTGATATGTTTTTTTTATTTAGGCTTAATTACACCAAAAATCATCAACTTTCGCGTGTTTTGTAAATTTAACATAAAATTTTAATTTTGGCAAAAAAGTACACGAACTTTCCAATTTTTGCAATTAAAACCACGTTTGCATTTTCTTTGAAAAACAGTGTCATTTTAAATCCAATACGGTGCGTTTTACATTCAAAACGGTGCCGGTGTTTTAATTGCAAAACTTAAAAGTTCATGTATTTGTTTGCCGAAATTAAAGATTTATGTTAAATACCATTAACACATGAAAGTTAGTGATTTTTGATGTATTTAAGCCTTTTTTTATGCCCTCAAGTCCAAATTTCTTCCATTTCTCTCAAGTCCATTTAGATTTTTAACACCTAAACAAAATGACATTTAATTTTCTCTATTTTTATTATTTTGCTTAGGTGTTAAACATGTAAGAGGACTTGAGGGAAATGGAGAAAATTCTGGACTTGAGGTGATCCACTCCCTTTTTTACATATATGAAGAATCTTTCAAACAATCAAGAGAGGAGATACGTATAGCTCATATTTTTATTTTTATTTTGTATTGGAATAATGAGAGAAATAAGCACATGATATTCTATCAATATTCTTAGACGTGAGGTGAAACAAATTAGATAGTGATCTCCACTAGATTATGACACATTGTTTCGATCAAAGTTTTACGTTCATTTTTTAATTGTTGTTGTGATAAAAGACTTAGTAATTTTTCTATTGCATGTAACTTATTTCTATATACAGATTTTTCGTGAATTAATATTATATTAAAGAAAATAAATTTATAATTAGAGTTTTATCTAACAGGTTAAGTTTTCTAGATGGATTAATTATTTGATATAATTATAAATATTAAATTTTATATAAAAATTCAAACTGTTAGGTGCAGATTTGGAACCGCCTATAACAGTTAAAACAACAACAATGTCCGAGCATATAGATTTTGAATGGTGGCCTTCTTAAAAATAAATTATTTGCCTTCGCATTCTACTCAATATAAAAGTATTAGGTAATGTATTTATCCTCCATTCTAAAAGTTCTAGTTCCGCCATTGGTTAAATGGGGCTTCAATTACAGTATTATTTTTAACATATTCCGTACGCGAAGATCTTTTGATCTTGTAGCGTGAACAGATACAAATCCACTTCATTATTTCTAGAAGCTCTCGTACCGTGTCAAATAATCCAAAAGATCAATATGTCGGAGTAAAATTATCGCTAATAATATCAAAGTGTTTAGTATCAAAAAGTTGAGACGTAGATTACTAACAAAACTCATTTAGTTACTATAGGTTTGTATTGCAATGAGCCAAATATCGAAGAACTCGAACTGTGTTGGCCAAGAAACTCAATTAATTATAATAACCAAGACAATGCAATCCTCAAGACTTAATTATATATTATTACAAATGCAAAACTTGTTAATTATTTGTCACATGATGTCACTCTGCGCATGGCATCGACCTCGATCCATTTAATATGTTTTTGCATTCTCTCGTGTGTAAGTTGTGCATTGGTCTTCTTCTTCTTCTTCTTCTTCTTCTTTGGATAAATATGGACAGAACTGAACAGTACTTTACCATGTTGTCTTTGAGATCTGTGGTCTGATGTTTATATTTTTTTCAATTACTTTGACACCAAGAAACATGCAAATGGAATAGTGAGCAGTCAAATAAAATGATGTGGAATTCTTGGAGCTAGTGTCTTTTTTAGTATGAAATAATATAATGGAGAAAGCATCTTTGTGCAACAGTTGTCAAGATACCTAAATAAATCAGAACTAAGTCTCTTCTTGGACATCGAAAAACAAAGGGTTATTTATTTTAGGATATTTAGCGATTTAAATATAATATTTAAAAATAATACAAATAAATAAACCTTTCATTTTTTTATAATAATTAGAGCTCATTTGGCAATAAATAATCGTCAAAATAACAAGCAAAAAGTTTTATCTTTTTACTATTTTCAAATATGCAGCTTAAATCGTAAAAAAAAATATATAAAATAATAATTTATAAATAAAATGAATTAAATTTGCATACATAGTTGTATGTAAATAAAACATACAACTTGTATGCAAATTGTTGTATGTAAATAAAACATCTCCATGAACGGCCCTGAAATTAAATGAAAAAAAAAATTCTCGGGTTAAATTTTCTTTTAATTATTAAACTGTATGTTTTTGCACTTCAAATTTATTTTTTATTTGGTAATTCAACTTTTATTTTCTTATCAATGGAAAATTATTCAGCAAATTCAAGACAGATAATTACTTATGTAGCTGAAACACAACTTATGTGATATCCAACTTTTCATTGTCATATAAGCAATACTGATCGATTTTGTGATAATAACCTTCTATTTTTGAAAAAGAGAAAATATATTATCAAAATATAACAAATGAAATGATGATAATCGAAATATAAAAAATATTCAGTTTAGTAACCTTAAGAAATTTTAACCCATTTTTTCTTTTAATACGAGTTTTTAATTCAAGTTCTGAATATAGAATAATATATTAAAAAAGAGAGGATTTTACCGTTCTAACGAGTTCTGACCAGCTCAGTCAAAATTAATAAGACAATAATTTTTGATATCAGACCGTATCTATACCAAATAATATTTTTTTCTCTGAAAACTAAAGTTGATATAAAATGTGTACTATATCGGGAATAGAAACCAAGGAAGCCTAGGAAATTGATGACCAATAACAACTATACCATTTATGTATAAAATTTGCAAGTTGATGATTGCACTCTTCTCTTACCTTTGAATATATTCATAATAATGTATATATAGCTGCATTGGGTGCTTAATTCATTAGCTCTCAGTGGAAATACTTTTCCTAAGTTAAGTAACAATATGCATCACTTGATATTTTGTATTTTGTCCAATTATCAAATCTAAAAACTGAAACTCTTTATAGGTTTCTTTTTCTTGGCAAGTTTTTCTTCGTGCATGTGGAAAATTGTATATTTTTCACTCATTATATCATCACATGCATACTACTCATTCTTTACTTCATATGTCCGAGGCTAGTAGTGAATATCGTAAAAGTTATTATGGAGGTAATTTGCATTGACATCCCTTTAATTTTCGTCTCTTTGCTGTTACAGTATTTTTTTTATTTATAAAATTAAAAATTTCAACTTTATTTATTGGACAAAAAAGTCCTACCACCATTAGTTTTTTTTTTTTTGATGAATAGAAATATATTAAAAGGCCACAAGAAGTGGCAAAAAAATCCAACTCAAGAGCTTACGCACAAAAAGATACACTAAACAGTGCACTAAAGGCTACGGCTCTGAGATAGGAGAAAACGAACCAAAGTTCATGATTATACAATCTGGATTTCTAAAAAAATCCATGCTAGAATAAGGGAATTTAACATTGTTACATCTAAAAAAGAAAACCGCCCGAGTGAAACTCCATTGAACAATTGTATAGCTATCAGTATTCTTGTTCTGAAAGATTCGTCTATTGCGAGCTTTCCAAAGTTCCCATATAACCGAGTCCCAAATCGCACACCATAAGCTGTAGTATCTGTTAGAATGGGTCAAGAATCTCCATTGCAACAAGAAGTCATCAAAAGTTCTTGGCATAATCCAATACAGACCAAATTTTGACAAAACTAAATTCCAAACAGACATGGCAAAAGAGCAGTGCATAAGAATATGATCTTGATCTTCAATTAACCCACACACATCGCAACAAATCGTTCCATTAATGATAATATTCCGAGAAGCAAGAAAAGAAAGTGAAGTTACCCGACCATGTAGAGCAGTCCATAAAAAGAATTTCACTCGGGGAGGCGAAATCGATTTCCAGATTAAAGCGAACTGATTGCAGCTACTATTCTGATTCTGCCGAAGTTTCACATATGAATTTGGAGTATAACCCGTTTGATCTGATTTCCAGAAGATCATGTCATGCCTGCTTACTGAAGAGCTGCTGAAAACGATGGCAGACAACAAAGTTTGCAGCTGCTGAAGTTCCCTCTTCTCTCCGAGACGTAATCTCCTGCGCCATATCCAACCGTTATGTCGAACGCTACTCACAGTCGCTTCTTTCTCTCTGGACAGATTAAACAGCCTAGGGAATAAATCTGCAGCTGAGCCGTTCGAGTTCCATAAGTCATGCCAAAGAGAAACCAACTCTCCATTCGCCATTCGGAACCCAATCTTACTCGTGAAAATCTTCCAAGCTGTTTGATCGAGGCAGCAGCTCTTGCGGATTCCTCGCCAAATAAATGAGAGATTGTGCACATCGGCATTTAAAATGGAGTCCCAAGAATTTAACCCAGATGTTGTAGCAATTGCAGAAAACCAAAGCGAGTTTTGATTTATTGTTCGAAGCTTCCAAATCCACTTGAAGAGGAGACTTTGATTTCTCAGACTTAAACAACAAATACCCAAACCTCCTTGCTTATACTCGGCACAAACAGAATCCCAAGCGACCTTACAGAGAACACGTTTAGAAGTGACTCCTTTCCACAAAAAAGTTCTCATATAAGAGTTAAGAACATTTTGAACCTTCAAAGGCATATAGCAAATGGACATGAGGTAGATAGGAATGCTGAATAAAACAGATTTGATTAAAATCAAGCGACCCGACGGAGAAAGACAAGCACCTTTCCACATAGCCAAACGATTTTTGAATTTATGGATGATATTATCCCAAATTCCCGATGTGATACTCTTATTAGCGAGAGGCAATCCAAGGTACTTAGCCGGAAAAGAGCTCAAATTACAGCCAACAATGTTAGATGCAAGAACAAGATCAAGTTTGTTAACATTAACACCCATTATAGAACTTTTATGGAAGTTAATTTTTAACCCTGAAATTAACTCGAAACATCTCAGAATTCTTGTCAAGTTCTTGAGCTTCTCGAAGTCTAGAGGAATAAAGAGAAGCGTGTCGTCCGCGAACTGAAGTTGTGAAATAGAATCCACATTATCGCTGAATGAAAATCCATCAATTAAACCCAAGTCTTTCCCTCTATTAATGATGCTGCTGAACCCTTCCATGGCTAATAAAAATAAAAATGGAGAGATGGGATCACCTTGACGGACTCCACGATTCAAATTAAACGGATCAATCGGACTTCCATTCACAAGAATAGAACAAGAAGCTGATGATAAGCAATTAAGCATCCAATCTAACCATCGACAAGGAAAATTCATCAAACGCATGACTGAAAGTATATAATGCCAATTTATACTGTCGAATGCTTTGTGAAAATCGAGCTTCAGAAGAAGTAATTTATCACCTCTTTGAGTTGCCAGGTGGAGAAATTCATTAGCGAGCATGGAGCAATCAAGGATACTCCGACCTTTAATAAACGCGTTTTGATTGTCGGATATGATTGACGGTAATAAAGGAGCAAGTCTTGACGAAAGAACTTTGGATAGAAGTTTGTACACACCGTTAATCAAACTGATTGGTCTGTAGTTATTCAGATTGGAAGAGCCTGCAACCTTAGGTATTAAAACCATGAACGACGTATTTAATCCCTTAGGTAACCTGCCAGTTTTGTGAAAAGAGTCGAAAAACTCCAAAAATTCAGATTTAAGGTACATCCAAGCACGACGATAAAAATAAAAATTAAAGCCGTCCGGACCGGGAGCTTTATGAGGACCACAAGCTGAAATAGCCAAATAAATTTCCTCTTCTTTAAACTGATTAATTAACATCTCAGCTTGCACAACAGTTAAAGTTTTAAACTGCATCTTAGATAAATCATAACGCACAGGCTGTTGTTCTTCAAATAAATTGCAGTAGTAGTCTCTGATCTGTTTTCTAATCATGTCCGGCGTAGAGAATGTAACTTGATCAACCTGAATTTCAGAGATTAAATTATTACGATAATGGATTGAAGCTGAGCTATGAAAGTATTTTGTGTTCCTGTCCCCAAGCTGATACCATTTAAGTCGAGACTTCTGTAACCATAGAGATTCAACCGCCTTTTCTGTACTCCAAAGCTCAGATTTCAGATTATGAAGTTCATCTAATTCTGTCTCTGAAAGCTGCTGTAAGTCAGCCTTAACATCCAGCAAATTAATTTGGTTCGATATGGTTTTAATCTTGACATTCTGATCTCCGTAAGTGTTCTTATTCCAATTTTTAATGCGCTGCCTCAAATCTCTAAGTTTACCCACAAAAGAAGAAGGTTGAGCAGCCTCATTTATATCTTTCCACGAAGAATAAATAAAATTATCAAATTCCGGATGATCCCACCAAGCGTCAATCGATCTAAATGGTTTCGGTCCCCAATCAATATCCGAAGATGATTTAAAAAGGATAGGAATATGGTCTGAAAGGTTTCTAGGCAAACCCTTTAAAGACAAAAATGGCCAAATAGTCGATGAGTTGCTGGAAATAAGAGCTCGATCAATGCGAGACCTCGAGAAAGAATTATACCAAGTGAACTCCCGACCTTGAAGAGGGATATCGATTAACTCTGAAGTGTTAATAAAATCGTTGAGTGCAACCATGGAAGGAGTATAACCAGTGCAGTTTAAACGTTCACTTGGCTTTGTAACATCATTGAAATCACCCGAAATAATAACAATTCCTGAAAATAAAGTAAGCGGACGAAGCTCATCCCAAAAACTGATACGATCCGCAGACAAGTTACTCGCGTAAAGAAGGATATGTCTCGTAGAAATACCTTCCCAAATAAAATCCACACAAATCCAACGATCTCCCTTTAGAATAGAGACGTTGTGAATCAAAACACTGTTCCAAATAAGAACAATTCCTCCTGAAGCACCCACAGAGGGAATAAAATTAAAATCGAAATCAGTATTAGGCCATAGTTTACGAATCATATAACTGTCAACCGATTCTTTTTTGGATTCCAACAAACCCAACAAAGAAACTTTGTTATCAATAACCAACTTACGGATATAGCATTATTTACGAGGATTCGAAAACCCTCCTCTGCAATTCCAAGAGATAAAATTTAAAGGCATCGACATAAAAAATGTGAAAAACCTAGAGAGAAAACAATATCAAACCCTATTGTTTGCTCTATCCTTGGTAATGTTTTTCTCAAGTTGTGCAATGGTAATGTCTTTGTCCATAACGTCAAAAATCCCAAGTTGGTTTCCAACGTCCCATGTTTGAGCTGCTTCTGTAATTGGAAAGTTCTGTTCCTTGATAAGATTGTCATTATAAATTCGGTTCATGTTAAGAAAGTTTGAATCTGACAAATCAGTTTCAAGTCCTTCTAAGGAAGTTGAAGGCGTTTGAAGGTCCCCATTGTTTGAGATCACCATAAAAGGTCTGATAGCATTCTTGCGAGGCAGTAAGGAGATCATATCAGATTCTTGAGCAATATGAGTTTGCGAGTTTGATAATGTTTCTGGAACTACAGGATTCTCCATCTGAGTTGATGATACTTGAGATAGACTCTGAGTAATGAGTTGAATAATTCCCTGTTCTTTATCTGCTGCAAAGAGACCTGATTGTAGGCCCAATTTCCATATGTTTTGCACTTGTGAATCTGGTTTACTTTCTAAAAGTTCCCTCGCTGAAGCTTGTGCACAGTTGAGAGATTCGTTTGCTGAAGCAGATTTTGATTTAATGCGCATGGTAACATTAACCAAATCTGGATTTGGGAAGGTTGCTTTTGAATTGATAGAGTTCACTGAATCACTTGTCTGTATATAACTCTCTGAATCCACAGCAGAAGGTGATCTTTTAAGCAAACCAGATTGCTCTTCTTCAGCATCAGAATCTGAACAGCTAGCGTAATCTGCCGAGTTGTTCATCATTACCGGAATATCCGATTCAAAAACATGAATGTTGAAGTCTGATCCCTCAATAAAGATCGAAAGGTCACAATCAATATTAAATTTAGGCGTTGAGATTAGAACAGATCCCGAATCCATACGTTCTTTGCTGTTAATTGAAGGATGGATAGCAATAAAACTCCCTACTTTATTCCAATCATCTTAAAAAATTCTTCTTCCCATGCCATCAGTGGAATACCCGATATAGTAATCCAAACAAATCTTTCTCCAGATGTAAACAATCCTTGCCAGGGAGATAATCTGGTAAAAAAGTCTGACATGGTATAGAAAACTGCCTTGAATTGAGCTGCATCATCTTGATTATAGAAGTTAATCAAAATATGAGGTCCCCCTAGAAGTGAAAAATTATCAAAGATAATTCCTCTGGTACGAAGATAAGAATCCACGTTTAACAAATCTGTCAAAACCTTAACTTGAACCAAAACCGATCGTAGAGATTGATCGGAGCAAACTGTTGATGGCTTGTAGTCTATTCTGCGATTATCAACCACTTGAACATAAGAACGTTTATCTCTCAGAGAAGGGAAGAATTCAAGGGGTTTCTGATGATTCTGTTGGATACGTGGAGCTTCTGATTTCTGAATGGGTTTAGGGTTAGACTGTGGGTATTTGGAGATAAAAGCTCGTATTACCATAGAACCAATGCAAACCCTATTCAGTCTGTATAAGGTGTCACGCAAGTCCTGATTCGAATCAAGGTGTAGGAAGCCAAATCTGCGACCAGAGCGATTTAACTTACGTGCAATTGTGACTCTTCCTCTGATAAGATACTTTGCAAAGGCCTTCTGCAAATCTGAATAAAACCAGTGTGCCGGGAAATTCTCAAAGTAGAGAACAGTTGGGGGTGAAACCTGCTGAACGTTGACGGCGGCGGCAGTGGGATGTGGTGGTCGGGTGAATGTTGCCGGTGAATGGCGTTTAGGGTTCGCCATAGGATTTACCACCATTAGTTTGGTTACATTCTCGTCAATTTTAGATGGCGTGGTGATAGTCTGAAACGTCTATATGAATAATAAAATTAATGAAAATGGAGCTTAATTAATGAAAAATATTTTTGGTGCAATAAACTTGAAATTATTTTATTGTTATGTAAATTAAAGAAAAATGACTATGATGGAAGAAAAAAGAAAATAAAGGACTGTCCAATTATTTTATAGGCAAAATAATTCTTTTTATCCATACAATGTTGATACTTTTGACAGTTTGTTTTGTCAATTTGGTGAGTTAAAAATTTTATATCTAAATCCAATTCAATTAGAGTTACAGAGTTTTTTTTCTAACCGGACCAATCAAGTAATTCGAGATAAGTAATCCACATTGGGCCATGCAAGGTCTAAATATGCTTGTCCCAATTCACAAAATTAACAAATTAAACCATCCATTTGTTTAAAAAAAATAAATAAGTTAAAATGGTCAAAATTGTTGAAGTGGGAGTATTTCACATTGGTTGTGTGAGTGAATGAACATATGTTAAATATTAGTTGGACATCTCCACTTATCACCAATTAGTTCGAAGATGAAATGTAACATGATATCAGAGTTTTGTTCATTCACACAGTTTGAATTTAGACCGGCCCATGTGAAATACGTGAGGGGGGATTGGTCTCGGTTCGGACACGCTACACATGAGGGTGAGTGTTGAAGTGGGAGACACATTGATCGTGTATATAAATGGACACATATTTAAATATTAGTTGGACATCTCCACTTGATTGATGGATTCTAAGCGATGGATTCTAAACAATCCATGGATTTGGACAAAATCTATCGTTTGCCTAGAAAAAAAATTAATAAAATCCATGGATTTATAAAATCCCTCATTTTCTACAATCTATCATTTTTTAGGGTTTTGATTTCCCACCTACTAGGTGGAAAAGTCCAAATTCACAATTTTTTATAGATGATGGATTGTTATACTATTTATTATTTTCCATAAATAATATTAAAAATCCATTGATTTTATATTCAATCCAAACGATGGAATTTTAAAATCTATGGATTTAAATTCCATTGATTTAAAATCCATCGATTTTAAAAACCCTTAATACAAACGGTGCCTTAATACTAATTGGTTCTAAGATGTAATTTAAAAAAGTTAATAATATATTAAAGGGTTAATTTCAAATTAAATCACGAACTTTTCTCTAATTTGCAATTATAACACGAACTTTAAAACTTGACAATGTTAGTAACTAACTTTCATTTTTTGGCAAATTGGTACATCTATCTAAAAAAACACTGACGTGGACATTGTAATGTATCGCCACGTGTCGTTGCATGATTGGTCGGTGTATCAATTTGCCAAAAAAATGAAAGTTAGTTATTTACATTACCAAGTTTCAAAATTCGTGTTTTAATTGCAAAATAGGGTAAAATTTGTGATTTAATTTGCAAATAACCCTATGTTAAATGATTTTGCCTATTATGTACAAAAAAATAAGAAGAAATTTTAAAGGGATCCCGAATATTGGAGATGGAAGAAAGTTCAATTTCATGTCAATTTTCTTGTATTTTCATTTTCTGGTACTGCTTTTGATTCATCAATCCATTATAAAATTGTGAGTTTGATATCCAACTGAAAAAGAGGGTCATTCTCATTATTATTGTTACCATTATCAATCAATTAAGGCATGTACATTGTCATAATCTTGTAGTTTAACTTAATATCAAGAAAAGTTGTAACATACGTAAATACATATGGTAAACGTCTAATCCACTTTCAACTATTTGATGTGGTTTTTTAGGTCAAGCTTTTCATCCCAAAAATATCAAGTTTGCTAATTAATCGTGATATTTCTATAATATCTCAATCCATAAACAAATCGAAATAATATTACTGAATATTTATTGCTAGAGGACAAAAGAAAAGTACTTAAATATGTTTAAAAGAGAGTAATAAAGAGTTGGCATCCACATAAGGGTACAAGGAACATAAATTCACAACAAAACTTAACACATGTTATCTTATATATCTTGAATAGATCTTTATGATAGCTTAAAGCAAAGAAATTTTCCTTTATCTTTTTTCATTAATCTATTGCAAGCTAGATGGGTAATGTGTGTGATCTTAGTAATAAACCCTAAAAAAACAGGAAAGATTAAAAAGTTTTATAAGATAATAGAAGTGAGTGAGTGGAAATGATAATAAATTAAAAATGTAGACCTAAACCATTGGGCACTTGGATTTGAGAGAGCCCACCTTATAATAGATCAAAGGAATCTCAATGTGGCATTTGAATGGATCAAAATTGTAATTTAATGGTTATTTATTTTCAAGGATTAGGTGGTGAAAGGGAAACCCACTAATGAGTGAAGGGGAAGAGGAGTTGGAATCCACTTAAAGTGCTTGATTTGAAGAGGACATAATTTTTTTATGGAGACATCCAACATGCTTCCATTTTTTTAATTTTATTTAAAAATAATAACAATAATAATAATAATAATAAGCCACCTCTTGTTCTATCAAAGGTGAAAAAGAAAAGTTTTTTTTCCACTAGATTCAACCCATCATTGGTGTCCTAAATTCAAATAAACTATGTTGCTAAAACCTCCAATTATTGGTAGAGACGACCACTTTCTTTGAGAAACCAACGATAAACCAACTTCACTCACTTACATTTAACAGATTTCACTCATTAATTTTTGAACAAATTACTCTAAAACTTTTCACTTTTGTCATAAGTCACAGTATGATACCTTTTATTTAAAAATCAAACAATTTGATACTTTAATTTTGATTTCGTCAATAATTAGGGCTTCTGTTAGTAATTTAATATTTACTTTTAAACGATTTGGTACCTCACTTTCAATTATGTTAACGGTTTGATACCTCACTTTCAATTATGTTAACGATTTGATACCTCACTTTTAATTATGTTAATAATTTAGTACCTCATTTTCAAACAATTTGGTACTTCACATTTTATTCCATTAATGATTTGATACCTATATTTAACAGAAGGTTGTAAGTGTTTGTAAAATCAAAATTGATATATCAAATCGTTTGATTTTTAAACAAGGAATAAAAAACTGTGAATTATGACAAACGTGGGAGATCTTAGAGTAATTTGCTCTGAATTTTTTGTAACTTATATCTACCTCAAATTTTACTATTATTTAAAAAAATAATATGAATTTATGTATTTAAAATTACAATGAATCTGTTAATTATATAATATATAAAATAATTTATTGAGTAAATTTATGTCAATTATATTTGAATAGCAAATAAAATCTAATAGACAAGAATAAAATACATTTTAAGTCTCTTAATT
This sequence comes from Mercurialis annua, assembly GCF_937616625.2. Taxonomy (NCBI): domain Eukaryota; kingdom Viridiplantae; phylum Streptophyta; class Magnoliopsida; order Malpighiales; family Euphorbiaceae; genus Mercurialis; species Mercurialis annua. Next base: position 54,086,092 of record NC_065570.1, on the reverse strand, counting down.
TATTTATGATTAATTAGTCTATAATTAGAAAAAGAAAAATATTATTTATCTAAATTTTTTTGGATAAATGATTGTTAGATTAGCTAAACCACAAAATTTTTTTTTGAGAAAAGGTAGAAAATATACATCTAATAACTCATCTAATGAAAATTCTTATGCTATTAAAATAATTTTGTTATATAGATAATTTTGTAAAACATTTTTCAAATATGAAGTTTTTTACCATAAAAATAATTTAAGATATTAGATTGTATTTAATTTTTATTGATGTAGTTTTTTTTTTTCTTGAATAATTACCTGAAGTTGTGAAATTATTAGATTAACATGAGGCTTAATCATTCAAAACCCCCCACCTTTAGCCCTTTTTGAGATTATACTCTTTTATTTATTTATTTTGAATTTTTCATCTTTAAAGTAATTAAATTGTCAAATTCTTTTAATTTGGGGTACAATTAAAATATAAAAATCCAAATTAAGGTAAAATTTAAAAAAATTCTACGTTAAGGTGTAATTGAAAAAGGGGCTAAATCCATAAAAAAAAAAAAGGGGGCTAAAGATCGGGATTTTTTAAGTGATTAGACCTTAAAATGACGAATTTTGTATTTGTGAATTTCATCGTAGTAGATATATTAATAGAATTATCCAAAATCGAACTCTATACCTTTTAATTAGAGACTTTAGTACCATGTTAAGTAACAAATTCTTTCCAACACATCAAATTTAACATTACTATTATCTTAAAAGAGCATCCTACGATCAGGCACCCACCCAACCAGCTTAAGCCATGTACCTGTAATTAACTAATTAAAATAAACTATTGTATGTAATGGCACTACAATTAATGTCTTTACATGCTAAAATTACAGCATAAATACATGATGAGCATTAAACTATTAACTTAATCATAAAAAGCATAAGCATGTTCTAGTTAATATAGTACTAGAATTTTGTGGTGATGAATTAAGGAGTAATGTTTGTTGGCATTTCTTTTTGGTACGTGGCCATATATACATGGTGTCGAATCGATCTCTTGCCCTAGAGATTCTAAAAACCTGAATTCCCTATAGGAACATGCATGTCATTGTAGGACTATTGGTCCCCGCTTAGAGGGTCGAGCAGCAACAGTAATTAGGCATTAATCTAAATTTATTTTTGTACGGTATTTTGTCTTTTGAATATGTTAACCATTTGTATAATAATGAATCTTATTGTATGTTTAAGCTAATTTGTTTACCATGTGATCTATATGATCTTGACATAGGGAACAAATGAATTATCTGTTTGTATGATTGGGGTTTGGTTCTTCCATTCATACTCTTTCATTATTGGTGCAAAGTAACCTCTATCCCTTGTATTAATATTTTTTACTTAAGTATACAAATAAGGTTGAAGATACAAAATAACCTTTAATATTTTTTATTAATGAGCATTTAAGTCTTTTTATTATTTTTAATCGGACAAGTCCTCCATTTTTCTAAAATAGTGTAAACAAACTCCAAAATTAAATGCCATTAGAAATTAATCGTTAATATACTTGCATAAAATGACCAATCATTTAAAAAAATCTAAAGCTCAACCCTACAGCGCCACCTCCCCCTCCCAGCACATTGATAACCAGATCAACACCGGTTTCGTTATTTGAAATGATATCAATATTACCAACAAAAGTTGGTTCAAGTGGTAAGCGGTTCGAGACTTATAAATGCAGAAAATCCTCGCTAGCAGACTCACCCGCCATGCCAGGTGCGCGACGCGGGTCGGATCCGGATTAGTCAGGGCGAAGCCCTGAAAACCGGATGGACAACCAAAAAAAAACCGTCAATGTTATGCGCCCATAATAGCAACTTCCCCACCGATCATAACAGCAATAGCTTTATCACCATTGGCCTTTGCCACACCAGCGTTGCCGCCTTCGATCTCGCCAACAGTCGCCCCGCCACAAACAACCTTGCAGTAGTAGTAGCCCTAATTTGTGTCTTCATCCTCCGCTAATTAAATTAGTCCATGTATGTACTTTAATTATCTTAAGACTTTTTTAAATGGTTAGTCATTTTTATGTAGTCATTTCTATGTAGCATGTTGACGACTTATTTCTTACGGTGTTTAACTTTTGTGCTTATTTGCACCATTTTAAAGATATTTAGGGCTTTTCTGAAAAATTAATAATTATAAAAAGACTTAAATGCTCATTTATAAAAATTTCAAGAGTCTTATTGTACCTTATTCCAATAAACAAAAAAGAAATATATATAGTACATGAGTTAGCTAGAAATTCTTGAACATCATAAAACACATTGAATAGCAATGTGAAAAATAGCAATAGTAGTTTAGCATCCAGCTAGTCTGTCTACACTTTATTAATTATTTGGTTGCATATTTAAGTATTGTTAGTCATTTTCACAATAATATTTCTTGAACATATATATATATATATATATATATATAATATTGTTAGGTTTTAAACTTTGAATTTTGGTTAAAAGTAAGGTAGCTATATTTTCAAGATTCGAATAAGTAGGCCGAAGAATCATTTTCTAGCAAATAAAATTAGTAGTCATATCTCAGCCTTTGCTAGCTAGCTGCATTCATTACTGCTTCCCTTACAGAAGTAGCGTTTTATAGAGCTAGGCATATAGAACATAATTTAAAAATTTATTTCAATATATTATAGGGTTGATTCTGAATTGATATATACCAAATTAACATTCACAATTTTTCTAGTTTTTGTATATTTTATATAAATGATGGATGAGAAATGAAGAAGTGCTTCTAGCAAGACCTGTTTGTGGGCCGGATTTGGCTGACTCGGATTGGATACAGGCTGGATTATGTTTAATGCAAGTCCAAATAATCGGGCCCAAGGGTTCGGGTCTCATATTTACTACTCAAACTCGAACTGGACATTAATAATCATTGGGCCGAATTTTTACAGGTCTACTTGAAAAATTACATGAAAATAAAAATCTAAGCCCGTCCACTAAAAAAATCGGGTTTATTGCAGGCTTGAACTCAAACAGAACTTAAAATAAAAAGAGAAAATTACATCAAATCACCCAAAAACTCAAATCTTTATGTTAGTGACCCAGCCTTTTTTTTATAGTAAAAATCCCTCAATTTTTAGGAAAAGTTTCCATGCCTACCTTTAAATAATTGTCATTCCTATTTTATCCTTATAGTGTATTTTTTTTATTATGTTTCTATTACACACAATCATTTTCTTCCTATTTGTTCATGCATCACCACGTGATTATTACCCTTATCCCTTATCTGTTCATTCTTTTTTTTCCAAACCTGCTTATTTAATTTATCATGCTTACTTCTTTTTTAGTTTATGCGGACACCTGCTCAATTTAACTTTTTTGACTTACAAGTTACAACCCATGCTCATTCTATTTAAAATTATTATTGTATATGCTATTTTATTTCTTTTGTTCATTAGACTATAAAATTAATCTCATTCTTTTTCATGAAAAATTATGTCATTATAATAATATTATTTTAATATATAATAATAAAATTATAAATTTTTTATTAATTAAATTTATATAATCTTTTCTAAAAACTCTATGCCGGTTAGTGACAATCAAGCATTATTTTTTATTACAATTATTTATGACCAGATATTTGGTGGTCTAATCCGCTATGGTCAGTGCAAACTCAATATAAATTTGATGTCAATTTTTTATTTGTTTATTTAACTAATTATAAATTTAAATTTTATTTTTTCTAATTAAATTAATATAAGTGTAAATAAAATAAAAATTTAATGTAAATTGAACATTAACTTAGAGTAAACTAAGTTAAAGTAATTTTTTATTAAATTTTTTATAGTTTTTTTATTAACTTAGTTTAATTAAATTTATTTATTAAAAATTTATACTATCGAGAATTAGTATATAGAGTGATAAATAAACGATTAAAAATTAAAAATAAACTATCTAAACTTTTGTAAGGTACTGAATCTAGAAAAGAAAAAGAAAGTGATGATAAATAATGAAATTATTTGTTATCTTGTTGTATGGTTTTACAAATTTGATGGTTTTTAATTTTATTTTTTTAGCTTTTATTCCAACTGACATTTACGGTTGCTTTATTTTTATTATAGAATTGAATAACTCTTTTAATTGAAATGTATTTGATAGTCTAGAAAATCAAAAATTAATCTGATGTGAACTTAATGTGAACCTCTATCAACTGAACTATTTTAATTCAATTTTTAATCATATTTATCTTGCTGCTGTTTACAATTTTAAATGACATTTATATCGAGAGAAATTTGAGATTTAGTGTTATATACTAATTGAATATCTCTTTTAAGTGAAATGTATTTGAAAATTATAAAACCAAAAATAAACCTAATGTGACTCTGATGTGAACCTATATCAACTGAATTATTTTAATTCAACTTTTAATCAAATTTATCTTGCTGCTCTTTACAATCTTAAATGACATTTTATATCGAGAGAATTTTGAGATTTAGTGTACTAATTGAATATCTCTTTTAAGTGAAATGTATTTGACAATTATAAAATCGAAAATCAACCTATTGTGAACCTACTGTGAACCTATATTAACTGAACTACTTTAATTCAATTTTTAACCAAATTTGTCTTGCTGCTTTTTATAATCTTAAATGACATTTTATATAGAGAAAATTTTGAGATTTAGTGTAATATAGATTGAATATTTCTTTTAAGTGAAATGTAATTGATAGTCTATAAAATCGAAAATCAACCTGAAGTGAACTTGATATGAACTTATATCAACTGAACTATTTTAATTTTTTTTTTATAAAATTTATTTTACTGCTCTTACAATTTTAACTGAAATTTTATATAGATAAAATTTTGAAATTTAGTGTAATATACAAATTGAATATCTCATTTAAGTGAAATGTATTTGACAGACTGTAAAACCAAAAATCAACCTGATGTGAACCTTATATGAACCTATATCAACTGAACTACTTCATTTTAATTCAATTATCAATGTGTATGTTGAATGATAGTTAAGAAATAGAGTAGTAGAGAAAATGTATAGCAGTGTTCTGTTTTCAAATAAAAGGAAAAGCATATGAAAATATAACCATTTATCTTGCTATCTTATAGTTTTGTTGGTGTTATGTTTTAATTAGAGTGTATAAAAAATCGAATTACTAAATTTATTAATGTCTCCATTTAATTATTATTTTTTGTATGTAAGTTTTGTATAAATTCAAAGTGAACTTAATATCTAACTCAATGTAAGTGTAGCATAAAACACTAATTCAAATTACCAAATAAATTATGATATACATAATATAAATAAAGAAAAACAAATTAAAAAATAATATAAATTTTTAAAGTTTTTCCGTAGTGGTCGGTGTAAACTTAATATAAATTCGATATGAACCTAATGTGAACTCAATGTAAACTTAATATCAACTCAATATAAACTAATCTAAAAAAATTCTTAATAAACTGATTATAAATCTAAAATTAACTTACTATAATTAAATTAATTTATTAAAATTTACACTATTAAAAATAAATTTATAAAGTGACAAATAAACTAATAGTAAATTGAAATTAATTTTTTTAAAATTTTCTGTAGTGGTCGGTATAAACCTAATATAAACTCAAGATGAACCTAATAGATATTTAATATAAACTCAATGTAAAGTAATTATAAATCTAAAATTAACTTACTATAATCAAATTAATTTAATTAAAATTTATGTCGTTAAAAATAAATTTATAAAGTGACAAATAAACCAATAATAAATTAGAAGTATTTTTTTTAATTTTCCATAGTGATCGGTATAAATTTAATATAAACTCAATATGAACCTAATATAAATTCAATGTAATTAATATCAATTTATTGTAAACTAATCTGAAATAACCTGATTATAAATCTAAAATTAACTTACTATAGTAAATTTAATTTATAAAAATTTACACTATTCAAAATAAATTTATAATGTGACAAAAACTATTGAGGATTTTATCGAATGTAAATTAAATTATAAACTTAAAGTATATGTGTAGACATACATTAAAAATAAAATTATTAATTTCAGCTTATCAAAGTGGATTAATCTTAATCAACCATTCTTTTTATTATAAACCTGCCATTATGATTTTCTTTTATTTTGTGCAAATGTATATTTTGTTTTTCTTTTGTCCTCCCTTCCAGGTAATGAAACTTGATTCAGAATCCAATGATAAAGCATTTTCTATTAAGAGAATATTTTCCGGCAATTCTGCCCAACTACACAGGCAAAACTTGAATTGATTAATTTTCTTCACCTGTGTTCAACGAACAGTTACTGTCAGGAGCAAACTTAAAAATATCTTCAATTCCATTCATTTTGCAGATCTAGATTCAGCCTCACCGACATCCTCCCATCATCGCCACCGTCACCGTTATCACCTCGCCGACATCCTCTCACCAGCAACGATAGCCATCAGTATAAAAAGTGAAGAACAAGCAAAATCTAAACCATCACTGAAGCTCTAATGGCAGCTATATGATGGGGGTTGAAGATGAAGTAATTTTTGATTGTTTGTTTGGACTCTTTCCTATTTGCTTTACACGGTTTTGTGCTGAGGCTATAATTGTCTTATTTGTTCTATTTTTCAATTTGTTTTGGGGTATGAGGGAATTATGAATTTTTTTCTATTTTATTGAGAAATTATTGCAAAAATGAAAAGGCTGAGGTAAAAACATTAGAGGGGATCACTTTTGAGGGATTTGTGTAAATTACCCAAATAAAAATTAAATGTTTGAGCACGGACCTAAAAGAACAGGTCTGGGCGGACTTGAACGGGCCAGACGAGCACCCAGGTCCACGATCAGATGATTCAGGAATCAGATCTACTTCTAGCTTATTGCGTGTGTTAGGAAAATACAAAATTAAATAGATAGGAGATATATATATATATATATATATATATCTATATCTATACTATATATAAAAGCACGGATGGGGGGGGGGGACAGGCAAATTTACCGAATAATCCTTTTCAACTTAACACTAAATAAAGGTTTTATAGTCATTACCTAATTGGTTATTTAATTAATCACTATTGCAATTAAAGTCCTAATTAGAATAGGTAGCTAAATTATCTCCAATTTAGTTTTTAGTATGTAAAAAATAACTAAATTGTCTCCAAATTAGTAGGAATACCTATCTTTTAGTTTGATTTAACTATAAAATTAAATAGTATATTTGGTCAATATATTATTATTTAAATTTATTATCTTATTATTTTAAAGATATTATTAATAAAATTAAGTTAATTATTTAATTATGTTTATTATAAAACCAAAAGAAGAATAAATTCAGTATGGAAAAAAATTTAATAACCGAATATATTATATTTACTTTTACAAAAATTCTTAAATAATGTAATATTAATTATAAATAAAAAATTGATATAATTATAATAAATTTACTAATATGTACATTGACGAGTTATGTTACGAGCCACGTGCATAGCACGTAATGCGAAACTAGTATATATATATATATATATATATATATATATATATATATATATATTCATACATCATAATATGTGTTATAAATATTTATATCTCGTAACGTGACTCATCAATTTATATTTAATTATCTATTAATTATTTACTATAAAAATAAAAATAATTTAACAATTAATAGTATATTTTTTTATTACTATAACAAATTTTGGGTGATTAGTATTTATTTTAATTAATTATTATTTTTTGGAGTAATTAATAATTATTTTTTTGAGTAATTAATAATTATTTATGTAATTATAAATTATATTTAAGTATAAAATATAATTGAAATATTTATTATTTAGTATTATAAACGATTATTTTAGTTAAGTTTTTAACTATTACTTGATGTTTATATTTATATACTCCCTCCGTCTCAAATTGATAGGCAGTTTAGGACAAAAACATATCGGTATTAAGAAATTAAGTAAATTTATGCAAAGTGAGTACTTTAATAAAAATATATCACATTTGCCCTAATTAATGCGGTGTTAACTTTGTTTATTAGTGATTTTTGCTGTCTTTTAAATATAATATATTATAATTAATGAGGATAAATATATCATTTAAACATTTAAGCTATAAATTACCGTCTATAATTTGGACAAAAAAACTTAGAATAGTGCCTATTTATTTGGGACGGAGGGAGTATAATCTAAATAGAAAATATCAAATAATATTTAAAATAGTAATTTATTAGAGGTAGTTACCTTAATTAGAATTATAGATGATTAAATAATAATATATTAAAAGTAGTCAATTTTAGTTAGTACTTTAAATATTTATTTTAACATAATATTATAAATGGTATTTTTTATATAAATGACAATTTTATTAGCACATCGTGGCTGGCAAAAAAACTAATTTAATTATAATTGGATTCAAAAATAATTCAAACTTTTAGAAACATCCAAACTACAAAAGGGAAAACTTGGATGAAAAATCTTATAAAATAAAACCTCGTTTGTAATGCTATCAAAAATGAGACTAGCAATTCTGCTTGTCTTAAACTTGAAGACCCGTTTATTTTTCAATTTCCATAAAGACCAGTTAATGAAAAACCGAATCAAATTTCATAAATTCCTGTATTTTTTCTTACAGATATTAGGCCATTGACTATAGAAATGCTCTAAAGAGTAAGGTTATATCCAAATGTTATTAGTCAAGCAAACAACATGCATCCAAAAACGCCAAACGAAGCAACAATTACGTATGTAAAATATCACCCGTTGTCTCCTCCTCCATACATAACAAACAACTGTTGTTTTCTTGCAAAATAATTCCCCTCCGAATCAAAGCCGCATTTGAAGCGATTCTATCTCGCGCAAAAAGATAGTATTCTACTAGACTATTATGTTAATATACTGTTATAAGTAGTTATTTTAGTTATTACTATAATTTCAATAATTGTTATAATGATATTTAATTAATAATTATATTTTATTAGCAAAAATAATAAGTACATTCAACTAAAAGATTTAATATTTGAAACTCGATTAAAATGAGTTTATTAAATTAAGTTTTTACTGATTGAATTTTTAATTAATAAAGTACACTTAAAGTAATTTTTTGTTGAAGATATTAGTTACTAGTATCCTAATAATATTCGAATAATATTAATAATGAATTGCTATCATAGCAAATGGCCCATAGGATGAAATTGTAATTACACCATCTCATGGACACAATGATTTTTCCTTTAAGACATTAAAATAAATGGAGGAGAACTACTATATTGCGTACAAATATTAAAAAAATTAATTAACAATTTAAATCAAATTTATTATTTTTTATTTCAATAGAATTTTTTCTTTAATAATAAAAAATAATACTTTGTATTAATAAAAATTTATTTCTAACATTACTTCCTTATTAGACATCGCTAGTATTTACTTCCTTATTATCACAAGATTTTATCTCTAATTATAATTCTTTATTACAACAAAATTTATAGTTTTAATATTTACTTTCTATTATAATACTATCTCAAATAATTAAACTAATATTTTAATTTTATATATAATTAACAAATGACTATAAAATTTTAAATTACACCATCACTTAATAATAAATTATAAGGATATTCATATTAAATAGCACCACCTTTAGCGTTTTTTGCGATTTAAGCACATACTACAAAGTGTCTCAATTATTAGCCCAAACTTTCAGTTCTTTTTATTTTTTAGCCCAGGTCCCATTTCCGGCATCTAAAATCCCACGTGGCTTGCCAGCTTACTTCGTCAGCGCCATGCTAGCCTTTCCGTACGGCATCGTTCCATTAGGTCTCCCATTCCCTCTTAATAAATACAAAACGGTGCCGTTTTTTCCAAACACAATTTCCCCCAAATCTTTCCCTCTTCCTCTCATTCATTCCACCGAATTTAACTTTTTCTCTTTGAAATCCCAAAAACACCTAAATCCCTAAAACACCCAAATACCTAATCTGAAAAATTGGGGAACGAAAGTGACAAAATGGGTTTCTGAGTGTTTTAGGGCTTTCAGCGTTTTAGGGATTTCAGAGAGAAAAAGAGAAATTAGATCGACTGAATGAGGGGGAAGAGGGAAAAATTGGGGGAAATTGTGTTTGACAAAAACAGCACCGTTTTATCTATATAAAATGGTATTGTTTAGTGTTTATTAAGAGAGAATGGAAGACCTAATGGAACGACACCGTACGGGAAGGCTAGCGTGGCGCTGACGAAGTAAGCCGGCAAGCCACGTGAGATTTCAGATGCCGAAAATGGGACCTGGGCTAAAAAATAAAAAGAATGGAAAGTTTGAGCTAACAATTGAGACACTTTGTAGTATTTGCTTAAATCGCAAAAAACATAAAAAATGGTGCTATTTAATAGGAATACCCCCTAAATTATAAAGAGCTATTAGGCAATAGAACTTAATCTCTGAGTGTATTTAAGTTTGAAATTTTTTGTATGTATGTACTTGATGTTTATGAATTATCATATGTTTTCTCTCTTTTTCTTGAGCAAATGTTGTAAATTTAAATTTATTATTATATTAAACTAAAAAATCAACTTCATGATAATGTAGAGTAATTGAATTCTATACAAATAAGTTAATATTTGATTAATCAGTACATTTTGTACAGATAAATTAATATTTGATTAATCAATGGAATTGATATTTTTGAAATTTAAAGGCATTGAATGACTATTTAAAAAAAATGGAGCAAACAATATGTTGTTCGGTCTAAAGACTGAAGAAGATTACTTATCAAACGGCATATCATTCGGCTTATTAAAATTTCGCTCTTCTTATATAAACTTTCTAGTTGCAACACTGTATAAATCACATTTTGGATGACTATCACATGTTTGATTTGTAAAACATATTGTGATTATTGTTGTATGCTTGGCCAGTGAAAGATCAAAAAGTATACTTCTAGGTTCTACTTTAACTTACATAAAAATCTTACTATTTGATACATTACACCTATATAAATTATATTCCCTGTTGTGTGAGAAATTTATGGCTCAACAAGAAAATTACAAAAAAGATCGTCGTACAAAAATGGTAAAATTCTAAATTCCAAATTCTGACTAGCAATGCCACAAATGCAAAGAATTTGCGCTCAGCGATTATCAAACACTTAAATACATAACATCAACCAAAACCAAGCTACCTTAAGCAGAGGTTAGGGCAAGCACAATGCATTATAATGGCCCAATAAATTAAATCTTTTGCTTGTAGTTAGTAATTAAATATGCTAGCGATTGGTATGACATTGTTGAGAAAGTAATTTTGTTCCTTTTCCCAATGTATCTACCGCAAATTCACATATGATAACAAAATTTACTTCCCCAGTTTTGAAGCTACTGGTCTTCATTTTCGCCGGAATTTCCATGGCTAAAGATAACGAGACGTGCGTTTTTGGCTTTGCACTCTCTATATTTTGCCCTTCAAGGACAATGCCGATCTCTGTTAAATTACTTTCTTCTTGATGAAACGTTGGAAATTTTCCAGTAGCCAGCTTTTCATTGTTGTGTAAAAGTGAAGCAATCCCGCCATGCACGTACAAAATGTCCAATTTCTGATTAGGGTTTTTCACTTTTAACCTGATTTCATAATCAGGATTGGTGGTGGTCGTTTGAGTTTTAACAACAAAACTTTGGATTAAAAATTCAGGGTTTTCAGATTTAAAGAGCGCAAACGAAAGGCCAATACCAAGGCCAATAGCAATAACAAGAAACACAATGACTAAACAACAACAGAAACACAAAGAATAATAGCATGACCTTCGTTTCTTTTGTGGCGGATTCCGGTGGCGTTCAAAAAGTAAAGCATTTTCCGCTGGCGGCACATGGTAGATTTGATCTTTAGGGACTTGAACAACGTAAGTGCCAGATTCAAAAACGGGTGGCGATGGAGAAATAGAAGGATCATGAAGATTAAGAGTAGGTGGCTGTGGGGGTGGTGGTGGTGACGATGGAACCCGCTCCGCCATGGAAATATGGGGAGCGGTGAGAGGAAGATGGAAGAAGGGGTAAGAGGGAAAAGAAAGGGCGGTGTGTAAGAATGCATGGGAAAGGGTGGAAGTGGCATGTGTCAATAGATGGTTGGATAAGTTTTAAGTTTTTGATGGGTCAATATTAGGTTTTGATTGGAGAGAGATTTATAAATTTAGCTATATTTAAACATTGTTTTACTAAGTCAACTAATTTAAAACAGGGTGTATAAATAATTAGTTAAGTCTTCTTTCTTTGAAAGTATAATAAGGCATAATTAAGGTATAGTTTGATAATTTGGATTTTATCATTGGGTTGAATTAATAAATTTATTTTCTGTAAAGTTTATTGTAAATTTCAAGCACTAATTCAAATCAAAAAAATATAATGTAATTCAATATGACGATGAGACCTAGTTCAAGTGGCTAAGGCTCTCTAATGTAATTTCTAAAGTCTCGGTTTTGAATCTCAATAGGGCCATTTGTTTAAGATCAGTTTAAAATTTAAGAAAACTAACTGATAATGTAATTAAATTCACCGAGCTGTATCTCAAATGGTATAAGTGCTTGACAACAAACTGTCAAGGTCGTGAGTTCATTTCCTCTCACAAGCGCTCCCCACTTTTCAATTATAAAAAAAATATAATTAGAATTTATCTCTGATAAAAAAATATGACAAATATTATTTTTTTACTATTAAAAAAATATGACAAATATAAAAAAATATGACAAATATTATTTTTTTACTGTTTTTTACTATTTGAAAAATAAAAAAAATCCACGAATCAATAGAAAATAGCTTAACTTTTATGAAAAATAATATACTCTTTAAAATATTAAGAGTTATTTATTTAAGTTTTCGAATGTATGTTATATGACTATATTTGGTATTAATTTCACTTTTTGATTATTTTAAGTTATTTTTTATTAATAATGGTATATTATTATATATATTTTCTAAATAATAAAATATTTGTTTATATAGAAAATAATATTTTACTGATAAAATATTTTTTGGAAATAAATGGAGGGTTCAAGTATACACAGTTGCTGGAGCTGATTAGTGGGCTGAGTTCAGAATTGCCCAATATCTTCTTGAATCAAGATAAGATCATCCAGAAAGTAGCATTATAGTTGGCCCATTTAATGTTGTACCCAAATTGTTTGATAAACAATTTTTTAATATTTATGTTATTACTATTTATTAGTGATTAGTAACAGACACTATATTATTTAATATTTATATTATTTCTATTTATTAGTAATAAGTAATTCACACTATAAGTAGAATTTATTACAATTATTAAATTACTTCCCTTGTCCGATAAATATAAAAAAATGGCGCTTTTTAAATTACATATCTATCTATATCTATTTATCTATAAAATATCAAAAAAAAATAGGATCAAGCTTAATTTTACTCAGATGCTATTCTTTAAAAATTTTAACGGGAAGAGAAGTTCAGTTATTGAATATTATGTTTAATCAGCAGCTTAACAATTAATTAAGAGTAATATCTAATGCTGATGGGTATTTCCAGTAGAGCAATAAAACAAAAGTTAAACAGTTTCTATAGAGTTAGGTAGAGCTAGGTAGAGTTAAGGGGTGGTTCATATCCACGATTTTCCAAATTTTCATGCATTTTCAAATAGGTCCTTACAGTTTATAAGCTATCATAAATTCTCTCTAAATTTTAACTATGACTTCTCCAAATTAATATAATTCATAATTTGTAATTATAGCAACATAATTATATTAAAATTACAATATTAACTTATTTTTTTGATGAAAACACTATTAACTTTCAATAATTTAAAAATAATTAAAAATATAAATATGAAGTTAAATGTGAGTCTAATTCTAACTCTAATAAAAAAAAGTTAATTGTTAATTATTATTATTATTAAATATATAACGGGTCATATGAATGTTGCTCATTAAAATAATCAAAAAATAATATTTTTGAATAAAAAACAAAATATTAAATTAAACGAGAGTTTAATAGTAAATAGGAAACTAATATTAAAGGTAGTAGGAATCCAATAATAGACCTCTGTTTAAATAGATAAATTTCGTGCTAAATACTAACATGGCAATGAGGATTAAAAAACCACAAAAGCTCCATTTAAAAATGGAAAAGACAAATAATTAATAATTAATATACCAACAATTAACATTATGATAATGAAACTTTTTTTGTCATCTTTTATTATTATTATTATTATTATTATTATTATTATTATTATTATTATTATTATTAAAGATTTATCACTTTTTTTATTCTAAATATTATATTTTATTTAATAATTAAATTAATAAATAATACATACAACGTGTCATATAAATGTCGCTCACGTGTGTAGCACGTGGCGAAATGCTAGTACTATATATAAAAGCACGGATGGGAGGGGGGACAGGCAAATTTACTGAATACTCCTTTTCAGTTTACTACTAAATAAAGGTTTTATAGTCATTAACTAATTAGTTATTTAATTAATCACTATTGTAATTAAAGTTCTAATTAAAATAGGTAACTAAATTATCTCCAATTTAGTTTTTATTATGTAAAAATTAACTAAATTGTCTCCAAATTAATAGGAATACCTATCTTTTAGTTTGATTGAACTACAAAATTAAAATACTGTATTTGATCAATATATTATTATTTAAATTTCTATCTTATTGTTCAGTATGGAAAAATATTTTATAACCGAATATATTATATTTACTTTTATAAAAATTCTTAACTAATTTAATATTAATTATAAATAAAAAATTAATATAATTATATTAAATTTACTAATATGTTCATTGACTAGTTACGTTACGAGCCACGTGCATAGCACGTAATGCGAAACTAGTGGATCAAAAAGTATCATTAATACTACATACTTTTCATTAAAAAATTTAAAATAACTTCGGAATTTATTTTAAATAATAAATTCTGATTGGCTAGAATTGAGATATCCATTAGCAAAAATTAGAAGGATTATATAATTATACTAATTCTACACTTGAATCATAAAATACTATTTCTGCAACTTTCCTCTTTAATTGTTCTATTATATGAAATATAAAGAATTTGTATGGTTTAAGATGCAAACTGGTTTAAGATTAATTCAGACGCCGACAAGGCCACCGGAGGAAAATGGGGATTAGGATGGGTTATTCGAAATGATAATGGAGATGTCTTACTTGCGATGCTTCTCGGTCTCAAATCAGCAAAAGCTTGTAGTTTCCAAGACGTGACAATTCCCAGCTTATCAAAGCTTTAAAGACTGATGCCTATTTCCTAAATGAGGTTGGAAATGTTATTTTTGATATTCAGCTTGAAGCAAGATCTTTTCAGAACATTCAATGGAGTTTCACTCGAAGAAATGCAAATCATCTAGCTCACCCTATTGCTTCCATAGCAGACTCAAGAGAAAGGAAGGTTTGGTTTGAACTTTGAAGAATGCCCTCCAAGTTTACTCCAAACCTGGTAGCAACACAAAAGATGGGATCCTGGAATATAGTCCCTTAGTTTTGTCTTTTTCTTTCTGCTGTGTTGTTTTTTTAGCAGTTTTTTTTCATCAAAAAAAGTATATTTGTAAGAAATTTGAAAATATTTGATAACAAAATCCGATGACCTAATATAGATAATAGAATTGACATTTTGCATTAACAAGTGTCCTATTTACAGAAAATAATTATCAAACATTTTGTTAATAAAATGCATCATTTGATCAAAATTTCTTCATCACCCGCTTACTAATTTTTTATATTCAAAATACAACCATAGCATATGATTCAACCATCACTCTAAAAAACCATTATCTATTTCATTTTTATGTTTTTTATATTTGTTGGAATATACTTAGAATTCTAATTCTATTCATAATTTTCTTTTTGTCATAAAAATATTGCAACTAAGCTTTTTATCAAGAAAAAACATACGAAACATTCATAAATAAAGACAGACAATTAAAACATTCAAAAATCATTATAGCCCTTAAATAATATATATTTTTATTGTTGAAAGATGTTGATTTATATCCCCGGTTTTTAAATCGCGATAAATACGATTTGATATGTCTTTTGTCAATAAATTTTAACTAATTAAACAAAAAAACAATTTTCTAACTATTTATTATATTTAATAAAAACAAGACAATATAAAAAATGGCTACCGTCAATGATAAAGATAAACTATCAGTCACCGGAATTTTTTAAAAAAATTATAGGCAACAAAAGTTTTACAATCGAAAGAAAAAGAGGAAGAAAGTGTTTTCTAGTTTGTGTTTTTATGCCACATATATTTAAATGAATGGTTAGTAATAGAAAGTTATTTATTTCGTTTTAAAATAAAATAATTGTAGAAAGTGTCTTTTATAAAATGACATTTTTAGAGATAGAAGAATTGCAAGATATATATTTATTATTTATAGGCCTAATGTCTTAAAAAACCCCGACTTTTTAGCCCCTTTTCAATCATACCCTGACGTTGAAAATTTATCAATTTTACCCTATTTTGCATTTTTGTGTTTCAATTGTACCCTGAAAAATTAAATTAACGTCTTTTGCGTTTGGAAATTTGTTTAAAACATTCTCCATGTCTCGCATATATTAATTGTATATTTTTAAAATTTATTTAAATTTAGTTGAATTAATTAAGAATTTAAATTAGTGTTAATTTGATTATGGTTTTTAGTTAGTTTTTAAAAATAAAGGACTTACTTATACTTTTTTGAATAAAAAAGAATTGAATTTCATGTTTAGATTTAATTAATTGAAAGATTTCATCATTTAAGTAAAAAAATTAACAAAACTTAAAATATTAGGGTACAATTGAAAACAGAAAATTCAAAAGTGGGTAAAATTGACAAATTTTCAACGTCGGGGTGGAATTAAAAAAAAGTTTAAAGGTGAGGGATTTTTGAGTGATTAGGCCTTATTTATATTATATAGTCTTTTTTTTTCTATAGAATTTTAGTGATCTGACCTCTTCATTAACCAACGGTGACAAAATCAACATCGCAACAAACTAGAGAGCATCCAACGATCAAAAATGATCTACATTTTTCAAAACAGCAAACCCATCCCAACATCATTCATAAACATAATCTATTATAATTTAAAACGACATCCCAACCCCCCAAAACGCAAAGCAATAAATAAAACTAACTAGCTCTAACTCCTCCAGCTACCGTCAGATCCACCACCTCTGCTAGAGTATCTATCACCATCACCGCCGCCATATCCACGGTCTCTACCACCTCCATATCTACCACCGCCGCCGCCTCCACGTCTGTACCCACCACCGCCTCCACCATCACCGCGACCACCGCCTCCACCATCACGTCATTGCAACCGAATGATGTTACAAACAGAGTTCATTGTTTTTATTCTTCATATAATCCTTAATCTTTATTTAAAAAAAATATATTACGTTCAAAAAGAAAAAATATTTGCTTAAAGTCTTGAAATTTAATATTCGAGTTTGTTTTTGTCAAATCTTGTGATCAAAGCCGCTTAAAATTTTGGATCTAATTTTCAATCTATACACCAATGAATTCATCAAAATTTTATGGTAAAACAAAATCCAAATCCTTAAACTTATTGTAATTTAATCTAAATTTTTTAATTCTTATAATAATAGCCAAATTACATTCGTTTTGTTGTAATAATAGTCAAATTGCACTTTTTATACGAAATTTTTTAAGTAGTTTTTAGATTTTTGCCGCTTCTTGTGGCTTTAATATATCATTATTTATCAAAAAATAATAATAGTTTATTAGCCAATTGAAAATAATAAATTTGGCCATCAATTTAACTATTATTGCAATAGAAAAATATAACTTGATCATTATTATATAAAAAAATATATGAATTAAATTACAACGAATCGTAAATGTTTAAATTTATTTCACCATGCTTTATTAATAATAGTATTCTTAAACAAAAATAGATAAATATATGAGCAAATTATTTAGAAGTCCCTGAAGTATACCATAATTAACAGTTTGCTACCCCTTGTTTCAAAAGTCTACTTAATAGTCCCTCAGTTTTAATTCCGTTAACTGAGAGATCCTTCTGTTAATTTGAGGGACCAAATCGTTTAATGGATTGAAATTCGGGTACTAAATCGTTCAAAAGTGAGGGACCAAATTGTCTTATAAAATTAAAAGTGAGGGATCAAATCGTTCATAAAATTAAAGATGGAGAACCAAATCGTTTAAAAATAAGTGTCGAAATTAACGGAGGGACCTAATAGTTAACGAAATTAAAACTGAAAAACCATTAAATAGACTTTTTTTTTTGGTACAAACAAAGAGGCAAAAGCCTAGAACACACTAACAAGGAACACTACGCTCATAGGTAACGCCTTGAATATCATGGATTAACCACGGAATAAGACTATTCGGAGGGGACTCATGCCACTGAATGCCCAAGATATTGTCTGGTATCAACGAAGCGAGATGGTCAGCAGCCATATTAGCCTCCCTGTAGACATGCGAGATGTGAACTTCCCAGTCCTGCTTCATAAGCCCATAAATAGCAGCAAGCAGATCATTAAATAGACTTTTAAAATAAAAAATATCAAACTGTTAATTATGGCATAACTCATAAAATTTAGCATAATTTGCTCTAATTATATCTGTCAATTAGATCATCACTACTTGAGATATAGTTATAATTAAATTTAGTCAAACAACAAAAGAGCCAATGTCATTATCCAAAATGATAAATAAAATGTTTTCTCAGTTATATAATATCAACATGTATTATACAATAGGATATTAGATATAATATCAGCCATTTGAACATGTATTATGTATATATATATCAACCATTTGAACGACATGCATTATAAAATACATATCAACCATATAAACAATTTGCAGTTGACCAATATCTATTTTAATGATTTTTTTTTCGTTAAAAGGAAATTAGCTTCTCGAGTCGTGGTAGTTAGTACACTAACTTTTAATTTTAGTATCCCTTAGTTTTAATTTTTAAAGAAAGATGATTTCGGATCCAAATTAATTAATTTACGTGAAATTATATCTAACATATTTTAATTTAAACTTTCACTAAAAGGCATAATAACTAATTGAATTCAAACATTTTTATATATTTTAATTATTATTAAATTTTTGATTTTTTTTTTATAGTTCTTTTTTTTTGTCAAAGATACCCTACTATAATTATTAGCGGGAGTTAATGTTAGACATTTTTTAAATAGGCACACTGTCCGTGAGTATTGAGGGTCGAACTCTCAATCTCAAACACCTATCATTAGAGCTTAGCTCAGTTAAGTGTATTTTTTCTTATAATTCAATAAATTATTTTTGATTATGTCTTTTAAGTTGGACATGTGCCAACCGTTACATAAATTGCCACATAAACATCAGGTAAAGCTGACACTAAATGGAATTGCTAAGAGATTATTTATATAATACCTTAATTTTCAATTTTTTTTATTTTTTTTGTCAAAAATAGCTTACTCGTTAGCAGAGGTTAGCGAGAGTTAATGTTAGATATTTTTTAAATAAACACACTGTCCGTGAATGTTGAGAGTCGAACCTTCAACCTCATACATATATCATTAGAGTTTAGCCAACTGGGCCAAACCTTCAAGTGTCTTAATTTTCAAATTTAATTTCACTTTTTTGAGTATGTTTTCATAATTTATGTTCCTATTTAAATTAAAAACTTAATTTTAAAAATAACTCCTATTAGTTAGGGTTTTCTTATTTAGCATTTATTTTCTCATTTTTCTTCAATACAAAATATCCCTCTATTTTCTCCCTTTTCTTCATCCTTTTTAAATTTTTTTTCTTCTTTTCTACATTTTAGATCTACGATTTTTCCTAGATCTATGATCACGTCGTCGTTGTCGTCGCCATCGCCGTGTTTTTTCCAGTTGCTTCATCATCGTCGTCCTTTTTCAGTTGTTTCACCGCCGTCGCCATCTTTTGTCAGAGGCTTCATCATCGCCGCCGTCTTTTTAAGTGGTTTCATCATTGTCGCCATCTTTCTTTCGGTTGCTTTATCACCACCGTTCTTTTTTTAGATTTTTAGATTTTCTTAGGTTTTTTATGATAATTTAATTATTATTTTTATAAATAGAGTATTGTAGATTTTTTTTTGTTTTAAAATTCTTTTATTGTTTATATAATTATTTTGTCTTTCTCTTGTTCATAGATTTGCTCTTTTATTTTAATGTTTTTGATTCTGTAAATAACTAATTGATTTATGATGTATTTGCAGTGTATTTATGGCGGATCTATGTTTTAATGTATTTTTAATTTTTTTGGTGTATCTACGATGTTTTTCTGGTGTATCTATGATGCTTTTATAGTGTTTTTGCTACTGATTTCATACACAATAAATTGATTTATATTTTTATGATATTTTATGGTGTTTTCATAGTGTATTTACACAAAAAATATCATAAAAAACACCATAAATACACTATAAAAAATACTATAAAAAACACTACAAAAAAATACCATATAAACATTATAAAACCGCCGCCAGAAAATACAAAAATATAAAAAAAAATCCATAAAAGAAATACATAAAAATGTAAAAAAAATAAAAAAATATTTTTAAAATTAAAATTCTAAAAGAGATATTTCAATATACAAACCAATAGAACTTTACATACACTTTCATGTGCATAAATATAATAGATGTGATGAGATTTATAAATTCATAAGTCAATTCTGGTAGACAATAATAAGGATATGCAAAATATTTATTGAGTTCATAATTGAAATCTGACTGTCTTTGCACATGAAAAGGGGATTTTGGCTTTAGGAAGTTTTACTCTTTTAATATGGAAAAGATACTGCATGCAACCGTTGAGCCTTGTTATTCGTGCAGTAAATCAATGAAGCGTTAGTCATGTGAAAAAATTAATAATAAAAAAATTAAATAATAATTAAAAGATTCTTTATCGCAAATGTCCATTGACTTATTGTAAGTATGATATGTCACAACCAATGCATGAAATAAACTCTTTTCAATATGGCGCTTCTCGCAAATCGGCGGTAAAGATGTATGATGAATCTAGTCATTATGTTCCTAAATTCTGAAAGCTAAATACTGAGATTTTTTAAGGATGTATTGAGCATCAATTAAGTTATGTTTATAAAAGTATAAGGGGATCTCAAGAGCTTTTAAAAGCTGAAATTTATTGGAGAGTGGAAAATGGAAAATACGTTTGCATTTGAAAATAGATAGATTTTTGGGCATCACCCTCTTAAACCCATTTGCTGTAAAAAAAACAAAGGTGGAAAAATGGCATAGTCAATAGCCTTAGTGATGTGGATGATCAAGCTTGGAACAAGATCTGATTAAGAAGATATTTCTTCCTTCGGAATCTGAAGCCATTTTAAAGTTTCTGATCAGCTACCAGCTGCTTGAGGATTCAATTAGGCAGTTACATAAGCATGATCGTTATTCCGTGCTAGAGAGTATTAGCCAAATAATCTGAAGCCATTTTGAAAATTTTTGGTCATGCTTGGTTCATGGAATAGGTGCGGAATAGAATAGCTATTCCGTATAAAATGACAATTCTATGCTTTGGTTCATAGAATAGCTATTCCAAAGAATTGCTATTCCATGATTTTGTGGAATAAACACTCCTCTCAAAAATTAAAGAATGGCTATTTCATTCCTTATGAAATAACTATTTTATTCTATACTATTCTATTCTACGAACCAAACATGGCCTTTATGTTGAAAATTCTTTTATGTCAGTAATTCTATCTGATCTCAACTTAATTTGGCGCTTATATGGCAGTCTAAATGAGGTTATTAGCACACTCTAATTTAAGTTGTGTAAAATTGGAATAAAATTGTAAAAAATTGAAGATTTAATTATAACTAAAAAAATATAAAAGTTTTGTTTTATTTAGTTGGTAAGCTTTCTTGACATTCCCCTTACATTATTCAATATAAAGTTCTGATAATTTAAATTTTAAATTGTTCATGACTGTAATTCTATAATTCCGTATTTATTTAATTTCTTTTTAAGAGCGCGCGTTATATTTTTATTTAAGTTAGGAGACATGTTATAAATAATGTTACTCATGTTTTAGCAAGAATATTGTATTTATATGCTGGTTTGTTATTTTTTTTTTATTAAATTCTATATTTAAATTAGTTTGTATTTAAGCAATTCAATAAAAAAACATCTATTTTATTGTAAGATAAATGCAAAATTGGACTTGCCCAAATAAAGTCTCAACTAATAAAAATATATACTATTCTGACCCTAATTTACCATTTTAATTCCATAATTATTGCTTCGTTTTGCCTCAAAGGGCCTCATGATCTAGATGCATCATCAAATTGCTAAATGAACACATGTTTTTCGATCTAATCAAATTAATCCAATACCAAGTTGACGGATCTTCTGATCTAGTAAATCATATGTGATTGAAAATAATGATGCAAACTCAGTATTTCCAAAACCAGACTGATCAGTTAATCTAACCGGCTAAATTTAAAATCGATAAACAATCCTGCCGATTCAGGAGAATATTAATCCAAAACAATCAAAAACAAGTTAGAACAATTTAAATATATCTATCACTTTACTTCATATTTTTCCAATTTATCTTTTACCATCAAGAATTCCTAATACGAAGGACATATTTAAATTTTTTTCCACTTAAATTAAAACAAATAGCTAAAATTAAAACTGAAAAATTGAAAAATAGACTGAAATTGACGATTTTGAAAGTTCGAGAGAAACGAAAAAATATCGGAAAGATGAGTATCTTCTAGATTAAAAAAAATCATAACTCTAATTTGAATATTTCATTTTGCCAATTTTCAGAAGAAGAAAAAATGATTTTATTCTAATTGTTTTTCTCTTATAAGTTTAATTATTCTATTTAATTATTTAAAATAATTTTATATTAAAATCACAATATGCAATAAAAATTACTAATATATATATATATATATATATATATATATATATATATATATATGTTCATTTAAAATAAGTAAGAATTTTTGTTAGGTAATAGTTAAATAGTACTCAATTAAACAACTTTTAAAAGGAAAAAAAACTGAAAACGGGGAACTTTTTTGAAAATATGCTTTTCTTTTAATTTTAAAAAAATTTAAAATCAATATCCAAATTTGTTTTAAGCCATCTAAAAATTTTCGTTTTATCTATTCCGTATCAGAGAAAAACCGGAAGTGTATCGAAAATGTATCAATATTATATTTTTGAAGTAAAAAATATGTATCCACAGTGTATGGTTTATAGAAACAAATAAATACATAACATGTTATATGATTTATTTTATTAATTAAATGGAAATTTTTGGACTTGAAATATATTTTAAAAAATAAGTGATTTTTGGGCAGTTTTATGGTTAATCCATCTTTAAAAAATAAAATTGATAAGATGAACTGTCAAACTATGCTAATAGCACCCTCCTGTGACATAAACATTTGGCTCTACCGTCCGATTAAATTGCAAAATGAAAGTCTTATAGGGCCCACTGTAACTCGTCAACGGTCAAAAGAGCTTCGTTTCTCAAAACCCATTCGCCTCTTTTAAAAATCTAAAACCCCGTATTCTCTCTTTCAAACTATTTCCCAAAAATCACATTATCAAGAAAACTATGGACGGCTTTGATCGGCTGCCGGATTGTCTGATCCTTCTGATCTTCAACTCCGTTTCCGACATCAAAACCTTAATACGCTGCCGTTCTGTCTCGAAACGTTTCAACTATCTCGTTCCTCAAACCGAAACTCTCCTTCTTACCGTCGACCGCGTCATCTCTCCTGAATCAGACACCGAACCAGTCCTCTTTACGCTACTCAAATCTCTTTTCAAATCAATCCACGAGCTCTTCAAGCCTGATGAAGAGGGGGAGAAACTGAAACTGACCGTAACGCAAAACTCTCCGGCTCAAATTCTCTCCCGGTTCGACCGGATCCTCGAGCTTCAAATCGAGTTACCAGCAGGTGATTTGAGATTAGAGAAAGGAGTGGTGATCAAATGGAGAGCAGAATTCGGCAGAAGTTTAAAAAGTTGCGTTATTCTTGGATATCGCCTGGCTTCGGACTCTGATGATGTTAATGTAGGCACTGATCTCGCTGGAGGTCTGAAATCGCGAGTTGTGTGGACGATAAGCGCGTTGATCGCGGCATCAGCCAGGCATTATTTATTAAGAGATGTAGTGAGACAACACACGGAGATGCAGAGGCTGGTATTGAAAGATAAAGAAGAAGAAGGGAGGGTCGTGATGGAGAGAGATGAGTTGAGGGAGTGTAGGGATGATATGGCGGCGCGTGGGAGGGATGAGTGGGAGTGGGAGGCGACTAGGACGGTGGTTCCAAGCGTGAGAATGAGGATGAGGCATGAACCTAGAATGAGGTTGAGCGATGGCAGTTGGATAGAAGGCGCGACTCTTGTGGTGGTTAGACCTTGCGGTGGTGGTGCTGACGTGGAGGACGCTGAGTTGGCATTGGGCGCATTTGGTGGTGGGGTTTATGAAGAGGCTGTGCAGTTACTTCTTCAGAGCAAGAGTTATATGCTGGAAATGAATTCGTTTTAAGTTATTGTGAATATGTTTTCCTCAATTAAATTACTAATGAGGGAAATTAAATTACCACTAGTTTGATGTGTTAATCTTTGTGTATAATGCATTTTTTCCCTTTGTTTTTGTGTGTAATACTAATTACTTTACTGCGAAATTGCAAAATCAGTGCCATGAAACTGCAGAATCTGTACATTCTTGCATGGGCATTCTACAATTAGAGGTGCAATCAAAGACCCTGCTCATAACTATTTGCATTTTTACAGAACAGGCCTAATAAATTCCTAATTGATTGTTCTAAGAGGACACCTGACTTACTTTATTGGGGACACAGTTGAATAGACACATGTAACACCATGAAAATGGAAACCTGCAACTCAAAGACCCAATTAAATACAAGACTATCATTTTGGGTTATTATAGGAAAACCCCTTGTATATATCATCTCAGTAAAATTTGGCAGCAACCTTATAGATGGAAATAGAGAGTAGGCAGGTCGGTTTTAGTTGAAATGGACCATCCCATAACTATTAGTGGTGTAATCAAATTGAATCAAAACACTATCAACTTCAAACCCGAATTTGATGAAATTCTATTTAAAGGGCTTGATTCCAAACTCAATAGAATAATTAAAAGTCAAACTCAATTTATTATAAAAAAAAAAAGTCAAACTCAACTCATTTCAACTATTTATATAAAAAAATTAAAAATCATGTTTTAGTATAAAATTAAATATATTACTATAAGTTTATATGATTAAAAAGCATAAAAATAAATTAATCAAAAGCTCGATTAGACTCATGACCTTGAAGAGTTTAGTATTTTAAAGATCAAATATCACTAGACTTAAATCCCAAATCTTGATTTTTTTTGATTTTGGGTTTGATTGACTAAGTATTCAAACATTCTAACTTCAGGCTCAACATTTCTAGGTATTACAGTGTAAAGTAAAACGATGAATATGGAGTTGTGAATTGAGAGTGAAATAACAGTTTTGAAAATCCATGGAGCCATTCTCATTGATTTTCTTTTTCCAATTAAAACAGACGCCAGGCCCAGGACTATGTTATGTATCTTTCAAACGACTTCTCTCATATTTCGGAAGCTAATTTCTTCAAAAGCAAATGCCACGAATCCTGCTTGCTAGGTATCTGTGATTTTGATTCTGCTTGTTAATGAATAGGGCAATAGGGGGTCTGGGAATAGATGGATACGGGCCTAATGCTACCTCATAAGCCCAATAGTGTTGCCAGTCCACATATGCCATATTCGACATCCAATGGTAATTGTACTTGTTCATAGCTCCTGATGGGGCATAACAGTTGGGCTACTCTTAATTACCCATGATCGGCTCGTAAAAATTTAGAATCGGCTTGAAAAATGTGAATCAAACTCGAGCTAGATGAATTCATCTCGGTTTAAGTTCGAATATCAATTATTAAAACTCGAGAGGATCACAAGTTTAAACAAGGCTAAATGCGTCTTTTATAACATAAAATAATAGTAATTTTTTTTATTATATTAACTTTTTATGCTTCTAAATTTAGATGTGTATTTTATCGATAGGTTAGATTATATATTTAGATATATGTAATTTTTTTTTTGAAAGCAGATATATAATATCAATCGGTTAGATTATACAATTTATAGTTTTATAAAAATTAAAATACATCAACTGCACTTATTGTTTCATAAGTTTTTCTAGATGGACACTTTTCATTTCCATTTCTTTCTCATTTTTAACTAATCAAATGCTCCCTAACTTTACAATCCACCTCATTCAATCATATTAAGACAAGTTTGTATGACTAAAATAGAAATAAAAATATCAAAAAAACAATTTTATCTATTAATTTTAGGCTTTATAATGTAAAAAATCAAACATTTTCGCCTTTTATTCAAATCTTTTAAAAGTTATAAATCTATTTTAATTAGGCTAATTTACTGAAAATCTATCAACTTTTTCACTTGAAGCGTTGTTGGTGAGATGACATATGGTTCAGATAAATTATAATTTTATATTTTATGGCAACTTGGCATACCACGTAGACACAATTAAATTGATTTTATAATACTCCCTCCGTCCCATTTTATTTGTCCACTTTCTAATTTCATACATATTAAGAAAACTTTAATTACTAACAATTCTTTCCTTTATACCCTTTTTGATTCTTGAGTTAATTTAAAATTACTATATTAGAAAAGAAGTATTCATTAATTTTGCATTAAAAATGTAAAATAAAACATATGTATTTATGGTACACAATATTCTATAAATTATATCCATTTATATTAAGGGTAAAAGAGGAACATATGTGTATATAATACAAATGTGACAATCATTTTGGGACATACAAATATAGAATAATGGACAAATAAAATGGGACGGAGGGAGTATTAGATATATGATTTTCAGTGAATTGGTCAAATTATAGTAAATTTACAACTTTTGGAAGTTTTGAATATATTTTAAAAAGGGTTAATTCCATATAAAATCACCACTTTTATACGTTTTTTCATTTTAATCACGTCTTCTAAAAAGTGTCAAATAAAATCACCACCTTTTTTTTTGAAATTTATCACGAATGTGAAAGTTCGGTGTATCTTTTTTGACTCGACAACCGGAATCAACAAGAAAAGAGTAAGAGGTAGGTATTTTTTGTGTTAATTAGAGTATTATTCAGATTAGGATATTTATTTAGAAGAAAAAAGAAACCGGATTTTCTCATCGATGATAAATTTGCAAAAAAAATAAAAGGTGATGATTTTATTTGACATTTTTTAAAGGACGCGATTAAAATGAAAGAACGTGTAAATATGGTGATTTTATATGGAATTAACCTTTTAAAAACGAAAAAGTTCGACTTTTAGCTCACTAAACATTAAATATATCAAATAATTCTCTAAACATTAGAGTTTTCATGATTTCACTTATATTGTATGGTTCCAGTTATCATAATTAAATTCGAGCAAAAAACTAATTAAGATTTATTGAATAAAGAAAAGGAAAATGATTGATGATATAGCATCTCGTCTTTGGTAATCATGCATTACAAGGTTGTATTATGAAAGGGTATCCCATGTTTGGGTTATCACCAACTTTCCGCAATTGCAATCGATACACAGATAAATTATTTAGCTCATCCCAAACGATTCTTGCGCTTGAAGGCTAAAAGGAGGATTCAGTTTATTAGTTATTTAACCCAATCATCATCCATTAGTGATTTTCAAATACATAACCTACTTTCTTCTAATTTATAATTACAATTTGAAAAAATTATTTAGTGGTGTCTAAACTTTTCAAAATATTCTATTTTAGTGTCTGAACTTTTATTAATTAGTGTTTCAATTTTTTAAAAATGTACCATATAAGTGTTTGGATTGTGATTCTCTCAAGTTCAGGAGATCATGTCCACGATCTACACCGTTCATTACAAAATAAACGGTGCAGATCAATTTGATTAAAATTATATTTTTTTAATCTACACCATTCATTTTGTAATGAACGGTGTAGATCGTGAACATAACCCCCTCAATCCTGAGTGTTTTAGTCATTTTCAACCATCATTCTAATAAGTCAAAATAAATTCAAAAATTACTAATGTAATTTTTAATTTTGATGCTAAATAGAAAAATGTATCATTTACACAAATTAATCTTGTTCTTTTACTAATATGGCGGTGAAATTTAAGTAAAGCGGAGTTTATTTGTCTTTTTAGTATATTGATGATCGGAAAACAACAGAAGAAAAAAACACTTATTTGATATATTTTTAAAAAGTTGAAACATGAGTTTAAAAAGAATTAAAATTCAGACATTCAAAAGTAAATTTAAAAAATTCATACACCAAGTAATTTTTCCTTCAAAAGTTAGAGAAGTGGGAGATAATAATATAAATTCCTAAGGAGTAGCGGTGAAGCAATTTTTGAACTTTTTATCTCTACAATTTATCATTGATCTCATTATGTTTCAAAAGCATATCGTTTAGCTAAAAGTGATTAGTTGAAATTAAACTTGATTAGGCCATATTCCAATAGCTGATTATTAATTAACAGCAATTGAGTACCTAAACCAAATTTCTTTTGACAAATTGTTCCTATCAAATTAACCTATAATGATGATGAAAGATCACAACAAACAATCAAAAAAATTGATAGAGACTGATGCTGTGCTGCCACTCATTATTATATAAGGAGGCCATAGGAATAATTTAACTTTTTTTTTTCTTTCAATTTTCATGAACAAGAACATTGTATGAGTTTTAAATTAAACTGATCTTCTCCATTTTCTAACATCTTCTGTAAGCCCTACCATGTTTTGAATAATGAATAAATTCAAGAATAGGACTTATGCAACATTATCACACTTGTTTTATTATTATTGTAATGTATTCGCTCAGCGCTTAGCTTGCTCGGCCAACATCCTTTTTATTTGTTCTTTTTAAGTAGAAATTTGTAGTCAAAAAATCAGAAAACGGTTAAAAAAATCAAAAAATTTATAGTCAATAAATTTTCTTTTATTCTCTTGTAAGAAAATTATAGATAGATTTTGTTTCCACCGTATTTTTTCTTTTCATTCTCATTATTTTTATTTATTTAAACGGTTAAATTCTCTCCTTCTGTTCATTTGATGTTTGTGCATTGTTTGCAAGACTAGATATGTTCAAAAAAAAAATTGTCTAGTTATTCACTGATTTATCAATACATATTAAATGGTGTTATTTTAGTCATATCTGAAGATTCTTGATTACATGAACAAAGCAACTCCACATATTCCTTTAATTCTCACATCATCACCACCATCATCAATTATTCATATATATATGATCATTCATTCTTGGAGAGATTAATTGCATAAACATATTAAGAATAGTGTTTTTAAAAAATTCCAACTTAAGTGTAATGTACAACATTAAAATTAGAGAACATAGTTGAGAATACTAACCATCTCTCTCATTTCATATATATATAAATTATTAAAAAGAGAAAGTAGGAAATAATAAGTATGGTAGACTAAGAGATGTTCAATTCCTCCTTCGTGGAAGGCCCCAAAGCAAACTATCAAAAAGGAAAAAAAAGCAAAGAAACACTAATCCTAACATAAGATGTGGTGGTTGTAGTTGTAGGAGGAGGGGCCATTCCCCCCCTCATGTTCTCAAGTGCATTGCACCCTTCATTATGGCATCCCCACTTCAATTGCATAATCCCACTTCAATTATATTTGTTAGTTTTTTAATTATCTAAGTGTTTCTAAAATTATCTCAACACCCTTTTTTTCCATTGAATACTTATCTTAAAAAGTCCTTATTCAGGATAAACTCAAGCTGATACACACAATAAGCGAATGGAGACTCTTATTTTATCTAATAGCGCGTTAACCAATTGAACTGGTCATTTCATATACTATGAATATAATTTTGATCAAGAATTTGAGAAGAGGTGGAAAAAAAATGCTCGGAATGGATTTAAGAGTTGTTTTAACAAGTTACATTTAGATTTGTTTCAAATTGAGAAGGCTTATTGGTTCTAATTATTTATTGCCTTTGGAAAATACTATTAGATTAGTTATTGTAGGTAGTTAGTTGGTGTGTGTGGAGGAAGTAGTAATTAAGTGATTCGATAACAAAGGGGTCACATAACAAGTGAGAAAGTAAGAAGATATGATTGGATGATGAAACAAGGCTCGTGCCTTATCAACTTTCCTACTCATCTTTGCTTTAAATAATTTGATGTTTGGCAAAGAGCATTTCAAAAGCAAAGGGCGAAGGCGAACAAGTGAGCTGTGACCCCATCCCAAAGCATTGAGCTAAAAGGTAAGCGTTACAAAAATGAAAAAAAAAACAGATGGTAAAGAGTAAAGAGAAAAATAATAAAGTATGCAAAAGCAGATGAAAGCTGGCAATTTATCCCTCTTTCCCTCCCTTCTTTTTAAACATACCTCAGAATATCCAAAACCCAACACACACTCCTGCAAAAACTGATCAACTCTGTGGGTTCAACAGAATCAATATGAAAAAAAGAGAAACCAAAGGAGTTCAATCAGCTGATTTTTTAGTTTGTTTTCCTTCTAGATCACATCTAGCCTTACTTCCTAAGCCCATTTGTAGTCCTGCACGACCCGCAGAGTCCAGCAACCGGCAACACAACCACCCCCACCACCGCCATAACCACCACCAGGTCCACCACCCGCTCAAGAAATCTAGCACCAGAGGTAGTCCTGCCTTATGGGCCAAGAACAAGCAAATGGGCGCGGAGATTTCAGAACCAACTTCGCCCAAGGTTACATGTGCAGGTCAGATCAAAGTGAGACACAAAGCTGCTGCATGCAAAAGCTGGCAATCTGTAATGGAAGAAATTGAAAGAATTCACAGTCACAGGAAACTCAAGAAGAAGAAATCTAGTGCCTGGGTTGATTCTTTTGGGTTCAAGAAAGATGTAATGCAATTCTTGACCTGTTTAAGGAATATAAAATTCGATTTTCGATGCTTCGGTAACATTCCTCATTCTGATATCATCAGTTCTGACGATGAAGAGGAAGATGAAGAGCATGATATTGAAGAAGAAGCAGAAGAATGTCAAGAAAATGAGGAGGATTCAAGAACCGTATTCTCTAAATGGTTCATGGTGTTTCAAGAGAATCAAAATAACGAGTTTTACAAAGAAAACAAAAAAGATAATCAGGATGAGGATCCGTCTGTTGCTGTTCCTCCTCCAAATGCACTTCTGCTTATGCGGTGTCGTTCTGCCCCTGCAAAGAGCTGGCTAGAGGAGAAACAAGAAGAAGAAGACGATCAAGACCAAGAAGAAGAAGAAGAGGGGGAGGAGAATATAAAAAGAGAAGAAAAGAAAGGAAAGAATTTAAAAGCTTTAATGGAAGAAGAAAAAACAAGTATAGAAAAAGAAAACAGCTTGGTAGTGATGAGATACGACACTGATTTCTACAGAATTTCAACTGATATAGCAAAAGAAACATGGGTTGTTGGTGGAATCAAGGATCCATTATCAAGAAGTCGAAGCTGGAAGAGATGATCCATCATCGTCATCATCATTTCAGGGAATAATTCAAACTTTTTATTTTTCCTCTGTTCAAATTTTTATTTCTTGGGTTCTTCGTGTGGGGATTGGGATAAAACTAAAACGAATCCGAATCAGGATTTTATGATATATTAAATTTGTTGGGATTTTAATTAATATTATTGCAGTTTGTAATTTATAAAGCTCTTTCTTTTCTTTTCCCTGGAAAGGATTTTGCTGCCATGGGATGATGATGTATATTTCTGGGTTTGTAATTGCTTACTCAAATTGGTAATCTTATCTTACATTCTTAATTTAGTTTAATGCTAATTGCTATCCGATTGGATTGTGCTTGCACGTGTTTGTGCATATACCAACAATTGAAATGCCACATGCGATTGGATCTTTGATTCCTTGACTTCTTTGCTAGGCATGTCTTATTGATTTTGTAAATAATTTCTAGGATTAGAATTTTAATTCAACTTGAATTTCTTTTTTGTGATACCGAACCTGAAAATGTAATGAAGTTTTGCAATATGGCTTCAGTATCTGGGAATTCACAGCCCTTAAAAGGCTAAACCCGTCTTTAGCCGCCTATATTTTTAAAATTTTGTTCACCTGGTTGTGTTTGTGTTTTTTTCGAGTCTTTATATTTAATTTATTTTGAATTCTAAATCTTTTTTTGAACGGAAAAGGAATATGCTGCGTGCATTATATTTCACAGTGAAATCAAATTTAAATGTTCAACTAAGTTGAACTAATTTGAAATGTTGACAAAATGTGTCACATCATCAAACTTTAAGAGAAATCAAATAGACACAAATTTGAAAGTATATAGATTTTTTTATCACTTCCGACGTAAACACTGTTAATACTTAATGGTGATTCTGTTACGCGATAACTTCTTCCGCTCATAAAAGGGTCTATTAAACAGAAATATGAAGTGTAGAGGAATTTATTGTATAACAAACTTTCAGAAAAAAAAAACTATAATGGCCTTTTAATGGGTTAAGCTCTCTAAAATGAGATGGTGGCAGGTTGTGCAAAAACCGAACCAAATCGTTTAACCGAACCAGATTAAACCGAAAAAATATGTGGAGTGGTTAAAATGGTTAATTTGGAGTGATTTGGTGTAGAAGTTTTAAAAATCTCGGTTTATGGAGATGATTTGGTTTTAGGTCTCGGTTAACCGAACCGAACCAAAAAACCGATATTCAAAACGGCGCCGTTTTGAGTATAGGTAAAAGTCCCATTAACATCCCCAATAATTATAACCCTAACTAACTACCCCTAGTATATAAACCCTTTTTTCTAACCCTAACCCTCATTTTCTTTCAGCCGCTCTCTCACTTCACTCTCTCTCTCGTCTCTTCTCTCTGATTTCTCTCATTTTTCTGATTTTTCTCATTTCTCTAAACCCTAATCCTCTCAAATATCAACTCAATCTCTCATGAATCATGATCCTCTCTGTCTATTGAACCTCTCATCTACCTAAATCTCTCATATTTTCTGTCGATTAAATCCTATCATCTTCAACCCTAGCCCTAGCAGTTTCCTATCATGTTCCTCTCTATGGTTCTCATACTTTCTGTCGATTGAAGCTCTCATCTTCCTCTCGAAGGCTTTGTGGTTCTCTCTTCTCTGTCACCTGGTTCGCAGAGCTTTAATCAAAGGAAGTGATGGTTGCATGTTAGGGTTTTGGTTTGCTGAGATTTAATCGATGGATTTTTAAGGTAATCTCACTGGATCGAAGTTTTTTTAACCTTTAAATTGATTTTTTTTCTTCATATTTCTAAGTTTCTAACCTCTATCTTGTTTTCTTTTTGGTATACAGGGATCTGGGTATTTTTCTGTAATAGACTGAGATTTAAGGTAAAGGCTTTGGTGTTTATTTGTAATTTATGGAAGTATTGTGTTAGTTTGTTTGTTTATGTCTGCTGTGGTTATGGATTTTTGATTTTTGTCCTCTGTTTTGCATGAACTACTGGTGGATTTCTAATGAAAACAGAAAGGCTTTGGTGGAAGCTTATTAATTTCGATTGAGTTGTGAGGTAATATACTGATTTGGTATCTTGCGTTTTAGGGGCAGCTTGAGGGTTGGTTCTTAATCTATTGGTGATTTGATTTTCTAATTTTTTATTCTGTTTGTCTTGCATGAATTGTTGGTGGACTTCTATTATAAAAGAAAGCTTTGGTGGAAGCTTATTGAATTCGGTTGTAAGGTAATATGTTTCTTTGTCATATTTATATAATTCTAGATTTGTGGAAGCTTATTCAATTTGATAGAGCTAACTGCTAAGTGTTGATTTTGTGAGTTAATTTATGTGTTCTGCTTTATGCAGATGGACCCTGAATTGAGAGGCTTAGATGTCCTTGTGGATGCAGCAGTTGATGGCCAATCCCCTGTTGGTCAAGAAGCTGCTGCTTCAGTTGGACCATCTATGAATATGGAAGCAAATCCTGACCCTGTTGCTGATCATGTACCTAATATGGAAGCTAATCCTAAAAAAAGGAAGGAAAGTCAACAAAGATCTGTGGTGTGGGAGCATTTTGAGACTATTAAAGATGCAAAAGGTACCACTATGCAAGCCAAATGTCTTTACTGTGCTCGCATTTACAATTGTCATGCCAAAAAGAATGGAACTTCTACTTTAAGAAGTCATTTAGTTAGATGCACTAAACACCCACACAGTATAGAAACTAGGCAGGCTTTGTTGTCTTTTCAACCTGTTAGTGTGGAAGCTGGATCATCTGGTCATGATTTGTTTTCTGTTGCTACATGGAAATTTGATCAGGAAGTAGTTAGGAAAGCAATAGCATACATGATTGTTGTTGATGAATTGCCATTCAAATTTGTTGAGAAACAAGGTTTTAGAAGAGTAATGAGTCTTGCTTGTCCAATGTTTAAAATGCCCTCTAGGTGGACTATTACTAGGGATTGCTATGCTTTGTTTGTTGAGGAGAGGTTAAAACTGAAACAATTTTTGAAAACTAATACTCAAAGAGTGAGTCTTACTAGTGATTCATGGACATCTAATCAGAGATTGAACTACATGTGTATTACTGCCCACTTTATTGATAATGACTGGAAGTTGCATAAGAAAATTATCTCTTTTGTTACTTGTTCTAGGCATAAGGGTGAGTATTTATCTAAATCTATGGAAACTTGTTTGCAAGAGTGGGGGCTGAAAAACATTTTTTCTGTTACCTTAGACAATGCTGAAAACAACAGTACTGCTATGGGATTTTTTATGAAAAAAATGTTGTTGTGGGGTAGTACACCTGTCAGATGCAAGTATGCACACATGCGATGTATTGCACATATCCTTAATCTTGTTGTAACTGATGGTTTGAAAGAGTCTGGTTCATCTTTTGAAAAAGTTAGAGCAGCTGTTAGATATATAAAAAACTCTCCATTAAGGCTAAGCAAATTTAAGGAATGTAAAGAGTCACTTGATATGCAATGTAAGCGTTCTTTGTGTCTAGATGTACCAACTAGATGGAATTCAACATACTTGATGTTAGATACTGCTTGTATGTATCAGAAAGTGTTTGAAGAATATGAAGATGTGGAAGCCTCTTTTAAAAAAGATTTGGGTGAGAATATGCCTGAAATGAATGATTGGGAAAATGTTAGGCAATTGTGTCGCATGTTAGAATGTTTTTACAAAATGACTTTGAGAATTTCTGGTTCTCTTTATGTGACTTCTAACAAACACTTTCTTGAGATTTCTGATTTGTGCACTATTTTACAAGACTGGATTGTGTCTAGTGATGTGGCCCTAAGGTCTATGGGCATGAAAATGAAAGCTAAATTTGACAAATACTGGGGTGATCCATTAGTGATGAATAAGCTTGTCTTTTTTGCAAATATCTTAGACCCCAGGGATAGAATTGTTTTCATGGAATACAGTTTGTGTCAAATGTATGGTAATGGACAAGGTAAATTTCTGTATAGTTGTTTGATGGAAGATATGGCTGAATTGTTTAATGATTATGAAGTTCTTTATAAGAAAGAACTGAGTAGTACTGGCCAGGATAGCCAAACTATAGAAACTGTTGGCCAATCATCCCAAGCAAATTCTGTTTTGAAAGAAAGGTTTCTGCAGCAAATGTCAGAGACTGGTTGTGTGAGTGGAAGCAAGAAATCTGAATTGGATATTTATCTAAGTGAGGCAGTGGTTGCAAATGATGTGCAATTTGATATTCTGAAATGGTGGAAGTTCAATTCAGAGAGGTTTCCTGTCCTCTCTAGAATGGCCCGTGATATTCTTGCAGTACCGGTCTCTACAGTTGCTTCAGAATCCGCCTTTAGCACTGGAGGGAGAGTGCTTGATGACTTTAGGAGCTGTTTGACTCCTAAAATTGTGGAGACATTAGTCTGTACTCAGGATTGGCTTAGAGATCCATCAAAGCCAGTCTCTGTTGAGGAGATATTGGAGGAATTGGAGCAACATGAAGAAGGTAATACTATTAATTTCTGTTTATTTAATTTCTATTTCTATTTATTTATTTGTTATCTATTATTAATTGTTTCTTGTTTGTTTTTCAGGTCTTCAAGAACCAGCTAATGCTCTTAATGATCAATAGTTTGTCTTCTTGAAGTCCTTCTTTTCTTTACTTGATGTTTGCTTGCTTACTTGATATCTGCTTGCTTATTTTCTTTGCTTGGTGGAAGCTTTTCCTGCTTCTGTTGCTATTATAATACATTGCTTTGCTGTCTAGTGATAATGATAGATTGGTACAAGAGATATAGTTGGTTGAGCTTGTGTTTGATTTCTCTGTCATTTGTTTATAGGCTATGATGATGCTTCCACTTTCAATGAGTTTGAATACTAAAAAGTTGTAACTGTTGAGGCACATTTTTTTATTGTTGCCACCTTTTATGACTTTAAGTGTTATACTTGAAATACTATGCAATCTGAGCCTGCAAGCAATTAACACTGATGAGATCTTGCTTTACCTTTGTGTATTGGACTCATTATATTATGTTTCTGATTCTATCTTGTGCTGAACTATCATTATTCTGTTTAAGGCTATGATGAAGCTTCCACCATTGAAGTCTGAACTATGCTTAACCATTAACTGTGCGACATTAAATGTTGCCTTTTAAAAGAGTTGAGTGTAAATTATGACTTAAATCTATGAAGTCTGAGCCTCAAATTTCTATGTTTTTGTTATCTTTCTGTATTTTGTTATTAGTCTTTACTCTTTCTGTTTTCTATTCTGTGTTTGCAGGATACACCTTATTTTGCAAACTGATTGGTGGAGGCATTTTTGGGAATTTTTGTATATTGAAGAACATTGGCTGTTGATTCACTGCAGTATTTTTGTATGCCTGAATCAGTTTTTTTGTATAGCCTTATCAAATTGATAGTTAGTAATTAATTTGTAAATTTAGAAGATAGGCTATTTTTTGGGGTAAAAAACTTAGGCCTGTAAAATTTATATTTGTTATGCAGTATTTTGATGCATATACTGCATTTATAGTGGTCTGTAATTTTTTTGTTATTAAAGGAATGTTAAAATTGTAAACATTCCTAACTATATGTATTTTATTTTCCTCCAATTTTTCTTTAATTTTTGTAAATTAACTAAGTTGGTTAACCGACCGAACCAAACCGA
Source organism: Mercurialis annua (assembly GCF_937616625.2). NCBI lineage: Eukaryota > Viridiplantae > Streptophyta > Magnoliopsida > Malpighiales > Euphorbiaceae > Mercurialis > Mercurialis annua. Next base: position 54,048,911 of record NC_065570.1, on the reverse strand, counting down.
GATGGAACCGAAATTTCGGTTCACCGAACCGAAATAACCGTTAACCAAATAAGTGAAATTTGGTTTATGATTTTAAGGAGTGGTTCGATTTGGTATTGGGGGTGTGCACACCGAACCGAACCGAACCGAACCGTGCACACCCCTAGTGGCAGGGCCTTAGCAATGTACAGTATAATCACATGGCTGTAATTGTAGAAGAAGGATTAATTCAAATAAACCAAAACTGTGTACAGTGCAATTCACGTGGCAATCAACTTCATTCTACCCTGGCCAACGGAGTTAAATTAAGAAATACATGTGAGATCTAATTTATTTGAAATTATGGTCCAAGGATTATGATTATGTCTCCTGCCAGAGCCAGGCTGAGGAAATTGAGCATAAACTCATTAATTATCTTTTTATGTCCTATAATGGTGGCCTAATTTGTGCTTTGCATCTCCTTTATCATTTTTACCTTGCTTTACAAAGAGAACGGTGATCCATAATCGCATTGATTTCTTCATTGTAACTTTTTTCTAAAATTATACTCCCTCTGTCCCAATAAAGTTATCTATTTTACCTTTATCACACAGTTTAATAAAAGCAATTATTGTGTATAAATTTTATAAAATTTTACTTACTTTTTTTATAATACCCCTGTTTAATATAGGATCCACATGTAATTTATTTTCACTTTATTTATTAGTGAATTTTAAATAGAGGTAATATAGGAAAATTGAATGTAAAAATTAGTTACTTTTTGAAAGTGGACAAGAGTTTTGGGACAAAAAATTTTCTCAAAATAGACAACTCTATTAGGACGGATGGAGTACAGTCGACCCTCTAATAGTTAATATTCTATAAATTAATAATTCTAATAATTAATAGAAAATTGAGAGAACCAACTTCGTTCCACATCGGATAATTAATAATTCTATTATTTAATAATTAATAAAATTTAAAATATATTCTACATGAATATTAATTATTATAGAGATTTTTTTAAAGAAATATATAATAATTGATGATTTATTTGAGGCAAGTAACCTTAATTCATAAAGTGGAAGTTAAAATACCATCAAATTATGACTTTCTTATTTTTTTAAGAAATTATAAAAGAATTTATTAGATAAACAAATTAAATTAAGTAAAGTATTTTTAATATAAAAATTATTAAAAATTATTTTACTTTATGAATATAATTTCTTAATAATTATTTTTTGGTTTGATATTAATTGATAATTTTTAAATTGAATATAAAATTGTTTCTTTTAAATTGAGTGATTGTAAAGTGTATTTAGTTAGTTTTTCTATAATATAATATTAATATTAGATTTATTAATTTAGATGTTTTAAAATATCTTTTATAATTTTTTTATACAAATTCAATAAATTAATAATTCTAATAATTAATAAATTTTTAACCCACCATGTGTATTAATTATCAGAGGATCGACTGTAGTCTGTAGTAGAAAACGCAAAACTTTTAAATATGAATAAATATAGTCTAGCGCAATAAATCGATATCTACTAGTATTTCGCTTTAGGTGGTGGATTGGATCAAAAATGATAGCAAACGGGTCCATCCTAAATATCCAATCTACAAAATCGATCTTCAGTCCTCTGGCCCAAGTCCGTAACCCTCCAATAAAAGACCACAATAATGCTAATTGTTGTTCTAAAAAAAAAACATTTACTCCTCTTAATAGAATTGGCTTTTTTTTCCTCTCAAAATTTTAGTCCATTTTAATAAATTATATGTTATTTTTATTAAAATTCATTAATGAGCTAGTGTATTTATTGATGTCTATCAAAATATATATAAAAAATAAAAATTAGTGACTATATTAAATAAAAATACAATAGGACAAATAGAAAAAAATAGAGAAAAATCTATAATCTTAATTGTAATTTTTGGATTATGTAATAATGAAAAAATAAACAACTATATTAGAATGGGGAAAATAGTCATTTTTTTTAAAAAATAGGGACCATTTCAAAAAAGAAAACAGATAAAATTTAACTACATTAGCTGTAACTAATTGTCTCACTTTTACAATATCGTCAAATCCGGCCCGGTGATAAAACCAGTGACACTAGAGGGTTAAGGGCTAAAGGTTCAACCGGTGTTCAATCGGAATTAAACCCGTGTTATATATATACGTGAAATCATACCTATTATATATATATACATATATATATATCTATATATAGATATATATATATATGTATGTACATACATATATATATATATCTATATATATATATATGTATGTACATACATATATATATATGTATGTACATATATGTACATACATATATATATATGTATGTACATACATATATATATGTATCTATATATATATATATGTATGTACATACATATATATATGTATGTATATATATATATATGTATATGTATATGTATATGTATGCAATAAGAAACATATACATAATAATCAAGATAGCTTAGTGGTCTTGAACCAGACCAGATGTCCCGGTTATTTAACCGGTTAATTTCTTCAATTCAACGATTACCAAGCCAGTTTGGTAGAAAAACAGCAAGTCTTCAATTGGAAGGATTTTAGAGTAACCCCAATCGATGATCTAACCAGTTTGTAGGTTTTCTAGTTGAACCGGCCGGTTCGGTTCGAATTCGATAGCCATGCTCTTTTAAAAAGTCTTTTAATTATTTCTTCAAAGAACCTTTTAATTTTGGCATAATGTCTTAAAAAACTCCGATCTTTTAGCCCCTTTTCAATCATACCCTGACATTGAAAATTTGTCAATTTTACCCTATTTTTCATTTTTGTGTTTCAATTGTACCCTGAAAAATTAAATTAACGTCTTTTGCGTTTGGAAATTTGTTTAAAACATTCTCCATGTCTCGCATATATTAATTGTATATTTTTAAAATTTATTTAAATTTAGTTAAATTAATTAAGAATTTAAATTAGTGTTAATTTGATTATGGTTTTTAATTAGTTTTTAAAAATAAAGGACTTATTTGTACTTTTTTGAATAAAAAAGAATTTAATTTTATATTTAGACTTAATTAATTGAATGATTTCATCATTTAAGTAAAAAAATTAACAAAAATTAAAATATTGGGGTACAATTGAAAACGGAAAATTAAAAGTGGGTAAAATTGACAAATTTTCAACGTCGGGGTGGAATTGAAAAAAAGTTTAAAGGTGAGGGGTTTTTGAGTGATTAGGCCTTTAATTTTAGTACAGCTATGTTTTTTTTTTTTTTTTGACTTTAGGTACTTAATTTGCTAGTTGGAACGTCGATGCTTAGTATATTTTTGAAAACTTTCTCTTGGCAAATAACATTGTGTTAGCTAGAGAGAACTTCTGAAAAAGAAAAATCCCAATATTGATCCTTCCATTAAACACAAAAATAATGTTTCCGCACAACATTTTTTTTTTCACGCACTATAGATAAAGAGATCATTAGCTAACTGGGTAGAGCACTAACAGCAGACTAAAGAACTGCAGAATTCAGTAATCCTAAACAAATTAAGAAAAACAAAAGGCTTAATTACTTGAAAACCACCAACCTTATAACTTTTTTTCATTTATACCATGATTTAGGAAAATTTTCAATTGTACCCTATTTTTAATTTTTATGTTTCATCTCTACCTAATGAGTTGAATTGACCTATTTTCTTTTTAAAAAAAAATTTAAATTAGTCATTCATTTTTAACCTATATTCTAATAAAACGTTAATGTTAATCATTTATATATCTTGTTTTTAATATTTTTATCTTTAAATTAATTAAATTATCAAAAAAATTATTCTTGGGATACAAACGAAACATAAAATCGAAAATAAGATACAATTGAAAATTTTCCTAGGTCGTGGTATAAATGAAAAAAAGTTACAAAGTGAGTGGTTTTTAAGTAATTAGCCCAAAACAAAACCTCTTAATTATCATCACAAAATACAAAAGAAACTCTCAAAAATCATCTTCTCATTTATTTAACATAAGTTTTCTTTAACTTTTTTTTTCTTGTTCTTTATGTTTGATGGCTGGCAAAGTTGTGGACCAAATGCTGCTTTAACCCAATATTAATTTGTATAATTAATGTTGAGGCTTTCTTCTTTGTTTTTAAATCGTAATTAAATCTCTCTGTTTCATGTACTATATACGTTTTGGTAGTTATGTATCAACTGCTGTACAGTTTGACTGATTTTTCCAATAAATGGCGGTTGTTGCCTGGAATTTCTTTAACCCTTGATCCATTCTTGTAAATCTTGAAAGATGGTAGAGATGTTACACTTTCTGATTTTTCTAAGCACGGATGATCTTCCACTTCCACCTGAAACCAATTACCACATAATTATCAACAAAATGGTTTAAAAATTTAAAAGGGTTAATAATATTGGTGTCATTAATAAGAGATTAGGATTTAATTTTCCCGGCAAACAAACAAACCTTGAGAAAGTAGACAGATGGAAATATCTTGCAGACTTGTTGCATCAGCTGCAAAACTTGCTCATGCTTCTCTTTATTACAGAAAAGAACCACAGACATTCCTGTCAAATTTCAAGTACAAATTTAAAAATATGGTGAATTAATTTTAATTTTAATAAAAAACCTCTCTATGTATATCAGAGTACTAGACTGACCAGGTGATTTTACAAAGTATCTAAAACGTTCATTGCTTGATATGAACACTAAATTAGACCCAAATTTCATTTCTTTGATGTCTTCACCATGCTGCTTCTTCAGCTGAATCTTTGCGTCAAACAAGGCTCTGCCCAGCTCCTCGTCTGCCGGACTCTCTTTTATCAGCATCTCATAATCTTCTATTGAAGCTTCCCATCTTTCGATCTATAGCACCACAAAATTCTATAATTTAGCCCCAATAACAACTGAAAGGGCATTTTTTGATAAGAATAGTCATAAATATAATGAGTTTCAGAATTGTTTTCGAAAAAATCAAACAAAATGGTTAAACATATATAAGAGTCCACAATTTTCCGTGTAATATAAATAACCACAGGTGTGTGCAAGTTCTCGAGTTAACTTAAAGCCTGATAACAGACAATTAAGTAAAAGGGAACTTATAATGAGAGTGAAAGTTACCTTGGCATTACAGTGTGCTCTTCTGAGCCTTGCTTTGCTATAGTTTGGCTGCAACCTAAGAGCTTCAGTGCAGTCTTCTATGGCCTTTTCAAATTGATAAAGCTTCGAAAGACAAGCGGCGCGGTTACATAGTAAAATAGAGTTAAAAGGTTCATATTCTAGTCCCTCACTGTAAGAAATACAGGCCTCAGAGAATTTTTCTGCCTTGTATAACAAATTCCCAGTTAGTCTTGCAGATGCTACTGCTCTAGCAGTTTTCACGACTTTGTTGATCTCTCTGTTGCTTGGATCAAGACAAGCCGCTTGCTGAGCAGCAGCCATAGCATCTTCAAATCTGCCACCCAATATTTAAATTCATAACTTAGAAGAAAAAAGATTGACTTCTGATGTCACCATGATAAAAGAAAAAGGTTAACAGGCTATATAAAAAAACTGTCAATTTTGTCATAAATTTTTAACAATATGTGTAGATCTTTCACAATTCCATCACAAATTGAAAGTTATTTTTGGAAATGAGCTAAAAATATACTGGTTTAGTGGTTTGACCAACCTGCCAGCAGCCATATAAACCTGTGCCCCAACAGTGAAGAGATAAGTAGCAACAGGCAGACCAAAGCACTTGGTGAAAGATTCAACACTAAAACTTGGCCCTCTTCGGTAGGCTCTGTAGGCCTCTTCATGTTTGTGCAATCTCAGTAAGGCCTCCGCTTGCATCGCATAAACCTATAAGTGGTAAACACATCAAGTGTAATTCAATATGAGAATTTCAGCTTCGATTCCCCTTCTGTATTATAATAAAATAAAAATAAAAATAATAATAATGCATAAAGAAATTATATTAACCTGTGGAGATGCATCACCACCTGAGGAAATTGCACGATCAGTCTCCTTTAGTAGAATATTCCAATCCTGTAACTTTCGAGCTTCGATACACCGGTTCAGATGCTTCCGAAGGGCCTGAGCTTGAGAAATATCTTCAGAATCAGCATAAATACCTGATTGCTTGTAATGATACAATGCTTTCTCTGCTTCTCCTAATCTGCAAATCTGAATTATTTTATATTCAAAATATTTATTGGTAGTAAAATTATAAGTTCAATACTATAGTGCTCTATTAGTACCTGACATAAAGTGTTGCCAATCGGTGATGCGCCCTGTGATAAGCAGGATTGAGCCTAATAGCTTCTTTGCACTCAGAAACAGCTTCCATTGTCCGGCCTAGTCCTATCAAAGCAGCACTTCGATTACTCCGATATGCTGCCTTACTCGAATCAAGAGAAATTGCTCTGTCGTAAAAAGCCAACGCCTCTTCGAATTTTCCCTTCTTGTACTTCTCATTTCCCATATTCTTTAGAATCTCAGGATCCATTTTACTTGTCGGAGTCTGACAATGTCGAAACTCGCCACTGGACTGCCTGACTATGTTGCCCATGACACCATTACAACTAAGTTTTTTATGGGTAGTAACTGTGCTTGGAGTGGAATTTGCTCGAATTAGAGCTTTACTATCTCTGGACTGATGAGTATTAGTAGCAAGAATCACACTTAGCTCTCTGGAATCACTTGTGGAGATTCTTTTTGGCTTAGTTTCATTGTTCTGCGGTGCTTTGAATTGGCTCGAACTCGAGGATGATGATGAGCATCTCGCAGCAGCAGCAGCAGAATCAACAGATATTCTACCGTTATTATTCTTCTGATAAGAAGTTATTGAAGGAACTGCTAAACTGTGCCTCCTGGTGTGTTTTTGGCCTATTTCAGGTAATTTGACAGTGTCAAGAATTGCAGCTTCTGATTTTGTTTTACAGATAGGCTGCTCTTTTGAACTGTCAAGAGCCTTCAAGCATTTGTTGCCACTTTCTGTTGGCAATGAATATACGGATGATTTTCGCTGCCAAAAACTCCGGCGAGGGAATATTCCTCCCATTAGCCCACAGCCCAGTTGGTCGTGGTGATCCTGTTGCGGAAGCTTAACAATTACTACTAGCAAGTCACTTATTGTGCTAAATAATTATACCGGAAAATTCCCAGGAAAGATTGGTGGGTCACAAGTGGACCACTTAAGTACCAAACTCCTTAGACAGAATTTCACTCGATGTAACTAACTTCACAATAAATAACTCTAACTAGTTTAAACGTTAGCTATTAAATAAACAATAAAGAGAATACCAGGATTTTAACGAGGTTCAGCCAAAAGAACCGGCTTACATCCTCGGGCACTGCCAAAAAATACTCCACTATTTGTTTGTAGCAAAATACAAACTCGAGAGAGAAAGCAAACCGAAGCCTTAGGAGTAATAGGCTAGCTCGCTATAAGAAAGAGTGAGATGGGATACTTTAGAAAGGGGAGAGTGGGCTTTCTTTTATAGGAGAAGAAAGACCCCACCTCCCATTTCCTTAGCAATGTGGGACAAACCCCACAATCAAAATGAGCCTATTTCTACAAATCTCCACCTAGGCGAATTTTCTCTCTCTACAAACTTGGACTATCTTCGGTAGTGCCTTCCGTTGCGCTTCAAAGCGCCAAATCTCAAATTCTGAAAATACTAATCAAATCCAAACAATGTTTGAATTTGACTGCTGTCACCACTTTGGTCAACATATCTGCAGGATTTTCCGTGGTCAAAATCTTCTGAAGTAGGACACCACCTTCTTCGATAACCTCTCGGATAAAATGATACCGGACATCAATATGCTTCGTCCTTGCATGGTAAACTTGGTTCTTTGCTAAGTGAATAGCACTCTGACTATCACAATGTATCTCTACATGCTTCTGTCCAACTCCCAGTTCACCAAGCAACCCTTGAAGCCAAATTGCTTCTTTAACAGCCTCTGTAATTGCCATGTACTCTGCCTCTGTGGTAGACAGGGCAACTGTTGACTGCAAAGTAGACTTCCAACTAATCGGCGCCTTTGCTAATGTATACACATAGCCTGTTGTTGAACGCCGCTTATCTAAGTCACCCGCATAATCCGAATCACAATATCCAACAACACTTTGACCATCTTTCTCGTCCCGCTCAAATATTAGACCAACATCTACGGTGTTCAGAATATACCGTAGAATCCATTTTACAGCTTGCCAATGCTCCTTTCCAGGTGCATGCATGTATCTGCTCACCACCCCAACTGCGTGCGAAATGTCGGGCCTTGTACACACCATAGCATATATCAAACTGCCAACAGCACTCGCATACGGAACCTTTGTCATATAATCTTGTTCCGCATCATTCTTTGGAGATAGAGATTCACTCAGCTTCATGTGAGGAGCGAGCGGAGTACTAACAGGTTTTGATTGTTCATTCATACCAAAACGCTTTAGCACCTTTCTCAAATATTCCTTTTGAGACAAACAAAGTTTTCCCAAACTTCTATCTCTACTTATCTCCATACCGAGAATCTTCTTGGCTTCACCTAGATCCTTCATTTCAAACTCTTGACTGAGTTGAGCCTTCAGTTTCTCAATTTCTCCTTTATTCCTCGAAGCTATCAGCATGTCATCAACATAAAGGAGAAGATATATGAAGGATCCATCTTGTAGCTTGCGCAAATACACACAATGATCATATTTGCTTCTTGTGTACTTCTGCCCCAACATAAACTTGTCAAATCGCTTGTACCACTGCCTTGGTGATTGCTTCAATCCATACAACGATTTTTCAAGTTTGCACACCAATTTTTCTTTACCAGCAACCTTGAATCCCTCTGGCTGAGTCATGTAGATTTCCTCTTCCAAGTCCCCATGTAAAAACGCCGTTTTTACATCCATCTGAACTAGTTCCATATCCAGCTGTGCTACTAAGGCCAACAAGATTCTAATGGAGGAATGTTTGACAACTGGAGAAAATACCTCATTATAATCAATTCCCTCCGTCTGAGCATAGCCTTTAGCTACCAATCTTGCCTTATAGCGAATATCATCCTTGTCAGGAAATCCTTCTTTCTTTGCATATACCCATTTGCATCCAATTGCCTTCTTTCCCTTCGGCAGACTTGCCAGTTTCCAAGTCTGATTCTTATGAAGAGATTGCATTTCTTCATGCATAGCATTCTTCCACTTTTCTACTTCTGAACTTTGCACAGCATCCCGATAAGTGGAAGGAAGCTCATCATTTGTAATTGAAGATGCACACGCTACCAAATTAGCATAGCGAGCGGGAAGTTTCTTTGTCCGTTTACCCTTCCCTAATGCAATTGACTCATGTTGTTGTGGAGGTTCTTGGGTTTGAACCTCTTCTTCATCTGACTCCTCTTCCGTAGGAGTTTCCATGTCTGCTTCTTCATTCACTGGGTCAACAATTCTTTCAAACTCCACCTGTTTTGGAGTGTTCTCCACGTGCCGTGAAGTACCATCACTTTGTATGTTTTCTGATGTTACCTTCTTTAACAGGGCAGACTCATCAAAGGTAACATCCCTGCTAAATATTATTTTCTTTGTCTCTAGACACCAAAGACGATAGCCTTTCACTCCTTGGCTGATTCCCAGAAAGAGTGACTTCTTTGCTCTTGGGTCTAACTTTGATTCCTTTACGTGGTAGTATGCAGTGGAACCAAACACACGTAAAGAATCATAATCTTTAGCAGGTTCTCCATACCATTTTTCTATAGGTGTCTTGCCACCAATAGCAGATGATGGTAAGCGATTAATGAGGTGAGAAGCATATGTTACAGCCTCAGCCCAAAACTTTCTGTCCAACCCAGCATTGGACAGCATACACCGAACTTTCTCCAGTAATGTTCGGTTCATGCGTTCTGCCACCCCATTCTGTTGTGGTGTATGTCTGACTGTGAAGTGTCGAACAATGCCTTCATCTTTGCAGATTCTCATAAAAGGATCACTAGTATATTCTCCGCCATTGTCCGTTCGGAGACATTTGATCCTTCTATCGGTTTGAGTTTCCACCATCTTTTTCCAAGTCAGGAAAACTCCCAAAACCTCATCCTTCGACTTCATAGTATACACCCACACTCTGCGAGAGAAATCATCAACGAAGGTAACATAGTAATGCTTGCCTCCCATTGATGCCGTTTTGGAAGGGCCCCACACATCAGAGTGAACATAATCCAAAATACCCTTAGTATTGTGAATCGCAGTGCCAAATTTCACCCTTGTCTGCTTACCCTTCACACAATGCTCACAGAAATCCAATTTGCAGGAACGTAGTCCCTTCAACAATCCTTGAGTTGCAAGAACCTTCAAAGATTTTTCACCAGCATGCCCCAAACGCCTATGCCACAGACTGGTTTCCTCTAGCTCCTTATCATCACTAGAAGCTACTGCAGCTGTCCCAATAATTGCACTACCTTGATAGTAATACAAATTATTGTTCTTTCGAATGCCTTTCATGACTACCAGTGCACCAGAGATTACTTTCATTACTCCATTTTCTGCAGTCACTCTGAAGCCCTTTGATTCTAGGACTCCTACAGAAATGAGATTTTTTGTCAAACTCGGTACATAGCGAACATCTTTCAGAATCCTTGTTGACCCATCATGGTTCCTCAAGTGAATTGAACCAATTCCTTCCGTCATACAAGGATTGTTACTTGCCGTGTAAACAGCTCCACCTTCTAGCTTTTTGAAGTCAACAAATAATTCCCGATTGGGACACATATGATGACTGCAACCCGAATCTAGAAGCCATGCAGTAGGAGTATTTGTCAATGACACAACAACTAATGAAAGATCTGAATCTTCATTGTCACACTCAGCTACATTCGAAGCAAAGGCAGCTTTTTCATTATCAGTCTTGCTTTTGTTCTTCCGTTTAGGACAATCCCTTTTCCAGTGCCCTTTCTCTCGACAAAAGGCACATTCGTCTTTCTTTAGACGGGATTTTGATCTCCATTTCTTTCCTTTCATTCGGCTTTCTGGACGGCCTCTAACCACCAAAGCTTCTACCGCACTACTAGTTGTTTCTTTCTTATCCTTTTTCCTCAATTCGTAACTATATAATGCAGCACAAACTTCACTAAGAGACACACCAACCTTCCCGTGAAGAAGAGTAGTTTCAAGAAACTCGAACTCCTCAGGAAGTGATCCCAACAACATTAAAGCCAAATCTTCATCATCAAACGTCACATCCAAATTTAACAAATCAGCCACTAATTGATTGAAATTTGTGATGTGTTCATTTATAGTAGTACCAGGGAGATACGTGAATCGAAACAGCCTTTTCTTCATGTGAAGCTTATTCTGACTGTTCTTTTTCAAGAACTTCTCCTCCAATGCATTCCACAATTTACACGCAGATGTTTCCTTTGAGAAGGGATACTTCTGCTCTCTGGAAAGGCATGACCGAATGGTACCACATGCTAAACGATTGATGCTACTCCATTCTCTCTCATCCAGGTCTTCCGGTTTCTCTTTTTCAATAGCGACGTCTAGACCTTGTTGAAATAAAGCGTCTAGAAGCTCACTTTGCCACATGCCGAAATGTCCCGTACCATCAAAAATCTCCACCGCAATTCTTGCATTTGACATTGCCATTCTTCCCGAGGAAGAAGCTATCAATGTGGACGAACTTTTGTTTCCCGACATTTCTGCTCCAACTTTATTTAATAGCTAACCAGTACGCCAAGAATAGAACCTTGGCTCTGATACCAATTGTTGCGGAAGCTTAACAATTACTACTAGCAAGTCACTTATTGTGCTAAATAATTATACCGGAAAATTCCCAGGAAAGATTGGTGGGTCACAAGTGGACCACTTAAGTACCAAACTCCTTAGACAGAATTTCACTCGATGTAACTAACTTCACAATAAATAACTCTAACTAGTTTAAACGTTAGCTATTAAATAAACAATAAAGAGAATACCAGGATTTTAACGAGGTTCAGCCAAAAGAACCGGCTTACATCCTCGGGCACTGCCAAAAAATACTCCACTATTTGTTTGTAGCAAAATACAAACTCGAGAGAGAAAGCAAACCGAAGCCTTAGGAGTAATAGGCTAGCTCGCTATAAGAAAGAGTGAGATGGGATACTTTAGAAAGGGGAGAGTGGGCTTTCTTTTATAGGAGAAGAAAGACCCCACCTCCCATTTCCTTAGCAATGTGGGACAAACCCCACAATCAAAATGAGCCTATTTCTACAGATCCATCGGATACTTGGCCATTTCAGCCATTTTGTTTATTTAAATTATTATTTTTATAGAACAGAGAAATGAATTTGTTTCCAGAACAAAAAAAAAATTAAAAAAAGAATAATGCTACTAGAACTGAAAGCATGGAGTATGCACAATTTAAAGAAACAGAAAATGGAATGGTTTAAAATTGGATTAAATTAATTATAGCAGAAAAGAAGTATAAAGGAATGTAAAATAAAAAAGAATTGTAGAAAAGAGAAAATGATGAATGGCTTGAAAATGAAGGGTGTAATGCAATAGGGGAAGCTTATAGAAGAGAGTATTTATATTATATAAAGTCATAAGCTCCAAGAGTGGCTTCCAAGAAACTAGCTTTATCATTTTTAATTTATTTATTACTATTGGAATGGCGGAAATTCAAATTCTAAACTCTTAAATTTAATCATAATATTCTTATATCACTAGGTTAGGTTATGTTTATGAGACATGGTCTCACAAAATAGACATATTAATGTGTGTATAAGGGGGCATTCTGTTCACAAAAACAAATAAGGGGACATTCTGTTGATAAAATAAAAGTATAATATTTTCTTTATGTTCTTCGCAAAAAGACTACTGGTAGACTCACTAAGTAACAAAAACAAACAAAAAGGAGAAATTCAAAGATTGCAACTTAAATATTCAAGAAAGGGTTTAATTATTGGTAATGAATAATTAAGAGCATATCTCTACGCAATCCCTGGCCCATATATGTCACATAGTTTCAATTTACAATGAAATTATCATTTCCAATGTGATTTATATTTTATTTGCTAATCAAGGTTTTATATTAAGCTTAGTCAAAAATACATTATACTTAGCTTGTGAGCTCCCTAATTTTATTATATACAAAACTATTCCATCTTTATAATTTTCTTGTAATTTTTTAGTTAATAGATTGGAATTTTATTCAATCTTCAATAAGAGTTTATGTGGGTTGGTCACAGTTATTGGTTGTCGTTTTATGTGTTAATAATAGCTAAACTTTTAGTTTGCCATAATATTCAAAAGAAGGAGACTGTGTGTCTACGGCTCGGCTTGACCCAAAACCTGTCACTACCACCTACTAGTCGGTGCAGGCTAATAAGTATAAACCACATTGGACGGCATTGTGCAAATAGTTTTTCATGTTCCAATTCTACCTAAAAGTTGAGATTAATTAAGGAGGAAAAACAAAAAGAATTGTGAAGAAAAAGATTCAATCATTGTGAATGTAACTAATTAGGGTAGTTTATTCGATTATGTTTAAATTTACACTTTTCTAATTATCATGGTTTAGTGGTGTCCGAATGTTAAATTTATTTGACTTTTTATAAATTTATCCCGCTTTTTTTAGTTTGTAAATTTAACACAATTTGATAACATTATTTCTATTCTATCCAAATTTTTTTAAATAATTTTATTTGTCCTAATTTTCAGTTTAATTTAATATTAACTCCTTAATTAGCAAAATTTATTTACCAGAATTGTAAAATCTAAGTCATAATTCAAAATATCAAAAACAATGCCCATTTTTTCTTTTACGCCAAAATTTTATGATAAACTCTCTAATTTTTGGTGTTTATTTAAAGCTAAAATTGAACATAAAGGATAAATGAGACAAATATGGAACAAAGGATCACTTTACCCCCCGAACTTGGCGCAAAGTATCAAAAACGTCCAAATTAGCAAAATATGATCACTTTTACCCTGAACTTGTTAAATTTGGTACAAAAAGCCCCCTCCCCACTCTCACCTCAGAGAGTGAGATACACTCTCCGGTTTTAATAGTGGTTTTGTTTTATAGGGTGTTTTTTTAGTGGTAAAAAGGTTTAAAATAGTCCTAATATTTATTTCACAATATAAATTAATACCTAATAAATTAAAAAAATACAATTTAATCCTTTTAATTTTAAAACTTTATATAACAAATTGACCCCTAAATTTTATATATATGACCAATTAACTCCCAAATTAATTTTTTAACAAAAATATTAAAACTTTAACAAAAAAAAATTAATTTTTTTTATTTTTTTTTAATCCTAAACAGACCCATGAGTCTATTTTTTGTTCATCAAACTGATGAACAAAAATGTTCATCAGTTTGATGAACAGAGTCTGTTCATCAAGCTCAGGCGAGGAGGAGTCCTCGCCTCAGCTTGTTCGTAGACACAAACGGGTTCGCCTGAGGCGAACCCATCTCTGTCTGGGTTCGTCTGAGGCGAACCCGGATGCGTTTGCATCTGGGTTCGCCAAAGTCGAACTCAGATGGGTTCGCCTCAGGCGAACCCAGAAATGCGTCTCGGTTCGCCTCAGGCGAACCCAGACAGAGATGGGTTCGCTAGAGGCGAACCCAGAACCGGCGAGGAGGAGCCTCCTTCTCATCGGAAATCAGAAAATTAATTTTTTTTTTTTGAAAAAGTTCGAAAAAGTCCCTGAATTAATTAAGAGTTTAATTTTGGTTAATTAGGTTTAATTTTGGTTAATTAGAATTTAATTAGAATAAATTATTAATTTATAAAACTCACTCTCCAATTAAGGTGCCACATCAGCGTAAGGGGTTTTTTGAGCCGGTTTTGACAAGTTCGGGGTAAAAGTGATCCGGTTTTGCTAATTTGGACGTTTTTGATACTTTGCGCCAAGTTCGGGGGGTAAAGTGATCCTTTATTCGACAAATATGTCTTACATTGAGGTGAAAGAATTAAATTAAATGAAAAAATTAGATAGAATTGCAAGAGAATTGCCAAATTGGAATTGATTTATAAACTTTTAAATTAGTTTTTTATATCTATGTAAACTGAAATTGTATGACTTTTTGGCACCATTAGGCCAATCATCATTAATTATATTTTAAGTAATTATTGAAATATTAAAGGTTAATTAATATTGTATATTTCGAACTTTCATTAACTTTGAGTTGTAAACTATGATTTTCCTTCTGTTTATATTTGGTAAATTCATGACATATAATTGCCGATAAAAAGGGAAATTTCCTCAATTCTATTATCATGCATGCTTTTAGATGCATAGAAAGAATGAGTTGGAAAATAAAGTGAGACTGTGGCAAAAGATTGTACAGAAATCCCATATCAAAATTGTATGTCCTACTCGAAATGGCCTATAACATAGTCAAAGATTACAACTCAAGGGAAATAAATCATTTTTTGTTTTTAATGAAAAAGAAAAAAAATAGAATTTAAAATATTTAGGTTATTAATTAGTTCACTAAAATAGTTTTGAAGCGAGGGAAATCCATTTTCTTCATTTATAATTTTATAGTGAACGATCTGCACTTTTTGGCGAACATTCTTGTTGATATTAACAATATCAGAAATGTTAATGAGTTCTTATTACTATGACTCACTTAATCTAAATTAATGAAATAAAGGTAGAAATATAATAAAGTCCACTAGCTAAATGGGATTTATTCTAATTTATCTTAAATGAAAGTAAGGTTATTAAATAAAGAAAAGGGAATAAAAAAGAACAGTAATGCAAACAAGTAATGACAATGGTCCCCTTTGAAAATGCAATCATAGCAAGATAGACTAAAAATGCAAAAAAATCCCAGCCTTTGAAACTTATTTTGTCGAAGAATGGCCTTTGGGTCAATTTTGAGGCATTAGCATATGAGTTAGTATATTGTAAGATTTGTTGCATCCCTGGTCGGCAAGATAGATAAAAAGTATAGAGACAAATAAAATGTTGTTTGAAAAAGTGGTGAATCGTCCACTTCTTATTATCGTCAGTTTACTCATAAATGAAGTGCCTCACATCAGGGCAAAGTTTGGTTTCATTCTATAAATGAAGTGTCATCTGAATCTATTCTTAACTATTGCTACAGTGATTCAAATTAATGCAAATTTTTATTAAGGTTTGGGTTCTGGATCAAGTGAGCCCTCAACGTCCGGAAAGGTTCACCTCTGCCCCGAACGTTTGAAAAAATGAACAGTCAAGCCCATCGGCTTAACGCCGTTCCGTTGCTCCTAAGACTCTGTTAGTGTGATTATACGTGACAAAGGTAAAAGGATCATTTATACCCCTAAAATTTGGGTGAAAAATCAAATGAGCCCTCAACGTTTGAAAAGGTTCACCTATGCCCTCAACGTTTGAAAAGGTTCACTTATGCCCCCCAACGTTTAAAAAAAATGAACAGTCAGATCCCTTAGTTTAACATTGTCTCGTTGCTTCTTAGACTTCGTTAGAGTGATCCTATATGCTAATTTTTATTGTTTTCCATTTAATCATATGCGATCATCGTCGAACAATTAATTGGTATAATTGTCAGCAATCATTGAAGATGATTAAACGTAAATGAAACATAAATTATAAAAAATTATCTTATTGCCGAGAGAAACACCGTCGCAACAAAAAAAAAATTAACGGTAAAAATTAGCCACGTAAGACCACACTAACGGGGTTTGGAAAGCAATGCGACGATGTCAAACTGGGGGCCTAATTGTTAATTTTTTCAAACATTAGGGGCATAAGTGAACCTTTTCAAACGTTAAGGGCCCATTTGATCCACTCCCAAATCTTAAGGGCATAAATGATCTTTTTACCTTGGCCACGTAAGATCACACACTAACGGAGTCTTAGGAGAAAGTACGGCGTTAAACCGAGGAGTCTGATTGTTCATTTTTTCAAACGTTGGGGGCATGAGTGAATCTTTTCGTACGTTGAGGGCTCACTTGATCAAAACCCCAAATCTTAGGGGCATAAATGACCCTTTTCCCTTACATAAATGATAAGAGAACTCACATGGTTATGGTCAACCGGAACTTTTTTTTAATAATTGAAGAGGAGAGCGCTGTTAGGAAAAATTCAAGCCACGACCTTAGAAGAATGTTGCACAACGTTTATACCACTTGTTTGAAAGCATTATGGAGTCTGTCTATTCCTAATAAAATCAAGCTGTTTGTCTGGAGGGCTCTTATGGAATGTCTCCCTACAGGGGAGGCCTTAAACTTTAGACTACGGGGAAACTTGGTCTACATATCTTGTGGAGGGAATGAATCCCTAGTCCATTTGTTCTTTGACTGTGAATTTGCCAGGAGAACTTGATTTTTGTCACCTCTAGTGTTTCAAATTGATCTGGGGATCAATAACTGGTTCCCTTTAGTATTATGTTCCATTATAGATGATCTTGCAAAGCTGGATGAATCAGGCAAAGCTCAAAACCTATTCTGCTTTCTGCTCTGGTCAATCTGGAAAGCCAGAAACACTAGGTTGTTTAAGGGAAGTTTCTGGTCAGTGGAAGATGCAGTCCATATAGCTCTCAACTCCATGGAGGAATTCTCAGAAGCTCAGGAGAAGATAGCAGAAGACAGAACCCCTCAAGACCTTCTACCGTCTGTGTCGTCCGAGGATATCTCAGGCACTTCAGGTCCGATGGAGCAGGTTGTTAGAATTCAGTATGATGCAGGCACAAAGTGTGGAGCATCATTTTGGCTCTATTGCAGGAGTGGCTTTTGATCAGGAAGGGCTTATTTTGGGGAGGTTCTCTGCAATCATACGGTCTATTTGGGACTCGGGAATTCTTGAATTCATCGCTCTATGTGAGGTCATGAACCGGGCCATAAACATGAACTGGAGTTCGGTTAGTTTTTCAGGCGATGCCATTCTGGTTTCCCAGGCTGTCAATTCTGGCCTTGCGCCTCAGCAGTCAACTGAGGAATCTGTCAAGATATTTGACACCTTACGCCTTTGTTTAATTCCTGTTCTTTCGCGTATATTAGTAGGTCTCAGAATCGTCTGGCGCATAACTTGGCCCAAGAGGCCAAAGCCACATACATTTCGTTTTGTTTCTATAGTTCTAGGATGTAATCTTTGCCTATCTATTTTCTATCTTGGAAAAAAAACTATAACTTGTTAGTTCAATTTCATCATAGTGAAAATATAAAATTCGTAATATATTATTTCAGTTGGAAAATTCAGTTGAATATTTGGTATAAGTAATCAAGGGGTGGTAATTTATATCACGGGAGGAAACTTTGTACAAAGTTCATTTACCATTTACCGCAACTATTATATATCATTATTCATAAAAAAAAAATAACAATTATATATCATTACAGATCAACACCGCCACTTTAATTTCTATGTTAATTAGAACTTGAATCATACAAGTAAAATTTATTATTCTGAGAAGAGAGCTTATTGTGGACGTTGGAAATCCCAAAAGATACATAGCAGCAAAAGGATTGAGATAGAAGGCGTAGCACATGAGCTCAAATTGCCATTTCCAAAAGGCTTGGGATTCAAGTTCAAGGCTTAAACATGAATGCGTAGGGAGAGTAGAATGAAGTGCACGTGCATTTTACGTAAAGAAAAACATGTGTTCACGTGATCCAACGACCTCCAATTAAACACCTACCCAACCTTGAGGAGCAAGCATTGGTTTTTTGCTTCACTTTGGGATCTGCCTCAACAAGACATTCATTCTGGGTCTGGCCTTGATGGGGTTGATTAAACCAGTTCTCAGTTATATATAAATAACGTTATGCTCCACAATTTTCTTACATAAAATCTGCTATCATCCACATGCTCCTCTCTGCTCATCAAACTACCGGACAGGTCGTACGTTATCTCATGATCATATATATCTACTATCTACTATATATATATAAAGCAGGACGTTTTCTCCCTTTAATTGACATGTGGCATTATTACAATGACTCTTATATATTCCATATTCATAATATCTCTTTATACCTTTAATAATTTTGAATTATTAACTCCTTTAATATTGAATCATTTTTAATAATGGTAAGTGTCTTAGTGGAAAAATCATCTAATTACTGTCAATTATATTTCCTACCTATATAATTAATTCTATAATTTTTGAAAGGAAATATCAAATGCATAGGTGATGAAGTTTTATAAAATATAATATAATTTACCATTAAAAATGAAAAAGTGAATGGAAAACTTTAAAATACGAATAAATTTACAACAGTTTTTTTAAATATTGTCGAAATAAATAATTTATTTATTTGAATCAGAAATATTAAGTAATTTGCATGTACATGTAATTTTATAAAATGATTCGGTTATAACTTATACAACTGATATTAGCTAAATTATATATAGCAAAAAAAATATTGTTGTATTTTAAAAGTGTCATGCTTATTCTTTTTTTTAGAATTGGTATAAATAAACATTATAAAATTGTTAATATAAACACTATCAAACATAAATTAGTAACCTCTAATTTAGAGCTATGAATGCTAAAAACAATTATTACTATCACAAATGATAACATCACACATAATCACTCCCACAATATTTCTTTTAATTACTATAAACGTTAACAATTAATTGCCAATTCTTACCTTATTTATTGATTTGTTTTCAATGCAATCAAATAAAAATTAATACTATAGAATTGTAGAATATTAAAAATATAAAATGACATATACAATTATATGAAAATAAAAAACTATAAAATATTAAAATTAAAGAATGAAACATGGAATTATATGAAAATAAAAAGCTATAGAATATTAAAAATATAGAATGACATATAGAACTATATGAAAAAAAATTATATAAATTTAAAATATTTAAAATTTAAAATTAATATTATATTTTTTATGAATAATTAACATTACATTAATTGATTTGTTAACTACATTTGTAAGTTAATAACCTAATATGGAAACAATTAACTCACATTTATGTTATTTTTTAATCAACCTAGCTATAAATGCTAATTATTAAAAATATACCTTATTAGGATTTTAGCTTTTCATATGCCATAGTAAAATCGTTGAATTTTTTCTTTGAAAACTATTGATTGCTTTTTTTAAAAATCTAGAAGCCTAAACAATTTCATATGTATTAATGATAAAAGATTGATTTACCCTTAAATCACCACTATATATATCCATAGCTTTTATCTTCTTTTTCTTAGGTAAATTTTCTATTTCTTCTCTTATTCACTATAAAAAAATTATTTAATTGTTTTAGTTTTTTGCCTTTTGTTCTATTGTTATAAAATTACATGCTTAGTTTTAACTTTCTTGTTTAATGATTGCAGGTTTGTGTTTAACGATTAAAATTAAGTAGAATTATATAAATTCAAATTGAACAAGAACTACAAAGAAGTAGGATTCAAATAAGTTCTTAGTTTTTTTTTCTGTTAGGTTATGTACATAAAAATATATCTTAAAAAACATATTTTATGCATGATAAGAGCCTCTTCCTCGGTGCTGGAGAAGATTTTGTAGGTGGAGGCCGAAGTTTTCTTATAGGTATTAGCAATATTGAATTTGTTTATATAAATAATATATCAATAATTTTAATTTATTTGGTAAATAGTTTTCTCTTTGCCAAAAGTTTTTATTAGACAATGAATTTGATTATGATATGATAATAACAGTTTAATTATTTTTATCTCATTTATGGTTTTTACTTAAAGCAATTACTTTAAGATAAATTAAATATTAAGAAAAAGAAAATTAAACTTACGTTTCAAATATACATAATGTTTTTTATAATCATCAATATAAGACTTCATGTGACATTATCTTTTAATTACTAATATTTATATATATATTTAATAATTCTAATAATTCAATGTTAATTAGATTATAATTTATATTTTTATCTTAATTAAGTAGCTCATACTAATTTGAAGTAATGATTTTTTAATTAAGTAATATTTCATTTATTGGGTTATCCAAACAAATATATATTTTTCTTTTGAATTGTTATATGTTCCTTTTATTTTGGTATGGTAAGATTGGTTTGTTAATCTAACTTGGTAAAATTATTAATACTATTTTATTTG
This sequence comes from Mercurialis annua, assembly GCF_937616625.2. Lineage (NCBI taxonomy): Eukaryota > Viridiplantae > Streptophyta > Magnoliopsida > Malpighiales > Euphorbiaceae > Mercurialis > Mercurialis annua. Next base: position 54,027,940 of record NC_065570.1, on the reverse strand, counting down.
ATTTTAGTAACATAATTAATATTATCTTAATTAAGTGATAAGATTGGAAAGAAAAAAAAATTAATCTAAAATATATGTTCAGTAAATTAAATTGATTGACACTTCCTAATCTATATTGGTAATATCTTTTTAATTAGTACATCATTTGTTTTCATTTAGTAAGAAAAAATTGTCAAATTTAATGAATAAATTATTACCTAATTTTATAAAATTACTAAGACAATCTTATTGAATTTTTTATGATTACTTTACAATTGAAAAAAAATTGAAAAGATAATATTAATAAAAAAATTAACATCTTAAATTTTAGTAACAAATAATGAATTAAATCTATTGAATTTCCGTTGTAATTAATATTAATTATAAGAGATTTATTAAATTATCTAATTGTAGTACATACAACCTTCTCTTTTATTTGTATACCAACAAATGAAATAAAATGCAATTATTATGATTATTTTTTTTTAAATTTGATAACATTATTTTTTTTTATTTGCATTGGTAAGATTTGAGAATTTAATATATCAATTGATGATTTGCTAATTTGAACTTTTTTTAAATTACTTATTTATTTTTTATTTTTTATAAAAATTTGAAACAATTCTTTTTAATTGGTTTGGTAAATTTGATAATTTAAACCTATTTTTTGGTTTTATAATCTAAAATGGTAATTTTGTTTCTTCTAAAATTTTGTATCATTTATTTTAATTCGGTATAATAAACTTAGCCTTATTTAATGTATTAATATATTTATTAGTCTAATTTAGTAAAATTACTGATATTATTTTATTTTTATTTTTGCTAACATATTAATATTAATTGGATGCTATGATATGATTGAAAAAAAAATTAATATTTAATGTATTTTATATGATACATTAAATCAGTTAAACTATTATATTAATTAATTTACACATTTTAATCTTCTGGTGTTTACGAATTGCGTCATCTGAAATATATGCTTCTTGAAGGTTGTTGAAAATATAAAAATATAATATTTAAATTATCAATAAATTTATATTTTTTTGGCTTGAAACAGTAGATAATTATTCTGCAAAAAGATATATTTTATCAATTTGCCTAGTGACAATCTCTTTTATATTTTATACTTGCCTTTAGTTATCACATTTCACTCTCAATTTACCACAATTATTTTGATTTGATTTGATTATCTTCAAAAAAAGTTAAATTACATTCAATAATTTAATAACAGAATATATAAAAATAATATAATCTCAATTTATATAATAAATTGCCACCTGCCTATTCAATAATAAATATTATTCCCTAATAAAAAGTTATTTATTACAAATTTAATAGAAGATATTAGTAAAAGAATCAAATAAATACCATGCAGCGCATGGGCCTAACGCTAGTCTACTATATATATATAAAGCAGGACATTTTTTCCAAATGATTGACACTTGGCATCTTATCATTGATTCTCACTTCCATAATATTTCTATTTTTATTCTTTCCTACTATTAATTAGAGGTAAATTGAATTGCATAAGTTATGGATTTTCCGTTTCTCAACATTGATTTACTTACTAATTTTCTAAAAATGATGTTAATTGATAGCATTAATTATATATTTTTGTTATTAATTTGCTGAGACAAAATGGAATTACAAAATTTATAAACTTTCCCTTTAACATTAAATTAATGATTGGACTTTTTCTTTCTTTTTTAAAAATATATACATTTATAAACATATTACTAACAAATTTATATTCAAATAAAGCAATTTAGTAAGTGATAACCATTTTTTTTGTTAAAATTACATAACTTTTTCTTTTATTAAGTGATACTTTCTACAATAGTCAACTTGGTTATTACTTCCTAAAATATTTTATTTGCATATAAATTTTTACATGGTAACAAATGATAACTGAAAAAAAATAACATTGAAAAAGAATGGCTAATTAAAATTTTTTAGTAACTGATTTTAAATGGCTAATCAATATTTTTTTTATTGAATATGGAAACCTACAAGCAATTTAAAATGCATTAATGTTAAACCCAATATTTCACCAATATATAATACTCATATCTTTGTTCTTCTTCCTCAATATTGCAATCTATTAATTTTCAGATACATTTTTATTTCTTATCTCTTATTTTAAAGTTCTTTTATAATTTTTTATATTTTTATATTTTGCTTTTTGTATGCAGATATTGAGAAACTCTCTTCATAAGGTCATCATCCTTTTATCTTATATTTTTTAAAATCTTGTATGTTTTTTATATATTTCATTTTCAATTTTCCTCTTTTGATTTGTTTCTTCAAATTTGTTGTTACAGTTTTTTCAATTGATATGGTAAGATATAATTAATTAGTTTGTTAATCTTAATTTGTTGCATTTACGGGATACTTGACACTTCCACTATCATTCTCATGTTTATTTAATTTTTTAAAATTTATATAACAATTAATTTGATAATCTAATTTGGTTATATTTTATTCCCAGAAATGACAATTGATTATCGATTTTATTACATGATAATTAAAATTTCATATGCTAATTCCAACTACAATGTTAATTACCTAAAACAAATTTGAATTTAAAATGGTAATTAATTTTAAATGTTAACAAAACTAATTAAGTTATAACTCCTTGTAATTGATATAAATGCTAATTATTTTACCACTAATAATGATTGACTAATTGTATGTTTTGATAACCTTCTATTTGTATTTATTTTAAAATAATTAATTTTTTCTTACACTTTCTAAATTAATTCATTATTGGGTTAATCTTTTCTATATCCTAATCTAATATGGGAATAATTGTTTGCAAAATATTAATTTTTTATGGTAACGGTTCAAAAGTCACCTAATATGGAAACAATTTATTCAATTGTTTTAATTTTTTAATGGTAACAGTTCAAAATTCACGTTATTATTTTTTCTAACCAAACTAACTTTTAATTGGCTAATAATGGTGACTTCTTTTTTTGTCAAAATAATAATGATGATTGATTAATTATATATTTGGTAACCCTTATTTGCACTTATTTCATAATAAATAATCTTTCTTTATATCTTCAAAATCAATTTATTAAAAATAACAAAAAACATAATTTTAATTTTTTTTTATGGTTTTTGTTTACTAATCTATTTTAAATAATCTTTTTATAAAAGATAAAAAATATAAAAAGTATTAGTATAAAAACATACCACTCAACAATTTTTTTTAAAACTTAAATTAATAGTCATTAATGTTAAAAATCTGTTGAGTTAGCCATGAAGTACTATATAAAAGTTCATATATTTGTTGTCTTTCAAACTACCTAACTTCTCACGTAAGCTTTTCTTCTCTTTTTCATTACAAAAGATGTTGAGAATTTGATAATATTTTATTTTTGATTCTCTGCAGATTTTGTTTTTATAATTTGATCTAATGATTCTGACGGGTTTAATTCTTGATGAAACAAATGAGGTATTTTGATTATCATTATTTTTATTTCAATGAATCTCTTTGAATGTATAAAATTTTGATTCATGTGAATGTTATATTTTGATTCATTAATTAAAAGTTCATATATTTGTTGTTTTTTAAACTATTAACTTCTCCGGTAAGTTTTTTTTTCTCTTTTTCACTACAAAAGGTGTTAGAATTTTATAATATTTTGTTTTTGATTCTCTGTAGATTTTGTTTTTATAATTTGATCTAACGATTATGACAGATTTAATTCTTTATGAAGCAAATGAGGTAATTTGATTATCATCAATTTTTTTTTGATAAAGATTATCATCAATTTTAATTCAATGAATCTCTTTTAAATCTATAAAATTTTGATTCATTTTAATGTATATTTTGATTGATTGCAGGTAAAAACAAGTGGATTTGCACTTAATAATGAAAAAGAGAGAATAAATTTTTTATGTCTGATGATCATGAGAAAAAATCCATAGAAAATTTGTACGAATAAAGGACATTGCTGAGACTGTGTAAGAAAAAAAAAATAATTTTTTTTGCAAATAAAAAAGCTTAATAAAGTTTTCATAAAAATAAAAATTCATTATAGTGTTTGTTTGAGGTGAGAATTTTTTTTATATATTAAATATTATTTTTATTAGAGCTGTGTTTTTCAGTTATTTGGTGGTTGTAAAATTACAACAATTATATAAAAAAAACTATTGCTATATATAAATGATAGATCCAACCACCGTACAGTCTTTGTGGAGGAAAAAACACATAATACTCTAACTTAGTTAAAGAAATAGAATTGTGTTTGAGCAAGAGAACAAAATTTTATAATGAAAAATCTAATGAAATTTTAAAGAAGGTTTTTTTTATAATTGTGTTGTTTTATGTGATAAAACTTTTTTTTGTTTAAGTTACATGTCACCAAAATAAAAAAAAAAACTGAAAACAACAAATTAAACCCACCATTAAAAAATTATAGAGTTTTGCTGTTATAATTTTTTTTATTGTTTTTGAATATTCAAAGAAGTTTTCATGAAATTTTTTTACAATATTCATGCTCTACAATTATTAATTGTCACATTCTAACATAAAATCAATTAGTAATGCAGTTTTAATATAATTCGACATAACTAATTGTTTTAAATAGTAAGTATATTCAATTTGATTGATGGTGTGAAATTATTTACATTTTATCATATTTTACATTTGAAATTACAATTTTTTTGATTAAATTATTTAGTATATATTCCTTGACAAAAAAAATTTGTAGTATATATTATTTATTCATAATTAAATTTAACTATTTTTCATATATTTATTTGTATGGATGAACTTGATATTATTGAATTAGTGACATTGATTTTCCATGTTTTCTTTATAATTTATAATTACGATAATATGCCAATTATTAATTTTATTTTTTTAAAATCAAATAGTTAATAAAAATAATAAAAATTTGTTTTCAGTAACAATTGAAAATTATGATTGAATTTTTTTCATATTTGCTGAAATTATGGTTTATATAAATTCTAGAAAACAAATATATTTATTTTTTCTCTCCACAAACACAATTCATTTTTCAATAACTAAATATTCCATTATCAATTTAGAATCATTATTGGTCATTCAGTATTAATTTGCTTCAAATATTTAAAGATGATAATATAATGTACTTAATAAATATTGTTTTATTATAATTAAGTTTCCATAGTATATATGGTTAATTTGAAAGGACTTTACTGGAAGAAGTTATATCTTAACTAATTGTATCTCTATTTAAAATTAAAACTTCTATAAGTCATATATAGAAAAAAAATGTAGGAAAGAGAGTAATTTAAATAATTAAAAATATAAATTATTCTATAAATAAAATACCACCTAATTAAAAAAATAAAAAATAAAATCTATCTATTCATAATTTTATTTAAAATATTAATTAGAATAAAAAATTAAATAAATATCATGCAACGCATGGGCCTAACGCTAGTATCTACTATATATATATAAAGCAGGACATTTTTTCCAAATGATTGACACTTGGCAATATATAATTGGTTCTCATCCTTTTCTTCTTTAAAATTCTTTCATTTCTCACCTTTTTCTTCTTTTAGAAAATGTTCTACAAAAATAGGAATATTTTAGTCATTAACATTGATTCTCATCCTTTTTTTTAGTCATTAATATTAGTTCTCGCCCATTTTTTTAGTCATTAATATCTATTCCTAAATTATTTACTTTCCATTTGTTATCATTTAACTGTTATGAAAATTATTGAAGGTGCATTCTAAAAACAATCACAATAAATGCATAAGAATCATAATAAAATATTACAAAATTCTCTCAAAGACAAACAAATCATGTAATTTGCCAACATATTTTATCCTTTTATAATAATGACAATAAAACAATATCTCTTATAACAAATAACAATTACTTTAATATTTTTAAAATTAATCCATCCGAAATCTTTACACCCAAAAATCATGTCCGCATCTAGATGGATTAATTTTTTTCAAAATTATCAAGAGGTAATTTTAAATTTAAACTTTTTATAATTTTATTTAATAGATGATATTACTATTACTAATTAGATATAGACCTATTTATAATAGTTATTAATGACCAAAGAATGTAGCAACAAAGGGTTGAAACGTTGGAATTTCAGTTTTTGAACATTAATATTATCAATTCAATTTACAAATTTAATATAGGCCCACTCATAATTGTTATAAATGACACAAGAATGTAACATCTCAATTTGAATACTATATAATAGCTTTTTCCAACCTCAATCTTCTTAAGATTTTTCATAGCATAGTATCTCTTTAGCATACTTAAAAAATTGCATATATTTCCTTTCAAATTACAATTACAAGGTAATTTGTATTACAAATTAACCATTTTTTATGTGTTTATTTAATTGTCTATATTCATATTATTTTTGTTTCATTTTATTTTATATATAATTTTAAATTTTTCCTTTCATATTACAATAATAGGGTAATTTGTATTGTTTATTTAATTGCTATATTTATATTATTTCTATATTATTTTATTTTTAAAATTATTTAACTTATATTTATTTGTTTATTAGGAATATCAATTCTACGACATATGATTTAATTAGAAAGCATTATGTCAAAAAAAAAGCTTATTTCATTCATGTAGATTGAGCTAATTGTTTTTCCGATTATTGTCGCTAATAATTATTCGTGGGTATAAGGTTTGGCTTTTACAATTTTCTTTGTGTTTCTTAATTTGTATTTAGTTCGGATGTTGGTTTCAGCTGATTAAAGGAAATTATTCACTATTTCTGAGCGAGTTCGAAGGTGAGTATGAACTTAATTTAACCGATATTTTTTTATTTTTATAATTGGATATTAATGTCAACTGCTCGAAATTGGCTTTTTTTAATAATTAGATATAAACTAAATAAAAACCGGGAGGGATGTTTGAATCAAAGTACATCAAACATCTTTCTTCTTGGCACATTGAACCCTACTGATTCAACCGTGCATACATTCTTTTATATTTTATGTAATTTTTTAAAATTTAAGAGTAATTTTTTACAAATTCGTAAATTAATTTATTTATTTTGTTGACTTTGAGTTCTATAAACAGTAAATAAATTATCGATTGATTTGAGCATTTGGTGGCATTTGTTAGATTTTTAATTATAGGTTTGTGTTTCTATACACTTTAAATTAAATTATTGTTATATTATAAACGAAAAACTGAAATAGGTGGATATACAATACTTTACATGTTGAGAATCAATAACTTTCAAAAGACTACAAAGAAAGTTTGGTTTTTTTCGTTTTCAATTTTATTTGCTTCGACATTTTAGAGAGAGAGAGTGGGAAGTGAGCTGATTTTTGAGAGAGAAGTTAGGGTATTGTGTGGAGGACTTGGTTGTTTTATTGATGAAGATGAAAAGGTGATGACAGGAACAAGAAGATGGAAGATTTTAATTTTCGGTTGGAAAAGTTAATTTGGAAAAAGGATCAATTCGGCCTTTTAATTTGTATCTTGGAACTAAATTGATTTTTGTTGCATAATAGATTGTTAATCTTATATTTAGTACACTGATAATATTCAGTCATAACAATTATTCATTATTTATATCTCTTAAATTGGATTTGGCCATTAAATGACCAATTACAGTTTTATTATCCTTACCTATATTATCATTCTTAGGCCTTTCATTATTAATTTTATATCTTAATATATGATCATATGGCAATAATTTGTAATTAAATACTGCTTTCCATTTATAATTTTTTTGTATCCTAATTTATTGTAGTAACGTTCCTTTTTAAATTAATAGCTATAAAACTTAACATACCATTGGATTTTTTAAATCTGTAGTTACCATATTTTTATTGTTTGTTTGCATTATATATTCATGTCCCTCAATTATTCGTTTCCACCTCCTAACATTAAAATTAAAAATTATTTTTTTTGATATAGGTTGTTCTATATTAATATTTCTAAACCAATTTTATAGTTTTTAATTTAGTAATTAATCCATTTAAATAATTATACGTAATAAAAATATTCAATTTAATCGGTGGAGTGAATATATCACATTTTACCATATTTTATTTTGGATTTATTAAATTATACTAAACTAGATTTAATATATAATTATTAACTATTTAAATAACATATTAATGAAACAAATTAAGGTTTAAATTGATAAAATGTAATGGTTTGAATTTAGTGTTTTTTGTTTATTAAATAATATATATCATTAATTATTGCTCAAAACTAAATCTAAATATTTTATCATAAACATAAATGCCACACTACGGGTTGATGAAAATAAAGACAAGTTTATTAAAATATTCTAAAAGTATATTTATAGTTACTTTCAATAATTATGTAATATATACATGTTACAAACGTTTAATTAATCTTAAACATGTACAAAATTTATAACTCTAATTATTTAGAGATGATAACTCTTTTCTGGAATAAAAAGTATCTTAAAAATTAAGGATAAACGTTGGAAGATTAATAAAAATATATGTTCCTGACTATGCCATGAATAAATATCAAAATATTAAATATAGAAATATTAATTTGATATATTCAGATAGCTATAATTATTAAATATAAATCATGCAACTATTTTTATAAAAGTAATTAAAATTTATCATTTTAAAAATAAAAAGATGTTCACACACACACACATATATATTTGTGAGAGCTAAATGGACAAATAATAAGCTAATAGTCTGTTATGATGGCAGATTACTAAAATGCAATATAATATTTTTCTACTTAATTTTATTTTATTCTTTATTTATTATTGTATACAAATAAAAAATAGAAAACATAAAAATAAATAAGTGCTAATTTCAATGTAAAATTAAAAATTAATGACAGCCAATAAAATTAAATAAAAATCGTGCAACGCACGGGCTAAAACTAGTATATATATAAAGCAGGACATCTTCTCCCTTTGATTGACATTTGTCAACTTACTATTGGTTCTCATATTTTATTCTTTTTAATATCTTTATTTTATTGTATTTGTATTATATAAATGCAATTAATTATATTAAATGTGAATCATATTAAATGCAAATGTAAAGCCTTTTCCTTTTTTTTTGATTTATATTTATAAAATATCATAATAAATAAATACTAAAATACTAATTATAGTTTTAGTTATAGTTTTTATCTCATATTATAAACTTTCCTTTTTCGTTATTTTTTTAGTAAGAATTTAATTTTGGCAATAAATATATTGGGAAGATTTTTCCTTTTTTTAATTTATTCTACTATATATACTATCTACTTATCTACTTATATATATAAAGCAAATGATTGACACTTGGCATTTTCTAGATTGTTTTCACAATGTTTCATATCTATTATTTAATTAATGGTATCGATTTTCAATTTTTTTTTTTGATAATATATAGTTATAAAATAACAAAATACGGCAATACTTGAAAATTAAATATTAGACTTTCTATTTGAGTTTTTTCACATCTATTTACTTAGTGATATTAATTCTCATTTTTTCCTACCCTAATTGCCTATAATAATATAACAATAATTAAATATTAGCAAATAACTTCATTTTCATAGAATTAACGAGAAATTTCTTAAACTTTCTATCTATATTTTTTCATATCTACATTTAAAAATTATGATAATATTTGTAATTATCAGTGTCTTTAATTATTTTAGAAAAGTTAAATAATATGTATCTAATTTATATTTAAAAGATTTCTTTTGATTTTATAACTTAATTTCTTTCCAAACTCCATTTAGAAATAATCTATTGATTGGTAAAATTTTCTTAGGTAGATATATATTTAATTTGATTCCATAAATATATTATATGGTTACATTTATAATATAAAGTCAGCATATTGACTTATAAATAACCAAAATACATAACCACAATTCAGTATTAATTGAATTTACAATTTAAAACTATATTTAGCCATTACCAACGTCAGTGTAAAAATTATAAATGGATTGTAAATTGGTAATGATTGAATTTACACAGGTTTTTATGGTAAGGAACTTAGCTGTAAATGTTAATAAAAAATAAAATAAAATACAGCATCAAATAAAATAGAAAAAACATATTTTAATCACTTTTTTATTTAAAAATTAGTGTATTTCAAAATTATCGTAATACCACAAATTATTATATCTAATTATTTTAGAAAAAGTTAACTCTAAAGTTTTCCGGTTTGAGGAACAACTAAAATTAAGATAATATATATATAAATATATATATATATATACACTATCATAAATAAATACAGTTATTCTGAATTTATAACATAACCTAATTTGGAAACAAATAGTCTCTAACATAATATCTGTTTAAACTTATGGTAATATAGTATTAAAACTAAACTATAAATAAATAAAATAAGTGAAATAAAAGAAATACATTATGATCATTCCCTTTTACATTTAAGGAATAAATTTTTTGAAAATAAGGGAACACAATAAAGTATAAACACGTAATAAATTCCCATTACTAAAAATTGATTGCTATTAGAAACGTAAAACAAATTAAAATATCATTAATGTCAAAAAAATCTTTTGGGCACCGTTTGTATTGAGGGTTTTTAAAATCCATGGATTTTAGTAAAATCGATGGATTTTAAATCAATGGAATTTAAATCCATAGATTTTAAAATTCCATCGTTTGGATTGAATATAAAATCAATGGATTTTTATATTATTTATGGAAAATAATAAATAGTATAACAATCCATCATCTATAAAAAATGGTGGATTTGGACTTTCCCACCTAATAGGTGGGAAATTAAAACCCTCAAAAATGATGGATTGTAGAAAATGAGGGAATTCATAAATCCATGGATTCTATTAATTTTTTTTTTGGCAAACGATAGATTTTGTCCAAATCCATGGATTGTTTAGAATCCATCGTTTAGAATCCATCAATCCAAACGGTGCCTTGATTTACTCATAATTCACCATTATATATAAGTTCATGTGTTTATTCTTTTCAATACTATGTATTCTCAGACACATCTAAAAGAAATTATTTTTTAGGTAAGTTTTTTTACTCTTGTTTCTTCTTTATTTTAGAGGATCTTCAAATTTTTATTAATATTTTATTTTTGATTTTGCTCTGCAGATTTTGTTATTACAATTACATCTAATGGTATGATGAGTTCAAATCTTAATAAAGCATATGAGATATCTTGATCATCGTTCTTTTGTTTCTTTTTTTATTGATTTTCTATATATCTATAGAATGTTGATTCATCATTCATCTATAAATTAATAAAAAAAACATTTGATCATGAAAAATAAATAAGTAAACAGTTGTTGTTAATTTCAATTTCTTATCCTTTTTTATAGTTTTTGTGTTCAGATATAAATTATGTTTTTCTTTATCGTATATTGACTTTATTTATTCTTTTTAGTTGTGTACGTTCATGAAAATAGTGTGAATGAGCAAAGGTGGTGCAAAATAGAGTTTTTATGTAACGATATATATATTGATAATTTTTAGATTTTATAATTTTTTAAAATTTTGGTAGTATCTGTAAGATGATTATTACTGAAACTATTTTTGTGTATGAAATTTCAAAAGATTTTAAGTCTATTTTTGAAATTTACTTGCAAATTTTATATCCAAATAATTTGATGTTTCAATAATGGCATGTTTATAGAACAACTTCAATGAATATAACATATAATTAATTTGTATCTAAATTTGTCCTTCTAAAACCATTTGAAATCAGATTTAAACCATAAAAAATAAAATGTCTGATTTTTTTGTGTTTAATTTTTTCCTATTTATTAATTAAAAATATTCAATTATTCCATAAGATTTGGTGGAATAATTCTCAAACATACTAATTTAACTAACATACGTTATAAAAAGTGCATTTATGATATATATGTAATTTAGTGAAGCACCATTTTGTTCTTTATTAAGATAAAATCATTCTCATGCTTCTTTTCTTTTTAAGTGCTACTATAATATTGAGCTATAAATATTATTGAAACCTTTAAAAGGCTAATGTAATGACATTATCGAGCTTATTACACCATTAAACTTATTTATATAAAATTAAATATCTTTATTTTACATATCTCCAGTTAATGGTAATGTATAAATATGGCAACTTCCCTTATTATCATTCTCACATTAATATAGATTATTTTTAAATTGTCAATAATTTAATTTTAGAGTTATATATTTTTATTTAATGCTAATTATGTATACAAAAATACTTACATTTTGTAATCATTTTCACTTACTATTTCGGTTAAATATATATACTTTTAGGGTATATATTTTGAACAATTAGAAGAAAGAGACAAAAATATGTTAATGAAAAGTAAAAATAGAAACAGAAAGCACAAAAAATTAAAAATAAAGTAAAACAAATTTGTTATGATTTTTTCTCCGAAAGAACAAGAGAACGTTAAATGTTGCTTCCATTACCATATATATATATCAAGGTATAATTATTAAATTTGTTCCGTTCAAATAATGTTTACTCTTTTTAAATAATATTTTACTAGGTATTTTGACTAAAAATTATTAATATAGAATTAAACTTTTTTTTTTATCAAAGATAACCTACTCTAATCGTTAGCGGGGGTTAGCAGGAGTTAATGTTAGACATTTTTTAAATAGATACACTGCCCGTGAGTGTTGAGGGTCGAATCTTCAACATCATACACATATCATTAGAGTTTAGCCAACTGGGTTTAATTCAAATAATGTTTTATATATCTTTTAAAAATCATTTAACAAATGCTCAAAAATACTACATAATACTTATTAAAATTAAAAGAGATATAAAAATTCATAAATAAGAAATTATTAAAATAAAAATAAAAATTTGTACTCACTAATTTTTTTAAAAGTTATTAAAAATAAAAATTAAATAAATAACATGCAACGCACGGGTTAAAACTAGTATATATGTATAACGTGATGATTCTGCATGTGACTTGAGCATTTTACGCAAACAACTAAAACCCTGGAGGGGAAACTTGTAATGCAAGCCTAAATTGATCAATAATTCAACAGAATCTTTAATTCCACCCAAGAACGTCTCTACTATATACAGTAGATCAAAAATTTATTAATTATTAGAATTATTAATTTACTGAATTTATATAGGAAATTTTTTAAAAAGTGTAAAATATATTTGGATAATGTTAAAAAAATTCATAAACTATACATGTATTCTCTTTAATCGTGAACTTTAAACTGTACGAAAAAAGTTTTACTTTTTTAATTCGATACGCGAGTCATAATATGTTGACGTAGCTGATAAAACTGATATTGTTCATCTCAAAAAAAATTACACCAATGAATGAGTGTACGTCAGCATATGTATCAAACTGATGAAAATGCAACTTTTTGCATACAATTGACACGTTTTAAAGTTTGAAATAAATTGAAAAACATGTATAGTTTAAAATTTTAATTATTATTACCCCAATATATTTTAAAACATTTGCATCCGTAAACCTAATATTAATATTATATATTATGAAAAAGCCAATTAAATACACTTCACAATTATTCAATTTTTTAAAAAATAACTTTGTATTCGGTTTAAAAAATATCAACTTGATATTAAATCAAAAAATAATTTTCAAGAAGTTGTATTGATAATGTAAAATAACTTTTAATATTTTGTTGTACTAGGCATATGAGAAGCCTTTTATTTTAATAAATAATTAAGTTAAGTACACTACTAGAAATCCTGGTTTTTGCAACGGAAATTTGCAATTTTTAGCGACGGAATCTGCGACGGACACGCGTTCCGTCGCAGTTTCCCTTGAATTTGATGGCGGGAAAGCTCCCGCCAGATTTGCGACGGAAAGTCCGTCGCAAATCCGTCACCTTCATGGCGGGACCATTCCCGCCTTTTGTTTTGCCATGAAAATTAGCGACGGACATAAATATCCATCGCTAATTTTATTTGTTGAATGAAACGAGTCGTTTCATTCAACATATTTGCGACGGCTAAAGTTAGCCGTCGCAAACTTTTGCGACGGACTGTAGCGTCCGTCGCAAAAGGTGCTTTAATGAAACGACGTTTCATTAAAGCACCTTTTGCGACGGATGCTACAGTCCGTCGCAAATTATGTGCCCTAAAGCACGCAGCGCCTTCTTCTTCGGCCATTTCTCACTTTCTTCATAAAAATTGAAACTGCCGGCCTCTTCTCTCGCCACCAAGCCGCCGTCGGTCCGTTCCCTCCTCGCCGCGCCATTCTCTCAGCCGTCGGTCCGTTCCCTCCTCGCCGCGCCATTCTCTCCGCTGTTTGCTGCTTGTCGCGCCTCTTCTCCAATTTCTTCCATTTTCCGGCGGCTCCTCCCCTTTCTCTGGCGCGCCGTTTCTTCCCCTCCTCTCTGACGACCTTCTGATTACTTGAGGTAAGTTTTTTTATTTATTAAATCAATTAATTTATATAGATTAATTAATTAATTTAGGTTTAATTAGGTTAATTTATGTTAAATGTGATTATGTTTGTTTAAATTAGGTTAGTTTAGATTAAATTATAATATATTTTATATTTAATTTTCTGTTTTATATTATTTAATAATTAATTAATTTTTCTGTTTTTAAATTATTTTATAATTAGATTAATTTAATGCAAATTATGTAGAATTCATTTTTAGTATTATTAAACTATTAAGTTAATTATTATATTAAAATTTAAGAAAATTAGGTTAAAAATGTTTAAGTTAATTATTATATTAATTATAGGTTATTTTAGTTTAAGGGTTAATTTTGTAGGTTAATATGGTTAATTTTATGTTTTAAAAATTATATTAGAACTAAGTTGAATTGTTATAATAAAATATATTAATTTTAATAGAATTATGTTGTTTTTTAAAAAGTTGTTTTTTAAAAAGTTGTTTAATATTTGTTAGGTTAAATTAGATTAAAATTGTTAGCTAGATATTTCTAGGTTTAATTGTTTAATTAGTTTAATAAAGTTGCGTGTTAATATTTTTATTATAATTGGTTGATTAAATTTAGATTAATTTAATGATTATATTATAAGTTTTTTAATTGATAACAATTTGTTAGTTTGTTGTTTAATTTAATTAGTTAATTGGATTAGATAATAATTTAAGCTAATCAATTACTATTTCAATTATTTGCGTTAAACTTGGTGGTTTTGTGTATTATTATTTGCTTGCAGGACTTCCCTGAAAAATGGGTGATGCTCATTTTTAGGGGTAGTGCTGCCGATTTTTAATTAGAATTTGTTTTTATTAATACGTGTTTTTTATAGCTCTTGATAGCCCGCGCACCGTGGTTTCGATTGATCCGGACGTTTCACCTTCACTTTGCGGTTCTGCCCTTCAACAAGTATGTTTTATTGCTTATTTTGATTATTTTAATTGAAATAGCTTTTATTTACAATTTTCAACCTAAATAAACCTCGATTTTATTCCCACCGAATAAAATCGTAAACCTAGCCATAGAGTTCCCGTCTCGTGTGTTCAAGAGATTGAACAACACGGGATTGTACAGTTTGTACAGTTCGCAAAACTGGTGCTTCCGTAACTCGATCACGAAAAACCATATATGTCTAGTAGCGGTAGAAAAATATTCGGTTGTTTTCTAGCGTTTGTTCTCCTGGTGGATGTATAGTATATGTTTTGTAACGCTTATTCCTCGTGGAATATATAATTAGCTGTAACACCCCGTATTTTTTCGGCTTGTTACGATGAGTTTTTCAATGTGTTTTGGGTTAATGTTTGGTGGTTTAGTTCCTTGGAACTTTGGTTTAGGTTGCACAATAGTTATTTCGATGTTTGGGCTTATTTTGAGTGTGGTTCGGGCCGTGTGGATCGACCTTGGGCTTAAGGCCCAGAAAATCAATAATTTTGGAAGCAGGGGGTGTATCACGGGCGTGACAGGAGCATCACGGTCGTAATACACCATCACGGGCGCGACGCGGCACTGTAGGGTTCGCTGTTTTGTTATAAATAGCTCCTTAACTCGATTCTTTCAACCCTTTTTCATCCTATCAGACCTAATGCGACCCTACACTCAGATAAACCCTATTTTTAGCATTCCTTTATGATCCTTGATGGTTTTTAACAATTGATTGGTGATTGTTTATCCGTTTTGCGATTTCTACGCGCTTTGCTTGTGGTGTTCTTCGTTGGTGTGATTGTGACTCTTGTTGCTTCTGGTCCAGACCCTTACCTAGGGTTTAATACTTATATAATCTTGTTATTCTCCATTCTAAGGTAATTATTTCCATCTCTTATGTATTGGTGAATCGTTGTCTTGTGTTTTGCGTAGAATTGCATGATTTAGGGTGTTTTGGAGTTTGGAACTTTATGATTAATGGTCTGAGATTTATGATTTGAATATTATGTTTTAAATGGAGTTTAATATGATTATAATATGATGTATCATGATTGGAATTGGATTTGCATGATTTAAACAACGAATTGGCTAATTCTAGTTTTGTATGAAATTGATTCGTTTAGTGATTTGTTATAGTGTTGAATCTGAGTTATTGGGATATTATGTGGTTATACTACAATAGCTAATGATCTTATGAGTTAGGACCTTGAAGTGAGATTTGGGTTTGATCTATGTTGTAAAAATCTCTACGATTTGCGAAATTGACAATTTTACGGAAGTTAAACGCTACGATTGCAAATTGGTTTTCAAATGCTATACCTACTGATCTAATATTTTATATATGATGTTTTGATGTTTTTAAATCAGTAGTAACATACTTTGGTTCATCGATTGTTGGTTTTGAATCGTTTGGCTATTTTAGGCAATTTTCGGCAAATTGCCAAATTTGATTATTTGAGTGCTTTGCCTTAATATTGGTTTTGATCAACTTGTTAATGGATGTAAATACGTTTTATAAACTATTTTGGACATTTATAAAATGTTAGTTTTATCATATGTTGTTTGGTAATCGATGGTTGAAATGGTATATAAGTCATGGTCAATTTTACAAAGGTGTTATGTATAAGTTAATATTTCAGATTTAAGTTTAAACCTTTAAAAGGTGTTTAAATCCAATTGATTTCATTTAAGGTGACATTTTTAAGTGATGTATACTTTGGGTGAAACTTGCCAAGTGTTGGCAAGCTATGTGGCTTATTGCTTTTAAGGTTGGCATTGTTAAGCTAGGGATTGAGTTCTTACTTTCAAATGACTTTGGTTTTATTTAAGGATTGGTTTTAAACTCTGGTTTTCACTTTGGCTTATGGTTGGGTCGGGATAGACTTGGGTCGCCCGACTTGTTGTGTTGAGCTATACTGCAGTTAAGGCTAACACACTACTTTGGAAAACTCTTTGGTTTTAAAGAACTATTTAAGTTATGGAAAGGATGTCTGTTTTGCTTTTAAGGATAAGAACTCATCTAAGCTAACTTGCCTAAATTGTTTAAAGTGAATGATATGAATTCTTTGGTTTGTTTGGTACATGGATGTTTATCTTACTTGGGTTGTACTTTAGTTGTGTTCAAGATGCTAATCCTATGTGGAGTTTAGTATTCTTAGAGTTAGGGATTGTTCGGATTTTGACTTATATATGTTTTAGACCCGTCCACTGCTCGTGCTTCGGAGTCTACGCAGGGTTAGCTGTTTGCCAAGTTTCACGTGGACAAGCAAGCAGTGAGTTTGTGCTTACTATTTACCGCTTTATTAAGTAAATTGTTATTTTAATATTAAATATATATATTGTACGTATATTTCGAACTGTTTTTATATTATGACTTCTAGTTGGAACATGCTACCTAATGGGCATCATTAGGACTGCGTGCGCACCGGTAATGATCTGGGAAAGGTAATTATGGTAATGTGGTAACTCGGTGTGAGCATAGCTCTCGGGACCAAGTAGAGTAACTCGGTGTAGCTCAGCTCTCGGGACTCTGGAATAAGTGTGGTCAGTGGTAACTCGGTGTAGCTCAGCTCTCGGGACCAGACCTATTGGATTATGTTTATTATTTAGAATTGTGGATTAGGGTTCCAACTATTATTCGTAATATCGTATTTAAACGTTTTAAACGGTTTCAAAGGGTTTCCACTTATTAAATGTAGATAGTGGTATAAACTCATCTCAGTATATCTGACCCCGTTGTTTTCCCAATTTTCCCCAGGGTTATGATCTGAGAGAGTCTGGTGATCTCCGCATTTACTTTTCCTCGGAGGTTTCTTTTATTTTTAATAAAACTATAAACTGTTTTATTCTTAGACCGCAGTAGTAACTAGACGTCTTTATTATTATTATATTTTTGTCGGATTGGTTCGACTGGTTTTATTGCTTTGGCATGTTATATTATTTACATTGGTTGATGATAAACCTATTTTAGGCTCGGGATTGAATAAGCATGTTATATAAACTGTTGAATATTATAACTGTTAGTTTTAGGCTGAAGTCTCGGTTGCCCCCGAGCATTGGTTTTCTGCAGGTTTATGTGTTTATGTGATATATGGAAGGCTAGCTACGGGTTTCGGTACTACATCACCCATACCCTAGCGCCGGTTGCGATTCATGAAAATGGGTCGTGACATTAGCGTTACAACACATATACTAAATATCGCACTAAAGGAGAACGACGCCGGAAGGCTGCCGAATATTTTTCTCCGTTGCTAGGCATATATCGTGGCCGAGTTACGGGGCGCCTGTTTCGCGAATGGGATAGGGCCCTACCTTTTCAGCAGTCAATTACATTGACTTTGCTTATCTCGAGTGAAAACCCCACCTCTAATTATCCGCGCTACAGAAATGGAGACAAACCGCAGTTGGATGTACAGGAGCCACACAAACGGGCTGCTAACCACAGGGTATAAGGAGCATGTGAAGGAGTTTGTCCGGTTTGCATTACGGCATCCGGCTTGTATGAGTGGAGTACAGATAAAATGCCCCTGCCCTAAGAGAGGTTGTCGAAATACAAGCTATCGGGATGTCGATGAGGTGGAATTCCATCTATTGAAGAATGGGTTCGTGAAAGGTTACCAAGTATGGGTTTTTCATGTCGAGGGGAGCGTTTTGAACCCCCCCTCCCCTTGCACAGTTACCAGAGCAGGATGTTGAGTTCGACTATGAAAATGAGGGGCAAGATGAGTTCAGTTTCGCTTAAAGAATGATTCTTGATGCGGCCGGTCCAGAAATAACGTTTCCTGAAGATGAGCTCCCGAATGCTGAAGCTCAAAAATTTTATGATATGATGCGTGCGGCTGAAGAAGACATATGGCCTGGGAATAGCAGACACTCTCCATTTTCTGCATCTGCTAAAGTGATGGAGATCAAGTGTCGACATAAGGGTTCAGTAGCTTTAGTTGACGACGTATGCGGATTGATACAGGAGCTGCTCGCGGAGGACAACAAGATGCCAACGAATTTTGCTAAAATTAAGAAGCTGGATGATCCCGTTCCGCCATCCGACATATGGATGTGTTGGTTTGTTTCTAGAATTCTTTTTTATTTACAACTATCTTTTATTTTCTGATTTTCTGATGAACTAACAAGCTATAATATTTTTCTTTTAGGCTGAAGAGCTCGGCCGCAAGCCTACCGCAACGGAGCTGTATACTCGGATGCACTCCATGAAAGCTGATAAGGGTGTCATGGTAGACAAGAGGGCCCAAGACATGAGTGTAAGTCATAAACCTATATAATTTTAGTAGTTGTTTTACTTTACTCAAGTGTTAGATTAAATTAGTGTAAAATGTGTTTTAATTTAAATTGTAATGTTAGATTAGGTGTGTTAACAGCCGGTGGGTTGTATATGAAATCTATATGTTTGCAGGATATCCCTGAAAAATGGGTGTTGATCAAATTATAGAGGAAATGCTGCCGAATTTCCGTTAGGATTTATACTTACATTTCATATGTTATACTTTTTAATTAGCCGTTATGTGATATGTTTTTCAATCTTTTTGTAGGATGCAATTGCTCAAAGACTTGCTGCTGCATCGCAGCCGCCGACCGGAGATGGTGGTTCTTCTAGCACAGCGGAAGTCGACGAGACCCAGCTATTTCTGGATATCGAGGGCGTCAACAAGAAGCGGCGTGTCTACGGGTTAGGTTCAGCGACTAGTGCGTACGTGGATACGACGACGTCTAGTAGGGCGAGGACCAGGTCCACACAGTCACAGCGAACTGAGGAGGAGATCGAGCGGCGTGTGCAGGCAGGGATCCAGGATGGACTGCGCCAGATTACCACTGAGGTGGAGGATCTACGTGCCCAGCAGGCGAGAACCAATGAGAGGATGGTCGAGATTATTCAGGCCGAGATGGCGAAGATGATGCAGACTCTTCCTCCGCAGTATCGCCCACCCCCAGGTCCTTCAGACAATGACGACACTCCGACTTTGTAGTGTCATGTTTGTATTTCTGACATTTTATATTTTGTCACTTTATACATTTTGTGTTTTCTTATTTTATACATTTTCTTACGATATGTAAAATATAACATGTTTTTATATGAAATCGTTCGTTTTTGGAAATTGAGTTTTACTGAGAGTTGCAAATAATAGATTTTACAGATTATAATCGTCGTGAATTGAATAGGGAAACGGACGAAAAATAGAAAATTTCTGTCCAAATTGCGACGTGTTTTGCGACGGAAGATTTTCCGTCGCAAATATTTCCATTTCGCGACGGAAGCATATCCGTCGCAAATGATGCAAGTTTGCGACGGACACATATCCGTCGCAAACTTGCATCATTTTGCGACGGCAATGCTTCCGTCGCAAAACATATATAGTTTGCGACGGATAACATCCGTCGCAAAATATTTCAATCCGTCGCCAATACGTCTCCCTTTTCATTTTTTGGGAGACGACATTGGCGACGGTGTGTTTGGATATGGCGACGGGCTGGCCGTCGCCATATTTGCGACACCTTGGTCGCTAATATTTTAGCGACCAGACATTTTGCGACGGACTAATTCCGTCGCAAATTCGTCGCAACAGTGTATTTGCGACGGAATATGATTGAATTGCGACGAAATTTTTCGTCGCAAAAAAAGCTGATATGCAGTAGTGGTACACGTTTATCTCTCATATATAAATTCAAATTAATCTATTATATTTATATGTAAATATATATATTTCTTTAGAAAAAAATCTCTCTAATAATTGATATGCATACATACTATATTTTAAATTTATTAATTATTAAATAATAGAATTATTAATTATCCGACGTGAGACGAAGTTGGTTCTCTCGATTTTCTATTAATTATTAGAATTATTAATTTATGGAATATTAACATTTATTTTATCAAGCAATTTCAGAAATAGGGGAATCAACCTATAAATTTTATGATACTCAACATGAAAAAATCAATCCTATCAATTTGGGATGAAAAAATAATTTATTTATAACAAGTATATTTATGGTGAAATATTAATATATTGATTATGTTCAGGGGCAAAGTCCAAACAAAGAAACCCAATCCAGGCAAGATAAAAATGGAGTTTGCTAAAACTTTTGTGGAAGTATTATATATCCAATGGGCCATATCGCACTTAAATGCCCAAGACCGAAACAAAAAAGAAACTGATAAGCTCAGTTTTCCAGTAGATTCGGCCCAACAGTTTTTCCAAAAGGTCATATTTTGTGGAAAATGGAATGGCAAAAGATTATAGCGCGTGAGTACCACTCGCTCGCGGGTACAGCGATAAGGAATTCAAATTTTTTCGCAGTAACATTTCTTCCATCCCATTAAAAAATCCAACTTACATTAAACCATAATTAGGCCAAAATTCTACCAAAACTTATCAAATAATTTAAAATCATCCCAAAACTTCATTTAATTAATCTTAACAACTTTATATGCTAAAAAATTGGATAAATAACAATACATCAAATTTAAATCTAAATATATTCAATTCTTTGATTTTCTTTTTAGGGATAATGTTATAAAAATTCACGAAATTTACACGTTTTCTCAGTTTAATCATGCACTTTAAATTTTATCATTTTCATGCACGAACTACCACTTTTTCTCAAATTCATGCACGGTGCTGAGGTGTCGCGGCTCTATTGGTGTAGTTCGCTGAGGTGGAGGTCATTTTACACCAATGAATGAGTGCCACCTCAGCACCGTATATGAATTTGGGAAAAAGTGGTAGTTCGTGTATGAAAATAAACTTCGTGATTAAAATGAAAAAACGTGTAAAGTTCGTGATTTTTTTTGACATTAACCCTTCTTTTTAACTTAATAAAAATCAGAACGGTTTTGAAGAACACACGCATCCATACTCTGATACCACATGTTAGCCGGATCGGCTCCATTATTCTAAGAGGTTATTCTATTTTAAGTAATGAAGAATTTATTATTGGTATGCGTTATGTATAAAATATATAAACAATTGAATTAAATATTTAAATCAAGAAACAGAACCTGATTTGGAAACGTCCATGTGTTCTTGATCCCTCAACGCTATTTGGCTGAAGTTATGATCTTCTCTTCCTTTTAATCTCAATCAGGAGATGGCCTTATTCTCTTTATGTATTTATGTTTTCTTTGAAATTTAGGAGAAATCAGAAAATACTTTCTTATGAGATTAAGGAAGGGACCTAGCTAAATATACTGGTTAAGGAATTGAACGGGCTTCCATCAAAGCTCGTTTATTCCAGCCCGCACTTTATCTCCACATACTATAACCTAGTCCCTCTTCATTTGATTATACGGACTTAATAAAACAGTGGCCTAACAATTTATAATTTGGACAATTTATTTATGAGTATGAATAATATTTTATGGCAGTATGATTTGTGTGAGAAACCGTATTGACGGTGGTATTGTGTCGTTTTTTTCTTCAGAAATTATATGTGTGTTTTGATCACTTAATAATAAAAAAATTATTAGAATTCTTATAAGCGATGTACTCCGATTTATTAAATTGAGCTTTTCATGTATATAGGTCAATCAAATACCTAAAAGTCATTAGTGGTGATGTCTACTTAGAGTAGACAAATTTATATTTTCAGTTGATTTTATAATTTTGAATAAGAATATATTATTGACATAAACATACAGCTATTTTTAGGGGTGTGCAAAACCGAACCGAAACCGAAAAACCGAACCGAACCGACAAATTCGGTTCGGTTCGGTTTGAGATTTCAAAGAAATTTCGGTTGGTCGGTTCGGTTCGGTTTTGAGTTAAAAAATATTTCAGACAGATTTCTATGTAAACCGAACCGAAATAACCGAACCGAACCGAAATAACCGACCGAACCGACTGGTTCGGTTCGGTTCGGTTTGAATTTTTTTCTTTTCCTAAAATTTCGGTTCGGTTCGGTTTTTAAAAAAGACCAAAATTCGGTTCGGTTCGGTTCGGTTTGAACCGAATGCACACCCCTAGCTATTTTAGACTGACTTTTTGAGGTTAGGAAAAACTAGTTCTGGTGGTACTGAAAGAACAAGACATTCTATATCGATGATTTAGTGAGTCATACCGTAAATAAAGAATAATTTTATTATTTTATTGATGTAATTGATTCTTCAGTGGTTAATAGTCCTATACAGAAAACACTCTATAAATAGACAGCCTGATAGAAATAAAAATAAACAAGATCGAGTAACTTTTTTAAAGAGACAGAGATCATTAAATAGGAAAAAAACTAATTGATCAGCCATTATATGAATTACAATGTGTATTATTTACATAGTGAATGTCTAAACACACATCTGCATCCATCAACTTCTTACAACTATGAACTATAATGTGGTCATTACAAAATGCACTAACCGCCCACTCCAATACTGAGTTTGTAGGTTTCAACACTTCACCAAACAAGCAACTATTTCTATTTTAAAAAATATGAATCTATTGACAATGAACAAAAACTCTTAGAAGTGAGAAAGAAAATTGGAGGAATGAGGCATTTACGATTTGATGTAATTGCAAGAAAAACACTAAAATTTGATTTATTTGCAACACGAGTACTCGAGTGTGGTTTATTTTTAGCCTACTATCTTTAAGGATGTTCAATAACAAGCCCAAAATTTCTATTTTTATATCAGACTGAAAAAAGAAAGAAATTGAATTGGACCAATGAGTTGTTGATATGGCAACTTTTCCAAAATCTGAGTTTTTAATGGTCAATTTAGTCCTAAATTTGCAAAATTTGCATAAGATTCAGCACGTGTTACTCACTTCCAAAAATAAATTTTAATGCTAAAATAAGGCAAATTGATTAAAAAAAAGTTAAATTTATAATTAAATTGACCATAAATCCAAAATATATGTTAATTGACTATGACTTGTAAATATAAAGGGTAAATTGCGATTTAAACCGTTAATTTGTGGGAGATGAAATGACAGTATTATTAGTTTCTTTCAATTATGAAAGATACAAAAATGATGTTGAAGTTCATAGACAATGAGAATGCTCATCTGAAAGAACGACGGAGTATTTAATAATGTACATAGCAGTGAATATCACAGTGCTAATCCCTTTAATTCAGCCCTCCATCTCATATTAACTTTATCAATAAATTCTTCAATTTTCCTTCTAAATTCGTCATCATCTTCTTCTTCTTCTTCATCGTCACCGTCATCATCGCCATTAGGTTTCTCTAAATAAATAGGTTCCTGTACTTCTGCTGCAATTAGTTCTTTGCTGACATCTTCATATACTTGAATCTCACAATGATGCATACTGGTTATTGACTGATTAGCAAGACTAGCAGATGAATAATTAGTAAGTATTCTTGAGGTAGGAACTTGACTTTCTTCATCGTAGTCGACATTAGAGCCTTCGGATTTTGAAGCAGCGACGAGGATGAAGATTATGATCAAATTGCAGAGACAGAAGATATAAAGAGAGTTCGAAGCTAGTTGGGCACTCAATTCCATTGCGGAAGAAAACATGATTTGATATGTTTGTGAAATAAGAAAGCCATTGATTCGTTTTAATTTATAGTTTTTGATTCTCAAGGAAACCACAAGTGTGGAGAGGAAGCTTTTCTTAATTTAGCAAGAAGCTAAGCAGTAGCAGAGTTGTGAAGTGTGGGGTGAAAGCTAATGAGAAACTAAAATATAATTAACTAATCTATGCTTTTGTTTAATCATTCATTCATGTGCTACTTTTTTTTGTCTGGTATACAGTTTCGTTAATTAAATAATACTCCAAATCAACATGTAAATGTAATAGGGATTTGCTCAATTCTTTGTCTTCACTACTAGTATGTAAATATAATGAACTTTCCAATTACAAATAGAGTTAATTTCTAAAAAAATCACGAATTTTACATGAAGTTTCATTTTAATCATGAACTTTAAAAGTTGTCATTTAAAAGCACGAACTTTCATTTTGTTTCAAATCTATCGCCAAAGTAAAATCCGATGTATTTTATCGAACCAAAAATTCCTAATCCTATATACTATAACTAAAAGATAATAAGATTTAATGTCGATTTATAATTTGGGTGTTTCATTAATGATTTATTGAAGAATTTAGTCAATAAAAATACACTGAAATGATAGATTTGAAACAAAATAAAAGTTCGTGCCTTTAAATGGCAACTTTTAAAGGTCATGATTAAAATGAAACTTCGTGTAAAGTTCGTGATTTTTTTAGGAATTAATCCTTGCAAATATGGGTTGGATATTGTTCGCCTGGAAATATTCCGGACTCGAATCTTTGAATTTATAATCGGGATCGGTTTGAGGTTTGATACTTTAACGAACCTATGCAGATATTCACAGGGCTTGTTTGGTTAAAAACACTTAACCACGTGATCTAAAAGATAATAATCTGGGAGTCACGGACTCAGGCGAGATTAATACCGAAAACTACTCCTAAATTAAAACAATCCGGAGATTGCGGGATAAAAAGCACTGGGCTTGGTTTTTGATTGATTGATTTGTTGATCCAAAAATAATGAAGCTCTGCGCTATTTATAGCTCCTCATAATTGAGACTCCTAATCTAACTATGACTAAAACTCTAATAGAAAATCACTCCTAATGAGCTACAAATTCCTATAAAACAGAAAAAGCAGTAATAAAAAGGCTTTCCGTTGGGCCTTAATCCCTGATAAGCCCACATGAAGTTCGATCCGGTAATTATTTGGGCCGGTGTAAACAATGCCCCCAACAAGTCTGAAATGTTTATCTTTTGGGCTTGTTCTCCCTTCTCAGCGCTTCCAAGCCCACTACTGAGGCCCAAGTCATTCGAAAAAAAAAAAACTTAAAGGGGTGCGCATCTATTGACCTTTCGGTACCCCCTTTAAGCCACGTCATCTCCAGCTGTTCTCCACGATGCCACATTTTGGCCCCACGACCTTTCGGCTTCCTCTGATTTTGTCATTTAACAAAAATACCATCTCATTTCTTCACTCACCTACTCTCTCTGCATTTATCAAGCTTTCTCTCTCCTCAGCAACCTCGAGCAATTCACCAAGTCTCTTCTGGTAAGTTTTCGCCCTAGCTTCTTTCGTCTCTGATTCGCCTCTTTTAATCATTCGCCCAACTGAGAAATCTCCATTTACAGTTATCATGGCTGCCCCCAACGATACCATCGCCTCCCAAGTGACCGATAAGATCACTGAGATCCGTGCTGCAGCTCCGAATACCGACTTTCAGGTAATAATAAAAACTAGTGACAATCAAGAATGCGTCGGTCCAATTCTTGTCTCGCCCAGCCATCTGTGCGATATTGCTACCCCGTTCCATGAAGAAGTACCACCTCGCTTTTCACTCCCTCATCAATCCTCAATCTGGGTAAACACCATGTTCCGAAACTGGCCGACCGAACACAAAGGATACCAAGAATGGGTCACCAGACTAAAACCCCACTTCGGCCAACTATGGAAGGACATAGGTCTTTACGACATGATCAACCTCTGCAAGGCAAGCAGGCCGATAGCGAAGCACTACATTATGGGCGCTTCTCTCTTCTGGTCAACCGCCGTTCATTGCTTCTGTTTTAAGTTCGGCATGATGACGGTCACTTTGTTGGACATGGCGGCCATTCTTAACGTTCCAATCATCGGCGAGCGTATATCGCCCAATCTTGACGCCGAACTGCCCCCATTCAAACTGACAAAGGCTCAACGAAGCTACGGCCCCTTCATAAAACTGTTCATGGGCGAAGAACATTACAAGCCCGAGGTGAAGGAACACATTGCCTTCCTCGCCTTCTTCATAGCCAAGTTCGTCCTCTGTACCTCCTCCTTCAGAGTGACCACAGACTGCTTCACCCTGGCCGCTGCTCTTGCTGAAGGGCGGAAATGCAACATTGGGGAGTTCATGCTTGCCCATCTGTACCGAAGCCTGAATGAAATCGCCCCTCACGGCGAAAAGAGAACCTTTCAATGCCCAAGTGGGCCCCTGTGGGTGTTGCAATTGTGGCTGGCCTTGTACTTCCCTGAGCTCTTTGAAGTCGGCCCTCAGATCAAAGCCGAACTTTGCGGCTACCAATTAATCGCCGCTGGTACTCGCCTGCCTCACGTGTTGGACGTGTTGGAAGTTTTTACCAACTCCGTCAGAGCTTCGGCGTTGTTCTGCCCACTCCTCAACTTGAAGTATCTCCCTTCATGGCTCTTCGTCGCCTGGGATTGTGAAGATACAGATGAAGCTAAAGCCGATCCATGGGTGAAACTAGGGGGACAATACTGGGGCAGTTCTCTAAAGTCACGAAACCTTATCGCCGGTTTAGAATATAACCGTAGCAGCATTGAAGCCTATTGCCCCAACTATGTCGCCCGCCAATTCGGCTATTGTCAAGGAATTCCCTGTCCTTTGTTAATCTCCGTCAACAACCGCGGGACCTATAAACCATCAATCGAAGATTATCCTGACCTTCAATTTATTCTCC
Organism: Mercurialis annua; assembly: GCF_937616625.2. Classification (NCBI taxonomy): domain Eukaryota; kingdom Viridiplantae; phylum Streptophyta; class Magnoliopsida; order Malpighiales; family Euphorbiaceae; genus Mercurialis; species Mercurialis annua. The sequence goes on along the minus strand of NC_065570.1, from coordinate 54,000,191 downwards.
GCCTTAACCGGGCTTATCTCCCCCCAATTTCTGAAATTTCTCGCCCTTCTATTTCCCCTTCCTGTACCTTAGAATATGAAAGCTGGTGGGCTTCAGTTATCGAGTCTTTCTTCGACCTCTCGCCCAAAGAAATACTAAGTCTTCATAATTTTCAATTACCTCCTTTATCTCGAAACCCTACTCATGCCGATCTGTTTCTTTTGCAGGCACCAAAACGCCCCCAATTCGAAGGTAATCTCTTTCACCTTTATGAAATAGCTAAGTTTGAACGTTTCTATAAATTTAAGTATGACCCGTTAGATCGCCCTGGTATGAACTTAAAAATGCAAAAACATAGGCGAGAAACTAGGTTGAAATATGATGAAAAAATGAAAAAAGTCTGGAAAGAACACTATGAGCCTAAGTATTCCTATGAGTTCTATCTCGCCCATATTCGCCCTAAGTTTAAGTATAAAAGCCCACCAGTACCAAAAGTCAACATGTCCACCGTTGACCCCATTAAATTTCCTAAGAAAAGGGCGAAAAAACATAAACCTGAGGTAAATAGTGAAGGTGTGACTTATACAGGCATCAGGTGCCCTTCTGATGCCGAAGCGATAGCCGAACTGGTCGAAACCGGTTATAATAGAACACCAGGTAACCTTATTGAGTCCTTTTGATAATTTGCTCAAATTCGCTTTTCTAACTATGTTTTCTTTCAGTGGGCGTCCCGAAGTGGAACAAGGGCGACGTGTTTGATACTGACGGCGAAGAAGCCACCGAGCCGAAAAAAACAAGGGCGAAACGCCCCGCTAGCAAGAAATCGTCCAAGAAAGAGCCAAAGATGAAGAAGGCGAGGAAAGAGACATCTGGGTCTCGGATGTTCGACCCATCCCCCAATGCAGTTCCCCCTACGCAACCTTCTAGCGCGCACTCATCGTCTAGGGGCGATACTGAAACTGCGGATGAGCAGACTGGTGATGAAGGTCGTTCGGTCCATCCGTCGCCTTCGACCAAAACTGACGAGACTCCTACCGTCTCCCAAATGCTGACTTTTTCTCCGTTGCCCACGCTGCATTCGCCTCTGAGCTCTTCACTGGCTAACCTTCCAGCACGCCTTGCTGAAAAAACTAAGGTACCCTGGATTCGTTTATTATTGCCTTAACAATGCCCCTATTAGCTAATTTTTATTGTGGACGAACTTGGCAGATTCCAGACTCTCCACCCCACATCACTGATGTGGCGACCAAGGCGGCGGCTTTTCTGGACTCGGATAGTGACAACGAAGAGCCTCTTCCCGTTCCTGAAACCGAGCCGGTGGCTGAGATGATCGTTCAAGTCCCGAACTGGGAAGGTTATCTCGCCGTGATGGCCCGTATGAAGAACGAAGGCATCCAGCTTTTCAAATCTCCCCAGAACGTTGAAAAGCTGAGGAAGGCGACAGCTGCTCTGGCCGAGGCCCCTGTTAAAATTTTAACGCCAGATGCTTGTTCGGCTGCAGCGAGGCTCTCGGCTTCCCTGGAGGCTTTTCAGAGGATGTATAACGAGTCGGTCTTGATTCAGTCTGAGCATGGTGAGCTGGTTCGGCGGGAGCTTGAGTCAAGGGAAAAACTGGACTCCTTGAAGGCCAGTGTTAAGACTGCTGTCACCACCCTTCAAGGCCGCCGATCGCGTGTCAAGGAGCTGGAAGAGAAAATCGCTCTGATGCAGCATGAGTTACGTTCTGAACAACAAAGCATCGGCGATCTCGAGGTTTCCATGGACAAGGAGATGGCCGAAGGGATAGAGGTGAAGAAGCGTCAGAATCTGCTCAAGGGAGATCTTTCAAAAATGAAGCCGAAGTATGATACGGCGATGACCGAGTTCAATCAAGTTCGTAGCGAACTGGGCGCTTGTTTCCGCCATTTTTAAATTTGTACAAGTTCAGAACAATTTTTAGCTTTTAAATTTTTATAAGTCCAGAACAATTCTGTTGCTTTGTGCATTTTGTAATGGCTCCGAATTTTAGTACCATTTGATCGGTCGGGTGGCCGTATCTTGTTTGACTTTTTATCAGTAATCAATGTTTATTCGGCCAGAGAGCCGCAAATTTACACCTTGCATTACTTCAATGTCTGATTATTCTCATATTATCGGTCCGTAATTGGTCCGATACGAAATAATGCACATTGTGGTCCTCGCCGATAGGTATAGTAACAACGGCTTATTCGGCTTTGGAGGGGTCATAACCGGAGGTTTCGCCAAGTAACCTTTCAAATCATCGAATCATCGGTTTCTTTTCCCCTCAGCAAAACACTCCAGCTGCGAAGTCGGCCTGCTGTGTTTGCTATGAATCTTTAAAAAATTGATTTGACCGATGAGCCTCTGGAGCTGCTTCTTGTTTAAAAAATTGATTTGACCGATGAGCCTCTGGAGCTGCTTCTTGGTTTTGGGTGGTTCAGCATTTATAATCGCCTTGGCTTTGTTGTCTATTTCTACTCCCCGCTGGTGAACCAAGAAACCCAAGAAGTTTCCAGCCGAAACGCCGAACGCGCATTTCAGAGGGTTCATTTTTAACCCATTGTGTCGTATACGCTCGAAACCCTTCCGGAGATCGGCAAGATGAACTCCGCCTGTATTTGACTTGATTACGACATCGTCGATATAGACCTCAAGGCATTCAAGGCCTCTGATCATCTTGTTCATCGCCCTCTGATATGTCGCCCCTGCGTTTTTCAAGCCAAAGGGCATCACGACCCATTCGTGCGCTCCGATCGGCCCGGGGCATCTAAAAGCCGTTTTGGAGATGTCCTCCTTGCTGATTGGAACTTGGTTGTACCCAGAGTGAGCATCGAGGAAACTGAGTATCGTGTGTCCACCTGCCCTGTCAATCAGCATATCGGCCACGGGCATTGGGTATTCGTCCTTGGGTGTGGCCAGGTTTAGGTTCCGAAAATCAACGCATACTCGTAGCTTCCCGTTTTTCTTCATTACTGGTACGATGTTAGAAAGCCATTCGGTGTATTGGGCTTCCCGAATAAACTTGGCATCTTCCAGCCGCTTAATCTCATCTTGTATGAGAATATCCACTTCCCTGGACATTCGCCGGGGAGGTTGCCTAAATGGCCGAAATCCACTCTTTAATGGAAGCTTATGTTCGGCGATATCAGGATCAAGGCCCGGCATTTCCTCGTACGACCAGGCAAAACAGTCGCGGAACTCAATGAGTAGGGCGATCAGTTGCTCTCTAAATCCTTCGTCCAGTCCTGCGTTGATGTATATGGGTTTAGGCGATTCACCTGTCCCCAGATTGATTTCGAAGAGATCGTCCTGTACTTGGGCGGGATCATCTTCTAACTTCCCGGTTGCCAATCGTATGTCCCCAATCCGCAGCGATCCTGTTGGGTCTTGCTCCTGGTCCTCATAGATGCACTCGGCCGAATCAATATCGTACAGCGAGGTTAACTGTCTAATTTTCTCCCTCAATTTTTTATGTCGTGCTATCATTTTGAATCTCTGAGGATGGTGGATCGGCCTTTGCCCCCAAGGGTCACTGATACTGGCCGATCTGTGTTAACACGCAGGCGAGGGACGTTCGTCTCTCCTTTTGAACTGAGGGATTGTATGTTGCGCACTTCCTCATCATATAACCGTGCTTCAAGCACATTGTGGTCCTCGCCGAAGGGGTTGGGATCGCCCTGAACAACTTCTGCCCCGCCGTCATCTCGCCATATAAAGAGCATTTGATGCATGGTCGATGGTATACACATGTTAGAGTGTATCCAATCGCGGCCGAGTAAAATGTTGTAGTTGCTCCGGGCGTTGACCACGAAAAACCCTTCTTCGGTTTCCACTCGCCCTACCTTGATTCTGAGGGTGATGTACCCCTCGGCCGGCGTCTCGCCCCCTGCGAAGTCAGTCATGTAAACGTCGGTCGGGTCCAGCTGATCCCGTGTTATACCCAGTTTTTTGAGCATCTTCGCCGGCAGTATGTTGACGCCAGCCCCGTTGTCGATGAGGACTCTGTTAATCGATACCCCATTCAAATCGGCCTTAATATACAGCGGCCGAATGTGCCTAGTCATCCTCGCTGGAGGTTTGCTAAGAGATACTACCGCGGTATCGTCGGCGCTATCTCCTTCCGGTACGATTACATCGCCTTCCAACGTTGCCTTTTGTCCCGGCTTACTTCTGTGGGAGTTGGGGAGCGTGACCACTTTCACTCCGTATTCGTCCCTTATCACCGGGACCCATGCTTTCAACACACCCTTCTTGTGCGAGACTACGACTTCGCGTTCTTTGGGCAATCTCGCTTTAAGCTGGCCATCGTGGTGCGATACCAGTACGTCCTTGTAGGACGGTCGGCCGCTGGAATCTTCATCATCCTTGTGAACTACCGCCGCAGCAGACACATCGGCCGTTTGTTTTTCGATCTTCGGCATCCATACCTTCCTTACCTTGGCATTTCGCCTATCAGGTGATTTAGCGTCCGCGTCGGCCTGGTTCCTTGCCCCCAGTCTCTTGGTTATTGGCCTACTTCCGTGTTGCTCTCTGAGAGCCGAATCTGCCCCGTGATTCGCCCGCGACTCTTGTCGCAGCCTTTGCATTCGCCTCTTCTGGGTTTTCGTCATACGAGGGGTCTCCTCCGTTGGCCGAAATATCCTCTTGAAGACATTAGTGGCAGGCCTCCGTTGCGGCTCATGCCTCTGCCACTGTTCTGTGGGCGATTTTGGTTTAAAGGTCTTGGGATGCTTCCTCGTGTTATCGCTTCCCTTGACTTTAAAACACGTACTGCATGATGGGCACGTCATATCTGCAGCAGGCGAGTTATATCGCTTCCTCTTCTGTTGCTGAGGTTGCCTTTTTTCTCCTCGCCACTTAGAACCGTCGGTCTCTACTCTCGGCTTGGGTCTTCTTGGATTCCACTTACTCCGTATCTGCCCTTGCTCTAGGTAGCTATCAAAGTGAGGCCGAACTGTGTTGATAGACACGTATTTGGCATCGGCCTCTTTCTTTGTTGTGAACAAGAGTTTCCCTTCGTTAATCGCCTTCTGAACCACGTTTCTGAAGTCTACGCAGTTGTTCGTGCTGTGCCTCCAGGAATTATGGTACTTGCAATAATCCTTACCGACTAGCTCTTCCGACGGTGGGATCGTATGACCTTCGCTTAGGGCAATCTGCCCATCCTTTAACAGGGCATCGAATATGTCGTCGGCCTTAGTCAGGTCGAATGAATACTCTTTTTGTACTACTGCGGTCTTATTCCTTTTAACAAAGCCAGGCTTTCGCAAGGCCGAACATTCCAGGGGTTTCGTTCCCAAATATTCGGCCATGTTGACTTCATCCTCGGAACCACTGTCTTCGCTATCGGACACCACGGCCACGTCAAGCTGGTCTTTGTAATAGGTCCCTTTAGATGCGCCTCTCCTCTGTTCTTTTTCCTGGAGGAGTCTTTCGTAGCTCGTCACCCTGTTCGTTAGCTCGAACAAGTCACGAAACCTGTGGCCCTCGAAGTGTTCCCTCATGGCGAAACTCATCCCTCTTACCACCATAGGTACGCAATCGGCCTCTGACATTTTGGTGGAGCACCTAGTCCTGAGATTTCTAAATCGGCCGATATACTTCTCTGCCGACTCACTCGGTAGCTGTGAGATTCGGGCGAGGTCAGCTAGGGTGACATCAGGTGGTGCTCTGTAAAACTCTTCATGGAAGAGGATTTCGAGATTCTTCCATGTGTCCACCGAATTGGGCGACAATCTAGAGTACCACGTGAACGCCATTTTCGTCAAAGAGCTGGCGAAAAGCCGGAGCTTCCAGAAATCGTGAGCGGCTGCTTCGCCGCATTGGGCTGAAAACCGGGCGACATGTTCAACCGTCGACTGGCCCTTCTCCTCGCCCGAAAACAAGTTGAACTCTGGCACTTTATACCCCCTTGGGAAAGGATATAACTTGTCGATCCAGTCTGGATACGGTTTCATGTACGATGGGCGAGGCATAGGTCGAAGGTCCACTCCGAGCCTTTCTAGCATGTCCACGAGTTGCCCTTGATTGTATATACTTGGATCGCCTCCCTCGGAGTACGATCGCTCGCCCGTGTTGGGCTCCTGGGTGTTGGCTCCAGTAGCTTCCCCTTGTGGTCTAGCCTCGCCTTGTGGGTTGGACGAGCTTGCTCCCGGATGATCGGCCCTTCCTGAGAACTCGGCCTCGTTCCTTTTTAAGAGCTTAACGGAACCATATGTATACCCCATCTTGTTGGGTTGTTGTTCGGCCGAACCACCTGGTTGACCAAAACGGCTCGGTGTTTGGTTCTGTTCGGCCCTTCTGTACCCTTGATCGGCCGCGGATTGCCCAGAGAATAATCGCCCTAGGTTCTCCATTGCCTTGTTGAGGCCATCTAAGTTCCCTTGGATCTGCCTCTGGACCGACGTTTGGTCGGCCATGATGTTCCTCATCACTTCGGACATCTGATGCATAGCACCGTCGAACATTTGCTTGTTCTCTTGCGCTATTTCGCCCCTCATGGCCGAGAAGTCGGCCTGTGATAAAGAAGGGCGAGAAGGAGGAAGCTGGCGTGAGTAGTCCATCATGTCATCGGTCGCGTCGTCGACCTTGTCCTTAGGTAGGCTCCCCTCGGCGTCCGTTGTATTCGGCGCCTTGCTTGATTGGTTCACCTGTTTGTCCTTGGCCATGGTTTCTGCTCTATCCGAATCTGATTCGTCTACTATGTCACCTTCCTTCCGTTGTTGTCGGCGTATAGACCGAGCGTGCCTGGAATCGTCTTTAAAGTCCGTTTTTGTGCTAACCATAAACTGGTCCCCAGTGGAGTCGCCAAAAGATGTTCGCCTGGAAATATTCCGGACTCGAATCTTTGAATTTATAATCGGGATCGGTTTGAGGTTTGATACTTTAACGAACCTATGCAGATATTCACAGGGCTTGTTTGTTAACCACGTGATCTAAAAGATAATAATCTGGGAGTCACGGACTCAGGCGAGATTAATACCGAAAACTACTCCTAAATTAAAACAATCCGGAGATTGCGGGATAAAAAGCACTGGGCTTGGTTTTTGATTGATTGATTTGTTGATCCAAAAATAATGAAGCTCTGCGCTATTTATAGCTCCTCATAATTGAGACTCCTAATCTAACTATGACTAAAACTCTAATAGAAAATCACTCCTAATGAGCTACAAATTCCTATAAAACAGAAAAAGCAGTAATAAAAAGGCTTTCCGTTGGGCCTTAATCCCTGATAAGCCCACATGAAGTTCGATCCGGTAATTATTTGGGCCGGTGTAAACAGATATAATGGTGTTGTGGAGGTTTAACTTAAATCCCGATCGTCAAAAAAAAAAAAACTTAAATCCCAAATTTTCATCAATTCTTATATAATAAAGTACTCCTCATTTAAACCAGTGTAGTGTATAGGTTCAAGAGATTCGAGTTAACAACCAAATAATAAATATTCAAAATTAAAAAATATTTAAGTGTTTCCTGGCAAAATAATTACTAGTATGGTTCTGAATTTTAAATAGATATTTATATCGAAAATCTTAATGTACTATTCTGAACCGTGTACAATCTTAATTTAAACCACTTTGCAATTTAATATGTACTGATATTTTATTCAATGTGCTAACAAACTCTATACTTTATTTTGAGAGTTATATTTATATGTAATATACATCATGTTATGAAAACTGTTGATAGACTACTTAATTAATTAGAGAAAATTCCAATGTAATTGTACCAAAAAATAATAGAATTATCAACTCCTAGAAAAGAATTATTGAAGCAGATTTTCAAAGATGAGCTAGGTAGCTAGTCAATATACAACACCTGCTCAGCTTCAGCACTTCACAATCAAACACCCTTCAATTTCAATAAATTAATGGATAGTGATTAATGTAAATAATCTGGTAAGTGATTAATGTACACGATCTTTAACGATCAGTCATTTGTTGAAATTCCCTGATATACGATCTAGGCCAATTAGCTAGCTAGTAATAAAAATTTATATTGTATGAACTTATGAATTTTAAAATTTAATAAATCTTCTTCAAAATCTTTTTAAAATTTTAATGGGAGGAAAAACTCCAAACCATATTATTATCAAAAGGTTTATTTTGCCTCTCGATTTTGATATAAAAAATCAAATAAAATTAATTTTATGACTTTAAAGAAAAATCCTATAATTAAACTTTTATCATTTCAATTCCAATTAGTACATAGTTCTCTAATTATTTTACGCTACTATATTTCAGAAGGTAAAAATAATTAAACTATCAAGTTTAAAGAATTTTTTTTAATATTATGAGCTTTATTTTATTTTATTTATAATATTGTTTTATATCAAGTTCGGGGGGAAAAAATGAAATTTGATGATACTTTATAAAAAAGAAAATATTTGGGCTTCAGAATATGGGTTTTTGGCCCTTGTAAGTGTAACTAACTATTTACAAGTTTTCTCTAACTTAGGTTGTATGGCCCTGAAAATGTTTGCATAACCTAGCTAACTTATATATTACTTCGTCCGGGTAATACGAGCTAATTAAACTATTGCTATATTTTAGTTTGATAACTGAATTTTATTTTTTTATTTTAAATTTTAAAATAATTTCAACAAAAAAATTTAGGCTGAAATGATGACGTGGCATCCGAATTTTAACACTTGGCAATCGTTTTTTACTTGTATTTTCATAATAACTTATCATTTATGCATAATTTTAATTCAATAAGGGGTTTTTCGGCCAATCAATGCAAAAGAAAAACAAGTTAAATTTGGGTGCAATTAAAGTTTGACAACTAAAATGGAAAAATTAATTTGTATTTAAACTAAAATTTGTGTTTGGGTGCAATTAAAAATTGGGGTGCAATTTTAAATTAAAAAGAAATTAAAGTTTAGTAGTTAAAATGAAAAAACAAAAGTTTGATAACTAAAATGATATATTCTGATAGTTTGGATATCTTGAATGTCTATTATCCCTACGTCCTCCTTTTTAATAAAGGATAGTTTGTATCTAAACTTTTCACTTTTTATTTTTATATCAATTATACACATTACTTAAAATATAATACTCCTGTATTACATGCTTGTTAAATTTACTATTGCATAATGTAATATTGTTTTCCTTCACCAAATGACGTAGAGTGATTTTAATAAAAAATTAAAAAAATAGCCTTTTTGTGTCACATTTTAAAATACATATTTAAATCACTATAGAGATGAAAAATGTGATTCCTTTTTTTGCAAATAACCCTATAATAAACACTTTCTTTCATAACGTTTCATTAAGAAGTTTATTTTATATTGTTTAATTTTTAGTTTAAATATCTTCTTTTTTTCTTTATCTTAATGTTTTATACAATTCACGTGTAATTAATTACTAAATAAACTTTAAAGTTATTAACAAGAGTAGAATAAAAATAAATTTTTTTATCTTTTTTTTTAAAATATATCTTTTGAAATTGCATGTAATTGCTTCTTAAATAAAACGAAGAAAGTACAATTTTCTTATTTCGAAATTATTTTTTCATGCAGATAACAGTGGTCCAATTTTAAATTATATAGTTATTAATTTTTATTTTATTTAATTTTAGTTTTAAAATTTTGACTCATTTTGATTTAAATATGAAACTTTAATATTACAAGTAATGAGAAGCATTTTTATGAATTGGTTGAATCGAATCAAACTCGATTAAACTGAAATTTGTTAAAACTCTCAAACCAGTTGAACCAAACTATAGCTCAACCTGAAACTTAACCAAACCAAAATATTTGATTGGTTTGATTTGGTCCAGTTAAAAAAATTAATTTTTTCTTTTTTTTATATATACTTTTAGAATTTATATTAACTTAAGCCTTAAAAAATATGGCCTAAGTAAATTTTAAATATAAATATTAGTATATTTGTCTATAATTTTAAATATAAATATTAGTATATTTGTCTATTGAATATAATTTATCAATTTATTTGTTACTATAAGAAATAAAAACTAAATTTAAGATTATGAATAGTGTTTAAATAAAATAAATAAAATTATAAATGTAATTTAATTTAAAATATTGAAAGACAATGATCCATTAATATTGTAATCTATAATATCAATTATTACATGTATTTAATATGAAGAGTTCTATATTTTAAAAAATTAGATATTAAATTTTCTAGAAATAAAATATTTATTACATATAAAATTTTATATTAGAAAAGATACTATATTTATAACGTAACTTATATTTATTTTTAAATAATTATGAAGCAGACATTTAAAAAAAAAATATTTTTAATTCTTTTTATAGTTTCTTCAACTTTTCAATCAACTTATTTTAGTTTTCAAAATTATCTAAACAGTATCAAAAATTGCAAAACCGAATATTTGTACACTCTTTTGATATCTTTTATAATTTAATTTAATATTTGAGTTCGGTTCGGTTTTGAAACGCTCCTAGCGACAACGAGATCTTATCATAAAATACTATGAATCAAATACTATCATGAAACAGAGTAAATGGATGGTATTCTCATGTTCCACGTTAAAACTACTGGCTGCTTTTTGTTCAACCACTATGTATCATTTCATGCCACGTATTATGATAATTTTATCTTTTCAATTTATAATATAAACTCTAACCGTTAAGAGTTTTCTTCTCCAATTGTCGTTAATATTTTAATTTTTTTATTGACGGTTGTCATTTTTTTTTTATATTATTTTAATTTCATAGAATATAACCAATATCAATTTTTTTCATTTTTTCTTGATGGATTAAAATCTATCAAAGAAGCGCAATTCAATTACCAAGTAGCGAAGATATATTGAAATCTTTCAACAACAAAATAGAATCGTTTATGAGCTATATTAGTTTTATTTATTTTTCATTGTTTGTTTTTTTCTAAATGTTTTATTTTGTTTTTTTTATATAAAAAGTTTGTTGTTTTTTCTCTGTGAAAGTTTTACTGTCTTTTTTTTATAAAAGAGTTATCAAGCGGTGATTGAATGAAATGCTGTGAGTTTGTGCGTGATTGAAGAAGTTTGATTTAAGAGTGATCGAAGACTGCACTATTTCAGTAAAAAATTAATAATTTATTTTTATTTTTGTAAGTAAGATCTGCGAATTAGGCAGCATGTTGTCTGTTTCATGCCAGGTCATCGGATTTAGTATTCGAATTATTTCGAATTTCTTATAAATGAAACTGTTTTATATTGGATTTAATGAGATTTGATGATTTAGAAAAAAGTACAACAATTCGTAAAACAAAAACTTAATTTCAATTTAAATGCTTGAAATTAAAACTTCGTAATTAATTAATTTCTCAGCAACAAAAATCAATTATTAAACCTTCAAGTTGCAAACAACTTTTGTGACTCATTATAAGTACGAATATCTCTCTCATGATTACATGTGAAGCACAAAAAAATAAATATGAATTACATTTTTGAACTTTTTCTTTTTTAATTTTTTCATAATGGTGAGAAAAATCATATACTTTTTAGGTACTAGACAAAATATGGATTATAAAGGGAGAACATTGTATGCAGCTAACCAAATGAAGTCCCACTTTTTAATAAAAACTAATTATTGAAAGGAAAAAAACAGAAAAATCCTTATAAAGAAAATAAATTGAAGATAAAATAACAACAAATGCATAAAAAAATATAATTAGCTGAACAACCGAGAAACTGGAAACCCTAACTAGCATAGATTAATTGAGACCTCAAAATATTGTTAAAATTAATTCGATAAATTTATATAATATGTTCCGTATAGACATAAAAGACATGAAGAGAATTCAATTCGAATCTTTAAGATTATAGGATTTGGTAATATGTAGGGCAGACCATATTCCCATTACTCTACTTAGCTCCTTTTTAATTATTTAATTTGGATGGTTGTAATGAACTTAGTTCTGGGTGAACCGACCTATCTATCCAAAGTATACTGCCTAAAGATTTGTTTTTTTCCCTTGAAAAAGAAAGAATAAACAAAGTGTCACTCAACAACCAAAATCTATAAAAATAATATAACATAAATTAATTCCTTATTTAGTCTGGATTTATTATGATTTTTCTAATAAAATTATATTATTTTTAAAATTAAAATATTTCTCTAGAAGAAATTTTATGATGAACTAAAAATAAATGGCTTAATACATAATTTGACCCCTAAACTATACCATTTTATTCTCTGCGACCTCTAAACTAATTTCGTTTTCTTTTGGACCTCTTAACTCTTTTTTTTGTTCTATTTAACCCCTCACACGGAATGTGCAAACCACGCGCGATGACGTGGATAAAATTGCTGACATGGCTTTTCTGACATGGGGTTAAATAGAATAAAAAAAATAGTTAAAGAGATTCAATGGAACACTAAAATAGTTTAGAGGTTATAGGGAATAAAAGGGTAAGGTTTATGGGTCAAAAATATATTAAGCCTAAATATATTTTTTTAATTTAAAATAAAAAGTGATATACTTTACATATTATTTGAAAAAATCATCTAAGGCTTTAAAAGTCATGAAATTTAGCGTGTTTTTCAATTTTAACACAAATTTTAAAAATTCAGAATTGATTTGAAAGTTTGAAATTGCAAAAAATTAAAAGCTGGCGTATTAAAATTGGAAATTCATGAAACACACTAAAAATTATAATATTTTAAAAAAATTAGTCTTTTTTTAATATTATCACAGTATAGTAAATTTATATATTTTATAATATCGTTAAAAATAGACAAACTTCATTTATCATTATTGAAATGTAAACAAATATTTACATGTACAAGAAGTTATATTATGTAATTATTTAACTAAATTTCAATATTATTTTATTTTTCTAGAAGATTAAATGGATAAAAATTAAATAATTGTATTTTGGAGAAGGTTAAATGGGTAAAAATTAAAAGTTTGAAGGTGTAATAGGAAAATAAAATAAATTCAGGGGTCAAATAGAACAAAATAGTGTAGTTCGTGTGTTCAATAGAATAATTTATGCTTTTTAATTATCCTTCACGCGCTTCAAAACGTTTGAAAACACGCGCTTTTGCCACGTTGGAGGAAAAAGGTCAGATCGGCAAAAAAGTTGCAGTTGACGGGTTAAATAGAACAAAAAATAAAGTTAACAGGTCCAATAGAATATCAAATTAGTTTAAGAGTCTCAGAGAATAAAAGTGTATAGTTTAGGGGTTAAATGATGTATTAACCCAAAAATAAATGAATAAATAAATAATACATACAAGATTATATATTTGAAGAATCGAGCATGAACCATGCAAAGAATTCATTTTTCTTTCTATTAATTAAAAAATGTAATTAATAATGGCATGTTACTTATTTAATAATATCATATGCAAGCAAAAAAAGAATAAAATAAAATGAGTAAGATATAAATATGGTAAAAGATTCTCTGCTATTTGCTCAATTATAAGTTGGATTTTGCTTCCATGTTTCTGAGCTCTGACTTGGTCAAAGGCTGAGAATTTGGGGGTTTAAGAGTTGCTGATGTATATCATCATCTCCATCACCATAATGCCAGGCCTAGAGATACGTACTCACTACTAGTTAAATTTCTTACAAAATGTAAAAACAGTTACAGCACAGCACAAATTGTAGAAATAATTATGAAAAAACTTCTATAGAAAAGAAAGAGTTTAAATGAAAACCTTGCATTCTCTTCCGGCAAGAATCCGTGAAATAAGACGAATATAACTGGATAAAATTATTGTTCCAAAATAAATAGAGTGAAAAAGGAAGAATTTATAATAGTGATATTCATATATGGCTGTGGAAATTAATTTGTATAGTATTAATTAATAATTGTATTTTTATAGGCAAACAATGCACGCAATTCTTAGTTATAAAGTTCTTGAATTAGTCTTGTTCCTGTATTTCCAAGCTTTTAATTTTAAACATCATTTTCTCCCTTTCACATTCAAGAACCCAATATTAATTAATATATATATTTGCAAACAAAATCACAACTGAGTTATAATTCTTTCGTGATCTTTCAAAATTTATAATACTCCCTCCGTCCCAATAGAGTTGTCCACTTTACTTTTTTTATACAGTTTAAGAAAAACAATTATTATTTATGTATTTTTTAAGAAAAACAATTATTATTTATGTATTTTGTAAAAAAATTCTTACTTTTCTTGTCATACCTCTATTTAATATAGGGTCTACTTGCAATTTATTTTCAATTTATTTATTAGTGAATTTTAAATAGGGATAATATAGGAAAATTAAATGTAATAGTTAGTTATTTTTTGAAAGTGGACAATAGTTATGGGACAAAAAAATTTCACAAAGTAGACAACACTATTTAAAATTTTTAAAAAAATTATCATGGTTTAAATTTTAGTTAATTTATGCTAATATACGCACTAACCAAATTTAGAGGCAGTAGAGGAATTGAATCCAATTGCCTGATCATCGACATAAACTTACTAATATTTGAAACGGTCATGAAATTGTGAAAAAATGTAATTCGTAAATATTAATGTCTATTTATAACAATATTTTTCTATTAACAATATTTATATAATTACTTCAATTTTTTATAAATTATTAATTTATATTAATTACTGTCAAAGTGTAATTTTTTTATTTTACGAAATGGAATGGAGTTTTGAAATTATAATAGTGTATCTTCTCAAAAGAAAACTTATAATAATGTAAAAAACAATTTATTTGTAAATATATATATATATTTTTTATAAGCCAATCCGGTTTTTAAGGCTTCGCCCTAATTAATCCGGATCTGACCCGCGTCGCGCACCTGACATGGTGGGTGAGTCTGTCAGTGGGAATTTTTTGCATTTACAAAGACTCGAACCCGAGACCTTGCTTAAGCGATAGCAAGCCGCTTACCACTTGGATCAACTCCCATTCGTGGTAAATATATATTTTTGTTGATGTATATGTCTAGCTATCGCATTCAGTTTGAGTTTGACCCGGTGCCAGCCAGCATCAACTCGCTCTCTACCCCACTCTGGAGAGGATCTTCTTAGTGGCAAACATTAGTTTGTTGAGTGTTAGCTATAGCTCCTCTCTTTTTTTTTTTTCCTTTTTCCTACAGACACAGACCTATTTTAAATAACCTTCCCGGCCCCTTCTTTCTTTCTTTCTTTTCTTCTTTCCCTCTGCAAAACCCTAATCTTTACGCTGAATAATAGAAACAAGAAAGAAGAAGAAGAAGCAAGAAAAGTTCCCACTTCTACTTATAATATCATTACTCTCTTTTTGTTTTCTTTGCTTTCATTTCTAGCCATCATTTGTAATCAAGATCTGTGAGCAGTTTTTTTTTTTCCTTTTGTTTTTCTCTCTTTTACGCAGAAACTTTTGTTGATTTAATTAATACTTTGTTGATGAATATAGACACATGATCAGTCTTGGTTTTGGTTGATGAGTGGTTCTTCATAATTGCTGTTTCGATCAAATTCTGCAACTTGGCAACTATCACCATCTCATCAAGATCTTCGGTTTGATTCTCTTTTCTCTCTCTGATCTCTTTTTTCATAACCTTGATTACTAGATATGGATTCTGGTAATAGTGGTAGTTTGCAATCTTCAAGTGGTGATGAAGAGCATGATTCATCAAGACCACCAGAGTCATCGTTTTCTGCTTTCTTGAACAATTCTTCCCACTTTGGTGTTCCATTAAACCCACAATCTTTTCTGCCTCACCACCACCACCCCTACCACCACCATCAACAGCAGCAGCTACACCACCAAACCCCCACTTTATTTGATCCTTCATCAAATCTTTTCCATAATTTCTCTCAATCACCTTCACCAAACCTAAATCTCCACTCTTCCCTCATCAATCTCGACGCCGTTAGATCAGAATCAGCACCACCTCCACTATCAAGCGGCCGATCGTCAATCTTGGGTGTTCAAGGAACAAATCCGGCTACTATCAATCAACTTCCTTCTCATTCCGATCAGAACCATGTCGCATCAAGAAATCCCAAGAAACGAACAAGGGCATCAAGAAGAGCACCCACTACAGTTCTCACTACAGACACGTCAAATTTTCGAGCAATGGTGCAAGAATTTACTGGGATTCCAGCTCCGCCATTCTCAGGCTCGCCATATTCAAAGAGGCTCGATCTTTTTGGTTCAGCTATGACTCGGTCTAGCCATTTAGAACAAATTGGTTCGCTTTTTCCTCTACGTCCATCAGCTCAAAAAGTTCCGCATCAACAATCCCCATTTTCATTCTCTTCTTCTCCTTCTCCATTAATCCAAAATAATCCAGTAGACGCTACTACTACTGCAACAACCGCCGCCAACAATAATCCTACTACTTTCATTAACCCTAGTTCTTTCAATAACTACCAACTCCCTTCTGACCTAAGCCAATTATCCAAGCAACCTCAAAACATTCTAAACATGCAAAACCAAATGCTTTCATTTCAGTCCCTTTTTCAGCCTCCTTCCAAAGGAAACTTACCGTTATTACCGTCTCTTCATGATGAACTAGGAATGAGCCATGGACGAGTTAGTGCAAACTTGAGTGAGATACCGAGTCATAGTGTAACAAATACACCAGAAGGTAATAATAGATGTAAATTGAACTATTCAGGTTCGACATCCGATCATCATTTTCTCCATCAAGATAACGGTTTAGAGAATGTTCCTCCGAGAAGTGAAGGTGCTGTTGATTCTTGGATTTGTCCTTCAGAATAGAAAACTTCAAGGAGATTAAAAAGGGCTATGTAGTAATATTTCATCAAGAAGTATAGACGAGGGTTTTTGCTTGCAACTATAACCAATTAACCCATGGTTTTGAATTATGATGATCATCTTGATATAGTTAATGACATCTTTCTTTAATTTTTTTCAAGAAATAAACAAGAATTAATATTTTTATTTGTAGATATATGTTCTAGTACTCATTACACATCATTACTCCATTATTCAGTTCTCTATTTCTCTCATAATTAGCAAATTCTTTTTATTTTTTTCATATATTTCTGACAGCAACTGTTCTAGTTTAGTTTATGAAGAGTTGAGAACTGTTCGTTGGGTTTCAAGTATTCTAGTTACTATACCTAAACATTTCTCAAAATAGCTTATAGGTAATTAATGCAAAAACCTCTCTATATATGCAGAATTCCCTTTCTTGCACCTTATCTAGCGCATGAAACCAAATTTAGAAGAAAAAATAAAAATAGAAGGAATCAAGAAGTCGGTGCTGTTGTAATAAATGATCTTGTCTGCTATATATGTAAGATTTGCTGCTCGTAATAAAAAAAAGTGGTCCAAAATTCTTGTTTTTCTTGAACAATAGCCTATAAATTTTGACGTAAGAATTACTGCAATACAAATGAAATAGTGTGTCTTGGTTTGTGACCACAAACTTGGTATTTATCAGTTTCTTGACCTAGTAAATAATACTCCCTCCGTCCCGTTTAAGAAGGGACAAATGAGTTTTTCATATAGATTAAAAAAGTATTAACTATTATAGTGTTTTCTTATTTTACCCCTATTTATGATTGTTTCCCTGTTTTTTAAGAAAACGGTTGGTGCCTTTGAAGTGTGTGCGGGCGTGCCAGAGGTTGGACCTCAAATTGAAAATTAAAAATTTATCAAGCGACTGTGATTGATTTTCAAAGGACGTAAAAAATCTAAACGGTTCGTAAAGAAAAACTCTTGAAGAACTTTAAAAATAAGAACAAACTTCTGCAATTAAAATCTAAAATTCAACACTGTAAATGAAACTACTGCTGAAATAATGTTTAAAAAACAAAAGATTGAAATTGCGAAAGCTGTAAATTACAGAGGATTGCATAAAATAAAAGCTTTTGGTTGTGATAATCTCCTGAGAGTATTGAGTTTTTGTTGAATTTGGCTGGGGGTTCAAATCGTCGTCTTCTTCTCCCTTTTATAGCGTTTGTAGAAACTGCCTGATGATAACTGCCTCTTTAACTGCCCACGTCTTCACAGCGCTTCCCACTTCTAAAAACTGCTCCTGAAAAATCGCTTTACAAAAAGCACGTGACTTCCTGGACCTTGGCCAATTGAGCTTCTGGACTTCTTCTTCTAACGGGCTTTTGGCCTTTTGATTCTGAAATTCTCTTTTCCTCCAAGATCAGGTCAAGGTCAAAAACAAAACCTTTGAGAAATCTCTTGGAAATATGAAAATCAAATGAATTAACTTCTCAAATCTCTTGCAATTAACTTCTGACAGTCAAATCTCTTAGAATTAACTTCTGACCGTCAAATCTCTTGGAATTAACTTTTGACCGTCAAATCTCTTGGAATTAATTTCTGACCGTCAAATCTCTTGGAATTTAACTTTTATAGTCGAATCTCTTGGAAATCTCTTGGAAAAGTCAAATCTCTTAAATCTCTTGGAATTAACTTCTGACAGTCAAATCTCTTAGAATTAACTTCTGACCGTCAAATCTCTTGGAATTAACTTTTGACCGTCAAATCTCTTGGAATTAATTTCTGACCGTCAAATCTCTTGGAATTTAACTTTTATAGTCGAATCTCTTGGAAATCTCTTGAAAAAATCAAATTTCTTAGAAATCTCTTGAAAAAGTCAAATCTCTTAAATCTCTTGGAATTAACTTCTCCACGTAGCTTTTTGTATCTTTTTAATAGAATATGGGCTTTATGGCCTTCGGGCCATATTTTTAATTTTGGCGTAAACAATGATAGTGTTGTATTTTGTGTATAGACTAATAGTCATTAATTATGGAAAGAGAAAAGGGAGTAAAAAAAGAAAATTCATATAAATTGGCACAAAAAACACGATATGACCTTTTTAAGTGGGACAAATAAAAATGAGATATGTCCCTTTTTAAATGAGACGGAGGGAGTACGTGTTTGAATTCCAGCAGATGGATCTTGATGAATTAAAGGAACATGTTCTATGTCAACCCTAGATGGTTCTTGATCCCTATGGCATGCATTTCTCTTGAAGGATTTATAAAGATAAGTAGCTTGGATAATCAATTTTGCAAGTCTGAACATTTCATTTGGAAATTACGTACTGGACTTCTAAAATATTTAATTTTTAGTCATGATATATACTTTCATGATAGTTCAACATTAATTGCCATGTAAGTAATATTTGGTCTCAACTTTGAAATCAATAAAAACTAGTTGCAAAGAAATTAAGTTTAGCCACTCAATTAAAACAAATAAAAATGTCATGTGATCAAAATAAAATAGAGAAAACAACAAAAATGCCAAAAATTGGCCTCCACTTACACTAATTACCATTTAACTCATTTATTTTACATTCATACCACAAAACACCAAAACTTTACATTCATGCCATCCCAATAAGAAGAAGACATGTGGTCTCTTTTTCTCTTCCCACGTGGTCACCTTTTCTCTCTCATGTGTTCCCTTTCTCTCTTTCTCTCTCCACGTGGTCCCCCTTTTTCTCTCTCATGTGTTTCTCTTTCTCTCTTTCTCTCTCCCTCTTGCCACGTGGTCCCCCTTTTTCATACACACACCAAATACCTAAATAATTCATTTATATAACATAAATTTTAAAAACAATATTAATTTTAATTCTAAAAACTTAAATTTATTAAATTTTAAAAAATACATAAATACACAAATAATATAATTTTTATAAATTATTTAATTTTTATGCCATGTATAATTATATATTATGATGTATCTATCATGTATAAATATATATCATGATGTATCTATAAAATACATTTTAAAAATGTATCTATCATGTATAAAATATGTATCGGAAAATGTATAAATATATAAATGAGCCTATCGAATTAGTCGGTTGATTCAATTAAATCGATAAAAATTAAAGATAAAAATTAAAAAGTTTAATTAATTCGGTTAATTAAACTCCAATTTACTACATATAATTCACTTTCTCGATCAAAAGATTTTGAAAAAGATAAATTAGTAATCAAATATGTATCGATGATGTATCAAATATGTATCGGAGATGTATCAAATATGTATCGGAGATGTATGAAATATGTATCGAAGATGTATCAAATATGTATTGAAGATGTATTTATTTTTTAATCACGAAATCTGAATTATATTTAAAAAAAACAAAGTAATATATTTATATTTTTAAATATAAATTAAATATATAAAACTTTAAAAAATAAAAACAAGCCGATCGAATTAGTCGGTTGATTTAATTAAATCGATAAAAAAATAGAAAAAGGAGTTTGAACGGCCGAATATTTATCAAATATGTATCGGAGATGTATCATATATGTAGAAACGATGTATCAAATATATATCACAAATATATCAGATATATGTAATAATACTTATCATATTACGGGTTACGTGCGTAATACGTAAAGTAATTCTAGTACATTTTATAAGTAATCACCCTCTTCGCTACTTTTAGTTTATTTTAAAGAAATATATTTATTCATAAATAGATAATTAATGTTTTAAAACTTATAAATGTCTTTTATTGATTGTATTCTAAATTAAGCTTGTTTATTTAAAAAGTGTTAGGTGCTGCATGTAATATTTAGTCCGAAGTTTTGAAACTACAACATCTACTTTTTTTTTGTCTCTTTCTTAAATAATCCTCATCTTTACTTTTTTTGAATTTTCTTTGAAAATGGAGCTTATATCTGCTCTATAAATATTTTAATTAAAAAATTAAAAAAGTAATAAAATAAAATAAATATTTAAATTTAAGCAAAATAAAATTTCCACTTGAATCTCCATTACTTCATGTAATATTCAAATGAATTATATAAAACTTAGGAAGCAGACCTAATAAAAATGAAGGACATGAAGATAACTTTACAACTAAATGCGCAATTCACCATTCTAAACTGAATGGTGAATAAGAAGTCACAACTTTACAACCAATGGTAAGAAAGGCCATGTTTGGTTCATGTAATAGATGCGGAATGGAATAACTATTCCGTATAGAATGACAATTCTTTGCTTTGGTTTATAGAATAGGTATTTCAAAGAATTGCTATTCCATGATTTTGTGGAATAAACACTCCTCTCAAAAATTAAAGAATGGCTATTCCATTCCTTGTGGAATAACTATTCTATTCCATGTTATTCTATTCCACGAACCAAACATGGCCAAAGGATAATGGTCAGCTATATTCTAGAAGGAAGAGATGGTGCTAGTGAAAGAAAACTAATTATTATGACATTAAATGTAAACTTTTTGATAAAATGGTATTGTGCGTAAACTTTTTGATAAAATGGTATTATGCGAAAATAAAGTTCATTTTATGACTTTTCTTGTTATTTTCTCAATAAAATATTATAAAAATTCAGTAACTCTCAAAATTAAACACTCCAAGTAGCACATCGATATCTATTTAAGATGTTTACATTTTTAATTTAATATTTTATATTTCGAATTAAATAATTAACAATTAGAAGAGTAATTAGTGGCAAAGATTAAGGGAATCCTTACCTGCCGCAAGCATAAACTAGGAGTTAAATAAAATAAAAAGTACCAATTATTTCCTTATCTTGGATTATGATTTCCTTATTTATGACTTGCTATTTTTTGTTTCCTCTTTTATATATCTATAGAAGATACCCACTAACAGGGTAAAGGTGTTTATATCAATTTATTATAAAATGACTTGAATATCGAATTTTTTATTAAAAAAATGAATATTATTTTTAAATATTAAAATCAAAACAAAAGAATTAGGAAACCAACCCACTCCAAACATGTGCATTGGTTTTTTTTTGTTGCTCACCTAGCTTGAGACCGTCTAATTATATCACTTTAAGACAAACACCTCATTTTCCTAAGAAGATTTCATGACCCAAATCTTAATTATGTTTCCATGCCACTCTCATTTGTTTATTCTGTGATTTAATAGTCCAAAATGTGTCTTTAGATTAATATAAATAAAATAACAGTTGCTATAATTAAGTAGACAATCCCAAGGACACTCAAATAATATAATCGAAAACTCAAAACAAATCAATACATGGATTTTTTTTCAATGAGTCTGTTAACTAATGAAAAGCTCGTCATCCACGTATGCCATGATTTTGTTAAGAATTGATAAAGATAAAGCTATTAATTAAATAAATTGTGTACTGTTTGATGTGGAAAATTAATTTATTTTTAAAAGAATTTATAATAAAGATATGAATAATACATCAATTAATTATACTTTATAAGCTTTCTGAGTTATGTACGTACATCGCATTTTTTTATAATATATGATGTCATGTGTGTGTCATGGGAGAATTATGGTAATGTAGTGTATGTCTTATAATGAGGCGATCAATTGTTAAATCTATTTTAGGGGATTAATTATTTTTACATTTAATACATAAAATAGATGACAGTTTATGACAAAATAATAAAATTAATCATAAAACAAAGTTAATTAATGATGACTACTATACACTATTTTTGATTGGTAATCTTGGATTTTTTTCACATGGTAGATCTTTGGGAGGCTAAAAAAGAATATACAAGTTATAGAATAGAAAAAGGTATGAATATGATCATACAATTATATGAACATGAGTGTACAGTAGTATCAGTAGACAGAAAGAGATAAAGAGATTTTAATCATTTTTTTATGAATGATTTTGATACAACTAAAAAGCTCAATAAAAATCAAACTTTTTGATTTTTTTTGAAATGTATCTAAATCTTTAAAAATTATAAATTTATAATTTGACTAAATCTATCCAATTTTTAAAAAACGATTTGATATTTTTTAAAGAGTATTTTTCCGAACCATATGGTATCTTAATTGACAATTTTCTTTCTTTGCAATTTTAGAATAGGTTCAAATATTCAATTTCTTGCAGGCATAATTAAATAAGTGTTGAAAAAATGGATAGATTTAAGACGAATTTATTAAATTTAGATAGATTATAATTTTTAAAAGGTTTGAATATATTTTTAAAAAGTTGTTTTTTTTTGCCTTTATGATACTATTATACCTTACCAAAATGGAATGATATTAACATACAATTAGAGCTAATGTTGTTATCAACACTCGATGCTTTTTTAACTCTAATAGAGTTGTTATCTAGCGCTTTTTTAACTCTATGGAAAAAATTGAACCTACGATCTAATAGAGTTGTTATCTAGCGCTTATATAATTTGAGTTACAATTCATTGATGAAGTTTTAAAATATTAAATTTATTAATTTATTAATTTTAAATTATATTAAATCAAATCCAACTATGCGGACCCTAGGTATAGCAGCTAGAAATGATAATTAGAGATAGCAAAATGGAAGATGGTAGTAAAAATGGAGGTAGAAGAGTGATAATTTTGTGAAATGGAATGATGGTGGCCCATGCCAGAGAATAATCTGGTTTTTAGCAATCATCATTGTTTCCTTTCATCCATTTTCAGTCATGTGATGAGAGACACTACAATGCTACTCTATGCTTTTTTAACTCTCTCTCACTCATTCTCTATTTCTTAAAGCTCTTTGCCTTTTTCATTCTCTCCCTTCAACAAAACCATATAGTAGTATAAATCAATATTACTATGTGTTTTTCTTCATATAATCTTAATTTAATTGTCACATTCTTAATTAGATCATTAATGATCACAATGTCACTTTTTTATAATGAAATCCACATCCAAAAAGAAAAGGGACAATATTCTTACGAAATATCTTGTTGTGAAACTTATTTACACCATTTTTAACTATTTTTCTTTTATTTCCCACCCTACCTATTTTTTTAATTTATTTACAAAAATACCCACTATATATATAAGTCTTACCTTATTTTATGTTAAACTTTTATATAATCACTCTTTTCTCTCTCTTCTCTCTTCTTTTCTTTTTCTTTTTTCGTTTAAATTTCAGATTGTCTCTTCCAGTTGCTTTTCCGTTCGTCTTTTCCGTTCGCGCTTCCGTTCATCAACTTTCGATGGATTTCTCGTTGTTTACGGTCGTTTTTCCGTTCGTCTCTTCCGTTCGCGCTATGAATTCCTCGACATTGTTTTTAGATTTGTGTAATTTTTAAGGGTTTTTTGTGATGATTTAAACATTTTGTAGATAAATTATTGTAGATCTATAATTTTTTTGTTTATAAAATTATTCTATTATTGCGATCTTTTTTATATATATATATCACGAGCTCTTTCATTTCACTTTCACATGTGAAATCCGAAATATTCCGCCACATCATAAAATATTTGCCTAATTAGCTAATATTTGTCAGACATTAAAATAGTGATAGATTTAAAAAAATTTGAAAGATGATTTTAATATTTTTTTGTCAATAAAAGGTGATTTTAATTGACAACTTTAAAAGGAATGATAATATAAAAAAAATGATGATTTAGTATGCAATTAACCCTTTAATTATTACATTATAATTTTATGAAGGTCAAAATGTAACTTTTCATCGAATTAATACGGAAAATTGAATATACTAAAACAATGGCTAACCAATTGAAAAATTGTTTAGAAACTGTTAGGAAAACAATTCAATGCATATTTTTAACGTTTAATCATAAAAAATATCTCATTTTTTATATTTTTAATCTTAGTTCTCAAAGTCATCAATATCAGGCTATTTTAAATTTTTAATTTCAATTATAATAATTTATTTCAATTGAAGTGAAAAAAAGTAATTAAAAGTACCCTTTATATTTAAAAAATTGACGGTAAAAAGGTAAATTAAAACAATATAAAATTATATTAAAGACATATTTATTTGTTTATTGTAATATAAACAGATGGGTTTAATTAAAAATAACATTAAAAATGAGCTAAATTGCGATTTCAAAAATTGCGATCATAACAGCATGGTTCCTCCCGGCTAAGTGATGCAATGAAAGACGTCATGCTTTCAAATGCCAGAAGATACACGTTGGAAGGAGAATAGAAACTGGGAAAAGAGCGAGAATAAAGGAGGAGGAAGACACGTGTACGTGAAGATGTACAAGCCACGTGGAATGACAGAGGGTACAATTAGTTTTTCTTTTGTTTTAATCAAATGACAATATTACCATAGGTTTACATAATCTATTTCAATCTAGATGTAATTGTTCAGTGCAACAATCTTAATACTCCTTCCGTCCCAATAGAGTTGTCCACTTTGCCTTTATCACACAGTTTAAGAAAAACAATTATTACTTATGGATTTTGTAAAATTTTCCTTATTTTTCTTGTCATACCCCTATTTAATATAGGGTCCACTTACATTTTACTCATTAATTGATTTTAAATAGGGCTAATATAGGAAAATTGAGTGTAAAAGTTAGTTACTTTTTGAAAGTGGACAAGAGTTTTGGGACAAATTTTTTTCTCAAAGTGGACAATTCTATTGGGACGGAGGGAGTATAAATTAGCATACTATCACGGTTTTTTTTGTTGATCAAATATATATGATCACAGTTTTATGTTTATTATTAGTGCAGCCGTTGAGTTACAAGTTGATAAATTTGAAACAGCTTTAGAATTACTAACTTGTTATACTTATACTAGTTATAATTATAACGTTTAAAATAAAATAAAATTAAAGACCTGATATGGAATAAAACATCTATGGCATAATATAAATTGATAACATATTGCTTTATAAATTATAGAAAATTATGAATTATAAAACTGTTGGAATTAAATAAAATCTTGATTTATCAAGAAATTGTAACAATCAAAGCTAAACCATTACAGAAGTCTTAATTAAAAGCATATTCCAAAATTTGATTAAATTTGTCAAGAATTTTATTAGTGAAGTATGAATCAACACCCGATATTTTTTATCGAACTAGAAAATGCACATGCAATAATAAAAAAAATCAAAATATCATTGCAGAAATACATCAAAATAAATAAAAAAATCCATGATATAGAATTATAATTTTTTAGAAAAAACTTGCATATATAAAGAGTCTGTGATAGAAGTTTTAGTTTTAGTGAGAGAGTAGAGACATATAACTGATTCTTCCTAAATAATACAAAAACGCTTGCCAAGTGGCAACTACATAAGTCAAATTTAGAACTAGGCCTAGCTGGGCCCGTAATAGAAACAGTTAGCTCAAACTTGTTGAAAGGCCATTTTTTGACCTCAGCCCATATGCGCTTTTAGTTTGATCCGTTCCAACCTGTCTTTTGGGTTTGTAAACTTTGTAATAGAATATTCGGTCGGTTCATATAATTATTTTTGATATAATAATTAAAAACAGTAATTATATTTTGAAAATAATTAAAAACTTTTGGGTTTTTGGCTTTAGTAGACACATCGGCAGCTGCTCGGTTCTTCAAGCTGAGCTTTGGGGAGCTCTCGATAGAATGGAAGCTGCTTGGAGTCGTGGGTTTCGTCACATCATTTTGGAAATGGATAGTAAACTCGCTGTGGATAGCTTGAACAGTAATGATATCCGAATTAATGCAAATGCCAATATGCTGAGTGCTATCAAAAGCATGTTGAAGAGAGAGTGGAGTGTTTCGATCCATCACATTCATAGGGAAGGAAATCATTGTGCCGATCGTATGGCTAATCTAGGATTCTATCACAGTATTGGCCTATTTCATTATGAGAGCATGCCTTTGGATATTTGCAGATTCCTAGCTGATGACCTCGCCGGAGTTTCCATGCCTCGCATGTGTAGAAGGCCCTAAGTCCTTCTTTTTATTTGCTGGCCTTGACTTTTCGTCTGTAATCAAAAAAAAAAGGCAAGGTTCAGCTAGGGGTGTAAATGAACCGGGCCGTTCGCGAGCAGCTCGGTGTTCGGCTCGATAAGAGCTCGGTTCATGTTCGTTCGTATTCTAAACTAACCGAGCTCGAACTTGATTATATGTTCGTTTAGATAAACGAGCCGAACATGAACATAGTGGTGTTCGGCTCGTTTATGTTCGCGAACAGCTCGAATAAGAGTTCATGAACAAGCTCGTGAACGATCTCGATTAAGAATTCGTAAACAAGTTCATGAACAAGCTCGTATCTAGTTCATGAACAAGCTCGTTTAGAAACTCGATTAGGTGTTCGCGAACTAATTCATATTTAGATTAATTTGTATAATTATGTTTCTAATTTATTCAGCTCATATTCGTGAATGAGTTTGATTAGATTGTTTTTAATCTATTCAGCTCATATTCGTGTTTGTTCGTTTAAAAGTTCGTGTTAGTTCGTTTATCTGCTAAACGAGCGGGCTCACGAACGAACTCGTTTAGTACTTATCGAGTTCGTTCGCGAGCTTGTTCGTGAACGAGCTCGTTTAGTACTTATCGAGCTCGTTTGTGAGCTCGTTCGCGAACTTGTTCGTTTAGCGGCTAAACGAACGAACATGAGCTGAACACGAACCGAACATGAACACTATAAAATTTAAACGAACCGAACATGAACACTCTGTTCAAAATTCGATTGAAAATGAACCGAACATGAACACCTTGTTCGCTAAACGAGCCGAACATGAACACTCCGAAGTTCGGCTCGACTCGGTTCATTTACACCCCTAGGTTCAGCGACTGGTCTCTTTCGGTGACTAAATACTCATAGAAGTAGTTCAGTGATTAGAAAATTTAAAAATATTGTTAGTTTTAATTAGATATGTATTTCTATAATTTAAAAATTAATTATAATGAGAGATATACCTATTCTTTATTTTATATTTTTCGTAATAATTCACTAAACACTCCAAAACCATCATCAGAACACTCAAAAACCACATTAAAATATAAAAATTATGAACATATTGGCTAAAAAAACAATAATTTTTCAACGAGAGGCCGAGAAACTAATTGTGTCACCCTAAGAAAGTTTGAAATAAAAAAAAGAGAAAATAACAAAAAAATTCAAAAAGAGGAAGAAAATAACAAAAATGCTAAGTTTGCTGAAAAATTACATGAGCAGCTAAAAAAGCTAAAAGTTTACATTTAATACCTTTTCAATGAGAATGCAACACATGACACACCCAAAATAAATAAATAAAAGTCAAAAATGCGTCAGAATGGGTCAATAACGCGTTAGAATCGCGTCTGACATGCGTTTGACACGCGCGTCAGTCACGTGTCAGTCACACGTCAGTTTGTCAAAATTATTCACATGTATCATTTATGTATCCGCTATGTATCGGCAATGTATCAGAAACATATTTAATTATCATTTTCTCTTATTTTTAAAACAAATATATATGTATATATATACACACAAACACACATATTATTTATATTTATTATTTATGTGCCTATAAGGTGTATGCGTAGCATATTTTAGATTAATAGAAGAATGTATCACATACTTTTAAAATACATAAATTATGTTATAAAGGAGTATCCATAAAAAATGTTCTTCCTATTACATGTTTGATGTCTTCCTTATTCTTTGTTAATTATATATATATATACACACACACACTCATATTATTTATATGTATCAATAATGTGTCTTTAATGTGTATGCATAACATATTTTAAATTAAAGCTACATCTATCATATACTTTAATTGAAATTCACGCATTAATAACATTTTAATTTGTTACTCGATATAAACATTTTTATAATTTAAGTTTTTTTTGTTGTATTTTTTTAACTCAGTTGCCTAACACTTAAAAATTATGTGTATTTTGTATGTATGTAGAAGATATTTCTAACATATTTTAAGCATTATTTTTTTCGATATATCTATCAAAATATATGGCGTGTATCTGAAATGTATCTAGAACATATATTATATTAAAAAATATGTGTTCTATATATATATATATATCATGTATAAAATTAATATTAGAGATTTATCTAACAAATATAAATAAGAAACATGTCAAAATACGTCTAATAAATTAATATATATTTAAAAATGTATACATTTGAGCTGTTTTCGATATGTATAATTTATATATTAAAGGTGTACCTAACAAATACATCCAAGATACATTTCAGATACGTCATATATACATCTCATTTTTTCAAGGTGTGGCTGAGTAAACAAAGTTCATAAAATGGCCAAGAAAAAAGTGATGCTAAAAAGTTCTAACTATCGCTCAGATAAACATGTCCTTATATCTTCAATTATTGTAAACCATGTACCAACAGTTACTCTACAACTATAATGATTCACTAGTTTAAAAATCAATCGATGTATCGGTAATATATTATTGATGTATATATGATGTATCAGTAATGTATCTACAATGTACCGGTAGTACATCTATTTCTTATCAGGTGATGTATCTATAATGTATTATTGATGTATCCAATATGTATCATTGATGTATCAAAGATGAACTAATAATAATATAATAACGTTATAAAATTTATCACAAACTGAAGTTAATCTTAAAGTTTATAAAAATGCAAACATTTTACAATTTTGTATTTTTCAATTATTTAGAGTTTATTTTTTGTATACTAAAAGATTCAATAATGTTTAATGATAAATAGTTTTATTTTATTCATACATTTTCTTCTTCAATTAGAATTTACACATACTAAGTTATTATAGAATTTATACAAGATACTCAAATGATACACTATTTATACTCATTATATCTCAAAACACACACATAATACATATTAATTATACTTTTAATAATACATCTCAAATATACAAATAATACATATTAAATACAATATTAATGATACATCTCAAAGATATAAAAAATACATATTAAATAAATTTTAAATAAATACATCTCATATACATTAAAAAATAAGTAAATGTAGTTTTAATAATACATCTCAAATCAACAAAATAATACATATTAAATACAAATTTAAATAAATACATCTTCAATACACAAATAAAACATATCAAATATATTTTAATGATACGTCTCAGATATACAAATAATATTTTTTTGGTTTGTTTAGGGTTTGTTTAAAAAACGAATGTTTATTTTCTTTTTTCTTTTTTTGCTGGTCCAATACAGGTCTACGCTTATTTCTGAATCTACAGTTATATCTTAATCATGCATATGTCAAAAACTGTATGACACAATATGTGCAAATATATAAAAAATATGAACATTTTTTTTGTTTTTACATAAAAATTTAGAATTCAAAAACAGTTGTGATACGTCTAAAAAATATCTCAAATACATTCTAAAAAAAGGGTACATTAAACTTCTTATAATTAAGACACTTATTTACTACAAATAAAGTGAAAAAACATAGAATAAAATACACAAAAGTAACACACAAATAATATATATCACCTAATATATACATAATACATCACTAAAATACTGTTAAAATATGTCTCGATATATAAATAATACGTATTATATGTAATTCTAATAATCAAAATAGAGATTCAGTATAAATGAATCTCTATAAACTTGTATTACTCCACGTAAGAACTTCAGCTTAGTATAAATGAATCTGTATGTTAATTTCCTTATATACCTTCCCTTACATGACAATATAAAATAAGTTTAAAAAAATAAAATAAAGAATACAACCAAATTCTGAAAAAGATACTTACTCCTTCAGTCTAGCAATCTTCAACCTTTTAAAATTAATCCATTATACATAAATGATATAAGTCAAATACATGTAATTATCTAAAATACAAAATCAAAACTTCATTGATGCATAAAATATACATTAAAATGACAATTTATATATGTATAGACAAAAAAACATAAAATCTCATTTAAACTCTAAAAATATTAATACATATGAATACATATAGAAAATTTCGTATTAGATACATAAAATATAAATAAATAAATAATGTCAGATTCATATCAAAAATCAAATACAAATGTAATATGTATATATACTTTAACTAAATCAAAATAAAAATAAAACAATATTAAAGATAATGTTGTAGATCTATATTTGAAAAATACATATACAAAATTATAAAAAAAACTTCAAAAATTTAAAATCTCAAAAAACCTAAAACAATGATTAGAAAAATAGGATAAAATAAAATTACCTTCATAGTCCGAGTAGGCTCTACAATCACAACTTGCTTCTTCTACTTCTCAGCAAAAAATTGTAATTTTTTTTGAAACACCAGTTTGTAATGTCTTACCCTTTAACTTAAAATTCGAAACTTGTGCTCTGTCACCAACATCATCAGTTCCACTGTTTTTCACTAATTTACGCTTCATTATCCTAAGTTTGCTAGTTTTTTCTTTCTCAGTATTTGAGGTTGATCTAGTAGAGACAACTATTTTTGCTATTTATAGAAGTGTAATTTTTTTAAATACAGTTACAATAAGAAATAGAGCGAAGGAGATATAAAATCGTGTCTACAAAAATGAAAGAGATAATTAAATTGAGACTGATGATATAGATTAAATGAAATTTTCTATTTAAAGAGCAAAAGGTTTGAAGTGACAGTTATAAAAAATGGAAAAAAAAAAGGAAGAAAAATAAATAAGGTGTCATGATCTCTCTTAAAATGAAATTAACATGACATGTGTAGGACAAGGGATTAAAAAATAAAATCAACATGACATGTGTAAGGCAAAAAAAAATCACGTAAAGTATGTAAAAAATTTCCGTTATGAGCTAAGATAGGTGAAAGAATTAAATAGACTTAGCATTTTTGTTAAAAAAGCCCGCATTTAGCTTATATATGTAATTCTTCCTAAAAATAAAATCAACAAAGAATTTAGGTAAAAACTGATTACCAAGTCAAGCCCACCATCACCATGACCCCTCCATATAACACGTACCCGTAGACTATTCTCACCTCCTCTGTGTTCTCAATTTATCATTCTTGTTCAAACATACAAAAATCAAAATTTTAAATTCTCATCCGTAACTCATGTACACTTGTCAACTCCAATCCAACTTTTCATCACCCAACACTAAATCTTTTTCTTTAACTAAAACTAGAATTTCATAATCCTACGTGGGTTTCCAAAACAAGATCAAGAAACAAGAAAATGAAGCAAGAGACAGTAACGTTATTACTGGTGAATCTGGCCGGGATCATGGAAAGAGCAGACGAATCATTGCTTCCCGGCGTGTATAAAGAAGTGGGTGCTGCTCTTCATACAGACCCTACTGGACTCGGCTCCTTGACTCTGTTCAGGTCTATAGTTCAATCTTCTTGTTATCCTATTGCTGCTTATTTGTCTGTTAAGCACAACCGAGCTCATGTTATCGCTCTTGGTGCCCTTCTTTGGGCTGCTGCTACTTTTCTTGTTGCCTTCTCCTCCACTTTCTTTCAGGTTATTATACTCTTTTCCTCCTTTTCTCTTTCTTTTTCGTTTTTCTGTTTGGTTGAAGAGAAAACGGGGGAAAAAATGAGGATTAATTCTTAGTTGGTTTGCGTATTTGAGGATTAATTCATTAATAAATTCTAAATATGGTTACTTTTGGTTCTTCATTTGATTTTTATTAGTTTTTGTTGCACTGTAATTGTGATGTGCTGTTGTTAATGTTGTTGCTGATGATAAAGTTGGACAGAATCTGTATAAAAAATACTTGTCAGTTGTCATAAACGGTACATACAATAGTAGAAGAATGAGAGGATATTCTTTCTAGCTATTGTTTATTCTTTATTATATTAAAGTATAAAGATTGGTGACTGGCTGAGAAATTTTATCAAATATTTGCTTGCTATTCAAAATGAAGGGGTTAAAGTTATTTCCAGTAAATCAAAACTGCACTAAAATTTAAATTCGGTATTTTTGCTTTTATTTCTGGAACAACACACGACACTCCATTTTTTATATATTTATAAGCTATTCCACGTTTTTCTATTCCGCATTTCCGTTTCCGTGCAACATAGTAATTAGTTCATATAGATCAAATCATCTTTTATCTGTTCCCTAAGTTCCACTTATCAGTTTGAATTGTGTTTGAAGTGCAGTAGCCTCCAAATTATATATGCAAGAACTTTCTATATACTATGATTTATAGTAAGCAATTACTGAACATACAATAAATTACAACCTAAGTGCCATACTAACTAACCTACTGGCAGACTTAATTGATTTTCAAGTCATTCAGCTCTTTTTAATCAGGTGGCTGTATCCAGAGCTTTGAATGGCGTTGGGCTCGCTATAGTTGCACCAGCAATCCAGTCCCTTGTTGCTGATTCAACGAGTGATAGTAACCGTGGAACAGCTTTTGGTTGGCTGCAACTCACAGCCAACATGGGTTCAGTTGTCGGTGGACTATGTTCAGTACTGCTAGCTCCAATAACAGTCATGGGAATTCCTGGATGGAGGCTGTCATTCCATCTTGTTGGAGTAATTAGTGTTATAGTAGGTATTTTAGTCTACCTATTCACCCACGATCCACACTTTTCGGATGATAACAGTGAAGTCAGGAATCAAGATGGAAGTAAATCATTTCTATCTGAAATCAAGGACCTGGTTCGAGAAGCTAAGTCGGTTATCAAAATTTCGTCTTTCCAGATAATTGTCGCGCAGGGTATTACCGGTTCATTCCCTTGGTCAGCCATGACATTTTCAGCAATGTGGTTAGAGCTTATTGGATTTTCCCACAAAACAACAGCTTTGCTTATAGCATTATTTGTAATTGCTGGTTCAATTGGGGGATTATTTGGAGGGAAAATGGGGGATATACTTTCAACACGTTTCCCGAATTCCGGGAGAATAATATTGGCACAGATAAGCTCGGCATCAGCTATTCCTCTAGCAGCATTACTGCTGCTTGGTTTACCTGATGATCCTTCAACGGGATTCATGCATGGATTTGTCCTGGTTATCATGGGGTTGTGCATTACTTGGAATGCTCCAGCAACAAACAAGTAAGTTTCTCTTCCTTTCTTAATTTTGTTTCATTAGTCCTTCAACATGACATCATATAGAGGTGTGCAAAAACCAAACTAAACCGAATAACTGAACCAGCTAAAATTTGATCCGGTCCCTAACATAATAAAAAACATGATAGTTTAGTTCGATTCAGTTTTGAACGTAAACAAATTTTAGCAACTGAACTGAAAAACCAAATCAAACCAGTCGAGTTCAATTCGATTTGGAAAATGTTACATCATTGTAATTCAGTCTGGTTTGATTTAAAAATAACTAAAAAAATCTTGATTCGGTTTAGTTCAGTTCGAACCAAATGCACACCTCTAGTCGCATGAATAATCAAATACAAACGTAATTCGGTTGAAAAGGAAAAGGTAATGACACAATCAATCAGTAGGCAAAACAGTTGACTATGCAAGGCAAAGCTAGCCAAATCTAAGAATTCTTAGTTGAATGAGTAACTGCACAAAACATTAGCTTAGAATTTTGAGTTAGTAACGGCAATTGTTATGGACTATGTAGTCCAATTTTTGCAGAAATAGTTCCTGAAAAATCCCGGACAAGCGTCTACGCGTTGGATAGATCATTCGAGTCCATACTGTCATCATTCGCTCCGCCGATAGTTGGACTACTTGCTCAACGCGTTTATGGTTATAAACCACTTCCTAGTGAATCTAGTTTATTTGAGGAGACTGCTATAGATAGAAGTAACGCTGCATCGCTGGCCAAAGCCCTGTATACGGCAATAGGAGTTCCGATGGCAATATGCTGTTTCATTTACTCGTTCCTCTATCGTACTTACCCTAGAGATAGAGAGCGTGCTCAGATGGAAGCTGTAATAGAACTAGAGATGGAACAGCTGAAGCTAGACGACTCACCACCGACAAGCAGAGAGTACACTCGAGTTCAATTGCTTGAAGGTGAAGAAGAATCTGTCAAGGACAGAAGTGTTATTGAAATGGGTTATGAAGGGGAGGATGCCCCTAATTTTGACGACGATGAAGACAGGATGCTGCTCGATCGCCAGCTGACATTTTCTAAATTTGGTTAATAGCATGACATGGATTCTGAATTTTGATAACAGTGACAATGATGAGATGAAAGTTAAAATTAGAAAATGATGCTCCATTTAGAGCTTTTCAGAATGACTCCAAGTATCCCTATCCACAACAATAGCATCAGAAGGAACGTTTTCAAATGCAAAATAGATGATTTCTAAAGATTGCATTTTATAGCAGCTCATTAAGCAAATTCAGTAATAAATTACAAGTTTCCTATACAAATTAAATATGATCTATACTGAGAGATATAAGGACCCAAGAGGCCATGAAACGAAAATGTGGACCTTTACAAGAAAGCAATTACAAAACAAATACTTAGCTGGGTTTTCTAGCTGAAAACATTATGAATTGCCTCTCTCTTGTAGATGTAAATCCAACTAGCCCACAGGCTCTACAGATATCTTCTAGTTCACGTTCACGCAGGAATATTTGACTGCCTGATATTTGTGCGATATTCTACAGTGAACAACAATTGTTATCATTAATGTAAAAAAATTTAAACAAAGCTTGTTTAATAAAGTTGACACCCTGCGGAAGAACATGGAAGTCTTTCAAAAGAGATACAACAACACCAATCTAAGTTCAAAGGGACTAAATGAAAGTCTTTCAAGTACAGCCATTCAAGTACCGAAGAGAAGAGCTTAATACCTGACGTAGAGGCCCCAAAAGTGGAAGAAAACGGAAAGGTCCGTCAAGTATGAAAGTGGAAGCAACTAACACACCACCAGGTTTCAGAACTCTACTTATCTCAGCTGTCTATGGAACATGGTAAACAAACAAGTAAGCATAGGGTGGCCAAGTGAGGCCTACAACACAAATTATACCGAGGATAGAGAGAAATTTTGAAAGAAATTAGTCTACAAGCCTACAAGCTGGAGGACAAAAAGTTAGATTGGTTATCCTGAAATGAGGCCAAACATAACAAAATTTATGGAATCTGTATTGCAAGTTTTCACCAATAATTAAGATAAAACGCGTACAACAGTATTGAAAGGTTAAAAATATGCAAAGCATGAGCTTGATGGCCAGGCTCTATAAGGTCTCAGCCTTATACTCCTCTACCAGTCTAACTTAAGGTGCTGATATACATGCCTTTTATATGCCAAAAAATTTCTTGTGTGATATATTACAAAAGAAGGCATCCCAACCCAAGCAATAAGAACAAATAGTTTAAAGTACTAAATTGAGAGAAGAGCTTACGGCTCCTGGTGGTGAAGGCCAACAGTGTATCGCAGCACCAGCATGGACAGCATCAACAGAACCAGAAAGAAACGGAAGTCTCGATATATCAGCTCTGACCAGTATTAATTTCCTGAAGATAATAAACTCAGTCAGAAACAAAGCAATAGTAACTAGTATCATTAAAAGAACTGGTTCATACATACTCTTTGAAAAACTCTTTGTCCTGCTTGATGAATTCAAAACACTGTTGCAGCATGTTTTCTGAGTAATCCAGCGCAACAACATCAGAGAACAACCCACTTTTGGCAAAAAGTCTTGAAAATAATCCACTACCGCAACTAGCATCAATAATCTTTCCACCTAAAACTGGCTTCAGGTAATCCTTCATCAGCTCAAACTGCAGTCGAAATCGTAATGAGACTTGAGGTAAGTAAATTCAGAGACATTAAATGAATTATCATACTGTCGGTAAATATGAAATCTTCCTCAATACGAATCAACAATTATGATATATCAATGGCATATATGAATGCATGATAGCAGGAAGTGACACTAAACTGTGAACCCAACAATTGTGTTTTGCACAAATGAGAAAGAAAATTGATCAATTGTCCTATCAGTATAACCTCCTTCTCAGGGCCAGGGAAACCGCCCCATACGAAATTTTGACGCCAACCCCTCTCATAGAGATATGATATCACCGGAAGCCTGATTTAAATAAAAGGATTACAAATTTACTTGATAAAGCACACATAAAACAGAGGAAAACTGAACATGGATGCGTCATGTGGGTATTATAACATCAAATAAAATTTCAGTGCAAGAAACTATACTGTGTCTATGCAATGCCAAAATTCACATTTCATTCTGTTACCAAAACTACTTCAGCATGATAAAAAGTATAGAAACAATTAAACAGTATATTAAGTAATTAAGTTTGATTCACAACACCTGAAAAATTCAGTAGCCAAAGGCATAGAATCGTCATATTGAGTGGCTCCACTTGCTACAGTCAAGTCAATATGTGTTTCTTTACCATAGTAACGCTTTTTACAACTCCCACATTCAAAACTCAAACCATCACAATCACTGTAAAATTAACCAACGTACATTAATCAGATCAAATTAACCTAACCAAAAACATAAATTAAAAAAAAGTTTAGCATTCTCTACTATTTACGAGTGTGTATGTACATAACTAACTTACACAGACAAGACACGATCACCTATCAAAGACAACGGCTCGTAACATATAGGACAAGCTATTATGTTCCTGCTGCTGCTCCTTGCTTCCTTGTTTTCAATCACAGCATCATCCTAAAACACAATACAAACACAAATTATTAATTTACAGTCATTTCATTTTCGTTGTTTTCTTAAGCAGAGTAAATCTAATTTAAATATAAACTGAGAAAACCTCTGGTTTTGTTTCTACGACGGGAATAGCAGCAGTAGAAGAAGCGCGAATATTTTTAGCTGCGAAACTAAAACTGCTGCTGCGGTTAAAAATACATGAAGTACGAGTGTCTAAAAATCGCCTCGAATTTACAATTAGTGACGACGGTGGTTTTAGATAGCTAACAATTGCTGTCGCCATAGCTTAGCTGTGCGCTTCTTCTCGATGCTTGCTTGTGAAAAAAATAACAACCACGGCTCTTCCTGTTATTTTATATTTTAATTTAAAAACATGTAAATGTAATGATGCAATTGCAAACCAGTTGGACCCGTATCTGTTTGTCGGGTAATGGGTCTTCGGGCTGGCAATAGATTCTGAATTGAGGAAATTACGTCCAACACTTACAAAAGCCCAACTTATTCTCACTTTCACTGTTTTGTCAGCCCGTGTTGAATTAGACGGTCTTATTTAATGTCTTTGCAAAAATAATTAATTTAATCTTTAATATTACGAGAAATTTTTATGTAGACCAAATTAAACAATCTATTTAAACCATTCAAACCATAGCATAACAAATCCAAAAATCAGTGGTTACATCGCCAACTAAAAGAGCAACCAAGATAACATATTTTATATATTCAAATAAGCCCTATGTCTATCATTTCCAACCGTTATATGTTTCAAAATTAGCCATTTGGACATGATTTTGCATAATAATTGAGATGTACTAACACCTATTCTTTAACTAGTCGTAAGCCCGTGCATTTGCACGGAATCTAATTAGTAATTATATTTTTAAAATAAATTTATAAAAATAATGGCTAAAATCTAATATTTTATATTTTATTAAATAATAAATAAATATTTTATTTAATTTGAAAAATTAATAAAAACTACCTATTAATATTAACATTAAAAAAATTAGAATAAGTGTTTTACTTTAATTTAAAATTCACAAAAATATTTTTTATTCAATTTGAAAAATTAATGAAAACTACCTATTAAACTAATTTTAAAAAATTAAAATGAATGTTTTATTTCAATTTATAATAGTTTTTTGGCCTAATACTCTGAAATAAAATTTGTCATAATTCTTGATGATCTCTAATATTAAAACTCTTTTAATAATAACTTTTATATTAGATTAAAATAAAATAAAGTATAATATTAAAATTATAAAAAATAAATAAATATTTTTTATAACATGTGAATTTGTCAAAATTTCAGATTAATTTTATTTTTTAAAAATTAATATTCAATAAATATATGAGTCGTAGAGATTAGAAGTTAATAAATATTAAACACTATAAAGTGTAGAGATTAGAAGTTAATATAGATTAGAACACTATAAAGTGTATACATTAGAGGTTAATATAAATTAGAACACTCATTAAAATAAATATAATTTAAATAAGTGATTTAAAAAAAGTGAAAGCTAATGAGAATGCTCTATTTGGCGAGAATTAATGAGAAAATTCTATTTAGTGAAAAAATATGAAAAGCCTATGTTGGTTTCTCATAGATATAACACATTTGCATGAAATTAATATAATATAAAATATAAATTAAAAATATTTTTATTAGATATTTATAATACATAAAATGATAAAAGTAAAAATTCATAATATGTAAACGTATGTAAAACTTAAAGATTAAATAAAATAAAATCTATATATACTATAGCGATGGTTGTTTTAAACCATTGAAAATTGAAGTAATTAACTACTATCTTTTACATTTACAGTCTTAGACTTTTCCAACACTAAATTTGAAATATGTCTAGACATATCACTTAATTAATAAGCGGGAACATAACAAAACAAAAAATGATATTGGTAATTGAAGGAGCAAAGGGTTATGTTAAACAAAGAACCCTAATATTGATTTATTAGTAATTTCATGTTGAATTTATTTTTCATTCGATCAAAGGCTGCGACTTATTCTCTTATAAAATGTGAATAATTGCATTGGCAGTGTTAAAGGATAGATCAAAATTATTGTTGTACAATTCAAATATTTTTGATTGAAATTTATCAAAAGCAACATTTGACCCAACTTTTAAATTTTTGATTATCAAGTACAATATAACATAAAAAGATCTATTTCTATCACATATTCACATACAACCAATGCAATATTCACTTCCGTGCAACTGGACACTAATTTGAAAAAGTAGGTTTCGTATATTACACGATTTTATCCAACTGATGAATTTATTATGAAATTTTCAAATCGTCACACTTTCTTGCATATAAATCCATTCAATTATATCATAACTAATATTAAACTTCAAAGCTAGATGTTATAGTACAACACTATATTTGATTTTTTTTAAGGAGATTATAACATCAACACCGACTTAATTGAATGAAAATTTGAAATCATAAAAATAACTATTTAGTTCAATTTTAGTAGTTAAAAAGTTAATTTTATTTAAATACAAATCAAATAAACTAAAAACAATCAACTCAGCCCAACTAATTCAACTTAATTTAGATCTTCAATATTTCAATAAATTGTTAGTTTTAATATTTACAAAAAAAAGTATAACATATCCTTTAATTAGATAGTTATGGGTTCGTCAACAATTTTTCACTAAATTATTTATTGGTCATCATTTCACTCTTTCTCTTTTTTAATTGCATTGAATTTTTGTTATGGGAGTTTTACTATTAACATATACTACTGGTTGATTGAATTTGTTGGTCTTTGTTGTAATACTAATAAATTAATTTGATTGACAATAGTGAAGTGGGTGCGTCTTTTTGAAGGTCACTGCCGTCGGAACCACACCAAATAGTAATTTATCTGAATTGATAAAGAAAAAACAGAAAATTACGTAATACCTCCAAATTAAAGCTGGTAGCTGCCATTTTTCTCACAATTTACGTTGCCATCTGATGATACAAGAAACTAAAATTCAGATTGTAACAACCATAACACAAAAACTAAAATCTGAATGAAAACAATGAACAATTCACTTAGACATGTTATTAACACAAACAAAACACTTTTTGATAACAAAACGGTAAACAAACATTTCCTAATGAGAAAAAATAAAACCATGGCGGCTACAAATCACAACGGAAAGAAGAAAAGGGATATTAAAATTAAACCCTAGTGTTGGAAACTGCAATAAAAAATGAATATTAAGTTGATATTTATATTGGTGTAAATAAACAGGTTGTTTATAGAGATTAGGATTTTAAATAGTTTATAGAGATTAGGATTTTAAATAGTTTATATAGATTAGGAAGTTAAAAATTGTTATATAAATCTAATTAATCTAATTAAATTAAAATTAGTATTTTGAAAAAAGTGGGAACTGCTGAGAATGCTCTATTTGGTGAGAATCAATGAGAGAGCTCCGTTGGTCCTCTCAATTATATAATATATAGATAAGCATCACCCAAAATATAATTATCAAATAACAATCTAAGGTTAAATCTTATATGAATTTTCAGATTTTAATTATTGCCTAAAAATAGAATTACGAATCAAGAACAACAATAATTTAATAAACCCTTCAATTAAAACAACAATTCCAATTCACCCAAAATACAAGCAACATCTATAAGTCAAATCCAACACATAATGATTATTTCCAGATTTAAATCAATAACAAAACATAATATTAAAGCCACAACACCCAAGACCAATTTAATAATCTAACAATTATACACAACAAATCAAGGGAATAGGAGCACATACCTCTTGATTAGACAAAGATCAACAAACCCCAAAAAATATAATTCAAAATCAGCCTACAAACAACCAAAATACAATAACTATTGAATCTACAATGATAGAGCTGATAAATTAATGATTAAACCACAAAAAATGATGAAAAGACTTACCAATGTTCAAAATAGGTCAAGGATTGATTAGAAAATGATATTCCATGAGTTTCAGCGGAAATTAGGTTTTCAAAAATGATGGAAAATGTTTTAGGTCAAGATAAGGTGCTATTTATGAGAAAACAGCGAACAGTGTCAGTTCGCGCACGCGAAGCACAGTTCACGCCCGTATACCACTTCTGTCGCGCCCGCGAAATTCTCCTGCCAACTCAAAAATTTGATATTTGAAATTAAGCTCGGGATCGCTCCGAATGGCCGAGCCACACCCAAAACATCTAAAAACAACATATAAAAAGTATTGAATCCTCAAACCATGAATTTGATATTCTTAGACAATTGAATGAAAATTTTTAACTTGAAAATAGAGTTTGATAATCTTAGGTTTTTTTGTTTCTGTTAATGCACGAATAAGAAAAAGGAAAAGAGAAGTAGAATTGCTGAGGATGAAATGGGTTTTCCAAATTAATCAATTTTTTTTTTTAACTTAAATGCTTAAAGGCTCAATAAAGCTTTCAACTTTAACCACTAAATTTATTTTTCATAAAAACATATCTAAGCAACATTTTCACTTTAATTAATTATCACTTAAAATCAGAAATTTAAATTTCCATATTAATTTCCGGAATAATTTTCCAAAATTATTACTCCGGAAAATTAAATTTTAAAATTATTATTGTCAGACTGTTTAATTACTGTATAATCAAATTTTCAATATAGTTTCCATAACTTTTCAAATTCTTTAATAATACTTTAGTCCCAATATAATTATTTTATTCAATTTATATTTTAAATTTAAAATTCTGATATTTTGCATTTTTAGAAAACTTTTTTTATCTCCGAGAATAATCCAAATCAGGTACTTTTTTATTTAATACCGTAGTTCAGTTGCAATTTTTTAGTCCAATTCGACATTTAGTTTCACTTTTACGATCAAAATATACCATACGTGACAACACCCATTTTTTTAAAATTTACGGCGCATGACAATTGGTTAGATTCTTTTTATTAGTAATGAAAAGTAGACAAAATACATCATGTAAAATAGTTTAAACCGATATTAGAGATTCGTATGCGGATAAATGGTGAAGCACAAAAAGAACTTGGAATTACTTTAGTTGATCAACCATCAAACAAAGAAAAAGTAGTTAATATGACGTAAATGATCATTAATTTAGATATACT
The DNA here is from genome assembly GCF_937616625.2 of Mercurialis annua. Taxonomy (NCBI): domain Eukaryota; kingdom Viridiplantae; phylum Streptophyta; class Magnoliopsida; order Malpighiales; family Euphorbiaceae; genus Mercurialis; species Mercurialis annua. Next base: position 53,957,923 of record NC_065570.1, on the reverse strand, counting down.
ATATTTTTATGTTGATGTTATAATCATTTTAATTATTAACTCATAAGATATTTTTTAATCCAATAAATTTTTTAACTAGTCTCTAACTAATTTAATCCAACTGATGAGATAAATTTTTTTAGAAAAAATCTATTAATATTTATTATGGATTATACGAAATAACATAATCATTATAAATTTAATTAAACTCATGAAAGACTTCTTAATTCAACCGAAAATTCTAACTAATTTAACATCGATTTTAATTTTAAAATATATTAATATATAATAAATTTAATTAATTTAATATCATACTTACTACTATTTTACTTATTAGTATATTTATTAAAAACTCTCACTAATTTAATACTAATAATAAATAAAATAAATTAGTATAATTATAATAAATTAATTAATGTATAAATCGACGAGTTATTTTATAAGTCACGTGCTATGCATATGTTGCGGTTCCGGTGTGACAAAAGAATCAACCGAGACTTGTAAATTGGCGTTATGATGTTTGCGATCAATTTCAATATCCATCATAAGGAGAAAGGATCTTTGTCTTTTACAATGGATGGCCTTGCTTCATCATAGGAAAAGTTAAATTGATTAGCAGCTTTACCCATACGAGATTAAGAAATTAAATTATTTTAGTATCATATTTAATTTGCTGCCGACAAACAGTTTTAAAGCTTTCAGATCCCACAATTTGAAATTCCTATAATTTCAAATTAAATTGATTGTTAGCTGATGATATGATGTTTAGTCAATTGATACAACATCTTTACTTATAAATAAAAGGCTTAATGACTTAAAAACTCCCGACTTTTCATCTACTTTTCAATTCTACGATAACGTTAAAAATTTGTTAATTTTATTTTATTTTGCATTTTTTCATTTTAATTGTACCCTCAATCATAAAATTAACCTTTATTTATTTGACAAAAATTCTTCAAAATGGTCAATTTAATATAAAAAATTAATCTAATGTAAAAAGGGTCAATTTGGAGAATTTTTTTAAACATTTGCCAAATAAAAAAAAAGGTCAATTTTATGTTTAAGGGTACAATTGAAATGAAAAAAAATGTAAAATAGGATAAAATTGACTGATTGTCAACGTCAGGGTAGGATTGAGAAGAGGATGAAAGGTCGGAATTTTTTAGGACATTAGAACTAAATAAAACTGTTATCACCATTCCATAGTAAACAAGGTAAAATGATAAGATTTTTTTTTGGGCAATAATGATAAAAGTATTTATAAAATTATGTAAGTGTGTTTTAACTTTTTTTTAGCAAATTATTCTAAGCCCTTCATGTATACCATAATTTATAAATTGGTATTTTTTATATGAACATTTTAAGTAATAGTCCCTCACTTTCATTTATATAAACAATTAGAGGTTTTTGTTAATTTTTTTATAGCGAATCGTTAACGAAATTAAAAGCGAGATATCACATCATTTGAAAATGAAGTATCAAATCGTTAACAGAATCGAAAGTGATGTATTAAATCATTGAAAGTGAATACCATATTAAAAACGGAAATAAACCCCTAATTATTAACATAATTGAAAGTGATTGGTCTTAAATAGAATTTTCAAATAAAAGGTATCAAATTTTAAATTATAATATATGTGGGGGTTTTAGAGTAATTTACTTAAAAAATGAATTGCTTTGTTCATTATCGACAATACTCCCGTCCCGCAAACGTAATTAAATACAGTTGTATAAAAATTAAAAATACACTAATAAGTCTAAGATTCGTATTTAATGATTTAAGGTCCATATTTAAAAATCGTACAACAATGCTTTGTTCCAAATGATGTCGTTTTTGACGGACTGGCCGGAAACTATCTATACAATAAAAGGTGCAACCATCATTTAACAACCTTCATATACAGAGTTTAAATTGCTAAAACAGGTAAAACTGAGGCATTTTAATACTACTAGTACTAAAATTTAAATTGCTAAAATAGATAAAATTGAGACATTTTAACTAACAATCCTAAAATTTATGAATCAAGCATTGCAGCAAAGTGGTGTATAAATAATTGAGGCATTAATCTAATAAGTAGCATTAAAAATCTTAACTAGACTGAATGATATGATTTGGGAATTTCCAGTTTTTGGTTTGTTGGGTGCGTACCAAGTTAGGTTGGCATAGCACAATGTGGGACACAATTATTTTTCCAAAATATTTTCTACACTATTAGTTTAACCAAATTAATTAAAACAAATGGTACCCCTCCGTCCTAAAACGATATTACACTTTTCTCTTTTCACACAGATTAGTAAATGCAATTAATGTTCTAACATTTTATAATTTTATCTTCATCTTTCTTACTAAATTTTAAATAAGAGCAATATGAAAAAAATCAACACTTTAAATTATGATTTACGAGGAATATAGAAAACTATACGTGATAAAAAAAAAGTGAACAATTATTTTGGGATGGAGGGAGTATAAAATATAAAATACAAAATTAAATCAATCGAATTAGTCTATTAATCGACTAAAATATGAAAAATATTTAATTAATTCGTTTTAACAGAATTATTAAAACTTTTAATAATAACAAAATCAAATTTTTTTATTAATCAAACCTAATAGACTTATATAATTTTTTTCAAAACCTTTTTAATTGAATTTAACCAAAATAGATTGATTAATTCGGTTAATACAATTTAACCGATAATGTCCCATTTTATTCCTCCCCGTTTACACTTCTATTACTGTTCAGAAAGCATGAAGAAGAAAACCTGCCAACATTATTCTAGTGGATAAAAAGATGAGAAGTCTTAATTTATTGGCCTCTTGATTTTAATTCCAACTTGGCCATGACAGAACTAAGCAAGCAAGCATGGAACAATTTTCTTTTTGATCGACAATATTTCACTGGACTCAGAGGTTCCACCAAAAAGTTAACTGTCACATGGCCGACTAGCTCAACCCACTTTCGCTTAATCACACATTTCCCTTCCACAGGATCTTTCTGCAATTAAAATGCATTTTATTTTTAAATTTCGAATTCCCCTATTGGGTGGCTGGATGCAACTTTGGCTCCATAGTGGAGATTTTGATTAAATTTTCAAAACCCAACGGATATCTTTATCATTACGTCAACTACAGTAGAAAATACACAAATGACGAAATTACCCTTCTTAAATAATCAATTACTTTTATTATTTTCTTGATTGATTTAAATTTGAAAAATATTCAAAACATTTATATCTCTACAAGATTTCGTAAAACCGTAAAAAGAAATTGACGAAAAGCAGAGTCTTTATTAATTCATCAAATCATTCAGAACAATGTTTTATTAAAAATGAAGGAACGACACTCCAAACTAATAAACTAGCATAAAAACGAGCTACTCTAGTAAAATCTTAAAATTGATTCATATTAAGATTTTCAATCGAACCGTATTGTAATGTTATATGTTTTGCTGAATAAATTATCATGTTAAATGCTTGTGTTGGTCAATTATTATGCATATAACGTGTATATATCATAAAATTAATATACTAAAAATATATTATAAGCCTATTATTTAATGTAGATTTAAATGATATTATTAAAGAGGTAAAAATCTAATAAAATGTGAGAATAAATTGACATATAACAAGAAGTGTTAAGAGAAACAACCCAATGCTTTTCTATTACTGAACATTACTTGCTTAAAGAGATATTTCCTTTTCTATTAATGTAACTTTTCTTGCTTACAAGAAAATTATACCTAAAGAGGAAAGATTAGGAAGATAAAGCGAAAATATGAGAAAAAGTAAGTAGTTAATTGTGAGATTAATGTGAGCTAATTTGATTGGAAATTGAATTTGCTAAATTAGGCACACGTGAAGCTTGTCATGTGCCCCCACTAAAATGATCGAGTTTCAAGTGGGTGGATAGTAGAATTAGAGACAGAGAAGCAGCAAAGGTTGATTCCATCACATGGGGCTGTGGTTGTGGAGAATGTGAGAATGATGCATTTTCTTGGAATTAAATCATGTAACGGGCACAGTAGCAGAACTAAAAAAATGTGATTAACTTTTTTATAAACGTCAAAATTTTCCGTTAAATTATTGAAATAATAATACCAAAAATATATATCATATTGTTTATAATTAAATGAATAAATAAAAGGCTTAATGGCAAAAAAAAACCCAAACCTTTACGACTTGTTGCAATTATATCCAAACCTTTTAATTTTTGCAATAATATCCAAATTGCATTATTTTGTTACAATAATATCCAAAATGCACTTTTTATGTGAATTTTTTTGATTTTTTTGCCATTTTTTTGAGACTTTTACTATATTATTATACATCAAAACATAATAATAGCCTAATATTTTAATTGAAAACAACGAGTTTAGCCATCAATTTGACTATTATTGCTACAAAAAATGCAATTTGGATATTATTGCAACAAAAAATGCAATTTGGATATTATTGCAAAAATTAAAAGGTTTGGATATAATTGCAACAAGTCGTAAAGGTTTGGGTTTTTTTTACCATTAGGCCTAAATAAAATAATTAAAAATGATATCAAAATGAAGAAATATTAAAAAAATAAGTAACACTAATTTTGCATTATGATTGTAGATAGTTAGAACTTATTTTATTTTTGTCTCATAAAAGCGCTAACCAGAAAAATAAAGATGAAATAGAGTTCTATTTTTCGCATAAAACATATTTAGCTCGATATTGTGAACTAGTTCTTTGACAAAAACAATATTTACTTGCTATTCCTGTTTATTCTCAAATTCGATTCTGTCATTCTAATATGTCTATTTAATTCGGTTTAGATAAGTTAAAATAATATATTTTTTCATATAGGGTTTATGAAGTTTTTTTAACGGGTCTTACCTATAAAATAATATCTTTAATTCTTTTACATTCAGAGTAATCTCTATTTGAACTGGAGAGATTTTTTGCGAGAGCAAATTCTAACTTCAAATTTCAAATGGCGACATGCATGAATACAGTTTCAATTTTCGCCTTACTAACTCAAATATTGATATTGTGTTTGTTTGGTTCAAATATCAACAATATTTGTTAAAAAAACAAAACAAAAAGAGTTGCTTTTAATTATTTTTATCATAATATCGATAATGGACTAGTTAAAATGGAAAGATTCAACCTACCGATGGCTCAAATTTATGAACTCCTATCTTTTCCTCACTTTGAATAATTTTTTTACAATAATGAGTTGATACTTGTTAATAATAGCTGTGACAAATCCCAAATCTTAAACAATCTTATATGTATAAAAATAATAATAATAAAAAAACAAACAACCCCAAATCGAATTTTCCGAAATCAAAATTAAATCCAAAATGAGATATTAAGGTTATAAATCAAAATTTGAAAACTAAAACAGTCAACACTAATTAAAAAAAGATTTCAATAAGAAAATACCAATTCCTTATCATTACAATAAATGCTAAAACCAAAACTGATTATATTCTTAAACTCCAGCATTTTACCTCATTTGATATTTAGAACATCAGGGGTATTTTAGTAAAACCAAACTACTTCCCGTTACCAGTTAAGCCGGTCAAAAACTCTATACACTCCGAACACAAAACCGGCAGCTGCCGGTATTAAAATAAAAACATGAGCATATGCTAGGCACTGTTGGCGGTTACGAGATTCAAACTTCCGGTATTAACAGTAAAAGAGCAGGTGGAAGAAAGAGAAATTTTAAAAAAATAAACAAACAAAGCCCTATTTAAACGGGTATAAATAGACCCTTCATTTTCATTTCTTTTCTTTGCTTTCAAAACAGAGCAACCAGAAAAAGAACAAGTTAGCTTCTACTCTTAACAACAACAGCACAGACCGTCCATTTTCTATATTTTTCTCTCAAAAATATCCTCGCTCTCAGCTATATAAACAGAAACTTCTAGATCAGAAATTGGCTTAAACGGAAGGATATCCTCGTCATTTCATCTCCGCCTGAATTAAAAGCTAAACTAAACTACACTCACTCCTACTTCTACTGCTGTACACTTGTTAATCTTCATAATATTTTTCATTAACTAAGCGCATTTGACAAATTTAATTATGGAGAAGACCACTCCGGTGAGGAAACCGCACGTTTCTACAGCAGATCTGCTCACCTGGTCGGAGGTTCCACCGTCTGATTCCCCTGCTCTCGGCTCTGCTCCCCGCTCCGCCCGCTCTCACCAGGTCCCCATTTTATTTCTGTATTTGTTTAATTTTTATGATTAGTATTAGCTAATGATTTGTTTAATTTCATTTGTTCTGATTTATGAAATTCTTTTTTCAGCCGTCGGATGGGATCAGTAAAGTAGTATTTGGAGGTCAAGTTACAGACGAGGAAGTTGAGAACTTAAACAAAAGGTTAAGAGATCTGAGTGCTTTTATTTGATTCTTTAATTTTAAATAGTAGTATTTTTTATTTGTCTATGATAATAAATGCGAAACTAGCGGACAAATTACCTGATTTTGTTTTCTTACGACGTTTTTCCTTTTCTTTTTGTTTTGTCTATGTTTTTCTTCACACGTTTTTTTTTCTTCCTTTTATTACATTACAGTTTTAAGATTTTTATTTTTCTATTTCATTTACTTAATTATGACTTCAAAAATGAAATAGAGAATCTTCAGTTTTGCATATATGATTTCGAGCTTCATTTCTTTTTCTTTATACATAGTTTGATCTCTAGTTACACTTTAATGGATCTTATAAGAATTAGACCGTTACTGATACCTTTTTCTCTCAGTTATATAATTTCCAAGTTTGTTTTGATTGGATTTTGATCAGTTTTTCCGATGGTATATGATTTGATTCTGGCATTTATCATTATTCTAATCATTCATTTGATTTTGTTCAATTGTTAAAATGTTTTTTTGTGTCTTAATGGATGGCTAAGATAAAAAAAACTAATCTCATAAATTTTAAAAAATGCAAGAATAGTTAAAGGGGCTAGCTCACCAAAATAAATCTGCTTTGTTCAAATGGATTGATAATTTTTCTACTGCATTAGATTATGGTAATTTAATCGTGCCATTTTGGGAAGGATTTTTAATATGTGAAATTCGCTTTATCAGGAAACCTTGTTCAGGGTACAAAATGAAGGAGATGACTGGTAGCGGCATTTTTGTAGCCAATGGAGAGAATGATCCATCTGAATCTGGTGATCTCGATGCCACACCAAATAGCAGAACGGGAATACGCATGTATCAGGTAATTAATATAGTTTTATGCTTCAGATTTAAATTTCTAATTGATGAAATTAGGCTTGATGCAATAATACTGAAGTACACTAAGTGATTGACTTTTCTGAGATATGTTATTGTGGGACATTTCAGCAAGCCCTTGCTGGAATCAGTCATATTTCATTTGCAGAAGAGGATAATGTTTCACCCAAAAAACCTACTAGTTTGCCTGAGGTAGCAAAGCAACGAGAACTAAGCGGGACATTAGAAACTGAGGCAGAACGAGAAGCCAAGTTGAAGAAGCAACTTTCTGATGCCAAATGCAAGGAGCTCAGCGGACATGACATCTTTGCACCCCCTCCGGAAATTTTGCCACGGCCGACAACTGTGCGTGCTTTGGCATTAAAAGAAAACATTCAATTGGGAGAACCTGCTTCACGCGATGTAAGCACTTCTCTCAGTTTCTGGTTCGAGCTTTCTTGGGTGTATGAAGGACCTTTATGCGTCCTCTCAGTCTACTACCATCAAAATTAACTGATCCTAGTAAAGAAGTATATTGGTTTATTATATGGCTATAAAAACATGAATATAATTCATATAGTTAAGTTGGTATAATAAATTTATTTTATAAACTAATCACACTGGACTTCTATTACTCGAGTATAATCTGCCCTTTAGGTTTTTAACATGCTTAACTTTTGCAGGCTGCGGAAGGTCAGTTGTCCGCTGAGGAACTGGTGGCGAGGACAGCAAAGAAAATCTATGATAAAAAATTCAATGAGCTCTCAGGAAATGACATATTCAAGGGCGATGCTCCTCCATCATCGGCTGAGAAATCTTTAAGTGTCGCAAAATTGCGAGAGATAAGCGGCAATGACATATTTGCTGATGGTAAGGCAGACCATCGAGACTACTTAGGTGGCGTACGCAAGCCTCCAGGCGGAGAGAGCAGCATTGCCTTGGTTTAACTTATTAGGTTTAACTCTGTTTTCTTATCACTGTGTCTGGTTTTGATTTATTTCTAGTGGGCATGTGTTATTATATTATTTGACATGGTATTGTGGGTTTTGGGAGCTATGTTAGGCCTTAACTTGTCTCGTTTGTTACGTGGACTGCTCTAATTGGAACCTATGTTCATATTCTTGTGTTTTCCAGTGTTGTGGTTTTAGCAAAAAACATTGAGCAATTTATGTTACTGCTTTAATGTTTTCTCAGCTATCTTTGTAACCTGGTTCAGGAGTTAGGAAATTCCAGTGAGTTCTTCTATTAATGTAATCTGGTTCATGTTCGAGTTGAGTTTCGACCTTTAAATTTTAAAGTCGAGCGGAGCTCTACTCTGGCATTATTCCGACTCAATTGATTATACCCCTAGTGTTGGTGATAAAAGTCTGCAGTTATCAAATCAAAGCTGAGATTTTAGGCTGCTCACCGTTTGTCTACTTTCTTACCAAATACCATTTCTTACTATGCCATTTTTGGTGTAAAAAATGAAAGCAGGATTCAAAATTATCCGACCCGAAAATGTTAAAAGAATTTGGAGAACGGTGAAAAGAAAGTAAAACAACCCAGAAAATAAAAACGAATCATATATCTCTCATCCGAGTCGGCTATGGTATTGACAAAACAGATTTATATCATGATGTGATGATCCCTAACTTGGCAAACACGAAACATGTGCTCTGGCGTCATTAATTTTATTGTTTATTTTTTTCTAATATTTTTCTAATATAAGCATTTATTAATAACTTTTAATGATCAATATATGCGAAATGCAAGACATTCCTTTGGTCATATACATCAGATATGACATTTCAATGTCACAAAATTAAATTATTTTTTTATTTTTTTTTTTGGATTTTCAAGGTTAAAAAATTTATATGCTTTTTTTTTTCTAAAAAAAAATTACAATCCATCCATGTATACCATTTTTTATCTCCATCCTTACATGCCAAATTTTTGTTTAATTTCTTTAAAAAAATATATAGCTTAAAAAAATTAAAATTCATACTTTCTTCTATCTATAATACTTATCGCATTTGATTATATACATAAATTTAGAAAGTAATAAATATAGCTTGATTACATACACTTTTACTAAATTATTCATATCAATTACTACTATTTTTGAAATTCACTAATTTTTTAGTCTTATCAAATTATTTATTAATGAGATAAATTTGAAAAAAATAGCAATAAATGCTTTTAATGTAATAAATATTATAAACCAATTTTTTTCCAGATACAATAAATAAGAATAGAATTCTTTTAAATCCATTTTAACTTTAAGTTCACGATCTACACCATTCATTATAAAATAAACGGTGCAGATTAATTTATTTAAATTGTATTTTTTTGATCAACACCATTTATTTTATAATGAGTGGTGTAAATTTATTAATCTTGAACTCCAAATTGAAATGGAATTGATAGAATCTCAACTCCTATAAATATTATAAACATGAGAGAGTAATTTTTCTCTCAAAAAGGAAGATAACTTCTAAGGAAAGGGAATAGCCTAGGTGAACGAGTCAACGTCCAGTGAGAGAAAGATGAAGGAATTCGTTTAATTTTAAAGAAACTCATAACAAACAGTAATAGAAAAAGAAAAACAATCAGTTTTAAGTCAAATTAATCACTAATTAAACAGTTACAGTGATAATTATAACAAAAATATAATCCAAAAAAAATAAAAAAACAGAAAACAAGCCTCTTTTGAGTGAGATACTCTTAATTTTCCATCGCATTCACTGTGGGTTTCTCTTTATTTTCTCATTGGTTTCTTTTTTTTTTGTTGGTTTATGATAGTGTGTGTAGTGCCGAATCAGCTTCATTGCAATGGCGTGAGCGTGAACCAGAACATAACAGTCAGTAAAAATAAAAACAACAACAAACTGTACGGCCTTCTCTGCTCTCCACCGCTTCAATCCGTCCAAAAGAACAAAAATCCCAAATCTCCTTTTCACCTACACTGCGTACTATTTCATTCCATCATTCTCTCTCGCTCTCAACTACCCAAAATTCCTTAAGTGATTCAAAAATGGTACCATTAGTTATTCTTTTTTTTCACTATCACCATCATTAGTCTATAAGGCCAAATTTTGATCCCGTTTCTAGTTTATCCACATTGATTTTGAGTTTTTTGACGTGGGTTTTGTGGTTTTCGAAAAGGGTTTTGCTTATTTTCTTCAAAATCTGTGTACACCTATATATACACACATATATTAATATAATATAATATATATTTTGTAATATTTTACTGTTTTTGTTTTGTTTGATTTTGATGATGGGGAAAATATCGGAGGAGGACCAGTATTTTAATCCTTTTAATCTTAATCATCACCAACAACAGCTGCAACAACAACAAAACAACCCATCTTTTCAATATTATTCCTCAGGTTCTTCTTCAAGTTCATTTTCTAATGGGTTTTGTTGTTCACCTGAAAACGGTTCACCATTTACTAGTGAGAGAGAAAACAGGATCAATGATCTTATTAAGAAGAAGAATGATGCAGAATTCTTGTTTAATAACTTGCCTTATTTCAATCCTCTTAATCATCAAGAAATGTCAAAATTTGCTTTCAGTAGTGCCTCTTCTCCTATAAGCAGCGGAGTTAATTCTCTGCAGTCTCCAGAGTTTGATACCATGTCACCTGATAATCCTTTCTATAAGGGTGATGTTAATGCTGATGAAATAGGCTGCTTGTCTCGAAGTTTCGGTGGAATGAATATTAGGGAGGAACAGAATGGTTTTAAAATGAAGGGTTTTGACATTGACTCGAGTGCAGTTAGATTTAGGAGTCATGGCTTTGATGATCTTCGCTTAGATGACAGGAATTTTGGGTGTAATGTTGAAAAATATGGGGGTAGTTATGTGGGTGCTGGGAGGTTTGATAATATTGAAGGTTTTCAATCCTCTTCTCATGGAGTTTATGATGAAAAAAATGGTTTTGTTTCAATGGGGTGTCCACTTTTTGCTCAGAATCAGTCTAATGATTCATATTCTGGGTCTACTGATTATCCATTGGAGCCAAGAGGAACTTGGAGTAACAGAGGAGTTCAGTCACAAAACTCATCTTTTGCTGCACCTTGCCTTAGTGATCCTTCAGCCTTTTCACAGCATTCTAAAATGGATTTTAATGGAGACATGGGTGTCATTGATTCATTCAGTGCTTTTCAATCTATGAATCCTAAGCTGGATTTGAATGTATATAGAAGTTTGTTGCTTGAAGAAAAGATGAGATCAATGAAAAACAATGACTATTCTCGTATGTCCATGGAGGGTAAACAGGATATGGAAGCTTTTAGCCGCGAGGATAGTTACATCTTACAAGGAGATGTTTCGAATCATCTTTGCAACAAAGAAGGTAATCTATTTGGAAAGATGCCGATGAAAAACCTTCGTGGTAAAGGCATTAAGCTAGATACTCGCACCATCAATGGTGGAATTTGGGAGAATAGTCATGGTTTAAGTGGTTACAGTCCATTGTCAATGGTACCAACTATGAATTCATTGAGTGAGGTCCGGGGTAAGATATATTTTATGGCACGGGATCAGTATGGTTGCAGGTGGTTACAGAGGATTTTTGATGAGGGAACACACCAGGATGTTCAACTAATATTTGAAGAAATTATTGACCATGTTGTTGAACTGATGTTACAGCCATTTGGAAATTATGTCATTCAGAAATTCTTGGATGTGTGCAATGAAGATCAAAGATTGCATGTTGTTCTCATGGTGACTCAAGAACCAGGAAGGCTTCTTAGGATTTGCTTGAACACATATGGGTAATTTCCTTGAACTTGTATTTGTATTACAATCAACTGATTGCAAGTTAATATTGTTTTTGAATTATTCTTTGTGTGATGTGATACCAGCACACGTGCGATTCAGAAGTTGATCGAGACTCTCAAAACCAGGCAGCAGATTTCTTTTGTTGTGCTGGCCCTGAAGCCTGGTTTTCTTGATCTTGTCAAGGACCAAAATGGAAATCATGTGATCCAGCGTTGCTTGCAGTGCCTGAACAATGGGGATAATAAGGTTCAACTTTTCAATATTTTTATTTATATGAGGTTCCTTCATGAAGTAAATTTATGCACATTGAATTTAAGTTGTGATGATGGGGGCATCCTTTTAATCTTGTGTTACCATTTTAAAGCCTTTCAGCTTCCCTCAGTTGCTAGTTGGAAACTGAGCATGTGAATGTTCCTAAGTATGGAACTTTCTACTAAACATAAACCTAAGATCTTGATTTTATCTTTGAGATTAAGGACAATTCTTTTGACCTATGTTTCCATACGATTGGCATGCTCTTAAACATTCAGCAAAGGTTATTCACTGGTTATTAGTCCTAAGTAACCAAAATTCTGAGTGCTTGAAACTCTTGTATAATGTCTTCAGAATATCCATTTTCTGTGTTTCCTACAAGTATGCATGTATAGATCTTTTCTTTCCCAAGTCAAGGTTGGCTATTTGAAATATGGAGTTGTCTAACTTAACGTCCCATAACTTCATGCTGACAATAGGTTAATGAGGGATAGCATAGGGAATCTGATGAGTCAAATTGTAAATAGTAAATAGTACAATATTATGTGAATGGAAATACTAAAGAAAATCCAAGAAAAATGTTGATTACTTTACATGTTAGTAAGGTACCGACTTAATTTGTTTCAGTAATTGTGATTGGGATGCATAATCACAATTCAGTCAGAAAATTGTTATACTGACGGATGACAGCAGAGAGCACTCCTCTGATAGATAACCTGTTCGAATTGCAATTATGTAACAGGAAAGAAATTACATAATTCTAATTGAATTTAAATAATCCTTCCATGATACGTAACGAAGGTGTGTTTTCTTGAACAACATCAAAGAATTGTTGATTTTTATGTTTAAAAGTTGTATGCTGTAGATACGTTTTGTAACATATTTGTCTTGAAAGGTTCTGACCTTGCTTTGTCTTTGTTTTGCAGTTTATTTTTGATGCTGCTGCTAAGTTTTGTGTTCAGATTGCAACTCATAGACATGGGTGCTGCGTAATGCAACGATGCATTACACATTCCTCTGGGAAATATAAAGAGAAATTAATAACTGAAATTTCCAAAAATGCTCTTTTCCTTGCTCAAGATCAGTTTGGGTAAAGTGTTTTAATAGTATAAAAATATTCATTCAATTTTTTTATCTACACATAATTACTTTAATATACTTGAAAATGCTGTCTTATCTTTGCCGTTTTAGATATATGAAAGTTATATATCAGCTTTAATTTGCTTAATAGCTAACACCTGTGAACTTGTCTCGTGGGCAGAATGGTAAAAGTTATTACGATATGAAAGTATTTATGATATAAAGTGATTTTGCACACTTACTTGATTAAACTCCATTTTCATGTTCTTGAATCCGTCTTACTCTTCACTCTTCAGCATTTTGTTTTGTTTGCTTGTGATGTAAGATTGGAGTATAGGCACTTGAAGTTTTTTCCTGAGATATTTTTCCATCTCAATGTCGTAGTAAATTTACTATTTTCCACCTTTTTATTATGGATGATACTGCTACTTTGCTGCTTCCTGAACAGATTAATTTGGTACCAGAACTAGGTTATTTTGAATGCAGGCAGAGGTTCAGAATTTCTATAAACCTAGTTACTGAAATGTTGGATACAATTTTGTTATATTCATGTCATTGGCTAATAATTTCATTTCACATTTCATCATAAATCACTTAATAACTCTAACCTTGTTTCTTAATTTTATTTCAGATTTTCTAATCTTTAATGTTGTTATAATCAGCATAGCATTGTTTTGCTAATACGAACCTTGTTTCTCTTCATGTCACAGAAATTATGTAGTTCAATACATTATAGAGCTAAAGAGCCCATTTGCTGTAGACAATTTGGTTTCTCAATTCAGGAGGCACTATGTACTCCTCTCCATGCAGAAATTTAGCAGCCATGTGGTTGAAAAGTGCCTGAAGCATCTCGAACAGAGCCGAGAACAAATAATTCACGAGTTGATCTCAGTGTCACGCTTTGAACAGTTACTGCAAGATCCTTTTGCCAACTATGTCATTCAATCTGCTCTCTCAGTTACCAAGGTCTGAAAATTAACATTACTTGGCTCTTAATTAACTTAAGTTTGTTTTGTAAAATGATCTGTTTTCTACTGAATCTCTTCTTCAAAGCAGGGTCCTCTTCGCTCTTCGCTGATTGCTGCGGTCCGACCCCATATGGTATTACGTAGCAATCCCTATAGCAAGAGGATTTTCTCAAGGAATCTCTTGAAGAAATGATGTATTACTTGCCGGTGTTACGGAGTGTTGTTGTTCTATCAGCCTTGTCTACTACTGCTAATAAATAGTGTATCAAGCGGCGGATTTTAGCTGTAGAATGTTTCAGTATTCGCAGCTGATCTCCTATCCTGGTTAGAATTTTTGCTACAGATTCTCTCGTGAATCTGAAGGTGGAAGTGAAGCTTTTGCATCCACTTGTTTATGTTGCCTTGTATGATTCTGTTGTTATGTTGTTGTCTTGTTGTCTTGTTGTCTAATCTAAACTTAATGTACTATATTCTGCACTAATCAGAACCTCCAAGTTTTATATTATGCTGGATAGCTTACTTTTTGACTTCTCCTTCTTTATGCATTTCAAATACATGTCTTTCTTGATATTTATTTGGAAGAAAAATGGGTTCCTCATCTTTCTATTCAATTGATGAACACAACCTAGAAGTTTGGCTAGCTAAAGCATGAATCAGAACTAGATGAGCCTCTGTGACCTTGTTCTGTTTTGCTCTATTATATACAATGATGCAATTCTGATTGGTAAGCTAAAATGTGTCTGTCAGCTGCTGATTCTATTACATTGATTGGTAAATTTCATACGAATTCTAACTTACGAGGGTGATTTTTGGAATTTCTCATTATTATGGATCATTAGCGCGAAATTGATTGAAGGGGGTTTGCTAAGGCAGGTCACCTAGTGAGTTCTTCATCATACATAAACTTCATTCAATCGGTGTTCTATTTTTACAAAAATGTCTTGGAAATTCCGTTCTGGTGAAACCTAAGTATTGCCTATTGTTCTTTCATCATCACACTTGCTGAATCATCTATCCATTACAGAAACTATCTGATGTTGGTTCAAAGAAGGTGAGGAGTTCAAGCTCAGTTCAATTCACCAGAAATTCATTCAAGAAAACGAACAGAGTCATAACATTTTATTAAGTTGTGATAGGTTGATTGTAAGGCCGGAAAAATCCAACCATAGGACTGAAAATAAAATACATAAATTAAAACACACAGCAGCTCACTCTCTCACTCACTCACACTCACTCCTCATGTCCAACAAGAGCCAGAAGCATCTTCTCATAGTCCCCAGTAGTATCCTTTGCAATGGCTTTTTCCAGAGGAACAGTGTTTCTCTGCTGGAATGCTTCTTTTATGATCTTCATGTCAACCTCTGCCCTTGTAGCCACAACTCTGGTAAGAGCTCCTTCATCTGTTCCTGTCTTGTTGATCGCCAGACGGAGAACCTTCTCGAAATATTTCTCAGGGCGGACCAAACACTTCACTGTGGCCCTCAGTAGTGCAAGGTACTCATCCTTCTCATCTTTCAAGTCCTTCAAATACAAATACAAGTTCAAACATCAGGCATTACTTCAATCAATCAAACAAGAATTCACTTCCTTGCATACCTTGTTGATATCATTGCCGAATTCATTTTTGTAGTGATTGAGAGTAGCATTGATCTGTGCTTTGCTCCGGGTAGCCAAAATCCTGATGAGATCCTCATCATTATAAGCCTTCTTTGAGATCTTCTCATGGAGTAGCTTAGCCTCAGATTTAGCAATGGTCATGTTCACTTCAGTTCCCTCGTATCGGTATGAGCATACAAGAGGATATAAAAGCTGAAAAACACAAATGTGAGATTGCAGCCGCCTCATTATGATACATTTTCACCTCACAAACATAATCTGATAATCACAATCCGAAATATAGGAAAAGCCTGTTTTACCTTGCGGAAATCTCCATTGGTGTGATGAGCGACATCCTCTTCAAGGGACTTCTTAAAATGAACATGATAAGCTTGCTTAGCATGAAGCAGTTCATTAGAAGTCCTTGTGCAGGCAATCTCCATTAGAACCTGATTGCTTGAAGTCCATTTCTTAGTTGCCTCATTAGCTAAAATCGCATCACGTTCAGCAGCATCAAGTGTCCAAAGCTTAACAATCCTCTGATGAACAGCAAAATTCAGAAATACGTCGATTATTAAATCATCTGAATAAGCCATCGAATCCAAGAATTCATAAACAAATTAGCATCAAGAACACGGACCTCAAAATCATTAGTGAGCTCCTTGTCAAGTTGCTTGAGGAGATCTTCTCCGTAGGTCTCAGCATAAGTCTCTCGAATCAGCTTCTTTTGAGCAGCATTTCTGTGACCCAAGATGGATATGATCAGTCCCTCCTTTGTGCCCCATCCTGCAATTCATTTTCATTCAAACAAATTATTCAGACCATCAAACACAAGCCACATTTGATGCAATTAAAAAATATAGAAATTCTGATGCAAGATTTATCAACTGTTGACTTTTTTTTATTTAATCTGATCTTTATTAAATTAAAGATCAGGACAGCGTTTATCTTTTTAATTTATAATACATAAAACACTCAAGTTCCAAAGTAAAAACAAGAAACACAGATCAGATTCAGATCATCGTCATCAAATATAATGTCTGTAGGAAGATCCATGTCACTTAAACAACCGATCATCAACAACGACAGGTTAAGAGAGTAAAACAAAGATTCAAAAATGAATGATCCGATGGGCCAAGAAAGATCTCATTGAACAGTGCAAGAAAGATAGATATGAAATCAAACCTGAAAATGCCTCTCTGAGCTGCTCGCAATCTTCGGACACAGGAGGAAGTGGATGAGGAATGGTAAGTGTCGACATTTTCGATCTTTTTTGGGATGTCTGAAGGATATACTCTGCACTACTATGCTCACTCTCAATATATAGAGACTCGAAATCGTTAATGCAAATTATTTTTATGGAAAGTGGGGGCCATCTCCACGTTTTCTTACCACCAAAATAGGCTCTTCTTCCATGTGAAATATATTCTATTAACAAGTTAAATCCAATGTTTTGAAAACCGGACCGGACCGGGCGGTCGGACCGGATTAACCGGGAACCGGTTACCTGTCCGGTCCGGTTAGATATCAAAAACGGAAAGTGCAAAAAACCGGTTAGAATCCGGTTGGACCATTAAATTCCGATTTTTATTCAAAACCGCACGAATCCGATTTTTAGAATTCTTTGTTAAAAAGCAGGTTGGAACTGACAATGTCAGTATTATTCACGTGTGGGACACAGATGGATTCTTTCTAAAGGGCTTGTATTGTGTAGGCTTTTAAGATTAGTAGCTGTTTATTTCCTATTGCATACTTGCATACTTTAAAACTATAAAATAATACTGCTATGATTATAAACTTAAATTTCAAGATAAATTAAACACTACAATTTACTTTTTATGTAATAAAATTATAAACTTATTTATTTATAAGTTATTGCTTATATTTTTATAATTATTTTTTTTATTAATTGTAATTCTTTAATAAGATTGATTCTAAATATTAAATAATATACAAATTTATTAAATAGTAAATGTAATATACTCATGTACACATATATTAACCAAATATTTTTTAAAATATTTTTTTGAATAAATATAAAATTATTGTTGAAAAATTTAAATTTAATGTTTAAAAGAAAACAAGTATTTGGTTCTAGAAATTGACAAAAACCAATACAAAGTAGTTAAACCTAATAAAATATAATAATATTTTTTTTATTTATACCTGCTATCAATTTTTTTAATCTAATAAATAATTATATAGTATAATTTTTTAATTAAATAATTTATATTTGTTATAATTAAAAATCCGGTTGAACCCGGTTGAACCGGTCGAACCATGAACCCCCAATGAAGCCGGTTTGATCTCCGGTCCGGTTTTAAAAACATTGGTTAAATCCAACCTCATAATATTACTAAACTATAACTCACAACAAACTGATAAGACTTCAAATTTTTCCACAAGCGTTTTCTCCTTTCTTATTATTAAAAAAAATCATAATATTAATTTTGGAGAAAAAAATATGACTTTTTATAATATAATTTAAAGATACAACAGAGTATATACTTTATAAAGATTGGATTAATAAAAATTAGTACTCCTATAAAACTCAATCAATCATTATTTTAATGAATAATTGATACATACTCGTTCTGTCCTTAAATGATGGACATTATTTTTAATTTTTTTATCTTAAATTATCTTATATACTAAATGATTAATTGTTATATATACTTTTTTATTAATTATAATGGAGCGTATTGAAAACAAAATAAAAAATACTGAAAATTAATGATTATTATTATACATTTTTTGGTGACGAGGATTTACTCCCTAGAGTCGAAGCCCAAGACCAATGTCAAACTCCGGAATGTGAACTGTCCGTAAGCTCACATACCTAGTAATTCCGAACTATAATGGTTAACAGTCCAATCCCGACCATTCCAGTTATTAGAAAGGTGTAGCCGGAATTTGAATAGAAATAATGAAAGATAAAGATTACTATTACATTAAATGGGGATAAAATATGATTTTTTTATAAATTGACCTATTTTATCTAGATAAGTTAATTTTTTTAATATTTATATATATTCTAAACTGTTTAGGAAATATGTCCTTATAAATTATAATAAAATATGTTAAAAAGCAAAAAAAAAATTACCATTAATTCATTTTAAAAGATAAATAGTTTAATATTCGGATTCGTTCTTAACTGTGTATGAAATTTGGGATAGATGAAGTTTTAAAATTAAATATAAATATAAATTAAAAATAATCAAATTGTAATTCTATATTAAGATGATTCGATTTATATGTAAATAGTTTAAAAGGACGAGGACAGCTCACTCAAATCAGTATTATAACTCTCACTTGTGATTTTCTTTCTATTTTAATCATGGCCAATCGGCCATAGGCTATATAATACAGTTATTCATGCATAGCCCAATAAAAAAATGGCCATTTATCCACATTGTTGATGTGGCATGTCAGTATTGGACTGCTCAGCTAAGTATTTTGATGAGAGACGATTATGTGCTCTCGTGCTTAGAACATTGAAATAAACTCGATTAAGTAATTGAAATTTATTGGAAAGCTATTTAATCATTTATAATTAATGATGAAACGTGGTTGGATTTATAGCCCTCATCACGACTTTACAGCTCCTTCAATAAAGAGATTGTCCTTTAATCACTTAAATATTGAGAAAAAATTTCAATAAAAAACACCAACGTGCGTGGGGATCTGCTAATTTTTTATAATAAAATGAAATCTAAAGAAATTTGATGGAAGGAGTAAAGAAAAGATTAAATATACTCGTTAGTTTATCGTGTTTAACTGTTTTATATAAATTTAAAAAATAATAAATTTATCTTGATTTATATACTTTTATTAAATCGTCTATATTAATGACTAATCCATTCGTCCTATTTTAAAAAAATTATTTGCTTTTACACACAAATTAAAAAAATATTTATTATCTTTATTTTTTTTAATATTTTTTCATATTTGCCCTATTAATGATTATGGAATTTTATAGAATTTTTTAAAATGACAAAAAAAAGAGATAAAAAAAGAATTTAATGAAAAAATATTCTAAATATAGACATGAAACTTTTTAAAGGAACATATAGAATATGAGACTTTTTAAATGGGATGGAGGGGGGGGGGGTACTATTTTTAGGTTTAACTAGTTTTTTGAGTCTCATAAACTATTTATGCTAGGGATAAATTTTGAAAAAAATAACAATAAATACTACCTTAATATTCAAAGTGACAAATATTATGGACTAAAATATTTTTTCAAATGCGATAAATATTATAGCCCGAATGGAGTACTCTCTAAAATTTATTGTAATAAAAAACCAATTAATTAAATTTTAATTATTTTAACATTTTAATTCATATTTTTAATAAAAAGTATTTTTTTTTTCCTTATAGACTTTACTACAAATTTGGATAAAGAAAAAAAAAATAGTAGTAGTATAGAATGTTTTTCGCTGTTTGTATTATATATTATCAATTATATTTATGCGTCTCAAACACTAATTTCCTTAGGTGGAGAAAGTAGTAATGTTACTATTAAAAAAATAATTAAAATACATATAATTATTGTTTAATTATAAAAAAATATAAATTTAATTTTTAATTTATCAAATACACATTATAACTACATAATAATTAAGTAAATATAAGTAAAATTACTAAGTGGATAAAGTAGTAATGTGATCATTCACAGAGGTAATGCCATAAAATTCACCAAATTTACATGTTTTGTCATTTTAATCACGTCGTTTAAAAATCGTCATTTTCATACACCAACTATTTTATTTTTCAAATTGATACACTGTTTTAAAATCCGATGAAAATTGGTGACATGTCACTATCTGCTTGCTGACGCAACGATTTTCACCGGTGTATCGATTTGAAAAAAAATAGTATTTGGTGTATGAAAATGACGATTTTTAAACAGCGTGATCAAAATGACAAAACGTGTAAAGTTGGTGAATTTTTATAATATTAACCCCTTATTAATAATATAATTGAGATACATATAACTAATGATTGTTTAATAATAAAAAATATAGATTAAATTTTTAATTCATCAAAGACACATTATAACTACATAATAAAAAAAAATTGCTTTTATGTGCTTTATTCAAAAATATTATTGTATTGTTTAATTGATAGAGAAAATAAATTATTTTTAATTGTCTTTTTAGTTAAATTAAAATCTATTTATTATAGTTTTACATACAATTTTTAAAAATTAAAATTATTTTGTTATTAATTATTATTAAAGATTAATGTTACCATAATGAATAAATATTACTCCCTCCGTCCCAATAGAGTTGTCCACTTTGAGAAATTTTTTTGTCCCAAAACTCTTGTCCACTTTCAAAAAGTAATTAACTTTTACACTCAATTTTTCTATATTACCCCTATTTAAAATCCACTAATGAGTAAATTGAAAGTGAATTGTAAGTGGACCCTATATTAAATAGGGGTATGACAAGAAAAGTAAGGGAAATTTTATAAAACTCATAAACAATAATTGCTTTTCTTAAACTGTGTGATAAAGGTAAAGTGGACAACTCTATTGGGACGGAGGAAGTATTAAAATATATTGACGACTCACAATACGAGTTACGTGTGAAGCACATAAAACAAAACTGGTTATGATAAATATAAAAATATATTTTAAATCAATTGTTATAAAAATATCTAAAACTAAAGTAAACATGGCAATTAATCAATTCTAATTAAAACAAAATAAAAAACAAACATAATTCAAGAACAAAATTTTAACAGTGCGATATTTAGATAATTCAAGCAAATACCTCAATCTTTAACATGTTTAATTCTAAATATACTTTTTTTTTAGGAATAAAACTTTCAATTAAAAAAGAGCTGATTGATCAGCCATTACATGAAAATTGATATCTGGAGGAACATACCCCATCCAAACATAGTTCGAAACAGGATCCGTCAAAGCCTTCCTGGCTAAAACTTGAGCAACCATATTCGTCTTTCTATTCGAATAATCGAAACCAAGACAGCTATGGTTCCTTAACATACTAAAACAATCCTGAACTAGAAGACCGACATCATTACAAGGCAAGGAGTTGTTCTTGAAGACATCTATTACAACTTTTGAGTCGGAGCTAACCTCAAAAGGAATAAGACCTGCTTCATTTGCCAAGTTAATGTCATCTCTAACTGCTACTGTTTCCCCCACGTCAACCTCAGCTAGCCATTCATACCTTCTGAAACCCGCAGCATGAACCACTCCCCTCCAGTCTCTGATGACTACCCCCGTGCCAAACTGCTGTTTCTCAGAATTAAAGCCTGCATCAACGTTTATCTTAAATGAATTTAATCTGGGCGGTACCCAACGCTGATCATCATCTCCAGCACCATGAATGTCACGCACCGGAGGATGACTCTGAACTACCCCCTTCTTCGTCATATATTCCTCCACATAGCTATTTGCCCAATCCACTAACTGGTTAACTGGCTTCATCTTCCTGCCAAAAAGACAACAATTCCTGTTGTTCCACAATAACCAAAGCAAGACATCAAAAACATGAAACTCGGCTTTAGAAAGATGCTGATAAGCATAAACCAGAAAAGTATCAAAACTCCAGTTTTTCTCAGGTCTAAGCACAGTCACCACATCCCACTCCTTCCAAGTTTTCTTCGCAAAATTACAAAACCAGAGTGTATGCATCACCGATTCCTGTTGTTTCTCACATAATGGGCACGAAGTATCAATATCCATCCCCTTCTTTGCCAAGTTAGATCTAACAGGGAGCCAATCATGAAAACCCTTCCAAAGAAAGATTTTAATTTTTGAAGGAAGCTCTAACTTCCAAAGAAATTTCCACCATTTTAAGTCCCCTGAGCTACCTGAAGAAGACGGAAGTCCTTTCATATCCATCGCAACTCTATACCCGCTTCTAACAGTATACTTTCCTTTTTTTATCAAAATGCGAGTGAATTCTGTCATTCTGATCAGATGTAGCAAGAGGGATCTTCAAAATCAGAGCCGCTTCTTCTTCTGAGAACGAGTCTTGTATAAGCTCTACATTCCATATACCCCTACACTCCATCAGATTCGCCACCTTCGCTTCTCTCCCTAGTTTATACTCTCCCATGATTTTAAAAGACTTTTCTCTTGGAATCCATGGGTCTTCATAAATCTTAATATCAGCCCCATTTCCTACTCTCCACCTTATACCAGCAAAAATGATCTCCCGAGCCCAGATAATGCTCTTCCAGGTAAATGAAGCCATCCTTGGACAGTTGGCTTCCAGGAATGAACAGGTCTTGAAGTATCTCCATTTGAAGACTTTGGCCACTAAACTCTCAGGAAAAAACATAATTCTCCAGCCCTGCTTCGCCAATAGACTCTTATTATAACACTCCATATCTTTGAAACCCATCCCTCCACTACATTTTGGTTTACAAAGATTAGCCCATTTAGCCCAGTGAATCCTCTTAGCTCCTTCTGAGCTACCCCACCAAAATTGGTTACACAATTTTTCAATTTCATAAATAAGACTCTTCGGGAACTTGAAAACATTCATGTAATACCCTGGGATAGCTTGAATAACTGCCTTCAGTAATACCTCTTTTCCTCCACACGAAAAAAGAGATCCCTTCCAGCATTGAAGTTTCTGCCAAATCTTCTCTTTAATGGACTTGAAACTATCCCCTTTCCTCCTTCCAACAGTAGCAGGCAGCCCCAAGTATCTCTGATGGCAGTTAACAATAGGAATCTGTAGAATCTGCTGAATCTCAGCTTTTTTATCATCTGTGGTTCCCTTTCCAAATGCCATCGCAGATTTATCAAGAGTAATAACTTGACCTGAAGCCTTACCATACACCTGAAGCACCTGCTTTAACACTTCACATTCAGTCACATTAGCTCTACAAAACAGTAAACTATCATCTGCAAAGAAAAGGTGTGAAACCTTGCACTCACTCCCAAACTCCATACCTTTAATGTATCTCCCATTCACAGCTGTATTCAACATACTAGAGAGACCTTGGGCACAAATCAGAAAGAGGTAAGGAGACAGAGGGTCTCCTTGCCTAAGGCCTCTCTGCGGTGTTAACTTACCCTTCACCCCTCCATTAACCAGGAAAGAAAAACTAACCGACGAGATACAGTCAATAACTTTCCTAGTCAGCAATTCACTAAACCCCAATTTTAACATCATTGATTCAATAAATTGCCATTCCACTCTGTCATAGGCCTTCGACATATCCAATTTTATCGCTAAAGGACCATTAACTTTCCTATTGGATCTCTGAATTACATGAATACATTCGAAGCCAACTAATGCATTATCTACAATCTGCCTCCCAGGAACGAAAGCAGACTGGCATCATCAATAATACAATCAAGAACTAATCTAAGTCTATTAGCAAGTGTTTTTGAGATAATTTTATAGATGACATTACACAAGCTAATAGGCCTAAATTGACTCATACAATCAGCATTTTTAATCTTAGGTATCAGGGCCACCACAGTATCATTAATGCATTGCACAGATTTACAGTCATTCAGGATATTAAGGCATACCTTAGTGATGTCCCTGCCAACAATACTCCAATACTTCTGATAGAACAGAGCTGGAAACCCATCCTTGCCCGGCGCCTTCGTAGGAGACATATCTTTTAGAGCTTTAATAATTTCCCCTGGCCGAAAGACCTTGCCCAGCATCTCATTCATCTCAACTGTCACAACACCCTTCACATGCTCTGTCACTCTTTCAATATCCACCCTAGAAGGATTGGAGGATTTAAAGATATCTTGAAAGTACTTCTGGATGACATTCTCCATCTCCCTCGGTTTATCAGTCCACTTCCCATTCTCATCCTTCAAACCCATTATCCTATTCCTGGCTTTCCTTTTCGAGGCCTTCAAATGGAAGTATCTCGAATTTTTATCACCCTTCGCCAACCAGTTAACTCTAGATCTTTGTCTCCAAAATATTTCCTCCTGATCATTCATCTCATCAATCTGCCTCTCTATGTTTCTTAACACATCCACAGAAACCTCATTATCCGCCCTATTAATTAAGGCTTCGAATTCCTTTTTCTTTTTGGCAATTGTCCTCTTAAGGTTGCCTATATTCCTCTTTCCCCAATTTTTAAAAATATCAGCACACCTCTTTAGCTTTTTAGGGACATCCGAAACCTCATTCACCACCTCTTCATTTTGCCACGCCTCCTTCACAGCCTCAGGAAAATTCTCATTAGACGTCCAGACCTCTTCAAAATGAAATCTGCCTGCTCCTGTTTTCTTTCTACTGTCCTCCCCTTCTCTCTTTGAGCTCATCATCACAATAGGTTTGTGATCCGAGCCCCAATGCTCTAAGTGACTCATACCAAAATCTGGGTACAACGTACTCCACTCCAAATTTATAACAAACCGATCAAGTCTCTCCTTAATAACTCCATTGCCTCTATTGCACCACCAGGTATACCCCAGATTCTCCTCCCCTGCATCAAAAAGATCACAATCCTCCAAACATCTCTTGAAATTATCCATCAGAAACCTTGGTCTAACAGAACCACCAATCTTCTCCGTCTGTTTGAGGATTTCGTTAAAGTCTCCTCCACATAACCACGGGCCATCATACAGAGCTTTTAATCTTCGCAACAAAGTCCAAGAATGAACTCGTTGAGACTGGCATGGATTGCCATAAAAGCCGGTAAAACGCCATCGCAATTTCTTCTCATCTTCCACCATACAATCTATATGAAACTTAGACGAGCTCATAATAGAAACAGTACCTGGAGTTTCCCACATCAACGCTAGACCGCCGCTTTGTCCATCACTATCAATAACAAAGCTCCCTTTCATATCCACCTTCTTCCTGACTTTCTCAAACTTCTCTTTACACATCCTAGTCTCCATGAGGAAAACTAGATTAGGCTTAATTTTGTTGATATGATCACTCAACGAATTGAACGTTCGAAGGGGGCCCAATCCCTGAACGTTCCAACTGACAATAATCATTGTAATCGACGGGCCTGCTGGGCAGGTGCCGCCGTTGAATTAATAAAACCTCCATTAACATAGTCCGATGATGAATCAGATAATGGTAATGGCAACCTCACCCCAACTCCTATCTCAGATGGAACTGCTTCGACAAAACCCTCACTTTCCTCTGTATGAACGACATTAGAAATATCAATCAGGGGTGTCGTATTACCCATAATCTCTCTGGGTAATTTTTTTAACTCTATTGGGCTTTAAAACAGGCTTTTTGAAACCCTTTTCCCTGGCTTTGAGGCGCAGCCCAAGGGCCCCTTCTTTCTCACACTTAGATTTTCCTTTCATACGAGCAAAAAGATTTTTCCCTCCAACGCCTATATCTTGATTAATATTCACATCAATCAATTTCATAACTGCCAAATCTTTTTCAATCAATTTGAAATTGAAAAACTCCCATCTACCTTATTTAACTGCTCCCCAATTATTGGAGATACTTGATATTCTGTCAAATTTTCCTTAAATGCATCCTCCTCCTTCTCTTCCGCCATGTGCGATGGTCTTCTCCGGCTCCCCTCCCCTTGCTCTTTGAAGATGTTTTCATCAAAATTTCTTCTCACTCTCTTACTTTTATTGCCAGTCCACTGGATTGGACCAGCTCTGATAAGATCAGAATATTTCAATGCCTTCCCCACTTCCTCTGCTCTCGTACCACATTCAATCAGGGGATGTCCAAAAATGCCACAATTAAAACACAGCTCAGGCACCCTCTCATATCTTAATATAGCAGTAATAACAGTTCCCTTGTCATCCACTCTCACCTTAAGTCCTCGTTTAAGAGGCTTGGTAATGTCGACCTTCACCCTTACTCGTATATACTTGCCCAAACAATCTCCTGACGCTCCCGGATCCACCTCTTCAACCACTCCAACCTGAGTTTCCAACGATAAGCCAGCTTTTTTGTTGAGACACATCAATGGTAGATTATGAATCTGGACCCAGAATGACACCATTTTGAATTTTGCACTAGTTATGTCTCCCAAACCAGAAGGGATTTCCAGTACAATTAGCTTTTCCTAGAATTTCCATGGCCCTCCAGTAAGGACCCTTCGACGATCTTCCTGGGACTCAAATTGACAAATAAAATGATTATCCCCAACGGCTTCCACCACCATAGGTTTCCTTGTTTTCCACAGAAAATTCACCGTAGAGATTATCCCATCTCTATTAATCTTCTTCGTTGAGAGAACTTTACCGAACAAAGAGTTCGCAACTTTCTGCTCTCCAATACTTCTCGCTTTCTCTCCCAAATCACAAATCGTGAGGTCTTCATCATCAGATAATGACAAAGATTGGTAGAGCAGTTCTAATTCCATTATTTCATAAAATTCTCTAGAGAGAGAAAACTATTCTGTCAGAGCAGAAACTAAGAGAGGATGTTTAGGCTTCTGGTTGAGCTCTATTCTAAATATACTTTAGTGGCCGGATAACAATCTCAATTAATTAAAAATTTAAAGTTGAAATTCGAAAAATATTAGATGGTCTTGATTGAATTAATGATCAACTCAAACAACAAAAATTATAACTATAGAAAACAAATGGAATAATTTATTGGAACAAATTGAAAAAAAAAAAAAGATATGGATCTGATGACAAAAAACAAAGAACTTTTGATCCAAGAAAATCACCGTTTTCACTCTTCAAAATCAAGCTTCGGTGAACTAAAGTTGAGAGGAAATTATAGAGAACGGTTCTATTCGTAGTCCGAATGTGTTTGTTGGAGATCTCTTCAAATATAATTTATTGGTGCACTAATAATTAATAGTGATACCTTGATTTAAAAAAATAAAATAAAATAATTTAATATGGCAACACTGTAATTAAATTGTCGTCATATGATATCTAAATGTTTCAACTCCACCAGCAAATTCAGTTATATCCCTCCGTCCCATTTAAAAAAAGACATCTTCCATTTTTATATGTCCTATTTAAAAAGATCATATCATATTTTTTATACCAATTTATATAATTTTTTTCTTTTTATAATTAATAAGTATTAATTCATATATAAATTATAAAATCATCATTAATAGAGATAAAATAAAAAAATAACATATTACTTAATGTTTTCTTAATCTAAATATAAAGTCATTTGTTCCTTTTTAAAACGGGACGCCAGGATAGAGGGAGTATAATACTTTCACTATTCGAAATCAAGCTTCGGTGAACTAAATTTGAGAGCAAATTCTAAAGAATGATTCTATTCGTCGTCCGAAGGTGCTTGCTAGAGATCTCTTCAAATATACTCCATCCGTCCGACTTTATTTGATAAAATAACTAAATTACAATAATCAATATAAATTAATACTATATGACATAGAGTTATTTCTATAACCTTCTATTGATAATGGAGCTAATTAATGTTATTAGTATATTAGTTAAATTTTTCATTAAACACTAAACAGTTTTCATAAAAGACTTAATTTTAAATGAGGGTAAAGATAAAAAATTAAAAGATAAAATTATGGTTATGTTAGTTTTGTCATTTAGAAATTCCAAGGCGCAGGTGAGTTGGTAAAGCGCTCCCCTGTCTTAAGTGAGATTGCGCGTTCGAATCATACTCATATATGCAGCCGTTTAAAATTTGGGTCATAATTTTTCCTTCTGTAAGAGACCTATTCGATTCGAGTGCGGATTAGTCTAAATGTAGAAGGTTTAAAGATGCAGTTTCATAGTTAACGCCGCTCAGGATAATATATGGAATTACCAAAAAAAAAATTATCATTTAGAATGGAAGATCAAAAACTCTAAATTTTGTCAAATAGAATTGGACGGAGGGACTAATTTTTTAGTACAATAATAATTAATAGCGACACCTTGATTCTTTTTTAAAAATAAAGTAATTTAATATGGCAATATTGTAATTATAATGTCGTCATATGATATTTAAATATTTTCACCAGAAAATTCAGTTATATAATACTTTCTCCTTTTCAATATAATTTTTAATTTTTTCATTTTAAACTATTTATTGATCTCTAGTAAATTATAATTTTTTAAAAATTTAATGTTTTTATATTGTCCTTATTTAAAGTTTATTTTTTATTATATTATTTAAAGGAAGTTAATTATTAATAATATTAAATAAGAATATAATAAGAAAAACAAAGACAAATTTGTAAAAATTTAAAATATTAATTATATTATTTTAAACTGCGTGAAAATAATAAATTGAACAATTGAATTGGAAAGGAGGAAATAACATTTATTTTAGTTTCAAACTATTTTAAATTAATTAATTTTATAATTAATTTGCAATTGATAACTTTTATTTGATTTCAAACTATAATATTTAATGGGGATATATAAAGATAAATTTGTAAAAATTTAAAATATTAATGGTATTTTTTAAAACTGCATGAAAATAATAAAGTGAATAATTGAATTGAAAGGAGGAAATGACAAACTATTGTAAAATTAATTAGTTTTATACTAATAATGTGTGATAAATATTTTTAATTTTATGAATAATTATATGAAATTTAAAAATAAATGAATATTACAATAATGTTTATTTTCTCTTCCGGAGAATTGCACTTCAGCGGTTTGAAACGAGCGCAAGTTTAAGAAAAGAGGGTAGGGTGTGCCTGTAGGCACCATCCCCATTCCTCATGACCACCACCAACAACAACCATGTGTTTGGTAGATAAACATATGTGTAATCTAATCATCATATTTAATAATACTAGTTTCGCATTACGTGCTATGCACGTGGCTCGTAACATAACTCGTCAATGTACATATTAGTAAATTTATTATAATTATATCAATTTTTTATTTATAATTAATATTAAATTAGTTAAGAATTTTTATAAAAGCAAATATAATATATTCGGTTATTTAATTTTTTTCTATATTGAATTTATTCTTCTTTTGGTTTTATAATAACCATAATTAAATAATCAACTTAATTTTATTAATAATATATTTAAAAATAGTAAGATAGAAATTTAAATAATAATATATTGACCAAATACAATATTTTAATTTTATAGTTAAATCAAACTAAAAGATAGTATTCCTACTAATTTGGAGACAATTTAGTTATTTTTTACATACTAAAAACTAATTGGAGATAATTTAGCTACCTATTGTAATTAGGATTTTAATAACAATAGTGATTAATTAAATAACTAATTAGTTAATGACTATAAAACCTTTATTAGTAATAAAATGAAAAGGATTATTCAGTAAATTTGCCTGTCCCCCCCCCCCCCCATCCGTGCTTTTATATATAGTATAGATTAAGGGTTCGTTTAGTTCAAGGTTGAGAATGAAAATCGGAATGGGAATCGGAATGGGAAGGAATGGGAATGAGAATGATTGTTTTCATTTTTTGTTTGGTTCAAAGTGTAGGAATGGGAATGGATAAAGTTTAATAAAAAAATTATTTATTATTTATTAAAAATATTTTTTTTATTTTTTTAAATATTTTTTATACAAAAAAAATTATTTTTTTTTAAAATAAAATATTTTTAAAAAAAATTAAAAAATTATTTTAAAAAAATAAAAAATATATTTTTTTAAAAAAAATAAAAAATATATTTAAAAAAAATATTAAAAAATATTATTTTTTATTTTAAGTATATTTTTTAAAATTTAAAAATAATTTTTTAATAATTATATATTTATTATTATTATTAGAATTTTTTTTTAAATTTTGATTCCCATTCCCAAAAGTTCATTCCCATGGGGTAAGGGGGAAATGGTGATTTCCATTAAGGGGGTAATCACATTCTCATTCTCTAATGTAATTTGACAAAACAAACACAAATAATGGGAATCATTCCCATTCCCATTTCCATTTCCCCCTTTTATTGTCCATATTAATTTCTAGAAAAATATTTGCTAATAACTTTGTCATTTGCCCGTCTAACAAATTACATTATTTATTTAATAAGCAATACTTAATAGTATATTTCCTCTATTTTATAATATTTGTCGTACTTAGCTATTTTACATAAATTAAGAAACTAATAAATATATCTTGATTTGTATATATTTTTATTAAATTGTCCATATTAATTACTACTACTAGTTTTATGTTTGACCAGTTCTTTTAACCTTACTAAGTTATTTATTGTTAGAGATAAATTTGAAAAAATAGCAATAAATGCTTTCTTAAAACTCTAATGTAACAAATATTATGGAACAAAAGAAATTGTCAAATACGATAAATATTATGGACCGAAAGGAGTAATTAATAGTGAACATCTGATAGAGAATCAAAATCGAAATCAATTATTTTCGGATCGAAAAAAATTGTCAACACTAAAATAAAAAAATTCAAATTGATGGATACCGAATCCTATTGAAAGTATAATGGAGCCGAGTTACAGGAGATCTACTCTCAGGTGATAACGGACTCCCCCTGAAGATCCGAAGATATGAAGGAAATGCCGAATCTCTTTAGATTCGGTGACATAAAGACCGAATCCCGCGTGATCCGCCGAGAGCGCTTCGAGTCCGGGATTCGGGTAAACGACTAAATATGGAAATCTTGTCCTATTTGGACACAAACACTACATATGGAAGGATAAGCTCTACTTTAGGAAGATAAGACTATTTAGGAAGACGTTCCTAAATAGGATTCTTATCAGATTAAGGTAGATCCCGACAAATCAGGAGAATCTCTACGATACGGCCGAATCCCTACAAAGTAGGATTCACCTGCCTAATACAACTCTACTAGGTATATTCGACTACTATAAAAGGAGCACGAGGTATGCCTAGAATCACATTCATATACTCAAAACGCTGCTCAAAGCTCTAGACTGACTTTAGCATCGGAGAGTTAATCGGACAACCACCGTCCGGTTAGCTTCTACCCTGTTTTGCAGGTTCACTCACCGGTTCAGAAGGCAGACTCCATCAATTGGCGCCGTCTGTGGGAAAAGCTTAACTAAACTTCAAAAGAAGGAGCTTTTCTGAACTCAAAAACAAATCTCATTGAAGAAGATGACTTCTGAAAGAGTAAACCTGAAAGACAAACAACCAATGGACCCAAAAAGCACTCCGGAGATAATCAGCGTGACGGAAGACGGGCTTCACAACTCCGGGGAAAAAAGCAACACCGGAGGGCCCTCTTTCTCAACACCCCAGTACCAAACTAATCCGATAAGGGGAAGCATCTCAATTGCTTTCAACCTAGGCACTGAAGAACAAGCACCAAATGCCGCAGCACAAGACTCACACAACGAAATGCTGAAGAAGATACTGGAATCTGTACAGGCAAATCTTGACAGATTGGCTAGCGAAGCCAAAAGAACAAACGACAGGCACGAAGAAACTATGAAAATCCTAAGGGAAAACTTCAGCCCTACAGCTCCCAGAAGAAGAGAAAGAACAGAAAATGCAAACCCAGGCCGACGAGAGGCAAGGGCAGAAAACAATAAAAGCAAGGAACCCCGAACCAGAGGGAACGGAGAAAGAAACGAAGCAAGAAACCAGCGAGAAAATAGAACCAGCGACGAGGAAAGTCCGAACAGAGACAAATCTAACGAGGAATCACCGGAGACACCCAGAAATGAGCACAACCAGGAGGACGCCCGGAGCGGTCTGAATTCAAAGAGAGACGAACGAAGGGAGAAGGAAAAAGAAGACGCCCCGCCAAAGAGTAAGCGACAGGAAAGAGATGCAGGGAAAGAGCAAACTAAGAAAAAACACCAAGAAGGAGAGGGCGAATCGTCAGAGACACCCCAAAAAAGCAAGGCCACATATGTGGTGGAAGAAGATTTGGAAGAGAAGATCGCCAAAGCGCTCAAAAAACTAAAATCTGAAGAATTGGATATAGACGACCTCAGGTTGAAAGGATCACCCCTCTCGCCCGAGATCATGGAGGAAACTATCCCGCACAGCATGAAGTTGCCGATCCTGCCAATTTTCAATGGGGAAGGAGACCCCCGAGACCATACTTCTAGGTTCACAGCGACCATGGGGCTACTCAGCGTATCAGACGCCATTCTTTGCAGGGTTTTCCCCACCACACTCACGGGCACGGCCCAGAGATGGTATAACAAATTAAAACCAGGCTCGATCAAAAGCTTCGCTTCGCTCTCAACGGAGTTCCTTAATAGATATCTCACAAACATCCCAGCTAAAACCACTACCAGTATCCTGAGAGCCTGCATCCAAGAAGAAGGAGAAACCCTGCGAAGCTACATCGAACGATTCAACAAGCAAGCTATGAAGATAGACAACCTGAACATCGACATGGCGACAGAAGCATTGCGAGAAGGGACGCGATTCGGAAAGCTGGTGGACAAGTTGCTAGTCAATAAACCCACAACTTTCTCGAACCTAATGGGCATAGCCCAGAAATACTTCGAGTTAGACGAAGGGCGAAGGGCGATTCGCGGAAAGGAAGCAAAAGGAAAAGAATCGAAAGAGAGATCCAGAGAAAAAACCAAGTCCAAACCTGATGACAGGAGAGGAAGACCCGAAGAAAGCAGACGATTCGCCCCCCAGACAAGATATGAATCGAGATACGATCCCAGAGATGACGAGAATAACTTCACTCCGCTAAACACCAGCCGAACTAATGTCCTCATGTGGATCAAAGAAAACGTCAAAAACGTGGTATGGCCACCAAAGATGAAAGCAGAGATAAGAGACACTAGAAAGTACTGCAAATTTCACGACGATTACGGACATGAAACGGATACCTGCAGGGACTTGAAGGTCGAGATCGAAAGAATGATCGACACAGGCGAGCTGAGGAAATTTGTGGCCCGAAAAGAGAAGAGCAATGACAAGGGAGAAAAAAGAAACAGAGAAGACAAGCCGAAAGAAAAGGAAGACGAGCGCCCATCCAAAATTCTGGGAACCATACACATGATTAATGGTGGAGGGCATAGTAGCTCCACGATCAGGAGGAAGCAGAGGAAGGAAGTAATGAACATACGAGAAACTCACATGCCGCCAGTGATCTTCGATGTAGAAGACTATGAACACGTCAAAGCACCCCACAACGATGCTTTGGTAGTGACTATACTATCATTGAAAATTGGAACATGGAGCGGGTCCTAATCGACGAAGGAAGCGCGGTAAACCTGATGACAAACGCAGCATACAAAATGCTGGGAGGAACGGCGTCAAGGCTACGCCGAGTCCCAATTCCGCTATCAGGACTCGGCGGCCCCTCCATCACTCCACTGGGAGCAGTTACCTTGGAAGTAATAATCGGCCCAGAAAGAGGAATAAATAAGAAAATCATGTCACTATTTAACATAGTGGACATGGAACTGACATACAATGCCATCCTAGGAAGGCCTTTCCTCCATGATTCGGCAGCAGTAACCAGCATAAGAGCGTTGGCAATGAAAGTACCAACCGAAAAGGGAGTGGTGACGCTGAGAGGAGACCAAGGAATAGCCAAGAAGTGCTATGACGAGTCAGTGGTGGATCTCCAAGAAAACAAGACCGAAAAGAAGGAAGAATAGGAACGGAAAATGACCCATCATCGGTAACGACTTTCCGTCTTACCAGATGGCGTCAAATCTATCTTTAATATTTTGTATGCCATCTTCTTATCAATAAAAATTCAATTTTGCTACCATCTGATTAGCCAGACGAACCAATAAAGAAATAAAAATCAAGAACAGCCACGAATGGCTAAATCAAAGACGAAAGAAGAAAAAATAAATTCAAGATCAAATTCAAGAAAAGCTAAAAGCCAAGAAAATGAGTTTAAATTAACTCAAGGCAAAATCGCCAAACTAGGCAAATCGCCACAAAAGGCTAAGAGCCAAGAAAATGAGTTTAAATTAACTCAAAGCAAAATCGCCGAACCAGGCAAATCACCACAAAAGGCTAAAAATGAGTTTAAATTAACTCAGAAAAGGCAAATCGCCAACAAAGAGTTTAGATTAACTCAAAACAAAAACAAAAATAAAAGGAGTTTAGATTAACTCTATAAAAAGCAACGCCAGGAACAGGGTTTAGAATAACCCTCGAGGCAAGACAAGTACATAAAAATAAGGCGAAAGCACATTTCGAAGAAACACGAAGAAAATATATTCATAAATTGTGGATTACAAAAAGCAAAATTAATACATCAGCAAATACAATCAAAAGAAAAACTACTAGACGCGGTCTTTAGACATCTTGACGAGGAGATCACGGGCGATGGCCTGGGGATCCAACCCGTTAACCCCAGAAAGATCAATATTAGGATTCTGCTCTAGAAGCTTCTTCCCAATCGCAAGGCGATTCTCGCTTATCAAAGCAGAGTAAAAAGCCTTCGTATCTAGCAGACGGATTTGAAGACCTTCAACCTCCGATCTAAGACTGTCCCTCTCCCCACCAACAAGGGAATTGATCCGAATGAGCTCCTCAATCTCTTGAGTCAAGTCATCAGTCTTTTTCTCGATCACTTTCACTTGGTGATCATTAATCGCATCCTGCGCCTTGAGCTGCGACAGAAGGGAATCATGCTCTTCCAAAGAGGCCTTCAATTTCGCCCTTTCAGACTCGGAAGTCGCCAAAAGAGAAGACAGACGCTCGACCTCCTCCTCGGCACACTGTCGGCGGTCGTTCAAAACCAGAATAGATTTAAGAGCCTACACACACCAGAAATAAACAAATAAGAAAACAACTGAATACAAAAAACATATTATACTCAAGAAAGAAAGCACTTACAGAGAAACCATGAAAACAAGCCAGATCGGAAAGCTCCTGACCCGGCCTACCACAGAACCACGTGACATCATCAGGAATCGCCAGAGTTCGAATATATTCCGCCAACACTCTAGGATTCAGCAAACTAGCAGGATCCTGACCTTCGACCCACTGAACCAAATCTGGAGCAGAAGAAGAGTTTCCAGGAAAACTCTCCCTCGATGGAGAACCATCGCCAACTCGACGTCTTTTCCTAGACGGAGAATCCGGGTCTCGACCTAGAGAAATCTCTCCCGAATCAGCAACAACCGGCCCCTCTGAAGCCACACCCCCAACTCCCCCCGAGACGGTAAATGATGCTAGAGGGGGAAGTAGTGACGGAACAGCCTCGTCACCTACCGGATCAGCCAAGTCATCATCATCATCTACAACAATAACCTCAGGCAACGCTATCTCGGCGGGAGCTATGGGAATATCAACAGGAGCCCCATCCACGTCAATGTCGTCAGGAATAATGTTGGCAATAGGAACGTCAGGACCACCCATCGGAACGTCCAAATCTACTTGAAATCCGGAAAGGAAATCGTCAGAAGAAGAAGACATCCTACAAAAGAAACATTAAAAAGAACTTAAGCAAATTAATATACCTTGAACAAAAGAGTAGCAAAGATCCGCCAAGCCTCGAGGAGGATCCTCCAAAGGAAACCATCGACGCCGAAGACGACTATTGACCAAGACATCTAGAATGGGACGCGATTCAATACTACAGGAAGATATGTCGAAAGCAAGTTTTGACTCGGATAAACTTAAAGGAGAAGGACAGCTCCGAACTTGATGAGAAGAAAAACCATCCGAAAAATGAAGAAAAACAAATTTATGGTAAACAATAAAGAAACGCCTTCGCCAGCGACTGGTTAGGCAAGGAAGATAAATACGAGATCGCCCTTCTCTGCCAAGGGCGAAAACGAAGCAACCATCACATTTCCTAAAGTCTACAAAATGATATAACACTTTGAGAGAAGGGGCACAGCCCCGGAGCCTACATGCCTCCGAAAAGGCGAGCACTACTTTAATCGTACCAGGGTAAAGTTGCCCCAGAGCAACCTTTAAATCCCTACACACTTCTACTAAAAATGAATCTAAAGGAAACCTAAGACCAGCAGCAAATTGCTCTTCGAAGAGAACCGCCCTACAAGAAGATCCTGGAGAATCGGACGCAGCCATATCGGCACCGGGTAATATTACCCTATAATCAAAAGGAAAGCTATACTTAAAATAGATATCTAAGACTTCATCCCTACGAAGCTTTGATCGGGTAAAAGCCATAGCAGCGCATGCATCTTCCACTCGACTAAGAGGCATCCTAGAACAGGAAATCACAAACATAAACACAGAATGAGGATCAAACAAAAAATATATTGAAGAACACGTTGAAGAACACATCGAAGAACACCAAGTACAGAAAAGGAATTCCCAGAATATAAACCATGGAGAATATACACAAAGAAGAAAGCCATATTAACATCCAAACGACGAAAGAAAACATACCTGAAAAATCTGGAGAAAACAAGTCACGAAGAATCAAATAATCAAACGAAGAACGAAAAGGAAATAGCTACAAGAAATGAGAGTAAATTCGAAAAGTAAGTAAGAGGGAAAAGAAGAAATGCAAAGAGATTAAATACAAAACGCTTTTGAATCATTAACCGTTGAATCATTAAATGCCGACACGTGGCAACACAGAATCTTACTAAAGAAGAAACGTCACCCACAAACATATGAAACGACTCGCCCGGAATATAAATCGACTCGCCCGTATAAGAGAACTCGGCTCCAAAAGAGCTAAAATCCACTAAGGCATAAATGCCAAACTACTTCAGCTCACTTGCGGGGGGGCTAATGATGGATACCGAATCCTATTGAAAGTATAATGGAGCCGAGTTACAGGAGATCTACTCTCAGGTGATAACGGACTCCCCCTGAAGATCCGAAGATATGAAGGAAATGCCGAATCTCTTTAGATTCGGTGACATAAAGACCGAATCCCGCGTGATCCGCCGAGAGCGCTTCGAGTCCGGGATTCGGGTAAACGACTAAATATGGAAATCTTGTCCTATTTGGACACAAACACTACATATGGAAGGATAAGCTCTACTTTAGGAAGATAAGACTATTTAGGAAGACGTTCCTAAATAAGATTCTTATCAGATTAAGGTAGATCCCGACAAATCAGGAGAATCTCTACGATACGGCCGAATCCCTACAAAGTAGGATTCACCTGCCTAATACAACTCTACTAGGTATATTCGACTACTATAAAAGGAGCACGAGAGGTATGCCTAGAATCACAATTACATTCATATACTCAAAACGCTGCTCAAAGCTCTAGACTGACTTTAGCATCGGAGAGTTAATCGGACAACCACCGTCCGGTTAGCTTCTACCCTGTTTTGCAGGTTCACTCACCGGTTCAGAAGGCAGACTCCATCACAAATGAACTTTGTGATTAATTAGTTCAATAGTTTAGATTTGACTTTATAATTTTAAATAATTGTTAATTTAGATTTAGTGTTGAAATATTAAAAATCACGGTTAACGGTAAATGTAATATATTCATTAAACTAATTACAAAATTAGCTAACAGGTCTAAAATATATCGTGTAGCTAGATAAATATCTATATATTATATATAATACTTTTATTTGTTTGTCACTCTATTAAACCTTGAAAATGACATGTAACGTCTCTCACTATAAGGTAGTTTTTCATTGACATTATAAAAGGTTTTGCTAGCTAATTTGGTATATATTTAAATATTTTGGCTTGAGAGAGAGTGATCGTAATATTTCTTGGTTTTAAGAAAATGACCATCGGAAATTTTGGCTTTGATGGCCGTGACAATAATGGCGTTAACGTTAACGGCAAGATAACAGTGTCAGTGCTGATCACATGCATCGTAGCTGCTTCCAGCGGCCTCATTTTTGGATATGACATCGGAATTTCAGGTAATATTTATGATCAAAGTTCACCAATGGGTTTTTTGTTTTCTCTTCTGTACATTTAGGTTTCATATGCTAAAGGAAAATCGGAAATCTGTGTGTTAAAATTAAAACGCATGGCCAAAAGCTCAGCCTTGCAGTTTAAAATTCAAGGCTAGAGTTTAAAATTTTTTACTTGCAAAAAAAAGTAATTGTTTTTTTATGACTATTTTTTTTGAGATCACTTGTAAAATCTAATTGTTTCTCGCTTCAATGTCAATCAATACTTTTTTAATTTTAATATATTTAAAAGAACTTTAATTTATTTATAGTCAACTATATCTAATTAAATTGAGAATAATTTTATTCGTGTGAAAATTATTGAATCGTTGCATATTGCAGTTGAGTATCCAATTGATCAAGAAAAACCAATACAATAAGACATCATTGATGGTTTCTGTGCAAGTAAAACTAGATTTAACCAGTCCAACAATTGATTAAAACTAGATTTAACCAGTCCAACAATTGACCGATTTGGATGGATTTTTTCAGTTCAAATTGATTGAACCACTTCTCTTCGTTTTAAGAAGAATCGAACCTGGACATCGGTTTATAGTCGAATAGATTAAACCGGTTTGTTCAGGCCAATTCCCAAAACAGTGAACTTTACCACAATCACAATAAAATTATAATTAATAAAATTAATATATTTTTATTGACACCTATAAAAACAGAAAATTCGGATTTTTCGAGTCATCATATTTTTATCAACATCAAGAATGTAGCTGAATTTGGTAAAGATAATATATTAATACCTATAAAAACAGAAAATTCGGATTTTTCGAGTCATCATATTTTTATCAACATCAAGAATGTAGCTGAATTTGGTAAAGATGATTGCATTTTAACATATACTAATTATAAAGTTTATTTTCTTGAGGCAATAAGGAGATAGAGAAGGTTGAAGATTTGGTTTATAAAAAATCCCCTCACGTGTGAAGATGCAATTATAGAAAAAACAAGTCATTTGACTGGTAGCTTGATCAAAGAGCACTACTTGGCTATTTGATTCATGGTCTGTTGAAGTCTCCTAAAACTAAACACTTCTCATCATGGAATAAAGAAATATTTTGACCCCCAAAAACACCTTCTAATTTTGCGTTTTAACTCGTCTTTATCCTTTCAGGTGAGGTGGAAGAAAAATATTAGAGCGTGATATATAAATTAGAGATGAGGTAGAAAAACACTATTAGAGCGTGATATATAAATCGGAGTTGAGAGAGTAGAACGAGTCAAAACGTCAAGTTTAAAATGTTTTTATTAAAAATTAAAAAATTAATCTTATTTGATCTTTTGTGCCAAATTTAAAGGATAGAATGAATATATGATTATATACATACAATCTTTGATGCTGGTAGATTTCATATGAATTTCATCTCATGTTGGTTGAATTTTATTTTTTTTGACGGAATATAATATTTTAGGCACAATTTAAATGTATTATGTTTTTATAGATGGATGATGAGTTATACTATTATAGTACTACTTTATAATTCTAACATTAATTTATATTTAATCTGAGCTGAAAAATATTTAAATCTATCAATTTCACATTTTATAAATTTAAAATTTATAAACTCAAAAAACCATTAATTGAAATGGTTCCCTTAAGTTATTCCAATTTTAATAGAATTTAGTATTGTTAAAATCATGCCAAATAAGAACTAAAATGATAATATCCATGCTCTTAACTGGCCAGATTCTTGATGATTTACTACACTCCATCAATCTGCTGAATTAAAGATAAATAAAATGACATAACAGAAGATCAATTTCAGTGTATTATAATTATGTCTTGAATTATGCTTATAGTTCTAAAATTGCATTAATTATTTAAAAACATAAATTCTTTCAATATGACACCATGAAATTACAGGAGGTGTGACAACAATGATACCATTTCTGAAGAAATTCTTTCCATCAGTATTAAGAAAAGCAGCAGAGGCCAAAACGAATGTGTACTGTGTGTACGACAGTCAGATTTTAACATCCTTCACATCATCACTGTATATAGCAGGCTTAGCCGCTTCCCTTGCGGCTAGCCGCCTTATTGCTGCGGCGGGCCGTAAGAATACCATTATGATAGGTGGCTGCACTTTTCTTGCTGGAGCTGCCATCAATGCTGGTGCTGCCAATGTGACCATGCTCATCCTTGGCCGCATCTTGCTTGGTTTTGGAGTTGGCTTCACTAACCAGGTTCATCAATGCCTTTTCAAATCTAACCAATTATGAAACTGCTAATTTTTTTTTTTAAGGAATAAGATTGCAAATTGAATTGACTAATTGAATCTCTGCAAGCCTTCTGTTTAGATTTGTTCAGTAGTTAGCTTGGATGGTCCGGACAAACATCATTAAATATAAAAACAGTCAATTTGTGACAGTAAAATCCGCACAAATCACTCATAAATTATTGCTTATGACGGAGTTCAGTTTATGGTGTCGCTGAAAAAGTGTCATAATATTCTTTTGTTCGAAAATATAATTAGTCTAATGGAAAATGTAATATATCAATATATATTAAATACTAAAACTTGTGCGGATGTAGACTAAACTCAACCGGATTTGACTTAAATACAAGTCGAAACCCGGCTCAAATTAGTTCAAACTTAAAATGTAGGATTATTTATACCAATGTCTCAATTTTCATTTCATTATACATTCAACGCTCGTAAGGATTAGATGATTGCAAAAATCTCTAAGAAAATAATAATCATAGCTTACATTTATTTTTCATAATTAATTAATGAGTTGATTTCAGGTTGATTTAAACTTGATTTTAAGTTGGTCTCGGTTCTGAGATAAAAACATAATTCTTGGAAGAAAAAAAAGGAAATTTTTCTGTAACAAAAATATAAATCACAAACGTACACTATATATAATGAGTGAGTTATTGAGTGTCAACTTCTTTTATTGTTTCGAAACTCTGTTCATATGTCACAGTTACACGATCCGAACCAAATATTTTTGGGCCCATATTTTAAGCCTACACGTAGGAAATGGGGCTAATAAGGGCTTATACTCGGGCCGGGTTTAATTGAAAGTAAGTATTTAAGCGTGGAGAAATCGAGCTGGGCCTGGGCGGGTTCCGACCCAGTGAGAAGCTACACTAAAACTACGTCTGTTATACTGCAGGCAACTCCTGTATACCTGTCGGAGGTAGCACCACCAAAATGGCGTGGAGCGTTTAACACTGGTTTCCAATTCTTCATAGGAATCGGAGTAGTGATTTCCAATTGCATAAATTTTGGAACTGCTAAGCTCAGCTCGGGATGGCGTCTGTCCCTTGGTCTTGCAATCATCCCTGCAGCTACAATGACAATAGGTGCAATCCTCATTTCCGACACTCCAGCTAGCCTGGTGGAGCGTGGCAAGCTTGAACAAGCTCGCAATTCTCTAATCAAAATCAGAGGACTCGATACTAATGTCGATGCTGAAATTTCCGATCTGATTAAATCCAGTCAAGTGTCCAAAT
The DNA here is from genome assembly GCF_937616625.2 of Mercurialis annua. Taxonomy (NCBI): domain Eukaryota; kingdom Viridiplantae; phylum Streptophyta; class Magnoliopsida; order Malpighiales; family Euphorbiaceae; genus Mercurialis; species Mercurialis annua. The sequence goes on along the minus strand of NC_065570.1, from coordinate 53,915,934 downwards.
CTGCTAAAGAAGAACCCTTTATGACCATATTTGAAAGGAAGTATAGACCTCATTTAATCTTGTCAATTGCTATACCCTTTTTTCAACAACTTACTGGGATTAACATTATTGCATTTTACGCCCCTATTCTTTTTCAATCACTTGGATTCGGAAATGATTCGGCTCTGATTGCAGCAATGATATTAGGATTAGTTAATCTTGCTTCAATTGTTGTGTCTACCGTTGTGGTTGATCGGTTCGGCCGAAGATTTTTGTTCATAGCTGGAGGAACTCAGATGTTCATTTGTCAGGTATGCTGAACGGAACCTTGTCGAGTCTTATTATCTGCATTTTACTTTCGTTTTTTTGAACATTTTTGTTTTCGGGTAATGATTTTATGTTGCAATATGTGAAAGATTGCACTAGCAGGTGTACTAGCAATCACATCAGGAACTTCAGGCACTGAGAAAATCTCCAAGGGCAATGCCATAATAGTGTTAGTTTTAATGTGCATATATGCTGCTGGTTTTGGATGGTCATGGGGGCCTTTAAGTTGGCTAATTCCAAGTGAAATTTTTCCTATGAAAATTAGACCTACAGGCCAAAGCATAAGTGTGGCTGTAAATTTCGCCACAACATTTGTTCTATCTCAAACATTTTTGACCATGCTATGTCACTTCAAATATGGGATATTCCTGTTTTATGCTGCTTGGATTGCTGTCATGACGGTGTTTATCGCGGTTTTCTTGCCGGAGACGAAAGGAATTCCACTGGATTCTATGTTTGCATTGTGGGAGCATCACTGGTACTGGCGCAGTTTTGTTCAGGATCAGCCGTAGAAAAGAACCCTTCTTCCCACAAATTAAGTATGGCTTGATGTATTTTTAAACGGATAAAATGTTTATATAAGTGAAATAGAATTGCAACTTCTAAGTGTTGTTGAAGTTTATATGTTACAAATTTACTAATTAATAATTATATCTTCTGTCCATTCTAGTCAAAATTATGTTCTTGTATTTATTTAATGTTTTGAAAAGTTAGTTTTTATTTAGGACATTTCCAACAGATCATCAAATTAATATTTGATGACTCCTCATCTCTAACAAGAGTCATCAATATTAATTTGATAATTTCCTATCCGCTTTTCACACCCTCTCTCGTCAAAGTAGATGATTTTTTTAGTCATTTAATCACTATTCATAACATTTTATTATTTGATTAAATTCAATCTAATATTTGTAGTTTATCTTTTATTTATAATTTAATCAAAGACTCTATTATTTGATTAAGATTTAAGTATAAATAAATATTACTATAATATTGTAATACTATAGAATAATTTTTCAGATGAATATTAAAATACTCTAATCATATAAAAAATTGAGTCAAAAAATAATTAATATATATATATATATATATATATACTAGTTTCGCATTACGTGCTATGCACGTGGCTCGTAACCTAACTCGTCAATATTGAACATATTAGTAAATTTAATATAATTATATCAATTTTTTTATTTATAATTATTATTAAATTAGTTAAGAATTTTTGTAAAAGTAAATATAATATATTCAGTTATAAAATATTTTAATAAGATAGAAATTTAAATAATAATATATTGACCAAATACAATATTTTAATTTTTCAAACTAAAAAATATGTATTCCTACTAATTTGGAGACAATTTAGTTAATTTTTACATACTAAAAACTAAATTGGAGATAATTTAGCTACCTATTCTAATTAGGACTTTAATTACAATAGTGAATAATTAAATAACTAATAAGTTAATGACTATAAAATCTCTATTTAGTAGTAAACTAAAAAGGATTATTCAGTAAATTTGCCTGCCCCCCCCCCCCCCCATCCGTGCTTTTATATATACTAGTGTCGCTTTACGTGTTTCACACGTGGCTCGTAGTGTAACTCGTTAAATTATGAAATAATGTTTAGAATAATAGTTAATTAGGAATAGTTTATCTTATTTTATATGTTAGATGATTTTTTAATAGTTTAACATTTTTAATTGATACTCAAATTTTATAATTATAGAAAAGTTGAATAGAAAATGTCAAATAATAATTAAATAGTAATTTATTGAAAGTAATTTACTTTATTGCATCACATGCTATGCATGTGGATCGTTGTGACTTCTCAATTTATATTAATTAAATTTATTACAAATATATCAATATATTTTATTTATAATTAGAATTATTATTATATATTTTTAATAATTATATATATAATTACTAATATCAATTAGTCTTGTTTTTATCCTAAATAGTAATGGCTATTTTTTAGTTAGAAAAATAGTCAAATTTTAATATAAATTAGTCTTATTTATTTTAAATAAATGATTTTTAACATCAATTAATTCTTTTTATACTAATAGTAACCTGTTATGTCCTTGGCTATGAAAATAATTAAACTATAATATCAATTACTTATTTTGTCTTAAATAGCAATACATATTCTGCTAAAGTGAATTAGTATTGATAAGGATGCATATGGAAGATTAGCTATGAAAAAGGTAAGTCAAAACCTAACATTCTGATGTTATATACGAATAAGAATTGTATAGATTGATAACGATGAAGCAATTATGTGACAATTTGTTTTTATCCAAAATTAAATTAGTCTTAGCTATTAAATAGTTGTAGTTTACGGTAAATCTAAATTACATAATACAATTATATTCTGATTAGAACTCTAATTATAATATAATTAATTTATTAATGACCATAAAACCTTTATTTAGCTATAATTAAAAAGGTTTATTTGGTAAATTTGCCTGTCCCCCCCCCCATCCGTGCTTTTATATATAGTATATATATATATATATATATATATATATATAAAATTGTTGTTGAAGTGAATTTGATGATAAATTCATATTTTGATAATCTAATTTTGATGGCTCTGGTTAGAAATGGACTTAGAGTTTGTTTGGTTCTGTTTTAAGCCCATAAATTTATGTCATGTTCTATTTTCTTCTTCCCGTTTAATCCAAAAAAATAAATAAATTCAATCATCTCACCACCTTAAGACCAATCATTCTCAAACTAAGCTGCATTGGTAGGGACGATGACAAAAGTACCTAAAATTTTAAAAATATTTACAAAAGTACCTGTAAACTTTTTTTATTTACAAAAATACGACTGATTTAAAATTAATTACAAAAGTATCAAAAAATGAAAATTAATTACAAAAGTACGATTTGTATAATGTCGGTATAATTATGGTATAATTTTGAAATATTAAAACTATAAATCAGATAATTTAAAAATAATATTTGGTTTATTATTGGTATAATTTCAGTATATTTTTGGTATATTGATTATAAATTTTTATATATATTTTCTAGTTGATAACATGTATTTTTTTTATGTGTATTTTTCACTATAGTTGGTAATGAACTAGAAAATTTGTATACTCTTAGTATACTGATGGTATAATTTTGGTATATTATTAATTTAATTTTCAGTATACGATTTGATGTAATTTTGTTAAATTTTTATTTAATATTAATAAAATCTCAGTATGTATAATGTTGGTATAATTTTGGTACAATGTTGATATAATGTTAGTTTATTAGTATACTAACATTATACCCACAGTATACACCGTATGTTTGATAATATTTTATATTTATGTAATTTTGTAAATATTATTAATATTTTTATAAATAAAAAAAGTCAACATATATTTTTGTAATTATTTTCATTTTTTTTGGTAAATGGTGTAATTTCCTCAAAATTAATTAGGCGCATTGGTAAAAATTAATTAGGCCCATTGGTAAAGATGGCTCTCCTTTTTGAATAAAAATGGGCTGAGCGGACTTTCAGCACTATTTCAGTAAGCATTTATACTTTTTCCCCCCACGAAGTAAGCATTTGTACTTAGATCCTTATATTAATTAATGGATAAGCTCCAATCCAACAAGATCAGATATTCCTTTTTTTTTTACCATGAGGTGTCTTGAGGTGTCCCAACTTAGAGACGACATTTTTAATTTTTTCACATCCAGATTAATCTTCACTTGAGCTGAGTAGATCTCTTACTTGTTGGAGGTAAAACTCTAACTTCAAATTTTAAACGGCTGCATACATGAGTATAGTTCAAACTCGCAAACTCATTTAAGTCAGCGCTTTACTGTTTAAACTGCGCTTTTGGATTTAGGAGATCAGATATTTAACAGATGTAATTAAAGCCTTTTATAGTTCTATATAATGTTTAGTGTCCTGGTATTGCAATTTGTAGGGTACTTTTTTTACGGACAGCCTCTGAACTCTACTCTTTTTTGGCTCAACTGTTCTTAATATTTAGTAAAATATATTCCGACAGTTTCCGGAATTAAGATTTATATTCCAACAATCTTTATTACTGTATTTATTAATATTATTATTTTTTACTGATATGGCATATAATTTGATAAATATGTATGTTCACATGATTTTTTTAATCGTTTGTTTTTTCTCTTATCATATGGTTCAAATGATATAACCGTCGCTGTCGGATAGCTTCATACTAACATCGTGAATACAATTCCTCCACAAACACTTGGATCTCCAATATATATAAAAAAAAGCCTCTATGTTTTTTTTGTTTTTCCTTTTCACTATATCAAATTCAATGCTCATTTCTCATTTTTTCATTCTTTTTTCTCACCATAATGTACATATAAATTAAATTTAGAAAGTACCGTGGAAGAGAAAAGAAGGTTGAAATAAACAGAGAAAAATCATGCTAGCATTGCTACAAATTGAATATAAACATGTGTTTCATGGCTTGAAATTTATAGTATTTGTTGAATTGAAAAGTCAGGTTTGATGAAAATGTAAATAGGCTGTGAATGACTTAGCATTAAACAAGACATGGTAGGCTAAATCAATTTGGATTACTCAACGACATTATGTGTGTTTCAGTGCTTCTAAATTAGTATCATTTTCAAAGAAAGCAGAAAAGCTTTAATAGTCAGATGATGATTATGATGATTGATTATGATGTTTAACCAAGACCAACAGTATTGCAAGGTGAAGTTGCAGGTTTAACATTTACACCCAACTAATCTGTACCTAACTCTCTCTAATCTCTTTCTTAGGACCCATCCCCCTTAATTCCTCCTACTTTTATTCTATTCCCTTAACTAGGTAATCTTACATGATATAAAAACTACTCTTACAAATGTTATCCAATTCAAAATTAATGCTCTCCATATATATTAAGATATATATTATATAGGCTTAATCACCCTAAAATACCAAATTTTTACGAATGTCGTCAATTATATCCAATATTTTAAAAATCGGCCCATTTATTCATTTTTGAGTATATTAGTTTTTTTATAACCATTTTTTAAATCGAACCGATTTTGTGCCAACATGTCCGCCACGTCACATGTCAAATCAGAAAATTGCTGACGTGGCAACACTACTAATCCAATTATGACCCTAAAATACCAAATCTTTGCGGGTATCGTCCATTATATCCAATATTTTGAAAATCAGCCCGTTTAGCCATTTTTGAGTATATTAATTTCTTTTGTAGCCACTTTTATAGAACCGATTTTGTGCCTACATGTCTGCCACATCACATGCCAACTCAGAAAATTGTTGGCGTGACAACACTACTAATTCAACCAAAATCAAATCCAATCAAACCACATAATAACCCAACCAAAACTCAATTCAATCTTTAAATCTAATCAATTATTTATATTATTATAAAACTCATATATATTTTTAAAAAATTAATAGTTTTTTAATAATTAGATAAAAAAATTTAAATATTATATGAGTTTTAGATATTATATCCTAATTATTAATTTAAATATTATTAAAATTAATTAAATAATTTCACCATCTTGTATTACTAACTAGTTAATTTATGTACTTTTAAAAATGTGTACAATATAAAAAAAACTCATTTTTATAAAAGGTAAATTTTATTAATTTAATTTATAATTATAAACATATACAATAATACTTTGATGTTTGTATTAAATTTTACTTTTAATATCTTTTTTATTATTATAAGCATATACAATAATACTTTTATTTCGTACCGAAGGTGATTTGATTGTACTTGTTTATCTAAATAAAAAAATTAATATAGAAATAAAATATTATTCTATATGTTTATGACTATAAAAATAAAAATAAAAAACTATTTATTTTTTTATTTAAATGAGTTCCTATTTTTTTTTATAATTTTGTAGTTTTAAAAAAGTCTATAAATTAATTAATTAATGATACAAGATGGTGGTGCAATTTAGTTAATTTTTATAATATAAAAATTAAGAATTAGAATATAAAATTAAATTAATAATAAAATATAAAATAAAGATGAATTTTTCCTTTTTTTATGTTTTTTATAACGTTTCAATTACCACATTAAGTCTCAATTAATAGATGTAAGACTTTTTTGAAAATCTAATTTGTTACACATTGACTAAGGACTTTGGTGGAAAAGAGAAGGAAGTTAAGGATTTTTTATTTACAAATTGAAGTTTGGATTTTTTGAGAAAGAAGAAATGTCAGAGACCGTGTGACGAAAATTCCTCTAATAGTTGTGCTATATTATATTCAAGGCTTAAGGTCTAAAAAATTACCGACCTTTTAATTTTTTTTCAATAACACTCTCACCTTATAATTTTTTCAATATCACACTATTTTATATTTTTGACTTTTAATAACACTCTAAATTAAAAAAATTAGATGATTTGATTACTATAAGGATGAAAATTTTCAAAAAAACTAAATTTAAAGGTGAAATTATACTTTTTTCTACTTGGACACTTTTAAACAAGTCCTTTAATTTAAAAAAATTCAAAAAAGTCCTCGATAAATGAGTTTAATTTGATGATTTATGGTGCTATTGAAAGTCAAAAATATAAAATATGGTAAAATTTACTGTTTTACAAGATCGGAGTGCTATTGAAAGCCAAAAATATGAAATAAGGTGTTATTGAAGAAATTATAAGGTGAGGGTGCTATTGAAAAAAAATTGAAAGGTAGATAGTTTTTCAGACCTTGAGCCTATATTCAAAACAAGTTAACGAGCATAAAATATTATATAATTTTTTTTTAATTATTATTTATTTATTTATAATTAAACACTTTTCATTACTAACACATTTTTAGTTTGTTAAAACGAATTCTATATGGCGCAGAAGTTGTATTGTATTCTATCATATTCGTATAAACTTTTGTTTTAGTTTGAAATTTAAATTAAAATTTTTTAAATATCTTCTCCTCTTTAGAAATGGTCTAAATGAATTCATGAATTTCAATTTCATGAAAATTTCAGTATCGACAGCTAGCAAATATTCTAATGAATACTTTCGTAGGAAGTAAGAGAATTGTTTTAACTTTTTTTTTCTGATGAATCTAAAATTAATTTATAGAGGAGGTTCGAATTTCTGACTTGTCCTAATCATTGAATTAGCAAATTTTGATTTTTTTTTATGAATTAGCAAATCTTGAATTAAAAATAATATATAATCAAAAGATGTTATATAATTTACCGCAATTGAATCAATAACTTTTGGGTTAGTAAAATGAATTCCAAATATTTTGTTTTGAGCATTAGAAATTTTCAAAGCATAATTTTTTTTTTGGTAACGAGGCAAAGCAGAATTTTATGAAACTACAGCTTTAAGAATTTTAATCATGATAAAATCATATACAATTCAAGAGAAAAATTTAAATACTTATTTCAAAACGAAAGATCTTCATTGATTTTTGGATTAATTCCTAAAAAAATCATGAACTTTACACGAAGTTTCATTTTAATCATGACCTTTAAAAATTGTCATTTAAAGGCACGAACTTTCATTTTGTTTCAAATATATCATTTCAGTGTATTTTTGTTAACTAAATTTTTCAATAAACCATTAATGAAAGACCCAAATTATAAATCGACATCAAATCTTATTATCTTTTAGTTAGAGCATATAGGATTAGAAATTTTTGGTTAGATAAAATACACCGGATTTTACTTTGGCGATAGATTTGAAACAAAATGAAAGTTCGTGCCTTTAAATGACAATTTTTAAAGTTCATGATTAAAATGAAACTTCGTGTAAAGTTTGTGATTTTTTTAGAAATTAACCCTAATAATAAACCATGTGTATAATAAAATGATTTTTAAAATATGTAACAGGGGGAAGATTTAAATAACCATGACTTTCTACTGTGTTAGCCTTAGGCTTAAGGTCTGAAAAACTACTCACCTTTCAAATTTTTTTCAATTGCACCCTCACCTTGTAATTTCTTCAATAGCACCCTATTTCGTATTTTTGGCTTTCAATAGCACCCCGACCTTGTAAAACAGTCAATTTTACCCCATTTTGTATTTTTGACTTTCAATAGCACCATAAATCATCAAATTAAACTCATTTATCGAGGACTTATTTGAATTTTTTTTTAAGTTAAAGGACTTGTTTAAAAGTGTCCAAGTAGAAAAAAGTATAATTTCACCTTTAAATTTATTTTTTTTGAAAATTTTCATCCTTATAGTAACTAAATCATCTAATTTTTTTAATTTAGAGTGCTATTGAAAGCCAAAAATACAAAATAGGGTGCTATTGAAAAAATTACAAAGTGAGGGTGCTATTGAAAAATTTTTGAAAGGTCGGTAGTTTTTCAGACCTTTAGCCGTTAGCCTTATGTAATTATTCTTGGAGTAATCAGCAAATGTAAATGCAAAAGCTTGCCTTTATCCTTCCTATAACTTGTACAATATAATTCAAAAGCTTTCATAAATTGAGCATTTTCTTTATTTCAATGTGTCACACACGAGCAATTTTTGTGTGAGCCTAGTTCGCCATGTAGGATTATGAACCATCCACTGAATGAATGACACGTGGCGTAATTAAATGTCATAACCAATCAATAACTAGCATTTAATTCTAATTAAAAGATCACTAATTAATGTTGTATTTATTGATTGGTTATTGCGCTTAATTATGCCACGTGTCATCCATTCAGTGGATGGTTCCTAATCCTACATGGCGAACTAGGTTCACACAAAAATTTCTCGTCACATGGAGGTTACGTTTTTCCGCTCTTGCCCCCACAATAAGAATTCAGAAAATTGAAGCCAAGTTAAATAGAAATAATTAATCATATAGTAGTACTTAATTAGTTAGAAAAAAAGATATAGAATGTGCATATAGATTATAGAGGGTTTGTTCTGCAAAATTGTGTGTGCTCAGCCGAATTTCAACAACCGAATATAAATTGCTGAGGGTCCGATAAAATAGACCATACAGCAACGTCACATAAATGATAAATATCTTCTTCTATTTCATTGCTAGCAGTCAAAGGAGTATGCCATTCAATTACAATTCTTCTTTCCAAACCTAAGTGTATTTCTGTGTTTATTAGGTACCCACCATAATTGAACATTTAGTATTTTGAAAATTGCAGGTATTCAATTTTTACCATCACTAATTTTTTATTTTATTCATTTTTCCTTATAAATTTTTAATTTGTTTCAAATTAGATGTTGAATTTTAAAATTACAAACAACAGATTCCTTAGTGATTTCAGACTAAATTGAACTTATATAACAACCGAATCTTATAACGTCATATATCATCTTACATCAATAATGAGCGTAACTGTAAAATTTTAATAACCGGAGTTGGTTTAAAAGGAAATATGGCGTAACAAGACCCGATAGACTTAATTTGGTGGAAATCACTAATAAATTTTAGTTGTTTTGTAGTTTTCAAGTTTATTATTTAAAATGGAATAAATTAAATTTTGTGATCAAAATAAAATAAAATAAAAATTCAACGACTTTAAAATTTGGCTAAAGATATAAAAGAAACCCTTCAATTTATTTAGAAGAGTACATAAGTATTTTTTGTTTTTTTAACACTTAGTCCTTCAATGTTTTTAAACGTTGCAAAAACTCTTTTAATTTATTTTTTTGGACACTTAACCTCTCACAGTTTTAGTCATTTCCGTGGTTTTTTCAAGCGTGGGGATTTATTTGTACCGTTTAAAAATATTGAGGGATTAAGTGACCCAAAAAGATTTTAGAAAAATTAAATGCTCTTTTTGAATAACTTAAAGGATTTTTTTTGTACTTTCTAACTTAAACAATTTAATACCCAAAAATTGGAGTATAACTAAAAATTGATGAAATGTATTAAAAGCATGGATAGAGAAAAGAAAGGTGTTAAAAGCAAGTGTAGCTGCCTTCAATAAATAATCTTGAATTCACTTAAATGCAGAATTCAATAAATTGAAACACTAACACCAACACCTCGCTTTCTTCAACATCTTCTGTTTAATGCTCTCAACCCACCCCGTCTTTAATTCATTTATGTTTTTATTCATTTCAGTATCTCATTCATATAACTGACAAATTCTATTGTCATTAACTATTTTAATTACTCCATTAACTATTTAAATTACTCATTTTCAGTAGCGTTTAATTACACCCTCCGCTTCATAATATTTATTGCATTTAGCTATTTTACGTATATTAAAAAACAATTAATATGTTTTAATTTATATATGCTTGCTTTTACGTAATTGTCTATATTAATTAGTACTCACTTTGTTTTTTTAACTATTGGTTTAGATAAATATTCTATGTGATTTTTGTAGTCCAAATTTGACCTTCTTATTAGATCACTTCATTACATGATAATTCAATTTTCAAAATTAAATTCTCATTAATGGTATTAATAATCCTATATTTAAAGAATTTTTTTTATTAGTGGAGTTAATAATTATATTAATTTTTATTTTTGTAATTTAAGATAGAAAATTATTTTCTTATTATGAACAATTTAGCTAAAAACGACAACTAAATAAAAACGGAGAGTATTATTTTAAATTTGACTATTCTTTTTAGTCTCATTAGATCATTTATTGATATAAATAAATTTAGAAAAATAGCAATAACCAATAACTCTCTTGATATTTTAAAGTGAGGAGTATTATAAACCAAAAAATTTATTTAAATGCAATAAATTATGTACCGGATGGAGTCGTTAATAAACTTTAAATAGTGTATATATATTACTTAACAAATAATTAAAATTATTTAGGTCTAGATATATAATATGACAACCAAATAAGTACAAGTATTTTAAACATAATCAGCAATTAATTTTTTTGGATGTTCAAGGAAAATATTTTAAACCTTAATAAAATGCATGAAATTAATTCATTAGTTACGTAAGTACTTAAAACCGACAATTGAGTTGGTCATGGTACTCGCGTTTTACGTACTTACTGGCGTTCTTCTATTTATTTTTGTTTCACAGATTATTGGTTCCTATTAATTGTCTAACAGTAAAAATGGTGCTACATAACTTATGTGATTAATTCATTACATTTAGCTATAAATATTTAATATTTTTGCATGTGAATTCGTATTGATTGATTATAAGATTGTAGTAGTGTCTGTCAGTTAAATGTCATTCCAACAGAAGAAGAAAAGAGAAGATGGCCGAGAAAAGTATATGTCCTACCAAATGTACATTTTCCTACCTTGTATGGAAATTCATTAATTATATTTTACATCATCATCAACCAATTCACTGCCAGTACCCGGGGCAGAATTTATAACAGATCCGCTTAATACTTAGTTCTCCATATTTTAATACTTCTCCGTTTCACTAGGATCCCTTTGGACAACCATATAAATACTAAAAATATATGCATGTCATCATTTGTGTTTTGAAATTATATCAGTCATTAATGGCCTTATAAATGAATTTTGCTATAAATTAAAAATGAAAAATTGTGTTAAAAAATATAATAAGACTTTTTAAATGAGATTTAATAAAACGACAATGGGAGGGAGTAATAAAATTGTTCAAAAACCTTTTTTAAATTATTTTTACAATAAGACTTTTTAAATGGACTTAAAAAACTGACAAGCACATCTATATTGATGTTCTTTTTACTCTAATAAAATAATTATCAGAGTTAGAATACTAATTAAAATAAACTACTTATAATATTATATTAAAATAATTTTTTATAGTACTAACTATAATAAACTATTTTAAATATTTAAAAATATTATTTTTAATTATAATTTAATCATCTAAAATTCTAATTAACCAAGTCATCGCCAATCACAAGCCCAATTTTACATGGCCTTTAGCAATTAAAAGACTATGCCGATGTAAAATTTTGGGACCTCGTATGAAGTTTTATTATTCTAAATAAATATAAACTTTTTATAATTTTAGGTCAATTGGAGCCAATTGATTAAAATCATAGCAAAAGTTTAAAAATGTAATAAAATTATAAAATTTTAATTAAATTATAAAAAGAATTTATTAAATATTTTCCATCAAGTAGTTATGATGAGTGGAGTCGTATTTAGATGTAGGAAATGTATACCAAGTGTAGAACCTGGGCAGACACGATGGCAGATGAGTGTCACCATTGCTGGCGTGTAAGTATTTATTTTGCTTCTCCATAATGAGTCGCTTATTCATATGCTTACCATCAAAACCCACATCCCATTTCATATCATTGTAAATGTTTTTAGGGTTAATTCCTAAAAAAATCACGAACTTTACACGAAGTTTCATTTTAATAATAAACTTTAAAAATTGTCATTTAAAGACACGAACTTTCATTTTGTTTCAAATCTATCGCCAAAGTAAAATCCGGTGTATTTTATCTAACCAAAAATTTCTAATCCTATATGCTCTAACTAAAAGATAATAAGATTTGATGTCGATTTATAATTTGGGTCTTTCATTAATGGTTTATTGAAGAATTTAGTTAACAAAAATACACTGAAATGATATATTTGAAAAGCTTTTATAAATTGTAGTGTTTATGGTGTATTTGTAGAAAGTCATGCACATTTAAAAATCATTTCAAATACTCTTTTGTCCAAAATTGATAAACATTATTTTTATTTTTATTTTTATTTTATTTCAAAATTATGAGCATTTATTTGTCACTTAAATGATTATCAGTCATGTATATCCTTATTAATTATAGTACAATAAATTAAAAAAAGTCGCCCTTTCCGTCCGTTTTAAAAATAACATATCTTATTTTTATATGTTTCATCTAAGAAGTCTATAACATGATATTAGTGTCATTTTATATGAAAAATTTATCTTTTAAGAATGTATATTGACTGATAAAAAATTATTTCGTACCTAGTATAGCAATGTAATTTTTTTTATTTTTGTAAAAAAAAAAGTGGTAATTTTCTAAAATACATGTTTTGACATTTTATTTACAACTTTACATTGCAAGTTTTGACTTTTTTTTTCTGACTTTTTTCATTTACGAAAAATACCTTTTTTTTAATTTCATAAATACATTTTTTGGTTTTCGGTTTTTTCGGTTCGGTCGACCGAACCGACCAGACCGACAGTTTTTTTATATAGTGTAAGATTAGTGTATATATAGTGTTAATTTTTATTTTTATAGATTTTTTCCTGGAATTTTTTATTTTATTTTTTATAGTGTGACAGTAGTGTATATATAGTGTTTTTATGGTGTTTATATAGTGTAAAATTAGTGTATATATAGTGTATAAGTAGTGTATAAGTCGTATATTTATGACATTTTGTAGTGTTTTTTGTGGTTTAACCATGAAACACTGCAAATACACCATAAACACTGCAAATACACCATAAACACTGTAAATATACCATAAATATACTAAAAACGGCAGAAATACACTATTAATACACCAAAAATATACTAAAACGTAAAGATATTATAAAATTATTACAAATGCACCATAAATCAATATTTTCTTTACAAAATCAGTAGCAATAAACAAATTTATGAATAAGAGAAGACAAAATAAATAATTATATGAATAATAGAACAATTTTATAAACAAAAAATTATAGATCTACAATAATTTATTTACAAAATATTTAAATTATTAAAAAAACCCTAAAAAATTACACAAATCTAAAAACAAGTCGAGAAATCCATAGCGCGAACGGAAGAGACGGACGGAATAGTGCGAACGGAAAAGACGAACGGAAAAACGACCGAAAACGACGAGAAATCCATCGGAAGTAAACGAACGGAAGCGCGGTCGGAAAGACGAACGGAAAAGTAATCGGAGGAGATAAACTGAAAATTAAATGAAAAAGAATAAGAAAAGAAGAGAGAAGAAGAGAGAGAAAAAAAAGGTGGCTATGTAAAATTTTAACCTAAAATGAGATAAAGCTTTTTTATATAGTGGATATTTTTGGTAAATAAGTTAGTTTATTAGGTAATATAGCTAGGATAAGAGGAAAAGATGGGCTAAAATGGTGTAAATATTTTACCCAAAACAGGTATTTGGAAAATAATCCCAAAAAAAACATTATTGTTATATTTGTTTAAAAAGTCAACTGCTAATGTTATATATATTTTTACATTTTCTTAAATAGCATTAGTAAATAAAATAATCAAAAATAATTATAATTATATTTTGATTTTGATTTTGATTTTGATTTTGATGATTTTTTATATTTTTGTAGAAAATAAATAAATCTTATGACTGAAACAAATTTTACTTTTGACAATTCAATCATTTGATTAACTCAACTAACACTATTAACCGATAGAATGGGTAATATTAAATTTTACCAAACCTTAGGAAAAAAAATTAGTACAATTTTAAAATGTAAAGAAAATTTAGTTAATAAACCTGACTTCATGGACTTTTAGTACTTATCCCTAAATGTAATTTTTGGTAATTATCCTAAATGCAATTTGCTTTGACCAAGATACTTACAATTACTTAAAAAGAAAAGTTCAAAATATTTATCTATTATAAATTTCAGTTATAAATTTAAAAAATATTTCTATTATTGTACTTCAATTAATTAGTAGAGTAGAAAAAACATATTTATTAATATATTGAATTTTAATATATTTAAATAAGGTTATTTGTCATTTAAATGATTTTTAATTTTTTTTAATATGTGTATTTTATTAAAAACGGACAATTAAAAAGATAGAGTGAATAATACTGAAATTTGAATTATCGTGGTCAAAGCAAAATTTCTTTGTTGGTTTGGAAAGAAAATAAAGTATTGAATTAGAAAAATTATACAACGATCACATTATGTCATGTCATTCGTGTAACAAATCATGATATGTTAGTCATATGAAAAATTTAATGATAAAAATAATAAATAATAATTAAAATAAGTATTATCGCAGGACGCATATATTTATTGTTGTAAATATATAATTTTAAGCACTCATTGAATTATGGTTGAAGGAGGAGTACGAGAGGGAATAATTAAATAGAGGGCTTGAAAAAATAAATGGGTTGTTGAATTTATAGCTGAGAGCTTTAAAAGCAGAGAGATTAAAATAAATAGGTGCAGTTCATGGGATATGGTTTTTGTGTTAAATAGGTGAAGAGAGTGATGTAATTGCGGGAAGTTGGAGTTGTGATCCATAAAAGCATTCAACTGTATCCTCATTTATTGTCTCTCTCACCGCCTCTTATTCAATTAACTTAACTTAACGTTGCCTCCAATTTTCACCTTCTACTACCATACATAAGCTTAGCTATATCCTATCACAAATACTAAAACAATTACTGTATAATGATATTATATGATCCTCTTTTTTAATTCATCTTTTTCAATCCACATGGCATAGAATTAAGAAAATGAATGAATTAAAAATCAATTTTTAAAATATACATATTTGGAAGGGAGTTGAAAGAGTGAAATACTGTTTCGTAGAGATGGTTATAATTAATTTAACTTTTGTATTTTATTTTGGTTTGTAAATTAAGTATAAGGGTTTAAATATATTATAGACTAAATACAAGACTTTTAATGTAATTTTTATTTTATTTTAAAGCTAAAATGTTATTTTTTTGTTTTCATACTCTCAATAACGGAGAGTGTGGTGCACTCTCCAAATTCCATCCATAAAAGGACATTTTGACAAGGAAAATACTAAGTACAAGGACCAGATAAAGTAAAGTTGAACGTTAAGGACCAACCGAAAAAAATGTGTAAAGTACAGGGACCTTAGTATGGGTTTGGCCATTTTTAAAATATACATATTTGGAAGGGAGTTGAAAGAGTGAAATACTGTTTCGTAGAGATGGTTATAAAAAGTGGGTTATAAATTTTTAAAAAATTAATATTAGAATTTTATCTGACCATTTGAATTTTGAGTTTAAATAGGTCACACTATTAGAAAACAACCTTTTAGCGACTTAAATAGTCTGAAATCCGTTGCTAAATCAGTTTTCCGCCGGTAAAAGATTTAAATCCGTCGCTAATCATAGTTTTTCTGTCGGTAATTTGCTGTTTTCTAGTAGTGTCATTTAAAAATATATAAGAGTTTATAATCGAAATTAATATTTAATAGCTCACTTTTGATTAATTAAATTTAAGAAATAAAGAGGGTCATCAAATTAATTTTTACGTGTAGAGATGTGGTAAAAATAATAATAAAATTATGGCCAAATTCATCTTAATGTCCACATACTTTTATTTTTTATTTATTTATTTGGGTTAATTACAAATTTTTGTCTTTATATAGTACATTTATTTAATTTATTTTAGTTCTTTATGTATTTTATTATTTGACAAAAAAAAGAGCGTGTACTATAACACTCAATGTGAAATGTGAATAAAACCGAATTTAAATGTCCACCTAAATTGACACGTTAAAAAAATATGTCACATCATAAAATTTGTAAAAGGATCATGTAACCAAAAATTTGTAAATACAAATGTCAACTGAATACAAAAACTTAAAAAAAAATGACCGAATAAATAAAAATCAAAATTGTAAGAGATTTTTATCATTTCAGACGTGGAAATTACAGACCATTTAACTGCTAAAAGGACCCATTAAATAAAAAACGAATAGTACATAGATCTATTGAATTACAAACTTTAAAGAGGGACTAAATAAATAAAAATCTAAAATTACGGAATCCTCAATATGGATTTAGCTTAAAATAATTATTAGTCTCATCTAACAATTTCAATTTTTTACGTCTTAGAGATAATAGTAATAATAAAATTATTATTAAAATATCATTTGACAAGTTTAATTTTTGAATGAATTAATTATTTAACAGAGAATATCTCTAAAATTTACTTAATTTAAAATGTTGGCACAAAGGTTTTGTTTCAAAAAACATAAAATTAAACATTGAAAATTAAATACTAATACTAAATGTTTAACATAATAATTATTGAAATTTTCAAGTACTGAATTTAATAATATGTTTGATAACTTAAAGGAAAAATATTGTTGTTTTTATTATGTAGCTTTAGTGATGACATTTTAATTTTTAATCATATACGTCTCTGTGTGTGTGTGTGTGTGTATATATATATATATATATATATATATATATATATATATATCCTCCGCCTGAAAAGGCTCCCTCTTGTTGCTTGGCTGATGACATCTCATCTTTTTCGGGCTCCTTCCTTGAAGATCAATAGCTTCCTTCTCCTTGAGCCATAACATAAAGGGTGAAGATACTCTTCGTAGAATCGACCATATATATTTTCTTTTTCGATACATTTGCATTTCAACCTCCTGGTTTATATATATATATATATATATATATTGAAATTATGAACTAATGATTACGATAATATTTATATTAAACTATAAAAATTTCTTTATAAAATAAACTACAGCGGGGTAAAATAATTGATAATATTAATTAAGGATGTAAAAATGATTATGATTAATTATTAATATTTTATTATAAAACTAAAATAAACAATTAATATATATTTTCAATGGAGATTTTAAGTCGTAATTTCTGACTTAATTTCAAATTACATTCATGTATTTATTCGTTTAAAATATGAAATTATAGATTTAATTTTCATGCAAAGAATCTATTTGGCTCGAATATAGATTAATACAGACGGCTAAGGCTTAAAGCTATGGTTGCATTGTTTGAATTCATTCAGGATATCCTTACACCTTTACCAAAAAAAATCAGCTTACTAGGTGTTTTTATATACTCTTTTCGCCCCGTCTGAGAAGGAACAAACAATTTTTACACATAAATTACGAATGCTATATTATTATTTTTCTTTAATTTTATCCCAATTAATGATAGTCTTGTAATTTGTGTATACAATATACTTCTTCTTGAGTCTGGGTATCCACCACGTCCACCTAGACCCATTCCATCAGTATCGGGGATTGGACAGTAAATTTTTTAAGCTCAGTCCAAGTCTGAGTTCGAAAATCCGCTATTTTATAAGTAGTATGTTCTTTTATTTTCTTACAATTTCTCATGCAAGTATGAAAAAAATCAGGTTGAACTCGCATATACAAAGTGTAAGGGATGTACTTGAATAACAAATATGAAGTTCGAAACGAGCTCAGATTATTTTTTTTAAAAAAAAAACTCGGCATGTTCTGCCGAGGTCATGCCGACCCCAATCCAAGACGCATGTGAGTTGATAAGGCGCTCTCCTGATTTAAATGAGGTCGCGTGTGCGAACCGTACTCATGTATGCAACCGTTTAAAATTTGGGGTTAGAGCTTTTACCTCCCGCAAGTGACCTATCCGACTCGAGTGGGGATTAGTCTGAATGTGAAAGGTTTAAATATAATGCCGTTTTATAGTTAGAATCCGTTCAAGACACTTCATGGTCAAACCAGAAAAAGTAATTGTCATTAATATTAGAAAGAAAAATGGATAAAAAAAATTCATATACAATAATATAAAAATTATGATATAAACTTTTTAAATAGGATATACAAAAGGGAAACGTGTCCCTTCTAAACGGGACGAATATGAATTATTTAATAAAAAAAGGTGCTTGAAAATTTTAATTAAAAAACTAGTAAATTAAGTTATCAAATACCACCAAAGTAATGATCCGACAATTAAATTCTTTAAGCATGCATGCGATGCTAACGAATGGCCGCTTTCTGATCATCGTTATTGATTAGATTTTATTATTATAGATTTCTATTCCAATCACTCGTTTATTTAAATTTGTTTTTTGATGATTACTGGTTTTAAGAGTTGGTTAGGGTTATATATGTCTATATATAATGGGTATACTATATATATATATATCGGCGTCAATTAAGGATCAGCTCGATCGGAGCTGGTGTAGTAATTAAAGAGCCAACTAGAAAAGCACGTCATGCAAATATGTACAGGTAGGTCCTTAAATTTGCATTCAAAATTGCCCTATTAGATTCTGCATCGCAGTTAAGTGACTCACCATACAACACCCAACTCTCCCTATATAACTAGCATTATGTCACTTAATAAATAAGCAATTCATTTCAATAAAAAAATACTTCAATAACACGCTATGCATATGGTTTCCCTTCAACTTCCCTCCACCTCTCCAAATACAGAGCTTGATCATTCATCAAAGAAGAGAAAATGGGATCATGAGCTACACTCTACTGATCACCACAAAAGATCCAAACCATCTGATCACTACAATACAAAAGATCAAATTGAACTTCACCTTGAGACCCCGCTTCCTTTGGGATGGCAGCGATGCCTCGATATTCAGGTACGATATATATATATATATAGGAAATTTTTGCCTAGACCGGTTTCATGCTTTTAGTCACGTACGCAGCCGTTCAGATGTTAAAAAATAAAATTCGAGAAAAATATGTATGGTTTTTAAGATATGACTGATCGGTTCATTAATAAAATATGAACTCGGTCTATACAAGAATTGCTCGGTTTGATAATTCAGAAAGATCATTAATCTAATTTTCTTCTGCATGCAGTCAGGAGAGATACACTTCTACAATACAAGGACCAAGAAAAGAACATCAATGGATCCAAGAACTAGCCTGGAGCCAATAAGTTCACCAGCTCACATGAGCTTAGACCTGGAGCTAAACCTTCAGCCATGCGAGTCGCAAAGGAAAACCAGCACAAACGACGTCGGCCATAAATTTTCTGGTTTCGGTGATTTGTTCATGAGTACTACTAAAGAAAACAAGAAATCAGAAGCGGCAATGAAACGGAGTCCGTCGTGGTTGGTTGAAGGAAATGAAGAAGAAGAAGAGATGGTGGCAAGTGTATGCACAAGGTGTCATATGTTGGTGATTCTATGCAAATCGTCTCCTTCATGTCCTAACTGTAAATTCATGCACCCACCTGACCATAGTCCTAAGCTATTCAACCAAAGGTTTAGTTTGTTGTGCTAAGAATCGGTAGAAAAAGGCCTGTTTTCGTTCGTTAATTTCGTCATATATATATATATATATATAGCAAGGTTAGAAGTTGGGTAATGATCTTGATTATTGTAGATGAAGGACTTAATTTGTTTACCTTTTGTACCTTAATTATATGATAAGTTAATTAACTAACTTTGTATCATGTACTACTACTAACTCAGTAAGAGTTAAGTATTAATTTATTATCTGTTCGCCTGGAAATATTCCGGACTCGAATCTTTGAATTTATAATCGGGATCGGTTTGAGGTTTGATACTTTAACGAACCTATGCAGATATTCACAGGGCTTGTTTGGTTAAAAACACTTAACCACGTGATCTAAGAAATAATAATCTGGGAGTCACGGACTCAGGCGAGATTAATACCGAAAACTACTCCTAAATTAAAACAATCCGGAGATTGCGAGATAAAAAGCACTGGGCTTGGTTTTTGATTGATTGATTTGTTGATACAAAAATAATAAAACTCTGAGCTATTTATAGCTCCTCATACTTAAGACTCCTAATTTAACTAGGACTAAGACTCTGAAAGAAAATCACTCCTATTGAGCTACAAACTCCTAATAAAATAGAAAAAAGCAATAATAAACAAGCTTTCCGTTGGGCCTTAATCCCTGATAAGCCCGTATGAAGTTCTATTCGGTAATTATTTGGGCCGGTGTAAACAATGCCCCCAACAAGTCTGAAACGTTTATCTTTTGGGCTTGTTCTTCCTTCTCAGCCCTTCCAAGCCCACTACTGAGGCCCAATTCGTTCGAAAAAATTTAAAGGGGTGCGCATCTATAAACCTTTCGGTACCCCCTTTAAGCCACGTCATCTCCAGCTGTTCTCCACGATGCCACGTTTTGGCCCCACGACCCTTCGGCTTCCTCTGATTTGGTCTTTTAACAAAAATACCATTTCATTTCATCACTTACCTACTCTCTCTGCATTTATCAAGCTTTCTCTCTCCTCAGCAACCTCGAGTAATTCACCAAGTCTCTTCTGGTAAGTTTTCGCCCTAACCTCTCTTGTCTTTGATTCGCCTCTTTTGATCATTCGCCTAACCGAGATATCCTATTCTTCAGTTATAATGGCTGCTCCTAATGACGCTATCGCCGCTCAAGTGACCGACAAGATGAACGAAAACCAAGCCGCTGCTCCAAACACCGATCTTCAGGTAATAGTGAAAACCAACGACGACAAAGAATGTGTCGGACCAATACTCGTTTCGCCCAGTCATCTCTGCGAAATTGCTACCCCTTTTCACGAAGAAGTCCTACCACGATTCTCACTCGCCCACCAGTCTTCCATTTGGGTGAACACAATGTTTAGAAACTGGCCGACAGAGCACAAGGGTTATCAAGAATGGGTAAACCGATTAAAACCTCACTTCGGCCAATTGTGGAAAGATGTTGGCATATACGACATGATCGGCCTCTGCAAAGCGAGCAGACCAATAGCGAAGCATTATATCATGGGGGCTTCCCTCTTCTGGTCGTCCGCTGTCAACTGCTTCTGTTTCAAGTTTGGTATGATGACCATCACTCTCCTGGATCTGGCTGCCATCTTGAACATCCCTGTAATCGGCGAACGTATCTCGCCCAACCTGGACGCCGAAATCCCTGCTTTCAAGCTGTCAAAGGCCCAACGGAGTTACGGTCCCTTCGTCAAACTTTTCATGGGCGAAGAACACTACAAACCAGACGCCAAAGAGCACATCGCCTTCCTGGCCTTCTTTGTGGCGAAGTTCGTACTCTGCACTTCATCTTTCAGAGTTACAACTGACTGCTTCACACTCGTCGCTGCTCTGGCCGAAGGGCGGAAATGTAATTTGGGCGAGTTCATGCTGGCTCACTTGTATAGGAGTCTAAATGAGATCGCTCCTCATGCCGAAACACGAACCTTTCAGTGTCCCAGTGGTCCGCTGTGGGTCCTGCAATTATGGCTCGCCCTTTACTTTCCAGAACTCTTTGAAATCGGCCCTCACATTAAAGCCGATTTGTGCGGCTACCAACTAATCGCCGCCGGCACCCGTCTCCCACACGTTTTGGACGTTTTAGAAGTGTTCACCAACTCCGTTCGTACCTCAGAGCTCTTTTTCCCCATCCTAACTCTGAAGTATCCTCCCTCTTGGTTATACCTCGGCTGGGATAGTGACGACACTGAAGAAGCTCTGGCCGATCCTAAACGGAGACTTGGAGGTCAATATTGGTGTAGCTCTTTAAAGAGCAGGAACTTAATCGCCGGTCTGGAATATAACCGCAGTAGTATAGAGGCATACTGCCCTAACTATGTGGCTCGGCAGTTCGGATATAACCAAGGAATTCCCTGTCCTTTATTGATCTCCGTCAATAATCGCGGGACCTACAGGCCTTCTTTAGAAAATTATGCTGACTTGCAATTCATAACTCGCCTTAATAGAGCATATCTTCCCCCTATATCTGAAATCTCTCGCCCTTCCACCTCACCCAAGTGTACCCCTGAATTTGATAGCTGGTGGGCTTCAGTCGTAGAATCGTGCTTCGACCTCTCTCCAAAAGAAATCCTATCTCTTCATGATTTTTCTTTACCTCCTTTATCAAGAAACCCAACTCATGCCGATCTGTTTCTTTTGCAGGCACCGAAACGTCCCAAATATGAAGGTAACCTATTCCATCTTTTTGAAATTTCTAGGTTCGAACGTTTTTACAAATTTAAATACAACCCATTAGATCGGCCAGGTATGAACCTTAGGATGCAACGTCATAGACGAATAGCTAGGACTAAGTTCAACGAAAAGATGAAAAAAGTTTGGAAAGATAAGTACGAAAAAACATACTCTTATGAATTCTTCTTAGCCCATATTTGCCCAAAGTTCAAATATAAGAGTCCACCAGTTCCTAAATGTAACATGTCCACCCCTAATCCAATTAAACTGCCTAAAAAACGAGTAAAAAAGTCTAAGCCGGTTGTAAATAACGAAGGGGTTACTTATACTGGCATCAGATGTCCCTCTGATGTCGAGGCGATAAGTGAACTGGTCAAACATGGCTACACTAGAATACCAGGTAACAAAGATATCATTTCGCCTTTGAAGCTTTCCATTATTTCATACTAACTTGTTGTTTTTTCAGTTGGTGTGCCGAAATGGGCGAAAGGAGACGTTTATGACACTGATGGCGAAGACCCGCCAGAAGCAAAGAAGTCTCGGCGCAAGCGTCCGGCAAGTAAAAAACCGTCTAAGAAGGAGCCCAAGGAACCCAAGGCTAAGAAAATGAGGGCTGAACTCTCTGGATCTCGCCTCTTCGATCCCGCTCCTTCTGATCCTGAAATAAATCGCCCTTCCAGGAGCGCTCATTCCTCTTCAAGGGGTGATACCCAAATGGGGGACGATCGTACTGGCGACGAAGGCATTTCCTTAACGGGGAATCGCTCTTCTCAAAAAACATCGTCAGAAGTTGCCCCGACGGTGTCGCAGATGCTTAACTTTTCTCCGCTTCCTACTCTGCATTCGCCCCTTGGTTCAGACCTGGTGAACCTCCCGGCTCGTCTTGCTGCCAAGACTAAGGTACCTTATTTTTGGTTTATTATTGCCTTAACAATGTCCCTATCAGCTAATTTTTTATTGCGGCCAAACATGGCAGATACCAGATGATGTCTCGGTGAAGCCTGATGATCTGGCAGCAAAAGCGGCGGCCTTCCTTAACTCTGACAGTGAGGAAGAGGAGATGCCCGTACCAGAGGTCGAGCAACAGGCCGAAGTGACCAGCGGTCCTTCTGAGGTATGGGGCGATCATCTAGACGTCGTCGGCTCTTTGAAGTCCCAAGGTGTGGCGATCTTCAAATTTGTTGAAGACTTTGGTCGTCTTAAGAGAGCGGCGACTGCCCTGGCCGATGCCCCTCCAGAGATTTTGAACGAGAAAGCTCGTAGTGCCATGGTCCGACTGTCTGCGTCGCTACCCGCATTTCAAAAGATTTATGATGAGGCGACGCAGATCCAGACGGATCATGACCAACTGACCCTTCAGGAGGCCGAAGCAAAGGAGAAGCTGGAAACGCTCAAGGCTTCTGTGAAAGCATCTGTTTCGACCCTGGCTGCTCGCAGGGACCATGCCAAGGAGTTAAATGACAAAATCTCAGCCCTGAAGCTCGAGCTGGAGACTGAAGAGAAAGGCATCGGCGAACTTGAAACTGCCATGGACAAAAGCCTTCTTGAGGGGGTCGGCGTGAAGAAGAGCCGGAATGAGCTGAAACACAGCCTCACCAAGATGAAGCCGAAGGTGGATGAAGCCCGGAAGTCTTTTAACACTGTTCGTAGTGAGCTTGGCGATATTTTTAGCCATTTTTAGTTTTGTAATCATTTTTGTAAGTTCAGAACAATGTCAGTATTTGTCTAATTTGGTAATACTTTGACTCTCACTATGTTTTGATCGGCCTGGGGCCGTATCTTATTTGTGGGTATATTTTTCCGTTAATGTTCATTCGGCCAGAGAGCCGAAATTTTTCGTTATTTACACCTTGCATTACTTTCAGGTCCGATTATTTTTATATTATCGGTCCGTAATTGGTCCGATACGAAATAATGCTCATTTATAAAAAAGATAAGTACAATATGTTGAGAAAAACGGAGAACCCGTTGAAAAAACTCAACGAATGTGAAACGCCGAAAACGCGAGCAGTGATACCGAATGATCGGCGTTATCTTATAATCGCCGTAATTGGTCGAAACATTTCAGGATACTCGGCGGGAAAGCACCAACAGCATTACTCTTCGTCGGCTCCGAATAACCGACGGTCTACGCCCTCCCAACAGCTTGGAACGTACTTTTTCAGGAACTGACCGTTGATCGCCCTATCGTGTTCTTCCCCATCAACATA
The DNA here is from genome assembly GCF_937616625.2 of Mercurialis annua. Lineage (NCBI taxonomy): Eukaryota > Viridiplantae > Streptophyta > Magnoliopsida > Malpighiales > Euphorbiaceae > Mercurialis > Mercurialis annua. Next base: position 53,890,915 of record NC_065570.1, on the reverse strand, counting down.
TGCCAACAAGTAAGCACCGCCTGTTAACTTGTTGACCACGATAAAGGGACCTTCCCAGTTCGGGCTCCATTTGCCAAGCCGAGTGTCTTTGTGGCCGATAGGCAAGATTGCTTTCCATACTATATCGCCTACGGTAAAAGCTTTCCGTTTTACCCGCTTGTTGTAAGCTCTCTCGACCCTTCTTTTCTGGGCTTCTAAGTGGTCTAACGCCGTTAAACGTTCTTCGTCAAGGTCCAGAGAATCTATCACCATCTTGTCGAAGTAATCTTCTTTGGACAATTCGCATTGGTATCTGCGGCGAGTAGACGTGACGGTTAGCTCCATTGGCAACATCGCATCGTAACCATAGACCAGTCGAAAAGGCGAGGTCCCAGTAGCCGACTTCTGACTGGTTCTATTCGCCCAAACAGCTTCTGATAAAAACACATGCCATTGCCTTGGGTTTTCTTCAATCATCTTTTGAACTATGAGCTTGATGGCTTTGTTCGTGGCTTCGGCCTGTCCGTTGGCCTGGGCGTAGTACGGTGTTGAGTGTAATATCTTTATCTTCATTTGGGAGGCCCACCAATTTATATCACTTCCCGTGAACATCGTCCCTTGATCTGTGGTTATGGACTCGGGCAAGCCGTGTCGGTGGACGATGTATTCTTTGAAGAACTTGATCACCGCTTCTTGTGTCGGCGACTTCAAAGGTTTAGCTTCGACCCACTTGGTGAAGTAGCAAGTGGCGATAATCACAAAAGCATGACCATCAGACGAGCCGGGGTATACTTTCCCTATTAGGTCGACCGCCCATCCTCTGAATGGCCAAGGCTTGATGATGGAGTGCAGGTCTTCGGCCGGGACGTGTTGTATTGGGCCGAATTTCTGACAGGCTTCGCAACCTTTGGCATATCTTATGCAGTCTTGTTCCATTTTCGGCCAATAAAAGCCGTATTTATGGATGAGCCACCTCATTCTGGGACCCGCCTGGTGGGCGCCTGCTATTCCTTCGTGTACCTCGGCCATAGCAAGCATCGCCTCTTTCGGACCGATGCATCTGAAGAGCAGCCCTTCAAAGCCCTTCTTATATAGTTCGCCGGCTAAGACCACGTAATTAAGGGCTAAAGTCCTCAACCTCCTATTCGTGGCGTCTGGTTTTTCGAACCACTTCAGGAGCTCGTCCCTCCAATCTTGGGTGACGTCCAGTTGGTAAACCGAGAACTGTCTTTCGTCGATCGTGATGCCCCCGGTGTGGAGATTTGGTGTTTCCCTCTCTATGGCGTCGAATTCTCGGTTTACCTTGTAACTGCTTCCGTGCTGAGCTAGGTCGTTTGCAACGCCGTTATCGGCCCTCTCCGTGTATTCTATTCTCGTGTCTTGGAAGCCTTCGATCAGATGTTTCGCCTTGTTGCAATACCTCACCAATAACTCGGACTCGCATTTAAATTCTCCTGTCACTTGTTTAATGACTAGCAAAGAATCTCCTTTTACACTGATCGCCCTCGCCCCTAGCTCGGCTAGAATCTCAAAACCGAATATGAGGGCCTCATATTCCGCTTGATTGTTGGTACATTCGAACTGGAGTCTGAATGATAGCCGGTAGGATGCCCCCAAGGGTGTGACGATGTGTACTCCCGCGCCTGCCCCCTGGCTTGTCCTGGATCCGTCGAACCACATTTTCCACACGTCGATGTCGAAGAACGTGATGTCTACTCGATCGGGTGTCTCTTCCTTGAGGGTAATACCAGGGTGATTGGCCAAGAAGTCTGCCAATACTTGTCCTTTTACTGCCCTTTGAGGAACGTACACCAATGTGAATTCGGACATTGCAATCGCCCATTTTCCGATCCGATTCCTCAGGTATGGCTTCGATAAGATATACTTAATGATGTCGGTCTGGGATAATACATACACTACGACCGGCAACATATAGTATCGCAGCTTGCAGCATGTGAAGTACAGGCATAGACACATTTTTTCTATGTCGGTATAGCGAATCTCTGTGTCCGTCAATCCTCGGCTTAAGTAGTAGACTGCTCTCTCGACCCCATCGTCCTCTTGGGCGAGCATACATCCTAGGGATTCGTGTGCAGCCGATAGGTATAGCAACAACGGCTTATTCGGCTTTGGAGGGGTCATGACCGGAGGTTTCGCCAAGTAACCTTTCAAATCGTCAAACACCCTCTGTTGCTCGTCCGTCCATATCCACTCATCGGTCTCTCTTCCCCTCAGCAAAACACTCCAGCTGCGAAGTCGGCCTGCTGTGTTTGCTATGAATCTTCTTAAAAAATTGATTTGACCGATGAGCCTCTGGAGCTGCTTCTTGGTTTTGGGTGGTTCAGCATTGATAATCGCCTTGGCTTTGTTCTTATCTATTTCTACTCCCCGCTGGTGAACCAAGAAACCCAAGAAGTTTCCAGCCGAAACGCCGAACGCGCATTTCAGAGGATTCATTTTTAACCCATTACGTCGTATACGCTCGAAACCTTTCCGGAGATCGGCCAAATGAACTTCGCCGGTGTTTGATTTGATTACGAAGTCGTCGATGTAGACCTCAAGGCAATCAAGACCTCTGAACATCTTGTTCATCGCCCTCTGATATGTTGCCCCTGCGTTTTTCAAGCCAAAGGGCATCACGACCCATTCGTACGCTCCGATCGGCCCGGGGCATCTAAAAGCCGTTTTGGAGATGTCCTCCTTGCTGATTGGAACTTGGTTGTACCCAGAGTGAGCATCGAGGAAACTGAGTATCGTGTGTCCAGCTGCCCTGTCAATCAGCATATCGGCCACGGGCATTGGGTATTCGTCCTTGGGCGTGGCCAGGTTTAGGTTCCGAAAATCAACGCATACTCGTAGCTTCCCGTTTTTCTTCATTACTGGTACGATGTTAGAGAGCCATTCGGTGTATTGGGCTTCCCGAATAAACTTGGCATCTTCCAGCCGCTTAATCTCATCTTGTATGAGAGTATCCACTTCCCTGGACATTCGCCGGGGAGGTTGCCGAAATGGCCGAAATCCACTCTTTAATGGAAGCTTATGTTCGGCGATATCAGGATCAAGGCCCGGCATTTCCTCGTACGACCAGGCAAAACAGTCGCGGAACTCAATGAGTAGGGCGATCAGTTGCTCTCTGAATTCTTCGTCCAGTCCTGCGTTGATGTATATGGGTTTAGGCGATTCACCTGTCCCCAGATTGATTTCGAGGAGATCGTCCTGTACTTGGGCGGGATCATCTTCTAACTTCCCGGTTGCCAATCGTATGTCCCCAATCCGCAGCGATCCTGTTGGGTCTTGCTCCTGGTCCTCATAGATGCATTCGGCCGAATCAATATCGTACAGCGAGGTTAACTGTCTAATTTTCTCCCTCAATTCTTTATGTCGTGCTATCATTTTGAATCTTTGAGGATGGTGGATCGGCCTTTGCCCCCGAGGGTCACTGATACCGGCCGATCCGAGTTAACAAGCAAGCGAGGAACGCTCGTTTCTCCTTTCGAACTAAGGGATTGTATGTTGCGCACCTCTTCATCGTACAAACGTGCTTCGAGTACGTTATGGTCCTCGCCGAAGGGGTTGGGGTCACCCTGTACAACTTCGGCCTCGCCGTCATCTCGCCATATGAAGAGCATCTGATGCATAGTTGAGGGTATACACATGTTGGAGTGTATCCAATCGCGGCCGAGCAAAATGTTGTAATTGCTCCGGGCGTTGACCACGAAAAACCCTTCTTCGGTTTCTACTCGCCCTACCTTAATTCTGAGGGTAATGTACCCCTCGGCCGGCGTCTCGCCCCCTGCGAAGTCAGTCATGTAAACGTCGGTCGGGTCAGGCTGATCCCGCGTTATGCCCAATTTTTTGAGCATTTTCGCCGGTAGTATGTTGACGCCAGCCCCGTTGTCGATGAGGACTCTGTTAATCGACACCCCGTTTAGATCGGCCTTGATGTATAGCGGCCGAATATGCCTGGTCATCCTTGTTGGAGGTTTACTGAGGGATACTACCGCGGTATCATCGGCGCTATCTCCTTCTGGTACGATTACATCGCCTTCCAACGTTGCCTTCTGCCCTGGTTTACTTCTGTATGAGTTGGGAAGCGTAACCACTTTCACTCCGTATTCGTCTCTTACCACCGGGACCCAGGCTTTCAACATGCCTTTCTTGTGCGAAACGACGACCTCGCGGTCTTTGGGCAATCTTGCTTTAAGCTGGCCATCGTGGTGCGATACCAGTACGTCCTTGTAGGACGATCGGCCGCTGGAATCTTCATCATCCTTGTGAACTACTGCCGCAGCAGACACATCGGCCGCTTGTTTTTCGATCTTCGGCATCCATACCTTCCTTACCTTGGCATTTCGCCTATCAGGTGATTTGGTGTCCGCGTCGGCCTGGTTCCTTGCCCCCAGTCTCTCGGTTATTGGCCTACTTCCGTGCTGCTCTCTGGGAGCCGAATCTGCCCCGTGATTCGCCCGCGACTCTTGTCGCAGCCTTTGCATTCGCCTCTTCTGGGTTTTCGTCATACGAGGGGTCTCCTCCGTTGGCCGAAATATCCTCTTGAATACATTAGTGGCAGGCCTCCGTTGTGGCTCATGCCTCTGCCATTGTTCTGTGGGCGATTTCGGTTTAAAGATCTTGGGATGCTTCCTCGTGTTATCGCTTCCCTTGACTTTAAAACACGTACTGCATGATGGGCACGTCATATCTGCAGTAGGCGAGTTATATCGCTTCCTCTTCTGTTGTTGAGGTTGCCTTTTTTCTCCTCGCCACTTAGAACCGTCGGTCTCTACTCTCGGCTTGGGTCTTCTTGGGTTCCACTTACTCCGTATCTGCCCTTGCTCTAGGTAGCTATCAAAGTGAGGCCGAACTGTGTTAATAGACACGTATTTGGCATCGGCCTCTTTCTTTGTTGGGAACAAGAGTTTCCCTTCGTTAATCGCCTTCTGAACCACGTTTCTGAAGTTTACGCAGTTGTTCGTGCTGTGCCTCCAGGAGTTATGGTACTTGCAATAATCCTTACCGACTAGCTCTTCCGACGGTGGAATCGTATGACCTTCGCTTAGGGCAATCTGCCCATCCTTCAACAGGGCATCGAATATGTCGTCGGCCTTAGTCAGGTCAAATGAATACTCTTTTTGTACCACCGCGGTCTTATTCCTTTTAACAAAGTCAGGCTTTCGCAAGGCCGAACATTCCAGGGGTTTCGTTCCCAAAAATTCGGCCATGTTGACTTCATCCTCGGAACCACTATCTTCGCTATCGGACACCACGGCCACGTCAAGCTGGTCTTTGTAATAGGTCCCTTTAGATGCGCCTCTCCTCTGTTCTTTCTCCTGGAGGAGTCTTTCGTAGCTCGTCACCCTGTTTGTTAGCTCGAACAAGTCCCGAAACCTGTGGCCCTCGAAATGCTCCCTCATGGCGAAACTCATTCCTCTTACCACCATCGGTACGCAATCGGCCTCTGACATTTTGGTGGAGCACCTAGTCCTGAGGTTTCTAAATCGGCCGATATACTTCTCTGCCGACTCACTTGGTAGCTGTGAGATTCGGGCGAGGTCAGCCAGGGTGACATCAGGTGGTGCCCTGTAAAACTCTTCATGGAAGAGGATTTCGAGGTCCTTCCATGTGTCCACCGAATTGGGCGATAATCTAGAGTACCATGTAAACGCCATTTTTGTCAAAGAGCTGGCGAAAAGCCGGAGCTTCCAGAAATCATGAGCGGCTGCTTCGCCGCATTGGGCTGAAAACCGGGCGACATGTTCAACCGTCGATTGGCCCTTCTCCTCGCCCGAAAATAAACTAAACTCTGGCACTTTATACCCCCTTGGGAAAGGATATAACTTGTCGATCCAGTCTGGATACGGTTTCATGTACGATGGGCGAGGCATAGGTCGCAGATCCACCCCGAGCCTTTCTAGCATGTCCACGAGTTGCCGTTGATTGTATATACTCGGATCGCCTCCCTCGGAGTACGATCGTTCGCCCGTGTTGGGCTCCTGGGTGTTGGCTCCAGTAGCTCCCCCTTGTGGTCTAGCCTCGCCTTGTGGGTTGGACGAGCTTGCTCCCGGGTGATCGGCCCTTCCTGAGAACTCGGCCTCGTTCCTCGTTAAGAGCTTAACGGAACCATATGTATACCCCATCTTGTTGGGTTGTTGTTCGGCCGAACCACCTGGTTGACCAAAACGGCTCGGTGTTTGGTTCTGTTCGGCCTTTCTGTACCCTTGATCGGCCGCGGATTGCCCAGAAAATAATCGCCCTAGGTTTTCCATTGCCTTGTTGAGGCCATCTAAGTTCCCTTGGATCTGCCTCTGGATCGACGTTTGGTCGGCCATGATGTTCCTCATCACCTCGGACATCTGATGCATAGCACCGTCGAACATTTGCTTGTTCTCTTGCGCTATTTCGCCCCTCATGGCCGAGAAGTCGGCCTGTGATAAAGAAGGGCGAGAGGGAGGGAGCTGGCGCGAGTAGTCTATCATGTCATCGGTCGCGTCGTCGACCTTGTCCTTAGGTAGGCTCCCCTCGGTGTCCGTTGTATTCGGCGCCTTGCTTGATTGGTTCACCTGTTTGTCCTTGGCCATGGTTTCTGATCTATCCGAATCTGATTCGTCTACTACGTCACCTTCCTTCCGTTGTTGTCGGCGTATGGACCGAGCGTGCCTGGAATCGTCCTTGAAGTCCCTTTTTGTGCTAACCATAAACTGTTCCCCAGTGGAGTCGCCAAAAGATGTTCGCCTGGAAATATTCCGGACTCGAATCTTTGAATTTATAATCGGGATCGGTTTGAGGTTTGATACTTTAACGAACCTATGCAGATATTCACAGGGCTTGTTTGGTTAAAAACACTTAACCACGTGATCTAAGAAGTAATAATCTGGGAGTCACGGACTCAGGCGAGATTAATACCGAAAACTACTCCTAAATTAAAACAATCCGGAGATTGCGAGATAAAAAGCACTGGGCTTGGTTTTTGATTGATTGATTTGTTGATACAAAAATAATAAAACTCTGAGCTATTTATAGCTCCTCATACTTAAGACTCCTAATTTAACTAGGACTAAGACTCTGAAAGAAAATCACTCCTATTGAGCTACAAACTCCTAATAAAATAGAAAAAAGCAATAATAAACAAGCTTTCCGTTGGGCCTTAATCCCTGATAAGCCCGTATGAAGTTCTATTCGGTAATTATTTGGGCCGGTGTAAACATTATCAAACAGTGCTCCCTTATTATCTTAATATAGTACCATGCATTCAAATTTCGAAATAGGGTAAGAGTCACTCTACCACGTCATCTATGAACTAATTCTATCATATTATAATACGTCATTAAAATAATGGCATTATCATAATATCACCATTAAAAGGTGTAAAAAAAATAACAACCAAAATAACGATAATACTACTATTTTAATGACATGTTATAATTTAATATTTTAGTCTATGGATGACGTGTTAGACTGAATCTACTTAAGAATTTGTCGATAAATAGAAAGGCATAATATTTTTCCATCTCATAATAAACTAATGAAAAAGTGAATATTAAAAATCGAATCTAACTCGTCGATATTTTTATTTTATGAGAATTTGTTAAAAGTTAAATTTCTTATGATTATATTCTGTCTAAATTTTAAATAAGAATTATCAGATGATAAATGTATAAAAATGAACTATTACTATTAATGAGTAATTATTCTTTTAAGATCATGGGATCAAATCTTCCCACAAATGTCAAAAAATTCCCCCTCCTTAAATAATAAAACACCAAGGTAAAAAATGATTTTATATATCTACATCTTTAACTAAAATGATAAGTATACTTTTAAAAATAATTTGTGACAATCTAATTCGTGAATTTTAAGATTGATGATAAATATATTCAACTCTCATTTTAAATTTATTTTCTGACATATAAACTTCGTTTTAAATCCAATTAACTCTTTCTAAATTGAAATAAATAAAAAAATCAAATATATAAAATAACAAATCAAAATTAAATCATCGACTATAAAAACAAATTTCAAAAATAGATATAAAATGATGGTTAGATATATATTTATCGAAAATTATAAAATTAACAGATCATATTGTCATAAATATTTTATATTGGTGATTAGGATGAAATTATTGCAAATAAGATGTGTAGGGCATATTATTATTATTACATTTTGGAGAAGCTATAAATTTGCATGAGTAAATAGAAAATATAATTATGACAATTTAGTCCTACAAAGTACAAGTCCTTGCTGCTCAAAACACGCGATGGCAGGTGAATAATGATGATTATCTGTGCATGATTTTAAGCTAATCGGATTGCTTTTATAAGTCAGCGGTTAAATACGCTAGAAGGAGGGGCTGAACCTCCGACCTTGTGGTTAACTGTTCCTTAAATATTTAAACATTGGTTATAAAATAATTCGAATTTTTACCATATACTCACACTTCATTTGGATTTTATATTACATGTAATTTCACAATTAAATGGATAACCGGATGAAGGCGCTAGAAGAAATCATTTACCTAAGTTTTTATTATATTTTCGTCCCTTGGATTCATTTGTAATTTTGAGTGTCAAAACTTAAAAATTCAAACTTCCCCCCAATTTTCTTCTTATTAATCTGAAAAGAAAAATTTCTAGTCTGACTATCTGAAAATTCACATCAGTAAGAGAGAGCTAAAATGGAGATAAAAGACGAGGCTGTAAGATTGGAACTATGGCGTCGCTGTGCAAAAGCTGCTATTCTGATTTACTCTCTTAAATCTTCTCCTAATCGCCACTTCAATTCCTCAATCGATCGTGAAAATGAGGTTTGAATCTCTACCGACTTGAATTCAACTTATTCAGCTTCTGTTCTAGATTTCTACTACCTTTGAGAATCTCGTTACTAATTCGATTATAAAGTTAATTGATCAACATTTTTTTGCAGGTGGAGAAGGATTTGCTTGTGAAAGAAATCAGAGATTTGAAGATGAAATTGGCGATTGAGAGAATTAAGAAGAATAGGATCAAGCTTTGCAGCTTAACGGAGGTGATGATTCAGATGACGATCTTGCTGTCGTTTTGCACTCTATTTTTGGTGCTTGTTTTCCAGTCGTGATCGATGTTTTTCAAATGATTCTATTTCTGTTTAACCTAGCTATTGTTCATTCGGAAGATTGATGTTGAAATATGAAGTTTGAAAGCAAAAAGAAAATTACAGATCCATTTTTTCCTGCTGATGATTTGACTAGACTCGTGACTCCTGTGAAAATTGTTAAAGGACGTTGCTGTAATTCTACTGCACATTTGCTTACAGTAATGATCTTTTTTTCCCTTGATTACAGGATTTGTTGATCTTAGTTTTAGCAGTAGCAAGTGTGTTTGGCAATAATAATAGTGTGTTTTGTTTAACATTTTGAAAGTTCCTATAGAAATGAAGAGAATTTTGGTACCAAGTAATGCTCTTACTTGTCTGGTAATTTGGTTTAATGAGCTCTAATTTTATTATTTGGGCTAAAATGAAAACTAAACTCGCGAGTTAAAAGTAAGTTTGGAACGAAGCACGTTGAAGAGTGTAAATAATGCTCGGGAATGTTCACCACTTGTATTCACTAAATTATTTGCGTTGTCAAAAATTTATTTTATTGTTATTTCGTTTTAAGTTGATCAATTATTCGGTTTTAATTTTATTTTGGATATTTTATATTAATTAATTCATGGTGCACCTCCATCATTATCTTAAGGCTTAATTATCAAAAAAAAATTCCACCTTTTAGCCCCTTTTCAAATGCACCTTGACGTTGCAATTTTGTCAGATGCACCCTAATTCGCACCTTTGGTTTTCAATTCCACCCTGAAGTACTAAATTGATCTCTTCTCCATTTGGAAAAAGTTAAAATAAGTCATCTATTTTTAACTTTTTGTATGAAAAAGAGTTCAAACGAGTACTTTATAAGGGTTTTTATGAATTTTTTTCGAGTGAAAAAGAGTCCAATTTGATATTGAGGGTGGAATTGAAACTCAAAGGTGCGAATTAGGGTGCAGCTGATAAAATTGCAACGTCAGGGTGCAACTGAAAAGGGGCTAAAAGGTGAGGGGGTTTTTGGTGATTAAGTCTTAATGTACTCTAATTTTGGAGGGGGGAAAAGGCACCAGGAATGTCACCTGTCGTGATACTTGGCGCCGGAGGTAAAACTAGATGTATAATGGTAATTAGTTAACAATATTGTGGATTAAGGAAAGACAAATGTGACCTTATATTTAAAAGCATATAATTTTCTTCGTCAGAGTAATCTAATCAGATAACTATGAGAGGCACTATTGAAAGAAAAAAGAAGTTACTATGAAAGGGTATGGCTAAGGAGTGCCATCGATTATCACTGGATTCACCAATAACTGAAATAAGTACCGAGTTTTCTTTTGTTATGTTCTAACATAGAATAAGCACCAAGTTGATGCATCTAAAAGCAACCAAGGTTTTGGGCTGTTTTTTCTTTATTAAATATAGACAGCGAAACTTTCGCCCGGATGCTTAAATAACTATCGAAATGCATCTGAACATGAGAATATTTTCCATGAACCTACTATTCTTAAATTGGAGTTCGTTTGTACGAGAGTGATTTAAAATGATCCAGATCTAGGGAAAATTGATCTAGGGAAAATTGATCTAGTGAAAAAAATTTCCCGTAAACACTCTAGTCAGTTGACAGTTGATGGTTCGTGGCTAGGATGAAGCATAAGCTTGAGATCTCATTCATCACAACAACAAACATGGAGGAAAAGAAAGATATCACTTTTGATTTCTTGAACCAAAACCTAATTCTTAGAAAGAGTTTGCAAAATCTAGAGAATTCAATGGTCAATTCTAGACCAGGTTTCATTAAAATCACACTAAGATGGCGTAACCACTAGCCTCCATACAAGATCATATCATAGGTCGCTCAAGCCAACACGTGCAAGTTATGCCTAAGCCTTCAAGACATGGAACAAGCATTTTGAATGGATTTGTAAAACTGAAGCATAAATTTTCAGGTGTACGACAAGACCACGTAGAAGAAAAATTTGTTGCCATATACAGTCATTAGTAAATTCCACCATTCCTGAAAATATTTTCAGTATCATTCTTACAAAAACCTAAGTAGTTATTTGCAGCAGAATCTTAACAGCCTGATCCATCATGAACCAACAGAACCTGCATGAGCAAACATCAACAATTATAAATTTCTCCCTCCACACTAGCAGAAAATTTGGAAAAATATATTCTACCCCTGGGATTATTATTGTTAGAAAACTGCTCTGCAATCATTTTGTATGCGAAATTTCTCCAATTACGTACAGATATACTTGGATACAAAATTTGCACAGCTCTGATGGGATTCCATGGAATTTCATACATTCACTGTGATTAGCATGCATGACTAGAACTTTTACAATATTCCACAGGTTTAAAAGATAATAGATAATCATGATTATAGCTGCTCTGCATTTGACATAAGAATGAAATGTATGACGACTTGAATGAATAACTATTTGAAAGTACCTCTAGTCAAATGCATAAGGATCATCAGCGTATGGATTCAATGACCCTTCTGAAAACAGATCTCCTATGTTTGAAGGATGTGAAACATCTCCTCCCTTGATTGCCTGCATGTTGAAACAGTATCTTAAGAATACCAAACAAGCATTTTGACAATCAAGCAACAACATCTAAGTCGTTCAATCAATTTAGACAGTCCTTTGTTGTACCAATTGAAATAATGATGTTTTAACCAAATAGGAATAAGGAGCCGCATAGTTTAAAGCAAAACAAAGTCTTAGTACTAGGACCGAGATGAAGGAATCGCCAATTTAGCATCATTAATCTACAATCAGAATTCCGTTACCTTAGCCACTCTTCTAGGAGTTACGGACTTTGGAGTGTTCATCTTCTTACGTTTCCTTGGTTCCTAATGTAACACGAACAAGAAAATAAAAAAATAGTAGCTTATGGATAAGTTCCTTCAGTACAGTATAGCAAAAAATTCATGGAGGAATGCGTGCATATATGGTCATTAAGGCTTTGATAGTGCTTACGTCAAACATCACTGTACTTTTAGTCTTTTTATGTTTTGTAACTGTTCTTCCATTAGTCGTTTCAACTTCGTATTCACGGCGTGTTACCTGGCATGCAATAGTCAGATGAATATATATCTTCCGTCAAAATTTCAGAAGAAGGGAAGTCATGAAAGCAACAAACTAATAAGTATTTCATTTTCACCTTCTTGTGATGTTTAGGGAGGCTCCTTGGACTTCCTGTGTTAATATTCTCTGCTCTCTTCATTATTTTTGACACAGGTGTTTGTGTTTGTCCTAGAAGAGGCAAATCCTACAAAGCATAAAAGATGAACAATGCACTTTGCGAGGACTTCAATTATTATGGGCAGCAAAATGATTTCTCGCTCAGACACATTTTTTCTGTTCTCCAATCTTACCATATCAGGCCGACGTCGTTTACCACCACCAGAGTCTCTCATCTTAATCGATGAAACTGAGTAATCCTGCAACGATAATAAAATTGTCAATTTGACTACATTTCAGAAACTCCAATAAAAATAACTTAACTTTTTTTCTAAGAAAAAGCTGAAGGAAATTCATTTTCTGAGCCAATCAAGAAAACTAATATGACATGCTTATTCTGTAGATATTAAACTCCTCTGGAGTACCTAAGCACATACTAGCAGATAATATAAGACTTTGCAAATGATATAGCAGAACAACAACATGATATTATAATCTTTGAAGATGCTGGGAATAAGATAGAGATTATCATCTATTGTTACCTCTGGATGCTTATGGAATATAAAATTTGAAATGCATGAAAAGACTAATAAATTAGTTTATCATATAACCTGTCTAGCTTTTTTAGTGCATGAACTCTTTCTCAAGCAAAGGAACCCTTTATCAGATTTTACACATTTTTGTAGAAACACAGACCATCCCATGTCGAGTTAAGAGAATGGAGATGAATAGATAGGAAAATTATTGCAGCACGAAGTCTACCTTCCCCGAATTTACTTCTTGATCCTCTTTTGGCTTATCGCTCATCACTTTCCATTGCAATTGCAGCAAAGCCCTCTGCCTGTCTTCCTGCGCATAACATAATCATATTAAATTGGAGGCATATATCTTTTAATTTCATATTGCACTTGAATGCAATACATACCTTAGACTTTTGAAGATCCAATTCCTCATGCAGCCTTCTACACTCATCTTCAAGTTGACACCTCAAAGCTTTCATTTGAACTTCATGTTCTTTCCTGATTTGCATTGTTTTCTGGGAAATTTACATAAAAATATAGAATTGGCGACTGAAGCACTTCAATTGCATGCTTACAGAACTTGAAGCTATAAAAACCTCTCTCAGTTCGTTTTCAGCTTGAAGTTGGGTACGCTTTATGTCTTCCATATGATTAGCTTTTAGAATCACTTCCTTTTTATCATGTTCCTGCTGAATGCCCAAGACCTATGTAGCAGGGGAAAAATGGACCAGCAGTGAATTGTTTTTACAAAACAAAATTAATATGCACGAAGATGTGTGAAAAAGACGCCTCAGGAACCAGTACTTTTGAACGACAAATTCGAAACCATAAATTGGGGGCAAGATCAAAATTTTATACCAATATCTAACTTTAATCACCTAACTATTTTCACGTCTACTAAGAAATGGTCAACAGCCATATGAAAAAAAACAACGACCATCACATGCATGAAAATTATGATAAAACATGTCATGGGAGCACTAAAGCACGCTGGTGGAGGCAACAGAAAACCAAATCTTCTTTTAGGCTTTTTAATACACATGCATACATTATACTAGAATATGCGTCAGTGAAGACTCGTATGCAAATTTTTGAAGACACGCCAAAAAACAAAGTTAATAGTAAGTAGTGCGATTTTGAGGATAGTTCAATACTTCAATATGATTGCTAGGTTATTACTAAATGCAGCAGTGCTTAAAGACAAGAATGTCAATTTAGAATTAAGTTTTCAATTATTTCAGGTGCTTACAAAGGCAGCATGTTCTTCCTGAATGCGCACCAACTGCTGCACTGTTTCTTCATTGCATTCAGCAAGGTTCTGGTCACATTTGCTTTTCATTTCTAACACAACTCTGTTTGCCTGAAAGAATAAAACATTAAGCACATGACTCAAAGCTAAACTTATTGCAACAGACCAGTATGAGCAAACCTTTTCCTTTTCCATGTCAACAATCTCTTGCTTCTCCACCTCATACTTATTCCTGATGTCATTAATTGCCTATTTGAAACTGATCAATGTCAATAAAAAATACAAGTCCAATCTTATTGAGGATTCAGTCGAGTTAAATGGTAGATAACATCACCTGGTCATTCCTCTGAGATATTTCTTTCAAATGCCTTGATAATTCCATTTGTTTGCTCTCTAGCATCAAATCATGTTGCTTCTTTGCTTCAGTAAGTTTGCTTTCAGCAGCAGTCAGCAATGACTGACTCTGCAACACATACAGAATCTTAACAACAGAAGGTTGTCAGAATTAAAGAGACTTATTCACTCAAAGTTACAGTAACCTCAGTGATTTGATCTTGTAGCTTCTCTTCAAGTTCTTTGTATTGCAGAAGATATTCTTCCTTATCCTGTATGTTGTTTTGAAGCTGGGCAACTTGTTTCTCCAGTGAATCTATATCTTGCTCATGCTTCTCACTCTCTTTTTTCCAGGTGGCTACTTCTTCTTCTTTTGTCCTTAAGTCTGCCTGTAAGTTCTCAGCAATATCATTGTTTTCTATTTCTAATGCTGCAACTTTTGCCAGCAAATCTTGCTGCAAAACATACAGATTTAAGTTTAGGACATGAAGAAAGCACACTCAGAAATAGCTTAGAATTGAAAGAAGAACAATTGCAGACCATTTTATTTTCAGATGTTTTTGAAGTTTCTGTCAAAGAATTAATAGTCTCCTCCAATTTCGAAACTACTCTTTCCATTTCATTCTTCTTTGACAATAACATTTCAGCTTCAGACTCTAATGTTTGAATTCTATCTGCTGCTAAACGGCTTCCTTCAGATAGCTGTTCCGCTATATAATCTTGAGCTTTCTGAAGTTCAATGATCTTATCATGCAACTCCTGGTTTACCAACTTCAATGTATCTTTTTCTGATGTCAGAATTAAGAACTTATCATGTAGCTGATCATATTGTTTTCGAGCATGCTTAGCACCAAGGTCGCTATCAAGTAGGAGCAGCTTAAAGCAAGTGTCATAGAGAGAGTTCAGCTCGTCAAATTTTTCTATAAAAGCCAAACTTTGTTTATCCAGTTCAATCAGTTGTGCAGCCAACAAATGAACAAAACTTTTAAGATCTTTTATCTCCCGGAGTGACAGAGACAATTTATCAGTCAAATTGTTGCTGCAAAATTGGAGGTCGTTCTTTTCTTTCTCCAAATTCTCCTGAGTAATCATCAAATGTTTGATATTGTCTTCCTTTATTCTCAAATTAAGGTGCATCTCTTCCAATTTAGAATTTAGGGTCTCTGATGCCAATTTATTAGCTGCTACAGTTGCCTCAAAGTTCTTTAACATAGCATCTGCGTGGCAAATAAATTATGCAAATTCTTTAGAAAGCAACTCTCTATTTGGTAACTTTTCTTGCTCAAGTCAATTTGCTTAAAATTTCATGCTGGGAACAATTAACATGAGTTCAACTATAAAATACATCACACACTTTCACTTTTGCACTCTGAATTATCATTTGTTTAAATAAAGACATACATATTCTAATAGGATTGAAACTTTCATAAAAGATCTCTATTTAACAACCTCATATTGCATGTTGAGGAACTTGAGTGGTAAACATACAATAAAATCATGTTCTAAAAAACCAGGCTAATTGAAATAGCCCAAAATGCAACTTAAGTTGACACGAGAAAAGATGAAAGAGAGCTGCTATGCAAAGCAAAAACTAATAAGCTTCTTGAGAGACTATGTCCAGAGTAAACAAATTAAGTTTGGCAACAAAACCATGTTGAACATTAAATGACAACAGCAATTTAGCATAATATTAGGAGAAAAATATTATACCAAATTTAAAGCCCATATTCCTCACCTGAAAAGACAAATCCTTACACTCAACAAGGAGGTTATATCGAAATGAATTTGAGGCTCTATCAATATATTAAATTGGAATAACAAATATCATCCAAAATCTCAGTTAAGTGATCGTCCCATAGTAAAAAGAACAGCAACTGTAAATACATTCTAAGTATTAAAGGATAGCGGCAGGAACAGCAACCATAATTACATTCTAAGTCCAAATTTATCATCCAAAAAAGAGGACAATTGTACCTATAAGGATAATGACAGTGATGACAAAATTATGCAAAGGTTCATGCACAATAATAGAATGACAGGTGGGACTCATGCATGATTTTAACCTGCTTTATAATTTGAGGCATGATTCAAACCATAAAACATATTGCTAAAGTTTCTTATAAGAACATGTGACCTTAAATAATTTCTTAAAGATTTAAAATAATCATTCAGCAACCAGGTGCAGCCATTTGACAGTCTACCTACCTTTCTCCTCTATGAGATTAGCAGTTCTGCGTTGCTCCTCTACGTAGACCTTATTGTTTTCTTCTTTTTCAAGCTTAAGTACTTCCAGTTCCTTTTCACCTACAATGAGATCAAATTGCGTCAGGCAATGAAAGTTAAAGCCCCAAAGAAACAAATTCATATACAAATTCCCCTTTTCTATGAACAAAAAAACCCTACGGAACTTCATGAGTAAGTCAATTTGCAACTCCTGTTTGTTTGACCACACAAACAAAACGAATAACAAGCAAAATTAAATAAAATAATCATCATTCAAAAAACGAATAGCTACTTGCACAGAAGTTTATGCAACAGACTTACTAGTTCTGACAGCTTCCTCTGCAGATCCCAATTGCAGGGACAAATTATTCAGCTGTTTGTTCAGACTGTCAATAGCATTTGAGCTATCAGATAGTTTGGTTTCAAAAAACTCCTTGCCCTTTTCAGCTTCAGAGACAAGTCAGGAATACCTTATCACTGTCAATTCAAAGTAAAATGCAAAATTATAAGACCTCGCATAGATTTTTTACAAACCTTCTTGAACCTGACCGGCTAAGAGCTGTAAAGTTTCAGTCAGTTGATCGCACAAAGTCTTAGTGGAAGAAAACTTAGAGTCCATTCCTTTCCAAAGCTTCTCATCCTCCTTCTGCCTCACTCTATGCTTGGCATTTTCATTGAAGGCGTTCTGCAACTTTTCCTCTAACTCATTGATATGCTTTATCGATTTCTTCAGCTTAGAATTCTAAAGGATCATATCACCATTCAATTTCATGTTATCAATGAATTCCAGTTACTTTTTCCCAAAATAATGACCTAATTATCATGTAGATATATAACAGGAAGAATTTTATTTAATTTTTACGAAGTAGCAATAGTATGCATAAAATTAGAATATTGTATGAGAACATGACAAAAGGAAAACGAATATTTAAATACTACTTGAAAATTCAGCAATTAATACATACATATGATTTAGACATGTAAAGGAAAGGTATAGAGATTCAATTATGATACCGCTAATTCGAGATCAGTTTTCACAGAGGCTTGCTCTTTGATCAATTTCTCTGCAAACAAACAGATCAAGACACAAATCAGCTAGATATTCAAAGTGATCTAAGAAAACAAGAAAAGTAACTCAAAAGTCGTCGATCAATACCAGCAGTTATCTTCAAATTCGCAAAACTTCCTGAAGAAATCGATTCTGAAGATTGCCGAGAAGAGAACGGGAGGTTCTTCGCCGATCCGGAGATGGATCCTGGTAGTGACTTGAACTGGTCGAGGCTTTTCAAGCTCGGAAACCCTAACTTCTGCATCTTGATCTAATCTGTCGATCAATGAATTGAAAACCCTAGAGATTTATGCTTCAACCTCCCTTCGCTCTCTGAGGAGAGATATGTTGATCTCAGCTGTTTGGATTTTTTGAGCGAAAAGAAACCGAAATGAATTTGGGCGCCAAGTGACTGGGTATTTATAGGCAGTTGTCAGTAACGAAAGCGCGCGGGAGGCGCTTATAATTACTGATGGATGCTTGTCGTACGAAAAAACGACAGTAGGTTATTGATACTTTATGAATAAAGGATCACTTCACCCCTTAATTTGGCACAAAAGATAAAGAAAATCATTTTCAAATAAATTTAATTATTTCAATCAAAGGTGGACATTCTCGTACTAAAAAGGCCCTCTCATAGTCGCACCCAATTATCTATTTTACACGCTCCATTTCAAAATGAAAAATAAATTAAAAAGATTTTTAATATTTTATTCATTCTCAAATTGATACTTAACAATTTTCAAATTTTAAATATTATGTCTATACTTTTTAAAGTTCGCATAATATATCAATTTTTGAAAAAAAACTAGGGTCTATTTTTATTGTTGAAATTTTTTCGATCCGTCTTCAATTTTTAATTTGCCTCCAATATATGCTTAAAGTTTAATTCAACAAGAAAAAAAAAGTTGGCTACTTATAAATAAAGTTTATTTCTAGTACTAGTATGCTAATTTAAAAAATAATTAAATATCAAAATAACAAAAAAATTATAGAAATTGAAAATTTTTCAACAACAAAAATGGAATGATTTATGACTATTTTGTCAGTTTGTCTTTTTTAAAAATTTATTTTTATTTTTTATTGTTAAAAGTTTGTTGTCTCTTTTTAATTGAGGGTTTGTGAGGTGGTGTTAAATCAATTTTCATTGTTATAGTTTTTAAAACCATTAATCAATTTGCGAATGGTGGAAAAATTTAATTGAGAACTGTCTTTTATTAGCAAAACAATTAATAAATTAGTTTTTATTTCGTAATTGAATCTGCAAATCAGACAACATGTTATCTGTTCCATGTCAGGTCATCAAGTTTAGTTTTCAAATTTTTTCGAATTTCTCACAAATACAACCGTTTCATATTCGATTTAATAACATTTGATAATTAAAAAAAGAGAATATCACAAAAATATCACAAAAATAGCTCAACATTTCATAAATTGTCACCTAACTCCATTATTTATCATTCCTACCACAAAAACACAAAAGTTTACAACAAACACCATTCCATTAAAAAGGTGACACATGGCAAAAATGACATTATCTTAATAAAAAAATTAGCTAGCACATGTGATTTGCGTGTCAGAGCGCGTCAGCGCGCGTCATAGCACGTCAGAGCGTCAGCCAATAGCACGCAAGCATCAACAAATTATAGATACAGTTTTGTAATATCATCAGATACATCTTTGATACATCTCTGAGATATCATTGATACATTCTCCAAAAAAATAAAATTGACAGTTTTTTATTTATCTTTTAAAAATATATTTTGATTATATATTGTATTTTATTATTCCTGTATATTTATAAATATAAAAAAATCCACAAAATTATTCAAAGTAATATTTACAAAAATTAGAAACTAGTTTAATTAACTACAATAAATAATTATGTATCAATGATGTATCAAACAAATATATGTAAAAAAATCACAGTGTGTAAATTTAGTAAAAATGTATAAATTTGGTAAAAATATATCTACCATGTATCTATTTAAATACATTTAAAAATATATCTATCGTGTATAAATTATGTATCAGCGATGTATCTATTAAATACATTTAAAAAAATGTGTCTATCATGTTTATATATATTTTTTTTATAGAAATTGACGATGATTTATTTGAATATATCAGATATCTATCTACGCTATAAATAATACTCCAACGATGGCAGTCCTTGAAACTATAGAACTTGACAAATCAAAAATGTATCATCGATGTATTAAATATGTATCATATATGTATAGGTGATATATCAAATTATAAGTTTGATAATTTTTTAATTTTCAACGTAATTTGACAATAGTCTTTTTAAATATGTATAAACTATGTATTAGAAATGTATCACATATGTATCCGAAATGTACCAAATATTTATCTAGGCGGAGGTCACACGCTGATGGAGATGGATATGCGGTGGCCGGAAATATATATATCGTGTATAAATTATGTAGCAGCGATGTATCTATTAAGTACATTTAAAAATATATATATTATATATAAATTATGTATTAACGATGTATCTATTTAATACATTTAAAAATATATCTATCGTGTATAAATTATGTATCAGCGATGTATCTATTAAGTACATTTAAAAAATGTATCCATCATGTTTAGTATTTTTTTTTGATAAATATCACGTATAAATTATGTATCGGAGATGTATCACATATGTATCTGAAATGTATCGCATACGTATAAACATATATGTTTATAAGCTTTTCTAAATATAAAAACGAACCATCGAATTAGTCAGTTAATTCAATTAATGTATCAAGTATGTATCTATCATGTATAAATTGTGTATCAAAGATGTATCAAAAACATATTCGAATTACAATTTAATGTAGTCGATTAGAATTAAATAAACACTAGAAAATAACATTAGCAACAATAAAATATCGAAATTCACTATCTAACATTCAGAGATTACAAAATTAAACTCAATTCATTAAAAATAAAATTAGAAATGTATCGCAGATGTATCAAAAATGTATCAGAGATGTATCCGCTCTATTAATAATTTTATAATGCTGGTCTCCATTTAATTTGTTAAGACTCACTTTCTCGAGAAAATGGTAAGACTCACTTTCTTTCATTTTTTAACTATCACTCTATCACTAATTGCAGCTCATGAACATACAAGGCCTTCTTAGAAGGATTAGAAAACACCATCCAGGCTTCAGATACAAAGCCGAAAAGCCAGCTCAGCAAATGAAAGCCTATTCCTCACCGGACTCAACAGCAAAGCTAATTTTCTGCACTGATTCGCAACGAGTTCCATCGATTGACTCAGTTTTGGAATCTGTAATATCACGTAATAGTCGTTGTTATTGCTTCCCGTGTTGTAGTTTATCACTCTTAATTCTCTGGCGAGGAGCGTGCCAGCTACGGCGATTATTTGGTCGGCGAATTTGAGTAATCTAGGGTCCGATTCACGCGCCCGGATCGTGAAACTTTTAGCTACTTGAAAATCGCGTGCTGTTAGTAGCTTCTCCGATATCGTCAACCACCGTTCCGCCTCTATTCTGTAACTGCCATCGCCACCGACGCCGTCCATTTCTCTCTCTAATTTTTTTTACTTTCTCTCTCTACTTTGGGGATTAGGGTTTGGGGAAAGGGAAGAAGATGAAAAGAAAGATGGGTCAATTTTTTATCGAGTGGACGAAATAGCTCCGATTGGAGAGCTCGGTGGTGGAGAATGATGCGAGTAGTGGTGGTGGTGGAGAATGATGGTGGTGAATGATAGGATAATGGAGAAAAAGAAAGAAATTATGAAGAAAAATAGTCTACTGAATGTTATATGGGTGAACACGTGTAAATTTAAGAAGAAAGTGGTGGTGGTTGAAAATAAATGAAGAAAGTTGGTGATTATGTAAATCAAATGGTGACAATGAAAATAAAATCATTAAAATTGTAAAGTGCGAAAATAAGAATAGTTTTTCTTATTTTTTTGTTATTTTCTCTTAAAAAAATATAATATATAATTTATTTTATTAGATTTATTTTATTGGAATTAAATTTTTGCAGATTAAAAATTCATTTTAGACAATAGAATTAGGCATGTTTTTAATATTAATTATTTTTTGATATTCATACAAAAGAAAAAATAGGAAAAAAGTAGACAAAAATTTGTAAAATAAATATTTTTTTCGTGACATTTTAAAAGTTCTATTTATTATTTTAGGACATTCTATTTTAAAAGTCTAATTTTTATATTTAAAATATGTTTATATTATATTTTACTTTTTATTTAGTTTTTTTAAAGTAATTTTATAGAAAATTCAACTACCTAAAACAGAAGTAAAACATGAATAAACATAAAAATAGGGACAATAAATGTAGTTTTAATTTTTATGTAAAAATAGATGAAACTTTTAAAATGAAATAAAAAAGTATATACATAAAAAAAGAATTATCAACAGACAAAAATCGCGGCTCTATTGTCGAGGACGGAGTTTTTAGTTTACGCGGTGATGGAGCCAAAGCCAGAGGCAGCCAAAGGTAAACCCGAATCCACCATTCTCATCTCTCCATTCTCTTCACCAACCATTAATTGTTTCTCTTCGATTCCCATTATGTCCCTTACTTCTCCAAAACTCTCAATCTAATCCATTACACAAAAATGTCAGGGTTTGAACTCTGGTTAAAAAATTCACTATCAGGGGACCATTCCCAAACTTCGTTCCCTCTCGATTTAAGTTTATTCACTTATGGTGGCATATTTCTGGAGCCCACCATTGGTTCTTCCTTTACCAATCTCATTTCTTCTAGAGGTAGCTCAGTTAAGATTTCGAGTTTAGATGTTTCTTCTTCTATTTCAAAAAGTTCAATTTTATGTGGGTTTAGGAGAGAAAAAAGGCAAAACAGTAAAGATGCTGTCAGTGGTTTATTTTTTTCGGTCAGCTTGAGCAACGATGGGCCGCAGCTAGTGCAGCAGCAGCAAACAAATGAGTATAATTTGGTGCAAAACGGCGACGGAGACACTAAAAACCATGTCGATTTGGAAGGAAGAAGGAAACGGAAAATTACGGTTAGAGGAGGACGCCGTGCTGCAGTGAACACTACCAATCATTTATGTGCTGGAGCTATTGCAGCTATGGTTTCAAGGTTAAACAAATAAAACATCAATTTCATTACTGTGTACAGTTTTTTATTATTAATTAGTATTAACTTATTATGTTTATTAAGTACCAGATTTTTTTATTTCCTTAAAATGCCAGAACTGTTGTGGCTCCTTTAGAGAGATTAAAGCTGGAATACATGGTTCGTGGAGAGCAAAAGCATATAGTAGAATTAATTAAGACAATTGCGAGTACTCAAGGATTGAAAGGGTTTTGGAAAGGGAACCTTGTTAACATTCTCCGTACAGCTCCATTTAAAGCTATCAATTTTTGTGCATATGATACCTATAGAAAGCAATTGCTTAGATTCTCCGGGAATGAGGAGACGACAAATTTTGAACGGTTTGTTGCTGGTGCTGCTGCTGGGATTACTGCTACTATACTCTGTTTGCCGCTCGATACTGTATGTGAATACATTTTCCCCGTATTAACATTTTTTTATTTATGTGCCGTTTCATGCTCTATTATCTTGACTTATTGTTCATTTTCTTGGTTGTGTGTCAGATCTTCATACAAATTAATGGGGTCACATGAATGTAACCTTATACCTACTTTATTTGAATCAAATGGATATTGGAGAATGTTAGGTAGATAAGTTGGGTGGTAAATGCTGTTAACTTAGTTCTGACTGTTGTATCTATGTAGACTTGTATCAAAATGCAAGCATTCTGTAAGCTATTGATGCTTTGAATGGCCATCTTCTTGGAGGGTATGGATCATCTATTTGAGGGGGTATAATTATAAAACCATCACGAACTACCTGCCATTTTAAAAGAACCTTTCTTATTCCTTTTGAAGTCCACACCGCTTGAGGAAACCGAGTAACTCAGCATTTCAGCTAGCACTTTTCTGAATATGAATTAATTTTATAGAACATTGGTACAAAGTAGAAAATCTGGCTCCAAAATGATTTAGTTGTATAAGTTCCTGGAAGCCATCCTTAATCTACTTATACTCGGGGCCTAATTGAGTTGAACTGAGTAGAAGTCTAAATTATTGAAGGTATATGTGACTAAGTGAGGAATTAAGTGGCTCGGTTTTGCTATTCTATTTGTTGTCATTAGTGAGTTCTAAATCATGTTTTTATTGATGTATCTTTTAGATCCGGACCAAGATTGTTGCACCTGGTGGGGAAAATTTGGGTGGGGTAATTGGTACTTTCCGATATATGATTCGAACTGAAGGGTTCTTTTCCCTTTACAAGGGTTTAGTGCCTTCTATCATAAGCATTGCACCTTCAGGGGCAGTATTCTATGGAGTGTATGATATATTGAAGTCTGCTTATCTGCATTCACCTGAGGGCAGGCAAAGAATAGAAAATATGAGCCAACACGGGGCGGAACTGAATGCTTTGGACCAGCTAGAGTTGGGACCGATTAGGACATTGCTGCATGGAGCTATTTCTGGTGCTTGTGCAGAAGCTGCTACATACCCATTTGAAGTAGTGAGGAGACAACTTCAACTTCAAGCCCGGTCTTCTAAACTGAGTGCACTAGCAACCGGTCTTAAAATTGTTGAGCAAGGAGGGATTCCAGCTCTATATGCAGGACTCTTTCCCAGCTTACTGCAGGTTACATGATAAATTTCAACTACTTTTCGATGCTGTCACCATTAAAAATCTAGAACTCTTCTTTTGCACCAGCTGCAAAAAATTTATACTGTTTAAAGAAAATATGCATCCACTGAAATTAACAAAATTATGTGGATGCTGGTTTTAAATGTTCTGCATTTTTTAGTTGATTTCTGCATCTTATCATTCAATGTTCTTCTTGTATGGGATTTATACTGGAGGCAAAATCTGTAATCCGACTTACATGAGCTAAAATTCACCTTTTCTGAAACCTTTCATACTCAGCTGTCAATGAGAATGATTTAGTTTTGCATTGTGTTGCTGTAACTTGTACGGCTCTTAATTTTTTTGTAGAATGTTGCCACTAGTGTTCTGTTTACTTTTCTTATAACTCGGACATTTTTCATCTTCAGGTACTTCCTTCTGCATCAATAAGTTTCTTCATGTACGAGTGTATGAAGATTGTTCTCAAAGTAGAATGAGTTGTGATAATGAATTTATTAGCAAAATAACTGGAGCTATTGCGGTCGCTCAAAGATGAGCTCAGAATGTAATCAACATGGTAAGGCTTATCATTTATGCATGACTTACCATAATTCTTGTACTTCAGAAAGAAGAGAAAATGATCATTTGGAAATCTATGATATCCTTTGATTCAATACTCCTGTTCATAACTTTTGCCACTGCCCCATCTTGACCTTCCTGCTTTACTCTGTGTTAGGGGGTGTAAACGAGCCGAACTTGAGTTGTGTCAAGCTCGAGCTCGAGCTCGAGTGTGTTATACAAGTTCAAGCCCAAGCTCTAAAATTCTCAAGCTTGAGCTTGAATGACATCCGAGCTACTTGAGCTCAAGCTCGAGCTCGAATGACATTCGAGCTACTCGAGTTCGACCTTGAGCTCGACTTGAGTGCAATAAAGAAAAAAAATATTATTGAAAAATTATCATATTTGATGCGATTGAAATTTTTTTCACTATAAAATATAGAATTCAGCCAATTAAGATAATTTACACTTAATTTAGAGATATAAAAAGCTAATAATTATTTTGTGTGTAAGAGAACCGTGTATGCTCGTGAGCCTCAAAGGTGTCTTTATACTCTAGCTCTGCTCAAGATTAAATTCTAGTAGCTCGCGGTGGAGTTGGACTCAAATTTTTCGAGTCGATCTCAAGTCTTTTCAAGTTGATTTTAAGTAACTCTTGAGGAGTCCAACTCATTTACACCCCGAGCTGTGATTCTGATGAATTAAACTCATGTGCAAAGCCTGAATAGATGCCATTATGCAGATTGACAGTACTTTAAGCTTGATTAACATGTCGATGGTTTTAATTTTATGGCCATTTTTTAATTTATTTTTTATGTCCTATTGACCTACCAGAATAAGTAGCGGTTAAATTGATCTATTTTGAATAAGTTTTATTAAGATTTTTTTGTTAATTTGGTTCAATCAATAAATTTTTTTGGCTCAGTTTTGGTTAAGATTAAAATTTTAGTTATGCCGAATTCATTGAATATTTTATATTTTTATTTATATGTTCATCAGTTTAATTGAATTAACTGATTAATTTGATCAGTTCAATTTTGTATATTTAAGATTTTAGTTAATTCAGTTAAATTAATTTCAGCTATGATTTCTCTGTGATTTTAAACTAATTTCTATTCGCTGTTCAGAAAATACATTTTCTAAGAGAGAAAAGATTCAGTAACTGATAGGAGGAATTAGATGCCAAATTTTCACGGGGAGTGATGCGTTTTTAACTTTTTGCAGACAAATCATGTTAATCTTTTTAATAGACTATATTATCTTCGTCTAGCTACATTTTTGGCCGCATAAAGTCCTCCAAAGCATTTATGGAAATCATAAGGAAGAATTGGACTGGACCATCAATCCAACTAATCGACAATGCCATATATCTGTATTCATTTGCTTTCACATTCTTAATCCAATTTTTAGTATAATTACACATATTTCGTTTAAATAAGTTTTTACATTTTGAAAGAATATTAAAAAAAGTTCACTTTAAACATGAGATATATTAAGTATAACAATTTAAAATTTATTCTTTTATTAATTTTACTTTCATATACATTTTGAATTTAAATGTTTTTTATTGTGCAACCTTACCCTTTAATTCATAGGCTCGGTGTTTAAAAATACCAAGCATTTGCTTTCTAGGTCGATTATAATCAAACTTTTCAAAATCAATTCATTTAGTCTGTTTAGGGAGTTTGTGTGTCAATTATAGTCAATTTCAAAGATAATTAATTTTTTTGTTAAATTCAGGTATTTCAAGTTGCTGCTACATTTACAAAAAATTTTAATTATTTTCAAAATCAGTCTCCGAATTATGAGAGAAGGAGCTTTTTTTTTTTGATATAGGTAGTATTAACTAAGGCATCATTTGATTGGAGGTAAATAGGCCAGAAAAGTTGTACTTTTCGGGAAGTAACAATTTTTTTTATTTTGACTTCCCTTTGACTAAGAAAATAACTTCCCTAACAAAATTTAAGGAAGTAGAACTTTTCTAACACTTTTGTTAGATTTTTCTAATTTAACCTTAACTCTTTTTTTTCTTTCTAAAATTCCTATAAAAAATATTTTTATTTATTTCAAAAAATATAGCTATATTATTTTATAATTATTATTTATAATAAAATTAAATATTTTTATTTAATATTCTTATTGACAATTTTTATATTATGTAAAACTGAACTAAAAAAAATATAATTTTTAAATTTTCGTATTTAAAAACTCTCTCAAACAGTACTTGAATCGTAAAATAAGAGTTAATAAGCAAAAATTAAATTACTTATTGCTTGATTTAAAAAAAAATACTTATTTATTTAAAAATATAAAAATTATCAAAAGATATTTATGTCTTTTAATTAAAAAATATAGTATATTATATTAAAATCAATTTCGTATTTTTCGGAAAGTAAAAATTGAAACAAACAACATTTATCAAACTTTTGGGAGGTTAACTTCCCGGGAACTAGAGGTGGCAAATGGGTGGGTATGGGTTGGGTTAAAATGGGTAATCTACCCATTTTTTTTTTTGAGGGAAGTAATCTACCCATTTATGACCCGTTTTAATTTTATATGGGTGCCCATACCCTTATAACCCTATATAACCCTAACCCACACATTAACCCACTTTATATGTATAATGTAAAAAATTTACTTTTTAAAATTTAAATTATATTACATTTTAATTGTACATCTTGTGAGAATTAATAAATTTTAGAGAGAAACTTTTAGAGAGAATATGTTCCGGAAAAAAATACTTTCCGAATTCGACAAAAAAAATATTTTCCGACAAAAAAGTATTTTCTGGAAAAAAAAAATTTCGAAAAAAAAATATTTCCTGGAAAAAAGATATTTTCCGGCAAAAAAAATTTCTGAAAAAACAAAATTCTGGAAAAAAAATATTCTGAAAAAATAATTTCCTGAAAAAAAAATATTTCCCCAAAAAAAATATTTTCTGAAAAAAAATTATTTTTTGAAAAAAAGTTATTTTCTGAAAAAAATTATTTTGGTTCATTATGATTTTTTAATATTGATTTTGAAATTTAAAATTCATTTGATATTTCCAAAAAAAAACTCAAATACTCTTAATTTGATATGTGTCATTCAACCAAATTTGCCTATTGGATCATTATAAGTAGAGTGTGGGTACCCATATCAAATCTTTTTATAACCCTTATTTTAATGGGTTGGAAGATTTTTACTCATTTACTATCCATTTAACATATAACTATCCTTTTATAATCCATATCCTTTATATAATGGGTGGGTAAATGGGTATGGATGAGAATTGCCACCTCTACCGGGAACTATATTTCCTGCGAAGTTAATTTTTCGGGAATTGCTATAAAACGAATCAAGTGAGGCCTAAGATTTCTTGTCAATGTAGGCTTATTTTGGATTACTAAGACATCTCTAAACGCATTAAGAGATTGTATCTCGAATCACGCCTCGGTAATTAATAATAACTAACGACTCGAAATAGTCGATTATCTTTGGGAAAAAAAATTCCTTAGAATTGGATTTTTTCATATGGATGGTGAGACTTGTGTTATGGTGAAGATATCACGGGTAACTATTCTCCCACAATATGGTTCCAAGTTTCAAGTTCCAATTTTATCAGAAGTCCATAAGGGGACCTAATATGGTTAACGCCGGGCACGTGTTAACGTCCACCATTTCAACAAAACAAACTTTCACTAATACGTGTTACTCTATCATTCGCCTTTCGTACACGCAAAAGCCCCACTCACTCTCCTTTACTCTCTTTTCCTTTTAAACCCAACAGTTCCCCCCCAAGTTTTTCTCCGCCACCAGATCCTCCTCTTCGCTTCTCGTCTTCCTTATCAAAAACTAACTGAACTTATCTCCGCTATGTCGTCTCCGTTACATGAAGGCGACGCCTCTACCTCCGATAATGTCGGCTTGCATGGGGAGGCTGTTAACAGATCCTCCTGTAATAATTCAAGCTGTAACCAATGCATAAGATCCGAATCATCTGATCCTCCTTCATGTTCCTCTTCTTCTATACTAATAGATTTTCTAGATTTAATTCAATCAAATGAATCTGATAAATTACAGAGAGTAATAATTGCTTCCATTAAAGGATTCTCAATTGGTGCTGGTCTTAAAGGAGGTTTATCTCTGTTTTCGATTCTCGCCAGGCTACGACGCGCTAAATCATCCTCTCCCTCAAGGTCTTTTAAAAAAAAAAATATTATTATGTGATTTTAATTTCTATCTTATTGTCTTATCTTATCCTTTTTGAAAAATGAACTTAGCTTTTGTTTTTTTTCGTGTTGCAGGAAAAATAGGCAATCTGTTACTCTAGCGCTTAGCGAAACAGTAAGATACGGTCTGTTCCTCGGAACATTCGCTGGTACTTTTGTTTCCGTTGATGGAATCATTGGCTCTTTGTTTGGTCACCGACGGTAAGCAATTAATCAGACGTGACCGAATGTGGAACATTACATCACTTAAATTTGGAGCTTGATTGCTAGTGTTTTAATGGCAGGACTGCCAAATGGAGGGCTTTATTGGCAGGATTGATAGCAGGGCCATCTATGTTGCTTACAGGACCAAACACACAGCATACGAGTTTGGCTATATATATACTTATGCGTGCTGCTGTATTGGCTGCACGTTGTGGGATTAAAAGTAAACGGTTTGGGAAATACTGTAGACCTCTTACTTGGAAGCATGGCGACATTTTTCTAATGTGTCTTTCTTCTTCTCAAATTTTGTACGTAACATTTTCTTTGCTGAACAAAATTAGTGGTTTTATTTATTGCAGTTTTTGGTTTAAAATCTGATTAATTTTATTGTATAAATCTGCTTACTTCATAGTTATTATTTGCAAATATGTGTGGAAGTGTAAATTTTTACCGGCTTCTATCATCTTTGTAGTTTGCCCAATTAGTAATAAATGCTGGCAGTTTGGCAGTTATGAGACCGAAGCTGCATTATGATAAGTATGGATGCAGGAGAGATGTGTTCACTCATTCTGATTGTGTCATAGTATTTCCTTTTACATCAAGAAATAATTTATGAAAACGATAATGATGATAAAAACAACTGCCGAAATGTGTAGGCTGCATATCAAATAAATGACAATCATGGCTTAGCAGACACCTTGCTAGGAATTTTTATTATTAGTTTTTGCAGCTGAAAACTTGTTTTGGTAATCCACAATTCTTGTTGCATGAAAAATATGCGGTGAGGCCTATATTCTTATGATATTTTATCCATAATTGTTCTATAAGGTCATTCATTAAAACCTTGATCCTTTTTGCACACAAGGAGAAACCGAGAGAAATATTTTTCTATCTGAATGACTTGCTACTTTAAGTTTTTAAACAAGCTGATAATTTTTCAATTGTGTTTGATAATATGGTTTGGTTAGTGTTTAATACGAGCTACATTAGGACTTCCATTCTGCATCAAATTTATGCTCTTATTTCCAGATTGTTTCATTATTTGATAGACTGCAAACTCACGCTCAGATTTCTTGTTTTTATTTTGTTCTTTGATGGATTGCAAATATTATTTCCTTTTAGAGTTTATTTCATTAGAAGCATGCATTTTCCAGGTCAGCTTATATATTGAAGCAAGAGAGCTTGCCTTCATCATATAAGTCCTTTCTCAACACGCATGGAGGAAAGGATCTTCGTATCTTGCAAGGAGTGAAGGATATCGCAAGTGGCTTGCCTTTTACAAACTTGGATATGATAGAAACATATTACAACTCTTTAGGTGTTAATATAAAACTAGATCCAGAAATGAAAATCCCCTGTTCGGTATGATATTTCTCTCTTTCTTGATCTAATTTGTTTGAGAAAGTTTTATCTTACATTTCTGTTATACTGCAGACTGTTCATTTTGTGTCATTTTTCTCATGTTGTCTTCTTCCAAAAACGGTTGACATATTATAGAAATCTTTTAGCTGCACTACTGGTAGATTTCTTGCTATTCCTTCCTATCCACATATTGATAAATATTTTGAAGCTTAGAGTAAAGCAAACAATAGCTCCTGGGTAAGGGACAACTTAGAAAGTAAGTTTTAATGACATATATGCTTTGTCAAATGTTTAATATTTTTTTTCATTTTATAAATACATGTATGTATGTATGTATCTTGTCATGTACCTGAAATACTCAACATGACAGGGCTCTTTTTGGTAGCCCAGAAAATAGAGGAAAAGGGTGAGAAAATAGAAGAAATAGGAAAGGATTAGAGGGAAAATTAGAGAAACAGGGAGTTGGAGAAGAAGTAGAGAAAATATATTTGATATTAATTGATTGATTCCTTCTCTACACAATACTAGGCATATATAAGCTAATTTGTTATGCTAAATGACGAAAACAACTAATACAAACAAAATTAATATCAACCTAACAATATTCTTGTGCTAATCACCAATTGTCTATTTAGTTTTTTCTAGAACCATCTTGAATATTCTATTCCTCTTATACCCAATCTACCCTAACCTTGGTACGTGACATATGTATAGATTTGAAACTTTTGAACTTATTTGAGCTGTAGTTTAAGATTAGTAAATTCTTTTGTTGGACTATTTAGTAGTAATCTAGTTGATTGGTTGAGCTCAACTTATACATAAAAACTCAAGATTCAAAACTGTATTTGGTCAAATACATCCTGAAATATGAATTACAACTTTTAAGTGCTATTAGCTTGTCAGTGATACACTTTATCCGGTGTGGGCATTAGAGCATTGAGAGGAGCTTTCCCTAGTACGAGAGGACCGGGAACAACACACCTCTGATCTCGCCGTGACCTTGTCTTGAATTCTCAAAACTTCTCTTGCTCCACCCGCGCAGGGGCACATAACCCGTCGCTATAAGGATTCACGAGTTATCAGTAATTGTTCTTTGTTTACATCATAGTAGATATTTGAGAATCTAGCTTAGTTGATGAAAGTAATCGGCAGTGCTGTAGTACATAAAATATGTTTATGCACTTGTGTATCTCTGACTGTTGAACTCTAAATTTTGTGCAGATCATACATGGAAATCAGTCTTGCAGTGCACATGTTCTATCATTTTTCCTTCAGGCGTACAAAAGGGCAGTCCCAGTATATCTCCCTGTTTATTTAGTTCCTGCATTAATAGTTCATCGTCAAGGCCTCTTGAAAAGGTATGAAGCTGTTAAGAAGAATATCTCATTTATTGTTGCAAAAGACATTATTTTGATTGCACTCTGGTTGGGGTGTTCTTCACATCGAGTGTTCTAGTTGGTAAAATAAGTTAATGTGATGATTATGATGCATTATTTCTTTATGTTCTGTTGGTGGATGAGTTTTTATACAAGTCTCATTCCGACTTTAGTATAGGCAATAAATTGTTGAAGCAATTTTTCATCTATAATTAGAAGGACCAGAATTTTATTAAATTTTCAGCATGCTCTTATAGCATTATCTGCTTTGGCATGTGTAGACAGAGATTTGCATCTACCTATGTGTTTGACAATATGGTTCTCTTGCTGTGTACTTGTTTAAGCCCTTACTTATTTGCCCTTTTATGCTCTGGTTGCTTCTCACTTGTCAGTCTTTTTACAAGAAGTTGGATATTAAGTTTGTTGCTTTTATTCCTATTGCTTGCTCTCCTGGAATAGCTGTGAATATTCATTAGTTTTTCTTAATTTTCTGTAGTTGAGATGAATTCTGTAATATTATCAGTTTATCAGTAATTACACATGAATGATCCTATTTTTATCTTCTTGTTATGTTCAACCTTGTGCAGGCGCTACAGCATACTAGGGAAGGGTCTTCTTGGCACTGCAAGGTCAAGCTTGTTTCTGTCTGCTTACTGCTCTTCTGCCTGGTTAGTGATGATATCAAACTTTTCTACTCTTTTTCATGAAAATATAAATATTGTTGCAAGTCGCAGTGTTATATATAAATAAACTTTTGAGGATAATGATGTGTAACTACAAAATCTTTTCTGTTCATCAGGATGTGGACATGCGTGCTCTTTAGAATTTTCCGGAGATGCAACATTCCAATGGTGGCAATGGGGACGGTATAGCATCTTAAACTATATACTGAAATCGATAGCTAATAAAGATTTTGTGTTTTTAATACGGCACTTGTATTTTGCTCAGTTCCCGACGGGTTTAGCCTTAGCAATCGAGAAGAAAAGCAGGCGGATGGAAATATCGCTGTATTGCCTTGCACGGGCAATTGAGAGCTTCTTTACATGTATCGCTGATGCAGGGTATTTACCTCATTCCAAGAGCTTCAGAAGAGCAGATGTGGTAGTTTTCAGTATCTCAACAGCAATAATTATGCATTGCTATGCGATGGAGAGAGAAGTGTTTCGGTCCAAATACCTTAATGTTCTTGACTGGGTGTTTGGTGTTCCTCCTCCCCCGGATGAAACACCACGTGCAACAAGAGCTCAAAGCAAATGCACGGTATTTCTAGATTCATTGCGAACTTCAAATTTTATTAATTCAACTTCTCCCAGAGATTTATAGCAATTGTTTGTACCTGATAGTAACATTATTATAAACAGTACTATATTAGATTTATGGATATTCGCATATAGTATTGGTTTTTTTGGAAAGGAGATAGTATTGAATTCAAAGTCATTTCAACAAATAAACGGCTGGAAACAGAAACGCAGAACCACGAGTCATATTATAACATTGATCATAACATGATTACTTTAAACAAGCATAGACACGCAATATAATAACTTGCCAATTGGAGAAATAGAGTAACTGTGAAATTTGCTTCCAAATCCTCAACTTGTTATGTATGTCCACCATTTATACAAACCATATCCATAAACTGCAGTGTAAACAATCAATCTCACTGGAGAGACGCTATTCCTGTATGCACATTAAGATGGTTATTTGGAAAAAAGAACTCCACCTTTTATTAATTTTTACCGCTTTAAATACCACACTTAAAAAGTTGAGAAAAAAAGGTACACCTTTCCGTTTTTTTTGACAATTTCTGACTCATCATAATCGGACATCGTTTCATTCATACAAAACTGTCAAAACTGTATAAGTGGTGAAGAAACAATGTTTTGGGCCCGAAATTGTTAAAAAAAATGAAGCTTTTTTTTTTGCCAACTTTCAATATAGTGTTAAAGCCCTAAAAATGTGAAATGTGATATTTGTTTTTTTTTTTGCAAATGACCTAAGATTCAGTTTCAGTACAAATGGTTCATGTAGCTATTTTTTTAGATAAACCTAATTCAACAATCGACAAGATAGAGTTGCATGAAAACTTACTTCTTCAGTCTTGGATTTCGGAAATAAAAATGCTTTTAAATTCCGAAAATCTATATTTACATCACATCTTAGAAAAAATATTGTTTCACCGATTTTCATTTTCAGTATTTAGTATTTCAGCATTTCCTTTTGGGCAATAACTAGAAAAAGCAAGTTGGGCAAACCTGAAGGCAGATGTGTGAGCAAGAGCAGCTTTGTCTTGTTGAGTAATGGGAGAAGACCATCGAGAGAATTGTCTATCGAAATAATCCCAGTCAGGCAAAAGAACCCCAGCAACGGCAACAACACCAACTCCATAAGTGAGCATTACTTTCTTGAATGATTGTGTGCATATTCCGACCACCAACATTACTCCTGCTAACCATACTAGACTTGTCCTCAGAGCTGCATCCTTTGTAGTAATATTATTATTATTATTAGCCATTTTTATGTGCCTCGAAATGAAGATTAACGGAAGAATTTGTATGCCAAGGCTGATTTTGATTATTGTATGGTGCTGCCATGGCATGGAGAAGACAATAGATATGGGGTCTTTTGTAAGTAGTTGTTAGTTAGGGAATTAATGAAGATTTAAATGCTGTTGACACTATAACTTTATGGCTTTTGTTTGCTAGTGGAATAATACTGCATGATTTAGCTAATGCAAATCCTCTCCGGGATATGTATAGTCTACTGATGGAAACTTGTAAGGTCTAGCCATAGCCCATATGCATTTAGAGATCGCGAGTTCGAACTCCGACTTTTACATCTTTTAGTTTTGGTTGATTTAAATGTGTGTATCGAAAGAAAGATGGTTACCTCCCGTTGTACAATCTAATCTCTATCTATGTTAAAAAACAAAAGTATCTATGTACTTGTACATCAGCTAAGTGGGAAATGTAAATGAATGATACAAATGAATAATAACTAATCTTCAAGGGGTAGTTATTATAATTGATTAACAAAGTGTTATTGCTCAAAGGCTTAAATTTCCAGCCGGCTGGACATCTCTCATGAGTCTGTCCAAGTTGGGTAAGAATCTTGGAGATGGACCCAACTCATTCAGCCCGACATTAGCCCATGATCAGAATTCAATTTTGCGCTTTTTATCCAAAGAATCAAGATTTCATAATCCTCATTTACAATTATAGAGTACATAGTTTTAACTTTCTAAACATATACGGAAGAAAAAATTATAATTATACGATAATGTAAATACCCTTTAACATTCATAATCCTCATAATTCATTTGATTTTCTCTCTATTCATCTTTCTCTCTCCTCATTCTCTGAAATCAGATATGTTCTTCGTGCTTTTCCGCCGTTCCGCCTCCGTCGTTCTACCTTCGTCTCGCCGTTGAAGTCATTATCTCTGTTCGTCGGCACTGTCGTCTTCATTATTATCGGTTTTGTTATCGCTTTTTTATTTTGATTTCAGATCTGAAGTTCATCGTTTTTCTTCTTTTGTTGTTTTCAGATATGTAATTTGTTTAGTTTTTTGATTGTTTTTAACCATTAAACATGTATAAAGATATCTTTAAAGAATCTAATACGCATTTCACGTTATGTAGAATAATTTTGTGATTTTATGGAATAAAATTTTGTTATTCCTGCATTTTCTTATGTTTTGTTGTATTTCAGCATTTTTTTTTATTCTGGAGCACGATTTGTTGATGATGATTGATTGTTGAATTATTATAATGTTACAATGTTGTTGATATTATGTTGACTTTGTGTTGATATCAGTTTATATTTTCTTGATTTTAACATTGACAAATAAGATACTACTGTTTGTGAAATAAACTAAAATAATAAACATTAAACTGTGACTAGATAATGATATGTTAGCATTGTGGAAGAAGACAAATAATGATGTTGAATTATTGTAATGTTACAGTGTTGATATTATGTTGATTTGGTTAATATTTTGTTAATTTTAGTATTGGTGAAGAAGACAATAATGATGTTAAATTATTGTAATGTTACATATTGATCCTGTGTTGATATTATGTTGATATTTATTTCATTTTAACATTAATAAAAAAAGACCACATTATATATAAATAAAATAAAAAAATTAAAATTAAATTGAAATAATGTTGAAAAAAATAAAAATTAATGTAAAAAATATTGAAAAATTTAAACTAATTAGTTTATTACATATTGTTGAGTTTGTGTTGATATTAAAACTGACGAAAAACGTCAATAAAAATAATCAAAATCCAAAAAAATAAAAATTTAATTATGTGATAAATAATAAGTGCAAAAATATAATGGTGAATAAAAATTTAAAATGATAAAAAAAACTGTTGGAAAATAAGAGTTGATATAAAAAGTAAAGTTTTTTAAAAAATAGTATAAAAAAAGTTGATACGAAATGT
Organism: Mercurialis annua; assembly: GCF_937616625.2. Classification (NCBI taxonomy): domain Eukaryota; kingdom Viridiplantae; phylum Streptophyta; class Magnoliopsida; order Malpighiales; family Euphorbiaceae; genus Mercurialis; species Mercurialis annua. The sequence continues at coordinate 53,854,475 of NC_065570.1, read as the reverse complement.
TAAAATTTGGAAGAAATAGTAAAAAGTAAATATTGGAAAAAAAACAGTATTTCATATAAAAAGCCGTTCAATTTTTGTTTTATGAGAGTCTGAACAAAAATTTTTTATCAGCTAATTAAAATGAAGAACTAGGCCAAGTTGATATAAGCAATTTTCTTAACTAGAATTTCATTTTTTCCTGACTCATAATTGCATATGTGATAATTTATCTTGAGTTTAGCTTTATGCTTTTTTGTTTGTTTTATTTTGTTGTATAATTTTCTAAAGAGTTCCCATATGTTTATAACTTTACTTTAAAGTACATTCATAACTAAAAGGGAGACGAGTATTTGTTACAAAGTCAAATTTCATACTATTGGAATGCTTAATTATTGATGGAGTCTGCCTTCTGAACCGGTGAGTGAACCTGCAAAACAGGGTAGAAGCTAACCGGACGGTGGTTGTCCGATTAACTCTCCGATGCTAAAGTCAGTTTAGAGCTTTGAGCAGCGTTTTGAGTATATGAATGTAATTGTGATTCTAGGCATACCTCGTGCTCCTTTTATAGTAGTCGAATATACCTAGTAGAGTTGTATTAGGCAGGTGAATCCTACTTTGTAGGGATTCGGCCGTATCGTAGATATTCTCCTGATTTGTCGGGATCTACCTTAATCTGATAAGAGTCCTATTTAGGAACGTCTTCCTAAATAGTCTTATCTTCCTAAAGTAGAGCTTATCTTTCCATATGTAGTGTTTGTGTCCGAATAGGACAATATTTCCGTACTTAGTCGTTTACCCGAATCCCGGACCTGACGCGCTCTTGGCGGATCATATGGGATTCGGTCTTTATTAGCGTGTTACCGAATCTTAGAGATTCGGTATCTCCTTCATATCTTTCGGTCTTCAGGGGGAGTCCGGTATCGTCTGAGAGTGGATCTCCTGCGACTCGGCTCCATTATATTTACAATAGGATTCGGTATCCATCATTAGCCCCCCCGCAAGTGAGCTGAAGTAGTTTGGCATTTATGCCTTAGTGGATTTTAGCTCTTTTGGAGCTGAGTTCTTTTATACGGGCGAGTCGTTTTATATTCCGGGCGAGTCGTTTCATATGTTTGTGGGTGACGTTTCTTCTTTAGTAAGATTCTGTGTTGCCACGTGTCGGCATTTAATGATTCAACGGTTAATGATTCAAAAGCGTTTTGTATTTAATCTCTTCGCATTTCTTCTTTTCCCTCTTACTTTGCTTTTCGAATTTACTCTCATTTCTTGTAGCTATTTCCTTTTCGTTCTTCGTTTGATTATTTGATTCTTCGTGACTTGTTTTCTCCAGATTTTTCAGGTATGTTTTCTTTCGTCGTTTGGATGTTAATATGGCTTTCTTCTTTGTATATTCTCCATGATTTATATTCTGGAAATTCCTTCTGTACTTGGTGTTCTTCGATGTGTTCTTCAACGTGTTCTTCAATATATTTTTTGTTTGATCCTTATTTTGTGTTTATGTTTGTGATTTCCTGTTCTAGGATGCCTCTTAGTCGAGTGGAAGATGCATGCGCTGCTATGGCTTTTACCCGATCAAAGCTTCGTAGGGATGAAGTCTTAGATATCTATTTTAAGTATAGCTTTCCTTTTGATTATAGGGTGATATTACCCAGTGCCGATATGGCTGCGTCCGATTCTCCAGGGTCTTCTTGTAGGGCGGTTCTCTTCGAAGAGCAATTTGCTGCTGGTCTTAGGTTTCCTTTAGATTCATTTTTAGTAGAAGTGTGTAGGGATTTAAAGGTTGCTCTGGGGCAACTTTACCCTGGTACGATTAGAGTAGTGCTTGCCTTTTCGGAGGCATGTAGGCTCCGGGGCTGTGCCCCTTCTCTCAAAGTGTTATATCATTTTGTAGACTTTAGGAAGTGTGATGGCTGCTTCGTTTTCGCCCTTGGTAGAGAAGGGCGATCTCGTATTTATCTTCCTTGCCTAACCAGTCGCTGGCGAAGGCGTTTCTTTATTGTCTACCATAAATTTGCTTTTCTTCATTTTTCGGATGGTTTTTCTTCTCATCCAGTTCGGAGCTGTTCTTCTCCTTTAAGTTTATCCGAGTCAAAACTTGCTTTCGACATATCTTCCTGTAGTGTTGAATCGCGTCCTATTTTAGATGTCTTGGTCAATAGTCATCTTCGGCGTCGATGGCTTCCTTTGGAGGATCCTCCTCGAGGCTTGGCGGATCTTTGCTACTCTTTTGTTCAAGGTATATTAGTTTGCTTAAGTTCTTTTTAATGTTTCTTTTGTAGGATGTCTTCTTCTTCTGACGATTTCCTTTCCGGATTTCAAGTAGATTTGGACGTTCCGATGGGTGGTCCTGACGTTCCTATTGCCAACGTTATTCCTGGCGACATTGACGTGGATGGGGCTCCTGTTGATATTCCCATAGCTCCTGCCGAGATGGCGTTGCCTGAGATTATTATTGTAGATGATGATGATGGATCGGCTGATCCAGTAGGTGACGAGGCGGTTCCGTCACTACATCCCCCTCTAGCATCATCTATCGTCTCGGGGGGAGTTGGGGGTGTGGCCTCAGAGGGGCCTGTTGTTGCTGATTCGGGAGAGATTTCTCTAGGTCGAGACCCGGATTCTCCGTCTAGAAAAAGACGTCGAGTTGGCGATGGTTCTCCAACAAGGGAGGGTTTTCCTGGAAGCTCTTCTTCTGCTCCAGACTTGGTTCAGTGGGTCGAAGGTCAGGATCCTGCCAGTTTGCTGAATCCGAGAGTGCTAGCGGAATATATCCGGACTTTGGCGATTCCTGCTGATGTCACGTGGTTTTGTGGTAGGCCGGGTCAAGAGCTTTCCGATCTGGCTTGTTTTCATGGTTTCTCTGTAAGTGCTTTCTTTCTTGAGTATAATATGTTTTTTGTATTCAGTTGTTTTCTTATTTGTTTATTTCTGGTGTGTGTAGGCTCTTCAATCTATTTTGGTATTGAACGACCGCCGACAGTGTGCTGAGGAGGAGGTCGAGCGTCTGTCTGCTCTTTTGGCGACTTCCGAGTCTGAAAGGGCGAAATTGAAGGCCTCTTTGGAAGAGCATGATTCCCTTCTGGCGCAGCTCAAGGCGCAGGATGCGATTAATGATCGCCAAGTGAAAGTGATTGAGAAGAAGACTGATGACTTGACTCAAGAGATTGAGGAGCTCATTCGGATCAATTCCCTTGTTGGTGGGGAGAGGGACAGTCTTAGATCGGAGGTTGAAGGTCTTCACATCCGTCTGCTGGATACGAAGGCTTTTTACTCTGCTTTGATAAGCGAGTATCGCCTTGCGATTGGGAAGAAGCTTCTGGAGCAGAATCCTAATATTGATCTTTCTGGAGTTAACGGGTTGGATCCCCAGGCCATCGCCCGTGATCTCCTCGTTAAGATGTCTAAAGACCGCGTCTAGTAGTTTTCCTTTCGATTGTATTTGCTGATGTATTAATTTTGCTTTTGTAATTCACAATTTATGAATATATATTTTCTTCGTGTTTCTTCGAAATGTGCTTTCGCTTTATACTTGTCTTGCCTTGAGGGTTATTCTAAACCCTGTTCTTGGCGTTGCTTTTTATAGAGTTAATCTAAACTCTTTTTTGTTTTTGTTTTTGTTTCGAGTTAATCTAAACTCTTTTTTGGCGATTTGCCTTTTCTGAGTTATTTTAAACTCATTTTTAGCCTTTTGTGGCGATTTGCCTGGTTCGGCGATTTTGCTTTGAGTTAATTTGAACTCATTTTCTTGGTCTTTAGCCTTTCGTGGCGATTTGCCTAGTTTGGCGATTTTGCCTTGAGTTAATTTAAACTCGTTTTCTTGGCTTTTAGCTTTTCTTGAGTTTGATCTTTAATTTATTTTTTTCTTCTTTCGTCTTTGATTTAGCCATTCGTGGCTGTTCTTGATTTTTATTTCTTTATTGGTTCGTCTGGCTAATCAGATGGTAGCAAAATTGAATTTTTATTGATAAAAAGATGGCATACAAAATATTAAAGATAGATTTGACGCCATCTGGTAAGACGGAAAGTCGTTACCGATGATGGGTCATTTTCCGTTCCTATTCTTCCTTCTTTTCGGTCTTGTTTTCTTGGAGATCCACCACTGACTCGTCATAGCACTTCTTGGCTATTCCTTGGTCTCCTCTCAGCGTCACTACTCCCTTTTCGGTTGGTACTTTCATTGCCAACGCTCTTATGCTGGTTACTGCTGCCGAATCATGGAGGAAAGGCCTTCCTAGGATGGCATTGTATGTCAGTTCCATGTCCACTATGTTAAATAGTGACATGATTTTCTTATTTATTCCTCTTTCTGGGCCGATTATTACTTCCAAGGTGACTGCTCCCAGTGGAGTGATGGAGGGGCCGCCGAGTCCTGATAGCGGAATTGGGACTCGGCGTAGCCTTGACGCTGTTCCTCCCAGCATTTTGTATGCTGCGTTTGTCATCAGGTTTACTGCGCTTCCTTCGTCGATTAGGATCCGCTCCATGTTCCAATTTTCAATGATAGTAGTTACTACCAAAGCATCGTTGTGGGGTGCTTTGACGTGTTCATAGTCTTCTACATCGAAGATCACTGGCGGCATGTGAGTTTCTCGTATGTTCATTACTTCCTTCCTCTGCTTCCTCCTGATCGTGGAGCTGCTATGCCCTCCACCATTAATCATGTGTATGGTTCCCAGGATTTTGGATGGGCGCTCGTCTTCCTTTTCTTTCGGCTTGTCTTCTCTGTTTCTTTTTTCTCCCTTGTCATTGCTCTTCTCTTTTCGGGCCACAAATTTCCTCAGCTCGCCTGTGTCGATCATTCTTTCAATCTCGACCTTCAAGTCCCTGCAGGTATCCGTTTCATGTCCGTAATCGTCGTGAAATTTGCAGAACTTTCTAGTGTCTCTTATCTCTGCTTTCATCTTTGGTGGCCATACCACGTTTTTGACGTTTTCTTTGATCCACATGAGGACATTAGTTCGGCTGGTGTTTAGCGGAGTGAAGTTATTTTCGTCATCTCTGGGATCGTATCTTGATTCATATCTTGTCTGGGGGGCGAATCGTCTGCTTTCTTCGGGTCTTCCTCTCCTGTCATCAGGTTTGGACTTGGTTTTTTCTCTGGATCTCTCTTTCGATTCTTTTCCTTTTGCTTCCTTACCGCGAATCGCCCTTCGCCCTTCGTCTAACTCGAAGTATTTCTGGGCTATGCCCATTAGGTTCGAGAAAGTTGTGGGTTTATTGACTAGCAACTTGTCCACCAGCTTCCCGAATCTCGTCCCTTCTCGCAATGCTTCTGTCGCCATGTCGACGTTCAGGTTATCTATCTTCATAGCTTGCTTGTTGAATCGTTCGATGTAGCTTCGCAGGGTTTCTCCTTCTTCTTGGATGCAGGCTCTCAAGATACTCGTAGTGGTTTTAGCTGGGATGTTCGTGAGATATCTATTAAGGAACTCCGTTGAGAGCGAAGCGAAGCTTTTGATCGAGCCTGGTTTTAACTTGTTATACCATCTCTGGGCCGTGCCCGTGAGTGTGGTGGGAAAAACCCTGCAAAGAATGGCGTCTGATACGCTGAGTAGTCCCATGGTCGCTGTGAACCTAGAAGTATGGTCTCGGGGGTCTCCTTCCCCATTGAAAATTGGAAGGATCGGCAACTTCATGCTGTGCGGGATAGTTTCCTCCATGATCTCGGGCGAGAGGGGTGATCCTTTCAGCCTGAGGTCGTCTATATCCAATTCTTCAGATTTTAGTTTTTTGAGCGTTTTGGCGATCTTCTCTTCCAAATCTTCTTCCACCACATATGTGGCTTTGCTTTTTTGGGGTGTCTCTGACGATTCGCCCTCTCCTTCTTGGTGTTTTTTCTTAGTTTGCTCTTTCCCTGCATCTCTTTCTTGTCGCTTACTCTTTGGCGGGGCGTCTTCTTTTTCCTTCTCCCTTCGTTCGTCTCTCTTTGAATTCAGACCGCTCCGGGCGTCCTCCTGGTTGTGCTCATTTCTGGGTGTCTCCGGTGATTCCTCGTTAGATTTGTCTCTGTTCGGACTTTCCTCGTCGCTGGTTCTATTTTCTCGCTGGTTTCTTGCTTCGTTTCTTTCTCCGTTCCCTTTGGTTCGGGGTTCCTTGCTTTTATTGTTTTCTGCCCTTGCCTCTCGTCGGCCTGGGTTTGCATTTTCTGTTCTTTCTCTTCTTCTGGGAGCTGTAGGGCTGAAGTTTTCCCTTAGGATTTTCATAGTTTCTTCGTGTCTGTCGTTTGTTCTTTTGGCTTCGCTAGCCAATCTGTCAAGATTTGCCTGTACAGATTCCAGTATCTTCTTTAGCATTTCGTTGTGTGAGTCTTGTGCTGCTGCGTTTGGTGCTTGTTCTTCAGTGCCTAGGTTGAAAGCAATTGGGATGCTTCCCCTTATTGGATTAGTTTGGTACTGGGGTGTTGAGAAAGAGGGCCCTCCGGTGTTGCTTTTTTCCCCGGAGTTGTGAAGCCCGTCTTCCGTCACGTTGATTATCTCCGGAGTGCTTTTTGGGTCCATTGGTTGTTTGTCTTTCAGGTTTACTCTTTCAGAAGTCATCTTCTTCAATGAGATTTGTTTTTGAGTTCAGAAAAGCTCCTTCTTTTGAAGTTTAGTTAAGCTTTTCCCACAGACGGCGCCAATTGATGGAGTCTGCCTTCTGAACCGGTGAGTGAACCTGCAAAACAGGGTAGAAGCTAACCGGACGGTGGTTGTCCGATTAACTCTCCGATGCTAAAGTCAGTTTAGAGCTTTGAGCAGCGTTTTGAGTATATGAATGTAATTGTGATTCTAGGCATACCTCGTGCTCCTTTTATAGTAGTCGAATATACCTAGTAGAGTTGTATTAGGCAGGTGAATCCTACTTTGTAGGGATTCGGCCGTATCGTAGATATTCTCCTGATTTGTCGGGATCTACCTTAATCTGATAAGAGTCCTATTTAGGAACGTCTTCCTAAATAGTCTTATCTTCCTAAAGTAGAGCTTATCTTTCCATATGTAGTGTTTGTGTCCGAATAGGACAATATTTCCATACTTAGTCGTTTACCCGAATCCCGGACCTGACGCGCTCTTGGCGGATCATATGGGATTCGGTCTTTATTAGCGTGTTACCGAATCTTAGAGATTCGGTATCTCCTTCATATCTTTCGGTCTTCAGGGGAAGTCCGGTATCGTCTGAGAGTGGATCTCCTGCGACTCGGCTCCATTATATTTACAATAGGATTCGGTATCCATCAATTATGAAAGAGCACAACATGTTAATTATAGTCCTCAAAATTAATTTAGAGTATTTATTTATATATTATCAGGCGATTTTTTAAAAAAACTTGAGTTCAGATCTCATAGAAAAAATTAAACAAAACATTATACTCCAATAATGCGTTATTACACATTGCACGAGCATCTGTGGCCTGTAAAATTACTATCTAAGTTAATTTGGTGAATTCGAATATTTGTCTGGGTTCGATATGTTAATTAAATTCTCGGACTTGTTGGAACACAAAGATTTACAATTTTATTGTGATACAAAGATTTACAGTTTTATTGTGATACAAAATTTACAATTTTATCCTCCTTCGTAATTAGATACTACTAGAAAATAATAAAAGTCAAAGCAGCAGCTCCCCCAAAAAAATTGATAGTCAATTATTTTATGATCTTTTCCCGTTCAAGAAGTGAAATTGTGTGGTTAATGTCATTAATTTAGTGGACTTTATAATTATAAAATGATAGTTGAGGCCATTATTAATGCAAATGCATTATGATTTATGATTATATATAGAAGGAAAAAAAACTGTTAAGAGTATATAATGGGAGTGGTTATGCGATAAACTTTGGATCAATTATATGTTAAACAAGTGGACTGTGGACGCAATTGTAAATTATTTGAACGTTATTCTCAACTTTCTGGCTTTAGTTATTATATTTCAATAATTTCAGTCTTTATATACTAATTGTTAATTTATTCTTACTAGCTAATCAACAAAGGATTCATGTGATAGCACGTATAATCTTACATATAATAATAATTTCACTTGCAAGTTCTCATTATACAACTACATGCTGTTAGGGTGCACCAAACCGAACCCACAAAAATAACAAATTAAATTAAACTGAAAAAATTAGTTTAATGTACTTAATTTTTGGTTTGATTTGATTTTCAATTAAAAAAAATTAAAATACCAAAAAATGATATTACATATTTACATATATATAAATTTTTATCTATTTAAATAATTAAATTGTATGATATATTATAGTTAATTTAGATTTAATTTTGAAATTTCATATTTCTTTAAATTTTATTTTTTCTTTAAAATTAAAAATAATAATTTTTTTATATTTTATTTAAATAGAAAATTGAAATAAACTGAATTTTACGCTTTAGTTCAGTTTTATTTTATTCAAAAACTCATTGATTTTAATATTTTTACTATCAAACTGAATGGACTGATGGACACTCGTAGATTTTATTATAGTGCAATTATATCTCATATATCATATAACCATGACAGGTGAGATATAGCCCAATGGGTTACTTACTATGTATCTTCGCAGGGGTTCGACTCTCCCTCTGGCAGCCAGTGGGCTGTTTAAAAGATGAATAATCTTGCTAACCCTGCTAACACCTAACCTAGTGTAATTCTATCTTTCATTAAAAAAAAATATGACCATGAATTTGATATTAAATGTAATGCATCTATAGTCCAATAATGCGTTATAAATCGAATTGTTTATCAGCTTTTTACCATCTGTGATTGGCCCTCTCTTGTTAGTTGCTCTTATGATGTCACTGCTAACAAGTTCAGGCAACGCAAGGCACATTATGTAGTTGGATATTCTGGTTGAGCTGAGTATAAATAATTTATTTAATAAATGATCCGGATATGATTAACTTATTGCTGTTATTTTATCATCGAAACTTCATGTTCTCTTATTATTCATGAAAATGCTGAATTTTATTTTTTTGGTTATTGTTGTTATTATTTCTTAAAAAGACAATCTAAAATCTAATTATAATAATTGCAGAAATTAATGCCCGACTTTGCGATATAAGACTGCTTTCTGATTTACAATCTCATAAATAATTCACATGTGTGATTAATTTTTAATACATTTTTTGTTCAATCTTCTTTGATATGACCTAGCACCTACTTGAGTTTGATTGTTAAATCTAGAATAGTTTTTTCATTTTTTAGAAAATGCAATCTTCATTAGAGATATTTATTTATTTTCTTAGATTTACTCTTTTCAGTTCATAATTTTTATCGCCTTAGTCTATTTCATATAAATTAAAAAAATTATAAATATATTTTGATTTATATACATTTTTATAAATTGACCCTATTAATTACTAGCTTTTTATATTTGACTAGTCTTTTTAATCTTATGAAATTATTTATTGAAATGGACAAATTAGAAGGGAAAAATAGCTTTAAATATTTATCTAATATTTTAAAGTGAAAAATATAATAGAAAAACAATAAATAAATATTATAGACCCAAAAAGTATATATTTATTCATAAAGAAGAAAATAAAAAGGTGATATAGCATTGCATTTGAAAATAAATGTACTCGCAGGTGACACAAGCATGCATCTGTGGAGTTTTTACTTAAATCAGTTAGCTAAAGTAAGAATTTATGTAAGAAATGACGTTTAAGAGTAATTAGGTTAGTTAAATTGGTGAGTTAAATCAAAGTCAACCAAGTCCTTTCTTGCAATCGCAGTGAGATTTTATAGTCTTCATTAGGTTATCCACGAGAATTGCTTTACACAAGTTACCGCATACTCTTTTTCCTCTCTCTTGGAGTATAAATGGAGTATATGATGATTAACATAAAAAAGCTTATAGTGTAAATCAGAAGCTTATAACTAACCTATATGTATATGTAACACGAGAAATATTTACATAAGTTTATTGAATACATGGTAGATTTAAAATCTTTCATCAAATTATAAATCATTGTCCAACTGAGTCAGCTTTTAATTAAATAACAAATCAAAAAACTAACTATTTTTTTTCCTGATTGCAATGTTATATGAATCAACCAAATCTGAATTCTGTTTTGTAGTAACATCTATTTTTCTTATAATCAATTGTGCATGGGGACATATGTAGACATTATACGTGGCCGTTTTGACCAATGATGGCTGTGAGGGGTGTGGCGATTTAGTAGAGAATTGGTTAGAAACCCAAATGAGGAAGCAAGACGAGTTTGTTTAGCTGACTCTTAAATATGAAAACAATAAACAAGATCCGATCATATCTGACATCCTTTCATGGTCCACCCGACAGGGAACCTCGGTTGAAATATCAAACTCTAGTGTTCATTTGTGTGTTTGAACACTTCACTAACAATTGTATGGTGAGAAAAATTGGATCGTTTTGAACAATTATGACCAAAAGATTTGTTTATTGCGTAACTGTCACTTTGGCTGGTGGAAATTGATATTGACACTGAATTTAGATGACGATTTAATTAAGTGTTTTAGGTTTGAAAGAAGCGCAGCTGGCTTGTTAGGGAAGCATGATTCTTATTTGTTGAGGTCAATTACATGTTGGAAATCATACTGTTTACACTGACCCAAAAAGAGCTCATATGGGCTAATTCGGGTTTTTGAGCCCAAAAGCCATCAACTATCCTTTTATTCTTATCTTAACTTAGTAGTTATCTTATTTTTAGTCATTATCTTATTTTTAGTCATTATCTTAATTATTTAGCTTAATATTTATCTAAATAAGAGATTGTATCTCATTAGACTAGGTTTTCTATTTTAGGGTTTGTCCCCTATAAATAGCTAGCTTTAGGTTTGTATTAGCTACAACTCAAATCAATCAACAAATACAACTTCAAAGCCCTGCGCTTTTCTATCCCCAACCTCCGCGGTTGGTTAACTTAGCAGTAGGAGTAGTTCAAACAATAATCTCGCCTGGGTTTCTTAATCTCCAGATTAATGTTTTAATTTAGATAAATCAAACCCTGTTCAACTTTTCGGACCGAACCGGTTAAAGCATCGATCCACACAGTACCCATCTATAAATTCAAAGATTCGAGTTTGGAAATATTTTCCTGCGAACATCTTTTGGCGACTCCACTGGGGACGCGTTTATGGTGAGCACAAAAACCGGAACGACGAAGAAAAGTTACAGGTGCACTCATTCACGTAGCCGAGCCCAATCCGAAGTAGGTTGCACATCGTTAGGCGATTCAGACTCAGACTTGAAGACGATCACGACAATGGGCGACAAGTCAGGGTTACAGCTGCAAAAGGGATCTACGCACCCTCCGCTGGGACAATGACCGTCGAGTTACAGCTGTAAAAAGGGACCGACGTACCCTCCGCTGGAAAAACGACCGTCGACTTCAGCGTCAAAAATCTGAACCAAATATATGAGGAGGGGACAAATAATTATGTTCGTGATTTACCTAAAGTTGGATCGGCTACTAAAATTTTGTTGGGCATCGATTAAAAAGTTTGATTCACCCACTAAAATTAATTGATGGCCGATCAAGGAATATTCAAAATATTCGGCTAAAGTGTGTGGCCATTCTTGTGGTTATATTAAATATTTCCAAATCCCAACAGTGGGCAAGAAATTGGAATTAGGCCGATTGATGATATTGTTATATCATGGTGATATTAATCGGCAAAGTGATAGGTCAATACTTATGCATATGAAAAATTCATGGTTAAAAGACTTGATTGACTCTCATAGGTGGCAGTTGATTTGCATGAAAAATTAGTTGGCCGAATCATTCCTGATGTGTCTTGATTCATGCAATTTAGTGATGTGGCCAGTGCATGACCTACAATTCCAATACACTGGAGATAATGGATCGGCTTTTATTGAAGATGTAATAACCCGGAATTTTGAATTATTAAATTAAGATATATGTCGTAATTTGGACGATCGGGATTATAAGAAGGGATATTTAAATTCAAAATGGAGAATTTAAATACGTAGGGAAGCCCATAAAAATATTGGAATCATAAGAAATTATTTTGAAATTTTTTGGATAAGTATAATAATATGACAATTTTGGAATGACGAATTTCTAAAATTCATATCTTCCTATTCCGACATCAGAATTCGATGATCTATATGTCAAATCGAAGCTATCGACGTCCTCTTCAATTTTATGAATTTTATTTCATAAAATTTGAATGAAAAACAGTCCAGAAATTTAAAGAACAATGCAGCTCAAATCGAACCGCTGGGTTCGTCAGGATTTAAGTAATCAGGACTAAGGAAACGTATTATTTAAGTTCAAATTGAGAATTTAAATAATCGAGGAAGCTTATTAATATATTTGGAGTCCAAGGAATAAATTTGAGAATTTTTGGACGAAAAAGTATATTTTAGCCGGACTGCAATTGGACTGCAGAATTAATAAAGAAAATTTATTATAAAATAAAATAGACATCCCGAGATGATAATTTGGAGGTTAATATTCATGAAATACTATTCGGAAATTAATGAGAAAGTTTAATTTTGAATATTGCAAAAGTTACTTTTATTTACGAAATTGCCACAAGGGCAAACTTGTAATTTTGCCTAGACTAATAAATATCCTAAGTCTTCTTCCCCACTTCATTTCCAGCAAATTTCTTTTACCTCCATTGTTGAATGCTCTCAACTCACCATTTACCCTTAGCTATATTATTCATTTGTTATTTCTCAATAATTCCTTAACGAAAAACGTTGGAAATCACCCGCTAATTACTAATCTACAATTGCATGTAGGATCAAGGTATAATCGCTAGCTCAAAACTTTGTGTTTATTTTCTGATGTTTAATAAGCTTATATTATGTGTTTTAGTTGTTGAAATTTGTGGTTTAATTGTGTTTAATTCGGTTTTTGTGTATAGTTTTGATATATTCGGTTTTGAATTAATTTTTCCGTGAAATTAAATTATTATTTTTAATTTCTGGGCTGATCTACTTCATGAGGTTAAAATATGCTTTAAAGTGTGATTTTTGTGGATTAAAAATGTTAAACATTTCGGGTATTAATTTAATGGTTTGGAGTTCGATTTTTAATAGTTTTAAAGGCTTAAAAATCGCTTAAAAATGATAAATAAATGGATTTTAAATTTCTGGAAATAAATTGGTTTATGTTTGAGTTAGATGTTGGGTTGATGGTGAATAAATGTTTAATGGTGAATTTTTAATGGTTTGTTAATCGGGTTTAATTTTTATAATAGTTTAATCGGTAAAAAAATGTTTAAAAAGGGTAGTACTATTCGCCGCCCCAAATAACCACCCACCGCCCAACTTTTGACCAAACTACCCCTAAATCATTTTCATTTTTTTAAAAAAAAAATTCAATTCTCTCAAATCAATTAAAAACCCAACGAATATCCGAACGAATTTATAATAAAAATGTTAAAATCGACTAAAAATAAATCTAACAATTAATCGGTTTTAAATTTTTTCATTTAAAAATTTTTAATTTTTTTTTTAAAATTTTTTAATGGGCCATCGACGGGAGATGGCGATGGTCCAATGGACCATCGTCCAGCTTTGGCGATGGTCCAATGGACCATCGCCAAAGCTGGACGATGGTCCAATGGACCATCGCCATCTCCTGGCGATGGTCCATTGGACCATCAGCTTTGGCGATGGTCCATTGGACCATCAGCTTTGGCGATGGTCCAATGGATCATCGCCAAAGCTGGACGATGGTCCAATGGACCATCGCCAAAGCTGATGGTCCAATGGACCATCGCCAGGAGATGGCGATGGTCCATTGGACCATCGCCATCTTAGGGCGATTGTCCATTAAAAAATTTTAAAAAAAAATTTAAAAATTTTTAAATGAACAAATTTAAAACCGATTAATTGTTAGATTTATTTTTAGTCGATTTTAACATTTTTATTATAAATCCGCTTGAATATTCGTTGGGTTTTTAATTGAATTGAAAGAATTGATTTAAAAAAAAAACTGAAAATAGGTTAGGGGTAGTTTGGTCAAAAGTTGGGCGGTGGGTGGTTATTTGGGGCGGTAAATAGTAGTCCACTTTAAAAATGGTATTTTTGTCATTTTAATTTCTGGACAGAAATTATTCATGAAAAATGTATGAAATATATATGTTGATTATTTATGGAATTTAATTGATTTAGTTGAGGTGTTTTGACGGATTAATAATCGGTTTTGATTATTAATTGTTTATACGGTTTTAAATTGTTAAAATTGTTAAAATTATGAAAAATAATTTATTTTAATTTTGGGGCTGCTGTTTTAGTATGATAATTAAAATAAATATGTTTTGGTTAATTTGATTGGATTATCCATAATTGATGAATACTTAAGAAATTAAAAGTTTCGATTTTAATCTAAATTGTGTTGCATGTCTATGAATTAAATGTGAGATCATAAAATTGAGTTGATGAGTAAGCTTAGACTATTTAAAGGATTGATTGATGTGATTTTCAATTGATTTGGACTTGATTGTCAAAATTTAAAGTTTTAGGTTTAAAATGTATTTTTAAAAAAAAAAATAAAGGACCAATCAGTATTTTAACCATATTTCCAGATTATTGATGTGTATAATCTGATGTGAAATGATTTTGAGAATTTTAAAGAATCTTGATGATTTTTGAAAGAATTGGATATGTTTGCCAAAAACTAGAGTTTTTGAGTTAAGTCGTATTTTTCAAAAGTTGAAAGGCTACATGGTATGTTAGCCAAAGTTTCCAGATTATATTTGTTAATAATATGAGGTAAAATGATTTTGGATATTTTAAGTAATTTTGTCGATATTAAAATCGATTGAATTACGAAAGGACCTAAATGGTCAATTTTGAAAAGTTTGAGGGTATTTTGGTATTTTAACCAAAAGTGGAATTTAAGATAATACGGGGATGTTTTAATAAATTTAAATAATTAACCTTGAAGTGGAAAGTATTATTGATATAAGAAAATATATTTTATATAATAAAGTATATTTATGAAAAATGAAATATTTAAATGAATATTTCTGAATAATGGTTTTATGTGTAAAAAGAGATAAGTAAAGAAAAAATTACATGAATAAAATAAGTTATGAACTTATTAAATAAGAAATTATTTGGGGATTAGAATTAATTAATTAAATTAAATTAATATTGTATAGAGTTAATTCTAGAGTTAGGATTTTATTAATTAAGAGAATTAATATTTTGATCCTAACTAGATTCGACAAGTTGTCGAGCTATCGAGTCGGAGGACCAAGGGAATTAACGGAGTTGTTTAAAGGAGCATTGACGGAGTAATACCGTAGTTAAACGGTTTCTGTGAGTACATGTTTTTACATTTCGGTATTCGTAAAGTCTCATATTTTAACATACTGTGTGATATATGTGTTGCGGTGTTATATGTTTACATGCCTTGTATCGATGTATGTTTTATGTATATACTATATCTATATATTATTTTGATATAGAAAGGTACACACATAGTTTTGAAAATTATTATGCAATTGTTTATGCTCGAATGTGTGTGTGTGTGTGTTACATCGGTTGGCTGTGCTATCGATGTCAGGATTGTGTGTGTGTGTTACATCGGTTGGCTGTGCTATCGATGTCAGGATTGTGTGTGTGTGTGTGTTACATCGGTTGGCTGTGCTATCGATGTCAGGATTGTGTGTGTGTGTTACATCGGTTGGCTGTGCTATCGATGTCAGGATTGTGTGTGTGTGTTACATCGGTTGGCTGTGCTATCGATGTCAGGAATGTGTGTGTGTGTTACATCGGTTGGCTGTGCTATCGATGTCAGGATTGTGTGTGTGTGTTACATCGGTTGGCTGTGCTATCGATGTCAGGAATGTGTGTGTGTGTTACATCGGTTGGCTGTGCTATCGATGTCAGGATTGTGTGTGTGTGTTACATCGGTTGGCTGTGCTATCGATGTCAGGATTGTGTGTGTGTGTGTGTGTTACATCGGTTGGCTGTGCTATCGATGTCAGGATTGTGTGTGTGTGTTACATCGGTTGGCTGTGCTATCGATGTCAGGATTGTGTGTGTGTGTTACATCGGTTGGCTGTGCTATCGATGTCAGGAATGTGTGTGTGTGTTACATCGGTTGGCTGTGCTATCGATGTCAGGATTGTGTGTGTGTGTTACATCGGTTGGCTGTGCTATCGATGTCAGGATTGTGTGTGTGTGTTACATCGGTTGGCTGTGCTATCGATGTCAGGATTGTGTGTGTGTGTGTATTAGATCGGTTGGCTGTGCTATCGGTCTCAGGTGAATATGGTTGATCGGTTGGCTGTGCTATCGGTCCCATAATATTTTGTGTGTGTGTGTGTGTGTATTAGATCGGTTGGCTGTGCTATCGGTCTCAGGTGAATATGGTTGATCGGTTGGCTGTGCTATCGGTCCCATAATATTGTGTGTGTGTGTGTGTGTATTAGATCGGTTGGCTGTGCTATCGGTCTCAGGTGAATAAGGTTGATCGGTTGGCTGTGCTATCGGTCCCTTAAGATTTATGTATGTTGTGGATATGGTTGATCGGTTGGCTGTGCTATCGGTCCCATAAGATTATGCATGTATGATGTGTTGATAAGTTTCGCCATCAATGTAGATGGACGAATTTGAGAAATGTGGTTTAATTTAAAGGTCAACGTATATGGTTGACATTCTTTGATATTGAAGTCTTGATTGAAATATGTTATGTGTGAGCTCAGACTTCAATTGTTTTAAAGATGTTTTCAAAGGATTTCGAAAATACATAAAGTTATTTTAAATATAAAACGGTTTTTAACTTTATGAAATATTTATTTGTAACGGCATGAACTCACCAGTATATCTGACCCACGTTGTGGAATTATTTTTCAGGAAAGCTGGTCCGATTTTGATGAAGGCTTCCGAACGTTTATTTCTCGGAAGTCTACTTTGATAAAAGGCTGTAAAGAAGGTTTTAAGTTCTAGTTGTCCGCAGTAGACTAGTATAGTCTTATTGTATTTAAATGTTTTAAAGCACATTTAAAACTCTGATGTTTTATCTCATCAGTTATTTAATAAATGTGTCATACGTCTCTTTTAAAAGCGAAAAATTTATAGTGTTTTTCAGGCTTGCTACGGGTTTCGGAGCAACCACTCCCATTCCCTAGCGCCGGTCTCGACTCGAGATTTCGGGTCGTGACAAAGGTGGTATCAGAGCAGTTGGTCCAGTTACCTCTGCTAATATGGGAATTGAGTGCAGTTGGTCAGAGATACCACTGCTAGTCTGTGTAGATGTTGTGTTACCTAGGAGCAATATACAATGTCACTAGGCTAAGTTAGGAATTACTGCGGATTATAGGATTTCCAGTCATGTCTTTTAAACGTTTTCATCGGTTTTTCAAATGTTTTTCAAAACGTCTTGTCCTATGTGTGGTGTCAGGATATGTGTTAGATATGTGTGTTAGCACAATATATGTTTATGGTTACTCGAGTAAGCATTACGCTTTCGAGTATATAGTCTGCGAGGAGTTGTATACTCTCGAGACTCATATTATCTATGAAATGTGTGTTTATTATGAGTATGATTGATTAATTGATGTGGTATGTTTATAGCGTAATCACTGAAAGGAGTGATATGCTTTCGAATGTGATAAAGTCTGCGTAGAGAGATATACTCACGAGACTTGCGTTATGTGCTTTAGCCGAGAATTTCTAAATGAGTTGATTATCATTAGGATATGGCTTATATGTATGATATATGTTGACATGTGTGTTGAGAATTGTTTACTTGAATGATTATATGTTTTGAGTATTGCTTAGTCTACGTAGAGTAGTATACTCTCGAGACTTATGGAATGTGTTATGATTGAGTAAATCATGAATGAATTGGGTTTTTTTTTTTGAACCTAATTTTTATGTATTGGTGATGGCTATGATTTGATTATGTGCATGTTATGTGATTGATTGTTATGTGCATGCAATGGAATAGTGTGTATGAAACGTATAGAACACGTGAAATATAGCCATATATGACATAGACGAATGAAAATTTTATTAGAGCTTAATTCGTAAAGTAAGAATGAGACGCGACTACGTATACGATAAAGACTTTGCGAACATGATACGTATATCATGTTATTAAGAACGCGTTTAGATTTATTTGTGCTTTAGAATGGCTGAGCAAAGAAATATGCGAGTGCGTGCAAGCGCACGGCGATTAAACGAGACTTTAGGAAAAGCCTTAGATAATGAACGTGTACCAGTTCAACCGGCGGATAGAGGCCGTGGACAAGGTAGAGGTCGAGAAGGACCTGTAACATATCAAGCTGGGAATGTGCAGGCACCAGGAATGCCGCAACAACCCAATGTTGATATACATCAGTTAATAACAGAAGTTACGGATTGGTGGAGTTGTGTGTTAATAATAGGACAGTAGATGCAACACCAGCATGAGAAGAGAGAAATTTTGATAGAGATCTGGTGTTAGCATACGTAAAACTGAACCCAAAGGATTTTGATGGATCAAGTGATGCGTTAGACTTTTTGGAAGAAGTCGAGCAAAATGCTCATAGACTTCAAGCTAACGAAAGACAGACAATGTTGTTAATGGAGATGTCGATGAAAGGTCCAGCCAAGGATTGGTTTCGACAAGTAATTGGACCAATAATGGGTCATATAACATGGGCAGAGTTTGTGACCAGATATAAGGATTTCTTCTTACCGTTTGCGGTAATCGAAGGTAACCGGGACAAACTGTTATCGTTAACTCGAGGTAACAGATCTGTTCAGGAATATGTTACCGAGTTTAATCGATTGAGCAGATTTGCTCCAGACTTGATGACAGATCGAGTCGGAGTAAACCCCATGTTTGTGAAGGGATTATGACCTCAGTTTATAGGACTGTTGAGTCAGAGAGACAGGAGTTTTGTGCAAGTTGTCGACGGTGTAAGACAACTGGAAAGCGCATTAATCCAATTTGGTAAAATTCCTAACCCCTCACAACTGAACGAAGTCAGAGATGAATGTTTTGGCTATGGAAACCAAACTTCAAGGCAAATAAGAGAAGAGAAGATAAAAATCTTTTGGAATAAGTGATTTCGCAGAGCCCTATGTCTATAGAAACTTACGATGGCGCCATTTTTATAAAAACAAATGTGTTTAATGAAAAAGGAATGTTTTATAAACACATGATTGTGCCCGGAGACGATTTATGCCGGCATTGCATTGGCACGAATAGAATTGCATCACTACATTCATATTATGTTCACTATTAGGACATGCATCATGTACATTTTGTATGTTGAAAAAAAAAAAGAGTAATGTCATTGCAACTCTTGGTGATGAGAGAAGTCATCACACCGGTGCACAATTATGGCATGATTTTATAAGTGGAAAAACAAAGTGATTTTAAATAGATAAGTTTCTAACGTAAGTACGCTGAGACATTGGCTCTGTAATGTAAAGAAAGGAATAGGACAAGGAAAATATACCTTGTAAGGCCTAAATAAGGAGATATATTTATAGAGTAATGAACAATATGGTATGAAATATTCTGAGACTTAAATGGAAAAGTCTCCAAAGAAGTATTGATGATGTAGGAAAGAAAATGTTGGAGTGTAAGTGATATTATAATTCGAGGACAAATTATTTTAAGGAGGGGAGAATGTAATAACCCGGAATTTTGAATTATTAAATTAAGATATATGTCGTAATTTGGACGATCGGGATTATAAGAAGGGATATTTAAATTCAAAATGGAGAATTTAAATACGTAGGGAAGCCCATAAAAATATTGGAATCATAAGAAATTATTTTGAAATTTTTTGGATAAGTATAATAATATGACAATTTTGGAATGACGAATTTCTAAAATTCATATCTTCCTATTCCGACATCAGAATTCGATGATCTATATGTCAAATCGAAGCTATCGACGTCCTCTTCAATTTTATGAATTTTATTTCATAAAATTTGAATGAAAAACAGTCCAGAAATTTAAAGAACAATGCAGCTCAAATCGAACCGCTGGGTTCGTCAGGATTTAAGTAATCAGGACTAAGGAAACGTATTATTTAAGTTCAAATTGAGAACTTAAATAATCGAGGAAGCTTATTAATATATTTGGAGTCCAAGGAATAAATTTGAGAATTTTTGGACGAAAAAGTATATTTTAGCCGGACTGCAATTGGACTGCAGAATTAATAAAGAAAATTTATTATAAAATAAAATAGACATCCCGAGATGATAATTTGGAGGTTAATATTCATGAAATACTATTCGGAAATTAATGAGAAAGTTTAATTTCGAATATTGCAAAAGTTACTTTTATTTACGAAATTGCCACAAGGGCAAACTTGTAATTTTGCCTAGACTAATAAATATCCTAAGTCTTCTTCCCCACTTCATTTCCAGCAAATTTCTTTTACCTCCATTGTTGAATGCTCTCAACTCACCATTTACCCTTAGCTATATTATTCATTTGTTATTTCTCAATAATTCCTTAACGAAAAACGTTGGAAATCACCCGCTAATTACTAATCTACAATTGCATGTAGGATCAAGGTATAATCGCTAGCTCAAAACTTTGTGTTTATTTTCTGATGTTTAATAAGCTTATATTATGTGTTTTAGTTGTTGAAATTTGTGGTTTAATTGTGTTTAATTCGGTTTTTGTGTATAGTTTTGATATATTCGGTTTTGAATTAATTTTTCCGTGAAATTAAATTATTATTTTTAATTTCTGGGCTGATCTACTTCATGAGGTTAAAATATGCTTTAAAGTGTGATTTTTGTGGATTAAAAATGTTAAACATTTCGGGTATTAATTTAATGGTTTGGAGTTCGATTTTTAATAGTTTTAAAGGCTTAAAAATCGCTTAAAAATGATAAATAAATGGATTTTAAATTTCTGGAAATAAATTGGTTTATGTTTGAGTTAGATGTTGGATTGATGGTGAATAAATGTTTAATGGTGAATTTTTAATGGTTTGTTAATCGGGTTTAATTTTTATAATAGTTTAATCGGTAAAAAAATGTTTAAAAATGGTATTTTTGTCATTTTAATTTCTGGACAGAAATTATTCATGAAAAATGTATGAAATATATATGTTGATTATTTATGGAATTTAATTGATTTAGTTGAGGTGTTTTGACGGATTAATAATCGGTTTTGATTATTAATTGTTTATACGGTTTTAAATTGTTAAAATTGTTAAAATTATGAAAAATAATTTATTTTAATTTTGGGGCTGCTGTTTTAGTATGATAATTAAAATAAATATGTTTTGGTTAATTTGATTGGATTATCCATAATTGATGAATACTTAAGAAATTAAAAGTTTCGATTTTAATCTAAATTGTGTTGCATGTCTATGAATTAAATGTGAGATCATAAAATTGAGTTGATGAGTAAGCTTAGACTATTTAAAGGATTGATTGATGTGATTTTCAATTGATTTGGACTTGATTGTCAAAATTTAAAGTTTTAGGTTTAAAATGTATTTTTAAAAAAAAAAATAAAGGACCAATCAGTATTTTAACCATATTTCCAGATTATTGATGTGTATAATCTGATGTGAAATGATTTTGAGAATTTTAAAGAATCTTGATGATTTTTGAAAGAATTGGATATGTTTGCCAAAAACTAGAGTTTTTGAGTTAAATCGTATTTTTCCAAAGTTGAAAGGCTACATGGTATGTTAGCCAAAGTTTCCAGATTATATTTGTTAATAATATGAGGTAAAATGATTTTGGATATTTTAAGTAATTTTGTCGATATTAAAATCGATTGAATTACGAAAGGACCTAAATGGTCAATTTTGAAAAGTTTGAGGGTATTTTGGTATTTTAACCAAAAGTGGAATTTAAGATAATACGGGGATGTTTTAATAAATTTAAATAATTAACCTTGAAGTGGAAAGTATTATTGATATAAGGAAATATATTTTATATAATAAAGTATATTTATGAAAAATGAAATATTTAAATGAATATTTCTGAATAATGGTTTTATGTGTAAAAAGAGATAAGTAAAGAAAAAATTACATGAATAAAATAAGTTATGAACTTATTAAATAAGAAATTATTTGGGGATTAGAATTAATTAATTAAATTAAATTAATATTGTATAGAGTTAATTCTAGAGTTAGGATTTTATTAATTAAGAGAATTAATATTTTGATCCTAACTAGATTCGACAAGTTGTCGAGCTATCGAGTCGGAGGACCAAGGGAATTAACGGAGTTGTTTAAAGGAGCATTGACGGAGTAATACCGTAGTTAAACGGTTTCTGTGAGTACATGTTTTTACATTTCGGTATTCGTAAAGTCTCATATTTTAACATACTGTGTGATATATGTGTTGCGGTGTTATATGTTTACATGCCTTGTATCGATGTATGTTTTATGTATATACTATATCTATATATTATTTTGATATAGAAAGGTACACACATAGTTTTGAAAATTATTATGCAATTGTTTATGCTCGAATGTGTGTGTGTGTGTGTTACATCGGTTGGCTGTGCTATCGATGTCAGGATTGTGTGTGTGTGTTACATCGGTTGGCTGTGCTATCGATGTCAGGATTGTGTGTGTGTGTGTGTTACATCGGTTGGCTGTGCTATCGATGTCAGGATTGTGTGTGTGTGTTACATCGGTTGGCTGTGCTATCGATGTCAGGATTGTGTGTGTGTGTTACATCGGTTGGCTGTGCTATCGATGTCAGGAATGTGTGTGTGTGTTACATCGGTTGGCTGTGCTATCGATGTCAGGATTGTGTGTGTGTGTTACATCGATTGGCTGTGCTATCGATGTCAGGAATGTGTGTGTGTGTTACATCGGTTGGCTGTGCTATCGATGTCAGGATTGTGTGTGTGTGTTACATCGGTTGGCTGTGCTATCGATGTCAGGATTGTGTGTGTGTGTGTGTGTTACATCGGTTGGCTGTGCTATCGATGTCAGGATTGTGTGTGTGTGTTACATCGGTTGGCTGTGCTATCGATGTCAGGATTGTGTGTGTGTGTTACATCGGTTGGCTGTGCTATCGATGTCAGGAATGTGTGTGTGTGTTACATCGGTTGGCTGTGCTATCGATGTCAGGATTGTGTGTGTGTGTTACATCGGTTGGCTGTGCTATCGATGTCAGGAATGTGTGTGTGTGTTACATCGGTTGGCTGTGCTATCGATGTCAGGATTGTGTGTGTGTGTTACATCGGTTGGCTGTGCTATCGATGTCAGGATTGTGTGTGTGTGTGTATTAGATCGGTTGGCTGTGCTATCGGTCTCAGGTGAATATGGTTGATCGGTTGGCTGTGCTATCGGTCCCATAATATTTTGTGTGTGTGTGTGTGTATTAGATCGGTTGGCTGTGCTATCGGTCTCAGGTGAATATGGTTGATCGGTTGGCTGTGCTATCGGTCCCATAATATTGTGTGTGTGTGTGTGTATTAGATCGGTTGGCTGTGCTATCGGTCTCAGGTGAATAAGGTTGATCGGTTGGCTGTGCTATCGGTCCCTTAAGATTTATGTATGTTGTGGATATGGTTGATCGGTTGGCTGTGCTATCGGTCCCATAAGATTATGCATGTATGATGTGTTGATAAGTTTCGCCATCAATGTAGATGGACGAATTTGAGAAATGTGGTTTAATTTAAAGGTCAACGTATATGGTTGACATTCTTTGATATTGAAGTCTTGATTGAAATATGTTATGTGTGAGCTCAGACTTCAATTGTTTTAAAGATGTTTTCAAAGGATTTCGAAAATACATAAAGTTATTTTAAATATAAAACGGTTTTTAACTTTATGAAATATTTATTTGTAACGGCATGAACTCACCAGTATATCTGACCCACGTTGTGGAATTATTTTTCAGGAAAGCTGGTCCGATTTTGATGAAGGCTTCCGAACGTTTATTTCTCGGAAGTCTACTTTGATAAAAGGCTGTAAAGAAGGTTTTAAGTTCTAGTTGTCCGCAGTAGACTAGTATAGTCTTATTGTATTTAAATGTTTTAAAGCACATTTAAAACTCTGATGTTTTATCTCATCAGTTATTTAATAAATGTGTCATACGTCTCTTTTAAAAGCGAAAAATTTATAGTGTTTTTCAGGCTTGCTACGGGTTTCGGAGCAACCACTCCCATTCCCTAGCGCCGGTCTCGACTCGAGATTTCGGGTCGTGACAGAAGATGTATTATTTGTACAGCCGATCAAGTCCAATAAAACGGGTACATTTGCATCTTAAATGATGAGACGATTATTTTGATCGGCTGAAATAGATGTCAAAGTTTCAAGACACATGTGATAAAAATACGTCTCTTCAGCTTACTTGACATCCAGCTAAAAAGACGTGGGGGACATTGTTTACACTGGCCCAAAAAGAGCTCATATGGGCTAATTCGGGTTTTTGAGCCCAAAAGCCATCAACTATCCTTTTATTCTTATCTTAGCTTAGTAGTTATCTTATTTTTAGTCATTATCTTATTTTTAGTCATTATCTTAATTATTTAGCTTAATATTTATCTAAATAAGAGATTGTATCTCATTAGACTAGGTTTTCTATTTTAGGGTTTGTCCCCTATAAATAGCTAGCTTTAGGTTTGTATTAGCTACAACTCAAATCAATCAACAAATACAACTTCAAAGCCCTGCGCTTTTCTATCCCCAACCTCCGCGGTTGGTTAACTTAGCAGTAGGAGTAGTTCAAACAATAATCTCGCCTGGGTTTCTTAATCTCCAGATTAATGTTTTAATTTAGATAAATCAAACCCTGTTCAACTTTTCGGACCGAACCGGTTAAAGCATCGATCCACACAGTACCCATCTATAAATTCAAAGATTCGAGTTTGGAAATATTTTCCTGCGAACACATACTATATAAATGAGTCGAGCCGAATTCGAGTAATCATGACAGCCTCAAACTCTCAAACTCGAATGATATCTAAGCTACGAGCAAGTTCAAATTCAATGAAAAAGCATTATTTTATGTGTTATGTTTGATTTTTATCCAACATAAGATAAAACATAAAATTCAACTAATTTAAATGGAAAGGTATAACAAAATAAATATATTAAGCAAAGAAATTACTCCCTCCGTCCCAATAGAGTTGTCCACTTTGGGAAATTTTTTTGTCCCAAAACTCTTGTCCACTTTCAAAAAGTAACCAACTCTTACACTCAATTTTTCTATATTACCCCTATTTAAAATCCACTAATGAATAAAGTAAAAGTAAATTGCTAGTGGTCCCTATATTAAATAGGGGTATGACAAGAAAAGTAAAGAAAACTTTACAAAATTTATAAACAATAATTGCCTTTCTTAAACTGTGTGATAAAGGCAAAGTGTACAACTCTATTGGGACGGAGGGAGTATTATATTATGTGTGTGTGAGATACATATATTGCTTTTACACTCGGAGACTCACAAATCTTTTTATATGATATTCAAGTTCGAGAAGTCGACTCGAACAAGTTGATTTCGAGTTTTTATTTTACCGAATTGATTTGTAATAATCGTAAGTACTCGTTTACCAAACATAGCCTTATTTGTTTTGGTTTTTTTTTTTTGATGAACTGTTTTCTTTTTAAAAATACAGTATGTTACAAAGCTAAATGAGTTAATATACCCATTATCTATCCAACAACAAAAAATAGAATATATAAAAATTTACAATCGAAAAATCTAGGATTAATTTTTTATTTTTCTAATTTTAAAACTACACCAAGTACTGTTCGATTTTTTTTTGTATAAATGTTGATTGTTGATTGAGACGGTGAAGATTGAAACCTGAAAAATATATATATAGTGGCTTGTGCTGCTAAGTTAAGTATAGAAAATAGGAAGATTCCATGCAAAGAAAATGTGAAGTAAAACAAGCAGAATGAGGACAAAGGCATCAACGAATGCCATTGAAGTATTCTCAAAGCATTAGTAGAATTAATGTCTTTAGGTTACAAAAAAGGGAAATTTGGTTTAGATTTTTGGGGGAGTTTGCTGGGTAATTGATTTTGGAGGTCACTGTACTTTTCAAAGATTGCAAAATGGTGACCGAACTTCAAAACGTAACATTTTAGTTACTATACTATTTGGTTATGTTAAGATAGAAGGATTTTCGGTCACCGAAGAAAAATATTTCGAGTCAATTTTTTGTTGATTGTGTGTATATATGAAATATAAGGTATAATTTGTCATAAATAATCAAAATATGATTACTACATATGTATAATTTGGCCGTAAAACACTTAAAAACCTTCCAAAATCCCATATTTGAAAGTTTAGTAACCATTTTGTTACATTTTGAAGTTTGGTCACCATTTTGCAATTAATGAAAAGTACAGTGACCCCTAGAATCAATTACCCGAGTTTGCTGCACCAACTTCCCCTCTACCTTTGGGTCAATTGGGTTACTTTTTACTCTCAACTCTCTTAAATATCTTATTTGTCTTTATTGGATTAATTATATATTAAATGATGAACTCATTGTATTTTGTAATTTTAAACTTCTAAAATTGCCAATTTAACATATAATCTATTAATTTTTTACGATTTAAAATACCAGAAATTTTGATGGTGAATGATATATTATTGTTTCAGCGTTTATATCAATATTTTTTGCTTAACCCACTTTATGTTCTTAAACTATACGTCTTATTGATTAACTGGTCTCTAAATTAAATTTTGTATTTTTTTGGTCCCTAAACTCAACGCGCCCTCAAATCCTTTAATGGATCTCTGTTAGAAATTTTGTTAGTTATGTGGAACTTATTTAACAAGTAACTCGTCCTTTTTGGAGGTGAATCGCACTCTTAACAGAGATCCACCGAAAGACATAAATAAACATATAAGTTCAAGGATTAGAAACAAATAAAATTTAGTTTAAGGACCAGTTAATCAAAAAGTGTATATATAGTTTAAGGATCTAATATATAATATTTTATCCATATATTTTTCTAATAAAATTGTCTGGCGCCCTAAATTGGTGTTATATGTACTGTGAATATATATAGAGTGATCATAGCATGTTCATAAATATATGGTAAACTACGTTTCCAGATTATAAAGTAAGAGCCATTTTAACCCAAAATTTTATGTTAGGTCAATTTCATCCATTCAAATTAGATATATCTAAAAATAATTATAATTTTAGTCTTATGGATCCAAACTAATTTAAATATTTTTTATTACTTTGATTAGATCTATTTGGATTCAGTTTCTAAAAAAATTAATCTATTTGACTTTAATTGATGAATTTGTTTAATTTAGTACTATATATAAGTTTATGGACCATAATGACTATTATTTCTTATAAAATTTATAGATATTAGATGGCATATGTTTTGTTTCTTTAAGGATTTTTAGTATATCATCACTTATAAAATTTATAAATATTAGATGACATGTTTTTTTTTCTTTAAGAATTTTTAGTATCCATATAAAAAAAAAAGAATTTTTAGTATCCAAAGAAATCTGGATAATTCCGAATCAAAAATCCACTGAAGAGTACATTTTTAACACAATTTTTTTATTTACAATATTGTAACTTAATATCCAGTTTAAAGAATAATTATTTTACCATTTGGATCGATGTCCATTTAATTAGCGCTTATGTTTTTTTAATATTAAATTGAGATAAACAATTAAGTACTGATTCGTCGTGTTGAAGCCATGCAGACGGTGATGGAAGCTACTGCCTTGCGTGCATGGGATGCTTTCCTTCGAACAACTACCTACCACGTTTCACATAATCCAGATATCTAATTTTAGCCTACGTTTATATATTGCTAATTTGTGTTTGGTCCTACCACCACGAATAATTGCATACAAATTTTGTACATGTAATCTGTTTAAATCACAGAATATATATTTATTGTTTTGTATATTAATTTTACATGAGTATAACAGACAAGTGCGACTAATTTCTTTTCTTATAATTAAGTTTTGTCTAAATCAGACTTTAGTAAATTTAATATATAATTATATAAGTAAACTTTACAATTCAAAGATAAAAAATATCTCATGTGTACTGTACATGATATTGTAGGGTAATTTTAATCGGCAGTTCCTCACTTTTTGTCTCTTTTTAACCATAGTACTTAAACTAAAAAAAATCCTTCAATTTTTCAGAAAAGGCACATATGTTTTTTAGGCATTTTCTTTCTATTTGGGCAAAGATTTTTAAAAAGTGCTACTAAACTCCACGCTTGAGTAAAGCCATAGAAATAACTAAAAAAATTATAATTTTTTTATAGAAAAATAATAGTTCAGTAACCGTTTTATAACTTTTTACTGTTTTGTACAAAATTATAGTTCGGTAACCATTTTATAACTTTTTATAGTTAGGTAACCGTTTTGTAAAAACTTATAGTTTGGTGACCTCAAAAATATTTAACCCTAAAAAATAGACTAAAAGGGCTTATGTGCTATTTTTAAAAATTTAAAGAATTTTTTACACCTTTTAAAAACATTGAGGGTCGAAATGACAAAAAAACTAAAAAAACTTATACCTCTTTAAAAAATCTTGAAAGATACCAATGGGAGTTGGTCCAAGTGGTAAGCGGCTTGGTATCCCTTAAGTAAGGTCTCGGGTTCGAGTCCTTGTGAATCAGAAAATTCCCACTGGCAGACTCACTCACCATGCCAGGTGCGCGACGCGGGTCGGATCCGAATTAGTCAGGGGGAAGCCTTGAAAACCGGATGGGCTTACAAAAAAAAAAAATCTTGAAAGATTTTTTGTACCATTAGCCAATGTATAATTATATTATCTTCAACTTTTATTTTATATTCATATAGTCACATAAATCATTCTAACTCCATTTTAGTCGAAATTAAATAATTAAATGGCAGCCAGTTGTAGTACTATTTATCGGATAATAATTTTTTGCCATGCGGTGTTATTTTTTGCTTGGCTTTTGGCTCGAGATCATATCATAAAAATGATATGTTGGTTCATAGAGGTGTTATTCAGATTGCAGCTTGCTCTCTCTGTAATGAAGTTGAAAACTGTGTTCATATAGTCATCCATTATAGTTTTAGTTGAAAGATTAGTTCTTTTATTTTTTGCTTATGCAATATCAATTAGATAATTCTGTTATCTCTTGATTGTTTTTATTTTCAGTGGAGTAATCTTGCAGTTAGGTTGTGGCAGCTTATTTGATTTCTTTGTTCTTGAAAATTATGGAAAGCACGATGATGGATTAGTTTACAAGTGCATTTGAAGAGCGGTTTCTTTTTATGAATATCATCATTCAGATTTTTTTCTACTTTGGAAATGATGTTTTTTATAGTTTAAACTGCTTTTGTAACTCGTTTTGATTTTTCTCTTCTGAACTGTTTTTTTCCATCCACTATTTTATGGATGTACTACTCTACCGATCATTTATAAAAAAGAAAATTATTCAATATTGAATTATACAATAAAGTTCTTTTTATATGCATTAAATAGTTGATTTATGATGGAAATTTAACATCAAAACCTGGCTATATACTTCAGTAGTGGAGTTTTTAAGGAGATACGCATGATGTCACTCAAATAGGCTAGAGGGGTAGAATTGTCCACATATAATCCTAGTCAACCAAACAAAAAAACTATTTTATTTGGTAATTAGACTGATCAAGGATAATGGGGACTGTATAAATAGGTGTAGTTTGGTGGGAGAAGCGGAAGCAAAACACAAACAAAGAGCATAAATACATATAATTTAGAAAAATGGGGAGATCTCCTTGTTGTGATGAGAATGGTCTGAAGAAAGGGCCATGGACTCCTGAAGAAGATCAAAAACTTGTTGATTTTATTGAAAAGCGTGGCCATGGAAGCTGGCGAGCTCTCCCTAAGCTTGCAGGTCCACTTTTGTATTCATCATATATACATTAATTATACATATATATATAACATAACAGAGTAAGATAAGATGTTTATTTAATTTCTTGTGCAGGTCTTAACAGATGTGGAAAGAGCTGTAGGTTACGGTGGACTAATTACTTAAGACCTGATATCAAGAGAGGCAAATTTTCTCCTGATGAAGAACAAACTATTCTTAATCTCCATTCCATCCTCGGAAACAAGTAATTAATTTTAGACCATGCACTTCTTTTGTAACTATATATATTGCACGAAAACATAAATACTGAAACGAAAAACGGAGAAATAATATTTTATACTGGAACTATTGTAAATATAAGGTTTCATAATTTTATATTCTCAAAAAATAGAAGCGAACCATAAAACGTAAAACTCGACAAGTTTCTGTACAGTATACTCTGTACCGAATGAGTCCTAATTAGTTGCGTTTTGGATTCTTGTTTCTAGATGGTCAGCTATTTCAAGTCACCTACCAGGGCGGACAGACAATGAGATCAAGAATTTTTGGAACACTCATTTGAAAAAGAAGCTAATTCAGATGGGTTTTGATCCAATGACACACCAGCCAAGAACTGACATATTTGCCACCTTGCCTCATCTCATGGCTCTATTGAACCTAAAAGAATTAATGGACGCTCATCCATTAGATGAACAGGCAATGAGATTACAAGCAGAAGCTGTCCACTTAGCTAAGCTTCAATATTTACAGTACCTTCTCCAATCAGCAGCTTCACTCACCTCAAACCCTAATTCCGACATGGAAATTATTATGAATTTGTTGAACACAAATTCATTACAGATTGAGAATCGTTTTGGAGTTGATCATCCCTCTCAACCACTCCACTATTCAAATGTATTACCTCAACTATCTGACCCACAAGTCACTTTCAGTAGTTATCAACCATTTTTGAATAGTGATCAGATGGACCAAGCTGCTGCGTCCACCTTAACTACAATGGTCAGCCATGGAGATAATCATTTTAACCCGTCTGATTCTTCGTGGGTTATTCCGTCGCCCACTGATTCTGTTCCTCCAAATTTAACGGAGACTTCAACAAGCATTCCCGGTGATGCCAGCAGCACCACCACTTCTAGCTTTAATTGGCCTGAGTTCTTTTTTGAAGACTCTGTTCTGCATGAGATTCCCTAGTAATGATGATATGGAACATTTACCTAGAAGAGTTTTGGAGTTTGCTTATACGGTAATTAATTTTGGGAGTCACTTAAACTTTCGGATTAATTTATTTTGATTATTAAATTTTCATTTATATGATTTTAACAATTAAATTTTAATTTTATTTCAACCAAAATGATTTGTAATAACCAAAAATCATCATTTGTTGAAATAAAATTAAAATTCAATCATTAAAATAATATAAATTGAAATTTAGTTATCGATAGAAAATATCTCGAAAATTTAGTGATTCTCTGAATTAGTTACCCATATCTGCTTGAGTTTGTTGCTATAGTAATTAAACTTCCATTTATACATACAATATATCTATGAATGGGGTGTCCATTTATGCTTGTACACAGAACAGTTATGCATATCTTGTATATACCTTAAAAAAATTTGTTACATTTCTACATAAATGTGAGAGAAGGATCATTTTGATCCATAAATTTGTGTGGCAGGTCCAGTTTGTTTTTTTTTTTTTTTTTTTTTGAGGTCAAATAGACTCAGAATTTTATACTCTCACTTTCAAATTGCTCTAAATCTTGCTAACATCCATTAAAATTAAATGATTAAAAAATCAAAAAAACTGAACCATTGATGTTTCAATTTTTATGAATCTCTTATTTTTGTGTCTGAATTTTTATTTTTAAAAAATTAGTATTTCAATTTTTTAAAAGAGTATAGAAAGAATGGTTTTAGCCATTTTTCGATCACCAGAATATTAATAAAGTGAAAAATAAATTTTTAATATATTTTTATAATTTATCATTTTAATTAGATATAATCATTTGCACAGACTACCATCTTTTTTTTATTAATATGCCAGTGAAACTTAAGTAAATATGGAATTTATTTTAATCTTTCTAGCATATTGGTGCTCGTTATAAAATGACTAAAAGAACTTGGTTGATACAAACACTAAGTTTAAAAAAAGTATACATTAAATTAGCAAATTTATAAAAAGTTCAGCCAGATGTAATTTTTCCTAGAAATGCTATCATTTTAATATATGTTATTTCCATCAAAACCAAGCTAATCATGCCTCAATTAGGTGCTACATACTTAATTAGTTGTACAAGTGATAATCCACTGTAACTTTTCAACTAATGACAACATTAGATTTTGGAACAACTGACATAGCTAATCGGATATACAGTTAGAACTGGCCTTTAAAACTTCATATATAACCAGATCTAGTGCTTCGTATCTAAGTCCAAAAATTAGGTTGAATCGTAATATAAAAGGTACATTGTAATATAGGAGAATTTCTTGTCTTAACCTAGGTCCTCATAGATCTATAATTTTACATGAATTTATTTCATAATTCAAAAGTAGTGGATCTTATTAATTAACTATAATTTCATTTCAATAAAAAAGATTTTTTACTCACTAAAATGAAATAAATCAAAGTTTAGTTTTTTTTTATCGTAGAAATAAATTAAATGAAAGTTTCATTATTAAAATAAAAGAAATTAAAGTTCAGCTATCAAAATTAAATAGTTTGAAAGTTTAGCGACTCACAAAATCAATTATCCAAATTCCTCCTTGGTAAATTATGATATATCTTACAAATTAACCAGAAGGGGTTGCCACATGAAACTTCCCAAAAGCTATTTAAATTAGTCAGATGATATGGTAATTAATAATCAACAACATAATCAAATCATAGTAATCTTATTCGTATATTATAGGTGAGGTAGATTTGAATAAACTACGCCCGAACAAAAGAAATAAATAGTAATATCGCATTCAAATTTCAGTTCCTTGCCAAGTAGTTTAAAACTTTTGATTCCTTTTCCTTCAAGCGATTAACTGCCGTGATATCATTATGAGAACCTTTTAAAAACATTAAAGAAAATAAATCATATCATTAATTTTCTGTTTATATGTTGATAATGAAAGTTAATGTTTTAACCAAACTAATTAAACAAAGCAAATTTAACTTAGTGATTCACTGGACTTGATTTGTTTTTTTTTTTTCTGGCAAGGGTAAAATTTGTTTTACAGATTATAAGTGTTTAAAAATAATTAAGTTGATGATGGCTATCAAAAAAACATAATAAAACAAAAATAAATAAATAAAAATGATTAAACTATTTAGGTTTCTTCTTCTAGTACTCTTTCTTTATTATATGTGTTATGGTACTTATTAATAGATTTGTGAAATTTTCATCACCTAATCCTTACCCCATTTGTTTGGATACCACATAAAGTTTCTGATGTCATGGAAATCCTTTTTATAAAATAATTTATTTTACTTACAATCAATTTACATGTACACATGTTAATATGTTATATTAACAATATGATGGCTATGTTGTTAGCTTATAATTTTGAACCCATAAAAAATATATACAATTAATTGTATTAATTATCATTCATTAAAAAAACGTATTATCATAATATATGGGGTTCATCTCACAAAATTCCACCAACTTTACACATTTTTTCAATTTAATCACGTTCTTTAAAACTTCTTATAAAAATACACCAACTTTCATTTATTTTCCAAATTCATACACGGTGCTGGCGTGTCCCTCATTTATTGATTAAAAAAGATTTATACCTCAGCAAATTGCACCAATGAATGAGTGTCACGTCAGCCCGTGTATGAATTTGGAAAAAAAAAATTGGTGTATTTTTATGAAAAGTTTAAAAAAAACGTGGAAATGATGCCTTTAAGTGGCAACATCAAGAGCAAATTAAAAATGTTTTATTTTGTGCATAGTTTTTTATGATCATTTATGTTAACTTCATTTATATTTTTAATAATTAAGGATACAATTCTTAATCAATCTATTGTATTCTTTTTTTTAGAGGATTAATCAATCTATTGTATTCTTTTTTTTAGAGGATTAATCAATCTATTGTATTCATAAGTATTATATTGATACATAAATGAATTTATCAATAGCTATAGCCTATATATGCGAGTCAATACAAAAACAAGTGGCAAATAGTTTGGTGCTTTTCAAGTAAAATTTTAAATTTGATTTTATAATAGAAAAAAATAGAATGCTGGGAAAAAAGTGTTCTCTGTTAGTGTATAAAAAATAAGGCTTAATTATTGCAAAATATTCCACTTTTTTTAAAAGTTATATTTAATTTATTTTTATTTTTATTTGAAAAAAAAAATACAACTGAAATTTAAAATTTATAATTTTAGAAGGATTGGCCAAAGTCAAGAACTAATTGGTAGTTCTAAATATACGGGGTAAGGAGACACCCACATTGTCTTCCAACAGAGTGGCTGAAACACCTTGCACCAACTTATTATGAATCACTAGTTCTATGTCGTGGCAAAAACCATAGCTCGCCATCTAATCCGCGCAGCGGTTCCCTTCTCTGTGAGTGACGAATACAGACTTGCCAATCTCTCGCTAAGAGGCTTCTAATGGCATTTAGAAGATTACTGTTTGCATTAATATGTATTCTGTGACCATCCCTTGTAAAAGTATATGCATCTAATTTACTGTCTCTCGAGACATTCCTATAACCTTTACTCCAAGCAATTTCTATGCCATCTGGCGCGCCCCATAATTCAGCCTGCACGACTGAGCAATTCCTATAACCTTTACTGTTTGCATTTTTTATTTTTATTTTTGAAAACAATGGTTTCTTTGTTAATGCTAACTATAATATTTTACTTTTTCATGCTAATTTTAGTTGTTCCCATTATTGTATGAAATGTTGAATTTTATCATAACAGTAATGACAAATGATTAAATTAAATGCTCTTTAAATATCATTAATTGTAAAATTAGTATTTTTATTTATTTGCCCATCTAATCAATTTTATTTATCTATAATAATTTTTTTATTAAAAATTATAATGAATAAAGTATTAGTGATTAAGTAATACTCTTTTCGTCCCATTTAATAAGTCTTATATTCTACTTTTGAACGTTCCATTTAGAATATTTTATTTTACTTTTTAGAATATTTTTCATTGAACTTCCCTTTTTATTCTTATTTTAGTCATCTTAAAAGAACTCTATAAAAAATTTCACTATCATTAATAAGAGTAAAACATGAAAAAATATGAAAAGACAAAAATAATACTCCCTCCGTTTTTATTTAGTTATTCATTTAAATAAAATTGTACATATTAAGATAGTGGGTGTTTTGTCTTAAATTATAAGAATAAATATAAATATAATCCTGTTATTTAATAAATGCACTGTAAATTGACACATACAGTCAAAAGGGATAAATTTGGAAGATATTAGTTAAATTCACATTGAAACTTGTAATGAACAATTAATTAGAGACAAATATATTTTGTTAAATGGACAATTAAAAAACTGAGAGAATATATGTTTTCTTAATCTTTGTGTAAAAGCAAATGAGATTTTTGAAATGGGATGGAGAGAGTAATTAATTATTAGAATTATATAAACAACATATATCTATACTATATATAAAAGCACGGATGGGGGAGGACATACAAATTTACTGAATAATCATTTTCAGTTTACTACTAAATAAAGGTTTTATAGTCATTAACTAATTAGTTATTTAATTAATCACTATTATAATTAAAATCTTAATTAGAATAGGTAGCTAAATTATCTTCAATTTGATTTTTAGTATGTAAAATACCTATCTTTTAGTTTGATTGAACTATAAAATTAAAATACTGTATTTGGTCAATATATTATTATTTAAATTTCTATCTTATTATTTTTAAAGATATTAGTAATAAAATTAAGTTAATTATTTAATTATGGTTATTATAAAACCAAAAGAAGAATAAATTCAGTATGGAAAAGAATTTTATAACCGAATATATTATATATACTTTTACAAAAAATTTTAACTAATTTAATATTAAATATAAATAAAAAATTGATATAATTATAATAAATTTACTAATATGTTCGTTGGCGAGTTACGTTACGAGCCACGTGCACAGCACGTAATGCGACACTAGTCTAATTTAATGCTCGGTTCAAACCCGAGACTCCAACAGCATGCCAATAATATAAATATTCTAAAATACAAAGTATAACATGTCAAAGTTGAAATAATAGGCAACTAGACCAACTGGCGAAACAATAAAGTAAAACAATAATAATAATACTAGCACTACTGCGGTTTAAGAGCTTAAATAAAGTTCGACCGCAGTAATAATAATACTAGTATTATTACTAGCACAATAATAATAATAATACTGGCGAGGAGTGCTAGTATTATTATCATTGTTTTACCCTAAACCACACGAACTCCTCGCCAGCATCTAACCTGTAATGACTCGGGAGCATTAACAGTTGACGAGTTTAAAAAAATATAAATTTAGAGTTAAAAATTAATTCTAACTCTAAGGAATACTAGACACCGCATAAAAATAGCACATATATTAAATCAAGGCACTGATAAACACAGTAGAACCCAAAATTTAAATAATTGTAAAGTCAACAACAAATCAAGCCAATTGAGTTCTCGCTTTAAAATATAATCCGGAAGCGTAAACTCAAATAAAAATAAATAAAAATATTATATCCAATTTAGTAATTCCAACGTAGTGAGTCAACTGAGTCATCACGTCGCTCAATTTCTTCTCACATGTCGGGCGACCAATGTCTAACCCTACCCAACCAATTTATCAAAATATAAACTATAGTTTATAATTTCCAAAAAAAATAAAATGATAATTCATAATTAAAACGGAACTCAATAGCTTTAAACGCAAATAACCAATATTCACAAATAAATATTTAATTAAAATAAGTTAAGAAAATAATTTAAAAGTTAAAACGTAAATTAACCAAATTGACACAGCAAGCCAATAATTTAAAATTGACAATTATCCAAGTAATTATTCGTTTAAAAGATTATAATATATATTATTGAAAATATAATATTAATAAAAAATAATTTAAATTATAATCGATACTTATATTATTATTATATATATTTTTAGAAAAATAATGTTAACAATACGTAATTTAAAATTCAAAATAATAATCGAAGTCTGGTTTCAAATTGATATATAAAATTAAATCAACCTTTGATAAATCCAATCAATTCAAAAGAAATTTAAAATTAATGGCCCAACATTGGCCCAAATCCAATTTAAACAAACAAGCCCATATTCTTTAATTACCAAACCAGCAAGCCAACTATGGATCAATACAAAATTAATCAGCTTCCCTCACTCATGTTTTCCAAAATTAAAGAAAAGAAGATCTAAACTTTCGTAACAAGCCTGGTACCATATTTTCATGAAGACACGTCATTACCCAACCTAAACAATTAATGTTAACTGAATTTGAGATTTTTCATATATGCACAATTAAGTCATCATCAAGCTAGGAGCCCTTATTAAAGAACTTATTGTTAAAATCTGGAGCAGCAAAAACTCTAACACTCAAGAAAATTTGCGCTCACAAACACAAAACCATCTCCATTAAATATCATTTAAACCCTGAAAATGAATCAAAGGTTTCATGACATGAACAAGAACAATAGAAAACGTGAGATCAAAGTCATCAATACAACCAGAATTATATCAGTAAAGGCAATAAGAATCGGCAGTAAACAACCACAACCACAAGCAACACATCCAATGACATTCAAAAACGGTGAAACTACGGCGCTTAGTACGGAGAGAATAACGTACCGAATAACGAATTCAAGCGTAGAATCGAAGAGGACTGAGTTAGCTACGTCAGCAAACAAACGGATCTCGATTCGGTGCTAAAACGAAAGAGAACGGATCAAAAAATACGGAAGAGTCATTATTAAACTAAAACTGAAATTATAAACTCAAACGATGAACAGTGCGGCGATTATAACGGAGAATTTAACGTACCGATTTCAATTCCGAAACTTTGAGATCGAAGAGGACTGAGTTAACTACGGCGGCAAACCAACGGAACTCGATTCGGTGCTAAAACGAATGAGAACGAGTCAAGAAACGAAACGTTACGCTATTAAATAAAAGCTGAAATTCAACCAGAAAACTTACTGAATTGCAGCAATGGGAGGGATCGAAAGAGTGGAATTTTTCAGAGAATTGGAGAGTGAAGTGAATTTTTCAGAGAGAGAGTGAAGTGACGGCTAGGATTAGATGTGAATGAAGAGATGTTTTTAGGGTTTTTAAAACGGTTTTAAATACTAAGAAAACAAGAATGCGTACTATTGTATATGGAAGCAGAAATTGTTACAAATTGAAACTGTAACACGCTGATGCATGGCCAAAACTTAAAATGCATAGGCCAAATAACAATCATGAGCCAAATAACAAATCATGGGCTAAATAATAAATCATGGGGCAAACCGACTCAACTCAAATCGAACACGAATCGAACCACGACCTAATCAACAAACGACTTAATTTATTAACGAAAGTTCGACGGAAATACAAAAATAAAAATAATTTTTTAAAAAAAATAATAAAAAAATACGGGATATTATATTATGTAAACTCAACTTTGTCTATTTTTGTGGGACGTATGGAGTATTTAGTTACCTAGTAAATGAGAGGAGCATATTCAATTTTGGCAGTTATAAAATTTTGGTTTTGATTCAATTTAGATATTAAATTTTAAAATTACAAACAGGACTTCAGATCAAATTTAATCTATGTAGAAACTGAATTTTAGCTCATCGTTGTTTCTCTTATATTAATAACGAATATTAAACCATAGTCACTATATAACTTTTGTTTTTTCTTTTGATTTTGATGAAGGAAAATTATGTTGCTTTATGACGACGTAAAATACAGTTGCTACATATTTCAATTTAACTTAAAAATTATTAAAAAAATATCATTGCTTGTAATTTTGAAGTTTAATAACTAAATTAGAATAGAATAGAACTTTATGAATAAACTAATATAAGACAAAAAAATTGTCGCTATGAAGGTTTAATATCCACTACTGTGAACTTGATTTTGAACCTTTTGCGCTTATAAAAAGAAATGCCCAAAACAAACTTGCAAATTGTTTGATAGCTTTTTGATAGATTGTTAAAATAACGT
This sequence comes from Mercurialis annua, assembly GCF_937616625.2. Classification (NCBI taxonomy): domain Eukaryota; kingdom Viridiplantae; phylum Streptophyta; class Magnoliopsida; order Malpighiales; family Euphorbiaceae; genus Mercurialis; species Mercurialis annua. The sequence goes on along the minus strand of NC_065570.1, from coordinate 53,815,572 downwards.
ATTCTATAAATAAATATTTTAAATGTTATTTTTGAAAAAAAAAGTTTAAAAATAATTTCTATAAAATAACTCAAAAATAAGTGTTAAAATAGCAGTGTCATCACCACTGGAAGTTGGTACAAGTGGTAAGCGGCTTGTTATCGTTTAAGCAAGGTCTCGGGTTCGAGTCCTTGTGAATGCAGAAAATTCTCACTGGCAGACTCACCTCCCATGCCAGGTGCGCGACGCGGGTCGGATCCGGATTAGTCAGGGCGAAGCCTTGGAAACCGGATGGGCTTACCAAAAAAAAAATAGCAGTGTCATCGTTATCTAATAAGTTTATACTATACTTAATCATCGGGTCAGATACCTCTCAGATCCGGCCAGTTTTGGACTGGATGTTGACAGTAAATTTTTACATGAAGTTTGCTTCGAGTCCAAATTCGCATTGAGTCTATTTTCTATAAGTGGATTTAGACTTATACAATTACTCAGTTTTAATATAGGACCGCCTAAATTCGGTTCGCGTCCGAATAAATTTAATTTAAGGGCTATGTTTGGATAATAAAAATTAGGCTCGGAATGGATCCGGAGCAGTCTGAAACTTGCATTTAAAACTATCAACTCCGTCCAAGTTCTATTCGAACTCGCCCATACTAAGTCCATGAACAAGTATACTTTCTGCTATCGTTAAAAAAAAAAAGTAAACTTTCTGCTTTTTTGTTTCTGCACAAAATCCTAGCATGAAAAGAAATCGTTTGAATATCATTTTAATTGCAAAAGAAATTGTTTCAAAAAAAATTGCAAAAGAAATGGCCTCTGATTTTATTGTCTTTGAGATATACACAAAATCTTTTAATCTTTATTTTGTTGTATTTTCCTTTTTCCTCCATTTCTTAAAAGAGAGGTAAAATGTACTTCATTCTTTCCACATGAAAAAGAAAATATGTTCTTGGGCACTAATTAATCAGAAACAAAATTAAGCTTAATGATTGAAATATTAATTTTTAATATAATAATTATTTTATTAGCAGTTTAATAAAAAAATATGAATTTGATAGATAATAGTCATAACTTGAACAAATGGTCCGAAATATGTTAAATTTTGATGACAAATCATACATATCAAAAATCAATCTCTTTCACTATACTTTGAACAATTGTAAGAATACTAGTATGAAAGGAATTAAGTATTTGTATGTAGATATAATTGCATGTGTGGGTGGGGTAGGATAATATGAAAATCCAGACTGTAAAATTGCAATTTTGGTTGAATATTATGAGATTGGTTTTTAACACTAAAACAAGAAGGTGAGGAGAAGAGGGACCGTCATGGCAATGCAAACAAACCATAAGGACCACTCACTCACATCACAATCAATATGTGCTTAGTTTAGTTGTAAAAATCATATTATTTTACCTTTTGCCCATTGATTACATATTACTTTAATATACTTTAGTTTATACTCCATTCATCCTAAATTAATAAATATTATTTTATTTATCAGCAAAAAATATTATTTTTGCTTTTTTATCCCAGGTTAATAGACATTATATGTTCTCACTTATCTTATTTCAAATTGTAGATATATAATTATATCCTATTTTTTACAAAGTAACTAAATTTAGTTAGCTACATTTAATTAGTAGTTAGTTCTTATGTTTGTTAAACTACCTATCAACTTGAAACAAATAGCATATATATTTTATTTTAAAATTAACATCGAACCTTAAATTCTCAAGAAGATTTTTTTTTTGAGTCCTCAAGTAGATTTACAAATATAATTACTACTGATTGATACCTGTCGAGATTTATTATACATAACGCTGATCTAGAAAGTTTTTTTTTTCAAATACAAATATCTAGAATGTAGTCCAATATTTTGAGAAAGAATGTAGTCCAATATTATTTGCTAATTATTGTACATGAATGTTGAAATGTGTTAGATTAATTCATTGATATGGAATGTTTATTATCTCCTAGGATATTTGTTGTAACATTGATACCGATTAATAAATGGCTCGATTTTTTCACCCGTGAATGTACGCTTTAATGCAGAACCACATAAATTTCTTGTGTTATTTATTATTTTGCTATAATATTGTTTGTTGATCAAATACATAATTAAATATCTACTGAATGATTTCGATTCCGCTGCGCATACCAATCCGGTCACAAACCGGTCACGACAATTGGTATCAAGAATTCAATAATCGGTATCAATGTTACAACAATTGGTATCAGAGCCAATTTGGTTTTCAGATTTAATATGGATTGTGATTATATCGCATAAATATTATTTGGAGGATTTCACAATTCGAAAGTGAAATTACTTGACACAAAGAAGATGTTTTGGAGATAGAGAAGCCACCAAATTTGAAGTGTCGAAAGTCGTTGATTCAAATTGAAGACAGACTTGGGTATTAAATTTTTTTAGGAGATTTTTATGATGGAGATGCATATGTCACGTTAAACTACAAAGAAGAAATGTATGACTTTTTTAAACACACTATTTGAGGATTTTATAGAGTCATTGTAAGATGAATAATTAGGGTAATCTCTTTATACTCTAATGAAATTCTATTAGTGATTTGAATTTAAAAATTGCTTTTAAAAGTTTGTTGAATGAAGAGTTCGTTTGGGCATAGTCAGATTTTGATAAAATCATGACACTTTAAAAGAGATTTTGTTTTGATTAATTAGCAATTTCAGACACAAGATGTATTACAATGTTTGTAATTTGGAACGACGTCACTATTGGATCACTCATAAATCACTTTGTTTGGAGATAATCGGATGAGGAATGTGTGCTAGCAATTATAGGTGAACCAGCTCAGAGAACTAGTTTATGCTAAAATTACAGCATAATATTTTTTGATATGAAGTTTATGCAGATTCAGGTTGTTCATATCACATGTGTGCCAATTTCGATTGGTTTTCTGACTACAACTGAGTTGATAGTGGAGTTGTATGATAAGTTTCTATTTTAAATCAATTTCATATCATTTTGTACTGCATATTTTAGTCTTTTATTGCGTAAAATAGAGAACTTTATACTCACTTTTACCTTTTGTAGTTTTTAATTTAAAATGTATATACTAAACATTTTTGGAGTCTAATTGAATAAACATAGCATATATAAAATGAAAGTCAAGCCGGATTGATTCTATCAAGTCCAACAAGAACAATAATGGAGAATCAAGTCTAAATGGAAGTAAAGTGGCCGCTAAATTCTGAAAGTTTGGATCGAAAAGCTGAAAATTCGGACATAATTCCGTATTCGGATCATATCTGGAGTTAGAAATATCCAAATGATGTGATTAAACATCTCATGAAAAGATAAGAGATAGACCTACAACTTTCATGAAGGAACCGGATCCAAATTCGGAATCAAACCGTCTCAGAATCGTTCTCCAAGACGGAACTTATGCGAACCAATGATCAAATTTCCCAAAGTCGGTGGAATAAGTACATACAGCTCCTTGGCCGGCCCGTAGCCGGACCATGACCTCTAGGCCGGTCCAAAACCGGCCTAGACATGAAAAAGTTGCATTTTGGCTATTCCGAAAGGTTCCGGAAGTCTTTGTGAGCACTCTTAGGCATTATACACTCGATTACACCTAGAAATTACTCAAGATTATATTCTTGGACAACAGACAAGGAACTTGGACTCCACTCAAGCTTATTATAGAAAGAAAGCAACTTGGGCACCACTCCAGATCTTTATGGCAATTAAATGGCTCAAATTTGAGCATCACTCCACCTGAATATGATAGGAAGGCTAAATTTAGGCATCATCCAAGTTAGTTATGGAAACAAAAGATCTCAGTTTGGTGAGGTGATTCTCCACCAATTCTGTACTTCTTTTTGATGATTAGTGGATGGCTCGATTGTTTCATCCGTGGATGTACGCTTTAATGCAGAACCATGTAAATCTCTTGTGTTATTTATTATTTTGCTATATTATTGTTTGTTGATCAAATCCATAATTAAATATCTAACGAATGGTTTCAATTCCGCTGTGCATACCAATCCGGTCACAAACCAGTCACGACAATTGGTATCAAAGATTCAATAATAGGTATCAATGTTACAACAATATTTTAGTGGTAGAATGTAATATTAGAATTTAAGCTTCTATTCTTATTTTTTTTCTATACTGAAAACGAAAGGCTGATATGCTACATAATTTCTAAAGCCAAGATAATTTATCTTCATCAAATATATAATATTACATAATCAAAACTGTTATTTATATAACTCTTCAATTAGGAAAATTCATTTTTTGAAATTACAAATTTAAATTTTATACCCAATTATTAAAAAAAACATAGTAAAACTTCATCTTAAATTTTTTATCTTACGGTGGTTAAAGTAAAAAATAACTTAGTTGAAGTTTAAAATAAATATAAAAAACAAATGAATATTATAATGAAATTAAGTATTGGCATAATTAAATTAATTCAAAAAAAATAATTTGTAATAAAATTATCAAATTAGGATAGATTTATAATAAAATTATTAATTGTGATGATTTGAATTTATTAAAAATTGAAATGATTAAATATTTTGGTGTTATAAGTGTAATATCCCGTAAAATTTTGGAATTTATTTTGAGTTTCGATAATATCTTGAGCCATTTACGTAATTGAAATTCGTCGGGGAGTTCGATTTAAATTTGGTTGATTGGGTTTGGAATTGGTTGAGTTGTTGTTATTTAATAATTAAAAAAAATGATTAGAACGTTTTAGGTTAAGGTCTCGTTCGAAACCTTCATTCTCGAACGAGACCTTCCTAATTTCTGAAAGGGCTCGTTCGAGAACTAAGGTCTCGAACGAGACCTTAGTTTAAATTGGCTGGTCTCGTTCGAGACCAGCCTTGCTGAACCGGGACTCATGTTTGCTCCCTATTTTTAGCACGATCCCTTCACTATTTAAGCCGTTTTTAAACCCTAATTTACTACCACACTTCATACAAACCCTAATCTCCTTCCTTACTCAATTTCGCTGAGAATCCTTCCCGCAATCATCAATCAAACTTGGGTGTTCATCGGTAAGATTTTGAACATATATTTCAGTTTTGCTTTAAAATCGACCTCTCCGTATTTTGATCCGTACGTGACCATTTCAGATGCAAATTCAGTTTCGTTTCGTCCTGGTCGAAGAAGACTCACGTATCTACAAATCTCAATTTTCGTTTCGTAAAACAGTACGTTATATTTCCCGTATTGTCTGCCGCCGCTTTACCGTTTTCTGGATAATTTCTGTTTTGATTCTAAATCGACCTCTTCGAATTTCAATTCGTTTGGCAGCCGTTTAGAGATCGAAATCAGTTTCGTTTGTTCCCCGTGATAGTAGACTGTTCCTCTACGTTTCTACACTTTTCATTCGCCAACGGTACGTAGATTATCTTGTTTTAATCGCCGCCGTCTCACCGTATTGAGTTTGTTCTTAACTGAGTATGTTTTAGAATGTTACTGCCGAATTCATTCCTTTGTTCTTGGCTATGATTTTGATTATAACCTCTTAGGATTGTTGTTGTTTAAGCTTTCAATGAGTTTGATTTCATCGTTCGTTTTCTTTGATCATCGTTCCATGTACGATGAGTTTCTGTGACGTTCTTGAATTGTTCTTGAATGTTGAGATCAAATCTTGTGTTGCTTGTGTTGGTTCTAAATTATGGATTGTGTGTTTTTTTGATTCATTAAGGCGATAGTATTGAATTGGAAATTGTTAACTTGAAGCTTTGTTTCGGTTTCTTGAGAAATCATTCTCTCTGTTGTGTTGGGTTCATATGTATGAACAATTGAAGAAGACAATGGTGTGTCCTGTTTCTATTGGTTGATTATGATTTGTTTTGGCTAAATGGTGGTCTTAGTCACTGAAATTTTGTGTCTTAAATCTTTTGATTCCTAAGCTTATATTTTAACTGTTTTAAATTGATTTTTATTTACGAATTTGATTTCGACTTATTAATAAGCGATTTAAATAATACTATTATTTATAATTTGAAATTACATTGAGCATTAATATTTTAAAGCTAGATTTAATATTAATCTTATTATAATTAAATGATTTTAGATTTAATCATTTATTTTGACTATATTAAATGAGAATTGAGAATTTTATTTTAATATGAAAGTTTGCCAATTAGTTATATTATTTTTAAGACCTATAAGTAATATTTGAATATTTAAAAATTAAATTAATAATTATTTTATTGTTTAATTATTTGAGATATTTTTCCGATAGTTATAATTACTTGGGTTTCAAGCTATTGAGTTCTATTTTGATATTAATTAATATTTTATTTAATATTATAATTATAAACTGTGGTTTATAATTCTGGTATATCAGTTGTGTCGGTTTGGACTTGGGTCACCGACATGTGGGTTTAGTTTGGTAGTTTTGAAAAATTCGGCTAACCCACTATTTGAGAAATGGATTTTAATTATCATTTAAATAGTATTTTAATAATATTTTGAATTGGATTTAAGGTGTGAACTCAATAGTCTTGAATTATTTATGACATTATAATTTATTTGAAATTATGTTTCTCTGTGATTCTATCTGGTTTATTATTTATGCTAGTCCTACGTGGTGTCTAGTATTCTTAGAGTTAGGGGTTGGAGCGATTTTAACGTATGATTTATTTTAGACTCTTCGACTACTCGTGCTCCGGAGTCGAACCAGGGTTAGATGTTTGCCGAAATTTCACGTGGATAAGCAAGCAGTGAGTTTGTAGTGCTATTTACCGCTTTATTAAGTACCGCATCGTATTTTAATATTATAAATGCTTTTGAACTGTTTTTACGGATTATGGATCTGGATTGAAACGAGCTACTCGATAGGCTTGTATCGAGACTGTGTGCACCAGTGAGTACTCTGGAAATCGGCAGACTAATGGCTTGCTTACGCTGGTATATATATGACGAGAATTTTTTCCCGTCCACTCTGGGTTTATCAGTATGCTATGTCATACTTACGCTGTGATCATTTTAATACTGTTTTCCGTAATCATATTATATTAGTATAAAATGTTTTGATTTAAGGGTTTTAAACTTAATAAATCTAAATAGTATTGCGAACTCATCTTAGTATATCTGACCCCGTTGTTTTCCCAAATTTTCCAGGTTTATGATTTGAAAGCTGGTCCACTCCAATTCTTTTGATTCCTCGGAAGTTTTATGTTATTTAAACTAGTTACCGTTTTCTAACTCTTAAACCGCAGTAGAACCAGTTTAATTATTACATTGGTTATTACACTTTGAGATTGTCGATTTGAGCGATTATTTATTATTGGCATGTTTACTCTGGATTATTTTAATATTATATTTAAGACAATGCCGTTGAGCATTTTGAATATTTAAGTTATTTATATTAAGACTGTAATATAAATTGCTACACTTAGGTTGGAGTTTCGGTTGCCCCCGAGCAGTTTCTGCAGGTTAATGTGTTTGATTGATTTCCGCGAGGCTTGCTACGGGTTTTGGTACGACCATACCCATACCCTAGCGCCGGTCACGATTCATGAAATTGGGTCGTGACAATTAGGCTTTTTAATTATTATAATTTTTTTATCTACAATTATGCTATTTGCAAGAGGTAATTACGCCAAAAGATAGAAAAATTATTCAATGCAATTGTTATGTCATGTCATTCGTGCAAACCAATTGTGCGTTAGACATGTAGAATTTTTAATCATTAAAAAGATAAGTAACAATTAAAAAAATTCTTATCGCAGATGTCTATTAGCTTATTGTAAATATAATATGACACAAGTGGAATAAAACTCGGAAGGCTTAATTACTTAAAAAATCCTCACCTTTAATTTTTTTTTTATACCCTGACCTAGGAAAATTGTCACATATACTCATGACCTTATCTTTATATTTCACCTCTACCCCAAATTTTAAAAAAAATATAATTTATTAAAAATAACTAAATATAAGAGCTATTTTATACCTTTTTCTACTAAAAAAAATTGCAAACAAATATTTCATCTTTAAAAACATTCAAATAAGTTCTAAAATTAATTAATTTTTTTAATTTAAATAAAATAAATAAATAAATTTTTTTTTATTAATTACAACCTACAATCATACTCCAATTTAAAAAACCGCTAATATTATTATTTTTAAAAAAATTCAATTATCAGAACCACTGACGCCGAAAAAGGAGGAGCAGCTGCTCCTCCTTCCACGGAAGGAGGACGGTGGCGGTGGGTGAAATTTTTTTTTGTTAAAAATTAATTTAATTTTATTTAAAGAGTTTTTTTACGGTTTTTAATTTTTATAGCGGGTTTCTAAATTGGAGTACGGTTGTAGATCGGAAATAATTAAATAATTATGATTAATTGATTTTATTAAAGAAGAAGGTGTTTTTGTATAATTAATAACATTGATGTGTAAATTAGAATATTTGTTGAAAATGAAAGATTATTTTAAACTTTTTTTTAAATAAAAAGAAGTAAATTTAATACCTTGAAGGTAGAGGTGAAATATAAAAACAAGGTCATTGATATATGTGATAATTTTCCTAGGTCAGGGTATAAACGAAAACGAAAAATAAAAAATTAAAGATGAGAGCTTTTTAAGTAATTAAGCCAACTCCAAAAGATATATAAGAGGCTCCAATCAATTGTAAAATCATTTTAAATTTGGATAATGCTCAAAACAATCATTTGCAAGAAAATATATATAACCACACAACGAATAAAGACGAATTAAACTCTATTATGTATACAGGTATTGTCTTTGACAATTTTATTAATTTGAAGATTCGTTTGAACATGACTGCTCACACAGAGGTGCAAATTATCTTTGTTACAGTCTTTTGTAATGGTGAGAACAGTGATGTAGGTTTGTAAGTTTTATCCATTATCTTAATATCATATCTTTTGATAAAAAAAAAAAAAGATTTCAACAAAATATTTCCAAACTAAAAGAGAGAACAAATTCATAAAGAAAAATACTATTAATTGGACGCCTGAGAATTGTTGAGATATGGTTTATATTTACCAAATGGTTTTTTATTAAAATTAAAATATTAAATTTTTTATTTGTTACCGGTTTCTTTTAGGATTAGAAATCTAATTTTTTAATGGATTAGAATTTAAATTATATTTTAAAAGTTCACTATAAATACTAGTGATGACTCTATTATAAACTCATCACTACGAATATATAAAATAAAATTTTCTTTCTGCCCGTGAATGTAGATCACATTAATCAAATCACATAAAATTTTGTATAATTGTTTATTTTTTGATGTACTAACAAGAATTAAATACAACTAAAATAAAAGTCTTTTTTTGTCAAACATTAAAATAGAGGTTGCACACAACAAATTGAGACTTTTAATACAAAAGAAAAAATATCTTTCAAAGCCAATGGTATTATAACACAACATTAAATATACCATTTTATAACACATCATTAGATTATAAAAATTAATTACTTAAATTAAACTACTGATATCATTTCAAGGATATATGATAATGTCATTGGATCTAATGTAATAATTTTTCACGTAATCTAAAAGAAAAGAAGTCAAATATTGTATTTGAAAGAAGACAGATTGGATTATCTTATAAAAAAATAGAAATAATGTTAAATAAATTTATAAATTATACATATTTTTTAATTTAATCACGAATTTTAAAATGTCTCATCAATTACATGTATGAACTTTCATTTTTTTCAATTTGATACATATAATAACGTGAAACTCATTTATTGGTGAAATTTTATTGACGTGAACATCATTTTTGGCAGTCACATCATCATATTATGACCCTGTGTATCAAATTGAGAAAATATAAAAATTCATTCATACAATTGAGACGTTTTAAAATTCATGATTAAATTGAAAAAATATATATAATTTATGCATTTTTATAACATTACCTCACAAAAATAATGGGTGCATTATATAGATGTTTCACTGTTTTAGAACATTATAAATGTAGCCTGGGGTATGGGCAGCTGACTTTAGCCTCTGTTTAATCAGAAGATGATTATGTGACTTATTATTTGTTATTCTGTCTAATCCAGCAGCAGAAAATTGTTTGTGGATTATCTTGTGATTTTCACTTTGGTACGGAAATTATCCTATTGGCTTTTTTGCTTATCTTCAGGATTTTCATGATCTTTATAACTTATTAGATTTTAATGTCTCTATGTATTACATTGAAAAAATTGATGTTTGTTATCAACATTTTGATTGAATTGATTGTAAATAAGATTTATGAAAATAGTCAATTGTCAAATCAATTAGGTGTAATTTGAAACTAAAATCATTTTTTATGTATAGATTATATAGGTCTAGTAGTTTGTGGCAATTAAAAAAAATGCTTATTTCTATGTATTCAGTAAGAGGTATTAATCATATCGATTCAAGTTGAAATACTTATAAATTTAGACTCATTTCTACTATAAAATTTCAACACTCGACAACTTGATGCAAGATTTTTAAGAGCTTAATAATATGATTGAAAATTCAACTCGTTTCGGCTCGATTATCTATATATAAAAAAATTAATGTAAACTTAAAGGTTGATTAGACTAAAATGGACTACATTAATTAAAAGCCGCTTATACTTACGAGCATGTCGAGCCGAGTATCTTTATACTCAAACTCGACTCGGCAAATACTCAGGTAGGTTAAATTCGAATTTGGTGTCAATTTTAGATATTTTTAAAATTAATTTTAAATAATTCGCAAGTTGATTCAATTAGGTTAGTATATAAAAGGAGTAGATGAAAGACATCGAAGTAAAATTGAATAGGTGAGATGAAATTGAATAAGATAAAAATAGTAATAAAAAATTATTAAAAATAAATAAAATTTAATTATTACTAATCTTTTTAGCAGAGAGTAGAAAAAGAGGTGGGGGCCCATCAGAAATGACTATTAACAGTGACATGTAAATGGAATCTGAGCTGAATGGAGAGCCCCAAAAGGAGGAGCAAAAGGCCCACTCCAACAGAACAGGCCAATTTCAACTAGTCAGCAATACCTATCTATGCCCATTGCTTCCTGTCCCTTCTAAATTTCTTGGCTCCCAATCTCTAAAATATTTATAATTTTAATGAATGTGCATTTTGCCACTTAAATTTAAGCACAAAATATAAAATAAAATTATATTTGTAGTTTTGTAAAAAATATTATCTTCAGATTTAGTATTTTAATTTATTTATTTTAACTTTAAATTATTCTATAAATATCTACCACATCAACTCCAATTTATATATAATGTTTTAATTATTTTTTATTATTTCAAGTGAGGAGACATAATGAACTAAAATGAAAAGTACAAGGTTGTTTTATTAAGTTATAAATTTAGTTTTATTTGATATTTTATGCTAAATTTGAAAAACAAAATAAACTTAATTATTTATAATTAGCCCCTTTTAGCTATTAATGACTTTGTTATCCTCTACTATTTTTTCTATATTTTGCAAGCATCTTCTTTTAATTAATTTTTTAAATAATATGTATGTCACATTTTAATATTTATATATTCTCTTAATGAAATCCACTATTATAAAATGCTAGAATACTTACACTATAAAGATTATGAAACTTCAATTTTTCGTATGATTAGTTTATATTTTCTTACAAAATTGGAAATGAAAATATTTTATTTCTATTTTAATTATTTTAGCTTTTGAATTTCTCATTATTATTTGTAGTTTGTATGTGATTTTATATTCTTAGGACTGTTTTTAAAGTTACAATTTTTTTAAATTATCCATACATATAGGAAAAAAAATATTTATTTTTGAAAAATAACAAATTTTATGAAAAAAAAGTCATACGATGTTATGTATACAATATGAAAAATGAGTCTGTTATTGAAAAAAAAAATATTACTATTGAATTATTAATTTATTTAAATAAAATAAAATTGATAATTTAACACAATTAGATTAATAAAATTAAAATACAAGAATAAATAAAAAGATGATGTTTGAAATTAAAAATTGGTCATTAAATAAAATTATGTAAATTAAAGAGTTAAAAAAGTTATAGATTGTGTTAAAAGGAAAACATTTATAGAATATTAAAAAGAAAAAGAAATTTAGATTAAGGGTTATAAAGTCATTACCAACTAAAAGGGATGAATTGGAGTATTATTATCAATGGAGGGAATGCGAAACGCCACCCAAAAGATAAGAGTGTTTATTCTATGCATTGTTTGTGCTATGTCTTATATATATATATATATATATATAACAAGTTAATGAGCATTTGTGATAGAATTTTTTGAATTATTCTATAATTTTTTATTATAATTTTTTTCGCGTGGCTAACGCATCATTAGTTTGTTGCACGGATGACATGACGCAACGGTTGCATGAAATAATTTTTCAGAGGATTGAGATTTTCTCAAGTTCATTTGAATTTGAAGGGGCCATGTTTACGATTTACACTGTTTACTTTAAAATAAACTGTGTGGATTAATTTAATTAAAATTATACTTTTTTTATATACACTGTTTATTTTATAATGAACGGTGTACGTTGTGAATATAATCCCTTTAAGTTTACTGAAATTGAAAAAATCTCAATCTTTTTTTTCAAAAGATAAACCACTTTTTAATGGAATCAGATTCCATCAAGATTTTACGAATTAAATCCCAAGCATGTCACTTCTCAAAAGATAAAAAGGAAGAAGATATAGGCAGACATTGATTTTACATTGTATTCTTACCATATATGGATATTCTTACTTTTAAGCTTAATACAAATATAGGCTTTTTTTGAAATAGATAAATTACTAGATAATTCTTTTAATTTTCTTTTAATTATATCATTGTAAATCCCGTCAATAATATAACGACTTATATTTACGCAATATTATTATAATATTACAGTAATCTTCATTTTTTGAATAATGTTCATTCTTCAAATAATAAATCTTCAAAAGAAATTTTTTTATGACAAAATGTATATTAAGATTCATGCACTATTATATTTTTTAAAAAATTGGATTCCTCTACTATTATTTATATATATTTAGTTTTAGTTTTAAATATGTAAATATTAGATACGTACATGATACATCACAAAATGTATTAATGAGGCCAAATCACATCATAAAAAACAATTGAAAAACTTACTTTTAACAAAAATAAAGATATAGAAACCAATTCAAATAAAAAGACAAATAAAATTGTTATTTCAGTTGTATTAATAACATATGGAATACACACTTTGTTTCCGTGACTGATGAATCTAATATCGATAAATTAAAAGTGAATGGGTTTAATGTTGACAAATAAAAATAGAAAACAATTTAAAAAATGTGATAATTCAGATATTTAAATATCAAATTTTTATTTTTAAATCTTCAATTGTTTATGAATTGATATAAAAGCAGTATTTGAAAACAAGCTAATCGTCTAATCGTTGAATGACCATCAGTTTTCAGTTCAACTGGTTGAATAAAATTATAAATAAAAATAAAAAAGTAGACTCAACTTGTGTGATTCATTATCCAACCGCTAGTTCAAACAATTCAATTTTTGATTGATCCGATTCGTTCAAGCCAGTCGGATTATCAAATTTTTAATTTTTTAGACTAATTAGATCGTATAGTTGACCGAACTCCAGTTCAAGTAGTGCAATCTTTGGTCTGAACTTTTGAATCAATGGTCTTAAGTATAAATATAGGCTCTAATTCTAAGTGAATTTATTTAATTTATGTGAACTATAATTACAGTGAAAATATTAATTAAGATTAGTGGATAATTGATAATCTTAAATGGAAGTTTTGAAATACTACTAAATTTGGAATAAAAAAAAGAGGAAGAAATTTCCACCCTGTCAAAGAGAGAGGATTAGAGAAGAAACTAGAGAAGGTGGTGGTGGTGGGTGGGATTTGTTTTTCTTTCTTTTTTTGCATAAGGATAAGATAAATTTTATTTTCTGTCTTCTTTCTCCCAAAAATCTAACAAAACTAAAGTTGTGGCTGCAATTTGCCTATCAGTTTTCTTCTATGCTCCCTCCCACTTCCCTTAACCAATCCTATTCACTCACTCTCTCACACTTCATACCCAAAACCCTGCATTCTTATTTTTGTTCCAAAATAACCAGAGACACTAATTACCCATAGTTCATTTCATTCAACAAAATACATGTAATTATCACCCAATAAATTTCTAGCAAAAGTATTATTAACGGTAATCATAGTTAAAGATTAAATCTTTGTTCATCTTTAATCTCCTAAATTCTTTTTGCTTGTCTTTCATGCAATGAATAGTATATGAACATCAATCACCACCAGAAAAGATACCATTTTTGTTAGTTTAGTGAGCTGCAAAGGAATTAGAAGATCAGTAGATAGAAATGGAAACATAGTTGATAGTTTTGTGCTGGTGGGTTGGTGCAAATTTGGTTTTGATTGGGAAAGATGTCAGGTGGTGGGTGTAGCATAGTTTGGTTTAGAAGAGATCTAAGAGTGGAAGACAATCCAGCCCTTTTAGCTGGTGTGAGAGCTGGGGCTGTTGTTGCTGTGTATATATGGGCACCTGAAGAAGAAGGTCATTATCATCCTGGTAGAGTCTCTAGGTGGTGGCTTAAACAAAGTTTGGCTCACTTGGAATCTTCTTTGAAGAGTCTTGGCTCTGTTCTTGTTACTAAAAGATCAACTGATAGTATTTCTTCTCTTCTTGAAGTTGTTAAATCTACTGGTGCTACTCAGCTTTTCTTCAACCAGTTGTATGGTAATCTTTTTATCTTTTTCTTTTTTGCTTTGCTTTGTTTCTTTTACTTGTTATTGTATTTGATTCCAGTGATCTTGTTTCTGTTTTCAGTTATTTTGGAGTTTTTGTTGAGATTTTATTTTCACTGTGCCTTTGAAATACTTTAAGTAATAATTGCATGAATTGACATAGTTTATTTTTATGGGATTGGTTTATAGTTGTTTATGGATTAGATGATAGTTCAACTATTAATTTTGTTTAAGGGATAATTTCTCAAGAATTTGTGTTTGATCCATTCATGATTGAAGATCCTATTATTTTGTTTTGTCGTTGTTGCTACTTTGATTGTCTATTGATGTGTTGTCATGTTGTGCTTTAGTTTGAATTGATTTAAGGAGAAAGAGAATTGGTCTAATCTAGTTCTTTGAATTCTTGAAGTTCTGATTTTATCTAGTTCTTTGAATTCTTGGGGCAATTTACTGTTTTTTCAGATCCTTTGTCACTCGTTAGGGATCACCGAGCAAAGGAGGTTTTGACTGCACAAGGCATACCTGTTAGAACCTTTAATGCAGATTTGCTTTATGAACCATGGGATGTCAACGATGCCGAAGGACGCCCCTTCACAACATTCACTGCCTTTTGGGAAAGATGCCTTAGCATGCCTTATGATCCAGAGGCTCCACTTCTCCCACCTAAGAGGATCATTTCAGGTTCGTCTTCTTTCAAAACTGTTTTTCATGCTTCTTAATAGCGGACTAGCGTGTGGAATTCGTATACAGATAGGGCAAACTTTGCATTATCAGCATTAGTATGACCACCATAATTGTTCTTTGGTTCATTTTTTAAGTTCTCTATGTATGTCTGCTCTATTTAGATACTTCTAACTTGTGATTTCTTGAACAACTGTTTCTTTATCCACTCTGCTTCAAATATTGGTTGCCACTTCCAGGTGATATATCTAGATGCCCTTCAGACAAACTGATATTTGAAGATGAATCAGAGAAGGGAAGTAATGCATTGCTTGCTCGAGCATGGTCACCTGGGTGGAGCAATGCTGATAAGGCTCTGACCGCATTCATCAATGGACCATTAATTGAGTACTCTATGAATCGCAGGAAAGCTGACAGTGCTACAACCTCCTTTCTTTCTCCTCATTTGCATTTCGGGGAGGTTAGCGTACGAAAAGTCTTCCACCTGGTTCGCATTAAGCAGGCGCTGTGGGCAAATGAAGGGAACAATGCTGGGGAAGAGAGTGTAAACTTGTTTCTCAAGTCGATTGGTCTTAGGGAATACTCGAGATACATGAGCTTTAACCATCCTTACAGTCATGAAAAGCCTCTTCTTGGCCACCTTAAGTTTTTCCCTTGGGTTGTCGATGAAGGATATTTTAAGGCATGGAGACAAGGTAGAACAGGCTATCCATTAGTTGATGCGGGAATGAGAGAGTTGTGGGCCACTGGCTGGTTGCATGATCGAATACGAGTAGTCGTTTCTAGTTTCTTCGTGAAAGTTTTACAGCTTCCGTGGAGATGGGGAATGAAGTATTTCTGGGATACTCTCTTGGATGCAGATTTAGAAAGCGATGCCCTTGGTTGGCAGTACATATCTGGAACTCTACCTGATGGCCGCGAGTTTGACCGTATAGACAATCCACAGGTGACGTTATATCATACACAACATTTTTGACATAGGCTAAACCCATTCTATAGTCCTGATAATATTAACTTTTATTTCACTTAGTTCTTCACAAATATTAGTCTCTTAACTATTTATTATGTACACATGTGGTCCTTTTAGACTTTAGGCATAAAACGTTGTCGTTTCATGCCAATTAAAAAGATGGCGTTTTTTATAATTCCGTCCATAAAAGGACCATGAATGTATAAAATAAAGAGTTAAAGGGACTACTTAAATATAAAATACTTGTGCAAGATCAACTAAAATTAAAGCTAATAGTATAGGGACTTTATGACGGGTTTAGCCTTTAACATAATTATAATGCAAATGTTTTAAATCTTATAGCATTCCCTTTTATTGTCCGTGAGTTCTTAGTTTCAAGTAGACTTACCTTAAAGTATTCCGGACTAAAATAGTGCTGGTATAGTGGTATATATGATCCGAACTCTCCTTTTCTATCTCTGCCGATAGAATGAAATAATTGGGAACTTGTGATAGTTCTTGGAAATCACATAATAACAAGTAATAGTGCTAAAGAGCCACACAAATCGAATGGTTTATAGTTATCCCTCACCGTTTTGTGGCCAAGACGGAAAACTTCGCCTACCAATTAGCCTAGATACTTGGCATAAGATTAAACTCCCACGTTAAGGGTATATGATTTACTCAGGTATATTACTTTATTTCCAACTTCTTAGTTTTTGACTCTTGAAATTTTGAAATAATTTTAGGTGTTAACAAGTTTGTTTTTAGTCTTGTGGTATTTCTTCTCTTTTTGAAGTCTGTTTAGCTCCAAAATATAAAGTATAGTTACACAAGTTTAAGGATGTAATCTCGGGTTTACACTTCACTTTATGTGTGTTATCTATTCAACATGTTCTAAGAAAGGTTTATTGCAAATAAATTCACGACCTTTACATAGAATTGCAATTCTATGTCGTCTTCTTAAAGTTGTCAGTTTCATTCACCAATTTCTTTTCTTTTTTTGCAATTCGATTATCAATCCGGTGATCTTCAGCTGAAATGGCTACCGTTGGACATAACAAAACGACATGCACGTTAACTGAAAATCACCGAATTTTGAATCGGTGATATAATTACAAAACAAATTGCGGCGCATGAAATTGCCAAATTTTGAAAGGACGTTGATAGAATTGCTGTTTTCATGTAAAAATCATGAACTTATTTGCAATCAACCGTTTTAAGAATACAAAAGTTCTGATTCGGTTGTTACTCTTCTATAGTTTCAGGGGTACAAGTTTGACCCCCATGGTGAATATGTACGGCGGTGGCTTCCCGAACTTGCCAGACTACCAACTGAATGGATACATCACCCGTGGAATGCGCCTGAATCTGTACTCCAAGCTGCTGGGATTGAACTGGGATCAAATTATCCTCTCCCAATTGTAGAAATAGATGCGGCTAAAGTCAGGCTGCAAGAAGCACTTTCGGACATGTGGCAGCAAGAAGCAGCTTCGAGAGCTTCCGTTGAGAATGGGACCGAGGAAGGACTTGGGGACTCATCTGAATCACCCCCAATTGCCTTTCCTCAAGATATACAAATGGAAGAAAACCATGAACCTATTAGGAACAACCCTCCTATGACAATCCGCCGTTATGAGGATCAGATGGTCCCAAGCATGACTTATTCTTTGCTAAGAGTAGAAGAGTCAGAAGCCTCTTCAGATCTTCGAATTGCTGCAGCAGAGGGCAGAGGAGAGGTGCCGAGAGATGTACATGCCAATCAAGATCAAAGAAGAGACGCTGTAAACCTCGGTGTTGCACAAAATATTCGCGTTAACAACAATGTGCCACATTTTAATATTCTCAGAGGTCTAGCAACTACTGAAGATTCAACAGCAGAATCTTCTAGTAGCAGTTGGAGAGAGAGGGATGGAGGTGTAGTTCCAGTCTGGTCTCCTCCAAGTGCTAGTTACTCCGAGCAGTTTTCCGGTGATGAAAATGGAATTGGAACAAGTTCTTATTTGCAAAGGCATCCACAATCGCATCAGATAATTAGCTGGAGGCGGCTGTCTCAGACTGGGTAAGGTGTAGATATGATTCATAAAGAATTAGCAACACTAAGAAAATGTCACTACCCTCTTATAGTTGACTGCAGGTTATAGTTTTTCCTGCAGTCTGACGTGTTTTAGTAATTTGCAAGTTCCAATTTTAGCCTTATGATTTAAGATCAATCAAAACTTTATTACATCTCACAGTTTCTATCAGAATAGGACTTTCTAAAATCATGTAAATCATCAGATGCATGGATATGTGAATAGAGAATGCAGTTATGATAATTTTGCAGGTTTGACTAGCGTCAATCATTCCTTACGTTGAATCTTGAATCTTTCCTGTGTCGACAGGTGAAACATATATTACTGGAGAAATCGAATGCCATAAGGATACACAATGATGCTTAATCCTGCAAATGGTTACATTTTTTAACACGGAGCTCGTCGGAAATGGTGAACACATCAGATTTGACCATCAATGTGTATGATAGTCCAGAAAGATTCAGGCAGACCATCTGCTATTGTTTTTACTTGTACTTTCTTGTACCATAATACATAGTTCTGCTGTATAGTATTTGTAAGCGAGGGATGCGAGTGATGATAGGAATTGTAGTTCTCTAAATAAACTAAGGTTTGTGCTTTCTCTTTTAGTTTATTAGGCAGATAATTTACTCTTATTTATGCTTTTTTTTTGTCTGATCATTGATAATTTAAAGCTTAATGGCTGAGGTTTGAGTTCATGCAGTCTTTCCGAATTCCAAAGTACATTGTGCTTGTATTAAGGGTGTGCATTCTGTTGGAACCAAACCAAACTGAACCAGTTTTTGTTTTTTTGGTTCAGTTTATATTAGAACTAATTAATGTTTTAATATGCAAAATCGAACAGAGCCCAAGAATCAGAATTTATTTATATTGTCAGACTGAACCGACGGTTTGATTTTTGTACACCTTTATGCTTGTATGATATTAGGAAGAATTCAGTGTGGTGAGGTGAAAAGCTGTGACCGTAAAAATAATGCATATTTCCAGCTTGTTACACTCCTGTATCCTAAATTGCAGTAAAAAGAAGTCGAAGAAATATAATAGAAATAATATTTCAAGTACAAAAATACTCCATAATGGTAATGAACTTGATCATCACTTGTGTAAGCATCCTCCTCCTTATGCATCATTGACTGTATAAAGATGATTAAATATGTTTTTTGTAGTCTCATCAGGTTTTTTCGGTTCGGATACTCGTAGTAGACTGTACACCAAAGTCGCAGCCAATGCTCCGAAGATTGGGGATACAATATACACCCAGAGATTCTTATAAACACCTGAGACAACAGCAGGGCCTAAGCTTCTAGCAGGATTCATTGAAGCTCCAGTGATTGGCCTGCACATTTTTTTAATATAAAAATTCAGAAATTGTAAAATTAAAACCAAGGTTTGTTAACAGAAAGAAGTGATGATTTACCCTGCGAGTAAGGCGTCGAACATCAGAGTACCGCCTATTGCCACGCCGGAAAGGTCTTTGCTCTGGTTTATTTTGATAAATTAAAATACGCAAAATTCGTCAATTTTTTATTATGTCAAATTAAATTTTAGGAACATTTCTGCTAATTTGGTCATAGTTGACAATATTTAAATTGTTGAGATGGACATACCGATCGGTGATCCGTAGCAAGACCACAAATACTGAACATTAAGAAAAATGTGAGCATAAACTCCCAAATGACAGCTTCAAGATGTGAAGTTGAATCCTTGTACTGAGTTACAATTATTTCAATTTCGTCTTGCTTATGGAACAACACTCTGAGAGTGAGACTAGCTAGTGTTGAACCCAGTACCTGAGCCAAAGTATACACAGGCACCTACACCAAAATAACAAGATTATGAATCATGGGCCCAACAGAACCGGACCGTAATCCAAGTCCGGCCAGTTCCGGTTCAGAGTATCCAAGTCCGGTCCACAAATTGAATTATAAAAAAAAAAAGTTAACAATAAAAATTTGTTGTGAGTAGTCTAACATGTTTCCAGGGAAATTTTCGTGTGGAGGCGAGGGCAATGCTAACAGCGGGATTGAAATGTGCACCGGAGATATGGCCAACTGTGTAAATTAACGCCATGAGAACTAGGCCCCAAGCAATGGCTATACCAACCATATTTAGCTTTTGAATGCTGTCGGTAAGTGTAGCTCCACATCCCACAAACACAAGCATATATGTACCCACCAATTCTGCCACACTCTGCTTAGTGAACCAAACAATCAATAAAAAATCTCTATTAACACAAATTACTCTATATAAAGAAAAAATAAATCTATTTCGCAATAAAAGTGAAACAAACCACCTTCTGAAAAATAGACGGAGAAGCATCGTCAGTGACGAACCATTCACGAGAGCGATTAGCCTTAGCTTCAGCGTCGACTGAATGTTTAGTAGGCAGTTGGAGTTTAGGAGAAACCGCACTACTGATCGACATAGAACTCGGGCTAGCCATTGCTGCAATTAGCTGCTCTACTAGTACTAAACTCAATAGCACCAACTCTAATCTTATATTGCATTGCTCGACGGTCAAAGAATGGTAAATGGCAAATGCTAGATGTTTTATTTGTTTCTTGTTTGTTTATGAGTGTTTGTGTTTAACTATGATGGATCAAATAAGCAAGTTAGTGAAATGTAATCTAGTGAAAGCCGGATTGGTTCAGTATCATCATATGTCAATATCATCAAATGTAATTTACAAGAAAAACAATTTAAAGGAGAATATTTTACATTATAGATTCCTAACTGGTACTTTAAAAATATATTGGCTAAACTTGTTGTTAGGTCCCTTTATTATCATTATTTTATTTTAAAATGCCCTTGTACCCTGTTTTATTGATAAATACCCTCTACACTATTAATTTTATCAACTTTAGGTCCTTGTATGGACCAAATTGTCACATGAACTAATAGATCGATCCGTGAACCCATATTTCATATTATTAATGGTTTAAAAAAATAATCTACGTTTATAGACCAACTGAAATAATTAAAACATAATAATATATTGACTAACTTAATAATATATGGACTTGAAGAAACAAAACTTGACCAATAGTAAACTTAAAAATAACACATTTTATTATTTTATTTCATGGTAATCTTACTTTATCAGTTATTTATAGATTATAAATAATTTCGACAAAACTAAAATATAGAATGTTTGTGAACATTTTAAAAGCAACAAATATTTTATTATAGTTAAGATTTAAAAGTATAGAATTTATTGACGGTGAAAAAACCAACAACAGATCCAAACATATTCAATTTATAATAAAACAATTTAAGAGAAAAAGAAGACAGCTACAGTTTTTTTTTATTACGACTTCATTGGTTCTTTCTACTTAGAAATTCAATATTTTTTTACAAAAAAAAAAAGACTTATTTAATGGAATATTGAAAAAATTCCCCTACCTTAAATTTATTAGAAATCTTATAGTTAATGTAATACATCGAACATTTTAACTGCAGTGGTCCAAGGATTCAACATAGAAATAGATTTGTTGCTTAGGAAATGTCAGTATTAGAGACAATATCGTCTAATTTTGAGTATCATCTTACATTCTTACTTCTTAGTCTGCATCGTTATTCTTTTTCCTTTTTTGTCATCAATCTTACTGCATCGATGGTATCAAGAATTACAAACAAATGGCATATTTTTTTGAGTTACTATTATTAATACTATTCTTTAAAAAAATGGCAAAGACATAAAGAGTTCGATAGAATCATGCCGATCATTCAAAAATACCCTACCTTTTCGATTTTTTTCGTTGGTGGCTTCATCTTTCGAAATCTTCAATTTTAGTCAATTAATCAATTTTCACTTTCAATTGTAGCCACTTGTTCAAATTGGAGTGGAAAAAAAATTCAAATATATTATTTAGAGGAAACATAAAATAGTAATAAAATAATCAGCAAAAATTTAGAGAAAACAAAACCATTGCCGATCAAAATATTGGCCGGCGGTGGCCTTGAAGAAGGCAAAGGAGAGTAATAGTTATTTGGTAGGCGACGGCGGTAAAGAGACGAGGGGTTCTTCTTGAATAAACATATCTAATTTGCGTTTGTATTTAATTCAAATAGAGAGTTTTGTAAAGTAACTTTTTTTGATTTCGATATAAAATCTTTAGGTGTTGTAATCTGATGTTTTACGTTTCTTAAATCACTTGGTAAACAACAACACGATGAATGTGTTTAGTTGGAATAGAAAATTTTGTAAAGTAACTTTTCTTGATTTCGATATGAAATCTTAGGTATTTAATTCAGATAGAGAGTTTTGTAAAGTAACTTTTCTTGATTTCAATATGAAATCTTAGGTGTTGTAATCTGATATTTTATGTTTTTTTAAATCACTTGGTGATAATTTATCTAGAATTTACATTTATATTAGGTGTTGTAATCTGATATATTTTTAATTTAATAATTCTAAGTATTATTAATTATATATTTTAAAAATACCAATTATATTTTGGAATTAATAATAAATTATGATGTTAGATGGAATAGTAATTATTCCAATTTTATAATTAGATAAAGGTGATAATTAGTGACAATTTAAATAATATGTTATAAGTGGTTACAATTAGTGAAGGATCATATTGATATTTTAAGTTAATTATGCAAATTAAAGTACAGATTTTTTAATTTTCGTTAGATGAAGGGAGCATTTAACCTTTAGTCCGTCCACAATGCAAGAAGAACTAAAGCATGTTACTGTATTTTCATTTATAAAAAAAATCTCTATTACCATTGTCGTCTGACGATAAATATGTTTAGTTTTAATTGATATCTACAATTTAGTTTTAAATTTTTAGAAATTAGATTTTAATTGGGTGATCCATTCGATGGCTAAAAAGCCCTTGTAGATGATTATTTTGCAATTCTCATCATTTACTTATAAAATGGCTTACTCATTAGTATTGAGGAGCCATGTTCTATTTGTATGTATCATTCTTAATCAATGAAGTTTAATTTTTGATTAAAAAAAATCAATTGTAACGTTTGGTCCGGACCATACGTGTCATTTAGTCCTATTTTTTTAATTTTATTCCTTTTTGATACAATAGAAACACTTTAAACAAGGGCCCTGAAAGCATTATTCAAAATCAAATTTGCCAAACAATAAATCATAGACTTCAACAACGATCCTAAAAGCATGAAACGTTCTTGTACTACTAGTGCAAGGCACAAAAATATGATCTCTAAATAGTTGTGCAGTAGGTAAGAATTTTCTTATGATGTCTAATGGACCGATTCAATAATTATGTATATCAATTTATTTTCCATTTACGAATTTATGTGAGTGAATTTATATATGAAAATTGGGTACTAATAATTTTTAATTTTTGTTTTGTTTACTTTTAGAGAGACCCGTCATAATAATTATATATACAGAGAAGAATGTCAAACAAAGTAGGACCAACTTATTGAAGATTCGTATAGAAAATTGAAAATTGCACATAGTATGTTATTGGTGGGATTGTTTATCTTATAAGAGTTCTTAAAATTCCTTATTCCAGCACTCCCTTTACAAGTCTTTGAAGCATACAATCAAATTGACGAGTAATGACCAATTCAATTTGCATGTAGCTTCTTCATTACGGATTGAGATGGTGATATGCTTGTTCAATTCTTTTATTTCACTCTTAAAATTTAATTTATATAAAGTTTTAAAAATAATAATTAAATTAGTTATTTATTACTTCTAATTTAATTATTTGAATATTTTAATTATATATTTGAAAACATTGTTTTGAGATTGAAAATAAATCTAAAAAATGAAATTTATTATTAATTTTTATATTATATAAAGTGATAATTAAAAAAACATAATAAAAATTATTAAAATTAATGATAATATTGATACTTTAACTTAATTATATATTTTTACAGCTCTAGTCGATGACTGCATTTTCACAGCCCTCATCATCTTTTTTAGAATAGTTGACTCAATATGTTGAGAAACCGTTCATGTAATTTTCGTTATTATTAATGGAAATTTTAGCCTTTGTTAAAAAAAACTTAATTATATATATTCATATGTTTGTTTATATTTTAGAATATTTAAAATAAAAACTTTAGCTATTTTGATGAGATGAAGAGGATAATATAATTGTATAAATTTTATTATAGCAGTAACTTTGCATTTTCTGCATATATATTTATTGGGAAATTCTTATCTAAAGCTGATCCATGAAAAATTCATGGACCTATATGAGATGTTAGAGAGAAATGAGAAAAAAGAGAAAATAATGAGAAGAGAGAGAAAATTGTGTTAAATTTTCTAACACTCATTGGATAGGTGCATGGAAAATTGATAAACCGGATTTAGGTTGGAATTTCCCAATTTCCCATATTTATAAGATCCCGGTTTCAAGTTTTAATAAAATCAATAGTTTATAGCCATTTAAAAATTTAAAAATCTAACCACTAACCTTAACGTAACAAGATTCTACCTCACTTAATAATAAAAAAAGTTTGTGTGCTGTGGTAATAATAATATTACCGTTAAATGAAGAGGAAAGCAAACCTATATGGGTCTGCTCCGTTTGAAAAAGAAAATTGGAAGGAACAAAATTTTCCGGCAGTGGGTGTCGGTGTCGATGGCGTTTTCCAGTGAATAGAGTTACTCCTAAATTTGTAATTTTTTTAATCTTCAAGTACTAATTTAAAAAATTAAAAGTATGAAGGATTATTTTAAATTTTTTAACAATTATTCTATGGAGAGTGTTTCAAACGCAGTTTGAGAGCGGACAAGGATGAGGGAGGTGCTAATTTGATGCATCTTAACATAGTTGCGGGTCTATTTGACCCAAAAGTCACTAAAATGATTTTTTTTTGATATTTCATGCCAAGTTGAGGGGGTGAATTGATCCTTTGTTCATTATTTATAAAGAACAAAAGTATGTCTATAATGATTATATTTTTAAAAATATTTAAATTTTCATTTTAAAATTAAACATATTTTTAAAAATTATTGTGTTGTTTTAATTTTTATTATTAGTGTATAATTTCTTTAATAATGATTAAATTTCATAATAAACTTTCCCAAAAATTATTTGCAGAAATATGTCATAAATTGAATAAAATAGTGAAAATATATATTAAAAGTTTTATATATTTTATATGAATTGTAAATTCTAAAATAAAATTGAATTACTTTCAGAAATTTTAAAAGCAATTGATCCTTAAAAAGCACCCGAAAACAGAAACGGCAAAGTCGGATATTAACTTTCTGGTTCACTCACTTTATCCGAAATCACAAAAAGCACCATATTGAAAAATATCACTTAGGGGCCGTTTGGTTCAAGGTTGGGAATGGGAATCGGAATGGGAATGGGAATGAGAAGGAATGGGAATGGGAATGATTGTTTTCATTTTTTGTTTGGTTCAAAATTAGTGTAGGAATGGGAATGGATAAAGTTTAATAAAAAAATTATTTATTATTTATTAAAAATATATTTTTTATTTTTTAAAATATTTTTTTATATAAAAAAATAAAAATATTTTAAAAAAATTAAAAACATTTTAAAAAAAATTAAAAATATTTTAAAAAAAATAAAAAAAAATTTAAAAAAATATTTTCGAATTAAAAAAAAATATTTTTTAAAAAAAATAAAAATTATTTTTTAAAAAAAACTAAAAATTATTTTTATAAAATAAAAATTATTTTTAAAAAATATTAAAAAATTGTTATTTTTTAAATAAAAATTATTAAAAAAATATTAAAAAAAAATTTAAAAAAAATATTAAAAACATTTTTTTATTATTTTAAGTATATTTTTTTAAAATAAATATTTTAAAATAGTTTTTTTAATAATTATATATTTATTATTTATTATTAAAATATTTGTAAAATTTTGATTCCCATTCCCAAAAGTTCATTCCCATGGGGTAAGGGGGGAATGGGTGATTCCCATTGAGGGGGTAATCACATTCCCATTCCCTAGTACAATTTGACAAAACAAACATAAACAATGGGAATCATTCCCATACCCATTCCCATTCCCCCCTTTTTATGGCGAACCAAACGGCCCCTTAGTTATTTTTCATTACAATGGAAGGCCTCTGACTAGATCAATTAAAATTTCATAACAGAGAATATCGAGTCATCGCGAATTACAGAACAATACTAAATTATACTGTGTTAAAAAAATAAATAGTAAATTCTTCTTCTTTTTGGAAAAAAAAAACTTTCTTCATTTGTTATTCTAACATTATCATGTAAATAAAAAGAATTGAGATTCCCTCAAGTTCATTTTGAACTTGAGAGGGTCATGTTCACGATCTATACCGTTCATTACAAAATGAACGGTGTAGATCAAAAAAGCACAATTTTAATCAAAATAATCTACACCGTTCATTTTGTAACGAACGGTGTAGATCGTGAACATGACCTCAAGTTCAAATGAACTTGAGGGAATCCCAATCCAAATAAAAATGCTGCATTTTGCATTTTTTAACGGCATAATTCCTTAAAAAAAACCCCACCTTGCATTTTTTTTCGTTTATACCCTGACCTTATAAAAACATAATTTGTACCCAATTTTGAGTTTTCATGTTTCATCTCTACCCAAAAGCATTAAATTGTACTCTTTTCATTTGAAAAAAAAAAAGTTTAAAACAATCCTTCATTTTTAACTTATATACTAATTAAATATTAATGTTATTAATAGTACAAAAATACCATCTTTTTTAAAAATATTTTGAATTTTTTTTTAAATATTTCCGACAAAAAAAATTAATTAATTATTTGGATGTATTTGATTATTTTTTTAAGTTTAAGGATTTATTTGTATATTTTAAAATAGAAAAAAGTATGTTTTAAACTCTTTTCCAAATGAAAAAAGTACAATTTAATGCTTTTAGGTAGAGATGAAACATAAAAACCCAAAATTGGGTACAAATAGTGTTTTTACAAGGTCAGGGTATAAACGAAGAAAAAGTGTAAGGTGGTTTTTTTTAAGGAATTAAGCCTTGTTTGACCATAGTAATCTCACGTTATAATGAAACTAACCGAGTGATTCTTTTTTAACGATTTAAAATATAGTAATATCCTTGTCTGTAATTTTAAATAAATTTAGGGACCTAGAGAGTTTAGCATTGCTGCAAAGTCAATAGAAAAGAGATGCAAGTCTTCTTCGGTGGCAGCCTTCTCTTTTATTAATGAAAGGCCCCTTTGATTGACCCCATTTTATTTTTCATCAAATTCTTTGTAAACAGTCTTCATTTTCCCCTTTTTCTTTACAAACTGCGACTAAATTATCTTCCTAAAAACAAACAGAGCCTTAGTTCATCTCTGTCTCTGTTACTGCAAAAACACTCTCCAACAAAAACGGTTCATGAAATTCATATTGTTTCTGTAGCCAAAATCATTCTTTTCTATCAGAACAACACGTAAGCTTTTCTGTAACCCTGTTTTTATCATTTTTTTTTTATAATTTGGTTATGTTTGTTGACCAAATTTGATTATTGATGATGCAGATTGTTTATCTAGTCAGGAAGTTGGATCGGGAATTGGGTTTGGAGCTCCAATAGAGGAAGTGGATGGTGTGATTTTAAATTGAACAATTTGATCTTATGGATAGCTTGTGCTGCTTTGGTACTTCCTGCTCCCAGGTAAATATTTTATTTAATTCCTTTGTCAGTTATGCTATTATGCTGTTTAAGATATTAATTTTGGGATTTGTTGTGAATTATGCAAAAGTATGTTTCCGTTTGGTTTGATTATGGAGATTCTAGTGCATAGGTTTAGTTTAGTTTACTGATCTTTTAGGTGATATGGGGCTGTGTATGAAGCAACGAGCGATCTTTGTGAACTAATGAGGAATCAGCGATCTTATTGAACTTTTCTAAGATTTTGACTGCTTGATGCCTGTTTATTTAGACTATAGAATTTGCAAGGCGTGTGTAACTTTATATTATGATAATGAATCTGATTTTAAAGGTTAGACTACAAGTTTACATGTATTAAGTTTCTACACTATTGGGTTTATTCAATGCAATCCGCTTCTCATAAACCCCTCAAAGAAATGTTATTTTTCTTATTTTCTTCTATAGGTGATTTCTATTATTCATCTTCTTGGCAAGTGTAAACTATTACTGTGCAACTATCTCATCTCAGTACTTGATGAGATATAAAACTCATTGTTGCTTATTTTCCGTACAGCTTGTAGGAGGACGATCATCATCAAGCTCTGGTAAGGGAAAAAGCCATGATGGCATAATCAAGTATGGTTTTAGTCTAATGAAAGGGAAAGCTAATCATCCCATGGAAGATTATCATGTTGCGCAGTTTGTGCAGAGTCAAGAACACGAGTTAGGGCTTTTTGCTATTTATGATGGACATTTGGGAGATGCTGTACCTTCATATCTGCAAAAGCATTTGTTCTCCAATATCCTACAGGAGGTGGGGTATTGATCACAAACTTCTAATGGCCAGCCATGCATTTTGGTTTAACTTAGTTGCAAAATTAGTCGGGAGAGGTGTAACGTGTATTCTGACACTGTAATTTCATGATTTCAGGAAGGGTTCTGGGTTGACCCGAACAGGTCTATCTCAAAAGCATATGAGAGAACAGACCAGGCAATTCTCTCTCACAGTCCTGACTTGGGGCGTGGTGGATCTACTGCTGTGACCGCAATTCTCATAAATGGTCAAAGATTATGGATAGCTAATGTTGGAGATTCAAGAGCTGTACTTTCAAAAGGGGGTCACGCTATTCAAATGACTACAGATCATGAGCCTAACACCGAACGGGGAAGCATAGAGCACAGGGGAGGCTTTGTCTCAAACCTGCCAGGTGCTCTTTTCCTTCACTTGAAATCATCAACCCATTGAAATGTTAATGTCTTTAATAAATAACTCTAGCTGAGATATTGGAAGAATGAAATAGTGAGATTTAGGAAGAATGAATTATCTGCATCTTTTAAATTGTAATACATGTTGGTAGTCAACTTTGATCTGCATTGGAGCACTCTGAAAGATTAGATTGAAGTCACTGGTTTTATTCTGCCAATACGAAGTAAGACAGTGAGGATTTATCTTTCTTATAGTTCAAGATTTTTTTTTGGAAGTGTGAGATTCTTGTTACCTTGAACTTGAAGCTTTAGTGTTGATGATTTTTTAAGTATGAGATTCTTGTTACTTAAGAGAAATTCTGGTTTTCTCCTACTACAATTTCTGTTGGGCCTTCAAAATTATGAAGGCATTCTCGTGTCTTTGATGTTGGGTAGTAGGAATTTTGTTGGCGAAAAGAAATGTGAATGATACGAGAACTACTACTCCCAATAGCAAATGACGGGAGAACCGATTCGCTGATTTTTACCCATTTGATCTGACTGTACTTACACCAGATATTCTATCTTCGCAGGAGTAAATTAATTTCTGCGTGAATTTTTATCTGATTGGCTGATCCTTCATTTCTAAAATCTTTGAATGGATTTATGCTAATTTTAATTTGAAAACATCAGAAAATATTCATGCATTTTTTGTTTTGTTAAATTTTGTAAGTGGTCCAGATTTACTCTTTAACTTAGCTATTTAGAAATTCAGGCCAGTAAATGAGGGACATTTATATGTTTCTACTTATTAGCAGCTTTTAATAGTGCCATACATTGGTCGTAAATGACAGTATTCGTTACTCACTAGATATCCTTTCCATCAAATTTTCAGGAGATGTCCCTAGAGTTAACGGGCAGCTGGCAGTTTCTCGGGCGTTTGGAGACAAGAGCCTTAAATTACATCTGCGATCAGATCCTGATGTACGAGATGGCAACATAGACAATAGCACAGATGTCTTAATCCTGGCAAGTGATGGCCTTTGGAAGGTAAACCATTTTAAATCAACTCGGTTTTGTACCAACCATCTGTACTCTTAAATTCCTGCATAAAAAATATCCATGAAGTCTTTTCATTTTCATGTTTCTTTTCTTCTGGTTGTGAATTATCCAGGTGGTCTCAAATGAAGAGGCTGTTAACATTGCAAAGAGAATTAAAGACCCACAGAAAGCAGCTAAGCAGTTAACAGCTGAAGCATTAAAAAGAGAGAGTAAAGATGATATATCATGCGTCGTCGTTAGATTTAGAGGATAAAGCTTTTTTGATGATATTATTATTATTATCATCCAGGTGTCACGTATATATATCATGAGAGTTCCTTTACACATTAGACAAAAACAACAATACATACTTGGTTGGTGGTACCGGTTGAGGAGTTTTTCGTTGTTCGGAAATTCGTCAAAGGATGAGGAAGCATAGGATGGTTCCGTTCGCCACCCTCTGTGAATTTGTTTATTTGATTAGGTTCTGGTGTATGATTTTGTTTCATTTCTTTTTTGAATTAAATTAGAAAATTTGTGTACATTATTATCATGTAATCTGCAAAAGATCTTGTAATTTTGTTTTGTTAAGAATATGGTTCTTGAGTGCCGAGTGAATTAATATGAGTCACATGAGTATGATTCTTTAATTGGGTTAATGACAACAATCAATCTGAGTTCTGTAATGGTAAAAGTCATGATTTGATCACCAACAAAAACTGTTATTCCCCAAATCTAGTTAGCTGATTTTCAGTTTGTTTAAAGTTCTTTTTATTGGATTCGAGTTTGAGAATTTTAAGAAAAGGGAAAAGTATTTTACTTTAGAAGAAGAAAAAGAAAAAGGAAAAAGAAGAAAAAAGTCAAAGTCCTTGATTTGCAGTACGTGGAAGAAAAGAAATTACTACTTATCAAGCAGTTAAAGGGAAAAACAAAATAGAGTTATTTCTCATTTTTAGCATTAAAAACTTTTCAATTTTTGATGTTTTATTGCTTAAATATTTTATTTGAGTATTATTTTTTTGAAAAAATACATCTAAAACGGCACTGAATTACAAAATTAAAAAAGTTAAAATATGGATTGTATTTGTCACATTTTGAATAAAGGTACTTAAATAGTAAAAAATACAAAAGTGTGGGTTTTTTTACAAATAACCCAAAGAAATAGTAGTAATAAAAACAAAAAGAAATAAGAGAGTAGAGTAAAAAGGAGAGTGCAAAGTCAACTGGAAAGAAGTGCGCTTTTTGCTTTGTTTAGTAAAAAAACATAGTTTTGTTGGTGTCTCACCCCAAAAAAGACTCAATCATATCGATTCCTTGTTCTCTTTTTCTTGTCATTTCTTTCGTTTATTCCATTGCTTCTGCAACCCAATTTGCTCCTGTAAGCAAAACATAAACAGAGCATCATAATCATAAACACAAAAACTACTTTCTCCGAACACCAACTATAAATTAGCTCTTAATTACAGGTAGGCAGCCTCTCTAACACCCTTTTCATTTTTATTTTTTTGGGGGTTTCAGCTATTTTCTTCATAGGGTTCTTACGATCAAGGTTGAATTTTGATGTTCTCTCCCTGTTGACTTAGGGAATTTGATTGGGAGGCTATGGTGTGATTTCAACTAAACAACTTCAAGCTTCTGTTGTACATAGGCTGTTTGGTCCTATGGATAAGTTATGCTGTTTTGGTGCTTCTCAGGTATGCTTTTCTTCTGTTAAAGTTCTACTGGAAGATGGGTTTTTTTATTTTATGAATTCTGCTGAATTCTGTTTCTTTCAGGGTTTAATTGTGGAATTCTGTTGCGTATAGGTTAGATTACCTATATGGGCTTTGTTATGATCATTAGTATTGAATGTTGGGTGTAATGCTCTGGTGATCTCATGAACTTAGCTTCTTTTTTAGTGTTTCAGTGCTTTGAACTCTCAAGCGTGGTACGTTTCTTGTTTTAATTATTTGTTTGAGAATACACTCAAACCTATGAAGCACTAACACGGATATAGGAACCGGTATGGACACGGTGAATGTCATTTTCTGAAAAAATGAGACTTGGACAAGGGTGGAACACTGCAGATTAGTTGTAGATTAAAAATATATGCATGTAAAGTTGTAGAAATAAGAAAGAAACTAGAAGGAGAGGAATCCATAAAACCCCGGCATGCTCCCCTCCTTTTAACAGTAAAATTGCTGGGACACTTATTTCGGTGTGTCCCATACATGTCGCATGTCCCCGGAGTATCCCCTCCTGCATGCAGCAGACTCGAACTTTTCCTAATTCTTGGTGATTATTACTCCACGAGGAAAACATAGCCGCTGACATTTCTATTTCCTTTCATTGTTGATCAACTATCCTCTAGGCTACACTTTCTTGGAAATTGCAGCTGTGTTATGCGAGCTTTGCCTTATCTATTTATTTTATGAAATTAAGTAGTCTTTGTTTTTGAATAGCTTGGAGGAGGACGCTCATCATCAAGCTCCGGAAAAGGGAAAAATCAGGAGGGTCTAATTAAGTATGGATTTAACCTAATAAAAGGTAAAGCTAATCATCCCATGGAGGATTATCATGTTGCAAAGTTTGTGCATATTCAAGAATATGAGTTGGGGCTTTTTGCTATTTATGATGGCCATTTGGGAGATAGTGTGCCTTCGTATCTACAAAAGCACTTGTTTCGCAATATACTAAAGGAGGTACAACATCATTCTCAAACTTCTTTAGGCAGCCAAACATTTTGGTCTAAGATAGTACATAAGTAGTTGTGAGTGGATAAGCGGTATTTTGTGATGCTTTTATCATTTCATCGTTCTAGGAAGGGTTCTGGACTGACCCCGGCAGAGCTATATCAAAAGCATATGAGAGGACCGACCAGGCAATTCTCTCCCACAATCCTGACTTGGGGCGAGGTGGGTCCACTGCTGTGACTGCAATTCTTATAAATGGCCAAAGATTGTGGGTAGCTAATGTTGGAGATTCAAGAGCAGTACTTTCCAGAGGAGGGCAGGCAATTCAAATGTCTATCGACCATGAACCTAACACTGAACGAGGCAGCATAGAGAATAAGGGTGGCTTTGTCTCAAACATGCCAGGTTTTCTCCGTCCTTCACTTGTTTCCCTTTATTTCCTTAATTTTTTTTCACATTAGACATTGTTAACAAAAAATTCTTTGACTTTTGACTCTTCTGAAGTTTACACTAATAGCTATACGTAAGATTGACTAGTCAAAATGTGCTAAGAAACATTTCATGGGGAAAGCCTCCATATCTTGAATTTGTCTTGTAGTTTATGACCAACGTAAACTATAGATATGCTTGTTTGCTAAATTGAAGTTTTTAATTGATTAAACTGGTAGTATACTACAGCTCATTTTACAAAATTAGAAGAATGAATTAATCTGCATCAGAATCATCTTTAAGCCAGATCTATCAAAAGACGGATTGCTTTTTTGGGGAGAGTATACCGATTAGAATAACTTGTTTGTTAGCTCGCAATTGCCAAAATTGAGTTATAATTCTGAAAATATATAACAAGTCAAGTCACCTAGCTTGCATCCCAAAGAGCAAAAAGTCGGAAGATAGGCCAAGGAAAAGAGCAAAGAATGAAATTCTCTTGCTTTGTTCTATGGGGGAGCCAGTGTAGAATCTTTCATGCATAGTGTTAAAGACTTGAAGATTTTTGTTTTGCAGCTGACAGCTGCCTTGTTCTTTTTCTTTAAGACATGCATCATTTTTCGTCAATAAGTTGTGGTTGTGAAAGGCTTTGGATTAGAGCAGATCATGCATATGTTTCCTTTTCAGATATATTTTTCTTCTTCATCTTTTACCTTTGGGGCTGAGCATCTGAACTCTAGGTGGTTTTTCATGTCACCAATGTTAAAGATAATAACAATTCATCTCCATGAATAAAAATAGCAGATAATGCAAGGACTACTTCACTTAAAGCAATTGACATAAGAATCATTTCTTAACCACTTTGTGTAAGTATTTAATTAGGCTATTAACTTTATCTGGTATTTTACATTCTCATGAGTAACATGATAGTTGTTAAAGATTTTGGAGGGGCTCTTCATCTGGAAAGTTGATCTTTTAATTCTCAAATATCTGAAGGTATACTGGTAATGGAACTGACAAAAAAATGGAAAGCATTCCTGCTTTTCCTTTTTGGTTTTTGCTCTAAATTTTGATCTAAAATGAAGTGTTTACTTTTGTTTGCAATGATTGCAACATAAATCCCTCTTGGAAGCTTGTTCAGACGATTGGATGAGTAAATAAGTTCTCGGTGGTTTGTTTTAGTTTTCAGTTGCATCAGTCAAATGAAAAGCAGATTAGTAAATTTTATAAGACTTTCTTTTGCATCTTATTTTCAGGAGATGTTCCTAGAGTTAATGGGCAGCTGGCAGTTTCTCGCGCCTTTGGAGACAAGAGCCTTAAATCACATCTGCGGTCTGATCCCGACGTACAAAACTGTATCATAGATAACAGTACAGATATTTTAATCCTCGCAAGTGATGGCCTATGGAAGGTGAATAATTTCAGATTAGTTTCACTCTAAGAATTCACTTGATGTTTCTTGCGTTCTAAGTAATTAAAAGTATTTTATTTCCTTTTCTTGCTTATGGTGTATCGATGATACAGGTGGTGTCGAATCAGGAGGCTGTCGATATTGCAAGAAGGATTAAAGATCCCATGAAAGCAGCTAAGCAGTTAATAGCTGAGGCATTGGAAAGAGACAGTAAAGATGATATATCTTGTGTTGTTGTTAGGTTTACAGGATAATCGAATACTGCGAGGCCCCGCATATATAATATCTCTATACTCAGAATTCCTTTGACAGGTTGCTGATTTGTGAATTAGACGACAGATACATACGCATGGTTGGGTAATCCAAATGGTGGTATACAGGAAGGAAATTTGCCTGGAAAAGGGATACAAACAGAGTTGTTCATCCTCTGTAAATTTATATTTGAAAGTTGGTTAGGTGATGGTGTTTGATATTTGTTTGATTTCATTACGTTGAATCTATAATGCCGCATTGTTTTGTAATCCGAAAAACAGATTTGTTTTTCATGTTCTGATGAATAATATGTTTTCGAAATTTTTTTAGGTAGACCCAGCCCACCACGTCATCCATAATTTCTTGAGGAAATTAGAGGGAGCACTTGTTTTGGGAAAATATTCTCAAAAATACGTGCTCCCTTATTTTTATTGATGTTAAACTTTCTATCAAGGTTTTACACGTAATGGGCTCTCCTCCTCCTCCTCCTCCATTTCTTCGATTTCGAATTCTTGCTCATTTGGTTTTTATTTCTTCTTTTTGAAAACTATCCATTTTGTGGGTTGTTCTCTTTAATACTCGGTGCAATTTGTTTTTTGAAATCATTCGTGCTAACTATTACTGTGCTGTTTCGAATTTTTTTATCCCTATTAAATGGTACAAATCTGAAGCGGTACACCTATCAAACCAAAAATGACTAAGAAAAAAACGAATTGAAAACTAAAGAAGAAATCCATGCTTCAAAGAAACAAAAAAATGGGTTTAGGTGCTACTGCAAGTGGTTTGAATGTAACATGCAATCTCTTTTGGTTTTTTTATTCTTTTTTATTGATTACTTTTATTTTGGTAACTTTTGGATATTATTGCTTTTTAATCTATTCACATTTTTATTTGCAGAAAACATCTTCTGGTAAATCTGTAAAAAAAACCTGTACAAATTAGCAAAATTGAGACTAGTGTGAGACAACGTCTTCGGGTATTTTTTTAGTTCTAATACTTTGTTTTTGACTGTTGATTGTATATTTTATGTATTTTTTATGTATACATAGTAAGATTATGTTTTGTTTATTTTATTTTATAAAAATAGTTTATAACAGCTATGTTTAACTTTTTGGTATATGTTTTCTCTATTTTTTTTATTCTTTTCATATTTTTTCGTATATTTAGCAAGGCATGAGCTAGATTGAAATTGTAAAATTAGCTATTTGAAATTCAGTTCAAATTATTGTTATATACTATTTTGTTTATTTTTGGTATTCTTTTTGTACACTTTGCTAGCTATGTCTTTTATTAGGATAAACAATTTATATAAACGTTTGAAAATAATTTTATTATATTACTCGTATACTTTTTGACTTTTCACCTGTATCTATTTTTATATTTTATTAAATTTTGTGTATAGTTTGTTACTTAAAGTCTCATTTTGGCTAAGAATTTTATAAAAACGGTTTAAAATGAGTTTGCTATATTGTTGTATACTCTATGTTTTTTTTCTGTATTCTTTTTCATGCTTTGTTACTTAATGTTTTATTAGACTAATAATTTGATAGATATTTTTTAAGTTATCTATTATATTTAATGTATATTGTCTGTCCTTTTATGTCTTTTTTTTGTACACCCATCTTTTATTATGCATTGTCTGGTTTAAAATTTGATAGAATGTATTAAAAATAAGGTTGTTGAATTTGATAGACTTTTTATTGTATTCTTTATGTATTTTTTTAGGTATGTAGATTTGGTTTTAAAATTTCATTATCAATAATCTTACAATTTTTTTATTACTGTATATAACTATAATTTTTTTAAATACCTACATGTTTACATCCTTTTTAATATACCTGCAAGCATCTACAATTTTTGAATAGGAATCTTTTTAACCAGACTTTAGAAAAGTAAATTTATTTTCCTTTTAATATGTACTTTAATATTTTTCTACTTGTATGCTTTTTGTATTTTTGATGTATACTTTCTTAATACTGTCTGTTATATTAAATTTAAATAGAAATAGTTTATTATATTATAATCTGAGATGTTATATAATTGTTGTATATTGTTTGTCTTTTTTACGTTCACTTGATGTATATACTTTCTGTATACTAACTATTTCATTGGTTTTGTTGTTTTTTTAATTTATATGGGCTACATAACTTGATAGTTATTGATGAAAAAAAGCTTTTATTGAACTTGGGAGCTACTGCACTAACTATCGGTTCAATTGATGATGAAGGACCATCGAAAAGGAATTTTATCGATCAAAATTTGATTGCTTTGCGTCAAGATTTGCAATCAATTTATAATTGTTGTATATTGTTTGTCTTTTTTATGTATGCTTTATTGCTTAATTTTTTCGAATTCTTTTTAAAATTTGTCTTTATGTTATTTTACAAATGACAGAAATTATAGAACTATATAAGTAGAATCAGGGAACCATAGATTATGAAAATACAAATAAATTTCTTTCAAAACATATGAAAAGAATACATAAAGTGTACAAAAGCATACAGAAAATTTTGCCTTAATCACAACCAATAATTAGCTCTGTTAAACCATATAATATATATTGATATATAAACAAAAGGTATAACAAACCAGTTTTATCAATAAAAACATTATACACAAATTAAATCTTCTGATTTCAGCTTCGTTGCAATGAAATTAAAACTAAGTACAATCGCTTGCATAAACAACATTGCAGATTAGAGTACCCTGGAATTAGGTAATAAAAATAATAAATTACAAAATTTATCCAAAAAATTAAGAAAACGAGAGAAGCCAATCAGCGCCATAGTTGAGCATGCGCTCGACTTCTGATGCAAAATTCGAGAGACGTGATGATAGCATAGAGGGAGTGATTTCCAGTCACACCCATTTTCCCGATTGAACCGATTATATAGATTCAAATCTGAATGTGCGTAGCAGTCTTGAATTCCAAAGCAAAAGAATAGTTTTGGCGGTGGCCAGCGGAGGATCATCTCAGCAAAAAGGAAGGAGGAGCAAAATCTGGTGGTTCCATCGTCGATTTGAAGTGAGAACAGCAATCACGTGCTGGCTGTAAATGTTTTAAAGTAATTACGTGTTAATCTAATTAAGTTAGATTAGAAAGTGTTGACCCCAATAAAAATAATGAAACTGTATTTTTGGTATTATTTTAAGCAATTTAAGTAGTTTTCAATAAAGCCCTAATTTCTTTTGTTTTCATCTCAAGCTGTTCAGTTTTCTTATGGTGAATGATTCAATGCTATTGAAATGTTTGAGATCTGTTAACTTTCATAAGAATAACATGTTTAAGAATTAAGATTCTTTCTAGCTTCTATTTTCCATCTTTTTTCATTTGCATAAAATGCACTTTCATGTGCATGAAACTTTCTAAGAGAATTGATCCATAAATTACGTGGCATGATTAATGAAATACTTCTTTATGAAAATAAATAGATTACAAAATTTATAATTCTGGTTAAATAAATTTTTTATCTCAATTAATATCATTTTAATTCATTAGATTTAATTTTTAAAAGTTTAAGTCTATTTGATTTTAATTGATTAAATTAGATCTATTCAAAACATATCTTCGCTTAAACTTCCAAACTTACCCTAGTCACTGTTTTGATTAGATAAATAAAACTGAAGCTTACAAACTAAATAAAAATTCATGGTTGGTAAGATAAAAATATATATGAGAATCAATTGATTAACAATCATAAAAAAAAATCCACATTCGAGATGAACAAAATTAGAATCTATGATTTTATTTAGCGATAAATTATTTTATTATTTTTAGATTAATCAGATTATATATATAATTATAATGGTGATTTGGTAAGACAATTGGCTCCAGATATTAACAGTTAACAGAATGATAATATGGTAAAAGGCTAAGTAGGTGATGGCCCAGGCCAAGAAGGAGGATGTTTAGTATAAGCGTTTTAGATAAATCTGAAACCCTAAGAATTGTTGCCTAATCCTCCCCTATATATAAACATCGATCTTTCCAGCAGCAGAACAAGGGCTGAGACATTTTAGGTTAATGCATTTGATATTGAAAATGAGCCTCTTCTTTCAGCTTCAAGAGTAGATCGTGAGATCAATTTCTTGAGGGCTTTGTTCTGGAGGCATAAATTAATGTCTTCCAAAGAGGATGTATAAGGTTGGATGGGATGGGAGTGACAAGATATTCTGAAACCCTAACAATTGTTCCTTAACCTCCCTTCCATATTGACATCGACTATTAAAGCCAATGAAAAACGACTCCTACTATAATTATAGTAGCAATATTGACCTAAAAGCGGCTTAAGATTTATACTAATTTTTATTAATCAACAAAAATAATCTCCACCTTTTAACTCATTTTCAGTTGCATTCCGATATTGCTATTTTATCAAATTTACCTAAATCGCACCTTTGGTTCCAATTCCACCTTAAAAAATTAAATTGATTCTTTTTCATGTGAAATATACCAATTTGATCCTTTGTTTTTACTATAATTTTTTAAAGACACTTAATCTTCTATATCTATCTATCTATCTATCTATCTATAACTATCTTATATGTGGGAAGGGGGGGACAGGCAAAATTACGATAGTAGGTTTCATTAAGGGTATAATTAATATTAAAAAATAAATTAATAGAAGTTTAATTTAAATAAGACAATATAATAGAGGTTAAATGCAAATCAACTACTACAGTACAACACTAAGTCTAAATCTAATTCTAATAACACTATATATTAATTAAGAATTTAATTCTAATAATGTGTTTAAGTATATGAATTGAATAATATAAGGAATGATAAGTTGTCCAGAAATTCCGTTAATATGTGTAGAAGAAGTACCCAAGTATTAATCATTTAAAATTTAAATATAAAATATATTCCCTCTCAAAAAAATGCAACTCGCACTACACAAATCAAATCATGTCAAATGCCGAATTTGATAGATAGAGAAAGGTCAAATGCCAGACGAGGACCTAATTGATATAAAGTTTAGATTATAGTATGGGTCGGATATCGGGCCGTTTGGATACTCATCAGCATCAACACTTGATATGCTCAAGCAGAGAATTGTATCGGATTGGCCTAAAGGTAAAACAATTACTCCAAAAGCGGTCACGGAAGTGAAATTGATAAGTTCTGGCAAAATTTTGGATAACAACAAAACCGTTGGTCAATGTAGAAATCCTTTTGGCGGAGTTGTGTATGAAATTGATAAATTCTACAATAACATTAATTAACATGAAAAAGAAATTTAACTACAGCAGGGTGCTTAAATATAATATGAGTATAAACCATATTTTTATACATAATGCAAAATTGGAATTACATTAATGCTCTCCAAATGGTTATTCCATGATTTGCTAACATGTAACCACTAATTGAATATAGTTTCAGTAAATTGATAGCTAACTTTATATTAAATTAGAATAATTTAAATTTAGACAAAAAAACAATTTATAATAAATTTTGAAAACAAAAAACATTTAATTTATTAATTTATTAATTTAATTAACTATATATAACGGGTCATATAAATATAAGTTACGTGCTAAAAATTTCAATTTAAATAAAAATATATAATATATTTAGAATCAAGTACTATATTTAATAATTTAATTTATATTTAACATATATAACGGGTCATGTAAATGTTGATCACGCGCTATAATTTCAATTTAAATAAAAAATATAGAATTTGTTTTTAAGTAGTATATCTAATAATTTAATTAGTATTTAATATATACAACGGGTCATGCTAATGTCGCTCACGTGCGTAGCACGTGGCGCAACGCTAGTAACTATACTATAAAAGCGAAGGGGGGGGGGACAGACAAAATTACTACATTAGCCTTTAATAACTAAAATATTTACGAAGTTAAAAATAAATATGAATTTAATAAAGAAGTTAAGTATAAATATAACTCTAACAATGAAAGTATTAGCTGAGAGTTTAACTTCTATAAGAAATTCAGTTTAAAAAACGGTAAGTAAAAAAATAATAAAAACTTATTAATTTGTATAATTTAAATCAATTGTAACTAATTCATACATATCAAAAAAAGAAAAAAAATAATGAGGATTGACTTATCATTATGAGAGATGAGAAAAGGTTGAGTGCAAAAAAGCCAACTCATACTCACACTCACAGTAAACGTCAACTAATGAATTGTTATTATAGTAAAAAAATTGAAGGCCAAATGTCGTAAAAAAGACAAATCTTTTATAAAAGTTTTACAAAAGTCCTGA
Organism: Mercurialis annua; assembly: GCF_937616625.2. Lineage (NCBI taxonomy): Eukaryota > Viridiplantae > Streptophyta > Magnoliopsida > Malpighiales > Euphorbiaceae > Mercurialis > Mercurialis annua. The sequence continues at coordinate 53,774,345 of NC_065570.1, read as the reverse complement.
TCTTTTAATTTTGTCGATTTTGGCCAAAAACAAATTATTTGGTTTCAATTGTGGCCAACTCTCAATTTGATTTCAATTTGCCTATTATGTGGCGTCTATGTGGCATGCCAAATATTGAAAGGTTAGGACTTTTGTGAAACCAAATAATTCATTTTTGGCCAAATTCGACAAAATTGAAAGGTCAGGACTTTTGTGAAATCAAATAATCAGTTTTGGCCAAAATCGATAAAATTGAAAGGTCAGGACTTTTGTGAAACTTTTGTGAAAGGTTTGGCCTTTTTACAACATTTGGCCAAAAATGAAATAAAAAAAATTAACATATATTAAGATTGACACGAATCAAACCCAATGCAAATTCTAATTTAATTTTAATGTTAAAATATATCTTAATTGATGTTATACTAAATACTAAAATATATCGTATTGAATATATTAACACGTCACTCATGTGCATCACATATTTAATAGTTTAATTAATATATTTTATATATAATTAGTCATTTAAATATCACTTATGTAATAAAAGATTATAATAATATATTAAAATATTTGATAAAAATATAACGGATATAATAATTTAAATAATATTCAATATACACAACGGGTCATATAAATTATTAAAAACTAATATTATACTTATAATTTAATAATATTTACTATACATAACGGGACATATAGATATCGCTCACGTGCGTATGATTAAAATTGTCAGAGATGTAATTTAGTACTAAATAATAAGCGTTTTTCTTTTAATAGGAGAATGAAATTAAATATGGTTTTGCCCAATTAATCTTAAATTTAAATTTTATTATTAAATTAATTTAACGGCTCATATATATAATTTATAAAAATTTATTTTTTTAATAATCGAATCAATATAATACATCATATAACGGGTCATGTAAATGCCGCTCACGTGCGTAGCACGTGGCGAAACGCTAGTACTATATATAAAAGCATGGATGGAGGGACAGACAAATTTACCTAAAAGTCCTTTCAAATTTAATTTAATAACAGGTTTTTTAGTCCTTTTTTAATTAATAAATATAAGATATTATTAGTAAGGTAGTAGTTGAATTTGATTAGTATACACTAAGTATGATTCACTATATTTTCTAATTATCTCCTAAAATTGTGGTAATTTCTATTAATTGATAACTTAATGTAAGGTTCTGTAGTCTTTTAAAAAAGGCTTAATGACATAAAAAATCACAAATTTTAGCGTGTTTTGCAAATTTAACATAAACTTTCAATTTTGGCAAATTAATATACCAACTTTCAATTTTTTGCAATTTTAGCACCGATCAATTTTCCTTCAGAAAAATAGAGAAAAATGATGATGTGTACACCGGAATAACTACTATTCCGGCGTCCACATCAGCATTTTTCTAACGAAAAATTGATCGGTGCTAAAATTGCAAAAAATCAAAAATTAATGTATTAATTTGCCAAAATTGAAAGTTTATGTTAAATTTGCAAAACATGTTAAATTTCGTGATTTTTTATGCCATTAAGCCTTTAAAAAAGTAAGATTCTAAAGTTTTATAGTCTTTTAAATCCCGATCCACAATTTCTTGTTCTGATCTTGATTCAAGAAAATCTACTATTTGTTAATTGTCTTGGACCCTCCTATTCTTTTTATTTAAAATTTGAATGTGTTATTTTTTTTTTTTTGGGATTCTGAACGTGTTTAGTAATTTGATTTCATCCTCTCAAAAAAAAGTAACTAGATTTCATTTCTGGTCCAAAAACCGTATTACACTTTTATATGATTTACTATAATAAAATTTTGTATCCAATGATCTAAATATTATATATTTTAAAAATTGTAAACTATAAAAATATTTTATATCAAAAATTTAATAAATAAATAAATAAATTGACGGATCAGATTACGAGCCACGTCCTAATTAGATACATGATAATCAGAGTCCTAATTACTAATAATTAACTATTTAATTAATTACTATAGATGTATTATAGTTAGAGTCCTAATCAGTATATTATAACCAAGAATTCTGATTAGAATGGTATTGTATTGCATGTAATCCACCAATTTATTTTTTGATCATTCCTTAATTCGGAGAAGTAGCACATTGCTGATATTTAAGAAAAAGAGAGAGTAATTACTATTAAAATAGTTTTCTAGCTAAAGACTACTTATTTATTATTTAAGAAAGAAAAATGCACATTTTCATATGGTGGTATTCCTTATTCTATTAAAAATTGGATACGTGCCGTACTCCTAATTTAATGAAGATTTTGTATATTACAATATTTTATAACAGATATCAAGTCTATAATAAAATATAAATTTCTAATAAAGTAAATTATATTAGAAATAAATTATTTTTAATTATAAAATTTGATTATTTTTTATAATAAATAATTAATAAGTCATAATATATATATGAACGAGTCACATTACGAGTCACGTGTAAAACACGTAAGGCGACACTAGTGTTATAAAAAGGAACAAAAAACCATTTTCTCCATAAATTAAAAAATTAATAATAAAATTTTATTTAAATATTATAATATTAAAAAAAACTCTACTGCCACACTTCTTTGACTTCGCTGACTTTTTTTTTACGACTTCGACATATATGCAAAATAATTAATATATGCAAAATTTTAATTAATTTTATTAAATTTAAATAATTTTATATAATAAAAATTATTTTTTTAAAAATCTGTTCGTCTTTTTTGTGATGAATCCCCTTTGGGTTCGTCACAAGAAAAACAAACCAGATCTGTTTCGTCTTCCTCAGTTCGTCTACCTTAGGAAGACGGGTTCGTCTACCTTAGGAAGACGGGTTCGTCTTCCTCCATGGAAGACGAACCAAATCTGGTTTGAGTCAGATCTGGTTCGTCTTCCTCATGACGAACTCGCTATTTACGAAAAAATAGTTTTTATTTAAATTTTTTTATTTAAAAAAATTATTTAAATTTAAAAGAATTATTTAATAATAAATTATATTATTATTTGAATTTGTGAGAAAGAGGGTTTTTTGATCTTTTTTATAACATTAAGTGCTTTTTAAAAATTATACTAAAAGTAAATGATTAAATTGACATCTTTTTCAAGTAAAAAAGGATTAATTTAGTTTTTCTTGGTGAAATTGAAAACCAAAAATGCGTATTTAGATAAATTGGATAAAATTGCAACGTTAGGATGCAACTGAAAAGGGGTTAAATAGTCGAGGGTTTATTGGTTATTAAGCCTTTATATAAAAAGACATATTATATTTACATGGCAATGATGATAAATAATGTAATATTGACATAAAAGGGGCTTTAGCGATTTGGAGAATAGAAAGTTAAAGAGAGCCAAATACTTTATGAGACAAATTATACATATTTTTTTAAAAATATTTTTTACATTTTAATTTCATTTATAGTTTAAAATCCCAATTTTAAAAAGAATAAAATCTTTAAAATTTTAATGAAATATATGCTATCAATCAACTATGACACTCCAATTTGGGGCCCCCTATCACTAAACCCCCTGAATTTTAAAATTGACCGCTAAATCCTCTAAAGTTTACCTAATGGTCCATTAAATCCCTTTTACCGTAAATTGACCAAAATACCCCTAAAATCAATAAGAAAGAAAAAAAACCAAACCAACTCAATCAAATCTAAAGTCACCTATCTAAACAAATCAAACATAATTCATTCATCAAATCAAAGCTAAATCATTAATACACCCGACTAAATCAAACTACTTAACCGGAAACCGCCACCCACCACCATCACCTTTTTCTGGCCATCGTCACCCATCAATCGCCGGAAAACAATACATCCAAAAAATAAATAAATATTAAAATATTATTTTAACATTTTAAATAATTAAATAAATAATTATTTATTTTCTAATAAATATTTTTTATTATTTTTTTAATCGGAGAAGACGATCCGTGTTCTTCGACGAACATATCTGTTCATTTTCTGAACATACCCACGGTGGTGGGTCTATTCTTTCTTGGACAAACCCACCACCATGGGTCTGTTCTCCGACGAACAGACCCACCACACTGGGTCTGTTTGCCGAAGAAGAACGGGTTCCGATAAAAAAAATACTATTTAATTTTTTTTTTGGACTAGAGGTTGCAGAGGTGGTTTCTGGCCGGTGTATGGAGGTGGGTGAGTGGTGGTCGATTTTAGATTTGATTATATTATTTTAGGTTTGATTTGATTAGGTAAATGGTTTATATTGAGTTTGGTTGGGTGGGTGACTTTAGATTTAGTTAGATTGGTTTGGTTTGGTTTTTTTTATTTATATTAGGGTATTTTGGGCATTTTTGAAAAAAAAAATAGGGATATGGGCGGTTTTTTGGGTGATTTTGGGGCAAAAGGGTTTAATGGACCACTAGATAAAGTTTAGTGAATTTAGCGGCAGATTTTAAAATTCAGGGGGTTTAGTGATAGGAGGCCCTAAGTTGGATTGTCATTGTTGATTAATAGTCTGAAATATAGGTCTAAATATATTCAGACCATCTCCAATAGCACATCAAATTATCAATTTGGTGTGCAAAATTTCTTCAATAGTACTCTATATCTAACTCTATCATAGTGTTTTTTATTCTTTTACTTTATATTTAGATCACTCTATTATAATTAGGGTTAATGTCAAAAAAAATCACGAACTTTACACGTTTTCTCATTTTAATCACGCAGTTTAAATTTTCTTATTTTCATGCACGAACTACCACTTTTTCCCAAAATCATGCACGGTGCTGAGGTGTCACTCATTCATTGGTGTATAATGACCTCCACCTCAGCGAATTACACCAATGGAGTCGTGACATCTCAGCATCGTGCATTAATTTGAAAAAAAATGGTAGTTCGTGCATGAAAATGAGAAAATTTAAACTACGTGATTAAAATGAGAAAACGTGTAAAGTTTGTGAATTTTTATGACATTAGCCCTTATAGTTAACCTTAAAATAGAGTACTATTCTATTCTAGTATACCTTTATTATAAATTTCACTATTCAACATTGGTTTGTTCTTATTACAATACAGTCTGAATAAGCAGGTTTAATTTGATCGGAAATTTAAATATGTAACATTAGTATTTACATTAATTAATTCAATAATTTATAAATAAAATATATATTAATGTCTTTTATTATTTAATAAATATGTATTTTTTACTTTTTTTTAATAAATATATCTATTTTATATATTTAAAAGTATATGAACGTATTTAGAAAATATATTATTAAAATCGAAAATAATTTTTATTATATATATATATATATATATATATATATATATATATATATATATATATACTGTGTGTGTGTTGTAAGTATTGAATAATTTATGGATGTAAGTGTAAAACGTTTAAATAATTTATTAGGTATGAACATGCTGAATTATTCTTTTGGTGTAAGAAAACAGAGTCATTTATTGGAGATGAAATATTATAGCAGTGGAACTTTAGTTTGAAATTCACACTATTTTAGCTCTAATTGTTGTTGGAGATGCCCTTAGATGTTGTCACTCTAATCCTACCTTTTAACAATATAATTTTAGTCAATTTTTAATATGTATAATTTTAGTCAATTATTAATTTTTTAAAGTACGTAAATTTCCATTTATATTATTTATGAGCATTTTGTCAATTATATTTTATTTTATTTTTCAACTAAAAGAAATAGATTACATTAGAATTGAAAATAATTAAAAAGGTTTTGTAATTTTTTTGGATGAATGACCATTAAAATGAATAAATATCAAAAATTAAAAGCTGGAAATGCAAAATAGAATGAAATTGACATTTTTTTTAAAAATTTGGTTATAATTAATTTCACCCTATGAGGTTTGACATTCTTAAAAATATATAGACTTTTTAGAGTAACTTTTGTTTTTATTATAGTAATATATTGTGAGATGTCAATTTGTGGCTAATTTATATTATAAGATGCAAATTTCTAGTTTGAAAAACACTGGCTAAGGCCTGCACAGTTGCCATTCTACAAACAGAAATTTACATATTTACTTAAAATAATAAAATATTTATAAATTATACCTCGATACAGAAAAGTCAATGAAAATACATTACAATTTTTATTTTTTTATGTGTCACCGTGCAAAACGGAGCTGCAACAAGTTTTTCAAGAGATGCAGGCTGCCGGGGAAGGAAAATATGTACAAGGTTAAAGCTTCAATAAAAGATAGAAATCTAACTGTGACCGATCCTAAAAAAGAAGTTAAGAAACCTGTCAAAACTTAATAGAAAAATAAGGTTAATTAAATTATATAAGGTTTAGTTAATATTATAGTATAAGGTTGAATTTCTGGTTGAGATTCATGGCTGAAATGATCATTAAAAGGTTTATTTAATTATAAAGACTAAAGAACAGATTATGAACTTTGAAAATTGTACTTTGCTTATTTATTCTATGTAAGTATTTCATGTCATTTGTATGTTATCATACATTAAAATACAAATAGCAGCTTTTTTGCAACGATTTAAGAACTTCAAAAAAATTCAAAATTTAGCATTTTTGGTATTAATTTTTAAATTTTAACAATATCAAACACTAATCATTAATTTTTTCTAACTTCAAACACCAAACAATATTATGATAATATCATCATAATATTATCATAATATTTATTATAATATTATCATAATATTATACTCTTATCATACTTTCTCGTTATTTTTGTATAAATTAATTTATATAATTTATGAAGAATGAGATAATCTTATCATAATCTTATCATTAATAATATCATAATTTTATTATAATATTAACATAATTTTACTATGTAAATTTATTTTACATACTTTATCATAACCTTATCATAATTTTATCATAATATTATCATAATTTTTCCATAACTTATTTTACGTAATTTATGCAGAATTTCATAACAATAACATAATATTATTATAACATTATCATAAATTATTATCCAAATTTATTTTACGTACTTTATCATAATCTTATCATGACTTTATCATAATATTATCATAACTTTATCATAATTTTTGCATAGCTTATTTAACATAATTTATGTAAAATTAGATATCATTTTCATAAGAGTATCATAATATTATAAGCTTATCATAATTTTATCATAACATTATTATAAATATTATCATTAACTTTATCATAATTTTATTATACAAATATATTTGACTTATTTTATCATAACATTATTATAATATTATCATAATTTATGCAGAATGAGATAATATTTTCCTAATTTTATTAAAATCTTATTATGCAAATTTATGTTACGTACTTTATCATAATCTTATCATGATTTTATCATAATATTATCATAAACTTATCATAATATTATCATAACGTTATCATTACATTATCATAATATTATTATTACATTATCATAATATTTTCATAACCTTATCACAATATCACAAATTTTTTACGTACTTTATCATAATTTTACCATTATATTATCATAATCTTACCATAATTTTATCATTATATTATTATAAATTTTTATCATTACATTATCATGAAATATATCATAATATTATCATTACATTACCATAAACTTATCACAATATTATAAATTTATTTTACGTATTTTATCATAACTTTATCATGACCTTATCATAACAACATTATAATATTATCATAATTTATGCAGAATGAGATAATATTTTCATAATTTTATCAAAATCTTATTATGCAAATTTATTTTACGTACTTTGTCATAATCTTATCATGATTTTATCATAATATTATCACAAACTTATCATAACCTTACCATTACATTATCATAATATTATTATTACATTATCATAATATTATCGTAACCTTATCACAATATTACAAAATTATTTTACATACTTTATCATAACCTTACCATAATATTATCATAATCTTATCATAATTTTATCATTATATTATCATGAAATATTATCATTATATTATCATGAAATATATCATAATATTATCATAAACTTATCACAATATTAAAAATTTATTTTTCGTATTTTATTATATTATAAAAAAAAATAAAACTAAAATACTAAATATATTAATTACTAAAATATATTAAAAACCAATGGCCAAGTCCAAGCTATGAATGTAAAAGAAGTCATAGTCAATATATCTTTGAAATGTCCACAACATTTTCCATAAGGACATACTTTGGCTTTAAATGCTCTACAACATCCATATATATAACCATTTGATGGTCCTTGGGATCATCTAAGGGAGCTTTTGTGTTCCTGAATAGATTAAAGCCACTGATTTCTTGACATGGAGGGCCTCCACGAATAAAATCAACATCTCCCTATATAAACATTCAGTTAATAACTTAATAAGAGTATAATCAAAATGACAAAAGAAGTTTGGACTGAATATTTTGTAAAACAGTATACCTCATGCCTTCAATAGGCTCTCAAGTGTCTTCACTTGGACCATACCCCTTCCAACGCACCTAGAGCATTTGACACATGTTAGGCAACTGAAAATTCCAAGAACAAAGTTACAAGCATAACATATATACCAATTAGCCTCTCCACTTCAAATATTTCACCACTAAACACACTTTCAGTTGTGGGAAAAAGCAACAACAAGCTCCGCCGGACTCTCAATCGCCGGAGCACCGTGAAATAGGAAGAGCAGCAACAAGTTCCGCCGAGCTCTCAATCGTCGGAGCAAAGCGAAGCATGAAGAGCAACAAGCTAACACTAAGACATTCAGAAAAATAAAATCGAATTCGAGAACCGATATATTAGATTTCAACCACATGAAACTGAATCGTTTTTCATCACAATAAAGACTAGGCAAAACCCATACGGAGGCCCCTGTACTATACAAGTTTTCTGCGAGAGGTCCCTACTCCAAAGTTGTTCACATTCGGGTCCCTATACTTACCAAATCCCGATTTTAATACCCTTACGTGGACGGAAAATGGAAAGTGTAATTCACTCTCCGTTATTTAACAGAAAAAGGTGATGTGGCATTCCTTCCCATATGTTGAGGTCCACATGGCACTAATTTTTAGGACTTATATCACATAAAATCATAACTTAATGAATAAATGTAAAACAAAATAAATTTGAATTTTAAATTGTTAATTTGCCATCATCTTCTTCCCTGAAACTATTCACGTGTTGGAGTTTTACTCACCAACAACACCTCAACAACCCAGCCGGAACTAACATAAATCCAGCCGGAACTAACATCAACCCATTTTTCCTCTCTGAAAACCCACTTCAAATATGTTTTCAATTTCCCCAACAAGTGGCGGCGACGTTCGGCAGATCTTTGCAGCGTTTGCTTTTTTCGCCGGTAGCAGTGAGATCTCGATCAACGGCGGCATCAGACGTTCTTTCATCTCCAGCCGTGTTTCTCACCAATCGGCAGCGGAAGAAGTTTATTTGTGGCAGTGGAAGCCGTTTCTCATTGGTTTTCCATTTTTTTTGATCTTTTGTACGAAGGAGGAGAACGGTTGCCCATCTGAGTTATCATCTCTTGGTGATGGCTTTCTCAGATTTATGTCTTTGCTTCCAAAATTCAGCCCGAGCTTCTTAACTATGCGTCTGGGTTCACTGCCGCCTGTCGCGGTGGTTTCTTCTGTCTGCTTTACAGCCAAGTTCTAGTTCCGGCAACTCAGTGTCGTCGTCTTTAACTTATCCTTTCTTGATCAATGTGTTGCAGAATTTCGATTGGGATTCTATCATGAAAGAATTGGACTTTCATAACGATTATGCTCCTCCACTCAAATGCAAGAGAATACTCATTACTTAATCACCGCAACTTCTATTTTCACTGTAAATTCACTGAAATTGTCCATTATAAACGTGAAAATTGAAAATTATCCATAATAAACATGAAAGTTCACTGCATCTTCTATTTTTGACATGTTTCCCATTTTTATAGTTGATGCTCCATTCACACACTCAATACTAATCACAAACCAGCTAAAAACAATAAAATTTGCAACATTCTGATGCCAAAATAAAAAGATGAATAGTAATAATAAGGCCTAACCCATATAGAGGTCCTTGTACTTTACACATTTTTTTCCGTAGGTCCTTATACTTTATTTTTGTATTATTTGGTCCCTCTACTTACCTATTTTTGATTTTCAGGTCCTTTATGAGTTTTTTCCGGTCCTTTTGTGTGGCTGGAGGAAACAAAAATTGAAAGTAGAGGGACTGGAGGAAACAAAAATTGTAAGTAGAGGGACTGGAAAAAACTCAAAAAGGACCTGAAAATCAAAAATAGGTAAGTAGAGGGACCAAATAATACAAAAATGAAGTATAAGGATCTATAGAAAAAAAAAGTATAAAGTACAGGGACCTTTATATTGATTTGACCTAATAATAATGAAGAGGAAGAACACAAAATCCAGCTTTGGAAGAAAGAACAATATTAAGCGAAGTGTAGAAAAAGAAAAAAATGCACATAAGGTCCTTAAATTTTATGTGTATTTATGGTGATTAAAAGTAACAATTTCAGAATTTTTTTCGTTTCAAACTCTCAATAACGGAGAGTGAATTACACTTTCCATTTTCCGTCCACATAAGGGTGTTAAAATCGGAATTTAGTAAGTATAGGGACCCGAACGTGAACAACTTTGGAGTAGGGACCTCTCGCAGAAAACTTGTATAGTACAGGGGCCTCCGTATGGGTTTTGCCTAAAGACTATTAAAATTAGGTAAATTTACATCATACATAAATTGTTATTAGAACTTAGAAGCACTTTCTCAAGAATCTGCAAGTATAGATCCTCGTTGGGTTCAACGATATCTTCATCTCACTGCTCCTCGCAACTTTTTTCTTTTCTTTTTCAATTTTTGATTTTTGTTGCTCGCCTTCAGCTTGTTAATTGTTTCATAAGAAATTGAAATAATTGAGATCTGGAAAGAAAAATTGGAGAGTTGAGAGAAAAATTGAAAATCATGGTTGTAGATTCATCGAAGAAGACGAATAATAAAGACAGAGTAAAAAGATAAAGCTACAAAAGTTTAGCGTATTTTGTTCGAAGAATTTGGTATTAAAACAAATAAATATATTGTATAGAGTAAAAACAGAAAAAGCTAAAAAACGGGAAGTATTTTGTTTAATTTTTTAACACTGAGATAAGATTTATAAATATTTGGCTTAATGGCAAAAAAACCCAAACCTTTACGACTTGTTGCAATTATATCCAAATTTTTTAATTTTTGCAATAATATCCAAATTGCATTATTTTGTTGCAATAATATCCAAATTGCACTTTTTATGTGATTTTTTTTGAGTTTTTTGCTATTTTTTGAGACTTTTACTATATTATTATACATCAAAACATAATAATATACTAATATATTAATTGAAAACAATAAGTTTAGCCATCAATTTGACTATTATTGCTACAAAAAATGCAATTTGGATATTATTGCAACAAAAAAATGCAATTTGGATATTATTTCAAAAATTAAAAGGTTTGGATATAATTGCAACAACTTGCAAAGGTTTGGGTTTTTTTTACCATTAGGCCTAAATATTTTCAAAATTGGAGTATTTTTCCTAAATTTCCAAATTTATACTTTAAGCTTAAATGAAAATATTTAATTCTGCAACTATATATTATCTTATTGTGACAAAATCAGAAATTAACTATGAAATTTTATATATTATATTAGTATAATTTATTTATTTTCCTTGATGCGTCTTTTGGGTTGTCATGGCATGGCCCATGTAATGAAAGTTCATCGCTGCCCCCGACTGCCAGTATGGCCTTGTGGTCCATATAAGAAACAATACTGAAATATTGATCACTCATTCATATTTTGCTTAATTTTCAGTCATCATTTATCTTCCCCACAATTCTAGATAGAACAAGAAAAGCCATTTCACAAATTTCCGCTGCAAAATTTAGGAATGTCGAGGTGTTTTAGCTTCACCGAAGCTAAAAACTGGTGCCACAGATCAACATTTATTAAACTCGGACTCCAATCCACAGCTACAGACCTCAAAGATGGCACCATAATGCACTGTTGGGTACCCAAATCTCCAAAAATCTCAAAACCAAATCTTCTGTTAATCCATGGTTTAGGAGCCAATGCAATGTGGCAATGGAATGATGTAATTCGTCACTTCACTCCTTACTATAATGTCTATGTACCAGACTTGCTTTTCTTTGGTGAGTCGTACACGACTCGTCCGGATCGGTCAGAGTCGTTTCAGGCTCAGTGTGTGATGCGAGTAATGGAGGTTAACTCGGTAAAGAAAATGAGTCTGATTGGGCTGAGTTATGGTGGGTTTGTTGGCTATAGTATAGCTGCGGAGTATAAGGAATTTGTGGAAAGAGTGGTGATTTGTAGTTCAGGAATTTGCATGGAAGAAAAAGATTTAAGTGAAGGGGTTTTTAGCGTGTCGGATTTGGAAGAAGCTGTTAATATTTTGGTGCCACTTAAACCAGATCAGTTGAGACAATTGGTTGGCTATACTTTTTATAAACCTCCTCCGGTTGGTTTCGTCCCTGATTGCTTTCTCATCGACTTCATTGATGTAAGTGATTTAACTTTAACCACATCTTTTTTAGTAATGCTTAAATTCAAGTTCTGATTTAAATGGTTGTGTTAAACTATGAAACCCCGAGTCTTTTAACTTAAATTCAACTTTCTTACTTAGGATTTAACTGCTCCTTCAGCAGGCCCATTTCAAGTTACCATATCCAAGATTAATGTGATATGAGTCTATAGATTTAGATTAACCGGAAACAAACAGATTTAAATATATTTATCATTGGCATAGAGTTCAAAAGTTTCCGATTCTCTGTAATTAGTGTTTAAATGCTAAGGACACTTTGATGGCAGGTAATGTGCAGAGAATATGTAGAGCAAAAGAAAGAATTGATCCGAGCCATTCCTAGAGGCAGAAAGCTTTCACACATTCCCAAGATTACTCAGGTTCAAGCTTTTTTTGTTGAATTTCTTTTGTGATGGTTGGATCTTGGAAGTATGATTCTTGATTCTCTACATTAACTTGTCTTGCAGCCGACAATGATAATCTGGGGAGAACATGATCAAATTTTCCCATTAGAACTCGGCTACAGATTAATGAGGTTCATACTTGGTATTGTATTTTCCTGAGACCTAACTACTTTAAATGTTTGTTAAGAACAGTGTTGAACTTGTGTTTACAGGCATTTGGGAGGTAATGCCCATCTAGCAGTCATAAGGAATGTTGGGCATGCTATGAATACGGAGAATAAGAAAGAGTACGTCAAGCTTTTAAAGTCATTTCTGATCGATTTGCGACTTCCTTCGGACACAGCCCATCTTAAAATTTACAAAACAACAGATGATTTAATTGGAGATGGCAATGCTAAGGTGATCAATTCCTAGCATGATTTAACAGGCAGCAACGTAAGGTCAAGAGATTTTTCACTTCCGCCAGAATGAAAACAAGAACCAGACATGGGTTTATAGGGCATTTAATAGTAACTACAGTATGCATCGGTTGGGCAGCACCATCTTCCTATTGTATTGATATGATGTATGCATTCTAATAACTCACAAGAACATGAATATTCTGAATACAGAATTCATGACCACATCTAAGACTCGAATTGTTCTACATTTCATGATTAGAAAATGGCCATTTAGCTTAACTGCCTAATACTCAAATCTCGGTAAAGAGCTTTTTTCACTTATAAAGTGGTTTGAATATTTGGGGTATTGACCAAAAAAAAAAAACAAGTTGGGACATGAGCAAGCAGAAGGTTTCATCAAAAGATTCTGAATCATATGTCCCCACATGTACCATATAATACGCCCAGCATTCATCTGCTTATCAGCGAACCTTGACTGCATAACATCAGATCACAGAAAGAAGCGAAAAATAGCTCCCAATAAGAAAGGAAGAAACGGTACATGTATACTCAAAACCCCAAGTTGCAAGTAGCTAAGACTGGATTTAAAAAGCATACCACAAACATGATAGCAGCAAGTTCAGTTATATCTAAAAGCAAGAAAAGACATAACAATAGTCTGATTAGAGCAAATAGACACAAGCCAATGGTCCACCGTATCCTGTACTCCTACCTAAATGGTCGTGCTAGCTCATCCTTTCCTCTCCAATCAACCCAGCCAGAATGGATTGCTCTCTTTCATAGTAGCTACTTCTGCAAGATCACCGCTGACAAGTTCAGCAAAAACGAAAAATGTGATGAAGACAAAGGAAGGCAACTGTAAGATTGATTTATACGTGAACTTATTCAGAACTTTCACCTAACATAGTCTCTCTATTTTAAGAATGTCATTAGGATATATAGAAAATATATACATAAGAAGTTAAAGAATATAGATGTATAAAGCTTAGTTTGAACTTACCTCGGCTTGAGACTCATCAACTTTGGATTGTTCACCTGCCAAATTAAGTTGCAGTTTGTAGAAAAGGAAACATTAATGGCCAATATGGAGATCAAAATATTATGAAACTATATTTATTTCCATTGTCAAGTCATATTTGTGTAAAATGAGAACCCCACCCCCCCACACACAAATGCACAAACAAAAAATAAGGGAAAAAAAGTCTCTTTTAAAACTGAAAGATACGCACACTACATTTAGATTCAGTAAATAATAAAGCAAGCAGGTCTACTACAACTTGAATTTGTCATTGAGCTATGTACGATTTTCTTTCAAAATATAGAAAAAGGAAGCATGAAAAGAACATGTTAGTAATAAAAAAATAGGGGTATTATTTATAATATTTTTTGAAAAATTTTTATCAAATTTCGTTTATAAAAATATAAATTTTCATGCAAATGACATACTGCACATTAATAACAAGTTATAAAATAAATCACTTAAATACATACTCAGAATTTAAGTTCATAATATATTAAAAAAGTTACAATCATAATAAACATATAAAATCCAATACAACTAAGAAAATAAAATTAACAATATTTTGACTATTTTCTCTAAACTGGTTTGATTAAAAAAACAAATAAAAAAAAAGTGGTAATAATTCAACAGTTTACGTCCAGATTTCATTTTCTTCAAGATTTAAGAAAAAAATTAAGAAAAATAAGAAAATAATATAGTTATTATATTTTTACGAAGAAAACGAGTTTCTATTTATGCATACCGTGAATAAGATTTATAAAATTTAGATAACTACTATTTAATTTTTTTTATATTGAATCGCTTTCCTACTAAGAAATGAGCGTCTAAAATTTATTATTTATACGAGTTTGAAGAATTTTGAACACGTAAATATTTGGGAATCTGAGAAATCCAACTTCCTTGAGGTTTTCATGCATCACATGAAGAGCTATTATATTAGAAGACTACAATAAAGCTGCAAATTTTGCGCGTATCCATTCTCCACAATGCTTTAGAATGAGTTCTATTAAATAGTACTGCAAACTACGCAAAGCAACGCAAACCAAAACTTAAATATGATATGACTACTGAAACTAAAAACACATCCATAGTTTGGAAAAAGTTTGTTGTTTCCAGAGGGATAAGGATAGTGCTTACCACCCTCCTCTGGAAGATCTGATGTCCAGAGAGTGAGATTATCCCTTAGAAGCTGCATGATAAGAGTGCTGTCCTTGTATGACTCTTCATTGAGGCTATCAAGTTCTGCTATTGCTTCATCAAATGCTTGTTTCGCCAGGTGGCATGCCCTGCACATAGATGATAATCCAAAATTATAGTACAGAATCCCACAAACAGTATTAGGAGTGTCATCATCCATGTGCTGACCAAAATTTAAAAAACAAATGTACATAGTTTTTTGGTGAAGAAAGATAGGAGGGAGAAAAAGAGAGAAAGATAATAACCTTTCAGGAGAGTTAAAAATCTCGTAGTAAAAAACAGAAAAGTTCAGAGCCAGGCCAAGTCTGATTGGATGAGTAGGGGGTAGGTCCGTTGATGCAGTGGCAGTGGCAGCCTGCATCATAACAAAGAAGATCAATATGTTGAATAATCAATTATCTTCACCCTTGGACATTGTCGATTGACAGAATGAGGTAGAGGAAAACAATCCAAGATGAGAAGGGAAACTGAAAACACCTCATAAGCCTTAAGGGACTGATCTGCAGCTTCCTTACGTTCATCAGCAGACTTAAACTCAGCTAAATAACGATAATAATCTCCTTTCCTGCTCCAAAGAGAATAATAATGTACTTACGTATGCATCAAAAACAAAGTACAAATCAAGAAATGTACATGCAGATCCAATACAAGTAAACAGATGCTACAGCCGACATAATTTACATTTCAAGCCAAAAAGCACAGCAAATTAGCAAACTCAATACCAGGGATTAAGAGCCACAAATAAAAAGATCCAAACACATTATTTATTTCAAACCAAATTCACTTGATGAGCCACGACCAACGTTAGTACCTCCAACAAAATTTAATATATGAGTTGTTCCATGCCAAAAATCATAACAATAATGTCATAGATCAAAACCAACAGAATGTGCTGATGTGGAAAGGATAACACCAGTGTAGTCAAAAGCGCGCGCCTCGTCGCTTAAGCGCTCAGGCGAGGCGCCCATGGAGGCTGTCGCCTTTTGATGCTCCAGGCGGCAACAACAGACTGAGGCGCGCGCTTCAGGGCTTAAAGCGGTGGTCGCCGCTTTATCTTCTCCATCGCTTCTGCGCTTCTGCGCTTAATTTTTTCTTAGATTAGAATTTTTTTCAAATAGGAAAGTAAAGAGTCACCTAACCTAATCACTAATCACGTGATTTTAATATATCCCACTATTATTAATAACAGCTGTTGACTCCTAGTAATTCCCACTATTATTAATTCTTTTAATTTAATTTTAAATATGTATTTGACTCTTAGTATTCCACTAAGAGTCCACTGTTTATACAATCTTTATCCTAATTCTTTATTAAACAAAAAGATAATGAACATCACAACAACTAACAATTCTGAAGATCAAAATCAAAGGTGAGTTCAACTGAATTATCTTCTCCTTTTCGTTTTTTAATTTATTATAAATAAAAGCTGTTTTAACTAGAGTATAAAACTTCTACATTTCTTCTATTAAAAACATATAACAGTTACATTACCATGCAAATTACTATAAGTGATTTGGATTTATGTTGCTTGCTATTATATTTATAATTTTATGGTTTAAATATATTGCGCTTTAATTCGTTAAAGCGAGCGCTTTTTTACCGCTTTGCGCTTTAAGCGATATGAAGACATATCGCTTTGAGTGCGCTTTCGCCTTTGACTACACTGGATAACACAGAATAGTTTTTAACAAAAATCTCCTTCATGGCCATTCTTTGTTCATTTCTAAAGATAGATTTCTATTCTTATTCTGCATCAACATCTTTGGCATCCATAGATCCATTGTAAACACAGCTATCTAAGTTAGAACTACATTTATAATTGTTTCTGAGACAAAATGCAAATTATTTCCAAATAAGTAAAAGGAAAAAAGAGGAGCCTCACATCTTATAGTAAAAAACAGTGGATTCCCCGGTGGTTGCAGAGGGAAGAAGATGCTGATCAATCACTGATAGTATGTCATTGCAGATCTTTAGAAGCTCCTCTTCCACCGTCTGACAGTACCCCTTAATCCTCTTGACATTTTGCTCGTTCCCCTTAGCCTCCTCTTTTTGTTCAATAGAAGACAAAATTCGCCACGATGCCCTTCTTGCCCCGATCACGTTTTTGTAACCGACAGACACCAAATTCCTCTCCTCCACTGTCAATTCCACATCCAACTTAGCTACTTTCTTCATTGCTTCGACCATCTCTACAATAAATAAACATAAAGCCCAAGATCAGGTCCTGTACACCACATTTTATTTCCTCATCCAAACAAAGAAATGAAATACAAAACGACAGCAAATCAGGTAGATGACGTACAAACACTAAACAGCACTGGATTAGGTTAATCATGAATAACTTTTGACACAACATTAACATAATGAGAGACAAAATGTTTAAAGAAGAAGAATAAAATCAAGCGTAAGCATACACATTCCTAATCTACGAACCATAAATCAATCAAATAAAACAACGGAAAGCCAGAGATCGTTACAGAAGTTAAAGGAAAGAAAGAAATGAAGATTTACCATCGTATCGCTCAGCTTGCTCTGCAAGTCTGGCTAAGTAAACTTGTTGCTCTCTCTCCTTCTCCATTTTCGCGTTTCTTTTCTCTGAGTGTGTGTGATATTTGGCAGAGCGGTTATTTGTATTCTGGTGGTGGCTATAGAAAACTAACTGCTGGTGTGTGTATGTGCGTGAGAGAGAGAGATGTGTACAGGATATTTTAGAGATGATGATGAGCGTTGGATTGTGAAATGGACGATCAAATGATCTGATGGAGAAATGTGAGACGTTGATGTTAGGGTTTGAATGAAAACTGAGCGTTGATTTTCGATTTTTAATCAATAGTGTACAGGTGTGTGTGATGTTGACTAATTGGGAGTGCTGACCCAGCAAATAATGTTTGTCTTGTTTCTGATGGATTAGTATGTGTACTCGTAATCATGTCGTAGGCTCCATTTTCCGCTACCACCATTCTTTCACTTTTTTTGTATCCATTTTCTACTGTATGAATTTCTGAACTGAATAATACTAATTCTTTTTTAACCAGGATATTCGTATTTCCGTAAATATTAGGTCTATCAAATCAAGAAATTACAGTTTTTACATATAGAATATGATCATTTTTATATTTCTTTGGTACTGATCTAAAATTAAAATTAATAAAAAGAATAATAGTCTTAAAATTCCCTATATTTGAAGATAAAAAAAATAAGTTAAATCTATCATTGGGAAATATATCACGCTTTAAAACCCCACTATAAAAAAAATCAAATTCTCTATTATTAAATTAGCTAAACTTTTTAATTAAACTTACTTTTCGATACATCTTACAATTGATTTTTAACAAAAATGATATTAATCTAAAATAAGTGACAGTCCACGCCAGTAATACATCTACATCGACATTCCTTTTCGAATTGGGATAATTTTAAATAGTACTCCATAATATAATATTGGTTATTATCGAAATGTTTTAAAGTTTATTTGATAGGGAAAAAAGCAAGTATTTTTTAATAATTAAAAGAATTGCAATTTTGAGAATTTGGAGTTATTGCTCAACTAAATTTTTAGATTTTTTATTTTCTATTTAATATTTTGATAATTTGAATTATTAAAAAATGTGATATATTTAAAAGCTACGTTCGATAATTTGTAGCGCACGGGTACGAATTTGAGTGAGAATTAAAGTTGTGGTGGACCCCATTTTCCCTCCCGCCACTCCATTTTCCCGCTTTGAGTCACCTGAAAATTTCCTATGTCTCCTTCAACCAAACACGACTTAATAAAATTAGGGTTTTAGTCAGATTCCCCAGTTTATTCAATTCAAACGAACATCTTTAACACAGTAAACAAAATCCGCAAAATTTCAACTCTAATTTTTTAAAAAATTATTTTGATTGAATTTTGTTCTCTAACTTGTGGGAACGCAGGAATGGCAAATTCAAGTCAAGATTTGAGTCAATTAAACATATCAGAAGAGGAAAAAGACAAGCTTGTAGCAGAAGTGATCCGCTATGTGCTTTTCAAGACGCATCATAATTCAGGTTGCCCAATTAAAAGAGATGAGCTTACTCAAATTGTCACCAAAAACTACCGTCAGCGTCTGCTTCCTGCTTTGGTTATTAGCGAGGCCATCTCTAAGCTCTCTTCCATTTTCGGGTTTGAAATGCGAGAACTTCAAAGATCTCGTCCTTCTTCTAACACTCAACAACCAAGTACACAGCTCTCTGCTCTTTTTCTTTCAACTTCGCTACTTAATTCAATTGATGTTGCTCCAAATGAATAATTTGATTGTGAATTTCATATTAATTGTAGCTAGACTATGAAAGATAAGGAATTCTCATTGAATTAAGCATTGCGTGGACAAGTTAGTGGCTGATACTATACTGGACATTTGGAAATTAGATTGCATTTATGCCCTTATACTTTTTGTTGGATTGAATTTTTGGCAGTAAAATGATTCATCAATTGCAGGTGTCAGTGATGCTAAATCATATGTTCTCATCAGTAAGCTACCGGCTGATATGTATAGGAAATATGTCGAGGATGCAAACACAACGCATATGACTGGTTTTACATTTGTTGTAATCAGTATTGTGCACCTCGCCGGCGGCAAAGTCATAGAGGGTAATGGGTCTGTCACTAAACAGTTGAATGAAAAAGCGAAAAACCTTATGTTCATGGTATTTTTTATGATATCTAATGTAATATTGTCTGTCTCTGCTGTGCAGAAAATCTGTGGCATCATTTGAGGCGAATGGGGTTACATGAAACTGATGAAAGCCATCCGGTCTTGGGGAACATGAAGCAGGCACTGGAGATGCTCGTCCAGCAAAGGTGAGACTAATGAGATGGATGGATTACATGTATATATTATTGCAAATATTATGTATGTTGCTTTACACGAACACGCTGGCGTTTTTTTGCAGATATTTGCAGAAAGACAAAGTTAATGGCCCTGAAAGCAGTATTTTGGTGTATGAGCTTGCTGAGAGAGCTTTAGATGGTTCCGTCAATGAAAGAATTAAAGAATACATATCACAGGTACTAATTAAGTAGGAGATTCACAGCTCAATAATTTCACCGTACCAACATTATATGTATTTTCTTCTCCGCGATTGTGTTTGTGAGTTATGGCATTGATGGTGCTTTTAAGTATTTAGTTACCCCTTAATCCTTATTGTTTAGAATCACTAAAACTAGTCTTGGCAGATTGTGAAAAATGACGTGGCCACGGTGGAAATTGATTAATGGTCTGAATAGAGGTGAGTAGACAGATGGTCGCATCCACATCAGCTGTTCCGGCCTTATGCAGTGAAGGACGGCATTCTCAATAAGCAACAAGGAAGGTAGGAAGCAGAAAACTGGGGGATCTTTGTTTACCTTCCAGGCTTCCAGCTGATGAATAGCTAGCTTCTGCTAGAATTTATGAATCTTTGTTCAGCGCTAAGAACATTAAATACTGATTTTCTAAGTATTTATTTTACTTTATTTAATTCAACTCATCATCTGAAGTATGTAGGTTGTTTAATTTATGAATCCAAATGCTGAAAGTAGTGGTGAGCATGGTTCACTTTAATTTGATTAAATAAAATATAAAACCAAATCATATTTTAGGAATAAAAAAAAATTGATTCAGTAACTAAAATTTATTATTGGTTTTGATTCGGTTCAATTTGATTAATAAATGAATTGTTTTAATTGAATATTGAATTAAGAATAAAAGCTAAAAAAATTGGATTCCAACATCCACTAACCAATAACTTAAAAACATTGAAACATCAAGAGTGAAAGGAACAAAGATGTACATTGCACATCAAGTCTCTCACTTATAGTATATATATACAAATTGGATTTCAATCATTACTTCATAAATGAAAAAAAAATTGTATACTAAATCATATATGAACAAATGAGAAAAACGGATACTATAATGTCAATATATTTCACATTCTAACAGAACATTAGACCTCAAATTAAACTATAATCAAGGTACATCAAGATGATTCTGCCTTGCGCAGTAGGCCTTGCAGCCAGACCGCTTGTTGGAACATTGTATATCAATTCCCATGTCGGACAAAAGTTCAGCGACTATCACTTATCGGTGCACATTCTTCCTTCGCGCAAGCGCTGGGTTCGCTCGGAGTACCCTCCCAAAAGGAAAAAGATGTGTCTGTCAGGTTCGGGCACATTGCTACTTTTATTCATTTGAGAAGTGGAGTAGTAGAAAAAAAGGCTATTTCTTTTTAGATATTAATAAATTCATTAACCATGAATTCTATTGCTTGCATCGCCTATTGAAACTGTAGCAAGTGACTTGGAATCCCATGCTCTAGCATTCATTGCTCCTTCTTACAAATTACGCTTCTTGCAAGGCTCCTTGAGAGAATTGAAAATCTGCATTATCCCGTTTAGATATGCTCGAGGATGCTCCAAAAAGCTCCCCATTCTCAAGTTACAAATTTGCCGTCTCCAAGCAAATTGAGCCAATGCAAGCAGCGTAGGGAAAAACAAATAAATCAATCTTACAAGCACAAATGCTGTTGCCAGAGCCAAATATGTCTCCTGCCTAAACAAATTCTCCGGAGATCTTGCCCATGAAAATGGACAGCTTTCATGATCATAATTGTCATGTTTCTCGTGATTTGACTGATGAACAATTTTGTCAAGGGGTGCCTTATTCAATGATTCAGTTTTAATACCTGCAGCCAAGTAATCTGCCATTAGATTCGAATAGACGAATTTCCCGTTAATAATAATAAAGGAACATAGAACTGTCATTTTTTGCTATCATTGGATACAAAAAAAAAATGAAAGGTAGATGAAGATAATAGATATTAAAACGAGAAGAAGCCACCTAAAATTTCTAAGACATACTACAACTATCTAGAAGGTATAGACTTTAATCATACAGACAGATGAGGAAATTATAACCAGAGACTCAGACTCTAAAAATAAGTCTAAAAGAAAAGCCTTACCAGTAACATCTGCATAAAAAGCAACAAGGGAGCCCAGATTCCGAGAACCTTGATAGCGTTCCCGCATTGTAGAATTTAAAATGAAAAGAGTCGGAAATCCATGAACTCCATACTTTGAGAG
This sequence comes from Mercurialis annua, assembly GCF_937616625.2. NCBI lineage: Eukaryota > Viridiplantae > Streptophyta > Magnoliopsida > Malpighiales > Euphorbiaceae > Mercurialis > Mercurialis annua. The sequence continues at coordinate 53,751,714 of NC_065570.1, read as the reverse complement.
TATGCTGCAGAAACACTCAAACAGTCAACAAATGGTAAATACAACAAGAAAAAGGAATTTATGAACATGTTCCATTAACAAACCTCGGCCTGATGGACGATTCTTCAATTGCGAAATGAGCGACAGAAGGATAGAAAGAAGAAAGCAGGGAAAAGCTTGGCCTAAAGTTCCTAGAGAAAGGACACCGCGCTGCATAGAAGAGCACAGCTACATATGTACGACTGTTTTTATGAACCAAATTCAACGCCTTCTGTAGTGAAACCCCATCTCCCTTTACAAGATAACAAAATTTTGAATTATGCCATTTGACCAAGCATATTTATCAACCAAAAAAAGTCAGCTTTGAAAACCTAAAAATTAACGGTAAGAGAATATTAGGCACATTAACATTATCTCACCAACTACTATGTGTTTAATCCTTTACATAGCTTGCAAGCCTCAGAAATTTGAAAAGCAACGGTTAGAAGATAACTGAACTAGCCCGTTCAAACATTTCAGAAAGAGTAGCAAAAGCAATTTCTGACTGAACTACGCCCAATAATAATAAGCAAGCTTTAGAACACGAAACCCGGAAACAAACAAATACTAATATGCAACAAAACATACACAGCTCAATCACGAATTCAAGTTCCAGCACACACCGGCAATCGCACCAATTTATGAAAAACAATAAGCTCAGAGAAAAGCAAAACTAAATTAATTACTAGAAGCATGTAAAAATTTATGATAGGAATAACAAGAATATGAGAAATAAGTTATACCTCTGTAACACCAAAGAAACTAGAAGAATCAAAAGAAGCGGTGCAGGTTTGATCTAGAAATGGAAAGATCGAATCTAAAAGGGATTCTCGTGGACACATCAAAACCTCCTTGCTTCTACTAATGCTCCTACTGAGGTCGGCGGTGGTAGCGTCAAAGGCGGAGGCAGAAATTGAAGTGTTCAATAAAATTATAACGAGCGACAAGAGCATCGCGATCCGCCTTTGCCAAACCCTAGCTCCCATTATTCTAACCCAAAAAGAAACTGAAGACCTAGAAAACTAAAAATAAGTAGTAATAAAATACAAAAAGTCACGAAAAGAAGGAGGTAGATGAACGAAGCAGGCACATTTTAGCTGAGTGATTTCATATTTTTATAAAATGGGAACCTAAAAATTAAAGATGAAACTAAAAAATTTGATTCTTTTTAAAGGGAAAAATAATGTTCGGTTCGTGCCGAGTGAGGTGAGAGAGACACGTAGTTTTGGGAATTTCTTTATTAAAGAAAATGATGAACTGGATAATTAATGTTTTAAAAAGAGTCTGTCTGATTTTAGCAAAGGGGAGGAGAGGTAGAGCCGTCGAGGAAGGTAAGTTGTAGATAACGAATTTAAATTAGCTTAAACGATACCGTTTTCACTGTTGTTGGCCATTCTATTTTTTTTTTTTTTTTGAGAATGTTGTTGGCCATTCTATGATCGCCCACTTCTTGTATCCTACCGTAGGATTCCTAGTGTATCCACCTTACGCGGTCGCCAAGGAGCCAACCAAAATTTTATTATTTTCTTTAAAAATTATCACAATATTGATTGTCTGTAAATTAAATTTTAAGTTTTAACCAATTCAATACAAATATTTATGTTTTTGCCAGTAAAATTTCTCATTAGTCTCTCTTTTATTTGAATAGTTAGTTGTCTTTTGGACATCTCAAAATATTGATAAGTTTATTACATTAATTTGTTGGGATATTAATTTCATCTTTCATTAATTTCATTTTTTATATATATTTTCTTAATTCGCCAAAAGGTCTCGTCTCTAGAAGCACGGCTCACCAGGCGTCCCTCTCGCAGTAGGGTTCCATATCTCGTTATCATTAATACTTATTTTATTCATTAGGAAAATTAATAATCTATTTAATTTTCTAAAGTTTTTTTTATATAATTGAGAGAAGGAGCGGTTGTGAGAGGAAATAAACTCACGATCTCATTGTACAATACTTAAACCATTCGAGCTGCAGATGGTATTTTCTAAAGTTTATTACTGATCAATAAGGAGTTGGTTAAAAATATTTTTTAGGGTCCACTTAATTTTCTATCAAGGTAAAAAAAATTAGTGTTTTCAAAAGATTAAACTAATAATGGTGAATATATCTAGTAATTAAATTAAATGTGTAATGAGACGTTAATTACAAATAGCTAATATTATTTTTAAATTTTTTGTGTAAAAAATATTATCTATTTTTGTGGACAGAGAAAGTGATATTTTAGGTTAACAATATTTTTATCCTTTATTATTTTATACATTATTAATAGTTTACACATAAAATACAATACAATTATTACTAGAAATAAATAAAGAGAAATGAATATATGAATTTTTGTTTTTTGAAATGTTTGAAATACTATAAACATCTAAAATGAAATATTCAAAAAAAAAAAAAAGACTTTTAAATTAAAATGAAGAGAGCAGATAGCTTGCTTATTTATTTCGAATAAAGAAGAACATAATTAACACTAAATTATGAAGTTGACCAATTATTTGATGTCTAGCAGCAAGTATATGCCTCATTTGGTTGGGATAGCTACTCTAAAGGAGTAAAATTTTCCAAAAAACAATATATAAATCTTATTTTATTTATTTTTTTGAAAAGTTGAAGATCTTAAAAATCACTAGCAGAGGCCTAAACAAACTCAAACAATAATTCTCCTACAACAAAAAGTGCCATGAACATCCTGCATAATTCAGGGTACAAGACTACTAGAAAGAACTCATGAACAGATAAACGACTCAAATTTCCGTTGCCTGTCGAGGCTGCATGATCTAGAAATTATTAAAGGATTATAGATTTTATACTTCTTTTGTTAAAAGCAAAACCAGAAATTATTGGAGTATAAATTTTATAATTTTAAATTAAGTATAAAAATAAAGTGGTCAAATTTAATAGAAAATGAATCTAATATGTATAATTTTAGTATAATATATTAATATAATTATTTTTTAGAAAAAATAGTCCATTAACCACCATTAGTGTGGCTATGCCATTGTCCCTAGAAAATCCCTCTAGAAAAACTAGTAGAAATTTAATGAATTGTAAAAGATAATAATATAGTTGAATTTAAATATTTCAATCAGTTAATAAAAGATATTATTATCTTTAATATTTAAAACTTTAAAACAAAATATAGTTTCATGAGAAGTTAACAAGTAAACCAAATAAAAATATTAGCTATTTTTCACTTTTTAATAGTTTTTTAATACTCTAATAGTTTCTAAATAGTTAATTTTTCAGAAAATATAAATAAATTTGAACAAGGCCATATCAACGTCCATTTCAATTGGAGTCACATATATAACATTATTCTGGTTTGAATTAAAAAGCTTGCCTTTCCAGAAGGGCAACAGCGAAAAGCAAAGCAACGTGCTATTAGTTGAAGTAGAACAGAATTAAAAAAATCATCCCAAGGAAAATTAGAAAATTCGATTCACAAGGGAAAAAGGAAAGAAAAAGGAATCAAAGAGAAATAAGAATAGCACAAAGAGCAACTTGTTCTGTCATTTAGGAGTGTAATCTGGGCTCAGAATATCATGAACTACACTGCTCAAAAATTAAGCCATGAGTATAAACTATTTCAGACAGTGAAACCGTGAAATAAGTTATAATTTGTTTGATATAACTACTATTCACAATAATCGTAATAATTATAGAGTTAATACGTGCAACAATCCCGACTTCCGAAAGAAATGCATTTATTTAGATAAAAGATCGACGCAGGCTCTGTCTGTTGCGGTAACTCGACGGGTCGCACGGCTATTCTGCCGGCGACAAATCATTCAAATTTCTGCTCTATCAATTCAATGGTAGGATAGAGCCCTACCATGGGGGTGACAGGTCACGGAGAATTAAACCACCCGTCATATTAAGAATCACCATAACTAGTACCTCTTGTTCAAGAAACACTATCAACCTATACTATCATATTAAAACATATGATTAAGATAACAAACAAAAATAGTGACGAATTGATTCAACTGCTAAGCCACAAATGTCTAGGCACATACAATAAAGCAAAGCAGCAATACTACCAGCAGAAAATAAAAGTTGACCTACAATAATGAGCTGGAAAAGCCAACAAGGGTCATACAATGCACGCTATCCATATTAATTAGTTTAGTCATCCAATAAAGGTTTTTATCTGTTCCTGTCTTGTGATTGTCAAAAGGTGTGACCCTTCACAAGATAATATAGAAATGGAACACAAAAATTAGTATTAGACAAAGGAGCCATACCAGACCTTCAAGACCAGCCTCTTGCTAATCACAGATCCCACGCCCCGGTTACATTATCTGGGGAACATAGAAAGTTTGAGTTTAATGTCATTGTTGTTTAAAGAGGCTCAAGATTCACATTAGCCTTGTTAAAGAAAATTCAACATTTTCCAGGCCCAACTAAAAATTAAAAGAACCATATAACAAATTGCTAATTAGGAACAATTTAGCCCAATATCTTAGTATATAATCTCATTTAGATGCAGAAATTACCCCATGTGGAGCTGCTTTCCTCCATCCAAATTTAGAGATACGAGAGCCATGTGCCCCTTATGGTCTACAACAAATTAAATTGACCTGAGAACTTCGCCTTGCAGGCTGCACATGAAAGTCCCGAAGAGCTTACTTGAGCTTCAGATTCAAAAGTCTCATAGCAGAACTCATTTCGGCACCAGACACAAAAAGTACGAACATAACGCCTGCTTGTCGTCTTTGGTAACAAAGGCTTCTCAACCCAAACAGAAGAGTCGAGCCCTTCACCTATATCAGCACCATATGAGAAGGCTTTTGACTTGTCTAAATGAGGAGTCATAAAATTATATTCCATATTTTCCATGCCTCCTGATCTCAACCCTTCAAAACCTGATATGCCACTAAACTTCTCACTGAAGAGGTCGCTTTCGGCCTATCCATCAAGGAAAGATTATGAGTTCATTAACCAATAAGGTCAAGAAAATGACGTACTAAATATATATTTTTAGGCCAAATGTCTTAAAAAGGCCAGACCTTTCATAAAAGTTTCACAAAAGTCCTGACCTTTCAATTTTGTCGATTTTGGCCAAAAACAAATTATTTGGTTTCAATTGTGGCCAACTCTCAATTTGATTTCAATTTGCCTATGTGGAGCCTATGTGACGCCTATGTGGCATGCCAAATATTGAAAGGTCAGGACTTTTGTGAAACCAAATAATCAATTTTTGGCTAAAATCGACAAAATTGAAAGGTCAGGACTTTTGTGAAACTTTTGTGAAAGGTTTGGCCTTTTTACAACATTTGGCCATATTTTTATTGCTAACACTAATTCTGCAAATGTTAATTAGCCATCTCTTGAAAGGATTATTAAAGAAAGAAGAGGTGCAAAAGCAAAAGGTGAAGCATATTAAGAATCCCTATATAATAACTAACACACAATCCATTAGGCAGTACTAACAAAAGAGTATTCTCTTAATATCCTCTGAACTTAGGACCCCAATATGATTTTACAGCATGAACAAGACATGAATATACTACAAAAATACTTTATTTATATTCCACTCATGACTATTATTAAACATGGAAATGACATGAAATTACGTGTTAAAAAAAAAATATCATGAGCCGCGTTAAATATTTTTAGAGATCAAAATGAAAATGAGATGGGGGTCCATGTAGTATAGTTTAGAACAGCCTAGAAATTACAGTTTAATGGTTCTGTGGTAATCTTTGAGAAGAACACGCCTCGTACCTTATCTGACATTATATCGTATGTGGGAAAACAGCCTGATGATGTATCGGCAAAACTACTAAGAAGGTCTTCATCAGTTCTCCACATAAATTCACATGTAGCATTCTCCCTAGCTTGAGGATGACTACTAAAACCAATTGCTGGTTCATTCTTACTGAGATATATGTCCTCCAACTTGGGCTTCTCTTGAGATTGGCCTGCCAATCCCATGTTCAAGTTACTCTCAACATTGAAGTCTTGCTCACCACAAGAGGGACCAAATAAGCTCTCTATAGAAGCTCTTTTCAACTCATCCAGAGTACTGCTATACAGACCAGTTTTATTATCTTCCATAACAGATTTCTGTTGATTACCATAATTTAAACGGGAGGAACCCTTCAAACAATTTGTTTCCATTGTGTTTTTCCCAATATCAACATTCTGTTGCATATGACTATGGTGAAAAGCAAGGCGTGGCTCACCAGCACATGAGCTTTGAACTTCCTTATTTTTACGTTGATCCATTGTAAGAAAAGATATCATATTCACATTATTCTCATTATTAAGTTTTTGCACATTGCAAGATTGTCCTTCGAACTTTCTATCCTGTAGGAGGTAATCTGATGTGCCCATTAAGACTTCTTTATCCTCCATTGAAAATGTTCGCTCATTACTAGATGGACCAAGAAGAAAATTGTTAGCATTTCTTTCCAGCTTAACATTAGCTCCAGAACCCACAGCTAGATTATCACCTTTGCTAAACCCTCTGTTCTTAGAGTACTGAACTTCATCATGATTGGCGAACCCTGATCCACAATTAGGAACCTTAACTGCATTATTTTCAAAGCCAAAAGACTGCGAACCACCAAACAAGGTGAGCTGGCTGCCGTTAGATTCCTTCTCTTGCCAGAATTTCTTTCTTGAGCTTCTGGGAGTCGCATTTGTAGCATTTTTAGCCAAACCAGAATGCTCATTCCAGGATTCAGTCACAGCGCAGCTTTCTAAACTACTTTCTGGTTCACGTCTAGTCACAGTATCCTCAACTGTTAAAGTTCTGTTGTTATTACAACCAACTGTTTGCACATCATTCCTGGACTTGCACAGTTCATAAAATCCAGAATCAGCTACTGAGCTAGTAGTAACTTGGTTCACTTTACCATTCCAGAGACATGTCTTCTGATCTAAAAATAATGATAAATCCTCTTTTGAACCTCTTTCATGGGTCATCTCCAATGCCATGGAAGTTGAAAGCCCATCCACATTATTCAAAGAACTATATCTTCGCTCACTGCCACGTGAAACAAATGAAGACCCTTCCGAACTTCTTTGCTCCTTCATGTTAGCAGTAACACCCTTTTGGAGTGCAGAATATCCGGAAACAGTTCTCAGTTTTTCTTTCATGCCAAAACCCTTCTTATCTAATTTCATGCCATCTATTGTGCTGCATAGAAGTTTATCATTAACATTTTCACCACCCAATGAATTTTCTTTGAAACTCACAACAGGTAATTCTCTCTCTGGGTCATGTTTATCTATTGAATTTGAGATTGCCTGATCCTCATTGTTGAGAGCTGCACCTGTTGGGCTCCTTTCAACAGCAGCAAGTAAGCAGTTCTGTGAACAATCTTCCTGGTTGCCTATGTTCTTCAGTTGGTCATTGTTGGACTTGCGAATAGCCGTTTCATAGGAAAACTTACTAGTAGAAGAATTCTCATTTTTTGACAAGACTGACTCATAACCTGAGCAAACATTAAGTTCAACAGCAGCAAATTCAGTAGCTTCATTAATCTTCTTTGAATAATCATTGGTCATGCTAAAAACTATATCCTTCTTAGCCGAAGAAGATTCTTCTACCTTAGAATTTTCTTTTAATTCACAACTTGGAACATCAGATCTTATTTCAGCATTAGTTTGATTGCATGAATGTGTAGCAACAGAACCTGTAATAAGTTCATTTGATACTTGCATCTCCAGAACATTAGAATGAACAGCTATTGCTGGTGATACTGTGCTCCTTTGAATCGTGAGTCCACCTGAAGCTTCAAATCTCTTAAAATAGTCTTTGATGTGATTACCAAGATGGACGTTATAACAATGCCTTCCTTCAAAAGTTTTTAGACAAAATTGGCATTCATATTTTCCATTTTTTATTATTGCCTCTTCATGCATGGATGATTCTTGCCTAATCTTTTTTGATTCCCTCCGATGAAATGAAAGCAAGTGTTGCAGCAATTCATCTGATTCTTTGTACTCCATGGTGCATTTATGGCATTTATATTTCTCTATTGTTTGGACCTGGCTGGGAATTCCTTCCATCAGAGTTGTAGGTGGCTTCTCATGCTTAACGGAATCAGGAACAGGCAAAGCTGAACGGGATATAAGATCATCCCCATTCTTGTCATATTTAATGGTGGAATCAGCAGCCTGTGGCATCCTACGTGAATACAACACAACCTTCACAGGAAACTAAAGTACATAAAACAAGACTAAAAGGACTTACATTTTCAAAAGATATTATGTTTGTTGACTGAATGTGGCCGTCAACATGGCCAAAACTTGTTTGTGTCTTCTCATGATTAACGGAATCAGAAACAGGCAAAGCTGAACGAGATATAAGATCATCCCCAATCTTGTCATATTTAATGGTGGAATCAGCAGCCTGTGGCATCCTATGTGAATACAACACAGCCTTCACAGGAAACTAAAGTACATAAAACAAGACTAAAAGGACTTACATTTTCAAAAGATATTACGTTCGTTGACTGAATGTGACCGTCAACATGGCCAAAACTTGTTTGGTTTGCATCTTGAACTTCTTTGGAAAGCAAATACGACGAAACTTCCTTGCAGGACATAAACTGCTGTCCATTAGGGCTGAAAAATATTGAATTAGTCGCACAATCAAGAAAAGAGAGCTAAAACTGTAAATTTAGAGATAAAAGATAGATCACATAAAAGGTCTGCATCCCTCCAGAGAATTATAACACTAAAAATAAAACAACGTAAACAGAATGTTGGAAACCATCAGAAACTCAACTTGAGGAAATAAAATATCCTCTGCCTAATGTTACCAAACTCTATTGGCTCCCAAACATATAACATATTGTAACTCTATTGCATCTACACATTTCTTCACTCCAAAACATCATATACAGCCATGAGTTAGCAATAAAACTTATTTTAGTGCATAGGATAATGTAATTATATAATGCCTATTTACTAGTGCTAGACATTAAAAGTTAAGAACTCAGATATTTACATAAGTTGATATTTCCAACAGTCAACCTTCTATTCTCCTACATAACTAGACTTGCTATGATTCTTGAACAGAGAACAACACTATATAAATCACATGCAGTAAAAATTTGAAAAATAAAATACTATTAAAATGTTAGTCCGAACCTTATATATCCAGTACAATCCAACCAGAAATAACTAGCTCTCCTCTTATTAGAAAGCATGAGCTTCCAGCCTCTTGGTAACGCGTCCCCAAGCAGACTTGCATCAACAATTTTCCTCTTCTTCCTTTTGCTCATCCATTCTCCTTCCAGTCCCTCTAAAGCCCCAAACACCTCTGCCTGCGTCTGCATACCCATTGTCCTTTTCCTCAACTCTCCACCATACCAATCCTCTACGCCACCACCCGACTCCACCTTCTTTCCATTCTCAACCACCTTCTTTACACTCTGAACCTCCTTCTTTCCACTATCAACCTCCTTTTTTCCACTATCAACCTCATTCTTCCCACTCTCAACCTCATTCTTCCCACTCTCAACCTCATTCATTACCACAACGACTTGCACGTCCTCATTCACATTCACATTCACGCCCATCTTATCATTATCAGCATCTAAATTGCTAGAATTTTTCAGCATGCTGCTTTCTTTAGCCAAAGAATCAGTATCAGCGAGAGTTACCTCCTTCTCGACAACAATGACCGGCCTCTCCTGATTCATATTCACATTAATAGTATTGGTAACATCTAAAGTGCTCGAATCTTTTCGCGGCCTGCCTCGCTTCCTCTTAGAATCAGTAACAACCGAGACCTGGTTCTGCTGCTCCCCTATAACATTCTCATTGACTTTCACATTACCGTTGACAGTACTAATTCGTGGTCTACCTCTCTTCCTCTTATTACTACTAGTAGAATCAGTTGCAACAGATTGCTTCATTGCTTCTTCGCCATATTTCGCCACATCTAAGTTCTTTAAAGCTTCTTCAAAAGATTCATTATAAGCAATAGGAACAGCCATTAGGTTAACATCGGAAACTAGGTTACTATTATCAACAGAATTACAATTCTCCTTCTCATTCTCAGTTGACTCAGACTTACAGCCAAACAGAGACCTGAGAAGGCCAACAATCTCTGAATTATCTTCATCTAGTGGCACTTCAAAGTTTTTGTGAGGTCTAATTGAAGAAGACGGGGAAGGAGAAAAAACTGAGTTACTGTTTCGAGGAGCTAACCGGAGTTTATAGAAAGTTTGCTTACGACTACCGGCGGATTCGTTGAAAACGGAGCGATCGATTTTGAGAGTTGCCACGTCAGCTTCGATTTGCCGGTGGTTGTTTAAAGAGGAGGAGGAGCAGCAGAAGGAGAGGGAGAGGAGTTCGGATTGAGAGAGAAGGCGGAGATCTACTTGAGGAAGCGATTCTGAGTGAAGTTGGTTGATGAGGGTATCCTGATGGTTGGAGGAGACGGCGGCGGTCGCCATGACATGGAGGAGGAAACGAATTAGATGTTAAGTGTTTGAAGAAGTGGCTCTTCTTTCGAAGTTCTGCAATTTTATTTTGACTTTTCGTTTTCTAATCCAGATTAATAACTGTTCAACTAAACGGCGACGTTTAGGTTTTTTAAATAAGTCTTGTTTCAAAAGACTAAATTAAGAGGAAATTAGACCATACACTGTTGAACCCCAAAATAATCTCAGTTTTACTGTTCAGCATCTCCGGCTTGAGAAATACGGTCGAAGTTCAGCGTGTTTGAAGTTTACACTTTTTCCTTTTTGATTTTACGGTGGATTTAACAATGGCTATGGATTTTTCTTCTTTCTTCTGATTTTCATCTTCTTCGCGCAACAGTCTTTCCCTTTAATTTTGCGACTACAACGGCGATGAGTTGCCGATTCATAGGTTGCCGGCGATGGCGGCGGTGATGGGTTGTCGATTTAAATGTCTAAATCTACAACAACAGCTCAATCTTATGAAAATGGAACAATCGTCGATTGGTGGGTTGTTAATCGATGGTTGTGGCGGCTAAGGGTTTTCCAGATTTTGTGTATTTGTTGGAATTGATGGGTTGCGGTGGTTTGCTGACAAACGGTGGATCTGATGAATTCAGTGCTGGATTTTTGATTAAAATGGGTAGTTGATAATTTTGGGAGTAAGTAGGCATGCAGTGTACTAACGGTGTATTAGTAGTTTACTAAAAGTTTTATAAATTTATTTTAGCGAAGTAATGAGAAAATAGAACCAGAGATAAAATCTCTCCTCCTCTGTTTAGTTTTTGATTAAAATATCGATATACTAGGCAATTTGGCTCTTTTAAATTCATTGTTAAATTAAGGGCATGGTTTATTATGAATACTCTGTTCTGTGGGTTTAAATTAAGGGCATGGTTTTTTTATAAATAAATAAACTGATAGTAAATTGATAGTAAAACGATAGTAAACTGTTAGTAAACGGTTAATAAATATAACTATACTTTATATTTAATAAATTAGCTATAATGTTTAGTAAAACTAATAAACTGTTAGTAAACGGATGGTAAATTAACTTATTTTTTAATAAACTGATAGTAAATGATTAATGAATTAACCATACGATTAAAAAGTAAATTAATAGTAAATTTGATTTTTAAGTAAACTTTTAGTAAACAGTTAGTAAATTGATAGTAAACTTTTTGTTAGTAAACCGATAGGAGATTTACCGTATTTTTATAAATAAAAACCGTTAGTAAACTGTTAGTAAACCGTTAGTAAATTTATTGTTTGTAAACCGGTGGTAAACTGTTAGTAACCCGATAGTAAACTTACTGGGTTTTTAAAATAAGAAACCGTATTTTTCAACTCAAAAAGTGTAATTTCGCAACTTTTAAAAGTCAAACCGTAAAAATCAACCCAAACTGGTCAAACCGTATTTTTGAGAATATTTATACACAGTATGGGTATTTTTGAAAAACTCTCCTAAATTAAATAGGTCTAGTTGGACTAGTTTGGGTCGATTAGATCGGGTTGGGTTTCAACATGGACTGATCCAATTAAATTTGTAATGGATCGGATTAGCCCAAACACTAAACCCTAAAATAAAATTAATATTCAAAAGAGGAAATTACATGAGGCACAACAGAATCGATACTTATTCTCACTTATACGGACACGCTTGGTTTCTTGCAAAAAGATCTTACTTCTCTTCTCCCTTTCTTTTTTACGCTTTTTCTTGATTTTTGTACTGTTCGAAATTTAAAAAATTAGTTTGTGATGCCAAACAGAATAGAGGTCTCTCTTCGATTGGTTTCAAATGTGATTCGGATCTGCTGAGATTCTTCGGCCATAATGCGAAATTTCTGTTGAATTGGGTAAGGATTACGATGTTGGGTTTGATCTAGTTGTGATTGAAGCAATATATCTACTCCTAAAAAACTTTGTAATCTTCCCTAATTTATGACTCGAATTGCTACCGCTGTGTTTATTTTTAATTTCATGTAATTTATGATTAATTTGATTTTTGAAACTTGTTTTATGAAATGGGCACTGTATAAAAAGAATAAATTGAATGGTAGAGTTAAAAAGAAGTTGCACATATAGTGTTTGATAAAAAGTCTGAATTTTGGGTGGTGGTTGGTAGAGGTGGAGGAAGACGGATAGCGGCGGCGGTGGTGTAAAAAAAAATCCGATAAATTTATTGTTTTTAAAATTTAAATTAAAGATTTAATTAAAATAGATTAATTAGGGTTAAATATTTAATTAGATTAAGTTAATTAGGGTTAATTAGAGTAAAATTAAAATCTCACTCTCCAATTAGGGTGCCACATCAGCATAGGGGTGTTTTTGAAACGGTTTTGCCAAGTTCAGGGTAAAAGTGATCCGGTTTCGCTAATTTAGACATTTTTGATACTTTGCGCCAAGTTCGGGGGGTAAAATGATCCTTTGTTCTATTGTTTATATATTCAACTTCAGACCTGATCAGTTTACATTAAGTCCAACTTGAAACCATTCATCAATAAAGCAAAAGTCGATGCCAAATGCCTAACTTGGGCAAACAAATTTCTATCCATCGGCAATGATGGATAAAAAAAATTGTTAAACCCCAACAGTTACAAGAGCGCCTTTGATCTGTAGATCCAATTTGATGGGCAAAGAGATTAATGTTCAGAGTTCAGACTTTTATAGAAGTGTTGCCAGAGGAAAAAGCAATACCCATAAATAACCAGAGGAGAGATTATTAGAGCAGTGGAAGTTTGTTTCTCTCTTTATTTCATTTGATAGTAGTTTTTTTTTCATATAAATACAAATTTATTATTACTTTGTTAGTTGTTCATTTATGTTCATAATTTATTTTGTTTGTAGATGGCCATAGCTGGGTATTTCTTCTAATATGTATTTGTTGTAGTTAGTTAATAAACTTTAGGCTAAGTAAACAGTTAGTAAACCGATAGTAAATTCATATTTATTAATCCGATATTATTGGAATTATTTTTTCCATAATGATAATTGAATTTATTTTAGTATGATTGTAATTGAAATTTCTCTTGACTTTAAGGAGTTTTATTAATTTATTTATCAATAATTGTTGATTTGAAGTTTGTTTGTCGAAGTAAAACTAATTTTACACATGTTTATAATATTAATAGTAAACTGTTAGTGAATTAACTTAATTTTTTTAGTATTCCGATAATAAATTATTAGTAATTGCACAGTTGCGTTGTAATTGCACAGCTGCGGAAGCTCTTCGTTCCAATACAGAGAGATCCGAATTGGAAGAAAAATAGAGTCTTCGTCTGAACGAGAAAAATTGAAATCGTTATGTTTTGTGATTTTATTTTGTAATTTATGATTATAGTGATTTTCTTGTTGGTTTACCAACGGTTTACTAATAGTAAACCAATAATTTTAATTTTAGTAATATCATTAGTGAACATTAAGTTAACCGTTTGCAAATTTATAATTATTTTTTGATGATCTTGATTTTTTATGTAATTTCTTTTTTTTTTCACTTGTGTATCTATAATGGTTTTGTTGTTGGTTCACTAATGGTTTACTAATGGTGCGCCAATAATTTTAGTGAATTAAGTAGTAATTCATTTTAATATTTTATAATTTAAAAATTAAAAATAGTAATTTGATTTTTAAGTAAATCGATAGTAGACCATTAGTAAACTGTTAGTGAACTTACAGTAAACAGATATTTAGTAAACCGTTAGTAATTTTTATTTTTAAATGCTTAAAAATGGGTTGCTTTCTTTTATACTATTATTGCACATTTACTATTAAGATAACAAAAGTTTCCAAAAGGTTTACTAATAGGTTTTTAATATTCACCAATATACTATCAAATTATGTAAGAATACTTTTACTATAAGTTTGCTAATAAATTTTTAAGTGTTTACTATCAGAATATCCAATAGAAACTAATAGATATCCCAAAAGTTACCAATAATAACACTTTGTATCAGTATAATATAATAATATGTGGCTATTAAGATACTCGAGGTTTCCAAAAGAGTTTACTAATAAGTTTCCTAATGTTCACCGATAATAAAACAATTTAAATCGAGATACTATTGTTTTATGTTTGTTAATTGGTTACTAAAAATTTATTAAATGGTTACCAAATATTTTTACAGATAGGTTACACTTTCAACTAATAGGTAACCCAAAGATAACCAATAAACATCTCTAAAATTTTCTAATAGGTTTCCAAAAGTTAACCAATAAAATTTATTCTACATCCTTTTAATATTCCTATAGATTTACTAATAGATTACTCAAAGTGTATTGATAGATTATCCAATGTCATTACAATAAGTAGACAATTACTATTATTGTTAGTATATTATATAAAAGTTTATTAACAATTTACTACTAGCTTACCAGATGTACTTTTACGATACCCAAGATTTTTAAAAACGTTCACTAACATATTTTCTAATATTCATTGATAATAAAACTATTTAAATCGGAATACTATTTTGTTAATAGATGACTAAAGGTTTACTAAACTGTTATCAAGAAAAAAAAATATGAAGAAAAAAGAACAAATAACTAAGCTTAAAATGTATAACTGGATAATAACTGAGTGTCACTTAAACAATTTTGGAATATCAATTACAACTATAAAATAAAAAGTAACATCAAAGAAATGATATTATTCCATGTGTGGCAATTATTGAGTGGATCTGATGCCTCTAAAGGTGCTGTTAGAAACACTAAAAATTGGACATTAGTAAGAATCAAACAAATAGAAATTGCATTTGAGGCGGCTATTCCATTTAAAAGAAGAACGAGGGAGTGTGAATCTGGAGAAGAATTCAGAGAGCGGATGCGGAGGAGATGACCAATCTACTTCTCTAAGCGCGTCAATCAGATCTTTTCCTGTTATGTTTCCCCACTCCATTAATCTATCTCCTTGCTGCTTGATTTTGTAAAGCGAAACCCTAGAAATTAATCAAACAATTCGCGTAAATAGGGAAAACGATGAAGAACTGAAAATTAATCAAAAAAGAAAAAATCAATCGAGATGAATATAAACAAGAGCAGCAACTAGAGGACTAGATGCAGAAACCGAGTTATCCATCTTGTTCGTTAATGCTTCATCGATCTTGAAAGAAAAATTGCCATGGATGCTCTGGTATAAAATTGCGAGGTAGGAGTTGACGAACCGATGAAAAATGAAAACAAATTTGGGAGATTCGTTGGAAACTGTAGTTTTCAAAATAAAAAATTTATTTTTGCAACAAATTTTTATCAAATCGTAAATTTTAATTAGTTTTAGTCAATAGGTAATCTTGAGAATATTTAGGTGTTTTGAAGGTAGTTGTCTAAAAAACCCTGTTCAAAACCACTCCAATAATCAAGAAAAAGAGAATATCACGGGAAAAAAAACAGAAAAAGGGAAAAACTTGGGGTGATTTTCGTTTTATTTTAGTACGAAAATACATATAAATTTGTATTCAATTTTAATATTTTAAATGTTGACTTTTAATTTTTTATATATATATCTTGTAATCAAATTGTGGAATCACAATAATGTGGAAAATTATAATTAAAAATATAAAGAATTTAGTTAATAATTTAAATAAATTTTAAAAATAAAGTGTTTTACTTGTATTCTTAACTTTTTTCATGATATCAAATACTCCAAAATACACTTGAAGGCTTGACCCAGTTGCCTAAACTCACGGGCAATATGCCTATTTAAAAATATTTAATTTTAACTCCCGCTAACCCCGCTAACAATTAGAGTAGGCTATCTTTGACAAAAAAAAATCTCCAAAATAACTTTTACTACTTAATTTTATAATCTCAAATATGTGTATAATCCAAACAATTTTGTTAGGCAAAAGTCATTCTAACATTTCTATATTATTAACTTTTATTTCACTTGCTTTTATTAACTTTTAAAAGATGTTTGCACACATTGCTCCTACCAATTGAATGGTCTGATGAAGTGTCTGAATTGTAACGATAAATATGGTCCACTTCCAACAACATTACGAGAAGTTTTTTAAATCTTATAATTTAGAGAAAAAAAAGTCTCAATAAAAAAAAGTTATTTTAATCCTATTTTGTAAAATTAATATATCTTTCGCTAACAAGATTTAGAACATGACTTTCAATGCTGATGAAACCGATACAATTGGCGCATATATCATCAATTTTAGTTAACTTGATATTTATGCCATGTAAATAATGAATTGGTAAGAGATATATGGATCCCATAATATGAGGTTAGGGTCATAACATTATTTGTTGATCACTTCACCTTTTTTTCTTCGGCATCTCTTCATCACTTTATTTCTCATCGACGCTTTTTTCTCTAACCATCTCCCTATAGATAGTTATACTACCAGCAATAATAAGAGCCAAACTTGGGCAAAATATCAACACAATATCAATCAAAAATTAACATATTATTAATTTAAAGAGTAGTGATAAATAGATAGAATTTATCCGGATAAAATGTGTTTAATAGGGTAAAAGTTAATCTTTTTCACATTGATTAGTGATAACGTTTACTATTATGCCCTTATGCATTGAAGCAAGTGTAATGTGTTGGGAGATTTAAGTTTCCTCGGTAACGATAAATTTTCTTTATAAGAGGAAAATGCTAAGAAGTAATTTTTGCACTTCAATAATTAATATCATACTTTTTATTATTAGTACTTATTTTTGCGCCATTTTCCTAAAATTTCCACACAACACACTAATAAAATAATTTTTATCTTTATATATATATTTATAATAATTGTAAAAAAACAATACACAAATATTTATATTTCTCTTTATTTAATGAAATTTTATATAAATAATTATTAACAAACATTAGATCTAGAAAAAAAAAAATTAAATAATTTTTCTTATGGCTTGAATTTATATTTGTAATATTAATTATCTGAAATGTTTCTTAATATAAATTATTTGTTTTATTTTTTATGTAATATATCGCAGTCCATAATTATCATAAATGTCTCATCAAAATCTGATTTTTCTTTTCAAAAATAAAAAATAAAAAAACATATATGCGAGAGGATAATTTGTGGTTCACTCGAGATCTAATATGTACGAAAATGAACCGGCTGAAGAGAGCTCGGCCCATTCTTTAATATAATCTCGTGTTTTCAATATCTCGGATGAACGGACATCTGGTCTATTTTAATACGCGACATCGGAGCTACGAATCTTGTAAAATTCAAGTATTATTAGAGATTTCACTGTTCCCTGGTTACGGTCGTTTTAGATAGGTCGCTTCATTCATTGTTTCATTTAGTGACACTTCACTCTACCGAGGTTGTTTTGCCCCTTTAATATGTTATTATTATTACATTATCAGTAAGGAACAAATAAGTTTTTTGGAATTAGTCAGCAAATTACAAGGATTTGCTTTGATTTTAATAAAAGGGTGATTCATTATAGATCATAACCCTCGTTTTATTTTTCGAAGTAATGATGTATTTCGTTGTCTAGGGGTGGGCATGGACCGGTTAATCGGTCCACAAGGGTAATTTATAAATCGATCCATAGTATTACGGTTTTTAAAATTTAAAACCTAAACCTAAAATTTTAAACGGTTGACCATTAAATCGATTAACCATTTAAAACGGTTTGGTTTTGCGATTTTTAACCATGTATCCATTAAAAAAATTAGATACAAAAAAAAAATTATAGAGAAAGTTTTAAATACATTCTAATAATTAAACTTTAATATTCATTCTATTTAATTATTAAAATATAAATCTTATATGATCCTACTTCACTTAGGTAAATATTTTATCAAGAAAAATAAATTTTTTTTTCTAAAATATTATATATCTATATATGTTTTTTTTGTCTATAGCAGCTATGTGCTCCTTTTTTGGTGATTTACCAAAAAAAAAATATTCCTAAATAAAAATATTTTTTAAATATATTTTATTGTTTAGAATTTTTATATGCGTAGATTATAAAATGTATTTTATTTGAATTATTAAAAATTTATGTATATATTATTTACAAACCGGTTAACCGCGGTTTTTAAAACTTCAAAACCTAAACCTAAATTATTAACCTTGAAAATTAAAATTTAAAACTTAAAGCTAAACTTTTAAACTGGTTAATCACATTTTACAAAAGAAGAAATATATAAATTTAGATCATCTCATATTTTTTATTAGTTTATATATACAACGTAAATTGTTTCCTTTACAATTGTATAAATACTACTATAATTGTATCATTTAATATCAAATATTAAATTCAATTAAAAATATTATATTTTAGTTTCAAAATTAAAATTTATATTATAGAACGTATGTATTATTATGTATTAGTTTTATCTATTAAGTGTAGAATAAGAGATATTTAATTAGTAACTGTTTACACAGGCCCAGAGAATCATAGATCAGAGTCTCACATGGACTTATTTAAGGAATGAAGCCTAACTAAAGCCTTTTCATATTAGTCTTTTATTTTTTAATAGGAATTTGTAACTCATTAGGAATATTTCTCTTTAGAAACATCAGAAAACTTGATTTTGTAGAGTTATAAATAGCTCAGAGTTTTATATTTTCGGTATCAACAAATCAATCAAACATTTAAAAATCAAGTCCAGTGTTTTTTATCCCGCAATCCCCGGATTATTTTAACTTAAGAGTAGTTTTGATATTAATCTTGCATGGGTTTCTTAACTCCCAAATTAATACTGTTAGATTACGTGACTGAGTATTTTAACCAACGAAACTCTGTGAATCTTTTCACAAGTTTGTTAAAGCATCAAACCTCAAACCGATCCCGATTATAAATTTAAAGATTCGAGTCCAGATTATTTCTAGACGAACAGTAACTAACGAATTCAATAATTTAAGTTACTAAAAATAAATTAATTTTACAATCAGCAATGTACAATTTTATTTTGAATAAATGATAATAATTTTAAATAGGCTATAATTATAATAAAATTATAATAATTTTAGATAGGCTATAATTATAATAAAATCATATTAAGTAAATAATTATATTAAGCCGACGACGCTGAGGAAAGATGAAGGGCAGCGGTGATGGATGAGGATGGAGGCTAGCCGCAAAACTTCGGCGGTGGTGGGCTGACAATAAATTTTGTAAATATAAGAAAATAAGAAGGAGGAGGAAGATGGAGAAGAAAAGATAAAATTCGTATAAATGTCATAATAATACCCGTGTACAGTAATTTACAAATATGAAACTATGTCCTGTATATTTATAAAGTAATGTTAAATTTTAGAGGAAATTACACCATATACTCTCTTTTTCTAATCTTTGCAAAATCACGTTCCCACAACTTTCATTTTCAAGCGTGTCTCTTTTTTAATTTTCTTCTTTCACAATTACGCCTTTTTTAGCACCTTCATCTGCATGCTTTATGCCTTTTATTATATCATGTGCATCCATTACATATGTTTTGTCCTATTCATTTTACCATTATCAAACCAATATTTCAATATTTTCTTTTCTGTGCTAATTTTTTTTTTCTTACAAATGTTTTTGATTTTAAAAGTATTAATTTATAGGATATAAAACAATAAACATAAAAATATATATTTAATTTTATTTTAATTTTGACTGTTCTTTAGTTGATATTTATTTATTTTTATCAATAAACCTTTATTAAAACCACAAAAAGTGGCAAAAAACTCCACCATTCAAAAAGTTTACGCCACTTAAGGCTACGACTCCGAGAAAGAAAAAACAAGCTAAAAAAATAGAATACTATCCAGATTTATATACAATTTTAAATCAGTATAAATAAAAGAAGGATGTTTACATTTGTAATAAAAGGCTACAATATGTAAGCATCGTAAAACCACCTTTTACGCAGACGAATCCCTTTGCTGAAAAATCCTTTTGTTACGATATTTTTAGAGTTTCCAAATTAAGATTAATCAAGTCGTAGTCCATAGGTTTGTATAATTCCCATTTGAAACAATATCAATTACTAAAGTTTCATTTACATGCTGTCTTTATTTGATATTTAGTTGATCTTTATTTTCTCTTTATTTGCTCGCTGTTTGCTTGTCGGTTTTTTTTAGTTGCTTTTTGAAATATATATGATTGCTCGTTGCTCTTTAAGTTGCTTGTTAGTTGCTCGTTGGTTGTTTCTCTTATTTATTTTAATTGATTTTGATTTTCATTGCTTTTTTACTACCTTCCGATTGCTTTTTTTAGTTTTTGATAGTTGCTCGTTGGTGCTCACGATATGGGATATTGTTTATTTTATTTTATTGTTTGCTATTATCAACTAACATTATAATCTATTTTAATAATAATTCTATTTTTATGCTCTCATCTCACATATGTATAATATAAATGAGTAGTACACATTTATATTATTTACATTTTTATTTTATAAAACTGGATGATATTTAAGCATAATAAAAATTAAAAGAGATTATATCATTGTCAAATATAAAATTAAATAAAAAGTATTAGTGTGTGTGTATATATATATATATATATATATTTATATATATGATAAAATAATAATAATATATTAAAAAGAAAAAATTAAAAAAATTAAAAAAATAAATATTTCAATATATAAGACAAGTATTTACATTTAAAAAATTAAATATTCAAAGATAGACAAATATTTTAGTGATGTAAATTAATTTTTTAATTTTTTAATTTAAAAATTAAATAATTTTATTATAATATTAATAACACTAATATTTAAAACAATTGTGCAGTAAGAGTTTTTTTTTAAAAAAAAATTCAAATAAACAAATTAAATAAAAAATATTAAGTCAAATAACCTATTAATGACATATAAATAGCATTATTAGTTCCCAAAAAGTAATTTAATGATTTATATATATAATATGTTGCCAGAAGGATTAAAACTAAAGGTAAGAATGAGTAGAGTAACCTTAGTAACGTGATAATAGAATATAAGTGCAAAGCTAATAGTTAAAAAAGCGTATAAATGATAAAAAAATTATTCAAAGCATATTATTGCTGTGGAGTGTATGAAATCAAGCATTTCTGTACATATCCCTAAATTTTAGTTGGGTAATCTACACAAATCCCTCAAAAGTGGTCTTGTCTAATGTTTTTACCTCAGCTTTTTAATTTTTGCAGTAATCTCTCAATAAAATAGAAAACATTTCACAATTCCCTCAATAACCCAATATTAGCTGTTTTACAAAAATATTGGACAATTATGCCCCCTCCATCAAAGTGTGCTAGAGAAGAAGTTGCAGGTCTTGGATACCTATTTAACGGTGATTTTCATTTAAAGCAGCTTTTTTATGTGTAATTAAATTCAGAATTAGGAGTTTTAAACAAGATTCCGGCAAGACGATGACAGTAGTGGTGATGGGAGGATGGATGGGAGTAGGTGTGGCGGCATTGACATGGCCAAAACTAAAGAAACCGTTAAAAAATCACCGGAGAAGAAGCTCCACATAAGCAGTTAGCAACAAAAGCAGCCAAAAAGTCTGCTCCGGCAACCGATAAAGAGAAGAAGCCACACAGGTTTGGATCCGGATCTGTCGCACTACGTGAGATCCATAAGTAACATAAGAGCATTGAATTTTTTATCTAAATTAAGCTCCCGTACCAGAGATTGGTTTGTGAAATTGCTTGGGACTTCAAGACTGACCTTCAATTTCAAGTGTCAACAGATGCATACCTCGTTGGAGCTTTTGAGACTATAAATTTGTGTACGGTTCATGCTATGAAAGTGACAATTATGCCAAAGCTATGCAGAAAACAAGAAGAATTAGAGGAGAATGCCCTTAAGTGGATATATTCTGGTTTTTCAGTTAAGTTTATAAATTAAATATGTAATAGTAATTGTATTATATAAATGGAAATTCAAAATGTTTCTTTTTAATGATTTTGCTCTTATCTGGTTTATTTTGGTTACACGTATCTTTGCATTTCAAATGCATAACTTAATGCCAATTTTGAAATATTAGAGAAATAAATTAAACATAACGTGAGAATTTATGTATGGTATATGTCTATGGTATTAAAAATTAAATCAAAGCAATCAGTTAATATAAGTTCACATCCAGTTCATATCAAGTTGATTTTTAGTTTTATACACTGTCAAATATATTTCACTTAAAAGAGATATTCAATTTTGATTACACTAAATCTCAAAATTTTCTCTATATAAAATGTCATTTAAGATTGTAAAGAGCAGTAAGACAAATTTTATTAAAAATTGAATTAAGATAGTTCAGTTTATATAGATTCACATATGGTTCATATCAAGTTGATTTTCGGTTTTATAAACTGTTAAATATATTTCACTTAAAACATGTATTCAATTTGTTATTACACTAAATCTCAAAATTCTCCCTATATAAAATGACATTTAAGATTATAAAGAGCAACAAAAAATTTTTTTTATTAAAAAATGAATTAAGATAGTTCAGTTGATATAGGTATACATCCGGTTCACATCAGGTTGCGTTTCGGTTTTATAAACTGTTAAATATATTTTACTTAAAATAGATATTTAATTTATGTATTGCACTAAATCTCAAAATTCTCTCTATATAAAATGTATTTAAAATTATAAAGAGCAGCAAGATAAATTTTATTAAAAGTTGAATTAAAGTAGTTCAGTTGATACATCCAGTTCATATCATGTTGATTTTTGGTTCTATAGATTTTCAAATATATTTCACTTAAAAGAGATATTCAATTTGTAGATTACACTAAATCTCAAAATTTTCTTTATATAAAATATATTTAAGATTGTAAAGAGCAGTAATTTTTTTTTATTAAAAATTAAATTAAAGTAGTTCAATGTTGATATAGGTTTACATCCGGTTCACATTCGGTTCACATCTTATTCAAATTTTATAGGAGGCAGTTTAAAAACACCATTCTTGACAAAATTGAGACTCTCCATCCTATAAAATAGCTCTAAAATTAAGCTCAAAAGCCTTAATTTCAGAAATAAAACCACAATCAATTTTAGCTCAAAATGGAACAAATTAGTATATTGAAGTATTTAATTTTGAATTTTGAACTCATCCTTTTCTCCTTTCTAGTTTCCATATACAGATATGTAAGCAACTTGCATCAATTATCTCCATCACATTTATAATTTCTCAAATAGAACACATTCGATGCTTAAAATTCAATTATATACAAAGATGAAATTATGAAATGGATCATTACCATAAATTACAATCTGAGAAACAAAATTTTTTGGCCTCTATGCAAATTTCAAATCATGCATCTTTAACACTTCTTTAGCAATTTCTGCATCGGAAACTACCACTGAAGAAATTTAATCAAAATTGGCAATAATAGTTGATATAGGTTCACATCAGGTTGATTTTTACTTTTATAGTCTGTCAAATACATTTCACTTAAAAGAGATATTTAATTAGTTTATTACACTAAATCTCAAAATTCTCTCTATATTAAATTTCAGTTAAAATTGTAAAAAGCAGCAAGATAAATCTTATTAAAAACTGAATTAAGATAGTTCAGTTTATATAGGTTCACATCAGGTTAATTTTCGGTTTTTAGACTGTCAAATACATTTCACTTAAAATGATTATTGTGCAGGTACGAAATTACGAATTTGTTATTCTATGCAACAACCTCTATCTAACTAAGTTATCCTAATTATAACAGCACATTGGATAGCCATCTGAGATCACATTGTCTCATTAAATATCCATCTACAATCACATTATCTGACAAACCTTAACTTTAAAGCTTAGTTTCTTAATATGTATTACATTAATCAACTATAAAATGTTACAGTTCAAATAATAAAAAATTTCATCTATATTTCAAAATTTAACAATATAGTACAATTATCTCTTCAACTTTTGTTTATGGGATAAGCAACTTTTTTCCCTTTGTTTCATATGACATTCCCCAAGTAGGAGCCGCTCGTCCATCAATCTTTGTCAGATAACCCCATTCTTTCTGCGAAATCACCGACATTTCTCCAATCTGTCCTAATTTTTTTAGCTCAATCCCTGCAATCAAATCCCAAATACAATTCAAATTAAGTTTAAAAAAAATTTCCAATTAAAAAATATAAATGAAAAGGGTACCTAACGAAGATAATACTCTAGTTTTCTCCTGCCAAACAGCTCATGCATTGCTTCAATTATGTTAGTCAAGCTAGCAAAGTAGAAGAATCACAAGCAGAAAATAAAAACAGTAGAATGTTTTTTGCCTTTTAGCTTAAATAGAAAAACGAAGGTGGCAATTAGAAGAAATTTATATTCAATTAAGTGGTGGGCTACATTGTGAATCGGATTATGGCGGCGGCGGCGGCGAAGATGAAGAACGAGAGTTTGATGGAGTAGGTGTTTATTGTACTGTTGATAATGGGAAGTGAAGAAGATAATGGGGCATATTATTCAGTGTAAGAGAAACATAATAAGAAACATATACCATAGGGAGGGATAAAATAGGAATGACAAATATAAAAAGGTAGGCATGAAAAGAATGTTTTAAAATTGAGAGATTTTTGCAAAAAATAAAATTCTGAGTCACTAACATAAACATTTGAGATTTTGGGGGATTCCATGTAATTTTCTCATTTTAGTTGTTTATGAAAAAAGCCCAATTTATATTGGGATTTAGGTCCGATTTAAAAATGTTCTAATAGATTTAATTTTTCATTTTCTTTTTACAAGAATGTTATAAAACGTGCCCATATTGTGCATGAGATATATCTTGATAGCGTCAGTGCTGACTTCAGTCATGAGAGAACAAACACTAGAAATGCAAAAATAAATGAGTGAGGAGGATTTGAAATTGGGGAGATTAAAATGGGTGGTGATGCGTATGACACATGCATTTCATAGTCCTCATCAATCAATCATTATATCATACTCTTATCACATCATTTTCTGGGCATGTGAACATATAGCCCCAATCAACTTTGTTTTTCAAAAATTTATTACTTCAAGATTTACATTTGTCTCTTAAGAAATCCAATATCCATTTGGCTTTTCCAGAAAAATAATAAAATAACACTATTATTGTATAGATCTATCCAAAAGAGAATTAATGTATGGTTACTGCTTATAATATAGAGAGACAAAATACTAATATAACAGTAATTTGAA
This sequence comes from Mercurialis annua, assembly GCF_937616625.2. NCBI lineage: Eukaryota > Viridiplantae > Streptophyta > Magnoliopsida > Malpighiales > Euphorbiaceae > Mercurialis > Mercurialis annua. Next base: position 53,726,194 of record NC_065570.1, on the reverse strand, counting down.
GATAATATATGTCACCTATTATATTAAAAAAAAAAATTAGATAGACTCAGTTCACTACGTTATACATGAACTGAATAATATCATTTGTTATTTTTTTAAATATTTAAATAATAATATTATAATATTACCATCAATTTTAGTGATGTATTATAATGTGATAAACTCAGTTCATGAATAACGCGATGGAATGAATCTTCCTAAAAATTTCTCTATATTAAAATAATTTAACAACGCACTACAAGTAATGTTTGTTAACTTTTTAAACTTCATATAATTGTCCATACAAAAGCTTTATCCAATTTTCTTTTTCAAAATTGATAGTTGTTTTACTTTTATTAAATATTCATATAAAATTATTAATATTGTTAAATATTATTTGTTCAATATATATAATTATTTCTAAACTGTAGCAAATTAGAATCATTATACTTTCATAGCTAGAATTGATTAAAAAAGTTATCAAGTATTCAAGTATTTCAGATTAAATCATCTTTGATTTACTTTTTTTAATAAAAAATGGGTTTAACGATTCTTATTAAATATAACTAAAATTATATAAAAATTATTTAAAAATAATTATACAATTACGATCATTTAACATATCAAAACAACTAATCTCGCCAAACAAATTTTATGTATCACTATCATATATCAGTTGTCATCTACCAGTTGCCAGCAATAATTTATCAATTGAACTAACCAATGATCAATAGTTCAAGATATAAGCATTTAACAACTTTCTGTTAAAATTGTAAATTTAATTTCTTCCACAAGCAGTCTTCAAATTTAATGATAATAAAAACACTATCAAATGAACATAACAAATGCTAACTTTAGTCATGCATCGAATTTGAATGAATTTCACTATTTTTTTATATATGGATTTAAATTGGATTTCTTTTAAATTTATATGATATTTTAATTAGAAATAAAATTTTAAATCACATGTAAATTTAAATTAAATTTAATATATTATTAAATCTTCAATTAAAAGGATCGAGTATGGGTGAACCAAATTGAAATATATAGATGATGTATTGATCAGTATGGTATTTGGTTAGGTTCGGTCACGAAACAGATCATGCCGCTCAAATTGACAGTAAAAAAATAACAAACATCTCAATCAGTTCAATCGGTTATCAATTCATTAAATGAAGTGAATTTTGACAAAGAAAGTTGGCTACTAAGTGAAAAAGTTGATTGTAACATTCCACATCAAAAGTGTGAGAATGTTTTGAGTGATTTATAATATTTAGGACTGAACTGCCAAAATAATTTGCGTTAGCCATTTGGAGGCTAATGGGTTAGTTTCATAAGTTAATTTGGGCCAGTTAGATTCAGACTATTACAGTTGGTATTAGAGCTAACTCGGAAGTTTTGTGTTTTGTCGTGTCTGGAAGAGAAGGGGGTATTTTTGAACCACAATACTTGTGTGCGGTTTGGAACTGTACTCGAAGCTAGTCGTGACTATAACGTCGCAAATTTAAGAGGGAGTGAATGTAATATCTCACAATTAAAAATGAGTTTATAATTATCAAAATAATTGGCCAGTAAATTAGACATGAAAGTTAATTCAGACAATTTTAAAATAGTAGATAAGATTTGAAAGTTAATTTCTTTTGCTGGTTGTTCTACAAATCAAAACTGGATGAAATTGTATATAAATTTTTGTTGAACCAAACTTATTATTTAGTTCGATTCAGGAGTACATGTCACTCAGATGGCCTGTTTTGTTTAATATACATACAAAAATAACTAAAAAGCATAAATATTAGAGGTTTTTATACAAATATCGGGAAAAATGAAATTGTTTTATAAAAATACTACATGCATTTTTTTTAATAAAAATATAAAAAATAATTACAAAAATATAATTTTATAGAAAATTTCAAATTTTCCAGTTTTTATATTTATTTAGTATATAATACGCATATAATCTAATATATTATCTGTATATAATTTTTTAATTTTGATATAATTCATATATAATACAGATTATATACAGTTTTTTTAAAAAAAACACAAATTCAGATATGAAAATATCTAAACAGAAGAGATGAGGATGAAGAATTATAGCAACACCAACATTACTTTCTACACAATCTTCATTCATATTTCAAACATCAATCAACATATGGAAAATGGTTTAAAAACACAATCGAAAAATAAAACTAAATTGAAAACTGTAAAAGTGAATTCAATATCACAAGAATCAGAAAATGAAACTATTGGCAATATCTTTGATTAGAATCACTCAACTGAGCGGCTAAACTGAGCAGCAGCGGCATGTAAGGTTGATGAGCGGCGGCAGCATATGTGAAGGACTGACGAGGGTTGGCAATATGAAGGGGTGACGAAGAGAATTCTGATGCAGAGAAAAATGCGACTGGATACGGTTCTCTGCTTATCACATTAATTTGTAATTTTCTGGTATACAGTGTAAATCTTCCAAAAGATTAAAATATTCACCTGAAAAATCAGTTGTTATGAGAAAAACTGGCAGAAAAGAAGCATCGGATGAAAAGTGTTGAAATTGTCCGTACAAAAAGTAAAACGAAGACGCTGTTTAAAGCTAAGCTAATCCGACTGAATTCGATCCCAGCAGAACTCAATCCAACGGTTAATATTCATCAAGGAGGGCCCAACATACAGAGTGGAGAGCATCATCTGACACGTGGCTTGCTGAATGACAGAGTTGGTGGCGCCCCACAGAATTATGAGCTTCCCTCCAGAACAGCTAGGAAACATGCCATGTATGAAATTGATGGCAGTGAGAGTGAGAGTGAGCCTCCAACTCATTCATACCTATCATTTCTTTTTAGGGCTAATCACTCAAAAACCCCTCACCTTTAAACTTTTTTTCAATTCCACCCCGACGTTAAAAATTTGTCAATTTTACCCACTTTTAAATTTTCCGTTTTCAATTGTATCCCAATATTTTAATTTTTGTTAATTTTTTTACTTAAATGATGAAATCATTCAATTAATTAAGTCTAAACATGAAATTAAATTCTTTTTTATTCAAAAAAGTACAAATAAGTCCTTTATTTTTAAAAACTAACTAAAAACCATAATCAAATTAACACTAATTTAAATTCTTAATTAATTTAAATAAATTTTAAAAATATACAATCAATATATGCGAGACATGGAGAATATTTTAAACAAATTTCCAAACGCAAAAGAAGTTAATTTAATTTTTCAGGGTACAATTGAAACACAAAAATGCAAAATAGGGTAAAATTGACAAATTTTCAACGTTAGGGTATGATTGAAAAGGGGCTAAACGGTCGGAGTTTTTTTAAGGGTTTTTTACCAAAACAACCAACTTTCTCTTATTCTTATCTTATATACGATGTCCTTTTTCTATTCTTTAAAATACGGAGCACGCTTAACTTTTTAACATTTATACAGACTTTTTTTATGAACAAAGGATCACTTTCACCCCTCATCTTGCGTCAAAGTATCAAAAAAGTGCAAAGCTGGAAAACCGGATCACTTATACCCTGAACTTGTGTAAACCGGCTCAAAAAGCCCCTTATGCTGATGTGGCACCTTAATTGGAGAGTGGGCTTTTAATTAATATTTTTTATTCTAATTAATCTCAATTAAATCCTAATTAATTGCAATTAAAACCTAATAAATTACAATTAATCCCTAGTTAATTTAGGGGTCTTTTTAGCCTTTTTGCCAAAAAAATTTCTAATTTTTTTTTTGCTCCGGCGAGGAGGATCCTCCTCGCGCGGAGCTGTTCTTGACAGATCCTCACCTGAGGATCTGTAACAGATCCTCAGACGAGGATCTGCAGATCCTCGCGCGGATCTGTCAAGAACAGATCCTCGCCTGAGGATCTGTAACAGATCCTCAGGCGAGGATCTGTCAACAGATCCTCAGGCGAGGATCTCTCAACAGATCCTCCGGCGAGGATCTGTACAGATCCTCGTCGGAGGATCTCAAGAACAGATCCTCAGGTGAGGATCTGTGACCCGCGGGTCTGTATTTTAAAAAAAAAATTAAAAAAAAATTAATTTTTTATGTATATTAAAAAATTAGGGTTGATTTATTAATATTTTAATTTTTGGGGTTAATTAGTTAATTCATATTTTAAAATTTGGAGATTAATTTGTTATATATTAAAAATTAGAGGGTTAATTTGTTGTTTTAGATTTTAGAATAATAGGGATTAAATTGTACTTTTTTAATTATAAGTTTTAATTTGTAATGTTTAAAAAAAATTAGGACCATTTTCAACTTTTTTCTATCAAAAACCACCCTGAGTAACAAAACCATTATGAAAAACCGGAGAGTGTAGTACACTCTCTTAGGTGAGAGTGGGGAGGGGGTTTTTGACCCGTTTTACACAAGTTCAGGGTATAAGTGATCCCTTTTTTCAGCTTTGGACTTTTTTGATACTTTGACACAAGTTCGGGGGTGAAAGTGATCCTTTGTTTCTTTTTTTATTTCCATCTTCTTCCTCCATCTCTGGTTTCTCACATTTTCTTTTTTATTTGTCCATCTTCTTCCATCTCTGACTCTCATCTTTTACCCTTCAGATCATTATTGTTCCGTCGCCGTTGTTCCGCTTTCACGTTTTCCGCCATTGTTGTTTTTCTGTCACTCCTTCCTCCATCGTTATTTGCCCGTCACTCTTGTCGCCGCTGTTGTTTCTCTATCACTCTTTCCGCCGCTGTTGTTTCTCTATCACTCCTGCCGTCGCCGTTGTTCCGCCGCCGCCGCTCCTGTCACAGCCTTTATTCCGTTTCTCTCTTTTTTTGTAGATCTAAAATTATCTCTCCATTTCTCTGTCAAATTGAAATCATAAGGCAGAGTGAAAATTATTGAGGTAATTATAGATATCCTTAACCATATTCTACATAAAACAGGTACTTGCATCACATCAGTGCTTAAATGCTTCAATTTTATTCTTAGTTGTTGCTTCTTTTAAATGGGTTAATGCATCGCGACTTATGTGTTAGTTGAATTGCCATTTAAATTTTGAAATCTCATTGAGTTCATGGAGGCATTGACTGCCGCTGCTGATGTGAGCAGCATTAGACAGTTTGGTGTTGGTATTTATTCAGCTTACTTAGTGTTTGGTATTTATTCAGCTGTTGTAATTATGTACTTACATTTGAATGGTATTTGATGTCTGAGTGTAGGCAGAATGTAGAAACATGTTGGCATTTAATTACATGTCACTCTAGGTTTACATTATGTTCTAATTTTTACATTTTTTCATATTAATGAAAAGTTGTTTCCATGCAATTTGAATAATGAGATGACCAAATCGGCTGAGGAAATTGTACAGTTGGTTGTGATAGCTTGGGGGCATAATTATTGACTGAACTTGAAGCAGAGGAGCGCCTACCTTACTATTGTGATTGCCATTCGAAAACCACTATTTAGTTCACATAAGTAAAAAGAGTGAGAGAACATGAAATATTTGTATTGTTATTTTGCTGATTTTAGCATTGGTGAAAAAGATTGTAATTTTATAGTGTTGCTATTGTGTTGATTTAATGTTAATTTTCGGTTGATATTTTATTGATTTTAGGATTGGTGAAAAAGACAATAATGATGTTCGATTATTGTAATATTACACTGTTGATTTTATGTTAATGTTGTGTTGGTATCATGTTGATATTTTGTTGATTTTAGTATAAGCGAAAAAAACCTTATTATATGTGAATAAAATGAAAAAATAAAAATTAAATTGAAGCATTGTTGTAAAAATAAAAATCAGTATAAATAAAATTTAAAGATATAAATTAATTAGTTTATTATATGTTGATTATTGGTTGATCTTGTGTTGATTTTATGTTGATATATGAAAAAAATTAAATATGTGGTAAATAACAAATAGTGATTAAAAATGAGAAAAAAATAAAGATTAAAAAACATTTAAAAGTAAAAATCAATAAAAAAGATTTAAGATTAATATTAATCAGTTTGTTAAATGTTGTTGATAGTGTGTTGATATTATGTTGATAAAAACAGATGAAAAATTTTAACAGTAAAAAAAAGTCAAAATTCAAAAAAAATAAAAAAATCTAAAAATTAAATATTTAATAAATATTAAGTGCAGAAGTATAATGGTGAAATTTTTTTAAAAAAATAATGAAAGAAAATGGTGGAAAATAAAAATTAGTATAAAAAGTAAAGTTTTTATAAAAAACAGTATAAAAGAAAAGAAAGTTGGTATGCAAAGTAAAGATTTAGAAAGGGTGGTATAAAAGTAAATGTTGTAAAAAAAAGGCTTAATCACTTAAAAACCACCCACCTTGTATTTTTTTTTCATTTATACCATGACCTAGGAAAATTTTCAATTGTACCCTATTTTCAATTTTTATGTTTCATTTGTACCCCAAAATTAATTTTTTTGATAATTTAATTAATTTAACGATGAAAATATTAAAAATAAGATACATAAATGATTAACATTAACGCTTTATCAGAATATAGGTTAAAAATGAAGTACTAATTTAAACTTTTTTTCAAAAGAAATTAGGTCAATTAAGCTCATTAGGGTAGAGATGAAACATAAAAATTAAAAATAGGGTACAATTGAAAATTTTCCTAGGTCATGGTATAAACGAAAAAAAATTATAAGGTGGATGGTTTTTAAATAATTAGGCCTAAAAAAAACAGTATTTTGCATAAAAAGCTCGTTTTTTAAAGACATTAGGCCTTCTTTTTAAATTTGAATATAGTATATAATTTAATTCCGGTGGTTGTTAGTGGTAGACTGGTAGAGATAAATCAGTCTAAATCATTGGCTGCAGTGAGGCTCAAAACCAGAACTTAAGAAATGCACTTGGTGGCTACCTATTATGTCCAATCCTAAAATTTATACTATCAAATACTATAGTTATTTTATTTTTCACATTAAATATTATCTTAATTTTTACATATTTAAAATCATCTTATTTTTACATGTTAAATATTATTTCATTTATTAATCATTATCAAACTATAAAATACTACTACCTCCGTTCTTTTTTAGTTGTCCATTTAGCCAAAATTGCACATATTAAGATAGTGGGATTTTTGTCTTAAATAATAGAAGTAAATACTAATATAACCCTACTATATAATAAATGCTTTGTAAATTGAGTTATAGAGTCATTTATTAGGGAGGGTTAAATTTGGAAGATAATAGCTAATGTTATCTTGAAATTCTAAATGGACAACTAAATGTAGACAAATTCATTTGTCTAAATGGACAACTAAAAAAGAACGGAGGGAGTAAACTACAAATAAATGGAACTATAAAAAATATCATCAAATGTATCTTTTCGTATTGTCATAAATCATCATATATTTTTATGATTAACTTTTTGCTTTAGTCCTGTTCAGATAACTATATGAATTAAAAGTAATAGAGCCAATAATTTTAGAGTAATGCTATATAACTCTCTTTTTTAACCCGCTTGACGTGGCAATAAACTAGTGGATGTATTAAAATTTGTTTTTTGAGATATATACACTTTTGGAGGGGAATTGGACAAATTAAATGCTATCATGTAAGGAGGGACAATGAAGGTGGTACAGAATGATGGGTTAAATAGCATTTTCCATAATTTTATAAAAAATTAAAATCAAATCAATTCTGAGCATCAATAATACCATTTTTTTATAAATTTAAGACGAAAGTAATTAAATAGTAAGATCGATTCAAACATATTACTATTTTTCTTTTGACAGAAGTAAAATTTAATTGTATTAGTTGTGAATGGTTAATAGTTAAATTTTTTAGATTTTAAATCTGAGTGAGAATCACCGGTTTTACAGAGATTGGAAACCGAAATCTACAATTCGAAATCGAGAGCTCAACAATGTAGTGGAGAGCTGCTTCAGTAATCACTTGACATGAAAACGAACAAAATGTAGTGGAGAGCTGCTTCAGTAATCACTTGACATGAAATCGAATAAAATTTGATATCCGGAGGTTAAAAAGGTAGGTAGGTTGCATAACAATAAATGGCATAAGAAATAGAAACCGTGTAATCTGCGCGTACGTCTAATCTGATGACTACGTTCACCAGCCAACGTGATTAAATTTTTCTCTTTTGGATTGGCATCGCCCATTCGCCCTATTTCTACTCATTTCCACTCAATTTCACAACCACCACAAAATTCTCCTCTACGTGTCACAATTACTGGTTTCTGTTTTTTTTTTTTTGAAATCGCTGGTTTCTGTTTTCATTTCTCATAATAACAATCTAAATTTGGTTTCTCAATTATCTCGCGGTTGCAACCGATTTCGGTTCATATATAGGTAATTTTTCATTTATTCTGTCTTTCGTTTTGACACGTTCTTTCGCCTCTTCTCTTCATTGTGTTCTCTGTTATTTTTGTCAACACAATGAAGCAGGAGCAGAGAATTTATTCTGTGTCAAAACCTTTGGAATCTGTTTGTCTAAATGCCTTTGCATTGGCTAATTGATTGATCACTGTGTAGAAATTCCCTTTGTTAGTGGTGCGTTTTAGTAATTATATTTATTAGGTTATGATTTTTTTTTTAATTTATGTTTTTGTTTAATTGAACATTGAACTAAGATTGCAAGTTTCTGATGTGGGTTATTGTTGTTAATGGCAGGGAAGGTTTTGAAGAAAGGTTTAATTGAGCTTCTGGAGAGAAGCTGTTGGTTTTATAACTCTGGCCGACCCTCTTGTGAAATTTGCTCAAACCAGAGCAGAGGGTGCTTCTCTCTTTTCTGGTTCTCCATGTTCATTGTCACCATTTTTACCATCATTTTCAATTGGCTCATTGATTTGGCCCCTTCCGATTGATTATGGTTAAAATTTTGTTCTCAAGCATCTTTGTGTATGATATCTGCTTTTTAATCACTTAGCATATGCTTTGAGATGTAACCTTTAGTAGTCAAATTTAACTCTTCATAAATAGAAGGTGCAAAAGAAAAAGATTGTGAAAGAGCGCTTTTTTAATATTGTGGTGGAATCTTGTTTTGCAACTTCTTCGAAATGACGAAATTCATGTCCTGCTTTAAGCTTCCCGTGGAGAAGAAGGAAAAAAAGGTGAGAATTGTTTTCATCTGAATAGTTTGCAATTTTTTCCATTTGATGTTTGATAAATTTTTCTTACCTTGTGATTTGCCTGTTTAAATTCAAAAGATTTATGTTCAAGTCAATAGACTAGGAATGGAAGTATGCGAAAAGTTGGTCAAGGGGGGATTGTGATTGTTTTTGATATATTTTCATGCCTTGTGATTTGTTTGCTTAAAAAAAATCTTTCTTTACTTTTAGGCTGATAACGAATCACCAAGATCTGTTGATGTCAACAAGGGGCGCAAAAGCTTGAAAATTAGGCTAGAGCAGCCAGTAAAACCTTTTGAGAGTGATGAGTTGAAAACTACATCTTTTAGCGTGTCAGTGGAATCAGGATCTCCAAGTGTCCAGAGTGACTCTATTGGTGCCAAGGTAATGAGCCAAGAGAGTTTTGTCGGGGATGAAGCTCCAGAGATTGCATATGAGGGGGAAGATGAGCAGGAAGAAACAGCTTCAATTAAGAGGGAATTGTCTAATTGTGATCTCCAAGCCAATACACCTAGTTCATGTGAACAATGTGTTTCGGATAGTCTAAACTCTGGTTTTTCGAATTCATTTGATATCAACGATATTGACCAACTTGGAGGGAAAGCTGAGAATGGTAATGAAATCAATATTGATGAGATTCAAAGCGGACATGTTAGTGATCCTGGGATGGGAAAGGCCGCTTTATGGGGTTCACCTAAGCTTAAGCGGTCTTGCTCTAATCTGGAAACAAACAAACATCTGAGAGAAAAAGCAGATCAATTGACTCCTTCAAAATCCGAGTATTCTGGAAAATCACTTGAATTAGACGAGGAATTGAGAAATCCCGGTAGCCCTTCATCCGTAACCAGCCATCGGAGTGCTGACAGAGTGATGTTAAAGAAGCACTCTTCGAGCCAAGTTTTACCCTCCAGGAGTAGAAGGCTATGGTGGAAATTGTTTCTGTGGAGTCACAGAAATCTGCATAGACCGAGGATTGAGAAACCGAAGCCTCAAGTTGTTACTGCTACAAACCAGCAATGTGGGTACAATTCAGATACAGTTGAACCAAATAGAGCTCTGACGTCGAGCAACATGCTATCAGCTGAGTCATTTACCGCAGAATCTTTGAGTAAATGCTGCAACAATAATGAAGACGACAATCAGAGCTGGGATGGTTTTCATGGCGAGGTTTCTGGTCAATGGCCTCAAAAACAGTGGGTTGCTTTCTCCATGGAAACATCACCCTTTACAAGAGTGGATGAGTGGGTAAAAGATCTCGAGACTCAAGTGCCACCTAGTAATGATGCTAGTAACAGCGGCGAGGGCAATGTCTTGTCTACTGCTGAGGCTGGCAGATCACCACCAAGAGGCATGGCCAACTCGACTCGACGTCCCGACATTATTCTCTCGGAGGAGATCGTACAAGCCAATGCTGTGATTCAATCTCTGAATGGCAGCTCAACCGTTGCTCACATCTCCGGTATTGGCTTAAAAGCCATTCCCACCATATCGTGCTTCGTCAGTCTTAGATCTGTCAACTTATCAAACAATTTCATAGGTATGCTGTTTGCTGCAGCTGAAAGTACCCGCTACTTAAAAGATGCTTTATTAATTATTAGTAGTAATATGGTGTTTTCTTCTGTTTCCAGTGTATATCAACCCAGGATCACTGCCGAAAGGTCTTCACACACTCAATTTGTCGAGAAACAAAATCAATGCCATTGAAGGACTCCGAGAATTAACTCGATTGCGAGTACTGGATCTTAGTCACAATCGTATTTCTCGAATCGGACAAGGTGATAATTCCTTATCAGATTAAAATCATCATAATCCTTTTAATGAGATTGTAAGTTTGTGAGAAATGACATTATAATACAAAATCTTGATGATATCAGGGCTGTCAAATTGTACAATGATCAAAGAACTCTATCTTGCTGGGAATAAGATTAGTGATGTGGAGGGATTGCACAGACTCCTGAAGCTTACAGTGTTAGATGTGAGCTTTAACAAGATAACAACAACAAAAGCTCTAGGGCAGCTTGTTGCTAACTACAACTCGCTTAAAGCGTTGAACTTGCTGGGCAACCCAATTCAGAGCAACATCAGCGATGATCAGCTACGGAAAGCACTTTGTGGACTTCTTCCAAAGCTTGTGTACTTAAACAAGCAACCCATTAAACCACAAAGAGCGAGAGAGGTTCTTACTGATAGTGTGGCCAAAGCAGCTCTTGGAACCAGCAGCGGTTTGAGCTCTCGCAGAAGAGTAGTGAAGAGAGCAAGCATCGGCGGTTCAACCTCCTTTAACGCGCACAGAAACAGTGTTGTTGCTAAACCTAAAAGCAAGATCAGATCAAAGGGTCAAACTCACCAAGTAAGAACTGGATCATCAACGCGTGCCTCTTAATCCAACCTTTAAAGTTTTCATGATTGTGAAACTTTTCCAATAAATCTGTGTGTTTTAGTCATCACTGGAAGTCTGCTTGCGAGTTGGACATTTCTGGATCCATTAAGGGAAATTTTTTTCTGTATGTTGGACCTCTACATTGGCAATTGTAAGTAATGTTTTCCTATTCCAAAAAAAAAGTAATGTTTTCCTCTTTGCAAATGTGAGCTTTTTCCAATTGCTTTTAGAAAGGAGATAATTGATTGAAGTCTTAACCACTGTTAATCATTGTTTGGATTAAAAGATTTTAGATAAATTCAATTGATGAATTTTAAGAAAATCAATTGTTTGCAGATAAAAGATTATAAAAATTTATAAATGTTAAAAACTACTACTATCAATCATACTTTCTCATTTAAATCTAATCTCTTAAATGGATAAATTTAAGTTCTATCCTAATGAATGATGAATTGGTATAATATATAATTATTTCAATAACTTTTTTTATAAATTTATTAGTTTTACATTCAATCTAAATAATGAAATCTTTAAATTCATTATTGATAGACTAAAAATTTGCAAATGACACTATATTCATGAATTATACAGAATTTCAATTCAATTCAAAAGGTGCCTCAGTGATATTTTTATTGCTCAAATGATCAGAAAAGTGATTTTTCAAATCCAATGATAAACTTCATCAAAATAACATCAGATATGATCAACAAATTAAGTTCATCATGATGAACTATTGGATTAAAAATAGAATTAAAGCAACAAGAAGTTCTCTGCAATAGGTTTCATACACAATTGTTCCACAAAACCTTATGTAATACCGTAGTAGTTGATGTAGCCTCAAGCCCCTCTTGATGACATTTTGAATCAAAGATGCGCAGATTGTGATTCCATCAACCAAGAACTCCACCAACTCTCAAAACACATGATGGAGCTTGCTGGATTGTGCAAATGCAACCATAAATACCCATCAAAGGAAACTCAATCTCCCCATCATTTCCCAGCAAAACAAGAATCCAACTTCCCTTTCTTCATTAGAGCATATTTATACAACTTCTCATTAAAAACCACTTGCGGATCCTTATGAATCAAATTCCCTCGATCATCGTATGCATCATTCAAGAACACAACCCAGTTCATCTCCGTCCCCGCAAGATAAAATGCCCGCGGCTGCTTCTTAAGCATATCATACGTATGCTTCGTCAACGAAAACTCCTCCTTAAACTCCACAATATGATGAATAGAAGCTTTATTCTCCAATGTCAAGGTTAAAAACTCATGTATAACCCCTACCCTGTATTTCTCAGCTTCCAAACTCCAAAGTTGCAATTTTTCGCCATCACTGTAAGGCGAAACCAAAGGTAAGGAATTCAAGCTATTCAGTTTCCTCATATCCTCCTCATCCAAATCCAAATCCTTCGAATGCTTCATCGGAAACTTAAATGCCCGTTTAATCTTATCCTCATTAACAACAAACTGCTTCTCCAACTCACTAATGGCTAAATTAGGATCCCATTTAACTAACTCCAACACTCTTTTACCATCATTCTCAACTGAAATCTTAATCCAATCAGAATATTTATCAACTCTATCTCTAAAATCATCAGGAATTCCAAATAATAATCTACAATGATGAATCTTACTTAAAGGAATCTTCTTATCTTTAGACATCATTAACAGCTTGATCACTTTGTTAACCCTATCCTTCTCCATCGAATCCATTATCAATTTTTCTTCTTCAAGCAAGTCCTCCATGAAATCTGTAAACCCTAACCACATTTTATTGTCGTTGTGTCGGTAAATTTGGAAAAGTAACGGATGGTTCTCGATAAAGCGCGTGACCTTACGACCGCGCGCGAAACCAAGCTCTCGATAAAGCTTGCCGGCGTCATCAAGGCGGAGAATGTGTTCCTGCTGTTGGGAGAGGAAAAGTTTGGATCGGGTGAGGAATCTGAAGTAAGAATCGCGCTCGACTAAGGATTCGAAGTATGGGTTTCGGGTGGATGGGTGCTGGACGGGTTTGATCCGCGGGGATTCGGGTTTTTTGCGTTTCTTTTTGAACTTTTTGGGGGTTTTGGTTACAAGAAATGAGGTGGAGAATTGGGAAGTGAATAGGAAATTAGGGTTAGAGTTTTGGAAGGGAGATGGTATTAGGGTTTTGGAATTGGAATTGGTAATTTTGGAGAAGAAGAAGCGCCAAGACATTTGTATTTTCTATCCGGAACTAAAGTGCGTGTTGGGTTTTTTGAGCAAGTAGCGGCAGTTGACATTGTAAACTCTCACAACAAAAAATGATGAACAGAAAAAGCAGATAAAAAAGTCCGACCTGCCGGATTCGAACCAGCGACCTAAGGATGGCCGATGGATTGATTATCCTACTACAGTCCTCCGCTCTACCAACTGAGCTAAGGTCGGCTGATGATTATAGCTTGATCAACTGTTCAACCTGAAGTCAATTCAGTATAAAATGATATTGAGATATTTTACTTTTTTGTTCAATGCTGAAATAAATCATTAGGGTTCTTATTATACCAGCTCAGCTAATTTAAATAATATGAGATTAAAATTATATACTGCCTGTTACTAAATACAATAGATAATATCCAATAAAAACTCCTTCAGAACAAAATATTAAATAAGGTTAAATTTGTGATTGTGAACAAAAACATCAAAAATACTCTCAAAAAAAGCGTTTAACTACATGAGAAAACTGAATAGCTTGAACTCCTTATCTTTGGTTTCGCCTTGTAGTGATGGCGATAAATTGGACCTTTGGAGTTTGGAAGCTGAGAAACATTATAAAATAGTCCTATAATTGTCGTCACCTCAGCTCTAATTATTTTTTGCCACCTCGAGGGTAAAATGAGCTCAGTTAATCAATTTATAGATGTGTTTGTCCAATCCAATACTATGAATTTATCCTTAATTGATGTATTGCGCTGAAAAATAATGCACAGCAGTAAAGTTTAGGATTGAAAAGTAGCAAATTTCATGTATGTTTTGAATAATGAGCAGTATGAAGTTGGCTGTTTTAGAGGGTAGATGACAAACATTTATTACACGCATTGAATGACATATATAGAGACAAGAGGTGACTGGTCATATAATTCCCCTTACAAAGAACATACCAAAGTACTGAGCCGAACCATTGGGCCATAACTCATAGTAAATTGGGATACTACAAAATATATTGCAGCATTGTCTTGTCTCACTTCCTGCAAATGCAGTTATTTGGTTTCTCTCTTTTATAAACATCATTTGCCGTGCAGTACCCAAAAAGAGTTAATTGAGCCACCAACTTGTAGAATGACGCTCCATAAGTGTACAACTGCAAATATTTTCAATTCCAGAACAATAGCAATCACAGAACAGCCGGATCTGTGTTTTCCATTGAATGGTGAAATTAATTGAAATATATTAATAAAAAATATATGAATGAATATTCTTTCACATAGAATGAACTGCCAAGCATTTTCCCTTTCTTTTTTATATACGACATCAAAGAAGACTAACTTATTCTGAAATCATCTTCACAGTCTTAGTCATGTGGTGTATGGTTGTAATCTGACAAATGCATCCAAAGTTTGATAAATAAATTTGCTTCTATACTTGTTGTTTGCTCGGCAAGTAATTACATGGCCCTATGTTTGCCTTACGGCCTCATAGGAACTGTGGTTTGATTCTCCAAACTTTCTTGCTTCTTCTCTGTTTTCTGGTTTCTTCTTTCTCCTCAAAATTTTTGATTCCTCCATTTAACGACTCGAGCTAAGGCTCGTTAATAAATATTGCAAAATCAATACGAACAATATGATCTAACTTGTCAGGCTCCAGTTGAGAAAATCACGATCAGCTTGCTTGTTTCTTAAAGAAAGGTTTCTGGCAGATCAGGAGCTTCTCGTCACTGTTACTCTCGAACTCTATAACTCGTGCTTCCCACTTCAGCCGTGCAGTTAGAGCTCTTGCTGA
Source organism: Mercurialis annua (assembly GCF_937616625.2). NCBI lineage: Eukaryota > Viridiplantae > Streptophyta > Magnoliopsida > Malpighiales > Euphorbiaceae > Mercurialis > Mercurialis annua. Next base: position 53,710,794 of record NC_065570.1, on the reverse strand, counting down.
TTCAATGAGTGGAGCTGTGTCGTGTATTATCACCCACCCCTGCACCAACGAGTAACGTTAGTTTCAAATCTTTTATCTATACTGCAGATTTCCTAATGCATGATCAAAAATAGAAACCGTCTAAATCAACTCACATATCACAAGTGTAAGCATGATAACTTAAAACATGGAAACTTAGATGCTTGAGCTAATAAAATTGAATTATGCAATAAGGATAATTAATTTATAGCATCAGCATGAGAGAACTCGTGGTGGTTTATGTTATACAAGAGGTCCCAACCGGGAGAGCATTAATGAAATGCAATTTTCAGAGCATCCCTGCGCAAGCATATACAGTAGCAGAAAGCTTTCTTTTAACGATGAAGATTAACAGGTGAATTAAAACATAAATAAGGACAGTTTTTAGTTTCTCAAACCAAATTGGGATGATTTGCAAAAGGAATTTAACAAATGTCACCACTTTTGTCCTACTGCAAGTTCTCAATCGCTAAATCTCTTTAATTGTTTCAAAGAGCAACAACTGTAAGGATGATTTGGGACGATAATCTAGAGCAAAATTATTAAACAGTTTAGAAATTTAAATTCTCGACACAGCACCACAATGCGTACATCTAGAGTTTGTTGCATTTATGCTCAGAATAATTAATGACATTTGATTTGAAATGGCTTGATAAAATTTTCCACTCCAGCCATAATAATTAAATATAAAATTTAATATACTTGGGTAAACAGGTACCTCTGGACGAAGTAATCGATCAATTTCAGTAAAGATGTCCAGCACGGTACACCTGCGCTGATGATTAGCTTCAAGAGATAAAAGCCCTGATGCATGCACTAAATCATATGTTCTTGGGTATGTTGGGAATGCTTCACACCTGACACAAGAAAGATTCATCTAACAATCAGAGTACAAAACATAACAGACTTTATGAACTATGATCTGCTGATCCAAATCAGGGAAATTACTTTTTTCTTTTGTGTATGTTTCAAAATTAAGATATATTGAAAGTCAGAAATGGTCAGCAAAAGATTCCGAAAACTTTAGTGACAACATGCCCTTTAGTTAAACATTGTTTCTAAGGAGCAGTGAATTTATCCTACTACATTAGCATAGTAGTTACATCTTCATGTTTCGGAACTTAAAAGGATTTATTTACTTCTGTACTGCTATTAGTTAAAATTAAGCAATTTTCTGTCAACATTTCCATAATGATCTGCAGTTGGTCTAGGAACTTCTGGGCTTTAGCAGCATATTCTTTTTGCAATCTGTTCAGATCCTTCAGGATAATCCTACTTATAGAAGGGTATATTGGAACCAGGCAGACAAAGAAACAGATGCAGATCTTGTGTTTTATAATTTGTCTATCTCAAACAAAAATGACAAGTTGACTACTCTCGGAATTTGACTATTATAGCATATGCTTTACTAATCATGTGCAATTGCTTCGGACTGGTTAAGTTTCAATTCCCAGGTAGAAGAACATTATTCATATAGAGTTTACTAAGCTTAGGAAAGACGAAACAAAAAAAGATGGAGATTGACGATAGACTAACCAGTCATGCTGTACACCAACAAAGCCCCTGTCAAGAATCATGGGTAGGTAGTTAGGTCCACTTGTTGGCACCACGTTCATAACCCATACGGACTTTCCAGCTTCCAATAGCGCAGAATTAAAGCCACCAAAATGAGAATTCATGTCAAGCACATTTCGGAGCATGTTATATGGCGGAGATGGATCCTCATCACCAGGTCTTTTTGGATGATCTGAGAATATTAATGGGGACAAAAGTGACCAATAATTACTGACTGAAGTTTTCCAGCTTTCACTGTCTTCTGTGTATTCTTCTGGATGCAGACCTGTTAAATTATGAAAGCAATTAGTATTATAAAAATAATAGGAACAAAGAAACATATCAATACCAGCTTAAAGCTTTTTGTCTTTTATTTCCACATGCCAAGATAGAACTACCAATTACCATATATTGCAAGCTCGTTCTTGCTCAAGTGAGACCTAGAAGGCCAAGTACGCCTCTCTTTTAAGGAAATCCATCGGCGACTTTGTGTTCCAGCTATGCATGCTTGCAGTGGTCGATAGTAAGGAGATTCAACATCTTGGCCTTTACTGCAGAGTGAAGGGCCTGAACTAGGTTTCCTAGATACACAAAGGAGAAAATTGAGTATGATGATCTATTTATATAGGCAAGTGCCTGCATATTAAATCTCAAATCTCATCTTCGAAAATGCCTCTTCACTCTATATTACCCATTTTCAGGTCTTAGCCTTTTAATTATTGCAAACAAAGATATTTCAGAAACCTATAACTATTTCTGAACTGTGTGTCTGACACCCTTGCGTAAATTTGAGCAACAATGCTTATATCAATACAAGATAAAATCAATAAGCCAGATGCCTTACCTGGAACTATAGCAACCCTTTTTAGCAGTCTTTTTCCATACGACAGTTTCATCTTGTTGAGACAACATCTCCCAACACAGATTTTCTGCAAAAACTCGAATGAAGTTCCACCTTTTCAGATTCTCTTTGTTACGAGCATTAGTAAGAGGTGAAGTCCAGACAAAGTATCCACCAGGCTTTAAAACTCTATCCACTTCAATCAAGTAAATACCATCTGTAGCACATAACATAGACATAACCAATCAATGTTCTTGTATATAATTTAAAGAAACTTTATCTATAGTATTATATGCTAAATGCTAATGTAAAATTTTGAGAAATATAAATCATAAATATGTGTAAATGGAGATTAGTACCTTTTTGGTCCCAATCAATGCCACACCGTGCACAATGCAGCATATCAAAGGAAAGGGAAGGATATGGCAACTGTTTGGAAGTAAAGGAACCAATCATTGCAGGAAGACCTCGTTCAAGAGTGAGTTGCACTTGACTGCCTGAAGCTTCATAGTTTGCAATGCACATAGTTATAAGCTGTTTTTGGAAAAGATGTGCTCCAAAGCTCCCATAACCACATCCTATGTCCAAAATGGTTCTTATCTGCGAAGTTAAAAAACCGGTAAAAGTTGTTATTAATCCTATACTTCAGAGGTTAACTAATATCGTCATTACGATATTGTTATGCAGGAAGAAGCAGCTCACATCACAATACAGGCAGAGACATACACAAACGTTTAAGCCAGTTAACAGAAAGCTAGCACACTTTCAGATAAGTTTTGCATTTATAGTAGGATTCTTACTGCTGTTAGCATTAGAACTTTATAAATGAAGATAAAAAGCGAAAATTTGAAAATGGCCTCTAATGTTTAAACTAAAGTCTTCTATTCTTTTCCATGTTATTTGTGGAACCACTGTGTCCATGGCTGGAATATGGCACTGCCATGATGTCAATATAATAAGAGCTTGAGACAAAACGAGTCAAAAGAAAGTGTAATAGTGTAACAGAGATTACAAATAGTCACTTACTCCAGCGTGTATAAAGTTAGATTCATTTCTCAATCCAATCATTTCAGCAATTTGATGCGAGTAGTCTTCAACGCTATCAAACATAGAGGCTGAACGAAAGGAAATCTGCTCTTGGTCCAACATCATCATTCTGGAAACCAAATCAAAACAAAAACATTGATGATCTCTCTAGAACTGCAAACCTAAAACAGAGTATGCTAATAGAAGAATTTCTGCTCACCTCTTGGTCAGGCTACCAGAGGAAAGCACCTCTTGTGCAGTAATTTTAACATTAGCAACCCAAATGACATCCCTTCCAGTTGGCCAGCGAAGAGGAATCTTATAGTTTACTGGTGGAAGAGCCAAACAACTTTGCTTCGACACTTGCCCACAAAATCGGTCATTCTCATTACCATCGACGTTTTCTGAAACATTGTAGCAAGGAACATTGTTTTCATACTCCTGAGGACAGAATTCCAATTCCTTGAACCTTGGGGAACCAAGAGACAACTCTCCAATTTCCCATAAGTCGGAAACAAGCTGCTCTTGAAGGCGCCTATAATTATGAATAATTTGACCTCTTGATGAACTTGTTATAGATAAAGTCCACCAAAAAGATCCAGTAAGAGCAAGGACTAAGATGAAAACTAAGCTCAACTTCAAAAGGAGCAAAGTGAATTTGTGCCTGGTTCTTGGAGTGCCAATGCTGAATGGATCAGAAGCAAAGCCATTTTCAGTACTATCATATTTAGAAGGAGAAAGATTATCAGGGAAAAATATCCGAAAAGGAAACCTCAGAGCTAAATAACTGTGATCCGAAGAACGGCTCTTATCCAACTCTTCCTTTTCTGGTTTATCTTTCATTTGGGAATCCCATAAATCATCGCTGTTCCCAGAGATCCGCATCCCTGATATGCCTCTTTGCAGAGGCCTAGACATTTTCTAACCTGCTAAAACCCCAACAACAACCAATTAGATAACAGATTCAAAGCAAACCCAGTTAATTTTCTGAGCCAAACATATCATGGAAACAACAGAAATAAAGCAAACCAATCAAGTAAGCAAAAGAAACAAGATACCAATAAAATGCTCTACTCCAAATTAATCAAGTTACAAATTGGAGGTAAAGCTAAGACACTGGGATAAGCTAACAGTGTTACTACACAGTCAAAATTGTGAAATTTGAAGATTAATTCACAGCCAATTGCGCTAGATCCATTGGGCAGTAAAAAAAAAAAAGAACGACACAAGTCATCTAAAACTCTAGACAAAATCCTGTAAAGGAAAAGGGGAAAAGGTAATTAAGATTCAAAGAAAAAGATAAAAAAAAAATAGTAATTTTTGTTTGTAACATTAGAATGAAAGGGCCAATCAATCTAGCACATCAAATGAAAGAACCCAAGTAGATCAATAAAGAGAGAACACAAAAATCAATCCAAATCAAGCAAAAGGTAAACAAAGTGATCAAAATAAAAGAAAAAAACGACTACCTGAAATGGGCAAAACAAGAACGCAAGTTTGGAGTGGTAAATAAAGGAACAGCAAACGAAAAGGAATCCCAGAAAATGAGGCTGAATTGATGAGTGAATTCCGGTTAAACCCAGCAAAACAAAACGACAAAGCAGCACCGGCAGCAGCACCAGCTTCTTCTTCTTGTTCTTTAAATAAAAAAATAATAGAAGAAGAGAAATTTACAAGTGTATCAAAAACTCACTCACTTCTGTGTGTATTTGTTTATTAATGGAACAGAGAGAGATTTTGTATGGATCCAATCAAGACAGTGTTCTCGTGAAAGCTTTCAAATACTATCCAACCCACCCCTTTTATATACTCCACACCACCTTTTTTTTAATCCTACTCTCTAATTTCCTCTACTTTATCACATCTTAATGGCTAATAATCACCGACGGTCCTCGACCTTTGCTCTAAGCTTCCGTAAACCCCCCGACCTTTCAAAAGCTTCCCTAAACCCCCCAACCTTTATGGCGGCGCTCATTCACGGTCCTTATGGACGAAAATACCCCTAAGCGCCGTCTTTTTTTGGCGGCTACAATTCTTAAAAAAAGACGGCGCCACGTGTCATCTGACATGTGGCAAAATATCTAAAAAAAATTGAAAAACCCAAAACACCCTTACAACTATTAAAATTTAATTAAAACAAAAATAAAAAATCAAAGCAAATCAACCCATTCAAACCACTGAATTATTGAAACCGAACCGCCACAACCGAACCCGCCTCCGGTCATCTTCTCAGGTGAGAAAACGACCAAGCTCGTCGTCTTCTCACCTGAGAAGACGACCGTCTTCTCAGATCTGAGAAGACGAGATGCTGCTCGTCTTCTCAGATCTGAGAAGACGAGCATCAGCTCGTCTTCTCAGGGGAAGACGAGCTGCTGCTCGTCTTCTCCGGTTGTGAGAAGACGAGCTGCTGCTCGTCTTCTCCGATTGGGAAGACGAGCAGCAGCTCGTCTTCCCTGAGAAGACGGGCTGCTGCTCGTCTTCCCTGAGAAGACGGGCTGCTGCTCGTCTTCCCTGAGAAGACGGGCTGCTGCTCGTCTTCTCCGTTTTTCAGAAGACGAGCAGCAGCTCGTCTTCTCCGTTTTTCAGAAGACGAGCAGCAGCTCGTCTTCTCTGAGAAGACGAGCTGCTGCTCGTCTTCTGCACATCTGTTCTTGGAGAAAAGATGTGCATCTGTTCTCCAAGAACAGATTCAGATCTGCTCTCCAAGAGCAGATTCCGATGGGTCGGCGGCGGGCGGCGGGTGGTGGTTGGCGGCGGGTGCGGTGAGTGGTTCGGGTTGGCGGGCGGATTGACCGTGGGTTGGGTTTGATTAAGTAAATTTGATTTGGTTTAATTTTTTAGGGGGTATTTTGGGTGTTTCAATTTTGTTTTGACATTAAATGACGTGTCAATTAACATGTGGCGCCACTATTTATTTTTTTCCAAAAAAAAGGACAGCCGCCAAAACCAAAAGGGTAGTTTCGTCTATAAGGGCCGTGAATGGCGCCGCCACAAAGGTTGGGGGGTTTAGGGAAGCTTTTGAAAGGTTGGGGGGTTTACGGAAGGTTAGGGTAAAAGTCGAGGACCGTCGGTGATTATTAGCCCATCTTAATTCTACTGTAAACTTAACCATTTCTTCATTGACCAAACCATCGCTTCAGTCCTTCCATTTATACATTTAACTCATTTAAATTCAATTTAATACTATATTTTAGCAATCTAGTCCAGAACTATCTAAAATATAATTAATTAATAGAAGATGTGTTGCAGCTGCACTTATTATTTGGTTATTAATTTTTGTCTTTCTGGATTGCCATTTATGAGTATGCGGCTTGTTATTATTAAGAGAGAAATGCTAAACATCACGAAATGGTTGAGACACGAAATACACTACATATTTATTTGTAAGTGGTGGTAATTAATACTACTAAATGGTTAAATTTCTTTTACATTTGCTTACGTGTATATAGTTGGTAGTTGGTACTGTGTTCAAATTTAAGAAATAAATCTTCAATTTTTTTATTTTAATTATTTTTTATTTATTTTATAACTCTTAGTCTTAATATTTTATTTATTTGTTCTATGATTTATTTTTATTTAAAAAAAACTAAAAATAATACAAAGGCAAAAGGTATAAAAAAATCTTCGATATTCCCCTAAAAGTATGTATCAAACCTTAAAATTTTTTGGATATAAAAAAATCCTCATTGTTCTTAAATTGAAAAAAAAAAAAAACCTTTCGTCCATAATTTTCATTAATTTCCGGTTAGTAGCTGAAGTGACACTAAAAGTATTTTAAGCATTAAGAGTATTTCTGAATTTTTTTTCTAGTGTCACTTCAGCTACTAATCGGCAATTAGTTAAAATTATGGACGGAAGGTTTTTTTGTTCAATTTAAGAACAATGAGGATTTTTTTATATCCAACAAATTTTAAGGTTTGATACATACTTTTAGGGGAATATCGAAGATTTTTATTTTGCCTTTGTATAATTTTTATTTTTTTGTAAATAAAAATAAATCATAGAGCAAAAAATAAAATATTAAGACTAAGAGTTATAAAATAAATAATAAATAATTAAAATAAAAAATTGAAGATTTATTTCTTAAATTTGAACAAAGTACCAACTACCAACTATATACACGTTAGCAAATGTAGAAGAAATTTAGCCATTTAGTAGTATTAATTACCACCACTTACAAATATGTAGTGTATTTCGTGTATCAGCCATTTCGTGATGTTTAGCATTACTCTTATTAAGATCGCCAATTTTATCCTATCTTTTTCATGAAAACTGTTGTACTATTAAAACAATTTTATAAATGCAATTTGGAATATTTCCAATTCTATCTTTCTGAGAGTTTTTCTGTAAATTCTTAAAAATATGATTTGAAATAGATCATTTATCTGATTAAATTTCTGTGGGTAGGAAACAAATGGAATTTACTATGGAACTGTGTAGATCTGAAGACTGCCATTTACAAAACTTAAAATATTACATTTGACCGGCGCCGGAATTGGCGGATACTGTGCCCATACTTTTATTTTCTGCAATTCATTGAAAGGGGAAATTATTAATAATATAAAGTTTACTCTTTAACTTCTTACATTAACATAATGTATTTCAATTTTTTTTACATTTTCAAACTACGATTTTATTTCACTAACTTTGTACTTTGATTTGTTATATAACTACTTCTAAAAGTGTACAAAAACCAAAACGGAATTCATCAGTTCAATTGATTTTATAAAATAATTGATATTTAGTTCCATTTAGGTGAATTTTAGTAAAATCGAATCAAAAATCCATATGAACCGACTAATTCAATTCGATTCAGTTTAATAATTTAAATATATATATAAATATTTTTTTGGCTCAACCAAAAGAAATAATTTAAAATAGAAATTATTTTTTCTTTATTTTCATTGATGATGGTATTATTATGATAATCTTTTTACAGGTCCAAAAGGTGACAGTCTAAGACAGATTTTCAACCCCTAATTGCTGATATTAATCATTTCAGATTCTAAGAATGCTCCAAACTGCAACAGACACTATTTGCTCTTTATTTTACTTTTTCAAATGTAAAATACTAAAATCATTTAGCTCTAAACATCATTTGAATAAACTTTACTTTATATTTGTCATTATCAACACTTCATATTAACAATTTTTTTTATGATTTCATATTAATAAGTTATACACTTACAGTTTGTATTTTTTTTGCTATAACAAAGAAATTAACTATTAGTACTATTTTGTTATCAAAAAAAAATTAGTACTATTTTGTTTTTACTTAAAGCTTTCCATCAGAAATATATAATTCAAGAAAAACATTTTTTATGTTATCGTGATATTTTAAATTGTTGGATATAATTTATTCACTTGCCACATTTGAATGAATTATAATTATATTCATTCAATAATAATATAAATAAAGTAAGCTATGAATAAAATAGTCAATAATACATATTTTAAATATCTCATACTTTAATAAATAAAAATGAACAAATTGATATTATTTCTAACAATTGAATATAACACATCTTATTTGGATAAACAATTTATATAATTTAACTGGTCCATATTCACTCACTAAGTGTTTATCCCATGCAACCGTTGCGCCACGTCATTTTTACAATAATCCCATAAATATTTGCGATTTTTTTTTTTTAATTATTGTTTATTTTTTAATCATTCAATTTCTACATGACTAATGCATTTTGTTGTATAAATGACATGATGCAACAGTTGTGTTGTATGATTGTCCTCACCGAGAGGAAATATAAAGGAAAAAGGAATTCAATAATTTTCTAAATCTTTGCCTAAATAGGTTTTGTTTTTTTTTTTAACAAAGGCTAAAATTTTCATTGATGAGAATGAAAATTACATAGATGAATGGTTCTGCAATAAATTAAGAGAACTATTCTAAAATAATGATGAGAGCTGTTAATACAGTCATCGATTAGGGCTTTTTCCAACCATCAAAAGGTTACCCAAAACATACATGGTTCAAATTGAAAATACGATCTTGAAACCGCTTGATTCTTGAAGCTTCAAACTTTTCAAATTCCATCTTTAATATAGATCCATAAGTGATCTCCCAATTTTTAGATCTATAAAAACATAGATCTAAAGTTCGAATAGATCGAAGAGGAGATAAAAGACTTCAAAAGTTTATTCAATCAAAATAAAATTCAAACAAACACCTTAAAAAAAGACTTATTGAGATAAGAAGAGTAGATTTACGATTAATAGTTTTATGGGCGGAGAAATATTTCTACACTTTGCAATCATGCCTGAATCACTCTTGCAAAAAGCTATTAAGGCAGGTACCAAATTACAAACCTCTTTTTATTTTTGTTGTCAAATCCCAAATTTACACTTTTTAAACTTTATAATTTTCATATCAAATTTTCATTTGCTTCAGAATTTAGGATAATTATACAATACAACCGTTGCGTCATATCATTCGTACAAGAAATCAATTATGCGTTAGCCATGAGGAAAATTAAATAATAAAAAATAAATAATAATTAAAAAATTCTCTATCGTAAATACTCATTGACTTGATGTAAAAATGACGTGGCGTAATGGTTGCATGAGATAAACACTCCAGAATTTATCTACATTTGATAACCAGTCAAATATTAAATTTTAAGCTAAATTATTCAGTATTTTATTATTGTATCTAATCAATAAATAAATATAAAAAATTATAAATTAATAGCACTTTGTAATTGTCATATTATTTTTTTATAATTAAAATATAAATTGATAGTTGTTTATACTTTTAATTATCAATAAAAAATTGACAAATTGATGCTGTGGATTCATGATGCATTACCATTTATTTTATCTTTAAATTATAATATTTCACATTATTATTAAATGCTTGATTTTTAATATATGATTTAAAAAATGTGTTTTCTAGATTGCGAATATAAATCCGTATCAAAATTATAAATATATTACAATGATAGGCCAAATAAGTGATATTAATTATTTTTGGCTGAATACATAGTTTGACCCCTGAACTTGTACCCTTTTACCCATCTAACCCCTAAACTTAACGTCTCACCTATCGAACCCCTGAACTTGTTAAATAACCCGATTTGACCCCCGAACTTGATAAATACGTAAACATTGAACCCCTCCGTACAAAATTTCTTCAAAAATGTTTCAAGTGACAGGTGGACACGAAAGGTTCAATATTTACAAATTTATCAAGTTCAGGGGTCAAATCGGATTATTTAACAAGTTCAGAGGTTCGATAGGTGAGACGTTAAGTTTAGAGGTTAGATGGGTAAAAGGGTACAAATTCAAAGGTCAAACTATGTATTAAGCCATTATTTTTTTGGTGTGGTCAAGTTGGACCAAATCGCAGCCAAATTATAGTGCTTGCACTATTTATTTTAATTGCACTATAACTAATATTTGATCCAACAATTGATATTAGAATTAAGATTTTGAGTTCGATTTTCAGCGGTAACCAATTGATAAAAGGCATACAAAAAATTGCACCCCAAAACTTATATTTTAGTGGTAGAAAAATTATTATACACAACCGTTGTGCCATGTCATTCGTGCAACAAATCAATGATACGTTAATCATGTGAAAAAGTTTATAATAAAAAAAATTAAATAATAATTAAAAGATTCTCTATCGCAAATGCTTATTGGCTTGTTGTAAATATGACATGGCACGACCAATACATGAAATAAACACTCTTAACGGTAAACGTCTAATCCAACATGTAATTCATTCATTTCATCTAATTTAAAAAGTATTTTTTGTTTCACGTACATATTAAAATCAGATATATAAAATATGTTTTTTATTTTACATTTATCGGTTGTGCTTTCAAATTATACATATTAATTTTCCTACATTCAAGAAAATAAAGGTAATGTTGCAAACAGAAACAAAGACGACGTATCATATCACAAAAACACATTCTAAGTTTTTTTATGGCATTGGTGTATTTATTTTGTAATTGTGTTTAATCATTCAGATAAAGGATAAAGAAACCACATTAAAAAATATGTTAAGACTTCTTAATTAATTAGAACATGAAGATATTATTATTAACAAAATTAAATGAAAGAGAGGGAATAAAATTTTATTTGTTCAAAGCATTTTAAAATGTTTTATGTAGAGCCTTTAATCAACCCTACATTCAAGAAAAAAAATAATGTCGCAAACAGAAACAAAGACGACGTATCATATCACAAAAACACATCCTGAATCTTCACTATAGCATTGAAGCAGCCAAAAATGTCACTAATAATTTTAGTTACACAATGTTGTATTGCCACCTTCATAATATTTTAATTAAAATATTCCCTTTAATTTTAATAGTTAAACACAATTTATAATATTAATGTTCATAACTACATATAATATAAAGATAATAAATATTATTAATAAATATACATAATTGTGATTTATTTTTATTATTCTTTATGTTCCACTTGTTATTAATTAATTAGAAGGAGTTGATATATTATTAGTTATTTAAAATGCACGATTAAATGGATATACTAGTAATTAAAAGTATGATTATTTTTTAGAATCTGAATTTTTTAAAATCAATAACCTCTAATTAATAAATGATACGTGAATTTTGATTAAAAAAAATATTGATTCGAGTATGATTATACAGCTATCAGCTATATATTAACATTTGATTGAGAAAGTTTTATCTTGTTAGGAACTGTTCAGGTCAAATAGATGAATATATATTTAAGTCGGTACATAACTGGATAGTTCTGCAAAAAAAAATTAATTAAATATTAGGACTATTATTTTTTTTAGGCTTAATGTCTTAAAAAAACCCTAACCTTTCATCCCCTTTTCAATCCTACCCTGACGTTGCAAATCAGTCAATTTTATCCTATTTTATATTTTTTCATTTCAATTGTACCCTAAAGTATAAAATTGACCTTTTTTTATTTGGCAAAAATTCTCTAAATTGATCCTTTTTGTATTAAATTAACTTTTTATATTAAATTGACCATTTTTGAAGAATTCTTTTGAAATTTTATCAAATAAATAAAGGTCAATTTTATGCTTCAAGATATAATTAAAATGAAAAAATAAAAAATGGGGTATGATTGAAAAGAGGATGAAAGGTCGGGGGTTTTTAACGCATTAAGGCTTTTTTTGATTCAAGAGATCACATGCTGACGAGACGAGAGTCAATTTTTGCATGCAAATCCATGAAAAAATTAGTTTTAAATTCTTCCCGTCTATCTGTGGGTCCGCCTTTGCCGCGTTTCACTGTGTCGGTGGACCGAGTTGATGACGTGTCACAGCTGTAAATGGACAGATCCCAACGCTTTTACTTATCCATACCGCAGCAGATTAGAGCTCCATGTCGCCATTTTGCTGATGGTGGCTAAAACGCGGAATTGGAAAATCACGAGAATTTGCACATTTTTACAAAGGAAAAGAAACAAGAATTTTCTTCTTGGAGAAGAATTTGATCAACTTAATTATTTGGAGGTAGCTCTGCCGGAACTTTATTCTATCTTCTGCTCCAACATTTTAAATTAAATTTGTAACTACATAATTTATTAAAACTACAATTTTATAACAGTAAAATATTCACATCTAGTCAAAATAAATTGACGTGACAGTGAATAGATATTTATTTGATTTTTTTTTAAAAGAAGATATTTATTTGATCTGTGAAATTATTATATTTCACTAAATGACTAAAAAAATTACTTGTATATCTCTCAATTATTTTTCCACCTAAATTAAATTTTTTTCTCTTAAGTTTCTTATTGCGTGTTTAGTAAAATTAAACAAAAAATATTTATCAAATAAACGTCCATGTAACTATCATATAAGACTATATAACGAAAATAAATATGTATTCATAAAATTATAGTTTCCATATGCTACAATAACAAGCATTAAATTTACAAACTACATGTTAGGACGGAAAAAAAATACATATATAATTAAAAATTTCGCTAATTTTTTTTCATTTATCTCCCACTGTTTTAGAAAAATTATAATTAAACTTTTAGTTATTTTTATATTTTTTCCGCTGAAATTTAAAATGATATTTTCACTATTCAATAGTGTAAAAAATACAATTTCATTGTAATCTCGGAGCAAATTAGATATTGTTTAGCCTATTTTTTTTTTAAAATAGCTAAGCGGAACATTTTTTGGATTAAAAAGATAGCCGAACACCCAGCCAAGAAAATTTACCCCTGAGTGAGACTATTAGTTCTGCCATTGTATAAAAGTATATAATTAGTAAACTTTCATTTTCAAATATAAACATATTTATTAGATACTAATTTCGCATTACGTGCTATGCACGTGGCTCGTAACGTAACTCCTCAATGAACATATTAGTAAATTTATTATAATTATATCAATTTTTTATTTATAATTAATAGTAAAAGTAAATATAATATATTCGGTTATTAAATTTTTTTCCATACTAAATTTATTCTTCTTTTGGTTTTATAATAACCATAATTAAATAATTAATTTAATTTTATAATAATATCTTTAAAAATATAAGATATAAATTTAAATAATAATATATTGACCAAATACAGTATTTTAATTTTGCACTTCAATCAAACTAAAATATAGGTACTCCTACTAATTTGGAGACAATTTAGTTATTTTTTACAGACTAAAAAATAAATTGGAGATAATTTAACTACCTATTCTAATTAGAACTTTAATTACAATAGTGATTAATTAAATAACTAATTAGTTAATGACTATAAAATCTTTATTTAGTAGTAAATTGAAAAGAATTATTCAGTAAATTTGCCTATCCCCCCATCCGTGCTTTTATATATAGTATAAATACAGTATTTTAATTTTGCACTTCAATCAGATTAAAAGATAGGTACTCCTATTAATTTGGATACAATTTAGTTATTTTTTACATACTAAAAATTAAATTGGAGATAATTTAGCTATCTATTCTAATTAGGACTTTAATTACAATAGTGATTAATTAAATAACTAATTAGTTAATGACTATAAAACCTTTATTTAGTAGTAAACTGAAAAGGATTATTCAGTAAATTTGGCTGTCCCCTCCATTCGTGTTTTTATATATAGTATAGGTATAGCACTACAAGAAAACAGGGCTTTAGCGACGGAAATTTCCGTCGCTAAATGTCACGACCCAAATTATTGAGCCGCGACCGGCGCTAGGGAACGGGAGTGGTAGCTCCGGAACCCGTAGCAAGCCTTAAATCATTATTAATTTTTTCGCAAATAATAAACAAATAGCATAAAGCAACAGAAGCAAGTATACATAACATGTATACACAAACGTTTACACTAACTGTTCTGTTATCCTCGCGGGCTTTGGTTACCGTACCTCGTACGAACTGGCCTCGCGGTACTATATTCCTCAGTTAGTGTATCCAACATATCACTGGCACCTAGTGCCATGCACAACATATAAAACACGTAGCCTACAAAAACATATAAACTGGGCAGCAAGTAATATGTACACTCAATGTGTAATGCTGTCTAGGCTACGACTCTGTCACACGGGACCACTACTGCAGCATTCACAGAAGTCAGAAACTATACATATACAGCTGACTTCTGGACTTCAAAATTGGCCTCTAGCTAAGTCCACACACTAAGCACCTGGAAACATCAAAGGTGAGGGGTCAGTATTTGGGAAATACTGAGTGAGTTGACATTTACTAACAGTATTAGTATAAAAACATAGCATCGCATTCCAAGAAAACAATAATATGAAACATATAAACACGTATTTGATCCGTACGAAACTAATATCCTAGCATGCGACACATCTCTCGAATAATCATATATCATTCAACCCAATCGTAAATATCAATTGCGAGTCCAACTCGCTGGTGGCCCAGCCACTAGATACGGGGACTTCCAGGCTACACCGTAGCCGAGTTCACTCTCGTATCGAAATCATATACCCAATCGTAAATTTCATATTCATCAACAGCTCCCAGCTGTGTTAAATCATTTCTCAATGCAAACATACTAGACTGACTCGATACTGGTGATCACACAGCCTATTGACACCCAATAGGTAGCTAGTTTCTTCGGATCGCATACTAGTTCTCGTATATATAAATTAAGTAAACATATAACATTTCAATCAATTATATGTAATGCGATGCGTATAAACAGTATATATATCTATATAAAATAACTTTAATATATAATACACGAAAGTAAAGTGCAACTCACAGTGACCGCAATCCAATCACAAATATGGTCGATGAAATGATATGCCCTTGCTATCCCACGTCTACTGACCTCTCTGCTCTGACACGTCTGATAAATAATTAATGTTTAATGATTAGACGTGAATCTCGTATTCCTATACGTATAATGCTTTTAAGTTTTAAGGTTTAGTTTCATTTCGATGAAGTTTTAAGGAGTTTTCAGGACAGTGCGCAGGTGCTGCCTGCACACTGACACTGTTTAGTAAAACGACGATCTCTCCCAAATGAACCGTCGGATCGAGATGAAATTTGACAGAGGCGTTCCTAAGAGGCAAATCTATAAACTGACCGTTGGGATTTTGAATCTGCCAAGTTTAAGGTAGTGTGCGAACGCACACAATGAGTGTGCGAACGCACACCCTCAATTTCAAGGAGTGTGCGAACGCACACTCAATGTGTGCGAACGCACACCCTTGACAGCCCCCCGGAAAGTCGTTTTCCGGGGCTTTTCAGCCATCTCGACGTGCTATACATTCAACTATTCAAAACCCGCATCTCGGTTTTCATTAAAACGCTATAATAACTTCAAAAACGTCGAATTCAATCCTAAAACTCAATTCCATCAAAACAGCCAATAAAATCCTATTTTTGTATCAATTCTCGAGATATTTACCTTGATTTGATGCTCGGGATTGATAGAGGATTCGATTCTGAAGAAATCGCCGCGAAAATCACTCGAATCGGACGTCGAACGGCGAAACGGCGGCGAAACGACGGTATCGTCGAAGGTTTTCCCATTTCTCTCGATCCTTCTCTGCTTCTATAATTCCATCTTTCATTTCATATATAATCCGGCTAAAGTGCCACTTTAATCCTTGTTCTTTTTGTTTATTATCATTTATTCTTTAAACTTTTCTTTTATACGATTTAGTCCATAACTAAATCGATAAATCCTTTTATTATGACTTATACGTATTATTTATATCCAATAAATAATACGAAACTCGATATTAACACTTTCCTGTCAAAATCCAATATTTTCATTTCCGACACAAAGTGGCTAAATTACCACTTTGGTCCCTGTACTTTATTTTGGACTTTTCTTGACATTTTTCCTCTTAATTCCAATTCTAACTTATGAATTGAAATATATTACTAAATTCCTCGCATATAATCCTTTCCAAAACCGACCTACTAAAACTTATTTATCGTAAAACTTTCTGATATCGCCACCCTAGCGAGTCCAAATTGGACACGTGGTCCAATTAGATAATTAAACATTTTGGGGTATTACATTCTTCCCCCCTTATAAAAATTCGTCCTCGAATTTTCATAAATCTTGTTAGGATCTTAACTCATCCTTACAATTTCCTTGACGTCCGTTAATTCGTTTTGATCGCAGCTTTTCCTTTTACTTAACTCTTACCTTTCCACGTATGGCGGTGATCCCATTAATCGATTATCTATTTTGGTCAACGTAGTCTCTTGCTGTTGTATAGTTGAGAATCTTCTCATTATCATCTTGTTTCATCTGTCGTCTTTCCAGAATAATGTAGCTGTAATTGCATCCTTAACATCATAATCCTTGCGTCGTTGCTATTTGGTTGTAACTAATCATAACTTAATGTTTTCTCGTTTCGTCATTTCATTTTTAGTAGCCATAGGGTTGCTACTCGTCTCCTTTATACGTGAATGGTCACGACGTGTCAATTTTATCTTAATGACGTACTTACCTTATTCAGACTCCCTATGAGTATTTTCTCTTGTAATCATAATTTACAGTTATGATCTTTACTATCGTCTGTAATTATCACTTTCCTTTCTTAACTGGTTCTTGTCATTTCTCACTCCTTTCTATCATTGTCTGACACTTTATTCTTCATTAACCAATCTTTCTCAACTTGCGTTATGTTAAATACTTTCACTTTCTCTTAACGTAGCTAAACTTAATACTCTTTTCACTATCTTTTACATAGCTAAGCCTGATACATCCTTTACTATCTTTGATTTCTCCTTCTTTTGCTTTTCTGATCTATCGTGAATCTCATGTCACCTGTTGACTATGATCTTTCATTCCTTTTTCCGTTACCTTAAACGTTCCACTTCACGCTACCCTTAATCGTGTAACTTATACAGCCTTCTTCTTTGACTGATACTATTCTTATCCTCAGTTTCTTATCTTCTTCACCTACCCTCTAATTACTCTTTTAAAATTCATTTTGAATTTCTTATTGACTTCTTAGTCAAAGTTGTCTTCCCTTTACTTCACAATTTCTTATTTATGATAACCCTATAAGAATCTTATATGTTTCTTTAACACCTAACTGTTTCGAGAATTTTTCTCGTAATTACTTTCATTGTAACGGATTCAGTAAATCCTTAATAACTTATTTATTTCTTTAATCTTCATTCCTTCTTACTGTATAATCAACTTTCTTTCTCATCTTAAACTTCTTCCTCTTACTTTCGAATAGCTTCATAATTTTATTCTCATTCTTCAAGGTGTCGCCTTAATACTAGTCATGATCATTTCTTAGCACTTAGATCATACTTGACTTAGCAACTTCCAAAATTAGGGAATAGTTTCGATTTTTGTTTGTCCTACACTCCTTATGCTTCTTTAGCACTTATAACATGGTTCTAATTGTCTTTAAATACCTTGATCTCTTTATACTAATACCATTTCTCATTCTTTGACATTGTGGCTTCTTAGATACAGTTCACTCCTATCTTTCCAATAATAATGAAGTATCATCTTATCCTTTACTTACTGTATTCGCTACGTCTTTCCTTCGTTTATAATAGCTCCATTATTGCTGTTCTACTCTAATAATTCTTCTGACATATTTATAGAACTTTCCACTTCTCTATTCATCTTACTAAATCTTGAGGGTGTATGAGTCCCTTCATTATACTTTCTTTCATATTATTCACCATTTTTATATTTACTTACATGTATACCTATACATGTACCTTTCTCCTTATATTAGAATCTTATAGCTTAACCTTTCTCCTTTCTGTTAACGAAGTCTATAGCTTTTAATGCTGATATTAGTAATTTTACATAATATCACTCAAATAGCATCATTTGTATCGTGATTTATCTAACTTCAAACTTTCACATCTTATTGGATTATCTTCTTTATCGCCCGTATCCCTTCTTTTTCCACTTCTGCATCTTCAAATACTGATATTGATAAAGTTATATGTCCTTTAAATATCACTTGATGTTCATCGTTTATATAATCGTCTCCTCACTCTAGTACTTTCAATTTTTTTCTTCCGATATGTCTTTCGATCGCTATGTTACTTATCTCAATATAAGGATAATCATTATATCCTTCATTCTTGCATTTTCGTTGTGTTTCTTTCGTTTAATATGACTCTCTGTCATTTCATCCTTTATTCTGTCATAAGGATAAATATTATATCCTTAAATATTGTCAGTGCATCGCATTTTACCTGCGTATGCTCTCCAGCGATAACTTCTTATTCAAACTTTACTTTAATCTTGTTTGCTTTGTCGCATATAATCGTTAATACGGCTTTGTTCTGTTATTGGGGTTTATTTTACAAGTCTTATTCTTATTTATTAGGAATCTTTTATTATTCGTCGCAGAGTTTCACATCTGAGTTTACTTACAAAGCAAAACGATTTCAAAACATTCTTTGGCTGGCCAGCTCTTTTAAATCACTTTTCATAAATCGTTTGAAATCATTAATACAATTGTAGCTCAGAGTGATGACACCTCTCATCACCAAAGAGTTGCTCGAAATCACATTTTCTTGTTCCATTACAAAGATATCATGCATGATCTAAAATTTTAAAAATCATTCTTTTATGCATTCCTATCGCGATTATGCAATGTCATACGCGATGTCTGAGCACAATTGTATTTTGAAAAATCTTAAAATTTTTCATAAAATCGTAAGTTACTCTAGATTGTACACTCTGCGACTATTAACAGCTTTCTTTATACTTATTGGGTATATTTTAAATTTTTGTATTGCTGTCACTTTCTGTCACTTTTCTGACTATTCGTCTGTCATATTATTTCTTTCTTCATATCTCCGATAACTTAATTTAATTCAACATTTTCTACTGCTGTAATCACCACAACCACTTCTTTAACACTTTGTACCATATCCTATACAATAGCAGGTACCGATGTTTCACATCGATTCCCTGTTGGTAACCCATCTCTTTCTTCACAACTTCTAGAACGTAATACAGGAATTACGTTCGCGATAAATGTATTATTTATCGTTTATTATATGATTGCTGTTGCAAATTATGTTTATATATTCATTTCTTAAGCACGTGATTGTCAATATCGCTTCCTATAGGCCCTACCTATCTGAGGTATTATCCTATAGGTACATTCTACTTGTTATGCTCTATCATGCATGCAGTAAACATATACACAACAATGCAACATATAAACACAAATACTCAAAGCATATTAATCATTTATACTTAAGGGTGCCTGATGTAGAACGCTAGGTTTCTTAATAACTATTCCAGTGTGTCGACCCTTAACTCTTCTACTGGAGTTGACTCCGCCTCTATGCACGGAGTGGGGGTTAGTCCTAATACCAGAGGATCGACTATTATAGTCTGGATAGAATGCAAGTTCCAAAAAGTAGAGTCGAACAGGATTTCCATCCCACTCGCGGTCAGCCTCGATCTTACGGGCCATCCTAGTGAGCGTTCCAAAGTGCTCGTGAACATACTCATATAGCTCATCAAACTCGAGTCCCAAACCCCTAACGTATCTACGGTTAATCGTCCTATTATCTTCATTAAGGTTTGGAGCTCTTTTGTCCATGCGCAGAAAGTCAGAGGAATATAGTCCCACTGGTAGTATTCCTCTAGAAAAGGAGCGCATTTGCCTCCTAACCTGATTCAAAACCACTTGTGCCTGGCCATTTACTAGCCCTCCATCTTCTCTCAAATTGCGGTACCTCTGCACATTGGACCAAAAATGTTCACTTCGGTACTCCTCAACGTCTGACTCATCTAATAATTCTTCTTCCTCTAAGTCCTCCTCTGAATCCTCCTCAGGATTCTCCTCACTTTCTTCACTGTATTCTATCTCTGATGAGTGAGTTCTACCTCTAACCCTAGAAGAACTGTCAATTTCTGATTCTGACATGAAACCATTCTGATATATCTCAGATGATCTCCCAATATCTATGTGGAATCCATTCTGGTGGATTCCAGATGGTCCGCCTACTTCGTTATGAAATCCATTTGGATATATAGGAGGCACTTCCTCCTGTTTCTCTACAGCATGTAGCTGAGCTCCATTTTGCCCAGACATGCTGAAAAGAAACAATATCTAACGTCACCGACCATCTGAGCCCCTTTTTCCTCGCTTAACTTCAATAAACTTATAAGGTGCTATAAACATTTAACATTCAATCAATCTGTATGTAATTCGCAAATACGTAATCACTGAATACCCCTTGCACAAGTAATAAACACTTAGTTGCCTTAGCCGCTCATATTTGCAAACATTTAACCATTTTCTATCTCTTAGCATAAGCAACAAATACTTAGTTGCCTTAGTCATCCGTATAAAGAGATACTAGTCACTTGCTAGCTTAATAGTCCTGGTTCGCGCGCGTTATGCCATATACTACTAATGCACAGATCAAATGAATGCAAACAACTAAGGTTTGACTCTCTTGCTGCAGTAGTTCCTAGGTTTACTTACTGACAGAGTTTCACAATTCAGACAGACATCCAAAACAAACTAGCAGTGGTAACTGGACCAACTGCTCTCAAACAATCATCAAAACAAACTTGCAGTGGTAACTGGACCAACTGCTCTGATACCAACATTGTCACGACCCAAATTATTGAGCCGCGACCGGCGCTAGGGAACGGGAGTGGTAGCTCCGGAACCCGTAGCAAGCCTTAAATCATTATTAATTTTTTCGCAAATAATAAACAAATAGCATAAAGCAACAGAAGCAAGTATACATAACATGTATACACAAACGTTTACACTAACTGTTCTGTTATCCTCGCGGGCTTTGGTTACCGTACCTCGTACGAACTGGCCTCGCGGTACTATATTCCTCAGTTAGTGTATCCAACATATCACTGGCACCTAGTGCCGTGCACAACATATAAAACACGTAGCCTACAAAAACATATAAACTGGGCAGCAAGTAATATGTACACTCAATGTGTAATGCTGTCTAGGCTACGACTCTGTCACACGGGACCACTACTGCAGCATTCACAGAAGTCAGAAACTATACATATACAGCTGACTTCTGGACTTCAAAATTGGCCTCTAGCTAAGTCCACACACTAAGCACCTGGAAACATCAAAGGTGAGGGGTCAGTATTTGGGAAATACTGAGTGAGTTGACATTTACTAACAGTATTAGTATAAAAACATATCATCGCATTCCAAGAAAACAATAATATGAAACATATAAACACGTATTTGATCCGTACGAAACTAATATCCTAGCATGCGACACATCTCTCGAATAATCATATATCATTCAACCCAATCGTAAATATCAATTGCGAGTCCAACTCGCTGGTGGCCCAGCCACTAGATACGGGGACTTCCAGGCTACACCGTAGCCGAGTTCACTCTCGTATCGAAATCATATACCCAATCGTAAATTTCATATTCATCAACAGCTCCCAGCTGTGTTAAATCATTTCTCAATGCAAACATACTAGACTGACTCGATACTGGTGATCACACAGCCTATTGACACCCAATAGGTAGCTAGTTTCTTCGGATCGCATACTAGTTCTCGTATATATAAATTAAGTAAACATATAACATTTCAATCAATTATATGTAATGCGATGCGTATAAACAGTATATATATCTATATAAAATAACTTTAATATATAATACACGAAAGTAAAGTGCAACTCACAGTGACCGCAATCCAATCACAAATATGGTCGATGAAATGATATGCCCTTGCTATCCCACGTCTACTGACCTCTCTGCTCTGACACGTCTGATAAATAATTAATGTTTAATGATTAGACGTGAATCTCGTATTCCTATACGTATAATGCTTTTAAGTTTTAAGGTTTAGTTTCATTTCGATGAAGTTTTAAGGAGTTTTCAGGACAGTGCGCAGGTGCTGCCTGCACACTGACACTGTTTAGTAAAACGACGATCTCTCCCAAATGAACCGTCGGATCGAGATGAAATTTGACAGAGGCGTTCCTAAGAGGCAAATCTATAAACTGACCGTTGGGATTTTGAATCTGCCAAGTTTAAGGTAGTGTGCGAACGCACACAATGAGTGTGCGAACGCACACCCTCAATTTCAAGGAGTGTGCGAACGCACACTCAATGTGTGCGAACGCACACCCTTGACAGCCCCCCGGAAAGTCGTTTTCCGGGGCTTTTCAGCCATCTCGACGTGCTATACATTCTACTATTCAAAACCCGCATCTCGGTTTTCATTAAAACGCTATAATAACTTCAAAAACGTCGAATTCAATCCTAAAACTCAATTCCATCAAAACAGCCAATAAAATCCTATTTTTGTATCAATTCTCGAGATATTTACCTTGATTTGATGCTCGGGATTGATAGAGGATTCGATTCTGAAGAAATCGCCGCGAAAATCACTCGAATCGGACGTCGAACGGCGAAACGGCGGCGAAACGACGGTATCGTCGAAGGTTTTCCCATTTCTCTCGATCCTTCTCTGCTTCTATAATTCCATCTTTCATTTCATATATAATCCGGCTAAAGTGCCACTTTAATCCTTGTTCTTTTTGTTTATTATCATTTATTCTTTAAACTTTTCTTTTATACGATTTAGTCCATAACTAAATCGATAAATCCTTTTATTATGACTTATACGTATTATTTATATCCAATAAATAATACGAAACTCGATATTAACACTTTCCTGTCAAAATCCAATATTTTCATTTCCGACACAAAGTGGCTAAATTACCACTTTGGTCCCTGTACTTTATTTTGGACTTTTCTTGACATTTTTCCTCTTAATTCCAATTCTAACTTATGAATTGAAATATATTACTAAATTCCTCGCATATAATCCTTTCCAAAACCGACCTACTAAAACTTATTTATCGTAAAACTTTCTGATATCGCCACCCTAGCGAGTCCAAATTGGACACGTGGTCCAATTAGATAATTAAACATTTTGGGGTATTACACTAAAGCCCTCATTTCCGTCGCCAAACTGCATTTGCGACGGATTTGCGACGGATCGTATCCGTCGCAACATTAGCGACGGACTAGCGACGGATATGCCGTCGCTAAGTTGGCGGGGACTCTCCCGCCAAGTTTTATTGCAGTTTAGCGACGGATTATTGATCTGTCGCAAAATCCGTCGCAATTTTGCACTATTAGCGACGGATTGTTGTTCCGTTGCAAAAGTCCGTCGCAAATTGCCTGTTTTTTAGTAGTGTAGATATAGATATAGATGTATAAATTTGAGAAATGTAGATAGCGATTTTTAGCAACTTGTAAACTAAAAATGCATGTAAATTTCCAATTCGTTAAAGGTTGTTGCATATTTATAAATTTGAGAAGATAATAATATTGTATACTTTTATATATAATTTGCTATGGTATAATTTTATATATTATATAAATTTAACATATGGTTCTTCAAAATTATTTCTTATGTTAAATATGAAAAGTTTTTTTTAATTTTACTTTTTATTTTAAATATGAAAAAATTAATTTTATTTTAAAATGTATTATTGAAAATGTTATAGCAATTCACGTTAATAAATATGGAGTAAATAGATTTAAAAAAATTGCAAAATATAAAATTTACATTTAAAAGACAAAAATTAATTGAACTTGTTTTTGGCCGGGGATAAATTTCACGTTAATCTTCTCTACCGGTCATGGTCGGTAGTGATAGTGCTTGGCTGGGGGAAAATTTAACGTTAATCTTTTTTTTTTAAAAAAAATTCACGTTAATCTTCTCAACCGGTCATAGTAGGTAGCGATCCGCTTCTCGTCTCAAGCGAGGAGGAGAAAATTGTTTTTTTATAAGTAATGCAAAATAGTCCTTATTATTTTTAATAAATTTTATTATGATATATGAAATTTTAAAATTAAAAGAATTAAATTGTTTTTTTTTAATTATTATGAGTTAATTTGAAAAATTAATAAAATATTTAGGATCATTTTAAACTTTTAACCATAAAAACCACTTTACCAAAAAAACCACCTTCCAATACTGGAGAGTGTGCCTCACTCATTGAAGTGAGAGTGGGGAATGAGATTTTTGATACGATTTTTACAAGTTCAGGGTATAATTTGATACGGTTTTGCTCATTTGGACTTTTTTGATACTCTATTACAAGTTGAGGGGGTAAAATAATCCTTTGTTCGATAAGAATGATGTAGATATTTTAGGTTAATATTTCATTTTGGTGCCTAAAGTTTTAGGCAAATTATTGTAAAACTCAAAACTTTAGGTACTTAAACTCATTTTTACCACTTTAAATTTTTATTTCCACCAAGAAAATCAAAATATTATTTTATGAATAATAAATCAAAAATATCATCCCGAAATATTTATTTTTATACATATATTAATTATTTTCTCAGTCTAACCTTTAAATTCCATATAAATTATTTTAAATATTCAAAAAAATTCGAAATATATATCGTTAGATTTCCACATTTTTATTCACTTTTTCATGTATTTAAATTCATACTTTGAATTTTTTTAAAAAAATTATAGTCCCGGTCATCCAAATAGGGACGCGTTCTTTAACTAAAATTAAACTTTTCGGGATATCACCGCAAATTAAATATATTAATATTTGACGATACACATCGTAAGATGATGACTTTAACTGCTGAATAGATTCAACTCGCTTTAATCGCAATCTGAACATCTTCATCCCTAATAATAATAAAAAAAAAACTATTCTTAAGCTATATTAAATTAAAGGCAAAAGGGCTCAAAAACTACCCACCTTTCATTTTTTTTTCAATAGCACCCTGACCTTGTAATTTTTTCAATAGCACCCTATTTCGTATTTTTCAGTTTCAATAGCACCCTAAAGCATCAATTTGAACTTTTTTCATTTGGTTAATATTCAAAAAAAATCCTTCATATATATCATAAGTTCTAAATATTCTAGAATGTCTTAAATTATATATAAACGCCCTCTTCTTCACAAAATAAAAAAAAATATTTAATTAAATTAGACCCGTGGCGGAACCCGTGACGAAATCCGAAGACGAGCTCCTCGTCTATGGAGGAAGACCAGCTCTGGCCTTCCATGAGGGAAGACCAGCAGCACGTTGGTCTTCCCTCATGGAAGACCAGCCAGCTGCTGGTCTTGCTCCATGGAAGACCAGCTATGGTCTTCCATGGCGGAAGACCAGATCTGCTGGTCTTCCATGGAGGAAGACCAGCAGATCTGGTATGGAGGAAGACCAGCAGCAGCTGGTCTTCCGAGGAAGACGAGCTGCTCGGCTTCCTCCGGAGCGGGTTTGGTTTTTTTTTTTTTAATTTTAAATTAAATTATTAATATATATTTATTTATTTTTTTTGGATTTATTTGAAAGATTTTTAAGTTAAAGGACTTATTTGAATTTGTCCACGTAGAAAAAAGTATAAAATGACCCTTAAATTTAATTGTTTTAATAAGTTTAATGCTTATA
This sequence comes from Mercurialis annua, assembly GCF_937616625.2. NCBI lineage: Eukaryota > Viridiplantae > Streptophyta > Magnoliopsida > Malpighiales > Euphorbiaceae > Mercurialis > Mercurialis annua. Next base: position 53,684,490 of record NC_065570.1, on the reverse strand, counting down.
ATAATAAAATCATCTTTTTTTAAAATTTAGGGTGCTATTGAAATCGAAAAATACGAAATAGGGTGCTATTGACAAAATTACAAGGTGAGGGTGCTATTGAAAAAAAATTGAAAGGTCGGTAGTTTTTGAGCCCTTTTGCCTAAATTAAATCTTATTTAACTAAGCAACTACACTGGAAATAATTTCTAAATTTAGACCAAAATTGATTAATAGCAAAATGTTATGTAAATTAGAAGTAGAATATTATAGGTGCCGCATGAATGGAAAAAAAAATTATATCCAGAAATTTTACTAAATTGGTGGATTTTGGAAAGTGTTTGTATGTTCTATTAAGAAAGAGATTTCCCAGTGTGAACTTTTAGTTCTGACTCTATTCCCAGAACCGAGGGAGTGGTATTTGAATTAAGGGATGTCTGTTAAAAAAAAGAATAAATTGAGCCATCCTATGTAAACATTATACTAAACTCGTGATTTTTTTTAATATTCATAAAATGAGTAACCTTTAAGGTATTTTATAACTTAATCACAATCTTTTCAAAACCAACAAATAAATTTATACTTGAAGAAAAATATCCAATCAAAAGATATAAATATAAAAATTAAAATTTTCTTGATTTATAAAAACACGTATCATACAAATTAATTAAAATAATATATAAATTAAGTAATGAAAAATTAAATTATTTTAATAATTTAAATTACTTTGTAATTAGTTCTATGACCGGAAAACACTTATTTAATACTATATTTATTTTAAAATTAGAACATCAATATAAAAATAAAAGTTGATACAGTAAAACAATAAATTCTAAAAATTGCAGACACCGCATGCAATTGTTTCGCGAATGAATGGCATCAGGGTGATATCAGGTATGCGGTGCAAACCACAAAAGTGATGTGTTCTACTTAATCCAAAAATAGAATTGATAACAAATGGACCCGCAGATCATATAATTGCATAAATGTGGCAACTAAAATTAAATGTATTTGCATTTTAAGAATCGGATTGAAATGAAATTCAATTTGCAGTTCTCTTCTCTGGTTAACTTGTAAAAGCTGCAATTGTGGGGTTTATTTATACCTATTTATATTCTAATTTAATATTATGGTGATTATTATTTTTCTTGATGATTGCCTTCTTCTCCATCATTTTGGTAGCGAAGCCATGTGGTATTATTGTTTTGCTTTATGATTGTTGCATTGTTGTATAGGTTTATTGAGGAACTGATATAGAAATCTAAAACTTTATATCTTTTCACTTTTAGGTAGCCTTCCCATTTGTGAAATTATTACTCTGAATTAGAATTAGTTTGTTGAATTTCAGCTGTACAGTTTGGTATACTACTAAAATTGAAATTACAATTTGATTTCAGTTTCACTTTGTGATGGACCACTAAATTCAGTTTTACCGTCATATACGAATCCAATCACACGTAATTCAATATAGATTATAATTCAATTGTTGAGTTCTACAAAACTTCTAATTTTTAATTCACTGCCATGGTTTCTATGGTTATTCTTTTTTATTTTATAAAATAAACATTTTTATTATTATCAACAAATGTAAGGGTGAAATTATATCATTTTTCATTCCGGGTTGAATTTTATTTGGCCATCTAGTCTATTTCTAACTTTTTGATAGTCCGAATTAACTTTTCTCTAATCCCGACTTCACTATAAATTTTACCTCAATTTCTAAAAATAAAATAAAATCCGGCAACAACCCGGACTATAACCTATCCTGATTGTACGTGGTCCCACGGCTAATTGAATGAATAAGAATCACTTTTGTTCCGTAATTAAATGGATAAAATACACTTTATATTTTTTTTCTTCTTACCAAAAGTATCACTTTCATGCCAGATCGCGACGGAATATGTCCGTCGCTCCGTTATAGTCGCAAACTTTTGTAGCCGCGGAGAAAAAAGTTTAGCGACAATTTTTTTTTAAAAATTAGCGGCGGATTTCAATTTTTTTTTAATTTAGTCGTAAAATAAATTATTTATTTAATTTGTCATCCACCCGAGCCCTCCGTCAATCACCCCCCGTGACATGTCACCCATCGGCACCTACCTATCGATTTACAAACTTCCAAATATGTAGGGGTGTAAATGAACCGAGCCGAGCCGAGTTTTGGAGTGTTTATATTCAGCTCATTTAGTGAACAAGGTGTTCATGTTCGGTTCATGTTCAGTCGAGCTTTAAATTGAGTGTACATGTTCGGTTCATTTAGATTTTATAATGTTCATATTCAGTTTGTGTTCGTCGTTTAGCAGCTAAACGAACAAGCTCACAAACAAATTCTCGAACGAGCTCATAAGTATAAAACGGGCTCGTTCACGAACGAGCTCGATAAGTACTAAACAATCTCGATCGTTCGCGAGCCTGATCGCGATCCCGTTCTTTTAGCGGCTAAACGAATAAATTCAAACTGTTAAATGAACAAACACGAATACGAGATGAATAAATTAAAAACAATACCTAAAAGATTCTTTAAGATAATTATATAAATTAATTTAAATATGATTTAGTTCGCAAACACTTAATTGAGTATATAAATGAGCTTGTTCGCGAACTATATACGAGCTTGTTCACGAACTTTTTCATGAACAATTAATCGAATTGTTCGTGAACGTAAACAAGCCGAACACCACTATATTCATATTCGGCTCGTTTATATTAACAAACACAAAATCAAACTCAAACTCTGTTCGTTTAGAATATGAATGAACACGAACCGAGTTTTTATCGAGCCGAACACCGAGCTGCTCACGAGCATCTCGGTTCGTTTACAACACTGCCAGTATGTCACTCATCCTTTTCACACTGCTCCCACTCAAGACTGTTTAACCCTATAGTTCTCCCGCGCGTACGTAACTCCACCTTAACCAACTCAGATTCTTGTTATATATTTATATACATTATACTTAAATGTAACTAAAAACAACAAATATTTGCTTCCATAATTTAATACCGCATTTTAAGATATTTTTTTATAATTAATAATTGTTTAAAATAATTATTTTTTAAATAAATAAAATAACTATTACTTTTATTATTTCATAAATAATTATGTTATATTTAAATAATATTATATTTAATTAAAAATAATAAATAATTTTTAATAAATAATTTCTTAGATAATTTATTTTTATAATAAATTTTTTGGCAACCTAAAAGTTGTATTTGGCGATGGATTAGAAATTCTTCGCTAAAGTTCGTCGCCGAAGATTTAATCATTCGCTAAATTCGTCAAAATAAATGTAATTAATCATATCTAATGATTCGAATTTAATCTCAAAAAAAGAAAGATAATCTTTTTATTTTCAAAGTAGTTATGGCAACATCTCATCTTCTTTTTATTTTTTTTTCTTAACTCCTACTCATATTTAGTTTTCACTACTATATTTTAGTGTCTTGTTTTAATAAAAAGGAATAATCCAGTCCTAATAGTATATTTAAGTTAAGATGTACTCTCCCCGTCTCATTTAAAAAGGGACATATTTTATTTTTATTTACCCTATTTAAGAAGGTCATATCGTGTTTTTTATGCTAATTTATATGAATTTTCCTTTTTTACCTCTTTTTCTCTTTCCATAATTAATGACTATTAGTCTATACACAAAATACAACACTATCATAAATAGGGATAAAATAAACAAACGCTATAGTAGTTAATGCTTTTTTAACTTATGTGAAAAAAATTATTTGTTCCTTCTTAAACAGAATGGGAGGAGTATATAAATATTTTAAATATAAACGATACCTAGTTGTATAGGAAAAAGAGCGTATGGAAAATTGAAAGCTCAAGCCACTTATTTAGGGTTAAGGAAATGTAGGGGGACCATGGACTTTTTCTAATGTCAATATCAATTACTCAGTAGTCTTTAAAATAATTAGGACATTAATAATTATGTTAAAGCAAGGGCTTAATCACCAAAAAATGCCAAACCTATACGTTTTGTGTCAATTATAGCCAAACCTTTAAAAATCACCAGATTTAGCCAAACCTTATATGTTCTGTTTCTTTTTTAGCCATTTTTGAATCGAACCGGTTTTTTTGACACCGTGTCGTCCACGTCACCGCCAACTAAGCAATTGGCTGGCATGTCAGCTGAAATATTTAAATAAGGTTTGGCTATAACTGACACAAAATGCATAGGTTTGGTATTTTTTTATGAATAAAACTAATTTTAAAATTAAATAATTAAATAATTAATTATATTATAATAAAATTCATATATATTTAAAAAATTATATTTTTATTTAACGCTAATTAAAATTAATTTATTTTTACTAAATTTAAATAATTATAATATTTTTTTTACATATTTGAGGGATATATAATTAATTTAAATTCTAATAAAAACAAAAAATGTCATATTCATTTTAAAATTTATTTTTTTAAATTCCAGTCGTCGATTCTTTGACACCGCCGCCGTTTGAGACCCAATTATTCGTCTTCCAACGAACAATCTGAGAGTAATATACACAACAAACATACGACAGTGTTCATAAGTCAACTATACACATATAAATATAAAATAATTACTGAATAGACTGTTTATTTAAAGGACGAGTTTAATTATTTTTTCATTTTTTTTCTTTAAAAAGTGAAGCTCATTGTGGTGTAATCAATATATATCATGATGTTTATAAGCATAAACGCATATATCATTTTACTCGGCATAGCCAAAAAATTACCTTAATTTATACATAACTATTTTATTTATTACCTAAATCCAGTCATAACAAGATCTCAACAACATTAAAAATACTAAATCAAGTTCAAAATCATCATAAACATTAAATCCTTTTACCAAGTTTAATTCAATATTAATTTCTAAGTAATACGTTAATTTATTTTTTTAATTACATATTCATTAAAATTTATTATAATATAAATTTATTAGATTTAATTAGGTTTAATAAAAAATTAAAATTAATTTTAATTAGTATTAAATAGGAAATATTAATTATTTTTAAATATATATAAATTTCATAAATGATATAATTAATTTACTAATTATTAAATTTAAAAATTGCTTGAATTTAAAATTAGGTTTATTCACCCAAAAAATACCAAACCTATATTTTTTGTGTCAGTTATAGCCAAACCTTATTTAAATATTTCAGCTGCCATGTCAGCCAATTGCTTAGTTGGCGGTGACGTGGACGACATGGTGTCAAAAAAACCGGTTCGATTCAAAAATGGCTAAAAAAGAAACATAACATATAAGGTTTGGCTAAATCTGGTGATTTTTAAAGGTTTAGCTATAATTGACACAAAACGTATAGGTTTGGCATTTTTGGTGATTAAGCCTAAAGCAAGTGCACATATATTTTACAGTCTCACATGGAAGTTTAAGTTGATATTCCAAAGTTTAGATCTTGATTCTTTTGGGTTGACTTAATAAATGATAACATTATTTTACATTAATTAACTGAACATTGAATAATCGGGTTAAAATAATCCTAGAGGATGGTTCCATTTTTTAATTCAGTCACAAGTCAAAACAAAACTCAACACTTGTGTGTGAGTCGGTGCACATCCACCAAACAGTTTGGAAACCTACTGATTATATTTCTCTTCTCAAAACATACCCTCATTTTTCCATAATAAAATTAAATTACCTGTTCATGTAATATGTACTAGTAGTTCTTTTTATTCTTAATTTTGTTTCTTAGAAGTATTTTTATAGATTTCAAAAAAAGGATTTTTATAAAATAAATGGAGTAAAAAAAAAACTAGAGCATAGCCATAAATTGAAAAGAGAAAAGACATAAAATCGTTTTTTTATGAATTAATCTATTCCATTTTAAAAAAAACAGACACAATTAAAGTGCAATAAAATTTAAGGTAATTTTTCTTTTGAAAAGTTTAACTATAATAGAAAAAGTCGATAAATTTGAATATTTTTAAATAACTAACCCTATTTTTATATAACACATATAAAATTAAAATTATTAAAATTAAAAAGATAAATATGTTAATAGTTTTTACATTTTATGTAAAATAAACAAATTTAAATTTATTATAACTGACTATATTTACTATTTGTTACTTTTTATAATTGAAAAAAATAACTGCATCTCTCAAGGTTTACGTGGCTCCGCCATAGAGAGTTCCACTCTAATAAATAAATAAAATTAAATTTGTACAAAAATTTATAAATAGTTGCTAAAGTAGTATTTTTTTTGTTAACTTTCTAGCATATCTTTAATCTAATTATTTAAGTAATTTAAACTTTATTAAATATATGGTGAAAACACTAATTATTTTTTAGAATTATAATTAGATTTTTAAAAGCCAAGTTTGTTATTACATCTCGAAGGGGCGAAGCAACCTCGCCAAAAGTAAGTATGACTAAGTCAAGCAAACTACCGACCTATAATATAGGGGGCTCACCGAGCTACAGAAGACAAAGTTATACTAATTAGCATCTTGGACCGATATCTAACGAATAGATTGGTAAATCGGAGGATTACTGAGATATACAGGTCGAGGTTGCATCTCGGTAAACTGGCATCTCGAATTCGTGTCTCGTAGCATCCAAAACCAAGTGATGTGAGATACGACACCTAGGGAAGCTCAAGATTACACCTCAGATCGTACTTACATGTAACTGATTCTTTGGGACCGGAAAGGATTCTCTAACAAGTACAAAAAGAATATTTCCTGTGCAAGACGCACCTAACAAATCACGCCAAATGCGAAAGAACATGCCACGTAAGCATAACAGAAAATGGGGACCCTAAAAAGGAGAAGAGGACAACACGACGAAAAAATTTGCACGAGTTAAGCTATAAAAGCAACCTTACGTGTAAACCCTAAAGATAATTACTCTTTTTTCCACAATACTACTTCTTCTCTTCTCTTGTCTTCTTCTTCTTTTCTCACTAAAATTTTACTTGTGCGTCGGAGTGAACTCCTGGTGACCCCCACTGAAGTTCCTTTCGACCTCTGGTTTCTAGTGTGTGTAGGTATCTCGGAGCATGGATCGATTTTGTGGTTCATCATTTGGCGCTGTCTATGAAAAGATTTTTATTTTGTTACTGATTGTTTTGGAGTGGTTTCTACTCTTTTTTGTTATTGGGAAGATGTTTTGAAGTTTTCCCAAATGGAGGAGGATAATGTGATTGAAAGGACAGAGGTAACAGGTTTTGACGTTAAAACCAACGCCGCAGACGTTGTCACTGGTAGTGAACTGTTAAGCACTAGGCTGCTCGGAGGATCTGGTATTGCACCACCGCTGAATGTCCATGTGGGTAGCACTTTTGCTTCGCCGAGATATTATCACTACGTTATCAGTTTCTATATTGGATAAAGTGATAAGTAACAGTGATTAAGGCCTCATTTGATTTAAAAATGTACAACACCAGTGAAATATATTTTTTGAAAAAATTAATTGCTGAGAAAGTTAGTGTAGAAAAAAATCATTACTTGGTTTATTTAATAACTTTCCAGAAAATTGCATTTTATTTTTAATTAATTAAAATTTAAAGATAATATTTCTTTTAATAATTAAATTGGCTAATTTAAAATAAAGATATATAATTATACTTCAATCAATTTAACTATGAAAATAGAACTTGCATAAATTGTACTAGTGAAGTTATTTTTCTAATCAAAGGAGACCAATTTCCTCGACTTTCCGGAATATAGATTGACAAAAATGAACCAAATAATATTTTTTACTATTTCACGGAAAGTTAGATTTTTAGTGAACTTACCCCGACCAATTGAGGTTTTAGAGGATATAATAAAAACGGTTGAAATTAATAAAGATAATACTGATATTTTAAATTAACCATTCAAAATAACTTAGCAATTGTGATATAGTATTTTGAGACGTTCAAAATAAATAATTTAGCTACATGTGTGAAACGGAAGTAGAATTTGTTTATTTTTGCAGATGAATTCAACATAAATAAATAAAAGATCTAGGAGTATTATTTATTCTTATGTATAGAGACCACGTACGAGAGTCATGGGAACATAAGAACCATCGAAATCACTTTATGCCCATAGTGGTGACATATAGATTTGTATCTAATAATTACTCATTAGGGTGTTGAATGTTGATTATAGTAAAATATCAATGATTTCCACTAACTAATTTAAATGCGCATGCCATGTTTTGGGGCCTCATTTTATCTCCAAATTCATACTATAAAATTGACTAAACACCTTGCAACTTCATAATCCATTAGCTTATTTTAGAGGTAAGGACAAGTCTCCTCAAACATTAAGTTTCCGATGAGTGAATTTAAAAATGAGAATTCTTTTGTTTGTCTCGGGTGACGGATGAAATTTTTTTATAAATAGATAAAGCTGTGCCAAAAATTTATAAAATGACAAAATTGATAAAAATAAATTTAATGAGTGTGGTCCAGAGATTCCTGCATGGAAACAATGCAAGCCCACTGGGCTCGGAATGGGTTTGCTCAATCACCAGATCATGAGAGCTTTGTTTTCATTTTCTGATTTGGATTGGAACTGCTTCTAACATCATTTTTATTTGTCTTATACGAATTCAAAATTAATTAATAAAAACATAGTATTTACATTTTTATCTCATAATGATGAACCTGTTACAGTTTTGGCGGTGACACTTGAATTCTGTTTTTAGTGGTCCATATGTACAATCTGCAGTTATATTAATAAAAAGTCAGCAATATTTTTATTTGAATAAATAAATCAGAAACGTGTTCTTGCTGTGACTAGCTGGTAAAGGAATAATGTAGAAATAAGTTGGCGGACATTTAGTATAAAATAGAGTTAATGACAAAATGAAGAAAATGATGTTTTGTCCACTAAACGAAAGTTGTTATTACCACACACAGGAAGAATGTGGTGCAATGCAATGAAGTCATCGGTCGGACCCATTGCTTTTGTGCACATAACATTCCATGTGAATGGATCGACATTTTCATACACTTGTCATCTTTTTGTATACTTATTTTCATCTTTCAATTTCATTTAATTTTATCAATTGTAGGGTTTCCCCCCTCTCCATGTCAACTCTCTACATCATCTGTTATCATTTCCATGTGCTGCATAAACCGAATTAGTAGCTCCACAACGGAATTAGTGCTGCCTAAATTTGTGTTCATATCAGCTTTATATCGTTTTTACTCCTAACAAGTAGTGTTGGAACAGTTTATTAAAAGAACCACATATGTCGATTAAATTTTACTTTTTAAGTTTTATGGCTAAGTCGCGGACTAAATTATTTTTCTTCAAACGTTTCTTGACTTTGTCTGCAAGTGTAAAGCAGTCTATCAATCAAGTCGTCCTTAAAATAAAACAACCATCATGATATTGTAAAACTGTGTAAATCATTCTAATAACACGCACATAAATTCAGTTGAGATTTGAGTGAAAATATAAAAACGGCAACACTAGAATCTATATAGATAGTATAAAACTGAACTCAAAACACTGTACGTTGAAGAGTGTTTTGGGTTCAATTTTACTGAAAAATTCTTCCTTCTATAAATAATTTCAACTAAACTCATATATGACAACAACTTTATTTTGTCCATTTTCGTAAAAATCTCAAACGCTAATATGATAAATTGTGGCTAAAATTAGGGGATATGCTAGTCGGAAAAAGTGCTATAAATAGTTAACGTCCAAATATAGAAATATAATTAACAAATGACCGATCAATCCAGTTAGCCGACTGGACCACAAAATTGTATAACCCTTAAAATCTAAACACAAATAAAAGCGTTCAACAATAAAAACTTGCATTTTAAAATTCAATAGCAGCAGTAGTAGTAGTTTAAGAATTTAGGATAATGAATATCATGTGATTATGATTTATAGGATAATTTCATTAAAAGTATCCCAACTTCTAATTCTCCCAACATAGTCCCTAAATTTAAAATTGTATATGTTGGAATATGCGGAAATAATATAGAATGGGTAATTGGTTTGGGTCAATCCGTCATGGACGACCCGACCCATATACCAACAGCATACATATATTATCTTTCATTTTCTATTTTGTTTCCATTTTTTTTGTGACGAGGGCTGACTCTAATAAGCTGAAAGTCAATATTATTGTCAAATTTCGAAATGTGTACCGCCCGCAAGCCCACATATCTGGTAATTCCGGGTTATAATAGCCAGCAATCCAACCTCAACCACTCCATATTAAGAAAGGGCGTAGCCGGGATTGAATCTGCGATCTTTTGGCTCCCAGATAGTTGAGACTTAAATTACTAGACCAAACATGTGCGGGAATTTTATTTCCATATTATTCTCACTTTTCTCACGTCATTCTATTTATTTTTCTTTGTTAAAATTGTATTATATGGCGGTCAGTTAAAGTCTTATTTTTTTCATACAACGCTGTTTTTTTACCCGAAATAGGATTTCAACTGGCCATTACATTGTTTAATTTTGATAGAAATAAAGTTATGAATTAAAATGTATGGAAATATATTGGGAGTAAACAAAAGTTGAGTCAATGAACTACTCATAGTTTGTATGAGTCAGATTTCGTCAAAATTAAAATAAGATTATTTATAAGTCAATGTTAAGAAGTTTTTATAAGTCAATGTTAAGAAGTTTCTTTTAGAGTGTCTCCAGTCTCTATTATTTGAATTAAGTAGGAATTCACACCTTTGGTCAAGCCATATATTTAGATTCAGGTGTTCATTCAACTTATAAGTACGGACAATTAATATATAAATTAAATTTTGACACATCAATTAAAGTTGGTGATTATGGTCGATTTTTTTTTTTTTTTTGCAATACCCCCTCAACTTGTAAACTAATTTGTTAAAAATAGGGTTAATTGATCAAAATCACCAACTTTATGATTGATTTGCCCACAAAATTAATTTACAAGTTGAAGGGATAATTTGCTAATTAAATCCTACTATTTGTATAGTTAAATAGTTTTACGGTTATTCAACTAAAATGTATATTCAATTTATTGTAATTTGAAAACCCGGGTATGATTGGATGAAATGTATGATTGCAAAAAATTTAAACCAAATTCTGGGTATGATTGGATGCAATGTATAGCTATTGGTCCCACTAAAATGTAAGCGTCTCCAAGGTCTAAAAAGTAGGGGAAGTTCAATGTGTATAGAGGATATGATATGGTGGCTGCAGCTGCAGTAATATCCTTAATTAGTAGACGAAAGCATATGGCAATTATTGAACGCACACTTGCATTGCATGGATACCCATTTCATTTATACTTACTGATATGAATATGATATCAATCAATTGCAGCTAATTTCAAAATCATTTAATCTGATTTCTTGAGTGCATAAATGCAAATACCTCTTGCGAGGGGAAGTTAATCGGTGGGTCTATCTCAGCTTGAGGTCCTATATTTTTAGTAAGAAAACGACATGCCCTTAGATATACCCCACGAAAACAGTCACCCAAGTTTTGTATATTAATTGCATGACAAACAAAGTAACAAACTCCAAAAACTCTACATAATCATTCATACAGTACGTAATTAATGCTGCCTTAGCCGTATATTTAAAAAATAGGAGCACAGAAGAAGCATATAAAAATAGAAAATTGGGGTGAGAGAGGCTCGAACTCTCGACCTCAGGATAACTCAGAAGCTATGAGACCTACGCGCTAGCCAACTGCGCCACCACCCCTTGATGTTTTGAGAGCCAATAAATATTAAATAATTAATGGTATCTAGATTGGAACTAAACTTTAGTTGTGGTCCTGTGGATGAAGCCCTTGCAAGAAAAATTCTATAATGGGCCTGTAGTTTAACTTGTTTTGCTTTGGTGTCTGTGTGGCTATACAAACTTCAAAAAACTCACTTTCGTAAATACGCTTTCTTGTTAATCAGAGAATAAGAATTGATTGCGAGCTATATAAAGCATATTGAGATATTTATAGTGAATTCAACGAAATATGCAAAATAACATTGATTTACATGTTAGATGCATACTGGGACATAGACTTGAGCCGCCAGAATATGGCACATAGGAGCAGAATGCAGGCAAGAGAGTATATGGATTCCACCTTAAAAGAATGTGTATTCTATGCGAGATTTGACAGAAGAACGAACAAATTATGTTATCAAGGTATGCCTGGAGTGCAACTGTGCAGGGAGGAGAAGCATGTGCTATCAAAGACGACATAGGCATTAATCCTCTTAATCATCAACTCCAATTCAAAGGTCGTAATAAATAATTTTACTACTAGTTATTGCCTTGTACTGGTTTACTATTTCAGAATTGTATTAGGGTGCTTTAGTTTTCACCGGGATATCATTTATATGTACCGATTGATTATATACAGTTAACCCTCTAATAATTAATACACATGGTGGATTAAATTTTTTATTAGTTATTAGAATTATTAATTTATTAAATATTATATAGGACATAATATTGAAGTTGGTTTCCTAACATTTTATTAATTACTAGAATTATTAATTTATTAAATAATACAGTCAACCCTCTATACTTTGTTTTTTATTTACTTAATTTTTGTACTTTTATTTTCGTCTAAGTCTTTGTAAATTTGTTAATTACTTAGTGCTTTCTAAGAGTTTTATTTTTTGTTTATTTCGTCCCTAATCTACTTTATAAGGACTAAATCATTATAAAATTTGATAGTAGAGGAACCAAATAAATAAAAAGTGAAAAGTATAAGGACTAACTAAAGAAATAAAGTAAACCAAAGATCAAATAAATAAAAAATAAAAAGTATAAGGACCTGAAAATTGGTTAAGCCTTTCTTAATTAATGCTACTCACGTTGTCTAAATGGTTAAAGCGTCTCCTAGTGCATTAAAAGGTCATGAATTTGAATTCTGTCTCCATAACTAACAGCTACTCCCTCCGGTCCATAATATTTATCGCGTTTGACCATTTCACATAAATTAAGAAATTAATAAATATGTCTTTATCTATATGCTCTTTTATTAAATTGTTCATATTAATTACTATTTTTTTATGTTTGACTAATTTTTTATTCTTTTAAGTTATTTATTGCTTGGGACAAATTTAAAAAATGACAATAAACACTCTCTTGATATTCTAAATATGACAAATATTATGAACTAATTTTTTTTCTTCCGAATACGATAAATATTATGAACCGGAGAGAGTAATAAATTGAGATTTTATAAGTTTAAGCTATGCTTGACAAAACAAATTGGTGGTGTAGCGTGGATAGAGGAATATACAAGGTTGAACATAGTAAAATAAAAAATTGAAAAATTTTGTCGAAATTATTAGTTTGGAAGTTTAGTAAAAAAATTGGGCTCCGATAAGTTGGGCATAGCATACTATGTGCTTGCTGATGCAATTTATGCTATATCACGTACTTTAGGCCCAAATTTTGCATGCAAATAAAAAGAGACTGATTGACTCAATTAAATTCTGACAGCAGACTCAGTCGGAATAACATTCGAATTTTGGGCCATGTCAGCCATCATGTGTTTCTATTCTAAGTGGGCTTTCTTTTACTTTGAACATTTTGTAAATCGACATTCCATTTAGGCCAAATGTCGTAAAAATGCCAAATTTTTCATAAAATTTTTACAAAAGTCCTGACCTTTTAATTTTATTGATTTTGGCCAAAAACAGATTATTTGGTTTCAATTGTAGCCAACTCTCAATTTGATTTCAATTTTGCCTATGGGACGCCTATGTGACATGCACATATATTGAAAGGTCAAGATTTTTGTGAAACCAAATAATCCATTTTTGGCCAAAATCGACAAAATTGAAAGGTCAGAACTTTTGTGAAACCAAATAATCAGTTTTTGGCCAAAATCGACAAAATTGAAAGGTCAGGACTTTTGTGAAACTTTTGTGAAAGGTTTGGTCTTTTTACAACATTTGCCCTTCCATTTAATACATCTATCTAGCATCTTATGAAGAATCATTATAAATGTAAAACTTTTAAATCAACTTATGCTAGTTAAATTTTAAATACTCACATCATTATAAATGCCTTTCTATTTTTTTTTTCCAAAACATTGAGGATTAAAAGGTATATATATATTATTCACATTACATTTATTATAATTTATAATTATCACATCTTTATGAACTTCGTCGCTTTGACGTATCGATTGTAGACGATGTTCATAGTCTTTACTCTTCTAATATAATCTTTATTTTTCAAGCATAGTCCTCCATCGTCAAATGGTTTCATTCTTTATCTGGATTGCTAAACACCGCCCGTTTTTACTTAACACCGCACATGCACATTACCCTTTTACCCTTTTCAATTTTTGTATAGAAAACCAAATCATAAAAAAAAAACCTAAATCCTCTCAACTCATTCAACCATATTCAACCTCATATTATACGGCAATGTCGGATTCTAAACGAGATAAAGATAGACAACCCCCGATAATTTTTTTTTTAAAAAAATTTCGAAATAAATATTTTTTTTAGTTTTTGAGGGGGACGTCCCCATTTCACGTCCACTCCGGAAGAGAGGACGCCGGAAAACGGCGTCCCCTCCTCTGGAGGGGACGTGGATCTCCCACGTCCTCTCCTGAAGAGGGGACATCGTTCGTCCCCTCTTCAGGAGGGGACGTGGGACTTCACCGTCCCCTCCTCAGGAGGGGACATGGATCTCCCACGTTCCCTCCTGAAGAGGGGACGCCGTTCTTTCCTCTTGAGGAGGGGACGTGGGAGATCCACGTCCCCTCCTGAGGAGGGGACGGTCAAGTCCGGCGTCCTCTCCTCCGGAGGGGACGCCTGACGTCCCCTATTCAGGCGGAGGGGACGCAGGAAAATTTATAATATATCCAACTTATATCATTTTAATTCTTGAGCTGTTGGTTTGAAAGACACATAATAGAATCAATGCTACGATTCCTGGGGCTGAAATGATTCAAATTGGACGACCTGTAAAAGAATTGTTTAAGACTATTTTGTGTTCAATTTTGATCCAAATTGAGAGGGCAAATTGATCTTTTTTGCTGGTAAAAACTGTTCCAAAAGCGATATATATTAAGCTCAAATTATCCATTTACAACAAAAAAATGGCACAAAGGCCTCTATACAAAATTAAGCCATTCAATGAACATGCAAGTTCTATGAGCTTGGGTCGAAGGAACTAAAACTGAAGCTGTGGGCTCTTATTGCCTGCATTACTGGTGTTTCCATGATTCCAAATACGCTATAGCCTTCTCATGAATGTCAATAATAATGCCAATTATCTTCAAGAAAACATCAAACATTATTATGACGATGTGTTTCAAAACCACATGGATCTTTTCATCCATAAGCAATTATATGAAGGAGTTGATGGGTAGTTATCAAATAACGTGTGAATTAATTTTGTAGCCTCATTCTTGGAGCAATCAGGGTCCATTCCACCATATTTTCGACAATATTTCCTTCCTTTTCATTATGTATTCATTCATATTAATACAGTTTCATGATTTATACCTAATTGTGTCATTACGTTGTTTATGAGCATTAGTGACATAATCCGTCACTAAACATGCTTAGTGACGGAATTCGGTCACTAAGAAACTTGCGAAATCGTTTTGTTAATTTGAAAATGCCTTCGAATTCTAAGAAAACTAACTAGATTGACACATTCTAACCTATCTGACGTAGCGGAAGTATCAATTAACTGATAGATCTATAAATTAATAATTATAGCATCCCAAGACCTATTGATTCTAATGAAAAATAGAAATTAGGCATCCAACAATCGTTGATTCATAAAGAATAATGAATCTAATAAAAAGAAAAACCTTGTCCAATAAATTTAATTCAATCAACAATTGCCTCTATAAAATTAAGGTTGAAATACATATAGAAAAACAGTAAACTCTAATTATATATCGAAAAAGAAACCCTAAACAAAACTTATAACATTAAAAATAATAATTAAAAGGGTTAATTCCATATAAAATCACCACCTTTAAACGTTTTTATTTTATTTTAATCACATCCTTTAAAAAGTGTCATATAAATTCACCACCTTTAATTTTTTTTGCAAATCTATCACCGATGTAAAAATCCGGTGTATATTTGCTGACTCGACAACCGGAATCGACAAAAAAGAGAAAGCGGAAGAGATTTTTTGTTTTAATTAGGACGTCAGTCACATTATAAACATTTATTTGGGAGGAGGAAGACATCGAATTTCTACATCGGTGATAGATTTGCAAAAAAATGGTGACTTTATATGACGTCTTTTAGAGGACGTGATTAAAATAAAAAACATGTAAAAATAATGATTTTTTTATGAAATTAATTCTAATTAAAACTATTAAAATGCAACTTCAAAAGTTTAAGTTAACGAATTTGACCGAAACGAAATTTGACCCAAACGAACTTTGATCATTAGCTATGCTTAATGAGTTTTGTTTATTGGCCAGTTTCCACTGAAAATAAACCTACATATAGCCTGATTTGTACATTTTTTATGTTGTGACATATTTCTGAAAATTTTACATTTGGATTCTTGAACCAGATTTTTCATAAATTCCAAATTCACGTTATATCAAAGGTAAACAGTTAAATAGATGAGTAACATCAAAAATTACATTATTTTTAGGAAAAGAAGATCAAATATGTCCTTTACTGAAGATCAAGTTGACCTTATATGTTTGAAAAGGTGCAAATTTCAAAAAATAACTCAAATAACGCTTTCCTTCTAACACCGATATAAAATCGTCAATTATTGACCATGTGAAATTTGACGTGGCGCCTTGAACTTGAGATGGTTCAAATACCACTTTAATGTTTAGCCCGTGGTGACCTTTATGTATGAAAATAATTCAAACTGCCCTTTATGTAATAAAAAATTTTAAAATGTCCTATATGTATGAAAAGGTTCAAATATGCTTTTTATATATGAAAAAGTTCCAACATCCATGCAAAAGTATAATTTTTTAAGCTTAAATGCACCAAAAATCACAAATTTTCGCGTGTTTTTTGGTATTTAACATAATCTTTTAATTGGTAAAAAAGTACATGAACTTTCAAAATTTTGCAAATAAAGACTTCGGCACCATTTTGGATGTAAAATGGTGCCGTTTTAGATGTGAAATTGCACTATTTTTCAAAGGAAACACACACGTGCTCTTAATCGCAAAATTTTAAAAAATTATGTACTTTTTTACCAAAATTAAAAGTTTATGTTAAATACCAAAAACACGCGAAAGTTGGTGATTTTTGGTGCATTTAAGCCTTTTTTTTTATTTAAAAATTTGAGTGTGATCAGCAACTTATTTATGAAATTAACCGAGTTAGATCAACTCGCGAACTATTCAAACTATTTAGAATTGGCTCGATAAATCTTTAAATTCAACTTGATTAATGAAAAATTGAGTTTCAGATCATACTACTTAAGTTAATTACAGAATTCAATTTGAAAATCAACATAATCCGCTCAATAACCTGCGAGTCTAATCTTGCTTTAGTAATTTTTTTTATTCTTTATAAATATACTTCCTTTGTCTCATTCTGTTTGTCACCTTTTAGTTTTTACACATATTCAAAATACATTAAATGTGATAGATAAATTTTTTCTTTGATAATAATATGTTAGGTGACATTAAAATTAAACCTAATCATTAAGAAATATCCCATTTTTTCGATTTTTTTTGTTTATAACCTCACTTTTAAATCTTTAATTTTGGCCTATTTTTTAATTTTTACTTTTAATTATAGCCATTTGAAAGATTCCCTCTCTATCCATTTCTACTCTTGTTCAAAATGGAGTTCAAAAAAGTTGAAATAAATCTCTTATATTGCTTCATTTTTTGAAATTTAAAATGATAAAATGCAAATATGGTATGAAGAAATACAAATGATATATCTGTATTTTTTATCACTCCAATATAGACAAATAGCTATAATTAAAATAAAAATTAAAAAATGGTTTAAGATTGATAATTTTGAAAGGTGAGGCCATAAATGAAAAAAATAAAAAAGGTGAGGTGTTTTTGAGTGATTCGACCCTAAAATAATGAAAATAAAAATCGCTAGCGTTTATCTCAAATATCTCATCATAACGACGTACATTGCTTAATAAAGAGGATTAATCATCGTATATTAGTGAAATTCAAAAGAAACTCATATAGTTGATTACACTTCATAAAACAATTCGAAATCTTAAATAATGTTTAATTAGGAAATACAAATGCGAATATAAATAATTTTTTTATCATGATGTAAAACTTATCCGTCATTTCAAATTATAAAAAACTGATAATTAAAAATTTAAAAATATTCAAATTATTTGTTAAAATTGCAAGTATGTTTAAATTAATGATTTATTTTATAAAATTAAATAGAAAGTAGATGGAAATACAGCTCATATATGTGAAAGGAGCCCACGTGGAGAGGAGCTGCAATTGCCAGTTCACGGACTTGTTGTACAGTCATAATAATAAAACTAAAGACACTGATCCTTATATTAGCTGTCAACTTAATCATCTTCATTTTCTTTTTTCATGGAAAAAGCAACTACTACTACTTCAACTACCGTTTCATCATCATTATATATTTTTCTTCTTAATTACTATAATTATACTTTACATTTCTTAATTATAATTAAACTTTACAACATGGACATGACTACCATCTACACTATTTATATAGTCATACACCAAATTCTTTTCTTTAGCTTATAAACACTTTTTCTAGTTTTGATTATAAATTATAGTAATTAAGGGTTGTGGATGATTTTAGTTCATGGTGTACCATTAACCATAGTTTATTATTAGATTTTCTCGATCTTCAACTTTACATTTACGTGATCTTAGCGATTCATATAATCACGTTGGATGTGATTTTAAGCTGTACATACTAATTAACTATAAGATCGCCCATCATCTGTGATTTGCAGCTGGAGAAATTCTTATGTAGACTCAGTCTACCACGTCGTCCGTGGACTAAGCCAATCATATTATAACACCTCATTAAAATGAGGGTATTCTTGTAATTTTGTTTGTTATTTGCATACATTTTTTAATAATGATATTACAAGAATACCCTCATTTTAATGAGGTGTTATGATATGATTAGTTTAGTCTACGGATGACGTGGTGGACTGAGTCTACCTAAGAATTTCTCTTGCAGCTGACGGCCGACTAAACTATATATTAGTAGTTCCACAGAGTAGTATAATTAAGTTAAGGCCATATCTATAAATTAGACAATCCAATTTGTATTGTCATTCATTTTAGGGTTAATTACTTAAAACATTATGAATTTAGATTAAAAAATTAGAGAATCCAATTTGTTTTGATCAATTTACTATTATCAATTTCATTAATTAACCATTATAATTGACTTATTATCAAAACTAAAATTTAATCTGATCTCTGAACTTTTTTTTTCTTCCAAAAAATCATAAAATGATAAAATTCTAATAGCTTTAAATATAAATTTGAATTTATTTATAATAATTATTTTATATTAGAAGATTCACTCATATTAATACTAATTATTAAAAAAAAAAATTCTACTATATTTCTGAAATTTATAATGAAAAATTATACATATTTATTTAAATGTATTATTATCTTAAAATTAATTAAGAATATAAATAAATAAACATAATTAACAATTTAATAAGTTTTTATAAATAACTTTTCATAATTTTATTGATTTAAAAAGATAAGTTAAAGGATAAACTAGACTTTATTTTTGATAATTATACACTTTGATCAAGTTGAGCGAGGGGTAATATTGAATATGATTAATAATATGAGGGGAAATGTAGCTGTTTTCTTTTCAAAAAAGAAAATGAATTATCCCTTAATTATAATGAAAATTATACATATAATTTAAAAAGATATAATTATTTTATATAAATAACATCAAATAAAGAGACAAGCTCATTTCTTTTAATTTAAATAAATAAATAAATATTTTAAAATGTGTTTATTTGTTATAATGAGATTAATAGAAGGAGTATTGAATATTATATTTATTAAATATGTTCATACATTTAATAAATATGGTCATATATATAATCTAAATATATTCATACTTTTTAAAATTTATAAAATAACTATATTTATTAAACAAATAAGTAAAATATTTACTAAATAATAAAAAATATTAAATATACTTTATTTATAAAATGTTGAACTAATTAATATAAAATATTTATTTAATGTTACATATTTAAATTTCCAATTAAATCGAACATTTTTCTTTGAACTATATTATAACAAAAACTAACAAATGTTTAATAATGAAATTTATAATAAAATAAAAAACTAAAAATAAAACAAATTACTCTATTAAACAACACTTTATTTTCAAGTGTACTATAATATAGTGACTTTATATATACAGTAAAATAATAAATAAAATACCCTATAATAAAATTGGATATAAAATATTACTCCCTCTGTCCTATTTTGTTTGTCCATTATACTATATTTAGATGTCCCAAAATGATTGTCACAATTGCATTATATACACATATTTTCCTTTTTTACCTTTAATATTAATGGATATAATTTATAGAATAATATGTACAATAAATATATTTGTGTTGACATTTAATGTTATTATTATTGTATTGACTATTTTTTCCCCAATATAGTAGTAATTCTAAATTAACTCAATAATTAAAAAAGGGTATAAACGGAAAAATTGTTAGTATCTAATATTTTTTTAATATGTGTGAAAATAAGAAGTGGACAAATAAAATGGGACGGAAGGTGAATTAGAGAAAATATATATGTTAAGTTGACAAAATAGTGCATTGTTAGAGATGGTCTAAAATTATGTATATGGTCCAAGCAAGACTGCAACAGACAATGGCTGAATACATAGTTTGACCCCTGAACTTGTACCCTTTTACCCATCTAACCTCTAAACTTAACGTCTCACCTATCGAACCTCTGAACTTGTTAAATAATCCGATTTGACCTCTGAACTTGATAAAAACGTAAACATTGAACCCCTCCGTACACAATTTCTTCTAGAATGTTTCAAGTGACAGGTGGCACGGAGGGGTTCAATATTTACGTATTTATCAAGTTTAGAGGTTAAATCGGATTATTTAACAAGTTCAGAGGTTCGATAGGTGAGACGTTAAGTTTAGAGGTTAGATGGGTAAAAGGGTACAAGTTCAGGGGTCAAACTATGTATTAAGCCAACAGACAATACATGCTATTGACAATTTGACATTGACCTGTGCTACGATCAATATTAGCTTTTTATATTAAAGAAATTTAATAATATTATTAAGCATTGGACAGGAATATTTTGATATTGGCTGGGCATTGTAAGTTTAGTCTGTGTCATTGCTAATTACCTGTCTAATTACCTTGTTTGCGGTCCCTGATCCATTGACTGCACATGATTTCTTGTTCCTTTATGGATTAATTAGTAGCTTCTATATAATTTAATTTTTTCCATAAAAAGAAAATATAATTTAATTTTATATCCAAACTGTTTTATTCTTTTGGGAGTTGGCTTGTATAACAGCTTCTGGAGCGGACGTTAGGATGTTTATTCAAGCTTATAGAGAGAATATTTGGGCCAGCAATTGTACATGTTGAAGCCTTACACATGCTCTAACAAATTTCTTATATCTGAATTAAGCGACAGATTGTAAAATCAATCATAATAAATATTATTTTTCTCGTCCTATTTAACAATAATCAATTATTATTTTAAAAATGTGGCATTTAAAAGTTTTATTTGAACTTTTAGTTTTTTTAGGTCTAACTATTTATAAATTCAAATCTTTGCGTTTTTTTATTAATTACGATCAAATTTTTGATGTTTACAATTATGTCTAATTTAAAAGTTTTTTCGTGTTTTTTTTTATCAATTGCAATCGAACATTTATATTCACTCTTTATAGAAATTAGAAAAAAATTAAAATTAATAGTAGTTGATAAAAAAACGCAAATGTTTAGATTTTGAAAATAAGATTTAAAATTTTGGTCAAAATTATAAAAAAAGCTTTCAGATTAGATATAATTATAAAATTTAAAACATTTGATAGTAATCGATAAAAGATATAAAATATTGAATTTAAAATATAGTTTAACTTTTTTTTTATCTTAGCAATTAAATACAATTCATAAGGAAATTCATAACTATTTATAATTCAAAGGGAAGCATGATCATAATTATTCATAAATAAAGTATGATTATAATTTTTTTCCATTTTCATTGGTCTTCTTCATACTCATATTCATCAGAAGTAGTAAAACTATCATTAATTATATTTTTTGATGAATCATTAATTATTTAAATACACAATTAATAAGAGTAAAATAAAAAAAAAATATTTTTTAAATTTGTATGTAAATTATAAGTAATTTTGTAAATGAGACGAAACAAATATTAATTTACACTTCTAAATCATTAAAATTTGAAATTCATTTATATCTCCAAGGCGTGGTACAATTATTACAATATAAACAAAAATTGATTTGATAGTGGAATTGACATACAAAACATAAGACCAGGCATTTTGTCCAAATTTTGTAGGTTATATCCCAATTTCACATGGACAAAATAGTGAGCTTGATTTTCATATAAACACAATTGATGCATTTATTTACTTATTATGTTTTTAAAATAATAACTTGTATATCTATATTTTTTAACTATTTTAATAGATATATTTAATAAAAAAATGATAATTTAATTAGAAAATTTACGAATTGAGATAATTATATTTAAATGTATCTAGTCCGACATTAGTTACTTTCGTAGATTTACTTAATTAGCATGGAAAAGAGAAATTTTATCTTGAATTGAAATGATATTTAGATATATTTGTTCAAACCCTGATATTTCACAAACCATACTATGTAATAGTTTTAAAAATATATTCCCCCGGTTTAGTCGCATTTGGTCATTTTATATAGATTTAAAAACTAATAATGTAACCCCAAGGCGTAAATGAGTTGGTAAGGCGCTCTTTTAGCTTAAGTGAGGTCGCGGGTTCGGACCGTACTCATGTATGCAGCCGTTTAAAACTTGGGGCCAGAGCTTTGCCTCCCGCAAGGGACCTACCCGGCTCGAGTGGGGATTAGTCTGAATGTGGAAAGCTTAAAGGTGCCGTTTCATAGTTGGAACCCGTTCAGGACACCTCATGATCAGATCAAAAAAAAAAAAACTAATAATGTGTGTTGAATTGTATATATTTTTATTAAATTGTCCATATTAATTAGGCCAAATGTTGTAAAAAGGCCAAACTTTTCACAAAAATTTCATAAAAGTCCTGACCTTTCAATTTTGTCGATTTTGGCCAAAAATTGATTATTTGGTTTCACAAAAGTCCTGACCTTTCAATTTTGTCAATTTTGGCCAAAAATAGATTATTTGGTTTCACAAAAGTCATGACCTTTCAATATTTGGCATGCCACATAGGCGTCACATAGGCTCCACATAGGCAAATTGAAATCAAATTGAGAGTTGGCCACAATTGAAACCAAATAATTTGTTTTTGGCCAAAATCGACAAAATTGAAAGGTTAGGACTTTTGTAAAACTTTTATGAAAGGTTTGGCTTTTTTAATACATTTGGCCTATTAATTATCACTAGTTTTATATTGGACTAGGCTTTCTACTCTTACTAAGTTATTTATTTTTAGGGATAAATTTGAAAAAATAGCAATTAATACTTTCTTAAAACTCTAGTGTGACAAATATTATGGACCATTTTTTTTTCAAATGCGACAAAATTGGAGGGAGTATCTATTAAGAAATTTAAAATTATAAATATATACTATATAATAATTTTTCTTACATTTTTATTTGGTTGATACATAATTTCTAAAAATATAGAATTAGAATTGTATGAGATTAAATATGAAAAGAAATTAATGAAAAAATTGATTTCATTTCTGTTAGATTGGTTGATTGGTTGACAACACCAATTGTCAATTTAGTTAGTCACCATAAACAAGAAATAAACCTTAAATCTACTAAAGTTAATGGCATTGATTAAAATTTACTGGGCATGGATGGAAGTTTATCCACAGTCAGATATGGAAAGACCCCACAAAATGTTGGTACAACTAATATCCAACCAGATATACATGATATAATTAGCAAAATACAAAGAGTACTTATATAAGCTTCAGGAAAACAATAATCCACAAATAATTTTTTTTCCTGAAAGAAAACAACAAATAAATTTTTATATAAACTTAATTTATAAATCTGTTACTGATTTTTAAAATTTGTCGCATTTAATTATTTCACATAACTTAAAAAGTAATAAATATATTTTCATTTAATAATACAATATAAATAGAAGAGCTGCAAAAGTCCAAGCCTCAAGGCCGAACCCGAAGCCAGACCTCAAATAGAGCACCCGAGATTATGAAACCGGTACAATCCGAGCTCAGGACTTATGCCCGGCCATAATTAGAATACTGAGACCAAGAACCAACATTAGTCCATCTCGATTCTAACACTCAAATTGACACCACTCCTCTGAACCTCGGAGAGAAAGAATTAATCTGAGACAGATGGACTCAAATAAAAAAATCTCCAACGAACTTTTGACAAGAAATTTTCTGACAGTAAAACATCTAACAATGGAACACCAGACACCATTAGGGGTGTAAATGAATCGAGCCGAGCCGAGCTTTGGAGTGTTCATGTTCGGCTCGTTTAGCGAACAAGGTGTTCATGTTCGGTTCATGTTCAGTCGAGTTTTGAACAGAGTGTTCATGTTCGGTTCGTTTAAATTTTATAGTGTTCATGTTCGGTTCGTGTTCAGCTCATGTTCGTTCGTTTAGCCGCTAAACGAACAAGCTCACGAACGAGCTCGATAAGTACTAAACGAGCTCGTTCACGAACAAGCTCGCGAACGAACTCGATAAGTACTAAACGAGCTCGTTCGTGAGCCCGCTCGTTTAGCGGATAAACGAACTAACACAAACTTTTAAACGAACAAACACGGATATGAGCTGTATAAATTAAAAACAATCTAATCGAACTCATTCACGAATATGAGCTGAATAAATTAGAAACATAATTATACAAATTAATCTAGATATGAATTAGTTCACGAACACCTAATCGAGTTTCTAAACGAGCTTGTTCGTGAACTATATACGAGCTCGTTCACGAACTTGTTTACGAACTCTTAGTCGAGCTCGTCACGAGCTTGTTCATGAACTCTTATTCGAGCTGTTCGCGAACATAAACGAGCTGAACACCACTATGTTCATGTTCGGCTCGTTTATATTAACGAACATAAAATCAAGTTCGAACTCGGTTCGTTTAGAATACGAACGAACATGAACCGAGCTCTTGTTGAGCCGAACACCGAACTGCTCGCGAACGACTCGGTTCATTTACACCCCTAGACACCATACAAACGCCGCCTCTGCATATCACGCGCATAACAAAAACAATAACTGAATCAGACACGTCATTACACTTTTAACAAACTCTGACACGTGAGCATTCTTTGTAAATACTCAAAAACATGTAAGGTTAATATTCTTTTTCGTACTTTTAGTCAATCTTTCTCTTCCTCCTTCTTTCTCTTACCTAAACTGATTTGATCATTAGACTTATAAGATAAAATATTTTGGACTAATTTTTTTTCTTAAATACGACAAATATCATTGACCGATGTGACCTTCAATAATTGAAAATTTTAATCAAATTATTTCACGATGCCAGAGTATAACTGATGCAGCAGAAATTATAATAATATAAGATGAACTATCGATAAATTGTTAAATTCCATACAATTTTCAGCTACAGTCTTTTATAACTCATTGGATCAGAAAATTAATAAAAAATAAACATTCAAATTCGTTGATTTTAAGAAATATCATAATCGAAATAAGCAAAAACAGTTATTCTCAAATTTGAATTAATAAAAGCTGCTTAAGCCGAACAAAAATGCTAATTTATTTGCAAAAATAAATCACCGTAAATTAAGAAAATTTTATGACGAGTTTCAAAAATATGATACAACATTTCTTTTGTTAAATTTTAATATGATACAATATTTTATAAACAGATTATTCTCGTTTTAGAGGTCTAAAGGATGAAATTTGACCCAAAAACTTAATCCGTTTCCATTAAATTGAAGTATCAGATTCAGAACAACCAAAATGCAAACAAGTCCAAATCACCATAATTATATAAAACCGTTTCTATTTAATTTGTTCCAATTTATTTTAAAAATATACAAGCCACGCTATCCACATTCATAATTAAAAATTTAACCCTAATTTGGATATTAATTTAAGAATTTTTGTAAATATATAGAACAAAGAGATTAAATTTTGTGATTGGAGAGTATATTAATGTAGAGACAGAGTGGACAGGATTGAAGTGCTTGCTGTCAATTCTTCTCACTATCTTTCCTTTGTAGACAGCAAATTAGAGTTTGCAGCTGTCGGATCTCTTTTAGTTTTTCTCCCTTTTTAATTTAACCAAAACCAAACATAACATAACCCAACCCAACCCATACATTTGTTGTCAAGAAACTCATCATCATCCGACTCATAACTCCAAACAAACACTATACCTCCATTTCTATCATTTTCTTTGTCTCAAAATGCAATCATTCTTTTCTGCTGATTCAGATACAGAATCAAAGCGGAGACACTATAATGAGGTATAAGAGAATAATAGTGGTGCCACGTTCAGTCACAGACTCGCACTGATCCTACTATATTTCAACAAAAGCCGCTTCACTGGTTCAACAAACCCTAAATATGGCGTACCGATCTCAGTTTGGTGACACTACTTTTACCAAAGTGTTCGTCGGAGGATTGGCATGGGAAACTCCTCCCGAAGAAATGCGGAGATATTTTGAGCAGTTTGGAGAAATTCTTGAAGCTGTTATTATTTCTGATAAGAATACTGCAAAATCTAAAGGATATGGATTCGTAAGCTCTTAATCAATTTATAATTTATTACTTAGTATATATAGCTTCAGCATTGAGTTTTAATCTATTAATCCTTCATATTAGGTTACGTTTCGTGATCCTGAATCGGCTAGAAGGGCTTGTGCCGATCCTAATCCTGTTATTGATGGAAGAAGAGCAAATTGTAATATTGCTTCTCTTGGACGGCCTAGACCTTCACCTCCTCGAGGTTAATTAACAAACTTTTTTATTTAATTATATTTTTGATGGAACTCTTAAAAATAAATAAATATGGTTTAATTTCTACATTGATAGTTATGAATAATATTGGTATGCAATTATTGTGACAATGCAGGAAGACCACAAGGTGGCAGTCCTTATCAAGGAAGTCCATCGTATAGTGGAATGGCAACGCCTTTGCCTCATCCTCCACCACCTCCTCCGCCGCCACCGCCCCCTCCGGTCATTTATCCACATTACGGGTCAGTTGTTCCTTCCTGCAATGATTGTTCACCTTAATAGTTAATGGTCCATGCTACTCCATGTTCTATTTTAATTTTTTTGGTTCAAAAATATTTATCTCTTCGTTCGAGACAGTTGGTTTCAGCCTGTAAACAACAAATCATATAATTGAGTAACTAACGTGCCACCACAAAAAATATTAAAGATAAGAAAAATATATGAATTTTTCTGAAAAATATATAACTATGAATAGAAGAGAAGTGCAATTGTCTCTCATGTAATGTTTAAAAGCTTGTACATATACTTCAGGACAGCTACTATACAACAATATGACCCACGTTGACTTGGAATATCTCCAATATTTTTATTATTAAAAATAATATTTTATATGAATAATAAAACAATTTAAATATAAATTAACTATTTAATCTTTAATCTATAATTTTGATTTTTTTTTATAAATATTAAAATATTTTTTTATTAATTTAGTTTATCTCATTTAATTTTCAGTGTGGAGAGTGAAACTAACTATATTTTAAATATATTAATAAATATTCTATGATATTTTAAAGTTATTAATAATTAATCTCTTTAAATAAAAAAATTAACATTTTATAAAAGTTATTAGAAAATGCTCTTAGATTTACAATGAAACACTCTTTTTTTTTGGTAAGCCCATCCGGTTTCCAAGGTTTCGCCCTGACTAATCCGGATCCGACCCGTGTCGCGCACCTGGCATGGTGGGTGAGTCTTCCAGTGGGAATTTTTTGCATTCACAAGGACTCGAACCCGAGACCTTGTTTAAGCGATATCAAGCCGCTTACCACTTGGACCAACTCCCATTGGTGAAACACTCTTTTTTCTTCTCATAACTATAAGTTTTTTGAAACTTTATGGTGTCAAAAACAAACTTTCAGAAAAGAATATTATAGAAAGGGTAGTCAAGAAATAAGAAACTTAGATCAAAATATGCATACTGAACCCAAACGATAAAGCTGACAAAATTAACTTTTCATCATCCATATGATATACCAAATCACATTACAATGTATGAGATGAATTCTTTTTTTGAATGTGGTCCTCTATATATATAAAAGGGATTCATCTTGTATTTTTCACCACCATTTATGTACATTGTATTGTACTTTGTCTCTAGTTATGCTTGTCTGAAACAAAAGAAAAGGAAGGCTTTTATCAGCGTAGTTTCTTCATCGTCAGAAGGAGTTCTGGATCGAAAATAAAATTATCAGAAATATTCTGATAAACTTTCCTAGGGTTTTGTAATTATATGGTCATTCAATTATTAGTTTACTATATAGTAAAGCAAATTAATTTGTTCTTTGAAGGATACATAATTAAAGCATTCATAGTATCTATTACAAGGAGCTAAATAAGGAAAATGAAAGTGACATAGATTAATACGATCGATCACACCATAATTTGTCCTTTATTGGCCAACGTTAGTGGGTCATTCTTCTTCACCATAATAGGCTCCTAATTAATTAGATGCACTATAAATATACAAAAATTCAACCATAAATATACATTTTTCTTTGTATGTACTATACTCTATATGATAGAGTACGTACGTATATCTATATATGTCATATTGATCCAACTCATATATGAAAACATATTTAAATATATTTGTGCATGGATCGATGGAATTAGCTTTTTATACCCACAACCATATATTATAAGAAACATTATCGTTGGTAACAGTTGCTATCGTGGTAGGTCCAGTTTGCAGAATTCACAATAAGTTCGTCATCCTACCCCTTTAATTTTCCTTTACTATACAAATAATTATCAGCAGCTCACTTGCTTTTAAATGCAAATTTATTAACTTGTAGCAAATTTTCCATTTTTGCAGGTTTCCTCCTCCTTACACTCCTGACTACGCGTACCATCAGGTAAATAATAAATAAACTTGCTGAGTTAAATTTGTCCAAGGTACATAGGTAGATAAAATGGTTAAATAATTCTTGATCTGTAAATTTTTTACACTTGGATTACATTACATCATTGGGTATGTCACATATTAGTAATCCAGCTTTCATTTTTCCAAAACAAGAGGTTACTATCGCAGTTCCGGTCAATAATCGCTTATATGACAACTGAAAAATTAGATGCCGAGTTTTTTATTGGGAGTGTTTATCCCACGCAACCGTTGCGTCACGTCATTTTTACAACAAGCCAATGAGAATTTGCGATAGGGAATGTTTTAATTATCACTTATTTTTTTATCATTAATTTTTTCACATGACCAGCGCATGATTGATTTGTTGCACGAATGACATGGCGCAACGGTTGTACCCAATAATTATTCTTTCATTGGCCATATAAGAAGATAATTCGCCAGAATTCACCGTGTAACCTTCCGTTGTTGAAAATATAAAAAGTAACTTGTCAAAATGTGAAAAATAAACGATATAATCAAAATGTAAGAAAAAACAATAATTTAGTAACCGTTAACTTTTTTAACCATAATTATTATTTACTGGATGGTGGTGCAGGCTGCAATGTACAACACACAAGTTCAAGTTCAACAGCCACAATATTATCATCATCAAATGTACGGAACATCATCATCTTCAACAATGGGGTCACCATATTATTATCATCATGGCTATTCCTTACAACCTGTAAGAGGAGCTATTTCTGGAGCTAATCAACGGTCACCGTTTTATTACATTCCAACTAATAGTACAGTTACTACTCCTCCTCTTGATCCTTCTTCCTTCTCCACTTTTCCGACTCCGGCTACGATTCAACCCAGAAGACATCCTTTACCTTCTTCTAGTACCGGTACGCATTACTTCTTTCCTTTTTTAGAACTTTTTGTTGTACACTAATTCTTTTAATTGCTAATCCTGTTAGAATACATAAATGCTAATATTATTAGGTAGGGACAGGGTCGTCGTACTCGGCCAATTCAGTTAAAATCGAATTAATT
Source organism: Mercurialis annua (assembly GCF_937616625.2). NCBI lineage: Eukaryota > Viridiplantae > Streptophyta > Magnoliopsida > Malpighiales > Euphorbiaceae > Mercurialis > Mercurialis annua. The sequence goes on along the minus strand of NC_065570.1, from coordinate 53,654,249 downwards.
TACTCATAATCAAATTTTTATTTTTTTTAATCAAACGACTGAATTAATTGAATTAAATTAATCAATAATTTAAAATATAAAAACCGAGCCTAATTAGTCTATTAATTTAGTTAAACTGATAACAAATATTAAAAAATAATTATCATAGCTGAATTAAAGAAAAAGTATTAACCGAATCAAACCGGTGAAAATATAAATTTAATTGAGAATCTTTAACTAAATTACTCATAAAGGTTATGATAATTTGGTATGAACATAACATGCATAAAAGCAGCAGAATAGGTGGTACTGGTGAAATAGGAAGAGCCAAAGGGGGAGAAGGGCCACATGGGCAAGCTAAGGCATGTGGATGAGCTGTGTGGTTATAGCAAATAATGGGTCAATATAAAGCAGTCACAGATTTCAATATATATTATAAAATGGCATGTGGTTTCAGTGCGAAGATGATGAATCTTCTGAATTTGCACTTCCACTGCTCGTCTATTCTCAGGCCCACTGCGCCATCTCACTTATTGTTTTCCCATAGTTTTTTAGGTTAAATAACATTAATTCTTCATTATTATGCCCTCTCTATAGGATGAGAAACATAAATAAATGATTTCCATCTATTTTATTTTTTGGTTTATTAGAAAGTCCTCTAAAGCATTTTTTTTTATATTTAACCAGTAAAAAATTATTACGCATTTATTACGGTTTTGGTTGAATTGGCCGGTTCGACCGGGTTCTTTTGTACTTGACCGGTAAAATTCAAAGTAGTCTTTTCAATCGGTCCCTTAAGAGTTTTTGTTTTGATCTTAGGAAGAATGAGAAGGAGAAATTTGGGTCTCAAACTCAACATCTAGAGGCTAGAGCTAGCTAGGGCTATCCCCACTTGGTAAATGGGATACATTATTAAGCTATAAATTGTTGAGGCACATACCTATGGACTATGGTCCGATACTCATTTAGTACAATTTATTTTAAAATTATAATTAAAAAAATATAAATTCACCAAATTGATATTGACGCTATTATGCCTACATTATCTATACATCAACCTAATAAAATATATAAATATAACAATTATTCAAACAAATTGCAGTGCGTTTGAGGAGAAAATATCATGTTGTTGTGAAGTTATTTTCTTGTAAAGATTTCCATTTTCTTTAGCTATGTTTGTAAAAGATCTCTTAGTTATGGGCTTAGGGTTGAAATAGAAAAGCTCACTCTAATGGATCTTTTTCTTGTAGCCCAAAAAAGTTGAACCCAAAACAATTTGATGTCAATAAACTAAAACCCAAACTCTGCCCAATAGAAGCATGTGAATAATTTTGTTTAATTAGATTGCACCTCTGTATTTTAATATGATCAGCCAACTTGATTTCCTTATCTTTTGAACTAATTAATAGTATTATTTTTTATTGGTTGTGTTCATCAGATTCACAGCAAACTACTCCACCTCATTCCACAACAGAAACCGAAGCTGGTGTAGTTACTTCAGAAAGTACAAACCCAACAAATTGAGAATTCATGATGATGATCTTTCAACATATACACCATTCAAAATCTCATTTCAAATCTGTAAAATCTCCATAATTTTATGGTCTCATCATTTTCCCTTTAATTTTATATAAATTTATCCTATAAAAAAATCACAATCTATTTTCCTTTTTAATTACTTATTTTCATTTGAGTTAATCAATCCATTCTTATGAAGTCAAAAGCTTATTAACATTTCTTATTTCTTTTTTCAAAAAATTATGTATTATGAACTTGTGTAAGGAATTACAGCATTTCCTCACCGAGCAATTCTTTTAAACCATTCATCATGTCTCAGATTTTCTTGCAAGGCCTTTCTTTAATAACAAATATATGTTCAAATTATTATTTATTACATTATTACATTATTGTGTACATATGGACATTTGTACTCGTGATATAGATTCATGATTTGTGTATGATATGTTAGACCTAGCCTTAGCTTATATAATTAAACCAATCATTAAGATTCATGTTAAAATTTAAGAAATACTAACAAAATCAAAATATTGTATACATATTTGTCATATTAAAAGAGCAATATAAATACGGATTAATTTTCTAAATCTTTGAGTGGCTCTTTTTCTTCTTCCAGTGATAGAAAGTCAGAATGAAATAAGTAACAACCTCTAATTTGAGGATATAGCTCTAATATATATAGTTAGATTAACATGTTATTCTATTGTTATTTTAAAGACTAAATCCATCATAAAATTCATATACTATATTAATTTTTTATTTCACTTGATACTTTACACATACTTTGCATTTAAATAGTCCCTTAATTATTTATTTTGCATGTTCATGGTCCTTATATGGATGAAATTACAAAAAACACCATCGTTTTAATTGAAATTAAACGACATCTTTTTATGCATAAAAGGACCACATGTGTATAAAATAAATAGTTAAGGGACTACTAAAATACAAAAAAATTATGAAAGACCAGATGGAATAAAAGTTAATAATATAAGAACTATAGATTGGGTTTAGCCTATTTTAAAGACTAAACATATAATTTGGACCCTCATGTTTGGCTCAATTTTTAATTTTATTTGTAATAATTTTTTTGTTTGAAAGTGCTACACAACGTTATTAAAAATGGTAAAATGGACCCTCATTTAACATATTTTCTTTTTGCCATTATTTGTGTTGGCGTGGACAATGCTTGACATGCACGTAGTATTAACAAAAGGTCGAGTTTGTATCTTTCTTTCGAGAAATACTTGTGTGAAACTGAAATAAATTATTTATATTCTAATTGAATAAAATACCACGTGTATGTCATACATCACCCACATCAGTGGAGATAGCGGTGAGAATTTTCTTTTTATAAGAAAATGGTCCAATTTCATCAGTTTTAAAAGTTAAATTCCACTTTAAAATAAAATAATTATTAGGATCGAATATAAAAAAAAATCGAACCTAACATGAGGATCTTGTGTATTGACCTATTTTAAATTTTATCCACCCTAAGATTAGAAATAACAATTTAATCTCTACCTCATAACTTATTTGGATGCTTTAAAACTCAAAATAAACCTTAGGCCCGTTCATTCCTATATTTTGATGAAATTACTTCGGTAATTCCAATATAATTACTAATAATAATTTAATATTTTGTGAATATAATATTAAATAAAATAAACAATATTTAATTTTTTTCAGTAATATTTTAATATTTTAATGTTATATTTTTATTTATTTTATGGTTGATAATTAGTATTTAATTGCTCAGAATCTAAATTCGATAAGTGTAGTAAAACTAATGAGATAATTTGATATATGTTCAATTAATATTGCCTTTTTTTATTTTTATGGAATAAGAAAAAATATTATTTTTTAATATATATATATTTATAGGACGGATGGAGTATTATTTTATGGTGACTTTAATTGAAGTTTTTTTTATATGTTTTTTGGGACGGAAAAAGAATTATTTTGTGAATTTTTTTATTGAATATGGTTATATATAGCAGTTATGATATGCTAAGATACATTTTTAATTATGAAACTTGACTTTAGTGGTTTGAATTGATAATTGAACTACAGGACTTTTCATAGAGATGGAACGGTTCATGCTTAGCCTGGATGAAGTCTGTCTGACCTAGGATTAAAAAGTTTCATTATTATCTTAATTAACCTACACAGAAAACTGCAGATCTTAATTGGCACTGGCTAGGGAATACTTTTTGTTCATTTAGAAATTAATCATACAAAACTATTTTTAAAAACAATTCAAAGAAAATGACCATTTAGAGTATAAACTTTTAAATTACGAGATAAATTATAAACAATTTTTAGAAGATATATGTGTCAAATTACAGTTTAAGTTATAGATATAGAAAATCAGTTTGCCTTTTATTTTTATCAATTATAAACATATAAGAGCGCTAAAACTTCTAACTCTTAAACAGTTGGGAATGGTTTGATATGTGGTCACGGTAATTTTTAAGCAAAGCAGAACATTGATGATTGCTCTACGGGTGGATTTTGTTTTGACCGGAAGAGTTATTATAGTCATAGTGATAGCGTAACCAAATGAAAAAGAATGAAGAAGAATATAACTTATTTAGAAGGGTTACAAATAAGAAGTCCCAATCATGCATATCCACACTTAGAAACTAATCATCACTGCCCTGTGCAACCAATCTTTCACTAGATTTCACTCTCAATCTACACCTCTAACTCCAAGTAATGCCAAATCTTAGGGTTGACTGTGGAGAGGTAACCTGATAACATAATGCATTGCCTTATAATTTTAGCTTTCTGTAGTGCAATTCTTGCTAAAATTAGTGCCTATGGGCCAGACAAATTTAAGGTGTTTATTTTTCATTCCCAAAATGGATAAACAATATTATCAGAATAGATTTATTAGCCTCTTGACATGGGTTGTTTTCATTCAACTACATTATTCTCCAGCCACCCTACCTTATACCTTGCTCTTCAATTCTCGGGTTAAATATTTTTACGGTTAACTAACCAACTACACTGTTTTCACTAAGCAATTATCAATATTTAAAAAAAAAAGGTTACCAGATTAATTTATATTTAATTTTGTCTATGTGGCCGATGGATTATCATTGAGTCATCCGACTTATTGCAATATAGGAAAAACTTACTATAAATTGATCGGGTAACTTTTCGTTTTTTCACAAAATGAACATTGGGTTATCAAAATATAATAAATTAAATGTCGGTAGCTAGTCTGTAAAAATAGTATAATTAGATAATTAATTACAAAAATATTTAACCCTAAATTCTCATTATATTTCCATTATTCATGGCATCACAAATCATCTTCATAAACAATATATAAACCCTTCTAAATGAATAACAAATTAAATCTCTCCCAGTTTCATAGTTAGGCTTAACATGGAGTCTTCACATGTTCTTTGTAACCCTAATACTCCACTTGCTGCTGCTTCTTCTTCGTCTTCTTGTAAAAATAAGCACACTGGTAATGATATTGAGCCACTCGATCTTTTTCCTGGCTCCACTAGTTATAGTTCTATTGAGCCTATGCCATTGTTAAGCTCTTTAATCAGCTCTGAAGAACACGCACTCAGTAGTGAAAACCCTAATGGAGAAAAAGAGGATGTTACTGTGGCGTTACACATTGGCCTTTCAGATTATTATTGTCAAAGCTCAATTTCAAATACTAAAGTTAATGCCAATGGAGCTGCTAAACAATATTGGATACCAACTCCTGAACAAATACTCATTGGTTTCACTCATTTTTCTTGCCATGTCTGCTTTAAGACCTTCAACCGCTACAACAATCTTCAGGTTTCAATTTTTTTTTCTTTTCCTTTAACTTTTCTTGAATTGGAGTTTCATTTATTTTCAATTGTAATTTCTCTCAAGTAATCGCAGAGTTGAATCGAACAAAACTTACTGAAAGCTCAAAAACTTCTAAATGTCCTATGTTTTTTGTCCTTCGTTTTCATTTTCATAAGCGTTTTTTAGAAGTTTTGAAACTCAATATTTATAATCTATATATTTTTTATAATATATATTTTTTATTTCGTCATTTATTGTTTCCCCGTTTAGGGTTTATGTTTCCATAGTTGTCTTGCTTGATTATGCATATGTGTTTATTTTGCACGAAAATTTCTCGGCACATTTTGTCATTATATTTTAGCATTTTCCGTTTCCGTGCTGCATAGTCGTCCACCGGCATTTCATGGCATACGATTGTTTTTGTACAGATGCATATGTGGGGTCATGGATCCCAGTATAGAAGAGGACCCGATTCTTTGAAGGGAACACAGCCACGAGCCATGCTAGGGATTCCATGTTACTGCTGTGCAGAAGGGTGCAAGAACAACATACAAAACCCAAGAGCTAAGCCTCTTAAAGATTTTCGAACATTGCAAACTCATTACAAAAGGAAACATGGACATAAACCATTTATGTGTAGAAAATGTGGCAAGTTTTTGGCTGTGAAAGGTGATTGGAGAACCCATGAGAAAAACTGTGGCAAACGTTGGCTTTGTATTTGTGGTTCGGATTTTAAGCACAAGAGATCACTCAAAGATCATATTAAGGCATTTGGCTCTTCTGGTCATGCCCCTTTTCCTCCTCCATCATCATCGTTTGAAGGCTTTGGGCTATTAATTTGATGGGGAAATTCTTACCTAAACCCGGTTCATGAGAAATTCATGGACCAAGCCAATCAAATGCTAGAAATATAACGTATTTTTCTCTCACTTCACATTTTGCTAGCATTTGATTGGTTTGGTCCATAAATTTCACATGAACTGGATCTAGGTTAGAATCTCCCTATTTGATGATCCCTTTTATCTTTTGTTTAGGAAACATGCATCAATTTGGAGGCTATGTCATGTATTGTTGCCCTATATTAATGGACTAATTTGATCTTGAATTATCATTTACTTGTGCGATTAAATACAAGCATTTTTGCTTATTTAATTAACAAAAAATTAATTTGATTGGTATTAATTTTATCTATGCGGCAAATAAAAAGATGAAGGATCTAATTGATGATAAAAATAAAATATATTTCAGTCACTTAATTTATTTTTATAATAAATTAGTCCATAAAAATCTATCTAATTCTATGAAAATTGTAGGTCGTTATTAAAATATTTTTGTTATTTTTACAAGTATTTCTCCAAATTAAGATATTGAATTGTATTTTGTCTTTATTAGTTAGACTCTTTGTCTTTATTACTTGTTTCTTGGATAATTGATTAAAAATGTGAAATTGTTGAACTAAACTCTCAATTTTTTTATGCAAAATATATTTATCAATTTTATCATAATTATAAGGCCAAATGTTTTAAAAAGGCCAAAACTTTCACAAAAGTTTCACAAAAGTCCCGACCTTTCAATTTTGTCGATTTTGGCCAAAAACAAATTATTTGGTTTCAATTGTGGTCAACTCTCAATTTGATTTCAATTTGCCTATGTGGAGCCTATGTAACGCCTATGTGGCATGTCAAATATTGAAAGGTCAGGATTTTTGTGAAACCAAATAATCAATTTTTGGCCAAAATCGACAAAATTGAAAGGTCGGGACTTTTATGAAACCAAATAATCAATTTTTGGCCAAAATCGAAAAAATTGAAAGGTCAGGACTTTTGTGAAACTTTTGTGAAAAGTTTGGCCTTTTTACAACATTTGGCCTAATTGTAAATATATGTATTATTTTTTCTTTTATTTATTAATGTTGCAGTTGAAAGAAATGCATGAAAATGAACTTTCGATTAATGAAATATTGGCTGATTAATCAACTTTCGATTAATGAAATATTTTTATTTTTCAAAAAGAAAACTTTACTCCCCTTGTCCCATAAATTTAAAAATAGATTAACTTTTTTTCAGTTGCACATAAAATATCATTAATACTATATCTTTTAATTATTTTTTTAAAATAATCTCAAAAGTTATTTTAATTAAAAAAATTCTACTCGTTCAAAATTAAGGTATTTTTTGGAAGTATGAATATTACTTCATAATCATTAACCATAATCCTTATCAATATTAGTTCATAATTATTAATATCCATAAAATAAATAAGAATATTTTTTATTAAAAAAAATATTTAAAAGCATTTAAAGTGTAATTAAAAAAAATAGAAATTTATCTATATTTTTACAACTCAAAATAAAAACATTTTGTGTATATATGAGACGGATGGAATATTGCTTTGAATAAACTAACACTTATAGTTTCTTGAGAAAAGGGATAAATTAGCGCCTATGGTATATAGCAGACTTGTTCATGGGCCCTCGGACCGGGTTCGAGCCGAGCTCGCCGGACTTTTTAATTTTTTTTATACAAGTCTAAATTCGGCCAGAGATCGGCTCGGGATTTTTATAACCTACCCAAATTCGGTCTTAATTTTATATTTTTGCGGACTCGAGCAGGGTTTGAGCGGACTTATGTGCAAATTATGTAAAAATTAAAGCCCGAATCTGCCTATAAAATAGCGGGCTCTTTTTAGATTTAGGCTCGGACTAGTTTGGGGATGGAAAATCATTATTCAATTAATAAAGGCCGGACTTAGACGGGCCTGGACAGATATCCAAGCCTATGAACAGATCTAGTATATAGGAAGTTATGCTTTGTTCCATTTTAAATTTTCTATCTCGTTTAACCCATTAACGTTTCAAAAGCGGTTTGAATATGCCCGTTAGTAACAGAAGTTAAACGGTGTTAATATATGTCAACGTGGAAAAATAAATGCAGATACTAGTTATGAGTTGGCATTTATTAGTGAGTCAGTGACATTATGAACAGTGACATGGCATATTTTTAATTACACAAACAAAAAATTCTTAAAATCTCTCACTCCGTCTTAAAATCGATGCCGCTGCTTCCGTAAAAATCTTTCACTCCATCGGAGGTCCTCCGCCAGTGATTGCAGGGTCATGTCCAGAAGAATCCACTGCAATATATGAATGAAACTTTGGCATTAGCTAAACATAACTTGATGGGTAAGAGCCACTGCAGGTTCTTGAGCAGGGTTGGTACATTCACTTTGAGGCACCATTGATGAAGCTCCAAAATTCTCAACAACTGGATACCAAGTCGGAGGCAACAAAGGGTTTGCATTCATTCCTGAAGACCGATAATTACAACACTTTCTTCTGCGTTTTGAAATGCCATATTATAACTGTAACCACTAGCAACGATTTTCCAAATTCCAAAGACCCAGTGCCGAAATTCTAACCCAGCATAGCCAAAAGCAGAGGTAATTATGGATGTACATCTGAAGGAACTATAGAATATAAAGGGCAAAGTGGATTGAAGCAAAACAAGCTTGTGATGTCTTGAAAGGCTAAACAAGGGACGAGTAATATTTGCAGCTTTATACAACTCCGAGTAATATTTGCAGCTTTATAAAATCTAACTCAGCACCAGCTACTTACCCCATCTTTGCTAACAAAAAATATAAAATCAAGTCTACCTATAATATCGAGGAAGAAAAGAAGAATAGTTCCCGCAGACAAGAAAAGTGAAGCCTTAGAACATAAAGTGGACTCAAAATGTCATTACCACTGTTTTGGATTATGAGTAAGAAGAAAAAAAAATTGTAGGAGAGTTGGAAATGAGCGGGAGGCCGTAGATGGGTGGCGGAGATGAGTCTGATCACTGATGTAAGAAAATAAAATAATAGGGAGGAATGTTATAGAATAGTATTTTTTTATTTGGACAAAAGAAGTGCTGACATGGAAAATGTGATATCAAATACTACTAAATTTGTTCTTGGAGTGCCAACTCATCTCGGATATAACATTAACTTCTCCATGTACATAAGAATCGACACCGTCTAATTTCCGTTATGAAGAAAGGCATATTTGTGCCACTTTTGAAATGTTTATGGGGAGGAAAAAAAAAAAAGAAATGTTTATGGGTTAAATGAGATCGAAAATTCAATAAGGGCTTAGTTGTATCTGATATATATTATAAAGGTATTATATGTCTCTTTTTTCTAGTTTCTGCTTACAAATTTTTAATTGATAATTAACTGAGTCTATAATGGTTTTAATAATTTTTTTTTAAAATTAAATAACAATTAATTATATTTGAAATTATAACTTTTTAAGAAAAAACATATATAAATTAAAACAAGAGAAGATTTTCTCAAAAGAAAAAACAAGAGAAGATTACTTGGATTAATTTAAAAAATTCTCCTCTACAAATTTGTTACAATTAGAGAAAGATGATTTTAGTATTCATATATACATGTATTTTGGTTATGTTTGGACTTTGGAGAGCAGTGACCAATAAGACAATTTCAGTAATTCACTCCGTTAGAAAGCATACACGAATACTTTTCAATTATTAAATAAAACCGACAAAATAAATAAATAAATTAATGGAGGTGGGTGCAATTGCTCAAACGCCATTATTCCTAGCTGGTAATCAAATATATAGTCGTGATTGTCATGTTTGGTATGAATAATTCAGATAAGAAGTGAAGAAAACCTTTAATTTGGACTCTTTATGTCAAAATAAAGTAAAGATAATGTGTAATCTGATAAGATTGGCCATAATTAATTAGGATGGGAATACCTTCTGACTTTTGTGTCCCAGAATTTAAAGATTAAGCTTTCGCCTTGCCTGCAAGAACAGGAGATGGGATTCTCATAAGAGTAAAAGGGATATGGGTACTATTAGAGTGAGCATGGTTAGACTTGATCAATTTTAAAATCAATCTCACATACAAATACGCATACGGTTAAAGCTTTATGCCTACAAATTAAATAGAATTTACTTCTACTTGTTACATGCTAAAAACTCAGGATTAAATGGTTGTTTAGTATTACTTGCTATTTATTCATATATCAGTTCAGATCGAGTCATACGTGCATCATGCATGTTTATTTCCAGCCTTCCATTTTTCAACTTTTATATTTTTTATATTATTTACTTTCCAGCACTATAACATTTAGACTACCATATATTTTGAGATGAGATATTCCAAATGTGTTTTAAATCGATTTAATCAATAAAACGCAAGTCAAGAGGAGTGTCCACGAACCCATTCTTTTGGTCTGATGCACGATTCCTCATCCATAAGCGTATGAGGTTAATCTAGTCAGTATAAAAAGTATTTCCTAATTAAGATAGGTGTCGACTTCATTTATTTCAAAAATAACCAGATCCGAAATCAGTTATAAGTCTGGACGAGCGTCCTTGAAACCCACGCCCACAATGACTGACTTACTTTTTAAGCTATGACAATAAATAGTGAACTTTAAATAAAAATAATATGAAAAAAATGATCCTAAACTGCGAGTTACTAGAAATATGAGCAACTCTTTGGGGAACAAAAAGTAAACAACTATTTGATACGGAAAAAGTATAAAAAATCATACAATAGTTATCGGTTTTTTGTTTTATAATAAAATAATTACCCAATAATAAAAAATTTAAAAAGATTATCGAATTATATCCTTTCTACAAAACGGTGATCAAATTTAAGTTTGGACAAGTCAAAATGTACAGTCACCTGGCAAGGTCATAACTATTTTATAAAAATATTATAGTATTGGCCGAGTCAAAAAAAAATTAATAATTTTTTATAATGTTTTATAATTCGACAACCGTTTCAAAAAAAATTATAGCTCGGTAGAAAAAAATATTTAATCCAAAAGATGTACTAAAGCATCTTTCAATTGGAGGGTTCCTGACTCATTGTATGTGTGGACTTCAACAATGCAAAATTTACCGATCACAAACGAATGAGTAATATTATATAACCTTTCTTTTCAACCCATCTTTCTTAACCCATCTGACGTGACATTAAAAGAGTGGATGGATTAAAAGTTGGTATTTGAGATATACATTTTTAGAGGGTAATTGAATGAATTAAATGTTGACACGTAAGGAGGGACAATTAAAGTGGTATAAAATGGTGGGTTAAATAGCATTTTCTCAAACAAATAGGTGGTAATGCGATTAGCAGAAGGTTGATACAAATGATAAGGATTACTTGATAAATCTAAAATTAATGTTTCTAAAAATATTCTTAATTAAGACAACATACATATATATACCACATTAAATGAAGACGGTTACCTTAGTTTGTCTCTTATCATCAAAATTGACCAAACTCATTTATTGAAGCAATTATCGGCAAGTAGTAATACAGCTAGACCTTTCTATGTAAACAAGACAATACAAAGTACAAACAACTTACAAAAACTTGAAGAATATAAAAATTAACGTGATGATCAAAGAAAGAAAAACAAAATAATGAAAGAAAAATTACTATTATTATTATTTCATGCAAGAGATTCAGTCTCGATTCTCCCCAGGTCGATAGCCCATTGCAATTAAAAAAACACTTGAGACAGAGCCAAATTTGTAGTATCAGTTAATTTGAATCTTTCGAGGACAAGAGTATCTGATTAATCAAATTATCCAAATTCTGATAAGAAGACTCATCAATATTACCAGCAGCAGCTTCTTCAGCCAATTTCTTCCATTCCATAGCTTTTTTCTTCATTTCTTTCCCTTTATCACCATCCATTAATTCTACAACAAGGCTCTCAACTTCATTTCTCTTCACATCACTATTAATCTCCATACCAATCCCCCATTCACTACAGCTATATCTGCAATTCGTCTGTTGCTCTGCGAAAAAAGGCCAACATATCATCGGCACACCGCTGCAAATACTTTCAAGCGTAGAATTCCAACCGCTATGCGTCAAAAACCCTCCGATCGACGGGTGGTTCAGCACTTGTTCTTGCGGACACCAGCTTGCTAAAAGACCTCTTTCTTTTGTCACCCTTATAAACTCCTGTGGAAGAACCGCTGTGTCTCCGGCTACAAGATCAGGCCTAATTACCCATAAAAATGTTTTGTTGCTATTAGCAAGTCCCCAAGCAAACTCTACCAGTTGATCACTCGTCATCACAGTAATGCTTCCGAAATTAACATAAACGACAGAGTTTGATTCTTTTGAGTCTAGCCATTCGATACAACCCGATTCTTCTTTCCAGAGATTTGACCCGATCGTCTTCAATTCATCATCTTGGACATTGTTGAGTAGATGTTGGAGAGGGCCAATGGGGTAAACAGGTGGTAATAGTGAAGAAAGTGCAGATAAAGCGTTATGTTCTAACGTATCAAATGTATTTAAGATAATAGCAGAGGCCTTTTGAGCTCGTTCGGTTTCTGAAACTATAAATTTAAGCATTTTGTCTTCAGGATCTGTTGTTCTGAGAAAACTTGGAAAATCTTTCAATCGGATATCCTTGATCATGCCTGGTATCCAGTCAATTACAGTATCCAGATAACCATTTGTGAAGAAACTCTCATCTGCAAAATTCAAAACGAAGTATAAAATATATATATCATTAAATTGCTTCAACAATTGCATATAAGTGAGTTCAATTGTATTGGAGTTCTTTTGAAAATTGTATGTTGTAAAAAAAGATTTACGAGATCTGTATTTCAGCATTTCATGTCTTTTTCAGAAAAACAGCTCCAAAACTTTGTATTTACAATCTATTCTTAAAACAGTATGTTCTACTTTTTTTTGTTTGAGCATTTTTTTGTCTTGGTATATTTGTTTCCCTACAACATAAGACGGTCAAATTAGGAGAGTAATCAAGTCGAGTCGAATCTAAACACAGCCAAATTCGAGTTCGTCTGGACTTAAAAACTCAAAACTCAACTCGAACACAGACTCCAAAGAATAGCTGAGGCTTGAATTATAATTATTTTTATAAATATTTAAACATTAAAGTAGTATTATATGTATATATATAATTGTAAAGAGTAAAAATTAATTAATTAAAAACTCGATTAAGCTCACAAGTTTATTGAGCCGAGTATTTTGATACTATTCAACTATTTTTTTCTTTCATGAAAGGCCGAGAAATTCAGTTGACTTTAGTAGCTTGTTTTTAAAAAAAAATGAGTAGCCTCAACTTGATATTAATAAATCAATTTTAGATATAATTTGAATTAATTTCGAGTAGATCGGAAGTTGGCTCGACTTGATCACAATTGGTGAAATGAATAACAAGTATTAATTTAAAGAAAAACGAACCTTTGAATGGGGTAAAACCCTTTTGAATGAGGTGGTGATAGTGAAGATAAGCAAGAAAGCCAGAAGCGCTAGTAGTCCAAAACAGAACTTCAGGAACACCCAATTCCTGAGCAGCATCAAGAGTGAAGGTCATGGCTCCATCAGAAATGACGCAAGAAACCGGAGGAACATTAGAAGCGGCATCATTAAGCTTCGAAAGGAGGCTCTTGAAGTGAGGCAAACAAGTTGTCTTGGTGGAGACGCAAAGCGAAGGTATATCTTGGGTGGCGTCGGTATCGGTGGGAGGAAGACCGTCGGGAATAGTGTGAAAGTGGAAGGAAGGGAGGCCGTTGAGAGAATCAGGGCCTCTGGATTTGAGGAGGCGTCGGTGATTGTATTCTGTGTTGACGAAGGAGATGTGGAAGCCTTTGTGGTGGAGAAGTTTGGCTAGCTTTAGCATTGGGTTGATATGGCCTTGTGCTGGGTATGGAATGCATACTGCGTGAGGTTTTCCGGCAAATGACTGAGCACCCATTTTCTTGATTCTTGATTCTTGATTTTCGATTTGTTCTGCTATTATATTGCTCTCTCAAACGATTCTGTATTTATATGCTGATGCTCTCTGCAAGAGAAGATGGTCTGCATTTATAGAGATTTCATGATAGAGAGGTCAGGATAAATTTTCAACCAAGAAAAGCTCATAAAATACTTATAATTTTTATATTTTTAATAACAAAAATTAAACAAGCATCAAATATTTTTGATTTATTATTAGTTTTTTTATCAACATCTTATACAAATGACATAATAATATCCGTCGTGTGGACTAACCATTTAAAAGAATAGTACTAAAGTAGTCAATCTAAACTGAAGTATTCAATTTTTAGATTCACTCAACTTTTCTTTTATTAATTTAGTTATTAAATCTTAAAATATTTCATCTTACTCATTAATATTTCAAATTACTTACTGATTTCACATTAAATTGAGTCTCATTATTATAGATTTATTTAATTTATACAAATTAAAAAATACTTTTCAAATTAAAAATATAATTTGTTATTTAAATATTAATTAATTCATCATTTTAATAAGAAAACAATAATAATTCAAAAACAATTAAAAACTACATAAAGTTATTAAAATTATTAAAATAAAATCATTTCTCAATTATGAGAGACATATTATATTTTCTCGTATATCAATGAATCAATATTCCTATGATCGCCAAACTTTTTTTTTTATATATATATATATATAACATGTTTAGATTATATCGATACATAATTCTAGTTGAATTTGATATTATTAAAATGTTTTTGACTATTTTAAAATTTTAATATTTACATTAAACTAAATTATAAACTCTTATAATAAAATAAAATTATATAAAAAAAATTATATCTTTAAAAAAATTAATTTAGATTAATTTTATTTTTTTACAAATATAAAAGTTAGTTGTTGGAGATAATCTGTTAGGTCGTAGAGTTTTTTTAAGTCATCTGAAACAATGAAGTAAAATAATTGAAATAAAATCTACGATTTGATGAAATACAGTTCGACAGACCTAATTATCAGATCAGGCACCGCTATTAATATCGATCAATTTGGATTGGAGTTATTTATTCCTTCCATTTCATTTTTAACTGAAAATAAAAAAATAAATTTTTTATTTTATTCTAATTGATAGTTTTATCTATAAAATAATTTTTATATTAATTTTTTTATTTTCTTTAATTAAAGTATTAAGAATAATTTTTTTTTAAATATAATATGTTTAATATGATATGAGAATTATAAAATCAAAATTATTAAATTTGTTAAAATAATATGTAAAGGATTTCTTTTAATGTTAAAATTGGTCGAAATGACTAGTTAGATAATAATATTCACAAATAAAACACAAAATAAGAGAAGAAGAAATTCAAATGGATATTGCTAAAGAAATGGTGGTGGAAATGGAATCGGATGGTTGGCTTGGCTATGTGATGACGCCGTAATCCTGGCGGTTTGAATTTGATAAGCTCAGCAGTCAGCAGACGGGAAAACAAAATGAATCCATCACGACTCCATTTTAATATTTATATAATCTAACTTTATCACTTGTCTGCTACTGCCCATATTTATAATGTTGATTTTATTATTTTAATATTATTCTAATTTGATCCCACATTGCCGACTTTAGCCAGCTTCTATATCACCCTTTAACTCACGTAAGCAAATACATAATCTTTAATCTGCTTTTTATTATTTTATTGGTTTTACTTAAAATTCCTTTGATTTTTTTATGGAGTTGTATACTCCTTTCGTCCTAATAAAATTATCAACTTTAATTTTATTATACAATTTAAAAAAACATATAATTATTATTATAATTTTTTTATCATATTTTTTATTTGATACAGAATCCACTTTTAAGTTACTGTATATATCAATAAATACTAATTCATTAATGAATTTTAAATATAGATAGAATAGAAAGATTGAATTGTAATATTGTTAGAGCATTTCCAATGGTGCTATTTATTTTAAAGAGTATTTTTAATAAAATAAAAAATATCTTTAAAATAAAGAGTGCTATTTTTAATTTTACTCTAATGAGCTCTCTAAATTTAATTTTGAATTTTGAACTTTTACAGATAATAATAAAAATATTAAAAATTAATAACATTAATTCAATAATTTTTTTATTTAATTTAATTTTTATAAAAAGTAATACTAATAATTTTTATTTTAAAATTATTTATTTATTCAGTTTTTATATTAAAAATAATTAATATTATATTTTAAAGTAAAACTAACTAGCTTATTTTTTAAAATTTAAAATTTGATTTTTTAAAATTTGAAGTAAGGAGTGAAAATGACTCTCTACATGTGAAGAGCCATTTTCACTCTTTTCTTTAAATTTAAAAAATAAAGAGTCCATTGGAGTTTTAATTTATTGCAAACTCTCTAAATTAAAGAGATTAGCAATTTTAGAGAGTCCTTTAGAGATGTTCTTACTATTTTTTATACGTGTGCAAATATTTAAAGGGGTTTTGTTTTTAAGTGAACAATTTTAGTATGACGGAAGAAATAGTAGGGATGACTTTTATTTTCTTTGCAAGTTCATAATTTTTCATTGGAAATCCACAACACGGTTGAAAATAGCTGGCAAGACCAAATTATGCTACGTGCCTAAAAAGAATAATACTACCTCCGTTCTTTTTTAGTTGTCCATTTAGCCAATATTATACATACCAAAATAGTGCTTTTTTGTCTTAATTTATAAAGAAAAATACTAATATAGCCCTATTAGTTAATAAATGCCTTTTAAATTAAAACATAAGATCATTTATTAGGGATGGGTAAACTTGGAAGATAAGTAGCTAATATCACATGAAATTACTAAATGGACAACTATTTGTAGATAAATAAAATTGGCTAAATGGACAACTAAAAAAGAACGGAGGGAGTACTATTTTGACTAATGACATTGCAACAAACGAACAGATAAAATTTTTTTTAAAAAAATTGAAATATACACTTCTAAA
Organism: Mercurialis annua; assembly: GCF_937616625.2. NCBI lineage: Eukaryota > Viridiplantae > Streptophyta > Magnoliopsida > Malpighiales > Euphorbiaceae > Mercurialis > Mercurialis annua. The sequence goes on along the minus strand of NC_065570.1, from coordinate 53,637,180 downwards.
AAAAATTATATAAATAAAAAATGATCACGTAATATGATGTAATAAAAAGGATTAAAATAAATGAGTTGAATGACATTTTTTAAAAAATTATATGTGTACAAAGGCCTCACTTGATTCAAAATATACAATTCCCGAAAAGTATATTTTTCGGAAAGTTAATTACGGACGAAGTTAGTGTGGAGGAAATTAATATTTTTATTACTTGGTTCAATTAATAACTTTTCGGGAAGTTGTATTTTTTTTTAGTTAATTAAAATTTAAAGATAATATTACCCTCAATAACTAAATTGGCTAATCTAATGTATGGACATAATAGTATTTTAATTAATTTAATTAGGGAAGTAAAATTTACCTGGGTTTTGTTAGGGAAGTCATTTTTCTAGGTAAAATAAAGTCAACCCTTTAACTTTTTGGGAAGTAGATTGGCAAAAATGAGTTAAGTGAGAAAAAAATGCTATTTTTTGAAAAGTTGGACTTTTTTTAGTGAACCTACCCCAACCAAGTGAGGCAGAAATACGTATTCATATTTCTAGATATATTTATCAATATGAAAAGACACTATAACATCTTCTTAGTCGAAAAAATTTAAAATTTCTAATTTTTTTTATTAATAAATTTTTTATATTTAAGCAAATATATAGATTTTAATATGATATAAAAAAAATTATCATTTAAATTGGACAGACATAAAAATTTATAAAAGTATAAAAATATTTTTAGCTTTTTTATTTGGGAGGTGGAAACGAAAAATTATGCACACAACCGTTGCGCCATGTTATTGTGGAACAAACTAATGATGCGTTAACTATGTAGAAAATTTATAATAAAAAAATTAAGTAATAAATAAAAAAATTTCTATCGCAAATGTCCACTATTTTGTTGTAAATAATCTGACATAGCATAACTAATGTATGATTAAACACTCGGTGAAAATTCCAACAAGAGACTTTAAAGGATGAGAAAAGTTTGTGGATTGTCATAATTCATAACCTATTACTCTATTAAACAATTTTTTATAAAAAGAAAGAAAAACAATATATTAAAATTCATAAATTATATTGATGGATTTTAAGCATTCAAATTTTTTTAATCCTAACGGTGTCTATAAAATATTGGATGAATTGTCCAATTTTAGAAATATTAAGTTGCCTAGTTCAAATGGCAATGCTTCTATAGTAATTTTCCCATATTCAGGTCATCTCTACAACAATCTAGCAATATAATTAATGTCAGAAAATGAAAGAACAGATATACCTACAAGTGGGGATGGCCCGGTTAATAAACCGACAGTTCATGGTTTCATAAGCTGAAATCGGTTCAAAACCGCTCTTGAATGGTTTCGAGCCAGTTTCTAACAGATTAATTTGGATTCATAATTTAATAAATTAATAAATATTTTTATTTATATCTATATTTTGTCTTTCTTTTCCACTTTCAGCTACTATCCCTATCTTTTTTTTTTCAAATATTCCTTTTTCGGTTTGCTTTTCCTCACTTTTATTTGTTCTAAGAAAATAATCAAAAACCATAAAAAAGAAAAAAAATTGGCAAAATATATATTTAGATTTATGTACCATTACAATTTTAAATTGGGCCCTTCATTTCTATTATCAAAATTAAGGCTATATACTTTAAATTTTGTAAATATTAGGTTGTTCTAGGGGTGTATAAAAACTACCAAAACACAAAAACTAAACTAAATATATGGGTTCGGTTCGGTTATATTAAATTTTGATTCCGGTTCTGAGAAAAGTGAAAAAAACGAACTGACCGAATTTATAATATACCAAATAATTTAACCGATCGAATATGCCGATAAAACGCTTGATCTTTTAAAATTTCAACCTTTACAAATATTTTTTTCAAAAAAGAATTAAAAGTTAAAAGTTCACCAACAATATAAAATAAAATATTAAAAAAATAAACAAACAAAATAAAATATTGAAGACAATTTTCAATATTCAAAGGTTCATGGATCATCATGGAGCATAAAAAGAATAAAAAAAAAGTTGGCATGCAAATTAAAAAAGTTTCAAAAATTCATTGGCTAGATCTTATATCCTATATATTTTTTAATCTAACCAGCCGAATTAGAGAAGTTAAACTAACGCATTGGCATTTTATAAAATTTATTTTAAATTTGATGGGATCATGTTCACGATTTATACCGTTCATTATAAAATAAACGGTGTAGATAAAAAAGTACAAATTTAATCAAATTAATCTACACCGTTCATTTAACTGAACGGTGTAAATCGTGAACATGGCAACCTCAAATTCATTTCAACTGGAGGAAATCCTAATCCTAAACTAATTATGAATTGACCTAAATGGTACAATCAGTTAGATCTAAAATCGGTCTAATTGGTCATTTTGGGCCGGTGTAATGCCTTAAAAGATCCCGACTTTATAGTCTCTTTTCAATCATACCCTGACGTTGAAAACTTATCAATTTTACCCAATTTTTTATTTTATCGTTTCAACCAAATTTTTAATTTTTATCAAATTTTTTTCTTTTATAATGACATCATTTAATTAACTATATTTAAAAAATAAATAAAATTCATTTTCACTTAAAAAAGTACAACTAAGTCTTTTATTTTTAAAAAAATAACTAAAACTACAATCAAATTAAATTAATTTAAATTTTTAATTAATTTAACTAAATCTAGATAAATTTTAAACATGTACAATTAATATATGATATATATGGAGAACGTTATTAAATTTTTTTTCAAATGAAAAGAACGTTAATTTAATATTTTAGGATACAATTAAAACTATAAAATGCAAAATATGATAAAATAACAAATTTTCAACATTATGGTGGAATCGAAATGAGACTACCTAGGTCGGGTTTTTTTTTAAGGTATGAGGCTTTTTAGGCCTCTTCTGAAGGATAACCAATATGCATCCAAATTGTAACCGCATATAGTTGCTGAATTTGAATTTTCTAACCTAAATTGTTTGACCAAACTGCAAATAATTATGATTAAGGACGATATTACCAATAGATTCCAATTAATTCAACAGCTAGCTGCGCCATTGATCTCAATTTGTTTGATTGAGAGAGAGAAAAAATGAACCATGTCAGATATGGCAAAACATTGTGCAACTTTTATCCATTCTTAAACTCATGCTATAACATTAATACTTGAGAAGACGGGCGTCATATGGAATCAAAAGACTTGATTAGTCGCAAATGAGAGATTATAACTACTGTTATTGAGTGATCAATTTTTTTTTTCAATTAATATAAATGAATCAGGCATAAAATAAGACTCTAGATTTTTTTAATTTGGAACTCAAAGAAATCAAGAACAATAATTTGTTAAAATTAAACACATATGCATGACGTTCGCATGTTCTGATTCTTCGATTAAAAGTCTGATTGTACATATTGTTCGTTCATATGTATTTGTTTCTTAGTTTCAAATAGTCTAATTGTGATAACCCTCTACTTTTATCCTTCATAACTTTAATATTTTTTCTTTAGGCCTAATGCCTCAAAAGATCCGACCTTTTACGGTTTTACCCCCTTCCAATCCCACTCTGATGTTGAAAACTTGTCAATTTTACCCTATTTTGCATTTTTGTGTTTTAATTGTATCCTAAAATATTAAATTGACGTCTTTTTAATTTGGAAAAAATTAAAAAATGTTCTCCATGTCTAGCATATTATTAATTGTATATGTTGAAAATGTATTTAAATTTAGTTAAAGTAATTAAAAATTTAAATTAATTTTAATTTGATTATGATTTTTAGTTAGTTTTTAAAAATAAAAGACTTATTTGTACTTTTTTGAATGGAAATAAATTTAATTTTATCTTTAAACTTAGTTAATTAAATTATTTCATCATTTAAATAAAAAAATTGTGAAAAATTAAAAAAACAGGATACAATTAAAATAAGAAAATATAAAATAAAGTAAAATTAACCAGTTTTTAACGTCAGGGTAAAATTAAAAAGGAGTCAAGAGATCGGGATTTTTTGAGATATTAAACTTTATTTTATAATTTTCACTCAAATGCTTCTTTTTCTGCTGCAAAAATTCACCATCCACCCACCATATTTGCAGTGGCGGATGGAGTACATATATGGGCTACCTTACACCACCATTTATTAGGCTGCAAATTAATAGTTTTTCCTTGCTTGCAGGATTTGGTAATTTTCATGGTATTTTAAGCGATATACTAATTTTTTTTTTTATTTTTCATAAATTATATACAAATTGAATCTGTTTAGGTTAAAAAAAATTATACCGACTTTTATTTTTCAATATTTTTTTAATTATTTGTTTGCTTATTGTTTCATGCACTTATTAATCACCGGATAACTAATTTTAATTTTTTTAATTCTTTTTACTTTAGTGTCGTCTGCTTCATCAATTTTAAAATCAATCAAATATTAATAAAAAAATTAACTAAAATATAATAAAGTGAGTGATTTATTTACTTTTTAAAAAAATACACTAACTTTTATTTTTTAATATTTTCTGATTGTTTTTAATTGAAATTTTTTCTGCAATTATTATATACCATTTAGTTAGTTTTAATTTTTTTTGAAAAACCACATATCTTATCATTTTTTTCATCAGTTTTTAACTCAACCGAAAATTAACGTTTTAAAAATAAGGAGAGCATGTAGTTTGAGATATTTTTCAAAATCACATGCTCCCTATAATTTCCTCATTTTAGTATTGAAATAGATAGAGCAATGGGTCTCTCAGGGTTGCCATTCTTGAGTTGGATTATAATGGCGCTAACATCCTTGTTGGGCTCACTAATCAGCCCAAACCTTTCATTTAAAATGTTTGGAGAATTAGACATGGGCTTCTAACACAAATTCTTGTTTTTTTTTTTGGGCTTTTTATCCAGAATACTGTTTTTTCTTGAGAAAATTACAAAACTATACAAAAAGAGAAAGAAAATAACAACAATGCTAAATTTGCTGAAATATTACATGAGCACCTCAAAAAATTGAAACTTTACATGTAATACCTTCCCAATGAGAATGCAACACATGGCACACACAAAACAAATAAAAAAAGGTCAAAAACGCGTCAGAATAAGTCAAAAACGCGTCAGAAACGCGTCTGACATGCGTCTGACACGCGCGTCAGATTGCGTGCATCAAACACGCGTCATTTTGTCAAACTATTCAAACATGTATCATTTATGTATCTGTTATGTATCGGATATGTATCAAGGACATATCTGATTATTATTTTTTCATATTTCTAAAATAAAAATAAATAAATAAATATATTATTAATATGTACTATTTATGTGTCTATAAGGTGTATGTATAATATATTTTAAATTAAAAGATATATATATCACGTGCTTTAATAAAATTCACGCATCAAATTATATATATTATTGATATGTTACTATTCACTATAAATTGAAATATAAAAATAATAAGTTGTGATTTTTTTAACTCAACTTTGATCAATATAAACATCCTCACTTGAATTACAACCACTATTATATACAATGTATCAGAGATCTATCGATAATACTACATTTCAAAATACACACATAATACATATATTAAAATAAAAATTATAGGTCTAAACTATTTCTGATATGTATAAAAGATGTGTCGAATATGCATAGTATTTGTATTTGAGTTATATATTTAACGTATTGAATATATAACTTACGAGTAGTTGAAATTTACCTATAACATATATTAAAATAAAAACATGTCATATGCTCTGTAAATTGTGTAAATTATTTATCAATGATACGTATTAAGGATATATTTGTCATGTTTTAATTGTATATGAAAGATGTATCTAAAAATACATCTAAAAGACATAGATATTTATATAATATATATTTAAATATTCTTTGTGTTTCTGATATGTATTAATGACGTATGCAAGATGTATCGGAAATGTATAGGAGATGTACCGAAAATGTATCTCGAAGGCATTGAGATACCACCATTGACGAGAAGTCGCATATCAAGGATATATTTATCATGTAATTATATATTAAAAATTTACCTAATAAATACATTTAAGAAACATATCAAACACGTTTGATGAATTAATATATATTTAAAAATAAATATATTTAAACTGTTTCTAATATGTATCTGATATATATAACATATGTATCTGCTATGTATAACATATGTATAACATAGATAAAAAAGCAAAAATCTAAAAAAATTAGAGTTTGACTCAATACCATTCAACAAACACTTACAATTAGATACTGGACTTTTCTATCTTTTTTTTACAAAGAAAGTTAAAATGTATCCTTTACCTAATATCTAAATACTTTTTCATATGTTTGGTTATTCTTAAGGAAGTTTTGTGAAAAATAAGAGCAGGTGGCATAAGCATTTCAAACAGGGTACTGCAAATCTAAACCTCTCAAAGGCTAGTTTTATCACAGCAAGAGAAAAAAACTAAGATATCATCACAAACAAATTATGTAATCATTCACAAACTCTATTTAATTAAAAAAATTAACACAAAACATAATTTAGGCAAGGTTTCTAAGTATGCAGTAGGAATCTCCAGCTAAGTATGCAGTAAAATTTAGATTAAATCAACAAACCTAACTACCAAGCTAGTTGGCTAATCAGTTATTATTGGCTTTTTAAAAAGGTTAAGGTGAGCTTAATTCTTATCAATAGCCAAATTGTGAAGTGTGTTTAGTTGGAAAATTATCCAATACAACCGTTGTGCCATGTTATTCATGCAACAAATCAAGCCATGTAAAATTTGTAATGATTAAAAATTCAAATAATAATTGAAAAAATTTCTATCGCAAATGCTAATTGGCTTGTTGTACATATGACATGGAACAACTATTGCATGGGATAAACACTCTATTAGTTGATGTTTTTGTAATATAATATAAATATTAGGTTTTTGCAAATTAAATGACTTAAACTATATTTTTTTATTTTTAGATACAAATTTAATAAATTAATAATTTTAATAATTATTAAATTAATAATTTTAATAATTAATAAATTTTTGGTCCACCATGTATATTAATTATAAGAGGGTCGACTGTATCTAGTTTGAAGTCTATTAAATTAATGAAATTTTATTTATAAAAAAAGGGAATATAATGGAGCTTTAAATATTTTTTTAATATAAAATTTGTTATTTTAAGAGATTAATTTATAAGGAGATAAATGAAATGGTGAGTATAGAATGAAGTCTCGTAAACTATATATGCATTACTGTTGGTAAAAATACGCAAGCGTACGTATGCCAACTTGTAATACAGACTGCAAAGTCCGGATATCGTACCCACAGAGAAAGCTTCTAAAGACAACCAGTTAGGATACTCGATTTGGATAGTTGAAAAGATATTTTGAATGTTGTTATTAAACTAAATAAACTGAAATAACAATTATAGATAAAACTACCAAAGCTGTAATGAAAATAAGGTTTTAATAATGATGGGAAGAACAGGGATTATTAACTTTCATTATGCTGTTTAATCAGATTGGAATATAGATTTGGTTGTTCTACTAAGGTTCAGGCTAATCGTAAGCACCTAAAATTCTCTCTCGAGCAATTGCAGGCAAAAACAGATAACAAACTAGTAACAGGCTAATTACTCACTCTCGCACAATTATTAACCTAAATTACTAATCAATTAATGTTTATGAAGTAAACCCTAAGAACACGCACTCGTCAATTCACTCTCGCGCAATTAACTCATACGTTCTTAATTATGTTGGTCTATTCCAGTTTTACTCTCTCGAGCTAAAACCAAAACACAGGACAATGAATAAATTGGCCAAATAAATTCAAGCGTTAAGAACAATAGTTAAAACATAGTAATAACAATAACCCACAAATCCAATTCGTTTAAACAGACATAAATCCCATTAATAATCCCTAATGAAAGGTTTAGCTACACATATTCCAAGAAAGTTCAACAATAATGTAATAAGAATTCATGGATGAATAAGAAACAATAATAATTAATCTCTTAATAGTTATCGTACCTTAATCGACAATAATCCCAAAACAATGATGAAGAAAATCCAGAATACAAGCTAAAACGATGAACGGTAATCGAAAGCTAAACTAAACTAATGTAATAACTAATGTCTAATGTGGCGAATTAAGCGAACCCAGCGAACTCCTTACAAGATGTCCTTGTTAACTATTTATACCCATGTGTAATTAGGGTTAAATTCTGATTTGTAGCTCTCTTAAATGTCAAATATGCCCCTCAGACTTCAGCAGTGCATCGATTTCTCGCAGTGGCAAACTTGTAAAAATATCACTTTTCTGGCCGAACTCGGGGGTCTCGCGACGCGAGACCCACCCTGTCACGTCGTGAGACTCTGATCAATGGTGTAGCGACGTGATGCTTGGCGTGAAAATATCGTGGGAATCCTTCGTCATAATTTTTTCATGGGTCTCACGTCGTGAGACATACGTCTCGCGTCGTGAGACCTGAAATACCAAGACTCACGTCGTGAGCTTCATCGTGACAAGATCGTGAGGAACTTCGGCGATTTTGAAGACATCTCTACCAAATGTCTCACGTCGTGAGACTTAACTTTTGACCTTAAACTTTAATTAATTTGCTCCAACAATACTCGGTGTGTCGCCCATGTCCAATGTTGTTCACATTTACCCGAAAAACATTCCATTTCTCCAAATTACCTACAACACTTAGACAACACAAATAAACACCAAAACGAGATCAAATGTGACATAAAAAACATGCAAATCAATACTAAAAACCCTCAGAAATAGGAGTAATTCTACTCCTATCAAACATCCTCACACTAACCTTTTGCTTGTCCTCAAGCAAATAAAGAATAATGTTAAATGCCAATCTCACACTACCAAGTCAGATAATAGAAATTAAAGCACTTTCACCCCCCTAAATAATGAACCGATCAAATCTAAACCTTTGAAGTAAACAACAATGAAAGAATAACATCAAATAACAATGCGTAATGCCAGATCATAAATCAATAACACCGAGACTACACAGTTACACTTATTAAAACATGATTTCGAAATCACATTGATCATAAAGGCAATCCAATCAATTCAAAAACAACACATGAAACTCGAGCAAATGAGCAAAATCACAAGCATGTATAATGAAATCACCAAGTAACTCCTCACAAGGTGGTCTCTCGCACACAAGTGTAAAAGGTATAAAAATTAAACTCTCACATCAATACATGTAATCTTGCCATAGGCTTGCCTACAGTCCACAATTCCACTACTAAGTTAACTCAAACAATAAGAATCAAAATGGACTTTTAAGGGTTGTAATGGGGTCTAGGTTAGGGTGTGGAAAAAGGTAAATAACATGATGAAAAATGACTTGACAAATCAACAAACACAAACTAGACACCATAAAAACTTCAGCTCTTTCTCTATATCAATCTCTTTCGTTTTCTTTTCTTTTCATGCCTTGAGTTCTAATTTTCAGATTTATATATTTTAAGCTCGGCTTTTCTCTTTTTATTTCTTTTTCTTTGCTTTCTTTTTCAAGCTCTCTTTTGTTTTTCGCTCTTTTTTTTTGAACTTCAAAAGGCAACACTAATCATATTAAATAAGAGATAATCAATCTAATATCATGAGCTGAGGATGTCAAACATCCTCACACTAGTTTTCTGCATATCCATCAATCTGTCAAGTCAAAATAAGGTAGAAAAGAGGAGAATAAGAAAAGGTAAAGTGTGTGAAATGTGTATGAAACAACAAAAAATACGGCTAAGGCTCAAATTGGTTGAACTAAGGGAAATTGGGTAGGCTATTTAAAGTGGTCTAAAGAATGTGTTATCCTAAATGCCATTTATCACTTTCAAATTATTCAACCTACAATGCAATTTTACTGTGGACGCAAGGCAAGTTCTAGAAAATCAACATGTATCGACTCACACCACAATAAAATAAGACATAAAAAGTATGCTCGATAAGGCTCAAATATCTCACACAACTGGGTAAACACAAGGTGATTTAAAATACAAACATGTTTAATTGCTCAAAATTTCAGAATTTACACAAGTGCTCGTGTCAAGATTTTCATGCCAAATTTCACAATAATCAAAAGAAAGAACATGTTTTTTCAAAGTGTAAAATTTCACCTCAGTCCTATTAATTCATGCTGGCTAACTAGGCAAAAGTTATTTAACTGTCATTCTCACAATGTTGTTTACACACAAAGACAATAATTAGCCAACTCATTAAATAGGGGGGGACGAAAACACTAAAATTTTAAAATTCTGACATTGGCAAGAAACACGGCATATGCATGATATAGAGGACAACCCAAACAAGTAAGGCATGATCATGCTAAGCAAAAGACGTACAAAAACATCTATAAAGGAGTTCGCTACATATCATCCTACAAACCAAACAAATATAAATAAACAAAAAGAAAGCTAAAAACATAAAAGCATAATGTTTTCCCCACCCTCACACTAGTTCATGCATTGTCCCTAATGCAATGAAATAAAAAAAAAACATAACTGACACATAAAAATATAAAGGGTGAAAGGAAAGATACCATTGGGATTGCCTCCCAAGCGCGCTTGTTTATGGTCATTAGCTTGACCGTATGGCAGACAAATCATGGCGGATCAAAAAGAGCAACTCGCTCATATCCTTGAGAAATAAAAGTTTTCGAACATGGTTTGCACCATTGTTCAAGCGTTGGTAAAAATACGCAAGCGTACGTATGCCAACTTGTAATACAGACTGCAAAGTCCGGATATCGTACCCACAGAGAAAGCTTCTAAAGACAACCAGTTAGGATACTCGATTTGGATAGTTGAAAAGATATTTTGAATGTTGTTATTAAACTAAATAAACTGAAATAACAATTATAGATAAAACTACCAAAGCTGTAATGAAAATAAGGTTTTAATAATGATGGGAAGAACAGGGATTATTAACTTTCATTATGCTGTTTAATCAGATTGGAATATGGATTTGGTTGTTCTACTAAGGTTCAGGCTAATCGTAAGCACCTAAAATTCTCTCTCGAGCAATTGCAGGCAAAAACAGATAACAAACTAGTAACAGGCTAATTACTCACTCTCGCACAATTATTAACCTAAATTACTAATCAATTAATGTTTATGAAGTAAACCCTAAGAACACGCACTCGTCAATTCACTCTCGCGCAATTAACTCATACGTTCTTAATTATGTTGGTCTATTCCAGTTTTACTCTCTCGAGCTAAAACCAAAACACAGGACAATGAATAAATTGGCCAAATAAATTCAAGCGTTAAGAACAATAGTTAAAACATAGTAATAACAATAACCCACAAATCCAATTCGTTTAAACAGACATAAATCCCATTAATAATCCCTAATGAAAGGTTTAGCTACACATATTCCAAGAAAGTTCAACAATAATGTAATAAGAATTCATGGCTGAATAAGAAACAATAATAATTAATCTCTTAATAGTTATCGTACCTTAATCGACAATAATCCCAAAACAATGATGAAGAAAATCCAGAATACAAGCTAAAACGATGAACGGTAATCGAAAGCTAAACTAAACTAATGTAATAACTAATGTCTAATGTGGCGAATTAAGCGAACCCAGCGAACTCCTTACAAGATGTCCTTGTTAACTATTTATACCCATGTGTAATTAGGGTTAAATTCTGATTTGTAGCTCTCTTAAATGTCAAATATGCCCCTCAGACTTCAGCAGTGCATCGATTTCTCGCAGTGGCAAACTTGTAAAAATATCACTTTTCTGGCCGAACTCGGGGGTCTCGCGACGCGAGACCCACCCTGTCACGTCGTGAGACTCTGATCAATGGTGTAGCGACGTGATGCTTGGCGTGAGAATATCGTGGGAATCCTTCGTCATAATTTTTCCATGGGTCTCACGTCGTGAGACATACGTCTCGCGTCGTGAGACCTGAAATACCAAGACTCACGTCGTGAGCTTCATCGTGACAAGATCGTGAGGAACTTCGGCGATTTTGAAGACATCTCTACCAAATGTCTCACGTCGTGAGACTTTACTTTTGACCTTAAACTTTAATTAATTTGCTCCAACAATACTCGGTGTGTCGCCCATGTCCAATGTTGTTCACATTTACCCGAAAAACATTCCATTTCTCCAAATTACCTACAACACTTAGACAACACAAATAAACACCAAAACGAGATCAAATGTGACATAAAAAACATGCAAATCAATACTAAAAACCCTCAGAAATAGGAGTAATTCTACTCCTATCAATTACCACGTTGGATTTGAAATAGAGAAGGACAATAAAAAAAAAAGAGAAATAGTAAAGTTAATTGTAAAGTTGGAATAGAGAAGGACACATGTTAGTTTGAAGGAGAGTTAGTATTAGGTGAAATAAATATGAAAACTGACATGTACATTAATTGTAAAGTTAAAATTACCATTGATCTAAATAATTAGAAGGGTTAGCACTGTTGTAATAATTGAGCGTGTTTAGCTCACTTTTGTAATTTTCTCTTTTTTCTATGACATTTACTTTTATACCACCTTTTCTAAATCTTTACTTTCCATACCAACTTTCTTTTTTTTTATACTGTTTTTTTATAAAAACTTTACTTTCTATACTATTTTTCATTTTACGCCATTTTTTTCATTATTTTTTATTATTTTTTTCATCATTATATTTCTGCACTTAATATTTATTAAATATTTAAATTTTAATTTTTTTTATTTTTTTTTGGATTTTGACTTTTTTTTACTGTTTACATTTTTCGTCAGTTTTTATCAACACAATATCAACAAAATTTAATAAACTGATTAATATTAATTTTTAAATCTTTTTTTATTGATTTTTACTTTTAAATAATTTTTAATCTTTACTTTTTGCTTATTTTTTACACTATTTGTTATTTACCACATATTTAATTTTTTTTTCATATATCAACATAAAATCAACACAAAATCAACCAATAATCAACATGCAATAAACTAAATAATTTAAATCTTTAAATCTTTTTTACACTAATTTTTATTTTTTCAATATTTGTTTAATTTAATTTTTAGTTTTTTATTTTATTTTACATACAATATCATTTTTGTTGCTAATGTTAAAATATCTTAAATAGCGACCGAAGATCAACACAATATCAACAAAATGTCAACACGATATCAACACTGTAATATTAGAATAATTTAATATTATTATTATCTTTTTCACAAATGCTAAAATCAACAAAATATCAACCGAAAATCAACAAAAAATCAACAATATAACATTATAATAATTTAGCGTCATTATTTATATTTTTCACCAATACTAAAATCAACAAAATATCAACCATTGTTAATTAATTTATAAATAGAAGTTATATATTAGTTACATAATAGTCAATCACCTATTATACAAGTATATAAAAAAACTAACAGCCACATAACTGTACAAAATTTAATCAGACAATTTTAAATTTGAGAATTTCAAACAAAATGAATAGGTATAAACTTAAAAGACTACTTTACACCAATTTATAACTCATAAGTATACAAAATCCTAAGTCCTAAAGTAATTAAAGAAACCAACTGCCAAAACCAGTAGACTCCAATTTAAGCTACTTTAAAACATAGATTAATTAACATAAGCTATTGTAATTACTAAAATGTTGGCACTCAATATCAAAATTGGCTTTAAATTCCACAAAAAAGAAGATTGAACTCCCTAATATGCTACCTGTAAACAAAAATTAAGGGACAAAATTACTCATTCAAAGAAGTAAGAGAGATCATTAATTAAAAAAAATTTACAATAAATTAGATTAATTAATTAAATGATTAGCTTTGCAAGTAAATGATTGTCGGCCATTGTTAGTCTGCTTTACTTCTTCTTCTTTTCACAGTTTAGGATTTCTTGGTTTTTTTTTATGAGAATCGGATAACATACAACATAAAATGATAGCTGTGAGTTTATCTTCCGCTTTCAATTCGATATACAGCGGCTCCAAAGTCCTAAACCTGCAGTTTCTTATAAGTTTGAACGGCGTCGGCGGCGGAATGGAATAGAAACGGAACGACGGCGGCGGCAGAATGGAACAGAAGTGGAACGACGGCGGCAGCGAAAGTGGAACGACGGCGGCAGCGGAAGTGGAACAACGGCGGCATGATAACGATAGAAAAGGTCTGATGATGGTAAAGATTTACAGAGAAGAAGGAAACGAAGAAGAAGATCGACATAGATTGTTGTGTGAGTCTCAGAAAGAGAGAAGATGAAATCACGAGGCATCACAAAGAATGGTATAAAAGAAATAATTGGACGCGTGTACGATAGTTTAGAAAACTAAAAGTGGACATCGTATAAAAGAAATCCCAGATAGAATGTTGGTTATTCCTAAAAAAAGCCCTTTTTTTGCAGTTGGTTGCATTTATACTCTACACCATAATTCAGAACGGAAAATTCATTGGCTTAAGTGGCAAAAAGTTTGTAGGAGTAAGTACAGAGGTGGACTTGGGTTTAGAGATTTTCAGGCTTTTAATATTGCATTATTAGCAAAGCAAGGTTGGCGTCTTATAAATGAGAAGAATACATTATTGTATCAAATTTATCGCGGCAAGTACTTTCGATCTACTGATTTCATACACGCTTCTATAGGAGGAAGACCATCATGGGCATGGCGTGGATTATTAGTGGGTCGTGATGCCATTGTTTTAGGACTACGGTGGCGGGTTGGTACCGGAGGAATGATTTCGATTCGTGACGATCCTTGGTTACCAACAGAATTTCCATTTAAGCCTTGTATATTGCAGAATGCCCCAGCAGAGGTTCAACGAGTTTCAACATTGATATTATCGGCTCGAGGAGAGTGGAATGTGGAATTAGTTAAAAAAACAATTTCAGAATCTGATTGTGCTGTGGTCCTCTCTATCCCGGTGTCAAAGAGTTTTACTGCAGATAAGTTAATTTGGCACTATACACGTAACGGGATCTTTTCGGTTAAATCATGCTATCATTTAATATATGATACATGTTTGGACATGGAATTACGAAACATGGGTAACTTTGGCTCGAGTACAATTAATTCTCCAGATTGGAAATTTTTGTGGACACTAAATTGTCCTCCAAAACTAAAACACTTCCTTTGGAGAGCTTTGACGAATTGTCTTGCAGTCAAAATGAATTTGTTTCGTCGTATGCCAAGTGTGGATCCGATTTGTCCTGTCTGTACTCAAGATGAGGAAACTATAGTACATTTATTTGCACTATGCTCGAAGGCTAGACAGGTATGACCTCAACTTATAGTTATTTACATTAAGATTAATTGCTTTTTTCAATACTTTATTATTGTAATTTATATGGTCCTTCTAGGTTACAAATATGAATAGCCTACTGTAGGAATTAAGAAGAAATCATGAGTGGCGTTAAATCTGTATGCTTTTGGGTCACACATATATATTTCAATATACCATTGCTAGATGGGCTACAAGTACAAATCTATAACTATCCAGGCTCCCTTCTAGTAAGAATAATGTGTAATATTATGATGTCAATTAGGCAAATCTTATCATTTTTATCCAAACTATAGAGACTAGGCAATTGGTAAGCTAGAGAGATATGAATAACATTACTGTATTAAGATAAATGGCCAGAACAGCTCAATGAAACAAGAAATGCAAAAAATCTTTGTGCTCAACTATTTTAGGTTTTGAATTTGCCTTATGCAAATACAAATAAAATCTTCTCACATCAATGGAAAAAACAAAATCCAAATGTCTGTTCCTAGTTTAAGAATTATGAAAATTGATTGATTAAACTAATAAGGAAGAAAAAACATTACAGATATAATAGCTACTAAAAGATCCCTCCAATACCAAAAAAGTTAGGTTTACTATATAAAATCCTAAAATTTGTCCTCTCTGTATGCAAAAAGACAAGAAAAAAGATCTCAACTTTTAGAAATGCTTACACTAAATTTTCACCAAAATAAATTAAATAATTTAAATTCTATCACTACAACCCATCATATGCTACAAAACCAAAACCAAAATCAAATCTTTATTAAATATCAAATATGAATGCTTTTGATCAGATGTATATTATCTTTGCTATTTTAAATAATTCAGTAGACACCAAAATTAGAGAATAAGAAAATATCTGAAAACAGATCCAAAATAAAATCAAACATGAACAAAAGTCTACCTTTATTGCAAAATAACATAATCAAGAACTATTCTTTAAAAAGGAATTACGGAAGAAACATTCCATAAGACGGAATTAAAGTGATAACTGACGGGATTTAAACCAATATTGAGTTGGTAATTAAAAGGAAATAGATGCACAACCATACACATGGAAAGAGAGAAAAATGAAATAAGGTAATTTAGTGATGATGATCAAACAGTAGTAAATAAAATTAAAATAAGGAAAATAAGATCAACTGATAAAGATGTCGGTTTTAACAGGATCTAAAATTTGAGTAGTGCTAAATCAAAAGACTATTTTAATCTCTTTGATAGGTGGGTAAGATACTCTAAATAATAAAATTAGAGAAAGAGGGGGGTAAGTTATTAGTTTTCAATTTGCACATGACATTTAAAACTGGATTAAAGTAATAATCAATCAATCATATGAATAATTACATGACAGATATAACGTGTTGCTTGTGCTCAAGAGTGTAAATTAATATTATCATATAGGTTTCAAGATTTGCATTTATAGATATACTTAATTGTTCATAATATTTGACAAGTGTGTATTATCTACTGTTCTGTGCCATGTACATTGAGTTCCTTTTATATCTCCAGTTTTAACACATAGAAGACCTGGAGAGTAGTCCTTTCAATTACATGTTTATTTTGGAGCATATGTTGCTTTTTATTCTTTCCTATTTTATTAAATTAACAACACGTTTCTTTTTATGCTAATTTGATTATTGTTTAAATCGCAGAGACAGCTATTATGGTGGAGTAGAGTTGATGTTCTCATCAACTCTTAATATTTATATAATTGGAATTATTTCAAGCAATAATTTAACTAGATAGTAGATTATAATTCTTTCATTAGATTTTATTTCTAAAATTTCATATGTGGTTTTTTTAATATACATGTTTGGTTTGAATCGATTTTCGGATTACATTCAGAATTATTGCCTCATAGCTCTTTTGTAGAGTGGTGGAACGCGTTAACGCAAAGTTTGCTTCATTTGGGAAGAACTAAAGAAGATTTGGTAATATGTGTTTTTATAATATGGCAAATTTGGAAAGCGCGTAATGAAGCGGTATTTCGAAAAGGCCATTGGCCAGCATCGTTGATTATCACAAAAGCGTCTGCAGACCAACAAGAATATATTTTGGCAACAAAAAAGACATCTGCAATACACAACAGGCAAAGTATTTCCATCTCTACATGTGTCAATAATTCTGTTTGGTTACCGCCACCGATTGGCTTTTACAAAGTCAATTTTGATGGTGCTATAGATTTGAATAAACATATAGGGGCTATTGGCTTTGTAGTTCGTGATATTACAGGTAAAGTCATCTTGGCTGGGGCTCGGCGTTTTCCTAGTGTAGTGAAGCCATATGTGGTAGAAGCGCTGGGATTACGAACATCAATGGAGGAATTGCTGCAAACAGATTATCATCATTTAATTTTTGAAGGTGATTGTCAGGTTCTTATTAATGCAGTTAATTCCTCCTGTACCGACGACAGAGATGCTGGAGTGGTCTTAATTGATATCATTAGCCTAATTTCTCAATTCTCAGAAGTTAGATTTCAGTATGTCCGTCGTGATTGTAATTGGGTGGCCCACATGGTGGCCAAACAAGCCCTTCTCGATGACTGCTTCTGCAGTAATCATCATTTACTTTTAGACTGGCTCTCTCAGTTATGTTGAGGAGTCACATATTCTGTACTTTTGACACTTCTATTAATGAAGCATTTGCCTTTGGTAAAAAAAAAAAGACATTAATAATTAACATGCGTAATTATTTCTAGAATTCAAGCTTCATATATACAATTTTTTTTCTTACATTTAAAACGTTGATGATAATAAATTAATTATTTTTATATTTATTATTTTTATATTTTATATTTTTTTCTTTATACCTAACCTGCCGGAAGTTATTAGTTTGTTTTTTAAAGTTTTTATTTTTATTCCTTTTCCAAAACTCCAACTGCTCTAAATTCATCTGCTAAATTTTCAAATTTAAAAAATAACAATTTAAAAATAAAAAACAATAGAGTAATAAAGAAATAAATTATTTTTTTTTTAATTTTTTAATTGTTTTTGGTATTAGTTTATTAGAATGAAAATATTTAATTTTAAATTAAATATTTAACAAATTTAATTACATTCCCAACACACTTGTTTATCTTTGACTATTTATTTTTAAAGATATTACACAATCTACGCTTTTATATCCTTTCAGGTTTTCGTACTACATTAGTAGTTTGTTAGTAGCTATTAATATATTTAAAAATTATGTAGTACGAAAGTATTGTTGTATTTAATTTTAAAAAAATATTCATGAACGTAAAACCTGAAGAAGAAAAAACATAATATCAACATACTAAAAATTATGTAGTACGAAAGTATTGTTGTATTTAATATATTTAAAAATTATTACTTTAATTCTTATTATCTAATAATAATAATAACAATAATAATAATAATAATAATAATAATAATAATAATAATAATAATTTTTGAATTGGATATTATGATGTAGACATTATCAACATTAACATAAGAAACAATGGGGTCAAGTGAAATAGGGACCCACACAGTATCATTTATGGAAATTTGAAAGTCACTTATACATTTGAAGACCATTTACACTGATAGATGTCAACAACTTTAAGATTTGAGGGTCAGAATGTTCTCCAAAGCCAACTCAATTAGTATTGTAAAAAAGTTTGAAGCACGCTTGGAAGTTAAAATTTGGCAAATCTCATACAGAGATTTCTGTATTTTACCGTTTTTATTCGAGAGGCCCCTATCTTAAAATTACTAATGCCCAGATCTCTGTACTTGGCAGAATCCAATTTTTACACCCTTACATGTACGGAAATTGGCAAGTGAAACTCAATTTTCATCAATTAACAGAAATATGTAACGTGACATTCCATTATATTTTTTAAAGTCCACGTGGTATTACTATTTAAGAATTATCTTATATAAAATTATAATTTCTTAAACAATTGGTAAAACAAAAAGACATTGATGGTAAAATGATAATTCATCCATCATCTTCTTACAATGTATCTCTGTCTTCTATACAGCAATCTCCAAATGAAAAAAATACCCAGTCAAGAAATAAAAATAATTTTCAAAGTCTCAGAATACCAATATTTCCGCCGAGAAAAATATTTTCTATACCGACAGAAGTGAAATCTTTAGACTCCGACAAGGTCACGGCTCAGTGTTTCAAGAAAACCAAAAGCCTCTCTTGCTTTCTCGATCTTTCCCTGTGCCTCAAACTCTCCTCTTCTCCAAATCCACAGTAGATGTACTAATCCCTCAATATTATATGAAATTTTGTTTGGCCAAAGCTTTATATTAGTTTATCAAGCAAAGAAAAAGAGGAAGTTTTTATTGCTATGAAAGGGTGTAAGCTTCCTCCACGGCCTAAACAGAGAGCTAAGATAATCTAAAGAAGTTTGCTTGTAAGTCTCCTTTAAATGCTTTATTTTTATTTTACTACTCCTTCCGTCCCAAATTGATAAACACTATTTCAATTTTCTTTATTTCAAATTATAGGCACTAAATATTTATTTCACTAAGTAATTGTCAAACGTACCTTCATTAATTACTCCCTCCGTTTTTTTTTAGTTGTCCATTTAGTAAATTTTATTTGTCTACAAATAGTTGTCCATTTAGAAATCTCATGTGATATTAGCTATTTATTTTTCAAGTTTACCCATCCCTAATAAATGACTTTATGTTTTAATTTAAAAGGCATTTATTAACTAATAAGGTTATATTAGTATTTTTTTTTATAAATTAAGACAAAACAAGCATTATCTTGGTATGTGCAATATTGGCTAAATGGACAACTAAAAAAGAACGGAGGGAGTATATAGAATATGTTGGATAGACAACAAAAGTCACTAAAAGACAAAAATTACCACTAATATTAAATGAGGGCAAATATGATATTTTTTTATGTATTAACTCATTTTATTTTGGAAACCTAAATTTTTTAATATTTGTATTTATCCTAAACTGCCTATCAATTTAGGACGGATGGAGTACTTCTCTAATTTTCGGTCACTTTCTTGGGAAATTGTTGGTGAGAAGTTGTTTTTGGTTTGGTGGGTGACAGTTGATAAGCCCAAGAGCATGATTGACTGATATGTGTCAAGAGAGGTATGAAATGAGGAAGAAGAAGAGTTATAAGAAGGTATTTTAGTCTTAATTTTGTTTTCGGGTATGGAATTCAGCAGAGACCACAAGGATTGAAAACTATGGGAAGTATGGAAAGTTATTTAGAATGAGAGAGACGACATGCATTGTTGTTCAATCAGTCGGGGCTTTTTTTTATGAAATGTTCAGAATTTTTTCTGCAATTTTTGTTTGGTTGTAATAATGATACTGTGTTGAAATAGAAATTGGATTCTATCATGAAAGAATTGAGATTTTATAATGAAAAAATTGGACTTTCATGACGATTCTGCTCCTCCATTCAAATGCAAGAGAGTAAGAAAGTGAAGAAAAAGATGTCATTTTTCACTGCAATTTGATGAAGAAGATGAAGTTAAGAAAAGAAAAGAAAAAATACATTTAGGGTCCTTAAAATTTTATGTGTATTTATGAGGATTAAAAGTAAAAATATCAGAGTAATTCTTTTTTTACATTGCTATTAACGGAGAGTGAGTTTCACTTGACAATTTCCGTCCATGTAAGAGCGTAAAAATTTAATTTTGCCAAATATAGGAATTCGGACATAAACAACTTTAAGGTAGGGGCCTCTCAACAAAAACGGTAAAGTACATAGACTTTTGTATGGGTTTTATCTTAAAACTTTGGGTATGTAACTTTGCAAACTTTAAAACAAATGATGTAGGGCATCTAATTTCCTCATTAGACATAGAGGATGGACCAATAGCCACATTTTTCCCTTTCTTCTTTCTGTTCGAATTTATCTGAGAGCCGTTACTTTTATTTCCTTTATAAGAAGCTGTGTTAATTTTCCTTCATATTTGGGGTTAGTACGGATCTTGTTTGTTTCTCAAAATATCACTTCCTTATTATTTTATTTTCTTGCCAAAACACTACATCGGAAAATAAGAATAGGACCGCTCTGATTGTGTTATTACCTTCAAAATTGCTTTTCAAGATTAGAGACAATTGGTGTTAGAAGTAGAAATTCTAATTAGTTGTGTTTAATTCTTGTAAGCAAGTTATTTCTTGTGTCGGCTGTGCATAGCTTCTCTTCTTAAGCAAAAAAATTACTATTTTGGTTACTAACAAATAAAAATTGTGAACAAGAAATTAGTAAAATATTTTTATACCCATCAACCATTAACTAAAAATAGAAGGGTTAAATCCATTAATTATATAGTCCAAACTCGCATATGTTTCTAAAATTCAACGAGTTTGCAGATAAGTTAGCAAAACGCTCTCCTGATCTAAATGAGGTTGCGGGTTCGATAGTATATATGCAGCCATTTAAAATAGAGTTAATTCCATAAAAATCACGACCTTTACACGAAATTTCATTTTAATCACAACTTTTAAAAATTAGCATTTAAATGCACGACCTTTCATTTTATTTCAAATATATCACTAAAGTAAAATTCTTAACGAAAATTACTAATCCTTCGTACTCTAATCGAAAGATAATAATATTTGATGTCGATTTATAATTTAGGTCTTTAATTAATGGTTTAATGAAAAACTTAGTAAAAAAAATACACTAAAATGATAGATTTGAAAAAAAAAATGAAATGTCATGGTTTTATATAGCAAATTTTAAAAGGTTGTAATTAAAATAAAATTTTGTGTAAAGATCATAAAAATGAAATTTCGTGTAAAGATCATAAAAATGAAATTGACCCTTTAAAATATAAGGTGAGAGTCTGCTTTCCGCAAAGGACCAACACTACTTGAGTAGAGATTAGTCTGAATGTGAAAGGTTTAAAATTGTCATTTAAAAGTTAAGACCTGTTTAGAAAATTTCATAAATCATGTATTAAAAAAAATTATATTTTTTTAACAAACAAGAATATTTATTTTTAATATTAAACTTTATGACCCATGATTTTTTTGTTAGAAATGTGATTTTATTAAGATATCTCCAACTATTATTCTCTTTTCAAAAAAAACCCTAGCCGCACACATCCTCTCCCAACAAAAAACAAACTCTAAGCTTGGCTTCCTTCAAGGCCACCGCCGATCAATATTTTGATCGGCGGTGGTCTCGTTTTCCTTTAGTTTAGTTTTTATTTATATATTTTATATATGATCGTTGTTTTTTGCTACTTTATGTTTTTATTTATGGTTGTTCTTATCTCTCCTTTTATGGAGTTTATATTTTCCTCCGTGGAAATTTTATATTGCCCTTTATGGGATTTGATGTTCCCTTTGTGGATCTTTTATTGCGGTGCAGATTTGAATCGTTTATGATGGAATTTTTATTTTTAGGTTTTCAATTGAATTCATTCAAATATATAATCCAGTTGAACAATTCAGATTGAAACTGTCAGAGCTGTGGATTTTGATAAAGTGCACTTTGAATCTAATGCCCAATTGACGAAATCCAGATCAGTTGCGTCCAGAAGACATTGTGATGCTCTATCAACAATTTGCAATTTTCGATTTCATATTGCTATCATCGGGAATTCTTATCTTATTGATTTGCGCAAGAGGGATGCAACTTTTATTATTTATTTGTCTTTTAATGTATTCGCAAAAAGCTATATGCTTGAATTGTAATACATTTTCTAGTGCTGCAATAAAATCCTACATTGCTTCTCAAAAAAAAAAAAAAAGATATCTCCAACTCAATTCTATAGTAGAGTGTGGTCTTATAAATCAATTTCAACCCGATTTAATAGAATGCTATATTTTACAGTTTTAGTCGTTTTACTATAAATATTGAGATTCACTATTCGCATCTCTGTAATGATTAGTTTATATTTTTCAACTTTGCAATTTATTTGTTAAACACATTAACAGTTACATTCTATAATGGAAAACACAAGCACGCGCGCGCACACACATATATATATATATAATTTATAATAAATTAAATAATTAATTAAATAAATAAATATTTAATATCTACTAAATTAATAACACTGAATACTAAATATATTAAAGAAATATCAATATTTTTTACCTAATGTTTACTTTAGTGTGTATTTATTTAAATATAATTTTTAATGTATATATTAAAACATGAATATTTAGATTAAGTAAGATTTAGTTATTTTATGTTTATATAGTAAAAAAATAATTGTTTAATTGTTTATTATTTCATTATTAATAAAAATTAGTTAAGTTTAAATTTTGGATGATTTATATAATTAAAATAAGTTGAAATGTGAGTTTGACTCCTATTTTAGTAGTATTTTGGGTAGTTATCCGGTCATTTCAATCTTTCGTATGTTGACCTCTTATCGCCGTGGTGGAAAAATCGGGTTATTCGGAGGAACTGGAGCGGGTATAACAGTGCTTATTATGAAATTAAGCAACGACATTGCAAAAGTTCATGGAGGCATAGCAGTATTTGGTGGAGTATGGTTCAATCAGTTCGATGGTTCATTGATTCGTACGATAATTTTAAATCTAAAGAAAAGGATCGAGCCGAACTGAACTAGCAGCCAAATTGGTTGAATTAACGGGTCATGTTCGATTCTTATAATATTAAGGTGTAGTAATTAAAAAAGAAAGAAAAACAAGTGGGGTAGTACATAGTAGAGTTATCTCGATGGTTTATTATCCAAATAAACCTGCAAGTTAATCAGTTAATTAAATTAAAACGTATAGAAAAATGGGAATGGGGAGAGCATAAGGTGGTCTGATACATCTGTTTAGTAGTTTATGAAGAGAAACAGTACAATGAACTTGCATTGATCTGCTACAATACAAACATGCAGTGAATTTTGCACTTGATGGGATTCCAAATCTCTCTCTTTCTTCTTAGAATAGAGAACAGGCACCATACTTTTGGGCTCACATGAGCTTGATTATTCAAGAATGGAATTTAATTTTAATTCCAACCATGATTGTATTACCTTTTCATAAGGATCTCAATATATGCAACTATAGAAACATTCAGTGGTAATGGCGTAGCCATAAAAATAAAATAAAAAAAACTAAAAAGGGTAAAAATGTAATATTTTTGTATATATCATGATAAATTTAAAAAAAATAAGAATTTTGTGTTTTTTAAGTATTAAAGGACGAAACTATCAACTGCCTTTCCCACTCGAACACCTTATATAAAGGCCTAACTGTGCCGATTTTTAAAGTAACAAATTTATCTTAATTTGACAATTCTGTTGTAATATTTTTCAATTATTTTATCAGTATCAATCTTTCACCTCGGTACAATACTGATTTGCCTTATTTATATTTTATGTTTATTTTTAGCTTTATATTTTTTTTTTGCTTCTACCACTAAAGTTAGAAGAATTTAAAATTATATTTTATTTGTATCTGAATTTTTTTGACTTAGTAGTTTAATGTTGCAATTTTGTTTGCTAATTGAGGAATTAGTATAAAAATTCAATTGAATATCGGAACAATTAGCTAGCTAGATTGATTAAAAAAACATTAGTTTGAATTGCAACAAAGTTATCAAATTGAAATAGATTTGCAAACTTTGAATGTTTTGATAAATTTGAAAAAATAAAAAAACTTAGCTTTTTGGCACCATTAAATATTTTATTTATTTTATTTGATATATATAAATGTTTTCAATGTATTCAAACCACAAGTAAGATTATTAATTTTTTATTTTAATTATGATATGTTGCATAGTTAAATTAAATTTCCGATCACATTTGAATTAACTTTTGTCAACTGCAATTGAAATAATTTTCCTGACATAACAAAAATATTTTACTAACAAAAAAATATAGTTGGAAATTTGTCTCAACTATGGCATATTATATCTAAAAAAAATTATTTCGATTAAGATATTTTGAATTTATTAGTATTAAAAAAGAAAATTCAACTTAAATTAATCATTTTTTATATTCAAATATTGCATCGGCACACAGTTTTGATTATTTTAAATATATTCTTAAAATATAATTTGAATATTATAATCCGCCAATTTTACGAATCAAGATAAATATATTCAAATCTCAAATTTAGCCTAATTTTAGGATTTATTTTATATGTTTTTGATTCCATTAATAATTATTTTACACAATTAATTTTTAATTTCAATTTAGTAAGTGTTATTTTGGTTTAAAATGAAGATTATGTGTTCAAAAATGTGTTTAAATTGATGGCTGGATATATTTATTGTAAACAAATTAGAATATTCAAATTAAATTTTAGAGATGTATTTAATAAAATAGTCAAAATAGTAGATATAAAAAAATATTCCACATATTGTGTAACCCTAGCTCCAACTTGCTTAAGAAGGACATGGCAGATGTTGTTATTAGGTATGGAAACAATGCATGACTGAAAGCGTAGAGACAGGCTGGTTGCTCTGCTCGAGCTCATCGGAATATAAATTAGTATAATCTAACTACAATTAAAATAAGCTTACTCAGTGGATGTTTAGTTGCACATACACTTTATTCTACATTAATATTATTTTTTTATATCTAAATGCATTCATATGCATGAACTGACTCGCTTTCAATTTTAAATTTTATCTGTATATCAGATATATTTTGAGAGTTTCATTATCTACATTAGCCTGGTAATTTTTTTTTTTAAAATAGTTTTCAAAAAATTAAGCTGAATATTGATCGTAGACAATTTTAGTTTTCCAATGATTATTTTAAATTTTAATTGTGCATTCCTGTTTTGAATTTTTTTATTCCATAATATTGCATTAACCTTGTATCATTTCCATAATAAATTGATCATTTAAACTGGATAAAATTAACATTTTCGATCAAATCCAATATAAAATATGTTGGGCATATAAAGTAAATCAACTCCAACACAATTTTAAAATAATACAATTTAAATTTTTTTACTTTGTAAATAGAATTTCACTATTCACATCCATATAAAAAAATCTTAAACTTTTCCTATTTTATAAATTATGTATTTAACTCATTAATATTAATTTATATAATTATATCCTATACTAAAATCTATATTTAATATTATATCTTTATATTTTATGATTAAATTTTACTGTCCAACACTTATATCATTTGAGTTATAGCTTTTTTTTTTCAAAGTTAGAATCATTGATGAAGATTAAATTACAATAAGTGAAAGTCATCTAACAAAAATCATATATATGATCTTTCTAATTTTGAGATAATAAATAATAAGCAACAATTCAAATACAAGCTATAAAAAATCAAAAAAATAGAGAAAAATCTAAACACGAGTCCCGAAACTTAAACACAACGATTTCGTTGAGCGGGTGTTAGATGATTCCTTATTCCGATTTGCCCGTCGATCCGCTTGATCCGTTGAAGCCTATTATTTCGGATCTCCATCTTCATTTAGATCTTAAAAAGATAGATCCACAACCTCACCATTTTTTAGATCTATAAGAATTTAAATCTAAAGTTCAAACAAACACTAAATGTTTTTGAAGATCTAAAAAATATAAACAAATGAGGATATAAAAGACCTTATTATTTCTTTAAAGATGAACAAAATAAAAACCCAAACTAAAACTAAAATTTTAACAAAGATTTATTGAAAGAAATAGTAGATCTATAATAATAAGTATTATGGGTGGAGAGAAGATGATTTTCCGGCTAAAAAAAATCATCTTCTCCCACCTTTAAAGAAGTGAATAAGATGAGAGTTTTTCTAGAGAGAAGGGAGAGAAAAAATTTTAGAGAGAGAAGAAGTTTTCCCTTAATTAAAAAGTGATATTAAATTACCTCTAGTTATAGCTTATTGATTCTCACCCCACACACTATTCTTCGAGAAATTCTTATGTAGACTCGGTTTACCACGTCATCCGTAGACTAACCTATCACATTATGACACGTCATTAAAATGATGACAATCTTATAAATTTGTTTTTTTACTTATTTACACCTTTGAATAGTAATATTATAAAATTGTCATCATTTTAATAATGTGCCATAATGTGATAAGTTTGGTCTACGGATGACGTGGTAGACCGAGTCTACCTAAAAATTTCTCCTATCCTAAACAAAAAGAAAATTTCAAAAATAAAGAACCTTTTTATATGTATAGTTAGAAATGCGAAAATGTTTATGGAAAAAATTCAATCCACGACTTAACATAATGTTTGCTTAGCACTTATAACATTTGAGCTGTGTCTTATGGTACAAAAAAATGAAGAATTTACATTGTATTGTACAATTAAATTCAACAGTTAATTATTAAAATTAAAATGAATATTGTTTATTTGAACTGCTAAAATGTTTATTGAAATTTCTATATTTCTAATTTAAGAATTTCGTTCTAGTCATTTCATCTATTTAATTTGCATAAGCAAATTGGAGATAAATAGTTTAGAAACTTAGGATGACTTTCTCACGTGATAGAACATGGAGTATTAGATTCTGAAGAACAAAATGAATGAGAAATAGCAACTAAGAATAAAAACATTACCAGACAAGAGAAATCTAAAACTTCAATCATGTCTTCTTCTCTCTAAATTTTTGTTCTCCTCTTTTTTTGAATTTTTTTTCATCTATCTTTTGGAGGTAAAAAAGGGCAATTCCCGATCTAATAAATCGGCAAATCACCTTCTTTCTGCCTAAAATTATTATTTATCCTTATGTGATTTTTTTATTCAATGAATCTCTCCGTTATTTTGTCTTTGAATAAATTTTTATAATGCTAAATTTAGTTTGCATGTCGTTTAATGACCTTTAGTGATTGGTCGGACTTTATATTTAAGAAGACACCTTTAACGAGATTCATGTCCTTAATTTTTTTTCTTTTCGATTATTTTTTCTGTCTATAACTCTAGTTGTTTTTTAGTGAAATTTTTTTATAACATTAAGAACCTCCATCGAAAAAAGTTCATTAGGGATACAAATTTAAAACAAAACCAAACACGAGGTCCAATCTGTACATTTAGCCTACTTTATAAATTTGCAATATTAGCAATTTATATTAGAGCGACAGCTCAATAAAAATGGAAGGAGTAATTAATTAGATAAATATTTAGATATCTTTTATAAAATTAATTTTATTTAAATTAATTAAATAATTACAGCTTTTACAAAATTAATCAATGAAATTTGATAGTTCAAGAATAAAATTAAAATCAATTTTATATGGATTTTGTAATTCATTTTGAATTAATATATAATAATAGTGCTTTAAAATGACGAACGAATAATTATTTAATACTCCCTCTGATTTTTTTAATCCATTTAGCCAAAATTGTACATAACAAAATAGTGTTCTTTTTATCTTAACTTATAAGGAGAAATATTAATATAGTCTTATTATTTAATAAATATTTTTTTAAATTAAAACATAGAGTCATTTATTAAGAATTGATAAACTTGAAAAATAAGGATTAAAATCATATTGAATATTTAAATGGACAAGCAAATATAGATAAATATATTTTGCTAAATGTACCACTAAAAAAACGGAGAGTGTATATATTTTCAGAAAAAAAATTAGGTAGACCGAGTTTACCACGTCATTCATAAACCTCATCAAAATGATGGAAAAATTGTAATATTATCATTAAAATCTGAACACATTTATTATATATATATTATAATTTTGCCATCATTTTAATGAGATGTTATAACGTAATTGGTTTAGTCTATGGATGACGTGGCAAACTCGGTTTATCTAAAAATTTATCATATTTTTAATTAAAAAATAAACATGTTTATTTATGTAAACACATAAATCTACCTATTATGAACGAGGGAATCTAACACGGAACGGAATTTTTTAATTTGGATAGTATTAGTAGATTTGATTTTAGCGCGAACGTAGGGCATTGTAAGCGGACACATTGCGCAATAATTTAGTTTTGGAGTAGTAATTTATTCAAAATTATCCGGAAAAATATTACTCCAAAACTAAATTATTGCGCGAAGAGCTGGCAGAAAAATATTTCTAAAAATAATGTATGAAAAATATAAAAAAATAAACCAAAACTAAATCAAAACTAAACCTTTTTATTTTTAACTTACTTTTAATTTACTTTCAAATTATTTTTTAATGTTATGGAAAATAAGTGAAAATACACCAAAAACACCGAAAAACACCAAAAAAATACTTACAATATACTTACACATTTAAAAAATTCATACATATCAGTCAATAAAATTAAATATACAAAGAAGAACACTAAAAATACACCAAAAAATATCAAAAAATACAGAATACACATAAAAAAAAGCACATGTAAAACATCCAAATAATACAGTCAACAAAGTCAATTGTCTATTGGTCAACAATAAGCATACTATGTATTGACCGCCTGTTGACCAAAAAAAATTCCAATCAAATTTCGGCGACCGGTCACCAGTTTCCAGGGCTTTATTTTTTATGTTTATATGGTGTTCTTGGTCTGTTATAAATTTTGTAAATAAAACTTTTAAGAAAAATAAAAAATGTTCAATTGGTCAGGTAATATTTTTGTAATTAAATTTTAAAAGATAGTGAATGATGTAATTGTTTTTTCTTTTTAAATTTATAAAATATAATTAGATCGGATCCAAACATTCTATTTATCAAAAATTTGCAAAAAAACAAAAATTAAATTCAAATTTGAAACAAACATTTTGTGCTATCATGTGCACTGCCTGATTCGCGTGTCTATTTATGAAAATAAAATA
Organism: Mercurialis annua; assembly: GCF_937616625.2. Lineage (NCBI taxonomy): Eukaryota > Viridiplantae > Streptophyta > Magnoliopsida > Malpighiales > Euphorbiaceae > Mercurialis > Mercurialis annua. The sequence continues at coordinate 53,607,278 of NC_065570.1, read as the reverse complement.
AATTATTAAATTGTTTCGTTAACACATGCAATCTCGATCAAAAATTTGTTATCAGTCGTTAACTTATTTTTGATATAAAACATTACACCATAACATATGATTTAACTTCCACCCGACAAACTCTTCATAAGAAAAACTAAAAAAATTCTCACAAATAAAGAATACAATATATTTAAAAAAAATAAATGATAAAATGCAATATTGTTGAAAGGCATTCATTTTATCTTCGGTTCTTAATTCACGATAAACTAAATCTGATATGCATTTATCGATAAACTTTAATTCATCAAAATAAAAAAGGTTGCTATTATTATATTTAACAAAATTAAAGCAATATAAAAAAAACAGCTACCAACAATAAAAATAAACCGTCAATTGTCCGCCACATCACTGCCAACTCAAACCAAACTCATGATAGTGAAACCAAACTCAACCAAATTTTCAAACCAAATTAATTAATTTTATTTATTATAAAATTTATATATATTAAAAACTTAACAATATTTTCTAATTAACTAATTACAAATTCCAATTAATTTAATTAAACTATATTTTATCCAGAAACAAAATTCATTTCGAAATTTTTAGCATCGCCTTATTCATTCTCGCCGCCAAACGCATGTGGATTTGTCTTGGAGAAGACGAACGACGATGGCTGGTGGCCGGAATGATGGTCAAAGTGCGAAAAGCCGGCAGTGGGAGTGAATGATGACAGTATCGAAATTTTCTGAATGAATTTTGTTTCATCCGGTTTAATTAATTGGAATTCATAATTAGTTAATTAGCATATTAGTAATTTTTTTAATATATATAAATTTTATAATAATAAAATCAGTTAATTTGGTTTGGTTATCACGGATTTTATTTGATGAGATGAGAGGGGTGTAAGGTGTTGCCACGTCAACAATGCGCTGAGTTGGTATTGATGTGGTACATAAGTTTTGCAAAAATCCGGTTCGATTCAAAAAATAGCTAAAAAAGATAATGAATATGCAAAAAATTGGCTAATTCTGTTAATTTTCAAATATTTAACTATAACTATTAAAAATGATAAACGGCTGCTGTTTTATTCGGATCAACTCTATATAGAATAGGGCAAGCTCGTAAATTTATGTTTTAGATGAGAAACCAGCATACTTATGTAAATAAAAAGGAGTGTTTATTCCATGTATTGGTTGTGCCATGTCATATTTACAACAAACCAATGAGCATTTGCGATAAGAAATTTTTTAATAATTACTTTATTTTTTTTATTATTAAGTTTCCCACATAACTAACGCGCCATTAGTTTGTTACACGAATGACATAACGCAATAATCGCGTGTAATAATTTTTCAAGAAGAAGATAATGATGATTTTAGTCCATAAATTACAATGATAACAACTTCATATTTAGTAAAATAAATTTAAATTTTATTTTTTGTCTCAATCTAACTAGATATAATTTTTTTGAGCGTTTTTATTTTAATTGAAACCTTGAATTTGTAAAATATTGTTGATTTAATTTTGTTTATCACCTTCAATTAATATCGTTTATTTGAAAGATTTTTATAGGGATGTAATGTATTTAATAAAAATAACTCTAACATTTAGGAATTATAACAAATCAAACTCCATTAAATTTTCATAAATAAATAAACATACCGTCTAAAAACACTTCAAAAATGACATTTGGCCAGAAATAGTATCATGAAAAAATTACATTGACTCCCTCAATTTATAATATAGGATAAAATTGATTAAAATTAAATTATTTCAACGGTTACAATCCATAATTTTAATAAAATAAAATAAAATAAAATTTTTATTTAAAATTTATTATCTAATAAGAAAAATATATAAAAAATTATTCTTAATTGTTATGCTTAATAAAGTATTATTTATTTTCAATTTTATACTCCAAATTTCAATTTTTACTTTTTTAAGCATAATAAATTGTGCATCTAATATATACTTAGAGAAATTCTTAAAAAAACCCAGTCTATCACGTTATCTGTAGACTAAACTTATCACATTATGACACGGCATTAAAATGATGACAATCTTTTAATATAACTATTCAAATATGTAAATAAGTAACAAACGAATTTACAAAATTGCCATCATTTTAATGATGTGTCATAATGTGATATGCTTAGTTCACAAATGATGTGGCGGACGGAGTCTACCTAAAAATCTCTTTTTATACTTATCTATTAAACTTAATTGCTTTTAAAATTTCTACTTTATGTAAGCATAAATTTTTATGTAATATTTGTTTGTAAGAGAGTATATTATTGATGTTGAGAAATAATTTCTTTATCTGCATCCATTTTAAATATAGGATGTTGAATAATATTTATTTTATATACACTTGTTTATATGCAATGTTTTTATTTTATTTTAACTTCATTAATTTACTAAAACGAAAAAGTTATAATTTTGATGAAAAAAATTATAGTTTTCATGAAAAAATTATAATTTTTATGACACAAGAGAAACAATTTGATTATTATATAAATAATTTTAGATTTGAACATTATATGGTAATTTTGATAGAAAACAACTTAATTAAATACTATTTATGATTTTTTTTGTTTTAATTTAAAAAAGATTAATGTTTCTGTTCAATTAGTTATTGGTGCAAATGATTTACCGTTTTCTGTTAAAATTTATTAATTTTTTTAAACTACATAAGTTGATCATTTAAGCATTATTACACGGAGAAATTCTTATGTAGACTCAGTCTATCACGTCATCCGTGGACTAAGCCTATGACATTATGATATGTCATTAAAATGATGACAATCTTGTAAATTCGTTTGTTACTTATTTACACTTTTGAATAGAAATATTATAAAATTGTCAATCATTTTAATGACGTGTCATAAATAGGCTTATTCTACGGATGACGTGGTGGACTGAGTCTACCTAAAAAAATTTATATTATACGTACTCTTTTATGATAATAGTAGCAAAACTAAAATAAAAAAGACATGTTATTGTTTTAATGGACAGTACATATAGTATGCCATGGCGAACTGATATTATTCGAAAACAATTTGACAGGGTTTAATTCGCTATAATCCCTAAATGTTGAGGTTATTTTTTTAATTTGCCTGTGATACTTTTATATGTAGAAGTAGAACAATATTTAACTCTAAACTTCCGTTTATTCTTCAATTTTTGTCTTTAAACAAATTTTTAAAGGAGCTGTGATATATCAACAATATGATGATATGAAAGAAATAAGATTTTGTAAATAGATTGGAGGGAATATAAGTTTTGTAATAATGATAATTAAACAATTTCTCTCAACTTTAAAAAAAGAGAGTTGCAGGTGAAGTTGAAAAATGAATCCAACGTTCATTTCCAGAAAAAGAGAAAAGTTATGAGCTCCATTTACAGTGTAATTAAGAACACAGGATTAAACCCATGCATCCTGCACCACCTGTCTCTTTCTGTACCATTCTTCAAGATTAGCTTTGATACAGCTTTCTACAGTGCACTCTTACAGCTGGACTCCCTGCTTATTCATCAAATGCCACCTCTTCACATTTGTGACTTGGCGTGCAATTTTCCAATTTCAAATATATGCACTTCTTTCAATTTCAATTTTTTTATAAAAAAATTAATTTGTAAATATATATGGAGAAAAAAATATTGGAATACATAAATGGGTATTATATTTATTTTAATTTTTAATTAATTTACTTCATTTATAAAGGTAGTAAAGGTAAAAAAAATGGATAGAAAATAAATAAGTTGGGCGCGTGCTGTCACGAGGATGAGTCACCTAGGATACCAAATGCAATTGCATAGGCTGAATCCCAGCTGGAGCAGTGTCCACTTCCCAATAAAAACAACATTTATTTTTGCCAAATATTAACTTCCAGCCTGTCTCTTAAGTCTTCACATATTACTTTCTTTACTATCCCTATCCTTATAACAGCTAGAATCTTCACATGAGACTGAGGTTGTTTTCGTCAATTTAATGGAACTGCCAACTGTGACTAAGCTGTTATAGTACGCTCCTTTTCGTTTGGAACATTACGTGTTCACATATGTTTACTTCTCACGCGTCCAACTCTCAGGAATCAGGATTGCCTAATAATAGCCAAGTGTAATATACCCGTTGCCACATGCGAGTTGGTATAATTGGGTTACCTTTTTGGATAGTTATCACTCTCAGTCCCTCAACTTTTACCTTTTTTCCATGAAAATCCTTTAATGTAAATTTATAATTGTAAATTTTCTTTCTTCAAAATGTTATTGTATAATGTAAAAACTCTTTACCGTCGATTTTGAAACTTACGAGAACCCTTATAATGCATTTTATATAGTAAATTAAATCACAAATATAGAAAAAAAAACACATTTTGACAAAATAATTATCATTGTAGATATTATTGGCGTTCCACTAATATGCATATTTTAGATTTGTGATTTTTATTTATTATATAAGCTATATTGTAGGTACTTTGATCTAAGTAACATAGACAATCTATTTAATCATCTTTTTTAATTTCAAAATGTGTCAAAAATTTGGTATTTTGAAGATAAAATTTTACAAAAAAAAAAATCTTAACATAGTATTACTTTATCGTGTTCGTGTTTAAATATTCCAGTCCCTATATTCATGTATTCATTATCTGATCCAATATGTCAATATCTTTTTAACCAATATATTTCAAAAAAAAAAGAACAGTAATAGTTTTTTTATTATGTTATCCAAAATTAGAAATTTTATAGTTATAAACAAAAATAAAAGATATTAGTGGAAATATATGAAAGTTAAGGGACCAGGAGTGAAAATTATTGTTAACCTTTTCCTTTCTTTTTTTGTGCTCAAGTAGTAGTAACTCGAAAGTGGAGAAACCCATCTTCTGGCTTGCTTTACCTTTTCCTTTTTGTCCTTTTCTAGGCAAGTTCTCTACTCTTTTTTCACTTCATTAAACCACTTTATTTAATTAAAGAGTACTTATAACTAATTAAATCCCATTTCTTGGACCTATATATACCACTATTCTACCGTTTCTCTATCTCACACTCAAAAACCTCAGCCCACCTTACTCATCTCAGCTTCAATTTCTATTCTATTCTATTCTCTTTTCTTTTTTTATTTTTCTGAAACTTAAAAAAATGGCATCCTTTTCTTCTCAATCTGTTTTGAAACTATTCATAATTATCTCAATCGTTCAAATTTCTTTAGCTGCTAGGAAGCTGAATGAGCTAGTTCAAGATCAACCTCAACTCTTGAGTTACCATAATGGCCCTCTTCTTTCTGGTAAAATCTCTGTTAATCTTATCTGGTATGGCAAATTCAAGCCATCCCAGAGAGCTATAATTTCTGATTTCATCACTTCACTATCATCATCGTCTCAAAATAGCCAACCCTCTGTAGCTTCATGGTGGAAAAAAACAGAGGAGTACTATAATCTAAACTCTAAAAGAGCCAGACTTTCTGTTACATTAGGCAAACAAATAGTGGATGAAACGTACCCACTTGGAAAATCACTTACAAACAAACATATTGTTGAATTGGCTTCAAAGGGTGATCAAATGAATGCCATTAATGTCGTTTTGACATCTTCTGATGTCTCTGTTGATGGGTTTTGCTTAAACCGATGTGGGACACATGGGTCTGCTTCCGGATCCAAAGCGGGTCACATTAAGGGTAAGAATTACAAATTTGCTTACATTTGGGTTGGTAACTCTGAAACTCAATGTCCTGGTTACTGTGCCTGGCCATTTCACCAGCCAATTTACGGACCTCAAAGCCAGCCATTGGTGGCACCCAACAACAATGTGGGTCTTGACGGTATGGTCATCAATTTGGCTACCCTTTTGGCCGGAACAGCAACGAACCCATTTGGAAATGGATACTTTCAGGGTCCGAAAGAAGCTCCACTGGAAGCTGCATCGGCTTGTCCCGGAGTTTATGGGAAAGGGGCTTATCCTGGTTACGCCGGCGACTTGTTAGTGGATTCAACAACCGGTGCTAGCTACAATGCTCATGGAGATAATGGCCGCAAATATTTACTTCCTGCTTTGTACGATCCTTCTACATCTGCTTGTTCAACTTTGGTCTAAAATTATTAGGGATGGATTAGGATTAAGTTTAATCTTTAGATATAAATTAATTAGTGGAATGGAATGAATGTATACTCTATATAGTGGTCCTATTATAAACGAGAGCAGAAAGACACGTTGTCATTTTTTGATTTGTTAATTAATTTTGGCTTATTCGGATTAATAATAGTAAAGCAAATTATTTTAGTTTGCTTTTTTTTTTTTAAATTCTTCTGTTGCTTTACTTATGTTCATTGCTAAATCATAATAGCGCATTGTATCTTTTTTAACATTGGCAAACATAAAGATTATTTTGGACATCTTTCAACTTCTTTGGTTCATAAAGTTAATTTTACTCGATTATAGGCAAATGAAAAATTCATCATAGTAATATATTGGGTTGAAAACGTTTAAATGCATATTTTAAAAAAAAATATTTCAGAGACAAAGATAGTTAGAATTTATTTTAAACGGATTATAAATGTTACTCTCTCCATCTTTTTAGTTGTCACTTTTGAATAAATTACTAGGATTTAGAAAGTGGTTCTTTTGTCTTAAATTACAAGCATAAAGACTAGTTTAACTCGATTTATGAACTCCACAATTAAAAAATTTAATTTTGAAAATAAAATTCTTAATAATACTATTAGATGATTTAACTTTAAAAATTGAATTAAAATTTAATGAAGTGATTTAATAAGAAGGTTAAACTTGAAAGATTATTGTAAAAGTCGCATAAAAATTATAAAGTGACAACTATTAATAGATAAATATATTAGTATAAAGTGACAACTAAAAAAAATGAAAGGAGTAATCCCCAAGGCGTAGATGAGTTGATAAGGTGCTCTTCTAACTTAAGTGAGGTCACGAGTTCGAACCTTACTCATGTATTCAGCCGTTTAAAATTTGGGGCCAAAATCTTTTTTAACAATGTTCAATTTGTAGTAAATTATATGCTATCTTCTAATAATATATTTAATTAATATAAATAAAATAAAATTTAGTTGTTCAACTTATTGCCGTCCAAATATAAACTAAAATATAAAAAATATATTGTTGTTTATTGGAATATTAAAAACATGATTTATTAATATGTTTTCATATTTATATTTAGACTATTTTGAAGCGAAAATAAGTTAAACTACTGAACTATGCTTTATTTATATCAGATAAATCATTTAACGAATTTTTACTAATAGAATTGAATATTTTTTTGCTTATAAAAAATCGTACCACATTACCCAATATTTGTGTTAAAAGTTGAAATCACAACGTAATTAAATGAATTTAATCCTTTAATAAATTTAAAAATTTATTATCCTTTAAAAAAATTCATTCAAAATTTTACTATCAAAAACTAAGTTTTTACGAGTAATCAATTTGTACTAATGTTTAATTATTTTAAAATTATTTTTATAAATTGACTAATTTTTATGTTTAATAAACAATAAAAGTTTTAAATTTGTGAATTGTATATTTTTTAAAAAAATCAGTCTAAACTGTACATGAAGACAGACAAGAGGAGAGCTGGTTGGCTATGCCCGACCGAATGACATTCCACTATGTACGTTCTAATAAATTCCATCTCATCATTTTCATGTCTTGTTGTCCAATTTAGCTGTCCACTCATCATCATTTGCCTATCAAACGACAACTCGTTCCATACTTTCATCTTCTAATTTCTAGAAATTTTTAAATTGCCCTGTCTTTCCATAAATTCCGTTATTCTAGTTCTTAATCTAATGATAATATTAGAAAATTTACCAAATAAATAAACAAATTTCAATTCTATATAACTGGAGTATTAGATTAATTATAATTGAAGAGTCTATTTTAAAGGTAAAACAAGGTAGTTAATATACAAGGCAACTAAAGAATTGTGATTAAATATGACAAAATATAAGAGAGATGAAACCTTTCTTGCTAAGAAAAAGTTAAGTGGGTGCAAAAAAATTTTCCGAATAAATGCGGAATCTGATTAATAATTCAAAACAGTTGCAGATGTGAGAAATTCGGGAAAGTGACTGAACCACTCCTGATGACCTGTAATGAAACGAGCATTTTACGCTAAAACATGGGCAGCCTGATTCACATATCGCCTCACAAACAAAAATAAAATATTACTAAACTGATTTGTTAAATTAGCACAGTCCTCAACAATGAACTTTGATGCAACAAGACTCTGATTCCGAATCTCTACTACCACCTCCATCGCGTCTGATTCAACAATAAGCTTATCGACATCCTTTACCCAGCTCAACACTTCTCGAATCCCAAGCGCTTCAGCTGTCCTCGGGGAATAGTTTCCATTCAACCGAACTTGCCGAGCTCGAATGACTCTCCCTTCCTCGTCTCGCACTACAATGCCTAAACCCACTCCTCCAGAATTTGCAAACATAGTCGTATCTACATTTGCCTTCACCCATGCACTGCCCGAAGGAATCCATTGTTGTCGACCATCCCCCTTCATCAAAACCAGCAAATCGCAGCTCACCTTTTATAATTTTTGCAAGTTTTCACGTCGCCGGCAGGTTATAAGCAGCCGACATAATGGAATCCGGACTGCCTGATTTATGCTTTCAAATAATCTCATTCATATTTACCCAAATGAACGAACAGATGCTCGAAATCAGCGAACACTTTTCATCTTTTAAGACCAGTGACCAGCTGCAGACACATTCAACAAAACCAACATCACAAGTTACAACTGGAACTGACACCTTCGACCAACAAGTTTTGGCAATAGGCAATGATAGAACAAGTGCATTGCTGTTTCATTACCATTATCACACACCACACATTGCCCCTTTATGAACACTTTTCTCGTAGCAAGTACGTCCAAAGTCAGAAGATAAACTCGCCATAAAAAATTACGGACATGCAATGGAATATTGAAACTCCATATCTGATTCCACAAAGGATTCGGTTGCACCAAATACTCCCCACAAACAGCTCGATAGACATTACGAATTGAAAATTTCTCTTTTGAGTTCAATATCCACTTCCAACCGTACTCAACATTCATATTACTCAAATGAATATTAAGAATTCTAACCGCATCTCTACCCTCAGACACGTCTCTTACAAGCCCCACATCCCACACTCTACCGCCCACCTCAAAAAGACTAGTTACTCTAGCATTTATCAAATTTACCGGATTAGGAGTATAAGGCAGCCCTCCGTTCTCTTTATCTAACCATGGACTCCTCCAAACCGAAGTATTCTCCCCATTGCCAATATGAATCCTAGCACATCTAGCAATAGCCGATTGAGTTTCATAAATACTCTTCCGAACATAGTTAGGATTAGCACCTAACTTAGCCTTAAGAAAAGACAATGAAGGAAAATATTTTGCTTTAAATACCCTCATCATCAAGTTATTTCCATATTTATTAGCCTCCAAACTTGTCTCATTAACATTGCCAAATTAAACTCCATAATTCGAGTGTTTATCATATGCATTGGTTGTGTCATGTCATATTTACAACCAGGGACCCTTAGGCTAGGGTAGGCTTCAGCCAGGTGCCGCTGGAGAATGGAAGATTAAATGACGTTCCGTCGGGAAGCCATGGTTAACTGCTACTGCACTGTGAATTCATCTCTCCATATTAGCCTGGGCTGAGAAGGATAGAAACCAACCTGTTTTAACTTTTAATGTTTGAAGGAACGACGTCGTTCAACTGTCCTCTTTTAAAGTATTAAGGGCTGAACTTTTGTTAAAATAAATTCAGTCTCTCATTTCATCAAAGAAAATGGCTTATGCTTATTTCTTAAAATCAATTATCGTTTATTTGATAATTGTTTTTTCAACGTTTTCTCAATTTTCAGAATTTTTCTAATTCTCATTTGTTAGCAAATTTTTACTTTAGTTCCAGATTTTTAGGTGTTCAATTTTTTTTAAAAATTCCATAATTTATTCATAATTTTCACAACTTGTTAAATTTTATAATCTAAATATTTATATTTCTAATTTTTTAAATTTAAAGTAAAATCTTTAATTAATAATTAGTGATTCTAATAATTTCTTAATTTTTTTTCTGTCAAAATCAAATTCTTTTTAATTTTGAGTAATTCTTTTTATATAGTTTATCTATAAAAAATTAATTTAGTTTATAAGCTTGTATATTAATTTTCTAACCTCTAATTTTTTACTTCTAAATATTCTCTTTCAAAATTGCATGTCAAATAGCTCGGGCCGTAAAAATTTTTTGGATCCGCCACTGTTTACAAAAAGCCAATGAGCATTTATAATAGAAATTTTTTTTATTAATTTTTTTTCCACATGTCTAATACACCGTTAGTTTGTTGCACGGATGACATGATGCAACGGTTGCGTGAAATAAGTTTTCTCAATCCTTCTGAAACCCATCCCTTCAAACTTCTTGGGAACGCAACTTACTTTAGTTTAAGCAAGGGTTAAATGCAAATTCATACACCAACTTTGACCTAATTTGCAATTACAACATAAACTTTGAAACTTGGCAATGTCAGTAACCAACTTTACACTTTTGGCAAATCGATACACCAAACTCAAAAAACACTAACGTGGACATTGTAATAAACCGCCATTTGTCGTTTTATGATTGGTCGGTATACCAATTTGCCAAGAAATAAAAGTTGGTTACCGACATTGTCAAATTTAAAAGTTTATGTTGTAATTGCAAATTAGGTTAAAGTTGGTGTATGAATTTGCATTTAACCCTTTAAGCAATGCTTATTTGGTCGCAAATGCAAATAACGTTATGAACAACTTTTTCACGTATCCAACCCTTTTGGCAGAACAATTTTTCCACCTAATAAATTGGAGAAAAAGATCACGCAGCTTAAAAAAATGCACATACTCTCTTTTAAAATAATTTGACAATTTTAATTATAGCTCTTCCAAAGTATAAGCAAAATTATTGTTTTAATTTGAATAATTAATTTGAAACATCAATATTACCCAATATTAATTTTAACTGTTTTTTTTAATATTCTCTTAATTATTATTATTAGTATTAATTATAATTTTATCCAATACAAAATTTGACAACAATTGTATTTTTTCAACATTTATCTTTAAACATAAAAAATAATTGATGTTTTCAAAATACTCTCCCCATCCTATAAAAATAGATAAATTCACAATATAGGTTAAATTTTAATTTAGTTTGCATTATTCATTAATTTCAACACTTCTATTATAATTATTTTTTTTGTCAAAAGGTAGTAATATTGATAGATTAGCAGATTACATCTTACCGTCGAAGTACATCATAGATCAAAATATTAAAAATAAAAAACAACTGAAACCCTATATCGATCTACAGAAAGAGACGAAACAAAAATAGAAATTTAAAGATACAAATTTAACAGGCGACTAAAAACAGGATGAATTCCAGTGTGAAGAATTCCCTGGCACCAATCATTTTATTCAATACAAAAATTAGTAATAAACTTACTTTTCTAAAATTTAATATTTAGTTAATAATAATTAGAGTATCTAGATTTTAAATTAAGGATATAGAAGAACAAATAATACTAATATTTAAAATATTTAAGCAATTAAATTAAAGATATATTGAGAAGAAGTCAACAAATAATTTAAATTATCTTTATTGGAAGTGGATATTTTCTGTTCATAATAAGCACAAATCTAAAGCTTTTCTCTCTAACAAACCCTAGCCACCTAAAACTTTTTTCTTATTTTTTTCTTCGGCAGCCGTCAATGGCTTAATTTTTCTATTGACGGTAGCCACCCCTTTTATTTATGTTATTTTAATTTCATAGAATATAATAAATAGCCAATTCTTTTTCATTTTTCTGACGGATTAAAATTTATCACGAAGCGCAATTCAATTATCAAGAAGGACGATAGATTGAAGATCTTTCAGTAACAAAATAGATTCGTCTATGAGCTATACTAGTTTTATTTATTTTTTATTTTTTGTCTTTTATATAAATGTTTTACTTTGTCCTTTTTTTATGAAAGGTTTGTTGTCCTTTCTCTGTGAAAGGTTTGCTGTCTCCTTTTTAGAAGGAGTTGTTGTCTCTTTTTTAGAAGGAGTTATATCAAGTGTTGATTGAATCGGATGCAGTGAGTTTGCGGGTGTTTGGAGAAGTTTGAACGAAGAGTGATTGAAGACGGCACTTAATTCGCGAAATAGTTAGTAATTTATTTTTATTTTCGTAAGTAAGGTCTGCGAATCAGACAGCATGTTGTCTGTTCCATGTCAGGTTATCGGGTTTAGTTTTCAAATTATCCCGAGTTTCTTACAAATGTAATAGTTTCATATTCAATTTAATGAGATCTGGTGAATTCAAAAAAGTAAAAGCTAAAAACTTTCAATTATAAAATATAAATTTTGAATCAAAAATTTTAGTTACCATTTTCATATTATGTATAAAGTAGATTAATTGGGTGAAGCTATGAAGTTCATGATAAATAAAGCAGCGTACGTTGACCTTAGCTGGCTAACGCCTGTAATGGTTAAATAGAATCGGTTGAAAGCGATAGAGTACTCAGCAGTCAGCACCATGCCCATATGATTAAATTAAACAACACGGCAAAATTCATTTCTACCAAACTTCCAGCTGTATTCTCGCCTCTACCGCGTAGCTTCTCCATCGTCAATTCTTCTGCCTCTATATAAATCAATTAATTCTCTTTCACTTTCTCCACAATTCAATCCTAACTTCTACACTCATAGCTTCTCTTATTTTTCAGGATTGCTCGACAGTCTCATCAAAGTTATTATCAATGGCCTCAAATTTTTCAGCTCGTTCTTTATTCGTGCTTCTTGTTGTTCTCTCTTTGACAAACTTCAATTCCGCAGCCAGGTTACTTGCTGATACCCAACAAACCCTTTTGTTCAAATACCACAATGGCCCTCTTCTTACGGGTAAAATTTCCATCAATTTGATTTGGTACGGTAATTTCAAACCCTCACAGCGTGCAATTGTCTCTGATTTTATTACTTCCCTTTCCTCTGTTAAGCCTACAATAGCCCAGCCTTCTGTTTCTACATGGTGGAAAGCAACTGAAAAATACTACCATCTCATCAAATCTAAGAAAACTTCTGATCTTGGACTCTCTTTGGGTACCCAGATTGTAGATGAGAGTTACTCGCTGGGTAAATCGCTTTCTAATAAGCAAATTATTGAATTAGCATCAATGGGTGGCCAAAAAGATGCGATCAATGTGGTTTTGACATCGGGAGATGTAGCTGTTGATGGGTTTTGCTCTAGCCGATGTGGAACTCATGGGTCTTCTGTTTCTACTCAAAAGATGATGAATCGCAAAAACTCTAAATTTGCTTACATTTGGGTTGGTAATTCAGAGACCCAATGCCCAGGTCAATGTGCCTGGCCATTCCACCAGCCAATCTATGGACCACAGGGCTCACCTCTGGTTGCGCCAAATAATGACGTGGGTGTTGACGGTATGGTGATCAATTTGGCTAGCCTTTTGGCTGGGACTGTGACTAACCCATTTGGTAATGGATATTATCAAGGTCCAAAGGAAGCTCCTTTAGAGGCTGCCTCAGCTTGTCCTGGTGTTTATGGCAAAGGAGCCTATCCTGGTTATGCAGGTGATCTCTTGGTGGACTCAGGAACTGGTGCCAGCTATAATGCGCATGGTATTGATGGCAGAAAATACCTGCTTCCTGCTTTGTTTGACCCATCGACCTCTACTTGTTCTACATTAGTTTAAACAAGGATTATTATAGCTTAGATATTTATAGTGTTTATTGTTAAGATATTTAGAAGAAATTCTTTAATTCTTTTGATATAGTATTATTTATCATTTGACGGTAATAGCAAATTTGAGAAAATAATTGTTATCACACTATATATACATCTTTTTTTTTCCCCTGAAGAAGTTATATATTCCAAAGTGGCATAGCCAATGTCATGCAGTAGGCAACAGCTATTAGAAACTGAGCAACACAAATTAAAGAAAATGAGATTTTCTAGTCTTAACTAATTATTTTTTATAATTAGGGAGGAGGGAGTGAGGCTCAAATATGAGATCTCTTACCAAGAGGCCTATGGCTATTACCACTGTGCTATAAGAGCACTGACAGTTTTAACTAATTATTTTTTTATAATTAGGGAGCGGGAGTGAGACTCAAACACGAGACCTCTTACCAAGATGTCTGTAGCTATTACCACTGTGTTATAAGAGCACTAGATACCCCATTGAACCATCTTAATTAGAATTTATTTTGGCTTGAACGAAAGAATGGGGATGCTTAATTCAAACTACTACCAGTGTCTTAAAACCTGGCTCAGCCGGTGGTTGAACTATATTGATAAAAATAAATATATTTATAATTTTCTATAATATATATAACTCTTTTATAATAATAAAATAAATACAAATAGATATTCTATATAAACTTCTATATGTTTTCTTTTAAAAATATTAATCAAATTTTTCAAAATTGCGGGTTTTATTTTTATAGCGGTTCATCGGTTTGGAAGGTCTTTTTTTATTATTCATTCAGGTTACACCTCTTTTTTAGTTTCTTAAGCAGCATCAGACTCGCCATCGGTTCTCATTCTAACGGGTTGAACCAGCCAGTGCGGTTGAGTTTTTAAAACAGTGATATATTACTACCACCAACCAAGAAAGAGAAGACTAATGTGTATATATAATATAATGCTTCATTATTCGGCCAGCATAAACAGAAAGTAATCCTCTTTCTAACTTTGATTAGGAATATTGGACTCGAGTTAACAAAGATTAGCAAGTTCATATTTAGCACGTTTATAAAAAATCCAAATTTTCAATTAACTATCTTGCTTAAGCGCAGTGACGGAGCCAGAGTTATTGTATCAGGGGATCAAAAACAAATATACAAGGAGATTTTTTTTCAGAATTTGAAGGGCAAAGATTAGGGGACAAGGCCTTTAAGCAATGAATCAAGAGGTGCACGGTTTGACTTTTATGAGGAGCTAGTTCAGATTTAGACCTTAGCGTCTTTTTCTAATAACAAAAAAATGTATAATATGAAAATGCAAACCGCTGTTTAAGTCATTAGTTCCCACATAATATCAGTCCTTATGATATACTTAAAGTTTGAGGAATGTGTTTTTTTTAGTTTCAAAAACATATTTATTGTAAAACTCCCAAAAACTCTTAAAAAGTATTATTTAGGAGTCGTTCTTATAAATAATAAATATTTAATATTATTTCCGTAACATAAAATTTGTTTCTTAAATTATTTATATTATTGGATTATATTATATATTTTTAATTATAACTATGAAATTTTAATATTTTAATTTGACTGAAGCAACAATTTGCCCTATCGACTTGTTAGCAATGTGCAATTAACATATAAATTAACATTATACACAAATAAGTTATAAACTTGTTGATTATGAGCAATAGTCTCATTTTGGCAAATTAGATTGCATGTTGAAGTGGCAAATTGTCAATTAAGGGTCAATTAGCTCGCAAGTTGAAAGACCAA
Source organism: Mercurialis annua (assembly GCF_937616625.2). NCBI lineage: Eukaryota > Viridiplantae > Streptophyta > Magnoliopsida > Malpighiales > Euphorbiaceae > Mercurialis > Mercurialis annua. Next base: position 53,591,766 of record NC_065570.1, on the reverse strand, counting down.
ATTATTAAAATGAGGCTAATTACCATAATCAGCAAGTTCATGACTAGTTTGACTATAAAATTAATATATGTGTTAATTGCTTATTGCTTACAAGTTGAGTGAGGCAAATTACTATTTAAATCATTTTAATTTTAATTATAGTTATGAAATTCATATACAAGTGATTTTTTATTATGAATTAGGATTTAATTACATTTAAATGATTTATTTTAAGAAAAATTAAGTATATTTTAGTTTTAATATTTAGTTTAGGAAAACTGATTTCGATAAGTTGAACTTAAAGTGCAATTGCAGAATGCACAAGAAGAAGCAGTGTGTCGACATTTTCAGAGTATGGCATATGAGCTTTTGGTTGCATTTGATTTTCCCAAATGTTGTCTCAATTTCTTACCAAAAACCACAACATTTTGTGGTCTACCACTTACTCTTTGGCATGTCTTTTTGTCAACTTAGCTGGCCAACTACTGTTATCTTAGCACTCCACTCCCATTTCGCACTCAAAACAACCCATTACTATTAGCCCAATGAATACGACGACGCGTTGCTTAACTGGCACCACTTCATCAACTCTTTCCCGTAACTTCGTAACCCATCTATCTCCACACTATATAACCCCTTCTCCTCCCTCTGCTCTCTTCACTCCAACACCTCAATCCTCTGTTTTCAACACTAAGTTTTCAAATTAAACCGTTATGGCCTCTTTTAATTTTACACATTTTGTGATGACCTTCCTTTTGTTAGTCTCTATTGTTCATTTTACTTCTGCAGCACGGAGATTAACAGAGCAAGATCAACCCTTGTTGTTTAAGTACCATAATGGCCATCTTCTTACTGGCAAAATTTCTATTAATTTGATTTGGTATGGGAATTTCAAACCTTCTCAACGGGCCATTGTCTCTGATTTTATTACCTCTCTGTCTCCTTCTGCAGAATCGGTTGCTAAAAACCAACCTTCTGTTTCTAAGTGGTGGAAAGCCACTGAAAAATACTACCATCTTACCCATTCTAAGAAAAGTTCTGATCTTGAACTCTTTTTGGGTACCCAGATTTCGGATGAGAGTTACTCATTAGGTAAATCGCTTTCGAATAAGCAAATTGTTGAATTAGCATCAAAGGGTGGCCAAAAAGATGCTATTAATGTGGTTTTGACTTCAGCTGATGTAGCTGTTGATGGGTTTTGCTCCAGCCGATGTGGGACTCATGGGTCTTCTGTTTCTGCTCAAAAAATGATGAATGCCAAAGACTCTAGATTTGCTTACATTTGGGTTGGTAATTCAGAGACGCAATGCCCAGGTCAATGTGCCTGGCCATTCCACCAGCCCATCTATGGACCACAAGGCTCGCCTCTGGTTGCGCCAAACAATGATGTGGGTATTGACGGTATGGTGATCAATTTGGCAAGCCTTTTGGCTGGGACTGCGACCAACCCATTTGGAAATGGGTATTTTCAAGGTCCAAAGGAAGCTCCTTTAGAAGCTGGTTCAGCTTGTAATGGGGTGTACGGTAAAGGAGCTTATCCGGGTTATGCCGGGGATTTGCTGGTGGATTCAACAAGTGGTGCTAGCTATAATGCACATGGTGTTAATGGCAGGAAATATTTGGTTCCTGCTCTCTTTGATCCTTCAACTTCAGCTTGTTCTACGTTGGTTTGAGAGAGGGACGTGCTTTACATGTTTTGTTTATGTATAAAATTAGTAGATAGACATTCTTTTATTCTCATGGAGTACTAATAAAAACATATAGTAGTATTTTTTTTAATTATATTTACTCTCTCTGTTTCTTAACATAAAGAATATTGCTACTTTATGCATTCCATAAATTAATTATTCAAACTAAAAATTAAAATGATATTTTAAGAATTAATTGTTTTTTTAATTTTTTCAAGTGTTAATTCTTTTATTTTAAGAGAATCAAATAGAGTATCTTTATGCTAAACCCTTCTCTTGTACAAGGAATTGGCGAATGAGAATGCTATTCCCTCCAAGTAGACTTGTTCATGGGCTTGGATATCCGACCCGCTTGCCCAGGCCCGCCCTCTTAAGGCTGGGTTTGGACACCAATTTCTGGTCCTAAACTCTGCCCGAGCCCGAAAAAGCTCGACTTTTTATGGGCATGCTCAGATTTTAATATTGTAAAAAAACAAGATAAGCCCACCCAAATTCGGCACGAGCCCGTTAAATTAATGCATTAGGTCCGGGTTTAGATAGTATATTTAAAGCCTGAACCGAGCTTGGGCGGGTTTGGGCTTGCCTTTAAAAAAGTCAAGTCTGCCTAATCCCGGCCCGAGCCCGCCCAAACCCGGCCCATGAATAGGTCTTACTCTAAGCTCCAGTTTATAATATATCGCGATTGAATTTTTTTTTGTTACATAATATTTGTCAATTGAGTATATTAAAAGAGCATTTATTGCTATTTTTCAAGTTTGTTTTCCATATTAAAAAAATATAATAATATAAATAAAACAAGCAATCATAATTATTTTTTATTTTTATGTTTATGTCAAATGCAAATATTATACGCTGAAAGACAGTACAATCAAATTCAATACTAATTGAAGCTGTATGCGAGCTGGGGTTGTGCGAGAATCAAACCAAATTGAACAATGAAAATGAATCGACAAATTTGATTCTCTCACTTTGATTTTGAAATATAAAAAAGCTTATAAAATTTAAGTATAAACCACACCAAACTAAAAAGTCAAACCGACTAATTCAGTTTAATTTGATATTTAAAATAACAAATCAATTAATAGTATTTCAGTTCAGTTTAAAATTTTAGAGAACCTCAAAATTGTGTGCCTAATCTAAGTTTCATATTAAGCTATGTTTTGCATTACACCGCTGGTCATTTTTGGTTTATATGTTGATATGAAATACCTGATAAATTAGGTCTGAGCTGTCTCCCAATCAACCCGGGGACAAGGAGAAAACAGAGGTCAGAAGGAACGCCGATGAAATTTACTGGCTGTTCGCTCTAACACTCAAGTTAGTTTAGTGAAGTAAAAAAGAGGAAAGAGAAAGAAGTATTGCTTGAGTGTGAAAAAGAGAATACCTTAAAATTTGCACATAAGATAGTTATAAAGGTCGACTTGTGCAAAATTTCTTCTCCTCTCTCTAGGTCCCACTTTCTGTTGCCTTAAGTATCAGATGCATATGCGATGCCGGGAGCATTCCTGTAAGTCAGAGGATCTCCTGTGGTCCTCTCTAGTTTGTTACGCATACATGCTCTCCGAATTATAGTAATGCGGCCAGCTCCCTTGTATGAGCTCCGAACTGATCTTGTGTTCTGATTTTCAAGGTACCCGTATCCTATCTTGGAACGCTATGCCGGGTATCGTTTGACTTGGTGATACAATATTTCGGTACCCGAAATATAGTATCACCAAGTCAAATGATAACCGGCATAGCCGAGATAAGATGCGGGTAACTTTGAAATCAGAACACACGACCAGCTCATAGCTCATAGCTCATCGATACCTCAGAACCCATTAGGTTGCATCTGAGACACCAAATGAACGAGCTCATACAAAGAAGTTGGCTGCATTACCATAAAGTCGGAGAGCATGCGTGCGTAACAAATTAGAGGTTTCATGTATGCAAGAATACATTGTGTGTGGATTCAGCTGAAAACTATGCTACAAACAAATATAACTATCATAACCCTATAGAAAGCTTCAATCAACTACAGCGAGCTGCAGGATCTCCTTGGTCTGCCGGAAATTCACGATCAATAGCTGGAACCTGACTGTTTTTGTGACCTCTGTTAAATAGTGGTGTTGTTTTTCTTGATGTGTACAAATTTAGAATTGGTATGGTGATTATAGATGACTAAGAAAGGTTTGTCTAATGCTGCTCTCTATGTTTGTATTGACTTATGTGAAGTAAAAGAAGCAGGAGCAATTAGTTTACGTGAAGATCTGTCTTGAATATTGGACTTAATTTTTTCATCCCATTTTCTTCTCTTACTATGAAAATTTTAGATAAGTAATTAATAATGGGCAAAATGAATTTTTCTTTCGAACAATTTTAATGTTTTTATCAAATATATCACAAATCTAATCAGTTTGATGCCTTTATCCATTTTTTTTTGAGTTTTGAGCTAATGTGGTGTAGTATGTTGTTCGTCTTTATGTACAAAATTTATTCTACGTGTCGTATATAATCTCACGACATGTCAACTCCAAATGAGTCGTGATGTTAGTTAAAAATTTAAAAACTTATGGATCGAACTAACAAATTTAAAAATCATGGTATATTTGATAAAAAAAATGTTAAGGTTGTGGTAGATAGATTCACTTTGTCTTAGTAATTATTTTACTTAAAAATAAGAATATAATTGAGTAGTATTTAGACTGAGTACTATTATTGTAAGAGAATTTTGTGTGAGTATGATTGTATGAATCATAAAAAGATCGATGCAGATAATTTTCTTTTTAAATTAATATTATAAATTGAGTTTTAATCATTAGATTAAATTACTGATAAAAATACAGTTAAATTATACACAAGCAAGACTGCAAGAGGACTAGATAACCAACTAATAAACAAGTTTTATTATGTCAAAATCAAAGAAAAACTAACAGTGATTGCATATGTAAAACAACTAACATTATTATTTTGATTATTAATATGTATATAATCATCATCAACGAATATAGTTAATTAAATCAATTTATTAACCAATTTCTGATCAGTAATCTCCCTTGTTAACGCCGGAATACAGCTCGAGCTCCTCGCAATACCGCCTTTCTTTTGAACATTACCACTAATATCCCTATCTCTAGGACTAATAGACTTGGCTCTACTAATACTCGAACTCCTCTTCAACATCTCTCTCATTGCTTCAGCTTGATACAAAATAGGGTTTACTCTGCAAACCCTATTAAACTTAACACAAGCACTCACATGTTCATCAATGGCTTCCTCTTTCTTCCCTCCATTTTTCTCCATTTCTTGCTGCACAGCTTCGGCACATAATCCACAAACAAATTTCCCTAAGAATTTGCCACGAACTCGTTTCATATACTCAATAGTACACTCCTCACTCATTCCGCAGCACTCGCATTTTCCGTCTTCTGTTTCCGAAATCGATGGAAGAAGATTTGATGAAGAATTTGATTCCGTTGTTGTTGTCGTCATCGTCGTCGCGGTTTCTTTGGTTATTAGGTCAAATGAAATGTCGGAAATCGTTCTTTGTAGACCTTCCATTGAAAGTCTACTAGGTTTGTGAATATTCATGTTGTCTTTTGTATTACCGTATGAACTCATCAATGTCTGTGCCATGACTGGAATTGATTAAGAGCAATGAAGTAGGGTTTGTGATAAAGAGATTAATTTTTAAGTATGTGAATAAACAGATGCATATGTGGGTTCAATTTATATAATTGTTTCATGAACAGTGTTTGGATTGTTGAAACTGTTAATAGCCACAAAATGGGATTCACGAAACACCTGGGATTTTCATGAAAATATATATATATATATATAATACCTGAGGAATTAGGAAATTCATAATTAAAAGGTTCCTAAAAAAGTATTTTTTTTATTTGTTCTTTTGAAAAAGTTTATTGATGATTTATATACAGGTGAGAATAAATAGTTTACAATCAATCAGTTTATTAAATTCTTAATTTCTATCTGATCTGAATTAATCATTGATTTACTGTTAAACTCATCCGACTGGCGATCTGGATTGAATTTTAAAACAATAATTTTTTTAGTTTAAAATGATAAATTTTCCCTTTTCATTGTTGTTTTTAGAAGAAAAAAAACAATGTTTTCCCTTTTTAAAATGATAAATTTTCCCTTTTCATTGTTGTTTTTAGAAGAAAAAAAACAATGTTTGCCCTTTTTATTTTCTTTAATGATATAAAGAAAATGATATTAATTTTGACCTAAACTCGTGAGATTGATAGTAATTATTCCTATATGAAATTCATTTACAAGGAAAAACTAATATGTAGCCAGTAGCTTTATTGGTCTTTCACGAGACGATTTATTCCATCCATAAAATGTTAGAACACTAAGGATTTTTTTTAATTAAGTATCTCAGAAATGATGCTTCAATATCACAAGAAAGATGATAAAAGCTGGTATAGTTCACATGCGTCCTGGAACAAAAAGCAAACTTTTTCTAAGAAACGCTTTCATTTTTTCTAGCTAACTGATTAATTAAATGGCTTTTGAGTTTGATTATGTGGAACTTGTTTAAAGAGGAAAAATTAAAATACTTTATACTCCTTTTTTTAAAGAGCAAAATTATGTGGAACTCGTTTAAAGAGAAAAATTATAAGCAATTATTTTTCTATCCTATCTTTTTTCTTTTAATTAAAAGGCAAAACCTATTTTAAAGTTTTTATATTTTTCATTTTTTGATTTCATCCCTAATTTTTTTTATTTGGTCATTATATTTTTAAAACAGTTTTGTGAAATCCTTTTGTAAACAAAAGTGCGGAAGTGTGGTCACTACAACAAAAATGATCTATTGTGACATTGAAAAAATGTCACTTAATGCTTAAAAAACGTCACTTAAAGTTTATACCAATATTTTTCACAAATGTCACTAAAGTGTTACATTAGTCGGTGTCGTTATGCGTTTAAGTGACATTTAAACTAAATGTTTGTAGCCATTTATAGTAACATTTTTTTGTATTTATTGTGACATATATTAAACATTATTATATTATATTATATAATAACATTTATAAAGTGTTACAATAATTATTTAATATTTTTCCAATAATTCGGCTATGAGAAAATATTTTTCTATAATATTATGAATTACAATAATGTTTAATTCTTATTTTTTTTCTTCATTCATTATTATATTGATTATGGTTAACACAATTCAATCATAAATATTAAAAAAAACAAAATACATAAATTAGCAAGATAAATATATTTAAAAAAAACTAGCATTTTTTATTCATTGATATTTTGATTCTTTACACAAACTAGTAAAAACAAAAAGAATAAAAGATTAAGTTATATAACATCTGTTTTTTTTTTCCTTTAATTTACATTGGACTCTTTTAGCTAGTTTATCAGAATGGTAAAATGATAGATATATCCTCTTTTCCAACGACAAGCTCCGGAGAGAACCAAATTCTGAAATTTGATTTATCCACTTTCTTGCTGTTAAGAGTGCTATGGGGTGTCAAGGCTCACCAGTCACCACTAGCACAATGCTGCAAACAAATAAAATGTGAAGTAGAAAGATTATCATTTAACAAATATAAAATTAGGATTTATACAACAACCTACCTGAATCAGAAGATCGTCACAAGCATGCCAATTCTTTTTAGTTATAAGGAGCTAACCTTTTTAGTTGTAATTTTCAAAGGAGAGTTTGGATTTTCTATTCTCCTTGAATAGCATCTTCTCACCAAGGACTTAGAAGAGACTGTGTACTGTTCCTGCCACATAATTTTCACTGGAAAAAGGAAGAGCAACAAATTTATTTTCCGAGAGAGATCTAGGAACCATTAATATAGAAATCAAACCACATCAAAATCTAAAGGATTTCAAAAAAACAAAAATGATAACTGACCTAAAATGAAACTTGAAACTTGTCAGAAGAAGATCCGCCGGTGCATGCTCGATATGTTTAAAATAAAATAAAAAGTTATATATATAGAAACCTGATTTGAACTTTCGGAAGCCGGCGCGAAGGAGTCGTACGGAAGCATTCGAAAGGTAGCATGACGGCGGCAACCAAGGAAGAAAGGGAGAGACTGTGAGAATGAGCAGCAGTTTCTGGATTAATTCAAGCACGATGTTACTCTAAGCACAATTTTAATCCAAGCACGATGTTAATTAAATAAACTAATTTTTCTATAAAGTAACTGTAGTTAAAATTGAAATGTAGTTAGAGATAAAAAGTGGTTAGATGAAAAATTGAATTTCAAATTAAAGTTGAAAAGTGATAATTATTTTTACTTTAATAATTAAAAATACATATTTACAGTGTCATTAATTAAATATCACTCTAACATTGATTTATTATCCTAACTGATGTTTGTTAAAAATGTTACTATAAAAATGTCGCTAAAGATTGTTTTTGTTGTAGTGGGTGCACTTAGGGACCAAGTAAACTTATACCTGAAAGTATAAAGATCAAGTAAAAAAAAGAGTTTATAAAATTATTTTTAAAAATATAAAGATCAAATAAAAAAATAAAAACATCTGAGGACAACCAAAAAAATGAAAATACAGAAATCTTATATGTTAATCCTAATTAAAATCCTTTGAATGATTTGGTGCCACTCTTAATTTATCCTTTAAATACTTTTGGTTTAGTTAGCTAAGTTTTAGATGCCACAAATAATAAAAGCAGATTTCAAATTTAATAATTTTAATTTATTTCTCTCTAATCCACTACTCTAGAAATATTTTTAATCTGTTTATGCATATTTCTTCAGATTGATGCATGCATCGAGCATTTACCACCGAAAGGTTAGTCGTAAAGTACACAAATTAATCATAAAAACTAACTAATTATATAAATGAAACTTTTCTTATGTTAATTTACAAACTGAAATTGTAGTTATTATATATATAGTCTCCCAAGGGGTAACATAATTTAGAGATCATTAAATTATGAATGTATGTATCAAATTGAGTAACCTGTTTTTATTTGTTTATTTCTTAGCATGGAACATCAATTTCAAATCTTTTATGATTTGATTTTGAGGTGACATGCGATGTATGTTTAACTAGCGAATATTTTGAATAGTTTATGTTTTTTGAAGAATTGAATAATACTTCATTTCGTATGTTTTCATCACTAATTTTAGAACGAATTCTGATATGTGACTATTTTATGAAAAGATAAAACAAATATTCAGTATTTAAAACAATAAACTAAAATCTAATATATATTTCGATTGAGAGCAAAACCACATCCACAATATAGTGATCAATTTAGGGGAATAGCAATTTAGTGTGAGGACTTTAAATAAAAAAATTAATAATTAAAATATAAATAGTCCTTCACGATAAATTCACAATAGTATGTCATACTAACTAACGTTTTAAAAAAAAAAATCAGTACCTAAAACTAAATAAAATAAAGTCATTGATATTTTATTTACATTCGGTTTATAATTAGTTTACTTTACTCTTTGTATGGATTATGTTTAATAAAAAGGGAAGGGAAGAGAATAGAAAGCGATTTTTTTTTGTTTGGATATAATAATTAATGGGAAAGAAAAGCAAATACAACTTATTCACGGTGTCCTTTTATACAAGTAGAAATTTATTTCACCCCAATTTGGGATGTAAAAAAATTGAACTCTTTTCGAAAATAATTTATCCACTAAACATCTTCTTTATTCTTATCAGTTTTTAATGAAGATTAGTATACTCCAATGCGAAGCCACATGAAGTAATAGATGGTCAATTAACCGCCTTTTGTACAAAAAATTGCACTAACATTATGCATTAATTTGTTCAAGTTATATAATTATACTCATTTATAATAGAAATTGACCCTTTTTATATTTGTTTTATATTAAATTATAAAATTTGATGCCCTTAAAAATAATTTATGACTTTACCCCTGGTATATACTCATACATATTCTTTTTATTATGTTGAGTTTTTTTTAACCTAACAATTGGTGTGTATATTTTTTAAATTTGTTTTATATAATTTCAAATATTTAGTCATTTAATTTAATTATATTTTTTTATAGATAAGTTTTTTTTATCTCAGTTTATTACTTATATATATATAAATTTATGTATGTATGTTGTAGCTTGGAGTTAAATTAGAGAGCAAATTTAAACCTAGCTAATTTAATCCTTTGGTAAGTTGAGCTAGTCATGATACTAAAAATTTCACCCTTTTAATCGAGTCAGGTTGTCAGTGTGTAGACAAACCAAATTCACCAATTGTATTTATAAATTTATAATAATATTTTACAAACATGAATAAAAATGATAGCTCTTTGTTCTAATTAGTTTTTATTGATCGTTAAAATTATTTTTTGATAAGATATTCTTTTATTAATTAAAATAGTTGCTGTATTTCTTTCTAAATATTAAAATATAGACATCTTATTAATTAGAAAATACAACTTAATTAAATTTAATAATAGTCAATTAACAGCTATAAAATTGTTAAAAATAGCCAATATATATATATATATATATATATATACTAGTTTCGCATTACGTGCTATGCACGTGGCTCGTAACGTAACTCGTCAATTAACATATTAGTAAATTTATTATAATTATATTAGTTTTTTTATTTATAATTAATATTAAATTAGTTAAGAATTTTTGTAAAAGTAAATATAATATATTCGGTTATTAAATTTTTTTTCCATACTGAATTTATTCTTCTTTTGGTTTTATAATAACCATAATTAAATAATTAACTTAATTTTATTAATAATATTTTTAAAAATAATAAGATAGAAATTTAAATAATAATATATTGACCAAATACAATATTTTAATTTTGTAGTTCAATCAAACTAAAAGATAGGTATTCCTACTAATTTTGAGGCAATGTAATTATATTTTACATACTAAAACTAAATTGGAGATTATTTAGCTACCTATTCTAATTATCACTTTAATTACAATAGTGATTAATTAAATAACTAATTAGTTAATGACTATAAAACCTTTATTTAGTAGTAAACTGAAAAGAATTATTCAGTAAATTTGCATGTCCCCCCTCCATCCGTGCTTTTATATATAGTATAGATATATATATCATCTAGTCATACTATAAGATAAGACATGCTATTTGTATATATATATAAAATTGTTAAAAAGGGCCAATATATATATATATATATATTATATATATATATATATATATATATATATATATATAAATCTTATAAAGTTACAATTTCCCTTCCCTTTTATTCTATTTGTATAAATAAAAAATAAGACATATTATGTTCATGTATCTTCTAGTCATACTATATATATTCAAACACAAATAAATTGATAGTTTAACTTTTCTTTCCATTTTATTTCTTTTCCTTCCCTTTATGAACATGTATCTATGCAAAAGTTTGGATTTAATTTAATTTCAGTAAAAATGTTTATTAGTTTATGTTCTGTGTATCATGAGTTTATTTTGAATTGAGGCGATATGAAGACAAAATGTGTAAATGATGGGTAGAATAATGGTTTTGGTAGAAGATGTGTTCAAAATCAAAGGGACCAAAACGGACAAGTATTAGTCACCACATCGGCTTCTACTCCAGTTCATGATGGAGAAGAAGGCTTAAGAGGCCATGGAGAAGAAGAATCATTTGCATATCATTTGTTTGAAGCACCTTCTAATTATGCACTCTCTCCTTTCCATGTGTTTTATTTGCCAATATCTTCTACTTTCATAATTTTTTTTAAAAATTACCATCCACATTTTAAACCACGAGACTACCACTTGGTTATTAAAGGGTATATCTATCAAATAATTTCAATGTGAGAAAAATATTTTATATAGTACATTGAAGTATTTATTCGATATTGTGGTCAGGGCCGGACTTTCTCATTACTTTGTGTTCCAGCGTACAAGCCTATTTATAGCACAAGATACAGCCTATACACAATCTCAAGATAATATTTGTTGCCACAGTAATTTGAAATTCAGAATACAAAAACATCATTTATCATGACTTAGATAGAGCTTATGGTGGGCAGTTGATCACCTTATTTTTTAAATTTCATAAACAATATACATATATACGTTAGTAGTATAATTTTTCGACCTTAAAATTTATAGCACGTACTTACCACCTTAATTTCTTTATATTATCTATTTTATAAATTTTCAGTACAATCTTGCTCATTTTATATAAAATTTATGGGTCTGTCACTGATTGTGGTCAAATATATAACCTTAGCAACAAAAAGAAGTCTCCATTTTACCAATCCAAGATTTCCAAATATGTAGGTGTTTTGGTTTTTCTTTTTTCTTTTTTCTTTTATTATTATAATAGACAGTTTAAATAGAATACATTATATTGGCCAAATGACTAAAAAAAGAATATTTTATAAAAAATTCACTAAAGTTCAAACTTTTAAATTTTATTCAATTTGTATTAAAATGTATAATTTTGTATTAATTATATCCAACTACACAATTTTCCTTATGTGGCGCTAATGTGTGGCATAATACCACATCAGCACCACATAAGTAAAATTACATAATTGGATATTATTGAAAAGAAATCATATGTTTCATGGCAAATTGAATAAAATTAAAATATTTGAACTTTTGTGAAATTTTTATAAAAATTTTTGGTCATTTGTATATTTGATTTTTATTATTTTATCTATTACAAATTACTCTCATACCCTCCAATTGTATTACAACTAACTATTTAATATCCTTTATTTTAAAATCCTACTTAACTGTTCCTCGCGCTCAATTTTGTTAACTATTTGATCCCTCCATTAATTTCAACATTTACTTTCAAAAAATTTAGTACATCACTTTGAATTTTGCTAATTGTTTGGTCCAAAAACGGATCTAAGATAGGGTCAGGAAGTGTCTGAGTCCTACCTCAAATCTTTTTTTTTAATAAAATCGTTTTTTAAAGAGACTATAATATTTGTTTTTCTAAATTATAATCTCCTTTCTTAAAACTTAAAAAATTAAAATTTTAAGTATATTTTTTATAGTATATAATTTATTTATTTTTTATATTGTGCCCTATTTCAAGTTAGGGTTTGACTTCATCTCTGGTTTGGTCCCTTATTTTTAATTTTTTTAAAATAATTTGGTATCTTATTTTTAATTTCATTAATGATTTGGTATCTCAAATTAATAAAGGAATCTGGTAGTTAATAAAATTAAAATTGAAGGATCATTAAAAAAATTTTAAGTAAGGGCAAACTCTAATTATGATATGTAGTAATGTGCTCTTTTATCTATACTATATATAAAAGCACGGATGGGGGGGACAGGCAAATTTACGGAATAACCCTTTTTAATCTATATTAAATAACGGTTTTATAGTCATTAACAAATTAATTATTTAATTAATTACTAAAAATTATTATAATTAGAGTTTTAGTTAAAATAAAATTGTATCATGATAGAGGAATACTAATTGAGTATAGAAAAAATAGCTAATCTTTTCCAAATTAATAGGAATATCAATCTTTTAGTTTGACTACACTAGCAACACAATTAATGTTATCCAAATATGACATCTATGAACCATGCTCTCCTCATGAAGCTTGGATGGCATATGATTACGTGTCCGGATAAATTCTGGGTTAAGATTCTTCGCTCTAAATACTCCTTTGACGTTGATAATTTCCAAAATTTAACGAGAATCTCTGGGGCTTCACATCTCTGGAAAGCCATTAATAGAATCTGGCCTATGGTTTGTGGAGGGGTGAGATGGGCTCTTGGTGATGGGGCCAAAATCCGTTTTTGGATTGATCCGTGGTTAGAAAATTTCAGCAGTCTTGCCCAGTTGGCCATTAACCCAGTTCCTGATTCTGATTTGGAGCTTACTGTCAATTGCTATGTTGATGAGAATGGTGACTGGAATTGGGATAAGCTCTCTAATTTCTTTCCAAATGACTTGTTGTTAAAGATTGACAAATATATTCCTCCGAAGAACGGTTATGGTGAGGATTTCATCTTCTGGGGTCACTCTCCTTCGGGTCTTTTTTCTACCACCACTGCTTACAAAGCTTTGGAGGATAATGATTGGGGCGAAGAAGATTCTGCTTGGAAATTAGTTTGGGATTGGCCAGGTCCCGAACGTATTCGTCATATGTTGTGGCTAGCTTTACATGGTAAACTCCTAAGCAATACTGAACGGTGCCGCCGTCATATTTCCAATAGCAGTTCTTGTACTCGCTGTTATGGGAACGATGAGGATTTAGAGCATATTCTTAGAGCTTGTATCTACCCGAAACAAGTTTGGCTGAGGATTATTGATCCTTCTATGAAACAGAGATTTTTTGATCTGAATTTTAAAGATTGGTTGCTACATAACCTGTCAGGAACGAGAAACTTACATTCTACAGGTAATTGGAACTGTCTTTTCGGGATTACGGTGTGGAGGTTATGGCAATGGAGGAATAACACAGTGCTAGGGAAAGAAAACACGAATGTCAGTCAAGTGGTTGAGGATATCTACCGTCGGTTTGAGTATATTCAGCTTGCTCGTGCTAATCGCCATCTTCATTCTAACATTGGCAGTAAGAAGCAAGACATTCAGGTTGGGTGGAAATGCCCTCCGGAGTTATGGGTTAAGGTCAACACGGATGGAGCTTTCAGTTCAGTTAAAGGTGTGGCTAAGGCGGGGGGTATTATCAGAGATAGTCTGGGATCTTGGCTCGCAAGCTTCTCCTCTACGCTGGGTAATGGGTCAGTGTTGGAGGCGGAATTTCGAGGAATGTTCTTAGGGTTGCAGCTGGCTTGGAAGCTGGGGATGAGGAAGATAATTCTCGAGGTGGATAGTAAGGCTGCTGTGGACAAAGTTCTTAGTCAAAATGATGCGGCTCATTTGTCAAACATTGTTACTGCCATTCGGAACTTGATTAAAAGGAATTGGATTGTTAAGGTGCATCATATCTATAGGGAAGCTAATTTTGCAGCGGATCATCTAGCGACGATTAGCAACGATCATGTTATTGGGTGTACGTACCATGACAGTCCTCCTCCGAGCCTTAAATCTTGGATTATTCATGATCTCCATGGTACCTCTTATAATAGGAATGTTAGTTTCTAATTTTTTCTAGGCTTTGCCTCTTTCCCTTGTACCAAAAAAAAAATGCTATCCAAATCTTTATTAGTTATGTGTAAATTTACAAAAAAAAATTAATTTGATTTTTTTAATATTGTTTTAAAATAATAACATATGAATTGACGAGTCACGTTACGAGCCACGTGCGTAGCACGCAAAGCGAGACTAGTCAATGGAAAAATGATAATTTTATAAAAAATATAATCATATTTCATTCATAATGTAAACATAGATCAACTCCATCTATTAGTATTAATTTTTGAGAAGAAATAGAATGAGTAAGTTGGAATGGAGAATGAAAAGTCAAAAATAGTGGGCAACAATAAAGAAATTAGGCGACGATTTATGGACGAAATAACCGATATGGTTTGGGCGATGGTGGTGAGTGGTGACTGAAAGGGAAGTGACTGTGGAATTTAGCTTAAATGAATTTAGAAGATGTAGACGTCAACCAAATCTACGCGACTATTATTATATAGCCTATTACTGGATATGGACGCGCTTTGCGATAACATCAAAGTTTATCTTGTGCACCTTCTTTTATTTTATTCTAATTTTGCTTACATTTTCTAATGTCAATACAAATTTAATATGAACAAAGGATCACTTTACCTGCTGAAGTTAGTACAAAATATCAAAAATGTCTAAATTAATAAAATAGGATCGTTTTTATCCTGAACTTTATAAATTTGGTACAAAAACTCTCCTCCCCACTCTCATCTAAGAGAGTGAGATACACTCTCTAATTTTAATAGTAGTTTCGTTTTACCATGATAGTTTTTGATAGAAAAAGGTTTAAAATGGTCCTACATTTTTTTAAACATTTTAAATTAATATTTAATAATTATAAAAAAATAATTTCATCCCTTTAATAATAAACATAAAATAACAAATTAGCCCTCCAATTTTAATACTTTTTACAAAAAAAAATATTTTTTTATTTATATAGATATTATTAAGGTGCTGCTCGTCTCAGACGAGCACCGACCTGCTCGTCTGTCACGACCTAAAATTGAGGGCCGCGACCGGCGCTAGGGAATGGGAGTGGTAGCTCCGAAACCCGTAGTAAGCCTAAAAATCACTATAAATTTTTTTCGCGAAACATTCACAAAACGTTTTTATAAAACTTCTTTAAACGATACAAAACGATCTTTAGAAATCAGGGTCTTACAAAGCGATATCCATATCAAGCACTGTTCTGTTTCTCACATATATATATAAACGGTTAAAAGCGCAGTCTAAAACCTTTATACATATCAGAGTATAAGCAAGATATTTAAAACCGTTTGATAAAACATAATTACACTCTAGGACTCGACTACTGCAGCACTACTGATTTATTCCTTCTTTTTGTACTCGCGGACTTCTGGAACAAGGATAGAAGTCTGTTACACCTGATACTATACACCTGAAACATAACACTATTGGGGGGTCAGCTATTAAGCTGAGTGAGTTATACTTTACTTACCATATTATCAAAATAAGCATCGCATTTAAAAAATATATATATACAATTATGTTTATAAGCAATTCCAACATATACAAACACAACAATTACAAACAATTCACTAAATACAAGTATTTGATCCGAACGAAACCTTAATCTTAAACTACTTAACCTCTCCTAATCGGTATCATATTCGAATCAAATTATTTCAATCCAAGTGGTACGGTCCCGAGATAGTTCGACCGAGTTACCGCTACCACGTGGCATAGTCCCGAGATAGTTCGACCGAGTTACTCATGCCACTGCTTAATCCCAAGTTGTGGGTCCCGAGATAGTTCGACTGAGTTACCCACCAGATACGGGTCCCGAGATAGTTCGACCGAGTTACCTCGTATCTGCCAAAATTATAATCCTCCTTTCCGATACCCAAACATATTCCATTTCATAATCATAAATATGATCAACATTTAATGAGCTCATATCAAACGTTTCAATGTACGAATATCTAGACTCTTATAAACACCGGTGATCACACGGCCTATTGACGCCCAATAGGTAGCTCGTTTCTTCGGATCGTATACAAATTCACATTCACAAATAATCGACAAGTCATAAGCAAAGTAATGCAATTTATATATCAAACAAGTCAATCTAATACAATATAGTTCAATCAATAAACAAACAAGTTGAATATAACTCAATCATATACCAACAATCCAAATCAAATAATTCAATCCAAATAACTAATGCGATGCATTTAATACTAACATATAGTGTATATATAAATTAATTGTTATAGGATAATACGAGTGAGTAAAATATACTCACCGCTTGCTATTCATAATCTTCGATAATAGCTAAACGATGTCGTGTTCTTTAAGTTCCGGGTTCCATTGGTACGCCTCGCCAAGTCTACACAAATTCGATAATATCTCGAATTAATTACAATCTAACTATAATTAATTAATCCAAAACTAGGTTTCTAGCCAACTTCGGCTATTGAAACCGTTTACTTAAAACAGTCCGACCCCTAAACAAAATTGACATTCCTAAAGTTCAGAACGTCGCCTACAAATTTCGTTTAGGTCTCAGACTGAGATTCGCACTCAAAGGTGTCGGAATTTGGCCCTGAAGTTAATAACTTAGTGCTGTCCTAAATTTCAGAACTGTTATGCGTGACATAATATTCTGATTTATTTGAGCCATTTAGAGGTCGATCTAGCAGAAACTTATACTTAGACATTTATAGAAAACATCTTTAAGTTTCCGTACCAACAAGCGGAACTTAATTCGGAGCTAAATAGCTCGAGATATTGCCCTTGCAACATGGCTGTTTCGCAGCGTAAAATTTCCAGCAACATCGTCAAATTCTCAAGTTATCTCTTTAACGTTTCGGTCGACTAAAACAGCCTATATACTCAACATTACACCAATTACTACAGCCATTAATCATGTCATTATCACCACCTTAAACTCATTAAAATCTTAGTTCAAAGTTTAATTCAAAACAGTTTTTACGTTATGCTCAAAACTAGTTACGTAACACTTAGTGTTTGCGTCGATCTTAAGCGATACAGCCATCGGGAAAGGGTGGCATCAGCCCCCATTTCACTATTATTATATAGCCTCTTACTGGATATGGACGCGCTTTGCGATAACATCAAAGTTTCTCTTGTGCACCTTCTTTTATTTTATTCTAGTTTTGCTTACATTTTCTAATGTCAATACAAATTTAATATGAACAAAGGATCACTTTACCTACTGAAGTTAGTACAAAATATCAAAAATGTCTAAATTAATAAAATAGGATCGTTTTTATCCTGAACTTTATAAATTTGGTACAAAAACTCTCCTCCCCACTCTCACCTAAGAGAGTGAGATACACTCTCTAGTTTTAATGGTAGTTTCATTTTACCATGATAGTTTTTGATAGAAAAAGGTTTAAAATGGTCCTACATTTTTTTAAACATTTTAAATTAATACTTAATAATTATAAAAAAATAATTTCATCCCTTTAATAATAAACATAAAATAACAAATTAGCCCTCCAATTTTAATACTTTTTACAAAAAAAATATTTTTTTATTTATATAGATATTATTAAGGTGCTGCTCGTCTGAGACGAGCACCGACCTGCTCGTCTGAGACGAGCAGTAGTAGGTCTCCGGCGAGGAGGAGCTCCTCCTCGCCGGAAATTGTAAAAAAAAATTAATTTTTTTGAAAAAAAGTTCATAAAAGCCCCTGATTTAATTAAGATATAATTAAGATTAATGAGTATTTAAGTATGATTAATGAGTTTTTAATTAGGATTAATGAGTATTTAAGAAACCCACTCTCCAATTAAGGTGTCATATCAACATAGGAGTTTTTTTGACCGGTTTTGCCAAGGGTAAAAGTGATCCGGTTTTTCTATTTTTGACGTTTTTGATACTTTGTGCCAAGTTGAGGGGGTAAAGTGATCTTTTGTTCAATTTAATATTCTTCCATCTCGCCGTTTTATCTTAAAAGTTTATTTTAACAGTTTATTTTTATATTTTAATTATTTTTATATTACTTCTTCTATTCTATTTTAAAAAAATTATATTCCATTTTATGGTGTTACAGTTAAGAAGTTCTATTTTTATTTTTAAAATATTTTTTCTTTACCTTTCATTATTTATTTCAAAGAGATTTTATAAAAAAATTCACTATCATTATTAAGGACAAAACATAAAAAACATAAAAAGATAAAGATAATAAATCTTTTCTAATGTGTGTGCGAAATCAAACGAGATAAAAATCTTTTTCATTTTTGCCGTTAATTGATTATCATTTATTATAAGCACAATTTAGGGAAAAATCTCTAGAAGATCAAGATAACTATTTTTTCTTTAATTAATACACAATCATCTCTTTTGTTTTTTCTAAACTTCAATTTTTAATAAAATAAAGTTTTTAAGTCATTATCAAATTTGTTTATGACATACTTTTTTTTTCTTTTTTTTTTGACTATGGTAGAATCTAATTACGTTAGTAGTTAGTGGTTAGTAGTTAAACTTCCATTTTTAATTCGGCTTTAAACACTGGCCCTACTGAGACTCGAAAACGAAATTTCAGAAATGCATTGGAGCGTCTTAACCACTTGGGCTAGGTCTCACTGGCTATGACATACTCTTTTGATTCCATATTGATGACACTTTAGGATAAATGTCCGTTTTAAATTTTATAGTTAAATTATATATATAAAAAATTACGTATGTCCATATTTTTATTAATAATTTTTGTTTCTATCGTGTTCTATTTATAAAAGTATATTTGACAATTATTTAATAAAATAATAATTTAATATTTATAATTTGGAAATTTTAAAAAATATTATGTTGAAATAGTGCCTATAGTTAAATAGATAGATTTACTTTAGTTTGAAATATTTAAGTTTAACCCCTTAGGGCATCTCCAATCCTAAGGCATCACTTAATATTAATTAGGTGATTTATCACCAAATATACTCCAACCACAATCACTTTTTTCTACACTAAAAAGAATATTCCTTTTCATTTTAATATTTTAGTCATTCTTTTACTTTAACATTTATACACTTTTATCAATAACACCCAGAAACTTATTTTTGTTACATATTTCGTTATCATGTAATGTCGTAATATGTCTCGTTTCTAGATTATTGTCTAATTTATGTAATTTTTTATATTACCGTATCGTATTACGTAATGTTTTTGTGTTCTCGTCTCGTTAAATTATTAATGTAATAATATTTGTAAATTATTTTCCCATTAAATTATTTATATAATAATTTTATGTTAATTTTAATAATTTATGAAAAATAAATGATTATATTAAATATTTTTATGTGTAAAATTATTTTATAATATTATAAATAAATAATATTTATATATATTCATATATATTTAAGTCTTTATTTATAAATGTGTTGAATTAAATAAAAAAACAAATTAAAAGTATTGAATTGTATTTTTGCCAAATAATAAAATAATGAATAGTAAATAGGTGACTCTAAATAGTAAATCATCTAATTTGATGAGAGAGAGGATTTTGGTGTCACTTGTTTTAAAACAAGTGATACATTGGAGATGAAATGTCACTTGTTTTAAAACAAGTGACATACATTGGAGATGGCCTTACCAATGAGTTATAATTCAAATGCTATAAACAATGGCAACAAACTAATAGGCAGTGCGTTCGATTTTTTCTACAAACGCTCCCCCTCTCCAATTATCAAAAGGAAAAAGTTTAACCTCTCACCCGTTATATAAAAAATCAATTCAAAAATTATGATGAAAATTTCATTTTGCTTCCCATTTAGGAAAAAATAAATTCTTTTGCTAGTGAATGTGTACTTTTGCCACTCCAAGCTGTCTATACACAGCCCTCACCTTCGAACACCTTCCTTTCTCAGCCACCAAATTAATAAACATTCCCAATCATAATTCCATATAATCAAGCCTAGAGTTCCAACCTACATACCCCCAACCATAATCCTCCACCTGACTCTCCATAAATCCCTAGCAACGCCATTCACCAATCAAAATACGTCAACGTCATCAACCGCCATTCCGTCAACCTACTCGTACCATACTTGCATCTCAGCTAACCATATCTGATACTATTTCTTACCATTTTTCTTTGTCTGTTATGTTTCATTTTATCCTATAAATACTTTCCCTTGCATAACGCCCTAAATCTCTCTCTCTACACCATTTTAGTACCCATTCTCTCACCTCCATTTCTCTCTCCCAAATTTGCTTACCGGAGTCCAGTTTCGTATCCATCTCGGCCGGCGGATTATGTCAACGGCGGAGATGGAGCCGTTAACATCAGGAGCGAGCAATCGCATCATTCCGATTCTTAAAACCCTAAGGACATTTCTTGTTTTTCTCCAAACGATTTTTCTTTCTCTAATTTTAATTATTCTCCCTCGCCGCCGCCTTCCTCAGACCGCGGAATCGGGGATTCCGGCGGGTTCATCTTCGATGAAGCGGCGGTCGTTGTGGAGGCTTGAAGAGGAGGATACTTTGAGAAGAAGAGCACTTGCTGAGGATATTGATATGTTGACCGGTGACTTGGACTACCGGTGCGAATGGAATACTTTTTTCTTTTTCGGTGTTAGACGGAATTCTCTCTTTTGCAGGTCATGGTTGCCCGTCAACGGTCATTTGAAGTAAGCTTTTTAATTATGTGCATAAGTTGAACAATTGAATTGAATTATTGCAAAATCATGTCCCGTTCTGTGACGACATTTGTTTAAGATTGAAACGTTGAGAATGTTTTCTTTGCGATTACAGGGGCATTTTGATAATTATTCATGGGCTGAATGAACACAGGTAATAAAATCAATACTTTCATTTCTTTTGTATTTATGTAAGTCTATCTTAATTTATTGTTTGAGAAGTGTTTTTGACATTCCCTTCGTTTGTTGTGTTGATTTTGAAGTGGAAGATATGCTCAGTTTGCTAAGCAACTAACATCTTGCAACTTTGGAGTCTATGCAATGGATTGGATAGGTACCTAAAGAATGGGGAAGATTTGTAGTTTTGCATGTCCTCTTTACTTATTGATTGTTTTATTCTTGTTGATGAGCTTGATTGTTTGATCTATATGGGATTGACATAGGTCATGGTGGGAGTGATGGGTTGCATGGATATGTTCCTTCTCTAGACCATGTTGTTGCAGACACTGTAAGTATTCGCCTTTTTCATCATTTGCCTTGCCACTTAATTACAATGTGTTGATTTCGTTTAGGCATGTCTTGCTCTTGTAAACCAATACACCATTTTATTTCAGTGTTGAATATGTAGTTTGTTTATTGTGTATAGTATTCTGATGATTTGTCTCTGTTTAAACAGGGGGCATTCTTGGAAAAGATAAAGTCAGAGCACCCTGAGGTACCCTGCTTCCTTTTCGGTCACTCAACCGGAGGAGCTGTGGTTCTAAAGGTGAGATACACCTAGATGCAAATGATAGGTTGTTTTGGTTGTTTGGTGTTTTATATAAATTGAGATTCTGAAATGCTGATGTAGGCTGCAACATATCCTCGCATAGAGGACATGCTGGAGGGAATTGTACTGACCTCACCAGCTTTACGTGTTAAGCCAGCACATCCTATTGTTGGGGTAAGTGTTCTCTCATCGATCTGGCACAATGTATTCCTACTTCTTAGTCAAATTAGCCGTCCCTGTTCTTTATTGAAATCTGAACATATATATATATATATATATATATATATATATATATATATATATATATATATATATAAAAGCTCATGTTTAGCATCTTTTAATGGTAATTTTGTATTCACTATTGATGTGGTTCTAGTGCTATTTACGAAACTAATATGCTGGTTTCATATTGCAGGCTGTGGCTCCTATTTTTTCTCTGCTTGCTCCAAGGTTCCAATTTAAAGGAGCCAACAAAAGGGGCATTCCAGTTTCCAGAGATCCGGCCGCACTTCTGGCCAAATACTCTGATCCATTGGTTTATACAGGGCCTATTAGGGTTCGAACTGGCCATGAGATACTGCGTATATCCGCTTACTTGTTGCGTAACTTCAAGTCAGTTACAGTACCGTTCTTTGTTCTCCATGGAACGGCTGATAAAGTGACAGATCCACTAGCATCTCAGGATTTATACAATCAGGCAGCCTCTAAGTTCAAAGACATAAGGCTTTACGACGGATTCTTGCATGATCTCCTCTTTGAGCCCGAACGCGAGGAGATTGGGCAGGAAATCGTGAGCTGGATGGAGAAGAAACTGGGAACCAAATCTGAAATTGCTTGGTAGATTATCTGCTTGATCTGGAGGTGATTAGTCCCAAGTTTGAAATGTTGATAGCTACAGGTAGATTATAAAGAAATTTCAAGGGTTCAATTTTTCGCCCAAATTCGGCATTGCATATATGGAACTTGTAATTATGCTATATGCTTTGCTTATACTACAGGTTTTCCTTTTGAAACGTTTGGTTCGTATTTATTGAATGCATCACAAAAATGAGCCTAAGAATGCATAGAATTGAGGCGTGAGAATTACGACTGCTACTTATGTTGTGATCCTTGCAAAAACTTATTATTTCTGTAGATATTTAAATATTAAATATCTGATTTTGTTAGGGTTCAGTTATATGAATTAAAATATTCTCAAAAAAAAGTTATATGAATTAAAATAAAAAAAATTAGATAAATAGTAATTTTAAAAGGAATATGATCATTTTATCTATCTTCATGTTTTTTTTTTATGAAAAATAGTTAAGGGTTTATGATTATATGGATTCATTTTATAATTTACAAACAGATTTAAGACAAAAAGAGCGGTTGTTTCCTATAATTAATATGGGTTAATGTAATAAAAGTTCACTAACTTTACACGTTTTCTCAATTTAATCATGCTTTTTAAAAATTATTATAAAAATATATTAATTTTTATTTTTTTTCAAATCTATACATGATGCTGAGTTGACACTCATTCATTGGTGTAATTTGCTGAGGTGGAGGTCATTTTTAACCAATAAATGCGTGGCACGTCAACGCCATATGTATGAATTTGAAAAAAAAAATGGAGGTGAATGTCATTTTTAACCATTGAATGAGTAACATGTCAAAATTATATATGAATTTGAGAAAAAACTGAAATTGATATATTTTTATGACATGATTTAAAAGACGTGATTAAATTGAGAATTAGTGAATTTTTATGATATTACCCTAATTAATAAATATGAGATAAAAAAAATTCAAAAAACTAAATTGGCGTTGTTTGATTCGGTTATTCTCTTTAATGGAATTGTTGTTATTTGTTAGTAAAATGACTAATATATATATAATTTTTATATATAATTGTTACTTATTCTTTTTATATATAAAAAAATTATGAGATAAATTAATCAATATATAATCAAAGTAGTAAAATATTTATCAATGGATATTTACATTTAAAAAGTTTCATTAAAATTATTAGATATTCAAAAATTAATTATTAGTTAGCTTATAAATCACTTACTGCTCAATAAATTATGAGCACTTTGAAGTATAAATTAGGATTTTGATCTAGATGTGAGATTGTTGAATCCTCCAAAGTTTTCTTTGGAATATAATTTTGCAAGTCCATTGATATAACAATAATAGCTCTTTGTATATAAAATGGATATGACATTCTCAATCGTACCGTATTTTTTTTATCATTAGGAAGGAAAAATGCACGTAGGAGAAATTGAATTTCCGATTTTTAGAGAATGCTTATATCATTTGAGTTATAATTCATTGGTCCATCTTATTTTTTAGGGTTAATGTCAAAAGAAATCATGAACTTTACATGTTTTCTCATTTTAATCACGCAGTTTAAATTTTCTCATTTTCATACACGAACTACCACTTTTTTTCAAATTCATGCACGGTGCTGAGGTGACACTCATTCATTAGTGTATAATGCTCTCTACCTCACTGAATTGCACCAATAGAATCATAACAGCTCAGCAACATGCATGAATTTGAGAAAAAGTGTTAGTTCGTGTATAAAAATGAGAAAATTTAAACTACATGATTAAAATGAGAAAACGTGTAAAGTTGGTGAATTTTTATGACATTAACCCTATTTTTTAATGTTTAAAGACTCTTTCAATACAATTTCTAAAAAATGCATTTTACCTATTGAAAATTTGTTTTAATAATTTAATCGACCATGTTAGCATTTAGGGAGTTGATATCTAATTTTTTAATAAGGTACGAGAAAGATTTCTATTTGTTAATATCCAACATCTATTAGAGTATTATCTATCTATTTATCTATCTATCTATCTATCTATCTATCTATATATATAAATATATTTCATTAAACAAATATACTAGAAAATAAATATTAATATGGCAAGTTTAACATTTGTTTAACAGGTGATTTCAAAAAAAAAACATTTGTTTAACAGGTAGACTAATGTTAAGTGTAAAAGAATTACAATAAAATAGACAAAACCAGCTAAACCATAGGAAGACTAGAGAAAAATTTAACTTGTTGAGCCAAACAATGAGCTGCCTTGTTGCAAGATCTTTTAGTATACTGGGACGAAAATAATCAGTAATTGATTGAATTTGGATGAAAAATAAGGGTTTGTAGCACAACCAACTCGAGAGAATTTCCATTTTATTAATTTCTTCAATTTATTGTTATTATCCTATTTAAATATAGGCCAAACCCATACTGAGGCCCCTATACAATATGATTTTTGTTCAGGAGGCCCTTATCTCGAAAAACTTATTTCCCCGATCCTTGTACTTGTCATTTTCGAAATTTTGATGCCCTTTTCTGGACAGAACTCGGCAAGTGTATCTCACTTGCCGTTAGCGAGAGTGGGAAAGCAAACGAGTATCACATGAAAATTTTAAATCCACGTGTCATGAAGTTGTTAATCAAGGAAAAAAGGGCAGATATGCCCTTAATGTATACAGGGGGAATAAACTAGCCCTTAATGTTTAAAAAGGTAAAAACAAACTGGATTAGTAAAATTAAAGTGGTCTTTTAAGCCCTTTAACAAAAATTATAACTCTTTGATTTTTCCAGTAATAACATCAATGCATTCATGGATGAACTATAAGCAAAAAGGGAATTCATGCTTATAAATAGTTTTTCCTACATGTGAGTCAATTTATTTTTTATTAACACAATTTCCACATCAAACATTAGAGGAAGACAATTAGCATGGTTAAAAAAAAGTTCCATGGAAGTCACTAGCCTATGTTCATCGCCTTTAATTGTTTTTCTATATGAACTATGCATTAAACGTAAAAGGTTTGATAAAAACTTAGACTCGGGTAAACTTCCCCGCAGTCACAACGTCTCACCTTTTGAATACCGAGTAATCAAATAGTTATAACTAATAAGATCCTTAACCAAAATTCCATCAGAAACTTGTTTTGCATAACCCAACTCACCAATTTTTGCATAAAATTCCATGAAAAAAGTTGGAACATAAACATTGCAATCGACACCATAAGTTACAGCCAAAGAATAAACATGTTTTCCTACATCAATAGCAAGGGGTGAAGAGCAAGCTTTGATAACAAGCGGAGCCGTAAAACAAATCTGAAGTATAACTATGATGCATTGGTTGAACAAAATAATTTTAGTACTCCCTTATATAAAGAAAGTTTAAAGTATTTAGAAATAAGAGAGTTATAAAGAACTTGACCTGGTTGAGGAATTTAATCAAACACTTGGCGAGCATAATCGATTAAAGACAAATTAAGATTTTTCTATGAGAACTGTAGCGAGGAATGCGTGGTTTGTGATAACGAGTGAGTGAATTTATTGTCAGTTACTAACAATAACTTTTTCAATGGATGAAAAAGAGTCCTGCATGAGTTAGAATTGGAAGAGTTGCAGCGCATGTGATACAGTCGTCGTTGGAAGTTGTAGAATCGTTGGTGTTTCTTTTAGCAAATATCCCACAGAGGATAGCAAACAATACAAGAATGAGAGATTCCGGCCAAGTATTCTTTACCGGCAGCGGCGATGATCAGAGTTGCTATTGTTGTTGTTGTGATGAGAATCAGGGTCGGTAAAGAAGTTAACGAAGAAGAAAAGGAAGATCATAGTTATGACAGGGAATAGTAAATGGAGATTGGGAGCTGAGGCATGAGGGGCAGTGGTGCCGTTCAAAATTGAGTTTCGGAGAAAATAATGAAGTTTTGGAGAAGATGGTAAAATGGCAAGTTTGCTCCCTCAAACTTTTAAATAAAACCGTGAAGTGGCATATGTAAAATTATATATGAAAAAGTTATAGTTAACGGTGATTTTTATTAGTCAACGGCAATTTTTATTAGTTAACGGCAAGTGAGATACACTTGCCGAGTTATGTCCAGAAAAGGGCATCAAAATTTCGAAAATGACAAGTACAAGGATCGGGGAAATAAGTTTTTCGAAATAAGGGCCTCCTGAATAAAAGTCGTATAGTACATGGGTCTTAGTATGGGTTTAGCCTGATATATCAAGTTATGCATATAATAACAGATATAATTGTCCGCTCCCATACATCTATACTATATATAAAAGCACGGATGGGGGGGAGGGGGGACAGGCAAATTTACTGAATAATCCTTTTCAGTTTATTACTAAATAAAGGTTTTATAGTCATTAACTAATTAGTTATTTAATTAATCACTATTATAATTAAAGTCCTAATTAGAATAGGTAGCTAAATTATCTCCAATTTAATTTTTAGTATGTAAAAAATAACTAAATTGTCTCCAAATTAGTAGGAATATCTATCTTTTAGTTTAATTGAACTACAAAATTAAAACACTGTATTTGGTCAATATATTATATTTAAATTTCAATCTTATTATTTTTAAAGATATTATTAATAAAATTAAGTTAATTATTTAATTATGCTTATTATAAAACCAAAAGAAGAATAAATTCAGTATGGAAAAAAAAATTAATAACCGGATATATTATATTTACTTTTACAAATTTTTTTAACTAATTTAATATTAATTATAAATAAAATATTAATATAATTATAATAAATTTACAAATATGTACATTGACGAGTTACGTTACGAGCCACGTGCATAGCACGTAATGCGAAACTAGTATATCAAAATTGGAAAACAATGGCAAAACTGGAAATATGATAAAAATAACTTGAAATAATATAAATGTTATAATATATTGACTGAAATATAACTCTATCTGATTGATCATGACAAGTACAAAACATGTAAGTTTAGACAATTACCTAATTTTGGGGGTTTCTAGCAAATAACATATAACAAAAATACGATCTACTACATTAATCCAAAAAAACAAACTAAAGCCATATACGGATCTAGTCCAATGGGTATACAACTTTGCAAGTCCAAAAAAAATTGCAACAAAATTAGTAAATTAATTTTGTATACAAAAATGCAAAAACAGGAAATCTGAAATGGACGATCCACTTGTTGCGGACATCATCAAGTGATCTACAACACAGAATATCTTGTAAAAGCTTCATATTTAGAGAAAAAACATAACACATATTTGAGATAAACTAAAAAATCAATAGGAAAATGACACAAAAATTAATAATATAAGGTGAGAAATATTAATTTATTGTAAAAATAAAAAAAATTAGAGGTGGGTAGGTAATTTTTAAAATAGCCAAACAAAGCACCTCCAAACAACGAGTACGATTGGCCTAAAACCATCCCCCAACATAGGAGTGCGTTTAAGGTTTCTTTAAAAGAGAGAGGAAGAGAAAAAGAGAATTTGAGAGATTGAATTTATTTAATAGTTTTTGAATCTGTTAGGATTACTTTTAAAATCTGAAAATTATTAAAACTGTTAGCAAGATATACAAATATACACAAGTTATTTTTTCACTTTTTCCCTTAATTTTAATAATTGATAACTGATTCCAGGTCTCACAATATATAACATTTTAACAAATGTTGCTAGATTGTTTTGACTTGCTTTTATTATTGTCTTGTATATGCAACATTGTGCATTTGCAACATTATGCAATTGCTAGCTCCTAGAGTTTCTTGCTTCTCAGCCCAGTCGCAAAGGTTTGGCTCAACTCATGTTTTTCTCGTGTTCGCCACCAGCGAGGTCTCAAGCTTTATGTGACGGAGCAGCTATTTGAAATCTTAGTTTGTTAGAATAGTTAGTTAGAAATAGGTGATTAATTTCTAGCTAAGTTTTCACTAAATAGAAAGTGAGAGACTCTTGTAACATGTTTTTTTTTCCAATATCAATAAAGCTTAATTTTATGGTTTCTTTTATGGTATCAGAAAATTCTCTCTGTTTTTTTTTTTCAATCAGAACGGTTATTTTGCTCACTTTCTTTTGTCAGCTATCAAACAGTATTTGTTTATGATGAAAGATCAATATTCTTCTTAACAAATAATCAGTAATTGATTGAACCATCTTCTTATTGTTAGTTTCTTTTTCTATTTATAAAGGTGATGAACCTATGCCAAGTCCCTCCTTTTTACATCCAAGAGAATATCCTTCACTAGTGTTAGTATTTGTTCTTCTTAATAGAGGAAATTATCAATCAATAAAGATGGCTTTGTTATTAAAGAATAAGTACAGGTTCGTGAATGGATCAGCTCCAGCTTTAGCAAAGGATCGTTTGAAATATGGGATAAGTGCAACATTGTGATAAAGTCTTGAATCTATAGATTTGTTACACCTATTATTGTTGAAAGTATTTCATGTTTAGATAATACTTTAAATATTTTGAATGATTTAAAAGATAGAATTTCTCAAGGTGACAGTTATAAAATTGGTGATACAAGAGAAAATTTACTCTCTTCGACATAAAATTTATACTAAGTATTTACACATTTAAAAATCCTTTGGAATGAGTTGATGAGTCTAAGATTATGTCTTATCTGTACTTGTAATCCAAAATGTGTTTGGGAAGTAATATGTACATTGAAGGTCAATCTGTCAAATGATCAAGCATTTAGGTTTTTAATTAAAAAAAACTCAATAAAAGTTTTGCTCATATCAGATCTCAAATTTTAAGCTTTGTCTGCAATCAATTAAGCTTAATTTTCTGATTTTTTTTCACAAGGACTTCTGCTAACACAGGGCATGTTTAGCAAAACTAAATTTACTTAAAAGAAATAAGGCACATGAAAATGTAGTCAGATATGGGCCTACGTTGGCAGAAGTCACAGGAGATGCTTGAAGGAGGTGAAGATCCAAATGTAAAAATAAAAAGTTAATTTGGGTAGAAATTTGAAGTTTATATTAGACATTCAAAACAAGTTTAAAAGACAAGTGTCTCGATCATTTTTATCTCAAAATAAAAGCGTCTTTATTCTTTTATTTCATTTTCTAATTGATTGGGTCTATAAATGATAGTATAGCCCTGGCATACAGAATAGCTTCGGTAAATTTGTAGCGGACACAATCCTCGAGCTTCAGACAGAGTGATGTTGTTCAATTCTGTTAGCCATGAAGTGGAGAACAGACTGAAGATAAGCCTGAAAATCTTCTAATCTTGTTCCGTCAACCGGATCACAAATAAACGACCATTCAATCTTACACCCTCCTTCCCCAAGTTCACAAACCCTAAAAGTAGCCAAATAAGACTTCAATCCCATATTATTTTCAGCAACTTCATACCTCAAACACCGTTCAACAGGATCCATCATCACAACCTTCTCTTTCGCCCAGTTGACCACGGTGTCGCCGGACCCGTCAGCAGATGGTAAAGGCATGGAAGCGCAGTAGCGGACCAGGCCAGGCTTGCCGAGTTCACCGTCGACTTGGCGACAAGTTTCGAGATTCGGAAACCACTTTTGTAAATTGCAGAAGTCAGCTATCGCAGGCCACACTTGGTCGGCGGTGAGGCTTTTGAGCTCCACGGTGGCCTTGCCCTCCCATTTCGGCTCCGATTTTTCTGCCACGTGAGTCATTAGAGATTTTTTGGGTGGTCTGTTTGCGTAAGTGTGGATTGTGTTAAATACTACAGTTTGCGTAATCTTTTGAACTACTTAAGGTCAAACAAAAATGCTTAGTGCGCACATACAATTAAAAGTCTAATTTAACCAGAGGCGGATGTAGGTAGAGGTAGGCACCGACCGGTTAACAGGTTCAATAAAGTAATTTGTAAATTGGAATATAGTAGTATAATTTTTAAAATTAAAAATATAAACTTAAAATTTTAAATAGTTAACCATTAAATCAGTTAATTATTTGAAACAGTTTGATTTTTCGGTTTTGCGGTTTTTAATCATGTAACCATTAAACAATTAGATATAAAAAAATAAAATTAATAGATAAAGTTTTAAATATAGTTTAATAATTAAACTTTAATTTTTATTCTATTTAATTATAAAAATACTAATTTTATATATTTTTAAATCAATTAGATAAATATTTTATTAAAAAAAATTCTTTTATATATATACACACACACACACACATACGTTTTCAATGATTAAAATAAAATACATTTTATAATCTAGACACATAAAAATTCTAAACACAAAAAAATATTTAAAAAATATTTTATTTAAAAATATATTTTTATTTTAAAAGAATATATATATAATTATAATTATAATACTATAAATTATTTATAAAGCGGTTAACTGGTTAACCGCGGTTTTTAAAACTCCAAAACCTAAACTTTAACCATTAATCATAAAAATTAAATTTAAAATCTGAATTTAAACTTTTGGATCGATTAACTATATTTTTCAGTTTAATTTTATGATTTCGGTTCGGTTAATCAGTTTAACCGGTTTTTTTGCCTATCTTAAATGTAGGTGTAGAAGGGACCCCACCCTTTTCAAAAAAAATAGAAATCTATTTTTATATATATAAGTCTTCCAAACCAGCAAATTACATAGGCCTATTAATTGTTCATAAATATTAATTATACAAGTTTTATAAATTCTTTTATCACATTTAATTAATAAAAATATTACTCTCTCTGTCCAGTTGTCCATTTTGCCTTTATTATACAGTTTAAAAAAAACAATTATTGTTTTTGGGTTTTGTAAAATTTTTCTTACTTTTTTTGTCATACCCCTATTTAATATAGGATCCACTTGCAATTTACTTTTAATTTATTCATTAGTGTATTTTAAATAAGGATAATATAGGACAATTAAATGTAAAAATTAGTTATTTTTTGAAAGTGAACAAGAGTTTTGGGACAAAAATTTCTCAAAGTGGACAACTCTATTGAAACGGAGGGAGTATTATTAATTCTATTTATTCAATAAAAAATTCCAATATACCTATTTTTTAGTTCAAACAAAGAAAAATCTCTTAAAATTCTAAAGTGCCGCGTGTTCTCAAAACGAATGTGTATTATACATCAATAATATACTTTATAAATTTTAATTTTAAAAATGAAATCATGCAAAATAATAGTTTCAAATTAATAAAATAAATTATTAAAATACATATTTTTTAATTATCTGGCTCCACATTTGAACAAATTACAGCATGCAACAAGATTAATAAAAAATAAATAAATAATGAGTGGATGAGATATTATTAAGAAGTTTATTTTGAAAAAGAAAACTAATATTTTTAATAGTATGACTAATTATTCAAAAAAAATAGAAATTGAAAAATGTCGAAAATAATATACAAAAAATGTTTCATTATTTTGTTAAAATATTTAAAATTTTTAATATATAAAAGGACACCACCATACCAGACTCCTGAATCCGTCACTGAATTTAACTATTTTTTAAATCTCAATTAAAAAATTTAATTTTGAATATTGTAATCCAGTTTAAAAAATTAACACTAATATTAACTTATATACATACCAATTTTTTTTTAAAAAATAAAATTTAGGATAAATTATTGATAACTTTAAAACTAAAATAAAATTATCCAAATTTAAAAAAGTTGATTAGACTTATAATAATTTAGAAAAATTAAATTTGTATATTCATTATTTTATTTTTATAATCAAAGATAGTAATTGATTTTTTAGAGTCTGAAATCACAACCTCTTAATGCATTTAGAGGTGTATTATCTATCCAAATTAGACTCACATTGACCATTATAACCCAATTAAATAAAAAAAATGTACATTCATTATAATAATCAATTTATTTTATAAAAAAAAATTATAGATAACCTTTTTATACTATAAAAAATTACCAATAATAAAAACATGCATTTAGATGAGGATTTGTTTCCTATTTAGCGGATATATTTCTTATTTAGGAAGATTTCTAAAATATTTATTAAATTTAGAGAAATCTTAAATAAAATAAAATAAAAACAAATTGCAGATTCAGTGTCACTAACCTGTCTTATTAGCAGCAATAAAATCCTCCATAGTCTTAGCAATAACCTGTAAAGCCACCTCATACTTATCAGCCAAATCACCTATGATCCACCCATCAACAGGGTCCACCAAAACTGACCATTCAATCAAAGACCCACTTTGTTCGACAGGATCAATCTTGACCGTCGAAACATACGACTTAAACCCGATATTACAATCAAGAATCTCATAAGTGACATCGTTGGACATGATCGACGGCTGTTAATCTCTCCTTGGACCAGCTAACATCAGAAACACGGCTCAACGTGGAGGAGCCGGAGCAGTAGCGTATGCAACCGGGCTCGCCGTTGATGCCGTGGACGCCGTAACAGGTGGGTAAAGTAGGGAGCCATTTGTTGAGGTTAAAAAAGTCGGTGAAAAGAGGCCATAGCTGGTGCGGCTTGGCTTTTGTTGATGTTGCTCTGGCTTTTATTCGCCATTGTTGGTGCATTGAAGTTTCAGTGATAGCCATAGGATATGTTTTTTTGAGTGATCGAATATTAATTACAGCTTGCTGCTCTATGTTTGTTTTTGCTTTTTTGGTAACAGAACAATACTATCTTTTTTTAATTAATAATAATAAAAAAAGAACATTATCTCATATCAAAAAAACATATGCGCAACATGCTCTAAAAATATGTATCACTAACGTATCTATCATGTAATATATATTAAGAAAATATCTATCACAAATTATATATTAAAAATGTATCTATCAAAAACATCTCATATATGTCTCATAAAAATTAATATATATTTAAAAAAATTATTATATTTGAATTGTTTCTAATATGTATTAATTATATATTTGAAATGTATCTCATAGGCATTGACACTAATGCATTTTGACTCGGTGACTTGCTAGCGTGTTTAACACTAATGTGATGCATGCTATTTTTTCTTTTGGAAGGGTAGAAAATATAAAGGAAAAAAGATAGTGATTGTAAAGATTTTAGAGACTTGGCATTTTTAAAAAGATCAACTATGTTATTGTTTTTAATTTTTTTTAATAACTTTTTTAGCTATATGCTGTAAGAGATACTCCCTCTATTTCTTTAGTTGTCGCTTTAGGCAAATATACTTATCTATCAACATGTCATTTTATTTGTATGTAGTTTTTACAATTATATTCCAAATTAACCTTCTTATTTGAATGACTTCTAAAATGACATATCTATCTATACTATATATAAAAGTACGGATGGGGGAGGGGGGGACAGGCAAATTTACTGAACAATCCTTTTCAGTTTACTACTAAATAAAGGTTTTATAGTTATTAACTAATTAGTTATTTAATTAATCACTATTGTAATTAAAGTCCTAATTAGAATAGGTAGTTAAATTATCTCCAATTTAGTTTTTAATATGTAAATAATAACTAAATTGTCTCCAAATTAGTAGGAATATCTATCTTTCAGTTTGATTGAACTACAAAATTAAAATACTGTATTTGGTCAATATATTATTATTTAAATTTCTATCTTATATTTTTAAAGATATTATTAATAAATTAAGTTAATTATTTAATTTTGGTTATTATAAAATCAAAAGAAGAATAAATTCAGTATGGAAAAAAAATTAATAATCGAATATATTATATTATATTTACTATTAATTATAAATAAAAATTTGATATAATTATAATAAATTTATTAATATGTTCATTGAGAAATTACGTTACGAGTCACGTGCATAGCACGTAATGCGAAACTAGTATTGATAAAAATGGAAAGAGTACGATATAGTGGGTTTTAAATGATGGGCTTTGTAAAGTGGGTCTGAAGGGTGAAGGTGATTCGAAAACTTGCACTAACAACTGCCCGTAATGTGACAAAGAAGGCCTAGCCCAAACTATAGTACTTTCAGATATTGCCTTCCATAAATAAATTGTTGAAGAAGCTAGGGAACTGATCAATGACAACAAAAGCTAAAAAGAAAAATATTTTATATCTATTGGGAAAATAAATTAATTAAATTTTCTACATTCCACTAATATCTTTCAATTTATACTTTTATGGATGGTTAGGTTGATATAAATGCTAACAAAATTTTATGAATATATTTTTTGATATTTTTGGCTAATTTCATGAAATGAAGTAGATTTTTACAATTTTGTGTATTCCTAGTATGTGTAAATAAGAAAAATCTAAGATGGATCTCGATACGAGGTGGGTAGTCTGGTGAATGTTGAACTACAGATGCTGTTAGTCCAAGAGACGAGTGCAGATCTGCAATAACAACAAATTTATAGGCTTGAGTTTTTAGGTTAAAAGTCCACTCAGATGCTTAAATTAGTAAGAGTAATAACATAATTAAACAAGTAAAAATAAAGATTATAGCATAACATGTGGAATTAAATGATATTGTTATCTTTTTATAGGTAATCTAACGAGATTCTTCTTTCCTTGGCGATGTGAGTTTTACAATGTATTTCATCAGGATGGACCGTGTATAAAATAGTGAGAAGTCGAATTGCTTACTAATTATTATTTGATCAAATCCAAAACAATAAAAATATTTTTTTAATAAATATATTAAACTCAAACCTTGATAGTATTTAATAAAACTAAAATTAAGTGGTTATTTTTAAGATCTGATCAATGTAATTTAAATTTAAAATTTAAGTGTGAGTTGTAGTTTAAATGGTATAAGCGCGCAGCAAATGCTAAATGATGGGTCCAACTCTTGCCACAAACACTCCTCCTTTCCAATTATCAGAAAAACGGTTATATTTAATAATTTATTTAATAAATTTAGTCAATGAAAATATTGTATTATATGTATTTTAATTTTTAAATCATACTCATTAAATATATATAATAAAAATTATAATGATAACTAAAAATTTGTTGAATATGTCTATGAAAATACATACAGATAATAAAGACACTATAAATATGTAATTTATTTTTGATAATATTAATGATAAACTGAGAATATAAAAGTCTCTTCAGTACAAAGAGTTGAAAAAAATTAGCAATTTAATATTTTAAGTTGAAGTTTCATGTTAAAGTTTGGTACTTAATATTTTCAGTGAGTTTGGCTTAGTTTAATAATTAAATTAGATTTTAATTGTACTATCAAATATCATTTAATAATAACAGATATTAAAACAATTAAACTAAGTGATAGGTCGTATGGGTGCATCGAATCTCGAGTCGAGGTGAAACAGTCAAGCTCGAGCTCGTTCGACTGAATTCTAAAATTTAAAACTCGAGACTTAGTTCGAACTTAATTGAATTTCATTTCTAGGAGTTCGACCTCGAATTTAGTAAAATAATTGAGATAATTTTAACGTAAAATTAAAATTAAAATATTATCCTAAATCATAAAAGGTAAAATATAATCCAATCACTGCAAACTTATCTGGTTGAATATTTTATTTTAATTTTCAAATCCGACAACTCAATAACTAAATTGAATAATTAGTCTAGCTAATTTTGTATTCTTTTTTTGAATTTGAAATAGTTTGTGAGTTGGCTGGACTCAGTTATCCCCCTAAATTGAGTTATGCAACACTTTCAGTTTAAATAATTGAGCAATGAATGAAATAAACTCTAACTAAACACTTGAGGACTTAGTCTAAATGGCTAAGCCGCTCTATGTGCATGAAGTTGGAATTTCGACTCTGGTTTTTTATAATTTGTTGTTTCGGCTGGTTAAATAAATAAATTAACGCTAGATAAAATATTAAAATAATAACCAATCCCGCTAGCCTCCAGTAACAAACTCGGTAAAAAAGAATTTAATAATAACACTCTTTTTTGAGCTCTTGAGTTATATTTTTCAATATTTTTTTATTATTCACTTTTTATTTAAATTAATTATTATTTCGCTACAAATATAAATTGCATGCAAATTAGTTATAATGATAATCATATGCAAAATATGTATCAAACAAATGAATAATGATTTTGGCTTAACATCTAATAAAGCTAACCGCTGAGGATGACCATTCATCCAATATATTAGTCTCTTAAGAACTTAAAAATGTAAAACTAATTATAAGAAACTCATTACACTAATGGAGAATTAGGGTAAGGATAGATAAGTATGTTTGACCAATTGAGCAACTTCTTTAACGAATTCTTGGAAAATTCTCATAATTATTAATCTTTCCACTTAATTAATTACTAACAAACTTGAGGCCATTAATTATGGTTTAAAAAGAACTTTGGATTCAAAATCCCATCATAATTACAAAATCCACTAGATACATTAAATAATGTTATTATTTTTTGTTTATATTTTTCAGTTTGAAAAAGAGTATAGGACCATAGGCTACTGTAGGGCTAAAGGAAGAATTATACCTAACTTGA
This sequence comes from Mercurialis annua, assembly GCF_937616625.2. Classification (NCBI taxonomy): domain Eukaryota; kingdom Viridiplantae; phylum Streptophyta; class Magnoliopsida; order Malpighiales; family Euphorbiaceae; genus Mercurialis; species Mercurialis annua. The sequence continues at coordinate 53,554,459 of NC_065570.1, read as the reverse complement.
GCAAGCAAAAAACACCTTTTTTTCTTGACTAATGGCTCCACTATTTGTTTGTTTATAACTAATTATGCGGTTATTTAGCCTTTTCTTGCTTTATTATCAGCTAATCTTCCAACATATACTTTAACACAAAGCAAAATAGCCAAACTGCTTCAAATCAATTTTTAGTAGGGTCATGAACAATATTTTAAGAACCGAATCAAAATGGTCGATCGGTTCAATCAGTTGTCAAGAAACCAAAGATCAGTCTGGTTTGATTGTCGATAAAGCCTGGAAACTTTAATTCAATATGTTTGAATCGAAAAAATTGAAAAATTAATTAAAAATTATTGATTAAACCGTAAAAACTATATAATTTTTTTATGCTTAACCCATACGGAGGCCGCTGTATTTTGTCACTTATATTTAGAAAGTCCTATCTTGAAAATATTATCTTCTTGATCTTTCTATTTATCATTTCGTGATTTTCATGCTCTTTTTCTATGTTTTTCCAGTCATTCTATTTATAATTTTTTGTTTCTCCAATAACTAAAAAGGTCATGACAATCGTGAAATGACAAATACAGGTACAAGTAAGATAATATTTTCGAGATAAGAACCTTCTGAACAAAAATGAAAAAAATACAAAGGCCTCCGGATAAATTTAGCCACTTCTTTTATTATTGATTAATTTAGTGAAATTTGTATATACATGTTAAACTTTTAGATATCTAATTTTATTTTAGAAAATATATACTACATATTTTGTTTTGGCAAAAATATCAAGAAAACTTTATTATTCAAAATGCAACAAATACCTATCTAAATTCTGCCAAATATATACTACATACATATTTTGTTATTTGTTGCATCAGTTTCATGAATAATTTACCAAAATAATTATTACATATTTTGTTTTGGTAAATTATTCAAGAAAAGTTTATTATTCAAAATGCAACAAATATCTATCTAAAATATTTTGGCTTTAATTCAGAATTCAATGAAGACAAATTTAAATCAACATTAGTAAAGCTGCGTGCGAGACTGCGAGCTGTTCGGTAGTTAGGGGATATTGTTCATGAATCATGATCCGCCGATGGCAAAAACATTGAGCTTTAAGGAGGTCCTCAGGAGCGGATCCAGCCCTTTGGCTGTAGCGGCTGCCTCCTAATTTTTTTATTAAAATAATCTCTTTAAATTTTAATTTTAATTTTAATTGTTATATAATTAACCTCCTTAAATTTTATTTTATACAAATCAGCCATCTCATAGTAAAAAATTTAATTCCTCCCTTAGAGGTCCTGGCTCAGTTGAAATAGTCTATTTCTCATAATGTGTATTCTAAAACCGATTCTCTCCTCCTAATCCACGTTTTTAGTTCTAGTGAGAAAGATACGTCATATCTCGGGTCAGTTATTATTGTCGGAATTTACGTAAAGACTATAACAATAGTTTTCTTAGTTATGTTAGAAGATCAGCAAATTTGACAATTTACTTTCTAACTCGAGCAACTAATTACTTGTCTGGTGTTATTATCTAGAATCTGATCGTTCCGAAATTTTTAAATCTTATTTCACATTTCAATATTAATAATTAATAAAATCAGTTTAAGTGTCAGAAGAAAAAAAATAGCCGGTTTAATTTTTAAAATACTGGTCATGGCCATGGATCTTAAATTTTTAAATTAGTTCTTTATAGTAGGGGTGAGATTAAGAGGCAAATAGATTGGGTTTTGAAACTACGGCCATTTTGGGTAGCCACCTAGCTATTGGTAGTTGATTAAATTCATTCCCGCCAACCTTATCAACGCTCTGGCCAAGGGCGCAATTAATTTTCGATTTGGTGATGAGAAAAAGTGAGCACGTGGCATATACCCAAATGACAAAATCAACCCTTCGTTATTGCTAATGTTTGAAAAGAAGAAAGAGATAAGCATAATCAAATTAATTAGATGTTAATTTGGAAAATTATTAGTTTGATTAAAAAAATTATGATGTTGATACTTATCTACAAAAAGTAACTACCATTTCAACGAGCAATGATAAGACTCGTTATGTAATTTCAATAAAGAGGATATTCAACATTTGCTTCAAATTCTAATTCAAGTACTAAATTCTAGTTCAAGTACTAATGCCTTCTCAAAATAAAAATAAAAAATTCAAGTACTAATGTCGGGCACTATAAAGTAACGCGTAAACAAATTGGATTACTCGTAAAATATTTGAAATAAATTAAAAAAATTAAGACTGAATCTGAATATTTAAATTAAAGTCGAGCTCCAACTATTTATATTTAAATTTGAGTTTGAGTCGAATTCGAATATCATATGAAGAGATCTGTGAGATTTGCGAGTTTAAACGGGCATGAAAAAACATCTTATACACATAAGTTAATAATTTATTTTTTACTACATTGACCTTTTATATCTCCAACTTTGAATATATATCAACTTAATTAATTGAATTCGATAATTTTATTGTGAAACAGATTTAAATTCGTTAAATTTTTTTTTTTGATTATTTGAATTGAATCTAACTGATTCAGATATCATTCGAATTTGAATTTAAAAACTTAAGTTTACTTGAATTCCATATAGTACAAACATATAAAGTAAAGCTCCAACTTGATATAACTATCGATGATCTCTTGTTCAAGCGGTAAAGAGTGAGGTTTAAGTCCATTAAAATTTTGGTTCAAGTCCTATCGTGGACACAAAATGTAAATTTATGGATTATAAAAGATGGAGGATGTCTACACTTGAATGAAGACGGAACGTTGGAGATAATATCATTCGTCAAAATGACACAAATTGTTAAGCGATATGTAAATGCATACGGCGAGATAATTGTAATTTGTAAATAATAATTGTTGTAAATAGTTAGTTCTATTTATTTAATTTCTAGTTTGAAAAAAATTATACAAATAGATTCAGTTCGACTCCCCTACACCCTCTAAGCTTCAACTACTTGTATATGTATGAGTTGCGCTTAATTTTTATGTGACACATTATGTGATCCGAATGTCATATGGAATGAGTTAATGATTTGGTATTGTGTAGGTTAAAAGTTTCTGAAACCCCTTTTATAATTTATAATTTTTTTTAAAATTATTAAATGATTTTGTTCCTGATTTTTGTTTTTATCAGTAATTTAGTCCTTTTGTCTATTTTTGATATTAGTCAACCGAGCCAAAAAATTAAATAAAAAAGTATTTTTTAAAAAACAATTTGCTCCCGCATTTTTATTTTTGTCTACGGTTTCGTCCTTAAAATTTTAAGTTAATTTACTCCTGAGTCCTTTAACTTGGTTGACTCACACAGAAAATAGACGGAGGGACTAAATTGTTGAAAAATTAAAAATGAAGGAGCAAATCGTTTAATCTTCAAATAAAAAAGACTAAAATATAAATTATGATAAATTTAAAATAATTTACTCTCAGCTGGCTCTTCTATTTATCTTTTATAAAACAAAAACAGCTGGCTCGTTATATGCCATCTAACAGTTGTATTTTTTTCTTATTATTGCAGACGTAATTTATTTACAAATATATGACAATTTATAATTTTTAGATTATACTTCAAAAACAATAGATTATTTTTATAATTATAATTTAAATTTGTTTTTATTAAAATATTTTAATTATAAATAATTAATTTATAAGGCTAAACTCTTCACTAATAGAACTTTATAAATAAAATCATATTAATTTTAATATATATGTAATAGAATAATTTTGTTGATATTTACAATTTAGCTTAGATAGAATATTAAAACGCTCATGAGGTCGAACCCAAATAATTAATACTCTTCAAATGGATTGCTGAAGTCTCAATTTTGAATCGCAGTAGGGCTAATGGTTTAAAATTAATTTAAAAATTTAAAAACTAACTACAAATTTTTTAATAATTAGATTTTATATCTAGTACGAAAAAGTATATATAAAAACAACATTGAATATAATTTTAATACTTTTTAATCTAAATTGGATATTTTATGAATTTTTTATTAGAATGTTTTTTAAAATTTTAAATTATAAAATTCACTGATATTGAGAGTAGTTCATAATTTTTTTTATAATAATATTTGAAAAATACATTATGCCCACTGTCTTTTTTTGTTCTACTTCTTTTATACCCCACAGTCAGTATTCTTTAAGAAAAGGAGCACAGCACAAAACAAAATGGTAATGATTAAAGTGAATTTGCTGTTCTTAATCAAATATATACAGTAAAAAGAAATGATATATTAAGTGAGTGATATATTATTGTTATCATTGCTGCATTATAGTGTAATGAGGGCTTTAAGAACCTAATTGGACCGACCGGTTTAATCAATTTAACTGTAAACTGAAAACCAACTAATTTAAACTTTTTTTTTTTTATCATAAAATATTTTGAACAGGTTTCGATTATGAAACAGTATCTTTAAACCTTCCACATTCAAATTAATCCACATCCGAGCCGGATAGGTCTCTTGTGGGAGACAAAACTCTGACTCTAAATTTTAAACAGTTGCATACATGAGTATGATTTGAACTCTCAACCTCACTTAAACAAGAGACCGCATTAGCAACTCACATGTGCCTTTAAATCTTGATAATCATACTTTTCGGTGTAACTTCTTTAAACTGTAAAAATTATTGTAGAAACCGAACATTTCTTTATTTGCTAGTTAGAATTCACTTACTAATTTTTCAATCAACAGAGGCTCATTTTTGCCCCCTTTAATTTGGAATATAAAACAGTATAAGGCAAATTTATGTCTTTGGGTAAAAACACTCTCGAAATATGTGTCTCCATAAAAACACCTTTAAAATAAATATTTTGACACATTTATTCTTTTAGCTATAAATTTGGCAATAGTTTTATTTATGCCACCTCAACTCCATTTTATATAATGTTTCAATCATTTTCTATCAGTCCCGCTCAGAAAGTAAAATGAATCAAATTAACTAAGTTATAGATGATTTTGTTTTGAGAGAACAAAATGAATCTTTGTTAGTTTTTTAATTTGTTCAAAGTCACTATATTTGTTTTTTTTTTGGTAAGCCCATCCGGTTTCCAAGACTTCGCCCTGACTAATCCGGATCCGACCCGCGTCGCTTTGTTTTCTTTATTATAAAGAGGGGAAAGAAAATCAAACTTGAACCAGTTGAACGGTAAATTGGTGGTTATACCGGTTAATCCACCGGTTCGGTTTTGAAAACAGTAACCGTGTAGGTCCTTTAAATACCTTGTTATAGTTATATCTCATTTCTGTCTATACAGAATAGAGATCAGGATATATGAGTAACTGACCCATTTTCTAGGTTTTGCTTATCTCTCATAAATTGGTTAATGGAGTCATCATATCCACCATTATTAACCAAGAAACTATGTAACATTATCCGCATAGCTTTCTTCTCTGTTCAAAAGAGTGTTTCCAAGACTAAATTATTCATCCTTGATTTTGATAAACGAGGCAAGATCCTTAAAAAAACCATGAACAACCTCGTACTCGATCACCAACCTTCTCTCGGCTGTCGTTCCGACAACATGGACTTGTCGTTTCTTTCGCCGATGAGTTGCCGCTCCCATGACGTGCATCTCTCATTTGAATCACCACGTGAGTACGAGTTTAGCTGTAGCAGCAGCGTTTCAAGCTATAAACCGTTCAATCCACGCCGTCGACGTAGAGGCACCAGACAGCGTCATCTGCGCAACCACCGTACAAGCTACCACCAGTATCAGTACCCGTACCACCCGGCGACGCCGTTAGTATGGGCTGAGGATGTGGTGTCAGAAAAAAGTAGTGCTGCGGGATTTGGGTGGAGCCCGCTGGTGAGTCGACAAGTGAGAATTACAGACTCGCCGTTCGCGGACGGTGGCGGTGATGAAAGCGTGAAGGTAGATATGGAAGCTGAGAAGTTTATAGAGAGGTTTTATAGAGAATTAAGGTTGCAGAAATGGATGGCTGCGATTGAAAATTAGTAATGACAAGCATGGATTAGTTATAATTAATTAGTTGTAAATTCAGCACAGGCTTCTTCTTCTTCTTTTTTTGTTTTTGAAAAATAGTTCTATGCATGTATTGACATTATCGAACAATGAAGATCATGCGATTAAAAAGGCTTAATACATAGTTTGACCTCTGAACTTGTACCCTTTTACTCATCTAACCCCTAAACTTAACGTCTCACCTATCGAACCTATGAACTTGTTAAATAATCCGATTTGACCCCTGAACTTGATAAATATGCAAATATTGAACCCTTCGTGTCCACCTGTCACTTGAAACGTTCTAGAAGAAATTGTGTACGGAGGGGTTCAATGTTTACGTATTTATCAAGTTCGGGGGTCAAATCGGGTTATTTAACAAGTTCAGGGGTTCAATAGGTGAGACGTTAAGTTTGGAGGTTAGATGGGTAAAAGGGTACAAGTTCAGGGGTCAAACTATGTATTAAGCCGATTAAAAACATATTTGCATTGAGATAAAAAAAAAATTAATTTACTAACTAGATCATAAAGGAAAATAAAACCTGAATTCATCAATCTATGAAAAAACAAATTTTATCAGTTCAAATTGCTAAAAATAATTTTGACCATTTAGTTTATCAGTTTTGTAAATTCTAACAATAGTACATTCATATAATGTATTAAAACGACGCATAATCTGATTAATAAAATTAGAATATTTTTCATTTTCTTAATTTAATTTTATGATAAATTAATCAATTATTAAAAGAATTATTGAAGTTTAAGAATTTGTCTAAACTAAATTTATAAAAATTTATATGTTATTATTATAACATTTTTAATATAATAAAAAAATTATGTAAAATTCTTTAAATGAGATTGTAGGTTCAAATTGTACTCATATATACCGTTGTTTAAAATTCTGTGCTAAAATTTTAAGTACTTTCGCCAAAGAATTTATCCGACTAAAATGTGAATTAATTGGGTATAAATTTAAAAATATTATTTTATAATTGAAACTCATTCAGGTAAAAACAATATTAATAGCCAATTATCCTTATGCACCCAAATTATTTGGTTTTCTAGCAGATATTTCTCCCATTAAGTGCGGAGATTCTAGAGTCTTTATTGTCCAAATGATTCAATATGAGAGAAATAAGGAAATGTAATTAATCAACTATATGTATTCATTAAAAAACTGTATATATTTGGACCTGCAACTCAATAATGTGTAATATATTTCTTTCTCCTTGACAAAGTTTTGCAATTGTTTCAATAAATCATTATACTATTGATCGATCAAAGTCATTTTTTTTCTTTAAGATTCGCTCAATTCGCTTTTGATTATATGCGTACATTGCGCAACAGTTTATGAAATCCGGAATTATTTGAAATATCCATATCAATCCTCTCTTTAACAACATATTATGCGTAGCAATTAAATAAATTAAGAGGTTAATTAATCCACTTGTATACACATACACATCTATAAATTCAAATAATAGTTTGGTTAATGCACACATGTAATGATTAATTAAATATATTTTTTCTATGCATAAAATGATAAGGAAGTAGATGCTTATGTATTAGAAATATATTACCATCTGCAATCTTAAATTCAAATTTCATTGACAGTTAATATTTAATAAACAAAAAGAAGTAGACAAGAAAGGATTTACAAGAATTGAACCATCATATCGATTACCAAATATGAAGTAGAAACAGTAATGAAAAATCAACATCATACTGAATTGGTATGGACCCAAAATATATAAATTTTTGAACACATTCAATGGAATTTGGGGTCCCCGGTGGTCTCATGCTTTTAGCTACAAAAGCTGCTAAAAGTGAATGGAAGTAGATCTCAATGAGAGACATAGAGGACAACCCGATCGCATAAAGATGAATTGAAATTATCTCAAATTCATTTTAAAATATAAGCATTATTTTTACGATTTATACTATTTATTACAAAATAAACACTGTAAATTAAAAAATACCAATGTCTGAATATATCTAACAATCCATTTCTAACCTTCTATCAAAAACCCTTTCTCTCTCTAAAATCCTCTCTCTTCTCTCTAGTTAAAACCCAACAAACTTAGTTTAGAGAGGATGGGTTTTTGGCTCTTTGTCCGGAAAACCACCTTCTCCGCCATCTTTTTTCTTTAATTTTCATTTTTAGGTTGTTTTTATTTCAAATAATTACTCCATAGATGGAGTTTAGTGTGCTTACGTGGGTTCTTTTTTATGCTTTTTGAAAATTCTTGGTTTTATCAAGATTTTTTGATTTGCCTGCTAAGGATCTATGATCCAAAGAAGAAATTTTAATTTTTTTTTGTTTGCACATTAAAAACTTCTTATCTAGATGATGATCTATGAACCTTTAAATATTGAAGATTGTTTTCAATATTTTATTTTAATTTTTTGTTTTTTAAATATTTATTTTGATGGTTGTTGATGGTTTTCTATCTTTAAATTTGGCTTAATCACCAAAAAATGCCAAACCTATACGTTTTGTGTCAATTATAGCCAAACCTTTAAAAATCACCAGATTTAGCCAAACCTTATATGTTCTGTTTCTTTTTTAGCCATTTTTGAATCGAACCGGTTTGTTTGACACCGTGTCGTCCACGTCACCGCCAACTAAGCAATTGGCTGGCATGTCAGCTGAAATATTAAAATAAGGTTTGGCTATAACTGACACAAAATGAATAGGTTTGATATTTTTTGATAAATAAAACTAATTTTAAAATTAAATAATTAAATTATTAATTATATTATAATAAAATTCATATATATTTAAAAAATAATATTTTTATTTCACGCTAATTAAAATTAATTTATTTTTACTAAATTTAAATAATTATAATAATTTTTTTACATATTTGAGGGATATATAATTAATTTAAATTCTAATAAAAACAAAATATGTCATATTCATCTTAAAAGTTATTTTTTTTAAATTCCAGTCGTCGGTTCTTTGACATCGCCGCCGTTTGAGACCCAATTGTTCGTCTTCCGACGAACAATCTGAGAGTAATATACAAAACAAACATACGACAATGTTCATAAGTCAACTATGCACACATAAACATAAAGATAATTACTGAATAGACTGTTTATTTAAAGGACAAGTTTAATTATTTTTAAATATATATAAATTTCATAAATGATATAATTAATTAATTTATTATTAAATTTAAAAATTGGCTTGAAATTAAAATTAGGTTTATTCACCCAAAAATACCAAACCTATATTTTTTGTGTCAGTTATAGCCAAACCTTATTTAAATATTTCAGCTGTCATGCCAGCCAATTGCTTAGTTGGCGGTGACGTGGACGACACGGTGTCAAAAAAACCGGTTCGATTCAAAAATGGCTAAAAAAGAAACAGAACATATAAGGTTTGGCTAAATCTGGTGATTTTTAAAGGTTTGGCTATAATTGACACAAAACGTATAGGTTTGGCATTTTTTGGTGATTTAGCCCTTTAAATTTATGATGAAGAATATGTCTACAAGATTTGAAACTTTAAAGGATCAAACGGTTTAACGGCATAGTCAATCGAGAATCAAGTTAATACGCCGCTCCAATGGGATTTTATTTTTCGTTGCGTCATCTTAGCGGGATTAGGTTCTTGATTTTTCTTTTTCGATTATTATTTTTTACTCGTATTTTTTATTATTTCATATTTTCTTATTAGATTAGAGTATTTGAAAGACCATATATTTATTTGTTGTCATATGGCTTTCATACTTATACTTTGATTTTTTTTTTTAATATGAATTTATCTTTATTAATAAAAAACAGTGTAAATTAAAAAAAATATAATTTTAATTAAATTAATTTATATGGTTTTCTCAAATTCAAATGAATTTGAGAGAATTCTAATCCTATAATGATATACAACTTAAGTAAACTAATTAAAATATAAAAAATATTGATGGTGTATGAAAATGATATACTTACAAATATGAAAAAGATATAGAAAATCATATAATCAAATTTAAAACTCTTGTGACCATTTTAGTGTGTAATGAAATTAAAACCATTCAGTATATTATTTAAGTATAGATTCCATTCAACAAATAACTATATAACAAAACAAATAAATAATACAAGAGATTTATAGTTTGGAAATTAAATTTAGGCTAGATCTATTTAAGAGTCTTTAAGTTATACAATTTCTTATTATCTTATTCCTCATCTTTAATTTTGTCTTCTTTAGTCCCTAGACTTTATTATTCAACAATTAAATTCTTAAACTTTTTTACAAGCAATTGAGTCCTTAATTTTTACTTTTATCAGCAATTGGATCCTTCTCTAGTCCTTAAAAAGGACCCAATTGATAAAAAAATACAAGTTTAGGAACTGGAGAAAGGTACAATTTAATATAAGAGACCAGATAATTTAGGAACTCCAAAATGAATTTATCTTAAATTTACATTCACTTGTGAAAGAATTGAACCATCTACTAACCATAAAAAAGAGTACAAAATTGTTAGAAAATCAACAAAAAGAAAACATCTCTACTAAATATATCTTTAGAAAACATTCATAATATTTAACTATTTACGAGAAGTAATCCAAAAAACCTAAAAAAAATGTCTCACATCTCACACACCCACCTTTAGCATCATACTACCGTAAGCAATATAACATAGATATAAATAGTGAATAAACTACTCATGCGAAATTAAGAGTATTAATTTTAATTGGATCACACATTCTAACTGGCCAATAATAATAAAATTACCCCAATCTCAAATACTTTAAGAATTTAATCATAATTTAAATAAAATTCTAAACTTTATTAGCAATCTCCACTTTAACTTGAGTTTTTTTAATAAATAGTGATTAATGTTACTCCACTGTAATACCCTGCAACTTTATGACGTATATAAGAAACTGACATGTGACACAAATATTAATTAAGGTCCGTTGAGATACGTGCCATTTTGATATAAAAAAACAAAAAATTATAAAAAGAAGGATAAGTAAATATTGGTTTAAAGATGATTTACAAGTTTCGGAAGATAAATCTCTGAAATCAAAACGTCGTAATTTGAAAAATTCGACGTAATATCAAAGAATAAGTAATAAAGAATAATTATGTATATTGCATATGTGAATGGATAAAATAAAAAGGAATATAAAAATAAATAAATAAAGAACGAACAAAAAAAAACTTAATTATTAGGTGATTACGTATATGTAATACCCCGTACGTCTGGCGTTGCCAAAGTAGGCAACATGCCCGATTCAAAATAAGTAAAGCGGCCAGAAAGAAAATAAACAGAAGAATAAATAAGGACAGACGCGAGTAGGTCGATATTGATATTTTAACAAGAAAATTTCAATGTCAATAATTCCATAAAGGAAATGGAATTAGACTTAAAAAGGAAAATATGGAAAAGTGGATAAAGTGCACTTAGGCTCGAAAATTGGAAAATTAGGATTCAATTCCCGGAAAATGGAAATTTAATAGATTATTGACGGGAATTAGAACTTATAAAAAATAATATCGAATAATTGGGTATCGATATTTGTTAAAGCAAAATTTAAAAGGAAAAAGTGAGAAAAAGTTCATTTTAGCTCAAATTGGAATTTGAGCGTTTTTAGCTAAAAAATTGCAAAAATAAATTATCGGAGATAGAATTATGAGATATTAAGTCGATATTATTTATTTGGACATAAATAATACACAATTTATCGAGATCAAAAGATTAAGTGATCGACGGACTAAATTGGACGAAAGAAAAGTTAAAAATCGAAGCGTGAGGAGGTGGTAAACTTAAGGATCAAATTGGACATTTTCCAACCCATGATTATCACTTATATGTGATAATATTGCTGGAATATTCATTTTATGACAGCAACAAAATAATTAGAGAGAAAAGGTGGTCTTCTTCTTCCTTGAGAAGAAATGATGGAAAAATCTTCAAAAATTCATATCTTCTTCGTTTTAGCTCCGATTGGGGCGATTCTTGCGGCCACGGAACGAGGAGGAGGAGCTCTACTGATCTAGACCTATTAATCAAGGTATGAATCACTAAATCTGGTTAGGTTTTGAGCTGTGATTTTCGGGATTTGTAAGTATAAATGGTGATGATGATTCTAATGGTGTAGATGATGGTTATGATGAGTAAATTGATGGTTTATGCAAAGTTTAATGATTGAATTGGTGAGACTTGAGAGTTGTGAATTATGTGTGATGTATGTTAAGGGTTAGAGTTTAATTTGCTGTTTTGAATAATAATGGTGACCATAATGATTTGAGGCTTAAAAATGAAGTTTACGTGTTGTAATTGATCGGTTTTGATAAGTTTTATAGTTAATTGTTGTGAGATGGCCATGAGCAGCCCCTCCCCTTGTCAAAGCAAGGGAGGGCAGAGAGTAGAGGAAGGGGCCGAAGTCACCCCTTCCCCGAGGTCCAATTACGCTCATAATTGATGAAAACGCTAAGCGTTATGAGCTAGATTGATTTGGATGTAAAACAAGTTTTGAAAATGGAACTTTGGATTAAGATTTTGTTGAATGAAATTGATGGAATAGGTCATGTATTAGGGCTGGATTATTGTAATGTTGAAATATGATATCGATATGTTTAGTTCCGTCACGTAATAGTTTCAATCCGAATGTATAAACGATAATTGGACATTTTGCAAGAATTTTCTGTGCAAAACAGCCTTAGTGCGCGGGTCATATCTCGAGTTGTATACGTCCAAATTGAGTTCCGTTTATTGGTACGGAAACTTAATGATGTTATCTACGAATGTCTAAGTTTAACTTTTTGTCGAATCGGACTCTAAACTGCTCGTATAAGGCAGAACATTAAGTCGCGTAGAGCAGTTCTATAATTTTATAACAGCCCAAGGTCTTAACTTCGGAGCCAAATTCCGACAACTTCGGGTGCTAATCTCAGTCCGAGACCTAAATGAAAGTTGTAGGCGACGTTCTTAACTTTAAGAATGTCAATTTTTTTTTTAGGGGTCGGACTGTTTTAAGTGAACGGTTTCAATAGCCGAAGTTGGCTAGAAACATAGTTTTAGATTAATTAATTATAGTTAGAGTGTAATTAATTCGAGCTATTATCGAATTTGTGTAGAATTGACGAGGCGACTACCAATGGAACCCGGAACTTACAGAACGCGACATCGCTTAGCTAGTATCAGAGATTATGGATAGCAAGCGGTGAGTATATTTTACTCACTCTTATTATCGTATTAAAAACTATTTTATATATACTATATATTATTATTATTAAATGCATCGCATTAGTTATTTGAGTTGAATTGTTTGATTTGGATTGTTGGTATATGATTGAATTATATTCAACTTGTTTGTTTATGGATTGACTTGTTTAATATATGAATTGTATTACTTTGCTCATGACTTGTCGATTATTTGCCAATGTGAGTTTGTATATGATCCGAAGAAACGAGCTACCTATTGGGCGTCAATAGGCCGTGTGATCACCGGTGTTTATGAAAGTCTAGATATTCGTACATAGATACGTTTAATATGAGCTCATTAAATGTTGATCATATTTTTAATTATGAAATGGAATATGTTTGGGTATCGGAAAGGAGGATTATAATTGTGGCAGATACGAGGTAACTCGGTCGAACTATCTCGGGACCCGTATCTGGTGGGTAACTCGGTTGAACTATCTCGGGACCCACAACTTGGAATTAAGTAGTGGCATGATGTAACTCGGTTGAATTATCTCGGGACTATGCCACGTGGTAGCGGGTAACTCGGTCGAACTATCTCGGGACCCGGCCACTCGGACGATATGATTTGAATGTGATATGGTTTAGGAGAGGTTAAGGAGTTTAAGATTAAGGTTTCGATCGGATCAAATACTTGTCTTAAGTGAATTGTTTGCAATCGCTGTAGTTGTATATGTTGGAATTGTTTGAAAATGTGATTGTATATATATATATATATATATCTTAAAAAAAAAAAAAAATGTTTTAAATGCGATGCTTATTTTGATAATATGGTAAGTAAAGTATAACTCACTCAGCTTAATAGCTGACCCCCAAATAGTGTGTTTTTCAGGTACCTAGATTCTAGACGTCGCTAGAAGTTCGTCTTTAACCGGAAGTTCCTTTGGCTATGTACAGCCCCGACTTCCGTAGATGCTGCAGTAGTATGATGTCTGACCAGTGTCGTGGCCTATTACAGCAGTGAAATTTTATATGGTTTATAGTTAATGTCTGTTGTGTATATGAGGTCTGGCTACAATAGTTATCACGGAGGTAAATTCCCGTGATGTAATTTTGACATAGTGGTTTATGCCGGGCTAATACGTTCATGATACGGAAACGATAAGTCCGAGCACGTTGTATGGTTTTACCACTGTATATAAATGTATTTTTGTTTAAATGCGGTGTTTGTAAAGTCATTATATGATTGTTTATTGCGAAAAAGTCTTAGTGAATTTCAGGCTTGCTACGGGTTTCGGAACTATAATTCCCATTCCCTAGCGCCGGTCGCGGCCCTCGATTTTGGGTCGTGACAGTATATTAGTGATTGAAAATTTAATAAAAAAAGAACGACGTTAAGAAAATAAAAGTTCAAGAATTAAAAGTAAACAGTTTTTTGATATTATGGTTCTGATCTATTTTAAATGATTAAAAGTTATGATTATGAGTTAAAAGTCAAAGCGTATAATTGATTTTTAGTTACAATGAGTATATTTATGAAATAGTTTATAAATATTTTTAAAGTGTGCGAAAGAGTTTTAGTGGTGAGTTCAATTGATGATTAAAAATATAGTTAAAATATATATTATCAGTGGGTTCAAATCTAAATAGTTTTAAAATATTTTCAAAGGGTTTTAATATATACATGAAATTATTTTATAATAAAATGTTTTTTAATTTATGTAATTTTAATTTTAACAGTGTGAACTCATTCAGTTTTATACTAACCTCATGTTCCTTCAAACTTTTCTGGAACAAACTGAACTGGTTTTGAAGAAGTTTCTAAACATTTGTTCCTCGAAAGGCTTTCATTTATTAAAGGTCTAAAGAAAGTTTTAAATTCTAGTTAATGTTCTCTATATAAAATGAATAAATTATCAATATAAAACTAGGAGCTTTAATCTAAATTGAGTTATATATCTTTATTGGCCAATAACTTCATAAAATTATTACACTCCAAATATTTCAAAAATAGAATTTTAATTCAAATAAAATTTTGAGATTTTTTTTCTAACAAAAAATTATTGTTATCATTATTAGTATATCATTTATTAAAAAAAACATGTAAAAATGCTAATTAGATGGCTTAAAAAACGAAAAATATTAATTTTTAAAAAATAAAAACCAAGCACTAAAATATCTTATCAAGCAAAATTTGGAAACCATTAATATAATGTTTCCTTAAGATATCCACCTTAATAAACAAGCAGCATAAATGATGAAAACAACTATGATTAGAAAATTAAGTAGCTTATAGATTGAACTAATCCGAAGTTAATGTACAATGAGCACACTTTACTGAAATAATTTATGAATGATTCATTATTATTAGTATTATTTTATAAGAAGTGTTTAATTAGTATCAAAAATTAATACTATTGAATATTGTTGGACCCATAAAAGAGAGAATAATTTAGAGTGAAACTGTTGATCCACAAAAGAGAGAACAAAGTTTCTATGGCAAAATTCAGCCTAAATCTTAAATCTTTGTATACTATTTGCCTCAGTTGCCCAACAGTATACAAAGATAATGTTGTAGAGAGTGACCTAGCCAGTGATAAGTAATCATTACCACGCCTCAGTTGCCCATATAATATTCTTTTTCTATAATCTTTTTGTAGGTTTCAAATTAGTGGATGTCAAATTTATTATTTTTTAACAATAATCATTACATTATGATTTTGGGATTGTTTTCTGATCTTTATTTGCTAAGCTCAAAACAAATAATCTCAATTGCAATGTTTACTCATCTCTCAATAAAAATAGAATTAGTAAAAGATTTGCTTTGCAGCACAAATGTAACTGCTTTAAATTTCTAATAGAATCCTACTGGGTTCTCAAAAAAAAATATAGTATTTCCATTGGTACACTTTTTTATTAAAATTAACCGAAACGGTTTAAAAATAACAGCAGAAACAACAAAATAAAAAATAAAAAGTGTTAAAGATTGTCTTTATTGCCGAAAGAAGTACTTATATTTGTATATAACAATAGATTACAGTAAAGGAGTATTTGATAATCTAGTTTATTATTTAATTTAAAAACTTTACTGTAATATTTATTTTAAAGCTGATTTCTTCATAAAAATTAATTCTTATTTATTTAAATAACTTACAAATAACTGAAAATGATAATTAAAATTGTTAACTGGAAATTTTAATTATGCTAAATACACATGGTAACTAAATTGCACAATTATGGTTACTCTTTCTTTCTTTTTATTCTTTTAAATAGAAAATCCTAACCGTTAAAAGTGTTTTTTTTTCCGTTTCGGATGCCGTCAATGATGTATTTTTGCCGTTGGCAGTCCCCATTTTTTTATTGCTTTATTTAGATAAAATAAATAAAGGGTTAATGTCATAAAAATTCACCAATTTTACACGTTTTTTCAATTTTATCACGTTTTTTAAAACTTCTCATAAAAATACAGCTCATTTTTCCCCAAAGTCAAATATGGTGCTAACATGTCACTCGTTTATTGGTTAAAAATGACTTACACCTCAGCAAATTGCTTCTCTTATAAAATTATCGACAAAAACACTTTACTTCTCTTTGTCGAAAATATTTTTTTAACTTTTTTTTTTCTCTTTTTTTTTGTGAGCTTCGGAAATTTTATATGTAATGCTTCATGCTTTGATGCTTAATTAATTCTATATTTCTTCTTAAAAGAAAAGGAGAGGGAGAAAATATAATTATATCTCATTTTTTACTAACAAATATAGGCATAACTTTATTGCGGATTTTTGGTAAGAGTAACTTTATTATTTTCTTCGTCATGTTTAGAAAGGAACGTGTCATTTTTATTTATTTCATTTAAAGTTTATTTTCTTTCTAGAATCAATGATTATAATTCTAAATACAATTTACTAGGCCTTCATTATTAAGGATGGAATGAAAAAAAATACTGTAGTATCGTTTATTGCAAATTGACTAAGATATGTTGATTAATGTAGATACCGTGGAATTGTAAGTCTATAAATAAAAAATTTGAACAAAAAAAATTATATAAAAAATTGAAAAAAGGCATAAAATTATAAGTAACAATTCAAAAAGCGGTAACAGTATAAGATAAAATAAAAATATAGGTACTTTGGTAACAAAAAAGCATATAATTATAAGCTAATAATCACCTACGACACTCCAATTTAATTATAAGTTAAATCCCGTCAACTTTTAAATGACTCCCTAATCCACCCCCCCTAAACTTTTCTTAATTATCAGCTAAACTCCTTTTGCCGTAAAATGAATAAACCACCCCTAAAATATAAGGAAAAAAAAACAAATCAAACCAACCAACCTAAACAAACTAACCCACCAAAAAAAATCAAATATAATTCATTCATCCAATCAAATCATACTTAAATCACTAATCCACCCAAATAAATCAAATCACTCAAACGAAAACCGCTACTCGTCGCCGCCACCTTTTTCCGACCGCCGCCGCCCATTTATCGTCGGAACTAAAATTCTTTCAAAAATTAAATTAATAATCATTTTTTAATTTTAAATAATTAAATAAATAATTATTTTTTAATATTAAAAATTTAAATAAATATTTAAATTTTTTTAATTTTTTTAAATCGGATCCGATGAACAAACCCACCATGGTGGCGTGGGTCAAGAACAAATCCACCGGCATGGGTCTGTTCAACAAAGAACAAACCCACGCATGGGTCTGTTCACCGGATCCAATTTTAAAAAAAATGAAAATATAAATAAATATTTATTAAAATTTTAAAATATTTATTTATTTAATCTTCTAAAATTAAAATAAATATTATTTAGTTTTTTAAAATTGAAAAATAAATATTTACTTAATTTTTGGACGAATTTTTTTTCCACCGGCGGCGGGTGGCAATTTCTGGTTGAGTGATTTGATTTAATTGGGTGAATTGGTAATTTATATATGATTTGGTTGGATGGATGAATTACGTTTTATTTAGTTGGTTGAGTGACTTTAGATTTGGTTAGGTTGGACTGGGATGAGTTTTTTTTTTGACGTTAAGGGCATTTTGATAGAAAAAAAGAGGCTTGGGGTAGTTTTTTTGGGACGGTTTTAGGGAAAGAAGAGTTTAGTTGATCATTAAATAAAATTTAGAAGGTTTAGCGAGCCATTTTAAAGTTCGGAAGGTTTTATAATAGGGAGATTTAAGTTGGAGTGCCATAGATGATTATTAACCAATTTATTGCTACTTTAGTGTCGCTTTACGTATTTCACACGTGACACATAATGTGACCCGTCAAATAATTATAATTATATTTATTAGAAATAATAATTAAATTAATAATTTATTAAAATTAGTTTATCTTAATTAGAATTTTAGATGTTTTAAAATGGTACTCTAAACACTAATCATTAAATTAATAATTTATCAAAAATTGTTTATCTTAATTTAGAATCTTAGATGATTAAATAATAATTATTAAATATTTAAAATAATATATTTTAGTTAGTACTTTAGACAATTGTTCTGAGATAATATTATAAATATTTTATTTTAGTTAGTACTCTAACTCTAATCATTATCTCAATAGTTCTTTAATTAATAAATATATTTTATAAAATAAAAAAAACATTGACATAAATATGCCTATTTCTCTTCCCATCCCCAGCCCCATCCGTATTTCTATATATAATATAAATAAGGGTTTTACTATTCGCTGCCCAAAATTACTATCCACCGCCCAGTTTTTACCAAGATACCCTTAAGCCATTTTCAGTTTAAAAAAAAATTCAATCCTCTCAACTCAACTAAAAACCCAACGAATATCCGAGCGGATTTATAATAAAAATATTAGAATCGACTAAAAATAGAAAACGAAAACTTTTAATAATTAATCGGTTTTTAATTTTTTTCGTTTTAAAATTTTTAAAAAATTTTTTATTTTTTTTTAATGGCCATCACCTTGAAATGGCGATGGCCCAATGGACCATCGCCATCTCAAGGGGCGATGGTCCGTTGGGCCATCGCCATTTTAGGGCGATGGCCCATTTCAAAAAAAAAAAATTAAAAAAATTTAAAAAATTAAAAGCCGATTAATTATTAGAAATTTTTGTTCTCTATTTTTAGTGGATTTTAACATTTTTATTATAAATCCGCCCGGATATTCGTTGGGTTTTTAGTTGAGTTGAGAGGATTGAGTTTTTTTTTAAACTGAAAATAGTTTAGGGGTATCTTGGTAAACAGTTGGGCGGTGGGTAGTAATTTTGGGCGGCGAATAGTAGTCCACTATAAATAATGAACATAAAACTTACGAATATCAACAAATGTGTGAGGGACCTCGTTCAAATTTCTCTTTTCTCAAAACCGCTCTCTTTTTCCCTTTCAAATCCTAAGTAGTTGTAGATGGCTAAAAAAACCGCCTCCATCCTTAAATTTATTCAATCTGCAACAAATAAATGACCTTTGTTAGTCTTTTTTCTCTTTGTATTTTTTTATTATTTACATTTTATTAGTTTATTTTTTCATCAAATTGGAAAGAGTTCTAAGAACATCCACAATGGGGAGTTCACCAACCACTCAATAAAAGAGCCAATCCTTTCTTTTACTTTTTATTATGTTCTTTTAAAATATATTTAGTATAATTAATAAAAATGTGGGACTCTTATTAGTTTAATTTTTAAAATCTAACTATTATGAAAATTGTATAATAAATATAAATTTAATAAAAAGCTGATGTGGCATAAAAATCAAATTCAAAAAATGATTGTGGATACTCTACAGTATTTTTTTCTTAATTTCCTATGAAATCTTAAATTTATAATGCGAAATTTTGCATTTTCAAAATCATTCGATAGTACTCCATTTAAGGATTTACCAAAACAGTTGTCCATCAAAGTTTAGATGTTCTTACGCTCTTGTTTGAAAGATTTATTTACAGTTTAAACTTTACAGTTTGAATGTTATTTTTTAGATTCATCATAGATCTAAGGTTTTTTTGTTGAAATATTTGAACTTATAGTTTATTTTCATTTGATTAGATTTATTCTTAAATCAATTTTTGTGAAGTTAATTTTCGATAATGCCTATAATGTCAAAAAAACTCAAATTATTGTTGTAATACCTAATTCAATTAGGCTAAAAATTAGGCTAAATTTAGAATTCTCGTAGTCGAATTTTCATCATTGAAATGAAACCTCTTGATTTAAAAAAATAGACAAAAATTGCTAATTACACTCTTTATAAAAAGATAAAAGCTTAATTACCAAAAAAATACCAAACCTTTATGAATTAGGTCAATTATAACCAAACATTTAAAAATCGGCTCATTTAACCTATTTTGAGATATTTGATTTCTGATGTAGCGGTTGTTAACCAAACCATTCTTTGTGCTACCATCTCGGTGAAAGATGAATTAAGCTGACATGGCAGCATACCCTAAACCTAACCTAACCTAACCAAACCATATGATGGAACCACATAATCCCAACCAAAATCTAATCTAATCTTTAAAACAAACTAATTAATTACATTATTATAAAATTTACATATATTTAAAAATAATTAATATTTTCTAATTAATCCTAATTAATATTAATTAATCCTATTTAACACTAATTAAAGCAAAACTAAAATTCTAATTAATTTAATTAAACAATCATACTAAGTTATCATCAATGCCCAAATGTAGAATCACGAAGAATTAGATTCAGAATTTTTTTTTTTTCAAGAGAAATGGCCAAATTTGTACAAGTTCAAGAAATTGGTTATTTCAGTTTAGCTGAATTTCTTTCAGTCAATTCTCCTGTTAGGAAAACCAATTTCTGAAAAAACTGCATATCATTCCAAATGTGGAAAAATTCTTCATGAATTCAATTCAAGTAGACTCTTGCAAATATACCATTTGTTCCAAACAAGTACAGAATGGATTAAATAAAGAATCAAACGGGAAAAAACAGAAAAAAATTGGATGAACAGAGAAGCAAACCTTAATTTCAATGGGAATAGACGTATCAATTCCATGTTGATAATAAAGATCAATAGAACCAACTTCAAGACGCTTCAAGCTAGCCTCACAAGCACCTCTAACATAAGCTGGATCACCTTTAAACTCTCTGTTACCATCTTCAAAAACTATACCAAATTTAGTAGCCAACTCCATCCTCTCTCTAATCCCTCCTTTAAGAGCCTGTGCCAAAACAAAAACAGAACCCATTACTCCAAATTCAATTTCATCACAAACCTGCAAAAAAAAAAACCAAATCAAACCTTGCCCAGAAGAATTTCATTAGTGTAAGGTCCATCGACATCAGAAGTATCAAGAAAAGTGACACTCCGGAAATACTACACAACATTTTCCTGCCTCCATACCCGCTAGCGAAGTTTGTTTTGCTACCTCTCAGCAATAAAAGGAGCCTGAAAGTGATATCACGAGTTCATCTTCAACCCACGGAACAAAATGCAAACCTTCAGAGAGAGAGAAAAAGAAAGCCTTAATGACAATATCTTCATTTCTCGTAATTTTTCAAAAGCATCTAAAACCCCTAATACAAATCAGCAAATAAATTGAAAGCACTTGAGCATTGAACACTTGAAAAATACTCTTCTTTTGAACTATCTGAGCATTTTATCTACTGAAGAAAATTAAATACAAGGAAATTTGGGGTTGGAAATAAAGAATGCTTTTACTGGACTTCAAGAGTAGCACACAGAAGGATGATTAAGATATAATTCTATATTGGCTAGAAAATAACTTTCAAGTCGTGAATTGCAACAATATCATCACCAGATAATTGAAAAACATAGGAAAAGATCACAACGTTCAAAATTCTTTTCTTCACGGAGATGACTCGCTACACATTTACAGCACATGTAAACCAAGGGCATTAAGAAATTAAATTCCATATCAGAACCAACACTTACACCAAGCAAGTCGGGTCATAAAGAAGTACCAAGCTAAACAAAGAAGACAGAAAATTTACCATTTACTTCACTAAAAGCCAAAAAAATTCCAGTTTGAATACTTCTGCACCAGATAAGTGTGAAATGGTCCTGAAAGTATAAATATAAAATCAATATAATGAACCAGATACTCAATTGAGAACAGCACAAGAACAAATCTGCAAAATTTTATTCTAAAGAACTTACCAGGTAAGTTGAATCATATGTCATACAACGTTTCAACCACAATCTTGCTCACAAAATTTAAAAATAATACTTGAACCCTCCGACATACAGCAACTTCTGGCACGCTTGCATTGTTAGGCTCTATGCATCCAATTATATAATAAGCGCTAAAAAGCAATATGGCAATATTGACCACTTATAAATAAAACATAAAGGGACCTATCAGTCTCATGATTATCAATTCCAACAATATGCAACCAGCAAATAGTCATATGTCCCCGCCCCTCGGACAAAACAATTATATCATGAATCAATAGAAATAAGAACTTATCCTGAACGTGGAGATATTTACTCATTCAACTTGCTAAAATTTCAAAATGAAGTGCATTTTTCTGTATTCAGTTGGAAAGCCAGAAACATAAAGCCCAGTCCAGTCATGTCTAACCAATAACAAGAAGCTTTCAACAGGAGCAACTAATACAAAAATTGAGAGAATATTGAAAATATAAAGTACACTGTCGGACTCTAATAAAGGATTATAATAATAAGGAATAAATATAATAAAGAGAAAACATTACAAACTGTTTCTTCAAAGTATACAGGATAGGCACATCCTCCATCTTTAGGTCAAATTTAGACATCCCATGGTACATGGGCGAAAGATCTAAAATAATCCTCC
The DNA here is from genome assembly GCF_937616625.2 of Mercurialis annua. Classification (NCBI taxonomy): domain Eukaryota; kingdom Viridiplantae; phylum Streptophyta; class Magnoliopsida; order Malpighiales; family Euphorbiaceae; genus Mercurialis; species Mercurialis annua. The sequence goes on along the minus strand of NC_065570.1, from coordinate 53,531,566 downwards.
AGTCTAAAAACAAGGACTAAGAAAAAGATAAGTACATACTCAATGACTGAACGCCTAGAGCGCATTGCAAAATCATGATAGCACACTCTTGAGAGTACCATTTCATACAGAAAACCTGTGCACAGACCTTCAACCAAGTGATCACTATTTGTAACTATACAATGTACTTTAGCAAAAGGGTGAGTCAACCCATCCTAAGGGACAAAACGATCTCAGCTGATTTGTAAGTATTTCCATGCAATTGAAAGACAGTGCACAGACATTAGTAACAGGTGCTACGTAGCGACGATCAAAAAGAAGAAATTTGCATACATAGACTCCAAAATGCCATGATGCATCAATTTGACTTGAGCAGATGCTTGATTTGCAATGAAGGCAACAAGTGGTGAGAGAACTCTCTTTTAGGAGTTACACAGGCAGTCTGATAGGTGTTTCCAACAAAATTTCAGTTGCTCATGATACAGTTCGACCATAGCAAACAGATGCAATGTAAAGATTCTTTCCCCATTTCTCCTGGAAAAAAGAGGAAACTGTGAATAATCCATGCTATGTTTATCTCTGGTAAAAGAATATATGGATATAAAAATCCACTAAAAGAACAAAATAATCAACTGAAAAATGAACCTTAACATGGGTACTAGGAAAAGCAGAAGTTCGAAGTGTCTCTTGAGTTACATCTTCTGGTTCTCTTCGAGGCACACTAAGAACCAAAGCAGCCTGATCCCATGTTGCCGCAGTTGAAGTAATGCGGTAGCCACTATCCCACCTTCTATGAATTCCTTCACTAGGATATAGGAAATCAAGCTCCACAACCTAAAATTGGCAAGTACAATAGAGATACTTTTTAAAAATTGTCTTGGTCAACATTAAAGAAATTCCACTGAGAAATGATACAGAAAATCAATTAGACCTGGTCAGAGAATCCAGCACCACGTGACATGACAATCGCCCATCTACTTCCAGCAGTGGCCATAGCAGTGACATAAAAACCCTCTCGCCATTTCTTGTTAATCCACTTGTAAGGGAATGAATCGCTAACTTTATAGGACTGCTGTAAATATTGGGTTCCTGAAGAACAATACAGCTGGTGTTAGGAGTGCAACGAGTAAATACCAGAAAACTGCTTCCCCGATCCATAAGGATGAGGAAACACCAACCTTTCGACATTACAACCAATGCACTTCCATTGTTAGCTCCTGCTATTGCACTGATGTAGTAATTCTTCTCCCACTGTTCCATTATCCATTCCTTAAAACATAGAGTAGCAAACATACCAGATTATCATGTTGGCAAGTCAAAGGATACCAGCAGCACCCATTTAAATATCCAAAACAATATGATAAAGCATAATTATACAGTTCAAATTAATCAAATTGTGAATTCCCATTCACAGAAGGATCTATCCTGCATCCAGTATTCAAGGAACGCAACCAACCTTGTGCAGGAAGTAAGGTGAAAGCTCATAGACTTGAGCAGTGAAACCAGTTCCGGCATCCATAATCAAGGCCCATAAGTTTGAACAAGAAGCCACGCTGCTGATAAATAACCCGTCTTCAGTTCCTTTTTCTATGTGTTGGGAGAGCCTCAAATCAGCCACATTGTAGTGATATCTACAACATGAACTCAAAACTTTAGCCTTCTAGTCTCCATAAAAAAAAAACAGAAAGCTGAATGTGCGGCTTTAATTGCATACCTCTGCTTCATTGGCCGACGAGCATTGTAAACACTTATCCATTGAGTAGCAGGCATACCCATGCGTATCTTTTTCTTAGGTTGTTCTTCTTCTTCTTCCTCCATTATCAATCGCCCCCTCTTATGCCCAACTTGGTATATAAGCTTCATAGAAAAGAAAAAAGAAAAATAAAATATTATTATCACTACCTGCAGATGATGGGGGAAGAGGACTACTTGTCTCAACATTGAGTTAACAATAATTTCAAAATGCATAAACCTAAGCTACCTTCTGAGCACCATCAGTGTTTATTGGCCTAATGTCTGGATTTGGACCCACAATCCCATCAAAAAGAGAGATATATTTTGCATAGTTGGGTTCCTCATCAAACTTCAAATTTACCACATACTCAACAAACTGTCGGAAAGGTTGAGGACAAAAGCAACACAGAGTTTCTGGAGAAGTGGCCATCTTCTTCTTACAAACTAAAAACCCTTTATTTTCTCCCTAAACGTATTGTTAAAAAAAAAGTCAGAATTGCTATAAAATCAAATTTAATAACAATACCATGGATTAGAGTCTGCAAACCTGATATCCTTGCCAAGGCAATCGACCACGTAGAAGAAATATGAGTGTGTATGCAAGAGATTCCAAGTCATCTCTCCGACTACCAGTTCTACCAAGATGAGCATGAACACTTGCATAACGCACCGTCCCCCTGCACCAGATTATTCAACACCAGAAAGTAAAATTCAAAAAATGAAACTGGTACTCCCATGTCCCATCATAATGTCAAGCTGACATATGATTAAAATACTACACAACATTTATTTTACCTAAAAACATCCGGACGTTGATCATATTCCACATGTAGGCCAGTTGAACTATCTCGCCACCTAGTTGCTGCAGAAAAAATAGGCAATAAAAAAATATCAGCCATCTTTCATCTGACACCAGAAAATGCAACAACAGTAAAAAAGGAATCCAACAATGTACCTAATCCAAGATCAACAAGGAACAACTTTTTTTCCTCAAAAGTTCCAGGGGGACCAAGCAAGAAATTCTCAGGTTTTACATCCCCATGCACATATCTGCCAAAATTTAAGCAAGTGTATTACAGAGAATTCCCCATATGAAGACCGGAAAAATAAAAAGAGACAGAGAGAGACATTAAATGAATGACATCAATCTGCCTATTTTAGTATTAGGCAAACAGTATGCTTTTTCCACCATAAACGTAATAAAAGCAAGGGCTACATTTTATCAAGTCAGCAAATTAGACACCAATAACAAAGCATAAATCTGACATGGACATTGAGGAATATCAAGAAGTGCATCAAAACAGTAAATCTTATCATCTCTCTCAACATCTGATACCTTATCAACATGAGGGAAAAATTCATACTAGAAATGAAGGAAAACCAATTATATAGATAGCATCAGCAGCAAAGTAGTTATTAAAATGAAAAATTACCCTTTAGAGTGCATCTTCTCAAGTATAGAGATTGCTTCAATGGCAATGCAGGCTACCATTTCAATGGACATCCTGAAATTGAAAAATAACAAATTGATGCAAGATAAATTTTATATTTTATAAAACCACAATGAAAAAAAAAAGTCCATCGCATAAGGAACTTACGTGTGTGAATTGTTATTCCAAACATCCCATAAACTAGGTCCAAGCATATCCATTACCTGCATTAAGAAGTACCATTCAAAGAAGCATCTAAGACAATAGCTTAATGAGCTATTAGATATTAAAGGCGAAAGGCGACCCAAGGCAACCAGGGTTTCTAGAGCTTGTGGCGCGAGGCAATGCGAGGCCTTTTGGAGTCAAGGCGACTAAATAAAAAATTACTATATATATACAGTACTGTGAGCATAAACCCCATGTATATTTAAAAAAAGTTTAAAAAGTTTATAAATTAAAAACTTAAGAAAAACAAAGTCGAAGTCTTTTGCATGAAGAAAAAGAAATTGTATCGTATAATGTGACCATTAGCTTTTTCTTTTTTTCTGTTTTTGCTTGTCTTGTTAAATGTGATTTAAAAAGAGTTAAATTAGATTAACTTCTAAATATTAGGTTAAATTTTCTTTTAAGTGGCTGTTGGCTGCAGCCTAGGTGGCTTATTTTAAGAGTTTTACTTTTAGTGAAACTCCTCTAACAGGCCCGCATGTCAAAATCAGGTAAAAATTAGGATTTTATTTCAACGAGAAATACAACAGGCCCGCATGTCACAGAGGCGCGCCTGGCCAGTGCCTCACCTCACAGCGGAGGCACCAGAGACGAGCCTCTGTGACAATGCCTGCCTCTCGGCGGGAGAAGCCCCCGGCCATCGCCTGAGGGACCTCTTGCCTGAGAGGCCCCTCAATTACTATGGCTACTAGAATAAACAGCCACAAAAAAATGAGAAGTCCTAAATCCATCAACACATACCATGACATAATAATCACCTTGCCGACCTTTGTAATGAACTCGTGGCACACCATGAATGCCCCCAAGTGTACTGTATAAATAGCCAGAACAGCAAAGGTCATAATCTCACAAAGGTAAATTGTTCAATAAACCCACAATACGCAAAAAAGGAAGTCATTATTAAGAAATTAATGATAAGGCGTTCTCACTTGTAAACTTGCCACTCATAAGGAGGTCCATAATTGCATCCCTTGCTACTTCTGTGCTCAAATTTCAGCGCTACCTGAAGATCACACAAATGCTCAGCCCCATTAGCATTGATATTATGATCACATCACATAATAGTTTATCAAGCAGTGAGTGATACATAAAGGACATACGAAAGCAAAATATACCTCTACAGCTCCAGAAGCTATCGGACTAATGCGACGGCCTACATATACTTGTCCAAAACCTCCTTTACCCAATTTTCTATCTATTCTATATACCGGAGAACCTCCGACTTGAACCTGTTCAAACAAAACAAAACAGTTTTAAAAAGTTGCATTCCCTTCAGCAAATAATAATTGCAGGAAGCAGTCATTATCAGTCTATAACTAAGCATTCTACTATTATCTTTCAATACATTTCTCATAAAATAAAATAAAAAAAATAAACTTCATTTGTTTTAAAAGAAGTTCAGCAATTTTAAATTAATGATTAGAAATGATTCTGCTTTTATTTTCCCATTCATCCAATTCTATCGCTTTCCAGTAAGACACATTTTCTAATCATCCAAACAATAAATGTATTAAAAAAATAACAAAACGACGAAAAGGAAGAGAGTATCTCACTTTCTCAGGAAGCGGAGCGGTGCTTCCTTCGTCCTCGCCGCCAGGGAATTTGTCGCCGCTGCGGCCACCGCTATCATACTCATCCATGGTCTAACTCCTAGGCTGCCGCCTGCTGTTGCTTCTCCTTAAACGGCGTCGTGTGGTTAAGTTTTAGTATATTTTAATTTTCTTATAATTAAAAATGATGTTTTTAATATCGTCAGCAGCGATCGGTTTTTTATTTCCTGCGCTGTCGTCGAGTCTGCACTGTAGTGAGCTTATTGTTAAGAATAATCGGATTCTGGTTAGAATTCCGGTTAGGTTTTTTAAGTGTCATCCGTTAACACAGTTCCGGTTCCCTAAGAAGGATGGAGGCGGTGATGACAGTGGTGAGATGTACTCATTTTTTAAGGTTCTTCTAGAATCATCAAATGTTTAACAAAATTTCAAAAAATAGGCAGAAACTAAATTAAAAACAAAAAAACAAAATCGATCAAAAGATTTTTTTTTTATTAGTATTCCCTATAAAGCTGAAAAATGAAAAATCAGGATTTGAAAAAAAAAAAGATTTTGAGAGATCTATGGAGGGAAATGTAAGAGATGGATTCTCTTCTTCTTGGGTATTCTCTATTGTTCTGTTAATTAGTTCATAGAACAAAAAAATATTACTATTGTCTTTTTATGTTACATTTTTTTAATAGTAGATTATATTAATCAATAAATTATGGCTTAAATGCATAAAAATATCACTAACTTTCGCGTGCTTTTTATATTTAACATGAATTTTTTATTTTGACATACAAATACATGAACTTTTAATGGGGACAATGACATGGTAAAAGAGGAAGGTGTGACTCAGTGTCCGGCGAGGTACATAGAACAAATTCGCTGAAATTTATTTAAAAACCATCGAAAGTTCAAAAACGATAAGTTCAGTAATCATTTTAGAACGAAAATTAATTCAATGATCATTTTGAAATTTTAAAAAAATACAATGATTCTCATAATCAATTACCCATAATTACTTTTTATAACCTTCTACTGATTACTTCATATTTTATACTCCCTCCGTCCCAATAGAGTTGTCCACTTTGCCTTTATCACACAGTTTAAGAAAGGCAATTATTGTTTATAGATTTTGTAAATTTTTCTTTACTTTTCTTGTCATACCCCTATTTAATATAGGGACCACTACAATTTACTTTTACTTTATTCATTAGTAGATTTTAAATAGGGGAAATATAGGAAAATTGAGTGTAAAAGTTGATTACTTTTTGAAAGTGGACAAGAGTTTTGGGACAAAAAAATTTTCCAAAGTGGACAACTCTATTGGGACGGAGGGAGTAACATTTTTGTCTTTCAGACGCGGGAGTGGCGGAAATTTTCGGAGATGGTGAAAGTTTTCGGCGGCGGTGGGTGGGTGGATGTCGGTTAGGAGGTTGGGTAGGTGGTTTTGGATTTGATTGAGTTTGGTTTAATTGGATCGATTAGTGGTTTAGATTTGATTTGATTGGGTGGATAATATATGTTTAATTTGGTCGATTGGGAATTTTAAATTTGGTTAGACTGAGTTGATTTGATTTTTTTTATAAATTTTATTTTCGTCATTTTTAGGCAAAAGAAGTTTACTAATCCAATTGGCAAAATTTAGGAGGTCTGGTAATTATTTTTTTCTTAAAGAGTCTTATGATAGGGAGGTTAAACTTAGGTGTTATGGTTAATATTCCAGTCTGAGAGAATTTGTTTTGGTTGTCCTTCCGGTTTTCAGGTTCGCCCTGATTAATTCAAATTCGATTCGCGTCGCGCATCTGGCATGATGGGTGAATCTGCCAGCAGAAATTTTTTATATTTACATAACTCGAATCTGAAATCTTTCTTAAATGATACCAGTGTGAGAAATTTTTAACTCAATAGTCAAATGTATGTTTTTTAATTTTGGTCGGTACCTATGCAGAACCCTAATGTTTAGAGCATCTCCAATGATATGCTATTTTTTATGCTAAATTTAGCATGAAAAAGTGGTAAAATGCTACAGATAGCATAGCATTTCAAATTTTATTCCAATGCACAAAGTTAAAAAAATGTTATAATTATTTATTAAGATAATTATCTCTTAATTTTATTAATTGCTAATTATTTAATAATTTTTTTAATTTAATATTTTAAACTAAAATTTATATAATATTTTTTTAATTTAATAATGAACTTTTCAAAAGATATAATTAAAAGAATCGATGAATTATATAAGAATAAATTATTTAATTTATTTATTATATTGATGTATGGTCTACTATTAAAAAATCAAATCGCTGTTGTAAAATTAAATAGAAGCACAAAATTTAAAATAAAAAAAATAGGTTAAAATAATAAATGCAAAAAAATGACCGTGGTAAAATTGTAATTAATAGTAAATTGCTATTGGTTGTTGAATTTTAGCATATGCTATAGTCTGTGCTAAATTTAGCACGTGATATAGCATATGCTAAATTTAGCACAAATTATAGCACTGCATTGGAGATGCATTTTAAAATTAAATGCTAAATTATGGCATTAGCACTTCATTTTAACATTGCATTCGAGATGCTCTTACACTACTCAGTTGTGGAACATTTGCAGTGCAATTACTAGCAATCCCATTGCCCAAATGCAATTATTAGCGCAATTATTAGCATTAAATCCGAATTCAATTTCTTTTGCTTTAGTCCGTATCATAGGTATAATAGTAAGTAAAAACAAATCATCAAATTTTAATTGAACTAATTTTTTTATTTTTCATTTTAAAATTAATTCAAATATTTAGTGTTTAATAAATTTTCATATACTTCTATTAGCATATTTATACTATATTATATGAGTTTATTGATTTATATATTAATAATAATTAAAGACTGCAACACTTATTTTTCTTTTTTAAAATGAATTTTTTTTATTTTGTCTGAAAACACAAACTAAAATTATAATTTTGAGAAGTTGATTTTGACTTTTTTTTATCGAAAAATGACCACTTATCCACCCTCATATCTTTGCTTTTTTATTTTACATGTCTTATTCAGGTTGTTTTTCAATAAAACTCCATATTTTGAGGTATCTCATACCTTAAATGTTTAAAGAATCTTTTTTTAAGTAAAAGTTGATGTCAAGAAAATAGAAAACACACCAAACCTCTCAACTAGGTTGACATCCTCTTAGCATATGCATCATTTTCCTCATTACCATCAATAATATTAAATGAAAAAAAGAGAATCGAAATACAAAATCAACAAAATTAAATAAAATTCCAAAGCTTAAAGCCTAAAGAAAACTAAGGGTCAAATAAAAGCAAAATCGAACTCTAAAATCAACAATGTTGACGTAGAAGAGCTAACTTCCTATTGACAGCAATCAAACTTCGAAGCAGCAATAAAACTGGCGGCAATAAAAATACTCGAAAAAATTCTAAAGAGACTAGTTGCATTAACAGAACCGTAGCGGTAGCAACAACAAAAAAGAAGCACACAACAACATCAAAATTGCATCACGCAACAACATTAAAACTGCAACAGCAACGACAACATCAAAACTGCAGCAACAACAACAACGAAATTGCAGCAACAACAACAACAAAACCGCAGCAACAACAACAACAAATTACAGCAACAACAACAACAAAAAACGGAAGTAGCAACACCATTAATACATGAATAACTACATTAACAATGACAACAACAACTTCAACAAACGGCAACAACTTCAATTCAACAAGAAAAGACTTCCACAATATGGAATAAAATCACTTGGAAAATCACTTGGAAAATCTATAATTCTCATGTCTATTTAAACCATCATAGACGAAAGAATTAATGAACGTCGAATAAGAATGCCACCAACAATTCCAATTTTCAGTTCCAAATTTTTCCAAGGCATGCGCAATTTTATTTCCTCTCTATAAATATGTGTTACCATCACAGACATACCCTGTAAAATATGCAAATATTTGAGCCAACGAGCTCGAACCTCCAAGAACGAGAACAAAACATGCTAACAACATAAGCTGAATCGGACTCTATCCAAAGATTATGCCAACCATTATCTTATTTCAAAGGAGATGATTTTGATGACCGGAAAACCACCTCCTAATTTTAACTAGTGGTTTTCTTTAAAAATCTATCTTTCTTTTCTTGAGTTGGTTTGATGGATTTTTAACCCGATCAAAAAGTCAGGAGCTCTCTTGATCAAATTTATACCTTCAACTCAAAAAAGTAGTTTATAAATATTTATAATCGAATTGTTATTATTGTTTCTTTTTTATGTTTGTGTTTGTTTTGTTAGATTTAATCCTTTGTATTCACATGGAAGATTAAAAAGCATTAAGTTTCAAGTGCCAAGCGGTTGCATATATAATCGAAAAATTAAGATCTCATTCACAAAACTATGTTCAACTTCACAAACTTTAGACTTGATTATTTTCAATTTAATTAATTTTTTTACTTGTTTGAAAGCTCATAAAAATTAGTTGTGTTATGACTTTCTTGATCTTTGGAGGAAAAAAACAATAATTAAAAAATAAAAATTAAAAGAAATTGAATAGATACACATTTAGATTATATTTTAAAAAAATTAATATTTTTATTCGTTTTTTTTTTCAAAATGCCCAAATCGAACCGAAAACCAAACACCGAACTTTTACCTAAAAGCAAACGCAACCAGACTATTTTAAACGAATAGCCGAACCAAACAACGATATTTAGTTCAGTTCAGTTTGATTTTTCAGTCTAGTTCGGTTTCTGCTCACCCCCTACCCACAACTCACAGCATTTCTATTTCCTTTTATTGCTTTTTCCTCCATCTTCTAACTTGTTATGAGAGACAAAAAAATCACCAGCAGTAGATTTTGTATACTCGGAAACTCTTGAATTATCCAAGAAATTGATTTAAAAAAATCTAATTATGAAAACTGTATCAACAGAGTCAACAACATATCAGAGCATTATAGCATGCTGAATACTGCTGTAGCTTCCTACAATAGTAATGTTGTCGGAGACGAGAAAGTAAACGGAATTGATTGGATAATGTAATATCCCGTATTTTCCATGTGTCGTGTGAGTTTTCGATGGCGATTTGATTTGTATCCGGATGATAATCGATGTTGTGTTCGTGTGCCTTCTAAATCTGACATGTTTTGATAAAAAATTCATATCTCCCAATTGAACCGTTGGATCGGGCTCCGTTTTGGATATGCTGTGCACGACAAAAAGTTGACCGTTGGATCAAAATTTGAGACGCGTTGGAGGAGCGATGGAGTGCACGATCGTGCACTCAAGTGCACGAACGTGCACTGTGCTGTTTCGGGATTTCAAGTATTTAAATAGACTTGTTATATTTTTAAACCCTATTTTTCATATTCTATCATTTTCTATCAACCCTAGCCGACTACCTCAGTCTAAAACACTTTGAAACACCAACTCATTCGTTCTTTTCCATCGTTCTCGAATCGGGTAAGTAATTCACGTCAATTTCTTATTCTTTTTGATATCGTCTTTTCCGTTCAATAATTTGTGTCTCTGGTATTCTTGCATCGGGCTGAGACTCATCTCTTTGTTACATCAGTGCACGTCGTCTCCTATCATCCTTACGCGTTGGTATCGAATTTGGTAAGTGAATCTTCTTCGTTTAATCGTCGTTTCGATTCATCGTCGTGAACACTGTGGTTGCGTGTTTCATTATAGTTTCTGCAGTGATTTTCCTTGCTTGGTCTGACGTAATTATTGTCTATTTTAGTATTGTTTGGTCATTGGAAGATTTATATTAACTGTTTCGTCTTTGCCTTGGTAGCACTGCATGTTGTCATTCTTCGTTCTCCCTAATTACCAATATGTTCTGTTGTCCATGACCCTTGCCTATGGCTGCCTTGTTCTTGCCGTGTGGGACTGATCTTTTCTCATGCGTAGGGTTGATGATAAATTAAGATGGCCTTGTTGTTTGATCTGGAGTTCATAATTAAGTGATGTGCTTTGTTGAGTTTAATTCGTGTCCTTGTGATGATGTTGTTTGATATGTATGGGTTATGGTATTCAAAGCTGATTATGTGATTGATTTGTCATTGGGGTATAATAATGGTGACAGGAATAATTTTGGCTTTGCTAATTTGATTTTAAATGGTGGCTATTTGGCCATTATGGTCACTATATTGAGTTGATATAAATCAATTGATTTTTTTTAAGTTAAATTTTGATAATTCACTTTTACTATTGTTATTGATTTTGGTTTTTAACTTTCGAGTTTCGTTTCGATTTATGATATGGGAATTTGGCAACATTATATTATGTTAGTTTTGATTATTATTTAATTTATTTTGATTATTATAAACGGAAAGAGATAATTATATTTCTAACCAATAATTTATAATTACTCAGGTAATTATCAAATTTTGGAATTTATTGATTAGACGTGTCAATTTGACGTTTTGGATTTTAAACGTTTTCTTAATATATTTATATTAAGTAAATTATTAGTAACTAATGGTTACTTGAGTTATAATTTATTGAGTTCCGTTTTAAATTTTGATAATTATTTTATCAAAATTGTTTCTATAATTATAAACTATGGTTTATAATTAGATATAAATATATTTATTCAAGGTTATTTTTTTTATTATAAACTTTGGTTTATATTTGATAAAATGTTTGGGTTAGACTTTGGTCGCCCGACAAGTGGGAAGAAGTTTGGTAGTTTTTAATAACTCGGCTGACTCACTGATATAAATTTTAGCTTGGGTTAAATTAAATTGTTTAATAAATTATTTGAATTGTAATTTAATATATATAACTTATATGGTTTGGTTTCTATAACTTGGGTTATAGTTTTAATACGTTTTAATCTTATGTGTTTGATTATACATTGGCGTGTTGTTGTGTGTACTAGTCCTATGTGGTGTTTAGTACTCTTTAGAGTTAGGGTCTGATTTTAATTATGATTTTAATATTTTATTTAGACCCATCGACTGTTCGTACTTCAGAGGCGAACCAGAGTTAGGTGCTTGTCGGTTTCACGTGGAATAGAAAGCAGTGAGTTTATATCTCTATTTACCTCTTTATTAAGCAAATATTATATTTTGTATATGCATATGTATAAACGGCTTTTGAACTGTTTTTTCGGCATTGTGGATTTGATTTGGAACGTGCTACTCGATGGGCATCATCGGGACTGCGTGCGCACCGGTAATGATTATGGTATTGAGGTAGGTTTGAGATACGTCTCACCTTAGTGAGGGCACCGGTGGAAGATACGTCTCCTGGGCTCACTATTTATTAAGTGATAGTCGGGGATCGGTTATTGAGATACGTCTCACCGACACGACAATGGATTTAGAATTGTGGTTTAGGGTTTCATTGATAATCCATAATGAAAATGTTTTATTAAACTTTTTAAAGGTTTTTAACTTAATAAATGTAAATGGTTATATAAACTCTACTCAGTAAATCTGACCCCGTTGTTTTCCCAAATTTTCCAGGTTTATGATTTGAGCTTTGGTCGATCTCCGTTTTTTCATTCTCGGAGGTTTTTATTTTATTTTCAGAATAGAAGAGTCGAACTGTTTTAAACTCTTAGACCGCAGTAGTAGTATTAGATTATTTATGATTAGTTTTTTTATTATATTTTAGACTGTTGATTGTTGGTGTTTACCTTATCGTTTTTGGGCATGATTACAGTAATTATGGTATTTATATTATATTGCCATACTGTTGGAGTTATAATTTCAGATAAGTATACTTTGAATATATGTTGCTTATTGTACTGCTAGATTAGGCTGAAGTCTCGGTTGCCCCCGAGCATGTGGTTTTCTGCAGGTACATTGTTTTAAATGATATAAGTTGGTTATTCGCAAGGCTAGCTACGGGTTTTGGTACAACCATACCCATACCCTAGCGCCGGTCACGATTCATGAAATTGGGTCGTGACAAACTTGGTATCAGAGCTTTGGTTTCAAACCAAGACCTTTTAAATGTTAAGTGTTTAATTGTTTTGGCATGTTAAGTGGTTATCTTGTCCTAGGAACTACTGCGGAATTAGGATTCAAGTCTTGTCTTTGAAACGTCATCTTTTATTTTCAAAACTTCCTGCCTACACCTATAGGATGGTGTCGAGTCAATCGTGTCATATTTGATCTTATGCTAAGATTTTATGTGATAACTGTTATTTCACTTATGTGATCCTTTTAATTGCTTTTGATTTCTCGGTAAATTTTATGATTGGTAATTTGCCTAAATTCATACTTGGCTATGACGTTGTTTGTCTTATCATGTTGATTTGGCATTTCATTGGGTAATAAACTTTGATTTTATGTCTTTAATGGTTTTATAACGCTGGGTTATTTGGTGAATAGTTTGGCTTTGGCCGAGAACATAAAAAAAATATTTCGTTAGGCTTTGGCTTTGTTTATGGTATAATATATTTTGATAGTAAAATCGTTTATCACGTTTTGTGACTTCACGTTGCTGACCTCATATTGAGTTAGAAATTCTTTAATAAAAATTATTTTGGTCTAACTGGTGTTTTGGACATAAGAGTCAGATCAGTAGTCTGAGCATGATAACCTAAAAGGTGATTTTCATTACGTTACCACTAACATAATTTTTCTCGTATTTCAAATTTACTTTGGCTGGTGATTCCAAAAGAGTTATTTTTTTAAATAAAATTATTTTGTAAGGTGATACCATTTTAAAAATTTAAAATACTTTTGAAATTTTATCGTTTGGTGGTTTATCGACACTTTGGTGTTGTTGGTCTTAATTGCTTGGTTGCTATTTTTTGTTTTTTTTCGAAGTATGTGTTTTGAATAGGTTAATTAAATTTTTCAGATGTCTCGCTTGGGTGATGACCTGATGTTGTTACTTTGGTATTGTCGAGTTCCCTAGTTGAAAAGATCGAGGTTTTGTTTTAAATTACGTTTTTCTGGATTTAAAAACGCGTTGTATACGTTTTATAAATGGTTATTGCGGGCTTGACTTGGGTCACCCAGATTAGAAGTTGAGCTTGGAAGTAGTAATTACTCGGTTAACTCAATAGTTTATAATTTGAGGCGTTTATGAAATTTAACTATTATTTTTATAAAGAGGTTTCTGGAAAATGATTTTTAAACTGTGGGACTCGACACGAACTCGAAATTTATTTGTTAATTATATTTCAAATGAGTTTTGAAGCGTACTCTTAAAAGATAATATAATTATAAGTTGATTTTGATACGAAAATTCAAACTTGTTGTAGAATGTCTTGATTTTGGTCTCTTAAGTATGTTGGGCTGATTTTGCTGAATGTCATGTGTGGTTGAACTATTTTGATTGTTTTTATTTTGTCTCTTTGTCGGAGTAACACGTGAGATGAATTAATTCACATGGTCATGGATGGCTTACCTTATTGTATGGTCTTAATTTGTGAGCAAGATCTTTGTCTAGACCCTGTTTCCTTTGTCTTCATTTTTAGTTTCGATAGATTTGATGTTTTGTTTGTGGGTCAAAATCTTTAGGTTTGGATATCGAGAAAGTTGGTGATTTCGGATTACCCAAAAAAAGGATATTAGAAATCCTGACCCGAGATGATAGATCAGTGTATTTAATACGCCGGTGTTTTCATTAAGTTTATTCTGTCCGATTCGAAAACTAGTGGTAAGTTTTGTAAAAATGTATGTGATGTGTTGTCTTCTTTAAGTTTCAGTTTGTTTGGAGTTTTATTTGATATTACTTTATACTTATGAGTTTTAGTGGAGATAACGTTTAAAATTGTTATGGTGGTATCATATGATTTGATAGATTGTAAGTATGGAGTTGGAGGAATATTTTGAAGTTGCGTTCGAGATTTTAGTGGTGCGAAGTGTGGTATATAGCTATATATATATTATAGAACTTTCGTGAAAAATTTACAATTTTGACTAGAGGATTGTTAGATTAAGGGATTTAGTTATATGCTCAATTTATGTTTTTACATTTGAATTTTAAAAGTAAGTTGTTTATTCAAATGTTTCGGTATATTGATATAAAGGTGTTTTCGTAAATAAAGAGATATGCATTACTAAATTTTACGTCATGTAGAAAGAAAGCAATTTTATCAAATTTGATTTAAAAGAAATAATTAATTTTTCGGTTGAACGATTCTTCAAATCGTGTTTTTGTTTGAGAGTAAGACTTAAGAGCGACTTAAATTTTGGATATTTTGAAACTTCAATGTGTATTGTGAATACGGAGGATTTTTCCACGGTTTGATTATTTACCAGAAAAGGACAACTTATTTAGCAAATTTGATTTACAGATCACATAAGTTTTATCAGTTGAACAGTTTCACAAATTGCCAACTTATTTAAATGTAAGGGGAATTTGCGAATTTAAAAATGCAAATATTTTGGAAATTTTCAGGGATTTACATACTGATGGTTTTCCATCGGTAAAGGTACTTCAATTTTGATATATAAAAAGAAGGTGTAAAATGTTAAGTCTTTTAAAAGAGGTGGGAATTTTTAAATATAAAATGTTCTGCGTATTTGAAAATTTTATACTTCCATAGGTTGGTTTTGAGCATAACTAACAATCTGGTCGGGTAAATTGGTCGTCGTAATTTCTTATTGTATACAAGCTTATAGTCAATCGATGGAATACTTTTGAGAATTTAGATACGATTTGGGTATATGAACTAGTTGATTTGAAAAGAAAAAAAAATCTGATGATTGTGTTTGGTGAGTTTTGATAACAAAATTGGCTGCTCGACACTGTAGATTGAGGGTTTAATTGTTGAGAGTTTTGATATCATTTTGTTCGAATATTAAAATCTTTTTGTATGGAATAAAGTTAAGTCTGTGAGACATAGTTAAATTGATGATTAGAAACTTAGAGTATTACAAACTATTTTATTTTTGAGTGATTGGAGGAATAACTAGGATTGAGATTTTGTTGCTAATCTGGAGATTCTCTTATCATGAGGTAAGTTTACGTATCCTTTTGAATGATGGTAAGAGTTATGATTCACGAAGATAATGGTATTATCGAAATTGGTGTAAATATTTGGACCAAATGATTCAAATAGTGGTTGTTTTTGGCCAAAAATATTATTTAGTTGTTGTGGAGTATTGATATCGACTGTTTGGATGTCGAGCTCGTTATAAGTGGATAAGTGAGTAGGTGTTGTAGAACGCAAGATTTTATCAACTTGTGATTTCAATACCCTATATGAAGCAATAGAGTTTAGAGTTGTAAGAACTATAGTTGAACTTAGGGCTTATTCTTGCACTTTGATAATGTGGAGTTAGTAATCATATAGATTTATTTTAGTTTTGGAAGCCAACTTATTAAAGAGTATTTGTGGCTCTAAATTGGATAATTGTTGATTATTTATATTATGTTGATCGAGTGATCGTTGGGCACTAAGTTATTAGAATCAGAATTTTGCGCATAAGTGTATTGTGACCGTTTAAACTGCGAGTCAATTTCAGATTCAAAAAAAAAAAATCGAGTTCGAGTTCGAGTTTTTCATAGGTTGGGGAGAATGTAATACCTCATATGTTTTCGGCGTGTTTCATCTTATGTTGACCTTCCCGAGTGAAATTTTTTTGAGAGATTCGAGGTTTCTTTGTTGATTATTTTTAAATTTTTCAGTCAAACTTTTAGCGGGAGAGTTTGTTTTCCCTCGTTGATGTCACCTAGATATGGTGTTATCATTTATGTCAAGTGAAAGTTAGTGTTATTAATTTTTGTGACCTATTGAGATTGTTTAGTATATCAGTTGTAGCATTGAGTTATTGTTCGAGGAACAACCTGTTGAGTTTTTCTTACGCAAGCGCTCAAGTCGTTAAGGACGAAATCACTATGTTGTGGCTTGTGGTGCCATTTTTAGCATGTTTGTTATTCTGGATTTTATCAGAAACGCTGTGTGCATGTTGTTAATTGTTGACTAGTTAAGTAATGTTGAGTTTCGTTGCTTTTCAAACTTTATGTTGTTTTATCAAATGAAATTTCGGATTTTAAACATCTGTTTTTTTGTGGATTTTTGGGGTCAGGGTAGACTTGGATCGCCCGACACGTGAAGTAGGCTTGGAAGTCTTGGTTGACTCGGCTAATTACTATTTTGTTTTCTTCTAAGCTGTTTTACAAAATGGTTTAAAAAGATTTCCGGACTATGTTTTTTTTATGGAACTCAACAGGACTTAACTTACTATATGGTTTTGCTTTTTGCGATTTACTTAGTGGAAGAATATTTTGATGTTTCACGATGGTTAGGTGCATTTTGTTCAGCCTGTTACGAAAACTTTTCATTGTGTTATACGTCAGTAGTTTTGTTTTAAATTCGAGGACGAATTTTTAATAAGTTGGGGAGATTGTAATATCCCGTATTTTCCATGTGTCGTGTGAGTTTTCGATGGCGATTTGATTTGTATCCGGATGATAATCGATGTTGTGTTCGTGTGCCTTCTAAATCTGACATGTTTTGATAAAAAATTCATATCTCCCAATTGAACCGTTGGATCGGGCTCCGTTTTGGATATGCTGTGCACGACAAAAAGTTGACCGTTGGATCAAAATTTGAGACGCGTTGGAGGAGCGATGGAGTGCACGATCGTGCACTCAAGTGCACGAACGTGCACTGTGCTGTTTCGGGATTTCAAGTATTTAAATAGACTTGTTATATTTTTAAACCCTATTTTTCATATTCTATCATTTTCTATCAACCCTAGCCGACTACCTCAGTCTAAAACACTTTGAAACACCAACTCATTCGTTCTTTTCCATCGTTCTCGAATCGGGTAAGTAATTCACGTCAATTTCTTATTCTTTTTGATATCGTCTTTTCCGTTCAATAATTTGTGTCTCTGGTATTCTTGCATCGGGCTGAGACTCATCTCTTTGTTACATCAGTGCACGTCGTCTCCTATCATCCTTACGCGTTGGTATCGAATTTGGTAAGTGAATCTTCTTCGTTTAATCGTCGTTTCGATTCATCGTCGTGAACACTGTGGTTGCGTGTTTCATTATAGTTTCTGCAGTGATTTTCCTTGCTTGGTCTGACGTAATTATTGTCTATTTTAGTATTGTTTGGTCATTGGAAGATTTATATTAACTGTTTCGTCTTTGCCTTGGTAGCACTGCATGTTGTCATTCTTCGTTCTCCCTAATTACCAATATGTTCTGTTGTCCATGACCCTTGCCTATGGCTGCCTTGTTCTTGCCGTGTGGGACTGATCTTTTCTCATGCGTAGGGTTGATGATAAATTAAGATGGCCTTGTTGTTTGATCTGGAGTTCATAATTAAGTGATGTGCTTTGTTGAGTTTAATTCGTGTCCTTGTGATGATGTTGTTTGATATGTATGGGTTATGGTATTCAAAGCTGATTATGTGATTGATTTGTCATTGGGGTATAATAATGGTGACAGGAATAATTTTGGCTTTGCTAATTTGATTTTAAATGGTGGCTATTTGGCCATTATGGTCACTATATTGAGTTGATATAAATCAATTGATTTTTTTTAAGTTAAATTTTGATAATTCACTTTTACTATTGTTATTGATTTTGGTTTTTAACTTTCGAGTTTCGTTTCGATTTATGATATGGGAATTTGGCAACATTATATTATGTTAGTTTTGATTATTATTTAATTTATTTTGATTATTATAAACGGAAAGAGATAATTATATTTCTAACCAATAATTTATAATTACTCAGGTAATTATCAAATTTTGGAATTTATTGATTAGACGTGTCAATTTGACGTTTTGGATTTTAAACGTTTTCTTAATATATTTATATTAAGTAAATTATTAGTAACTAATGGTTACTTGAGTTATAATTTATTGAGTTCCGTTTTAAATTTTGATAATTATTTTATCAAAATTGTTTCTATAATTATAAACTATGGTTTATAATTAGATATAAATATATTTATTCAAGGTTATTTTTTTTATTATAAACTTTGGTTTATATTTGATAAAATGTTTGGGTTAGACTTTGGTCGCCCGACAAGTGGGAAGAAGTTTGGTAGTTTTTAATAACTCGGCTGACTCACTGATATAAATTTTAGCTTGGGTTAAATTAAATTGTTTAATAAATTATTTGAATTGTAATTTAATATATATAACTTATATGGTTTGGTTTCTATAACTTGGGTTATAGTTTTAATACGTTTTAATCTTATGTGTTTGATTATACATTGGCGTGTTGTTGTGTGTACTAGTCCTATGTGGTGTTTAGTACTCTTTAGAGTTAGGGTCTGATTTTAATTATGATTTTAATATTTTATTTAGACCCATCGACTGTTCGTACTTCAGAGGCGAACCAGAGTTAGGTGCTTGTCGGTTTCACGTGGAATAGAAAGCAGTGAGTTTATATCTCTATTTACCTCTTTATTAAGCAAATATTATATTTTGTATATGCATATGTATAAACGGCTTTTGAACTGTTTTTTCGGCATTGTGGATTTGATTTGGAACGTGCTACTCGATGGGCATCATCGGGACTGCGTGCGCACCGGTAATGATTATGGTATTGAGGTAGGTTTGAGATACGTCTCACCTTAGTGAGGGCACCGGTGGAAGATACGTCTCCTGGGCTCACTATTTATTAAGTGATAGTCGGGGATCGGTTATTGAGATACGTCTCACCGACACGACAATGGATTTAGAATTGTGGTTTAGGGTTTCATTGATAATCCATAATGAAAATGTTTTATTAAACTTTTTAAAGGTTTTTAACTTAATAAATGTAAATGGTTATATAAACTCTACTCAGTAAATCTGACCCCGTTGTTTTCCCAAATTTTCCAGGTTTATGATTTGAGCTTTGGTCGATCTCCGTTTTTTCATTCTCGGAGGTTTTTATTTTATTTTCAGAATAGAAGAGTCGAACTGTTTTAAACTCTTAGACCGCAGTAGTAGTATTAGATTATTTATGATTAGTTTTTTTATTATATTTTAGACTGTTGATTGTTGGTGTTTACCTTATCGTTTTTGGGCATGATTACAGTAATTATGGTATTTATATTATATTGCCATACTGTTGGAGTTATAATTTCAGATAAGTATACTTTGAATATATGTTGCTTATTGTACTGCTAGATTAGGCTGAAGTCTCGGTTGCCCCCGAGCATGTGGTTTTCTGCAGGTACATTGTTTTAAATGATATAAGTTGGTTATTCGCAAGGCTAGCTACGGGTTTTGGTACAACCATACCCATACCCTAGCGCCGGTCACGATTCATGAAATTGGGTCGTGACAGATAATTATCAAATGAAACAATTAATAACACAGTCTGCTACATAACCTCCTCAATCGGACTAGTTCCTGGCACAAGCCGAAAAGGCAAAACGGTAAGAAGACAAACTAAAAGGGTAGTGTCGCTGATATGCATATGAAACTTACATCAGTGTTGTCACGTTGGTATTTGATCAAGAACATACACCTGCAACCTCTTATGTCATGCATTTTCTTTTGAATCTCTATCACATGAGCATCATAATATATAGCTTGATCTCTCCGTTCCTAATTCACATAATTAAGACAGCCTAAACATAAGCTCTTCTGCAAATCGTAAATGCAATTTTCAGGACATACATTTAACTTAAATCACCTGGAAGCAGCATAAAACATCTCCAACTTGCACCTTATGACATTCTGAATTCTCAAGCGGGATAGACCGTTCTCGAACTCCACTTTTTATGTTGATCCACTCGTCTTCCTCAGCCCCAAATCCAACAAATCTAACAAGAACTTCCTTTAATAAATCACAAAAATTTCAAATTAATCAATTCGGAATTAATGAAATATTTCTAGAATATACATGTTAAGGAATTTAATCTCGGTTCATAATATCATGAATCTATCAAGTCGTGCAACACGAAAAGGAAAACAAAAAATGGCAAACAATAATTTTACAATAATAGATTATGAATATAATGTTTTGCAGTTTCAGGAGCACTTTCAAAAATGAAAAACGAAACGTCAAAACATATAACTCAATAAGTTTTCATACAATTTAGCTATCACGCATTGAATTGAGTTCAGCTATTTTATATATCTGTTTAATATTCAGTACTAATTATATAGAAAATGCAGCCTATCATGTTTTAAATACTTACAGCTTCACCGGATGGAAGATATCTGTGGCACAGGAACATCTCGAAATCATACCTGCAAAATCAATAGAAATGGTACACATGACATTAACTCACATTTGACAATGCAACCAACGTTCAATTTAAGTTATGGATACACTCCAACAATCTCAATAACATAATCGAAACAGGAACGAATTCCATCACAGCATAAAGTTAATACTTTTAGCCATTAGCTCAAAAGGGACACCACATGGTCCAGGGCAGAAAATGAACACATATTTTGGCCTTCAAATGAAATGGCTCAAACAAAAGTGTGAATTACCTTATAAATTACAATTAACCACATCTCGCATCCACGACTTTCAGCAAGATCGTAATTGAACAGTAAGTAATGGGATCGAACGAAGGTTAATATGTATAATAACCATGCCCCATCTTTTGACGACCTAGCTTCAAATTCCATCTCAGATAAATTGAAGGCTTTAATTCCTGCTTCTGAGCAAAAATTATTAGTTTGTTACCAATTGGATATTATCAAAAAATATGGTTCTGCAAGGAATTCAAAGCAGACACGAATCTCCAAGAAAGTAAGATATGCTGGCTACATGGCATAGACAAAAAAAAAACCCCGTACCGTATAGTAGGTTTCCTTCAAAACAATCAAAAGCAGAGCAATACTATTGCCTATTCAAGTTTTGGTTCTTTCCTAAAATTACCCCAACCATAACATTGTGATCTCTCGTATGAAACAATTCCAACAGAACTACTACATTGTGCCATCAATTAGTAATGTAGTTTTCTCAAAAATTTCTGATGTTTTTTATTTGAACTCGTAAATGCATATCTTGTCTCTATTACATTCAATTAATCTACGTGAATGGAAAGAATCGCCTTAAAAGCATACATGCATGGCAGATGCGTCTAAATATGAGTAGGGAATTTCTTCCACTTGCAGGATGATATGTATCTACATAAATATTGCACGACAATAAGAAGCTTGACACCATAAATTATGTTAAACATCTAATTGGTCTAATAAATACACCCAAGCAGTAAAATTGAGCAACTTTCCAAAGTTTGGAGCACTAAAATTTAAGAAATAATTCAGAGTAAAAGATTAACCTTTAGGCATCTGGGAACTTTCTTTCACCTCATTTGACGAAATATTTTTTAAACAAGGACCGTATATTTGTCTATCTTGGAACCAACATTCCACTTAAGAAATATTGTAAGATTTGATAACTTATGGATAGAACAGCAAATTTACATATTCTAGTAATGAATCTGTTGTAATAGTTAAGATAATAATTGTATAAAGAAGGATAGAGTGATGTGAAAATGCAAAACCTCTGTCCATCAAACCACAGGCTTCCCAGCACGTCCAGAAGAGTAACTGCAAGTGCAACTGCATGATAAGTAAAAATAAGAGGAATAAATGCCCAAATTGGTGATTTCCACATCGGAACATCATAAACATATGCATTGCTAATTAGCATGATACTACATAAGGACATCGATGTGCACCGGTGGTTGGTTCTGACGATTCCTAGTTTCAAGTGTATTAAAGGAAAGGAACTTTTTATGCCTGAGAAGTTAGAATAGGATAAAAGTTTATGCACTAGCAAATTTAAATCCTAATTTTGGCCGGAGTAAGGCA
Source organism: Mercurialis annua (assembly GCF_937616625.2). NCBI lineage: Eukaryota > Viridiplantae > Streptophyta > Magnoliopsida > Malpighiales > Euphorbiaceae > Mercurialis > Mercurialis annua. Next base: position 53,508,942 of record NC_065570.1, on the reverse strand, counting down.
GAAATACCACAATTCTCATTCTCTTCTTATTCTTGAATGGAAATGGCTATGGTCGAAATTCACTAGATTAGCACCCATCTTTTACATATATGTAACAGAACTACAATGAGGTTAAGACTGCAAAATTTGGGTATCAAAGTACCAGAAACCAGGTAGGATGATCCAGATTCCAGTCCCAAGGTGGGGCCAAACGATATCATTAGTAATCACATGGGATGCACACGAAAGCAACTCACTTAAAACTTCTAGCAATTTTTTGAAAAAACTCCTTATTTATAGGTGAGCTTGATTCTTTTTGTAATTGTTCCATCTTCTCAATCTGTTAGCAAGGATAGAACACAAATAATGTACAACTCCATTGTGTGAAACATTAGCAGATCATTTCAGCAGCACAGATTGCGAGCAAATAAAGTTTACCTCATTCAACTAGAACATGTTACAATGTTACAAAGTTCAACAAACTAAATTTTGCGGGTAATTGATCCTGAAGATCACTGAACTTTCGAATTTTTTCATTTCAGTCACTAAACTATTTTTTTTTTCATTTCGATCACTGAACTTTCATTTTTTTTTTCAATTTGGTATTTCAAGCCAAAAATGCTTAGGTGGCAGCCGGAAGTTGACATGTGACATCCGGATTTTACAAGTTGTACATTGAAAATTTATCACACATACATAATTTCACTTTGAAAATGATTTTTTGGATCAAATAATGCATATATGGCAACTTTTCAGGTTAAAAAAAATTAATTCCGGCTACCACCTAAACATTTTTGGCCGGAAAATACCAAAATGAAAAAAAATGAAAGTTCAGTGATCAAAATGAAAAAAAAAATAGTTTAGTGACTAAAATGAAAAAATTCGAAACTTCAGTGATCTTCAGGATTAATTACCCAAATTTTGCAGTTCTTTTATAGCATTTTTGTATCTCAAATGGAAAATTTTAGAAATATTTTCAACAGTGAATATAATTTCAAAATTTAAATATTTACAAAAAACATAAACAAAATGCAACATGTATGATTCAATAAATTTTCAACAAACATTACTTGTAGATATTAAAAAATACTTCCTTTGTCTCATAATAATATAAACCGTTTAAACATACAAAAACTGAAAAAATATAGTTAAATTCTTAAAATTTATTATTAGGGCATTTAGTATTGAAATATAGAATAATTTATTTATTTTAGTATGTGTGCATCTATATATCATGGATTAATAAAAAATTTAACTTTTAGTTTGTTTATTAAATATAGAAAACAATGTATAATTTCAAACGCTAAAAATAATAAAATAGCCTGTGAAATTATTTATATAATACCTTATTTTTGAAACTTAGGCCTCGCTTGATTCGTTTTATAGCAATTCCTGCGAAGTAACTTCTCGGGAAGTGTAGTTCCTGGGAAGTTAACTTCCCAGGAAGTTTGATAAATGTTACTTGTTTCAATTTTTACTTTCCGGGAAATACAAAATTAATTTTAATATAATATAATATATTTTTAACTAAAAGACATAAATATCGTTTGATAATTTTTATATTATTAAACAAATAATTTTAATTTAAAAATCGAGCAATAAATAATTTAATTTTTACTTATTATCTCTTATTTTACGATTCAAGTACGATTTAGAAGAGTTTTTAAATATTACAATTTAAAAATTAAATTTTTTTATTTGAATTTTACATAATATTTAATAAAAATATATACTAATTATAAATAAAAATTATGAAATAAATAAAAATATTTTTTGAAATAAATAAAAATATTTTTATATAAATTTTAAAAGAAAAAAAAAGAATTAAGGTTAAATTAGGAAAAACCAACAAAAGTGTTAGGGAAGTTCTACTTCCTTGAGTTTTGCTAAGGAAGTTACTTTCCTAGTTAAAGGGAAGTCAAACATCCAACTTTCCGGGAAGTAAAATATAAAAATTGAACCAAGCAAAAAAAATTTGCTACTTCCCGAAAAGTACAACTTCCCTATTCTATTTACCCCCAACCAAGCAAACCTTAGTTTCATCTTTTTAAACCATATTTTATAATTTTCCTCTCTCCCTAAATTGGAAATTTAATTTCAAAAATATCCTCTATTAGGGCTTCAACTCATTTTATGTCATTCTATCATGTATAAACGTCACACTCTCTCACTCCTCTCACAATTTTCTTTCTCTCTACTTCTTTCTTTTTCAAATTTTCTCTTCCTTTCTTCTTCTTCTCCGATCATCGCGTTTCTTCCGCCTCGCCATCGCGTGTCTTTTGGTGAATTTCTTGTCGCGGTTTTTTTTGCCGTAGCGTTTTTTTCAGTAAATTTTCCGTTGTCGCGTTTTTTCCGCTAATTTTTTCGTCGCCGTGTTTCTTCCGATAAATTTCTCGACGTCGTTTTTAGAGTTTTTAAGTTTTGTGATTTTTTAGATTTTTTGTACACAAATTATTATAGATCTATTGATCTCTTATTAATATAATTGTTCTAATGTTAATATAATTAATCCATTGTTTACATAATTGTTCTCTTCTTCATTTTTTTTGTTTTGATACTACTGATTTCGTACACAACAAATTGATTTATGTTTTATGGTGTTTTTACTACTGATTTCTTACACAATGTTTTTATGGTGTTTTGTGCTGTTTTTGCTACTGATTTCGTATACAGCGAATTGATTTATGTTTTTATATTGTGTTTATGATGTAATTACACCAAAAAAAACCATACAAATACATCATAAATACACTATAAAAAGCACAATAAAAACACCTTCAAAAACACCATAAAAATACAAAAAAATAAATTAAAAAAAGACATAAAATGTAAAAAAATAAAAAAATACATTTTTTAAATTAAAACTCTAAAACGGATACTTCAGGTTAAAAAAGGTATGACATGTGAATAAGTTAAAAAATAAGGTGCTGAAATAATTATGTTTGAAAAAGAGAGTACTATGTGAAATTTTCTCACAATTTATCATATTCAGAACGGAGAGAATAAAATGAGATAGAAAAACGACGGAGAAGTTGTTGGCCCCTGCCCCACCTTTAATGCCCTCGCTCCCTCTTTTCCGAGGGCTGGTAATTCGTGTCACCGTGTCATAAACGCCTCGTGTATCTATTTAAAAATAGACAAATTTTCTCAACCCTAATATGACCCGTTTATTAATCGGATTAACATGTGTCAGACTGTCTGACCCGTTTACTAAAACAGGTTACAATAGAGCACATGTTTAACCTGCTTAAACATGTTTATTAATGACTCATCTAACCTATTTAACACAATTTTTGATTAAATGAGTGTATTCAAACAACAAACCTTCAAAATAACCATAAATTTCAATATAACAAACAACAATTAATTAATAACTTATATGTATAATATTTATATATTTGATCATATATAATAACTTAATTACTCATTATAATCAATAAAATATATTTAAATATGTCGTAACGTGTCTTAGACGGATTTAACCTGATTAACCCGCTATGTAACCGTGCCATCATAAACAGATTGACCCGTTTATGATTCACACCCATATAAGCTCAACCTGAATCCACTTGACCTTGTGTCGTGCTATGTAGGAAATTACCAACCCGTTTATGATCCAAACCCATATAAGCTCAAACATTTTCTACTTTTGAATAATCAATCTAAATTTTTTAAAAATTATAAATCTTATCTCAATTTATTAAATTCACTTGAAATATATCCAATAAAATTAGTTTAATTATGCTTATATGATAATTGAATATTTTTTTTTTAAATAAGAAAGAGTTTTTGATTGGAATGCGACATGAAATGAAATAGATTTTAAAAAATATATAAATTTTTAAAATTTAGATAATTTAAAAAAAAAACGATTCAAGAAAGTTAAAAAAGTTTGTTTGTTCCATCATTTGGCCTACACTTCTTACCTACAAAGTGTTCAAAAAAAAAAATTTAATTGATTATTATAAACTTTAATTCAAACTCATATTTGCATGCAAAATTCTTTTAGACACCGTTTGGATTGATGGATTTTAAACGATGGATTCTAAACAATCCATGGATTTGGACAAAATCTATCGTTTGCCTAGAAAAAAATTTAATAGAATCTATGGATTTATAAATTCCCTCATTTTCTACAATCCATCATTTTTGAGGGTTTTGATTTCCCACCTACTAGGTGGGAAAGTCCAAATCCACAATTTTTTTATAGATGATGGATTGTTATGTTATTTATTATTTTCCATAAATAATATTAAAAATCCATTGATTTTATATTCAATCCAAACGATGTAATTTTAAAATCTATGGATTTAAATTCCATTGATTGAAAATCCATCGATTTTGCTAAAATCCATCGATTTTGCTAAAATCCATGGATTTTAAAAACCTTCAATCCAAACGGTGCCTTACATTCTTCTCACCAAAATTTCAAAGTAAATAGATTTTATTTTTAATATAATTTAATAATTTAATAATTTTCTATTTTTAATTTTAGATTCCATTAATGTTGTAGCATTTAAATTTGGCATTTTTTTAATTATTTACATGTTCAAGTTTTCGTTGTGATTATATTCATTGTTATGTGAATAGATGTCCGATATTTATGCATAATGGGATGATGAGCGTACGTCCCTCTTTTTTTTGGGTCAGGTGATTCGTGAGTTCATTCCTACGGGTATAAACGAACCGAGTTGCTCGCAAGCAGCTCAGTGTCCAACTCGATAAGAAATTGGTCCGTGTTCGTTTATATTCTAAACGAACCGAGCTCGAACTTCATCTTATGTTTGTTAATTGAAACGAGCCGAACATGAAAATAGCCGTTCAAAACTCGAACAAATATGAACCGAACATGAACACCTATCGCTAAACGAGATGAACATGAACATTTCAAAAATCGGCTCGACTCAGTTCGTTTACGCCCTATGAATCATTCATGAGATACTTCAAGTAGGCGAGCCACATATGGCTGGGTGTGGTATGTGGCTCGCTTTACGTTCAGATTATAAGATATCAGTATCAAATTAGATTAATTTTTTTGAAATTGATTTCGAATAAAAAAAGTATATTTAATATTTTTTTTAATTCGGTTTTAAAATATTAAAATTCAATAAGTTTATGGTACTATTTATTTTGAAATAAGTAAATAAATTTAAAATCAAGTAGAAACATATTGTGTTTTATATTTATTGAATTAAAATATACTGTATTTTATTTATTATTTCAATAACTATTTTAATAAATTTAACTTTTTATGAAGAAAATACTATGAGATTTATTTTAAATACAAATAAAAGATAGTTATAAATACATTATAGTTTGATAATACTTATTGTTGGACTAGAAGGAACGTAATGTATGGGAGAATATATTCATGACGTTCAGAATGAGAATCATATAACCGTGAGTCGGACACCACATAAAACCCAAAATCCTAAAGTAATGGTTAGGTAGTCCATTCCACTTATATGTTCCACATTCTACTCATATCTTTCTCACATGGGATTCCATCACACTTAATATTCAACAATCTCCCTTTTCAGTGTGATACGCTTTCACATTGGACTGCTCAACTTCTCTCGGAACTCGACTCTAACTCGTGAGCAACACTTCTCGAGCTTTATATCTGGAGTCATCTTGTTCCATCTAGCCGAACCGGGCACTAGTACCAATTGTTGGATCATAAGGAGCGCAAGGTACGGGAGAATACATTCATGAGGTCCAGAATGAGAAACATATAACCAAGGGCTAGATACCACATCAAAACTCAAAACCCTAAGATAATGAGTTATGTAGTTCATTTCACTTATATGTTCCACATTCTAATCATATCTTTTCAGTGTGGAATTTCGCCATCACACTTAATATTTAACACTTATAAACTATTATTAACATTTATTTAGATTTTTAATAATTTGCTGAATTTTTTTAAAGAAAAGTAAGTTTAATGGTTAAAATAAAACTGAATTTTATTTAATAATCTTCAAATTCTTGACCAAATCAACTAACATAAATATTAAACATCTTGGGTTTAGGTATGATTAGACATAAATATTAAACATCTTGACCAAATCAACTAACATAAATACCAAAAACACGTGAAAATTGTTGATTTGTTTATGTATTTAAGCCATTTTTAAAAGACGTGATTAAAATGAAAAACATGTAAAGTTAGTAAATTTTTATGACATTACCTTTCTATGTAACAACATATAAGTTTAGTGACTCAGATTGTTTAATATCCCAAAGAGGTATAGAATGACTATTAACTTTTTAAAAGTTCGGAAGAAAAGAATAAATAGTAATTATCACTTGACATTAACTAATTCACAATGAAGATGGCATAACTAAATTGTCAATTGCCTTTCTTTTATTCTTCTAAGGAACAAATGAATCAATGTTTATTTTCAAAAGAAGTCGAGAAAGATGGCAATATTTGAATAAACTCCAGCCCTTCTTCTTCTTCTTCAAAGATTCGAGAAATGCATCTAAAGACTAGTTGCCGCGTAAAATATGTATCTGAGTGCGAATATGAAATAATAACCAAAACAGACTTTTTGAATGTTTAGACAGGAGGACCAGCATATTTTACCTACTTCTAACTAATTCTAAGTCATATTTTCTGTAAAACTATTATGTTCACATGCAAAAATAACATTAATTTATCTAAAAAAAATATTAACTGACCTCAAATTGTATTTCATTTTTTAAAATAAGATTAAATTATTGTTCCAATCCCTAATTCATGACCTTGAAAATGGCTACAATATTGTTCTGCAAAATATTATTTTGCTAAAATATAATGCAAAAGTATTCAACGTAAATAATCAAAAATCTCCTACTTATTATCATTTATTTTCTTATCCATGCAAAGAATCATGCAATTAAATTTAAGGATTAATATCATAAAAAATCATCAACTTTACTCGTTTTTTCAATTTAATCACGTTTTTTAAAACTTCTCATAAAAATACACCAATTTTTATTTTTTTCCAAATTCATACATGGTGCTGACGTGTTATTCATTGATTAAAAATGACTTGCACCTTAGTAAATTGCACTAATAAATGAGTTTCACGTTAGGATTGTGTATGAATTTTGGAAAATAATGAAAATTTGTGTATTTTTATGAAAAGTTTTAAAAAATGTAACTAGCTAAAACTGAGAAAACGTGCAAAATTAGTAAATTTTTATGACATTACCTCTAAATTTAACAAGACATGAGAATAGACTAAAACTTATAACATAGAATGTACTAAAGTATAGATTACAAAAATAATTTAATTATAGGCTTAAATGCACTAAAAATTACCAACTTTCGCGTATTTTTCGTATTTAACATAATCTATTAATTTTGACAAAAAATACATGAATTTTTAAAATTTTGCAATTAAGAGCACGTATGTGTTTCCTTTGAAAAATAGTGTAATTTTCATCGAAAATGGCGCCGTTTTAATATAAAACGGTGTCGTTTTATATTCAAATGGTGCCCGTGTCTTTAATTGCAAAATTTTGAAAGTTTACATATTTTTTTGCCAAAATTAAAAAATTATGTTAAATATCAAAAACACACAAAAGTTGATAATTTTTGGTGTATTTAAACTTTAATTATATGAGTAATTATTATATTCCAGTAGCACCATTGAATTGGAACAATTTAAAGTGAATAATAATAAAAAAAGAAAAAGAAAAGTATCTCTTTCAAATCTATCAAAAAGTCTATCACATTCAATCTTTGACATTGACCATACATCTTTGAACTTGTCATTTTTTTTTTAAGCCCATCCGGTTTCCAAGGCTTCGCCCTGACTAATCCGGATTCGACCCGCGTCGCGTATCTGGCATGGTGGGTGAGTCTGCCAGTGGGAATTTTCTGCATTCACAAGGACTCGAACCCGAGACCTTGCTTAAGCGATATCAAGCCGCTTACCACTTGAACCAACTCCCATTGGTTTTGAACTTGTCATTTTAATGACATGTGGATTCCACAATCTTATATGTTCTGCAAAAGAGCTTTGATATATCTAGTTAATCTTAAAACATAATTTTAATGTCATAATTCATATTAAAATAAATCTGTTTTAAATTTTTCATTAGCCAATAGTTGGTTAAAAATATAATATATTTTTCGAAAAGCTAATTAATTTTTTATTTTCATATATTTCCAACTATTACTAGTTACGTTCTTAAATTTGATAAATCTAATTTGTAGACTAAAACATTCACTTGTTTTTTTTGATGTTTAATATTAATTTTGTGTTATCTTATAAGTTTTATTTTAATATAGAATAAATATAACTAGTGATAAATATATGCACTAATAATATTAAATATTATAGGAAAAGCAGATAAATAAAAATACTTCCTCCATCCAAAATAATTGTTCATTTTATCATTTTCATACAAACTTATCTTCATTTTTTTATTTCCTTATTACATACACTAGTTTATTTATTTTTCTGATATATTATATAAAAAGAACTCATTACTTATTATAAAATTACAAAAGATAAGACCTAATTGAATTGTAAAGGTGAAAATATTAGACTTATATGAGTTAGATAAACAATAGAGATATTTCCAAAAAAAAAAAGAATATAACTTTCCATGTTTGTTGTGATTTAAGTATGAATTTTAAAATTTAGCATAATAGCTTTTTCATACATTTTTTCATTTTTCACTCTAAAATTATTGTTGATGTCATTTCATTCATCAAAAACCGCCAAAATGATACCATTTGGTAAAAAGATGTCCTGAAGATGTAAAATGCCAAAAAAAATAAAAAAAATTGAGCTTTTTATATTAAGTTTTGAAAATTAAAAACTTAAACTGCTACAAAAATAAAAAAAGATTCTTTTTTTTTCTAATAAACCTAAACAATAGTATATTAAAAGGAAAATTTTACTCTAACAAACTTGATTTAATAATATAAATAAAATTTACATCCGAATCTTTTTTTCTTTCACTATAGTAAAAACTAACATCATTTTTTTTTCATTTTAATATAATTAAAATCACAAGACAAAATATAAGTATGGTCAATTTCATTTACATTAAAGTGACATTATGGAAAACTGACTGCCATTCATTTCAATAGAATCTGATGTAAAGAGAATGCTCCAGGTCCACAAATGCTTGGAATTCGTCTTTTCAAGACATATATAGATGCCATTTCATCTTTAATTCTGAAAAAAAAAATCAGGGTAATTTTTACTCAGAGTCCCTGAACTTTTACCTCTTTTCAATTAAAATCCTTTTATTTCATTATAACTATAAAATTCATAAATTTTAATGGTTGTGATAACAATCCTTACGGTCCATTTGTAATTTCTCCATCCAATTACCTAAACGGGTACATGTCAAACACACTCGTTACAAAACTGCATGTAATATTATAAATAAAAGTAATATTGGATGATGAATTTGATTGTTTATACAGGGAGAAATATTTTTTTTAGCTCAATCTTTTTTAGTTCATTTATATTTTTTCCACAGCTCAGATTTAATCTCTAACCAATCCTGAATTAATTATAAATTTACTTCTATTTGAAAAAATATCTTTATTTTGAAGAAAAAAAAATGGCCCAGCCAGAACTAGTGCCTCCCCAGCCTTAGGGGGATCCTGCCCCTGGTTGCGGAAATTCAATGTGTTTGAAAAGTAGAGAGTGAAGAATAAATTATTGTTGAATTAGAGTATATAATGTACAATCAAATTAAAGTACAAGATTAATAAATAAATTTTAAATTAGACTAAAGTTAATTAACAGAAACTTCATTTAAATTAAAATAAAAAAAGCACAATAATTATCAATTTGAAGGATGGAAAAATAAACTTTGAAGTTATTTTTTTTCCTTATTTTTATATTTCGGGTCAATATGAATTATATTGTTATTTTTAGTGGTTCTTTTTAGGATAAAAGTTCATTTTGCCCCTTAAATTTGGAACAAAAGATCAAATAAGACCAAATTTATGGTTTTACAAAAACATCTTTAAGTAGGTGTTTTGGATAAAAACACCTTTAAAATAGACGTTTTTACTCGTTTTAGATCTTCAACTCCAAATGGCCCAATAATTAACCGTCATCTCATCTCCAATAGCTCCTATCATTTTCTGCTACCTGTAAAGTGAGCTAAATTAGTCAAGTTGTGGGTGTTTTTGGTTTTATCTAAAGCCATAGGTCCATCCTTAATTGATATTTTGTCTGAGTTAAAGTAGTAAAACAAATCTTTGTTGGTGTTTTTATATACATTCAATTCAATGTTAGAAATAAGATTATTTTTAGGCAAAAGATAAAAAAAATCCCTCATATTTTTCACAAAAATACAAATGAACTCTTTTAATTTTTCGGGTACAATTAAGGCTCCTTGTTTCCAAACAGAATAAATAACCTCTTTCTTCCAACACCATTAAAACACTCGTTAATGGCTGACATGTCTCTCATAATCATATAGGAAAAAAGTTCAAAAATAATTTTAATATTTAAAATATTTGTCAAAAATTTGAGGGGGTAAGTGTCCAAAAAATAAGCTAAAAGGGTTTATTTGTTCGATTTTAAAACAACGAGGGTTTAATTGTTCAATTCTAAAAACACGAGGGCTTAATATTGTCCAAAAAAATATAAAAGAGCTGATTTATACTTTTTAAAAAAGTCTAGATTCTTTTTATACCTTTTACCTTATTCTTTTATAGCTAAAGAAAGGAAGAATCCTGTTGCTGCTTCCCCGGTTGCCACTACCTCAACGCGTAAAAAGTGTTTCTCTCTCTAAACTCTCAAACTTTCTCTCTCTATCACTCTACTTCCTTCCACGTTCCTCCAATATGATCACATTTCTCAAAAGAAATGTTATTCTGGTACACATTATTAATTAATTAATTTAACAACAACAACATAATATTTACATTACACATTCCCATTTTTCAATTTAATTCAACAATGCCCCACTAGTTTCCATTACATTCAAAAGCATTACTACAAATTTTGATAAAAAAATACATAAATTTCCTTCTAATAAATAAAAAAATTGTCAAAGTCCACGTTGTTCCTATTTTGACATTGAAAATGAAACAAACCAACCTTAACTTTTTTATTTCACATTCAATATATTTTCAAAAGTTAGTTCTTGGGTTATAGTTGCCTATAAAAAGTGGGTTCCTGTTATTTAGTTACATTCATTAAAAACTAACAAACAAACTGTGTTTCTTGTATTCATTTGCAGAGAGTTATTCTGGGTAAAGCAACAGAAAAAAGAAAGGTTTTTGCATTAATGGAGAGTACGATGATGAATGGTGGTGATTCATTGGTTGCTGATAAAAGGAATGTCGGTGTATATGGTGGCGTTGATGATGTGTACGGTGAAGATTGTGCCACGGAGGATCAGCTTATCACTCCATGGACCGCCTCTGTTGCTAGGTGAGAGATTACAACCATTTTTATTTATATTATTAAAGTTTGATTGACCTATAATGTCTTTGGTTTGTGTTGTTTTAGATTTTACTGACGTGGGTTTTGTTTGGTTTTATCTAAAGTTATGATCTTTGTAAATCCTGTGTTGTTTGTAGTGTAGCTCATTTTGAGTATTTTAAGGATCCAATCTATTTTTAATAATGATCACAAATGTAAGTCTTCACTGAATTGTTTCTATTTGTAGAAAAACAGCCTAAAAATGTTTAAAATAACTTTTTTCTGGTCGGATTCCGGTGGATCTTTGTTCGTAAATAATGTTGCACATAAACGGAAATGCTGAATTTCGGTGGACCTTTGTTCATGGTGCACGTAAACGGAAATGCAGAAACAAAAAACATGGAAACCAAAAATGACAAAATTTAGAGTGTTAGAAGCATTTTCGGAAATGGAAACGGAAACAAAATGCCGAAGTTTTCGTGCAACATGGTTCATACCTCTTAGGAAATGCAATATGTGAAAATTTTGTTTTTGTTGTGATTTTTCTAAATTTGATGTTATTACAGTGGGTACACTTTGTTGAGGAATCCACACCATAACAAAGGGCTTGCTTTCACTGACAAAGAGAGGGATGCTCATTACCTGCGGGGCCTTTTGCCTCCGGCGGTTTTTTCTCAGGGCCTCCAGGTTAGCTTGGTTTCACTGCTTATTACGCTTCAAACCCGACGAATTCGATATTTTTTAACTTTCAAATTACATTTCCGTTGCTTATTGTTATATGACATAATGATGGATTTATAGGAGAAAAGGTTGATGCACAATCTTCGCCAGTACGAAGTTCCCTTGCAACGATACATGGCCATGATGGACCTTCAGGTAATTCTTTTATCAATCATTTAAGTAATTTTGTTGTTTATCTGTGAAGTGAAGCAAGTGATGTGTAACCAAGTTTTTGGTATATTTATCTTACAGGAAAGAAACGAAAGACTATTTTATAAACTTCTGATTGATAATGTTGAGGAACTGCTGCCAGTTGTGTACACTCCCACAGTTGGTGAGGCTTGCCAGAAATACGGAAGCATTTTCACACGTCCTCAGGGTCTCTACATCAGCTTGAAAGAGAAGTAAGGCTATCTAATAGTTTCTATTATTCGTGTTTAAATAACATTTTGTCGACGAAAATGCTGAGAAGTGGTGTTTTTAGGGGTAAGATTCTTGAAGTATTGAAGAACTGGCCACAGAGGAATATACAGGTTATTGTTGTTACTGATGGTGAGCGTATTTTGGGACTTGGAGATCTTGGATGCCAGGTAATCATCTTCTGTTCCGTTTATTTGATCTAATGTACTAGCTCTACTGATTTCAGAAAATTTGAAATCAGTATTAATTTTAGCTTGCAAATTTTCTTGTGTTTTCAGGGTATGGGGATTCCTGTAGGAAAACTTTCTTTATACACAGCACTAGGAGGAATACGTCCTTCGTCGGTAAGCTTAACTCTAATCATAAGCACTTACTGAATTTTATTTAATTTATCTGTTCTTCTGGTACACCGTTTATTAAATATTTTCCGCTATTTAGTTACTGATACAGCTATCTTATGTTCATTTTTCAGTGCTTGCCTGTCACCATTGATGTTGGCACAAACAATGAGAAATTGTTGAATGATGAGTTCTATATTGGTCTTAGGCAAAGGAGGGCAACCGGACAGGTTTACCGACATTATATTCTTTTTCGTCATTCAACATCTTGTTACATGTTTGTTTTTCCAAAATCCTCAATCCTGATGCTGAAAGATTCATGGGATTTTCTGCTGTATAGGAATATGCTGAACTTCTAGAAGAGTTCATGACTGCTGTCAAGCAGAATTACGGAGAGAAAGTGCTTGTACAGGTAATAATACTATCTATTCTATTATGCTAGTACCAAGTTTTTTAGATTTCGAGTTTTGAGAAATTCGGTCTGATCTTTGAACAATGTACTCATTCCTTTCAGTTTGAAGATTTTGCCAATCACAATGCTTTTGAGCTATTGGCGAAATACAGCTCAAGTCATCTCGTCTTTAATGATGACATACAGGTAAATTCTACCAATCTCTGTGTTATTAACCAAATGGTATGGAGAAGCCAAAATCGGAAACGCCAAATCGGAAATGTCAAAATCGGAAACATCAAAATCGGAAACGCCAAAATGAGAAATGCGGAAACCATATTTTTGTCAAAAATATATAGATAGAGTTTTCAAGTTTCATAAGTGTTTGAAAATGAAACCCCAAAATATAGATTATTAGCAATTTTTTTATCTTTAATGCAGTTTTTCTTACCCAGTTAATCTCATTTAATACAGGGTACAGCGTCCGTGGTGCTAGCGGGACTTATTGCGGCTTTGAAGTTAGTTGGTGGAACCTTAGCCGATCATAAATTTTTATTCCTCGGCGCGGGAGAGGTCATCTTCAAACACATAATTCTTCCTCATTTTCTTCATTCTTGTTCATATTTCATTATCTTTTGGTTCTTTTTTTTTTCTCACTCTGCTCATTTTGATGTTGAAGGCTGGAACTGGTATAGCTGAGCTTATAGCACGTGAAATCTCAAAACAGGTATTGAATCATTGGTCTGATATAATCAACATTTTGTATGTTATTACCTTCCGCTAGTATTTTCGACTAATACCTATTGTTTTTTAGACCAAAGCTCCAATTGAAGAAACCCGAAAACAAATTTGGCTTGTGGATTCAAAGGTAGTATACAGTAGTCTAAAATCTTAATTCCTTGCAAATTTGAAGAGCATTTACATTTTCTTTAACATTCTCAATTAAATAATCTTTTGGGTATTGAATTGTGATCCATATGCTGCAGGGACTGATTGTTAGCTCTCGTAAGGAGTCGCTTCAACATTTCAAGAAGCCGTGGGCTCACGAGCATGAACCGGTCAAGGGGCTTTTGGATGCTGTTAAGGTGAATAAATTGTCTTATACTATGAGTTCCCAATATTACCATCATGGAAAAATTCCTTCAAAACATTCTCCTTAACGTCGCGTTATGGTTTTTACTTCTCAGGCACTCAAGCCAACAGTTTTGATTGGATCATCCGGAGTTGGAAAAACATTCACAAAGGAGGTGGTTGAGGCCATGGCATCCTTCAATGAGGTTCGTTCTCTATCTACAACATACACAAAACTCACACACTGCTTTGACAATTTCAACAGAAAAGTTCATTACATTAATACCGAAATGTTTTCTCAATTGTCTCAAACATTGGCATGCAGAAACCAGTAATTCTTGCTCTCTCCAACCCTACTTCCCAATCCGAGTGTACAGCGGAAGAAGCTTATACGTGGACTGAGGTAAAACAACTTCTGTCGCCTCAAACTTGAGGAACTGCCAAGTTTTTGCGGATTATCTTGACTGTTATCCTTTTGAACCCGCAGGGCCGTTGTATCTATGCTAGTGGAAGTCCATTTGACCCTGTTGAATATAATGGGGAAGTTTTTATTTCCGGCCAGGTACTTTAGCTTTCCAGTAGAAAATCTACATTATAAATTTAAATAACAGCAGCAATTCACTTCTTAAACTATGTCCTTCAGGCAAACAACGCTTACATATTTCCTGGATTTGGTTTGGGTGTGATTATGTCTGGCGCAATTCGGGTGCACGAGGACATGCTTTTGGCAGCCTGTAAGTAGACGAGCTACTGGAATTTGACTGATCTTTATGTCGGTTTTCTCTTGTCTCTGCACTACTATAAGGAACAGCTTTTAACTTACTCCTACCATTTCCTGTTCTTTGTAACAGCTGAATCTTTGGCCGAACAAGTAGAGCAAGAACACTATGACAAGGGGTTGATTTACCCTCCATTCACCAACATTCGAAGAATTTCCGCCAACATTGCTGCCAAAGTTGCTGCTAAAGCATACGAACTCGGTAAGCTTTCTTTCTGAATCATAAACTCTGGCGTTTATATAAAATGATGAACACAAATTGTTAACTCTGCTAATAACTTTACAGGTCTAGCTTCTCGTCTCCCGCGTCCAAAGGATCTTGTTCAGCATGCAGAGAGCTGCATGTACAGCCCAATCTACCGAAACTATCGTTGAACTTGCAATGTAGTTATCCACATTTTGTAGCCTACCACTTGGTTTAAGCCTTTATATATTCTGTTTGTACTCTAGTTTGCCAATTATTAGTTCTTTGGCCAGTATGGTTTCTGGTAGTTATCAGAGCTTGCGGCTATCATTTGCTTATTTCTTCAGACATTGTTGTCTGCTGCATTTTTTTTAACTTCAATCCAATAATGAAAGATAGTTACAGTTACTTTTATTTGTTAACAAAGCAGTGTCTTACTAAAATCCTTAATAGTTGAATAGATGCTCCTTGTGCTCTCTTCTACTATGCCATTAGGTCAAATCATATTTTTTGAGGCAATTATTACAAATAAGAGTTAACCAAATCATGCGATTATTACCACAGTTGAATTGTGATGGCTCTGATGGATGGTTTTGCTAGAAAAGGCAATAATAGAATTATTATTATAGTAAATAAAGCAGGAAATGGTAACACAAAGAAACTCATCAAACTCTTGAAGTTGAAATAGCATAAAAGGCGTGATAAAAATAATAGAGGCAAATCTAACCCTCAAACGAGCTAGAATACGAGTAAGACTATAAATATGATTGCATAATTATAACTAGTAGGTGCGTATCTGAATAAGAATAATAAAAACTTTTGCTATTCTCTGCACTACAATACTTGAGCCGTGAGACTGACGCCCAAGGAAGAAAGCAAGTCGATAACACAAGTCAACTTCGCATTTTTGTTGACCACTTATCATCCATGCCGAAGTATATTTTAAGCTTATGTAGACTAAATTTACATAACACCTGATATGAAGCAGATTTGCCCGAAACCGTACAATGAATCTGTGATTTCTTGCCCACAAGGTATAAGACATACATCAGGATTTGACACATCTGCAGAGCTGCCGCAATTTACCAGTAATAAGGGCGATAAAGGGCCATAGAGGTTATCGCAGTTTCCGCCCCTACTAACCACCGCTAAATCCAAAAAAACATGTGAAACACCACTTTCAGATCCAGCATTATATATAAAAACTATTGCTTTGAAATTGCTAGCAGGACACCATTCCTTGGAAAGGAGATTTTCTCTCTGTTTTTTCACCCTTTTGCCAAGCCTCAACAGAAGAAGAAAAAGACTAGTGCTATATACAGGGTAAATCTCATTACAGGGACACAAACAGAATTTGGAGCAACGAGGAAATCCTCAATTTATTTGTATTTACTGTCAGCAACACTGGCGCTCCGGATTGCCCAAAATGAGTGAGGCCTCAATTTTTTCTCTGTGGCTGTGAAAAGCCACCCCATTTGGGATTCACAGTTGGTACAATTTGTTATCGTCCATGCATACCTGCAGACAAGCGGGAAAACTATCAAACATAACCTCAAAAAATAATACAAGCATATCTTGCATATTCATTAAAAAAAAAAACATTATCTTGCATACAGTTACTATAACCCAAATTAGATAAAGAGCAGCAAAAGTGCGAGAGTGCAGAAATATGCCACATTAGACATTTTATACATAATATAGTAGTCCGATTTTATGGTACCCTTCTCATCGTCACTGACCAACTCTGGGTCTACTAACCACTAAACTCCACAGGATGCAAGGCAGCTACTTGGTCTCTCTTATTCCCACTTACTGTAAGACTAGCCAAATTATACTACATTAATATATGCAGGTTTACCAATGTTATTTCACATACAGTATCCAAGTGACAGAAAGAGGCTATACTGCTGGGCGAAGCAAGAGTGCAACGCTGGTGTTGCTCCTTACATGACTAAAGGTGATAGGTTCAACTAATTGAAACAACATCGTTGCATATATGGAGAATAAAGGTTGCATACTAGCATATGATAGACAACACTCCCCAAAATTTGCAAGGCAGGGAAAGTCGTGTACTTAGGACATGCTTTATAGAGTTGAAATAAGTTGTTCATACCCGGGAAACCAACTGTATTCCTTAACTGGTCCACCATAGAGTGCCAAGCCTGTTGCTTTATAGAAAGTCATAATTTCATGCACAAAACCATGAGGATTCACATAAGCTCCAAGAGGACCTTCACTAGACATCACCAACATATCACTCCTCCTTGCAATTGCATTCTGCAGAATGAAAAGAAATACAAAACTTAATGAAAACCTGATCAAAATACTAATGTGTTAAGCCATGTGAGTTAATTTTATGTCTAACCAAAAGATTTTTTATATTTTTCATGTGGCGGATGTATTTAGTGGGGTTGGCATGCATCTAAGTCTATTTTTGCAGGCACAAGCAGGAAAAGATACAGGTATGCACCAGCGCAGTGCGCACTCATCCAAAAATATGGACGCAGAAGACCACTAACTACCTGACAATTTTTACAGCGAACATGGTCAAAACTTTTAAGCAAATCAATTTCTCGGTGCAGCCGATATGAAATGCCATCAATCTCCAGAAGCTCCTGCCTTATGGACTGAGAAATAGGCATTTTACTGGCAATAAAAAATGACAACAGATCAGGTTTCTCCACAAGACTGTCCACACTTGGTTGCCCAATTATCTGTCTCCACATATCTGCAAAAAAATTCAAAACAAGACATTTGTGAGATAGAGATGAAAGAGAAACGTCACTCATTCTTTAGAAGGACCTTTTTCTTTCAAGAAAAACTAGTACTTCGAAGATTTACTCAAATCATTCTGGGGACAACTCATTTCTACAGACACCAATTCGCTTTGTGAAGACTTCTAACTTGTGCAGGCAATTGAAACAAACACCAGATACAAGTAATGTATACTAGTCATCAGTCAAATAATTTCACATCATTTTTTTCTTACTATGGATGGGAAAAATATGAGTCATGTCAACTGACTATACAAAACCAAACTGAACTGAACGGTTTGAATTCAATTTTTGTGTGAAAAGTGAAAGCATAACAGCCACGACGTTGTAATTGAATATCCAGGAATAAAGTACCTGCAGCTCTCTGAGCAAGGCAATAGGAGTCATACATACGGTACACCCAATAGGGCCAGTATGCTCTTGAAACTCTACGGAAATGGCTTAAATCAGTTTTTTTCCAGTAGCTTTTGGACACTTCCCCTTTGTGATGTTGCTTTTCAGGTGTGGAGGAATAGCCAGTTCCTAAAATTGTCTTTCCCATTTTTTTGTTATGGCCCAAGTACAATGACTCATTAGAGTCAGAATCATTCGTATTAGAGCTGGTAATTTTAATTCCTGACTCAAAATTCTCATCATCACTGCTTGTCGATTCATTTATCATATCGTTGCTAAATAATGAACCAATTGCAGATTGATGGATTCTCTTTTCAGCTGGGGAAAGCTCACTCTCAAAGCTTTTCTCCGAGTTGGCCTCTGAATCATCATTATCATCTCCATAGGCGTGTGACGAGACATCTCTGCGAGAAACACTTGAAGGTTCTGTGTCTGAGATATTATGGCTATGAAAGTTATGCAATGGTACAACTTTTCCAATTGCATCTCGTGGTGTCCTTGATGGAAGATCTTCCTGAATAATTTGGACTTCCCCACATGGCTAACAGATTGAAAATTGACACTACATCAGTCATCAATTATACATGTTGCTAATAGAAAGCAGTATCAGTAAATGATAATAATAACAGTAAACAGTCTAACCACGCCTTCCACATCAATCCAACGGCGTCTTAAACGAAAGCGCTGCTGGCCGCGAGTAACCACATTTAATGACCCATCCTCTAACCTTCTGTATTGTCGAATCTGTAAGTTGAACATGTTGAGTTCCATAAGCTATTCTATTGGCATGACATCACAAAAAGTAAAATACATGCTGTCATGACAATCAAATCTAAAGATTTAGTCATTGAATTGGTGTTGGCACACAGCAGAACCACACGTAGACACCAAAAATAAAAAGGATAGCAAAAAACTAACGCCTCATATACATGTATAATGCAATAAACTAATGTTTCTGCAAGTGTAAGATGAACAATATTCACTATATCCTTTTCCTCAAATCAAGTCTAATACATAAAATTACTTGACAAGAGCTAGATAAATTTACTAATTGGAAATTCTCAGAGCTAATTTCCATTCCTTGCATCAGGATTGCATTCTTTTACAAAACCTAGGTGATTGCAGAGGCATCATTCACCACATCTTAATATGCTAAATTAGATAGGTATTTCCTGTGTATTTTGACAATGAAAATAATTTACAATACATATCTAGCTTTTCACACATTAAGGCTGATGAATCTATTTACAAAGTCGCAAAGCCAGACATATTTCTGAACATAATATGTACCTTTAACATACATTTGTGTTTTGACACTAAACAGCACAAAAATGATGGTGCCATATAAAGGATGAATTTCTAGCAATAGAAATTGTTATGAAAAAACATATGATAGGTGCATAGGCATCATTCGCCACATCTTAATATGCTAAATTAGATAGGTATTTCCTGTGTATTCTGATAATGAAAATAGTTTACATATCTAGCTTTGCAGTTTGCACACATTAAGGCTCATGAATCTATTTACAAAATCGCAAAGCCAGACATACTTCTTAACATAATATGCACCTTTAACACACATTTGTGTTTTGAAAACAGCACAAAAATGATGGTGCCATATAAAGGATGAATTTCTAGCAATAGAAATTGTTATGAAAAATTATATGATTGCACATGCACACAGATCTCAAGTAATCCTACCAACTTCTATGAAATATGGTACAATCCTACAACTCCTAACCTAATCGCTAACAACAATGTGTAAATAACAGACTGTAGGAATAAAAAATACCTCTGCAGTTGTTCCAATCATAGAAAACTTTAATCTTCCATTCTCAGGACTTAAGTAAGCACGAACCTGGACAACATTTCAAGTATATTGAATAAGCTTGTAAAGGTAAAAAGATTTTCAGAGAGAAGTTCGACGTACAGAATAAGACATATCCTAATTTTCATATTGTATTCACCTACCACGCCTATAATGTAAGGAGCATCAGCTTGGGTCAATGCCCTCTCAACAGCAGATATGAAATTGGGTTGAATAACTCTGAGAGGAAGGATGGCCCCTGGGAAAAGAACAACTCCTGAAAAATATCAAGAAGCAATATTAGGTTACTCTACTTAAACATACTATCTAACATGAACATTTTGCATGTCGCCAGTCCTCATATAAATGAGAAGGTCACTGGCCTTAAAAATATCAAGGTTATGCGTAACTAATTGGATATATTTCTCAACTATTGCATCACTTGGAAAAAAATAGTATATATAGTATGCTGTATGCTCTATACAATTATACTACAAGTACTCTCAATCACTAGTCGGGCACAGATTATGTCCATCATCAATGGTACCTTTGCAAATATACACACGTTTCCAGAGTACAAGACAACGGAATAAATTAATGTCCATACCTTCAAGATAGAACATTGGGAGAGATAATAGAGCACCACCATCTAAGAAAGCCAATCCGCGGTGAGTGTCTTCGACCTCTAGAATATTCAAGTAAAACTGTAACTTGTAAGTCTCACATAATGTAGATACAAATGCACACACATATAAAACAAAGGAGTGCATCTATATCAATGCTTACCGCCAAGATAGGTGTGCAACGGAGCCAAACAAGGGTTAAATGTATGTTCACCAGCACTTCTGAGAATGCAGTGAGTGAGAGAAATGAAGTTAGTACAAAAACAACAATAAAAATTAATAAAACATCAAATATTTACATAATTCGATGTTATTCATTTGTATTTCTCCAAATGACATATCTTATTTCAGAAGTTTCTCAAATTTATATACCTTTGATGGACTTATCATTAATCTACAGGACAAGAGTTCACTAAAGAAACTTACATACAAAAATAGATAAATAAATTAGGCAACAAAAGTCATTGTTTAATGCTTGATTTATTCTTCAAAGTAAAACAACGGTTCCGATACATAAATTAAGCAAACATTCAAAATGCCATAAAAATTCTCCAAATAAAAGCAGAAACAAAAATTATAGTAAAAAATGAGCAATTAAAAAGCTTGAAAAATCGTAAACAAAAAAACAAAAATGCCGGGTCATTAAAATTTAAAATTATAAACTGAATCTATAATATTATGAACTGTAGATTGATAATATTACATAGCGTTGATGAATTCATCATCAGATGATGAGATTTCAAAATCCTCGACTTCCTCGACCTGTAATTCTTCAAATTCAAGCTCGCGTATCTGTTCGATCTGGTATCTCTCTAACTCCCCGATTCCATCGTCTTCCATTTCAGCTTTGCACAGTGTAGAGTAGTCAGCTCTTAGATATTTTCCTTTTTCTTCTAAAAGCCGATAAATGGATTTTACTAAGCTTTTTTTTAGTATGTGCCTGGCATTTGCAATCTGATAATTTTTCAGTTTCTACCCTTTGATCTATCAGTTTTTGTCCTTTGCATCTAATTTTGGTCGCCGTTCGATCACGTGATACACTATTGATATCCTGAAATTTGGGTAATTCCTCTTAGGGTACCCTAATTTTAAAATTAGAGAAATTATTATGTAGACTCGGTCTACCACGTCATCCGTAGACTAACCTATCACATTATGACACGTCATTAAAATGATGGCAATTTTGTAAATTCGTTTTTTACTTATTTACACCTTTGAATAGTAATATTACAAGATTGCCATCATTTTAATGATGTGTTATAATGTGATAGGTTTGGTCTACGGATAACGTGATAGACCGAGTCTACCTAAAAATTTCTTTTCATTTTAATTATCAAACTTTCATTTGAATTGCCGAAATTTTGTTTTTTCCTTTTTAGTTACAGTATCAGTTTTTTTTAACGAGAGTTTTTTCAACTAAAAATATATATGTGACAATCATATCTTACTTATTTATCTAAAAATTGGTCATTTATACATAATTTAATCTAAAATAGCCCCTGTAAAATAAAATTATTCACATGTCACTAATTTTTAAAAAAACAATTAACAAAATCCAATTGCCATGTTGCGAAACTCGGATGCCATACAAGCATTCTGGCCGAAAAAATCTCCCGTTGACGTTAATCAAAAATTATTAAATTTTGGTAACTAAAATAAAATAAAACAAAAGATTGGATATCATTATCAATTATCGTTAAAATTTTAGCACTTAAATTTATGAGTAATGGATAATTAAGTCCCAATTTTATTTGATCATGATGTAGATGATTAAATCTAGATGTGGTAACTTTTGACACGACCAATTCAAAATATTTTCATCAAAATTCATCCATAGCAGATGTAATTAAAATTGGGATAGCAATCATATTAAAAAATCTATATTATTGCAAAATCTATATTAGTTTTTATTAATATGTGAATCTAGTTTTAAATTATATCATGGGGTCTTATTATACAATTCATATAAATTTGAGCTTTATACTTTTTTTATTTGTCTAGCTTTATGTTTTATTTTTAGAAATTATTATCTAATCGCAAAAAATAATCATTTATTTTGTTATAATTTTATCAAGTATATACATAATTTTTACGACGTTCTATAAACTATATAAATAAATGAAAAAAAATAATCAAAAGGACTTAATTTTTTTTTTATCTTGAGAGAAGCGATGATAAAAACTAATAAATTATGTATGACTTTATATTTTTGATCTATAGGAACTTAGTTATCTAAAAGAATTTAAGATTAAAGATGGAAGGTTCTTCCTTATTTTTAATTTTATTATTCTATATTAATTTTATTATTCTATATTAATTATTTGGAATATTAATTTATACAATAATGAAATATAAAAAAATGTTCATTCCACCAGTCTAATTATTTTATCAGAAGCAATTCTAGCTATATTATAAAGGGTTAAGGTACAAAAATAACCCTATTGTTTACTCTGCGACTCACCTTGCCCCCTTATGTTTTTCGAGTCTTAAAAATGACTCTAATATTACCAAAATGTAACAAATATACCCTCCGTCTAACGGTAGCGTGTTTGAACGTTAACTCGGCTGATGTGGCATACAATTATCCATTGTCCTAATGTTTTTCGAGTCTCAAAAATGACCATAACTTTACCAAAATTGAACAAATATAATCCTAACGTTACCAAAGTGGAACAAATATACCCTCTGTCTAACGATGGAGGGTGGAGGGTATATTTGTTCTACTTTGGCAAATTTAGGGTCATTTTTTAGACTCGAAAAATATTAGGGGGATAGGTGAGCCACATAGTAAATATTAGGGCTATTTTTGTACCTTATCCCTATTATAAAAGCATTTAGCGGGCTGAAGAGGAAATAAACTAAAGTTTAAGAAGATGTTCATGGTGTGACAAGTTCAGGCATTAAAATACAATATAAGCCCCTACCGTAACAATCAGCATCAAAACGACAACAATTTCGGGCCGCGAAAATTTCTTGTATGAATTAGCGACGCGATTATTTTCCAAAATCCCAAAAGCTAATCTTCCTCAAATCCTCTTCCACTTAAATCTCGCAAAAATACATTATCCAATTCTAGCCGGCGCCAAACACGACGACCGGATAATGGGACGAGCACTTCTTTCACAGTTTCTCCTCCTCTCCAACACCACTCCACGGCTGGCGTCCTCCTCTTCACTGTAACTCTCTTTCATAACCACTTTAATCTGAAATTGAAACTACTAAAACTATTAATTATTTCACTTTTTTTTTTAATTCTAATCTCAAGCAGGTCACTCAATGGACTTCGACGGAAATGTATTAGATCTTCGAGGCTGCTAGTTCGTCCAAACGCAAGTTACGCCACTGCTCTTCGTTGCCATTGCAGTGTCTCCGCCGCTGAACCTGCCTCTCCGCCGGCTTCTTCCAGCTCTGTAAAGTAATTATTTAGTTTTACTATGATAAAATGACAATGAGGTTATAAGTTTTTACCAAAAGAGAACTGTGGTAACTGGATGATATGGTTTACAGGAAGAGGATAGTGTCAGGAGTCCAGCCTACAGGCTCTATTCACCTCGGAAATTATCTCGGTGCTATTAAAAATTGGATTGCTCTTCAGGTAAATTAGGTAATTTATTTTTTATTTTCTTGCTATTTCAGGATTATAAGTTTATAAACTTATTGGAAGTAATGTTTGATTAATGTAGTTTATCTAGAATATGTACTAGGGGAGCATAATTCGATTAATGCACATATAAAATTTTAGTGTTATAGCTATCAGGGTTTCGTTGGATTTGATAAATGAAATGTTGTTTTCTCCATTTTTGCAGAATACATATGAAACTCTCTTCTTTATTGTGGACCTCCATGCGGTATGTTTCTAATTTCATCAATGCTCAGTAGCCATACACTTTCTTTTTATTTTATTTTATGTACCCAAACTCGAGTAGACTCTTATGTTGTTCATTCATGTGTTAATATTTTGCTATTATTGCACATGTGTGTATGGCTGCTCTAATATCTATTGAAATTTCAATCCTCTTATGTATTGATTTTTTTTTATACATTAATTAATTGCAATTTATGCAGATTACATTACCATATGATACACAACAATTAGCCAAGGCTACAAGGGATACAGCTGCAATTTATTTGGCATGTGGTGTGGACTCTTCCAAGGTTGTACAGCTTTAGTAATCCTTGATATTCATCTATTTGGACCCTTAAAGTTATTTGATGTTTGACATTTGATTACTCGGATTTGTATGGCCAGGCTTCTGTTTTCGTGCAGTCTCATGTACGTGCTCATGTAGAACTCATGTGGCTTCTAAGTTCTGCCACACCAATTGGTTGGCTGAATAGAATGATTCAGTTCAAAGAGAAATCTCGCAAGGAGGTAGGTCTATTCCGTGTGGTGTGTGCTAATATTTTCACAAGTAACTGTGTGCGCCTTTCAAAATCTACAGTTATACATTATGACTTGTGCCTCTTATCAGTGCTTTGTAATTTTGATACTTGAGAAAACTTTTTAAAGCTGCATTTACGTTTTTGTCATCAGTTTAGTTTAATTACATAACTTGGTTTTCCACTTCTTGCAGGGGGATGAAAATGTCGGGGTTGCTCTTTTGACTTATCCTGTTTTGATGGCTTCTGATATTCTTCTGTATCAGGTGGGTTTTAAATCATGCAAATCTTTTATGATACTAGTTTCATTCCTGGAAGTTGCTATGCAAACCAATCTTTCATGATACTAATATCAATTCGACGCTCAATCTTAAGTGTGAATCTGTGGAAGTAGTTAGGAAAGTGGAATTGAGGGTGGAGGGAGGTGTGGTGATGAAATAAGTTTCCTGAATTTTCAGCTAGTGTAATAGTCATTAATAAGCTGATCCTAACTAGATTTGAAGTGAGCCTATAGTCACTGTGTTCTGGTAATCATTAATGATTTAATCGGCAAATTCCTATAGTTTTCTTTCTGCTTAGTTTTATGTATTGATGAATGTCAATAAATTGGTAATCAAATATGCACAATCCTTATAATTTGCAGCATGCCTCTGTAGTCTGACTTTGTCCCAGTTGGTGAGGATCAAAAGCAGCATCTGGAGTTGACCCGTGAGCTGGCCGAGCGTGTTAACTATTTATACGGAGGAAGAAAGTGGAAAAAATTAGGAGGGTAAGAATTTAAGTATTGATGACTATGATACACATTTCTTTGATAAATTATTTGGTGTCATTGTGTTCAGTTTACTTTGTCCAATTTGATATGTTTGTATGCTTGTTTCAGGCGAGGAGGTGCTATCTTTAAGGTGGATTATTCTTCTTGATATCTGGTTATTAGTCTTCACATGCAATGATCATGTAATAAGTGATGAGCAGTTATTTTTTTCCTCATTGCTTTTCATGATGTAGGTTCCTGAACCTCTTATTCCGCCAACTGGAGCTCGAGTTATGTCTTTGACTGACGGTCTTGCTAAGGTAATCGGCACTATAATTTTTAGACTTTCAATTTAACCATAGTTGCATGTAACATATTTTCTTGGATATTACATTCATTATTCGTAATTAACATTTTCTGGGAATTCATTCTTTTAGTATACATTTGTAGGGTTCTTGTTATACTCACTAACTTTTCCTATTGATGTAATCTTATCTAGATGTCAAAGTCTGCACCTTCTGATCAATCTCGAATCAATCTTCTTGACCCTAAAGATGTGAGTCATCGTATCTGACCTTGTTGCATTCAGTTTAAGGATTAATGATTGTAAGTAACCATTATCAAACACAGTGCTATCTATTTTGGTATTTTGCTTCTTGGAGAGTTGAAAACAATGGCTTGTTTGCCTGGTTTGGTATAAGTCGCACTGTGATGTTGGTGACATCAGTGGTTAAGTAATAATTTACATGGTCTATTTGTTGTGAATTGATCTAAATTCCAAGCATACTGCATCATCCTCCAAAATTTAGGTAATTTCTTCTTCATGACCGACTAAAGACTATATGGGTAGAAGGTACAATAGAATGCTATGGAAAAGGCTATTTGATAAGGGGTACTGATTATCTACTTATAGTGTTGTTGACGTTGTAAAAGGAAAGTGAAAGTAAAGTAAATGGTTAAACAGCAGTTAGATCCTCATGAGTTTTGAAGATGCGTTTTGGAAATATTTGCAAAGAGTATTCATTAGTCATGTAAAGATATGAAATTTGCAATTATGGTTTTCCTAGACTATGTATATTTCAATTTACTCTTCAGGTACGTGCCTGTTGTAGTAGAAATTTCTCTTGCGTACATGTGATTTATAGCATTTTTATTTTGGTTTTGAATTTTTTTATCCCCCTGATTCCTCTTATGTCTTGTAGGTGATAGCAAACAAGATAAAGCGATGCAAAACTGATTCATTTCCAGGGTAAATTTTTCTGTCCTGCATTTGAAAGATTTTTTCTTTCTCAAGTTGTTCATTTTAAGATACTTCTACTGCACAGTATCTTATAGTGTCTTGTCTGAGTGTGTTTTCTTGTTGTTCTTTTTATTTAATACAGCCTTGAATTTGACAATCCTGAAAGACCTGAGTGTAACAATCTTCTTTCAGTGTATCAACTTGTTTCAGGCAAAACAAAAGAGGTAGTAACATCATGTCCAATTTGTTTGATTTTGGTGCCCGATTATGATACTATCCTTAGTAGCTTTGATATATCCTATTATTATAGTTAATCTGGCTAATGTCCTCCCTTGTCTTTTCAGGAGATTGAACAGGAATGTAATAATATGAATTGGGGCATGTTCAAACCTCTCCTAACAGATGCCGTGATTGATCACCTACATCCCATCCAGGTGTATATTTCTGTGCATGTGATCTATGCATGGAGACATTATATTTAATAGCCATTCAACCTCTCTTTGTATATTTGTTATTTTTGGGGCAGGGCGGGGGAACAGTGTAACTACTATTTTTTTTCAATTGTTAGTAGATATGTGATTTAACATATTCTAGTTACCTGTGGGCTTTTGTTGGAACTGGCTTCACCTTAGTTCTATCCCATTAATGAATCAGGAATTGGCACCAGTGAAAGAAGTTGTTTTTATTCATAAAAAATAAATTGTAGGTAACTTTTGTTATTGAATGGAAAAACTTTGCCCAAAGGAAGTGGTTGAATCTTTGAGGTTCAAACTCCAAAGTCTGACATTCTAACCACTGGGATGGGATGTGGGGATGAAGGATGTCCTTTGTTATGTAGGTCATGAATCATTTATGGTAAGCCAAATTGAATTGTGATGGCCATTTTAACTGGCCATATTTTTCTTTTTTTCATTCTTGAATACATGGGTTTTCTTTTTTCATACTTCTTCAGTTAAGGTTTCAAGGAGCTTTGTTTGTGCATTTTCCAGTATGGTGCAACCCCATCTGAACCATCTGGCTTCTGGCGATATGTTTATGCCTTGGTTAATATATAGAATACTTCTGCTTTTGTGTCGTCATTTTGCTTGTGATTCCCGGTGCTGTAAATGATTTACCTTTCTCAATGATTTCAAATATTATTCTATTGGCTGTTAGAAAGTGACAGATTTCAAGTATTCTTCTATTGGCTGTTGTGTATTACTGACACCTCTATGCAGATTGTTGTTTCTTCTGCTAAAAAGATTTCACTTTTTTATTCTGCTCTCATTGAAACTGACGTCTATTTGTCTTAATCATTGCTTCTATATTTCCAGGTTCGATATGAGGAAATAATATCTGATTCAGCTTATTTGGATAGAGTTTTAGAGGAAGGTGCAAACAAAGCTTCAGAGATAGCAGATGCTACTCTCAATAATGTATACCAGGCAATGGGATTTTTGCGGAGATGAATGGAATCAATGCTTGAGGGTGAGTTATGTAAAAATATCTGTCAGGTTGCAACCTTAAAGTTAACTTTTGGAGGATCTAGAATTGCCCACAATTATTTGGAGTACACCCATGAGCATATTTTAGATGAGTGTATGGGATGACTTGTTGCGAAGGTCCCACAGTTTTGCTTCAATGGACAGGTGCCCCATTTATCTCCGTTGATTATTGCATTTGCTATTTTTCAGTGACATGTATCTATGCAATGACTAACTGGTGATCTTTTGTTGATATATTTTATATCTCCATATTAATATAATGTGATTTATATTCACTAAAGAGAATCTGTTTAACCATTTTGCTTACTAGATTTGCTCCCTACTTTGCTAACATACAACCTAATTTTTTTAGTTCTACCAAGCAAAATAGACCACAAAAGATACGGAAAATTCGAAAGTAAGTGATTAATAGGTCTGCGATGAAATGAGATTTTACTAGAGTTCAAATATGGTGTGAGTTTCTAGTTTTTAGCGTGGATTTGGTAACGATATGGCTGTATACACAGTGACTAATAGAATAAGAACACCATATCATTATGCTTGAAACATTCTTATTCCGATACAATACTAATCATGAGGCTTTGATATTTTGTAATCATTTTTCTTTTTTATCTAAAATCTTCCCGGTGGCTTAGTTACTATAACTAGAAGCTGAACGTGATACTTCTTGTAGCATCTATCCTGTTTTGTGGTGGAATTCTTATCAGCATGCGAGAGTGATGGGAAGAGGGAATATTAGTTCTCCAATCAAACCCAAAAACATTAACCATATTCTCATTCCATTCCACCCACTCATAGTTTGATTTTGTTTTTGCAAAAGAAAGGATGTGACCACTCATGGACAAGGACTAAGATGTCAATTACATACCAAAACCACTCTCTTGGGCAGGTGGCAAGGGAATCAATTGGACATGCTTTGCTCTTCTCTAACTCCTTTTAAAATTTTTTGTTGAAAAGATAACGGCAAATAGGAAATGACACTCTTTGCTTATCAGTTATTTTCTGTCTTGTTTTGTCATCTGCTGATTATATTGATATGTGAAAATAAATAAATTTGTAGACATTATTTATTGTGACGCATTAACATATTCACCGCGAGGCATTTTTGCCAGCGTGAAGAATGTGTTATAGCTTTGTTCTGCTTCACCAACTTTAGCTAATGTGGAGTTTAGATAGAGGTCATTGTACACTGTTAATTGTTGTTTATTCTGATTTATTGGGGGACTATGTAGCACGGACACAGATATAGGAAACCAGTGCAAAACTGTGTTATTTTAAAGTTTTTATGTTAAAAAGAAAGTTTATATTTGAAACGCCAAGTTTTTGATACGTTTTTAGAAATGTTGATTGGATGAAGTGGCATGCTAGTTGGGGGGATATAGAAAAAGAAAGTTGTGCATGAAGGAACTTTGTGTCACAAACTGTATCTCACTTGTATTGTGTGTTGGTACATTATGCCATATTGCCTTGTTTTCAAATTTAGGAGGCAATGTTGAGAGAAAAGCAGATGCCTATTTTATTTTTGGATTCGATTGGGTATGTGTTAACTCGTGCAGGCGCTGGTAGCAATGATATTTGAGGAATTGGTGCACGAGTAAGATTCATGAGTCATCTTCAGGAACTATAGCTGTGTTCGTCCTTGTTGGCGTATCGTCTGTCTGCCACATGCTGGCAGCTGCTGCCTATGAAATGTTCCACTAATATCATTTTATTAGTTAACTAAGATTCTTCGATTCTTCACCTAGAAATGTGAGAAGCTCACTATTTCAGATAGAAATTTCGATTTTAACACTTGAAAAATTGAAGGAAAAAGTTAATATTTCTCTTTATTTTTTTCTCCTAAAGAAATACACTGTGTTTTATGGCAAGTAAATATACTGATGTCAGTAGACTACAGCTTTATAACACTTTTTAACTTCTTAAAATTTCTAGTGCAATATGTCCTTGTATACAAGTTAGCGAGAAGGTAAAACTTTTGAAAGCAGTATAAACTAAACTGGCACCAATTTGAAATAAGCAAAGTGATTTTAGTGACATTTTGAGTTTGTAAGTGATTTTCGGTCATATTGTGCGTATAGCAATCGGTTTTTGATTATTTATGCCAAATTAAACCTTATAGTTTGTGTACATAATCAATTGAAAATCAACTCAATTTTTTTAGTGACCAACTTTTTTTATTGAATTTTTATTATAGTTTAATTATCAAAATGAAATAAGTTAAAATATGGTAATCAAAATAAAATAAGTGTAAAGTACAATGATCCCAAAAATCAGTTCTATGTGTTATACTGTAACCGTTTAATCAGTTCGAAATTTATATCTCATAATCTCAATCAAATATGGTCTAGGTCTTTGCCAAAAAAAAAATGGTCTAGGTAACGATGGCTAATGGTACTACGATACATTAATCTGCAACTATTTTGAGTTTTAGAAGTCGGATGTTTTTGATTCCAATGGTGGTGAAAAATGAAATTATTCCATATTACGGTTGTGATATATCATTCGTGCAACAAATCGATCACATGTTTGTAATATTAGAATATTTAGTGCTCGTTTAATTTTGGCCTAATGGTAAAAAGACACTTTTTCAATTTGATTTATTGCAAACATATCCAAATCTTTTAAATATTGTGAATCTATTTCAATTTGGGTAATTACTGAAAATCTATCCAATTTTTTGAAATCGATTCAATATTTTAAAATTAATTTATCCAAACCATGTGTTATTTTAATCGACAGCTCTTTCTCTTTTCAATTATTGTAGGATAATTAAATCAATTTCAAAAAAATGGATCGACTTTCAACAAATTATTAAATTGGGATAGAATAACAACTTTTGAATGTTTTGGATAAATTTTTTTAGAAAAAAATATGGAGTTTTTGGCACCATTAGTTCTCTAGTTGTTATCATTAAATATTCATATATTATAAACACTTGGTTGATTGTGTAAATAGCATAGCGTAAAAGTTTCGTTGGATGATAATTATACAACACAATAGTTGTGCTACGTCATCCGTGCAATAAACCAATAAGGCGTTAGTCATGTGCTAATATATAATAATAAAAAAAATTAAAAATTTTCTATTGCAAATGCTCATTGGTTTGTTTAAAAAATGACGTGACACAACTGTTGTATAATACTCTTATTTATCTTGGGGTAATGATTTACTCAATAATTTATAAAGAATCAAAATAGGAAATCACAAAAACCTACACACGTGGACCAATGATTTTAGTAATACTACATAGATTCACTTTCTTTTCTTGACAACAAAAAGGAGACGTGTCAATCCTGATATTTTAGCCGCATTTTGCAATGATTATCTCTGTTCAGGATACACTATAAATAGTCGAGCTCAGCTGCCTCTTAACAACATCAATCCTTCTCTCCCTCAGTAGAACATAATTTTACACTCTTTTTTATTGAAGCATATCACATTTTTCTGCTTCCTTTTTATTAAAGAAATGGATAAAAAGTACTTGCATCACCAGGTTGCCTACCTAAGAAAATCCCTCTTTGATCAGGTTTACTAATTATATCCCTTTTAATTGCTTTATTACAAACATTAATTTAATTATTGAAATGATACTTTTTAATTATTTATCGGATATTTATTAATTATGCACGTCGTTAGTTATAACTTATATATTTAATATTATCTCGTCGTATGGCTAACTCAACTCACAAGGATTATACTATATAATTTTTTAAAAAGATTCACAGAGTTAATTAACAATGAAATCTTTATTGCTCTGAACTTTAAATCTTGGAATATTCATACATAATTTTTTGAAAGGGAACAAAATGTTGGAAATGATGGTGAATTGATGCTTATGCGGCTAATAAAGCAAGAATAGGACATAACATTTAAAAATGCAGTAGTATTTTATTACTTATTAAAGAAAATGTGTGATGTGGGGGTTATTGCAGGGATTCCTTGATGATCAATTCATGCAACTTGAGGATTTGCAAGATGATGCAAACCCTAATTTTGTTGAAGAAATTGTGACTTCCTTCTACAGTGATTCAGCTAGATTAATCCATAGCATAGAACAAGCGCTGTAAGTAATTATAATGATAATGCCTTATATATATATTTAATAACATTACCATATAACTTATATCTTATGTTTGATGTTACATTTATGTTTGGCAGAGTGGGTAGGCCAGTTGATTTTGGGAAACTAGATGATTACATGCACCAGTATAAAGGTAGCAGCTCAAGGTAAATTAATATGATCAACAAAGCTACACTTAAATCAAGTAAAAGGGTTGCAGATTTTAATTTTAGCTTTAACAAAAAAAAAATCTTATAATTTGGATTATATATGTAGCATTGGAGCTAAGAAGGTGAAGATGGCATGTATACAGTTTAGAGAATATTGCTGTTCGAGAAATATTGAAGGGTAATAATAATAATTTTCTTTATCCTTTTTGTTTTCTTTCTTGGAAATAGCTCTTTTAATTCAGACACATTTAAAGAGAAATTCTTAGCTAGACTCTATCACTGCATCATTTCGTGATTCGGTAATATTCAGATAATTTTGTTCACGGATAATGTGATGAATATAAAAATCTCTTCACAATTTGCCAGCAATGCTTCAGTTCAGATGTTGAGCTGTTTTGGTGTTATTATTGCAGTTGCATAAGGAGTTTCCAACAACTAAAGCAAGAACATGCTACTTTGAGGAGGAAGCTTGAAACTTATTTTCAGGTTACTGCTAATTTATTGCTATTTAATTTTGGCTTATCCCCTTAAAAACCCCTCACCTTTTACCTCCAATTCATTTGCACCCTCACGTTGCAAAACCACCAAATATACCCAAATTACGATTTTTCACTTTCAATTGCACCCTCAAGCATTAAATTGATCTCTTTTCACTTGAAAAAATAGGTTTATTTTTGTTTTAAATAAAATATTAAGTCCTATTTTAAAATATATGCTAAAATTTAAAGTATTGATTTGAACATTTTTCAAGTGAAAAGAGGTCAATTTGATGCTTGAGGGTACAATTGAAAGTGAAAGGTCGTAATTTGGGTATATTTGGTGGTTTTACAACGTGAGGGTGCAAACGAATTGGGGATAAAAGGTGGGGGGTTTTTAAGGGGATAAGCCTTTAATTTTTAGCAAAGTGAAATTACCTAACCACAACTATAGTCCGTTCATCAAATATAACATGATTTTTAAATTTTGTCGGTTTAGTCCATTTTTTCCGATATTTTTCAAATAATATTTATAGTTCATTTAAACTGCACGATATTAAACGCTCACATATACAAATTTTATCATACTTGGTTTATATAACATTACAGCATATCAGCTTCCAAGTGGATGTGAACAAATGTAAAACTGCTGGATTAGACTGATAAAATTTGAAAATTAAGATAGGTTATAATATATATTAGTTCAATTTGCCTTAATTTTTTAGAACTAATAATTTTGGATTGTGCTTAATAATGATGCATCTTATTTGATTATTATTATTTTCAGTTGGCAAGACAAGCTTAACAAGCATAAGGAACAGGACTAGCATTTTCTGGACTAAAAACACTATAATACAGTGTCTCACTACTCTACGATTGGATAAATGTATGCATATGGAGGATTTTCAATAATTTTGTCTGATAAATGCCAATTCTGAACTGATTACAATGTTAAAAAAAAAAATACTTTAATTTCTATGACTATGTTGATCTATATATATATATACATATTTCTTTGTTTCTCCAATTTATCTCGTGTCAATTGTAATGTATTATATTTTAATAACAAAAAAAGAGGTGTTAATCGTAATTCGGTCCTCAGCAATTGAGGACACTAATGTAATTTTAAAAGATACATATAAAAGTATTTTTGATAAATTAAATATTAGAACCAAAAACAAATGTTGACCAGCTGGTTGATTTGGTGATGAAGTAAAATGAGCATAAAAGTAAATTTGGTCTTGTTGAATTAAATAAAAATCTAATAAAAAAATAAATTTAAATCTTGACTAGTTGTATTTTAATTTTAATTTTAATTTTTTAATTTTTATAATAATAGTCTAATTTAATATTTTATTATAATTTTGTCAATTTTTGTCAATTAATTTAATTGTTCTAATTTTTGCTTGTAAGTGACTGAAAAATAGCTATAATTGCTATGAAATATTAAAATTAGACTATTATTATAAAAATTGAAATATTTAAATAAAATTATAATAATCTGTAAAAAATTATATTTAATTTATTATTAAACCTTAAATAAAAAAAATACTATCAAAAGAAAACCTTATATAAAATTATCAACAGTCCTAATTAGAAATTTAGAATGGCACTCTGAAAGCGTGGTGGGCTTAACCCATAGACCTCCATATCGAAACTTGAGTGTCATGTAGACTAGGTTGGTTATTTTGTAGAGTTTTTTAAGACAAATACCCCCAAAACACCTAAATAATCTCAAGATCACCTACTGTCTAAAATTAATTGAATTTTACGATTTGAGTATTATCACTTTACAAAAATAAACTTTCAATCAATCGAGACTGTAGTTGATCAACATATGTTGTGCTCTCACTCTAAATCCAACAGTGGAGATTGTTTAGACGGCGGCGGCGGTGGTACTACTGGTGTCGGATTAGTGTCTTCTTTTAAAATCAGCCGCAAACGGCGGAGGAAGAAGAAGAAAACAGTGAGTAGTATTGTGAAAGGTCAGGATGATGATGATGAGCTTGAACGGTGTGTGTCTGCTTACGTGGAGTCGGTTGGCGCTTACGACGGAGCTGTTGCTAGTGCAGTTGGAGAGGACAGTAGCTCTCTGTTTGTGGATGCATACAGTTGGGAAGTCAGATGAATTTTTAATAATTTTTTCAGTTTTGGCCTGGGTTTTGTTCTTTGGCCATTTGGAGGTGAGGTTGATTTCTCAAAAACGACAACATCCCATTCTGCTAAAATGATAGCATGTGCGCATGATAATCTTGCTATGCTTCCTCCTACTATTATTGCCTTTGCTTTCTTCTTCTTCTCACTCATTATGATTTTATTTCTCTATTTTTAATACTGTATATTTGGTATTTGTGTGATTGTTTCTCTTTGAAATTTATGAGCTTTAATTTTCTTTATGCATTTGATATAATTTTGTATATATTCTCTTTATGCATTTGATGTCCAGGTTTTTGTTTTCTATTATTGATCAATTTTTATGCATTAGTGGAGTAATATTGTTTAGTTGTTAGTTGCTTTTAGATTTATTTTTTGTTGTCTTCTGCTCTTTCATCAATTTATGTTTTTATTAAACATGTATGTATTACCAATTTAATCTTTTATGCATTAGTGGAGTAATATTAAACTTATGGTTTATATCGGTTAGCTAAATATAAGTTTACCAAAAGTTGATTATCAGTTTACTTAAAGCAATTTACTATTGTTTATTTTTTATAAAATTATAAATATTAAATTTATAGTTTATATCGATTTACTAAATATATGTTTACCAACAGTTGACTATCAGATTACTTAAATACAATTTACTATTGTTTATTTTTTAAAAATTATAAATTATTAAACTTATGGTTTATATCGGTTTACTAACTATAATTTTACCAACGGTTGACTATCAGTTTACTTAAGAAACAATTTACTATTGTTTATTTTAAAAAAAATAGAATATTGAATTTATGATTTATATCGGTTTACTAAATATAAGTTTATCAACAGTTGACTATCAGTTTACTTAAAAATTATATCAGTTATTTTTTAAAAATTATAAAATATTAAACTTATGATTTATATCAGTTTACTAAATATAAGTTTACCAACAGTTGACCATCAGTTTACTTAAAAAACAATTTATGATTGTTTATTTTTTAAGATTATATAATATTAAACTTATGGTTTATATCGGTTTACTAAATATAAGTTTACCAACTGTTGACTATCAATTTACTTAAACACAATTGATTATTGTTTATTTTATAAAAATTACATAATATTAAATTTATGGTTTATATCGGTTTAATAAATATAAGTTTACCAACGGTTGACTATAATTTTACTTAAACACAATTTACTATTTTTTATTTTTAAAAAAATTATAAATTAATAAACTTATGATTTATATCGGTCTACTAAATATAATTTACCAACGGTTGGCTATTAGTTTACTTAAAAAGCAATTTACTATTGTTTATGTTTCAAAATTATAAAATATTAAACTTATGTTTTATATCGGTTTACTAAATATAAGTTTACCAACTGTTGACTATCAGTTTACTTAACACATAGTTGATTATTGTTTATTTTTTAAAAATAATAAATTATTAAACTTATAGTTTATATCGGTTTACTAAATATAAGTTTGCCAGCGGTTGACTATCAGTTTACTTAAGAAACAATTTACTAGTGTTTATTTTTTAAAAATTATAAATTATTAAACTTATGGTTTATACCGGTTTACTAAATATAAATTTACCAACGGTTGACTACTAGTTTATTTAAAAGGCAATTTACTATTGTTTATTTTTTAGAAAATAAAATATTAAACTTATAGTTTATATCGGTTTGCTAAATATAAGTTTACCAAAAATTGACTATCAGTTTACTTAAAAACAATTTACTATTGTTATTTTTAAAAAAGTAATAAATATTAAATTTATAGTTTATATTGATTTACTAAACATAAGTTTACCAACAGTTGACTATCAAATTACTTAAATACAATTTACTATTGTTTATTTTTTAAAAATTATAAATTATTAAACTTATGGTTTATATCGGTTTACTAACTATAAATTTTACCAACGGTTGACTATCAGTTTACTTAAAAAACAATTTACTATTGTTTATTTTTTTAAAAAATTAGAATATTAAACTTATGATTTATATCGGTTTACTAAATATAAAAGTTCGTGAATTTATTTATAATTAGCCCTAAATAAAATCCAAATCATTAAGCAAATGCTAGATCAATTTTGTCAAATCTCACTGTTAGTTAATGTTGGTTTTAATATATAGAAGACATGTCCATAAGTGATTGTCATCTTCGTCTCATCCGGGTAAATAAACAACAAGACAAAAATCAACAATTCTATATCATAGCAAACTTTCAAATAGACAAATATCCCATATATTTATTTTATTTCAAATTGTTTTCTATATTTTAACAAAAGAACTACAACTTCAAGTCACTACCAAAATCTAGAACTACAATTTTCATTGAGCTATTTTATCAAACACTTAAGGAGCATTACTAAAAAAAATCATCTCCACAAATGAAGAGTTTGAGACCAAACAAACATAGAAACATAAATCAATCTGAAATTAAAACTCAAATTCACAAATAAGAATACAAAACTGAATAAAAGAACAATTAAATAAAAACAGAAAAAATAAGTGACCTTTATAGCTACATTTCCAGAGTAAAGAAGAAATAATTTGTCGAGCAGAAATAATTAAAACAAAATCCCTATCTTTTCTAATATTAAGAACTCATCAGCAACTATGTATCTTACTTGTCAACTCTAACTCCAATCCAACCAAAATTTTAAACAGAAAAAGAATAAAACATTACTACTTGGACCAAACAAGTAATCAAAAAACCAAGAATTCAAAATTCCAGAAAACATAAACAATTGAATTCCAAATTCAAACTGAAGCGTCCTCACTATCGAAGTTGCCACTTTCAGTTCTGACGATGGCGTTATCATCATCGGAATCCCTATTTTCTTCCATTACTTTTTCACTTTGTTCCACTAATGCGATGAAAACAACTAAATCACGAATCTCAGACGGGCTGTACAGACAGCAGAGAAAACAATGGTTGATGTGGCCATTTGTTAGATTTGGGTAGAGAAATAGTATCAGCGATAAAAAAAATTAGGATTAAATTCAAGTCAAGATAGTTGAACATCTTTCTGATGTTATTTGACAGTGAAGACAAAAAATAAAAGTTTAAAGATGAAAGGAAATCAATTAGTTCCGTTTTTTTCCGACAAAATTAGCGGAACTGTACGTGTGAGATTATTTAAGGCTTGGGCGGTGGTGAGAGTAATTTCCTCTATTTCATATGGTGATTTTGCAATAAAAGAAATATGGTGGTACGCATGAGAATATTTAGATCTATTGTGGTGCCGGGCCTAATTTCCACTATTTTGTAAAGCCATAACTCTCTAATGGGTGTCATGTAAGACTATCTTTTTATGGAGAAATTCTTAGGTAAATTCAATCAACCACGTTATCCGTAGACTAGTCCTATTATATTATCACACGTTATTAAAATGATGGCAATTTTGTAATATTACAATACAAATGTGTAAATAAATAATAAATACTCCCTCCATTCTGAAATAGTTGTCGTTTTAGTCATTTTCACACAAATTAAGAAATCAATAAATATGTCTAAAATTATAATATTTTTACTAAATTAGCCCTTCTTGAAACTTGTTAACATTAATTAGTATGACTCTTTATTTGTATTTTTGTATTCTTTCAATGAATTAATGAGGGATATATGTGGAAAAATAGCAATAAATGCTTTCTTGGTATTCTAAAGTGACAAGTATTATGGAACAAAAATATCTCCCTAAAATGGAGGGAGTATAAGATTGTCATCATTTTAATAACGTGTCATAATGTGATAGATTTAGTTCACGAATGACGTAATGAACTGAGTTTACATAAGAATTTTTTTTTTATGAGTGACAAATACGTGGCGGATCTTTTCAACACCAAATTAATTACGGCAAATCTCTTTTCAATTATGGATATTTTTTAAATAAAATAATATATAATTTAGGCTATAACGAAGGCACTTTAAAAATTGAACTATTTGATGAAAAATGTCTTTAAACGTTTAATTTTTTAGGATCATTTTAAAGATCGAACTGATTGTCTCAGTTACAAATTTGACCGTATCGATTCCGGTCTGGTTCACTGGCCAAACCGGTCCATGGCCATTTCTAAATAAACTAGTGTCGCTTTACGTGTTTCACACGTGGCTCGTAGTGTGACTCGTCAAATATTGTATTTATATATAATTAATAATTATTTTTATAATTATAGATTGTATTTAAGTATAAAATGTTAAATAATTGCTGAAATAATAGTTAATTAGGGATTATTTATCTTATTTATAGAGAGTATAAATAGAAAATATTAAATAATAATTACATCAATAATTTATTAGTAGCAATTTATTTTAATTAGAATTCTTGATGATTTAATTACAATTAAAATAATAATTATTAAATATTTAAAATAGTATATTTTAATTAGTAGTTTAAAAAATTATCTTGATATAGTATTATAAGTAATTTATGATTAATAATTATATTTTATAATTAAAAAAGAATATTATCGTAAATGTGCTTTACGTGCTATGCACGTGGCTCGTGGCATAACTCGTCAATTTATATCAATTAAAATTTATTACAAATATATAAATTTATGTTATTTATAATCAATATTATATTAGTTAGAATATTTGTTAGATAACTTCAATCAATTATGATATCATTATAATTAGTGGTTGTCTCCTACATATTCATATTTTTTAATAATTGTATATATATTAAAATTAACAAAAAAGCAAATCCATTACTCCCTCCATTTTGAAATAGTTGTCGCTTTAGGGAAATTTTTTTTGTTCCATAATACTTGTCACTTTAGAAAACCAAGAAAGCATTTATT
This sequence comes from Mercurialis annua, assembly GCF_937616625.2. Classification (NCBI taxonomy): domain Eukaryota; kingdom Viridiplantae; phylum Streptophyta; class Magnoliopsida; order Malpighiales; family Euphorbiaceae; genus Mercurialis; species Mercurialis annua. Next base: position 53,468,544 of record NC_065570.1, on the reverse strand, counting down.
ACTATTTTTCCACATATATCCCTCATCAATTCATTGAAAGAATACAAAATACAAATAAAGAGTCATATTAATTAATGTTAACAAGTTTCAAGAAGGGCTAATTTAGTAAAGATACTTATAATTTTAAACATATTTATTAATTTCTTAATTTGTGTGAAAATGACTAAAGCGACAACTATTTCAGAATGGAGGGAGTATCTAATTTTATCTCTTTTTAAAATTTAATATTGATATATTAAATAAATAAATAGACAATTTAAATAATTTTAATTTGGTTTGTACGATGTCTTCGTCCTCTTCTGAATTTCGTTCTTGTTCATGTAAAACATATCAAATTGTAATCAATAATTTATCATATAAATTTTTAATATATAACGATGAGTTTAAAAGGCCAATTCTTGTTTATTTATATATTAATTAACATATACCCTAATTCAACTTAACTTTAGTTGCATTAGTATCAAATTAATTTTGCTGGCAGGAACTCTTTTTAATGCATAACATTATTTCGTATAATCTTTATTCTAGGGTTAACATAGTAGTAATATGCATAGAGGACTCTTAAGAAGAGTTTTAAGTGGCGATGTCTTTGCCTTATCCAAATTAAATTCTAACCGTACCTTATCTTAATTTATAATTAATTAATTAGATAAAAACTATAAAAACCTTCAATAAACTAAGGCTTAATTTCTTAAAAAAACCCCACCTTGTATTTTTTTTTCGTTTATACCCTGACCTTGTAAAAACACCATTTGTACCCAATTTTGAGTTTTTATGTTTTATCTCTACCCAAAAGCATTAAATTGTACTCTTTTCATTTGAAAAAAAGTTTAAAACAATCCTTCATTTTTAACTTATATACTAATTAGATATTAATATTATTAATAATACAAAAATACCATATTTTTCAAAAAATTAAAAAATAATAATAATTTTTTTTAATTTTTTTTAAAAATATTTCCGACAAAAAATTAAAAATAATAATAATTTTTTTTAATTTTTTATTATTTTATCAAATTAAAAATAATTAATTAATTATTTGGATGTATTTGATTATTTTTTAAGTTTAAGGATTTATTTGTATATTTTAAAATAGAAAAAAGTATGTTTTAAACTCTTTTCCAAATGAAAAAAGTACAATTTAATGCTTTTGGGTAGAGATGAAACATAAAAACCCAAAATTGAGTACAAATGGTGTTTTTACAAGGTCAGGGTATAAACGAAGAAAAAGTGCAAGGTGGGGGTTTTTTAAGAAATTAAGCCATAAACTAATTAATCAGTAGTAATTTATAAAGGGTTATTTAGTAATTTTGCCTGTCTCCCCCCCTTATCCGTGCTTTTATATATAGTACTAGTTTTTCGCCACGTGCTACGCACGTGAGCGACATTCATATGACCCGTTATATATTAAGAATAATTAAAATATTAAATAAAATAGTGTTGGTAGTAAATTATTATAGATTATTTTTTATTCATATGTATGATACATGTGCGTGATAATTATATGACCCGTTGTTTAATTATTAAATATAATATTTTAATAATTATTCTATAATCTACCATTTCTTACACTAAATTATAGAATTTGTTTATTATCTTCATTTTTCTATTTTTTTATCGTTATCTATAATTACATCTCAAAAACTGATACTTACATTATATATATGCCAATTAAACATGTAATGTAATAAAATTTAAAAAGAATCAAAATAATAAATTTAGAGTGTACAAATATATATAAATTAGAAGGTGTTATGGTTAAACTATATGTATAATTTGAAGGATTACTTGTAAACTATGAAAAATAATTGTAGAATCGATAAAATTTGGAGTGCCATAATTAAAATTTAAAAAGAATCCAAAAGACAAATATATAAATCATAAGGACATACTTGGAAACTCTTAGAAATTTGGGAGACCGTGGCTCTTTGTCTCCATATACCTAGGGGTGTAAATGAACCGAGCCGAGCCGAGTTTTGGAGTGTTCATGTTCGGCTCGTTTAGCGAACAAGGTGTTCATGTTCGGTTCATGTTCAGTCGAGCTTTGAACAGAGTGTTCATGTTCGGTTCGTTTAAATTTTATAGTGTTCATGTTCGGTTCGTGTTCGGCTCGTGTTCGTTCGTTTAACCGCTAAACGAACAAGTTCGCGAACAAGCTCACGAACGAGCTCGATAAGTACTAAACGAGCTCGTTCACGAACAAGCTCGCGAACGAACTCGATAAGTACTAAACGAGCTTGTTCGTGAGCCCGCTCGTTTAGCGGATAAACGAACGAACACGAACTCTTAAACGAACAAATACGAATATGAGCTGAATAAATTAATAACAATAATCGAACTCGTTCACGAATATGAGCTGAATAAATTAGAAACATAATTATACAAATTAATCTAAATATGAATTAGTTCGCGAACACCTAATCGAGTTTCTAAACGAGCTTGTTCGTGAATTATATACGAGCTCGTTCACGAACTTGTTACGAGCTTGTTCATGAATTCTTATTCGAGCTGTTCGCGAACATAAACGAGCCGAACACCACTATGTTCATGTTCGGCTCGTTTATATTAACGAACATAAAATCAAGTTCAAGCTCGGTTCGTTCAGAATACGAACGAACATGAACCGAGCTCTTATCGAGTCGAACACCGAGCTGCTCGCGAACGACTCGGTTCATTTACACCCCTACATATACCTCTGCCTCCGCCGATACTTGTAGATAATATTGCTATTAATAATCAGGTAAGTTGATTAGAGAATCCATATTTTGATCTTTCTTACGCTTTCAATTATACTTCACCTTCAATTTTATCAATTTATAGGGAATCTACAATATTAAATTTTGGAATGTAACATGATTTTTTAATAAAAAAAGTTTAGGTGTTCGTGCTTTAATGGGACACAGTTAGATAATATATTTGTTTATATATGTGTTTAGCAATTATAGTTGTTAACGTTTATCCAACTTCTTAATTTGTTGAAATTTTACTTTAGACTCCTATTCACTTCTTATTTTGTTAGAATTTGACTTATACTCAAGTATTCATTATTAAAATATAAGGTTAATTTTATATCTTAAAAATTAATTATTACTATGCCGTGTTATTAAATATTCATTATTAAAATATAAGGTTAATTTTATATCTTAAACATTAATTATTACTATGCCGTGTTATTAGCTATATAATTGGCAAAAGAACAATACATTAGACACTTTAATCTGGAATGTACCTGTTTATGATCTTATTTTTTTGCATGTTGCTTTATTTATTATAGTATTTCATCTTTTTTATTGAAATTAATTTTTTATGTATATTATATTGAAATTAGACTCTAAATAATTGCAATTGTCTTAATTCCCTTTAGACGTGGATGTCAGATTTTTAATTTGTATTTTCATGCAATTAAGTAATGCATACTTGAAGATTGTTTGAGTTATTGGAGTCCTACTTAACATCATCTTAGTTTCTTCTCTCTCAAATATTTTCCTACGATTTTGATTTTGTAGTTGTTTATTAGAATTGAACTTCTACATTTTTTAATTGTTTTTAAAGTTTTTTTTATTAGAATTAAACTTGTGTTAAACTTCATAAATATTTTAATTATTAACGGCTAATATTGTAATTTTGTTTGTTCTCCCCCCCCCCTCTCTCGCTCTTATAGTATAGTTATAGATAGATAGATATAGATGTACCGTTGTGAGATTAGTCGCAATAGAATAGTAGAAAATTAATTAGAAAATCAAGCTTATGAAAAAATATAGAATCGAGTTAAAACAAATACAAGATTTACATGTGTCGTCAATGACTACTTTACGGGTGAAGAAACGAGTTTTTATGCGCTAATAGATGAAGAATACAATAGAACGGTAGAGATTTTTGTAATCCCAAATCCAACAATAAATTCAAATAATGCTTTGGTCGTACTAATCTGTCTCATATTTTTAAATTCTACAAGTCATGAGTTGTCTATTTATAGAGTTCAAAATATGTTAAAGGAATAGGAAATTTAAATTCTAATAGGATTAAAATTTCTTTTTCTACACAACGACCAATAATAGGTATAATTAATATCCGATACATATTAGAATAAATTAAAGTACAAAATTAATTAGAATTTTAAAAATAATCCTAACTTGTATTATTATGAGGATTAAGCTCGTGACCTTAATTTGTAAATCCCTTGTAATATGCACAAGTTAGATTATCTATATCTATAGATTTATGAATTCGTTGCTGGTGCTGGGCATGTATTATTTGGAATTTAGAAGTTGTATAATTCGATTTTTCTTCTTTCATTTATTTTTAGAAACTAGTTTCGCATTACGTGCTATGCACGTGGCTCGTAACGTAACTTCCCAATGAACATAGTAAATAAATTATCAAGAAATATTTAAAATAATAGTTAATTAGGAATAGTTTATCTTATTTAATATTTTAAATGATCATTTTAATATACAGTTTAATATTTTTAATAGAGATTATAATTAAAATAGTGGCTATTAAATATTTAAAGTAGTATATTTCAGTTAGTACTCTAAACAATTATTTTAATATAATAGTTTATTTATTTTTTTAGTAGAAATTGGATACCAGAAATCAGGATCGCACCCGAGCATCTCAACTAGGTTGACACCCTCTTAGCGAAAGCATCACGCTTCTGGGAACCCGAAAATAATATAAATAGAAAAGAGTAACCAATAGTTCAATATACAAAGCTGAAACAGCTAACAAAAACGATAAGATATCGTCCTACTGAAATCACTAGAAATAGCTGAATTACAAAATTCTGGAGCAGAATCCCACCAAGTAAAAGAAGTAGCAGATACTCCGTGCTTAGCTAAGCTATCTGCCGCCATATTTCCTTCTCTGTAAATATGAGTAACCCGGAAGTTCATATTAGAAACATACTGAAGACATTGCAACCATCGTTTTTTAGCTAGCCAAGGAACAAGTTTAGATTTCGAAACAAACAATTGAACCACATAAGTGGAATCACACTCAAGGCAGAGAGAGTGCCACCCCTTGTTCCAAGCCATTTCAATGGCTTTCATTGCTGCCAAAAGCTCCGCCATATAAGCAAAAGTGATCCCTGCATTAAACGCAAAACAACCTCTCGAAAATCCCCTTGAAGTTCGATATATACCTCCTGCCCCTGTGTTTCCCGGAGACCCCATAGCTGAGCCATCAGTGTTGACCTTTATCCAACCCCTCGGAGGAGGGGACCAACATACCGGGACCATTCTAGGAGCACGTCTCGGAATGCCCTTTATTTGAAAAATAGTTAAAATACGCAGCTCATTCAAATCATTAAACATGTTTCCTATAAGAAAGAAACTTGTTTCTTTAATCATTTTCCAAAGCAAACGAAGCATCACTTGAATATTCGGCGACTCATCCTCAAAGATGGCAGCATTTCGCGTTTTCCATAGCAACCAAATACTGCTGATTATTGCCGAGTTCCATAGAGGTTTTAGCTGAGAACTGAAAACTTCGGACATTGCCTCCATAATTAAATCGGTGACAGTTCCAGAAGTAACCAACCTTCTTCCAAATAGCTGAGATACCGCCTGCCAGATCTGACTTGCGAACCTGCAGTTCAGCAGCAAATGATTTACAGTTTCCTCCGCTTCAGCACAAAGACGGCAGCGAGAGGGATAGGTAAAACCTTTCTTTCTCAGATTATCATCTGTCGGCAGCCTGTCATGAATGGCTCTCCAGCAGGTTAAAGACCTTGATGGTGGTAGAAACTCCTTCCAAATGAAAAAATTCCAACCAACCTCTCTTCTGTGAATCCTTTTAAGGTTGTACATCTTTTTCACAGTGTGAATACCATCCACTGCTGGTTGCCAAATACAAATGTCTTGCTCTTCACAACAAGGAGTAACATCTTTAATATTATTACTGATATCATCATTATCAATAAAATTAATGCACCAATTACCATCAACGAAGAAGGAGGACACATGATCTACTAGCGACCGCTGAATACTGCTTGGCAAAGCTAGCTGAGTCGCTACTGTCGGAGCTATCCAATCCCCAGTCCAGAAATTTATTCTGCTAATGGCACCAAGAATCCACAAAATGTCAGTCTTCATATTCCTGTAAACATTCTTAAGAGAGCTCCAGAGAGAAGATTGAATATAAATTTCCTTTACTATTCCAGAAGGATGAAAAAATCGTGCACATATATCATTCAGCGGGTATTGACGAAAAGCAATTAATTGCCAAGCAAGTTTTCTTAGCATTGAGTCATTTAGCCAAGTCAGATTTTTTATCCCAAGACCACCTTCTTTCAAGGGGAGACAAGTAACCTTCCAAGAAACCGTTACTAACTTTTTATTTTGAATTGAACCCGTCCATAAAAAGTTCCTCATACATCGTTCCATGTGACGAATCAAAGATTGGGGCCATTTATAAACCGCAAAAGAATGCAATAAAGAGCTCGTAATAACAGACTGGATTAAAGCCAGTCTCCCCGCCATTGATAGAGTAGAGCCTTTCCATTTTGCAAATTTTGCGCAAATTTTATCTGCCACTGGTTTCAACCATTTCCTTTTAGGAGCTCCAGGAAATAAAGGAATACCCAAATAGTTGAAGGGAAAAGTACCTCTGCGCATACCAGAGACTTGCTGCATTTTGATAATTCTTCTTAGCGAAACCGATTTCCCATAAATTATTTCAGATTTTGCCCAATTAACCCGCTGGCCTGAAAGATTACCATATGCTTCAAAAATCAAGTTGATAGCTCTAATATTTTTCATCGTCGCTTTTCCAAAAAGGAGCACATCATCTGCATATAAAAAATGAGAGAGAAAAGCAGTATTCCTTGCTAAAGACATGGGAACTAACTCACCATTCTCACAACTCAGCGCAATGTAGCGGCTTAGAAAATCTTCAGCAAGACAAAAAAGAAGAGGAGATAGAGGATCACCTTGACGAACGCCTCTAGAACAAGAGAAATAGCCATGAATATTCCCGTTTATCATAATTGAAATTCTGCAAGATGAGAAAATGGATAGAATCCAATTTCTGAACTGCAGAGAAAAACCAAAAGCATCCAGGACATCAAGCAAAAACTTCCAATCCATTGTATCAAAAGCCTTTCTAATGTCAATTTTCATTGCCATATTCCCACCAAAACAGCTCTTGTTTAAAAGATTAATACCCTCAGAAGCACCCACAATACAATGAGAGATATTTCTATTCTTGATAAAACCAAATTGTTGGATTGAAACAATTCTGGAAGCAATTGTGGCCAACCTGTCAGCAAGAATCTTGGTGATAATTTTGAAGCAGAAGTTGCTCAAAATGATTGGACGATATTGTTCAATTTCAATTGCATTCGGAACTTTTGGAATCAGTATCATGGTACTGGAATTCATACCTGAAGTTATAACCCCATATCTGAAAAAATAATGAACCGCATTACACACTGTAACTCCAACAATGTCTGTTGGCAAATAATCGCAAGTGTACGATATCGCTCAAGTAATATAACTTGGAAGACCAAGTATCGATCCTACAAGGAACAATGAACTAAACAACTAATTTCTAATATTCTTTAATTGGCTAGTAGGAAAATAAATGGATTTGTGTAAACTAATTATAATCTAACGTGAATTAACTCAAGTAATTTAGACTAAAAATCTGAAATCAAACAAATAAATTGAAGTTTAAACAATAATGGTAAAAAGCTCAAGGATTGATAATTCCAAGTGAACTAGTAGAAGAATGGATCAAAATTTATCTAGTGATTTTATTATGAATCGAGCTATTCTAATGCACCGAATCCCGCTCTCTCAAGCCTCAAAGATTCAAATAAAATCACAACCTAATTAGCTAATCAATTATTAACTTGCTCTCACAATATTAAAACTGAATTAAATAACTAAATTGTAATTATGAAGCAAACTCAACGACTACCTAAATTCCAACCCGCTCTCACGGTGTTTTCCTCTAAGTTTTTAATTACCTATGTCTATTTAATTAACAATCTCTCAATTAGTTAATTAAACACAAAATCATGAACTAAGTGATCAAATTAATTCAAGCATTAATCTTAGTAATTAAAACACAATTTTACTCACTTAATAAATCCTAATCCAATTCGAAAACTAATCTAAGTGTTCATATCAATCCCCGAACAAAGGATTTAGTTACACATGCTTAAACTTAAATTAAACAAAGAAGAAGATGAAGAATTAAACATAATTAGAACAATAAATACCGGAGTTGTCAATTTCGGGAGAATCGTCTAGATTAAACTTGAAATCTTCACAATTGTTCTTTGCAGAAACTAATAATAAACTACTTATAAACTGCTGAGAAATAGAAGCTAAAACGCTATTTTAAGAGAATGAAAATAAAACTAAAGTAGTCTAAATTATTCTACGTATTAAATTGAGTCTAGTACAAGGTCTTTATATAGTAGGAGAAGTTCCGGAGTCTTCTAATTCGTATTACAAACCAATTTGTAATAGGAATTATAATTGTAATTGGAGGAGGAATTTCAATCCAACTCAAAATCTGCTGCACGTGTATTTTCCTTCTTTCCCGTTCGGGAAGCCATAGTTCCGTTCGTGACATGCCCAATTTTCTTCTTTCCCGAACGGAACTATCTTTCACGTTCGAAAAAACTGTAGACCGAAAGCTTTGAGATCTGATTCCTTCTTGAGTCCCGAACGGGACAAGGCTTTTTCGTTCGGGACTCATGCTCACTCTGCATGGTTTCCGTTCGTGAAACCTCTTTTTCGAACGGGAACAACCCCTTTTTTCCTCAATCTCGTTCGTGAACTTCAATTCCTTCGTCCGCAAGCTACGCTTTTTACTCGTACACGCAATCCACCATAAATTTTGCCCCAAATAGTCGTTTTTCACCTAATTTCCACTGAAACACTAACAAACACCATTAAACGTAAAAACGCCAAATAATGTATAAAAACAATACTACACATGATGAAAACCGAGTAAAATCGACCCTAAATATAGGAGTAAAATACTCCTATGTAATATCCCGTATTTTTTCTTAAAAAAAAAACTATTTTTCGATGAGTTTCCGGTTATAATTTGGAGGCGCTTACGAATTTATGTTTCTTTTCGTATTTGGTTCGTGTTAGTTTGGTTGGCCTTTATTATTTAATTTGGCCATTCTATGATCAATACATATGCTAAATTATGAGCCTTAAGCTTGACTTTTATTGGCAGGTGTTAAAATTCTAGAAAAAACCAATTCGTTAATTAGCAAGAAAATTTAAAACTAAAATTTGGCCCAATTTATTTAGGCCAAATGTGGAATGTTTTTCTTTATCATTTTTTAAATCTTGGCCATGCATTAGGCTTAGTTTTGGTCCAATGCATTAAGTCTAATTTGGGCCCATGTAATTTCATTTAATTAGTTGGCCCAAATTTATGTTCAAACTTTTAGCAATGCATTAAGCATTCTGCAGCTATGCTGCGTTTATTTTTGTTCTCTCTTTTGTTTCCTTTATATTTTAGATTGCGTTGAAAACCTAATTCATTACGCCCACTTTCATCAAACCCTAGCCGCCATACTAAAAGAAACGCCCTGAGATCATAAACTTTCTTTTCCTCTCATTGCTTCGAATTGGTATGTTATCTCTTCAGTTTCGTCGTCCGTTTGGTTATCGTCTTTATCGTATCTAATTCGTATCTCAAATATTATAGCTTCAATCTGAGAGTTCTTCGACGATTCACTATTTTTCATCGTTCTCATAAATCCCTACGTTTTGGAATCGATTACGGTACGTAAATACCTCTCTGTTCATTGCCGTTCTGATTCGCCGTATACATGCTTTGTTCTGCAGTTTATGTTCCTTTTTCTGCTGATGTTGTTCCTCATTGTTCTGTAATGTTAAACTTATATGTAGGTTGTGTAATAATTCTTTGGTTGGTTTCATTATTGTGATCATTGTATTGGTTGATTGTATTGTTTTGGCTAATTAAAAAAAAAGTAATAATCATAGGTTTTATATAAGCTGTTGATTCTTAAATGTCCGGATATGAGTTTAGTCTTTCGAATTACTGTGTTTGTTAAATAAGAGAATGAGCTGAATTTTAGTTGGTTGTTTAGAAGCCAAGGAATTGATTCAAATGGGTTCCCTTTTGATCTTCTCTGATGGCATTTGTCTTAATTATTGGCGGTAATGGTTTTGTTCAAATTGGAATTGTCTTGCTTAAGTATAAATGGATTTGCTGTTTCAAATTATGGCAAATGTATTATTAAATGCTATTGGTTAAATGATATTTATAAATATTATAATGGACTTTATGGTTAAGTAATTCGGTTAATTATTAATTTGACACCGGACCTTCGTTTATCATTTAGATTTCTAAATTACTAATCGATAACATTTTTTTTTAAATCTAAAAAAATAATATTAGTATCGATTATAATTTAAATCGCTCTTTTTATTATTATTATTATTATTATTATTATTATTATTATTATTATATTTTAAAAACGATATTTTATATTATAATATTTTTAATCAAATAATTCCTCGGGTAATTATCACTTTGAGAATCTTTGGCTTAACGTGTCAATTTTTGCCTAAATTGTTTAGTTAAATAATTGATTTTGAAATATTGGTTACTTGTGTTTTAAGCTATTGAATTCTATTTTTAAAATAGATAATTATTTTATCAAGTATTTAATTTATAAACTCGGGTTTATAATTTAATAAACTTTTGGATCGGGTTAGACCTTGGTCGCCCAACAAGTGGGAAGAAGCTTGGTAGTTTTAAATAACTCGGCTGACTCACTGATATGAATTTTAACTTGGGTTAAAATTAAATTAAATTGTTTATTAAATTACTTAAATTGTAATTTAATATATATAACTTATTTGGTTTGATTTCTATAACTTGGGTTATAGTTTTAATACGTTTTAATCTTATGTGTTTGATTATACATTGGCGTATCGTTGTGTGTACTAGTCCTATGTGGTGTCTAGTACTCTTTAGAGTTAGGGTCTGATTTTAATTATGATTTTAATATTTTATTTAGACCCGTCGACTGTTCGTACTTCAAAGGCGAACCAGAGTTAGATTGCTTGTCAGGTTCACGTGGAATAGCAAGCAGTGAGTTTATATCTCTATTTACCTCTTTATTAAGCAAATGTTGTATTTTATATATTTATATGTATAAACAGCTTTCGAACTGTTTTTCGGCATTGTGGATTTGATTTGGAACGTGCTACTCGATGGGCATCATCGGGACTGCGTGCGCACCGGTAATGATTATGGTATTGAGGTAGGTTCGAGATACGTCTCACCTTAGTGAGGGCACCGGTGGAAGATACGTCTCCTGGGCTCACTATTTTATTAAGTGATAGTCGGGGATCGGTTATTGAGATACGTCTCACCGACACGACAATGGATTTAGAATTGTGGTTTAGGGTTTCATTGATAATCCATAATGAAATTGTTTTATTAAACGTTTTTAAAGGTTTTCTACTTAATAAATGTAAATGGTTATATAAACTCTACTCAGTAAATCTGACCCCGTTGTTTTCCCAAATTTTCCAGGTTTATGATTTGAGCATTTGTCAATCTCCGTTTCTTCATTCACGGAGGTTCTTTATTTATTTCAGAATAAGAGAGTCGAACTATTTTAACTCTTAGACCGCAGTAGTAGTATTGGATTATTTATGTTTTAGTCTTATACTTATATTTTTAGACTTTTGTTTGTTGATATAGTTCAACTATGATTTTATCAGCTTTGGCATGATTACAGTAATTATGGTATTTATATTATATTGCCATACTGTTGGAGTCATAATTTTAAATAAGTATACTTTCAATAAATGCTGTTTATCTGTACTGCTAGATTAGGCTGAAGTCTCGGTTGCCCCCGAGCATGTGGTTTTCTGCAGGTACATTGTTTTAAATGTTATAAATGGGTTATCCGCAAGGCTAGCTACGGGTTTTGGTACAACCATACCCATACCCTAGCGCCGGTCACGATTCATGAAAATGGGTCGTGACAAACTTGGTATCAGAGCTTTGGTTTCAAACCAAGGCTTTTTTTTTTTTTTTTTAAATTGTTAAGTGTTTAATTGTTTGGCATGATAAGTGGTTAACTTGCCCTAGTAACTACTGCGGAATTAGGATTCGTGTCTTGTCTTTTGAAACGTCATCTTTTGTTTTCAAACTTTCTGCCTACACCTGTAGGATAATGTCGAGTCAATCGTGTCATATTTGATCTTATGCCAAGATTTTATTTCATAACTGGTATTTCACTTAAGTGATCCATTTAATTGTTTTTGATTTCTCGAAAAATCTTATGATTGGTAATTTTCCTAAATTCATACTTGGCTATGACGTTGTTTGTCTTATCATGTTGATGTGGCATTTCATTGGGTAATAAACTTTGATTTTATGTCTTTAATGGTTTTATAACACTGGGTTATTTGGTGAATAGTTTTGGCTTTGGCCAAGAACATAAAAAAAAATTCGTTAGGCTTTGGCTTGTTTATGGTATAAATGATTTTGATAGTAAAATCGTTTATCACGTTTTGCGATTTTACGTTGCTGACCTCATGTTGGTTTAGAAATTCTTTAATAAAAAAAAAATTATTTAGGTCTAATTGGTGTTTTGGACATAAGAGTCAGATGATTAGTCTGAGCATGATAACGTAAAAGGTGATTTTCATTACGTTCCCATTAAAATATTTTTTTCTCGTATTTCAAATTTACTTTGACTGGTGATTCCAAAAGAGTTATTTTTTTTAAATAAAATTATTTTGTGAGGTGATACCATTTTTAAAGATTTAAATACTTTTGAAATGTTACCGTTTGGTGGTTGTCGACACTTTGGTGTTGGTCTTAATTGCTTGGTGCTATTTTTTTTTTCTTCGAAATATGTGTTTTGAATAGGTTAATTAAATTTTTCAGATGTCTCACTTGGGTGATGACTTGATGTTGTTACTTTGGTGTTGTCGAGTTTCCTGGTTGAAAAGATCGAGGTTTTGTTTTAAATTGCGTTTTTCTGAATTTAAAAATGCGTTGTATACGTTTTACAAATGATTATTGCGGGCTTGACTTGGGTCACCCAAATTGGAGTTGAACTTGGAAATTGTAATTACTCGGGTAACTCGTTGATTTTAAATTGAGGCGTTTGGAAACAAATTTTAGCCATTGTTTTGAAATGAGGTTTTCCGGAAAATGATTTTTCAAATTGTGGGGCTCGACATGAACTTGAAATCTATTTTGTTAATTTTATATTTCGATATGGGTTTTGATGCGTACTTTTGATCAATATTTTTATTTATGTTGATCTTTTGATGTTTTGAGCATGTTATTAATTGATTCGATAATTTAATCATTGTTGAATTGTTTGAGTTGTTACCATGTCGGTAAGAATTCGTTGATGCTATAATATGTTCCATGCTCAGTCCTTTTGGAATTACATTGTTGCCCACCCTAATGAGTAATTATTTTACTGCAAGATGCTTAAGTGCTTTTCGGTTGTGTGAGAAATTCATGACCTATTTTATTGTGTTAATAATTATGTCTCTCATGTTTGATTAAATTATGTCATATCAGTTATTGTCCTCGTTGGCCTCATTGTGTAGAGTATCACGTGAAGCTACTTTTCGCTAGTTTTTCTTTGCCTTAACTTTGGCGTTGGTGTCGATGTGCGATTTGATCCTTTGTTTTGACCCTGCAACCAGTAGATGTAATAACTGGTATAGTCGGATCTAGCTTTTAAACTCTGGAAATCGGGGTGATTAATTTTGATATCTAAAAATTTGAGGAGCGACTCTTCGGATCAGTGGTAGATCCTGTTTAAAAATCTACATTTGTTAGAGGAAGGTGATTTGAGTTATATTACTCAGTATCGATTGTATAATTCTACTTGTAAGTGTTTGCCTCGTGCGTTAAGTTTCGAGCGTTAGGCGTTTCTAAAATTGGGTCCGTTGTGGAAATTTAGAGTATCAACATTTTTTTTTGGCTTTTGGCATTCTAGAAAAGAATGTGGAAACTGTGTTCGAGGTTGATCAGTGTAGTAATACACCGGTGTTGTCGTTAGGTAGATCAATGAAATACCAAAACTGATAGTGGATCTGTGAAGGCGGCCGTGTTGTTTTGTTTTCCGTGGGAAATTTTCAATTTAATTTGAGGTGGAAACAGTTGTTAGTTAGATTTAATTTCGTTGTTTAATTGGATTATTTTGTTAATGACAATTCAAATTGGTGGATTAGGATAATGGAGATGGGCAAATATGTCAAGATGGACGAATGCACGTCTCACAGAGTGGAATGTCTAGAATATATTTTGAAGAAAAATTGACTTCAAATGTTAACTTGTTGAAGTGATTGAAATGTTTTTTTTCACGTAATTGTGCCCAGACATGTCATGAGCATGCATTTGAAATGCCACGAATAGGAAACTGCATTGAGCATTGAGTATGATCACTAATTAAAAGAAAAATAAATAATTGATACTAGCATGTAGTACATTCATCACGACATTAAATGATTAGGGTTTAATGCAACTCTTTGAGGATGAGAGCTGTCATCACCCTAGCGTACAATTATGTAAAATAAATTTTATCAGTGAGACTTTTCAAGAAAAATGTTTTTTCTAAACTCGCGAGTTATATTGTGAAAATGGTGTTTAAAAAAAAAGTTAAATTTCAAACGGTTTTAAAATTTTTATCTGGTTGGTATCTAGACAAGTACTCTGTGATGACAGTGGTGATTTAAGAAATATTTCATTGTAAGGATTTATCTTATATTGTTGGAGTATCCGCATTTTATAAATGAGAGTTATGGTTATAGGATTACACTCGAGGTTTAGTTGCGGTAAGAGCGAAAAAATATTGAGTTGGGATTAAAGAATTGTGTCAGCTTAGAATACATAATTTGAGGATTTTTTTAATTTAAGGAAATTGGTTATGCTCTGCGCGTTTATTAAAACGGAAAGACTTAAAAGGAATTTTGTTTTTACAGATTCGATTTCTGTTTAAAAGTTTTGATACCGTTATGGAAATTAATTCGTAAACGAAGAGATTTTTATTTGCAAAAAAATCGTTTTTTTTTAAGAAAGCGATGAAATTTTGTTAGTTTTGATTTAAAAGCGGATTTTAAGATTTTTATTTTTATTTTATTGAACGGTTTTATAAAAATCGTGAAATTATTTTGAAAGTAAGGTTCGGTTATGATTTCAAATTGAGAATGTTTTATTATGTTGATGCGTTTACGAACAAAAGGATTTTTTAACGAGTTAATTATTTTCGGTTGAAAATGAAATTTAAATTTGAGGTGCTAATGATTTTAAATTAAAGGAGGATGGTGTTATTATATACTTGTGTTTACGGAAAGCGTTTTTCTAGAATTTATTTTTTGGAGCATAACCAATAATCTGATTAATTGCGATTTGATCTAAATGATTTTATGTAGGATTCGAGGTTTTAGTGATTGAAAACAAAAATTTTGGAGGATGAAAAATTTTGCTATCAGAAGTTTGAATTATGTATTCCTTAGAAATTTGTGTGTTTTTGCGAAGTCGATAGTATTGTCGAGTGGATTTTAGTTGGTTGACTCGGGAAAATTCTAATAATGACAAATTTTCAGCCGTTATTTTATGAGAGCATATTTAATCAGGATGACATTTGATTTACTTGGTAACGAGCATTTTAAGTTTTCTTATAGGAGGAAATTGGTGTTGTGACCGCTATATGTGATATGGTGCGTAGACGTTAAGGAATGTAAAGATTATTTTCAGTTGAGAGTGTCTTTAGGGTTTCGGGTTGTAGTATTGGAGTTTGGCTTAGTAAGAGTACAATTTGAATTTTGTAATTGTTCCTATATTTGTGGTGTTGCTTTGATAGTTTGAGACTTGAGCTTGTTCTTTTGAAATTTTCCTCGTATAGCGTATCGGTTATTCCCGATTAAAAATAAATTTTTAATTCGTTCACACGTGGTGTTTGGAGAAGTCATTGAGGTGCCAAATTGTTGAACTTAAATTTTTTCGCATATGTGTGTGGTGATCATCTGAGTTTTCGAATCGGTTCGTTATTTAAATTCGAGGACGAATTTCTAATAAGTTTGGGAGAATGTAATATCCCGTATTTTTTCTTAAAAAAAAAACTATTTTTCGATGAGTTTCCGGTTATAATTTGGAGGCGCTTACGAATTTATGTTTCTTTTCGTATTTGGTTCGTGTTAGTTTGGTTGGCCTTTATTATTTAATTTGGCCATTCTATGATCAATACATATGCTAAATTATGAGCCTTAAGCTTGACTTTTATTGGCAGGTGTTAAAATTCTAGAAAAAACCAATTCGTTAATTAGCAAGAAAATTTAAAACTAAAATTTGGCCCAATTTATTTAGGCCAAATGTGGAATGTTTTTCTTTATCATTTTTTAAATCTTGGCCATGCATTAGGCTTAGTTTTGGTCCAATGCATTAAGTCTAATTTGGGCCCATGTAATTTCATTTAATTAGTTGGCCCAAATTTATGTTCAAACTTTTAGCAATGCATTAAGCATTCTGCAGCTATGCTGCGTTTATTTTTGTTCTCTCTTTTGTTTCCTTTATATTTTAGATTGCGTTGAAAACCTAATTCATTACGCCCACTTTCATCAAACCCTAGCCGCCATACTAAAAGAAACGCCCTGAGATCATAAACTTTCTTTTCCTCTCATTGCTTCGAATTGGTATGTTATCTCTTCAGTTTCGTCGTCCGTTTGGTTATCGTCTTTATCGTATCTAATTCGTATCTCAAATATTATAGCTTCAATCTGAGAGTTCTTCGACGATTCACTATTTTTCATCGTTCTCATAAATCCCTACGTTTTGGAATCGATTACGGTACGTAAATACCTCTCTGTTCATTGCCGTTCTGATTCGCCGTATACATGCTTTGTTCTGCAGTTTATGTTCCTTTTTCTGCTGATGTTGTTCCTCATTGTTCTGTAATGTTAAACCTATATGTAGGTTGTGTAATAATTCTTTGGTTGGTTTCATTATTGTGATCATTGTATTGGTTGATTGTATTGTTTTGGCTAATTAAAAAAAAAAGTAATAATCATAGGTTTTATATAAGCTGTTGATTCTTAAATGTCCGGATATGAGTTTAGTCTTTCGAATTACTGTGTTTGTTAAATAAGAGAATGAGCTGAATTTTAGTTGGTTGTTTAGAAGCCAAGGAATTGATTCAAATGGGTTCCCTTTTGATCTTCTCTGATGGCATTTGTCTTAATTATTGGCGGTAATGGTTTTGTTCAAATTGGAATTGTCTTGCTTAAGTATAAATGGATTTGCTGTTTCAAATTATGGCAAATGTATTATTAAATGCTATTGGTTAAATGATATTTATAAATATTATAATGGACTTTATGGTTAAGTAATTCGGTTAATTATTAATTTGACACCGGACCTTCGTTTATCATTTAGATTTCTAAATTACTAATCGATAACATTTTTTTTTAAATCTAAAAAAATAATATTAGTATCGATTATAATTTAAATCGCTCTTTTTATTATTATTATTATTATTATTATTATTATTATTATTATTATTATTATATTTTAAAAACGATATTTTATATTATAATATTTTTAATCAAATAATTCCTCGGGTAATTATCACTTTGAGAATCTTTGGCTTAACGTGTCAATTTTTGCCTAAATTGTTTAGTTAAATAATTGATTTTGAAATATTGGTTACTTGTGTTTTAAGCTATTGAATTCTATTTTTAAAATAGATAATTATTTTATCAAGTATTTAATTTATAAACTCGGGTTTATAATTTAATAAACTTTTGGATCGGGTTAGACCTTGGTCGCCCAACAAGTGGGAAGAAGCTTGGTAGTTTTAAATAACTCGGCTGACTCACTGATATGAATTTTAACTTGGGTTAAAATTAAATTAAATTGTTTATTAAATTACTTAAATTGTAATTTAATATATATAACTTATTTGGTTTGATTTCTATAACTTGGGTTATAGTTTTAATACGTTTTAATCTTATGTGTTTGATTATACATTGGCGTATCGTTGTGTGTACTAGTCCTATGTGGTGTCTAGTACTCTTTAGAGTTAGGGTCTGATTTTAATTATGATTTTAATATTTTATTTAGACCCGTCGACTGTTCGTACTTCAAAGGCGAACCAGAGTTAGATTGCTTGTCAGGTTCACGTGGAATAGCAAGCAGTGAGTTTATATCTCTATTTACCTCTTTATTAAGCAAATGTTGTATTTTATATATTTATATGTATAAACAGCTTTCGAACTGTTTTTCGGCATTGTGGATTTGATTTTGTAATATCCCGTATTTTAAATTTTTTTTTTTATAATAATTATTTTTGCATTCCGTCAAATTTTAAGTAATTTATTATTATTATTATTACATATTTTTATTTAAATTTATTTTAGTCGCTCGTTGATTCGATCGTGGTTTGATTCGTGTTTAGTGTGTGTTATTAATTTGTTTTTTTTTAAAAAAAAAAAGGAGAAAAGAAAGGAAAAAGAAAAGTGTATATATGTAATCTTCTTATGCATGAAATTCATGCATTTCCCTTCCTTATTTTAACGTGGCCCATTGTTTTCTAAAAGAAGAAAAGCCCACACTTTTAATTACATGAATAAGCCACATTCATGTGCTTGAATTTTGCAACAGAAGCCTTCATTCCTTCCTCCCCTATTTAAACGTGCTTCATCTACTGCATTACGTTTCTATTTTTTTTTCTAAACCTAATATTTTCATTCCCTTCTTAACAAACATCAGCCGCCATTCTTCAAGTGTTCTGAGATCATAATCATCATCTTTCATTCTATTATTCGAACCAGCTTTAAATCTGATTGTACTTTGACGGTTCACATCAACTCTGCGATCTCTATCATCGCTACGTTTCGAAATCGATTAAGACCTGTCGACTGTTCGTACTTCAGAGGCGAACCAGAGTTAGATTGCTTGTCAAGTTTCACGTGGAATAGCAAGCAGTGAGTTTATATCTCTATTTACCTCTTTATTAAGCAAATGTATTATTTTATATATATATATATATATATATATATATATATATATATATATATATATATATATATGTATAAGCAGCTTTTGAACTGTTTTCGGCATTGTGGATTTGATTTGGAACGTGCTACTCGATGGGCATCATCGGGACTGCGTGCGCACCGGTAATGATTATGGTATTGAGGTAGGTTTGAGATACGTCTCACCTTAGTGAGGGCACCGGTGGAAGATACGTCTCCTGGGCTCACTATTTATTAAGTGATAGTCGGGGATCGGTTATTGAGATACGTCTCACCGACACGACAATGGATTTAAAATTGTGGTTTAGGGTTTCATTGATAATCCATAATGAAAATGTTTTATTAAACGTTTTAAAGGTTTTTAACTTAATAAATGTAAATGGTTATATAAACTCTACTCAGTAAATCTGACCCCGTTGTTTTCCCAAATTTTCCAGGTTTATGATTTGAGCTTTGGTCGATCTCCGTTTCTTCATTTCCGGAGGTTTTTATTTTATTTTCAGAAATAAAGAGTCGAACTGTTTTAAACTCTTAGACCGCAGTAGTAGTATTAGATTACTTATGATTAGTCTTGTACTTATATTTTTAGACTGTTGAATGTTGGTGATTATTTTATTGCTTTTGGCATGATTACAGTATTTATGGTATTTATATTATGTTGCCATACTGTTGGAGTTATAATTTCAGATAAGTATACTCTGAATATACGTTGCTTATTGTACTGCTAGACTAGGCTGAAGTCTCGGTTGCCCCCGAGCATGTGATCTTCTGCAGGTACATTGTTTTAAATGGTATAAGTTGGTTATCCGCAAGGCTAGCTACGGGTTTTGGTACAACCATACCCATACCCTAGCGCCGGTCACGATTCATGAAAATGGGTCGTGACAAAGTTGGTATCAGAGCTTTGGTTTCAAACCAATGCCGTATTGTATGTTATATGTATAATTGTTTTGCCATGATAAGTGGATGTCGTGTCTTAGGAACTACTGCGGAATTAGGATTCGAGTCATGTCCTTTGAAACGTCATCTTTTGTTTTCAAACTTTCAGCCTACATCCCATAGGTGATCTGTGTCAGTCATTATTAAGTGTTGATGCTATAATTGAAAATTGTTTTCACTTAGATATTACTTTATATGTTCTATCATGTTGAGATCATTTTACTTGGGTGATTTTAGTTGCTTTTGATTTCTTTGGAAATCTTATGATTGGTAGTTTGCCTAAATTCATACTTGGTTATGATGTTGTTTGCCTTATCATGTTGATGTGGCATTTTATTGAGTAATAAACTTTGGCTTTTACACTTTAAATGATTTAATAACGCTGGATTATTTGATGTATAGTTTTGGCTTTGGCCGAGAACAAAGATTAATTAAAATTATATTTTGCTAGGCATTGGCCTTGTTTCGGGTGTAAATGATTTAGGCTGTTAAATCAAATATCATGTTTTGTGGTCATACTTTGTGTGACCACATGTTGCTTTGAGGGTTTTCATTGAGAAAATTATTTTTGTTCGATTTTTATTTTGACACGGAATCAGAAGAGAAGTTTGAGTTCAATTCTTTAAAAGTTTGATTTTTGGTTAAGTTGCCAAAGAAAAAATGATTTTCTTATATTTTGAATTTTGGGGTTTACGGAATGGATGTTTGAAATCAAAGATTTATCACTTGAGTTTTTAAATTACCGTTTAGCGGTTAGGTTATGTTGAGCTCCTAATTTTGAAAGGAGGAAATTTTATTCAAATACTTATTACGGATTTACTAATGTTTTGAATTTATTTCATAAACGGTTGTTTTGGGTTCGACTTGGGTCACCCAAATTTAGGAGTTGAGCTTAGAAGTTGTAATGACTCGGCTATCTCGATGATTTTATGGTTTGAGGTACTTGGGTATCCGTTTTAAAGTAATTGATTATAAGAAGAGACTTTTACAGATAGTGATTTTGTTTTAACCGTGGAGCTCAACTAAAAGTTTGGAAGTTTTGTAATTGACTTTAAATTTCAAAATGAATTTTGAAGCGTATTCTTTAAAGATGATATTATTGCAAGTTGATTTTAATTCAAAGGTTCAAGCTTGTTGTAGCATGTCCTGTTTTCGTCTATAAAATATGTTTGGGTTAATTTTGTTTAATGGCATGCTTACATGGTTTATAATTGTAAAAATCATAATAATTTTTGGTTAATTGCGTTGAGTATCTCGCAAGTTTGGTCGGATTATGTTGATTGCTTGTTTCGTCTCTTCTTGCGGAGTAGCACGTGAGATAATCTATTTCACGCGGTCATGGTTGATACCTTGATGTTTGGTTTGATCGTGACTCGAATCTTTGCTTAAAACCTGTGTTGATATAGTTTTAACTTTGGGTTAAGCTGGACTTGCCATTTTGTTTTTGTGGATCGAACCTTTGGGTTCGATATTGAGAAAGACGAGGGAAATATTCCCTTGGGTTGGCTGATGATTTCCGATTATCCTAGAACGGATATTGGAAACTCTGAACCGAGAAGATAGACCAGTGTATTAATACACTGATGTTTCCATCAAGTCTGAGGA
The DNA here is from genome assembly GCF_937616625.2 of Mercurialis annua. Classification (NCBI taxonomy): domain Eukaryota; kingdom Viridiplantae; phylum Streptophyta; class Magnoliopsida; order Malpighiales; family Euphorbiaceae; genus Mercurialis; species Mercurialis annua. The sequence continues at coordinate 53,446,975 of NC_065570.1, read as the reverse complement.
TGCGATGCAGGAGCTGGCGGTAAATTTTATAGGAACGTATTTTATGTGCTATTTTCTTTGGTTATGCTCAGTCTGGATTGAGTTTAGTTAGATACTTTTTATAGTAGCGTTGTAATGAAGTTATTAGGAGGAGTTGTTGTATAGCATCGAATATTAGTAGATTACAAGTAAGGCATTTTGAGGAATATTTTGAGGTAATCAAGTGCACATCTCACAGAGTGTAACGTCTAACAAATATTTTATTGTGAAAGGGATTTCAAAGGTTAAATTATTAAAATATTCGAAATATTTTCAACACGTAATTGTGCCCAGACATATCATGAACATGCATTTTGAATGTCACGAATAGGTTTGCATTGAACATTGAGTATGTTCACTAAATAAAAGATAAATTAATAATTGATACATGCATAATAGTACATGCATCACGTATTCACGTGCATAAAAATTATTAGGGTTGGATGCAACTCTTTGGGGATGAGAGATGTCATCACCCTGGCGCACAATTATGTAAAATGGATTTTATCGGTAAAGTGTTTTGAGAAAGATGTTTTGAAACGTACTCGCGAGTCATAGTATGATACACTTATTTATAAAGTTGTTGGATTTCAAATGATTTTGAAACTGTTACCGAAAGGTAGCTAGACAAATACTCTGTGATGATGGTGATGGTTATTGGACGTTTACGTATTGAGTGAATGGTCTGTAGTATCAGAATCTTGTGGTTATAAGTAGGAATGATATTTGAGGTTGCGCTCGAGTTATAGTTGTGCCAAGTACGGTGTATGGCTAGACTCAAATTAAGAAGTTTTAATGATAATTTTCGATTTGTGATTTAAGGATTGTGAATTAAGGATATTGGTTATGCTCATGTGAGATTAAACTACATTTTGTTTAAACGAAACATTATCTTTTCAGAGTTGATTTTGTCCAAGTGTTTTTGGTATATTGATATAAAGGTATTTTTTTATCAATAATGAGATTTGCGTTGCAAATTTTATCCTTCTGAGTAAAGAAAGAAATTTTGGAAAATTTGATTCAAAAGGAAATTTAAATTTTTCGGTGGAACAATTTCTCCGAATCGTCTTTTTATTGAAAGTAAATTTAAAAGCGATTTAAGTTTTAGAAGGTTGAAACATCAATGTGTATTTAAGTACGGAAAATTTTTCCATGGTTGATTATTTACGAGAAAGATATAAATTTATTTTAACAAGTGGGTTTAAAAAATAACATGAATTTTGTCAGTTGAACGGTTTCATAAATTTGCAAACGTATTTAAAAGTAAAGAAATTTGCAGACTTAAAATGCAAGTGATTTAAAATTTTCTAGTGTTTACAAAATCGATGGTTTTCAACAGTAAGTCATTTCGATTTTGAATACAAAAGGAGGTATAAGACGTAGAGTCTTTTAAAGAGAAGGGGAAAATTTTGAAAATAGAATATTTTGAGCATAACTAACAATCCGATCGGGGTGAATTGGTTGTAGTGATCTCTCGTTGTATACGAGGTAATAGTCAATTGATTTGAGTAATTTTGAGAATTTAAATCTGGTTAGGATATATGAGCTAGTTGATTCAGAAATCAATGATCGCGTCTGGTGAGTTCGACAACAATGTTGGTTGATTGATACTGTTAATTGAGGGTTAATTGTTGAAAGTCTGGATATCGTTTGGTTTGAATATTGAACCTTTTGTGTGGAGTAAAGATAAGTCTGTGAAACATAGTTTAATGTAAGTTTGACGGTTAGTTACTTTAGGTTATATCAAGCTATTTATTTTGATTCATTGGAGGAATCATTATGATTGGGGCTATTTATTATTAAACTAGAGATTCTATTATCGTGTGATAAGTTCACAATTTCTTTTGAATGACAATTTGAAATTTTGTGTTTATGATTCGCGAAGTTGATAGTATTATCGAGTTGGTAATAATCTTTTGATTGGATGATTCTTTGTAGTGTTTGTTTTAGAACCAAAATATTATCTGAAGTCTATTGGGTTTTGTTATCGATTATTTTGATGTCGATCTTGTTATAAGTAGAAGAAACTAGGTGTTGTAAAACAAGATTTAATCAGCTTGTGTTTTCAATTTCCTATTGAGACGATAGAGTCTGAAATTGTAAGAACTATATTTGAGCTTAGGGCTTGATCTTGTATTTTGATATTAAGGTTTTTATTATCGATGAGATTCGAGCTGGTTTTAGAAGCTGCACTAGTGCAGAGTAATTGTGACTCTCAAATAAAAAATTTATTGTTTATTCACATTGCGTTAATTGAGCAAATATTGGGGCACCAAGTTGTTAGGATCAGAAATTTGTGCACATATGTGATTTATGACTGCTTTTCGCGAATCAGTTTCAGATTTATAGCATGGGGTTCGTTTTTGTTTATCCTAAGTAGTTCAGTTGAGTTTTGTGTGGGAGAGTTTATATTACCTCGTTTGAATTCACCTGGAAGTGGTGTTATTATTTTATGTTAAAGGGAAGGTAGCGTTAAGGCTTTGTGACCTTTTAAGATTGTTCGATATATAAAAATTGTTCACTAGTTAAGTAATGTTGAGTTCCGCTACTCTTTAAACTTCATGTTGTTTTTATAAAGTGAATTTCCGGATTTTAAACATCATTTTATTTTATGATTTTCTTGTGTCGGGGTAGACTTGGGTCGCCCGACATGTGATGTAAGCTTGGAAGTCTTAATTGACTCGGCTAAGTACTATTTTTCTTGCTTCTAAGTTGTTTTACAAAATGGTTTGAAAAATTTCCGGACTATGTTTTTAAATGAAACTCAATAGGGCTTAACTTACTATTTGGTTTTGCTTTTGTGATTTATTTAGTGGAGGAATATTTTGAGTTTTCACGATGGTTAGGTGCGTTTTGTTCAGCCTGTTACGAAATTTTTTTGTTGTGTTATACGTCAGTAGTTTTGTTTTAAATTCGAGGACGAATTTTTAATAAGTTGGGGAGAATGTAATATCCCGTATTTTAAATTTTTTTTTTTTATAATAATTATTTTTGCATTCCGTCAAATTTTAAGTAATTTATTATTATTATTATTACATATTTTTATTTAAATTTATTTTAGTCGCTCGTTGATTCGATCGTGGTTTGATTCGTGTTTAGTGTGTGTTATTAATTTGTTTTTTTTTAAAAAAAAAAAGGAGAAAAGAAAGGAAAAAGAAAAGTGTATATATGTAATCTTCTTATGCATGAAATTCATGCATTTCCCTTCCTTATTTTAACGTGGCCCATTGTTTTCTAAAAGAAGAAAAGCCCACACTTTTAATTACATGAATAAGCCACATTCATGTGCTTGAATTTTGCAACAGAAGCCTTCATTCCTTCCTCCCCTATTTAAACGTGCTTCATCTACTGCATTACGTTTCTATTTTTTTTTCTAAACCTAATATTTTCATTCCCTTCTTAACAAACATCAGCCGCCATTCTTCAAGTGTTCTGAGATCATAATCATCATCTTTCATTCTATTATTCGAACCAGCTTTAAATCTGATTGTACTTTGACGGTTCACATCAACTCTGCGATCTCTATCATCGCTACGTTTCGAAATCGATTAAGACCTGTCGACTGTTCGTACTTCAGAGGCGAACCAGAGTTAGATTGCTTGTCAAGTTTCACGTGGAATAGCAAGCAGTGAGTTTATATCTCTATTTACCTCTTTATTAAGCAAATGTATTATTTTATATATATATATATATATATATATATATATATATATATATATATATATATATATATATATGTATAAGCAGCTTTTGAACTGTTTTCGGCATTGTGGATTTGATTTGGAACGTGCTACTCGATGGGCATCATCGGGACTGCGTGCGCACCGGTAATGATTATGGTATTGAGGTAGGTTTGAGATACGTCTCACCTTAGTGAGGGCACCGGTGGAAGATACGTCTCCTGGGCTCACTATTTATTAAGTGATAGTCGGGGATCGGTTATTGAGATACGTCTCACCGACACGACAATGGATTTAAAATTGTGGTTTAGGGTTTCATTGATAATCCATAATGAAAATGTTTTATTAAACGTTTTAAAGGTTTTTAACTTAATAAATGTAAATGGTTATATAAACTCTACTCAGTAAATCTGACCCCGTTGTTTTCCCAAATTTTCCAGGTTTATGATTTGAGCTTTGGTCGATCTCCGTTTCTTCATTTCCGGAGGTTTTTATTTTATTTTCAGAAATAAAGAGTCGAACTGTTTTAAACTCTTAGACCGCAGTAGTAGTATTAGATTACTTATGATTAGTCTTGTACTTATATTTTTAGACTGTTGAATGTTGGTGATTATTTTATTGCTTTTGGCATGATTACAGTATTTATGGTATTTATATTATGTTGCCATACTGTTGGAGTTATAATTTCAGATAAGTATACTCTGAATATACGTTGCTTATTGTACTGCTAGACTAGGCTGAAGTCTCGGTTGCCCCCGAGCATGTGATCTTCTGCAGGTACATTGTTTTAAATGGTATAAGTTGGTTATCCGCAAGGCTAGCTACGGGTTTTGGTACAACCATACCCATACCCTAGCGCCGGTCACGATTCATGAAAATGGGTCGTGACAGATTTGGAACGTGCTACTCGATGGGCATCATCGGGACTGCGTGCGCACCGGTAATGATTATGGTATTGAGGTAGGTTCGAGATACGTCTCACCTTAGTGAGGGCACCGGTGGAAGATACGTCTCCTGGGCTCACTATTTTATTAAGTGATAGTCGGGGATCGGTTATTGAGATACGTCTCACCGACACGACAATGGATTTAGAATTGTGGTTTAGGGTTTCATTGATAATCCATAATGAAATTGTTTTATTAAACGTTTTTAAAGGTTTTCTACTTAATAAATGTAAATGGTTATATAAACTCTACTCAGTAAATCTGACCCCGTTGTTTTCCCAAATTTTCCAGGTTTATGATTTGAGCATTTGTCAATCTCCGTTTCTTCATTCACGGAGGTTCTTTATTTATTTCAGAATAAGAGAGTCGAACTATTTTAACTCTTAGACCGCAGTAGTAGTATTGGATTATTTATGTTTTAGTCTTATACTTATATTTTTAGACTTTTGTTTGTTGATATAGTTCAACTATGATTTTATCAGCTTTGGCATGATTACAGTAATTATGGTATTTATATTATATTGCCATACTGTTGGAGTCATAATTTTAAATAAGTATACTTTCAATAAATGCTGTTTATCTGTACTGCTAGATTAGGCTGAAGTCTCGGTTGCCCCCGAGCATGTGGTTTTCTGCAGGTACATTGTTTTAAATGTTATAAATGGGTTATCCGCAAGGCTAGCTACGGGTTTTGGTACAACCATACCCATACCCTAGCGCCGGTCACGATTCATGAAAATGGGTCGTGACACCTATCAAACCTCCTCACACTTAACCTTTGCTTGTCCTCAAGCAAGAAATAAATCTTACTCTACAAAATATGTTAGAAATCCTTAGCATATAACTTAACAATAAATCAATAAAAGAAATCCCCGACCCTATGAATAATATGAAAAACAACCTTCTAAAACCGACAACTAAATAATGATGCAATCGAATAACAATAATAATTTTATGACATAATTCAATATAACAACGGTTACTAACTCATTAGTACAAGGTCAAATTGAATCACACTTCAAGCTTCACTATCACTTGCGGGACATGGAAAATAATCAATTTCTCACTTAGGCAAATCATAGCACAATTTAATAAAAACTAAGCTAATGGCATTTTCAACAAGTAGGGTATAGAACAAAGAAAGCTCACAATTGAAAACATGAATACTCACCATAAGCTTGCTCATAGTCCCGGACTCCGCTACTTGATTCGGTAATCAACAAAAATCATATGGTCTTTTATTGGGTTGTAATGTGGCTAAGGTAAAGGGTAGGTAAAAAGGTTAAACAAAGGCTAATTATCAACTTAATATACTATTTATTACTACTATTAACTTCTAGGTTGATCTAACTCCGGTTTTGCGTTTATGTGAACTTATAACTTTCTTTTATTTTTGATTTACGCTTTACTCATTGCTTTTTGCAATCTCAGAATTTTTTTTTCTTTTGAAGCTTTTGCTTGCAAATTTCTATCTTTTTTTTCTTTTTCAATCTTTTTTCAAGGCGCAATCTTAATCTTTTAAGCACAATGTAGTTCACTTTTCTCTTTTCACTAATCTCGAGTTATTAATCACCTATATTCATCATAGTCATAACAAATAATATATAAAGTCGATAAGGTAAACAAAAGAGGTAAATCATAGAACGGTAAAGGGTAAAATACGGTAAAAACAATAAAAAGGTTTAAGGCTCAAATTGGTGTAATCTAAGGGATAAAGGGTGGTCTATTTAAGTGGTCTAAAAGAAAGGGTATACCTAATTGCCATAATCATCTAATTGTTGAAAACTCAATCGTGTAACTTTAAACGGACACCGAGCAAGTTCTAGGAATAAAACATGAAATCAACACTCACAACAAGGAAATTAAGCTCAAAACTCTCAAAAGTGTGTAGTGTTATGCCATAAACTCAATTCCTACTTAAATTATGCTACTCATGCCAAAAGTTTAAAAACGACTATAAAAATAAACAATCAACATGTCATGAATCCGCATCAAGTTATTCAATTATGTTTCAACGATTTGAACAAGTCTAAATTTTGAATTCACCCTTATTTTATCGAATTATGTCAACGGATTATTAAGTCATTAAGCAAGCATCGCTTATCAATTGTCGAATTAAGAAAACGCGTTCATACATTCATTGATTCGGGGAAATCTAAGATTGACAAATTAATTAAGATACACACCAAATCAACTAACACTTTCATATTTAAAAGACAAAGATTTAAAGCGATACAAGACCTTGAAATAAACTAATTTAACACCTAATACAATCTACTAAAAAGAAAAATCACAACCTAATAAAAATAAACTAAAACTGAAAATAAAGATAAATCACCGAAAAATAACCCAAACGAAAAATAAATTTTTCTTCCCCCCTCCTCACACTATTTCTAGCTATGTCCCCAAAGCTAAGAAATAAGAAATAAAAATAGAAAAAATTGAAAAGAGTTTGGGTTTAGAAAAACAAATCTCGCTCTAGTCAAAGGCCGGTGGATCCGGTGATGGATAACGCTCTCCGCCGGCGGCATTAAAATAACCCCGAAGAAAATCCTCTTGCCGATTAAGTCGTGCTCGCATTCGATCTTGCCTCCATTGTAGTTGTGCAAGACCAACATGTTGTTCACGCCGGATATCTTCAAGTAATTTTTGGTTAGTTTCCCAACCAACCCGGTTTTGCTCCCATCCGGTCCGGTTTTGCTCAACCAACTCAGAAAACCGTTGGTCAAACCCGGAAACATGAGCCGCTTCTCCGGCTTGAGAAGTTCCCGCGGGTTCCTTCCCCGCTCTTCTTCCTTCTCCTCCTTCTTCTTCCCGTGCTACCTCATCTCGCCGTGTTCGTGCCACCAATCGTACCCTTCTATTATAGGGAATAACTCTTCCCTTCTTCACAAACCCGGCAACATCCAAATGCTTGATATTAAGAGACCGTGCTAGAATGGTCTCAAAAGTTGCCAAAGTAGACGCCGTAGGCATACAATTGTATTTCTCGGCCAAAGCACGAATAATGAAACCATAGCCAATCTTGGATAATTCGGATGGAACTTCCCTCAATCGCTTCAAAAGACGATACGCCGTGTTGACTTGGTAGGCTTCTATCTCCGGATGCAAAATAGCATTCAAAGCTAAAAGATCACTCTTGGCCACCTTCGTATATTCACCACGCCCGCCAAACGAGTGCCCAAACCACTTCACAAACACCACAATAGCGATGTCTTTGATTTCATTAATTTTGGATCCCCTTGTCCGATAATCATCACGATCCGTCAATTCTCTCCATATCTCCACTTGATCAAAATTTTGATCCCAATCTATCAACCCCGTTCCCCTCATTCCAAACATTTCCACCAAATCTTCAACACTAAGTATATGGCTAGTGCTGTTGATGCGGAAAGAAATAGATGAAGGAGAACCGCTAACCGGTTTGAGAGTAGAGAAGAATTCACGAGTAATTTCATCATAAGAGTGATGACTAACCTTTGATAATGCCGATAACCCCAAAATATCCAAATAACGCTCCACCTCATCCTTGATGCCAAGGCTCTCCATATCATCAAAATCGATTTGAAATGGAATTACCATTTCCCTTTCTTTGATACTCAAATATAAATCACCTTCCTCCTCCGTATGGATTTGGAAAGGTGCGTTATAGCGAGTAGTCAATATCGTCGAGGTGTTAACCCGAGATGAGGATGGAGCGGTTGATTTAGTACGTCCCCTTCCCACGGCCGGTAAGGGTGGATTCGCCGCTTCTTGATTTCTCGTGCTTGAACGACGGATTGGTTGATTTTCGGCATTCTTGCTTCGCACCATGATTGCGGAATGAGAATGTTTCTAAAAAATTTGGAGAATAAGAAAAGAAGAATGTTAGAAGAAGAATATGTGTGAAATAAAAAGTAGAAAAATGCAAGGTATTTATAGGAAAAATATAACAAATCTCAAGATTTCCCACCACTAAATTCAAACTCTCCATTTAATAACTTAGATTTGATTTAACGGTTTAGATTGAAACCATATATCAATCCAAGTGAAATTTAAACACTAATGAATGGTTTGGATTGGCCAAGTCATCAATCCAAGTGAAAAATTCAAATTTTTGCAAAGCACAAATCTTAAAGAAACACAAGTTTCAAAAAAAACACAAGTCTCAAAAGAAACACAAGTCCCAAGAAATCTACTACACTTTAATTCAAAATTCAAAATTCAAATTTTTCAAAATTTTTGATGCTTCCCGAACGGAAATAATTTAATCCCGAACGGGATTAGGCTTAATTCTCAGAACTCATTTTTGTCCCGTTCGAAATACTAACGAAACAAGGCAAAATTTCCTTGTTTCCCGAACGGGAATAGGCTTTCCCGAACGGGACAAAGGCAAAATTTGCCTAGTCCCGAACGGGATTACCCATTCACGTTCGAAAAAGTTAGAAGCCGAGGGCTCTTTCTCGAACGGGAATAGTGTGTCCCGTACGGGACAAAGGCAAAATTTGCCTAGTCCCGAACGGGATTAGCCATTCACGTTCGAAAAAAATGGGGGCTGAGGGCTGCTTCCCGAACGGGAATAGCCTTTCCCGAACGGGACAAAGGCAAAATTTTGCCTAGTCCCGAACGGGATTAGCCATTCACGTTCGAAAAAAATGGGGGCTGAGGGCTGGGTTTCGAACGAGAAAGGTTATTTTACGAACGAGAACCTCCTGAAATCTTGTATATACCTGCATAAACACACAAAAACACACCCCGGATTTAAACGGAAATAAATAAACAAATAAAAATTAAATACGCATAAAAAGAAAATAAAATAAATAAAACAAAACACGTAACCTCTCGAGATTGCCTCTCGAGTGCGCTTTATTTTCGGTCAAAAGCTAGACCGTGGCCCGGAATTTATGTAGGAGTGGTGAACGTGATTTGTTCCACTACTTGATCCGTCAAAGGTCCGAGATACGGCTTGCACCGTTGTCCATTTACTTTGAAGATTTCACCACTAGAATTCTCCAATTCCAAAGCTCCATGACTTGCCACCGTTCGAATTTTGAATGGACCGCTCTAACGGGATTTTAATTTCCCGGGAAATAATTTGAGGCGTGAGTTGTAGAGCAAGACAAAAGAGCCCTCCACAAACGTTTTAGGCACGATATGAGCGTCGTGCCATCGTTTCGTCTTTTCTTTGTAAAGCTTGGCGTTTTCATAGGCATTTAACCGAAATTCGTCCAACTCATTGAGTTGAAGCATACGTTTCTCCCCCGCCGCTTTAAGGTCAAAATTGAGCTTTTTAATGGCCCAATACGCTCTATGTTCAAGTTCCACCGGAAGATGGCATGCTTTCCCAAAAACAATACGATATGGAGACATTCCGAGGGGCGTTTTAAAAGCCGTACGATATGCCCATAATGCATCATCTAGTTTCAGTGACCAATCTTTCCTTGTGTTATTAACCGTTTTCTCTAGAATTCTCTTTAGCTCACGGTTAGAGACTTCAACTTGCCCGCTTGTTTGAGGATGGTACGGAGTAGCGACCCGATGATAGACTTTATATTTCCGCATCAAGGCATCGAATTGCCTATTGCAAAAGTGAGATCCACCGTCGCTTATTATTGCTCTAGGAGTCCCGTATCGATTCATCAAACGTTTAAGAAAATCCAACACTACTTTGGCATCGTTAGTGGGTAATGCTTCCGCCTCTACCCATTTTGAAACGTAATCTACGCACACCAATATGTATTGCTTTCCAAACGACATAGGAAAAGGACCCATGAAGTCTATTCCCCACACATCGAAAAGTTCCACCTCTTGAATGTTGGTAAGCGGCATTTCATCTCTCTTAGATATGTTCCCCACTCTTTGGCATCGATCGCAATGACTAACAAAGTCTTTTGCATCGCGAAATAGCGTAGGCCAAAAGAATCCGCACTCTAGCACACGAGCGGCGGTCCTTGATGTACCATAGTGACCCGCATAGTCCGAGGAATGGCATTGACTAAGTATAGGCATCATCTCTTGTAGTGGTACACATCTCCTCAAAATCCCATCTCCACACACCTTGAAGAGGTACGGTTCCTCCCATAGAAACCGTTTAGCATCGCTCAAGAACTTCTTCCTTTGGTGGTAAGTCAAATCCGGTGGCATTATTTCGGAAGATAGATAGTTTGCGATATCCGCATACCATGGCGTTTCCACTTCCGAAAGTACCATCAACATCTCATCCGGAAACGTTTCATTAATCTCTACGCCACTTATAATTGGTTCCGGAATCTCTAACCTTGACAAGTGGTCGGCGACGACGTTCTCCGTTCCTTTCTTGTCGCGAATTTCGATCTCAAACTCTTGCATAAGAAGCACCCATCGGATTAGTCTCGGTTTAGCATCTTGCTTTGCAAAAAGGTATCGAAGGGCCGCATGGTCCGTATAGATGATAACCTTAGAGCAAAGTAAGTACGACCGAAATTTATCCAATGCGAACACCACCGCAAGCATCTCTTTTTCGGTGGTGGTGTAATTGAGTTGAGCACCCGCCAATGTTCGGCTCGCATAGTATATCACGTGAAGCTTTTTCTCCCTCCGTTGCCCCAATACGCACCCAAGTGCTATATCGCTTGCATCACACATGAGTTCGAAAGGAAGAGTCCAATCGGGTGATGAAATAATTGGGGCCGAGATAAGGGCTTCCTTCAACCTAGAAAAAGCAACAAGGCAATCATTAGTAAATTCATAAGGAATATCTTTAACAAGCAAATTAGTTAAAGGACGAGCAATGGAAGAGAAATTTTTGATGAATCGTCGATAAAACCCGGCGTGCCCTAAGAAGGCACGAACTCCCTTTACGGTAGTTGGTGGTGGTAATTTCTCGATGATTTCCGTTTTTTGCTCTATCCACTTCAATGCCGTCCTTGGAGATTTTATGTCCCAAGACAATTCCCTCTTCTACCATGAAATGGCACTTCTCCCAATTCAAGACTAGATTGGTCTCCTCACACCGGGCCAACACTCGTTCAAGATTATTTAAGCACATCTCAAAAGAGTCCCCGAATACCGAAAAATCATCCATGAAGACTTCCATAATATCTTCAATCATGTCGGCGAAGATGGAAGTCATACATCGTTGAAATGTTGCCGGTGCATTACAAAGACCAAAAGGCATCCTCCGATAAGCAAACGTTCCATAAGGACATGTGAAAGTTGTTTTCTCTTGGTCATCCGGGAAGATAAGAATTTGATTGTACCCGGAATATCCATCGAGAAAACAATAATAAGCGTGGCCCGCTACCCGCTCCAACATTTGATCGATAAATGGTAACGGAAAATGGTCCTTCCTTGTCTCCGTATTCAACTTGCGGTAGTCAATACAAACACGCCATCCCGTTACCGTCCTAGTGGAAATTTGCTCACCCTTCTCGTTCTCAATCACCGTCATCCCCCCTTTCTTTGGAACGCATTGAATGGGACTAACCCACGCACTATCGGATATGGGGTATATAATTCCGGCGTCGAGAAGTTTTACTATCTCTTTGTGCACGACCTCCTTCATATTTGGATTCAAACGCCGTTGTCTTTGAGCCGATGCTCTTGACTCATTTTCTAGGTGGATCTTGTGCATGACCACCGAGGGACTAATTCCTCGGATGTCCGAAATTTGCCAACCGATCGCCAATATATGTTGCTTCACCACTTTGACAACTCTCGCTTCTTGTGTTTCTGACAAGTTGTTTGAGATGATGATGGGAAGTGTCATGTTGTCGCCCAAAAACGCATACCGTAAGTGAGATGGTAACGTTTTAAGCTCAACCTTTGGTGGAGAGATAGAAGAAGGTGGTGTCACGCTCTCTCTTCTAATCAAATTTTCGGCTTTCGGCTCATCTTCTTTGGAGTATTCTTCCCCGGAAGTTGCTTGTGCCTCCTCGGAATGGAATATGACTTTTGAAACCGGGAAAAGTTCTTCCACGAATCCATCAATCATATCCAATTTCATGCATTCCACCTCTTCAAAAGTGTTGCGCATAATCCTTTTCATATCAAACTCTACTTTGTCATCATCGATACGCAAAGTTAGTCGTCCGGCGTGCACATCAATCAATGCCCTCCCCGTGTTCATGAAAGGGCGCCCAAGAATCATAGGGCATGTTTTATCCGCCGCATAGTCAAGTACGACAAAATCCACCGGAAAGATGAATTTGTCTACTTTGACTAGAACATCTTCTACCACTCCGTATGGCTTTTTTAGGGAGTGGTCCGCCAATTGAAGCATCATTGATGTTTGCTTCAAAGTTTGATCACCAAAAATATCCCTGAAAAGAAACAAAGGCATTAGATTGATACTTGCCCCTAAATCACATAGACAATTAATTGAATTTAAATCGCCTATTTTGCATGGAATTGTAAAACTCCCTGGGTCCTTAAGCTTGGTGGGCAAGTCACTAAGGATGAGTGAGCTACAATTTTCCGTTAGGGAAATTGTGCCTTTGTCGTCCCAACTCCTTTTCTTCGTTATGATTTCTTTGAGGAACTTCGCGTATTGAGGCATCTCACGCAAAGCATCCGCAAAGCTTATATTGATTTGGAGTTTCTTGAAAATTTCCAGAAATTTATGGAATTTTTGGTTATCCGGCGTCTTCTTCAATCGTCCCGGGAAAGGGACCTTCGGCACAAATGGAGGAGGAGGTGGCGGTTTTATATATGGAAGTTCGGTTACTTCCTCCTCATTTGTTCCCGTTGTTAGATCGATCGCTTTCTCTTTACTTGCATGTGGATCATCAAGTTCTTTCCCGCTTCGGAGTTCAATGGCTTTTACTTGCTCCCTTGGATTTGACTCCGTTGTAGACGGTAAACCCCCTTGAGCTCTATTTTGAAGCGAGATGGCAAGTTGAGAAATTTGAGTCTCGAGATGGTGATTGACGGAAGCTTGGTTCTTAAAACCGGTTCTAACTTCCTCAATAAGCTTGTCAATCTTGCTCCCCTCATCCGTATTCTGATTTTGAAAACCGGGTGGGGGTTGTGGTCGGTAGTTGTTGAAGTTGCCTTGGTTTTGTGGACCACGGTTTCCTCCTTGAAAATTTGCTCCTCCCATATTTGGGTTGGCATTGGCTTGACCCGCATTTTCCCTCCACGAAAAATTAGGATGATTCCTCCACCCCGGATTATAGGTGTTGGAATATGGGTCATTGCCTTGCCTTTGCCCATTGACATAGTTGACTTGCTCATTTGAGTTTTGATGTAGGACGGGGCAATCCATTCCCGAATGATCGTGCCCATCACAAGTCTCGCAACCCATTTGAACTACCGCAAGTTGAGCATTCCTTTGATTTGCTTGTTGTTTGTACATCTCGAGTTGTGCTAGAAGTGTCGCATTCTTCGCTTTCATTGCTTCAAATTCTTGGGTTTGCTCGAGGGTCATTATACCCTTTTGAGGTGGTTGCCTCAACCGCTCGGTTGACCAAGAACAACTATTTGTAGCGAGTTCCTCTAGCAAGTTATTGGCCTCATCATAAGTTTTCTTCATAAGTGATCCTCCCGATGCCGCATCAATCGTTGCCCGTGTAGCCTCATTGGTACCATTGTAGAAAATAGAGACAAGATGCTCCCTTCCTAGATGATGATGCGGACAATTTCTTTGAAGCTCTTTGAAGCGTTCCCAAGCTTGGTATAGAGATTCACCATGTAATTGGAGAAAATCTATAATTTCCTTGGTCATCCTCGCGGTCTTACCCATAGAGAAATACTTATTGAGAAAAGCTTGTGCCAATTGCTTTCATGTTGTGATTGAGGTGCTTGGAAGTGATTGAATCCAATTCCTCGCTTTATCCCTCAAAGAGAAAGGAAAAAGACGAAGCTTGATTTGATCCTCCGTCACATTATGGATTTTGAATGTGTTGCATACCTCCGTGAATTTTGAAAGATGGGCGTTTGGATCCTCGCGTTCCAACCCATAAAATTGACAACGACTCTCAAGTAGTTGAATCGTTCCCGGCTTGATTTCAAAATTGTTAGCGAGTATAGGAGGTGCAAAGCATCCATAGTTGGCGTTGTCTACGTTGGGTAAGAAGAATTCACCCAAGGTACGTCTTGCGGGAAGAGGGGCAACCCTCTCGTTTGGCCTAAGAGCTAGGCCATCATGTAGTGGTGGTGGAACAATCCCCTCGTGATTCAACGGAGGGTTACGGTCGTCCTCCATTGTTTTGGATTTCCGCGCTGTTTTTCGGATACTTCTTTCGAAGGATGTTAAATCTGACTGAAACGGTTCTAACGGTTTTCTGGCACGTCGTGTATTAGGCATACACTAACCAAAACTCCTGCGCAAACACAAACAAGAAAACCAACGTAAAATCCAAGAATCACAAAGTATAAAAATAACTAAAATTAAATAGAACTAACTCAATCTAAGAATAAGATACTTTTAATTAATTTAATTGCAATTGCTCCCCGGCAACGGCGCCAAAAACTTGTTGGCAAATAATCGCAAGTGTACGATATCGCTCAAGTAATATAACTTGGAAGACCAAGTATCGATCCCACAAGGAACAATGAACTAAACAACTAATTTCTAATATTCTTTAATTGGCTAGTAGGAAAATAAATGGATTTGTGTAAACTAATTATAATCTAACGTGAATTAACTCAAGTAATTTAGACTAAAAATCTGAAATCAAACAAATAAATTGAAGTTTAAACAATAATGGTAAAAAGCTCAAGGATTGATAATTCCAAGTGAACTAGTAGAAGAATGGATCAAAATTTATCTAGTGATTTTATTATGAATCGAGCTATTCTAATGCACCGAATCCCGCTCTCTCAAGCCTCAAAGATTCAAATAAAATCACAACCTAATTAGCTAATCAATTATTAACTTGCTCTCACAATATTAAAACTGAATTAAATAACTAAATTGTAATTATGAAGCAAACTCAACGACTACCTAAATTCCAACCCGCTCTCACGGTGTTTTCCTCTAAGTTTTTAATTACCTATGTCTATTTAATTAACAATCTCTCAATTAGTTAATTAAACACAAAATCATGAACTAAGTAATCAAATTAATTCAAGCATTAATCTTAGTAATTAAAACACAATTTTACTCACTTAATAAATCCTAATCCAATTCGAAAACTAATCTAAGTGTTCATATCAATCCCCGAACAAAGGATTTAGTTACACATGCTTAAACTTAAATTAAACAAAGAAGAAGATGAAGAATTAAACATAATTAGAATAATAAATACCGGAGTTGTCAATTTCGGGAGAATCGTCTAGATTAAACTTGAAATCTTCACAATTGTTCTTTGCAGAAACTAATAATAAACTACTTATAAACTGCTGAGAAATAGAAGCTAAAACGCTATTTTAAGAGAATGAAAATAAAACTAAAGTAGTCTAAATTATTCTACGTATTAAATTGAGTCTAGTACAAGGTCTTTATATAGTAGGAGAAGTTCCGGAGTCTTCTAATTCGTATTACAAACCAATTTGTAATAGGAATTATAATTGTAATTGGAGGAGGAATTTCAATCCAACTCAAAATCTGCTGCACGTGTATTTTCCTTCTTTCCCGTTCGGGAAGCCATAGTTCCGTTCGTGACATGCCCAATTTTCTTCTTTCCCGAACGAAACTATCTTTCACGTTCGAAAAAACTGTAGACCGAAAGCTTTGAGATCTGATTCCTTCTTGAGTCCCGAACGGGACAAGGCTTTTTCGTTCGGGACTCATGCTCACTCTGCATGGTTTCCGTTCGTGAAACCTCTTTTTCGAACGGGAACAACCCCTTTTTTCCTCAATCTCGTTCGTGAACTTCAATTCCTTCGTTCGCAAGCTACGCTTTTTACTCGTACACGCAATCCACCATAAATTTTGCCCCAAATAGTCGTTTTTCACCTAATTTCCACTGGAACACTAACAAACACCATTAAACGTAAAAACGCCAAATAATGTATAAAAACAATACTACACATGATGAAAACCGAGTAAAATCGACCCTAAATATAGGAGTAAAATACTCCTATCAATGTCCCAATAAGATTTGTAAAAATTCCCAGTAAACCCATCTGGACCTAGGGCACTATGAGGATCCATAGCAAACACAGTTTCTCTGATCTCATTCAAAGAAGGGCATTGGGCCATAATCGCATTATCTTCATCTGTCACCAAAGCAGGAATAACCGATTTAATCAGATTGATATCAGATGATGAGGAGATATCTGACCTGAATAATGATTCATAATAACTAAGGATGTGATTATCTATAGCTGATTTATCATCAGTGATTGAACCATTAATATTCAGCTGTTGAACCCCCTTATTTGGCTTTTTTCTAGCAAACTGCTGGTGGAAAAATGCTGAATTTCTGTCTCCAGATTGAAGCCACTTAACCCTGCTTCGTTCCTTAAGAAAAATCTCCTTTTGCTTTAGACACACATCTAAAGTTTCATGAGCATGGAGCTCTTGACGATGGAGATCTTCAGAAAATCCATTCACAGCGAAATCTGATTGGATGGCAGCTAATGAAGCATTAGCACGTTCAATGTTCTTGTCCAAATGCCCGAAAACATCACGGTTCCACCCCCTAAGACCCGTCCTTAAACGCTTCAGCTTTGCTCCTAAAATCTGCATCGGGTTGGCATCCTCGACTGCATTGTACCAACTTCTAGAAATAAATTCCCGAAGATTTGGATGAGTAACCCACATAGCCTGAAAACGAAATCTGGAAATTGGCCTGATGAGAGACCCACAATTGAGCAAAAGTGGATTATGATCTGAGTGATGACGAGGAAGAGTAGAACATCCAATCTCTGTCCAAAAACTAAAGAACTCCATATTTCCCAGGGCTCTATCTAGACGGCATTCCACTCTGTGACTGCCACGTCTACCATTGCACCAAGTATAAAAGGCCCCTCTTGTAGGAATATCAGAGAGGTTGCAATCATCCATGAAGTTTTTGAAATCGCGACATGAACCAGAGGCCGGAGCAGATCCCGTTTTTTCATGGGCTCCTAGGAGGGCATTAAAATCACCAATGACACACCAGCTGACCGAAGAAGATAACTGATGTAATTCGTTCCAAAGATCCCTTATCCTGATACTACAAGTACTTCCATAAATAAAAGAGATTCTTTGCGTAGTAGTTGCCATACTAATGTCTATAGTAACATGTTGAGAATGCATAATAACAACTATTGGAGGAGGCAGATTGGTTTTACCCATAACCCATATAGAAGGCAATGCAGAATTGTTCAATGCAACAATTGAGTAGTTTAAACTATTCCAGAAAGATGATGGAATAGTTGTGAAAGCCACCATAGGCTCAACCAGACACAAATAATCAGGATTATAAAGATTGCAATAGGAGTAAATAGTGCGTTGAGTATTAGAGTTACCCAAACCTCTACAATTCCAGAAGATTATCTTCATAAATTAAGCTTTTTTGGTTTCTTGGTTATTCTTTTTGAAAGAGTAACCTTATATTTGTGTTTTGAAGATTGTTTTCTCTGAACCATCTTCCATTTGTCTTCTTCCTCCATGATATCAGCCCATGAGCTATCTTTGTAGCATTTGCCTTAGTTGGACAGTCAGAACAGCTCGGAGCAGTCTCCTGTAACTCCTCATCATTGCCTGCATCATCTTTCTCAAAATCTTCTGGAGCAGAGGGGACTTTTGGATCAGTCACCTCTGTGACACTTGTTGTCTCTTGAATACCTGCATCTGAAACCTCTTGATGGTTCAATTTCTCAGGTTCTTCAACAATAGCAACAACTAACTTATTATGTTCTTCCAAAGTAACAACATTCTCAATAGTTGATTTACTTAAATCTGATTGAAGTTGTTTGAATGCATTTGAAACTAGAATTTCTGTGGCTTTTGGCTTCCAATTCTTCTGTTTCTGCAGTTTCTCTGGCTGGTTTTTTGGGTGACTCTCCATGCTCGGTTTAGCCGCCCATCGGCAATTTTTATGCATATGACCAATGTTAGAACATATATTGCAAAAAGATGGTAAATTTTCATAAACAATATCTATGAAGAAACTCTTACCAATGCGCTCAATCATAAGACTTTCTGGCAGTGAAGTAGACAGATCCACATCAATTAGAACCCGAGCATAGTGACCGAATTCACCATTAGCTGTTGCTTGATCAATCTTCAAGGGGACTCCGATTCCTCTTGCTATTGAAGAAAGAATTTGTGAATGCCAATACTCCCAAGGTAGTTTGTAGAGACGAACCCAAATCTGGGCATTGGTTGTTCTCTGTATGGAAGGGTCAAAATCTGGTGACCAGGGTTGTAGGCGAAGAGTGCCTGGTTTAAGAGCAATTACACCTTTCCCCCAAATTGCATTCTTTTCCTCTATGGTATTTAGGATAACATGATAATATCCCCTCCCCATATAGATAAGTTTCCATTCTGATTTGAGGTTCCAGACTGATGTGAGTTTCTTCTTAAGATCAAAGAGTTTCCAAGGTGATTCCCCTTTTGCGAGAACAATTCTGGCTATCAAAGCATTTTTGCAGAGGGGAAGTTGTTGTTCGTAAACTGTTTGATTGATTTTGATGGCAATAAACCCTCCTTTATCCGACTTGACACAATCATCAATGGTGGAATCAATGATCAATTTGTTTCCTGAGACAATTTTAGCATATGATAGATTGTTTGTTTGTTTAACACATCCTGTGTGTTCTTTTGGAATAGGTGCAACAATAGGTATGGATGGCGAAAACATGGAGGCATGACTGAGATAATTATCAGGTGAAATCATGGTGGTGGCTTTACTTTTGATTATGGCGGCGTTCATGGCTTAAGCGGCGCTAGGTCATGATGAGAATCATGTGTGATTTACTTTATTTGTGACCAATTCAGATCTAGTTTATTTTAGTTAGTACTCTAATTTTTTAGTTAGTACTCTAATTTTAATAATTATCTTAACACAATAGTTTATTTTAGTAAGCATTCTAATATTTAAAATTATTTTAATAATTTATAATTTATAATTTATAATTATACTTTATAAAGTGAAAAGAACGTTAACTTAAATGTGTTTGTTTATGAGTGAGCACTAAGAAAAATTTTATTTGAATTTTTTTGGAAGCATGTAATATAATACGTTCAATAGTTTACTCGAAGAATATTATAAATTTTTTGTTGCTATGACGATTTTGTTAAGCTGTATCCTATAACATGTTTTAGTTGAGTAGATTACTATATAGTAAGTAGTTTTAATTATAATAGGAGTCATTAGTTTAGTTAATATTCCTAATCCAATTGAAAGTTTGTATTGTTATTATTCAAATTAGCAAAGAGTTTGTTTATTATTATTATTATTATTATTATTATTATTATTATTATTATTATTATAGAGTTAGAATTTTGATTGAATTAGGAAAAGAGCTAGAGTTTTAATTTGATTAGAAGATTTATTAATAAATTAATTATTTTATAATTTATTAAGGACATTATCGTAAATGTGCCTATCCCCCTCCCATCCGTACTTTTATATATAGTATAGATATATAATTACTAGATTAACAAGCGAAAGTGTTGTAATATAGTGAAAATTGAAAATAATAAAATTGTATTTTCTTTCCCATTGTCTGGGAAAGAACAAATCAAAACATTTATAAGAGAAAATTTTTTATTTGGATTTGGACTCGAGAGGGGTGCCTATTTTTGTGAATGAGGAGTTAAATCCTTACTGATTAACCATACATGCTCGTAGTCCAGCTTGGCTTGGTTCGATTCGACTATTATTATTTTTGATTTTATTTTTTATAACACAAAAACTATTGGTATTCAAGAGTCCTTTAATTTGCTTAACTCTTGTAACCTATGCATACAAAACTACGATTTTCTTTGACAATAAATTACAACAATAATTATTTTTATTACTGTTTTAATTAATTTCATTATAAATAGAGGCATTGTCTTCCTCTTCAAAATACACTTGAACACAACTATTTTTACACAAACTGAATTTTTTCAAACAATAAGAGAAAGAGTGTTATAGAGCGTGTAGTACAGTCCAGTACTATCGTATTGTTTAGTTGTTTTATCCTAAAGGTGACGTGGTTGACATACTGTTTGGATTAAGAGAGACAGAACCGCAAAACTATTTTTACAAAAGCGGCCTAATTTGCGACTCAGCCAGTAGTATCAATATTTGATATTTTTATAATTCTGTAATTTTACCGAATTGTCTCAACAGAAAGTGATTGTTAAAATGTATTAAAAAGCAAATATTCATATATATTTAAAATGGATGTGGATGCTCTCAATTATTATTCGAAATTATCCCAAATTGCTAGAATCAATAATTTGAATAGTTAGTTTAGGCTTAATCACTAAAAAATCTCAAGTTTCTCATGATCAACTTTTAAAAGGCTTAATTACTTAAAAATCATCCACCTTTAGTTTTTTTTCGTTTATACCCTAACCTAGGAAAAATTTGAGTTGTACCCTTATTTGGATTTTTATGTTTCACCTCTACCCCAATTCAAAAAAAATTATTGAAAACAACTAAATACAAGAATTATTCCATACTATTTTCTATTAAAAGGAATGCAAACAAGTTTTTTATTTTTGAAAATGTTTAAATACGTCCTGAAAATTAATATTTTTTTTCATTTAAAAAAAATAAAAAATAAAAAAATGCTTCCGTCGAACCTGCCGCCTGACTTCCTCGGATCCACACTCGACCTTAAATCCGCTGTTGATCTCCTTCCATGGAAGGAGGAAATTATATTCCTCTTTCCATGGAAGGAAGAACATTGTTCCTCCTTCTTTTGAAAGGAGGAATGGATCTCTTCCTCCTTTAAAAAAGGAAGAACAGATTTGTTCCTCCTTCAATAGGAGGAACAACTGTTCCTGCTTCAATGGAAGGAGGAGTAGCTGCTCCTCCTTTCGATGGTCCTGCGTCCGTCTGATAATTTTTTTAAAATAAATTTATTTTATTTTGTTTGAAAGTCATTTTTTACGATTTTTAATTATAAACATTTATTAATAATTAGTATAACTTATTTAAAAAAAATTATTATAATTTGTTAAATGTTATGAGGAAAAATGTGTTTTTGTACTAATAATAACTTTAACGTCTAATTAAAATATATATTAAAAATAAAGGATTATTTTAAATTTTTTTCAAATGAAAAGAGGTTAATTTGATTCCTCGGGATAGAGGTGAAACATGAGAACCTAAATAAGGGTACAATTGAATTTTTTACTAGGTCAGGGTATAAACGAAAAAAAGTTAAAGGTGAGTGGTTTTTAAGTAATTAGGCCATTTTTAAAACATCAATGTTAATTTAATTTTGATAAATTTCAAATTTAGCAAACTAACTAATCTTTTTGATTTTTATGATTTATGACCAAACCTAATATTTTCCACTCAAAAAATGCTTATCAAAATTATGTTACAATTAACGAAATTAAAACTTTAGTCAAAAATAAAAATAAAACGATTAAAATTATTTATATTTGAATTGAATATTTTGGCTGCAATTAAAATAAATGTATCAGCTAGGTAGCACAAAAACGGAAACGGAAAACGGAAACGACATGAAACAGACACGGAAAAACAACAAATTTTTAAAATGAAGGACACAAAATGTGGGGAAACGTGTAAATAATAAAAAATAGAGATATATTTATAATATTAGAAATTATAAAATATTATATATATTAAATTTTATGCCAATGAATAAAATAAATTAAACATAATTAAATCCAATAAAAATAAGAAAATAGTTTTATTGTAGATAAAGTAAATAATAAAAATTGTGGGTAATTGATTTAAAAATTATTAATTGAGAACTTTTTAGTTTTTTTATTACTATATAATTTTTTTTCATTTACGGAAACGGTTCGAAATGTTTCCTTATGAGTCTACAAGAGTTTCCGGTTTCTGAAACGTTTTCGAAACGGACACGCAATTTTGTCAAAGTTTCCGTGCTTCGTATCAGAGTTAGAATAAAAATTAACGTTTCTAAAAAATTACTCCCTCCGCCCATTTTTAGTTGTCGCTTTAGGCTAAATTGCTAAGATTAAGAAAGTGCTTCTTTTGTCTTAAATTATAAACATAAAGACTACTATAACCCTATTTATAAACTCCACTATTGAAAAATTTAGTTTTAAAAATAGAATTATTAACCCACTATTGGATGATTTAGTTTTGAAAATTGAACTATCATTTAATGAAGTGATTTAATAAGAAGGTCAAATTTGGAATACTAGTGTAAAAGTCACATAGAAATCCTAAAATAACAACTATTGATGGACAAAAATATTTGTCTAAAGCGACAACTAAAAATGGACAAAGGGAGTATACCATTAATAGAAAATGAAAACGTTGATTTTTTTTTTAAATGATCAAACATTTAGTTTATCATAAATCCCTCACTATAAAAACTGAATTTGATATTCATTTGTCACATGAGGTTTTTGCTTAGTACATGAATACAATTTTCTAGACGAAGTAGTCGAATAATATGCATGCATCT
This sequence comes from Mercurialis annua, assembly GCF_937616625.2. Taxonomy (NCBI): domain Eukaryota; kingdom Viridiplantae; phylum Streptophyta; class Magnoliopsida; order Malpighiales; family Euphorbiaceae; genus Mercurialis; species Mercurialis annua. The sequence continues at coordinate 53,423,871 of NC_065570.1, read as the reverse complement.
TAATTTTTCTTTGCTTCCAGATTGCAATCAACCTATCACATACGTTACCTCTCGACGTTGATGGGGTTAATTAGAATTTTCTTTCTATGAAGCAGGATTGAACTTCGAATTTTAGAATCTTTCCAAATTTAATTATATCCAAGTGTTCAAACCATAAATTTTAATATTTTTATTGAATAGGCAGCTCACCTCTTACCATCTATTTTTCAGGAGATAGGCCTCATTTATTTAGGTTCGTGCAGTCAGTTGATTAGTCTTATTAGGTGGGTTAACGGTGTCATCTGAATTTAAATTTTATTTAAGTATAAGTTTCAATTTTCTATGAAAAATTAATTATTATTTTTGAAATTAGTATTTAGCTTTTTTTAAAAAAAAATTCATCGGATCTCATTAAATTGAATATGAAACAGTTACATTTGTAAGAAACTCGGGATAATTTGAAAACTAAACCCGATGACCTGACATGGAATAAATAACATGTTGCATGATTCGCAGACCTTACTTACGAAAATAAAAATAAATTATTAACTGTTTCGCGAATTAAGTGCAGTTTTCAATCACTCTTCGTTCGAACTTCTCCAAACACCCACAAACTCACAGCATCTGATTCAATCAACACTTGATATATCTCCTTCTAAAAAAGAGACAACAACTCCTTCTAAAAAGGAGACAACAAACCTTTCACATAGAAAGGACAACAAACCTTTTATAAAAAAAAAGACAAAATAATACATTCAAAAAGAAGAAAAACAATAAAAAATGAATAAAACTAGTATAGCTCATAGACGAATCCATTTTATTAACTAAAGATCTTCAATCTATCGTCGATTCTTGATAATTGAATTGCGCTTCGTGATAAATTTTAATCCGTCAGAAAAATGAAAAAGAATTGACTATTTATTATATTCTATGAAATTCAAATAACATAAACAAAAGGGGGTGGCTACCGTCAATAGAAAAATTAAGCCATTGACGGCTGCCGAAGAAAAATTTAGCTTCTGTTTAAAAATTGATATTTATAAATTTAAAAAAATTGTATCATTTTAAGGTCGTTAATTAATGACCGAATAAAGAGATTTTTGAGATTGTATTTTGAGTTATGGTTTTATTATATTTTTTTGAGAGGGGGGCTACATATATAATTATTTTTATAAATGTATAAGAATACCTCTCTAGAAGCTAGTAAATTCAACTAACATCGTAAGTTTGTCGGCTAACAAATAATTAATTATCTTTTCAGTAAAATACTCTATAAAAGTATGAAAAGTGCATGCATCATTGCATATTACTGTGTGTATGTGTATATATAAAGTAACAGACAATTTTATTAATTTCTTTCGATATGTATATTGTTAAGAAAAAGTTTGATTTTTTAACAGGAATATGTTTTCCTCATCACTTATAAAATGGATAATTAATTCTGAAGGTGTCTAAACTATTATTTTATTATATTCTGTGATCAAATTTTATTTCGTTTTATTGTAATTGCTAAAATTTAATTTTATTAAGTTGTTCATCTAGAATGCTGATGCGGCAATTAAATTTTACCTGGTGGCAATGATTTTTTATTTGTAATTTTTGGACAAAAAAATACAATTTGAGTGCCACATGCATCTTTTGCAGAAACAATTTGGTTGAAATAAAATTGAAGCTTAATAATTAAATTGTAACAAAATTCAATTTGATAATAATTGAAAGGACTCAAAATTTAATCATCAAGATGCAAAAAAATCGATATTTTGGATACCCTCGACCCTTATAAAAATAATACCAAATACATCATAAAACAATAATTATAAAGTATTCGAAAATTATATTATATGAAACCATTAATTTATTTAAATAAAAACAAACAAAAATCTAAAGATAAAATTCTGGCGTCATACAAATAATTCGAGAAATTCAACTAATTATGAGAATTCTCGGACACTATTTATTTTCTTACAACTTTCATCTTCAATGTATGCTTTATTCTTGATATATCTCAATGATATGACAACAACTTTGATTCATTAAAAAAATGAATTTAAAGTTTAAAAAACTAAACAGTATTGATCTAATTAAGAACTAATACACCAAAATAAAAGATACTATCATCAAACACACATAAAATTAATTTATGTGTTAATTGTCCTTTATTTAATTTATATGTTAATTACCCTTTACTTAGAGCATCTCCAACAACGCTCTCTATTTTAAAGACCATCTTTAACTAAATAGAGAGCATCTTTATAAATAGAGATGCAAAATTTAAATTATATTCAATGGACTCTTTAAATTTTCTAATTTTTCTCTTTTTCTAATTTTATTATTCTCACTTTTTCTCCTTTTAAAGAATCCCAGCCAAACACAAGCAGAATTTTCTATACTTTAATTATTTGTAAAGATTGAAGTCTCAAATAATCAAATAATTTTAAAGAACATGGCACTTTGTTAATCTATTGTTTATGTTTTAGATGTTATGATAATTACTCTCACATGAACCAAGCATGTTCTTCAAATTTCCAGAATATGTGAGATATGTATTTTAAGAACTTTGAAATTTTTTGCTAGTATTCAAATCTGCTGGAATTAATCAAAAACCCAACAATAAAGAAAAGGGCATAGCAGCTAGAACTTCAATAATTCATCACAGTTAACTTTTCACCCAACTCGTTCAACAAAAACAACAACCAAATTTCAATCCTACAAAACCAAATTCATCAAAGTAAAATTTGACATACAATTACTTTAAACAGAGAAAAACCCTAAAAATCTCAAAAGTTAAATTAATTACTTACTTCAGTTCAAAAAGAAGAAAAAAAGAAGAGAATCAAAGATAACAAACATTAAATTACACAAACTCCATCAACTTGCCGATTGAAATTCAACTGAAATAAAAAAGAAGTGCAATATGAAAATTATTATTAAATCGGCAGTTTTACAATTAGTAGAAGAGAGACAATTTTCCTCCTAAAAATCAGGAAAGTTTGGAAAGAGAATTGATTAGTGATAAAATAAACGTGATTTTCAAAAATACAGAGTTGGTTTGGCTCTCTAGATGTGGAGAGCCAAACTCACTCTTTATTTTTAATTTTAAAAATAAAGAGCCCATTGGACCACCATTTTTAAATTATACTCTTTATTTTAAAGAGTTTTGGACTTTTAAAGAGTCCATTGTGGATGCTCTTACAAGTTGAGGAGACAAATTGTCAATTAAGTTGAAAATTTTATTACAGAGGAAAAATAGAGAGAGGTGAGAGGAACCACTGTTTCCTCATTTTTCAAATGATTGATATATCCTCTCTCTCTATCTTAATATAATAGTTTTATTTTTAAAAACACAAATATTTAAAAAAAAAATAGTTAGTATAGTTATAATATTATATTTTTTCAATTTTATCTCTAACTAGTAATTACGATTAAATTTAACTTTATTAAAAAAATTAAAATATTAAATAATAATTGAAAAGTATAAAATTTAATTAATGATTGTCAAAATTAATAATTTATAACCATTTTTATTGTAAAAAAGTCGACAAATGAGTTTTTTAAATATCTCATTTACTGCACCATATTTTTTAGATATTAACTTAACAATATTTAAATAAAAATTATGTTAATTAATGGGACTATTATTTTGGAACTGATAAAAATGAAAAATGATACTATAATTTTAGAACGGAGAGAGTATTATTTATTAAATGATCGATACATTTGAATATTTGATATTTAAATAACAAAAAAATTATTGTGTAGCTTATTTAAAGAGATCATCGAATTATTAATTTTATTTTAAAAACGGTGTTAAACTATGAACTTTGTTTTAAAAAGGATACTAACTTTGGTTACTAAAAAGAAATAAAATAATAATTTAACATTGATTTTTGATAAATGACATACGGTAAAATAAAATGATAACTTTAATGACAAACAAATAAAATAAAATAAAATAAAATAAAATATCTATTTTAAAATTAGTGAAAGTTTAGTCAGGACGGAATCAGGCGTATAGTTTGAGGGGTCATCCGCCCCGTATATCTTTTAACAAAAATACTCTTCAATTTTCTTTTTAAATTATAGTTAGTTTTATGCATTTAGCCTCCTAAAAAGAATTATATGATTATGTTTTCTCATTTAATAAAAGCTAGTTCCTCTCCTAAGTTTAGTAATATATAAAATTTTATATTTTATTAGAGAATTTTTTAGATAGATTCAGTTTACCACGTGATTTGTGTACTAGCCTATTATATTATAACATGTCATTAAAATAATGATACTATCGTAATATTACTATTTAAAAGTGTAAAAATATTATAAAAAAAATTATAACAGTGTCACTATTTTAATTACGTGTCATAATATAATAAGTTAGTATACAGATGATGTAATAAAGTGAGTCTATCTAAAAATTTCTCGTCTTATTAAAAGTGAGGCGGGTTGGAAGGAAAATTGAAGCAAATACTCAAAAGAAGGGGAAAAAAAGTCAAAAATGCAATCTATGGGTAGAAAGAGGCTATCCTAGTTTGAGTAGATGAGAAAATAATAAATGGAAAAACAGCCACTATAGATAAGAAAAACAGGAAATAATAATAATTAAAAGTTTGACGAAGGAAGTTTCTATAAAGATAGTCAAAAATGAACAACTAAGAGTAGACTAAAATTGAAGAAACATGAAGCTTCCTCTCCTCTCTTTCTGATGCTTTATTCACATTTCTTTATTCCCTATCTTCTCTTATATTTGCACATGCTTATGATTAAAACTACATAATTGCCCTTCAAGGCCGTAAGAAAGTGGTGTACTGAATAATTAATCGGTAAGAATAATTAATTTTATATAGATGAAAATATGATAATTTATTTATATATTATATAATATGCTTAGGTTCAATCATAATTTGATAACTAATACTAGTTAATAGGTGGTTGAATCTTAACATTTATAAATTTATTTATATTTGTATTCATAAACAACGTGGAATTATTTTTAACACTTCCTCCCAAGTACAACCAGAACTGAACATTCAGTTGTCACTTAAAATTGAAACTGCCCCTAAAATTCTTGCGATTTAATACGTAACGTCGACGTCAGATCGGGCCACTGAGACTGAACATCCAGATGGACAACCGTATATTTAAGAATCCGGGTCAGACCGCTTGTATACCATATTAGAAATATAATTTAATTAATTGACAAGAGTAGTTCATTTTATATAGATGAAAATGTGACAACCCACATACTTATGAAATGTTATTAAATTTAACCATGACTTAATAACCAGTACTAGTTAATAAGTGGTTGAGACTTCACTTATAAATTCATTTATATTTATATTCCTAAATAATGTGAGTTATCTTTAACATCACCAATTAAAAAAAAGTATATGTGTTGCGGCGTCTAATAAGATCATGAGTTCAAACTTCCCATCACTACTACTAATATTTAACAAATGAGACTTTAATAAGAACTTTATATATATATATATATATATATATATATATATATATATATATATATATATATATATAAAGTAGGTGCAGACCCACTAACTAAAAAAAAGTGAGAGATAATAAAATAAATTGCTTTCAAATTCTCCACATATATCATAATTTATACTTTCGTCTTTCTTATTTAAAATTAAATAATATAGTTTTTTTATTTTCGTTAATATTTTAGTCATTCCGGTCATTTTTATTGTTAGTCAATTAAATTAAAAGATTTAACTAAGAAAATTCAAGTTCAATTTAATACATTGTTTTTGATAAATAGTTCAATTTAATACATAAAATTATATTTTTAATATATAAATAAAAATTATACATTATGAAATTTATCGATTTAATAACTTTAATTTAATTTTTAATATTTTTTTAGAATTTTTATTTATTTTTTAATTTTAAAAAATGACTAAAGTAAGAAAATTTAAAAAAAGAAATAAAAAATGTATAAAACAAATTAAATTGAATTTTTTTGTTGACAAAAAAATAATCTTTCATTAATATCAAACAGTTACTAAAGTAAGAATTTATGAAAGTTATAATTGTTTTTGATAACTTGGCATGAAACAAGATGCAAAATCTTGTTAGCACATCGCCTCATAAAATTAAAATTAAAATTACGCAATTGTTTTACCATAATATAGATTTAATTTTTCGCTGTCTAACACAAATAAACCTTTCATAAAAAAATGACAATAAATTTTTCATATAAAAAGACAATTACCACAGTAAAAAATATAAAAAAACTAATATAACCTCTAAACGATTAGTCTCCAGGCTTAAAAGATCTTGATCTATTTATGATTCTTGATTCGTATATATATTGAAATTGATGTGCCTCGTCGATAAGTTTACCAACAAAAATAAAAAAAGATTAAAAAATTCGGCTATTTATTTTATTCTACGTAAAGCAATAAAAAAATGGCTACCGCCAAAAGCAAGAATACACCATTGACGATAGCTGAAGTAACAAAAACTCTTGACAGATGGATTTTTTATTTGAGAGGGAAAAAAGAGAGAAAAATTTATGAGCTCACTTAAATTAAAATAAATTTAATTTATGAAATTATTTAATCTCGTGAAAATATAATTTTATTTATATTTGTATCAATTATAAATTTAAGTACTAGATTAAAAAAGAGTCAGTGCAAATTAAATCACGAACTCTAACGTGACTTACAATTACAACACGAATTTTAAAATTTGACAATATCAATTACCAACTTTCATTTTTTGACAAGTCAAATTTATGAAATCATTTAACCTTATATTATTTTTAGCATCGCGTAAATGTGGTGAATTAGTAGGAACATAAACGAGTCGAGTTCGAGTTATACCAAGCTAGTGCTAGAGCTCGAGTGTATTATACAAGTTCGAGCTCGAATGAGGCTTAAACTTTCAAGCTCGAACTTGAGCTCTCGACGTCAACTCGAATTTATTAAATTAAAATTGAAAATTACCATATTTGATATATTTAATTTTTTTTCACTATATAATATGAAATTCAAACAATAGATGATATATACCTAAATTTAGAGGTATAAAAATGCACGTCTAAGCTCACGAGCATGACACGTCTTTAATTGATTTTTGAGTTTGATTTAAATTTTTTCGAATCTATTTTGATTTTTTTTTCCAAATGGATCTTAAAATAATTAACGAGCATCTCAACTCATTTACGCTCTTATGTACTACTATAGCAATATCATTTCATTTATTAAAAGTTATATTATATTAAACAAAAATTGAAGTGCTACCAAATAAATCAAATGACGAATAAAATCTACTTAAAAGATAAAAAAATAAAATAAATAATTAAGAATAAATTTAACGATATTAAATATGCAGAAAAATTATTCATGTGTGAATTTTCATAATACTATTCATATTCTTAAAAGTTTCATCTTCAAGAGTCCATCTATAATATGACTTCAATTAAATCTAAAAAAAACATTGATTCATCAAAAAAATTCCAACTTTAATGTAACTTATGTTTTCAATCTAGAGGAATTTGCACAAATTTTTTTTTTTAAATTTATTTGTTCTCAATGTCTCACTTTCAAAAATTTACTTTTTTATTTTATTTTTCTTTATTTTTAGTTGTACCTCAATTAGCAAAATACCGCATTTGCATTTTTACTCTCATTTTTTTAAATACATGCAAATTTCATTTTATCTTTTTTTTTTATCTCTCTCCTCTTTTTCTTATTCTTTTTTTCTTTTTTCTTCCTCCTCCTCCTTATTTTTCTTCTTATTTTCTCTACAACTTTTTTTTTAATTTCTTCCATAATTTCTTAGCAAATTCTATTTAAATTTTCTATAAATTATTTAATATATTCGATTTATAATACTAACAATCAAAGATTTGAAACAAATAAGAAATCAACGATGAAAAAATCAATCGTATTCGTCTCAGAAAATTTAAAGCTACGGAATATTACGTCATCGCCATCATCATATCTCTTATTCTGGATCTTCTTCTTCTTCTTCTTTTTTATTTTATTTTTATTTTTTATGTATTATTTTTTAATTTTTATTGATGATTTATGTTCACACGTTTGAAACTATTGTAAACCGTTTGAAACTGTTTTTAGAAATCGTTTTAAATTGTTTGTTTGAAACCTTTATAAACCATTGAACACTTTGCAAATTGTTTTTATAACTAATTTATTTTTTTTATGAAATGTTTGACACTGTTTTTAGAATCCGTTTGAAACTGATTTAAACTTTTGTAAACTGTTTGAAATATTTTTAAATTGTTTGAAACTATTTTTAAATTGTTTGAAACTATTTTTAAATTGTTTGAAACTATTTTTAGATAAAGGTTGCAATTTGTATTTTATGAAACTGTTTGAAACCTTTATAAACTATTTGAAATCTTTGTAAACTGTTTGAAACTCTTGTAAACTATTTGAAACCATTGTATAATTTTTTTAAATGACAATAAATATGTGTTTTAGAAATTGTTTGAAACCGTTTGAAGCCGTTTTTAATAGATTTTTAATGAGAATAAATAAATTAAAAATTTATAGTTTTTTTGTTTTTGGAGAAAGTTATGATTGTCGGATTTGGATTCCAAGTAGAATTTGAAGCGATTTGATTACGAATTAAAAATTCGAGCGGATCTGAAACTAAATTTAAAACTCACAATAAATTTTAAAAATGTGGCGATAGTATTAGAAAAATCAATCTATTTAATTTTATGAGCTGAAAATTTTAAATATATTGATTAAATTATTAGTTATTTTGATTGGATGAAGTGAAAAAAAGAAGAAAAAAGAAGAAGAGTAAGAAAAAAAAGGAGCATGAGTATAAATTCAAAACGGTAAAGTATAAAAATAAAAGAGTAGAATAAAAAAATAAAGACTGAACACGCTGGAGTATGGAAATCAAGTTGGAAAATTATAATCAAGAAGAAATGCTAATATATTATTTTTAGATATTTTGTTAATTATCCTTTTAATCTAACTTGTGGTCTAGGTACTCAAATACAAAATAACATCAAAAAACACCAAAACAATCATAGATTATAGTAATTTCTCGGTCAGAGGCTATAAAAATTATTCCTCCCAATTTAAAAATTGAACTTTAGTTGAAAGTTTTCTTTTAGAGAAAGAACACGGAGAGACAAAAGGTAAATGGTTCTTTTAGAATGAAAAAGATTAATGTTTTTTTTTTTTTTGAGAATTAGATTAATGTTATTTACTATTATTATTATTGATCTTTTTAATGAAATAGTCTTAAAGAATTCCTACTATTTTTGCCTTTAAGCAAGTAAATGAATATCGTGATTACTGGTGCAAAGCAAAGTGGGTTTTTGATTTTTGTGTCCGTAAGGCATTAAAATTTCCGATTTTATGCCTTCTTGAAATTTAATTCCAAAAGAGTGTCTGGGTTCACGCGTTCTGCATTGCGGGAATACGGAACACGTGGCGTTCCACATTCCTACAATGCGGAACGCATTAATCAACTGATTAATTACTCCCTAATGATTGGGGAGTACTTTTGTCTCCCCAATCATTGGTGTACCAATATTATTTATATACAAATTTAATCTAAAAATTATATATTCATTTCGTCTCAATAAAGTTCAACCGCTTAAAAAAAATATACCATTGAGAAAATCGATTTGACATTTGTAAAATTTAAAAAATTAGTATGATAATATTAATAAAAAAATTGAAACAACCCAGTTTAATGAGTTAAAAATATCATACTGCGTTTTAATTTTTTTTATCAATACCATACAAATTTTTTAAATTTATAAATGTCAAGTCGATTTTTTTAATAGTATACTTTTTTTAAGTGATCAAACTTTATTGAGACGAAATGGATATATAATTTTTAGATTAAATTTTTATTTAGATAATATTGGTACACTAGATTTGCTTTTTGTCATTTGTAGTAGATGTTGTATTTTTAATATATTATTTATTTTGAAAATCGTTGTTTAAATATAATTAATATTATATCGTATCTTAAAATTATATCATTTGTTAATTTATATCGTTTGTTAATATTAATTTAAAATCATTTATTAATATTATATCGTTTTTTAAAATTGTTAAAGTGCCCAAATATTAAAGTTGCTTAATTAGCTGATTATTAATTTAATCAGCTAATTAATGCGTTCCGCATTGTAGGAATGCGGAACGTCACGTGTTCCGCATTCCCACGATGCGGAACGCGTGGGCCCAGATATTTTTTGATATTAAATTCTAAAGAGACACTAAATCGAAAATTTCAGTGCTTTATAGGCATACAAAAATCAAAAACCCAGGCAAAGTTTAGTTGAGAAGTGATAGCAACGACTTTTTTTACCAGTTGACTCACCCATTAACGTTATAGTGGTGGAATTGTAATTATTACCATTTCCAGTGTCATTACACCAACCTTAATCCATTACATATAACCTCACTCCTACCCTACAATTTCAAACCAACCCATTCCCTTTCCCGGCAAAATCCCCCTCGCCGGAGAAACTAACCGTAACACAAAACTACCCCTCCAAAATGTCCAAATTCCCACTCCACTTCTTTTTTCTCTTCTTGATCTCAATACCCTCCAAAGTAATTTCACAAACCACCACCAACACAGAACAGTCCACTCTCTTGAGCATCAAGCAACAGCTAGGCAACCCCCCTTCCTTACAATCTTGGAACTCGTCATCCCCGCCGTGCACTTGGCCGGAGATTAACTGCACGGATGACGGCACCGTCACTGGTCTGTTACTCCGTGACAAGAACATCACAGTACCAATTCCATCAACAATCTGTGATCTCAAGAACCTGAGTTATCTTGACTTGGCTTATAATTACATTCCTGGTCAATTTCCAAAATTTCTTTACAGTTGCTCCAATCTTGAAAGCTTGGATCTTTCTCAAAATTATTTTGTGGGCCCAGTTCCTGATGATATTGATAATCTTTCTAATTTGAAATATATTGATCTTGGAGCTAATAATTTCTCTGGTGCTATTCCTGCTGCGGTTGGTAATTTACCAAAGTTGCAGACTTTGTTTCTTTATCAGAACCAGTTCAATGGTACTTTTCCTAAGGAGATTATTAATTTGTCTAATCTTGAGCAGTTAGGGTTAGCTTTTAATGGGTTTGTGCCTTCAACTATTCCTGTGGAGTTTGGTAATCTTAGAAATTTGAAGTTACTGTGGATGAGAGATGCAAATTTGGTAGGTAATATACCTGAAAGTTTGAGCAATTTATCGAGTCTCGTGGAGTTGGATTTAGCAGTGAATAAACTTGAAGGTAAAATTCCTGATGGGTTGTTTTTATTGAAGAATTTGACAAATTTGTATCTGTTTCACAATCAATTGTCTGGTGGGTTATCTCAGAAAGTAGAAGCTTTGGATTTGGCTGAAATTGATATTGCTATCAACAACTTGACCGGTTCAATACCAGAAGATTTTGGCAAGTTACAGAATTTAAAAGTTCTGCATCTCTATATGAATCAACTATCTGGTGAATTACCTCGAAGTTTAGGACTTCTGCCTGAGCTGTCGTCTTTTCGGATTTTCACCAACAACTTGAGTGGAGTTCTGCCACCGGAAATAGGCCTCCACTCAAAGCTCGTGTCTTTCGAGGTTTCGACTAATCGTTTCAGTGGTCAACTGCCGGAAAATCTCTGTTTTGGAGGTAAGCTGATTGGTGTTGTTGCGTATACAAACAACCTGACAGGACAAGTGCCTCAATCGCTCGGCAGTTGTGCTACTTTGATCACGGTTCAGCTTTATAATAACAGGTTTTTCGGCCAGATACCTTCAGGTATTTGGACCGCAATCAATATGACATACTTGATGCTAAGTAACAATTCTTTTTCCGGTCAAATTCCGAGCTCTTTGGCTCGGAATTTGACAAGGCTAGAGCTTAGCAACAATAAATTTTCAGGCTCGATTCCGACTGGTTCCTCTAGTTGGGTGAATTTGGTTATTTTTGAGGCAAGTAATAATCTGTTGTCAGGTGAAATTCCTGTGGAATTGACCAGCCTCTCTTTCCTTAACAATCTTTTGCTTGATGGGAATCAACTTTCCGGTCAGCTCCCGTCCAGGATTATCTCCTGGAAGACATTGAACACGCTAGATCTTGCAAGAAATGATCTTTCTGGTCAAATCCCAGCAGCAATGGGATCTTTACCTAATTTACTTTACTTAGACTTGTCTCAAAACCATCTCTCCGGAAAAATCCCATCCGAATTCGCCAATCTGAACCTTGTATCTCTCGACTTATCGTCTAATCAGTTTTCCGGTCAAATCCCAGAGAAGTATGATAACCTTGCTTATGAGAATAGCTTCCTGAATAATTCTAATCTTTGTGCTGTGAATCCTGTTCTAGACCTTCCAAATTGCTACACTAGAACTCGTAATTCAGATAAATTGTCCTCTAAGGTTCTGGCCTTGATTCTTGTTCTTACAATAACTGTTTTCATAGTTGCTGTTTCGTTAACTATGTTGGCTGTTCGAGATTACTTGCGAAAGAAGCAAAAACACGAGCTGGAAACATGGAAGTTGACATCGTTTCAGCGAGTGGATTTCACACAAGCAAACGTTTTGGCGAGTTTGACAGAAAATAATCTGATCGGAAGCGGAGGATCAGGGAAGGTATACCGAATTCCTGTAAACCGTGCAGGAGAATCTGTTGCTGTAAAAAGAATTTGGAATAACAGAATGTTCGATACAAAACATGAAAAGGAATTTCTCGCCGAGGTTGAAATCTTAGGCGCGATCAGGCATGCAAACATAGTGAAGCTGTTGTGCTGTGTTTCGAGTGAGGACTCGAAGCTTCTGGTGTATGAGTACATGGAGAATCAAAGCCTTGACAGATGGCTTTATGGGAAGAAGAGAATATCATCAGCGGCAGGGCCAAATTCTGTCGTCTTGGATTGGCCTAGGAGGTTGCAGATTGCCATCGGAGCTGCACAAGGACTATGCTATATGCACCATGATTGCTCTCCACCGATCATTCACCGGGACGTGAAGTCTAGTAACATCCTGCTGGATTCTGAATTCACGGCAAGGATAGCAGATTTCGGGTTGGCCAAAATCGTGACCAAGGAAGGAGAAGCCCGTACGATGTCTGCTGTAGCAGGCTCTTATGGCTATATAGCCCCAGGTGAGAGCATAAGCTATCTATGAAACTTATCGAGTCCAACGTTTTTGCATTTCGGATTTCATTTTTGAGAAAAAAAACAGCTTCCGAAAGAAATTCTATTTTTATGATCTTTTCTTGTAAAAACTATCATTTCTCTCTCTCTCTTTTTAATGCTTTCTGTTTCCACGTTTTCCATTGCAGAGTATGCTTATACAGTCAAAGTGAACGAGAAGATTGATGTCTATAGTTTCGGAGTTGTTCTTCTAGAATTAGTGACAGGAAGAGAGCCAAACAGCGGAGATGAGAACTCCAGCCTTGCAGAATGGGCATGGAAGCAAAATGCAGACGGAAAGCCGATTGTCGACTGCTTTGATGAGGAAATCAAGAAAACATGTTATCTGGAAGAGATGACTGGTGTGTTCAATCTAGGGCTTTTTTGCACTAGCCAACTTCCAAACCAAAGGCCTTCAATGAAGGATGTTTTGCAGGTTTTACGTAGATACTCTCCCAAGTTTAAAAAAGACAGGATAGCAAGTGAGTTTGATGTTGCTCCTCTACTAGGCACTGCTACATATCTTTCGAGTTATAGACGGAGTAAGAGAGTATCGGATGCCGACTACGAAAGCGACTTGGTCTTTAGCAGCGTATGATAATACAACATACACTAGTGTTGTTTTTGCCGATATTGTAGCATCGAAAATAATGCACAACTCTTACTAGGAGTTCATTGTGTACTATAGCTACTTTAGCAATACAATTTTCAAATTTTCTACTTCACCCATCAGAAAAACATGAAGATATTTTGCAGCTTGGGCCATCATTTTTTCTGATGCGCTCAGCTGAATCATCAACAGAGCAACCTCGGACAATCTCATCCTCGGTTTACTGCAGACTGAACTGGTATGTGTAAATTACAAAACAAATTGAGTGCAAAGAAGCATTATGCCGTATGTATTTCTTTTCAGATAAGTAAAGCCAGAAGTCTCAAAAAGACATGCTCATGTATCTATTTGTTTGATTTTTCTCGTACGGAAAATTTAAAAAAGAAACAAGAAAAATCTCTGTACTTGAATTACAATGTAATGTATAAAATGCCCTAAAAGCCACACAAAAGGCTTGAACATCAAAAAGAGAAGCAAACGCCCCCTTCCATTGTTCCATGTGAATATTGGGTCCAAGTAACCTTTAAAGGGCCCGACTGGACCAGAACCACCCAAAGTTTCAGGAAAATAAAAGCATAAAAATTCCTGAACTGTGCAAGGAGAAGTTATTCACTGCTCTAAAACAGCAGAGAATGTTATCAAAACATCAGCAAGTTCAACGGTTTCCTGGGAGCTAAGTCAGCAACAAACACTGCAAATCTGAGAAAACTGGCCCAAATCACCAAGCAAGCGCTGTTGATGCTAATCTCCCCGTCCACATCACAGAGCCAAGGCAGAAACCCGGTAAACTGATGAAAGCCAGCAATAAATATGTGCACTTACCAAATTGCTGGCCTCCCACTCTGAAACACCGAACCCGTCAGATAACGGATCCCGAATGTTGAGCTGTTGACTTCAGGCTCAACCTGCTAAACCAGAGGCAAGGAAACAAACAAATACAACAGCATAAAGATATTTTGATTAGGAAAACAAAATTGAGGTTCAAAATGCATGCCTTATCACCGGCTTCTGCCAAAATTCTGACCTAGCTCCTTCAGAATTTACAACCTTTCCAGTTTCAGTATTTGGCTAGAACAACACAGAGGAATCCAAAAAAAAAAAAAAAACAGTAGTTAGGCGTTTGAGTGCAAAAAATCAAGGTCGGTCATGTATCTGAGCCTTAAAACACTAAACATGGCCACATTCTTAAGCACAGTTACTTGAAGCATAGCACTTATAGTGGTGCAGAACCTGTGACCACATATGCACCAGTTAGGAGATCTTCTATGCAAAACAAATAGTATGAAGAAACAAATGTTTCAGAATTAGAATTTACTGAAATTGTAAAAAAAAAAAGCAACTTAGTATATAAGCAAAAGATAATATGCCAAATTTTAACCTATTAACATATAGAGATCTTATCAATTGAAGCACCTAATACTGAGCCTCATCTTACTTGGAAGTTCTGCAGCACTGAAATTCTCAGTGGAACTCTTTACCAGCTAAAATTTACAGATTACCTAAGTCATCATTATGATCCAAACTCCATAAAGAAAGCACAAGAAAATGATAAATAAGTAGGCCAAAAAGAAAGTTACTGGATAACACAAACTAATCAAACAAAAATAAGTTGAGGTCAGCAATCTAAATAACATACCTCTAATCTTCTGGCAATGCACTTTGAAATGCTCTGCCCGTATTTAAACAGCCCTGAAGTGTATCTGAATCCGCAGCTACCATATCACCCTGCAAAGATTCCCACTCTCACTATCTCCTCCATAACTTCGGCTAATGTTTCTGCCATCCGCTACAATCTTTAACCCAAAATCTTCAAACAGAATAACTCACCTCATAATTGAGGTTCCGAGCACTGGAATTTGAACCTAAAACATTTTGATCAAGTTCTACCACTGCTGTTTGATTACAAGGTCTGACTAGCTCTTCATCAACCTCCATAGCAATTGCTGCCCAACTTAACAATCCCTTGGTAGATCCATTCTCTTCATTCTCCATGGAAGCTGACACTGGATCTCCAGTTCTCTCTATGCTGCTGGTCTTATGTGCTTTCTCTATTTCAGCATTGGATGTTCCACATGGATCAAGCAACTCCACTTTCAGATCTGGACTGACGAATTTGCATTCGGCTTGCTCCATCTTATCTATTACTACAGGCAAATGTTCCAAATCCATAGAACTACCAACACTGGATACAGCTTCATATTTAACAGTTTCAGCCACCTGGACAACACTGCCAAAGATACCTTTTCCAATGTCTGACTGCCCTGTATGCGACTTAGCCTCAGAATTGCTATAAAAACCCCCAACAGTGGCAAACCCTATTTTAACCTCTTCAGAGAAGCTAGCCAGAGATGTTCCATCGCACCTACTACTATTACTTTCTGGAGAAACAGAATGAACCCTTTGTGGGCTTATAGAAGCCCGTTTCTCAGGTTTAACTGGCTTTACACCAACCACTTCATGGTCATTCTTTCTCTTAAGATGCCCCTCAACGGACCCAGCCCTTGGAGTATCTTCACTAGGTTTACCAGCCTGCTGGCTTGGATGCCTCGATGGACGAGACCTCTTGTATCCATCAGGAAAAACAAAAGCCGGAAGCTGCCTTCTGCGAACATGAGATACATAAATTTCCATTCCTGGTTTCCAAAACATATACATGTTTATATCTTGCCTAAACTCATCAACTGTTCCCCGTATATCAAATTGCTGGCCTTCCTGACCACTTAACCCCTCACTCCTCTGTAAGCCCATGAAGAAAGCACAATGTGGACATTGCTTGGATATGTCAATGTACTCATTTGGATAAGGATGGCATTGCAGCATCCCATTTGTATCTCTTTCTATCTGCATAGTGCACATAGGAACACATGAGAGAAATAACTCCGGCTAAATCTTTCGATTAAAAGCAAGGGAATATACAACTAGAACAGAGGAGGTAAAGCCCTTGCCTTCAAGGTCAATTGTCTAAGCCGAGACTCCACCCAGCCTTTCCAAGCCAGCAAATCATCAGCATCTGCCGCATTAATATCAATCTGCAAGTAGTTTTTGTATGCCTCAAAGAAAAGATAGGGCTCAAACAGAGCACTCCACTGAGCCTTGTTCAGCTCAATCTCCTGCAGGGGTGACAGAGATAAAAGAAAATGCGTCAGTAGCATAATGTAGGCAGCTGAGGCAGAAACTTAACACTTATGCTCTCACCTCACATATCTTGTTACCACATAGAAATTGCTCCATCATCACTCGGAGAGTACTCACAGACACATTGTAGCTAGAATTCATACAAGGATAAGCAGGTGTTATAATTGGCATTTGATGAAATCGGTCTCGAGGGTTTCTTCGAGGATCCCATACAGGAAATCCATGTTCATCTTCTTCTATTGAACACAGCATCACGGGGTTCGGCCATCGCCATTGTGTATATACTCTAAAAAATCGAGAAACTAGCATGCTAGGGATCGCATTGGGATAAAGTTGGCATAGCCGTGCGACTAAAAGAGCCCAATTTACACCACCAAGGAAACCAGTAACCTATATAATTCGAAGGCAAATGAAAAACTGTAATATTAAGGAAACAATTTCTATGACATAGGAAAGCGTGCTCATCTTACATTTGAATACACACCACGCCTTTTAGCCCAAAATTTCAAACATCTAAGCGTCGTTCGAAAATGCTACAATTTTGTCAAGGGTTAAAATAATATTTAAGTAACAAAATAGTAAAATAAGCCAGGTGAAATCGCACAGTATGTTCACCTCAACATTAGGCACAAGTTTAAGGATTTGATCAGCAACCCTGCACCCGTTAAGACTTCGAACAGTTTGCTCATCAACATCAGATAGCACAGACCCATGAGAGATGTCCAGGTCCTGTATAAATTAGCTCCAATATTCTACATTAAATGCTATAAACAATTCAAAGCATGACATCATAAACTCTAGAATACATTCATACGCAAATTGGTGAAAGAGCAGAAAACAACAAAATACAAATCTGAAAGAAACTAAGACCATATTACTCCACCAGTGCATAAGTTGATCAGTAAAACAAAAACCTGAGCATCAAATGCATAAAAAGATTAAATACAAAATTACATGGACCAACTAGCAACAAAATAAGAAAACAATGAACAAAATGCATCGGAACTGTATAATTATATTTGAATAGGTTATATAAAGATAACCAAACATATCTAAACTAAAATCCTAACTGCATCATTCCTCCATAAAAAGGGGCCATTTGTCAATAATATTTAGAAGAGAGAACTTACGTCAGGAACAACCAGACAAGAAATACTTGCATAAAGAAGATCAACTGATATTCCCTGGAACTTGAATTTCATAACTGGGACGTGCGCGTCTGGAACTGGTTGAAGCTCAGTAACTTCATCCATTTCAGCCAGAATGTCATGTAAAATAATGAAGAAATCTTCCTGAAAAAATGCACTCAAAAATGTTAAAGGAAACCTTATGTGGAACTTACTGAAAATTCCTTATGCAAGAAAGTCATGATTAAAAGTCACCTCTCGGTTCACATAAGATGGCCCGACGCATAAGGTGTCTATGTCAGCCCCAGGACCATGAACCTGTTAAAATAGCAATTTATTACTCAATCTCAGGTTGTACATTTCATTTATCTGCAAAAAATACACTTTGTTCAACAAACACAAGGAGTAGAGAATTAGAAATCCAGCTACTTTTGACAACCAACCGAGTAAACATTTTCCATCATTTCAAACCCACAAATTCAGGAAGGAATAACAGTATATACTCAGCCACGGTGAATTATCCATTACGAGGTTAATAAGTATTCAAATTTTTTAGCCAAAAGGCTAATCTTGAAGCTTGTGTATGCCTTTAAACTTCTAAACTATTACACATGCCCCAAAGACCACAAAGTTAGGATTGAAAAACTTTCCCAGTTTGACAACTGAGTCAAAATGTTTCCATCAATTCAAGCCATGAATTCAGCAAGGCAGAATGAACAGTTATATGCTCACAGCCAGCCATTACGAGGTTAACAAACATTCATTTTTAGCAAAATGAATGCTAATGTGGAGGCATGTGTATGATATACATATACTATTAAAATATTACACGCGCTCAAAGATCACGAAGTTTGAATTAAAAAAACTTTAACAATTTATACTTCATTCAGAGTTCAAAATTCCTAGAAAATAGTCCCATATAGGAATGAAAATGTGAAACCAACGTACAAGGATATATCAGCTACCAACTATAAATGCAACCTCATATAACCAGCAACGTACAAGGATATATCAGCTACCAACTATAAATGCAACCTCGTATAACCAGCTAGTTAATCACCTTAAGATCACATAAAAAATTAGTTCATAATGCTAGGGCAGTGCTTTTACAGCACAAGAACATATTAAAAATGACAAAGCGAAGCCTCTTATAGCATAAGAGGACTTATTGTTGGGCATGCTTACCCCCAAACGATAAGACCCAAAAGTGAAAATTACTGCATTTCCTTCCTCCACCATTTGTTCTGTGTAGCCCCTTTGGCGTGTCAGGTGCTTAACCCAACCTTTTACAATCTACGTAAAAAGCCAATTTTATCACAAACACTGTTTCAAAATATCAAACTGCATCCCATTAGAAACAAAATGGGATCACCTATTGCATAGGATCTGAAGAAAAATAAGAGACCCCTATAGGTAACGGTGCGAGATTTTGAAAACGTTCCACTAAAGATAAAATTAGTTTATAGTTAAGAACTGAAAATGAAAAATCTAGAGCTTAAATCAAATAAACTCAAGTTAAAGTTCTTTCTTGAATGATTAACGAAAGTCAGCAGGGATTGTAACCTTGCAAAATCATTTACTGGTGGCATGATTCTTTTGCCTTCAAAATTCCTTGTTTTTGTTTAAGTCCAAATAATTGAATTTAAGCAAGTAAGCAACTATAAGCTTTTCAAAGAGATTGTAACTAAATCTAATTTTTGCTTTCTTTTTCCATACTCTTGGGAACACTGTGTTGAACAGTGAAGCCAAAACCACCATAAAAATTCTAGTCCTCTTAAGAGTTTACTAGTTTAAATCGTTGGTTCAGCTAAAATAATAGCTAACATTTTGGCAATTACAAACTGAAATACCTGATCAATGCGGCGAAGAACCTCTTCTCTTTTCAAATTCTCCTCTTTGTTCTCGTATAAACCCGAATCAACCAGAAACTTTTCAAAACAAATGTACATTACAGATGAGATGAAATCACTAAAAAAACAATAAAAACATTAACTCCTAGCTGCCAAAATCAACATGAAATGCCTGAATGAATTTCCAACAGTAAATTTAAAAATGTGGAGTTCTTTTACCTTCTCCAGATCAGCATTACGAAGAAGATCAGCCTCAGTAGGGCCAGCAAGTGAAATTGGCTTGGTGATCCCATACCTCTTAGTAGAAGTTGTAGTACTCGTTGGTTGCGATTGTGAAGCTCCGTTAGTACCCGGAGAATCCCCCATTTTTCAACGATAAGACTTAACAAAAATTGAAAATCGCAAACCCTAAAAAATTGAAGCAATGGAATCAAATCCACAAAATAAAACAAAAGGGAGCTCAATGAGATTGAGAATCAATCGATGGAAGTAAAAAGCTGGAACAGATGGAAACCCTAATTTGAAAAAGTCAAAGATGAAGCACAACTTTTTTTTGAATCACGAGTTTGAAAATAAACCAATTATGAATCTATTAAAAAAATTTGAAAATCAATTAAGGGAAAAACGAAAGAAAGAGAGGAAAATAAGCAAGTGAGTGAGCTTGGGAATTTTTTCTTTTTTGGTTTTGGTGGAAACAAAAATAGAATTGGAAAATATGTTTTTACAGTTTGGCACGCGGTTTCTCCGTCTCTCTGTAATTTATCTCTCCACGTGGATTTTTATTCTTTTATTACTATAAAATTATTTGATGAATGCCGTAATTAAAAATTAACCAGTTTACTACTCCTTCAAAAATTTCATGAAGTATAGGTGTATTGAAAAACCGTTCATGTAATTTTCGTTATTTTTTTTGGTGACGAGGACTCACTCTACTGAGCCGAAACTCAATATCATTGTCAAACCCCGGGATGTGGACCGCCCGCAAGTCCACTTACCTGGTAATTCCGGGCTATAATGGCCAGCAATCCAACCTCAATCACTCCATATTAAGAAAGGGCGTAGCCGGGGTTCGAACCCGCGACCTTCGGCGCCCAGATGACTGAGTTTTAGACCACTAGACCAAACCCGTGCGGGCAATTTTCGTTATTATTAATGAAAATTTTAGCCTTTGTTAAAAAAAAAGGGTGTGTAGCGGAATGAGGCGTGCACATAAAATTTTAGTAACCACAATACTATTAGTTATTAAAACTTGAGACAACTTGTGTAAAACAAGACAAAAAATGACGTGTAGTGTTAGAGGTGGAAAATGATTGATTTTGACGAGCGGGAGTTTTAACCTTCCGCGCTCTCAAAAAAATAGGGGGAGATTCGAAAGATTCAATGGGGAGATTCGAAAGATTCAATGGGGAGAATCTCTCACCAATAGAGATTTCATAACATTTTCACTAGCCCCTAGTCCAACCTACTTAAAGCGAAGTATTCTTGATAGAAATTGGATAGCGTTCAATTATCTATAACTCTCTTTCCAACTTTTCGATCTTCCCGTTCATTCCTGTTTGCAATACCTCTTCTTTTTCATCTTTTCGGGTTGAGAAGTTACTCGGAATGCTGCCAAAATATCAGTATCTTTGGTTTCATATTCAGGAGTATAATAAGTCAATTTATAATCTTTAACACCAGCCTTGAACCCTACACTTGCTTTTAGTCTCTGTTTGTGGTGACATAAGTCTCTCCCTACAAATCATGAATTAAGAGTTGATTCAGGAGCTTCTTCTTTAGTCTAGATTCTAAATAACAATAAAATAAAAAGAAACGGCTGAGCGAGAACAAGAAGCGATCGTAGTCTGCAGCCGATAGCTCTACTAAGCAAAGAACGGCTCGCTGGTCTAGAAAAGTTGTGCACCCTCAAAAAGCACAACCACACTCTATCTTTCTTCCTTACGAGTATTTCTTTTCATTTTGAAGACGGGCCTTGCGTTCGATTCGAAAGGCATGATTTTCAGTAATGTCTCTCTGGTTTGATGGTTGCACATGCTAAAAATCCGGCACATTCCGTTTTGTTTTTCATTCCAGTCTTTTGCAATACTTTCTTGAAAACTGACTTCAGATATGAAACTTCAAGTATTCAAAGACGCTCTTGTTATTTCCAACAATATAACTCGGTAACAGATGGCTTCTTCCAATATCGTGATTGGGTCGACCGGACCAAATCATGAGTGAAAAGAAAATCGAAAATGTACATAATTGTATTTTTTTTTGACTCTACCAATTGAATCAGAATGTCAACTTTATTCATGTTAGGAGGCCGAATAATCAAATTGCTCACGCTCTAACTAAGTGGGGAATGTTTTTTTTTGGTAAGAATTGTAATTATAGCGGAGAAGTGCCCGTTAAATGAAATTGTAAACCCCATTGTTTGATGAATAAAGAGCTTATTTCTTCTAAAAAAAAGAAAAAAAAAACTCTATTTCTGAAAAAGAAAAATATTCTCATCGGGGGCTGCAAATTTTCTCATTCTAGACCGCCGTTCCCTTCAAGCGAATTAAAAACCAATTAAGAGTTCAAATACTTTCTGAAACGAAGATTATTCATATATGCTCCCTCGCCTTTCTTCCTCCACCCTTCCAATGGCGCGTCTCTTCCTACGCGCCACCTCTCTTCCTTTCGCAACTGCCATTATCTCCTCTGCTCACTCTTCTTCTTCTTACGCACTTTCCTTCGTCACTCCCAAATCAAACCCTTTCAATTTCCCTTCAGTTTCTAAACAATTCCACGCTCTCCCCCGAACAAATCCCGAAATAACCGGCGCTACAGTTTGTCTTGCACAGAGAGGTTATCGGAAAGTACGGAGACGAGCACTCGCCAGAAGTAAAGAAAAAGAATTGCACCTTAACGTCAGTATTTGTATTGAAGACGGCCTTCCTGATGATCCCGAAATCTTGGTAACATTTAATTATGGTTAACTGTTCAAACATTATTAGTATTCTTGACTGAATTTCTTTTAATTTTTAATTTTGTGCAGAGTATAGCAGAATTGCTTAAACTAAATGTACCAATGGCAGTGAAATTAGCATTTGATGGATTAAAAGATTCAAATTACAAGACTCGAGATACTGTAATATCTGATCTTGGAGGTTTTGAAAGTGTGGAATTGTCTGTTTTACTTTGCAACGACGAGTTTATTCGCGAGCTTAATAAAGAATGGAGAGATGAGGATCATGCTACTGATGTTCTTTCAATGTCTCAGCATATTCCTGGTCTTGACCTCCCTGTTGTAAGTACTTTTGGGCAATTGTTATTTTATCTGTTTCGACTAAAAATCAATGAGATAAGTGCTTTGGAATTTTAGTTAGTTGACGTGGTAAAGTTCTTGCAGCTTATGTTGGGTGATGTAGTTATTTCCGTTGAGACTGCTGCTCGACAAGCTGAGGAACGAGGGCATTCTCTTGTTGACGAAGTTCGCATTCTCTTGGTTGGTGCCTAGTTTCAATGTTGGTTCAATTGAATATGCTATATTGGTAGTTTTTTTTTTTTGATTTTGCTAAATATTTGAAGATTGCTATTAAAAGTGTCAGTTGCCTATGACTTCAGCTGATATTCAAGAGAATCACCTATAGATAACACTCATCGTGGCAGTACAGTCATAATAACATTTTAAATAATGAGCTTGGGAAAATCTTTGACTTTGACTTTAACTTTGAAACCCCTACCCGCCCACGGAAAGTGAAACTTTTTCTCATTTTTCTAAGGGAAAGCAACCTTGTGGACATGCCTCTTTTTATTCTAATCTTCTAAAGGCTGTGAGTTGGATGAGGTTTTTGGAGAGGCGTTCAGCAAGGAGACGAGTATGTTTTAGTTGTTAATTTTTGAAGGATACAAACATAACAGACTGAAAAAGACGGCTCTATGTCTAGAAATGTAGTTGCGCCATAAGATTTTAACATCAACCACATTTCTAAATTCCTTAACCTATCATCATTTGCAGGTTCATGGCTTGTTGCATCTTTTAGGATTTGATCATGAGATTAGTGAAGAGGCTGAAGCTGAAATGGAGAAGGAGGAAGAACTGCTTTTAAAGAGTCTTGAGTGGAAAGGAAAAGGACTAATTCAAAGTGCATATGATAATGACTCTGATGTGAATCTTCAAACAGAAAATTTAGATGGTAATTACAATGTATTATTTTTTGTCAATGTAAGTTTAAGCTTGCTTTTAATATTTCAAAGTTACCTTCTGCTACAAACGCAAATGTTCTTACATAAACTTTGTCAAAAGACAGGAAGAAAGAAGGCAGCCTTCGATTCTATAAACCAAAATTCAGCTATATCTTTTGTGATATGGATGGTATGCTTACCCTGAAACTTGGAGAATGATGTTTCATGGCTTTAGCCACTGACTATTAATATTTTTTTCCTCTTTATTTCTGAATGTAAGGAACCTTGCTGAACAGCAAAAGTCTAATTTCCTCTGCAAATGCCAAAGCTCTAAAGGAAGCTTTGTCAAGGGGTCTGAAGGTGGTGAT
The DNA here is from genome assembly GCF_937616625.2 of Mercurialis annua. Classification (NCBI taxonomy): domain Eukaryota; kingdom Viridiplantae; phylum Streptophyta; class Magnoliopsida; order Malpighiales; family Euphorbiaceae; genus Mercurialis; species Mercurialis annua. The sequence goes on along the minus strand of NC_065570.1, from coordinate 53,399,500 downwards.
AGCAACTGGAAAAGTAAGAAACTGTAAATCCTTCCTCTTCCATTTGCAGTCAATTGATTACCAGGGTTTAAAGTGTATGTTTAGTCACAGCTTTTTTTAGATGAGCTTCTATTTTTTTCCGATTCATCTTAACATTGAAACTTAAGTTTCATGTTGCTTTAAACTAAGCTGGTTTGTCATTCTGTCTTTAATTATCTATTAGCTGAGGTTTCCTATGCTTTTTTTTTTTCAGTCAGTTTGTGATGTATATTTTGAAGCTTCTAGTTGATAATTCTTGATTTGAACTTTGGAATAGGCTCGTCCTGCTGTTATAAGTATTATGAAGATGGTAGATTTAGCCGGCAAAGATGGTGTTATCTCTGAGTTTTCTCCTGGAGTTTTTCTTCAGGTTTTTGCATTCTCCTTTATTCGTCAATCTTCATTTTGTTCAACTGGCTATAGCAAGTTTCGCTTATTAATGCATATGTTTTTTCAACATTTTTTTTCAGGGACATTATCCGCTGTTTAGAGATTTTATTTCAATACAATTGTCTATGCATTCTTTTAAATAGAATCATATGCATAAAAAATTTCTTAAGCTCAACCTGCATTGAGCATAGTATTTGTCATGCAATTTGATCTCTGTCTTTACATTCAGGTGCTCCAAGAGCACAGCTAGATTACTGCCTTTTCTTCTCTCTATGGCTACCACAAGCTAGAAAAGCACCAGTCTTGAAGTGATCCATACATTACATTTTAAGCTCTCCTGCTAATGTTACAAAATTAACAGTTCTAACTTGGGGCTTACATTTATAATGCTCAAGGAACAATGGAGAGGAGACATGTTTTTTAATTTGTGATTTGTATAAATGATTAGATGAGTAATAAATGAGGGGCCTGACATACTATCATGAATCCTTGAAGCTATAAAAGTAATGTCCAAATTCTTGTTTTCTTAGAGCTATTAACATGTAAATAAACACCTTTTCTTAAGATGTTGCACTTAAAACTTTCTCGTATGTGCTCTACCGCCTGTTTTTCTCTTTGAGTTCTAAACAAAAAGGCCAATATTGATTTAATTGTACTTCTGGTTGCATTTAATGTTCTTTCCTTCAGTCTAGCTGTTGATTAAATTCCTTTTGATAATCGCTTATTATTGGTTTCTACATGATCTCAGGGATTGCTTGTTTATGGTAGACAAGGTAGGGAAATTTATAGAAGCAATTTAGATCCAAGTGTCTGCAAACAGGTTAGTAAATGTTTGAACTCAGTTCAGTTTTAACTATATTCATGTGTGGGAATGTAAAAAAAGTATTTTACTTTAATTCAAACACACAGAAGTCTTAATACTATCTGTACAGTTGGTTTTAAGTTCCATTGTCTGGTGGTACTTCATTGCGACGTCATTATGGCATTTTTTGCAGTTGCACATTGTGATGTTATCATTGATTAGAAGTAGAATTTCATGTCCTTGTCTTGTATGATTATCTTCTCTGCTTCTTGGCTGCATGTGCAGTGCGGCAGTGTTATTTTGAGGTGGTTGCCTGTGAGATTGCTTTAGAATCCTGTTTAGGAGTCAAGTTGTTGGGATTACAGAATTTGTTTTAACTGCCCTCTCTTCTGGATTGACACTGGTGCATTTACCCGAGCATTGTTGAATTGTCTGTTGTTATCGTTATTGTTATTCTTCTCTTTGACCATCATATAATCATAATTGCAGGCATGCCTCTACTCTTGGGAGCATAAGTTTCCTCTCATTGCATTTAGCAATGACCGGTGCTTAACATTATTTGATCACCCTCTTGTTGATTCACTACATACCATATATCATGAGCCAAAGGTGCACACGTAATAATAGTTCTCTTGGTATTGCCTTAAAAATTTTGCTTAAAATAACTAACAAAAGCAATCTTTACAGGCCGAGATCATGCCTTCAGTTGAGCATCTCTTGGCTGCTTCTGACATTCAGGTATGGTCACAAACATCGTCTTCTGTTCACTCTAAGAAGTAGAATAAACATGTTCTACTAGAAAGGTGTAAATTGTAATAATTACATTTACAATGTGACTGACACCAGATGAGAAAACAAAAACACCAACAAATAGATTATTCATTTTATTTATTTGAGTGTGATTTACAAACCCATCTTTCAGTTTGAATTTTGTTAATGCTGTCAGTCTCTAATATGACTCTTAGAGTCAGAATATCAAAGGCATGCTTTGTCCAAGTTTGAGTGCATCTCACTCTAAAGCAAATTATTATTTCCCATATGATTTAATTAAATCAGATTTCAGAATAAGTGGGAGCATGTAATGTACTGACATCTATTCATTTATTTATGTATGTGAGCAAAAGAAAGTTGATGTTTCTATCTTCCTTCCTTTTTTACCACTCCCCTCTCTTGGACGTACAGAAGCTTATATTTTTAGACACGGCTGAGGGAGTGGCCACTACATTGCGGCCATACTGGTCAGAAGCAACAGGGGATCGTGCCAGTGTTGTGCAAGCTGTTCCAGACATGCTTGAAATTGTTCCGCGTGGAACCTCAAAAGGGAATGGAGTAAAAATGCTGCTTGATCATTTGGGTGTCTCCGCAAAGGAGGTATAGGATATTCTTCATTTTCTTTCATGCATATCTTTATTAAGAAATAATAAGGCATCTGAAGTTATAGGTGTAATGGCCCTTAAATATTTCAAAAAATGATAAAGTGGGAAATCAGTTAAAATAGATGGAAGTATGTGAAGCTAACTGGACAAATTTTTGGCCAAACATTGTATCTGAAATTCAGTCAAAAGACATGTCTATTTACTCTTATGAACTTGTTCCTGATTGGTTCTTGTCAAATAACCATTCCACATAAAAGGGGTAATTAATCCTGAGGGTACCCAAACTATCGCTTTATTGTATTTTGGTGACCAAACTTTGGTTCGTTTCATTTTAGTTATTAAACTTTATTTTTCAACAGAGATTTTCCGACCAAAATGCTGACGTGACAGTTATGTTTTGCCACACGGCAATCATTTTTTACTTGTATTTTTCTGAAAACTTGTCACTTATGCATAATTTCCATTTTTCGGGGAGTTTTTCGATCAAATTATGCATACATGTCAAGTTTTAAAGAAAAGAAAAAGTAAATTCTGGCTGTTACATATGCGATTTTTGTCGGAAAACCTCTCGTGGAAACAAAATTAAAGTTTAGTAATCAAATGGAAAAGAAATTAAAGTCTGGTAACTAAATTGAAACGAATCAAACTTTGGTGACCAAAATGCAAAAAATTATGATAGTTTGGGTACCCTTGGGATCAATTACCACATATAAAAGTTCAAGATGTTAGTTGAGGCTCCAATAATAATATTATTTCTAATACATCAACACACGCGAATGCTCATTAAATATCGAACTCTAGACCTTCAATTATAGAGGCTCTAATATCATATCAAATAACTGATCCACCTAAAAGTTCAAACTGATATGTGAGGCTCCAATAATAGTTTTTAAGTCTAACATTTCAATAAATTAGTAAAAAAACAAGTGATAAATCGATATAGTGAACTCATCTCGCGGATCAAAAGGAATCATTTTGGAATAAAATTTAAAAAGTTTCTTTTAATTTTCGATAATTGAAATTGAGACGGATAGTTTCTTTGTAAACTTTCTTTATAAATTATCAAATAATCAATCCACGTAAAACTTCAAGTTGTTAGCTCCAACAATAATGTTAATTCTAACACACTCTGCACATGGATGTCATTGGCCTTGAAGTATGAAAAAGTATAGGCTCACTTTACCTTATGTATCTAACTAATCAAATGGGGGTTGATCATAGAGGATACGGTACTATATCTTCACCTAAAAGTTCTAGTAGTATCATCTTTCAACAATTCTAATATCATAATTTTCAGATAATGGCTATAGGAGATGGTGAAAATGATATTGAGATGCTTGAGCTGGCCTCTCTAGGCATTGCCCTTAAAAATGGAGCAGAAAAGACAAAAGCTGTGGCTGATGTAATTGGTGTGAGCAATGATGAAGATGGTGTAGCAGATGCCATCTACCGGTATGCATTTTGAGCTTCGGAAAGCTTTGAGCAAAATATCAGAAACATATGGTGCAGGATTTAACTTGCCAGTTTTGATACTAATTTGTTTTCCTTCTGAAGAATCATTAGGCTATTATTACAAACTAGAATATCCTCACCCCTCATTTATTAAATGAACAAATAAGGGAATAGGCAAACAGCCAGCTCTGATCCTGCTGAAGCTGAGCCAGGATTACCTCCATGATAAATGTAGTTATTATTTCAGCTTCATAGAGGTTCTTATGAGGCTTATATTTTTTAAAGAATAGTGTTATTCTTTATTTATATGAGATTTCAGTAAATAGTTCTTGTTAGAATTGTTTATGCGATAAAGTCAAAATCTGCATTTATATTTACCCTCCCAGTCCGGTAGGGTAAGGTAACCACGCTTGACCGTAGGGGTATGCAAAAGCCGAATCAAACCTAATAGTCGAGCATAACCGACAAATTTGGTTTGGTTAGGTTTGACATTATAAATTTCTTTTGGCTTTCGGCTTGATTCGGTTTGAAAAGTAAAAAAGAAAAGATCAGTTTATTTTCGGTTCAGACAGAACCAAAAAATCAACCAAATTGGCCTATTTGGTTCGGTTTGATTTAAAAGTTTCTAAATTCCTGAATTCCGCTTGATTTTGAAAAAAATTAAAAATTCAGGTTTGATTCAGTTGGAAATTTTCTAAACCCTAGCTGACTGTAACTAACCTTATAAACAAAACAAATCCTAATCTGGCCAGCAAACAGTCAACAAACAAAACGATAGTTGCCGGAATAAACTTGTTTATCAAATTGGACGGACCATATGGACAAACTAGAAGAGCTTCTCTTAGGGACCCACTCGGTTTAATGAAAACAACATAACCATTAAACAAAAATGACAAATAAAATATTGTTTCATCTTCTGTAAGAGTCATTCATAGCAGAATGTTCATTATACAGAAGAAAAAAAAGAACATAGGCCTTACTCTCCTATGAATCAACTACGATTGCTCCTACTAATTCTTTGTTTATCGTTCTTCCATGCCGAAGCTCAAAACGCTTTCGATTCTGATCAATCCACTCTGCTCAAGCCGCTCCGGCCGAGCATTGCAGTAGTCATTGGCATCATATCAGTTATGCTGTCTGCAACATTAATCATACTCGCCTATGCAAAATTCTGTCGCGGAAACAGAACCAGTGATCGTTTATTCACCGATACCGATCACCAAAGTTCCATACTCGGTGGATCAAGGTCGAGATTTTCCGGCATTGATAGAGAACTCATTGATTCACTTCCCTTCTTCAGGTTTTCTTCACTCAAAGGCTCAAAACAAGGATTAGAATGTGCAGTTTGCTTATCGAAATTCGAAGACATCGAAATTCTCCGATTGTTGCCTAAATGCAAACATGCTTTTCACGTTAACTGCATTGATCAATGGCTGGAAAATCATTCTAGCTGTCCTCTTTGCAGATACAAATTCGATCCTTCCGAACTCAAGAGCTTCAGTTATTCCAGCAGCTTGCGATACTTACATAACCCGTCAAACCTAACCGATGATCCTAACATTGAGATTTTTATCCAGAGAGAGCAAGATTATCATCAGCAAGCGTCACCATCAAGATTCAAACTCGGAAAAGGCGAAAAAGAAGAATTACTTGTTCAACAAAGCAATAACAAGAAATTTTGGCACAAGTTCAAGCACAAGATCATTGTTTCTGATGCTATCATCAAGAGCAGATGGAGCGATGTTAACTCCTCGGATTTTTTATCGTTGAGTTCCGAGATGCTTCATATCATGTCGAGCAACAGATTCTCGAGTAGTGCAAGATTTCAGAATACTTTATCTATCAATGAACAGATAGAAAATATCAAAGAGGATATGGAGAGGAAAAGATCGTACGAATCCAAGATTATCCGAGCTGACAATTCTGATTCAGCTTCTACCTCGTATAAGGACGAATATGAAAATTCGTCGAAAATGATTAATAATGTTGAGAAAAGATCAATGTCAGAAATTACAGTATGTTCAAGGTTCAATGACTTGAGTTTAAAGGAAGACAGAACAAGAAGGCTTTGGTTGCCGATAGCACGAAGAACAGTTCAATGGTTTGCAGGTGAACAAGAATCAAATGTTTGATATTTGACATTAATCTTGATTCGTTGCAACTTTTCTACGATTATAGATTAGAAATTCAGATGATCCTTAGCAAATTTTGAATTCAATGTCCTTGTATTATTAATCTTGTGAATTCAACAAAAATTTAATTGAATATTACAAACATTCAACAAGAAAGATTATTTCAATTTTAGTTTATTTTTTTGTGTAAGTAGCTAGCTTTCTTCTATATAATATAAATAACAGTTGTTCTAAATAATGATCATGACATATCAACCTGCTTCTTTGTGTTGTTTTCAGCAAACGAATCTATTAGTTGCATTCAGACTCTAAATTGACATGCTTTTCATATTTAATTAGTGTAAATAATTGTATGACTTAAATAACAATATCTACATGAACATTTTACATGTCAGACAATTAGCATAAAAATTAAATTGATATTAATAAATATTTTTTTTAATTAATTTTCTGTAAAAATTAATGTTGGTGCTAATTGAACAAAACATACAAATTAGTATTTAGTTATTATCATAACCACCACGTTAGGTTCAGAAAAAAAAAATCACCATTCTAATCAAGTGGGTGAGTAAGTCATCACTAACTTATTAATTATAAAATAGCAAGGCAGAGCAAAATGCCAAAGAAATTGATGTTAGCATATGCAATTACTTGGATTTTTCCAATTGATAAAACTATTCCCTCTTGATCAATGCTTGTCTTACAATTCATAAGAGGTTCAAAAATTGACAAATAATTAAATTTCTCATAAGACCCTGTTATAATAAAAGTAATAAAAGATAATGACATCAAGTTTATAATAAATGATGACCTTTATTGCAATTTAGCTACAAATACATGCATGTATAATCCAATTAAAAGAAGGCTAAACCCATCTAGGAGCCCCTGTACTACTCACTTTTTATTCATCTGGTCCCTGTACTATATTTTCACTCGTCTGAATCCCTGTACTTACCTTTTTTTGTTTTAAAGGTCCTTATTTAACAGAACCATCCGCGCGTCCGCTCACACTCCGTCTACGCGATTCAACTCCTTTATTATACGCCACAACATTAACACGTAGGAAAAAAAATGCCACATCATTATTTTCATGCCTAATCATCAAATAACAAAACGTCACCGTTTTAATTCATGTTTCTTTAAACGGTGTAGCTTTGATACCTCAAGGTTAGGGATATTTTAGTAAAACCCGTATCACTGTATCAGTTGGGGGACTGAGAAAAGAAAACCCTAAAATCTAAAGAGGAAGTCGATGAGTTCTTCATGGAAAGAAATTTATGTGATACTGTTAAAGAGATAATCATTTAGGACTCGTTTAGGGTTCGTTTTGGGTAATTCGTTTTGAACAAGAATTCAGACTTGTAAGCAAAATTGTGGATGTAATTTAGGGTTCGTATTAAACAAGAAATTTCAGATTAAAGAATTTATTAGTGACGCGCAAAAGGACAAGGTTGTAGGGTTCGTTTTCAGCAAGAGAAGGATTTAAAATTCGCTGGGACCAGTGCCTTAACTGTTAGTAGGTAAGTGCTAGTTTTGTTTAGTAATTTTTAAATGCATCCTGATTATTATAATTGAAATTCTTGTTGAATGTGGTCCCAACCTTTATTGCATTGGCTTTTAGGGTTTGTTTATCACTTTTTTATGTTATATTTGTAATTTTGCTGACTTAGTTAGGGTTTGATGTAATTTTATGCATGGGTGTTGTTAGTTACTGCATTTTTTCATGCTTTAACATTAAGTGTTCTGGGTTTTTTTTCGTGTTACTTGATTTGTCCATGATTGTGTACAGTTGCTTGTGTTATTCTGATGCAGGATGGGAAAGGCATTTGAGGTTTTTCACACTTTGATTATACATCATGGTGGTTATTTGAGATTTGACAAGTATACAGGGGATAAGGTTACAATAGCCAACAGTAAAATTGACTTCGACAAATTTTCATATGTAGATTTATTGTCTTACTTAGAGGATGTTGGGTGTGTGAAAGTGCAAATGATTTATTTCAGGGCTGATGCAACAAGATATGTGTTAGTATACAATGAAGAAAGTTTGTTTCATATACTTTCACAACATGAGGATGCTTTAGAATGGCATTTTTATGCATGTGAGTCTCAACTACTTAGTGTTGAGTCTAGTGTTGTAGCTAGGGCTGAAACTAGTGTTGGAGTTGGTGTTCAATTTAGGGCTGGAAATAGTGCTGGATTTGGTGTTGAAGCTATGGCTGAAACTAGTGCTGGAGTTGGAGCTGGAATTGAAGCTGGCATAGAAGCTAGTATTGAAACTGATGCAACATCTGGAAATGAAGCATATATGGATGATGGATTGCCACAAAAAACATTTGATAATCTTTGTGTCAATGTCAGTATCATGACTGACGATGAAGATGATGATGAATTAAAAGCTGCAAGGCACAATGTTAGGAAGAATAAGGGTGGAAACAAACAAGCAGAAGGGGATGAACAACCTAATCTTCAAGCAAATGAGAATGACATCATGGACAATGAACTTTCTGAAGTAGATGCATCTGATTATATTTATTCAGATAGTGAGGTTGATGAAGATGGCACAGCTAGTGTTTACTATGATAGTGATCAAATTGGCAGCTTGTATAGTGAGAGTGATTCAGAATGTGCGGATGATGCTTTGAGGAGGTCAAGCAATAAGCTTTATTATGATTCTGAAACTGCAATACCTATTTTTTGTGTTGGAATGATTTTTAAAAATACTGAAGAATGTAGGGATGCATTGGCCAAGTATGCCATTTTGAAAAGACTTGCTGTACGGTTTGTTAAGAATGACAAAATCAGAGTTAGAGCGAAATGTGCAGCCGGCTGCCCTTGGGTTTTTCTTGCCTCTAAAAATGAAAAAGAAGGCAATTTTATAGTCAAGACATACAAGTCTCACCATCAATGCCACATTGTGAATGAGAATCCGATGGCAACAAGCAAATATTTGGCTAAACATTTGATGGCAAGACTAATGTCCCAACCACACATGAAAATCAAGGAGATTAGAACTTTGTGTAGGGTTGAGCTGAAATTGAAGGTCAGTTTTACATTGTGTCAAAATATCAAGAGACTTGTTCACAAAGATATTCAGACTTTATACAAGGAGGAATATTCCAGACTTCATGACTATGTGAAGGAGATCAAAGCAAGTAACCCTGGTACTACATGTATGGTAAAAGCTTCAAAAGAGGATAATGAAGATGGGGAGAATCGATTTGTTAGCTTCTACGTCTGCTTTGATGCTTGCAAAAAGGGATGGCTTGGTGGCTGTAGAAAAATTATTGGTCTTGATGGATGTTTTCTCAAGGGGTTGGTTAAAGGGCAACTTTTATGTGCTTTTGGCTTTTGTTTTTGTTTTGTAGGACATGAGTGCTGAACCAACTCAAAGACCTAGAAGGAAGAGGAATGCAAAAGAGTCAAGTGCACCACTAGATCCATCAGAAGAATTACTGAGAGAATTTTCTCGGTCAAAGAAAAAGAGAATGGAAAAAAGAAAAAGGGTGACTACACAGCAGAGTAGCCAGCCTTTGTCTGGCTGTGAACCACAACCATCTCAGGATGAGTTAGGCACGGTTGATCTTAGTCAAATGGCATACTTCTTTAATGACTTCACTAATGAGATTCTAGGTACCGTTGGTGATGAGATGCAACCTGCACCAGAACCACAAATTGGAAATGATGAAAGTTTAGTACCACCTCCTACAGCAGAAAATGGAGGACAGAAAAAGAAAAATAAGACTGCAAAAACATATCAGAGAAAAGGTTATAAAACACCTTATTTTAAGAAGCCAGTGTATGGCTATGGTACTCTTATCAATGATGAAAGTGGACTGGGAACACTAGATGTAAGTTCCATAATACTCTTTAGTCTTTATACTAGTTCCTGTAATATGATTTAGTTTCTTACAATATATTGATGTTGGTTTTGTTTTTGTTGGTTATGTATTGGTTTGTTATCATGTAGCCTGGAACAAACAGACAAAAGCCTTTGTACCCGATCTATCAGTCCCTGCAACCTCAGGTGCCCTCTAGGCCAATAGTTGGTACTGGTTCAAGCAATGACAATGACTTGGGGTTCAAAAGAAGGGGTTTGCAATGGAAAGGAAAGACAGCAATGACAGGTTCACAATTGTTGCAGGAAGCTGCTATTGAAAAAAGATGCTACTAGACAAGCTTCTTTGGCTTCTTTGGATAAGTTGAAGATTGGTGGTTCAAAGCAACGACAAAAGTGATTATAATAGTAGTTCACTATTTTTTGTGTTGATCAATTTTAGGTTTATATTTTGGATTGGTCAACTTTATGTTAGTATTTTGGATTGATCAACTTTAGGTTTAAGGTTGTAATTTTGGCTTGATCAACTTTAGGGTTCAAGTTGCTATTTTGCCTATTTTGGATGTAACCAGTTGTGTTATTAACATTCTGGGTTTTAATACCAAATGCTTGTTCAGGTTATCAATCAATTTTTTGGATTTGTATTTTGTTAGTTAATGATTACAGGTTTTATTTCAGGGACCTGCATAACTAAACCCGTATAGTACAAGGATCTTGTCAATAACACATGAGTTAAGCACAGGGACCTGCATAATTAAACCCGTATAGTACAGGGATTTAATTAATAATACTTTATAACACAAGTGTGATAGTGCCAAGTTAATTGCATGATCTTGCAAGAAGTGTACCTAAGCTACACTTGACATAATAATTCAGTTAACAATGTCCAAATACTATAATGACCTCAAATACAGTAATGACCTTCATATTTTAATTAATTAAGCTATAACACAAGGTTCTTAACAACAAAATACATTCAAAATCCATATATTATTCATGATAATATTTTCCAAAATACAAGACAACATAAGGCTCTTAACTAAACCAATCAACTGTAACTAGGATCAGTTGGTTGTCATTACAACACATTCACTTCATACCTAAAACAAACTAACTAAAGCATAACACAACATTTGCCTAAAACAAACTACACTAAATAGTCATAGCAAGGACAATGCACAAGCATAGAACAACAACTGCAATGAGAGACTTTTTGAATAAGCCCTTCTCATACTTCAATTCCTTGTTCTCTTTCTCCAATTCAATCATTCTGGCAGTATTTCCCGTTAGTTGTTCAATCTCAGTCTCCATAGCAATTGAGTCAAGAACGGTGGATCTATTATTCAGATATTTTTGGTAGAACAATTCACCTTTAAGCTTCTCCTCTTCTCTCAGCAGCGCCTCTTTCTCCCTTCTCATTGTTGTTAGCATATGCTTAATGTGGGGAGCATATTCTTCATCATACCAACTGAAGAATGTGCATTGTCTCGACTAAACAAAGAAACAAACATATAAACATCTTTAAATTACTGATTAATTGATAATATAATCAATTGAAAAAAAGAAACAAACAAACTCCTGTTTTACAGACTTCAGAAACACAAACCCTAGGACTTTAAAATCCTATCAATTATTAACTTATTTTTAAACTCCAACTAACAGAATTAAGAATTGTTTTACATACTCAAAACTTGTTATTTATAACCCTTAAAATAACAAAATTAAATTTCATTCAAAACCCTAAAATCTCAGAAATTTATGAACTTAATTTATTACCCTAAACTCTAGAAATTAAACTGCGCGATTTTATCAAGAAGAAATATGAACTGAAAAACTCAAAGACTTACCTTCCAATTGGCGCAACGGAAGAACCTTCGACCAGGATTTTTTTCAGTCCAGGCAACCATCACTTTCGCTTCAACTCCGCACTTGCAGTTCGGCACGTCAAAAACAGGGAAAGGATCTACATAGTCCTCTTGATTGTTGAAAGTATCGATTCCTCTACTTTGAGACATCACTTTTTTCTTTTCAATTTATGTTCTAAGTGTTTAATTATCCACAAAAAAAACGATGTACAATTTTATACAACTGAAACCCTAAAAATATACCCACCCACTAGTTTATGTCCCAACCCATGACCCATGACCCAACAATATCAAGTCAAGTGGTTTTAGCCAGATCATTCGCTTACATGTCATCGTTTTTTTCCAACGTGGAATCATTAAAGTACAACTCCGTTAAATAGACGGAGTGTGAGCGGACGCGCGGATGGTTCTGTTAAATAAGGACCTTTTAAACAAAAAAAGGTAAGTACAGGGATTCCGACGAGTGAAAATATAGTACAGGGACCAGATGAATAAAAAGTGAGTAGTACAGGGGCCCACAGATGGGTTTAGCCTTAAAAGAATGGAAGTAATTAAACTTAATACTAATACATGTGGTAACCTCCTTGATCAGAACTATCAACATCTGAATTACTACTAGAATCACATTTCTTCATACTCTTCAATTCTTCAACTCTACTAATGCTACTATTAGGAGTCCCATCCCTTCCCTTTTTCTGATTTTTCCTCCATTTCCATTTTCTAATCCAATGCTGAGCCAACAAATACCCTAATCCCATACAAATTCCAGCTGTGCACCCACCTCCTATACCCATGATTGCCACCAACACCCAAATTCCACCCCATCCATTCCCATGTGGCAAAATTGTCCACATCCCCGCCACGTACGCCGCCGCCATGAATGACATGGACACCCACATAACCTTATGAGTCAACGCCAACAATTTCATCATCGACTTTCGCCTAAAAGGGATAATGCTGACTAGGAAAATAACTATACCAATTGACATAAACAATGCCACCACGTTACACACAACAAATACCTTAAAAGAAGTTTTCATCCCCAATATTGCTTTGCCGTTATTTTGGTTAATTCCACCGGGAGGGTTTATGCCGGCGGCGAACGTGACGGTGGCGATTAAAACTGCCACAATTGTGATTGTATTTCTTGCATTTCGTAAGCCTTCAGTTTGGATTTCTAGCTGCTTTTCGCGGCGGCGACGGTGCTTGTGGCGATGATGATGGTTTGGAGGATCTAGCATTTTGTTTGGAGGGAAGTTAGGGTTTTTTTCTTGTAGAATATCGGTGAAAGTTGGTGGAACTTGGTCACTTCTTTTGCCGCCGGCATCCTGGATTGCTGGTAAAATTAAGAGTGCACCTGAATTGCTTACGTCTGATTCTACTACATCAAGAGCTGTTTGTCCCTTGCGATTTATAGCGTTCACATCAGCATTATGCTTCAGTAGATAGATCACCATCTAAAATACCATATAATCGATCTTAAAATATGTTAAGAGGTAGTAAATTTATAATCAAAAGTCTCACTAAGCAGTATTTATTTTTTGGCCTAACGGCTTTAACCTCCGACCTTTTAACCCTTTTTCAATTCTACCCTAACGTTGAAAATTGGTCAATTTTATCATATTTTATATTTTATCATTTCAAATGTACACTAATTTTTTAATTTTTGTCAATTTTTTATTTAAATGATAAAATCATTCAATTAACTAAGTTGAAAGATAAAATTAATTTTATTTCAATTCAAAAAAATACAAATAAGTCCTTTATTCTTAAAAACCAACTAAAATCCATAATCAAATTAAAACTAATTTAAATTCTGAATTAATTTAACTAAATGTAAATAAATTTTAAACACATACAATTAATATATGCTAGACATGGAGAACGTTTTTAAATTTTTTTCAAATGAAAAAGACGTCAATTTAATATTTTAGGGTACAATTGAAACATAAAAGTGCAAAATAGTTTTTTAAAACATTAGGCCTTATTTTTAAATTTTGGGTTGATTAATTGTTTGATAAAAGGAAACTCAAAACATAAAGATGATCGATATTAATGAGCTAATATCAATATCTAACTTAAACTTGATCTATGAAAAATCTATAGACCTATTTAATAAAATGTTAGAAAATCTAATTAATATATATTTCTCACTTTTTATAATTTTCTCTCTTTGCTCATTCTCTTAGCATTTGATTGGATATAGGTTCATGAATTTTTCATGGTTCGGGTTTAGGTACGTAAAAATTTCCCATGAGCTAATATCATTAGGGTTGCATAACAGTTGGTTCGGGTAGCTGCCTATATCCGGCCTTTAACATTTGAAATTTGGAAAAAATACCGTTATTTATCTAATTTTAATTTGTTTGTCAAATATATTACATGTTTACTGTTTTTCTATGTACGCTGAATAAAATTAGATTTGTCCATTAAAGATGTATAGCTTTCCCCACGTCAACTTCAAACAAATTATTAATTGAAAAGATGATGATATATGTAGAGTATTTCAAAATTATGACATATTTGCTAAACAGACTAAAATTATGGGCTAAGTAGCACGAAAGCAAAAAGCAAAAAGTAATACGAAACAGACCAAAAAAACAAAAATGTTTCCAAAATAAAGGACATGCAATGCAAAAAAGACGTGTAATGTAAATAGTAAAACTATGAAAATATCCAAATTATAAATTGTTATCATATTTGAAATTTCACCTATATATTTCTGCCATTTGCTATATAAATCTTTTGAATATGTTCAAAATGTAAGTTCACAAATAATAAATAATCTACTGACTTTATAATTATAATTGAAATTCATGTTTTAAATTTTTACAATTTTTTTCAAGTTCTAATATGGTTCAACAAAATTTTTTAAAAAGAATTTATTATACAAAATGTAAATAATAAAATATATAGATAATTAATTATATTTTTTATTTGCGGGTAAATTATTCTATTTTTATAATTGTCCAGTTTCTATTAGTTAACAGTTGGAAACAATGCATACGAGTATCTGGTTTTCGAAACGGAAAACACATTTTTGTTAAAGTTTCTGTGCTTCCTAGATTGTGGGTAGATAAAATATATTTTTGATTTTATTTTTTTTATTAAAATCAATATGAGTTCGAATCCGTATTAACTCCGCTTTTATATGGGTGGACGTAAATTCACTACAAGAAATATTGTATTTGATTGTAGCTAATTATTCTTTTTACTGCTAAAAGACTTTTTGCAGCAATAATCTTAAAAATTGTTGTCATTACTTAAGTTACAGCAGCATTTTTCAGCCATTTTATTGCCGATTACTTAAGACAACGTTCTATTAGCAGCAACATGTCACGATTTTTTTTGTTGCTATATGTTAATAGTAACAATTTTAGCACTATTAGTAGCAAAAATATCTGCTATTAATTTTAAAATTCCTTATGGTGATTTTTACAATTAATAGGTCTGAAAAAATCGACAAAGTCTACCTATTTGAGTAATACAAATTAGGTCCGAACCAAAGGCAGAACTAGGACCCATCTCGGAAATGTTAGAGACTGATGAGTACTGAATAATTATTGTAAAGAAGATTAAATAGTTTTATAAAAATTTGAGTCAAAGGACATATGTCGTTTCGTCTAAAAAACTTTTTAAAAAAAATAAACAATGTTCGGTCTAAACAAACATGCTGTTTTTTTTTAAAAGTTATAGGTTCTATAAAAAGTAAAAACCGATTCCAGCCCACTTGAACAAAATTAATAGTTCTGGCACTGGTCGGAACCAAATCCGAATTAACGAAGTTTGAACTTAGTACAGTAAACCCTCTGATAATTAATATTTAATAAATTAATAATTCTAATAATTAATAAAATTTTAGGACCAATTTGAATATTACGTCTTATAAAGTATTCAATAAATTAATAATTCTAATAATTAATAAATTTTTAGTCCACCATGTATATTAATTATCAGAGGGTCGACTGTATATATATAAGAAAGGTAATTGAGAAGGAAATGAAGGGACTTACTGTGCTAAGTTTTCCGGCAGTGGCCAAATGCATGGCTGTATTTCCGTCATGATCAGGCTTATTAATAAGTGTAGTAACGTTGAGATTTTCCATTAGGTACTTAACTGCATCGAACTGATTATTTTTGACAGCAAGATGAAGAACAGTCTCTCCATCTTTGGTAATCATCTCAGCAGATTCAAGACTCACACACAGAATCTCGTCGATTATGTTCACTCGTCCTTTGATCGCCGCCCAATGGAGCGGCGTTCTGCCGTTGTTGTCTTGTAAAGAAGACAGATCCACGTCCAATCGGAGCAGCTCCCTTGTCGTCTCCAGATGGCCTTTGCTACATGCTAAGTGTAAAGGAGTGCACCCATTATTGTCCTTTTTCCAAGCAAAGTCTTGCCGAATCTTCAGGATTTCCTTCACTATTTCTGCACCATCAAATAATTTAAATCAAATTATACTATTCAATTTTCGGGTTTATTGAAAAAATAAATTATGAACAATTGCATCTTCTGCGATTACAACACGAAGTCTAAGTTTTCATAAGATCAGTCACCTATTTCATAATAAATTGGAACACCAAACAATTTTTCATTGAAAAAATATCTAATATACCTGCCACATGGGTGTTTTTTTAAGGAAAATAGTTAGGTGTCTCAATTTGTCAAACTATGGAATTTGTTACTGATTTAGCCAAATTTTAAATTCCATATTTTATTTGCAAATCGAATTAAATTCTGATTTGATTTGAATTTAACCCTAAAATTTTATAGGCTTAATCACTCAAAACCCCCCCACCTTTAACCCCTTTTGCAAATACACTCTGACGTAGGAATTTCTCCAATTTTACCCGAATTTGTCCTTTTATGTTTCAATTGTACCCCAAAGCATTAAATTGACCTCTTTTTACTTATAAAAAAATTTAAAACAGTCTTTTATTTTTTATGTTATTAATAATATTAAGGTCTAATTGAAATATAGGCTAAAAATATAGGATTATTTTATACTTTTTTTTCAAGTGAAAAGAGGTCAATTTAATGCTTTAGGGTACAATTGAAACATAAAAGAATAAATTAGGGTAAAATTGGAGAAATTCCTATGTCGAAATATATTTGCAAAAGGGATTAAAAGTGAGGGGGTTTTGAGTGATTAGGCCAATTTTATACTAATAATGTTATTTAAAATTTATGACTGCTAACATATTACTCCTCCTCTCTCAAATTGATTGGTCATCTTATTATTTTTGACATTTCAATTTTTTTTGTGAGAATGACATTTCAAATTATAATATATATATATATATATATATATATATATATATATATATATATATATATATATATATATATATATATATATATATATATATATCCAAATAAATTAATTATTTCGTATTTTAATATAAAACAAATACTGATTTTACTACCAATACAAAATAAAATGGACTAGTCAACTTACATATAAAATGCATCAATAAAAAATCTAGTAAAAAATATGTAATATTGAAAAAAATTAAACAAATTAAATTTCAAAATAGATAAAAAGTTAATTTTAAACAATTTAAATATTTTTTTAATTTTATATTTGTTTAAACGAATTATCATTTTCTAACGAAAGAGTAGAGTTTTTCCATTACCAAACATAACTAAATTTTGAAATGATTTGGAAAAAAAGAAATTGAATATGTAATTCATTTGATATATCTACAAGACCCTCTGTACCAAAAAAAAAAATATCTACAAGACCGTCTATAAAAACAGGTAAATCATTTTTTTGACACTTGATTTTGTAAACTTTTTGGGAGCAAATATAAAGAATAGTTACTATTGATCATACTGAATTATAATTACATTTTTTTTTATAATTTTTACAAATTTATTGTTTCTTAATTCTTAGATATTAATAATTAAATAATTACAATTTTCTTATAATAATTTTAGTTTAATATTAGAAGTGATAATAAGTATTTATAAATATAAAAATTGTACAATTAATTTGTGCATTTAAGAAGAATCAAAGATTTCTAGAGGAAATTTTCCAAGTGCCCAAATTTTCGGTGTGAAAGGAAGTTGTCATGACAGTAACAGTCGAGAAAATTATATGATAAACCAAGACCAATAAGTAGTACTATTAGGTCTACTCCACACAAAATAATACTAATAATCATTGAAGTCGTGTCGAATTATTTATGAAAAAAACCAATGAAATATCTAAAGTATTGAAATATATAATGATTAAAATTAAATACTAAATATTAAAGAATAGTAACATCTAATTGACTTGTTCTATGGATAATATGTTATTAACTGTTGCATTAAATAATTATTAGAAAAAGACAAAACAAATAATTTAAAAAATTAAAGTATATGTATATTTTTTTTATTTTTTTTAATATTTACTAGTTAAATATAATTAATATAGATTACGAAATTATTAAACCAAATTAACAAATTTATTTATTTATATATTTATCAATTTTACTATAGTTTTGACTAATAATAATTCATTTTACCTAAAATTGTACATAGCAGTAGGGGCGGTTAATTTTTTATTAACCCGAATTAAGTTAAGTATTTCGGTTAAGCAGGTTTATGTTTTTGGGTAATTTAGTTAGTTCAGTTGTTTGGCTTCGGTTTATAAATAATTTTGATTTGATTAAAAGGTTTATCATTTTTTAAAATAATTATTTACATGAATTAGTTGAACATTTTCATTTTCATTTTTTATTGTTATATATAAATAACCAAATAACTTGGTCTATTAAATCGGTGGATTTTTAACCGAATCGACACTAACTGAAGGTATGTCATATACCTGTAAATCCTCCTAAAGCAGCAGCATAAAGAGAGGTAGTGACAGCATCAACCTCCGGCATAAGTAGCCCTTGAAATTCCAGTAAGTAGTTTACAACCTCAAGCTTACCCCTTTCGCAAGCAACAAATAAAACACTCTCATTTTCTCGATTAAGCTTATAAAGCACCCATGGATCTGTTTCCACCAATAGTTTCACCATCTCCACCTTCCCTTGTCGGCACGCCTCATGCAATGGACTCTCCATCTTCTTGTTCACCTCCGATACCATCTCCGGCCTCAGCTTCACGATCTCCTCCGCTAGCTCGAGATGTCCGAACCGTGCTGCCATGTGTAGAATGGTGTTTCTTGAGCCTGAAGGCATTTCTTGGTTAATTATGTTTTCATTTTCTTGAATTAGGGCTAGGAATGTTGGTATGTCGCCTTTTAGTATTGTTTCTTGAAGTCGTCGGTCCATTTTTAATTATATTTATAAGTATTAATGAAATTGTATCTGTAGCTATGATTGAAGGATAGTAGAAGAATTTATTGAGTTGTAGAAAATATTTAGAGGGAAATGGAAGTGGAAGAAATATAAATAATAGGAGAGGAGAAATCGGTTTTTGCTTTGACACAAGTTCATGTAAGAATCCATGAAGTTTCTTTGCAGTTTCTATATATGAAATTAATAATTTTTTCTTTTTATGGACGGGGTTGAGATGGGGTGATAAATTAAGACTCTTTTATCCTTAATTAGAAGTCTTAAATTAGATTTAATTATTTATCGTCCTAGCTACCCGATACAAATTTTTGGTTATCAGATTAATCAGAGCGGCTATGGATATCAGATTAATTTTTGGTTTAGGAATTTTTTTGTTCGTTTATTTCATGAAGTACTAGTGTACCTTTTTAAGTCCTGTGCAAAGTCAATGGGAGGAGGGGTGAGATGAGAGAGAAAATTGCTTGCTCATGTGTGAAAGCAAAGCAATTAACCAAATTTGGTAGTTGAGAATTGTAACGGAGTCGCAATTTTGGAACTTATTTTAGGCTTTCATTATTTTGGAGTTGAACAGTTGTAAAATTAATAATAGAAAAATCAATATTAAAACTTGAAGAAAGTACATGTTTAATCAATTTCAAATATTTATTTATAAAGACTAGCTAGTTTTCTTCGACACGTGTAAATTTATATTAAATATGATTTTTATTTGAGATTTTTCCACATAATACTATGGTTTATATTATATTTATATTGAATATAAATAAGTTAATACATAGAAAGACCCTATTATTTTCCAATAAGCTATCTGTTAGATAATTTTTGTAAGTTAACAGTATCAAAATTTGAATCGTTCATCCGCTTTTCTAATAGTATTTTGAGAAATGTTTCAAAGCCTACACGCAAAAATACTCAAGATAAGACAAGTCTAGTTGAATTTGCACAAGACAAAATGAAAATCAACAGTAGGTAAGAACTTTCAAAATTTTGCAATTAATAACACCAACACTGCTTTGGATATAAAACGACACCGTTTTAGATTAAAACGGCGTCGTTTTGAATGTAAAATAACTCAATTTTTCAAAGGAAAACACACGTGTTAATTGCAAAAAATTGGAAAGATCATGTTAAATATGCCAAAATTAAAAAATTGTCTTAAATACCAAAAACACGCGAAAGTTCGTGATTTTTAGTGTATTTAAGCCTATTATTTTCATCCGAATTTAGAGTTGCTAAATTATCCTTACTTTTGAAAAGATTTACTGAATTTGGAGCTGTGGTTTTGAAGGTTTCTTCTTTAAAAACCAATCAAATTGTTGAGCTAAGTCAAATTGGACGGTTTATTTTCAACCGGTTCGACGGTTTTTGATTTTTGAGGGTTTTTTTCGGTTCAAATAGGTTGAACCGGATTTTCGATTAAACCGCTTGAACCAGTCAGTCAGATCCAAATTTTAAAACACTGGTGTTTAGGTCTTCTTAGAATATGTAAATTTGTTATTCTAAAAAAAAGAATATGTAAATATAAAAAATGACCAATGAGCTGTAGCTCAAATGGTATAAGCGCTAGGCAGCAAACTGCTAGGTCGTGGGTTCATTTTCTCCCACAAGCGCTCTCTCCTCCCAAATTATCAAAAACAAAAATATAAAAAATGCATCAAAATTCAAAAACTCATTCAACGATTAAGATTAGAAAAATAGATTGGATTTTTTTCAGGTTCATTTTGAACTTGAGGGGTTTATATTCACGATTTACACTGTTTATTATAAAATAAACAATATAAATAAAAAAATACAATTTTTATTAAATTAATCTACACCGTTCATTTTATTAATGAACGGTGTAAATCGTGAATATGATTCCCTCAAGTTCAAATGAATTTGAGGGAATCCCTATCCTAGAAAAATATATATAGTGTATTTTTGTCCATAAATGAAAATGTTCCCCCGCTAATACACTTTTATATATTTTATAGATTTATAGATACAAATATTTTGAACTGTTTAAAATTACACTTCCCATTTTGCTTACTTTAATTTTTTTTTTTTAATTTTTTTTTGTTTTTTATTTATATATTACTGAAAATGAGGGCGTGGCAATTTTAAGAATAGCCGGTGGTGGCCATCAGCGGCAGCCGATTGCCAGAATTTGATCGGCCAGCGACGGTCAATAATGATATGTTGACGGATAACTAAATATTAATATTTATTATATATGAGTTGATTTTGCTTGATAAGAGAGTAGAAAATAAAAAGGATAATAATAACAAAGGAATGGAAGAAGAGAGCTTAAAAAAGAAAATTATATTACAAATTTGTTTGTGTTTGTATATATAATATGATTGAAAAGGTCAAAAAATAAAAATTTATTTTTATTTGGAAAAATAAGTTTTTAAAAAACAAAGATATCCTAAAGTTAATTATATTTTTAATTTATTTTATATCATTTTATTAAAATTAATTGACTATTAATTCGTACTTAAATCAATTACTTCACATATAATAAAATTTAAAATAATAGTATTCTTAATTTAATTAGTAAAAACAATAAATTATATGAAATTAATTTAATCATAATAAAACAAAAAAATTAAATAATAATAAAAATCAATTGAAAAGATGAGGAGTTTATTTATGATTATTGTCTAATAAACTAACTTTAAATAATATTATTAAGGCTTTTTAGAAGAAATTACTCTAAAGCACCCTACATATGTTATAATTTACACTTTGATCCATTTTGTTTGAAAATCAAACGATTTAGTCCCTCATTTTTATTTTTGTCAATGGTTTAGTCCTTCTGTCATTTTTTATGGTAGTTAACTGAGTTAAAGAATTAAATAAAAAAAATAATTTTGAAATAACGATGTGGTTTCCCATTTTTATTTTTTCTACGGTTTTATCCCTCAAATTTGAAATTAATTTACTATAAAGTCTTTTAACTTGGTTGACTAACGGTCAAAATAAAACAGAGAGACTAAATTGTTGACATAATCAAAAGTGAGAAATTAAATCGTTTGATTTTTAAATAGTAGAGATTAAAATGTGAATTCTAATAAATGTGAGAAATTTTAAAGTAATTTGTTATTTTTTTAATGATATAACAAAAACAAAGTAATATTCTAGAAAAGTTTAGCTTTCTGATCTCAATAAAAAAGAAAATTTAATTTACCTTTATATAGAATATCGTACTATATAGACTTAACTCATGTAGAGATCTTTATACTATATCATTTTTGTTTAAAAACCCTTTATACTATATTTTTGTTTTTTTGGTCGCTCTATTTACTTAATTTTTGATTTTTATGTCTTTTTTTAGCTTTTTCCAGTGTCTTTTACTTACAATTTTTTGTTCCTCCAGTTCCTTAGAAGGACCTGAAAATCAGGATTCGCCAAGTACAGGAATTCGAACGTGAACAATTTTTAGATAGGGGCCTTTCAAATAAAACCTGTAAAATAGAAGGGTCTCGAATAGATTTTGCCTACGATATATTGCCACCGATGGAAATAAAATTAGAACTAGCTAACCGGTTAGATGTTTGGATAAAAATTCATTGAAACAATTAGCAGTCTTCTGAAACTATTTTTGATTTGTTTGTCTATTTTAGGTGGTCATATGGCACAAATAACAACCGAAAAAGTGGGACAGATATAAAATTAGTATAGTAATACTCTAAAAATAAAATTTCCATTACCTATGGATAAGGATGATAAATCAAACAGACTGTGTCAGCCACAAGCCAATTATAAATATCGAAACAACAAGTTACAAAATCTTCATTCGATTCAGTGTTTTTGATTTTTTCTCACAATCTCTCTTTGCTAGCCTTTGTTTTTGAAATGGATCCCTACAAGAACCGACCATCAAGCGCTCATGACAGCCAGTTCTGGACTACGAATTCCGGTGCTCCCGTATGGAACAACAACTCATCCATGACCGTTGGACCCAGAGGTCCAATTCTTCTTGAAGACTATCATCTGATTGAGAAACTTGCAAATTTCGATCGAGAGAGGATCCCGGAGCGTGTTGTCCACGCTAGGGGTGCTAGTGCAAAGGGGTTCTTTGAAGTCACCCACAATATCTCCGACTTTACATGTGCTGACTTCCTACGAGCTCCTGGAACTGAGACACCAGTTATTGTCCGTTTTTCTACCGTTGTTCATGAGCTTGGAAGCCCTGAAACCATAAGGGACCCTCGAGGTTTCGCTGTGAAGTTCTACACTAGAGAGGGTAATTTTGATCTTGTGGGGAATAATTTTCCCGTTTTCTTCATTCGTGATGGGATGAAGTTTCCAGATTTAGTGCATGCTTTTAAGCCTAACCCTAAGTCTCATATCCAAGAAACTTGGAGGATTTTTGACTTTTTGTCCCACATTCCTGAAAGTTCGCACATGCTTACCTTTCTCTTTGACGATTTGGGTATTCCGCAAGATTACAGGCATATGGATGGCTTTGGTGTTAACACTTATACTCTGATCAACAAAGCCGGAAAAGTCCACTTTGTCAAATTCCACTGGAAACCTACTTGTGGCGTAAAGTGTTTACTTGATGAAGAAGCAATCAAAGTTGGAGGGACCAATCATAGCCATGCAACTAAGGATCTATACGACTCAATTGCTGCGGGTAATTATCCCGAGTGGAAGCTATTTATGCAGATAATGGATCCCGCTGATGAGGATAAATTTGACTTTGATCCACTTGATGTGACCAAGACCTGGCCTGAAGATATTTTCCCCCTGCAGCCTGTCGGACGCCTGGTTTTAAATAAGAACGTTGATAATTTCTTTGCTGAAAATGAGCAGCTTGCATTCTGCCCTGCTATCGTAGTCCCTGGTGTTTCTTATTCAAATGATAAGCTACTTCAGAGTAGGATCTTTTCCTATGCTGATGCTCAGAGACACCGTTTGGGACCCAACTATCTACAGCTCCCTGTTAATGCTCCGAAATGCGCTCATCACAACAACCACCATGATGGTTTCATGAATTTCATGCATAGAGATGAAGAGGTCAATTACTTCCCATCCACATTTGACCCGGTTCGCCATGCGGAGCCTTACCCGATTGTTTCCGCCGTCGTCACCGGAAAACGGGAGAAGGTTGTGATTGAGAAAGAGAACAATTTCAAACAAGCAGGAGATAATTATCGATCTTGGGATCCTGAACGACAAGAGCGGTTCCTCAATCGGATAGTTGAGGGCTTATCTGATCCTCGCATAACTCATGAGCTTCATACAATTTGGATCTCTTACTGGACTCAATGCGACAAATCCTTGGGTGACAAGGTAGCAAGCCGTCTCAACATGAAACCAAGCATTTGAAGATGTGTTCAGAAGCTGCAAAATCACTTGTTGTTAATATATACTAATAAATCAATTTAGCACTTATTATATGCTTGTTATCAGTGTTTTAAAAACCGGACCGGACCAGCCGGTTCGACCGGTCGAACCGGTAACCGGTCACATGTCCGGTTTTTAAAACTGGAGAATCGGAAATTCGGTCCAACCGGATTGGACTGGATTAAACCGGATGAACAGGTTAGAACCGGTGAAGGAACCGAATAGAACCGGCCGGTTCAATTATAAATTTATTTTATAATATACTTTTAAATTATATGTATTACCTTTTTTAATTATTTCTTTCTTGATTTAATCTTTCCATAATAAAATTAATAAAATGAATTAAAATATTTAATATATATGTAAATTATTTAATATTTGGTAACAAATCATGATAAATAATTTCATTATTAATTAAGGTAAAAGTGAAAAACTTGCAATTAAATCAAATCATTTGTTTCCATGTCAACTATATTCATATTTCATTCATATTTAAGATTAACTAATGTGATTTTGAAAATATACTTATACTTTAATTTTATTAGCTTAATTAAAAGTTAATTTATTTTATTTCGTATATAGTAATATATTAATAAATTTTAATAAATAATTTGAATTATTAATTGAATTTCATTCCATAAATGTAAATTTTTAACATTTTAAATTAAATAGGTTCTTTGTTTCCATGTTAATTATAGTCATATTTAATTTATATATGAGATTATATAATGTGATTTTAAATATATAATTATGTTTGATTTTCATTTGCTTAATTAAAATTTAGAGTGTAATATTTATTTAATTTTTTTAGCATTTGATAATAAAATATAATAAATAATTTTATATTTGGCAATTTTAATTAACTAATAGTAACAAGTTGACAATTTTAATATGTATTTGCGATTAATGACAAATAAATAGAATATTTTTTAGGCCTAATGTCTTAAGAAACCCCGACCTTTTAGCCCCTTTTCAATCATACCCTGACGTTGAAAATTTGTCAATTTTACCCTATTTTGCATTTTTGTGTTTCAATTGTACCCTGAAAAATTAAATTAACGTCTTTTGCGTTTGGAAATTTGTTTAAAACATTCTTCATGTCTCGCATATATTGATTGTATATTTTTAAAATTTATTTAAATTTAGTTAAATTAATTAAGAATTTAAATTAGTGTTAATTTGATTATGGTTTTTAATTAGTTTTTAAAAATAAAGGACTTATTTGTACTTTTTTGAATAAAAAAGAATTTAATTTCATGTTTAGACTTAATTAATTGAATGATTTCATCATTTAAGTAAAAAAATTAACAAAAATTAAAATATTGGGGTACAATTGAAAACGGAAAATCAAAAGTGGGTAAAATAGACAAATTTTCAACGTCGGGGTGGAATTGAAAAAAAATTTAAAGGTGATGGGTTTTTGAGTGATTAGGCCTATTTTTTATAATCTAAATAGGATGTTAATTTGTTTCTATATCGATTTGAACTGGTCGAACCATAAACCGGTGGCTACACCGATTCAGCCACTGGTTCGATTTTTAAAACACTGCTTGTTATGTATTTTTGGATGGTGATATCCCATAGGTGTATTCATCAATTTCTTTTTAACAATTGATTTGTGAACTTTTTGAGTTCAAGATAAGAAATAATTATTATTAATATTGCATTAAAATTATTTTTTTTATATCATTCTTATTATTTATTCTTTCTAAAATTTAGATATTAATAATTAAATAATTAATTTTTTCTTATAATAATGTTAGCCTAACATTCTTGAAATTCATTCCAATTTGTGATGGAAATGACAGAAATAATCCATCACAAGTTGTGATAGATTAGTGAAGGATTAATTAGAGTTTTTGTTACGTAATTTGCAACGAAAAAAATAATTTGTTGTATAAAATTTAAGCTGATTGAATCAAGTCAGTTCTTTTTTGGTAATTCCATAAGGTGTCCTGAACGGATTCCAACTATGAACGGCATTTTTAAACTTTCCACCTTCAGACTAATTCCCACTCGAGTCAGGTAGGTCCCTTGCGAGTAGGGGTGAGCATCGGTCGGTTCGGTTGGAATTTTTTTGGTTTTTCGGTTTGAAAAATTCTCAAACCGAACCGAACCGAACTTTTAGTTTGTAAGTGAAAAACCGAACCGAACCAAACCGAAAATTTCGGTTCGGTACGGTTCGGTTCGGTTAAAACCGAATTTCACTATTTTTTATTTTTTAAAATCTTTTTATATTAAAAGTAATTGAAATATTAAATAATTAGAGTCTAATAAACTTCCATATATGTTTAAATAACAATTATAAACTCATATATCAACAATAATTAAGATACAAAGACAAAAAATATATAAATGTAAGTATATATGTATATTATTTTTAAAATATATATATATATATATATATATATATATATATATATATATTATATTAAAGTTCGGTTAATTTGGTTTTTCGGTCGGTTCGGTATTGAAAACGCCCAAACCAAACCGAACACCGAACACCAAACTTTACCTAAAGTAGAAATTGAACCAAACCGTTTTCACCGAAAAACCGAACCGAACTACGAAGTTCGGTTCGATTCGGTTTTTTGGTTTGGTTCGGTTCTTGCTCACCCCTACTTGCGAGAGGGAAATCTCTGACCTCAAGTTTTAAACGGCTGCATACATGAGTATGGTTCGTTCCCGGGACCTCACTTAAGGCAGGAGAGTGCCTTACCAACTCACTTGTGCTTTGGAGTTGAATCAAGTCAGTTTTTAATAGTCTTCTAGTTTATTTTCTATGTTCATTTATGATTCCTCAGTTGGTCGTCTTAACTCTTGAGCGTTATCTGAGGTGTTTTTTATGGGGAGCTTATCGCTGGGCTTTAGCAAAGTTTCTTAAATTGATGTTTTCCTTCCATTCTCTAACATAGGTTTAAATATTTCTCCTTTAAAAAAAAGAATCGATCTTTGCTCCTAAAATAAATTTGGAAATTCATGCATAATAATTCCAACATTTATGGGTTTTTCGTGGTCTCTAATAGTTCTTGTATTGCTTCGTGGTATGATCTTGAATTTATCAATGCTTCGAAAATGTCTTACTTGTATAACAGAATATATTCTTCTTATTACAAGAATCGGCTAGTGTGGGATTGTTTCAAGCGTTATATATGTATGAGTTTGGAATGTGGAGATAAAATCAAATTCTGAAGGATAAATGGGCTTATGATGATTTGTTGCAAAACTTGTTCAACGGTTTTCTCATAATATCCATATATCAAAGGGCAAAGGTGACATATTTTAATGATATCGAGCACAATTATTTCAGCAGCAATAATATTTCTTGAGCATGAGACTGAGAATTGCGAGCAATATCAGTTCTTCAGTTTTCTCCAGATTCAGTTCTCGGTGTTCTGTGATTATAAATGTAACTGTTTCATATTTGATTAATGAAGTTTGATGAATTCTCAAAAAAAAAAATATAAACAATTATAAAAGTAAAAGCTCGGCTCAAATCCAAGACTCCAACAACATACCAATTATATATAAATAATCCAAACCAATGTAAACATGCCAACATGCATAAGGTAACAGTCAGACCAATATGACAACAACAGTTTTATAAAAGTAAAAAAATACTAGTACCACTACGGTATAAGAGTTTTAAGTAAATTCGACATTTTTATTTTAAACAAAAAATGTAAACCTCCGAAAAATCAATTAAAATAGAGATCCACTACTCAGTCAAACTGTAAACCTGAAAATTGTTGAATAACAAAGATCAGATATACTGAGACGAGTTCACACAACTATTTACATTTATTAAGTAAAAAAATTTAAAACCTCGAAATATTTTTATACTAATATATAACATTATGGAAAACTGTATGAATAAAGGGTCAACACACCCCCTGAACTTGTAACACATGGTCATTTAATCCAGTTTTTACTTGTTTGAGCAATCAATCCCAAAACTCTTCATTTTTGGGTCAGATAAGCCAATAATTATATTTCAAAAATGCATAACATACAAATCGAATGTGAGAAATGCGAAATAGAAATTAAAAAAATTTCTATTGTTGCGAGAAAATTATTCTAAACTTATTTTTTGAAATAAAAATGTAAATTATAGAATTATTTGACCCAAAAATAAAAAATTTTAAAATTGTTTGCTCAAATAAATAAATACTGGACTATATAACAAGTTCGAGGGCGTGTTGACCCTTTGTTCAAAACTGTATTGAAAAAGTGTATCGTTCTCTAACTGTTTATTGTCACAGCAATCAACACGGCTAACCAAAAATCTTTAATTAATTGGGTCCGTACTGTTTAATTGTTTCGAACTAACTTGTACCACTAGCTATAGGTCCTCCACTTTTTATTATACCAATTGACATAAACACCCCCCTAATTTTGAATCAAATACCCCCTAGTTTGGTCAGAAAATTTGAAAAACTGCTAGTAACTTTTTAAATCTATAACAACTGTTGTTGGAAAATTTCTAATTTGAATATTTTTGCCAACAACTGATAACTGTTTCAATATTATTAATTATTTAAACCAAATTATCCTAATAAAATATATTATTTTATAAATTATTAAAATTATTTTTAAATTATCTAATTATTTTAAAATTATATAAAATTAACTTATTTATATTATTGCAATTATAATTAAATTCTTTTTTAAATTAATTATAAATTTATTAAATCTTTTATATAAACTAATTTTAAATTAAATGTTGTTATTTTACAAAAAAATAATTTAATAATTCTTATTACATATAATATAATTTATTTATAATAGAAAAAATAGAAAAAAATATTATTATCTTTTAAGGTCATTTAACATATGAACAGATTCAACTGATCAAAATTTACAAAACAACTAATAATCTATTAGCTAACAGCTAATATCTATCAACAACAACCAATATCTACCAGTTAGAAGAAACAGTTGAACCAAATAGGATCTTAGTTTAAATTTCAAATCTAATGAATTTTTTGATACTTTTTTTTACTAATGTAAGTGTATTTTCAGAATTGTTTTATGTATAAATATTTATAATTAATTCTCAAAATCATGCAGTTATGATCTGACTGTCAATATATAAATATATTGTGGATATTTTTTTTTACGTCAGCGAAAATCGATGAAATTTTATTAAAAGACTATCGTTAATTTAAAATTGAAATTTAATAATTAACCAATAAATTTGATATTTATTTTGAAATAAAAAATAGTAATTTGGTTATGAGCACAATTTATTATCAGCTATATTTTTGGCAAAAATGCTAACAATATCATCATTGATGATATAGTATTACACATTTAGCTAAGAACTTCTAGAATATTATCCAAAATGAACTTCAATTGTATTTTGATGAATTCCAACTAATCATTAAAAGGAAATTATATGCATATTTAAATGAGCAAACCCTACAATGGGCCAAACTTCCTAACCACCATAACTATCCTATTAACTCTCAGTTCAGTCATAATACTTATAGTGAAGTTTACCGTCTTCACAAGTATAGTCTAGTGGCAGAAACATCATCATTCGATATGAAAGTTTTAGTTTTGTTTTTTAATTAACCAAGATAGAATACAAATAGAAGGATAAAAAGCAAACATGAATTAATGGAAGTTTTAGGTTCAATTCTTCCTCTCCACTAAAAAAATTACATCAATTCAGTCATATTGTTTATAATAAAATTATGTAAATGATGTCTGATTTTTTTATATATATAATTTAAGGGGAGCATTTGTGTAAGGATTTGAATCCATGATTTAACAGTTTACTTTTCAGCACTTATACTATTTGAGTTATAACTCATCGGTAAGTAATGTCTTAATTCTTAGATTACTATTTCAATAAAACTTTTATTATTTTAGGCAAATGATTTAGTCGTTGATTGTAGGAGAGTGCAAACACCGACCACAATTAAAAAATCAAACTAACAAATGCGGTTCGATATGATATTGTAAAGAATATAAACTAGCCAGTTCAGTTTTGTTTAGAGAATAATTTTTTTACTCAGGTTGTTAATGTAAACCGAACTGAAAAATCAAACCGAACCGACAAAAATGATCGAACCAACCTGTTCCGTGCATTCGATCTGAAAACTTTTTTTTTCTACAATTTTGATTCATAGTTCAGAAAAAAGAAATCTCGGTTCTGTTCGGCTCGGTTAAACCAAATATACACCCTAGTTATTCGGTCACTAGTGTGCTAAAAGATAAAAATAAAATTTGTTTACTTTTATTTTTTTTTATGTCAGATTAGGAAAAGATGATTATATATGTAATGCTACACTTGTGTATGTAAGATTAAAATAAAAATTGATATTAGGAAATTTAAAAATTATTTTTGACCGCATTAGTAGCCCGGTTATTGAAAATAGCTAAAAAAGTTTTATTTAATACACTTCTAAAAATTTGAAACACTAATTAAATAAATAAATTTTTAAACATTTAAATAGCACATTATAAAAAGTTTAGACGCCAATTTGTATAATTCTTGTTCATATAGCTAGCCATTTTCCCATTTTCTAAGTTATAATTAGTAATTAGGTGCATGAATAAAATATAAACCCGGTCTAAAATAAGAAAAGAGAATCCGATTTATAAAGCTAGCTAATTCCTATTTCCTACTCCTATATATCCTACCATTACTACCTCTTTCGATTATGTATAGCACTAATGCCATGGAATTCTATGGCAAGAAAACTCTCTTTAGCTTCATGGCTCATCATCAAGATTCAAATACAATTTTGCAATCTCCTCCTCCACCCTCTACTCCGACTACAAATCTCTCCCCAATAAGAACTTTTAATTATCAAGAAATGAATGATCAAGAACTCCAATTTAGCCCTCCACGCCCATCTACCACCACAAATCTTGCCTATATCTCACCATCTAGCCCCGAATCACCATGGACACTCTCTCCTCTCCGCACCCCTTCTCCTTCTCTTCTCTACCATTGCATCGCGTCCCTTCATCGCAACGACGGTAACATCTTCTCCATCGCTGTCTCGAATGGAGTCGTCTTTACGGGCTCGGAAAGTAAGCGTATTCGTGCTTGGAGACAGCCGGATTGCATCCAACGAGGCTGTCTTAAATCGAGTTCAGGAGAAGTTCGAGCTATTCTAGCCAATGGTAATATGCTTTTCTCTTCGCATAAAGATCGTAAAATTCGAATATGGAATATCACGGTGTCGGATAATTTTCGAATACGAAAAGTCTCTACTTTGCCTAAAAAAAACTCATTTCTTTCATTTTCTCGATCGAACACGCAATATCACAAAGATTATATCTCTTGCATGGCTTATTACCATGCAGAAGGGTTCTTATACACTGGATCATACGATAAAACTGTCAAAGTTTGGAGGGTTTTAGATAAAAAACGAGTCGACTCATTTACAGCACATGAAGATAATATAAACGCCATAGTAGTGAATCAAGATGATGGGTGTGTTTTCACATGTTCATCAGACGGTTCAGTCAAAATATGGCGACAAGTTTACAGAGAAAATTCGCATACTCTTACGATGACACTAAAAGTTCAACAATCTCCGGTTAATGCATTGGCATTAAGCTCATCGTCGCCGCCGAGCAATTGCTTTCTTTACTCAGGATCGTCTGATGGTAGTATAAGTTTCTGGGAGAAAGAGAAATTCTCCGGTCGGTTTAATCACGGTGGATTCTTACAAGGTCATAGGTTTTCAGTTCTGTGTCTAGCGACTGTAGAAAAGTTAATATTTAGCGGGTCAGAAGATACGACAATTAGGGTTTGGAGAAGAGAAGAAGGAAGCTATTTGCATGAATGTTTAGCGGTGTTAGATGGACATAGAGGGCCTGTTAGATGCTTGGTTGCTTGTTTGGAAATGGAGAAATTTGTGATGGGTGTTTTAGTTTATAGTGCAAGTTTGGATCATACTTTTAAGATTTGGAGAGTTAAGGTTTTGCATGAAGAAAATATGTGCTTAGATTGTTCAGATTCGAAAATGAAAGGTATGGAGTATGAGATGAGTCCTGTGTTGTCTCCTTCATGGGTGGAAAGGAAACTTAGGGCCAGTCCTTTTCAGTAGATGCAAAAGAAATGGTTAATGACATGATGTTAGTTTTTTTTCCCTTTAATTTTTTGTTGTTGTAGTGGCGATGATCTTAATCTAGTTTCTCATTTCAAGAATTTGTGTTAGGTTTTGGTTTCTAATTTTATTTGTTAGCTCTAAGTGGTTCTATTCACTTACTCAATTCACCTACTCAATTTACCGAATCTCAAATCCGTAAAGTTCCCGATTTATTCGCCGTATTTCCTTCTAGTCTATAAGTACCTATTCACATATATAATCTCAATTCATTCACAAAATATACTATATTCAGTGACAAAGCCAGCCCCAAAATTCAGGTAGGGCACAAATTCAATGTAAGAAAATTAAAATATCATACCATACAAAATATAACCAAAATATATAATTACTAAATTTTCTAATGCAAAACAAAATGAAAAGTTAAAAACCGCATTGTATAAAATGCATCATTTTTTTTATTTTTTGTAAAAATCTGCTTAATTTTTTAAAATATTGATGATTTTTAAGAGTAGTTTTTTTACATATTATAATTAATAATTATATAAATCAATTTATATTAGTTCTAAATTAAAATTATAAATTTATATATAGAAGCTTGCGTACCTTCAAACTGAAATTCGATGAGTGGTGTTGAATTTTTTAGATTAATAAAAGAGGATATAAAAAAAAGAATTATTCAAATTGTTGAGTTGCTAATGCACATCATGTACATTTTTATAGAAATTAACTTTACCGTATTCAAAAAAAGTTAAAAAAACTTAAGCGTATGTTTTTAAATAGAAAACACTAAAAAAAATTAGACTAAGAATTTATTTTGAATAGGGATTATACAATCTAACAATTTTTATTTTTATTTTTTTATTTTTTTGGTGATGACAGTGGAAAAGTTGACAGATAAGTCACTCTGACTGTCACTCTACAGAATCGTACATGATTTTCACCTCATATAAAAATTTAAATTTGCTATACATGTCTGTTCTAATTGGTATTTTAAGCTAACCCATAATGTACATTAAACTTTGCTATAAAAAAACAATTACGTCATATTATTTTATCAGGTGAAATTGTACATGGCTAACATATTAGCAAAGGTTTAAACTAACCTAGAAAATAGAGTTATTAGTTTAAATGAAAAAAAAAATTAAGGTAGGGCCCAGACCCTGCCTAGCCCTGCCTTACATCCGTTTTTGACTATATTGATAATTTACATAAAGAAACAAATTAACTAATAACCACAATCCCTTTTATAAACAGATTGTGTATTGACTTTACATTAGCATCATTTTTAACACACACACACCATCTATGCACAATATTGATATATTTCATGTATATATGAGTCTAATTTTATTTCTAATTAGAAGCACAATTGAATCAATAGAAAGTAAAGTATGCAAATTATAGTAGAATAAGGTCAAACTGTGTTTGTTAGCTTGAGCAACGCCTACCAATTAAAATTTCATCGCGGAACTTAGTTTGAAGGTGTTTAGTTTTACTTTGGTTATTTGGAATTTGCAAATGTGCCAGGTAAAGTTAAGTTAATACATTAACTAGATTAGGTATGAACAATGAGTTATATTATGTTGGTCTGATGGTATTTATTTGCATTTATACTCGGCCAGATAAACTGGTAGTACATATTTTTTTTTTGGATGTGATATATAAATGTATCAACTAAATTATAATTAATAAAGAAGGTTCGATATGATGTGTCCATTTCTGAACTTTATATGATATTAATATTCTTGCTTTCAAAGTTCACCTAAATTGTAGTACGAATTCTTGCAGTCCATATAACTTTTAGCATTACTTTCTTATCATCTTCTACCGACTGCTGCTGAGAATGTTCCACATTTCCACTTCTTTTTTTGTTTTTAGTGTATTATATATTTAAATCAATTAGCTACTTTTGTATTCCCTGTATATATCGGTACAAAAAGTCTATAACTATAACACATTTTAAATTCATTCTTATATTAGCTTTTATTTCGCTTACTTCTTAATCAATATTTTATATTTAACCAGTTTATGAACTATTTATTTTTTACTCTCATGATCCTTGTATGGAAAGAATTTGGAGCATGTAATTAAATGCGAGTGACGCCGTTTAATATTTAAGATTAAACGCACTCTAAAATTATTGCACTATTCACTTTTATTTCAATTGATCATTAATAAATATTTTACATTTAAAGTGAAAAAAAAATTAAAGCACATAACCAAATGTTTGTAAAAGTGTTAAATATTTAATATATCATCAGTATATATGGTATTAATAGACATGTGAAATTTCATTTAAGTGGTATGAGTAATAATTAAAAATGAATTTGAATATTTATATGAGAGTTAACGCACGCATATAATAGCATTATCAGAAAATTAAAAGAACAGAAGATTATAGAATAAAATATAACTTGAAATGGAAGTCAGAGAGAAATTAATAACTAGGTAGAAGACGTAATAATACAAACAATTTTTTTAAAGAGAATATCAAATAGTCGATAGTTGGAGGAAAAAAGCAGAGGCGGCAATGTGCAGTGTGGGTGCAAAATGCCATAGAAAATTTCTTGAATAATTCACAAAATGGATAAATTAACAAAGATGAGCTTCATAAATAAAACATAACAAAAAGTACATAACTAAGCATATGATACTCCAAGCTAAACACAAGAATCTAATACATTTAAAAAAACATTGGAATACTCCAAGCTACAGCATATTTGCTTGCTAGTTGCTACTACTTTAGTAGTCTTCTTCATCATTAGGAAGTGGAAGATGAGACCTTTCTATGAAAAAGTTTTCATAGATAAATCCAGCTAGTCCACCTCCAATAAGGGGCCCAACCCAGTAGACCCAGTGATCAGTCCAGTCCCAGCTCACCAAAGCAGGCCCAAAAGATCGAGCCGGGTTCATGGAAGCCCCGGAGAATGCTCCGCCCGCTAAGATATTAGCCCCGACTACGAAGCCAGTCATAGTTGGGCCCAGCCCATCAATGGAACCCTTCTTGGGGTGAACAATGGTGGCATAGACAGTGAAGAGTAAGGTGAATGTTAGAATAATTTCCCACACTATTCCTTGGAGATATCCAACTTCACTTGCTAGGGTATGTACCGGAGTTGCCTGCATCATGGAAATAATTACCCGCCAGGCGAAACCAGGTCGTAAAAATATATACTATTATTAATTAAAGATTAAATTAGTTTATTTGGAGGAATCAAATCAATAATGAACATTAATTAACACATGTAGTGATGGTCTATAAAACGAAGTAAATGATAGAGCCTTAATAATAATACAATTGAAAAAAGATAATAATACTAAAAAGAATAGGGAACAATTAGAGAACTAGCCAGTGCATTCTGTAATTTAATACGGTTCTGTAGTATAAAACGTACACTATTGAATTCAATTAGTATTTAATTTGGTTCTTTTATTTGCAGCCACCTAAGTCCTAACTCTAACACTAAAGTTGAAGAACATGTATTAAACCGTATGACCTAATGACGGGCAAAAAAAAATTTATATGAATGAATTAATTACCATTCCTCCTGTAAGGTAACTGAGAAGGAAACAAGCAACTGACGAAGCTAACAACTGATCAATCCAGTAGAGGATGGATCGGACGACAGTAATGTGACCGCCGACGAGGAGGCCCAGAGTAACCGCCGGATTGAGATGACCACCGGAAATATGGCCGGCAGAGATCATCACAGCCACAACTAGAGTGTGCGCCACAGCCACAAAAAGTAAGCCCACTAACGAATCTCCCAGCAACTTATCTGTTCGTCATGTCCAAAAACACAAAATAAATGAAGCTTTTACTATACAGAAAAGCTAATAATATATGGAAATTTGAATTAGGATGGTGTATAAAACACGTACTAGCAGCCATGGCGGATCCTACTCCGACAAAAACGAAGAGGAAGGTTGTAATAAACTCGACGATTAGGGCTTTGATGCAATCAGGCTGAGTGGCCTCTCGGCGTGTTCCTATTGCGATTTTCGCCATTTCTTGGAGAGTTTCTGTAGAAGTGTCCAATTTTCTGTAACTACGTACTGAACTGTGATGGTTTTATATTTTTATGATATTGATTATAGTATTTTTATATACAGCAACTATAATAACCAAAGTTATTGAGATAAACTTAAACTCTACTTACAGTAACTAATCTGTCAACAGTAGTTATCCTAACAAACATTAACTATACAAAAACTAAAAAAGTTACTAAAACATAGTGTTGAGTTGAGGGAAAATATTATATTATTTTATTATAAAAGTTTGAAAAAATACATTTTTTTTTTGATAATTTGAAAAAATACATTTGATCATTTTTAACTAAAAAGTTCAAAAAATATTCCGTATATTCTCCAACTAGGGATGTATAATAGTTTGATTTGTTTAAGATTATTACACTTTGATAAACTTCTAAATCAAATAGTTAATAAATTAATACAATAAAATTTAAAATTCCATTTGAACCATTATTTAAATAATTATTTTATTTCATACAAAATAAAATTTGAAAAATTATTTTTAATTTATTTATTCATCATAAAAATGTCATTAAATATAGTTTTCTCATGAGCTTTCATTTCCTTTTTAGATAATCCCCCACTACAAGTTGTTGATTTATTTGTATATTAAAAATTATTAAACATTCACTAATAATATACTACTTTTCCTGGATTTTTGATTTATTGTAGATATATTACTATAACATTCATATATCATATAAATATATTCTTATAAAAAAAAAATCATATAAATATATAATTTCATATTTACCATTAACGACATATTTAAGTCTTATTTTATTTTATACACAATTTTAAAAATTATAAATTCATTTTTATCTTTTATTTCTAATAATGGCTTTAAAGTTCTACTTAGTCATTAATTATATTATAAAGTGTATTCAATTGGTAAGATTAATAAAAGAGTTAAAAGATTTAAAAAGTAACCATTGAACTTTATAAATGAGACAAAGGAGTATCTTTGAAAATTACAATAATAATAAACATCAATTTTTTACCAACTGCAAAAGAACAAGGTAACACAAGCAAATTTAATGAACATCTTAAACATATTGATAATTAAGATATCCAGTATATATTTCATTACAAAAAGTAGCTATATGAAATCTTGATTTTTTATAATTAAAAAGAAAAAAGTCATGTCAAAATCAAAAAAAAGTCATTAAAGGTATAATCGAACGGGATTAAAAATTAAAACCTCGCACGCACGGAACTATCTTCGTCATGGAGAGCCAAGTTGGTAACTTTTGCGGAATCTAGACTTGATTTTTTTAATTCGATTAATTTTTTTACTTATACCTTTATACCTTCATATTTATGTTGTTTGTTTATTAAATTAGAGTTTGAAAGTTCATATAACTTGTTGTTCCATGATTTTCATATTTATACTTTAATCTTCTTCAATGAATCTATCTTTGAAAAAAAAAACTATAATTAGTGAAAATAAAATTGGAAAAAAAATTATAATAATAATTTTTTCAATTAATCTATCAAATTAGATTTTTAAAATGGAATGGATGAACTATCAAATAGTTGGTAGCCGAAGGAGAAAAGTAAAGGCAGCAATGTATATGCCGGGGCAAAATGGCATTAAATGTTTCTTGATTAATTCACAAAATGGCATACAAAATTTCTTAATTAATTCACAAAAAAGATACATTAACAAAGATGAACTTCATAAACATAACAAAAAGTACATAACTAATCATATGTTATTAATTGCAAGCTAAACACAAAAGTTTAATACATTTAAAAAACATTGAAGTACTCCAAACTACAACATATAATTTACTTGCTAGTAGTTTAGTATTCTTCTTCATCATTAGGAAGTGGAAGATGAGACCTCTCAATGAAAAAGTTTTCATAGATGAATCCAGCTAGCCCACCTCCAATAAGGGGCCCAACCCAGTAAACCCAGTGATCAGTCCAGTTCCAGCTCACCAAAGCAGGCCCAAAAGATCGAGCCGGGTTCATGGAAGCCCCAGAGAATGCTCCGCCGGCTAAGATATTAGCTCCGACTACAAACCCAGTCAGAGTTGGGCCCAGCCCATCAATGGAACCCTTCTTAGGGTCAACAATGGTGGCATAGACAGTGAAGAGCAAGGTGAATGTTAGAATAATTTCCCACACTATTCCTTGGAGATATCCAACTCCACTTGCCAGGGTATGTACCGGAGTTGCCTGTATCAGGGAGATAACCCGTCGGAAAAACCGGGTCGTATAATTATTATTATCATTTTTAAAATTTCAATTATAATTTCTTTTAGGCTGTAATAAAAAAAATATTGAATAAGTTAATAATTAAAATGTAGTTTATTTGGAGGAATCAAATCAATAATGCACATATACACATGCGGTGATGGTCTGTAAAATGAAACAAATAATAGAGACATAATAAGACAATTGAAAAAAAAGCATACTTAAAATGATGGAAACAATTAGACAACTAATTATTGAATGATAGGAGCTGCCACTGTAAGCATGGCTGTGCATTCAATAGTTTTGAGAAAAATAATCAAAATATATTTTTATCAAACAAAATTAAATTTTGGTAGATTGTTTGATTTGTAATTGGAAGTGTGTTTTCAATTGAGCCGAACCAAATTAATATTTTATAAAACCAAATTGAATTTACATGGATGTAAAATCTTTCTATCCAAATTGAATCAAACGATTCAGTTATTTTAAAGTTTGATTTGCATTAAAACTAAAAAATCTATATATTTAAAATCAATTTGGATAGAAAAATATAAATATAAATATCAAATAAAATTTAATTATTTAATTTGGTTGACTTATCAAACCGTATGATCTAATGATATGGGTGAAAAAAATATGTACATAAATTATAATATTATGAATGTGTATGAGACTTCATTAATTGGATTAATTACCATTCCTCCTGTAAGATAACTGAGAAGGAAACAAGCAGCTGAAGAAGCCAGCAATTGGTCAATCCAATAAAGGATCGATCGGACAACAGTAATGTGACCGCCGGCAAGGAGTCCTAGAGTGACCGCGGGATTGAGATGACCACCGGAAATATGGCCGGCAGAGATCATTACGGCCACAACTAGAGTGTGCGCCACAGCCACGAAAAGTAAGCCCACTAACGAATCTCCCAGCAATTTATCTGTCCATCATGTCCAAAAACATAAAATAAATAAACTTTTATGAAACACAAACACTAATATAGCAAGGGAATGGCAGTTTTTCTTTTTCTTTTTCTTTTTTAAAAAAAAAAAGAAAAAGAAAAAAAAAGGTACATATAATATGTTGTACGAAAACTTCTTGAACTTTACATTTCGGTTTTTATTTATTTTGTTTCTTGAAACATTTTTGAAACTAGAAATTTTATATTTCTAACTTATTTTATATAAAAATTTATTTCTATATTTTATCATTTCTCTATTTTCCTTTTTGGCTTTTTCATTTTCATGCTACATGATGTATTAATATAAACAAATTTGAATGGTGATCGTGTATAAAATACTTACTAGCAGCCATGGCGGATCCTACTCCGACAAAGACGAAGATGAAGGTGGTAATAAACTCGACGATAAGGGCTTTAATGCAATCGGGCTGAGTGGCCTCTCGGCGAGTTCCTAAGGCGAGTTTGGCCATTTTTTTCTTGGCTGCGGCTCACTCTGTAGGCTACGTAGTAAAGGGTGATGGTTTTGATGAGCAAATGGAGAATAAATATATATGAATCATAAGGTAAGGCCATTTTGTATTGGTGTGAAGTAATAGTGTAATGCTCAATTCTATAATGCACATTATTGTCTGGGTACCCATTACCCATTGACTTATTTAGGAAAAGCTATTTGTCCTTCACGTTTTGCTTTTCAGAATGAGGTGTCAATCACATTCGTTTACCTAGCTACTATAAGCAAATAACACTATAATATTAAGATACATTTTGGGGACAAAAAAAAGAAGAAAGAGTAATTAAGGATTATAAATGTCTAATTCAATATTTAGGAAAAGAAGGCAATAAAGAAGAAAAATAGCTGATAACTGAAAAAATGGAGTACAATGAAACAATTAAATAGATAAAAATAACGTTTAAAAGAGTAAAAGATAACTTAAGACAATCGATGATTGGCAACCAGAGAGTGACCATCTACACTCCCACTTTTCTACTCCCGAAGATAAACAATTGATTGTAGTTTAAATGTAAGCGATGAAAATTTATATATTTAATTCTTTGTGGATGTTAATTTTAAAAAGAAATTTCACATATAATAACTCAAATTGTTTTAGCACGTAATATATATGAATAAGCGTTTTGGTCCACGTACCATATATGGTTAAGAGAAAAAAAAGTACTAATTGTTAGTTCATTGTGACCCCGCTTATTTATAATTTTGGCTAAATGACTAAGAAATGACAAATCTTTCTTGAAAGTTTCACAAAAGTCCAAATTTTTCAATTTATTCTGAAACGCATGATTTCGTTTCAATTATATCCAACTACACAATGTTGTTTACGTGGCGCTAATGTGTGACATTATCACATCAGCGTCACGTAGGCGCCACATGAGCAAAATTACATATTTGGACATTATTGAAATGAAATCATGTGTTTCAGAATAAATTAAATAAAATTAAAAGGTTTGAATTTTTGTTAAATTTTCATGAACAATTTGACCTTTTTTTTTTGTTCATTTAGCCTATAATTTTCCATTATTTCCTACTATGCTACGTAAATGTAAGCTTAACCGGCGAAAGAATATCAGCTGGGGAAGGACAAGAATTTTATTAATAATACTTGTAGAAGGAAGAAAAGCATGTTAGCCTTCATTGTCCAAATGAGTTCAATCCCACTCTCCTACAATATAGTATTATTACCAATTGAACCCTACTACTACTATTATTATTATTATTATTATTATTATTATTATTATTATTATTATTATTATTATTATACTAAGAAAAGCATGTGGTGCTTCATTACTGATCCACCACTCAACACATCGGATCAATATCCTCAATCCTCGGCGATGTTCTTTTTAGTGATTCATCCTCATCGGCTAACCTCAATATCGATCACTCCCTGTGCTAGAGTTACAAACCATTATTCCATCAAAAACGTATATCATTTAGGGTTAATTGCTGAAAAATACGAGGTATTTTGAGTTTTTTTTTTTATTATGGTTTACATTTTTTAAATTTTAAATTTTATCTCATTTTTCAATTTTTAGTTTCAATTAATTGTAGTTATTTATTTTAAATGAACTCGGAAAAGGTTAAGAATATTGCTTTAACATTGCTTTTTTCATTCTCCATTCTTTAGTCATCATGAGACTTTTTTTACTTATTAAATTTTCAAGTTTATGAACCTTTTATATTATTTTATTTTGATCGAGAACTTTTAATTTATTTCATTGTAAACGTCAAATTTTTACATTACAAATAACAGATTTTTTTGGTCATTTCAAACTGATTAGTGTATGTGACAACCAAATTTTATCATATCATGAAGAAATAATTTATATCTTTGTATTAAAATAAAATAAAATAAAATTTAATAACTATAAAAATTTAATAACCATTATTAATATATATAAAAAATATGATGTGGTAAGATCTAGTTATCATGTAAATCCAATATAAATAGTTCTCGTCGATCAAAGTTTCAATTCAATTCTTAATTTTTTGGTATGGGCATCAGATTTTGCACAATTTTTGTGTCTCGTAGACAGAAACGAAGGCAAAATCTTCTCGTCTTTAGAAGCAGCTTCTCGGCATCGTCCTTATATTGTCTTAGCCACCTCTATAACTACTAGTTTTGCATTACGTGCTACGCACGTGGCTCGTAACGTGACTCGCCAATGCATATTTTAATATATTTTTTTGCAGGAATTTATTATAATTATATCATATTTATTTATTTATAATCAATAATAAATTAATTAGAATTTTTGTAAAAATAATATAATATATCCCGTTATAAATTTTTCAAATTAATTAACTTCAATTATATATATATATATATATATATATATATTATATATACACATTTAATTAATATATATATCAATGTATAATTAATATTAAATTAATAATAAATATTACTTAATATTTAAATTAATAATTTTAATAATTTAGTATTTTAACTAATAATTAAGTTTATAATTATAATCGTATTACAAAGTAGAAGATATTAAATAGCTGAACTTATAAATAATAATTTGTATGGATAGAAATTTAAATAATAATATATTGATCAAATGCAGTATTTTGATTTTGTAGTTCAACCTCAATCTATACTAAAAGGTAGCTATTTCTACTAATGTGGAGATAAATTAGGTAGCTATTCCTACTAATTTGGAGATAATTTAGCTATT
This sequence comes from Mercurialis annua, assembly GCF_937616625.2. NCBI lineage: Eukaryota > Viridiplantae > Streptophyta > Magnoliopsida > Malpighiales > Euphorbiaceae > Mercurialis > Mercurialis annua. The sequence continues at coordinate 53,356,544 of NC_065570.1, read as the reverse complement.
TTTTTCATACTGAATTAGCAGGGTTCCACTTAAAAACTAAATAGAAGATAATTTAGCTATCTATCCTAGTTAGTATTTTAATTATAATATTTATTTAGTGATTAATTAAATAACTAATTAGTTAGTGACTATAAAAACCTTTATTTTATAATAAATTAAAAAGGGCTATTTGGTAAATTTGTCTGTCCCCCCCCCCCCCCCCCCCCCCCACACCCGTACTTTTATATATAGTGTAGATATAGATATAGATATAGATAACTAATAATTAAGTTTATAATTATGATCGTATTACAAATTAAAAGATATTAAATAGCTGAACTTATGAATAATAACTTATTAGTTAATTAGTTTTAAATTAAAATACCTATTTAAGTATTAGAGTTAGACTAGAATAAAAAATTGATTTGGATAAATATTTAAAGACCAATTGAAGCCCTAACAATTTAAAAACCAATTGAAAAGAGTTTTAGCCATTCAGAATATTTGCCGCATTCTTATTCAACAAAGCAACACTTTAACTTTTAAGTTTATTACAGTAGAGCAAATAACAGGATTAAGGGGAAAAGAGTTTTAAAGACAATTGTATCAAAAAATAATAATTTGACAAAAATAAATAATTATTTTACTGATATATTTGTTTTGGATGTATAAAATTAATTAAAATAATAATTTATAGTCAAACGATCTAAATTATACGAGAGATGATATTTAAAGTCAATTCAACTGCCTAATTTTTCAATTATTATATATATTTTGCTTAATAGAGTTTTTTTTCTTTTTTAAATTTAATGTTAAAAAATGTAAAATAATAACAAAAAAAAAACATAAAAAGATGCAATAGTGCACATATTTACAAATTCAAGTAAAAATCAATTATGATAAATGTTTATTTAATAAATTTAAAGATATTAGTTATAATATGAAAAAGTAATAATAAATTAATATAATTTTATTTTTCAAATAAAGTATTTATTTATCTTAAAAGTAAATTAAAAATGATATTTGTTGAGCAAAAAGCACAACTTGTAATAATCCGGAAGTCGGAATCGATCCCACGAGGAGTGAATCTAGAGCGATTGACGAGAATGAACTTTAGTTATGATTCAATTCGTTTAGCAAAACACGAATGATTGAAGTTCAAGTAAGATTAACACTAAATAGGCACTAAGACCATCTCCAAGGGGAGTCATCAAAATGGGAATTGATGACTCCCCATCTCCAAGGGAGTCACCAAAATGCATTTTGGTGACTCCCTCACACTCTCTTTCATCAAAAATGGTGAAGGAATTTTTCCTTCACCATTTCACTTTTTGAATATAATAATGTGGTTAATTTATATTTTGGTACATATAATTTGTTTGTAGTTATATTTAATTAATTACTTATTTTTTAAATAATTTAACGAGACAATGATATAAAAATATTACACGACTAATTTTATAAAATAATAACATAAAAATCTTACATGAATAATTTTACGAGACAATTAAAAAAATATTACATAACTAATTTTACGAGACAATAATATAAAAACATTACATAGATAATTTTACGAAATAATAACTTAAAAACGAAACATACTACGACATTACATAATAAATAAATAGAACACATATTCTATCAATAATCTGGTAAACGAAACATACTACGACATTCATAATTAAAAAAATTAACAATAATTTATTTTTTTAATATAAATAATACTAGAATTCGGATGAATATGAGCATAAATAAATTTGTGGGTGTAATTGGTAAAAAGTGTATAAAATATTAAGAATTAAAAATGATTATTATATTAAAAAGTAAAAAAGTATGTTTTTTGGTGAAGAATTTGGTGATGACCATTGGAGTAAAATTGGTGAAAATTCACCAAATTGAAAAATGGTGAGGGAAAAATGGTGACTCCCCTTGGAGATGCCCTAAACAACTAACAATTAAACTAACAATTCAAGCAACTATAATAATAACGAGTTTAATCAATAAGTAAAAGATGTCTAGGGGTTGAAATCATTCCTAGGTCATGCATACATAGTAATGGATGAATTGGTATCTAGCAAGGGCCGAGTTGTGCCTAGCGCACCGTTCCCGCTCTCTCGAGCCTCTAAGAACGACAAAATCAATAATCAAGTAATCAATTAATGCTTAACTCACTCTCGTGATACTAAACAAAACCAATTACCCAACATCAATTAATCAACAAACTCAAGGTCACCTAAATCCTAATCCGCTCTCGTGGTATTACAATCTAGGCTTCTAATTCCAAAGTCTATTCACCTAACCATTTCTCAATGAGTCAAGCAAACACTAAATCATGCATTAGATAGCTAGGCTAACACAAGCACTAGGAACTAGAATTAGAACAAGCATTTAACCAATCAAACATACCATTTAACATAACATGAAGGAAATCATCTCAACCCCCAAACATGGGGGATTAGTTACACATACCAAGAGCTAAATTAACAAAATGATAAATGGAAGGTATGGTTAAAGAGTACTTACAAGAAGATGAAAAACCCACAAATAAGAGTTGTAATAGAAAATAAAACTTGTTCATTCAATAAAGCTTCAAAGATCTCAACAATGATAGAAATATAAAAATCTGGAAATTCTATTGAAGAAGAAGACTAAAATTTAGGGATTTCTAAAATTAGGAGAAGATTCAAAAGTACACTAATAGAACAAAGTCTAGAGAAATCTTCCTAACCTAAAATAGAGGAAAGGTTCCTTTTATAGTACTTACAAAAGAAGGAAAAAGACAAACATTCATTTACACATGTGTTGGGCCCAAAATAGCAAATTAATAAAGCCTTGTTGCATCTTGAAATCAGATTTCCCCTTTCCAGAAAGCCCAAGTTCGAATAGAGCTCCTTGGGCTAAATGAGGAGCTCGATTCGAGCAACCATTTTCTGCTCCGGATCTCGATCTTCAAACCTTCATAACTCGGTGTAGAAATGTCCGATTGAGTCGATTCTTGAACCGTTGGAAAGCTTAGGACGTCTACTTTAACTTTCATGAAGATCACGAGTTCATTTGAGGCTTCTAGCTAGTCCAAATTGGTCAAATAGTGCACAGGGGTCAGCTTTTCAGATTTGCAAATGAGCTTCCGCATTCTTTTCCAACTTTTGCACCAAAATGCTTCCGCAATGCTCCTAAGTACCTGAAATACTAAAACACGTAATAAGGCATTCGAAATACCATAAAACCGTGATAAAACGTTAATAAAGCATGCGGAAACGACACTCTAGATAGGAGTAAAATACTCCTATCAATATTAATATTATATGGTGATTATCGAATACTGTTTTTAATTACTAATTAATTAAAATTATATCATTATTGTCTTATCACATTACGATCCACGTGCATAGCACGTAAAGCAATACTAGTGTACTAAAAGGTAGCTATTCCTACTAATTTGGAGACAAATTAGGTAGCTATTCCTATTAATTTGGAGATAATTTAGCTATTTTTCTGAATTAGGAGTGTTCCAGTTAAAAACTAAATAGGAGATAATTTAGCTATCTATCCTAGTTACGATTTTAATTATAATATTTATTTAGTGAATAATTAAATAACTAATTAGTTAATGACTATAAAATCTTTATTTTATAATAAATTAAAAAGGGTTATTCGGTAAATTTGTCTGTCCCCCCCTCCCATCCGTGCTTTTATAAATACTATAGATGACTAAGGGAGTAAATGAACCGAGCTGCTCGCACGGTAAGAGCTCGATATATTCGTGTTCATTCGCGTTCTAAATGAATCGAGTTCAAACTTAATTTTATATTCATTAATTTAAACGAGTCGGACATGAACATAGTGGTGTTTGGCTAGTTAAGAGCTCGGTTCGTATTCGTTCGTGTTCTAAATGAACCGAGTGCAAACTTGATTTTTTATTCGTTAATTTAAAAGAGACGAACATGAATATAATGGTGTCCGGATCGTTTACGTTCACGAACATCTTGACTAGTGGTTCGTGAACAAGCTCGTTTAGAAACTCGATTATGTGTTCGCAAATTGATTCATGTTTAAATTAATTATATAAATATCTTAATAATTCTAAAATTACATAAATTTAACAAAATTACGTAGTTTTGATATAATAAAGTAACGTATTTTTGTACTTGTAAATTTGATATGTTTTAGTTGTTAAACGAACGGGCTCGCAAACGAGCTCGTTTGGTACGTATTGAGCTCTTTCGCGAGTTTATCCGTTTAGCAGTTAAACAAACGAACACGAGTTGGACATGAGCTGAACATGAATACTATAAAATCTAAACAAACCAAACACGAGTTGGACATGAGCTGAACATGAATACTATAAAATCTAAACAAACCAAACACTATATTCAAAGATCAAATGAACTTGAACACCTTATTCGCTAAACAAACTGAACACGAACGCTTAAAATCTCGGCTCGACTCGGTTTATTTACACTCTTAACTATGACTCAAAGCTTTTAAAATCTCACGATACTTTTATCTATTTCACATATAGATTTTTTTATCTCTTGAAATTTTGTGTAACGAAAGTCTTCAAAATATAGACACAAAAATGAAAATGTTAACTAAGAGTAATTGAGATGCGTTGCTTGGAATCGAGGCTTTAGGAACGTTATTTTGGAAATGGATAGTAAGATAGTGATGGAGGCTCTTCTGAAAAACGAGAGCAATATTAATGCTAATTCCAGTCTGTTCAATGCTATCAGAAACCTTTGTGGAAGAAGCTGAAATCTCCGCATCAGACATACGTACAGAGAAGACAATTGATGTGCTGACTGGATGGCTAATCTTGATTTCTCTGAGGATCCTAGGTTGATTGTTCATGAGAGAATGCTTACTGGTTTCTTTGATTTTACTTTAGAAGGTATTGTTGGTGTTTCGCTTTCTAAAATGTGTAGATTATAGTTTCTTTGGCCTTGGCCTTTCTTTGTCATTAAAATTTTTTTTTTAGAGAAAAACCAAATAAGGTAAAATTCAATAAAAAGACTTCCGATACAAAAGTTGTAGATTATGGAGAAATGAGAGAGGTGGTGAGTTTTAGGGGTCGGGTCAAGAGGTTGACTATTTAAGTTTCTCATGTTAGGGCAAGACGACGTCGTTTGGACCAGCGGCAAACAGTGTCGTTTTGAATTAAACGTCTACAAAATAAGAGGATAATGTTAAAAAATGTGGTTTAATGTGGGTAAAATGGGGTTACGTATGGAGCGGTGTACGTGGGCGTCTGTATGAATCCATCTTAAAGAGAAAGCAGATAATGTTATTGTGAATCAAACTCCCGAAAGAGAAATGCTAAGAACACTGCATCCACCGTCACCTTCTTCAATTATCACTGTCTTGAAACAAAGCAGTTGCAGAGCTTCTTGTTTTCATATAAAGCTCTCTTCTGATAGTGATACCACCAGAAGACTTGCTCTCTTTCAACTTGGTGCAGCAGCTGGTAATGCATTCCTGCCTTTCTCTTCAACTTTGCTTCTTTCTTGTGTTATAATAATGAACTTCAATTCATCATGCAGCTATCCCCCACTCCCATTTGTTCGCTTTCAAAGCATCTCACTTATTAAGAGTGGATGCCGATGCTACCACATTTCCCAAAATGGTACCTGTGACCACTCATTTTGCTGACCAAAACGTATTGGAGTGGGTTCAAAATGATCAAAGAAGAATGCTTCATGCTGTTTATCGTGTTGGCAACCTGGACAAGACAATAAAGTACACACGTTTACGCCATACTTCATATACTTCAAATTCAGTACTATTAATGCTAATTAATTACCCTTTTGGAAATGCTCAGATTTTACACTGAATGTTTGGGGATGAAGCTGTTAAGAAAGCGTGACATTCCAGAAGACAGATATTCAAATGCTTTTCTTGGATATGGACCCGAAGTTTCTAATTTCACCGTAGAACTTACTTACAGTAAGTTGTTTCTTTTTTATTTATGTGCTAATCTTCACGCTTTCCATTCCGTGGCTGTATTTCACATGATATGATCTTGATTCTTCGCATTTTCTCTTGTGGGTTTTAACTTTATATTATAAACAGATTATGGAGTTGACAAGTATAACATCGGAAATGGTTTCGGCCATTTTGGAATTGCAGTTGAGGATGTAAGTTTCTCAAAGCATTTAACAACTCTTCATAATCTTTGCATTAGGCCTCATACATTAAACTTATGAATAAATGCTGTACGTATTTGAACTTGGTTCTTTCGATTCAGGTTGTCAAGACGGTAAATCTTGCAAAGGCAAAGGGTGCCAAAGTTAGTAAAGAACCTGGTCCTACTAAAGGTGGAAGTACAGTAACTGCTTTTCTTGAAGATCCAGATGGCTATACCTTTGAGCTGTTGGAGAGGGGACCTACACACGAACCCCTGTGCCAAGTGATGCTTAGGGTGGGCAATCTCGATCGCGCCATAAATTTCTATCAGAAGGTAAGCCTGAATTCATTTAGTCAGAAGCTGCTACATTATCAGAGTATATAAGTATGTTCCCAAAGATGTCATCAACATAAACTACATGGAGTAGTACTGATACTGTTTTTTTTTTTTTCGAATTTGAAGGCCTTCGGTATGCAGCTTCTCCGCAGAAGGGATAATCCAGAGTCAAAGGTGTTCGAACTTACACCCAAAATCCCATGATTCTTTTTCAAGATTTTCTTATCTTTTGTTTATTTGAACCTTTTTCAGTATACAGTAGCCATAATGGGGTATGGTCCTGAAGATAAAAACGCTGTGCTGGAATTGACATATAACTATGGAATAACAGAATATGACAAAGGAGATGGTTATGCACAGGTGAATTTTATTAACTTTTCTTGCAGAGTAGTTCATAGTTTAGTTTTTATGGCATCTATTCTATGTTATTCTTCCCTATATTTTATTGGCCAGATTATTGTTCATCATCACACTATTTCCTGTGTTATGTACTGATTTTTAGTATTTTACCAGATTGCAATAGGCACAAACGACGTCTACAAGAGTGCAGAAGCAATTAAACTATGCGGAGGAGAAATTATTCTTGAACCTGGCCCTCTGCCAGGGATCAATACCAAGATCACTGCATGCTTGGATCCTGACGGATGGAAATCAGTAAGGCTTCCACTTTCTGGGGGGTTTACCTTGAACTTTTTCAGTGGCTTGTTTTTTCTTCTTCTGTTGGGTTATAACTTTTGCTGCATTCATTTCTTTTTGACAAATGAAGGCCGGTAGGTAGATAAGTATGTTTATGATGAAAATGCATCTAGTGGAATGGCCATCATGATTTATCCTGTCATGTAATACTAGAATAGGTTTTCGTCTTATGAGCTTGAGCTTTGTATGGAATCAATATCATTGACCATAAGGGTCAATGCAATATTGTGTTTGGTCCCTTTGGAATATGTTCTATAACTATAGCAATTTCGGGAAAATGATGATTTCTATATCAGCTGATGGTGCTAAATTATAACTTTGAACGATAGAACAAAGTTGCACTGATTCAATACCAGTTGTTCTTCGTAAACTTTAATGTAAAAAAGTCAGCTCCATAATGTTCATTTTATTCCTTAGGGTGGTTGTTAACCACTTAAATTTGCTTTCTTTTCACTCTTTGCAGGTGTTTGTTGATAATGTCGATTTTCTTAAGGAATTGGAGTGATCAAAGTATCGATGGCAGCTGCTTCATCGAATCAACAGGAACCGGAAAGATTTAAGACAATCCTTTTCTCTCCGATGGCTGTCATATTTTTATTTATCCATTTACCTCACAAGAAAGAGCACCTGCTCTAATATCCCCAATCCCCAAGCCAATAGATTCCTTCCACTTGTGGATCTGTATATGACTACAGATTGCCACAGTGCATTTACATTTTGCTTAATACATTCCAAACACAATTGATAATTGCAATATACAATTTATGTTAATCCCTTTGCAGAGAAGAGATCAAAAACCATTTTTGTAACAATTGGTAGCCGTCTCATATTTTAAATTGGTTCTGCAATTCAACATATGCTGAATCCCCTCAGTCCACATCCGTTTGTCACCTTTACTTCGGCATTCAAATTCTATTACTCTTTCAGCTGTTTTTATCGCAAAGTAAGCTCTTTGCTCGTCGCAGTCGTCGTTCTCTCTTCCAGGCCATGCTGAGATGTCACTGTATACGCCAGAGACTACACCTGTGATCACATCACAGCATGGCTTGACTCAGAAGACTATGCTGAGTGAAAGGTAAGTATGAGTTCTGGGTTTGAGACTTTGCTTACACTTCTTCTTTTTCGTGAATGTTCCTGCCATGTGCTTGCTTTTCAATTTAGCTACCACCTGTTTTTATTAATAGTTTAGCAAGTGCTACTTTTTCTGAGAGAATAAAATGAGATAAGAAAACAAGTACTGCATAAATGTATTCTCAGTATGTAGATAAACAGCCTGAATGTATTTTTCGTTTTGAGTTAGTTTCGATCTGGTAATAACGTAGTTGAACAGTTTAAGTGTTTATGTTGTATGGTTACGTTTTGGCATTTCATTTCTGTTTCTGGAAAATGCTTTTGAAACTCCAAAACTCTATGTTCATAACCTTTTCTTGTGAAAATGTTGTTTCGCCGTTCCCCACTTTGGCATTTCTTGTTTCTCTGTTTTTTTTCGTTTTATCATTTTTATGCTACATAGGACTGTTCTAGCTTTACCTGCCAATTAGAGTTGATGCTAAAAGAAACTTGCTTCCAATGGAGAGCTCCTGCCATCAATATTTGCATAATAATAAGTGCGAGTTTCATCTATTATGTCGATTCGACTGTAATATTATCGATATGAAAAGAATGTACCTTTCCTTGTACGCTTGAGAAGTTCTCCACCTCTAGCCGCGAAGTTCAATGCTGCCAAGATGTTAGTTTCGTTGCTTTCTTCAAACTTTTCCTCCATGAGAGCAAATGTAGCTCCATGCCCCTTTTGCAGCCTTGCTCTTAAAGTGTTGGCTCCTCTCAAGGCTGCACATGTAAATGCCTCTTTTTTTTTAGAATTCCCAGTATCATCTATTAATATTTAATTATCTTCATTTGCAACTATACTTCTGTTTTCTCATTTGAGAACTAACATTTCTAGTTCAGGGCTGACTTTATTTGAGATACGGTGATTAGTCTACCACAAAGGATGACTATCAGCAGAATTTGATAGACTATATAATTGGGTGGGTTGATTGAGCATTAAAGTTATAGAATGCGCGGATTGTAGAAGATACTAAAGATGCTTTTCGGTACCTGTAGCTGCTCCGGCTGTTAGTGTCATGATATCTCCACTGCTCCTTGCATTAACCGCAGAGTTGACAACTGTTAAGATTTGATCATGATCGGCTCCCATATCTTCCGCAATCTCAATGCAGTGAGATGCTACTAGAGCTGCCGCAGAGGCCATTGCAACTGTAGTCTTGGAGGGTGGTTTTTGTTGGCTTGCTGCCATTTCTGCTGCCATGGCATTCGAGGCAGCTAGAGCAGCAATGGCTGCAGCAACCCCTGCGACGGACACTGCTGCATGGAGTTGAGCATTTTGAGTCCTGATCTCCTGCTTTTTCCGCTCCTTTTGATCCTTCATCCATCTTCCCATTGTTCTACCTTTCAATATGCTCTTGTACAGCTGCACAGCATTAAGGTAAACGTAAGATAACGATAATAATTGTGTTAATTTTCTTTACAGGGTTCCATAATATGATACCCCGGTTTTGAGCAGTTGCTGACTGGATAGGAAGTCTGGATTGAGTGCCTGATGTAGCAAAAACAATTCCTGCATTGATTAAATATCATGTTCACTATGTGGCATGGAAACAGAAATACTGGAATGAGAAACACCGAAAGGATATTTTTCTATAAGAATAGATTATAAATATAGAGTTTCGAAGTTTCTGAAGCATTTCTAGAAGCTGGAACGAAATAATGAGAATCAATAAGTCTCCGCATAATATAGCATGTTCATTAATCAGAAACAGCTTATTCTTGATTAAATGCTTAATTCTACTAGAACTACCTTCATTTCTTCACTATCTCTTGGAGAAATTGGGGGGCTGCCATTACCAGTACTTGGAAACTGCTGAAGCAACTGGAAAATACAGATTACAATAAACATATGAAAAGGAAGATGACAAATGGTGTCTGATAACCCTTAATAGGTAGAGGCAAGGGAAGTTACAGATTCTTTAGGAGCTGCAGCATTAGCATCTAGCCCTGGAGGTAATTGATCACAAGTACTGGAAAGAGCTTTAGAAATCTCCATGGCAGAAACACTCCATGATCTAGCAAGAAACACCATTGACTCAGTAGGAGTTTCAGGAGCATCACAGGCCACCGCTTCCCAAATTGCATCGCTATTTTCATCAATATTTTCGAGCTTCTTATTAGATAAGCTCTTTGAACTGCTACAACTCACTGAGTCACACACACACACATGAAAAAATAACATCATATTGAACATTGTCACTAAAGAAAAAAGGTTAACTAGCTTTAGCTTTATTTAAAAGCATGATGAAAAAGGAAACTTACTTCTGGACTTGCTATTTTCACTTGGTTCAGAGTCTTCTGCACTTTGGTCTTTAGTGCAACTTCTCATGCTAACAAAGAAAGAAAGTGGATGAAGAAAGCAAGAACATACGATTTTGGTATTTATTAAGGGGGAAATGGTGAAAAATGCATGTTTCTTTCTTGAAAAAAGGTAAAATGCATTTTCATGCTATTGGTAGAAATAAAATAGTACATCTTTTTACAAAAGACTAATCCTGGTTTAATATTTTTGATAATTATAGAAATGTTATCAGATACTAATGAATAAATTATTATTACATACTGGTTTTTAGATGTATTTTTGAAGATTTATGCGTATTTTATGTATTTTGTTTATGTTTTTGCTCTTTTTCTGTTGTCTTTGACTCATTGTTGTCATGCTCGCTGTTGTCTTAAAATGTGTTAATTTTATTAATCTTTTCAAAAATTCTTTTAATTGTGAATAAATTTATAATAAAATAAATTAAGGGATTAAATTATATTATATTTTTATTAATTAGATTTTTGACTGACATATGTATATACTTGACGAAATTCACATATAAAATGGATTAGAATGATATAGATTTTAGTATAGAATATATATATAACGAAGATTCATTTTGCCCCTTGAAATTGGGACAAAGATTAAATAAGGTAAAACTCATGGTTTTGAAGAAAAAAAAACTTTCAAAATATACATTTTTAACAAAAACACCCCTAAAATAGACGTGTTGGACAAAAAACACTCCAAAAAGGCATTTTGACTCGTTTTAGCCCTTCAGCTCCAAGTGGTCTAATAATTTATTGCCACATCAGCTTCCATTGCTCCAATTATTTTGTGCCACTGCAGCTAAGGAGGTAAAATGAGTCAAATTAACCAAAACATGGGTGTTTTTTTCCAGAGCCAAGAGTTTGTCCTTAATTGATATTTTATGTCAAATTGAGGAGGAAATTGGCTCTTTGTAGTGTATATATATATATATTTAATTTTTGATAGAAACATATATTTTCCCTCAGCAAAAAGAAAAAGTTGATAGAAAATTAGGGACCCTCTACCAAAGGGTACTTCATCTTTGTCTTCAACTTCCATTTTAATGTTTACTTTTGATCTCCACTCTCTTGTGTTCTATACATTTTCTTTTCTTGAGCGGCAGGATCATTATTACTACCCTTTTTTTCCACATTTTAAAGGGTTTTGAATTGTGATATATATCACATCGTCATGATCACATCCTGTAGAGGTTGGAGATTCGGACTCTTATGATTGGATGTATTCAAATGTGATTCTATGTTCATCTCGATAACATCAATATAAACCATTTTCCTATATATTCATACTCAACGCTTCATAATTCTATTTTTTTTCATGGACAATTGATACTATGAGAAATTGTCGAGTTTCAGGAATGTCTACGGTCTAAATTTTTTATCTTCCTTCTCACTAAGACATTTCCTTGCAATGTTTTTAAAAATAGATAAAAGTTAGGCCAAATGTTGTAAAAAGGCCAAACCTTTCACAAAAGTTTCACAAAAGTCCTGACCTTTCAATTTTGTCGATTTTGGCCAAAAATAAATTATTTGGTTTCAGTTGTGGCCAACTCTCAATTTGATTTCAATTTGGCTATGTGACGCCTATGTGGCGCCTATGTGGCATATCAAATATTGAAAGGTCAGGACTTTTGTGAAACCAAATAATTCATTTTTGGCCAAAATCGACAAAATTGAAAGGTCGGGACTTTTGTGAAACCAAATAATCAGTTTTTGGCCAAAATCGACAAAATTGAAAGGTCAGGACTTTTGTGAAATTTTTGTGAAAGGTTTGGCCTTTTTACAACATTTGGCCTAAAAGTTAAACAAAAACATACATTTTTTATCTAAACATGGAGTGACGAAAAGAGAGAAATAAAAAAAATCTAGAGATACATTACAAAAAATGTAATCTTAAAGTTTGCCATAGTTTAAATTGAATGTTAATTTTTAGGATTATCTGAAAAAGAAAACATCAACTTTTACCTTTTAGAAGTTTAAATATGTCTTAAAACTTAATACAAAAAGGAAGGACCAACTTTTCATCTTTTGATATATTACAGTTTTTTGACCAAAAAAAAGTTTTTTACAGTTTAACATCTTTAGCCAATACAGCTTCATTCATTAAAAATCGCCAAAAGCAATATTATTTGGAACGGAATATATTTTTTAGGCAAAGAAAAAAAAGATTTAAAGTGCATGCTTAAATCGCTAAAATTGTTATCAATGGTTTTTATTTTTTATTTTTACAAATACTCCTTAATTTTATTATTTGATGGATAGATTCCCATCATAACATTATAAAATTACAACTGCAAGAACTGCTTTTATCATTCTTGACTTATTTCAAGTGATCCCTTTCTTGACTAAGAAAAGACAAAAAAAATGGCAGTATTTTAAATATTTGGAAAGCAGAAAAGAGAATAAAAAGAAAAGTTGGAACATTACTGAAATTGGGGAATGACGGTAGGACAAAGAATCAAGTTTGAGATTTCGTTTTCATAATCTAATCCCATAAAATATTTTGTTATACTAATCACTAGTAATTAACAAATGAAAACTTTCATATTTAAACTCAAAATGTATGTTTAAAGCATTCGAAAAGAGACTTGTAAAGAGTTGTTTTTGGGAATTGCAGTGCAGCCAAAAAAAGTAAGAAAAATAAGAGTATTTCTATCTCACTGCAAAAGCTTTGTTCATCATTGCTTTCAGTCTCATCATGTCCACCATTAGTAAGTCTTCTAATTTATAAAAGCATTTTCACATCTCTCTTTAAAATATTAAAATTAATATCAAATTCAAGAGCTTCAGTATCTTCAAGGCCACAGGAGATTTAAAATCAAACCATATTTTAAAAAGAAAAAATAAAAACCAAACCACACCGGATATTTGTATAAAATCCAGTTCGCTCAACCAAAATTTACCATCGGTTTTTGGTTTCATTGGTTAAATATAATAATAAAATTAATATATATTAATTTATACATATATTTGTGTATTAGTTTATACATATTATTTTCATGTATGTATATATACACACTTATTATATATAATAAATGCGTGTATATATATATTTAAATAAGTAAATCATATATTTATTTATACATATATTAATAAAAATCATATTATTAAACAGTTTTTCGGTTGGTTCAGTTAATAAAAAAAAAACAAACTAAAACCAACCCTGAAACCATACTTTTTTATAATTCAAAACCAAACTAATTCATTTTAATCAAACCAAAATAAATTTCGGGTTATTTTTGGCAGTGTTATAGATTTTCGCGCCTGATTTTGGGCTGTCGGTTTTTGAATTTATAGTTTTACATGAAATATTATCTTAGTTGTGGGTCGACGTTTTGACGGACTAGCGGAGCCGATTGTGATAAAAGCACCAGCACTTCGAACATCGATGGAAAAATTGTTGTTCGAGACTATAAGTATTTAATTTTTGAAGGACATTGCCAGAGTTTTATAAATACACTAAATTGCTCCTCAAGTGATGATAGAGATGTTGAATAGTTTTTGATGACATCCTTTATTTAGTTTTTCGATTGTTACAAATTAGATTTTAATTTTTATATGATTGTAATTAGGTGGCTCATTTCGTGACTAAAAAGCTTTTGTGGACGACTGCTTTGTAGTATCATCATTTTCTTTATGAAATGGCTCAGTCGTTGACGAGTCATACTTTCTTGTACAGTTCATACTTCATTTGATGAAGTTTTAACCTTTGAAAAATGCATGCTAATATAGAAAACAGCGCCTAAAAACAACAATATGCTATAGAATTTAAGATTTAAAAATTGTATGTGAAGTAATGTTCTAAACAATGTGTATAAATCATTATAAACGCAAAGGTCAAAATTTCATATATGAATAACTTTAAATATAAAGGTATAGTTGTTTTCAATTTAAAATCATTGATTTTTTAAAAGTCGAATATTGGTCACTATATTTATTTTTGGCATTGTATTTCTGCACATTTATTAAATCACTACACTTTTAATTTTATAAACACTAAATTAATTTTACAATTTTAATGCAATTTAGATAAAAAAATCATTCATTTACATTTTTATTTTTGTTGACATTAAATTCCTAAACTCATTTTCTTAATATGAAATGAACTGTTAAAACTTTTTATGACAAAAAAAACCAATGTCTACAAAATTATATGCCGAAAACAAGACAAATATAAAAACCCAAAATCTCTTATGCCATTAAATTTCAAGGAGATACGCCTTGTGGGGTTTTTTTTTATAAAAAAAATTGTTAACATTTGCTCTACCTGTTTTTTTCTTTTTTTCTTTTTGCAAAAATATGCTTTTCAATTTTATTTTATTTTTGAAATACAGTTTTTAACAATCTACCACAATATGTCAATCTACTAATCTACCAAAACGTACCTTTATAAAATAAAATAAAAAGTTTGCAAAAAGAATAAAAAAAATCAAAGCGTATTTTTACAAAGATAAGTATCTTTTAAAAAAAACCCTTATATTTTCTTCATTCAAATTCTAGATGTTCATATTAAACAGACTAGTCGTATTACACACTCCAATCAGCCCCCTCGGCAAGACAAAAGATAAACTTGAGTGACTGTACAGTCCATATTTTCAGCCTAAATTTTGAAGGAATAGAATGTAACAGAAATATTATAATAAAAAAAATTAAGATAATTGTTATCTCCCTAAAATTAAGTGAAAATTACTATTTTCTTCCTCCATTTAACTAAAACCCTCTCTTTGAGAAGGTTTTAGTTATCTACTAAGAAGCACCGCAAGGAAAGGGTACAGATAAGGATTCGGTGAACAACATGTTAAAATAAATGAGACATGGACTCGGCGGAGGCAAAAATCAATTATATAGTGTTTTTTAATATATGCAAAACCATCTTAATTCAACTTAAGGATGATAATAACTAGGTCAGAACTACTGTTTCTGCAATTTTAAAAAATTACTATTAACCCCCTAATTAAAATGTTTCATAACTGAAACCCCCTTATAAGGAAGGGTGTTAGTAAAAAAACTAAAATGTGGGGAGAAAGAGCGATTTTTCAGAACTCATGCAGAAAACAATAATTCGGACGTAAACTTATTGGGGTGATAATAATTAATCCTAATAACTATCCAAAAGATATTACTCCTCCGTCCCAAAATAATTGTTTACTTTGTCATTTTCACTCATTTAAAATATTAATTGTTTTTTTTATAAATTTATCTTCATTTTTTTTCTATTATACCAGTTCACTTCCTTACGATAATGACAATAAATGGTGGACTTTTTAACTGTTTTTAATAAGGACAGTTTAGAAAGATTGAAAAGGCTGCAATCTACTAGAAATGGACAAGTATTTGGGGGGAAAAGAAGGAAAGAGTGGACAATTCTTTTAGGGGGGGGGGGGGGAGTATATGATAATGGAAATGAGATTCCCATTAATAGGAAGGTCTCATTTCTCTATGGAAGTAAATTTCATTCCTAGTTTTCTTTGATTTTCATTCTCATTCTCTACACATCCAAATAACGTCTAAAAGTAATTTTCCAATCTGCTTTGAATCTCATTCAGCCTTATCCATGGCTCTTTTTACAGTAGAATCAAAATCAAATATAAATAAGTGAGCTCTCTAGCCACAAACTCCGAAAAGCAAACCTAAGAGATACCAAATTGGGATAACAGTATAATGCAAATCATCCTTCTGGAATTTGTAGATAAGTGATCATAAGTTATGCGTGCAATTCTTATGACAGCTTTAACAGACAAGTTCCAAAACCTAATTTCCTCTTAAAATAGACAAAATACCAGTTTTCAGTTATGTGATAGCCCAACTGTTACAATATCTACTAGACTACCTAATAGACAAACCGAAAATGTAATGGTATCTACACTTACTATCTAGTTCATAAACAAATTCAACATTGAAATCGAGGTACATAAAGGAAATTTTGACATTTGCTTACCTCAGCAAAGAATAGAGTTCCAGAGTGGCCATTCCTCTTTAACACATCCAGCGACTCTTTAAACTCCCAAACCAAACCCATTTCATATCAAAGCATAAGCACTGATAATCTGGCAGGAAAAAAAAATACATATGGTCAAGAAAAAAGTTTTCATAAATGAAAATAGGTGCCCAGATTACCATACAATATAGCTTGTACATGAAACACTAGGTTACCATACTATTTTAGGATTCTGAAGGAAGAATGCACTTAGGTTCAAACTGATCCAGTTAAAAGTCCAAAGCGGAGGGTTCAAACATAGAAGGCAAGACAGGAAGAGCAGAAAGCAACTTAATCATGAATAAATGAGATGAGATACATAGTCAAGAACCCTTATAACATCTGAGAAATTGTATACTCCATTAATGGAGGAGAGGATGAGATACTTTACATATCATTCATCAAACAACTAAACATATAAGAGGCTTGATCATATTTCATCCATGCAGAGCGTAAAAAGAGCAAAGCAGCAATAGGCTAAGGCCCAGCACCATCGAATGTGTCTGTACGATGTAGTCACCTAGTGAATAATACATTCCAAGGTTCATGCATCAAGAGATCAGACCTTCCAAGCTTCATAATAGCATAATATCTGAATTTTGTCCCTAAAAATCTGCACCGAAAAATACGAATAAAAATTAAGAAGAAAACCCAGTATAGGTTATCAATATTGGCTCCAGAACAAATTTTCAAGTAAGACGTAGAAAGAAATTATCAATACAAATGACCGGGAGTAAGGCTATCATACCGATTACTTAAATGAAGAGATTCTCAGCAAGCTACTGACGCCAGTTCTGCTCCCAATTCCACGACCAATATTTGTAGTGTCAGTTGAAGCTTCCACTTTCTTAACATATCTTTTAAAGGAGCTGGGTCTAGCAAACGAAGTAGATGGTGTTGGTGTATTTGAAACAATCTGCAAGCATAATATTTGAAACAGGTATTATTCATCCAAATATAAGTAGAACAAACAGCAAGCCGTTACCTTTATGGCTGTTATCTTATCCTTATATTTTTTTTTGTATAAATAACGGCCGTTACCACCGTTAGGTAAAGGTAAAGGCCGTTTTTGTCCCGTTACCTAAGGTATCGGTGCAAACAAATGGAAAAATTCTGACATGCAGACTGCAAAGTTAGAATGCAGTGTTAACTTCCAAGTGCTCATGGACCCCTCCATTTGTGAATAAAACAAAATTTACCTATATATTAAAATCCCACACTAAGCTATTAGCATTACATAATTTTCTATCCTTCTTTTTAATTAGGAAAAAAAACTCTCTTTAAATTATTGCCTAGGATGCACGGAAACCTTATGTAGGGCAAGTTTCCCCGTTTCGGAAACTCTCAGAAACTCTTCGGAAACGTTTCGGGCCCGTTTCCGTAAATAGTAAAAGTTGGAAACTTGTTTTAAAAGGAAACCTGTTTCCTATATAGAAAAAAATTCTTAAATAGTTAAAAAAACCCTTAAAAAGATTACTATAAATAAAAGGAACTAATCAATTACTCATAAACTTTTTAATTATGGAATTTATTGATATGTTATATTTGTTATATATTCAAATTATAGACTATATAATTATGGAATTTATAGATATGTTATATTTGTTATAAATTCAAATAATTTATCTTATTGATTGTTATAATAGTTTATTTATAAGAAAATAAATTTTTGTAAATAAAAATATTACATATTTTTATAACTTTATATATTTATAAATATACCCCTACATTTTTACTATTTACACGTTTCCCCCCACGTTTTTGTTTCCTACATTTTGAAAAAATCCGTTTCGCCGTTTCCATTTCAGTTTCCGTATCCGTTTCCATGCAACTTAGATTATTGCATGTCTGAAACTAAAATTTTAAATTTTACATAAAAATGAATGGGCATTTTACGACATGAGCTGTTATTTTATTTAAAGTCTCTGCTCAAAATAAGCTATATTCAACTATGATAAAACAAATGAAAAAAAATGCATTTTTTTACAGTTTTTTTATTAGATGGTTGTAAAATTAAATTTCATTTTAGTTCTTTAAATTAATGTTAATTTCATGTACTTTACAAAATATTTTAAAAAAATTGCGCTTCGGTAGACCGTTACGCAACGTTACGGCCGTTACTGATCCGTTACCATTATATACGGCCGCGGCCGCTACTGCGGCCGTTACCGCGATTTAAATCCATGCTAAGAACTTGCATTTCTCACAATGGAATAGAAAAGATGTCATAGTGCATCCTAAAAATGACTCACATGTTTGTCGATTGCAGTATCAGTGCCTATTTTCTGAGGCGATCGTGGCTGTACATGAATATTAGGAGAAACAGCATTACCACTAGATATTCTACGTTCTGTAACTTCAGCTGAAGAAGAATTACCATTGACCCCTGAAGATAAAACAGAAAGAGCCTAAGCATGATGCAATTTATATAAAAACAGAAGCTTACAATTAGGCCTCTATAGTCCATTAAAACAAAAAGCTCCCAAGTTCCTAGAGTCTTCTATAATGCAGACCAAATGCTTAATATATGACCATTAACATGCATTTTTCAGTGTTTAATCCAGGACCTGACCTTTACGCTTATCCAGCTTCATAGCCACAGCTCGACTGCTTGTTACTTTAGAACCTGGCAGCAAGGTCTGCAAGATCTCACGTAAAACAAATAAATCAAGATGGAATACAGACAACTCTAGAAGCAAAGCAGAAAATATTAAAGTGTGAGTTGAAATAAATTAATCCATCTACCAACTAAAATATGTAACCTATATGTAAGCAGATACAACTGTCCAACAAAAAGTGAAGACTGACAGCTCAAATGAGCACAATCAAAAGGCTCTCAGAGAAGGCTTGGAGTGATTCATAAGAATCGGCTTCCATAAAATAGAAACATAGAAGGTGGGGGGGACTAACCGATGCTTGAGCTTGTGACTTCTGCTGGTACTTCAGAATTGTCCAGTCAAAAACATAATCAAATTCATATCCTGCCAGGTATGGACCAAATAATATAAGAAATTAATTGAGAATCAATTTTTCCATAAAAAGTATGGATATGAAAGCAATTAACTGTTCAATTATCAACTTCCCAGGCTTACATTTGACATGAATTAAGTCCCAGAAAAAGGGGAATAAACAACATAATACCACCAGATTGCATATTAAACAGGGCATTGTAATCCTCTACATCCAAAGGAAGGAAACTTTCCATTTTTCATTTGTTTTCCGAAAATAGAACTAAGAAATTCTCAAAAATTTAACTATTTGACTACCTTCCCGAGAAAACAAGTCGCGGAATAGGCGCTTCAAGAAACCATAATCAGGTCGCTGATCAAATGTTAAGGAGTGGCAATAATGGAAGTAGGACGCAAACTCCACAGGATGTGATTTGCATAAGACCTTTCAAACACAAATATCAACAATCTTTAGATGTAGAAGGAACAAATATAAACTGAAATAAGAAGCTAAAAGAGCACATAAAGAAGTTTGTGAATTATAGCCAAAGCATTTGATTTTTTCTCCCAAAAGTCCAACCCCTGTTTTGATGTCAGTCTTTTATTCTAAGAAAAGCTTCCTACAATCAGCTTCAACAACTTCACCAGGTTATTTAACAAATTATACACAGAAATAGGTTAATCATTTAAGCAGATAAGCATGATCGCCACACTTGTGGACAGTCTTTAGGAGTCCCACCACTGTATTTCAGTCAGATTGCCACTGTATTTTTACAATGAATGCAAGAATGCGATAATTTAAGTTGCATGGTGAAATTCTGAAAACTAAATAAGAGAACAATTTAATTATGAAGAAAGAAAAAGGAAATACAGGTCCAAGTCAATTACATTTGGCACGCACCTCTATTGGAGTTGACACCTTCTTTTCACATATTTTATCATATTTCTGCTTCTTCGTTGCTGCTTTCAGCCCTTGCCATGGAAGGCTAAATAAATAAACAAATATTAAATAGTCATGACCACCTCATCATACCATCTAATCAGATATTTCATTCATTCTGAAAAAAACTATCAGAATCCTAGCCGAAAAATCCATCAAGTAACCAGCTACAGAAAAAGCATTCATGCCAAAAGAACATACCTTCCTCTCAAAAAGTACAAAAGAACATAGCCCAGAGACTCTAAATCATCCCGACGGCTTTGCTCTGAAAAGATAATCAAACAGCGAGTACAGTTACTGAGTTCTGTCAGTCAGCAAATACATGAACAAACATTTCTACTTACCAATTCCAAGGTGAGTATTACAACTTGCATAGCGTGCAGTCCCCGTCAAGCTTTTGTTCTCTCTGTAAGATTTTATCAAAGTAATTTTTAGCCAATCAAGGTACACATGAAGGTAAAAGAATACAGCGACGTACTCAGAAAAAAGAACATAGATAAGAATGGAACAGCATATATGTTTATAAGAATAGGTTGCTTCTTAACAGCTTTTAGCATAACTGTTTTCTTTCACTGACAATGTCTTAGAAAGTAAAGTTAGTGACTTCTCAATCCATGTGTCCAGGTGCTAGGGAAAATCTAATAAACATAAGGTAGAGAAAATGTTCATGCTATAAATGAGGACCAGACATGACCAGCAGCTCTCTGTTATAGAGCTATACCACCTCACATATCAAAAGCCAATGCTATATTCTTGTACGCTGGTCAAAACATAAGAAATGAATCACATCCTCTATCTTCACAAGGAAATTGCAATACTAAATTTAAGGTCATTTCTATAATGAAAAACCAGACGACTTCAATACCATGACCATCATTGTAATAAAAAGCCAAAGCCTAAATCTCATCTGGAAGTTAAAAAGGAAGTGCTTGCAAATAATTACTTGTAAGAAATGTGGCGATTTGTTGTTGAATCCCTGTATCGTTTTGCTAGTCCAAAATCAATGATGTACACCTGATAGAGATGATAAAATAAAGAGAAATTCAAAGATAGAGTATGAAATCCCTACCTGCGTATGTAAGTAATATTGGAGACAAAGTAAATTACAGGAGTTTCTAGTTTCTACCTGATTGGCTTTCTTTCCAAGACCCATGAGAAAGTTATCTGGTTTAATGTCTCTATGTAAAAATCCTTTAGAGTGCGTATATTCTATTCTTGAAATCTGCATTTAGTAACATTAATTGGAGTTGATTGGAATAAAATCAACACCATCAAACCAGATGACATAACAATAAAGTATCGAAAGCAAATACTATTAAACTAGCTTAGACAAATACCATCTGATCAGCCAACATCAGGACTGTTTTAAGTGATAATTTCCTTCCACAATAAACAAACAAATCTTCGAGACTCGGACCTAGCAAATCAAGAACTAACACATTATCATCCCTATCTACACCACACCATCTTATGCTTGCAACACCACCTGAAACAAAACATAAAAAAAGTAAGTACATTAAGCAAATCAAATAAAACTAATAAATGCAAAAAATAATTTAAAGTTTATAATCAAAACTCACTTGCTCCTTGTAGAATACTATATAATTTAGCTTCATACATCAATTGTGGATGCTTTGTTTTGCTATTCTCCTATAAAATAACACAAATTAAATCCTTAAATAAATCAAAATCAAAAACATTAAATATTAAATATTTTAAATAAATGTGAAAATTAATAAATACTTACAATTTTAACAGCAACAATTTCACCACTATTAATATGGCTAGCTGAAATCAAATTAAAAATCAGCAGAAATGAAGCTGAAAATAACATAAAAAAAAACATGAATTTTGAAAAGCAAAAATACCTAGAAAAATTTCACCGAACGATCCGCTTCCAATTTTGCGACCCAGCTTGTACTTGTTTCCTATTAGCCTCTCCATGTGATCAAACAATAATTAGGGTTCGCAAAGAAATATTGGGGACTTCAATGGATGCTAGAATCTAAAGAGAGAAAAATTCAGTCGAATCGAAATCGTTTATTTTAGTACGTAGTATTTGGGATTAGGGTAAACTTTGGGGGAGGAAATTAGAAATTTGTTAAAATAAGGGGCAACGGTTTTCAAAATCGTGAAATTTATGGAAAGACAGCAATTATCATGGGATCAATGAAGAGGATTAATTTAAGTGGGGCAGTAATTTTTTCCGGTCCAATCATCCATAACTGAGCTCCAAATTCCATAATATTAATCATTAAATAATATTAATCATTAAATAATGAAAAAATTAGGAAAAATACTCTCTTTTTGAAAATAATATGATTTCCTACTTCAACAAATAAAAGATAGAGAAAATACCTCACCATTTTAATATATTTATTTTTTTACTCTAACACCTATTTATATTATAATTATACTTACTCTTTATTATTATTTTACTCTAACTATATTATTGGTGATTCATAAGTGACAACTGTCACTTTTTTCCTATTTTTCTCTCTCTTTTTCTCTTTCTTCTCCATGGCTTTCTTCTTCTTCTCTGTTCTTTTTTCCGCCATTCTTTTTCTTCATTTTCTTCTTCTTCTTTTTTTTCTTTATTTCTTGTTCATTTTTATTCTCTTCTTCTTCATCGTTAATTCATCGCTCCGTCGTCGTTCCGCCATCATCCCGCCGTCGCTCCGCCGTTTTTCATATTTGATTTTAGCGAGTTTTCTCAACTCGTGGTGATTAATACGATTTCTTTCAACTTTCAGATCTAAATAAATTACTCTTGAATTTTTCCAATTCTAAATCTAAAAATCTGTATTAAAAACGATTTTCTGCACAAAAAATGATTTTCTGCAAAAAAAAAACAGCTTATGATTATCATATAAGTATCATCACTGCATTATCATGTAAGTATCATAACACTGCTGAGAAAATTGATCTTTTACTAAAAAAAACAGTGTCTGATTATCATATGTATTAACATATCGTTATCATAACAATATATGATTATGATAAGGTTATGATAATCCAAATGTACGATAATGATAATAGTATGATAATGTTTTTATGATAATATAATGATAAGCTTATAACAGTATGATAATATGATCCTTACATGGAAAAAAATTACAGAAATAGTGTCATATGATAATGTTTTATCATATGATAACGAGATGATAATATTTATGGTACATATATGATAATATCTATGATAATGTATGATAAAATAGTGTCTGATTATCATGTCGTTATCATAACACTAGAGTATGATAATTAGATGATAATGAATTATGATAAGGTTATGATAACTGGATGATAACGTACGTGAAAATAAAATTACAAAAGATTCATGACACCAGTATGATAAGCAGATGATAATAAAATAATAAAATTATGATAATAGTATGATAATATGATACCTATATGTAAAAAGATTACAGAAAAATTATGATAATAAGATGATAATGTAAAGATAATAGTATGATAATATGATTTTTGTATGAAAAAAGTAATTACAAAAGAATTAATGATAACGAGATGATAATGTGAAGATAATAGTATGATAATATGATACATGTATGAAAAACAATTACAAAAAATTTATGATAATAAGATGATAAGGTGAAGATAATAGTATGATAATATGACCTTATTATACTTCATTATCATACTATTTTCTTCACATTATCATCTCGTTATTATAATTTTTATGTAATTCTTTTCATATAGGTATCATATTATCATATTGTTATCATAATTTTTTTATTATGCTGTTGTCATAACATTATCATTTAGGTACAATAATACATTATCATCTCGGTATCATATGATTATATTATGATAACGAGATGATAATACAGTGATAACAACATGAAAATCAATTTTTCTTTTGTAGAAAATATTTCTTTATACAGTGTTATGATAACAACATGATAATACAGTGATACTCATATGATAATCAGAGACTGCTTTTTTTTATAAAAAATCATTTTTTCTGCAGTGTTATGATAATCATATGATAATCAGATGCTGTTTTTTTTGCAGAAAATCGTTTTTTTTGTGTAGAAAGTCGTTTTTTTTATCATAACATCGTTTTTCATGCAGATTTTTATATCTAAACTTGAAAAAAAAATCAAGAGTAATTTATTTAGATCTGAATGTTATAAAAATCGCAATAATCACATGAATTAAAGAAAAGTTTGTTAAAATAAAATATGAAAGAATAATGCAGTGATGGTGGAGCGATGGAGAAACGGCGGCGGAGCGATGAAAGAACGAAGAAGAAAGAAAGAAAATGGAGAAGAGAAGAAATAAAGAAGAAGAAAAAAATTGACGAAGAAAAAAAGAAATATAGAAGAAGAAGAAGAAGAAGAAGAAGAAGAAGAAGAGGGGAGACAGGAGAGAGGAGAGAGAAATAAAAAAGAGAGTCATATAAAAATGACAACTATTATATGCTAAGAGTAAAAAATTAAAGAAAATGAGGTATAATTATAATATAAACATGCTTTAGAGTAAAAAAATAAAAGCATTAAAATGATGAGGTATTTTCTTTATCTTTTCCTTATTGAGGTAAGAAATCAAATTATTTTAGAAAATAGAGTATTATCCTAATCTTCCCTTAAATAATAGGCTTAATCTCTTAAAAAAACTCCAACTTTTCGTCCCCTTTTCAATCCTACCCTGACGTTGTAAATCAGTCAATTTTATCCTATTTTGCATTTTTTTCATTTCAATTGTACCCGAAACATAAAATTGGATTTTTTTATTTGACAAAAGTTCAAAAAAATTCTCTAAATTGACCTTTTTTACATTAAGTTAACTTTTTATATTAAATTGATCATTTTTAAAGAATTTTTGGAACTTTTATTAAATAAAGAAAATACAATTTTATGCTTTAGAGTACAATTGAAATGAAAAATACAAATTAGGGTAAAATTGATAAATTTTCAATGTCAGGGTAGGATTGAAAAGGGGACGAACGGTCGGGAATTTTTAAGGCATTAAGCCTAAATAATACTTTACCAACCATAAATAAAAATTTATAAAAATATTACATGTACCGTTATTTTAAAATATTTTTATGTAATATAAGTATGTATTCTACCTATTAAAATTTATTAATTTACTCTAAAAAAATATTTTTAATCATATACCATTAATTTGGATTGAGAATTAATTTTTATAATTAATCAATTATAGTTTCATTTCAGTTAAAAATATTGGGGACTTCGATGGATATATATATATATATATATATATATAAAAACTAAAATTTCTAACTAAAAAATATTAAAATTTAGTAATTCTTAATTAATTATAAATAGTAACAATGTTGTTATCAATAAATAAGATATTCGGTTTTTTTAAGAAGTTACTAAAAATACAATGTGGGAATATTGTACTTAAACTAAAAAATTAGTGGGTCATATGTGATTTTTTTATATAAATTATATAAAAAAAAAAATCAATGTAATATGCCTCGCTTGGTTCGTAATCATATATTTTCCGGAAAAAACTTTCCAGAAAGTTAATTATTACTTAGGAATTTGATTATTAGGAAAGTAGGAAATATTTTATTTGGTTGTTTTTCAACTTTCTAAGAAAGTTATTTTTTATTTTTATACATTAAATGATAAAGACAATAAAACTCTTGATAAATAATTAAAACAATTAAATATAAGGATATTATTGTATTTTACATCTATTTATCTAAAGAAGTAAAATTTATCTAATTTTTTAATAAAGTTATACTTCCCTTTCAAGGAAAAGTTTAACTATCAACCTTTCAGAAAATAAGATATATAAAATGAATCAAGTAAATATCTTTTATCACTTTCCGGAAAATTATACTTTCCTAGTTAACTTACCTCCAAACAAGCGATGTTATATTATGGAATGTGTTTATTATAACGGTTGTTAACAATAATTTACTTTTTTTTACTAATTTCCTAATTTTTACCACGATCATGAGATATAATTGAATTTGATTCATTTGATTGGTTACTGAATTTATTGAGCCATCTCATTCAATCTGTATAAAAATGAATACTCATTTTCTCATTTCAGTTATTTTCCTGTTGTGAGTATATTCTATGAATCTTTCCTAAATAAAATGAATGTTGGAAATTATATATTTTCATATTGTTTAGATTGTATTTCTAATATATTTATTTAGTTCAATATTTCATATGTTTTATTAACCAATAATATTCAATTAAAGACAATCGTAACTAATCGGAGCATTAGATTTTTTTTGGTAAATATTATAATTAAATTGTTAATATAAATATTTGAAAATACTTACAAATAACCATAAAAGAAATTAATTTTTAATACTGATATACAAAATAAAAAAATTGTATAAATTATAATCGAGTTCAATATTGTTATCACTAAATATTTACTTTATAACTAACTTATAATATACACATTAGATATAATTTTTTTCACCTTAATTTGGTATGTTAATATATAGTTTCTATTTTTTCAATTTATTTATTTTCTGACATTATGCATTTAAATATACATATGTATATAATGAACACCATAATTTGTATACTATTTATAAAATATGAAGGTTATATGCTACAAATCATTGCATCAAAAAAAATCAACAATTTGATTTGTAGGATAAAATTGAATTGAAAAAAGTACTCGTTTTTCTATTATTATGAATTGATACTAATATAATTTAACCATGGAGGACCTATATGTATAGCATATAATGATAATTGTGCACCTTATAAAGTTAATATTTAAAAAAATTGTCACAAAATAATTTTGTTCGTCTTAATTTTTTTTTAATTTTATCAACCTTTATAAATTATAGTATCTTTATAAAATATAACAAAAATATACGTTTTAATATATTTTATATATTTCTTTTGGATCCACTATTGAATAAATTATTAATAAATTCTATTAAATTGACATAGAATATTAAGTTAAAAAAATATGGGCATTGTTCTAGATTCACTACCACACAAGTCACTTTCAGCAACACTAGCATAGCAACACTATTGATACTGTTGCAATAGTATATATAAGGCAACAGAAAGGTTACGGTTAAAAACCGTTGCAGAGAAATTAACAAAATTCTGAAATTTACAACATAAGGCAGCAGATATGGAAAACTGCTGTATTAGCTTAAGAAAATGCAACAGTTTGACTGAATCTAGCAACACTTTTAAACTGTTGTCTTTTATCATTCATACCAAATTATATTTTTAACTATATTATAAGTTCTAATAAACAATAAACTATTTAATATTGAAATAGTTGTTTAAAATTAGTAAATAACACTGTAAAAAATTGATGTTGTAAGTACCGAATATTTGCAAAGAAATTTAATTTGGTCGCAATAAGTTTAGTAACTGGGATTGTAGTTGTATCCGGTCGGAATATGTAAAAATATAAATAAAATTTAGGACTTAATTTGTTTATCCGGTCGGAATATGTAAAAATATAACTAAAATTTAGGACCTAATTTGATTCTTTTCCTCAAATAAAAAAATTTCGGGTCGCAATAGCCTAAATTTATACTCAAGTTAAAGAGGAAGAAGAAAATCATAGCATTCCATATAACGAGTCAAAAAGCCCTTAACCCTCTTTTTCAACCTAACTTTCTGTTATGCTGTGTACTGCTCTGCTATTGCCGTTACTCTTTTCCAACTCTTCTCATTTCTAATCTCTCTCGCCTTCGCCGGAGATTTCTCTCTTCATTTCCTGCCGCCACAATTTCCGCCGCTAAGAATGCCACAGCCAAGGCTTCCCATACTAAAGAGAAAGATTATCTCAACGCGGTAATCAAAGATCGAATCCAATTGTTCGAATCCATCAAAGAACAGCAAATCCCGCGCTTTTAATCGCTCGAGCACGACACAGTTAAGTAAGACTAACAAAATTAACAAAACTCCACTTCTTTCACTGCTAATGCATCGAAGTTTTCGTTTAATTAATTTGAATTGTAATTATTTAGTTTGTTTTTGTAGGATTAGCTTTGGGATATGAATAGGTTTGTTTTTCCATTTTTTCTCCGTCTCTCTTCCTTAATTTCACTTTTTAGCAAAGTTAATCCAAGTGTTTGTAGAAATGTCTCAATGAAAATTGCTGTCAATTCAGTACTATTACTATCATAGCATTTCACATCTTGAATTTAGAAGTGTATTGATCGATAAATTTTTAGGTTTTAGAAGTGTATTGATCCATAATTTTTTAGGTTTTAGAACTGTATTCATCTGTAATCTGTATACTTGATTAATAATGGAATTGATTAATGATATTTGTGGTTTCGTTTTGTGCTAAAAAATTATCTGAGTGTACAAGTTTATCCTTATCGTCAATTTTTTAATTAGATACTGATTTCACTGTCGGCTGTTCAACCAACTACAATTACTTGCTTCGACTCATATATCTTCTTGCTCTTTATTTCAGGTATGTGTTTATAGTATCTGCTAATCATTGATTTGCTAATCTTTTCTTATTTATCATTTGTTTTATTGATATTTTTGGTGATGAGTGATTGATCTGTGAAAAAAACCAAACGGCGAGAGAGGGGGAGCTGCCGGAGTCGATATTGACGCTAATGCTGACGCCAAAGACCTGCTCGTTGCCGATGTCGATATCGACGTCGTTGTTGACGCGAAAGCCAGTGCTCGCTGCCGACGCGAAAGGCGGTGCTTGATGCCGACGCCGATGTTGAGGCCATCGCTCAAATGGTTACGTAGGTTTAACTGTAAAATTAATTGTTTGTTTGCATTTGTTTTATTTGATGTTAATTAGGTTTAACTGAAATTCTTTTATATTTGGTTTAATTTAGATGGTTAAATCCTTTCTATGTGAGGAAAGGATTAAAAAGATACGATTCACATTGAAGAAGACCACCAAGTTTTATGGTGTAAAAATGAAATCTCTATATGTGGGCAAACATTTTGATAAAAATATAAATATCTTTTGGAATTAATGTATGGTATAAGCTCAAGGTCATTATGCTGGACTATATGCGCGATTGTACTATCTGTGGGTTATTTGACCTGTAGGTCATGCTTGTGTGTTGGAGTGATAATCTAAACTTGAGTTTTATATGAGGGTTGATACAGCTCTATATTAGCTGCTTATGTTCTTTGAACTAATACCATCTACCTATATGTTTATTTTTTTATGGCTGCTTGGTCATTTTAAGTGATTCATTTGTTGTATATTGTAGGTGTTTTGGAGAACATCTCCTTATGCCCCTTTTTGTGTGTACAATTTTTGTATTATTGAAAGCTTTATTTTATGGAAAGCTTTATTTTAAAACTGGAGCAGGGTCTCGTATATTCAAGATCATCGATCTCGGAGCTGCTGCAAATTTACGGGTCGGAATCAACTATATTCCAAATGAGTTTCTTTTGGATCCAAGGTATTCTAATTTTCAGCATAATGCACTAGCATGTTATTGAAGTCTGATTAAATAAGCTTAATGTCTCTCACCTTTATCAACATCAATGGTCTCAGTAATTGCATAAAGCTCTTACTTCTATCACCACCATTTTGTTTTTTCTAATATAAATTTTTTAATCTTTGTGGCTGAATGGACACGGAAAACTCCTATTTTTAATTTGGCGATTATGATATTTTTCCATCCCTTTTCAGATATGCTGCACTAGAAATAATCTTTCCCAATCATATATATATTTGAATTGACTTCTACTTTTTATAATGGAATGGAAAGCATAGGACAATCCATATGAATACGAGTTGCCTTGTACAACTTCGTAGTCCATTATTTTATTGTTGTGATATTTGTGCAATGCAATCTATTTCAGGTTGATTGGGGATCATTACATGAATGTAACGGCGGAGGAAAAATTGACCATGATTTAGCCTAATTTTTTTACAAATGGTGAGTAACAAAAACTGCTGAGTTACTTTAGTTACCGTGTTAAATTCACGGAATGCATTGAGTCATGGTTATGTCTTGTTGATATTCTAAATAAGCTTAAAGTGAGAAGACTTTTTTTTGTTCCAGGCATTTTCAGAAAAGGTATATAGTTCCTTCGGAAAGAAAAAGATGGGTTTAATTTATATGAATCCTACTCCGGCGCCTGTGGATGCTTTTCAGACATTTGATGGCAACTGGCTTTTGTTGTAAGTTATTTCTTGTGCTATATCCTTGTTAGCCTGTTTGTTTTTAAGTTTTTCTAATAATGCCCAAGTAAAACGGAACTTCTATTAAGAAATAAATAAATAATCAATTGTAGATTATTGTTGATTTGCCGTCATTTTTGTATTAATTATTTACATGTATGAGTTTGGTTTGTCTTATATTGTTAAATAACTTGTAGATTCATACTGTTGGTCTATTGATATAATGTCAAAGCCTATTTATAATGTTGGCATTTGAATATTTAACCCTTGCCATGTTGGTTGATGTGTTTTAATGTTGTATGTTATCATTGAGAAATATTCAATAGGTTAATTCTCATCTCGATGATTTTGAATGATGAGACGGGTCCTTATATGACACTTTAGAATTACAAAAGTTTATGATTTGTTTGTTTAATTTGAGATC
Source organism: Mercurialis annua (assembly GCF_937616625.2). NCBI lineage: Eukaryota > Viridiplantae > Streptophyta > Magnoliopsida > Malpighiales > Euphorbiaceae > Mercurialis > Mercurialis annua. Next base: position 53,325,584 of record NC_065570.1, on the reverse strand, counting down.
TAGCTATTCTTATATTTATTTATGGCAACTATATCAACTACAATGTGATTCTATGATGAGTTCCCATGTTAAGCAAGATTGTAAGTTTCTCGTCTATAGCTCTATTTTTGCAATTAGAAATTGTTGCTACTCTACTTTTGTTGAATTAATTTTGTGTTATATCCAATTAGTGGTTTATTAATTCTTATCGTTCTTCATACTAATTTCTGGTGCACTCCAAAATTACAGGAGCTCCAAAATATTCTTCAATAATTTTGATGGAATATTTTCCGTTTTTGGTGAATATTTTTTGTTTTTGGTGTAAAGAATGAAATATTTTTGTGATGTAATAGATGAATGGAGTATTTTCGTGATGTAATGGATGGAATATTTTCCGGTTTTGACTTTAATCAATATTTTCCGTTTTCTAATTTTAGTGAATATTTTATGTTTCTAATTTTAGTGAATGTTTTCTGGTTCTAAATTTAGCGAATAATTCGGTTTTTAATTTTTATTCCTCAAATAAAAACCGTTGTCTTTTCTATATAAACCGTTGCTTAAAGTTTTAGTCAAACCATTGCAAATAGTATATATAAGTGTTGCATAAAGTATTATATAAACCGTTGCCTTATAAAAAGGACTACTGCCTAAACTACGTTATTCAACTGTTACATAAGATGTTTAAAACCGCTGCCTTTGTTATTAATTGCAACGGTTTTATTTCTATTACTATAGATTAAAAAATCTGTTGCAATAGCTATTAAAACCTATTGCAGCGGCCGCAAATGTAGCTGATTTAAAACCGTTGCAGTAGACTTACGGCAACGGTTTTTGTACATTATGCAACAGTTATCCACTGTTGCCGAAAGTGAGTTATGTGGTAGTGATTGTTGAATTAATTTTAAGTTAATTTAAATAATTTTTATTTATAATAATACATTCAAGCTATTTTTATCTTTCCTGAATGGAAATAAACTCACTTTTATATACAAATTATTAAAATAATAATAATAGTAAAAGATAAACTCACTTTTATATACAAATTATTAAAATAATAATAATAATAAAAAAAGATTAATATTTATTAAAAATCAAGTATATTATTCGTCAGAAATATTAAATATATTTCTAAGTAAAAACTGTGAATAATTTTTGTGTTATACTTAAAATATTCATTCAAATTATTTTAATTGTTATTTAGTTATTTTAATTATTTTTTCGAAGTGGAACGATGCTTTTGTATAGTAGTCTACTAAAGTAAGAATGAAAACACCATTAATGTTTTTGGCTTTCTTTAAACCAAAGAAGACAATTTTGAATTTGACTACGGGTATTCAGTTTCGAAGAAGAAATTAGAGATTTTAACTGGCAAGCAGTTCTGACACTTGGTTTTCATGCAACCAATTGCGTATGACATTTTGACACACCGAACCTATTGTTTTTTTGTTTGTCCATCCGATTTACAGAGTTTCGCTCTGACACACCAAATCTTTTTTTTAGTAGCATAATGGAAGAAATTGATGCAGTTGAATTAAGGCTTAATCACTTAAAAATACCTCACCGTTAATTTTTTTTTCAATTACACTCTTATATAGAAAAATTCTCTCAAAACTCCCCCATCTTTAGATTTTTTTTCAATTGTACCCTAAAATATTAAATTGACCTCTTTTCACATGAATTTTTTTTTAAAATAATCTTTCATTTTTAATCTATATTCTAATTAAATACTAATATTATTAATAATGTAAAAAATCATTCTTCCTAAAATTATATCCAATAATTTTTTAAAATCAAAACCATAAAAATTTCCAATTTAGGGTGTAATTGAAAAAAAAAGGTAGGGGGATTTTAAGAGGATTTTCCTACGTCGGGGTGCAATTGGAATGGAATTTAAAGGTGGGAGGGTTTTGAGAGAATTTTCCAACGTCAGAGTGCAATTGAAAAAAAATTAAAGGTGGAGGGCTTTTGAGTGATTAAGCCTTGAATTGATGATCACTTTCTTATTTTGTTCTTATCAAAACCAAAGTTATAAGTTAATTAATTGTGAATTTACGGGTACTCATGTATATATCTGTTTAAAATTTGAAATCAGAGTTTTGTTTCTCATAAGGGACTTATGCGGCTCGAGGGAGAATTAATCTAAATGTGAAAATTTTAAATGTTCCGTTTCATAGTTGGAATCTGTTTATAACACCCTCATGGTCAAATAAAAAAAATAACACAATTTAGGACTCCGTATGTTTCTATAGAGTTTTAATATGATACAAATAGATGTAACTGTTATTATAAAAAAAATACTAATTTCATTTTATTATAAAAGGCCATTGAATCATATCTTTTATTATAACAGGAAGTCACCAATATAAAAAGCACCGTTTCACAATAAAACACACGTTTTTTGCTTACGTGACAAGATAGAATTACAAGAAGTGATGTAATTTAGTGACCTTTTTGTAATTCATGATAAGCTGAGTGACCTTTTTGTTATAAAATTTAACTGAATCCGCCGCAATGGTCCATTGTAATAAAAGATATACCTCGGTGATCTTTTTATAATAAAATGAAATTTAGTATCTTCTGTAATAACTGCTAAGTTCAGTAAGTTAGAGTGTTTCATATTCCAATATCAAATATATTTTCAAATATTAAAAATTTATTATAATCATAATTATTTACTAAAATCATTGGAATTATACTAAACTTACATAAACTGCATTTAAATATACTGAAACTATATATTTTTTTATATATAATTTGGGGAGGGGGAGCGCTTGTGGGAGGAATCGAATCCACGGCCTAACAGTTTGCTGCTTAGTGCTTATACCATTTGAGTTATAACTCATTGGTACTGAAACTATATTTAAAACATAATTTTTGGATATACTAAAATTCTACTAATATATATTTGATTAAAATTTATTGAAACTTAACTCATACTTAATTGATGCTTGTAAAAATTTAGTAAGACTTAAATGATACTTGATTAAGATTTACTCAAACTTATTAAGATTCAAACTTATTAAGATTTAATTGATATTTGATTACAATTTATTGAAACATAATAAGTATTTGGTTGAAACTTGCTAAAACGTGATGCTTAGTTAAAATTAACTGAAACTACTTGATACAAAATTACTGGAACTAAAGTTACACTTTATTGATATTTGATTGAAGCTTAGTGAAATGTAAATATTGCTTAATTAAAATTTACATAAATCCTACTGAAACTATATTAAAACAATTACAAAACTATTTATGCATATTAGAAACATACTGGAATCACATTTATACTAAATTGAAACTAGTATGACCCAATTGAGGTATTTCATCAAACATACCGTGGTAAAATCAAACAAAAAATATGAGAGAATGTTAACAAAAAATGTGATTTTAGTATGTTTTTTGCAACAACCGACTCGAGTGAGGATTGGTCTAAATGTGGAAGGTTTAAAGGTGTCGTTTCATAGTTGAAATCCGTTTAGGACACATTATGGTCAAATTAAAAAGTTTCACAATTTAGGATTCTCACATATTTATATTCAGTTTTAAATGTGACCTTTATAACAAAATGAAATTTAGTATCCTTCATATAATACAAATGTTATTAGTACTAACGTCACATTCATCATTAATAAAAATATTATTGTTATTATTAAAGAATACTAAACTTAAATCTTAATTCCATCATTGTTTTTGTTCACCACATCCAAGATTGTTGATATTGTGTTAAAAAAATTCAAATTAATTTCGAACTACAAAAACGAAATTAAAAGCGAAGATGATAAAAAAAGAAACAAAATACAAAGTCTTTTTTTTTCGAAAACAAAATAAACAAATTTAGAGATGAAGGTGGCATTTGATAAAACTGAAAATTAAGTGCTGAAAATTAAGTGATGAATTTTAAGTGCTGAAAATAATAATTGCTGATTTTTTTAAGTGCTGAATTGAATAAGTCTGTTTGATAAATGCAAGTCTGCAATTATTAAATATTATTGAAATTATTATATTTGCATATGAAACCTTTAAAGATTAACTATTTTAAAAATAAATTAGTAAATATAAATTATATCTTATCTAAATTTTTAAAATATAAAGAAATAATATATATAAATAAATATATTTATGAATAATACATATATTATAAACAAAAACATTAAATTTTAATTGCATATGTTGATAATTAGTCCTTAAAAATTATAACAATGCTCCCCTTTAACTTGAAAATTAGCTCTTAAAATTAAATACTAGTTTTTACAATTATAAAAAATCGTTTAAGTATGATGATCTTCAAGTTTGGCGAATTTCATGGAATCGGGTGTCGATACCATCAGGCTTTTGCCTTTTAGGCGAGTGTAAGATTCTCCTATAAGGGTAGATTGTATACGACTTGATTATATTATAGTTATATTTGAGTTCGGTTTTCATCAATTACAAATACAAATTCAAATAATATTAAAAAGCGGAAATATTAAATAAATGACATATAGACTATAAAAAAAGATAGAAAATAAAATATCTCTAATTGCAATTTTAAGTGCTGATCTAAGTATAATACACTTATTGTGATATTAAAAAAAAATAAAAAAAAAATATATGTGAGATAAAATATTTTTATTTGTGAGTAATAATTGACAATAAAAAGGATATAAAGTTTATTCAATGATAAAACTAATATTTAATAATTTAATGTTTTCAGTAAAAAAAATAAGTCAAAATTTTTGACTTATTATTTTAAGGAGTTTTTGGCTTAACTGAATAAGTTAAGTTGAACTTTTTTGAGTTATCAAACCAATTTAAAATAATTAAATGTTTAATATATTAATTTAAGTCATAAGTTGAGTTATCAAACACCCTCGAAATAAGTGAAAAGATAGTATACAAATGAACTTGATAATGAAAGTCGTGCGGTGTATATGTTGAAAATCATTGGGTCGTATAAAAGGTTGGACGTAAATAAAAAGAGAAGAAAAGAAGTAATTTAGGTTAGGAAAATAGTTATATTAAATTAAAAATTAAAAGAGTTATTTTAAAATTAAATAAGAAATGATTAATTATATACTATACGAGGTAAGTAGTGCTCCAAAATCTGTTTCAAACATTTGATACCATTTGAGTATTAAAAGAATTATAATCTGGATATAGCTTACTAAATATATATGTTGATATTAGATTTGATTTGAACAAAAATAATAACAACTACATTGATGTAAGAGATTCATGTATGTACATTTCGAGAGAATATATCAATAAAACATAATATTAAGAATAATTTATTATTATTTTTAAAATTGTGAATCTTTGTATTTGCATAACGTTAATTACTAAAAATAATACATTTATATACAAAATCTATCAATGTCATATATAATATAGTGATTTTAGTTAATTCTATAAGATTGGAATAAAGTGGTAAAAACTCTTTCTCACTTATCCCATAAGTCTGGAGTTTAAACATCATAGATACGAAGTAGTTTTAAAAACTTTTGAGAGAATTTTATCGCTAATCAATTAATCGAATAATGATTTTGGATATCTTATAGTAGTACCTTTATTAAAAAAATTAAAAAATATATAATTATTTGTGGAAGATTAACTAAAAAATTAAAACTAATACTCCAACCATATGTAATTACCAAAGTTGCCTATTAAGTTTCCTATAAATATTCACATAAATGAATCCGCCTCTTGAATTACCCACTATCTCTCTATCAAAAAACCGTCAGAATATAGAGTTAATAGAAAATGGAAAGCGATCAAACAGAAACCAGTGATCAGAATATGATTACAGAGCCACTTCTTTTGAGCAATTCTAATGGCGGATTCAGAACCTTGCCCTTCATCGTAGGTACGTATCATTTCTTAATTTTAAAATATTTAAAATATGAACATGCAGATGATAATTCATGTTGTCGGTGATTGGTTACAATAGTCAGGAGATAATTAAACTTGATTGGCTTGGATTTTCATTGATGATTGATTATTTTTGTTGCAGCAAATATGGCATTTGAGAGAGTGGCGAGCTATGGGCTATTGCCAAACATGATTCTGTATTTGACGAGAGAGTATAGAATTGAGGTTTCTAAAGGAGCCAACATACTGTTTTTCTGGTCGGCGACCACCAATTTCATGCCCATTCTCGGAGCTTTTCTTGCCGATTCTTACGTCGGCCGATTTTGGATGATTTCTTTTGGATCACTGGCTACTCTTCTGGTAATCTTTTTCTATTTCCTCAGTTTTTTTCTTTCACCTGGTCACTGAGGTTCAAATAATTCGTAACTTCAATTAAAAATTATAGTACTTTCAATTGTTAAGTTAATTGAGGACAATACTTTCAGTTTTAGGTCAGTTAAAAACAAATTTAGGCCATTCTGGTCTTTAATTTGTTCATTTTATTGTCCTTTAAAAATAGAGAGTATTATTTTTAAGGAATTAAAAAATTTAAAAGTGAGTTATTTAACCCTAAATTGAAGGACCAAGTGGAGTAACTTTTTTTCTATTTAGCTATTAAATTTATTAAATTCGATATGCACTAATATTTTATTCTTCTTAAATCCGCACCAACTTTTCTTTTGCCTACTGTCCACAATTCTTCAGGATTGTTAAAGCGGTTGTTTTTGTAATCTTGCTTGATGTGTTGAACTAAAATAACGACTTCCCTATTTCTAAAGAAAAAAACACACGACTTCACTGATTTAAAATGATATGTTTTTTATAAAATTGGATTCAAATAATATTTATTTATTTTTTAAAACTTATATTTAATTTATATTAAAAAAATATATCATCACTAAATACTATACTATCAATTTAAATTTAAATTAAGATCACAACAATATTTTATATTTATTTAATTAGAAAATATGATTTCTCTAAAGTTTTAGAGAATAAATTATATTATTAATTAAAGAGAAATTTAGTCAAATTAGAAAACGAATCAAATGAAAGAAATTACTACTTTCTGAAAAGTACTTGCGTCGTATGCTCCTGTCTCTAAAGAAGCACTAATTAAGAGTGTTTTCATTGGACTTGCGTAATGTTTTCTTTTAAAGCAATGAGAAAACGAGTCCAAACACCACTAAACTCATACTAACAATACTCTATTATTACACTAAAACAGGTTTGTATTTGTCTTTAAGTATAATTCAATAACATATAACCTAGCAAATTAATGCATAAATGAACTGTAAAGCGTCTCTTACTATAAAATAAAAGATCTAATGATGCCAAAAAGCTAAATATTTTTGACTTTTTGAAAATCTATCCAAACACTTTAAAAATGTAAATTTATCCCAATAAATTCATTGTAAATCTATCTAATATTCCAAAATTGATTTAATATGCTAACATAGCAATTGAATGTGATTTTTTTTGGAAAATGAAAAGAAAAAGAGTCGTTGATTGGGGGATGCCACTTGTTTCGTATAAATTAAGTTTAAAACGTATTAAATCGATTTTGAAAATTGGATAGATTTTCAATAAATTATCCAAATTGGGATGATATTAATAACTTTTAAAGGTCTGTATAGATTTTTGAAAAGTCAAACTTCTTGATACCATTAACCAAAACAAAATGAGAGGTTTTAGTGATTTTCAGATTTAATGATACATCTTTAACATTGCATTACATTAAAATGATACTAAAATAAATTAAAGATAGTTTTTGGAGGAAGAGGGCAAAGGTCATAATGTCCCTCTTAGTTAGTTAATTAAAACTAAAACTAATTTTGTAATATTTTTTTTTCATTATTTTTTTTACTTTGAACCCTTGAAAATAATTTGTTTTGTTATTACTATTTGTTAATACCTTCATGCTATGTCAATTTGAAATTTAGAAATTATTTACATCGATCTCTTAGCTAATAATTTTGTTGTTAATTTCTAGATTCATTAATTTCTAGATTCCAATTTTTTAGGTTAATTCCAAGTTTATAAGGACAATTAGGACAATTTAAAGTTAATTCAGCAATGCCCTTGAAGAACTATATTTACTAGATGAAAATTTTGAGTGATATCAAATTTTTATTTTATTGTTCAACTTTGATATTAAAATTTTACTAATTTATATTAAAATGATACTAAAATATAATGCTAATGATTATTATAGCAGTCTTCGTATTAGTTATGAGATGTGACACGATATATAGCATCATATTCTTAAAATGTATTTCTACCGATTACCATATTTGATATAAATTAAAGATTTGATATCCTTTAATCTACTTTCTTCATTGCACAGGGAACAATTCTGTTATGGTTGACAACAATGATTCCACAAGCAAGACCGCCACATTGCGGTCAATACAGCGACGATTGCCAATCCGCGACTACATCACAGTTTCTACTTTTATATTCATCATTCGGTCTTCTCTCCATAGGAGCCGGTGGCATTAGGTCTTCGTCTTTAGCCTTCGGTGCTGATCAATTAGGCATGGGAAATCACGACCTGAAAAATGCAGGAATATTAGAGAGCTTCATTAGCTGGTACTATGTTTTCGTGTCGTTTTCAGCAGTAATTGCAATCACTTTTATTGTTTATATTCAAGATGAGCTGGGCTGGAAAGTAGGATTTGGAATTCCTGTAGTGCTGATGACCATTTCTGCAATTTCTTTCTTCTTGGCTTCTCCAATTTATGTCAAGTCTAGACCTGAGGCTAGCTTGTTTACCAAGTTTGCTCAAGTTTTTGCTGCAGCTTATAAAAACAGAGGAGTTTTGTTGTCGTCTCGAGCTACTGACGAAGAGTATTTTAGTAGAAAGGGTGCGTCTCTTCTGGCTCCAAGTCATAAATTAAGGTATGTATCAGCGTTGGTGATATTTTAGTATTGAATTTTTTATGAAATGCACATTAATAGAAAGACTTAAGTGTGTATTTTGTTCGAACCAAATTAATTTTTTTTTTAGAAATTTGAACTTTATAGAACCAGATAACTGTTTTTAATATTTTCTAATAGAAGAAATTTTTTTTTTTTGGTTTGGTTCAGTTTTTGTATACGTTTATCTCTTTTATTTCATACATTTTTTCGAGTAAATTTGACTATATATGTTAGAACATTTAGAGAATATTTGTCATATATTAACGATTCAATCAGACTTAATTTGTATCATTAAATAATAATAAGTACCTATGATTTTGATTACCTGCAAATTCTATTACCCTTTTATCAAAAGAACAATTTCCTCTTTACAACTAAAGATTTTACTTATATTCGTCTTAGGTTTTTGAACAAAGCATGCATCATCGAAAATCCTGAAGAAGACTTGACCCCAGATGGAAGAGCATCAGATCCATGGAAACTCTGTACAGTGGATCAAGTAGAAGAGTTGAAGGCACTCATCAAAATCATCCCATTATGGTCATCAGGAATGATAATGTCTATAAATCTAGCTCAAAGCTCTTTCCCCGTTCTCCAAGCATCCACAATGGATCGACACATTACTTCAAATTTCGAAATTCCTGCGGGATCCTTCAGCGTTTTTATGGTTATATCTCTAGCAATATGGGTTACTCTCTACGACCGCTTGATTATCCCGCTAGCATCAAAACTAAAGGGCAAGCCTATTCGTCTCAGCTTGAAGAAAAGAATGGGAATTGGGATTCTTTTATCATCGTCGTCAATGGCAGCTTTCGCGATCATAGAAAAAAACCGGAGAGAAAAAGCGATCAAACAAGGATTTTCAGACGACCCGGATGCAATTGTGGATATGTCCGCAATGTGGCTATTGCCATATCATGTTCTAGGTGGATTAGCAGAGGCATTCAATGCAATCGGACAGAATGAATTTTACTACACTGAGCTGCCTAGAAGTATGGCAAGTATTGCTTCTACTCTTTTTGACATGGGAATGTCTATTGCAAACTTGATAGCAAGTTTGTTAATGAGTAGTATTAATAATTTGAGTAAAAGAGAAGGAGAAGAGAGTTGGGTTTCAAGTAACATTAATAAGGGTCATTATGATTATTATTATTGGCTTCTTGCTTGTTTGAGTTTGCTTAACTTTGTATATTTTGTTGCTTGTAGCAAGGGTTATGGTCCTTATAGAAGAGAATGGGTTACTAGCTAATTGATAAAGTTTATAATGATGTGAAAATGTATGTTACAAATTTAATCGAAAAGAAGTTAGATTAGATATGACTTTAAGGTGTAGTGACCGATGAGGTTTTGAATATTTTATTTTAAGTTTAATGGTGTTAAAATGCCAATTATTTTCAATTTTTTGAAAATCTATTTAAAAATTTTAAATTTATCTTAATTTGGCCACTTTGTAGGAAACCTATTAAGTTTTTTTTTTTTAAATTAATTTAAATTAATTCTAAAAAATTAAATAGGTTTCCTACAAACGTGGCCAAAAATTCCGTGACATCTTATTTGACAACTTTTTTTTTTCCTTCTAAAATAGAGCACATTCAATTGTCGCATTGACACAATTTTAAAAAAATTAGATAGATTTTTAGTGAATTGGTCAATTGAGATAAATTTACAAATTTCATAAAGAAAAGTCTGAATTTTCCACGGAAGCTGGCTTGAAATATTTGAGGTGAGCGGGAGGTCTGTTAGATAGACATTATAGAATAACACCTTTTGATGAGAGATATGAATAAGAGGCTTCGAGAAAATTAATATTTTCTGAATTATATGAAACTGGTAAGCAAACAACAAATACATGACTATTTGAACCCGATCATCCGGGGAGATATTTTCCTCTTTATACATGTATTGTTTCAAAATTCAAGTTTATACTTATTTAAAAAAGAAGATTCAACTGTATACCAATATTAACTCCTACGTGCCGTTTCAAATGGTGCATAGGTATTTTTTCGTATTTTTTCTAAAGTCATTGGCAGATTCTAAATCTATGCGGCGTTTCTAATGGCATATAGTTCTGTGACTTCCACAGTGCAGAGCAACAAGTCGTGTGTTGTTTCTACGGTGTTTTATTTTTTTAGAAAACTTAGTTCAATTTTTTAAATATCGTAGATTCTGCTTTACATATTTTTTAAAATGAGATATGATTAAAAGGTATTAATCAGAGTTAGTTGTGTTATTAACTCTAATTTAAAATTTTATTTTTTGAAAACAACCCACTGGCTGGCATAGGGAGGATCGAATCCCTACCTTTTTAAGAATATTGCAATATAGAGAATAGACAATTGAGCTATATTTCACATACTATTCTTTAAATATTAAGTTGTAAAACCTAACATAAAAAATTAAACAAATTAAACAAAAATATAATTAAATTAAAATAAATACTAAATTTCAAATTAAAATAAACAAAATAAATATTCAAATGAAAAACTAAATAAATATCTAATGCAAAATCTAATTAAATTAAAAAATACCTACATAAAAATATAATTAGGTCTAGATTCAAACATTTATTTTATTTTATTTTAGTTTATTTAAATTTAAATCTAATATTTATTTTGATTTAATTATATTTTTAATCAAATAAATTTATACCGTCAAACACTTGATGAATTTATCATTTTATGTCAATAATTTTGGATTTATTTTTATTTTATAAAATTATTTATTTAAAACCCATGCAAAGGCTCCTACTTTACTGATTTTGTTCGAAAGATCCTTACCCCAAAATTTGTCACATTCAGGTTCCTATATTTGGCAAAATTCCGATTATAACACCCTTATATGAATGGAAATTGGAAAGTGGAATTCACTCTCCATTAATTAACGGAAAAAGGTGACATAACATTTCTTCTCATGTATTGAGGTACACGTGTCATTAACTTTAAGATTTTTGTCTCATAAAATCATAATTTAAAAAAAATGTAAAATAAAATAATTTTGACTTCATTTTTTGTCAAAGATGGAAATCGACTTTTTAAAATCTCAACTGTTAGTTTGTTAGTTACAGAAGCGTGGTTCAAACTCACAACGTCTTAATGCACTTAGAGGTGCCGTAACTATCCAAATTAGGCCCACATTGGCTTCTTCTTTGGAATTCATGAACATCACCCCAAATCCTCATCGTGTGTTTTTTCTTCCATACATAAATCTTAATCCCAATCTATTCTTCAAAGCCATACAAAAGTTGAAAAATAGCAGAACACAACGCTTTTCTCTACTACATTAACCAATATGAACTAAGTTTATTGCATCTAAAAAAAGGAAGCAAATTCTCTTGTATACAAACTCAACAAAACAGCTTCACCGGAGCTTTAACTAAGCAGCGGCAATTTTTACTAACAGAAAACAAATTACAGCTTAAGGAATTATAAAACAGCCAGGCAGAGCATAATGTAGTTAGTATAATGATTAAAGAAACAAAAAAAGAATGATATGAAACGGAGATTACGGCGTTATCTGTGCTTGAAAAGATGATCAGAAACCCTAGAGAAAAATGTTTGTTAGTTTAAAATAAAATGAAAAGATTGGGTTTTTATGGTTTTTGTTGGAACTTGGAAATGGTCGTGTGGGAACAAGTGTGGTATTGATTAGGCTTGGCCAAATGTCGTAAAAAGATCAAACCTTTTACAAAAGTTTCACAAAAGTTCTGATCTTTTAATTTTGTCGATTTTGGCCAAAAACTGATTATTTGTCTGGTTTCACAAAAGTCCTGATCTTTCAATTTTGTCGATTTTGGCCAAAAATCGATTATTTGGTTTCACAAAAGTCCCGACTTTTCAATATATGTGCATGCCACGTAGGCGCCACATAGGCAAATTGAAATCAAATTGAGAGTTGGCCACAATTGAAACCAAATAATCAGTTTTTGGTCAAAATCGACAAAATTGAAAGATCAGGACTTTTATGAAACTTTTATGAAAGATTTGGCTTTTTTACGACATTTGGCTATTAGGCTTTGATTTTATGGAATGAAAGGAACAGTTGCTGAGGTATGATTTTTTATGTTTGTTTGAGATATGAAACCGTTCTTACCTATCGTACCCACTTTTGGGTCTGGAAGAAGATCCATTCCCTACATGACCCACTACTCAGTGAATAATGGAGTGGGTTACGATTAAAATGATGGGAATTATGTTGGTTTTGGTGGGTGTCAGATGGGAATTAGTGCTTGAATATCTATAATTTCAAGATGAGTGTTTATCCCATGCAACCGTTGCGCCACGTCATTTTTACATCAAGCCAATGAGCATTTGCGATAGGGAATCTTTTAATTATTACTTATTTTTTTTATCATTCAATTTTCCACATGGCTAACGCATAATTGGTTTGTTGCACAAATGACATGGCGCAACGGTTGTTTGCAATAATTTTTCTTTCAAGATTCTTGACTATTTGAAAATCGTGAAACCTTTGTGAAGAAAAAAAAAGGAAAATACATTTAAAGTCTTTTAAATTTATGTATATTTATGAAAAATAAAAATAAAAATGTTAGAGTATTTTTATTTTCACACTTTTATTAATGGATAGTGAATTATATTTGCCATTTCTCATCCATGTAAGTGTATTATAGTCGTAATTTTGCTTAATACAGGGACCTAGATGTGACAAATTTTAGGACAAAAATCTTTCGAAAATTGATAAAATAGAGGGACTTTTGCATGCGTTTTGCCTTTAAATAATTGAATTGTTATTTTTGTAAGAAAAACACTACACGCTAATCGCTATGCTATACTATACATGTTAAAAACGGCACATGACTTGTTACTCTGCCTCCGTGGCAGAGTCTACAATGCTGTGTGCTATTAAAAAGGAAAAACAAAAAAGAGCATTGTGCCAATACAAATGGCATTTACAGCTGACTTTTTAATAATTGATATAATCTGCTTTCTAATCCCATTGACAGCAAAATAGAGTAAATAGCCAACCAGACAGTGGTTGTCCGTTTAACTATTCGATATTAAAATCAGTTTAAACTTTAAATAACATTTTACATATAGGCCAAATGTTGTAAAAAGAACAAATTTTTCATAAAAGTTTCACAAAAGTCCTCACCTTTCAATTTTGTCAATTTTGGCCAAAAACAAGTTATTTGGTTTCAGTTGTGGCCAACTCTCAATTTGATTTCAATTTGCCTATGTGGCGCCTATGTGACGCCTATGTGGCATGCCAAATATTGAAAGCTCGAGACTTTTGTAAAATCAAATAATCCATTTTTGGCCAAAATTGACAAAATTAAAAGGTCAGGACTTTTGTGAAACCAAATAATCAATTTTTGGCCAAAATTGACAAAATTGAAAGGTCAAGAATTTTGTGAAACTTTTATAAAAAATTTGGTCTTTTTATAACATTTGACCTTACAAATATGAATATAATTGTATTTTTAGGCATATCTCAAACTCTTTATATAATAGTTGAGAGAATATCTAATAGACTTCAAATAAGAAAGTGATTCATACTTAGTAGCGTTGTGTTTGAATACGAAATAGATTCCTTATTTAAAGAAAGTTTTATTCAGGAATATCATCCTGAATAAATTTATCTCTCTAAATAGGAGTTTGTATCTAATTAAAAGGCTAATAATTTACCTATGGCCCCTAACTTTTGAGGGTACGTGCACAAAACCCCCGATGTTTAAAAACGGACACAAAACCCTCTGATCTTTGTAGCGGCGCTCACAAAAAATTTCGGGTGGTTGGGTGGTTGATGTGGTGGTGGTTGGGTCGGTTGTTGGTTACTCTAATGGCGGAGATTAGATTGAGTTGATTTTTTTTGTCCTTTTCAAAATTAAATTAGGGGTATTTTGGTGCGCTTTGAATTTTTAAGGTATTTTGCTGACGTGGCAGCTAACATGGCGCCGTCAGTTTTTTCTAAAAGAATGTCAGTTGACCAAAAAAGACGGCGCCAAAGATATTTTCGTCATATTTGGGGTTTAGGGGGTTTTGAAAGCCCCGCCATAAAGATCAGGGGTTTTGTGCCCTTTTTTAAACATCAGGTGGTTTTGTGCACGTACCCTCAAAAGTCAGGGATTATGGGTGATTATTAGCCAATTAGAAAAGAGATCCCGTATATTTGGTCTTCTGAACATGATTCTTATAATTCTGGCGATACACTTATCGACACGCTTTTACCGAGTTCGGTCTTTCTGAAGATTCAAGTTCAAATTTAGCGAATCGCTAACTAATTTACTTTAAAACTAACCCAATTTAAGAATTAACACAAATTAACATTTTAATTCAACTATAATCATTAATCTAATTAACAAATTAAATAAACCTAACCTAATTATTTAATAATAAAAATAAAAATAAAAAACCTATTGATCAACGATGGATGACTAGCGGCAGCGAGGGGGAGACCAACGACAACAACTTAAAAAAATAACAAAAAATAAAATAATGAATATTAACCCGTACATCATTTTTAATCCTAAATACTTATGATAAACTGTTTTTAATTATAATTTATATTATTAAAATTAATTAAAGATACTTGTCGAGAACTGCGGCGACGACAGTGAAGAATGGTGGCTGTTGTGGACAGAGGAACATGTCGAAGGCGGTTGTTGCGGAGCAGAGGAGAAGACCGGAAAAAGAACGGCAAAAATTAATGATGAATGGTTAAAGAAACGACAAAGGAGGCCGGAAAATGGCGAAAGATTTATTTCTGAGAGAAAAAAGAATCTAATGAGGAAGAAGAAAGAGTCGAGTAAAATAGATTTTATTCAGCGACGATAAAACCTATATGTCGATTTGTGTAAGTGAAATGGTGCATTTCACTTACACACCAATTTAGCAACGAATAAAGAAATCCATCGCTAATTTTAGCGACGAATTTCCATATCCATCGCTAAAATGGATTAAGCGAAATGTTCACTTACACACCTGGATATGGAAATCCGTCGCTAAAATTAATGACAGATTTTCATATCCGTCATAGAAATGGACAAAAAAGGCGGCACAACTCCCGTCTCTAAATTGGAGGATTTCTTTTACCAATAAAATTATTTAAGCCACGAGAAGTGGCAAAAATTGCTACTTTAGCTTTTCGCACAAAAAGTAGTACACTCTAGGTGGCAGACTAAAGATTTAGGCAAAAAGAAGCAGACAGACAGATTAACTGTTCAAATACAAAATACTGGATGGATTCATAAAAAAATCCAAAACCGAATAGCAAAAACTCTTATTACAATTCTTAAAAATAAAAACTGCTTTAGAGTAGCAATTAAAAATAACCGCCTTGTTCGAAAAATTACATATGGCTATGGGCCGGGTCAGCCCATGAACCGGCCCGGAACCTATCAAACCCGGAATCAGACTAAAATCGGCCCGGAACCGTACAAAGGGCGGTTCCGAGCCGGTTCCATATTTGTTAACCGTGAACCGGCGGTTCCGGGTCGGAGCCGGCGGTTCAATGGTCGAACCCGTTGATAAAAAATATATATTATATATTTAAATATATATTTTATCTTTATCGTATAATATATTTACTTTTACAATAAAATATATGTTATTTTTGTTTTATTTAAATTTTTGGTTAATATTTTAATTTCTTTTTTTTTTAAATCTTTATTTTCTTATAATACTATCTCCGTGAGTTATTTTATTGTTAAATTATATTTTTTAGTAATTAAATTTTATTTTAATTTTTAATTTTTTTCTAAACCGTCCTAAACCGGGACCGAAACCGTCCAGTTCCGAACCGTCTCTTAGGAGGTTCCGGGCCGGTTCTACTTTTTCTTGAACCGTGACCCCGACGGTTTCGAATCGGAACCGCCGGGTTATGAACCGTGGCCACCTCTACGAAAAATCATTCCGAAAAACTCTGTCGTTCCTAAATTTTCATATTTTCCATACAACCAAATACCACAAGATCTCTCACAGTTCCCTATTGCGACGAGTAATAATCTGTCGCTAAATTTGTCGGTAAAAAATTCATTAGAGCTAAATTTTTTCGCTAATTAAGTGTTTTCTATTATTGTTGTATCTCTTTTCAATCAATGGTATTTGCAATTTTCCATTAATATTATCACGAGTTTTCCTCCGTACGCCAATTTAATCCTTTTGAATTCTATCAAGCTGGTCGCTAACTCTTCACCCGGACTTGAAAATTATCATCGTACGCTTCAATCTTTTATCAGTTTTCTATCTGTCCAAAACAATATCTACATATACAATAAAAAGACATGTACTCCCTCCGTCCCATTTAAGAAGTACCATTTGCTTTTACATATAATTAAGAAAACATTCGTTATCTTTATCTTTTCATGTTTTTTTATATTTTACTCCTATTAATGATGATGAAATTTTTCATAAAATCCTTTAAAATAAGTAAATGAAGGATAAAATAAGATATTCATTGGAAAAATATTATAAAAATGAAAATGAGACTTCTCAAATAGGACATCCCAAAATGAAATATGAGACTTCTTAAACTGGTTGGAGGGAGTAATTTTTTTAATTTAATTTATTAGTTCAATAAATTAAATTTTAGAATAATTTGATAATTAATAATAAAATAATTTAATAATTGTATCTTTTAGTGAATACTTCTTAGTTCTTACACAATAAACAAATTTGCTTACATTGAAAAAGGTTCAATAAGTTTGAGTTGCGCACCTTTCAATTATTGTTTTAGCTAATAACCCTAAAAAACAAGTTAGATTAAACATGAATTTAAAGAGTAGTGACCAATGAAATTACCGATATTTTATATTAAACTGATATCGTGCACATATATTTAATTTTTTGAATCATTACACTTTTTTTTATGAAAATTACACTTTATTATTTTATTGCAATGAATAAAACGTTTCTCAACATTCTCAATTTTGAAAATAATGCGTCCACCGCTGCAGTATTCAGAGTTATAAAAATGTCAAAAAGTTAAAGTCTGCTAATAAATACTCCATCCGTTCTTTTTTAGTTGCCCATTTAGCCAATTTTATTTGTCTACAAATAGTTGGCCATTTAGTAATTCTATGTGATATTAGCTACTTATCTTCCAAGTTTACCCATCTCTAATAAATGACCCTATGTTTTAATTTAAAAGGCATTTATTAACTAATAGGATTATATTAGTATTTTTCTTTATAAATTAAGACAAAAGAAGCACTATCTTGATATGTGCAATATTGGCTAAATGGACAAGTAAAAAAGAACGGAAGTAGTACCTATCATGCTGATATTATTAGATATGGTTGGTGAAACGCAACAGAAGAGTGAATACTTAAATAATTTTTTTAATTATTTAAAAACATCTAGTATTTTTTTAGTTAATAGTTCAATTTTTTTAAAATTATCTATTTTAATTTATTTTTTATTTTCAGTTATAGCTATTTAATTATTTTAATTGGAGTGGAAAAAAAAATTCAAATATGCGCTTCATATTATTTTATAGTGTTTTAATCTGGTTTTTTATTATTAAATCTTTCAAATATAAAATAATATGAATAATATTATTAGAATTTTTTTTTTATTTAAATAAATAACTATAATTAAAATTGAAAAATAAAATAAAATTGATAATTTTAAAATTTGGATCAAGGTTCATAAATAAAAAAATTCCTAAATTTAGAATGTTTTCAATGATTAACACACACACAGCCCCACCCACCCACCCACCCCCGTAGATACTCATCTCTGTGTCTCACATTCTCACATCTCTGCGTCTCAAAGAAAAAAGCAGAGGAAATTAATAGATTCACCAGAAGAACAAGAAAATGATGTCAGAGCCACTGTTGAGCAACCCAAAGCCAAAGGGTGGATTCAGGGCCTTGCCATTTATCGTAGGTAAATTCATGCATACTGCATGAATATGATAAATTCTTGTTGGGTTTTTAACATTTTTATTTGATAACATTTAAATCTCCTTTACAGCAATTTCAGCATTCGAAAAGGTGGCAAGTTTTGGGCTATTACCCAATATGATATTGTATTTGACAAGAGAGTATAGAATGGAAGCAGCTAAAGGAGCCAACATTATTTTTTTCTGGTCAGCTGCCACCGGTTTCATGCCAATTCTTGGAGCTTTTCTTGCTGATTCTTACGTCGGTCGATTTCCGATGATCGGTTTTGGATCTATAGCTACTCTTCTGGTATATATTTATATTTTTCGTGAATATATAGAATTCATAAACTGTCATATTTTTCATTCCGATACTTTTTGTCTACTAAAAGGAAATGTCAAAAGTAATAGTCAAGTAAGTAACCATTTTGTAAAGAAATTATAGTTCGATAACTATTTTATAACTTTTTGTAATTCGAATCTTCTAGTTAGCACTTGGATATAAACTACTCAAAAGATAAAATTATTAGACTAAACTGTCATTTTTTGAGTTAATTACATATAAAATCACCACTATGAGTGTAAATGAACCGAGCCGTTCGCGAGCAGCTCGGTGTTCGGCTCGATAAGAGCTCGGTTCATGTTCGTTCGTAATCTAAACGAACCGAGCTCGAACTTGATTTTATGTTCGTTTAGATAAACGAGCCGAACATGAATATAGTGGTGTTCGGCTCGTTTATGTTCGCGAACAGCTCGAATAAGAGTTCATGAACAAGCTCGTGAACGAGCTCGATTAAGAGTTTGTAAATAAGTTTGTGAACGAGCTCGTATCTAGTTCACAAACAAGCTCGTTTAGAAACTCGATTAGGTGTTCACGAACTAATTCATATTTAGATTAATTTGTATAATTATGTTTCTAATTTATTCAGCTCATATTCGTGAACGAGTTCGATTAGATTTTTGTAATTTATTCAGCTCATATTTGTGTTTGTTCGTTTAAAAGTCCGTGTTCGTTCGTTTATCCGCTAAACGAGCGGGCTCACGAACGAGCTCGTTTAGTACTTATCGAGCTCGTTCGTGAGCTCGTTTAGTACTTATCGAGCTCGTTCGTGAGCTCGTTCGTGAACTTGTTCGTTTACCGGCTAAATGAACGAACACGAGCTGAACAGAACCGAACATGAAAACTATAAAATTTAAACGGACCGAACATGAACACTCTGTTTAAAACTCGACTGAACTTGAACCGAATATGAACACCTTGTTCGCTAAACGAGCCGAACATGAACACTCCAACACTCGGCTCGGCTCGGTTCATTTACACCCCTAATCACCACCTTTACACGAATTCTAAAAAATAACACGACCTCTAAAACGTGTCAATTCAGTTCATCTCCTTTCACTTCTTTTCAAAAACAACATGAGCACGTCTTTAAATAAAATTTTGATGACTTGGACATGTCACGTCAGTAAAAACGCCACTACAAATGTGTCCATGTTATTTTTGAAAAAAAAAAAGTTGGTGCCCTGAATTGCTACATTTTAAAGGTCGTGTTATTTTTGCAATTTCGTATAAAGGTGGTGATTTTATTATGTAATTAACCCTTTTTTTTTTCAATTAGGAAAATATTTATTAATTTTAGACATATTCAAATACAGGGGACGATTTTGTTATGGTTAACGAGTATAATTCCAGAAGCAAGGCCATCCTCATCTTCTTGTATTCAACTCAGTGACAGTTGCGAATCTGCAACTACATTACAGCTTCTACTTCTATATTCATCACTGGGGCTCATGGCTATTGGAGCTGGTGGTGTAAGATCATCTTCTTTAGCTTTTGGTGCTGATCAGCTACGTATAGACAGCCAAGAATCCGACAATAACCTTAACAATGCAAGAACTTTGGAGAAATATTTCAGCTGGTACTACGTTATAATCTCCATTTCTGTAGTTGCTGCAATGACTTGTCTTGTGTATATTCAAGATGTAATAGGCTGGACGGTCGGTTTTGGTGTTCCTGTTGTGCTCATGATCATGTCTTCTCTTTCATTCTTATTGGCTTCTCCATTTTATGTCAAGTGTAGACCTCAGGCAAGCTTGTGTACTAGGTTTGCTCAAGTTTTTGTGGCTGCTTTTAACAAACGAAGTATCCCTTTGTCACCACAAGGCACTCATCAAGAATACTACTATGGCAGAAAGAGTGTAATGCTTGTTGCTCCAAGCGAAAAATTAAGGTATTTTCATGTCACATTAAAAATATTTAGGTAACCGTTTCTTATGATACCCAAAGCGTAGGTGAGTTGGTAAGCTGCTCTCATGAATTAAGTGAGGTCGCGGGTTCAAACTATACTCATTTATGCATCGTTTAAAACTTGGGTCAGAATTTGTCTCTCTCCTACACTACTCGAGTGAGGATTAATTTGAATGTGGAAGGTTTAAAGATAGCGTCTCATAGTTGACACACGTTCAGGAAACCGTATGGACTATTCCAAAAAAATATTTATCTACCAACAATTATGTGATCTTTAAATCTTGTCAATTTGGTATATCAATTTGTCGAACATTGTCAAACATACCAATAACTCATTCGGAGTTGAGGTGGCACAATATTATATATGTCATGTAGAATTAAATTTTATACACGTAGATGTGCAATATTGTGCCATATCAGCTACAAATGAGATGGATCAAACTAGTAAAGTTTAAAGATCATGGTATATATGGCAAATGAGCTAGCAGATAAAATCTGGAGTTTGAGCTCTAGTTACAGCCACTTATCAGAAATGAAAAACAATTTAAGCTGACATATTTTCTTATGATATCTCAGGTTTCTAAATAAAGCTTGCATTATTAGAAATCCGCAACAAGACCTGATGCCAGAAGGAAAAGCATCAGACCCATGGAACCTTTGTACAGTGGATCAAGTGGAAGAGCTAAAGGCACTAATCAGGATAATCCCATTATGGTCATCAGGAATGATATTGTCTATAAATCTAGTGCAAAGTTCTTTTCCAGTACTCCAAGCATCCACAATGGACAGACACATTACTTCAAATTTCGAAATTCCTGCAGGATCTTTTGGCGTTTTCATATTTTTATCACTAGTAATATGGGTTAGTCTCTACGACCGCGTAATTATCCCGTTAGGATCGAAATTAAGGGGCAAGCATATACGTCTCGGTCTGAAAAAAAGATTGGGAATTGGGATTCTTTTATCATCGTTATCAATGGCAGCTTTTGCAATTGTAGAAAAAGCTCGGAGAGAAAAAGCAATCGACCAAGGATTTTCAGATGACCCGAATGCAATTGTGGAAATATCAGCACTGTGGCTACTGCCATATCATGTTTTGTGTGGAGTAGGGGAGGCATTCAATGCAATTGGACAAAATGAATTCTACTACACTGAGTTGCCTAGAAGCATGGCAAGCATAAGTTCAACTTTTCTTGATATGGGAATGTCCATTGGAAACTTGTTGGCAAGTTTTCTAATGATTAGTACAGATAATTTGAGTAAGAGAGAAGGAGAAGAGAGTTGGGTTTCAAGCAACATTAATAAGGGACATTATGATTATTATTACTGGCTTCTTGCAAGTTTAAGCTTGCTTAATTTTGTATATTATCTAGCCTGTAGCAAGGTTTATGGTCCTTGTAAAGGAGAAAGGGATAATGCCTAGGATGATTTTAGAATAGGAGATGCCTACTAGCTCTCAAGGTCTAGATAGAATTTTGATGATATTTGTATGTATTCAATATTGGATCCATCAAAAAGTGCATATTGTTGGTGTACGAACAACTAGATTTATTTTTTATAGAAAGGAATTCTTTTCCTATATAAGAGATGTGTTGTATAGGAAATAATTGGTATTCGAATGTGAGAGATTGAAGGGGTAATCTAAAAAAAATAAAAATAAATCTAGTAAATTTTGTAGGAAAAACATATTCGAAGCACGTTGAATCAAGAACCGACCAATAGTTGCGCGAAAGATTGAAGAGAAATATAAATTTTACTGTCATCTTGGGCTCAAACTCGAGCTAACCGTTCAAGCCTGACTTGAAATGAATTAGCAAAACAGCCTATCTCGAAGACACTGTTGTCTCAACAAGCAACAACTCTTGCTCGAGCATGACCAGCTCTGGACCATTGTTGTCTCGACGAGACAACACTATCTCGTCCAGACATGATATAAAAATTAAGACAAGACATCATCAACTCAATTTTGGAGGTTGATGTCGTCTTTAAAGGATAAACTTCCTTTTTCTAAATTTTGTTTTCTTTTGAATTAAAGTTAATGTCATATCTAAAGTATAGCGTGAATAAATGTTGAAATAGAAGTATCCTACATTAGTAAAAATTGGTTTTAGGAATTTTTACAAAAATTAAAAGAAGAAAATTTAATTTTTTACCGTACAAAAAAATACTCTACTTCAAAATTACCGAATTTTCTTAAAAATAATTATAAAACTACCCGGAGTTACGCATGCACTTTAGCCACAAAAATACTGAAAACTTTTGTTCCTTTTCCTTTTAAACTGGTGATATGATAAAAAAAAAACAGCTTTGATTTTTGTTTTAATATGATTCTCATTGAGATTTGAACTTGAGAACTTTACAATTGGAGACGGTATCAATACCAATTGAGCTAGATACTCGTCTTTGCCAGCTACTTTAGTTTGTATTATAAAGAATGAAAGAACCATGCGCAAATCTAGAGCAATTGTCAATATGATGTAAAGCTTTTGGTCTTAGTCGATGGGGGCAATCGCCTGATAAATTCCACAACAACTGCCGCGGAATTCTTTGAAGCAAGAGACAAGAATGCGTCTTCAGGTATATGATTACTCTGTTCAGATTTGCCACCGCACAAAGCCCTGATAGAAATAAACGGTACCTTTTGCTGGTAACAAACCAATGCTACCGACGCAGATTCCATATCCATTGCGCTAACATGAAAGTTTTCGTATAAGAAGGTTTTATAGGCTTCATTCTCAAGGAAAATGTTTGCACTTGTTCCCCTTTCGACTGTCACCACTTTGGGAGTCTCGGATAAACATGTTGTGGGGTTTACGCAACGGTCTAATGGCACGTCCTGCAATAAATCAAACCCGAGAATATGTAAGATTGACGGTAAAATAATTTGAGTTAAGCGATAGCCAATCTTTGTAAGGAAAAGATATGATTATGTACCTTAAGATTTTTGGAAATTTCAAAATAAAGTGGATCAATAGGAACCCAAAAGGCATGTTGTCTTTGTTCAGGAACTCCATCTACTGGAAATACTTCTTCTGGCTGGTACCATACGTTGTTTAGCAAGTTATCTTTGTTTCCGTCGGTGTTGCTGGTGATTCCGTTGACATTTGCATTGTACTTGGCAATTTTGATATACCCAAATTGTCTTGTGTAGTCTCCGCTTGATTCTAGAGGAAGCTCGTCTTCAGGACCACTTCCATATTTCTGCCAATTCCAAAGACCGGTATGAGACCAGTATTTAGGAATGGTAACATCTCCACCGTTGAGCAAAGGGTTTATAGCTCCGGCGGTTCCATAGTGCACCACACCTTCTACGTTGAACAAACTCAGTAAAAGCTGTGTGGTTATTCCTGTATTTACCATGCCGAGCCCTGTCATTACTAGAATAACTCTTTTTCCAGCAATACTTCCAAACCTGAATCTCCTACCTGAATATAAGAGCATTGGTTAGCATTCAAATACTGAAGAAGTGAAGAAAGAAAGGGTTAATTATGCAATATTGAATTACCAGAAAAATCAATAACGAGAGTGCTAGCAGTGAAATTTGGCGAACGAAGAAGCGGGTTCATCTCAAACATATTAGGAATGACCAAACCAAGATAAGGCCCATTCATGTTTGCTCTATCGATCATTTTGAGCGTACGATGAGAAATTGCTCCGTAAGCTTGATGTTGTTTAAGAAAAAAGAATAGGGCAGAAATATAAATGACAAACAGTTTTAGAGCAGCCATTTTTATGAAGTTTTGATTGTAAGATACAGTACTAAGCTTCTTTCAAATTGACGAATATCATGCTTCCCACCCTTCACTTATATAGTCACTCCCATTTACGCACGTGACATCCAATTCTAAATACTGCTACTTTTTTAAAATCTCATTAGATTAAATCCTTTGCCCTCATGGCAGTATGGCTTTGAACATGGTCAGTTTCAAGCACAATTATTCCCTTATATAAATATACTATTAATTAGACATTCAAGCACGTGCGACTTTTCTTCTAGGTTTTTTTTTAATTATCTGCTATATAAAAGTAACTGCTATTTGTTTGATTAATAATTAACTATTATTTTATGATTACTTATAATCCAAAGCCATCCATCCAAGCAACTTCCTCCTAACTCCTAACTATTGCTGCATGCTCAGTTGCCTTTTTAGTTTCCAAGAACCATATAAGAAAAGGAAAAAAAAGATATACTTATTTTCTTTTTTAATCTATATATACATGTGAGTGTTATTTGTTTCACTAATTATATAAATTTCAGTTTTATGATTTTTTATAATCAAAGTTTATTTAATTTTTTATATTTAAAAGTTTTAAATTCTTAATTTTACGAAATTTATATTAACTTTGGCATTAAATTCAATTTTTTTTTTTAAAAAAAAACTATTAATTTTTTTTATCAATTTAGTATTTTAATCTCATCAAAAATAAATATTGAGAAAATTATATTTTCACAGTTATATATTATTTTTTAATAATTAGTTAACAATTATTTATAATGAAGATTTCTTTCTAACATTTTTTTGGTATATATTACCTAATACAATCGCATTAGTAATCAGTTAGTATTTGTTTAATTTATTTTAATTCGTAGTTCCATGCAAAACATATGTAATGGAAATTGTGGGTTTTAAATTTTCTAATAAAAGATGCCACATCCCATCCCATAGTGACAGCCATCCATCGTTACAATTGCTTCTCTAAGTGTACTGCAATCGCTTAGTGAGCACTGCAGCTCATGCGTTTTGTCATAATTCTGTATAATTAGTAATTACTCATATAAATTATACATATAAAATGTTTCATGTAATACTCAAATAAAAATAAATTTTCATAATAGTCTCATAAGTTCATAAATATTAGATACATGTCTAGTTTACTATTTTTAGAAGATTTAAATATTTTTAAGTATCTTTTGGTGGATATTCCATTACAAGACGGGACTTTCACTTGGCAAAGTTTGCAGTTAAAATCTTGCATTTACAAATGCTTAATCTCGGCTATGATATGTACCCTTTGGCGTGAAAAAACCGTATTGCCAAAGATGCCTAATCTCAGCTATGACAAATACGGTCTGAAAGTCCGTTTCCTTGTCGGCGATGCCTAAAGGCTAGCTAGACCATTGTTCCCATCTGTTTCAAATCACCATGTAGCTTTGACTGGGGTCCTAAACGCTTCCGTTCTTTGATTGTTTGGTGGAATCATGGTGGTTCTGGTAATTTTATCACTCACTCTTGGTTTTGAATTGGTACCTGATACACGTGTTATATATATATATTCTTTTTTTTAATGCGTTTAATATTGGTTAATTTTGATTTATTATGCTTGAAAGGGTCACTACAAGAAATACTAGAATTAGCAGCAAACATTTTTACTGCTAATAGTGCTTAAATTGTTACTATTAATATATAGCAACAAAAAAATTGTGGCATGTTGCTGCTAATAAAACGTTGCCTTAAGTAATTGGTAACAAAATTTGCTGTAAAATGCTGCTATAACTTAACTAATAGCAGCAGCAACTTTCAAAATTAATGCTGCAAAATATTTTTTAGCAGCAGAAAAAAATTAGCTGCAAAAGAATTTGTAGCCAAATACAGAATTCCTTGTAGTGGGTAAGGATTTTGTAGAAAAATCATATTTGAAGCACTTGAATCAAGAACCGACCAATAGAGCGGAAGATTGAAGAAATATATAAAATTTTACGGTCGTTTTGGGCTCAACTCGTGCTAACCTCTCAAGCTCGAGTTGAGATGATCAATTAGCAAAATAGCCTTTTGAAGACACTAGCTGTCTCGACAAGCAACAACTCTTGCTCGAGCATGACCACCGCTGTCTCGACGAGACAAGGCTATCTCGTCCAGATATGATAAGAACATTAAGACAAGACGACATTAACTCAATTTGTGATGTCGTCTTTAAAAAGGTAAATTTCCTTTCGCTAAATTTTGTTTTCTTTTGCATTAAAGACAATGTCATATCTAAAGTGTAGCGTGAATAAAATGTTGAAGTAGGAGTATTCTACATTGGTATGGGTGCGAATAGACTTATGTTTATATATAGTTGGACCTTTCCATTTATGCCTAATTACTTAAAAACCACCCATCTTATAACCTTTTTTCATTTATACCATGACCTAGGAATATTTTCAATTGTACCCTATTTTTAATTTTTATGTTTCATCTCTACCCTAATAAGTTGAATTGACCTATTTTCTCTTGAAAAA
Organism: Mercurialis annua; assembly: GCF_937616625.2. Classification (NCBI taxonomy): domain Eukaryota; kingdom Viridiplantae; phylum Streptophyta; class Magnoliopsida; order Malpighiales; family Euphorbiaceae; genus Mercurialis; species Mercurialis annua. The sequence goes on along the minus strand of NC_065570.1, from coordinate 53,298,486 downwards.
GAGTTTAAATTAGTCCTTCATTTTTAACCTATATTCTAATAAAACGTTAATGTTAATCATTTATGTATCTTGTTTTTAATATTTTCATCTTTAAATTAATTAAATTATCAAAATTTTTATTTTTGGAGTACAAATGAAACATAAAAATCAAAAATAGGGTACAATTGAAAATTTTCCTAGGTCATGGTATAAATGTAAAAATGTTACAAGGTGAGTGGTTTTTAAGTAATTATGTCACGACCCAAATTATTGAGCCGCGACCGGCGCTAGGGAATGGGAGTGGTAGCTCCAAAACCCGTAGCAAGCCTGAAAATACATATAAATTTTTCGCAAATCAAATCATATTTTATATATGACAATAATATCAAAATACGCACGACCCCTGTTTAAAATATACATCAGAGTTAAAGCGTTTTACAAAATAGAGCCTGTCTATTCTAAACTACTGCGGACTTGCTAGAATGAGAACCTAGTCTCATGACTCGTACTACTTCCGAGAATTAAAACTTCGGAAGCTTCGTTCTCCACATCATACCTAACTCAACCTGTAAAAATTGGAATAACAACGGGGTCAGTATAAAACTGAGTGAATACACATAATTACAAGTAATATTGCATAAAGGGTGAAAATGTTTGAAAACCTCTTTATGTAGAAAATATTCTTTTTGAATTATACTTCACACGATCTTACTCACAAACATACTTCGTATGTTCGTTCATACTATCGGAGGCCATGTACGTGTCATAAACTAAGCGTTTATGTTATAGACGTACTTGATATTCTTGCCTCATTCTTATATTTCATGTACGTTTTTATTACGTACATACTTGACATGTTTTGTTTACTGTTATAATTTTGATTGTCTTTATTCTTCTCATTAAGCTTCTCTAACTGCATCTTTCTGACATCGATAGCAAAGCCAACCGATGTAATCACTTTTCTGACATCGATAGCAAAGCCAACCGATGTGTTTTACATATCTGACATCGATAGCAAAGCCAACCGATGTGTTTAACATATCTGACATCGATAGCCAAGCCAACCGATGTGTCTTTAATCATCTGACATCGATAGCCACGCCAACCGATGTGTCTTATCTCATATCTTAATTATTGCTCTTGTTTCATATTGATTCTCGGTATATATATACTTGATTTTATCTTTATATGAGTCCCGAGGACTATTATCAAGAATGGGTAGATACAGGTCTCGAGAAACCTCTACCGAGATCAACCTTGTATCTCAGTTCTTATATTTGGTTGTACCATCGTACAAATTCTCGTTTTACGTTTATTATTTAATTATATATTTTCCGTTATGTTGTATTGATCCTTTATGGACCATGACATGCACATTGCAATCTATAATCATACATCTATAACACACGCACGTATGGTATTTGTTATAATTAAAAGTACGTATGGGAACGTACTATGTTTCTTTGTAAACATATGAATAATAGTACATATAGGAATGTACTATACTTTTCTCGTACATATTTGGTTCGATGCTTGTATATTGCTTAACCCCTTTCCCAGTATTTTAAACATATATGTCCTTTTCATCTATTTATGTTATTCTTAAAATAACGCAGTACGGAAAGTAATCATTTTCAAAACATACATACATATACTTTTTCAAACATATTATTAAACATATAAGTATTCATATAGTCGCCCGTATATAAAAATACGCGACTTTATGAATATTAACGAGTAATTAAAATGTACTCACAGTGACTGCTATCCAATCTACCGCAATGCTACCAATCTATCACACAGGTTCTATGCATTGTCCGATCTTGTAGCTATTCCAGCTCGTCGGCCTGGTAGCTCGTCGGTACGTCCATTACTTATCCAAATTACCTGTACGTTTAATTCATAAACGTAAACTTAGTACCGAAATCCTAAGTTGTAACCTTAGGTTATCACGATCTTATTCTAAATATGTTTTTTAACTTTGATCGTGTTCTAATACTTAGTCGAGATACTTATTATATCTCTTAATCGCATTCCTATACGTATGATAGTTTCAAACTTCAGGGTTTACTTTCATTCCGATGAAGTTTCAAGTAGTTTTCAGGACAATGCGCAGGTGCTGCCTGCACACTGACACTGTTTAGTAAAACAACGATCTCTCCCAATTGAACCGTTGGATCGACATGAAATTTGACAGACGCGTTCCTAAGAGGCAAATCTATAAACTGACCGTTGGGATTTTGAATCTGGCAAGTTTTAGGTAGTGTGCGAACGCACACCCTAATTTTAAGGAGTGTGCGAACGCACACTCAATGTGTGCGAACGCACACCCTTATTTTTAAGGAGTGTGCGAACGCACACTTAATGTGTGCGAACGCACACTCTTAACAGCCCCCGGAAAGTCGTTTTCCGGGGCTTTCAGCCATCCCGACGTGCTATACATCCAACTATACAAAACCCGCATCTCGGTTTTCATTAAAATGCTATAATAACTTCAAAAACGTCGAATTCAATCCTAAAACTCAATCTCACTAAAAACAGCATTATATATTCGATTTTTAACCAAATTTCTTGAAGATTTACCTTGAAACGAAGCTTAGGATCGATAGAGGATTCGATTCTCAAGAAATCGCCGCGAAAATCGCTCGAATCGGACGTCGAACGGCGGCGAAACGACGGTAATCGGCGTTTGAAGCTTCTGGAGATCACCCTTCTGATTCTCCTTTCTTCATATTTCAATCCTTATATATTAAGGTTAAATGCTCACTTTGGTCCTTGCTCTTTTTGTTTATTATCCTTTATCCTTTAAACCTTTCTTTCGTACGATTTAGTCCATAACTAAATCGATAAACTCTTAAATTATTACTTATACGTATTATGTATATCCAATAAATAATACGAAGCTCGATATTAATACTTTCCCGTCAAAATCCAATGTTTCCATTTCCGACACAAAGTGGCTAAATTACCACTTTGGTCCCTGTACTCTATTTTGGGCTTTTCTTGCCATTTTTCCTTTTAATTCCAATTCTAATTTTAGAATTGAAATATAACCGAAATTTCCTCATAATTAATTTCCCCCAAACCGACCTACTAAAACTTATTTATCTAAATTTTATCTGAAAACTTTCTGATAACGCCACCCTGGCGAATCCAGACTGGACACGTTTTCCAATTAGCTAATTAATTATTTTGGGGTATTACATTCTTCCCCCCTTATAAAAATTCGTCCTCGAATTTTCATATACCTTCCTTAAATACCTTGTTCAATCGTATTCTTACAAATTGCTATAATAGTTTACCTTTTTGATCTTCCTCGATAGTGAGTTCAGTTGTACTCACATATATACTTTATCATTAGGGACGATAATCTTCGTCACCAGGCTTCCTCGTTTAGACAATCCATTACTCTTCTTTGTTTGGTCGTTGTCACGACTTGATCTTGTTTTCCAACATCGTTTACTCCTATCATTATTCCTTATTGAGTGATATGGACACTCAAATTATACGTGTTTCACTATCTACGTAGTCTCATTACCCACCATCTTCTCTTGTCTCGTTATTCCACTTATTATATATAAGTTCCTTCTTTTACTACTTAGTACTAGATTCATATTTATTATGAATCATTTCTCTTTCATCGACCGTTTACGATAATATCTTATTTATATTCCTCAACAAATCCTTGTTCATAACCTATCATTCTTTTTCTTCCACACTTCCGCTGCGATACTCTAATTAATCCTTCACTAACTGTTGACTTTGCAGTTAGGTTCATATGGTCTCTTATCTATTATTATTCCTCGGTGACAGTATCTCGATATACTTATCGAGTAACTTCCTATGCTAAAAATCCTTAACCCTCTTAGTACTACTTGATTCATAATCATTATGAATCAGTTTTCTTTATTCGACCTTCTCGAACAACGTTGGTTTATACGTAGGGTTCATATCCTTGACGTAATTAACTTCTATGTTCGATTTCCTCGTTCTAGAGATACACTAGCTCTTAGCGTATTATATGTGGTCGCTATCACTTTACAAACGTGTAAAGTAACGCCATTGTACTTATATTCTACATACAAGACTGCTTTAAGGATTTGCAATTCAAATCTTGATACCTCTCGCTTCACGATACACTATTCGTTATTCTATACACGTATATTATTATGTAGGCCTAACAAGATGATCAGTCTTGTTCTATGCCTCTAAGTACAGAGTCATTGTCTGAGCGTACTTACGTTTGAAAACTCATTCGTTTAAAATCACGATACTTTTCATTTTCAAATCATGTCATAATTGTGTGCCAGTGTGACTTCTCTCATCACAAGAGTTGCAATGACACTCCTCTTTTCATTTTGCAGACATACACAATGTATATGATGCATGTCCTATTAGTGAATGCAATATGGATGTAGTGATGCAATTCTATTCATGTCAATGCGATGTTTTTATGATTCGTGTCCGGACACAATTATGTCTTTTCAAAACATCTTATTTCAATCAAATACTTTTCTTTTCATAAAACGAAATTTACGTAAGTTTCTATCGACATAAGACTCTGTACAACTTTTTATTTATAGCGATTAACGCTCTGTCATTCACAAACTAAACATACCTATTACATACGAAAAGATGTAACCCTATTCGTCTGTTTCAGGCGTCGTGCTAAACTCACGTCCTAAACGTTCTCCTTTGTATTAGATTAGCTCCAGAGGTCCAATCATTATTGAGCTTCTTGTGTCTGGATTCCATAACTTCCACAGCTACTATGTGGTCTATCTTGTAATTTTTTTTTTTTTTTTTTTAACCAAACATCATTGAAGAGACAAAATTGTTGGGCATTTCACATGATTCGTGGTATTCTGTTACATGGAAAGTGGGCATTCGTTCTCGTAGTGACCTTGTTGTCCACACTTAAAGCATACATCCCTTGCAGCCTGACAGACACCTAAGTGTCTTCTGCCACATTGTGGACATATGGGGTTTGTAAAGCTTGAACTTCCTTGTTCAGACTTCAGACTAATGGTTCTAGCCCTTTTGGCTGCTTTTCCTTGTCTGCCCTTCTTATGAGTCCGGCCATGTCGTCGTTCAGTTTCTTCTCTCACTTGACTAGACGTTTGATGTCCATAATTCAAACGTTCACTTCTTGTCTGATTTGAGCGTGAAGGATCAGGGATTTCGTTGAAATGGATAAGTGCCCGTTCCATTTGTTTCGCACTATCCACAAGCTGGACAAATTCTTTATCAGTATGACTCAATAATCCTATAAATTGAGATCCTAATCCATTCACGAATCTTGTATTAACTTGAACCCTATCTATCATTAAATCTGGAGCAAATCTGCTCAATCGATTAAACTCAGCGACATAATCGTGAACCGATCCATCTCCTCGAGATAACGATAATAATTTGTCTCTATTACCTTCAACCACAGCAAATGGTAGGAAGAATTCTCTGAATCGGGTCACAAACTCTGCCCATGTTATTTGACCCATTATCGGTCTGATTACTTGTCGAAACCAATCCATGGCTGAACCTTTCAATGACATCTCCGTCAATATTATTGTTTGTCTTTCATCTGCTTGGAGTCTACGAGCATTCTGCTCAACTTCTTCTAGGAAATCGAGTGCATCACTTGATCCGTCAAACTTTTTTGAGTTTAACTTCGTATAAGCCAATAACAAATCTCTATCCGTATTTCTCTCTTCGCGTTGATACTGTCGTTGTATCAACTGCCCCATCATTAACATACAATTCTGCATATCGGTTACTTCTGCGGCCAGTCGATTGACATCGACATTAAGTGGTTGCGGCACTCCTGGTGCCTGCACGTTCCCGGCTTGGCCTACTCCAGGTTCCTCTTGATCTCTGCCCCGTCCACGGCCCCTACCTGCCGATTGGGCCGGGTCATATTCGCCCGTATTACCTCTGGCCTCCTCGCGGGCCTCGTTTACGAGTTGTGCGACTGCACGCGCTTGTATAGTTCTTTGCTCATCCATTCTATTCGTATAGAACTCTTGATGTGTCCCTTAAAACATAACATAAACAAACCATCACAAACAATTTCCTTTTGGCCTAACTTGGCCATGTCACAAACTTGATAACTTATTCCGCTCTTTGTAGACTTAGTGGAACATTAAGAACATATAGTCATACATATATGTTTCATTCCTATGCTACGGATGTCTATAAACATTCTATGTCGATCAAATCCAAAGAAAATCAATATTCCCTAGATTTCCCTCGGTGACGTCGCGTATTTTAAGTCTTGCGAGCATTCCGCTCACTGTAGACTTAGCAAAATTAAGCAGCATCTAATCAATAAGCGCAAGTTCTATTCATAACAACCAATCACAAACACACATTTCATATATCGTATATATTATCACAGGCGTACATACCTGTGAGAATATCACTCTCCTGAGTGATCGCGTTTTGCAGCGCGTCGCATATCTCATCAATCATATAATATCCAATCAATTCAAAACCATTACGATTCATAACGTTATTCTTATATAATATGAGTCTCGAGAGTATATAACTCTTTGCAGATTATAGATACTCGAAAGCGTACTGCTTATTCGAGTAAACACAAACATATATTGTGCTCGCGCACACATCTAACTTGACTCCTATTAGCACATATAAGGAAGGACGTTTTTATAAGACGTTTGAAAAATCGATGAAATCGATGATAACGTTTAAAAGACATTACTGGAAATCCCTATAATCCGCAGTAGTGCCTAGGTACTGACTGACTCTTCCCTAAACTCCAATCACATAAGAACAATGGCCTAGGAATTTAAACCAGGCTCTGATACCAACTTTGTCACGACCCAAATTATTGAGCCGCGACCGGCGCTAGGGAATGGGAGTGGTAGCTCCAAAACCCGTAGCAAGCCTGAAAATACATATAAATTTTTCGCAAATCAAATCATATTTTATATATGACAATAATATCAAAATACGCACGACCCCTGTTTGAAATATACATCAGAGTTAAAGCGTTTTACAAAATAGAGCCTGTCTATTCTAAACTACTGCGGACTTGCTAGAATGAGAACCTAGTCTCATGACTCGTACTACTTCCGAGAATTAAAACTTCGGAAGCTTCGTTCTCCACATCATACCCAACTCAACCTGTAAAAATTGGAATAACAACGGGGTCAGTATAAAACTGAGTGAATACACATAATTACAAGTAATATTGCATAAAGGGTGAAAATGTTTGAAAACCTCTTTATGTAGAAAATATTCTTTTTGAATTATACTTCACACGATCTTACTCACAAACATACTTCGTATGTTCGTTCATACTATCGGAGGCCATGTACGTGTCATAAACTAAGCGTTTATGTTATAGACGTACTTGATATTCTTGCCTCATTCTTATATTTCATGTACGTTTTTATTACGTACATACTTGACATGTTTTGTTTACTGTTATAATTTTGATTGTCTTTATTCTTCTCATTAAGCTTCTCTAACTGCATCTTTCTGACATCGATAGCAAAGCCAACCGATGTAATCACTTTTCTGACATCGATAGCAAAGCCAACCGATGTGTTTTACATATCTGACATCGATAGCAAAGCCAACCGATGTGTTTAACATATCTGACATCGATAGCCAAGCCAACCGATGTGTCTTTAATCATCTGACATCGATAGCCACGCCAACCGATGTGTCTTATCTCATATCTTAATTATTGCTCTTGTTTCATATTGATTCTCGGTATATATATACTTGATTTTATCTTTATATGAGTCCCGAGGACTATTATCAAGAATGGGTAGATACAGGTCTCGAGAAACCTCTACCGAGATCAACCTTGTATCTCAGTTCTTATATTTGGTTGTACCATCGTACAAATTCTCGTTTTACGTTTATTATTTAATTATATATTTTCCGTTATGTTGTATTGATCCTTTATGGACCATGACATGCACATTGCAATCTATAATCATACATCTATAACACACGCACGTATGGTATTTGTTATAATTAAAAGTACGTATGGGAACGTACTATGTTTCTTTGTAAACATATGAATAATAGTACATATAGGAATGTACTATACTTTTCTCGTACATATTTGGTTCGATGCTTGTATATTGCTTAACCCCTTTCCCAGTATTTTAAACATATATGTCCTTTTCATCTATTTATGTTATTCTTAAAATAACGCAGTACGGAAAGTAATCATTTTCAAAACATACATACATATACTTTTTCAAACATATTATTAAACATATAAGTATTCATATAGTCGCCCGTATATAAAAATACGCGACTTTATGAATATTAACGAGTAATTAAAATGTACTCACAGTGACTGCTATCCAATCTACCGCAATGCTACCAATCTATCACACAGGTTCTATGCATTGTCCGATCTTGTAGCTATTCCAGCTCGTCGGCCTGGTAGCTCGTCGGTACGTCCATTACTTATCCAAATTACCTGTACGTTTAATTCATAAACGTAAACTTAGTACCGAAATCCTAAGTTGTAACCTTAGGTTATCACGATCTTATTCTAAATATGTTTTTTAACTTTGATCGTGTTCTAATACTTAGTCGAGATACTTATTATATCTCTTAATCGCATTCCTATACGTATGATAGTTTCAAACTTCAGGGTTTACTTTCATTCCGATGAAGTTTCAAGTAGTTTTCAGGACAATGCGCAGGTGCTGCCTGCACACTGACACTGTTTAGTAAAACAACGATCTCTCCCAATTGAACCGTTGGATCGACATGAAATTTGACAGACGCGTTCCTAAGAGGCAAATCTATAAACTGACCGTTGGGATTTTGAATCTGGCAAGTTTTAGGTAGTGTGCGAACGCACACCCAAATTTTAAGGAGTGTGCGAACGCACACTCAATGTGTGCGAACGCACACCCTTATTTTTAAGGAGTGTGCGAACGCACACTTAATGTGTGCGAACGCACACTCTTAACAGCCCCCGGAAAGTCGTTTTCCGGGGCTTTCAGCCATCCCGACGTGCTATACATCCAACTATACAAAACCCGCATCTCGGTTTTCATTAAAATGCTATAATAACTTCAAAAACGTCGAATTCAATCCTAAAACTCAATCTCACTAAAAACAGCATTATATATTCGATTTTTAACCAAATTTCTTGAAGATTTACCTTGAAACGAAGCTTAGGATCGATAGAGGATTCGATTCTCAAGAAATCGCCGCGAAAATCGCTCGAATCGGACGTCGAACGGCGGCGAAACGACGGTAATCGGCGTTTGAAGCTTCTGGAGATCACCCTTCTGATTCTCCTTTCTTCATATTTCAATCCTTATATATTAAGGTTAAATGCTCACTTTGGTCCTTGCTCTTTTTGTTTATTATCCTTTATCCTTTAAACCTTTCTTTCGTACGATTTAGTCCATAACTAAATCGATAAACTCTTAAATTATTACTTATACGTATTATGTATATCCAATAAATAATACGAAGCTCGATATTAATACTTTCCCGTCAAAATCCAATGTTTCCATTTCCGACACAAAGTGGCTAAATTACCACTTTGGTCCCTGTACTCTATTTTGGGTTTTTCTTGCCATTTTTCCTTTTAATTCCAATTCTAATTTTAGAATTGAAATATAACCGAAATTTCCTCATAATTAATTTCCCCCAAACCGACCTACTAAAACTTATTTATCTAAATTTTATCTGAAAACTTTCTGATAACGCCACCCTGGCGAATCCAGACTGGACACGTTTTCCAATTAGCTAATTAATTATTTTGGGGTATTACATTCTTCCCCCCTTATAAAAATTCGTCCTCGAATTTTCATATACCTTCCTTAAATACCTTGTTCAATCGTATTCTTACAAATTGCTATAATAGTTTACCTTTTTGATCTTCCTCGATAGTGAGTTCAGTTGTACTCACATATATACTTTATCATTAGGGACGATAATCTTCGTCACCAGGCTTCCTCGTTTAGACAATCCATTACTCTTCTTTGTTTGGTCGTTGTCACGACTTGATCTTGTTTTCCAACATCGTTTACTCCTATCATTATTCCTTATTGAGTGATATGGACACTCAAATTATACGTGTTTCACTATCTACGTAGTCTCATTACCCACCATCTTCTCTTGTCTCGTTATTCCACTTATTATATATAAGTTCCTTCTTTTACTACTTAGTACTAGATTCATATTTATTATGAATCATTTCTCTTTCATCGACCGTTTACGATAATATCTTATTTATATTCCTCAACAAATCCTTGTTCATAACCTATCATTCTTTTTCTTCCACACTTCCGCTGCGATACTCTAATTAATCCTTCACTAACTGTTGACTTTGCAGTTAGGTTCATATGGTCTCTTATCTATTATTATTCCTCGGTGACAGTATCTCGATATACTTATCGAGTAACTTCCTATGCTAAAAATCCTTAACCCTCTTAGTACTACTTGATTCATAATCATTATGAATCAGTTTTCTTTATTCGACCTTCTCGAACAACGTTGGTTTATACGTAGGGTTCATATCCTTGACGTAATTAACTTCTATGTTCGATTTCCTCGTTCTAGAGATACACTAGCTCTTAGCGTATTATATGTGGTCGCTATCACTTTACAAACGTGTAAAGTAACGCCATTGTACTTATATTCTACATACAAGACTGCTTTAAGGATTTGCAATTCAAATCTTGATACCTCTCGCTTCACGATACACTATTCGTTATTCTATACACGTATATTATTATGTAGGCCTAACAAGATGATCAGTCTTGTTCTATGCCTCTAAGTACAGAGTCATTGTCTGAGCGTACTTACGTTTGAAAACTCATTCGTTTAAAATCACGATACTTTTCATTTTCAAATCATGTCATAATTGTGTGCCGGTGTGACTTCTCTCATCACAAGAGTTGCAATGACACTCCTCTTTTCATTTTGCAGACATACACAATGTATATGATGCATGTCCTATTAGTGAATGCAATATGGATGTAGTGATGCAATTCTATTCATGTCAATGCGATGTTTTTATGATTCGTGTCCGGACACAATTATGTCTTTTCAAAACATCTCATTTCAATCAAATACTTTTCTTTTCATAAAACGAAATTTACGTAAGTTTCTATCGACATAAGACTCTGTACAACTTTTTATTTATAGCGATTAACGCTCTGTCATTCACAAACTAAACATACCTATTACATACGAAAAGATGTAACCCTATTCGTCTGTTTCAGGCGTCGTGCTAAACTCACGTCCTAAACGTTCTCCTTTGTATTAGATTAGCTCCAGAGGTCCAATCATTATTGAGCTTCTTGTGTCTGGATTCCATAACTTCCACAGCTACTATGTGGTCTATCTTGTAATTTTTTTTTTTTTTTTTTTAACCAAACATCATTGAAGAGACAAAATTGTTGGGCATTTCACATGATTCGTGGTATTCTGTTACATGGAAAGTGGGCATTCGTTCTCGTAGTGACCTTGTTGTCCACACTTAAAGCATACATCCCTTGCAGCCTGACAGACACCTAAGTGTCTTCTGCCACATTGTGGACATATGGGGTTTGTAAAGCTTGAACTTCCTTGTTCAGACTTCAGACTAATGGTTCTAGCCCTTTTGGCTGCTTTTCCTTGTCTGCCCTTCTTATGAGTCCGGCCATGTCGTCGTTCAGTTTCTTCTCTCACTTGACTAGACGTTTGATGTCCATAATTCAAACGTTCACTTCTTGTCTGATTTGAGCGTGAAGGATCAGGGATTTCGTTGAAATGGATAAGTGCCCGTTCCATTTGTTTCGCACTATCCACAAGCTGGACAAATTCTTTATCAGTATGACTCAATAATCCTATAAATTGAGATCCTAATCCATTCACGAATCTTGTATTAACTTGAACCCTATCTATCATTAAATCTGGAGCAAATCTGCTCAATCGATTAAACTCAGCGACATAATCGTGAACCGATCCATCTCCTCGAGATAACGATAATAATTTGTCTCTATTACCTTCAACCACAGCAAATGGTAGGAAGAATTCTCTGAATCGGGTCACAAACTCTGCCCATGTTATTTGACCCATTATCGGTCTGATTACTTGTCGAAACCAATCCATGGCTGAACCTTTCAATGACATCTCCGTCAGTATTATTGTTTGTCTTTCATCTGCTTGGAGTCTACGAGCATTCTGCTCAACTTCTTCTAGGAAATCGAGTGCATCACTTGATCCGTCAAACTTTTTTGAGTTTAACTTCGTATAAGCCAATAACAAATCTCTATCCGTATTTCTCTCTTCGCGTTGATACTGTCGTTGTATCAACTGCCCCATCATTAACATACAATTCCGCATATCAGTTACTTCTGCGGCCAGTCGATTGACATCGACATTAAGTGGTTGCGGCACTCCTGGTGCCTGCACGTTCCCGGCTTGGCCTACTCCAGGTTCCTCTTGATCTCTGCCCCGTCCACGGCCCCTACCTGCCGATTGGGCCGGGTCATATTCGCCCGTATTACCTCTGTCCTCCTCGCGGGCCTCGTTTACGAGTTGTGCGACTGCACGCGCTTGTATAGTTCTTTGCTCATCCATTCTATTCGTATAGAACTCTTGATGTGTCCCTTAAAACATAACATAAACAAACCATCACAAACAATTTCCTTTTGGCCTAACTTGGCCATGTCACAAACTTGATAACTTATTCCGCTCTTTGTAGACTTAGTGGAACATTAAGAACATATAGTCATACATATATGTTTCATTCCTATGCTACGGATGTCTATAAACATTCTATGTCGATCAAATCCAAAGAAAATCAATATTCCCTAGATTTCCCTCGGTGACGTCGCGTATTTTAAGTCTTGCGAGCATTCCGCTCACTGTAGACTTAGCAAAATTAAGCAGCATCTAATCAATAAGCGCAAGTTCTATTCATAACAACCAATCACAAACACACATTTCATATATCGTATATATTATCACAGGCGTACATACCTGTGAGAATATCACTCTCCTGAGTGATCGCGTTTTGCAGCGCGTCGCATATCTCATCAATCATATAATATCCCATCAATTCAAAACCATTACGATTCATAACGTTATTCTTATATAATATGAGTCTCGAGAGTATATAACTCTTTGCAGATTATAGATACTCGAAAGCGTACTGCTTATTCGAGTAAACACAAACATATATTGTGCTCGCGCACACATCTAACTTGACTCCTATTAGCACATATAAGGAAGGACGTTTTTATAAGACGTTTGAAAAATCGATGAAATCGATGATAACGTTTAAAAGACATTACTGGAAATCCCTATAATCCGCAGTAGTGCCTAGGTACTGACTGACTCTTCCCTAAACTCCAATCACATAAGAACAATGGCCTAGGAATTTAAACCAGGCTCTGATACCAACTTTGTCACGACCCAAATTATTGAGCCGCGACCGGCGCTAGGGAATGGGAGTGGTAGCTCCAAAACCCGTAGCAAGCCTGAAAATACATATAAATTTTTCGCAAATCAAATCATATTTTATATATGACAATAATATCAAAATACGCACGACCCCTGTTTGAAATATACATCAGAGTTAAAGCGTTTTACAAAATAGAGCCTGTCTATTCTAAACTACTGCGGACTTGCTAGAATGAGAACCTAGTCTCATGACTCGTACTACTTCCGAGAATTAAAACTTCGGAAGCTTCGTTCTCCACATCATACCTAACTCAACCTGTAAAAATTGGAATAACAACGGGGTCAGTATAAAACTGAGTGAATACACATAATTACAAGTAATATTGCATAAAGGGTGAAAATGTTTGAAAACCTCTTTATGTAGAAAATATTCTTTTTGAATTATACTTCACACGATCTTACTCACAAACATACTTCGTATGTTCGTTCATACTATCGGAGGCCATGTACGTGTCATAAACTAAGCGTTTATGTTATAGACGTACTTGATATTCTTGCCTCATTCTTATATTTCATGTACGTTTTTATTACGTACATACTTGACATGTTTTGTTTACTGTTATAATTTTGATTGTCTTTATTCTTCTCATTAAGCTTCTCTAACTGCATCTTTCTGACATCGATAGCAAAGCCAACCGATGTAATCACTTTTCTGACATCGATAGCAAAGCCAACCGATGTGTTTTACATATCTGACATCGATAGCAAAGCCAACCGATGTGTTTAACATATCTGACATCGATAGCCAAGCCAACCGATGTGTCTTTAATCATCTGACATCGATAGCCACGCCAACCGATGTGTCTTATCTCATATCTTAATTATTGCTCTTGTTTCATATTGATTCTCGGTATATATATACTTGATTTTATCTTTATATGAGTCCCGAGGACTATTATCAAGAATGGGTAGATACAGGTCTCGAGAAACCTCTACCGAGATCAACCTTGTATCTCAGTTCTTATATTTGGTTGTACCATCGTACAAATTCTCGTTTTACGTTTATTATTTAATTATATATTTTCCGTTATGTTGTATTGATCCTTTATGGACCATGACATGCACATTGCAATCTATAATCATACATCTATAACACACGCACGTATGGTATTTGTTATAATTAAAAGTACGTATGGGAACGTACTATGTTTCTTTGTAAACATATGAATAATAGTACATATAGGAATGTACTATACTTTTCTCGTACATATTTGGTTCGATGCTTGTATATTGCTTAACCCCTTTCCCAGTATTTTAAACATATATGTCCTTTTCATCTATTTATGTTATTCTTAAAATAACGCAGTACGGAAAGTAATCATTTTCAAAACATACATACATATACTTTTTCAAACATATTATTAAACATATAAGTATTCATATAGTCGCCCGTATATAAAAATACGCGACTTTATGAATATTAACGAGTAATTAAAATGTACTCACAGTGACTGCTATCCAATCTACCGCAATGCTACCAATCTATCACACAGGTTCTATGCATTGTCCGATCTTGTAGCTATTCCAGCTCGTCGGCCTGGTAGCTCGTCGGTACGTCCATTACTTATCCAAATTACCTGTACGTTTAATTCATAAACGTAAACTTAGTACCGAAATCCTAAGTTGTAACCTTAGGTTATCACGATCTTATTCTAAATATGTTTTTTAACTTTGATCGTGTTCTAATACTTAGTCGAGATACTTATTATATCTCTTAATCGCATTCCTATACGTATGATAGTTTCAAACTTCAGGGTTTACTTTCATTCCGATGAAGTTTCAAGTAGTTTTCAGGACAATGCGCAGGTGCTGCCTGCACACTGACACTGTTTAGTAAAACAACGATCTCTCCCAATTGAACCGTTGGATCGACATGAAATTTGACAGAGGCGTTCCTAAGAGGCAAATCTATAAACTGACCGTTGGGATTTTGAATCTGGCAAGTTTTAGGTAGTGTGCGAACGCACACCCTAATTTTAAGGAGTGTGCGAACGCACACTCAATGTGTGCGAACGCACACCCTTATTTTTAAGGAGTGTGCGAACGCACACTTAATGTGTGCGAACGCACACTCTTAACAGCCCCCGGAAAGTCGTTTTCCGGGGCTTTCAGCCATCCCGACGTGCTATACATCCAACTATACAAAACCCGCATCTCGGTTTTCATTAAAATGCTATAATAACTTCAAAAACGTCGAATTCAATCCTAAAACTCAATCTCACTAAAAACAGCATTATATATTCGATTTTTAACCAAATTTCTTGAAGATTTACCTTGAAACGAAGCTTAGGATCGATAGAGGATTCGATTCTCAAGAAATCGCCGCGAAAATCGCTCGAATCGGACGTCGAACGGCGGCGAAACGACGGTAATCGGCGTTTGAAGCTTCTGGAGATCACCCTTCTGATTCTCCTTTCTTCATATTTCAATCCTTATATATTAAGGTTAAATGCTCACTTTGGTCCTTGCTCTTTTTGTTTATTATCCTTTATCCTTTAAACCTTTCTTTCGTACGATTTAGTCCATAACTAAATCGATAAACTCTTAAATTATTACTTATACGTATTATGTATATCCAATAAATAATACGAAGCTCGATATTAATACTTTCCCGTCAAAATCCAATGTTTCCATTTCCGACACAAAGTGGCTAAATTACCACTTTGGTCCCTGTACTCTATTTTGGGCTTTTCTTGCCATTTTTCCTTTTAATTCCAATTCTAATTTTAGAATTGAAATATAACCGAAATTTCCTCATAATTAATTTCCCCCAAACCGACCTACTAAAACTTATTTATCTAAATTTTATCTGAAAACTTTCTGATAACGCCACCCTGGCGAATCCAGACTGGACACGTTTTCCAATTAGCTAATTAATTATTTTGGGGTATTACATTCTTCCCCCCTTATAAAAATTCGTCCTCGAATTTTCATATACCTTCCTTAAATACCTTGTTCAATCGTATTCTTACAAATTGCTATAATAGTTTACCTTTTTGATCTTCCTCGATAGTGAGTTCAGTTGTACTCACATATATACTTTATCATTAGGGACGATAATCTTCGTCACCAGGCTTCCTCGTTTAGACAATCCATTACTCTTCTTTGTTTGGTCGTTGTCACGACTTGATCTTGTTTTCCAACATCGTTTACTCCTATCATTATTCCTTATTGAGTGATATGGACACTCAAATTATACGTGTTTCACTATCTACGTAGTCTCATTACCCACCATCTTCTCTTGTCTCGTTATTCCACTTATTATATATAAGTTCCTTCTTTTACTACTTAGTACTAGATTCATATTTATTATGAATCATTTCTCTTTCATCGACCGTTTACGATAATATCTTATTTATATTCCTCAACAAATCCTTGTTCATAACCTATCATTCTTTTTCTTCCACACTTCCGCTGCGATACTCTAATTAATCCTTCACTAACTGTTGACTTTGCAGTTAGGTTCATATGGTCTCTTATCTATTATTATTCCTCGGTGACAGTATCTCGATATACTTATCGAGTAACTTCCTATGCTAAAAATCCTTAACCCTCTTAGTACTACTTGATTCATAATCATTATGAATCAGTTTTCTTTATTCGACCTTCTCGAACAACGTTGGTTTATACGTAGGGTTCATATCCTTGACGTAATTAACTTCTATGTTCGATTTCCTCGTTCTAGAGATACACTAGCTCTTAGCGTATTATATGTGGTCGCTATCACTTTACAAACGTGTAAAGTAACGCCATTGTACTTATATTCTACATACAAGACTGCTTTAAGGATTTGCAATTCAAATCTTGATACCTCTCGCTTCACGATACACTATTCGTTATTCTATACACGTATATTATTATGTAGGCCTAACAAGATGATCAGTCTTGTTCTATGCCTCTAAGTACAGAGTCATTGTCTGAGCGTACTTACGTTTGAAAACTCATTCGTTTAAAATCACGATACTTTTCATTTTCAAATCATGTCATAATTGTGTGCCGGTGTGACTTCTCTCATCACAAGAGTTGCAATGACACTCCTCTTTTCATTTTGCAGACATACACAATGTATATGATGCATGTCCTATTAGTGAATGCAATATGGATGTAGTGATGCAATTCTATTCATGTCAATGCGATGTTTTTATGATTCGTGTCCGGACACAATTATGTCTTTTCAAAACATCTCATTTCAATCAAATACTTTTCTTTTCATAAAACGAAATTTACGTAAGTTTCTATCGACATAAGACTCTGTACAACTTTTTATTTATAGCGATTAACGCTCTGTCATTCACAAACTAAACATACCTATTACATACGAAAAGATGTAACCCTATTCGTCTGTTTCAGGCGTCGTGCTAAACTCACGTCCTAAACGTTCTCCTTTGTATTAGATTAGCTCCAGAGGTCCAATCATTATTGAGCTTCTTGTGTCTGGATTCCATAACTTCCACAGCTACTATGTGGTCTATCTTGTAATTTTTTTTTTTTTTTTTTTAACCAAACATCATTGAAGAGACAAAATTGTTGGGCATTTCACATGATTCGTGGTATTCTGTTACATGGAAAGTGGGCATTCGTTCTCGTAGTGACCTTGTTGTCCACACTTAAAGCATACATCCCTTGCAGCCTGACAGACACCTAAGTGTCTTCTGCCACATTGTGGACATATGGGGTTTGTAAAGCTTGAACTTCCTTGTTCAGACTTCAGACTAATGGTTCTAGCCCTTTTGGCTGCTTTTCCTTGTCTGCCCTTCTTATGAGTCCGACCATGTCGTCGTTCAGTTTCTTCTCTCACTTGACTAGACGTTTGATGTCCATAATTCAAACGTTCACTTCTTGTCTGATTTGAGCGTGAAGGATCAGGGATTTCGTTGAAATGGATAAGTGCCCGTTCCATTTGTTTCGCACTATCCACAAGCTGGACAAATTCTTTATCAGTATGACTCAATAATCCTATAAATTGAGATCCTAATCCATTCACGAATCTTGTATTAACTTGAACCCTATCTATCATTAAATCTGGAGCAAATCTGCTCAATCGATTAAACTCAGCGACATAATCGTGAACCGATCCATCTCCTCGAGATAACGATAATAATTTGTCTCTATTACCTTCAACCACAGCAAATGGTAGGAAGAATTCTCTGAATCGGGTCACAAACTCTGCCCATGTTATTTGACCCATTATCGGTCTGATTACTTGTCGAAACCAATCCATGGCTGAACCTTTCAATGACATCTCCGTCAGTATTATTGTTTGTCTTTCATCTGCTTGGAGTCTACGAGCATTCTGCTCAACTTCTTCTAGGAAATCGAGTGCATCACTTGATCCGTCAAACTTTTTTGAGTTTAACTTCGTATAAGCCAATAACAAATCTCTATCCGTATTTCTCTCTTCGCGTTGATACTGTCGTTGTATCAACTGCCCCATCATTAACATACAATTCCGCATATCAGTTACTTCTGCGGCCAGTCGATTGACATCGACATTAAGTGGTTGCGGCACTCCTGGTGCCTGCACGTTCCCGGCTTGGCCTACTCCAGGTTCCTCTTGATCTCTGCCCCGTCCACGGCCCCTACCTGCCGATTGGGCCGGGTCATATTCGCCCGTATTACCTCTGTCCTCCTCGTGGGCCTCGTTTACGAGTTGTGCGACTGCACGCGCTTGTATAGTTCTTTGCTCATCCATTCTATTCGTATAGAACTCTTGATGTGTCCCTTAAAACATAACATAAACAAACCATCACTAACAATTTCCTTTTGGCCTAACTTGGCCATGTCACAAACTTGATAACTTATTCCGCTCTTTGTAGACTTAGTGGAACATTAAGAACATATAGTCATACATATATGTTTCATTCCTATGCTACGGATGTCTATAAACATTCTATGTCGATCAAATCCAAAGAAAATCAATATTCCCTAGATTTCCCTCGGTGACGTCGCGTATTTTAAGTCTTGCGAGCATTCCGCTCACTGTAGACTTAGCAAAATTAAGCAGCATCTAATCAATAAGCGCAAGTTCTATTCATAACAACCAATCACAAACACACATTTCATATATCGTATATATTATCACAGGCGTACATACCTGTGAGAATATCACTCTCCTGAGTGATCGCGTTTTGCAGCGCGTCGCATATCTCATCAATCATATAATATCCCATCAATTCAAAACCATTACGATTCATAACGTTATTCTTATATAATATGAGTCTCGAGAGTATATAACTCTTTGCAGATTATAGATACTCGAAAGCGTACTGCTTATTCGAGTAAACACAAACATATATTGTGCTCGCGCACACATCTAACTTGACTCCTATTAGCACATATAAGGAAGGACGTTTTTATAAGACGTTTGAAAAATCGATGAAATCGATGATAACGTTTAAAAGACATTACTGGAAATCCCTATAATCCGCAGTAGTGCCTAGGTACTGACTGACTCTTCCCTAAACTCCAATCACATAAGAACAATGGCCTAGGAATTTAAACCAGGCTCTGATACCAACTTTGTCACGACCCAAATTATTGAGCCGCGACCGGCGCTAGGGAATGGGAGTGGTAGCTCCAAAACCCGTAGCAAGCCTGAAAATACATATAAATTTTTCGCAAATCAAATCATATTTTATATATGACAATAATATCAAAATACGCACGACCCCTGTTTGAAATATACATCAGAGTTAAAGCGTTTTACAAAATAGAGCCTGTCTATTCTAAACTACTGCGGACTTGCTAGAATGAGAACCTAGTCTCATGACTCGTACTACTTCCGAGAATTAAAACTTCGGAAGCTTCGTTCTCCACATCATACCTAACTCAACCTGTAAAAATTGGAATAACAACGGGGTCAGTATAAAACTGAGTGAATACACATAATTACAAGTAATATTGCATAAAGGGTGAAAATGTTTGAAAACCTCTTTATGTAGAAAATATTCTTTTTGAATTATACTTCACACGATCTTACTCACAAACATACTTCGTATGTTCGTTCATACTATCGGAGGCCATGTACGTGTCATAAACTAAGCGTTTATGTTATAGACGTACTTGATATTCTTGCCTCATTCTTATATTTCATGTACGTTTTTATTACGTACATACTTGACATGTTTTGTTTACTGTTATAATTTTGATTGTCTTTATTCTTCTCATTAAGCTTCTCTAACTGCATCTTTCTGACATCGATAGCAAAGCCAACCGATGTAATCACTTTTCTGACATCGATAGCAAAGCCAACCGATGTGTTTTACATATCTGACATCGATAGCAAAGCCAACCGATGTGTTTAACATATCTGACATCGATAGCCAAGCCAACCGATGTGTCTTTAATCATCTGACATCGATAGCCACGCCAACCGATGTGTCTTATCTCATATCTTAATTATTGCTCTTGTTTCATATTGATTCTCGGTATATATATACTTGATTTTATCTTTATATGAGTCCCGAGGACTATTATCAAGAATGGGTAGATACAGGTCTCGAGAAACCTCTACCGAGATCAACCTTGTATCTCAGTTCTTATATTTGGTTGTACCATCGTACAAATTCTCGTTTTACGTTTATTATTTAATTATATATTTTCCGTTATGTTGTATTGATCCTTTATGGACCATGACATGCACATTGCAATCTATAATCATACATCTATAACACACGCACGTATGGTATTTGTTATAATTAAAAGTACGTATGGGAACGTACTATGTTTCTTTGTAAACATATGAATAATAGTACATATAGGAATGTACTATACTTTTCTCGTACATATTTGGTTCGATGCTTGTATATTGCTTAACCCCTTTCCCAGTATTTTAAACATATATGTCCTTTTCATCTATTTATGTTATTCTTAAAATAACGCAGTACGGAAAGTAATCATTTTCAAAACATACATACATATACTTTTTCAAACATATTATTAAACATATAAGTATTCATATAGTCGCCCGTATATAAAAATACGCGACTTTATGAATATTAACGAGTAATTAAAATGTACTCACAGTGACTGCTATCCAATCTACCGCAATGCTACCAATCTATCACACAGGTTCTATGCATTGTCCGATCTTGTAGCTATTCCAGCTCGTCGGCCTGGTAGCTCGTCGGTACGTCCATTACTTATCCAAATTACCTGTACGTTTAATTCATAAACGTAAACTTAGTACCGAAATCCTAAGTTGTAACCTTAGGTTATCACGATCTTATTCTAAATATGTTTTTTAACTTTGATCGTGTTCTAATACTTAGTCGAGATACTTATTATATCTCTTAATCGCATTCCTATACGTATGATAGTTTCAAACTTCAGGGTTTACTTTCATTCCGATGAAGTTTCAAGTAGTTTTCAGGACAATGCGCAGGTGCTGCCTGCACACTGACACTGTTTAGTAAAACAACGATCTCTCCCAATTGAACCGTTGGATCGACATGAAATTTGACAGACGCGTTCCTAAGAGGCAAATCTATAAACTGACCGTTGGGATTTTGAATCTGGCAAGTTTTAGGTAGTGTGCGAACGCACACCCAAATTTTAAGGAGTGTGCGAACGCACACTCAATGTGTGCGAACGCACACCCTTATTTTTAAGGAGTGTGCGAACGCACACTTAATGTGTGCGAACGCACACTCTTAACAGCCCCCGGAAAGTCGTTTTCCGGGGCTTTCAGCCATCCCGACGTGCTATACATCCAACTATACAAAACCCGCATCTCGGTTTTCATTAAAATGCTATAATAACTTCAAAAACGTCGAATTCAATCCTAAAACTCAATCTCACTAAAAACAGCATTATATATTCGATTTTTAACCAAATTTCTTGAAGATTTACCTTGAAACGAAGCTTAGGATCGATAGAGGATTCGATTCTCAAGAAATCGCCGCGAAAATCGCTCGAATCGGACGTCGAACGGCGGCGAAACGACGGTAATCGGCGTTTGAAGCTTCTGGAGATCACCCTTCTGATTCTCCTTTCTTCATATTTCAATCCTTATATATTAAGGTTAAATGCTCACTTTGGTCCTTGCTCTTTTTGTTTATTATCCTTTATCCTTTAAACCTTTCTTTCGTACGATTTAGTCCATAACTAAATCGATAAACTCTTAAATTATTACTTATACGTATTATGTATATCCAATAAATAATACGAAGCTCGATATTAATACTTTCCCGTCAAAATCCAATGTTTCCATTTCCGACACAAAGTGGCTAAATTACCACTTTGGTCCCTGTACTCTATTTTGGGTTTTTCTTGCCATTTTTCCTTTCGATTCCAATTCTAATTTTAGAATTGAAATATAACCGAAATTTCCTCATAATTAATTTCTTGAAACCGACCTTCTAAAACTTATTTATCTAAATTTTATTTGAAAACTTTCTGATAACGCCACCCTGGCGAATCCAGACTGGACACGTTTTCCAATTAGCTAATTAATTATTTTGGGGTATTACAAATTAGGCCTTCCATTTAATACAAATTGTTTAGGAATTTTTACAAAATTGACATAAAAGGAAGAAAAATTAATTTTTTACCATAAAAAAATAGTCTACTTCAAACCTACCAGATTTTGTTAAAAATAATTATAAAATTACCAGAAGCCACGCATGCACTTTATCCACAAAAATGCTGGGGACTATTAATTAGTACTTTTTCCGTTTAATTAAACTGATGATATGATAAAAGTGCAGTTTTAATTTCCATTTTTATTTGATATTCATTTTTTGCATTTATTTTTTATATATATAACATAATTTGTTTTATTTTTTTAATATTTTATATTTATTATTTAGTTTGTGAATATAATATAAGTTCCAATAAATTTCATTGACAAATAGTTTTGCCTTATTTTTTATTTTTTTCGAAGGCTAAAAACTTTCATTGATAATAATGAAAATTACAAAGATGAACGATTCCTCAACACATTGAGTGAACTATTCTAAAAGAAACGATGAGAGCTGTAAAAATACAGTCATCGACTAGGGCTTTACTAACCACCAAGCGGGGCACCAAAATAATATTAGACTTGATTTTATTAATATGCTCGCACAGTTTACGGAACGTTCTAGTAGAGCCTAATCTCTGGACGTTTCATGCTAAGTGATCATTGATTTCGGTGGTCCTGCATCGCAGAAGCCACCGTTGAAGTAACAACCACATAAACACATTCCTCATTAATCCACTCCAAAGCTCGAAACGTTGTTGGTTCATAGTTAGAGGAATTACCTTCATTTCCATCAGAGCTTCGCAAAGCTAGCGCCTCCATTTCTCCAGAAAAGCTATTAATATGTTTCTCCTCTTCAATCGCAGCAGATTTGTTTTTTTTTTTTTACGAATAGGACTAAAATGCAAATTGGGCTTTTTGTGCCCTTTCAGTTTAGATTTGGCCTTAGGCCTAGTGCTTGTCAGTCCATCACTTCTCTGATTTAAATTTGAAATTAAAAAGTTTGAAAACTACAAAATCTTTTGACCTTTCACTTCTGTTTCCTTATTAATATCAATCTCCACCAAATCTCTACTTGCCAAATCTTCTTCAATATTCAAATTGTTTGTTTTAGATACCATTTAATTTTCTTTCAAATGTTTCTTTCAATATTCAAATCGTTAATTTTGCCTTATTCAATAATTTCTTTTTAATTTAACTAATGGAATCTACTTTTAATATTGATGCATATAACTTAACTAATGACATTCATTCTTTTTATAGTCTTATATATAATTTAACTAACGACAGCAATATTTTTAAATTATTAAATATAATTAAACTAATTGAAGCAACTTTAAATATGGTTGCAGTACAAAAATTGAGAAGTAAAATTATTGTTATCAATTAGAGTATTTCTTATAGCGAACTATCCAATTTAACATTTTTTTCAACACTCTGGCCTTTGAAGGCTTATATGATTTTTTTAGTGAAAAATTGGATTTTAGAATTCAGGATCCACCCGAACATGTCAACTAGGGAGAGATTCTTAGATAGACTCAGTCTACCACGTCATCTGTGGACTAGCCTATTATATTATGACACGTCATTAAAATAATGGCACTATCGTAATTTTGTTTATTACTTATTTACACTTTGAATAGTAATATTACGATAGTGCCATTATTTTAATGACGTGTCATAATGTGATAGGTTTAGTCCATGGATGACGTGGTGGACTGAGTCTACCTAAGAATTTCTCCTCAACTAGGTTGTCACTCTCTTAGTGTACGCACCATGCTTCCAAAAATCCAAAAATACCATAAATGATTAAAACCAAAATTATCCAAAAATACCATAAATGATTAAAACCAAAAATATCATACAAGACAGAACAAGAAATTAGTAGGACCGATAATAAATATTATATGCCTAATAAATTCTCTTTGAATAAAACAGTTACAATAGGTGGGAGCCGAATCCCACCGAACAAAAGACCCAGCTGAAACTACATGCTTCGCAATGGAATCGGCCACTTGATCATTTCCGTCTCTGTAAATGTGAGAGACTCTGAAAGACATATTCGAGATCTGTTGAAGACATTTTAACCAACTTTGCATACATTTCCAAGGAACCTTTTTTGAATTGTCATAAGTAGTTACAATGTTCAGCTTATTTTAATTATTTTCTTTCATTTAATGGTCCCAACTCCCAATTTATGAGGTTAATTTGAGCTCGAGAACATTATAATATGAGACAATATCGGTATCAATTGAGCTAAATATTTTTTTATCAATTAATTAGCTCCTATTAAATAAAACTAAGGGTCTGTATGGTTCAAATGAATTTAACAATTTTTATGGAATTCAATTGAATTTCTACAAATTCTGTGTTTGGTTCAAATGAACTTTCACAATTTAAATTTACAATTACACTCAGAATATAATATTTAATTTATTAGTTTTATTTAAAATTCGGAAAACCAAATAAAAAAAATTCATTTTCAAGTAGAATTCATTTAGAAATGGAACGAAGTAAAATAAATTCTACACTAAAATTGATCAAACAGGCCCTAAAAGAGAATTCACAAAAAAAAATTATTTTGTTTATAAATTAATTGTCAATAAGACATAAAGCTTTTGGTCTTGGTTGACGTCAATTACTTGATAAATTTCACAACAACTGCAATTGAATTCTTTGAAGAAGAAAAAAAAAATGTGTCTTCATCTATTCGGTATAGAGATTTATTAATTTAGTTGATTCTTAAATAAGTCAAACAAAGCAGAATTTTGAGTGTTTTAAAATATTCATTTCGTTATATTAAAAGTAGTTACCTACTTTAAATATTAAAATTTTCAAGTTAACATTTTTAGTGGGAGGTAATTTTCATAAATTTCTACGAAAGTTATTCAATAAATTAGTAATATTTGTTATAATTTTTAATAATTTATGGTAATTGTTGAAGAAAAGAAGTTTCTTTAGAGAAAATTATTAACAATTGTCTTAGTTTTTGTTAACTTTTGGAGAATTAATCATCTTTTTAAGAATTGCATGGCGGGTTGAGCTGCTGGATTGGATGGTAAGTATAAAAGAAATGGATGATACATGACAAATATGGATGACACACAGAAAATTCATATCAATAAATTAGTAATATTTGTTATAATTTTTAATAATTTATGGTAATTGTTGAAGAAAAGAAGTTTCTTTAGAGAAAATTATTAACAATTGTCTTAGTTTTTGTTAACTTTTGGAGAATTAATCATCTTTTTAAGAATTGCATGGCGGGTTGAGCTGCTGGATTGGATGGTAAGTATAAAAGAAATGGATGATACATGACAAATATGGCTGACACACAGAAAATTCATATCAATAAATTTTTTTCTGTTAAATTCAAGTATAACTTTAATGACCTCAATGAAAAAATAATTATGGTTATCACCATTACCGTAATAACATGATGCTTTCGTAATTCAAAAAATTTAATGCTCGTAATTAAATGATTTTCATTGAGACTTGAACTTGAGAACTTTACAATTGGAGACGGTATCAGTACCAATTGAGCTAGATACTCGTCTTTGCCAGCTACTTTAGTTTGTATTATAAAGAATGAAAGAACCATGCGCAAATCTAGAGCAATTGTCAATATGATGTAAAGCTTTTGGTCTTAGTCGATGGGGGCAATCGCCTGATAAATTCCACAACAACTGCCGCGGAATTCTTTGAAGCAAGAGACAAGAATGCGTCTTCAGGTATATGATTACTCTGTTCAGATTTGCCACCGCACAAAGCCCTAATAGCAATAAACGGTACCTTTTGCTGGTAACAAACCAATGCTACCGACGCAGATTCCATATCCATTGCGCTAACATGAAAGTTTTCGTATAAGAAGGTTTTATAGGCTTCATTCTCAAGGAAAATGTTTGCACTTGTTCCCCTTTCGACTGTCACCACTTTGGGAGTCTCGGATAAACATGTTGTGGGGTTTACGCAACGGTTATAATGGCACGTCCTGCAATAAATCAAACCCGAGCGAGAATATGTAAGATTGACGGTAAAATAATTTGAGTTAAGCGATAGCCAATCTTTGTAAGGAAAAGATATGATTATGTACCTTAAGATTTTTGGAAATTTCAAAATAAAGTGGATCAATAGGAACCCAAAAGGCATGTTGTCTTTGTTCAGGAACTCCATCTACTGGAAATACTTCTTCTGGCTGGTACCATACGTTGTTTAGCAAGTTATCTTTGTTTCCGTCGGTGTTGCTGGTGATTCCGTTGACATTTGCATTGTACTTGGCAATTTTGATATACCCAAATTGTCTTGTGTAGTCTCCGCTTGATTCTAGAGGAAGCTCGTCTTCAGGACCACTTCCATATTTCTGCCAATTCCAAAGACCGGTATGAGACCAGTATTTAGGAATGGTAACATCTCCACCGTTGAGCAAAGGGTTTATAGCTCCGGCGGTTCCATAGTGCACCACACCTTCTACGTTGAACAAACTCAGTAAAAGCTGTGTGGTTATTCCTGTATTTACCATGCCGAGCCCTGTCATTACTAGAATAACTCTTTTTCCAGCAATACTTCCAAACCTGAATCTCCTACCTGAATATAAGAGCATTGGTTAGCATTCAAATACTGAAGAAGTGAAGAAAGAAAGGGTTAATTATGCAATATTGAATTACCAGAAAAATCAATAACGAGAGTGCTAGCAGTGAAATTTGGCGAACGAAGAAGCGGGTTCATCTCAAACATATTAGGAATGACCAAACCAAGATAAGGCCCATTCATGTTTGCTCTATCGATCATTTTGAGCGTACGATGAGAAATTGCTCCGTAAGCTTGATGTTGTTTAAGAAAAAAGAATAGGGCAGAAATATAAATGACAAACAGTTTTAGAGCAGCCATTTTTATGAAGTTTTGATTGTAAGATACAGTACTAAGCTTCTTTCAAATTGACGAATATCATGCTTCCCACCCTTCACTTATATAGTCACTCCCATTTACGCACGTGACATCCAATTCTAAATACTGCTACTTTTTTAAAATCTCATTAGATTAAATCCTTTGCCCTCATGGCAGTATGGCTTTGAACATGGTCAGTTTCAAGCACAATTATTCCCTTATATAAATATACTATTAATTAGACATTCAAGCACGTGCGACTTTTCTTCTAGGTTTTTTTTTTAATTATCTGCTATATAAAAGTAACTGCTATTTGTTTGATTAATAATTAACTATTATTTTATGATTACTTATAATCCAAAGCCATCCATCCAAGCAACTTCCTCCTAACTCCTAACTATTGCTGCATGCTCAGTTGCCTTTTTAGTTTCCAAGAACCATATAAGAAAAGGAAAAAAAAGATATACTTATTTTCTTTTTTAATCTATATATACATGTGAGTGTTATTTGTTTCACTAATTATATAAATTTCAGTTTTATGATTTTTTATAATCAAAGTTTATTTAATTTTTTATATTTAAAAGTTTTAAATTCTTAATTTTACGAAATTTATATTAACTTTGGCATTAAATTCAATTTTTTTTTTTAAAAAAAAAAACTATTAATTTTTTTTATCAATTTAGTATTTTAATCTCATCAAAAATAAATATTGAGAAAATTATATTTTCACAGTTATATATTATTTTTTAATAATTAGTTAACAATTATTTATAATGAAGATTTTTTTCTAACATTTTTTTGGTATATATTACCTAATACAATCGCATTAGTAATCAGATTTATTTTAATTCGTAGTTCCATGCAAAACATATGTAATGGAAATTGTGGGTTTTAAATTTTCTAATAAAAGATGCCACATCCCATCCCATAGTGACAGCCATCCATCGTTACAATTGCTTCTCTAAGTGTACTGCAATCGCTTAGTGAGCACTGCAGCTCATGCGTTTTGTCATAATTCTGTATAATTAGTAATTACTCATATAAATTATACATATAAAATGTTTCATGTAATACTCAAATAAAAATAAATTTTCATAATAGTCTCATAAGTTCATAAATATTAGATACATGTCTAGTTTACTATTTTTAGAAGATTTAAATATTTTTAAGTATCTTTTGGTGGATATTCCATTACAAGACGGGACTTTCACTTGGCAAAGTTTGCAGTTAAAATCTTGCATTTACAAATGCTTAATCTCGGCTATGATATGTACCCTTTGGCGTGAAAAAACCGTATTGCCAAAGATGCCTAATCTCAGCTATGACAAATACGGTCTGAAAGTCCGTTTCCTTGTCGGCGATGCCTAAAGGCTAGCTAGACCATTGTTCCCATCTGTTTCAAATCACCATGTAGCTTTGACTGGGGTCCTAAACGCTTCCGTTCTTTGATTGTTTGGTGGAATCATGGTGGTTCTGGTAATTTTATCACTCACTCTTGGTTTTGAATTGGTACCTGATACACGTGTTATATATATATATTCTTATTTTTAATGCGTTTAATATTGGTTAATTTTGATTTATTATGCTTGAAAGGGTCACTACAAGAAATACTAGAATTAGCAGCAAACATTTTTACTGCTAATAGTGCTTAAATTGTTACTATTAATATATAGCAACAAAAAAATTGTGGCATGTTGCTGCTAATAAAACGTTGCCTTAAGTAATTGGTAACAAAATTTGCTGTAAAATGCTGCTATAACTTAACTAATGGCAGCAGCAACTTTCAAAATTAATGCTGCAAAATATTTTTTAGCAGCAGAAAAAAATTAGCTGCAAAAGAATTTGTAGCCAAATACAGAATTCCTTGTAGTGGGTAAGGATTTTGTAGAAAAATCATATTTGAAGCACTTGAATCAAGAACCGACCAATAGAGCGGAAGATTGAAGAAATATATAAAATTTTACGGTCGTTTTGGGCTCAACTCGTGCTAACCTCTCAAGCTCGAGTTGAGATGATCAATTAGCAAAATAGCCTTTTGAAGACACTAGCTGTCTCGACAAGCAACAACTCTTGCTCGAGCATGACCACCGCTGTCTCGACGAGACAAGGCTATCTCGTCCAGATATGATAAGAACATTAAGACAAGACGACATTAACTCAATTTGTGATGTCGTCTTTAAAAAGGTAAATTTCCTTTCTCTAAATTTTGTTTTCTTTTGCATTAAAGACAATGTCATATCTAAAGTGTAGCGTGAATAAAATGTTGAAGTAGGAGTATTCTACATTGGTATGGGTGCGAATAGACTTATGTTTATATATAGTTGGACCTTTCCATTTAGGCCTAATTACTTAAAAACCACCCATCTTATAACTTTTTTTCATTTATACCATGACCTAGGAAAATTTTCAATTGTACCCTATTTTTAATTTTTATGTTTCATCTCTACCCTAATGAGTTGAATTGACCTATTTTCTCTTGAAAAAGAGTTTAAATTAGTCCTTCATTTTTAACCTATATTCTAATAAAACGTTAATGTTAATCATTTATGTATCTTGTTTTTAATATTTTCATCTTTAAATTAATTAAATTATCAAAAATTTTATTTTTGGAGTACAAATGAAACATAAAAATCAAAAATAGGGTACAATTGAAAATTTTCCTAGGTCATGGTATAAATGAAAAAAGTTACAAGGTGAGTGGTTTTTAAGTAATTAGGCCTTCCATTTAATACAAATTGTTTAGGAATTTTTACAAAATTGACATAAAAGGAAGAAAAATTAATTTTTTACCATAAAAAAATAGTCTACTTCAAACCTACCAGATTTTGTTAAAAATAATTATAAAATTACCAGAAGCCACGCATGCACTTTATCCACAAAAATGCTGGGGACTTTTAATTAGTACTTTTTCCGTTTAATTAAACTGGTGATATGATAAAAGTGCAGCTTTAATTTCCATTTTTATTTGATATTCATTTTTTGCGTTTATTTTTTGTTTATATAATATAATTTGTTTTATTTTTTTAATATTTTATATTTATTATTTAGTTTGTGAATATAATATAAGTTCCAATAAATTTCATTGACAAATAGTTTTGCCTTATTTTTTTATTTTTTTCGAAGGCTAAAAACTTTTATTGATAATAATGAAAATTACAAAGATGAACGATTCCTCAATACATTGAGTGAACTATTCTAAAAGAAACGATGAGAGCTGTAAAAATACAGTCATCGACTAGGGCTTTACTAACCACCTAGGGGGGCACCCAAATAATATTAGACTTGATTTTATTAACATGCTCGCACAGTTTACGGAACGTTCTAGTAGAGCCTAATCTCTGGACGTTTCATGCTAAGTGATCATTGATCTTGTTGGTCCTGCATCGCAGAAGCCACCGTTGAAGTAACAACCACATAAACACATTCCTCATTAATCCACTCCAAAGCTCGAAACGTTGTTGGTTCATAGTTAGAGGAATTACCTTCATTTCCATCAGAGCTTCGCAAAGCTAGCGCCTCCATTTCTCCAGAAAAGCTATTAACATGTTTCTCCTCTTCAATCGCAGCAGATTTGCTTTTTTTTTTTTTACGAATAGGACTAAAATGCAAATTGGGCTTTTTGTGCCCTTTCAGTTTAGATTTGGCCTTAGGCCTAGTGCTTGTCAGTCCATCACTTCTCTGATTTAAAAATTTGGAATTAAAAAGTTTGAAAGCTACAAAATCTTTTGACCTTTCACTTCTTTTCCTTATTAATATCAATCTCCACCAAATCTCTACTTGCCAAATCTTCTTCAATATTCAAATTGTTTGTTTTAGATACCATTTGATTTTCTTTCAAATCGTTTCTTTCAATATTCAAATCGTTAATTTTGCCTTATTCGATAATTTCTTTTTAATTTAACTAATGGAATCTACTTTTAATATTGATGCATATAACTTAACTAATGACATTCATTCTTTTTATAGTCTTATATATAATTTAACTAACGGCAGCAATATTTTTAAATTATTAAATATAATTAAACTAATTGAAGCAACTTTAAATATGGTTGCAGTAAAAAAATTGAGAAGTAAAATAATTGTTATCAATTAGAGTATTTCTTATAGTGAACTATCCAATTTAACATTTTTTTCAACACTCTGGCCTTTGAAGGCTTGATTGATTTTTTTAGTGAAAAATTGGATTTTAAAAATCAGGATCCACCCGAACATCTCAACTAGGTTGTCACTCTCTTAACGTACGCACCACGCTTCCAAAAATCCAAAAATACCATAAATGATTAAAACCAAAAATATCCAAAAATACCATAAATGATTAAAACCAAAAATATCATACAAGACAGAACAAGAAATTAGTAGGACCGATAATAAATATGCCTAGTAAATTCTCTTTGAATAAAACAGTTACAATAGGTGGGAGCCGAATCCCACCGAACAAAAGACCCAGCTGAAACTACATGCTTCGCAATGGAATCGGCCACTTGATCATTTCCTTCTCTGTAAATGTGAGAGACTCTGAAAGACATATTCGAGATTTGCTGAAGACATTTTAACCAACTTTGCATACATTTCCAAGGAACCTTTTTGAATTGTCATAAGTAGTTACAATGTTCAGCTTATTTTAATTATTTCTTTCATTTAATGGTCCCAACTCCCAATTTATGAGGTTAATTTGAGCTCGAGAATATTATAATAGGAGACAATATCGGTATCAATTGAGCTAAATATTTTTTTATCAATTAATTAGCTCCTATTAAATAAAAATAAGGGTCTGTATGGTTCAAATGAATTTCACAATTTTTATGGAATTCAATTGAATTTCTACAAATTCTGTGTTTGGTTCAAATGAACTTTCACAATTTAAATTTACAATTACACTTAAAATACAATATTTAATTTATTAGTTTTATTTAAAATTCGGAAAACCAAATAAAAAAATTCATTTTCAAATATTTTCAAGTAGAATTCATTTAGAAATGAAACGAAGTAAAATAAATTCTACACTAGAATTGATCAAACAGGCCCTAAAAGAGAATTCACAAAAAAAAAATTATTTTGTTTATAAATTAATTGTCAATAAGACATAAAGCTTTTGGTCTTGGTCGACGTCAATTACTTGATAAATTTCACAACAACTGCAATTGAATTCTTTGAAGAAGAAAACAGAAAATGTGTCTTCATCTATTCGGTATAAAGATTTACTAATTTAGTTGATTCTTAAATAAGTCAAACAAAGCAGAATGTTGAGTGTCTTAAAATATTCATTTCGTTATATTAAAAGTAGTTACCTACTTTAAATATTAAAATTTTCAAGTTAACATTTTTAGTTGGAGGTAATTTTCATAAATTTCTACGAAAGTTATTCAATAAATTAGTAATATTTGTTATAATTTTTAATAATTTATGGTAATTGTTGAAGAAAAGAAGTTTCTTTAGAGAAAATTATTAACAATCGTCTTAGTTTTGTTAACTTTTGGAGAATTAATCATCTTTTTAAGAATTGCATGGCGGGTTGAGCTGCTGGATTGGATGGTAAGTATAAAAGAAATGGATGATACATGACAAATATGGCTGACACACAGAAAATTCATATCAATAAATTTTTTTCTGTTAAATTCAAGTATAACTTTAATGACCTCAATGAAAAAATAATTATGGTTATCACCATTACCGTAATAACATGATGCTTTCGTAATTCAAAAAATTTAATGCTCGTAATTAAATGATTTTCATTGAGACTTGAACTTGAGAACTTTACAATTGGAGACGGTATCAGTACCAATTGAGCTAGATACTCGTCTTTGCCAGCTACTTTAGTTTGTATTATAAAGAATGAAAGAACCATGCGCAAATCTAGAGCAATTGTCAATATGATGTAAAGCTTTTGGTCTTAGTCGATGGGGGCAATCGCCTGATAAATTCCACAACAACTGCCGCGGAATTCTTTGAAGCAAGAGACAAGAATGCGTCTTCAGGTATATGATTACTCTGTTCAGATTTGCCACCGCACAAAGCCCTAATAGCAATAAACGGTACCTTTTGCTGGTAACAAACCAATGCTACCGACGCAGATTCCATATCCATTGCGCTAACATGAAAGTTTTCGTATAAGAAGGTTTTATAGGCTTCATTCTCAAGGAAAATGTTTGCACTTGTTCCCCTTTCGACTGTCACCACTTTGGGAGTCTCGGATAAACATGTTGTGGGGTTTACGCAACGGTCTAATGGCACGTCCTGCAATAAATCAAACCCGAGCGAGAATATGTAAGATTGACGGTAAAATAATTTGAGTTAAGCGATAGCCAATCTTTGTAAGGAAAAGATATGATTATGTACCTTAAGATTTTTGGAAATTTCAAAATAAAGTGGATCAATAGGAACCCAAAAGGCATGTTGTCTTTGTTCAGGAACTCCATCTACTGGAAATACTTCTTCTGGCTGGTACCATACGTTGTTTAGCAAGTTATCTTTGTTTCCGTCGGTGTTGCTGGTGATTCCGTTGACATTTGCATTGTACTTGGCAATTTTGATATACCCAAATTGTCTTGTGTAGTCTCCGCTTGATTCTAGAGGAAGCTCGTCTTCAGGACCACTTCCATATTTCTGCCAATTCCAAAGACCGGTATGAGACCAGTATTTAGGAATGGTAACATCTCCACCGTTGAGCAAAGGGTTTATAGCTCCGGCGGTTCCATAGTGCACCACACCTTCTACGTTGAACAAACTCAGTAAAAGCTGTGTGGTTATTCCTGTATTTACCATGCCGAGCCCTGTCATTACTAGAATAACTCTTTTTCCAGCAATACTTCCAAACCTGAATCTCCTACCTGAATATAAGAGCATTGGTTAGCATTCAAATACTGAAGAAGTGAAGAAAGAAAGGGTTAATTATGCAATATTGAATTACCAGAAAAATCAATAACGAGAGTGCTAGCAGTGAAATTTGGCGAACGAAGAAGCGGGTTCATCTCAAACATATTAGGAATGACCAAACCAAGATAAGGCCCATTCATGTTTGCTCTATCGATCATTTTGAGCGTACGATGAGAAATTGCTCCGTAAGCTTGATGTTGTTTAAGAAAAAAGAATAGGGCAGAAATATAAATGACAAACAGTTTTAGAGCAGCCATTTTTATGAAGTTTTGATTGTAAGATACAGTACTAAGCTTCTTTCAAATTGACGAATATCATGCTTCCCACCCTTCACTTATATAGTCACTCCCATTTACGCACGTGACATCCAATTCTAAATACTGCTACTTTTTTAAAATCTCATTAGATTAAATCCTTTGCCCTCATGGCAGTATGGCTTTGAACATGGTCAGTTTCAAGCACAATTATTCCCTTATATAAATATACTATTAATTAGACATTCAAGCACGTGCGACTTTTCTTCTAGGTTTTTTTTTTAATTATCTGCTATATAAAAGTAACTGCTATTTGTTTGATTAATAATTAACTATTATTTTATGATTACTTATAATCCAAAGCCATCCATCCAAGCAACTTCCTCCTAACTCCTAACTATTGCTGCATGCTCAGTTGCCTTTTTAGTTTCCAAGAACCATATAAGAAAAGGAAAAAAAAGATATACTTATTTTCTTTTTTAATCTATATATACATGTGAGTGTTATTTGTTTCACTAATTATATAAATTTCAGTTTTATGATTTTTTATAATCAAAGTTTATTTAATTTTTTATATTTAAAAGTTTTAAATTCTTAATTTTACGAAATTTATATTAACTTTGGCATTAAATTCAATTTTTTTTTTTTAAAAAAAAACTATTAATTTTTTTTATCAATTTAGTATTTTAATCTCATCAAAAATAAATATTGAGAAAATTATATTTTCACAGTTATATATTATTTTTTAATAATTAGTTAACAATTATTTATAATGAAGATTTTTTTCTAACATTTTTTTGGTATATATTACCTAATACAATCGCATTAGTAATCAGATTTATTTTAATTCGTAGTTCCATGCAAAACATATGTAATGGAAATTGTGGGTTTTAAATTTTCTAATAAAAGATGCCACATCCCATCCCATAGTGACAGCCATCCATCGTTACAATTGCTTCTCTAAGTGTACTGCAATCGCTTAGTGAGCACTGCAGCTCATGCGTTTTGTCATAATTCTGTATAATTAGTAATTACTCATATAAATTATACATATAAAATGTTTCATGTAATACTCAAATAAAAATAAATTTTCATAATAGTCTCATAAGTTCATAAATATTAGATACATGTCTAGTTTACTATTTTTAGAAGATTTAAATATTTTTAAGTATCTTTTGGTGGATATTCCATTACAAGACGGGACTTTCACTTGGCAAAGTTTGCAGTTAAAATCTTGCAATTACAAATGCTTAATCTCGGCTATGATATGTACCCTTTGGCGTGAAAAAACCGTATTGCCAAAGATGCCTAATCTCAGCTATGACAAATACGGTCTGAAAGTCCGTTTCCTTGTCGGCGATGCCTAAAGGCTAGCTAGACCATTGTTCCCATCTGTTTCAAATCACCATGTAGCTTTGACTGGGGTCCTAAACGCTTTCGTTCTTTGATTGTTTGGTGGAATCATGGTGGTTCTGGTAATTTTATCACTCACTCTTGGTTTTGAATTGGTACCTGATACACGTGTTATATATATATATATATATATATATATATATATATATATATATATATATATTCTTATTTTTAATGCGTTTAATATTGGTTAATTTTGATTTATTATGCTTGAAAGGGTCACTACAAGAAATACTAGAATTAGCAGCAAACATTTTTACTGCTAATAGTGCTTAAATTGTTACTATTAATATATAGCAACAAAAAAATTGTGGCATGTTGCTGCTAATAAAACGTTGCCTTAAGTAATTGGTAACAAAATTTGCTGTAAAATGCTGCTATAACTTAACTAATGGCAGCAGCAACTTTCAAAATTAATGCTGCAAAATATTTTTTAGCAGCAGAAAAAAATTAGCTGCAAAAGAATTTGTAGCCAAATACAGAATTCCTTGTAGTGGGTAAGGATTTTGTAGAAAAATCATATTTGAAGCACTTGAATCAAGAACCGACCAATAGAGCGAAAGATTGAAGAAATATATAAAATTTTACGGTCGTTTTGGGCTCAACTCGTGCTAACCTCTCAAGCTCGAGTTGAGATGATCAATTAGCAAAATAGCCTTTTGAAGACACTAGCTGTCTCGACAAGCAACAACTCTTGCTCGAGCATGACCACCGCTGTCTCGACGAGACAAGGCTATCTCGTCCAGATATGATAAGAACATTAAGACAAGACGACATTAACTCAATTTGTGATGTCGTCTTTAAAAAGGTAAATTTCCTTTCTCTAAATTTTGTTTTCTTTTGCATTAAAGACAATGTCATATCTAAAGTGTAGCGTGAATAAAATGTTGAAGTAGGAGTATTCTACATTGGTATGGGTGCGAATAGACTTATGTTTATATATAGTTGGACCTTTCCATTTAGGCCTAATTACTTAAAAACCACCCATCTTATAACTTTTTTTCATTTATACCATGACCTAGGAAAATTTTCAATTGTACCCTATTTTTAATTTTTATGTTTCATCTCTACCCTAATGAGTTGAATTGACCTATTTTCTCTTGAAAAAGAGTTTAAATTAGTCCTTCATTTTTAACCTATATTCTAATAAAACGTTAATGTTAATCATTTATGTATCTTGTTTTTAATATTTTCATCTTTAAATTAATTAAATTATCAAAAATTTTATTTTTGGAGTACAAATGAAACATAAAAATCAAAAATAGGGTACAATTGAAAATTTTCCTAGGTCATGGTATAAATGAAAAAAGTTACAAGGTGAGTGGTTTTTAAGTAATTAGGCCTTCCATTTAATACAAATTGTTTAGGAATTTTTACAAAATTGACATAAAAGGAAGAAAAATTAATTTTTTACCATAAAAAAATAGTCTACTTCAAACCTACCAGATTTTGTTAAAAATAATTATAAAATTACCAGAAGCCACGCATGCACTTTATCCATAAAAATGATGGGGACTTTTAATTAGTACTTTTTTCGTTTAATTAAACTGGTGATATGATAAAAGTGCAGCTTTAATTTCCATTTTTATTTGATATTCATTTTTTGCGTTTATTTTTTGTTTATATAATATAATTTGTTTTATTTTTTTAATATTTTATATTTATTATTTAGTTTGTGAATATAATATAAGTTCCAATAAATTTCATTGACAAATAGTTTTGCCTTATTTTTTACTTGTTTCGAAGGCTAAAAACTTTTATTGATAATAATGAAAATTACAAAGATGAACGATTCCTCAACACATTGAGTGAACTATTCTAAAAGAAACGATGAGAGCTGTAAAAATACAGTCATCGACTAGGGCTTTACTAACCACCAAGCGGGGCACCCAAATAATATTAGACTTGATTTTATTAACATGCTCGCACAGTTTACGGAACGTTCTAGTAGAGCCTAATCTCTGGACGTTTCATGCTAAGTGATCATTGATCTCGTTGGTCCTGCATCGCAGAAGCCACCGTTGAAGTAACAACCACATAAACACATTCCTCATTAATCCACTCCAAAGCTCGAAACGTTGTTGGTTCATAGTTAGAGGAATTACCTTCATTTCCATCAGAGCTTCGCAAAGCTAGCGCCTCCATTTCTCCAGAAAAGCTATTAACATGTTTCTCCTCTTCAATCGCAGCAGATTTGCTTTTTTTTTTTACGAATAGGACTAAAATGTAAATTGGGCTTTTTGTACCCTTTCAGTTTAGATTTGGCCTTAGGCCTAGTGCTTGTCAGTCCATCACTTCTCTGATTTAAATTTGGAATTAAAAATTTTGAAAGCTACAAAATCTTTTGACCTTTCACTTCTGTTTCCTTATTAATATCAATCTCCACCAAATCTCTACTTGCCAAATCTTCTTCAATATTCAAATTGTTTGTTTTAGATACCATTTGATTTT
The DNA here is from genome assembly GCF_937616625.2 of Mercurialis annua. NCBI lineage: Eukaryota > Viridiplantae > Streptophyta > Magnoliopsida > Malpighiales > Euphorbiaceae > Mercurialis > Mercurialis annua. The sequence goes on along the minus strand of NC_065570.1, from coordinate 53,259,708 downwards.
CTTTCAAATCGTTTCTTTCAATATTCAAATCGTGAATTTTGCCTTATTCAATAATTTCTTTTTAATTTAACTAATGGAATCTACTTTTAATATTGATGCATATAACTTAACTAATGACATTCATTCTTTTTATAGTCTTATATATAATTTAACTAACGGCAACAATATTTTTAAATTATTAAATATAATTAAACTAATTGAAGCAACTTTAAATATGGTTGCAGTAAAAAAATTGAGAAGTAAAATTATTGTTATCAATTAGAGTATTTCTTATAGTGAACTATCCAATTTAACATTTTTTTCAACACTCTGGCCTTTGAAGGCTTAATTGATTTTTTTAGTGAAAAATTGGATTTTAAAAATCAGGATCCACCCGAACATCTCAACTAGGTTGTCACTCTCTTAACGTACGCACCACGCTTCCAAAAATCCAAAAATACCATAAATGATTAAAACCAAAAATATCCAAAAATACCATAAATGATTAAAACCAAAAATATCATACAAGACAGAACAAGAAATTAGTAGGACCGATAATAAATATGCCTAGTAAATTCTCTTTGAATAAAACAGTTACAATAGGTGGGAGCCGAATCCCACCGAACAAAAGACCCAGCTGAAACTACATGCTTCGCAATGGAATCGGCCACTTGATCATTTCCTTCTCTATAAATGTGAGAGACTCTGAAAGACATATTCGAGATCTGTTGAAGACATTTTAACCAACTTTGCATACATTTCCAAGGAACCTTTTTGAATTGTCATAAGTAGTTACAATGTTCAGCTTATTTTAATTATTTCTTTCATTTAATGGTCCCAACTCCCAATTTATGAGGTTAATTTGAGCTCGAGAATATTATAATAGGAGACAATATCGGTATCAATTGAGCTAAATATTTTTTTATCAATTAATTAGCTCCTATTAAATAAAACTAAGGGTCTGTATGGTTCAAATGAATTTCACAATTTTTATGGAATTCAATTGAATTTCTACAAATTCTGTGTTTGGTTCAAATGAACTTTCACAATTTAAATTTACAATTACACTCAGAATATAATATTTAATTTATTAGTTTTATTTAAAATTCGGAAAACCAAATAAAAAAAATTTATTTTTAAGTAGAATTCATTTAGAAATGAAACGAAGTAAAATAAATTCTACACTAAAATTGATCAAACAGGCCCTAAAAGAGAATTCACAAAAAAAAAATTATTTTGTTTATAAATTAATTGTCAATAAGACATAAAGCTTTTGGTCTTGGTCGACGTCAATTACTTGATAAATTTCACAACAACTGCAATTGAATTCTTTGAAGAAGAAAACAAAAATGTGTCTTCATCTATTCGGTATAGAGATTTACTAATTTAGTTGATTCTTAAATAAGTCAAACAAAGCAGAATGTTGAGTGTTTTAAAATATTCATTTCGTTATATTAAAAGTAGTTACCTACTTTAAATATTAAAATTTTCAAGTTAACATTTTTAGTGGGAGGTAATTTTCATAAATTTCTATGAAAGTTATTCAATAAATTAGTAATATTTGTTATAATTTTTAATAATTTATGGTAATTGTTGAAGAAAAGAAGTTTCTTTAGAGAAAATTATTAACAATCGTCTTAGTTTTGTTAACTTTTGGAGAATTAATCATCTTTTTAAGAATTGCATGGCGGGTTGAGCTGCTGGATTGGATGGTAAGTATAAAAGAAATGGATGATACATGACAAATATGGCTGACACACAGAATATTCATATCAATAAATTTTTTTCTGTTAAATTCAAGTATAACTTTAATGACCTCAATGAAAAAATAATTATGGTTATCACCATTACCGTAATAACATGATGCTTTAGTAATTCAAAAAATTTAATGCTCGTAATTAAATGATTTTCATTGAGACTTGAACTTGAGAACTTTACAATTGGAGACGGTATCGGTACCAATTGAGCTAGATACTCGTCTTTGCCAGCTACTTTAGTTTGTATTATAAAGAATGAAAGAACCATACGCAAATATAGAGCAATTGTCAATATGATGTAAAGCTTTTGGTCTTAGTCGATGGGGGCAATCGCCTGATAAATTCCACAACAACTGCCGCGGAATTCTTTGAAGCAAGAGACAAGAATGCGTCTTCAGGTATATGATTACTCTGTTCAGATTTGCCACCGCACAAAGCCCTGATAGAAATAAACGGTACCTTTTGCTGGTAACAAACCAATGCTACCGACGCAGATTCCATATCCATTGCGCTAACATGAAAGTTTTCGTATAAGAAGGTTTTATAGGCTTCATTCTCAAGGAAAATGTTTGCACTTGTTCCCCTTTCGACTGTCACCACTTTGGGAGTCTCGGATAAACATGTTGTGGGGTTTACGCAACGGTCTAATGGCACGTCCTGCAATAAATCAAACCCGAGAATATGTAAGATTGACGGTAAAATAATTTGAGTTAAGCGATAGCCAATCTTTGTAAGGAAAAGATATGATTATGTACCTTAAGATTTTTGGAAATTTCAAAATAAAGTGGATCAATAGGAACCCAAAAGGCATGTTGTCTTTGTTCAGGAACTCCATCTACTGGAAATACTTCTTCTGGCTGGTACCATACGTTGTTTAGCAAGTTATCTTTGTTTCCGTCGGTGTTGCTGGTGATTCCGTTGACATTTGCATTGTACTTGGCAATTTTGATATACCCAAATTGTCTTGTGTAGTCTCCGCTTGATTCTAGAGGAAGCTCGTCTTCAGGACCACTTCCATATTTCTGCCAATTCCAAAGACCGGTATGAGACCAGTATTTAGGAATGGTAACATCTCCACCGTTGAGCAAAGGGTTTATAGCTCCGGCGGTTCCATAGTGCACCACACCTTCTACGTTGAACAAACTCAGTAAAAGCTGTGTGGTTATTCCTGTATTTACCATGCCGAGCCCTGTCATTACTAGAATAACTCTTTTTCCAGCAATACTTCCAAACCTGAATCTCCTACCTGAATATAAGAGCATTGGTTAGCATTCAAATACTGAAGAAGTGAAGAAAGAAAGGGTTAATTATGCAATATTGAATTACCAGAAAAATCAATAACGAGAGTGCTAGCAGTGAAATTTGGCGAACGAAGAAGCGGGTTCATCTCAAACATATTAGGAATGACCAAACCAAGATAAGGCCCATTCATGTTTGCTCTATCGATCATTTTGAGCGTACGATGAGAAATTGCTCCGTAAGCTTGATGTTGTTTAAGAAAAAAGAATAGGGCAGAAATATAAATGACAAACAGTTTTAGAGCAGCCATTTTTATGAAGTTTTGATTGTAAGATACAGTACTAAGCTTCTTTCAAATTGACGAATATCATGCTTCCCACCCTTCACTTATATAGTCACTCCCATTTACGCACGTGACATCCAATTCTAAATACTGCTACTTTTTTAAAATCTCATTAGATTAAATCCTTTGCCCTCATGGCAGTATGGCTTTGAACATGGTCAGTTTCAAGCACAATTATTCCCTTATATAAATATACTATTAATTAGACATTCAAGCACGTGCGACTTTTCTTCTAGGTTTTTTTTTTAATTATCTGCTATATAAAAGTAACTGCTATTTGTTTGATTAATAATTAACTATTATTTTATGATTACTTATAATCCAAAGCCATCCATCCAAGCAACTTCCTCCTAACTCCTAACTATTGCTGCATGCTCAGTTGCCTTTTTAGTTTCCAAGAACCATATAAGAAAAGGAAAAAAAAGATATACTTATTTTCTTTTTTAATCTATATATACATGTGAGTGTTATTTGTTTCACTAATTATATAAATTTCAGTTTTATGATTTTTTATAATCAAAGTTTATTTAATTTTTTATATTTAAAAGTTTTAAATTCTTAATTTTACGAAATTTATATTAACTTTGGCATTAAATTCAATTTTTTTTTTTTAAAAAAAACTATTAATTTTTTTTATCAATTTAGTATTTTAATCTCATCAAAAATAAATATTGAGAAAATTATATTTTCACAGTTATATATTATTTTTTAATAATTAGTTAACAATTATTTATAATGAAGATTTTTTTCTAACATTTTTTTGGTATATATTACCTAATACAATCGCATTAGTAATCAGATTTATTTTAATTCGTAGTTCCATGCAAAACATATGTAATGGAAATTGTGGGTTTTAAATTTTCTAATAAAAGATGCCACATCCCATCCCATAGTGACAGCCATCCATCGTTACAATTGCTTCTCTAAGTGTACTGCAATCGCTTAGTGAGCACTGCAGCTCATGCGTTTTGTCATAATTCTGTATAATTAGTAATTACTCATATAAATTATACATATAAAATGTTTCATGTAATACTCAAATAAAAATAAATTTTCATAATAGTCTCATAAGTTCATAAATATTAGATACATGTCTAGTTTACTATTTTTAGAAGATTTAAATATTTTTAAGTATCTTTTGGTGGATATTCCATTACAAGACGGGACTTTCACTTGGCAAAGTTTGCAGTTAAAATCTTGCATTTACAAATGCTTAATCTCGGCTATGATATGTACCCTTTGGCGTGAAAAAACCGTATTGCCAAAGATGCCTAATCTCAGCTATGACAAATACGGTCTGAAAGTCCGTTTCCTTGTCGGCGATGCCTAAAGGCTAGCTAGACCATTGTTCCCATCTGTTTCAAATCACCATGTAGCTTTGACTGGGGTCCTAAACGCTTCCGTTCTTTGATTGTTTGGTGGAATCATGGTGGTTCTGGTAATTTTATCACTCACTCTTGGTTTTGAATTGGTACCTGATACACGTGTTATATATATATATATATATATATATATATATTCTTATTTTTAATGCGTTTAATATTGGTTAATTTTGATTTATTATGCTTGAAAGGGTCACTACAAGAAATACTAGAATTAGCAGCAAACATTTTTACTGCTAATAGTGCTTAAATTGTTACTATTAATATATAGCAACAAAAAAATTGTGGCATGTTGCTGCTAATAAAACGTTGCCTTAAGTAATTGGTAACAAAATTTGCTGTAAAATGCTGCTATAACTTAACTAATGGCAGCAGCAACTTTCAAAATTAATGCTGCAAAATATTTTTTAGCAGCAGAAAAAAATTAGCTGCAAAAGAATTTGTAGCCAAATACAGAATTCCTTGTAGTGGGTAAGGATTTTGTAGAAAAATCATATTTGAAGCACTTGAATCAAGAACCGACCAATAGAGCGGAAGATTGAAGAAATATATAAAATTTTACGGTCGTTTTGGGCTCAACTCGTGCTAACCTCTCAAGCTCGAGTTGAGATGATCAATTAGCAAAATAGCCTTTTGAAGACACTAGCTGTCTCGACAAGCAACAACTCTTGCTCGAGCATGACCACCGCTGTCTCGACGAGACAAGGCTATCTCGTCCAGATATGATAAGAACATTAAGACAAGACGACATTAACTCAATTTGTGATGTCGTCTTTAAAAAGGTAAATTTCCTTTCTCTAAATTTTGTTTTCTTTTGCATTAAAGACAATGTCATATCTAAAGTGTAGCGTGAATAAAATGTTGAAGTAGGAGTATTCTACATTGGTATGGGTGCGAATAGACTTATGTTTATATATAGTTGGACCTTTCCATTTAGGCCTAATTACTTAAAAACCACCCATCTTATAACTTTTTTTCATTTATACCATGACCTAGGAAAATTTTCAATTGTACCCTATTTTTAATTTTTATGTTTCATCTCTACCCTAATGAGTTGAATTGACCTATTTTCTCTTGAAAAAGAGTTTAAATTAGTCCTTCATTTTTAACCTATATTCTAATAAAACGTTAATGTTAATCATTTATGTATCTTGTTTTTAATATTTTCATCTTTAAATTAATTAAATTATCAAAAATTTTATTTTTGGAGTACAAATGAAACATAAAAATCAAAAATAGGGTACAATTGAAAATTTTCCTAGGTCATGGTATAAATGAAAAAAGTTACAAGGTGAGTGGTTTTTAAGTAATTAGGCCTTCCATTTAATACAAATTGTTTAGGAATTTTTACAAAATTGACATAAAAGGAAGAAAAATTAATTTTTTACCATAAAAAAATAGTCTACTTCAAACCTACCAGATTTTGTTAAAAATAATTATAAAATTACCAGAAGCCACGCATGCACTTTATCCACAAAAATGCTGGGGACTTTTAATTAGTACTTTTTCCGTTTAATTAAACTGGTGATATGATAAAAGTGCAGCTTTAATTTCCATTTTTATTTGATATTCATTTTTTGCGTTTATTTTTTGTTTATATAATATAATTTGTTTTATTTTTTTAATATTTTATATTTATTATTTAGTTTGTGAATATAATATAAGTTCCAATAAATTTCATTGACAAATAGTTTTGCCTTATTTTTTTATTTTTTTTGAAGGCTAAAAACTTTTATTGATAATAATGAAAATTACAAAGATGAACGATTCCTCAATACATTGAGTGAACTATTCTAAAAGAAACGATGAGAGCTGTAAAAATACAGTCATCGACTAGGGCTTTACTAACCACCTAGGGGGGCACCCAAATAATATTAGACTTGATTTTATTAACATGCTCGCACAGTTTACGGAACGTTCTAGTAGAGCCTAATCTCTGGACGTTTCATGCTAAGTGATCATTGATCTTGTTGGTCCTGCATCGCAGAAGCCACCGTTGAAGTAACAACCACATAAACACATTCCTCATTAATCCACTCCAAAGCTCGAAACGTTGTTGGTTCATAGTTAGAGGAATTACCTTCATTTCCATCAGAGCTTCGCAAAGCTAGCGCCTCCATTTCTCCAGAAAAGCTATTAACATGTTTCTCCTCTTCAATCGCAGCAGATTTGCTTTTTTTTTTTTTACGAATAGGACTAAAATGCAAATTGGGCTTTTTGTGCCCTTTCAGTTTAGATTTGGCCTTAGGCCTAGTGCTTGTCAGTCCATCACTTCTCTGATTTAAAAATTTGGAATTAAAAAGTTTGAAAGCTACAAAATCTTTTGACCTTTCACTTCTGTTTCCTTATTAATATCAATCTCCACCAAATCTCTACTTGCCAAATCTTCTTCAATATTCAAATTGTTTGTTTTAGATACCATTTGATTTTCTTTCAAATCGTTTCTTTCAATATTCAAATCGTTAATTTTGCCTTATTCGATAATTTCTTTTTAATTTAACTAATGGAATCTACTTTTAATATTGATGCATATAACTTAACTAATGACATTCATTCTTTTTATAGTCTTATATATAATTTAACTAACGGCAGCAATATTTTTAAATTATTAAATATAATTAAACTAATTGAAGCAACTTTAAATATGGTTGCAGTAAAAAAATTGAGAAGTAAAATTATTGTTATCAATTAGAGTATTTCTTATAGTGAACTATCCAATTTAACATTTTTTTCAACACTCTGGCCTTTGAAGGCTTAATTGATTTTTTTAGTGAAAAATTGGATTTTAAAAATCAGGATCCACCCGAACATCTCAACTAGGTTGTCACTCTCTTAACGTACGCACCACGCTTCCAAAAATCCAAAAATACCATAAATGATTAAAACCAAAAATATCCAAAAATACCATAAATGATTAAACCAAAAATATCATACAAGACAGAACAAGAAATTAGTAGGACCGATAATAAATATGCCTAGTAAATTCTCTTTGAATAAAACAGTTACAATAGGTGGGAGCCGAATCCCACCGAACAAAAGACCCAGCTGAAACTACATGCTTCGCAATGGAATCGGCCACTTGATCATTTCCTTCTCTGTAAATGTGAGAGACTCTGAAAGACATATTCGAGATTTGCTGAAGACATTTTAACCAACTTTGCATACATTTCCAAGGAACCTTTTTGAATTGTCATAAGTAGTTACAATGTTCAGCTTATTTTAATTATTTCTTTCATTTAATGGTCCCAACTCCCAATTTATGAGGTTAATTTGAGCTCGAGAATATTATAATAGGAGACAATATCGGTATCAATTGAGCTAAATATTTTTTTATCAATTAATTAGCTCCTATTAAATAAAAATAAGGGTCTGTATGGTTCAAATGAATTTCACAATTTTTATGGAATTCAATTGAATTTCTACAAATTCTGTGTTTGGTTCAAATGAACTTTCACAATTTAAATTTACAATTACACTTAAAATACAATATTTAATTTATTAGTTTTATTTAAAATTCGGAAAACCAAATAAAAAAATTCATTTTCAAATATTTTCAAGTAGAATTCATTTAGAAATGAAACGAAGTAAAATAAATTCTACACTAGAATTGATCAAACAGGCCCTAAAAGAGAATTCACAAAAAAAAAAATTATTTTGTTTATAAATTAATTGTCAATAAGACATAAAGCTTTTGGTCTTGGTCGACGTCAATTACTTGATAAATTTCACAACAACTGCAATTGAATTCTTTGAAGAAGAAAACAGAAAATGTGTCTTCATCTATTCGGTATAGAGATTTACTAATTTAGTTGATTCTTAAATAAGTCAAACAAAGTAGAATGTTGAGTGTTTTAAAATATTCATTTCGTTATATTAAAAGTAGTTACCTACTTTAAATATTAAAATTTTCAAGTTAACATTTTTAGTTGGAGGTAATTTTCATAAATTTCTACGAAAGTTATTCAATAAATTAGTAATATTTGTTATAATTTTTAATAATTTATGGTAATTGTTGAAGAAAAGAAGTTTCTTTAGAGAAAATTATTAACAATCGTCTTAGTTTTGTTAACTTTTGGAGAATTAATCATCTTTTTAAGAATTGCATGGCGGGTTGAGCTGCTGGATTGGATGGTAAGTATAAAAGAAATGGATGATACATGACAAATATGGCTGACACACAGAAAATTCATATCAATAAATTTTTTTCTGTTAAATTCAAGTATAACTTTAATGACCTCAATGAAAAAATAATTATGGTTATCACCATTACCGTAATAACATGATGCTTTCGTAATTCAAAAAATTTAATGCTCGTAATTAAATGATTTTCATTGAGACTTGAACTTGAGAACTTTACAATTGGAGACGGTATCAGTACCAATTGAGCTAGATACTCGTCTTTGCCAGCTACTTTAGTTTGTATTATAAAGAATGAAAGAACCATGCGCAAATCTAGAGCAATTGTCAATATGATGTAAAGCTTTTGGTCTTAGTCGATGGGGGCAATCGCCTGATAAATTCCACAACAACTGCCGCGGAATTCTTTGAAGCAAGAGACAAGAATGCGTCTTCAGGTATATGATTACTCTGTTCAGATTTGCCACCGCACAAAGCCCTAATAGCAATAAACGGTACCTTTTGCTGGTAACAAACCAATGCTACCGACGCAGATTCCATATCCATTGCGCTAACATGAAAGTTTTCGTATAAGAAGGTTTTATAGGCTTCATTCTCAAGGAAAATGTTTGCACTTGTTCCCCTTTCGACTGTCACCACTTTGGGAGTCTCGGATAAACATGTTGTGGGGTTTACGCAACGGTCTAATGGCACGTCCTGCAATAAATCAAACCCGAGAATATGTAAGATTGACGGTAAAATAATTTGAGTTAAGCGATAGCCAATCTTTGTAAGGAAAAGATATGATTATGTACCTTAAGATTTTTGGAAATTTCAAAATAAAGTGGATCAATAGGAACCCAAAAGGCATGTTGTCTTTGTTCAGGAACTCCATCTACTGGAAATACTTCTTCTGGCTGGTACCATACGTTGTTTAGCAAGTTATCTTTGTTTCCGTCGGTGTTGCTGGTGATTCCGTTGACATTTGCATTGTACTTGGCAATTTTGATATACCCAAATTGTCTTGTGTAGTCTCCGCTTGATTCTAGAGGAAGCTCGTCTTCAGGACCACTTCCATATTTCTGCCAATTCCAAAGACCGGTATGAGACCAGTATTTAGGAATGGTAACATCTCCACCGTTGAGCAAAGGGTTTATAGCTCCGGCGGTTCCATAGTGCACCACACCTTCTACGTTGAACAAACTCAGTAAAAGCTGTGTGGTTATTCCTGTATTTACCATGCCGAGCCCTGTCATTACTAGAATAACTCTTTTTCCAGCAATACTTCCAAACCTGAATCTCCTACCTGAATATAAGAGCATTGGTTAGCATTCAAATACTGAAGAAGTGAAGAAAGAAAGGGTTAATTATGCAATATTGAATTACCAGAAAAATCAATAACGAGAGTGCTAGCAGTGAAATTTGGCGAACGAAGAAGCGGGTTCATCTCAAACATATTAGGAATGACCAAACCAAGATAAGGCCCATTCATGTTTGCTCTATCGATCATTTTGAGCGTACGATGAGAAATTGCTCCGTAAGCTTGATGTTGTTTAAGAAAAAAGAATAGGGCAGAAATATAAATGACAAACAGTTTTAGAGCAGCCATTTTTATGAAGTTTTGATTGTAAGATACAGTACTAAGCTTCTTTCAAATTGACGAATATCATGCTTCCCACCCTTCACTTATATAGTCACTCCCATTTACGCACGTGACATCCAATTCTAAATACTGCTACTTTTTTAAAATCTCATTAGATTAAATCCTTTGCCCTCATGGCAGTATGGCTTTGAACATGGTCAGTTTCAAGCACAATTATTCCCTTATATAAATATACTATTAATTAGACATTCAAGCACGTGCGACTTTTCTTCTAGGTTTTTTTTTTAATTATCTGCTATATAAAAGTAACTGCTATTTGTTTGATTAATAATTAACTATTATTTTATGATTACTTATAATCCAAAGCCATCCATCCAAGCAACTTCCTCCTAACTCCTAACTATTGCTGCATGCTCAGTTGCCTTTTTAGTTTCCAAGAACCATATAAGAAAAGGAAAAAAAAGATATACTTATTTTCTTTTTTAATCTATATATACATGTGAGTGTTATTTGTTTCACTAATTATATAAATTTCAGTTTTATGATTTTTTATAATCAAAGTTTATTTAATTTTTTATATTTAAAAGTTTTAAATTCTTAATTTTACGAAATTTATATTAACTTTGGCATTAAATTCAATTTTTTTTTTAAAAAAAAACTATTAATTTTTTTTATCAATTTAGTATTTTAATCTCATCAAAAATAAATATTGAGAAAATTATATTTTCACAGTTATATATTATTTTTTAATAATTAGTTAACAATTATTTATAATGAAGATTTCTTTCTAACATTTTTTTGGTATATATTACCTAATACAATCGCATTAGTAATCAGTTAGTATTTGTTTAATTTATTTTAATTCGTAGTTCCATGCAAAACATATGTAATGGAAATTGTGGGTTTTAAATTTTCTAATAAAAGATGCCACATCCCATCCCATAGTGACAGCCATCCATCGTTACAATTGCTTCTCTAAGTGTACTGCAATCGCTTAGTGAGCACTGCAGCTCATGCGTTTTGTCATAATTCTGTATAATTAGTAATTACTCATATAAATTATACATATAAAATGTTTCATGTAATACTCAAATAAAAATAAATTTTCATAATAGTCTCATAAGTTCATAAATATTAGATACATGTCTAGTTTACTATTTTTAGAAGATTTAAATATTTTTAAGTATCTTTTGGTGGATATTCCATTACAAGACGGGACTTTCACTTGGCAAAGTTTGCAGTTAAAATCTTGCAATTACAAATGCTTAATCTCGGCTATGATATGTACCCTTTGGCGTGAAAAAACCGTATTGCCAAAGATGCCTAATCTCAGCTATGACAAATACGGTCTGAAAGTCCGTTTCCTTGTCGGCGATGCCTAAAGGCTAGCTAGACCATTGTTCCCATCTGTTTCAAATCACCATGTAGCTTTGACTGGGGTCCTAAACGCTTTCGTTCTTTGATTGTTTGGTGGAATCATGGTGGTTCTGGTAATTTTATCACTCACTCTTGGTTTTGAATTGGTACCTGATACACGTGTTATATATATATATATATATATATATATATATTCTTATTTTTAATGCGTTTAATATTGGTTAATTTTGATTTATTATGCTTGAAAGGGTCACTACAAGAAATACTAGAATTAGCAGCAAACATTTTTACTGCTAATAGTGCTTAAATTGTTACTATTAATATATAGCAACAAAAAAATTGTGGCATGTTGCTGCTAATAAAACGTTGCCTTAAGTAATTGGTAACAAAATTTGCTGTAAAATGCTGCTATAACTTAACTAATGGCAGCAGCAACTTTCAAAATTAATGCTGCAAAAAATTTTTTAGCAGCAGAAAAAAATTAGCTGCAAAAGAATTTGTAGCCAAATACAGAATTCCTTGTAGTGGGTAAGGATTTTGTAAAAAAATCATATTTGAAGCACTTGAATCAAGAACCGACCATTAGAGCGAAAGATTGAAGAAATATATAAAATTTTACGGTCGTTTTGGGCTCAACTCGTGCTAACCTCTCAAGCTCGAGTTGAGATGATCAATTAGCAAAATAGCCTTTTGAAGACACTAGCTCTCTCGACAAGCAACAACTCTTGCTCGAGCATGACCACCGCTGTCTCGACGAGACAAGGCTATCTCGTCCAGATATGATAAGAACATTAAGACAAGACGACATTAACTCAATTTGTGATGTCGTCTTTAAAAAGGTAAATTTCCTTTCTCTAAATTTTGTTTTCTTTTGCATTAAAGACAATGTCATATCTAAAGTGTAGCGTGAATAAAATGTTGAAGTAGGAGTATTCTACATTGGTATGGGTGCGAATAGACTTATGTTTATATATAGTTGGACCTTTCCATTTAGGCCTAATTACTTAAAAACCACTCATCTTATAACTTTTTTTCATTTATACCATGACCTAGGAAAATTTTCAATTGTACCCTATTTTTAATTTTTATGTTTCATCTCTACCCTAATGAGTTGAATTGACCTATTTTCTCTTGAAAAAGAGTTTAAATTAATCCTTCATTTTTAACCTATATTCTAATAAAACGTTAATGTTAATCATTTATGTATCTTGTTTTTAATATTTTCATCTTTAAATTAATTAAATTATCAAAAATTTTATTTTTGGAGTACAAATGAAACATAAAAATCAAAAATAGGGTACAATTGAAAATTTTCCTAGGTCATGGTATAAATGAAAAAAGTTACAAGGTGAGTGGTTTTTAAGTAATTAGGCCTTCCATTTAATACAAATTGTTTAGGAATTTTTACAAAATTGACATAAAAGGAAGAAAAATTAATTTTTTACCATAAAAAAATAGTCTACTTCAAACCTACCAGATTTTGTTAAAAATAATTATAAAATTACCAGAAGCCACGCATGCACTTTATCCATAAAAATGATGGGGACTTTTAATTAGTACTTTTTTCGTTTAATTAAACTGGTGATATGATAAAAGTGCAGCTTTAATTTCCATTTTTATTTGATATTCATTTTTTGCGTTTATTTTTTGTTTATATAATATAATTTGTTTTATTTTTTTAATATTTTATATTTATTATTTAGTTTGTGAATATAATATAAGTTCCAATAAATTTCATTGACAAATAGTTTTGCCTTATTTTTTACTTGTTTCGAAGGCTAAAAACTTTTATTGATAATAATGAAAATTACAAAGATGAACGATTCCTCAACACATTGAGTGAACTATTCTAAAAGAAACGATGAGAGCTGTAAAAATACAGTCATCGACTAGGGCTTTACTAACCACCAAGCGGGGCACCCAAATAATATTAGACTTGATTTTATTAACATGCTCGCACAGTTTACGGAACGTTCTAGTAGAGCCTAATCTCTGGACGTTTCATGCTAAGTGATCATTGATCTCGTTGGTCCTGCATCGCAGAAGCCACCGTTGAAGTAACAACCACATAAACACATTCCTCATTAATCCACTCCAAAGCTCGAAACGTTGTTGGTTCATAGTTAGAGGAATTACCTTCATTTCCATCAGAGCTTCGCAAAGCTAGCGCCTCCATTTCTCCAGAAAAGCTATTAACATGTTTCTCCTCTTCAATCGCAGCAGATTTGCTTTTTTTTTTTTTACGAATAGGACTAAAATGTAAATTGGGCTTTTTGTACCCTTTCAGTTTAGATTTGGCCTTAGGCCTAGTGCTTGTCAGTCCATCACTTCTCTGATTTAAATTTGGAATTAAAAAGTTTGAAAGCTACAAAATCTTTTGACCTTTCACTTCTGTTTCCTTATTAATATCAATCTCCACCAAATCTCTACTTGCCAAATCTTCTTCAATATTCAAATTGTTTGTTTTAGATACCATTTGATTTTCTTTCAAATCGTTTCTTTCAATATTCAAATCGTGAATTTTGCCTTATTCAATAATTTCTTTTTAATTTAACTAATGGAATCTACTTTTAATATTGATGCATATAACTTAACTAATGACATTCATTCTTTTTATAGTCTTATATATAATTTAACTAACGGCAACAATATTTTTAAATTATTAAATATAATTAAACTAATTGAAGCAACTTTAAATATGGTTGCAGTAAAAAAATTGAGAAGTAAAATTATTGTTATCAATTAGAGTATTTCTTATAGTGAACTATCCAATTTAACATTTTTTTCAACACTCTGGCCTTTGAAGGCTTAATTGATTTTTTTAGTGAAAAATTGGATTTTAAAAATCAGGATCCACCCGAACATCTCAACTAGGTTGTCACTCTCTTAACGTACGCACCACGCTTCCAAAAATCCAAAAATACCATAAATGATTAAAACCAAAAATATCCAAAAATACCATAAATGATTAAAACCAAAAATATCATACAAGACAGAACAAGAAATTAGTAGGACCGATAATAAATATGCCTAGTAAATTCTCTTTGAATAAAACAGTTACAATAGGTGGGAGCCGAATCCCACCGAACAAAAGACCCAGCTGAAACTACATGCTTCGCAATGGAATCGGCCACTTGATCATTTCCTTCTCTATAAATGTGAGAGACTCTGAAAGACATATTCGAGATCTGTTGAAGACATTTTAACCAACTTTGCATACATTTCCAAGGAACCTTTTTGAATTGTCATAAGTAGTTACAATGTTCAGCTTATTTTAATTATTTCTTTCATTTAATGGTCCCAACTCCCAATTTATGAGGTTAATTTGAGCTCGAGAATATTATAATAGGAGACAATATCGGTATCAATTGAGCTAAATATTTTTTTATCAATTAATTAGCTCCTATTAAATAAAACTAAGGGTCTGTATGGTTCAAATGAATTTCACAATTTTTATGGAATTCAATTGAATTTCTACAAATTCTGTGTTTGGTTCAAATGAACTTTCACAATTTAAATTTACAATTACACTCAGAATATAATATTTAATTTATTAGTTTTATTTAAAATTCGGAAAACCAAATAAAAAAAATTTATTTTTAAGTAGAATTCATTTAGAAATGAAACGAAGTAAAATAAATTCTACACTAAAATTGATCAAACAGGCCCTAAAAGAGAATTCACAAAAAAAAAATTATTTTGTTTATAAATTAATTGTCAATAAGACATAAAGCTTTTGGTCTTGGTCGACGTCAATTACTTGATAAATTTCACAACAACTGCAATTGAATTCTTTGAAGAAGAAAACAAAAATGTGTCTTCATCTATTCGGTATAGAGATTTACTAATTTAGTTGATTCTTAAATAAGTCAAACAAAGCAGAATGTTGAGTGTTTTAAAATATTCATTTCGTTATATTAAAAGTAGTTACCTACTTTAAATATTAAAATTTTCAAGTTAACATTTTTAGTGGGAGGTAATTTTCATAAATTTCTATGAAAGTTATTCAATAAATTAGTAATATTTGTTATAATTTTTAATAATTTATGGTAATTGTTGAAAAAAAGAAGTTTCTTTAGAGAAAATTATTAACAATCGTCTTAGTTTTGTTAACTTTTGGAGAATTAATCATCTTTTTAAGAATTGCATGGCGGGTTGAGCTGCTGGATTGGATGGTAAGTATAAAAGAAATGGATGATACATGACAAATATGGCTGACACACAGAAAATTCATATCAATAAATTTTTTTCTGTTAAATTCAAGTATAACTTTAATGACCTCAATGAAAAAATAATTATGGTTATCACCATTACCGTAATAACATGATGCTTTAGTAATTCAAAAAATTTAATGCTCGTAATTAAATGATTTTCATTGAGACTTGAACTTGAGAACTTTACAATTGGAGACGGTATCGGTACCAATTGAGCTAGATACTCGTCTTTGCCAGCTACTTTAGTTTGTATTATAAAGAATGAAAGAACCATACGCAAATATAGAGCAATTGTCAATATGATGTAAAGCTTTTGGTCTTAGTCGATGGGGGCAATCGCCTGATAAATTCCACAACAACTGCCGCGGAATTCTTTGAAGCAAGAGACAAGAATGCGTCTTCAGGTATATGATTACTCTGTTCAGATTTGCCACCGCACAAAGCCCTGATAGAAATAAACGGTACCTTTTGCTGGTAACAAACCAATGCTACCGACGCAGATTCCATATCCATTGCGCTAACATGAAAGTTTTCGTATAAGAAGGTTTTATAGGCTTCATTCTCAAGGAAAATGTTTGCACTTGTTCCCCTTTCGACTGTCACCACTTTGGGAGTCTCGGATAAACATGTTGTGGGGTTTACGCAACGGTCTAATGGCACGTCCTGCAATAAATCAAACCCGAGAATATGTAAGATTGACGGTAAAATAATTTGAGTTAAGCGATAGCCAATCTTTGTAAGGAAAAGATATGATTATGTACCTTAAGATTTTTGGAAATTTCAAAATAAAGTGGATCAATAGGAACCCAAAAGGCATGTTGTCTTTGTTCAGGAACTCCATCTACTGGAAATACTTCTTCTGGCTGGTACCATACGTTGTTTAGCAAGTTATCTTTGTTTCCGTCGGTGTTGCTGGTGATTCCGTTGACATTTGCATTGTACTTGGCAATTTTGATATACCCAAATTGTCTTGTGTAGTCTCCGCTTGATTCTAGAGGAAGCTCGTCTTCAGGACCACTTCCATATTTCTGCCAATTCCAAAGACCGGTATGAGACCAGTATTTAGGAATGGTAACATCTCCACCGTTGAGCAAAGGGTTTATAGCTCCGGCGGTTCCATAGTGCACCACACCTTCTACGTTGAACAAACTCAGTAAAAGCTGTGTGGTTATTCCTGTATTTACCATGCCGAGCCCTGTCATTACTAGAATAACTCTTTTTCCAGCAATACTTCCAAACCTGAATCTCCTACCTGAATATAAGAGCATTGGTTAGCATTCAAATACTGAAGAAGTGAAGAAAGAAAGGGTTAATTATGCAATATTGAATTACCAGAAAAATCAATAACGAGAGTGCTAGCAGTGAAATTTGGCGAACGAAGAAGCGGGTTCATCTCAAACATATTAGGAATGACCAAACCAAGATAAGGCCCATTCATGTTTGCTCTATCGATCATTTTGAGCGTACGATGAGAAATTGCTCCGTAAGCTTGATGTTGTTTAAGAAAAAAGAATAGGGCAGAAATATAAATGACAAACAGTTTTAGAGCAGCCATTTTTATGAAGTTTTGATTGTAAGATACAGTACTAAGCTTCTTTCAAATTGACGAATATCATGCTTCCCACCCTTCACTTATATAGTCACTCCCATTTACGCACGTGACATCCAATTCTAAATACTGCTACTTTTTTAAAATCTCATTAGATTAAATCCTTTGCCCTCATGGCAGTATGGCTTTGAACATGGTCAGTTTCAAGCACAATTATTCCCTTATATAAATATACTATTAATTAGACATTCAAGCACGTGCGACTTTTCTTCTAGGTTTTTTTTTTAATTATCTGCTATATAAAAGTAACTGCTATTTGTTTGATTAATAATTAACTATTATTTTATGATTACTTATAATCCAAAGCCATCCATCCAAGCAACTTCCTCCTAACTCCTAACTATTGCTGCATGCTCAGTTGCCTTTTTAGTTTCCAAGAACCATATAAGAAAAGGAAAAAAAAGATATACTTATTTTCTTTTTTAATCTATATATACATGTGAGTGTTATTTGTTTCACTAATTATATAAATTTCAGTTTTATGATTTTTTATAATCAAAGTTTATTTAATTTTTTATATTTAAAAGTTTTAAATTCTTAATTTTACGAAATTTATATTAACTTTGGCATTAAATTCAATTTTTTTTTAAAAAAAAACTATTAATTTTTTTTATCAATTTAGTATTTTAATCTCATCAAAAATAAATATTGAGAAAATTATATTTTCACAGTTATATATTATTTTTTAATAATTAGTTAACAAATATTTATAATGAAGATTTTTTTCTAACATTTTTTTGGTATATATTACCTAATACAATCGCATTAGTAATCAGATTTATTTTAATTCGTAGTTCCATGCAAAACATATGTAATGGAAATTGTGGGTTTTAAATTTTCTAATAAAAGATGCCACATCCCATCCCATAGTGACAGCCATCCATCGTTACAATTGCTTCTCTAAGTGTACTGCAATCGCTTAGTGAGCACTGCAGCTCATGCGTTTTGTCATAATTCTGTATAATTAGTAATTACTCATATAAATTATACATATAAAATGTTTCATGTAATACTCAAATAAAAATAAATTTTCATAATAGTCTCATAAGTTCATAAATATTAGATACATGTCTAGTTTACTATTTTTAGAAGATTTAAATATTTTTAAGTATCTTTTGGTGGATATTCCATTACAAGACGGGACTTTCACTTGGCAAAGTTTGCAGTTAAAATCTTGCAATTACAAATGCTTAATCTCGGCTATGATATGTACCCTTTGGCGTGAAAAAACCGTATTGCCAAAGATGCCTAATCTCAGCTATGACAAATACGGTCTGAAAGTCCGTTTCCTTGTCGGCGATGCCTAAAGGCTAGCTAGACCATTGTTCCCATCTGTTTCAAATCACCATGTAGCTTTGACTGGGGTCCTAAACGCTTTCGTTCTTTGATTGTTTGGTGGAATCATGGTGGTTCTGGTAATTTTATCACTCACTCTTGGTTTTGAATTGGTACCTGATACACGTGTTATATATATATATATATATATATTCTTATTTTTAATGCGTTTAATATTGGTTAATTTTGATTTATTATGCTTGAAAGGATCACTACAAGAAATACTAGAATTAGCAGCAAACATTTTTACTGCTAATAGTGCTTAAATTGTTACTATTAATATATAGCAACAAAAAAATTGTGGCATGTTGCTGCTAATAAAACGTTGCCTTAAGTAATTGGTAACAAAATTTGCTGTAAAATGCTGCTATAACTTAACTAATGGCAGCAGCAACTTTCAAAATTAATGCTGCAAAAAATTTTTTAGCAGCAGAAAAAAATTAGCTGCAAAAGAATTTGTAGCCAAATACAGAATTCCTTGTAGTGGGTAAGGATTTTGTAGAAAAATCATATTTGAAGCACTTGAATCAAGAACCGACCAATAGAGCGAAAGATTGAAGAAATATATAAAATTTTACGGTCGTTTTGGGCTCAACTCGTGCTAACCTCTCAAGCTCGAGTTGAGATGATCAATTAGCAAAATAGCCTTTTGAAGACACTAGCTGTCTCGACAAGCAACAACTCTTGCTCGAGCATGACCACCGCTGTCTCGACGAGACAAGGCTATCTCGTCCAGATATGATAAGAACATTAAGACAAGACGACATTAACTCAATTTGTGATGTCGTCTTTAAAAAGGTAAATTTCCTTTCTCTAAATTTTGTTTTCTTTTGCATTAAAGACAATGTCATATCTAAAGTGTAGCGTGAATAAAATGTTGAAGTAGGAGTATTCTACATTGGTATGGGTGCGAATAGACTTATGTTTATATATAGTTGGACCTTTCCATTTAGGTCTAATTACTTAAAAACCACTCATCTTATAACTTTTTTTCATTTATACCATGACCTAGGAAAATTTTCAATTGTACCCTATTTTTAATTTTTATGTTTCATCTCTACCCTAATGAGTTGAATTGACCTATTTTCTCTTGAAAAAGAGTTTAAATTAATCCTTCATTTTTAACCTATATTCTAATAAAACGTTAATGTTAATCATTTATGTATCTTGTTTTTAATATTTTCATCTTTAAATTAATTAAATTATCAAAAAATTTATTTTTGGAGTACAAATGAAACATAAAAATCAAAAATAGGGTACAATTGAAAATTTTCCTAGGTCATGGTATAAATGAAAAAAGTTACAAGGTGAGTGGTTTTTAAGTAATTAGGCCTTCCATTTAATACAAATTGTTTAGGAATTTTTACAAAATTGACATAAAAGGAAGAAAAATTAATTTTTTACCATAAAAAAATAGTCTACTTCAAACCTACCAGATTTTGTTAAAAATAATTATAAAATTACCAGAAGCCACGCATGCACTTTATCCATAAAAATGATGGGGACTTTTAATTAGTACTTTTTTCGTTTAATTAAACTGGTGATATGATAAAAGTGCAGCTTTAATTTCCATTTTTATTTGATATTCATTTTTTGCGTTTATTTTTTGTTTATATAATATAATTTGTTTTATTTTTTTAATATTTTATATTTATTATTTAGTTTGTGAATATAATATAAGTTCCAATAAATTTCATTGACAAATAGTTTTGCCTTATTTTTTACTTGTTTCGAAGGCTAAAAACTTTTATTGATAATAATGAAAATTACAAAGATGAACGATTCCTCAACACATTGAGTGAACTATTCTAAAAGAAACGATGAGAGCTGTAAAAATACAGTCATCGACTAGGGCTTTACTAACCACCAAGCGGGGCACCCAAATAATATTAGACTTGATTTTATTAACATGCTCGCACAGTTTACGGAACGTTCTAGTAGAGCCTAATCTCTGGACGTTTCATGCTAAGTGATCATTGATCTCGTTGGTCCTGCATCGCAGAAGCCACCGTTGAAGTAACAACCACATAAACACATTCCTCATTAATCCACTCCAAAGCTTGAAACGTTGTTGGTTCATAGTTAGAGGAATTACCTTCATTTCCATCAGAGCTTCGCAAAGCTAGCGCCTCCATTTCTCCAGAAAAGCTATTAACATGTTTCTCCTCTTCAATCGCAGCAGATTTGCTTTTTTTTTTTTACGAATAGGACTAAAATGTAAATTGGGCTTTTTGTACCCTTTCAGTTTAGATTTGGCCTTAGGCCTAGTGCTTGTCAGTCCATCACTTCTCTGATTTAAATTTGGAATTAAAAAGTTTGAAAGCTACAAAATCTTTTGACCTTTCACTTCTGTTTCCTTATTAATATCAATCTCCACCAAATCTCTACTTGCCAAATCTTCTTCAATATTCAAATTGTTTGTTTTAGATACCATTTGATTTTCTTTCAAATCGTTTCTTTCAATATTCAAATCGTGAATTTTGCCTTATTCAATAATTTCTTTTTAATTTAACTAATGGAATCTACTTTTAATATTGATGCATATAACTTAACTAATGACATTCATTCTTTTTATAGTCTTATATATAATTTAACTAACGGCAACAATATTTTTAAATTATTAAATATAATTAAACTAATTGAAGCAACTTTAAATATGGTTGCAGTAAAAAAATTGAGAAGTAAAATTATTGTTATCAATTAGAGTATTTCTTATAGTGAACTATCCAATTTAACATTTTTTTCAACACTCTGGCCTTTGAAGGCTTAATTGATTTTTTTAGTGAAAAATTGGATTTTAAAAATCAGGATCCACCCGAACATCTCAACTAGGTTGTCACTCTCTTAACGTACGCACCACGCTTCCAAAAATCCAAAAATACCATAAATGATTAAAACCAAAAATATCCAAAAATACCATAAATGATTAAAACCAAAAATATCATACAAGACAGAACAAGAAATTAGTAGGACCGATAATAAATATGCCTAGTAAATTCTCTTTGAATAAAACAGTTACAATAGGTGGGAGCCGAATCCCACCGAACAAAAGACCCAGCTGAAACTACATGCTTCGCAATGGAATCGGCCACTTGATCATTTCCTTCTCTATAAATGTGAGAGACTCTGAAAGACATATTCGAGATCTGTTGAAGACATTTTAACCAACTTTGCATACATTTCCAAGGAACCTTTTTGAATTGTCATAAGTAGTTACAATGTTCAGCTTATTTTAATTATTTCTTTCATTTAATGGTCCCAACTCCCAATTTATGAGGTTAATTTGAGCTCGAGAATATTATAATAGGAGACAATATCGGTATCAATTGAGCTAAATATTTTTTTATCAATTAATTAGCTCCTATTAAATAAAACTAAGGGTCTGTATGGTTCAAATGAATTTCACAATTTTTATGGAATTCAATTGAATTTCTACAAATTCTGTGTTTGGTTCAAATGAACTTTCACAATTTAAATTTACAATTACACTCAGAATACAATATTTAATTTATTAGTTTTATTTAAAATTCGGAAAACCAAATAAAAAAAATTTATTTTTAAGTAGAATTCATTTAGAAATGAAACGAAGTAAAATAAATTCTACACTAAAATTGATCAAACAGGCCCTAAAAGAGAATTCACAAAAAAAAAATTATTTTGTTTATAAATTAATTGTCAATAAGACATAAAGCTTTTGGTCTTGGTCGACGTCAATTACTTGATAAATTTCACAACAACTGCAATTGAATTCTTTGAAGAAGAAAACAAAAATGTGTCTTCATCTATTCGGTATAGAGATTTACTAATTTAGTTGATTCTTAAATAAGTCAAACAAAGCAGAATGTTGAGTGTTTTAAAATATTCATTTCGTTATATTAAAAGTAGTTACCTACTTTAAATATTAAAATTTTCAAGTTAACATTTTTAGTGGGAGGTAATTTTCATAAATTTCTATGAAAGTTATTCAATAAATTAGTAATATTTGTTATAATTTTTAATAATTTATGGTAATTGTTGAAGAAAAGAAGTTTCTTTAGAGAAAATTATTAACAATCGTCTTAGTTTTGTTAACTTTTGGAGAATTAATCATCTTTTTAAGAATTGCATGGCGGGTTGAGCTGCTGGATTGGATGGTAAGTATAAAAGAAATGGATGATACATGACAAATATGGCTGACACACAGAAAATTCATATCAATAAATTTTTTTCTGTTAAATTCAAGTATAACTTTAATGACCTCAATGAAAAAATAATTATGGTTATCACCATTACCGTAATAACATGATGCTTTAGTAATTCAAAAAATTTAATGCTCGTAATTAAATGATTTTCATTGAGACTTGAACTTGAGAACTTTACAATTGGAGACGGTATCGGTACCAATTGAGCTAGATACTCGTCTTTGCCAGCTACTTTAGTTTGTATTATAAAGAATGAAAGAACCATACGCAAATATAGAGCAATTGTCAATATGATGTAAAGCTTTTGGTCTTAGTCGATGGGGGCAATCGCCTGATAAATTCCACAACAACTGCCGCGGAATTCTTTGAAGCAAGAGACAAGAATGCGTCTTCAGGTATATGATTACTCTGTTCAGATTTGCCACCGCACAAAGCCCTGATAGAAATAAACGGTACCTTTTGCTGGTAACAAACCAATGCTACCGACGCAGATTCCATATCCATTGCGCTAACATGAAAGTTTTCGTATAAGAAGGTTTTATAGGCTTCATTCTCAAGGAAAATGTTTGCACTTGTTCCCCTTTCGACTGTCACCACTTTGGGAGTCTCGGATAAACATGTTGTGGGGTTTACGCAACGGTCTAATGGCACGTCCTGCAATAAATCAAACCCGAGAATATGTAAGATTGACGGTAAAATAATTTGAGTTAAGCGATAGCCAATCTTTGTAAGGAAAAGATATGATTATGTACCTTAAGATTTTTGGAAATTTCAAAATAAAGTGGATCAATAGGAACCCAAAAGGCATGTTGTCTTTGTTCAGGAACTCCATCTACTGGAAATACTTCTTCTGGCTGGTACCATACGTTGTTTAGCAAGTTATCTTTGTTTCCGTCGGTGTTGCTGGTGATTCCGTTGACATTTGCATTGTACTTGGCAATTTTGATATACCCAAATTGTCTTGTGTAGTCTCCGCTTGATTCTAGAGGAAGCTCGTCTTCAGGACCACTTCCATATTTCTGCCAATTCCAAAGACCGGTATGAGACCAGTATTTAGGAATGGTAACATCTCCACCGTTGAGCAAAGGGTTTATAGCTCCGGCGGTTCCATAGTGCACCACACCTTCTACGTTGAACAAACTCAGTAAAAGCTGTGTGGTTATTCCTGTATTTACCATGCCGAGCCCTGTCATTACTAGAATAACTCTTTTTCCAGCAATACTTCCAAACCTGAATCTCCTACCTGAATATAAGAGCATTGGTTAGCATTCAAATACTGAAGAAGTGAAGAAAGAAAGGGTTAATTATGCAATATTGAATTACCAGAAAAATCAATAACGAGAGTGCTAGCAGTGAAATTTGGCGAACGAAGAAGCGGGTTCATCTCAAACATATTAGGAATGACCAAACCAAGATAAGGCCCATTCATGTTTGCTCTATCGATCATTTTGAGCGTACGATGAGAAATTGCTCCGTAAGCTTGATGTTGTTTAAGAAAAAAGAATAGGGCAGAAATATAAATGACAAACAGTTTTAGAGCAGCCATTTTTATGAAGTTTTGATTGTAAGATACAGTACTAAGCTTCTTTCAAATTGACGAATATCATGCTTCCCACCCTTCACTTATATAGTCACTCCCATTTACGCACGTGACATCCAATTCTAAATACTGCTACTTTTTTAAAATCTCATTAGATTAAATCCTTTGCCCTCATGGCAGTATGGCTTTGAACATGGTCAGTTTCAAGCACAATTATTCCCTTATATAAATATACTATTAATTAGACATTCAAGCACGTGCGACTTTTCTTCTAGGTTTTTTTTTTAATTATCTGCTATATAAAAGTAACTGCTATTTGTTTGATTAATAATTAACTATTATTTTATGATTACTTATAATCCAAAGCCATCCATCCAAGCAACTTCCTCCTAACTCCTAACTATTGCTGCATGCTCAGTTGCCTTTTTAGTTTCCAAGAACCATATAAGAAAAGGAAAAAAAAGATATACTTATTTTCTTTTTTAATCTATATATACATGTGAGTGTTATTTGTTTCACTAATTATATAAATTTCAGTTTTATGATTTTTTATAATCAAAGTTTATTTAATTTTTTATATTTAAAAGTTTTAAATTCTTAATTTTACGAAATTTATATTAACTTTGGCATTAAATTCAATTTTTTTTTTAAAAAAAAACTATTAATTTTTTTTATCAATTTAGTATTTTAATCTCATCAAAAATAAATATTGAGAAAATTATATTTTCACAGTTATATATTATTTTTTAATAATTAGTTAACAATTATTTATAATGAAGATTTTTTTCTAATATTTTTTTGGTATATATTACCTAATACAATCGCATTAGTAATCAGATTTATTTTAATTCGTAGTTCCATGCAAAACATATGTAATGGAAATTGTGGGTTTTAAATTTTCTAATAAAAGATGCCACATCCCATCCCATAGTGACAGCCATCCATCGTTACAATTGCTTCTCTAAGTGTACTGCAATCGCTTATTGAGCAATGCAGCTCATGCGTTTTGTCATAATTCTGTATAATTAGTAATTACTCGTATAAATTATACATATAAAGTGTTTCATGTAATACTCAAATAAAAAATAATTTTTCATAATAGTCTCATGAGTTCTTAAGTGTTAGATACATGTTTAGTTCACTATTTTTAGAAGATTTAAATGTTTTTAAGTATCTTTTGGTGGATATTCCATTACAAAACGGGACTTTCACTTGGCAACTACTAGAATGTCCGAAGATAGCGACGGAAATTACCGACGGGCGGCATTTCCGTCGCTATATAACACATTACCGACGGAAATCGGCGACGGATAAAAGTCCATCGCCAATTTCCCAGGAACTTGAGGCGGGAAGAGGGAAAGCACACTCCCGCGTTTTTGCCGACTGATATTGCCGACGAATTAAGTAGCCGTCGGGAAATTTACCGACGGAAAGCACTATTCGTCGCTAATTTCCCATGAAGTTGAGGCGCGAAGTGGCAAAGTAAACTCCCGCCGTTTTTACGACTGCCTTTGCCGACGAATAATGGTATCCGTCGGGTAGTTTGCCGACGGAATTCATATCCGTCGGCATATTTCCACATCTTCAAACGCTTTCGTTTGGCAGTTAAGTTTATCGACGGGTTCGTATATAATCCGTCGGTAACTCCTAGCTAAATGAAGCGCAGCGTTTTAGGGCTAAATTTGCCGACGGAATTGTCCGTCGGTAAATTTAGCCCTAAAACGCGAGCAGCCTCTTCTTCCCCATTTCTCCAGCCGCTTCTCCTTCTTCTTCTTTTCTTCCCTCTTCCCGGCTTCCACCCACCCACCTCGCTGCCGCCTTCCGCCTCACCTCGCTGCCGCCTTCCGCCTCTCCTCGCTGTCGCCTCCCCTCGCTGCCGCTTCCACCCACCACTGCCGCCTTGCGCTGCCGCCTGCCATTTCCTCCGGCCCCCAACGCCGCCGGTCAGTTTTCCATTTCAGTTAACGTTTTTATTTATTATTTTGTTTTTATTGTATTTATATGTAATTAATTTTTAAATTTTTTGAAAATAGTTGCTGCCGCCCGTTGCTGCCTCCGCCGCTTTCCGCTGCCCGCAGTTTTGCCGACGTCCATCTAGGTTAGTTTTTATAAAATTTGATTTTAATTAAATTAAGTTATTATAAGTGTAGTTGATTAAATTAAATAGTTAGTATATTTAGATTAGGTTAGATTAAATTAGGTGTTTATTTAGATTAGGTTAGATTAAATTAAATATTTTGATTAAATTAAATTTATTTAGATTAGGTTAAATTAAATAGTTAGTTTATTTAGATTAGGTTAGATTAAATTAAATTAGGTGTTTTTTAAAATTAAATTAGGGTTGATAATAGACTAATTAGATTTATTTAATTAGTTTATTTAAAATAGATTATATATTAGCCTAATTAGGTTTATTTGGTAAATAACCGTTTCATTTTTAATTATTTAGTAATTAACCGGTTAATTAAGCCTAATTGATAAACATATTTAATTTAGGTCAAATGTGTTAAGTAATGTTAATTTAATACGTAACTATTAGTGAGTTGTAGGTCAAATGTGTTTACTTACTTAATTAATTTTTAATAGTAGGTTAAATTTATAATATTTGGCAATTTTATAATTAAATAGTAATTATTAGACGTTTGGTTAATTAGATTTCAATTGTGTTATTTTTGCGTTAGTAATTAAAAATAATTGTGATTAATTGAGAAGTATCTTAAATCAAAAACATTAACTTGAATTGGTATGTTGGATATTTTCGTATATGTTTTATTTGCTTGCAGGCTTTCCCTGAAAAATGGGCGATGCTCATTTTTAGGGGAAATGCTGTCCGATTTTTGTTAGAAAATAATAACAATTAGATTAGAAAATAATAACAATTAGATTAGTAAACAATAACAATTAGATTACAATTTTATTGTAGACCTCTCTCTGCTGTGGATTCCTGATAGCCGGTGACAGTAGACGCCTGCTCCGATTTTTCTGACCGGGATCCAGCATTGGCGTGCGGTTCTGCCCTACAACAAGTAGGTTTTATTTCTTTTTGTATTTTATTTACATAGTTAGATTAAAAACACCACTTCAATTTAATTAATTAAACACGATTTTATTCCCACCGAATAAAATCGTAATCCTAGCCGTAGATTTCCCGTCTCGTGACTTTAATCTATTGAATGTCACAGGATTGTACAGTTTGTACAGTTCGCAAAACTCGTGCTTCCGTAATCTGACTGCCGAAAAAATATATGCGTAGTTACGGTAGAAAAATATTTTGTGGTTTTTTTAGCGTTTGTTCTCCGGGTGCATATTGGTATATACCGCGTAACGCTTGTTCTTCACAGAATATTTAATCAGCGTTACTCAGGATATAGTACATAGCGCACTTAAGGAGAACGACGCCGGAAGGCTGCCGAATATTTTTTTCCGTTCCTACACATATATGGTGGTCGGGTTACGGGGCGCCAGTTTTGCGAATGGGATAGGTCCATACCCTTTTAGCAGTCAATTACATTGACGTTGCTATCCTTGAGCCTGTAAACCACCTAATTATTTGTGCAACAGACATGAATCAGGACCGCAGTTGGATGTATATTAGACATAGTAATGGATTGCTAGCGAAGGATTTTTTGATAAGGTTGAGGAGTTTGTCGAGTTTGCTTTACGACATCCTGAATGTAAGAGTGGGGCAAAAATAAAATGCCCGTGCTCTAGGAGAAAATGCAGAAACACAAATTACCGAGATCCAGAAGATGTCAAGTTACATGTGTTGCAGTCTGGGTTTGTTGAAGATTACCAAGTGTGGGTTCATCACGGTGAGGGCACTGTCTTGAATCCTCCTCCTTGGGCACTGCCATCGGGTAATTACGATCAGTTTGACTACGGAAATGACGAGGATGGTTTTGATGCAGTTCAGAAAATGGTGATCGATGCAGCTGGTCCTGAAATGTTTACTGATGAAGAGCCTCCTAATCAGGAAGCCCAGAGATTTTATGATATGATGCGTTCGGCGGAAGAAGAAATATGGCCCGGGAATAACAGACATTCCCCTTTGTCCGCAGCAACTAACATATTGGACATTAAATGTCGCCATCAGGGTTCAGTTGCTTTAATTGACGACATTTGTAGTTTAATGCAAGAATTGCTGCCAGAGGAGAACAAGATGCCAGCAAATTTTGCTAAAATTAAAAAGCTGGTGAAAGGTTTGGGGTTGCCGGTGGAGGTTATTGAATGCTGTTTTTACAACTGCATGCTTTTCTGGGGGGAAGATGAGGCTTTAACGTGCTGTAAAGTGTGTGACCACGAACGGTGGAAACCAGTTACCAAAAGCAATTCTTCCAGAAAACGAAAGGCCAACGTGCCATATAAGAAGATGTTTTATTTTCCAATTACTCCGAGGCTGCAGAGGTTGTATGCTTCGAAAGCCACAGCTGGGCATATGACATGGCACGCCGAACATGAAATGGAAGACGGGAAAATGTGTCATCCGTCTGATTCTCCAGCCTGGAAACGGTTTAGTGAGTTGCATACGGATTTTGCTGACGAACCTCGAAATGTTAGACTTGGCTTATGCACTGATGGGTTTCAACCATTTGGCAGTTTCGGGTCACCTTATTCTTCATGGCCGGTAATTGTGACGCCTTATAATCTGCCTTCAGGCATGTGCATGAAGCATGAGTTCATGTTTTTAACGATACTTGTCTCGGGTCTGCGTAATCCGAAAAACACTATGGACATTTTCCTCCAGCGGTTGTTAGCGGAGAAACCAATTGTGGGAATCTGGGATCCGGACCTTTGATATTCACAAGCGTCATAACTTTCAGATGAAAGCGGCCCTTATGTGGACAATTAATGATTTCCCGGCCTATTCAATGCTATCTGGTTGGAGCACATCAGGTAGATTGGCATGTCCATATTGCATGGAAGATACGAATGCATTCACGCTTACTAAGAGTGGTAAACAATCGTGGTTTGACTGCCACAGAAAGTTTCTACCTCCGGGGCACCGTTTTCGTCGAAATGTCACCGATTTTCGAAAAGGTAAACAAGAAAAAAACCATTTTCGTAGGGTGAAAACAGGAGATGAACTGTTGGCAGAGGTGGACCGCCTAGGGTTTAGGAGGGCATATGAGCCCCATGCAAAAGTTATTAATGCCGACTTGTCGAAGAAGTGTGGTTGGAACAGAAAAAGTATATTTTGGGATTTGCCGTATTGGAGAACAAATGTGATTCGGCATAATTTGGATGTCATGCATATCGAGAAAAATATTTTTGACAACGTTTTCAATACCGTGCTGAATGTTCCTGGAAAGACAAAGGACCATGCAAAATCAAGGGCAGAGTTAACTGATTTTTGCGATCGTCCGGAACTACCACAAGACCCAACTACTGGTAGATATCCGAAGGCACTGTATGCTCTGGACAAGGAGCAAAAAAAATTATTGCTAGAATGGATTCAGCAAATTAAATTCCCGGATGGCTACGTGTCAAACTTGTCTCGGTGTGTTGATTCAACCAAACAGAAAATGATGGGCATGAAAAGCCACGACTGTCATGTGTTTATGCAGCGACTCCTACCAATTGCGCTGCGTGAGCTTCTCCCAAAAGAGATATGGGAGCCTATAGCAGAGTTGAGTATCTTCTTCAGGGAGTTAACTGCTACATCACTTAAGGGCGAGGATCTGAAACGTATGGAAGAAGAAATCCCGAAGATACTTTGCAAGTTGAAACGCATATTTCCTCCCAGCTTTTTTGATTCGATGGAATATCTTCCTGTACATCTGCCATACGAAGCTAGAATGGCTGGACCGGTTCAGTATCGGTGGATGTATCCATTTGAAAGGTGATGTAAATAAATATCTTTTATATTCATCGATTTTTGTTTGAAGTGTTTAATTGTATTAATCAATTCATGATTGAACAGATATTTGCGGAAATTGAAAAAAAAGGTATCCAACAAAAGTCGGGTGGAAGGCAGCATTAGTAGCGGATACCTAATAGAGGAAACAGCAAAATTTGCCTCTTTTTATTTCACGGATGGTGATCCGACGTTACCCTGTCGACTGCAAAGAAATGAGGTATTTGATACCGATATGGATGATGATGTCGACCGACTTTCAATTTTCAGAACAGTTGGGGAACCCATAGGTGCCTGCCGCAAAAGACATCTGGACGAGTATGAATATGTCGCCGCCCGGAGTTACGTCCTTTTGAATTGTGCGGAAATCGAACCTTACAGAGAGTAAGCATTGCTTCTACACATTTCAATATATTACTGAGTTACAAAATTTAATGCGCCAGCTCACAAATTCTCATGTATTCTTCTGAAAGTGTTTTCGAAGACGAATTGCATGCAATCAACCCTGCAATCACGCGGATCGAAGTTGAAGGAAAGTTAGAAAGGGAATTTGTGTCCTGGTTTGAAGGACATGTAAGTATTGGCAACGTACGGCTTCTTTTATTTCTCGTTCGTTTTAATTGCCGACTCATGTAAATGTTTGCTGTCCTCCAGGTGAAGGACCCAGCTACATGTATGAATCCCTATATTCTAAGTCTTGCGAAAGGCCCACTTAGATCAGTCAAAACATATAAGGGATATCGTGTAAACGAGTTCAAATTCAATACTCAAGATTATGGCGAGGATCGAGTTACTATGAATAATGGAGTTTGTGTTAAAGGGTCTCTATTCGGTCCAGCCGTAAGCGACTTTTATGGAATGCTGACTGACATTATTGAGATTGAGTATCCAGCGCTGCCAATTAAAAGGACCGTCCTATTTAAATGTGATTGGTTCGATCCAACTCCAAACGTGGGTATGTCAGTGCATCGTCGATACAACATGGTAGACGTTAATCACAGAAGGAGGTACAACAAGTACGAACCTTTTATTCTAGCCGAACAGGCCGGTCAAGTCCATTACTTACCATACCCAAGTAAAAGACGAGATACAAAAGGACTGGTGGGCAGTATGCAGGATAAAGGCTAGATCTGAGCTTGACATGCCAGATGAGGTTTTTCTGGCTTTCCAGGACGACGTCGTAGAACATGCTCTTAATGTGGAAACAGCTGATGATCCGACTAATTTGGTTGACCCGGACGAGGAAGCAGATGAGGAGGCGTTGGAAACGACGCCAACAGCAGAGACAGGCGATGATTTTCTACCATCCTCATCAGACGAAGCGTAGGACTACGAAGAGTTGTAGTGTAGGCTAATTAATGTAATAGAATCTGTATGACTAGTATTGTTACATGCATTAATGACTGATATTTATGTTTTTATATGTATGTTTATCGACGAATTGATTAATTATTTATTAATATTTGTTATTTATGTATGAAATTGTATGTGCATATCTACTTCTTTGTAGATATGAGGGGTCAGGGTAGCCGCAGACATGTTTAGGACCGTCATCAGAGAGATCCGAGAGACACTCCCCCCACAGACGCTCCACCTGACGGGGACGATCCGCAACTTCAGGCGGCGCCTGGGCCGCAGAGGGAGGCCCAGCAGCAGGTCGAGTACGAGATTGATGCCTCGGGGAGGTTAAAGGTCGCACCTGACGCTCTGAGGTATTATCACTGTTATCCATTTTTTAAAGTTTAGTTAAAAACACTATTTAACTAATTTTATGTTTTGAAATGATAGGGAGCGGCTACATGACAGCGGGAAGGTCTCCAGAGGCTTGCTGGACATCTTTCGTTCCTGCTGGTTCATAGAAGGTTCTTCCTGGAAGGGATTGAAGGCGGAGCAGAAGGCGGAGCAGAAGACGTTCTACTGGGAGGAGTTCAAGGTAATATTTACATTAACATTTTATTCAATTTTAAGTTTCATATTATTCAAATTTACTAATTAATTATCTATTTATTTGTTAAATACGTGCAGAAGAAGTTTTGGTGGGACTCCATCTATCCCGAGCAGGCGATTAGAGATGTCTTTATGAGACATGCTGCTAATCATTACAAGGACACAATTCACGCGATGAAGAGTGTTAGGGATAACAGTGTCACAGATGATATTTGGGCGGCATGGAATGCGATTTGGGATACGGCTGCGGCGAAAAGGAAGTCCGCCATCGCTCGGGCTAACAAGATGAGTGAGCCGTCAGGGCCCGGGACTGGACCGGTGCGCCACACGGCAGGATCGCGCTCAGCTGTGAAGCATATGACCGTTTTGGTAAGTTTTCTAAATTTTTATTCTTCAGACTTAAATGATTATAGTGTTTAAATGTTCATTATTTATATCGAATTAAATTTATGATTTTTTGTCTCAGAGTTAGGAGCTCGGTCGTCCTGCGATATATGCTGAGTTGCATGTTCGTATGCACTCGACAAAGGACGATCGGAACAAGTTTGTCGACAAGAGGTCGCAGGATAAGCATGTAAGTCTGATGTAACTTGATATTGAATCGTTATTACTTGATTGTAGTTAATTAAAACATGTGAAATATAAATTGAGAACTGTGAACTGTGAATTGTGAATTGTATGTAGTCCATGTTTGTTTGCAGGAAGTCCCTGAAAATGGGTGATGCTCGTATTATAGAGGAGATGCTGCCGAATTTTAGTTAGGAATTTAAAGTTTAACTATTTCTGTTTTCGATTATCGAAATCGTACTAACTTGACTACTTGTTTATTTTTTCAGGAGCGTTTCCTTGCAGAGCGTGCAGCTGCGACCCAGTCCTCGAGGGGGTGAAGAAGCAGCGGGTTTACGGAGTTGGTTCAGCTGCAGCTTCGTACATCGCGTCATTCAAGGGCACCGGTGTGCGCCGCGGCTCCTGCTTGTCGTCCCAGCAGACTCACTCGACCGAGGATATCGAGGAGCGGATCCAGAGAGAGGTATCCGCTCGGGTGCAAGGGATGCGGGAAGAGATTCAGAGGGATGTGGAGTCTTCCGTCGACGAGCGGATTGCTGAGAGGGTCCGCTCGGAGCTGGCAAAGATGATGAGCACTCTACCAGAAGCCATTCGCCCCCCGCAGCCCCCCTCAGGTCCAGATGACGAGGATATTACTAGACTTTAGTTTTTTGTATTCCTATACAGTATTATGCTTATAAACATCGACAAATTTGTTAACGCTTATTCCGTATTTATATATAGATACTTTTGATTCATCTTATTTAGTCTGTTTGTATGTGTATATTATTTTTGTAATTCTGAACAGGTATAATAGACAAAAAACATCCCATAACGGGGAGGAACACGGCAATTTTTTTGTAGGAAATGAAGCCGTATTACCGACGGATTTCTTCTTTACCGACGGATTATTCCGTCGGTAATTTAATACCATTTTCCGACAACAACTACCGACGGATTATTCGTCGGTAAAGAAAACAAGGGGCAACGGAAGTTACCGACGGATTGTCCGTCGGTAAATATTCCCGACGGAATATCCGTCGGATCATCGTCGGCAACGGCCCTCTTTCACCGACGGTTTTACCGACGACAATCCGTCGCAATATTTGCCGAAGGAATTATCGGTCGGTAAAATGTCGGATCTTCGTCGGTGTGTTAGTCACAACTCACCGATAGATTTATATTTTTACCGACCACTTTTTTTCCGTCGGTGACATTTCCCGACGGATAATTTTTGTCGCCAATGAATGCCGACGAAAAGCGTGCCGACGGATGGTATCCGTCGGCAGTACGTCGGTAACTAAGTTTACCGACGGATGTTCATGTGTTAGTGACGGAAATTTCCGTCGCTAACACCGAACATTCTTGTAGTTAAAGTTTGCAGTTAAAATCTTGCATTTACAAATGCTTAATCTCGGCTATGATATGTACCCTTTGGCAGTGAAAAATCGTATTGCCAAAGATGCCTAATCTCAGCTATGACAGATACGGTCTAAAAGTCCGTTTCCTTGTTGGCGATGCCTAAAGGCTAGCTAGACCATGTTCCCAATCTGTTTCAAATCACTATGTAGCTTTGACTGGGGTCCTAAACCCTTCCGTTCTTTGATTGTTTGGTGGAATCATGGTGGTTCTGGTAATTTTATCACTCACTCTTGGCTTTCAATTGGTACCTGATACACGTGTTATATATATATATATTCTTATTTTTAATGCGTTTAATATTGGTTAATTTTGATTTATTATGCTTGAAAGGGTAAGGATTTTGTAGAAAAATCATATTGAAGCACTTTGAATCAAGAACCGACCAATAGAGCGAAAGATTGAAGAAATATATAAAATTTTACAGTCATTTTGGGATCAACTCGAGCTAACCTCCCAAGCTCGAGTTGAGATGAATTAGCAAAATAGTCTATCGAAGACACTAGCTGTCTCGACAAGCCACAACTCTTGCTCGAGCACGACCGCCGCTGTCTCGACGAGACAAGGCTATCTCGTTCAGATATGATAAGAATTAAGACAAGACGACATTAACTCAATTTGGGATGTCGTGTTTAAAAATTAAGATAAATTTCTTTTCTCTAAATTTTGTTTTCTTTTGCATTAAAGACAATATCATGTCTAAAGTGTAGCGTGAATAAAATGTTGAAGTAGGAGCATTCTACATTGGTATGGGTGCGAGTAGACTTATGTTTATATATAGTTGGACCTTTCCATTTAATACAATTTGTTTAGGAATTTTTACAAAATTGACATAAAAGGAAGAAAAATTATTTTTTTATCATAAAAAAATAGTCTACTTCAAACTTACTAGATTTTATTAAAAATAATTGTAAAATTACCAGAAGCAACGCATACACTTTAGCCACAAAAATGCTGGGGACTTTTAATTAGTACTTTTTCCGTTTAATTAAACTAGTGATATGAGATTAGGTGATTTATTTGGGAGGAAAAAGACACCGAATTTTCTCATCGGTGATAGATTTGCAAAAAAATGAAAGGTGGTGATTTTATTTGACACTTTTTAAAAAATGTGATTAAAATAAAAAAACATGTAAATGTGGTGATTTTATATAGAATTGATCCTAAAATATATGAGCAATGCTATATAACCCACCTCTTTTAGCTCACGCCGCCTTACGTGGCAATCAAAGATTGAGTGTATTAAATTTTATTTTTTTTGAGATATACATTTTTGAGTGGGAATTGGATGAATGAAACTTTGCCACATAAGGAGGGTTACAAAGATGTGTTAAATAGATGGGTTATAAAATATTTTTCAAAATAATGCTATATTTTTCACTACATTGACTTTTATATTCTATACTAGCGTCAGTCCCGTGCGTTGCACGATTTTTATTTAATTCATTTTTAATGGTTATCTAAATTTATTATATCAATTTATTTTTTTAGCTATTAAATTATAAATTAAAGGCCAAATCTGCAAAAAATATCAAGCATTTGCTATTTATGTCAGTTATGACCAAATTTTTAAGGCTTAAATGCACAAAAAATTACAAAATTTCGCTTGTTTTTGGTATTTAACATTATCTTTTAATTTTGATAAAAAGGTACATGAACTTTCAAAATTTTGCAATTAAAGACACCAGCACTGTTTTTAATATAAAATGGCACAGTTTTGGATGTAAAATGACACTATTTTTCAAAGGAAAACATTCATAGTCTTAATTGCAAAAAAATGAAAACTTTATGTTAAATATGCCAAAATTAAAAGATTATGTTGAATACCAAAAATACGTGAAAATTTGTGATTTTTGGTGCAGCAACATTTAAAAATCAGCAAACATAACCCGTTTTTGCATCTTATGTTTATTTTATAGTCATTTTTGAACCAATTTGGATTTTTTATTAAACCTTTTATTGTAACACCACGCAAAAGTTTAGTATTTTATTGTATTTTTTTTAAATCTTATATACATGATTGTTATGTTGGCAAGAAAATTTGTTTTACTTGAATTTGGCTATAAAAGGACAACAATTTGTCAAAACGGATTATATTTGCCGATTTTGAAAGATTTTTCATAACTGACAAAAGTCGTAAATGCATGGTATTTTTAGAGGGTTTGGCCTAAATTAAAACTAAAAAGAAATACTAATATACTATATAATTAATCATTAATTTTATTTTCATAGTTCTAAATTGTTACCAAATTTAAACAAATATTGTTAAAATAAAAAAAATCATAAAGTCTTTCTTAAAATTTTAATTTATAAATAAAATTACCAAAATAATTAACGTAACACTGCAAAATATTACATATTTAAAAAGTTTCAATAGTAAGAAATCTGAGTAGGAGTGCCATAAAGTATACACGATTCTTTACCATGTACAATAAAATTATTTAAAAAGCAATTAAAAGATGTCAGGTGCGCGCCGTGGGTCGGATCCAGATTAGTCAAGGCGAAGCCCTGTAAATCGGATGAGCAACAAAAAAAAAAGACCATTTATAAAAAAAATATTTATACAATTTCTAAAGACGGGATAATGTGATTTAAATCCCTTTATATAAGCATTGTAGTTTTTACTATATAACCCTTTTCACAAGTAAAAAATCCTTTAAAAAAAATAAAACATCAACATTAGGTAT
Source organism: Mercurialis annua (assembly GCF_937616625.2). Classification (NCBI taxonomy): domain Eukaryota; kingdom Viridiplantae; phylum Streptophyta; class Magnoliopsida; order Malpighiales; family Euphorbiaceae; genus Mercurialis; species Mercurialis annua. Next base: position 53,222,580 of record NC_065570.1, on the reverse strand, counting down.
CAAAAACATATATTATAACACCAACGTAGTTTAAAGAATGGAAATATATTACTTCATTTAACTTTCTTAACGGTAATAGGTGTGTAATATAAATAAAAATGCTATTAACAGAAAGACATGTGAGAAAATAAAATAAAATAAAGCACAATTCAAATAAGATACATATATATTAGTAGGTTTAAATGTAAAAATTATAATTTATCAAAATTAGTTAGACATGAATATTATATGTAAAATTAAAACAAATAAAACATTCACATTTATTGCTTAAAAGAAGGTATTACCAAAACTAAATTTTAAAAAAATATTTTTTTAAAAATAATAATTTAATTAAAAATATTTAATATATATTGCAGAAATTTGAAATAGTAAGGAAAAATAAAATAAAAAACTGGTATATTTAAAATTTATTTGTAATTATAATTGAATAAAACTAATCAGCCTAAAAAAAACTAAGATTATAAAATCAATTATCAATTAATTTTGACTTTTTATCAAATTGGTTGATATAATAAAAAATATAATTACGTTTCTTTTCATAATTTTAAGTTGACACATTAGCAAATCATCAATTAAAGTAGTTTTAAATTACAATTGTAATTATACTTATATATTGGCTTAAATACATCAAAAATCATCAACTTTCGCGTGTTTTTGGTATCTAACATAATATTTTAATTTTGACATATTTAACATGAACTTTCCAATTTTTTACAATTAAGACTACATGACTTTTCCTTTGAAAAATAGTGTTATTTTACATCCAAAATGGCGTCGTTTTAATATAAAACGGTGTCGTTTTACATCCAAAACGGTGCATGTGTCTTTAATTGCAAAATTTTGAAAGTTCATGTACTTTTTTGCCAAAATTAAAAGATTATGTTAAATACTAAAAACACGCGAAAGTGGTGAATTTTGGTACATTGAAGCCTTATATATTTATCAAATCAAATTAAGTATTCAACCAACTAATACGATATATTAATAATTAATCAAGTGTTTTTCATATTAAGTTAGAAAATAACTTTAACATTGACAACTATTTACTTTCATATTAGGTTAGCAAATAAATAAAATTAGACAATAAAAAGACAATTATCATTTCTCTGATTGTAAATGAGATAGTGCAGAGTAAAGATTTAAAAAATTTTAATAAACAAATAAAAGAAACGTGAAAACTACATCGTTCACATATACATAAATTCAAAGAAGAAAAAATAGAAAAATAAAACAATCATTATCATCGGTATTTTGCTCTTGATGCATAAACTACAAATTTAGATACATATAAATAAAAAAAATTATCTTTTTCCCTTGTACTCATTTAATTTAACTTTAACACATTGCTCTTCCATTAAAATATTTATATCCACTTGAAAGAGTGAAGTGCAGTTGATTCTTTGTACTTATTTTTCACATATTTTCTATAATGATGGAGTAAAAATACTTGCAACCAGCCTATTTATATTAATTTGGTGAAAGAAATGATTAGGCATAGTTGTTACAATAATTTTGGCATATGAATTAATTTTAATTATGTAATACAAATAAATGAGAAGGTTATTTTTTTAGACTTAAATTATAAATTACTATCATTAACGCAATTAATGCAATCTTACGAAAAAATAAAAAGGCACAATCTTATTTCTGTAGATTGAAATTTATAAAAAAAATTAACAAAACAAAAGCTGTAATGTTAAAAAAATAATTTAAAGAATAATACATAATCTTATTTAGTTTTAAAATAATATAAATATATTTTTGATCTTTTATACTAAAAAAAACACATAAAAATATTCATTTATTCAGCAGATTTTTGGTTGCATATTCTGGGTCTGGAATTTTTGCTCTTATCTTTTGCATTTCCGCTGCTTACATTCTTTTTATATAAATTCGATGATTTATGAAATAACATCTAACAATATTGATATAAGGAAATTAAAAAGCTTTTATTTTAGCAAAAAATAACAAAACAAAATAATTAAAAATGACATATAATCCAACAATTTACTATATATAAATCAATTAATATATAAGAGATAAGACTTTTAATGAAAGAAATATTTTTCTTTTTCTACTTATTTTGTTTGTTAAATAATATTATAATTGTGTAATCATCATCAAGATATATCTCATTTGTTTCTTCAAAATTTCATCCCTTTAAATTCAATTATAGTAACAAACTTGGAGAGTAAAATAAAGGCAGAAGGTACAAAAAAGCCCTCGAATTTTTCTTAAAAGTACATATTAGCCTTTTATTTTATCTAGGCACAATTAAGCTCCAGTATTTTTAAAATTGAACAATTAAATCCTTATTATTTTAAAATCGAACAAATAAACCCTTTTAGTTTACTTTTAGGACACTTACCCCCTCATATTTTTGGTAAATATTTTAAATATTAAAATTATTTTTGAACTTTTTTTATATATGATTATGAGAGACATGTCAGCCATTATCGAGTGTTTCTAATGATGTTGGATGAAAGGGGTTATTTGCTCTATTTGAAAATAAAGAGGGCTTAATTATACCTCAAAAAAAGTAAAAGGGCTGATTTGTACTTTTGTAAAAACTACGAGGTTCTTTTTGTACCTTTTCCCTAAAATAAATAACCAAATGTTTATAAAAATTTGAAGATTTACAATCAATAAAAAAATAAATAAAAAATTATTTGAGAAATAGAAATATCTTATTTAGATATGTAATTGTTACCGAAAAATAATAAGATTTTTTTAAAAAAAAATTCATTAGTTCTTTTTTGTAAAAAAATTCTTTTTTATTTTTCAAACACAATTTCATTAGATATTTTTTGTAAAATGAAATGTCATTCAACTTTTTGTTATGGTGAATTACTTATCTATATTTCATATATCTCACGATCTAAGTAATATCAAATTTGTCAATACCTGCAATCAAACACAACATACAACACTTAAAAATTAAAATTGTAAAGATATATAGAAGTTCACTAAAATAAAAATGATAACCATCAAAATATCTCATTTACTTCATCAAAAATTAAATCTGTCAATACCCTTCAAATTTGATCACAATACAAAATCTACACAACAAAATCAAAATCAAAATCAAACTTAAAATCAAACTCATGATTGATTATTTTTTTATATTAAATAAGAGAAAAAAATAATAGAAATACTTACCTCAAAAGAATTCAGTATTGAGAAAGAACAAAAATATGAGAATGGTTGTGAGAATGTGAAGTATTATAAAGAAAATAAAATTAGATTAACAAACCAATTAAATCTTATCAAATCAATTAAAATGAAAAGTTTAAAATATTTAAAACAAATAAGAGTGACGTTAACCAAAAGATGCAAAATTAAAGAACAAAAATATAAAAATCGAAATTAAAAAAATAAAATAGAAAGCTAATGAAAAAAAAACAATAATTTTGGATGGACTTAATATTTACCTTCATTCGGAGTCTATTTTCTCTTGATGAGTGGATCTTTATTATGAATGAATCTTCACAATACCTGCATAAAAATATAATCAATCATGAGAAAATATTTCATCAAAATATAATCAATTATGAGAAAATATTTCATCAATAGATAAAAAGAAAAAAAAACCGAAACAACTAAAAAGCTACAACATAATGAAAAAGAAGAAGAAGTTAACTTATCTAAAAAGTTAGTAAACAAAGTAAAAGTATGAATAAATATATATATATATATATAATGATAAATTATAGGTTAATCAAAAGTTTTTCGACAGTTATTAGGGTTTAATACTATCTTTATAAAGTAATTGATTGAGTGGTTACCAAAAAGAACATAATTACCCCATTTTCTCAGTATTTAAATAAGGTAATTCAATACCAAATAATAGCATTTACAGCCAAAATAACCTACAAAATAGAAAAGCCTTACTTGACAACGTATTTAATAGGCTAAAAGTGTTTACTGATAATAAAAAATTATTGGTATATTCAATGTATTTTGTATCTACTTTCCATAATATAAATTGCAAAAATTAGTAACAGCTCTATAGTTATTAGCTTTCATTATCTCTGTCTCCTAATTTTATAATAAAAAAATATATAAAATTATTTTAGAAGTGCCACTTGGCATTTAAAAAAAAGGAAAAAATATTAAAAATACATGTAGAAATATCACATGTCAATCATAGAAAAAAAACACTCATATTTATCTATTTATTTATATATATATATATATATATATATATATATATATATATATATATATATATATATTAGAATGAGAAATCAAAAGTATGAAATCAATAAAATTAAAAAATATTTTAGGTTTAAGGAATGATTTAGTGTTAAAAACGGTAAGAATAAATAGCAATTAATTGAAAGAGAGGAGAGAGAACATAATTTGCCTTTCAAATTAGAAATGATTTAAAAAACATATATAAAAAGTAATAAGTCTATTATTATGAAAATATAAATAACTAAATCAAATTCAATGATGCTGAAGAAATTAACCTATAAGAATTTTTTTTTATTAAAAAAGATAGCTATTCAATTATTGATATAAATCTTGACAAAAAAAATCATTCTTAAAAAAAAAATTACTGTTATAATTTTATATGTCAAAGTTTTGAAAATTATTAAATATTAATAAAGGTCAATTATTGAATAGTTTAAATCAAATTCAATGATGCTGAAGAAATTAACCTATAAGAATTTTTTTTTTATTAAAAAAGATAGCTATTCAATTATTGATATAAATCTTGACAAAAAAAATCATTCTTAAAAAAAAATTACTGTTATAATTTTATATGTCAAAGTTTTGAAAATTATTAAATATTAATAAAGGTCAATTATTGAATAGTTTAAGTGCCATTTGGCATTTAAAAGAAAGAAAAAATATTGATAAATACATGTGGAAATGACACATGTCAATCATTTGGAAAAAATGTCATGCTTTATATATATACTAGCTTTAGGCCTGTGCGTTGCACATTTTTTATTTAAAAACTAATTAATAGTATTTTTTTTTATAATTGGATATGGTAAAACATATGTGGGAGATTTTGAATTTATGATCTAGCAGTTTGTTGTGCAATGCTAATACCATTTGAGTTATAGTCGTTGGTAATTAATATATTATTTTAGCTATAGTTATAGGAATTTGTTATGCATTTTGATAAGTATTCTTTTAATTAAGTATCAGTAGTTGTTGAATTGTTTTCAATAAATAAAATTTATAAATTTATTTTAATTAAAAGTGTTGGTTTGCTTCTTATTTTTTTTAAAAAAAATTCATCTCAAACTTATACAATTCTATCTTTCATATTTCAAATTTTTTTATTTACACAAAACGACTCGTCATTTCATATCTTTCATGCTAAATTAATTTCATAATAAACTAAAGAAAAAACATGGTTTCAATTATAATATTAAATTATCCATTGTAATTAAAATTTATATATTGTACACTTCTTTTATTAGCTATTAAATTAATTAAAATAGAACAAAACATAATGTATATTTAAACAGTCAATTTTCAATTACTTTATGGATAAATGAATATAGTCCTCTAGCTATATATTACTTAGAAATAAAGTATATATATATATATATAATTATATCTACATTTTTATTAATAATTATTTTAATACGTTATTTGGCAAAATAAGTTACTTTCAACATAATTAGACCTATCAAAAGGTTAAAATTAAACATAAAGAAGTGATAATAGACCGGAAGGTTTAATAATTAGAAGAAGAAAAAATAATATAGTCTATTTATATATATTATGGTGAGATTAAAAATTAAACATTTATTTTTAATAAATTTCATTTAATTGTCTTAATAAATAATCTATTGTAACTGACTAAAGTTAATTAAGATTTTATAATTGCATAATTTTAAAAAATATAAATAATAGTAATGTGAGGGTGAAATGAAATGTTAATATTATTTTTATATATTAGAATTAATTTTTTAACGGATATTAACATTAATTGATGATACATTGATAGTTTTAACTTTAATATTATTAATATATTAGCATTGTAACGTTTGAAACTCAGGGGGTTAATTAGCTAAGGAAATTAGTAAGTTAAAGAATATGAAAGATATACAAATTTTTAAAAATCTCTTCACATGCCTAAAAGTATATTTTATTTGACTCCAAAAATAACAATAAAGCAAATATGTCAATGGAGATGATTATTATTTTTAGGCGTACATATTTCACTCAAATTAAATTCATAATGTTTTTTAAAAAATGAACCAACACATATAAAATAAATAAAAATAATGATGATAATTATTGGCCATCAATATTATTTTATTTCTGTTAGTATTCAAAATAATAACATTTATATAAATAATTTACATAAATAAAATATCATGAATCATTTATAAAATAATAAAACAATGTCAAAAGAAAATATATCAAATTTGTTCAAAAGTAACTTTCAAAATAATTACCATTTATACTTTAAATTAGCATTTTAAATTTCCATATTTTAGCAAATGGTGATTATTTTAAATGTTAACATCTTTTAGAATTGTAATTAGTAAATGGTAATTATTCCAAATATAAATGGTATTAAATAGTGAAGAAATATATGCATTTAATAAGATAATTAATAGACATTATAAAATATATTTTTAAATTTAGCATTTTGAATAATACAATTTTAGTGACAAAATGATTAATTAGGAAAGAAAAGCCAAATAATTGTTTTTACAAACAAAGAAACATGAAAAGAAATTCTATTCTGTAAAATATAAAAAAAGATATAATTAATATTATCAATTAATTTTTTTTAAACAAATATTAGTAAATAGATTTATATTGAAAATATAAGAATAAAACAATGTGGCTATATTGCTCTTGCATGCTTTATATCTACTGGAATTGTCAATAAACAATTGAGATATAGGGTTATTGGTTGTTTTTAATTTTGATATTTTTATTAGATTATGGATATTTTACAGTTATAGATATTTAAAAAAAATGCAATATACATATTATAATAGATAATTAAATGAATAAATAACCACACGTATTATATAATAATATAACATAATATAGTTAAATTAAAAGCAAATAAATCACTAACCTTTTCAATGTCATCTAATGGCAAAAATGACAAATATTTAAATTTCAAAGGAGAAAATACTAATTTTAAAGAAGAGAGTGCTAAATGTAAAACACTGAAAAAGTAATATATTAACGAATAATACTAACTAAATCATTACATTTGGTAAATTTAAAAGAGAAAAGATCTTCTAAAATATGAATTGAATAAATAACATATTCATATTTTTTTTATCTTATATTGTAGAACTATATTGCTAAATTCACAATAATTTTTGTCAATTTCAATTGGACAAAAGAGCAAATAAAACATAAGAAGACAAAGAATAACAATCATATGAACAAATATGCAAAATATATTACAAACGATCTAAAAACAAATGATATAACCACAATATGAAAAGAAAGAACCTTAGTAGAAAAAAGGGTGAATAGTGGTCATCATATATAAGAGCAGAGAATAAGAATTTACAAAAGGAGCATTAAATTCACTAATCATACCATATTAAATAGTATTAATTAGAAAAACGTTAATTTCAATAAATTTTCTATAAAAGAGTTGAAAAAAACGTTATAGAAGTTTTAAGAAAAAAATGTTAATAACTTATAGTAACAATTTTAAAAAGGAATGCTATCTAATTAAAGTGCATTAAATTTATTAATTTTATCATACTAATTAAAAAGAAATATAATGAAACTTTACAAGAAAAAATGTTAAGAGTTAACTGTTTCCATAAAAAAATATTGGTAATTAATTGTTTCCATATTAAATTAGCATTACAAATAAACTTTATAAATCAATTAATATAATATTATAATATTCAAAAAAAGATGATTAAAATATTCTTGAGATATGAATTGTCTAAAGAATAATGTCAAATAATAAAATATTTAATTTAATTGTTTCAATTTCTTTATTAAGATGTGTAGTCATAATCATAGTCTTAATGGTTTCTTATTATTTAGATAAAAAGCTGTAAATGAAAAATATAAAATGTTTTTTTAAATCATTTCATTTAACTACTTCAATTTATTGATATACTTTTAAAATATGAATTAAATAAAACTTTAAATAGAAAGGCTAAGAAGTTTTTCCATTGGTGGCTTACCATTTATAGTCATATAATCATAGCTATAAATTTTTAAATTATAAAAGAATAAGAATCAATAACATTAAAATAATAGATGCTAATTTTTTATGGAATAGCTTAATTTTTTTATTAATTTTTAAAAATATACAATTAGTATGTTTATTTTTTTTATTTGTATAATTTTTTATTTATAAATTAATACATAGTTCATCCCTACTTTTAAAAAGTTCAGAAAATTAAAAAGAAATATTATCAAATATAATATTTTATATGTATTAGAAGTAGATAGTAGTAGATTGCACGTGGAAAGTTAAAATTTCAATTAAGTATGCCTTTTTTAGGAAGTGTATTTTTATATAAATATTTATTATATGATACAAAAATTAAAAAAAATTAAAATCTTATAGTAATTGCTAGTTTTTTTTAGAATGCAAATAAAAGTTATCAAATAAATGATTAGTCTATTATTAGCAATATTCTTATTTTCATATCAAGTTACCAATTTATGATGAAAGGTTAACAAATCAATCAATGTATTAAATTGTGAGAATAATGATTAAATTGCAATGGAACTGCACAGATGTACAGGGTGTTTCAAGCCGTGTGACTCCTAAACCCTGCAGTTCACTGCCTGAAAAAGCATCCGATTGCCCTTTCCCAGTAGATAAACTGCCGATCGAAAGCATTCAGCTCAAAACATGTTCAGCCAAGAGCATTATCCCTGGGATATAAATCTATCATTAAGAAATAAAATAAAGCACATTTGTAAGCTGCTGCTATTTAGGGTAGTTTATTGATACATGAATGACTTTTTGTTATTGTATGAAATAATTTCAATTATAAATAATATCTTATTTGAATCTATTTATTTAAAATCGGTAGTTTATCCCATTCTTTTTATACTACTATAATCTTTAATTATGATTTGATAAATTAGCTCCAATTTAGAGCCTCATTTGGAAACAATTTAATATTCTATATGGTTATATTTGCAATTTAAAGCTATATTGACTTCTCAATAGCCAAACTGCATATATAACCACAATATACTAATATAAATTTCAGAATTTATTGATTTTCTAACCTTATTTGTAATTTAAAGCTTTTGAAACGTTTTCTTGTTTGATGTTACTCCATTGCTAATGATTTTACTACTATTCAACTTTGTAACCCCAATTATAAAAATTTAATGCACCCTACTACACCTTATTATATATTCTTACACACTCTCTAATCATTCGAAAAAAATTCATACTAATCAAAATCAATAAAAACCAGTCAATTTTAATTTTAATTTTAATCACAGCAAAATTTCAGTAGATTTCATTTTTTTTTATGAATAGATTTAATTTCTTTGTCTTCTTAATATTTACATGCTACAAAATACGAGAAAATCGAACATGGTCGATCGTGAAATTTTGTGCACTTATCAGCTGCCAGTGCCAACCGTGTTCATTTTGTTTATATATGTTTCTTCTACAAGCTCAATAGATCATTGCTAATTAAAAGAGTATCATTTTCTTTCGGACAGTTATTAGCAACAGATCGCTATGATAAAAGTTTCAAATTTTTTTATTTCGGCCACAAGTCTTTTTTCACCAGTGGCTATTAGAAGGTAAATTTTAGTTTTTATTTTTACATTTTTTATTTTGAATACTTTAATTATGTAGTTTATTTTGTATTTTGTTTATGGACGTTTATTTTGTATAAACACGTGTCTAATTTGAAATGATTAATTAGTTTTTAACATTTTTTTAGTGCAATTTTGTTGATGAGAATAAATGTTGATGTTACTAATATGTAAACGTTATATTTCTATAAATGCTATTTTGAATAATTGGCTTTCTTATTAGTAATTACTTACGTTTTTTCAGATATTAAAGCTGGATATTTCATTTGATATAAACAATTCTCTAGACTATATATATGCTTCCCATAACATTGCATTACACTGTAATTTTTTTTTTGTACTAGCCCATTCTACAGGTAAACTTAAACTTTTCTTTAATAGTAGATAACAAATTTAATTATTGATTTCTGATATAATTTAAGCTTCTGTCTCTCCTAACCTTCTATTCTTTTAGATAGTTTAGCACTTTTAGAGGTAATTTCTTGCATTAGTAGTTAATATCCAATAAATTTGCTTGCTTTTCTCTTACATATTTGTTCACTTATATAATATAAGTTCTTTTTTATTTATATAATGTTGCCTTTTATTTTTTTATATTTCGACTATTGTTTATTCAGTTGTTAAACTGGTGGAAAAATAGTATTGTATGGTGATTAAGGTGATTCTCTTCTTCTTCTTTTAATTGGGTTGAGCTAATTTTTTAATATATATATATATATTAAAAAATTCTTTATTAGGAAATTTCTCTCTCTTAAATTTACAATCACAATGTATTTTCTTTAGATCATAATCTTTTAATTTATATTTTTAGATATTTTTAATTTATAATAGTATTATTATCTTTAAAAATCTCTAAATCTATAATTTAATTGGTATGAAGTTTGTAAAAAAAAGTATACTAAATATAAAAATGGTAATGTATTAGATTAGTTTAAAATATTTTGTCTTTTGCTATTATTTTTATTTTCAAATATAATTTAATTTTATAAAGTTTAAGTACCAATTATATAATGTGATTATACATCAAAACATGACACTTCTTATGGATATTCTCCAATAAATATAGATTTTTATTGCTATATATTTTGAGGTAAATTGTATAAAATTTTAAAGATTAACTTAAATGTACACACTATAAAATTTAACATTTCAGTTACAATTCATGAAATCCACCACTAACCCTTCTCTATTATTCCTCTCCCCTCATGCATTTTTCCTATAAAACCACTCAAATATCTAATAATTAGTTCACATTTTAAAAATACAACAAATTTATACACATGAATTGTAAAATAATGTCTCATTTTTTGTTTTTCATGTTAGTTATTTCAGGTACAGCTGCAATTAGAACCAGTGGAAGCTTAGGGGATTGCAATTAGAACCAGTGAACAATTCATTGGTCTTTCTATTTACGTTTTTTTTGTCGCAGGATTTGTTATGGAAACCATTTTATCATATCAATAAATCAAAAGGCCAAAAATAGTTCTTAAACTTTTCATTTTCGTTTGTCTCCTAATTTATTATTGGAGTTATTCTCTTTTTAACCTATAGATATAAAACATGCCAATAAAGTAAATATTTATTCTATGTTACCTTTTTTTATTTACCTTAACTACCATAGATGTTTAACACACTTTCTTTAAAATTGATTATTTTTCAAAAAAAAAAATCATATAAAGCGTTGATTTTTTAATTGATTTTTAACACTTTCTTGGTCAATATTTATAATTTTTCTTTAAAATTTAATTAAATTATATTAGTTGATTTGTTAACCTTATTTGTATACAAACTTGATATAAAAACAATTAATTGGTTTACAAGTTTTATTATTCTTACAATATCTATGGATTTGATGTTATTAATTAAAATAATAAAAATAAAGAATTTAGATTTGCAACTTATTTCGTGATGAAATTTATATATTTTTTAAACGTTGCCGTACAGTTAGATATAGAATAACTAATATTATTATTTTAAATTATAAATTTGTAGCTCACTAATTAACCAAAGAAAAAAGCAAAAATAAGAAAACAATTCAGATAAAAAAACAATTTATACAAAAATGGATTGTAGTTTCTTGATAAAAAAAAACAATTCGCCTTGATTGGTTAGTGATTGACTTATACATTGGTTATGAGTTACTTAAATTTAGCCTTTATAAATGCGGCATTAAATAATTCAAAAAATTTAATTTAAATAGTTTTTCATATATCTTTAAAAATAATTAAAATGAATATTAATTTGTCAAAATGAAACATAACGACATATTAAAACTAAACAAATATATAAAATATACCTTAGCTTATAAATATATAAAAATTTATCCAAATTTTGATAATAAGGGAGTCCAAATAAAAACAATATAAACAAAACTCTACTAATTCTAATATTTTAGAACGTTAAAAATTAAAAAAAAATCGTGCAACGCACGGGACTAAAGCTAGTAATACATACAAAACAGATGTAGACACTTATTGTTTGTGTTTCTAATGACATTTGAATGTGACATTCTACCTACTGCCTTTATTTTATGGCCTCTACAAAATAATGTTAATTAATTTAATGATTTTCTAATTAAAAGCATTTTGGATTACAAAAAAATTAAATGCATATGTGAAAGAATGTATATTTGGTATCTCATCAGGCTTTTTATAAAAATGAAAAAAATAAAAACTCTAGTCACTACTAAATATCTAAGATAACTATTTAAGCAAGATAAAGAAAATATCAATGCATTGAAAGATAAAATTAGTTGACCTTTATGTCATAATGTCCAAATCACATTTGGGATAGTATTTTGAATATGAAATAGTAAATGTTAATTTGGAATAGTAAATTCAAGGCGTAAGTGAGTTGATAAGTCGGTTTTCTGATTTAAGTGAGATCGCGGATTTAAATTGTACTCATATATGTACCCGTTTAAATTTTAAGGTCAGAGTTTATCTCCCATAAAAGACTTACACTATTCGAGTAGAGATTAATCTAAATATAATAAATTCAAATGTATCATAGTTAAAACCCATTCAAAAGACCTTATAAGTTATATACCAAACATAAATTATATTAAGAGGAAACAAAAATGACAAAGAAAGAATTGAGGTAGAATGTCCATGATAGGTATGTAAAAAATAAAAATCAAACCATAGTGAATAATAGAACAAAATAGTAAATTTGATATTATAAGAAAACTCATATTTAGAGTCAATTTGATTTTTGAACATAAAAGTTTTAAGTTAACTTTATAAATTGAATTGAATAAAAAATCAAACGAATCAACTTGTTTAATTTATATTAAATTATTTTATATTTTTATAGTTAGACTTTAATTATTATTTTTTAAAATTAAATTTTAATTTTATTAGATTGAAGCAATGTGAGAGTAAAGGACAATAAAGGCCCCAGTTTAGACGAGCGTAAGCAAATATATTATATATGGCTCTGTTGTCATGTTCACTGGATAACTGATGGGTTCATAGGTTTTGAAATGTTCAAATGGAGAAGTAGAAACTATCATAAAGGATAAAGTGAGGGTGACATTTTTTAATAAATTAGATAATCTGATTATGTAAATAATTATCGATCAATATAACATAATTACATTTTTTTGGAAAGAAAAAAATGTAAATTAAATTAATTAAAATTAAATTTTATAACTTTAATAATTTATTTTGTAATAAATATTGTAGATTTAATGAATATGACCCCTCATGTTCAAATGAACATGAGAGAATTCTAATTCAAAAGAAAATATGAAAATCATAGAAGTATTAGTAAAAAGGTTCTAATATTTTAATTTTACAGCGATCTATTTCTATTATTTAAAATATTAAAATAAATTTTAATTTTACAACAGTCTATTTTCATTATTTAAAATATTATAAAATAAGTATTTTTTTTTTCATTTTGTAACTTAAATCTATCTTTCGGCCATTTTTTCATACGTGGCATACTGAAGTTCAGACGATGTTTAAACAAATTAAATTCCAATATTTGACACTTTTGCATTCTATAGTCTAAAAATAATTAAATTAATTAAAATTATTGTTTTATTTATTTTTCAAGTTTATTCTTTTATAATTTTTAAAATATACAAATAGTTTATGAATGATTAATTATTTTATTTTTAATTAATTTTAAAGATAAGATATTTCAATTTAATTTTGATAAAAATTAAATTAAAAAAGCATATGAGTCTGATTGTTTAGTTTGGTTGTATTTTTTTATAAAGAAAATTCATTAATTAATTTGATTTAATTGAAAACTTTCTTAGTGTTATTTTGAATTTTTTTAGAAGTTTTTATTATTATTATATATTTATATATAATTTTAATAATATCCATGAATTATTTATGATAGTTTCTAGTCTCAAACATTAATTTAAATACGCTGCTAATTATATATTATTCATATTATAATATATTTTTTATTATAATAAATTATATTAATAATCATTGAAAAATGATGCGTAGCGTTCCTTGGATGGATGTCGTCGGCATCCACCATTATCCCATTTCATGAAAGACTGTCATGCCTGTATTGCTTCCCCTGCGAGTCGCAAATGCGAGGTAAGAACATTTCGACAGCCACATGTGCAAACAATAACTAGAAATAAAAAATGGACTATAAAATACAATACAAAATTGAAACTTGAAACGTTAAAATTTGTTTTGCCAATACCCAATAATATATTAGCATGTACTTCAAAACATCTTCAATTTGTTAGGTTTGAAAACATCAATTAATTAACAATAGTTATAAGATTAAATTATTTCACAAATGTTAAAATTAAAATTTCTTAAAATGATAAAAAATATTAATTTAATTTGATTCATTAAATTTCGTTAGTTCGATCTTTTTTTAGATTATTTTAATTTGATCGGTTAAGTCAAATATAATAAATCAGATTGCAATTGAATATATTTTGGTTTGTTTCAATTTTCAACTTATCAATTTATTTGAGTTCAGTTTAATATATTACTAATAGTTTAGATTTATTTCACTAATTATTTTTTAAATGCGCCAATGGGAGTGAAGGACTGCATAATGACTCGATGAGGAGTTGTTACAATAATCATCACTTTTATGCACACTCCGTAAGTATTGGCTTTATTTTTTCTTCCCATTGAAAGGGACCTTATGATTCTTCATATTTTGCAAAATCTAATATGTGGGTTTTCTTTTTGAAAATAATAATAACAATAAAAATAAGGTGAACGCAAAATATTAATATGGTAAAAAAAATTACATTTTGGTATTCACATTCATATTTATTTTATCAAAAATGTTATGCATTTTAATTTTATAAAATTAATAATTCATGTTTTAGATTATTAAAATTAAAATATGATAACGTTTATGATTCATTTTTAAAATGGGTCAATTTCAATAAAATATCAATTTAGCCCATTTTGAGATAGTATCTTTTATAGCCATTCGTGAATCAAACCGAAAGATTTGCCATTTGTGAATGGGATAAACTACCGATTTTAAAGTTACCATTTTTTATTATATTTAAACATTATTATTTAAAAAATAAGAAAATACAAAATAGATCCAGATTATTAATATGTTATTCATAATTCACATAATATTTATAACTTAAACCTGGTAAATTGCAAAACCGGAATACATGGAGTCATGGATATGTATATTTCAGTTATGGACAATTATATAGACCTTTCTGAATTGAATTGAAAGAAGGGAAAACCTTATGAATGGGTCTCTATACTGCACGCATACTCATCATTAGAAATTTGCTCAGCAGCGTCGGAGAAAGGACAGTCAGATGGTAAAGAGACGGGTGAAGTAAGAAAATGAAAAGTGAGGGTATATAATATTTTATATGTATTAGAAGTAGATAGTAGTAGATTGCACGTGGAAAGTTAAAATTTCAATTAAGTATGCCTTTTTTAGGAAGTGTATTTTTATATAAATATTTATTATATGATACAAAAATTAAAAAAAATTAAAATCTTATAGTAATTGCTAGTTTTTTTTAGAATGCAAATAAAAGTTATCAAATAAATGATTAGTCTATTATTAGCAATATTCTTATTTTCATATCAAGTTACCAATTTATGATGAAAGGTTAACAAATCAATCAATGTATTAAATTGTGAGAATAATGATTAAAGCAATTAAAGTAATATATTTTAAAGACCAATTGGAATGTGCCAAATGTCAACGTATCAAACCATGGGAAAAAACATCCTGCTTTATATATATATAGTAGATAGTAGATAGATTTATATGTATGTCATCTTAAATTTAAATTTTGTATTTTATAGTAAAAAAAAACACAAATGAATAATTTTCTTTTTAATAATGATTTTTATCTTTTTATTGTACTTGAGCTCGAATTTGAACTTGTATGACACATTTAACTTGATCTCAATTTAAAATTTTATTTTATTAAATATATTAAAATCTGTATATAATAACTGAATCAAAAGTTTACTCAACCCAAAATTATATGCCTAAATCTGCCACTGAATTGGGTTATATCCGAATGCTACACCCTTGGTAAATTTGATCAAACGGAAGGTTAAAAGCTGTACCATATTTTGACTTTTTATTTCAAAATGTATTAATGATTGAAGTGATAAAAAGGTTGATGAACTACATGTATGCTGTTGAGCAGAAGATACAAAAGGCCTGGAAATTGCCTCATAGAACATCATCTAGCTCCCTACCAGTTTTCCCATACTTTCTGTATTTACGAACATCCATTTGAGCTATTATGAGCAAACTGAGCTGACCAAGTGCCTACAAGCCAGGGGGTTTGAATAATGGGAGAAAATTGAACATGCCTTCCACATCAACCGGAACCTTAAGAGCACGCTTGAGAAGCTCCGGCGAAATTGTCTTTCCTTTCCAGGTATTAAACCATGGTCCTCCTCCAACTTCCACTGCTGCCATATCACTCGTAACATCCAAAATTTTCTACACACAACACAATAAAAAATGTATGAACAGCTATACCATCATAACGATGCAAAAACGACAGGAAATTGTTGGACCTTTAGCAATTCATGTCAAGATTGGTCATAAGGTATCTTTAGAGAGCCTGTGATCACTGAGGGATTAAGAAACACCCCGGCGGTTTTACTCATAACCATATAGAGTGGGCGAGATTTAAAAAGCTTTTAGAAAATAAAAAAGAAATTAGGTAATGCAACAGTTCAATCAGTATTGGAGTTAGAATAGTCACA
Source organism: Mercurialis annua (assembly GCF_937616625.2). Lineage (NCBI taxonomy): Eukaryota > Viridiplantae > Streptophyta > Magnoliopsida > Malpighiales > Euphorbiaceae > Mercurialis > Mercurialis annua. The sequence goes on along the minus strand of NC_065570.1, from coordinate 53,205,604 downwards.
AGTTAATGGAATATAGGGATGTGCAACACAATTGAAGTTTTATTTTTATTTTAAATTAAACAGACCAAATTTATAAGGATTTAAAATATTTCAAACTGAACTTAACTGAATCATTTTTCGGTTCTCTTTGTAACGAAAGTGAGCTGAAATTTTCTCACCTTCACACCAAACCAAACTGAAAAAAACCTATTTTTTATAATGTCAAATCAAATCAAATTTATCGGTTCGGGTTGGTTATTCAGTTTTGCACTATGCCTAATGTTATTCAAAGAGTTAGATAAGAAAATGAAAGCGTGAACATGCAAAATACAAGACGCACCTTGCCCTTAGTGCCATCATATCTGCGTTCCCAAATTTGCAATTTCAGATCAGCAAAACAAGTATCTTTGCAAGCTGGAGCAAGCCCAACTTCTGCTGTTGGAGCAAGCAAAGGTGACCCTGAGTCCTTTGTTGTTGCCTCCACTTCAACCTGCCATAAACGGTAAATTACACATCTACCTGATAACTCATAACCCCTATACATCCATTAGATCGTCCACAAAAGACTTAAAATAATCTGTTGGATTTCATGATTTCTACTTTTAGATTGAGTTCATGTCTTTAATGAGAACATAGTAGGTTTCCTATTGCGAATTAGCAAGAAGGCATAAGCTGTAAGAGATCAATCATTACCAAATGTGTCTCATTCTCAGCAGTAAAGAACCAGTAACCCCATGGAGAAACTTCCCAGCTTACAACACCATTCCATGGCACAAATTCATAAAAAATTCCATCATAATGCACTCCAACCTGCAGCACCAACGGGTCATCGAACAGTACTTTCAAGTATCAACTTGTAAAGAGGAAGCAAATTTCGGGGTTAAAAAAGCCTATACATATTAAGGCATATTGACAGAATGAGGTAGCAAAATACAAAGGTACAAGGATTGTACAGTGGGGGAGTAGTTCTAGGTTATCAGACTTCAGTAATAAATTTACTCGGATGAAGAGAAGTAGGGTAATATGGTATAGGAGATTCAATAGAAAAAATACCAATGCAGCATTTTCAAAAGTTTCAGTCAGTCCAGGCAATTGCCTCAAGCCACCGCCTACAGTAAGAGCAACTTCTCCACTTGCACCTTCAAAGACATTACATTGAACCTACAGTCAAACATTAAAAACTGAATATGCAGCCAAACAACAACTATTTTCTTCATTTAAGTAAAAAGGGTAGGTATGTTCAGACAATTACCCAAAACCATTTCCTTGGGAAGCCTCCACCCCAGTTCTTTTCTGAGTAAGAAGGTGCATCTTTGAACTCAAATCTATCACCACCCCACTCTATCCAGCCTGCAACCCAGTCAAAAACCTTATTGCCAAACGAATATATAGCCTCCATGCATAGCACTGTTATCAACTGGAAAAAAAACTAGGATATGTAAATTTCCTAAAATCTATACACTTCATCTAGCAAATTCTTCCCCTCGTGACCTTCAAAGAAACAGAAGCACCACAAACAGAATGCAGAACATCCATATGAACTGATTTATGCTACCTGAACAAGTTTTCCTAAGAAAGAAAGATTTGACTCATAAGTTTATAAGGCCCATTGTGAGATGTGAAATACTGAAGCTCAGTGTTCTCTGTTTAATATCATACAAGATAGCCAAACAGTTTTAATATGTCTAAATGCTGATAAGTGTGATAAGTTAAAAGGAGCTGAGCTAATGCCTGTTGAAAGTCCTCCAGCCATGCATGATTGCCAATGGGGTTCAAAAACAGGAAAAGCAGCAAGCCAGCCTGCAGTGGACTTTTGCTTGGATTCTACATCACCCCATCCATAAACAGGACGAGTACTGTATTCCCAACGTGCAGTTTTCACAATTTCTGCAAAATCTGACCTGCAATTGAAAGAAAATCCGGTCAGACGGTTTAATCCAAGATTTTAAAGAAGTACTAGGAAACAGGATGGAATTCTCTCTGAAAGTACTGCCACGTTTAAGGCCAGAGTTCAACCTGTTGCCACCATGACTTTCATTTTCCATAATGCACATTCATAAACATAGAGGAGGGGCCCTGCTACTTTGAGAAAACATCTCATTGTATCTTCCAACAGATGATAGATTACAATGCAGAATAATGTCCACTATTCGATCCTGGAACAGTGACTATAAGGTACTAAGATAAGTTCAAAGTACCTGCCATCATCACAAATAAAACCTTGGTGCCAAAGTGGGGTGACTTGAAAACCTTCTGAAACTCTTTTATTAAACTCCTGCATAAATCACAGATTAAAAAAATGTAGGTGATGCCTTGCACTAATAGCACTGATCTCAGATAAGTACATGTTTGTCACATTAAAATTCCAGGATCATAATTTGACCATAATTTCAGAAAGGAACCAACTGTTGCAGAACTTTTACATAACTGCTGATCAAAGACTGAGAAGGACAACTGTATAAATTGTTAGAATATTAGAACCACAAATCTTTTCCAAGTGAGATCTTAAGCACTCATTATCTTCCTTGCTGGACAAGGAAACTTAAAAAAATGAACATAAAGCATTTCAACGTTTTAACTAAAAAGGATAAAATTAAATGAATATATATATCAACCTGAGGAGGAACCTCCGTGGTAGGAGGCTGCATGCCTTTCTCGGCCACAAAAGTATTCCCTAGCATCAGTTCATGCCTATCTATGCATTAAGAACCAGTAGTTAGACACTCAACGGAGAAGTTTCCCATTAAAAGCATCAAAATACAAAAAGGAATCGAGAAATACACAAATGCAAAGATGGTGTTAATATACGTGCATCAAGCTTCTTATATAGCATTAACTATAATCGGGAAGTAATGCGATTGCTTCGGGAACAAAATCCTGAAACTTTTAAAAACTTACTTCCCCAGAAATTTTGAGATTCCTCTGAGCGTTGACATATATATTTATCATCAGCCCCAAGAATTTGAGCCATAACCCCAGTTGATCGAGGTCCATACTGTGCAATTTCCAATGGTGTTAATTTCTTACGAAATGCCGGATTTTCTACAGCATACATAAAACAAAAACTCTGATTCTTTTCAGGAATTGAGACCCTGAAGTACCAACCCTCGAAAAATTTCCGCGATGTTCCATCAAAATGGTACCTGAATCAATCAAAAAGCGAGAGAGAAAGCCGATCAAATCAGCATTGGAAATGGATGCCTAGACCCCTATCAAAATTTGGCTTTCATAGAAACTGTACATACAAATAGATAATCATTCTCCTTAAATTCAAACTAATGGAAACAAGACCATTATTAACAAAAAATAAAAACTCGTAAAGTACTCTAATAAAACTAAAAACCAAAACATAAAAGTAGATCTTACTTCTACTAAATTCAAGCTATTTAAATGTAAGAGAATCAAAAGAAAAAATAAAATTATTAATCAAGAACTGCTGTTTTTGGCAGAACACGCCTAAATTAATCAAACAATGCTCAATCATTCTAAAAAAGAATTACCCGCTGTGAGGAGTGCGAAGATGGCGATCAGTAGGAGTAGGGGCATAGACAGGAGTAACAGAGCTCAGTGTTTCAGCAGCAGAAGTGGAAGAAATTTGGCTGTTAGTTAGGGAATTGGAAATTGAAAATGGGAACCCTAGCTTCTTCTTCTTCTTCTTTAGTAACTGAAACTTAGAAGATCGAAAGGGTTTGAGCTTAACAATGGAATTAGTGTTGATAGAGCGACTAAACCCTAAGTTTGGAGAGAATTGGTGCGAGTACGGCACGTTTATTTCCATTCGAACAAGTTTTACTGTTAATCGTTCAATTCGAAGTTTCTTGTTTCTGGGTCAACTCAGTTGTATCTAAAGAGTTGAGGCTGCAGTTGAAACAACAAGTGCCTCTAAGGTGGCGCCAAATTGGACACTTGTCCCAAACATCTGAATTTAGCAGACAAGTTTTTTCAAAATGAAAAGTTCATCCGTCGCCTAAACTTCAGTGTCAATTTTCATCGCCGACACTTTTTTGTTAGAAATTAAAATGACCAACCCTTTAAGATTTAGCGACAATTACCGTCGATTTTGTACTCGTCTTATACTTTTTATAATTACTCTCAAACTATTCCATTTTTATAAAATAATTAAAAAAATTAAATCATAATTTATTAATTATATTTATCCAATTTTATAAATATCTATAAAAAATATATTTTTCTTAGCCAACGTGTTGTACATCATAAATACATCATAAAATACCAATGCAAAAATAAAAAACAATATTAAAAAAATAAAACATAAAAAAATATAAAATGTCATTATTTATTAAAAATTGATATCTTTTATTAAAAAATATAAAAGAGTTTGACCCTTATATGAACGGTGGAGATGGCCCTGGGATGAGAGTAGAATATAATAGAGAGGGATACAGAGAATGAAAACTGAAGCATCATACAGTCTTGAATAAACAGAGTTTGTCGAACAGCATCTTGTAAAAACTTCATCAGGTCAGTTTGCTCTTCTGTACTTGTTCTAATTTTAATAATTATAATCACTAATTACCTTTTACTTTCTTGTTTTAATTTCGTTATTTGATTCGATCCACGATTAAAGATTGCCATTAATCTGTTTGGAAGCCGAGAAACTTACGAGGTTGAGATTGTTTTAAACTATGCGATGGGGTTTTTAATTGTATTTTGGCTTTCTTTTTTCTCTCATGTGCGTTTTGATTAATTAATTTTTGGAATTGAATGTTTACAAAGGATTCAACTTTTTCTATTTTCTTTGTTGCTGCTGCTGTTTGTGATTTTAAAGAAATTGTGTGATTTTTACTGCTCAATAAATTTGTTTTACATAATTTTATTGTAATTCTTTTTATCCAGTAAACTGTCTTCTTAACTCAGTTCATTTATGCAGTTTCTTGAATCTCTGTTGGTTACCAATCAACAACTAGCATGCAGGTCAGCCAAATATGATTTCTTTTTAGTAAATTTTAAAGATTTTGAAACTGTTAAATTGAAAAGTAATTTTTTGTTGTTGTTGAAGCTATGTGTTTGTTCAATTTATGGCAATTAGTTTGTGTTTTATTTATGTATGTTTTTATGCTTACTTACAGGCATCAAGGGCAAGGCTTTTCAAGGAATACAAAGAAGTGCAGCGAGAAAAGACAGCCGATCCTGATATTCAACTAGTTTGCGACGATTCCAACATCTTTAAATGGAATGCTCTTATCAAGGTTTTTTTTTTTCAATTTGTTGAGAGTAATGGTAATTGAGTCAGTTGAATTTGGTTTAATTTGTCTCTTATTATTCAATAGGGACCGACTGAGACGCCTTATGAGAGTGGAGTTTTCCAGCTTTCCTTTAATGTCCCAGAACAGTATCCTTTGCAACCTCCTCAAGTGCGGTTCTTGACAAAAATATTTCATCCGAATGTGCACTTTAAGGTATTTATTATATTGTGTCATATCTTAATTTCCACGCACTCCATCTCTCTGTTTCTGTCGGTATTTGGATGTTTAGCTGAAGACTATTAGGCTTTTGAAGGATTTACCTGGGCATAAAGTTACAGTTGCTATTTTGTATTCATTCCGTCTGTTTTTAGAGAATTAAACGACACTGTATTAGCCTGCCGTAGTCATAATTAATTTTTTGTGACCTGTTTTTTACCAAAATCACATGAATGTTCGGTCTTTTTTATGCCCCTATTTTGTTGGGGTGTACTAAGATAATTGACTGAATAAAACTGTTTTGTGAACGATTTCTCCAGACGGGGGAGATATGTCTCGATATATTGAAGAATGCTTGGAGTCCGGCTTGGACACTTCAGTCTGTTTGCAGGGCTATAATTGCTTTGATGGCCCATCCTGAAGCTGATAGCCCTTTGAACTGTGATTCTGGTAAGTTGATCGATTACGGAATCCTTCTGTCTCGATGATTACAGTTACAGAGTGATTAAAGGAAGTCGTATGGAACTATGTGATCATTGTAGAATTAGTACAGCACATCATATGAATGGGAAATAAATAGATAAATGAGTAATTAAACTATTTTTAATAAAGCTTGACGAAACTTGGAAGATATCTGTTTTTTATTGTGTTACACGTGTACTTGCCCAAGCACCCCTTCTCATCAATGTTGCTGCTCTGTAAGGTTAAGGTTAATGAATAGAGTTAAAGGTTACAGATATATTGTACATAAACTTTTTGAATCCTACGTTTCAACATTTCGTTTTTATTTCCAAAAATACTTTAAGAACTTTAAAACTCCGGAACACCTTTTTATAAAAATTGTCGTTGACATTACATGTGTTTTCGTTGGAGTTTAAATATCTTTTTGATATCACATGCGGTTTTCTCGCCTATGCCCTGAAGATATTCCGTCTGACTGGTTTGTACAGGCAATCTTCTACGCTCGGGGGATATCAGAGGTTTTCAATCCATGGCAAGAATGTATACTAGACTGGCAGCCTCGCCAAAGAAAGGATGAACTTCTCAGTTAGTAAGGCCAATGTTATTTATGTTCAGTGTTGAAATTTGATGCTTTGCTGAAGAGAGTTTCTTACCACACCAAACTATTGTATTTGTATCTTGTATTCTGTGGCTTTAAACTCAAACTGTTTAAAATATTTACCAACTAGCGTAGAATTATGTGAAAGAAGACCTACAAAAGACAAAGGCGAGATTTACATTCACCTTTACATTAGAGGAATTTACATCCTCTACGTTCTTTTTTAGTTTTATTTCAAATATACCTTCATTTCTTCTTGCTCAACACTTTTATGCTTTGTGTCTTATTATTTTACAGATTTACGCCTCCCTTGTTCTCTAACTGCTTCTATTCAATTTTTTATCTTTAAAATCATTGATATTTATGTTTCTTTCATCTTTCCATCAGTTAAACCCTTTTTATTATTATTATTTTCAATAAACAGAAAATATTATTACTAAATGGCAGAATGAGAAAATCACCGTGATAACTCAATAAATTCAAGATCAATTAATTAAAATGCGGGCTTCTCTTTCATTTTAATTAGAGCTTTCTGCGTGTTGACCGTTCCGCTGGCCTGAGGTATCTTATTGATCTCACAAATAAGCTTATTCTATTTGTCCTTGTGTGCGCTAATTGTAGCAGGTTACTAATAATGATGAGAAGTTCAGTATAGGACCCTCTCTCAGTACTCATGATGAGTCTTGAGTGTAAAAACATAAAATGATAAAAATATAATATGCAGGTCCTGCAATTTTCATAGCTTTTAGTCTGTATATGTGGTCAGTGATTACGAAGTGGCTATTGTATTGAGCTGTATTCATTTGATAATTATGATGTCTTATTAGAGGTATGCCAATGGTTTAAGTCTCACTCTCAACTCGCGATTCTCTGTGCCATATAATTTATTTTTCTTTGTTGCTCATAGTGAAGTACAACGATTTCCTTTGTTTAGGTACCAAAATATGGAAAAGGAAGAACAAGACAATGCTAGATAATAAACTCGGATTAATTAGTAAGATGTTTTTTGGCTTAACGTATATTTGGGTCCCTGCACTTTCACACTTTTAACAATTGAATCCATGTACTAAACAATGTTCATGTTGGGATCCTACAATATCAATCTCATCCAAATAATGTCCTTCCGTCCATGCAAATACATTGATCAATACTGCATTGGAGAGCCACTATAGATAATTTACCATCCTGATGAAGCTGGCATCCATGAGCTTTTTATCTCGTCTCTGATGGAATATGCCTCTCCATAACAAACATCCTCTTTTTTTTGCTTCATTGGCTTGCATTCTGGATCCATTCAGCCTGTAGAATACAACACTTGGGTCAACCCCCTTTATCTAGACTGTCGGTAAAGTCGTCTTTGTTTTTCTTTAGCACCCCTAATATCTCTACTTTTCCTTTCTTTGGTAATCCTGCTCCGCCTTTACTATTTTGGGGATATATCCTTCTAGTTCTCTCTCTTCTAGTTCACCATGCGGCTCTACCTTTAGTTCTCATTCATCATCATTCATAACCTCTGTTATTTATATGGATGGTACCTCATACGCACCCGGTAGCATTACCTTGCTACCTTTTGATTTTCTTTTAGCGTGACCATTATGAGAATTTTCATGCATGGTGTACAATATTGGTCTCCTCATGATTGTGTTGTAAGCCAACAGTATGTCTACCACAATGAATAATGCTTTTGTTTTCATTTGTTGCTCCTTTTAGGCCTCCCTCTGCTTCACTGCTCTCCTCTCCAAGTTTTAAGGTTAATTCAGACGCTTCTTCTCGTCTGACAGTGTTCCTCCCAAACTGACTAAAGATGTGGAGACTGGTTTGAGATTTAGGACCGAGCAGCCCAACGCTATGTAAACTTGCTAGCATATTATTTACCAACATCCTTTTTACTCAAAAGAATTCCGCTAAACCTAACACTACTAATACATCCTGATGGGAGAATTCCATCCTTGCACCATCCTTGGCCCTAAAAGATACTTCAGATAATGGTTTGGTTTCTAATACTTACACGATCATTTTTTGCTTCTTCTTTCTTCCTCTTTTATATTCATGGCCAACAATTCCTCTCCTTATTGTATTAATTACTCCGCCTCATTCTATTTTTTGGCTTTTAGGGTTCTCCTTCCCTGTTGTCACTTGGCTCCGACGGAAATTTCCTTCTCTCCGGCCTCCTTTGTTTCTTGGTTCATGAGCTACAATATTCTTTCATCCGATCAATGCTGAATAAGACGATAAATCTCTCGTTTTAGGTGCCTGCATGTGTATATTATATTGGACCAAGATTTGTTTAATGGGGCACATTATCTATCTTCCTTTCTCATTTTTGGCCTGGGAGTTGGCCTTGTATCCCTTCCTTGGTATGGGCATTAATCCCTCAATTCATATTTGTCATTTCCTTTGTTATTCAGAGAAGAAAAAAAGGCGAGGTGTCGAGCTTTGTCCTGCTGAGCTAACAATCTTTCTCTGTTTGCTCGTTATCTAGGTTGATGTAATTCCATGTTTGATCCAATTGGGTGTAGCTGTACACCAGATTTACAATTAAATTGTCTCTTAAGGCTAACACAGTGGTGTTGTCTTGTATTGTGTCAATTGCAGTGTCGTCATTTAGATCCTCAACTATTGTTTCTTAATTATTGAACCTTGTCGTAAAGCTTTTCAAGCTTTCTCCAGGCTTTCGATAACATTTTTTTTCTCTCTCTGTATGCTTACTGCAGAATGTGTTCTAAAGGTTGTAGCTTGTTCATAAAAACTGTTAAGGACCTCTTTTTAAACTTCAGTATAACTTTTGTGTCAATCCGTTCAGTGTTGTTAGGATTATTTTGCAAACTGATGCCTATATATGCTTTGCACCCTCATGGTGACCTGAAAACATGTTGGGTAGGTCATTGGGTCACCCTTTCCATCATAATTATTTAATTGAGGGATTTTATACTTAGTTGGGAAAGGTCCATCTCTGATTTCTCGAGCCAAGGGGGAGCCGATTTGCAGGTATCATGTCGCCCTTGTTTTTCTTTTTCCTGCCTTTAGTTTTTCAATCTCGTATGTCACCCTGTTGGATATATCTCAATCCAGAGTCTGTCTCCAATTGGAGTCGGCATCTAACTTGTGGATGCTCTCTATCATCTTTCTTTTTATCGATGTCCTTTCCTTTGATTAAGGTCTCTTTATTAAGGGTGCTCGACAATTCTACTTAATTCCTACAGAGGCTTGCGATATTGTTTGTCCCTCTTCCAATCCCGAGCAGTCTTAAGAATTTATCCAAGAAACAAACTTGTCTGTTCTCTAAACGTTGCTTGTTGGTATAACTCGTCGTTGGTGGTACTCAAGTCTGAGGCATTGTGTGACTATTTGGGTTGCCAGAAAGGCGGCTTGGTTTTGCTATTGGAGCAGAGTTGCTTGCATTTTCGTAAATGCATATAGATTATAACTATGGTAGTCTATGCATTCTTGGATTTGGAGTAAAGTAGCGTTTAACATTTCAGTCTGTTTTGGGGCCCCTTATCGTTCAGGGGATTATCTTTTGTCGTCGGGTAAGGTTATTTTTTGTACCTTTGACTCAGATTTCACTGTATCGTTATATCTCAATCAGTTTTAGGAATCTGAGTCACAAGTCGCATTGTTTCCCGAGCTTTTGCAAGTTGGGGTACACCTTGAATGAGCCTAATGTGAAGTTGTTTACGTGTACCTTTTTATAATTGGGAAGGAAAGAATGCTTATGGAAAAAATTAAACATAAGTTTGTTAGTTTGCTATTAAACGCTTATACTATCTGAAGTTGTTTCCATATACTTTATTACCGAATATTCTATCCAACTAGATTATAGTATTTACTTATAAACATAAATATTAATAAAAATAATATTTTTAAAAAAATTAAATTTTCGGTCGATTTGGCTTAGCGATAATAAACATATAAAACAAAGAGTAAATTAAATTAAACCCTATATCTCAATTTCTATAAAAGTATACATTAGCGACTCAAAAAAATATTATGTGCAGAAATCTCTCATTTTATTTTTTATCTTTTCATTTATACCTCAAAATATTTTTTTTCCCTTTTTATCCCTGTTATCCTCAAGCCAAGGCAAAGATCCAACATTCAAACTCTACCACTGTCGCTAACCATATCACATGCTCCGACGACCGTCCATGACTTCCGTTTATGCTCTGACGACCACCGATGACTGCCGCAATCAACCAAAAACCTTCCGTCTAATCTCAATCAAGCTCTTTCTCGATTAGGCCAAATCAATTAAATCTATAACATCCCAGAAAATGAGGAACAATCATTGTTTGGATTTTCTCAAAAGGCAAGCCTCTAATCTCTTTTCAATTTTTTTAGGAATCTTTTGGTTTTGCTTTTAATCTTCTTATTTGTTTCCTCTCCTTCTTTCTGTTTGGTTGTTACCGAAAATAAATCTGAAAATATAGATTGATAGTTTTGTATACATAATACAGGAATAGTAGAGGGTTTTAATTAGATGATAAGATCTATTGATAGTATTTTTGTTGATATTCAATCATTTTCATGATGATCTTTGGATTCCGGTCCATGTTATGAGCAAATTCTGAAGTTGTGTGGTAATGTGTTCTCATAGTATTAGGAAGCTAACAAAGGATGGGAGCATCAAAATGAAAAACCGGGTATAACGTGGAAGCGGCCAACCGTTGGTTGGATAAAACTCAACTCGGATGCGGGGAAAGCTTCTGATGGTTTGCGTTGTCTTGGGAGTATTATCTGAAATGCAGATGGGAATATGATGGATGCAACAAGAAGCTGATTGAAAACTGTATTGATATAATTTCTGCCAAAGAAGAAGCTATGTTGGTACTGCAACTTGCGAAGGATTGTGGTTGTTCGAAGTTAATTGTGAAGAGTGGCAATGGCTAACTTATTTTTGCTTTGAATTATGAAGCAGACTGTTTAAATGAGTTAGACGATCTTATTAAGGAACTACATATTTTAGCGAGTAGCTTTGATCAATTTCTTTGGTGCTTTACTCACAGAGAAGAAAACCAGATAGCCCATGAATTGGATGCAATAACGGAGTAGAATACGAGTAGAATATGGTATAAAGAGCATCCTGCAATTTTAGATCCAATTTGGCAAAGAGATAAGATGGTTATGAGTAGTGAAGGGTACTGCTGGTTTGGATCTTAATTGTTTGTTGTTTTAGTGTTTCTTTGAAAAAACAAAGAAAATCAATTGTTATGATCTGTAAAGACAATCTTACTAATTATAAATATGCAAATGTTGGATGTTTGTTTAAATTAACCTTATATCTTTATCATTTGCATTTTATTCTTTTTTTTGGTGTGATTTTTATTCTAATAGATTTATGATTTCTTTTAAAGTCAAGTGGGTGTTTGTTTGTTTATTGGTTTTACTTTTCTAAATCTGTTAAATTTATATTTTTGACCATGTTCTATATAAGGCCAATAAGTGTTTTTTTTTGTAATATGACTAATTTATAATATAAATTAAATGTCAACTTAAAATCAACTACTAATCAACTGAAAATCAACTAAATGTCAACCAAATATCAAAATTTTTTTTTCTTTCGCACTACATTTCTAGACAATTATTACTATTTTTCCCTTTTTAATGTTGACAAACGTTGATTTCTACTGTTTTGACGGATTTGTTTTAATCTGTTGAAATTCTTATTTTATAATTTTTCAAATTGTAAAGATCAAACAAATGTCAATAAAAGATCAATCAAAAATCAACTACATGTCAACCATAAATCAACCAAATGTCAACTAAAATTCAACTACATGTCAACCATAAATCAACCGAATGTCAACCAAATATTTTCATTATCTTTGGCAAAATTTATTTATTTAAATATTAGTTATTATAATTTATTATCACTCACATATAAATTTAAAATCAAGTTAAATTTGATCTCTACATGTAAAATGTCATCTGCAGTGGTCGATCAACATTTGTGATAAAATACTTAAAAAAAATAAAATAAAATATCATTTTGCTCTCAGTGGGATTCGAATTCAAAAATTCTTCCGCGACACATTTTAAAACTATTATTATCTATTTTTTTCATTTCTTAATGTTGACAAGTGACGATTTTTACTGTTTTGACGAGTTCGCTTAAATTTGTTGAAGCCGTTATTTTAAAATTTTACCACTTTGTAAAGATCAATTAAATGTCAACTATAAATCAACTAAATGTCAACCGTAAATCAACTAAATGTCAACTTAATATCTACCGACGATCAACCAAATATTTTTATTGTCTTTAACGAAATTTATTTATTAAAATATTAGTTATTGAAATTTCTTACCAATTTCATTTAAATTTAATGTCTACATGTAAAATATCAACCGCGACGTCCGGTCAACAGTTGTGGTAAAATATTAAAAAAATTAAATAAGAAATAATTTTACTCTTAGTGAGATTCGAATCCAAAACTTTTCTCACAACACATTTTTAAACTATTATTATCATTTTTTTCACTTTTTAATATTGACAAGTGACGATTTCTATTGTTTTGACGAATTCACTTTAATTTGTTAAAACTATTATTATCATTTTTTTCACTTCTTAATATTGACAAGTGACGATTTCTATTGTTTTGACGAATTCACTTTAATTTGTTAAAACTATTATTATATAAATTTACCAATTTTAAAGATCAACCAAATTCAACCGAAGATCAACTAAATGTCAACCGAAGATTAACCATATATTTTATGTTTAAAATATTATATTAATTTTTAGTACATTTGAATTTTTTTGTGTTTATAGATTAACTAAATGTCAATTAAAGATTAAACAAACAAATATCAACTAAAGATTAATCAAATGCCAATTAAAGATAAATTAAATATCAACCAAAAATCAACCGAAAATCAACCAGATGATTTATTATTTTTGACGAAACAGAGAACATGAACCAAAACATGTAATCCAATATTTTAAAAATCAATAACACAACCAACAAGAGTTGATTCTCAATATTCACATTGAATATACATGGCAGTATGCCATAATCAAGATTGGAATGGAATCCATCTTGAAATGCTACAGAGTTATTATATGGTATAACCAAATAATATTTCTGAATAAAAACTCGGGGTTTAACCCATCAGGAATGGGAGCCTTGTCTTGATGCATATTAGAGACCACAACTTTGCTTCTTCTGGATCAATATTTCTCATTGACATGGAATTTTGCTCCAGTATAACTTTTTTATTCACACACTCAATAAAAAAATCACCAATAGAGGTATTAGAACTAAACAAATTCAAAAAAAAAGTTAAGCATCAAGTTATTTAAATTTCCATTAATAACATGCCAAACAATGATAGGAATGATAGTACCTAAAAATTTCCACCAGCCAATTGTATTTTCAACATCAAATCCAAAACCTTTTTGAAATTTTCCAGCTTTATGCATTTCAACAAGCTTCCTTCCTAAGACAGACCGCCACAAGCAAACAATTTAGTCCTACAAGTATAATGTGATAATACCACAATAAGCCAATTAAAGTTTTACCATCCACCTGATTGCCTTTGGATGCACCAAATTCAATAAATTCCATGATGATACATGTTACACTTAGATAATCATACAGATATATAACATAGGTTAGCTGATAAGCAAAATCCAATACAACAAGAAAAGAATCAGCTTAGACTATTCTCGCAATAAACAACAAGAAAACAATCAGCTTAGACTATTCTCGCAATAAACAACAAGGACATATACACATCATTTAACCTGTATAATTCTAAATGTCTTTTTACAATGTTAGTCAACAACAAAAAATTTATCAAAAATTAGAGTTAACTCAGATCACAAATTGTATCAACATTGATAACTACTAAGAAATTTAAAATGCATTAAGAATTCAAAAGGATTGGCAAAGATTCATTCTTTCAAACAAAAGCTTACTAGATCATAAATGCCAATAAAAAATATGTTGAATCTACAGGCTAAAGCAAAAGTTAAAACAAAATGAAAAGAAATATGAAAAATAATAAAAAAATGAGTTATTATTACCTTTCTGATAGTGTGAGCGAGAGGCACCAACGATGCCAGCACCAACATTGATGAAAAACGATAGAACGGAGGAGCAGTGGAACGACGAAGTGGATGGACAAAGGTTTGGCGGAACGGCGGAACAAAGGACAATAGAGTAGAGGAGCGAAGGACATCGGAGCAGAGAAAGGAAGGATAGTGGAGCAGAGGAATGGAGATCGCCGCTGCCACTTCTAGGAGATCGTCGTTGCCGTTTCTAGAAGATTCTCGCCGCCTCTTGAATGAGATGATGAAGCCAGCGATATTTACAAATCTTGTAAATGTGGATTCTTAAAGAAGGGTAATTTTGTCCTATTTTTAATGAAAACCTCTATGTTTGGTGATTTTATGTATTTATGAAAACTATTTTTTTATTGTGAGAGATTTTTGCATTTATTTATTAGCTGATGTATTTATGAAAGAAAGGGGACCATTTGGGTTATTTGTGTGCTTAACCCTAAAACAAACTCAAAAACCACACTTTACACAAAAATCACCAAATTAAAATAAGTTTTGGGTTAATCCAGATCAGATTGATAGTTTAGTTTGATGTATGGACCTAGATGTAAATCCAACAATATAATGAAGAAAAATTAGAAATTTAAAATTTAAAAATTTAAAGGGAGCCGCTCCCGATTACATTATTTAGAGAACTATAAATTAATGGACATTTTATAGTTCTTAAAAGTGTGTTTGGATACATGGATTTGAATTTAGAATTTGAATTTCAAATTTTACATTTCAAATTCTACATTTCAAATTCATGAATTTCAAATCCATTATTTGGATGAACAAAAAAATTTGAACTCTTAATATATATAATAATTAATTTTAAGTTTTCTATTTTTTAAAAAAAAATCTATTTTTTAAATAATAATTCAAAAAATGTATCTTTTTTTACATCGAACCAAACTTTTTTTTTAAATAAAAAAGAATCAAAACTTTAAAAGTAATAATTTTTTTTAAAAATATTGCACCGGTTAATTTTTTTGGTTTGGTTTATATTATAATTTAACTAAATTTTTTATGTTCAAAATCGAACCGAAAAACAAAATTTTTATAAAATTATATTTATCTGAACAATTATATTTCGTTCTTTTAAAATAAAACCAAACCGAAATTTTGAAAGAAATAATTTTTCAAAACAAAAATTTTCCAATTTTATTAAATTATTTTTAAATATTTTTTAAAATTAATCCGAATAAATTTTTAAAATTTTACAAAATAAAATTTCCAAACTTTGTTTTCACGAAAAAGGAGCTTGCTAGCTCCTCCTCTTCAGAGGTATTTGCCGCCGCCCTCCGATAAAAAAAAAAATTCTCAGGAGGGACCTGCTCCTCTTTTTAGGTATCCGCCACAGCCCTCTAACAGATTTTGTTTTTTCAAAAAATTTGGAATTCTTTTTTTAGAAAAAATTATAAAAATAAAAAATTTACGGGGGGGTGGCGGTGGGCATCTTAGAATCTCCTACTCAGAAAACAAATTTCGTCTAACGGCTGCATGGGGTATCTCGAAAGAGGAGCCAGATCCCCCGGGAAATTTTTTTGAATAAAAATTTTCAGAAAAAAATTTCAGTCGGATTGCGGCTGCAAGTACCTCAAAAGAGGAACCTGATCCTCTAGAAAAAAATTCAGAAAAAAAAAATTTATCGGAATTTTTTTTTGTGTTGCGGGCATAGCGGGTACCTCGGAAGATGAAGAGCCTGATCCTTCGGAAAAAAAATTTGGAAATTAATTTTCAAAAAATATACGTGGATTAAAAAAATTCGAAAAAAATTACCGAAAAAAAATCTCGGTCGAACGCCGACAGCCAGTACCTCGGAAGAGGAGGAGTCTGATTGTAATACCCCGTAAGTTCAGGTGTCGTTTAGTGCAACGTGTCCGGCAGAGAAGGACTGGAGTTGCAGAGATAAAGATTTTGGATATTAAAGAAAAGGATAATATGGAGTAGGACGTAATTGTTTATGGAATAAGAAAATAAGGAAAAATGTCAAGAAAAGTCACAAACTAGAGTTCAGGGACTAAAGTGGTAATTTAACCAGTTAAGTCTGAAAATGGAATTATTTCGCCACGGTCCGCGAAATGTTTTATAGTATTGGTGGTAAAAGTTTCAGGTCAATCGGAGACCTTTTAAAATTTGGACGCGGATTCATTTTGGGCTAAATTGTCAATTTTGAAGAGTTCAAGGACCAAAGTGCAAATTAGCCAATTTAGCCTCGAGAATAGAAATTGGAAGATTATCGACGGAAATAATTATTTTTGGAGTAGTATTATTTATTGGGATATAAATAATACGTAGATAATCGAGTTAAAAGGATAATTTAACCGTTTGGTTAAATTAGAAAGTTTAAAAGAGAATTGGTTTAAGTTAAAGAAATGAAGGATCAAAGTGGCTAATTAGCCAACATATATATAAAAGAAAGAAAGGAATCAGATGATTCCAGAGAATGAAAGAAGGCAAGCGAAGGAAAGGCTTCAGTGAAGGGAAAAATGGCGATCGATTACGATCCGCCGCGGTTTCGCCGTTTCTCGTCCGAATCGAGTTCAAGCGGCAATTTCTTCAGAATCGAATTCTCTATCGATATCAAGCATCGTTTTAAGGTAATAATCTGAGAATTTGGTGGAAAATTCGAGTATATAGCCGTTTTGATTATAATTAGGAATTTAATGATTTTGGATCGTTTTTAACGTTTTTGGAAAAAACGAAGTTGCGGGTTTTGAAGGAAATGAGGTTTTATACGTGTATGGCGGAAGATAGCACGACGGGAAGCCGGAAACGCTGTTTCCGGGGGCTGCGTGCAGATCGCACGTGGTGTGCGATCGCACACCCATGGTGTGCGAACGCACGCCTGTGGTGGTGTGCGAGGGACTAAAATGGACTTTTTGCCCGAGGGGCTAAAATGGACTTTTAGCCATAAAGAAATGGGATTTTGATATTTTCAATATTAGATCCTAAAAACGATTAAGGACTCCGATTAATTAAAAAGAGATATAACAAGTATCTCGACTAAGTGTCAGAACACGACCAAAGCTAAGAGTCGTATTGGGAATACGATCGTTTTGACCTAAGTTTATAACTTAGAGTTTTAGTATTAAGTTTACGTTTATGAATTAAACGTACGTATGATTTGAATAGGAAAAGGATACATCGACGAGGTACGAGATCGACGAGCTGGAATAGTTAAAAGAGTGAATGACGTGTGGAGCTTACGTTTGGATATAAGGAATAGCGATCATTGTGAGTTAAACTTTACTTTGAGTATTATTACGCAATAGATAGTTTTTATATTATAAATATAATATTAAACTACATCGCATGCTATAGTATTTTATCGATAGAAATGAATTTGTACATCGTATTATCGAACATATATAGATTGTGAAAACTAGTATATGATCCGGGGGAAACAAGCTACCTATTGGGTGTCAATAGGCTGTGTGATCACCAGCGTCCGGGTAAGTCATAGATAGAGATTGCATTGATTGGTTATCGTACTTGTTCGTGCATGCGATACAAGGCCTACTTGGTTGAACTATCCCGGGGCTTGTATCTGCGAGTTGACTGGTTGAATTATCCCGGACTCATATCGATCGATCGTTAGATGTTGTGATAATGTTCATTATGCATACTAAGATATTAGGGTTTCGATCGGATCAAATGCTTGAAGTATAATATGTGTGTTTTGTTTTAAATGCGATGTTATTTTCTCTAATACCCTAGTAATGTGTTTTCTCACTCAGTATTTCCCCAAATACTGACCCCTCACATTGATGTTTTCCAGGTGTATAGAGTCGGATCAGACAAACCGTCTTTGGTGTGCTGGGTACAAGACCCCTTGGTGCTGCAGTAGTATACGTGTGACGAGTCTTAGCCTAGTATAGTTAGGTCTTATAGGTTGTGTACGTGTTTAATGTTCGTTTGATGTGACATCTTTTGGTTGTCAGTTTTTGTATTGATCGATAGATGGGCTAGTACGTACCAGTTACGGAAGTGAAATGCCCACTATGATTGTATCGATGATGTGTTTATATATGATGTTATGTTATGATTGTAAACGTGTCTTTCTTATTATATGTCTACAGGATAGTTCTGTTTGCGTTTCCGCGAAAAAAAATTAGAGTGGTTTTAGGCTTGCTACGGGTTTCGGAGCTACCACTCCCATTCCCTAGCGCCGGTCTCGGCTCAATAATTTGGGTCGTGACACTGATCCTCTGGACAAAATTTCGGAAAAAATGTGTGGATTAAAAAAATCGGAAAAAAAATTGTCGGAAAAAAATTTTCGTCAAACGCCGACAGCGGTTACCTCGGAAGAGGAGGAACCTAATCCTTCTGAAAAAAATTCGGAAATTAATTTTCAAAAAACATATGTGGCTTAAAAAAAATTCAAAAAAAATTGCCGAAAAAAAAATTTGATCGAATGCTGACAGCGGGTACCTCAAAAGAGGAGTCTGACCTCGGTCGAACGCCGACAGCCAGTACCTCGGAAGAGGAGTTGTCTGATCCTCTGGACAAAATTTCGGTCGAATGCCGACAACCAGTACCTCGGAAGAGGAGGAGTCTGATCCTCTAGACAAAATTTCAGAAAAAATGTGGATTAAAAAAATCGGAAAAAATTGTAGGAAAAAAATTTCCGTCAAACGCCGGCAGCGGTTACCTTGGAAGAGGAGGAACCTAATCCTTTAGAAAAAAAATTCGGAAAAAAATTTTGTCAGACGGCGGCCGCATGTACCTCGAAAGAGGAGGAACCTAATCATTCAGAAACAAAATTCCGAAAAAAATTACTGTCGAACAGCGAAGGCGGGTATCTCGGAAAAGGAGAAACGTGCTCTTTCTCTAGAAAATTTTTTCCGAAAAAAAAAAATTTCAAAAAAATATTTGCCGAAATTTTCATTTTTTTTCTCTTTTCGAATCGGGTTATAGTCGATTTTCGACTGAATTAATTCAATCGGTTAATTTTTATAATAATAAAGATAATGAGATTATAGGAGTTATTTCAAATCCTCAACTTTCTGTGTTAAAACTAACTTGGATTTGACTCAAATCCAAAACCAACAAATATTACAATCCAAACAGAGGATTTGGCTCAAAGCCAAATCCACCCTTATCCAAACGCACCCTAAAGGAACTTGTCGAACCAATCAGCCGCTTCTTTCACCATAAATGGTGTCATCAGATGCCCAATCCCAGGTTCCGCGATTAGCTTCATGTTACAATCGCAAAATCATGCACGTAAAATGAAAACAAATTGATAATATTCTGCAATGTTAGAACTTAGAAAGCACCAAATCAGCTATAAAAGTCATCAGCATAATAGGACCCATAATTAATAATCCTTATAACATGATTTGCTGCTGGCTTTCAGCTTGTGATACCGACAATTATATGTTCCCAAATAACAGAGGCAGGTGTGCAGTCGGTTCAAATCAAACTAAACCAGATTAAAACGTTACAATTTACTCAAACCAAACTGAACCAGTTCAGTTGAAATTTTTGTTTGGCTTGATTTACACTAAAATTTAGTTGAATTTTTTTTATATCCAAAATCGAAACCAAACAAAACCAAATTTATTGGTTCGTTTGATTATTCAGGTTTGTTTGTTTTGTTCAAACTCTACGGACATCCAAAACAATTTGTAAAAATCCAATTTTGTAAAAAGAATCTAGGATCACCACAAAATCATACCTTGAATTTATCCTGGCTACGGGATTCTTCATATGCCTTTTGTGCTCTTAATTTAGGAATTTCTAAACCCGCAATCGGGCAATAAGGATCTTCTGCACCTGTAATTGCAAAGTTCAAACAAATACTCATAATAAAAGAACCTTTTGAAGTGGAAATCTTAGGACGACAGTACAGCTGCATGTCATTATATACCATAGTAGATGACAATCAACATAGACAAAGTTAACAAGAGCAACACTGGAGTTATTGAGTCCTAGGTTTCGCCATTTTGTTTCTGTTTTCAAAACGCTTCTGAAACTATATTTAATAATTTATTGTAAAAAAAAATATCACTTCGTCTTTTTCAGGTTCAGTGTTTATATTTTTGTGCTACATAAATCCAGATCAATTTAAACATCCAAATAATCACCAATAGAAAATTTTGGCAGATATTTCCATATGCATTTTGAACATATTTTTTCATTTTGCACATGCCTTCTGGATAGCAGAAATGAAGTGAAGTATTTTACCATTGAGAATAAGCAGTGGACGTGGTGCAATGGCGGGAATTGTGTACGGTAAATCAAAGCTGGAGGTCAGACCTGGAGCAATTCTATCCCACACCTAGCAAGGAATGTAGAACTGTAAGTAAATGTGTAATATCAAAAACACAGGTCTAATGAAGAGAGGCCAAAACGAGACATATCCATGAGGCCTCCACAGCTAAGTTTCATATGTGGTGATATAAAGACTTTGATAATGAAGAAAATAGAGCACTTATACGCCACATATTGTTTGCTTCAGTGCAGTAGTTCTAAAGCGTAACTGAAAACATGCTTTACAAAACCCGCAGGAAAAAAAATTAAAGGATCATTAAACCCTGAGATCCATGATATAGCTCACTAGCAATCACATAAAACTTATGTAGTAATCCCAACAGGGACACGTGTCTAAAGTGAATTTGTGACTAACCTTTTCCGCCACTTCTTTGTCAATTGCGTTCTTCCCCAAATCTTTTTGTGCTTCTGCAACCAAAAATATTTTACCGGTCAGAATAGTAGAAGCTGCTGGGAAGCCACGTAGTTTTAAACTAGACAGAATGGAAATTTATATCTGAACAGCATCTCTAAATTTTCTCATCCGTCATTCATATGTAATATATAACAACTTGATGAATTTTTTTATAGAATGGGTTATATCTATCAACGAAGAAAATTATTTAATATTTGAATTTTGAAGGATTTCTACATCCTATAAGAAATGCTATTTCACAATGAAACAAATGGAGCAGAAGAGAACCACTAAAATAGCCATTGGATTGTTTTCAGGTGCTTCTCATCACAACTGATTTT
Organism: Mercurialis annua; assembly: GCF_937616625.2. Taxonomy (NCBI): domain Eukaryota; kingdom Viridiplantae; phylum Streptophyta; class Magnoliopsida; order Malpighiales; family Euphorbiaceae; genus Mercurialis; species Mercurialis annua. The sequence goes on along the minus strand of NC_065570.1, from coordinate 53,184,084 downwards.
CTGTATTACCTTCAAATAAAGGCCTTAAAGTGTCAACCCGAGTTTGCCACTTATCATTGTCAATGGCCCAACGAAATCCCTACAATTTCATTGCGTAAAAATCAGCTAGTTATTCAATTTTAATTAGAAACACTCTTTTATTACATTATACATACTTGCACACCTAACATAGGGACAGTCACTGCATATCTGGTGTCAGCAGCAGCAGCAAGCCATGAAAGCATTCCTGCAATAATACATTAATGCACTAGTTGTTAACAACATGGATGACCTTAATAGTTATCTTCTTCAATCTAAACGAACCAACCTCCCAGTGATATGCCAGTAATTCCTATCCTGGCGGAGTCAATATCTTGTCTCTGGGTGAGGTAATCAGCCAGTTTTATCAAGTCCCAGACCTGCCATAATCGTTATTTGAAATCACCATCTTGTGAAGTACAGTAGTCATAAAGTTAGATCCCGATAGTCTTATCGGATTCGAAATCTGAAAACTTTTCATTTCTTGATAGTCTCAGTTGACCGGAAGAATAAACTAGACAAATGACTAAGATATTACCGTGTCGAACAAGAATGGCATTGTGTCACCTTTCTTCCATGCCGATACAAGGGCCTGCATTTGAATAGTGTAACACATGTCAAAATCATTCTTTAACAGGCAGTCACTTTGGCCTAGCTCATAATAGTATTAAGCTGCAGGACCATAAAAGCTTACATAGAGATAAATTTTATACGCATGCCGATAAACTAGTCTCATAAGTATCAGAAAAAAATCTGAATAAATTCTATAAGAATGCTTCATTTATATCTCTTACTCACATCTTGGTAAGTGGTTTTACTACTTGCGCGTTCACCATGGTAGCGACAGTCAATTGAAATGGCTATGTATTCGCGTGAAGCATAGGCCTGCAGCAACCGAAACCATTACCAACAGTGCAATGCAATTTCATATACAGTGAACAAATCAACATGAGCAGGGTAGCAATACCTCAAGCATAGGGCGAAGCCATTCTTTGCATAAATGTGTGGGATGCAAGAAAACTATAGCAGGCCTTTTATAATTTCTCTCTTTCAAGCTAAGAATCAGCATAGGCAGACGCCCTTGATCTCCAGCCTATATAATTAGTAAATTAACTACTCTTTCTTCATCACATCATAACAATAACAAAACCTCCGTTTCTAAATTCTTGGAATTGAAGTATGATAATATATAATTCTTTTTACCTCAGTAATCAAATAAAGATTCTCCTCTTTAAGTAAATTTTTAAAATCCTTTATCTCTGCCTTCGGACAATGCACCATCGCCTGCGAAATGGAAAACCAAACACACTAGTCTTCAGAACTTGTTTGAACATGAAATCCATTTATTAAAGTAGATGATTGATAGAATTTGCAAATGAACTATTAATATTCAACAAACAATTGAACATGGAAAAAAACAAAAAAAGAATGAAATAATATTAAACAAACAAAAAAGGCGTATATAGAAATTGAAGGCGACAAACCTCGCCATGCGTCCTTGGAGGCCGATTTCCCTGAAACAAAGGATTCACAAAAGGCATAACTATAAATAATTTAATGATTTATAAATAAGTTAAATATTATTAGATATTTTTAGTATTAATTATTTCATTTAAACATTTAGAGCATCTTCAAAGGGTCTTTAAAAATGTCAAACTCTTTAATTAAATATCCAATGGCCTATTTATTATTTGAATTTTCCTTCTCAAGGATAAAATTTAAATTCTCCAAATAAATTGATTACTTTTTCTTTTAATACATAATATTTTTCTTATAATAAATTAACATTCTTAATATTTAATATTATTGTTTATAAAAATAAAATAAAGAGTTAATATTAAAGAGTGTATTGGACTAAAATTATCTTTATTTTTAACATGCTCTTTAATAGAAAGATTCTGATTGGTGATGCTCCTATAAAAGTAAAAACTTTAAGACACCCTTTGGAGGTATAAAATTTATTGATTTTCCTGAATCCATGGAATATAAAATCCATGGATTTATACATTACACCGTTTGGATTGTGTATAAAATCCATGATTTACAGGGATATATTCAGGATAATTGAAGTTGAAAACAATCTATCATTCATAAAAAAATATGATGGATTTCAAGTTTCTCACTTAAGAGATGGGATTTTAAATGATAAATTTTGAAGGATGAGGGTTTTTTACAATGTATTGATTTTCATCCTATTTTTTTTTACCAAATGATAAATTTCGGTGAAATCCATGGTAAGTGCAGAATCCATAGATTCTGTCTCTTAAGAATCCCTCAATCCAAACGGTGCAAAAGAGAAACTACTAAAAAACTTCAACCTTTCATGTAATAGACAAATTTGTTGTCAAAATCGAAAAACATAGTGTATTTGTAAGCTTGAGGCGTGAAATGTTTCACTGCCCTAAAGTACAATTCTCCGTGTTAGCATATACCCCAAGATACAACAAGACCCTCTACAAGATACAACAAGACCCTCTACTTAAACAAAAGTAGGAGTAGAAGCAGCAGTGTTTCAATATTTGATACGATTTTCGTATATCCATTAATCTAGTAAAAAATCATTTTAAAGTTTAAATAAAATGGTAGTGGAGTAAAACGTGGTTAACAAGATAATGTAAGTAGACATATATACAAGTAGGTTCAATATAATTGTATATGCAAAAATATCAAGGTAGGAGATAGTGGGTTAATAGTTCAAACGTGATTTAAAAACGTGCGAGGCTTATTCAAGTTTGTTCCGAATTTTAAGGTGTTAACCAAAATAAATTTATACTTGCTCAAATATGGATTTTCTCAGATAAGTTTTAAATTATGATTATATTTTTTAGCCAATTCAATATCCATCCCACACCCAACACCAACTCTAAAGAGGAGCGGGGGGAAGTGAGCCCATTTCCTTTCCTTTATCATACTTATAGAATTCAAATATTAAAAAATGTAATTTTATTTTTTAAGAAATAACAAGTTAAAAGCAAGATATTCTACTTTATTAAAAATATAGATTATAAATATTTTAAATTATTATATTTTTAAATAAAAATATCAGATTAATTTATAAAAATAAAATAACAAATTAATTATTTAGCCTAGTGTTATAAATTCAAGATGCGAAATAGCCTCTCTATTTTAATAAACTAAAATTATATTACTCACGAAATAAAATATTTATTTAAAAAAAAAAGGCAATGCACAAAATTGAAGGAGAAAACCTGGGTATGAGTCCTTGGAGGTAGAGGTCCATTACCCTGAAATAAAGGATTGGCAACACCCTTTCCTTCTTCAACTGATAATGGAACTGTCACTCCAAATAAAGATTACCCAACCATCAAAAACTAAAAATTAAAACAAAATAAGAAGAAACGAAGGACATTCTGGTAATTAGAAGTTAGAACCTTGAGCAGATCGTCTGCTATGAAGCACTTTAATGAAGTCCGCTCGTATCTTATCGGGATTCAATGATTCGTTTTCCATTCCACCAATTTACCAGAATTTGCAGCTGATTGTCACTTTCTTGGGGTTCAGTTACCGGAGTTCAGTCTTTACAGGAAATGAGAACTTGGCGGTAACAGGTATTTAGGGTTATTTACCTTTTTTATTAGTTTGCTCCCATGTTTTTAGAACCGGAACGGGATCAACCCAGGCTTTAATTTAATAAAAAGCTCCAGTTCAATCGGTTCAATAGATTTAATTTAGATTTTTTAATTTAAATACTTAGCCATTATTAAGTTAAAAAAATAAAAAATGTTATTTAACCCACCATTTTATACCTCTTGGATTTTACATGTCAGCATTTAATTCGTTCAATTACTCTCCAAAAATACATATTTCAAATACCAATTTTTTAATTAATCCACTTTTTTAATGTTACATCATGTGGGTTAAAAAATGTGGTTTAAAAAGGATGATTATATAATATTACTCAAAAAAATATGACATACAATTCTATAATTAAAAATAAAATAATTTAATTAAATAAAAGTTAATTTCTAAAATTTATTATGTTTAATTGTTTTTGTCTAGAATTTAACTACTTTAAAGATATTTAAATGTATAAAACAAATGCAATTTTAAAGCTGACATTTATAAAAATAATTACAATTATTGACAGTAGAACAATTAAGATCAAGTTTATATCTTTTAAAAAAAACACTCTAAATTTGGTATGTTATTTTGTTTTACCCTTTTTAGTAATATTATGTCATGTTAGCTCCAATTTTTATAAATGCTCCAATCATTGTTTCACACATCATTTTGGAGGAGTAAAATGAGTTAAAATGTCAAGTTAATGGTGTTTTTTTTCTCAAAAATATAAACTTGGTCTTGATTGATCTTTTGTGCCAAACTTTTAGGAGGTGATTTTTTTTTGTCCGAAAATCACATTCTTTTCACCTTTGTGTGCATAAATAAAGTTAGACCTATGAGTTTTTTTCAATAAATTCATACTCTTTATGGAGTTTTGGCTTGTTTTTTGTATCGTTTTAATTATAATTTTTATAGATGAAACCATCCTTATGTGATCTATGAACCTTAAGCAAGCTAATCAGATCGTCCAAACCGATACGATAGCTCGCCTACAATGAGTTCACCTTATAGGGACTAACCTTCGCCTATACGATCATGCAATGCCATCGTCCCACTCCCTGCAAAAAGTGTAATACATTTATAATCTCCACAACGTACAAATAGCGCGAGGCGTGGCCTGGATACTGTTACCGGGCCACCGGCCACCAAGTATCAACACAATGTGATCATAAACTGCTCTAAAAGAGGCTGTAAATACCTCTCATTATATGCTAAGACGAGTAATGCATTATTAAGAGAACTATAAAATGTGCACTTATTTACATTCCCCTTGGGACATTCTAAGCAAGAGCTCTTACATTACTGGCAATATACATAAAAAATAACATCACTTGAGGAACTTGTCGAACCAATCAGCCGCTTCTTTCACCATGAATGGTGTCGTAAGATGCGCAATCCCAGGTTCCGCTACTAGCTTCATGTTAAAACCGCAATATCATGCACGTAAGATGAAAACAAATCAATATTATGGTATGTTAGAATGTACCAATTGAACTATGAAAATTATCAGGATAATAGGAAGCATATCAGTGCATCCCTATGACATGAATTGATGCTGGCTAGACATCAAAAAACAACTTGTAAAAATAAATTTTCTGTGGGACTACCACAAATTCATACCTTGAATTTATCCTGGCTATGGGATTCTTCATAAGCCATCTGTGCTCTTTCTTTAGGAATTTCTAAACCCGCGATCGGGCAATACGGATCTTCTGCACCTGTAATTGCAAAGTTCAGACAAATACTCGTAAATGAACTTTTAGAAGCGGAAATCTCGGGACTGTCACTATAGAATTCGTGTATAAATCATCATCGAGTCTTCAAGAGAAACTAAACGTAATGTTGCATAAATCCAGATCAATTCGAACATACAAATAATCACCCAGAGAAAACTTTGGGAGTTACTTCCAAATGCATTTTGAACATTTTTTGCACTTCACACTTGCCTTAAAGGATACCAGAAAAGAAGTGAGGTGGTTTACCATTAAGAATAAGCAGTGGACGTGGAGCAATGGCGGAAATTGTGTTAGGTAAATCAAACTTAGAGGCCAGACCTGGAGCAATCCTATCCCACACCTAGCAAGGAATATTAAACTGTTAGCAAACATCTAATTTCAGAAAACACAGCCATTAGACCAGTCTACTGAAGAGAGGCCAAAACTAGAGAGATCAATGAGAGCTCCAAACTCGTGTTTCATATGCGGCGGTATAAACAATTTGAAAGTGAAGAACATATTGTTTGCTTCAGTGTTGTAGTTTGAAAGTGTAACTGAAAACTTGCGTAGTTGCCGATGACAAGACCGGTAGAAGAAAAAAAGTAAAAGAAGCATTAAACCCTGAAATCCATTATCTAGCAATCACATAAAATTCATGTAGTCACATGTCTAAACTGAATGTGTAACTAACCTTCTCCACCACTTCTTTGTCAACTGTGTTCTTCCCTAAATCTTTTTGTGCTTCTGCAACCATAAACATTTACCAGTCAGAGTAGTAGAAGCTGCAAGGAAGCCACATGTAGTTTTATGCTAGACTACATTATGGAAATTCACATCTATCTGAACAGCATCTCAATTTTCTCATCCATCATCCATTTGTAGTATATAACAACTTGGTGAATTTTTTCATAGAACGGGTTATATCTATCAAAGAAGGAAATTATTTAATATTTGAATTTTGAAGGCTTTCTACATCCTATAAGAAATGCTGTTTCACTATGAAACAAATGGAGCAGAAGAGAACCACTGAATTAGCCATAGCCATAGGATATGAAAAAGAGCAGCAAACTAGGTTACTTTTCAGATGATTGTCATCACAGTTGATTTTCTGTGTATGATACCTTCAAATACAGGCCTTATAGTGTCAACCCGGCTTCCCCACTCATCATTGTCTATGGCCCAACGGAATCCCTACAATTTTCATCGTGTAAAAATCAGCCAGTTATTCAATATCAATTAGAAAAACTCTTCAGCTCATATTAATCTTCCATTAGATATACCTGCACACCTAATATAGGGACAGTCACTGCATATCTGGTATCAGCAACAGCAGCAAGCCATGAAAGCATTCCTGCAATAATACATTAATGCACCAGTTGCTTTTGAACATGATGATCTTAATAGTTATCTTCTTCAATTTAAATCAACCAACCTCCTAGTGATATGCCGGTAATTCCTATCCTGGTGGAGTCAATATCTTGTCTCTCTGTGAGATAATCTGCCAGTTTTATCAAGTCCCAAACCTGCAATAGTCGTGATTTAAAATCATCATCTTGTGAAATAAAGTAATCAAGAAAGTAAATCCCGACCATTTTATCGGATTCTAAATATAAAGAATTGTCATTCCTTTGTAGTTTTACCGTGTCAAATAAGAAAGGCATTGTGTCACCATTCTTCCATGCCGATACAAGGGCCTACATTTGAATAGTGTAACACAGCATGTCAAAATTTAGTACACATGCCGATAAACTAGTCTAATAAGTATCAGAAAAAAAGCTGAATAAATATAATTAGTCAAAATCCTATAAGAACACTCTACTTTTATCTCTTACTCACTTTTTGGTAAGTGGTTTTACTACTTGCACGTTCACCATGGTGGCGACAGTCAATTGAAATGGCCACGTATCCGCGTGAAGCATAGGCCTGCAGCAAAACCGGAACCATTACCAATAGTGCAGTGTGATTCAATTTCATAATCCAAGAGAACAGAACAACATGAGCAGAGTAGCAATACCTCAAGCATAGGACGAAGCCATTCTTTGGTTAAATGTGTGCCATGCAAGAAAACTACAGCAGGCCTTTTGTAATGTCTCTCTTTCAAGCTAAGAATCAGCATAGGCAGACGCCCTTGATCTCCAGCCTATTAAATTAGTAAATTAACTACTCTTTATTCATCACATCATAACAACAATAGAACTCCCAATTTTAAATAGGCAATTTAATCTTAACCTACAAACTCATTTGCCTTTTCAAATTCCTGGAATAGAAGTATGAGAATATATAATGAAGAAAGCAATTAATTTAACCTCAGTAATCAAATAAAGATCCTCCTCTTCAAGTAAACTTTTAAAATCCTTCAACTCTGCCTTGGGACAATGCTCCATCGCCTGGCAAACGGAAAACCAAACGTTCACTAGTCTTGAGAACTTGTTTGAAGATGAAATCCTGCAAATGAATTGATGAACCAGAAATATTCCACATGAAAACAAAAACAATGAAAAAACCTCGGTTGGAGGCGGAGGTCCATGACCCTGATATAAAGGATTCACGACAGGTTTTCCTTCTTCAACTGATAACGGAACTGTCACTCCAAAACAAAGTTACGGAACCATCAAAAACTATAAATTAAACAAATAAGAAGGACAGTGTGATAATTTGAGGTTAGAACTCTGCCTTTGGCGGATCGTCTGCTACAAAGGACTTTAATGAAGTCCGCTCGTACGTTATCAGGATTCAATGATTCGTTTTCCATTTCACCAGTTTACAAGAATTAGCAGCAGATTGTTCGGTTAGTTTTAGTTTCGGTAACTGCTGCTTCTGCTACTATTTTTTTCATGCTTCCAGTTACCAGAGTTTAGTCTTCATACGAAATGAAAATCTGGTGATGACACGCGGTCCAATTATCGGCGGTGCACTTTATTAGTTTTAGGCCTAATTACTTTCGGCCTTGATATTGTCGATATTATACATACATATGAAACTTTATTTTTTTCTTATAATATTTACAGTGATTATTTAAAGTATAGGTAAAAAAATAAAAATGACACTTTTAATTTAATTATAACACAAGGTACAAAAAAAATAGTTAAAATTGCAATCTCATATAGAATCATGGAAATACCTTGTATATATTAATTTATTTTATAATCCATTAACTTCATTAATTAAAAATTAAAAATAAAAATTTAGATAAAATTGACTATTTTATAAAATAAAAATATAATTAAAAAGGAGTTAAAAAAATGGATGTTTTTAAGATATTTTGCCTAAGTGATAAACTTTACGGATTTGCAAAATCGTTAAAAGAGAGTGAGAGTTTTGTTTCTACACAACTTACCTTAAAAGCAAAAGGTAAGCTGAAGGAAAGGATTTTGTCAAATAAGTTTCATATCACAACCAAACTAAAATTTCCATCCACGCATTTTTCTAATTTTGAACTATAATTTCCAAGCTAAAGCAAAGTATAGAATATCAAATTGTTATATTTCAGGATTGCTTGGTTTAAAATAGTAAAATTTCCAAAAAAATAATTTATAAAATTAGCTACAATTTAATATCTCTTTTATTGTCAAATTATAGAAATTTGATTAACATACTCTTTTACTTTACATGTAATAGTAATATTCTCTGACGCTTTACTTTAAATTTGAATAAAAAATTAGCTATTTTTGTTCCACATATAATAAAAAATTATCTATAAATCTTCAGAGTTTTCCACTTTTTGCTTCTACCCAGATTTAAACCCAAGGTATTGGACATTTTTTTGACACGACAGTTGAGCTAATTTTAAAATATAAGGATTTTTTTGAGATCAAAAATTCGAACAAAGGATCAATTCACCCCCTCAACTTGACACGAAATATCAAAAGAGTGATTTTCGTCGTTTTTTGTACAAATCAACCCAAAAGTTGCGTTTTTAGCTCAATTCAGCCCCTCTGACACAAACATTCTCTAAAAAGAGAGTGAGATTACTAATTATATTAATTAATCTTAATTAATCACAACTAAAATTTTAATTAGACACAATTAAAATCTTAACTAAATCTAATTAGTATAATTATTTTAATTAAACACTCAAATCTAACCCGCCGGAAACCACCCCTACAACCCGCCGGAAACTGCGCCCGAAACCCGCCGCCCCAATCCCATTCCACCGCAAACCGCTCCTCAGGCGAGGAGCCGCTGCTCCTCGCCTGAGGAGCAGCACTCCTGAGGAGCAGATCTGCTCCTCCATGTTTGGAGGAACCGATCTGCTCCTAAGGAGCAGATCTGCTCCTCAGCAGCTCCTCCACGTTGGAGGAGCAACGAGGAGCAGCAGCTCCTCGTTGAAACGAGGAGCTACTGCTCCTCGATTCAGGCGAGGAGCACAGCTCCTCGCCTGAAATACGATCTCAGGCGAGGAGCTCTGCTCCTCGCCTGAGATACGGGAAGATCTGCTCTATGAGCAGATCTGCCGCTCCTCAGGCGAGGAGCAGCAGCTCCTCGCCTGAGGAGGAAGAAACTGAGGGGGGTAGTTGGCGGCGGCGGATAGTGGTCGGAAAATGGAAGAAAGAGAAGAAGGGAAGAAAAGGGAGGAAGAAGAAGGAGGGAAAAAAGGAAAAAAAGATTCCTTCTTTTTTTATTAAAAAATAAATTAATTATTAACTTTTTAAAATTAAAAGATAATTGAAAAATTAAAATTATTAAAAATTAATTTAAGAGATGAGTAAAATATTGAGGGTGTTTTTATTATTTTCACAGAGAGTGCATCTCACTTGCATGAGTGAGAGTGGGGGAGGGGTTTTTTGAGCTAAAAACGCAACTTTTGGGTCTGTTTGTACCAAAAGCGGCGAAAATAACTTATTTGATATTTCGTGCCAAGTTGAGGGGGTGAATTGATCCTTTGTTCTCAAAAATTCATTAAGAGTTTAGTTGTTTTCCACTATATGCCATAAGGGCGTATTTGTCCCTTTTCCTTTTATATTTAAGATATAGATGATAGTTTATATTATAAATATTTTATAATCAATTATATAAATTCAATATATATTTTATTTTTTAAATTATAATTTTAAATACTGTCATTAGCCAATACTTATTTAGCATAGATAAAAAAATTATCTTTTTTTTTTGTTTATGATCGATTTAATATAAAAGCCAATGTGGTTTTTAAACCGGTTAAATATGAATTAAATTAGTCAACATCAAAATACTAATATGTAAACAAATATTTATCTAATTTTTTTTTTCTATAAATTTATTGTACTTAGCTATTCATCCGTCAACATCAAAAAAAATTATATGATCAATAAATATATAAACATGTATTTTGAATTTTACAATCAATTATTCGTCTCATTAGAAAATCGTAATTTTTGGAGTAAATTTTTCCTAAGACTCTTATACAAGAAAAGCTCTTACCTAGAAGAAATTTATATTTGCACGTCTTGACAATTTTAGACATGACACCGTTAAAATGGAAAAATTCTTAGGTAGACTCAGTCCACCACGTCATCCGTGGACTAAACCTATTACATAATGACACGACGTCATCAAAATGATGGCAATATTGTAAATTTGTTGATTACTTATTTACACATTTGAATAGTAATATTATAAGATTGACATCATTTTAATGACTTATCATTATGTGATAGTCTTAATTTACGGATGACGTGGTGAACTGAATCTATCTAAAAATTTCTCGTTGAAATGATACGGCATGATAGGAAGTTAAAGGAATTGTAATAATGCCAATATCTTCATATCTAGAAGAGTTAAATACACCTAAACTGTTTATACAAGTTACAACACAGCATTACTTCTTGAGGTACTTGTCGAGCCAGTCGCTTGCTTCTTTCACCATCAATGGTGTCATTTGATGCCCAATTCCAGGTTCCGCCATTAGCTTCATGTTATGGAACCAATATCACAAAAACACATAAAATCAGAAGAGATTAATAACTCGATAAGCTTTTAAATTCAGATCAAATGAATTGCATTGATAAACACTTCATTGCATGCACAGCTCAAATGCAAGCATTTTACATATGTGAACCATTCGAAAATGTATCAGTTGGATTTTATTTTTCTTCCGTTTTCTTTAATGGGTTATTCATAATTATATGTTATTAGAGGAGAAAATAATGTAGAAATCATTGAACTCTAAATTGTTAGTCTATATAGCTCGGAAACAAAAATGTTTAAATGGGAAGTATCAAAATAGAAAACAGGAAATAAAATATTTTATAAGAATTTTTCAAAATATAGAGTTTTAGAATTTATAAACTTTTTTAAAAAACAGAAAGGAAACACCCTCAAAAGATAGGATTTGAGAAATTTCAGTGCAACATAGGTTAGAGCGCATTGCATGATAGACAATTTTGAAGAGAAAATGCAGACATAAGTTGAGTTCGTACCTTGAACTTATCTTGACTATGGGCTTCTTCATAAGCCTTTTGTGCTCTTAGTTTAGGGGTTTCTAGACCTTCAAGTGGGCAGCGGTGATCCTCTGCGCCTGCATTTTCCAAACCCAAACAAATATTAAATCTTAAACAAAGTGGCATTAAAATTAATCTTCGGAAACTGATGAAGTTTGCAAGTATATAAGAAAAAATTAATCAAACACAGTTGAACAAAGAGACGCAACTGGTCTCGAGAACAGGAATGAACAGCATATAAACATGCAAATTAAAGCTCATACACAAGATTGTCTGTCAACAAAAATAACTTCACAAAATTAAATTTCAATCATTCCATATGCATTTTGATCTGTTTTTGCACTTTCCTACTTGCAGGAAAATTAGCTTGAGGGCCCTATCATTACCAGAAATGAGGACAAAATATCCTAGTATTAACAATCAGCTGCTGCACTTGCCTTATGAATACCAGAAAGGAAGTGAAGTGTTTTACCATTAAGAATCAGCAGTGGGCGTGGTGCAATGGTGGTAATTGTGTATGGTAAATCAAAACTAGAGGCCAGACCTGGAGCAATTCTATCCCAAACCTAGCAAGGAATGTAAAATTATAAGAAAATATCTAATTTCAAAAAACACAATCACAATATAGAGAATTTGAATGTGAAGAAAATGGAACACTTGTAGGCCACATTGTTTGCTTCAGTGTTGTAGCTCTAAAGTGTAACTGAAAGCTTGCGTAATTGCGGATGACAAAACTAGCAGAAAAGTAATAATTAAAGGAGCATTAAACTCTGAAATCCATTTATATAGCTTACAAGCAATCGAATAAAATTTATGTAGTCGCCCCAACATGGACACATGTCAAAAGAGAATTGTAACTGACCTTCTCCACCACTTCTTTGTCAATTGTGTTCTTCCCCAAATCTTTTTGTGCTTCTGTAACCAAAATTCTTTAGCAGTCAGAGTAGTAGAAGCTATTACACAAGGAAACTAATGGAGCAGAAGAGAACCACTTAAATAGCCATTGCATATGAAAAACAGCTGCAAACTAGGTTTCTTTTCAGATGCTTGCATCACAACTGATTTTCTGTGTATGATACCTTCAAACACAGGCCTTATAGTGTCAACCCGACTTCCCCACTTATCATTGTCAATGGCCCAACGAAATCCCTAGAATTTTCATCGTGTAAAAATCAGCCAGTTATTCAGAATTAATTAGAAAAACTCTTCACTGCATTTTAATCTTTCATTAGATATACCTGCACACCAAATATAGGGACAGTCACTGCATATCTTGTGTCAGCAACAGCAGCAAGCCATGAAAGCATTCCTGCAATAATACATTAATGCACCAGTTATTATTGAACATGGATGGTGTCAATAGTTATCTTCTTCAGTTTAAATCAACCAACCTCCTAGTGATATGCCGGTAATTCCTATCCTGGTGGCGTCAATATCTTGTCTCTGTGTGAGATAATCTGCCAGTTTTATCAAGTCCCAAACCTGCCATAGTTGTGATTTGGAATCATCATCTTGTGAAGTAAAGTAATCACTAATCAAAACATTATTCCTGATCATTTTATCGAATTCTAAATATAAGGACTTCTCAATTCTTTACAGTTTCAATTGACCAAAAGAATAAATTAGACAAATCTGACTAAGAAAATACCGTGTCAAATAAGAATGGCATTGTGTCACCTTTCTTCCACGATGATACAAGGGCCTACATTTGAATAGTGCAACACAGAAATAATTTTAATATACATACTGATAATTAGTCTCATAAGTATCACAAAAAAATCTGAATAAATATTTAGTCAAAATTCTGTAAGAATACTTTAATAATCTATTACTCACTTCTTGATAAGTGGTTTTACTACTTGCTCGTTCGCCATGGTAGCGACAGTCAATTGAAATGGCTACATAATCGCGCGAAGCATAGGCCTGCAGCAGCAACCGAAACCATTACCATCTAAACTATACAATGCAATTTCATAAACAATGAACAAAAAAACATGAGCAGAGTAGCAATACCTCAAGCATAGGACGAAGCCATTCTTTGCATGTATGTGTGCAATGCAAGAAAACTATAGCAGGCCTTTTATAATTTCTCTCTTTCAAACTAAGAATCAGCATAGGCAGACGCCCTTGGTCTCCCGCCTAATTAAATTAGTAAATTAACTACTCTTTCTTTATTCACATCATAATAATATACTAACAATAATGAAACTTCGATTTCTAAATTCTTGGATGTGAAGTATGACGAAAGAAAATATGTTGACCTCAGTAATCAAATAAAGATTCTCCTCTCTAAGTAAACTTTTGAAATCCTTCATCTCGGCCTTAGGACAATGCTCCATCGCCTGCCAAACGGACAACCAAGCATTGATTAGTTTATTAAAGATAAAATCCAATAATAAAAGTATAATGATTGACAGAATTTGTAAATGAGTTGATGAACTACTAATAAACTAGAAACAATTGGACATCAACAAAAAAAGAAGGAATTTTTTTAAAAAAAAAAAGGCATATTAAAAATAGAAGGAGACAACCTGGGTATGAGTGGTTGGAGGTGGAGGTCCATTACCCTGATATAAAGGATTTACAACAGCCCTTCCTTCTTCAACTGATAACGGAACTGCCACTCAAAAAAAAAAAATCATAAAACCGTCAAAAACAAAAAATTGAACAAATAAGGACTATCTGATAATCAAAAGTTAGAACCTTGAGCAGATCGTCTGCTATGAAGAACTTGAATGAAATCCGATCGTATCTTGTCGGGATTGAATGCTTCGTTTTCCATTTCGGCGATTTAGAAGAATTAGCAGCAGATTGTTAGGTTCGCTAGCTTCTGCTACTACTTCTTCATGCTTCCACTTAACACAGTTTAGCCTTTACATTAAGAAACGAAAATTTTGCTGATAGACACGTGGCGGAGTTATTGGGCAATTTCTTTTTCTTATTTTCCTTTAACAAACGAAAATTTCTTCCTCTTTTGACATTGAGATTGAATTATTACAAAAGTGAAAAGTTGACATTTAATTTGCAAATATCCCTATTTAAATATAGTGATTGTTTAAAACGGTGATAAAAAATAATTTATTTCAAATTGATAATATTATTTCTTAATTATATTGATAACTTGTATATTTATTTTAACTTTTATAAAATAAATATAATTTGGTTTGTAATCATTGAATATAATAAATACTTTTCTTGGAAAATATATAAAATATAAAACGATAAAATAATGAATTATTGTTTTATACATTATAAGTATATGTTAGATGATACATATTTTATTCTTAATAATTAAATTATAATTTAAAGATAATATGTTAGCAAAGATAAAAAGAATTGAAATTCTAAATTCTTTTTATAGTTTATTTTCAATTTAAAACCGGTTTGAAAATGAATTGAATCGGTCAATATTAAAATATTTGTCAAATTAAATAACGTGTTATATATTATAAACCTATTATACTTAAACATTGAATGAATGGCGTATATAATTAATTATATTTGAAAATGTTTTGTATGTGATCAATATATATATATATATATATATATATATATATATATATATATATATATATTGGAATTTAATAATCAATTGTTCTGTCTTATTTGAAATAACACATTTTTGAATGAATACATTTTTCCTAAATCTCCTACAAAGAAAAACTATTACCAAGAAGAAATTTATTTATAAAATGGAATTGGACAAATTAGGGAAGAGCTCCTTGAATTTAGTACAAATATTGTACAAGATGAAATTCTGAAGTAAAATAGACAAACAAGTAACAAAACAGCATCACTCCTTGAGGTACTTGTCCAGCCAATCACTTGCTTCTTTCACCATCAATGGTGTCATTTTATGCTCAATTCCAGGTTCCGCTATTAGCTTCATGTCATAGAACCAATATCACAAAAACACATAAAATCAGAAGAAATGAAGAACTCCACCAACTTTGAGATCAAATGAATACAGCAAACAATATTAGAGGTGCTAATACATTTTAGTAGTCTAGTTTACACTTTTGAAACAAGTTGAGTTCGTACCTTGAACTTATCTTTACTATGGGCATCTTCATAAGCCTTCTGTGCTCTTAGTTTAGGGACTTTTAGACCTTCAAGTGGGCAACGGGGATCCTCTGCACCTGTAATTTCCATATCCAAACAAATAGTGAATCCTAAACGAAACTTCAGAAGTGACATTAAGATTAATCTTCGGAAACTGATGAGGTTTTCAAGTGATAATGAAAGAAATTTAGTGAATTCTTCATGACTAATCAAACACGGTTAACCAACGAGACACAGCTGGTATGAGCATAAAAATGAACTGCATATCTTATTTAGAATTTTTTTTTGAACATGAAAATTTAATGCTCATACACAAAATTGTCTGCAACAAAAAAATGACTAGAGTTTTATTTGGCTATTTCGAGTATGACAGAATTAACTTTCCATATGTATTTTAAACTGTTTTGCACGTTACTACTATCAGGAAATGTGGCTTACGTGCTATATCGTTACCGGAAATTAAAGAGTATCTTACCGTTAACAATCAGCAGCGGCCTTGGCGCGATGATGGGAACTGTGTATGGTGAATCAAAGCTAGAGGCCAGACCTGGAGCAATCCTATCCCATACCTAGTAAGGAATATAATGCTGTAATTTCAAAATAGAGAAACCAGTACAGGAAATTGGTATCTGAAGAAAAATGCAGCATTTATATAGGCTGCATATTGCTTTGCTTCAAAGTGCTAATTTTTACATATAATTTCAAAAAGTAACCATGAAATTGAAATTGGATTTTGAAGAGAGTATATATAGGCTACATATTGCTCACTTCGAAGTTCTAGTTATGAACTAAAAACTTGCCTAATATGCTGATGGATTTTAATTGATTAAAAGACCAGCACAAAGACAGTGACGTAAAGTAGTCTTATAGCACCATAGTGAACAGGCATTAGAAAAACGTTATCCAGTCATCCAAACATTGATAAATATGTCTAAAGTGAAATAGTAACAGACCTTCTCCACCACTTGTTTGTCAATTTCTTTCTTGCCTAAATCTTTTCGAGCTTCTGCAACCAAAAGATTACAGACAGTCAGAGCTGCAGGAACTCCAATTAAAGATCCGCAGGGTTGCCACAAGTAGTTCCATGCTAAACAGTATCAATAAGAATTATGTGGGACAATCCACGTAATAGTATCTATACGTAAATTGCATCCGAACCGAGAATGCATATAGTATATTCAACAATCCCTTAATTATAGATTGAATTTCTTCAAAGAACGGTTTGTTCAAAAAGAATGAAAAAAAAAATATCTGAAAACTTGCTAAGTTTCATACTCAATGCTGCTTCAAAAAAAAAAAATGAAACAAATACCAGTAATAAAAACAAAAGATAAGCAATTAACAAAAATGTTGCGAACCCATGTTTAGGTGCTTTGCATCACATCTAATTTTTCGACATACCTTCAAATAAAGGCATTATACTGGCAACTCGAGCTTGCCACTTATCATTGTCAATGGCCCAACGAAATCCCTATAATTGCATCAAATATGGTACAAACAGGAATAATTCAATTAATCATTGAATATGCATTTGTCAATTCTTCAACAACATTTTCTTTGCTTTAAACAAACCTGCACGCCAATTATAGGGACAACCACTGCATATCTCGTGTCAGCAGCAGCAGCAAACCATGCATGCATTCCTGCAAATCATCGGTAGAAAGTTGTCATATATGGTAATGAAATTTAATCTCAATTACTCATTTCTTTCAATTGAAATGACTAACCTCCCAGTGATTCTCCAGTAATTCCTATTCTGGCAGGGTCAATATCTTCCCTCTGTGTAAGATAATCTGCTAGTTTTATCAAGTCCCAGGCCTGCCATGTTCAAGATTTTAAGCCACCAACTTGTTAAGTAAAGTAATCAAAAAACAATAATCAATTACTTAATGGAATTACTAAAGTTATAAATATAGACTTCAGACTGTTACATTTTATTTCTTCATAGCCTCGACTGATTGGAAGACTGAACTAAAACAATCCCACTTTACTTACTATTCACTAGTTTAGAACTTAAATTCATCAAGTATTCTAAGCTAAAAGCAAGAAATAATTTGGGTAAACCATATGGAGAAAATAAAATAGTGAACGGAGAAGTTACCGTGTCATATATGAATGGCATAGTTTCACCTTTTTTCCATGAAGAAATAAGGGCCTGAAATTGCACAATGTTCATTCAATGTGTCAAAAAGCATTCGTTCAAAGATGATATAACTTTTATAAAAACATTAAAACATTTTTCTATTCTAGCCTTAGACACTTCATACAAACAATAAAACAGGATCGATGTTCAAACTAAATGCTAAAACCAGTACTAACATAGATTCTATATCTCATACTCACATCTCGATAAGTTGTTTTATTACTGGCGCGTTCCCCATGGTAACGAGAGTCAATTGCAATAGCTACATATCCCCGCGAAGCATAGGCCTATCAAATCAAACATAAAAAGAAAACATAAACAACAACTTGTTCTTCTTGAATACACAATTAATAACACATCCAGCAAAATCAATCAATATAAAACAGAGTAGCTACTAGATATACAACTACAAGGACAGAGAGAACGATCAGTGAGGGGAGCCTCGACCCGAAGTATCATTATTCATTATGGTGGCCTCAAACTTTATAATGTGTTATTTTGGCCCCTCAGAATTAAGTTTTCTATGAAAATATAGAATATACCTCAAGCAAAGGACGAAGCCACTCTTTGCACTTATTTGTACTGTGCAAGAAAACAACAGCAGGCTTTCTCTCTTTGCCATCTTGCAAGCTGACAATCAGCACAGGTAAACGCCCTTGATCTCCTGCCTATTATTTAATTAATTAATTAATTAATTAATCAGCAAAGTAGCATTGAATCACAATTATATATAATAAATAAGAAAAAAGTATTACCTCCGTAATTAAATAAAGATTCTCCTCTTTAATCAACTCTTTAAAATTCTTAATCTCAACCTTGGGACATGACTCCATCGCCTGATCTCACAAACAAAAAATTCACAAATCATAATTAGATTTAAAAAAAGAAGTGAAAGATTAAAAGATTAATTAACCTCACTCCTCGTATCTGGCTGCGTATTATCCTGATATAATGGATTGGTAACAGGTTTCCCCTGTTGAACTGATAATAAAACTGCAAGAAACAAACAAACAAAATCATAAAAGGAAAAAAGATTCAAAATGAGAAGCTAATTAGAAATGAATAAACCTTGAACAGGTCGTCGACTGCGTAGAGTTTCAATGAAGAGAGATCTGATGTTGTCTGCATTCAGAAACTCTTTCTCCATTGCAATAATGGAAGCAGAAGCAGAAGCAGGTTGAGTCACTGCTGATAATTTGCTTAGAGTGGTTGGGGTTCGGTATTTATTAATAACGGAATTTGGCGGGTGCCTCATGAAACATGACGAAGCAGGAGTACACGTGGAGGGCAAAGTGTGGGACCAAGAAGGGCTGGGTAGTAAGAGTAGTTGAGTGAGCATTGTGGTGAGGGCAAGATGGGAAATTAGCATCCTTTCTTCTTCTCTGAAATTGTTTTGTATTTGAAAGCAGCTATGAGAGGTTGGGTTTGTTGAATAGTATGAGTGGCCACATGGCTAACTATGGCTGTCATAATTACTTTGCAGTCAGTGTTCGGCCTTCATTATTTCACTGCTTTCTTTTCTCAATACACTTCCTATCCACATAATTTGAAAAAAATAATTGAATTTATTGCTCTAATTAATAATTTTCATTTATTTTTTAATACATATTTTTAAAAGTTAATTTTAAAAAAGTATAATGTACTTAATGTAATAAAATGTACTCCAATAAAATGTGATAATTAAATTATAATTATATAATTATAATGTATTTTAAAATAATATAATATAGAATTCTATCGATTAGATTATTATAAAGAAAGTATATATTATTATATATTTAGTTAAAGTATTAGCTTCAGCATAGCTTTATTTTTATTTTTATTTTTACTTTAAAAAAAATTATAATAAATTTTTGATTTAAAATTTCACATGATTATATACGATAATTTAAATAAAAAAAATTACGAATTCTATTTTTTATAATATATAACAGAAATAAAAAAATTGAGTAGGTTACCGTCAACTGCTTAGAAAAAAAGTAATTTACATTTAAATTTTTAAATGATTGAGCGATTATATGGATAATGTTATTTGCAAATTGTTTTTGCTCTAACATAATAAAAATTTAATTTTTAATTTTATAATAGAAGAAAACTGACAATTTTTTTATAGAAACAAATAAAGTTTTGTAACTTGAGGGATGGGATATCCATTTTCAACTTGTCATAAAAATAGTCACACTTCAGTTTACGATAATATGCAGATCTCTCACCACAATGCTCGAAAAGACAAGCTAAATTCTAAAAATTCTTTTACGAGATAGAAGCCAAAAATATTAGGAGAGGCCATTCCAATGTAGAGAAACTTCCATTATAAAAACGAAACTACGTTTTTGTTTGGAATTGCCAAGGAAAGTAAGAGGAAACTTTGCTTGCTGCATCTAAACAAACCAAAACTGTTTACAAATTTACAAGGAATTCATAATCAAATAGCATAAACAAATATTTGTATTATTAGTAATTCCTCAACATGAACGTGTAGATCAGCGAGATTGTCGACTGAATCCAGTGGCGGAGCAAGAATTTATAGTTAGGGGGGACAGATCTTTTTTTGATCTGAACAATACGTAGTTTAATATTTCAATATCAACTTTTTTGATAGTTGCAAAATATGCATATATTCATTTATAATTAATTTTATCTATATATAAAAGCACGAATGAAAGACTTTTTCTTGTCCTTTTCCATTTCTACTCTCTTTTTTCCTCTCTACTCTTCAAATCCATGACATAATCTACCTCCGCCGTCCAACCCATCATCCACAACCCGCGCGGCGTTCACAACAGACGAACAGAAGTTTGTTCGTCTGCGAACGAACAACGGTCTATATGTTCGTTGACGAACCGTTGTCGACAAAACCGATGGCTGATGGTTTGTGGGACTAGGTGTAATTAGATCAAACTATGTTTAATTTGAGTTAATTGGGATTTTAATTATAATTTAAAATTAGAGTTATATAATTAGGTTAAATTAACTATTCCGCCCTTTTTTTTATCAGAGAGATTGAAATAATCCAATTTGGAAATTCAGGGTGAAATGATCGTGATTCGCTTGAAAATTACTTTTTTAATATTTCGTGCCAAGTTAAGGGAGTGAATTGATCATTTGTCCAAAAGATAAATTTTAGAAATTTCTGTTACGAGATAAAAGCCAAAAGTTAAAATATTTGATTTGGAGACACAGTTCTGCTTCAGAGAGCAATTCCAATATAGAGAAACAACCATTATATAAACGAAACAGAAGTTTTGTGTGGGAATTGCAAAGGAAAGTACATAAGAGGAAACTCCATGAAAAAGACGGGGGAAGAAAATTATTAGATTAAGAAGGAACCAAGAAGATCCCTATACCAAAGATTCATTGCATCTGTCCTTTTCCACCTTGCAATGAGAGCTTGAAAGAAGGTTATAGCACTTTTTAATTAAGATATTACTGAAATCAATTTGAACTAATTAGGATATTACTGAAATCAATTTCAAATAATTATTGTTTCTGAGTATTCATTGAATGAGATGAGATATTATTACCAGGATAGGATCTCCAGGGATCTGCCAGTGTTGCTGCAACTAAGAAAGCAAAACTGTTTAGACATCTACATGAATTTACAATCAAATAGAACTTCATTAGCATAAACCAGTCTTTATAACTTATTTTAAAGCCAGTAATTCCTCAATAACAACATCTAGATCGGCGGGATTGACGACTTAATCAAGATTAGCATTATATTGTAGACACGTGAAGCTGATTGTTCCAAGAATTAGCTCTTACTGTCCGGATGAGTTACTCCATTTCTAACAGGCAATACAGCTTTTACAGGCCGATCCACTGTTGAAGCAGAAGTTGCTACAGGAGATTTCACTATGCCATTAACGCAAGCCTTCTTGTGATTTAGCGTCTCAACTCCAGATCTCGTGATCTCTCTTGCTGCAGATTCCTGATGGAGTTTGCTCCTGGCTGGTGGAGAACATGCTGTTTCTGCAATTTGAAGGTTGAAGAACTACTCTTAGCATAATCAAGTTGTAAGAATGTTAGAAAGACTAGCATCTGCTGCACTTAATGTTTGGAAGAATCATATTCTTTTTACAATTCATTTCAATACTATGTCGGGGTTTAGGATTCAGATATTTGACCTTAAGCAACACGCGTATCAAAAAGCTACAAATCAACACTACCCGCAAGTGAATAGCCTGCATCTGAATTTAACGGACTGCTGGCAGCAAAACTAAGCAGAACTCTTCTATTGAAATATCAATCTAGTTACGAAATTACCATATTGTGGAAAAGAAAAAAATCAACTGATAAAATTAATGGATATAAAGAAGTTACTGCATGATTTTCCAGGATGAAATTTTTGCTGTCAGGACACTTCTGACTGATTGATCTTAGTTTAACCAACCATGGAAATGTAAAGGGGTAATTGCAAAATAACTCATGAGCTTCAGCGTGTTTTGTAATTTTAATATGAACTTTCAATTTTGGTAATCTAAAACATGAACTGTCATTTTCTGCAATATAAAACGCTGTGCAATTTTTTGTTAAAAAATTGTTGATGTGGTTCTTGTGTTCACGTCAGCATTTTTTCATTAAAAAATTACTTAGTGTTCCAAATTGTAGAAAAATGATCATTTGTGTATTAATCTGCCAAAGTTGAAAGTTCGTGTTAAGTTGCAAAACACTACATGATTAATTTTGCAACTAACCCAAATTCAACACAAACTTTCAAACCAAGAGACTTACCTTTTATGCTTCCGCAAGTGATAAGCCTGTTAAGGAAATCCCTGAAATCAGTCAAGATGAGCTTCTCTTGCTCTGCATAAACCTCTGAGTACTCGCGTGTACTGGATGATTTATCATTTTTGTTTTGGCTAAGTTTTTCCATCCCAGTTGCTGTCTCACCTTCTGCAAAAATCACCTCTTGCTCACGGCACATTAAATCAATTTCTGGCGACAATGGCCTTCCATTTTCCAAATCACCTTCATCCATTCTCAAATCACTACTTCCACCCCTTTCTGCCGCGTTCCTAATTACATGATTACCAGGCACACTTTTGTGGACATTATTTCCTTTTAGATCTTCCCTTTCTCGTATAGATGAAGTAGAAGAAGATTCAGAATTGTGATTACTTTCTCCCCTGGATTTCATATCATTTTTGCCTGACCATGTTTAATTTAACAACAGGTTTAGAAAGAATATAAACCAGGTGTTTTTTCTTTTAATAAAGGATCATATTTACAACCTATAATAACTAATCATAGCAGTAAGTCACACAGCAGGCAACACAAATATGTAGACTATATATAAACTGCAGAACAAGAAAATTCAAATACATTTACCGTTTCACTTCTAAAACTATCTAAACTTATTTGATTTCATACTTGATAAATCAATACCCAAGATTCTAAGAAAAACAATAAAATGTACAGAGAACAAGAACTAATAGAATTAATATCTCTCGAGCACCAGTTTGATAATTGTACAGCGTTTTTAAAGAAAATAACTTAATATTTGGTTGGGACCTCTATGGAAATCTAGATTAGTACAATGCCGTACTATCTAACAAAGCACAATTAAAGTTGCAGGTACAAGTAGCAATGGGGACAGGGGACACAGTTCCCTCTACACAGGAAAGTCTTATATCTCTTGAGCACCAGTGGCATTTTCCTCATCTCCCTCCAACTAATAATTGCCCTTTATTTCTTGATAACTGAATTTCTATGAACATAAGTTCAAATCTCATAACAGGATTTCAAATGAGGTCTTTATGTCATGGTTAGAATCCAAGTGAGAAATGCTTAGCTAGATTCAATTAATATGATAAAACCATATCTTACTTCTAACGACAGAGTTATCGGAAATTGATATCTATAAAAACCAGAAAATAACTTGTTAGCCAGTTCACTGAAAGTCTCAGAAAGCTGTTGTTAAGGATCTACTGAAGACACAAAAGTAGAAAGAAAAATTTGAAGATTCAATAGTTAAATTCATTGCAGTTACGTAATTCACAATAACTTTAAGAAGGTAAACTATGCTAAGAAATGTTCAAAAGATATATTATTCTGGAAATTAATCAGAACCTGCAAATGCCTTCGTAGCTTCTTGTGAAAGCACAACCAAGAGCGAGCAGAGCTTGTTCACATCTTGTGGTTGAAGTATGCCTGCTAATGGAGACCTTCAATCAAATGGATTAGCACATAAGTTCTCGAACATGAACAGGAAAACATGACAAAGAGAATGTTGCAATAAATCAATTGAGGAATATGAAAGAAAAGGGGGAACGCTTACTTGAACGCCAATTTTGAAGATCCTAGTGCAGATGTGTTATGAGAAACAGGGTTAGACAAGGGACAAGCAGAAGATGCAGAGTTCCTTTGATGATTTTCCTGAAAGAAAGTTTGGAAGAAGAAGAATATTTATACAATGTAAAAATATTTTAGATGTGTGACCAGAGAATACATGGAACTTTTGGACATATCATGTTCATGTTCATGTTCATGTTCATGTTCATGTTCATGTTGTCAAATATTACATAAGCTTATCCTATAAACGTAGCAGACAGAAAGAATGTCACTCTCAAAGATTATCAGAACACCAGTACAGAAAATCAAGAGCCTAGAGTAACACATAACCGCAAGTTTTGGATGAAACAAGCCCAAACTACAAGAGCAAAAATTCATCAACAGCTGACCTGGAAACATTTTACATTCATCGGGTACCACTAGAACTAATACAAAATTTGTACCTATCATTTGTGAGATTTTAAAGATGTTCTCTCTAATAAAACAACTTTAAAAAAGTTATAATACATGTTAACTAAATAAGACAGAAGCTGTTAAAATGACTATGAGTACAATAAAGACAAACCTGTTGGAATTTTGCATTGCAACTTAATTGATCTCTGTTTATACTGCTAAATAGTTCCTCACTTTTCCTTTTGTTGGACGGAAAAAGGGTTCCATAGCCAGATGATCCAATAGCCTCACAAATGGCTGCATTTGCGGCTTGTTGCATGAAGGCCATGCCATTATGATTACCATGAACAAGAGCTCCTCTTTCTATGCTCCCCTCAAAATTCTTGCAGTCCACACATTTACAATTTTCAGAGCACAAGATATTGGCTTGGAAGCATTCACAATACTTCTTGAGGCACCCTGATTTCTTGCAGTGACATCCTTTATTGTGCTTCCCTACCAATTGAACATCCATTGGTTCTTCCTGGAATTTATTATAGTGATATCAGTTGCATACGAGCATAGACAGAGTAGAGCACATGCTTTAGAAAGAATTCAAAATCCAAAAAGAAGTAACTTAGTTTACTTTAACCAAGGAATAAATATATCACTCCCTTTTCATTCTAGCTTCCTAGGTAGTGAATTACTTTTTCCAGGATGTTATTTCAGCAAGGGTAAAAAAATATTATTTTGTAAAGAAAGAAGCAAAATTTAATGCTTTATGTCTTTATGCAAACATCCGACTTAAAAGGAATAGAAAGAATTCAAAATAAGTTTGGATTTCTCGCGCCAAGCCATTAATGGGAACCAGGCAACATTCTATAAACCAAAACAATAAAAAAAACTTAACAAATTAAATATAGCAATTGTTCAGTATTTAGCTAGATTATCAAATACCATATTATGAAATGTTTACATTATTGATTCAAACTTCAAGGACTTAAACATACCTTAGCATCCCTAGGTCCATGTGGGCTGCTAGCAATCTTTGGTCTAAAAGCATTTGGATTGCGATCTAAGGTTATCTCGATTGCCTCGTCTCTTACTTTCTCATGTTCCACGTTGTTACGACAATTTAAGCAGTTGCAACCGTTACAATAAACCCCGGCAGCAAAGCACTCACAATACCTAAAAATTGTAAAAGCTTGCTTCTCATGATAGTGAAAAGAAAAACACGATGCGTTATCCACAATTTATATCACCTGAGAAAACTTTGGTGATGTTCTACAATAGTAATACAAGTGGAATAAAAATATCACTACACAATGAAATATGAATTCATTATAGAGGAATTGATGCATACCAGTTTTACAAGCTAATTGTCTAGAAAAAGCTCTATCATAGAGAAGAAAGGATAACAAAGCTCCAAGGAGAGGATAACACAGATCAAGAGGCAAAAAAATAGTGAAGTTATTGTCTTTTGTACTAAAAAGCAGTCTGAAGTGTAAAATTTAAATGATAATTGTAGACATCATATGTATCTCAGTATCTCTACAACAATTTACCATTGCAAAGTCCTTGGAGAAAAAGTTGATTGAAAAGTAAATAACAGAAATTGGGAGAAAGCAATTCCATCTTACGTGGACGAAATCCAGTGCAACAATTCAATTAAACCATGCCAAATTTGGTATAAGATTTCATTTCATTCAATTGCCTAGTCATTTGTAGTTAAAGAATCAAATTCTAGCAATTACCGACTTTCCAAATAAATAAAAAGAATTAAAAATCGAACTTAAATTTTGTGTATAAATTTTGTGTATTAAAGGCTTTCCAACCAAGGGGGCATTCTTTAGAAAAGACTAAGGTTCTTCAAGATTCAGCATGATAGCGCAAACAAATCAGCTTCAATAATCACATTTTCGGAGAAAACAATTTCAAAAACAGTACAACATTAACATCTAGTGTGGCTCTCAAAATGTCAATGGAAACACTAATGAACTAGCAAACAAGTCGATAAAAATAAATAGAAACAAATTTACTTACAACTTCAAGCACTTTGAATTCTTGCAATTACATTGCTTTGCTTTCTTAGGAGTACCACTAATACCATCTTTTGCTTCACTAACATTTCTCGGTCTAGCACTAGGTGACTGTGGTTTGCTGAAATAAACAAAATAATAGCTGTTTATTTATCTAATTTAAATTCATACAATATTTAAATTCAAATTCTGAATCGACAGAAAATTACATAAAAAATTAAGAGCAAAAAAACTTACGTTAGCTGCATTGACTGCACAGGGAGTTTCTGAACGGGGTGAGGAATCCGCCGCACCACCTGCTGAGGCCCTACATGCATTTGCTGCTGCGGCGGCGGCGGCATTGCCTGTGACTGTAACTGCATCTTCGTCGGCGCTTCTACTTTTAATTGCAATACAGGCGGCAGATGTGGTTGTAAATTCAAATCCGATTGTGATTGCAGCTGGTCCACCACCGGCGGTCGTGGTGGAGTTGGCGTCGGCGGTGGCTGCTGCAGCTTTGAATGCTCAGATAAAGCTGCATTCGGTGACGCTCTATAAATCACCGTAAAATCTAACTGTCGCGCTAATTTCTTTGGCGTAAAATCTGAAACTTCACTCTGTTCCATTAAAAAAATTGAATTAAATATCACAAACTCACAAAATAAATTCCTCACTGCAACAATTAATTTTTCTTTAATCACTCAAATCCAAACAATAAGCAAACGATAAACTCCTTAAGCTCAAAGCTTCAGGGTTTTTCTTTTTCCTTTTTCAAATTATTTTTTAAAATTTAATACATAATCTGTTCTTCTTCTCCATTTAGCTCCCTCGTTAGTTTTTGAATTTTTAATTTTTTATTGTTTGAAAGCAAGAGTGATCTGACGGGTGAAATTAAAAGATGTAATCATCGGTTACCATAGAGTAAAAAGAGTACGGTTGGTCAGCAGCCGTTGGATTATACAAAGATGTTTTAAGGCGTTTTAGGTAATTTCTGAAAGAATATGATGCGAGGGAAATTTGGCGCTAATAGTCTGTAAGAAACGTGGACGGTTTGGATTAGGTTTGACTTAATTTTAGATTTAAATCGACGGTTTATATTTGAATGTTTTGAGGATGAGTGTGATGAAGTGTATCCATGTATCTCTTGGCGAATTTTGAAATTTTTTGGGTAGAGCATAATCAATTTTGTGATGTACAATGTAGAGCCCACTATCAGGATTTTACCATGAACGATCTGACATAATTTCAAAAAACAATTTGAATTTGGCTCCATTTTTTTGTTTCTATTTTTATAGTGTCTTTAAATAAATTAAATTTTTTATTTTTATAAACAAATCATTTTTTAGGCTTAATTGCAATGTTTTAAAACCCGGACCGGTGACAGAACCGGTGTCGCTACCGGTTCAAGGTTCAACCGGTTCAACCGGTTTAACCACCGGTCCGACCTTTTAGCAGATTTTACTTTGTTAGAATTTTAAATTTGACGTTGACTGCATTTACTTGTAATATTTTTCATGTTGTCAGTTATATACCTTTTCAAAGTCTATAAAACTAAAGGCCTATATATAAAAAGCCCAAACTAATACGTATCTGAGTGTTTGAAAGTAGGGTTTCCTTTGAACACTTAATTTTCATCTGCTATTCCTCTTCTTCCCTTTTTACTTTGTGCCGTTTTTCTCGTTTTGGTTTAAAACAGTTGAAATCACCAATTTATCAAATGGATGTGCATCTTGAAAACAAAATAAATATATTAAGTATCAACAGTAAGTAATATTATGTTTCATTTTAGATTTAGATCTTTTGGTTCTTGAAATTGATTGTGTTTTTGTTGTCAAAAATAGCTTTTATTTATTTCTTATCCACTCTTCACTTTTAATTCCATAATAATTCATGAAGAAACAAAAATGACTTTACAATTTCTATTGAAGGTTTACAGTAGATTTCATAAAACCCGGTCTTTAAGGTTGAACCGGTTTTAACGGGTTTCCGGTTATTGCCGGTTTTTTCCGGTTCAAACTGGTTGAACCGGAAATCCGGGTTTTAATACATAATTGGATCGGACTGGCCTACGGTTCCCTGTCTAACCGGTTGAACCGGCCGGTCCGGTCCGGGTTTTAAAACACTGCTTAATTGCACCAAAAATTACCAACTTTCGCGTGTTTTTGGTATTTAACAAAATCTTTTTTTCTTGGCATATTTAACATTATCGATCAGTTTTAGCATATAAGACCACGGGACCGTTTTTGATGTAAAAGGCGCCGTTTTAAATGTTAAACGATACTATTTTTCAAAGTAAACTCAACAAATGTTAAATATGCCAAAAAGATCTTAAATATGCTAAGAAAAAAAGATTATGTTAAATACCAAAAACGCGAAAAAGTTGGTGATTTTTTGGTGCAATTAATCCTTATTTTTATCCAATTCATCAAAAAAAATTCTAATTTTATTATCATTCAATATTGCATTTGTTTTACTATTTTAATAATTTTATTTTATATCTTCATGTCATATTAAATACCACATTTGTTAAAAAATATTCTTTTTAAATGCATTAATTAAAAAAAATATTAAAAATATTCTATAAAAAATAGAACATTACAAAAATTGTCTTCATTTGAAATAGAATAGTTATTCTAAAATAATTAAAAGATAATATTGTACTAATTTAGTTTATTAACAAACTTTTCATTTACTAATGAGTTGTAGGCCGGATAACATTTTATTGAAGTTATATGAGTTTATTTTTTTCCCACAAGCGCTACGGTTCTTTTTAATAAATATATATAAAAAAGTGCTAATTTTCCTAAATACATGTTTCGCCAAAATAATTACAACTTTACATTGCAAGTTTTTAGTTTTATTTTTTGACTTTTTGCCCTAACTTTATTTATCTGTTTTGTTTTTTTATTTACCAAAATACCTTTTTCGGTTTTTCAATTTCGGTTTTCGGTTTTTTCGATAGTGTAAGATTAGTGTATATATAGTGTTAATTTTTATTTTTTATAGATTTTTTTCCTGGAATTTTTTATTTTATTTTTTATAGTGTAACAGTAGTGTATATATAGTGTTTTTATGGTGTTTATATAGTGTAAAATTAATGTATATATAGTGTATAAATAGTGTATAAGTGGTGTATAAGTAGTGTATAAGTAGTGTATAAGTAGTGTATTTATAGCATTTTGTAGTGTTTTTTGTGGTTTAACCATGAAACACTGCAAATACACTATAAACACTGCAAATACACCATAAACACTGTAAATGCACCATAAATATACTAAACAACGGCAGAAATAATACACCAAAAATACACTAAAACGTAAAGATATTATAAAATTATTACAAATGCACCATAAATCAATATTTTCTTTACAAAATCAGTAGCAATAAACAAATATATGAATAAGAGAAGACAAAATAAATAATTATATGAACAATAGAACAATTTTATAAACAAAAAATTATAGATCTGCAATAATTTATTTACAAAATATTTAAATCATTAAAAAAAACCTAAAAAATTACACAAATCTAAATACGAGTCGAGAAATCCATAGCGCGAACGGAAAAGATGAACGGAAAAACGACCGGAAACGACGAGAAATCCATCGGAAGTAGACGAACAGAAGCGCGACCGGAAAGACGAACGGAAAAGTAATTGGAGAAGATAAACTGAAAATCAAATGAAAAAGAAGAAGAAAGGAAGAGAGAAGAAGAGAGAGAGAGAAGAAAAAGGTGGTTATGTGAAAATTTAACCTAAAATGAGATAAAACTTCTTTATATAGTGGGTATTTTTGGTAAATAAGTTAGCTTATTAGGTAATGTAGGATAAGAGGAAAAGATGGGCCAAAATGGTGTAAATATTTTACCCAAAACAGGTATTTGGAAAATATTCCCTATAAAAAATCCTTGATTTAATTATTTCAACTTTTTTTTTTGACAATCGAATAATCTTTCATTAATAATAAAGAGCAGTTACAGGTGTAAGAATTCATAAAAGGTATAACCGTTTCTAATGACCTGACATGTAACAAGATATAAACCTTGATTCGCAGATCGCCTTATAGAATAAAATCAAAATTACATAACTGCTATAACGCAATAAGATTCAATTAGTTTATGTCTAACAGAAGACTCACAAACTCTTTATAAAAAATAACAAATCTTTCATATAAAAAGAACAGCAAAACTTTCAAAAAAGAAAAACAATCGCTGTAAAATAGTTATCAAGAAAAAATTAATATAACCTAAAACGATTTCATCTTCAATCTTGAAAGGTCTTGATCCATCTCTGCTTTTTTATTTGTATATATATTGAAATTGATGCGTCTCGTCGATAGATTTACCAACCAAAATGAAAAGGATGAAAAGAGTCGGTCATTTATTTTATTCTAAAGCAATAAAAAAGAAATGGCTACCGCCAACGGCAAAAATAAACCATTTACGGCAGCCGAAGCGAAAAATAAATAAAAAACGCTTGACGGCCAAGGTTTTCTATTTGAGAGAGAGGGCAGAGGAAAAAAAGTTTTTAATTATTTCAACTTATAAACACCATTTGGATTTAGAATTTTTAAAAACAATAATTTTTACCATATTTATGGATTTTCAATTAATAGTTATGTTTTGAAATATTAAAAATCTAAAATAATTTATTATTTTTAAAATGGTCGATTTAAATATTTTTCCCTCTTAAATGGGAAATCGAAAGATCAATTTTAGATGATGGTGTATTTTAAAAAACTATTTTTTGCAACTATTTACTATCCCGCACGATCAATTCCGATAAAATATATAAATTGTAAAATTCATAAAATTTATCCATCTCAGTTTCTTCAATTCAATCAATTCAAACGATACCCTAATTATTTTAACTTTTAGTCATGTCAGCTGTGCGGCGGTCACCATTTTTCCGTAGCTGCACTAATATTTGATTCTTGGCTAACTAAATGTATTTGTGTTTGTGGCCAGCACCAAATCATCATCTTCCGATTAGGAGAGATTTTTAGGCAGATTCAGTTTATCACGTCATTCGTGAACTATCCTATCATATTTTAACACGTCATTAAAATAGTGGCACTATCGTAATTTTGTTTATTACTTTTTACACTTTTGAATAGTAATATTATAATAATGCCATTATTTTAATGACGTATCATAATATGATAGGTTTAGTATACAGATAACATGGTAGACTGAGTCTATCTAAAAACATTTCTCCAAATAGATATACTTATTTTCAATATTCCTAATTAAATTTTCAACCTCACAATTTTTTAAAGATAAATCCATCGAAGAAGATTATAATACAAGGATCGTCATAACAAGAGTTTTCT
Source organism: Mercurialis annua (assembly GCF_937616625.2). Taxonomy (NCBI): domain Eukaryota; kingdom Viridiplantae; phylum Streptophyta; class Magnoliopsida; order Malpighiales; family Euphorbiaceae; genus Mercurialis; species Mercurialis annua. Next base: position 53,152,131 of record NC_065570.1, on the reverse strand, counting down.
ATGTGATCTTTTAAGGATGAAAATTTAATAAAAGACAACAACACAAGATATAAGTAAAGATTAAAACAAATCTAGTCATGGATCCCGTAATACACAACGATGACCCAAGTTCCATTGTACTGGGATTTCGATCTCATTCTTCCGATAAGACGGAAGATCCGCTCGATCCGTTGAAACATAATATTTTCAACCAACGTCTTCATCTAGATCTACAGACTTAAGATCCACAAATCTTCTGATCTTTAGATCTACAAGGACTTGACGTTGAAGATCGAACAAACACTAAGAATTCTTGGTAGATCTAAAAATCGAATGAAAGAGGAGCATAAGACCTTTTAAAATTTATTAGACTTAAAAGAAGAAACCAAATCAAAATAACCATTCTAAAAAAGATTTATTGAAATCAAAATAAAAACTCTAAATTAAAGTAGTAATATGGGCGGAAAGAAGATGATTTTCCGACTACAGCCGGAAAAATCACCTTCTCCCGCCCTCAACAAGATGAAGATGAAGAAAGTTTTTTTACAGAGAAGTGAGAGCAATTTTTTAAGAACTGACTTTGTATCCATCTCTCATTTTCTCATTTTATGTGAAATATATATGTGTTTTTTATTTATAAACTTTTTTTTTATGAATTATTTATATAAATTGTGTAAATATATTTTAGAATTTAAAGGTTAGAGTTCAAAATTTATGAAAGTAGACCGTTATAAGAAACCGATCTTTAGTTTTCTTCAAGATCTACTGAACAAAAGAATTTTAGGACGAAAAAACAGTTTCCATCTAAAGGCGATAATTCTTTTTGAAAAGTCGATTAATAGATAACTACATATATTATGAGTTATTTCTAGCTTTATATTTCTTTTTGTGATGGATTAATGCAATTAGCTATTTTCATATTATGATATTACTTTTTAGGCATAATATCTTAAACTACCAAAAAAAATAGAATGAGATCAATTCTAACTAATCTTTTTAAATCACCAATTTTAGCCAATTTACGATAATCACATTTCAATTTTATTCAATTACTCATTTCATTTCAATTTTATCCAATTACTCATTCCATTTCAAACAAAAAATATGGAACTTTCTATCATATCTCCAATTCTAACCAAACCTATTTTTTGATAAATACTTATTAAAATTAAAAAATAGTTGACGAAATAGTTGTAACTGAAACGAATCAAAAGAAATTGGTATTTTTTAAAAATAGATAGCTGAACAAAATTGAGATGTACTTATCGAAATGCGCTAAAATTTGTGATTTTGAAGGGTTTGGTTACAATAACCTCATCCAAAAATGTTTGGTATTTTTAAACATAAAATCTACTGTTTATACTACTACTACTATTAATATTACACTATTTTATTATTTTAAAAACTTAAACCATTTCTAACATATTCATAAGAAAATTAAAAACAACGAACTTTCATTAATAAATAAAATTTACTATATAACAATATAAAGGAATTAACTAATTTTACTTAATCAAATTAAATAAAAGTAGTTTCTTTATTTTATGAGAGAAAATAAACACACATACTAAAAAATATTATACTGAATTTGTAAAAAAAATACTATACAAATACTAAAAGTAATAGAATTTTAATGCGTAATTTAAACGCTATTAACGATCTTAAAATTTGTGCTTATATGGAATCTAAAGCAAACACGAATTTTAGAAGAAAGAGCACAACATTCTCGACAATAATATTTCAGAATATTTTTGGGTGAATATTATGCTAATGTCATTATAGGGGGAAGCAATTTATATGGAAGCTAAAATATTATTTTTATCTAATTTAAATTATTAATTTTACTATTATTATTCTTATTTATTATTTGTAATATTAAATATTATTGTTTGTCTTAATTATTAAAATATTGTTGTTTTTTTATATTTAATGTTATTAATTTATAATATATGTGGATTTTTATTATAAGTCGTCTGTTTTTTTATCATTAGGAGAGGAGCGATTGTGGGACGAATTGAACCCAAGACTTTAGCAAAATGTTGGTGAACGCTTATACCATTAGAGATATAATTAATTATTAATAAAAATATGAAATTATAAATCTATAAATTAAATTATATGTTTCAATATATTATTTTGTTATGAGATGTAACTGTACATAATAAAATTAATGAGTTAATTATAAAGTCGAAAAAATGTAAACTAATAAACTTCTTTCATTGTATGATATAAAATTCAGTCAATTAAAATAATATATACATCAATTCAAAAGTGTAAAAATCAATATAATTAAGACTCAAATGCGTAAAAGATTATGAATTTTAACATGCCTTGCAATTTTAACACGAGAATTATCAATGGCTGACGGCCATCATTCCGGTATCAACATCAACATATTTTTGAGGGAAAATTGGTTGATGATTCGAATTGTCAAAAAAATGACAGTTCACATATTAATTAATTCTCAAAATTGAAAATTCGTGTTAAAATTGCAAAACATGTTAAAGTCTATAATTTTTAAAGCAATTAAGCCTATAATAAAAATATATTTGAACTCGGATCGAGATGAAATTCAAATAGTTCGAACTCATTTTGAATTTTTTAAATCGGTCTCAAATTATTGTTTAATCAATCTCGAACAAATCATGAATAGCCAAACTCATTTACAGTTCAGCTACATATATATCAGAACACTGTGCCTGAGCATGTCTGTACAATTGAGCACATGAATTTTGGTGGGGTTATCATTCTGCTGATCAATTATATATACTTTCTCTTCTCTCCTTTTAAGTTATTCCAGAAGATAAATTTCCTTTGAAAACATATACATATACTCTAATAGATGGTCTTTACCAATTAGCTTATTAAAATAATTTAATAATCCAAATGATCTTCTTAAATATCAACGTGAATTTTAATTTTGTATTCTCTAATACTAGAATTCTAAGACATGAATTGCTCTTGAAATTGTATTGATCTATTATAAGAACTTTTTTGTATCTGTTTTTAAGGGAAAACAAAGGCCGGCGATTGTCTTGGCATATGAATCATAATATTAAGATTTATTATTGGTGCTAAGTGCTAACAACTCCATTTTTAATTTTTTTTTGTCCAACCTTTAAAATTTACAAATCGATTATGATTTTATCAATTCGTTGAAATTTTATTAGGTTAGTGTCATCATATATCACAACCTTTTGTGTTTTTTTTTTTCATTTTAAACATAAATTACAATTTGTCTCATTTTTTTTTTTTTTGAGGGTAAAACTGCTTTCAATAAACTGGAAAAAGAGCTGATTTATCAGCCATTACATGAATTTGAATTTCAGGAGGGACAGACCCCATCCTTTTATGATACTCATCGCTACATCTAATTGCCATTTGAGCCAAAGAATGAGCTACCATATTACAGCTTCTGCTAATGTGGTTAATGCCTAAACAGGCATGAAGATCAACTAGAGTTCTGCAGTCATGAACTATAAGTCCCAGATCATTACACGGCACATTTACTTGGTTGAAGACATCCACTACTACCTTTGAATCTGATTGAATCTCAAAGGGAATCAGATTTTCTTCTTGTGCCAAAATAATCCCATCTCTTATAGCCAAAGCTTCTCCAATGCTCACTGAGGTTTCCCAATTATTCCTTCGAAAAGAGCTTGCTATCACAGTGCCTTCCGAGTCCCTAATAACAACACCCAAACCATGACATTTATTGATTTTATCAAAACCAACATCTGTGTTAATGCAGTAGGAATTGGTATTGGGAGGTTTCCATTTTGTTACCCTGCTTTCAGCTCCTTCCTTTTCTTTACTCCAATTCGTCAAAAAAAGGTTCTGTTTCACATCTTTATACTCTGCTACAAAGTTGTTTGCCCATTCTAGAACTAAGCTGGTGGGTTTCGGAACTTTACCATAAAGGGAGCAATTCCTGTTTTTCCACAATAACCACAAGACCACGCATAACACCACAAACCTGTCTTTGGTTACCTTTCGTCTAGCATTAGTAATAAAATCTTGGAATCCCCATGAGATATCTGGTTTAAACAGAGCAGCCAGATCCCATGCCTTCCAAACTTTCTTAGCCTCAGCACAATGCCATAAAACATGCATAACAGATTCAAACTTACAGGAGCATCTAGGACAATCAGTTTGAATATCCATACCTCTATTCTTCAAGTTCAGTCTCACAGGAATCCAGTTTTTATAGCACTTCCAAATGAAGATTTTAATTTTGGTAGGCAAAGACAAATTCCACAGGAATTTCCACCAGTTATTGTTGTTTTCCTCATTTGAGGTGGATGGGATATCTTTCAGCAGTCTAGCCAGTCAATACCCGCTCCTCACTGTGTATCTCCCAACCTTGTCATAATGCCAACGAAGCACATCTTCCTGATCAGAGTTTGCGAGGGGGATCTTCAGAATAAGCTCTGCGTCCATCTGATTAAAAACTGATTTTACCAGGTCTGTATTCCACCTACCTGGTCCACACATCAACACATCCACCGTAGCAGTTGGGCCAAGAACCGGGGGGCTGAGTACTTTAAAAGTACTCTCTCTGGGGATCCACCTGCTATTATAGATGTTCACTGTTTTACCATTTCCAATTCTCCACCTAACTCCGGCTGCAATCAGCTCCTTTGCCCACGAAATACTTTTCCATGTGTAAGAAGCGGTTCTAGGAATACCTGCTTCTAGGAAAGAACCATTCATGAAGTATTTTTGTTTGTACACCTTTGCGAGCAAGCAATCTGGTTGTGTCATGATTCTCCAGCCCTGTTTTGCTAGGAGACTTCTGTTAAAATCCTCAAAATCACGAAAGCCCATCCCTCCATAATATTTAGAGCTGCAAAGAACACTCCATTTGCTCCAATGAATCTTCCTGGTACCACTTGTGCTTCCCCACCAAAAGCTGTTACACATTCTTCCAATCTCATCAAGTAAAGCTTTAGGTAACCTGAAACAATTCATCGTGTAGCAAGGAATTGATTGCACCACTGCCTTTAAAAGCACTTCTTTCCCTCCCGTGGAAAAAAGTTTTTCCTTCCAACTCTGCAATTTCTGCCAGATTCGGTCTTTGACAGCCTTGAAACTATCACTCTTCTTCCTCCCAATCGAAGATGGCAGCCCCAGATATTGTTCGTGACAACATACAGTGGGGATCTGTAAAATCTGCTGCACTTCCTGCTGCATAATCAGAGGAACTCCTTTGCCAAAAGTCATCGCTGACTTTTCGAAGTTAATAATTTTTCCAGACGCTTTCCCATAAATATGAAGCAACTCCTTAACTGTATTACACTCCTTCGAATTTGCTCTGATGAACAGAAGACTATCATCTGCAAAAAATAAGTGGGAAATTTTGGGACAGGCTCCTCCAAAATTAATACCATGAATCTTGTTTCCTTCTGCAGCAGCTGAAATGAGGCCTGAGAGTCCCTGTGCGCACAACAGAAACAAATAAGGTGACAGGGGGTCACCCTGTCTAAGACCCCGTTTAGGTGTAATATTTCCCTTCACAGACCCATTTAGCAAAAAAGAAAACCTTACAGAGCTAATACAATTTTTAATTTTGAGAACAAAGCTATCTCTAAACCCCATACTCCTCATCATCTCTTCAATAAAACACCATTCCACTCGATCATACGCCTTAGACATATCTAACTTTAAAGCCATAGGACCATTCAATTTCTTTTTTGACTTTTTAATTAGATGCACACACTCAAAACCCACTAAAGCGTTATCAGTGATTAGCCGTCCAGGAATGAACGCACTCTGAGATTCATCTATGACTCTATTAAGTACACTCCTAAGTCTATTAGCAAGTGTTTTTGCTATGATTTTATAGATTACATTACAGAGGCTGATTGGTCTAAACTCAGACAATCTAACAGATTTCTTCACCTTTGGGATTAAAGCAATGACAGTGTTGTTAATATTATTCACTACCAAATCATTGTTTAAGGCATCAAGGCATACCTTAGTAACCTCTCTTCCAATTATGCTCCAATAACGCTGGTAGAACAAAGCTGGAAAACCGTCTGCCCCCGGTGCTTTGGTTGGAGCCATCTCCTTCAGCGCTTGGACAATGTCCCTTTCCGTAAAAACTGCGCACAGTTTATCATTCATACCATCATCCACTGTAACTTTCACATGTCTAGTTACCCTTTCCATGTCTTGCTGGGTTGGTCTGCTAGATTCAAAGAGGGATGAGAAATAATCTTGGATAACAGCTTCCACCTCTTTGGATTCTTCTTTCCAAACTCCTCTTTTGTCATACAAACCATTTATTTCGTTTCTTGCTCTTCTGGCAGATGCTTTCCTGTGAAAGAAACGAGTATTGCCATCCCCATACGCTAGCCATTCTACCCTTGATCGTTGTTTCCAGCAAATCTCCTCTTGAGTCATCAACTCATTTAGTGCTTCCTCCACTTCCCTCACTTTCTCAGCTTGAATAGTAGAGTCATTTGATTGTAGCAAAACATTCAGCTCTGCTTTCTTTCTATCTATCTGCTTCTTGAGGTTCCCAAATTCTCTACTTCCCCATCGCTTAAAAGAAGTGGCACAGTAGTTCAGTTTTTTTGCAACATCACTTAAAGAACTGTTGTCACACTCTTGTCCCCAAGCTTCCTTTACTGTATCTGTGAACTCCTCTTTCTTTGTCCATAGCTCTTCAAAATGAAATCTATGGCCTCTTTTATTCCTTCCATTTTGACCCAACTTCTGTTTAATATCATTCATCACAATAGGTCTATGGTCAGATCCCCCATAGTCCAGAATCTGAACATCAAAATTTGGGTACAGAAGCTTCCACTGCATATTACAAACAAAGCGATCTAGTCTTTCTTTAATCACTTCATTTCCCCTTTTACACCACCACGTAAAACACCCATCATTCTCCTTAACATCCATAAGGTAACAATCATCAAGAGCTTTTTTGAAATTGTTCATTAGGTAATCTGCCCTTTTAGCTCCACCTAACTTTTCCTCCTGTCTCAAAATTTCGTTGAAATCACCCCCGCAAAGCCACGGCCCATCAAACAAACCACTCAAACGATTAAGAAGCGTCCAAGTGTGAATTCTTTGAGCCGTCACAGGATTACCATATATCCCTGTGAATCGCCATCTCCCGCTGTCAATTTCCACAAAACAGTCAATATGGAACTTTGACCAACTTTTAATCGTAATCAAACCTGTTTCACTCCAAAGAAGAGCCAAGCCGCCACTTTGCCCTTCACTACTCACTCCAAAACAACCAGCCATACCCAAATTGAGTCGCACACTCTCCAATTTCTTAGTATCACACCTCGTCTCCATCAGAAATACTATATCGGGCTTGATTTTGTTTACTTGATCGCACAGATTTTTCAATGTCCTAGGGGAGCCCAGCCCTGGACATTCCAGCATAATGTTTTCATTGATGTCGGCAGTCCTGCTGAGCAGGAACCGCCGTTGGAATAATGTTGCCATACTCATCCTCTCCATTATTTTCTTTCCCTGTACTGAGCGAAAGACCCTTTCTACTTTCTTCATTCTCCCTTTCACTCTTTCTGCTCGTGTTTCCATCTATCTCAGCTAGAACTGAAAACGCCCTCGTTTTGGCTTTCTTTGGTTTTTTAATTTTTGATAATGGACTGAATTTTGAGATGGGCTTCAATCCCTTTCCTTTAGCCTTTGCCCCCATCCCTGGGCCTATCTCGTCCACCTCTTTTATTTGAACAATATTTGACCGCGCCAATATCTCCTTTCCTTTAGGTTCACTTTCCTTATCTATATCAATCTCAATTAAATCTTTTGCATTCAAAACTGATTGAAGAATCTCACCAGTTTGATTGCCTTCCTTATTCTCCTTTATTTCTTCCGCAATTATTGCCTTCTGTTGCAGATTCACTTTCGATGATCCCGCACTATCCAAAACAGTTTCACGGTGGCCTGAGTTCGCATATCTTCCTTCAACCACCATCTCCCTCTCCGTTTGGATCTCTCCCGCCACTCCACTCTTCGTCAATTCACTTCTCACTCGCTTGCTGTTAGCTCGAAAGCTATTCTTTACTTCTGCTCTTATTAAATCTGTATACTTGCACTCTTTCACCTCTGTCCCAAGTGGACATTCCAGCATTGGATGCCCAATTATGCCACATTTATAGCAGAGGTCAGGCAAACGTTCATATCTCAGCACAGCCAGTATTACTCCATCCTCGGGCCCGAGTTTCACTTTCAGACCTCTCTTCAAAGGTTTTGAGATGTCCACCTTAACTCTAACTCTGATATATTTCCCCAGACAGTCCCCTGAGGCTCCGGGATCAACTTCTTCTACGAGACCAATCTGAGAGCCTAGAGATAAACCAGCATCCATATTCAAACACATTAACGGGAGGTTATGTATTTGAATCCAAAAGGAAATCTGTGAAAATTTCATATTGGAATAATCTCCAATTCCACAAGGTACTTCAAGCGCAATGATGGACTCCTGATATCTCCATGGTCCACCTGCCATTACTCTTCTTCTGTCTTCCGTCGAACTAAAATGGAAGACAAACATGTTCTTACCCAGCATTTCCACAACCACTGGATCTTTAGTACGCCAAATATAATTAACTGTAGAGATAAAACCATCTCTGTTGACTGTTTTTGTTGATAAAATTTTACCAATCAGCGATTTTGCCACCTTATCTTCTCCCGCGACTCTGGCTTTTTCTCCCAAAACACATACAGGGATGTCATCCTCCTCATCTGAGAGGGATAGGGATTGACAGAGTGTGGAAATATCCATGAGACTGAAAACAACTAGAAAATCAGGCTTTTCTGAAAATCATTTTATAGCCCAGCTTGCATTTTATGCTTTATTATTTTTTTGTAAAAATAATATCGTTTTTAGCCATGTGAATGACCAAAACGACCTCGTTTTAGACATTTATGCTATATATGCCACATAATAAAAGTAGTAGTATTAGGTCATACGTTTTGTAATTTGTTAAAAAAACGCGAAAGGTTTTGCTATATAATAACATTTTTCCAATTGTATTCAAATTTTAAAAAACGATTTAATTGTGTCTACGTGACATGCATGATAGCATAAAACACTAAATTACAATTTACTCTTCAGCAGAATGACCTATTGGTTAAAAAAAAAAAACAACATTTTCGACATTTTACAATCTATTCAAAACTTTCATAGCTTATTAGTTTATTATAATTTGATAATTTTGCAGTCAATTTAATTATACCAAACTTTTAGGTCTTAAATTTTAATTTTTAGCTGAATTTTAATACTAATTCCTTAATTAGCAAAATTTATACTATATTAAAATTGCAAAACTTAATTCCTAATTTAAAGAAAATAAAAACAGCAAGAAAATTGAATTTCCCATTTTATACCATTTAATAGTTGAAGCAAAAAAAAAAAGCTAACTTAAAGCTCAAAATGAAAAAGTTAAAATAAATGTATGTGGTATGAAGGTGAAAGATTGACAAGGATATAATCTATTTCCATTTATCTGCTATGTTTTAATATATGCTCCATTCTGTTTTTGAACAAATGTGCTCCATATAAAATGGGTCTACAGAATTTTTTTTACTTTCAACACTATAATTAAATAAGAAAAAGGCATAACAGTCTATTAAAAAAATTCCATTTGCAGAAATATAAAAAAATGTATAAAGTTTATTAACATTTCAAACTATAATATAATTAATTATAAAGTTATTATTTTTTAATTCTTATTAAATTTTTATATTAAAACATAATTTTAAAGTATTAATTTATTATAACTTGGATGATATATATATATAAAAATAAATATTGATAGCTCATTATCATTATTTTTGAAATATTTAGAAAAAATGTGCTAAGTTCTATGAGCTTGAGAGATTTTGTATTTTGTTTCTTTACTTAAAGATAAATTAATTCATCATTTAATTATTATTATTGTTGACTAATATTTAATTATTCTCACCAAGCAAACTGGCATCTAAAAGTCTAATATTTCCTCTAACAAAAGGTCTAATATTTTCAGAATTTTTTTTTTTTAATTTTCCAGAATAAGTTAAAGTAACACATACGTTGTTGTAGAACAATTAAAGCAAGGAATCGCTTTCATAAGACCACATATAATAAAAAAAAATTATTTACTTTTAAAGATATATAAAAAATGTAAGGTAAAACTAAAATCATAATGTGTACATATGTTAAGCATGAATTGATGATTTGGCGAAGAACCCAATAAAGCTGATAATGTAATAACAAGAATTATTTTTTTGGGGCCACCCTAATCAGATGGTCAGTTTGCCCTTAAAATACTCATACACAGACAGTGTATCTGCCTCCGCCATCACCGGCCACCAGAACCACTGCCGGCAACCACTATGTCACCGCCTGCAAATAAGATCCAGTTATTTGGTGGGTGAAATTAACAAGAAGATAGTAAAACTCAACTGTTTGTCATATCTTTCTTTTTTCCGCTAGATAATAATCCAGCATTTTACGACCGAGCTAAATGTTTTCATAAACTCTTAAGTTGTGGATTCGATTTTTTTTCCATAAACGCTTCTCTATTTTCAAAAAAATATGTTTCCTTCTCTCTTCTAATTAAATGTTAAATGAGGATTAAAGGTATTTCGTTTATATTCTACCCTCTTGGTGACTCGAATTCAATTTATTGACGTGTTAGATAGGGCGCTCTTATCGTTTAAACTAGTCCATCTTCTAAAAGAGAAGAGACTAAAATTCATTATGGGAAATTAGGTTGATTACCAGAAACCTACTTTTTTCTTTTCTGGGTCATGAGTAGAGGTAGGTTTTATGGGTCAAAGGAGTTTTTATTTTATAGTAGAATGTAGCTAATGAGAAGGAAATAAAAAGGAGATCCGTATTATTAGGTTGAGGAATATCAATTCGAATCCGAAAAATTATTTTAGTGCTGCACCTATTTATGTATAATGCATGTTGTTTTTAATTATAATTTGCAGTGAATCACAAAATGAAAAAATCATAAAAAAAATAACAAATGGAAACGACTGAAAAATAAATTAATATTTAGAAATAAAAGGCATTTGACTAAATAAAAAGACGTTCGACGTCTCCTTAGTTCCATTCTAATTGTATCATTTATACGTATCATTGTTTGTGTATTAGGTATCATATCCCTTTCAAGTTTCATCCAAAATGAATAAAAGAATTTTATATATTAATAATTTTGACTGTTTTGATTTATATAATTTCTTAAAAAATTTAAACATGTGTTTCTATATATTTGATTGGTCCAATTATAAAAGAAAACTTTATAACTTTAATTGAAATACATTCTAAATATAATTTTTCTAACTTATTAAATTTATGGCCATGCCTGTCTAATTTTTTAATAAATATAATAATTAAAAAATCAAAACTGTAAATAGTATAGTATAAAATAATTTTGCCTAAAGAATATACCATTATATATTTATTGTGATTTGGGTGCTCCCAAGGTTAAATTTTTGTCTAACTAGCTTTAACACAGATCTCAATAGATGTACATGTACTGATGCAGAAATTGATTGGAAATTCAAAGTTTTGTAACGATTTAATATCTTGGTACTTTCTACATCTTTTTAAATAGATACAGTATAGTTTAATCTAGCTACCTTCTCTGTTTTAGAATATACATAATCACAAAATTAAAACGATGCTTTCTAGTCACTTGATCGATATTAGTATTCATTTTAAGAAACAATTTTAATCATCATGAAAAACTTATTTATTGTTAGCGGAAACGGATTCTGAGATTTTAAATAAGATGAGAAAAACATAGATTTATACATGTTTTATTATAATGTAAAATAATTTTGTTTTTTTTCTATTAAATGTATTAAAAAAAAATAGACAATCTAATCCGTCCATTTTATAAACTAAAACAAACATAGTATTCAAAATGTGTATGGCTGAGTAGATTGCTTACGTAGATTTATTTGATTGATCAGTTAGAAAAAAATTATAAATTTAATTGAACAAATATTTTGATATAATTATCAAAATTTATCAAATCGGTGGACCAGACAATATAAATTTTTTATTTAAAAATGTATTTAATAAAATGATCAAAATTATGGATACAAAAAATTATGTTACTATATATAATAGTGGATAAAATAAAAAATAAAAATGAATAAAAATATATCAATAAATTTTATATTAATAATATCATATAAAAATTTAAATGTATAAAATGAACGGTTACTTACCACATGTTTCATGTAATTTTGTTTGAGATAGTTCGTCTTATTTTTGTTAGAAAGTCGCCCAATATTCAAATAAAGTTTTCATTTGTTGGCTAGCTAGTGAAGATTATGACTGTAATTTTTTATTTAGTTATAGCAAATTTTATATCTAATTTTCTTGTAGCAGCTCTTGTTACAGATGCTTGTTTGAGTTTTTTTTGCTAACATTAATTACATCCCATTAAATAGATATTCAAACTGAATAAAAGACGTGCATTTTTTTATGAATAAAAACATGCATTTATAGTGTTATTTTCAAGAAAAACCTAGCACATAGTACAAGTTTTCGTTCTTAAACTTTTAGTATTTGGAAGATCTCAAAGCTCGAAAGTTTAATCGGACAATATATTAAGTTCGAGGTAATCTTAACGATATGGTCGTTGAGCATTTAAACATTACTGGAAGAAAATAAAATGTTTAAATAAACTTTTTACTACATGCACAAATTTTTATGCATGGGGTTCAGGATTAAATTCTTTTCTAATTATACTTGTAATATCCATTAAAACCTAAATCAATAATAATATGTACTCCTTCTGTTTTTATTTAGTTATTTATTTATAGAAATTATACATATTAAAATAGTGAGTAATTTTCTTTGACAAAAAAAAGAGTGAGTGTTTTGTCTTAAATTATAAAAATAAATATAAATATAATCCTATTAGTTAATAAATACATTGTGAATTAACTTTATAAATTGACTCATACAGTCATTTATTAAGAAGGGATAAATTTAAAAAATAATAACTAAAGTAATATTAAAATTCTAAATGGACAACTAATTAGAGACAAATATATATTATACTAAATGGACAAAAAAATGGAAAACATATATGACATGTCTTTAATTAATTACCAATGCCACATTATTTAATTTGATGTATGTGCTAGCATTTCACAATTCATATTTTTTTCTTTTTCACTAGCATTTATTCCATTCACAAACGCCCTAACTTTTCAATTATCAAAATGAATCTTAGACATAGCCAGAATTAATATTTATACATATGCGGATGAATTTACCTAAAGCGTATAATAGCCATTATATATTTGTTGTATAAATTATTTATTTATTAGTACAATCTTAATAATATAATTTATTTTGTTAATTTTTATAAAATTGCATTATTTTATATAATTTTTCCATCATATTTTTTATGGGTCTTTCACTACAGGTAATGAACATCTACATCAACGTAATTGTTCAAAAATATGATGGTTCAATATTAAATATTCAAATTAAAAATTAAAAACATCTTAAGTCTTAAAATTAATTTTAAGAAATATTCAAAGCAATTTAAGATGTTTTCCAAGAATTAATGCTACTCTCAATTAATGGCATATTCAATTTTATGACTATACCAAAAATGGTACTACCTCGATCTACAATATTTATCGCATTTAATTTTTTTTTTTGATTTATAATATTTGTTATATTAGAGTTTTAAAAAAATATTAATTATTATTTTTTCAAATTTATTCCTAACAATAAATAAAATTAAGAGAACTAGTCAAACATAAAATTAATTTTAATTAATATGGAAAATTATATACAGACAAGTATTGAAATTTGGAGGGAGTAATAATAATGGACAAATACTAGTACATTTGGTAAATAATGTGGGTTATTATAATAAAGTTTATATATTTCTATTTTTATTTAAGTAAATATAAGAAATTTAATAACATGTAGTATAATTGTATCCATTCAGTTTTTCAACATTTTCTGGGGGGAAAAAATTACTCACTTCCACTGCCATTAGGCCAAGCTTAGGGTTAGATATTTATTTGTCCAACAACAATGCCCCTAGGGTTAAAAAAATTAGGGTTTTTAAGCTTAAAAAAATACCCTCACTCACTCAAAGCTCAGCTGTTCAACACGCACCAATTATAATCCACCTATGTGGACATGGCATCTTTCACACCAAATATGACGCTGACAAGTAGCAGTAACTCAGTAAAATAATTCACCACCCCAAACAGTGCGTGTCAGTTACGCGTAGTAACATTCACTTGTATTTTGCATTTAGGGTTTTGCCATTTCCAAGCCTCATAAAATTAATAAATAAAAAAGCATAATGGATCGTGATAAGACAAGCACCTTCCTCATACGTGGTAGGTTCCTATTGGTCAATTTTCCTTTTTAACCATTTCCCCTCAATAAAAAGTGGAGTAAATAAATAAAGAATTATTTATGACATGGCATGGGCATGAGTAATGGATGATTTTTATTTTTTGATAACAACAACAAAAACCTGCTTTCAAAGATTTAAAACACGAAAAGAAAAAATAAAATAAAACCTCACTTTTTTTTTTCTCTTTCTCCAGCTGAAGAATCGAAAACCTTTTCTCTTTGCTAGGGTTTTCGAAAATATCGCACTCTAATTCTTCTTTATTGCCTTCGAATCTTTAGTTATAGCTTCTACCATCGTCTTCGCCGTTAAATGTTCTATCTATTAGTACAATTTGTTCGATTCGCCGTGAAGTTACGATCCCCAGCTGTTTTCAAGATCGGGACTGTTCATGTTTTGATGAAATAAGGTCTGTATTTTGTTTTAATTTCTGTTTTTTTTTTGAATTTGTTTATGTGTTTTCCGTTGGGTTCTTTTGTCATTTCTATTTGTTTTAGCTTTGTGCCAGCTTGTTTTTTCAAGAGGTATTTAGGTCATTTCACTGTGTTTTATCACGTTAAGTTTGGTCCCTTTTTGTGCTTTTTAGCTTTTAGTTTGGTTTAAGTGATGAATCTGTGGATTAATACGATATTTCATGTGATATTTTTGTTCTTGAAGGTGTGTCCACTGTTCACTGGTCCTCAATTCGTCAGAGGTGAAACCCTAATTTTTCGCCTTTTCTATTTGTGGATTAATACATATGGCTAAGATAATCTTCGCTTGAGATTTTTAGTAGCTGTTTGATCGTGGGTTTGTGTTTACTCTTGTGATTGTAGAGTAATTAATAAGTACCTTATTTGTTTGGATGCACACTATTAGTTTATGTAACCCTAATTTTATGCTTTATCTTACTGCCATTGTTTTCTAAATAAATCTGCAAGTGAAATGAATGGGTTCAATTACAAGTGTTGATTTGTTAAATGATCACTATGGAGCCTGGTTGCTATGTTTGTTATAATTATAATCTAGGGTTTCTATTTAACTTTTGTATATTCAAACTTTCTGTGGGTTTTTGCTGAAATATGCTGTTATTTTATGTGCTGAATCTCTCTAATGTCTGATTTATAAACTTCTTACTGTCTTTCCAGTATGTGTATTGTAACAATAAAAAGTAAACCCTAATATGTTGTTTGCGAAATTTCCTTGCTTCTTTGGATGTAATATGGAACTTGAATGGTGTGCTTCATTAATCATTCTTTCTTTTTGGCTTATGAACTATGTTGTAAGTTGCATATGGATGTGATGTTTCATGTTATGGTTGTGTGTTCATAGGAATACATTGTTTAAAGATCGGATCATTAGCTGCTTTATGTCATGGATAATACTGTAGCGGAGGAGTATCATGGATGTGCCAACATGAACCTTGTCAGCAAGTCCTTGGAGTCGTCCATTAAGATAGACTCAATATCCATAGATCTCATTAATACTAATGAAAAGAGTGATGCTGGAAACTGTGATCATTTTTCAATACGGTAAGCCTTTGTTTATCATTATTTTAGCTTTTTATTATGAGTTTGATGCTACATGGCTGTGCTGAATATATGCCGATACACTTATGTGTTTCTGTCTATGCATGAGATGGAGAGGGTTTAGAGAAAGAAAGTACACAATCTTCCTTGACTGAATCTAGTTCATTGAGTCCATACTTAGTTTGCATCGTCTAGTTGGGGAGAATTAATTCTTTTATCAGAATTACCTCTCAGTTCTTATGATTAATCATTGATATCTTATGTTCATTTACATAAACTTAGGCTTAAGTATGCAAATTCTTCGCCATTCATATATACTAGCAATGAGAGCTGAATGAGAAATCTGAAATTGGTTTGAAGCTTCTGTTCATCAGCAGCTATATTTAAGCTGTATTTCGGTTGGGTCAAGTGAGTTACTGAAATTTTCAGATAGACAGTCAGATAAATTTAGAGCCAGCAGATTGAGTATGTTGAATTTTATTTTCCGTACTGAGAATTTTGCTGTTATTGTAAATGATTTTTGGAATTTCTACAAGCTATATGCCTTACAAACTTCCCATGTTAATGCAGCGGATATGTATCAGAAATTCGTAAGAAAAATGGGAAGATGTGTTGGCCATTTTCTTCAGATGATGATAGTAGTAAGTATGATGAAGTAGCATGCAAGCTTCCTTCTTTACATGTTCCAAAGTTTAGATATTGGCGTTGCCATGAATGCCTGCGGGAAATTGGCGCTAAAGGCACTGGAAATGATGGGCCGATCTTTACACCTTGTATTAGTGGGTTCAAACCCAAGAGTATTTGCTCCCATGCGTCAGTCATTGATGATGTTGCAAGGCTAGTATCTGATTTACAGCAAGCTCCACATCTAGATATTATCAAAGAGAAAGCGATATGCGGTGATAGTAATGCAGCTAATTTGAATAACATGACTGGAGTTAGTAAAAATAAATCTGAAGAAGCACATGGTCCTATCAAAGGTATATATAGTCCAGTTTAATCTTCAGATTTACAATTCGCCTTAAAAATGTTAAAATTATTTTCATCACCTTTCTCCTCTCCCTAGGGTGTAATTCAGGTGATATTTTGAATCAAGAAAAGCATAAATTAGGAACCACAATTTCAATCCAGAAGCAGAAACCAAATTTTACAGGTGACCTTGGTAAATTTGCTGACACAGAATAAACTTCTCTTCCCAGAATCTGACCATATTGTTGTCACTTGTGCTGCATCTGCGTCATTCTAATAATAATGCTCATTGTATTGCGACAGACGACCGCAAATCAAAATCGAATGAATCTGTTGACTTTATCAAGCCAGGCCGTGGAAAAGGAGTTGTTGATGTCGAACCTGTCACAAACATCAATTGCATGGATATGAGTTCTAAAATCCATGAAATAAGGAAAGTAAATCCTGTGGATGATCATCCTAAAGAGCTGATAGCATGTGGAATGTCAGCAGAAGTTGGTAATATTGAAGCATACAGTGTTGGCATGGGTAGTGGACATCCTTCCTTGGTATTGGATGATCTTGGTTGTGATTTATCTGAAAGTGCTGAGATCATGGCTGCAAATATTGTCCGTGATCATGATAACTCAAGTGGGTTGCATCGCAGAAAAACACGAAAAGTTCGCCTGCTAACTGAATTGCTTTGTGAAAATGACTGTGCGGATAACATACAATCAAATGCCATTCGTGGTTCATCAGATGAAAGGGATAAGCTTCCAATTCCTCAAAGTCACGTGGCTGCGCAAGGAAATTTCAGAAGGGGTTTGGCTCAACCTAAGAAAAGAAAGTCAGACCGGGATGAAGATTGGAAACCCACACAGACAGGATCCCCTAATAAAGTGGGTAAAGAAGTTAGGCTCTTGAAGAGAGATGTGGAATCTCCAGATGCAATTGCACAAGCATTTGCTAGAATGCAGTTACAAACTGGTAGGAAGAACAATTGCTTCAAACGAGGAATTGATAGAAGTCCGAGTTTATGTAAGAAGAAAAACAAGAAAACCCTTATTTTTGAGGAAAGTTCATCCTTAGTACCTGCACAAGAAAATGTGCCAAATAAACTATGGAATGAAACTGGGGATGCTTCTAACAGCAATGCTGCTGATAGACTTTTCTCTAAACCCTTGCATAATGCAGTTACAAGAGAAGAGGCAGATTCTTTCCATTTTTCTACTCAAAGAGTGGGTAGGAAACCTAGTTTTAAGAAGAAAGCCAAGATGCCTCAAGATGATACTCAGCAATCTCCTTCAATTATTCAAAAACATGACAAGCTCAGAGAAGATCCAATGAGCAGAAAAGTTGTAGAGTTCCAGCAGAGTAGGCCTGTAAGAGTTCCGTTACACACAGCACGTGATATTTTCAGTGAAAATGGACCGGATCTTTCTCTTAAAAACTACATAACCACAGAGAGAAATGACATGCTGCGCAATCCACAGCTTGTAGATGGGCAAACTTGTTTCTCGACTCGGAAAGAGGGCACTGCTAGAGAAGCTCAGGTTAAGAGTAATTTTACAGAAGTTGAGCATCTTGGAAATTTCAATTTTGCTTCTAAATCTGTAACGGAATTGGCTTTTGGAAAAGGAGTATATAATGAACTCAATGGCAACAGAACTCCCATCAAAATGCCCTTACATAAGGAGAAGCAGAACTATGCATCCCAAGCTGAAATCAGTGGGTGTTCTCATATGCAGAAAAAGGTATATAAGAGTTTTATTATTCTTGCTGCTGTATCTCAATCAGCATTGTTTTTTAATATGCTTTTCAGGCTGATGAATTAATAGAAAAGAAAATGGACTTTCCTCTGATTTCTCTCATTATTTTACAGTATGGGCATTTCTTTATTGTTTCTTTTCTGTACAGTCACTAATCAAATCTGAATATATGCGCTTTGGACTCGTACAGTTTGATTTTTCACATTAGAAACATCCCTATAGCTACAGCAAATATTTAAGTTTGACTCATCTTCTAGATTAAGAAAGATGTGCATTTTGAGCTTCACGGTATCTCCATCTCTATCTGGTTTCAATGCCATATGAGGAGAATGCTGCTGGTGACCTTTTTTTAGTTCATGAGCTGGTGCCCTATAGGAAACTTTAACTCGAGTATTTGTTGATTATTCTGCAGCTGAAAATATGCTGTTATCTGATAAACATGCAGATGTCATATAATGACGAAAACATTCAATTTCCAGTAGGACTACAGCCTGAATGTTATGGAAATTATTCATGATTGGCTTCTAGTGTGGCATATCTATGTTTCATTGTTGGTCCATTGCAACAATGCAAGTTACAAGTTCTGTTCTTGTGAAAGTTCAAAGTTCAGCTCATGTTTCATTATCACGGCACACATTAAATTATTCAGAGAGCAATAGGCATTTGAATGCATCTATGCTTATTATAGTTACAGGTTTTTCTGTCTGACCACGTTTAATAAAAATGATTAAAGTTCTTGACATTCTTTGATTAAAGATGACATTTCCTTCTTGTATTTCAGAACCATTGTGGTACAAGCAGCAAGAATACAACAATTAAAACTCAGGTACATCCAGTACTCACAAGAAAAGACAATGACCCAAGAGCTAAAAATGTATCCGAACAAGTAATTTCAGATGACATTCCCATGGAAATTGTTGAGCTCATGGCAAAGAATCAATACGAGAGGTGTCTTCCTGATGCTGAATTTGGTAGATGCCAACTAGAAGTGACTAATAACACTAGGACAATGGATTTTAGTAAAGCTTATGGAAATGGAGAATTGGACTTTTCTCAGAAGGAAGCTAATGAGAAACATAATTCTCATGCTAAAAATGGCAGAAATGGAATAGCCAATAGAGGTGAGAATGTGGGACCCGCCAAGCAGAAGTCGTCTGATTTAGTAAATCAGTCTCATCTAGATCAATACTTCATAAGTCAACTAGAACACACTCCTATTCCTAAAGTGTTTGAGGCACTTTTTCAGCCTCACCACAAGCCATCTAGTGGAATCCAGCATTATCCTTCTAATTCTGGCAGGCAAAATAGTGCTGAAAATCACAAGTGGATTGGGGATTCGGGTGGGAACAGGTCGTCTGATAACTGTTTACAGACCTCGGGACCATGTAATGCGTGCCAAGGCGTTCAACAGCATAGTAAAGAAACACATCAAATTTGGTCCTCCGTGATGCCAAATCACATGCCTGGTTATGACGTTGCTCAAAGGAGCCTTTTACCATTTACCAGTATGGATATTCTTTCAGACTCTGCAAGCAATATGAATAAAGAATATATTTCTGGTCACCGTGATCTGAAGTTTTTAAACCAGAATCCTTCCAGCTTTGGGAAGCAAAACAGGAACCTTGTTTCTGATTCTTTTAGGATATGCACAGAGCCAGTTTCTTGCAAACGTAGTGGTGTCAACCTTTCTCAAAAGCCCGTGAGATCTTTTGATCTGTATTCTAATGAAACCATACCAGCGATGCATTTGCTCAGCCTGATGGATGCAGGACTGCAGTCCAGTGCACCAGTTAATTTGGATGCAACACCAAAGTTCCTCAAAAGAACTGTAACATGCGATCAAGATCATAACGAGTTTCGTAGGCCGGAATCTGCGGTCTATAAAGTCACCAACAGTATGAAGCACACGCCATTTCATTCACATGGTAAAAAGCAAGCTGTAGCTGGTCCATCTATGGCTTCATTCGCATATGATAAATCTTTCCAGAGGGCTACTGATTTTACCTCTCAAGTATCTCGAGAGAAAGGAAAGGGAAAAGGCTCGGATTCTCGCACACAGAGTAGTGGCTATAAACCACCAAAACCTTCATCTCAAAATAGGAATTTTGCCACCAATTGTGGCTCTAATCCAGTTCATAGTATGCAGACAATGTTTTTTGGTGTGTCCGATTCTATGGCGATTCCTTCACAACTCCGTGGAATGGAAAATTCGATCAAGCACAAGATGGAGGTCAACAATGACACTCGACCTGTTCGCCCCAATAAAAGTAGTCCTGATGGAATTTGCAGTGTGAACAGAAATCCTGCTGATTTTAGCATTCCTGAACCTGGGAACTTATTTATGATCTCCGGTGAGGATCTAAAATTTGGAAAGACGGTTCCTTTTTCAGCTGAATTGGTTGGGCAGAAGCGACCTAAAAAGCTTCCTGCTGTGAAAGAACAGCGAAGACGTTTAATTTCATGATCACTCCCAGCTTCATGGAAATATCTCATTGAAACATACATCATCAAATGGTCAGTTTCTATTGGTTGATATATCTTTATTCTTATGTTCTTTGTGCTGGAGTTTTCTTAAAATTTCCTCTATTTTTCCGAGCAGGTATACTCTTGGTTGATTATCAGCTTCTTCAGAATAAATCAGAACCTTATGATGAGACAGTAAATGTCAAATTAACATTTTCGACACAAGTCAGTTTCTGGTTCTGAAAAACCATGACGTGGAATGGAAGATATACCGGGTAGAAAATGAGGCTTGTATATAACTACATGTGCCTCGACAGTCCGCTAATAACATTATACGTATGTACTTTTGTATTGTTTTGGTGTGCTTGTTATACAACTTGTTGATTATGATAAAGAGGTTCTACAGAAGCCTAGTTCTGTTCTTTGTATTTCAGTAAAGGACCCGTACACTCCATTCTTGAGCAGGATTTTGGGGTACCAAGTGCAAACAGGTCATTAGTTAGTATATTGTATTTCAATGCCTGTGGCTCGAGATTGAAAATAAGCCAGCATTCAAATAATTCACTTACTACTATTGTTACTGTCCTCTCTTTCTTTTCATCTTCGTTCCTATAATAGTGCTATTTGTGAATAAAAAACCACATTAAATAAAGAGGGTTAATGTCATAAAAGTTAATCAACTTTATACGTTTTTTTAATTTAGTCATGCTTTTTAAATTTGTTCAATAAAATACACCAACTTTCATTTTTTTTCCAAATCCATACATAGTGTTGACTTGACATTCATTCATTGGTTAAAAATGGCTTTCGCTTCAGCAAATTACACGAAAACATACTATATTAACAACATAAAAAAAATTCATAAAAAAAAACAATATAAAATAAATGTAAAATAAAGATTTAGATGTAGGTTATGGTAATAAATCTAATTTTTTTAATTATAAATCGTTTAATTATTTGAATGTATCAACAGAATTTATTTATTTTTACTAATTAATGATTCGAATCATCAAAAAGCTAGATGTAAGCGTATGAGTGACATGTTAGAAGACATTAGGAGTCAATTAATTGAGAGAATGCAAACTAAATTAGAAGCAACGTATGGAATCACATGTATCATATGTTCTAGAATTAGAAAGAGGCTCGGGGAGCTTAAGTATAATTGTAGGCAATATGCTATCGAACCTGTAATCGGTGATAAATTTTAAGTGAATATTGGCGAGGATGAGTTTATAGAGGACTTAAATAACAAAATTTGCACTTGTATAGGTTGAAAAATAACAAGAATACCTTGTGTACATGCATGTGGTTGTATAAATTAGAGGAAAGAATATAGCACAGCCTTTGTTAATTCATACTACTATTATGAAATCAAAGATCGTGAAACCCTAAAGCCCGAAGCTCTACCAAGGCCATCGTTTGCCACTCAATTCACAAGGTGTGAAGTCCGAGATGTCGAAACTCAACCGAGTACATCACTGTGAAGTCCGAGAGCCTGAAGCTTCATCGAGCACATCACAAATCATTACACATATCTATATTCACAATCAATACATAGGATTACATAGATCGATCAATACTGGTGCACGCACAATCCTATTAATTATCAATAGGTATTATGATCCAATTTTTTCATAACAATATTGAAAACAATTCGAAAATAAGTAATAAAACAATTTGTGTATATAAAACAATGCAAGTTACTTAATAAATAGAATATAATAATACAAACTCGCAATTCGATTGCTATCCGAAACTCTAATATCCATAAGTCTAATATGTTAGCTCTGATCCGAATCAATCCAAATTTTAGAGTACCTTTAGACTCGTTAACGCAACACCAATCATTACGACAATCATAAAACCAAATTAACATTTAAATCATATAAACATCACCGTAATTAAAGCAAAAGTCCATTTTTTTATGGATAAAAGTAAAATTTTAAATGTCTCAAATATGCAAATACTACACTGAATGATTGCTCAATTATCGTCATCTCGTCTTCAGAATCAGTCTTTGAACCAGCCTTCATATATACCAGCCTCTAACTCAATGCCAATATCATCGATATCATACTCATCTCCTAAAAATAAAAAATAATGTCTAAATTTTACTAACCCTAAAAAATTAAAATCTTAATTCTCTTCTTCTTCCATCCAACCACTGCAACTACTAAACCGCCATGGTCTTTTTTCCGTCAAACCACTGTATTTTGTACACCAAAATCAATTAACTCGCACTATAAACATATTACTGAATTAAAGATAATATTTTATATTTTTATGTCAATTAGAGATAATATCTATATTTTTAAAGCAATTAACATCCAAGGGTCATCGGTGATCTCTGAACTCATTCATATGGAGAGTTAGTTGATCTAAAAATCAAAAATATTATTCCGAATCGATTAAATTGGTCAAGTGAAATTTACATAACTATCACAAAGTTAGATTCCATAATGACCCTTTGCTCAAAGAAATTAATGAAGAATTGTTTCTTAATCCTTAAAATAGAAATACCTAAAGCGTACCATATAATAAATGCAAAATCTGTGGATTATGATATAAAATATATTAAGTAAATAATTTATTAATAGAATATTGTTATTTAATGTCATTTCCAATTTAATTATTTATTATCATTATCATGTATTTAATTTCACTATTATAATTGTAACTTTGGAATATATCTATATTATTTTTATGTATGTGAATTAGTACTGAAGTTATTTTTAAGTTTTGATATTCAACCAATTGATAAGTTTGAATTTCTTCATACCAAATATGATTGTATTTTTTATACTATTGAATAAAGTATAATTTAAGAGGAAATAGTAAATTGTATTCTAACTTTATTATTTGATTATTAAAGTTGAAATATTACTACCAAAAAATAAAGTATTGTTATTACTTTAATATAATATAAATTATACAATTAAAATTGTATTATCATGGATGTATCACATTGTGAGGTTAGTAGAATAATCGAACTGAACCGATAAATTTAATTGGCTTCAGTTTGATATTCTAAAGAAATATTATTTTTTGGTTCAGTTTGATATAGATATAAAAGATTCAATTAAATTTTAATGCAAGCTAAATTTGTGAATCAATATAACCGAACTAATTATTTGGTTTGATTTAAAAAAATATTTAAAAAAATTGATTCAGTTAAATTTTGAAAAAAAAAGGTAGATAAATTTTACACCGGAGGTCATTTTTCGAAAATCGATGTCAATTTTTTTTTTTGAGAATAATGAAAATTTCATTAATAGAGAAATAAAAATACAACTTGATCAAATATTGAATATATCAATACATTCAAGAGGTACAATAATAGAACATCAGTAAAATAACAAAAAATCATATCTAATTTCTTCAATCGCATTGACGGAGCTCTTTGAATGTGCAACTCGGCGATCCGTCCGCTCCACTCGAAGGTTATTTTAAACCACAAATCGACTCTTTGGTCTTTTAATGAGTCCGATTGAGAGAATATTAGAAATAAGATTTCTACTGATAGCACTTCAGATCTACGTTCCGTAGATAATTCCATCAAGGAAATAGCAAAACCCATAAAGGGTAAGAGCCAGAACTCCACTAAGGAAGACAAAACATCCATAAAGGAAGAAAGAAAAAACCAACAGATCTCAGATCTGTGATTATTGACGTAAAATAAACTAAATACGAGATTTAAAGAGAAAACGAGAAGGTAGGGAGGTGATTTTGAACCAAACAATGGCCAAAATCACCTCCCTCTTATTGCGGCTAGGGTTTCTGAAAAGAAAGAGAGAGTTTAGAGAGATGAGAGAGAGAACAGTCAAAAGTTAATAGTAATTGATAGAGTTAAAAAAAAAAATCGATGTCAATTTGCTCACATATTCAACAACAAATACCACATTATTTAAAAGCGAGCACCTTTTTTTAATAGGATGTATAATTTGCTATTTTTTTTAAAATAGAATTTATAATTCAATGACCTTTTTAAATTATATCTAAAATGAAATAATAACTTTCTGGCTGGTAATCTTTCGGTGAAATAAAATGATAATTTTTATAAAAAATAAAAAATATACTTCCTCCGTCCCGTTTAAGAAATCCCGTATTTTTTTTAGAATGTCTCATTTCTATTTTTAGAGTATTTTTATATTAAACTTCTCTTTTTACCCTTATTTAGTCATCTCAAATAAACTCTATGAAAAATTACACTATTATTAATAGAGGTAAAATATGAAAAAACATAGAAATACAATAATAAATGTTTTTTTAATCTGTTTGTAAAGACAATTGAGACTTTTAAAATGGGACGGATGGAATATAATAGTATCCATTTTATACTCACTAACGATTCAATAACTCATAGAATTTTTTTTTTTGGTAAGCCCATCCGGTTTCTAAGGCTTCGCCCTGACTAATCCGGATCCGACCCGTGTCGCGCACCTGGCATGGTGGATGAGTCTTCCAGTGGGAATTTTCTGCATTCACAAGGACTCGAACCCGAGACCTTGTTTAAGCGATATCAAGCCGCTTACCACTTAACCAACTCCCATTGGTAATAACTCATAGAATTTAACACCCACAATATAGATGTACTTGTTGTCTTGATGAAATTAGCGACATAATATTATGGAGGAACTGATTTCAAAAACAATATATGGAGAAACTAGGAAGTGCCACTAACAGTTGGATCAGAAATTTAAAAGTGGTATTTGGAAGTTGATCAAGCCATAATCCGATAGTTTTATATTTTCGATGTGGGACACAGAATGTTTGCTACTCCAAGATTTTCAGGTCCAATTTCCTCCCCATTGTTATGAAAAATGTTATTCCAACCACTTTCCAAGTGGCAGAAATAATAATCCCCCAATTAACTTGATGTTCTACAATGTTTCTATATTATTGAGGATGAAATATCTCTGCAAACTCTAGCTTCTGTATAAACAAGACCTGCTCTGCAGAAATACCCTTTGCTTGGACTACAATGCCTGTCTTCAGAGCATATGCATTGCCCCTCCAGGGCACATCCGTCGCCTTTCGGGCGGTCTTTTCCAAACAAAATCTCATCTGACCATTCACTAGAAAACATATTTTGAGGGTCTAATTGCTTCTTTGCTGCAACAAATTTGCTAAAATTAGGATACTTGCTTTGCACATTCAAGAATGCCAAGTTCCTATTCTTAGCCCAATGTGGTTTAGCCCCATATTTGAAAAATGCCATTTGCTCTATTTCTTCCCATACATCTTGATTCATTCTCGGTGTGGAAGAATCATCGGCGCGATAATAATTAAAATCAACAACTACTGAATCCTCGGATTGACCTAAATAAGCATCTGAAGCCTTGATGAACCTTATCAGAAGTCCGTTATAAATATCAACTCCACAGAAATTTTCAGGTTTTATATCTCTCAATTTCTTCACATCTCTGATGAAATCTCGAAATTTTGAAGCTGGAAAAATTGTTGTCGATTCGTAAAAGAAAAGCCCCTTAATTCTCGGGTCCCATGCACACGACGTGTCGATTCTTGCTTCGGGTGAATATAAGCAAGAACCTGAAGCCTGAATTTTCCCCTGATGGCCTATTACAGGATAACCTGTAAAGGTTAGTCCATTGTTCTTCAATCCATTGCCAACTAATTTCTTAAACCCTATAAATGTACTTGCCATTAAGCATTTTCCCTTCACATTTCTGGCATTCTCCAACAATTTTTCTGCTGTTCTAGTCGATTGAGATACCAAAATTGAGTTCGATTGAAATCCGAGAAAATCGAATTTTCCGTCGCCCGAAGTGTTCAGGGGAACTCTGGAATCATATCTGTAGACAGCAGTGTGCTTGGATGGGTACCAAGTAATATCACCAAATTCATATTGCTTGCCATGATCCATAAATATGTCTTCTATTTGATCATCTTTAGTGAAATTGTATGTTATGCTTCTTTTGAATGCTGGTTCCAATGACAGCTTCACCTATTAATTAACCTCACATTTTAATTATCTCAATACATGCGTCCTAAATTCAAGAAATAAAAATTACTACGCTAACCTATGTACCAAGCAAATAAAAATGCTGAAACGATAAACGTTAAAATATAAAAATAAATAAATAATATTTTTTAAAGAATATACTTATGCAGCAGTACAGAAACGTCCAAAACAGCAAAAATATATTTTTATAAAAGAACTTTATTAATGTAGAGTTTTGAAGAATCAAAAATATTACTAAAAATAGAAATAAAGTATAAAAAAGGGCAACTAAAATTTTTAAAAATAAATAATAAATAAAGAGTTTCAAAAGCATGTTTGAAAACAGAAAAGTAATTTCAAAACATATATATAACTCATGACTGTAAATTTTCTAACAATATATATAGATTAAGAAAAATAATTTATATATTCATAATTTTAATTATATTGATAGATATATTGAAAAAATTAAACATCATGATCCGTCAATTTAAAAAGTTTGAACAATTATATTCAAATACAAATCAATTAAAAATTGCGGAGTTTCTCTTTTCTAACTTGTTTAGTCCATATAAGTAATGCACGTTGGAACATACACATTTGGGATATATTTGTTCCAAATTTATAAAATTTAACTAACGAAATTGTTTAATTATTTTTAGTATATACTTATCAGCTAAAACGCTTAAAGTTATGGCTTATAGATATTGATTCTAAAAATGTTTCTAAAAATATGAAACATAATGAAATTCCAAAAGTTTCTATAAATTGTAACTCTGTCAGTATTGAAGTGTGTACAGTGCTGCAAAATTCACACCACTTGTAGCCAAATACTTTGGAGAAATTTTTAGGTACATTTAGTCCACCACATCATCCATGAACTATATCTATCACATTATGACACATCATTAAAATGATGACAATCTTATAATTATTCAAATATGTAAATAAATAACAAATAAATTTATAAAATTATTGTCATTTTAATAATGAGTCATAATATGATAGGTTTAGTCCATAGATGACGTAATCTACATAACAATTTTTTCCAAATACTACTAAGTACTACTCCTTCCGATATATGTTATTTTTCGCATTTAACTTTGACAAAAAAACTAAAAAATAATTAATATGTCTTACTCTCTCCAATTCATAATATTTGTCGCAATTTTGGGCTTTGACAAAAAAACTAAAAGAATAATTAATATGTCTTACTCTCTCCAATTCATAATATTTGTCGCATTTTTTAATTTGACACAAAAACTAAAAATATAATTAATATGTTTTAATTTGTAAACACTTTTACTAAATTAACCCGATTTACATTTATAACTATTATTTTTATTGGTTGATTGCATTCTTTCAATAAATTAATGAAGAGTAAACATGAAAAAACAACAATTATTGTTCTTTTGATATTTTAAAGTGACAAATATTATGGACAAAAAAAATTCTCAAAAGCGAAAAATATTATAAATCGAAGAAAGTAATTTGTAAACACTTTTATTAAGTTAATCCTACATTTAAATTTGTTAATATTTATAATTATAATTTTTATTTGTTTATTATATTTTTTTAATAAATTAATGAAGGTAAACATGATAAAATAATAATGAATGTTCTTTTGATATTTTAAAATGATAAATATTATAAAAAATAAATAAATTAAATGTAATAAATATTATAGAGGGGAGAGAGTAGTGCCGAAAGAAAAAGAAATAACACAAAAATTGATATGAAAACTGACCTTAGAAATGACACCCAGCAAGCCTAATGAAACTTTGACCGCCTTAAGAACCGAATCTTGCGCTCCAATTCTCATAATTTTAGCAAACCCTTGAGATTCCGTCGCCGGAACTATAACACTCATCCCAATTACATGATCATGAACACCTCCGCCTTTTCCCCACCATGAACTTCCATGCGCCGCCGTACTTATAACCCCACCGATGCTCACTCCTTCCCAGTACGGCGCCGCAGTCAAACTCAATCCCGCCGCTTCCACGCGATCAATCAGCTCGCGCAGACTAACTCCGGCATCCACCGTCACCGCCAAATTAGCTCTGTCAATATCAATCAGGGAATTATAATTGGACGTGCTTATAAGCATTGAATTTGAGAAATTATGAGAACCAGGACAAGCTAATTTAGGTATTGTATGAGAAAATCTGCTAACGACTTTGATCTTGAGCTTCTTTCTATTAGCATAAGCAACGGCTAATCGGAGCTCTTCTTCAGTTGAAGGGTATGTTACGTTAGGTATATGACATTCCTTTCTATCGTTCCATACGCCGTACGAGTTATAAAGCGCGCAGCCTCCGTCGTTACACCTAACCGGAGGCTGCGGCGGCATGGCCACCGTGGTCGGACTCCGGTGTACTAAGTAGAGGAGGCAAATGAAACACCATAATAAGTACTGAATCTGATACATTTTTGGTAGATGAATTAATTAGACATTATGAAAAATTAACATATACATATATATAATGAAGATGATTGCTTAAAGTATATGAATGGATAAAAAAAGTGGTGAATGCTTTTGAAGGAAATCATGAATGCTTTAGTGTTACCTAAATTTTACGCTAAGATATATAGTGTGAATAGACTCGGTTGTAGAATTTTAATGTGGATTATGCTGTGTTTTTTCATTTTATAATGCCTGCATTTGCTGCTATGAAATAAAATAATTGCTCCCATTTAAGTCTAATAATTTAAATATTTAATTTCCTTTTAAAAGATTCACGATTTTAACCTATCCCTTCCATTCTAGCCAAAAATAATATATAGGAAAATACTTTATAACCCACCTATTTAATCCATCTTCTATAACCCCTCTTTATGTGGCATTATTTTATTCGTCTAATTCCCATCCAAAAGTGGATATCGCAAAAAATAAAATTTAATACATCCACTCTTTAATTGCCACGTCAGGCGGTAGAAGAAGGTGGATTAAAAGAGGTTAGTTATATAACATTATTCAAAAAAATAATAGGCAAATTAAAAAATACCATGTTTAATTAAAGAAACATAGTTAAAACTATTATGTAATAAAAGTATTCTATTTAAATTTGAGATTTTTTTTCATTCAGAATATATGAGGTGTCCTAGATGGATTGTAATTATGAGACGACATGAACGGTATTTTTAAACTTTTCACATCTTGATCAATTCTCAACCAAATCGAGCAAGTTTCTTATGAAAAAAAAAAACAGTTTTAATCTGCAATCTCATTCACGCCAGAAGAGCGTCTGACCAACTCACTTGCACTTTGAAAATTAAACTTACAATTTTTAGATTCTTTTATCTCTTGTTATCATATAAAATATATAGGAACACTACACTCGAACCTCTTAGTCTTTTACTCTCTCCGTTCTAAATTGATAGCTATTATTTCAAAAAAAAATCCAAATTATAGATGCTAGATATTTACTTTACTAAATAATTGTCAAATAAACTCTTATTACTTATAGGTAATAGATATTTACTTTATTAAATAATTGTTAAATAAACTCTTACGAAAATAAATAATTGTCAAATAAACTCATTAATTATTGTAATACCCCGGAAATTTAAGGGATAAAATATAGCCACATGTCTAATAATTTATTAGACGGGAGTAGGTAAATTAAATTTAAAGAGAAATTTAATTTACAAGTGTTCCTAAAATTATATTATGGCTATAAGATTGCAAATTTAAATTTTTAGAATTTAAATTTGGTTAACTATATAGTTAGCGGGAATAGAATAAACTTATGAATTGGGTGCAGAATAGTTCATAAGTCCCGAGTGAATATTTTTGTGCCAATATTCACGAAATATTTTAAAAAGGTTATCGTGAAAATTTGATAAAATTTGGAAGTAGAAATTTTATCAAACGCAGTTAATGCAGACTTAATAAATAGAAAATAATTTATTAAAAATAAAATATAAATCGGACAGAAATAAAAGTTATATTTATATTCTTTTTATATTTTATGGATTTTTGGGTAAATTTTTATGAAATTCGGAAGTCTTTTCTATTTGGGTTACGGACGACTAGTTTACAAGTTGATTTAAAGTGCATGATTGAGTTAATACTAAAGTGTACTTTTATCAAAATTATATATATAACCTAATGTTACCAAATTAGAGGCAGAAGCCTCATTTATTTCATATGAAAGAATTAGTAGAGCTGCTTGCTCTCTAAAGCATGGGCAAGCTAGGGTTTCCATACCGAATCGTCCGTTTTTTGTTTCTAACTCCGTTTGTTCAACAATTACTCAAGTAATCGAGATATTATACCCGTATTAAACGTTTATTTTGATATATTTTGAATATATATTCATTTATTAACGGTTACCGTATCGAACCGAACGTATACATATTGTTTTTACATTTCGAATGTGAATATGGATAGATTGAATTGTATATACATTTTAGGGGAAGAAAAACGGGATCATGGCATATTGGAAAGCACGGGAAATCAAATTTCTCAGGACTGTGCACTCGGGTGCACGAACGTGCACCATCCAGGGTGCATGATCGTGCACTATCCTGAGGTGCACGATCTTGCACCATGCTGACTTATCGAAGTTTGGGGACTTTTCAGAGTTTTTTACCCTAAGAACTTGACGTAGTTTCGTTAATTCGAAAACGTTTAAAAGTGATAGTTTCTTTTAAAATAAAGTGAAAAGAGTTTAAAACCTAAATCTAAAAACTTTTAAAAGGAGATTTTAAAAGTGAAGTTAAACGTTTATAACGGACTTTAAAAGAGTTAAAGTCGACGTTTAAACGGTTTTAAAAATTTAGCAATCGGTTTTGCTAAATACTTAGTATACGACTAAGAATTATTTTGACAATTAAGTCTATACTATAAATGGTTTTCTTTAGGTATTGTTATACCTAAAATGACTTATAGAGAGAAGTTTAAACGTTATCTCGAATAAAATTTGGTATTTTTCATAATATAAGTGTAATATTAATGATATTTATTGCAGATGTTGATAATAGATGTCATAAAATAATTCTTTTGTTTTTTTATTTTGTATTTATTTGTATATGCACAATTTAATTACATATAGTTCAAATTGTATTACAAAATTTCATTTAGTTATTAAAAATTAATTTCAATTAGTTTCATAAGATTTTACATTTTCATTTGTTTTAGAAATGTTCCATTAAAATCCTTAAAAGTCAATTCCAATTAAATTCATTACATGTCATACGATTTTAATTCATTTTAAAAAGTTTCATATAAAAAAAGTAATTCTAATTTAGTTTAATTCACAAAAATTTATATAATTTCAAAAAAAATTATAGGACTTCACTTCATTTTGAAAATTTTATATATATACATAAAAGTCAATTCCAATTAGTCTCACGAGATTTCACATGATTTCATACAATTTTTTACGTACCTATTTACGGTTTAAAATATAAAAGTTTCGAAATGAAGTGAAGTCCGATGAATGTTTTTGAAATTAGATAAAATTTTGCGAATTAAACTAAATTTTCAGCATAAATTTTATACTTTTTAGTTTTGACTAGTAATAAATCTTTAAAGTAGGTATTAATTATTTATATATATAGTATAAAAGTGAACCCAAAGGTCCATTTTACTTAAAAATCCTTATATTTATAACATTATCTCATGATTGCCATCCTAGAATAATTGTCCTAAATGTCTATATTTGTAAACTACTCTCCCATCCATTGCTAATGCCATTAGTCTTTGATTTAATTTCGAAAAGACCAGCTCAATTGAGACGTGTGCTTACGCTAATACTACTATCACAAAAATGGCACTTTTTCCTATATATTTTCAAACAAAACCTTCATAACTATTCATTACGTTAAGGCTATTCACATAATACATCTTTTGTGTCTTACAAGTATCCAAATTTATAATTAAAATTAAATAAAAAGCTCACTTTGACCCTTCAAATCAGATTAAAAAAGTAAATTAGACTCTACGGTTGAAGTTGGCTCAATTATCATCCTGAAGTTGTCCAAAATGATTCATATCGCACCAAATAATGCCCCCGTTAGTTTTTTTTTCGTCTAACGATGATGTGGCACATAGGAATTTTTTTAAAAAAACATCCTTATTGTTTAAAATACTTATCAATTTTATATTATGAATTTCTTTGACCATTTGACCATCTTCTTTATTTAAATATAAATAATTAAATACTATTTAAAATTAAAATATTTATTAAACAATAAAAACTCAATTAAACACTTCGAAATTCGATTAGATAAATTAAAAATTTAATAGAAATCTAATTAAATCAGCTAAAATAATTAAAATATTCCTAAATTACCGCCGATCCCCTCCCCCCGAATCTATTCCGAAACGCCTCGATATTTTCTCAGCACAACCTCCTAAAATTTTCGACAGTCTTTTGGTCTGTTTTTGGTATTTTTTTAGTAATAAAAATATATATTTATTCAAAGTATTTTAAATTAAAATTTAGTCAATTCTAAAGCGAAGCGAGGGTTTTTTTACTAGTTATGATGTAAAATAAGGAAAAACACTAAGCACTAAGCAAGCCCAGGCTCAGTAGGCCTTTTGCTTTGCGTAAGAACCAAGGGTCCAATACAACAACACATAACCAATGCAATTGGGCTTCTCCCAATCTCTACAAGTCCCTATACAACACAGGAATTGCTAATCAGATATATCACAACCCTTCGTTTCCATCATGGGTTACATCTAATCGTCCATATTCTTCAAGAGCCTTCAACAACTGCTTCCCTTTCCTCTTTCCCCTCGCTGTACAATCCCCTTGCAGTGCCAGCACAACCGCACGCGCCACCTCTTCAGGCGGCGCGTGCTGAACCTGCTCATCCGCGTCTTCAGCACCACCACCGCCGCTATAAACAACAGTAAGCGCACTGAGAGCATACTCTTTTCCTCTTCCAGCCATTTTACCCATCATAGTTACCATAACCGGCACGGCTAATGCATGAGTACGCAGCTCTGCAGCCCCTTCCGCCACCGTAGAAGTCAGCTCTAAAGCGGCCAATGCCCGCTCCGCCGCAGGCCCTTCAAGCTCCATAACCACCTCGATCACGGTCCCAACAGCTCCAGCCTCAACAGCCAAGTGGCGGTTGCCTTCAGCTAAACAAAGAGCTAGTAAAACCTTAGTAGCAGGTTTTGCATGCGCTTCATTCTTCAAACTGGCCACCACCCGACGCATTAATTCGGGTGGGCAGACCGAGTCTGATGGTGGGTTGGGGACTAAAGATCGTTCTAAGAGGTTGAGAGCAGAGAGCTTTTCGAAGTCGGAACCAGTGCTGAGCTGGAGCTCAGCTGCATGGAAGAGTTCTTGGAGTTTGGTGGCGTTAATTGGCGGAGGCGGTGGTGGTAATGGGATGGGTTGTGGGTAGGGTTCGGGTGAGTGGAGAGGAGAGGTTACGATTGGGAATCTCCACTGAGTGAAGCTTTGAGAAGTAGTGGTGGAGGAGGAGGAAGAGGAGGAGGATTCAGGTTGTGGGGATTTTAGAAGCAGGGGTTGTTGAGCTTGGTGTTGCAGCGGCAACACTTGTGGGCGCGGCGGAGGAGAGGGAGATAAAGGTGGTGGAGCAGCGGAGGAAAGAGGGAGAGGAGGAGGATGAGGAGTGGTGGGACTGAGAGTGGTTTGAGCGCAGTGACGAAAGAAACCACAAGAGAAGAAGGGACGTGGCTGGGTTTTAAGTTTAGGGTGGTGAGTTTTCATGGTGACTCGGAGTGAGTTGAGTAGAGTAGCTTATGGTAGCAGTGAATTAGTGAGGAAGAGAAGAAAAGGAGAGTAAGAGAGTTGCAGAATGTTCAATCATGGAAGAGAGAGAGAGAGAGAGAGGGGTAATGAAATTAATGAGTACTGAAATTTGGTCAGTCAAAAACAGTGCAGAAACAGCAGAGCTAACAGTAATCAGATGCTGTGAATGAGACCCAACACTTATAATTACCACCAAACTACACGGTCAAAAGTTTAAAAAAACTACCGTCGGATTAACTATCTATGGGATGTTATTTTCTTCGAGTGAGCTTAACTCTTGATTTTTATGTCAACCGAGGAATAAATTGTACAATATATATAAAGTTTAGAGACCGAAATGATTTAATTTTATCCTTAATTAACTTTAAAATAAAAACGTATTGTGCTTAATTAGCCTGAAAATAATTAGTATTGCATTTAATTGATTAAAATAGCTGAAACTGGTTTATTTAACCCCGAATCACACGTTATGGAACCGGTTCACCCATTTTTCTATTTTCTTCTGTTCAAGATGTGGAAGAATAAGTTGGAAGTACAAAATACAAAGAACAGCAACAGCGTCCTATGAAAGGTCCTTTCAACTTCATAAATCTAAGGCTCTTCAATAATGGAAGTTTGTACTTTCAGATTAATTGTTCCCATCAGCAGTTAATGCTGCATATTTACACTTTTTTGGCATTTGGCTTAATAAATAGATTAATTTTGAAGGAAATGACAATCGGAACAAACAAACTTTTGAGAACAGAAATAATTTAGAAAGTGTTCCCTTTTTGTTAACTTACATTATGAGAACACTAATTTGGGATTTGTTTTCCTAATGTAGCGATGATGAAGAAAATTGCTACAAAATCAACTAAAAATACAAATTTGGAGTGGATCCCCTTATATCTAATTTCACCAGAATTCAAGCTGATATATTCCTTCTCTAAAAAAGAAAATAGTTATGGCACAAACTAAAGCATTAAATTCACCTCCATTTGTCACGTAATTCTTTCTTCTCTGATAAAATCCATGTTACGAAGATAGACACCACGAGAGCAACTATTGTTAGGAGCAACAAGGCGTAGCTAAAATCTTCTGTAAGCGAATCATAAGTCCTAGAAGGGGCGAGGCGAGTCAAAAACAGATCGACACCATATGTAAAAACAAGTGTGGTCGATTCGAGTTTAGCAGGCACTGTTACGATTCCTCTCAGACCCTCTACTTGAAGGGCGTGTGTAACATAGGACTGCAAAATAATTGCCATGTTAGATTAACGGATCAACCAGTGAGCAACAGATAAAAAGGAAGATATGGACAGCTATAAATCAATTACAGAAATAATAAAAACAGGATCCACACATCAGTATAGTAGAGCTTATGTTGTTTCTAAGAGTTC
This sequence comes from Mercurialis annua, assembly GCF_937616625.2. Taxonomy (NCBI): domain Eukaryota; kingdom Viridiplantae; phylum Streptophyta; class Magnoliopsida; order Malpighiales; family Euphorbiaceae; genus Mercurialis; species Mercurialis annua. The sequence continues at coordinate 53,115,998 of NC_065570.1, read as the reverse complement.
TAATTACAGACCACCCTATCAGGACATCAAGTTTCTATCAACTAAATCCAAGAGTGCTGAACCTGAGAATATAAGCCAAAACACTAGATAGGATATAAGCCAGAAGACAGATATCATGCACTTGCAGCTTACTCTCCACAACTTTCATTAGTAATACACCACTTCACAGCAATATGTGTTAATAAGCTCAAAACCACTCATTTTTTTGGAAAATTGACCAACAGTAGATAAGCAAGTGTTTGTACATATATAGGGTTTAGTAACTAGCTAAGTGCTTTTAATTTCTACTTCTGCATATTCTTTTTCCTCATAATTATAGGGGACAATATATCTTGCTTAGATTCCTCAGTCTGCCCCAAATAAATGCTTTTACAACTGTGTTTTGTCATACAAGCTCGTCCAAAGATGGTTCTGATATCATGAAACTACAATTCTGACAAACTTAATATTTCTATTATATCTTTTGGCAAGACAAAGCAGAAAATGGGCCAGGTTCTAAGAAACTGTGCAACCAAAATCTGTCCAAATTTGGTCATTATCAACTTATTTCAGCCCTTGCAGCTAAATATTGTGGTAGAAGTATAAAAAAAAGACCCGACACAAATTATCACTTTAAACACCACAAGAACTGCTGTAGAATAGAAACTAGACGTTGAATTACACTTGACATCCATGAGGCCCAAAATAAGTAGATCCAACCAATTGACAGAACCTCCCAAGAAACAACAAGATCAAGCAATGATTCCAAGGTTAGAAAGGATGTGGAGAAGAATACAAGGAGGTGGGGGCAACTAACCTGAGGCATAATTGGCAAAGAATCTGTGAAAGGTAAAATTCCTTCTTCTTTCTCTGCTTGTGTGGGGTTAAGAGACCGACGAGGATCCATGAAACGCTTATCAAGTGCCAAAACCTGTTAAAGCATTCAGTTCCATTCAGTACACAGACAATAATAGCTTCCATCTCAAATGCCCATGCCTATATTTCCAGAAAGTGCAAAACAAGGCCTCAAACAACTCTAAAATTTTATTTTGAATATTTTAACTAACCTGATCACCAATCGTACCGACAAGCAGTTGCTTTGAAGTTATACCCTTTGCTGTAGATGTAACAGCTATTGCTTTGATAGAATGGGCAAAGAAATATGACTGCGACTTTGTTATGATCTCAGGTCGAGAGTAGGAAGAGACTGGAGAAGTGAGATTATGCTTTCCAAAAACAAGCTTCAAAACATCTTTGTTGTCCTGCGTCCAATTTTCAAAAATTGAACAATTAAGATTTCAAATACACATGCAGATAGTATAGTATATAGGTTTAGGTCAAAGTAACTAAGTCGTTTAATCAAATTCACTGCGTCCAATTTTCAAAAATTGAACAATTAAGATTTCAAATACACATGCAGATAGTATAGTATATAGGTTTAGGTCAAAGTAACTAAGTCGTTTAATCAAATTCACTAATGCCCACTCTGTTAGTTACTTAACTTTCTCAGTTGACTTAGTCAAAGGATTTAATTATCCAAAATAAGTTCAATTTGATTCCTAAACTTACTTTTCTTTCATAAAAGTCCACCAAATCACAAAAATCAAATAAATTTTAACAAAATAATCTATAATTATTTATAAAATTATAACTTAATTACAATTATTATAATTTTATTTTAAATTAGCATATTCTTTAATAATAATATTTATTATTAATTATTATTACTATCTAAAAAATTATAAACATTAATTTTAAAATATTTAATAATAAATTCATACATAAATTAAATTAAATTATTATTTTTAAAGTTAATTAAAATACTATAAAGTTAATAATTTAAAAAAAATTATGAATTATTTTTGAAATTATTTTTTATTTTTATAATTTATGGACTTTTTTGAAAGAAAAATTAGTTTTAGGGGTTAAATTAAACTTTATTTGATAAATTATCCTTTGACTAAGTCAACTCAGAGGAGAATATAATGAATTTGATCAAATGTTAGGGGGGAAACATTATAGTTTTCAAACGTCAGATGACTTAGTTTGACATAACCTCAGGATCTTTTAGTAATTATCCCTATTATATATCCATATTAATGCATGCTTACCGCCCGAGATTGATCGTATATTTCAATGACTGACATCTCATATCTGTGTGCTCTTAAATTGAAGTAATGATAGATAACCCAGTTTTCACTGAAAACCTGCAAAGTGCGAAGTTGCATAAGGAGAACATATCCTCAGGACAGGAAAAAGGAAAGAAATAAAAGATACTTACTGCATGGACCGGGCCATGTGAGCCATGATGAGTAACACGATGCAATATGCGACCAGTGACTGTATCAATAAGATATGCAATCAACCATGACTCCTCGGGAGTAGCTGATCCAATGCCAGCAACAGCTTTTGGTGCAACAGTCGCCACAAATAGTAAATTTTTTGATATATATTTGTACATAACATCTTCATCTGCTATAACCTTTGCTTGAGTATGAACAACCTGGAAAAAAAATGAGGCAACTTTAGTATATGATAAGACAGTAAATCAATGGTAAAAGGGTACAAAATCCTATAAAGGAAAATTCCCATGCAAGAATAGGTGAAAGGAACAACAATTTGCAAAGCATGTCACATTCAAATCTAGCACATGTGACTTATTAGGATGGCTGCAAGAATAATAAAAGCATTTGTTCATATAAGGGACTCCATCTATGAGAGCCTTGCAGAGAAAAGACATTGTAAGTGAAAATAATATTCATGTGGTAATACTGGCATATAACTGGGAACTTGTGACAAAATGATCCACTCTTCTAAGTTCCTCTCTAAAAAAAACACTCATTTCATAGAAACAACTGATATCTAATTCACTATTCCGTGTAAGAATAATGAAAAGCAAATAAAAAATCTTCCTTTTTTTGTTTTGGCTATCCTGTATCCAGTCACCATATTAGGCACCAACTAATCCCAATTCGAGACGGACAGGACGCAAGGAATGCTGATATCTAAATTTACAGCTTATAGCAGTTGACAAAAACCCTTACTTTGACCAAGAATATTAATAACACAACTGATAATCCCAGACAAAGTTAATGTATCCTCACAGTTTTTCTTGAAAGCAAATTTCAGAAAGTTACGCTTTCTTGCCTCAATTAAAATGCTCTATATGGTTCTAATCGACCAAAAATTTCAATTAGATGATAATTAACAACTTAGTAAATATAGTCGAAATTAAATTACCACCAGGTCAAAAACAATTTTTGAAAAATAAAAAAGAAAGAAGCTAGTCTTAAGAATCAGCTCTCAACATTTTGAGAGAACAAAAAAATATACCTCATTTGACTTTCTTGTCACAGCTGTCATGATCTTCTCCAACTCCAAAGGGAATAAAATAGACCAAATACCCCTGGTCTCGAAGCAATACTCGTTTGGCGTTTCATCAATACAATTTCCCTTCAATGCATGTCCCCTGATAATGCCGTTCTCAGCCTCAACTGAATACCAGAAAATGTTTGAAAACTCACGCTGAAAAATACCGACAGCCTCGGGGGTTTGGGGATATAAATGTGCTTGTTGGTGAGCATCTATTAGTAGATGTAGCCTTTGTTCGGTTGAATCAGTAAAAGGTAGTGGAACCACTTGCACAATAGGATGAACAAGGTCGGAAGAACTCAGCTCCTTCCCAGTGTAAGTATCAACAAAAGAAAGTACACCTAGTGCATGAGAACTTGGTTTACACCTGCCAACCACCAGCACCAATGGATTCTCATCCATTGCATGGTGATGAGGAATTTTCCACTGATACATATTAAGCCCAATTGGGTATTCACATGCTTCTAATTTACGAAGCGAGCTTAGGAAGACAGACCACACAATCCGTCCATCTCCAGTGTGCAAGGCAAAAATCTTTCCAGATTTTGTAAGAATAATTAGAAGTTTCCTAAACCCATTATGGTCTCTGGTCATCTTGCTCTTCTCGGAGCTTTTCAACCTCATGGCTTGCATGGCCACTACATCCTCAGGGCTTGCAAGCATTAAAGTGCTTTTGAGCTTCAGAATGTGTCCCTTAAACAACAAAAAGAATCATATGTTAAAATCCAAGTGTCAGAATGAACCAGGGTCAATGAGTACTGCGGTAAATCATTATCTAATAAACAAGATATCAGCAATGCAATCGCATATTGTGCCAATGAAAAATAGACATCCGTGTTTTTTAATAAAGAACACAACAGAAGGATCAATTTTTTTTTAGAATTATTTATCCAGGGAAAAACATCAAGTACATTATGCCTCCACCAGGAAAGCACAAGGAGGTAAAGGAGGTCAGATGGTGTAAGAGGAAGGGGAGGCTTGGTCACTTGACAAAAATGGCAGGGTGAAAATGAAAATGCATAAAATTGAGAGGGAGAAAGAGAGAATTACATTTCTGCTGGTCATTGTAAATTTAAGGAGACACAGACCCAGTGTCTCAATAAAGTCCTATAGAAAGCATGTATGTGCGAGTGTTGAGAGGTGAGGCAGAGTAGACGGGTGGCAATAAATAAAAAAACAGTTCTTTAACCCTCATTGATATGATTATAACAGCTTATAATTTGCACATGGAATTGCAGAAATTTAAGAAATGCAACAAGAAATAGAAAGCCTTGTAAAAGAAACATAAATCAAAGATTTTCTATCTGCAGCCTATATACAACCAATGTAATAGCAGTAGAGTAAGTGGCAAGACATTTCGTAGACAGAGATATAAGCGATCAAAGAAGAAGGAAAAGAGAAAAAGAGAAATTTGGTAGATGTACTAACACATGATAGAGAGAGGGAAATCAACCTATCTAGCCCTATCTCTACAAAGCTACTCAGTAGTTTTAATCATTGATTTCCCCTAGGCTCTAGCCTAAGCAAGGTTAGAATCATTAGATCATTTACTTCACGAGATTTTGTGGAAGTCTGACAACTTCTACCTTTGCAAAGCCATCATAGAGATTAAATCATACCTTAAGCCATTCAAAAAGGTTTTGTTCCACTTTTGCTACTGATACACCTTGCTTTTCCACAGGAAGTTCAGACGTTGTTACATCTATTACTGATGCAAGGCTGTCTTCCCTACTCCACACAATCGCACCTTGTTGTAGGAGCAATAGTGAATGATCTTCCATAACAATCAAAGCTCTAAACCCATGCGTCCTATCTGTCCGCACATAATTGTTTATAAAAACCTTATGGACCATCCCTCTATGCTGGTCCATCGTAATACTCTCCTTAATCAAATCATTATTCCAGCTGTGACCAACCTTCACGCTAAGGTAAATATCATTCCCATGGTGTTCGACCAATGCAACAGCTTGTTGGTCCTCTGATAATGGAAGAGCATCACTAATAGCTGTCACATGATTGACTTTATACACCACCTTCAATGCACCTTCCTCTGACACACTTATAAACATCATAGATGTTTTGGTTTTCAGTGCAAACATCGGACCAATTTTTGAAGGCACTATTGTTGCCACTCCAACAGAGTCCTCTATAAGCTCTGATATGTATGTTTTCTGAAAGCTAATTTTCCCATCTGGAAAATTTACTGTTATCAAAGTTGACCCAGAAGAATCCATCATCACAAGTGTGTTAGTTGAAACTAAAGAAACTTCTCCTGAAAAACCACCAGAAATTTCTGTACGTTCATGCTTCAGTAGCTCTCCATTCTTTGCATTGAGTAGATATAATTCAAACTGTGAAGAACCAACAAATCCTACCACATATATAATATCACTGCCAAGGGGCTGAATCACTTTCTGAACCTCAAAACTGCAACAGACAGATCAAAGACACATCAGCGCCTTACTGTTTGCTGGAAAACAATAATCTAAAACACTTATTTCAATAGACAAACCTTTCAGCAGCAAAATCCTTCTTCCAAAGAACCTCGCCATGTTTGCTTGAAATAGCATGAAGACATCCTTGACCGAACACAAAAATAACATTGTCCTTATCAACTTTCAAGCTTTCCTGCAGCATGAAACCTCAGTTAACCGCATACTTTTGAAAATTTATTTAGGATGAGTGAAGTATAAATATGCATGGAAGAAGAATTGAGATTCTGGAAGCATGTTGAATTATGATATTGCCAAATTTGCAATATCACAATATCGGAATTACAGAATAGATTCTGGTGCATGGACAATATCATCTGATTGTTCAAACAACTCGTGATAAATTGACAATAACGGAACAAAGCCAATAACTTTGGAAGGTAAACCTTAAAGATTATTAAATGTGATTCAATCATGGTAGCACTGAGAAACCACTTTAAGGTTGCAAAGAAGTACTGACCGGCACCAATAATAGTGACTTTGAATGATTTGGGCCCTGAAGAAAGGATTCCCACACCATTTGTCCATCAGGAAGGTTCCATGCTCTTAAAATACTTCCCTCTGATGAAAGGGTAATAACATCTGAAAATACAAAAGTTAAACTACTAAGAATTGAGATAAGTATGAAAGCAAAATGATCACTCGATGCATGGTAGTGGTACACCAAAAAGGCAAAACAATTATCCAGCTCATATTGTGATCAAAATAGTTAAAAGCTAGATAAACACCAAGTGAAATTTTATAGATATGAGCAAAAGAAACTATTACATTTCCCCATGGCAATATCAATTCCATCAACAACATCATTGGTGCCAAGTACATGCCTCCAAACTGCATTTAAAAAATAACAATCAGCAATCAAAATCATTAAAACAAAAGGATGATGGATAACATTAGCAGTTAGGAACATACAGATGTCGCCGTGGCGAAGATCAAGAGAAGCAATAACATTCTCTTCAGTGGAAACAACAACCCGTTTTCTACCAGTCTTTTGCGTGTGAAATACTGCATCCTTCACTTTCCCTATATACTGTTGATGCCTACATTCATATAATTTAGGTAATCAGATCAGAATACAAGTAAATCAATCAATGTCATTCTTAATTAACAAACTAAGAGCTAGTCAATAGCTAGGTATGGTCAGTTAGATATAAGATTGACAAAATTCAACAACAACCGCAATAAAAGCAGCTAAAAAGGAGTAAGTTGAGTAACACGAAAAGATTACCAGTCCATAAGGCCGACTTGATCTTCGTAAAGAGAGAAGGTTGGGATTAGAATTGATAGAATAAATAGAGAGATTATAGAAACCCTAATCGCCATGTTCATGGCGAGTGAAGCAAAGTCTTGTTTTCTCGCTCGTTTGATAGATCTGATAAGACTGTCTTGTGTAATACTATGTAGGTGTGTTTTCGTTATTCGCTCGTCGCCGGCTTAATGAGTGTATTGGGGTAAAGGAGTTGGAATATAATTTGATTACTCATTATCTCTAATTTAAATTTAATAAGTTTAAATTATTCAGTTGATTACTCGTTATAAATTGTTATAGTTTGAATCAATTTTAAAATTTAAGTTCTTATATAAAAATATATAATTAATAAAATATTATATATTTATTTATTTTTTGTTATAGGCTAAATTTCTCATTAATATTCACAAAAAGAAAATCTATAAATTGAAAATTCATACAACTTTTTTTAAAGATAGAAAAATGTTATATTTTGATAGAGGAAAATCAACTGGAAAAAAATTAAAACTGCAGATTTGTAGGAAGAATTATTTCTAAAGATTATTTAACTTTTTTTTCCCGATTGTGTATTTTCTATCATTGGAACATAATGAAACTTAATTGATAAGAAGGATTTTTTTGTAGAGGTTAAATATCATCACAATACCCTGACAAAGAGATGTTATAAATATCTGAATTTAAGAGTGTACAACTTGGATTATGTAGATCATAAATTTTGAAAATCTCACTTAAGCGAGATAAACTTTTAAAAAAAAATAAATGATCAATTTTACACTGCAAATATTATTCCATTCAAAATTCACGGGTTACATAACCCTCGATCGTTTTGGATATTTAGAGAGCATCGCTTTCAAAAATAACTTTGTTCCAGCTATTAACTAAAGACGGTTCATTATTTTTCGTAAACTTAAAAATTTCAAATATCAGAATTTTACAATTTTCTAAAGACAACAGAGAGTTCCTAATAAGATATTGATGATCATTTTTTGCATTTTTACTAGTATTTTTTTTTCATTGCTATATCAAAGTTCAATTTGTAAACACTTTAAAGGAGTATATTTGAATGAATTTTCTAGTATGATTGCATATTCTTGTTTAGGGGAGTAACTATTTCAGTAACTTGGACTTTCATTAAGTTTGCAGCTCTGAGAGATTACCTCTGTGATTGGATCAGTCAGACTCTTAAAAATAATATTATTTTGAGATTTCATATATGCTGGAAGATAAAGTATAAAAGAATAATTGAGGAATGATGAGTCCATGCTTGTCAAGTTCTCAGTTATTATTTTCGGGGCGGAATTAAGAATTCTATTATAAGATGGCTAATTTGTATAAAATTAAATTTGAGTGGGTTAATTGTATAAAAATTAAAATTAAGTAGCTATATTTTCAAACAAATAAAATTAAAAGGATAATTCTACAAAATAAATAAAAAATTATAGAGACGGTCGCTATTTCAGCCAAAAGGCTAGTTCCGCCCCTAATTGTTTTCCATGTCATATGAATATTTGAAGATCCTTTCCAAGAAGACCTAAAGCTAAGAGGGAAAGCAAAATAAATATGTTTTGTTTCAGACAATTAAATAATAAATGCACAATTGTTTTCTCTTAATTGCGTAAACCGCATGTCAAATTAAAATTTAACTGCTGATTAAAGTTGGCAGTCGATGGGATACCATCATGTAAGAGCATCTCCAATGCAATGCTAAAATGAAGTGCTAATGCCATAATTTAGCATTTAATCTTAAAATGCATCTCCAATGCAGTGCTATAGTCTGTGCTAAATTTAGCATATGCTATATCACGTGCTAAATTTAGCACAGACTATAGCATATGCTAAAATTCAACCACCAATAGCAATTCACTATTAATTACAACTTTACCATGGTCATTTTTTGCATTTATTATTTTAACCTACTTTTTTTTATTTTTTTACTTTTTTCATTTTAAATTTTATGCTTCTATTTAATTTTACAACATCGATTTTATTTTTTAATAGTAGACCATACATCAATATAATAAAAAAATTAAATAATTTATTTTTATATAATTCATCGATTCTTTTAACTATATCTTTTGAAAAGCTCATTATTAAATTAAAAAAAATATTACATAAATTTTAGTTTAAAATATTTAATTAAAAAAATTATTAAATAATTAGCAATTAATAAAATTAAGAGATAATTATCTTAATAAATAATTATAACATTTCTTTTTAACTTTATGCATTGGAGTAAAATTTGAAATGCTATGCTATCTATAGCATTTTATCACTTTTTCATGCTAAATTTAGCATAAAAAGTAGCATCCCATTGGAGATGCTCTAAGCACCGTGAAATAAAATTTTAGTTTCATTTGGAATTTTAAGATTCCACATGAATTGCCAAATCCTTTTCCATACAATTTGGAATATTTGGAGTAAAAGAATGAACAGACGGTCAACGTGCTTTGTAACGTGGGATCATTTAATTTAATTAATTTTTTTAAATAATTCACTCCAATTTTTTTTATTTTTTGTCAAATTGTTCTATAATTGTATTTTTAAAATGCGTAAAATACAAATTAAAGGTGAGAGATGCGAAAAAAAAATTAGAGAGTTCTCTAATTGTTGCTATAAAATTATCCTAAACCTATATTTTACAATAAAAATATATCTGGCCCTTAAATGAAGAGTTTTGGAGTTAGTTATTCAAAAAAGTACAAATCAAATTAAATGACTCTGTGTTACAAATTTAGAAGGTGCGTTGACCCTTTATTCATAAAAGAATAGTATTCCTGATATCTTTGTTGTAATACTATGTAATATCAAAATGGTTTAATACCTTAAAAAACCCCGACCTTACAACCCCCCTTTGATCATAATCTGATGTTGAAAATTTGTCAATTTTACCATATTTCGCATTTTATCGTTTTAATTATACCCTGAAATATTAAATTGACGTCATTTTCATTTGAAAAAAAAAATCAAAAATGTTCTCCACGTATAGCATATATTAATTTACAATTTGTTTAGATTTAGTTAAATTAATTAAAAATTTAAATTTGTTTTAATCGGATTATGGTTTTTAGTTAGTTTTTAAAAATAAATGATTTATTTGTAATTTTTAAAATGGAAATGAATTTAATTTTATCTTTAAACATGGTTAATCGAGTGATTTCATCATTTAAATGAAAAATTGACAAAAAATAAAAAAATTGGGGTACAATTGAAACGATAAAATACGAAACAGAGTATTGACAAACCTTCAATGTCAAGGCATGATCAGAAAAGACTATAAGTCGGTTTTTTTAAGACATTAGGTCTATCAAAATCTGACTGAATATCGTCCAGAGGTATTAAAATGCTAAATAAGCTTATCAGGATATTTCCAATAAAAAAGAGGAATTGCTAATATCTTTTTGAGCATCCTCCATGGTACTGTATTACTAAATTAGTAGTATTTCAAACCCTAACGTTGGAATCAATCAAGTTAGGGTAGGATTAAAGCTACGATACCAGAGTCGGGAGAAATGGGGTCCCCCATAATCCAAGTATCCTCATAACAAAGAATATTGCCACCATCAGTGTTTTAAATACTGAACTGGTGGCCAATCCGGTGAGACCAATAATTTTCGATTCAACTAGTTGAACCGGTTCAATAATTAGTTCAAATGGTTTAATAAATTGTTAAAAGATTAGAGAAGCTAAAGTTTGCGACGGATTTTAGATATTTAGTGATAGATTTTTCGGTCACTAATTGTTTGTTGTGAGCTTCGACCCTGGTATTTTACCGATTCAATTCAGTGCAATTCGGTCCAACTCAGTCTAATCCGGTTCGACCGGAATTTCTGTTCTTATTGTTTTAGAACTGGGCTATTAGCTGGATTCCGATTCGACCGGTTTGACCGGACGCTTTGGTCCAATTTTTAAAACTCTGGTCACCACTGTGTATGCGTCATCTTAACCCTTTTTAAAAAAAGACTAAGCCCCTACAGTAAGCTTCTCTAACCCTAAGAAGGTCTATGACCAAAAGAAGCATTCAATTTTGAGGCAGTGTTGAAGTATTTTTCCAGATATATTCTATAGTTTAACGAGTTGGGATTTGAGATAATTGGCAAAATTTGTTTTGCCACTAATTGAATGTCTCTGGATCCTTGAGAATTCATAGTAACTTAAAATTTATGAATTCAAATAATTTTTGTTACTTATAACTTTAGAAAATATTAAAAATTTAAATAATATTTAGAAACGTAAATTTTATAATAAAAAATTAAATAAAAAAATTATAAATTGAAAACTCATTATACTTATTAAATAATGATTATTAGTTTTATATTATTTTTAATTTAGTATCGATCGTTAAACTTAAATAGCAAGTGAGATTCACTCTCAATTTTCCATCTACTTAAGAACTTTCTACTTATATTTTTCATAATAGAGAGATTGAGTATATAATAATAGTCGAATGGAACTAATTAAACAAAATACGTAAATTACACAGATTTTAGGACGAGTTTTACCATTGTGTTTCTTACAAAAATAAGGTGGATCATGTCGCCGACTACGAATCAAAGGACAAGATTCATCAACTATCCACAGACTAATAACATCAGACGCCTGAAAATTAGAGGCGTTAAAATGGATCATGACCGATAACACGATACGTAAATTTGGCGAATCCTGGTTGAGACTTGACGGATTCGTGTCATAAATGTGTGTCAACCGGTTTATGACACAAAATAAACGGGTCGTGTTACGAATTAACTCGCAAACCCATCTAACCCACGTAACCCGTTTACAAATTATATTATTAATAATAATATAGTAATAAAATAGGTATAATTTTATAAAATAAAAAATAATTAAATATGATTATATCAATGTACAAATAAAAAAAATTATATTAAATTTTTATAATTAGAGTATCAATTGATAAATTTGAGGTTAAAATTATATTTTTATGGTCTAAATTTTTTTAAATATTAAATGGGTCGTATTAGTCGTGTAATTGTGCTAATCGTGTTATTCGTTTTATCTTAACATGTTAATCGTATCGTGTCTTGTCACTCGTTTAAAATTTGTGTCGTGTTAGGGTTAAAAGTTTTGACACGGTTAGTTAAACGAGTTGTATTTGTATTGACCTTAATCGTATCAGCAGAATCGGTCGATACGATACATTTACGACCCGCCAATCTATTATGACAACCCTATTAAAAATGGAAAATTGCTATTTGATTGTCACGTCAAGTGAGTTAGCAAGGTTGGATTAAAAAGGATAGATATACAGCATTACTCCAATAAAAATCTATTCAGGCATCCCATTTTACAGAGAACAGTAAACACAATAAAAATCTATTCAGGCATCCCATTTTACAAAGAACAGTAAACACAATATTTATTCCATAACTTGGCAAGTAGAATCATATACCCCCAAAAAAAAAAAAACTGTTTCTGTCTTTAAATCATTGGAATTAGGAGTGATGAATAGTGTGAAGAACTTTTGTTGTCTATTCTCTTTTAGTCTCATCTTTTAATTTGAAAGAACTCAAATCAAGATTCCTAAAACAGCACTAAAATATAGTATAAAAACACTATCCTTTTCACTCTCCAAAAGTTCAGCTAGACAAAAAAAGAACCCGTTTTTTGTGCAGTATCAACATAAAGCTTGCTTTTTGGCTTCAAAGATCCAGTTCCCATTTCTTTTAAAGAAACAATTTGAAGCATTTTGGTATCGAAATCTCCTTCTTCTTCAATTCGTATTAGCTTATTTTTCATTGGTTTGTTGTTGTGGATCATATGCTTAATCAGTTGCATTTTGCTTTTTTATTTATTTATCTTCGTTTAATACATTGTCAAGATTGAGGGAGGGAACTTTTGAATTCAAGTTTGGATTTTGTATTTGTACTTTGATTTCTTTGTTGTATAAGAGAAATTTAAATTGCATAAACTTGTGTGATTATTGCTTAGTTGGCTAAGATTAATTGCTTGATTTGTAGATATGGTGATTAGTGGGATGGACAATGAGATTGTATCTGACTTGGATGCTCATTTTTATTATAGAATCGAATTGGAATTCTAAGTTAGTGCTTGTGCTTGGGGTTGTTCATTATTATAGGAATAACTTAGGCTGGTTTGAATGGCATCTATAAGGAGAACATTGTCTCCTGTGCCGCGAGCCGGGGCGTTAATGAATGGGGAAGTCTCTCTAGTTGCTTCTCCGTTGTCTAAATCCTCGTCGACAGCTCATCAGAACTTATCAACATCTAGAGGATTGCTGTCTTCTATTCTTGGTTTGACGGATTCTCAACCTTCTGTTCTCGGTGTCTCTTCACCGAGAACATCTAGAGCATTTGATAGGGGAAAACCTAAGGGGCAAGTTTGGAGGAGGGCGTTTTTTCATTTCCTAGTTTGTTTTGTGGTTGGGATGTTTGTTGGTTTTACTCCGTTCGTGTCAACGAATTTATCAAGAAATCTTATGTTAAAGAGCCAAGCGATTTCCTTTGAGATGGTATCGACTGTTAGAGGTTTCCGTACATTAGAAGGCATGACCGCAAATGTGACATCAGTAGCCGAGAGCGAGGGTCTCGGCAATAATGGCACATCGGATCCAGAAGTGACGCTAGCTGACCAGATCCCGAGTGATATGCCGGTTAACCAATCAATCCCCGAAGATATGGCATTGGCGTCTCAGAAGCTTTTGATAGTTGTGACTCCAACCTATGCTAGACCACTTCAAGCTTTTTATCTGAATCAACTGGGGTACACATTAAAACTGGTTCAACCTCCGCTGTTGTGGATAGTTGTGGAAATGACGTCTCAATCTGAGCAAACTGCTGACATTTTAAGGAGAAGTGGGGTTATGTACAGGCATCTTGTTTGCAAGAAAAATCTTACTGACATAAAAGATAAAGGCATTCACCAAAGGAATGTGGCGTTGTCTCACATTGAAACACACCACCTTGATGGGATTGTCTACTTTGCAGATGATGCCAACATTTACGCGACTGATCTTTTTGAGCAAATGAGAGCAATCAGGTATTTTTGATTCCACATTACTCTGTCCGTTTTCCAGTCTTTATTTGCGATCATCTTGAAGTGCTTCTTATCTGTATATCTTTTTGGGAATATGTAGTTATGGACAGATTTATCCCTCGGTAAATGAGAAAAGACTGTAGATATGTCAATGTTCAATTCATTCTTAGATCTCTAGTACCTTCAGATAATCAGTCTTCAAATGATGTAATGTCGCTCAAATAGCGTATTATAACCCACATAAACTGAGCAGCTGTTGATTAAGATTTTTACTTATCATGATCGAACAGCCTAAGGGTACCCGCCTTTCCTTTGGTTACTTGATGAGTTGATGCTGTTTGTACTGTAGCATTTAAGTGGATTTTAAATATGTATGTTGTACGTCTACAGGATTCAGGTAGAAACAACAAAATGTAACTAACAAAGAAGCAGAAGTATACTTACAAGTTACAAGAAACTCATAAATATAATTCTAGGGAAAGAATGGGTTCATCTTCATATGATCACCGTGTTTTAGATTGTTGTGAATTGACAAATGTCACTGACATGAGGAATATAAGGTACCTACTTTATTTGGTCACTGGATAAGTCCCCATTGTCTTGGTTTTATCACTAGTTTTCTATGGCCGATTGCTTACAGTTTGCTTCATTGCTTGTGTGTTCTTCTTAAAGAGGTTTAATAGCATTATTGTGAAAGACGAATCATCATTTTTCCGCTTTAAGGGTGTGCTTATCATGACTATAGTACGTTTCTCTGCACTTATATTTTGGAAAACTCCATCTTCATTTTTCCCTACAGACGGTTTGGGACTTGGGCAGTGGCCAAAGTAACAGAAAGCAAAATCCAAGGTCTTATTGAGGGCCCCATTTGCAATGGAACTCGAGTTATTGGATGGCATGTCGATGTAGCAAGTATGAGATACCGGAGATTCCATGCTGACATGTCAGGTTTTGCCTTCAATAGCACAATACTTTGGGATCCAAAACGATGGCACCGGCCAACACTTGAACCTATTAGGCTGCTTGACAGAGTCAGGGATGGCTTGCAGGTCAGTATTCTGGCTGTTTCCTAGTTGTCCATTATCGTCATTGCATTGTAAAGAATGATAAATTTTATGGCCTCCTGTTGCATTATTAAGGATTGAATAAGGAAATATGAATAGGGGGAACAACATTGGTTATTATTTACATGATGGCTGATAATTAGGAGTGCGTAACGAATCGAAGTGACCCAAAATCTGAACTATTCCGAACCGAAAAGATAATTTTTTACGTTCATTTATTATAAAACTTTTAAAATATTTTGATTCAGTTCGGTTTTTAATTTCTGAAAACTTAAAGTAGAAAAACCTAACCATTTATACACAATTTATCTTTTTAATAATATTATATTCTTATGAATTTGAGAGGTTAAAATGTACGATACTCTATTATTTGGTCTAGATTTTATTTCTAATCTTAGTATCTCTTACTTTTCTTTAAAAGAAGTATTCCTGTATTTTGGTAAAACCGAAAACCGAACCATATAGAACCAAATTGTACCCTTTTAAGTTTTAGGCTTCTGTTTTATTCAAAAATCGATCGATTTTTTTAAATATTCACTTCCGAACCGAACTGAAAATCAATTTTCAAATGTTCACTTCCGAATTGAACCGAACACCGAGTGCACACCCCTATTGAAGGTAGCGTTTTTCCTCGAATAGAGTACAAAAATATTTTGAACCATGTTATTCCTGAAATTACTCGACTCACTCAACTAAGCTCATGTTTTAAAGTAACTTCATTATGTTTTCCGACAAAACATTTAGTGAGCTACTGTAATACACTCTCGAATCCACCTCAACCATCAAGTGCGGTTGGCTTCGCAATAAAATGTTAGGCTCATTGAGATGTATTGCAGGTTAGCACATTCATTGAGCAAATTGTGGAAGATGAGAGCCAAATGGAAGGCTTACTAGAAGACTGTTCAAGAATCATGGTTTGGCGTCTGCATCTAGAGTCACGTAGCTCCTTCTATCCTCCCAAATGGTTTACGATAAGTAATCTTGATGTTATTTCTCAGCTTTGATAAAATTCAATATGGATAGTGAAGGTAGGTAAATTTTCTCAGTTTAATTCTTCAGTGTTTAAATTCTTTATTACTGTCTAACATATTTGATATTTAAATGCCAAAGTGCATGAACATGAAGCTGTTATCCTTAGAAAGAACTGACTTATTCTAGCATGTTGAATGACTGTAGTTAGGGTGTAATAGAGTCTACTGTTAGTCTCAAACTTGATCCTAATATTCGAACTCAATCGAGTCGAAATAGTGTCAAGTTCGAACTCGCTTTGATTCTGAAAATTGAAACTCGACTCGAACTCGTTCTACTTCTATTTTAGGTGTTCGACCTCAAGCTCAGTAGAAGTCGAGTTCGATTCGGCGACTCAATTATACGTTTAAATTTTTTAAAACTTAAACTTTAATGTAAAAATACGAATATCATTATAAATAGATTTAATTATAAAGAATAAAAAAGTAAATAAATCAAAAGCTCGATCAGACTCACGAGCTTGTCACGCTGAGTATTTTAATGTTCAAATTTGACTGGGCGGCTGACTGTAGTTGTTTGAATCCGAGCTTTAACTTGATTAACATCGAATCAATCTCAAATAACTCGCAAATTGGCATGACTTAGTTACACCCCTAAGTGTAGTCATCATGCATCATCCACCATGTTATCAACTCATTTTCTTACTTGTGTAAATTAAATGCATCTCAGGAATGATTAATGAAATGGGTGGCTGAAAAATTAAATATTAGCAGGCAGTTGCGAAGAGGCTATTTTGCAGACTGGCATAAACTTTGTCATTGTACAGTATTATCATTATCTGAATTGCTGCTCTGCTATTTTCCAAACAAGTGAGAGTATGGATGGGGTAATTGTACAAAATTCATCACCATTTTTTTTTTAATTTCAATTTGAATTGGCATTTAAAAAAAAAAATCATGGTGGAGCCATTTCATTTTTTAGTTATTTTCCTCTATTATCGTAACAATCATCTTTAATGAATCGTGAGTGGATAAAAGGACCATTTGTAACCTTAGAGATTCACTTGTATAGTTGTATATAGTGCATCATCACCGGTTTATAAATACATCACCACCACCTATTTTGCGCTAAACTTGAAACGGTGAAACCACTGATTAAAGATCCGGGCTGACTGGCCGGTTGAACTAGGAACCGGCCAGTTGTCCGGTTCAAAGAATATGAAAAATCAGAAATTCAGTACATCCATATTGGGCAAGATTGAATTGGAAGAATCGGATCAAACCGGTGATTGAATTGGTTAAACAACAGGTTGAATCGGACGTGAGAAATTAGCAACGGAAAAATCCGTCTAACTACCTAACATCCGTGTCAATTTTTTTTCATTAAATTAGTCAAATCGGGAACTTGAGGCCATTTCGATTCGGTTTTAAAAAAACTGGGTGAAACAAGAAATACCAAAATTGTTTACAAGAATACATTATAATTATAAAATTTTGTAGTTTGAAAAATATTTTTTAGAAACTAAAAAGATTTATTATTAAAATTTAAATAGTAATTTTTGGATAATTTTACAACGCAATAGTTGTGATATGTCATTCGTGCAACAAACCAATGAAACGTTTTTTATTAATATATTTAACGATAAAAAAACGACACGACACAATAATTAAGAATTTTCTATCACTAATGTTCATGGAATTGTTGTAAAAATAACGTAGCACAACAATTGTTTGAGATAAACAATTTGTAACTTTTAATCCAAGTTGCAAAAGTTTGGCATATTAGCTAGATTCAGAAGAAGATAATAAATAAGTCAAAGGTAAAGAAGATTTGAGGGAGGTTCATCAACAACTTCCTGCTTCTGTCACCGTCGTCACCTCTCAGTTGCATCCACCATATAACTATTTTCCAATCAAAATCCACGACATTAAGCAGTTTTGTGAAACTGATAATAAAAATGTCGATATGTCCGAGTGGTTAAGGAGACAGACTCGAAATCTGTTGGGCTGTGCCTGCGCAGGTTCGAATCCTGCTGTCGACGCTTTTTTTTGGCCAAATTGTCAAAATCTAATAAATGACACTTTCTTATTGATGGATGATGTGCCTGCAATGGAAAATTATACAATGCTAGAATATTTGTTATTGGCTTAACATGGCACAACCGTTGTAGTATTTAATTATTAGTTCAACAACTATTTACTTTGAATTATTTACTTTTTTAGAGAAATAAAATATAAAACTCCCATATGGATTACCATATCTTTATCAATATAAATTTTTATTTGATTTGAATTTTTTTTTTTGCATAAACATTTTAAAATGTATAGTTTGATTTTGTCGTGAAAAAATTAAAAGAAAAAAGTTGTTTTTTTATTGTTCAGTTCGTCAATATTAGAGGGTAGAACCACCTTAAGTCTGAAGTAGGCTTTAACCGAATTATCATTTATTTTTTTTGAAAGTTTTCAAATTTGTTTAAAAATTTAAATAAGGTAGAATTTATAACAAAAATTAGGTCAGATGAAAGTTAATCACGAGCTGCCGGATAAATTTTAATCCGGATTAGATAAAAAAAATCTAGTTATACAACAAAAATTAGATATTATATTATGCACAAACTTTTTGATGAATAGAATGAGTGCAACTCACTTCATTCCCATATCTTTCCTCACAAACATCAGAACTTTGTTGCAAACTCCAATAATCAATCATCTACACATCTTAATTTCTCCTCCTTCTCTCAAAACCATCACCCAAATAGTTAATCTTAAAACACCAAGAAAATGATACCCAATTTGGACTTAATCCTCCTTACATTCCTCTATTCATCATTCATTTGTTGTATTTTACTTGTAGCTATATTTTCAGTCTTGAATGCCCTAATTCTTGCATTCTCAATTACCCTATTATCCATTGTTGTAATTGATTTGCATGACTTATTCTCCTTCTTTTCTTGGCATTTTGATTCACTAAATGAAGACTTTGAGTTGGGTTTTGTTCTTCTTTTTTGTATGGGATTGCAATATGTCATTGATGTTTTATTGGGTTTGAAACCTTTGTATGACAAATTTGGTTCTGAAATCAAAGTAAAAGGTGGATATTTTATGGATTGGGTTAATGATTTGGTGCTTGCCATTAATACTAGAAGATTATAACATTCTTTAAGCTTCATTTTTTTATCCATTTGTTGATCAATCCAAGCAAAGGTGGCAAAGTACTAGTGGTCTTCAAAAGATCTTGTCCCTATTAGTTTCTTGGTTCCATGCTCATGATTATATATTCTACATTAGTTCAAGATTATAGTAAAATAATTTGAATGTATTGTGAATTTTCCATGTCATACTCTATGTTATGTTTACAGATACTAATTAGTTTGTCTTGCTTCATATACATTCTTGCTTTAAATAATATTTATTCTTTACTTCCTTTTTGGCCAAAATTTTTGAATTTAGCCAAATTTTTGAATTTTATTTATTAAATCTAATTTGAAGATTTTATTCCAATTATAGCCAAATATATAATATAAAATATAATAAATAAAATTTTTGAAATCAAGATATAATTGATAACTTAAAAATTAATTAAAATATGAAAACAACATATATTTTATTTAAATAAACATAAAACTTTTCTAAATTTATTAAATAAATAAAATTTAAATATTTTTGTGTGATAGTTTAATTAGTACTACGAGATAAATTTCATGATTTTTAAAAATTTATTTAATAAAATTCACATTGATTATGTTTGATTTATTTCAAAAATATTATTCTACTTATTTATAATTTCAACAAAATTATATATGCTTGACAGAGATATATTCTAAAGGCCTAATGTCTTAAAAAAACTCCGACCTTTTAACCCCTTTTCAATCATACCCCGACGTTGAAAATTTGTCAATTTTACTCTATTTTGCATTTTTGTGTTTCAATTGTACCCTGAAAAATTAAATTAACGTCTTTTGCGTTTGGAAATTTGTTTAAAACATTCTCCATGTCTCGCATATATTGATTGTATATTTTTAAAATTTATTTAAATTTAGTTAAATTAATTAAGAATTTAAATTAGTGTTAATTTGATTATGGTTTTTAGTTAGTTTTTAAAAAGGGTTAAATGCAAATTCATACACCAACTTTGACCTAATTTACAATTACAACATAAACTTTGAAACTTGGCAATGTCAGTAACCAACTTTACACTTTTGGAAAATCGATACACCAAACTCAAAAAACACTAACGTGGACATTGTAATAAACCGTCATTTGTCATTTTATGATTGGTCGGTATACCAATTTGCCAAGAAATGAAAGTTAGTTACCGACATTGCCAAGTTTAAAAGTTTATGTTGTAATTGCAAATTAGATCAAAGTTGGTGTATGAATTTGCATTTAACTCTTTTAAAAATAAAGGACTTATTTGTACTTTTTTGAATAAAAAAGAATTTAATTTCATGTTTAGACTTAATTAATTGAATGATTTCATTATTTAAGTAAAAAAATTAACAAAAATTAAAATATTGGGGTACAATTGAAAATAGAAAATTTAAAAATGGGTAAAATTGACAAATTTTCAACGTCGGGATAAAACTGAAAAAAAGTTTAACGGTGAGGGTTTTTTGAGTGATTAGGCCTATTCTAAAATAGACATTCATTTATATAGTGAATTTTAGCTTTAAATCAAACCGCTAGTGCTAAAAATCTGGTTTATTGCTATCCACACACTGGAGTAGTCCTAAATCCAGAACCAAACACATGAGAATCGTGGCGCAATGCGCATCAGGTGCATGTTAAGCACGCGTAGCTTTCTCTCCTGTCTTTCTTCTAGTTCAACGACTCTGCAAACCCTAGCAATTGCTTAAACCCTTGATAAATGGCTACTTCAAGAACTCTCTCTAGATTATCAACTCACTTACCATCTTTATCTCTTAAATCAAAGAATGTATCTAACTCTTCATTACAGAACATTTCTCCTTTGAAATCAAGCTATTTCTCCCAGATTAAGCCTAATCATCCATTCTCAAGGTATTATTGAAATTTCTGGTTCCTCAATTTGTTTGGGTTTGCTTTTTCACTTACTGGGTCGATCGTAGAATTGTCGATGTTGTGATTTTTTGAATGTGGTATGTGAAATGGAGAGCGCACACTATGTGTTCGATGTAATTACTCAACTAATCTAAATTATGTTTAACATTCAGGTTACCCGTGGAATTGAGCTGCTTGGTGTCGATGTTGCCATTACATAGCACGATAGCTTCTGCCCGTTTAACATCATTACTTCCCATCGAATCTCAAACTTGGGGTTTGGTTCCTCAAGGTGATTCTGATCTCTATTAAACCTTTCAAAGTTTAATTTGCATTCGGTTTAGTCAGTTTTCATTTGAAGAACACAAGTAATCATGCCAAAAGTGACATGATTTTGCAAGAAATGAATTAGATCGATTTTTTCTGGAATGATTTATTCCAAGATATATGAAATGGCTAAACGAAACTCATGGTAGACACTCGAATATCTCCCATCGGATGGAATTACGATAGTTCCATAGTTGTGTTGATTTTATGATAAGAGGCACCTATTCTATAATTGATATGATCTATGTTTTGGTTTCTAAAATTTGAACTGGATATGGTCTTTGCTTGTGCTTCTTAGTCGCATTATGCATTTAAATCTTATCTCCAAGGACATCAAAGCTCGGTGTGATGCCCTTTAACTAAAAAGTACAACTAGGCAACAGAACCGCTACATGTTTGTGCATCTTTACATGCGCTCACATAGGGTGAACTGTGCTAGAAAGTTAATCTGTTCATTACTGGATTTTGGTTTGGCTATTTATCGACTATTACATAGCAATGATATGCTGGTTAATCATTTTTCCTA
Source organism: Mercurialis annua (assembly GCF_937616625.2). Classification (NCBI taxonomy): domain Eukaryota; kingdom Viridiplantae; phylum Streptophyta; class Magnoliopsida; order Malpighiales; family Euphorbiaceae; genus Mercurialis; species Mercurialis annua. The sequence continues at coordinate 53,093,991 of NC_065570.1, read as the reverse complement.
TTGTTTTTTCAAGTGACTGTTATTTATATCTTTAACAATATTTCTAATTCAGTAGCTTAATCTCACTGATATCTACTCTGCTAAAAAATTGTTTATGTTGTCGCTGCAGGTAAATCTATGCCTTTATGAATTAATTCCCTTTTATTTTTGATGTAACATTGAAAATTTGACAATGTGTCAGAATGTCATCGCGTTGAGCCAAGATGAGAAGCGACTCAATAAATTTAGTTTCTTGAGGGGGTTTTCCTGTTTATCAGTGCAATCTCAGATACGAAATTGTTAATTCTGAGAACTGAATTTTCCTTTATTGTGTTTTATTTGCAAGGTTTTTATTTTCTGTAATTTGCATTTTCAGCATGAGACTGGTAAACAGTTGCTGCTGACTGAAATTTTTGTAATTGATCAGATTATCCTTTCGGTCCCGCATTTTTTGTTTCTGTATACGAAGAAAAATTGACGATAAGTGATAACCCCCTCATGAGAAGGATCTTTAAATTCTCCCATACTAAGAAATCCATATCCATGCCAGTTAGGAAGTTGCTACTTCAATGATTGAAATGTATTCTCGTATGTGCTAAAAGTTTCCTGACATGACCAAAAAAAAGCAAGCAGGCAAAGACTACATGACTGATGACATAGACCCTATGGCTATGGTTTTTATTGCTGATTAATTTGATTTTGGAGACCGAGGCATTCTCCTAGAGCTTGGTTCCTATGAAATTCCAATGGTTTTGCTGAAAGGCAAAATGAATAAGCGTTTCATGCTATATTATGGAAAAATTACAAAAATAATTTATAATTTGTTAATTTTTTTTAAGAAGAATATGCCTTTTTAAAAACAACTTTATTTTCGTACATTCATCTTTTTACTTTACATCTAGAAGTCTTCATTTGGTTCCGTATGAAAACTGAAGAAAGTGAATTTTTTTTGTTGGATTTAAAGTATATTTTTGAAAATGAAGGATTTTTTTTTGGATAATTTTGTATTTTCCCCATTCTTTATTTTGCCAAATGTGCAGAAAAGGCCACCAATTTGCAAAGTCAACTTAACTAAACTAATGATAGTATTTCATGAACTAAGTGCTTATATTCAACTCCAGCAACATCAATGTCATTTACAACATCAGGTAACTTGTAAACCCCCCAGAGATTCAGAGGCATCCTTTCTGCCCTACGAATCGCAATTCATATAAAGCTCAGAATAGGTGTGGCAACAAACAAAAGATGGCAAATATACATGTACTAGGCTTGAATAAAATATTTATTCACTTTATATTACATATCAATCCAAATCTAATAGAAACATGTCTTTATGGCTAACCTAATTTTGAATGCCGATATAATATTTTTCTCTCTACATAAAATGTACATATTGCCAAAAAAGCACAAATATAGGATGAAATGAGGCCGGAAAAAAAATATTGAAATTATAAAAGGAACAAAAAAAAAGCATATAAGGAGTGACTTAAGAAAAAAAAACAGAGCGAAAAAAGAAGAATAAAGTGCAATCAATCACAGGTATCACATGCTACCAGCTTTTTCAGGAGTAGTTTTGGTATTAGGTTTGAATTTTGCAATGTCTACCAAGTCTCCAAATAGCTTATCTTCAGGCTTGTTAGGTTTCTTATACGGCACATAAGATGAAGTAGAAACCTGATAAGACGAGTTCCTCAAACCATTGTCATCTGTAACCGAGAGTCCATACATTCGTTGCTCAAGGAACTGCCCCCTTGGTTGCTGAGCATACCCATATCCTGCCATTTGGTTGCCGTACATTTGCTGAGGATACATGGCAGCCATCTGCGCATGTTGCATTTGCTGTGGGGGCATACCCATATATTGCCCTCCTTGAGGATGCATACCATACTGGTTATGTACGACAGGGTTGTTGATTGCTTGTAACTGGCCGCTTGTAATGGGTTGAACATACATGCCCACGACATGATCATTTCCTGGGGGTTGTAGTCCTGGAGTATACATGCCACTTGCCGTTGGTTGCAAGTGTGTTGCAACCACCTGGGGGAGTTGCATTTGTTGTGGGTATTGAGAGCCTGCTGAAGGACTGCCATCTGCTGGTTGAGCTTCCCATGGAGGAGGAGGTAGAGCCCCGCTGCTTTGAGCACCTTTCCACATTCCAAAATTAAAGTTTGAAAATTTTAAAGCCATCGTAGTAGAAAAGTAAATGTTACATGCTTACTTCCGAAAGCGATACACACACTAGACTTGTGAATGAACAGTTTTTTTTTTGGTATGACCATGAGGTGTCCTGAACGGGTTCCAACTATGAAACGGCACCTTTAAGCCTTCCACATTCAGACTAATCCCCACTCAAGCCGGGTAGGTCCCTTGCGGAGGGAAAACTCTGGCCCCAAATTTTTAACGAATGAAGACTATTGTTAGCGTGCTTATATTCAAATGTCCCTATATGCAGTGTTTTAAAACCCGGATCGGTTTGAAGGTTCAACCAGTTGCGGTTTTATATGGTATTTTCTAAGTCAAAGTGGTTGAACCAGAAATCTGTGTTCTAAGGTATAATGGGACCATACTGGCTTCAGGTTCACTGTTAAACCGATGCTCCAGTCCGCTTTTAAAACCATGTCTACATGTAAGAGAATGCAAGTAGTATATGATATATGTCTGATTTCAAGAACTAAAACCAAATATGAAAAAGAAAATATACCAAAGACGGGTGAGGCTGGCTGTTGCTGTTGAGCAACTTGTCCATTCCAGGCAGGACCAGCAGATTGCATGTAAACCGCCTGCTCGTAGCGTGGTGATCCCATGTATGGGGTAGTTCCATTAGAGTATACTCCAGTTTCTGGGTGCTGAACATTATTTTGCTGTTGAATATGTGGAGTCAAAGGATTGGTTTGTCCAGGCATAGCGTTTTGCTGCACATTTACAGCATTTGGAGAAATGTTACTGTCAGAAAACATATCAAAGAGAACAAGTGCATTCTGCTGGGATGATGGAGTAGTTGGTTGTGGCTCTCCAACAGGAACAAGGGCCAGTGAAGTATCAGCCTTTGGTGAGCTGAAGTCATCCCCACTCAACAGGTCCATCTTGGGATTGGCAGCTGAGGGAGTAGTTGAACCATTAGTTGCAGGAGGTGCAGGGAGCAACAATTGGTTCATTACCCCGTGAGATCTGCAGCAAAATCAAGTCAATCTGTAACTCAAATGGAAAAAGCTTGTCCAACACTTCACAAGAAATTTAAAGTTCAGTTTCAAACTTTAGCAATTAAAATTTTCCAGACTTTATTGCTTCACAATTGACAAATATGACTGGCTCTGAGTTCATTTTCTAAATGTGGAAGTTCTCACAAGGCTGCTGTAACTTAGAACTTTATACAGAAAAATAATTCATATCCATGCTACGATGCAAGTTACATATGAAACAATGAGCTGTAGTAAAAATAACATCAAAATAATTTCTTGAACCCACATATAAAAGATACTTTAAGACAACTATATGATTAAAACCCAATAAAAAGATTCAATGAGCCCCAAACTACACTCACATATACGAAAACAACAACCTAGAACAAACGATAATTACTGATGGCCGACTTATACAAAGCAATATAGGCCATAAAGATTTTATTGCAACCATAAACCCTACACCAGATGGAAACCATTTTCAATTAACTAACTCACCCTTGATCAGGTTGTTTGTGGTTGTTTCCAGTATCAACTAGAGGACCAACATCCACTAGTGCTCCACCAGACTCAGGCTTGGCCTTGGTTTTCTCGGTTGGAGCAGGAGTTCCCGAGGCAAGTGACTCATGCTTCGCTAGTACACGCTGCAGATCATCATTCAATGCAAGTCCTTGACAAAGCAACGATTCATCCCTGAAAGATATACATAAAATTAAACATGTCATATGGGAGACATTTCAGAATATCACGATGGAAAATGTCTGCAAACTTGAAAGATTGTTAAATTGTTAACTTTAAAAAATATTTTTTGTGAAAGTCAACAAGCTAGTGAACCGGTCCAGTTACCCAGATGGGAACAATTACATGTGTGTGTCTAAGCAGAAATACAAAATTCTGAGATTATTACAAGAAGTGAGTACTTCGAACCATGGAAATAACAATATTGTTAAGCAACAAATTGGATCTAAAAGATTATAATCTTATATACGTATTCAAGAACTGTTAATGGAAACTGTAAGAAGGGACATGGTTTTAAGGAAATGCAATTTACTTGAAATCACTTAATCTTAATTAATCTGCGCAAGTCTTCCAGAAAAGCTATTCTTAGTTTCCATGTCATGCACACCTATCAAAGCTCATGTTAATGCCACTAACCCTCACATGAACAAATGCATAAACATGTGAAGCAGCATGATGATTGACTATAAGAGCTCTTGGGGATAAGAGATAGATATAAACAAATCCACAGTAATGCCGATAAAACATGGAACTTACGAAGTTGAATTGACAAGATGTACCACTCTTTGCTTGTATGTACGACACTGCTCCACCAGATCAACAATCACCTCCTGCCTAAGTTCCTAAATAATGGGGAAATGTTACCAACAATAGAAAAATGTATGAAGTAATATCAGGCATGGCACATGAAGCTAATGTAAAGAACCCAAATTTCTAAACCAATGAAAATATGTAACATTAACTTTAACATTAACAATCCCTACATTCACCAAAAAAAATGTTATATTTGTGGCCTTGAAGCATATAGCGCCATATCCATTTAACACATATTTTTTCCATTTCATTGTCACACAGAAACTATACCTCTTTTTGGCCCGGATCTAATGCACTCAACATCTCTGTAAGTACATCCATGATACCCCGTGCATTTTGAATTTCTGTTAAGCTGGTAAAACAAATTTCAAACAATTAGTACAGCACTGGCCAGGTACCAAAACCTGAAACCAAAATATAATACAATTGTCAATACTATAGCAGGACCAGTAATTCTCTGTTCTACTACTGCAGCCACTCTAGAGAATGGAACCACTGATCTGGCATTTTTTAAGCAAAAATGTTCAAATAAATGGCAGCTGCAGCTCAGGGTAGCACCTTCAATCCGCCTCACCAATTAAGAGTAATAGAGGTCATTAGGTTCCTAACAAGCCTTCCACTAATACGAAGTTCGTCGAATTATTGTCTTACTTTACCAGAGATATAATGAATACTAGGCTCCTTATGGCCAAGGTCTCTAGGTACAGTGAGAAGGGCATAAAGATTGCTTAATTTTATTGCTTTGTGAAATGAAAAAAATGTCTATTCCAATCATAAAAGCCTGTATAAGCAATTTATAGAAGATTGATGCATCAACACATCCCAGAAAGTATCATAATAAGATTTGTTAAGCATCAGACAATTGGTTTCACATTAAATTCCACGCGTACATTAAAAAAATATAAACCTCAATGTCGGGAACTCAGACTCTGCAGATGATTCAGCTCCCTCTCGCTGAAACTCACTATTGCGCAGATTTTGTGGATATGATGACAAAGGCTGCGTTTGTGGAGGTGTGAATACAGGTGCAGACCTCTCAGATCTCTGAGGGAACACTGCCCCAGCACGCTGAAACAAAGAGTGAGTTGATTCAGAAAATGCACACAAAATGATCATAAAAAAAATACATGTTAATGAAAAGAACGGCCAAGTCACTAGAAAAACATATATATATATATATATATATACTGAAATTAATGGCCAAGTCACTAGAAAATGGTTTGTAATGCAACGAAATCAATAATTCATAGTTCGAGTCATCCGACTAAGATCTTTCTGTCAAAATCATACCAACAATTCCTGGTATGCTGCAAAATATTGAGGATATCTAGCCCGTGCACCACCGAATGCTTCTTGCCAGGTGTCTATAAGAGTCAGTATCTTCTCTTTGACATGAAAGTCGGGCTACAATGGAGCATCAAAAAACACTACAAATAAGTTTCACCACACGAAATGAGTATGATGTAATAAGTTCACCAAATCATACGAAACACTCACCTTTTTCTTCATTATCTTCACCATATCATGTAAAATATCTTTCTCTGCAACATGCATATGGACAATGTCCCCACAATTCTTAACAATGGTCTCCAATAGCTAGAATACAGCAGCCAAAAAAAATATTTAAACAACTATGGTCATCAAGGAAGAAGAGGAGATAAGTTTTACATATATGTTAAAGATTTAATTTAAGACAGTTGGCTGATAATTTTTGACAGTTCGGATCAGTATTATTAAATAATTTACTCCATTCTTTGAATCATTGATTATAATCGAGTTTTTGATACTACTTCTAAATTTCTTTTTCATACATTGATTTTCCCATAGAAAATTTCCTATACAAACAGTGTCCTCCTCTAGCTATCTCTCCGTGCATGAGTCCATGCCTATCTTTTGGGATATAGTGAGTGGAAAACTGAAGGTATAATAAAAACACTAAAAAAAGTGAACAAATTCCTCAACCAATTAACAGTTATAAATACATTATACATATATAGATAAGAACACCGATTCAGCTTCATCAAACTCCTAGCTACCCAGATGTAGGGCATTAAAACTAAAAGCTAATCATTAAGTTCTGACTCGAATTCATTCATCCACATGAAAACATGAATTAGATGCAGCAAGATTAAATGATTGGAAGCATGTAAACTGCACGCTATAGTTTTACATTCTTCAAGAGAGGATGAAATAAACATTTACAAAGTACAGGAAGAATTTGAGTCCCTCAGTGCTTACCGTTAAAGCAAGAAGTTGAACCTTTGGACTCCTACTCCCAATGCGCTTCTTTATACCTTTAACAACGTCCTTTGCTTGTCTGACAATCCAAAGTTGGAAAAAAAATCAAATTATGAGAAGCAACATCATCCAATTAAAATTTCCACAAACCATAAAAAGTATAAAGAGTTCAATGACATATTTAGCAAGGCTGATAAGTAAAACAGAAAATGACAGAGTTGATCAAAAGTTAGTTGAAAAAAGGATCATATTTGAAGAATGAGAAATTATATCTTTAAGCTTTAGAGATTGCATTGCTAGATTCGTATGGAGAATAACAAGCTTAATTAAAAATTCTACATAAGGAGAAAGTGACTTCATCATAGATACCATTTTTGCTGCAATAAAGTCACCCATTCTAACGCGGATCTATATAGGGTGAAAATGCAACCATCTGTCCTTTTTAATCAAATAAAATCAAGTGCAGCGTTTCCAAGAATATTCTTCAAAACTAAATAATGGAGGAAAAAGAAAAAAGGCTACTGAGATGAGATCGTAACTGCTGCCATTGATATCAGAGAGGCTTTACTTGATAAAACAAACAGAGGTCTAGGGTACCAAGATCGACGCCAAGATAATGTAATTACGCTGATTTCTACACCCCTTAGTTTGGATCTCTCTCTTCAACTTATGTCTCCTACTTAAGAGTAAACTCTCTCATTTTAAACCTATACTCTCTCTCCCTCCCCCCAAGAAAAGATGGACGCACATTTCAGATTGCATGGAGGCTGTGCATGTGGCCATGATCCAGGCGCAAGGGTATGGGTCTAGCTGATAGGTTAGTTGTGTGATTGAGGACATAATTTCTAAACCTAAAATGCTCTGACTTGCTAGAGGCTAATTATAGATTCAATATCAAGATCTAAAAAGTGGACTACTAAGTTAAGGAAGGAATTGGAACGGGGGAATCCAAGGACCAAGTTTCGACAGATTAGGTTTGTAGCAGAATGTTTGGTGTTAGATAGAGTAACTGGATCGATAGTAGTCCATAGTAGGCTATGCGTTGGCAATTGCAAACAGTGATTCTAAAAATTATCCTCCTCTTGTAGCACATTGTATTTGGTTTAAATTTTAAAAAGAAAGCGTTGACTGAGAAACGTACTAACCTTTCTGATACGTGTGTTTCGTTCCTAACAGCCTTTCTAAATTAGTTTGCCTTGTAAAGTAGCAGAATTTCATTAGACTTTCAAAATGCTCGTCTATCAAAAACCGATTTATGAAAACCTCAATTTAAACTTATGAAAACCAAACAATAACAAACCGATAACTGTTGTATTAAGCCTAAGAGCTTTCACTAACAATCTTCAATTACCACCATGCATAATTCGATTACTGACTAAATCCATACTTCACTATAATATAAAAAGCAAAAATACTAGGAGCAACGAGAGACTATTAAATCATTATTTTGTTTCCACATCCTTGATAGACGAACTAATCTAATTATTAGACAATCCAAATCACATAATTCAATTAGTAAAAAAGACTGATCATAAATTAACTGTTGAACCAAACAAATTAAACTACGAATAAAAAAACAACTGAAATTTCGATCAGAAAAACAACAAAATAAGAAATTGATATGCTGCTTACGCAGGGTCGTGATTACACATATCGCAGATCTCGATATTCATAGCCCAGTCTGGCCCGATCAACATGTCACTCGTAGCCCGTTCCACCATTGAATTCACCATATTATCTTCTTTTTTCTCTTCTTCTCCGGTTATACTTCAGAAAACACGGCACCGAACCTCCGATTCACCGCAATTACAAAATTCCGGTGACTATATAACTCGGCAACCGTAATACGTTCTTTCTCTCTCTAAAGAAAAAGGAAAAAACAACTTTCTCTGTCTAGATCGATAAGCTCGAACAGAATACTCCTATTCTCTCTCTCTAAAAAAAACGTTTCTTAATTTTCTTTTAACTTTTTTTAATATTTTTGGGAGTATTATTTTGTGGTTTGGGTGTGGAAGGAACACCAACTAGAGAATGACACGTATGCAGAAACTGAGTCACCCGCGAGCGGTACTCCCACTGTATCTCTTTCTTGTACCGGTTCTTGACCGACCATTTTTCATCCAACGGTTTCTATCGTTTATACGGTGGGTTTTTCTGTAGGGGGCTATTGCTGACGACAGTTTTGGCTGAACCTACGACGTCGTTTTGTGGAATTGTTTTTTCTTTTTCTAAAACAATTTCATTTTATTATTTATAAATTTAGCTCAAACATTCTGCAGGTTAGTTTGATGATTTAAATTTTTTATGTGAATATGCAGATAAAGAAATACAAATACAATTTGATAAATATTTTATAATTTTATTTTCACATCAATTTACTCTTTTATTAGTATAGTTATATAACTTTCTCAAATTTAAATGTAACATGTTTATAAAATCCTATAATATATTGATTTTTATGGTACAAATAATAATAATTTTATAAAAAAATTTAACAATTTTAGCCAAAAAAATAAGATTTAAGAGTATTTATGTTGTATTATTTGTATTTGCTATATATTTAGTAAAAGCATGATTAATGGAGTTCAAAGATTAAGTCAACTAAATAGAAAATGATTGTATTCAATAATTAAATTATGCTCTCAAAATTTGCTATTTGAACGTTGCAACTCTATAGATACACCTATAGCAGACTATTGAAGATATAATTATTTAGAAGTTATAATAATCGCATAAAATAAAAAAATCATTTTCAATCAAAGTAAATATTATTTTAATACAATACAATAAAAACAAAGAGGATCTTGATGTGAAGCAAATGTTAATGTTTTAGATGTTTCTTGTGATTTACTCTTACAATGCTTTGCTAATGAGGTTTTTTTATTGAATTTGGAATATGGTTGTGACATTTAGTTAAAAACAAAATAAGCATCACTTTATGCAAAGTCTAAATGGCTTAGGTAACCAGATGTTTTTCTGCTAGCTTATCCAGTATTGCTATGGGTTTACATATGACTTCCGCTAACCCTTGCTAATAAATAAAGTAGGTCTATTTTCGACAAAAAAAATATAGATAAAAAATTTAAGTTTTTTTTTTAGCGGTTGGAAGAGATAACATGTAACGATTAGAAACTTATATTAAAAGAACGAATAAATAATTAGTTATTTAATATTAAAAATACAATTATCCATTCTATTTTTTAGTTCTACCTATAATAGTCCACTTATTTATTGTTATTAAGCTAATCAATGTTGAAATATGTCACATAAGCTCATTGGCACATTCAGACATAAGTAAGCAAATAAATTTAATAAAGAAAACGCAATAATATTTTGGTTGTGAGTTCATGCAAATTTTATAGTGTATAGTATTGATGAAAACAAAAAGCGGTGCACACTCTTAAGGCACGTCTATTTCTGTCGAGTTGGGTTTTATAGTTTTACTTATTTACTGGAGTTAATTTCAATAAAATAATAAATATTTACGGGTTTGTTTGTTATAACCAAACTTTTTAAAATCGGTTAGTTTAATCTATTCTGTCCAAAATATTGGAATCTATTTATGTAAAGACAATGGATACAAAAAATTCAAACTCTTTTTAATTGAAAGCTATTGTACTTCATCATCCTACGTGGTGGACCTAAGAATTTCTCGTCAACATATACAAACAAAATTATTTATAGCTACTGTACCTGGGGCAACATATCCTGCGGTTCCTTTAATAAAGACGGAGCTAGATTGGCTGTCAGAAACCTCAGATAAAATCTTAGCAATTCCGAAATCACCCACATGAGCTACAAAGTCTTCATCAATAAGAACATTGCTGGGTTTGATATCGCAATGAATAATAGGCGGTTGGCAGTAGCAGTGAAGATACTCAATTGCGGAAGCAACATCAATGGCAATATTTAATCTCTGTTCGAAATTCAGACTTTTCGACTCATTCTCATTAGTCGCGAATAACCAGCTTTCCAGGCTTCCTTTGGGCATGAACTCGTAGATTAAAGCTCTAAATTCATTTCCTTGATAATCCACGCTGGAGGAAACACTCAATATCTTAACAAGATTTCGGTGGCGAACATTTCTTAGAGCTTCACATTCCGACCTGAAGCTCTTTAGCGCTCCTCTATGCTGAAGATCGAAAACTTTCACTGCAACACAAATGAGGGGCTGAGTTTGTTGAAGAGTTCCTTTATAAACTGATCCGTAGCTTCCATGACCAATTGAATTTTCAATCGAGAAGCCATCGGTTGCTGTAAGAAGATCCTGATAAGAAATTTTGATAAACTGATTGTTAGGCAATGTGTCTTCAGGTTTTGTTTCCGACTTACTTTTTCTCCAGCGGCGGGGTAGAAATAAAACCGCAAACAAAGCCGAGCAGACAATCACAACAACTATTGCAGTAATTACTTTGAAAACTGACTCAGGTTTTGTTTTCTTGGGGCGGAAGTCGGTACAGGCAGGTAACTTCAATTCAGGGATTCCTCCACAAAGCTTACTGTTTCCAATAACAGAAATGGCAGTAGCGTTTGTGAAAATTCCAATTTTCGGAACTTCCCCTTCGAAATTGTTGAATGAAAGATTCAACATTTGCAAAAACTGAAGCCTTGTAAGAAAAACTCCGGAATCACACTAGAGAAGTTATTACGCGAGAGATCAATCCGAATAAGTCCTCTAACGGAACTTAGTGTATCGGGAATATTTCCTGAAAAAGAATTGCCATGAATATAGAAGTGCTCCAAACTGAAACAAGAACTAAGTGTATCTGGAATGCCACCTGATAGTTTGTTTTTAGATAAATCTAACCGTCCAAGATGATTTGAGCAGACGAAATCTCGCGGAAGGGAACCCGATAAGAAATTGCGAGATAAATTGATATCAAAGATAGAGGAAAGGCCAAGTATTGATTCTGGAACAGTTCCTTCAAGATTATTATTACCGAGATACAGGGACAGTAAATTTCTACAGTTTCCGAAGCTCCAGGGTATGTTTCCTGAAAGGTTATTTCCTTCTAAATCAAGATTTAATAGAGCAGTAAGATTACCAAATGTGGATGGTATTAATTGTTGTAAAAACAGAGTGTTTTTTATTATTACTTGAGGCGTGATGTCACTGCCCTTAAAAAATATTTCGCAGTATGTGCGATATCTCCCAGGATACAACAAGCTCTTCAGTTATATAACTGGAAGCATGAGAAGCAGTATTAAATATTTGATATGAATCAAGTATCTCCCCTAATCCAGCAAGCCACGATTTAAAGTTTAAAATCAAACTTAATTATCAAGTAAATGAATGTAGACATAAAATTGGGTTAAGTTAAACAAAACCAAAAATCTTAGTGGAGGAGCAGTAATCAAACGTGGTTAAATTTAAATAAAACGTTTTAATTAAAATGAAGGTAATAAAGCTTAGTCAAAGTTTGTTCCCGGATTTTTAGGCCTCAACCAAAAATAATTTTACACATGCTAAAATAGGGCCTTCTCACATAAGGCTATAATTATTATTTAATAAATAATAAATAATAATAAAATCGGGTAGCAAAAAGATTAGTAAAGCCTCGGACAAGCCCACTTGACTTTCATCCCGAACCCCAACCCACAAGCCTACTCCGGAGAGGGGGGGGGGGGGCGCGAGCCCATTGCTTCCCCCTCAACACACTTATGAGCCTATATTGCATAAATCCTTATAAACTCATTATTGAAACTCTACACTTCCCATGTGGGATTTATGTTGTTTTGAAATAACACAAAAGGACAAATTAAGAATAGGACAAATTAAAAACAATTTTTTCACAACATTAATCCTGTAAGCTCATTTCCACCGGCATATAATATGGCTAGATGCTGAAGTCTGCCTAATGCTGGAGGAATATCACCATGCAACATCATGTACCCGATATTTAACACATTTAAGTCGATAAGGCGATCAATACCTGACGGAATGGTCCCATAATCATGTTTCTACTCAATGTCAGATATCTGATTCGAGCAGAAAGATTTGCTAGGGAATCCGGTAATCGGCCATTGAGACGATTTTGATCCACATGCAGCCTTTCCAATCTTGTGCAGTTAGTTAAGTTTGTTATAAAACTCAAATCACTGCCAAGCATGTTACATTCAAGTCCTAAATTTGACAGATTCTCCAACCTACCTAACTCCAGAGGTATCGGACCATTAAAACCGTTACTACTGAAAGAGATTCTTTTGAGCTGTGTAGCATTTGACAACGAACTTAGGATTTAACCTGTGAATAGATTTGCTCCAAAATGAATGTATTGGAGGTTAGGCAAATTGGAGCCCATGTCCGACGCGAGATTCCCCTCGAGCCGATTGAAAGAATTTCACCAGACAAATTGTTAAAATTAAGCAATAAATACTGCAATTTGTTCAACTGACTGAGTTCTGCTGGAACGCTTCCGCTCAGACTCAACTCGGTCAACGACAGCTCCTCCAGAGATGAGATATTGCCTAGGAAAGGTGAGATTGGTCCTTGCAAATTGTTTTTTCCGAGTCTCAGGATCTCAAGATTCATTAGAGAACTGAGCTCTACAGGTATTTTACCTTGGAAATTGTTGCTGGAAAAATCAATCATCCTGAGATTTTTACAGTTTGTCAAATTTGTTGTAATTTCTCCTCCGAATGAGTTGCTGTCTAGATAAAGAGAGCGTAAACGAGACAACTTCCCGATTTCCGGCGGGATTTCTCCATGGAAGCTGTTGTTGTGAAGATTGATAATCCTGAGAAAGCTGAGATTTCCGATATGGGCAGAGAGACGACCGGTCAAACCCTGAGAGATTAGTTGTAGGACAGTTACCCTGTCAGGATGCTTAACGCCGCATGAAATTCCTTGCCATTGACAAAAATGAAGGGAAAAGTTCCATGATTTAAGGAGTCCATTAGGATCTGAAGTTATTGCATCCTTAAAAGCCAGCAAAGACAATCTATCTGTCTCATTCCAGGCATAACTCAGCAAATAATTGGAGCTGATGATGCAGCTTATAATGACAATTGATAATCCTGAGAAAGCTTTCATTTTTTGATACCATAGTTTAAAAGATGATTGCAAGAGGTTTCATTTTTATACTTATAAGCTCAAAGTTTAAACCGTTCCATTGATTTTTTATTCTATTCCATTTCTAAAACTGAACTAAAAACGAAATTTTTATTAATTTGATTTTACACGCCACTAATAACATCTATGAGCCAGAAAATATTCGAGCATATACATCGCTGGCCGGCTGCATCTAGTTCTCACCTGACCTTTTTTATGTCGTCGTTTCTCCAGCTTGACATACATTTTTATGTTGAAAATACTATATAGAGCAAGTGGCGAGAAAATTTAGAAATTATCATTACATAATTTTAAACAAAAAAGACAGATTAAGAGAAAAAAAAATGCCCGGTACCATTTGATGCAGCTCTTACACAGCAATGGTATTTTAAATAGGAAAAAGTTATATACTCTATGGAAGTTTATTTTGTTTCCTTCATGAAAATTAAGGAGTGTCTCATTACATTATTCTAGCGGATTAGTTAGTATAATTTAATTTTTAAATTTAGTAGTTATAAATAGTTTTATATATAATTTTCTTCAAGCATCTCATTAATCGTTTTATGTCAGATCAACATAAATATACTAAGTCCACAAAATCTTCTATTGGATATTCATGCATTTTACCAGCCACATGAATCACAAAGAGTAATTATATTACCCAGACTTTTCTGTGAACACTTAAAGTTTCCTCTTTCCCTAAGGACTCTCTTGCGTCTCTAGGGTTTGTAGGACGTTCGTCTTGTTCATCAAGTTTTTATTTCATCGATTGAATTAAGGTCTGGCTGTGATAGCAGATAGTTTTATCCTAATCATGGATGGTGCTAGTGGAGTTAGGAAGCCGCCAGTGTTGACAGAAGAGGAGGAAGAAGAAGTGTTGTTGGAAAGTATTAACGATTCAGCAGGTTTAGTTCGTTCCCTTTTTTGCTTAACAGGGAAACTATTGACATCGAAACCTATCAATAGTGAGGCTATGCGACGAACTTTTACGTCGATTTGGAGACTGAGTAAAGGTTTCGGACTGAAACAATGGCCGAATAATACGTTTGTTTTCCAACTCTATTCGGCGAGGGACAAGGAAAGAGGGGTTACTGGTAGTCCGTGGACCTTTGACAATCACTTACTGGTATTAAAGGAGATAGAAGCTGATATTTCTCCTTTGGAAACTGAATTTTTAACGGTCCCTTTCTGGATCCGTATCCATAACGTTCCCTTTGGGCGAATGAATAGAAGCATGGCTGAGGTAATTGGTGGTAGAATCAGCACTCTTATTGAGATTGATACAGTGAGGTTAGGTGGATGGAGTAGATATATCAGGGTTAGAGTTGAAGTGGAGGTGAATAAACCACTAAAGAGAGGAGTTATGGTGAATGATAAAACAAATCCCAAACGTTGGCTTCCTGTTCAATATGAGAGATTGGGAAATTTTTGCTATGTGTGTGGAAGGTTAGGGCATCAAGACCATGAGTGCGAGTTTGCTGAAATTCCTGAGGACAAATCCCTTTATCAGTATGGTGATGAAATGAGAGCTTCTCCCCTCAAAATATTGAGCAAAAACCAAAAGTTAGAAATTGAGAAAGAAGAGTTGCTGATTAATGAAATATGCAGGAAATTACATTTTGATGAGACAGATGAGGTTCGCGGTAAGGGAAATGGTATCCAGGAGGAAGGTTTGAAGGAGGTTGATCCTGCACAAAATAACAACGCCGTTACCACCCGCCAGGAATCTGATCCTGAAATTTCCAATGAAGAGGAAGTGGAGGTGTTAGAGCAAGGGGAAGTTACACCATTGCATGGCACTGTAGCAGATACATGCAGAGAGCATATTGGTAAAGTGGTGGAGCAAGATAGTGTATATGCCTTACAGAGGGAGATGGAAAAATGCAGTACCGCTGGTGCTAAAACGCCAAGCAAGAATGGGTGGAAACGTGCTGCTAGAAAAAGTAATTCAATTGACAAAAACGATTTGGCTTCTCATGGGAAGAGGAAGGCAAGAGGCATGAAGTTGAATGAAGTTGTAGAAATGGAGATTGATATGGGTTTGTTACAAAAGAAACAGAAAGATAACTACTCTTTAGTAGATACCTCTTTATCGGCCGACTCGGTAGATGACCGGGTCCGCCGGGTCCAATGAGTTACTTATTTTGGAACTGTCGGGGTTTGGGAAATCTCCGAACAGTCATCGCCCTTCGTTCTTTGGTACAACGTTATTCCCCCAATTTAGTTTTCCTATCTGAAACTAAATCGGCAAAGGCTAAGATAGAACAAGTTTTTCTTTCTTTTGGTTACGAGTCTGTGGTGGTTGATAGTGTAGGTAGTAGAGGAGGACTTGCACTTGGATGGAAAGCTGATATGGAGGTGGTACTTCGTTCTAGCTCAGATAACTACATTGATGTTTTACAAACGTTTGGTTTAAATCGCTAAAAAGGTGAAACGCTTGGTTTTCTTTCGTAACGCTTGTAAACGTTCAATTTGTTTCGTAAGGGGTTTGGTTCGCCTCTAATTTGGGTCTGGATACGACAAGATTTTCAGATGTAAGTTTTATTAGTTGGGCAAACAAACACTGGAGTCGTTTTGAAACTGAAAATATTAATTATTTTTGGGTTCTTTCATGGGCAATTTGGCTTGCACGTAATCAGTTGTGCTTCAATAATTTTCTTATGTCCCATGAAGCTGTGCTAAGTTTGTGTAGTAAGATTTTGCTGGAATTCCATGATGCCAATGGTCATTGTTCTAAGAAGGGTTGTAGTAACAAGGGAGCCTGGACAAAACCTGATGTTGGTTGGGTTAAATTGAACTCAGATGCAGGAAACTATCAGAATGGATTATGGGGTCTTGGTGTGGTTGGAAGGGATGAAAATGGCGAGATCATTGTAGCTGGTAACGTCAGGCAGCGTGCTTCAACAGAGATTATTTGTGCGGAGGCTGAAGCTCTGAAATGGGGACTGCAATTAGCTTCAGATTGTTCCTTAAAGAAGATCGAGGTCGAAAGTGATAATGTTGAGTTAATTGCTGCCCTATGTAATAATGATGTATACTTGACAGATCTAGGGGACTTATTGAAGGATATTCGTGAGATCTCAGAAAGGTTTGATATGATCAAGTGGAGAGCTATCCTTCGCCGGTCGAACCAGGTTGCTCATTTTCTTGCAAAGGAAGCAGTTTCAGAAGAACATATCTGGATAGAAGACTTGCCTCATCAGTTTCATAAGGTGCTAAGGGAAGACATGATTGATTGCAGCAATATGGCTGAAGGTTCTGTTTAATTAGTTTGTTTGTCTTGCTTTGCAAGTATTATTTTTCTCATCAAAAAAAAAAAACATAAATATACTATGAATTCTATAACTGCTATTAATATTAGCTACTGTGTAATTGTCTACTTTTATGGAACTTTTGACCGACGAATACAAAATATTACCATCTCGTGATCCTAATTCGAATTTACATAATATATATGTTATAGATTATATAGGGATTAAACTTCTAGTTAAAACAACCATCAATTAATTTGATATTTAATGATTGATTATCTTTATGTATTACGTCAAGTTTCATATTTTTGATGGATGTTTCACTATCTATATAGCGAATTAGGTTCAAACAAGATTTTTTTCCCCATCCCAATGTACATAACTCGACTAATCAAATACAACCGAATCAACAAACATAAGACCATACAATATAGGACTAGAGAGTCCATATAGACAAAAAGTTAATTACACTAATTAAGCAAAGTAATCCATTTAGGCATTCATGGCGACAGAGCACAAGGATCAGATGCGTAACCATTAAAAAGCAAAAGCCAGAAAAAGAAGAAGAAGAAAAACTTGTTACCGCCCCAATCAATATTCCTGATGATTTGCTTGATGATATACTTGTGTATCTGCCTACAAAATCTCTCATGCGTTTCAAGTCTCTCTCTAAACAATGGCAGTCGGATTGGGATTCCCTCAAGTTCATTGAACTTGAGGGGATCAAGTTGATGATCTACACCGTTCATTGTAAAATAAACGGTATAGATCAAAAAGGTACAATTTTAATCAAATTAATCTACACCGTTTATTTTATAATGAACGGTGTAGATTAAAAACATGACCCCCCAAGTTTATTTGAACTTGAGGAAACCCCAATCCATGGCAGTCTCTCATCAGCAACAACCGTTTCCTAAGATACCATTTAACTTACTGTCAAGGCTTGATGGATTATAATCTTCTTGTTTTCGATACGCTGCAATTCCTTCGAGACTATCCATGACCTTCACTGCGGAAGAAAACTAACGGGACCTGACTTCCCACGCCTACATGAACCTTCGTAAATTACAGCTCAATCAAAAGATTAATGCAAGAAAACAAGTGATGAAAATAGATTCGTCATTATCATATAAACTCGTTTGATATGTGCAATACTGTGTGTGATCGTCTGCTTCTCTGGAACCCTAACACCGAAGACTGCAAAACATTGCCGTTTCCTGATCCTGATGACATTTTTCCTGCAGAAAAATGGGAAGCCTTTGGTTTCGGATATGTTTCTTCAGCTGATGATTATAAGATTGTAAATGGGCCTTCTTATGGGTTAGACCTACAATCCACGAACCACAATATCTACATAATGACTCTAAAATCAAATATCTGGAGTGGAGAAAAATAGATATCGACTTCCCATACCTTGTCAGACTGTCAGTCATCGTGGACACGCAATATCTACAGATGAGAACTTGTATTGGTTTGCTCAGTTTCCTCAAATAGAGAATAAATTTGTGCTGATCAGATTTGATTTGGACAAGGAAATATGTAGACAACTGCCGATGCCTCCCAACATGGTCGTACTTCCACACTCTATCCGAACAAGTTCGCTGGTTGTATTTCCTCAGGCAGCCTTGACGCAAGTAATAACTGTTTTGATATTTGGATTGTCAAGGGAGAAACTTGGATCAAGCTTCTCAGCTACCCGGTGAGCATTCATCAAGGACCTGATGATAGCTATATTTCCAATGTAAGGCCACATTTTCGACCACCATGGTGCGCTGGTGATGCATGCTATATTAGCCAGTGATATAGTGGACAATGGTATAACTGTGTATACAAATATCATCGAGAGTTATTCCTTATATACGACCAAAAACATGGCACTTGCAATAAAAATTCAACATCCAGACTCAGAGTATCGAAATCTTAATGTTGTTCACATATTTACTCCCAGTCTAGTTTCACTTTCAACTTAGTTCTTCTTTTCATTCCCTCAAGGGAATAGGCTAAGCTAAATGTTAAGATTGTTTTATATTATCATGTCTTATGTTAATGATATTGTTTGAAAATCTAAATTTATAAGATAAGCAATCGTCTCTCATGCGTTCTAAGTAGGTGTGCATAACCTTTCAACAATTGTATAACTAACTTATTCACTATTGAAGTTGTACTTATCTGGATTGTAGTCTGAGTTCGAAATTCAAACCCTGTCAAAGCCAAATAACCAAAAAAAGAAAGAAAAAACCCAGAAATGTTTCCACCCTCTTGCGTATTGAGCATTATGTGAGCAAATTACTCACAAACATGACTGAAGTAGTTTTTACAAAGAAATTAAAGCGATGATATCCATTTGGGATAATTGTACACTGGAAAACCATAAATACTTATCAAATTCTAACCTCTTTATCTTTATCCCAAATGGACCACGGACCACCAATGCAGGAAACTTTTGTTTTCTACAACAATGAGCAAGAAATTGAACAACGGATTTTCAGATTTGAAGTACTACTTTGCAGCACCAAGACAGTAATTCAGCTACATAACTGGTACTCGAACAGACGGAGGGCCAGCTTTCATGTCCTCCAGTATAAGGTTCAAGAGAGCCAAAGTTACGGGACCTTCTTTTCCTTCATCAGAACACGCATCATAAATTTATTTATAGAATAGTCAGAAATTTAACATTTTTAATGGTTATAAAAAAATTCACACGCAAAATACTAATACAGTAATCTTTAGTTTTTTGGCGTGTTTATAAAAGAAACCATAGGGACAATGGCTTATGTAAGGCAGAAATAAAAACAGTGCTCTACTTCAGAATCCTGGCAGGAGAGCGGCAAGGGTGGTCATATATTAACCACAAGCCACGTAAGCTACATGGCAAGAACTAGAAGGAGACTATTTGTTTCTCCATTCAACACTAAACAGGAAGCGTCAGCTACTAAACACAGTAGCTGACCCCACTGTGTTTTGGTATTTGGTTAATTGCAAAACAAATCATAACTTTAGTGTGTTTTGCAATTACAGCACGAACTTTTCAGCAATGTCAAACACGAACTATCAATTTTTTACAATTCGAAACACCGAGCATATTTCCGATAAAAATAATGCTTATGTGGATGTTGGAACAACGTATATTCTGGTATCCACATTCATCATTTGTTTATCGGAAAATTGTTTGGTGTTCCAAAATTGCAAAAAATTGATAGTTTGTGTCTGACATTGCCAAGATTCAAAGTTTGTGTTGTAATTGCAAAACACGCTAAAGCTCATAATCTGATTTGCATTGAATCTTTTAGTGTTTGATGAAGTTAGTGGAAGACTAATGCTTCCAATTGCAGGGTGAATTTGAAAGAAACTACTCCAATTCAATCATTTCGACATTTCATTTCCTTTGAAGTTAAAGAGCATGATATATAACACCATCAAAAGAGTTGCACATTTCCATGTAAATTTCAGGATAAAATTATGCATAATAAATTGCGGAAAAGAGTCTTACCATCACCAATGATCTGCGCATCCCATTGCACAACAGGGCGAACAAGAATCCCACTGCCGATAAGCATCATTTCATCTGCTTGCTTTCCTTGCTCTACAGTCACATCACCGACCTTTACTCCGTTGAGTTTACCCTCCCTCACTAAACACTCAGCTAAACTCAAAACTCTATTAGCTGTGCAGCCGCTTAAAATTTTGTCAAAGTAAGGCATAATAAGGTCCTTTTCCTTCGTAACAAATGCCACATTCATGTTAGGCCCTTCAGCAATGAAACCATCATGATCTAGCCATATGGCAGCAAATGCACCATTTTCTTCAGCTTCCATCTTTGAAAGTACATTCGGAAGGTAATTTACACTCTTCATGGTGGCAAACTGTGGGGGTTTTATTGGAATTGTTGACGTTACTACCTTTACTCCTTTTGACACAAATGGAGATTGATCTTGGATAACAATAGCATAAAGGGCTGACTGATGGCAGCCGGATGGGGAAAGCTGGAAATCACCAGGTCCCGCTGAAAGCCAGTACCGGAGGGATCCTATCTGACACTTGGAAGCACTCACAGTTTGTATGAGGATTCTTCTTATGCTTTCTCTATCAAAAGGCAGATTAATTTTGGCCATTGATGCTGACTTCAGTATACGGTTGAGGTGTTGGTCCAATTCATATAAATGCCTGATAAGTTACATGAAGATAGATTGGTAAATAGCACTTAAGAGGTAATTATTTGCTTAAATAGCAAAGTGAAATTATACTGACCCGTCCGTTATCGCAGCAGTATCAAAGACACCATGCCCTCTATGCACCATGTGGTCATCAATGGGTATTACCATAGCTGATGGATCTGTTGTTATTCCACCAAATACACTAGAGTACATAGCCAAGAATTTTTGTTTCCCTTTGTAGCTTTCTCTGTTTTCTCTTAGCCTCTCAATAGCCTTTAAAAAACCACACACCGAGAATCTTAATAAAACTAAAATTCCTGACAACAACATAATCATTATTTTGATCTTGCTAAGCTGTTCATATCAGTGTTTTATGAACCGAATCGGACCCGCCGTCCACCACTAGATGTCAGTCCAGTTCAATTCTTCTCTAAAAATTTAAAATACGATTCAACCTCTTTGACCAGAAAAACCACAATAATTGAAAACCAATTAACAGGTTAACCTATAAATTTCATCCGGTTCTTTATTAATTAATTAGATTGTGATTTATTAACTATTAATTTCAATATATTATCAATTAGAAGAATTTGCATATGTATTTAAAGCTAAAATATGTAGATTTATTTTAAATATATATATATATATATATATATATATATTATATACAAATATATTTACTATTTCTTTGATCAGTTGAATCAATGGTTGAACCACTTGAACTGTAAACTAAAGTAACACTGGTTCCGCCATGGGTTCGGTTTCTAAAACACTGATTTATACATAAAGAAGAAAAACAGCAGAAAAACAAGAAAAGGTAATTAATAAACACGAACCTGTGAAGAAGTGAGGATCGGAACGTCAAATGCTTGAGTATTAGAATCTGACATCAGAAACTAAACTATGAGAATTTAACAAAAAAATCATACACAATAACAACAAACTACAAAGTATAATCTGGAATTACCTACAGTTTGATTAGAAACTCTAAGAATGGGTGAGTCTCTAATAAACCCATTTTGCAAGAGCTGGAGAAACGCATGTCTCGGAAATGAAACGTTTCTCTGTAATAAACAAAAACCACGCACATGATCCAGGGTTTTAGAGGGGATATGCAGGAGTTGGCAACTGGGTTTGGGGAGATTAATAGAGTGAGACGCCATGGGAGTGAAAACTGGAAGAATCAGAAATTGAAATACCAGGATCAGGATCGATGTACAGTGTGAATTGATGGACAATTTTGATACTGATTTGTAATTGCGATGTTTAAGTGGCAATTTAATCGCATAAATACAAAGGAAAATACCATTCTTAAATGTCGTAGCTAGGCAATTTGCATTTTAAATACTTCTTTAATGGGTTTGTTTGCAAATTAAAAGCATATCACGATCACTTTGAGGTGGCGCTGGCGCGTACAGGCACTTCAGCTCAGGGGTGTTATCGACTAGAGATTTTCGGCACACTACCAGGAAGTTCTAAATTTATAGATCTATCCAATGAGGTGTTAAAGAAATGAAAAAAAAATAATAATAAAAAAAGAAAGAAAATTATGTTAAATTTTCTAACATCTCAATAGATAAGTGCATGAAAAATTTATGGACCGAGACTAGATAAGAATTTTCCCAAACTCAAACTCCACTCCACTCATAAAACTCAAAACTCAATTCAAATTTAATTGAGTTTCATTTTAAAAATTCGAGTTGGATCTAAATAAAATAGTTAAAACTCGAACTCAACACGATAGAATTATCTATATAAATATATAAAAATCAATTTTCAATATAAAAGAATAAATATTATAAATATATATAAATATAAACGGTAAAAAAAATTATTGAGCCAAATATATTAGAATTCAAACTCGATTTAATAATTCATTCGAATAATTCAAACTCGATTCGATAATTAATTCGAGTAACTCGAACTCGAGTTCGATTCGATGTGAATCGAGTTGGTTTCAAATAATTTACTCTTAAATTTTTTGATTCGGTTGGCTAATATAAAAAATGGACGAACAGAGTGAAAAGACATATCGTTTGATTTTCATTAAAATATGAATTATGACAAAATTGAATCTTCAAAATAATTTATTTTAAAATCTATCTACGTAGCTTATGTGGTTATTTATCCAAAAATCAAGAGTATATCTTTGTAATTAACGTGTTCGTGTGGTACTTGCAGTTGGCATACGTATCTTGTACAATACATCTTCAACATATCCACGCGCCGCCGCACGATAAAATTACCGCCAAATACCATCACTAATAAAAGACACAACCCGCCAACTCCTTTTTCTCATCTTCATCCACCAGAACATTTTCATCATTTGTAGAGTTAACTCAAGATTTATGATTTCCTTAAACTCAATTTCTGAAAATAAGCAACAGTAAACCCCCCGGAAAAAACCTAGCTATATTCCATCTCGTGACATTTATAAAATCAAATCCAATGGCGATTATCAGCGACGCACTGCGACAAGCATTCATGCCGAAGCGCGAGTACGAGAGTCTTCGAGAAGAAGATAAAGCATGGATCAAGCTTCAAAGACCAGTACTAGGGTTTATTTTGTTCGCTATTTGTTTCTTGATTTTTGTATGCACAATTATTAGCTTGAGGATTGTGTTTCCTGGTGACAGTGGAAAGAGACCGTTCTGTAGTGAGCTTAGACTGCAGCCTTTGCAAATAAATTTGAAAGGCGGCGGCAGCGGTGGTGATTCGGATCTGGTGGCGGGTGCTTTTTATCTTACGGATCAAGAAACTGTTGATTACTATTGGATGGTTGTTTTTATTCCTTCTCTAGTCATTTTCTTTGTCTCTGCTGCTTATCTCTGTGCAGGTAAAATATCCTTCTCTTTTTCTTTCTAATTTTTTTTATTTAGCTTGATTTTTCTTGAAATGCAATTTAGTCAATTCTTATTCAAGTCAATGTAGGAATGACAAATGAAGAAATGAAACCAATCCATTATTGATATGATCTGCAAGATGTTAGTTCAATTGAAGTATTGCCACGATTTAACATGATATTTTAAGAATTCGGTTGAAATCAGTTTTTTTAAATGATTTCCTTCCAAATTAACCTGTGATGGGTTTTGTAAACAACAAGGCCATAGAGCGAGCGAGGGAAGTAGAATAGTATGAAAATTTGGGCGTGTTTCGATTCTGTTTACATAATCAAAAAATGTGTTTGGTTAATTGTTGCTAATTAATGTATTCTTTTACTTGATGCGCTTGGTAACATGTTTTGGATTTTTTCAGTGATAGAGAAATGCTTGTTGAGAATTATATTTTCTTTGAAAAAAAGTGTTTCCTGAGCAAAGAAATGCTGGACACTCAGTTTCAAGTTGTTATGCATGGTAGTATGAGATAAAAATGTGGTTTTCAGTACTCAATCTTCATTAGAGTTTTTAGCGGAGTGGTTTATATACTAAATCATGGTTGACATTCAAGATATTAATAAAATTATAAGTACACTGTTCTAGTTATACTGAATCTTGAATATATTAGTATTTATGTCCCTTTATTTTGGCCTTTTGGGTTGAGGAACTAAGACACTGGGTTGGAAGATGGTTTTTGTTGTCTATTATTCAGAATCTCATGGCTTTATATGCGATGCAGGGATGACTGTTGCTTATTCTGCTCCAGCAAGACATGGATGCTTGATGGTGGTTGAAAATAATTACTGTGCTTCAAAAAGGGGTATATTATTATTTTTTGATTCAACGCTGACATTATTAAAAGGTTTCTCTTTCTATGCATGATAAAGAGGTGCTAGCTTGAAATTGTAATAGTATCAATACTAGTTATTAAGAATAAGAAAAAGAACAAATATCCATATTTTTTGAGTTTTTATTATTTGTTGTTGTTGGAAATGCTAGCTGCTGCTATTGCAATTGCTTCAACTTATGGTGGTTGATACATTTGTACTGACCCCAAGATTAATAATGAACTCATAACTTGAGGAAGTAAGAGAGACGGCGGATTTAGCAAGTGTTTTAGATATCCCAAGGGATTTTTTGGCGTAAGCGTCATATATGCATGTGTTTGATCCGGTCATCATAAATGTTGTGTGTTCTATTATATGCTAATTCATGCACAACAGAGTTACGTAGGAGAAAAGCAACAAGTGGAAATTCAGTCTTTTTGTAGTTATTCCGATTTCCGAGTACGGCTTTGTACTGTGCCTATAAGGATCGGCAATCACCGTATGTTTGCTATTTTATTGTTCCATGGAGGAGTCACTGGTTAGTTATCACCTCACTCATGTTCATGATATGTCGTTATGAATCTTGAAATAGTAAGGATGAGATAGAGACTCTTTTTTTGCCCATTCATACATTTGGTAGATGGCAAAGTAAGGCAATTAAACGGCGGTTATTCATACATAATATTTGCTCATAAAATTCCTTTTTGTGGTAGGTGTTTTTTTAACAAGTGACTGTAGATTATTTCACTTCTCTAAAACCATGCCCAAACAAGCATCATAAGAAATAGACAAGACAACAAGAAATGTTTTAACTGATTAGAGCAATTAGAAAACTTGATGAAGTTTGAGAAAGAGGATGAATAAGTGATTGATATACTGCTGCGGATAGTCATATATATAGTTGTATTCAGAAACATCTCCTGCATCCAATGTAGCTTATTCATAAGAAAATGAAAAATGAATTGCTTTTGGCCTAGCAAGATATTCTGTTAGAGGTTTCTGAATTCAGTCTTGAATATTAATTGATTGTGCTAGATTAGCCTTATAACTATTCAGTAATAAGCTAATCATTGTCCATTCTGTAATCACTTTTTCGGATTTGTTACGAACTCGATCCACCCATCCTGCTGAATGGCAGGGGATGAGAAGGAAATTAAGACTATTGCGATATTTACTTGATATTGCAAAGCATCAAAAGTCATGGTGGTTTTATGCAGTTGTTACAATAGATAATGTATGTATTTTATGAGCAGCCTGTGACTATTAATATGATGTATGCAGGTGGAGTTCGCTGTCTGTCCATTTTGAACATAGTCTTTGCAATTATATTTGGTCTTCTCGGGCTGTTTCTAGGTTCAAGCCTCCTGACGCTAGGGAGTAGTTGTTCCTTACCTTTGTTTTGGTGCTACGAGATTTCCGTATGGGGGCTGGTTGTTTTATATGGCGGAACTGCTTTCTTTTTGAGAAGGAGAGCAGCTTCAGTTCTCGATGAGAGTGATTTTAGTGGCAGAAGCCTTGGCCTGGAAATGTTAGAAGCCAACACTTTGCAAGTCACGCCAGATATGGAAAGGCGTGTTTCTGATGGTTTTAGGGCATGGATGGGGTCGTCTGTCCTATCTTCTGATGATGAAGATGAACCCGACACTTACTCAGAAGCATCTCATATGACCCCGGACTACTTCTAACAGGCAGAAAATATGATATTTCAATCGAGTAATATATTGTAGGAGGCAGATTTTCACGGAGCTTTATGCCGGAGAATGAATCCGAATTTCGGATTCTGAAAAGCCCGACCAATACAATTTTTGGTGATTCTAATATTGGATGCAGGAAGGAATTTGGGGTTTGGATGCAGTACATTTCGTTGTAGAAATGTCTGCTGCACTTCACCCTTTTTAGGTAGCACCTCCACAATCATAGCTTGTAAATATTTTAACAACAATCTTATCCTTGTTAAGAGTAACCCAAAGTGTGAAAAAGAAAACAGTTATGATCAGAAGTGAGCAGAAATTTGGTTAAACCGAATTAACTGATATATTCAGTTAATTTGACTTCATAATTCGGTTTTGGTTAAATCGGTCGGTTGTTAATCTAACCGATCGTTTGCTCAACCCTAGTTATAGTAGCTCATGGCTCACCAGTGATTGAGAGTTGGATCCCAATTGAATCTCATGTTTTGGCTCTAACAAACAATGTTTGGGAATGTCTCACCTCACCTCTGCTCAAACACACAGCACGTTCAACTTTGACTCTGGTTGTCTCAATGCTAATATTTTTGGTTCCGGTTCGATATACACGATAGCTGAGGTCCTTCTTGAGTAATAGAATTCTTTAGTTTTTGGCTACTCTTTGTTGAGGGTTTCTTTCCCCCTCAGTTTTGGAGGATAGTGGCCGGTGGTACTACTGAGCGAATACTCACCAGTCTTATATTCTTAAAATCTGATTATGCCAAATACTTGAAAAATGCAGTTATGACATTTGCTGTGCTTCATTTGATTTGGCATATTATTAATAATTTATAGCTTTCTAACAATTAAGATTTATGTTGTAAGTTCCAAGAAAATGAGATTCAAGTTATAATTTTCATCAATTCATTTTTTTCCATAGTACTGTCCGAGTAAATCAATAGATTCGTCAAAGTATAGATTCACCAAAGTACATGACACAAAAGGATCAAATTTTAGAGTATTTGATCTGAAAATATCTATTTTTATAATAAATGAAAAATTAAATAATTATAATAGCCAGCTATAATTAATATAACTAAACAAGTTAACAAACAATATAAACTACGAGTACAAAGTTTTTCTAGTCCTTAAACTTACAAGTCAAGTTTATATAAATTGGATTTGACATATATTGACAATTTACTGTATACATAAAATCAATTATGTTTATTTTGGCGAATGTAAAGTAACTATAATAAATTCTTGTTAATTGTTTTATACCAATTTCCATATCTTTTGTGTTTCTCACCCAATTTGAAAATATAAAAGTAAATGTAATTTAATTTATTTTAAAGACTTACAGATTAAATTGTTTAAAAAATCTACTATAATTTTTATAAACCCGTTTTATAAGTTAAGAATCGATCATTTGCTCAAATTGTTATGTTATTTTTACAAAAACATATTTTTAAATTTTTTAAATGTAAAAAAATGCTTTTAGTCGTTTTTTTATTACATTTACGGTGATCTTTTTTTTTTATATAATTTTTAGTATATTTTAAAAAAGCTTATTTTTATTAATTAATTTTCAGAAAAATTGTATCAAAAAAGCGTATGTTTATAGGATGTAAATTCTTCAAAATGTTATGCACACCAACACTTTATGGGCCTACTCTTATCCAAATAAGAAGCCCAAAAGTTTAACAGAAGCCGGGTACAGCTCTCACTAAACCCTAATCTCTCACCTCACACTCTACCCTCTTCACCTTCCTTCCCCAAGCACGCATATACCAGCTTGATCTCAAATCGAACAATGGCAGCCGGCTACGACCGCGATGACACCACGACGACGGCCATGGCGGCAGGTTCCAATTACGACGACCAGAGTGCCGGTGGTTACGACCCGAATTTCGTACCGGATTCAGTGAAAACATTCGTGGTTCATCTCTACCGTCACATAAGAGAGAAAAATGTGTACGAGATCCACCAGATGTACGAAACGTCATTTCAAACGTTATCTGATAGGCTCTTTAAAGAAGCCCCTTGGCCGTCTGTTGACGCCGTTGCTCACTACGTTGATAATGATCACGTCTTCTGTCTCCTATATCGCGAGATGTGGTTCCGGCATCTGTACGCTCGTTTGTCGCCTACTCTTAAGCAGAGAATTGATAGCTGGGATAATTATTGTAGCCTTTTTCAGGTTTATTATTAATATTTTGCTTTTTATTAGCTATAGTTTTTATTTAATTTAGTATTGTCCTTAGTGTTAGAAAGCTCATTACCAAAAAAGTGTGAAATGACTAAATTCTGTTCAATATTATTGTTAAGTTGTAGTTGGAATTCAATTATCTCAACTTCAACGTTAAGAGGAATTAAATTGTGCTAAAATGATAGAATATTGTATGAATTTAGTTTATTTGAATTCGTGCAATATATTTGTTCTGAACAAGACGTATTAGTTTGGGCAATTGTTGCGTTTATTTAATTGCTTATTAGTGTTATTGTTTTTGGGAATAGGTTGTGTTGCATGGAGTAGTGAATATGCAACTGCCGAATCAGTGGCTATGGGATATGGTGGATGAGTTTGTTTATCAGTTTCAGAGCTTTTGTCAGTACAGAGCTAAGATGAAGAACAAGAATGAGCAAGAGATTGCCCTATTGAAGCAAAATGATCAGGTATATCGCTCGTTGTTGCTGCTAGAATTCAGTTATATTTATACAATTCCTGTGCTTGGAAAGGCACAGTTGAAGAATTCAATGCTTGTAAGTCATAACTTACAAAAAATGCATTTAAAATGAAATTAAGGTATGCCAGAAGTGATACGATTTTTGCAAGAATCAGTCAATTGGTTTTCTGAAAATGAAAATGTGGATCTTAGGCTGATGGTTCATTCAACTCATAGCTTCATATATATACCTTTTAGTATGCTCCTGTCTGTCTATGTTATGTAATATAATTACATGAGTGGTTTATGGCAGGCTTGGAATGTTTATGGAGTGCTCAACTTCTTGCAAGCACTTGTTGAGAAGTCAAATATTATTGAGATTTTGGAGAGGGAGAAGGAAGGCCTTGAACAATTTACTGCTACTGATGGCTATGATTATAATGGTGGAAGTAATGTATTGAAGGTGCTAGGATATTTCAGTATGGTAGGTTTGTTGCGAGTTCATTGTCTATTAGGCGACTATCACACTGGCCTGAAGTGCTTGCTTCCAATAGACATTAGTCAACAAGGTGTCTACACCAGTGTTATCGGAAGCCACATAACCACCATTTATCATTATGGTTTTGCCAATCTTATGTTGCGTAGGTATGTAGGCACTTTATTTCTTCTCTTAAATTACATTTCAATCATCCTACTCTTTCCTTTGTTAATTATTGTTGGGCCTTCTTTACAGGTCCAAGCCTTAATTTTGTATGTGATTGTTTTCACGATGCATATAATTTAATGTTTTTTGAATTCTCTGCCTGAATGTATGATGTAATATGTTTAGTAGGGTCAATCAAAGTAATTTCTTTTATGGGCTCTATGGAGAGATCTTACCAGAAGGTATAAGTATTATTTATAAGTTTGTTCTGATATGTGCATATTTGAGCCTATGGCCAACAGAGAAACTATTGATGAAGGAACCCGTATTACTTCCACACCAAACTTTGACTCCTTCCCCGTCCACTTCCTACATTCTTCCTATGCTAAGGATGAGTAGATGTACCTTTTTATATATTTGTTTTTTTGTCCTTATCTTGTTTCTTTTTGTTTAATTTATTGTTTTGGTTGCTCATGTGGCAACATCTCTCTACACAATCTGAGGGCATTATTTACAGACAATCATCATGTCTTGTTTAATGAGCTTATCAAATCCTCTTAATTTTCTTAAGGTATGTGGATGCTATTCGCGAGTTCAATAAAATTCTGTTGTACATATACAAGACCAAGCAATATCATCAGAAATCTCCTCAATATGAGCAGATTCTAAAGAAGAATGAGCAGATGTATGCTTTGCTGGCAATTTGCCTTTCCCTTTGCCCCCAAGTGAAGCTTGTTGAGGAGACTGTAAATTCTCAATTGAGGGAGAAGTATGGTGAAAAGATGGGTCGCATGCAAAGATATGATGATGAAGCATTTGCCATTTATGATGAGCTATTCTCATACGCCTGCCCCAAATTCATTACACCTTCAGCTCCAAGTTTTGAAGAGCCTCTTGTAAACTACAACCAGGTATGCACTGTCCATGTTATTTGCGCAGACCTAAAATTTGAATTAAATTGCATAATCTTGTTTTATACCCTCCCTATTTAGTTTGACTATTTCCTTTAATTCCATATTACAAGGAAGCAATTACTGAGGTTCAATTGGTCTATGATGTTAAGTGTGATCTATGTATTTTGAATCTATCTTATCACAGTATATTGCTGTATTTAAATTCAATCTAGAAAAAAAGGTGTATGTGCATGCCAGAAATATTTTGTAAAGAATCTAGACGTCATTTAAACATATAATGGATAAGCGCACTAATGATGCTATTATCTTCCCTTTGAATACATAGTTATCAGTTTTTTCTTAATTCTATGTTTTTCTTTGCACGTAAAGCAATATCATTGTTAACGTTCAAGCTTATATCTTTCCAGCTTCCGTTGTACAAGTTCAATATTGCACGAACTAAAATGTCAGAGTGAGCTTTTGTGCTGTTGAGGGACCAATATTTAGTCATTTCTTTTTTACTTTGCTATTTTAAAATTTATATCTGCCAGTTTTCTTCCCCTCTCATCTCTGCTTACACATGCATCTAAGTTTATCAGTGCTGGTTATTTTTCACAGGATGCCTACAGACTGCAGTTGAAGCTATTTCTGTATGAAGTAAAGCAGCAACAGCTGTTGTCAGGTGTGCGAACCTTCCTGAATGTGTATTCAACCATATCCCTTGCAAAGCTTGCCAATTACATGGAGGTAGATGAACCCAATTTGAGGTACGGGATTTTCTTTTATAGATTGATGTCTTTCAATATTATGTTTATGCAGCAAGCTTTAATATGCTCCTGTCTTTCAGGAGCATCTTGATGACATACAAGCACAAGACTCATTCTGTTGATTCTGAGGGAAAGATTATCTCTAATGCTGATGTGGATTTCTACATTGATGATGTATGCTATTTTTATTTGTTTCCTTCTAGTTATTATCTTATATATAGCTTTTTTATGTGTTATGGAAACATTAGTACGCATAACTATTAAACGAGAAAATGGTTGTCTTTGGTTAACCTACTATTGGCTTGCAAGGTAGCGCCTATGCTTTTCATACGTATTTCTAA
Source organism: Mercurialis annua (assembly GCF_937616625.2). Classification (NCBI taxonomy): domain Eukaryota; kingdom Viridiplantae; phylum Streptophyta; class Magnoliopsida; order Malpighiales; family Euphorbiaceae; genus Mercurialis; species Mercurialis annua. The sequence continues at coordinate 53,062,127 of NC_065570.1, read as the reverse complement.
CCAATCAACTTTTAGTAACGTATGAAACTCTGCTTCCCTCTTCTCTTACTGTGGCTTGAAGTGGCTTTTGGAACTTTTGGTTTTGGGTGCAGGACATGATTCAGGTGGTTGAATCAAAACCAGTGAAGCGGTACGGAGATTACTTTTTGCGGCAAATTGTCAAGGTATAGATTTTTCTCCCTTTAGTTTTCATTTTCTCTTATTTGTCTCACATCTTAAAACGTGATGAATGACCTATCTGTTTCTCCTCGTCATGTTACAGCTTGAAGGTGTGATACATGACATGAATCGGGTAAAGCTGGAGTGAGCAAATAATTTAGTAGAATCGGAGCCCTGTTACTTTGACAGAGATTTTGTTTATTTACTGGCATTTTCTTGCATATTCTTTTTCTTTTTAATTTATTTTTCTCGAGTTAGCTTTTTGAAATGTAATATCTTGCTTAGAAAGGAGATTAATGTATTTGGAATGGTATCTATCCAGTTGACGGACACACTGGAAGGATAATGTGCTTTGTAACGATATGGGAAAAAAATATATGCAGATGTGGATTTGTCTGTATACTTGTTAGAATTATAGTTTTATTTGGCTTTGAATAGCTAGTTTCTCATTTTGTGTTATTCTTACAATTAGGATTTTCATGTTTTGAATTGACGACTAGAACGTTAGGTTTTACCGTCAGAGGTTAGAAACTTCCTTCTCTAGACTAATCAGAACTCCCATTAAATGGCAGTTTTAGGGGAGGGCTAAACACTTGGAAATAACAAAACTTAAAGGCCTTATCCTGTGAAATGGCCGTCATCTTTTAGTCTGATAAAGGAATTAATATTATTATCTTTATGAATATTACATATGGATATTGTTGTATTGGGAGTGGCAATGCTTACCTCGATTTTGTGTACAGTGTGATCATTGAATTTTATAATATATACTCCCTCCATTTCTAAAATTAATACTAGGTTTCAAATTTTATTTATCTCATATTATAGGCATTACATATTTATTTTACTAAATAATAGTTAAATATATCCTTATTAATTATAGAAAATATCTTAAAAATATAACAAAAATTATTAGAAGATAAAAATTACTATTATTATAATAAATGAGGACAATTATAATATTTTTTCATGTATTAACACATTTTATCTAGAGAATTTAAATTTTTTAACATCTGTACTGACAATTTAGGACGGAGTGAGTATATTTTTTTAATTGTAAAATTAGTGTATTAGGAACCAAATCAGCCGCTTCAACTGATTTGACTATGATTCTACAGTTAGGCTAATTTTATTGTTCTTAAAAATTGAAATATCAATTTAACTTTCTTAAATTAAAAATAAAATAAAATATAATTATTATTGAATCAGTTACACTGTAACATTTTTTCATTAACTAGTTAAAGTATAATTTAGATTTAGTTATTTAAAAATTACAGATTTATTATGTTTTGTAAATTTCACATGAGTTTCAGTTTTGATAATTTAAATTATGAATTACCATTATTTGTACTTTAAATACCGAATTTTTTTTCCGATAAAAGAGTGCTGATGTGGCTAACGAAATATATATTGTTCTCGCGTACATATTAGCAATTTTTTTAACGAAAAATTGTTTGATGCTTCAAATTGTAAAATTGAATGGTTCATTTTCCAGAAATTTTTGTCCCCTTTTTTAAACTAAATAATGCAAAAACGCAAAAATTAGAATTTTACTTGTAACATTTTCATACCGTTGTGATTTAATATGCCAAATACATATAATTCCTATGGCTGTCACATATGTATAAAATTGTCGAAAAACAGTCTGCACTGCAAAATGCAAAAAGTGGAAAAGTTATAATTTTTTTAACATTTAGAACGATATGAAACGCTAGAATTTATTTTGCTAATATCTCTATAATCGAATATTATTTCTTCAATAAGGCACATGTCTTTTTTTTAGAGAGGGTTGGAGGAGTATATTAATCTTTTTTTATTAAAAATATGTTTTAATACATTTATATGAACAAATCAGAATTTAAAGAAACAGATAATGGATCTAGAAGTAATAAGAATCCAATCTATATGATCGCAGAAGCCAAAAAAGTGGGTCCAAAGAAATAATATTTGTCAAGTGTCAGCTTATATAACTGCCACCATCTTCTTCTTCGGCAAGCAACCCACGTTAGAAGCAAACCCAATTTACCCCAACAAAATCAAAATTACTTAACCCAGGCAGGCTCTTCACGAATCGTTAAGAATCATAGACGCAGCCAAATATAACCGAAATGGCCTCCCCTTCTTCTGATCGGAGAATTATCGTTCTGGCGAGACACCTTCGTTCCGGTCTGGAAATGGATGCTCCGACCGACCTCATTTCTGCTTCTCCAACTTCCGGTTTTCAGGAAAACTCAGTTTTCTCTCACGTTGTTCGCGCTCCTGAAGATCCTATTCTTGGTGTACGCTAATCAATCCATAACACTCTTCTTTGATTAAATTAATGGTTGTTTAATCTTATATTATTCATGTTTGATGAAAATAGGTAACTGTTGCTTTTAACAAAGACCCGAGTCCTGTCAAGCTTAATTTGGGAGTTGGTGCTTATCGAACTGAGGTAAATTCATTTGTATATTTGGATCTTTCATTTTTTAATTACTTCTATTTTTTCTAATCCGTGTGATTTTGTTGTTTGATAGGAAGGAAAACCTCTGGTTCTCAATGTAGTCAGAAAAGCTGAGCATCAGCTTGTTAATGATAGGTGAGTTTGAGTGCAATTCTGCTTTCATTTTTTTAGATTATTGCTAACTCTGTGTTACTACTAATTTGCAGGTCACGCGTAAAGGAGTATCTTTCTATTGTTGGACTTGCTGATTTCAACAAATTGAGTGCCAAGCTCATTTTTGGAGCTGACAGGTGAAGAACTGTTAACTGCTTTTGTTATATGTACTGTGCTCGAAAAATTATTAGAAGAAATTTTTCGTTTGTGGTGTTATATGCCGAGTAATTGAGTTAAACTTGGCAATAAAGGCCATATTGATTGCTGATTGAATTAACTTGGTTTACTTAGAATTGATGCGGTTTTTATTGATTGGTGATATTAATTTAGTTACACCACTATGCATGAAAAGGTTATAATCGTATGTGGTGAAATTAGTTCAAAATTACCAACCAATAACCTCTCCTTGTTAATTTTAAGTTTTGTTATGCAAGTACCTTGTATGATGTTTGCCTCATTGGTTGTTTTTTCGTGCTCGATTTTAGCCCTGCTATCCAAGAGAACAGAGTTACAACAGTTCAGTGCTTGTCTGGCACTGGCTCTTTGAGGGTCGGAGGTGAATTTTTGGCCAAACATTATCACCAAGTAAAATTCTCTATCATTTCACCATCCTTTTACATTGCTACCATAAGTGATGACAAAAAAATGTGAATTCATCTGAATCTAAATGTTTGCCTTGCTATGCAGCGCACCATATACATTCCCCAGCCAACATGGGGAAACCACCCTAAAGTCTTCACTATGGCTGGGTTATCTGTTAAAACTTACAGATATTATGATCCAGTAACACGCGGGCTGAACTTCCGAGGTTTGGAACCTTCCACTGAATAGGCTAGCATTACTTTCTAGTCCTCCATTTTGCTTTTATGTGTAAACTTGGCATTTCATATGCATCAAAAGTAAATATAAATTTTATATACCGACATTTTGAAAGAAAACAAAAATTAAGAATAATATGTCATATCTCTCTGCTGTTCCGACTAACTTCTTGTATGATAATTTATGATTGCTTTAATGTGTAACGGCGATTTTAATGTTATTAACAGGCCTGTTAGAAGATCTTGGTTCTGCCCCATCTGGAGCTATAGTCCTTCTTCATGCATGTGCGCATAATCCCACTGGTGTTGATCCAACTCTTCAACAGTGGGAGCAGATAAGGCTGGTGATGAGGTCAAAAGGATTGATGCCTTTTTTTGACAGTGCCTACCAGGTAACCTGCTTTAGATGCAAGAGAACAGCCCTATTGATGATTAACTTATGAGGATCGACTTCATAACGGTTTGAATTGTTTGTTGTCCTAGGGTTTTGCAAGTGGAAGTTTGGATTCCGACGCACAGCCTGTCCGCATGTTTGTTTCTGATGGAGGCGAGCTACTTGCAGCTCAAAGCTATGCAAAGAACATGGGGCTTTATGGGGAACGTGTTGGTGCCTTGAGCATTGTATGACTAAGAATTCTACGAATAATTTTGTTTGCATTTGTAAACATAACAGAACCTAATCTTCAATCTTTTTTTCTATGCAATTGGTTTCCTTACAGGTTTGTAAGACTGCTGATGTTGCAAGCCGAGTTGAGAGCCAACTGAAACTTGTTATCAGGCCCATGTATTCAAACCCGCCTATTCATGGTGCATCTATAGTTGCTTTTATCCTAAAAGATAGGTAACCACAACAAACCGTGCTGGTCTGCTCTGTGCAGTCTAGATAGGTTTTATTTCTTTTTTTTTTCCGCTTCACTGAAAATATATGAATTAGTGAACCAATGATAGCATCCTCGTAGTCTGCATTGTAACACTTTTCTATTTTTTATGGTCTGACTACAGGAATTTGTACAATGAGTGGACCATTGAGCTGAAGGCAATGGCAGACCGTATAATTAGCATGCGTCAGCAACTCTTTGATGCATTACGTGCTAGAGGTTCCTATTCTTCAGTTTAGCAATCCTTCAATATGCTTTGTTTTCTCTAGCCTTTCAAATTTATTAGCCTCTTCTACTAAATGTTGTCTTCAATTGTCTGTTTCGTTATTTATGAGTTTTCTCCTTGACTCTTATTTAGTTGCATGAACTAATGACTGACTGAATTCAGAGACATGATTTTGGCTGCATATTTTTTATCAGCATATGCAAATGTATTTTTAACAGATTTATGAACAATTGGCCATGTTAGTTAGTTTATAAGAGAAAAATAAAATATCTTTGTGCAAGTATTTTTATGTTTGATCAAATATTTATGTGTACATGTATTTGCAGGAACACCTGGTGACTGGAGTCATATTATTAAACAGATTGGAATGTTCACTTTCACTGGCCTGAACTCTAATCAGGTTGCCTTCATGACCAAAGAATACCACATCTATATGACATCTGACGGGTAATAAGCTCCGTTCCTCGCATTTGTATGATTGTTGCATTGCTTTACTGGGACAAAATATATTCATTTTTGATATTGTTCCATATTTTTATATTTGGCACAGAATATGCTGTAGTGATACGTTGATACTATAATATCTATGTGCTTCAGGGGTGTGCATTCAATTGAACTGAAATTTTGCTCTTTTATAAGTGAATCAAATTTGTAAAGATTCAAAATATTTTAAACAGAACCGAAATGGTCGGTTTGGCTAGTTTGGTTTGGTTTTTTCAATTTGAGTTGTATTAAAGTGAACTGATTTTTTTTCTGCTTCCAAAGCCAAAGCCAAAACCAAAACCAAAACAAATTGAAAATTTGAATATTTTATAATGTCAAACCAAACCGAATCAAACTTAAAATCATTATTTTCAATTCGGTTTGATATTTCAGTTTGGCTGAGTTTTTACACTCCCTATAGTAACTATTCTCCAAGAGAGCAAGTGTAAGCCTTAGAATGAAGAAAACTAACTTTTACCTGCCACTTCCCTCATCACTTGTTGCTTTGTTGGTCCTATAGAACATATTTTGGTTGCTTTACATAGGGGTGTGCAAAATTGAATCAAACGGAATAATCAAACGGAACAGATAAATTTGGTCTGGTTCGATTTTGTACATAATAAGTTAGATAAGTTTTCGTGCAAGCCGAACCAAAAAAATCGAATAAAAAAATCCACCAAAATAACTAGTTCGATTTAGTTCGATTTGAAAAGTTTTAATTTCCAAGACTTCAGTTTGGTTTTAAAAAAAGAAAAATTTCGGTTCTATTCGGTCCAGATCAAACCGAATGGCATACCTCTTATTTTACTGCATAAGAATGCCTTTTGGATTATTGACGACCGAGGTCATGATTTCGTGAAATTTCTAAGTGTGTGTGTGTGATATGGGTGCAGGAGGATTAGCATGGCTGGTCTGAGTTCAAAGACAGTCCCTCATCTTGCAGATGCAATACATGCAGCTGTTACCCGAACTGCTTAAAACAGTCGTCAGTTTCAGTAATTCTGCCACAAATTTGGTCACAGCTCAGCCCCTTCTGTTTTTGATGTTAATAAGAGCCTAATAATAGTTGCAGAAAAGCTTCTTTCAAATAAGTTTTCTTTCAAAATTAGAGGTAGAATCTGTAACATTTTTATAATACATGCTCTCTGTTTTAGTTTATCTCCATAAGCCCTCTTCTAATGTTCAACCTGGTATATCATTATCAATAAAGTGATTAGCAATTCAAAAATATTCAATTCTTTCCAAAGACGGTCTTCCTTTAAATTTAGTCAAGTCTAATTTAACACTCAAATAGGAATCATATTTATTCAAAAGTTGTCAACTTTTTTAATTTTATTTTATTTACAATTAATTTTTAAAATTTTGACAATTATAATCTGATTTTAATAAATATATTTCAGTCAAAAATATTGTCTTTGGTTATAATTTAAAAGGTAAAAAAGCTTTAGTTTTTTTTATAAATTAAATGTAATTATTAAATTAATCTATAATTAATAAAATCAAAATGTCAAGTGATTAAGTTTTAAAATATATTGTATTTCTAGCATGTTTTATCACTTTTTATATTTTAATAAATTCCCTCCATCCCAAATTGAAAGGCATTATTTTAAGTTTTTTTTTTTTAAATTATAGGCGGTAATTTATTACTTAAATGGAATATTACCCTCACTAAGCAACAAAGTCAACACTGCATTAAATAAGGGCAAGTGTGATATTTTTTATAAAATTACTCACTTTGTATAGATTTATTAAATTTTTTAATATTTGTGTTTGTTCTAAACTGTCTATCAATTTGAGACAGAGGGAGCAATACTGATATATAAATGAGGAAAAATTCATAGGTAGACTCTGTTTAGCACGTCATCCGTAGACTAAACCTATCATATTATAACATGTCATTAAAATAGTGACATTATCGTAATATCACCATTAAAAAGTGTAAAAAGTAACAACCAAAATTACGATAGTGTCATTATTTTAGTGACCTGATATAATTTAATAGGTTAGTCTACGATGACGTGGTAGACTTAAGTCTACCTAAAAATTTCTCACAAATGAGCTATAGCTCAAATGGTTTAAGCGTTAGACAGCAAATTGCTAGATCGTAAGTTCAATTTCTCCGACAAACGTTTTCCCTCCCAATTATATATATAAAAGAAAAATAGTACTGATGTGGATATTGAATATATTATTATATATAATAAACCATGTTTAAATTATCAAGCTGAAAGTTCTTAAAAAGTACTCTCTCCGTTCCATAAAGATAGACCATTTAGATAAACACAATGAAGTCATTAATCCATTTGAGGATAACTAAACATATTTATTAAGGGTATATAAGACCTTGAGCTTTTAAATTGATTACCAAATATAAAAAGTTGCCTATAATTTAGAACGCCAGAAATAAAAAAAATGGCCTATTTTTATGGGACGGTGAGAGTATGAAAATAGGCCAAACTATTCTGTAAACTTTAACTTTTACATTCTCTATCAATTACGATAAAATCTTTTCAATTATGTTTAATTTGAAAGCTTTTTCTACAGTTGTGTTAAATACAAACATTTGCATCTTTTGCCAATTATGATAAAATTTTAAAAAATTGTCTAACTTCTAAAATGAGTTAATATAAACGTTTTGGTCGCAATTGATAAAAAATCATAAAAAATTCATTTAAAAAATTAAATTTAAGATTTTGGTCATAAAAAAAACTTTAAAACAGATATAGTTGTACAAATTAAAAAGTTTAGTTGTAATTGATTAAAAAAAAAGTATTTATTTGAATTTAAAAAATACTTAGGCCTAAAAGATAAATTAAAATTTATGATTACAGCTTTCGAAGAAAGTAAAAAGAAAAGAGAATATAGCTGCAAATATAATATTCCCTCCGTCCCATATTGATAGGCAGTTTAGGACAAAAACAAGTATTAAGAAATTTAGTAAATCTATGCAAAAGGAGTAATTCTGTAGAATCATACAACACTTGCCTTTATTTAATGCAGTTTTGACTTTATTTCTTAGTGGGTTTTACTCTCTTTTTAATGTAATATATTATAATTAATGAGGATATATATGTAATTCGAGCATTCAAGTAATAAATTACAACCTATAATTTGGGACAAATAAATTCAAAATAATGTTTATCAATTTGGGACGGAGGGAGTATAATTTATATTTCTCGACTTTTAACTTCTGTGCTTATATAAAAAGATGATTGATGAACAGAATATAGGGATATTAAACTCACTGGGTCACTGAGCTATTCCAATATTACAGAAAGGGTAATAAGATTCAAATCGTTAAAAAAGAGTCACTAAATTATCAAATTATTTCACGGGATGTCACTCGAGGCAAAACGCACTATACGTTTTGCGTTTTGTCCAACGTGGCATATGTCATAATTATAAAAAGGTATATAATTTAGTATCTTTTTTTAACAAAAGGTATAATTTAGTACCCATTTTGTAATTTACCATAAACTTAATGACATTTTTTGCAAAACGGTAACCTTAGTGAGAAACAATTCAATAAATTAGTGATTGTTTTTTAACGATTTGAATATAAGTACCCTTTTTGTAATCTTAGAATAACTCAGTGACCCAAGAAGTTTAGTATCCGTAGTATGGGAAGGCATAAAATTAAATAATACACTCGAGAAAGTCTGGTATAAATTGAATAAATTTGAGTGTTAGACAATAAACAATATGAAGAAACAAAAAATATAGATACACAATATATGAACTACAAAATAAGGCATCAGCCTCAGCAAATAGCTATCTGCAACCCTTTAGCAGATATGATGAAGGGCTTGAGAAGCTTACAGCGTTTGAAGATTTTCCCCTTTCCGTTGCCTTCCCCGGTGTTCCACATTCACTGAAGTCGAGGGTACGGCATTCTGTCTGCATAAATTCCAAATATCATGTAACCATATTCACTAAAAAGACTAATGAATGTAAAAATCTCAATCTTTATGACAATTTGCATATTTAATCAAATTATTTAATTTTTGAAGCCAAATGGGAGTAATTCTAGGCTGAACAATAGTTCGGTTCTTTGATTTGGTTCGATTTAACATATTTTAGTTCGGCTGGATCAGCTGAACTGAACCGACACAGTCCGTCCTACATAAAGGATGTTGAATAATAAATGATGTGAGCAGCAAAGTCATACCGGAACATTTGAAGCCAAATCGGAATGATTCTCAGGCTGAGCATTATTTTTATCTTGGTCCACATTCTGAAAGGCAGAGCGTCTTCTTTGTAATGTTTCTGGTGTATCGTTTCCCATAACCTCCAAAGCATCAGCATAAGCAGATGCATTGTGCTCGCTAAAATGCTTCATTAATGCCAGAGCATCATAGCTTCTATCTCCAGGACTCATAAAATAACCGATATCCTACAAAACAGGTTTAACGTATTTTTAAAAACCGAATCTCGGATCAAATCTAGCAAACAACAGAGAAAAGTTATGATCTGAAACGATCAATACCTCAATTGATATGTCTGTGTCAACCTTTGGGCCAGGTTTAAAAGAATTTATGAACCAGGGAGATTTCCATGCTGAAGGAGATTCGCCAAATCTAGACATGAAAACCATAATCTTCATGAGAACAAATCAAAAGGAAATGATACAAGGAATAGGGGTGTACAGCCAACCAAATGGAATAATCAAACTGACCCAAAAAATTTGGATATAATAAAAAAATTGGGATTTTTGGTTCAATTAGGTTGTAGACAAAAAAAGTTCAGAACAATTTAGTGCAAATGAACAAAACCAAACAAAATTAATTGTTCTTTTATTTTCTTAGAAATTCATTTGGTTACGAAAAATTCAGTTCAAACCAATGGACACCCTCAGAAATTCTGTTAAACATATACAGCTAACACTTACATGGTAAGATTTTCGGCAACGGAATTCTCAACTACAGTATCTGAAGTGGGGCCGGATGACTGTACTGTCGAAGCGGCAAGTAGATGGTTTTCATGATTCTTCTTGCTGATGGTAGGAGAGCTAATGATGATACACGAGTTTCCAGAAAAAGTATCTGAAGAAATGCCATGCTCTGATAAAGTTCCCAATATTCTACGGCATAAATTCTTGGGCGTTCTAGAACTCGGAGCAAATGCTCTGTCCATTTTGAAATTAGCTTCAGGAGAGAAGAATAACCGATCATTTGTGCGTTCTTCAACGTGAACTCCAGAAGGCTGAGGTTAAAAGGACGGGTAATAAAACAAAATATTAGCACAGAAGATGGGCAATTATTAGCACTTAGTAAAAAAATCATTTAACCGAAGTCCTACTAATCAAAAGAGTTGAAAATGCTAAACCTTGTAGATTCTACAAATAGTGAGTATAACATAACATTCCCCATCCCAAACAGAAAAATATCCAAAAACAAAAGCAAAGAGAAAACAAAAAGAAACAGGAATAACAAAATGAGGACTCACAATTTGTGCACTAGCCTCAGTCTTAGAACCTTCAACAGTCCCTTGTTTTATATTTTCTTCGGAAATACTGCTACCACACTCTTTCTTGGAAATTGCACAATCTCTTCCCTTTTCTTGTCCACTTTCAAGAGCGGGATCCATATTTTCTTTATCTTCATAAGAGGATCCAAGGTTACTTTTCTGATCAGATGGAGACATCAAGGATGTTTTTTGCGTTTCACTCTCAACAAGCATAACATCCAACCTAGAAAATTCCTTGGCCAAACTAAATGTCATGTCAATCTCAAGCTTTTTGTCAACCCTTCTATCAGACAAAGGTGATAACAAATCACGATTCCGCTTCTTCAAAATGGATGGAGTACCTGTGAAAGTCTTAGCTGCAGTTTTAAGCACAGCATCTGGACTATCATCCCGAGATGGCGAGTCCCATAACCTAAATGGAGTGATGCAGCCCATCGAAGACATCATCAATTGGCGGATGCCAAGAGGACTATACTCTTGCTGTATATCACTGCCAGATTGAATCAGATCACAGCTCAAAAAGGGGATATCCAAGCTTGGAAAACGGGGAGGTTCATAACATAAAGCCCCTGCATTTTGAGTTTCATCTTTTGCGTTTCTTACTTCATCCACAGTACAAAACCGTGCAGTATCAGCACCTGTAGTAAAGGAATTCACAGGCACTAATTTTGAAGATTCCTTCAGATAATGTTGCTCATATGCATTAGCGTTAGCTGTACCGTCATCACATGGAGAGCTTGCAGTGCCATTGGTGTATATAAAGTCATCATGGGCACTTGCAATGTACTCATGTTCATGAGCTTTAAATGTGCATTTTCGAGTATCATCAACTGAAAGAGGGGAAGGACCAGATGGCAATGGTTGACGGCATGAAGTCGCCAATACACCGTATCTTGAAGAATTAATTGATTGTGAAGCTTTTTCTGTTTCAGATATCTGGTTGTTGGATGATTGATAATTTGAAGCATCTACATTCATTGCCTCCGAGAATAAGTATTGACAACATTCATCATCAGATATAAACAAGTTATCTGGTTTAGCAGAATGCGCAGATATATTTCCAATTGCAGTAGGTACACTGAAGCCCGAAGATGATTGAAATGCAACATTTACCAGTTCATGGTCTTCATTAGGAGCTATACAATGAGCTCGCAACCTAGATGAATCCCGCACTTGTTCTGAAGAGGATGTGTTAGGCAACACCTGTGCATTATTATATTGGAAATCACTGGTAGCAGGAGTTACAGCCTTATTTGAGAAATTATGCTGGAGAAAGTTGGAAGAGCAAGCGATTTCACAAGGTAATTCTGTCATGGAAAAATTGACATCTCTCATCGATGTAAAGTATTGTTCTGAACAAGATGCTGGACTAGAGCTTTGCTCATTTCCAAGACCAGATTCTTCAGTAAGATGAAATTCTTCTATCGTGTCCAAAACTGCATTCCCTAAGCTACTCATAGACTGCGAGCAGCCAGCAACAGTAGATTCTTGACTGCATTCTGATATTTCTTCAGCTTCTATTCCACATTTCAAACTGCTATCTTCTCCACTGCTATGTACGATTGTTAAAGGCAAGGGATTATGATAAGGTACAAGCGGAAGGCCTTGAAATTGCTCTAACAGACCTGACGCCAAATATGAATCCAGTTTCTTTTTCACAGAGCTGTTCCAGTGATTTTTTATAGAATTGTCTGTCCTGTGGACGATACAAGCACAGATGAAGCACAATTACATTGTGCGCATATAAAAGGCAGAAAATATGTAGATCCAAAAAGAATCAACAAATATAGATCAAAAATAGATAAATTAATTAAATCTGGCAAGTCCTGTTCAAATGATCCAAGAACGAACCTTCCTGGCAAATACTTTGTCAGCTCCGCCCATCTGTTCCCATAAATCTGATGAGCACGAATCAAGGCCAACTCCTCTTGTTGGGTCCACGCCTCTTTGTTTATTGAAGGATTAAGATGATTATGCCACCTACAGTTAATACTTATGTCAGTGCAAAAGCAAAAATACATCTGCTAAAACAAGATAAAAGGAACAATCACTTATCCCAAGAAGATAAGAGTATAGTTCCTTACAAATGTGTAACTAGTATCAAATACAGGGTGACCTGTAAATCAGGCGTATCCATCTTACCTCTCCCTGCACTGCTTCCCAATACGTCCAGGTAAATGCTGTGCAATAGTGGACCACTTTTTAGGTCCAAATCTATTTACTAGTTCAACTATTGTTTCATCCTCCTGTATACATTTAAACAAAAACAAGTAACTCTTATTAATTATAATCAAGTTCCATATAGTCTAAATCTTTGTATTAGCAAAAGATGAAACAAGAAAAATTAAAATGGACGAGAAGCAACCATATGGATACCTCCTTAGACCATGGGCCTTTAATTAACTCCGGATTTAAGACCTTCTGCCACCTATGTAGGCATTGTACATCTGTCCGATCCTTGAAATACTCAGCTAGAGAGGCCAGCATAACAATTAGATGACTGTATGTATGTAATGTAAAATAAACTATTACAGGAAAGCAAAGGTAACCAATTTGATAAGCAGAAGTAGATCAAATGGGCAAGTTTGATCATATGCACCCAAAGAGGGATAGAAGTGAGTTTAAATTTCTAATAACAGTAAAATAACAGAAAAGAAGGAACCAGCTCACATATGATCACACCCAAATAGCCTATCAATAACAAATAACATGTCAAAGACGTACCAATCTTTTTCCAGTTCTTTCCTTTGTATCTCTGAACAGCATTCCGCAGAATCTCATCCTAAACAGACAAAACCTAATTAGTAACAGCAAGGAAATGAGCATTACATTCAGTAATTATGAATTTAAATCAACTTATCAGTAACGGTTTCATTACTTTAAAATACATACACTTCACACTATATCATACATAAGTCTAAGACTTAGTCCTGAGCATCACATCGGGATTTAAATTATTTGATTTGACTAGCAATATTTCAGTGGAATATATCCTTACTAATATGGGTCGTTGCCATTACTACAGATTTGAAAGGGACCTGCTATTCTAATTTCTAGTTTCTACTACAATGCCGGACGTATGCTTAGGAGCAGGAACACCGACAACCCCTCTAACAGTCTATTCTCTCTAATTTGCAGTTACAATCATCTAATTTGGAGCTATAGGTGTCCTAGAAGCCATCAAGTGTTTCTTCAAGTTAACACTACTGATCCAAACACGGAAGAACGCTAAGCAATTACCTCTTCAGCTGTCCACTGTCCCTTAGTTGAACGTCTTGCAGGGCCACTGGTCCTTCTGAAAAAAAATTGCATTCAAATTCAGTTATAACAAGGTCATTTTCTCAATGAAAGAATTGTTTATCATATCAAAAGTACGAGTAAGCATTATAAAGAAATACCAAAAAATAATCCTTAAAATATCAAATTGCCAAAAGGCCCCATATCAGGAATAAAAAGAAGAAACCAAATGTGTTATACCATCAACAGAGGCATGAATAAAGGAAAGAACTAAAACCATTATCATAAGTAAAGCATAAGGAGTCTCGAAATAAGAAGCAAGCAACGCATACATTAAAAGACTGTTAATTCTTGTTATCAACGGGCAATGCATAATAAGAAACTATGAAACAAATTTGAAAATAGGCAAAAATCAGATAGGAATTATAGAAGCAAGCAAAGGAAGTGTGAACTTATTTAAACTCCACTACTAAAGCAAATACAAGCAGGATCACCCAAAAAAAATGAACTGATACAGAGAGAAAAATAAAACATTTACCCATGAAGAGGCCGGATTCTCTGAGCGGACACCACACCTTCACTCTGAAGGGCCAACACACCTTCACTCTGAAGGTCCACCACACCATCACTCTGAATGGCCACCACACCCTCACTATGACTATCTGAGGGAGCAGTAAATGATTTATCACTTTCCATTGTTGATAGTAATAAAAATAACGCAGCATACCCCAATTCCAACTTTATAGCAGTTTGTTCTAATGTATGCTCTCCAATTCATTATAATTGAGCCCCTACCCTAACATACACTTTCAATTTCCACCTTGCCAGTCAGAGTCGCAACCTAATAAACATATAAAGAATAGTAATATAAAAATCAATTACATGGTAATATAATGATGGTTAGTAATTCAAAAAGATGACTTGAGAATCAATAGTTTAGATCAATCAAGTCTCAAATTTTAAATTCTAATCAATTCCCCCCTTAAACAAACAAACTGTACATCGTATCTGGCACTTATGCATCCATCAATAATATTAGGGTTTATGATGGTTAGTAATTCAAAAAGATATCAATAGTTTTGATCAACACTAAAAACAAAATCTCGATTAAACTTGTCAAATTCAAAACCCTAGACAACAATCAAGTCACAAATTTCAAATTCTGATTGAAATCGATATTAAAAAAGAACCCACTTATTATATATAAAAACAAAGTTCAAATTGACTGTTCTTGAAATTAAAATTTGAAATTCCAGTAAACTTACCAAAGTGAGCTTTGAAATGGAAAATGCAGAGAAACCAAGCGGTGATTGAACTAAAACGGTGCGCATCTGCAGATCCTAAAATCTCAATCTGAAAATGTGATTGAAAATAGAACAGTAGAGATATAAATTATAATAGAGAAGAGAGAGAGAAAATGAAACGGTCTAAAAGAGAAGCAAAATTCAAAAATAAAAGGGGCGGACTTCAGTTTCAAACCCTATGGCCTTTAAAGGTCGAGCATGTTTGGTTGTTGTGGACGGTTCAAATTTTATATTTTTCAAATCTCAGCCGTCCTTTTCCACTTCTATTTACTCCTCGTTTTTTAAATTTCCAACGGCTTTACTATTTTTCTTTGTTTTCTTGGCAATTGTTTTCAGACCTTTCGTGAATTTAGATAAACATTATTTTTTTCTCTATTTTTTTAGACTCCTTATATTTCAGTTTAAAAAATAAAACGTTACAAAGAATTATTTTTAAAAAAACAGGTAGCCAATAATGTAATTAAAACAAATGATGTTACAAATTCTAGATGTTTACATTTTTTTTTATGATTCTTAACTATGGTTAGCTGTAGAAAAATATTCAATCTCAATTTCCTTCTTTCTATTACTTTTTTTTTATCAATCTCTTAATTATAATAAAAACTAAATTATTTAATTTTTTAATGAATGAATTTTAATTTAAGAGAATAAATTTATATTTTTAATAATAAATACGTTACCTAATTAATTATACATTTAATCTGTACAATTTTTTATTTTTTTTATTTAAATTCTGATTAAATATTATAAATTGTATGTTTGCCGGTCTAAAATTTTGTTTGTCTTTCTTCATAAAAAATCATTTATTTTTCTTTAGACAATATTTAACTTATCTACTAACAATTTAAATTTGTTTTTCAAATATACTATTATTTTTAAATCTTTCCAGTTTGATCCGATATCTCTTCGATTTTTGTCAAATATACTCACGACTCATTTGTAGCTGGCGATGTTATCTACGCCAAATAAGATAATTTTATACATATAGACGTATAATATTGTGTTACATCTACTCCAAACATATTGTGAGCATATATAATAAAAATCGAATAGATGAAGGATCAAATTAACAAGATTTGAAGATCGTGAAATTTTTGGCAACATATTAAAATTCTTGATAACCAATTTTATTTTTCTTTCTATTATTGAAGTGGGTTCGACTTTAATGAAGTTCATATGTGACTCAGTATGGTTATCACAGTGAAGTGAAGTATTTTTCTCGCTGATATATCAGCTGCAGCTAATATATTTATATTACTACTTCATCAACACAATTGATAAAAGGTTAAAAAAATCATCTTTTGGTGGTATAATTTATATAAAAACAGTTAATTTTTTCTCTATCATAAACGTCAACATTTACTTGAAAAATATCAATCAAATGAAATATAATTACGAATAACTTTATAAAATCCTAAAGTTCATATAGCATTAACGTTTATTTTACTTGATCTTTAATAAAAAAAAAATTATTTAAATAGTCTCTTAACTGTTTATTTTATACACTCGTGGTCCTTTTTAGCAATGTTTCACGTCAATCAAAACGGTGACATTCTTTGCAATTCTATCCATATAAGGACCTCATGGATACAAAATGAATAGTTAAATGACTATTTAAATACAATCGTTTTATTAAGAACCAAGTGAAATAAAAGCTAATAGTATAATTTTTTTATGATGGGTTCCAAATTAAAACAAATTAATAATATAATATGGTCAGTTAGAACCTATACAACATTAAATGAATATTTAGGATCATCTTCTTATAATGAATAAATAAAATGGAAAAAACGAATACAACAAATATATGGATTTATAAATAAATTCATAATTCAAAAATAATCAACAAATACTTTGTCCTAGTCGACGCAAACATATCTACATACTTCAGTATTTTTTTTGTCAAAGTACTTCAGTATTTTGTTTAACATAATTACAAATGTTGTAATTAATTTGTATTCAATGAATAGTTAATATTTTATGCATTCAAAATCATATTCATAGAATAATCAATAATGTTCATGTCAGTGCATGGAAGAGTTTCTCTTTTAATATGAAAGGCATCCATCACGTGAAAAAAATGATACTACGAATAGCACATCCAAATTCACTTTAGGCATAAAAGGATCAATTGTCTAGGTAGTAAAATTGTAAATGTTTAACATTTTTTGCTGAGTTCTTTATTCTTCTTAATTTCATATGTTCTGTTAAAAATTCAAGTCCAAATGTCGTAAAAAGGCCCAATCTTTCATAAAAGTTTCGCAAAAATCCTAATCTTTCAATTTTGTCGATTTTGGCCAAAAACATATTATTTGGTTTCAATTGTGGCCAACTCTCAATTTGATTTCAATTTGCCTATGTAGCGCCTATGTGGCATGCACATATATTGAAAGGTCAGGACTTTTGTGAAACCAAATAATCAGTTTTTGGCTAAAATTGACAAAATTGAAAGGTCGGGACTTTTGTGAAACTATTGTAAAAGGTTTGGCCTTTTTACGACATTTGGCCAAAATTCAATGACTAAATGAACACATCTAAAAAGTTAGTCTTGCGCTTGGCAAGTGGTTGTCTTGCAATTGGCAAGTGGTAATCTCGGTTTTCGTGTTTGAAGTGAATATTCAGTGCTGTGCATTGTTTTTGTGTCTTCTTATTCATTGGCTTTGGGAGTTAGTGGGGAACATATCTTCTGAGACCAATTGAGTGGGGGTGTTGGTGGTAGTGAAGAGAACTCTTTTAACCAATAGAATTTGGTTATTTTCATGCAAATAAAACCCTAGTTTGTTTCTGTGAGTTTTGTTTGTTGGCGTCTTTCTTGTGCTGTGCTGTTTGTGTGAAGTTAATAGTGTTGCAAGATGGGTGATAAGCATGCTAACTCTGAAGGGGATGCCCACCTGGCTGTTCTGGAGGAGGAGGAGGAGGAGGAGTTGGATTACTCAGAAGAAGTTATCGAGGAAGAAGGTGAGACGAAAGGGTGGCTGGTAGGCAGATTTTTAACAGATAAATCTGTTAACCTTATTGCAATGAGACAAATGATGGCATCAATCTGGAAGCCGGTCAGAGGGGTTAAGGTGTCGGAGCTGAAACCAAACTTGTTCTTATTTAAGTTCTATCATGAACTGGATATGGCGAGAGTTGTGAACGAAGGTCCATGGACATTCGAACACCACCTGTTCTTATGTCAGGAGGTTAAACGAGGGGAGATTGTGGAGGAGGTAGAGCTGTGGTTTGCTGAGCTTTGGGTCCATGTGAATGATATTCCTCTGGACTATGCGGCGGAGAAGCTAGCTCAGGATGTAGGAAGAGTGCTAGGTGGATTCATTAAACAGGATTTTAAACCAAACAAGTATGTGGGGGCTAATTCACTTCGTATAAGGGTTCGAGTGGATACTCGTAGACCTCTGAAAAAGCGAATGAAGTTCAAACGGGGTCCAAATGCTTGGAGCTGGTTAAATTTCCAGTACGAACGTATCCCGATGTTCTGTTTTTGTTGCGGGGTGCTAGGTCATTCTGAGAATTTCTGTGCTAAATATTTCGATAATCCGGTTCCTAAAGAACAGTTGCCGTATGATGTGACCTTGAGGTTTAACCCGAAGAGAATGGATACGAAGATTGGGGACAAGTGGTTACGTGACGACAGTCCGGTGAGGAGTTCTAAGGTACAAGATGAAGATGACGTGGAATTTTTGAATGGTAAGATGGCGGAAGATCTGTCAATCAATAATTCCAAATTCAAAAATGGAAATTTGAACTGTTTTGGGAGTAATTCGGGTAGTGGTTATGGGAAGGAGATTGGTAGCTGGAAGGAAGGTATTTCAAAAAAGCAACAGATCCCTATATCCAAGGGATTCGTTGAATCAAGAGAGCTGACTGTGGTGGATGTTATTGAGGCTGATGCTAAGAGAAAACGTGGGAATAGAGGGACTGGATTTGTGGAGGTGGATAATGGGCCTAATTTTCATAATTCAGATATGATTATAGACTCAAATAGTGACAGACCGGTGGGTCCTGGAAGCCAGGCCCGCCCAGTACAATGAGTTGCCTAGCCTGGAATTGCCGTGGCATGGCCAACGCACGTGCAATTCGTTTCTTAAAAGAGTTGGTCAAATCGAAGAAACCAGAGATTCTTTTTCTTAGTGAAACTTTGGTATCTTCTATTCGTATCACAGCCTTAAAAACTGCTCTCAACTATGCTGAAGTCTCCTGCGTTAATAGTGTGGGAAGGAGTGGCGGGCTAGCGCTTTTCTGGTCTTCTTTATATCAAGTGTCTATTTTAGATGCTTCGGAGAATTTTATCGATGCTGAAATTCTTGAAGGTGACGGGAGAAAGTGGAGGTTTACTGGGTATTATGGGTGTCCGGAGAGGTGTAGGAGAAGGGAGTCGTGGGATCTTTTGAGAAAGTTGAACGCTTCTAACGATCTCCCCTGGATCATTATGGGGGACTTTAATGACATTCTGGATCGTGGTGAGAAGAGAGGGGGCTGTGTGCAACCAAATTGGTTGATTTCTGGCTTTCGGGCTACAACTGTTGATTGTGGGTTGTCTGACTTAGGTGCTAATGGCTACAAGTTTACTTGGCATAGAGGTAGCAACGAGCGGCGGGTTGAGGAAAGGCTAGACAGAGCGTTATGTTCTCTGAGCTGGAGAGATCTGTTTCCAGAAGCAGTAGTGTGGAACTTAGAAGCTTCATCGTCGGATCATCTGCCGATTTTGCTCAGTTTGTGTCCAGGGACATCCTTTCAAGGTAGACCACAGTTCAGGTTTAATAATACCTGGCTGGAAAAAAGTATGTGCAAGGATGTTATTGCCGATGTGTGGAGAGGTTGCGACGAAGGTGAGATTGGCCAGAAATTGTCAAGGAGCAGGTCAGCGTTGGAAGTTTGGGGTAAAAGTGTTGGCTCCAATTATAAGAAGAACATTGAAAAAAAGAAGAAAGAGCTTGCAATTTTTCAGCGAAGGCAGGATGAGGTGGGAAGGGATCGGTACAAAAAAGCTACGGAGGAGCTGCATATTTTGCTTGGCGAGGAAGAAAAGTATTGGAAGCAGAGATCAAAAATTTTTTGGCTTCAAAGCGGTGATGCTAATACTCGTTTTTTTCATAATTTTGCGTCGTCTAGAAGAAACCATAATAGAATTATGAAATTAAAAGATAGTGAAGGAAATTGGAAATATTCGAAAGCTGAAATTAATAATATCATTTTTAGCCATTATTCGGATTTGTTTGCAGATGATGATTCTAATTCCTGTAATATGAGCCAAGTGCAGTCCCGTATTAGTGCAGCGGATAATGCTTTTTTGAACAGCCCTGTTCTTCCTAGTGAAATTAGGAAAGCTGTATTCTCAATGCATAATGATAAGTCTCCTGGCCCGGATGGTTTTAATCCTGCGTTTTATAAATGCTACTGGAGTTTAGTTGGAGTGGATGTTGTTAGAGCGTGCCAGGAATTTTTTTCCTCAGGACTGCTTAGCAGTGGGATGACGGATACTGCTATTGTCTTAATCCCCAAAGTCAAGGCTCCAGAATCGGTGGGGGATCTAAGACCCATATCTTTATGCAACGTTGTGTACAAAGTCATTGCAAAAGTGCTTGCTAATAGAATGAAAAATCTTATGCCCAAGATTATTTCAGAGAACCAGAGTGCGTTTGTGGAGGGGAGGTTAATCACTGATAATTTTTTGATTGCTTTCGAGATTGGGCACTATCTGAGACAGAAAAGGAGGGGGCGTAATGGAGTGGCGGCTCTTAAGCTTGATATGAGCAAAGCTTATGATAGAGTCCGTTGGGTGTTTCTCAAGGATATGATGATGAAGCTTGGCTTTTGTAGTCGTTGGGTTGATCTTGTAATGACTTGTGTGACTTCAGTACGGTACACGAGTATTGGGGATAACTATGATATGACCCCAATTATTCCGAGCAGAGGTCTTCGGCAAGGAGACCCTCTATCCCCTTATTTGTTTATCATTTGTGCGGAGGGCCTTACTAGTATGTTAATGGAGAGCGAGAGGTCGAGCAGGTTACACGGTGTAGCCATTTGCAGGAATGCGCCTTCGATTAGCCATTTATTTTTTGCGGATGACTGTTACCTTTTTTTCCGGGCAAATATGGCTGAGATGGAGGAAGTAAAAGTGATCCTTGATAGATATGAGAAGGCCTCGGGGCAGCGGGTTAATTTCAGAAAATCAAACCTCATGTTCAGCCGTAATGTGGCAGAGATGGAGAGGTCGGAAATTGCAAGGGTGATGAATGTTCAAGTGGTGGTGGATCAAGGCAAGTATTTGGGTCTTCCTTCGCTTATAGGGAGAAACAAACGACAAATTTTTCAATTTATTAAGGATAGAATTTGGCATAGAGTGAAGGGGTGGCACACTAAATTTCTCTCAAGAGGTGGAAAGGAGGTGCTTATTAAGTCAGTTGCGCAATCAATTCCCAATTACATCATGAATGTGTTCTTGATTCCGACGGGTTTGTGTGGCGAGCTTGAAAGGATGATGAACTCGTTTTGGTGGGGTCGAGACCAAGAGAGGAGGAAAGGTATTAACTGGGCATGTTGGGATAGACTTTGCAAACCGAAAAAATTCGGAGGGTTGGGTTTTAAGAAGATTCGGGAGTTCAATGTAGCAATGCTTGGAAAGCAAGCTTGGCGTCTAATCTCCTTGCAGGATAACCTTATGGTTAAATTGTTTAAAGCCAAGTATTTTCACAGTTGTTCGTTCCTAGAGGCTAAGTTGGGTGCGAACCCAAGCTATGTTTGGCGTAGTATCTTTGAGGCGCAGTCGATTATGAAGAAGGGAGCTCGGGTTAGAGTTGGAGATGGGTTGAACACTCGTGTTTGGAACGATCCTTGGGTGATTGAGGCTGAGAACGGTCTCATTTCGGATCCGATGCCGCTGGAGTTAAGTAACATTAAAGTGAATCAGTTGATGGTAGTTAATTCTAATGTATGGGATACTGATTTAATTAGAGATGTTTTCTCTCCTGGGGTTGCCGAAAAAATTATTAGCATTCCTTTGAGTTCCCGTTTACTAAGTGATAGTTGGTGTTGGAGAGGTGAGAAGCGTGGGAATTTCACTGTCAAATCTTGCTATAGGCTTTTACAGGGTGAAGTGGAGAGCTGTGATGAAGGAATTTGGACGGTCATTTGGAACATGCAGGTTCCTTTGCATGTACGTAACTTTATGTGGAGAGTTTGTGCGAATTTTCTGCCTACAGCTGATGCATTGGCTTCGAAGCGGGTTTATTTCAATGAGTTGTGCCCGGAATGTGGTGGGTCGTCTGAATCAGCTGTGCACCTATTTATGGCGTGCCCTTTTGCCCAAGAGTGTTGGAGAATTGCGGGGCTCAGTCCTTGTCAGGCTAGGCAGCAAAGCTTCAAGGAGTTAGCTGTTAACTGGATAAAACAGAAGGATAAGGAGGAAGTCAGTCTGGCCGTCATGATCTGGTGGAATATTTGGATCCATCGGAATGAGCTGGTCTGGTCGGAGAAGAGATCCTCGGCGCCGGAGGTGGTGAACAAGGCGGGTTCTCAGCTGTTAGCGTGGTTAGCTGCTAGGGGAAGAGTTAATGGTCGCTCAGGGCAGCAACTTATGGACGGGGAAGGGGCTGTTAGTTGGTCTAAGCCTCCGATTGGTACCTGGAAGGTGAATGTAGATGCCGGCTGCAACGTTGATGGTTCCTCAGTCGGGGTGAGTTGTGTGGTCAGAGATAGCAGGGGTGATATCGTGATGGCGAGAGCAGTTAATATTCCGGGTAATATGGGGTCAAGAGTGGCCGAAATTATGGGGATCCGGGAAGCTCTGAGTTGGATAAAGGATGAACAGCGTGTGGTGGTGGAATCGGACGCCTTGGATGTTATCCTGGAGATTCGAGACCCATCTCGAGATGATAATGATCCTCTGATTATGGATTGTGTGGAGTTAGCGAAGCAGTTTTCTAATTTATGTTTTGTTTATGTAAGGCGATCTGCGAATCAGGCTGCGCATGTTCTAGCGCATTACGCCCGTTCCATGTCAGGTCATCAGGAATGGTTTAACCATTTTCCTGAGTTTCTTACGACTGTTGTCGCTTCTGATTTGATCTAATATATATCGATTTTCTCGTCAAAAAAAAAAATGAACACATCTAAAACGTTTGATATTCATAATTACAATACTAAATAATAGTTTATCTAAAATAATTGATTCTAAATACTTTTTTTAGGACTTAAATGGCAAAATGCCATCTAAACTTATAAGCAATGGGCAATTAACACATAAATTAACTTTGTGGACAAATCAATATACGAACTTGGTGACTATGGGCAATTAACACATAAATTAACTTTGTGGACAAATCAATATACGAACTTGGTGACTATGGGCAATTTGCCCCATTTTGGCAATTTGCCCCCTCAATTTGTCAATTAATTATCTCTTAAATTGGCAATTTGCCCCCTTAACTTGTAAATAAATTTGCCAAAATGGACTAATTGCCCATAATCACCAAGTTCGTGTATTGATTTGCCAACAAAATTAATTTATGTGTTAATTGCCCAATACTTACAAGTTGAAGGGGCAAATTGCTACTTAAGTCCTTTTTTTTAGTTGACATGAGAAGAAAATATTGGGAATGAATTTGATTTCTATCTAAGGTTTCAAATTTCAACAAGTGGTAGGGCCAAAATAATAACCCAAGATTAAATGCAAATTAAACTATAAACATTAGAATGAATTAGAGTAACACAAACTTTAAATAATTTAATTCACTATTAATCCTAATAATAAGGAGAAAAAATAGAATATGACCGTAACTTTATAAAGAAATAATGACTAATAGAAATCACCATTTCGTTCACACTAAAGTTTGAAATACAAAGACAAAACATAAATTATGGCCATGCATGTCAAAAAGTTAGTAATGGGTGCAAAAGACATACTAAATATTTCATCAAAAACTCAATTAAGCTGGAACCGTTATTATTTGCACCTCTATGAAGTAACTTCAACATCAAAAACATTACTGTATCTGATGAAGCATGAATGGCCCAAGGGAAGTCAGGCGTAGCCAACTTGCTCGCTCTCGTACAAAATTTACCTCCAAAACTGATAACCGGCACATCATCATTTCACCAGATTCTCAGACTTTCTGACTTTTATTTGGCCGACCACCTGAATTGAAGTCTCTTGACCGAGAATGCTTACCACCTCTGAAGTGTCTTCCTCCCCTGTTGAAGCAAAAAATAAAAATAAATATTGCAGATTGGCAGTACAGGAATCGAGATTAGCTCCTTGGTTATACTCAGATGCAATGCAACTATATTAATACAGGAATTTCGCACACAAAATATATTATATTAATATTACTAATTCTGACCTTCCTCGGTTACTTGAATTTCCCCGATGTTTTTCTTGATTTCCTCGAAGAAGGCTCCAGTATTCCTTCTCTGCCTCACCTAATAACAAGAATAGACCCAAAAAACAGCACTCTTCACTACACAATCCACACTATACTAGCCCAATAAGTAACGGAAGTTCATTATATGTTTGAATAAGTTATTTATGCAGAATGCTTAAGCTTATAATAACATATCAAACTAATGAAAGAAATAATACAAACAGCTTAGATAAATTGATAGTATAAAGAAAGCTAATAGTAATGTCGACTAACCAGTCACAGGTTCTAAAGTAGCAATGAAATTCTTTACAGCAAGGCCCCCATCTTTAGTTAGGACTGCAGCTGCACGTGCCTTTTGCGCTGACTCAGGTTGTTCAAATCTAATATACCCGGATTCCTCTCCAATCTTGAAATCAATAAACTTTGACCAAAGAGGAAGGGAAAAACAAATATGACAAAAAATGATTCAGTGCATCACAAAAACCATATAGTATGAAACCAACAACCTCAAGGAAGAAGTTGCAAGAAAAACATGAAGGAAAAAAATACCAATTAATTTAAACAATACCAGCACAAAGTATCTCAATACTATGGATTTATAAAGAAGAAAACCTAATTCAGCAAGCAGGAAACATTTCAAAATCTGCCAAAAAAGAAGAGTGAATGCTTTATAGTACCTTGACAGTGCCAAATTTTTCAAACACAGCCTTCAGATCCTCACGCATTACAACATTCATGTTGTTCTTGTAGGCATCAGCTTTTACATGTTCCTCTTTCTCCTTATTTTTCCCATTGGCTCCTTCAGACGACTTCTTTCCTGTTTCCATTCCTTTACTTTCAGAGCCATTTTCCCCGTCAACCTTTTCTTCTTTCCCCACCTCAACATGTTCCTCTTTCTCCTTATCTTTCTCAATAGGTCCTTCAGATGACTTCCCTTCTGTTTCCATTCCTGTACTTTCAGAGCCATTTTCCTCATCAACCTTTTCTTCTTTACCCTCCTCGACACTCATTTCATGATTTTCTTTAGCAGCAGAGATGTTATCTGACAACTTCTGTTCATTTTCTTGACCAGTGTTCTCCGCGGGGGTTGATTCTCCATCTGATTTACTGGCATTTGCATCAACTCTGACAAGCTCTTGAGCTCCACCCTGTTCTACAGATGCCTCCGTCGAAATTGCCTTTAACGAAAATGCAACAATCAAGCCCTTGGGGTAGCTGTGATCATCAAAAGATAGATGAAATTACAAACAAACATCCAATGGAAAAACAACACTTCCATTAGAAAAGGATAGATTGATTAAAAACTCACTCTGTTTCTGGATTGTTCTTGTTATTGGAACCTGAAACTGCATGGGAATTTTTAAACTTCTCTTCTTGCCTAGCTCTTTCAGCGTCAAATTCCTTCCTGATTTGGACAGAATGTTTATTATTAGGTGCGCAACCCACATGGTGATAATAATGCTGTAGTTATATTTTTATAGTAAGATGTTCATCCTTCATATTTCGAAAAAGTACATGCTTAGAACCTTAGAATAATGAAAACAATCATGAGCATACTTACTTTGGCTTCAGCTCCAGCTGCACGCCTGCAAAAACCAAACTTTGCTTCAAAATATTTTCAGCATCTTCCTGATTTGCAAACTCGACCAAAGCAGAGCCACAAATTGCCCTTTTGTCAGCCACATGGCGAGGCATCCTCACGCTAGAAACCTGAAAAAGAAACAGATAAGCATATGTTTCAAAAAGCATAAGCTAACGCAACAGATGTTATCTGACTGGCTTAGTTAAACAGTGTACTTATGTCCAATAGATAATCCAAATGGCAAGTCAAGGCAACAATTTACCTTGCCATATTGTCCAAAAAAAGATTCAACATCTTCCATTTTTGCATTATACTCGAGTGGTGATGCAGCAATTGTTTTTATGTCTAGTTGCTCAATAGCCTCTTCTGGCTTTACAAGTGCAGCAATCCTACCAACTTTCTTCCCTGAGACAAACAATCCAAATAAAACAAGAATAGATTGAGATAACTAATCTTTAAATTCACAACGAAGTGAACAAACTAAGATGCATTACAATCTCATTAGAAATCTCAAACATTTAAGCAGCAAATTACTTGGGAAAAAATCTTCCAGTACACCGAACACTTGCATAAACAAACAAGATGGCCCTGAATTGTTAAAAAATGTGCACGATAGCTCATAGAATCACACAAAAGGAAGAAAAGAACACCTGGAAGCTCCAAGTCATGAAGTTTTCATACCATGATTAGCTGCCACTAGAAGTGAGAATGAAATGCAGCTTTTGAAATTGTAAACCAAACTTTTATTTCGTTAACATAGGAATTCAAATCTCAAACATCACCTATTTTGTAAGTTCCATCATCATGATTATCCACAGTTTTGTTTTATTATTTGAAAATAAAACTTGAACTATGATTCAGTATATCCATTTCCAGTTCTACTTTACCAGACACACAAAAAGAAGAAAAGTAGACTAACCATCATCGGAAATTTTAAGAGAGGAAGATCGTCGGAGAGTTTCAGCAACAGCTTTAAGAGTTTCATCAGGCACTTCTTCAGGCTTTGCATCTACTAATTTCAAATAGCCTCTCATCTTCTTAAATGAGCATATCAACGACAAATCAACCACTGATATATTTCGTCAAAGATCAACAACTACCACATTCAAAAATTGAAAAAAAAAACACAAATAAAAAATTGAAATTAAAAGGATACTCCCATCTTCGCTTTGAGTTATAGTGTTTCTCATGAAGTTATCTCTTGGGAGATTGCTGTCACTGAAGTAAAACTCCACCTGAAATAATAACAAACAAGCAAACAAATAAAATAAACCTAAAATACAAGTTAAAATTTTAAGCGGAAATGAAATTGGACATGTAACTGAGTTACCTGTCTTAGAACTTCCTTTGCAGTAGCTTCGTCTAAAGAAGCGGTTGCCATTGTTTTCTTGTCGTTACAGAGAAATGAACAGCGACGGTAGCTGATTAATTGGAGGAGGAGGAGAGTATTTTTTGTTAGGGTTTTAGAGAGGCGAGGGAAGACAGGGTTTAGTTTAGCTTCTACGCGGTTCAGGCATCTTTAAGTGGAGACTGCAACTGACAAAATATCTAAAACACCCCTACCCTAAATCATTATAAACAAAATAATTAATCACTGTTATCTCATGAATTTAAATTCGAATTACCGTTTCTCTTTTCTTTTCTTTTTTGTCGAAGATAGAATTACACTATATTAGATATTAAGTGTTAGTGTTAGTATTCATTTTTTAATCAGCCCACTGGCTGTCCAAGGGGTGGGTCGAACCCACTTTCTCAGAGAAATGCAATGTGAGCGTTGCCAACTGGGCCAACGCTCACTTGTTACCGATTCTCTTTTCAATTTTACACAATTATTATTTTCTTCATGATTTTAGTAATTTATATAACTAAAAAATAATATGAGTAGAAAAAGTATTACTTTCAAAATTTAAGGAAATAGTAATTTGTATCTAGATTTATAAAGTTTTTTAAGAAAAGAGTTTTTACAATCCTAAATTTTAATTAAAATTGTCAAAGTGTTGAGTTAATTAATTTGACCTCATAAATTTAAGGACCCTAATAGGCCTTTGTTTGTTTTGTTTTTTTTATGTAGCTCGTTTATTTTTAAAATAAGAAAAAGCAAAATAAAATTGAAGAATTCGCATTATATGTACCAAAGATTTTACTTAAATTTGTAATTTGTTGCAACTTTTTCAATACTTAGTTAATGGCAGAAAGATAATAATAATTATATGCAGTAATATGAATAAAGATGCAATTCCTTAATTTGTTTGTCATGATCAATTAATTTACATTATCCTATTTTAATCAATTAAAAATAATACTCTTATTTTTCTTAATTAAATATCCTTACATTGTGCAAAATAAATACGTTAACAAACCATAATGACCCGATTTAAGGGTTAATTGACATTAAAATACAAAATAGTGTTCTTAATTCACCTAAAAATAAAGAATATATTCTCTAATTGATTAAAATGGCTAAACATAAATTAATCGACCTTGACGCAAAAGTTCAAAAACCGATAGCCCCTTGCTCATAATAATTTAAATGATTGTTTAATTGGGTTCATTTGTTTTTCTCTCTCACTATCTGATATGTTAGTCGATCAAATGCTGCACTCCTCCAATGTACCTTTTTTACAAGCCAAACATTACATCATGAAAATTGGTACCAGCAATAAAGAATAGACATCAGAAAGCTCAAATTCTGATATCGGAGCACTACGCCTTACTGTAATTGCAAAAACAGGATTGTACCACACATCAATGATCAAGTTCCAATCATATTTATCATCAGCATCATCATCATCATCATCATCGACAACATTGGATTAAATTTACGGCAACTGTAAAAAAAAAGTCATTTCACCCAGTCCACTCACTCCCTTTTGCGCGGGCATTAGACATTTCTTTTCTGAATTTTTCTTACCAATATCGTAGAACTGCAGGCATGAATTTGAGGTGATATTATTTGTACAAGGGAGAACAACTTCTTGTCTAGAGTTACAAACTGAATGACAGAGATAGACTCTCTCCTTTCCTTCAAGGAGCACCAAATTTCGCACA
The DNA here is from genome assembly GCF_937616625.2 of Mercurialis annua. NCBI lineage: Eukaryota > Viridiplantae > Streptophyta > Magnoliopsida > Malpighiales > Euphorbiaceae > Mercurialis > Mercurialis annua. The sequence continues at coordinate 53,032,962 of NC_065570.1, read as the reverse complement.
ACGTTGGTGCTTTACATAAAATCATCTTCCAGCTCCTGCAACGACTTACTTTCAGAGGCAATCTGCTTGTTAGATGTCATCTTTTCAGACACCATCAAACCTTTGTAGCTCCTTACTTCTGCCTGTTTCTCCTTTTCAAGCCTATCCAGTTCCTCTCGACGTTTCTGCAATCAGAAGTTTTAGATTTTGGTTAGCACTCGCATGCAAAATGAACAACAATGAGGAAGATGAACAAACAAGATTCACAGCCCTCCTCTGTCTCTATCTTCATAGGGTAGAATGAGCTAAAGACTACAGTTACATTTTCCATTGCAGACAACTATTGCTTCAGTGATGTAAACGCAAAGAACTTGCTCATGTAAAACAGAGGATATATTAAAATTTTGAGGACTTTGATCTTCAGTCAGACATGGAGTAAAAATTGCAAACATGCATAGACACTAGACAAGTAATCAAATACAGGAAAATGAAAAGGCGGCAATCATAAGGAGAAGAGGGTAAACTTACTACTCCCACACAAAACCTACAGCCATTAAGATTATAATAACAATTCTCAGCTTCTGTTCACCATAAAAAGTAGCAGCATATCCTAAGACTTCAAGTAATTGCAGTGAACGCCGGTAGAAAGATCAAGCAACGTTTAATACTAGTTATTTAAATAAAAAAAAAGAAATTACGACTCTAAAAAAAGTCATCCAACACCATTTCAATTAAACATCAGCACATATTACTTCTATTACTAATTATCATAATGCAGTCGGAAAGCAAGAAGAATAATGATGAAGAGCGATTAACATATTTCAACAACTTATAAATGCATAACAACATAAACAATGCACATCCAGAATTCACATGTAAGCCTCTACTTGAAGTAAAATGAGTACCAACGAGACCTAAAGCTCTAAAGACAACAAAAGAGAGAAAGAAAAAAGAGGAAGAATTATAGAGCTAATGAAAAAATAAATACAAACCCTATGTCTAAATATTCTATGTTTAAGAAGTCCCCTAATAAAATCAACAACGGGGTGTTATAGAACAAATCATGTACCATTCGCGTTAATCATTCATGTGCCTGAACACAATTCAACAGCATCGCAGCCATTAAATCATAAAGAGCATAAAGCTACTTCACATTCAATATTGTGCCCAAAAATGGAAAACCTAAACTTCATGAAAGCGAATTGATGATTAAATCAGGCAAGAAATACCATCAACTAATAAAAAGGACTCACTTTATCTCTCAGCAGCACCTTTCTCTCTGCTCTTTCTGCAGCATTGACTGCCTCTCTCTCAGCTGCAACCATATGTGGTAGGCAAGTATATCATTAGCACCATCGAAACAAACAAATAAACTTTTCGTAATCAACAAAACAAACACAAAAAAGAAATTTGGTCTCTTCCTCAAGAATAAAATAAGTAAAAGAAGGAGGCTAAGATAAGCTATTCACCTTTCAAATCAGGCTTTCTTTCAACTTTTGTTCTGTTCAATCTATTAACTACCTCATTGATCCGCTTGTCCACTCTCACAGTTCGAACCTAAACAAAACGCATCAAAGTAAGAAAAATGCAGAATCTTCACATACATGGCCAATAAAACAACTAAACGAAAACCGCGATTACCATCTTTGGATTATGGAAACCAACTTGACCAACATCCATGGAAGCAGTTTTCTTTAAATTGGCCCATGGAGTGTAAACAACATCAATGCTGTTCACTTTGTTTCCTGTAAGAACAAGAAAGAAAAAAACTACTTCAATAAAATTAAAACCATCTAGTAAAATCGGCGGATTGTATAATCTTTAAAAAAATTGCCTTGGATTGAATTAGCTTTGACAAGCTGAGCACAATCCTCAAGCAAGCCTTCACTTATATCATCAATTGTCTGGCCTTTGTTAAGTCTTAGATAAACATGTGCAGACGACATTTTATCCACGTGAAACCTTGCAAATAAACAAACAAACACCCAATTATTACGTCTTCATTGAATCAAAATTCTGATTTTGCAAGAATTAAGTGTCTGTTTGGTTCAAATGAATTTTATAATTTTCATGGAATTCAATTGAATTTCTACAAGATATGTGTTTGGTTCAAATGAATTTTCACAATTTAAATTTGCATTTACACTCCAAATACAATATTCAATTTATTTCACTTCATTTAATATTAATTCCGTACTTAAGATTCGGGATACCAAATACAAGAACTCATTTTCAAATGATTTTGAAATAGAATTCATTTAGAAATGAAATGAAATGAATTTTACACTAGAATTGAACCAAACAATACCTAAATTCACATTGTTTCATTTCATAACACAAATTATTGAATAAAAAGAATTCAATTCAATCAAATTCTTGCATTTTCAGACTTCACATACATAATAATTAAATAACTTAAGAAAGATCGATAAAGGTGATTAATTAAAAGAAAGTGTACCAAATATCTTCAGGGAAGCCATATCTAATAAGTTCTTCATTCTCGTACTTATCGAGACCCATAAAAATGGTGTAATCTCCTACCTCTGGTCTGGCTTTGAAGTAGAACACCATTTTTTTTATTACGTGCTCTTCTTCTTCAAATGGTTAGGGTTTCGCTGATTTTATTTTTGAGAAGCGAAGAAGCGGAGCAGGATGACTTGGGGCAACGTATCAAATCAACCTGGAGGCGTAAACTAAACGCGGTTAAAATCAACTTTGCCATTCACCACAAACGACACGACGTTCTGGAGTTTTTGTGCCTCCGTATTATTAATAGAACACCGAACCAACAAATTTAATTTGACTTGGTTAGATATTATAAAAAAAATCAGATTTTTAATTTGGTTTGATTTTTAACTATACATACTTCAATGAAATTTTAGTACAAACCAAATAAAAATAAGTGAACATACTAGTTTAGTTTGATTTGATACGAGATTTTCATTCCTTAGAGGTTTAGTTTGGTTCGGTTTAAAAAAATTAGTATAATTCTAATTTAATTTGATTTGATTTGTTTTTTTTTAAAAAAAATTGGTTCGACCTGAATGCGCACGAATATTTATGATGGATGGTTATTGAACCAATCATGTGATCTGATACAAAACGAGATGCTTGAAGCCTTGCACTAATAATGTGTCGCGCCTCGCATGTCGTCTTAAAAACTAATACAAAAATTTACTAAATTATTTTGCTAGGACACCACATTAATAAGATCAATTCCATCTTTTAAGGGCAAACGAAGATCTGAAATAAAGTCCAACACATCAAACTCAATGACGACACGAGAAGCTCCTTGCAACACATCTGAACCGGAGCGGTTTTTGGAGTGGTGGCCGGAGTTGTTTTCCGGGTGCCAGAGGACGGTGGCAGAAGTGGAGTATGGCGGAATCTAAAATTTCAGGATTAATTTTATATTGGGATAAATATGAAATCTCGAGATTAAGTGTGATATAATAAAATTAATTAGAATTCTAAATTAATGTTAATAAATTCATAAAATTTATTTATTTGATTTAAATATAAGTTTAATTAGGTTCATTTATATTGATTATGATTTTAGTTTAGTTTTAATTAGTTAGTTAGGTTTTTTTAAATTACTTTTAGTTAGTTAATTATGAATTATTAATTCTTTTAAGTATATGTGAATTTTATAATATAATTAATTAATTTGTTTTAAAATTGGGTTTGATTTTGGTTGGATTATTATGTGGTTTGTCACGTGGTTTGGTTGGATTAGGAATGTTGTCACCTCAGCAATTTGCTGAGTTAACAGTGACGTGTCACGTGGTAGACACGTTGGGAAAAAAATCAGTTCGATTCAAAAAATGGCTATTAAAGGTACCCGAATATGCTGAGACGAGATAAATGAGCCGATTTTTAAAAATTTAGACCTAACTTACAAAATTCGCAATGGTTTGACATTTTTTGGTGATTAAACCTTTTATCTGATAATTCCAACAGATTACAAGTTACAACAACAATAGTTTAACTAAACATATCGTTATAGAATGCAGAGTGTACCTATAATAATAATAAGTGATAACAGTTCTCCACAAGAAAAAAAAAATTGCCAAACTACAAAAATTAAAATTACGCAAATGTAAATACAAAGTTCTGAGAAAATATAAATTACTAATGATCGCCCTTTCTTCCCACAATTCCAATTATTGTACAAAACATGAGGCATATTTTGCAGCCTCAACAAATAATTACAGCACCTAAAAAAATAACTTTAAACAAAAATTCCAAACAAGAATTGACCCCTAAACCCCATACTTGCAGAGGTTCTCAAATCCCATGTATTCTTGATGCTCAATCTTCCATATCATGTTTGATACCCCAACTCCGCCTGTCGAAAAAAAAAAGTCGTACCATTATCAGAAAAATGCAGCTTCTCTGTTGAAAGATTACACAAACTGTTTTAAAGCTTACCTAGTGAAATTGCACTGACAAAAATGGTAAAAGCGAGTATGAAGATAATAAGTGACGCCCTTCCGAACATAATGATCAATCTTCTCACAATGTGCTGCCCTATTAATGCGGCAACTGTAGCGACTGCGACGAAGTAAAGTGCTGCCAGAAATATTTCTTGTCAGTATATCCATCTGCTGACACAAGATTGCAATACATAAATTCATTGATGGGCTCTTTACTTACCGAAAGGAACTGGAAATCGTTTCAGAAGGTAGTATTCTACAACCGACATGGATGAGGAGAATGTCATCGCAAAAGTTGCAGTCGCACTCGACACCTGAATAGAAGTTATAACTCAGAGCTTAATTTTCCCTAAATGAACAAATAAATATCCAGTTTCAAATGTCGCTCGGAAACTTATCGAGTTTTATTTATGTTTCAGCATTTCGTTTCTGTTATAGAAGAAAATGCTTATGAAACTCCGAAATTTTAAATTTATAAGTTACAAGAAAATATTGTTTCATTATTGCCAGATTCAGCATTTTCCGTGCAACATAATTTTAGTCAATGGCAGATTTGAGGGATCAAGGATGGCTATGACCTATGGAACTTTTAAAGAACAAACTCACCTGAGGAGGGACTCCTAGCTCCAAAAACAATGGACCCATAATGAATCCACCACCCAATCCAAGCAGTCCTCCGACTACTCCAGCCAACACCCCACATAAACAATAAATAACAAGTTGGTGAACTTTAAAGTCTGCGCCTTGTTCGCCCTTCGATGCAATTATTCTCCGTCCCTTGTAAAGGCCCACTGCCTCATACATCGATACCCCAACAGAAATTGGGATCTGTAGAAAAAAGAACAGATGCACTAAACAAGACTTTCAGAATCAATTTGATACATCCTGAATACTAATTTAAGCTATTCGTGCACATCGTGATTACAAAATAGACACTAGTTTTCGACAAAAGGTACCTGTAACAGGTTTACTACCCAGTATTCTACGGAACAAGGAGTCATATTATTCTGTTCATAAAAATTCAAGATTTGTCATCAGTAAGCTCTGTTATAAAACCATATATGCAAGTGTTTTTGACGATTAAAGAAAAACAGAAACCTTTGCTATCTGCAATACGAGGAATGAAACCCAAACGAAAACAAGGAGTCCAAGTTCCTTCCAGTAAACGTTTTCAAGAATAGTAACCTGTAATAATTCCCTTTCATTAGAATTAAGCACTTGCTTGTGCTGATTCAACTAAGTAGGTTACAGATTTGAGCTTACCTCTGGCTCTTTTGTTTCCTTTTCGGGGCCACTAGGAAGAGACTTGTATTCCACTTCTGCCCCTCCGCTGCCTGATACACCAAGAACACTTGGTCTCAGAAAAAAAACGGTTTTCTCCCACTTTTGGGTTTCCAAAAAATGAACGAAACAACTCACCATTTTCCTGTAAACGCCTGGCAGCCTCCTGTTAGTACAAAAAGAAAAATGCAATTAGAGAACACATAGTAGGACCAATTAGTGGTAGCTCAATTGATACCGGAGTTGTCTTCCTCGATGTAAGGTCTAAAGTTTGAGATAGAGGTGTGCACTCAGTTCGAATGAGCCAACCCATTTTTTTTTCTTTTCAAAACAGAACCGAACAGTATTTACAAGGATGTAAAATTTTCAAACCGAACCAAACCAGTCAGTTTTATTGAATTTTTGGATCTGTTCAATTTTTGCAATTCAGTTTGTATTAAAACTGAACCAAAATATTTTACATTCCAAACCAAACCAAACCAAATTTATACATTCATTTTGGTTTGGTTTGGTTTTTGTACACCCCTAGTTCGAGCTGCAATCGGAACCAATTTGAAAAAGAAAAACAAAACACATTCTCGGAACTTGATTCCTGCATAACTTTCCAGTTCATTCTAAGTGCATGAAAAAGTGAAGCTATCCTCAAAATAAAACTATCTTGACAATTCAGTGAAAAAAATAAAAGAAACTTTGGAACCTCAAATTATATCATACTGAAAACGAAACTCGTCTAGAACGCAAAGTATATAAAGTTACCTTCTTCATTATTGTTTCAAAGTATATAAAGTTACCTTCTTCATTATTGTTTCTTTCTTCCATGTTTCAACACCTTTGAAAAATGCCTTCGTCGACGTGCCTGAAACCATGACAAATTGGTTACAAAAGGGAATCACAGCAAGAAGCTGTCCAAAAAGTAAGTGAAATCGTCAACTTAAAAAGTACCCAAGAAGAGAATAATAAGCAGAACCGTGACCATCCAATCTGCAAATATGACATTAAAAGCAACACCAATACTGATACCAAGCATAAGCATTGGCTGGATGAGCAGAGTCAGATCATAATCAATAATGGGCATGTCAAGAGTAGGATGCCTTAGCTTAAGATTATAGTACACAGTTGATCCAGCAGCACCCATAATCATACCTGAGCAAATAAAAAATAAAAACACATCAAATTATGCTTCACCAGTTTAATACTTTAATAAGTCCAAAAACTCCAAAAAAAAATGCATAGTGTCACATGTCTTCTAGGCTGACAATATCCGATATGGCCCGTTTAAAGGACACGACACAGAAATTTGTGAGCAGTTTAATAAATTAAAGCTGATAAACTGAACTAGTAGATTGATTATTTGCCTATAGATAACTACAAAAAAGCTGCCTCTTCTTTTTCTGCATCTAGAATCAACCAGTTCCTTTATTTTCTTTTTATAATTAAAAAACAAAACAAAAAATGATACACATTAGAAAAGGTTTTTCTTACATTTAGAAATTGCTGTGGCAGATTTGGGATCAAATCCAATAATAAGACTAAGCATGGGAACAAAAATACCACCCCCACCAACTCCTCCAACACTTCCAAAAGCTGCTCCAAAAAATCCAATAATAGTACCCAATACAATCTGCCAACTGAATTTCATTTCCTGCTTACAAAAACATGTATACATCTCAATCCACATCATCCTACTGATTAAGAGCAAAAAAACAAAAACATAAGCTAAAAACATAGCTCGATCCCATCACATGAAATTAATCATTTTTCGAATTTAGTACATAGGACATGTTTGGTTCATGAAATAGGTCCGGAATAGGATAGCTATTCCGTATTGAATAGTTATTCCATTGGTTCATGGAATAGTAACTCCATTGAATTGCTATTCCATGATTTTGTAGAATAACTACTCCTCTCAAAAAGTAAAGAACAGGTATTCCATTCCTCGTGGAATAGTTATTCCATTCCATGAACCAAACATGGCCATAAATGGGCATAAAGTAAAAGAATAATTTGCACCGACTCTTTTACTGCCTACACACAAAATAAAGTCCATTTTGCACCAATCCTTTAATTGCTAGTAAGGTTCGTTGCACAGAAAATTGATCTAGTCACACATATTGGCATTTCCTCGAACACTTCTAACACTCAAACTTTATATTTATAAAACATTCACCATACATATCTGATGCAACAATAAGAATATATGAGAAATATTTACCGGCCAGACATGTTGGTAACCAGATTGAGCAGGCTGCCATAAGAAATCAACAGCTTGAAGAAAGTAATTTGATAAACCATCATCATTATTTTCTCTTGGAGAAACTCTTGTAAATTCACGTTTCATCCCTCTTTCTGCAGAAACAAGCACAAAAGCTAACAAAAAGTTGAGGCAAACCATTAACACTGATCTCAAACCTCTCCATGTTCCTCCTCTTCCAAACTCAGCCATCAGATCTCAATAATCTTCTTCTTCTTCTTACTTGGCTTATAAAGTAGTGATTGAGAAAATACTAAATTTTCGTCCCTACCCACTCTCAACCACCTCAAGATTTTACGAAGTTTTTATCTTTTATAGTCTTTCTTATAGTAAATACAAAACCCAAATCAAAAAATCTCTCCCTTTGGATTGTAACAGAGATTACAGTCCCAACAACCAAAACCCGAAGAAAAGAAAAATGATGATTGGTTGTCGCAAAATATAGGGAAACAGAAAGGACCCAGACGTTAATGCGATCAAAAAACTAGATAAGATGGAGTAAATAAGAAAAGTGAAACAAAGATTTGATTCGCAAAATTTGTTGATCAGCAATTGAACAAGAATACGTCTTTATAATAAATAATAACAGAGGCAAGAAGACGAGAGTGATTCATCAAAAAAATGAAGGCAAGAGTGAATAAGAGTGTTTATCCCATGCAACCGTTGCGCCACGTCATTTTTACATCAAGCCAATGAGCATTTGCGATAGGAAATCTTTTAATTATTACTTATTTTTTTTATCATTCAATTTTCCACATGGCTAACACACAATTGGTTTGTTGCACGAATGACGTGGCGCAACGGTTGTGTGCAATAATTTTTCGTGAATAAATGAATCTATCAATTCAATGTTTTTAATGGAATAAAATATTTGTGTGAGTCGTTATTATGGGCGCACAACTGCACAAGATATTAACTACCCCAGGACGCAAATGAGTTGGTAAGATGGTTTTTTAATTTATATGAGATTGTAGGTTTGAACCGTATTCATATATACAGCTATTTAAAATTTAAAAGCAGAGCTTTACGGCCTTTATCTTCCGCAAAAAACTATTCGGCTCGAATAAAAATTAATTTGAATGTGAAAGGTTTAAAAATACCGTTTATAATTGAAACTTGTTCAGAATACTCTATGATCATATAAAAAGAAAAAAAAAGATCAACCGCCCCTCTGGTGCCAATGTGAGCCTAGTCTGAATGGTTAAGGCATTTTTAAGTGCATCGAGAGGTAATGGGTTCCAACCACGGCTCGGTAACTAACAACTAACATGAGACTCTAAAAAATCGATTTCCATCTTTGATAAAAGAAAAAAAAAACCTCTGGTCAATGTTTATAATAATGCAAAATACTTGAGTTCATCTATCACATTATTGCACTCATGAACCACACTCCCGATTGGAACCAAGTGGGAAGGTTGGACGGCTCAATGTCTCATGACTCGTGAGTGAGCTAAATATTTGGTTAATTCACACTGATTTAATGATCATTTTTTTGTATCATCAGAAAGGAAAACGTAACGTTTATAGGAAAAATTGAATTAACAATCTCAACTGAATGTTGTCTAGCTTATGCTGCTTAAGTTATAGTTTATACCGTTTAAATTATAGGTCATTAATAACTAATAATTTAAAATAATTTTTTAATAATATTCATCCATAACAAGATAAAATATAATTATCCATTAAAAAACAAGAACTTTAAGACCTTAAAAAAGTACGTAGTAATTATTTTTTAAAACTAACTCATTTATTTTATTTGTGACAATGATTAATTTTATCGTACTTTACAACATAAATTATTTTAAAGATTAATTTAATTATGTATAAAATTCTTTATACTAAATTACAATTTTATCACGATTTTCAAAGTTATTAATTGTATTCATTATTTTTTAATTTTTTGCAATTATATCACCGTTCAAAATTCATCACTATTATTTTGTTAGGCGATTATAATGTATTGTAATTGTATAAATTACTTGTGGTATCTGACTTGCAGTGCCACATCATCCTTCAGTCGTCATGTCAACTATAAATCGATGAATTATTGAACGATGATATTATTTCAAATAAAAAATAAGTGGTGGATAAACTTAACAATTTTAAAAAAAAATGGCATAGACTCGCAATTTGTAAAAAGATGTTGATTTTATACGTAACTCTTATTTTACATAAAACGATGGAAACGATTGAAGTAAGGTAAGTTAGTAATATAGTAATTGTTTATATTAATGTCAACATATAACACAACATTTTGCGTTTTTCTCGATTCAAGCACAGACTAAAAAGTGTCTCATCCATTAATACAACCTTTCTCAACTTTTTATTTTATAACCCATGCATTTTATGTTTTTTTTTATTAAAACAATGTCATTTTTGGTCGTACGAACGATCAAAATGACATCGTTTCTGACATTTATATTATATATACCACATAATAAAAGTTTGTGCTATTAGTTGAAACGTTTTATAATTTGTGTTTAAATCGAAAATAATGTGAAAGGTTGTACTATATGACGACATTAATCCTAATGGCTAAACCTATTTTAAAGTCCCTGAACTATACGTTTTTGGTTGATTAGGTCCCTCAACTTTAATTTGGTTTTCTCAAGTTCTTAAACTTTCATTTTTTTGGTCATCAGATCCCTAAACTTTTATTTGACTTTCTCAAATTCTTAAATTTTTGTTTTTTGGTTCCTTAGGTCCTTAAACTTTTATTTTTTTTTACTTCATTAAGTCCTTAAATGGATCTTCCTTTAAGGACCTAATGAACCAAAAAACAAAAGTTTAGGGATCTGAGAAAGCCAAATAGAAGTTGAGGAATCTGGTGAACCATAAAATGAAAGTTTAGGGACCTGAAAAAAACAAATAAAACTTAAGTGATCTGATGAACCAAAATTGTATAGTTTAAGGACCTCAAAATGGGTTTAGCCATTATTTTAAACATACATCAATAAAATAATTGCGTGTGTTACTTCGATAATTCATGTTGTTCAATTGGTGTATCACTCAACATCACGAAGACTGCTCAAGTTTTAATTTTTTAGGAGATAATTTCAACCATATATATGAAAATCCCAGTTCCAATTTTAATAAGCACTTGAAGTCCTTTCTTATTTAATGAGGTTGGGGTTTCAGCTTTCGATTCTCTCGGATTATAATTTGTCTGTTTAAAAGGTATATAATACTCCCTCCGTCCCACTCTAATTGATAAAATATGGAGTTTTTGGTGTTTCATTCTAATTGACAAAATTAACATAACTATAATTTTTTATTTAATTTTCCATCTTTACCCTCATTTAAAACCATGTCTTTTATGGGAAAAATGGTGAATATTTAATGAAAATTTGACTAATATACTAATAACATTAATTAGCTCTATTATCAATAGAAGGGTATATAAATAACTCTTTATGTCATTTATTAGTTTGATGGAGTCTGCCTTCTGAACCGGTGAGTGAACCTGCAAAACAGGGTAGAAGCTAACCGGACGGTGGTTGTCCGATTAACTCTCCGATGCTAAAGTCAGTTTAGAGCTTTGAGCAGCGTTTTGAGTATATGAATGTAATTGTGATTCTAGGCATACCTCGTGCTCCTTTTATAGTAGTCGAATATACCTAGTAGAGTTGTATTAGGTAGGTGAATCCTACTTTGTAGGGATTCGGCCGTATCTTGAGGATTCTCCTGATTTGTCGAGATCTACCTTAATCTGATAAGAGTCCTATTTAGGAACGTCTTCCTAAATAGTCTTATCTTCCTAAAGTAGAGCTTATCCTTCCATATGTAGTGTTTGTGTCCAAATAGGACAAGGTTTCTATATTTAGTCGTGTATCCGAATCCCGGACCTGACACGCTCTTGGCGGATCATGTGGGATTCGGTCTTTATTAGTGTATTACCGAATCTTAGAGATTCGGTATCTCCTTCATATCTTTCCGTCTTCAGGGGGAGTCCGGTGTCGCCTGAGAGTGGATCTCCTGCAACTCGGCTCCATTATACTTACAGTAGGATTCGGTATCCATCATTAGCCCCCCCGCAAGTGAGCTGAAGTAGTTTGGCATTTATGCCTTAGTGGATTTTAGCTCTTTTGGAGCTGAGTTCTCTTATGCGGGCGAGTCGCTTTGCATTCCGGGCGAGCCGTTTCATATGTTTGTGGGTGACGTTTCTTCTTTAGTAAGATTCTGTGTTGCCACGTGTCGGCATTTAATGATTTAAACGGTTAATGATTCAAAAGCATTTTGTATTTAATCTCTTCGCATTTCTTCTTTTCCCTCTTACTTTGCTTTTCGAATTTACTCTCATTTCTTGTAGCTATTTCCTTTTCGTTCTTCGTTTGATTGTTTGATTCTTCGTGACTTGTTTTCTCCAGATTTTACAGGTATGTTTTCTTTCGTCGTTTGGATGTTAATATGGCTTTCTTCTTTGTATATTCTCCATGCTTTATATTCTGGAAATTTCTTCTGTACTTGTTGTTCTTTGATGTGTTCTTCAACGTGTTCTTCAATATATTTTTTGTTTGATCCTTATTTTGTGTTTATGTTTGTGATTCCCTGTTCTAGGATGCCTCTTAGTCGAGTGGAAGATGCTTGCGCTGCTATGGCTTTTACCCGATCGAAGCTTCGTAGGGATGAAGTCTTAGATATCTATTTTAAGTATAGTTTTCCTTTTGATTATAGGGTAATATTACCCGGTGCCGATATGGCTGCGTCTGACTCTCCCGGATCTTCTTGTAGGGCGGTTCTTTTTGAAGAGCAATTTGCTGCTGGTCTTAGGTTTCCTTTGGATCCCTTTTTAGTAGAAGTGTGTAGGGATTTAAAGGTTGCTCTAGGGCAACTTTACCCTGGTACGATTAGAGTAGTGCTCGCTTTTTCGGAGGCATGTAGGCTCCGGGGCTGTGCCTCTTCTCTCAAAGTGTTATATCATTTTGTAGACTTTAGGAAGTGTGATGGCTGCTTCGTTTTCGCCCTTGGTAGAGAGGGGCGATCTCGTATTTATCTTCCTTGCCTAACCAGTCGTTGGCGAAGGCGCTTCTTTATTGTCTATCATAAATTTGCTTTTCTTCATTTTTCGGATGGTTTTTCTTCTCATCCAGTTCGGAGCTATTCTTCTCCTTTAAGTTTATCCGAGTCAAAGCTTGCTTTTGACATATCTTCCTGTAGTATTGTGTCGCGTCCCCTTTTAGATGTCTTGGTTAATAGTCATCTTCGGAGTCGATGGTTTCCTTTGGAGGATCCTCCTCGAGGCTTGGCGGATCTTTGCTACTCTTTTGTTCAAGGTATATTAATTTGCTTAAGTTCTTTTTAATGTTTCTTTTGTAGGATGTCTTCTTCTTCTGACGATTTCCTTTCCGGATTTCAAGTAGATTTGGACGTTCCGATGGGTGGTCCTGACGTTCCTATCGCCGACGTTATTCCTGGCGACATTGTCGTGGATGGGGCTCCTGTTGATATCCCCCTAGCTCCCGCCGAGGTAGCGTTGCCTGAGGTTATTGTTATAAATGATGATGATGGTGATGACTTGGCTGTTCCAGTCGGCGACGAGGTGATTCCGTCACTACTCCCCCCTCTAGCATCATCTATCGTTTCGGGGGGAGTTGGGGGTGTGGCCTCAGAGGGGCCTGTTGTTGCTGATTCGGGGGAGATTTCTTTAGGTCGAGACCCGAATTCTCCGTCTAGAAAAAGACGTCGAGTTGTCGATGATTCTCCTACGAGGGAGAGTTTTCCTGGAAGCTCTTCTTCTGCTCCAGACTTGGTTCAATGGGTCGAAGGTCAGGATCCTGCCAGTTTGCTGAATCCGAGAGTGCTAGCGGAATATATCCGGACTTTGGCGATTCCTGATGATGTCACGTGGTTCTGTGGTAGGCCGGGTCAGGAGCTTTCCGATCTGGCTTGTTTTCATGGTTTCTCTGTAAGTGCTTTCTTTCTTGAGTATAATATGTTTTTTGTATTCAGTTGCTTTCTTATTTGTTTATTTCTGGTGTGTAGGCCCTTCAATCTGTTCTGGTATTGAACGACCGCCGACAGTGTGCCGAGGAGGAGGTCGAGCGTCTGTCTGCTCTTTTGGCGACTTCCGAGTCTGAAAGGGCGAAGTTGAAGGCCTCTTTGGAAGAGCATGATTCCCTTCTGGCGCAGCTCAAGGCGCAGGATGCGATTAATGATCGCCAAGTGAAAGTAATTGAGAAAAAGACCGATGACTTGACTCAAGAGATCGAGGAGCTCATTCGGATCAATTCCCTTGTTGGTGGGGAGAGGGATAGTCTTAGAACGGAGGTTGAAGGTCTTCACATCCGTCTGCTAGATACGAAGGCTTTTTACTCTGCTCTGATAAGCGAGTATCGCCTTGCGATTGGGAAGAAGCTTCTGGAGCAGAATCCCAATATTGATTTTTCTGGGGTTAACGGGTTGGATCCCCAGGCCATCGCCCGTGATCTCCTCGTCAAGATTTCTAAAGACCGTGTTTAGTAGTTTTCTTTTGATTGTATTTGCTGATGTATTCGCAATTTTGCTTTTTGTAATTCGCAATTTATGAATATATATTTTTTTTTTTTTTTCGAGATGTGCTTTTGCCTTATCTTTATGTACTTGTCTTGCCTCGAGGGTTACTCTAAACCCTGTTCTTGGCGTTGCTTTTTGTAGAGTTAATCTAAACTCTATTTATTTTTGTTTTTGTTTCGAGTTAATCTAAACTCTTTTTTGGCGATTCGCCTTTTCTGAGTTAATCTAAACTCATTTTTAGCCTTTCGTGGCGATTTGCCTGGTTCGGCGATTTTGCTTTGAGTTAATTTAAACTCATTTTCTTGGCTTTTAGCCTTTCGTGGCGATTTGCCTGGTTCGGCGATTTTGCTTTGAGTTAATTTAAACTCATTTTCTTGGCTTTTAGCTTTTCTTGAGTTTGATCTTTAATTTATTTTTTCTTCTTTCGTCTTTGATTTAATCATTCGTGGCTGTTCTTGATTTTTATTTCTTTATTGGTTCGTCTGGCTAATCAGATGGTAGCGAAATGGAATTTTTATTGATAAAAAGATGGCATACAAAGCATTAAAGATAGATTTGACGCCATCTGGTAAGACGGAGAGTCGTTACCGATGATGGGTCGTTTTTCGTTCCTATTCTTCCTTCTTTTCGGTCTTGTTTTCTTGGAGATCCACCACTGATTCATCATAGCACTTCTTGGCTATTCCTTGGTCTCCTCTCAGCGTCACTACTCCCTTTTCAGTCGGTACCTTCATTGCCAGTGCTCTGATGCTGGTTACCGCTGCCGAGTCATGGAGGAAAGGTCTTCCTAGGATGGCATTATATGTCAATTCCATGTCCACTATGTTAAATAGTGACATGATTTTCTTGTTCATTCCTCTTTCCGGGCCGATTATTACTTCCAAGGTGACTGCTCCCAGCGGGGTGATGGAGGGTCCACCGAGTCCTGATAGCGGAATTGGGACTCGGCGTAACCTTGACGCTGTTCCTCCCAACATTTTGTATGCTGCATTCGTCATGAGGTTTACTGCACTTCCTTCGTCGATAAGGATCCGCTCCATGTTCCAATTTTCAATGATAGTAGTCACTACCAAAGCATCGTTGTGAGGTGCTTTGACATGTTCATAGTCTTCTACATCGAAGATCACTGGCGGCATGTGAGTTTCTCGTATGTTCATTACTTCCTTCCTTTGCTTCCTCCTGATCGTGGAGCTACTATGCCCTCCACCATTAATCATGTGTATGGTTCCCAGAATTTTGGATGGGCGCTCGTCTTCCTTTTCTTTTGGCTTGTCTTCTCTGTTTCTTTTTTCTCCCTTGTCATTGCTCTTCTCTTTTCGGGCCACAAATTTCCTCAGTTCGCCTGTGTCGATCATTCTTTCAATCTCGACCTTTAAGTCTCTGCAGCTATCCGTTTCGTGTCCGTAATCGTCGTGAAATTTGCAGTACTTTCTGGTGTCTCTTGCTTCTGCTTTCATTTTGGGTGGCCATACCACGTTTTTGATGTTTTCTTTGATCCACATGAGGACATTAGTTCGGCTGGTGTTTAATGGAGTGAAGTTATTCTCATCATCTCTGGGATCGTATCTCGATTCATATCTTGTCTGGGGGGCGAATCGTCTGCTTTCTTCGGGTCTTCCTCTTCTGTCATCAGGTTTGGACTTGGTTTTTTCTCTGGATCTCTCTTTTGATTCTTTTCCTTTTGCTTCCTTTCCACGAATCGCCCTTCGCCCTTCGTCTAACTCGAAGTATTTCTGAGCTATGCCCATTAAGTTTGAGAAAGTTGTGGGTTTATTGACTAGCAGCTTGTCCACCAGCTTTCCGAATCGCGTCCCGTCTCGCAATGCTTCTGTCGCCATGTCGACGTTCAGGTTGTCTATCTTCATAGCTTGCTTGTTGAATCGTTCGATGTAGCTTCGCAGGGTTTCTCCTTCTTCTTGGATACAGGCTCTTAGGATACTGGTAGTAGTTTTAGCTGGGATGTTTGTGAGATATCTGTTGAGGAATTCTGTTGAAAGCGAAGCGAAGCTTTTGATCGAGCCTGGTTTTAATTTGTTATACCATCTCTGGGCTGTGCCCGTGAGCGTGGTAGGGAAAACCCTGCAGAGGATGGCGTCTGATACGCTGAGTAGCCCCATGGTTGCTGTGAACCTAGAGGTATGATCTCGGGGGTCTCCTTCCCCATTGAAAATTGGCAAGGTCGGCAGCTTCATGCTGTACGGGATGGTTTCCTCCATGATCTCGGGCGAGAGGGGTGATCCTTTCAACCTGAGGTCCTCTATATCCAATTCTTCAGATTTTAGTTTTTTGAGCGCTTTGGCGATCTTCTCTTCTAGATCTTCTTCCACCACATATGTGGCTTTGCTTTTTTGGGGTGTTTCTGACGATTCGCCCTCGCCTTCTTGGTGTTTTTTCTTATTTTGTTCTTTCCCTGCATCTCTTTCTTGTCGCTTACTCCTTGGTGGGGCGTCTTCTTTTTCCTTCTCCCTTCGTTCGTCTCGTTTCGTATTCAGACCGCTTCGGGCGTCCTCCTGGTTGTGCTCATTTCTGGGTGCCTCTGGTGATTCCTCGTTAGATTTTTCTCTGTCAGGACTTTCCTCTTCGCTGGTTTCCTTTTCTCGCTGGTTTCTTGCTTCGTTCCTCTCTTCGTTTCCTCTGGTCCGAGGTTCCTTGCTTTTGTTGTTTTCTGCCCTTGTCTCCCGTCGGCCTGGGTTTGCATTTCCTGTTCTTTCTCTTCTTCTGGGAGCTGTAGGGCTGAAGTTTTCCCTTAGCATTCTCATAGTTTCTTCGTGCCTGTCGTTTGTTCTTTTGGCCTCATTAGCCAATCTGTCAAGATTTGCCTGCACAGATTCTAGTATCTTTTTCAGCATTTCGCTGTGTGGATCTTGTGTCGCTGCATTTGGTGTTTGTTCTTCAGTGCTTAGGTTGAAAGCAATTGGGATGCTTCCTCTTATTGGATTAGTTTGGTACTGGGGTGTTGAGAAAGAGAGCCCTCCGGTGTTGCTTTTTTCCCCGGAGTTGAGAAGCCCATCTTCCGTCACGTTGATTATCTCCGGAGTGCTTTTTGGGTCCATTGGTTGTTTGTCTTTCAGGTTTACTCTTTCAGAAGTCATCTTCTTCAATGAGATTTGTTTTTGAGTTCAGAAAGCTCCTTCTTTTGAAGTTTAGTTAAGCTTTTCCCACAGACGGCGCCAATTGATGGAGTCTGCCTTCTGAACCGGTGAGTGAACCTGCAAAACAGGGTAGAAGCTAACCGGACGGTGGTTGTCCGATTAACTCTCCGATGCTAAAGTCAGTTTAGAGCTTTGAGCAGCGTTTTGAGTATATGAATGTAATTGTGATTCTAGGCATACCTCGTGCTCCTTTTATAGTAGTCGAATATACCTAGTAGAGTTGTATTAGGTAGGTGAATCCTACTTTGTAGGGATTCGGCCGTATCTTGAGGATTCTCCTGATTTGTCGAGATCTACCTTAATCTGATAAGAGTCCTATTTAGGAACGTCTTCCTAAATAGTCTTATCTTCCTAAAGTAGAGCTTATCCTTCCATATGTAGTGTTTGTGTCCAAATAGGACAAGGTTTCTATATTTAGTCGTGTATCCGAATCCCGGACCTGACACGCTCTTGGCGGATCATGTGGGATTCGGTCTTTATTAGTGTATTACCGAATCTTAGAGATTCGGTATCTCCTTCATATCTTTCCGTCTTCAGGGGGAGTCCGGTGTCGCCTGAGAGTGGATCTCCTGCAACTCGGCTCCATTATACTTACAGTAGGATTCGGTATCCATCAGTTTGTATTGGTTATTGTAATTTAGTTATTTTGTCAATTAGAGCATCTCCACTCCTATGCTAAATCAACATCACAATGCTAAATTTAGCATTTAAAATGAAATGTGCTTCTCCATTGCTATGTTATATGACGTGCTAAATTTAGCATATGCTAAAACTCATGCTAAATTTGGCACCTTGTTTAGCATATGCTAAATTTTTATCCACTTAAATTAACTATAAAAATACCATTTATAGCAATTTTATTTACCATAATACATAATTTTTTTATATTTAAATTAATAAATTATAATAATAATAAATAATTACTATTAAAAAAATAATTCAAATAATTAGCTAATAGCATATTAAATAAAATAAATAAATTTCATAATATTTTTATCATGTATATTTAAATTTAAAAATAATATTATGCTCTATTAAAATTATTTATTAAATATTTATATTATAATATGTAATTAGTGATTAGTAATGAGATTTAAATATCAAAATCAAAATTAAACTTATAAATAAATATTTATGTTTTTTATATATAAAATAAATTAATATTAAATTAATAGTTTAGCATTTAATATAGCATTATGCATTGGAGATTAAATTTAAAATTCGTGCTATATTTAGTGTTTTTTCATATTTTGTGCTAAAAATATCATACTATATAGCATATGCAATGGAGATGCTATTAGAGTGGGACGGAGGGAGTATATAATAGGCTAAACCTATTTTGAGGTCCCTAAACTATACATTTTTGCTTCATTAGGTCCCTTAACTTCTATTTGACTTTTTCGGGTCCTTAAACTTTCATTTTTTGGTTTTTCAGATCCTTCAACTTTTATTTGCTTTTCTCAAGTCCCTAATTGTTTATTTTTTGATTCATTGGGTCTTTAAATGGATCTTCATTTAAGGACCTAATGAACTAAAAAATAAAAATTTAAGGACCTGAAAAAGTTAAATAAAAGTTGAGGGACCTGATAAACCAAAAAATGAAAGTTTAAGAATTTAAAAAATCCAAATAAAAGTTGAAGTACTTGATGAACCAAAAAATAAAAGTTAAAGGACCTTAAAATAGGTTTAGTTTATATAATAATACTAATTAATATCGTTAATCTCCGTTAACAATTAATATAAAATAAATCTATTTTTAATAAAAAAAACATAGAAATAAAAAAATCAAGTTTAATACGAATATAATGGGTTCTTGATTTTGTACCGAAAGCATACATCATACCATAATTATAAATGGGTTAATATCAAAAAAAATCACGAACTTTACATGTTTTCTCATTTTAATCACGCAGTTTAAATTTTCTCATTTTCATGCACGAACTACCACTTTTTCTCAAATTCATGCACGGCGCTGAGGTGGCACTCATTCATTGGTGTAAAATGACCTCCACCTCAGTGAACTATACCAATGGGGCCGTGACACCTCAGCACCGTGCATGAATTTGAGAAAAAAATGGTATTTCGTGCATGAAAATGAGAAAATTTTAACTGCGTGATTAAAATGAGAAAACATGTAAAGCTAGTATTATAAATTATAAATTGTTTTAATATATCTTTTGACTTTTAAAATTTATAGTATATTTTTTATTATGACAAAAATTACTTTCTCTATCTTATATCTAAGGACTTTAAATTGTTAAGACAAATTATTTTTAATTTTTTTAAAAATTAACTATTTTTATTTATATTTTTCTAAAAAAGGAAAAAGAAGAATGTAAATGAGTCTAATATATTTCAATTTCACTTTCATTTTTATATACAAAATATAAAATAGAACATTTATATTCCTCTTGATTCTGATGAGGTGTCGAATTAGGTGACAGTCTAATCACTATTTTTCACTACATCAACATATTTGTGATTCAGTTTCTATTTTAGGGGTCAAACATGTAAAATTTTAAAATTAGGATATCAGATAGGTTAAATTCAAATATTAAAAGTCAGATGGATAAATTTGTACAAATTCAGAGGTAAAAGATGTATTAGGCCAATATCCGTTTGTATATAAATTTTGTGATATTTCGTCGGCCGGAAGAAGCGCCCACCCGCCCTCATACACTGGTCCCTCCCATTGTCCCTGAAAATGTGCGATTATCATTTGATTGCGACGATGATTTACTTCTTATCGATACAGGGGCCAGGCCATACCTTATTTTCCTCGATCTATCTTTTGTTTTTGTGCTCTAATGTGCTCACAATATATTCATTACTCTGAATTGTTATTTTCACAAGTTATTCGTATTATTTGACTCTTTCTTTATAGACAAATCAAATTTGGATTCGAAATATGGAATTTCTGTAAATCTACAAAACTTTATCCCACCTACTTTATTATTTTTCATAAAGTTCTAATTTGGATAATCTTTTTATTTAATTTCTAAATCTATTATTAATAAATAATTGTCATTAATTTTTAATCAATTCTCAATTTAAATAAAATACTTTTAAAATTTATAAAAGTTACAATTGGTAGATAACTTTAGATGTTTTCAATAATTTCTTGACTGTAATAATTTTTTATTTAATTTTCAAAATTATTATTACTAAATTTTCATTAGTTAATGTTAAACTGAGAATAAAATACACTTATTTCTTTAATTTGTGAAATTATCATAGAGTATGGATGAATTAGATGGTCATCCAAATATAAGTTTCATGTACTTCCCAAGTTGGCAACTATGGAAGGTTATAATATTAAGCCATACAATCGAGAAATGCCAAAATTTTGATCAGCAAAAATTTCTGGTTCCTTTGCATATCGATCAGACTTATCCCAGTTGGTAATATCAAATTAAATTTTAATGCGGCTACCTTAGCAAAAAAAGCATTTTGGAGTTGTTGTGGTTGTCGCTATAGACCATATACCGTCGTTGTACTTGGGCGTTTTGATGCTTTTTTTCGTCGTATTTGGAATTCGAGATATTAAATTTTCTAGTATTTTGTGAAGCATCAAATTGGACACTTTCTAAAAGTTGGACATAATTGATTTTTGAAAGAGATGCTCTCCACGTAACTCAGTCGATCACTACTTATTTTGTATTACTTAGTTTGACTTGGGGTATCTATCATGATATTTGACATCTGTTATCTACACTACAAGAATTTAAAGTCCAATATGTGCCTCGCCAATTTAACAAAGCAATGCATTAGCATGCTCAGATGGTCAAGGCTGCTATGACTGTTTTTTTTTTAAGTTTTTTCATTAGATACTGATGTATAGTTGCTCTTGTCTTGTGTATATCTTTAGTTACCTGTTTTGGTAATATTCCATCTATTCTGAAATAGTTGTCGTTTTAGCCATTTTCACACAAATTAAGAAATTAATAAATATGTCTAAAATTTTAAGTATTTTTACTAAATTAATCCTTCTTGAAACTTGTTAACATTAATTAGTATGACTCTTTATTTGTATTTTTGTATTTTTTCAATGAATTAATGAGGGATATATGTGGAAAAATAGCAATAAATGCTTTTTTGGTATCTTAAAGTGACAAGTATTATGAAACAAAAAAATCTCCCTAAAACGACAATTATTTCAAAATGGAGGGAGTATATAATATCTTCTAAATTTTTTTGACAAAATGTATACTGTATTTAATTTTAATAACATATAACTACAAAATGATTTTGAGATTTGTAATTGCATATACCATATTTTTTTTAAAATTTATAAAAAAAAATACTTCATCTGTCGTAAATTGATAGGCATTATTTTTATTTTTTATTCCAAACTATAGCAAGTCATTTATTATTTAAATGGCAAATTGTCATATTTATCTTTAATAGTTATAGTAAAATATATTTAAAATAATATAAAAAATATTAAAAAATAAAGTTATTAATATATAAAATAAAAGTGAATGCTACTATATTTTTATATAAATAAATTTATTTTATCTAAAAATGCCTATCACTCTAGAATGAGTGACGTAATATTTTCATGCAGGCTGAATACATAGTTTGACCCCTGAACTTGTACCCTTTTACCCATCTAACCTCCAAACTTAACGTCTCACCTATCAAACTCTTGAACTTGTTAAATAATCCAATTTGATCCCCGAACTTGATAAATACGTAAACATTTAACCCCTCCGTACACAATTTCTTCTAGAACGTTTCAAGTGACAAGTGGACATGAAGGGTTCAATACTTACATATTTATCAAGTTCAGGGGTTAAATCGGATTATTTAACAACTTCAGAGGTTCGATAGGTGAGACGTTAAATTTAGGGGTTAGATGGGTAAAAGGGTACAAGTTCAGGGGTCAAACTATGTATTAAGCCTTTACATACTTTGACCTCTGAACTTGTACCCTTTCACCCATCTAACCCCTAAACTTAACGTCTCACCTATCGAACCTATGAACTTGTTAAATAATCCGATTTGACCCCTGAACTTGATAAATATGCAAATATTGAACCCTTCATGTCCACCTGTCACTTGAAACGTTCTAGAAGAAATTGTGTACGGAGGGGTTCAATGTTTACGTATTTATCAAGTTCGGGGGTCAAATCGGGTTATTTAATAAGTTCAGGGGTTCAATAGGTGAGACGTTAAGTTTGGAGGTTAGATGGGTAAAAGGGTACAAGTTCAGGGGTCAAACTATGTATTAAGCCAAAAACATAGTAGCAATTAATAATACACGAAAGCAAACAATTTGGAGATAAATTGTTGTAACTTATGGCTATAATAATTAGAATAATGATGTTAGGTAGTAAAATTCACATGCTTAATGCAAGCGACGGTTCTGATCTTTAATTAAGTGTAATTAGCTGCTATGTAGATCATAATTATTGCTGCATATGTGCTTTTAAACTGACTCTACATACAGTCAGAGAAGATGTGCACAAAAAAGTCAAGTAGAATTATAGTGTCCACATAAGCAGGCAGCTAAAAGACGATCATAAATTATTTACTTATACTAATTATATTGTACTACAAAATAATAATTTTTTTAAAAAAAAATTAACTAATAAAATATATCTTAATCTTTATTAACAAAACAGAAAACATTTACAAAATATACCAATCATTCAATAAATGAGTGTGTGTAACGTGTGTGTGTCTTTATATATATATATATAAAATTATAATCTATTTATAATATGCAACCGGCATAAATCATATATGTACCCTTTTAATTATATTATTTCTAAAATATAATTGTAAAATTATGAAATAAGGAACTTTCGTAAAAGAAGTTTTAAATAAAATTTAGTGATATTATGTAACACAGAGAGATATTATATTAACATTTTTATGTAAGTAAGATTTAGCTTATACTTCCATCATTAAATTTGTCAGATATAATATGAGTAGTTATTTTCAACAATTTATTATGTGAAAGTTAAAGAAGTCAGTATGACATCTAGATCTATAGATTGTTAAACATTAGTTCAGAATAAAGCTTACTCGACCTAGCCTTTTGGTCATACTAAAATAAAATTTTATATCTAAGATTTTCCAAATTACAATATTCAGCTTCTAAATATGTGTTAGGTATAGAGCGGCAGACAGATTTACCAAATCTCAGTTTAAATAATAGCACTTAGCTAACCAAAACTTTTGTACTAATGTGTATACATTAATTAAAGTATTCGATAGCTCACAGAAAAGTACCTGCACTACAAATTAAATTAAACTTCTTCTCACTATTTAAAACAAAGAGATACTGTTCGTATTAGTTATTAAATCATAAAAATTGAGGGTTGTTCCTTTGTTAACAATGATTGATATTAAAAGACATAAAACAGTATGACTGATTCTTAATCATGTGCATTACCAAATAGATACGTAAATTATTAAAATGAAAGCGTAGACAAATTGGCCACTCTTTTTCTTTTTCTGAATAGTCGTAATTATGCATAGTTTCTTTTTAAAAAAAAACTCATAAAATTTCATTAACCAAAAAGCCAATTAATCGGCCAGAACATGATTTTAAAACTTTTGGAGGACACAATCCCTCAAAACACTACTCCTAATAATTGTTACTAAAGCCGCTCTAGCTAAACAATGAACAAGCAACCTTTGACAAAAAAAAAAAACAATGAACAAGCATATTAGTACCCATATTGTAACAAGAAATACTAATACATTTCTCACTACTAACTGGACTTAAGCTGTCTTTCGCTATTAAACTCACATCAATACACAGCACATTGTTGATAGTGAATGCCTCTATTGCAACTTTTGAGTCTGATTTTACCTCAAAAGGAATTAGATTGACTTCTTTTGCTATGATATGCCTTCTCGGATTGCAATGTGAATGTTGAAACCAGCGTCTTGAACCATTCCTGTGGAGGCTCTGAACGGCTGAACACGCTAGAAAAGACTCCGTAGATGGTTGAAACCGCTGGAAAAGACAGAAACCGTGAGAACGGACACCGTAAACTGCCGGATTACCGAAATTTGATTCTCTCGAACCGCAAAAACTACTCTATAAGGTGGAGACATACTAACTTTAAATTAGATTATAATAAATCAACCCAACTAGCGCACAACTAAACAACTTTTAGATCTAAATTAAAATTGGCTGAGACAGCAAAAAAAATTGAAAAGTATGAAGAAAATTAAAATAAAATTAAAACAAACAAAAAAACAAGCTAAATTATAGATGTAGGAAGGTGATTTTAATTTAGGAAAATCACCTTCCATGACAACAAAGAAGCTGGCGGCTATGTTAAAAGTTGGGAGAAATTTGGGCTACAGTTCTGATGATCATTGAAGTTTCTTTCATGCTTCAAATAGTTTTATAATTGGTCTTATATTTGCCACATGTAAATTTAATAGGAACCAAATTTATCCATTTTCAATTATATAATAAAATTATCATTTAACTCATTGATTCTATCTTCTTCCACCTTTCATCTTACACGCACAAGTCCCCTCTATCCTTCTCTGAGACATCCACAACTTGAGAAACCCTAAATTCACCTCAGTTCCCTTAATTTAACATTTGCCTATAGCGTTAAATTAGGGTTTCTCAATTTCCTAATTTCACCTAAATTACCTTTGATATATAGGGTTTCAAATATATTCGCTTTTTTTTTAAAAATACTATAGTTGGATTAGTTTGGTTGTGTATCGTTTTTTAATAGGATGTCGGTTGGGACTGTCTGTCTTCGTTTATGTCGCTATGCCATTTCTTTTTACCACTCCGTTTCAATTAAATTCTTTCAAATAGGATAAATGCTAACAATAATAATAATTTAGTCTTTACTATAAAATATTATTATTGATAAAAAGAATGACTAACTTTAAAATTTATGAGTTTTAGCGTTTCTGATAATTTGGATAGAAACTTTTAATTTTTAAAATATGAACTATTTTTAAAAAAAAATTAAGATGGAATAATTTTTCGTTAAAAAATGCTAATGTGGTCATCATAATATACGTTCTGATGTCTACATCAATAGTTTTTATCAGTAAATTATTTGGTGTCTCGAATTGTAAAAACTTAAAAGTTAATGTCAAATATGATAATTTAAATTCGTATTAAATTTGTTAAAAGCGTTAGAATTTATAACTTTTAAAGTAGTTAAGCTAAAAAAATCCTAACCGCCTATATTTTGTTTATTATTTCTTCTTCGATCGCCGTCAAATGTTTAATTTTGTCGTTGGCAGTAGCCATCTCTTTTTCTACATTGCTTTAATTCATAAAATTTAATAAATAGTCAACTCTTTTCTATTTTTATTTTTAAGGGATCAAAATTTATCGACGAAGCGCATATCAAATTTTAATTTATCAGTAATAAAGAATCGAATATAGATTGAAAACCTTTTAACAATAAAAATAGAATCGTTGTTTATTTCCCTTTCTATGTGAAGGTTTGCTATCCTTTCTTATGAAAGGTTTGTTGTTGTTTTTTTAAATTATTTGTCGGATGATGGTTGAATCAGATATTATGCTGTAGTTTTTGATATCATAAATCAGTTAGCGGACATTAAATAAATTTGATCGAGGACTTCATTTAATTGGTTCGATTTAATAAAATTTGATGAATTAAAAAAATAGTTAAGCTTAATAAAATGATAGTCAATTATGTTAGAGTGTTATTGTGGGCCTAGCCTGAATAAGAGATTTTTAGACAAATACCTATAAAACACATATTTATTCTCAAAAATACCTTTTGACCAAAATTAGCTAAAATTTACGGATTGACCAAATTTTTTTATAAAAATACCTTTTTCATTTGCAAAAATACGATTCAGTTTACTAATGGTTTACTAACGGTTTACTAAACATATGTTTTATGTAAGTTCACTAACAGTTTACTAATGGTCTACTATCGGTTTACTTAAAAATCAAATTACTATTTTTTATTTTTAAATTATAAAATGTTAAAATAAATTATTACTTAATCTAATAAAATTATTGGTGTGCCAGTAGTAAACCATTAGTTAACCAACAACAAAACCATTACAAAATACACAAATAAAACAAAAGTTTACATAAAAATTCAATAGCATCATCAAAAAACAATTATAAATAACCAACATTTAACTTAAAGTTTTCTAACAGTACTATTAAATTTAAAATTATTAGTTTACTATTAGTAAACCATTGGTAATAATTATTAAATTATTAAAGTTTTCTAACAGTATTATTAAATTTAAAATTATTAGTTTTCTTAAAAGTTGGAAATAATATTTTGAAAATTAACTATAAATTTATCGACAGTTTACCCACGGTACTAACGGTGTACTATCACAAAATTTATAATAATTTCTTAAAAGATGGAAATTAACTATAAATTTATCGACGGTTTACTCACGGTTAACTAACGGTGTACTAAGAATAAATTTATTAATTTTTTTTAAAAGTGCAGTATGTTTAAAATACACAATTCAAGTTTACCAACAATTTATTAACCATATAATCATAAATAAAAATTATTACAAGTTTTCAACGGTTAACTTAACGTTTACTAACAGTGTATTACAAACAAAATTATTGGTGTACCATTAGTAAACCACTGGTTAACCAACAAATGGAAAAATTTACAATTATTTAGTTTACTATCTATTTAATATCGGTTATTATCAATATAATGAAGGTATACTTAAAACAAAACTCCAAATATAGGATTAAAATTGAATCAAAAGACTCTTATCAGTCTAATAAAATTATATCACAACCATTATTTTCAAAATCAGTTTCATTTAACTTCATAATTCTTTATAATCCAAAACTATTCGAAATAGATTTATTAATTGAACCAAAAATAGTCAATATATAGTAAAATAAACGTTATAGATCAAAAACTAAAAACACCAGCAACTTGCTAAACAAATGAAAATAAATTTACTATTAAACCTATGGTAAATAATTAACTAATTCTATGTGATGAATGAATTATAGGTGGCATTGCATAGTTGTGGAGATATTCAATTCCTCTTGCACCATCTAGTGCAATTTCAATCATCATTCTCCATAAATTTAAAATGATGCTCTTGTTTTTGTGCAAGTGATCATGGAGTGACACATTGCTTATGAACTCATAAACCAAAAGCCTCCCATCATTCCCTCATGAATATAACCCCAAGACATAGCCGTCCACGAGACAACATTTCTCTCGGATATTTTGTCAAACACACTGCGCGCTTCATTTATCGTCCCATTCTTAATATACCCTTGAAGAAACTGTATTTTTGTCGGGCATTTCATCGAACAAGTTCTGGGCCTCTTGAGAAAGCTTGTTCTGAAAATAGCCAACAACAATTGCATTCATTGAAAGATGGTTTTATAAGGCAATCCATTGAATATCTTGCAACCTCTACTTAATTTGACCGACATGAGCAAAATGAGAAAACTGAGAAGTGGATGAAGTTGCATAGAAACTAACACATTAGGTTTTTCGGATGAGCAAAATGAGAAAAGTGAGAAGTGGATGAAGTTGCATAGGAACACTAGTTAATCACTCTTTTGGAAAATGCCTGTGAAGAATGTCGTCTTCCTCGTATTTGTCGGTATAAGAAATTGTATAGGTCAAAGAAATAGGAAAAATAGAGGAATCATATTATTATATGAAAAAATCGTAAAAAGGCAAAAAAAAAAAGATGAAAGTTCAGCTTTGATAACTTTCCGTCGTAGTTATGCGACAGTCGACTCCGGACTGTGAAACTGGGAATATTTTGCTGTTTCACCGTGCTGGGTCTAAATTCTTCAATGGTTAAGGCGTCTTTAAGTGCATCGAGAGGTTGTGAATTCGAATCACGTCTCGGTAACTAACAATTAACATAAGACTCTAAACCACCTTTGATAAAAAAAAATTATGTTAAGAGTTTTTATAGTAGTCAAAAGTATAATAACTTTTTGAGATAATAGAGAAAAGTAACGATGGAAGGGCCTTTTTGTTAGGCAAAAAGGTGACAATGCAAAGACAATTCCAGCAAAATAACACTTTGACACGATTTTGGATCACCATCTCCCATAAGTGATTCATGTGCTTGACGAAATAGTAATAAATATAATTCATAATTATGAAATAAATTCGATTTTTAAATTGTAATCAATAAACTTATTTTTTTTTTTCAACCTATATAATAGTTAACATATGTTTTTGTCTTAGGTTTGATATCTTAAAAATATCAATATTTTATGGATCAATTCTAACTAGCATTTAGCATAATTTCATACTTTTTGTGTCAATTATATCTTTTTTTAAAAAATTAAATTTTACCACATGTCAGTCATGTTAATGTTGACTCAACATATTGACAAGTCATCTAAAAATCTAACTGAATCATCTGTGATCCTTAATTAGAAAATAAATTCAATAACCGATTTTTAAATGACTAATAATTCATTTTAATTTTTAGGTAACATGTTAGCATTTGTAATTAAAGTATGGTATTGTTCTAGATTTTTAGGTAACATTTTAGATTTTTAAATGACCAATAATTCATTTCGATTCTAGATTTTCTTCTCATTTTTCGAGAAGGAAAATTCATTCTCTTCAGACACTTCAGATTGATATCGTTCCTATTATTTCTAGGAGAGTGACTTGGCATAGATGGTTGACTCTCTCTGATCGCCTCAAGATAAATATTGGCGGATCCTTTATGCTTGGTCGAGGTGCGGTAGGTGGTGTTATTAGAGATAGTGGTGGTACATGTATTAGTTATTTTGCAGATATTGTGTGTGTTAGCTCCAATCTTGATGCAGAGTTACAGACTCTTTTGCAGTGTTTGACAAGTTTTTTAGAATTTTGGTCAGATGTTACTCAGGTGGAGTCTGATTCTAAAATTTTGGTAGAAGTTCAGGGGTCAAACTATGTATTCAGCAAATGCACAATTATTGCCCTTTGAATCATTGACAGAAGTTTGCCTCATATCTCTTCATTGATGGACTCAAGGATCTTCACTCATATTTTAAGAGAGCCGAATATGACGGCAGATGCACTCTCCAAGATTGACCACCCATTACCTGTTATTACTACTTTTGATGTAGCTGATTTATTATCTTCTTTTATTTGACAGGACAAACATGGTTATATGTTTCCTAAAATTAGTTGAGTGGACAATGTCCCATTCATTTTTATAATTTTTCTTTTTTGTTTATGGATCGAGAGGATTTTTTTATTTCTTATTTGTATCTCTTGGCTTATGTAACCACGGCTTCCATCCGCCATAAACGAAGCTATTAATAAATTGCATGGCGCTCCCACGATTCAAAAAAACAAACAAACACCACATATCATATATTTAATGGATAATTCATAATCCTATAAATGATAAATATCTATTTTGATTCAGAACCCGATAAATTTGGGTCGAATTCCCTAACTCTATTCGAGCCGAAAACCGGCCAAAAAACCGTTAATATAGCTGAAGAATCTGTTGCATTCCCTCCAAAAGAAAGATAACAACTAAAACAGAATGGGGCAGCTTCGTCTTCAGTTGCAATCAATGTTATCAGCAAAAGTGAAACCTAATAGTTACTTAAACGCACCATGCATACCCATGGCTTCTCATAATATTCTCTTCTTAAACTCTTTATCAGTTTCTCCTCGTATCTCCGTTTATCCTAAACTTAACTTCACCCCCAGCTCTGCTTCTTTTCCGGCAGTACGATCACGCTTCGTCTGCAAGATGAATGGCTCAGGTGAATTTTTTCTCCGATATTTACATCCCCAATTCGATTTTTGGAAAAAAATCGTATGGGCTGCTCATTTTTCACCGAGAGAGAGAATTTTTCTTCTCTTGGGAATTTACACAAACACCTGGCGCATGTGTTGCTTATGTATGGTCAGATAATAAGTTGGTCAATCTCACCTGTTTCAATTCTATAATTTTGAGTATAATTCTTCCCAGAGAAGTATTTGTCGCAATTCTAGCAATTCACAAAATGTTTAATATGACTGGGGAGTATATATTAGAAAATGCAAGTGAATTCTAGTTAATTAATTCTTATGTTTGAAAAAGCTTACTTAAAGTTGGTAACCATTTGCAGAAGTCTATGTTTTTGCAAGAATTCAGTTGAATAGTTGTACTTTTGCAAATGTTTATTTGAAATGTAAGAAAAGTGGTGTTTAAGCAAGTATTGTCATTTCTATGCTAGATATGATAGGGCAACTTGAACTTGATAAGCCAGAAAAAGGTCGAAGGAAACAAGAGAAGCGTGCAAATGGCATATTTTGGATTATACTTCTTAATCTTGGAATGTATGTTGCCGATCACTTGTTTCAGGTACTTTACTTCTAAATCTTGCTTTCATTCATTTACATATCTTGCTGATCCAACTTAAATAAAAATTGTTGCTTCACAAAAACAACTACAGAACCCCTGAAGTCATGAAACGAATTACATTAATTGAGGGCTTGTTCTCTGTTGTCAAAGCTGTGTATCATTTATCTGCCAGTCGTTCCATAAGTTCCCATTGTTGTTCTTGAATTATATTTGTTTTGAGGTAATCAATCTGTTAATAGATTTTTCTGGTTCCGTTTTTCGTAAAGGTCCGTGGCATCAAGTCTCTCTACTTGTATCACAATTTGCCTGCTTGGTATCAATTTGTCACAGCCACATTCTGCCATGCTAGCTGGTAAGGTCTTCATGCTTTCTAAGGGTTGCATTTAAGCAAACTTGTGGAATTCTGACAGTGAGCACAAAACATGACAGAAAATCATGTGGAAGTAGCTATCTTTTTCCTAACCATAGCTTGTATTTTCTTCAGGCACCATCTTTCAAGCAACCTTTTTTTCTTGTACATTTTTGGTGAGGATCATTATTATTATTATTGTTATTTTCAATTAGAGCATGTCTGTTGACAAGAATGCCATCTGAATCACATAAATGAAGATTATTTGCACCATTCTTCACCAACAGGGAAACTTGTGGAAGAAGAGGAAGGGAATTTTGCATTGTGGCTTTCATATATTCTAACCGGTGTTGGAGCAAACCTTGTTTCATGGTTAGTTTTACCAAGGAATGCAGTTTCTGTCGGAGCTTCTGGAGCTGTTTTCGGATTATTTGCAATTAGTGTCCTTGTGAAGGTACCTAAAGCTTTGAATTTCACAGATCTTTCACATGGAATTAATTTGTATCTGATCTTTTACTCCTTCTTTACATTTTTAGATAACATGGGACTGGAGAAAGATCCTTGAAGTGCTTATATTGGGTCAATTTGTTATAGAGAAGGTGAGCACCCCCAAGGTTCTCATACGATATAATCTCAGATGTCATGCTAGGGGTGTGCAAGCCAACAAATCTGGTTCTGTTGGAAATTTAAAAAAAAATCATTTTTCAATTTGGTTCGGTTTTTTATGAGTAAAGAAAGTATATTTGACTTTTGATACAGCCCAAACCGAAAACCAAACTGAAACAAAAATCAAATTCAAACTGATTCAAAAGTTTAATTTTTTTTTTAAAATAGTTCAGTTTGATTTAAAGAGAATAGAATTTAGTTTGGTTTGAACCGAATGCACACCCCTACATACATCCGTTTACGTCCATCCTGACTTCAAAATGTTTGTTCTTATGTTTGATTGATGGATTTAATTTATATTGCACGGAAATTTCTTGAGTCATACATTTACTTCTAAAACCCTGTAACTCTATTTTAATAAAAAAAAAGACTGGTTGTTTCCCATTCTGATTTTTTTTTATTTCAGCATTTTTGTTACATGCTACATAGATTTAAATTAATCATCATATTTATTTCTTGGGTTTGTATATAAAATGGTTCAACTCATCTCTAAAGGCTGGTATTGAGCACTACAGGTAATGGAGGCAGCCCAAGCTTCAGCGGCATTGTCAGGCTCATTTCGAGGAGGCTATGCTATGCAGGGTGTGAATCACATTGCTCATCTATCCGGTGCTCTTATCGGTGTGGTTCTGGTCTGGCTTGTTAGCAGGATTCCTTCTCTTCCAGAGGAACATACATCAAAATCAGGCAAAACACTGTAAAATATATTGTTTCTTGTGTAAATACATCACAGGATTCTTTTACATAAGTACTTATGATGATTCACATTTGTTGGAAATATATGATTTTTTACAAAGAATTCGCTATGAATGTATTCGTTGTTATACAGTCATCAATAATCTGATTGTACCTGCAAAACCGTAAAAATGAGAGGTGTCCAGATTTTCGCATGGAGAATCACTCTGATGCTTAAGTCGTATATGATGTAATATGTGAAGAATACATATTAAAAGTAACATGAACAATACCTTATTTTTATCTGTTGTGTTAATAGAGATCTCATGAACTTCCGATCTCCATTAAGAGTAGGAGATATTGTAGATAGGTAACATTTATGATTTAACAATATAGAAATCAATGGGATTCATGGTGATATGGAAATTGCGACCCTACAGGTTATATATCATCATCAACAGTCATCTGAAATAACTCAAACCAATTTTATTAGAATCTTAAATATTTCAAACCAAACTGAATCAATCAAATTTGATTGTATTTTGTTGATTCAGATTATTTGTTTGAATTTATACCAAAATTCAACTGAAATTTCTTTACCATCAAAATCAAACACAGCTAACAAACAAACAAAAAAATGATTTCAAACCGAATCAAATTGGTTGGTTCGATTTGGTTATGCTTATACACACTCCAAAGCAGATAGAAAACACCAACTGACTTGCATTATGAAACAGTTCACTGAAAATAACAACTCCCTTTACTATTTACAACAAAATGAGGAAGAATTCTGTTGGGTAAAAGTATGAACATAAATACATAAAAAGGAAAAAGAAATGAAGAAAAATTCATTTCACCTTTCCTTTTAGTTTAAGAACACTGCTGTACATGACTGTGCAAACATACCATAAATCACATGCTGACCTTGAGACTGCTTATAGCTAATAATTGGAGACCTTGCCCCAAATTTACAAGTATGCGAACGACACATGGATTTCGGAGCAAGCAAAGAGTACTCCATTGAAAAGTCTCCATCTCTTAGCACCATCCTACCCTTTTTAGGAGCTGCAGTAGATCCTTTCTGATCACCCGTAACCAAATTCGGTATATGTAAGAAATTGGAATAGGATGCACTTGCATTTTGCTTTTGGTAGAGTTTCTCTAGCCTTTCAACTGGTATGTCTTCTTCGGCTGACTCCTTTTGGGGAGTCATTTCCTTCTGTTTCGTGTTGTTTAGCACTCTGCTCGCCTCTTTTGTCAATCCAATGGCGCCCCATGCTTCTGCAACTAGTTGCATGGTGGATTTCTCGGGTTCGACATTAAACTCTCTCATTATCTGAAGAATATCTTCTGCTTTCCATGGCTGTCTGTTTTCACTGAATCCCCAAATTAATGTCTCAAAAGTCTTCAAGTTGGGACAAATTCCGTATTCACACATTCTGTCAAAAACTCGAAATGCATAGTCCATCCTCCCGGCACTGCACCATCCGCTAATGACAGTGGTGAATATCACAACATTTGGATCGAGTCCTGATTTAATCATAGTTGCCAGAAGTTCTTCAGCTTTCTCAGGCTCTTGTGCACGGACATAACCTTTGGCGAGGATGCTATATGCATGTCCGTCAGGTTCAATACCAGCCTTCACCATGTTGTCAAAGATTTCCCTACACTTGTCCATATAACCCGCCGTGCTCCATGCATTCATGATGGTACTAAATGTTATAACATCTGGTTTGACATCAAATTCCTCCATCAATTTAAGAACCTGAAAATAATGTATACCTTACCTTAGTACAAAATTTTATCAAACAAAGATTGAGTTTTAAAACCAGACGTCAAATAAAACCTTTAAGATGGATAAGTGATTCTTTGTTACATAGTTATCAGACTCACTTAATATTTATGTTGCACGAGAACTTATCAAGTACTTACGTTTCGGTGTTTTATTTCTGTTTCCATTTCCTTGCAAACACTTCTAAAACTCGGAAACTTTATAGTTTATATTTACAACATATTCTTATAAAAAGTTTATTTTGCTGTTTTTCGTCTCAACATTTCCATTTCCGTGCAACATAATTTAATACTGTTGTATACAAGAAAAAAAAGAGAAGAAATAAACTGAACATCAAGCAATTACGCACCTCATCAACCGCATCTCTATCCATAATCTCTGCAAAACCTTTGATTAGCGAATTAAGAACAACGAGATTAGGACGCACACAAAGTTCTTTCATCTTGTAAACAAACCGCAGTGCCTCCTTTACTTTCCCTTCTTTACAGTATCCACTTATAACAATGGCGCAAGTTCGCTCATTGGGTTGCACTCCAGCTCTCTGCATTTCTGAAATCATCTCTTCAGCTAAATTTGTCTCTCCTTTATGAACATAAGCTGTTGCTATGGTGTTGTAAGTAACTGCATCAGGTTGCATACCGGAAGCTATCATCTTATATACCACATTCCAAGCTTCTTGAATATTTTTCTTGTTACACCATGCTCTGACAAGAACATTATAAGTCCTAAGATTGGGTTTCACACCTCCTTCTCTGGACATAAGTTCCAGAAGCTTCACTGATTCTTCAGGTTTACCAGAAATGCCGTATCCCTTGATTAAAGTGTTATAAGTACTAGTAGTAGGTTTCATTCCATTCTCTTTCATCTTCCAAAACATTTCCATGGCTTCCTCAATGTTCCCGGACTCGGAGAAAGCATTTATAACAGCATTAAAAAAAATCGAATCAGGCTTCATTCCACTGTCCTCCACTTGTGAGATGATTGAACGTATGGAATTGAAACGCTTCTGCATGGTCAAGGCAGCCAAGAGAGTGGTGTATGTTATTAAAGATGGTTTGTGTCCTCCCCCAATCAAACTATCAAAAAGGGATTCCACTTCCTGAGGTTTCCCTTTTTCTATCAAAATGTTCATTAGTTTAGTCCGTGATCGCACAGTTCTGCAACCGTCTTTGCTCATACAAAACGAGCAACAGGTTGCATTTTCAAACTCTGTAGACTCTGAAGCTGGAGAAAGTTGATTCTTACACTCCAAGTTATTTTCCTGAGATAAGTAAAGAAGATGAGTGCTGAACAATATCTTCCTTTTGATATTAACATCCCCGAAACTAAAGATCAGAGGAGACACAGGATATTCACTATCATTGATGGTCTAATTATTTCAACTTTCTAGTGAGACTGAAAGAGCTCTAATTCTAGATTGTTCAACATTTCTCGTGTCTACTGTATTTTGCTGCAACATAACGTAAGATGCCGTTTATGCAAGAAATCAAGAAATTACCCAACGATTTGTACAGAAAAAGAGACGAGAAATAACATAACAAAATATGATTTCTACCCAAACCAACCTAGTAAAAAAGCAGACTCCACAAGTAAATAAGAAAAATCATTAAGCTGTTGCAGTACCTTGAATGGCGATGGTTGTACCCATCCTTTCTTGAAAATGGTTGAATCTGCTTGATTATTGTTGGAGATTCCGGACAAAGCCTTCTCCTCCCCGAACCTTCCCATATTGTTAGCAAGTGCTTCTCAACCTGAAATGAGAGAACAAAACACTAAACATTATGCCTTTAAACAGAAACAAAAAAAACAGCATCTGCTAAGCTATGCAGTGGCGGGCAAGATTGTACCGAAAGTTTATAAAATGAACAAAATTGACAAAATATAAATTTTTTAAGGTGGTCATTGCTACAAATTTTAAGGCGGAAAAACTATAATATTAACTTATATATTCACTCTTCCTAGGTCCGTCCCTGAAACTATGTGATATCATACGTGCCCTATAATAACATCCGAGCAAGAACAAAATATCTGATCTTTCCTAAACTCTAAACCTAAAAACTTAAAATATACAAGAAAAAAGTAATACCACTTCAAAGAAAAATATTTAAAATAGGTTCAAAACCTCAGCTAATATAAGGAATTCCAGAAATTAACCAGATTTGAAGTTCAAAAAGAAATCAGGAAAATAAATGAAAGAACCCAAGAATTGATTTAACATAGAAAAAAAGGGTAACCTGTTGGTTGCAGTAGTGCAATATTATACTGCAATGAGAGAGAGGAGAGGGGATATAAATAAAATTTTGAAATGAGTAAAATGCATAAAATATATTATCCACAAATAAGATTATTGCATTTTGTCTGAAAGACAAACAAGATTAGATAACACGGTCTTTAAATTGAGGTGCTCAATTTTTCTTTTTGAAAAAACCTTCTTTCTTCTTACTCTTCCCCTTTTTTTTCACAATTTGTCCACCTTTTAATTTTCTTTTCAAGTGAAAAATAGTAAAATATTTAATCGTATTGACAAATGAAATTATCAGACAAAAAATATTTGCATACTTTTTTTTCAGAATAGAATGTAATCTAAGTCGGTAATTAAGCCATTTCTAAATATAAATTTTATAAATTAAATAATATGATCGTAATTGATAAATAACGTAAATTCTGGATTTAAAATATAAAACTCAAGCTTTTGAACACAATTGCAAAAAAATTAGAAAAAAATCAGTCATAATAAATTTAAAACGTAAAAATTTGAATTTAAAAATAATTAAATTTATTTCAAACAAATAATTTATAATTTTAAGTGTTTGATTCGATTCATTTGAAAAAATTTCCAATGATGGAGATAATAATTTTTTCTATGTATTCACATATGCAAAATGTATGGATATGTTTCTTCTAAGTTACTTCATTAAGTTTACTATTGGGTGAAAGTAATAATGACTCATCCAATAGTAAAAAATGACAAGGTAAATTTTATTTTAAAAACAAAACAAAATAATGGTAGACAACCGTCACAACCGTATGAATATTAAGGTTAATAATCACTCACAGTTCTTGATTTTTGCACCCTCGACCCACAAACTCCATGAGTTTCAGTTTCAGTTAGTAAACCTCGTACGCTTTAATTTGGACGTCGTCTTAAAAAAAACAAAAAAAAACTAATACATATGCAACCAACTCTACATCACATGACACATCATCAAAAAAATCAAAGACTCAAAATACCCTTAAAAATTTAAAACTAAAATTTCAAAATTTTAATTAATTAATCAATTAAAAAAAACACTAAAATTAAAAATTAAAAATTAATTAAATACTTAATTTAAAAATAAAAAACACACTCGAGCTGCCACGTACCCCCACCCCACTCACTTTGGGCGCCTCCGC
Source organism: Mercurialis annua (assembly GCF_937616625.2). Taxonomy (NCBI): domain Eukaryota; kingdom Viridiplantae; phylum Streptophyta; class Magnoliopsida; order Malpighiales; family Euphorbiaceae; genus Mercurialis; species Mercurialis annua. The sequence goes on along the minus strand of NC_065570.1, from coordinate 52,995,185 downwards.
TAAGGACGAACAGTGGTTCGTCCTCAATGGAGACGGCCAAAGTGGGTTAGGTGAGTGGGATGAGTTGAATAATAAAGTCTTAAAATTTAAATTTTCTTAATTGTAGGTTTTTAAGGTTTTTTGAATTTTTAATGGGTTTGACAATGTGTCAGGTAATGTGAAGGTGATTTTATGTGCATTATTGTTACTATCATTTGATTCTTTTAAACGCTAATATTTGACGGTGTTAATTTAAAATGGACGGTAAGAGATTTACTGACATTTAATTAAAATTCAAAAAATTATTGACTGGAATTAAAAATCGGAAAATTCATGAACCGAGGACTGAAAATCGGAACCCATGAATAATTATTAGCAAAATAAATATGAGCAAATTATTATGACGCCCCTCACATTTGACATAATTCACAGTTTAGTCCCTTTTATTTGAAAATCGAACGATATAGCCCATCACTTTTGTTTTTGTCAACGATTTAATCCTTCCGTCCATTTCGGATGTTAGTCAACAAAGTCAACGAAACTCTATAGTCCCTCACTTTTATTTTTCTCAACAATTTCATCCCTCAGTTTTGTTTTTGTCAAAAATTTCGTCCTGCATGTTTGAAAATTAATTTATCTCTAAATCCTTTGACTTCGTTGACTAACGCTAAAAAAGGATGGAGGGACTAAACTATTGAGGGAAGCAAAACTGAGGGGCCATATAGTTTAATTTTCAAATAAGAGGGATTAAAATATGAATTATGTCAAATGTGAGGGGCCTCATAGTAATTTGCTCAATAAATATTACATGGACCCAAGATGGGCCTGGCTAATTAAAAACGGAAGTCTAATACATGGACCTATCGCTACAAACGGGTCTCTCTTTCCAATTTCCATCTGCCGAAACGAAAGTCCAGGAAAAACAATTCTGTATCTAATTTCAGAAAGAATTAGCGGAAACCATGGCAAACAAACGCAAATCTCTGAAAACACTAGATAAACAAAATAGAAAATTTAGAATTATTTTAGATAATCAGTTAGATTAGATTAGATTTAAAACAAGAAACATATTTGAACATTCTTCGAGATTTTTAAAAGATGAAGCCAACATTCACTTACTGAACCCATCTTTTAATTTAGTTTGATTGTTTAAAAACAGAAGAAATGTCGAAGCTGTGGAAATGGTATCGGAATTGCTTAGCGGCGCATCCAGTTAAGACACAGGTGATCAGTTCTGGTTTTATTTGGGGGTTTGGTGATATTGCTGCTCAATCTATTACAATTTACACTGCCAACAAACAATCTCAATCCGTATGTATATTCCAATACCCATTTCTTATCTTGTGATCTTTTCGTGCCCATTTTTGATTTTTCTTTATGTTTGATCATATGGGTATGTATCAAATTCGTTTTTTTTTTTTGGGTTATCAATGGACTGGTTGAAGCTTCTTTCGTTTGATTATAAGTGAAAACTGGTGTAATTTTGTTATTATTTTACCATTTCATTCTTGAGAGAATGATTCCAATATTGTATTGTTAATGTTGTGTCAAGCCCTTGATTATTTCTTGGCTTATTTGGCCTAATTGATCTAATCTGCGAATTCCAGGATGAGGAAAAAAGAGTAAAGATCAATTGGAAGAGAGTAGCAGCCACAAGCGTTTTCGGGTTCGGATTCGTTGGACCCGTCGGCCACTTTTGGTGAGTGTTGCAGAACACTTTTAAACATGCTGCGTTGTTTTGAACTCTGTTTTACTTATTTGTTGTTGTTCAAAACTTGTAGGTATGAAAAATTAGATCATTTCATGAGGTTCCGACTTGCTTTGCGTCCGAATTCATTCCGATTTCTTGCATCTAAAGTAGCAATCGACAGTTTCGTGTTTGGGCCGTTGGATCTACTGGTGTTTTTCACATTCATGGGGTTTTCTACCGGAAAGAGTGTTCCTCAAATAAAGGAACATCTGAAGAGGGACTATTTCCCAGCTCTGATTCTGGAAGGAAGTACATGGCCAGTTGTTCAACTCGTAAATTTCCGATTTGTGCCGGTAAGATATCAGCTTTTGTATGTCAACTTCTTCTGCTTGTTGGATAGTTGTTTCTTGTCATGGTTTCAGCAGCAAGAAGATGCTGCTTGGAAGCAGTGGTTCAAGCCTTTGAAGGACAAAAAGAGCATATAATTTTGCATACCATGAATTATGAACAGGTATACTATACACAAGGAAAATAGATTTTGATTTGGCAATTTGGGTTTTTTTTACTGCAGTAAGTGGAGATGAAATTCCGCCGTGGAAGTTGGCAAGTTGCTTTACTTTTGGTTAGTTTTGCTCAGGTTTTACCATTTAAACAATAGGATTACAATCAGATGAGGTTTTCTTTTCCCTTTTGCCTTGCCATAGGGGTTACTGTAAATATACAATTGAAGGCGTTATGAGAATATGATTGATTTAATCAAAGGGTTAAAGAAACAATAGATAATCACTATCAATCCTCTAAGGTTTGGTTAAGATTACTATTTCTCCTCTATATTTTTAAAAACGATTGTTTTTTCGTAATATTTTAATTTCCCGTTAAGGAGTTTTAGTAATCTAATACCTAAATGTCAGGGGAAACAGTACTTTTTAAAAATGCACGAGTAAACAAATTTGTGCTCATCAACTGTTTCTTTACTGATAATTGTCTTATTACTGAAGAATGTGGAATTCATGTCCAAGCAAACACAATAGAGGGTATGTTCTGAAGAAACATGGAGCAATATAATCATAACCAATAAGAATTTGAAGCCAGTATTTTTATATTCTCTTCAAATTCGAATTCGATTACATATAAACCCTAGTGGAATGCAAGTAAAAAGAAGAGTACAAATGTGTTAGGGATGCCACTATTTAACTAGCAATTCACTGGTACTTCATTAAATGACAAAGGTATCATAAGCAATTTTCCTCCTCTGTTCTATCTATCCTCTGCAAGTGTCAACACTAAGGTAGCTAGATGAAGCTTCTTCATATGCTTGTCATTTCTTAATTACTGCTTCCGAAACTTCAGTTTATCCGAATTCAACACTTCACACGAGGGCTTGGCTTTTAAGACGATATAAAATTTATTTGTTAGCATAACCATGTCAAGAAACTACAAAAATCCAGCCAATTTCATATCCTGCACAACCATATCCAACTTATCTGCCAGACCAGCTCTTCGATATCCAGCAACTAACAAATCATAAGTTGACCTCTCGAGTTTCTGGTAACCTTTAACATGTTCCAAAAACACGTCTAGTCTGTCATAAGCTTCGTTCCTGAAATACGAAGAGATAACCTTCTCAATATCATCCGAACATCTAAATAACATCCCTGCACTCATCATCCTCCCTACAGAGTATTCAGCATCATCCAATCTATCAGCATTGGCATAAAATCTTATAATCCCACAATGTAACCACAACAAAGCTTCACCAGCTTGATTCAACTCAGTCAAATTTTCTAGTAGTTTTTCCATTTCATCAACTTTCTCAAGTTCAGTATACACTTTTACAATCTTCTCAATCATATTCCCCGTGATCTGAAACCTACATTCCACGAGAAAATTCAAAAACTGCCCAACTCGCTCACAGTTCCTCCGTTGACAAAGCCCTTCAAGGACCCATTCAAATACGGGTTCACTAGGAATAACTCCCACAGACATCATTTCATCGTATAACCTATCAGCTTTATCAAAATCTTTAGTCCTTACACAGGTAGAAATGAGACATTCATAATTTTGCGAATTTGCAGAGAACCCCACAGCCGTTTTTGCCGCAAACCAAGCTTGCATTTTATCAACATCTAGTAAACTCGAAAACCCTAGTATAAAAGCATCATAAGTCTGAGAATTGGGTTTGTAAATCTCAGAAGTTTGCATAATCTCAAACAAACTAAGGGCAGTCAAGACAGTAGACGCGGACGAGAAACAAGCGTGTATAAGGGAATTGAAAAGGGTAGTATTGGGTTTAACTCCGGTAGCCTCCATAGAAGAAAAAACCTGGAGAGCTAGTGAAACATTTTGAACCTTTGCACAAAGAGAGATTAAATGGGAGCAATGAACATGATCCATCTGATTTTGCTTGAGCATACAATCCAGTCTCCACTCTAAAACCTGATCAGTTATAAAAGTAGAGCAATTGAGTACCAGAATTTACAAGAATTAGATTAAATTGAGTAAACATTGAATACAAAACCCAAAAAATAAAAAGTTGAATTAAAATTAAAAAGATGATGATCGGATAGTTTACCAAGCGAGCTTTGTGAGGAGAGGAAGATGAAGTAAGGGCGGTGACGAGGGAATCCAATGAAACAAAGTCAGAGAGTGAAGAAGAAGAATGGTCGAGAGTTGATTTGATTTGGGAGTTGGGTACATTCAGCAAATTCAGTAACAGAGGATTAGAACCAGAACCAGAAGGGTTATTATTGGTAAAAATGGTGCGTATTTTTGAGTTGCAATAATTAGGGATTATTCGTGGACTGTTACTTACTGATAAAATCCTCCTTGCTCCAGTAACCGCCATTAATAACAACTACAGCTGCACAGCAAAGGCCGAAGTTGGACTTGTTCTTTTGGCCGATGAACTGAAACGCCAATCAACTTCGCGTTTTGAAAGTTTTTAGCAACTTCATTGAGTTTGTAGATCGAGGCTCCAAAGTCAGAAACGGTGGGTAAACTCAACTCAATCAAGCAAAAAAATTTACGAGAATCCCTTTTTGAAATTTATATACACAGATATATTTAGAGTTTAAAAAATTACTACTATATTTTTTGGATTGGAATTCCCTCACGTTTAAATGAACTTGAGGAGATCATGTTCACGATCTACACCGTTTATTGTAAAATGAACGGTGTAGATTAATTTAATTAAAATTATACTTTTTTAATCTACATCGTTCATTATAAAATGAACGGTGTAGATCGTGAACATGACCCTCTCAAGTTCGAAATGAACTTGAGAGAATATCAATCCATATTATTTTGCTTTACTATTTAATTTTTTTTAATTTACTTCATTTATTTATATTTTTTTTACTGAAAATGGGGGGAGTAATGGTCCGGCAGACAGTGGTACAACATCGTTCTGATGACTGATCGAGGAACTGAAGTTTTGCTCGGTCGACTGCGGTCCAGTCGTGGCCAACAGTGAATAGATAGACTGTGGGTGGATGATTGTTGACAATTGATTAAAAAATAGTACTGTAACATTTACTATATATTATTGGTGAATCTTAAATGATTTTAGGTGAATATTACCATTTTAACATAATAATATAAGATCCATTAAAATTCACCTAGAAATGATATTACCAGTTTTGCAATTAATGAGTATGGAATTAATGAGTTATATCTCAAATAATAACAGTCTAGCAATAATATTTTGCTAAAGTGGAGAGTACAATTTTTCCAACAACATTTCTCCTCTCCGTTAATAAAAAAAAATACTTGCATTTATAAGGCGGATTTGATTTGGTCGAACAAAGTGTTTACTGATAAAATTTTAAACTCTTATGTTAAGAATATGTTTGAAAAAATAGCTTAACAATTAAATAATAAATCTAAAAAATCTCTAAAAATATTGTTTTAACCCAATCAGCAATCCCCAAAGGTATATACTTGAAAAATAGCAAACAAGTAGCAACCGACTTTTACCCAGAAAAGAAAAGGCAGGTGCAAACCACCGCAATTGCAACATAAGTGAAAAACTTGTGTAGATTGTTGACAGAGACTACAAGTAAAATTCCTAATTTTTGGTTTCATTATACACTAATCTACAAGTAACCACCAATACACCCTTTTTCTTATTCATCTTTCACTTTCCATAATTGATGCAAGAAACTACAAAACCACCCACAAAAAGAATCCCATTTTATGCTGGGAACTCTATTGAGAATCACGGCATACCAAATTTAGACAAAGCTGACTGGAACAATGAAGCGAATTCCTGAGACGTACTTTGATCATCGGCTTTGATATTTATCTGTGCTTTCGCTGATGATGTGTTGATTTTACACTCTACCAGATACATAGATGATGATTCCTCTGCCTTTTGTGCAAAGAAGAAAAACTTGAAGTTAGGTGATTGACCGCCTGATGCGATGCATTGAACCGAATGGGCTTGCATGTGACGAAGGAGAGGTTGCGGTGTTGTCAATGCTGCAGCTCCTTGAGGACTTAAAGAATACTCCTGCATCAAATATAATGCGAATGTTCTATTAGAAAAACAGTGTGTGCTCAAAAGGGTGGTTTATGGTAAATGCAGAGTTCAGTTAACATTTACAGACCACTGAGGGTGTGCAAAAACCGAATCAAACCAAACCGACAGAATCAAATCGGTTAAACAATAAACATTATTAAAAAAATTGGTTTTTCGGTTTGGTTTGGTTTTGGACATAAATTTTGTTGTCAAGGTTTAATAGAAACCGGATCTAAATAGCAGAACCGAAACCAAAAAATCGACCAACCCGATTGGTTTGGTTTGACAATTTTGGTTCGGTTTTGAAAAAGGGAAAATTTTGGTTCCGTTTGAACCGAATGCACACCCCTAGGGGTAATACATTTGGTTTGAAGCAAACCAAATTTACAAGGAGTTAAAAATATTCAAACTGAACCGAACTAGCTAATTCGGTTGATTTTTCAGTTCGGTTCAATTTATACTAAAACTTAACTAAAAAAATTTACTTCCAAAACCAAACCAAAGGAAAAATCCCAAGTTATTTTTACAATGTCAAACCAAACAGAACAGAATTTATCAGTTGAGTTTAGTCATCTGGTTCGGTTTTTTTCACTCCGCTACTGAGATATCTTCACACGCTAACATTGACAAACCAGTGTCCTATGTTCCCTAAGGCAGGTTTTCAAATAAGTATGCTTTATGAGGATGATCCATCATACCATTGACAAAAAAACTATATATATATTGAAAGGTTGAAGAAATAAATAAGCATTTACTCAAACAATGTCATAATTGTAAGTAAACCTGTGAAACAGAAGATGGAAGTTGGCGCCATTTTTGCTGAAAAGTAGATGGATCAAGAGCAGCTCTGGAATTAAGCTTCAAAGGAGGAGGAGCCGCTGCCGGAGATGGTGCAGGTGCTGCTGGTAGACCTAGACCAAATATATCATCAATGGCAAAGCTAGCCTGAGGAGAATGTCCTGGTACTGCAAGGTTTGGAATCAATGACTCTGATTGTGCTTCTGTTTGTGGAGCAGCAGCAGACACTGATGGAACATCAAATAAAGGAGCACTATATGCAGAGCCATTGTTACCTCCACCTCTACTTTCTTCCTTCTCTGAAGTACCCAGAAGCAGATCCTTGTCATTTGCCTCGATTTTAGCGGCTGGTACAGCCTCATTGGCAGATGCTGCACCAATGGATAAATTTCCAAGCTCATCCGAGAATTCAAATGCTCCTCGATGCTCTTTATCAGTGAACATGTAAGATGGCTGCAACAATTTGTCAATATAGGTTACCTAAAGAACCGAACCCTTCAAAATAAATATAGGCAATTGCTGCAAGGATTTAAATACAAAGTAAAACGCTCTGAATACAAGGTCTAATTATAAATGAAGGATCAACAAGAAAATACGCTTAGATTCATAAGACTGTTGATAACATGTTAATAACTCGTGAAAAGATGATATACCATAACGGAGAAACTAATTTGTAATTAGGTTCTTAGCAGAATACAGATTGTTTGACTAATTAAAATCCCAAAAGACTCATACCAAACAGGGGCTATCGAAATTGTAAGATTCAACCTACTTGCCTATTTATCCTATGTATATCTTTTGAACGCAGTTACAATCTCTTCTACTTTTCTCATTATAAATTTAGAGGAACCTCAAAACAATTCCAAAATATTACTTCCAGCCATGACCATGGATGGATTTTCATTCAACTTAGGAGAAAAAATGAGAGAGAACTGTTTTACCTTCTGGTACACGACAGAGAGGCTGTTAAATTCATCAAAAATACGATCCTTGATTTCACTGCTCTGTGTATCGGCAAACACGGAAACAGCTTGCTTTGGAGGATTCACAACACGTTCTGCAACTGACACATCATACTGCAATAGCCTGTAGTAGAATAAGGCCCTATCATGAACATCCTGCAATAAACTGAAGGTTTAACAGCACATTCTTGTATGGATCATTTTATAACTCACCAACTAGTAATGAAATTCAATTATACTTAAAGTACAAAGGAGGAAGTTAACATAATATCAACCCGCACCTGATGGAAATCAGCAAGTCCTGCTGCCAGGGCAGCTCCTACTGCTGTCTGAGTTTCAGGTGGTCTTTTGAAAAAACATTTCATAACTGCTGTAAGGAGATGCAAACGAACCTGTCATTCGTGATAGTTTGTCATTCACTCAGTGTGCATTACAACAAAAAAAGGTAGTAAGACCAACAAAATTCTGGTCACAAAACAAAGCTAAGGAAAATTTAAATGCTGCAAAAATAAAACTAGATTGCTTCATAAAAAGAGAAGTCAATGCTGCTATGGAGAGAGCCAAAGATAAAAGTATCGAAAAAGAGAAAAAGAATACCCTTAAATAGCTAAGTACCCACAAAATGTGTTCAAGAAAAGGCAGTTACCTCAGCAGAATGTTCATCATCCCAGTTCTCAACTAAACTTTCAAGAATATAAGGAGCATCGCTCATGTCCTGAGAATATTCCCCCAGCATCCATATTAGAGCAGCTTTGGCCTTGGGTTCTTGAACATTTTTGCTGCTGATATTCCCAACAACTGCAATGCAGTCATGGCTCCACTGAGGGTATTTCCTCAGTAGATCTTTAACAAGAACCTGCAACAAAGAATAAAGTTGTCAATCTGATTGCTGATGGTTCTATAAGGTGCATGTTTTTGCTTGTAAGTTTCATGGTTTTGCACGACAATGAAGTAAGATATTAGCAGGTCTAGTTCCAGGTTTAAAAGTGAGCATCTGAATGTGAAAGGTTTTTTTTTTGCTTACTAAAGTTTCAGCTGTAACATAGTCCTTTTCCATCTCTAGAAACTGAAGAAGCCTATCCACAATAGCATTCACATCATACTGCTGCAGCGCAATTTTTCCAACAGCCCGTATTGACTCTCTTGCAATGGGAATATCAACATTTGCAGCATATTCACATAGTTCTGTTACTGAAATTGACTCAAGAACACCATGTGTCAGACTTAGTAAGAAAAAGAAAAACAGATTCACCAATCTCAATTTTCCCTTAGAAGACTTCAAAATTACACCAAGAAGCTGCTTGCTCACCAATTTCATATGTATTGCTCTCATTTGCAACTGCTGTCAACATTTCAAGCTTTAACTTCTTCACATAAGATGGTTCATTGTACTGGCAATAGAAGTGCTTGTAATCTGAGGAAAATATGTATGGTGCACGCATCACCAAGAGATGCAGGTGGCTCAGAACCGCATAAGATTGCTCAGGACTTCCAGAACTGACTAGGGTAAGCAGAGGAGCTTTAATACGTTCGTATACCTGACGAACAAAAATTTCCTTTCGTAAAACAGTGACATACTAATATTAGTATTTAAATAATAAATGATTTCATTTTGGAAAGACACAAAGGGGTACGTTACAGCTAAGGACAACATTCACTGCCCCTTACATCGCTCTGATTCTAGAAAAAAGATGATATGGGATTGTGGGATTCATCCCCATTGAGGTATCAAACAATGTTCTATGCGAAATACAACACAGAAAAACACAAAGAAGTCTAACATCTTTTATCCACAACCTTCCATGCCATAATACTAATGATGACACTATTATCATGAATCATATTCACATTCCTAACAAGGCGCCGGCAGACATCCATAAGAAAGACAAAATCAAACTGCCTCTTGCAATTGTCAGAAGGAAATAAACATCTAGTCAATGCGCTATTTTTTAAACCACATGAAATAGAACAGATTAAGTAAACACCTCTTGATGCACATCAGCCATGGACAAGGTCAACTGTAGAAACACTTTGATGGTTGCAAGAACAACAGCTCCATTTGCATGCTGAAGTCTATCTTCAAGGAGATTCATAATGTCAAATATCTCATTGTTATCCGAGGGTACATATTTAGCAACCAATTCTAGCACAAGACATTGTGCCCATTCACTAAATTCCTTGATCCTGCAAACTACACTCATGTTAGAAGGCCAATAAATAGATTGAATTAGGCAGGAAAGAATTAAAGTTGTCCAACATAACATTAAAGTGACAAATAAACAAGCAACACAGAAATGATTCACAGGTTCAAGAAGTCTGCTTCTTATTAAGGTATTGATCCTTTTAGGTTAAAATGGGTTCCAGCATTGATTATTTAATTCAACAGCAGATGCACTATAATATACTACCATAACTAAAAGGTAAGGTAATCAATTTAATTTTCTTATGTGCAAAATAATCACCAAAAAACAGCTCTATTCTTTAACCATTCTTATTTTGTTATTCTCATATAAAACTAACAGGTAATGTCATAATCAATTACCCTATTGAGTCTCTTGTATCATATAGATATACTGCCTAAAATCATATCTCAGCAACAAAAAAAACTTACCGATTCAAAAAGTAGAAAATAACCATTTTGCTGAGTAGATTTTCTTTCTCCTTTAAGGCTTCCTCAGATGTATTAGCTTCAGCACTCCAAATTTCTTGCAATGCAGATAAACAATTTGCAACAACCTAAAGAAAATCGCAACACAAACTAAATCTAAAAAAGCCACATTTATGTTGAGCTAAAGTAAAAACACACAAGCAACTAAACTAAAAGGTGAATTTTCACCTGAGTATCAGAATCATGAAACATCAGATGCTTTAACGTAGGTGGAAATTCAGCATCAATACATGTAGAAGGGGAAATATGATACAATTTAACAACTCCCATAACAGCGACCATTCGAACATAACTATTACTATCTTTCAAACCAGAACCTAAAGGTCCAACCAAATATTCAACCAAATTAGCCACGCGTAGAGAAGACAAACTCCTTAAAGCGAGTCCTCTAATCATAGGATCTTCATCTTTACAATCTCTTTGCAGAAAATTGATAGTTAATAAAGCTAAATCGGGATTGCCTTTCGCGTAATTGCCAACGTATAAATAACACATTTTCTTCAAAACGATGTCGGATGTTGCTGAGCACATAACCATTTCACCAAATAACGATGATACATCGATTCCTATCGTCATGTGTGATATTACTTTTTTAAATAACTCTCGTTTCGAATCGTCAACTCCCGGTAACCGGCTTCCTGCCAGCTGCCGGAGTTGTTGTTTTAAATCTGAAACTTCGCTTTTACTGCAGTAAAACACGATGTAACAGTTGAATTTAGGGTTTTGTTAGAGATAACATATAATTCTTTAAAAATGAGAGTTAGGGATTAGGTTCGTGTCTTACCCGGAGGGTTGAGACGGTGACGGAGATCGCTGTGAGTGAGCCGGAGGAGCCATTGTTGATGAAGTGTTTTGTGGTAACTACGGTGTCGTATTGATCAAGATGAATTCTGCTGATGAGATCTAACCAGGAGTGAACCTGGTTATGGTCGACAGAGATGAGAAAGTGTAGTTAGTTGTACACGTAGTGGTGATGAGATGGCTGAATCTCATTGGTATATTACATGATGGACAAAGGATCAATTCACTCCCTTAACTTGAAACAAAATATAAAAAAATTATTCAAGAAAAATCAGTCCAAAAATTCAAAGCTTTTTCAAACCATATCAGTTTCACCCCTCTGAAAAAGAAGTTAGAGCGGACACTTAATTTAACCTAATTAATCTCAATTTAGATCTTAATTAAAATATAATTAAACCTAATTAAACCTAAATTAACAGAAATCTTTACAATTATGACATCGTGGTGGCGGTGGTTGGTAAAGAAAAAAGTCGGAAGTGTTGACGAATACCAATTTTTGACTTATTTTAGTTTTAATAAAATATTAGAAATTAATGATAGATTTGATAAATTTTTCAATTAAAAATTATTTGAATTTTTTAAAAAGATAAAATATTTGTTTGAATTTTTTTTTATAAAATAAAATATAATATTACCCTTATATTTAGTTGTTTTGAATGATTTCATTATTTGAGTAACAAAATCATTCGAAATTGAAATTATAAAATACGGTTGAAAGTTAAAAAAAATAAAAAATTAACGACTTTATAATGTTTAGAATACAATTGAAAAAAGTCAAAGATACAAAAAAAATTCTTGACTTTTTTCCAAAAGTACATATTAGCCCTTTTACTTTTTTGGGCACAATTAAGTCCTCGTGTTTTTAAAATTGAACAATTAAATCGTTATTGTTTTAAAATTGAATAAATAAACCCTTTTAGTTTACTTTTGGGACACTTACCCCCTCAAATTTTCGGTAAATATTTTAAATATTAAAATTATTTTTGAACTTTTTTCCTATATGATTATGAGAGACATGTCAGCCATTAACGAGTGTTTATATTGATGTTGGATGAAAAGTTATTTGTTCTATTTTAATTATATTCCAAAAAAGTAAAAAAACTGATTTATATTTTTGTGAAAACTATGAGGATTTTTTTATACCTTTTGCCATTAAAAAAAATCTTAACGTCATTGATTTTTGAGACACATTTCCTATTTAAAATGTCTTTTATCCCAAATCCAGCCCATCTTCTAATATCACATTTTGTACTGGTATTTTTCACTGTGTACACTACTCTCTGTCTCTGGTGCCTCCTAATCTGCCACAACCAGCAAGAAAATAACCAGTGCAAATTGAATACACCAACTATGATTCTAACGCATATTTCAAGATTAAATTTCTCCATCTTAACCCACCCAATACCAACACTCAAGCCCTTTTCACTTCAAACTAATTCACCCTTCACTCTCATTTCAAAACTCAATCTTCCCACTATTATAAACCAACCCAAATCAGTTTCCACTACTACAGAACCCATACCCATCTCACATCTCACCACCACCAACACCCATGAAGAACAAAACCACAATACCCAATTCCAATTTTCGATTGACAAGCTGTTTATACCGCCGGAAACTGAGGTTTTGTTTACCGACGACGCTTCTGCTCTGAGTGCTAGAGTCTTGAAAGGCTCTAATATAGTGCTGAGTAAGTATGCAAGAGATGCTCAGATTGTTCAGGCTGAGTTTGTCAAGAGTAGTGTTAACACTGAAGATTGTCCTAATAATGGTTTCCCTGAGTTTGCACTTGTGGGTAGATCTAATGTTGGCAAATCTTCCCTTCTTAATTCTCTTGTTCGAAGAAAGAAACTCGCTCTTACCTCTAAGAAACCTGGTTAGTCTATAACTGCAGCAATTAATCGATTATTATATTTTATGAATTGTGATAAGCCGGATAATTCTATGAATGAATGTACCATGTATAATCTTGCGGAAGTTTTTTCTCTGAATGTTCCGTGTAACGGTTGAACTGTATTTCAGTTTGCATTCTGCACCATGTAGTGATGTAATGACTGTTAATCTTTATCTGTTTCACAGGAAAGACGCAATGCATTAACCATTTTCGGATCAATGATAGCTGGTACTTGGTGGATTTGCCTGGATACGGGTATGAGTTACTTCTTTTGGTAGTTGCATATTGCGTAGCCTGATGGTTTGTGTTGAAAACTATGAATTACACTGTACGTTAAGTGATTGTAACTGCCAATTCTGCCTCTGGAGATTGTGGTTTTATAGTTTTTTTTAGCGGAAACAATGCTTGGGGCTTGTGGTTTAAGCATCTGTCCTTTTAGTTATTATCATGTCATTCATTTGGTAAAGTGCCTATGACTTGATATCAGTCACAACAAGGTAAAAAACTTTTACCATGATTCCGTATCATAAAACTTGACAAGTTCATTTGCCGTTGGCTAATTTGAAGAGAAACCAAGTTAATGGTTTTTATTCTCTTATGATACTAGTCATGTTGTTCAGAGTTATTCTATTCACCTAAAATTTAAAAGCTATTCATATTGCTAATGAAGAAGATGAGAAGATGCAATGACATTACTTATGTTCATTCTTTGAACAGGTATGCTTCTGCACCTCAGGAACTTAGGACAGATTGGAACAAGTTTACAAAAGACTATTTTCTTAATCGTTCCACCTTGATCTCAGTATTCCTTCTCATTGATGCTAGTATTCCTGCAAAGAAGATTGATCTTGAATATGCCAGTTGGCTGGGTCAGAATCAGGTATATACTTTTTAGCTATATTTTCCCCTTGATCATACTAAAGTTGTTTACGAATCGTTGGGATATTAGAGTTTAGGTTTCGCACTCCTGTTCCGCGCTCAATTTTTGGTGCAAACACTTGTTAGTACTTAGTGGTATCACTACTAAGTTGTATCATTTATACCCGCAGTTGTCATAAACATGCATAATGGTGTTTCACTCTGTAGTTAAAGCCGTTTGATCAACTAGTTGAAACCAGGCATTATAATTACAGAAAATAAAATTAATCACTCTAAATAGTGATAAACATCGAACATATATATGACGGTCAAATGAAGGAGCTTAGAGGTTCATCATTTTTTGCAGATACCTATGACAATAATCTTCACGAAATGCGACAAGCGCAAGAAAAAGAAGAATGGAGGGAAAAGGCCGGAAGAAAATGTCAATGACTTTCAAGAGTTGATACGTAGCTTCTTCAAGACAGCACCCCCTTGGATTATGACCAGCAGTGTTACAAATCAAGGCCGTGATGAGATACTACTGCACATGGCTCAACTGCGAAACTACTGGCTCAAACATTGAGACAAGGATGACAAACAATGAAGAATTTTCTATTTACCCTGGTACACCTAAATATTGGAAACTTATATATCCTGTTGATTACTATCACTCGCATTCCCTTTTTGTCGCGTTGCCCGCTTTCAGTTCCTGGTATCATCTCCTAATTTTGAGTCCATAGATGATGATTAATCAATGTGTAATCTATCCTAAGAGATTATGAGATGGCATTTTAGAGATAATCATTCAAGCAAATGCAAATCTCATGATCTCAAAGAAGTTGATATGTTAAGTATTAAATTCTTTATTAGAAATTGCTTTTTGTGTTTGAGTAACTCATCCTTCTTGAGACAGGCTAAACTTTTCAGAGGGCAGAAAAGGATAAGCATTTTGGAAAATCGAACCTGGATCGTGATTCGTGAGTATATAGAATTTCAAGCCATAGCCAGATAACATTTTAACCCCTAATGGAATTCAGCGCACCAAATGTGTTTAGAAGTGGGTCATCTACGTATTTCTTACATTATATTAATGAAATTCAGCGCACCAAATTGCAGTTATCTTAATCTTTTGTATTTTATGAACTTCATATAATATATAGAGAAAAATATTAAGTTTATGTTTAAAATACAATTTATGGCATGTGATTTGTGAAAATAAAGTGATAGTACACAGTGGCAAATCCAAATAATTTATTCAGGGATAAAATTTTACTTTTTTGATGAATATATGTACATTTAAAGCCACAAGAAATTAAATGATACGTTGTTTTATTATTCTTATTTAAATTTATTTAACCCAAACAATTGTTGTTTGCTTATTTTTTTGGGCTTTTTATATGTTTTATGGGATTTCTTAGTCCAATAACTTTTATACGGGCCAAAAATTTTCTTTACTTTTCATACAGCATTTTATTACTTTCTTGACCTAAATTTTTAAATTCTTCTCTTTTTTACGAACTTCTTTCTTAGCTATGATATTGGTGATTTTTTTTTCGTTTTTTTCTGAAAGTAGCGGCTTCTTTTCTTCTTCTCCCCACGATTTCTTCTTCTGATAGTCGTCGCCCTTCATCAAGTCTCAGTGCCGCTCCACTGCCGCCTTCGTTGTGCCGCCGCCGTTCTCTTATTTTTGTGTTTTCCTTTTCAGATCTGAATCAGAGTTTATTGTCGGAAGGAAGAATAGATATCAGAAGTTTTTAACGATTTAAAAAAAAAATTAAAGGGATATGATCAGATTTTGAGACAAAAAGATTCACCGTTCTTCTTCTTCTTCTTTTTCATTTTCAGATCTAGAAATTGTTTTATTAACTGTTTTTAAGTCACAATAATTTTTTTTACCATTAAACATGTATAAAGATTATCTTTAAGGAATGTAATACTAATTTTCATGTACATAAAATAATTTTATGATTTTATGAAATGAAAATATGTTATTTCTGCAGTTTTACTATGTTTGGTTATATTTCTGCGTTTTTTAAATTCTGCAGCACGATTTGTTGATGATGGTAGATTGATAAAATTATTGTAATGTTTCAGTGTTGTTGCTTTTATGTTAATTTTATGTTGATAATCAGTTGATATTTATTGATTTTAACATTGACAAATAAGATAATGATGTCCGTGAAATAAACAAAAAAAAAAAATTTAACTGAGACTAGATAATGATATGTTAGCATTGGGAAAGAAGACAAATAAAGATGTTGAATTATTGTAATGTTACAATGTTGAAATTGTGTTGATTTTCGGTTAATATTTTATTGATTTTAACATTGGTGAAAAAGACAATAATGATATTGAATTATTATAATGTTACAATGTTGATCTTGTGTTGATATTGTGTTGATGTTATGTTGATATCAACATATGTAATAAACTAACTGATTTAAATTTTTCAATCTTTTTTCAATCTTTCTTTATACTAATTTTTATTTTTTCAACACTTTTTCAATTTAATTTCAATTTTTTTATTTTATTTTCATATATAATGTGTTCTTTTTCGTTAATGATAAAATCAACTAAATATCAACATAATATTAACGCAATATCAACATAAGATCAACATTGTAACACTATAATAATTTAACATCATTTATTTCACCAATGCTAAAATCAACAAAATATCAACCGAAAATTAACATAATATCAACACTATATCATTACAATAATTCAACTTCATTATTTGTCTTCTTCCATGATGCTACCATATCATTATCTAGTTTCAATTTAATTTAGTTTTTAATTTAATTTAATTTTTTAGTTTATTTCACATACAATATTATTTTATTTGCCAATGTTAAAATAAAAAAAACAGTTGATATCAACATAATATCAATATAAAATCAACAACACTGTGATATTACAATAATTCAGCAATCAATCATCATCAACAAATCGTTCTGCAGAATTAAAAAAAACGCAGAAACACAAGAAAAATGCAGAAATAACAGAATTTTATTCCATAAAATCACAAAAATATTCTACATAACATGAAATGAGTATTAGATTCTCTAAAGATACTCTTTTATACATGTTTAATGGTGAAAAAACAGTAAAAAATTAACAAATTACAGAATTGAAAATGAAAAAAAGAACAAAAATATTCAGATCTGAAATCAAAACGATAAAAGAAATATGACGGCGGGACGAAGACGGAACAGCGGAGGCGGAACGACGGAGGTAGAACAATGGAAGAGAAACGATGAAAATGGAACGGCGGAGGCGGATTGGTGCGAAGAACAAAAGGTGAGTTGAGAAAGAGAAATGAGAGAGAATAAAATTGAGGAGAGAGAAAATTATTTGGTTTATGAGGGTTTTGACTTTGAGTAGATATATATTAGTTCCGTATAAAAGTAATAATTTATAGCGTTGATGGTAGTTTTCATATTGAAACATCTTATCCGTATAAAAGTAATATTTTTGCAAATGTTAAATGTTTATGTAAAAAGCCCTATTTTTTTTATTTTTAGGCCCAAAAGTACTTTTTTTAGGAAAAAAAATGCTCGTCTTCTTTAAATTTTAAAAATTATAAATTACATTGATTTATGTGCTAATTTCCCTAAATACATGTTTCCTCAAAATAATTATAACTTTACATTGCAAGTTTTGAGTTTTATTTTTTGACTTTTTGCGCTAACTTTATTTACTTGTTTTGTTTTTTTATTTACCAAAATACCTTTTCCGATTTTCAATTTCGGTTTTCGGTCTTTTTTCGGTTTGGTCAACCGAACCGACTGAACCGACCGACAGTTTTTTTATTCATAGCGCGAACGGAAAAGACGAATGAACTAGCGCGAACGGAAAAGACGAACGGAAAAACGACCGGAAACGACGAGAAATCCATCGAAAGTAGACGAACGGAAGCGCGACCGGAAAGACGAACGGAAAAGTAATCGGAGGAGATAAATAGAAAATCAAATGAAAAAGAAGAAGAAAAGAAGAAGAAAAGAAGAGAGAAGAAGAGAGAGAAAAAAAAGTGGCTATGTAAAAGTTTGACCTAAAATGAAATAAGGCTTCTTTATATAGTGGGTATTTTTGATAAATAAGTTAGCTTATTAGGTAATGTAGGATTAGAGGAAAATATGGCCAAAATATTGTAAATACTTTACCCAAAATAAGTATTTGGAAAATAATCCCTTGATTTATTTATATAAGTCATCAAATATTAATGTTAAAATAAAAAAAACTAGTTTGTGATTTCTATCGTAATTACATCTTGATCTATTTTATTGCTTATGTTTTTCTACCTCGGAGATGGTCAGAAATAAACTATAAACTTTCATTTGTAAGTCGTATGCTGGATTGTAGTTAGTACGGTTCCTATTTAGTGTTTAGTTAGTTTGAAGTGGTATGTTGGATATTAGTTAGTCTGAAGTCGTATGCTGAATTGTAGTCGTATGCTAGTTACTTCGAAGCTTTAGGTTTACGCATTATAATAACTTTTGATTGTTTGTTCTGTTTTGTGTACATGTCTAATTAACTAACTACTGCTACTCTCTCAGCTTAGTTAATTTCTCCAATCTGATGATAATTTTGTTGTTGCTCTTCTCCTTGCAGTTTCACAACAGACTAATCTACTATTCAACTCCATCAATCAAGTCATAGATAACATCTTGCTTCATCTCAAGTATTTTTCTCCAATTGAGCAGCTCTTGCTGGGTAATTTTCATTGATAATTCCTCAACTTTTGTTTCCTTCACTATAGTTTTTTTTAATTTTAATTCAATATATGGTTCTTTAATTTGAATGTTAACTTTAATGTCTTTTTGGTTTCTGTACAGAATCAAAATGATCTACTTCGTGAGCAACTTAAATTGTTAGCTAAAGATTCACAACTAAAGGTGATACTCATTGTTTTCTTGAGATATTTTTATTTAGATGTCAAAGATAGAATCTTCATAATATATCTCTTTTTTACCCTTTAAGGAGATTCATTTCTTTATCTTTAAAGTAAATCCAGCCTCTTATGAAGGCTATGGTAGTACAATGTGTTATAACTAAAGTTGCAATCTCTTAACATTTTTTCCTCTTATCAGCATTATGGCTGATCGTGCCAAGCTAAGTGACGGTTTACATTATTATGAAGTGTATGGAGTTGATTGCAAAGAACCATGGCGTGGTCCCATTTTCAGGATTCCAATTACTATAACAAAACCTATGACTATGAATATTCGTCCTCCGATCATTTCAGCCAGGTCAGCTTAGTTAGTTTCTCTGATCTGATGATAACTTTGTTGTTCTCTTCTCTTTGCAGATTCATAATATATTCACACCAGAGTAATCTGTAATTCAACTTTTTCAATCAAGTGTCTTGCTTTATCTCAAATATTTTTCTCCCTTTGAGCTGCTCTTGTTTATTAATAATTCCTCAATTTTTACTATACCTTTTACAATTTAGACAATTTCCCGTATGGTTGTATTATGAAAAGTTGAACATTGATTTGCTTCATTATGATGTTGAAATTATAATCTGATTGAAATGAAGCTGTCTTTGATTGTCATTTTTATATATTTTTTTCATATCCTTAGACTGTGGTTACTCAAATAAATCATGACATTGGAGCATCCGGTATAATAAGCCAACAATGCAAGACAATGATAGAACAATACGGGGAAGTCATTCTGGAAATGTTGTTATCTCAGGTAAACAATATCACTTCTCAGTTTCTTTAACGGTCTTTTTCATTTTATAAAGGTCTGTAGGGTTAGACATGTTGCCATCTGTTACAACGCTCGTATTGTTACCTAACTCATAACCTCGATCTCCTTTTAATGAAGTATTGCATTTTTTTCACATTCTTTTTCGTCCCTTTGGCTAACGCAGGCAACAGGGAAGATATGCTCTCAAATTGGATTTTGTACCTTTGACGGGACTCGAGGTGTTAGGTAAGCTTCAACCTAGTTTTGCTACTAGATTTAGTATTTTTATATGTCACTTAATTTATTAATCGTGCTGCATATACGACATCACAATACAAATATTCAGAATGTGGTGGATGAAAGCAAAAAGAGGGCATCTGACAGTATGCAATCATATATGTTATTTGAAATTCATTCAAGCATGAAAATGAATCATCTAGACATAATGAACTAAAATTTAACAGCTAGAATAAAACCAATAGGTTTCATTGGTTTTAAATGGGTAGTGTAATATCTCAAAACCCGTTTATATTCCTTCTCTTCTAGTGCTGTTGAAGATGACCGGCAAGCAAACTCAGAGCAAATTGTTTTTAAATCCTTATTTACTTTATCAAATTGTTTCTATTTTGTTTCAATTCAATTCAATCAGTAGTTCAGTACTCTATTGATTTACAGCAATTTGACACTCATGGAAAGTTGATGCAAAAGGTGAACACTAGGCTTTCAATCGTACTTATGGAGAAGATGAACTCATGAGCGTCATTCAAACGTAAGTTACAAAACTTTTTGTATTGTGTTGTGTGTTAGTCTAGCTGAGACCAAGCATAACTAGAATGACTCCTTGAAAATATGCGATTAGCCATCTCAGATGTTAAAAAGGCCAGCCAGTAGCATGCTCTACCTGTGGGTTCTAGCACATTGGATCCTAGGGAATGAGCCAAGACCAAGAGTCAGATGAGGAAAGCGGAATAATAAAATGTCATTAGGAATATTTTGTTGAATGCTTTATACTAATAAGCTTACCTTTTACTTCTGATGATGGACAAAGAGTAAAAAAACTTATCTTACTTATAATAGCAACTGATAACTTAATGAAAATGAATTATTTCAATTCTATCCTAATGAAATGAATTCATTTGAGTTAAATACCAATATTATGTTTCATGGTGTTAGCTCAATGAAAATAAATGCGCAAGTCATTGTCTTAGGAATCTGTCAGGATCTTGTGTTACAGAATTGATCACATATTCTTCTAAAATTTCGCCTCTTTTGATTCTTTTTCCGTCTTGCTTTAACTGTTGTATTTGTGAATTTTCTTTTGTTCACATTAAGAACTCAACCTTATTTCTGTTGTTGTTTGCTCTTTTTTATTTTCACGTTTGGTAGATTATATTTCATGAAATTGACATCAATAAAGAGGATGTAATGCTTCATGGGAGTGAAGCGCCTCGATGCTCAAGCTCTATTGGCAATTGAGAAACTTGCCCCTGTTGCCATTTTAAATAAGGTGAAGGGTAATCGTTGTAGTTATTATGTTACTGGGCTTTAATTTAATTTAATCCTCTGTGGGTAAAGTTAAGTTGTTTACTTTGGAGATGTTCTTTATATAATATTGGTGGCTTCCCGTGTCCAATTTGTAGGTTAGAGTACCAATTGATGCTAAACTTAGCACTCCCACTGTGGATCGGGACAAACTGCCAGGAAAACAAACACTGGCACTGACATTATCGTGGGTTTACACTTCCTTTTATATTCTGTACTTTACCTTTTGTCGTGATTCATTCATTATTTTCTTTTTTCCGGGTGTTCATCTTTTCTTAATTGATTATGCAGTTACAAATTCAAATTGGAGGATGTATAAGAATTAAAGCCTCAAGTTCCATTGCTTAATAATCGCATATATGACAATCAATTTGAGTCCAAGTTCTATATTATCTCAAACACTAGCAAGGTAATTTGGATATATAGTTTTGATGTTGAAATTTTACAAATCTTACCATTATTCGAGATGTAGATCTTACAGGTTTGCCACTTGCAAAGACCAATCAAGTGGGAGAGTGTGGTAACATTTTCTTCTCTATTTTTATCCTATTTGTATTTTGCGTTTCTCTAATTATGTTTCTCTCTTTGTATTTGTGTTTTGTGTTTCTCTCTTTATATTTATATTTCTCTCTTTGTATTTGTGTTTTGTGTTTCTCTCTTTGTATTTGTATTTTGTGTTTGGTGTTTCTCTTTTTTTGTTTTTTGAATTCGGTGTTTCTCTCTTTGTATTTGTGTTTTGTGTTTGGTGTTTCACTCTTTGTATTTGTGTTTGGTGTTTCTCTCTTTGTATTTGTCTTTGGTGTTTCTCTCTTTATATTTGTGTTTGGTGTTTGGTATTTCTCTCTTTGTATTTGTGTTTTGTGTTTGGTGTTTCTCTTTTTGTATTTGTGTTTGGTGTTTGGTATTTCTCTCTTTGTATTTGTGTTTTGTGTTTGGTGTTTCTCTTTTTGTATTTGTGTTTTGTGTTTGGTGTTCTCTCTTTGTTTTTGTTTTTGTATTTTATGTTTTTCTATGTGTTTTGTGTATCTCTTATTTGTGTTTCTTTATGTATTTGTGAACCACAGGTTTATTTCTCTTTATGAGTGTATTTGTGTTTCTATTTGTTCTTTGCAAGGAATTCCATTTGCATGTTTGTCTTTTTTCGTTTGTCAAAATGCTCGTGTTTAGATTGTCAGTGAGAAGTCTCTGTTTCCTTCTTATAAGAAGAGCTTCAGCAATTGAAGCGTGGGATTATGGAAAATCCTCATATGCCTGCCTGCATCTGGTTACTTTGAAGCTTCAGGTTTACCCATTATAATAATTTTTGACTGTTTTTCTATTATTTATCCCACTGTTTGCACCCCCACTGTTTGCACCCTTGGATAACAAGTTATGTATTTTTTTTGGATATGATATGTCTGTTCGTAGCACTTCATAATATCTAATTTTCTTTGGAATAGACTACTTAAATCATTTTGTGTTCCCTTCTATAGTTTGTTGAATGCTTGAAAATAAATGTGCAAGTCATTGTTTTGGGAATCTGTCAAGATCTTGTGCTATATAATTGATCACATATTCTTCTAAAATTTCGCCTCTTTTAACTCTTCTTCCGTCTTGCATTAACTGTTCTATTTGTGAATGTTCCTTTGTTCATATTAAGAACTCAATCTTATTTCTGTCATTGTTTGTTCTTTTTTGTTTTCACGTTTGATAGATTGCATTTCATAGAATTGACATCAATAAAGAGGATGTAATCCTTGATGGGACTGAAGCACCTCAATGCTCAAGCTCTATTGGCAACCGAAAAACTTGCCCCTGTTGCCATTTTAAACAAAGTGAAGGGTAATCGTTGAGTTACTATGTTATTGGGCTTTAATTTAATTCCTTGTGGGTAAAGTTAAGTTGTTTACTTTGAATATGTTCTTTATATAATACTGGTGACTTCCCATGTCCAATTTGTAGGTTATAGAGTACCAATTGATGCTAAACAAAGCACTCTCTCTATGGTCCGGGGCAAACTACCTAGAAAACAAACATTGGCACTAACATTATCGCGGGTTTACACTTCCTTTTATGTCCTGTACTTTACTTTTTCCGTGATTCATTCATTGGCTTCTTTTTTCCGAGTGTTCATCTTTTATATCTTCATTGATTCTGCAGTTCCAAATTTAAATTGGAGGATGCGTCAGAAATAAATCCTCTAGTTCCATTGCTTAATAATCGCATACAATAAATAGTCACAGTTTTATAAGAACTCAGACTAACAAGGTAATTTGGATTTATAGTTTTTGAAGTTGAAATTTTATAAATCTTACTATTACTCGAGATATATATCTTACAGGTTTGCCCCTTACAATGACCAAGCAAGTGGGAGAGAGTGGCAACAATTTCTTCTCTATTTGTATCCTATTTGTGTTTTGCATTTCTCTAATTTTATTTCTCCCTTTGAACGTATTTGTGTTTTGTGTTTCTCTCTTTGTATTTGTGTTTTGCATTTTGTGCTTCTCTCTGTGTAATTATAGTTTGTGTTTCTCTCTTTGTAATTGTATTTTGTATTTCTCTCTTTGTATTTGTGTTTTATATTTGGTGTTTCTTTATGTGTTTCTTTTTTTATATTTGTGTTTCGTGATTGGTGTTCTCTTTGTATTTGTGTTTCGTGGTTGGTGTTTCTCTTTTTATATTTGTGTTTCGTGGTTGGTGTTTCTCTTTTTATATTTGTGTTTTGTATTTGGTGTTTCTCTATGTATTCTCTTTTTGTATTTGTGTTTTGTATTTGGTGTCTCTCGTTGTATTTGTGTTTTATGGTGGTGTTTCTCTTTTTATATTTGTGTTACGTGGTTGGTGTCTTTTATATTTGTATTTCGTGGTTGGTGTTTCTCTCTTTATATTTGTGTAACGTGTTTGCATTTTGTGTTATGTGTTTTATATTTGTGTGCGATGATTGTTTCTTTTTATGAGTGTATGTGTTTCTATTTGTGTTTTGCAAGGAATTTTATTTGTATGGAGTTGTTTATGCTTCATCTATAGTTTTAATTTTTTTGCACATCTGTTATCCTAAAACTTGATTGACCTTCTCATCCTAAATTTGGGGATCTTTCCATTTGCTGCAGGTAATTTCTAATTTTTAATGAATTTGTGCATCTTGATTAGTTTTCGTTGTTTAAATTTCTTGCAACTTATTTGCAGTGTAAGACATGCCTCAAGAGTGAAGAGACACTCAGCATATTGAAGTTTGCAGATATTAGATGCAGTACAAGACATTTATATTAAAATCTTGTAACCCAACTAAAAGTATATTTCAGTTTATTTGGTTATAAATTAGAAATACACATGTATTGATCAACTCACCAACTTTGGATAAATATATTTTTATTTTTCAAGTTTTTCTCAATTTATTAGACACCACCCAATTACTTCTTTTTTTACAATTTCAACTGTACCGTTGATGTTCTTTTAGTTTTGGAGATTATTTAAAGCCATAAATTCAATTGCATTGTTGAAAATGATTTTTTAAAAAAAAATTATTTTTTTTTAATTTAATTTCATCTACATTGTTGAATATTTTTTCTTTTTGACTTGAGAATTGAGAGAAACATATAAATTTATTATTTTAATTAAATCTTTTCAAACGCCTAAATTATGATAGAAACATATTAAATTATCTGAAAGTCAATTTAAATATATACCAAAAAAAAATTAAATGAAGAATTGTACTCCACAGTTTAAATCGGGTTACTAAGTGAACATATCAACTTTCAAATTGATGATTTATAAATCTATAACATATACAAGTGTATTAGTAGAAAATGCTTTCATTTATGGACAAAAGTACCCTCCTCATAATTATAGACTTTAATCATTAAAGTTTTTTGTTAATGCTAATTAACCGCAAACACTTTCATGAACATATAAAAAATTTATATGTCTTTTCAACTTTAACTATTAGAATTTTTTCTAATCTTAATCTTATAAGTCTTTCTTAATTCTAATTAAATATGAATACTAAATAATATCGAGTATTTCTATATGTATTACCTTATTTAGATTATTGATTTAATCTTTAATTTTTAATTTTATATTTAAATAATATCAAATATAAATCACAATAAATATAAAAAGAGAAAAACATGTGCAACAATCTCAAATATAAATCATGATAAATATAAAATTAAAAGATCACGCTAAACAATCTCAAATGTTAATAGTGAATTATGAATATTTATTAATTCATAAATTGATATGTATATGATTTATTATATAATATATATTCTACTTATTTATATTGACTATTGTAAATAAATAATATATTTTTTTTAGAGAAAAGCCCAGATGGAAACTATTTTGATTGAAAAATTCTCAATTTTTGCCTTAGAAATAAGGTCGATATTGAATCCTAAATCGATACCGGAAATGGAGATAAAAAAATACTAACACTATTAAGTATCAAATAATTAATAAAATTGATAAAAAAATCTTTTTTTTATTTCAATTCACCAAGATAAAGAAATGGATTCATCCAATCAGAAAACCCTTCTTTTAAATTGGATGGGAATGAATAAAGAAATACAAAATGATCTGATACCTAATTTTGCACTTCTTTCACAAATTTGTGATATTCGTAGAAGTGATAAAATCGATTGATAAAATGGATTGTCCTTTTGTTTAATATTTTAAATATTAAAATTTTTTTGGATTGTGTTTTTGAAAAAAGTAATTCCAATATTTTATTCAGAACATTTATTCTTCGACAATATCTATTGATACTTTCAAATCAAAGTTATAATAGGAATTTTTCGATTTCTTTTTCCTAGATAGCATACTAATAGATCACAATACCAATTACTATATTAATTAATCATGTTTATTTGATCTAGAATAAAAATAGATAAATTAAGAGTGTAATTTTAAATGAATAATAACAAATAAGTTCACGAATATTCATAGCTTAAATTTTTGGGGTTGTAAGAAATTGATCTAAAAAAATCATATGCAACTAAACATTTTGTGTTTTGTCGTTTTAAATTTTTCAATTATATATTTAAATAATATTATAAAAAAAATCATAAATAATAATCTCAAATATAAATACTTATATAATTAAAAAATCATGTTCAACAATTTTATATGTAAAACATGATAAATTAAAAAATATAAACCACGTGGTACATAACAAACTAGTTTATTAAAAAAAATTATTAAAGTTTTTTTTCCTACAATTAACCAATACAATGGCCTAATATATGTTACGTTATTAACCAAAATTTAAGAAAATAAATTAACTAATTAAGGTTTTAATTGTATAACTACATATGCATAAAGAAACGAATTATTACATATTATTATAGTTTTTTTTTTAAATACACATTATTATATGATAATTATGCCATCTGGAATGATATAAAAATATAATGTAATGTTCTAAATTTTGTAAATAAATAAATAAACAAAAGAATTGAATATTAAGGTAATAAAACCCAAAAAAAAAATTGGATTGCATCATCCATATAACCCATGTTAGCTTAACATTGATTAAAATAGTATAAACCATTTAACAAAAAAAATGAAAATAATTATAAAACTACATGTTGACTTTTTTCATTTACAAAAATCTTAATAATATTTATAAAAGTACAAAAAAATAAAAAATAATATCAAACATACGGTGTATACTGTGGGTATAATGTCAGTATACTAATAAACTAACATTATATCAACATTATATCAACATTATGTCAAAATTATACCAACATTATACATACTGAGATTTTATTAATATTAAATTTACCAAAATTACATCAAATCGTATACTAAAAATTAAATTAATAATATACCAAAATTATACCAACAGTATACAAAGAGTGTACACATCAAAATATACTGAAATTTTATTATTACATCAACATTACACCACATCGCATACTAAATATTAACCTAACAATATACTAAAATTATACCAACAATATATAAATTTTCTAGTTCATTACCAACTATAGTGAAAAATACATATAAAAAAAATATACATGTTATCAACTAGAAAAAATATATATAATTTTATAATCGATATACCGAAAGTATACTGAAATTATACCAATAATAAACCAAATATTATTTTTAAATTATCTGATTTATAATTTTAATATTCCAAAATTATACCATAATTATATCGACATTATACAAATCTTACTTTTGTAATTAATTTTCATTTTTTGGTACTTTTGTAATTAATTTTAAATCAGTCGTATTTTTGTAAATAAAAAAAGTTTACAGATACTTTTGTAAATATTTTTAAAATTTTAGGTACTTTTGTCATCGTCCCATTAAAAAATGGGATTTTTAGATAAATACCCATAAATTATCAAAATAATCTCATAAATACCCATTGACCACAACTTGTTAAAATATACGATTTGACCGGAACAAGTTGCAAAAATAAATTTCTATTTTGAGAAATACGGTTTGACAAAAATCATGAATTTGTCTAGCAATCTTATAGCAGAGCATCCATGATAATTTTTTTCTTTCAAAATAGATGAAGTATAGACCAACAAGATGTATTTCGTCTCCTCTGTGTTATTTGCTGATGCGTTAAGTTTTCCTGCAAAATTGGATTTAAAGTTGCGAAGTATGGCTCAAAAAGTTTTTTCATTTACACCCTGACCTTGCAAAATTGAATTTAAAAAGTTTTGAACTAATTTTAAAAAACGACGAATAAAATGCAAAAACTTTTTTACAAGGTCAGGGTATAAATGAAAAAAAGTTCAAGGTGGGGTTTTTTTTAAGTAATTGAGCCTTTCGTTAACGATACAAATATTCTAGAAAAATCATGCACTAGAATTTAGATAAAATCTATCAGAATAAAATATTGTTTTTGTTATTTTAATTAATTATTTTTCTAACCTTTATATATAAAAAAGTAATCTTGAATATTAGGCACATTGATATTAAATTTAAATATTTTATTTTCTCAACAACTTATCTTCTCTTACTACTTTTTTTCTAACTACTTTTTAAATAAAATTACATAGTAGTAGTTCCACGGATTCTATTAGAATGGTTCCAAGCCAACAATTAAGGGTACACAGTAATTGCAGATGATGGCTCGAGTGAACCTTAATAGTGCACATCTGAATTTCCGGAGAAGTGCAAACAAGTTGCAAAAGAATGGATAATTGCTGTTAGAGATGAAAAAAAATAAAACAGAACCAATTACTGAAATTAAATTGATAACTTAGTTTCAATTAATTAAAAAGTACATCATTTTGGATTTCAGCTCACTTTGAAATTAATAACAAAGAAAAGTTCTTTCAATTTCCAAAAACAAACCGAGCCAAAAAAAATTGATTTGAAATACTTAAGATTCTTATGAAACCAGTTTGTCTCAAATTTTAAAAAATAAAAACTTCAACTCTGCTTTGATTTCGAGACAAATGCCCACCTCCAATTGCAACAACACTGATTGTGAAATTTTCAAAACCACAGCATAAAAATATGGCTCCATGACTAATTAAGCAGACCTCATTTGGTATTGCCAAAAACAGAACAGTAATATACGAAGTGATTTGAACAAGCCAAGAGAAGCCAAGAGAAGCCAATAAATAGCCAAATTCATAACAAAAAGTCGATAATAATGATCCAAAACTTCTAGGTTGCAAATGTAAACAAAACAAAATTCCATCCTTTTTGATGCTTACGAGGTGGCTGCAGCAGCTCCCTTGTTCCTTGGAGTTGCTTGAGTACCTATCTCAACATCAGATTACAAAATATTTAATCAAAACACTGTTATGCATTGGAGAAGATGAATATTAGACTAGAAACTGTAATATTTAGGATGATAAGGTACCTTCTCTGAAGTTGGTCTTGAACCTGCGTGGGACATTGCGGAGGTACTTCATCCTACCAGAACCAGTGGTCTTTCTACGGATAGCCTTCACGCTCCAGTTATCTAAAATCAAGGCACCAAATTAAGAAAAAGAACTGCCAAATGACCAATTATCTAGAATCAAAGCACCAAATTAAGAAAAAAGAACAGCTATTTCCCTCGAGTCCAGTGTTTTATATAACTGAAACCCATCTATAATTGGATAAAAGCTAACAAAATCTAAAATGTTCAAAGTAAAACATATACTAATTTTCCAGATCCCACTGTTGTAATAGTTATTCTGAACAATTCCTAATACATCGGAGCCAAGAACTCCAATTTCCTACCATCCGCTATGCAGCACGAAACAAAAACATTCATACGGGAACACCAAAACAGAAAATGCCAAAACAAAACAAAGCAAATGTAGAGTTTCTAGTTTAAGAAGCATTTTCAGGAATCGTAAACAGAGCGCCAAATATAGGACTCGAGAAATTAGCATACAATATAGTCATACACCATCATAAAAGAAGGATTCTTTGCCCGATAAATACACTAGAATCGGAAGCTAAAACAATATTAAACAGCAGCTAAACATATTCCACAATTCTATATTGAAACGAGTGATCCTAATATAACTAATTATAAAATCAACAGCATGGATAAGGACAAAATTTAATATTATCTTAGCTAAATTTCCTAATTTAACCATCTATTCACAGCTTTATTTCCCAACAATGAAGTGAAATTAACCATAAAAAGGCATATAAGCCGCAATGAAATAATAGTGAAGTATAATTTACATTTTCTAAGACGAGCGGCGGGGTAAGCACAAGCACTGCAACGGCTTTTCTGGAGATGAAAGCTACGGCGACCGCATCGAACACAAAGTGTGTGCGTCTTGTTCCTTCTCTTACCGAAACTTCCCGTTCCTTTTCCCTACGCCCAACAAACAGGTCTCTGATCAGCCATCGCCAAATACCACACAATTAATAATAAAGATCAGGATAAGTAGAGAGTTACCATTTCTTCTTCTTCTTCTTCTTCTCTGGCTGCAGCAGATTACGCTTTCAGATTTGCTGTTACAAGCAGAGAAAAGAAAAATGTCGCCCACGTGAGATTAGGGTATTTATATGCACAATTTAGGGTTTTGATCACTTGGGACTGAACCTTTTTGGGCTGGTTTAGGATTAGGAGCTTGGGCTTTTTATTCTCCACAATTGTTGCTCGCTATCCTTTTAGGCCCAAATTATAAAATCCAATTTAAGACATTAGTCTATGGGCTTGTAACTTTTAAGGAAGTTGAGGCCCATCAAAATCCAACTTGTCTCAAAATCCTATAAATAAATTAAGGGCATTTTACAAACTTAACCACTACTTTATTTACATTATTATCGAAAATCATCACCATCGATATATCTCTCTCATTGTTAGATTTTTTAGAGCAAATTACTCTAAACTACCTCATATTTATCATAATTTACAGTTTGGTACCTATTGTTTGAAAATCAAAACTGAGGTACCAAATCGTTTGATTTTCAAATAAGGGGTATCAAACGTGAATTATGACAAATGTGAGGTGTCTTAAAGTAATTTGCTCATTTTTTTTATAGTTAATGTCGCCCTTGCCACGATCATTTTTTTCTAAATTAGAAAATGATTGTCGCCATCTCCTCCATCATTTTTTCAGATTTATATTATTACTTGTCGTCCCTCCCATTGTTATTTTTCTTCATTTTTTTCAAAAACGAATGCTTCTTATCATAATTGTCTCGGTGTATCATTGTTGTCGGCGTCGGCGTTCATAGTCATCCATCTTCTTCTTCATATATTTTTTTTATTTCTTTTCTTACAACATTTTTTCACCATTAAAATATATAAGAATTATCTTTAATATATTCTACTGCTTTTTCATATTATATTAACAAAATTTATAAATTTCTGGAGTTATATTGTGTTACTTTCGCATTTTTATTGTGTTTTTTCGCACTTTGTTGTGTTTTTTTTTAATTCTACAGTAAAATTTGTTGATGATGGTTGATTGCTTAATGATTACAATGTTACAGTGTTTTACACATTGTTGGTCTTTTATTGATTTTCAGTTGACATTAGGTTGATCTTATTAATTTGTATAGAGATAAAATACTGATACATCTTGATTGATTTTAAAATTAACAAAACAGACGATATTGTATGTGAAAAAGTTAAAAGCTAAATAAATTAAAATGAGATAATATTGATACTTTAATTATTGGTGGATTTTATAATTGACGAAGAAGACGACATTGTAAATAAAAAAAATAATGAGCAAAAAAATAAATAAAACATATAAATAAGAAAAGTTAGTCTAAAAAAGTTTAAAAAGTTAAAATTTCTCAGTTCACTACATTTTCAGTTAATCTTAGAAATCGACAAAAAAAAACGATATGTACGTAAAAAAATAAATAGAAAACATGATATCTAGTACTCCCTCCGGTCCATAATATTTGTCGCATTTGAAATTTTTTTTTGGTCCATAATATTTTGTCATGTTATGATATCAAGAGAGCATTAATTGCTATTTTTCCATGTTTACTCCCCATTAATTTATTGAAAGAATACAATAAACAAATGAAAATGGTAGTCATAAATGTAAACAAGTTTCAATGTAGGGTTAACTTAGTAAAAGTGTTTACAAATTAAGACATATTAATTGTTTTCTTAGTTCTTGTGCCAAAGCCAAATGCGATAAATATTATGGACCGGAGGGAGTACATCACAGAAAAATTATAAACAAAATAAAATAAAAAATATATCATTTTGATTTTTGAAAGTGTCAACAAAGCTTTAAGGGTCCTAAACTTTTAATTTCACATACTGTTTTTTCAATTCCAAAAAACTTTTAATACCTTGGGATTAGTCCAATTTGTGTGACTTATATCCTCAATTTCTTTAGAATTTAATGGATAATTTGCGACAGTAACTGTCCAATTCTTTTAGTTTGCCAATACTCGTCGATTTTCGCTCTGAATTTTTTTAGACAGACCGAAAACTTGTAAAGCGGATGAAATTTTGAAAATTATCAGTAGACGCTCTAATACCTTATCATTTTTTGTTGTCCAAAAAAAAGTGTATACAGATACTTAATTGTATTTTATGTTTATTAATTAGACTCTTTTTTATTTATTTTGAAATACAATTATTAATGAATCAAATTGTCAATTTAGATTCCATAGCTGAAAAGTTGTTTTTTTTTCTTTCTTTTGCAGGTCCACCAGACACTTTCCACACTTTCTTTTTATGAATTACACTTTCCAAACTTGTAAAAACATCACAAAAGTTCCTTCGATCCTTTTTTTTTTCGATCAAAGAAGAAGGCCAATGCCCAAAACACAAAGCACTACAGGCTTCTACACATGCGGGGGATATAGACCCCGACATTATCATCCGTGATAAAGCTGTGAATATCTCTTGGAATACTATCATACAACATCAACCCCACGCTGTGGGAGAACCCGAGATTGGCCATACGATCGGCACAACGATTGCCTTCCCTGTGAATGTGGCTGATAACAACCGACCAATCTCTGTTAATTAAACTCTTGATAGCACACCGGAGGTTTGCGTAGGCATTCGATCTGTTGTGATCGCTGTTTAAGCTATCCACACTGACTTTACTATCCATTTCTAAAATGACATGGGTAAACCCACGATTCCAAGCTGCTTCTAAGCCGTCTAGCGCGCCCCATAATTCAGCTTGAAGGACCGAACAAGCTCCAATGTTTCTGCTAAAACCAAAAGCCCAATCCCCGCTGCTAGTGCGAGCCAAACCTCCTGCAGTCGCCGTGCAATCTGGGTTACGAACTGCGCCATCAATATTAATTTTCAACCAACCTTGAGAGGGAGGAACCCATCCTTCGATCCCTTTCATTACAACTATTGAATTTCAATCTTCGTGTTCTAGAATCGAAAGTTCAAATTTATAAAAATATTTTGACTCGAATTGAATCCACTACATTATGATCTTATATTGTACGAAAATTTATTGAGTGCTATATTTGTTGTTTTATTTTTATTTTCAAATAATT
The DNA here is from genome assembly GCF_937616625.2 of Mercurialis annua. Taxonomy (NCBI): domain Eukaryota; kingdom Viridiplantae; phylum Streptophyta; class Magnoliopsida; order Malpighiales; family Euphorbiaceae; genus Mercurialis; species Mercurialis annua. Next base: position 52,961,873 of record NC_065570.1, on the reverse strand, counting down.
ATTTTAAATCTTAAATATAATTTATTTTTACGAAAAGATAGGCAAAATTATTTTGTAGACTAACAATATGAAAAAATTGATAGAAATGTTTTAAATGAATAATTTTAACATTTTGATCCATTAGTTTTGCATCCCAAAAATAAGTAAAAAAATTATAAATCTAATTGATAAAATTAAAATAATTAATTCCTCAATTTATTTTTATAATAAATTAATCTTTAATTAAAAAAATTATGAAGTTTTAAGAAATTACATATCTAATTCTATAAAATTTGTATGTTATTATTAAAATAATTGTTTTACTATAAATTTTTTTTATAAAAATAAAAATTCAAATATGGAATAATTTATCATATAATAACATATGATATAGAATTACATCTTACTGTTATTAATTACTCTTTTTACTTATTATTTATTTATTATAAATAATCATTAGAACTGGCAATATTGACCCTGATTAAGCTGTTAAAAATATGTTTGATACCTCTTGTTTCAAAAGTTTACTTAATGATCCTTCATTTTTAATTCTGTTAACTGAGAGACCCTTCTGTTAATTTGAGGGACTAAATCGTTTACGGAACTAAACTGAGGTACCAAATTGTTTAAAAGTAGGTACCAAATCGTTTGATATAATTAAAAGTGAAGGACCAAACTGTTCATGAAATTAAAAGTGGGGTACCAAATCGTTTGAAAGTAAATGTCGAAATTAACGGAGTGACCATTAAGTAAACTTTTGAAACAAAAGATATCAAACTGTTAATTATAGTATACCTGAGGGACCTCAAAATAATTTGCTTTAAAATATTATTATTTTTTATTTTATCATGCAACATAAAGTTACTACTAACGTATTGAAGTCCTGATCTACAAAGCTACATTCAGCAACTCTGTGTTTCTCCCATATAAATTGGGGGACCAGTTGCGCATGATCATGGCTATGACTTTTTAGTTTCTTCTTGGAATCGAAATTAAAAATACTCCATGCAATCTTCATAGATAGATTCCAAAGCTTAAGATGTTTATTTCCTTTTGCAGCTCTAAGATTCACTTTCCATACTTGTTTAAACATCATAAAATTCCCTCTCATCCCTTTCGCTCACTCTTTTTTTCTCTTCATTGTTCGTGCGCTTTGAAACCCTAATTGAGTAAGTTCCCCGCGGAGGTTGGAATAGAGTGACAAATGCTCATTTCTTCTTATTAAAGGTTTCGGTTTCAAATTCTAAATATTGAGTAATTTAAGTTGCGAGAGTTTTTTCGTCTCAACGAGTCTTATTTATCTCAGTTTAAATTAATTGAGACAATATTTTCGAATATCGTACTTGTACTAAAAAATCAATTTAGTTTCTTATAAGCCTTACATAAACAGTTACTGTGTTTTCATTTATTATATTTTAGTAATTCAGTTTTTAATTTTTATACTAACGGAGAATCACTATAGCAATTCGGATAAAAAAATTGCTTATGTGACAACGGAAATTTTAGTGACTATTTGATGAATTAATTGCAGCATAAGTAGTTTATAACCTGAATTGCCAAAATAACTTTCTTGATGTAAAAATAAAAGTTTAGCTATTAAAAATAAAATGATAATAACTATGTGAGACAGCTAGCTACCTAGTAATTGAGTGTGTAGTGCACTTAAAACTTGCACTTTTCCACTTTCTTTTGTTTTCCTTGGTAACTTAATTCTTAGTACTAATGGCCATACCATCAAACTTTTGCATGTGTTTTCTATCTTCCTTTTCCTTTTCTTTGCTCAATTCTTACATTTTATTTAGTTTAAGCGAATTTTATAAATTATTTTGTAGAATTTACCAAGTTTCATATATCCTGATTTTAGATAGATAACTCGGACTAAACAGTGATAATTATTATGAAGACTCGTTTTCGCTATGATTCCGATAAACTTTTTAAGCAAGGCACTACTTATGAATTGCAGATTCATTAATGAAGAGGCACACAGTTAGGTATCTCATTCCTTAACATGAAAAATATATAATTATAAATAGAAATTAAGTGAAATAACATTGACTAAATGGTGGAAGCATGTTATTCATAAGGTTATTTGTAAAAAAAAACTTTTTTTTTCGTTTGTAATCTCACCTTTTAAAATTTTTAATTTTAGTTCATTTTTCAATTTTATGTTTCAATTATAGCCATTGAATTGGAATAGAAAAAGTTCAAACCTACTCTTCATATTAGATTATGTTTGAAATTTTTTATAATAAAAATGTAAATTGAAATAATATAATGTATTTGAACTTTGTTTCTCTTCAATTTGAGCAAATGGCTACAATTGCTGGAACATTCAGGATCTGGGCTCCCTTAGAACGTTCAAAAAATTTAGATTTAATTATTAAATCTAATTATTTTAGCCTATAAATCTGGGTGACCCTTGGTGGTTAGTATAACCCTAGTCGATGACTGTATTTTTACAGCTCTCATCATCTTTTTTAGAATAGTTGACTCAATGTGTTGAGAAACCGTTCATGTAATTTACGTTATGATTAATGGAAATTTTAGCCTTTGGAAAAAAAAACCAAAAATTAGAAAGTAGATAAAATTGAAATTTTTTAAAAATGTGATTATGAACTGAAAAGTCAAAAAAATAGAGTATTTTTAGATGATTAAACTTTTTTAATATTTTAACCATGGAACAATATATTGCTGTCTAAATATTGAAGAATTGAAATCTTTAAATATAATGAATTTTAGTAAAATTGAACTAATCAAATGATTAGGTAGATTTAAACTTTACAGTTTTAAAAACAATTTCATTATTACCGATTAATCCTCTTTTTCTTTTTTTGAATCACAGTTAATTCTCTTTTTATTACACTCTTTTATAGTGCGTCTTATTTGTAAACCCTTATTAAACAACATGTGAAGTTGTGTAGTATAATTCAAGTGGGAAACCACTCAACACATAGTAATAATTTCTTCACAATTTTTGAATGATTTTCTCTTTAATTAATTAGAGAACTTGAAACTTAAACTTTAATACGAGAATATGAATAAATCTCACGTCGGGTAGTTAAGATAAAAAAAATCATTTAATTATGGGTGTATTGTAATTAATTTTATGCAAAATAGATTCAAATTCCATTATCTCTCACTTGATAAAATATCCTTAGGACCCATCAAGATTCTACATACCCATTTCTACATCTCATCATTAGCAAGTTATTTTTTCTTCTAAATAATGTGAAAATATGTATAAGAATTTAAGTGGGGAAGGTAAACAACTCAACACACATAACTTTTCTCATTTGATTGCTTTGTTTAAGCAAAGACATCCCCAATATTCTTTTTCCCATTCAACTCATAAATCTCTATATTTAGTTATAACCTAGTCATTTTTCTCTCAAAATTTTCCCACTAAATTGAAATCTAGACAAAACATATATACTCATTATAGAGATATTCTTCCATTATAATCCTTCCATTATAAGCAAAGATAATTAAGAACACACCACTCGATAGTGCTAGTGAACACTTTTCTATAACAAAGGCTATAATATAGTAACATTTTGTGCTTTATATCATGTTATTGGTTTTATTTGTATTAGGGTTGGGCATTAATTGGTAACTTTTCTTGTTTTGTTTGCTTTAAATTTGGGTCCTTCATTGTTTCTGAAATTGGAGTCTACATGTTGCCTCCTTTTCTTTTCTAATTGTTTTCTTCTTGTTTGGTCTTTTATTGCAAATCAAAGCAATTTTCCTGTAGTTGTGGATCTTTGACAAGATTGGAATCTCAAAAAGGAATTGTAGTTTCATAAATAGTTAAAAATTTATTGAAAAGTGAAGTAAAAAAATATTATGAAATAATAATAATAATAATAATATAACAGATATACAAAATTGGGAAAATATATTTCTCATAATGATGGAAGCGCAAAACATAGAAGGGCCATCACCAATTAAATTTGAATATATTTATTGCACAAAGATTACTATATTGCCATCATTTTGATGAAGTTTTATATTGCGAGTTGCTTAATCTACGGATGACGTGATAGACTCGGTCTATTTAATAATTTCTCTTCTTTTTACTCCTGCTGTATTAAAATAAAATGTAGTAAAAGATATTTAATTTCATAAATTAGGAAACCAAAGAGATGAATTTTTATAAAAAATTAATACAGAATGAAAAAGGTTTTGAAAAAAATGCGGTGAACGTGGATCGAACACGTGACCTTCAGATCTTCAGTCTGACGCTCTCCCAACTGAGCTATCCCCGCAGACGTTTGTTCAATTCAATTACAAATATATGACAGCTTATCTTACTAATATTTAAATATCTAGTTGATTCTATAATAGTCACATGATTAAACAAATAAAAACTAATATTAACATTTGAATTTTAAAATAATTTAAATTTTAATTCAAAATAATCTACTTTTCATTCAAATCAGATTCTTATTTCAATTAAACTATATCTTTATGTATTGTTAATAATCACTAAATGGCTATAAAACCATAAGTTAAGTCATCAATTTGATATTAAATTTAAAAAGATAGTTTGATAATCTGTCCGTTTTTTCTATCCGTACTTTTATATATGATATAAATGAGTATATTATTCTTATAATTATGCACGCATGCGTGTCTTGCCTTTGTCATTTATGTAAAAACATTGTTTCAAAGTTTATATAAATTGATAAGATAAATATTTGCCATATCCAAACCTATATATAAAATGTGTCGTGCATTTTTTGTAAAAATATTCTAATATCTAGAAAGTTTTATAGATTTTAAAGTAATTAAAATTAACTAAAATAATTTTAAGTATTCATATATTTTACCCCTTTATAAATATATTTTTAAAACAAATTAATAATTTAATCTGTTAATTTTAATAATTAAGATAATTACATATAGACTCAGATTAGTCCGACATAAATTATTTATGTAGGTGAATTTAATTGATTAGTTAAGATACAGAAGAAAAATTTTAAAATTTTGATTAAACTAAAGTTTAAAAATAATTATTTCAACTCGTTAATTGACATATCAGGTTGTCTGGTCTATTTTTTAAAATATATTTGTCATAAATATGAAAGTTATGAATATAAAAAAAGGTTTATTTAATCTTATAATTAAATTGAGCTCTCTCAATAAAAAATTATACTCCATTTAATTTAATTGAAGTTATAAAGTATGATTTTTGATTTAATTTAATTTTAAAATTAATTTAATGATTTCATTTTAGATAAAATATGATAATCTCTTTTTACATGTATTATACATATGTATCACGGTTCATTTTAATTATTAGGATTGTTTTTATTATTAGTAAAAAATTGTTGTAATGTATAATTTGTTGTAAAGTTTTTTAAATTTTGCTAGAACTCAAACTAATTTTTTTTATGAATGATAAACTAAATATAACTAATCACTAGAAATAGAAAAAATAAAATCAAATGCACTTTAAAATTATAAATTTGAAATATAAGTCAATAGTACTTTAAGACAACAATTGTTTCTTATGATATTGAATTATAGATTAAGTTTAGCATAAATACAAAATACAAAATCCTTATCAAGATGAAACCTGTTAATGGACAAAGATAAAAATATATTTCTGTTCATTTGATTAATTCATCTAACATGTGGGATAATGCAAGGCCAATACATGAATCTATATATCACTACCCACAATTAATTCATTATTAATTAAATCTGTTCTTCTATTGAATATTAATAAATGCAATTTCTTGACAAACATACACAAAGAGATAATCATCTCTTTAAATTGCAACGTATATATAACAACGAAGTATATTAAAAAATTACTATCATCTAAAATTGCAACGGTGTCGAACACTTATATTAATGCATGGGCAGCGACGGACCCACGTTTGGGCCAAGGGGGTCATTGGACCCCCCTGAAACTAAAAGGAAAAACCATAGAGATACGGCCTCTTTTGATAATTAACCAAAATTCTTTTATTTTATTTTGCCTACATGTCATTTACTTTAATGGTAGTAATTTTAACCCATTATTTACCTCCTTTATCCTTTTTCCACATTATTGTTTTTGTTCTTCAATTTATAAGTCAAATATTAAAAAATTATATACTTATAACTTTTTCAAATGTTTGCATAATTTATCTACATTAATTAATATCAAAGATCAACATATTTCTTAAATATCCTATAAGAAAGCTATCATTGAAATTGATATTAAAAATTTATTTTATGATTACGATCTAATATAATAAGCTTTCCATATAATTCAAGATAAAGTTTATAGATTTTATTTATTAATAGGTCCATGTTAACCGCATTAAATAAATTTTCTTAAAGAATAATTGTGGTTTTGAAAACATTAATTTATTATATTTTTGTTTGATTATTATAAAAATAGTTAAGAGCATATTATAAAAGATGTATTATTATGATATATTTATATTAATTTATTTTATAAATAAAATAAAATGCAATATAATATAATATAATAAAATTTTATATTTATTATATTTATTATTTATTATTTTTTTATTTGGACCCCTTAAAATAAAAGTCTGCGTTTGTCACTGTGCATGGGTGGCCAATTTATTTGACTAACTAATAATTATCATCTGATTTAGACATTTGCCAGTCTATTTTAAAGCCTGTAAATGGTCCAGAATTGGGGAAGAGAAAGATGTACATATCAAACCGTTAGAGATAATTAATGGTATGATTTATTATTTAAATTTAAATTCTTCTTCTTATTATTATTATTTGGACCACTAATAATAAAGGATTGTTAATAGGTTCAATCAAAAATTGGTTGGTCCAAAGGAGTGGCCATGTGCAGCTAGCATGAGTACGTAACCTAAATTAGGAGTTGGAAAAAAAAATATTGGCAATCTTATGATAAGGTTGTGGATGGTGTTAAAAACTGAGCCAGTGAGGGTATCAGTTTTCAGTTCAATTGGTTAAACTAGTTTAATAAATTTTTAAAAAATTAGTTCATCAATTTATTACCGGTTCAACATTCGACTTTTACCAGTTCGATCCTGTTCACTTCAGTCTAACCCGGTTAAATTAAAAAAGTCCAGTTTTTTTACAGTTTTAGACCGATACACTGACCAGTTTTTGAACCAGTTAGACCGGCCGATCCGATTTAATTTTTAAAACACTGATATATATAGTACAAGTTAGCAGTAAGGAAATAGGACCACCCTTTGTTCTTGTAACCAATTTAGGGTTCGTTAATCATATGCAAAGTGTGCTTTATGTGACTTGAAACGATCTACCAAATTACATGCATGTTCTCATTAGGATTTGTCAAAACCTAAACTATTTTCATTTTTCCTTTTCTTTATTATCTAATCTTGAAAGTTATAATTCCTAATTTGTATTTTCTTTGTCTTTTGAAACATAAAAAGAATTACATTTATCAAAAACTGATTAATCATCCGATCCATATAGTAGACTATCAAAAGGGTAGACATACCTAAGGGCAGAGTCAATTTTATAAAAAAAATAAATCTAATATCTCTATATTAAAGAATATAAAAACTCAAAGGATTTTAAAAAAAAATAACAAAAATAATAAATAATCTAGAATATTGCTATGTGTGAGTCTTGATGCCTTACAAATATAATTCATATCAATCCTACTTCAATCAATCATTGCAATGAAGGATAGATCAAAATTTGTTAGCCCCCTATTTCGTAGACAATATCAACTTATTAATTATTATCCGATTACCTTGAATTGTTCTTAATGTCACGGCTTAGAGAACATAGAAAATAACCCGATAATTATAATCAAAGCATTAAGAATAAATTATACACATAGACCACGCAGCGCAAATATAATGGACAGACTCATGTTATATAGTTAATTTCTTATTACTTTTTCCAACCAACTTAATGTTTACTCACAAATTGATTTTTAATCATGTAATTGGTGATCATGTAATTATAAGCATTAATCGCAATAATAAGAAGTGCAAGAATAAAGAAAAAATATGTAAATTAGTTTTCAAGATTTAAATCATACACTCATACTACTTACAATAAAATAATTTAGTTAGACATAGTAAAAGCAATCAATAAAAAATTGCATAATTAAAGAAAAAAGAGAAGAAATCAAACTTGATTTGACCTGCAAATAATCCAATTCAATAGAACTTTAAAATTCTAAATTGTACTTAAATGATTTTACAAGTTAAACTAAAACCAAACTAAACTATAAATAAAGAATAGAATGATTTATTTACATAATAAAATGATTTATTAACGTGAACTAAACTCTATTTATATAGGTTTTGAAGTTTAAGTTATGCTTTAAATTGTTCCCTCTTGGATTAGGAATAAGTGTTGAATGTGTAGAGAAACACTCCTAATCCAATTTGGACTTTGATATTTGATGTTATCAATCTTCTTGAAGTAGAAGATTCTACCTTTTATGTGGTAAAATAAGTCCGATTCGAATTAGGATTAATCATCCCCTGATAAATTTAGTGCATTCCGGATGAAATTTTTGCCGATTTCCACTTCATAGATGATCATGCCGAGCAAGGACATCCTGTTGCTTGGCAGGAACTGATTTTCTCGGCAGAAATGTTTTATAGAAACCATTATTGTCGAGCTAATGATCCTGCTGCTCGGCGGAATTTGCTTCCTCGACATGATTGTTTTTCAGCGCAACTACCAATTTTCGAAAGTCATAACTCTTTAGACACACCTCTAAATGACTTGGTTCTTGATTCACCGGAAAGTTTGAGATGTCTAATTTATTTCTTATGAGGAACATAATTTCATTGGAGAACTTTAAATATTCCGAAATATCCAATTAAGGGAGATGGGTTAAATCTGTAAGCAATCTAATGTAACATGTAGTTTATCAATCTTCAAAACTTCATAGGTTGTGATAGACAACTTCAAATGATGTAAATTTTGACGTTTTAAAAAGTTTAAGGATGTCTATTATAGTTTATATGAAGAACACTTTCTCAGTTTAGATCTTGAAGAAGTACAAAACTATCAGTTCATGAACAAGTATTGGAACAAAGTCATTTAAGTAAACAATTAATAAACCGATAGTAAACTCATATTTACTAAATTGGTATTTTTGAAATTATTTTTCCATAATGATAATTGAATTTATGTTAGTATGATTGTAATTGAAATTGCTTGTGGCTTTAAGGAGCTTTATTAATTAATTTATTAATAATTATTGATTTGAAGTTTGTTTCTTTGAAGTAAAATGAAAGTAAAATTAATTTTGCACATGTTTATAATACTAACAGTAAACCGTTAGTAAATTAACTTAACTTTTTTAGTAAATCGATAATAAATTATTACTAAATTAATTTTCTTAAGTAAACTGATAATTAATTAATAGTAAACTTATATTTTTCGTTAAATTAAAGTAATAAAGTTGAAACTAATCTAGTACATTTTTATAATATTGTTAGTAAACTAATAATAAATTAGGTTATAATTCATTTTAATATTTTATAATTTACAAATAAAAAATAGTAATGTGATTTTTAAGTAAATCGACAGTAGTAAATTGAAATCGTATTTTTGCAAATGAAAAAAGTATATTTGTAAAAAAAATTGATCAAACTGTAAATTTCAACTGATTTTAATTAAAAGGTATTTATGAGAATAAATAGGTGTTTGATAGGTATTTGTTTAAAAATTCATAGATAATAAAAACTTAAAAGGGCCCTATATAGATAGCCTTTGGGATTTTTAGACAAATACCTACCAAACACATACTTATTCTCAAAAATACCTTTTGACCACAACTAGTTGAAATTTACAGTTTGACCAATTTTTTTTATAAAAATACTTTTTTTATTTGCAATAATACGATTTCGGTTTCTAACAGTTTACTAACGGTTCACTAAATATTGTTTTAACTAGCAGTTTACTAACCGTTTACTAATAGTTTACTAAAGGGTAAGTTAATTTACTAATTGTTTACTAACAGTTTCCTAACTTTTACTAAAAAATAAATCAGACTCCTAAAATTTATAAATAGGAAATAATGTAAAAAATTAAGTACATAATAAACAGAAAGTCATTTTGTCTTAGGATTTCAAATTGAAACATACACAAAGTTTTGGTACAACTCAAATTTTTAATTAATAATTCTGTTCCAGCTAGATTTAATCATAATCTCAGCCGGATCCAACCTCATTATTGTGGTTGTCGCTCCTCTTGTTGCCAGATTTCTCACCGCTCTCAGCACCTCCACCAGAAAATCCAACAATCGGCAACCCATTGCCGGCCCAGCAATCGACAACCCATCGCTGCCGTCGTTGAACCCATCGCCACCACCGTCGAACGCATCAATTGACAACCCATCGCCGCCGCCGTCGAACCCATCAATCGACAACCCATCGCCGCCGCCGTCGAACCCATCAATCGACAACCCATCGCCGCCGCCGTCGAACCCATCAATCGACAACCCATCGTCGCCGCCATCGCCAGCAAACCCATAGATCCACAACTCGTCACCGTTTTAGCGGCAGCTTTACGATATAAAATACCTTTGTTATTGTTGGTTATGAGATTTCTGTACTTTTCAATATTTTGAGCGTAAAAAAATCAAGAAAAAACGTAAAGAAGAAGGGAGGAAGAAGACTGGTGTATTTTGACAAGAAAATAAGCGCGTCTGTATTACTGAGATTAAATATGGATTTGGTCGTGGCTGATCTAATTTCCTCATAGCCTTTTAGATCTTATGGGCCATGGGAACTACTTGCAACTTCTCCTTGCTTGACTTTAAATAGAATTCCATAACAAATAAAAATTTCCCTATTGATATTTTTTTTTTGAAGAACCCCAATTGATCTCGATATTGATTTTTTTCTGTACCTTTTCTTGTCATCATTATATAAATAATATTTTTATCAAAGTCAATTCTTTTATAATAATGATAGAGATTTTATAATAAAGTCTAGCATAATGAAAAAAAATCTTTGATATGAGCTATCTAATTTCAAATCGACATATCTTTTTATATGCAAACTTATGAACTCAAAATCACGAGATTAATCTTTAAAACAATAAAAAACAATGACATATTAGTATCTCAATTTACAACAGTAATTAGGAGAGCGTTTTTGGTTCGAATTGATTCAGATATGTTTCGAAGTCGAACCATGTTAAAAAAAACTAAGAATATGAAAATTTTCTAACCGAATTGATCCATCCAGTTAATGTTTTCATTCAATTTGATTTTCATATCGGTTATACTGAAACTTAAATATATTTTATATGTCAACAATTAATTGGATGCGCCAAAAAACCAGTAATATTTATGTTAAAAAATCGAATCGAATTGAATTTATCAATTTATTTTGGTTATTCGTTCTTTCACACGCATGAGGCATGCTATAGCCAAGCTACCTATAAATATATATCAAGACCCTAATGAATTTAAAATCATGAGATTAATTATCTTTAAAATAGCTGATAATAATAAATTAAAATAGTTGAAAACTTATAGTACAAGTTTAGTAACTCAAGTTATTGGAGTAATTATGTGGCATTGGGTTCGGATCAAACACAATTTTTTTCAAGATCGAACAAAACTAAATTTAAAGGAATGTAAAATTATTCAAATCGAACAAGGTGCTTTGGTTATTTTTTTTAAAAAAAATTCAAATAGTTTTTCAATTCGATTTGTACTAAAACTTAGTATATATTTTTTTATGTCCAAAATCGAATCGAATCAAAAAAGCCAAAAGAAAAACTATATTGACAAACTAAATCAAATAATATTTATTGATTCGGTTCGGTTATTCGATTAAGCAACCATATAGCAAGACCCTTAAGCGGTCCGAATAAACCCTACCACCTACAATCTTTAAAACCCTAACCAACTCTCATTTTTGTATTTATGTATTGTCATTCTCATATTCCAGAATATATATTACGATACCATATTTATTTGCGTTTGCATCATTATTAGCATGCATGCACGCATGCAAATCTAGGAAGAAAACTGAATTATAAATACTTGTGGTTAGGGAAATTTAATATCTTTTTCACCTTGTGGTCCAAATATAATATGATTGCTCAACTTGATGATCTTATACATGTGTGCGTATACAAGACCAGCTAGTCGTACGAAATTATATATGGCTGCATTGGCACCACAATATCAATATGACTTGATCTAGTCATGAAAATCTAGCAAAACACATGAGACTTTGACAAAACAAAGCTACGATTTGGATATTTTATTACCGTATACTCAATATTTATGCTATATTTAGCTCGTTACTGATAGCGGAGTTGTTATCCGATAGATGATGCAAATATAATTTTCCATACTAGTAACTGTTTGAAATGAAAATATTAACAATATTTGATGGTGATATGACTTTATCAAATACCGAAATAGCTATTGGAAATCAAAACAACTCATCTTTAACCACTAAACTATGGAGTGAGCAAAACAAACTAAACAATTTGTTTCTAACGTAATTTGTTTCTAACGTAAATTGATTATATACTGACTCAAAGAGTTGATGATAGGGTTTGTAAAAATTAAACCCAACTGAAATAAATGATTATAGCTCGGTTTGATTTGATACTCCTAAAAAAATTGGTACAAACCAAACTAAATTATCAGCAAAACAAACTAAAAATTAATCAAATAGACAAACAGTAGTATTTAATATGTTTCTAACGCATTTTTGGGTGTTCGTAATAGAGATTTTAGGCGTATGATTTTTAGGGTTTGAATGTATTTTTGTATTGATTTTTAGTTTGAAAATACGAACAGGAAAAGCATGTTGGTTTGGCGGTGAAAATTAATGGCCCCTTGTTCGTAACTTGAAACCTCAATAGCTATATTATGATGGCCAAATGACTAAAAAAGGTCAAAATTTTCATAAAAGTTTCATAAAGGTCCAAACTTTTTAATTTTATCCAATTTGTCCTGAAATTCATAATTTCGTTTCAATTTTATCCAACTAAATAATTTTGCTCATGTGGCGCTGATGTGTAGCATGCCACATCAGCGCCATGTGAGTAAAATTACACAATTGGACAAACTTGAAACAAAATCATGCATTTAAAGACAAATTAGATAAAATTGAAAGATTTGGACTTTTGTGAAACTTTTATAAAAGGTTTGATTTTTTTTGGTTATTTGGCCTTTTATAATTCGTTTTAAAAAAACAAGTAAAATTTTAAAAATATTGAGGGACCTCGGACACAGGACAAATAGCACTGTCAACGTGCAACTTACCACTACATCAATCAGTTATTTCATGATACTCTTATCAAAGTATATGCAGTCGACCCTTTTATAATTAATACAAATGGTGGATTAAATATTTATTAATTATTAGAATTATTAATTTATTGAATATTAAATAAGACGTAATATTGAAATTGGTTCCCTAAATTTTTATTAATTATTAGAATTATTAATTTATTGAGTATTAATTATTAAAGAATATATATATATATATATATATATATATATATATATATATATATATATATATATATATATATATATATATATATATATATATATATATATATATATATATATATATATATATATATATATATATATTATATTTGTTTTTGGTTTGGTTCGGATTAACAAAAATCAAAATGAACCAAACCTAACCAAAACTATAACCGAACCTTACCAACTATTTCTGTTCGGTTTAAAAAATCAGTTTGGGTCGGTTGTTGCATACCCATGCCTCTTTTTTTTTCAACTTTTTGTATGGAAAAATTAACTAGTGATAAAAGAAATGATATTCTGTTACTGAAGCACAAGTCAAACTTTGTAATATTATTAATTAGTTCCCTATTTTGATTTACAATATATAATATTGTTTAGTTTGCTTTTTTAATTTACAATTTTTCCTTGATTCAAAATTTTAGGCCTCACAACCAATGAGATTGGTTCAAGTGATAAGCGGTTTGATATCGTTTAAGCAAAGTTTCGGGTTCGAGTTTTGTGAATGCAGAAAATCTTCACTGACAGACTCACCCACCATGTCAGCTGCGCGACGCGGGTCGGATTCGGATTAGTCAGGGCGAAGCTCTGAATATCGGATGGGCTTACCAAAAAAACAAATTAGGCCTCACTTGTTTGAGAGTAAGTTCATTAAGAAAGTATAGTTTTTCTAAAAATATTTGAGGAAATTACACCATTTACCAAAAAAAATGAAAATAATTACAAAAATATATATTGACTTTTTTCATTTACAAAAATATTAATAATATTTACAAAAGTACAAAAAAATTAAAAATAATATCAAACATACGGTATATACTGTGGGTATAATGTTAGTATACTAATAAACTAACATTATATCAACATTATACCAAAATTATACCAACATTATACATACTAAGATTTTATTAATATTAAATGAAAATTGACCAAAATTACATCAAATCGTATACTGAAAATTAAATTAATAATATACCAAAATTATACCATCAGTATACCAAGAGTATACAAATTCTCTAGTTCATTACCAACTATAATGAAAAATACACATAAAAAAAATACATGTTATCAACTAGAAAATATATATAAAAATTTATAATCAATATACCAAAAATATACTGAAATTATACCAATAATAAACCAAATATTATTTTTAAATTATCTGATTTATAAGTTTTAATATTCCAAAATTATACCATAGTTATACCGACATTATACAAATCGTACTTTTGTAATTAATTTTCATTTTTTGATACTTTTGTAATTAATTTTAAATCAGTCGTATTTTTGTAAATAAAAAAAGTTTACAGGTACTTTTGTAAATATTTTTAAAATTTTAGGTACTTTTGTCATCGTCCCAAAATATTTTGCCTTATTTGATTCACTTTTGTCATTTTATTTCTTGCGAAGTTGAGGGGTTGATTTTCCTTTAATTAGAAAAATGACTTTCCTAGAAAGAGCTAGATATTTCTACTTCCCTAATTAAATTAATTAAAACACAATTATATCTTCATATTTAATTAGTCAAATTAGTTATTGGGTATAGTATGATCTTTAAATTTTAATTAATTAAAAATAAAATATGACTTCCCAGACAGTTATCAAGTAAACTAAGTAAAGAAAAAATCGATTTCCTCCGTACTAACTTTTTAGCAATTAATTTCTCGGAAAGTATACTTTCCGAGAATTATACACTTTTTAAGTGAGGCCTTATTCTCAAATTATAATTAATTTCGATAGATTTTTGTAGATATCGGATTCCTGGCGATTATTACTTTTAATATATTCACTTTTTTTGTATTGGCGTCAATTTATTTTGTTTTATGATTATTAATTTCAAAATTACTAGTAAACTTTTTTTCAGGTTGATTAAAATAACAATTCATGGTGGAGAACGTTGGAGGTGAATTTAATTTACCACGTAAGATTCTGATTATGCATTAAATAATGTTTAGATAATTGAAATATGTAATTTGATTATATCACGTGGCATATGTTATTAATGGATGATTCATAATTTCACATGATAGAGAAGGTTAAATTTTTTTGTCTGTTGATGGATCAATATATCTACACGTGGCCATAGGACTTTGTTTTTTTATTTTAAGAAGATTCTAAGAATATACTACAACATTTGTTTGGCCATTATAAGTTTTACCCCACTTTACTATGTAAAAAGTAAAAACCTTCCGCAAATGCTTAGGCAAAAAGAAAATATAATAACTACCACGAATTTCTAAGATTCAAATCTTTATGGATAGAAATTGATTTGTAAAAGATGCATTTAAGTTATTTTTTTAACTATTATAAAATAAACATTAGGCTCTTAAAGTAATTCTTTTACTATTTAATTTTAAAATATGAGAAATAAATTATATAATTTTTTTTGTCTAATAGAGTTTAAAAATATTATTAAGTTTTGTTGGTTATGCATTTTCTATAATCTAAAGTTTATTATGAAGAAACATGCATTTATTGAAAAAGTTGATAAATTGATATTTTTTTTAATTTTAAAGAAAGTAAATGATTTTCCGTTCAAAAATTGAGTCAAATGATATATCATTTAACTTATACAATTAAAAGAAATAGCTAAATGATAATGTCGGTTGACATTAAAGAAATCAATGTTATTCTTTCGCCCTCCTAAGTAACTTTTTTGATTCCGCCGGTGGTTTCATCTACATATATATAAATGTAGCGGTATGATTGAGTTTTTTTTAATAGTTTTTTTATGGATATAATTAACAATTGTATTTTAAACTTTTATTTAAATAATCTACAACGAGGGAATCGACATTCGACTATTTTTTTTTTTATTATGGATCATAATTTATAGAAAAGTCAAAAACTTTCTATGAAATGAGGCTATAATCACTTATTACTTATTTTCTATAAATAAGCATGAGTTGGTATTGAAATGTTGAAATGGAAGTTTGATGGAAAATGGGTGGTCCAATGATTTAGTACATTGTACAAAAAGAAAAGATTATAGAAAAGGAGAAGAAAAAGGATGAAATCATTTAATCATTTTGTACTGAATAAGGATTCCATTGGAACTTAGAATTTTCCCACCATGAAGCAATTAAAACCCTAAAATACAAAATAACCTAATTCTAGAATATGAAAGAAATCCATCCAAAAACTATATTAATTAGAGAAAAAAAACATTAGCATGTTACAAATCTCTCTCAGTGCTAGTCTCAACTTTCATCCCATTCCAAAGCCCATGGAATAGTAGATGATTAATCAACAAAAAGAAGATGTTAATCACAATCAAATCATCATCATCGCCATCATGTTTTAATTAGCAAACAAATACCAAAACCACCATTTCCCTCCCTCAAAAGTCATACCTAATTAGAGAAAAATTGGTAATAATGTACACTATACATACTTATATTTATATTGCTGAACTGAGGTCCCCCCATTCTTCTTTCTTTTCCGTCCTTATATCCCTAACATAGGCTTGATGTTCCGGCCTAGATAAGAATTTCCCGAATTTGACTTTTTTATTTCAAGAACGCGATTCCGACATATCCGAGCTATAAACTCATTTTCGTCGTCATCATCACCATCGGCTAGAACTATCTTCTTTTTTTCTTACTCAATTGGAGGAATACTAACTTTGGTACCAAACATTTAGGCAGAAAAACCCTCCAATAACTTTTCCTATATATATATGTATAGTTGCATATATATATATAAATCTAATCCAATAACAAAAAAATCATGGTGGTGATTGAATTGAAATTGTAGGAAATGAATGTTTAGGTTGAGAAATCCAACAAGAGTGAATATGTTGAGCTATTTTGGGAGCATCAATGGAGGCACCAAGAATGCCACGTTTTGTGAACCCCACTGCATATAACCCACTTTCACCTTTCCACCCATTTGGAAATGGTGTTTTTGGCAACCCATCTTTCTCTGAAAACATTTCTCCTCCTTCCTGTAATTATTTTAGTTCATTTTAGCCCATCTTATACTCCTTTTCTTAAAAAATTAAAAAGAAATATGTAATGGTGACAAAAATTAATGTAAGGATTTCTTTTTACCTTTAGCCAAGATGGCACATTGCTTTTATATCCTGTTGCTAAGATAATTGCGTCAAATTTCTCCATTTTTCCATCCACAAACTCTACTGTATGTCGTTTTAGCCTCTTCATACCTGGACATACCTACATCAATCAACACCATGTAAATCAGAATATTAGATATAATTCTTCAGTAATGAGCTACTAAAATTTAAGATTTGAATTATCCAATCGAACGAACCCGTTTAATGGGTTGATGGGAAAAAATCACATAAAGAAAACACCAAATCTATTTTTTTGTTAATTATTCTCCTAAATTTGTTATTTCTTGTTATCAATTGGCCTAAATTTGTCCCAAAAAAAAAGAATATATCTCTACAACTGTTTTCAAAATGGATACAAAGTTGAGGGGGCACATTGATACGCGAGTTAAAAAGGGAGTGCGTGTAAGAATTAAATCAAGAAAAGAAAAGGCAAGGAAGGGTCATTTAATATAGAGTATTTTTATCATAAAACAAAAACTGGGACATTTTTGAGATTTTATGTCAAATAGAAGGGGTGAAATGGACCGGAAAACAGTAAGCAAAAATGAAGCAGAAAGGAGGGAGGAATAGAGAAAGTACCTTAATGTCTCCACTTTTGATCTTAGCGAGTGTGCCAACATCTAAAACTGGGGTCTTGCCGGACATGTTTTTGAGCTGAAGGGGTCCCAATTGCGGCCTGTCCAATCCCAATCTTGAAGTGTCGCCGAGCACTAACCTCGACACTACGAGCAAGAACTCATCCACAAGCCGTATGGGCAGCCACTTTAGTAACCACATGGACAACCCAAAAGTCGATTTTCCTAGCATCTTCCTTGGTAAAACATGCACCTATTTTCACCAAAAACAACCCTTTACCAACAAAATACTACTCCTACTATTAATAATAACAAAAAATTCAATTATTTGTATGGGCTAATTGCTTCTCTTGCCCTACTCACTAAAGATGGTGGGATAAAGAAATTATTTTGATCATAGCTATTTATATGCAAATATTCTGTACTATGATCATTCTTCTCACCAATATATATTGTTGCGCATGCTTGGGAATCCCAAGAAAAGTGAAAATTCTAAGCGGATATTTATTTTTATTTTCCAATAATTTATGTCTTTTATTTTAATTCATTAATAAAACATGCTTTTTGAAATATTGGGTTCAAAAAATAGTTGCAAACGTTATCATTGCTACCACTTTTAAAAATCTATCAAAAACTAATTGAAGAAAACAAAAAATACTAGTATAATTAAAACATGGTTATCTTTTTTAAAAAAGGCCTTATGAATAGAAATTTTTTCTTACTTTTTATAAATCTAATCAAAACCATCAATATATTTAGCCTAATTTTAAAAATTAACAACAATTCTAACTCAACTTCAAAAATTGTTTGATATTTATATGTGATAAAATGCATTAAAAGGATATTTTTTAGAAATTATATATGTAAAATACAAAATTAAAGTAAAATTATTAAAAAATACGTATTTTTTTAATTCAATCATTTAAAATACTGAGAACAAATATCAAATTGAATAATTACTTAAATGATCTCAAATTATAGTTAAATTTTCAAAATCGAGCTAAAATAATCCATTTAAAAAATTTATAAAAAATAAAAAATGTTTAGATTTTTTAAATCATAATTTGCCAAAAGAAAAAATAAAAATTAACTTTTTTTCTTCTTTCAACTCAAGAATTGAATTGACATGAAAAGCTTAAAGAAAGTTTAAAATATTTACCGTATCTCTAACCACAAGTGAAGGCTTTGCACTATGATGGCACAGATCTAAACAAACTTCCATTCCTGAATTACCACACCCAACTACCAACACTTTTTTCTCTTTAAACTCTGCACCACTTTTATACAAACTCGTATGCCTTATATCCCCCCCAAACTCTCCCATTCCTTCTATTTCCGGCACCACCGCCTCCGCATTCTCTCCGGTAGCCACCACCAACCACTGGCACACATACTCCGTCTCCTCACCTTTACCCCCAACTGTCCTCACGCGCCAAAACCCAAGAACTCGATCGTACTCAGCATGCTTAACTGTCTCGTTAAAACGCGGTTGTATATCGAATTTCTCTGCGTATTTCTCCAAGTAATCGATGAACTGTTGCTTAGTCGGGTACGTCGGAAATTCCTCCGGGAAACCCATGATCGGAAGCTCGCAGAAATTCTTGGGCAAGTGAAGACGGAGACGGTCGTAGGTTTTTAATTGCCATAAAGAAGCTATACAATTCGATCTTTCGAGAACTATGCTCGGAACTCCTCTTTCTTTTAAACAAGCTGCTACTGCTAAACCAGATGGACCGGCGCCGACGATTACCGGACCGGTAACCCAAACGTATCGTAATGAAGATGATGATTTAATTTTACTCATTTTTTCTGTAAATAATGGATCATGAAGTTGTTTTCCTTCTATTTCTCTCAAACAGTAATCCATCACGAAAAATTTGAGTTCTTGAACTTCAAAATATGAGTTCTTGAACTTCAAAATTTGAGTTCAAGAAAGAAAAAATATAGATATTTATATATATTTAGAGAGAGAGTGAGTTCTTGAAGTTCAAAATTTGAGTTGAAAACAAATAACAGAACTGATCAAGAATTGGAAATGATCCATTGATCAGCTGAAAAAACGTTTTTGTTATGTAGGAAAGGATATAGAATAAGGTCCAGCTGATTTAGTGGGTAAAAATCTAGAATTTGACCTCTTATCTGAATGAAGAGATTAAGTCTGGAAGAGAATTCCTGAAATATTGGAGTGGATGAAGAGGGTATTATCCTTTTGTTTTTTTGAGTTTGTGTGTTTTGAATTGAAGCGGAAGATGAGCAAAGAGGTTAGGGCTAAGTTAGCATTCAAGAAATGAATGCGATCGAGAGAGATGGTGATATGTCAATATATATTCCTTTTGCTCATATTCTACAATTTATATGAAGGGGTTAAGTTTTAAAACTATAAGTGGGGACCTATATATACATATAATGCGCATTTAATTTAATTCTTTTTGTGAGATGTATAAAAAAATTAAATTAAACCGTATATGTTTATTATAATTTTATAAAGATTAATTGATAAAGTAAAAAATTATAAAACGAACATTATATTTTATTACTTTCTATATTAATACTTCTATTGAAAAATTTAAATCTATATAAAAACTTGCCTATTCTATGTAGGTCCATATTATATATATAGACACACACACATACACACACGTACATATTGTTCTATTTAAAAAGATTTGAATTATTGTTTTCATAATGTCTCGTTTGAACTTTTAATAGTACTTTTTTTGCTTCAATTTCTTAATGGCTAAACATAATTTATAAGACAATTAATATTCGGACTTCCTCGTCTCATAAAAATAGAAAAAATTATTACTTCTTTTTATAGATAAAAAAAATTGCTATTATAAATACTAAAGACAAAATTATTAAAATATCTTTATAGTTTTATTATATGAGCATTAAATTCAATGGCTATTATCGAAATATTATGATAAATATAATAATAGTTAATTAGTTTCCTAATTTTTGTAAAAGTGAACATTTGTATATCTTTATGACACAGAGATAGTAATTAAGTATAATTTTAAAATAACAATATTATTAATAGATGTGCATGATCATAATTTTATTTTTATTTTCCATTACTCTTTATAACTGGAATAATGAAAATTAAATTTTCTCCGTCCCATAAATATTAAATATGATTCGATTTTGAATTGTCTTAAAGTATAGTAAATTTTTTTATTTTAAATATCTTTATTTAGATTTTTAGCAAACTATTATTATGTTAATTTTATAAATATTGATAGTTATGGACTAAGATTAATAGTTCCAATGGGTTCTTTAATTATATCCAATTAGAATTTACTAGTTAAAATAAATTTTTATTTTTTTAGAAATATTCGTAAAATGTATATATAACATTTATTATATTTCTTAATTCATGTGCATCTCAAAAATATCAATAAATATTCTATATTTATGAGACTGAAAAAGTATACCACATCATTAATAATAGTAGTGAAAATTATATTCTATAATTAACAGGCTAAAATTAGTAAATATAAAATATGAATAAAAAGTATTCGTTTTGATTTTTAATTGTATATTTAAAAAATTATTCATATCTGCAAATATATATCTTTTTAAAAAAATTAAGATAATTTTTATAATTGTATTTCTCTCTCCGTTTTATTTTAAAAATTCTATTTATTTTTACATACAAATTAAGAAAATATTTATTATATTTTTTTCATTTTCTTTATGTTTTGCTGTATTAATGATGGTGAAATTTTTCGTAAAATTTATTTTGAATGACTAAATGAAGGCTAAAAAGAAAAGTTTAATGTAAAATACTCTTATATAGAAATAGAACTTTTAAATGAGTTATTTTAAAATAAAATATGAGATTTTTAAAATGGGACGGAGGGAGTATAAATTGTATGTTTTTCTAATTAAGCTAAAAAAGTGTTTATAATATTTACATATTTAATGCTTATTTAATTTCATTATTAACTATTTTAATATTAAATTTATTTTATTGATTGATTGTACGATTGACGAGGCACAATCTATCGTGTTGATATTCATGGAGTAATATAATTATTCCATGTATTGTCAAAAAAAAAAGTTATTCCATGTAAGCTTACTCAATGCTTACAATTACGTCACTCTATTTGTCACGTATGGAATGTGATTGGGTTTAGATTACTAAAAGCAAGATCCTTAATTACAATTATGATTATGATTTTGAATTAATTAATTAAGTTATTAATGATGAAATCTTCAATCAATCTAGATGATAGTAGCTAACTAGTGTGTTTCCCCTGTTACATATAGTCTGTTTAAAAACTAAATCGGTAAGGTCACCGGTTTCCGGTTCAATAATCGATTCGATCGATTGAACCAATTGAATGATCGATTTAATTGGTTGAACTGGTTTAATAATCAGTTCAACTGGTTTAATAAATAGAAAAATTGCAAAAATTTTGGTTCATCGGTTTTTTATAATTCACCGGTTCAACACCCGGTTTTTACAAGTTTAATACGGTCCAATATGATCCAATCTGATTCAATTAAAAAATTCAGTTTTTGCAGTTTTAGATCAAACTATTGACCGGTTTTTGATTTAACTGGTTTGACCGATTATTTCGGTCCGATTTTTAAAACACTACATATAATAATGAAGTGAATAATTTGTATGGTTGGCTATGCGTTGGACCGGACCAACTTGAGTATGAATTGTAACTAAGATGTCTTCCGTAATAATCATAATACTCCTTCCGTTTTTTTAGTTTTCCATTTAGTAAAATATATTTATCTCTAATTAAATTTAGTTGTCCATTTAGAATTTCAATGTGCCTTTAACTATTACCTATCAAATTTATCTCTTTTTAATAAATGATTCTATGAGTCAATTTATAATGCATTTATTAATTAATAGGATTACATTTGTATTTACTCTTATAATTTAAAAAAAACAGTCATTATTTTAATATATATAATTTTAGCTGAATGGACAACTAAATAAAAACGGAAGGAGTAACTATTATGATGATTATTATAATATTGAAAAAAATACACGATATATTAATTGAATCAAAATATTTAATTTTATTATTTCTCGATAAATTTCACATCTTAAGTGAGTATTTGCTATATCTCAAATAATATAAGCGTAGGACAGTAAACTGTTAAGTTATGGGTTCAAATTATTTCAGAAGCGCTCTCCCTCTTCGCTTATAAAAAAGTGAGTATTTGGCCGATTTATTTGATGACAAACGTCAGCTTTTTTTTATTCCCAACATCTTATTAATCTTTTAATAAAATAATGTAATGATTAAATTCAAACAATTGTTGATATGAAAAGTTTTATTTTAATTTTTAAATATTTTTATAGGTGATTTAAATTTTAAAATATTTTTTAAAAATTGTTCTTAGTGAATATTTTTATAATCTTATTATTTATTACTTATATAACATTTAAAATTATTATATAGTAGTTATAAAATAATTTATTTTATGTTTTAAGTAAATTTTTATCTTTATTTCTATATAAAATAATTTTTTATTTTTTATTTGATATGATCCAAGTTTTTGTAATAAGTATTAAAAATTTATGATGTCATGTATTATCATTTAACATCTAAATAGTAATAACTAATCAATCTCAACAAATAAGTAATATGTTGCAGTTATTAGATAGCAACAACTATCCAAAATAGAAAAACCTTGCCGGCAAGAGTTTTTTTTTTAGCTTCGGCTGTCGTCAAAGGTTTATTTTTGCCGTTAGCGGTAGCCATTTCTTTTTTTATTGCTTTAGAATAAATAAATAACCGACTCCTTTTCATCTTTTTTGTTTTTGTTGGTAAATATATCGACGAGGCGCGTCAATTTCAATATATATACAAATAAAGAATCAGAGATAGATCAAGACCTTTCAAGATTTAAGATGAAATCATTTATAGGTTATATTAGTTTTTTTTTTGATATTTTTATTACAGCGATTATTTTTTTTTACGAAAATTTTATTGTCCTTTTTATATAAAAGGTTTGTTTATCTGTATTTTTTTTTATGAAGGGTTGATGAGTTTTTTGTTAGAGATAAGAATTGGATCTTATTGTGATAAAACAATTATGTAATTTTATTTTTATTTTGTTAAGCAATCTGCAAATCAAAGTTTTACATCTTGCTCCATATCAGGTCATTAGAAATAATTATACCTTTTAAAAAAATTTACACTTATAACTGTTTGATTTTAATGGAAGATTATGTGATTGTCCACAAAAGATAGCAACAACTATCCATATCAGTAATCTACAATATTGAACCAAACAAATTTTTAATATATTTATTCCTAATCAAACAAATTGGAAATTTATTTATGTTAAAACAAGTGTTATATAAGATGCATATTTGTGATTTATTTTAATTGATGTCTTTAATAAAAGAAGAAAGGGTCATTCCGGCACTCAAATTTATGTCTTGGGATTAAATAAATATGTTTTAATTTTTTGGATCAATTGGATTCTCAAACTTGTGTTTTCGGGTCAAGTAAGTTATTTTTTATTTTATCAATCAACTAAATCTTCAAACTTATGTCTCGGAGGTCAAATAAATCACGCATTTGAAGGTGTCATCTGACCTAAATTATGAAGATTTGAGGACCTAATTGGCCAAAAAAATTGAATATCTAATTCACCTAAAAGAATTAAATTAGATTTATTTGATCACAAAACATAAATTTAAGGGTCACATTGATCTATTCTTTAATAAATTTTTTAAAAACTACAAGATTGTGATCATAAGAATGTAGAGGAGAAAGAAGAGAATAGCTAAAAGTGAAAAACAGAAATGAAGTGAACATATACATTGATCATGATTCATGTGCATTTTGATTTGGGCAATAATTATGTGCCCCAAATATTAAATTGGACGTACTCTTAAGAATCTGAAATTAGATCCAAACAAAAGTCAATCATGTAATATTCAACAAAAATAGTGTAAGAAGTTTGATTTGACTTGCAAATAAATTGGAAAATTATTGGTGCTATAATAATTATAGATTTGATTTGATGGTCAAGGTGGATGACAGTGAAAATACACATAATTATTAATTACTTTTGTACATTAAAATTAGCATAATGATCTTAATGGACAGTGTACCCAATATTGCCTTTAATCATTATTACTTCCCTCTTTCACCATTTTGTATTCTTAATTCCTCATTACGAAATTTTCATGTTTCTTGTGGAATTTGGAAACCTTTCTCAAAACTATACAAAATTGCGATCCCAGCAAATTTTCTCAAAATTAAACTACAAATCTATCTCTAATTTTAAAAACTTATCTCTATTAGAAAGAAAAAAAAATAACAGTCCAGACTAAAACCTACTCTAATCCAAAAATAATGTATATGAATACTGCTCCATTGAAATCTATATATAAAATAAATTCATAATCTAATAAAATGAATATATTATCATTCGTACGGATCAAATATATATGTATGTCGATTTATTGTGCATTTTTTTTTGTCTATTCCATTAATTTCACCATTAAATATAAATATAGTAATTCATCTAATAATGATAAATAGATAGACTATGACTTACTCTATAAAATAAATAAATAAATAAAGTAGCTACATCTGTCACTTCTGTGACGTTAGCAACGATGATACATTTGTCACTAAACAGAGATTGGCGTATTTCCATCGCTAAACATCATAAATAACACTTAATTTAACAATGGATTTAGTGACATACTATTATTCATTGTCAAATCCGTTGCTATTGTATCCTTTTTATGAATATGATTAAATTGGGTGTCTTTTTTCAGAAATTTAGCCATATTTTAAAGGCTTGAAAAAAAAAAATCTAAACCTTTAAAACTCGTTGTAATTTAATCAATTTTTTTTAATTTTATAATAAATTAGTTGTTGCAATCTAAACCTTTTTATGAATATGATTAAATTGGGGGTCTCTCTGCATAATTTGCGTGATGTTCCAAGCAAGTCTTGAGGAGTTGGTTCATGGAGATGGTTTCTCTGTTTTTTTAGTTCTGTGTTATAGCTATAACTATTGTTTTTAAGTTCCTTTCTTTGTATTTGGATTTATTCTTTATTCTTTATTATTATTATTTGATAACGAAAAAAATGATGTTTGCGTTAAAAGAGCGTCAACCTAGTTGAGATGCTCGGGTGCGCTCCCTGATTTCTCGACTCTAGTTTTTAATTAAAAATAATAATAATAATAGACAAATTGTATTTTTGTTGTAGCAATAATAGCTAAATTGCATATTGTGTTCGAAAGTTTTTGAGTAGTTTGAGCTTTTTGCCACTTCTTGTGACTTTTAATATATCATTATTCATTAAACTAATAACAAAAGCCTAATAGTCTACTTGAAAATAATAAATTTAGCCATCAATTTGGCTATTATTGCAACAGAAAAATGCAATAAGACTATTATTATAAAAATTAAAAGGTTTGAATTAAATTGTAACAAGTCGTAAAAATTTGGATTTTTTCACCATTAGGCCTATTTTGAATCACTAAATTCGTTGCTAATAGGTCCTAAATCATCACCAATTATTATTTTGACATTAATCCAGGACGATCCGTCTATAATCCATATCTAATATTATAAATTAGTTATCAGATCAATCGCTAAAATTCGTCACCAATTAACTGATTTCTACCATATAAGATAAATAAAAAATTCAAATTCAATCAATTTAAGGTTTAATTTAATAAAAAAATCTCTATTTTTTTTAGCTTTTTTGTTTATGATCCAAATTTTTAAATCATCAATTTTAGCCTATTTTTTAATTTTCTTTTTTAATTATAGCATTTGTTCAAATTGAAGTGAAAAAAAAAACAAATATTATTTTTATATTGTTCAAATTTGTCCTTTTACCATAAGAATTCCAACATGAGTAATATGAAGAATATTTTTGAACATTTTTATATTTTAATTTAAAAAAGTGACTATAACTGAAACTAAAAAAGAAAAAAAGTGGCTAAAATTAATGATTGTTAAAATTTAAGCTATAAAAAAGAAAAGAAAAATGAGCCATTTTTTAATGAATAAGCCTAAATTTAATTTTAATTATGAGGATGCGAAAGTAGGTGTAGAGATGGCGATGTGGGATTTTTACATAGATAAGTAGTGATTGAAGGCATTAGAATGGTCAATCTATAGTTTTGTTAACGTGATTGTTGTTGAGCAACAAACTGGCAAAAATGTTGTTGTTTTTTTTATCTTAAAGAGGGTCGGTGTTTCTTCGGTTATGTCTGATTGCATTGATGTTTTCCTTCTTCAATGGTGTTCTCGAGTCCCTCTTAGTTCCTCGCGAAAACTGCAAAAACTATGGTATTTATTATCGGATACCACCACTTGGGAGTTATGAGAAAGCCGAAATCGAATGTTTTTGATTAAAAGCATTCTGAGGTTGAAGATTTAATTTTCAGATGTTTTATTTCAACATATTTTTACTATAAATGTAATGTTATAAGTTTTTCTTACTCCGGATTGAAATTCAGATTATTTCCGATGATCTTATTTTTATTTTTTCCGCCTTTTGAGTCGTAGTTTTTAGAGTGTCTTGTGCCTCTTTTTATGCGTAAACTCTTGAAGTTTGGAGGTTTACCACTTTTTATGAATTCAACATAACTTCTGTTGGCGGCAATATCGCCAACATTTTTTTTTCTTCTAAGAAATGCTTTTATTTAGCATAAGTTTGGAATAATTGGGCTATATACTCCCTTAGTTTCATTTAATATATTTCACATTTTTAAAAATTATTCCACTTTGATTTTTCTTTTAGATTTTCAGTCATATGTTATATTAATATTATTTTTATCCATTATTTTGTTTTTTTTTAATAAAGAATTAATATGTTAATTACTCCTTCCATTGTAAAAATTGATAGATGGTTTAGAATATTTTAAAAAAACATTAGAGCAAGTAAATTAATTTATAATAAATATCATATAGTTGTTTTTATAAAATTAAGTATAATTTTTTGTTCTTGAAACTAGTATTAAATATAAATCTCTATTGAACTTCATAAGGATATATATGATAGATATTTACTTATAATCTAAGTTAAAATTCAAAAGGAATATTTTTATTGGTTATCACTTTAATACTATTCTTAGATATTAAATTTTACAAATAAGTTTATACAAAAAGTTTGTAACCCTTTAATTTGTTTACTAGTAAAAGAATTCCCTTAATATAAATTAATAATCCGCAAATGTTTATAAAGTTTGCTACATTATTTTTTCAGATAACTAACTGATTATTTTCCTTACTTGTCACTTTATTCTATAATAAAATGAATTCATGTCTAATTAATTTTTTAAAGATGTTAGTGAAGAAATAGAAAATAATAAAAGAGGTCAAATATTAAAAAAAACACTCATCTTTATGACTGTATTCAATTATATCATTATCTTGTGCAATTGTCAATTTTGTCCAAATTTTCGACCAATCCATTTTAATTTTATCCATAATTTTCAACTAAAAACGATTTTCATACTCAAAAAATATTAGGCTCTTTAAAGAAAAATCTAATTGAGTTAGAGTTAATATCAATTAAAAATGAAAAAATAAAAAATAATAAAAAATAAATTTTATACCAATAAGCTATAACTCAAATGTTATAAGTGCAGCAAACTGTTAGATCGTGGGTTCAAGTCTTCCACGACTTAAATAGCAATTTCCTCTCAACTTATAAGCAATGAATTAACATATAAATTAATTTTGAGGGCAAATCAGTCACGAACTTGGCGATTATGGACAATTAACTTCATTTTGACAATTTGTCCCCTCAACTTGTAAGCTAACTGTCCATTAAATTGGCAATTTACCTCCTCAACTTGTAAGCTGATTTGTCAGACTGATTTGTCCACAAAATTAATTTATATTTTAATGTTCATTACTTATAAGTTGAGGGGGCAAATTGTTACTTAAATCGTTTTAGTAACTGTGCCACCTCCTTTTCACTAATGAAAGAACATTTGTAAATTTATGCTTAGCTCATCTATTTTCAGATAAACTTGTTTTTTTAAGATAATTGTAGAGGAAGAGCGTTTGTGGAAGAAAAGGAACTCACGATTTTGACAGTTTATTGTTCATTGTTTATATCATTTAAATTACAACTCGTTGGTAAATAGACTTGTTCTTTTTTTTGTCATAGAAAATAGACTTGTTTTTAGCATTATGTTAAGTGTAAATAAATATATTGCATTATGTCAAAGTGTAAATAAATATATCCCGCATGTTGATTCTAATAATTAGTTAATATTTAAAGGCAAGGGATTTGACCTAATTACATTAATTAAGTTCAATAGTAAATTAGGAAAATCTTCTTTGTTTGATTAGATCAATCCTCAGGCTCTTGTCCAACTTTATTACTTTGTGGCTGATTTTTAAACGTCGGCGCAAACTTCACATGCTATTAGTTAATCTAATCATTGCTTTACAATTATTCTAATTCATGTTTTAGTATAGTTAAACTAAGTAATTTGCCGTTTTATTTAGTGGAAGAGTCGGTTCTTTTTTATTGCTCAAATTAGTTTTTCATATAACTAAATAATTATCTCAACTAATCTACCAGTAAGAAATCTTTTGTATTTTGGTATAGATTATATGAGGTGTTATAAATGAATTTTTACTACACAATGACATATTGAAGTCTTTCACATTCAAAATCATTTCTCATTTGAATCAGATAGAATTTTTTACGAAAGATAAAACTCCATTCCTAAATTTTAACGGCCGCTCATATGAGTATATTTTAAATTAGCGACATCTTAAATCAGAGAGTGTCTTATAAATTCATGCGCGTCTTCGAAATAATTAATTTTATTTTATTATTCAAAAGGCTAATAGTCTGGAAAAAAAAATCTTAACCTTTTAACCTCCTCTTCGTTTGCATCTCTAACATTGTAAAATTGCTGATTAAATTCAAGTCCACACCTTTCATTTTCAATTCCACCTCAAACATCAAGTTGACCTCTTTTTACTTGAAAAAAAATTCAAATTAATACATTATATTTTTAAATATATTCTAAATAGCGCTTAATATTATTGCACACCACGTGTCTTCTCGCATGCACAGCATGTGTCTTCTCGTATATGCACGCCAGTGTCACTTATCATTATTTTCTATATCTTTAATTTTTTACGTCTAATTTTTTTTATTTTGACGTTTTAATTTTAGGGATTTTTTGAAATTTTTTACTCTCCATTTAGAGATGCATATTGATATATTATTTTATTTTATTTTAACCTATATTTCACAAAATACTATTCCACACGTGTATTTCACCCGATATGAACGTTTATCCATTCATGCCTAATTATAAAAACAAAAATAATTATATGTCATCCTTAAATCACAATTTATTTCTCTCATTAATATATTTAATTTATGGCTTAAATGCTCCAAAAATCACGAACTATCGCGTGTTTTTGGCATTTAACATAAATGTTTAATTTTAGCATAAAAATACACGAACTATCTGACTTCTGCAATAATAACACATGCACCATTTTGGAAATAAAACTGCACCGTTTTTTACCTACAACGACATCGTTTTAAAGAAAAATGCAAACTCGGTCCTTTATGCAAAAATTTGATACTT
Source organism: Mercurialis annua (assembly GCF_937616625.2). Taxonomy (NCBI): domain Eukaryota; kingdom Viridiplantae; phylum Streptophyta; class Magnoliopsida; order Malpighiales; family Euphorbiaceae; genus Mercurialis; species Mercurialis annua. The sequence continues at coordinate 52,931,182 of NC_065570.1, read as the reverse complement.
CGTGTATTTATATGTCAAAATTAAAAGTTCGTGTTAAATACCAAAAACACGCAAAAATTGGTGATTTTTGGTGCATTAAGCCTTAATTTATTTGTGAACAAAGGATCACTTTACCCCCTGAACTTGGCACAAAGTATCAAAAACGTCCAAATTAGCAAAACAGTATCACTTTTACCTTGAACTTGTCAAATTTGGTACAAAAATCCCCCTCCTCACTCTCACCTAGGAGAGTGAGACACACTCTCTGATTTTAATGGTGGTTTTTTTTTCCTATGTGGTTTTTAATGGTAAAAAGTTTAAAATAATCCTAATTTTTTAATATTGTATAAATTAGTCTATAATAATTAAAAAAATAATTAATTTTAAAATCTTACATATCAAAATTATATTAACTAAAAATATAAAGGACTTTTTTGCACTTTTTACAAAAAAAATCATTTTTTTTAATTCTGATGAGCAGCTGCCGGATTCCGACAGCTGCTCATCATCAGAGACAAACTCAGTTCGTCTCTCATAGAGACGAACTCAGTTCGTCTCTGTCCGTCTCTCATCTGAGAGACGAACCCAGATCTGGGTTCATCCTGAGAGACGAAGGTTCGTCTCTCATCTGAGAGACGAGTTCGTCTTTCAGACGGCTCAGATTTTGTCTGATGGGTTCGGGCGGTGGTGTTTTAGGCGGTTATTGATGGGCTCCGGCGGTGGTTGATGGATTTTTAGTGGTGGTTGATGAAGGTGGAGGGATAGTGGTGATGGAGTTAGAAGAAGTGGGTTTTAGATTAATTAGGATTAAATATTTAATTATTTAAGTTAATTAGGGTTAATTAGAATTAATTATTTTAAACTTAGAATCTCACTCTCCAATTAAGGTGCCACGTCAGCATAAGGGTGTCTTTGAACCGGTTTTGCCAAGAGTAAAAGTGATACGGTTTTGCTAATTTAGACGTTTTTGATACTCTGTGCCAAGTTCGAGGGGTAAAGTGATCCTTCGTTCATTTATTTGTATATCAAACACAATGTTATCATTACCGCAAGAGTACGATATCACTACAAGTAGTAAAGTGCCTATAAACCCGGATTGTCGAACCTACGAGGACAATCGACTTAATGAGAATGATTTCAGTTTATGTTTTTCATTCGTTTAGCAAAAGGAATTTGAGAATATTAACAACTAAATCAAACCAACTCAACAAACGATAATCAAACAAACGTTCAAAAAACAATTAAGTAACAACTATCAAAGCAAATATAGATAATGGGTAAACAAGTAAGACAAAAATATTCAAGGATTGATACTAGCAAATAATCATAGAAATCACGGATAACGAATATCATGGCATACAATAAAAACTAAGTTGTTTTGTAAGCATCAATTCCCGCTCTCTCGAGTCTCAAAGAACGAACTACTAATCAACCAACCAATTAACGCCTAATTCACTCTCGTACACTAAAAAAAATCAATCAATCAACAAGCAATTAATAATCCAACTCAACGGCTACCTAACTCCTAACCCGCTCTCACGGTGCTATGACTTAGGTTTCTTATCATTTGGTCTATCTATTTAACTATCTTTCAATGTGTTAATCAAACACAAATCATGCTTTAAGAGATCAAATCTAAAATAAGAATTATATTCAATGATTAAAATATGTAAACAAGTCATTCCATTCATTTCCAATCAATCAACAATCATAAAGTTCATATCAACCCCCAGACTAAGGGATTAGCTACTCATATTAACACAAACATAAACAAAACAATGAGATAAAAAAATAAAACATAATTAAACGATGATTACCCGGATTCGTCAAAGACAGAATAATAAACTTCAATTGATAATAATAATCTTCAATCTCAACACAAGAACAATAACTAAACTCAAAACAAAAAATTTGGAAATAAATGTGGAGGATACAAAACCTCAAAGTGAGTGCTTACCCTAAAATGAGATAAGAGGGCGCCTTATAGTTGATTTTGGACTCGACCTGTTAATGAGATTTATGTTTAGATTTCGGTCTTCTTTAGTTGCCGGATCCTATGAGATTCGGTCGATATCACTTTGGGCAAATCTGTATAAACTTCGTTCTTAGACCAGATAATCCCATAGAATTCGGCTTTGGCAAAACGGTTCCTTGGCGCCGATCTCCTCTTTTACTTGTTGTTCTTCGGCGAGTCTTGAGGTGGACTTCGGTAGGCGAATTCTCTTAGAACTCGACTTATCATTTATTGTATGTGGAAATGAGTTTCCATCAATTAACAAATTAATTAATTATATATACTTTGAAAAAGAGTAATATAAAAAGCTAGACAAACACGAATGAAATGAAAGACATGCCATCAATTATTCATAATTCCTATTTTTTTTTATCTCTTTTAGTAATTTTTAAATCGTATTTTATTTTCATATTTTTTTATCATCGTGTTTTATTTTTCTGATATCAACTATTCTGTTCTATTTTTTATGCGGATACTAAAATTTATACAAAAAAGGATGTGTGCAAATTCAAAGATGGCTAAATATTATTTTTTTGAAATGCTAAATAGTTAAGAATGGGCAATTATTTTAGTAATAGATTGGACCATATTTTGGTGTAAATGTCCCAAAGTTATAATGACTGAAAGATGCTTGTGAAATTGCCTAAGCCACTTACCTATGCATAATTATATGGTATTTGTTGAGTCATGCCATATGACTGCTTTCATTATTCCCCGGCCCTTCAATTTCATAGTCGCTGTGATCAAATTTAATTCTTCTCGGTGGACCTTTTATTTTCTTTTGTGGATTATTGTTATATACATATGTATCTAATTCTTCTTTTTAATAGAAGATAAGAATACATTCCTGATAAATTAATTAAAACTAAAAGAGAAAAATAAAAGGTAGTACAGTACAATTTGAGTTCAACAAACTTGAATTATTCATATTCGGTTAAAATGTTATAAATAACTCCTACACTAACTAGTAAATAAAAGATCAAACAATTTTTATGATTCAACCGGTTTAGTTGGTCTTTAATGAGTTTATAATTTAAAAGAGTTTATTCAGAACATCGGTGACATTTTGTAGGCTAAAGTCTACTTCTACTCGCAATCAAGGACAAAATCAATGTTCAATCAAGGCTAAAACACTCTAATTTATAATTCTTATTTTTATTCTTATATAATATTATTGTATTAATTAATTTATTTTAAAAATATATTTGTAAAATCTTTATGTTGAAAACAAACGTTATATTATTTTAAAATTTATAAAAGGGATATGAAATAGAATTAGAGAACAAAATTCACTCTCCAATTTAAATTTAAATTATTTTATTTTTAATAATTGAGAGGGGGAGGGTTTATGGGAGAAATCAAACTCATTATCTAAAATTTTTCTGCCAGCTTTTATACTATTTGAGTTATAATTTATTGATAAATTTATAAATTAGAGAGTTTATTGAACATTGATTTTACTGTCTCCTATTTTTCTAGAAATTTATTAGAGATGCTATAAAAAATTAAATAATATTGGAATCTAAAATATTTATGTTAGATTACCGATCTATTATTATAAATAATAGGAAAATACCCACATATAAATAAAAAATAAAAATGCCCTTTTAATTGAATTTATATAAATAATAAAAGGAAAGTGAAAATCAAAAAGTTGATACTATGTTGAGCAATGTTCTACCAATAGTCCCTTTCAAATGGAACTACCTTACCTGTAGTTCATTTTCTATAATTTTCTCTTTTTAGATAGAGAAAGAGAGCGGACCATAACCATTTTTATTAATCTTATTATATCAAAATAATAAAAAATAATAATGAGGCGGGTCTCATGAAAGGGAGCCTAGGAAAGCCCAAACCAACCAATCATTTGGGCTTCCTTAAACCTTGTGGAGTCTCTTAGACCAAGACCTACTTGTGTATGTGGGCCTCCTCCAATTTTTCTTTATATTTTTTTTAACTAATTCTTTCTAGATTTTTTTATCAAATAGATTTGTGTGTTTCCAATTATTAGATACCATATACACAAATTAGTGTGAATTAGTGAAAATAAATAAATTCTATATAATATGAGCATCCTTTACATATACATAGAGATCCCAAGTAATAAACTTGGAATAGAGAAATTATAATTTTAGAGAACTGAAATTAGAAGTTGGGCTTTTCTCAAAAATACCTCATATTTAAAAAACTCTAAAATTAGAAGTTGGGCTTTTTCAAAAATACCTCATTTTTAAAAAATCGCAATAATACACCCTTTTGATAGTTTATTAGTAATTATTAATAACTCATTGATAGATTAGAGAAAACAAATATATTTGAAAAAAATTAAAAAATGAAATATAGAGGGTAAATTTTCATTAAATTAAAAGCTAATAGGTGATTAAGCAAAAGCATTTGGAATAGGGGATGTACATCACATTAAGTAATCTTGTACTATAAAGTTTCTATTTTTCCATCATAAACTCTTTATATCTTACCATTCACACCTAATAAGAGCTTTAATTTTTATTGGATAACTTAATATAAGAACATTGATAGGCTTTTAATACCCACTTAAAAGTTGCAATACACCCATTAATTTAGCGATTTCTTCTTACTATCTTTTTTATTTGGTCATCATAAACTACACATCTTGTATTTATGCATAGCCCACATGGAATCCAATAATAATGACCATAGGATACAATGCATTGGCATCTCCATCATGTGTTTCAAGTTGCTATAGCAAATAAGTTTTTCCTAACAAATCCTCACCACCAAGGCACCAACCTTTTGTGAAAGAGCAAATTATGATACCACAATTTTTTTTTCTTTTGCTAGATTACATGATGCCAATAAAATTTAGTAGGGCCAAAAAGGATGGTGGTTTCATCATATTCAAGCATAAATAAGAAAAGGCTTAATTATGCAACATGACCTTAATAAAAACAACATTTAAAAAATTATCAAAAAAATTAATTTTCTAAAATAAGTTTTAAATCCAGAAATTCCACCTTTATTTAAAAAATTAAAAAACTTTTTGCTTTTATAATTTAATTTCTACTAATAAAACATAGACCGCAAACGCATATCATATATCTCAAAAATGCATTATCGATACATCTCTAATATCCAACGTACAAATTTAAAAATTTTAGGTACAAAGTAGATTTTTTTATAAAAAAACTGCATTTTAAAAGAAGTAGCCTGTTTAAAGTTATTTTTATTATTTTTCCTAAGAAATATTTAGTAGCCCCACATAATTGGACTTGTAAAGTTAGCTTTAGTCTTACTAATATTTATTTTTAAAAAAAATACGGGAATCTCGAGTTTAAATTATCACACGAGTAAATTTATGGTTATGTCATATAAATTCACCAACTATACACGTTTTCACAATTAAATCATGATTCGTTAAATGTCTCAAATAAATACACCAACTTTCATTTTGTGTCAAATTGATACATCGGCTCATAATCCGGTGTAATTTACTGAGGTGGCACTAATTCTCGCCAAGGTGGAAGTCATTTTTCGGCTGCCACCTCAACAAATTACATCGGACTATAGATTAGTGTAGCAATTTGATACAAAATGAAAGTGGATGTATATATATGAGACGTTTTATAAATCATGATTAAATTGAAAAAATATTTAAAATATATATAGTTGATGAATTTATACGGCATTATCCATAAATTTATTTACACGGGTGAGAATTTATCACCTATTGTGGTGAATGTAGAATGAAAGAGTTAACATATATCTTCTTGGTTAATTTTAGGCATATATACTTTGATCCCAAAATTTGTTATAATTTAATGAATAATCCAGTAGATTACTAAGCCTTTGTGAATTTAGCTTTAGGATTAGTGAAGTAAGATTTAATCATCTAAAAATATTTTCATACTTTTTATTTTTTTTGTTTATATTTCAAATTTTTAAAGTGTCAATTTTATCTCATTTTCTAATTTTTCATTTCGATTATACCCAATTTTTCAATTTTACGTTTTTTATTTTAAAAAAAGTTCAAATATGTCCTTTATATATGACATGTAGTCTAAAAAACCTTTAATATTTTTTATAATGTTAAAATTGAGATTACATGTCAAATATGAGGATATATTTAAAAAAAAATTAAGTGAAAAAACTCTAATTTTAAAAAATAGATGCAATTGAAACTAAAAATTAAAAAATGAGGTAAAATTGACTATTTTGAAAATTTGAGATATAAAAAAATAAAATTGAAAAAATAAAATACTTTTAGATGATTAAACCGTGAAATAAATAATCCATAAAGCATATCGTGTCTAGTTTATCACTCCCTAAGTTATTTTATATTTTATATATTTGCTATGTGTAGGATTCAATTTCAATACACAAAAGTTACAAATAATAAACAAAAGTAAATATTAACTAATCACACATACTTAAGCCTTATTAATGTAAACATTTGTGATTAGATAAGATGATATGTCATTATGCCAATGATTATCTATAGAAAACCAAGAGTGGCGTGCTTAAATTTTTCCACTTAAACCTTGTTAGGAACTCTTAAAGTTTAATATAATTAAGTTGACAATCTTTTGTATTTGATTAGACATAAATAACCATAAAGCATTAGAAGAAAATCCTAAAGAAACCCAATTATTAACTATATAATAATATAAGTTAAATGTATCAAAGATATAATAATCATATCATCTAATCATTACATGATTAAATGGGATCATTAAGAAATAACAAAGTAAAGCAAATATAGCTTTGGAAGTTCTTAATAAAGTATTTAGCACTAAGACATTAAAATTATTTTATAATTTGGCGAGTCTGACAATTAATATAATTATATTTATGCGGAAAGATAAAAGATAATGTCAAGTTTGGCAAAGAGAATTTAAAGTGCAAAATTGAAAATAACTTCACTGTGAAGTTAAGAGTAGAAGGAATAATAGAAATAAAATATTATAAACAGTCTTAAAAAGAGAAATATTAATGTATTATTATTATTATTATTATTATTATTATTATTATTATTACTAGTATTATTAAATTTTCATTATGATGAAACATTTTGTATTTAAAAATTGTATACAAATTTTTTGTAATAAATTAAACTTCAATAAATAAAATATGAAAAATATAAAGAGGAAATCAACTCATCAACAATAGAGTCATTCCAAAAAAAATTATAAAATTGAGACCTGCTAAGCCAGTTCATTCACAAGGAATTTTCTATCCGTTAAATGTGTCAATTAACTGAAATTACAAATTGTATTTTAAAATTTATTGTCTTAAAATCAAAACACTGGGATAAAAAAATCCACTAAACTATTCTAACAGTATAAAAATTTAGGCAAAATCTATCTTCACGTCTCTGTATTTTTCATTTTTTGTTTATTTTGTCCTTAATTTTTTTTTATTTACTTGATCATTATATTTTCAAAAACACTTTTATGAGATTTTTTGTTAATAAAATGCAAAAGTGTCGGCGACTAAATAAAACTGTTCTCGAAAATATAAAGACTAAATAAAGAAACAAAAAAAGTATATAAAACTATTTTTAAAAGTATAGGAACCAAATAAAAAAATAAAAATGCTTAAAAATAAAGTAAAGAAAAATACAAAAATATAAAAATTTATTGCATATAAGAATATGGCAACCTTCAAAATTTAGGTGGTGATAACGAACAAACAAACAACTCCTCACTACCTGTGCAATAATTATTTTTAGGTTAAATGCACCAAAATTTACCAATTTTTACGCGTTTTGTATATTTAACATAAATTTTTAATTTTGACATATTTAACACGAACTTTCCAATTTTTACAATTAAGGCTACATTTGCGTTTTCTTAAAAAAAAAACAGTGTCGTTTTACATCCAAAACGGTGCTGGTGTCTTAATTGCAAAAATTGAAAAATTCGTGTACTTTTTTACCAAAATTATAAATTTATATTAAATACGCAAAACACGTGAAAGTTGGTGATTTTTGATGCATTGAAGCCTTATTTTTACTATGCCAACACAACATCAAATCTAAACCAAGATAAAAATATATTCTATATTATATTTATTTTTTAGAAAATAAATATCATTTTAAGAGATAAGATGGAAAAAAAAACAAGGTAAAAAATTAGACCAAATCGAATTGACAAATTCAATATAGTTCTATTTGCCACTATAAAAGGTGACTTAATTGCTTTCAAAATCACGATTTTTTGAAAAATTTAATATAAATTTTATACTTTTATAATTCGAAACATCAATTCTTTTTTTTGTTAAAAAAGTGTTATTATAGACACCAGTTTGTTATGGTGTTCGCAATAATAACTTTTAAAAAATTTGGATTTTCAGTATGGTCCAATTTCGGATATAAAAAGACTCAAATTGAGTTCAAGTGCAAATAGAAATATAACAATCAAATTAAATAATTCAGTTTATTTAAAATTAATTTTTCTTTATAAATTGTATTTAATTTGATTGAAGTTCGTTTTGCACACCTCTACTTATACCAAATAGTTATGCATTATTTAATTACCCTGAAATCTGTCTTCTTCCTTTTGTCTATTGCGGGCTTTCTGAAAGTTTTCACGATGAATAAATTGAAGTTAAACATGCAAACCAAAATTATATTTAATAACTTGCTTGTTGACTTCTGTAGCTTAATAAACAAAGAAGTTTGGTGTCTTCTTCACATAATTTTAGCTATTTTATTCATACTTAGACTCTCAGATTTAGACCAATATAAAGTAAAATTAATATTTTAATTTTTCTGGTTTCTTATAAAAATCGTACTTGTATTCTTTTAATCTCTCCAGATTTGACAGTGTCAAGTAATTTAATAATTTATTTTATAAATTAATAGTGTAATTAAATTAATTAATAAATAAATTCCAAAGAATATTAATTGTGTTATATTGAAGTATTAGCAATAGTTTATTTTATCAAATAAAATAATAATTTATTTTAAATAAATTAATACTAAAAAAATTAATTAATAATTTAATTATAAAATATTTGTCTTCATTCGTATTTATAATGACTCAAATTCAACATGTAAATGATTTTTTAAACTTCTAAATTATATTATTAGTTTTAACATGTCTTAATGAATCATTTCACCCCTAATTATACCCTTTTATTCTCTGAGACCCTTAATCTAATTTTATATTCTATTGTGCTTCTTAACCTTTTTTTTGTTCTGTTTAATCTCTCAACTTCAATTTTTTTGTCCGATCTAACCCTTTTTGTCCAGTAATATACATAAATTGTTCTATTTAAATTCTGTACTGTATTATTTATTCTATTTGACCCCTGAATTATTTTATATGCCTATTGCACATTTAAACTTTTAATTTTTACCCATTTAACCTCCTCAAAAATACAATTATTTAATTTTCAACCATTTTATGTCTAGCATGAATGGTTAGAAGCATATAAATTAATTTATATATGATGACATAATTTTATATAAAATAAATTTATTTTAAATTTTCATAATATTTTTATAAATTGTTAACGACAATATAAATAAAAGAGTAGAATAAATAAAAAATATTGATATTTAGTCAAATAATTATATGATATAACTTCGTTGTACATGTAAATATTTGTTTACATTTCAATAATGATAAAGTGAGTTTGTCTATTTTTAACGATATTATAAAGTACAGTCGACCCTCTGATAATTAATACACATGGTGGATCAAAAATTTATTAATTATTAGAATTATTAATTTATTGAATTTATATAAAAAAAAATTATAAAAGATATTTTAAAGCATCTACATTAATAGACTTAATATTAATATTATATTATAAAAAAACTAACTAAATACATTTTACAATCACTCAATTTAAAAGAAATAATTTTATATTCAATTTAAGAAATATCAATTTATATCAAACTAAAAAATAATTATTAATAAGTTGTATTCATAAAATAAAATAATTTTTAATATTTTTTATATTAGAGATACTTTACTTATTTTAATTTATTTATCTAATAACTTTTTTTAAAATTTCTTAAAAGAATAAGAATATCATAATTTGATGGTATTTTACTTCCACTTTATGAATTAAAGTTAGTATTGCCTCAAATAAATCATCAATTGTTATATATTTCTTTAAAAAAATCTCTCTAATAATTAATATTCATGTAGAATATATTTTTAATTTTATTAATTATTAAATAATAAAATTATTAATTATCCGACGTGAAACGAAGTTGGTTCTCTCAATTTTCTATTAATTATTAAAATTATTAATTTATAGAATATTAACTATTAGAGGGTCGACTGCATATAAATTTACTATACTGTGATGATATTAAATAAATGATTAATTGTTTAAAAATATTATAATTTTTAGTATGTTTCATACATTTTCAATTTTAAAATTTTTAATATACCAACTTTTAATTTTTTGCACTTTCAAACTTTTCAAATCAATTCTGAATTTTTTAAATTTGTGTTAAAATTGAAAAATACGCTAAATTTCATAATTTTTAAAGTAATTAAGCCTTAAATTTTAATCAAATAATATATAAAATACATTATTTTTTATTTTAAATAAAAGAAATATATTTAGGCTTAATACATTTTTTTTATCCCTAAACTTTACCTTTTTGTTTCCTACGACCTCTAAACTATTTTAATGTTTCATTGGACCTCTTAACTATTTTTGTGTTCTATTTAACGCCATACTAGCAAAGTCATGTCAGTAATTTTATCCACGTCAATGCGCGTTGTGTCCACGTTTCGAATGAGGGGTTAAATAGAATTAAAAAAAAATTAAAAGGTCCAATATAACAATAAATTAGTTTAGAGGTCGTAAAGAATAAAATGGTATAGTTTATGGGTCAAATGATGTATTAAGCCATTTTAGCATAGCTAATAAAATTTATATATAAAATAAAATTTAATAAACTTTTGATGATAACGTTTAATAGTATAAATAAAATCATCATTATCAATTTTACTTTTTAAAACAAATAAATAACAATTAGCCTACTACACAATAGTACATTATTTGTTACATTACTGATGAAATCTGCCTTTTAAATCTCTAATTAAACCTGCAAAATAATATAGATGGTTAATCAGACGGTGGTTGTCTGATTAACGCTCCGATATTTAAGTTAGTTTAAGCTCAAGCAGCGTGTTTGTCATATTGAATTCAGTTGTGATTGTAGGGATCAAATGTTTTAAAACCCGGACCGGTGAAAGAACCAGTATGACTACCGATTTAAAGTTCAACCAGCCAAACCGGTTCAACCACCGGTTAAACCTTTTTAATAAAATTACTCCAATTTGTATTTTAGGCTTTTAGATGAATCTGGAGTAATTTTTTTTAAATATACTTATATATAATAAAGAGAAAATGTCACAGATTCCCTCAAAAACTAAAAACTTTACTTTCGTGACCCATAAATTTATTTTAATCAAAAATCCCCTTTTTTCAAATTTCCTTTTCACCTCTACCTTTTCACCTCTACCTTTTCTTAAGAGATGTTACTATTTTATCCTTAACCTATTCTATTAGTGTGTTCCTAATTTACTCGGCACTACTTCTTTTTATCTCTAGTCTATATTCTTAGTGTGTTTCTAATTTACTGAATCAATTAATTGCCCCCTTCATTGTCCCTGATTACTGGTGATGGGTTGGTGGCCGGACCAACAGTGGCGTGGGTTGGTGGTCGGACCAACAATTTTGGTGGTTGGAGCAGCGATGATCGGAAATTGATTGTCGCCACTTGAGGCCTACTGTCTTCCAATATAATGGTCAGAGAAAGTATGACGGTGTTCGACAATGGAAGCTACGGTGGTTTGAATAGCAGGTGTCGATGTTACTTTATAGTCAGTAAGAAATTAAGGAATTTTGATTTGGATGAGTAATTTATAGACAACAAAAAGTTAAGGAATTTTGCCCTATAACTAGCAGATGCCGATGTTTCCTAATCATCTGTCAGCTCTTCCATTATTTGATTTTTATGCTTTTCTTTGTATTATGGTTAATTATTTAGTGGTCATTTTGTTTGCTGGGTCTTTTTCAATTTCAAGATTTTTTTTTTCTAATAATGGTAAAGTTATAATATCTTATTTAGTTGTTTATCATTTTTGAATTGATGCTTTTATAAATTGAACTATCATATCAGTTGAAAAAAATTAAATTTTGATTTTCAATGTTGACTTGTTGGAGCAGATAAAGACATTGCTCCATTGTCTCCCAGATGAACTCACTATTTGGGGTTTTATAGCTTTAGATGGAAACTGGATATCAAATTAAAATATATTAATTTTAACAAATTTTAGTAAACCTAATAATAATGTAATATTAATTTAGTCTATTTGAATTTATTTATTAAAAAATTATGTTGTCAAAAATAAATTTATAAAATAACAATTAAAATATAAATTGAAAATAAATTATCTAAGATTTTTTGCGGATGTATTTATAAATTTAATTTAAACTCAATGTCTACTAAATACAAATTCAATATTAACTCAATTTCAAATACCTTACCAAGATGCTCGAGAAAAAGAAACAATGATGAGTATTTGAAAATATATATATATTATAACAGATTTTAAAGTTTAAAATATATACATATAATGGGCAATATCTCTTTTAAGTGAAATGTATTTGATAATTTATAAAACCAAAAATCAACCTGATGTGAATCTGATATGAACTTATATCAACTTAACTATTTTAATTCATTTTTTTTATAAAATTTGTCTTGCTGGTTTTTACAATCTTATCTGATATTTTATACAGAGAAAATATTGAGATATAGTCTATTATTAGAATTGAATATTTGTTTTTAAGTGAAATGTAATTAACAATCTATAAAATGGAAAATCAACCTGATGTGAACCGGATGTGAACTTATATCAACTGAACTAGTTTAATTCAATTTTTAGTAAAATTTGTCTTCCTGATCTTTACAATCTTAAATGACATTTTATAGAGAGAATTTTGAAATTTAGTATAATATACAAATTGAATATCTTTGTTAAGTGTACTATATTTGACAGTTTATAAAACCGAAAATCAACCTAATGTTAACCTTATGTGAACCTATATCAACTGAATTATCTTAATTTATTTTGTTTTTATAAAAATTTATCTTACTGCTATTTATAATCTTAACTAACATTTTATATGGATAATTTTTTTGAGATTTAGTATAATATACAAATTGAATATCTCTTTTAAGTGAAATGTATTTGATAGTCTATAAAATAAAACATCAACTTGATGTGAACCTCATATGAACCTATGTCAACTGAACTATCTTAATTCATTTTTTTATAAAATTTGTCTTTCTTCTCTTTAAAATCTTATTAGATATTTTATATAAAGCGAATTTTGAAATATAGACTATTATAAGAATTAAATAACAATTTTTAAGTGAAATGTATTGACAGTCTATAAAACTGAAAAACAATCTGATGTGAACCGTATGTGAACCTGTAATAATACAACATACTCAACTTTTTGCTACAGTTCATGAATATATTGAATTTGATTCCAACTTCTGTTTTTATAATTTGCCTTTGGGTTGAATCTGCATGAATTCGATCATACTTTAAGCGAGAGGGGAAAGCAAAACTGATGGACACGGACAACGGTAAGAATAGGTTTGGACTAGATGTTACTATTATAGAGCTAAGACAACAATAATTCATATGTATTATGAAAAAAAAAACAAATATTTTCATAGAAAAGCCATAAGAACCACTAATTACTACAAAAAAACTAAGCAAAAACCGACAAAGTGGTAATTATATAAATCCAAAACAATAATATTAATAAATATACAGATGAAGCTAATATCAAAATGACAGTTTCATCAATCCATAATTATATCATCATAAAAGTATCAACTACTGCAAAATTGATCTCTAATATCCATCTGAATTAATCACTACCCATTATCTAGTTCAAGATTCAAGATCCAGACTTCCAAAAATCATAATAATTTATAAAGCAAAATAAAATTGTACCCAAATTGTTAGATCTTCTTTCATTTACCAATAATCAGAGCATTTTGGCCATCAAAATCTGAAACTCTTAACGCCATCCATCACCATCAAAATTGTACCCATACTCTGAAACTCTTAACAAAAAACCACAATATTCTTGATCATCCTAACACAATCATCAACAGAGCAATGCATACCCAAACAATTAAAAACAGATGCAATCACCAAAAAAAATCCATCATTAATTTACACCGCTCAAGAATTTGTTATCCGCTTCAAAACGACGTCAAATCCATCAGTTAAGTCGTTTCAGTCATCTGAGTTCCGATTGTCGGACCATCGTCGGACTGCCGCTGAATCTCATCTGAATTTTAATTGTATCGTCTTTTTTTTATTCTCTGTGTTTTGTTCTTCTGTCACATGTTATAGCATAGAAAGGATAAATATGTCATATTTTATTGTAAAATTAGTTTATCTTGGGGTATGAGTGATTTATGAAAACTTTTTTATTTAATTGAGAGATTTTTGCCAAAACAAAAAATCAGAGGTAAAAATATAAAAAGATAGCACTTTTGAGGAATTTGTGTAGAAAACCCTATAATAAAATCAAGAAGATATTATATTTTGGACTTTTAAACGAAAAGTATGGACTTCATATTATGCATAAGCTCTTTTTCACTTTATTAGATATAATTGATAATAGTTTAGGGTTTTATTAGATATAATTGATAATAGTTTAGGGTTTTATTGTTACATCCATTTTTACAAATTCTTGTTAACCGCGGCTCTCTATATCATGCAGTTAGCTATTTCAAAATTCATAGTAAATTATATTTGCTCTTTGTAATATTTGTTGTTCTTCCTATTTTGTAGAAGGTTTGTCAAACATGATTATTTATACATAATTATTATTTTCATCCGAATTTAGGGCTGCTAAGTTATTCTTAATTTTGAAGTTTTACTGAATCTGGAGCAGCGGTTTTGAAGAATTTTTCTTTAACGACCCATCAGATTGCTGAGCTAAGTCAAACCGTACTGTTTTTTAGGTTAACCGGTTTAACGATTTTTGATTTTTACGGTTTTTTCCGGTTGAAACAGATTGAACTGGATTTCTGGATTTTAAGTGTTATCCGGAGCGGACTAACCTCCGGTTTCCGATTAAATCGGTTAAACAGATTGGGCCGGTCCGAATTTTAAATCACTGGTAGGCATATCTCATGTTTTTATATAATACATAATGAATAGCCAATTCTTTTCCATCTTTTCTTGATGGATTAAGATTTATCAACGAAGCGCAATTCAATTACCAAGAAGCGGAGATAAATTGAAGATCATCAACAACAAAATGAAATCGTTTATGAGCTATATTAGGTTTATTTATTTTTCATTGTTTTGTATTTTTCTGAATGTTTTATTTTGTCCTTTTTTTGTGAAAGGTTTGTTGTCCTTCCTCTGCGGAAGGTTTGCTGTCTCTTTTTTATGAAGGAGTTATCAAGTGGTGGTTGAACCGGATGATGTGAGTTTGCGGGTGATGGATGAAGTTTGATCGAAGATTGATTGAAAACTGCACTTAATTAGCGAAACAGTTAATAATTTATTTTTATTTTCGAAAGTAAGATCTGCGAATCAGACAGCATGTTGTCTGTTCCATGTCAGGTCATCGGGTTTCATTTTCGAATTATCCCGAATTTCTTACAAATGCAACTGTTTCATATTCGATTAAATGAGATTTAACGAATTCAAAAAAAAAAATACATAATGAATATTTTATTATGAGTTACAATAGGAAAGTTATTCATATTTAGTAGTGTGTGCTTGAATAGGGAAATAATTCCTTATCCAATGAGAATTTTATTTTCGAGTGTTTTCCTAAACATATTTATCTTTCCAGATAAGAGTTTATTTCCAAGTAGGATATCCGGTCTTCTAGATATCATTCTCTTTCTGTGTATTTAGGTCTTCGGTGGCGCGCTTTGAACTTTATTCCAGATTTTACCGAATTTTTTGGGATTCGGTCTTGTTGGGAATTTAGGCGGGTCCTCTTTTTAAAATCCTCTCACAAGCGCTCCTATAGAATATATTTTAAATTTTATTAATTATTAAATAATAGAATTATTAATTATCCGATGTGGAACGAAGTTGGTTTCCTCAATTTTCTATTAATTATTATAATTATTAATTTATTGAATATTAACTATTAGAGGTTTACTGTATGCGTCAGAGATACCAATGAGTTATAATTTAAATATTATAAGCGTTGGACATAAAATTGTTGTGTCGTGGGTTCGATTTTTTCTACAAGCGCTCTCCCCTCTCCTATTATAAAAAAAAACTATGGGTCGGAGATGGATTAAGAGGACCCCGACTATAATATAAAATTTACTGCAATATGTATTAGATTTTAAATGAAATAAAAAAAGAAATTCAATTTTTCATTAAATATTAATTATTTAGGAATCCATACTGTATAATTTACGAATTAACGATGATATTTATTACCATAGTTTTAGCATTACGGCAAAACTGTGTCTAATATATAGCGGGTTTGGGTGCTCTAGCTATACCCCTCTGGAAGGAAGTTCTCATAATAGCCCATTTGATATCTTCATATCCAAAAATCAATAAATTCGGGTCCTTAGCCTTTTGACTATTATATTTCTGATGAGAACGATGATTAATGTATTTATGTATAAGGGTGTGCAAAAATCAAACCAAAGAGAAAAATTAAATCAACCAATTGATTCACTAAGGTTTAGTTCGAAATTATAAAAAAATTAATTTTTTGATTCGGTTTTGAACATAAAAGTGTTAGTTAAGTTTTTAAACTAATCAAAATATTGAACCAAAATGAGAATCAACCAAATCGTTTAATCTAGTTCGGTTTAAACTTTTCATTCCTTCAAAGTTTGATTCGATTTCGGAACACAATAATTTGATTCGATGAAGTTCAAGTTGTACCAAATGCACACCTCTATGCAAACGTAATTTTATATGTGTGTGTGTGTGTGTGATGATTATACATTTAGTATCCATGTATAAAGGGGTGCAAAAATTAAAACAAACTGAAAATTAAAATAAACCAATTAATTCAGTTCGGTTTAATTTGATATAATAAGATTTTTTTAATTTTATGTTGCTTTTGAACATAAATATTTTAGTTAAGTTTTAAACTGATTAAAATAATCGAACCAAACTGAAAATCGACCGAATCGATTAATTTAGTTCCGCTTAAAAATTTCAATTCCTTCAAAGTTTGATTCGATTTAGGAAAACAATATTTTGTTTCAATTTGGTTCAGGTTGAACCAAATGCAGACCTCTATCCAGGTGCTTTTTTTTTTTTATCATATAGAAATATTTTATTTGGTTGCAAGTTTCCTATAAAATAAGTTCAAATGAGAACTTTTTAGCAACACAATGATAAATTCTGTTACATCAAGAATCGATGTGCACAAATGATGTATCTTTTTGATTAAGACATCATGTTATGAGACTCTCAAAAGTAATTTCAACAACCAACCATATTAGATAAATACCATTAAGAATATATTTATCATTTTAAATTTCACTTCAAAATACTCAAACACCGTTTAGGTTGACAGTTTTTAAAATTTATAAACTTGAATGTTAGTTGATAGTTTTTAAAATTTATAAATTTTAATTTCATAAAATGTGAAATTTGTGAATTTAAAGATTCTTTGTTTGGAATAAATATAAAATTGAAGAGATTATTTTGAAATGATAAAATAACCTTCGAGTGGAGCGGACGGATCGCCGAGTTGCACATTCAAAGAGCTCCGTCAATGCGATTGAAGAAATTAGATATGATTTTTTGTTATTTTACTGATGTTCTATTATTGTACCTCTTGAATGTATTGATATATTCAATATTTGATCAAGTTGTATTTTTATTTCTCTATTAACGAAATTTTCATTATTCTCAAAAAAAAAAAAAAAAAAAGTGAAGGATTTCAACTTTCTCAACTCCTAAACAGACAATCAAGTGAAAAAAATTTAAAGGATGATGAATTTTCAAAATTCATAAACTCTTATCAGTGATTAGCATAATGACAATTGACTTAGTTTAAATTTGAATTATGTGAAGTTCATAATTTTTGAATATTTGAAATTCATCAATTAAAGCAGTGTATTAACTAAATATAGAGATTTAATAAACACATAACAACATGGCAAAATATTTTTTATCCGTAATTTGTATAAGATAATACATTTATAATAATTTCTTACTGATAGTAGAATTCCATGAAATTAACTTAAATTTATGATAGACATATAAGCTAAAATAGGTGACATAAAATTATTAAAAAAAAATCAAAAATTATTAATTAATTTTATTATTAAATTGATTATTAATTTAATTTAATTGACTACTACTAGTTCACTAAAGTATTTTAAATATTTTAGGTATAATATCTTTTTCGGGTGAGGTCAAATCTAATTAAATCTTTTAAAATCACCAATTTTATTCAGTTTTCAATATTACGTTTCAATTTTAACCAATCACTAACTTTGTTTGAAAAAAAAAACAAAAAATCTTTTATAATATTTTAAATTCTAACAAAACTTAACCTTTTTTTCATTTGAAAAATATTCAAAATTAGAATATAATTAACGAAATGGTTAAAACTGAAAAAAAAATCTAAATTTTTTATATTTTTTTTAAAAGGAATGAGTGATAAGTTAAAATTGAAACATATTTATCGGAAATAGGTTAAAGTTGGTAATTTTAAAAGATTTGGTTAGATTTGACCTCAGTCGTAAAGGAGTGGTATTTCTAAAACTTTAAGCTAATACTTTATAATTAATAAAAAAATTAAAAGTAGAAATCATTCTATAACTTAATACAATCTAAAATAAGAATCAATATATTTATTTAGAATTAGGAGAGTATTACTATATTTCCATGACGCAAGTGAGTTAGGGAGACGTTTTTTCAATTTAAGTGTGGTCACATGTTTAAAATCATATTCATGTGCGTAGCTGTTTAAAATTTAGAGCTAAAATTATTCTTCCCACTATTCGGTTTGAGCAAGGATTAATTTGAATATAAAGTCTAAGATGTTGTCGCATAATTAAAACTCGTTCAGAACATGTTATGAAATTTTAACCAAAAAGAGTATTACATTTGCGATAAAAATTCAAAACTTCATAAGAATCATTCTCCAACTCCCATTTATTATGCATAAATTGCATAGAATCATTGTGGGTCATCTGTTCCACTCTTAAAGCTTTTGTTTAATTTTGAGAAATTACCCAATAACAGTTAGATTATAATTTAATGACTCAGGTATAAAGCTTGATTAGACAGTAATAGGGACTTAACTTTTCCATGATATAAAGGGCACTTTTCCTAAAACTCCTTTTTTATGATTCCATATAGAAAAAATATAATTAACAACAATCTAATAAATAATAAATTAATTAATCCCTTGAAACATCGACCAAAAAAGAGTTATCAAAATTATATATAGAAACATTACTAAGTAAGGTAACCATTACAACATGTGAAAAGATACTTAACCCTAATAAACATATTAAGTGGTTGAAGTCTAATTTAACCAATTGTTTAAGCAAACTATAGCACTTACTTTTCTTTAGCCATGTATTCTTTTTGAGCTATTTTTTTTATCATATCAACTTAAAAATCCGAATAAATTTAATTAAAATCTATCCTATAAAAAATATTATACTAATACTAAAACTAATAAATTTTCTATGAATTAATTAATTTTAAAAATTAAAATTTTCATTTAAGGATAATAAATATGAATTAATTAATAATAATCAAATAAATAATGTAAGAAATTATAATATTATCTATTAAAATTATATAACTAAAAAAATAAATCTTAGTTTAAATTACATAAATAAAAAACATGTATGTGCATAATGTATTACCAAAAACTAGTATATGTAAAAGTTTGAATGGAAAATAGAAACAAAAATATAATAATTATCTCTATTAAAATTTAGTTATTTTAAATTACACGAAGAAAGATATTATTATAATTATAATATTTTATTCAAATTATTTTAATACTATTTAAATGATATTATTAAATTTATAAATAATAGTATTCATATTCTATTTGAAAGATAACTTCTACTATTATTTATTAGCAAGTTATATTTTACTTGTAACCCTAGCAATTGGACTAACCTTTATCGAGTATAAAAGTTTTTCATCAGAAATAATCTATTTTTCCTGATAACTGCGGTTGTGGGAGGATTTTTTTTTGATAAATTTTTATAGGAGGATTTGAACTCACGACCTAATAATTTTATTGTCCATCGTTTATATTATTTAAGTTATAGCTCATTAGCCATCAGAAATAATTAAAACAAGCAACATCGTATTAAACTCAAGTCTTTAATTTATAAATTATATATACAACGAGATTCTTGTTCTATCTGCAAGAAAATATATTAGAATGAATTAATAAGCATCCATGCATTAATCAAGATTTGTATATATACTTTGTAGAGTCACTAATCTATTTTATGCCATGTGTCAATTTATATTGGGTTATATATCAGAATGCATGAATCTTGATATATGTGAATATAGGTACAAATGTTTTTTTGAATATAATAACATTTCTTATGGAACTTTAATATTAGAGAAAGAGAAAAAAACTATCTTTTTAATAGGTAAATGAAAAGGAAACATAATGCCCTTCTCACAAAGTTTAAATTAAAAAAAATCAAAACTAATAAAAAAATCATGTCTGTATGAACAATGTACCTTTTTTTCTAAAGAAGTTCTGCTATGAATGCTCTAGATGTTAGGCAAAGACATGCATATGATCTAAATTACTTATTTAATTTTTTTATTCAAAAGTAACAATGTCATGAAAATAAACAATTTTGACATAATTATAATATTCTAGTAATAAATATTATATATATTATAATAAGCTATAATAGGTGACATATTATAATATTCTAGTAATAAATATTATATATATTATAAACCGTCTTATCAATTAATCAAGCAACTTAATGTGTTGATCTTATTATAAATATTATGATAACACGTTAATTAAGAATACAAAACTTGTAATCTTCTACCGACAACAAATAAAAAATAGAGTTGTCTTCAATTTTTTTGTCTTTACGATTTTATTTGTTTAATATTCGTCAAATATGTTGAAAAGTTTTTGAGACTTAATCAAATTTAAAGATTTCACTTCAAATAAATATATTATAGAAAAATAAACAAAATCCTATACAAAGATGTAAAAATAAAACTCCTTTATAAAAAAAGGAACAACTAAAAATTCTAAAAAAAAAGGAGACAAATCACATAATTATTGACAGAAACATTTAAATTATAATTAAAAAAAATTAAAGAGGATTTCACTTGAGTAAGAAACTCAAAACAATGTTGGCCAAAGTAAATATTGCGTTAATGTGGGTTTACCTTGAATGGCTATAACATCTTTAAATGTATTAAGATGTTGTAACTTTGAACCATGTCTCCGTTATTAACAACATAACAATAAAACTTTAAAGAGTCGATTATTATCTTTAACAGGAAAAAAAAGTAAACATTGCGTCAAAGATATTACCGGCCAATAACGGAAATGGACTGTTATAATGTAGTGAAACAAACTAACTTAGGAAGAATGATAAAAGCAATTGAGCGAATGATTAAAAAACTGGATTGCTAAACACCGCCCGGTTTTACTTACCACCGCACAGGCAAAAGACATTTCTGCCCTTTTAGCAAAATTTTGAAAAAAAAAGTTCTCTCAACTCATTCGAATACATTCGAACAAATACGTAAAAAATCGATTAAAATGACGAACAACGAGTACAATTCATCGGATAACGAGTATCGACGTTCGGAAACAACCCCCGATAAATATTTTTTTTTAAAAAAACTAGAAATAAATAATTTTTTTTAAATTTTTTAAGGAGGGACGTTTACATTTCACGTCCCCTCCAGAGGAGTGGACGCCGGAAAGCGGCGTCCCCTCCTCTGGAGAGGACGTGGATTTCCCACGTCCTCTCCTGAAGAGGGGACGTCGTTCGTCCCCTCTTCAGGAGAGGACGTGGGAAATCCACGTCCTCTCCAGAGGAGAGGACGCCGCTTTCCGGCGTCCTCTCCTCTGGAGGGGACGCCGGACGTCCCCTTTTCAGGCGGAGGGGACGCCGGAAAAACAGAAAAAAAAAAATTTAAAAATTATTTTTTATCTCGAAAAAGCCGGAACATATTGTTTCCGAACGTCGATACTCGTTATCCGATGAATTGTACTCGTTGTTCGTCATTTTAATCGACTTTTTACGTATTTGTTTGAATGTATTCGAATGAGTTAAGAGAACTTTTTTTAAAAAAACTTTGCTAAAAGGGTAGAAATGTCTTTTGCCTGTGCGGTGGTAAGTAAAACTGGGCGGTGTTTAGCAACACCCTTAAAAAAAACTGAGAAAAAAGAAGACGGCTATGTTTAGTGGTTTGTTATCTAAATTACTTATTAATGGAGTTATTAATAAAATTATATATCTAGGCCAATTAACTTATGCTTACATGCTAAATTTACTGACCACTATAAAAAAAAATTAGGTCAGTCTTCATTACTCACAAGTCACGACAAATTTTAAACAATTTTTCCTACAGAAATAATGTATACATTCTGAAAAAATGAAATAAATGCTTGAAACGACTGCGATAATATATTAAACTACAAATAGGCAAATTTTTTTTTACAATTTGGCACCGATAACACTCGAATTGTCTAAATTTCTATATGTTTAACCTTTAGATTAAGAATGAATTGGAGTATAATTCATATTCATTTTTTTATATAAGCATAACTTAATATTCACCTTTTCCGTTCCATTATATTTAAAAAATAATCGTTTAATTAATATATACTAAGGAAAAAGGGAAAGAAACAAACCAAGTTTGCATTTAGGAATGAAATAATTTGGTAGTACATGTTTAAGGAAATGGACAAAATCGCGTGGAATAGAGGCTACAACAGGGGCGTAGCTACGAGGAGAACAAGAGGATCATTTGCCCCCCTTAATTTAAAAAATGTTACAATTTTTCATGTAAATTTTATTTTAATAAGTACAAGTTATTTAGAAAATATTATATAGTGACCCTCTTAGTTTTAATATATTTTACTTTCTATATAATAAATAAAAAGATATTATATCTTACCCCTCTTATTTTTAATTTCTAGCTACGCCACTAGCTACAAGAAGGTCATTCTTGAGATGGATAGCAAGCTTGCTGTTGATGCTCTTAATATGGAGAATTATCCCACTAATGCCAACTCCAGCTTGTTGAACAATATCAGAAACTTCTTGATGCGAGATTTGCATGTTAGAGTGGTTCATAACCACCGTGAAAGTAACCGTTGTGCAGATCATATGGCAAGCAATGGCTTTCGTCACGATGTGGATATAGTAATCTATGACAACATACCTACGGGAGTTGCGAACTGCATTTTGGATGATATTGCGAGTGTTTCTTTTCCCAGAATGTGTAGAATGTTTTAGCTTTCTTTTGGCCTTGGCCTTTCCTCTCTTTCAAAAAAAAAAGGAAATGGACAAAATTAATGGACGTATTATAAGTAGATGGCATTAATTTTAATACGTTAGATTACTTATTTTCAGTTTTAATACTTTAGATTACTTATTTTTAATTTTAAAACTTTAGATTACGCTATGTTTAGACAAATAATTTTGTAATAATGACATATTATTTGAAGCTGAAACTTTTAATATTGGATTTCTTTATTATAGCAAAAAGAAAATCTTAATTTACATAATGAAATGGATTTTGAACCGCCCTGCCAATTTTTTATCATCAAATAAGTTTAACCCACAAAGTTCTAATTAGAAAAAGTAAGTAAAAAAAAGTTGTATTATATAAATGATGGATGATACTTTACTCATCAGCAAGGCAAAACAAAAGATGAATTAACTATTTATTTGAAAAAAGAGTATTAAAGATTTACATAAGTGGACAAAAGGATGTTTTTGGAGAGGGTCCTAAAATTGCCTTTAGAAGATAGATTCCGAAGGAAAGACTTAAATGAAATTAAAGTGCTACCAAAGTTAATAAGCCATTGCTTTGCTTTGCTTGCAGCATCATTTTTTTTATTTTGGGTCCTGATATTTTATGCATAATAAGGGAATCAAAAATGCAAGAGTTTTGAGAAACGGAAACAACACGAAACGGACACGGGGAAACATCATTTTTCTAAAATGAAGGACACGAAACATGGGAGAAATGTGTAAATAATAAAAATATAGAGATATATTAATAATATTAAAAATTATAAAATACTATATATATTTAAATTTTATTTATATATTTATGCATATTAATAAAATAAATCAAATATAATTAAACCCAACAAAAATAAAAAGATAAGTTTTATTATAGCTGATTAGAGACACGACTAAGGGTAGAGTAACCGACCGTCGCATGAATCATTATTTTTTTCATTGTTATTTTTCTCTTTCATTATCCAGTCTAGTCTTTTATTCATATTTAAAAGTAATATATCAATTTTTTCAATTATTTTTTAATTTCAATATTTTTAATTTTGATATAAACATATGGCACATATATTCACTCCTTCAAGTGGAAATTCAAGTTGGCTACTAGAAAGGAAGAGTAGGAGAACTCTTCTCAAATCCAACAACAGGCCAAGGTAGAGGATACTTCTCAACATTAGATAAGCTCAAGTATTGAGGTCTCACCCTCTACGAGAGACAGCTAAAAGCCCAAGACTTAATCGGAGGCCTTTCAAAAAAGATTTAGAGTTCAAAACCATCAAGAAATGGATAGAGCTGTGCTGTCAAGTCGAGTTTTAAAATGTTAATATTCAGTTTGTTACATGAACGAGATATTCATATTAGGTTGAACGTTAAATAAAGTGTTTATATCCGGTTCATTTAAATTATAGTGTTAATGTTCGGTTCATACACAACTCATGTTCATTTGTTATCTGCTAAATGAGTCGAGCTCGTTCACGAGTTTGCGAATAAACTCGTTTAACAGCTAAATGAATTAACAAGAGTTGAACACAAACCGGATCTAAATTTATTTTACAGTTAGATACTTACAAAATTAGAAAGGTATATGATTTATAGAGTTCCCATATAACTCATTTTTTATTTTATGAAAACTACATAGTTTTACTGAATTTAAAAAATATTTTACATTTAAATTAAATACGAGATAGTTTGCAAATAAAGAGCTCCTATACAAGTCAGTTTCCGAACTCTTTATAAAACTCCCATATGAGCCAATTCACGAATTCTCAATCGAGTTTATATGCGAGTTCGTTCACTAACAGTTAAACGAAAGTTGTCCGTGAACGTAACAAGTCAAACATTATTATATTCACGTTCGGCTAATTTAAACAAATGAACATAAAACTAAGTTCGAGTTCAGTTGGGTAAGATAAGAACGAACACGAAACTCTTATCAAGTCTAACGCCGAGTCTCTTGTGAGTAGCTCGGTTTGTTTTGCAGCCCTAGAGATAAATTAGGTGCAATGAAGATAGTTATTAAACTATCCAAATTTATTAGGGCAAATTGCAGTTTGGTTAGACATTCTTTTCCTTGGCAGTTAGCATTCTCAAACTATAAATGGAAATGATACAACAGGCAGTTTAGTAGTTGAGGCTTATTTATTTTCTCTATTCTACACAAAGCCCAGTTGGCATATGCCTATTGGGGCGACTTGATAACAACAGACAAAATAAAACCGACTTAAATGGCTATTTGTTCCCTCAATTTGTAAGCAACGGACAATTAACATATAAATTAATTTTATGGATAAATTAATCATAAATTTATTAATTATGAGCAATTAACCCATTTGGGCGAATCAGTTTACAAGTTGAGGGGGTAAATTGCCAATTTAGGGAATAACTAGCTTGCAAGTTGAAGGGATAAATTACCAAAATGGAGTTAATTGCTCAAAATCAACAAGTTCGTGACTAATTTGCCCATAAAATTAATTTATATGTTAATTGTCCATTACTTACAAGTTGAAAGGGCAATTGCCACTTAAAATAAATAAAACCGGTCTTCTCTCTCATGAGCAATCAGATAAGGGATAAAATTGAATCTCAAGGTCTCAAAAATTATACTCCCTCCGTCCCAATAGAATTGTCCACTTTGTTTTTATCACAGTTTAAGAAAAATAATTATTGTTCATGAATTTTGTAAAATTTTCTTACTTTTCTTGTCATACCCCTATTTAATATAGGGTCCACTTTCAATTTGCTCATTAGTGGATTTTAAATAATAGGAAAATTGAGTGTAAAAGTTGGTTACTTTTTGAAAGTGGACAAGAATTTTAGGACAAATTTTTTTATCAAAGTGGACAACTCTATTGGAACGGAGAGAGTATCAGTCATATTTGATTTTTTCAAATGAACTATTTCAGTATTTGATTTATTTTTCTTTTAAATCAGTATTTTAATTATTTAAAAATATATCAAAAAGAAAAATGTTTCAGCTATTTTTCAATCACTAATGCACTGTAAAAGCAATAATAAACTCTATATATGTTTAAACATTGATGACAAATTAATATATTTAACGATTTCACTTTAAAAATTTCAAGAATAATTTGAAAAACACACAATAAAATAATAAATTTAGAAAATGTCAAAATACCATTAATAAAAAAATTCAAAAAATTAGCTTATTATAAATAAGAATTAAAAAATGAGTTAAATTATATTTTAACCAATAATATTATAAGTACTTTATTTTAATTAGTACTATAACTATAATAATTATCTAAATAATTTTTTTAATTAATAATTATATTTTATAAAATTAAAAAGACATTAACATAAATGAGTCCGTCCCCCAACCCCTCCCTACCTAAAAAAACATTTTAAATACAAAATTGATACACATAAGTTTTATTTAAATATCTTTGAAATATTGACACGTGACTAACACGCTTTTAATGCATTTCGACCCATTTTTTCAAACACTTTTATTGATTATGTGTGCCATGTGTCTTTTATTTAGCCTATTCTCAATTTCGATTGTAGCAGTTTTTTCATATTAAAGTTGAAAAGAAAAAATATATCGTTTATATTATTTCATATTGTTCTAATTTATATTTTTATAATAAAAGCTTTCAAACAAGAACCAATATGAAGGATACATTTAAATCTTTTTCCAGTTCAATTTAAACAACTGACTATAATAAATATATATATATATATATTATTTAACTAGTTGAACCGTGAATTCGGCCACCTTTTCGGTTCTTAATAGAGCTTGAGTGGTCTTGTCAAGGCAGATAAAGAGAAAGCTGGTCAGAATGTACATCTCACTCAGTCAACCCATCGATATGAGGATGAGCAGAGTCCATCATCAATTTAGCCGACTATTCTAACTAGAAGACGGTTCTTAAATCTCTGACATGTCAAAAACCATAATGTTAAGCTGAGAAATTAGAACACACAATCAAAATGATGGGCATTTCTCAACCCCTACTAACCTCATTAATACGGTAGTTGTTCGTTAAACTTTGAACCACCAGTCCAAGCATTTAAGAGCCACTGTACCTTCCACACTTCATAGCTTTTGAGGTTCAGTGAATATCATGGACAATGACGACTCGTCCAGGACATTTGGAGCCATTCTGATTCCATGTTCTGCAGCACAGAGGAAAATTACCAAAAGCAAATTCAAAGCTATTAATATTAATCAATGAAATTCTACTTTTACGTCTCTTCTTATTCTTATTACAAGTGTCCCAACCACATGACAAAAGCTGCATTCAAGTGAGTGAAGCAGGGACAGTTGAGGCAATAAAATCGTCTGATAATGTAGGTGGTGTTTTTACCATTTCACAGGTACTCCTAAAGGACATAAATCTTCTATATATATTTAGCAACCTGCTTCTTCTTTCCTTCAAATAACCTTTGTTTTATTCACTACCTTTCTTTTTCAGAATAAACATCTTGTTTAGTCTTTTTGTATGTTTTGAGTTCAAATGGAGTTCCATCTCCCACATATGCTTGTTTTTCTCACTGTAAGATTACCAATCTTCAACTTAGGAGTGTAATTTACTCGAGCCAACTTGCAAGTTACTCTCGATTGACTCGAAAAATGCTCAAAATCGAGTTGTTTTAAATTGAGTCGAGCTCGAGTTCGAGCTATCCGAACCAACTGCCTAGTCAAGTTCGAGTATCAAAATACTCAACTGGACATGCTCATGAGCTTAATCGAGCCTAATCATGAGCAGCCCTTATATATATTTTGAAAATTTTACGTAGATAATTGAGTCGAGCGGAGTCAAATTCAATTCTTAATTATTTTACCAAACTCGATCTCAAACTCCTGAAATAAACTCGATCAAGTTTGAGTCGAGTTTGAGCTTCGAATTTATAGTCAAGTTCGAGCTTAACAGCTTGAGTATAACTAAAACAAATATGTGGAATATTTTTCTTGTTTCTGAGCCTGCTCTATAGAATATGTTCCTGCCTATTATCATATAAGGATATTAAATAGAAATTTTATTTTTACCTCTTGCTGCAGATTGCATTGACGACAAGCCATGCTGCATTACCTCCTGAACAATACTGGAACTCAGTTCTGCCAAACTCTCCCATGCCAAAAGCTGTCACCGATCTTCTACAGCCAGGTAAGTAGAGAAAACTCTACCTTTCCTACACAATTTGAACATAGATGATATTATTTTGGTGCCTGGTGCAAGGTCCATAGAACATAAACGATAACGAAATGTATATGATTAATCACTATTCAAAAACTTAGTATTTTGATTTCTAGAGTAGTCATAAAGCATAATTTAATAATGATATGGTGGTGATGTTCATATGAATTACATAAATAGCAGTGATAGGGAAAATAATTTGCAATACCGTTCAACTTTTACCAACGTTGAAGAGCCAGGTCAACACTAGATTTTCTCATAGGCACCAAATTGCCAATCGTCGCCAAAAATATTCAGGCTAACACAGCTAAATTGCAGACTTCATGGATGAAAAAGGCACTTCAGTCGGCGTAGGAAAGGGTGGAGTAAACGTTAATGCGGGAAAGGGAAAGCCTGGAGGCACCACCGTGAATGTAGGGAAGGGCGGAGTAAATGTTAATACAGGAAAAGGAAAGCCCGCGGGTACTGCCGTGAACGTAGGAAAGGGCGGAGTAAATGTGAACACTGGAAAAGGAAAACCAGGTACTGCCGTTAATGTGGGAAGGAAAGGGGTCGGTGTCAACACTGGAAAGCCTGGAAAGGGCACCAATGTCAGAGTTGGTAAAGGCGGAGTAAATGTGAAAGCAGGACACAAGGGAAAGCCTGTACATGTTAATGTATCACCATTCATCTACAACTATGCTGCCACTGCAAATCAGCTTCACGACGACCCAAATGTAGCCTTATTTTTCTTGGAAAAGGACATGTATACCTCAAAAACCATGAACTTGGACTTCCCAGATAACCTCAACATAGCAACTTTCTTACCACGTCAAGTTGCTGATTCCGTACCCTTTTCATCTAAACAGTTGCCAGAAATCTATAGCCAGTTTTCAGTAAAACCTGGATCAACGGAAGCTGAAATGATGAAGAATACAATCAAAGAGTGTGAGGCGAGTGGAATAAAAGGAGAGGAGAAACTGTGTGCAACTTCTTTAGAGTCAATGATCGATTTCAGCACTTCTATACTTGGAAAAAGTATCCAGGCAATTTCAACAGACGTAGAAAACCATACTCAAAGGCAGAAGTATACAATTACAGCTGCAGCAAAGAAGATGGCGGCTGACAATGCTGTGGTGTGCCACAAGCAGAAATATCCATATGCCATCTTTTATTGCCATGCAACACAAACCACTAGGGCTTACGTGGTTTCCTTGGAGGGTGCTGATGGAACAAAGGCCAAGGCCGTAGCAGTCTGCCACACAGATACATCAGCTTGGAATCCTAAGCATTTGGCTTTCCAGGTGCTCAAAGTTGAGCCAGGAAGAGTTCCTGTTTGCCATTTCCTTCCTCAGGACCACATTGTTTGGGTTTCCAAATAGAAAATTGCAGACTTTAGTTCCATCTCTGCAGCCAGAAAAGTTTGCATCAAAATACTATAAGTTCTACTTGTTTAGTTTCTATAATAATGTAACTATGCCCGTAAAATTTGATTCTACATGCTTTCAGAGTTTGCTGTAGCGGTGTGCAGTATTAAAGTATCTCCTTCTGTTGTTAACCAAGAGTGCATTACTATTAAAATCCTTCCTTAAAAAAGAGTTCATATGAGTCTGCAGTAATGAAATTCATAACTATGTGAACAGAATAACCAACAAAAACCATCTCTTCCATTAAAAAGAACATCACGGTTCTTGGAAAAATTTCTAAGGCAACCTAAATAGTACACCCGCCCTATATACTTGAATGAGACTGCTGATCCCTTTAAGACAACATGAAATAAGATGATTCAACCATGCCTCCCCTATTATAATCTCTAACAATGAATTGAGCCGCGGCCCCAATAAGATTGTGATCTGTAACCTATTGATTGTCTCATCTGATAACACTCCAGAAAAACTTATTCTGCTCGCTTTACAAGGAAACAAAGAATTAAGAAATAGAAAAGCATGCATTGGGTTAACATATTATCAAAGGACCAACTAAATCAAGTAGTACGCTGAAAAGGGAAAAAAAGAAGAGAAAACTCATTTTAAGAAAAGAAAACCATATGATCTGAATTTGACGCAGGAATGAAACCGAATTTTGGAATAAGACGATTATCATAAATTCCACCATAAGCATTTTCTTCATATAACACATAAAATAAATATCACGTAAGTTAAATATAAAAAAATTAATGAAGTACAACCACAGGTGACAGGACCTCAGCATTAATATAGATACATAAAAATGCAAAACTTCTAAGGCACCGTTTGGATTGATGGATTCTAAACGATGGATTTTAAACAATCAATGGATTTGGACAAAATCCATCGTTTGGCTCAAAAAAAATTAATAGAATATATGGATTTATAAATTCCCTCATTTTTTACAATCCATCATTTTTGAGGGTTTTGATTTCCCACCTACTAGGTGGGAAAGTCCAAATCCACCATTTTTTATGAATGATGGATTGTTATACTATTTATTTTTTTCCATAAATAATATTAAAAATCCATTGATTTTGTTTTCAATCCAAACGATGGAATTTTAAAATCTATAGACTGAAATTCCATTGATTTAAAATCTATCGATTTTGTTAAAACCATGGATTTTAAAAACCCTCAATCCAAACGGTGCCTAAAAGATTTCAAATTGATCTTTTAAGAAAATTCGATATGGATTAAATCAGGTAAGTTTAAATTAGTCACTAAAGGTAAGTTTAAATTAGTCACTGGACTATATTAGTTCCTCAAACCTCATCGTCATTCCTTCTAATTTAGCATTTATGTCATCAAATGTTAAGAGTCGTGCAGATGAAATGATCCCATTTATTACATAAACAACCTCACATTATGGCTTCATGCTTTATAACCAGCTCAAAATTATCACATCATGAAAATGAGAGGAAGATGGCTGTCATCATGTACTCAAAGTAACCTTTTTCTAGGTTGTCCTTAAGGCCTTAGCCCCCATTGTGTACATCTTGTGTACATCCACTCACATATACCCCAATTTAAGATATCAAATTCATAGTGAAG
Source organism: Mercurialis annua (assembly GCF_937616625.2). Taxonomy (NCBI): domain Eukaryota; kingdom Viridiplantae; phylum Streptophyta; class Magnoliopsida; order Malpighiales; family Euphorbiaceae; genus Mercurialis; species Mercurialis annua. The sequence goes on along the minus strand of NC_065570.1, from coordinate 52,899,526 downwards.
GAATACCCTTTATGGTAATTCCAAAACGTTTACAGAGGAATAGGACTGTCAAGGCAATTACCCGTAAAGACCCATAACCTCTTGCACAACGGACAAGGCACTACTGCTAGACCACTAGCCCAACGGCATTACCTCTTTGTTTTATTTTTTTTCTTGTACTTTCTCTGAAATATCCATATTATGACAATTAGTACTGCTGCAACTCAGTCATCAGTCGTGCCATGTCAGCTTTCTGTTTCAACACAGTAATCCATTTTAGCGCTTCAGCTTCGAATTCCTTTTATTTGCTTCCAATTTCTTCAAATATAAATGGGTTAGATATTGAAGGTGTAACTGAAAAAACTAGGGTAGGCGTATCCTAGTGACAGTTCCTACAATATGCTCAATTATGTCTACTCATGGATCAGCAATGAATAGAAGTTTACTGAAAGCATCAAGATTATTGGTCTGATTGCAACATGGAAAACTGAGTGAAAGTTTGAAAAATGAGAAGACAGAAAACAACCGACCAGACAAGCCAATCAACAAATCAGAGCAAACACGGGGAAGAGAACTTAGTCCTTTGCAAAATCTGCTGACAAGGATGCACGGTTATCGACATTGGTAATTATAATCCCTTAATAACATCTCTCTAATATGGTAACTAAAATACTTTAACAAAGGATATAAGATTATCACCTGGGCGGCCATATATCAACAGACATTTAACATAAAAAGTTACTGTAAAGAGATAGCGATGTGTTACACATTATACTTATTTGATTTGTCTTATTTGACTAAAAACAGATACCTAGTAGAAACTATGTAAATATTTTAAATTCTATGATGATGCACAAAACATGGTTCCATAGTAAAGCAAATTCTTCTGTGATGCATATGTTCTATAACAAAAGCGAGAGAAAGTATGTCATGTAGGGTAATAGGCCTGATACCTAAAAGTAGTGTAAACGTGAAAATGAACTGTGGGAATGGAGAGAGGATCTCACCATGATATCAGGAACATCCACTATGTGGCTTGTATAATCAATTCCACACCTATGTGGTTTAACAGCAAGAAACTGCAACAAGAAAACTGTTTTTAGTCATGTAACATTATGGTGAGAGATTTAGGCAGGCATCTGTAATATCCACAGAAAACAGACATTTAGCGTGTAATAGAAAACTAAGGTAATTGTCATATATGGTAGAAATTAGAAAAAAAAGAACTGCTTATTTTGAATGGAATACCTGTAGGTAATTCTAGGTGATCACAAGTTCAATGATCGTTTATCTTAAAGTTCTTAGATGAAAAAGGGAAGCAAAATTTTCTATGTAATGTTGACTGTATTCTGTAATATTCTTTTTTCTTCTTTTTCTAATCTTTTTAGCAACAGGAGAACATAAATGTGAGAGAAGAATATCCGAATATGGCTAAAAAGAGGCAGTCAAAATATTTTGCAGTAAAATTATAGTTAATTCCTTGTAAATGGAGGCATTTTCATAAAGATCTCTACACACCAAAACTTAATACTCCCAAAGGTAAAGTTGCCTGATGTTTATTACGGCAGAACTGCAATTCACTTGGCACATGCGAAAACTTATCCCTTTCCTAGAAATGTGTCATTTTCTCTGAAAACATGACCAAACGTCTGCAGAGGCAGAGTACTCAAACTTCAGAAGGTTCAGTTCATACAATAAGTTGCAGGATAAATTGTTAAAAGAAATTCAACTCACAGGTTGTAGTTTAGATATGCTGGTTGTCATCAAACATCAAAGGTTCAACCCGTAAAAACTTCGAAGAAATTCCTTATAGCCACTTTACATCAATCAATCACTTCATTAACACAGGGATCAACCTGAAAAGGCTCCAAAGAACCCCAGGTTCTTCCAACTTTCAGTTTGACTTGCAATGGAACTGGAAAACAAATTGTGCAATTAGCTTTGATGCATGATAATATATCAAAATACCAAAGTACAATAGACACATACCAAGAAGTGATACGGCATTTTCCATGCTTGTTTGTAACAAAGACACAGCTTCCTTGAGCACAGAGGGCTCAACTTCCAAGACTAATTCATCATGCACCTACGTAATCAGTACAAATAACTATCAATAGTCTGCAAAAACATATTGCTAGAAGAAATAAAATTCAACACAAAACCTAGCTACTGTAACAGACCCAAAAGGCACAATAAATAAGGACGTTCACATTTCTGAGTAAAATAGACTAGCCTCACATACCTTGGGTCCATTCAATCATAAATTAAAAGAAAAACAAAAACAAACAAAAATTTCTAAAATAACCTGCAAAAGAATTCTGCACCTCCCTTTCAGCATGTGAAACTTAGATGCAACTGCAGAACTTGAATCAGGCCCATCAACTCCAACAATCACAGAGTATATGTTTATCATAGCAATTTTGATTATATCAGCAGCAGATCCCTGCCCAAGAACAGCTGTCAGAGAAAAGTATAATCACCTATAAGAGCCTCACTCATCCCAGCAATCCTGTGTTACCTGACAGATAGAATTAACTGCTTGTCTCTGAGCTTTTGACTTTTCTTTACTATTTCCAAATTTTATTTTTGATAAGAAGCGCTTTCTTCCCTTGAGGGTCTCTATATAACTGGATAACAAGTAATTAAACACAATAAATGTTTATTATAGAAATATTTGCACATCACACTCGCATGTAAACAGTAAATAACTACAAATATGTTACTCATGGTCATATCATTAAAGGTTTGAAAAAGTTTGAATCTGTGCCTCATCTAATACTAGGACATAAATAGGAAAGACTACTAACACAAACAAGAAGCTGCAAGACAAAAATTGAAAAAACCTACTTTATGACATAAAAATACTCTACACATTCATAAGAAGTACTATGTAATATAGAAGAGTTAAAGACCTACAGGTCCAGAATACCATGCAAAAAAAATCGCCAAAGATAAAACAAACTAGTAAAAAAAAGAACAAAGACTTAGAAACAAAAGCTTGTCTAAGAATCATTAGCAGTATCGGGCAACCGTTTGCAACAAGGATACTGAAGAGCCTTACCCATTTTTATGGCAGAATGCTACTGCTTCACGAAGCCAGGAAGCAACACCAGAAAAAGAGCTTTTAAAGCTTTTAATTTTTTCTGCAGCCTCATCTGAACTGCAGTCCAGTTGTTCCGCAAGCGTGTTAGCACCCATTCCATAAAGAATGCCATATACCAACCGTTTTGTCTGATCTCGCTCATGTGATGCAACCGAATCTTCTGCCTTCCCAGTCCATCTAGCTGCTATCATGGTGAAAACATCAGCATGTGGATTGCTGAAAAACTTGATTAACGAGGAATCCTTAGAGAAGTGTGCCATTAACCGCAACTCTATCTGAGAATAATCTGCTGTTAACAATAACCAATTATCCTGCAATAAGATTAAGGTAATTTTAGATCCTTAACAGATATCCCATCAAAGCTCATAAAGTAGTCCAATTAGCATTTCAATATGTAAGGATCCGACTAGCCATACACAGGTTTTCATTCCATTAAAATCTGAGGTAGATGCTAACATATCTAAACCAGATTCAGAACCACCTACCAAATTAGCAAGTTAGCTAAATGACCATCACCTGAGTAGGAACAAAGAAGTCACGTGCGTTTATACTATAATGAGTAGCTTCAGCATCACCGCCATTTTTATCAATACTCATTGTGAACTCAACCAAATGTTCAACACACTGCATAAATGCAAAAATAGCTTGAAGTGAACCTATTGAAAAACATAATTTGATATAAAAAATGAAATCAGTACATTTAAACAACAACCTGCAGATTTGGTTCTTCCATTGAGAGCCTCCCAGTTGCAGTAGATGTCTGGAGCCAATGGCCATGTAGTGTGTACTTCTGTGTCCTCATAGATTGCCTAGCAAGTGTACATATTGAACCCAGTGTACAGTTGAAAAGCTTAGCCAAGGTCCGGTGCTCTTTAATGACTGGAATGATAGGATGTTCATTTCTGAAAGAAACCAAATTCTGTTAATCATTAAATTGACAAACGTGCACCGCAAAAGTCATCCCCAAGTATTACTAAGACATGCTGAATTGCTGATCATAGCTAAACACAATCAAAAACATACTATGGCAGAGAGGTAGGTTACCCACTACTTATCATTTAGATGAGTAAAAGAACTCCATATAATCACCAAAAAAAGAGCTTCATATTACATTCAATTAAGAGGCTGGACATAATTTCAGTTGATTTGCGACCTATAACCCTGTTGATATTGAAAGACAACGACAAAGTAGCATTATTCTTCAGGAGATGAAATGATCTAGGAGTTGGCTATCATACCCCATGTTGATAACTAACCCCAGTCCTGATGTGATTGTAAAGTAGATAAGGGAGTATTGCAAAGGGGACCCAGAAATTGATAAAATTTGATAATTTTACACCCAGAAGAGTACAGACCGGTAACTGGTTTTATCAATATAATCCTTTTATGAAAAATAATTATAACCTTATTTACATCAATAAAAGACCAAATATAATCACACGTTGGCACCATAGACAAACTCTTATAACATCCGCCAAACAAAAATTGTGACAATTGAGAGATGGCGTAAAAAACCTAATTATAGATTTGCTACAGTAACAAAAAAGATGACAGTATTGTGAACCATAAAGCACTATAATTTAAACCAATATCATTTAAAGATTGGCATTATAGATAAATTCCAATACCATCTATCCAAGTGAAGTTTTTCTGTATTGATAGAAAAGGCATGAGTAACCATAAGGTCCGAAATTGTAAGACTGCTACTGTTGCATAAAACACTACAATACTGTGAACCATAAAGCAGTATCATTTACACTACTTGGATTTTATCTTAAGTGTAGAAATCTTAACTTGAAGAGTGCATATAGCAGAGGGCTAAAGACAAATTCTAGAACTGTATGCCCTATCAAGCATGTTATATGAGAGATTTACCATCATTTTCTATCCAACAACTTTTTTGACATTGTACTAAGCAATTTTTAAAGTTACTGTTCAACGCTTGCACTTAATAAGCAAACATGGCTTGAGAGAATAACAGTTAAGCCCTTAACATACCTAGAAAAATTACGAATATTAAATTTCATCCGCATTTGTTCACCAATACAAATGCAGCCTAAGATTATATATATAACTAAGAAATTTAATGACCAGCCAGCATTTGAAACGTTAATCTTAAAGCAGCACAAGGTTGCAAATATCACTTAGAGACCTCAAGCATTTGGGACAGTAATCTTGTATCAAAGATGACAAACCAAATACCCGAACAATAAATACAAAATGGCAGGAAATACTTATCACAGATTTCTCATGAAGATATTGGGTGTAACAGAATGAAGAAAAGTCTCTATCAATACCTTAACAAATCCAAACAGTGTTTGTCTGTACTTGGATGTCGTTTCCCTTTTCCATGCTCTTTAGGTATGGGTAGCTTCAAGTGTCCATAGAGCACATTTGCAATATCTGCTGCAGTATAAAGAGAAAATGTCATTCCAGCCAGCTCATATGCTTTCTTCTCAAGATGTCGCAACTTTTTCCCCAGCACGTTACGCGCTCGAAGGCAGCCCTCCATATCAACACCTATACCCCAAAGTTCCATATCTGCAAGAATATTTACCTGACACAAAAAAACATAAGAATTTATTTCAGTAACCAACGCCAAGTAGGCATTCACTAAAATTTCTGCAACAATACTAAATCCAACAAATTCCCTAAAGAGATTGAAAAAAAAAAGCTCATAACTGTCTTTGAATTTGTTGTAACAGCCTACACATGAGAAATTTTACCAGAGGGATCTCAATTTTCTTAAGTGCTTCGACAAGTCCCTCAGAAATAAGCAACTTCCAAAGAACTGAACCAAGAACTCGCATTTGTGCAACTCGGCGACAGCAACCATTGTGAGCCACTCTTCGCATCTGATTCTTCCACCTGCCATTCTTATTAGCAGTTGCAATAGCCTCAGCGGATAACCTTCTCTTGACTTCCTGCATCATATTAAAACAATTTGTAAAATATCATCCAGTCAACAACCAAAACCCGAAAGTATAAACAAGATTTAGATCTAAATGCTTGGATGTTAAAAAAATGAACAAAGGGTCAACGCGCCCCCTAAACTTGTGTCACGGGGTCATCTAACCCAATTTATACTTTTTTGAGCAAATAACCCTAAAACTCTTCATTTTCGGGTCAAGTAACCCCATAATTGTATTTTTAAAACGCGTAAAATACAAATCGGAGGTGAGGGATACAAAAAAGTAATTAGATACTTCCCTAATTGTTACGATATAATTATCCTAAATCTGTTTTTTAAAATAAAAATATAAATTATGGGGTTATTTGACCCAAAAATGAAGAGTTTTGGGGTTAGTTGCTCAAAAAAGTATAAATTGGGCTAGATGACCCCGTGTCACAAGTTCAGGGGGCGCGTTGACCCTTTGTTCTTAAAAAAATTCCCAAGATAATAAAAACGTTAATTCAGTAATATAAAAAAAACTAGCTACCTTCTCCAAGCTTGGATTAGAACTTCTCTCCTCATCCGGCCAAAGAATCCAGGCCACGATGCACATGTCAATAACTTCATTGATATTGGTGGATGGCAATGATATGTATGTACTGTCTATGAGTTCAAGATCCAAACTTTTAAGATTCATGCACCCAAATCGCTGAATGGAAACTACAGCATTCTTGAACGCTTGAATCTGAATTTTGAAATTCCAAGTAAACTTTGTGGCCTCTTTTTTCCCCAGTATTTTAGCAATTTGATTCCATCTACGCCTAACTACCTCCAGCCAATTTTCAGGTGGCAAAGCATTCTTTCGGTTGTCAGAGAATAATAGATCTTTAGGAATATTGACATAGTATACAGGAGAGTTTTCCCAACATATTGCCATACCGTGTATTTCATAAGGTGCTATAAAATTCACTTCTGATTTTTTACTATAATGGAGGTCAAAGTAAAATTCTTGGGCAGAGTCCCAGAGAGCCAAGAAAGAATCAAAGCCCCCAGAAATACTAATTGCATTTATAGGGCCTTTCTCACAAACATTTTCCATGTTGTCACAGGACAAATTTTGTCTGTTACTCAATTCATGTACCTCTTTGTGAATATTCCTGTCATATGTACCAATACTATCACCATCTTGTTCTGACTTGATAGGGAAGATGACAACTGCATTTGCATTATGATTGACTATAGCATCTAACTCACTATCAAGGTTCAAAGACTTTTTAACCAGCACTGCAGAATTTTCAGCATCAAATTTACATTGCATCGGGCAAGTTAAATCTGTTGTTGCTGGAGCCATTAAGGAAACATCAACTGTTTCGATCAAATTATCTCGTTCACTTCCCAGAGTAACTTTAGCACATTTCTTGCTCTGTTCTATGCACAAATCGGAAGAAGCCTTGTCTCTTTGCTCCAAAGGAAGACAGACATCAGTGGTACCACCTCCAGATATGTTACTTGCAAGACCTTTATCAACATCATCTACAGAAGTGTTCACCATTAATGGCCTAGAGAACTGAGGGACACTAAGCCCAAGAGATTTAAAAGCTGAGAATGCAGCAGCTGTTGCCTCTTCAGCTTTATCGAGGACAATTTTGCGTGCACCGTTCTTGATTTTCTTAGCAACTCCCATTTGTAATCGCCTTTGTGCAAAACCCTCTACATATATTTTCTAACTCATAAATTTAATTGAATATATTCATACTCTTGATACAAACATGCAAAGATGAATTTAATAGAAAGCGAGAATCAAATATATTTATATAAGCAACCGGAACTTCACAAGGGATTGCCATGTGACAGACTCATCAATGGTACGTGGAATCTTATGCACAACTACATCTAATAAAAATAAGGAAGTGTCATAAAATTGACATAATTCAATGCATAAGAGTTAAAAATATAAATTCACAATTTATAACTATATACTTGTAAATTTTATTTTCTAGCATTAAGTGTTAATTGCATCATCTCCAATATTTTGAAAGTGAAATAAATAAATAAACAAAAATACATTAATTTTTACAATTTAAATACATAGTTAGTTGCAAAGTTTAGCGTTTCTAATACATTTTCTGAAAGCATAAAACCCAAAAGAAAAAAAATTGAATACCAACGATGGAGGCGCGCCCGGCAATAAGTAAAATTATTTTTTGGAACAAAACTATTTGAAAAAACATTATTATAAGCCGTCGCTTGGTTCAAAGTTATATTATACTTTCCGGGAAGTCAATTATCCAAGAAGTTGGCTTATAATCACCGATTGTCCCTGGCTTTCGAGATTTTATCGCGGTCGTCCCTAAGCTTCAACTTTGGCCCAGAAGCTCCATTATCTTCGATTAAAAAGCCAGTATCCTTCCGTCCAATTTTTGTATAACATGGTTAACATTCGCTCACAAGACACTTAAAAAACACACACACAAATCAGCTCCACCTCATCACGTCACCAAAAAACTCTAAAAAATCAAAATACCAAAAATACCTCTAAAACTAATAACCTACCGAGCCGCTGCCGCCGCCCTCCCAAACTCCAGCCGCCACTGGTTCGTTTTCAGACGAGCCCAGTTGGTTCATCTGAAGATGAAGACAAACAGATATGTTCGTCTAAAATGAAGACAAACTAGCGGTGACTGGTGGTTGGGTAGGTTATTAGTTTTAGGGTTTTTTTTGGGTTTTAGGGGCATTTTCAGTATTTTAGGTTTTTACGGTTTTTTGATGACGTGTCAGATGAGGTGGAGCTCATTCGTGTATGCATGAAATAGATAATTACTTCACTTGGTTTACTTACCAGCTTCGCGTGAAATTACATTTTATTTTTGATTGAATAAATTTTAAGGACAATAATATCCCAATAACTCATAAAACTAAGTAAATTTAGTAATATAATTGTATTTTGTATCAATTTAACTAGGGAAGTAGAACTTATCAAGGTTTTTCTAGGAAAGTCATTTTCCTAGTCAAAGGGAAGTCAGACATTCAGCTTCCCGGGAAGTAGAATGAAAAAAGTGAACCAAGAAAAAATAAATGCTACTTTTCGGGAAGTGAAACTTCCTTAGTGAACTTACCCCCAACCAAGCGAGACCTAAGATTTGATAATACTTGTATGTTTTATAAAATTTAAATAGAATTATGTTTTTCCGAAGTTAAAGAAGCATTATTTTCTTTGAATAAATATGAATAGTTTTTTAAAAAAAGATTATTAATTTCATTTTATTAATAGTAATAAATTTTGAATAATTATTTGAAGTTTATGCTCTTGATATTTATGGACTTATTTGAAAAGAAAAGAAAAGAAAATTACAGTCACAATGAATTTCTTTTGATCATTTGACCTTTTGACTCACTCAATCATCATCATAGTGAAGCCCTTACTTACTAGCGGCATCACCCGCCTTTACAGTAGATCCTAAATCCAAGACCATGTAATTAATCTGACTAAATTCTATAATTCCTATATGTAAGGCAAGAAGATCAAAACATTCGATTGAAAATGAGATGAAGTGTATGGATGCAAATAAAACTACACAAGAAAGCAATGGAATGACACATTTGGAAAGCTAAATGAAGGTGACCTAAACCTTATCCTAAAAGCACTATATCAAAATCTTAAAGCTTAACGACAGATGCAGGCTAGGCCCAGAAACTTATGTCAAGGTTTTTCCCTTAAACATGAAAAATAATGGGAAGGCTACAGCATTAGATCTTAGACCTAACATAAATTAAATATTCAAGCAAAAACTGGAAAATAAAATCTATATACTAAATCTTTATTATGACAACCTAAGTTCACAGCATGAGACCAAAACCTACGTCAAAATTGAAGTTTTTAAGCATAAAAGCAAAAGAGCAGCATGAAATAAAACCAGACAAAATAAATGCATGTTACCTACAGATACCAGCATAGAAAAAACTGTTGAGTAGATGCAGACATACTTGCCCATTCAATTTTGATGCTAAATAAAAATTTCAATAATACTTTCTTGCATCCGCATCTTTACATTCTCTAGATAAACAGGAAAACAAAGTGTACCTAAACCAACGTAACTGAGCCGCATTTTGAGCCATAAAAATCAAGAAAGTTAACAAATTATTCTCTGTAGTTAAGCACTAATCATTATAGTCAAATTAGATAAACTATGCAACAATCTAAAAAGAATCAATAAATTCTACCTGTATTGATATCAGGCATAACTTCAAAAAATGTTGCATAAGTTCCAAAATCATTTAACCTTCTTCTAAAACTAAATCCTAGACCAGTGCCATAAACATCCTAAGTAAAATTAAATAATCAAGCAAAAACTGGAAAATAATTTTTAGATGTTAAATCTTTATTAAGACAACCTAAGCTCACCGCATGAGACAAAAACCCACGTCAAAATTGAAGTTTTTTAGCATAAAAGCAAAAGAGCAGCATGAAATAAAACCAGACAAAATAAATGTTGTTAATTAATTAATCTCAGTAGTTAAGCACTCATCAGTATAGTTAAATTAGATAAACTAGCAACAATCTACTAAAAAAAACAATAAATTCTACCTGTACTGATATCAGGCATAACTTCAAAAAATGATGCATAAGTTCCAAAATCATTTAACCTTCTTCTAAAACTAAATCCTGGACCAGTTGCATAAACATACTAAGTTAAAGCAGACACAAACACTTCTAATGCTCTGGTAATTCTTTAGCAAGGAAATTTCAGCTAAAGTAAAGAATGCATGATAAGGAGGATAAATGATCGAAATTTACCTTGTATAGTCCATGATGAAGATTCAAAAATAGCCTTAACAATTTCAGAAAGAGATGCTTCAGCAATAGCCAGAGGTGTACGGAGACCTGCTTTGTATAGTGCTCTTGCTCGAGAACCCTATAAATGGAGCAAACAGCAATAAAATCAAATGGCAGGTAGTCATTAGGACTGTCACAGGGGCCATATAGGAAAAGGTAGGAGTCTGTTACCTTAACATATGGAATAGTAGTAAGCTCCACAACCTCTGCTCTCACTCCAAATGAAACTCGACTTTGGAACTTAGAAACCAAGCCTTCGAGATCATGCCATCCAAGTCTTTCACAAAACAAAGAAACCATAGCCGCAAACCTTCCAGCATTTTCTTGTAAGGCTTGAACCATGCCTCTAGCAACCTTAAAAGCTTCACAAACCTCACCTACAGGTGTTTCCTTAATCCCAGATAGTAAACATGCAATTTGCACAGCAGAGCAAATAAGAGAAGTCAAATACTATAGCAAGCACAAGCAGCATACTCACATATGCGAGAATTTTTGACTAATGCATGCATAAACAGTTGCACTTAAACTACATGTGTTAATCTCACAACATCCAGCATTGAGAATAAGAGAAGTAAATGGATTAAAGAGAATATTGCAACACCTGCACTAGCCTTGACAGGATAAGAGCAACGTAAAATCGTTTGCACACTCTACGTGATTGCTCATCTGAAATCATATTGTTATTTGCCTTCCCATGCTGATTTTCTAACTTTCCTTGAAGCCCTTTCATATTGCCAGCTGGTCTGTTCAATGCGCGCAGGGGTGCTCCATGAGCCATACGCATCAAAAAGGGTTCTGAAACTCCAACCCGATTCCCAACAGACTTCAACCATGACAATTGAAGTGAAATAGCAAAAAGTAAGATACAGTTCGGAAATAATGAAGATAGAAAAATAATGTAAAAATCACAAATTGAAGGAGACTCTGACACCCCAAGAACAAAAGTCACCGCCCTTGTAATATTTGAGAGTTAGGTGGTAAATCTTATTTTTTACTTCTATTTTCCTTTTTGTATGTATTATGTACTTCCAATATTAATAATCTAGCAATTCTAGTAGATAAGATAGTGCTGAATGACATCACTTTGGCCAGAAATAATAAATGCTTTAAAGTCCATTAAACCAGGCTTTGGTAATTCCAGGTCAACACATTGGCTCAAACACAATGTCTAAAGGTCTCCGATGGACCGACACTATTACCATGCGATTGCCTTAGTTTCAACCTAATAGAATCAAAAAGCCTCCACAGATATCCATAAATAAAGAAGCAAATAGCAGTATTACCTTTTCAAGAGGGGACAACTCCATAAACCTTTCATAGTATAATTCCCAGTCTGGTTCCACTTCAACATTGATTGGTGTGACTGAGTATACAAGATGCAAATCAGATGCAAGGATAAATCCTTCTCTTGCTCTACAAAGTTCATCTAACACAATCTAGAAAACCAATGAAAAGAAAAAGGCATAATTAATGCAAGCAACAGCTAGCAAATTGAGACTCAGGCCATTGATGACCAGCCAAATAACATTGAGGAAAACAAATCAAAAAGATTTTAACTATAAAAAATAGGGAGAGAAGAAATGAGAAAAAGAAGACTCAAAATTAACATTATCTTGTCTTTGAAAGAAACTAATGAAAGTGAAAGTCACATGTATTTACAAGTGATTCTTCTGGACAAAGAGAACTGCCAAAAGCTGCACGTCCAAGTGGTGTGGAGCTATATAACTTCGTATCATCACTCCATTCAAGAAATTTTCTGTGACACAACCACCGGAGAGAATCTTGTGCTGACTTCACAACATCAGTGAACGGTTTTGTAGAATTAAGAAGAGTACATCTAACATATCGATGAATATCATCAGCAGTTTGAACAATTCCACCAGCCACAACTTCTAAAATTGCATGAGTCATTCCATTTTTATCTTCAGAGAGACAAGACTGCAATGGTGGACAATTTTCATTAAGTAGTCCTATGATTCTTTTCAGTTCGTCTGGTTTGCATATCAGTATCTGGATAGGACACAAAGTACAAGAGTAAGTTGTAAATCATATAATATGATTTTATACTTTTATTAGAAACAAAGTGATACCCCTTGCTTAAAAAGCCATAAGTACAAAAATTTAGTTACAGTTGAAATGAAGGTGAATAATCATGGGTTATCGAGTGTATTATGATCAATCATAATAAGCTGAGAGAAGACGGCCAAGTAAGAAAAATTCATGCAAATGCATGAAAAAAAATAGACATACACTTTCTCCTTTAGTATCAATTCCTGTCCGGCCAGCCCGACCCGCCATTTGTCTATACCTAGTCCCGTCAATAAAATCACGTCCAATCCTAGGTTGTCGGAAAAGGACCCTTCTAGCAGGCAAATTAACCCCAGCAGCTAAGGTAGACGTAGCCGTCAAGACTCGTAAAAGGCCTCTCCGGTAACAGCCTTCAATAATTTCTCTTTCCTCAACCTGTAAGAAACCGAAAGAGCAGCCAAGTGCTTCAAGAGTACATCTAATAGCAGAACAATGTAACAACTAACTGATTCCAAAATGCATGCATGTGTAAACAAAATAATGGAAAATGATTAAAAGGCCTTACTGTGAGGCCAGCATGATGGTAAGCAACACCAGAAGGAAGAGTTTCTTCAAGTATAGGATCCAATCCCACTGGGCATCTTCTCAATGTGTCAATAGCTGAAGCAATGTCAGGAAATTCACTATCATTCTGAATATTTACTGAAAAATTCTTTAGGAACTTGGAGATGTGCTTAGCAGTTGATTCACATCCTTTCCGACTAGAGCAAAATATTAACACTGAATGACCATCTTGAACAACCTGATAAACATGATTTCAGTTCATAGTTGATCAACTTTCATATAATTACCATCTGTAGAATTGTTCATGCTGGAAACTAATAGTGGGTACCTCATTGCACAGTTCCACAATGTGATCTGGATCTTTACCGCCTAGTTCAGCTGCTCTTGGAATTGTTCTAACAATATCCAGTGTCTTGTTATAAATCGTGTTGCCAACTTTAATAAACTCTTCCAGTGGAACAGGTCGGAAATTTGTCTGGTATAATGCTGCCTGCAAAAAATTTGCGCAAAAAAGATTACATTAAAAGACGATGTATCTTTCTGAAAAGATGACAATAGAAAATGTATAAAATAGAAAGAAATCCACACAACATAGTTTTAATTAACTTTTTTGATGCTTGACCCATAAAAATGGAAACCCCAAAAAAACATGATGATACTTACTTGAAGCCAATCAGCAACTGCTGCCACATTTGGCATTGTTGCGCTCATTCCAACAATTTGCAGACCATGAGCAGGATCACCCTTGCTGCTTGTACCTGAGCTTTCTCCGCTGCTAGATTCTGAATTGCCTTCACCAGCAGCGTATCGAAGCTTTGTCAACATAAGTTCCAAAAGGTAACCCCTATTCTGATCACCAACCTGTCGGCAAATATAGGCATAAGAATCATAGCAGTACATCCTCCCACTAAATAAATAGCCCAAACAAATCAGATTTAGATGCATTATCGCTGCATATATACCAATGAGTATACTATTAATATCTTATATAAATGACAAGCAATACACACAGTTTTAGAACTAGATGAATATCAAACTGAAGTACCATGTGCAGTTCATCTATCACAATGATTCCAATTTCTGACAAACGCCCCTCCTCCAGCAATCTGTTTATTAATGAGTTCGCTTTCTCTATAGTGCATACAGCAACAGACGTATCTTTAGGAAGTGTTCCACCGCCTTGGTTACCATAATAATTACGGACATTCTTACCAAGCGGTTCCAAAAGGCTCTCCAGGTGTTCAGCCTGGACCAATTAGGACAAGAAATTAACATATGGAAATTCATACATGCATATCAGCTAATAATTTCAGGAAGAGACTATCAAAAGACCTTTTCTGCACAAATTGATACATAAGGAAGTACAAGAATTGCAATTTTCCCAGTTGACATAACCCGCCGCAGCATCAAAATTTCAGCAACGAAACTTTTTCCAGCACTGTGGCAGAGGACACAAGGTTAAGCTTTAGTTAATGGAATCCAGAAATAACTGGTAAATTGTGACACAGGGCTTATAAAACATCATCCATGCAAGAGAAAACAACACAGGTTTCAAACCTACAACAAAAAATTATCTGGTTGCATAAGAAGGTACCTAGTAGATGCGCAATATACGAGATTCCTTCTCTGCAAAACTCCATCCACTTTAAGACAATCAACCTGGGAGTTCAACCAAAACAAAATATGCATTTGATAAGGCAGCATAATGGGGGACATGCATAAAAATTAACGCATTCAGCATTTATCGTATATTTTTACATATAGATATATACGGAACTCTCCCAAAAGCTTTAGTAAAAATGTCAATACTTTAAACAACTAAAAAAGCAAAGCACCAGAATGTTATGATACAATCCAGCACCAGAAGTCGGCTGAATGCTCAAAAAAACTGAGCATGCAAAAAAATACTAGATATACACTCTGTTCCAAAACATTAAAATAGCAGAAAATTAGTGTGGAAGAAATGAGGAGCATTAAAAAATATAATACCAGATAATAACAGGATCGTAGAACTTAGAAGACGACAGCCTTATTAACTAAACCAAACCTTTAAGTTGAAGTTTCAATTAGTACTATCAACTTAAGAACCTTTTTAGCAACTACTCTATTTAGGTCATTATCCATTTAAGTCTTCAACCAAAAATGAGATATCATTTCCACAATTTCTACGACGACACGACGTAATTGTAACAAAAAAAATAATTAACTTTACTTAATCAGAATTGATACAAGGTTAAAAACATATTAAGTACATACATTTTCATTTGCTCACAAAGAATCCATAATTGAATGCATCACTACGTACAGGGGAAGAAACATAAAACTTTTCTATTTCAATTTATAGAAAAGCCAGAGAATATCAGCCATTTGAAGTTTGAAAGTTCAAAATTACCTGCCAAGAGTACAGTTTCGAAATTCCTTTCCTTCTATATATGCTGCATACTTCTGCAGGAAGCCAATTGTCAAGATCTAATTGGTCTTGAAGCGGCACAATACTTGAAGGAGTGCATGCTTCACGATATCCACTGTTAGAAACTGGATTCTTTATTTCATTGATTGGTGACCTATACATAGTTTTATCTGAGTGTTGACATAAAAAATCTTCTTTCCTTTTCATCATTGCTTGAATAGACTCCGCCTTGTGCACTTCCGACATCTCTTCTTTTGTTTGACATTCACTATAAGCTGCACTTTTGCCAATTTTTGAGATTTTAATGTTTACTGAACCACATTCAGATTGTTCACCACTCTTGAGCACATTTGGATCATCTACTGAACAATATGGGGAATCTGCATTCAAGTTTTTGTCCTCAAACAAAGGGTCAAGATTCCTGACAGGTAAGGTAGAAGATTCTATAATGGAATCTCTTGTGTGAGCCCTCAGTAACTCCAAAGAATATGTGTTTCCAATCTGCTGAATTCTGCTGCTTGCTTCACTCAAAATTTGCCTCGACTTGTCACTGCAACTCTCAATGTTAGCACATTCAATAGCCAAAGCAACAGGATGATGAGCTTCGGTAAGTAAACCATCAGCAATTTCAATTGCTTCATTCCAGAATGCTTCTCCTGGAGAAAATATGGAGCTTCCACGTGTTGACCTGGGTGTAACCTGAGCACGTGATTTAACAATTGATGAGCCTGGTGTGCAGTATTCAGCTATTTGAACAGGTGATTTAGACACTTTATTGCATTTTCTCAAGCTAGCTTGCAGCAGAGTGAGTTCACCGACAACCGCAGCCTGCAAAAAATAAGAAAGAAGAAAAACAAATTATCATACTCTAGGTTGTGTCAAACTAGTTAAATTTCTCTAAACACATCAAAAAGTGGCATTCTCATTGTTACCTGTAAAGTAGATTGTTTGTTTTCTGCCTTTTTCTCAACAGAGATAGCTCCTTTTGATGTTTCTTCTTTGATGATACAATGCTTCTTCTTTGATGTTTTATCCTCATTATCCACCAATAAAGGACTACCAAGTCTCTTATGGTCGTCCAACTTTGGCTTAGACGGTGAAGTTGCTGTTGATTTGAGTTCACTGAATAAGATAACCATAACGAAAACCTCATAAAGTTAAAAAAACAAAACTATTCCCATACCTGCCACTTCAATATAAAAACATACAGCTAAAAGTAAAAAAACAGTACCTACAGTACAAAGACAAAAAGTCGTTTGCAAACTGTTGTAATTCTGTATTTTCTTCACTGTGTCTCGAAGGTGAGCAAACTTTTCCAACTGTAATGCTGCCAGCATAAGACGAACCTTGAGATGCTTCCTTCTTAATAGTTCCAACTCCGTCAGGAATTTGTGAATCCTTATTTTCATCTTTCAAGCTTTCATTTATATCCAATGCCAAATTTCTTTTAACTGCATCGTGCCTAGACAACGAACCACGACTCTGATCCTGTGAACTCACCAAATAATTGTCCAAAGTACCTTTTTCGCTCGGAGAACCATCTGATGCTAGTTTTGCATCTTTTCCAGTCCTTCCATGCTTCAACCCAGGCGATAACGCTTTTCTCTTTTTCGAAGGGAAAAACTGCAAGCAACGCAATCACATACAAAATAAATGAATCTTTGATGATACATTGTGCTTTTGTTCAAGTTTAATTTAAAGATTAACGGAAAAAAATCCAATTTAACATTGTAAACATTCGTTTCAAATAACACTCCATTTATCGTTTCTATTTATCGATTAATTGATCTTTTTGTTCACTTAATTAATCATTTAAATTTCAATTTGTATTCAAGATTGAAAATCTGGGGATTTGAGATAGTTGAAGAAAAGGGGAACAGACCTGATTGATTTGAGTTCTAGACGAATGAGACGCCATTATAGATATCTACAAAACCCTAGTTTATCTGTCGTGGTGGTGCCGCCGCTAGTTCTCCAATACAATGTCACCGTCCCGTTCAAATTGTTACAGCGAGCGCCAAGTATTTTTACAGTGGTCTCACAGTAATGTTTGTCTCCTTATTTTGATGACCCATTTGACCGCTTGACGGCTTGAGTAATATCCAAAGAACAAAGGTAATTGGGTTTTTTACACAAATCCCTCAAAAGTGCTATGGTATTATGTTTTTACCTCATAATTTTTGTTTTGACAGTAATCTCCCAAAAAAATAGAAAACTTTCTACAAATCTCTCATACCCCAAATAAACTAATAAATAAAACTAATAGGACACATTTGCCCTTTCATCACAAAATTACATAGAGTCTTCATTCTTCCTTCTACCAACGTTTACTTCACTGGCCACCTCACACTCCTCCACAACAACCGAACAACCACCACCACTGTCATCATCACTCTCTAAATGGCGATTTTTCCACTACGGCGGCTTAAATAGTGCGGGTTACGGAATGGCGACTGTAGGACTGAGCGAAGCATCGTTTTAAAGAGGACAGATCTGTGGGGTTTGTTTTGAATTGAGATGTGTTGATGATTTAAGGTGGTGTATTCTGGGGGCTTTTGTAATTGTTATTATTTAAACTCCTTAATATTTGATGATCTCTGTAATCAAAGTTCAAAAAAAATTCCTTTTTTTTGGATGTCAGCTATATAAATTCTTGTTTGGAAGAGCAACAATAGTAACCTGGTAGTGGTAGAAGGAAGGCGAACAACGGAAAAAAGAAAGGAGGACGGAAAAGGGTTTTGGATGACAGTCGTTGAAGATAGGGTCTGAAGTGGCCTATTTGGAGAGTATGGCTAATAAAGAGTCTGGACCACCTAATTGAAGAGTTGAAATAGTTGTTTCAAAGAATTTACCTTTAATGTTGGGTTTAATTCTATCAGATAGATGATGGCCGAAGATGGAATTGGATGTTTCAATGGCCATTTTCGGAGTTGACCGTTGTAGACTTGGTTTTAGTAGTAGTGAAGATGATTTGGCTTTTTTTTTGGATGTGTGTTTGAGTAGTACAGAAGTTGATTATTATTTTGTAGGAGACATGAAGTTGATTAATGTCTTAGTTGGATGAAGGATGAAATTGGTGTTACTGTTATTCTTAGGAATAATTCTGCTGCTTATGTATATAACTAGAAGAAAGCTTGAGAATCTTTGTTTGTTCCATGTACACCTAAAGGGTGCATTGAATTATTGAACAAATTGGTGTTGAGATCAAAAGAAAAAGACTAGTAGCAATTGGTTGCAGCAAAGTTGTTGAAATTCAAATTATTTTATATTGATTTCAAGTTTACAATTACGAAATAGTATATTTTTATTCATATTGATAAGGATAAATTATCCAATTTGTGAAAAAAGCAATTGAAATTAAAATGATTGCGAAGAAGTAGCCCTGAAGATTGTAAAAAACAGCAAAAATATTTTATTAAAAATTGAATTAAGGTAGTTCAGTTGATACAGGTTCATATCTGGTTCACATCAGGTTGATTTTTGGTTTTATAAACTATCAAATACATTTAACTTAAAAGAGATATTCAATTTGTACATTACGGTAAATCTCAAAATTCTCTCAATATAAAATATCAGATAAGATTGTAAAAAATAGTAAGACAAATTTTATTAAAAATTAAATTAAGGTAGTTCAATTGATATAAGTTCACATCAGGTTGATTTTTGATTTTATGGGCTGTCAAATACATTTCATTTAAAAGAGATATTAAGTTTGTATATTATACTAAATCTTAAAATTCTCTCTGTGTAAAATGTCAATTAAAATTATAAAGAGCAGTAAGATAAATTTTATTTAAAATTGAATTAAGGTAATTAGTTGATATAGGTTCACATCCGGTTTACATCAGGTTGATTTTCGGTTCTATAGACTGTAAAATATATTTCGCTTAAAAGAGTTTCAATTTGTGATTACACTAAATTTCAAAATTTTCTTTATATAAAATGCCATTTAAGATTGAGAATAGCAGCAAGACAAATTTTATGAAAAATTGAATTAAGTTAGTTCAGTTGATATAGGTTCACATCCGGTTCATATCAGGTTGATATTCAGTTTTATAGTCTATCAAATATATTTCACTTTAAATAAATATTCAATTTGTGATTACACTAAATCTCAAAATCATTTCTATATAAAATGTCATTTAAAATTATAAAAAGCAGTAAGACAAATTTTATTAAAATTTGAAGTAAGTTAGTTCAGTTGATATAGGTTCACATTCGGTTAACATCAGGTTGATTTTCGGTTTTATAGACCGTCTAATACATTTCACTCAAAAGAGATATTGAATTAGTATATTATACTAAATCTCAAAATTCTCTCTCTATAAAATATCATTTAAGATTATAAAGAGCAGCAAGACCAATTTGATTAAAAATTGAATTAAAGTAGTTCAGTTGATATAGGTTCATATCAGGTTGATTTTCGGTTTTATAGTCTGTCAAATACATTTCACTCAAAAGAGATATTCAATCAGTATATTATACTAAGTTTCAAAATTTTCTTTATATAAAATGTTATTTAAGATTGTAAAAAGCAGTAAGATAAATTTGATTAAAAATTGAATTAAAGTAGTTCAATTGATATAGGTTCATATCAGGTTTGCATCAGGTTGATTTTTAGTTTTATAGACTAGCAAATACATTTTAATTAAAAGAGTTATTCAATTTTATAATAAAAATAAAACAATCATAAAGGTCAGTTAGAATAAAAGTTCAAAAATAAAATTAAAAACCATCAAATTTGTAAAACCATATAAAAAGAATATCATAACAGAAAAAAAGGGAATGTCATTGTACTCCATTTAACTAAACCATTTTCAGGCATTTTATCAAACAATTTGCATACCGATTGACCACCACCTGATTTAATATAACAAACAAACCAACATACATCATTTAACAAAAGCTGCACCAAAACAAATTACTATAGAAACATTGGATGAATTTTTATAAATATCTTCTTCGATAATGAACTTAATATTATTAGCTATAATGACTTTTTAAAAAGACATCTCAAGAAAATATATAGAAAGACCTCTAACACTACTTTAACTAAAATTTCACTTGATTTATCATCCTCTATGACTCCATGAACATCATCCATTTTGATCTCATCCCTTTTTTGGTCACATTCACCACTACTTTCATCTTCTAAGCCTGCACTTCCTAATTCAACATCTCCCTCTTCATCTCCTGGCCAAAATACTCAATTTGGTCTTCAACTGCTAATCTCTGCAACTCATCTTATTCCATTGTGCGTAAATTAACACCATATTCATTTGTTAAAAAATTGAAGATATTGGCAGCCTATACTTTCATAACAAATTCAACTTCTAAAAATATGAATAATAAATAAATAAATCCGACAATACCTTCATCGTCGGCTGGTTTTCCCCGCTCCTTGAAACTGAATATAAAATTAATACAATTGTACATATTCGACTAACATATTCCCTTCTAAAATCAACAATACCTCCAATTCTGAGACTATTGTTCAATAATCCTCAACTGATGTTTCTCTATTTATATTACCTCGCGATTGATTGCAATAATAATAAATTAGTGGTTAATCATAAGAAAAAGGAGAAATTAGCTTTGATTTAGGGTAAGAAGATCGCATGATGCCGATGAATTGAAAACATGTGCGCCGATTCACTGTGTAGAGCAACTTCGCGAGGAAGGCGACACTCTGGTGGAAGATTGAGTGGTATCTCGCCGGCGCCACCGTGTAGAACGTGCCCACCTCATTTCTCTGTTTTACTGCTTATTTTCTGGACAAATGAAGCTCTGGCAATCAAATCTAGTCGTAATTTTGAAAGAAAGGTTGCTATAGCGAAGATGAACAAAACAATTTCTGAACACCGACCGCCGATCACCGATCACCGTCAATTGGACTTAAAACCAACCACACAGATAACTTAACTTATGAACTCTAATTCCTAAGTACTGAAGGGTAAAATAGAACTTATATTATATTGAGGTAGACTATGAAAACAAATTTTAAAAAATGAGAGATTGTTGCAAAAAACTAATTTCTGAGTCACTAACATAAAGTTTTCAGATTTTGGGTGATTCTATGTAATTTTCTCAAGGTAATTCACCCCCTCAACTTAGACACTAAATATTAAAGAACAAAGGATCACTTTACTCCCGAACTTGACATAAAGTATCAAAAACGTCCAAATTAACAAAATATTATCACTTTTACCCTGAATTTGTTAAAATTGTTACAAAACCCCCTCCCCCACTCTCACCTAAGAGAGTGAGATACACTCTCTGGTTTTAGTAGTGGTTTTTTTTTCCTAAGTGATTTTTAGTGGTAAAAAGTTTAAAATGATCCTAATTCTTTTAATATTGTATAAATTAGTCTATAATAATTTAAAAAAAAACATTTAATTTTAAAACCTTACATATCAAAATTATATTAACTAAAAAATACAAAGGATCTTTTTACTCTTTTTACAAAAAAAATTATTTTTTTTAAATTCTGATGGGCAGCTGCTCATCTTCAAACGAACCCTGATCTGGAAACCCAGATCTGGGTTCGTGAGAGACGAACAGGTTCGTCTCTTTGAGTTTATTTCTTGGTGGGGATGGCGTTTTGGGCGGTTATTGATGGGTTCGAGCGGTGGTTGATGGGTTTTTTGTGGTGGTTGATGGAGGAAGAGGAATAGTGGTGGTGGAGGTAGAAGAAAATGGGTTTTAGATTGACTAGGGTTAAATATTTAATTAGATTAAGTTAATTAGGGTTAATTAGAATTAATTATTTTAAGTTTAAAATCTCACTCTCCAATTAAGGTGCCACATCAGCATAGGGGTGTCTTTAAACCGGTTTTGCCAAGTTCAGGGTAAAAGTGATACGGTTTTGCTAATTTTGACGTTTTTGATACTTTGTGCCAAATTCGGGGGGTAAAGTGATCCTTTGTTCATATATTAAAAAAGTCATTTTGAAAGCTTTTGGATCAAACTAATACGCAACTTGCGTTTTTTAATCGAAAACATATAAAAGAAAGAGTGGAGATATAACCGCCTAAACTATGTAAACCGGATCAATTCACCCTTCATTCTCACCGGCAACCGCTTTAATTGACCATCACCGCCGCACCCATCGAATCCGCGCCGAAAAAAAATCCAGCAGCCACCATTCACTTCAAGAATTTTTTTCCGACAAATTTGTTCTTTTGAAGAACATATATCAGTTGTGAAGAACATATCTGCTGGAAAAAAATTCGACTACCGGAAAAAAAATTGGTAGCGGCTTGTCGATGGTATTCGGTGGGTGGAGGGATAAATAAATTATATAAAATTCCTAAGTTCTTTTGGCTAATAGGTTCAAAAACTACCGACCTTTACTTTAGATTTTTTTAAAGCCAAATTACCAAAAAAGGACTAACTTTTCATGAAAGTTTCACAAACGTCCAAACCTTTTAATTTTATCCAATTGATCCTGAAACGCATGATTTCGTTTCAATAATATCCAATTATGTAATTTTGCTCATGTGGCATGCAACACATCAGTAATAGGAAGTCACGTGCCACATTTATGTTTTATTTCTTTATAGTGTTAAAGGGGATGGTCGGAAAATAAATTTTTTGTGTATTTTTTTTATAAAGGGTGTTTTTTATTAATATGTTAAAATTCATAACAAAAATATGTCTGTTAAAAACGTCTTTTATCTTGATTGGATTTGAAGCTCTACTATTTTTTGGATTTGTTTTTCAATGTTAATGAAAAGGCTTAATCACCAAAAAATGTCAAACCTATACGTCTTGTGTCAATTATAGCCAAACCTTTAAAAATCACCAGATTTAGTCAAACCTTATATGTTATGTTTCTTTTTTAGCCATTTTTGAATCGAACCAGTTTTTTTGACACCGTGTCATCCACGTCATCGCCAACTAAGCAATTGGCTGACATGGCAGCTGAAATATTTAAATAAGGTTTGGCTATAACTGACACAAAAGAAATAGGTTTGGTATTTTTCGGTGAATAAACCTAATTTTAAATTTAAATAATTAAATGATTAATTATATTATAATAAAATTCATATATATGTAAAAAAATAATATTTTTATTTAACGTTAATTAAAATTAATCTATTTTTTTACTAAATTTAATTAATTCTAATAATTTTTTTACATATTTGATGGATATATAATTAATTTAAATTCTATTAAAAACAAAAAATGTCATATTCATCTTAATTTTTTTTTTAAAAATTCAGTCGTCGGTTCGTTGACACCGCCGCCGTTTGAGACCCAATTGTTCGTCTTCTAACGAACAATCTGAGAGTAATATACACAACAAACATACGACAATGTTCATTATTCAACTATACACACATAAACATAGAAATAATCACTGATTATACTGTTTATTTAAAGTACGAATGTAATTTTTTTCTCATCTTTTTCTTTAAAAGTGAAGCTCATTGTGGTGTAATCAATATATATCATGATGTTTATAAGCATAAACGCATATGTTATTTTACTCGGTATAGCCAAAAACTTACCTTAATTTACACATAACTATTTTATTTATTATCTAAATCCAATCATAACAAGATCTCAACAACATTAAAAATAATAAATCAAGTTCAAAATCATCATGAACATTAAACATTTTCACCAAATTTAATTCAACATTAATTCCTAAGTAATACATTAATTTATTTTTTAATTACATATTCGTTAAAATATATTATAATATAAATTTATTAGATTTAATTAGGTTTAATAAAAAATTAAAATTAATTTTAATTAGTGTTAAATATGAAATATTAATTATTTTAAAATATATATAAATTTTATAATTAATTTACTAATTATAAAATTTAAAAATTGGTTTGAATTTAAAATTAGGTTTATTCGCAAAAAAAATACCAAACCTATTTCTTTTGTGTCAGTTATAGCCAAATCTTATTTAAATATTTCAGCTGCCATGTCAGCCAATTGCTTAGTTGGCGGTGACGTGGATGACACGGTGTCAAAAAAAAACGGTTCCATTCAAAAATGGGTAAAAAAGAAACATAACATATAAGATTTGGCTAATTCTGATGATTTTTAAAGGTTTGGCTATAATTGACACAAGACGTATAGGTTTGACATTTTTTGGTGATTAAGCCTAATGAAAAATTATTAAATTGAAAATAAAAAATATCTTTTCTTACTATAAATTGTGTTTATATTTATACAAGTAATCTTTTATGCACTTAATTGACTTTATTGTTTGGTATAACTTATAAGGAAAAATCTACTTTTTAGTACTTGTCTGATAAATACTGGAATTATTCATGTAAGAATGGCCTTGAACATGGATATGCATTGTCTAATTAATTACGTTAATTCATCTTATATAAGTGATGGGTCAACTAAGAAAAACATATATACTATTGAATACATACAACATATATCTACTATTGATTGTTGTATGTTATTGAGTACATACAAAATATATCTACTATTGATTGTTGTATGCTTAAAATTAGGAGAAATTTGTAGATAGACCGAGTCTACCATGTCATCTGTTGACTAAAACACTCATAATACAACACCTCATTAAAATGATGGTAATATTGTAATATCATCATTAAGATTTGAATGTATTTATTGGACAACTACTATGACATTGCCATCATTTTAATGAAGTGTTGTATTATGAGTGGCTTAATCTACAAATGACGTGGTAGACTCGGTCTATCTAAGAATTTCTCTAAAATTAGACGACTAAATCTAAGTTATTAAATTTAATGCATCTAAATTACTAAATCAAATTAATTAAATAGGCAAAACTAATTTTTTTACAAAAGCAACATACCGACAACGCGTGTAATTTTTTTTTTTATGATACGCGACTCATATACTTAACAATGACGTATAAATTCTGTAAGGACGTTTGTTTTCCACTTTGCAATGTTTTAAAGGTTAAATTCATCTTATTCCTCTACAAAATCATTATAGAAAACTTTCTAATCCAATTAAACCAACCATGAACAGCTAGATATTTAGATCAAAATATCAAAGCTTCATAGTCATACTGTTGGGATTTCTTCAGACCATAGTCGACTCCGACTCTTTAATTCATGACTTGTCATAATACTACATATTTGGCCACGACTTGTTGCACTGCCCATTGTTGGCCCTTGTTATATAAAGGAAATGAATCTAAAGCTACTACCACACATAATAATTTGGTGATTTTAACTGTATTCTTCTAGTCAGAGCTTAGGATTTTATTTCTCAGCACTTCATTTTCCTTAATTGTATGGTCATGTTACTTTGGCCGTAACATGATGCATTACAACATTTTTATTAAGAGTTGTTGAAACTCAAGTTCCGGTCATCAATAAATATACTGAAAATGTTGTTATGTTTGTTTCTTAGCGATATGGAAAAGAGTTGTCGAAACTCAAGGTTGCTATGAAGCCGAGATGAGAATAAGTGCATGTTTTGTTCTTCCTGGTAAGTGTTTTAAATATAATAGCAATATTAATATTGTTTCCAGTTTTTCTCTTAATAATTGAAATATGTTGGCTTTAAATGCTTTGGGAACAAGATAATGCAATGCTCGGATGATTTGATTTTTTTTAAGTTTGGCATACTAGGAATATGAGTTTCTAGAGACTAAATGTGTATCCTCATATATGTTGGTATATGGGTCGGGTCGCCCATAACGGATTGATCCGAATCCAATTACATATTTGGATTTATATGGGTTTGCACGGAAGAGTGTTGCAACCTTTGATGAAAACTTGCAACTCCATGAAAGATGGTAACTTAATGGAAAGTTACATCTATTCATGACACCCATTATATGTTTATATATACATGTAGTGATACTACATAGAACTAACTTTGAATCATAAGAAAATCTCTCTCAAAATATACACAATTAAAGAGTACATTAGGTGGTGAACATAAGTATTTTTTATTGTGAAAAGTGCAATAATCAATCAAACTTGTGAAATCGACAAGAGGTATGTGTAGAGCGATCCTATTTAATTTCCGTATATTCCAACATTATATAGTAACTAAGATTTCAGATGAAATATGTATAATTTTTATAACAATATCAACTTTGCTTAGTTATTTCATATTTCAATTTGGAATTGGGATCTTAAATTTAAATGTTCATTATTATTCTTATTCTGTTTCCAAGCTTTTGGAATTTTCAACGTTGCACTGTTAATTTCGGGTAATTAATCCCGAAGATCACTGAACTTTCGAGTTTTTTCATTTCAGTCACTATTTTTCTTTTCATTTTGATCACCGAACTTTTATTTTTTTTCATTTTGGTATTTTCCGGCCAAAAATGCTTAGGTGGCAGTTAGAATTAATTTTTTTTAACCTGAAAAGTTGCTATATATGCATTATTTGATCCAAAAAGTCATTTTCAAATTGAAATTATGTATTTGTGATAAATTTTCAAAGTAAAACTTGTAAAATCCGGATGTCACATGTCAAATTCCGGCTGCCACCTAAGCATTTTTGGCCTGAAATACCAAAATGAAAAAAAATGAAAGTTCAGTGATCGAAATGGAAAAAAAAATAGTTTAGTGACTGAAATGAAAAAATTCGAAAGTTCAGTAATCTTAAGGATCAATTACCATTAGTTCCTCTAATTCTTGGCATCGTCAACTTTATCAGGAAATGGTTCCTTAAAGATATATTCTGATCAAGGTTAATCAAGTACCACGACTTGTACTTGGGAGATGGTTGATTTTGGCATTTGACAAACAGGAACCTCTAACGGACGTAAATTGTGATGGTTTCTTCGGCAGAAAAGGAAGTTTTCTTAATGGATGGTGTTTCTGCATTTATTTTTCGGTGTTGCGACCTTGGTGGTAACAAAAGTAAACATGTAACGTACATTAAATTAAACTCGTCGAAATGGTGATGCTTTTTCTTGGTTCAAGAATAGCATGCCTCTAATCTTAGCGCAATATTCATTACGGCTTTGATGTATCATGTTGTTCCTATTATTCTCGCTAAAATCAGTCTAGTTTCTTAAATTTTGACAACTTTGGTTACCTTAATGTGAAAGTTGATGCTGACCTTTGTGTATAGTAGGAGACAACAAACACAACCAGTTGCTAGTTTGTTTTGAAGCAAACATTTCAACAACTTTTGGGCCGAAAGGTTGATGGGTTGGTTATGTTAGTTGGTCTATTTAGGCCATCATTATCACGTGATCTTAGAAAATGACATTACTCAATTTGGCAAAACTGCACAACTTAACAATGATAATCTCAACATGGTGTTAATCATTTTGTTATTATAGTAACTTATTTGTAAATTAATATAACTATTACTCAATTAGAAAACTTTTTGAATTTTCTCATATTGAGACAATATATTAAGTTTATTTAAAAATGGAATGAAATGAATTTTAGATGAATAGAATTGTACTAGATAAGGGATTAGTTATTTTTTCCGACCTATTTTTCCAAAAGATGAGTTCATACGTGATGAAATCCTTGAAAATACGGTATGCAAATTGCCGTTTTTAGCTTAATTTTCTCGATTATTTTGTAAAATTCTAGAATATACAGATGTTTGTGAAAATACATTGAATTACCAATGTTTATCACCCCCATAAAAAACAAAAGAAAAATTCCAAAAGACTATTGTGCCCGACAATATCAGTGCAACTTTGGGAAAACCTAAACCATAAAACGACGTAGTATTGCCTCAAAAAATGTGACCGTTAATTTACAAATCCAGACTAAGGACACGTGTAATAAAAGGAAAGCGAGTTCACTCCAGTTGTCCGCTCGCGGCGAGTAGGCACTCAAAATAGAACGATGGGCCATTTTTCTCTGAAACACTGCACGCACCTCTCTGTACTAGCTTGGCTCTATCTTCAACCTCCATTAACATGTCTTCCACTACCAAAACCCTTCATTTCTGTAATCAAAAAAGTAATCTTTATTCAATAACACTCTAAATACAGTATTTTTTTTTCTAGTGTTGAGCTACCAAAACCAAACCACCACCCACTAAACTTAAACCATCGAAACCAAATAAAGAAGCCGGCTTTTAGACTGGTTATTAGATTTGAAGAAATGGGGTGTGCTCAGTCTAAGGTGGACAATGAGGAATCAGTGTCGAGATGTAAAGAGAGGAAGATTTTAATGAAAGAAGCTGTTTCAGCAAGAAATGGTTTTGCTTCGGCTCATTCTGGTTTCACAATCTCACTTAAAAACACTGGCGCTGCTCTTAGTGACTATGCTCAGGGTGAAGTTCAAGACTTTCACCATCTTCACCAACAGATACAGCCTTCTGCTGATTCTATTTCTCCTCCTCCGCCTCCGCCTCCGCCTCCTCCGTCTATGGAGAGCTTTCCTCCACCTCCTCCGCTCCCTAATTTCTCTCCTAGCCCCATCAAGCGTGCGTTGAGTATGCCTGAGATTCCCTTGACGCAGAAAGTTGAAGGCGATCACATTGCTACTGTAGAAGAGGAAGATGAAGAAGAAGAAGAAGAGGAGGAGGATGGAGATGAATTGGATCATCACAGGGGTAGAAATGGGAATGTTGAGAGTGATGTTATTAGTAAGAATAAAGGTTTAAGCAGGTCGCAGAGAGGTCCGGCTAATGGGAAAGTGGGATCGGAGGTAGCTTCTGCAGTGCCGCCAATGCCGGAGGTGAAAAACATGGCTTGGGATTATTTCTTCATGGTGGATAATATTCCTGGGCCGTCTTTAGAATCTGAAGATAGTAATGGTGTGCACAAAAACGTGAGTGATTTTGGTAGAGTTGGTAATGGGGGCGTTGGATTTGGTGGTATTCAGAATCATGTTGCTAGTGATATTGATGAATTTGAGCCCAAGACGCCGGAGAAAGCGGCTGAACATGTGGCGGCAGCCTCGACAACAGGGGAGGAGGTAGAGGTGGAGGTGGGGCAGAAGGACAATCAGCAAATTGGCCATGCGAAAACAGTTCCTGCTGATTTTAGGATGGCTGGGAAGAAGGTGATTTCTGTTCCTAGTGTTGATTTGATGCAGGTTCTGAAAGAGATTGATGATCATTTTCTTAAGGCATCTGAGAGTGCACAAGAGGTTTCCAAAATGCTTGAGACTACTCGCTTGCATTATCATTCCAATTTTGCAGACAATAGAGGTAACCGTTTTCTAATTTTGATTTACTCTAGTTTGAATTTTACCTTTTATTGTTTTTTTTAATGCTTGTTTGACTATAAAACTTGAATCCGAAGGAAAATATCGATTATTACATAGGTTCTTGCATACTTCCAAATTCTTTTTGTTGGTCTATGACAAAGTTTAAGAAAGCTTGGAACTTCAGCTTTTTTAATAGACAAACATGTTAGTTACTTATAATAAGAAAATTGAAGCTTAAAGATTGGTACTTTTTTGTGTTATAGATTGTTGTGGACATCTGGAATCTGTTAAATCCAATTGACAGTTTTTTTTGCTTTGTATATCTTCAGTGTTTTCAACAAATTTTTTATTGTTGAATTTAGATATCCTGCTTTACTCTTTTCAAAAGCAAAAAAGTTTGTTTTTTTTTTAACAAAAAAATTGACCTTTTATTTAATATAGCACAAAGGAAAAAAATTATATATGCCACAATTTGCATATCAGAGAGGGTGTCCATTGTTTAGCTAAAGAAGTGGGAATCATGTTCTTGAAAGTGTTTTAACTCGAGTTTTTGTTCAAATCGTAGTGTGGGTCTGTTGCAAAAGTCTTTTCTTTTGTGCTAAAGGTTCATTCTTAAGCTTGCAGGATATGTGGATCATTCGGCTAGAGTTATGCGTGTCATCACATGGAATAGGTCATTTAGAGGTGTACCCAATGGTGAAGTTGGTAAGGATGAACTTGATTCTGAAGATTATGAGACTCACGCTACTGTTTTGGATAAGTTATTAGCATGGGAGAAAAAACTCTATGATGAAGTCAAGGTATATCGCAGTTTGTTCGATTTTTCTGTTTGTTTTTTGTCTGCAGATGCCATTTTCTCAGTGCCGTTAGTTATGCTTCTTAGTCTTACAGAATCCGAGTTTTTTAATTTCATAAATGGTTAATGCTTTTTGGTGAAATCCAATGGTGCTGAAGCTTGTTCTTTCTTTTTATGTACTGTTTTAGAGGCACATATGTTGATTCCTATTGACGTGTGTTTCATATTAACTAGCAAGGGGAGCTTATGAAGCATGAGTACAGGAAGAAAGTTAATCTGCTGAATAAGCAGAAGAAGCGTGGTGCCAGTGCCGAATCTTTAGAAAAAACAAAAGCTGCTGTAAGTCATCTGCACACGAGATATATAGTTGACATGCAGTCCATGGATTCAACTGTTTCGGAAGTCAATGATATTCGTGACAAGCAGTTGTATCCAAAACTTGTTGATCTTGTTGACGGGTATGTTCAATTTAGGAATTGGAATTGAGAACTGAAAGCTCTTCTTTGTTAATGATGCGAATTTTTTTATTATTCTAATATGATTGGTATGTGGTTGTTTTAATTGTGGAGACCATAAATAAATATCATATTTATATGTGTTTTTATATGTTATCGAGTATACTTTTCGTCATTTCAATATTTATGTTTTCGTACAATTAACCATGGCTGTATCTCTCATCTCCATTATGCAGGACAGCGAAAATGTGGGCAAGCATGCGTGTACATCACGACAGCCAGCTGAAGATTGTTACAGACCTTAAGTCCCTTGATGTTATCCACGCTGTCAAGGAAACTACAATTCAACACCATGCTCGCACCAAACAAATTTATAATGTGGTACAAGAATGGCATTCACAATTTGACAAGCTTGTGAGCTATCAAAAACAGTATATTCAAATTCTGAATAGCTGGTTGAAGTTAAACCTAATCCCGATAGAAAGCAGCTTAAAAGAGAGAGTATCATCCCCGCCAAAAGCTCCAAATCCGCCCATCCTAGCCCTCCTCCATTTGTGGCATGACTCTTTAGAAAAGCTTCCGGATGAGGTTGCAAAATCCGCTATCTCGTCATTTGCAGCTGTTATAAAAACCATAGAACTACATCAAGAAGAAGAGATGAAGCTGAAGGAGAAGTGCGATGAAACCAGAAAAGAGTTCCTCCGAAAAAGTCAAGCATTTGATGACTGGTATCAAAAACACATGCAGCGCAGAAACCCAACTGATGAAAATGAAGCTGATAGAGGCGATGATGCAAATCTGAAAGATCCAGTAACCGAGAGGCAATTTGTTGTGGATAGCTTGAAGAAGAAATTGGAAGAAGAAGTTGAAGCTCATCAAAGACATTGCCTTCAAGTGAGAGAGAAATCACTCGGAAGTTTAAAGATTCGCCTGCCTGAGCTATTTCGTGCAATGTCAGACTATGCTCATGCCTGTTCCGATGCTTATGAGAAATTGACGGCCCTCGCTCACTCGCAGAATTCAGCTCGTGGACATCCATAATAATGTAAGCTCTGTTCAGTTAGTAAATTAATCCTTTCAACTTGAACCCTAGCCAACTGTAGGTTACGTCCCAGACTATATATATATATTGGTAGGATGTTGAATATATTTATTTCTTCTTGTATGGAAAATTTTCTGCTTTTATATTGCTTTACCTAATGCATATATGCTATGTATGTTGCGCTGGAATAAAAACGGTAAAAAAATACATTTCAGAAATATTTTTGGAAATGGAAATTAAATGTTAACATGTAGGAGTCCATAAGTATTAAATGTAGCATATCCGGTGATTAAAAAATAGGACCGAGCCGGCTGATTTATCTGAGAACCGACAGCTGTCCATTTAAACGGACTTTAAAACCGGAAATCTGGTTGCACTGGATTGGGCCGGAAGAACCAGACTAAATCAGTGATTGAACCGAGTGCCGAACCATTGTTGAACCTGCAATTGGATCATAAACTGTATCCAAATTTTATTTTATTCATAATTATCGGAAACCGCGAACTGGTTTGTCTTTTAAAACCTTGCGTATATATAAAAGTGTGAATGTTGTGCGCATGCTGAAGGCGTCAAATGCGACCTTTGTATTGTACTTTTTAGGGGGTGTAAATGAGATGAGTAAGCCGAGCTCGAATTATGCCGAGCTCGAGATCAAACGCCATCCGAGCTATTCGAGCTCGAGTTCAATAAAAATTTATTAAATTTAATGTTCAAAAGTACAAATAAATTAATATATTAAAAAATAAATTATTGTTTTATTTGTGTAAAAGGTTCATTTAGCCTCATTTATGTTCCCGACTCTTACAAGCCTTTTTAATTAATATTCGAGTTTCGCTGGCTCGTCAATATCGAATAACATGCAAGTAACACAGATCCTCGTTATACAAATTCTCCGTGATCGTGGTCAGCCATCATAGTACTTATGTTTTAAAATTGTATAATTAGTGATTTCATAAATGAAAATTGTATGTATTAAAGTTGTGATACTATAAGAAAATGTAGAATTTTAAAGCACACGCCGCTCGCAAAAGTAGACTTTCGGCGGTTGTAATCTGACTTTTGTCTGTATATTTTTTTGAATTCATTAAATAACATTGGCTGTGAGCAGCTGATGTGGGTCATCAAAGGATAACCCCTCGAGAGATTTGACTAAATAGTAAATACATTATACATGTTTTCTTACTTGATGGCTCTCACTTAATTCAATTAATCACTGCTGCTCTTCACTAATTCAATAGCTCTTGGTCTTTCATTTTTATGTGGTTTAATTGCTTTAAGAATCACAAACTTTAAACATGAACTTTTAATATTAGCAATGTCGGACACCAACTTTCGAATTTTTACAATTCAAAACGCTGATCAATTTTCCGCCAAAGAAATGCTAATGTAAACGTCGGAGCAATATTTATTTCGGTGTCCACGTCGGTGTTTTTTTGACGGAAAATTGAACGGTGTTCTAAATTGCAAAATAATAATAAATCATGTATTAGATTGCCAAAATTAAAAGTTCGTATTAAAATTGCAAAACACGCTAAAATTCGTGATTTTTAAAGCAATTATTTATCTTTAAAAATGCTCATTTTAATAATTTGTTCTTGTAAAAAGATGTCGTTTTTGTGTTCTTTTATCTTTGTATTTTCTGTTTTCATGGTTGTTGATTGTAGAGTTGATCACTTGAATCTTTCAATAAAAAATAAAATTAGAACAATATTCATTTTACCACTAAATTATGTCTGGTGTTACAACTACTTAAATCCAGTCTAACAAAAATTGTTAATTCTGAACAGAGCTAATCCAATTTCACCATAAAATTAAATAATAAACCAATTTCTTACAGTCTAAATCAAAATAATATAAAAACCTTTCAAATAAGGAAATATTATATTATCCACATCATTAAGTCACATGTAATTAGTTACATAATCTTATATTTAAAACCCTCTAACATGATGACTCTTCCAAATAAATACTCAAACTTGACCATTTCTCATTCTCAACAATCTTCTTCAATGGAGCTTAGCCTCAAGAAATGGCGAAACTCTTCGTATAAAGAAACCGTTCATCTCGGCAGGAACCGCTCGCGACGACGACACGAGCACGAAGCTGATGATAGTAAGTGGAAATGGAATAAGTTGTGGAGAAAATTCAACAGGAAAATATTTAGTGCTCCTGTTATATTGCAAGCTTCTTATGATCCTGATGAATATTCTCAGAATTTTGATCAAGGAACCGGGCGGACGGAACCTGATAATCTTTCGAGATCGTTCTCTGCTAGATATGCTGATCCTTCTAGATTGATTTTGATCAAGAATACTAGTGTTAGATATGTTAGAGGAATTTGATCGTGATGATCATGATTATTATTTTATTTATTTGTGTCTTTTGAAGCAAATATTCAAGCTTAATGTTCATAATAACTGCAATTTTTTGTTCTTGTTTCATAAGTTTTTCTTTAGTTATCTTTTAATTCTTGCTGTGTTAGTTAGTTTGTTGGTTTGATCTTGATATGCATTTAAGATAATAATTTTGATTAAATAAGACTAAAAATGTATTATTGAGTCAGTATACGATTACAGAATATGCAGAATAACTAAAAGGAACTGTGTTATGTATAATTATGAGATGATTTATAAATTACTATTATTTTGGTTACAACTCATAGGTTTTATGTCATTTTCTTTTTCAATTTAAGAATAATTGACTAATGACATTATGATATTTTCTCCAGCTCTACTCTCTTTTATTAAATTCTGATTACTGGAGACGGAACTAAGGGCAGCCGGGCGTTCAACTGCCAGTTATCGCCGGTCTCCTTTAATTATCTTACCCCGCTCTTGTTTTCAGTCACTTGTCGTTTTCCTTCTCTCATACGTAGTGTGTTTTTATTTTCTGATTTCATCACTGCTCCGCTATGTTTTTAGTTTTAAACATTAAATAAAAATTAAAGCTGAAATATATTCTAATTGTCCCAATTACTCTGCGTTCTGTACAAGTAGATCAAGATGCTTTATGTTTTACTATTCTCACGTGGGAGACAAAATCATGGAAGCATTGCAGTTTCATGTTCTGCCCATTTATCTAAAGATTGCAATTCTTTTACTAATTGGATTCTTTATGACATTAAATTTGATGAAACAAATTCTGAATTTAACAATCCAAAATGAAACATTTTTGAGGTATTTACATTATATAATAATGTTGTAGAAACTGCAAGTCCTGATGATTTCTGAGCCTGAGGAATACATGTTAAAATTGTTTTAAGTTAGTATTTTTTTTCATTTCCGAGCTTTAATATGTGCCCTCTAATGGATACATGTAGGAATGCAAAAGGCAGATCAAACTGAGTAACCAAATCGAACTGACAAATTCGATTTCATTAGAAGTTATAACACAACTCAAATTAATTGATTGGATTCGATTTTGAAAATAAATATTGTGTACATTTATAGTACAAACCAAATTGAAAAAATGAACCATCCCAACAGAACATCATGACTATGATTTCATGAATGCTTGCTAGAGTTATGCGTGTATCCTCGCCGACAGTCCAACTCTATAAATTGCTGGTAACTCGGGGATTTAAAGCTAGCAAGCACATAAAGAAAATGGAGGAATTCAAATCATCTATACATAAATTTCAAGATCTATTTATAGAAAGACTGCTTCATTTTTCACCTGAATGCCACTATGGCTGTGAATACATTTGGAAACATTAAGTATCTCCACCCCAACAGTTATGTTAATAATAAATGAGGAAATTATTTTCAATGATTAAGTTTACAGTTAAGTTGAATCGCTGGCCGCAGCGTGCTTTGGGTTTTTGCAGTTCTTACATGGCATTTTCTGGTGTTGATTCTTCAACTCATCTCCAGCCACAAGAAAGAATGCAGTATGCCTAAGAAACACAAAAATGTACAAGAATCAGATAACAAACTATGCAAATGAATTTTTAAAAGATCGTAGTTCAATGTTATTCATGCCTGAAAAAATTCATCATTGTTGTTTTTGACTCATTGTCAATTTCAGTGGTGCTATCCAATGCCTGCTGCATATGATGCAACCATCTTTCTGCAGCTTTGTGTGTAACAGGAAATGGTTTGTGGCGTCCGATCAAAGCGGGATGGCCTGCCGAAAGTTGCAAGAGATATAATCTTATATGCATAAAGAACATAACCCTATATACAATTTCGATTTCACAATCATCATTCTCAAAATTAAGAAAAACATGACTTTCTTTTGACCAGGCATGCATTAGGCTTGAGAGCAAACTTAGGTAGCACAGACATACGGGGAAATAGGACACTTGGGCACATATATGGCGAAATAATGTTAGGAGCCAACCAATGTTAGTTTTTTTATGTAAAAAATGAAGTTTCGCTTCGTGTCCGAAACACCAAGCTTTCGACATGTTTCTCAAACGGAAAACGTTGACTCAGTAAAGTCTCCGTGCTACTTAGAAGCCAACCTATGTTGCGCAGAATTCTTCGAGTCTTAGGTTTCAGAGTTTTGTTTCTATTTATAGAAACGCTTAAGAAGCTTCGAAACTCGATAATTATAACCTGTTCTTTTTGATGAAACAATTATAACCTATTTTTTATATAAAAAAAACATCCTTTTGCCGAGTTTCAATGTTTTCATTTTCGTACTACATAAGAGCCTAACGAAGGTCATGTCAAGGTACATTACATCTAGTACGACCGGAATCAGATTTTTCTTATTGAGGTCAACATAAACATAACAATCATTAATCTGAAACAGGAAGGAACTTACTGTTGACAACAAGCTAGCATTGAATCAACCTGTAATAAAAGTAGAAGCGAGACAACAAACTCATGAAATATTATAACATATCAGCTTCAAGAAGCCCTTGACACTACAAAACAGCAGATAGAGAAGACAGGAAGAATTGAATCTAATTTATTGTATCATGAAAGAAAACTAATTTGAATTGCATCCATTCTACAGTGCTACTAGTAAATCATGAAAAAAGTGTGGTCTTTTTATGTTTATTTTAGCGACCAAAAAAGAGTTATAGTTGAGCAACAATCTAACATGCCAAAATTGCTATAAATGACTCTCAGTTATTCAAGGAAAGCAAAGAGAAAACCTTTTCTTTGAGAGTAAAGCTGAGGACCGCCCATTCTCTGAACAAAAAACTCATACTGATTCTGAATAGCTTCTTCTTTTTTTGAATTAGCAAATATCAACCTAAACCACTCCTCTTCTTCATCTTCATATACCCTGTTCACATACATAAACAAACATTCATTCTTCACACATAAAAAATCTTCAAACTGACACCGTTATTACCTGTTGTAGAAATTGGTGGAGAGGTTAATGAAAGCCTGGAGGCCGAGCTTTTCGAACAAATTGGTGGCGTCGATAGCCAAAGCATCGGCGTTGGAGACTCCGCTCCATTGAGATGCTTTTTCTTGAAGTGACTGCATTATTACTATCTCTGCTTGATTTGCTGGCTCTCGATTTTTAAAGATAAGGGTAGTTGGCTGCGTCGTTTCTACGCCCAGCTGGTTGGTTTTTATAAGAGCATTGATTGATGGTGCTCAATTTGATACTCGCTCTTTTCACTCTTTCCTTGTATTAATAGTGCCATCATGACCAAACTATGGAGTTCATAATAAGGGGTGAGCATTCGGTTCGATCCAAACCGAATTAATCGATCCACCGAATAGTTAAATTTAACCGACTCAATAATTTTTTTTAATTGAAACCAAACCGACTAAATAAAAAAGGGAAAATATTTCAAAACTTAATTGATCGAATAGGTCGATAATTTAATCGGTTCGATTAAAACCATCAAATAAATATTTTTTTTAAAAGGTCAATTCTTTATTTATCCAGTTAGTTCTATTAATTTGGATATCTCAAATTTTAAACTGAACTAATTAATTGATTGTTTTATTAAAAGCGAATAACCAAACCCAGCTGGGTTCATCTCAAACGAAGACGAACTCTTCGTCTCCACGACAACATCTGTGGGTGGTGGAGGAGAAGCGGCAACTGAAGGTGTCAATTAGATTAATTAGAGTTTAATGAGAGTTTTTAATTATAATTAATTATAATTAATTAGAATTTATTAGGATTTAATTTGGTTTAATTATGAGTAATTAGGATTAATTATTTTAATTAGGTAATCTTCTATTATTTTGTGGATGTTTTTAAAAGGGCCAAGTTTAGAAAAAAAGTAATCTGATTCGTCTACGATTCTTTTTTTAAATATTTCGTGAATGTGAAATGATTCTTTATTCGAATTACATCTATCACTACAACTAAGAATTTTTGAAATAAATTGACAAAATCACCTAAAATAGTTTTGAGAAAAAAAAATGTTCTCTCTCTAGAAAAATCATTAAATAAGTGTTTTATAATTAAAAAGTTAACTATATTTTTGTTACATTTGAAGACTTGGCCCAGTTGGCCAAACTTTAATGATATATGTATGAAGTTGAGGGTTCGACCTTCAAATCTTACAGGCAGTGCCTACAAATTTTTATTTTGGAGTTAAGTTAAGACATCAATTGGTTTTATCCGTTTTGTGCGCTGAGACACAAAACGACCTCAAAGCGCGAAACGCAAAGAAAGCAAATACAACTTTTCTATTCTCATTTCCAATTATTGTCAAGAAACGAAATTTCTCGATCCTAATAAAAACCCTAATTAGTAAAAACCCTAACGTTACCAGTTGTGGTTTAATTTTGTGATTCAGATACAAATTTACATTGAAAAAAAATACATTTCTTTGTTTCTTCATTTTAGTAGCAGAGGAGATTGCACAATGGACGACGAGCGAACTAGGAAACGCCCACGGCTAGCCTGGGACGTCAACCCATCTGAATTTTAGGTTTTTTTCAGACTTTGAATTGCCATTTTGAAAAGAAATGCTTTTGCAGTTTTTTTTATTCTGAAGGTTCTTGGTTTTCTGATTTTTTGTTTATGTATTCTGAAGGTTCTTTAAGAATTTTATTCATAAGCTTGGATTTTGTAGACTTCAAATTAGGGTTTTCAAGAAGAATTTTTTTTTGATTCTTTTTGCAACATCTATTCTGTTTTAAAAGCATGATGTTTTTGATAATTTTAATTTGCAGGAGCAAAGAAGGGATCTTGGCGGGAATGAAGGAGTGAATTTAAGAAGGCGCGGTTCTTCACCTCCGATAAGGGATGATGATCGCGATGGGCATTACGTATTTAATCTTGGTGAAAATCTTACTCCTCGATGTAAGCTTTTCCTATTTATTTTTTGAATATTAACTTTTGTTTTTGTTTTTTGTGTAGCAAAACATTGTGTTA
Source organism: Mercurialis annua (assembly GCF_937616625.2). Classification (NCBI taxonomy): domain Eukaryota; kingdom Viridiplantae; phylum Streptophyta; class Magnoliopsida; order Malpighiales; family Euphorbiaceae; genus Mercurialis; species Mercurialis annua. The sequence continues at coordinate 52,860,000 of NC_065570.1, read as the reverse complement.
TTTTGGAAAGTCTAAACAATGCAATAGTAGATTACTATTTTGGCGATTCTTACATTCTGAAACTCATTGATTGCTAGAATTCAAATCTTTCCATTCAAGAATGCAAATTACTCTTCAAAGAAATTAGATTATATCACAAATGATATGATTTTCCGAAAATTAAATTCCATTGAATGAATGATAGTGACAAGATAATTAAATTTTGTTTTGCTGTTACTTAATGGATATTTGATAGGGTAATTGGCTGAGAAGTCAAATGTTGAAATTTTGGTTATGTAGGTTCATTTTCTAAAGTTTGGTGTTTTTACTTCATTCCGGTTTCTAATGATGATTATTTTTCCTACTTTCCTGTATGGCAGATAAAATACTAAGCAAAATGGGTGAAGGTTAGGAGATGAGTGCTAATGATATCTAGAAAGATACTAATTTTTGTGATTTCGCTTGTGCCATTCAGCAAATTGCTAGTGTTGTAGGCACTTTTGGCCGAGTTTTGGAATGTTGGGATCGTCAAACACGGGATTATGTGGCAATTAAAGTAGTTCGTAGCATTCGTAAATATCGTGTTGCAGCAATGATTGAAGTTGATGTACTTCAACGTATCGCTAAGAATGATAAAGCCAGAAACTCACAGTACGTATTTCTCTGGGACTTAGCTGGCAGAAAAGGTGCTTGTATAGTCGTATATATTGTAATTTATTACCAGACTTATCTCATCATCATTCTTGTTTTTCTTTGTGCAGCTGTGTGCAGATTCGGAACTGGTTTGATTATCGCAATCACATTTGTATTGTAAGTATTCCAATGAAATCTGCCATTTTCTTCTAATTTTTTTATGGACCCAAATATAGCTATTCTTACGACATTTATGGAGTTGTGTTTTGTCTCATTTTCTGTAGCTCTCCTTGTTACACTGACATTTAAATATGAATGCCCTTATTTGTTTTTTAGTTCTGTTTCATTTAGAGTTTTATCTAATAAACTCTTTAATATATTCTATGCTAGTTATAACTGTTTTAATCAGCTTTGGCAGCTTAAATGATATTTATTGCATTGAGCTCACCTTTGAACTGAGAACTGAACATAAACCTTCCCTGAATGCATTTTAATGGTGTTACCAGGTATTTGAGAAGCTTGGACCCAGTTTATATGATTTTCTAAAGAGAAATAAATACTGCCCATTTCCTGTGGATCTTGTGAGGGAATTTGGACGCCAGCTTTTGGAATCTGTAGCATGTGTGTGGATTGTCCTTGCGTACTGTTTTCACTTTTTTTTTTTGCATCTGTCGTGATGATTCCCCCCTTGCTGTTTCTTGACCTGTGTTGTTGACTTAGGGTGGAATTGCTTTGTTGTTTTGTCCCATTTGTGTAACACTTTTTTTTATGTGATTTATCATATATGGCAGATATGCATGATTTACACTTAATTCACACCGACTTGAAGCCAGAAAATATACTTCTTGTTTCTTCTGAATATATAACGGTCCCAGCACGCAAGGTATTTGGCCTTTCATAATGGAGAGTGATATCATTTTTGGGTGTTAGACTTGGATATAACTTAAAAAATTGTTTGAAATGATGATACAGAGGAGAATTTCGGATGAAAACCATTTCAGGTGCTTGCCAAAGTCAAGTGCTATTAAGCTGATTGATTTTGGTAGCACTGCTTATGTGGATAAAAGGCATGGCTCCATTGTTTCCACAAGACATTATAGAGCACCTGAAGTTATTCTAGGTAATTAGTTTATTCTTATTTGTTCTTTGTTGCTTCCGTGTGCTATGTTTTTGTCAAATACACCATTTTCTTTTTGATATTTGGTTCGGTTTGGGATCTTTTGCAGTTCAGTTTCTTTTGTTTTGGTGTTGGTTTGAACCAAATTACATGCAAGTCTTCATTTGGCAACTCATTCAGTGTCTTTTACCTGTTTTTACATTGTGTAAATGAGAGCATTCCGTGTTTCTAATTATAACATGTAAATAAGTGGCTTTTTTCGTCATGCTTATAACAACTATATCTAAGATGTGAATGATTTTAATTTTACACTCTTTTGTGACTACAAACATGCAAATTAATAACTAAGCATGTCCATTAGGATCGTACTATATGAAAAAATTGTATGCTAAATGGAGTGACGGTGTGATGTCCAATTGTGATAAGTTTTATGGTGGGATGATTGAAACTTTTACAACTTTAAATTTTATTAGATTAATGCACAATACTAGTCAGCATCCTGATATCTTTTGCTCTTTGTTAAGGTGTGTCCCAAGTCTGCATATGCTTTTTGTTTCAAGGCTTTCCCTGGCTCAAACGCAATAAAAGTTCACAGTTCTGTACTCGCTTGTTGTTTTCTAATTCCAATTATACATATTCTTATTCTGCAGGTCTAGGTTGGAGTTATCCATGTGACCTATGGAGTGTTGGTTGTATACTTGTTGAGTTATTCTCGGTTAGTTCTCCATCTCTCTTCATTCGACTAACTTGGACCAAATTTGAAATTGAGATGCATGAGCTTCTGGTCTCAGGGTGGAGCATTGTTTCAGACACACGAGAACTTGGAGCATTTGGCAATGATGGAGAGGGTATTGGGACCCCTGCCAGAGCACATGATTCGAATGGCTAAGTAAGTTACCTTTTTAAACTAAGTGGAGGACTCGAAATTTGTGCCATGATGCTTGCCTGTAGAAATTTTATGTTTCTTTTGTAAAACTTGCTTTAATATATATAGAAAACAAAGTTTTACAAAGTCTTTTTCTCCTTTCTATATCTGGAGCACCACACTGGCAGATATTACATGTAGTTCCTAGGCGGAGATCAGTAAGTGGCCAACATTTATCTGTGCCCAACACTGACTGAAACTTATACATTATAATTGGTAGTGTCATGTCCCGTTCGCTGTTCTTTGTCGCTGCTAATAGATTTAAATAAAATATGCATCTTACTGATGTCTTCCCCTCTTTGGTCATATGTAGCCAAGGGGCTGATAAATATTTCAGGAAAGGATCGAGACTAAATTGGCCTGAGGGTGCGGTTTCAAGCGAGAGTATCAGAGCTGTGAAGAAGCTTGATTCTCTCAAGGTTCTTCTTTGGATCTGGATTTTTTTGGTTTTCTTTAAAAATGATCTTCATTTTATTACGATAACAAAACTTATCTATTATTATGACTGTCATGCTGATGCAGAATATGGTATCTCAACATGTAGAAAGCTCAAGAATTTTATTGATAGATCTGTTGCATGGCTTACTGAAGTATGATCCATCTGAACGCCTAACAGCTCAACAAGCTCTTAATCATCTGTTTTTCAAAAAGATTACTTAAGGAATCTCACCACACCACACCACAAAAGCATATCAATCGTTTATCATGCTGGTAATATCTGAACCATGGGTTGCTCTTGTGGACTATGAGTTCTTCCCATCACTTGTATTTCAAGAAATATTCAAATGAATGCAAATGCTTCTACCTAACACTGGAGGAGTTTCTTACATGTCTGAGTTTATAATGTCCATGTTATTGCTAGCTTTGTGCAAAATATAAAATGATTTTCTTACCAGTGAAGCGGGCAGGTGGGATACAAATGTTATGGATGGTACTTCTGTTCAGCTCATCGTAGTTTAATATATATTTTATGAAGTTGGGTCTGCATTCATAAGCAGGAGAGAATTACATCAAAAGCTGGATATTTTTCTTTGCTTTATTAGAATGTCGAGACAAAAAAAAAAAAATTATCTTGTTTCTAATCTATATTAAGGAAAATTGTATATGCACAATGGAAATGGAGTGGGATAGTTTGAGCAACTCACTGCAATTGTTTACCTCTTGGCAATTGATTTTGAGTGGACTTATCAAGATCTGAAAATGACGGGCAAAGGCTTATAATTTTGCAAATTGCGGGGGTGAGTTGTGGCTAGGAGCGGTGGCGGGATCAGGGGAGGGTCAGCCGACCCTCCTTGCCGGAAAAATAAAATAAAATAAATTCACGTATAACCGCCCCTTGAAATTGCCCCTACAAGTTATAAACCGCCCCTACAGATGCTATTTGCCTATTTTCCACCTATTTTGCCGTCATTTTATTTTTTCTAAATAGCCGAGCGCAAGAATTTCGACCCTCCTGAGTTAGAGTCCCGGTTCCGCCACTGGCTAGGAGTGAAAGGCCGGATGAGATTGGATACAGCTGGTTTTTCACGATATCTATTGAAGTAGAGCTTATAATCATAATGGTTTCATGTAGGTTTCATCTTGATTCTCTTGTATATGAGATATACATTTTATATGAAATGCATTATTTCCTTTGTCAAAATTTTGAGCTTCCACATTCATTTGCTTATCTGGGTAGTCCCTAAGTTGTCCTGAACCATCACCACAGAAAAGGTCGTCCAATTTCTTATCTAAAATATCTATGAAATTGTCTAATATGTCACCAATAATCTTTGCAGGAACATACCCCATTCTCAAATCTATGAAATCTGTTTGCATCTCTCACTACAAACACCACATTCAAGATCTTTGATAACCCCTTGATGAACTGATGGCAATCCACGCAAACTCTCAAATTCTTGAAGATGCGAATCACCCTCCCACTCTCTTCCCAGCCACCGCAAATCAATGCTAGCCCGATCGCCAACTTCTCGCTATGAGCTCTCAAGTTCTCCTCCTTCGACTCCTCTTCTATATCGCGTAATGCATATTTCATCCCATAACTATACCCTAATTCTTGCTTCATCCTTGTCTCCATCTCTGTCAAGATTTCACGTATTTTCTCTATGAGTGGATGTATGTCGTCTCCACCATAGAAGAAATGCACCTCCTTGTCGATCTCTACCCAGCTACGTCCTGCTTCTTTCCTTAACCTCTTTGTCTTCACCAATTCTCTTAGTCTCTCACACTCGTTCCAATAGCCAGCGTCAGCGTAAATGTTCGATAGCATCACGTAGTTGACAGGATTATCACTATCTAATCTCAGAAGTTTCTCACCTACTTCTCTTCCTAATTCCAAGTCTCCATGCACTCTGCAGGCACTTAACAATGTTTGCCATATTCCTACGTTTGGATTTATAGGCATGTTATTTATAATATCTTTTGCTTCTTTTACGCGCCCAGCTCGGCCAAGGAGATCAACCATACACGCATAATGCTCTACCCTAGCTCGGATTCTATGATCGTTCCGTAGCTTAGAGAAGTATTCTCGACCTTCATCAACTAGTCCGGAATGGCTGCATGCTAAGAGTATAGCTAAGTATGTAACATCATCAGGCTCAATACTATCATATTGCATTTTGTTGAAGAAACTAATTGCTTCTTTACCTAGGCCATGCTTTCCGTAGCCAGTGATCATGACTGTCCAAGAAATCACATTTCTCGTGGACATTTCAGCGAAAAATCTGTCTGCCTCGTCTATCAATCCGCACTTGAGATACATATCAACAATTGAGTTGCATACTGATATGTCTAAACCGGACGGAACTTTAATGGAGTACGCATGCATTTGCTTGCCTTGTTCCACAAGTGCAAAATCAGCAAATACACCTATCATGCTCGACAGGACAAACCCATCAGCTTCAATGTCATTCGCTGTAAGCTGCCTGAACAAGTCCACTGCTTCCGCTAAGTTTCCTTCTTGAGCATAACCAAGAATTAGCGCACTACATGATATCACATTTTTCTCTTCAACCTTATCGAATACTCTCTGAGCTTCACTCAATTTCCCAGATTTTATATATTGATCGATAAGAGCGCCTGCAATACTAGTCTTGGTTAAATATGGGAAGCCATTAGTGATCAAGAAAGCGTGAATTCGAGATCCTTCTCTGACTGCACCAACAAGGCTGCAAGCTTTCAATGTGCTTGTAAGTGTGAACTCATCAGGGCATTGCCCATTTTCCAACATTTCTCGAAACAAAACTATTGCCTTCTCTCCGAAACCTGCCGTACTATATCCTGCTATCATTGAATTCCAGCTTATGAGATTCCTAACCGGCATAAAATTAAACATGCGGGCAGCCTCATTAATCCTTCCACACTTGGAGTACATATCAACAACAGAATTAGCCACCACAATCACCGCATCATCCCCAGTTTTCAAACAAATATCATGAATCTGCATCCCGATATCAGGACGACACAATATCGTACATGCTTTAAGATTCAACGAAAAAGTGAACTCATTTGGTTTTACACCAGATAATCGCATTTGAGAAAATAAATATAATGATTTTTCCTCATTACCATTCTGAATAAGTCCACACATAAGAGCTGTCCAAGAAACCACATTTCTCTCAAGCATTCTGTCAAACACTACACAAGCAGTGTCCACTCTACCACATTTTCCATACATGTCTATTAGATCATTGCTCACCATCAAATCAAAGTTAAACCCCTTTCTTATCACAACTCCATGAACCTGCACTCCTTGACGAAGTGACACCGTTTTCGAACAACATCGCAGAAAATCTGCAAGTTTCTGCCTCTCTCTCAAAACTGGTATCATTATTTATGCTCTCGAGTTTGCATTCACTAATGGCGACAGGAGTTGGCAGTTTAAAAATCAGAGAAATTGAAAATTTCTTTGTACCCATTTTGCAAAATTGCAAAAACATAGCAGAATTGAAGAAAACCCATGCTCTAATTATAAAGTATTCACTGTCAAAAAGCAATTATTTAGTGACAAAAATGGTAGATGTGTGTGATAAAAATGAGGATATGAATTACGCAAGTTCGCTATTTAAGGGAGCGACAGACCCGAGTAGTTTCTTGTACAATGCAATGATAAGAGCATATACACATAACTCCATGTATAGATTCTCTATCAATGTTTATAAGCAAATGCTAAGGCAAAACCAAAATTTTCAAACCCTAATTTTGCCTGATGAATTCACATTCCCGTTTGTTGTAAAATCATGTGCAAGGCTTGTGCAGCAAAATCTAGGCAAACAAGTTCATGGGCATTACTGGAAATTCGGTAAAAAGTTTCATCTTATCACGGAGAATGCACTCGTTGATATGTATGTGAAGTGTGATAATTTATTGGATGCACATAAGATGTTTGACGAAATGACTGAAAGAGATGCAATTTCTTGGAATGGAATTATTTCTGGGCATGTTAGATTGGGTCAAATGAGACAAGCTAGAGGTTTATTTGATGCAATGCCTAACAGGACTATAGTAAGTTGGACGTCTATGATTTCCGGGTATGCGCGAATTGGGTCTTACATGGATGCGTTAGATGTGTTTCGAGAGATGCAAAATGCTGGTGTTGAGCCTGATGAAGCAAGTATTGTATCTGTATTGCCAGCATGTGCTAAGTTGGGAGCTCTTGAGACTGGTAAATGGATACATATGTATTGTGCTAGAAATGGTTTGTTGAGAAGAACCTGTATATGTAATGCTCTTATTGAAATGTACACAAAATGTGGCTGCATCGATCAAGCTTGCCAGTTGTTTGATCAAATGCTCGAAAGAGATGTGATTTCATGGAGTACTATGATCGGAGGGTTAGCGAATCATGGGAAAGTTCACGAAGCAATTGCCATTTTTGAAAGAATGAAACAAACAAATATCAAACCAAATGGCATTACTTTTGTTGGTCTTTTATCAGCTTGTGCACATGCTGGTTTTTGGAAGAAGGGACTAATGTATTTTTATACCATGATAAAGGATTTTCATATAGACCCAGAAATCGAACATTACGGTAGTCTAGTTGATCTTCTCGGTCGTGCCGGAAAACTCAATCAGGCTCTTGACGTCGTAGCAACGATGCCTATGAAGCCAGATTCAAAGATATGGGGTTGTTTGTTAAGTTCTTGCAGGACATACAGTAACATGGAAGTTGCAGTAATTGCGATGGAGCGACTCGAAGAGCTGGAACCGGACGACACAGGCAATTATGTGTTGCTTTCTAATATATACGCAGATCTTGGTAAATGGGAAGGTGTATCAAGAATGTGGAAGCTTATACGAAGTAAGAAAATGAAGAAAACTCCGGGGTGTAGTTCAATTGAGTTGAATAATGTTGTTCAAGAATTTGTATCAGGGGACGTTTCAAAACCGTATTCAAAGGAAATATTCTGGTTGCTAGAGCTTTTGGCTTTTAATCAGGACATTACTAAGCATTTAATTGAGATAATGCCCGAGGATTATTGAGTATGTTCAAGTCAAGTCATTTGATGATAGATGCACAGAAGCTGCATTGTTGAAAGTATAGTGTGCTCTTTCAAGTATGCATCGGAGTTCCTACCAGTAGATGTAACAGAATTGAATCAATTTGCAGAAGTACTTGGCATTGACTCAAAAAATATCAAAACTGACTCGATGTTAGTCGAGTCAAGCTCTAACTCGAGCTATTCGGGTATTCCCAAATTGAATTTGTACATTAGAATACACAACTCTAGAGACCCACAAGTCTAAATGAATTTTGATTAATTTACCTTCAATATTTTATAATTGTATATATTTATAATTATACTCTTAGTTTTATACTAAAATTTAATTTTAGAATTTTTGAACAGATTATTGGATCAAGCCAAATTGGATTTGATTCTAAATAATTATACTGAATTCGAGTTTGAATTTGTAAAATTACTCGATCAATTCGAGTAGAGTTATAAGCTTTTAAATTTAGAACCGAGGCGAGTTTGATCTTGAAGTGTTTCTACTCTATTCAATCACACTCGGAATCCCTATCGGTTAGTGGAACATAAGAAGAAATCATTGGGAAAATCAGAAGCTGTAATCATTTGCATACAACACCAATAGCATTCAAAGAATGTCTTGAATTTGAGAACCTTAATGCATGAGCTCTACGTATCATAAACATCCCAGGCATTCTACACAAGAAATGAAATGCAAAACCAGCAGCTCCACTCCCTCACCTCTAACTAACAAGAGAAAATCACAATTTTAGCAATAATGAAACAAAAGGTGTCATTTCAAAGAAGAATCAATAGGTTCAAGAGGGTCTTGGATCTCGTTGCACATGAATACGAACTACGACGAAAAAATTGCGTACAAAAAAGTTACTTGATAAAAGAGAAACCGACAATTATGATGATTGTATATACACTGCAATCCATCAATACTGCGTCAATTGCCTTCTGCATCACTAGGCCAACCTCCAAAGCCTTACCAGCTTGTTCGACCCAATCATTGCCCATCAATGAAATTTCTCCGGGAACCGTCCTTGCATATGCTTTCTGATTGTTTAATAGAAGCCGTGCAAGTACAAGTGTTGCATTAGTCAGCAGCAAAAGATAAACAGGCCTACAACTTACGATGCTCTTAGCGGAATTGCTTCCAATAACTGGAAATCCTAAAGATGACAATACCACAAAAAGGGCAATGACGGCAGAACAAATGAGACGCGATCTCTCTGATGCTGTGATAGCAGAGCTTATTTGACTTGCAGTCACAAACCTACTCAGATGTTTACTCGACTCTAAGTTTTGCGGTGTGCCTGAAGTGGAAATAGTTGATTTCTCATCTAAAACTGATTGTTCGGTGCTGCCTTCATCTAAAACAGAAGCTCTAGAGGTTTCCCTACTGGCCTCAAATGTACTCAATGGTGGTTCTATGATGCTTTCCCCGTGTCCAGCTTTAACAGTAGAATCCTTATTCGATAAAGTAGAACCAAATCGTCCATCATCGCCATTACGAGAAGAAGCTGCAAAATAGTCACAAGCAGCAAGAAACCATGAAAGAATTCTAATTACCACTATGAGTAGTATAGCTATAGTGTCAAATTTTGTCACTTTCACTAATTTATACGAATGTCCCCATCCTACCCCTACAGCTATTGCCGCAGAACACTTCACGCATCGGGTGAGCACTTTCTCTAAAACTATAACACTAACGAAGGAAAATCAATTAAACTAATCTAATAGACTACACAAATTAATTCCAATTAAAACAATAGCAAATGCATAAGTATTATAAATTTTTGTGAATCTTCGATAAAGATTAAGAATAGCAACTATAGAATTTACCTGCGGTTTGATCGAACAGATCGGACGGTGGTGGATGTTGATTGGAATTCAACGGGTGCGAAGGGAGGTTTTGAGGACGGCCGGTGATGAGAGCTAAACGGTCAGCCCCTCTTTCTAGAATCTTCCGTCTTCTAGATTCTCTAGTACTCTTAGTTTCCATTAATTTGTCCGCTTACAGGAAAGAGGAGAAGAAGAACAAACGCTGGTTTTCAGTCGAACAAACCGTTATTTGGTTCTTTTACTTGGATCAGAATGGATTAGTTAGTTTTCGGGTCAGATTTAATTGTTTTATGGACCCGGCCCAACAAAAATTTCTTAAAAATCCAAATTTCAAACATTTATAAAGACTAAGCCCGATGAACAAAAAAAAAGAAGCCAACATCTGTCGTAAGTTTTTGTTATCTCGATAATGTCTATAATCATATTATATCGAAGAAATGTTCCAATTAGAAAAGAAGTGTTGATGGTGATGTGCCGCTGACGTGAACGGTCACATATATGTTATATATGCAAAAACATTTTTAAGATTTAAATAGAACATAAATTTTACGCTAAACATTTGATATTTTTGGATCGTTATATACATTTTGCTTAATATTTTTTATACATAACGAGTAGGTGGCGGTTCACATCAGCGCTAGCACACTCTTTTTCAAGTTGAGATATTTTTAAAACGATATTAGCTACTATTTAAATGTTTTAAATAAATTGGATAGAGTGAGAATTTTCGCTAAACGTTTGATTCTTTTTTTTGATTTTTCAGCCAAAAAATTAGACACCATCTATAATTTAAAAATCTTATCTCAACGTGTCTTTGAGTTTATTTTTTTATTATTACTCTTTGATTGATTACTTCAATTCTTGTTTTAACGTATTCTTTTAGAAGCAATTTCAAATGGTTTTTCATTATTTTTAAAAATATAGTTTGTAACAATTTTTAAAAACAACTTTTAAAAGGATTTTAAACAGTTTTTAAACTTTAAAATAATTTTTTTAAACAAATTTAATAATTCTAATAATTTAACAATAAAGTTAGAAGAGTATTTTTATAAATTTAGAGAATATATTTAAAAATATAAAATAAATTTTCAATAATGATTATAGTCTAAATTTTACCTCAGTAATTTTGCTTTTTACCGCAGTAACATGGAGAGTAACGAAAACGGTTGTATAGAGGAGTTTGACTTGAGATTGAAGTCAAGAATACCAAAAACTCTTCTCATTAACGTCCTTCAATCTTCTTCTCCGTTACACAAACCCTATAAAATCCATCACTCCCGTTCCCAATTTCCAACTCTACAATCTGCTCTCCTTCAGGTATTATCACTACCCTTGTAATCCTTTCGCTTTCCATTAACTAATTCTTGATCACATCACTCTAATTTTGACAGTGCGTGGCATGAAATCTGCTCGTAAAGCCATGGCCATGATGATCCCTGAACAACAAACTCAAAATGGTACTCCTGATTCAAGGTTGTTGTCTGATAGATTAAGCTGTCTTGAAGAATCAATCATATTTCATATTTTTTCGTTTCTTGGTGCTAATGATACCTTCCGTCTGAGTTTGCTTTCCAAAAAGTTTAAAGAGCTTTGTTTCAACAGCCCTTACTTAGACTTTCATGTTAATTTTGACTCTGATCGACAAGAACGGAATTATCTGTTTTATGCCAAAAATAATAATGAGTTGTTGTTGCATAAAAGATATACCCAGTTCTGTAAATATGTTGATAATGTTATGAGGTCGAGGGAAAAGCATGGGACTGAGATTGTTAGGTTCAGTATACATTGGTTTGGTAAGGTCTACAGTACTGTAGGGTGTAGTATTATTGACTCGTGGGTCAAATTTGCTACGCGGTGTAATGTTAAGGAATTGGATATTCTTTTAGATTTTGATGGTTGGAAGAACTACTGTTTACCTGGTACTGTTTTTGGATGCCAATCTTTAAAGTCTTTGAGATTGAATCTGCTGATGAATTCCTTTTTTTTGGCTGAAGAATATATGGTTTCGGTTCAGAAATTAGTTTTAGTTTCAGTAAAACTAACTGATAAGCTATTTGGAGCTAAGATTTCTGATAGGTGGGGTTCTTTGAAAAGGTTAGATCTTGTGAAAGTTCGGTGCATTTATGACCTTATCATATCCAGTTCGTCTCTTGAAGAGCTGAACTTGGACGACTGTCATTTCGGGAGTCATTATTGTGATTGGCATTTAACCATTCGCAGTTCATCTTTGAAAAGTGTGACTATTTCCCGGTGTCTTTTTGTGACCCTATCTCGGATATCCTTCAGTTGCCTCTCTCTTGAGAATTTCACAGATCATGGATCCAAGTTTAAGAAGTTTGTGGGTTTCAAGTTATTTTATCCTAAAAAAGTCGAACTTTTTGGACCATACGAGTCTGATATCATGAAAGTTTCTGCCTCTCTTGATATTTTTCGAATATTTGGCTCCCATTTCGAGAATAGCTGCAGTTTTTTCATTTCTTATCCATCTGTTAAGCAAATAGAGATTTCCAACTGCAAGTTCGCAGAGTTTTGCCAGCTTAAAATAGATAGTTCATCGCTACTAGACTTGACAATATCAGATTGTGAAATAGTTTCTCCAGAGCGTAAAAATTTCAATACAGACCTCAAAAGGCGAATTGTTATCAATTCTGAAACGCTTGATACATTGACTTTAAACTCATTCGATAAGTACTCAAATGAGTTCCCATTGTCAGTCGTGGCTCCGAATCTTCGGACTATTAGGTGGGGAGGAGATCCTGTCGATTTTAGTTTTTTAGAGAACTTCATGGCACTTGAGGTTGCTGCAATTGCTATTAAGCCTTCTTGTCAGCACAAGAGCAGGGAATTAGCTTGCTGTTGCAAGCATTTCAAGAGCTCAATTTACTGTGTCGCTGCGCTACTTCAAAGTCTAAATCATGTCAAAGTCTTGAAAATCAACATCTGGCCTATTGAGGTAGCTGTTGCTCCTTTTTATTTTTGGTCCCCTTTCCCTTTCTTTCAATTGTTTTCATAAAGTGATAGTTTTTCTTTAATGTTGCAGATGTTTTTCATGCAAAACGATGAGGTAATGTATTTCGATAATCTCGAGCGTTTAATTCTGGTCGCTGACGATTCATTGGTTGAACAAGTTCCAATCATTGCCTCCTTCCTCAAAGGATTGCCAAATCTAAATACTCTGTGGATTAGGTGTCAGAATAAATCCCATTTAATTGGTGATCCTAACGTAAGTGCAACACTTTTACGCTTATCTGAATTTGAAGAATCTTTTTTTATGTTCATGTTTTAAGCTTGCTTTGGTTTCTTTTTCTTTGTTGTTGCCAACAGTTCATCGACTCGTTAGGCTTGTGTGGGAAGTCCTTTGGTTTTGTAATCAGTGAGGATGTGGAGAAGATAGTGATTGTGAAGCTAGCAACTCAAGCAGAAGGCTCAAATGTCAATGTCAATTCCTTACTATAGCTTTCTGCCTTAACATATCTGTATATGATACAAGGATACAGTAAAAATTCCATATGCGCAAGATTAGATAGTTTGCTAGCTTTTGATGTTTTACAATGTTCTCCCATTGGAAAACAAGTTTTATATGCACAGGGATTAACAAAGTTGGTTAACTTATTGATGCTTTACCAATAGTTTGAATTACTTTATTATCTAAAATATTCATTATGGTTTATTAAGACAATTAAGTGTGAAAATGTATAATCAATAAATAATTTAATTCAACTAATTAGTTGATGATATTCTTGTAACTATATATATAAATGTGTTTTTGATAATTAAATTTTTAATGACAACATCATTACAATTATTCTGGCCTGCAAGGAACAAAAATGTCAATAAAAAAGAGTAGAAATCGTACGGAAGGAAGACAAATACAAAAGACTTGATTAGAATAATGGTAAATCTCACTATACATGCTTTCTTTCAAGATCGGCAAAACATATTTTCATAATCTGATGCAGATAAATAAAAGTAGAAAACTACAATTAAAGTACTCAAAACAACAATTTTCCACATGTTTAATTATGTGCACCAAAATTCATAGGATACCCACGAACTTGCATATTTCATTTGTTCAGAAAATTTAGCCCTCGCTGCCTTCCTCAGAATCAGCTACTATTGATGATAACTCTTCATGTCCAATACTTTGGCTAGTACTAGTATTTTGAGACAAGTTTTCATCCTCGGAATCAAGTACTACAGCGTCCAGGGCAGAATTTCTTGTTGGCCTGTGCCTCAGTGTGTTTCTCGTAGCTAAGTTCCCGTTCTCTGCAACAGGATGGTTCATAGCCCCGGCCAACCTCATACTCCATCGTGATCCAAAAGGCTTCTTAAAACAGTCCCTATCAACAGTTTTGGCCTTTACATCACCAGAATTGCACAACTCCTCATCACTATCATCAACACTTTTTCCGTCATAATCATCATCATCATCACTATCTTTATGAATACCATCACTCTTAGCTTCATTGATGGTGGAGTCGGTTTTTTTAATATTTTCATCTTTCGATTCTGTGCCCACATCTGAATCACCATTTTCAGTGTGGGTTTCTTTTCCCTGCTTAATATGCTCCTCTTTGCTTTGCTTTGTTATTGTCCCGCTTTCCCTGAATGGCATAGTTATAAGCACAACATGGAGAATGCTCCAGAGGATCTTCAATTGATGTGATGCGATCAATATGAAGTGTGCAGTCTCAGATGCAACATTTAAGAGAATAACTTCTAACTTTATCAAAAGCTAATCCAGGAACAATTATTCCAGAAATTTAAAAAACTAAGTCTTCTTCAGTTTATGAAGATTCATACCTCCTAATTAAAAACCAGCAACAATAAGGAATTTAAAGTTAAATTGTAGGCAATACAAAAATATAACATTCAGCATGCTTGTTGAAAACCAAAATTTAAGAGAAAGTAAAAAAACGAGACAATCTATCCCTTGAAGTTTAAAATACTACTATATAGTTTAGAATTTATAAATATACCTAACATATATTTTTCACATGTGTACCTCTCAACCAATTCTTCTCAATATGAGAAAGTCATAGGGATAAACCCATTTAAAAGGTGAGGAAAACACTTCCAACAGAAAGCTAGCAATATTCCTTTCCATCACTCGATAAACAAAGATTCCAAGAATTTCACAACAGCTAACATATAATTTCATTTCTAAAAAAGAAACTGCGAAGAAAACAGAAATGTAGCTCACAGGTCAATGTCTTAGCAAAGTAAATTACAAATTAAAGGCTAAACAGTCTGAGAAAGTCTCACCTTGTTACTTCTATAGCCTCATCAATTGCACGATCATACTCATCTGTATATTTGGTACACCGAACTAGTTACTTCCTCTCATAATTTAATTAATAGGATATGCCAGATAAAGTATTATAGATAAGCAATATAAACAAAATAATTCCATCATACCAAATGTATAACTGACAGGCCTACGCTGGCGACTGGAACGAATAATCCCGGTACAATAGGATCTAAAGTCATTCGGAAGCCTTTCTTTCATTTGTTTTCGTTTAAGTGCCCTTTCTTTCTTCTGTTAGATGTGATGGAAAATTAAGAAATTAGGCATTGGTGCCAAGAAAAAACAATAAAACATTAAAACAGATAACGTTCAATCATTATAAGAAAATGTTGGATACCTTCTGAAATGTCTTAACAAGAGGAAGAAACTTGGTTTCAACAGTTTTGCCAACAAAAGTTTCTCCAAATATCTTGCTCGATGAAAGTTCATCCTAATATCACCAGCAACATATAATGTCAATTAAGATAACCAATTGTTAAGCAAAGGAAAATATTTGACTTACCGCAGCTTTTTTAAATTCCTCAAGATTGGTTGCTAGGGTTTCCCACTCAACAGAAAATGCTGGTACACTAGTAGATGCTTTCCCCTTCATTTTTGTCCCTTGTTCATTCTTCATTACTTCCTTATACAATCTATGGCCAATGACTGGACTTCCATCACACCTATGGGCAGAGTTGAATAGATCAAAACTTAAAGCAGTCAGCTACCATAAATCTAAGAACATGCTAGAAAAATACCAGAAGAAAGTAAAGTTTCCATCTCCCCCAATCTTCTCTTTGCGGAAACAGGAGATTTCAGTTCCATTTTTCAAAGAATCATTAATGTGCGACACAACATCCTCTTGCTGTGAAACAGAAAGTATAGATTATTCAGTAGTTCATAATGACACAGAAGAAATGGTGATTGTGTACATATGGACATAATAAAAAAAGTTATACAAATCAACAGTGTACAGACACATTTAAAAATACAATATTGTACAGTCATTCAAAATACTCAAGGACAATGAAATGTACATTGGCACGAATTTCACAGAGTGCTTTCAGAATTTGTAGACGATGTATTGGATCTAATTTATTGTATCTAGATATCTCCTCTCTGTACAAATCAAAGCGACAAGCAGCATTCAGGGAATGACTTATGAGCTAATCAAGAAAAGAAAAGGTGTCCATATGCAACTAATAACAAATAAGTAACTAGAATTAAGTGATACCCATTGGCAGTGGTCAAGGGTATCTCGCCTTCAGCAACCTGCCATGGTAGACACAAGCATGAATATATGGTGGCAAAGCACTCATAATTCTAAACATAAAACAAGGGTAAAGAATCACTCACCCAAGGCCACCAGACAGCTAATTTCTTACAAAGTGCAGTCACCCATGTATTGCCATTCAACGTTTTACTCACAGGCGGTATCCCCTGGTATCAATTCCAAAAGTGTTACAAATATTAGAATCTAGAGAACAGATTTTGGAAAAAATGTAGACAACGTGAAAGACCAACCAATTGTTTTCTCCTTGTTTATAATCTATTAGCTTACATTTCATTTTCCAAGTATAAATGATTGATAATACAGAATTATAATCTACATATGACATATCTAAAAGGAATTCTTTGTTGCCACAATACTGAAAAAGTCACGATCAATGAATAATCAGATAAAAATCATGTTTTAAATAAACAAGCACAAAATCCTACATAATAATCAATAGTCATAAAGAGAAAACAAAAAAACCTTTAATAAGTGAATGTGAAGCTGCGCAAGCGAAGTGTCTGGCTGAACAAGAGCAGCCTCAATCTCCTCTGCTGTCAACTTCAAATCACTCCCGATAACCGGCTCAAAAACCTAAACAACAAATCCATCTCACCGCGTATCAGCATTACATTAAGCAAGCAAGTTAAAACGCAAATCTTCCAAAAACAAAATAAAATCAAAACTCAGAAAAATTAGAAATGATTAGTTACGCTTAAGAAGTTAAGAACAGAGGCCAGTTCCCAGCGTCCACGAAGATGTTTGATTTCAGTTTCCAAATCATCCGCTACGATTACTGCATCGTCGTCGTCCGTCATGTGTTTTTCTTCGATGGCGATATTATTCGCCGTCGGAGAATGTCTCCGGAGGCCAGCCATTTTTGATTTACAGATGTCAACGATATGAAGTGAATACCAAAACGAGCGATTTAATTTTAATGTGAGTGAGGGTAAATATACATAGAGAGAGTCGGTTTCCCGCCTAAAACGAAAAATTTTCACTTTTTTTACCTCTCTTTTCAGATACATACAAGTACAACCTTCCCCTTCTTCGGGTTAAAAAGATTACCGCTTCCCCTTTCCTTATTTTCTAGGGTTAATTTGAATTTCAGGAGTGGTTTTGTCTTTTGGCCTTACCCGCCTTCTTTCTAGCTTCGACTTCTTTCGAGTTTCCTCGTATGAAACGCACCGTTTCGCTTCTGTACATCAGAGTCTCTGTTGCACTGTAGAAGACACACATGACGTGGTACGTGCCTTCCACAGAGTGGGTAACTCGAAGAATCTTGTAATGACGTGTTAGGCACCGCAATGGGCAATCAACGGATGTGTTTAATGCTGCATAAGAATGACATGGCATATATATATATGCACGTGTGAGACCATATAGGCAGAGCTCATGACATGGCAAACGCCACATGTATAGGTCTCGAAAGTGAATAATATGTAATCGTCGTGGACCAAGATAGTTCACGTGATATAATTAACATAGAACATGATGGATCTAAAAAATGGTTTGGAGTCTAATGTGAACGTGAAGATTCGTTGGCAGAAAAATAGTATTTAACTAGCGGCATTAAAAAATGGGAAATAAATTTTAATTTTTAGGTGTAGAAACTTTAATATCTGAATAGTATAAGTATATTGTATAAAGAGATTGTGTTATCATTTTTGTAAGCAAATGTAATGGGCTCTTATTTTCTTATTGATGTGAAATTTCGAGTTATAACATATTGAAACATAAATTATACCACGTCAGATGTTACGTATGCTGATTCAAATTTGTTGGTAATGTGTGATTATCTTTGTGAACATGTTGCATGATTGATACATGGCATATGACATGTGGCCCAATTGATACAATGTTGTTTGATGTGGCATGCTCCACATAGGCAGTAGCAACAGTGTTACAGTGACGTGGCTTCTGTTGCAGGCTTAAGTAGTGACTTGTTATGTGCTCCGTGTACAAGATGTGGCATAACGCCCTTTAAGGGCCCAGACAGAGATGGGCCTGGCCATAAGGTTTTTGGACCAAATTCCCAACATGAAACAGCATCGTTTCATCCATATATTTTCAGTGTCAGTTAGTTAATCACCACGTTGCTCCGGTTTGATTTCGTTCAGTTTCTCGAGAACCAAACACCAAATTTCACAGTTCATCCGAGTCGTAAAAGAGAAGCTTCCTCTTTCAGTTCTCATCCTCTCAGCCTAACCCCAACAATGGCGAATCACAGATTTTGATCAAAATCCACTGAAATGGACAAAGAAACAGAACTACTCTCCCGCCTAGCGGCAAACCATCTTCATCTAGCACAATTCGAGCCACTAAGAGCAATACTATTGGCTCTCCGATCTAAAAGTCCTGACCTAGCTCTATCAATACTGCAAACAATAGTAGCCAACTCAGGACGCTTCGATAACATCCTATGGTCACCATCGTGCCCATCTCCGTCTCTTCTCACCTACCTATCAACCCTAGAACTCTTACAGTATGGTGCTAACGCCACCTCACGCACATGGAGCTTCGATCCTCGTAATTTAAAATTGCGAGCGGAGTTTTTGTTGTTAGTTCAAATACTGAACGACGTTGTAACGGAGAGTATGAGGAGGAATGTTGACTTGGAGAGCATTGAGAAGGAAAAGGAGGAGGGTGATGATTTTAGTAGTGAGAAAGAAAAAGAGGAGGGGGAGTCGTTGAATAGAAGTGATGCTAGTACTGAGGATTTGAAAGACGCTGGTGGAGAATTAGGTGAGAATTTGAGAATTTTGGATAAGTTTGTAGAGTTAGGGGTTAAGAGATTAAAACCTGATATTCTAATTGAAAGCAATGATGTTGAAAATGCTGCTACCGAGGAGAATGGAAATGTTGGTTTGATTGAAGAAGGAGAGACTGTATTTTTAAAGAGGGTAATTCTCGAACATGCTGATATTTTTGAAGCTTTATGTTCGAATATACAGCAACAATTAGAGGGAGATGATGAGAAGGTTGATAATTCTGGTTTAGCTATCACTGTTAGGAGAGATAAGAAGGCGAGTAAGGATGCGGAAGAGGAGGCGAATGTGCTTACTTCGATTCAAAGAAGTGTTCAGTTCGCGCATTTGTCCGCTATTAAAGATTGTTTGCAGGGAGGTGATGAAGATGGTGCCATTTCTCATATTCGCTATCTGCACGTTGACCGTGGAGTGGAGGAGGCTGAATATCGGTATGTGTATTTGTATATCTTGTGAAGATGAAATTAAAGTTGCAACAATGTTTTTATTATTTATTGGTTTCTTTTGTAGAATTGTTGGGTCAGTGTGGGATCATTATAGTCAGATCTTATCATTTTGATCGCACTGAAGAATTTTAAGTTAGTAAAATGGTTCCTTAGGAGATGCTTACTAGTAAACCTTAGAAGATATGCCGGTGTTTCTCTGCAAGTTCAAAAGTTGCTTTGGCATACTTAACTAATTATATCCATAATTGTTTGAGTAATCATTGCGTGCTTGTGAAATTGTAATGCACAAGCAGTGTCATGGATATAGTTTGGGGAGAATTTTCTATGTGTAGAATTATTATTGCTGAATATATTCATCTTTCCTTCTCATTCTTCTCTCTCGTCTTTTTTTGCTCTCTGGGAGTTTTATTCATGTAAAAGATTACTATTCAATAATTCGAGGCTTTGTTGCATGGGCTACAATACCTTTTTTCTCTCTGGGGGTTCATTGTATGAGCATTTGTTTTTCGTAGACCTGAATTCGTTATGTAGACACTTATTGGTATCACTGAATAAGTAATTAGATTGCGACACAAATGTTGATTTTGTATGTTTATTTTTAACTTTTTGTTTGTTGATGAGAATATTTTAAAGATGTCGCTACCTCCTTAATTATCATATAGTTATTTATTTCCATTACCTTTTGATGTTTCTAATAGCACGATTTTGCAAGATCTCCTTGTGAGGGTTTTGTCAAGAAGGGAAAGATATGGAGACTCATGGAGTGTCATGCAAGAAAAAATGCTATGTATTTATGAAGAGGCTCTTTCAACAAACTGTAGTCAACTTGTTGGATTAATTCAGGTAATGCTAATATTTGCTCTATCATGGCTAGCATGCCGGTGGAACCTATGTTAGGATACTTTTTAAGGCGGTTCATATCTCCTAGTGGTGATATTTAGATATCAGTGCTATACTTACATGTATCAACATAAGAAAGTTATGCAAGGATTTCTTAGCAATTGGCAGTTTGTAGAGGAAACTTAGACCTGGTTGCTTGAGTGATAGATGCCTCTCAAATTTCTAGTTATTAGAAAAACCTTTGGATGCCGAGCTTTGCAACAATTTCAATTAATATTATTAAATTTGGTCCAAGAGGGATGCATGAAGTAGTTAAAATTGAAGTAATTAGACCTCAGGAGGCTACTATGTCAAATCCCTAATGATTATTTGGCTACTTGGCATTTGATACCGTTGGAGATACTAGATAGTAAAATTGCAGTTGGAGACTCACCTAACAATTTGAGATTTTGGGTTGATTGGCTATTTGACACGGTGTCAAAGTCTCTATGATTGAAAGGTTTAGAGTTGAACTTTGATAACTCTCATTTGATTAATTAAATATTTGAGCATAAAATTAGGCGGGCATGCTTGATGACGATTCAAATTCAATTGATATTTGTGTGCGGGAGTTTGTTAGAGATATAAAACTAGAGCTGGAATCTCCCCTAAGTGTTTGGCCTTTGGGGTTGATTGGTTATTTGACAACTACACTGCTTAATCCAATTGCAATTTTGTGACAGCTGTATTACATTTTGGTTTCCTTAACAATGAAATGAAGAACTGTTTGCTTCTTCCTAACCATCCTTTTGGGGGGGCGATGACTCAAAAGAAATTGCAATTTTGTGACAGCTGTATTTTTTTGTTCTTCAGGTCCGTGTACTGGACAAAATTCCGATCTTTAGGTCCTTTTGAGGGACTGGAGGAACAAAAAAATTGTAAGTAGAGGGACTGGAAAAAACTAAAAAAGGACCTGAAAATCAAAAATTATGTAAGTAGAGGGACCTGAAGAACAAAAAAATAGTACAGGGGCTTTTTGAACAAAAATGATATAGTACAAGGGCCTCTAGATGGGTTTAGCCAAGAAATTTCAGCTCTTCTAGTGCTATTTATGGTATGATAGATGTTTATAGTTTGGAATTTGGATATAATGATAGACAAGGTGGTTTTTGCAGGTTATCCAGGACGACATGCTCCTTCAGGAGATTGAGACCTTGCTAGCACTTGACAACAATCAAATTCCACCTCCTTTAGAACGCTTTCAAAGATATCTTGCAGAAAACAGAGTAGATGATGATTTAAATGATCCATCTCCGTCCTGGAATATTGCAGTCAGTTTTTGCATGAGAGACTTATACCATTATGCACGGGTTTCTGGATTACATGTCCTTGAATGTGTCATGGATATGGTACTCTCTGCTGTCAAGAGGGAGCAGCTTCAAGTGGCCAGTGATGTATGTGTCTGATTTTATGTAAAGCAGTTAAATGTGACATTTATGAATCATAATTATTATTCTGCAAATTTAAATTTTGCTACCTGTGTCATTTATTAATGAACATCCCAGGTCCTTATGCTATTTCCGCGCCTTAGGCCCCTTGTAGCTGTAATGGGCTGGGACCTGTTGTCAGGTAAGACACCACTTCGAAGGAAGTTAATGCAATTTCTCTGGACCTCTAATAAGTCGCAAGTATTTCGGCTGGAAGAATCTGCATTGTACGGTAATCAAATGGATGAGGTTGGTACTATTTAATTTTTAATATTTTCATAGCATCATTCTTTGATTTAGATAAAGGATAAGTTGAATTTGCTAGTGACTTACTTTTGTGGCTTTGACAGAGATCTTGCGTGGAATATCTGTGCGATTCATTATGCTATCAACTTGATCTTGCCTCTTTTGTTGCTTGTGTCAATTCTGGTTGCTCATGGAATTCAAAGTCTTCATTATTGCTGTCTGGCAACCAGCAATTACTGGCTGCAAATGAAGATGCTCAATCAGAACCTTTTGTTGAGAACTTTGTGCTGGAAAGACTTTCTGTGCAGAGTCCTCTTCGTGTAAGACTCTTGTGCATTAGACATTGGATTAGCTTTTCAAATTAATTGTCAGTATGCTGCAGATAACTTTTTGGATAACAAACTCCCTGCACTTTTAGCAAGAAGGCCCTCTTAATTAAAATATAAAATTTATTTTGTTGAAATGTGTAAATAGTCGCTTTGTTGATGTGCCTTGGTCTATTAATTTTTACAAACATCGAACATTTATATGGTGCTTTTTTCTCTTTTTCATGATTGCTGCGTAGTTTTAAAGGATTTAATTATCGATGGCAATTTAACATGCAAGATGCTGCTCTACTTAATGCATATACCTTGCACTTAATTCATTTTCCAGTTTAATCAGGTACTGAACTAAAACTTTATAATTTTTTCTGCAGGTGCTTTTTGATGTTGTTCCAGTCATAAAATTCCAGGATGCTGTTGAGTTAATTAGCATGCAGCCAATTGCTTCGACGGTCGCAGCCTGGAAAAGGTATTTAGAAGGATGTTTTTTTCTAAGTGCTATTGTTAGGACTAGTTGATAAGGATCGTGTCACAGGGCGATGGCCTTCTTTTGAAGGTTGTCTTTTCTTAGAATTACTGCGATGAGGAGCTATGGTGATTGTTGGAGTTCAAACGGGGAGCTACGCCTACCCGGGAGTTCTTGATAGAGAGCTACCTGTCTTTATTTGTTTATAATTTTCTGGTTGTCTTTATTAATAAGCTAAAACAGCTATTTATAGTACAACTTGTCTTGAGTAGCAAGACTCCAAATAGAACTAGGAGATATAAGAAGATTCCTAATTAGAATATAACTAGGAAATATAATAATACTAAATAAGAAACCAACTAAATAAGAAACTTAATACTACTAAATAGATATTAAATAATAAGCTAATACCTAAGGTAATTGCTAGATTTTTCTTCTTCTCCTGCAATCAACTTAATATAGTAGAATAAGTTCATAACAGCTATATTAGGAGCTATACTCGAATTGACTTCTTAAATTATTTATTACTGCATGTCAACTCTGGTAGCAATATGTATCTGTCTGAATATGTTGAACAAGCGGAATTGGGTGGTTATATCCTTGAGAAATGTGCAATTTATGGAGGGGCGTTTTTTTTTTTTTTTTTGATTTGGTTCATGGCAAGTTGGTTACAATGTGGAGTATTGTATCTCTACCTGCATTTCAGACAGATATATTGCAATTATCTTTTCATAATGAATACTTTCTTCTATGGCTTCAAATATCTTGAAGCTCCAATAAATATTTTGGTAAATTGTGTGGTATTCTAGTTATTTTGTAGCGTACCCAATTTAAACAGTTCATTCTATTTACTGGTCTAAAGGAAATAGACATGCTCAATTAAGGATAAAATGCATGCTATGATGAGCATATTAAAAATCACTAATGACGCTTGTCTCCCTTGACTGTCCTTGTTAATATGATGCCTGCGTTCTTGAATATTTTCTGCGGTTACATGGAGTGTACCATCTTCTTTTCCATGTTCCGCTCACCTTTATTATTGGGCTGATTTATTCTTGTTTTTTCAATAGGATGCAAGACATTGAACTTATGCACATGCGCTATGCCTTGGAATCAATTGTTCTAGCACTAGGAGTAATGAGAAGGTTTATGACTGATGAAAAAGAGAGTCATCCTCAAGCAGCTTTATGCCATTTGAAAGACCTGCGAAAACATTTGGAGGCTATTACAAATATTCCCCGCAAGGTCACTGCAATTAGTTTTGGGGGTGGGGGGGAGAGGGGTTAGGCTGGTGGTGGTTATGGTTGTGGTTGTTTTGTCTATCGAGCCTTTGTTTAGATTTGCAAATTTCATGAAGCACATGCATCTTCTGTGGGCTGAAAGACTATCACATTGTCTCCAGAAGTTGTTTTATTAGGAATTTTGTATTGTACATGTTTTATTTAGATTTTAGGCAAATTTTACCCTTTTGGCCTTGAAAGTCATTTTACAACAAGTGGATATAGTTATGCTGTATTAAGTTGTGCCATTTAACAATAGCTGTTGGAAATTGGGATCTGAAATTTTAGGTTGTGGGTAGTGGTGAAATATTAAAAATTTGTACCTTTTCTTGTTATGTTACTCAATTTGGATGATTATATAATGATGATTTTATTCCATGATGCAGATATTGATGGTCAATGTGGTAATTTCGCTTTTACATATGGATGACGTCTCTCTCAATTTGACTCATTGTGCCTTACCAGGGACCAATTCTGCATCACTCTCTACATGTCCTTGGGAACATGATGATGTCCCTTCATGTGAAAGGGGAAATGAACTGGTTGTTTCTTTCACAGGATTGTTACTTGATATCTTACGTCGCAATCTTCCACTAGGCACTATTGAAGAGCATACACTAAATGATAGTATGAATACAGGCGGAAGACAGGCCTTAGAGTGGAGAACATCTCTTGCCAAACATTTCATTGAAGACTGGCAATGGCGTTTGTCAATTCTGCAGCGTCTTCTACCATTATCTGAGCGGCAGTGGAGATGGAAGGAGGCATTGACTGTTTTACGTGCGGCCCCATCCAAGCTTCTTAACCTGTAAATTTTAGTAATTTGTTTTCATGTAATTCATTAAAGACACATGCAGATCATTTCCCTTGTGATATGTGGGCAAATATTACACAACTATTCTGTCCGAGTGGATGAAGTGTATTGTGCTGCATGTTGATAATGTTATATCTGCTACTAGTTTAATTCTGACGGAATTGCTATAGGTTCTATTGTTCTTTTCTCTGAAACTGATGCAAGTATTTTGATACTCTTATTCTGCAGTTGCATGCAAAGAGCAAAGTATGATATCGGGGAAGAAGCAGTTCATCGATTCTCATTATCTGCAGAAGATAGAGCTACCCTTGAGTTGGCTGAATGGGTTGATGGGGCTTTTAGACGAGCATCTGAATCCAGATTGGTCAGTCTGTTGCTCTTGTTTTCTAATTTGACAAGTTATTCTAATGTTGTCAAGTGATGAAGTCTTTTGAGCCATATTATTTAGTAAACTTCTATTTGTTGACTAACTCTTTCATTTAACTAATTTAACATTCAAATACTAATATTAACGGAGGTTTCTATAGCTTTCAAATTGTGTCAGCTATCATGTATGCAAATATGCATTCTAAAATACCCTGTTAAGCTTTTATTCCAATGATCAATTATGTTAATGGAAATGTCTATTGTTGTTAAATCCTTCAT
Organism: Mercurialis annua; assembly: GCF_937616625.2. Taxonomy (NCBI): domain Eukaryota; kingdom Viridiplantae; phylum Streptophyta; class Magnoliopsida; order Malpighiales; family Euphorbiaceae; genus Mercurialis; species Mercurialis annua. The sequence continues at coordinate 52,834,173 of NC_065570.1, read as the reverse complement.
TACCATTCATCTCAGCTCATCCTAGATATACCTTTTCTCTTTTGATTCTTTGTACTTGAATATGGTCAACCCTCCGTGCTTGTGTCCTTGAATCTTACATTTGGTTGACACTTGACATGGCTAAACCATCTTCATCATCCCTCTTCCAGCCTATCCTTAATGGATGCCACCTGTGCATATCAGATATGCCATTTATTGAATGGCATTGGTGATTTCTTCAACACTTAATGCAGACTGTGGGCTGGAAGAAGGGATCTATAGAATCATTTGAGCTTGCAGTGATGACAAAGGAAAGCTGGAGGCTTGGCTACTTATGCCAGTTTTTTCCACTTATCTTGTAAGCTGTGGAAAGAATAAATTCATATAGATAAGTAGGTTGTAATCAAGTGTGCCCAAAGAGTAAAAGAACAGACTGCCTTTGTGCTGTGAAGAGTAATATAGTTGGGTTTAGGCTTCATGGCTAAAGTTAGGCATTAACCAAAGGTTTCATAGGCATCATTGCTGTGACAATTCAAGAAGAAACAGCTGCGGGAATATATTGAACGCAGAATCTACTGATATTGCCTCACTAGCATGGTTATATGTATACTTAAAAGTTCCCAAATGTTTAAACCTTTGAGCTCCTAATTCCTATAGAGTCGGACTACAAAAACAAAAATCTGACCAACTACTAGACCAAATAAATCCCTTTATGGAGGAACCAAAGCATATGTAATCAATTTATTTTTACCAAGTTTTGTCATTCTTTCAAAAGATCTTTTTCCCATTATTTGCTGAAGTATGTGTTTCTTTACCAGGTAGAAGATGCGGTGTCACGTGCTGCTGATGACACTTCATCAGGGCAAGATCTTGATTTTTCTTCTCTGCGCTCCCAATTAGGTCCTTTGGCTGCAGTGAGTAATTACAAAATTACAATAATGAATTCTGTTTCCCCCTTTTTAAGCTGATATATGTCTGTTTGTTGTCAGGTTCTTCTATGTATCGATGTTGCTGCGACTTGTGCAAGGTCAGCAAATATGTCTCAGCAACTTTTGGATCAGGTAATACTTATCTATGAACTTGTTAGTTTTTCCTAGGCTTAATACATCTGCGTGTCCCTGCACTTTTCTGTTTTTGCACGTAAGGTCCCTGCACTAAAATATCCATCATTAAATCCCTGCACTTTAACTTCCATCACCCCCAGATCCCTCTATTAAGGCGAGTGTTGACGCCGTTAACGCACTTTCAGTTTTCTTAATTTTAGATCCCTGCACTTTTAATTTTTTAATGTTACGTCCCTGCACTTTTAAATGTTGAGATTATGTATAAATATGCATTAATTTTTAGTTTAATAAAATTAAATTTAAGTATAAAATATTAAAACTAATATTTTTTAAAGGGTATGAATTTAACATATTTAAATAATAATAATGTCAAAAATTACTCCCTCCGTTCTTTTTTAGTTGTCCATTTAGCCAATTTTATTTATCTACAAATAGTTGTCCATTTAGTAATTCCATGTGATATTAGTTACTTAACTTCCAAGTTTACCCATTCCTAATAAATGACCCTATGTTTTAATTTAAAAGGCATTTATTAACTAATAGGGCTATATTAGTATTTTTCTTTATAAATTAAGACAAACGAAGCACTATCTTGGTATGTGCAATATTGGCTAAATGGACAACTAAAAAAGAACGGAGGTAGTATATCTTTTAGCTATTATTTTATTAAAAATTTCATTATTCTTACTGAATGTTTAATGTATTATTATTCATCTATAAATAAAAAAAATATAATTTATTTATTTATTTTATTATGTTGAAAATAAAAGTGAATTTAATTTTTTTTAACAAATAAACATTAACTTAGAGAAATAAAACGAATTTTAATATTTTTTATTAAATAATTAAAATAATATTCTATAACGATAAATTTTATTTTTTAAATAATATGATAACATTGCACTTAGAGGTGTAAACGGACGTTGATCTTGATATATGTCAATTTCGAAGTTGAGTATGTTATATAAACTTACAAGTTCGAGCTATCTACTTCCATTTTTAAAGGAGACATATCAAGCGGAAGTCTGAATGAATTTCTAATTTCTTAATAATTTTTTATGTTATCTTTAATTTTTTTTTAAATTATTGTTGAATATTTCTTGAGTAAGGGCCTCATTCACGAAATGTACTCTAATACTTAAATCATTTTTATTTTGTTTTTAAAATGATCGTTAATATAATTTTATTAAATCTTTAAATTATAAATTACTTAGCTTTAAATAAAAAATAAAATTAATTAATTCTTTAATTATATTAAAAAATAAAAGTGAACTAGATTTTTTATTTTTTAAAAGTAAATATTAACTAACATAAATAAAACTAATTTTAATATTATTTATTAATTATTAAAATGATATTTTATACCAATGATTTTTTTTTAAATAATATATAACAACATCACACTTACAGAAGTAAACAGACGTATTCTCAAAAAAAAAAGTAAACAGACGTCGATGATATATGTCAATTTTGTATTTGAGTGTGTTATATAAACTTACAAAACAAAGCTGACTGCTTTCATTTCTAATTAAAAAATAAAAAATAATAATATTTTTATTAATTTAAAAAATATTTTTATTGTTAATTTAAACATTATAAAAAGTTAATTAAATTGCATTAACATCTTATATTATTAATTATATATTATATATTTTTTAAAATATATATATTAAAATAAATTTTTATATGAAAATAATTATAAGGATTTTGTTTACCTAAAATTAAAGTGTAGGGACCTTATTTGTATAAATTAAAAGTGCAAGGACCTTATTTATATATATCAAACTACAAAATTGAATACTAGTCTCATTAACGGCGCGTGTACTGCACGCGCTAACAGAACCTTAACAGAGGGACCTTGGGATGATGGAAGTTAAAGTGCAGGGATTTAATAATGGGGTACTTTAGTGCAGGGACCTTATGTGCAAAAACACAAAAATGCAGGGACACGCAGATGTATTAAGCCTTTTCCTACTGTACTAATTCTATGTATTACACTTTCCTCTTTGTTCTGAGCATTTTCTACAGTGTTTAATTTTCTAGCCCGGGTATCGTGGTTCCTGTTTCCAACGTCTCAGTTTTCAAATGTCACTTTATTTACATTTACATTTAAAATATCAAATTGTGGTGGCTTAGAGAGAAACTTTATCTCTTAAGATATGATTGACGTTCAGATAAGATTTCTTGATTAATTTGATTAAAATCAGTTAAGTTTTAACTTTTTGAATCTTTTTATCGGACATTTATGGTTTTCTGTGAAAAAATGGAATATCTTTTTTTTACTTGTTAACCAGTAATAGCCTTGTGTGTTTGAAGGTAGGTTTTCTCTAATTGTGTTGTGTGCATCTAGCATGCAGTTCTTTCTCTTTTTAGCTCTGCTTTTTACCATAGCCCTTTTCCCAAAATATGCTGTCTAAGTTAGCAATTAATCATTTACTTATATCACATGCAGGCTCAAATCATGTTATCTGAGATATATCCTGGAGGTTCTCCAAAGACAGGCTCCACTTACTGGGATCAGATCCATGAAGTGGCTATCATATCTGTGTCACGTCGTGTCCTAAAATGTCTGCATGAAGTGTTGGAACAAGTAAGTTATGGTAGAAGGAACTCTGTCCAACGGTGCTTACCTTGCCTCTAATATTAGTTACTCGGTTGATTATTGTTTCTATAATGATGCCCAGCAATAAGTACTGGAAATATATTTACAATTATTTGTTTCTCAAGATTCTGCATCTCATTTCTGCAAACAAACCTATAGTTGTGTCAATGGAAATCTCTTACGAGTACATATATGACATGCTCTTACAAGTCAACAAAGCGTCTCATCATCACTTGCCTCTGTACTTCATTCTTCTCCAAATGAGGCAAATAAACAAATGCTATCCACAAGACTATTACGACCATTTTTGTTTATTCATTTTTTTCTTTTGATTTTTTTTATTGATATTGCTCCTCTTGATCCTGGTAATATTAATTGTTACTGATGCTTTAGCGAATGTCTGCAGCATAATATTGCCATTGTGGATGACTTGATGTGTTTGTACAGGATAATAATTCAGGCCTCCAAGCAATTCTTTCTGGAGAGATTATCATGTCAACATCAAAGGAATTGATTCGTCAGGGGCAAAAGGAGCGCGCTCTTGGTATGCTACATCAGATGATTGAAGACGCTCATATGGGCAAGCGGCAGTTTCTAAGTGGTACTCATTTTCTTTTAAATTGTTTTCTGTCATCATGACTTATGCCTACCTTATGATCATTGTAATATAAAAGGTAACTTGCAGTTCTGATGCATCCTTCTCCCATGAAATCATAGGTAAGATTCATAATCTCGCAAGAGCCATTGCTGATGAAGAAACTGAGCTAAATCTTGTAAAAGGTGACCAACAACATATGGAACGAAAAATTATGGTTGATCTTGACAAGGATGGAGTTCTTGGGCTTGGTCTGAAAGTTGTCAAACAGATACCCATAAGTTCAGCAGGTGTAGAAACTAATATGCAGTCTGTTGGTTATGATTTAAAAGATACTGGGAAGAGATTGTTTGGTCCATTAAGTGCCAAACCTACAACATACCTGTCACAATTTATTCTTCATATTGCTGCAATTGGGGAGATAGTTGACGGGACTGATACAACCCATGATTTCAACTTTTTTTCTCTTGTCTATGAATGGCCCAAAGATGTAAGCATTTCTATAATCTTTGCTCAACTTTTATCTTTGGTTTGAAGCCTATTTCACTCTTAACTCGTAGAAACACTTATTATTGGATGATTAGAGAGCTTGCAGTTGAGATTATAATTAATTAAATTTGCCTTTATGACTGACCTTCATTATATTTATGAGATGAATGTTTTAGCAAATGCATTAATCTGACAGTAAGTAAAGCAATGACAGATCGTACTTAAGTAGTGCATTGAGAAACCTATCCAGTGATGCTGTTTAGTGCATTTCATTATTCATTGAATTTGATGATACCAGCCCAATCCAGTTTGGGAAGCCCGATCCCATTTCTCAGTGTTGAAAAGAGATTCATTGTTTTGACTTCGAGATTAAATATTGCAGAACAACCATATTCTTGAAATACATGAATGGATATGGAAACTAATTGACACATGTCCATGTTTTTGAGTTTTAGGCTACTTTTGTTTTCCAGAAAATAACTTGATTTAAGAAAATATTTTCTGAGGAGAACGTTTGCAGGAAATGACTTATTTTGTGTTGTTTGGTTATGTATATTTTCTTTAAAATTATTCTGGTGTCTAGATTATTGTAGAAAACTTTGTTTTTCTTTCAATAACATGGACTATTTGAAAAATTTCTTTGCAAAAGCACCAAAAACAAGATAATGTGGAAATTGTTAATTTTTTTCCTTGAAGCATTACTGCTCAACTTTTGGCTTAAATCCCCACAGGCTGGAATGTTAGCGCGCCTTTATCTCGACATTATCCGAGAGGTGCTCATGCTTTATCTCTGTATTTGCAGCTTTTAACTCGTCTGGTCTTTGATCAAGGCAGCACAGATGCAGCTGGAAAGATAGCTGACATTATGTATGCTGATTTTGTCCATGAGATCATATCAGCATGTGTGCCTCCTGTTTATCCACCGAGGTCTGGTCATGGATGGGCATGCATACCCATTATGAGTTGCACAGATAATAAAGTACTCTCTTCCTTGTCTAGAGCAGCTAAGTCCAATTGCGGTAGTAGTTGGTCAGCAACTCCCAAAGTCCCTTTGTACCCTCTCCAGTTGGATATTATAAAACATCTGGTTAAAATATCTCCAGTGAGGGCTGTGTTAGCATGTGTTTTTGGGAGTGGTATCCTATATAGTGGCAGCGAGACTTCTATATCTAATTCATCAGATGATGGACTATTGCCTCAACCTGACACTGACAGATTGTTTTATGAGTTTGCTCTTGACCAATCTGAGAGGTAATTACACGCTTTGGACAATTGAATCACTTTAACACTTCCACATTATGGAAGTCTTATTTCTTAGCTCTTAATTTATTTATGTGAACATAAACAGGTTTCCAACTTTAAATCGGTGGATACAAATGCAAACTAACCGCCACCGAGTTTCAGAAGTGGCTGTAACATCTAAGCAAAAAGCTAGTTATGATGAGGTTAAAGCAGATGCAAGAATTGCTGTTAAGAGAATGCGTGAGCATGATAGTGATACTGAGTCCGATGGTGATGATTTCATTGGTAGCAACAAAATTGCAACAGCTTTGTCTGACCTCAGCAGTCAAGGTGATGCAGCTCCTGTTCCGCGGCAGGATTCCTCAAAATGTGATACTGTTGAACTTGATACAACAGTTTATCTTTCCCTGGACTGGGAGAATGAAGAACCTTATGAGAAAGCTGTAGAGCGGTAATACTCTTTTTCTTTTTTCTTTCTTGTTTGGTATTTCTCTAATTCTCTCTTTTTCTAATTGGGGAAGTGGGGGTAGGGACGATTAGCTTCTACAATTTTCAATTCTTCGTTGCATGGCTGTTTTATTTGAGTGTATAGATTTTTGTTGGAAGCCAAGGAACATAGTAAAAGAAACAGAGAGTGTTGTTGTAGGAGAAGAGAACAAAAAGGAGAGCTTTCCATATGCTCTTCAGGAGACTATCTTGTAGTTTCTACTTTGTCACGATGTATCTCATTAAAAGCCTTGCAGTTCTTTGAGTTTGTTTGGTTCGGGGAAAGCACAGTAAGAGGCTATTTTGAAGCTATGGTCCTAGCAAAGTGGGTTTTGAGATAATTTGTATTAAAGTAACTCGCACCAAGTCTTATATATGGTGTTTTGAGATTTAGTTGCCTCTGATGTTGCAAAAGATGCACGTAGATCAAGAAATGGCTTTTTCGAGAAAAAGCTTTTTTACCATTGTCGTTCAAAACTATAAACCTTTGTCATCCAATTTATCTTTCTTCATTGATCTGTTCTCACGACATTGCTTATTATGTGCTTTTTGCTTTGAATTCTTTTCTCACTGTTTATGGTCAACATGTCCATAGATTGATTGGTGAAGGAAAGCTAATGGATGCTCTAGCACTTTCCGATCGTTTTTTACGTGAAGGAGCCTCAGACCAGTTACTCCAGTTACTCATTGAACGTGGTGAAGAAATCCATCCAATGTCTGGCCAGACTCAAGGTTATGGAGGCCAGGGCATCTGGAGCAATAGCTGGCAGTATTGCTTGCGTTTGAAGAATAAGCAATTGGCAGCTAGACTTGCCCTCAAGTATGTTAAGTTATATGGTTTTTTTCCCAGCACTATAATTCAAATGCTTTCCCGACATTGTTTCTAGTATTATACACAGTTTAATTTATTTGTGAATCAATTCCATAATGTGTGACATGTCACATAATTCAACAAGGTGCTCAGTTAGTAAGGAACATTGATCACACCAACAGCTTTTGTCTGGATTCTGGAATCTGACAAACAATTTCTCTTGATTTTGTCTGAGAGAATTAAATGCCAAAAAAGAAGAAGAAAAGAAGACAAATTCATCAGAGTTTGTAGTATTGAATAACTTAAGTATAAGAAACAATAGTATTGATACCAGTTTTATGGACTGAGATACAATGCTCACATTGAAATCTTCTCGCTAAAGTTATAACTGGTCGTTGTGGATTCTACATTTGAGTTCTCTGCGGCCTACAGTGCCACATTTTTTTTATAGCAATGTAGTTTAAACAAGCAGTTTTATTGGCATGATAGGGACATCATGATTTTTTGATGATGATTTTATATGCATGCACCTACAGTACTTACTAGCAAATACTACACATTTCCTTGTAGGTATATGCATAGGTGGGAACTTAATGCTGCTTTAGATGCACTCACCATGTGCAGCTGCCACCTCCCAGAGAGTGATCCTGTTAGGAATGAGGTGATTGATTTTATAAATAGTGTATTTTTGGTTTTTGACCTTTATAGATGCTGGAGTATGTCTTTCTTCTGTTGAAATTGGTAGAACTTTCTTTGTCATGAAGACCACTTGGCTTGATATTATATTCATTATGCAATGACATTGTTCTGTTGGTACTAAGGTTTTGCAAATGAGGCAAGCTTTGCAGAGGTACAGCCATATATTGAGTGCTGATGATCGTTATAGCAGCTGGCAAGAGGTCTTAACTCTTTTCCTTATTTAAACAGAAAATGTTTAGAACATGGCTTGTGTTTTTTCATTTTTTTCTCTCTTTTTCTTCAGATTCATTATAATATAAGCTTGATTTAAATGCAGGTGGAAGCAGAGTGCAAAGTGGATCCTGAGGGATTGGCACTCAGATTAGCTGAGAAAGGGGCTGTTTCTGCTGCTCTAGAAGTGGCTGAGAGTGCTGGTTTGTCAATAGATTTGCTGAGAGAACTGCAGGGTCGGCAACTTGTGAAACTTCTCACTGCAGACCCTCTCAATGGCGGGGGTCCTGCAGAAGCTTCACGTTTTCTTTCTTCGTTGCGTGACTCTGATGACGCTTTACCAGTTGCGATGGGTGCAATGCAGCTCTTACCAAACCTGCGGTCAAAGCAACTTCTTGTAAGTAAATCTTACTCTTCGATGATGGATAATTTCATTTGCGGACTTCTCAGTTTTTATTTTGTTAAACTGATTTATTCATGTATAAAGGTTCACTTCTTCCTGAAACGAAGGGGTGGGAATCTGTCAGATGTTGAGGTTTCCCGACTCAACTCATGGGCTCTGGGACTTCGTGTTCTTGCAGCCTTGCCACTGCCATGGCAGCAAAGATGCTCTTCTCTGCATGAGCACCCACATCTAATATTGGAGGTTCTACTGATGAGGAAACAGCTGCAATCTGCTGCTCTGGTACTTTACTTCTTACTACTTTTCTATCTTTGGTTTGAGGCATGTTTAGCTTTGAACTGTTGTTGAAAAATCTCTTGTTTCTCATGGGTCCTCATCTAGCATTTAGATAAGATCATGGCATGTTAGTTTAAGGATTTATCAATTCCCTTCTTCAACACCATAAGCATGTGTTCTTATGTAATATTTGGTAACAGATCCTCAAAGAATTTCCATCATTGAGAGAAATTAGTGTCATTGTCCCATATGCTGCTAAAGCCATTGCAGTGAGCATAAGTTCTCCGTCCAGAGAACCACGGATTTCTGTATCTGGAACAAAACCAAAACCAAAAACGAGAACAGGTGTACCTGCAAGGTCATCTTTTACTAGCAGTTTAAGCAACTTGCAAAAAGAGGCTCGCAGAGCTTTTTCTTGGACCCCACGAAATACTGGAGAGAAGAATGCTACTAAAGATGTTCAGAGGAAAAGAAAGAATTCTGGATTACCAGCATCTGAAAGAGTTGCTTGGGAGGCAATGGCAGGAATTCAAGAGGATCGGGTATCATCATATTCGGTAGATGGACAAGAACGACTGCCTTCTGTTTCAATTGCTGATGAATGGATGCTCACGGGAGATGCTAGCAAGGACCAAGCTGTTCGTGCAGCACACAAATTTGAAAGTGCCCCTGATATTATTCTTTTCAAGGTATGTTGGTTAAAGCTTCCAATTTTTTTGTTAAGATATTTAAAACTGATCTTTGTAATACTCATAGGTTTTGAGTTGAGAACATTCTCTATTGTAATTTTGAATGTGACAGCTGGTGCATGTCTGCAATTGCTCTTATGTAGTAATTTTAAAAAAAATTCATACCATTGATGGTATGTAGAATCATACCTGAATTATGAGGCCTCATGCCAGTAGTGGAAGAACTTAACTCCTGTCGCCAGAAGGAAAAACAATCTCCATTTATGGTTTTCAAAAATAAATTTGAACTTTATGCCACTTTTCTGTCAAATGGTGAAATGATATACCCTGGAATGCAAAATCTGCAAATCTATAGTTTCTTGTAATGTTAGAATTTGAAAACTCTTAATTGCAAGAATTTCACTGTAACTTAGCTCGTGTGTTTGATGCTTACTGTGACTGCTGGGGCACAGATATTAATAGAACTGTGATAATTTGGCTTGTCTATTTGGAGCTTATAGTGTGAGGTTGCTGACCCATAGATGTTATATGAACATGTTTCCTTTCACAATTATCTGAGAATCTCATCTTTAGTAGATTTACTAGCACGAACTCTTTTTTTCCTTCAAGTATGTCTTGCTCGACTTTAAGGATTGACTTTTTATTTTTTAGGCTTTACTTTCACTGTGCTCTGACGAATTGGTGTCGGCCAAAAGTTCTCTAGACTTATGCATGAATCAGATGAAGAATCTGTTAAGCTCACAACAATTACCTGAGAATGCATCCATGGAAACAATTGGTCGGGCTTATCATGCCACTGAGACATTTGTACAGGTAAAAATATAAACCAAAATTTTGGGCTGTTTAACATTGGTTATATGTTCTTTTGAAATTGTCATGGTTGAAACTGACATAAAAAAAAAAGGTGTTAGTAAGCAAGTACACAATAGTGCATATGAGTTGATAAATGGTTTACAAAGCAGTCGTGCTAACAACTCTAAGTTGCATATGCAGGGGCTACTGTATTCTAAATCCCTACTTAGGAAGCTTGTTGGAGGGAGTGACTTATCAAGTAATTCTGAGAGAAGTAGGGATGGGGATGATGCATCTTCAGATGCTGGTAGCTCTAGTGTGGGTAGTCAGTCCACAGATGAGCTATCTGAAATCTTGTCACAGGCAGAGATTTGGCTGGGACGTGCCGAGTTGCTTCAAAGCCTTTTGGGATCAGGAATTGCTGCCTCGCTCGATGATATCGCTGATAAAGAATCGTCTGCTCGTCTCCGGGATAGGTTGATTGTTGATGAACGGTATAGTATGGCTGTATACACTTGCAAGAAGTGCAAGGTAAATATCACATCCAGGAGATTCTGGGTCAGTGTTGCTGCTCCTTTTTGCTTCTTTGAGCTCATAATTTCCTGGGCCTTCTTTCAGATTGATGTTTTCCCAGTGTGGAATGCATGGGGACATGCTCTGATCAGGATGGAACACTATGCGCAAGCTCGTGTTAAGTTCAAGTATGTGCCTCTATTATAGTTTCGTGTCTCTGTTAGTAGGGATGTACATTTCATAAATTTCATGCATATTAGTGTGTTCTCATTTTTTGTTCTTCATTGATTGTTTCAGGCAAGCTCTTCAGTTGTACAAGGCTGACCCAGCACCTGTCATTCTAGAGATTATCAATACAATTGAAGGAGGTCCACCAGTGGATGTGTCAGCTGTTCGTTCTTTGTAAGACGTGACTCCAACTTTCTTATGGACTTCAAATGATTTAGTCAATTGTTTTCTTTCTTTGAGTAACATAAAAATTGTTCACAGTGAATAGTTTTTGGTCCCCACATGATCTATTCTTCAACAACTGAAAAGTTAGATTCCATTTAATTCCATTATTTTGGTGGTTAGTTTACATGACCTACTAAGAACCACTTCCACTTAGTTTTTGTTTCACTTAATCTTTCTTTTCATAGTTAAATTGCATAGTATGAAAATAAAAAACTCTCCTTTAAGAAAAAGCAATTATCTTAAGAGTAATTTTAATCCCAAAAGCACATTATTACGACATTCTTTATCCTTATTTACATTTCAAAGGCTTAACGAGGTGCTCAACTTTTATTCCATTCTGAACAAATATTCAATTTTTACTTGATTTTCTAGCCACGTGCAAATATATAAGAAAATCTTTTTCAATAGAGACAATACACTATGGTTAAATTTTTTCATATTGTATGATCTAATTTAATTTTGTGAATCAGGTATGAACATTTGGCAAAAAGTGCACCTACAATCTTGGACGATTCTCTCTCCGCTGATTCATATCTCAATGTCTTGTACATGCCGTCCACATTTCCACGTTCAGAGAGATCTAGGCGCTCTCAAGAGTCCACAAACAATAATTCAGCCTCTAATCCTGACTTTGATGATGGACCTCGGAGCAATCTGGACAGCATCCGTTACGCAGAGTGTGTTAGTTACTTACAAGACGTAAGCTAAACGCCCTCTGAGGTTCAACATGTATTTAGCAGCCCAAACATACCAGCTTTTAACTAATATGTTTTTAGCAGCCCAAACATACCAGCTTTTAACTGATTCTGAATGTGGTGAATTTTATCTTCCTTTTCCACATGCACATTATTCAATGTGCACAAATCTGCAAGTAACAATTTCAGTAATGCTTTTGGGCCTCGTAAGTTTTGCATACCCCTTCAAAAAAGAGAAAGCAAAACCTCTAATGGATGTGCAAATTTATATTCAGGCCTGGAAGCTTTGCTGTGTGGCTGGATTTGTTTGTTTTATATTTTATCGACTGAGTAGTTGAATGTGTACTGTAATGTAATCCTTCTTGATTACCTGTCTTTTTTAACTTTGCAGTATGGTCGTCAGCATTTGCTTGGCTTTATGTTTAGGCATGGTCACTACACTGATGCTTGCATGTTGTTCTTTCTTCCAAATGCTATTCCCCTGCCTCCTCAACCTTCAGCACTTGGTGTTGTAACTTCATCTTCATCCCCTCAAAGGCCAGATCCTTTAGCAACCGATTATGGGACTGTTGATGATTTATGTGATTTGTGTATTGGTTATGGTGCCATGTCTGTTCTGGAGGAAGTAATCTCAACAAGAATGGCATCTGTAAAAGAGGAGGATGTGGCAGTACTGCAACATACCGCTGCTGCGCTTGCTCGAATTTGCAGCTACTGTGAAAATCATAAACATTTTAATTATCTATACCAGTTTCAGGTACACAAACATCCTTTTCTTTCATTCTAGTTTTTAAAATTTTGTCATTTTAGAATTTATATTAGAATGTGTGAATAGTCTCTAGCATGAGATGCTGGCAATCTGCATAAATATTATCAAATAACCAATTCAATCAAAAGTTAAAAATGTTAAGTGTGGCCCCAAGAATTAAATTATTATTATCTCTAACGTACCCCCACGTGAATAAACATTGGGCTTGAAACGTGAACAAGTAAATGTCCACTTTACCTTATACATTTAACAATCAAATGGGGGTTGGCAATGATTGAAATCTAGACCTTTTTATCATAGAGTTTTGGTACTATATCAAATAACCAGTCCACCAAAGAGTTCAAGTTGTTAGTTAATGCTCCAAAAGTAGTACCATTATTATCTATAACAAATATGTTTTAAGTGATTTGTACTCGAGAATATGGATTAAAATTTTGGGAAAAGCGAGGATAATAGTTTTAAGCCTTCTGTTCAGTTTGGCAGTGATATACTTTTGCTTATGTGTTTTTGCAAGGGACGCTCTTTAAGATAAACCAAAAAAATTCTGCTCTTAAAGATAAAATGTATAGTTTGCTAGCATAAATGACCAAAATCAGGGCTGAATTACTTGAAAAGGAGGGCTACATATATCTTTGTGAAAATTGGGTAGAAACAAATATATAAAAAGAGAAGAGTATATCACATTTTGAAGGAAGAAATTTAAGTGCTTGAGAAAGGCTTTGGATCCCTAATAATTGGCTGTTATTAAATTAAAATTTTAAATTCATGGGATAAGGCAAATCGTTGTAACTAAGTTGTCATATTTTTTATGATACGACATATGACATGTTGCAAGAATTACCCTTTTGTTATATAGTTCTTGGCTTTTTCAGTCACTGCATAAGATATGTTGCCTCTCTCTAGTTTTATCAATTAAATACCATTAGAGTACATATGGTGGACGTAATGAAAATTAGTTTGGAGGTAGGATAAGAGACATTATATTAGACTTTAATGGCAGAAGCCTTTTTCAAGTGTTCATTTATGTATTTCCTGGTTGTTTCAAATCATCAGAATATGGAAACTATTAGTATTCTGAAGTGTTGAAACACTGGAAGGTGTTTCGTAATTACAGTTGATTTTATAAAGTATAGTCTGGTCACCTTGAGTGTGACGCTGGTTTATTCAACTTACTTGGATCTGTTTAGGTAATAAAAAAGGACCATGTTGCTGCTGGACTATGCTGCATTCAACTATTTATGAATTCTTCTTCACAAGAAGAAGCTGTTAAACACTTGGAACATGCAAAGGTACGTGATTGCTTATTGCGTGTTGACTACACACTGTTTTGTGCTAGTAATATGTTTGGGGGGATGTTCACTGGCTTTTGAATCTATGATAAGCGAAAGAAAGAAAACATTATATTGATAGAAGTTTAAGCTGAAATAGAGGAAAGAAAGGCTAAAGAAGACCTTTTATTTAGAAGAATATGAAAGAAGTAATCATCTTAGTAATTAAATCAATATTATTATGTACTTATAGTTTAGATCTTTGTACACGTATTTTAAAAAGAAAAATCCATTTGTTTAGCTGCATCATAGCATTTTTTTAACCAACAGAAGATACGAGATTTCATCTTACCTTGCTGGACTAAACAATTCATGTTTCTGCAAATACTTTTACAGGCTTCCAGAAGTTGTAATTTTCCCCATACCAAGTACTTGTTTTATGATATAAAAGAAATCTTCTGCTAAAAATTAAATTCGCCAAGCACCAGTAATTGAAGATGAGTGTTAATTTCTTCTGCCTATTTATTACTAATAAAAATATTGTTTTTTTTCGTGATAAAAAATAAATATTTTTCAAAGTCATTCTTAAGTCAGCTGATTTGTACAATTCTTCCTTATTGCTTACACTTAAGCTTTTTTTCCTTCATTTGTACTTGTTCATGTTCGAATCTTCTTTCGGGTTCAGATACACTTTGATGAAGGATTATCAGCTCGATACAAAGGTGGTGACTCTACTAAGCTTGTGACGAAGGGTGTTAGAGGAAAAAGTGCCTCAGAGAAGCTTACTGAAGAAGGCCTTGTAAAGTTTTCTGCTAGAGTATCAATTCAGGTAATTGATGTCCCTCTGCTGCAGCATTTTGTTGCAAGTTCAGAAAATCCAAGGATAAATGAGGCGATTATTTTTCTTTATTAGTATTAGTCGAAAGAAAAGGACAATTCATGTCATGTTACCCTTCAGTCGTTAGTCTTCAATTCTAGGATCCATCCCATCCTCATTACCTATGAACAAAAGCACCAGTTAAGTGTGGATTACATTTTTATTCTCTAACATTCAGGAAGCTTATTTAATCATGCTCATCATCATGTCTTACAATGTATAGTTACACACTGTACAGTATGTGGTGTTTTTGCTATTTTTAATTCTGTTCTACTGAAAAGAAAATATATTTTGTTTGATTATGCCCATTATGCACTATAACCAGTCTAAAGGTTGGAAGTTATGAGGCTTCTACTCAGTATGTTAGATCTGGCCTTCAAATTCAGCTTTCTGATGTTGAATTGGAGATCTAGCGTACTAGAGCGACGGTGGAACACAAAATTAAAGTCTATTTTACATATTTGTAAGCATCACTCCCAAATTGCAATTATATGTGTGGATAGTGAATGCATGGCTGAAATATTAAATGCAATTACTTAATGCTATTTTCGGACTAGTAGTTTTAGTTCATGGACCAACACTAGATTCAAGTGGTTTGTAGTGGTAAGTTTCTGTATATGTGTAAATTATCGAAATGAAATTGTAAAATTTTAACAATAAATGCTCGTTACACTTAAATGAACTATTACAATTCACCATTTTTATAATGGATTTTGTTTATAGTTGGAAGTTGTGAAATCCTCAAATGATCCTGACGGGCCACAATGGAAACATTCACTTTTTGGAAATCCAAATGATCCAGAAACCTTCAGGTCAGTGCAGCCTTTATTTTATACTTTCTGGTTATAGTTAATTGGATGATAGGTCTACATGGATCTAATATTGAAAACTGAATTCAAAAATTATGCCAAAAGTCTTGCATGTAAAATGTCTAGCATTGGTAGCATGCCAAGAATCGTGATTCTTATGTGTCAATGACTTTGATGAGCTAATAAATCAGTAGATAGTTTATGGTTAAAGAAATTGACCAGATTGCTGGGGCGGGACTGTATTGTCAATAGAAGGCAATAATCTTTTAATTATAGCTGTAATATATTATAGCTGTATATATTCTCATAAAATTAGAAGAGATTTAGCTTACCAAATAAAACTCCCTAGGATCACTCAATGTATATTAGCTAGCCATATATAGCTCCCTGTAATCTCTCCTGTAATTAGCTGTAATAGTTGACATTATTTATCTATATAATGAGAATACCTTCTCCCTTGAGAAGATAATTCAAACCAATCTGATATGGTATCAGAGCTATCTCAGTCATAGTCTTCTTTTTCTATCATAGCTTTCAGCCATAGGCTTGTTTTTTTTTTTTTCTTTTTCCCAATAGCTTCCAGTCATAGTTTTCTTAGTCAGCTTTTGTGACTATGGAGAAATTAGATAATGTTTGTATCAAATTCAGTGGGAAAAAT
This sequence comes from Mercurialis annua, assembly GCF_937616625.2. Taxonomy (NCBI): domain Eukaryota; kingdom Viridiplantae; phylum Streptophyta; class Magnoliopsida; order Malpighiales; family Euphorbiaceae; genus Mercurialis; species Mercurialis annua. The sequence continues at coordinate 52,817,794 of NC_065570.1, read as the reverse complement.
TATTCTTCATGGGAGTTTCAGTTAGAGACGTATATCAAGGGTAAGGAGCTATGGGGGCATATAGATGGCAGCACCACTGAAAGTTCTGCAGCTAACAAGGCAACTTGGGCTGCCAAAGATAACCAGATCATGTCATGGATTCTTGGTTCCGTGGAACCACATTTCATTCTTTCTTTACGTCCACATAGGTCTGCAAAGACTATGTGGGACTATCTCAAGCAAGTGTATGATCAAGACAACAATGCTAGACGCTTCCAGCTCGAGTTAAACATCGCAAATTATAACCAAGGAGATCTATCCGTTCAAGACTATTATTCTGGTTTCCTCACCTTGTGGAATGATTATTCGGATCTTGTTACAGCCAAGGTCTCAGGAGAAGGGTTGATGGCTGTACAACAAGTCCATAAAACCAGCCAAAGAGACCAATTTTTGATGAAGTTGCGGCCTGAATTTGAAGCTGTCCGTGCCTCTTTGGTGAATAGGGATCCCGTTCCCACTTTGGAGACATGTTTTGGAGAACTTTTGCGTGAGGAACAACGTATCAATACTCAGAATATCATGGAGCAAGCTCGTGTTGCGTCTAATTCTGTCTCAGTTGCTTATGCAGTGTATGGTAAGGGGAAGGGTCGTGACATGAGTACCATACAGTGTTACAGCTGTAAGAAATATGGTCATATTGCCCCTAACTGTCTTCAAAAATTTTGCAACTATTGCAAGCAGTCCGGGCACATCATTAAGGAGTGTCCTACTCGTCCACCCCGCACTAATAAGGCCTATTGTGTTACTGCCCCTGCTGACATTACTGCTGCCCCTACTGCTATTGCTGCAACTCCTACTTCGGCACCTTCTTTAACTCGAGAGTCTGTGCAAGAAATGATTGTGAGTGCATTTTCAGCGCTTGGCCTTCAAGGTACCCATTCTTTATCTACTTGGATCTTAGATTCAGGTGCCTCTAATCATATGACTAATTCTTTTAATGGGTTAAGTAATATCAGAAAGTATTATGGCTCCTCACATATTCAAACAGCTAATGGTAGTGATTTACCCATTGCGGCAATTGGTGATGTATCTTCCTCCTTTAACAATGTTTTTGTATCACCTGATCTCTCCGTCAATTTAGCATCTGTTGGGCAGCTTGTAGAACAGAATTGTGATGTTCATTTTTCTCATAATGGCTGTATTGTGCAGGATCAGATTTCAGGGCAGGTGATAGCGAAGGGGCCTAAGCACGGCCGTCTCTTTTCTTTGCAACTCCCTATTCCTTGCAGCTTAACTTCTTCCTCTATTCTATCCTTACTTTGCAATGAGTCTAAAGTGTCAAATGAAGTTTGGCATAAGCGTTTGGGTCATCCTAATTCTAGGGTTCTATCTTACTTGTTAAAATCTGGTTTATTGAATAATAAAAAGCATCTTTCTTCAATTGAGTTTCCTGAATGTGCTACTTGTAGACTTGGTAAAAGTAAGACTTTACCTTTTCCTTCTGAAGGACATAGGGCAACACATAGCTTTGAGATAATTCATAGTGATGTATGGGGTATTAGTCCTACCATTTCTCATGCCCAATACAAATACTTTGTAACTTTTATTGACGATTATAGCAAATTTACATGGGTTTATTTCTTGCGTCATAAATCAGAAGTGTTTTCTATGTTCAAATTGTTTTTAGCTCTTGTTGACACTCAATTTTCAGCTCTCGTTAAAATTCTTCGATCCGACTCGGGTGGAGAATATATGTCTCACGAGTTTCAATCTTTTTTACAATCTAAAGGGATTATCTCTCAGCGTTCTTGTCCATATACTCCGCAACAAAACGGCGTAGCTGAAAGGAAGAATCGTCACCTCTTAGATGTTGTTAGGACTTTGCTAATTGAGTCGGCTGTTCCTTCTAAGTTTTGGGTCGAAGCACTCACTACAGCGACTTTTCTTATAAACAGACTTCCTTCACAAATTTTGGATTTTCAATCCCCATATTTCAGACTTTATCATCACCATCCTGACTATAAAAATCTTCATACATTTGGATGTGTTTGTTTTATGCATCTTCCGCCACCGGACAGAAATAAGCTTTCTGCTCAGTCTATTCGATGTGCCTTCTTAGGGTATAGCAGCACTCAAAAAGGTTATTTATGCTATGACCCAAACTCAAATCGAGTTCGTGTTTCAAGGAACGTAATTTTTTTTGAAAATCAATGGTTCTTCCCTATGTCTATGTCACCTCAGCCTTCACTTGCTTTCTTACCTTATTTTGATGATACTTCTAATAGTGATCAGGTTGCAAGGTTCAAGCCAGGAATAGTATATCAACGAAGACCTCCTAAACCTGCAATCACTCAAGTGCTGCCCCCTTCCGCTTCTGCCCAGTCATCTGCTCCCTTACGTCGCTCTTCTAGAGCTACTGGTCCTCCTGACCGTTATGGTTTTTCGACACCTATGGCAGGTAATTCTACTGCTGCTCTTTCAGCTACTATAGCTTCTGTTTCTATTCCAACTGGTTATGCACAGGCAGTAAAGGAGCACTGTTGGCAGCAAGCAATGCAAGAAGAATTATCTGCTCTAGAAGCTAATAAGACTTGGGAAATGGTGGATTGTCCTACCGGCGTGACTCCACTTGGGTGTAAGTGGGTTTACTCTATTAAGGTCAAGGCCGATGGTAGCTTGGACAGGTACAAGGCTCGTTTAGTAGCTCTTGGTAACAACCAAGAATATGGAGTTAATTATGAGGAGACTTTTGCTCCGGTAGCCAAAATGACTACTATCCGCACAATTTTGGCTATTGCTGCCTCTCAGAGTTGGAATTTACACCAGATGGATGTGAAGAATGCATTTCTTCACGGAGATCTCAAAGAAGAAGTTTACATGCGCCCACCTGCTGGTTTATTTTCTACTCCTACTACTGCTGTTTGTAAACTGCGCCGCTCCTTATATGGTCTCAAGCAAGCTCCTCGTGCATGGTATGAGAAATTTGCATGTACTTTGCTCAAGTTTGCCTTTGTCAAAAGCAAGTATGATGCTTCTCTGTTTCTTCGCAAAACTGAGTTTGGTATTGTCATTCTCTTAATATATGTTGATGACATAATTATTACGGGTACTGATTCAGATTTAATCTCTCAATTAAAGCAACATTTACAAGATTCTTTTCACATGAAGGATCTAGGCTCTCTCACGTATTTTCTTGGCCTTGAAGTTGTGGCTGGTTCACATGGTATTTTTCTCTCACAACACAAGTACGCTCAAGACTTGGTGGCTGTTGCTGGTCTTCAAGACTCTACTCCCCTTGATACTCCCATGGAACTTAATCTCAAGCTGCGCAAAGAAGAGGGCGACTTGTTATCGGACCCTGCACGCTATCGTACTCTTGTTGGCAGCTTAGTGTACCTTACAATCACTAGACCTGATATATCTTATGCTGTCCAGCAGGTTAGTCAGTTCATGGCTTCTCCTAGACACTTACATATGGCTGCTGTACAACGTATCATTCGCTATGTGAAAGGTACAATTTTGCGAAGACTTTTCTATCCTTCGGGCAATTCCCTTGATCTTGAAGCATACAGTGATGCAGATTATGCCGGATGCAGTGATACTAGACGCTCTACTACGGGCTGGTGTATGTTTCTTGGTCAGGCCCTTATTTCCTGGAAAAGTAAGAAACAAGACCGTGTTTCTAAGTCTTCTACCGAGTCTGAATATAGGGCCATGTCTCAAGCTTGTGCCGAGATACATTGGCTTCGTGGGATATTGGCTGAACTTGGTTTTTCTTCATCTGGTCCTACTCCTCTTCATGCGGATAATACTAGTGCAATTCACATTTCTGCCAACCCCATCTTCCATGAACGCACTAAACATATTGAAGTTGATTGCCACTTCATTCGTGAGGCATTTGAGACTCGAACGATTTCTCTTCCCCATGTGCCTAGCAATCTTCAAGTGGCAGATATTTTCACCAAGGCTATGACACGCCAACGGCATAATTTTCTTACCAACAAATTGATGCTTGTGGATAACCCGCATCAATTTGAGGGGGGATGTCAATAGAAGGCAATAATCTTTTAATTATAGCTGTAATATATTATAGCTGTATATATTCTCATAAAATTAGAAGAGATTTAGCTTACCAAATAAAACTCCCTAGGATCACTCAATGTATATTAGCTAGCCATATATAGCTCCCTGTAATCTCTCCTGTAATTAGCTGTAATAGTTGACATTATTTATCTATATAATGAGAATACCTTCTCCCTTGAGAAGATAATTCAAACCAATCTGATATGTATATTATGCAAGAAGGCCAAGAAAGTGTCGTAAAAGTAAAGGATGAAGAAACCTGCTGGAGACATTTGTATATGGATTATTGGAATTGATTTTATAACACGAATGATGTGAAACTTCATGGTAGAAAGATGGTTTAGTATTAGGCCCATGATTGTTCAAGGCTTTAATTAGAATGTACTTGTGCTTGCTTCTATTTTTTTTCTTCTGGCTTGCATAATGATGAGACAATGCAATCTGCTATGGTTGTTGGTTACAGGAGAAGGTGTGAAATAGCAGAGAGACTCGTGGAAAAGAACTTTGATTTGGCTTTCCAAGTCATTTACGAATTTAATCTTCCTGGTAACCATAGTCGATGGCTTTTTTTTAGCTACCCACTTAGTAGTTAATATGTAAGATAACTCCAGAAGTGTGCATTTAATGTGGTTCTTCTTGCATGTTGCAGCCGTTGACATATATGCTGGTGTTGCTGCATCACTAGCTGAAAGGAAAAAGGGTGGCCAATTAACAGAGTTTTTCAGAAACATAAAGGGAACTATAGATGATGATGATTGGGATCAGGTAATATAGTTGATCCTATTCCTTATAACATGCAAGGGGGAATAATGTATTGTATCTTTTGCGGGGTGCATTTTGGTTAAGGTAGGGTTGTGCATCGGTCGGTTTGGTTTGAAATCGGCCAAAACCGATCAAACCAAATTTTATTAAATATACAAATCAAAACGGACCGAAATATAATTCAAACCGATTTTTTTAGTCGGTTTGGTTAAAAACAATTAGTTTTTACTGTTATGAATTTTTTTTATATTAATTTAAGCCTTAAAAATTACAATTTAAGAAAAATTTATATATTTCTATTGAATATAATTTGTTAACTTATTTGTTAGCTATAATTAAGGAATACAAATTAAATTTGAGATTATAAATTATAATTGCTAAATAAATTAAATTATAAATTGTTTTCTAATTATAATTTTTGAAAGACAATAATTCATTCATATTGTATAAACAAATAATTTATAATTTGACCTCTACAATAAAAATATAAATTAATTCATGAATTAAATATGAATGTTACTATATTTAAAAAATTAGATAATAATTTTACTAGAAATAAGATATTTATTACATAAAGATTTCTATATTGGAAAATATACTATGGATATAGAGACATAATTCGTATTTATTTATGAATAATTATTAATGTAATATACATACATATATTTATGATGTAAAAATATATATTTTTTAATTTGTTCAGATTTTCTTTTATTTTGGTTTTTAAATTATCCAAACCGAACTGAAAAAACCCCGATATTTTTAGGAACACAAACCGGACCAAATTATATTCTGTCAATGACCGAACCATTCTTACAGTTTTGGTGCAGTTCATTTTCTGCAAGCCCCCAAATTTGGTTGGTAATGGTAGGTATAGAGATGTTTGAATGGCATGGGATGAATGAAAATAGTAAAATAACTTCACAAAATGTTGTCTGTCAAGTAACCAGTCAACCCAAAAGTTTAATTTGTTAGGTGAAGCTCCAATTATAATTTTATTATGTCCCACACACCTACGCACACGGATGCCATTGGGTTTGAAGTGTGAACAACAATTTTATTATGTCCCACACCCCCATGCATGCAAATGCCATTGGGTTTGAAGTGTGAACAAGTACTGGTCAACATTACTTTGTGCTCGATATTTTATTAACCAAATTGGGTTCAAAGTTCAATTCTAGATCTTTCGATCATAGAAGCTATGATACTATGTCAAATAACTAATGAACCCAAAAGATGAAACTGTTGGGCGAGCCTGTACCTATAATCTGATTATTTATCATATTATCAAATCTTTAACCAAATAAAAGTTCTGGCTTGGGTTTAAATTGAATATTTATAATTGTAGGATATGTAGTTAAAATTGCTCGAGAGTTTAGGCTTGCTAATGGGTAGGAAATAAAAAATCTTTCGCCAAATATCAAAGAGGATATTGAAGATTACTTCTTTCCTTAGGCATTTCGAACTCACATATCATGTGAAATTTTAATGTGCAATCTTGAACTTAATCTCTTCTTGTGCCCGCCCGAAAAAATCTAAATTTCTTAAACAATAGTGGAGGTGGTAAAGTTTTAGTGGAAATGTAGAGAAAGGTAAAATTTTCATTCGAGTTTATGTAAGTTCATGTTATGAATTGTTATATTTAGGCAACCTCATCTTATTTCCATGTGCCTCAAAGTAATTGATATTAGGGGATGCAATCACTATTCAAATGTTTGTAAGAAATGTTGTTATTGCTATTTTTGAGATTAGATAAAGATCAAAGAACAGTGAGTTTTTTTTCATCTTGGACTTTGATCACCATTTTGCTTGATTAATCAGAAGAAGATAAGTTATAAATGATACAATAACGGGTTTAAGGGTTTTTCTTTGTATCAAATGTTCATCAAGTCATGCCTATGAACAGTTTGTGATGCTTGAATTTTTCTCATGTAGTCCTTTTATTACCTTTCCCATACTTTCAAACATAGAAATCTTTTGTTTGATAAAATCTAATTGTTTTTGTGTAGGTCTTGGGGGCTGCAATAAATGTATATGCAAATAAACATAAAGAACGCCCTGACCGTCTCATCGACATGTTAACAAGCAGTCACAGGTAATTAGTTTACATATATGCTTGTGTTGACCTTAGACCGATGAGGAAAATAAGTAAGTTTGCTGATATAAAATGCGCATGAATAGGCAATGCTCTCTTGGAGATCGTGAGGGACTTATGTAAATAACGTTCCGAGTCTTCTGTTTTATGCATGAAAGTAGGCAATTTTTAGACTTTGCTGCGCGTCCTTGCACTTAGCTGCAATTCGTAATATCATGGCATTATTATCTCTTTTGTTTTTTATGTTTGTTTCACTAGATTGTTAAAAGAGGAGGGAGAACTTGCCTATAAATTTTGCTTCCAATAAAGAAAAAGAAAAAAAACTCTTCTCACCAGAAACAACTAAATGTCATTTTAACTTTTGTCTTGAACATCCAAAGCAGTAATTAATGTTTGAGGATGATATGCAACCAGAATTTTTGTTACAGTTTTTTCTATTTATGTACTGTGATATATAAAATTAAAAAATCTGATTCCATTTACTTCCTGAACATCTCGCAAACTCACTTTTCACCGCTGGTAGTACAAGAAACAAATTAACTGGTGGTGAGACAGCAAGTGCATCTTAAGCTAAACCACGGGTTCTTTTTAGTAATTTACTGTGTAACATATAGAATTTACTTTGTTCTTCAATTTGCTCAACTATATGCTGTTCTTCCAATAATTACATGATGCAATGAAGGCTTATTCTTCTTTTTGTTCTGTCTGTGCAGGAAAGTGCTGGCCTGTGTTGTCTGCGGACGCCTAAAAAGTGCATTTCAGATAGCTTCGCGAAGTGGAAGTGTGGCTGATGTTCAATATGTAGCTCATCAGGTTAGTGTTCTTGTTGACTTGAGTTTCTGCTGCATTAAATGAGTTGAAAAGTATGACCTTAAATTTGCAGAATGAATTGAAACATAAGGTACAGTTAGAAAATTAAAGGAAAAAAAGATTAGACATGCAGATTAGAAAATTAAGAATTGCGATATTATTTCTCTATGTTGCAGGCGTTGCATGCAAATGCGCTACCAGTGCTTGATATGTGTAAACAATGGCTGGCACAATATATGTAGTAATTCGTTGCTCAAGAAGAGACATCTCATTCAAGGCACATTTTGGCTTATACATTTGATTGAATAGAGTATTGTAAAGCTAAGGATGATCAATCACTACATCAAGCCCGGAATTCATATGACAATGAACACCCATAAAAAGCTGCGCTGGAAGCATTTGATCTGTGGACTGACTCGGTCGCGCTGCATTGAATTACTGACCAAGTTTGTAAGATGTGCAGAAAAAGGTATCAATTTTGAGACTCGCCAAAAAAATTGCATTTTAGCATATAAAGATTCAAAACTATTTATGTATAGAGAGGTTTATAAACTATTGAACAAGAGAAAAAAAAATCCGATCACAAGTAGAAACTGAAGATGAGAGCCACGGGGTGGGGGTTTTAGTAGTGAAATTGTTTTGGAAAATAATAAGCAGGGCAGTAGCTTCTCAATTTTGAAAATATATAATGATAATTGGTTATTGTAATTAGATGCTTGAAAGTGTGAATAAAAGGGTGTATATTATTAAGTGTCAATTGGTATTACTCAATCTCATTATTATATATTTGAGGGCATTGCCCCATTGTTGTACTGTATCCTTTCTCTTTCTACTAACTTTTCCAAATAAATGATGTGTCGACATAGTGTGGTGTCCGTTCAGCCCGTTCGTCTTGGATTGGATTAGACAGTCGGTCTTTAGGCTGTTGATTAAAATATTCATTCAAATATATGTTTGGAGACGTCCGGCCTTGGAAAAGAACGATGTGCTCTTCTCTCTGTGGAGAAGAACAAGTCTGGGTTCTTCTCCATCCGGTCCGGCCATGGAGAAAGAACGAAGCCATGGCTTTTCTAGCCGTAGCTTGGTGTCCGGAGTGGAAGAGGGAGGACGGCGGTGGCCGGAGTGGCGGCGGCAGAAGTGGTGGATGGCGGGATTTCAAATTATGAGATAGATTTTATTTTGAAATAAACTATTAAGTTTCGAGATAAATTTTATATTGTTTTATTAATTAAAAATGATGGTTTTGAAATATTTAATTTTTTAATAACATTTAAACTAATTATATATCTAAAATTTAATTAGATTTTAAATTAATTTAATTGGTTAATTAAGAAAATATTAATTTTTTGAAAAATATATGTGTTTTATAATAATATTTAATTAATTTGATTTTGGTAGGATTATTATGTGGTTTCGTACTAGGAGTGTTGTTATTTCAGCAATTTGCTGAGTTGACAGTGACATGGCAGACAAGTTTGCAAAAAATCAGTTCGATTCAAAAAATATCTACAAAAGATACTAAATATGTTAAAACGGATTAAATGGGCCGTTTAAAGGTTGAGAAAATTAGGATAAATACTCTCTTTTTAAAAATAATTTGATTTCTTACCTCAATGAGGAAAAGATAAAAAAAATACCTCATTATTTAATGCTTTTATTTTTTTACTCTAAAGCATATTTATATTATAATTATACCTACTTTTTATTAAGTTTTTACTCTAAATATATATTTTGTACTCTTATCATGTTAGTATATGACAACTGTCATTTTTTATGTTTCCCTCTTTTTTTCCTTTCTCTCTCCTCTCTCCTCCTTTTCTTCTTCTTTTTCTTCTTTTTCTCCTTTTCTGTTCTTCGTCAATTTTATTCTTCTTCTTTATTTCTTCTTTTCTTCTTCATTTTTTTCTTTCTTCTTTGTCGTTCCTTCATCGCTCCGCCGTCGTTTCTTCATTGCTCCACCGTCGCCTCACTGTTCTTTCATTTTTTATTTTAGCGAGCTTTTCTTTAATTCATGGTGATTATTGCGATTTTTTTAACATTCAAATCTAAATCGTTACTCTTGATTTTTTTTTTTCAATTTTAGATCTATTACATGAAAAACGAAGCTATGATGGAAAAAAACGATTTCTGCACAAAAAAAATGATTTTCTGCAAAAAAAAAAACAGCATCTGATTATCATATGATTATCATAACATTGTAGAAAAAATAAATTTTTTTTTATAAAAAACAGCATCTGATTATCATATGAGTATCACTATATTATCATGTTATTATCATAACACTGCAGGAAAAAAAATTCTACAAAGAAAAAATTGATTATCATGTTGTTATCGTTGTATTATCATCTCGTTATCATAATATTATTATATGATACCGAGATGATAATGTTTTACAGCACCCAAATGATAATGTTATGACAAAGACATGATAATCTATGATAATGTTATGATAAAACAGTTTCTGATTATCATGTCAATAATACTACATTATCATGTCGTTATCATAACGCTCTAGTGTGATAATGTTATGATAATGAAGTATGATAAAGTTATTATAATGTACATAAAAAAAATTATAGATGGATTTCATGATAACAGAATGATAATGTTATGATAACTAAATCAGTTTCTGATATCATGTCATTATCACTATAATAATGTATCATAAAATAGTGTCTGATTATCATGTTAATATCACTACATTATCATGTCGTTTTATAACACTGCAGTATGATAACTAGATGATAATGAAGTATGATAATTGAATGATAACGTACGTGAAAATATAATTACAAAATAATTCATATCCAGTGATAACCAGATGATAATAAAATAATAAAGTTATAATAATAGTATGATAATATGATACCTACACGTAAAAAAATTGCAGAAAAAATATGATAACGAGATGATAATGTGAAGATAATAGTATGATAATATGATACCTGTATGAAAAAAAAATTACAAAAAAATTATGATAACAAGATGATAATGTGAAAATAATAGATGATAATGTTTTGTGATAATAAAATGATAATACGATACATGCATGAAAAAAAATTACAAAAAAATTATAATAACGAGATGATAACGTGATGATATCTACATAATTATATCAATGATATTGTTATAATAAGGTCATGATAATACCACGATAGTTTTTTTAAAATGTTATAATAGAGAGAATGTTAAAAATATAAAAAAAATTAAGATATAATTATTAAATAAAAAAATTAAATATTTTTTATATTAAATATATTCAAATATTTTATAGAAATAATATTATTTTTTATGAAAAGATTATGTTAATATTATTATAAAAATAAAATATTATTTTAAAAAGTTAAAGAGATAAAAAAATGACATCAAATGCATATAAAAAAAAGAAAGAAAGAAAGAAAGATAGAAAGAAATGAAGAAAGAAAAAGAAAAAGAAAAGGTGAAGGTTATGTTTTATATGATTGGAGTAAAATCATTAACTTATGGACGAGAGTAAAAACATAAAATGGCCAAATCATGGGGTATTTTTGTTGACTTTTCCGTGTTGAGGTAGAAACTCAAATTATTTTCTTTTTTTAGGTAAATTCATAAATCTCTTCTAAAGGTTTGAAACTGATAAAACTCGTTTGGAATGATTACAGACTTAGACTATTTTTTGACTCAGTTTTCATAGTTACCTTTTCTTTTCCCAAATATTACATGCGTATTGTTTTCCACTAAAAAATTACACTACTACCTTTTTTATTGCTGTCAGCTCGCATCACATTGCGCTAATGTCAGCGCATACGTTACGCCTGCTAACGCCTTGTCTAGTGAAGCTTGTGCTCTAGACAGTAGACACTGACCCGCGTGATGTGCGGGTCAGTTTAGTTAATGTGTTCACTCTGGAAAGAGTGAACACATCAAAACAAAAAATATTTTTATTTTTTAAGTATAACAAAAAAAATATTTTTACATTTTCTCTCAAAAAAAGATTTATTTATATATTTATTAATTTAAATTACGCTAAAAATAATTTGTTCTATATAAATTTTAAAAATATTAATATTAATTTTATTTTAAAAATATAAATAATTGAATTAATTAAAAATACTAATATTTATTTTTTAAATTTGGATCAAGAAGCGAATTAGATGTAATAAATTGAAATTGAATTAATTACATTTTTAAATTGTTATTTTTTATTTTTTTTATTTTAATCGATTTAATTAAATCAATCGATGTATATTTGATACATACAAAAGGCATTTGAAAACTATATTAAATGCATCTTCGATACATATTTGATACACATCAAATACATATATAAAACATTTCCAATACATACTTGATACATATTCGTTTTTCGAATCTTTTCTTTATTTTTTATGTCTTTTTTTTAAGTTCTATTACTAATATTTTTATACATATCAGAGATTTGTCGAAAATTTTAATACATGTATTACATATATATTTTATATACATATTTGATACACTTGTGATACATATTTAATACATTTCTAATACATATTTAATACATATTCGCTGTTCGAAACCTTTTTTCCTATATTTTTTATACATATTTGATACACCTCCAATATATATTTAATACATTTCCAATACATATTCGTAGTTCGAAACATTTTCCTTATTTTTTAAGTTCTATTACTAATAGTTTTATACATCTCAGAGACTTATCGAAAATTTTAATACATGTATTACATGTATATTTTTTATACATATTTTATATACCCCTAATAAATTATTTATATATGATAAATATATTTTTAAAATGTGTTAAAGAGATAAATCATTGATACATAATTTATACATGATATATAAATTTTTTAAATATACGTAATAGATACATAATTTATGCATAATAAATATTTTTCTGCATCAAACCCGTGTTTTGGTGTGTAAGAATAATGTATTCGATAAGTAATTTATAAAATTGTATTTTTAATGTTCTAACAATAGAATCATGAGGGTATTTTGATAATTTTATCTTAAATTAACAATAAATGTGGCTATTTTTTTATTTTTATAGAACAAAAAAATGTCTATTTTCTACTTTTATAAGACGAGGGAAGTATTATTTGTGTATTTTTACATTTTAAAATTTAATATATTTATATTTTTAAAATTAAAATTAATATTAATATTAGTATTAGTATTTTAAAATTTAAATACTAAATAAGTAAATAAATAGATAAACTGAAGAAAAAAATTAGATAAACTGTTTGTTTTAAATATTAGGTAAAATTTAAATATTAAATAAATAAATAAATAATTAAAGATATTTTTTATTAAAAAAAATAGAGCTAGCTGACCCGCGCGTCACCCGCGGATCAGTGGAGCATGTGCACCAGCACAGCCGGTGCACATGTTCATGCGTCAGCGGGCCTGATGCGTGCGCCAGGCCTGCTGACGTCATAAGTACGTATAAAATGATATTTTTAAAAAAAAAAATTATACTGCATGTTATCTCCTTTATAAAGAAAGTACCACATAAAAAATCAACCATTTTTTTTTACAGTTATGTAACTTACCCTTTTTTTTTGTGGTCGAACCATTTAATAATAATGTAGGTTTTGGAGAGGATTTTATCCAATTTAGATAAAAGAATTTTTTTATTGAGGGTTAACATTTATCAAGAAGTCACTTTCTTGTTCTCGTTGACAATTAGTTTCAACGCTATGAATAAAGGTTGGGAATGAGGATGATGATGCAGCTTTCATCTCCACAATATTATGCATTTTATTCTTACTGTAAGGTTGGACTTTGGAATTTGGAGCATACAACTCAACTTTATCATTTCCAAAACTAAACATATAAATTATAATCACTCATGTTTTAGAAATATTTCTACCAAGTACCATCGGTAATTTAGAGACAGCCGTGCCGTCGCCAATACTTGGGCTGGCCGTCTAAAGGATGGTAACATTGTGATCGGCTGCTGAACGGCTCAGGCCTTTAGTAACGAATACGTCCATTGCTAAATTAGCGACGACATTTTTTTTTGCGTCGCTAATTAATTAGCGGCAAAACATTTACCGAGGACGCTAATTTGATTTAGCGATGTAAAGCAGCCTTTAAACGCGGATAAATTCGTTGCTAAAAGGCTGTTTTTTAGTAGTGTACTGGCTCACTAAAAAATTCATCATTTTCTGCAAATCATCACAAAGTAAATTGAATAAGAAGATGATATTCGTAACATAATTGGAAAGAATTGGACGACAATTTTGATTAAAATTTACTTTCTTTCCACGAGATAGAAATTTAGAACCCCAACCTTTAAACTTCTACCACATATATTGTTCTTTTATAAAGGTAAAGATATGCTTCTTGCTCCTTCCCAGAAAAGAAGGCAGCCCCAAATATTTACCTTGGTTAAATGCTTCCTTCACATTCAACAAATCACAGATCTTTAACCTCGTTTGCGCATTAGCATTCGAGTTGAACGTCACTTTTGATTTTTGCTCATTTAGCACTTGCCCGGATAAGGTTTCATAAACATCCAGAACGAGCTTTATAGCTTGCGCCTCCAACAAGTTCACATTGAGAAATAGATAGCAATCGTCCACAAAAAAAATGGCTAACCGGAGTGGCTCCTTTACAAATTTGAGCACCATGAACCTGCCCATTGCGCTCAAAATTTGAAAGAAGAACACTGAACTCCTCTACACAAATTTATAAATAAATAAGAGCGGATCTCCTTGCCTAAAACCTTTTCTGGGCGCAATCGTTTCAGAATGATTGAAACCTCCAATGTTGGTGTACCGAACATAGCAAATACAATTCAGATCACATTAATTAACCCATAGCAAACATCATTGTTCTAATAAAAATTTACTCTACTCTGTCGTAGGCTTTACTAATGTCAATATCTAACGCCGCAATCCCAATCTTTCCTTGTTTCTTATGTCTCAAGTAATGCCAATTTCATAATCACACTCTACTTTTTTTTGGCAAAATAGCAATTGTATTAATTTTGGTAAATAGAAGTACATAATATTTGTAAGAAATAGATAATAAAGATTACAATAATAACTCCTAAAAAGGAGGCTTTAAGAACTTTTTAGCCAATTCATGGGCAATCCAATTACACATTCGCTTATCATATGCAAATTAAGCGAACGGTATTAAGAATTATGACTTCTATTATTGATGGTATATCTTTCTCGCCTTATGTTCAATGGCTCTGCAACTTCGGATGATATTATTCCTGAAAGACAACGAAAACTAAAATAAGAGATAAAACTCGAAATATACATACATATCATACCAATAACTACAAATCTGTTATTAAAATTTAAAGCTGCATCATAACTTATCTTGAACATTTCAGACGGTAGAGACCTTCGTCAATGTACTTTAACCTCACAAGGAGTACAAAACTTCACAAGGAATACTAACCTCACAAGGAGTACAAAATCTCACAAGGAATACTTTAACCTCACAAAGAGTACAATAACCTCACAAGGAGTACAAAAAATTTCACAAGGGACACTTTAACTTAGCAAATTTGAATGACAATTTTTATGAATAATTGATGAGATCTAGATAGAGTAAAAATAACATATAATTCTACAAATATTTAAGTATGATATATAGTAGGTAATTTAAATAATAAACTTTATTATAATAGATTTGATTTCAAATGAGTTTTCAAATAGTTTTGGGTTTATAACACGGAAAACGCAAAAATATTTAAGTATATGTGTTTCCTAGTATCCGTGTTACCTAGGCCAAAATAGAGATAAAAAAATCACGCTAAAATAATATACACATAAAATAATTTTTTATGAGAATTCGAATTTTATCACAAAATAGTGATAATAGCCACATAAAATCACCGGTTTTCAACAAGACTTCTTTTCCAACACATTAGATAAGGATTTTAGGTGTAAACAAACAAAATTTATGGCAGTTTTGTTTCAAATCTTGAATTTGTTCAAGAAATGGCGGCAGTTATTTTCATAATTAAAACAATGAAGATTTTGAATGTAGTCCTTCCGTAAATAAGATTGAACCACATTTCTAATTTTTCAAAAATCAAACCGGAAGTACTTCTCTATCAAACTAATTGAACCCGACACTTCTGATTTAGTTCTTAAAATATTGATAATAATAAAAATAAGAAACCTCACCGCGTTAACTTGCAGAATCCCATTTTGTTAATATAAAAACATAGCATTTATAGCTACATTACATATTTCTATTTTTAACAGGAAAACCTATCCATGATTTATAGAAAAATTCCAAAGATCTGATTAGGTAGTGACCTGACACTCTTCTATTTGATATACATTTCAGATTTCAAAGGTTGCATGTCAACTCTTTAACCTTTTTTTAATCCCATTTTTTTAATCATAATAATGTAATATTGTTATCATCATCTCCATATATAAACAAAAGTCTTACAGCATAAACTAAACTATAATATCATCAAAACACATCTTTTGTCTCCGCTCAAGAATGCCAGCGAAGATTTCACCGGCGACGGCGCCGCTGCCATGGCTATTTCGGAGAAGATCAAGCACAGATATGATAAAGAATTTGGCATCTGTTTCGAGCAGTCTCTTACCTGCCTTTGGAACTGTTGTTGATGAAGGATACTTAGAACTCAAGAAATATGTTATAGCTCCTTATGACCGCAGATACAGGTAAATAAATAAATATATATAACTAAACTTTTAGACACTACAGAAAATACCGTAGATTTATGACTGTTAAATCTATGACGGAACAAATTCTTAAACGTCGATCATAATTTATGATGGAAATTCCGTCATAGTCACAAATTAACAATCTTTTTATTTTATTTTTGTAATTCTTGATTAAATAATATATTTAGAGAGATGAAATTGTTTTTGGTGGTGAAGGTTATGGCAAACGTTTCTGGTAGTATTGGTGATATACTCAGCATGGGTGTCACCCTTTGAGCTAGCTTTCAAGAAAGCATCAATAGGTTTCATGCCTGTTGATTTGGTGGTTGATGCTTTCTTTGCTACTGACATCATCTTAACTTTTTTTGTGGCTTATTTGGACAAAACTACATATCTTCTTGTTGATGATCACAAGAAAATTGCTACAAGGTATATAATTTTCTTCTTCTTACCTTATAGTCCGATATCATATATTCTTTATTATTTTCCTCTAATAAGTTTGTTAAATAATTAATTTACCTAAAAGTTTAGACTATTATGTGAAAAATTCGCGAATATAATTTTTTTTAAATGTTCCGCACTTGAAACGTAAAATAGCACATATTCATTCTATTCTGTATATTAATTAATTAAATAAAGATTTTCAAGAATTAGACTATAAACCTTTTAAATATAAAAGCTCTACAATTATCATGTTAAATAAAAATTCAAGCTGCTTGATGAATTGAAACCAACCTATTTTCTTTCTACCTATGCATACATCCAACAAGGCATTTGTCTCTATGCAAGCATAGGCTATTAAGAATTAGTTGTAGTAGTAATCAAGTTTTTGTCATTCAGCATGGTGGTCAAAGGGAGAATCGTCACACGGGTTGAAGTCGTTACCATATAAATTAAAATATTAACCTTTTTTAACTTCACCTTGTTCATTATAAGATAATTAATTTTTTATCCCATACAATAAAGTGATGTTTTATAGAGTAACTCATTTTCTTCTAAAACAATATAGGAGTACGGAATATTTTTAAAAAATCAATAAACTAAGAATCACTAATTTTCTTAAGGGTGGGGATTTTCACACTCCTTCCATTTATATTCGCACTCCACTATGTTATGAACAGACTATATTACCCTCTCTATTAATTTATGTAACCTTTTGTTTTCCCGGCTCATCCCTCACCCACCAATTTTTAATTTTTTCTTTGTTTGATGAATTTATCACCAGCCCTATTAATGCATTCGTTGTCTTATTTTTTTAATCCTTTTACCATTAAATTTTTGCGTTTTTATTCATAAAAATAAAATTCTTATATTCTAATTAAAATTCATTTAGAATGAATGAAAATCAATTTCTTTTTTCAATTCTAAATTAAATCTGATTATTTTTATTTATAAAGACAAACTACTACACTTCAATTTGTCAAAAACAAGATCTTGCAGTTTTATAAAAATGAGATTTTTAAAAATAGTTATTTTCATTTTTAATATTTTTTAGAAGTATATAAATTATTTATTCAAAAATGTACGGTGGTGATCAAACGAAATTATTTTCAGTGATGTTAAATTAATATATTATATTTAAAATTAAACTAATAATACAATTATGATAAGTTTATTTAACTAAACAATTAACATTACATATTTTTTTTAAATTAATTTACTATCAAATTTATTGAAAAAGATGCATACGCTAAGAGTGTGTCAACCTAGTTGAGATTCTCGGGTGCTTTTCCTGATTTCTCGTCTCCAAATTTTATATAAAAAAAATTATTGAAAAAATCAGATTTATTATAAAATTGAAACTATTTTAGATTTGAATTCTTTCTTCATATATTTGAGTATGACTTATTTATGTCTTAACATTACAGGTAAATATGAATTAAGCAAATATAAGTAAAAGGTGAGTTTAATTCATTATTTTAAGAATATTAAAAATTAAATAATTATGTTAATAAAATATTGAATATTTTAATAAATTTAATATTAAATAGTTAAATTGACACCATACTCTAATATTTTTAAGTACTTTTCTTCAACTACTACTACGATGTTGTACTCTTATTTTGCAATTGCATATGATTTTTTCAATAAACTTGATATTAATTTAATTTATAAAAACATGTAATATTAATTTTTTTCAGTTAAAATAAACTTATCATATTTGTGTTATTAGTTAAATTTTAAGTAATAAATATTAATTTAAACATCATTGAAAATAATTTAATTTAATCACCATTGATTAAAAATATTACAAATGAAAATAACTATTTTTAAGAATCTCATTGTAATAAAAACTTAAAATCTTGTTTTGAACAAATTAAAATGTAATAATTTATCTTTATAAATAAAAGTAAACATATATGATTTGAAATAAGAAAAAAAATGATTTTTAATCATCATAACTGAATTTTAATAAGAATATAAGAATTTAATTTTTATGAATTAAAGTGTAAGAATTTATTGTTGAAATGATTAAAAAGTAGGATAAAAAATGTGTTAACAGAGCTGGTGATGAATTCATGAAAGTTGGTGTGTGAGGGATGAGCCGGAAATACAAAAAGTTACAAATATTAAAAGAGAGGGTAATATAGTCTGTTCATAACAAAGTGGAGTTCGAATATGAATAGAAGGAGTGCGAAAATCCTCACCCTTTTCTTAATATGTATGAACATAAGGCAGCTGCCTTAACGTTTGACATTTTTGTTTTTAGGTACGTAACAAGCTTAGGATTCCCTATGGACATAGCATCAACTTTGCCATTTCAACTTATATACAGAATTTTCACCGGTAAAATAAACCGAGGTCAGGTCTTCGGCATCCTCAATCTGCTTCGCCTCTGGCGACTCAGACGTGTTAGTGAACTCTTTGCAAGGTATTACTATTAATTTAATTTCACCTAACTACATCATAACACTTGCTCAAACTTATCATCAATTATTTTTCTCCAGGCTAGAGAAAGACGCTCGCTTCAGCTACTTTTATACTAGACTCTTTAAACTACTCACTGTAAGCATTCACTGTTCCTTAATTATCTCATCTCTCAAATGTTTCTTTTCTTCTTAGATTTCAACTTAACTAAAACAATTCCTCAGATGTTGCATCAATTATCTAACAAACTGGTTGCCAAACTGGTATGGCCATCGGTTCACGGTTCAGCCAGTTTAACCACTTAGAAGAATATATATATTTATAATCTTATTCAATAGTATAGATATTCTAAATTTATATACATTATATATAAAATTCTCTTAGAATAATAAAAAAATATAATTACACCTTTTATGTGGGATTTTATATTTTCAAAAATGATTATTATTGAATTAATAAAAATCAATCAGTTTTTACGGTTCCATAGGTTCAATAATTTACCGGTTTGTTCAATTTTCTAGGTTTAAAGCGGTTGAATTAAAAATTCAATCTTTCAAGAAAAATCAAACCAAACAGACATTCAATTCATAATCAAACCGATTGAACCATCCAAACCAATTTGACTCTCAAAATACTAGTTCAATTAGTAATTTAAAAATATCACTAATTTTAAATAAGATTTTTAACAGCTTTTTCATATTGTGGTTTGATCGGTAAATATGTGAACCGAGCAAACGAGTTTTCTAGACAACTCATCTCTAAGCACAACTAGTTACTTGGTATCTATCTATATAAATGTCTCATAAAGTTTCACTTCAATCCTGGGCAGGTCACACTATTTGCAGTGCATTCAGCAGGATGCTTCTACTACTGGCTGGCCGCACATCATGATCCGCCAGATCACACATGGATAGGAAGTCAAGTCCAAGATTTCAAACACAGAAGCATCTGGCTAGGTTACACCTATTCTATTTACTGGTCTATTGTTACTCTCACCACCGTTGGCTATGGAGACTTGCATGCAGTCAATACAGGAGAGAAAATTTTCAATATGCTTTACATGCTTTTTAACATTGGCCTCACTGCTTATATCATCGGAAACATGACCAATCTCATTGTCCATAGTGCCGTTCGAACTTTTGCCATGGTAAATTTTCCCTCCCCTAAATCTATCTATTCTCCATAGAAGATACCTCACTTAGTTGTACTTAGACTTGTGCATGGTGCGCAGGCCTGAATAATAGATCCAGGCCGAGTTCGAGACTAATCTTCTTTTTCCTGGGCGGACATAGACTTTATTTAACCTAAAATTAGGCTAATAATCACCCACGGCCCCTGACTTTAGGGGTACCTTACGACAAACCCCCTGATAAAAAAAAACGATCAGTAAACCCCCTAATCTTTGCGGCGGCGCTCGCTAAACCCCCTAAACCCCAAATATGACGAAAATACCCCTGGCGCCGTTTTTTTCAGTCAACTGTCATTTTTTTGAAAAAAAAAAAAAATCTGACGGCGCCACGTCAGCTGCCACGTCAGCAAAATACCATAAAAATTTTAAACACCCAAAATACCCCTAATTTAATTTAGAAAAAGACAAAAATAAAATAAATCAACTCAATCTAAACCATTTAATTAACCGACCCAACCACCGCCACCCGACCAACCCACCGCCCGACCACCGCCGGAAAATTTTCCGGTCATCTTCTCCGAGATGACCGGAAAATTTTCCGGTCATACTCAGATCTGTTCTTGGAACAGATCCACCATGATAACAGCCATCATATTGGCTTTTATATCTCTGTCCCAGGTAATACATTCATCATTCTTGGCGTAACAATGCGCATAAAATTAATATCTGTTCTGTTTGAATTTATGAAAAAGCAAAATCTAAATATGTTCTGCAAATGATTTCATGATGAGTTAAAAGTTCTCGATTTGGTGCAGAAACTTTGAGAATCCCAGTGCTGGTAATAGCTATACTTGCTTCTGTGGTAGGAAGCCAAGCAATCATCAGTGGAACTTTTTCTATCATAAACCAGAGCCAGTCACTTGGCTGCTTTCCGAAAGTGAAGGTTATTCACACCTCTGACGAGATACACGGCCAGATTTATATCCCTGAAGTCAACTGGATTCTCATGATTCTCTGCATTGCGTGGGATCTGTTCTTGAACAGATCCATGGTGTGGATCTGTCAAGAACAGATCCACGGTGGATCTGTCAAGAACAGATCCACGGTGGATCTGTTCTTGAACAGATCCACCGGATCTGTTCTTGGAACAGATCCATGGTGGATCTGTTCCAAGAACAGATCTGAGTATGACCGGAAAATTTTCCGGTCATCTCGGAGAAGATGACCGGAAAATTTTCCGGCGGTGGTCGGGTGGCGGGTTGGTCGGGTGGCGGTGGTTGGGTCGTTTGTGTTTGGGTTGATTGAATTGTTTGGGTTAGATAAAGTTGAGTTGAGTTATTTTATTTAATTTTTAATTAAATATGGGGGTATTTTAGGTGTTTTAATTTTTTATGAATTTTTGATGACGTGTCAGCTGACGTGGCGCTGTCAGATTTTTTTTTTTTTTTTTTTTGAAAGTCAGTTGACCAAAAAAGACGGCGCCAGGGGTATTTTCGTCCAAAAGGGGTTTAGCGAGCGCCGCCACAAAGATTAGGGGGTTTACTGATCGTTTTTTTTTATCAGGGGGTTTGTCGTAAGGTACCCCTAAAGTCAGGGGCCGTGGGTGATTATTAGCCCTAAAATTAATAACCTGAAAAAGTCAAGTTCCATTCTGCATAAACCTAATTTATGAGCCGGATTTGGATATGATATTTATGCAATATTCGGTATAATTATATTAACTCATCGAACCAAACCGAAATTTTATTTTGGTTCGACTATGGCTAGTAATTTTGAAAATTTTGGTTAATTCAATGTGATTCGACTTTTAGGAAATTTTTTGAATTAATTGAATGGCCAAACTCATCTAGAGGCCCCTATACTTTACACTTTTTTTTTCGGTACGTCCTTATACTTCATTTTTATATTATATGTTCTCTCTACTTACCTATTTTTTATTTTTAGGTCCTTTTTGAGTTTTTTTCAGTCCTTTTGTGTGATTTGAGGAAAAATAGATTGTAAGTAGAGGGATTGGAAGAGAAAAAAAAATTAAGTAAACGACTGGAAAAAACTCAAAAAGGACCTGAAAATCAAAGATAGTTAAGTAGGAGGACCAGATAATACAAAAATGAAGTATAAGGACCTACGGAAAAAGGGTAAAGTACAGGGGCCTCTATATGGATTAAGCCTAATTGAATCGACCAAATTTATAGGACTTACATATCAATTTTGCTTTTAAATTTGTAATTAATTATAAATTAACACCAAAATTAATTTGTAATAATTAATATTAATGACAATTTATTATTCGGTTGTTTTGCGACCCAACTAAATAATTATTTCAGTTCGGTTTTAATTCGACTATGGTTATGGTTATGAAAAATTCGGTAACAGTTAATTATGTTCGGTGACCGAATCAACCGATGCACATTCCTAGATTTGGGTGATTAAAAGCAAATCTGGGCCAAGTTCGGGCTTGTAGATTGAAGAGTCAAGTCAGGTTGGGCCCTATCCAGACTTGGCCAGGCCCAGTCTACGGTCCGGACTAGTCACACTTAACTGCTACTACTTAAAAATCCCTACAATATCAACCAATACTGAATAATCTAACGAAAAAAAGAAGTGCAGATAGTAAATATTTTAATTTTTAAGTGAGTGGTAATATATGATTTGACAGAGAGATGCAATTAACCAAATATTAAGATACGCAAGCAAGAATAGACTTCCTGAAGGGTTAAAAGACCAAATGCTAGCACATATGCAACTCAAATTCAAGACAGCAGAATTACAGCAAGAAGAAGTGTTAGAGGACTTACCCAAGGCAATAAGGTCAAGCATTTCTCGCCATCTTTTCCATAACACAGTTGAGAAGGCCTATCTGGTCAAAGGAGTCTCTGAAGATCTTATTACCCAGATGGTAAACATATCCTTCACTCTCCCCATTATAATCAACATTTATTGATGCTACAACTGTAAGAACGACACAAGTTACTTAAAAATATTTATTTTAAAAAGAAAATGGTAATTACCTTTAGGAGTGTAAAACAAGACTGGCCTTTCTCAGGTGTCGGACATGAAAGCAGAATACTATCCACCCAAGGTGGAAATTATTTTACAAAATGAATTCCCAACAGATTTCTACATTTTGGTATCTGGAGAAGTGGTACGACACCTCTCTTTTTCTCACATATAAATTCTATATATAATCTTTACTCCAAGTGAAACTGAGCTAAATTTCAATTGCAGGACTTGCTGACCTACAAGAATGGAACAGAGCAGGTATTTCCTAATATATACAATGTGTCTAACAAATTACTTCGTCAAAGAGATTTTATTTTCTGCTAAAGTTACCATCGAACCAACAATTTCGTATACAGCTTTGACTTTGAGAACATTACAACCATTGTCATTATAATATGCTTAACATGGAAACCGTCTTATAAAGTATAAGAAACGTGCTTTAAGCATCACTGCAATCGATTGTGGAGGAAGAAAATGCACAAGATATAGTATCTCAAGTCTCACATATACTGGTAGCTTTAAGTAATCAACATAAAGACAGACCACCTCGTGAAGGTAATCAACACAAGACAGACCACCTCGTGAAGATAATAAACTCTTTACAGTCCGCCCAACCCTGAGGATTGAAATCATCAAAAGCGTTAGCATATTATTAGGATAGCAACTCCATTATACATTTTTCTGTGCACAAGAAATAAGCAAATCTCACTAATACAAATTTCAAAGCATTTTGACAAAATTTAATGAATAGACAAGTTTATGTAAGGATTAAAAGACGAAATTAATTCAATATCTGTCCTAACACCATGTAACTAGCTAAGTTTTCCAATAGTAAAGATCTATATTCATAAGTTTTCTTTCAGTTTCTGCTAAGACTAGGAGCGGGAGAGATGGCAGGAGAAATAGGAGTTATTTTCAATATCCCACAGCCCTATACAGTGAGAACCAGGAGGCTTTCCCAAGTCATCAGGATGAGCCATCAGCATTTTAAGCAAATTGTGCAGCCACTTAGTGACGATGGGAAAACAATTATGTCCAATTTTCTCCAGGTTTAATAAAATTATTGTCTCAAAATAAGTAGTAATATGCCAAAAGTTGCATAATGATATAACTCTGAACCTATGCTTTTTTTTCCCAGTACTTGAAGGGACTAAAACCAGAGATACTAGAAGAAATACCTTTCCTGACAGAATTGCTGGGTGAAATGAATGTAGAGGTATATCTTTATCTTCGACATAATTACTGTCTGACATGATTTATTAGAGGTACAGAATCCAGATCACAGCACAAGCCAATCTAGTTACAATGAGATTTGTTTTGTGCAGAAGATATTCTATCTTAATCACTATGATTCTCTACCTACAAGATTTACCTATCAGAATGGGATGTAGAGCTATAAGACTGCGTTTGGTGCATCATTCTGAACGACTTAAATATGTTCATAATGGCCTCTTATGACTGACATTTCACAACATTATCAATTTGTAGATTATTCTCTAAAAGTCATTTTATGTTCCCTGCAGCAACCGGCAACGAATGAGCAGCCACAAAATTCCACAAATGCTCCCAACGATGCAAGTGCAGAAGGTAAACATGTCAACTAGGGGACCTGAACCATCTCTACCTATTTTTAATACTAATAGCTTCAAAAAAATTCATTAAAACGAAGTTTAAACATGTTTCTTTGTGCACTATTCCACAAACTAATAAAACTTAATGACGAGAACAATTCAATCAACTGAATCCACGATTGCAATAAATTTAAATCCGCTTCTATTGGACAGCTAGTGTTTTTTTTGGCTGGTGGTGAACATTACATCATTAAGTAAATTCATGAGGAAAATATAGAGTAATGAATACAAGTCATCCCAAGTATTGTCCCAGATTGGGTAGGGAAAATGAACTAGATGTTTCTCAGATGGTGCTCTTACAGTCATTAAACTACACTGTTTACCTGTGTCTGAAATCTGTAACTTTCTTGCTTGACAAGAGGATTAGTTGGTTTCTCCAATATTGAGAAAGATAAATTTACTTTTAAGTAGAAGACTAAATCTAATAATTTTGCAGGAAGACAAGAAACTAGCAGTCCAATTACAATCAAAAAACAAATAAGGGTGATAATACATGGGCATCATCCAGAAGAAAGTTCAACTGAAGACCACATATCTGGAAGACTCATACATTTGCCTGATTCAATAGAAGATCTTTTTAAATTAGCAGGTAACAATGTTCTGCAGATTATTACTCTACGCTGAACTACATGATGCAGATGTTTACCACTAATTTGAACTCTCTCAGTTCACACTGACACTAAAATTGAATGTGGCTAAATCATGTTTGACTCTCACTGTCTCAAACAACATTATTTAATTGTTTATTCCAATTAGATTGAAGTACTTAATCTTAACCCTCACTTTTATGTTCGTCTCATCTTTTTTACTTTGTGATTTTCTTGTCTATTACTAGTACGCTATGGACTATATAAGAGACAGTTACTACTGAACCAAAATAATATACTGCCCTTTGTTACATCTCATGATGCAGAAAACAAGTTTGGCAAACAAGGAAACACAATTCTCATGGAGGACGGGTCAGAAGTGGAAGAATTAGCTGCATTACGAGAAAATGACCACTTGTTTATTTTCTGAAACTCACAATACAATTTTCTGCTGCAAATATTTCTTTTAAATTTTAAGATGCCTAATATGGAACATGGGGTTCAAATTTTGTACACCCTATGTAATGAATGCATTTCTTATGTGTGTTGGTGTCTCTGTAAAGTTTGTGTGTAAACATACAATCTGATCGATAACTATATATGTGAATTATGTAAGTTGTGATTTCTGAGAAACTCAAACCTCACTTGCAAAGTAGTAGGAACACAATTTTTTGAGCGTAAAGAACTTACAGTTTCTCTTAGCATCTGTTATTAAGCATATCTAATACAGCATAAGCAGCTTTCTGAAACTTTTCCTTCTCTTCCTCCAAATCCTTCTTCTTCTCGAATGCAGAATCTTTACATTTTCCGATTTCTTCCGTAATTCCAGCAGAGCTTTGATCAATTTCACTGTAGAGATGAATCTCATCTCAAGTATTGAAAAGAATAACTAAGCAATGTAATATGCAACTTAAAATAAACCTAAACTGATTGTAATTATGGATTGCATTTTTTGAAAGTTAGACACAAAAAGAAGGAAAAAAACATTGATAATGAACTCACGCTATCATCTTAAGCATGTTAGCCATTGACATCTGGACCTGCTGCGACATATCTGCAACACATTCATTTAATTTTAATTAAAAAAAAACACTCAAAAACTAGAACAGAAATACTAAAAATTATATATAAATTTCAAGTTAGGATTTAAGCACGCATTTTATTTTAATTCTACAAATGAAAATACTCTCGATTGAACATAATCAATTAATTTGATAATTTGAAGTCATTTATTAACGTTTAGAATATTCTCAAGCTTAATTTATTATGCAAATTATGATAGAAAAATTGAACAGAATATCATGATCTAATTAAACTAAAATAAATAAATAGATCCACAAGAACCTAAACATGCAAACTAATTCCATTTTTTCAAAAAAAAACACATATTAAAATTGAATATTAAAAAAGAAGGAACGATAACACAAAATCAACTGTTCAAAATTGCGATTCAAAAGAGTCAAAAAGAAAACAACAGAAACGAACCGTAAAGAAGAGAAGAGAGTTGAGAGTCAGATTCTGTAGAAGAGGAAACAGCTTGAGCATCGATAACTTCTGTTGGATTCGCCATTAAAGATCGTTACAAAGCTTTTTCTGGCACTGTGTTAAACAAACAAGTGAAATCTGATTTTAAGGAAATGGCGCGAGTAGAAGATTTGAACTTTAACAATACTAAATAGCAAAATCACCGCTACCGATTGCACAAACTGTATGTGTGAGCTGGGCTGAATTTGGACCGGACCTTAACTCTTGAAGCCCATTCAAATCGAGTCAGATGTACAGGTTCATTTCTTTTAGATTATTTTCGGTTCATAAATTTATTTCTCGTGTAAAATATGAGTAGGATTTGATAAATTTTTAAAAAATAAATCTTAAATGGCTAATGTCACTTTCCCTATTTCATCATGTTATTTGATTACTTGAATTGACAATGTGATATAAAAAGTTACAGTGCAATAAATGGTTAAAAAGTAAAAGCACGGTGTCCAAATATGAATATGTGTTACAAATTTAGTCGGTGGTAGAATCAAAGAACAGAAAAAGTGAAAAAAAAGTTAGTGACCCAAAACAGAGCAGGTGAAAAGATTAAAAAAAATTGAGAAAACCAATAGGTAAAGAATGGCCGCTCATTATGTTCTTGCCTTCTGCAATTGAGTCTATCGAACTACCAAATTGATGCTTCTAATGATACTTTACTTTTTTTTAAAGTAAGCTTAAATTTAATTTAATCCTAATTTGGACAAAATATTTATTATTCAAATTAGGTTCGTATCTTAAATGAATACAAACTCAGATCAGACATTTTCGATCTGTGTTGGAGTTTAATCAATTACATAAATCCAATTTTACGTATAAAAAATGTCTTATGCACGAGTTTATACCAATTTAATGTAGAAATATAAGTCTCTAAACTCAATCCAAGCAAATCGAATGGACATACGGCTCATTGATCAGGTTTTCTCGCTAGTATTACCGCATTTTTTAAATTTGAATGCGGAACGTTATCACAAAGATTAGATGGCAAATTTAGTTCTTAATCCAACAATTATGATCATCTTTTAAAATACTAACTGAGTGTGGATATCAAAAGAGAGCGTATCTTTCTCTAGGAAACAAAATCATATACTACACAACTTGATCATTTTTTTTCTTAAATGAATAAGAATAAACTAGGATCGTGCCTCTTAATTCTATTTATAATATAGTATTTGAGAATTTTTTGGTACTTGTGGAGGTAGCAGCTACCAGGCTAGCACGTGTGACTTCTAAGGTAAGAAAAAATAACATTTTTTTTATTTTATGTCTTGTTATTAAAAAAATAGTATTTAAATGACTATTAATTGAAATATTGTCTTTTACTTTCGTAGAAGTTAAAAAGGAAACAGTATTTTCGAAACAAGGATCTGTAACCACCACATTCCACTCTTAATTTACTTGCTTCTAAGAATTTTGTCTAATGCACTTGACAACAGAATAACTTATTATAGGAAATAGATTCAAAAATAATAATTCATTATAGGCAGTAAAAAAAAGAAACTAATAGGTTTAGTTTACTAAAAAATAATGTTCGATTAAATTGGATGAATTCAATTTTTAAAAGATTATTGCATTCATTATGAATGTACAATAACCGTGTGAATGCTTTTATTAGGTGTTAGTTTGTTCAATAATATAACTACCTAAAAAAATGAATTGAAATTTCCTCAAGTTCAATGAACTTGAGAGTTCATGTTCACGATCTAACTGTTTATCGTAAAATGAACGGTGTACATTAATTTGATTAAAATTATTTTTTTTTTATCTACGCCACCGTTCATTACAAATTAGCGGTGTAAATCGTGAACATTGACCCTCTCAGGTTTAAAATGAACTTGAGGGAATTTTAATCCTAAAAAAATAGTTAGGGTAATTAAAAAATGTATTGGTATTTAATAGCATAAATTTTTGAGTTAACATAATTAAGGTTCTAATTGTATATTTTTCTATTTTTAAACCAAATGAAAAATGGTATCAAAACTCATATTTCGGACGCTCTTCAATTACCGTATGATTTGCCGTCACACAATTTAATTGATTATATGTGTTTGATAAAATTATTATACATATGTTTATCCGGCGTAATATGTGCCAAGGAATGGTATTAAAATAGGTCTCAAATTGCTATATATCATGTTGAATACTTCTTCTAATAAGTTAGGTAATGAACTGCGTAAGCGTGATTAATAACAACAATGACATAAATTTTATATAGATAGAAAGTTATTCAATATTCATATATTATATAGATGCCAAACTCAGTTCTTAAGCCAAATCATATGTGTGTTTATTTAACAAGCAAAAAGGCTGGCATACAATTAGTGGTTCATATACCATCTAATTTTAGAAAAAGCACATGTTTTTACGTATACGATACATACATATATGGGAATCCATATATAAATGTGTGTGTTATGACTAATATATAATATAAACAACTCTTATAGGATAATAGAATTATTATACCAATGAGCTATAGCTCAAATGGTATAAGCGCTAAGCAGCAGACTGCTAGGTCGTGGTTCGATTCCTCCCACAAGCGCTTCCCCCTCCCCAAATTATCAAAAAAAAAAAGAATTATTATAAAACAAATATCAGTTTAAAAAAAAAACGTATGAGAAATTTATGCACTTATATTTAGTGCACTTTTGACAAAAAGAAAATATGAGTACATCACTCACTTTTTTCAAGCACCTTAAATATATGAAATTTAGTTTGTTTTTTTTTGGGTCATCATATATAGTCCTCATATTGATGGTTGAAAAATTAAAAGTTAGTCACATTCAAACATTGCATGAAATACAATAAGAGTAAATATCGAAATTTAATTGTGATAAATCTCAATTATTTATCAAATGATAATGAAAAATGTCAATGGTCTCGAAATTCTTTTGATTAACTCAATATTTTACTGAACTCTGTTTACAGTCTAATATTTACCATACTTTTATGACTATTTAATCTCTTTTTGAATAGTCAATGTACAATAGTATGATTAATTAAAATTACAGTATTACGTTTCTTTTCCTAAAATATAGTATATGTTAGAGATAGTTTGAAACAATAATTTGTAATAAATTCACCGGCGGAGAGCAAAATCGAGCCCATAACTTTTATGAAATGTACGGCGAGCGTATACCAACTAGGCTATACCTCGTGTACAAAAGAGAGTAACTAACAATTTGATTATCTACATAGAACTATAAGGTTGTCTACATTTAATTAGAATAACATTTTTTTAAGAAATATATTTTATATTTAATTACATATATTAAAAAATAAGTTAATGAACGTTGATAATATAAAAATGAATAACAGAATTTAATATTTTATGGTTAAATTTCATATTTATTTTTATCAAAAAAAAATCATATTTATAAAAATTTATACCCATTATTTTTTTGATTAAAATAAATTTCTTTTCTTTGCAGTATAAAAATTTGAAAAATTATTGCACACAACCGTTACGCCACGTCATTCGTGCAACAAACCAATTGTGCGTTAGCCATATGGAAAATTGAATGATAAAAAAAATAAGTAATAATTAAAAGATTCCCTATCGCAAATGTTCATTGGCTTGATGTAAAAATGACGTGGCGCAACGGTTGCATGGGATAAACACTCTAAAAATTTCACTTCCTCCAAAAAACCGCGTTTTAATTCGTAGTACGGAATGGTGAATATAAACCGTCGATGACTCGTCCTTTACAAAAGGAATCTTCAGATAACAGCCGTTTGATTTTACGGGGATTGGCCGGTTCAAATACACGTGTCGGTTTATTCACTCAAGCCCCAAAAGCTGAGTCACGCAACACGACAAGAAAATATTGTATTAGTACCAAAAGGCTTAAAAAGGTCATAAAGCAACAGAGTGAGAAAATGATCACTTGTGGTTAAATTTTAACTATTGTTAGGGTTAACTAACTGGCGTATTGTTTAACACTCTAACAAAGATCACTTTACCCCCCTCAACTTGGCACAAAGTATCAAAAATGTTTAAATTAGTAAAATCAGATCACTTTTACTCTGAATTTGGCAAAACCGGTTCAAAAACCCCCTACGCCGACGTGGCAGCTTAATTGAAGAGTAGGTTTCTAATTATTTGTAATTACTCTAAATAATCATACTTAAATACTAATTAATCAAAATTAAATCCTAATTAATCTAGGAGTTTGTTTTTTGAAGAACAAACTCCGGCGCATGTTCTTCAAAGAACGGACAGTATGTTCTTTAAAGAACAGACGCCAGAGTTTGTTCTGCAGACAGTGTCTGTTCTTAGAACAGACGGGTCTGTCAAGGTCTGTTTTTGGAATAATATACCCGTCTGTTCTTCAAGAACAGACCTGGAGCTGTTCTTCCTCAAGAACATATTCACGGGGTCTGTTTAATTCACCCCTAAAATTGACACAAAATATTAAAAAATTATTTTTAAAAGAACCATCAAAGAAGTCTAAAATTTTATCAAGCCGATTCAAAAACGCCCTCATCACTCTCTCAAATTGATATGTAATGCCTTTTCAATTATCAATTATTTCTTTATAATTTTAAAAATGTAGATATTATACTGACTTCTAACTAAAAAAAATAAAGAGATCGTTAAATTTTGAGTGACGATCGTTGACTTCCAATAAACAAATAACATTAGAATTTTCGGATAATAAACAGTGGGGGTATCCAAACTTTCGCTATATTTCATTTTGGATACTGAATGTTGATTTTTTTTTCATTTTGGTTACTAAATTTTATTTCTTTTCAATTTGATTATCAAACTTTACTTTTTTTCCAATTTGGCTAGCATAGTTTAATTTTTATTTTCAATTTTGTTATAAAATTCAGTTGTCATGTCATCTTTTTAGGTCTAAAAACCTCGGTTGAAATAATTTTAAATTTCAGTACCCAAAATAAAAAAAATTAAAATTTTTCGGTAACCGAAATAAAATATAACGATAGTTCGGGTACCTCCAGTGTCTATTATCCTATAATTTTTGCAGCTGAAGATTGCTGAACACTATGGACGATCATCAGTTCAACTTTGACAACTGTTTACCATCTCGTTGCTTGGCTCGTTAAACTTTATTGTTCTATTGACAACTGATCAATTTAACTGACGATCGTTGGTTACATACTGATGATCCTCAATTGATAACCATTATTTAACGACTGTTCGTACATTTTCAAGGAGGCTCATCGACATGATTTTGACCTTTGTGGATTTGACCGGACTGATGACCGTAAAAAAAATCGACGATTGTTGTAATTTTCACACAAAATTATTTTATCTATACAATAACCTTAGAAACATTAAACACATCAATTTGCTCATATATTTATATACATCAAAAATTGAAAATACAAACACACATGATCCAACAATCTTATATCATCTGGAATATATTTCAATCAAACGTTAAATAACCGAGTCTTCAACATATTTAGATATAAAATTTGAATACATGTTGAAATTTTTTAATAATCCAAAGATCTATGTTGAAAATGCAAATATTATAATAAAACACACTAAAAACACATAAAATTCTTGATGGAAGTAGTTTATTCAGAAAAATATAAAAATAAAGACAAATATAAATACATCAGTGAAAATTTCGTCAGCACCGGTTTAAAATAAAAAATTATTGTCTTTTTAATTTATTTTTTAAATGATAATCTTTTTTGGAGAGAAGAAGCGGACAGTGGTCAAAAGTTATCTTTTAACCGTACCAAATTAAATTGGAAAAATGGTCAAATGAGCCCTCCGTGTTATGTTTGAGTATCAGGTTGGCCATCTATGTTTGAAAAGGTGATAAAACACACGAGATGTTTGAAAAATAGTTCAAATAAACTTCTTCTTCTAACATCGTTTTAAAAATCGTCAATTTTTGTTATGGTAGAATCTGACGTGACTTATATAACTTGAGGTGGTTCAAATATGCCCTCAATATTATTTATCACGTGGTTCAAGCATGCCCTTCATGTATGAAACTGTTCAAACATGCTCTTCATGTATAAAAAGATTCAAATATACCCTTCATGTATAAAAAAGTTTAAATATGCTATTAATGTATTAAAATATTTAAATTGAATTTGAGCAGTAGAATACTCCGCTCAATAAGACTGCGAACCTTTAGTAAATTTTTTTAATTCTTTATTATTATATATAAAAATACAATAATATCTTTTTTTTCATTAAATTTAATTTTTAAATATTTTTACATATAATCAAGTTGAAAATCCAGCCCAAATTTCAGTTATACTATCGAGTTTGAGTTTAAGCTTATAAAATTATATTTTATTAAATTTGAATTAAGTTTTAAATTTATAATTTTAAAATCAAATCAACCTTAAAAGTGATTGTATTTTTCTTAAAATCGACTAGTTTACATTGCTAATATCAAGTGATAATAATATCCTTTGTTACGAGACAAATTTTTCAAAATTTCAATAGGTCATCTCATGCACAAGTATCAATATAAGTTAGAACAAATAATCGAAACTGAACAAACCGAATAAAAAAAGAAAAAAATATAAAATCAAATGACCCAATAGAGTGCTAATTTGGTTGGTTAAAACAGACAGAAATACAGTTAATTTGAATAAAATTTAAAAAAGTAAAAAGTTAATTTGAATAATTTAAATCTAAAACCGAACAAAAAAGTAAAAAGTTACATTTTTTATATTAAAACCGAACCGACTAAATCCAAATTTATAATCAAACCGACTGAAAGTCACCAGTGTGATCGGTTACTTTGGTCGATCGATAATTTTGCTCACTATTACTGGTGATATTTGAACCAATTCATACACGAATGACGTATTTAAACATATTTATGCATAAAATGCTCATTTGAACTTTTCCATACATTTTTTATTAATAAAGAGCGTGTTTGAATTTTTTTTATACATGAATGACATACTTAAACCGCCGGTCAAACATTGAGAGCATACTTGAATCATCTTAAGACCTCGTTAGATTCCACCCAATCAACGATTGAAAGATTTTTAAACAATGTTAGGTAGAGAGGCTTATTTGAACTATTTTTAAAAACGTTAAAGGTCTTTTAGTATCTTTACAGACATAAAGAGCCGACTTGATTTTTTAGGCTAAATATAAAGTGTATATCTAACTATTTTTCTTATTAAACTAAACTTAACTTATAAATTTAATTCTATTTGTAACTCGATTTGATTTTTTCACCTCTCTAACTGCGGATAAGTGTCAATATAGATCTATTTCAGATGGCTAAAACATTTCTAAGTGTATTGAGAAATTGTGGGTTGGGTTTGAAACACGCTTCTATAATTAACAATTAACAATTAAAAACCAAAGGTGTCGATTATTATCTTTAAAAAAAAACTGCCGGATGAATAGTTCTGCACCAGAAGCGGAAATTTTACCATTATGATTCATAAACAAACAAGGTACATTCCAATAACCACCGACTGAAAAGAGGGGCACATTAGTAATTTGAGCAACTCAGAACAAGACATTATTGTTGTTAACTCGGCTAAGAATGACGCAGTTAGGAGACGTTACCGTTTGTCAGTGCCAATAAATAAGGACATTACTGTCCTCTTGTGATGATTAACCCAAGTCCGTTTTATTTTTATTTTATATTTCTTTTATTTTAAATTTATGTTTTTTAATATTTTCTTTCATTTTCTGAAACTTTTATTACATCAATATGCTTAATAAAATTTACATTTCTCGTTTTAAAGAATAATATTCAGTGTCGGACAAGGTTCGGACTCAGGGGACGGAATTTAAAAAAAATATATAAAAAAACATCTAATAAAATGACAATAATTGAAAAGATATTTATATATTATAGACTTTTCAATTTATTTTGCATATATTGTAATTTGTAAATAACATAAAACACACAATTAATTGATTATTATACAATTACATAAATAAAATTAATTTGTGCATCCAAAAAAAGATAAATAAATTTGTGTAATTAAAATAGAAAAATAAGTTATTCAAATGAAAAAGTTTGATTTTGAAAGAGAAAAATAATTAGAATTTTAAAAATATAGTACTATAAATCAAAGAGTAATTAAAAAATTTGAAAATTTGAAAAATAAATAATTACGTTAGAAAATTTGGGGTTAATTTATAAATTTTGGCAAATTTTAGATTAAAAAAAATCAAAACTTATTTCTCTTTTTATAAAAAGATAAAAGGCTATTTTGTCCTTTTAATTAAAGGCCAGATAATTAAAAAATGCTAAATCTTTCATGAAAGTTTCACAAAAGTTCAAAACTTTCAATTTTATCCAATTTATCTTAAAACTCATGATTTCATTTCAATAATGTCCAATTGTGTAATTTTGCTCATGTGGCGCCTACGTAGCGCTGATGTAGCATGCCACACATCAGCGCCACATAAGTAAAATTGTGTAGTTGGACATAATTGGAACGAAATCACGCGTTTCAGGACAAATTGGATAAAATTAAAAAAATAAAATGTTATGAAACTTTCATGAAAAGTTTGACTTTTTGAAACATTTGACCTTAATTAAATAAAAGGCAAACTGGCCCTTGACCGTAAAATAGGTTATCTGTGAACAGGATAAAAAACTACTCGGGTACTGTTACGGCTCCATTAAAAGTCTCCCTGATTTCGGGTTTCAATTGAAACGTATGATCTAAACCGTAACTGCTGTTACTTTCCCCTCACGTTCTCTGAGCAGAGTAGGGAAGACGGTCGCCCGAACTCGATCTACTGGCTCCGCCAATGATAATATTTGTATTAACTTTTACGAGTTAAGAATAATTTCATTTGCATATAATAATAATAATAACTAGCAAGCTCATATCAAAAAAAGACATACAAAGCTAAAATTATTTGTGTATAAAAATATTTTTTCTTAATTAAATATAGAATTAATAAAATAACATCCAAATACTTCATAAATCAAATAATACTAAAATTTTAAAAATACATTATAACAGATAATTAATCTATTTTAAAAAACAAAACAATAAAGTGAAAATTAATGATAAAATTTTAATGTCAAATAATAAACCCAAATTTTGAAAATTTATAAACATTATTTACATCCTTAAAAATGTTATTTTCACCGTGCTCCGTTTCAAATATACTCCAGTGATATGAAAATCACATTAATTCATCAAAAGGTTTGAATCTAATTCGTACCAATGCTAAATATTTTCAATTTAATTAAGGATCGACACATCAATATAAAAAATGACATTATTAAAAACAAACTAAAAATGCTCAAATCTCTATGACGAAGCAATTTATTAAAAAAAGAACAAAATTTTTAAAAGTATGTATATTAAAAGCGAAAATGAAAATCATAAACTAAAAATCTGCATCTCCGAACCACATAACAAGATTTAAATAAAAATTAAACTAGAAAGAGAAAGTAGAAAGAGGGAGAATGAATTCAGAGATACTCTTATACATAACCATTTACTATTTTTGTTCTCTTTTAGATGTCCTATTCTCCACTTTAATATTTCAAGTTTTATTTTACTTTTAAAATAATTTTTTATTCTTTTTAGTCATTTTAAAACAAATTTTAAATATAACTCCACTATCATTAGCAACGACAAAACATTAATATATATACAATGCAGATATTTTTTTTATAATGTATATATAAAATAAAATACAACTTTCGAAATAAAAGCTTTTAAAATAAAACGGAGGGAGCACAATTTATAAATAATCTCATGTAATAAAAAATACAAATTACAAAGGGTGGCGATATTTATAAAGCAAGTTTTAATATAGACAGAGAAATTTTTAAGATTGACATTATTATCCTTTTATAATTAGTCAATTATTTTTTTCTTTTGATTTAATATTTTTATTCCTAATTTAATTTTGTTGTTTTGGGAAATCATCAATACAATAGATTTTTTTTTACAAGACATACAATTGTGACAAGTTTCAAGAACATGCAATTAACATATACTTTAAAAAAACGATAACCCACAAATAAAAATAATGAGAGATTCTTAGGTAGACTCGGTCTACCACGTCATCCGTAAACTAACCTATCATATTATGACATGTCATTAAAATAGTGGCACTATCGTAATTTTGTTTATTACTTATTTACACTTTTGGATAGTAATATTACGATAGTACCATTATTTTAATGACGTGTCATAACGTGATAGGTTTAGTCTACGGATGACGTGGTGGACTGAGTCTAACTAAGAATTTCTCAAAAAGAATAAAAGAAATCGACATATACCATTAGTTAGTTTTCTTAAATTTTGGCATGAAGTCAATTTTACAGTTAAATTAATGATATACATTCTGATTTAAAATTGCTCCGTATATTGTTAATATTGACAAAAAATAAATGGTGGATGACTTAATATAGATTTGTTTATATAAATAATAATGATTAATATATAATTTAGATAATAGAAAGCTAAAAATATTAATTTCAAATATTTAAAAAAAATTCAAAAGTTGATTGGATCATAATCCAAAATTGGATTAATCAAATTTGTTGCACATCCTTCATGAATATAATGATCCACATCCACTTGATAATAATGATTACATGGGTTTAATTTTCAAAATAATAATAATAATTTAAGGATGAAAATATCAAATTAAAAGACGGAAATAATATATTTTTTTATCGAAGAAGAAAATAATTGACTAATTATAAAAGGATGTGATGCCAAATATTAAAAGCTGCTCTGCTGATATCAAAACTTACTCTGAAAATATCTCCATCCTTTACAAATTAATATATTTAAAGTTGTCAAAAGTACTATTGCATTCTTATATCTTTTTTGGTGACTAAAACTCACTCTATTGAGCCGAAACTCAATATCATTGTCAAATTCCGGTATGTGGACCGCACGCAAGCTCACATACCTGGTAATTCCGGGTTATAATGGCCAACAAGGTAGAAGCTAAAAATTAAAATTTGAATACTAAGTGATGGAGTCTGCCTTCTGATCCGGTGAATGAGACCTGCAAAACAGGGTAGAAGCTAACCGGACGGTGATTGTCCGATTTAACTCTCCGATGCTAATGTCAGTTTAGAGCTTTAAGCAGCGTTTTGAGTATATTAGTGTAGTTGTGTGTTTAGTCATATCTCATGCTCCTTTTATAGTAGACGATTGCAAATAGTGTTGTAGTAGGAAAATGAATCATACTTTTGTTGGGTTTGACCCTGATTAGGAGTAATCTACCTTATTCGGACATGAATCCTATTTAAGAACGTCTTCCTAAATAGTCCCGTCTCCCTAAATTAGAACTTATCTTCCTAAATTGGAGTTTGTACCCAAATAGGAGAGATCAAAATTATGTAGTAAATCTGATAATCTATCTGAATTACAGGGTCGACGCGCTTTGCCCGGGTCATCAGGGATTCAGTGTTTATTTTATTGGATGATATCGTGGCAGGTTTTATGGATTCGCCCATCTTTCTCATATGTTTGGTTCTTCTGACGGGAGTCCGATATCGTATGAGAATGGATCTCCTGCGACTTGACTCCATTATATATTACATTATTTTTTATTATATTCCAAAAAATTATTACTGGAGAAACAATTATAATCAGATAAAAATAAATTTTAATTTTAAGTAATATATTATATTATGATTTTTTTAATTATATTTCAAAAAGTTATTATTGGAGAAAGAATGGGGATAAAAAAGAAAATACAAAAGTCCTCACATTAACATTGCTTGTTTTTTTTAACTATTTAACCATCCATTTAACTTTTCTGCAAAAAATTCAGGACAATGATATTAATGGTGGAAATAAAAGACTGGTAAAAAATTTAAAAATGTTGAAAGCTGAACTTTGAATTCATCACAATTACCAACATGACTGAATAATCACTACAAAAATGACAATAAGGGTAAAAACTAAAAAACACAAAAATAAATAGAAAATTGTTTTTTTGACGAAATCTATCGAGAGATCTCTGTATTTTATCATTTTTATTTAAAAAATCTCTATCCCAAAAAAATTATCTTTTTATTCTATAATACATGTCAAGTTTCGATTTTCCTGCCCTTTTATATGACTGAAAGAAAAGAAATTATATTAATAGCGGGACTAAAAAACATAAAAAGGGCGTAAAATATTTTGTTTAATATAAGGATTAAAGAGATAATTGTTTTGTAGTAGAGGCTTTTTGAGTAAAAATGGTAAAATACAAGAACTTCTAAATGTATTTAGCCTTTAATATTTTATTTAACTTAGAAATGGATGATAAAAAGTGTGTGAAGAGATAGGAGACAGAAACAAGACATGTCAACATAAAAATTAACATACAAATTTTAATGTTAAAATAACTCAACAAAGGAGTAGGTAGAAACAAAAAACTGTGGGCAAAAGAAAAAGAAAAGACTTTATTTATGATAAAAAAAAAGGTATAATTAGTGCAATGGAGTATATGAGAAGCTCACTGGTTTGCTGATTTTGAGGGTGAAAGAAAAGGAAGCAGTGCTCTCCAAGTTTTTCAACACTAAATATTACAAAATCTGAGCTTCACAAGAAAGAAAGAACCCATCTTTTCTTTTCTTTCCATTTTTACTCTATTTGGGGGTTTCCTCTTAAAAACATCAACAACTCAGGTGTGCTTTTTTATACTTTGATTGAACAAATTTTGGGCCTTTTTCTCAGTTTGAATGCTCTGGTCATCTTCTCATATGCATTGTTGGTTGGTTTTATTAGGATTTCTCATCTGGGTATGTCATGTTTTTTGTATTTCTGATTTAATGTCATCTGGGTTCTTTCAGTTGCATGTGAAAAAGGCTGTTTTTTTTTTTAAATAAAGTTTCATTTTTTTAGTTTAGTTGTTGCATGCATTTGGTGTGTTTTGTTAGATAATTTTCTATCTTGCATTTAATTAGATAATTTTCCTTGTTTATGTTAGCTTTGGTTGCGCTTTTGTTTCTTCAGGTAATTGATTCTTGTATGTTGAAATGCTAATTTTCCTCAATGTAGCTTGATGATCTATGATAATCATGTTTAGCAACCCACATAATCAGTTCTTGTGTTTAATTTTTCCCTAAAATTGACATTTGTTCATTTGTTGCAGGAAAAAAAGGGGCTTTGGTTTGGTGTTTTTGGGGGTAATGTTGAGGAAAAGAACCAGATCCTTCCAGAAAGATCAACAAATGGGTCCTTTAACAAAGTCTGATTCTGGTTCTGGTTCTGAGTCCTATAACACCAACTCCTTTTTCAATGTCCCTGGTCTTTATGTTGGTTTAAGTCCTAAGGGTATGTCTGATTGTGATTCTGTTAGAAGCCCAACTTCTCCTCTTGATTTTAGGTTGTCCTCCAATTTGGCAAATCCTTCCTATAGGTCCTTGAGGTTGTCCCAATATGGGCACCAGAAGAGCTGGGATTGTAGTAAAGTAGGCTTAAGTATTGTTAATTCTCTTGATGGTGATGGTGATTCTAATATGAAAGCATCTGGGGATGCTATGAACTCATCAGATAGCAAGAACATTCTTTTTGGCCAGAAAGTTAGGAATAAAACCCCAAACTTTCAAGTCAATGCTAATTCTTTCGAGGCACCGAAATCTCTGCCCAGAAATTTTGCGATTTTCCCTCATGCCAAGTCCTCCTCTTGTCAAGAGGGCAGCTCCGATGTTATTTTTGAGATCGGAGAAGCCCTACCTGAAGGTGAGCGCTTCGGAAAAGTTCGGTCTTGTTCACTAGACGCCTGCAAGTCATTTTCGAACTTGTCCCATTTGGCTAATCGGAATTCTAATGTTGGTCGTGGAGAATCCCTGCTGAATACTGTAGCTAATAACCGAGTTACTTCTCCTCTTCAATTTTCGGGAGGAAGCCCGAATTCAAATAACTCTTTTCATATCGATTTGAACTTACCACCTGCTGGCTCTGCTAATGGATTTGTTGATTCTCTATCTGCCAGCGAAATTGAGCTCTCTGAGGATTATACATGTGTAGTTTCACATGGTCCTAACCCCAAAAAGACTCATATTTATGGTGATTGCGTTTTGAAAGACTTCTCTAATGGAGGAAAGGAGGCTGCAATGCCTCAAGCTATTACTAGCTCTAAGATTCATAGTTCATTCGCATCAAATGATTTTTTGAACCTCTGCTATTACTGCAACAAGAAATTGGATGGCGGAAAAGACATTTACATTTACAGGTTTGTCCGAGTTATATTTATTTAGATGCATCATACTCATGCTGTTTTTCCAGAGGATGTTCATTTTGAAATGCTAGTTCTTTTCTTGCAGAGGTGATAAAGCCTTCTGCAGTTTAAATTGTCGTGCACAGGAGATTATGATCGACGAGGCATTGGAGAAAGCAAACAATAAGTCATCCAGTGAACCTCTCAAGTCCGACGATGACAAGGAACTCTACGAGAGTGGCATTTTTGACGCCCCATAGTCGCTCCAATGCCTTATTAGTAACCGTAGCCACCACGCCCATGATTGATGAAACTCTCAGCAAGGTTAGACACCCTTGATCATCTGTTTTGAAAGAGCTGTGCTTGTGCATCTGTTAGCAGCCATGGATGATCGTTTTGTATATCGCCGCCTTTGCTGTTTGTGGTTCATTCACGGTCATGGGAAATAAATGATTTACTTTGGCTATATTTTTGCTTTTGGTCATCATAATTCAGACTTGCATCCTCTTATAATTTATGTACAACTGGTAGCCAATTTTTTAACGCTACCCAAGTTTAACTATTTGACCAGCCTTATAATGTAAGTCTGTGAACTCAACAAGTTTTTGACTGAATATAAAATGCTATATTAGCTGTTGTATTGTATGGCATTTTCTTTAAGCTTGAACGTTTACAGCAACTTGATTCCGATTTTGATGCTGCAAGCTATGAAAACGTTGAAATGGGAAATCCGTAAATGAAAAACGGTAAAATGTTATTCTTATATATAAAAAAAGTTTTTGAGTTTTAGATGCGTTTCTGTTTTCGGAAACAAAATGTTGAAATGTAAGACTCGGCAAGTTTCCGCGTAACTTAACTGCTAAGTACTTGTTCCTTTCTTGGCTTGGATGACAAAGTAGGGAGTGAAAAAGATGAGAAATGCCCATGTTGGGATGATGAATTAACATAGTTTGTAGTTATCAGTGATGACAAAAGGTCCATGGGCATGATGTAAGCTATAATTCTAGGATATGTCGACATATTTTTTCAAATTTGAAAGCTCATTTTTCAGCCTTAATAATAGTTTTTGCAGTTGTGTGGGTCCAAATATTACACCATGATGATGTGATGTGTGATATTGTATTTTTTCGTGGTTGTGTGGGAGCATGCTATGGTGGTTCATGAATAAGGCAGGTGTGACATTTATGTCTTTTATCCTAGGATTGTGAATAGAGATAGAAAACAGTTGCAGCTCATGTTTTGTCTCGACTAGTTTTGTCCCTTGCAAACTTTGATTCACCAGACATCTGTACAGAAACAGTTCCCGTTTTTGGATCGGTGAAATTTATAGTTATCGGTATTTTCTGTCGTAAGCCTGAGATTGGATGATTCATGACTGGTTATCAGACCAAATGCAACAGCCAATCTCTCGCCATGTCGAGATGGTAGCTCTTGCTTCTAACATTCAATAGATCTCTGCACATCAAGGGTTTGAGTTGTACATTCGTGCACAAATATGTTGTACGTTGTGTTTCGGCATTTCATTTTTGTTTTCAAAAATACTTTTAAAACTCTGGAGTTTATACGTCTTGAGATGGAAGTAAGTTATGAATATAGAATTTGAGCAGTATTTTCAAAAATAAAAAAGTAATTTCGGACAATATAGTTTTTCATAAATGTCAACAACGGCAGAAGTATTTTCAAAATTAAAAATGAAGCTGTCTCGGACAATATAGTTTTTCGTATACGTCTAGCAATGGCAGAAGCCTTCTTTTAAATGTAAACATAAAGCCAAATGGTATGATTCAGGAACCCACTTCCAATGAATATGAGCTTGTCAGGCTTGTGCACACCTGAAGTCTGCATCTTCTGGGAAAAGCTCAAATGATTCTCTAAGTCTAAACAGATCACGCGACGTTCCAAAAAAGTAAATCATTCTCTGAACTTCAGACTGGATTCCATAATACAAACCATTTTTTATATTACAATCTTTTATACGCTCATGGAGAAATTCTTAGGTAGACGGACATAGACGAGTCTATCACATAATCTCTAGACTAAGTCAATCATACTATAACATTTCATTAAAATGATGGTAAAATTGTAATATTATCTTTAAAATTTGAATACACTTATTATACAATTATTAATTTAACCGATCCAATTAAAACTGACGATCACTCATGTTCGATTTTTCTCTAAAAATAAAAATGAATTCAACATATTTAAACCCAAAAATTATTGAAATTTTTAAATTAAATTTTTAATGATCGATCAATTATATTAGAAAAGATGTGTTTGTAAAAATTTAAAATAAAGCTTTTGATGCAACAATTTCAGAACACAAACGATTAATAGTTTATATTATTTTATTTAAAAGTATACCATATATTATATTTTTAATTTGAATTCCCTTAAAAGAAAAATCCACGTCCATCACTGGCTACTAGCAACAAATGAATCAAACGAACATACGCTCAGTATTTGAACAAGATATAATTAGCAAAGGTATTGGTAATTTTTCTTATTGCTAGAAATGAGAGATGAAAAAATATAGCCAGTTAAGGGATAGAGGAACCAAATACCTTTCGGCCGAGTGAGTTCCAAAACCCCAACAAATTTTGAGTTCAAATTCTGGAAAAGACAATTTGTAAAAATATCATTTGAAAATGGCAAGTTATACTTAAATAAAGGTTACATTTTAAAAATGAAGACTACAAATTTCGTCTGCAGCACCATTTTATCGAAATAACGAGCTTTATAATGTAAAATTTAAATTATAGATTTGTACTGATGATGGTTAAATTGTAAACTATGTAAAAGTTATAAATTATGGTAAATTATAATTTATAATGTTTTATCTTTTTCTATAAAAGGGCAGGAACTGGAATATGCGGATAAAATGACTACAATGCCCCT
Organism: Mercurialis annua; assembly: GCF_937616625.2. Classification (NCBI taxonomy): domain Eukaryota; kingdom Viridiplantae; phylum Streptophyta; class Magnoliopsida; order Malpighiales; family Euphorbiaceae; genus Mercurialis; species Mercurialis annua. The sequence continues at coordinate 52,773,643 of NC_065570.1, read as the reverse complement.
ACTAAAAGTGAAAACTCCTTGTGAAACAGGAATAAAATCTTCATTGTTTTGAAATTTCAGGACATATAAATATCTTGACAAAATGGAAAAGACATACTAAAGCTAAACCAATTATTTTAATGTATTGCAGTGAATACTTTCTATTAAAATCTTAGCCAACTTGAAGCTGAATCCACACATTCTAAATCATTCATGCGATGCAGCAAGAAGGACGATTCACTTTTAATATAGAATTTGAGATTCGTTTGTTAACAAACAGGAGTAGACGTTTTCTGAAATCAACCTCATATTTTTATAGTCATGTCGTACAAAACAATACATATATCAACACACGTAAAAATCAACAAATGCGTTTTTCATGTGAATCTTCGTTTTCTTCTCTTTATCTTATTGTCTTGTTATCATTAATTCTACTTTTCAGTACCATATGTTTATATACTGTAATAGTATATGTGTACCAGTTGGGATATATCACTCAAAATGTAACATTTGATTGTTTTATGGTCTAATGTCTTAAAAAAAACCAACCTTTCAAACCCTTTTCAATCTTACCCTGACGTTGTAAATCAGTCAATTTTACCCTATTTTGCATTTCAATTGTACCCTGAAATATAAAAATGACTTTTTTTATTTGACAAAAGTCAAAAAATTCTTTAAATTGACCCTTTTTACATTAGATTAACTTTTTATATTAAATTGATAATTTTTAAAGAATTTTTTTGAACTTATGTTAAATAAAGAAAGGCTAAACCCATGTAGAGACCCTTGTACTATATCATTTTTGTTCAAAAAGCCCTTGTACTATTTTTTTGTTCTTCAGATCCCTATACTTGACAAAATTCTAATTTTGAGGTCCTTTTGAGGGACTGGAGGAACAAAAAAATTGTAAGTAGAGGGACTGAAAAAAACTAAAAAAGGATTTGAAAATCAAAAATTATGTAAGTAGAGGGACTTGAAAAATAAAAAAATAGTACAGGGACTTTTTGAACAAAAATGATATAGTACAAGGGCCTTTAGATGGATTTAGCCATAAAGAAATGACATTTTTATACTTTAGGGTACAATTGAAATGAAAAAAAAAATGCAAATTAGGGTAAAATTGACAAATTTTCAACGTCAGGGTAAGATTGAAAAGGGGACAAAAGGTCGGAATTTTTTTAAAGCATTAACCATTGTTTTATCCTCATTTTCACTTGCTTACTAAATCGTGACTTATCATAATTTGCTATCACTACCCTCTTTGTATATATCTCTCTAGATATATAAACAATCTTAGTAGTTACCTATTTGAAATTCTCAAAATTAATAATGTCGCATAATCTATACATCATATACCGCCAATGTGGTTTTCTTCTTAGCTTTAATTATAGTATAATGGCATCATCCACAATCAGCAGCTGCAAAAATATGTATGAAACCGATTTTTTAGCTGACACCTACCGGGTTTGTCAATCAACTTTAGTTCTCTTAGTTTGAAAAGAGATGGATATATATATTGAGAGAAAATTGTCATAACATCAAGCCTACACCACAAACATTCAACTAAAGAGAATTGGTAGACACAAGCCTTGCTTCCCGCTTCCACTTGGAAGTTGTTCGAACCCGCCGGTCAGCAACCCAAAGAGTTCGCAGAGAATCGTCATTTTTGCTTTATACTGAAGCCTTTCACCAAATGAGCCATAAAAGAATTAACGCTGCGTACTTGTAGCTGAGCAAGATATGTGATTTCCAAAAGTAAACATACAGCAAAACATGAATGGGGTTTCAACTAGCATTGAAGAGCTGTACTGCTTCACTACATCTATGAAGGGTGGGAAAAGCAAACAAGAACACGTGACGATACCAGAAAACAAAATTAATAGAAACTGAAACCGCGCAATCGCACTCTCATATTCACAGATGAGCCTCATGTAGCTGAAATATTCATTTAATAACGCTGCATCAAGATTTGAAAGAGACTATCAACTTCAAATTCCATATTTTAACAGAATCTCAGCCTCTTGTTTGACGAGTATTGTAGGACTTGCAATTAAAGCATTTCTGAGCAACAACATGGTATTGTACTTGTGAGGTCATTCCACAATCATTGCAGAGGATCCATACCTGCAATGGACAATATGGCCTTCAGTATCAAGGCTTTATATTACCAAATAATGCAAAGTTTGATTCATTTGAATTCTATAATATGTTATGAAATTCATTTCTATTCCAGAATTTCATTTCATTTGGAAATAAATTAATTTAGTAAATATTTTTTAAAAATTTGTAGATTTGATCATGTTTTATATCAAATAAATTACAAATTTATTTCCAAATGAAATGAAATTCTAGAATAGAAATGAACCAAAAGGTAAAAGTAGCTTGACCATGGTGAGAGGAAGAAGGAGATCAAGGAAAGTGAGAACGAACCATTCTATTCTGATAATTTTCTGGCATCGGTGTAGCTGCTATTTCCATGTCAAATTTCTCCCATACCTTGGACATATCACACACTGATTTTGAGCAGAGTGGGCAAGCATATCTGTTGAGAGTAACCGAATATATAAGGCATTTTTGAAATTTACCATAGAATATTAAAAACAAATTATAACACAAGTAACTGCCAAGGTTACTCACTGATAGTGTTCCCTCATCTCCTTCAAACAGCTCTTATGAATTGTGTGTCCACATGGCAAGACTGTAACATCATGCCTCGACTCGAACAGAAACTGCAGATAACCATTTTAGTTGTAAATACATAGTTGGAACTCAGACACGGTAATATGCTGAGGAAAAAAAAGGACAGATGGAGGAAACATAGAGTAACTTACCTCAAAACAAACAGGGCAGTCATGGTGCATTGCTCCCTCTACACATGGATGGCTGTCCTTTAAAATAATCGAGTAGCAGCAGCCTTCATAATACAGAAAAGAAGTAAAACACATCAGCATACTAGTCATGCTATATCTCTCAATAATGTTGCAAAAATTATGTTATCATCATTGCTTACCGCACTTGTAGCAATGGAAGAAATTCTCTCTCCCTCCAATTCTGCCAAGGAATACATTCCCAGTTAGATAATATATATAAAGAAAGTGAGATCACAATAAGCGAATGAAGAGGGGAGATCAAGATCAACAACTATTTTCAGGTGGAAAACCTATAATGATATATATAAAAAAGAGATGCTCTTTTATCATTCTTTTTCCAATCAAAGCAATTTTATTTTTTTATGATTCTGCTGTCCTTGTGTTAATAGGTAAAATACAGGCAATTTGGGATTGACACACTTTGGTAGTTAGAAAAAAGCAATTTTGTTCTGCCTTTGGTTATCATAAAGTCGAGCAAAGAGCATAATAGCAATACCTGCAAATCCCACATCCATCACAATGAAATTGCTTCTTAGATGTCTGCAAAATCCATAAAATTAAATTAGCATATCTACCCTAATAGTTAAAAAGATGGGCTCTCTATCATGACCATCCAAAAACAACACATGCTCATTTATTCTTTTAATCCACAATTACCTTGTAAAAACTGTTCTTACAAAACAAAAACACTGATATATTAAACACTTACATCATCATCAAACAGCTTGCAAGTCTCACAGAAGTACCTCCCCATGCAAACACCACAGTTCATACAGAACTGTTTAACCTGGCAACAACAAACAAACAATGAGTGACGACAAGTATTACGTTGCTTAACTAATAGCTGCATGATGACGAGCAGATGCATAGAAATGTATTAAATTAAATACAAAGAAAATATGATTGAACTTCCGTCGCATGACAAAAGTTAATTTGGTTTAAAAAATTCCACACTTTACCCTTTTGTACCCGTTTCTAGATTCCTCCATCCTGAATTCACTTTTTATTTACAGATTTTTGGCTTAAGAGTTGTGTTTCAAAGTAGTATGGGAAAATATGCCTAAATATGGCATCAACACTAGAAAAAATACTCACCTCTTGTTCAGTGCTACAAAGTGAGCATATCACCTGTCTGACTTCATGGCGTGGCATGTCATGCCTAAGCTTCTGGTCAACAGTTATGTTGTTCTGTGCCATAATAAATTTCAGCTTATCAGAAGTCACCAAAGAGGAATATTTAATAAAAACAAACCATTGCTCTTAAATCTTAATCTAAACAGTCGAAATCTTGCAGGTGACCTGTATGTATCTAAAACCAAATTCTACGAATTAACATGGCAGTGAAGTTGTGAACAAACAGGCAAGCTGTATCCTTTAGTTCTAACAATTAAAGCAACATAAGCAAAATGATAAATTAGTTCAATATACACCGTGATGAAACTGACAAATACCTTCGCCTCATTATGACAATGCCGGCAATTGAAGATCTCATTACAGCACGGTGCTCTAACGCGGCACCTTCTAAAATAATGTGGGCATCTGCAACAAAAGCATAAAATATAAACTATTTGAAACAACATGGATCCTGTGAATTTTGCAAGGCAAAAAGGCAAGGACCTTACCCATATTCCATACAGCCTTTCTCAACTTCCAAGGATTTGGGATCCATTGAACCCATACATTTTTCATTTAATTGATGAGTGTGAGAAGTCGCTGAATCTGTTTCAGTGAATCTGCATGTCACATGTTGAAACATTTCGGGCACCATTTGTTGAAACTCAGATCTTTTGTCCACTTCTCCCATAAATTTGCGGGTTCCAAACAATTAGTGTCCAAGGCGAAAGCAAATCTAGAATACCTGCATGTAGAATCATATTAAGAGAAGATTCTAAATCCTAAATGTATATACAGTCATCCGATTAAGCCAAACAAACACCCCATGAGATTGTTGCTTCAATAAATACTGCTGCAGAGTAATTGACATCAGCAACAATATATTCCATGTAAGCCTGAACAGCTCCAAAGTCCAAATCAGCAATACGCCAAGAGAAGAATCAATCAAGTACATCTATAAAATCTCAGTAAAAATGATAATGTAGCATAGAGAAACCCCACACATCATCACTTGATTCCTTCAAGAAGTCCCAGAACCAGAGTCCAATAGTTTCTGGACATAAGAGCAACACATCACACAATCAGACCTCTAAAACAGTCACAAAACATGAAGGGAAGATCATAAGCGGGGGCAATGTGCTATGTTCATGTCCATCAAGGACAAGCCTACCTCAGTTGGTATCTCTGAAGTCTGAACCAAGGCTTCTCTGAAACTGTATTTACCCCCTCGAAAAAGACATCGCTTGAATCAGATAAAGCTTTTCTTTATCTCATCTGAAACTCTTGCTATCCAGAAGCAGCAAATGCATACTACTGGAAGTTCATGACACTACTGGACATGCTAAAAAGGGATCTTGCGCTTCTTAAGAATGAGTCCCTTACCAGTAGAGCACATATCCTCTACTAAGTATGATGGTAACTTCAGCATGTTTGAACAGAATTACAGTCATGAATGGATTCTGACCTAAAAAGATATATCCACTACTACGAATTGATTTTATCTATGATCACAGACCTTCTCAAGTGAATTTCGTTGGTCACCAAATCCCTCTTGAAGATAGACCTTGATGGGAAGAATAGAGCAGATGGCATGAATATGTGAACACCATCTAGACCTTTCATAATTTCACATAAGTGTGAAACGAAAGGACTCATTAGATCTGGGATATGCGAGGGAAGTGGCAAGGGAAAGAAACAAAAACTCGGACACTGCAGAATAAATGCCATTGATTGAGTTGGTACACCACTGCCCTAAGTTATCTGAATTGAGTCAAATCATTCCTTGCTTTGCAGTACCAATTCACAATTCCCATATGCAACAAACAAAAAAGAACATCTTGAACCTTGGTGTTTAATTCTCAAAGTGGTTAAAGCAGCACATCTGTGCAGAATACTGGAAGGTCAAGAGCTCCTAATTCTGTACTGGGACTCTTCCAACTTGACTGTCCTGAATATATAGCCTGCTGCAACTCATTACGTATATAATTCGAAACAAACAAATTTAGGAAGATCTAACAATCCTGCACAGAGGATACCTAAACAGCATTTTGCAATGACTAAGTGAGACTCCAGCCTCATTCTCTTGTGTTCTATTATACTTAAAGGCCTTACTCAACATCCTATAGTATAAACAGAAAAAAACTTGACCTAAAGAATTAACATAAGGGTTTCAAAATACAAGATTTATGACCTTCCAACTAGCTCTTAAATTTCTGCTCTTTATTTAGTCGGTCAATTTTGTAGGACTAGCAAAAGAATATTGTCCACAAGACGACCATCTAAATCACCATCTGCTGAATAAACAAGAAACAATTCTTAGTGGCCATGATCACATAATCAAAGAAGCTCTCTTAGATATTACACCACCTTATAGACAGTAAAGCACGTACCTATCTGCTTGGAACACTAACAGGGGCTTGCTTCTCAACTTTAACAAAAGGGGCGTGCATATCATATTCGAAAACAATGAGAAGCTGCCATCATAATTTAAATACTATCGGGGACTTGTTTCCATGGTATTATTGTTTAGTTCCTTTTATTGTATAGCTTGCTATATATATCACATGAATTATACATAACATAAAACTTATAACAGAACATAAACGTGCCAGAAATCCATTCATGAGCTAGTTTTCTTTGCTAATTGATTTAACCTATCAAATCCAACAGAAACAAAGAAGAAATACATAACATGGGAATATCGGAACCATTAAACAAGCTTCCCCCAGCATGATCAAGTACATAAAACGGTAGCTTTATTAAACATTAACTGGAAAAGCAAGAACCCAAAGGAAACTTATTATTACTATTATCATTATCAAACAAAGTCAAATGGCAAGCCTACACAATAACATTATCAAACTGCATACAGAACATGATTCACAGAACACATAAGAAGCCAAACATAGCAATTAATAGATAATAAGCAGCACCACTGTTATAGCCATCAAACCAGAATCAAACACGATGATATTTTACTCAAACAAACACCTAAACAATAACCAAATCAAACAAAACTAAAAAAATTCCTCATTATAACAGTTCCTGAGGCAACCAAAATTTAGAAAAATTCTTTGTGAAAAAAGTTTCCAAAATTTGGCTAACTCATAACTAGAAAAAGAAAATTAGAGGTCTCAAATCAACTTTCTTCTGTTTTATCAAACATACAACTAAAACAAATAAACGAGATCATTTCTAACTGGAACAACGATGCATTACCATTAAACAGAAATATTAAAGAAATTTAACGCCAGATTTGATTGTTAAATAGAATAACGAACTTTCAATCGGCAGAGACGACTCGCCGGTCCAAGTTGATCAGTAATTTTGAATAGTTTCCGGTAAGAATCACCGGTCCGATTTTTTTTTTTTTTTTTTTCAGATTTTGTGCGTGAGAAAGAGAAACAGAAAGGTTCCTATTTATATAGACGCCGCAGTATTGGCTTTTTGTATCCAGAGGCTTCCAAGAGTTCGCTGTTTAAACTTTAAACACGACAGCGAAAGCTCTGACTCTGCCTTCATTCATATCTATTGACAGTTTTCACCTGGAATTACTATTATACCCTTCAATTGTCTTCCAAATATCTGTGGCTAGCGCTGTGCAACAACCGAACAGACTGAGATACCGAACCAAATCGGACTGAGATTTGTGTTTGGTTCGGTTATTCGATAAAAACGACCTGACGTAATGGCTAATTTGAAAACTTTAGAGTTCGGCTGATGGTTCCGTCAGGAAATTTATAAAACCAAAATTGAAGAAATCCAACTTCACAAAATTATAAAAGTTTTTGTTAATTTTTGGGTTAATTACATATAGAATCACCACTTTTATACGTTTTTCATTTTAATCACGTTTTTTAAAAGATATCATATAAACTCAACACCTTTCATTTTTTTGCAAATTTATAACCGGTGTGAAAATTCGGTGTCTCTTTGTTGACTCAACAACCGGAATCTACAAGAAAATAGAAAAGGAAAGGTATTTTTTGTTTTGATAGGGTAGAATTGACTGATTTTTAATGTCAGAGTATAATTGAAAAAGGGATAAAGATCGAGTTTTTTTAAGACATTAAGCCTTTAGGAAAAAACAATCAGTTCAATAAGTCCACCTGAATAAAAAATTGGAATTGAACCAAACATATAAAAAAGTTATGTTAATTTTTTTTGATATTTGATAATATTTTAATGGTTAGGTCATCCATTTATCTCGTTTCGGCACCATCAATTTTAGTTGGTTGAGAATTGAATTGAACCGATTAATGGCTAGTCCTATCTATGACCCTGTTGTTAGGATGTGCTTAGAGCTGTGCAATCAGTTAAACCAAACTGAACTGAATTGTTTTTTGTTTTTATTAAAAACCGAACCGACCCAAAAATTTATAAAAAATCCAAACTGAGCTAAACTGAATTTGTCGGTTCGGTCGATTTTTTTGATTTTTCGGTTTGGTTTACATGGAAAATTAACTGAAAATTTTATATACTCCAAATCAAATCAAACCGATCAACTATAATTACTTTATAATTTCAAACCGAACCGAGTTTGTCGGATCGGATCGGTTTCCGATACCCCTGGATGTGCTCCACAGTCCACACCCTGTCTCATCTCATGTCAAATTTCTCATGATTGGGAACAAAACTTTCCCGTTAAGAATAGTTAGGGTTGAGGGAATTATTGGTTAATCTAATGGAAGTTTCTAGGATTTAGGAAAGTTTATCATTTTAACAATATGATAAATGATTATAAAATAATCAGAGATTTAATACACGTTGTAAAATCAAAACAAATGTTTAATTTCTTAATTTATAATATAAACAATTATACTATACATTAAAATGAAACAAAAACGACATAGAGTGTGAACGACATTAATTATAGGACAAAACACATGCTTGAAACATAAAACGGCTGTTCAGCAAACAAATAGTAGAAAGCGGCACAAAACGACAACAATAAGTGTGCTATAGCCAATAAAGTCAGAATAAGATGAAAACATAACTTTTAGACCCTAAATTTTTATTACAGTTGTTAGTAACTTAGTAAGGATAAGAATTGCTATAATTTTGTTTTAAAAAAGTGAAATAAGGTGAATTTTCAAAATAAATTAATAAATATTAGAATGATGATTTCTATAACTTTCTCTTTAATATTGGTATTTATAATTTTTTAAAATCAAAATAGAATTTTAGCTTTAATTTTTTTGTTTCCTTTTCTTTTTAAATATTTTCAACATTATTCATCGTATTTTTCTAAATTATTTTATATTGTCCTTTTCAATTATAAATGAAAAAAAAAAGTAAAATGTATTCATCACGTCCTTTGCCAACACATTAAAAAATATTTCATAATATTATTACATATGTGAAAATTTTAAATAACTAAATTATATTGTTAATATTTTAATATTGTAGTAAAACATTGTTGGCTTTGTTTACAGATATGTGGTGGAAATAATTTAGAAAAATTATTTATTAAAGTGATTTTTTATATATAATTAAGTTTGCATCGACAATTAGACAAATTAAATAACATGTAAACAATAAATTTAATCAAAAAGAGAATTAATTGCAATAGCTTAAAGAGAAAATTAATGTTATTTTTATTACAAAATAATTAAAATAAATTGTGTAAAATATTAAAAGTTTCGTGATAAATGTTTTCCTAAATTATTTATACCACACTTTCATAATTTTATTTATTTATCTAATTTGAGTGTTTGCAATTTTCAATTTATTTTGACATATTAATCTATAATTGTCATACCCATTTTCACAAGTTACAATTTAAATAACTAATTATATTAAAACTTGATAATAAAAATAATTATTAAATTTATAAAAACAAAATAAATTATAATATTCCGCTGCATCGCGCGGATAATATGCTAGTTATTTATAATTTGAAACATTAATTTATAAAAATATGCTAACAAATGTTCGGACTAGATATTTTAGCATTCACATTTATATTTTCATTTAAAGACCCTTTGGTATTTAAAGATTAAACTTTTTAAATAATATGTCACCATGTGGAAGTTGCCTAATTGTTAAAATATATTTTTTCTTTGAGAAAAAATATTTATCTATTTTTAAGATAAGGGTAATAATTAAATATTTTTCAAATGGTCAAACTTCCAAAAAAAATGCCAAATCTTTGTTAATTATTACTGAACCTCTCAAAGTTAGTAGATATAATCTGTTTTTGCATATTATATTTTTTTTATAGCTTTTTAAACCGGTTTAATTTTTTATTGTGATTAAATTTTTTTATTGCGACACAATATGTAAATATTTAGAACTTTATTGCGATTTAATTTTGTAAATTTTATATATATGATCGTCATATTGATAAAAAAACCGGTTTGGTTCAAATTTGATTATAAAAATATATAATATGTAATAAATAGTTATATTTATTAATTTCAAAAAATTTAAAATAAAGGGTTTGGCCTTTTGCAATTGTAGTTTAGGATGCTTCATCAATATGAAGCTTGTAGATAAATTTTTAGGCAAGTTCCAGATGGTGACAAAGTTGATTACGTGATGTAGAAATCAACGGCTGTAGAGAGAGTGTGAGATAAGGATACAGCTCACACCCCATTTCTATTACACTTTCTTCTTTCCACTGTGACCGCTTGATGTTGTTTATATTTGGCTGTTGCGGTGGATATTTGACACGTGTACTGGTTGGGAGACAAGTTGACGTCAGATTGTAGCTAATTGTGACGGATGATGTGGAAACTGGAAAGATTAAATATTGATATTCTTAAATATCTTATCTTTTCAAAGATGTGATGGCCACGTATTTCTACTACATCCTTATCCGGTTACCTAGTATTCTAAATTTCGTGGAACATGGTTTCAAAAATACTACTCAGTTCTCGTTTAGAAAAGGAAAAAAAATGGCCATATAAAATTTGAATCTAAAATAAAATAAGACTATTATATACATATATTGGATATTTTTATAAATAAATAATAAAATTGGATATCGTATAAAATAAGAAAAAGATGATAAAAATGATATAAATATTTTAGAAAAAACAGATATTTTGTAAATAATCCCATTTATTTATCATAAATTTTTGAAATGATATAAATTTATTAATATATTAATCGTATAATCTTGTATGAAATATGTTAAATTCTATATGAATATTTTAATTTTTTTGATGATTTATGAATTATGAATTTTTATTAAAATTTACTCAACTGAAGAGATAAATAACCAATTATTTTAAAATAATGACTTTAATCCACATATTAGCAAAAAAATTAACCGTTTTTTTTTTCAATATTTTTAGATAAACTGTATTTTTGAAAATATTTTACCATTTTATGGATTTTTTTTTGATAAATAATGGTGATAATATTAGCACTACCACAAGACGTGGTAGGCAAAAAAGAAGAGCCCTAAAATTTCGAAAAGAAATCTATGCAACGAAATACATCGTTACACTCAAAAGCCCCAATTATTTGTTCTGAAAGCTAATCTATATATCGTGTTATATATTAGACCTTTGTCACAAAATAATTGTGATACTAAACGAGATTGAGTGATCATTACACATCGAGAAATTATGTGGCAAGATACATTAAATCCGAACAATTAGGAGTAATTAATGATACGTGGCTACAAGAATGTCATTTTAGGATTAAGAATCAACATCAATTATTGAAAATTATTATACTATTAGCTAAAGAAGTCCACAAAGTTAGCCAAGGTGTTTTGATTAGAACAATTGTACTACTAATATATTTGGATTGGGACACTAGTCCCTGTGAATCATTTTGAAGGGTTCATAAGTCAAAAATCACTATTAAAACGTGCAATTATTGATAGTTGAGGAGTTTGTCTTCTAAATGGATAACTTGCAAAATAAATGTCAGACTGCTGATTAGACGTTAATTGTCTGACTAGCATTCAAATAATTAAAGAGTATTTGACGCATGTTGATAGCTTAAGAGTTTATAAAGTAATTGATAATGTGTGCTCATAGGCATATCTCGAACTCCATATATAGTAATAAGGTTAGACATACCTAATAGCGTCCGAATAGGATAAAGATTCATATTCTATAGCTGGTATAGTTTGTTTTTTAAGAATAGCTGATATAGTTTGAATGGGATTATTTGGCCATTTTCTAGATATTTTGGAAGCCTTCTAAATGGTACCATAACCTTCTAGATTAATGACGAGTTGCATCCAGATAAAGGAGTCCGTGTTCGGATAAAATAAGATATTATATGAAATATATGGATAATTCGGAGTATATTTAGGTCAAACCTTAAGAGGTTTGGCCTTGATAGGCGAATTCAATAGAATTCGTCCTTGAGAGGCGAAACCATAAGGACTTAAAGTTGCTTCACTATTCTTGATAGGGTTCAGAACGGTATTAGACCCATATGCTCAATTTCCATCAATAATTAAGGATGTAAATGAGTTGTTTATTTGTAAGTTATTCGAAATGTAATTCGATTCAAAAAAATTGAGTCGAGTTGGAACTCAAGATATTCATATTTAATTTCGAATTGGGTCCAAATATAAATTAAATAAGATTGCCTAGCTCGTGAGCCTGAATGAGCCTTTTATATATTTAAATATAATTTATTTTTTATTATATTGACTATTTATATTTTAAATTTTTTGATATATATCATATCAAATTAATTGGTTGAATTCTATATTTTATAATGGACAAAATTAAATAGATATATGTATATATAATAATTTTTTGATAATAAATTTTATTTGTAGTGAATTCAAGCGAAAGTCGAGCTTGAATAGCTCAGATATAATTAGAATTCGAAATCAAATTTGAAAATTCAAATCTAATCAAGTTCGAACTCGAGTTCAAACATGTATTCCACATTTAAATTCAATTTTGAGTTGACATTTCTATTGGTAATGAACCGTATGCAATTTTTTGTATGAATAGCTAATTCTTCTAGATTTGGCCAAATAACAAATTTGATTCTGGTCAAGCTACTATGCGCGTTAATAATTGTATCAGTTTTAATAAAATTAACCAAATAGTCGATAATTCAATTTTACACCTTTTAAATTTTTTGTTATTTAGTAAATCTAGTTCCACTAAAAATTAATAATTGAAAAATTCAGTTTGGTTTAAATCAAACCAACCAAATGCTAATAGATGCTAGATTTTTGCCTTCACCGTATCTGTCTCTAACAAATTAGAGCCAAAAGCGCAGTGTCAGTATAATTTCCGGTCTGAAGAACACCACTGTAATACAAATTTATCACATTTCTATTGATTATTTCAACCTCCAAACAAAATAATCAGCTTACCAACAATTATAACTAACAGAATTTGTCAAAGTGAAGCTAGATTTGCTCGTAAAAAAATTTTAATTGGGCATATATATTTATTCTGACATGAGATAAACTTTAATTATTTTCGAGACGTTTTTCGAATAGTTACATCTTAAAGAATTTCACTCGTAGCCACGAAATTTTAGTTAGTTTTCCAAGTCAGCAAAACAAATACTATTACTCTTACAAATTAACTTGCAATCATAGCTAGTCCTTTTGTTGCTGCCTCCAATCCAATTTTTTATCAAATCAAAAAGAAATTGGAAAAAGGGGTGAAAAAAGAGAGAGCCCTAATCTATTTGTTAGAGACTGATGAGGAATTTTTTTCACATTGTTCCATTTTTTACTGCTGTAATTCTTATTTACCTCTCTACTACCCATAATTTCTTTCTTCCTGCCAATGCAGCCAATACAGGATTGGAAAGAAAGCTTTTGCATTACAAAGAAAAACTTGTAGCATTAGATTCAGACAAATCTATTCTTAAATTTGCAAATCCAAGGCTTGAAAATGCCTACTTTGCCCTCCAAGCTTGGAAGAAAGCTATGATCTCGGATCCGAAAAACCTGACAGCGAATTGGGTCGGATGTGATGTTTGTAGCTATACAGGAATCTTCTGTTGGGCTGCTCCAGACAATTCTTCGATTCAGACAGTTGCTGCGATCGATTTGAATCACGGAGATATTTCCGGATACTTAGTCGAAGATTTAGGGCTCCTGACGGATGTTGCGATATTTCATATTAGCTCCAACAGATTCTGTGGAAGGGTAAAGAATAGTATAAGAAACATGACGTATCTTTACGAGTTAGATCTAAGTAATAATCGTTTCGCAGGGAGGTTTCCTGATGTGGTTCTTGAATTGCCTGATCTCAAGTATCTCGACCTTCGCTTCAACGAGTTCGAAGGAAGCGTTCCGAGGGCGCTTTTCGATAAACAGCTCGATGCTATACTTATAAACAACAACAGGTTTCATTTTCAGTTGCCTGATAATTTCGGTAACTCGCCGGTTTCTGTTGTTGTTCTTGCAAACAACAAATTCCGTGGATGCTTTCCGGGAAGTTTCGGAAACATGTCGAAAACGTTATACGAGTTAATCCTGAAGAACAACGACTTGAGTTATTGTTTTCCTGAGGAAATTGGGTTGCTTAAAAAGTTGCAAGTTCTTGATGTAAGTTATAACAATCTGATGGGAGAATTGCCTGAAAAAATTGGAAAAATGAAGGATCTGGAATATTTAGATGTTTCGCATAATTTTCTGTCAGGAAAAATTCCTGAGAGTGTGTGTTCGCTGCCGAAGTTGCGGAATTTCAGATTCGAGTACAATTTTTTCACCGGAGAACCGCCGGTGTGCTTGGAGATAGAGGAATTTGATGATCGTAGGAATTGTTTGAAGGATCGGCCAACTCAGAGATCTCATTTGCAATGTTCAATTTTCCTGTCAAAACCTATTGATTGCCAAGCTTTTAATTGTCAGAATCCTTATAACCCTTCTCCTCCTCCACAATCATCACCTCCACCTCCACCACCACCACCACCACCACCACCCCCGCAAATTTCACCCCCACCTCCTAAAATGTCACCGCCACCTCCGATATATTCCCCCCCACCACCCAAATCGCCACCACCCCCATCACCTCTACCATGCAGTGACAGGAAACCACTACCATCACTGGCTGCTATGAAATTTAATGGTCCTCTTCCATTAATCGTTGGAAAACCATATGCGTTTGCCTCACCACCACCACCACCACCGCCGCCGCCGCCTCCTCCGACGACATTTAATGTTCCATTTATACCAATTGTTGGAAAACTATATGCATCTCCTCCGCCACCACCGCCGCCAGTTGAGTAGTTAATTCATTATAGTGATTTATAAATTTCAGTAGTTTGGTTACTTGTCATGTAGTACTATCTTTTGAACAAGTTAAAGAGAGAGTTTTTTCGAATCTTAAGTTGGCTTCTCTGTCATCTTTTATTTGAAGTAGACAAAAAGAAGATGAAGCTATAGATAAAGAGTACTAATTTACATGAAGTGATTGCAAATGGGGGTGTGCATGGTTTGGCTCAGTTCTATTTTATTTAGTTTACAAAATTTTAAAAATTATATGTGAAAAATAAAATAAAAGTCTGTTCACATCAAATTTTTATATTATTTTTTATTCAAATTATAAAAATTTATTATCGGTTCAGTTGGTTCAGTTTGATTAATATAGATTTAAATAAAAGTTAGATACAATAATTAATTTATTATATATTTCATATAATACTGTATATATATATTTTTTGATCGATTCGATAAACTAATAATAAATCACAATATAATACCATACTTTTTAATTATTCAAATCCACTAATATATTTTGACTATTTTAACCAAATTAGAGTAAATTTTAATTTAATTTATTTAAATCGGATTAATGAATTGATTCATTTTTTTATCAGTACCTCACAGGGTTCAAATATATAATTCACTTATTGACTTTTCAAAAACTTATATTTCAATTTTAATTCACTAATATTAATTATAGATACTATTATTCTCAATAAAAGTTAAAGTAATTAAAAATATGGTATTTATGTATCCGATTTTACGATAATATCAGAAGAGCTCTTTAGCCAGCAAAAAGCCTCCATAATAGAAATCGTGTCTGCTATCCTTGAAGAGAAAGTAGCTGGGAACGTATTCAGTACCATAAGATCTTCCCACCCCTTCTACATCTTGCAAACTGCAGTTTGATAAAAGGAACAAATCTACCGATTGAAAATTTTAGCTCAGTCACGGACTATATTGTTCTTCTCAAGACGTTTCCCGACTCTGCTCAATCAATGCAAAACAATCTATCAACCACTTTATTTTCAGGATAAAACAGCCAACAATCAGATTAACACTGCATTGTATAGTAATTAATCGTTCTAATAACACCCGTCTAATTGATAAAAAAGAATCCAGAGAAAAGTGAAACTGCAAAAACTGCAATTGTTTTTTTTTCTTCAAAAAATTGTACTATAAAAAAGAGGATGCAGTGATAAATAGAAATAATGTAAGACGGTAATAAATAAAAACAGTACAGTAATATAATCATGGCTGAGATCAGGAAATGTGAAAAGATAATCTCTAATTCCATGGACCCTGCATTTATCCTTTTGAAAAGATAATCTCCAATTTCTCTAAAAATATGTTAAAAAACATTCCTTTCGGGTTTGTGCTTAGGCGTTTTGAGGATCCCCAGAGAGGATGAGATTGACCGGGGCTCATGATGGAGCAGAGTTGAGAAAAAGATAACTATAACTGGCAGCCAACAAGAATAGAAATCAGTAAAAATGAAACGTCGTCAAAGCTCTCTCTGTTTGTTTCGTCCGTGCTGCATGTATTATGTAATATATAAGGAGTTATTAAATTATATTGTACAAGGACCTCTATGAATAATCGAAAATGTATTATCTTATAAGTTTAGCAAATTATTAATTTGGCACGTTATCCCCGAGTCAGGACCAACCAAAAATATTATCTAAGGGAGATTATTAAATAATCGAGTATTAATTAATGGAGTTTCAACGGTAGTATGCAAATAAACTAGTGTTAGATCACTAACCTCTTTCAAATGCCAATGAGCATACATTTCCACATCTGGACTCCCAGAGATGATGAAATCCAATGCAATAGTATTATCATTGCCTGATAATTTAAGGATGATCATGCGATAGGTAATCAGCAATTTTCCTGACATATTAACAGAAATATTTTCTCAGTAATTTTTAATGATATAGTTTACAGTCATTGAATGGGAGATAAATCTTTTCAGCAACTTTTACGAGTTTACAGTCATTGATGGATCTGGCTATACATATTCAAATGTTACAAATGTTCAGCATCACTCCAAGCTGATTGTCCATGGACCCTGCATTTTTCATTCCCAGTAAACGCAGTTGGAAAACAGGGGAGGCACACTAGCCCATAAGCACAGTATTTGAGAGACAAACTTGTCAGGAGTTGGACAGAAACTAAATATTATAGCTTACCTTAACAGAATTTCCGAATTGAATTGGCGAAGTCTGTGTTTTCTTGTTTCTGTTCATTCCCCAGCTAGGGATACGGCAAACCAAGCATTGGAGATGATGTAATATGCCTCCATAGGTGAACAGACTCCAAGCTCCATAATGCAGAACCTAAACTAAAAGCTTCTCGAAGGGCCGAAGGCTCAAAGCACGCGGGTGCAGGTTCCTACTGATATGATGTCAGATTGATTGCTAATAGTAAAAAGATCAAAACTTCCAAGTCTCGCTCGCAATACCAAACCGCTAGACAGGATTCAGGCTGATGAAAATCTAATCACCTTTTCAATGGCCAAATCAAAGAAAACGTGGAAAAGGCAGATTCTCTACGGATTGATGATTTGTTTCAGGAGGTAAAGATTGGAGCAACCCATTATTAGACAAATCTTCCAAGCCTTTGATATCCTGTTGCAAGCGGGATACATGAAAAATGGCGTGCTCAAGAACTATAGGGTCATCAGGGGGATTCTGCAGAAGAGTAAGTAAAGCCCGCCGATAGACTTGAGCTGACAAAAACGGCCTTGCAAATTGTCGATTTTTGCATAAGATTGACACCTTGATGACATGCTTACATAGATTTCCCAACCTTGACCAAGGACAGTCACACAGAGAGAATTCTGTTCCAGGATTCCAAAGAGTATACACAAAAGTTCTGTCGGTTTGAGAGATGACTTTTGCAAGTAGAAGATTTTGCTCATCTAACATCACATCAACATCAGAAATGTGCAGAGCCTGATACCAAGCATTAGTTAAGAATGACTCATCCCTCACATGTGCGAAATACCCAGTTTCAACACTGTATTGGTCTAACCAATATGAAGAGTGAAATTCAGTTGTCAATGTGTGGATCAACCAGTCAGTTCTTGTCCAAAAACTAGCATTTTTTCCATCAAAAAGATAGGATTTCAACCTCATGTGGTAAGATTCAATTGCAGCCAAGGGCTCTATACAAGCCACAGGTAGAGATCTTATGCCATTAACCCACAACTCTGCAAGAGGGAAGTTACGATCAATGTTCAAAACTATAAAAATGCAGTTAAGATTTTTGGAGCATAATCCGAACTTATCAATATAATTTTTGAAGCAACTATCATAGCAGTTAAATATATGTTTTGTCAACATAATTTTTCAAGTTTATAGTTAATTATGTTTTGTGCAGCCAAACTTCGCAAGACAAAGCAAACTAAAACTCAATCAAGTCCATATAAATGTTCAAAACAAAAACTGCAACACCTATGCCATAATCAATGCATTCTGTTATTTTTTTTTATGCCATAATCAATGCATTCTGTTATTTTTTTTATGCCATAAATCAAGGTTCTTTTAATAACAATAAAAAAGCACTGATTTCAACATTAATGTTGCATGTAAGAATAACTTATTTTTGTATTGAATTTTCACATATTGGACCAAATATGCTGTTCATGCTATGTAATAATACAATGCGACATAGAAACAGTAGAAAAAAATAAAGAAACAACTACCAGTGCACACCTAGATTGATAAGAAGTCTTTCGACAGTTCCACCCGAAAAGAAAATGCGAGATCCCTAGTAGATTCCATCAAGCATAAAGGAGACACAAACCTATATATGGTAACCACCTCCTCTTGAAGTAATCTATAAAGACACTTTGATCAACGTACACTTGCATGAATTCTTCAATTGCAGTTATAGCATTTGGCCAACTTCTTGTAGAATACAAAATCCAGCCCAAGTGCTTAAACATCTCACGTTGCACATCAACGTTGCAGCATTTCTTTAAAAGGCTTCTTATCCAAGAACGGCGAATGTTCCAGGTGCATAATAGTACCCGGCACTGAAAAGCCTCTCTGCAAACATGAATGACTTTGCATGGATTCAATTTTTAAAGTAAAATTCATGAAAACGAGCTTGAAGTGGCCCGGCTAAAAAATTACCTTATGACAGAAATGTCGAGCGAAGGATCATCTACTAGAATGGCACTTGGCCTCCAACTGGGATCCTTGGCTCGGATTCTTTCAGCTAGAGAACCCAGCCATTTGTGGGTAGCTTGACTAACAAATGAAGAGGTAATAACCCAAGCAATCGGAATTGCATTTTGAGATGAATCAAAAATGAGAAGAGTACAGAGAGGACACTGTAAAAGATGGAAATTACTATATAATTATCAAGCATCATTTTTATAAACCTACGCCAAAAGTGTTTTCGTGCATTGAACTAATACCTGCTAAACTTTTAGTGATAATAGTTTTCAGGTCAGATATCTCATCAACTAAAGAAATTTGAAACTTGTAGTTGTTACTTGTTAATAACTGAAACTAATGCGACATTAATGATCTCGGCAACAAAATGTTCAGAATCATAGAGTGAAAAGAGGCTTAGGGTTGAAACTTCCACAATTCATTGTGACCACATTTTACCATGATAATCACAACAGCTCCTAAATGCACAAAAGACATACTTTTATGCTGAAAAGTACATTTTCTCTCAAAATCACAAGCAGATTAACATAATTTGGAGAAAGTAATAAGAAAGGCTGTTCTTTCAGTTTTGAGCACAATCTTGTAGTCCAGGTATCACAACCTTGTAATCTCAACTCATTTCTATATGCACTAATGGTCCTTGATCTACTATACCTATGTTGAGATGCATAGATGATTAAAGAATTCTAAGCTTAGAAGTTAGAATTACACTCATCATTTTACATGAAAGAGGGAAAGATAAAGATTGCACAATACCTTAAATTTCTTCAATCCAAATTTTGAATGAAATGCTACAGAACCACTATGCCCATAACGAAGCATCTGCTGCAACTGCCAATCTGTCTGTATTCCCAGTATAAATGAATCTAAACCAGAACTATCTTGGAAGAAAAAGACATGCTTCTGGTGGCGCTGGACCCACATTTTTACACTACAAATGTCATTTGCATGCAACTTGTGAGAAGAATTTCGGACGACTCTCTCCATGTTACGAACATCATTTCGAGTCAGAAAGTCATCACGATTGTGGGGGCCACCATGTCCTTGAACAATCTCTGAATGATGCTGTATTACATTGTCCAAAGATATTCCAACGTAAAGCAAAGACAATACTTTCTGGCGCAATTCTTCTGAAATCCTTGGAGCATACATAGCTCTTGTCCCTACAGCATTGAGATCAAGTATTCCATGGCAAGGGGACCCTGTTTTATCCACATGTTGTCTCTGATTGTATATGACAAGAGCCAGGAGAGGGCGGGTGTACAACCGTTTAACAGTAAAATGGCAAAGGCAACCTCGCATCATATGGCGTCTTCCAGGCCTGCTCCCCTTACCAGTTGCAGGTTTGCTGCTTGAGCCATCCCCTATACCAGACTCATTATCACGGTAGTCTTCAGGACCATATGAACACCAATATCTGAAAATCAATATAAGTTCTAAGACCAATCTAAATTATGATGATACAGAATTTCTTTGCAAAGGATTTTTTATTCAAGAACCGTATGTATGAGTGCTAAGCTTCAGAGGAAAACTAATTTTGTCCTGCACAATATGTCCTAATTGACCAGTGACCATAGCCCAAGAAGTTCTTGGAAAATAGCATTTTCAAAAGTTCAGCAGAATCATTTTGTGCATTGTTTTTAGAGTAAAAGTAGAAAAATCAGAATGTGCATTCCAAGAACCAAACACAAGTCTGCGACTTACAGTGTATATTCAAGATAACCATCAACCCTTGGTCTGCTGATGCTACCTTCAGATCTCTTCCTCCTTGACTCAACCCGAAAGCTAGCAGGGCATTCTGCATTTGAAGATTCTCCTTTAACAAAATCTTCAACTCTAGAGTAAGGGATAAGAGCAATGTCGTCGCCACCTTGGCGGCCACCATCCACCTCTACCCATTTAATATTTTCTGCAGAAAACTCTGCATAAGGAGGATCTTGCACCGGAATATTAAGAATGTCCTCCATTCTTGGCATCTACAATATAAAACAATAACAAAATCAAACACTTTTAACGCAAAGCAAATTCAACTCGAAGAAACATGACTGCTATGGAATTTTATTTCTTGTATTCACTGCTAGGGTTTGTATTTACACAGCAATCCTAATGGCATTGCTTTGAACAGAAATCATGTGCATTTTTACACTTTCAAACAAGGGAAATCAGAAATGTATTCAAATTAAAACAAACATAATTAATTTAAGAACTTCATAGCAAAAAGATTATTGCAATCATATATTCAAAATTGATTCGATAACAAATATTTGAAGAAAAAACTAAAATTGAAGGGAATAAAATATGGACAAAAACTACAAGAATTGTATGTAAGCACTAAAATAATCTTTTTGAGCTATGAACAAAATAATTGCATGTTAGGAACATTTAAAGAAAATAAAATATTTTACCTTTAGCTTAGATTCTCGGCTCTTCATGATATGGCTACACTCTAAAATCAGTTGAATTGAAACTCAGAACCCTAATTTTATCGTGCAAAATTCATTTAATAATAATAATATCAATGAATTTGTGGAATTAAAAACAATCGAATGCAATTAAAGGAATTTCGACAGATTTTAAGCTCTGTGTAAGTGTTCATGAGAAGTGAACAGTGATCGGATCATCGCCTGGGAGTCCAATTATCAAAAGGTTACCATGATTCTCGTTTATTTACTAAAAAAACCTTATCCTCGAAGTGTCTTGCAAAAGGTACGGATATACCCTATAGCGCTACCGTACAGAATATAAAGCCCCTTAATTCACTCCGTTTTCAAATCAGTACTTTGGCTAACTTTGTCAATTCTTTAGGTACGTCTTTAGGGTTTAGGATTCGGAATTTGAGTCAAATGATATTAATTCCGCTCATTTAAACAAACTAGTTTCGCATTATGTGCTATGCACGTGGCTCGTAACGTAACTCGTCAATGAACATGTTAATAATTTTTTTATAATTATATCAATTTTTTTATTTATAATTAATATTAAATTAGTTAAGAAATTTTATAAAAATGAATATAATATATTCGGTTATTAAATTTTTTTCCATACTGAATTTATTCTTATTTTGGTTTCATAATAACCATAATTAAATAATTAACTTAATTTTATCAATAATATCTTTAAAAATAATAAGATAGAAATTTAAATAATATTATATTGACCCAAATACAGTATTTTAATTTTATAGTTCAATCAAACTAAAAGATAGGTATTCCTACTAATTTGGAGACAATTTAGTTATTTTTTGCATACTAAATTGGAGATAATTTAGCTACCTATTCTAATTAGGACTTTAATTATAATAGTGATTAATTAAATAACTAATTAATTAATGACTATAAAACCTTTATTTAATAGTAAACTGAAAAGGATTATTCAGTAAATTTGTCTGTCCCCCCCCCCCATCCGTGCTTTTATATATAGTATAGATATAGATATAGATATAGATATAGATAGATAGATATAGATTTATGTATTTAAAATGGAACTGTTTAATACTCCCTCTGTTTTAATAGATATTTTTTCATCCTAAAACTCTTGTTCATTTCTAGTAAATTAACAATCTATAAATTTGTTCCCCCATATTTTTCCTATTTAAAAACCACCAATAAAGTAGTATTTATTGCTATATATAAGTAAATGAAATTTTTGGAACAAAGTTTCAATTCACCCTCTCAACTTAACACGAAATATCAAATGAGTCATTTTTGAAGGAAGTGGATCAAACTAATCCGCACACATTGAGTCAAATCGTGTAAACCGACCCAACACATTATCGATTAAAATGTTAAGTATACCGTATTAGTTATTTATATTTAATCCACTTAAATAAACATGTTAAACATATCGTGTTGCTAAGATTCATATTCAATACATTTAAATAAATAATGAAAAATCGTCGTTTTAATGTGATGCTATATTCAACTCATTTATAATAAATTAATTAAATCAATCGTGTTATTATGATATATAATCAATCCACCATATTAAATATATTGTATAAATTAACACACATAATTGTTTTAATTTTTATATCATATTTTTAAAGGCCCTTCTATAATGTGTATCGAAGATTCACAGACATAGCCTAAGTATAGGGTTGACTTGCTGCAGTAAAGAACAAAAGCAACACATAAGAAGTAGAAACTTTATCTCATTCTTTACTGTTAATTAAACAAGAAAGGTTCCCATTTGGATGTTGATGCTTCTATTCATTCATTATCGCCATCCATTTCAATCTAGCTTCAACTCTAAGCATACTATTTTAGCCTTTATAATTTCACAACTTTTTTATTTGTCCAATAATTTCACAACTTTTTAATTATATGCTTAGCCTTTAAAATTGTATTCTTTTTATATATTCCGGGAGAGAGCGCTTGTGTGAGGAATAAAACTCACAAAATTAATAGTTTGAGTTACAATTTGTTGGTAGAATTGTATGATTTTACAAAGCCTTTATAAATTTCAGTATTTTTCATGCACAATTTATTTTTGTATAGTGTCAAACGAAAATATTTATGTGAACCAAATTCGCCGTATAAGATTATCAACCATCTATTTATCATGTGACACGTGGCGTTAATAAATATAATAACTAATCAATAAATATCATATTAATTAACTTTATTTGCCTCTCATCATGAGTGGCCTCTCATGAATCAAAAGGTTAGTCAACTTCCCGATCCTTGCCGCTACACACACTTCTATATAAACATAAACATAAACATAAACATAAACATATTCTCTCTGCGAATATCACGAAAATGGAGTCCCAAACCCAACAAACCTCCACTTCCAAATTTCCCACGACCATTTTTCACAACCTCAAACAAAATTTAATCTTCAGATCAAAATGGGCAGAGCTCAATGGCGCAATGGGGGACTTGGGCACTTTTATACCGATAGTCTTAGCGTTAACACTAGCCAGTGATCTCAACTTGGGCACAACATTAATCTTCACCGGCATATATAACATGATCACCGGAGCTATCTACGGCGTCCCAATGCCAGTCCAGCCCATGAAATCAATTGCAGCTGTGGCTGTATCAAACAGTGCAGAATTCGGCATCCCTGAAATCATGGCCGCCGGAATCTGCACCGGCGGGATTTTATTCGTTCTGGGCGTCACCGGATTAATGAAATTGGCGTACAAGCTAATTCCGTTATCTGTCGTTAGAGGAATTCAGCTGTCACAAGGGCTAAATTTCGCAATGACGGCGGTGAAATATGTTAGAAAAGTTCAAAACTTTTCAAAATCTAAATCTCTTGGAAATAGGCACTGGTTTGGTTTGGATGGGTTGGTTTTAGCCATAGTTTGTTGCGGTTTTATTATTCTGGTTAATGGTGCAGGTGAAGAACAAACTGAGACTAATTCTAACTTGGGTGTTGTTGAAGAAAGATCAAGAAGAAGTAAAGTGAAGAAATTTATTGGTTCACTTCCTTCAGCTTTTATTGTGTTTTTGTTGGGTGTGATTATAGCGTTTATAAGAGATCCTAAAATAGTGCATGCTATTAAATTAGGCCCATCTTCTATACAAATAGTGAAAATCTCTAAACAAGCATGGAAAAATGGGTTTATAAAGGGTACAATTCCTCAACTTCCATTATCCATACTGAATTCTGTGATTGCTGTTTGTAAACTGTCAGCAGATCTTTTTCCGGGTAAGGATTTTTCGGCAACATCGGTTTCGGTGACGGTAGGGCTCATGAACGTCGTGGGTTGTTGGTTTGGTGCCATGCCGTGTTGCCATGGTGCAGGTGGGCTAGCCGGTCAGTACAAATTTGGGGGTAGGAGTGGTGGGTGTGTGGCTCTATTGGGTGCAGCCAAAATGGTGTTGGGTTTGGTTCTAGGGAGTTCGTTGGTTGTGGTTTTGGGTCAGTTTCCGGTTGGGGTATTAGGGGTTCTGCTGTTGTTTGCTGGAATAGAACTGGCCATGTGTTCAAGAGATATGAATACAAAGGAAGAGTCATTTGTTATGCTAATTTGTACTGCAGTTTCACTTGTTGGGTCGGGTGCTGCACTTGGGTTTGTTTGTGGTATGGTTGTTCATGTGCTTCTTAAGCTAAGAAATTTGCAGAAAGATGAGCTTACAATGTGGATTCGTAGGAGAAGCCAATTGCAGCCTCAACAAGTGTGAATGAGTGTAATTTAAGTTTGAGATCCTAATGATAAAAAATGCTGCTGTAATAAATTAATAATGAGTTTCATTCTTCAATTTTGTGTACAGCAATGAATTGCAGCATATTATGGATGACTATGTAATAATCCCAACAATTTTTGTTCTTGGTATATTTACAGAAATAATTGTACTATATGCTTTCTTTGCAATAGTTGCTCTCGATGAGGACAACGTCATCTTCAAGCTCAGATTTCTGCTTCAGGAATTTAGGAGACCAGAGACAATTACATTTTTCTTTCATCCGAAAGGGTTCCCTCCGCCAGAATGAAGAGAATTTGGAGCAGAGGATGAGGGGTATCCGCTTGAAGACATGTTCGGTGGACCAAAACTCCCACCCTGTCCCCTGCCATCAATACAAACAATTCTAATTTTGCTACATCATATCAGGATGACAGGATCCCATATTCTAAATCAACTTGCATGGAAATTTTTACGGTTTTGGTTTTATATTTTGACATTTCATTTTTATTTTTGAAAACGCTTTGAAACCTTAAAAGTTTATATTTATTAGACTACTATTACAAAAAAATCATTTTGTGTTTCTTATTTTTGTATTTTTGTTTTCCAGGTTTTAGAATATGAACACATTTTATGAAAACCATGCATGTTATCTTACTTTTTAGTTTGCAAATAATCAATCAATTCAAAATTTTAAACTGTTAAGTGAGACTTTAACTATAATTGTTGTAGTCTAATTTCTCAGCGTGCAAAAGTCTAATGAATTTAAAGCGTGAATAAATATAGATTCACCTATTTTACATTTGAATATTTAAGTAATAAATGGAGTCGCCAATAATTCTACATAACAAGAATAGTTATTCCAGACATCATTTGTGTTGTACCAATTGCACAACAAACCAATGAAGTGTGTGGATTATTTTTATAATAATTATACTATCACTTATAGCGGGATATTTCAAACCATCTTTATCGACTTGTTGTACAAATGACATTGAAGTATGCCATAGCGTAGTCCACCTCGAGGAGGACTAATGAGGCAGTGAATCATAGCATAGTAAAAATATTAAACATCATAAATTTATATTAATATGGTAAAAAGAAGCTCCTTTAGGAGACATGGATGCATAGCAAAACAATCAAGGAAAAAAAGTCACCTGGCATTTGGCATATTCAAGTGTATTTGTTGTTGCCCCATGTATGCACCTGATGGTTATAATTGAAATTAGACAAGAACGGTGGTTTGTTAACTAAAGGCTTAATAATGACTAATAAAATTCAAAATTTCTTAAATTACAACCTAACCTTTTAATTTTTTTCAATTTTACTCCAATTTCAAATGTTATTTGCAATTATGCCTCAATTTAAGTTGGGCGTGTGCCAATTCTTACATAAACTGTCAGCATCATGTAGCTAATAAGGGATAAAGTCAAAATTTAGCTGAAGTGAAAATCCAAACCGCTGAAATTTATGTCACTTTCAACCAAAAAAATTATTTTTATTTGATCCTAAATTTAAATTTTGCTTTATATATATTCCAATTAATCAAACCAAATTGATTTAATATATATTAGATTATATTTATTTATAAATTGGAATATATGATATTTAATGACAAAACTAGAAAACAAGAAAAATATGAAGTTTGATATACCAGCAGAAGCGGGTGATGGGAAGGAAGAAGTCTGTAAAGGCATTGCAGACGCATAAGAAGGTGCTTGATTCGCCATTAAACCTGAAGAATTTGTGTCAAAACTTGAAGTTGGTGATAAGGCCCCAGGAGCTGACACATTAGGCACTGCTACCCGCATATTTTCCATGGATGGGAACTACATCACAGTCGAAATCAACCATAAAAAATCCATTAGACGCCTGAACCTGAAGGACGAATCAATTTCTACCCCACTCATAAGTTGAAGCAACAAACAATGGGATTGAGAGCATGTGTTCCTTTCTTAATAGTAAACATGATATTGTTCGGAAACGGAAACCTGAAATAGGAAACGCTGAAACGGGAAATGGAAAACGACATATTTTCCAAGAATATGTCATAAATATAGAGTTTTGGGTTTTAAAAAGCCTTTTAGGAAACAAAATACAGAAACGTACGTCTCACCAAGTTTCCGTGTTGCCCAAAATTATCATCCATTAACATATGGAGAGGCTTTAGCATAGCAAATCATATAATAAAACTTCATGACTCGCATAATATAAGCACGCATCATATTTTCCATACAAGTTTACTTCCTAATTCTCTTCTTCACCATTCTCTAATTAACCAGTTATTCTGCCTACAGCAGATACATAATAAAAAGGCATGTTTATGTTATGCACATGAAATAAAGATTGTAGATAGAGTATACGGTGTGTGCTGTTTCGTACCTGTGAAACTTGCATTGGATTTGTATTGTGAAGATCAAATGGGTTGCTTGATATAGCTTGGGGTTGGTGGGGATATGGCTGCATGGGCTGTAACAAAAACAAATTTTAGAAATTTTGGTTTCTTTAATATTGTAAAAAGAAAACATAAAGCTTATTGCACTTTATCGTCTCGTCATAAACTACCATTGCCTTGGGATAATATTGAACGTTGTATCCCATTCCATAAGGAGCAGCATTTTGCCAACCTGGTGTAGACCCTGGAGCTGATGAATAACTTGCAGTGAAAAGGTCCTGCAGAGGATAAAAATTCATAATGTGAATAGAATGAGAAAAATATAAAACAATGCAAGGCAAGGCAAGACAAGCACCACTGGAAGTTCCTGTCTTCCAAAAGTTTTTGTTTCCATAGAAAGATGCTGAGATATAATCCCCCTGTTGGCGTCTTGGTCTGCTATTATGATGTCTGTAGAAGGGTGCTCGGCAGAAGCACTAGAAGATCCTTGAGCATTAGCCATTTCCAATGAACTCCATTGCTGACAATTGCAAAGGTAAAGAACAATGTCTATGCAGGTCAGCAGGCATATACACAAGCACAGGGACATATGCCTCAACACATGTCCTAGTAAGAACTAGAGAAATGAATAACTGGATACTTGGTAACATGATCACGCCATTGATTACTAGGAGGGAGAGGAAAGGAACACCTAAACAGCAAACATATGGTTCACATATTTGAAATTGAATATTAAGGCTACTTAATGTTTCAGGGAATTTTTTTTTATCCGAATATTATAATTTAAAAATACTTTTAAAAGGTGCTCCGGAATCCATTTTCGTTTGATATAAGAGGTTATTTTTCTACAGGTTAAGCAACTATGTCTCTATGAGCTCTCTCAAAATAAAAAATCTGATGAAACTAACCTACTCTTCTTTAAACAGACTAGAAAAGGGAAAACTTGTCAGACAACTCAGTTCGAGATTTTTCTCAATTTTTATAAAACTTGAAAGCAAAAGGCGAAATCTAACCTGGTTATTTGAAGCTCCATCTGTTGTAGTGCTACTCTCTTGTATGGTAGATAAACCATCTGCAGTAGAAAATACAGAAAGTTGATATTGCTGTTGCCCATTTGAAAACTTGGAGGTAGAGTCTCCCAGAATATCAGGCACAGCTTGTGGACTAGTTTCACTAGAAGGTTGCGAGGGAAAATTTGCGGGAGATGGAGTTGTTGTATCAAAAGTATCAAGTAATGACAGTGCTGTCTCCACCGGTGCGGTTGAAGAAACACCACCATCGAAGAAGCTCTCTCCAGATGCACTAACAGGTAAAGCTGACAGCTGTCCCATGGGTGAAACAGATGAATCATTGATAATTGGCATGTTACCTCCTGAAGCAGTTGCAGAAGCACCACTAACATCTGGTAATGCCAACATCTGCCCCATTGATTCGGTTGGTGAAACAACAGCTGCGGGCATATTTCCTGGTTCTACTGAGGGAACAGACAACTCATATAACAAAAATTCCAAAGTATTTGGTTTTGGAGCCTGTGGTGCCTCCTGCTTTTTGGAAGATTCATCAGAGTTGGAATTGCCTTCATTACTAGACTGATGATTTTCCTGTATTTGTGGCGCTGCTGCAGCATCGGACTTCATGGAATCGGAAGCCAAATCAATCAAGCTTTCTGAAGTCTGATTTCTATCTAGTATTGCTTTACCTTCAATAGATCCCTTGCTGCTGGAAGATGCAATAATCTGCAACAAGAAAAAAAATTGCTAGATGAAGCTTCTGTTGCCTTTCAGAATGCGCTAACAAATGCTCCAAAACCAAAACTACCAATATTAACAAAGTGCAAGTTGCAAAATTCAAGTAAGTAAATTGATAAGTAATGCAGTTAATAATTCCTGTTTTCAGAAGAGTGCTCATACAAAGAAGAAAAGAGACCGATAATGCTGAAACTTTTGAGAATTGCACCACTGACTAATCTGAATTTGCCAGTTTTTATGCTACCTTGACTGAATCCCAACGGAATATAAAATACTTTTATGAACCAGTTCACCGCTCATAGGAGTATGAACGTTCATAGGAGTATAAACGTTCCATTTGTAATCTGAAATGTGGCGTAATTGGATTAAATCTCCAACATTTCAGATTATAAATGAAAAGTTCATAATCCTACATATTATAAAGGCTTAATCACCAAAAAAAAACCACCTTTTAGCCCCTTTTCAAATGCACCCTGACGTTGTAATTTTGTCAGTTGCACCCTAATTCGCACCTTTGGTTTTCAATTCTACCTCAAGTACTAAATTGATCTCTTTTTCATTTGAAAAAAGTTAAAATAAGTCATCCATTTTTAACTTTTTATGTGGAAAAGAATTCAAACGAGTTCTTTATAAGGGTTTTTATGAATTTTTCCCGAGTGAAAAAAGTCCAATTTGATTTTGAGGGTGGAATTGAAACCAAAAGGTGCGAATTAGGGTGCAACAGACAAAATTACAACGTCATGGTGCAACTGAAAAGGGGCTAAAAGGTGAGGTTTTTTTGGTGATTAAGACTATTATAAATGGGTACACATAAAGATTTCTCAAAAGTAAACCATTTGCAGTTCACGAAAGATAATAGTTGAAATTGTATATAACAAATTCTAATTAGGTACCCAGCACTAACGCACCTGATTGCGAGCAGAAGCGTCATTTTCTTTCCTATCAGCTGCTTTAGAGCGTCGACCAATCTGCAGACGTGGAGCATTCTCCCCTAATATATCTTGAACAGGTCGTATCACTGGAGAGCTGGACCGATCCTTATTCTTTCTGTAATCAGGTGACAAGCACCCAATTGTGGAATCTTTATGTGAAAACCTATGGTTATCAGAATCCTTTCTGCTTCGAAAACCATCATCCCGAAATCTGTCATCAACAACTTCAAAACGAGCAGGACTTTTCTTGAAACCTCCAGATCTTGAATTTTCTTGCGAATAACGAGGACTTCTTCTTTCATCATAATAATATTTTATATTCTTGTCATCATTTCTTCCACCTGTATGAGATCTCCGTTCATGTCTGTCCTCATAACTAGGACTCCTTGAGCCACCACTACTATATAAAACAACCTGCCTGTTTTCATGAGAATCATCCTTGTCACCCTGTATACGAAACACAAGAATTTCGACAGGTGTATAGAAGTTGAGATAACAATGGTTAAGATCATAAGAAATTGACAATAAACACATGACAAAGCATTTGATTACCAGTTTTAACCTTGGTAGCCTGTCATGACCTCTGTCACCAGAATATTTCCTATCCACATAAACATGCTTGATAAAATCGCGAAGCCTATGAAGATTACTGGAGATAAACATGTACGAATCAGAAACACAGTGCTTAATCAATTCTTGGTACATTTTAAGTTCTAATTAACATAAAATGTTGCAGAAACAGATTAAGAACCTGCCATCAGGATAAGAATTACGGTGAGGATCCCAACCTTTGAAGTAAATTTGTTTCGCTCTCTGTCAAAAACAAAAAATCGACAATGGAAAACATGATATACACAGAGTTATGAAGAATTAAATGAGCAGAATACCTCATTGCCTCCAGCTTGAAGAGCACTAACTTCGTCTGCATTAAATTTAGCCATCGAAACTGATTTAACGCGATGAGTGAATTCTCGACTGGAAATTTATACAAAATAACGTTAGTATATGTCTCTTACTTGATGAATTAAGACATAGTTAATTAGAGGTTATAATCAATAGTCTAATAAGTTGATTCATCAGAACTTACTGTACTCCGCTACAATTAGTGCATACAAATGTCAAGAAAGTTGTGCAAACATATTGCGGCCCCTGCCAAAATTAAAAAACATTTACATTGGTCAATCAGATAACAATTTCACGAAACTGACAGATAAATGAAATCATAAAGCAAATAAGAATTGGCGAAATGAAATTTTAGCTCCGAATTCAGGTCCTAACGTCTCCGAAAAGGAATTAGAAAATGAAAAAAAAAATATGAGGAATTACCAAGC
This sequence comes from Mercurialis annua, assembly GCF_937616625.2. Classification (NCBI taxonomy): domain Eukaryota; kingdom Viridiplantae; phylum Streptophyta; class Magnoliopsida; order Malpighiales; family Euphorbiaceae; genus Mercurialis; species Mercurialis annua. Next base: position 52,741,796 of record NC_065570.1, on the reverse strand, counting down.
TATTGCAATTGATACATTTTCGATTCTCAGGAAGTTTCAAAAGACCGCGAATTACCCTTTCAACTCTCTCTTCTTCTTTCTCCTTCTTCGTCATTTTTTATACAACAACAATAACAAGAAGAAGAACTATTACAAATGAAATGATCTATTATCGAATCCAAAAGCCTAAAAGAAAAAATACCAATAAAATAAAAGAAAACTTGAGATTTAAATGGAAGATTAATAAAATGAGCAGAAAAACCCTAAAAATTTTGAATTTGAATTGACGAAACGAATTTGGGTATGGAATTAAAGGATTTAGAGAGGGACAAGTAACTTAAGAGAGACAGAAATTTATGGAGGGAAAATTGCCGATTGTAACGGTTTGGCCGTTTTTTATTCTGTTGATTATACGCTGCGTTTTGAGCCGCTTACTGTCTACTATGAGAAATTGACACTTGGCAACATGTGATTGATTCTCACCTTTTTTTTCTTTAAAATTCTTTCATTTGTCAATTAATTGACCAATAATTTACTTAAAAGAAATATTACTTTAATTGCTTTGATTACAATTTATAGACTTTCCTTTTCTATTTCTTTATTGGTAAAAATTTAAATTTGACAATAAATATAACAAGAAGATCTTTCCTTTTTCTGATCTATATTTATAAAATACTACAATAAAAATGCTAAAATACTAATTATATTTTTATTTATGATTTTGTATCTCCTACTAAAAATAATTTGCTGAGACAAATTGAATTACAAAAAGTTTTTTTAATAAATTTACTAATTTTTAGTATTAATATATTAATACTTAATAATTTATAGTTATAATTTTATTTATTTATATTTGATAAAGAAAATCATTTTTATGTTTTTCCTTTTATTAACATAACACTAGCTAATTGTTAAGTGATTGTGATTTTTTTACCTTACACTAATTATTTTACCGATCTATTATTAATAATTTTATTGGTATGACATTTCACTTTTCATTACATTAGATAAAAAAATTTACCATATTTTCTATAAACCTTAGTTACATGACTTCTTATTTTTGGTAACCTTTAATGAGAAAAAATTATTCTCACATCGTTTTTGGTAATATTACACTATTTTAGTTAATGATGATTAATAATTCATTTGATTTGATTTGATTATCATTTACTCCTATAAATGCAAATTGCTAATGAGTAACGGTTTTTGCATATAAATGCTAATTGCTAATTGCTAATAAATATACATTAATGTTAATTTTTTTTTTATTTGCTCATAAATCCCTATTATATATACTTATATTTTTATTCTTCTTCAATCTCAAAAGCTACTAACTTCTCAGGTAAATATGTTATTTTTTCTTTTATTTACTATAAAGTTTGTTCTTTAGTTGTTGGTGTTTTCTATTATTCAAATGTTTTGTGTTAATTAACAATTTTATGTAGGTGTTGAGAAGACTTTTCTCATGATAGAGAATAAAAATCATAAGGTTTTATCATCATCTTTTTTTTGTATTTTAATTTGTTTTCTTTGATTCACATCTCATACTATAACAATCATTCTCATATTTGATTTAATATTTTTAAAATTAATATTATAAGATTTGAATGGTTGTTAATCTTTTTTTTTGGTTGATACTTGATACTCTCACAATTATTTTTATATTTTTTTAATTTTTTTAATCAATATGATAAGATTTAATTGATTTTTTAATCTACTTTTGAAGCACTTTTTTTTAAAATAGCTATAAGCCTACGGCCCTACACCATTTGTTTTTTAATTTTAATGCCAAGGTTAATGAATTCAATGTATTAGTTGCTTTGTTAATCAAATTTGGTTATAATTTTCCTTCAATATTGCTACAATAATTTTAATTAGTATGGTAAATTAATGAATTGCAGTTTTAATTAGTTTTTTAATTTAATTTGGTAACATTTTATCTTAAAATTGTTGCATTGGTCAATTTATAATGAATTTTTTGGTTTGTTAATCTAATTGGTAAGATTACTAACATTATTTTATTTATTTTTTTGGTTTTATTAATATTATTATATTAATTAATAGGTAAGATTGGATATGTAGAATTAATAACAAAATAAATATTTTAAATTTGGTAATAAATAATAATTTAAAGCTCTTTAATAGTTTCTCTAATTAATACTAAATGGTTTAGCAACAGAATTAATAATAAATATTATATTAAATTAACCAATTATATTACACAATAATATTTTTTGTATATATATTAAAGAAAATATGATTAAAATTTAAAAAAATTACAAAAGGCATCAACCAATTAACAAAATTAAAGAAAATTACAATCATTAACTTTCACAGTTATAATCACAACCACACTCATATTCATTTATTTTTAAATTTTTATAATGTGTTTTGATTGACATGATAATATTTAATTTGTTTTTTAAATTTGTTATTTGGTTATCTTTGCAGATTTAAATCCGAATAATATTTCTTTTAGCTTATATGTAGAGATATGCAAATTTAATTCAGTAATTCATTGCTATCAAATTTGATAACAATTTTTTTTATTTATAATAATATTTATTTTTAATTGGTATGGTAAAAAAAGTAATTTGGTTATCTTTTTAGTTTTAAATTTGAATAACTTTTGTTTAGCTTATATTAATTGATTGTTAATCAAATTTGGTAACAACGTTTTTTTAATTACAGTAAGTCAATAGTATTTATTTTTAATTGGTATGGTAAAAATAGTACTAATTTGATTACCTTTTTATGTTTAAATTTGAATAATATTTTTTTAGCTTATATGTTGTGATTTGCAAATTTAATCCATTAATTGATTGTTAATCAAATTCGTTAACAACATTTTTTCTTAATTATAATAAATTAATTACTAATATTATTTTATCTAATTTTGCTAATATAATTAAACAATATTGATTGAGCGATAGGATTGAAAACAAATAATTTGCTACAAAATGAATGTTTTTATTTTGATAAGAAATAACAATCTAACTAATACAAATGATATGTTAAATAGAATAAATCAGTTTTGCAATTAATTGGCACTTTCTAATTTAATATTATATATTTTGAATTGTTATACTACCTTATTTGATTTTGCTAATATGATCAATTATATTATATTAATTAAATGTTAAGATGGGAATTAAGTTACAATGGATTGTAGATTTCTTAATAAAAAAACAATTCGGCTTGATTGGTTAATGAACGTGAATAAGATTTGACTTCTGTATTGGTTATGAGTTACAAAAATTTAATCTTTATGAATGCGGTATTAAAATTATTAATATAAAACTTGAAACTTTTAATTTAAATAATTTTTCATATATCTTTCAAAATAATTAAAATGAACATTAATTTATCAAAATAAAACATAACGACCTATTAAAATTAAACAAATGTATACAATATACGTTAGCTTATAAATAATCAAAAAATTATCCAAATTTTGATAAAAAAAAGGGTGTATCCAAATAAAAACTATAAACAAAGCTCTACTAATTGTAATATTTAAATATATTAATAATTAAAAAAAGAGAAAATAACAAGAAAAGTCATAAATCATAATTCTTTTTCACCAATTACCATCTTAGCTATAGTTATTTCTTTGTTATCATTATCATATCAATTAATACCACAAAATTCATTTAGTTTTCATTTAGTGCCATCTTCTACAAAACACATACTGTCCTTCCTCCCTAGAAATTCCCTGCCGTTTTAGGCTGCTGTTGCGGTTCAGACAACATGGCATGCAGTGTCGTTTTAGCTCAGTATTGCAAAGAAAAAAGGATTGGGTAAAGGGAGGGAATAGAGTTTTAATGGTGAGGCTTCACCAACTGTTCAATTGAATAGTGGGTAGGGGTGGTTGGTGAACGAAGTGACGTTATTGGCTTCACCATCTTATTAATGAGAAAGAAAGAGGGTAAGGAGGACAGGGCAAGATTTAAACTACAAAATTAATGAGTGTTAATGAGTGAGAATTACATGAGTATACCTTTTAATTATTATTATTTTCAAAATTTTGGATCGAAAAAATTAATTAAATGTAGTAATTTGAGTTTAAGTAACCGGATTAATTAATTTTTTAAATTATTATATTTTATTTTTATCGATTTAATCGATTCATTCGACTTATTAGATCGGTTCATTTTCGTATTTTGAAAAATTTAGTCAATTTGATTAGTATTATTATTACATAATATATGATTCATTTTCGATACATATTTGATATATCTACTATATAATTTAAACACAATGGATTGTTTTAAATTGTTCTCTTTTATTTTTATCGATTTAACTGAATCAACCGACTAATTCAATTATTTATTGTCATTTATGTTATGAATAGATGACTATCAAAATGTTATATCATGGATATATTTTTGATACATATTTGATACATTTCCGACACATGTGATACATACATGATACATATGTGATACATAATTTATACATGCTATTTATAAAAAAAACATGATATATACATTTTTAAATGTACTTAATCGATACATCAATGATACATAATTTATACATGATAAATGCATTTTTTTACAATATCTTTTATTTTATTTTATTATATATATTTTTTATACATATTTTATACATCTTCAAGACACATTTGATACATCTCTGATAATTTATATATGGTAGATACATTTTTTACTACATAATTTATAAAAAAAATATTTTTTTTAAATGTACTGAATAAGATACATCGTTAATACATAATTTATACATGATATTTTTAAAAAAATATTCATAATAGATACATATTTGATACAATAATATATTTGATAAATAATTTTTAAAATTATACTTTTAAAAAAATTAAATCATTTATGTATTTTTATATTTTTAAAATTTAATATATTTATATTTAATATTTTTATATCCACAGAAAATAAGTTATATGGAAAGCATTATGCATGTTCCATTAAAAAGGATGATTAAATTCCATGCAAATCTCAACAGTTCCTCAACAGCTGATGTTAAAGAACATTAAGTAAAGGTGGCTGGACACAAGAAAAATAATTAACGGCAAAATAGTAGTATAGTCAAATAAGTTACTTGTTTTATTAAAAAAACAAATAAAAAAATTGTGTATGCAGAAGACGTATGCATAAGTTTGAGGCTGATGCTAATCTGACGCGCGTCAGGACACATATTTAAAAAATAAAACAGTGTTAGGTGAGAAAGATATGTACGCGTGTCTTCATTCTATTAAGATGGCATGAATGTAAAGTTTTTATGTTTTGTGGTAGAAATGTAAAATAGGTGAGGTAAATGGCAATTGATGTAATTGAAGTCCAATTTTTGGTAATTTTGTTATTTTCTCTTAAAAAAATCGTGCAACGCACGGGACTAAAGCTAGTTGTTTCTATAAAGTAGAATTTTTTGGTTTGAAGGTACAGAAATAGACTAATTTCTATTTTGTTATTTGAATTTCTTAATTTGTGCCATTCTTGTACATAACAAACAATAGTTTTCATTGTTCATTAGTTCTATTATTTGACCTGAAAAGTGTCACTTTTTTTAGGAAAGAAAAGTATCATATTTGATATTTGCTTTTCTTCTTAAAATAAATGAATGAAATACATTATTGCTGAGAACTTTAGAATTATGAATAATAAGATTGCTTGTAAATAAATAAACCTTGTTCAATCATTTTATAGTTTAATTACATATTTTTAATATTAATTAAAAGATTATATATTCTTCTTTGTAATTTTATACACTCGTAGAACGTCGATATAATATTCGTAACATGATAGTTACATTTCACTAATTCATCTATTTAAATATCAAGTTAAAATTCATTGTCCAATTAATTACAAAAAATAAATAATCTTTCATAATTTACTATACTTATCAATTCAGAATTAGGGTTTTTTTTGTTTCAGAATCGATAGTTATTAGAAAAGAAGAAGAAGCGCAAGGGTTTATTAAAACAAAACGCATCGCTTCTTTTTTTCCTCTTGGGCGTGGGTTGATGTTTGGTTAGGTTCTTATGATTCAACTAGAGGTTCGGTCTGAGTAAAAATATGCCATATCATCTACGATACGACGGCGTTTTGCTTTGTTACGGCTTGAGTGGATAACATGCTGGCAAGTGAACTGGTCAAACTTAAAATTGGCTATAAAAAGAACACAATATTCAAAAACGGGTTATATTTGACAATTTTAAAAAATTTGGCTATAATTGCCACAAATCGAAATGGTTAGGTATTTTTTGAGGATTTGGCCTTTCTTTTAAGAGATAAGGAATATGATTTAATAATAATTAATTTTAGATAAAAAAATATAATTAAATCTTTTCAACTGGCTCAACTTCTTAAACCAATACAAGATACTCAAGATAAAACACTTGAAATGTTAAAAAAAGGGTTAAATTAAATAAACCATTTACTGAGATTCATGTGTTACATTTAATGCTCTTTGGTGTGGCTTGGTGCTCTCCTTTAATATAATGGCCATGTTTAGTTCATGGAATGCAATAGCATGTAATAAAATAGCTATTACATGAGAAATAGAATACCTATTCTTTACTTTTTAAGAGGAATAGTTATTCTACAAAATTATAGAATAGCAATTCCATGGAGTTTTTATTCCATGAACCAAAATAAGGAATAAATATGCAATACGGAATAGCTATTCTATTCCGGACCTATTCCATAAACCAAACATGGCAAATGAGTTATTGATATGATCCAACTTTGTAATAATAAATTAATAATAAAAGAAACACTAGAAAGAGAGCACCAAGCTGCATTTAAGAAAAAAGCTGCACAACATCAAGACCCAGTAAATACTAAAAAGAGCTTCCACCTACAAGCTGGACAATCAATCTAGATTTCAACCAGTGTTTTAAAAACCGAACCGGTGTGGTCAACGAATCACGGTCCAACCGGTCCAACCGGTTGAACCGGTTAGGTGAATATGTATTAAAAAAGTTATACACAGCAATCAGTCATATAACTATATATCTGATATATATTATATATCTCTTGAAAAGAACTATATAACTAATACTCCCTCCGTCCCAATAGAGTTGTCCACTTTGAGAAAATTTTTTGTCCTAAAACTCTTGTCCACTTTCAAAAAATAATTAACTTTTACACATAATTTTTCTATATTACCCCTATAAAAGATCCACTAATGAGTAAATTAGAAGTAAATAGTAAGTGGACCCTATATTAAATAGGGGTAGGACAAGAAAAGTAAGAAAAAATTTACAAAATCTATAAACAATAATTGCTTTTCTTAAACTGTGTGATAAAGGCAAAGTGGACAACTCTATTGGGACGGAGGGAGTAGTTAATTAGAAATTCAAATATTTAAGTAACCCTACTCTAGACACAAAAGCCAAGACAGTTGGACCCACATGTCTACCTCCACCTTCACCCTTCACGTGAATAACCTATTTTCTTTTGCTTAATATTAACATCTCTCTGCAAGTGCCTTCTACCTTTCCTCCAAAAATCAAAAATGACTAAAAAGATGAAGTTTAACAAGCAAAGGAAAAGAAAACGACACCGGCAGCTTATAAGGAGAGAGCAGCACCAGCGGTTTACTAGATCTGGCGTGGGTTTGAAATTATTTCTGTCTAATGGATTCAAAAGGAAAAAAAATATGTGGACCCTTCAGTTCTGACTTCTCTCGTCCTTCTTTTTATGTTTTTTCTCAAAAATTTCTCAACAACCGGATGGTTTTGTAATTTAGAACGGTGTTTTGATAGAGTAGTGAAAAGTGAAATCTGAAGAAAATCCTAATTTTGGATAAAATGGTTTACAATTTCGTTTTAATAGAAACCGCCCGGTTTCTATATTTTTTCCGGTTCAGCGGTTCAGGCGGTTCTAAGCGGTTCAATCCGGTTGAACCGGATTTCCGGTTCAAAGGTGTGTTTTGAACCGTTTGAGCAGCCGGTTGGCGGTCGGACCGTCCGGTCCGGTCCGGTTTTTAAAACACTGGTTTCAACAACTACAAAAAAATGACCATAAAACAAAATGCCGAATGCTTAATCAATAACATATTAACATTCGCCTCCATTGAGGTGCTGTTGTCATGACAATAACAAAAACCTGAAATTACAACTGCATTTGGAAATCAAATTACAACGTCTACCGCAGGAACCAACTTCAATGTTGATCCACCAGCATGAAATATTATTCTACTCATACCCACCATCATTAACAACAAAACACTTGGAGCGATGCTTGCAAAAATGAGGGTCATATACGGGAGATAGATCGTCAAAAGAAAAAAAAGAACAAAAATCTAATTACATGACAAACACCAGCTGTTACATCAAGATAGAAACAGAAACGGGACTTATTCTATCCAATTTTTGTTATTTCAAAAAAGAAAAAAAATATCAGCAACCAGCAAACTACTGGGTAATGGCCTTATCACAACCACAAAAAGCGGCAACAACAATACCATCAAATAGCCAGACTGCCAAATAACATAAAATTACATTAGCTATATACTATACAATCATACGTCCTGAGAAAAACATATAACTTATGACTTGTATGAGACAGATCAAAAAGCTGAGACACGCCCTTCTCTCCAGAATTTTGTCTTTTTTTTTTAATCCAACTGAACACGTGTCAAACATATTAGAACTGTGTGCACACATTTCTCCATACCTATCCATATTTAACGCAACTAAACATTGCCAAGAATAGGGAAACATGAAAACATCTACAACTCTGATACTCCAATTAATTTGTATGAAAAATTATAAGATCATTTACTTACAGAATTTTAATCCCTCTTCTTTTTCTAGATTTTAACATGCTCTGCTTGTTACATATCTATCTAGTGAATGTTCAACCATTCAATCAGACAGGAATTCACAACTCACTTCCCAAGGGGTGTTGCTTATTTGGCCAGCTGCTACTTTGATATCAAGGTTAAGACAGAAAGAAACTAGGAAATGAAAAAAATCTGTACAAAGACTCGTAGCCAAATTTCATACACCCCTTACCTGCAGGGTCAATCGCACATGATCCTGCTGCTGGGAACAAAAACCTAGCCTGTAGATGAACTGTGGAATCACACCAAAACTTCCATGACAATGACAAAAGGGGCCAGAAGCAAAAAAAAATTCTCCCCTCTACCTGCCACAGTAGTCCTGTTAAAAGCCCTTCATCCGGAAGCATTGGTGAATGACAAAAAGGCCAGCCTTCATGGGAAAATGACACACCACATTGCCCCAGCAAAAACTTTGAAGACTAACACTGAAATCTTAGGCTTCACATTGGAAGCTGGAGGGCTTGGCAAATTTTCTACACATGTTATCTCTTGCTTTTCCCCTTCTACCCATCATCACTAGTTAAATCTTCAGAAGAAACTTTGATCGCCTCAGCAGTCATGAGGGCAACCACAGCCTTGTGAATAGCTAGATCTGCTCTATAAAGCAATCTCTGAGCCTTTTCTCTCTTGAATTTAGCCAATTTACGTGCATATTGTGCTTCACCAGAAGCATCATGTAACCGGAATTCCTCAACATCTGAACTGTCAAACTGTTCATGACCATGGCTAAGAGGGCCATCCAAGTAGTAATTACGCTGGCTTGGCCACTCAGAGAAGCCGATATTCCACCGGTCAAAGCCATTTCTCTTGTCAAAAGTTCTGTCCTCATATGAAGGAACCATCTGAGTATCATTAGGAAAGGCATAAGCCCCAGGTTTCCTTGACTTGATCCTGTGAAGCTTCTGGATGCGACTTCTATCGTACCTATCACTGCTCATTGAAAAATATCCTTTGCCGCCTCCATCCCGAGGTGAAAACGTTCTTGGTGATATCTGAGACAATGGAGACTCGTCAAAAGGTTCATAGTAATGTCCTTGGTATAAAACCTTGTCATCCCCTGAAGCAAACCCATTCAATCTTCTTCCTGGATGAAACAAATATAATTGGGTTGGGAAAAAATTTGCAAGCATAACAATGGGATAGTAAAACTTGGTATATAATGCTGGAGGGTAAATAATATTACCATAAGCATAGAAGCCGTCATGATCTGCAGATAAGGTATTCCTTTGCCCAGGAACTGAAATTTTTCTATGTGACCTATGTTTAGATCCCTTGTTGGGCACTTCCAACCCCCGCGGCTTCAAGCAGAAAGCATACATGGGAGGCTTCTCGATTGATGCAACCTTATCACGACATCCATGAGAGATGGCGGTGTTACACTTTGTCATTTTTAGCTCCCACTCCCTCACTTGTTGCTGATACCTTTCCCATAGCGGTGGCTGAATATGCATTTAAAGCATTCACGTTAAAAATAATGTTTTACTCAAAAAGAAAATACAAAAAATATACACCTGATCACAGAGTATAAACCAAACTTGGCTGAAAAGAACAAAAAAACTATCCCCATCCTCATGCAATACTTTGGCAAACAACGCTAAAATATTTAATCAGCATCATATCAAGGATGTGCAAATGGAAAACTTAAGGTTGTGCAAATGGAAAACCTCCCAGATTGAGCCTGTGCGTTTTATTTTAACCATGCTTTTCACTGCATAAGAATATAGCATGTACAACTCAACTGAACACAAGCAAAGCACAAAAACTGAAAATAATAGAAAGAGTCTACGCACTAAGAGCTAATGAAATTGTTCAAATATGCCTTCATTAAGCTAGATGACAACCAGAAACAAACAAAGAGGACTGGATCAAAATTCTAAATCACCTCCATATGTTAAACAGAGAGGGCTACAACATGAAATTGCAGACCAGATCAACAAATTCATCAGTTATATCCACAAGTCTCAGATTTTTTATATCTTTGTGTGCCCGAGAGAGAGAGAGAGAGAGACTTCAATGCCACTCTGAATTGTGAAATCCATCAACTGTTACCACACATGTCATAATCATATTTACTATAATGTCTGTACCATCAAAACTAACTAACAACCTAGCAATAGAAAGGAAAAGAAAAAGTTCCCAACAAGTACCAAGAGAAACCAAACTAATTTCTTTCCATCCTTCGCACCGAAGGATTCATCAATTTGAGCCAGCATTCATCATGAACACTCTCTCAATTGAACTCAACAATATGCAAATTGCATAACTCAAACAAGCATTCTTGTCATTCAAACAGTCTCATCTTTCAGTCAGTTATAGTTCAGAACCACGGTTGAAAAAAAAAGAGCTCAAAGGAAACAGGAGAGGGGCAAGGAATAAGGAATAACAATTTGACTGGGTAAATGAATATTCCATTTTTGTGCGCTATGTTCAGGTGTATTCCATTTATTTACCCATATATACCAGCTTTACCATGGTACCTGAGGTACTGGTTCAAGGAGTACAGCTGTCAGATTACTAAGAGTCTAAGACTATACATTAAATATGTCAGACCTTAAGAAAGGAAGAACAAATAAGGAAAGAAGACTGCCGAGAGTTCCCTGACGGAAAAATCAGCCATGAATTTAGCAGTCGCGATGTTTAGGGTAGACACATGCAGAAACATATATTTGAAAAAAAAAACGTCGGTGAAAAAATATAGGATCGTAATTTGTGAATGATCCCATATAAAGAATTTGATTCTTGTCTCTGTCTTTCTAAAAATACTTCCACTTGTTTTTTCCGGTTTACGTCTTTGAACACATATCATCTGCCTTCCTATTAAATTGCCAAGATAAAATATCTTTTCCATGTATCTAGTCCAGTTTCTAATCATTACGTTCTTGAATGACAGTAGAAGATATGCAGCAAGAAGGAAAAATTATAGTTTTTTTAAAACCACAATAATTTCTGCATATCCACAATGCAACTTTATGCGAAGAGAACATAATATCTATCATTTTATACTATTATAACCGAGCCAAATCGACTCCTTGCATATCTGAATAAACACAATTAACCAACAGGAAATATAGAGTATTCAGAAGGCACCTGTAGATGACGGATTAAAGGCATTCCCTTCCTCTGCCTCTTCTGCAGCCAATAGTCATAAACAGCTTTTATTGCTTCCATTGAGCCCACTCCAGCCATAAGCTCCTCTATTTCATCCGATGTGAACTGGTCACGTTGTTGAGAAAATGCAAATCTCTCAAACATATTCATTGTCTTCTCAAAACTTTCCTCAGAGATATCCCGCAAACTACCGTTAGGAACTTCTGAAGGCATTATATTGTTGGATAGCCACTGCTCATCATCGCTATCAATGTCATACAGTACCCTTGATGGATCCAAAGCCATCTCGGTATCAGTTTCAACCTGCCGAAAATACTTAGAAAAATGCCGAACAAATGGAACTTCAAGTCCACTGTCATCATCTTCCTCAATCAAGCGAACTCCAGGAATTGGGATATTTTTAACTGATGCAGCATGGATATTCCGATTGTAGCACTCTTCATGCATCTCTTTGAAAAGTGCCCACTGACTTCTGTCAGGAAACTCCAAAATCCACTCCTTTCCTCCTTTCCACATCATAGCATGTGTATACCGGTTTGTCGAGCCAGGCTGCAGAAACTGATGTGCCTTGTACGAATACTTTGTCATCCCTGAAAGTTTTATTGCAAGCTTCCACTCATTATGATCGAAAAGCTCCAATACAACTTGTGCCCCACAAACTCTAATCCCTCTGTCACCAAGTGTAATCAAAACATTTGCTTCACAAGACAACTCCTCAAAGTTCCTTTCAGAACCTCTAGAAAGATCTGATGACCGCTTCTCATTAGCTGTCCTGATTCGCTTATGTGAAATTCCTTTCTGTGGATAGCCTTTATGCTTTGCGCTATAATCAAAACCTCCAAAAGGCAATGCATATGAGACCTGAGTCCGTGGTTTCTTCGGTCCATTACCAAAATTATTCTGGAGAAAGTCACCCCTTCCGTTTGACCATCCATGTGCCTGGTGTCCAAAAGATGTTGAATTACTTCTATTTCGATGCCAGGTACTTCTGCGAGCAGTAGGGTTTGGACTAGGAATGATGCCACCATTCATATTCCAAGATAAATCAGCAGATTGTTGAGCACCATGTAATTCCTTATCATTATGCTTATCAAATTGATTGCACGATGGAATTTCAACTCTAATACCATTTAGAATAGAATGAGGACCAGTACTGCAGTCCACTCGCTCAACTACTGCCTTTGGTGATACATCACATTGTTTAGACTCTGAATGATGACATTGCCACTTCCGCGGCAAGACAGTATCATCTCCACCAAATTCTCCAGAATCATTGGAGATAGCAGAAGGTTGAGTATGGATATTGACATTTTGCTGCTTTAGCAAGGACTTCATCCCATCTCCAGCATTATTAATAGAAATCCCAACAGCTTGTGGCTCTGTTTTAGAAAAAGATAGGAACTCATAAGACTCTGCATCCCTGGAAGAAGCCTTGGAATTGTTATAAGGGGTGCACTCTGAATGTTTCTTTGCACAATCTTCTACACTGTAGCAGTCATCTGCCAGTAGATTACAAGAATTTTCTGGATGCTCTAATGCATTCTGATCCTGAAAGCTGATGTGAGTAGCACTATGTTCCATAAGCAGCTTTAGATGCAAACTCAGAAAGAAAGTAGGCGCAGCAACAAAAGAAAGAGCAAATGGAGGGAACCATCCACGGGACTTGTCAAAATTAGAAGAAGATGAACTATTTACATAAATGGGTTCTCTGGAGACACCAACAAGGCTGACACACTGCTTGAACCTCTTTATTGGGCCCTGGATGTGGTAAAATTCACAGCAGTTAAATTTGATTATTCTCTCATCACAGCCCAAATATGTAGAGCAGAAAGAGAAAAAAGAAGCAACAATAAAAAAGCAGAACAGCGAGTTCGAAGGCTTCATCATAAATACATAAAAGAAAATTGAATTTTGCACAACTAAAGCTAACTAACCAACTATTAGTTGGCATCAACCAGCACTTGTTGAAATAATTAAATGTCAGCATTCATAGGTTCAATACGCAAGATTTTATGCAGAGAGATTATGAAAAAAAAAAAGGAGAGAAAGGATTTAAAATGCAATTGAATAGACATTAAGGCGTGGAAGTAGACGAGGAGCATAGCATATAGAAGAGATATATATATATATATATAGATATATATATATATATGCGCAAAACAACTACCTTAATTCTGGTGGAGACTCTGCAAACAGCTGAATCAAGCAACTGGCCAGCTCCATTTTGAAGTGCTTTTACATTATCATATGTACATTCTGACAGGGGTAGGTTTTTAGTGAGTAAACATTGGCTTTTTAGCTTAGAGTCCAGATGCATCCACTTTGAATTCTTCACTTCAGAGAAGTTGTAGAATGCAAACACGAGCTGTTTCCTTAAATCTTGGACGCAAGAGAATTTGCACTTAATCGAAGTAACCGGTAGCTGCAAGTCAATAAATTTCCCATGCTCAATGGGTTGATGAAATACAGCCAGAACCTGCAAAACAAATGATATTGCCTGCTTCAAGCAACCTTCAAACAAGAGAAGCCTCAATCCAACTATATTATCGATAAAAAGCATCTCCAAATGGACCCTTGGCCATACACTCATCAGTGTACCATGCTGAAGCAACACTAAAGCATGACAAAACCAAGTGTGATCTGCACCATATAATGAACTACGGATAGAAAAAACAGGTAACTTCAGCTCAAATATGAACTCTCTTGATCCTACCAATTCAGTATTTAATTTCAGAAGTCCTTTAACATCAGTCAGCCATAAAGACCCTACACTATGCAATCCTTCAGCAGCCTTATCAAGATCCACCCTTCCAAGAGGAAAACCTTGCTTACCGGAAGGTCCAGAAGCAACAACAGACGGGCCAAAAGAAGTATCAGATTCAACAATACCAATAGAAACATGATTGTCTTGAGATGCATGACGAGGCTGCTTACTTGCATTGCGAAACCGCCTCCTATAATAAACAACAGGATGCTTGTTATCTGTTGGACTAATCAATTTTTCCATTTCAGGCGCCTCAGTCCTCCCATCACGAGTAAACTTGACTGGCAAGACAGAATTACCAGATAAATTGTTATTATCCCTACTCAGAAAATCACCATCTGAATGCTCATGTCTAATCAATGGTGTAGAAGAAGTCAAAGACGAGCCAGAAATTTTCTGCTTCTTTAAGGCCCGAAAAGAGGAAGATTTGACTCTATTAGTACTTCGAGACAACCAAGAGATAATAGGCTCTGAATCCATGTAGTTCCCTACGTGGCTATCATCCTTGTTACTCGAGTCTCTCTTCCCCTTGCTGGAACCCAATTTTTCCTTTTTCCCATTCGAGAGCTTCTCTTTTGTCCTAGATCTTTTCCTCTGAGGTTTACCCGGAACTTCACTAGGAAGCAGCAATAGTTTGAATCTCTCATCTTGAAGATTAATCCATTCCTCATCCCGATCATCATATTTTACGTGATGAAGCTTAGTCACGTCATCATAATCACTAATAAGGCCATAATACCAACTCTGGTCCAGAGGCCAAAAGACCTTGATTCTCCGGTTTAACACCCAGTATGCATCCAAATCCCCAGACAAAATTTCATAATAATGGCGCCGTTTTCTTGAGCCACCCTTCACTTTGTGCTCTTTCCTTGGTCTCAATACTCTAGCAGCAGCGTCAAGAGATGCATATTCGGACCCTGAGACATAGTTTGATTCATGGGTGGCAAATTCTCGGCCAGATGATAACAAAAAGGACAAACCATTCGGAGAGGCCTTGCTGTTTGGAGGAAATCCAGTACAACTAGGATCAAATCTTGATGATAGCATCCTTGCTGCATTCTCTTCAAGGTTCTCCTCATCATCATGCAAATCATCACCTACCACAGCATTAGTGTCAACCAATGGCTCAACCTCCTTATTGGCACTCTTAACTTCAGGTATCAAATCCTTCCTTTTTCTACTACGCTTCCTAAATGACTTTTTTTTAGATGCATCGCCATTATTTTTAACAGAATGACCAGTACTCTTCGGTGACAAAACAACACTTGTACCAACCAACTGATCGGTATGCCTATCTTGTTCCTCATTATGCCTACCTGAAAGCGTTTCAATATTTCTGTTTTCTTTAGGATCATCAGAAACTCTCTTCTGTTTGAGCTTTGAAGACTCAACCACCTTGCCAGTGTCTGAGACAATTGATTCACCAACCTGATCAGAGATTCCCACTTTATCACTAGACTCGTCTACAGGCTTCACAACTTGCAGTTCAATATCAGCTTTTTTTCGTCCCACAAAACCACGTTTCCGTCTAGGAATTTTATAAAAAGTACCCTCTAGACTTTGTAAAATCCTACTATATCCACTACTACTATCCACTAACTGATTCAACAACCCTGACTTCAAGTCCTTCCTACCATGCGAACCTGAATTCAAACTCCCATTATACACTTCCTCTAAACTCTTGCTCCCATTACCATTAACTTTCCGAAAACTACTCACTGAAACTGATTTTTTACTCTTTTTTCTCTTCTCGAGATCACTATCATCGACACCATTACCGCCTTTTCGCTTCAAGTTCTTAATTTCAGCCTCTTTTAAACTTTTAGAAGACTGATAAAGACTCTTGAGATCCAAAGATCTCGATTTCTTAGAAATTTCCGGCTCATGGGAATTTTCTATTCTATCTTCCATCAACAATTCCTCAGTCCAAACACTAAAACACAAAACCCCCAATTTTCAAATTCCATAATGCATTTTCAGATCTGTAAAACACCAAAATGACAAAACAAATAGCTCATAAATAACTCCAAACTACCAAAATCATCATATCCTCCAAATTATTACACAAAAATCGACGGTTGAACACTGACATCATTTAAAACCGAAAATTAAACAAAAATTAACCAAAAGAATTAGATCAAATCGTTTTACATACCTGGATCAAACGCACCGCTACTTCAATTTTTCGAAGCAAGCAATAAAGATCACACCCATGAAACATTAATTAGGGTTAGAAACTGTGAGTTATTTTTTTTGTAACCCTAACAGATTTGTCGATTTTTTAAATTAATTTTTTTTAATTTCCCCTTTTTTTTAACCGCGAGAGAACGATATGTGCTAGGGTTTCTTTTGATTTCGAGATGAGAAAATGTTTTTTTAGATCGAAAAAAAAAACAGAAAATAAAAAACAATCGTTTGATGATGGTACGTGGCAGAACTTTTAACCGTTTGATTATAAAAGTGCGGTTGAGATTTTATTTGACTGATGCCAGCCCTAGGATTAAATAAATTAAGATCGGGAATTTCGGGTTAAACGAGGTATGCAATCAACGGCTATGATCAATTAGTTGAATCGTGTAAGGCTCAGATTATAATAGGATTATCTAAGCTATGTGACAGTTAAGCGACTTTATTTTTGCTAAAATTGTATTAATATATTATAAAAAATAGAATTGGGTTTTTTTAATTTTTTTGCTTTATTAAAATACTATTTAAACTGCTCTGAAATATCAAGAATGCCATCAGACATTCAAGTCGTGAGGCGTCATTACGGACAATTCTAGCCCCAGTATACGCGCATGATGATGCTGTGGTGAAGTACTCGCTCTGCTAGATAAACACGTGGATTTAGTAGATATGTAATTTTCAAATTTTAACTGACCTCCGTTTAGAAAACACAATTGACTGACTTGAAAAGTTTAGATAAACCCGAACAAAATGAATTAATTCATAAAATAACCTAAACAATATTATTATTTTTTTACTCTTACACCAGGTAAACAAAAAAAGCCCTTAGACGGTGTTTAATAAAATTTAACTCTTCACTTGGTTTGTTTAATAGCAATTCTCGAAAAATTAACTTCCCGAAAAGTATAGTTTAAATAAAGCTAACTTGAAGTGGCTTTGTCAGCTGAAGGACGAGGATAAATCGTTGGCTATTTATATCAGTTGGAATATTTGGTTAAACCGAAATAATTCAGTTTGGAAAAAAAATGGGAGGGATTGCATATTCTATTGTTTTGGCAGTAGGTAACCAGTTTGCTACATGGAAATCAGCAAATCTTCAGTCTAGCCATTTGAGAAATTAAGTAATGGGTAAAGAGGATGAAAGTGTGAGATGGCGGGCTCCTCTCCAAGGCTGGCTGAAAGTCAATGTCGACGCTGTCGTGTTTCCTGGTCGGTAGTACACCGAAATAGGTGCGGTGGTTCATGACTGACGTGGTGAGGTAGTTCAGGCTAGGTAATGCACCTGGTATGGGACTTTTTCTCCCCGCATGGCTGGGATTCTGGGGATCAAAGAGGCCCTGAGCTGGCAAAAAGAGTTTGACAAACTCATTGAGTCGGATGCAATGGAGGTTGTGTTGGAAATTAGAAATTCGAATGAGTTTGATCCGGAGATGCTTGTGGAGGATTGTTCAAAACTAGCAAAGCAGTTTGATAATATTTATTTTGTTTTCGTGATGTAATTTGTGAATCAGTTAGCGCATGTCTTAGCGCAATATGCCAGTTCCAATTCAGGTCATCAAGAGTGGGATTGTCACTTTCCTAAGTATCTTACAAATGTAACTGCTTTCGATCTGATTTAATAGAATCATTTTCCCATCAAAAAAGAAAACTTCCCAGAAAATTTGACAAATGTTCCTTATTTCAATTTTTACTTCTCAGGAATGACGAAATTGATTTTAATATAATATACTATAATTTTTAATTGAAAGAGAAAAATATACTTTAATATTTTTATATTGTTAAACAAACAACTATTGTCTTTTTAAATAAGCAATAAATATTTTAATTATCGCTTATTAACTCGTATCTTACGATTCAAGTACTATTTAAAAGAGTTTTTTAATATTAAAATAAAAAAATTAAAATTTTATAGTTTAATTGTATATAATATAAAAATTAACAATAAAAACATTTAATCTTATTATAACTAATAATTATAAAATAAAACATATATATATTTTAAAGTAAATAAAAACATTTTTTATATAAGTTTTAGAAAAAAATAAAAAAAAGAATATATTATAAAAATACCATAAAAATATTAGGAAAGTTCTACTTATCTAAGTTTTGTTAGGAAAATTACTTTCCTAGTCAAAAAAGTCAAAAATCTAACTTTCCAGAAAGTGAAGTGTATAAATTGAACCAAACAAGAAAAAATTGTTACTTTTCGAAAAATACAACTTTGCTAACCTACTTATCCCCAACCAAGCAAAACCTAAAATTATGTATTTAATTTTAAGTTAAATAAGTGACTATAATTTTTTATATAATTTGTTTTGATAATTTTAACTATTAAAAAATATTAATATCTTGACTAATTTTTTAATGACTAAATTTTAATATTTAATCATTAAAGTTTATATAATTAAATTATTAACTAATAATTATAATAATAAATATATTAAAATATATATAGTCACGACCCAATTTCATGAATCGTGACCGGCGCTAGGGTATGGGTATGGTCGTACCAAAACCCGTAGCAAGCCTTGCGGAAAACAAATAAACATTTAAACCTGCAGAAATTGCTCGGGGACAACCGAGACTCCAACTTAGGTCTAGCAATTTATATTACAATTTTAATATAAATATCTTAAATATCCAAAATGCTCAACAGCATGCCTTAAATATAATATAAAAGTAATCCAGAGTAAACATGCCAATAATAAATAATTGATCAAATCGACAATCCCAAAGTGCAATAACAAATGTAATATATAAAACTAGTTATACGTTGCGGTCTAAGAGTTCGAATTCAGTAACTAGTTAAATAACATAAAAACCTCTGAGGAAACAAAAGAATCGGAGTAGATCAGCTTTCAAATCATAGACCTGGAAAATTTGGGAAAACAACGGGGTCAGATATACTGAGATGAGTTCACAATACTAGTTACATTTATTAAGTTTAAAACCCTTAAATCAAAACATTTTATACTAATATAATACGATTATGGAAAACAGTATTGAAATGATCCCAGCGTAAATATGACATAGCATACTGATAAACTCAGAGTGGACGGGAACAAATCCTCGTCATATATACCAGCGTAAGCAATACCTTAGTCTACTGATTCCCAGAGTACTTATCGGTGCACACAGTCTCGATACAAGCCTATCGAGCAGCTCGTTTCAATCCAGATCCATAATCCGTAAAACAGTTCAAAAGCATTTATAATATTAAAATATAATGCGGTACTTAATAAAGCGGTAAATAACACTACAAACTCGCTGCTTGCTTATCCACGTGAAACTTCGGCAAACAGCTAACCTTGGTTCGACTCCGGAGCACGAGTAGTCGAAGAGTCTAAAAATAAATCATACGTTAAAATCGCTCCAACCCCTAACTCTAAGAATACTAGACACCACGTAAGACTAGCACAAATAATAAGTCAGATAGAATCACAAAGAAACACTTTTTCAAATAAATTATAATGCCGAAAAATAAATCAAGCCTATTGAGTTCAAATTAAAAATCCATCCGAAAATATTAATTAAATAATATTTAATTAATAATTAAAATCATTTCCTCAAATAGTGGGGTAGCCGAATTTCTTAAAACTACCAAGTCTAACCCCACATATCGGTGACCAAAGTCTGAATCGATCCAACTGATATTTCAGAATTATAAACCACAGTTTATAATTATAATATTTAATAAAAATATTGATTAAATATGAAAATGAACTCAATAGTTTGAAATCCAAGTAATTATAATTATCAGCAAAATATCTCAAATAATTAAATAACAAAAATAAAGCAAAAATATAACTTTAATCAAAAAAGCATTCTAAACCAAAAATCTCAAATTATCACTTAAATAATAATTAATAATAATTATTAATTTAATTTTTTAAATAATTTGAATATTATTTTTAGGTCTTAAAAATAATATAACTAATTTGCCAAACTTTCAAAATAAATGAAATCCTCAATTCTCATTTAATATACTTCAAATAAATAATTTAATTTCAAACTATTTAAATTATAATAAGATTAATATTAATTCTTTATTTAAAATAATGGTATTCAAAGTAATTTTAAAATTATAATTAATAATTAAATCGCCGAAGGAATAGTCGAGACTAAATTCGTAAATTAAAATTAAAAAAAAACAAATAATCAAAGGCAAAATTTAATTTAAGGAATCAATAGGTTTTAATCAAAATAAATCCATGACTTAAATGAGCCATTAGCCAATTTGAATCCAATTCAAGCCAAATGCACACCGTCACCTCATCACCTTCACCAATTCCATAACTCAAATTCAAAACTCATTAAAGTAGCCATAATCCTTAAACTAAAACAAACTGCAACCTAGAACAATCAAGGATCGAATCACCGATAATTTAAAACGACGAACTAAATCATACCAGATAATTAACAAACAAGAACACCATGCATCTTAATCATTTTTGTACATAAAATTATCTCAACCAACAACCCCATAAATCGGCAGAAAGCATTCAAAATAACAGAGAATTATATGAATTAAAACGGGGAAACGACAATGATGATAGCAAGGTGATTTACATATCGATTTGCGAAAAACAAAAAGTAAGGTTGTAGAGGGGTGAGTCTACTTCCACGGAAACAAAACAGAACTGAATTTGATCGAGAAACAGCTACGAACAAATCAAAATACGGAGAGATCGATTTAGAACTCAAAACAGAAAATTATACAAACGCGGTAAAACGGCGGCGATTGATACAGAAAAGATAACGTACCGTTTCATGAAAACGAAGCTCGGTCTCGAAGATTAATGAGTCTACTATCACGGGAAATAAACGAAACTGATTTCGATCCCCGAACGGCTGCGAAACGAATTGAAAAACAAAAGTATCGTTTTAGAGCCAAAACAGAAAATAACTTAAAAACGGTAAAACGACGGCGATTGATACATGATATATAACATACCGTTCTTCGAGATTAAGATGTCGGATCGTAGAGGAATGAGTCTACAATCTCAGGAATCAAAACGGAACACGATTTGGTTCTGAAACGGATGAGAAATCAGTTATGAACGGAAGTGCCGTTTATAAACATCAAAACAAAATTATGAAGTTTGAAAATTTACTGATTTCCACAGCAATTTGGTGCCGAATTTCTGGAAGGTTTTTGAGAGAAAAAGAGAGGTTAAGGTTTGATGAAGTTTGAAGAAAAGATTAGGGTTTAAACATTACGTATTTAAAGGGACAAAGGAATCAGATTTTCAGCTTTTTAAAAGGAGAGACGAAAGCCAATAGAAGTCTCCATGTTTCATCACTGGTCTCGAACGAGACTAGTGCAGAAATGCACAGGTCTCGTTTGAGACCTGTGATTTCAAGTCTAAGGTTGGGCTACTCCAAGGCCCAACCAAAATAAAAAGCCCTAAGGGCAAATCAAATCCAAAATGAACCTTACCAAACCAACAAACGAATTTCTAATCCGTAAACGACTCCAAAATATTTCCGAGACTCGCAATTAAAATTTTTAAAATTTTACGGGTTATTACACACACACGCACATAAATACAGATGGAAGTAAAACAATCAATAATAGTGATAAAAAATAATTTATAATAGTATTGACATTATATTATTTGATATTATTCAAATTTTATTAAATAAATTACAAAATAGTTACATTTATAAGATATTCGGGAAAATTCAAAAATCAAATCTAACGACCTGACATTGAACAAACATTTGCACTAACACATGTTATATCTGATTTAAAATCAACTAACGGAAATAAAAGATAAATTACTATCACAAGAAAATGCTATATCAATTTTACGAGAGATTCTTAAGTAGACTCAGTTTACCACGTCATCCGTGAATTATCCTATCATATTATGACACGTCATTAAAATAGTGACACTATAATAATTTTATTTATTACTTATTTAACATTTGAATAATAATATTACGATAGTGCCATTATTTTAATGATGTGTCATAATATAATAGGTTCAGTTTACGGATGATGCGGTGGACCGAATCTACCTAAGAATTTCTCCAATTTTATTAAATAAACTACAAAATATATATTAGTGAATAAACTACACCAAATAATTATATAAAACACACCAAACATATTATTTTATGTAATTCCTTGATTGTTCAAGTTTTTTTTTTTTTAGCAATTGTTAAAGTTTTAGGTTAAAGTTTTTTTCTAAAAAGATTTTTTAAAAATTGATTGAAATATATTTTGAAAATGAAACAAGATATATCTATACTATATATAAAAGCACGGATGGGGGGGGGGGGGAGACAGGCAAATTTACTGGATAATCCTTTTCAGTTTACTATTAAATAAAAGTTTTATAGTCATTAACTAATTAATTATTTAATTAATTACTATTGTAAGTAAAGTTCTAATTAGAATAGGTAGTTAAATTATCTCCAATTTAGTTTTTAGTATATAAAAAATAACTAAATTGTCTCCAAATTAGTAGAAATACCTAACTTTTAGTTTGATTGAACTACAAAATTAAAATACTGTATTTGGTCAATATATTATTATTTAAATTTCTATCTTATTATTCTTAAAGATATTATTAATAAAATTAAGTTAATTATTTAATTATGGTTATTATAAAACCAAAAGAAGAATAAATTCAGTATGGAAAAAAATTTAATAACCAAATATATTATATTTATTTTTACAAAAATTCTTAACTAATTTAATATTAATTATAAATAAAAAAATTGATATAATTATAATAAATTTAGTAATATATTAATTGACGAGTTACGTTACGAGCCACGTGCATAGCACGTAATGCGAAACTAGTTTCACTAAAAGTGGAAATGATGTTTGAAATATATCTTTAATTTACTTTGAGTTGTCAAAGTTTCTTAATATGATATTTGAATTATTTAAATTTATTAGATCCAATGTTAAGTTTAATTTAATGTTATTATTTATTTGACATTGATTTTTATCGATGTACTTCAGTTTTACCTTAGTATAATTTAACTTTTAATAAAAAAAAAATAGTAGTACTATTGTAAATAAACAAAAGAACAGGTATAAAGAATAGAAAACTAAGTTTTAGGTTGAAATTGAAAAATGATAAAATATTAGGTAGTATTTTGGCACTAAGAACCTCAAATATTCCGCTCTTTCCATACCTCACGAATCAAAAACTGAAAGCCAGCCAGAGAAATTGGTACGAGCAAAGCCAAAAACACACTCAAAGTTCTTCCATATCAAAATCAATTCAAACCCTAAAAAATTGCGCATCTCTGATTCTCTTCTTCGTATGTTCAGGTCATTCTCTCCTCTGTTATCATTTGTATAACAATTTTTCTCATAAACATTCTCAAAACTAAGAACTTCAAAACAGTAACTCGTTTTACTTGTCGATGTTTTAATTCTATTGTAAGGTTAAAAATGTCAAGTGATTTAACTTTTATTTGTTTATTTTTTGGGTGTTTTTGTTTGCAGGTTTGAATGTTTGAGTGCATACCAATACTTTGAACAATTTGGGGGACTAAGAGAGAGAGAGAGCAGTTCCCTTTCTTGGTCCCCTTCAGATGAGTTTCTTTTTCAATTTGATGCATGATGAAGTATTGTTACATAGTATACTAACTAACTAATGAGCTCATTAAGCTTGCACCTCCAGTCCCCATTTCATGGGACTCCACTTTCAGCTGCTTTAATTGCTCGAAAACATACCAAAACTTCATTCTATTTTGGTGGCAGAAAACAGTTGTTACCATCTTTATCACCAAGAAGGTCGTTTCGTCAATGTAATTGTAGTGCGAACAAGCCTAACAGTAGTAATAATCGAAATAACTGGATTACCCGTGCTGTTAAATTTTCTAATTTTTGTGGTAAGTATGTAATTTTTTTAAGTGATGCTATTGGTTCAAGAAATGGGATTAAGGTAGAATGTGTTAGTGAGCCTTTTACTCAGAGTAAAGCTCTTGTTGCGAGATCATTAGCTCCTTTGTGGAAAGAAGGGCTGCTTTTAGTTAGAGGTTCAATCTGTGTGGCGGTTTTATCTGGGGTTTGTTTATTAGTGTGGTATGGGCAGAAAAAAGCTAAGAGTTATGTTGAGGCTAAGCTTTTGCCTTCTGTTTGTTCAGTTCTTAGTGATTATATTCAGCGTGAGATTGATTTTGGTAAGGTTCGAGGGGTTTCTCCTTTGAGTATAACTTTGGAGTCATGCTCGATTGGACCGCATGCAGAAGAATTTTCTTGTGGTGAGGTTGCTACGATGAAGCTTAGACTCTGTCCTTTTGCAAGTTTGAGGAGAGGAAAGATTGTAATTGATGCGGTGTTGTCTCATCCAAGTTTACTTATTGTGCAAAAGAAGGACTATTCTTGGTTAGGTTTACCTTCATCTGATGGTGGTCTGGAACGGCACTTATCTACTGAAGATGGGATTGATTATCGTACCAAAGCAAGGAGGATTTCCAGGGAGGAAGCAGCTGCTCGTTGGGCTGGGGAGAGGGATAATCATGCAAAGGAAGCAGCAGAGAAGGGCTATGTTGCTCCTGAGAGATATTCCAGTTTATCGGAAAATTTTGTTTCTAAGGAGGATCTAACGCGGTCTATAAATATAACAAATTACGAATCTTTCTTATGCATGGATGAAAAGATGCATTGGACGGACCATCACTGTATGGATACAGGTCTTGATTATGATATGAAACATGCTGATTTGGAGAAATCTTTTGGTGTAAAATTTCCAGGTTCAGGTCTTAAATTCTGGTCTAGCATGATCGAAGGACCCAAAAGACGCATATTTAAGAGGAAGGCTAACGGGGCTGATATATCAGCAGCTGGTGTAAATGCTAAAAGACGAATCCTTGAACGTAGTGCGTCAGCAGCGTCTGCATATTTTCATGGTCTTTCTAGTGGAAAGGATAATCAGCCTTCTCAACCATCTCATGACAATCCTCTTATGAATCTTGACACCCTTTTGGGACAAAGCCACACTGCTAATACTGCAGACATAAATAACTTTGAAAGCAGTGGTGAAGAATGTTTAACTGCGAACAGTCAGGATGAAGAACATTATAAAAATTTTGCAATATGGTCCTCTACTGTAAACCAACATTATAATAGTCATACATATGATTTTAATCTTATGCGTAATCCTTTTTTTGGGACTCTATATAGACTTATAGAAATTGCAAAAGTTGTTGAAAATTTTCCTTCTATTAGAAAAGTGGCGGGGGATGCTAAAACCGATAGTGTAAAGAGTGACAATTTGAGTAGATATATGGATGCACATTCACCTGAGATTGAAAACAGTAATGCATCTGAAGATAGTAGTCCTGAAAAGCTTGAGCCAGGGCCTGCAACTAGTCATCCAGTCCCAACTTCTAACCTGAGTTCCTCCACTTCTTTTCCAAGACATATCAGGGAATCATTGCATCAGTTTTTTACCGGTCCAATTCAAAACTTGAAGTCAGGTGTCGGTACAAAAGTTGAAGATATTTTCGCAGAGCTTGTAGACGGGGTGGATCTATTACAGACTGAAGGCATCGAGAAGATGCTTCCAATTTTATTGGATTCTGTTCATTTCAAAGGGGGAACACTGATGCTTCTTGCATATGGTGATAGGGAGCCTAGGTGAGAGTCCTTTTTAGTTGTATCTGTAGTTTACTCTTAAATACAGCATTATATTCCCTCTTGATCAAAGTTTGTTACATCATTTATCGGTTCTAGTGCCAATTGGAAAAGCTCTGCAGATGCAATTTTTATTTCTTTTACACTGATCATAGACTGGTTGATTCGCAGGTTCAATAGTGCCATAGAGTAATTTGTTTGATACTCCATTTTGAAGTGAAACTTTTTTTGACTTAAATAGAAGGGAAATTAAAAGCTTATGTTAATGGGTTAATGGTTGATCAGCTGGCACAAAAATAGTAAGGACCTAACAATTATCTGTTTTGGTTATTTGATTGGCAAACAATTACTATGTGAATCACTTAGCACGTCACAGTCTAATTAAGCATAGTTCATGCTTCTCCCGCATCAAGTTGACCATCCCCCTCCCTGTGTAGTGATTCTATCAATCATGTACATAGGTAGGCCCCCCCTTTCTGATTGTATAGATATTTATCCTGGGTAATCATGAAACTCACTAAATGCCTCTTTTACTTATCAATTAAGAGTCGTCTAACATCAACTGATATAATCTCCAGGATGTGAGTGTAAAAATATATTTATAAGAGATGTCAAGTCGGTGCAAAGATCCCAGAACACTATAACTATACCTCTGGCACCTGCAATGGAATTCTCTTACATGTGTCAGTATTAAAACCTACAGGAACAATTCTTCTGGCTTGAAATGTGGATGTATTCCTTGATCCTTATTTGGTAACATAGGATGCAAATTGCATATCAATTTGATGAAGCCATATCATATCTTTATTGTCAATTAGAAGAGTAAAGTTAAGTTTTTTCACATCCATAATTTGTCAATGAGATTTGGTTTCACACATTTCTAATTTATTCTCTTTTGGCAGTGAATTTGATAACTTTAATTATGCAATAGCTTCCTGTATATGCATATGCATGTAAGATTGTGCAGGCGTACAATCATTGATGTTCTTTCATTTGATCTGATTTCCTAATGTATCTCTTGTCAACATTACTATTAAGGTTTTCTGCGCATTCTTGTTCAGGCTCCATGTTTATGCAGCCACTATGTGATGGGTTTGTGTATTATCTTATTTTGTAGCTTTTGTGTAGAACCACGGGCTAATCTGAGCAGTTCTACTATCAGAAATCATCTTTATATTCTTAGCACTGCATATTTTAATGTTATTATAGATTCTCAGTTTGAAGTTTACAATAAAATATGATTTCCCCTTCTTTAAAACCAGATATGATATGAGTAATGTAAAGTTGTCTTTTCTTATAATAATAACCCCGTTATTAATTAATTTTCTATGATTTTATTGCACTGCATCTAGAGAGATGGAGAATGTCAAAGGACTTGTGAAGTTCCAAAATCACTATTCTGGCGTGCATGTCCAGTTGAGTGGCAACTGTAAGATGTGGGAATCTGATGCACCATCTGAAGATGGTGGCTGGCTATCTGCTGATGTTTTTGTTGATAGCGTGGAGCAAAATTGGCATGCAAATTTAAAAATTGCCAAACTCTTTGCCCCGGTAAGGTATACATTCAATATGTATGTTTCAAAAGCTATTTTTAAAAAAAATGGGTCGTATCTGCATCCAGGGTACGAAATCTTATTACGAGCTGAACACTTCCTTTTTCCTTTGTTCACAGCTTTTTGAAAGGATCCTAGATATTCCAATTGCTTGGTTCAAAGGGAGAGCCACTGGTGAGGTGCTTTTCTAACTTCAGTTTAAATGCTCTCCCAACTTTTTGGCAGAAAGATGTCAGCATGTATTACAAGTTCAGACTTCTGATAGTAGTTATAGTTGCTTCATGCTTGTTTCAAGTTATATTGCAATGTCATTTTATGTCATAGAATATGTATGGCTGAATAATACTTCATGTTACTATCAGTTTACTATGTCTGTCATCCTCACTTGAGTACAAACAGAACCTTTTTGCACGTGTCCAAATGCATTCCTTTATTCACTTAAAGGTGGATTTTTCTTAATTCATTTCTTGCTTGTCATTAAAAATTATACATTTCACGAGACAATTTAGTTGTGAATCATGTGCTGCATTGAGAAGTCTAGAATGGACAAAGTTTTGAGAACTAAACACTATAGTCTAAGCTCTATTCTTATTTAGTCAAAAAGTATTTGGTTCTTTCTATACTGTTATATTCATAATTTATGTTTCTCATTTTCAACCAACTCTATGTTCTTATCCTTTATGGATAAGCTGCCAGTTTGGCATGTTGATATAATTCTTATGCATATTGTTTAAAATATTTAATGTCCTGGCTAGTTTATCAGAGTTTAAGATTCATTATAATACTAAAAATAGAATCATATTAACACCAGCAATGTATATGCGTTTTTAGAAAGATTTTTTACTTCTCATTTGGCGTAGAACATCTTATTTATCTTCCTTAAGAAGTTATAAGAAGTTGACTTGGTGCTTGAGACTTTTCTTTCAATTTTTTATATTTTTTTTAGAACAAGTTGGTAAGGGAGCTCAACTTAACACTAGCTTTTACACCCTTAGACACATTTTTAGTGCCATTTTGAGCTGTAAATATCTTCCATGTTTGCAGGTTCATATTTGCATGTCAAGAGGGGAAACATTTCCTAATCTTCATGGCCAGCTTGATGTTACAGGAATAGCCTTCCAAATATATGATGCTCCGTCGTCATTCTCTGTATGTTGTACTTTCATTTATCCTTACAACCCCATCATGTAGATTTATTGTGTCTCTCATCTCATGTTTTATTTGCAGGACATTTCAGCAAGTTTATGTTTTCGTGGTCAACGGATATTCTTACACAACACAAGTGGCTGGTTCGGTAATGTTCCTATAGAAGCTTCCGGAGATTTTGGCATTCATCCGGAGGAAGGAGAGTTTCACCTAATGTGTCAGGTATTTATGAATGACCTACTTCTTGGATGCTGGCAACTGTATATTTCAGCATTGAATTTATTTTATTCAATTCGACTCAAGTCAGCCATACCAAACTGATTGGGTAGCATGCTGCATTATTTATTTCTTGACAAGTGTAGATTTTTGCATAGATCATTTCTTGTCTGAAAATGATTCAAAATGGGTACTTCCCTTCTCCTTGTTAGTTCTTCCTGGATCATGTGCAGTCAGATAATTTGTATGCTGTCCATCTGCAATTCAACTGCTGTTGTATGTGGAATCCATACCTGGTCTTCAATTCCAGTGTACATAATCCGAAATGACACTTGTATTGGCTGATTTGGATGAATTTATATTTGTTGTAATCGTGGAAAGTGGAAATGGCTTGATCTGGGACCAAAAGAAGTAATAGCGGAGGAGAACAGTGAGGTTTATTGGGTGTATGTGTAGAGAGGCATATCTTGGGGAACATATGGTTGTATATGCAGTCATTTTTTAAAATGCTTTTTATATAATCCTTGTATTCAGTGGGTTTTTATTCGATTGTAGCACTAGGGAATGGTGACTCTCTTGTGAAGTTTTTGTTCAGTCTGTCACTCAGTCCGTTTGAGGAAAAAAAGAAGTGGGCTGTAGCTTTTTTTTTTAACCAGATAACTTTTAGATTGACTTAACTTTTTGGAATATTTTTTTAATTTATAACACATGCTTGCTCTGTTGCTCATCTGCAATAAGTGTTATTATACTACTAATAAATTGGTCTATAATGCATATGCGTCACCGAGTTCAATGCTTGTTAACTCTGAAATTCATTGCTAACTAAAGCCTGTTGGGATAGTTGATACCAATGCATTTTGGCTGCTACAGCCAGTTATCATGACACCTTGACCGGAACCATTATTCAGAAACCTGATGTCATCTTTGATGAGTTGTTTGTATCACGAAACATATGTTGGAAGGGAAATAACCTCCAGAAGACGTGTATGAGTTCATGGTGCTCTGGAGTCACAAATATTTATGACCTTTTCTTATTGCTGAATAGGTCACTTCTTTATGCATTCACATTCTAATAGCAGTTGCAGTTTTTTGTTTCTAGAATCTTGTTCCCATTTCTTTGCTGTTCAACTTTTAACTTGCGGATTATGATTTTGTTCAGGTATCTAGCGTAGAAGTAAATTCCCTGATGAAAACATTTAAGATGAGACCTCTATTGTTTCCAGTAAGTGTATCTGGAGTTTATATATATTAGTTTGTATAGTGCTCTCAAATCTCAATAGCTCCATCATTTTATATGCAATATGCACCAAGTTTCCTTTTATGAATTTCTTTTCAAGTGGTAACATTGCAGTTGGAAAATTCAATTGTTTTGAACCTTGACCATGAATTAAATAGTTCGTTATGTTCTATGAATGAACTAGAAAAGAGTTCAATTTTGGCAATTTTGATTTAACATCTTCTTTGCATATGACTGCAGTTAGCAGGTTCTGTAACTGCTATATTTAACTGTCAAGGCCCTCTGGACGCTCCTATATTTGTGGGAAGTGGAATGGTT
The DNA here is from genome assembly GCF_937616625.2 of Mercurialis annua. Taxonomy (NCBI): domain Eukaryota; kingdom Viridiplantae; phylum Streptophyta; class Magnoliopsida; order Malpighiales; family Euphorbiaceae; genus Mercurialis; species Mercurialis annua. Next base: position 52,710,858 of record NC_065570.1, on the reverse strand, counting down.
TCCAGGAAGATATCTAGTTCAGTTTCAGATGTCCCTGAGTCTGCTGCATATGAAGCAATGTTGAAAAGCAAAGAGGCTGGTGGTGTGGCAGCATTTGACCGTATTCCATTTTCATATTTGTCAGCTAACTTCACCTTTAACACTGATAATTGCGTAAGTTCTTTTGGAAAATTCGCATCTAAAACACAGCGCACGCTATTTTTTCCCTTTATCTGCTCTATTTTATTTGTAGATGCTTTTCAATTTTTAGATTTTTATCTAACAACTGATGTTAAAAATTCTTATATTCATTTCACATGTATAGGTTGCTGACTTGTATGGAATTCGAGCTAGCCTTGTGGATGGTGGTGAAATTCGGGGGGCCGGAAATGCATGGATTTGCCCTGAGGTAATCTACTTGAATAATTCTGGTATAAATGTCTTACATACACATACTCCTGTATTAGCAGTTTTTTTGCTTGAGCAAGTTACTTGATTGACTGCCCTGTCTTCCTAGTTTGCAAGTTATCTGAATTTTTGAATAGTTACTCTTTTGTTAAATCTTATTCCAACAGGAAACACATTTTTATATTTGAACCATCATCTCCAGATGCTTTCTGCAAATGATGTATTTTTATTTTCACCATTGTTTGGCGGGAACTCTTTATCTTTTCCCATTACATTTTTTGTTATATCACCTAACCTACAAGTCTTATGGGTCTTTGGCCTTTGTGATGTACAATTTATTTGTAATTAGTCCACACCTCATAGGCTGACATTTACAATGCCTTTTCTTTGCTTCCATCCAGTTGTCTGACCAGTTAACAAAGTGTCCTTTAAAAAATTTGTTTTAATTTTCCATTCTGTAGTTTGAGATTATTATGCAAAATTTATTACTATTACAGGGTGAGGTGGATGATACGGCGATGGATGTAAATTTCTCTGGCAATCTGGCCTTTGATAAGATTATGAATCGATATATTCCTGGCTACCTTCAGCTGATGCCACTAAAACTGGGGGAGCTGGCAGGAGAAACAAAACTCTCTGGATCCCTTTTGAAACCGTTAGTTTCATCGACCTTTCCTTTTGTGCTCTCACTATCAAATTTTCCCTTGCGTTTTGTTTTCTTCCAATTTGCCTTTGCAGGTTTTATGAACTTTTTGAGTTTCTCTTGGTTGATGGGTGTTCTCTTTGGATGTAGGAGGTTTGACATCAAGTGGATTGCACCAAAAGCTGAAGGATCATTTACTGATGCTCGAGGAGATATCATGATCTCACATGATTATATAACCGTGAATTCATCATCTGTCGCTTTTGAGTTGTACTCAAAGATCCAAACAAATTATTCTGATGATTACTGTCTTGACAGAAAAGAGTTTGATGCAAATAGCAGCAGACCATTTACTGTTGAAGGAGTTGAGTTGGATCTACGTATGCGTGGTTTTGAGTTTTTCAGCCTGGTCTCATCTTATCCTTTTGATTCTCCAAGACCTACACACTTGAAAGCAACTGGAAAAATCAAATTTCAGGGAAAGGTTTTGAAGTCTCTTAGTATTGCCAATGAACAAGATTTTCCTTTGGAGAAGGATATGCACCTAGAACAAACAGAGAGGAGCAAAGAAAGTCTTGCTGGCGAGCTGTCAGTATCAGGCCTTAGATTGAATCAGCTGATGCTAGCACCTCAGTTAGTGGGGCGGTTGGGCATTTCACGTGATCATATCAAGGTAAGGGCTTACTGCTTCAATTATTGAAAAATGGCTGTTTTTTAGAACCTAAATTGCTCTATTAATGTGGCTATGCAATGTTATATTTTAAAGCAACGTGTGCCACAATCATTGATATCTCTTGGGTAAATGTGGTCATCTTTGTGAAGTTTTTTCCTTTGTTCAATAGTTGTGTCATTTATGCTCTTACCTTATATTTTATTTTAACCATTATTTGTTTCATATCACCGTCATATTTCTGAAATCTGAACTCTTTCTCATATTGCAGTTGGATGCCATAGGTAGGCCAGATGAGAGTCTTTCAGTTGAGGTTATGGGGCCATTACAACCTAGATGTGAAGAAAACCCAGAAAGTGAAAAATTGTTGTCTTTTTCTCTTCAGAAGGGGCAACTGAGAGTTAATTTCTCATTTCAACCGCTACATTCTGCTACTATGGAGGTATTGTAATTCTGTAGTTTAAAAAGCCACCTTATTTGACTCTTTAATATTTGTTTTGTGTTCGGACAATGCAGTTCTTCTTGCAAGTGAAATTGACTTATCTGCTTGTTTATGAGCTGTACCAGGTACGCAATCTTCCACTTGATGAGTTGGAGTTGGCTTCACTTAGGGGAACAGTCCAAAGAGTAAGCCTGAGAGCATTTTTAAATTAGTCTTTCCTTACTCAATTCTGGTTGATGCTATTTGCTATTATTTCTATTGTTCTTGGAATGGCGTCGTTGGTAAGAATCCCTGGTATTGCTAGACTACGTTTTTGTTTTTTATAAAAAAGTCTTTCCAATAAAATTGAGAACCATAAGCAAGTTGAGATGGACTATGGTGAATGATAGATATTAGATAAGTTTGTTTTCCATGCTTCGTTTGATTATTGTAATTATTGGCCTTTTTTTCAATTTTCATATAGTAGCTGTATATGGACCCCTGGAGTCCGTTCTCAGATCTTTGGGTTCAATTTTAACTGAAGTCCTTGAATATGGATCTCCTAGAACTGGAAGGATGCGGGAAATTTTCTCTAGTTTTGGTTCCCTCGTGTCTTAAATTTAATAGGAGAGAAAGCAGTATTTCAATGGTTTCTTAAGTTTGATAGAATCATATATGCCAATATTCATTCCTGAAATTTATCAATGAGCATAGGTTTATTTCAATATTGATTCCTTATTAATGTCAGTGGACACAGCTTCTTACGCATGCAATTTTGAAGTTCCTCCGAGTTCCTTTATATAGATTTTTATAACTAATTTCTGTACTGATTTTTTCTTATACTTAAAACTGCTATTTACCTGTTAGTCGTTTATTTTCTTCCAGGCAGAAATTCAGCTTAATCTTCAGAAAAGAAGAGGTCATGGTGTGTTATCTGTACTTCGCCCGAAATTTAGCGGCGTGCTTGGTGAAGCCTTGGATGTTGCTGCTAGATGGAGTGGAGATGTTGTGAGTATCTATAGCTTTTGCATAATCAGTCTGACTATCCGTGTTCATGGTTTAGTTCATTCACTGAAAATATCATAAATAATTTTTACATAAAGTGTGACGGTCTGGCTGTCAAACATTTTGGTCTTGGCTTGTAGCTGTATGCTTCACACTGATATCCTTAATTTTTGCCCTTAGTTACTGTTCGATGTTCAGGTAAAATTAGTGTTATCCAGCATAAATATTTCAAGGAGGTTGCAATATTTTAGTTTGTTTCAATGGTCTGTTATTGCCGAATATTATATCCTGTCATCTTCCTACCATCACTTACCATTTGGTTCTTGAAAATCAATCAACTCCATCAAGTCTTTTTCCCAAATGATTGGAGTCTGCTATATGGATTCTTACTTCACTCTGAATGATTGTGAGTTAAATCTATGGAAAGATTAGCATTCTGTACAACTTTTCTCATGTTAACTTTAGGTGTTCTCCTTCCTTTCATCCTAAGATTAGAAGGCAACATATTTTGATATCACCTTTGCTGCCTGCAATATGTGTATTATATTGCTAAAAGATGAACAGTCAACACATGTTTAAATATCATGAGCTTCAATATCTAGATAATTATGTCCTTGCTATATACTTGTCCCAATATTGCTTTTATTTAACAGACGTTACATTGGATTTTAGCCTCGCAGTATTTTACAGGGGAACTTGGAAAATGCATGGTTTCATTATGTTCTTTTATAGGCTTAACCCATCTGGAGGCCCTTGTACTATACACTTTTTTGTTTGGTCCCTGTACTAACTTTTTACTCGTCCGAGTCCCTCTACATACCATATTTTTTTTAAAAGGTCCTTTTTAACGGAATGGAGAGTGCGTGTTCTCACACTCTGTTAGTGCGAGTATTAAAAGTATAACATTTCCAAATCAGCCGCACATAAACTAAATGCATGACCTTACTAACCAAAACGGTGTAATTTTGCAAATAAAAATGAAAAACACTGCCGTTTCAATAATACCTTCTTCATCTGCTGTCATCTTCATCTCCTTCTTCATGTTTTCTTCTTCTGCTTCTCTTTGACCAGCAAACCATATAAGCTCATAACATCTAGCTCCTTTGTATTGTAACACTCATACCATGAGCCATTTTTTCATTTTCTAATTTCGCATCATTTGGCACCGATTGTAACAAAAAGCAATATTGGAGACAAACCCCATTTTAATTAAGACCCAATTTTGAAAGAAACAGAATTTGAGAGCTTTAGAAGAGAAGAACAATGAGAGGATAAATTACTGAACAGTGAGAGCTTTTCATATTTCTTTTGACATGATATACAATTAATTTTGTTTGTGTGCTGTAACCTTTAGCTACAAAGATATTTTTTGAGAAAAAAGAAAGATGAGCAGACATATACCTCTATGAATAAAGTAAAATCTATGAACAGACATGATATCTCTAAAAGCTCGATTTCTTTAATTTTCTCCAAAGAAGCAAGCCGAGTCTTCATTCTAGTTTTCTTCACCATAATTGTGGCTGTTTTTTCAATTGCCAATAAGGTGTTTGATAAATTGCCACAATGAAGTTCAAAGGAGGATGGATTAAAATTTACGTGGCTGCTTGGACTAATCTGAAGTTCAGAGGAAAAAGAAGCTACAATTAGAAGCTTGCACGCACACCGCTCAAAACGAGCGGCCACCGTTGCGTATGGTGGTTCTAAGTCTTTTTTTTTTTGGATAAAATGGTGGTTCAAGATATGAGCAGTTATAGCTTCGACATGCAATCTTTGCTACATTAATACTATGAGAACGCGGTGTTGAGAAGAAAGCAGGAAGAAGTCGGCGTGCAGGAAGGGGATGGAGGAGCAGTGGTGGCGACATAAGGGTGTAGCGATAATGTGGGGAGGATGAAAAGAGAGAGGATCAGGTGTTGCATTAGACATGAATACCATGAGGATGCGGATCCACCAGTTGAGAAATATGGATTTAAAACTATCCATGTCAGCCTTTTTTTGTCCTACGTGGTTTTGTCAAAGGAAAAATCTGTTAGTTAGACGGAGTTTGAGAACACGCAATTTACATTCTGTTAAAAAAGGACCTTTTAAACAAAATATGGTATGTAGAGGGATTCGGACGAGTAAAAAATTAGTACAGGACCAGATAAAAAAAAGTGTGTAGTACAGGGGTCTCCAGATGGATTTAGCCTTTTTTAAGCTCTACGTACTTTTACGAAATCCATTTTAGCTTCCCAAATGAAAAGGGAATCTTCACTAAAGAGTTTTTAGCCAGTAAAATTTGTAATTTGCCCATTTTGTTTGGAATTTATTTAAAATATTCCCAGTAGCTGTAACCAAAATGTGTAATGTAGTCCAATTTGGTCCCATGCCATTGCACTGTTCCAAGAACAAAGTAGTTCATGGTGCTATTATTCCTAATGCTAAGGCTCTGGCATAGCCAGCTTATGACCGAGCCAACTAACTGTACCCTTTTCTTGCATCTGCAATAAGTTGTTTCTGTAGTTTTAATCGGAGATGTAACTGTTGCACTAAGGCTCTTTGTTTTATCAATAAATATTTGTTGCATTAGGGATGACTTGGTTGATGTTCTTACCACATGGCGTATACTGTGTAGATCACAGTTGAGAAAAGTGTTTTGGAACAAATCAATAGCTGTTATGAGCTTCAAGGTGAATACGTGTTGCCTGGCAGCAGAGATAGAAACCTTGCTGGAAAGGAAAGAGGTGGCCTCTTCAAAAGGGCAATGACCGGGCAGCTGGGAAGCGTCATATCTTCCATGGGAAGGTGGAGAATGAGACTTGAAGTTCCTCGAGCTGAGGTAGCTGAGATGCTTCCACTTGCAAGACTTCTATCTCGAAGTACAGATCCTGCAGTTCGATCTAGATCAAAGGTTAGATTCTGCTTAAACACATTAGAGTTATTATATATCATGAATCGTATGATAGTAGATGATAACCATATAGCTGCTTATTGGCTTTACCATCAGTTTGAAATGACTAATTGATGTGCATCTACTATACAGGATCTTTTCATTCAAAGTTTGCAGTCTGTTGCATTATATCCTGAGAGTCTTCAAGACTTGCTCGAGGTAATTTGCACATAGAATTCAGTGTCTTATTGAATTCGCTATCTTGTTGAAATGTGTCATGTCTATGATCTTATATTCAGTGAAACACTTACTCAGAAGTCAGACTGATTCAGAGCGTCTTAATTGATTGAATAGCTCTATGAAATTTCAGGTAATAAGGGAACATTATACTTCATCAAATGATGTTGTTCTAGAAGACCTAACTCTCCCGGGTTTGGCTGAACTTAAAGGTCGCTGGCATGGATCTCTTGATGCTAGTGGTGGAGGAAATGGAGACACCACGGTAATGCTTTTTGAGTTTATGCAAGACCATTTTCTCAACTTCCGTCTCTGCAATTTGTTTTTTGGCACTTAAAATCGTCTATTTCCAGGCTGACTTTGATTTTCATGGGGAAGAGTGGGAATGGGGGGCCTACAAAACTCAGCGTGTTCTAGCTGCTGGTGCATACAGCAACAACGATGGCTTACGGCTTGAGAAGATATTTATCCAAAAGGATAATGCCACAGTCCACGCTGATGGCACTATGTTAGGGCCCAAAACCAATCTTCATTTTGCTGTTCTCAATTTTCCTGTTAGTTTAGTTCCTACTGCAGTTCAGGTCATTGAGTCTTCAGCTGCTGATACCGTGCACTCATTGCGGCAACTTTTAGCGCCAATTCGAGGTATATTGCATATGGAAGGAGATCTCAGAGGAAGTCTTGCAAAACCAGAATGTGATGTGCAAGTAAGGCTCTTGGATGGTGCCATTGGAGGCATTGATATTGGACGAGCTGAAATTGTTGCTTCCCTAACCTCGACCAGTCGTTTTCTTTTCAATGCCAAACTGGAACCGGTCATCCAAAATGGCCATGTACATATCCAAGGAAGTATTCCTATCAAGTTTGTGCAAAATAACTCATCAGAGGAAGAAGTCACAGAAATAGATAAAAGTGGAGCAGGTTGGGTTCCTGGTTGGGTTAAGGACAGAAATAGAACATCTGTTGATGAAATAAGTGAGAAGAAAGTTTTTAGAGATAAGAATGAAGAAGGTTGGAGTACTCAATTAGCAGAAAGCCTAAAGGTCTTAAATTGGAATTTCTTAGATGTTGGCGAAGTAAGGATTGATGCTGATGTCAAGGATGGAGGAATGATGATGCTGACAGCTTTATCTCCTTATGTGGACTGGCTTCATGGTAATGCTGACGTTATGCTGGAGGTGGGCTAATATGTGTTCTTTATGAGCTTTTATAGCATGCACATTAAATTTAAGCAAATTTATTGCCTGCAGCATAAGTTTTAGTCTCACACCGCCTTTCTTGGTTTCTAATTAATAGGTCAGAGGCACAGTTGAACAACCTGTGCTTGATGGATTTGCATCCTTCCACAGAGCATCAATTTCTTCCCCAGTACTTCGAAAACCACTTACAAACTTTGGTGGGACAGTACATGTAAAATCCAATAGGTTATGCATTGCTTCACTTGAGAGTCGTGTAAGCAGATGGGGAAAGCTTCTTGTGAAAGGCAATCTGCCCCTAAGAACAAGTGAAGCATCCCATGGAGATAAGATTGACTTGAAATGTGAAGCCTTGGAAGTAAGGGCAAAGAATATTTTGAGGTACTTAAATTAGTGACTAATGTGAAAATCTTTCATTATTTAAACTTATGACTACGTAATACATCCTGTCTTCTAGTATTACGTAGCTGACTTGTTCCTTAATGAATGTTTGTTCTGAAGTATTGTGGCCAAATTGGGAAAGAATTTGCACTATCACCATTTACTTTTATCAACTTATAACACATAACTATTGCATTATCTCTTAGTTGTTTCAACATCTTCTATGTCCCAGTCGCCCAGAGAAAACTAATAATAAAATATTCAGTGGCCAGGTTGACACCCAGTTGCAAATAGCTGGTTCAATACTACAACCAAACATCTCAGGAAATATTAAATTGAGCCATGGAGAAGCATATCTACCACATGATAAGGGTAGTGGAGGCTCTCCTTTTAATCGTTTGGCATCAAACCAGTCCAGGCTTCCAGTAAGGGGATTGAATCGGGCAGTTGCATCTAGATATGTCTCGCGGTTTTTCAGCTCAGAACCTGCTTCTTCAAGCACCAAATTCTCTCAAACCACTGGTAATATCTTATTAATCATTTTCTGTATATGTTATAAAATTTTCGTCTCTAATCCTTTTCTGATATTTGGAATAATTATTTATTCTTCTTTTAGGAACAATATGCTTTGAAAAAATTACATGTTTCTGAATCGTCATATATTTGTTTATATGGAAGACACGGTCAATCTAGATAAATTTCTGGAAGTCTTATGAACCCTCTCGATTCCCTCGTCATCCATCTGTGCTAACATACAGCCCATTGCCGCTTCCTCGGAAACCCCCGCCCACATCCCCATTCAATATTTCTTGGCCGAATATTTTGACCAATTCAAGGTGAAAAATGGGGTTGCTCCCTCAGCAAAGAATTGGAATAAGTTCGGCAGCGGATCACGAAATTTTGGATCAAAAAATATTTCACAGATGTTAAAAAAAATAAACATGCGATTAGTTGACATGGTCAGCCTATAAAAAAATTCTGGAAGTCTATAATAATTTTTTGTCAATAGACTGCATACTTTTGAGCTGCCGAGTTTGAACTTTTTGCAGTAGTTTGTTGAGATTTAACATTTACCATGATGTCTTTTTTGTGTGCATCTGCAGCTAAATCAACTGAAGTGGAAAAGGACATGGAGCAGCTTAGCATTAAACCTAATGTAGATGTTCGTCTTAGTGATTTGAAGCTTGTCTTAGGACCAGAGTTGAGGATAGTTTATCCTTTGATTCTCAATTTTGCTATTAGTGGAGAACTTGAGCTAAATGGCTTGGCTCATCCCAAATGGATTAAACCTAAAGGTGTTCTCACATTTGAAAACGGTGATGTTAATCTTGTTGCAACTCAGGTGAGTATTATTTCTTGCAGTTAAATACTGTCCATGCAGCCACTTCTGTACTTTGTTTTTCATTAGGCTGGCTTGTGGTTTCAGCTAAAATGTTGACATCAAACTTCCAAAAACAGGTAAGGCTAAAACGGGAGCATCTAAATGTAGCAAAATTTGAGCCTGAGCATGGACTAGATCCTATGCTAGACTTGGCGTTGGTTGGGTCTGAGTGGCAATTCAGGATTCAAAGCCGGGCTAGCAATTGGCAAGACAAACTTGTGGTGACCTCAACACGTTCTGTGGAGCAGGATGCCCTCTCACCTAATGAGGTAACAGGAAATTTAATGGTCTAGACAAAAGCCATATTAGTCTCTTTCTGATAATCTTTCCATTATATTTAGATATTGAAAATCTCATTATTCTCGTAATTCTCACTTCTATGGTGTTTTTTTCTTGTAATCCTCACTTTGTCTATGGTGGCTTTTTAATGTAATATTATTGATAGTTCCTTTTTAGTTATCATAATGTATAAATAGAAACTTTTTTTAATTGCCAATGGCCTCATTTGAAGTTCCAGAACTCAGATTAATCACATTGATTATTATATCAAAATGTCTCATTTTCAGGCTGCTAGAGTATTTGAGAGTCAATTAGCAGAATCCATATTGGAGGGTGATGGCCAGCTTGCATTTAAAAAGCTTGCAACTGCAACACTTGAAACGCTGATGCCAAGAATAGAAGGGAAGGGAGAATTTGGCCAGGCTCGATGGAGATTAGTCTACGCCCCACAGATTCCTAGTCTGCTTTCTGTTGATCCTACCGTTGATCCTCTGAAATCATTGGCCAATAATATTTCATTTGGCACTGAAGTCGAAGTGCAGCTTGGGAAACGTCTTCAGGTTATCCAAATTCTAATACTTCTGCCCTATTAAATCTTTTTTGTTTCAAGCTTTTTTTGGAGATTCTTTTCTACGTCTGTCTGATAATCATCTAAAATAGTGATCTTGTTCTCTTTCTAGGCTTCCATTGTTAGGCAGATGAAGGACTCAGAAATGGCGATGCAATGGACTTTGATATATCAGCTTACAAGCCGCTTGAGAGTGCTCCTGCAATCTGCTCCTTCAAAACGCCTTCTTTTCGAATATTCTGCTACATCACAGGACTAAACGACGGCCACCATTTGCTGGCTTGTCGACAACTGTTCCAGTGGTGTTGTGATTAGTCAATGCTATGGTTGTGGCATACAATGTCCACACCAAATTTAGTTAAATCTGGTTGTAAAGAGAACAAAAAGATAGAAGATTAACGTTAGATGTAAATATGTCATTATTCTTTGCTCAGAAATGAATGAGCTTGTTTATATGTGAAAAACTTGATTTTTTTTGCATCCATGAATAGGTAAAATCAATGGAATCAAAATTAGGCTCGATAATGGAAGTTTTTGGGATAAAAGACTGATTAGTACTAAGATTTTGTTTTATGTCTCAATTTGATATCAAAATTTTAATTAGTATAAAAATAATATTAAAATTTGTACTTTCTAAAACTATATTTTATCTTCAATCATCATTTTAGCCTTTGCATAGTAGTATATTTTGCCTTTTGAGCTATCGAAAGGTTAGATGAGGGTAAATTTATGCAAAAACACTCTTCAAATAGACATTCTGAATAAAAACACTTCCAAAATTTGCATTTTGACTTATTTTACTCTTTATGCTCCAAATGGTCCAATAATTTATTGCCACGGTAGCTCCAAGTGCTCCAATCATTTGTGCCACCTAAGCTAAGGGGGTTAAAATGAGCTAAATTAGTCAAATTGTGATTTTGTCTCTAAAATCGGGAACTTTTTCTTAGTTGATATTTTGTATCAAATTGAGGAGACAAAATGGACATTTGTTGTATTTAAGATGTATTACTACCCATTTAGATTAATTTAATCTTAAAAAAATTGAGAGTGTTTATCCCATGCAACCGTTGCGCCACGTCATTTTTACATCAAGTCAATGAGCATTTGCGAGAGAGAATCTTTTAATTATTACTTATTTTTTTTATCATTCAATTTTCCACATGGCTAACGCACAATTGGTTTGTTGCACGAATGACATGGCGCAACGGTTGTGTGCAATAATTTTTCAAAAATTGAAGTACTTTATTTTAAAGTAAAAATCAAACTTTTTAGATTATTTTGATACATATTAAAGTTTTTGAACTATTTTATACAAATTAAAGTTTGGTATCAAACTGAAACATAGAGCAAATATTTGGGGCTAATCCCCTTAAAAACCTCACTTTTTAGCTTCAATTCAATTGCACCTTTTAACGAGAGTAGAGGTAAAAAAAATCAGCATAATATTAGTACATTAAATAAATTATTACTCCCTCCGTCCCAATAGAGTTGTCCATTTTGAGAAATTTTTTTGTCCCAAAACTCTTGTCCACTTTCAAAAAGTAACTAGCTTTTACACTTAATTTTTCTATATTACCCCTATTTAAAATCCACTAATGAGTAAATTGAAAGTAAATTGCAAGTGGACCCTATATTAAATAGGGGTATGACAAGAAAAGTACTCCCTCCGTCCCACTCTAATTGACAAAATAACTAAATTACAATAACCAATACAAACTAATAAATGACATAAAGAGTTACTTGTATACCCTTCTATTGATAATAGAGCTAATTAATGCTATTAGTATATTAGTCAAATTTTCAATAAATATTCACCATTTTCCCATAAAAGACATGACTTTAAATGAGGGTAAAGATGAAAAATTAAAGGAAAAAATTATAGTTATGTTAGTTTTGTCAATTAGAATGGGACACCAAAAACTCTATATTTTGTCAATTAGAGTGGGACGGAGGGAGTAAAAAAAATCACAAAATCCACAAACAATAATTGCTTTTTTTAAACTGTGTGATAAAGCCAAAGTGGACAATTCTATTGGGACGGAGAGAGTATTAATTTAATTTTTTCAGGGAAGATGGTATTATTGTTTTAATAATAACATTAATAACTATTTAGAATATTTGCTAAACTTTGAAGTATTGAAAAAAAAAATCAATTTGATGTTTGAGAGTGTAATTGAAATCAAAAACTGTGGATTTTTAAGTTTGAGGGTGCAATTGAAACCGAAAGGTCGTAATAAAATTGGTGGTTTAGCCAATATTTGGTATCATTCTATTTAAGGTACAACCCAATAACGATTCTTGCTTTGCCTAATAAAAGTCATTTTCTTCATTTACAACTTATCGCACTAACAACAACAAATTATAGCTCAAATAATATAAAAAAAAACATATGACACAAGCTGACAAAGTAAATGAAAATAATCCAACCTAAGTTGCATTATTTTTTGGATTCACCGTGGTGAGAGAGTTTACATGAATGGACCCTCAATCAAGAAAGAAACCCAAACTAAATTTGTTACTCTAAGTCTCAATGTAACAAAGAACAAAACTGATGATCATACGCCTGCTAGACTTAAACTACTGTTTCTGAATGAAGATCATCACCAACAACAACAAATAACCGAATAAATGAAAAAGTATCACCAAAATCTCCATGGATCCTTATATGGAGGAACATAGTTATCGGTGGGAGGGAGAAGGCGAAATGAAGCCACTGTCTTTTCCAGGATAGGTCCCATCTGCATGTCATTCACATGGAATTGATTTCTTGTTAGGTTTCTCTCACCGAATAACTGTTTCGTCTGTAATCGCGGAAGAACTAAATTCCAACAAGATTCATAGAAAAGCTAAGTGCATGTGTGTGAGAATCAGAAAGGGTAAGAGATACCTTATCCCATTGTTTGTCAAGTGTTGAAACATTTATAGTATATAGAAAACCTGGAAAAAGAGTTCAGAAAAATGGAAAAGCCACATAAAAATATCGAAATTATGCTCAACATTGGATTAATATAAGTAAAATGTGTACTGATGATTCATATGACTGCTTAATTGATCAGGTTTTACCCCTTTACTTGAATCCATTTCGAAATATTCAAGTTGTGAAGTTATTTCAGAAAGTCTATTGGTAGAACTAGAATAGTAATTCCAGATAGTAGAAAATGGAATAGAAGTTAATGAAGGCGCTCCCTTAAATAAGAAATTTCAGGCTCCTACCATCTCGTTCAGCTGTTGAAGAAACATAGTGTCGAAAGACGTTTGGTTCTCCAGCCTGCCAATTCCATGGGAAGCATAAGCAAATTATACATTAGGCTAATTTTTCAAACGAGAATTTTACTGAGAGCGGAGACACTTACACTATTAATAGGAGACTTCCGTACCAGGTATTCAAAATACCAATATGGCTCACCATCAAGCTTAAGAGAAAATATGTATGCGTTATACTTCAGACAACTAGTACATGCATATATATCTCTACAAATACATCAGTGGTTAGCAATGTGCATATTGCATATTAGATGCCATAAAGGCTTTAGAGCTTACTTGACTAGTATGCGTATCAAGAACTGAACTCTCAGCTAAACGCTGACTTGAGGTGACTCGCTGCCAGATAAAAAGAAATATGCTGGATGTTAAAATCAGTATCAAATTTGTTTTTGTACACTAAAGCTACCAGAAGAATAGCGGTAAAGAAGTCCCAGAGGGATTATCAAGAAACTTATTAGCTTGAAATCTTAGTTTTCATATCAATTTTACTATAGCCTAAATATATACAATAATGTTTTACTGCACTGCACTGTTCCCGTCATGAGGAGCATACCGGAGTACGAGATAATTGCATCTTTTAGACAAAAATAATGCATATACTGAAAGAGATAATTCAACATTACTAGTGCAGATTTGTCTGACAAAACAGAATCAGCAACATCTTGGGCAGTCCAGGTAGTCTTGTCCTTGGATTTTAGGAACTGAACATTTGGGGGACCTATCTGAACCAAAAAAATAAAATTACAATTCTTTAACATGAATATAATTGTTGTAGGTAGGCATATGGTAATGCGAATCATACCGTAACAGCTATGATAAGGTTATCTATAATGTCAATACGCTCAGACACTATCCGCAGGCGTGCATCGGCTGTATGAAGTAGCACCCAGTATGAAGTCAGTTATACAGCTGCTGTCAGTATTGAGGCTCATGTATTGCTGGAACTTTCAAACACCTATATTCAAATAGATGGAACTTACGAGACAAGGGTGCGGCTGCTGAATAACGCTCTGGCTTTCTGGATTCTACCCTTAAAAACATTAAACCAAAGCACAGACAAGTGAAGTTGCAAATCTTGAGGACAAAGATAGGGATAGAGGATTGCAGAAAAGTGGATAATGGTGAAGGATAAGTAGTGTAGTTTGGTGAGGAAGAGACATACCATTTGAAATTAAACTTGTCAGATGGCAACTCCAGTGGGTATAAGTAAGTATAAGCATTGGTTTCATCAACCATAGAAGCCATCTTTTGATTCTCCTCCGCAAGGGACCCTGCAGCAGAGCTAATTAGGCTCAACAGGTTGAATTCAGTGACACACCATTGAAAAGGGTTTACCTGGAGATGGAAATGCAAGGGATAAAGAAGAAGATAGACCAAACAGCAGCAAATCCCTTCTGAAGGAACAGGAACACGTCATCATCTTCTCTTTTAATTTGCATTTCTTTTGGTTTAGCAAGGTTCTACTCTGATTATTCCTGCACTCACAATTTCAATCATACTGTAAGTAACAGTACAATGCATTATTCATTTGAAGGTAGAGGAAGATGAATTACCTTAACATAGGATTTTGAGTGGGTGAGATCACAAACTGAGACCACAAAATCGATATTCCCATTCTCTCTCTTTTCACTCTCTAATCCACTTCTCACTCTTCTTCTATCTATAGACTAATATAGTATACAAACTTCTTCTTTGCTCCTTTATTTTATACATCATTACAAATTTGCACTTAATTCAACTTTATGGCCTTATTAATCCCCAGCTTTATCATCCTTTGTTAATTATAGACACAAGGTCCAAACATTATCATGACAATATTATTCATGAATGAAAGTTTTGCACCAAACACTGGTTCCACTTTTAATTTTTAGGACTTTTTCTTAAATAGTTCAATTTTACACTAATGTCCTTAGATATTATCTTAATTAGGAATATAATTAACCCACAAAATCAATCATTCTTATCTAATTTATAAGATATTTTCTCATCCACCAAAAACTTTAACTAATTTTTAACTAATTTGATATTGATAGTTAATAAAATATAATATATAATTATAATAAATTTAATTTATGTAATAAAATATTTTCAATTTAATAAAAACTAACTATTTTAGTTATACATAAAATATATTAGTATCATTATAATATATTTAATTAATAAAATAAATTGTAAATAAATATCGTTGGCGTTACCTTATTTTAAAATTAATAAATCAAAGTATTATATATATTTTTCATAAAACTCCAACTAATTTAATACTGATTGTAAATAAAATTAATTGGATATTGATTATAAGTAAAATCAATTAGTATAGTTATAATGAATTTAAATGTTATATGAATTGACAAGTCATGTTTTAAGCCATGTGTGTAGCAGGTAACGTGAAACTAATTTTATTAAAAGAAACTAAAGCCACCCTCTAAAATGGATTTAAAGTTGAGGGGTGAATTAGTTAGTTAGGCCTAAGAACTTGGGCTACTTGTCCTTTTATCAGGTTGGAAATCCCATTATTATTATTTGTTATAAACGCATCGTTTTCCTGTTAACGTCGTCGTATCAAACTTTAGGTGTCTACAGTGTTTATAGTAATAGTAATATTCTTTCGCAACAATTATTAGCTTTCCAATTATTCAGTTTTTCATTTATATTTGTGTTTCATTTTTGATTCAGAGGAGAATTTTAGGGTTTCACAGTTTTTGTTGAATCATCTGCAATCGTCAGGTACTTCTATCAACTATGCGGTTCATGTGCTTCGTTTCTGTAAATGTTTTCTTGAATGATTTATTTGACTGATCTTGTTATTTTGATGCGATTAGAGATCGACATTGATTTTTTAATTTACTGTATTTATAATCTTATTTTAGTGTCATTTTTTTTTGATATTGATGATTTTATATCAATGATTATAATGATAATAATAAAATTTGGGATTAGTTCATATTAATTTGTGTTGTGCAATTGCTTGCTGTGACCAGTGTAGATATAGAAATGGATTAAATTTTTTTATTGTGATCTTTGTGAACTCGAATTTGTATCATTTTCTTTTTGAAAATGTTCTTATGAGAAGACTGTAACTGTTTTGTGTGTATTTTCGAAGTTAATATTTCTCTGTTTTTTTGAATGAGTGTTGTCTCGTAGAATTTCAATTCAGTTGAATTCTATAGTAGTGAATTTTGTTTTTCTCATGTATGGAAAGATCGCGATATAATTAAAGATAAAAATGCTCATATTGAACTTCGTAATGCATTAATAAAGCATTTGTCGAGGTGACATTAAAATGAAATTTCTGATGAACAAACTTTAAAGATCTTAGTTGTTAGAATTCAAGTAACTAAACTAGGAAATTTTGGATGTTTATTATAATTTGAGATTCCAGATTTAATAATAATATCTGAGATTAAAAATTATGTGGAAAAAAAATGATCTTGTTTGATGTAAAATATTTTTAGATTTATTTAAATTAGTGTAATAATTGTATGATAATTTATGGTGCGCGTGGTGGCATGCCTGGCTACGTCATCATCCCTCTCCTAGTGCATTAC
Source organism: Mercurialis annua (assembly GCF_937616625.2). NCBI lineage: Eukaryota > Viridiplantae > Streptophyta > Magnoliopsida > Malpighiales > Euphorbiaceae > Mercurialis > Mercurialis annua. The sequence goes on along the minus strand of NC_065570.1, from coordinate 52,694,012 downwards.
ATTATCATATTGACAAGTATATGCCTTCTATGGTCTCTTTACTTTTTACAAAGTAAATATTTTTTTTGTCACGAATAACAATCACTTTCATCTGATGGTTAAATTGGCAAAGTACACTAAAAACAAAGTAATCATAGAATTCCCCTAGAATTCAACATGTATATTTTAGTGATACACTGGTAATTCGTGTAGAGAGCACCTTGGCTTGTGGTGTGGTTAGTTGAGGTTAATATGCTACCTTGCTTTGTTATCTTCTTATACAGCTCTTTGTTCTTTTTTATACTACTCAATTTAGGTAACTTTGGGATTTAAAAAGTTTGGCAAATAGGAATTTGTGTAAAATTAATCTATGATGTAGCACAGTTGCGAATAATGCGTTTTTGTTTTGTTTGTTGAGTAACAGGGATCTCTTTTCTGATTTAAGACAATGAAGAAAGGCGTCTCTATGTTGAACCCTTATGCAGCATCTTACATACCTCTGTCTAAAAGAGAAGGTACTGAAAAAGTTGAATTTTCTTATTTGACCACAAAGTTTCCTTTCGATGGAAATTTAAGTGTGTGGCATACCCCTGCAGAGCGTACACAGAAGCAGGTTGAGAAATCTTCTTCTGATTCTGGTGTCTCTGGATCTTCATCACAACATCCAAATGGACTGACAGGGAAGCTGGCGATTAATGAAGAATTTGACATTTTGGAATTTCTTAAAACATCATTTCCTCGCATGTCAGATGAGTCCCTTAATGAAGTCTACCAGGCAAGCAAGGGCGACTTGGACGCCACAGTCGACATGCTGAGCCATCTTGAGGTGATTTCTTCCTCTCCTTTTGTTCCTTTTTTCCGAGGATGTCTGAGTGTGTTTTTTGTTCCTCTCTTTTTGTGTGCAATCAATGACACCTGAAATGGTGCACCTCCAAAAGGTGCAATAGTTGAGTAGCTGAACAGAATAGCAACTGATACGAGTTGTTAGGCTGCTGTATATTTGGTTTTTGCATACATTCTTTTTGCTCTTTACTTATCTCCTGAAATTGTATGTAATTGCTCAAGCTGTCTTCGCTTTCTTAAACAAGTGAATTGCCTATTACTTTGTTTAAGTGATTGACTACAAACAACGATTCATAATTGCAAGTATGCAGAAAGCTCTTTGCTTGGAATTGATGAGGATTTTAAATCCATATACTGAGTGACTAACAAGCAAATGTCTTTCTAAATCATGCCTTCTTTGGGGGTTAGAAAAGTGTATTCTCGTGTTTAGATATTGCTTAGAACTGTTCATTCTAAGAGAAGATCGTATACTCCTTGTTAGATTTTGCATTTTGAAATACGTGCTGTTTTTTCTGGATGCAGTTTGACGATTTTGAGTCTCCTGAAAACCTTCCTGATACTTTGGACATCGGGGATGTTTCTGAATTGGGTTCTGTAGCCGAGTGCTCGTCTGTGAAACAAAAGAATGTTGTGGGTGAAGCCAGTGCCTCATTGTCTGGTTCTCCAGCTTCAGTGCCCGTCAATGTCACTTGAATGACGTGGTAACTTGTTCAATCCTTTGACATTCATGAATTGGTGGATAGCAAGTACATAAATAGGAAATATTTACTTTTGAGGTGGGAGAAATATTATACATATGGGTGTATAGTTCTCAGGTGCTTTATTCCGAAATGCTCCCTTATTTTCTGGGTTCTTACATGGGTGAAACAAGGCTCCTTTGAGCGATAAGCTTGCAGGTTGTAGTTTTTCTGAAAAAATGGAAGTGAAAATATTTTGCTGGTTGACAGTCGTCTTCTTTTTGGTTTTTGACATGGTATGCTTTTGTCAAAGAAAGGCTTGAAAAGAAAAACATTGGTTGGGATATTTTACATGTAAAGCTTGAAATTAGTCTAATGAAATAGATATGATTTGAAAGCTATTTCACCTATTCATTTCCTGCTGCGGTGTCTTTTCTCTTCTCGTATATGTTTGTTGCCTTTCTTATTACAACTCATTTTTGTTAAGCTTTTTAGTGTCTTATTGACACAGATAGACCTGTTTGGTTTGGTTTGGTTTGGTTTGGAACCGGCCGAAACTGACCAATCAAAATTTGTTAAAATTTCAAATCAAATCAAGCTGAACTATAGATCTGACTTATCCAAACTGAACAGAACTTTTTGGTTTGGTTTAAAAAATTAAAGTTTTTTTTGTTAAAAAATAATTTAAACATTAAAAAGTTATTGATTAAGAATTTTCCATAAATGATTATTTAGATAAAAATAATATTTAATCCATCTATTTTAACAAATTTTATTGTACCGTCTTGCGTGGCATTCTTTTATTTGCTCAATTCCTATTTAAATATGTAAGCTTTATCCTCCTTTCAAATTGATCCACTCGTTTGTTGTCACGTCACGTGGTACAATAAGGTGGGTTAAATAACATTACTCTATTTAGATACTTATTTATTGTATTGTACGTATTTTTATTAACTTATTTGCTAGCTATAATTAAAGAAATAAAGACAAAATTTAAGATTCTAACTATTACTTAGAATTTAACAGTACATTCAAATTTCATAAATAAATATTTTATAATTTAACTTTTATAATTAAATAATAATTAATACATGCATTAAATATGAAGATTACTACATTTAAAAAAAATAAGAATTTACAAATAAGATATTTAAAAAAAAAAATCATTACATGGAAAATTCAATATTGAATAGGAATTTTTACAAACCTATCCTAATTTTTGAAAATAGTTATAGAAAAACAGGGATGGCAATATAATTTAAAAACTACCCAAAAAAATATGTATAAAAATATTGCATTTTAAAGAAACCACTACTACAATATGACGGTAAATGTTAATGGATTTAATATTTTAGTATTTAAGTTGGACCATAATTAAAATTTTAAGTGGATCTAACAGATTTCGATGATGGATTTTATGATTTTAGTGTGTTTTTGGTGGATCTTATATGATTGGTTTTATGAAATTAAAGAAATAAATAATGTAAAATGAGATATATTAACTAATGATGATAAAACTATTTTTCTAGTTATTAATTTATTTAAATAATAGAACTATAAAAATACTTTAAAGGAATTTGACATACAATAAAACAAAATCTATTTTCTAGAATTTAATATATTAGTCTAATGAATTAAAATTTTAAAATAACTTGATAACTAGTAATTCATTATTAAAAAAAATTATAATTGTACTTTTTAGTAAATAATGCCTACTTATTAACCTGAATTAAAATCAGTTAATAAAAGAATATGATAATATTTTTTCTAAAGTTGTAAAGATTTTTTTGTCCCTGGTGAATATATAAATATCTTATGAACTTTAGACTGTGATTTTTGAACCAAAATGGATAAGTTTTAGGTAAGTTGGGGTTATTAGCTATTGTAACTAGAGGTGCACAAAAATTGAATTGAAATAATAATTTTGATTTAGTTCGGTTTGACATTATAATAAAAGACTTTTAAAATTTCAATCTGGTTTAGTTTTGTAACTACAGTAAATCAAATAAGAACAAAAAGGAAAGGTAATGGTATTTTGTCATAAGAAAAAAAAATTAATTTTTTAATGATGCTATAATAATTTGAAAAATAAGTTAAAAAGAAGATAATGTGGTATTCTAAAATATATAATAATAGGTATGTGTATACTATTTTATTACGTGATAAATGTAATGTTTTAATTTTTAAATAATTACATAAGTAATTTTACTCTAATTTATTATTCATAGTAATTAAGAATAAATAATATTTTTACTTGATTATTTTATCTGATTATATTATTTAATTTTTAGATGATTAAATTTAGATAATAATTTATATTGATTATTTTAATTTTATTAAAATTGCAGACTAAGTTGTAAAAATAATTCAATTCTAATCAATTTTGCCCCTTCTTTATAAATTTGGAGAGCTAGTGTAATTTTTTTCTAATCTTATTTGGTACTCTTGCTAACCAAGGGTTATTTTTGAAATATTTTAAAAAGTTAGGGTTCAATATGTTACATAAAATTTTATAAGGTTCCCTGAATGTTGGAGTTATGTTTATAATTTTTCGAAATTAATTTTTGATTTATATTATCTAATTCTTTTGCTGATTTAAGTAGTATTAAAATGGAGCTTGAATTTACAAGTTAAAATTTACAACTATTTGTACCTTCGCCTCATACGACGACGTGTCGTTGATCAAACCTTAAACCCCTTGTGCCTGTTTCTTCAATGGCTGATGTTTCTAGGGTTTTAGGACAATCTCTCCCCTTCCCCTAATTTCAATTTTCTTTGCAAAACCCTAACTTGATGAACACTCATGCCGTCTCCTTATTTTCTCTCTCTATTTTCCCATCCACCAAACACTTCCTCAAATGCGCTTTTGTTCAATTATCCCATCATCACTTGCTCACTCTCTCAAATTCAAAATTTGCTCATTTTTTCATTTCCCTACATTTAAATTCTCCTCTTACTCTGCTCTCAAACTACAACAAACCATTGAAGAAACCCACACCCATTATTACAACTACAAAGACTTGCAACAAATTTTGCGAAATTTTGCATCTTCTGGTGACTTTGCACAAGCTTTTCACACTTTAACTTTCATGAGGAACACCATACCCGGAAAGCCCACTCTATATGATTGTAATTCTTTACTTTTTCATTATCTCAAATCTACCAATAATGTTTCTGTTAATGTAGTGCTGGAGTTTTATCTGAGTATGAAGAGAGTTGGTCCGAACCCGGATGCTTTCACTTTTAATACTCTTTTTAATGGTTTGTTATCATTTGGGTACCTTAAAGATGCAATCTTTATTCTTGACGAGATGCGTGCTAATGGGTTTGTGCCTTCAGTTTCGGTTTTTTCGAAATTGCTGAAAAAATCACTTGAATTGGAGTGTTTGATGGATTCGATTTGTGTTTTTGAGACTATGATGATGTCTGGTTATGTTCCTAATAAATCCACTTTTAACTTGATGATTTGTTTGTTATGTAAAGCTCGTATGGTTCGTGAAGCCTACTTTGTGTTTTTGGTTCTTTTTAATAAAGGTTGTTTTTTTGGTGTATATACTTTTAATCCTATTTTATGGGCTTTCTGTAAGTTCAATCAAACTCGTACCGCTATGCAATTGTTTTGCTCGATGAAGAAGAGAGGTGTTGTGTACAATGTATGTTCATATACTGCTTTGATTTATGGATTTTGTAGAGAAGGTTTGGCGGAGGATGCTTTACGGTGTTTAGAAGCGATGAAAGGTATTGGCTGTAAGCCCAATGTTATATCGTACACAGTTGTTATTAAGTTTCTCTGTGATACTCAAAGGATTAATGAGGCGATGAGAATTTTTTGTGAGATGGACAGCGAAGGATGTCATCCTGACTTGCAGACGTACAATGTAATTCTGCGGGAACTTTGTCATCAAGGTAGAGTACCTGAAACTCTTGAGCTCATTCAGATCATGGATCAAAGGGGATTTTGCCCTGATTCATTCACGTATGCTTCCTTAGCTGGAAGCCTGTTGAAAAATGGTAAAGTTGAGTTGGCTTATGATTTGTTGCTTGATGCACTCTCTAAAGGCTGTGTAGATGTTGCTGTTTACAATCTATATCTCCATTGTTTGTGTCTTCAAAACAGATCTAAAGAAGCTTTCATTGTATTGACCCGTATGATAGGAGAAGGTTTCGTGCCAACTAATGTGTCATATAATACAATTATAAATGGTTTTTGTAAAGAATATGGTGCCGATAAGGGTTTTGAGCTCCTTGACCATTTTAAGTGGGAAGGGAAGGGGCCTGACGTTTGTTCCTTCAATCCAATTTTATGTATGGCCTGCAGACAGGAAAATTCCATTTTGATACAGAAAATCCTGCGTAGGATGGAGTATGAAGGTATTAAGTGTGATGTTGTTAGTTCAATTTCTCTGATCAATTATCTCTGTGGAGTTAGGAAATTTTCAGAATGTTTAAAGCTATTAGAAACTGTGATGCATAGTGGTATTGGTCCAACAGAAATTACTTTTTTTAATATGGTATTGAGCAAGCTATGCAAGAAGGGGTTAATAGGAACTGCTCTCCGGATTTGTAAGCAAGCTAAAAGTACTAGACCAGTAACATGCTAATTGATCTTGTTTTGGAATATGCTACAAGATAATGATACAAGTATGTTATCATTAGAATCCTACCGTCTCCCCATAGTTTGGAGTTCTCTCCAGATTCTGAACTGGAGAGTGCCTACTTTCCGTATTTACTTGGCGGTGACAAAACTTGGATGAAGATAACTTGGAGAAATTGCCACCAGAATCTAACTCTAAGAACAATGAGGCGCAGGTAATGTTTCTTTCTCTCTTATTCTCCTTTTGTTGTATATGCTGCCCAATTGATGTGCGGGAGGTGTTTTGCCTGTCGCAATTTATTGAGCTTTATGTGTCATTCGCTTTTCTTCCATTTGGCTTTTAATTGTAAACTGTCTATGTTGCAGGGAAATATTTCAAATTATATGTTTCAATGCTTTTAAAATTCAGAAATTTTATGTTTGTAACCTGTTATAGTAGGAGATGTTGTTTTGTAGTTTCTCATTTCAGTGTTTTCCGTTTCAGTATTATCGTTTCTGTGGAACATAGCAGACAGTTAGACTCAAAGTCTGAAAACAGGATTACTTTTGAACAGGTACCATTCAGATGTTTGGGGAATGGATAAACCACTAGCCAAATGTAACAGATGCTGATTGTCAAATCAAGAAGTACTTGTTATCATTCAGAGCCATGTCTTAAGTTCAGCTGTCTTGGTTAGTTTTACATGAAGCATACTGGTCTTTTTTTTCCTTTTTAATTAGCTCAACAGTAAATGCATACAGAATTTAATACGTGTAATTGGTTTCCCAAGTTATTTTTTTCACTATATGAATGTATGTTTCTCTACAGGCAGAAAGTTACGAATCTGCAGATCGTCTTGAACTCGGATTTATCATGACTTCTGGTTCGAAGTACTCGCTGCATGGAGACTGCAAAAGCTAGAACATGATGACGACTTGTGCCTTATAGACCTCCCAAAAGTAATCAATTTCTACATATTCCTATCAGGATAAGCTTTAAGTGCTATTTATTTTCACCATTTCAAATCGAACTGAATCAATTTTATCTGGTTGGTTCTATTATTTGGTTTGTTGGTTTTTTTAAACTGATATCAATTAAATTCTTTATATTGAATCTTAATATGCTGTATATATTTAACACTGCATGCCTTGATCTAATTACCAAGCCAATTTTAATAATTAATCAATTAATTAATTAAATTACTTTTAACATTTTCCTAGTCACCTACCATACAAATAGTGAAAAACAAAACCATAGAAACAGAAACAGAATCTTTAATACCAAACTCTTAAACATAGCATTTCATATCCAGATCTTTCGGTTATTAATTCCCATATCACCCTCATTAATCAATGAGACAAAGATAAGATTACAAAGTAATAAAAAAACACATAGACCATTTCTTCTGGTCTAACATGACACCTTATATTTTGTTTCTTTGTCAATAAAGAAACTAACTTTCTTCTTTTGTCAAACAAACTTTGAATTATAAAGACCAATTTAACGAGATTCATGTTTTCTCACACATTTTTCAATTTCTCTTGCTTTTTTATTTCTTCCTTCTAAAAAATATATAGCTAAAGATCTCATTTTGATGATTTAGATTATCAAAGGAAGAGTTTTGATGATCTGGGGATTGATTAAAAATTTGTAGAATTTGATTAATGCTTAAAATATTTGGATCTAACAAGGGAAATAGAAGATGGGTGTGGATTACTATAACATATTGAAAGTTGACAAGAATGCAACAGATGAAGATCTTAAGAAATCTTATAGAAAATTGGCAATGAAATGGCATCCTGACAAGAATCCAAATAACAAGAAAGAGGCTGAAGCTAAATTTAAGCAGATCTCTGAAGCTTATGAGGTATGTTTTTATTTTATCTTTATTCATCTTTTCTTTTTATTTCATTATTAGAAACATGAATATGAGTTTTCTTCTGTTGTTTGATCATGCAACTAGATAGGAAATTTCAGTATCACTAAAAATAGAAAAACATTATTTCTAGTTCAGAAAATTGTCCCAAACAGGGTGTAAAAATTGAGCTCAACCTTTATTTGATTGAATTCTAAAGTAGAATTCATTTTATTTGCAAATTAAATAAATTCATTTGATCTAATTATAATCAATTCTATCAAATGTAAAAACAGAGTTAATTTCTAAGTAAATCAAATATAATTGTGTTTATTTATCAATAATTTCCATAAAATTTTATGAAATCCGTTTGTTCGAAATGCATCATAAAAGCAAGATTGTTGCTTAATGCAAATTTGGAGAATTGGGGTCATTATGCTTGTTTGGTTTCTTGAATGCAGGTTCTCAGTGACCCACAAAAGAGAGCAATTTATGACCAGTATGGTGAAGAAGGATTGAAAGACATGCCACCCTCCGGCAGTAGTGGATTCCCATATGGTAATGGCAGTAGTGGCGGGGGCGGCGGGGGCGGGTCAAGTGGTTTCAATCCTAGGAATGCAGAAGATATATTTGCAGAATTCTTTGGAAGCAGTCCTTTTGGATTTGGATCATCAGGACCAGGAAGATCCATGAGATTTCAGTCAGATGGAGGGATGTTCGGCGGATTTGGCGGGAGCGAAAATCTTTTCAGAACCTACAGTGAAGGAACCGTGCCGAGAAAGCCAGCACCGGTAGAGAGTAAATTGCCTTGCAGCCTTGAAGAATTATACTCAGGGTCAACTAGGAAAATGAAGATCTCTAGAACTGTTGTAGATGGCCATGGGTTTGTTAACTAAATTAACTGACTTCTTTTTTTACTTTGCATAATCTTGATTTTGCTGTAATTCCTCATTATGCTGACTTAATTTTAAAAACAGGAGGCAAGTGCAAGAAACAGAGATATTAACCATTGATGTGAAGCCGGGATGGAAGAAAGGAACAAAAGTTACCTTCCAAGATAAAGGAAATGAACAGCTTAATCAGCTTCCGGCGGATCTCGTGTTCATCATTGACGAAAAGCCTCATCATATGTATAAGAGAGATGGTAACGATCTCATTATTAACCAAAGGGTAACGTTAGCAGAAGCATTAGGAGGCACTACGGTGAATATCAGTACGCTTGATGGCCGTAGTTTATCAATTCCGGTACATGATATAGTTCGCCCTGGTTACGAGCTTGTTGTTGCTAGAGAGGGCATGCCAGTAGCCAAGGAGCCTGGCAATCGAGGCGATTTGAAGATCAAATTCGAAGTCAAGTTCCCGACAAGACTTACGCCGGAGCAACGAGCAGGACTAAAGCGTGCCCTTGGTGGCTGAATATTGAGGAAGCTGATATGTAAGCTAAGCCACTAGATCGAGCTAGACTTCCAACTTCCAAGACAAAGGTGCTATTCAATTTTTACGACAAACTGTATTCGATAGCATAGAAAGAGAAGGGCATTGGTAATTGCCCTCATATTTGCTCAATACATGTAATTATTTTGACATTAACATAAATCAGAAACTGTTCATCCAGCATTGCTGGTACTAGTACAAACTGCAATAATTGAACCAAAATGAATAACTAAACCGATGGTCCAACCAAAAAAAACTTGGCAGTCTTGGGAATTTCGATTTGAATTGATTCCAAGTTGAAGAGAAGGGGACGGAAGGATTTATTTACTTTACTAATGTAACGCAGTCGGTTGCGAAATGGACAGCAACGATACTACTAGAAAGTTTTGAGTTTGGCAAGTAAAATAGCATTTGTAAAGAGTTTGGCAAGTAAAACAGCACCTGTAAAACGAAAAGATCGTATTGTTTTACAGAAATTTATCGATCATGAGATATGTAGAGGCGAAAAAAATAGCACTTTACAAAATGTCGAATAGGTCGTTACGTATAAATATATATAAACCTTACTCCTATCTGTGATGAATTTAAAACATGGTACTCGCCAAGCCATTACCAACTCTACCTTCAACCCGTCGTTGGACAGAATTTGACCCTGACAGCGAACCCATGATACTTTCTCCGACCTCCGTCTTGCAAAGAGGACATGAAGCATTGATCTTCAGCCACTTGTCGACACATTCTTTGTGGAAAAAATGAGAACATGGTAACTCCCTCAATTCATCGTTATTTGCATACTTCGCCAGACAAATGCAACAAACCTATAACATATGCAACTTATCAGCGCTATCGGCAAAAAAACTGAACAAGATAATCTGATGCATGCTTAAATTGATGGGAAATGCATTTATCTACCAACAACTGTAGCTCGTCAAATGTACCATGATTTTGAAGTCAATCATTTTTTCGAGGCGTTGCCAAATATATCCATGCTTAGTAATTGACGTGGCACAATGTTGTATATGCCAATCAAGATAACTTTTGTACACGCGGACGTATAATATTGCGCCATATCAGCTCTAAACGGGTTTTTAGTATATTCGGCAAAGGTCGAAAAAAATAATGAACCAAACTAGAAAATGAGCTGCAGTTGTGGATAGATAAATACATTTTGCCCAATTGAAAGTAGAAGTTCAAAAGTATAGGTCATGACCCATAAAGCGGGAAGCTCTTACCGCATCTTCTCCTGAGATGTTACGCTCGCGTTCTGTACCTGCAGCCACAGTTCCTCCATCACTGGCACCTGAGTTGCCATCTCTATCATCACTATTTCTATGTTTATTCAACTTAAATTTGTATGTTGGTAAGGCATCAATTGATTCAGAAGTGGCTCCTCTGGTCTGTCCCAGATCCTCTCTAAACCCAAGAAGAGATATAATACAAGGCAAACAACAACAAATCGTGGCACAGAGAATGAAGGGCATAGCATAACCGATACAACTAATAGTCAGAAACACTATGCATAACCTACAAAGCAAAAGAATGGAATAATGAAATGAACTTTCTCAAATGACACCAATAGAAGGAAGAAAAAGCTGTAAATGCAACTGATTGCTACCTATACATGTTGGGAGCCTCACTTGCAGATGAATGCCCACCAAAGATCCACACATTGCCGACAACAAACCAAACTGCAAAAAAGCAATCCAAACCCATTTTGAAGTATTCAACCAGAGTCTTGAGTCTGCAAGCCAATAAGAACAACTAATCAGTGACTTTTTACAGTACTATGTGTTTATCAAACTGAAAATATTTCCATAACAATTCATATCATACATTTTCCATTTGGTGCATACATAACAAAATACACATATGAAGTACCACATTACAATAAAGCATAGTGCACAATCAACCAGTACATCTCATCCAAATGCTATAATTTTTTACCAGATCGACCAAGTCCCTAGAAGAATGTTTGTTAATTACTAAACCTTTAAAAGTTATTTTTTGTAAGGTTTTTAATCCATATGAAGATTCCTCAAGTCAAAAACTCAGCACTTACCATTAAGGATCTCAATCTGTATCATAAAGAGCAAAATGTCAAATTTTACATTTACCACATGCCTGGCTTACCCTATTGCAAAATGTCAATTTTCTCTTTCAACTGAGTAGCATATGAAATCAAGACCTAATTAATTCCTTGAATCCTAAATTGTTTTTACAGTTTCATCGTCTGCCCAACTCCTTAAGAGAAATCTAAGCCCTCTGCAAAAGAATGGGAGACGCCTAATCAAGTTGCTGAATATTGTGATATAGATCTCTTGGTGTGCATGCATGTGCATCCACAATAAGTTTCGACTGTACACCATATCAATATGGAGCTTTGGCAGCAAGCAGCTCATAGAATGTCATTATACTAATTCAAAACAGGGAGTTATTGTAGAAACAATCACCATAAGACAAATCTTTGTTTCCCCAACGAAGAATACTACAGCTTCTAGCTTTAATTTGAAAGGTCACAATCAACAAAAAGAGACATTAGCATATAAATTGTATACCTTGCATTCACTGCTCCAGCATTTTGACTACTTCTAGGTGAAGTGGTAGATGATCGACGATCTGCTGCTTCTGAGTTTCTGGTGATTGAAATGGATATGGACTCTCCAGGAATACTGAAGTGTTGCGAACCCTGACGAGGTTGAGCTGCCTCTTGTTCTGTAACTTGATTACGATGACGGTAACGCCAATAAAGAAGAGGAAGAGTCGCAATACACCCTGATGCATAACCAACAATCCAAGCAAATAATGGTGCTCGGGGATGTTCGTGCCTTGACAAAGACAGTACAATAATGGAAGCAACAATCTGGCTTACGGTAAGAACCAGCTCAACAGAAATCCATAAACCAGAGTTTAAAGGACTCCTGCGTCGACGAGTTTCGTTTCTCCTAATCAAAGATGAATTACGAGTATTTGATCCGTTATTAGACGAAACAGCAGAAGGATGAGAAATAGGCGGCGGTTGTGTTCTCCCACCAGTTGTACTAGGTCTGTCCTCATTTGTAGAGGCTTCCAAACCACTTGAAGTTCTATCATGAGACGTCGATGGAGAAGTATCACTGCTATGTGGTATATCAATAACGTGTTCGCTACTACTATTAACACTGCCGGGTCGCTCCATTAACAAAGGATAAGTGTCAGTTAGACTTTCAGAATGTGACTCGACTGAGGAAACATCCATCTACGTCCAACGCCCCGAATTGTAATGAAGAAAGCATAGAATCTCACAACCTTAATGCATATATAAATACACTGAACACAGATTTCACTCTGTACCAATGTTGTCAGCTTAGTCTGACAATCTAAAATTATGTTCAACAACCCTAAAGACCAACAACAAAAACAAAATTGACATCAGTTTAGCATTAAAATATGAAAAAAAACCATAAGCATAAACTGAATGAATCATGAAACACGATAAGCAACTAAAAACACACAAAAAAAAGTCAATTAATTTTATTTTATTTTATTTTTCCAATTACTAAAATTAAAAAATCAGAGATTCAGAGGATGACGGAGATAACAAGAAATTGGCTAAAAATGGAAGTAAACAACAAAATAAAATAGAGATGATAATTTATTAAGTGAAGAGAGTAAAGAGCTGGGCTAGCTAGCACTGTGATTGGCCACAAAAAAGATAAAATTAAAATCAAAGGCAAAGGCAGATAGATATTTATTACTAAAACTACATTTACACTTTAATCAAAGAAAATACAGATTTTTAATAGAAAACAGCTTAAGCAACAAAAGAAATCAATCAAAAGAGCAGATGATAGTCAATCAGCTCAATTAAGCCCTACAATTTCGGCAGAGTTAAACAAAAATTATAAATTCAATTTGAGAGAGACATGATCGTACCAGTAAGAGCTGAATTATTCCGAGAGAGCTAGCGAGAAGAAGAAAGAGAATGAACGGGGGAGAGAAACGACGTCGGTTTCAGAAGTGCAGAGCAGCAGAAACGGCGTCGCATTAATTGGAAGAGTCAATTTTATTGTCTTTCTCTTCACTGCTTCCTTGAGTGTTCTGAGTATATAAATTCTTCTTTCTATTTTATTTTTGTTTTTTTGTAGAGAAGTTTATCACAAAATAAAAAATAAAAATGGATAGGATTTGATTGATATAATTTATAATTTTATCTTTATTCAAAATGAATGGTTGGGTTCTCTACTAACTGTCCAGCACTAATTGTTTACCCTAATCTTTTTATATCTATGCATTGAAAATAAAATTGTTTAAAGGATTGATCCATTTTATAGGAGTATATATTTTTTTATTTAAAAAGTTAGCTCTTTCTGACCCCTATTCATTCATTTTTCGTATTTATAAACTTTTCGATGGATGTCCGTTAAATACGCATTTGGCAGACATCCATTGAAGGGTCTATAAATACAAAAAATAAAAAGATAGGGGTCAGAAAGAGCTAATTGCAGTTGAGGGACTTTTAAATAAAAAATATATACTCTAAGGGTCTTAAAATGGATTAATTCATACTTTATTTACATAAAATAAATATATTTTTCTTATTTTAATATTATATCCATGTCATTTAATATTTCAGATAAAATTTTGACGTGTCTTACAAATTTTTAAAATTCAAAAATTATTTTATTTTTTAAATAAAATTTTAGGGACTTTTTTAGACTTTTAGGTGCTTAATTGAGATTGAAAATTTAAAGAGGGGCTACTTGCTTCACACTCTAAATCGTAGGGCCATATTTGCCCCTTTTTCATTTCAATTTAATTTTATTAGTTTTAAATTAAACGAACTGGATCATTTAATATTTTTTAGAGTAGTATATAATATATTAAAGATGTAATGTTTTTAAACGATCATAATTTTTCCATTTTAAAATTTGACATATAATATCAGATTTTTAATATGCCACTCTGACTAATATAAAATGTGTTTAAATGTAATAGAAAAAACTAAATTTAGATATAAAAATAATCATTATACAAGTTAAGATGTGCAAATGACAAAAATGTTAAACTACAAATATGAAATGTGACAAAAATATGATCTTATGATTTATGGCGTGAAGCAAGTAGCCCCTCTTTAAATTTTCAGTTTATTCTTTACACTTATATTTCTAATATGTTTAAATAAAATCATATTACTATGAGATTTAGTGAGCTAATGGCTTCAATTTAATTTTTAATACTTATTAATTTATTGAAAAATATTATTTTTAGTTTAAGACTTTTTTAATTTTATAAACTAAATAAAATAATATATTTTTTTAAAAGTAAAATGTACAAATGTAAAAGCAAGAGAAGTAAAGATATAGTAATAAATTCAAGGCAAAAGTTACAAAAAATTCTCGTAATTTTTTAAAAAATACAAATCAGACATTAAATTTTTTTGGGCATAATTAAATCCTTGCAGTTTTCAAATTGAACAAAAATTTCTTTAAAATTGTTTGTTGAACAAATAAACCTTTCTGTTAAATATGTTAGTTAACGACGTCAAATGTCCTTTAAAAAAAGATTCATAAATATCCTTAATAATTGCAATATATCTCAGTTTAATCATTCAAAGGTCTTTTATTGATAAACAATTTGAATTAGAGACCCAATTGACACTTATTTCTTTTTAATTAAATAAAATAAAAAAATTAAAGAAAAAGACCTCCGATGTCGTTTCTTTTTTTATTTTTTTAATTAAAAGAAAAAAGTGTTCATCCAGCGTGCCGGATGTCGTTTTTTCTGGGAGGATCGAGTGACGCTGGTTCAATTTTTAAATTAAAATATAATTAGATTTCATTTGTTTTATTATATTTTAATTAGTTTAATTAGATTTTTTGATTTATTTAATTAGATTTAATTGAGTTTTAATAGGTTTAATTGAATTTTTATATTATTAATTGGATTTTGATGGTCATGTTTAATTGGTTGATTGGTTTAATTATATTTTTATTGATTTTAATAAAAAAAAGTTAAATAATAATGCTAGAAATTTAAAGACTGATTGAAATAATGCTAGAAATTTTATAAATATAAATTAATAATTATTTTAAACATTAAGGTTATTTTAGAACTTTTTTTCTATAAATTTATGAGTGACATGTCTGCAATTAACGTTGGTTTCTAACTTGAATGGACGGAGGTTTTTTTGTTCAATTTAAAAACTATATGGGTGTACTTGTGTCCAAAAAAATTTAAAGACTGATTTGTACTTTTGAAAAAGTTGTGAGAGTTTTTTTTATATCTTTTGCCTAAATTCAACTTATTAAGCTATCAAATTTTATGATTTTATAATTTTTGTTTATATTTATATATAAAGTAAGTTTAAATACTAAATTGAGATCTAAGTTTTTGGTTAATTTTTTTAATTCAATTGACTAAAATAAAAGGACGAAATTATTGACGAAAATAAAAATAGAGAATCACACAATATAAATAAGTACAAAAATGATCTACGTCTCATTTTGCCACTTCATGTATTTTAGATACTGACCCTAACATTTTGAAAAAGTATCAAAAATGACCCTTTCGTTAACATTTTTGTTTAATACTGTAGCACACATTTCTATTTAACGCCGTCCATTTTTTATTTTTTTAATATGTTGTCATAATATCAAGGATATATTTGCGATCTGAAATACATGAGATGTCAATAAAGAAGAAGATAAATTATTATGTAAACAAAGAGGAAGATAAAATCTTATGTAAACCGAGTCTGTCATGTCATCCTCGACTAACCTAATCACATTATAACACTTTATTAAAATGATGGTGATATCGCAATGTCATCATTGAAACTTGAACACGTTTATTATAATATTACTATCATTTTAATAAAATATTATATGTGCCGTACTCATTAAGGAACTATCAATAAATGTGAATTGATTATATCATTAATAGCTCGTCTTCCATTATTACTGAAAATAAAAATGATGATGGAGCTAAATGAATCATCCATTTACAGTTTTTAAATTTTGGGACTGAAATATTTTAACCTTTAATTTCTATTTGGATTAAACCAATAATTAATTTTTTGACCACCAGTTTTTATGTTTAAATATCTATATATTTTACTATCTTTAAAAATTTAAAAATAATTAAAAAGGCAAAAAGGAGGTGTAATAATGTTGAGTTGAATGTCTTGACACTGACATGCTGACGTTACGTGTCCAAGTTATATAGGAGATATCAGAATTTCAAAAATATAACATGCATGAATAATTTCTGAAACGGCATCGTTTGATAGACTCTGTACTCTGTAGTAGTAAACAGTTGGAGGGCTAGTTATACGGTACCACTTAGGCTGTGGTACCACTTGTGTCATTCACCTGTTTTAACCTGCTATAGCAGGTAATTTTATTTTTTTCCAGTTAATTTTATTTTTCTGCCCTAGGTTTCCATTTCTAATTGCCACTTATCATTCTTGTCTTCTTTCTTAACACTCCTTTCTCCGCTGATTTAAAGAACTCTATCATCCTCAACCTCCACTTTCACTTCCTCTTTTTTGAGCCTTGGAAGTTCAGCTTTGAAAACATGGGCTTCAGTGTCTCCTTCCGGTCGACGCGGTTGTTAACGAAGGCCGAATTTTCACCGGACATTAGCGAAGAAGAGGAAGGAAAGCCTTTGAATGGATCTGAAAAGTCAAAAGATGAGAAAGGATAGAAGATACTGCTTCGTGCATTGCCCAAAAAACTTGGAATCATTGCCATTTTTCTCTGTAGTAAAATTTAAAACTGGTGTTATTAGTAGATGTTGATTATATTGTGTTTTCTTCTTCGTTGTGATGCAGGTGACGGTGGAGGAGCTTTGTATTTTTACGAAATCAAAACCCTAGGTTTTCATTTCTTCTATTTTTTTTCTTCGCTTTTCCTTTTTAGTTTGAAAGAATTTATACTAATTTGAAAAATGTATTTTTCAGCAAAATTTGGTAAGTTCGTGACAAGAGCAACGTTTGAGGAGAAGCCAAATAGTGGTAGCAGCAGTTTATACAGCAGGAGCTACTAGTATTACTACTGACGAACTCAAGAGTTCAGTCTTGGACTGCCTCATTCGTAAGGTTTGCTTTATTTTTGTTGAAATTGAATTATGTCGTTTGTTAGGTTGCTTATGAGGTTATTGTAATTGTTTTACGGGTATAGAGTTGCTGTTGGTTTTAGGATTTGGAATAGCATGTGATGTTTGCCAACCCTCTGATGTGCAAAAATTGGCAAATTTTGCTTTCAAATAATTTGGTTCCATTGACATAGAGTTCATTACAATCTTAAGCACCGGTATTCTGAGGATATTATTTATGTATGTACAATAGATTACTATTGCTCTTGTTAGTAAGCTATAAATCTCTTTACACTCCTCTCAACCGTTCTCGTGTTTAATCATGCAGAGTAAAGCAGGGCCTGTATTGATTCCTGTCCATCCCTTTAAACCTGTGCCACTCTTTGGAAGTAAAATTATCGAGGCTTACAAACAGAAACTTATGGACAATCCTCATATTTATGCCATAGCAGACACTGCTTACAATAAGATGATGAAAGGTAACAGATTCTTAGCATTCTTTATTGTGCATTTCAGTATGTTATCTTTCAAAGGTCCTTCTTCCTCATTTTGTTTCTTTGGTCATAATGATATGCATATGGAAAATACCAGTCAATAATCATAAGGTTAGTTTGTGCTGGTTTCTTAAAATAATTTGGAGCTTTTCTTTCTTCCTTATTCTAATGTTCTATTTTACTGGGTCGTTTTATTAGAGGGTGCTTGTCATGCTATGAACTTTCTCAACATTGATCTTGCAGCGCTTGTCATGCTACAATAAAATCTTGGGTGCTACGTTTTCGTATTTGATTTTTTTTTTCAAAAGCGATTGTGAAACTTCCAAATTCTATATTTATAACATATTCTTATTATTGTTTTATTTTTATCAATTTGGCATCTCCCATATTCGTTTCTGTTTTGGTGCTAGATAGATAGAGAGTGATTAAATAATAAAAATCGATGTTGGAGTCTTGGAAGATCGAATTCTAACTCCTGGTTAATCCTTCTGTTTTTGTAGGAGCATAAGATCATGGATGTTGGTGCATTGCATTGGCAAAAGGCTCGTTCTGTGAGAGATTGATGTATGGGACATATTGGGGTTCAAGACATTCTGAGTGTTGTTTTCCGCATCTTGTTTTTAGTTTTTACCACTTCAGACTTCAATTACTAGTTAATTTTACTTGTTTTTTTATCTTCCAAATTTTTCATTTTGATTTTCTATCTCAAAATTTAGTCTTCTGCAAATGCTTGCTAACAAATTTAATTGTTTGATCTCGGCATTTCACTCTCTGTCAATCATGTAGAAATGTACAAAAATTTGCATTTTGTTTCGACTCGACTCGGTTACACCCCTAGTTTTATAATAGTGGGTCTTACTTTTAATTACTAAGTTTTTTTTATGAATTAATTACAAAGTTGATAATACAAAAACCTTTGACAGAGAATTAATAATACAAACTAATCCTTTTACATATAATTAATTCTTGGTATTTTAATTAGCTTTATTTTAATACTTCTTTTCATTTTTTTAATTGTTTAGCTATTTAGTAGTTTACTTCTTTCAATAAAAAATCTAAAATAATACGGTTTATATAAATTTTCAAAAAAAGATTATTTGGTCGAGTTAAACAATATCATATAATTTAAATATTGATATTATTTTATATTAAATGGCTTTATTTTCTCAATACATTTTTAAAAATAAATATAAAAAACTCATTGCTCCAAGATTCACTAATTATTTAATAATAAAAAAATGATTTATATATGTCTTGCTGTATGAAACATTCCCAACAGAAATGTAGTTGCAAGCAAGTAGAAGGCTTCAACTACCTACCTTTTCAAAATTTACAATGATAAGGTTTACTTGTTTAATTTAACTCTCAGAAATATCGATTTCAACTTTTGTTCGACGAGCTAGAATACGTCACGAACCAATAAGAACTGTAGAGCCAAAAACACATGTAAGGAGCAAAATCTGAGAAGACTTCTTTGAAAGCAACAAACACTTCATGAACCAATAATGAAGAGACAAATCAGATTTGCAGCAACCAGGTCCAAGCTTTAACCACCAATGCACTGTCCAAAACCAAGCAAATACGCACCAACTATGAACCCAAAATAGAAAATGCAGAATATCAGAGCCCTGCCGACAGGTGATTCCAACAAACCACATAAAATCAAAAAAACCCTTCCCACATTAGACAAATCTATATCTTGAAAGATTATCTAAATCATTACAAATTTCTCTATTGCAAAAAATTGGAGCAGAATCCCACCAATAATTACCATCCGAATAACTTTATACTTTGCAAGGTGAGGAAAACAAAATACGTAATGTATCAAGTCAAAAAAAAAGATACCTTTGTTATATGAAGCCATTAGAGAAGCTTGATCACTTGTTCAAATTGTTCTTTCATCAAAATCCTTCATTATGCTCAATTTTCCTCTTTCTTCAATATAAATAGACTGACAATGTTTTAGTAACATGGATTGTTTCTGACTCTAAAATTTACTAAAAGCCAGATATGCAGAACATATAAATACATGCGGCTCTTCCAGCAAATCCTTCAGAATCAGATGCGAGATGTAGCTGTTTCTGCTTTGATTAAAATTATCAATTGTACCCATAAAAGCGACATTATGTTATGGACTCTGACTAATATCTTTCCGAGAGCGGAAAATATCACGCGTATCTGATAAAGGACTTGTTGATAAAAATGTAGGTTGGGTTGATGTACCTCCTTCAGCTACTGACTGAAGTAACAAACCAAATGGAAGAGGCCACATCGAAGTAATAGTACAGGGAAGGGGAATGGATACTAATTCACCTGGTAAAAGTTAAAAAAGAAAAGAAATAAAATTAAGAAGATTGCATGGTAAGTTCAGAAATGAATCAAGCACAACCCCATGAAACCGAATGACGAATAAAATAATTGAACTAAGTTCCAGAATTAAAAAACAACAATTACGTTGCTTCAATGAACATACAAATAAAATAAACAGCATAGCAGGCAAAAAATAACAAGATCATCACACAGAATTTGCTGCTCTCAGTTAGCTGATGTCCAAATGAAGAAAGTTCATGCACACAATGGTATACCAAACAACCAACATAACACTACATTTAAAACTTTGATTACACATATAAAAAAACTATCAGTAATTTACCCTAATAACACATTATTGCAATATATAATTTGGAAAAAATTCAAGTCTCCGGAGAATAAATAAGAACAACTTTGATCACTTAACTCAATAATTAACAAATTCTTCCTTCTAAGCTTGCCTGATATGCTGCATACCGTTAGAGAATCAATTTGCAAGACGCATAGCAAAGCCTCAGACGTATCGCCCAGGCGACACCAGCACGCCTAATATAGCAATTAATAATAGAATCTCAATATCATTAATTAAAAAAGTATTAATCATAATGCACATGTCGCAAGTAACGTAGAAGACACTTACCATTTTAACCGGAGTGGGAGACGTGAATCTCTTGAAAACTCGCGAGCCTATCGACCATATTATCCTGTTACACCCAACAATAATAAATCATAAAAATGAAATCCTCAAATAATAATTCTAAATTTCAAGCAAACTAAATAATATTCAAATCAATACAGACTACACAGAGTAACTTACGTGTTTCCTCGAATGAAGAGCTCGTGATCACACTGATCACCAAAAGGAGACTCAGAAATATCAGAATCGTTGAGTTCGCATTGGTCTCGGACGATTTCGGGGTCAAAAAGGAAGTAGTCGTACTTATCAGCGGCGACATTGTTATATTCAGGCTTGCTGTCGAGAGCTTCAGCTATTAAGCCGTACGGCTTGAATTCTCCGAGTACTGTGAGTTCGCGAAGCATGTAATCGGTGACTGAGAACTTCTGCTATAAATTAATCATGTAGTCTAAAGATACATAATAGTTCCAGTACCGACTTCTAACGAACTAATCCCATCAAATTTAGATGAAGTAAACATCTTATGCAACAAAAAATCAGTTAATACCAACTATGCCTTCCAAACCTGACACAAGAAATATGTCAGTTCCCTCACTCGCTACTACATTCCGGTTAAAACAGCCATAGTATTTTACTCAGAGACATAGAAGTATTGTTTACCATCACAATATGAACTTCCTCATAAGCTATTCATACGGTCCGGTGCTTCCCCGTTATAGAACTCTAACTGACCGATATACATGGACATTTCCCATGCACCCACGAGAGCACACTGAGGAATTTGGCAAATGGGTACAGAGTTCTTCGAGCTCCCAAAAAAATAACAATCAAGAATAACACCAACAATGATGGGGCGTTTAGTCGACTTATCAGTAATTTGAGGCTTAAGAGGAGACAAAACTCCTACAGACAGACTAATACTTGACAACAAGTTGAATTAACCTTAGTACGAGGAGTATGATGAAGAAAAGGTTGAGAAAGATCAGGAATTTGCACAAGAACCGCCTGACTGCTGCGGGATTTAGCTTCAGATAAGTAAAAAGCAAGAAGAACAGCTTCAAACCTAACAAGTGAAGGACTTGAGGCAGAATCCGAGGAGTGAATTCTCGGCGGAAACAAACCCAAAAACAGAGGATAAAAGAAAGAAAATGAAACGAGGATGGGTATCCTATCAACAAAACATTTCGTAAAGCCATTGGAAGAGTGGGTCAGAAACGGGGTTTGAGAGAGCTAAAAACGAAGCGTCGATTGAAGAGCGGAATGAGAGGGCGGGACGATCAGAGTCGGCTAGTGAAGAGAGGGAGAAGGGAAAGTGAGGATCTGATGGGAGAAGAGAAGAGAGGGAGCGGTTGCAGTGGTGGTGGTGGTTGGGTGAGGAGTGGAGGAGGTGGAAGTGGAGAAGCTGTTGGTGGTGGTGGAACTCTTGTTGGTGGTGGAACGGGTTAGAGATAATTGTGCTGACCATATAAGAGACGACTGTGATTTAATTATGTCACCCACTGAATAAGTAGCTGATAATATAATCAACAGAGGAAACTAATCAAAAAATGATCTAACGGTTATCATAACCAGTGGTACCTAAACTTCAGTGGTACTCTAGAATGACCCCAGTTGGAGAACAATTAATAAACGCTTATTTGTTGTGGTATTGGAATCCAATGGTACAAAATAATTATACAAGTCAATACCGTACGGTCCATCGTCAGGTGTATAAAGAAGTAATAGATTAATTAATTAAAAAAAATATTTTTAGTCTTTTTTATGTTAATCTTTTTTAATCTTTTTAGCTCTTAAATACCTACATTTTCCGAGAAAATGCCGTAGTTTTCTCATCAACCGAGAAACAAAAGAAACAATAAAGAAAAATAATTGTAATAAAAATAATAAAGCAAATATTATAAAATAAAAAACAGAGTTCCATTATTTCTTAGGTTTTTTTGCGTTGGATTCATTTAAGTTTGATGGAAGATGAAACATTAACATCATCATAACACACAACCATAATTTATTTCCTTAGATTAGATCTCTTTCTTCCTTAACTTAAACCTCAGATTCTCTTTTTTTTTTCTATTTGTAATAATTATTAATTACATGAATCTTTCTCTTCTATGTTTGTCTCTCTCACTCCAAATTTGTTAATTATAAATTGTGGGTTTTGTCTGTTGAGCTCAAAACTGAAAACCCAGTTGCTGGTTTTGATTATTTTTCTGTTGGGTGTTTTTTAATTCAAGTTTTTTGGTTAAAGATCTCATCTTTCTTTTACCATAAAATGTGGTTCAAGAACAGCAAAAATATCTTCAAAGTAACCCTCAAATCTTTGGATCTAACCACATTCTCTCTAGATCCATCTTCAAAACTTGAAAAGGGTTCATGTTAATTGACCTAATTCTACCATTTTAATGGCTATGATGCTGTTGTAATTTTAGTTTAACCCTCTTTACATTGGGGTTTCTTTGTTTTGGAAATAAAGCAGGAGAAGAGAAGTTTGAATCTTTAACCATGTTGAAGCAATTCTTGAGTAAACTCCCTAGAAAATCATCAAAGCCTGACTCAACTGAGCCAACTCGGATTGAGGCTCCTTGTATTCAGAGATCCACAAGCTTATTCCCTGCCTCTGGAGCTAAGTGTAATGGTCCGAAGCGGACCTCATCGGCTGTGTTTCCGGCCAGTGTGGTGGCTGGGATTGAGCCTTTGGTTCCATTCAAGGATGTTCCAAGTGCAGAAAGAATGAACCTTTTTGTAAGCAAAGTAAGTTTGTGTTGTGTGACGTTTGATTTCACTGACCCAACTAAGAACACACTTGAAAAAGATGTAAAGAAACAAACTTTGCTTGAGCTTTTAGATTTTGTAGCTTCTGGGTCTGTGAAATTCAGTGAGCCTGCAATCTTAGCAATGTGTAGAATGTGTGCTGTTAATTTATTTAGAATCTTTCCGCCGAATTATAGGACTAATTCTAATAGTTTGAGTGAGAATGAGGATAATGATGAGCCAATGTTTGATCCTGCTTGGCCACATTTGCAAATTGTGTACGATTTGTTGCTTAGATTTATTACTTCTTCCTGCTTAGATGCTAAAGTAGCCAAGAAGTACATAGACCATTCATTTATTTTGAGATTGCTCGACTTGTTTGAATCCGAGGATCCAAGAGAAAGGGACTGTTTGAAGACAATATTGCATAGAGTTTATGGGAAATTTATGGTGCATAGGCCTTTTATTCGAAAGGCGATAAGCAATATATCTTACAGGTTTGTTTTTGAGATCGAGAAGCATAATGGTATTGCGGAATTGTTGGAGATTTTTGGGAGTATTATTAGTGGCTTTGCGTTGCCATTGAAAGAGGAGCATAAGATTTTCTTATGGAGGGTTTTGATACCACTCCATAAGCCAAAATCTGTGGGAATTTATTTTCAACAGTTGTCGTATTGTGTGACACAGTTTATTGAGAAGGAGCCAAAGTTGGCTACGATTGTGATAAAGGGATTGCTCAAATACTGGCCGATAACTAATAGCCAGAAGGAGGTAATGTTTCTTGGTGAATTGGAAGAGATTTTGGAAGCTATTAACATGGTGGAATTTCAGAAAATTATGGTTCCGTTGTTCTGGCGGATTGGGTGCTGCATTAACAGTTTCCACTTTCAGGTACTCAGAATATGCTATGTTTTGTTCCTTTGCTTGGTTCTTGTTATTTTATCCTTCCTCGTTTGCTAGGAACTATGTTGTACTGAAAATTGTCAAGTACTATGTTTCCGATGAAACTCTGTTTATGTTTATAGCCTATTCCTGTAAAAAAATATCATTCCACCGTTTCATGTTTCAAATTATGTTTTTGTGTAACATAGGCTCGCGACCTCTCCTTTTGCATATTTCAAATTCTTCTTTCTGGTGTGAGGGCACTTCTATGAGGTAGTGGAACTATACTAGTAGAAGTAGGAGCACAGATTAATCTTAAAATACTTTTTTTTTCTATGTTGCACGGGGAGCTCATTTTTCATTTCTGTAGACAAATTTGAAACTTTTTTTTTTATAACAAATTCTTTTATATAATTCGCTGTTTTCCGTATCAGTCAACTCCTGTTTTGTGCAACACGTCTTTTTTTATCTTTCATCCTTCGGTAAAAGCCCTATTTGTCTTCCGTCCATAATGTAGTGTTAGAAATTCCTGAGAGTGTTCTTACATCAATCAAACTCAAGCTGAATCATTTTTAACATTCAAATGCAAATGTCACAACGGTGCTTTAATGAAATCTCTATGATATGGGATTGTTCTGAGTTTGGCATTAAAACTGCTGTGCTCTTTCTCTTGCTGTCTGTTTAAGTAGAAGCACTTTCAAAACATGACATCTGAGCTTGCTTTAACACTTTTTGGTGTTATGGAGTAGCAGCAATGCTTCTTATTTTTTTTAATCTACGGCACTACACTTACTCGGAAACTTCAGTTAGCATTCCTTTCGATTCTTTTGACTAGTTATATCCCTTTCTGCTTGGAATGCCTTTCGATTCCTCCTGTTATTCTTTGAATGTAGCTACAAGTTAGGCGTTGTTTCAAATTTCTATTTAGCTTGTGAACTATGAGTTTTATTTGTACATAAATAAGTTATGAGGCATAAACCTTTACTGCTTGTTTGCGTCAGGTGGCGGAAAGAGCCCTTTTCTTGTGGAACAATGACCAAATTGTCAACTTAATTGCACATAACCGGCATGCGATTATGCCCGTCATATTTCCAGCTTTAGAGAAAAATGCCCATAACCATTGGAATCAAGCAGTGCTCAACTTAACTCTGAATATCAGAAAAATGTTCTCCGAGATGGATGAACCACTATTTGTCTCCTGCCTTGAACAATTCAAGGAAGAACAAGAAAACCTAAGCTCCATGTCCGAAAAGCGAAAGGAAGCATGGCGGCAACTGGAGTACGCTGCCAGTCTCAAACCCGTAACAGGAAATACCGCTGTCTTGGTAACTCCTTTCGCTGCCTCAATTGCATGTTAACCAATGTATTATTAACTGCGGTTTTGGCCGAGTTTTTGTTTCAGCTCCCCTCTCCTTTCATGGAAATTGCTGCTAATTGGGGTTGTAGGATTTTTTTTTTGTGGGGATGGTACTATGGCAGATAGTTATTGTTGTAACTTGTACTGATCATCCTGTTGTATTTTCTGGTGCTACTGTGTGGATGTTAATTTGCTTCCTTCTGTAAGCTTAATTGGAAGTGCCATGCGGTGTACTATTACAATTAATTTCTTTTTGTGGTCAGCTTCTTTGCTAATTATTCCATGTTTTTTC
This sequence comes from Mercurialis annua, assembly GCF_937616625.2. Classification (NCBI taxonomy): domain Eukaryota; kingdom Viridiplantae; phylum Streptophyta; class Magnoliopsida; order Malpighiales; family Euphorbiaceae; genus Mercurialis; species Mercurialis annua. The sequence goes on along the minus strand of NC_065570.1, from coordinate 52,667,857 downwards.
CTCCAACAATTGAGAGAGAAAAAAGACTCCTACTGGCTTGTATGGTTTGCTAGGTAGAATGGATACCGGGATACTTGGACACGCTAAAACGGAGTTATTTTAAGAATTTCCATATAAAAAGTGAAGTTCTGCGCGTGGAACGTCAAGTTTCTGACATGTTTTTAAAACAAGAAACGTTGTTTGAATGAAGAGTAAGGGGGGATTTTGCTTATGTACCGTCACTCTTGCTTTAACAGGAAGGGAAAAAACACAACAATATGAATTGCTTTGAAAGAAACTCATCAATCACTATTAATTAGCAAAAAAATTAATATTTTTCTCACATCCAAAAAATAAAAATTAGATTTCTTAAACAGGATTGAGGGAATAATTATTTTTATCTAATAAATATTTGTAAATATTTTTTCTCCAAAATTAATATTTCCGCCAATTCTAATATTGTCTAATCTAGTGTGTAAGAATGAACCAGATCGTTCAATTAATTTTAAAAAACTGTAAAAATTATATTTATTTATTAGTAAGAGTGTAATTAATTTATTAATTTTTAAAGTTTTTCGCCATACCAGTTCAGTTTTTAAAACACTCCCGATATAAAAAATTTATTCATGTCTTTTGAGGTGTCAACTTCACTTTCTCAACCTAAAGTAACTTTCACTTTAAGGTCTTTCTCTATCTCGCAAAACCTAAAATACACTTTAAGTGGCACAAAACATACTCCACGCCCATATTCTTAGTATATAATTTGCATCATTTTCAAATGAATGAAATGAATTGGCCCATTCTTTCTCCATCAGCCTCTGAATTTGATGTGTACTATGCCAACAACATATTGTCATCATTCATTTGTTTGGCAAGATGGAAGGCTAACATTAAGTAAGGAATCTTTTGAACCCTACACACATGGCCCTAAACATTAATTTTATATAAACACACTTTTTCTATAAAAAAAACCAATCGGTTCATTTTACTCCAATTTGACAAAAGATTAAAAGAATCTAAATTATTGATTGTAGATAAATAAATCCTCAGCTTAACAAAATTGAACCATTTTACCCTCTAATTGAATATCACGCTCCTAGGAGCATGATGATCATTTACAAATAGGGGGGGTAAAACGATACAACTATGATACAATTATGCTAAGTTGTAGGTTTTTTTTGTCCAAACTTATTAAATCTTTTGTGCTAAGTTAGAGGATGAAATGAAGGTCAATTGTACAAAAATACATTCAACTGTTGAACAATTAAAAAGGGAAAGTAATGTACATAGGTGGTAGAACTTCGATAATAAAAATCAAGTAGGCTACTTGACTACTTCCTTTCAATATATATACGTAACAAAAATTAATTTAACATGAATTAAGAAGCATTACGCTAAAAAAAATTAGTTTTTTTTTTCTTTTTTTTTCCTGCATATAATTCACAGTTTACGTACAAGTGATCTCCGAATAGGTACATTTCCCGGTGCCACTTCTAAAAAAATTTAGCTAATGTTATGAACTTTCCATGGATTAGAAAGTTCTGAACATCATTATCTTGCTTAGGGCACATAAGTTACTTGTGTAAGTGTATTACCACTTGCAAACTACTGGTTAACAAGTCTGGAAAACCCAGATTCAGATCAGATGCTACAACAAAGGCAGAGAGAAAGATAGAGAACTGGAAAATCAAAGAAGCTTTTGATTTATAAGGATGATGGCGAGGATCATAATCACCTTCGATTTGACGAAATGAAGTTAAAAGTAGGTAGGCCTGCTGTTGTCATCTTTCAAAAAGTGACAAAACTCGTTGTGTAGAGGTCATATTTGCTACGCTCTTCAACTGTCATGACAATAAGACTATCAGGAAATGAATCATAATGTTATAGTACTAGGTCATTTTGGTTCATATAATTGATAGTAATATGTGGAATAGCTATTCTTTTCTTTAGTCCAAATTTTAGATAAGTAAAAGTAATTCAATGGAGTTATATTCTATAATTTGTACAATACCTATTCTATGCCGCGAACCAAACATGGTCTAAAAGATGTGAAAAATGATGTTTTTGGGTTAAATTCATTTCGGTTTAAAGAATAAGCATGAATATACTGTGAATGTACTATCTAATGGGAACAAAATGATATAAATAAACTATGCGAGATGGTACTGATAGCATTCAGTCAATTGTACCTTTTGCTGTCTGTACTTTTCGCGTATAGCGTTGAGTGGGCAACCATTAGTGTTCAGCTGCAAATCTTCAAGGGCAAGTACGGTAGTTTTCAGTTCCGACGCATTGTAACTTGTATAGTGTTCTAGCGTGGGATTCTGTAAAGAAAATATCAATAGTATTAGTATTCTATTCAGACATTCCACAAGAAAAAAAGTAAAAGATATAGGGAGAATAGATGGACAGACCCAAGGGTGGTCTGACTGATCGAGAGTCCACCGGGCAAGGAACACAGCAGAAGCGGCTATGAGAGAAGGTAGGATCTTTAGGAAGTCATATTCAACAAGAGTCAGTTCTGCCAAATAATTTGCCAAGAACTCCAGTTCAATACAAGGAGCCTGCAAGAGTAGGTAAGCAGTTTAATTTTATGTTTAGTGAATCTTCAGAAAAATGTACATTACAAAACAGATAGTTTCTGTGCGCAATACCTTGTAAGAAGCCTGTGCTGCTTGAATAAACCTCCTGAAAAGCAGGAATCATGTTCAGAAAGACTAGTAGGTCACCTATTTGATGGAATTTTTCCCAAAAATCATAAAGTAATATTTTACTTACCTCAGAAATGTTTTTGTGGTGGGAACAGAAATTTGGAAGTACAATAAATTTAGAACTTGTCTCTCCATTTTTAGTACCTGCCACAACACCGCATTACGAGCATAATATATCAGCATGCAACTAAATCTGTTATTTGGAAATTGATGTAGCATAAATGTCATTTACAAGTGCAACATAATCGCACTTCGATTCAAATAGATTGCCTTGAAAGGTAACTAAATTGGAAAATACTTAATTGTACAAAGCAGTCAAGTGTATGGAATGAGCAAAGAACAAATAAAGCAAACATCAACTATACAACAGCCTATGCATAAAGTTTATTTGTCGAATTATACCTCTCTTCTAGTGTAAGTATTGTCGGTTATGAAGCAAAATTCTTCAACGCGGGGGGCACAAATTTCTTCATATTTTCTGGAACCATATTGAAGAAACAGAAAACCTAATTATTTAGTGAATACAAAATGTGCCAGAAACTGAAAGATCATGTTATTGATACAGATGTATCAACTAGAAGTGCTTCCGACGTATTAACTTTTACATTAATAAATAATGTTTACTGTCCAGAGATGCACAATGAAAAAAAATGCAGAGATGGAGAAGGAGATGTAAACATGTATAATGCATGAAATTTACCATCCCATAGTAGCTAAATGTTATCTCATTAAAGATTATATAGGATAAGGACAAAGTAGATTTTGTATCACGTTATATTACTTCTACCAACTACATTTGAGTTAAACATATTGTAGAAAATCAGTGCACCTCATTCAACTAAAGTCGGAATCACTTATGAAACTTACGACGCAATTAGCATGCATGTAACACCAAGCAGTTGGAGTCTTTGCTTCTCAATGAAATTTTCGGAGAGAAATCTATCAATGAGATTTACTGTGAGGTAAAGTGTATCTGGAACGAGCCTATACTCTTCAGAAACCTGAAAGAGGACAAACATCAGGGTTTTCTCCATTTTTTATCTAGAAATAAACAATAGCTCAAATATTACTTCACAATTAGATGATAAAAAATTGAAGTGTTAGGACTTCATATACAAATTCCAGTCTCAGTTACTGGTGTATACAGTCTCAGGAAGAAACAGCTAAAGCGGTCATCAATTTTAGGAGCTTTGTCGTTTAATAACATGAGTAGAAAATAAATGTTTCATAAATGTATGGCTCAAATGGTATTTAAAGTAGTCTGAAAGGTTCAAGGCTTGCTCTTTTGGGACCCTATTTATCCTCTTTGACTTCATAGAATTAGGCTACTGTTCAATTAGCTTGAGTAGAGAAATGTCCCTTCTAAAAATAGCTAAGTCAACATTACCAGGATTCGTTTTGATAGGATTTATTGAAACAGAAATGGGGAGCTATGGTGCAACATAATCAAGAAAGATAAACAAAGGCTTAACCCCTGAAAAAAAACCCACCTTTCAATCCCCCTTCATTTGCACCCTCACCTTTCAAAATCTCCAATTTTACCCAAATTATCACCTTTCATTTTCAATTGCACCCTAAAAATATTAAATTGGGCATTTGTCACTAAAAAAAAGTTGAAATCGATACTTTATATTTTAATTCATGTTCTAAATAGTCCTTAATGTTTAAATTTCAACCACAAAACCATATTTAATGATATTTTTAATTAATTTCTATTTTATATTAAAAAAATTAACTTTTAAAATTTTAGGAAATATGGTTTTATTGTTAAAATTTAAACATTGAAGACTATTTAGAATATGAATTAAAATATAAATTATCGATTTGAACTTTTTTATAGTGAAAAAGAGCTAATTTAATATTTTTAGGGTGCAATTGAAAATGAAAGGTGAGAATTTGGGTAAAATTGGAGATTTTGAAAGGTGAGGGTGCAAATGAAGGGGGGTTGAAAGGTGGGGGTTTTTTCAGGGGATTGGCCAAAATGAATTGGGAAACTAATAGGTTAATCAAAGCTTCTTTAAGATAGAAGTCACACATTGAAGGAGAAACTCGCAAGTTGTTTTCATGTATATAGTTAAGACAAATATGATATGCTTGTTTACAGTACGTGCCTTAGATGGCTTTATGAATTATATTTCATCTTTAAAGAACACTGACCTCCACAAGCCAATCGATCAAAATGCCTCGCATGCTTGGAGTGATGTCATGCTGCAATTTTTCCATGTAATTAGTTGATGGTCTCTGGTCAAGCTGAGGAAATCGAGATGCCATAAAGTCAGCAAAACATATGTTGGTGATAAACATGAGATTTTTAATTCATGTACTAAGAGTAGATCGCATCTGCAAACTAATATATCATTGTTTTGCCATTTTCCCATTTTTTATGGGATCTAAGAATCCTCTGTGTTTTCACTGAACGCCGAACTAGAGTACAAAGGCGATTAGGTGACATTTAGCATGATTTCTAAAATATTAATGGATATGTTATTTTGGCATGCATATAGTGACTATAGAATTTGCAAAATGATTGAAGCATTTACAAGAGCAACAATCAAAACCAACCTCTTTAACCCGTCTATTGCTATATATCTCAGGGGCATACAAGCCACAGATTTGAGGATCTTTTAAATTTGAATCAATGTCTGCTATAACCTGACCACTCGAGGACTCCAGTTTCTTGCAAAATATGTTTTCTTCTGCATAAAACAGAGTAATAGAAAACCCCCCTTCAGTAATAATTTTTTTAGAAAAAATGCAACTAGCAGATATCATTTAACTTGAAGTGTAAATTTCTTCATATCACTAAATGCTATTCTGCTAGCGCAACCATGTTAACCAACAAAATAATTTTAGCTCCATTGCAAATGCTGATGTTCCTATTATAGGCTAGGGACAAGATGCTTAGTAAAATTATCAATTGCAGTATCATCCATGGTTTGGGAATATATTTATATTTAAATGAATGAGAACCTATACGTTTACTTTGAGGGCTTTGAAGTTCATCAGTAACCCTTGGAGTCAGAAGTGAATCTGCTGCACATCCATTTTTTATGTGATGACATATTCCCTTCTGCCTTGTTGGGGAAGTGATCTCTTGTGATTCCACCATCCTTATCTTTGACAATTCTTCAGCTAACCTTGCTTTTATATCCTCTTCAGCTTCTGAAGTTTCCATAGAGATGTCAACCATCTCCATATTCTTCTTTGCATGACATTTTCTAGCTGGCTTGACATCCTGTAAGCAAGAAATATCAAAAGGCTATAAGTTAAAGACACTTTGCTAGGCATCCAAAATTTGAAAAATTAGTATAAAAACTAGAGCATCCTATACCATATCCTGTACTTTAGTTACATTGGTGCAACTTGCATTTGAACTCTCAGACTTTAAGTTAGTCACATCTTTAAGCACCGCCCTTCGCTTGTGCTGAAGGCCAGAGACTGCAGTGATAAAAGATTTATTATCATCAGATGCTGTTCTTTTGGTATTAGCTCTGAGAGCACGCTTCTGGTCCTCTTTAAGGTAAGGTTTAGGGACAGGAGGAGGTATTCCGCCTGAAGTCCCCAGTGCTTTAGCTCGTGCTCGTGTGATTCGAGCAACGGGCTCTTCAACTTTGGCAGCAACCGTACTTTCTTTATCCATATTTGGTTGCTTGCTTCCTTTCAGGAGGAAGAGCAGTGCATTTTAAATTAAATCGAATGGCTCTTCATTGAACCTGCATTAATAAGCACACGGTTAAACCTCAGATAAAACAAAACCAAGTAACATGATGCAAGATTCCAAGCTGAATAATATTCATGAGGCCTTGTTTGGAATTTAAAAAACAAAATCATTTACAAAAAATCCAATTGAATTTTGAATTTCTGCAAACCGCCTAACTAGGGCTATCATCATGATTGTCATTTCTTTCAAAATCACTTATTTTTTTGTGTGATTTAAGTTGAAATAATTGAACTTCCAGCAATAACAGCCTACCCAAAAAAGGAGAATTGACTAAATGGAGAGAATCCATTGAAATAGAATTCTTGGTTTTGTTTTCCTCAACAGAGTGACAATGTGATTAGTCAACAATTGAAGGATAGGTTGAATCCGTAAACTTCATCACCAATAGGATTGAGATGATGATTTCTACTATTCTCCAATAAAACCAAACACACACACACACATTGTAACAAAATTTAAAGTCTTCTTCTATAACTAAGATCCAGTAGATTTTAAGGCAGCTAACATCCATTTAAAACTAAAAAAAATCAATCTCGTCACAGTTTCAAATCTATCTTCACCTCAAACCTTGTTTAAAAATAAAACTCGACAAGTTCAAAATCAACACAAATTCTTCTCTTCAAAAAGAAAAGAAAACAGCAATGCAGCTTAAAAAACACAAAATCACATAAAAGAGTATCAGCGACAGATCTATACAGAGAAAGAAAAATCTAAAAAAACTCAAAACCTAATCAGAAACGACGGTAATGATCGATTAAACATCAACAAAAACAACAGCATCAGTAAACATTCAAAAAAGAACACAAAAATGAAATGCAAGAGCTGAATTGATTACTGTAATCTCGGGAGCTCCAAAGAGAGAGCGTGAGAGGTAGAGAGAGAGAGTGTGAAGAGAGGTGTGTAGAGAGAGAAAGGGAAGCTTCTCTGGTCTGGTTTGTGTGCTTTGAAAGAGAGTGATATGTGAGTGAGAGCGGTGAGTATAAATGTGTTTGTTTTTTGATATTTTTAAGAGCGGACAAAGGGGAGCGTGAGCGGGACGGAGCCGCAGTTTGAACTTCTCAAATTATTAGTATTATCAATTTTTCATTTTACTCCTCTGTTTTTTCTATTATTAGAGGGAAATATAAAGGGGAAAAAATAATATAAATATATTTTAGAAATTGAATTTTAGTATTTACTCTTCTTCTCTCTGCGGCCAGGCTTCTTATTCTTGTTTTTTTGTTGTCGATAATTACTAGTGTAGTAGATACTTTTATTTAAAATGTTAATTTCGGTTATTATTAATTTAATTTTAAAATATAACTGACAAGTTAGATTTATTTGAAAGTAAATCACTCAATGCTTCAGAAAATTATGGATATATTGTTATTGTAACAAAAAGAATTATCACAATTTGATTTTATCATTTAATTTAACGGTTTTTTTTATCAATATATAACTTTTAAAATTATAAACAAATCCGACATGTAAAATGACATAAAAATATTTTATTAAGTAATACTATTATCTTTTTAATTATTGTCACTCCTTGTTATTTTGACTGATATTTTTTTATATTTTGTTGGATATTTGTTAGATATATACAACAAACTGTCTCTCCATTTCTCAACCCTTTGATGATGGAAATGAAGAGAATTTTGAATTTGTCAACCATTTTGCTGAATCAAGAAAGGAAAATAAAACACCAGTAAAATCTAGTCTGGCCTAGCCCCCAAAATGTTTGCCATCAAGGGTTTCACATTCATTCACCTCAAATATAAAAATTTACCTTCTCAATACCATCTAATACCACATTATTACTTATTGTACATTCATAATTGATTACAAATTTGGCATGCACAATTAAGTAAGGGTGTGCATTAACCATACCGATAAAGTTTGATTCAACTTGACACTATTAATTCTTTTAATTTTTTTAATGTTGATTCAGTTTTATACGTACATTTTTTATTTAAATTTTAATATAAATCAAACTAAAATGACCGAAACGAACGGAAAAATCAATTAAACCGATTCATTCATGTTAAAAAAATTTAGTTCAGTTCGATTTAAAAATATTAAAAATACTTTATTCAATTCAACCAAATGCATTACAGATTTGAGTGATTTATATTGAGATGAAATCTGCAATCCAGTGGGGAAAAGGGATTATTTATGCATGGAAACATCATTGCTTTGTTTAAAAGAATTATAACTAGTCATTGTGAGGGTAAATTGTTAAAAGAGCAATCTATTAATTTAAATTTCAAAATTAAAAAGTCCTGCCTAATAACTTCTCATTCTGGTTGTTATTGACTTTGTATTTTACTTTACAGCTTTGTCCTTTTGGTTACTTTCAATTCACCTCCCAAATGCAATTCAAAATGCATGCACTAAAGTAGATTAATTAGAAGGGTTATGATAAGCTTTTGGTTTAAATGTTATTAATATTAAAATGGAATTAAAAGGTTAATGTACTACTACATTTTTATTATGATAAGAAAAAGCAAGCAATCATGAATAATTGTTGTGTACATCATTGTTTTATTCCACCATTAAAATTTGCTCTAAAATTTCATGAGGAGTTATGTTTCTTGAACAAATTTAATGGGGTATAATTAACTTCATGTTGAACTTTTGGGATAATATGGGAAACTCACAAATCCGCTTCTGGCCCATCATAAAAATCTTAAAAGGTGGACCCACAGTATTTGCAAAAAGTAGGTGTGGTGGGCCCATAACCTTTTCAATTTATGGAGCCTCTAGTTGGCCCAAGAGGAGCCTTTTAGAGGGCCCAATATACTTAATTATATTAGCATTTTAAAGGGAACTAAATTATATTAACATTAAAAACTGCATAAATGGGAGAATCTAGAAAACACTAAATCAAAAAGGACAGAACAATTAATATGAAAATATAATATAAATAAAGGGCTCTATGGTACCATCTAATCAAACAACAATCCATTAGATATGATGAAGAACATTGACTAAAGATGTCAATAATGTCCATAAAAGAAATTGAAGGATTATGTTTGTTGGGAGGAGGTTTTCATTCCATTTAAACCAAACCGAATTAGAATATTGAATCAAACTGAATCTTTAAAAAATTATTAAACCAAAATAGCCGGTTCAGTTAAATTTTGGCTAAATTCAATTTGTACTAAAATTAACTAAATTTTCAAAATCTGAATCAGATCAAAAATCCATTTTTGAAATATCAAATCAAACCGAATCCAATTCATCAGTTCGGTTTAGTTATACGATTTAGGTGAGATTTTGGTAGGAGTATGCGAAAACCGAATCAGACCGTAAAACCAAACCAGATTGTGATTATATAAAAGTTTGTTCTTAGATGTTCAATTTGATTTGGGCATTTTAAAAATTGAGAACCAATAACTGAATAGAAAAATAAAAAAATATCACTGTTTTTAAAAAATTATTATAAATACATACATATATATATATACAGTTCTTTGGTCTAAATATAATTGACACATAAGTTAATAAATTTCATACAAGATACACTGTTAAACATATGTGACAAAGTACTATATACTAAGTTTTAGATAAGAGATACAGATTTAATGTTTTAATCGAACTAAATCAAATCGAACCGAACTGAATAGAACCAACATATACTCAACCCTAATTTTACACAACCTTATTTGTTGAAAAATAGCAAGAGATAGGCAACAATACATCACAAGAGCCAAGAAGATGGTCCCCCTTATCTTGGCTCCTCTCCTATCACATTCTACACCTAATCACTTTTACAAAAAAGAAATGCCACATTTAAAGGATGGAACTGGAAGCAACATTTTTGACAACTTATAGGGAAATGAAGAGAAGTTGTTTTCAAATGGGACCTTAGGGGGGACAGGGGCAGGCTTCACACCTCACCAAAATTATATCTTTATTCTTAATTTTCTCAACCTTTAATAAATAACTTGCTAAGATGGATAGTTGAGGACAGTTAATTTATATTTATTTTTTAAAAGATGAGTGATTCAAATTTTACAGTCAACCCTAATTACAAAATTGACTTTTAGTGAATATTTTTAGAGTTTTCAATCTTTAATTATTAGGCAACTTCATCCATTTAGTTATATAAATTTTATTATTATGTAGCTTATGACCCATTACAACTATAAATATATAAATATATAAATATAATTCAAAAATTATTCTGATTTTTATAGTTATGATCCATATTCATATTTTAACAATTTAATTCTTTTTTCAAATAAGGTTAATTACAACCATTTAGTGTTTTTAGAGTAAATAAAAATATTTCAAATCTTATGCCATTTTTAACATGCATATATTTTGAGTTAAAAGATTAATTAAACATGACCTATATCATGTTTAATCAATCTACGCCATTCATTTTATAACAAAGAGTGTAGGTTGATTGAAAATGATAAGTCATGTTTAATCGACTTTAGAAAATCCTAATCCGAATATTTTTTGTTTAATATTTTACGTCAATTTTAAGATATTTATATTTAATATCTTTAGGGTTGCTATTTACGTATTCTTAAAGTATAAAATTGAATATAAATGGCCTTAATTGTTAGAATTATGAATTATATAATCAAAATATAATTCAAATGAACTGCTATAAGTTTAAAAACTCGGATAAGCTTTGACTCAAAGAAAAAATTTAAGAAAGACCTTTGCATTTTAAAATATCAAACTCTGTCTCAAGGCACATGAGGAATCATCCACCATAAAAAAAATGCTAAAAATGATAATATATAAAAAATAAGTTGCCACCATTTCAAAACATTTTGGAGGTTGGCCTTTTTCTTTAACTTTTCCTATAAGTTAAAGCACCCCAATTCCTGGCAATTCTTATTTTTGTTTTTTCAAGTCCTAATCACTCTCTCATTTTTGAATTCTTTAGATTCCAAAAGCACATGTTAGTTATTTATAGAAGAAAAGTTACCTGTTTTAATCTTTTTTATTTGACTATTCTTAATTACATGCCCTCAACCAAAAGGCAAAAGATAGAGGATTGACACTCAGATACTGGTTCTAAAATTCAAACTTTTTCACATTTTTTTATAACTCTAATCAAAACTTTAATTTCTGTAATTTTATCCCAAATTAAAAAGTTAACGATAGTTTCAATGATTAGCGAATAGCTATAATTTTAACATAATTTCATTCATCGTCCAACTTGACATATATTGTTAGCGTGCTTTCAATTATAAATTATATATATTTATACATACATCTTTTTTAAATTTTACTTTATTTTTTATCATTTTACACACTTAATTTCTGAAAAGTAAATTTTTAATGCATCATATCACATGTCAAGTAAGCAATATTTAAAATTAAACTAGAATTCTTATAAAATTGGAGTAAAATATCGGGATTTAAAATATTAATTAAATTTGAATAGATTTAAACTTTTACATCCATTAGGCCTATTCCATATGAATAGTAGGTAAAAATTTGCTATCAAGTCCCTGACTTGATTTTGAAATAGAATCTAGCAGTTTAGTTTGTTAACTTTTGTGGATTAGCAGTAATCAGGACTCTTTGTTGTTTTCTGTGAAATTGCTTCACATTGATCAGAGTTCAAACTAGTAATTAAAGAATTAACCTAAGGCCTCGTTGACTGCATAAAAAAGGGTGCTGGCTAAAGCCAATTTTGCAAGCTATTAGACCACTAATGCAATTGCAGAGAGACCCATAATCCATTAAGCCACCCACTTTAATATTTTAAACCTTGATTCTCAATCAGATCTTGACCCAAATCTGTCAGTTACTCATGTGAGGTGAGGTGGTTAGATTTTTTAAAACCGAAATGATTCTATCACATGATTATGGAATTATTTAACCAATTGGATTATGTTTATCTAAGGTCTGAAATTCTTGTGTACTTCTAATCATGTGCTTTCTTTTTTAGTTATGTTATCCATCCACACTAAAATATGTACTTCTAATATGTACCTTTTTTATTTCAAAAAATAAATAATATGTACCTTTTTCAGGAAATAAAATATAAGAGTAGGGATATTCAAAAATCAAACTAAATTTGTTGTCAAAAAAAAAAAAATTAAACTAAATTGAATAATTGAACCAAGCCGACAAACTCAATTTGATTCAGTTTGACATTATTTTTCTTTTTATTTTTCGATAGGAAAGTAAATAAATTCACTTTTACTGCAAACAGAACCAAAAACCCAAACATAACCAAAAAAATCAACCAAATTGAAAGCCCTTAGAGATAGTAGTTTTTGCGGTAACTTTCTAGCACAAGTGGTGTGGCTAGAACTGAGACTCGTATAAGTCGTTTTTCCAATTAATGAGTAGTCAATTTTGACCAAAAAAACTGACTAGTTGAAATGTTTCAAAATCTTATAAATTCAGTTCATTTGATTTGAAAAAAGAAAAAATAAAATTTCAATTAGTTCAATTTCTATTACGTGCTCATGTATAGGCAGTACTCAAAAGCTAAAAATGATAACAGTGCTCAAAAAGCTAAAAAAAAAATCATTTCTATTATGTGCTCATGTATACGCACTGTGCTTTATTCCTTTTGAATTACAAGAAGAATATTATGAACACAGACAACATAAATTTGCAGTGTAACCTAAGAAATGTAGCAAAAGTTTACCATAACTTCACGAAAATCAATATACTGCTGCTCGTTTGATGCGGACGTCTTTTATATGTATGTTCATTTCTTCCATTGGGGTAGCCTTTGAACCACAACCTGCGACAATCACAAGAGCGGTTATCCTTTTGATCTGCTAAATGCTGGTTTACTTCATATGAGAATGTGGTTTATAATGAAAAATTCGTAGAAGCATGACTTATTTGACAGAGTATCCGATTACAATATAATGAGAGAGTTTTATAAACCAATATCGCGAGTAATTTTTTTTTTCGTGAAGATATTAGTAATACCTTGCCAGAGTTCTCTTTATTGCCAACTATTGTTTGACACGCGAGCCTCCAAGATTCAGGTTTCTGCACAGACAGACATAAGCTAAACATGATGTCTCCAAATGATGACAAGTGAACTTCACTTGCAGTATTTCTGCTAAAAGGAAAGAGCAACAATGCAGAAGGATAAAAATGAAAATCAACTTTGCTCTTACGAAGAGACAAATTCATGCTCGCCAGACACCACAAATCTATATCAGCTTTTGGCTTTCAGCGGTATCACACACACTGCCTTTTATTAGTTCAACACCAATTTTCACCATGTCATATATTGGGCATCTAGTCGACAAACAGTATTATGATTGATTTCACATGTAATCAGTTAGTTTATACACTTGGTCAATATCTACGAGTGAGAGTCATGAGTTCAATGTCCAATTTGTTCCACAGAATGAGATCAGAGAAAGAGTGAAGTATGATAATAAAAGCAGCATAATGACATAAAAAACAAGAAATCTTTCTAGTTTCATTACAAAAGAGGGAATACCTTCTTCAAATAACGGAGTTCCGTATTAGTTCTCTCATTCAAAAGATCTTTTCCATCTAAAATCTGCATAAGAATGACAGCCATAATGACATCAACGCACAATTTCCAAATATTAAGATCAAAGCATATAGCAATGCAAGCTGTACACATCAGTCACGATAATTCCTCCTATATAACGAGGCTTAGAAAATTTGCTAAACAAACCACTTGCTAAACAAACCACTTGCATATTGCGAGAAGTTCATAAGAACCACAAGTATAATCATTATTGAAGACATGAACCTTCCCCCACATACTAAGTGCAGTTATTTTCTACAAGTCATTCATCATCTTCAGCCAACAACAGGAAAATCGACAAGACTATGTAAAGAGGTTATAGGCTTATAGCTCCTTATATCTCTTTCTAATCGAACTTCAACAAGATCAGTAGCAAGCATTGCAAAAGAAAGAAAAAACATTGCATAAAGAATCCAACACAGCTCAATTCTACCTAATTGCAATTACTCTCTAAAATACCGATTCAAGCAATTGTCCACTCGTCTTTACACGGTCGGAAAATCTGCTCAAAATAAAAGTTGCAAGTTGTCTTTATCTTTAGTGCTATGAGGCATTGATTACACGGTCGGAAAATCTGCTCAAAATAAAAGTTGCAAGTTGTCTTTATCTTTAGTGCTATGAGGCATCGATTACACGGTCGGAAAATCTTCTCAAAATAAAAGTTGCAAGTTGTCTTTATCTTTAGTGCTATGAGGCATCGGTTTCAAATTCCAGTTAGAGCGACCGAGCCAATGAGCCAAAATGATATCCATTGTGTCACACGAACACGGAAATACCGAAACGGAAAACAACAAAATGCTATTTGCGAGTTTCACAAGTGTTTCCGGAAATGTAAATGAACGCTGAAAAGTAGGACTCGAGAAGTTTCAGGGAAACATAGATTATCCATGCTAAACATATTAGAATAAAGGCAACATTTTGACAATATATTTGAAATATATATACCTCCACAATACAGGTTCCACAGCTTCCACCACCTCCACAATTCATCACTTTCCCCTGTTCCATCAAATTTCCATTTTCTTACTAACAGATTTTTTTTTTTTTGAGAATAAAGCATAAACAGACTTTAACAGGCTAAACTAACTTACATACGCGCCGTATTGCTCTAACTTGTTATCCAACATAATACTCCTCAATAATTTATCTCCGCTTATCGCCTTAGCTCTATCCACCGTATACTTCCCGTCACTTCCTGCCTTCGGCTGCCACCAACGACGCCGTCGTGAATATAATAGTATTGACCAGAAATAGCGTATAAATTTAATAAATTACATACCGCAATAAATTCGAGCTCGATTTCAGGCTGTTCAGTTACGGAAGGCGAAGAAGGATATTCCGATGAGCTTGCTGCCGCAGCGAGCGGTCTTTTTTGAAGAGTAATGGAACTCCGATGTGTCTTTCCGCTACCGGAACAGAAATCCGGTAACCGTATTGATACAATGCTGAAATTAATGGCTGCCATTGCTCCGCTTTGCTTGACCACTCGCTATCTTCTCCTAGTACTAAGGCTCTGCTAAACGTATGGCTTAATGCGAGGGCATTTTCGTAATTTCCGTATGCAACCTTTGTGCTTTATATTTTGCCACCTGAAACCTTCTAATGTTACCGAGTTGATAATGAGGTTTTCAAAGCTGAAAACGGTTTGTCGTTTGGTCTCATACTCGACAACGACAGACATCCGACGTCCTCACCGCCGTTCTAGATTGGTTTTACCGCCGCTACCGCCACCTCAAGTGTTCCCGTCTACAGCTTCAAACCCTAACTGTTCATACAACAACGATGACTTCTCTACTCTATGCAACCTACTCAGCGATTCGAACCTTAAACACGGACAGACTCTAGAAACCGCCTTGGACCGAACAGGAATCAAACCGGAACCGAGTCTGTTACAGTCAGTGTTTGATCATTTCAATACTTCTCCTAGATTGGTACATGCTCTGTTTCTTTGGGCCGGGAAGAATCCAGAGTTTCAATCATCTGCGACGCTGTTTAATTCGGTAATCAATGCGCTCGGTAAACTGAAGGAATTTGATTCTGCTTGGTGTCTAATTCTTGCTCGGATTAGTTTGGTTTCAAGTGATACATTTGCAATTCTTATCAGAAGGTACACTCGCGCAGGTATTCAATTTCAAATTAAAGAAAAATGCATTTAAATGTCTTATGAAATATTGGATTGTATGCGTGATTTTGAATATGGTACTGTAATTATTGCGCAGGACGGCCCCAATCCGCGATTAGGACGTTAGAGTATGCGGTTAGTTTAAGTTTAATGTGTAATGATTCTGTTGTGTTGATGGAAATTTTGTTGGATTCACTTTGTAAAGAAGGGCATGTTAGAGTTGCTAAAGAGTATTTTGATAGAAAAAAGCAAATGGGGCCTTCTTGGGCTCCGTCTGTTCGGATGTATAATATACTACTGAATGGATGGTTTCGGTCAAGAAAGCTTAAACATGCGGAGAGGCTTTGGTTGGAAATGAAACAGGAGAATGTGAGACCGAGTGTTGTGACTTACGGTACTCTGGTTGAAGGGTTATGCCGAATGCGTCGTGTTGATATGGCGGTTGAGTTGTTAGATGATATGAAAAAGGAAGGCATAGAAGGAAATGCAATTGTGTATAATCCGATTATTGATGCATTGGCTGAAGAAGGTAGGTTTAAAGAGGTATCTGGGAAGATGGAATATCTGTTGCAATCTGAATCTGGCCCCACTATTTCTACGTATAATTCTTTGGTAAAGGGTTATTGCAAGGCTAGGGATCTTGTTGGTGCTAGCAAGGTACTGAAAATGATGATTAGTAGGGGGGTTAACCCAACCCCTACAACATATAATTATTTCTTTAGGCATTTTTCAAAATTTGGGATGATTGAGGAGGGAATGAACCTTTATACTAAGATGATCGAATCTGGATACATCCCGGATCGGCTAACTTTTCATCTTTTGTTGAAGATGTTATGTGAGCAAGAAAGGCTGGACTTGGCTGTTCAGATTAGCAACGAAATGAAAGCTAAGGGATGTGAGATGGACTTAGATACTAGCACCATGTTGATTCATTTGTTCTGCATAGCGCATAGATTCCAAGAGGCATTTAAGGAGTTTGAAGACATGTTACGGAAAGGTATAGTTCCTCAATATCTTACTTACCAGAGACTGAATGACGAGTTAAGGAAACGAGGGATGGTTGAAATGGCACGGAATTTAAGAGATTTGATGTCTTCCGTCCCTCATTCAACGAACTTGCCCAATACATATAGCGTAGAAGCGGATGCACTGCGGCGTGCAAGGAGATCTTCTATATTACAGAAAGCTGAAGCAATGTCTGAAATACTGAAGACTTGTAATGATCCGAGAGAACTTGTTAAGCATAGAAGCTCGTCACAAAATCCGCTATCGAGTGCAAATCGGTTGATCGAGGATATTAAAAGAAGATGCAACATGACATGATCTTCCAAATTACAGATGGCAGCGACTCTCTAAGCACATGTGAATCAAGGCCTTCAACGACATAACCTTATCATTATTCACGCTTATCAAAGCATAGTCACAATGCGCCTAAACTCTCATTCTTAAATCATACTGGTCTAAGTGTTCGTTCATCTCATTCGCATATTCTGCCCCTCCATTGAATTCGCTCCCATCTCTGGAAGACATTATTGCTTGCTGAGCTCCTTTACTGAGCCATTCTTCATTTTTCTCCTCTTGCGCCATACCAACAGTGTGCATTGTCACAGGTTTGTATTATTCTCTCTTTCTGTTTCTGTTTTCAGCCTATTGCTTCGCATGGTCTTGGTCACGGTTATTATGTTTATGCTATTCAGGTAAATGAAATTTGCAAATTCTTCCTTGTGGTTTAGAATATGCGTAGTGCTCCATTAATTACATTACTGCATCTTTAGCCCCGTGAAATCACAATATAAAGAGGTTATCAAACAAAGTTTTGTTCCCCATTTAAAATTGAAACTTTCCTTACAGTCATGTAGGTGTATTTTTCTTTGTTAATTTATTGAACACCAAATGAAATAATGAATAAGCTGAGTAAGGTTTAAACCTATTAAGGTGTTGGATGTTAGAATACTCAAGTTTGATAGTGCGATCACCATTGTATGAGGGTGTATCGACTAATTATCTAGCATTCACGTGAGAATTGAGATATGTGGATGTTGAGGGATCAACTAATATCCAGTACAAACTGTTTTACCCTTACTGGAGTATTACATTGTGAGCCCGAAAGGATAAGTATCAGATTAATTCTCGGTTTGCAATACCTATTTTAGGATGTCTAGGATTGTTATGGCCTTATGAATACCATGGGAGTAAAATTCAAATATGTTTCAAGTTATTGGAGGCTTTTGTTAGATGATTTAAATTTGTGTCAGGATTGCATCCGTCTTATGCTTTTCTGGTTAACTTATTTGTATTTTATGTTTGCGTTTCAGGTCCGTTCATTATATACCAGGTTCAGTGCAATCAAAGAACGCAAGAATTCCATGTGCTGCCGGAGGTATTGTTCTGCTCTGTATCACTTTGATATCTAAATTGTTTCAAACATAAGGGATCTGATTCTCTTTGATTATGCTATGAAAATACAAGAGAACTCCTTTTGATCACACAATGAACACACCCACCAGCCTCCTCCTAGTTGTGGTACTGAATGTTTTAGTCAACTACTTTGGCATAAATGGAATCAACACTCTAGAAAACTGTGACGTGGACTTCTAACTGCTGATATCTCCCTCATATTTATTTCCCTTTTATATTACTTTCCAAAAGTATTTGCAAAATCCATCTCAAGGTCGTCCTTGTACTATATATATTTTATTTTATCTGCTCTTTGAAATTCAATTGAGATTCATTATGTTTCTGTACTCTTATTTTTTCAATTAACAAGTCTTTATTTTAACGGAGATGGAAAAATTATAACCATGTGTTGTCTGTTAACGCTCATAATTTACACATCAACATCAGAGGAATAATTTACATGTCAGCATAGACAAAGTCGAAGCATAATTCAATGGAGAAATTTTGCTTAAAGTCTTTGATGATGTATATAGTATTTTTCTACTGTTGATGTGTATATAATGGATATTAATCAATGGCGCGTGATTGTAATCTCTCTATTTCGCTATATTTCTTTTAAGATAAAGACTAAGATAATCGAAAAGAGAAAACGAGAGTGTACGCAAATCTCAAAAAGATTCATTTTGACCCTTGATCTTAGGACAAAGGATCAAATGAGGCCAAATTTGTGGCTTTGAACTAACATACCTTTGAACTAAAATACTCTCAAAATAAGCGTTTTGACTCGTTTTACCTCTTCAGCTCCAAATGGTCCTATAATGTTTTGCCACCTCTTCAACTAAGGGGGTAAAATGAGTCAAATTAACTAATCTGTGGGTGTTTTTATTCAAAATCATAAGCTTGTCCTTAATTAATACTTTATGTCAAATTGAAGGGGGAAAAAAACCGTTGTTGATGAAGATGCAGTGTATGGAGAAAGTTTCAACAAAACTAGTGGGTGGGTAGTGAATCTAAGATGGTCCTCAAAGGAATAAATGAAGAGTGTAAGGATGATGAACACCACTCATGCTGTGTTATGTACAAGTTGAATTTTTCCATAAAGGAATCTATCGTCCTGTTTTTTGGATTGGAAGATGTGAGTGCTTATTGTTATTGGTGGGCTCTTCTTTTTAAAATCTTTTTATTCATCATTTCTCACATCACTATCCTCAACTTAATTTCCACCTTTGACATTTTTGAGTTTGAATTATTTGATGAGTTTATAAAATGGTTGTTTTAAATTAGGCAAAATGACTTCTATTCATAATTTTGATCATTTTATTAGATTTACATCTAAAAAATTATTTGGGCATTTTGGCACGTTAATTTTGCAAATTGGCATAAGTGTATCTTGTTTTAAATTCTAACCTATTTTTAGACATAATTTTTATTTTAAATTTAGCAGCCCTATCTAAATCGAAATAAAAGACCATTACACTGGGACTTGGCCGACTCAGCTACAGATGCTGCCTCGAGTAGAATTGATGAAATCATTTCATTCAATTTCTTGACATTATTAGATTATGAATGCTCAATTATTTGTTTGTTTTGTTTATCATCTCTATAATTATAATTACTATTAGTTTGTGGGATCTCATGTCTGCATGTTTCAATTTTTTTGTAATTATAGATTGACTGTGACGTTGATGTTTACATCTAGTATTCTCTGGTTGCTAATAGTAGTATTTAAATAGATTGTTTATCCCATTTAATATTACAAAAGTTATTTTCAAATTAAAAATTATTTGAAAAGAAGCATTATAACCTAGGATTGCTGTGATACTTTATTTTATTTTTGCTATGAGTAGTGTTTTTTTTAACAAGTTTGTTTTTAGCTTCTTGCTAATAGTGTTACTTTATTTTATTTTTATTGAAATTTCTCTTATGATCCATGAACCTTTAAATATTGGAGATCATCTTTAATATTATATCTTCTTTGTTTATTGTTTTTTTTAATATTTAGTTCTATAATGTTGGTTTCTTTTAGATTCTCTTTGAAGAACATGATCGTAAAGATTGAAACTTTAAAAGTTATGTTACAATATGCCTAGAATTTTAATTTGTATTAGGACTCTATCAATAAAATATTTGGGTGAAGGATAATTTTATTGTAAAAAAATGTTAAAAGAAAATGTTAAAAAAAATTCATCTAGTGTGAATTATTAGTAGTGATTAGTCCTATAATATATGGTAAAAGAAATGTTATAATTCCCCCCCCCCCCCCCCCCCCCCCCCCCTAAAGATAAGAGTCAATTATGAAGATTCAATTTACAAAAAATGAAAGTCATATAGCAAAAGATATTTATATGATCTTCAAGGATTAAACTACAAAATAATAGGCAACAATGAAGATATAAGTAATAAATAATTGAAAAAATAAGAAAATTCTAGATTTAAATCCTCGAACATTAACACAACGATTCCGTTGAGAGGGTGTTTCGAATTTTTTTTTCCGATTGCCATTCAATCCGCTTAATCCACTGAAGCCTATTATTTCCGATCTTCTATCTTCATCTTCATTGAAACTCT
Source organism: Mercurialis annua (assembly GCF_937616625.2). Taxonomy (NCBI): domain Eukaryota; kingdom Viridiplantae; phylum Streptophyta; class Magnoliopsida; order Malpighiales; family Euphorbiaceae; genus Mercurialis; species Mercurialis annua. Next base: position 52,646,870 of record NC_065570.1, on the reverse strand, counting down.
AAAAAAATAGATTCATACCCTTTTTATTTCTTAGATCTACAAGACTTTAATATTAAAGCTCAAACAAACATTAAAATTTCTTGTGGGATCTAAAAAAATTTAATCAAAGGGGGTATATAAGACTTTAAACTTTATTCTGACAAGATAAAAGCAAAATCCAAATTAAAATTAGACTTGTAAATTAAGACTAAAATAATTAGTAATATGGGCGGAGAGAAGATGATTTTCCGCCTAACCGGAAAAATTATCTTCTCCCACCCTCAAAAAGATGAAGAAAATGAGATTGTGTTTTAGAGAGAAATGAGGGCACAAAATTATATAGAGTCTTTTTCTTTAAATTTTATAAAGAAATGTTATAATTGGTGGTAGCTATATTATTATCTTAATAAATTAAGTAAAGATACTATTCTGTACTCCCTCCGGTCCATAATATTTGTCGCATTTGAGAAATTTTTTTGGTTCATAATATTTGTCATGTTATGATATCAAGAGAGTATTGATTGCTATTTTTCCATGTTTGCCCCCTATTAATTTATTAAAATAATACAATAAATAAATGAAAATGGTATTCATAAATGTAAACAAGTTTCAATGTAGGGTTAACTTAGTAAAAGTGTCTACAAATTAAGACATATTAATTGTTTTCTTAGTTCTTGTGCCAAAGCCAAATGCGACAAATATTATGGACCGGAGGGAGTATCTTTTTCTTTGTTTTTGGAATTGAAGTGTATTAACCCATTAATTAATGATTATTTATGGTTTGTATTTTGACTTAGAAGTTGCAAGACAATTCTACGAAACTTCTTAGTTTTGTTTTGTTCTCATTTATCCCTTATTTGAATGTACAAATAAAATTACTATCTAAGTTGTCATTTGCTCCAAAGTGAAAAAGACACTCGCAAGAAAAAAAATGGCTCATAATTCATAAAGGTACTACTCTTTCTCTTTCTTTGTACTAGGAAGAAGGACTATCTGGCATAAATTAGTACAAGTATAATATTGTAGAAATTCCAGCTTTATTCCGAAACGTTTGGGTAAAAAGTGGAAATAGCAAGGGCAAAAACACAAAGAATTAAGAAAATTGGAGGCGGAAAATTGAAATTATTCAAATTAGAAGGTTCAGTACTTAATGTTAGGCATCATGACTCAATAAATTCAAACTTTTGTTGCTTTTATAACTCTGAAAAAAAAAAACTTACCTTTTAGCCCTAATTTGTTTGCACCTTCACATTGTAAAACCACTAAATATATCCAAATTATAAACTTTCGATTTCAATTGCACTCTCAAATATTAAAATCCACACCTTTTGGTTTCATTTACACCCTTAACCATCAAATTGATCTTTTTTTTTCAATACTTCAAATTTTAATAAATATTCTAAATGATCCTCATAGTTATAATTAAAACAAAAAAACAAACTTCCTTAAATTTTAAAAAATTAATAATAATTTTTTATTAAATATAAATCAATTAAAAATTTAAAAATTTAAAACCCGTTCGTCTTCCTCCATGGAAGACGACCTGGTCGTCTTCCTCAGAGAAAGACGAACGTATTTTAATTTTTTAATTTAAAAAAATTAAAACTTATTTTATATTTAGAAAAATTATTTATTTTTTTTAAAATTATTGAATATAATTTTTTTAGCGGTTCGGATAGTGGCGACAAAATCATTAAAATACAGAATATCGTCAATTAATCTTGTGGAGTCGGGGCGGCGTGGTTGCAGAAATGAATTTTTATAAAATAAATATATTTATTTATATTAAATAAAAAATTATTGTTAAGTTTTATTATTTTTAAGAAGAATAGTTTTATTTTTATTTTAAATATAATATTAAACCCTATTTAGAATATGTGTTAAAATTTAAAGTATTGATTTGAACTTTTTTCAAGGGAAAATAGATTAATTTGATATCTTGAGGGTGCAATTGAATATGAAAGGTCGTAATTAGATATATTTAGTGGTTTTACAATGTGAGAGTGCAAACGAATTGGGGTTAAAAGGTGGGGGATTTTCAGAGGATAAGCCTTTTATAAATCCTAATAAATATTTAATTTTGAAAAATTATAAAAAAATGAATTTCTTTTTATCTAGTTATAGTGAAGTCTTTCCAATTGAATCAACTGATATTGATTTTTTTTAAGCGACATTTATATTTTGTCAGATTTGCCGTTTTTTATTCAATTTGATGAACTTGGTTTTAATAGGCCAAAATTCAATGACTATTATATGAGTGAAATTATGCTTAATTTATTCAATTTGACGATAATTAGAAAAATTAGATAAATTAAACTATAATTACAAATTTGATTATAACTGATAAAAACGGAAAATGTTTAATTTCTATTGTATTGCCCGGATACTATTGCAAAAAATGAAGAAGAAGAAAAATATCAAATCTTATTATATGTTTGCATTCAATCAAATTAATATATGCAATAAATTTCTATGGTTATTTGAGAAAAAACATAATATTTTATTGAAATCACATCACTATATATAAAATAGATTAATTCATACTTTGATTTATGGTGACGCTATTTTCAGTATAAGAAGCGATATGGATGGAGCAAGACTTTTAGTTTTAACAAAATCCTCCTCTTTCATTGACATGAAAAAAAAATTAAATAAAAAATGATAATTTTGTTAAATATAAAATATTGTTATGTCTTTATTAATTGTTGTCCTAAAAATAATAGCATCCTTATTTATTTTGGAAAAATAAATCAATTCTAATTCGCCTATGAAATAACTATTTTTTTTGTCAAAGATAGCCTACTCTAATTGTTAGCGGGGGTTAGGGGGAGTTAATGTTAAACATTTTTTAAAGGAAAATTGTAAGAAATACTCTGTTTTTAAAAATATTTGCAAAAATACTACGTTTTTTGAAAAAAATATTTTTTTACCTTTTTTTATGAAAATTTATTTTTTTACTCCGATTTATTTTTTTACTCTGAATTTTTTTGTAAACATACTCCGTTTTTTTTAAAGCTGTTTTAAACTGTATTATAAACGGTTTCAAAGATGTCAATTTTTTTAAAAAATTGAAACCTTTTGAAACTATAACGGAAACAGTTTTTTAAAAATACTATGTTATAAACCGTTTGAAACTCTATTAGAAACTGTATTTGAAACTCTATTAGAAACTGTATTTGAAACGTTTTTATAAAACAGTTTCAAATTGTGTTTTTTGAAACTGTTTGAAACTGCGGAGTAAAAAAATAAATTGCGGAGTAAAAAAATAATTTTTTTTTAGGTACACTTGTAAACTTTCAGTTTTTGAGGTAAATATACAAATATTTATAGTTTTTTAGGTATTCTCCTAAACTTTTCTTTTTTGAAATAGACACACTACCCGTGAGTGTTGAGGGTCAAACCCTCAACCTCATATACATATCATTAGAGCTTGCCCAACGGGCCAAACCTTCAAGTGTTATGAAATAGCTATCTTTTTCCTTGCATCTTGTACTCCTTCCGTCGCGTAAAAATAAAAAAAATAACTATTACTTTTTTGTCCCATAAAAATAGAAAAAGTAATATTAATTAAATATAAAATTATTAAAATACTCTTAAATTAATTATATCAATATTAATGGATTTATAGTTTCAATGTATGACTTTAAACATATGAAATTTCATTAGACAATATTTATATATTGGCTTTAATTTTTGTAAACCATTACAAAAATAAAAGGATGATCTAAAGTTTTATCACAAATTAACAATAACTAACTATTGGGATATTCTCACCAAATACATGTTTTTGAAATTTATTTATACCATTTTTGGCCATCTTTCCCTTATTTGCTACGCTATCTATTTTTCTAACTTATTTACAAAAGTACCCACTATATATTGAAGCTTTATCTCATTTTAGGTTAAACTTCCATAACCACTCTTTTTTTCTCTCTCTTCTCTCTTCTTTTCTTCTTCTTTTTCGTTTGATTTTCAGTTTGTCTCCTCCGGTTATTTTTCCGTTCGTCTTTTCCGTTCGCGCTATTGATTTCTCGACTCATTTTTAGATTTGTGTAATTTTTTAGGTTTTTTTGTAATGATTTAAACATTTTGTAGATAAAATTATTGTAGATCTATAATTTTTTATTTATAAAATTATTTTATTATTCATATAATTATTTATTTTGTCTTTATCTTATTCATAGATTTGTTTATTGCTACTGATTTTATAAAGAACAAATTGATTTATGGTGTATTTTGTAGTAATTTTATAATATATTTACGTTTTAGTATATTTTTGGTGTATTTATGGTTCGGGATATCTATATTTTTTTGGTGTATTTATGCCGTTTTTTAGTATATCCATGGTGCATTTACAATGTTTATGGTGTATTTGCAGTGTTTTCATGGTATAGACCATAAAACACTACAAAATACCATAAATACACTATAAATATACTATATATATACACTACATATACACTAATCTTACACTATAAAAACACCATAAAAACACTATTGTTACACTATAAAAAAATAGAAAAAAAATTCAGGATAAAATCTATAAAAAAGAGAATAAATTATTAAAAACTGAAAAATAGGGCTATATAATCGGTCGGTTCGGTCGACCGAACCGAAAAAACCGAAAACCGAAATTGGAAACCGAAAAAGGTATTTGTGAAATTAAAAAAAAGGTATTTTTTGTAAACAAAAAAAATCAGAAAAAAGTCAAAAATTGACAGGTAAAAGTGTAAATAAGTTACCAAAATATGTATTTCAAAAAATTACCATTTAACTATTCCCTCCATTCTATTTTAAAAGTTTCATTTGTATTTTTATGTTTTTTTTCATATTTTATCTCTATTAATAATAGAGGAATTTTTCATAATTTTTTTAAGATGATAAAATAAGAGTAAAAAAGAGAAGTCCAATAAAAACAAATATTCAAAGTGGAGATTAGATGGTTAAAAAGATATAGATTGAGAGGTTAAATAAGGTAAAATTAAAAATTAAAAAGTTGAATAGAAAAATAAAAGAATTGGCAAAACATCTTGTGTGTCCGGTGCACGCATATATAGAAACAGTGAAGCACAACATTTATACCCTTTTAGAACAAAACAACCCAACTGCTGAGACACACAGAAAAAAGAAACCAAAGTTGCAACCTTTTGCTATTTAATGCTCAATCTCTCTCTTCAACTCCATAAAAGCTTTATTCTTTTCATCTCCCCGAAGTTCGTGCTCTTTTTTCCTTTCCATTTTCTTGAATACCAACACAGCAACTATACAAATGAAGCAGATTCTTGATGATGATTGTAATAATAATACGAGTGTTTATCTCACACAACGGATGTGCCACGTCATTTTTACAACAAGCCAATAATCATTTGCGATAGGGAATCTTTATTTATTACTTATTTTTTTTATCATTAAACATTTGCACATGGCTAACGCCTTATTGGTTTGTTGCACGAATGACGTGGCGCAACCGTTGCGTTGTATAATTATTCTAATAATACTCCTATGGTAGAGATGATGATAATTGCTAATAATGCCACATCAAAACAAACCCAATAATACTCATAATCATGCTAGTAATAATGCCAACACTACACTTACTGTAATTACTAGTAGTAATTGTAACTATAATAATACCCTTCACCACAAAAAGTTGCAGCAGCCGAATCAAGAAGTAATTACTACTGCTGATAGTGATAATCATAACGCAATGTTCCATGATTTTCTAGGCATGAAGCCTTCTTCTTCTTCTAAAACAGATTCTCCTGCCCTTTTGGGTTCTTCTACTAAGAACCCTCCTCCTGATGCTTCTCCTTCTGCTTCTCTCTCAGCCGGTGCTGCCTCCTCTGGTGGTGGTGCTGGTGTTCGCTGTCCTCTCTCCACCGCTTCTGATCTTGCTTCTGGTATGGGTTCATCCTTTTCTGTTAGTTTGAACTGGGGTTTGATTGCAGTCTGCTGAAAGATTGAAGCTTTGTCTCTAATTTAGTATGTTTAAGTTAATGTAACAATGTGGTTTCTTTGGTTTTATTTTTCCCTTTTTAGTGGGTGTTGTGTTTTTTATTGAGTGAGCTAAATGTTTCCTTGTTTGTGTGTTTGTTTAATGGAAAGTGGTGATCTTTTACTTGGTGATGTAGAAAGGTTGTAGTTTTAATAGTGGAGCTGGTGTCTTTGGTTTATGGGTTAGTTTTTGTTAGGTCAGTTATGGAGTTGGTAGATTTTATAGGTTTCCAATTCTTTCTCTCGTATCTTTTGTTTCATTAACTTGTTTTTCTTAATGGGTATGTTGAATTTGCAATGACTTACCATTTTTTTTGTTTTAATTTGTTTTAGTTGATTGGTTCTGCAAATATGATGTTTTGACAATTATTTTGAATTTCCTTTAGTAATAAGGAAATTCATTAAGCACATTTGCTTATTAGCTACTTGTGCATGTTTTTCTCTCTAACTATGCCACGCTTCATGTTTCTTTTCTTTCAATGGAGATCTTTCCTTCTGTCGGCTCAAGTAGTCAACACTAATGATCTTGAATTGTATTTGTGTTTATGTGGTTGAAAATGTTGCAGATTGTAGTCGTTGACATTGAAATTTGATTTCTAATTTTAATTTAATAGAAAGGCAGGTTGCAAATCATCTTGAGGGGATTCCGTATTATGGTCCAAGGAGTGATATTTCTGGCTCTGAGATAAGTAATAAATTACTAAGAAGTAAGCGAAGCAATTCAGATTCCGCCTTTACGGGTTCTACTAGGGATGGGATTCCTCATATTTCCCATGACTCTCTCGAGAGCTTGCATTTGATGAAGGTATTCTCGAACAAGTTATGATATGGCTGTTCTTAAATTTTAAAGTGTAACAATTTCTCCTTACATGGCTATTGTTATTCGTGTTTGTTGAATCAGATGCTCAAGAATGGAGGAGGGGCAGATCGTCCGAGAAGGTCCAAGGATGATGAGGTTTCCTATGGTATGCAAGCAACGAGACCAAGTGCTGCATCTCTCATACTGCATTCTTCAACTGGTGGTAGACTTGATGCCAATGTTTCAAAATGGGAGCGATCTATTCCCGTGGGAACAGCAGCCATACAGTATCCTCCTCGTGCAGGCCAACTTGTCCCTTTTATGCATCAAGTTCCTCCAAACAAATTACGGGATATCAGTACTGGCGCATCCATTATCTCTCAGTTAGCTGCTGATGAAGGATCTAGAACTGGAATAAAAGGCCCCGGTATTTTGAGTTCTATCAATGCTGGTAGTGGCATTTCTGAGAAAAATTCATCCGGTGTTCTGCCAAGCAGCAGCAAAAGTAAGTCGGGGGCTCATGTTTCATATCCAGAATCCTCAACTCCTTCAAGGTTAAAATTACATGCTATGAGCCTTTGTCTACAGTAATAATTCTTACACTTAAATGTCTTATCTCAGACAGTGAATTAACTTGATGCTATTTATAATCCATGGCAGTCGTCAAGGTTTAACATCTGCTAGTCGTCAAATGACTGTATTTTATGGTGGTCAAGCTCATGTTTTTGATGATGTCCACCCAAATAAGGTCTGCTCCTCTCTCTATATATCTTTATCCTCTTATACCTAACATCAGCAAACTCTTTAATCTGCTTGAATTCTACTGTCTTTCGTGCCAAAAGCTTATGTTGCTAGCACAATAAATGCCTATTTTGTTATTCATTGTTTATGTGACCAAATTTTCTGGAGAAAGCTGTAAGGGTTTCATTCTATATTGGCTTCATGTGATTCGTTTGCATGTATGAGTTACTGATCGAATAATCCTCATGCCTATTGTTTGTGTTTGGTTATAGGTCTCTTGCTATCTTTTAATTATTTTTCGTTAATGGCAGTCTGCAAAATGCAGCCTGTAGTGCCTAGACAGTTGATAATTTCTGTGACTGTTATGTTGGTTGGCTATGTAAGCAAAGGCTTACTTCTAAGCGTGCTGCACAGCAGAGGTGTTACATTGTTATTGACCTGATGTTACTTGGTTACCATCAGCGCGGTCGCTAAAAACTGGTTTTAGCATCTTATATTACTCTTCATGTTGGTAAACAGGATTCAAATAAGTTCATGTTTTCTTCCACTCTGGCTTCGGTTCTAATTTTAATTATAGGCTTTAGGTCTCTCTACTTGAATTTTAATGTTTTACATATTCTTTACACTTGTTTGCTTGAGGAAGAACCATCCCAGTTGGAGTCCTTTGCTAAAGCTGCCAACAGAATGTTTCAACATTCAGAGCTTACATGCAATCATTTTAATTACTTGCAATGTATCAGGTGTTTCAGCTTTCAGAACTTAATTGTTACATCTTATTAGAGATGAAACATAGTATTGCCCGTTAAACAATTTGTTCATATCCATGAGACTGCTTTATATCAGTCAATCATGGAATGGCAACATGATTTATTTTTCTTTGGCTTGACTGCTGTATATCAGCCAAGTCTGGTAAATTCTGTAAACTGAAAGCTATGCCAGTTTGATTTAGGATGCGGTCTTATTGGTTGTTTTTGCACATCTTATGGTGAAACATTAAGGTTATGAATTTCACCATTATGTTAGAGAATACCTACTTTACAACTTGGTTTAACTTGATGTAGGTATTGTATATCTCTTTTCAGTTCTTATTGTTCTCGTTTGACGTTTTACTTTGGAGTGCTTAATTTATTGTTTGTTGTCGAACTGAAACTTTCGCTGGCTTCTCTGGTCTAAAGTCAGAACAATAATATGCTTATACAGTTTCTGGTCTCACTACTCAATTTGAATATTGTTGAGCTCTTATTATTGTTCTATGAATGCGAAGAATCATCCTCATTGTTCTGTGTAAAGATTGAGACTATGTTTTCACTTTCTTTATTCTATTTATGCTTTTCCTTTCCTGATGGTATTTGTATAATGGAACTAATAAAAGAGGAATTAATTGTTGCAAGAGTTATATCATTATTTTATCTAGGCTCCATTTCTTCTAAAATTTTCTTTTCCGATTACAATAGGGAGGGGGAGTTCGAACCTGAGAATCTCAATATGCATCAGTTTAGTTTATTTTATTAGTTTCCATCATTATTGTCTTGATCATATTCTTTATGTATTTGTTGAATTCAATTTCATAACGTTCCTTCTCCTAAGCAAATTTTGGAGCTACGCCCCTGAATGTTGGGGTATTTGATTGTCTATGTTAATTTAAAAATGAATACTAAAGATGGCCTATTAAGGTAATAATCTTTTGATTGGTGCAATTATCTTAAGTATGTTGTTCCTTCCACCGTGTTTTAGGCGGATGTGATAATGGCGTTAGCAGGATCAAATGGAGGGTCATGGTCAACAACCTACTCACCAAAACCTACAGTAACGCGGCCAGTTTGTGAGACCAGCGGAGAAACTGAAGCAGTCATGCCTACTGATGCACTACTCCAACGTGAGCTCCGTGGGAGGCTCTCGGGCAGTGGTAATGCCAGTCATGGAGTCGTCGGCTCTGGTGATCGAATCTCTACAGCTATAGGTAGTAGTAATCATTCTACGATATCAAAAAACCAGGCAGTTGAAGGCAGTCCTGAAGAGAAAAAGGAGTGTTAACTTAAGAGTTGAGGTTTTCTTGTTTATATGGAACTTTAAATGAGCTATCATATTCATCCTCATATGTAGACATGTCCGATCGAGCTTTCCACAGTCATTTTAGATTATGCTTTTTAATTAATTTTTCAAGTTTCTTCCTTTTGCATAAGATCAACAGCATCAAGAATTGAATCACAGGTATTTGCTCATGCACATCATCTTATATTTTGAGTGCCTCCCGTTAGAGATTCAACTCTGACAGTTTCATTCTCTTTCTGAAAAGGAAAAAAAATTACAGATATTTGCAGACGACTCATAAAAATCAAAATGTTCTGGTTATCGTTAATTCTATCTATACTGATGGGAAGACACATTTATGTTAATGTTCTTTTCATTTCCATTTTGTGAAATATAATTATTAAACTATTCCAAAAATTATTGAAGTTAGAATACTAATTAAAAAAATTAATTACTATTTTAAGATAATTATTAAAGTTAGGGTATTAAATAAAACAAACTATTATGTTAAGATAATTGCCTGAAATACTAACTAAAATAGACTACTTTAATTATTATTCTTTTTGTAAATGGTACATGAGATTTTCTGAACGGGTCTCAACTATGAGATAGCACCTTTAAGCTTTTCACATTCTGACTAATTTCCACCTGAGTATTGTAGGTTCTTTGCGGGAGGCGACTTTGGCCCCAAATTTTAAACAGCTGCATACATGAGTACGGTTCGAACTCGTGACCTCACTTAAGTCAGGAGAGCGCCTTACCAACTCACCTGCGCCTCGGGGTTACTACTTTATTTAATAAGCTAATTGTTTGAAAAAATATCCACCTTTTATTCTCTTTTCATTTGCACCCTAACGTTGTAAAATCGCTTATTACACCCAAATTCACACCTTTCGTTTTCAATTACACCCTAACTAAAAAAATTTGACACCGTGACAGTCATGTCAACCAATTTTACTTACTCATCTGCTGACGTCAGTGGCAGAATCAGGAATTGTTTCCAGCCCGGGCTAAAGAACATGCTATTAATGATATATAAATTCAATATATACGTGCTCTTTTTTCTCCAAAAGTTATACCCAAATTATCTTTTCTATCACAAGAGTTCACATTTTTTGGTGTTTTAATAACAAATATATCTATAACTTAAATTAAATTATTTTGATTAGTTTTCATCAAGTTATTTTTTTAAATTCACAAAATATCCACTTTACAAAATTCATCAATTGTTTATTAACAAAATAAAATAAAATGACAATAACTAAAAATACTAGTTGTATAGTCTATCCACTTTTTCGATTTTTCATGAATAAATCAAGTTCAGAAACCTAAAAAATCAAGTTAATATAGTCGTTACATAATATTAACCCAAAAATTAATTATATAAATAAAATTTAAAAAGGGAAATACTTACTCAAAATTGGAGGTTGTTTGATTTTGGAGGAGAATTTGAAATTAGAGGAATTAGGTTGGAAATTGGATGAAAAATTTAGAGAATAGATAAAAAAATTGATCGATTAGTGAAAGAATTGATGAAATTAATTAAAGGTTTAGTAAAGAATTGAAAAACAAATTGATTGGGTTGATGGTGTGGGTTTAATGAGAATTATTAATTCTCATCTGTTACTTTTTGGCAAAAAGGAACGGGACAATTGCTTTGTCCAAGCTGTTTCATTAAAACAGCAAAACCCTTTTTTTTAAGTTTAATGGAAGCCAAACGACATGTCGTTGGCCTTCATTAAACTAAAAAAAGGGACCGAATAGTCTTAAAACCTAAAACGCACAAAGCATCTTCTTCCCCAACAGGCAACAGCCTGCCTGCTGTTTATTTTCAGCCATGGCTGATAAGCTTCAAGCTTCCTCCGACTTTGACATGCTCCGGTCACGGCCCTTATCCTTTCCAACGGCAGCTAGAGCTCGAGCCTACCCGAACTTAAGGGTAGTTCCGCTCCTGGCTGACGTGTCATTTAAAAAATTAAAAATAATAATTAAACACATTCTAAAATTATAGGGATTATTTTTGCACTTTTTACATTCATTTTTAACACTAACTAATATTGTTTTAAAAACCGGACCGGACCGGCCGGTCGGACCGGTTGAACTGCAAACCGGTCAGTGGTCCGGTCTGAAAAGACAAAAAACTGAATCTTTTGGTTGGCCGGATTGGATCGAATTGAACAGGTAAAAAACCGGGTGTTGAACCGGATTGAACCGGTAAAAAACCGGGTGTTGAACCGGATTGAACCGGTAAAAAAATCGGGTGTTGAACCGGATTGAACCGGTAAAAATCCGGGTGTTGAACCGGATTGAACCGGTAAAAAATCGGGTGTTGAACCGGATTGTACCGGTAAAAAACCGGTGCAATTTTTTTGAAATTTATTAAACCGGTTGAACCGGTCATCTTCTTCATTTATCAAGGAAATGAGTCAGGAAAGATTGGAGGGTCATGAACGGACCACTTAAGTACCAACATCGTAAAAAGAATTTAACTATATATAATTAACCTCATAATACGACTTGTTAAATTTTGATTAACAAGACATCATTGACGTAAACTCTAAGAATTTTCAAAAGTAAATAATTTCATAATACAATAAATAAATATTGATAGAAAGCTTACCTGGATTTTCAAGATAATTTTTATTTGAAGCCATTAATGAAAATTGATTTCTCTCCCTTAACCCTAATTTCTTAATCACACTTGTTTAAATGGAATAGAGTAGTGTTTTTGTGTTAGAGAGAGAGAGGACCAAAATTCATGTTATATATAGACATTTCAATTCAATCTGATACGTCCATCACATAACCAAATCAACGGATGAGAATAATTCACATCATAATAATTTATATTAATTTAATTGGACCATAATTAAGTGTCAAATAAATGTTCAAATGCATGACACTTCATGCATAAAGTGTCGAATATATACTGTATATTTGACACCTTAATGCCTAATGTGTCATATTAAGACATAATGCATTGTTCATTTGACATATATTTTTCTAACATGAAAAATATATAATTTTTCTAACACAAACCCGATGCGGAATTCGGGTATAAAGATGAGACTGATGAAGAAGACGATGTTCTGTTAATACAAGGTATGGATTGAATGGATTCCTTTTTCCCTATATGGCTAAGATGACAACCATCATAGTTCTTTTATCTCTTTCCGCAAAGAACAATTGGCATCTCCACCAATTAGACATTACAAATGCTTTCCTTAATGACATTACAAATGCTTTCCTTAATGGGGATCTACATATGGAAGTATACATGAACTTACCTCCCAATTTTCTTAGTTTTTTAGTTCCTAGATCTAATTGACCATAAGCAAGGTTTATTGGAAACGTTCATTCTAAAGCATCAAAGTAAGATTGCAAATTCAAAGCTTCCAGACTCTCCAACAGAAGTCTTTAAATTGCATTATATGTTCTCACTAAATCAAACAGGCAATGGAATTCAAAACTTACTTATCCCTTACTTATTTAAGGATTTGATCAGCTGACCAAAAGAACTGGATCCACCTCCATAGCTCTTTTGATATATGTTGGCGCTGTAATCTTGGCCATCAAATCTCTTTAAGATATTGATGATATCAAGCACTATCTTCATTAAATTTTCACTATCAAAGACTTGGGTATATTCAAGTATTTCTTGGGCCTTGAAGTAGCTAGATCAGCTAAGGGAATTAATATACTTCAAAGAAAGTATACTCTTCATTTGATGTAGGACGACACTAGCTTTCTTGCTTCTACACCAGTCTCTACACCAATTTTTCCGAGCACCGCATATCATTTTCCATATTAAGCAATCACCAGTCTAGAAGAAGAGCTAATACTGAAAGTTGTGTTCTATTTGGTGATTCTTTTATACGCTGGAGATCAAAGAAGCAATCCACTTTTTTGAGACCCATCTTAGAAGCTCTTACTGGTGAATTACAGTGGCTTTTTAATCTTTTGGATGATCTTAATCAGCTTGTTTGTTTGACCATTTCCCTTTACTGTGATAGCTTGCAAAGAATACATTATTTCATGAAACGATCAAGCATACTGAGATTGATTGCCATGTGGTCAGGGAGAAACTTTAATCAAATCTTATTCATTTATTACCTATTCCGAGCTCAAATCAACTTGCAAAATGTTTCACAAAAGTCCTTGCTCATGTTGTTTTTCACTTGACTATATCCAAGCTTGACATATATGATATATTGTCGACCCTTTGATAATTAATATACATGTTGGACTAAAAATTTATTAATTATTAGAATTATTCATTTATTGAATACTTTATAAGACGCAATATTCAAATTGGTTCCCTACAATTTTATTAATTATTAGAATTATTAATTTATTGAGTATTAATTATCAGAGGAAGTATTCTATTGATGCTGACTTGGCAATCTGCCAACTCAGCTTTGATCACAGACTTTTCTTGTGCCCCTATTTGCAGGTCGCAACTGTCGGAGTAGCAGTTTCTAATTCTGTTACAAGATGATGATTACTGATTCTATTGAAAGGGTTATAGTTGTCTGTTTTTTTTTTTTAGCTAGATTTTCTTTTCATTGCTATGTATTACTGTATAGCTGGTATGTATGAGAATATATTGATCAATTAAGCTATTTTTTTCTATTCTCTAAAAATTAACAATAATACTAACCTTTAGTCCTTGCATAAGTGTCTATATTATCGTATTATAGTTCATCTCCTCAATCTTCATTGCTTCATTATTGAACCTCTCAAATGTTAATTCTTAGATCTCTGCACACATTAAAAAAATTTAGAAGTACTAATATCACATCAAAGCCTACATGGATTTCAAGATCATCCAACTTGAGGACAAGAAATGTCTTATCATGCATATGTAAAAAGCAAGAGACCGAAGGAAAAACAAAAAAGTAAACGAACAAGAAAATAAAGGTCCCATATTTTTATCGTCCGAACAAAAAAACTACTATGTTTTAAGTCTTTGAGATGCTACAACTTTTAAGATTGTCTGTTCCTTCTGTTGTCTCATTCACCAAACTAAAGCTTCATATCCTTCCAAAATTCACTACCAGACATAACAATGTCCAATTGCTCCTCATCTCCACCTGTATCATTTTAACCTAATCTCTTTTCTTAATCAAATTTGATCCTAATCTAACTTTTATTATGTATTTACTACGTACACTAGGAGACAGCCAGTCCATTATTAGCTTTATCTTATATTCTTATTTCCTAATGTGACTCATGTCAAATGTATTTATATAATACCGATACATAAACAACTAAACATAAACTTTTTTTTTTATTTTCTATTTTTCACCAGCTTATTTTATTTTTGATTCTAAAAGCCTTTGATCCATAGCTACCATGGCTACTGTCTCTGAAGCTTATCAAGACAAAAATTTCTACCCTCATAATCTCCCCCAAATCATCCCTTTAGACTTTGATGCAATCCAAACACTACCCGAATCCCATGTTTGGCCGGAATCCGATGATTTTCAGTTTAACGACGTCGGTCAGTTATCGGTACCCACTATCGACCTTGAGAAGCCAGATGTCGGAAACCTAATAGGGCATGCATGTGAGACATGGGGTGCATTCCAAGTTATAAACCATGGAATTCCCTTAGAATTACTGCATGAAGTTGAGTCGGAAACTAGACGGCTTTTTTCTCTTCCGTCGAGGCAAAAGTTGAAGGCGTTAAGATCACCTGGTGGCGCCACCGGATACGGCAGAGCTAGAATATCTCAGTTCTTTACAAAGTACATGTGGCATGAAGGTTTCACCATTATGGGTTCGCCTGAAGGTCATGCTAGACTACTTTGGCCTCATGACTATCGACGGTTTTGGTAAGTGGGCTGTGGCAGTCTTTCATGCACTTCCATGCACGTACTTGTAGGGTATAGTCTGCAAATATCATCTCCCATTTAAATACTTTAAAAAGATATATTTACATTCAATATTAGTATTTAAGCTATAATTTAAGTAATGAGATATGGGTTATATGTTTATTGATGATTTATAAATCACTCTAAATATGTGTCAATCATTCAACTAGTGGTGTATATATAATATATGGTAACTATTATGTTCTATATTAACAAATTGATCTCTATAGTTACAAAAACAAATCTTATTCACGTCTATAAATACACGTTTAAGATATAATGTAGCCAAATATAAATTTTAGAAAGATAAGGGGAAATGATAATTTTTTTTAAAAATTTCTTTCATTTGCTTCAAAACATGATATTTAGTCATTTTTCTTCAATATACAAGAGGTTGATTTTGAATTGGTAATCAAGGTTTTTATATTCAATTTCGAAATAGCAATACTTAAAATAAGAATCTTTACAATAAAAAAGTTAGAAACATTAAATTTTAGATTAGTGATTATTAACCTAGCTAGCTACATATTAAATTTCTTTTAGTAAAAAGAGTTAATTGTCTATTTGTTTTGTCATTGACCATGAAATATAAAGCAGTGACATAATGGAAGATTATGAGAAGAAACTGAAGGAGCTAGCCAGGACCCTAATGCAAATAATCTTCGACTACTTGGCCATATCCGAAGAAGAATCGAAACGGGTTGGTTCAGCAATAGGGTCAAAGGCTCCAATTCAGCTGAACTCATATCCGTACTGTCCGGACCCAGATCGAGCCATGGGTCTAGCCCCACATACAGACACTTCACTGCTGACCATACTGCATCAGAATTCAATAAAAGGGTTACAAATATTCAAACAAGGAGTTGGGTGGATTTTAGTAAATCCTACAAGTGGTGCCCTGGTAGTGAACGTGGGTGACTTGTTGCATATTATTTCAAATGCTAAGTTTCAAAGTGTGGTTCATCGTGTAGTAATGAAAGAAGCTAAACAACAAAGGTTGTCTGTAGCTTATTTTCATAGTCTAGCTTCTGATTTCGATGTTTTTCCTATGGGTTTGTGCTGTGGACAGAGTCCATTTTATCGGTCTGTATCGGTGGCAGAGTATCTCGGCATTAAGGCTAACAATATTGACAATCCATTGTCTTTCGTTAGAATTTAATTATTTGTCTTTGTGCACCAAGAAATTATTAAATATATGTTATTAATTAATAATAGTGTGTTCTATAATGTCTACTTAATTAGCTCTAAAATAAAACGAATTATTTTTATGACAAAGATGATCTATACAAGCTAAGCTACACTTAATGAAAAGCTAGAATAAAGCTAATTAGACCATGTTTGATTCATTGGAATGTAATGATGATGATTGCACTTAATTTATTATAAATTTATTAAGTTTTGTTACATTAATTTGCATTTCATTATGATGGATCAAACATAATGGCCTTGTTTTTGTAATTATTCGTTCCATTTTTTAAGTTCCAAAAGAGACAAAAGATGACTTGGTCATTTCCCCTATTGCTGTACGAATAGGGATATTAAACTTATTCGATCATTGAACTTTAAACTTATTCGATCATTGAACTTACCTATTATTACAAAAAAATATTAAATTTTATTTTGTTATAAAAAAGTCACTGAGTTGGGGCTCATTCATATAAAACAACGTCGTTTTTACTGACGTGGCAAGCCAAAATTACAAAAAAGAACACAATTCAGTGATCTTTTTGTAATAGAAGGTATGAGTCAGTGACTTTTTTACAATTCACGAAAAGTTCAGTATTCTTTTTGCAACAATATAAACTTTTTTGTAATAGAAGATATAACTTGGTGACCATTTTGTAATAATATAAAATTTAATATTTTTTTATAATAATAAGTAAGTTCAGTGACACTGTGAGTTTATATGCACCGTTGTTAGGATATTAAACTCCTTCAGTTATTGAGTTATTCACAAATTACAAAAAGTATAATGAGTTAACTTTCATTACAAAAAGGTCACTCAGTTATGATTTTATTATAACGGAAGTCACTGTTTTTGAAAAATGTTTAAAATGCAGCGTTTTAACTTACATGGCATATGCCAAAACTATAAAATGAGGCATAGTTCGGTTTTTTTTTTTTTCAACAAAAGATATAATTCAATACGTTCCTCTTTGTATTCACGATAAACTAGTGAATTTTATTTGTAATAAAATCATAGTCAGCCAATGATATAATGACACAGCCATTGTACATGCTGATAAGTGCCAGTTCGTAACTGAGCCCTTTTTTTCTAACAGTAAACTCTAAAGAAGGTAGAAGAATTGACACCGAGTTACGTGCATAAATTTGTTGGGATTGATTGCTAGACTGTCCCATTTCTATACACAAATCACCAAACTCCTTACAAAGAATTATTCAAAAAGTCCAATCTTCATGTTTTGACATGATACTATATGGATTATGCAATCCGATTTTTATTGGGTTTTATTACCTTAATATTCAATTCTTTTGTTTATTTTTTTACAACATTTAGAACATTACATTATAAATTTATATCATTTCAGATTTTGGTTATATTATATAATAATAATAATAACTCTACACATATTAGGCCATTGTATTGGTCAATTGTAGAAAAACAAAACAAACTTTAATAATTTTCTAATAAACTAGTTTGTCATGTGCGGTACGTAGTTTATATTTTTTAATTTTTAATTTATCATGATTTATATATAAAATTGTTGAACATGATTTTTTAATATATATTTATATTTGTGATTTTTTATATAATATTTTAAATATAGAATTGAAAAATTTAAAGTTACACTCAAAATTTATCTATTTTTATTCTAGATCACATAAACATGGTTAATTAATATAGTAATTGCCATTGTGATATGTTAATATATTATTTATGCACAATAATAAATATAAAAGAAGTAGAATATATATTTATGTAATAAAATCATATACATACAATTTTTTGAATTAATAAATATTTATAATTCAATACTTACATTTTAGATTTTTGAACGTGATACTTTAATTTTATAATCATTGTGATTTATATTTGAGATTGTTGCACACATATATGTTTTTCTCTTTTTATATTTATTATGATTTAAATTTGATATTATTTAAATATAAAATTTGATAATTAAAAATTAAATCAATAATATAAATAAGCTAATACATATTATATTATTTAGAGATTACAATATTGTATATTTAATTATAAAAAATATATTTTTGTCCATAGATGTTTTCCACTAATACATATGTTATAGATTTATAAATACAATTCTTTATTTATATATTTTTTTTTTTGATATATGGTCATTTGGTCATTTCTTGAACAACTCAAGACTGCATGAGCAAGCGTAAAGAAAAGGGTGTCTTTTTAATTTTTATAAGGTAAAAAATGTCTTTCAATCAAATTTAAAATATTGCATATCAAATTATGATTTGGATATCAGTCTCCTAAAACGATGAATAAATTACTCTGATATTTAAGACATATTGCATAACTCACACTTGCACTCTTCTTCTGTTAAATATCATCTTCATTTCGTTTCCACTAATATTTTAATCCTCCAATTTTATATTTGATGTTAGTCAATTACGCCAAATGATTTAATTAATATAACTAAATTTTAGCTTAATCTTTGCATTTATTTTTAATATAAATATTAACAGATATTATACTTTTAAGAGTTAGTGACTTGATGAATCTAACACACAAAACACTTATTTTTATTTTTATTAATTTTCAATTATTTTTATTTCTTACTACTCTTACTTTTAAACACTAAAAAAACTTTATAAAAAATAATAAACTTATTTCCAAAAAAAAAGTTAAAAAAAGTTAATTTTTTTAAAACATTAAGAAACAAATAAATAAATAAAATTTATTGAACCATTGAATATCATAAAATAAAATAAAATAAAATATATTTTAGTTAAAATAAATTAAAGAACTAAATTAAAATTTAATTTTACTAATTAAATCTTTTGAGTTAATTACTAGAACAAGATGATTAAAATTTTAACGGAAATAAAAAATGAAAAATAATAATCTTTTTTTAACAAAGGTTATATTTCATTGAATGTAATGAAAAATACACAAATGAATAACTCCTCAACAGACTTGAGTGAGCCATTCCATAACAAAATGATGAGACCTGCAGAAGCAGTCATCGATAAGGGCTCTTTTTGCCACCAAATGGGTACCCAATTACATTTACCGTTAACATATTGAAATCTAATTTCCGAAAATCGGGAAACTAGATTGAATATGTCTTCTAAAACTACTCTGGCATCTCTGTCGTCACTAGAGTAGGCATTAGTAGCATTTATCAATACTTGACAATCTTCCTCGAAGATTACTGCAGTAAGTCCTGTTGATAACACCTCCTCCATTGATGTCCGAAGCGCCAAAGCCTCTATAACCAGTGGTATCACCATGCCAATAAACCGCCTAGCCCCAGCAAAGATTATGCTACTTGCAATATCACTAACAACAAAACCAACTGCACCTATTCTTAAATTCATATCAATAGCACCATCAATATTATTTAATTATAAAACAAAAAAGACGCCAACGTAAACTATGTTATATATAAGAGGTATCAAAGTAATTTGCTCTAAAAGAATCATAATCATTTCAAAATGGAAAAGATGGCTGGCTAAAATTTGGGAATCCCTGTACTATTCACTTTTTTTTATCTAATCCATGTACTATTTATTCACTCTTCTAAGTCACTCTATATACCTTTTTCTGTTTAAAAGGTCTTTTTATAATGTAATGAAGAGAGTGGGAATCACTCCGTTTCTGCGAGTGTTAGGAAAATAATACATCTACATCAGTAACAAACAATGTAGTTTTATAAATTAAAACATCAGCAACAAACGATGTAGTTTTATAAATTAAAACATCAGCAACAAGTGATGTAGTTTTATAAATTAAAACATCTGCAACACACGCGGAATACATGTAATTTTTCTATTTTTTTTCTTTCCTCAAAAAGGTGCTCATCTTCTTTGATTTCTAAACAATGAAAGATTCTACTTCCTCTCACAATACAAACACAGCAACACCAAACTCTCTCTCTCTCTCTCTCTCTCTCTCTATATATATATATATATATAAATCAATTCCTCCATTTGCAATAAATCCCTAAGAAACTTTTGATTTAAATCTTTACAATTTTTTTATTCATATCCGATCTCAATAATTTCAAACCACTTTAAATGAAAAGGAATATTTAATATTTATATCTAAATAAAAAGGGAATCAAAATCATCTAAACTAAGCAATTTAATCAATTTTTAAGTAAAGTATTCAAGAAACTACTTAGAAGTGTAATCATCTTTAACATGAATAACCCAAAACCCTTCGAGTTTCAGTGCCCCCTTGATCTCTGATGCCATATTCAATGGCGGGAACACTTTAGCAAAACAACCTTGCTCGTGTAGAGATCTCCCGCAACGGGCCCGCTACTTAAATATATAGTGCTATTCCAGGTAATGAAAGAAAAGGAAAAAAAGAAAGAAAGAATCTAACTATGCCATTACCGGAAATAATCGAAGTGGGCTTTGTGGGTTTTTCTTGATTTTGTTTTAAACAGATGGAATGAAAGAAATCAAATTAAATGAAGAGTTGTGTTTAGGGAAGAAGATGAACAGAGTGTGGAGAGGGTGACTGGTTTAACCGGTAAACAACATAAATATTTCTATCGTGGCTTTATTTATTTTCTGGTTAGAGCACATGGCTTCATCAAGGTAAAAACTCTGTTAGGCAGATGAAGTGTGAATACACGCTCTGTCCATTCCGTTAAAAAGGGATTGTTTAAACCAAAAAAAGGTATGCAGAGGGACTTAAAAGAGTGAAAAAATAGTATAAGGCCCAGATAAAAAAAAAGGTGTAATATAGGGACCTCCAGATAAGTTTAGCCAAGATGGATAACTAGATTAACCCTTGTTTTAAATTGTGTTCAATATCATTTCAACAACTTAACTGAGACCACTTTACATTGAAAACATAACATGCAAAGCCCAGAAAGAATCATTGTTTCAGCCAACCAAAATTTCCAATGCACATCCCTTGTTTCAACATGGAGTGTCTACGTGCAACGGTTGGGTCACATCATTTTTACAACAAATCAATGAATATATTGGCGATATTGAAAAATTAATCATTGATTTTTTTTTATCATTAAATATTCTAATAGTGCAAACGTCTCATTGATTTGTTGCACGTGACACAACCGTTGTCGAGTGTAATTTTTCTTCAACGTGTTAGCCTTGCATCCATAGATGTTTCAAACAGACCTTTGGCTCTTAAGTCTCTCATTCTTTGCACATTCCTCCTACAAATTGAGAGCTTCATTAACAAATACTAAAAGCTGCAACTGCAATAATGCCTATGCATGTCTTGTAAAGCAGGAAAAATGCCATTTGCATCCATAATCACCACAATAAGCTAAGTAGAAAGAAATCAAACAGCAACTACAAGATTTTGAAATGTAAAATAATTGCTATCAGATATTTCAAGAATGTTGAAAATCAAATATTTTCTCTTAGAATTTTAGCGTTGTTTATGTTGCTATATATAGTATTTGGAATAATGAGAGCATAAATTACCTGAAAATCTTTTTTGAGAGAATAATAATGTCTCTGCTCTGCCATTGCTGCAGCATACCTCTTCTTCAAGGCATCACAAGCTTTCTGCTCTTCCTGAAGCCCAACTTGGACCTTTTGGAGCTTCTATAAGATTGGATTCAGAACAGATTACGGTGCACAATTCATTCAAAAAAATAAGCAGTGATTGATGGGATAAGTTGTCTGACTCTGAATATTTCAATCTGTTTTAACTAAGCTATAAAGGCCAAAGAATTATTCCATTACTTGATTATTTTTTTATTGTATGAACGGCCAGTGGAAGTACTTAAAATACAATATGTTATGGTCCCGCAAATAGGATCTCGTCACGGGTCTGTTCGCCGGGAAATCTGCTAGATTTCCTTTGTTTCCTCCTTTCTTCGAGCGACCTATTACTAATGAAAAAGAGACTTTCTCTTTTCAAACTTTAATTGAATTTATTGATTCATTTATTATTCTAAATTCCTTCTCTTTAAATAGAGAAGAATCCTTTCGTGATTACAATAGGTAATCTAAAAGAGTCCTAATTAGAATACGTATCTAAAAAAATCATATTCTAATAATAAAACATATACTATTACTAGATAAGAAATAAATTAAACTACTTCCTAAATAAGTCTAAGACATATTTATTTACTAATTAAATATTTAATTTAAGCTAAGATATAGGAATATATTATGGCAGCTTACAGCTATCATAACATTACTCCCTTCTTGGACTAAGAGCTTGTCCTCAAGCTCTGATCTAACCAATCAGGTGGTTTCCTCTTCCTCCGGGTCGTATAATAAAAGGTAAAAATGTTTCCTGAAGAGTAAAGTGCATCACAATTAAAACATCGTCCTCTTGCTCTTCGATTTGACATCTCAGCTTTTGTCAAAAGCTTAATTGGTGGAGTAACAATCTCACTTCCTATGTTGGGAGCTGATTCAAAATTCTCGCCTTGTGTTTTTTTTTCTTGGCAAGTTGATGAAGATGGGGCTGCCCATGCGATTGGAGATCGCCCTACACTGATGCTTCCATAGTTGAATTGTATTTTTCTTTCACTAGCTCGCACTAAATTCACAGCCACAACCAGATTTGGGGGATCTTGTATCTCCACATAAATCAAAGGTTTCTCTGTTCCATTATCTGAAGGAAATTCCAGCTTGGAGTATTTTGGAACAATTGTTGTTCCACAGTGATTTGCTGGCTGTTCTTCTCCACTTATCTTTTGGATATTGCAACCTGACCCAGCCTCACTAATCTGCCCCTTTTCTTTGACTGAAAATTGTAACTCCAACATCTGTTGTATTGCCTTGACACTCTCGCGTAATTCGCGAATCTCCTGACTCACTCTCTGTTCTAAATCTTCGACTTTGCTTGCTAATTGGTTCTGATCAGCCATGACGACCGGCTTTGATACCAAATTGTTATGGTCCCGCAAATAGGATCTCGTCACGGGTCTGTTCGCCGGGAAATCTGCTAGATTTCCTTTGTTTCCTCCTTTCTTCGAGCGACCTATTTCTAATGAACAAGAGACTTTCTCTTTTCAAACTTTAACTGAAATTATTGATTGATTTCTTATTCCAAATTCCATCTCTTTAAATAGAGAAGAATCCTGATTACAATAGGTAATCTAAATAGTCCTAATTAGAATAGGAATCTAGAAGAATCCTATTATAAAATATAAACTATCACTAAATAAGAAATAAATAAAACTACTTCCTAAATAAGTCTGAGACTTATATTTATTTGCTAATAAGTAGAATAACTAAAGACTTAAACTAAAAGATAGGAATTTATTATGACAGCTTACAGCTATCATAACATTACTCCCTTCCTCGATTAAGAGCTTGTCCTCAAGCTCTGCTCGAACTAATTTAGGTTGTTTCCTCTTCATCCGGGTCGTATAACAAGAGGCAAAAAAGTCTTTTGCATTTATGCCCATTTGAGTAAAGTTCATCACAATTGAAACATTGTCCTTTCGCCCTTCGTTCTGACATTTCAGCTCTGGTCAAACGCTTAATTGAGGGTGCAGCAACTCCGCTTTCCATGCTAGATGATGATATAAAATTATTGCTTTGTCTTTTTTGTTCTTGGCTAGTTGCTGAAGGTGTAGCTATTTCAAATGGCTTTTGGGCTGCCATTGAGATAGGAAAATTCTTTTCTGTTATTCCATAGTAATTTTGTATCTTTCTCTCAAAAGCTCATGCATAGTTCATTGCTGTCACCAAGTTTGGAGGATTTTGCATTTCCACATCGACTCGCAATGCCTCTGTCAAACCTGCAGTAAACATATCTACCTGTTGGTCTGGACGAACTGAGGTTGCTCTTGCCAGAAGGGTTTGAAATTGACTTTGATATTCTTCCACCGTTCCTACTAGTTTGAGATTGATTAGCTCTCCTAGCGGGTTGCTACTTAATGGAGGTCCAAACCTCAAAAGACAATAGGATTTAAATTGTTCCCATGCAATCCTCGGCTCCTCTTGCTCAAGTCTGTAAAACCACAATTGAGCTTCACCTGTCATATGGAAGGCTGCCAAACCAACTCTCTCTCTCTCATCAGTTTTTTGGTTGGAGAAGAATTGTTCACAGCGATATAGCCATCCTAGAGGGTCCTCTTTCCCATTGTAAGAGGGAAACTCCAGTTTAGAAAATCTGGGTACAACTGATGTTCCAAAAACTTTTATTGGCTGCCCGGCTAAATTTTGGCTATTGCTTTCTGACACAACTTCGTTATCGCGTACCTTTTCTTTGCCAGAAAATTGCAGCTCCAATATCCGTTGTATTGCCTTGACACTCTCGCGTAATTCGCCAATCTCCTGACTCATTCTCTGTTCTAAATCTTCGACTTTGCTTGCTAATTGGTTCTGATCAGCCATGACGACCGGCTCTGATACCAAATTGTTATGGTCCCGCAAATAGGATCTCGTCACGGGTCTGTTCGCCGGGAAATCTGCTAGATTTTCTTTGTTTCCTCCTTTCTTCGAGCGACCTATTTCTAATGAACAAGAGACTTTCTCTTTTCAAACTTTAACTGAAATTATTGATTGATTTCTTATTCCAAATTCCATCTCTTTAAATAGAGAAGAATCCTGATTACAATAGGTAATCTAAATAGTCCTAATTAGAATAGGAATCTAGAAGAATCCTATTATAAAATATAAACTATCACTAAATAAGAAATAAATAAAACTACTTCCTAAATAAGTCTGAGACTTATATTTATTTGCTAATAAGTAGAATAACTAAAGACTTAAACTAAAAGATAGGAATTTATTATGACAGCTTACAGCTATCATAACATTTGTTATGGTCCCGCAAATAGGATCTCGTCACGGGTCTGTTCGCCGGGAAATCTGCTAGATTTCCTTTGTTTCCTCCTTTCTTCGAGCGACCTATTTCTAATGAACAAGAGACTTTCTCTTTTCAAACTTTAACTGAAATTATTGATTGATTTCTTATTCCAAATTCCATCTCTTTAAATAGAGAAGAATCCTGATTACAATAGGTAATCTAAATAGTCCTAATTAGAATAGGAATCTAGAAGAATCCTATTATAAAATATAAACTATCACTAAATAAGAAATAAATAAAACTACTTCCTAAATAAGTCTGAGACTTATATTTATTTGCTAATAAGTAGAATAACTAAAGACTTAAACTAAAAGATAGGAATTTATTATGACAGCTTACAGCTATCATAACATTACTCCCTTCCTCGATTAAGAGCTTGTCCTCAAGCTCTGCTCGAACTAATTTAGGTTGTTTCCTCTTCATCCGGGTCGTATAACAAGAGGCAAAAAAGTCTTTTGCATTTATGCCCATTTGAGTAAAGTTCATCACAATTGAAACATTGTCCTTTCGCCCTTCGTTCTGACATTTCAGCTCTGGTCAAACGCTTAATTGAGGGTGCAGCAACTCCGCTTTCCATGCTAGATGATGATATAAAATTATTGCTTTGTCTTTTTTGTTCTTGGCTAGTTGCTGAAGGTGTAGCTATTTCAAATGGCTTTTGGGCTGCCATTGAGATAGGAAAATTCTTTTCTGTTATTCCATAGTAAATTTGTATCTTTCTCTCAAAAGCTCGTGCATAGTTCATTGCTGTCACCAAGTTTGGAGGATTTTGCATTTCCACATCGACTCGCAATGCCTCTGTCAAACCTGCAGTAAACATATCTACCTGTTGGTCTGGACGAACTGAGATTGCTCTTGCCAGAAGGGTTTGAAATTGACTTTGATATTCTTCCACCGTTCCTACTTGTTTGAGATTGATTAGCTCTCCTAGCGGGTTGCTACTTAATGGAGGTCCAAACCTCAAAAGACAATAGGATTTAAATTGTTCCCATGCAATCCTCGGCTCCTCTTGCTCAAGTCTGTAAAACCACAATTGAGCTATCATAACACAATATTCCAAAATCTGATGGCTTGAATATAGACTACTCATGAAATGAAAATAATTAACCCTTGGTTCTGGAGTAAGTCCAGCTAGATGCATATGTGACAAACAAAGAGTTGATAGATTGAGCCTTTTGCATCTATATTTGTCAAAAACTTAAAGCAATGGAATACTAGAGGCATAGCACACAAGTTGATGCCTGATGGAATAAAAAGCCTTCAAGATCTAATTATGCGGCATCTTTTTCCTATTACATTATCTTTATGATCTAGTGAAGTTATCTGAGTACTGCATATCTCCTTCCTTAACACATGCAAGAGAGGATCACAATTACCTGTTGGCTTCCCTTTACAATTCCTTCCATGGAATTAATCAGCTTCATGCGACCATCAGTACTTGCAATAGCATCCTGGAACTGTAAAAATTGAAGGGTAAAGCGATTAGTAACAATCAATCAGTCATTGCAAATCACTTGTACAAACATTCTAGCATAAATTCTAAGTCTTTTGGTACAGCACATATACGAGTCCATTGCCGCAAAACAAAGGCAAATTAAAAAGCCAAGCAGAATTTTGACGAATGAGCAAAGCCATGAGTTAGAGTAAAGAGAATTTGCATATACCACTTTATGCTATATTCATATTGTACAATAACAAACAATACCATTACCCTTTCAACTAATTCAACTATGAAAGTTCACTAACATAAGTAACAAGAAAAATCAAATCCTACAATAGCACAATAATAACAACATAAAAGAGGCTAGAAATGAGAAAGGAAGTAAGAAAAAAAATCTTTGCCAAACAGGCCTTAGCATGTCATCATCCGTAAAAAGACCTACAGACTTAACACTTGAACAGATTCTCAATTGATTGTACCTGTGAACTAATTGAATTTAACAAGGAAGTTTCCTTCAGCATCAGTTCTTTAATCTCCAAAAGAGTATTATAAGTTGCATAATATTTGCGGGTTTGACGATGCTTTTCCTGTTCATTAGCAAAGCGAGAATACATGGTATTGTCATTGAAGGAACCAACCAAATGTAGATGTAGCTAAAAACTGGAACGTAAGGCCAGTCAACCACACATGGGATCTGAAACCTGGATGTGGGCATTCAGCTCTGAAAGTCGGCGTTCATACCTGAAAATGAAGCATCAGATTCCACTATTAAATTAGAAAGCAAGCATGATAATGGAAAGTACAAAACCTTATGATGAATAATTTATAAGAATTAAGAAATGGGAGATGGATATGAACCTTACAAAACAAATACTGTTAAACAGAAATTATAAAAGGCATTTGTTGCTCAAATGACAGTAAGCACCAATAAGATTGAGCTGCACTTTCATAAAAATAAAGAGCCCATAATAAAATAAATGATGTCCTAGGGCAGCTGAAAGTGAAGTTGCTAGAGGAAGGTAATGGCCTCTTTGAATAATTGAAGTGAAGTGGAATAACGATATTGCAACTTCAACTGAAATATGCTCAAGTAACAGACTATCGAGAAAAGTACCAATCATTTTTCACACGAACCAAAAAGAAAACATATTTGAACTTGAAGCAAAATAAAAATATTTAAAACATGACAGCTGAATTAAGGCAAAATGGAAGCCAATCAACATACTGAATTAGCTCAGGCTGAGTTGAAACATCACCAATCTGCCGCTTTACTGACATTACATCGCGTAATCGACATGCAAGTTCCTACGAGAACAAAATTACACATTCTGAATTACTAAAAGAATAGAAGAACAAACTAATCTAACTACCACATATAGACATGGTACTACACTAATAAGTACTAGAATAAATTAAAAGAATCAAGATTTTTCAAATAATCGCAGAATCATAATTACCTTCTTGAAAGAATCAAGAATCTTCGTAGAATGAGCAATAGCATAATCAAGATCACTATAAAGCTGTTGAGCAGCACATTTATTCTCTAATTCATAAACCTCAGCTTCCAACTTTGATTTCTTAGCGATACAATTAGCTTCCACATCAGATTCTTGCTTTTCTGAAACCTTTTACACCGTCAACATTTTATGAGAATTCAATCAATCAATAATTTTTTTTTAAATATGTTTTGCTGATTTCACCTGTAGTGACTGCAAAATTGGCAGCAATATTTGAACTGCTTCATCAGCACCTTCGCGTAATGGTTTCAATTGGTTCAGGAGATTGGTCTTCTTCTCATTCTGCAATTAAAGATATTTTTGAAACATGAATATCATCCAAATCGGCACTCAATTTCGCTATAGAATTGCAAATTTCTTCTTCTTCGTCTGATTTCGGAAACGCCATTGTTTTTTCGAAACTTCCGCAGGGTACTGGGCGTATTTTAGTTTGACTTTGAAATAACGCCTAGTAGCAAACGACGTTGCGTTTCGCGACTGCATTAAGAAATTTAGATAAACAAAGCGGGGCCATTTTTCTTTTTCTTTTTCTTTTTGGTAAAACAAAACATGACTACACAATAGTAAAGCGTGAACTTATTTAGAAATGGTTTAATTCAAAAAAAAGACCCGACCTTTTAGCCCCTTTTCACTTGCACCCTGACATTGCAATTTTATCTATATCACCCTAATTCGCATCTTTCGTTTTCAATTACACCCTTAAAAACTAAATTAACCTTTTTTTACTAGAAAAAATGTCAATTTGATCCTTCATTTTTAATTTATTTTCTGAAAACTATTTAATATACTAAAAGTGAAGGATCAAATTGACATTTTATAATTAGTAATAATATTTTAATATGTATGAGCTGTGCTACAAAATTTAGTTGTTAGAAATTAGAGAGTATTTATTAATGAGATACTATCTATAGGTAAAAATATTTTAATAATTTAAATAAGTGTTTTATTTAAGATGGGTTTTTTTAATTGTTTTTTTAAGATAAACTATTTCTTTCAAGGTTTTATATTTTTATTTAAATTAGATATTTAATATTTTTTCTTACGCTATTTTATCCTATAATTGTATTTGTTAAATTTTTATGGAATTGAGTTTTAATTAACTTCTTTGTTAACATATGGAACCTTCCTTCTATTTTGTTCTTTTATTTTTCATTGTCTTTTTAATTGGCCTTGATTTATCAAATTGTGTAATTTGTTCAAAATTAAAATGAATGTATTTAACTATATTTTGTATTTTTAGACTTTTTGAAATGAAATTTGTAGTCGAGAAATCGGGGATTGCACCCGAACATGTTAATTAGATTGACACACTCTTAACGAATACATCCTTGAATAGTATAAATGAAAAAGAAATACAAAGATCAAGAATTACAAACTAAGAAACTGGCAATTAAGTGAATAAAACGCACTATACTTGTTTGTAGAGAAGTTCTCTTTTCTTTTCTCAAATAGAAAACCCTAACTGTTAAGAGTTTTTCTTTGATTTTTTACTTCGATTTGTTGCTTCGATTGCCGTCAATTGATATCCTTTTTAATTTAATATCGCAATTTTGATAATTTTATGTTTAAAATCATATTTCCAGCAATAGATACATCATACGTGGTAAATTCGACATTTTAAAATACGAGGTATTACATTCAACATCATTGATCAGTCGTTATGCGTTTTGAGCGGTTTTTTCATGGTTCTTTATCCCGTTTTCACAATTTCGAGCAAAAATTACACAACCCTGGCCCAAATTTTCCTGGTCTCTAATTATGAGATGGGATTACGTATTCTTTCCTTTGAATCTCGATGTTGGCCAAGTGTGCTCGAGTAGCGTTTCTAGCCTTTTGTGCCATATGGTCCAAAAAAATTCTAAAATTATTTTATTACCTTTATTCAGGCCTCATGATATAACAGAGGGAAAACCATTACCGTTGTACTCTCATCGGATTCATCAAGGGATGATAATTTTAATGGATTAATAAGTCTGACTTCAGTTCTATGCATGGTCAAAGATGAGCATATTAGTGTTAAAACTAATACGTGAGCTCATTGTGACTAGTGTGGTTTCCGTCGGGTTGGATGGTTGTGGTGGGTATTCGCCAAACGAGCTACTTCTCCCGCACCTGATTTGTCTTGCTAGAAGTCATGACCTGACCAGCTTCTATAAATTTTGTTTCTTTTGCAGAAAGCTTTTTCTCATACACAATACAAATTAAAGGAGCCTAACTTCTTATGAGAGACCAATAAAACAATAGTTAAAATGCTAATCAAACGGTTGGGTTCGATGAGCACTATGATAATAAAGCCAGTTAAAGATGAAAGTCTATATAACCTAAGAGCTTTTGTATGTAGTAACAAAGAATCAGTCGAATGAATAAGTCATACTTCAAAATAGTAGATTTAGGAATACCAAGTAGAGTGTTGACAGGGTGATTTTCCGGTTTCGATCGGAAATCACCTCCTCTCCGCCCATAAATAAATAGATAACATATCGTTTTCCTCTTTATTGAATAGATCTCTACACTTTTATAACTCTCCGATATGGAGTTTATCCTTTTTTTAAAAGAATTTTTTTTTGAGTTTATGTTCATTTTGTGGTTTGTCTTCTTAGATCTTATGGATCTAAGATTTTATAGGGTTTTTCTATCTAATCTCATAGAATTTCATGAACAAAGATAATCGGAAATACTCAACTTCAACGGATCTAGCGGTTTCAAGGTCTAATCGGAAATGGATCATACTCAAGACCCCCGCACGCAACGGGACTTTGTTCCTATCGTTTGCGGCCCAAGATGGCAACCTTAGCGGGATCAACGGCTTGTTTTTTCTTATTTTCGATTAATATTTTGCTAGTTTTTTTGTTGTTGTATTTGTTTCTTTTTGTTGTTTATTAAGTCTTTGATAGATTAAAACTTGAAAGATCATATAGTTTTAATTTTGTGATATGACTTTTTAAATTGTACTTTGATCTTGTTCTAATGAATTCTATCTTTTGGAAAAAAAAGAAATAGAGTGTTGACAGCATATATATCATTTCATAATAATTTTGGGCAAATCCTAACAGGAATTTGTCTTAAGAGCCAAATTTTGGAGATTCAGTCTTCAATCTGACTCTTTGTTTTTTGACATAGATTTTTGGGTTCGAATCTTAGAATTTATTGTCCATCGGTTATCAACTCTTTTTTTATTTTTACAATCGATTAAATATTTTTATAAAATTCACTTAATTTTTATTTTTTTTACTTCAGTCAGTGAATTAGGTTGATTAATAAATATACTCCATTTTGAGCCAATCTGGATTAAAATCTGAAAGTAGTTGTGTAGTATAAATGCATTTGGAATGCACACAATTAAATTCATAAAGAGTGTGGTAGACTGGTAGTACTGGATTCCTTTACACAAAGCTGGACTAAAAATTAAATCTAAGAGTAAAATTGATGATAGGTTGATGGTATTGTATAATATATAATTCTAAATTAAAGACTAAGTTGGGTGAACCAACCAATTGAATGATTAATTTTTGCAAAAAAGTCCCTAGGAACTATTTAAATTGGCATAGGGGGAGAGTGAGGCATGTGAGTTTGCCGACTTTAGTTTCAAGTGTCAATCAACAAAATTCGTCTTATCACAATTTATTGTTTTTTGCTGCAGAACATCACCCACTTCACTTCATTATCCTCACCAAGTACACCCCTCCCATTACCATATCAATGACAAATAAGAGATTCGAATAATTACTAGGCTAAACTTATTTTAAAGTTCCTGAATTATATATTTTTGTTTATTAGGTTCCTCAATTTTTATTTGGCTTTCTCAAATTTCTAAACTTTTATTTTTTGGTTCATCAGATCCCTCAACTTTTATTTGACTTCATCAAACCTCTAAATTTTTGTTTTTTTTACTTCATTATGTCTTTAAATGGATCTCCCTTAAAGGACCTAATGAACTAAAAAAACAAAAGTTTAGGGATATGAGGAACACAAATAGAAGTTGAGGGACCTGATGAATCAAAAAATGAAAAATTAGAAATCTGAGAAAGCCAAATAGAAATTGAGGGATCTGATGAAACAAAATTGTATAGATTAGGAACCTCTAAATGAGTTTAGCCTAATTGCTACCCTTTCAAATTTACATTCGAGATCCCACACAGATCAATAATTTTCATATTAATAAAGGATAAATACTAAATGGTGCTTAAGATTATGTCAAATTAACTAAATATTTCCTTATATTTAGAAATCATTTTTTTAAGTTTGATCAAATTGACTAACATCGTCCATTCCTCCTCCTCTGACAGTTAACTATATTAATGGACTTGATTAAAATATCAAACTACCAAAAATAAAATCCATATTTTAATCAATATGATGAATGTATTAGAAAGACATTGAACACACCTTTAAAAATCGCCAATACTTTTCATATAAAAAAACTAATTAGACTCCTAATTTTATAATTAAAAGACTATATTTATTATGTTGTACTTTTTCTATATACATTATTTGAAATTTTTATTTCGGGTAAGCCCAATTAAATTATTGTAAAATAATTGATTTAAGTGTTTCAATTGTTATTTTATTTCATAATATGTGCTAATTATTTCTATAAAATAATATTAAAATAAGAGCAGATGTAGGTGAAATAGATAATAGTATATTGCATCAATTCACAGAGTTTCATCTTTGTTACATCTGATTTTTTTTTTATCTTTCAACCTTAATTCGTTTGTAATATACCTTATAAAATCATCAATTTTATCCAAATCCGCACCTTTCACTTTTAATTCCACTCTGAAACATCAAAATTCACACCTTTTGATTTCAATTATATCTTTAAGCATCAAATTGACTTATTTTCCGATACTTCACACTTTCACATATATATTAAATAGTTTTCAATGTTATAATTAAAACAAACAAACCATCTTCCTTAAAATTTCAAAATTTAATAATAAATATTGTTATGTTATAAAAGTCTACCTCCGCCCTCACCGCCTTTACTCTGCAAAATGAATTTGAAATGAATTTGATTAAATTTAAATAAATTTTTATATTATTTTTGATTTAAATTTTATCGGAAAAAAATAATGCGACCTTCCGATTTAAAACCACATCTGGTCGTCGTCATGGGAGGATGGCCTTACTTGATTCGTAATTATTCATTTTCCGGGAAATATATTTTTTAAGAAATAAATTATCCAGAGACGTAATTACTAAGGAAGTAGTAATAATTTGGCTTGATTTGTTGTTCAACTTTTTAGGAAGTTAATTTTCATTTTATCCATTAAATGACAAAATAATTAATGTCTTAATAAATAATTAAAATAATTAATTTAAAAATATTATTGTATTTTATAGCTACTTACTTAGAAAAATACAATTTATTTAGATTTTGCTAAGAAAATTATTTTTCTAGTTAAGGAAAAATTTGACTATTAACTTTTCAGAAAGTAAGACATATAAAATGAACCAAATAATTTTTTTGTCACTTTCAAAAAGTTTTATTTTTCTACTTAACTTACCCATAACCAAGTAAGTTTTTATCTAGATCCTACATTGTATTATTTATTTCATATACATTAATTATATACATTCCATATATAACTTCTTCATGGTTTCTCCATTCCATGCGTGGAAGAGAATTTTATATTTTTTAGAGAAGTGTTTATCCTACACAATGGATGTGTCACGTCATTTTTACAACAAATCAATAATTTTTTGCGATAAGGAATCTGTATTTATTGTTTATTTTTTTAGGGTTAATTCCATATAAAATCACCACTTTTACACGTTTTTTTATTTTAATCACGTCCTTTAAAAAGTGTCAAATAAAATCAGCATCTTTCATTTTTTTGCAAATCTATCATCGATGAGTAAAATTTGATGTATTTTTCCTCCCAAATAAATATTTTAATCTGACTAATGCCCTATTAACACACAAAATACATTCCTCTTACTATTTTCTTGTTGATTCCGGTTGTCGAGTAAATAAAGATACACTGAATTTTCACATTCGTGATAGATTTGCAAAAAAATAAAAGGTGGTGATTTTATTTGACATTTTTTAAAGGACGTGATTAAAATGAAAAAATATATAAAGGTGGTGATTTTATATGTAATTAACCCTTTTTTATCATTAAACATTTACATATGGCTAACGCCTTATTGATTTATTGCACGAATGACATGGCGCAACGGTTGCCTTATATAACTATTCTTTTTGGAGATACATCTATTTTTCCGAAGAGACAAATAACATATCATGACATAGTGATATCATATGTTAAGTGATTTATAACAATTTTATTCATAGTTAATTAATGAAGTTGTTTTATTAATTTTGTGTCATTGTTGTATTTAAACATTCAAATACTTCCTATAATTTAAATTATCATTTTAGTAAAATTATTTATATTTAAAATTGATATAAAATTACAATAACTCTATTATTATATAAGTTTCTTAAAAACTAATTGATTCATTAAAGATATTAGAGGTGGATATAATTAAAATAATAAATTGAAATAAATTAAATTTATATAAAAAATATTTAGATTAATTATAAAAAAAAGTCATTATTTTGATCATTTATTAATTTTATTGAACTAATTAATATTTATCTAGACAAGTGCCCTTTCTATGCATACTGTTTTCAAAATAAAGGGTCAATTTAATATCTAAAATTGTGGTACATAATTACATAATTTAACTATTTTAATCAATTAAATACAATACTCTCTATTTGTAGGTCAATTTAGAACAAAACTATCTATTTTTAGATTAATTAAGAAATTTCGGTCTTATATTAAGTTCATGTTGTATGATTCTATCTTTATTTGACCTAACAACATAGAGTATTGTTTTTAATAGATCAAAATTGATTAAAATCGATGAGAAGGAATTATTTGGCCATAAGTCACAAACCCATAGATCAAGTTGGTCTCTAATTTTTATTGAGCAAAGAGTCAATGCGCCGCTGAACTTGTGACACGAGGTCATTTAATCTAATTTGAATTTTTTTGAGCAACTAACCCCAAAACTCTTCATTTTTTGTCAGATTACCTGATAATTTATATTTTTATTGCAAAAAATAGATTTAAGATTTAAGATAATTTTATCGTATCCCTTACTTCCGATATTGTTGTAAAGAACAATAAAAGTATAAAATAAATAACTAAAATTTATAGAAAGCTAAATAAACATAGAGAATTTTAGAGTAAATTCACTTACACGATCATAACATGATTCTATGAACAATTATTAAGTCAAAGTGAATTTTGGATATCTATCAGATTCCTATTTTTCATCTTTTGGTATTTGATAGAAATGCAAAATATTATTTTATTTCTTCGGTATATATCATTTTGGTCAATTTATAGTTAATATCATCAAAATATATATATCATTTTGTTGGTGATTCATTGTCATGATCCATGGTAGGACGGTGGTGGACCTGAACCTGATTGGAAGATTCATGTATTAACACTAACAGGATTAGAGGCTAGCCTGTGCCCGATCTCTATCTCTCTAAAACTAGCTACCCTCTCGAAGGGCATTTTAGATTAGACAAAACATATTTATTGTTGAAAGAACTTAGCAATGAATCTATATATAAAAAGAATTAAATATTTTCATTTATTTTACGATATTTTAATTTTTTAGCAAAAGAATC
Organism: Mercurialis annua; assembly: GCF_937616625.2. Lineage (NCBI taxonomy): Eukaryota > Viridiplantae > Streptophyta > Magnoliopsida > Malpighiales > Euphorbiaceae > Mercurialis > Mercurialis annua. Next base: position 52,610,850 of record NC_065570.1, on the reverse strand, counting down.
TAAAATTCATAGTAACTGTTTTGGTACGTTTCTTTCAAACAGACTTGAAAAAGAATGTGCTGGCGTCTGCGTATCTGGTAAATTGCATTAATGATAGATGTCTTCATAAGTAGTCCTCTCTAAATATGAGCCATTCATACACTTTAGCTCAATTCTTGTGCAAAAATCTCTTAATTAGCCACCACAAAGTTTAATCAATGCCAACCCCTTAATTACGAATACAATGAATGTATCTATACAATTTCTTCTAACTAGCATTTGAATGTTTTGATATTACATTTAAATAATCTTATCATGATGTTCAACTTGTCATGAGACAAATATATTAGCAGTTGAGAGAAGTTTAGTCAAGACATAAGCTATTTGATCATGAGAAGATATATACTTCATCTTTAGTATCTTTTTTTTTTAATTTAAAAATTCATCTAATTTCATTAAATCGAATATGAAACAGTTACATTTGTAAAAAAATTCAAAATAATTTAAAATTAAATATGATGACCTGACATGAAACGGACAACATGCTGCATGATTAGCAGATCTTACTTACGAAAATAAAAATAAATTATTAAATGTTTTCTAATTGAATGCATTTTTCAATCAGTTTTCGATCAAACTTCTCCAATTATCCGCAAACTCACAGCATCGGATTCCATCACTACTTGATAACTCATTTATAAAAAATAGACAACAAACCTTTCACAGAAAAAGGACAATAAATTTTTCACAAAAAAAACATTCAGAAAAAAAGACAAATAATAAAAAATAAATAAAACCAATATAACTCATAAATGATTCTATTTTATTGTTGAAAGAACTTCAATCTATCTTTGTTTTTTGGTAATTGAATTGCTTTCCATTGAAAAAATTTAATTCATAAAAAAAATGAAAACGAATTAGCTATTTATTATATTTTATAAAATTAAAATAAAATAAATAAAAAGATGACTACCGTCAATAAAAATTAAATTATTGATAGCTGTCGAAGAAGAAATAACAAAAAAAACTTTAGGCAGCTAAGGTTTGTTTTTATATAAGTTAAACAGTTATTTAAAAAGACCAAATGTCTTAAAAAGACCAAACCTTTTATAAAAGTTTCACAAAAGTCCTGACCTTTCAATTTTGTCGATTTTGGCCAAAAACAAATTATTTGGTTTCAATTGTGGCCAACTCTCAATTTGATTTCAATTTGCCTATGTGGAGCCTATGTGACGCCTATGTGGCATGCCAAATATTGAAAGGTCAGGACTTTTGTGAAACTAAATAATCCATTTTTGGCCAAAATCGACAAAATTAAAAAGTCAGGACTTTTGTGAAACCAAATAATCAGTTTTTGGCCAAAATCGACAAAATTAAAAGGTCAAGACTTTTGTGAAATTTTTATCAAAGGTTTGGCCTTTTTACAACATTTGGCTATTTAAAAATTAAATTAAACGTTATTTGTTGAAAACACTTTCATGAACATAGTGAAAGTTTAACTTTTTTAACGTTTCGAGTGTGACTATTAGGGGTGAGCAGAAACCGAACCAGACCGAAAAACCGAACCGAACCAAACCGAAATTTATTGTTTGGTTCGGTTTTTCGGTCAAAATGGTCTGGTTCGGTGTTAGATAATAATAAGATTGGAGTTTGGTGTTTGGTTCGGTTTGAAATTATTAAAAACCGAAATAACCGAAAACCGATTTAACCGAATACATTGCATTTTGTTTCTAGGTAAATATGTCACTGCCACATGTATTAGCTTTGGGTCCCGTTCATTTTCATTTCATCAATAAATCAGCCCAAAAAACTACACCGTTTAAAAGCCATATATATACATCCTTATAAATTTTAAAACCCTAATCTCATTTCTTTTTTCTCTCACTCATTCAGCCTCTTACTGCTCCCTCCCTTTGTTCATTTTCTTCTTACTTCTCAATCATACAAATTCTAGATATCTCATTGATTTGTTCAATCTCTCTACAAAACTTTTCAATATAATATTTTATTTGATCAAAAAAAATTCTCTGAGGATTAGCGTTGTGATTAGAGGAGAAAGCTACCATTTTCACTGCTCGAATCTGTAAGTTTGCATGCGTTTTATTTTTGTTTGTTTTATTATTGCTATAATTATGTCTTCTTAGATCTTAATTCGTTTTTTATTTTTATATTTGACAGATCTATAACTCCTCACAAAATCAAGCTTCTGGAGATCCTCTCTCTTGCTGTTCTTCTTTTCACTTATTTCTTTTTATTCACTTCTTTATGTTAATTAGTTTTTTGGTATTATTAGTTTTAATTTAAATTTTTTTGATGTATTATGATTTGTAATATTCATGTAATAATATGGAATTTTCTGTTTATTTTTGATGAAAATGAAATTTCTGTTTCATTTAATAATTGTTAAATTTTGGGATTTACTTCTTGTTTTGTAATTTTAAACCGATAAAAATTATGGAGACCGAACCGAACCGACCGAAGTTTTTCGGTTAAAAAAATTTCGGTGTTTGGTTAAATAAAGAACGGTTCGGTTTGGAATTTTTCAAAACCGAAAACCGAAAAAACCGAAAAAAATTCAACCGAACCGAACCGAACCGACCGATGCTCACCCCTAGTGACTATATATAAAAAGAATAGAGTGTGAGTGAAAAATAGAAATAGTGGTGAGGTAAGTGTAGGAATATTCATAATAAATAAATAAATTATAGAAATGCCAAGTTCCTCGAATAAATAGATCAATTTTTGTTAAAAAGTATAGTCTACCGGTTAACATATGAAATGACAATTTCTTAACGTGGATATTACCGGTTGAGTGCATGGTGTTACATTCCAAACACTTCAATTATGACTTAAATAAATTACTCTCTTTTTTGAATTTGAAGTGTTATTTACATGTATCCCTCTTCTATCAAGAGTCTTAGATGATAGGTTTATTTTTACCCATCATACCTGGGTTTTGAGCCTTCTATCACCATAATCCCTAAACTTTATTTTCGGCCTGTTAAACCCTTCAACTTCACATTTTTAGCCTATGAACTGGTAGATTCTAAACTCAAGCTGAACTGAATAATGTAGATTTTGAACCAAAGCTGGACTTTAGCTGGAGAATCACGAGGGAATAATGATTATTGCCCAAAACCAGTGGGGACTATAAATTCTAAATAGAACTATTAGAGAGCAGATATTCTCCAATTGACATATTTCAATTGGATTTGACTCGGTTTTTTTAATTCGACTTGGTTTTTGCTCATCTATATGTATGATTAGTACATAGATTTGAGTTTGATTAGCCAATTGTTTCAAAAATTTCATTCTAGACATTTCAATTAACAACCACAAAAGCCGGAAAATTTACCCTAGATCTTATTAACAATGAACCATTTTTGAAAGGAAAATGTTTAATAAATTCATAAACTATGTTTTCTTAATCTAATCACGAACTTTGAAATGTGTCAATTTTATGCAGGAAGTTGCATTTTTTTTTCTCAATTCGATACACGCGGTCATAATAATATAATATGCTGACGTGGCTGCCAAAAATGACTTTCACCTCAGCAAAATCACACCAATAAAATGAGTGTCACGTCACATGTATCAAATTGAGAAAAAAATGTAACATCTTGTATACAATTGATAAATTTTAGGGTTAATGTCAAAAAAACACGAACTTTACACGTTTTCTCATTTTAATCACGCAGTTTAAATTTTCTCATTTTCATGCACGAACTACCACTTTTTCCCAAATTCATGCATGACGCTGAGGTGGCACTCATTCATTGGTGTAAAATGACCTCCACCTCAGCGAATTACACCAATGGAGTCGTGACACCTCAGCACCGTGCATGAATTTGAGAAAAAGTGGTAGTTCGTGCATGAAAATGAGAAAATTTAAACTACATGATTAAAATGAGAAAACGTGTAAAGTCGGTGAATTTTTATGACATTAACCCTAAATTTTAAAATTCGTAATTAAATTGAAAAAACAAATATAATTTATGAATGTTTTTAATATTATTCCTTTTTTAAACTCAACAATTTTCAAAATAATAATTTTGTGAAGATGTCCATGGAACAACTTGATCCAAATAAAAAAAATTACATATAGAACTAAGGTGCATTATTTTAAAAATCGGACCAGACCGGCTGGTAGAATCGGTTGAACCGAAAGCTGGCCAGTAGTCCCGTTTAGAACTGTAAAAAACCAGATATTTTGGTTGAACCAAATCGGATCGAACCGGTAATAAACCCGATGTTTAATCGGTTAACAATTTTTTTTAATTTATTAAACCGGTTGAACCTGAACCGATAATCTCACCGGTTTGGCTACCGGTTCAGTTTTTAATACACTGCTAAGTATAGAGTGGACGAGCTAACCTTAACAGACTATCACCTATAATTTTCAATTATAGTTTGGATTGGGATTCTCTCAAGTTCAAAATAAACTTGAGGGGGTCATGTTCACGATCTACACCGTTCATTATAATATGAACGGTGTAGATCAAAAAGGTATAATTTTAATCAAATTAATCTACACCATTCATTTTACAATAAACGGTATAGATCGTGAACATGACCCCCCCACATTCATTTGAACTTGAGAGAATCTCAATCCAAATAATTTATACTCTCACCTTTATTATGAGCATTATTTTCTTAATTGCCTTATTTCCATCTTTCCTTTTCAACTGCCAATCTTTTATTTCCCTCTCATTTTATTTTCTAACTTTACTATTCAATTTTATGAAAACTAATCTCTTTCAAAATTAAAATGTTGAGAAATTCTTATGTAGACTCGGTCTACCACGTCATCTGTAGACTAACCTATCATATTATGACACGTCATTAAAATGATGGCAATCTTGTAAATTCGTTTTTTATTTATTTACACCTTTGAATAATAATATTGTCATCATTTTAATGATGTGTCATAATGTGATAGGTTTGGTCTACGGATGACGTGGTAGACCGAGTCTACCTAAGAATTTCTCTAAAATATTGTACCAAAAACATTTATGCTAGTAATAGTATAGAGTCAATTAAATACCCAAAGTCTTAACTATATTGAATAGAAATAAATTTAAATTTAAGAGAAGGAGGGTGGGCAACACTTGGTCAAATCTCAAATACAAAACCAACATTATTACTCCCTTATAAAATGGGCGAAACCTCTAGCTAGAAGAGACACACATAGAGAGAGAGATGGCTAAAATACCAATTCTTGATTTTTCAGTGAAGGCAGTTTCTGACAATGAGACCAGAAGAGAACTATGTAAGCAAGTTAGAGAAGCATGTGAGAGTCATGGTTGTTTTCTTTTGACGTATGATTATGAAACTGTCTCTTCAAAATTATGTCAAGATTTGTTCATTGCCATAAAAGCATTGTTTGATCTTCCTCAAGAAACTAAGACCAAATACGTTCATCCGAAACCTTATCGAAGCTACTCCGGTAAGAACCCGATGATTCCTTTCTATGAAAGCTTTGGTCTCGATGATGCACACAACCTTGATCAAGTTCAAGCTTTCACTAACCTCATGTGGCCTCATGGCTACCCAAATTTCTGGTATGCAAACTTTCTCTCCCTACAATTCTAACTTTTTTTTATCATAATGAGAAAATGAGGGTCGAACTTGAAATTTTAGATCAAATCGCGTAATGTTACAAAAAATCTTGAAAATTTAACAAATTTTGTGTTGGTATAAAATAATGAGAAGCTTATTATGATTATGTGATTATTATTTTGATTATAATGGAGAAACGAGAGTTGAATCTGAATCTATATATCGAATCATAACGTCTCTACTATTAGATTATGTGGAAAAAAATAACAAATCCTTCATGCTGGTATATTTGATCGAGAGGTTTATGATGATTATGTTTTCTTATTATTATGGAAAAATAAGAACCGAACTTGAAAATTAGATCGAATTATAATGTTTCTATTATTAGTGTTATTTTATTAAGTCTGCTGTAAAAAAAAAAAAAACTTATAGCAAATCCTTTTAAAGAAATAATTTTCAAGAAATTTTGATGGAAAGGATAATTATGTGATCATTTATGGTGAAGGTAATTTAGAATCAAATTAAAGATGGTCCCTCCTAAAATGGAATTAGGGCTTACCATTGATCCCAAATATGGCTACTTCAAATGGGGTATGCCTAGCTATTCATGTACTGTGCTTACAATTTTGTCCGACTTTATATTCTACACAGCCACTAACTCTGTCGCTCCAATTTTTTTATTATATTTTTATCATTGTAATTATCCATTAATTACGTAACATATAATTATCCATTAATTACGTAACATATAGTAGTATTACTATTAGATACTATAATAAGGACTATTTAATTCTAAATAAAATATTAGTGTAGAATAATTGTAAATTTCTTGCAATGCCAGCAGATTTCACATGTTTTATTCGTTTCCCAACCTGTAAAACACTATTATAGCTTCGAGCTGCTCATTTATTTCGCTGACACACGTCACTATTAGTAAAAAAAGTTTCGACCTTTCTTATAAAAAATCAAAAGTTCATATCATTGTAACGGTCAATTAGTACCCTATTAAGTTAAGTTTCTATGTACCAAATAGAATCAAATTTATATAGCCGTATACACCATAAAATGTAGGATGTGCATCAATTAATTTGATCACATTCACCTGATTGTACCGAGATAAATTAATTAAAATTTATTTACTTCAATTAACTTACATATGAAATATACCAAATTAAATTATAACCGAGCTAAAAGAATTTATATGGTTTAGTCGGTTATTTTGGTTAATCAAATTTTACTAACATTAACTAAAGAAAATATAATAAAATTTACTTTTGATGTTAATACATAGAAATTACGAGGGCAAATTGATAATAAAATTCTATAAAAAAGAAAACAATACAAATGTCTCAAATTTTTGAACACATACAAAAGTAACATTGTGTAATATCGGTTAATTCGATTGGATCAGTTAATTCGATTGGATCTAGATTAGAAGTAAAATAAAACAAAAAATTTATTTGGTTTGATCGATTAGTTCAATTAAGTTCAAATAGTGCACGCCACAAATATAACGTTCAGAAAAAGAGAAATTGAAAAGAAATTATTTTGGCATATTAGCTTATACAGCATAATCAATTAGACCTATCTAATAAGATCAAATGATCCAAAATTATAAATTCACATCAAATGAACTTGATTTTATTATTATTCTATTTCAATTTACATCTATTTGATCTAATTATAAATATATTTTTTTATCAAAATTAAAATCTAATTACATTAGTAGTTAATGATCAATAGTTAGATTTTTCAAATTTAAAAATAGTCTTTAACAACTGGACCTATTGAAACTCGGAATCAAAATTTAATGTTCTACTAATAAAAAATAAAGTTTTGGATGTAGAAAGGAGTGATAAAGGGTGGTACCAAACTAAGTTGCTAGCTGCCAATGGTGCAATAAATGCAGGCTTATCCTTTGAAACAGATTGAATTAATGATACAGAGCATTTAAAGATAATGAATTTATTACAGTGTCTTAATGATTGTTGTCATAATTCCAACTGCACATCTCAATTTCAGTCAGCTTTTCTGTAACTGTAACGCCTCCATTAGTTCTTCATTTAATGGAGTATTACTGTTATGCAGACTAGTTGTTATTTGTATCAATTTATAGATCAACATCTAATTAATATACACAAATTCGTCATTCACCAATCACTACAAAACCCCACTTCATCTCTCTCTCTATATATATTAGGAAACATTGCACCAATAGTGTTTGAACCTTTTTAAATCTGCTATTTGAGCCCCTAAATCTTTTAAATTAGTGTTTAAACTTTTAAAAGTGCGTCCAACGAGTGTTTATAGCCGATCCTCCCTATTACCAAGCTAATAATAAGGCAAAGTAAAATTTAAAATTGTTAATATGGTTTAATATTTCAGTTTTACATATACAAACATATTTTTACCGTTAGGGAGAGGAGATTTTTAGTGCTTATGGGAGGAATTGATCTCACGACTTTAGCAGAAATATGACAAGCGCACGTACCATTTGAGTTATAGTATTGATATAGACAAATGTCCATAAAACTGTCATTTTTTGCTAACGTGAGAATGCAACTTAAGCAACTATGGGGCTAATTTTTATATTTTAGCATGATGGTGATCAGAGATAACAAAAACAATATTTGATTGGTGTATTTTTTAAAAAGTTAGAACTCTAATTTCAAAAGACAAGTTCAAGCATCAAAATTATAGAACTTAAAAATTTCAGATTCCACTCATATAATTTATTATTGTTAATATTTTTAATTTCAACACCAAAAATTTAATCTGTTGACTCTCATCAATAAAAAGACAACTTTTGTGAAAAAAAATAATTGAATATTTAAAATTGAATATAATTATTATTAATGGTTCATTATTGATTTATGTATGTTTAGTGAGACATTGCATGTCATGAGCTCAAAGATGGCGGAACTGAACTTTGTGGTGTTGAAAATGATTTTTGAGAGCTTTGGAATGGAAAAGCATTATGAATCACACATTAAAGAGAGCACAAGTCTAATTAAGGTAATGAAATATATGGCTCCTCCAAAAGATTCAGCCATTGCTTTAAGTGCTCACAGAGACAAAAATGCCATCACCATCTTATGTCAAAATGAGGTTCAAGGTCTTGAAGTTGAAACCAACGATGGTGAATGGGCTTCAGTAGTGGTTCCTCCAAATGCTTTTGTAGTCATCGTTGGTGAAGCACTCAAGGTAACAATTTTAACCTCTTTTTGTTCTATGCAAATTAAAGGGTTAATCTTATTAAATTATAGCCAAATATTTGGAATCGACAAAATTAGCTCATTTTAGCATATTCGTTATCTTTTGTCAGTTATAGCATAAAGAATGGTGAATGAATAATCCTTCCGATTTTTAAAGGTCTATCTATGACTAATAAAAACAATAAACGTTTGGTATTTCAATAGAATTAATCCTAAATTAAATATATTAGAAAGATTTATTTGTTAAATTACAATGATATTGGTGTTTCACCGGATTAGGTGTGGAGCAATGGGCGCCTAGAAGCAGTAAGACACAGGGTGGTGATAAGTGGAAAAGAAGATAGATATTCTTGCGCACTATTTACAATGCCGAAGGAGGAATCAAAGATTGAAGTACCATGCGAACTTGTGGACAAAGACCATCCTCTTCTCTATCGTCCTTTTATTTTTTCTGATTATATTTCTTATTTTGTCTCCAAGCTTACTGATGATGCTCTTGAAATTTATGCTGCCATTTGATACATTTTATTTGTTTCCTGTTCAAAATTGTAATTCATTATGTGTTTTTGTGGAAGACTTGTCAATTGCTTGACATTTTATATCTGTTCCATTTATCGTCGACGGTCAGTTACATTTTTTTTTCATGTTTTTATCCATGGGAGGAATATGCATTGAAATATAGATGATCCCTTTTCGGTAGGCTGTTTTCGGGCAAATCTTTTAACATTAAAGCATTACGTAATGCAATGAAGAGTGTGCAAAGATTGAATAAGGAATTTAAGATTACTGAGGTAAGAAGGGTCTCTTTACTATGAAGGAGTTATTATTTACTCCCTCCGTTCTTTTTTAGTTGTCCATTTAATAAAATATATTTATCTCTAATTAGTTGTCCATTTAGGATTTTAATGTGACTTTAGCTATTATTTTCCAAATTTACCCATCCCTAATAAATGCCTCCATGTTTTTATTTAAAAAGCATTTATTAACTAATAGAGCTATATTAGTATTTCTCTTTATAAATTAAGATAAAATAAGCACTATCTTAATATGTGTAATATTGGCTAAATGGACAACTAAAAAAGAACGGAGGGAGTATAGACTATCAAGATTTACATTTTAAAGGGCAATTGTCAAATTTTTATAAATGTATGACTCCCTCCGTCCGGTTTCTTGACTTTTACACATAAATTAAAAAAACATTAATTACTTTAATTTTTTTTCATTTTTCCCTATTAATGATGGATTTATAATTTGTACACATACACTAATAGTTATTAATTATAAAAAAATGAGATAAAAGAGGAAAATTTTATATAAATTGACATATAAAACACGATATAACCTTTTTAAGTAGGACATGTAAAAATGGAATATGTCCCTTCTTAAATAAAATGGAGGGAGTAGATTTCTATCGGCCTAATGATGAAAAAAATACAGACTTTTATAATTTATTGTAATTTGAATTGATTTTTTTAATTATTTTTATAGTAATAGTTAAATTGTTTTTTTTTTGTAATAATAGTCAAATTGGTGGTCAAACTTACAACAAAAAATATAAATTTGGCTATAATTGCAACAAAAAAATGCAATTTGATTATTATTACAATAATTAAAAGTGTTGGTTTAAATTACAACAAGTCGTGAAGGTTTAGATTTTTTTCACCATTAAATCATTTCTATTTTAGCAATGATAGAGAGATTGGATTTTTGAAGGACAATATTTACCTAATTTTTTAATTTTTTAAAATTATATTTTAGTTTGTACGCCATAATTAAAATTAAGCGGCTCATAGCCCTTATGGATAATTTATTCTCTAATATTATCATTAAATTAAATTTCTAAATAAGTTCACGCTTTACAATTGAGCAGTCATGTTTTGTTTTACCATTTCTATTTCATCTAGTTTAGCCTCGACCAAAAAAAAAAAGAAAGAAAAATGGCCCCGCTTTGTGTATCTAAATTTCTTAATGCAGTCGCGAATTGCGACGTCGTTTGCTACAAGGCGTTGTTTGAAAGTCAAACTAAAATACGGCCAGTACCCTGCGGAAGTTTTGAAAAAACAATGGCGTTTCCGAAATCAGACGAAGAAGAAGAAATTGGCAATTCCATAGCGAAATTGAGTGCCGATTTGGATGATAAGGTTGTCAATTTCCTCTATTGTCATTCTTATGTAAATACTGCTGCTATTATTAAAATCTAATTCATGTTTCAAAATTATCTTTAATTGCAGAATGAGAAGAAGATCAATCTCTTAAACCAATTGAAACCATTACGCGAAGCTGCTGATGAAGCAGTTCAAATATTGCTGCCAATTTTGCAGTCACTACAGGTGAAATCAGCAAAACATACAATAAAAAAAAATTGATTGATTGATTTCTCATAAAATGTTGGCGGTGTTATAGGTTTCAGAAAAGCAAGAATCTGATGCGGAAGCTAGTTATATCGCTAAGAAATCAAAGTTGGAAGCTGAGGTTTATGAATTAGAGAATAAATGTGCTAGTTATGATCTTGATTATGCTATTGCTCATTCTACGAAGATTCTTGATTCTTTAAAGAAGGTAATTATGATTCTGCGATTATTTGAAAAATCTTGATTCTTTTAATTTATTCTAGTACTTATTAGTGTAGTACCATGTCTATATGTGGTAGTTAGATTAGTTTGTTCTTCTATTCTTTTAGTAATTCAGGATGTGTAATTTTGTTCTCGTAGGAACTTGCATGTCGATTACGCGATGTCATGTCAGTAAAGCGGCAGATTGATGATGTTTCAACTCAGCCTGAGCTAATTCAGTATGTTGATTCACTTCCATTTTGCCTTAATTCAGCTGTCATGTTTTAAATATTTTTATTTTGCTTCAAGTTCAAATATGTTTTCTTTTTGGTTCGTGTGAAAAATGATAGGTACTTTTCTCGATAGTCTGTTACTTGAGCATATTTCAGTTGAAGTTGCAATGTAGTTATTCCACTTCACTTTAATTATTCAAAGAGGCCATTACCTTCCTCTAGCAACTTCACTTCATTTATTTTACTATGGGTTATTTATTTTTATGAAAGTGGAGCTCAATCTTATTGGTGCTTACTGTCATTTGAGCAACAAATGCCTTTTACAATTTCTGTTTAACACTATTTGTTTTGTAAGGTTCACATCCATCTCTCATTTCTTAATTCTTATAAATTATTGATCATAAGATTTTGTACTTTCCCTTTATCATGCTTGCTTTCTAATTTAATAGTGGAATCTGATGCTTCATTTTCAGGTATGAACGCCGACTTTCAGAGCTGAATGCTCACATCCAGGTTTCAGATCCCATGTGTGGTTGACTGGCCTTACGTTCCAGTTTTTAGCTACATCTACATTTGGTTGGTTCCTTCAATGACAATACCATGTATTCTCACTTTGCTAATGAACAGGAAAAGCATCGTCAAACCCGCAAATATTATGCAACTTATAATGCTCTTTTGGAGATTAAAGAAATGATGCTGAAGGAAACTTCCTTGTTAAATTCAATTAGTTCACAGGTACAATCAATTGAGAATCTGTTCAAGTGTTAAGTCTGTAGGTCTTTTTACGGATGATGACATGCTAAGGCCTGTTTGGCAAAGATTTTTTTTTCTTACTTCCTTTCTCATTTCTAGCCCCTTTTATGTTGTTATTATTGTGCTATTGTAGGATTTGATTTTTCTTGTTACTTATGCTAGTGAAGTTTCATAGTTGAATTAGTTGAAAGGGTGTTGAAATGGTATTGTTTGTTATTGTACAATATGAATATAGCATAAAGTGGTAAATGCAAATTCTCTTTACTCTAACTCATGGCTTTGCTCATTCGTCAAAATTCTGCTTGGCTTTTTAATTTGCCTTTGTTTTGCGGCAATGGACTCGTATATGTGCTGTACCAAAAGACTTAGAATTTATGCTAGAATGTTTGTACAAGTGATTTGCAATGACTGATTGATTGTTACTAATCGCTTTACCCTTCAATTTTTACAGTTCCAGGATGCTATTGCAAGTACTGATGGTCGCATGAAGCTAATTAATTCCATGGAAGGAATTGTAAAGGGAAGCCAACAGGTAATTGTGATCCTCTCTTGCATGTGTTAAGGAAGGAGATAAGCAGTACTTAGATAACTTCACTAGATCATAAAGATAATGTAATAGGAAAAAGATGCCGCATAATTAGATTATGAAGGCTTTTTCTTCCATCAGGCATCAATTTGTGTGCTATGCCTCTAGTATCCCATTGCTTTAAATTTTTGACAAATATAGATGCAAAAGGCTCAATCTATCAACTCGTTGTTTGTCACGTATGCATCTAGCTGGACTTACTCCAGAACCAAGGGTTAACTATTTTCATTTCATGAGTAGTCTATATTCAAGCCATCAGATTTTGGGATACTGTATTTTAAGTACTTCCACTGGCCGTTCATACAATAAAAAAATAATCAAGTAATGGGATAATTCTTTGGCCTTTACTTCTCAGAGGAGAATAGTGTAGTTAAAACAGATTGTAATATTCAGAGTCAGACAACTTATCCCATCAATCACTGCTTATTTTTTTGAATGAATTGTGCACCGTAATCTGTTCTGAATCCAATCTTATAGAAGCTCCAAAAGGTCCAAGTTGGGCTTCAGGAAGAGCAGAAAGCTTGTGATGCCTTGAAGAAGAGGTATGCTGCAGCAATAGCAGAGCAGAGACATTATTATTCTCTCAAAAAAGATTTTCAGGTAATTTATGCTCTCATTATTCCATATACTATATATAGCAACATAAACAACGCTAAAATTCTTAGAGAAAATATTTGATTTTCAACATTCTTGAAATATCTGATAGCAATTATTTTACATTTCAAAATCTTGTAGTTGCTGTTTGATCTCTTTCTGCTTAGCTTATTGTGGTGATTATGGATGCAAATGGCATTTTTCTGCTTTACAAGACATGCATAGGCATTATTGCAGTTGCAGCTTTTAGTATTTGTTAATGAAGCTCTCAATTTGTAGGAGGAATGTGCAAAGAATGAGAGACTTAAGAGCCCAAAGTCTGTTTGAAACATCTATGGATGCAAGGCTAACATGTTGAAGAAAAATTACACACGACAACGGTTGTGTCACGTGCAGCAAATCAATGAGACGTTTGCACTATTAGGATATTTAGTGATAAAAATAATAATCAATGATTAATTTTTCAATATCGCCAATATATTCATTGATTTGTTGTAAAAATGATGTGACACAACCGTTGCACGTAGACACTCCATGTTGAAACAAGGGATTTGCATTGGAAATTTTGGTTGGCTGAAACAATGATTCTTTCTGGGCTTTGCATGTTATGTTTCAATGTAAAGTGGTCTCAGTTAAGTTGTTGAAATGATATTGAACACAATTTAAAACAAGGGTTAATCTAGTTATCCATTTTGGCTAAATTTATTTGGAGGTCCCTGAATTACACCTTTCTTTTATCTTGGTCTTATACTATTTTTCACTATTTTTTGTTTAAACGATCCCTTTTTAACGGAATGGACAGAGCGTGTATTCACACTTCGTCTAACTAACAGAGTTTTACCTTGATGAAGCCACGTGCTCTAACCAGAAAATAAATAATGCCACGATAGAAATATTTATGTTGTTTACCGGTTAAACCAGTCACCCTCTCCACACTCTGTTCATCTTCTTCCCTAAACACAACCCTTCATTTAATTTGATTTCTTTCATTCCATCTGTTTAAAACAAAATCAAGAAAAACCCACAAAGGCCACTTCGATTATTTCCAGTAATGGTATAGTTAGATTTTTTTTCCTTTTATTTCATTACCTGGAATAGCACTATTAAACTAGCGGGCTCGTTGCGGGAGATCTCTACACGAGCAAGGTTGTTTTGATAAAGTGTTCCCGCCGTTGAATATGGCATCAGAGATCAAGGGGGCACTGAAACTCGAAGGGTTTGGGTTATTCATGTTAGAGATGATTACACTTCTAATTAATAACGCTTAAATGCTTCAAAAATCATGAACTTTCGCGTGTTTTTGGTATTTGACACGAATTTTTAATTTTGGCGTAAAAATACATGAACTATCTAATTTTTGCAATAATAACACCGGTTGAGATTTCGGTATAAATCTGCTTATATGGCACCGGATAATGCCATGTTGTCCCAACAAGTGTCATGTATTCTAAAAACAAATTTGTGTCGTTTTTATTGGGCCCCATCTCTTTTTTTTTCGAGAAAATTAGGATAAATACTCCATTTTTAAAAATAATTTGATTTCCTACCTCAATAAGGAAAAGATATAAAAAATACCTCATTATTTTAATATTTTTATTTTTTTACTCTAAAACATATTTATATTATAATTATACCTACTATTTATTAATTTTTTACTCCAAGTATATTTTTTCTACTCCTATCATGTTACAGTTGGCTTTTTTTTATATTTGTCTTTCTTTTTCTCTCTCTTCTCTCCTCGTCCTTTTCTTCTTCTTCTTCTTCTTCTTCTTCTTCTTCTTCTTCTTCTTCTTCTTCTTCTTCTTCTTCTTCTTCTTCTTCTTCTTCTTCTTCTTATTCTCTGGTTCTTTTTTTTTGTTTTTTGTTTTTTATTTCTTCTTTCATTCTTTATTTTTTTCTTTGCTCTACCGCCGTCCTTCATCGCTCCGCCGCCGTTCCTTCGTCGCTCCACCGCCGTTCTTTCATTGCTCCGCCGTTTTTTATATTTAATTTTGGAAATTTTTTCTCAACTCGTGGTGATTAATACGATTTATTTTGATTTTCAGATCTAAAAGAATTACTCTTGAATTTTCTCATTTTTAAATCTAAACATTTGCATTAAAAACGATTTTATACACAAAAATTGATTTCTGCAAAAAAAAACAGCTTCTGTTTATCATATGAGTATCATCACTGCATTATCATGTAAGTATCATAACACTGCAGAAAAAATTGATTTTTTTTTATTAAAAACAACCTCTGATTATCATGTTATTATCAATATATTATCATTTCGTTATCATAACACTGCAGGAAAAAAATCTCTGGTTATCATGTTATTATCATAATATTATCATATAACACTGCAGTATGATAACTAGATGATAATGAAATATGATAAGATTATGATTATTGGATGATAATGTACGTGAAAATATAATTATAAAAAGATTCATGATACCAGTGATAACCAGATGATAATTAAATAGTAATAAAGTAAAGATAATAGTATGATAATATAATACCTATATAGAAAACAATGCATAAAAATTATGATAACGAGATGATAATGTTAAGATAGAGTAGTATGATAATTGGATGATAATGTACGTGAAAATATAATTACAAAAAGATTCATGATACCAGTGATAACCAGATGACAATTAAATAATAAAATTATGATAATAGTATGATAATATGATAATATAGTGATAATAACATGATAATCATTTTGTTATCATAACACTACATGAAAAAACAACATCTGATTATCATGTTATATTATAATATTATCATATAACACAGCGGTATGATAACTAGATGATAATAAAATATGATAATTGGATGATAATGTACGTGAAAATATAATTACTAAAAGATTCATGATAGCAGTGATAACCAGATAATAATTAAATAATAAAGTTATTATGATAATAGTATGATATCTATATGGAAAACAATGCATAAAAATTATGATAACGAGATGATAATGTGAAGATAGAGTAGTATGATAAGATTCTTATTGATAATAAAACGATAATGGTATGATAATATAATACATATATAAAAATAAATTACAGAAAAATTATGATAACGAGATGATAATAATCTGCTACATACGATACTAATAATGACATGATAATAAAATGACAATGCAATATGATATATTGATAATTATATGATAAGGTGAAACTGTGATAATCATATGATAATGTAATATTGTGATAATCATATGATAATATGATTTTGTCTGATATTATCCAACAGTATCATCACATTATCATATAATAATCTATTACATACGATACTGATAATAATATGATAATAAGATGACAATACAATAGGATACACTGATAATTACATGCTAAGATGAAACTGTGACAATCATATGATAAAGTGATACATTGTAATCATATGATAATGTAATACTGTAATTTTTTATTTAATTCAAATAATTTTTGAATATGCTATTAATATAATAAAATATTTAAATAGTAGTATATATTTATAAATTATAAAATATTTGATAATACTGAAATAAATGAAAAGAAAATATTTTATTTATTAGTAATTTATAATAGCAAATTTGTTAATTTAAAGTATGAAGAAATAAAAAATACCTAATTTAAAAAAGTTTGAAACAAGTAAACAAAATAAAAGTTTGAAAAAAAGAAAGGGAGAGACGTCAGGTATGAAAAAAGAGAGAAAGAAAGAAAGAGAAAGAAAAAGAGAGAAAGAAAGAGAAAGAAAAAGAGAGAGAGTGTGTCAGAGAAGTCTATTATATAGACAGAGTAAAATCCTAATAAGTTAGACATGGAGAGTAAAAACATCAAAATGGCCAAATTTTGGAGTATTTTTGTTGACTTTTCCATGTTGAGGTAGAAATTCAAATTATTTTCTTTTTTTAGGTAAATTCATAAATCTCTCTTTTTTTTCTGCCCAATTTCATCTTTTTTTGAAAGGCCCAATTTCATAGGCTTCTCTTAAGGTTACTCCTCCTCCATCACTGCCGCTGAACATACCACATCGCTGCCGCTGAACATACCACATCGCTGCCGCTAAACATATCACATCGCTGCCTGAACCGTCGAACATCGCCGCCTTCTCCATATAACACCTCCTTCTTTGTCGTCCCGTTGCGTGTCAATTGCTCGCTACTTCCATCGAGAACGCCGAGCTTCTACCGCTGTCAACCGTCTATTGCCGGAATGGGAGACATGCTTGGTGGTGGCTCGTGAAAAGCGCAAGTTGCTGGAACAATGAAATTAATAATTACGTTTTTAACAAAATTAAAAATTGGGTTTGGTTTTTCTTGTTGCTTTGATTCTTGCAACTGTTAAAGATTTTTTAGATTTTTTTCTTATTGCTTTGATTCTCGAGCAGAGCCGCCGGAAGAGAAGGCGGAGGCGATGGAGGTGTCGGTTAGTGATTCAGAAATTGTTCTTGTGTCTAATTTTGAGCAATTTTATTTTGTGGGTTATGTCCAATTTTGAGCAATTTTATTTTGTGGGTTATGTTTTTATTTTTCCTGTGTCCAAACTCTTGTTTGTTTACTGCTGCAATTTAGAATTTGAAAAAGAAATGAAGGAAGGCATGGAGGTTGGGAGGAGACGCATCAGCGGGGAAGAAGAGGAATAGGTGTGGGTAGAAGATGAATGTAAAAAATGCAGAAATAATCCCTGTATTTTTTAGATGTGTTTAATAAAGAAACAAATTTAAGATTCAAAAACTACACCGTTTTGATGACAAGGATGAGTTCTTCCATGGGTTGGGACAACATGGCATTATTCGGTGCCATATAAGCAAATTTATACCGGAATCTGAACCGGTGTTATTATTGCAAAAATTAGATAGTTCATGTATTTTTATGCCAAAATTAAAAGTTCGTGTCAAATACCAAAAACACGCGAAAGTTCGTGATTTTTGGAGCATTTAAGCCAATTAGTTTCTTGAATACTTTACTTAAAAAATTGATTGAATTGCTTAGTTTAGATGATTTTGATTTCCTTTTTATTTAGATATAAACATTAAATAGTCCTTTTCATTTAAAGTGGTTTGAAATTATTGAAATCGGATATGAATAAATTTTTTGTAAAGATTTAAATCAAAAGTTTCTTAGAGATTTATTGCAAATGGAGGAATTGATTTATGTAGAGAGAGAGAGAATTTGGTGTTGCTGTGTTTGTATAGTGAGAGAAAGTAGAGTCTTTCATTGTTTAAAAATCAAAGAAGATGAGCAGCTTTTTTGCAAAAAGAAAAAAATAAAAAAATTACATGTATTGCACATGTGTTGCAGATGTTTTAATTTATAAAATTACATCGTTTGTTGCTGATGTAGATATATTATTTTCCCAACACTCACAGAAACGGAGTGTGATTCGCACTCTTTTCCATCCATTGAAAAAAGACCTTTTAGATAGAAAAAGGTATATAGAGGGATTTAGAAAAGTGAATAAATAGTACAGGGATTATATAAAGAAAAGTGAATAGTATAAGGATTTACAAATGGGTTTAGCCAACCATCTTTTCCATTTTGAAATGATTATGATTCTTTTAGAGCAAATTACTTTGATACCTTTTATATATAACATAGTTTACGTTGGTGTCTTTTTTGTTTTATGATTAAATAATATTATTTTTCGTTTTTATTTCCGTTAAAATTTTAATGATCTTGTTCTAGTAATTAACTCAAAAGATTGAATTAGTAAGATTAAATTTTAATTTAGTTCTTTAATTTATTTTAACTAAAATATAATTTTTTTATTTTATTTTATGATATTCAATGGTTCAATAAATTTTATTTATTTGTTTGTTTTGTAATGTTTTAAAAAATATAATTTTTTTTTAACTTTTTTTTAACTTTTTTTTGGAAATAATTTTGTTAGTTTTTATAAAGTTTTTTTAGTTTTTAAAAGTAAGAGTAGTAAGAAATAAAATTAATTGAAAATTAATAAAAATAAAAATAACTGTTTTATATGTTAGATTCATCAAGTCATTAACTCTTAAAAATATAATATCTGTTAATATTTATCTTAAAAATAAATGCAAGGATTAAGCTGAAATCTAGTTATATTAATTAATTAAGTCATTTAGCTTAATTGACTAACATCAAATATAAAATGGGATGATTAAAATATTAGTGGAAACGAAATGAAGATGATATTAAACAAAAAAAGAGTGCAAGTGTGAGTTATGCAATATGTCTTAAATATCAGAGTAATTTATTCATCGTTTTAGGAGTTTCCAAATCATAATTTGATATGCAATATTTTAAATTTGATTGAAAGACACTTTTTACCTTACAAAAATCAAAGAAGACACCCTTTTCTTTACCTTTGCTCATACAATCTTGATTTGTTCAAGAAATGACCAATTGACCATCACTTGTTATTAACGTCTCGGTTCAAAATTTTATCAATTTTTTTTAAAAAAAAAATTGAATTGGACCGATTAGTATAATTTATTTTTGACTTTAGTTTGACAATTACAAAAAAAGAAATATTGATTTTGAAGTGATGCAATTGTAGTTTAGTAATTATTTTCATTTTTTTTGGTAAATGGTGTAATTTCCTCTAAAAAAAAGCTTCTCTCAAATTGTTTCGAATAAACCGATTAAAATGACGATTCGTTGGAAATGAATATCCACCATCCGGAACTAGCGTATTCGGGATTTCCAAAGTAAATTTTATATTTTAATTTTTTTATTCATTCGGATTGGGCCAGCGCCATCCCAGTGGGACAATCCATCGCCACCCAAGGGCGCTGGCCCAATAAAAAAAATAAAAAAAAATTGAAAGATAAAAAATGTAAAAACGCAAAATCGATCATTTACGGAGGTTCTCGTCCTCTATTTCGGTTAAATTCCGACATTTTTATTATAAATCCGCTCGATTTTCGTCAGGTTTTTGGTTGAGTTGAAAGGATTGAGTTTTTTGTTTGAAAATGAAATTGAGATAGGGGTATTTAGGTAAAAAGTAGGACGGTGGGTAGTAATTTAGGACGGTACTATTTAATAAGGTCCTTTGTTTGATATACTCTTTCTGTTCCCATCGCTTAAAATGGCAGAAAGTACGTCTTTAATTACACCGTGGATGAATTTAATTTAATTATTATGGATTTGAAGAGTTTGGATATTAAATATGATGAAGATTTGTTTAATATTTAATCATGATACAAGCTCAGTTAAAGGAGTTAAATCTACCCTCTTTTTAAAAGAACTTATGGACGACAAACTTATGGGGAATGCTAGTAGAATTTTTGATTATGCGGCCTTTGCAGACAGTACTAGGATGAAACAGACATATTATGATAATAATAATAATTCTAAGCATATAAACTCTTCTTGCAACTATTGGAGGAAGAAGAATCATCTAAAGATTGATTGTCAGAAAATTTCAAAAAGCAATAACTATCAAGTTGTCTCACGGTCCGATTTTTCATATTATGACTAACGTTAGAGAATAGGAGTGGTTGCTCTAAAATTCATGGCAAGCCTTTTTATATACCGACAAAACACTATCAAACAACATGTGTAATATCATCTATCATTACGCAATCTATCACCGTTCGGGAGGCAACTCTGAGCCAATTAATCAAATGAAAACAATCACAAAATTAACATTCGTATTCACATTCATTAAGCGTATATTTCATAATTGAAATACAAGCATTTTATTTCATTTCTTTCCTTACCTCATAAACATGTTTGATTCATCTCAAAAATGCTCGACTCTTTTTTCCTTCACGTCCTAGCACACATGCTTATCAACAGATGTTCATTCTATATTAATCAAACAAGCATACCATATTTATCGTTTCAATACTGGAAAATTTAGACCAGTATATAAATACAATATAAACATATAAACAAAGTTACATAACGACTTCAAACCACTACTACTACAGAGTTAGAAGTAAAACAATTTTTACATACTTATGAAACAAAACAAACTCCCAAAAATCAAGGCTTTCGGAAGGAAGCTTCAATCAACTGATAGTGATTTCCTGAAATATGGGGGAGATAATGAAATGGTTAGTCAAAACTGGGTGAGTTTATATTATTACTAATAAACATTTAGTTAAAATCTAAAATAGATAAATAAACTTAATCAAATATATAGTTGAATGGAATTCTAATCCTCAAACCATTATCAAATACCAAATCACGAATCATAACAATTCAAAGATCGTGATCCCGAGAGAATATGGCTCGACCGAGTTAGCCACCGACCATTGCTTAGTCCACTATCAACATAACTAATTATCAAGTTCAAGTGGTCTCTCGAGAGAATGTGGCTCAACCGAGTCAAGCACCGACCATCACTTAATACACAAGTTGTGAATCCTGAGAGAATGTATCCCGATCGAGTTAACTCACTAAATTCAATGTTGGTCAACTGAGTTAACCTCACACCTAACAATCCATAAATTCGTCAAATTCATATCACAACCACAATAACATACACGAACCCGACTTTAACTGGGGTGTAAAAATTTGCATTTAACTCATAATTAAATACACGTCAAATTCATATCACAACCACAGTAATTTTGTGCATCATTTCCATAACTTATATAAACGGACTTAAGAACGAACCAAAAAGCTCAGCAAACGCTTATTGGAAAATTATTGAGTTAAATGCAAATTTAATTATGAATTTGTGCAATCATATATGTTATTCAATGAAATAAAATATAAAATTTATTGAGTTAAATGCAAATTAAACTATGAATTATATCTTGACTTGTAAATAAAATCTGGACTTTGAAACTTGACAAAATTAATTATCAACTCTTATGTTTTGACAAATTAGAATACCAATCTATTTTTAATTTAAAAAATAATGACGTAAACACCAGAATATATAGCCACATTAACGTTTTTTTGAACAAAATAAAATTGGTATATTATGATTTTGATAGAAAATAAAAGTTGGTAACTAATTTTGCTGAATCCAAAATTTCATATTACAAACATGCTTGCAATTAATCCAAATATATTTTATAAGTTTTCATTATGTCAATTTTGATTTTCATACTCGCTTTTAACCTTAAAACAATCCTACTGTAAATAATTTTATTAGAGGACTAAATCTACCACTAATGAAATATATATGCGTCACACATACATATATTAGTATTTATAGTACATGTGATGTAAACTATTTTCTCATACACACAAAAGGTGCCAAATTTATCTTATAATAAACAAAAACAAACATAAAAATTAAAATCTCTGATGTCAGACGACATCATTTATTTATATATAGAGATCTATATATATGATTGCTTCATTGAGATCAATATTATATACCCCTGCAAAAGCCGACTAATTCTATTTTCTATCATTACATGCATATCAATATTTGAATCATGCATATCTAATTAACTTCATAACAATTAATTTATACAGGCATAAAAATCCAAGAACGAATCTTCCATTTTGATGAAATTAACTTGGGAAAAATATGCATGGCATTTTAAAAGAATATTATAAATACCCTTTAGCAGCAACTAATAATCATACAAATCAGTAACAAAAAGAAAGAACAAGTATGGGGTCGGCTTGTGAAAACCAGATTCCGACCATTGATCTTTCCCAGAGTTCAGGAGGCGATCGTGACAAGGTCCGAGGAAGCCCGGAATGGGAGAAGTTATGCAAGAAGGTTAAAGAGGCATGTGAAAATTATGGGTGTTTTGAGGTGGTGTATCATAATATATCCATGCAAGTCAGAGATGAATTTTTCTCATTGATGAAGCAGTTTTTTATGCTTCCATTAGAGACCAAAAGGAAGAACTGTAATCCAAAGCCTTACCATAGCTATGCAGGACTGAGTCCTTTAGCTCCAATTTATGAAGGATTTGGTATTGAAGATGTTTCTAATTTTGACTCTCTCAAAGGGTTTGCAGAGCAGTTGAGCTGGCCACTTGATGATCTTGATAACTTATGGTCAGTTTTTCCGTCATTTTTTAATTATTTGGTAGAATGATTTTATCTATCCATAATTACGAGAAAATTGATAAAATAATATCTGACAATTGGGTCTGCCATATATACACACACACATATATTCAAGCAGTAAATAAAAATGAAAATATTTAATTAATAAAAATAAAATATATTTTTGTCT
This sequence comes from Mercurialis annua, assembly GCF_937616625.2. NCBI lineage: Eukaryota > Viridiplantae > Streptophyta > Magnoliopsida > Malpighiales > Euphorbiaceae > Mercurialis > Mercurialis annua. The sequence goes on along the minus strand of NC_065570.1, from coordinate 52,587,270 downwards.
CTTAATTTATTGATAAAATAAATTAATCTTCAGTTGAAGATAAAATCATAAAATTTAAAGAAATTATATTAAAAGTTCACATGTTTATTATAGAAAATTTTGTAAATTTTCTCTCAAAAAATGTAATATTTTAGCTTAAAAATACTGAATTATATCTTAATTTTATTAATAAGATTCTTCATCTGTTTAAATTGCTTCTTAGATATAATTGACTAAAAACGTGCAATTATTATACAAAATTGTCAGAAAGTTTATTTAGGATAATTCCATCATAGTTGTGATTTAGATTATTAAATTTATTTTTTGAATTGGGATATGATTTAGATTATTATAATTGTATCAGCAAAATCTTGAGCTCCATGGTGAAACCATTAGACGAGCTACACCGTATGATTATGATGCTAATCGTGGATAGTTACGGTCTGGGCGAGAAAATGGATTCAGACTCAGCAATACCAAGTAAGACACTTTTACGTATGATGAAATACAGAGCTCCATTACCTGACGAAAATGCCACTGGACTCTTTGCTCACACTGATAAACCACTCTGTACACTTCTCTATGAGGATCATGTTTCAGCCCTTCAACTCGAAACTAAGCGTGGCCGATGGATTACATTCTCTCCATCGTCGCCTTCTTCCTATTTCTTCATCGTCGGAGATCCTCTCATGGTATATCGTTTTACCTTCATTCCCGCCATTTAATATACTCATGATTCATATGATTTTATATCAATGGTAACCAAATCCTCTCAGTTAAATCAACCGAGTTTGGTATTGAATATGGTATGATCGTGCTGTTGCAGGCATGGAGCAACGGGAGATTGCATGCAGTGAAGCATAGAGTGATAATGAAAGGAGACAAAGATAGATATTCCATTGGAGCATTTCGAGTTCCAATTGAGGGTTCAACTATCAAACCGCAACAATCACTAATCGATGAATCTCATCCCCAAATTCTCAAAGAGTTTAATTATATGGACTTCTTCAACTTCTCTGCTACTCCTGAGGCGATGGCCATGGATTCAGCCAAGCAAGTGTTTGCATTTGCTGGGATTAATTAAGCAATCATGTTATAGTCATATCACATTTGAAAAACTTAGTTCACAACTTGAATTAGTCTTCTCAGTTTGTATTAGAACCCGCTTTATGCCAGTTTATATTAAATACATGTATACTTGATCAAAATTAACAAATGGGACATGTCCATCAGTCCGTTAAAAAATGATTCTAATATAAACCGGATTCAACAAAAGAGAAAATCGATTCTAATGTTAACTAGATTCTACCAAAGAGAACCGATTCTAATATGAATTGAATTCGACCAAAGAGAAAACCGATGCAAGGAAGAGCAGATACCTCTTAATAGAATACAAAAACATTACAAGATACAAACTGCCCAAGAAGCTTGAACATTGATCTGTAAGTTGACAAAAGGTTTTATATACCAGATTACAGCAACAATAATAACAACAGTGGTTAGTGTCTAGGGTTATAAGAACCTGAAACTGAATAGAACGCAAAACAGGTAGATTTGATTGACTGACCAAAATAAACAAGCTAAAAGCATTTCAATAGTACCCGTTAAACGCTCTGACACAGAATCATATCATTTCCACAGCTTCACAAACTTATCATGACTCGCAGACGCGACCAACCCTGTTGCGGGTGATACAGCCAGGGCGGCAATTAGTCCTTCATGTGCCGAGAGAGTCATAGTCTTGTTTTCAGTCATGTTCCAAAGCTCCAAGGACTGCACCAAAACATTCCATTATCGAGTCAGGTAGATATAGGTATGTGCAAAAACTGAACCAAACTACATAATCGAACAGAAACAATAAATTAGGCTCGGTAAAATTAAAAAAAATTGAATTTTGCTCCGGTTTGGATATGGAAGTAAAAACATTTCAGTTCAGTTTTAGTTTAAACCAAGCCAGAAAAACTGAATCAAACTGAAAAAATCAACCGAACCGAATTGGTTTGGAAAAATTTACATTTTACAACCTTGTAACATCAGTTAAGTTTTGAGAAAAAAAATTGGTTTGAGCCAAATGCACATCCCTAGCTAGAACAGGTTAAACTAGAACTGCCACATAAAATTACATACAGAGGCACTGCATAAGCAACAAATGCTACTCGTATATCTCAGATCAAATTAACTTGCCTGGTAACAACCAATGACTAGTAACGAAGGGTACGTAGGGTGGAAAACACATGAATGGAACTTGTTGCCATTACAGCTCAAGTCATGAACACAGTCTCCCTCGCTACCTGATCCCAGTCTCCATACTCTGACAGAGTCCTCACTGACTGATGCTAGATACTCACCAGTTGGATCCCAACAAACCGAGTGGATCGGCTTAGTATGTCCCTACAGTTAATTTACATTCAATGGAGGCTTAGCTATGCCAGAGGAGATGATAAAAGAAGATGGGGAAAATCACGTGTATGCATTAATTTAAAACAAATAAATAACAAAAATTAAAAATATTGGAATCATCTAGAACAGCTAAGAAACATGCTACAATACATTAAAAGTACGAACTGAGATGCTACAGTATAAGATTTGCAGGTTCTTTGGACAATCTTTATTAAAATCTTGTGACCTATTCATGTTTCAAAGACTTGTGCAGGATTAGAATAATTTGAATAGAGCCCAGAAAAAAAAAACACCAGCTAACCTGTAATGAATGTCGGCAAGCTTGTGTCTCGACATCCAGTATAGATACCACATTCTCGGCAGCTGCAGCAAGATACCTTCCCGAACGAGGCTGAAATCTCATTTGTGCCGTACCACCCTGGTTCACACCAAAACAAAAATGAAAGTACAAGTAAAATCAGCATTTTCCATACCAAGCTAGGATAATAAACGAATAAATGAAAGAGCTCCAAACCAAATGGTCTACAAAGTTCTACCTTGAATACCCTTGAACAACTACCGTTATTAATACTCCAATAACGTATTTCACCATCTCCATCACAAGAGCAAATGAGGTCCTCTTTACTCGGATGGAAATCTAGCGACATGACAGAGGCTGAATGTCCCGTAAAAGTACGCAAGGAGTAACTGGGCTGCAAAACCATTCGAGAGAACTCTGTCAATGAAGCAACACCAAAATCATTCAGACCATTCAACTCGAAGTTAGATTCTATTATTAGTCCATGGAGACGTTGTGTGAATATTTAAATTATCATATGTGCTAACTGTAATGAAATAAACGTTCTACATAATCGTGGAGATAGGATCACAGTTTGGTGACAGATAATTCAATCCATCTATCCATAAAATTGTGTTAAGACTAATTCTTTCTAATGTCATACTGATGCTACATGACCAAAACCATAGCATATACTGTTTACTAACATTGTCAGCATCCCAAACTCTGACAGTTTTGTCAAATGAAGATGTGGCGAGGCGTGGCATGCTTGGACTGAAACGAACATCTGTAATCAATGACGAATGTTCTTCAAGCGTAGTTTTTGGCTTTAAATTGTCTGTGTACCACAATACAGCCTGTATCATAAACCATCAATCAGATAATTAAAAATTAAAAATTTAGCTAAAAAAGATCAAGCAAACTGTTGCATGTCTTCTCTTCTTTTTCAGAACAACGTGGAGCACAACATTTCTGCTTGTTTAACAATCGATGAAGACTCCGAAATAAATTTCCAGAAACATAAAAAATTGCACTCATACTTGAATGTTTTAGAGTATCTTTACTTTTTCTTCATACTTGCCTTTTTATCATGGCCACCACTAGCCAACAGTTTTCCGTCGGAGGAGAAGTGGCAGCAGATTACTTTGCTTGCACTTGCTCTTACTGAACTCACTTCAGTAAATGTGAACCCTGAGATCAAATGTTAATTTTCAACTTGAGTGAATCACCGTAGTCAAAGATAAGGAATCTCATTTAGTCCTAACAAATTCAAAATGCAGTTAAATTTTTAATTAAGCTCATCATCGATGTTTTTTGCTATGATATATGTATAGCTCCTACATAACAATAGTAACTTAGTAAGTTAGTAACATATCATTTAAAATATCTGAAAACAACTAGCTCACTGTTGTATCATTATCAATTCAAGAAATAAAAACACCATACTAGTCAACAAGCCGTTGAAAAATCTTGACAACAGAGCATAGACACTGTTCAATCAGCACGCATAGTTGTTGAATCGAGAATCGAATCGAGAATCGAAATTAGAATTTTCTGAATCGAGAATCGAATCGAATCGTAAGATTCGGTTTAAATTGATAATTTTATATATATATATATAATTACTTTTTATTTTGAAGAACTATAAAATAAATATTGTAAATTTATTAATTTCTAATATGTTAAGTATAAATATTAATGAATATAAAAATATGAACTTTTCATGTTCTTTATTTGAAGGTTACTTTTTTTGAACTCAGGTCTAGAACATGTACTCTTTAAAACAATTGTCTAACATATCAAAAAGTTAAAGGACTTGTCACATCATGCTCTACCCACCTTCCACTCTCCTTAATCTGTGTTTCTTTTTAAACTTTTTTTTTTTTTTTTACTTTCATCTTCAACCTCTTCATCTTCAACCTTCTATGTCTGTAATTTTTCTTTTTCTTCTTTTGTGTTTTTTTCCCCACCTCTAAACCTTGTCTCATCTGCTACTTTCTTTTTTATACCGAGTCTCTTATGAACAAAGCTATAACATATTCAAAACAAGATGTTTTTACATTTTTTTCATGCTTTTACAAGAATCGTTTGAATCGACCGAGTCGGACCGAGTCGGCCGATTCAGGTCCGATTCGAACGATTCAGGACCGATTCAAGCCCTATTTCGATTCCCCTAGTAGATTCGACTCGTTTTGCTACTGACTCGACTCGTGACTCGTACGAGTCTAACAACAGTAAGGGCTCACCTTTGCTGACATCCATACGAGGAACTGCATCTCTAGGATCATTATCATCATGCGATAAAAAAGAATCAACATTATCTTCCATGGATCCATCCTCCACAAAACGGTCCATGTCAGCCTGCAATTCAAGATCCTTATCATCCCACTGCCAAAATGGAATGCCAATGAGAATTCGAGCAAGGAATCCAATTCCTTTACTAACACAACAAGATGGAAGTAATGAGCTAACCAACTGATTTGGAGGAGATGTAAGAGTGCCTGCTCCATCGGTGCCAAACATCACTAGAGGCTTAGAAGAACCACCACTGTGTGGCAGAGAAGAAATTGATATCACATCTCCAGGAGTGTGGGTTGAAGGTGTTGAGGGTGCTGAACTCGGGGAGGGTCCTGCGGTATTAGCAGTTCCGGAGCTATTAGCAGGACCTGAAGATGATACTGGCTGTTTCCTTTTTCTCCCAGTCTGGTTTTTGGAAACCTTAAATTGAAACAGGGAAACCCATGTTAGAAACCTGTCTGACATTTTTTATGCATCCAGACAGACTTGGTCAAATAATGTATCGAGAAAATTAAAGCTAGAAAAAACCACATCAGCAGAATTTCATTTAGCTGTTACATATAGACGAAAAAAGGCAAACCTGGTCATTTCCTCGAAAAGAGTTGGACATGCTACCATCTACTGTGACACTGCCAGCACCTCCCATCTTGTCTTGCTGGTGAAGATTATGACTTGAACTCTGTGACTGCTGATTTGAAAGAGCATGCTGCTGGAGCTGAGGAGGCTGCTGTGGATTACTGTTCTGCTGCTGCTGCTGCTGCTGTTGTTGCTGTTGTTGTATTTGAGCCATTTTTAACTACAGAGAAATACATATTTCAGAAAATGAAGAACAAAGAAATAGGCATGCAATAACATCTAAAGGGAAACTACAAAAGCACATATAAAACCTTGATCAGCATATCAGTATCTCCACGAGGCAAGAGAGAACCGCCAGCTTGTAAAGGAGATCCAACATTTGGAACCACATCACCAACAGAGTTCGTCAGCCCTTCCTTCCCGAGTCCCCCCATATTCCGATTATTCCAAAGCATTCTCAATCTTCTGTTCTCATCGCTAGCAGATGGTGATGTTAAATTTTGCTGTGTAAGCATAAGCTGTTGCTGATGTTGTGGCGTCAACATCTGAAGTTGATGAAAGGGCTGAGGAGCCTGTATAAAAGGTTTTTGTTGCTGAAGAAGCCCAGAACGAAGCTGATCGAACCCCTGACAAAGTTATCAACGGGTTAAATGATTCAAAATATCACGTACATATAAATGCTTTAGGAAACAAATTACAGAGGCATAACAGCAACCCACACGCTATATCAGAATAAAACCATCAATGGAACTTTTTCTCAAAAATCAGTGTTCTAATCATGATAGTGATTGATGAAGATAGGAACAAAAGACTACATGACCCACAGAAACTTACAGTGAGTGGCCACCCTTTTAAAGGCAAATTATTACCTCCTTGATTTGATCCTGAAACAACAATACCTTATATTTGAGCCACCAAAATAATATAAGCTACAAAAACTATGATAAACATGGGATCAAAATTATAATTTCATGTTTTCAGCTTGAGAGACGATGAACCCAGATTCATAGAGTACGATAAGGCAAATAATCCTTTCCTTTTTACAAACAAGTTTTGCATATGCCTAAACAGGTAAAAGAGCATGAACATGTACCGGGAATTCCTATTAATGATGCTTCTGGACCAGCAGCTCTAGGATTTAGGACCGGGTTGATCTCGGTCTTTATGTCCTGATTGATTCCAGGAAAAAGAAAACTTAGAAGAAAATAAATAATAGGAAAAATTAAAATTAAAAGATTGCTTTCTTGAGATCCAGACTGGTACTTGTGAGGACCCTGGAAGTTGTTGATTCCGAGCCTGAACCTGTGGAGACATTCCACCAGCTGTACCATGTAGCACTTGCCTGAATTTAAAAATTGTATAACAATAAGCTATAAAGTAATCACTGGAGTAAGCACAGAACAGTAGGATAATACCCCATTAATGAAAGAGATTAATTGGAGGCCAGGTTTTAAAATAGTCCACACAAAAATTGGATGCGACTGCAAATCCATATTAACATTGAAACAAAATCATTCAAATGTTGCTGGTAAGAAAGAGCACCCTGAAGGTTGGCCCGTTGCTGCAGACTTCAATATTGAAGCATGATTTGGATCCAAAAGCTGGCCAACATTCTCACCATATCTTTGCTGTAAAAAGTTTGAAAGATAGGTAAACCAAGTTATCCACCTAACTTCGCAAGTCATTAACGAAAAAAAAAGTCAAGCAAGAGGGTTAAACACCAACCTTCATTGCTGCATCATCCAAAGAATCCCTTTGAAGTGGTAGTTTTAATCGTTCCTCATACATCTTTGTCGCCATGGCATTTGCAGTTCCAGGGTTTTGGCGCAAGAGTGGATCATTTCCCACAAGCCCGTTTGTAGTGCCATTTAGAAGGTGGCTGCCATCTCTTCGCTGCTGTTGCTGTTGCTGTTGCTGGGGAGGCTGTTGTTGTTGTTGTTGCTGCTGCTGCTGCTGCTGTTGCTGCTGCTGCTGTTGATGATGTTGCTGCTGCTGCTGCTGCTGAGCATGTCTCTGTATTAAGATTTGTTGCATCTGTAATTGCTGTTGTTGCTGTTGTTGCTGTTGTGGATTCTGTGGTGGCTGAGCTTGTTGCTGTTGTTGCTGCTGCTGCTCCCGTGCTTTAATCAACTGAGTCTGAAATGTTTACTATGTTATCGTGTATAAACAGGTGTTGATTGAGGAAGTTATTTCACATAGGCTTTAAAGTTTAAAGATATAATTTTTATGTTTCGCTTTTTTGCACCACATCAAACAAATGTGGGCCATTTCAGAGACATGAAGCAATATAGGACACTCACAGTTCATCATTAAATGACCTCTCAGTGAAGAAAAGCTTTCTACTTAAGAAAAAGATCAAGACATCCCAAAAGAATCTGTATATACAAACAGACTAAAAAACTTGACAAATTTGAAGAGCTTGCACCAGTTAAACTACCAATGAATAGAGAAAGATCTGGAGCATATTGATTATATCAGACTTTAAGGGATCAGAAGAAAAAATATCATTGTTCTCTGTTTAAGGGAAGAATTTTTTGAAGGTTGGAAGTCTGCAAGCACTACAAAGCAGGTCGTCAACCAGTGTACACATTTATGCGCTCCTTTACACGTACTGGGCATTATTAAGTAAAAAATGCTTTAGATGAATCTGCCGACCTACCGAAACTAGTAAATCTTTAAAAGAGTGAACTTAACCTAATTTAGAATTTTTAATATAGAAAATAAAGAGCTATCCTAATTTAGAGGTTTAAGCCATGCAAAAACATCTTACAAACAACAGATGGAACAATGCCAGGGTAATGGCATGACTTGAGATTTTTCAACAGCTTTTCTATCATCAATCTGTCTATTAATCTTTCAATTGTTGCATCGATGGAACGACAGCTGATAAATACAAAAATGGGAACCAGGAATAATATTTGTGCACATAACAAATTCTTATTTCACAAACAGTAAGTTCCCGTGGATTCATATAACTAACACCTATTCTTGAAATTAATACTAATATGAAAAATATCCATTTTATCTTACATATTTGGACACAACACGGGAAGCTTAACTGACCATTTCATGACTCACACTAGCACTGGCATCGAGTACACATAAAGCATTTAAGATAAATAAACACGACCTGCAGAGAATTTTTTTAAACCAACCTCAATATAAGATGCAGCCACTTCTGAGTGCTTCTCATTCGTCCTGGCAATAAATATATCCCAAAAAACCGACCACCATTCAAAGAGAAAACCCCCAGGTGCATCAATAGCTGGACATTCGGAGTCAAATAAGAAACAAATTTTTAAATACTAGTAACATCAATCTTATAATCTAAGCACAAGCAGTATCTCTTCCCTTGAATCATAACTGTGTATACCTACCTACAGGATCAGAAGATACTTTTCCCTCGGCCTGAAAGGCCTGAGCGGAAGCCTTCAAATCTCGCTTTACTAGATAATCATGGATATATACATCCAACCTGTCATTTTTAGAAAATAATTTGTCAAATAGAAAAGAGAGAAAAAGCCAAGAAAAGAGAAAGAAAATCAAAATCAAAACTTTGCCAAACATTAAAGCAGCAATGTAACCAAATTTCTCACCCAATTAGGTATAAACATTAAAAAAAAGTTCAGTCAAAAGAAAATCAATGGCATGAAAGAAAAAACCAAACCGATTTGCTATAGCCCTAAAAAAAGGAAGATGAAACAAAGACAATGAAAACATGCAAGTACAAAATCCTAGCTAATCCATAAGACAAAGAAGAATACAGATGGCCAGTTAACAAGCTCCAGTTTAATTATAGAAATAACACAAACTCTGCTCAAAATCAAACAACTCTCAATAAAGACACTGTACAGTTAAACAAACCCTAGAACAAAAATGTGAATGTAATGTACTAAAGAACAGCTTAGAAAGAACAAAACTTTTCAAGTCCAAAACCTCAAAAAACAGCAAAACCAAAATAATCCCAGCTACCCACAACACAAATCAAGAAAAACAAATATCATTACAACAGAAATGAAAACAAAAAACAGAAACCCAGAAAAATACAAATACGGGAACATTAATAAACAAAAATTGCATAAAGAACTCACATTTTATCAGCTTCCCAGTTGGTTTGAGACATTTTATTGATCCAATAAGCTCAAAAACAACACTTTTTTTTTGTTAAAAATACATACAAAAATACTCTTCTCACTTCAACAATAACAACCCACAAATCAACATGTCTCCAAATTTTTTACAACAACTTTTACATAAACCCCATTAACACATAATCTTTTGAACAGATTATAAGAGCAAAAATACCATTTTAGAAGCTTAAAGTTTTAATCTTTATAGCATAGAAAGAAAAATATTAAGAAAGTTAATAATATACATATTTTATTATACGTTTCTTAATTAAGAAAATAAAAAACTAGAAAAGGAAAGGAAAGATGGATAGAGATGCCTATAAATTCAAAATAATTGGAAAAAAAATACAAATTATTTATTAAATTTGTATTTTTTTTTTAATTTAAAATAAAAATTGAAGAGGTTCTGTAGCTTTTGGTTGGATTGAGGTGCTGTTGCAGATATCATCATAATGGCTTCTGATGATAACTGGAAATTTACTGAAAAACCCCTTAGATCTTATTAAATTGTAACTTTAAACTACTAGTTTATGGACAACTTTAGTGTAAATGACTATGATAGCCTTAGATGTTAGAAACAATTACTGACAATTGACACGGTAATCATTGTATGCTTATCAAGTGTGAAAGGATGTTTATGTAAATTGGAATTTTTTTCTGCTTTATTTTGTATTTTCAATGCAGACACTTGTATTGTATGTTATTTATAAATCTACCATACAACTTCTGTATTTTATAATTTGACCCATGAAGTGTATGAATATGCCTTTTTAACCCGCTCTGTACTAGAATATAGGGAGAAGTCCTGGAAGTAATACATGTGTCAATTTATGGTCGGTGGCCTTATTTTGATTACGTAAAGATTTTCTTTAGAATGTCTGCGAAACTTAAAGGACATATTTTTTAGATTTTGTCATTTTAATAGGGCTTAATAGATCATTTGACCCCTAAACTATACCATTTTATTCTCTGCGACCTCTAAACTAATTTCGTATTCTTCTGTACCTCTTAACTTTTTTTTTTGTTCTATTTAACCCCTCATCCGGAATGTGCACACCACACGCGATGACGTGGATAAAACTGATGACATGGCTTTGCTGACATGGGGTTAAATAGAATAAAAAAATAGTTAAGAGGTTCAATGGAACATTAAAATAGTTTAAAGGTCATAGGAAATAAAAGGATAAGATTTAGGGATTAAAAAATATATTAAGCCTAAATATTTTTGTAATTTAAAATAAAAAGTGATGTACTTTATATATTATTTGAAAAAAAATCATTTAAGGTTTTAAAAATCATAAAATTTAGCGTGTTTTCCAATTTTAACACGAATTTTAAAGATTCAAAATTGATTTGAAAAGTTTGAAATTGCAAAAAATTAAAAGCTGGTGTATTAAAAAATTTAAAACTGGAAATTCGTGAAACACACTAAAAATTAATTTTTTTTAAAAATGTAGTCTTTTTTTAATATTATCACAGTATAGTAAATTTATAATATTTTATAATATCGCTAAAAACAGACAAACTTCATTTATCATTATTGAAATGTAAACAAATATTTACATGTACAAGAAGTTATATTATGTAATTACTTGACTAAATTTCAATATTTTTTTATTTTTCTAGAAGATTAAATGGATAAAAATTAAATAATTGTATTTTCGAGAAGGTTAAATGGGTAAAAATTAAAAGTTTGAAGGTGCAATAGAAAAATAAAATAAGTTTAGGGGTCAAATAGAACAAAATAGTGTAGTTCGGGGGTTCAATAGAACAATTTATGCATTTTAATTATCCTTCACGCGCTTCAAAGCGTTTGAAAACACGCGCTTTTGCCACGTTGGATGAAAAAGGTCAGATCGGCAAAAAAAGTTGCAGTTGACGGGTTAAATAGAACAAAAAGTAAAGTTAAGAGGTCCAATAGAATATCAAATTAGTTTAAGAGTCTCTAAGAATAAAAGTGTATAGTTTAAGGGTCAAATGATGCATTAAGCCTTTTAATAGTGTGTGCTGAGCGAAATGCAATGCCTAAAAACATTTAAAATGTAAATATATTTATGCACTTTTTTATTTTTATATAATTTGAGAAGTAAAAATATAACTTAACCAAAAATTAAATAAAAAAATATTCAAAAAGTACAAAATAAAAATTTCAATTAAATAATTTTTTATTTATATTCTTCAATCGTAAGGTATTTGACTTTTTAATTAACAATTCAATTATGTTCTTCCTAATTATATCAAACTACAAACCGACTCTTCGATTTTCAAAATCTGTTTGAGAGAATATCCAAAACATTTTTATTAATAATAATTTAAATCTTCCTTACAACAATGTATTTATGAAAGAGATAGTAAAATTTATAAAGAAAAAAATAAAATCCATGAAAATAAAATAAATAATCCACAAAAATAAAATAAAATGGATATAAAATTTGTATTATTAAGCAAGAAAACTTTGATATTAAATTAGTGAAGAAAATAGCGCACTATCGAACAATAAAGGCAAAAATACTTAAAAAAAACTCACCTTTGACTTTGTTTTCAATTGCACCACCACGTAGGAGAATTTTCAGTTACACCCTATTTAGGGTTTTCAGTTTTCGTCTGTACCCCAATTGACTAAAATGATCTCTTTTTATTTTAAAAAAAAGTTTAAATTAATTCTTCATATACTAATTTATTTGTTTTTTTTCAAATGGAAAAAATAATGATACAATCCCTCTATTTAGTTGGTTTTAATAATTTTATTATTAAATTAATTAAATTATCATTTTTTTTTATTTTGGGGTACAGATGAAAACTGAAAACCCTAAATAGGGTGCAATTGAGAATTCTCCTAGGTGGTGGTGGAATTGAAAAAAAATTCAAAGGTGGGGGAGTTTTCAGTATTTTTGCCAACAATAAAATAATGGCCAAATGTCGTAAAAAGGCCAAACTTTTTATAAAAGTTTCACAAAAGTCCTGACCTTTCAATTTTGTCGATTTTGGCCAAAAACAAATTATTTGGTTTCAATTGTGGTCAACTCTCAATTTGATTTTAATTTGCCTATGTGACGCCTATGTGGCGCCTATATGTCATGCCAAATATTGAAAGGTCAGGACTTTTGTGAGACCAAATAATTCATTTTTGGCCAAAATCGACAAAATTGAAAGGTCGGGACTTTTGTGAAACCAAATAATCAGTTTTTGGCCAAAATCGACAAAATTGAAAGTTCAGGACTTTTGTGAAATTTTTGGGAAAGGTTTAGCCTTTTTACAACATTTGGCCTAAAATAATTATTAGTCAAATTAACAAGTTTGATACACACAAAAGAAAAAAAGACTGTTGCATCATTTCTAGAACGGTATTTGTAATTCTCTATTTTTAGAAAGGATTAATGTCTTAAAAGACTCTGATTTTTTAGTCCTTTTTTAATTCTGACTTTAAAAACTGTCAATTTTATTTTATTTCGTATTTTTGTGTTTCTATTGTATCCTGAAATATTAAATTGATATTTTTTTCATTTGGGAAAAATTCAAAAACGTTCTCCATATCTAGAATCTATTAATTATATGTGTTTAAAATTTATTTACATTTAGTTAAATAAATTAAGAATTTAAATTAGATTTAATTTGATTATAATTTTTAGTTGGTTTTTAAAAATAAAGGACTTGATTGTATTTTTTAATGGAAATAAATTTAATTTTATCTTTAGACTTAGTTATTTAATGATTTCATTATTTAAGTAAACAAATTTGATAAAAATTAAAAAAAATTGGTATAATTGAAACGATAAAATGTGAAATATGTAAAATTGACCAGTTTTCAACGTCAAGGTAGGATTGAAAAAGGGTTAAAAAGTCATAGATTTTTAAGACATTACGTCTTTTAGAAAACCTTTAAACCGCTATTTATGTTTGTTTCTTATTTTTTATATGTATTGATGGAAACTTAACTCTAGCGGGTCCTAGATCAATATTATTAAAATTAATAAGAAACCAAGTTTCAAGTCTCATACATTTTTGGTAAATGATCAATAAATTAACACAACCACAAGGAGTGACCGGCGAAAAAGGAGCTACAAAAATCCAGCAGAACTAAAACTGGAAAATAAAATCTAAACTCCTAAAGACATAAATGCCACTATACGAAAAAGTAGGATTGTGATACTTGTAGTGAATCACACCCTTATATACACAAAATAAAAGGTAAATCTCTATAGTTCGTGTTAGTATCCTTGAAAACACGTTTATTTCTTTCTTTTCAAAGTTCTCAAACACCAAAAAAAACAAATAGTACCCCACAACTTTCTGTATTTAGCTTTAGCGAAAAAACTCTGTTCAAGATAGAAACATTAAATACTCGGAGGAGCGGACCAGCCCGTAATCTGAATACAATCAAGCAAGCTACACCAAAAAAACCCATGCATTCATGCAATGCAAAATAATATGAACCCCCAATTCCTTCTCGGTGCAAAAACCACAAAACTGCTGCTCATAGGACACTAAACCTCGCTGGAAAAGAAACCAATTTGAAGTGATACGTTCCTTATGCAAAAGCCAAATAAAAAACTGTTCACGCGGAGGAATTTTCTGTTTCCATAGACTGCTCATAAATCTGTTGCGCATAGTAAAACTGTCAAGCTTTGGCCTACAGAAACTCACGCTACTGTAATGGACATCACGATCACGCCAAATTGGAAGATCAAGTCTTTGCTGATGAATACGGGTTTGGGTAAACTGAGTCCGGAGATTATCCTAGCTGACTGTTTCACCGATTCGAAGTCTCCTCTTCTATAAAAAAAACTCGATAAGAAGCCATCTTCATCAGCTATATCAGGCAAACAATCTTCTTGGTTTAATGACACCTCAAACAAATGAGCGTGAGTAACATTTAAGGGAAAAGATTGACCCTGAAACCGCAAATCCTTCCAAAACACAATATCCTCACCATTCCCAACCTTAAAATGAACATTGCTACGAAAAAAATTCCAAATAACAGGATTGTTAACACAAATCTTACGAATTCTCCTCCACATTGCCGATAAATTACCTATATTCGCACAAACAAGATCATGCCATGAGTTTAAATTGCAGCTCTCCCGAATCACTAAGAACCACAATGACTGCTTACCACATGAAATCAATCTCCAAACCCATTTCAACATCAAACTCTGATTTTTAAGGTGATGTGACGGAATGTTTAAACCATCAAAACGAATAGGAAGACAAACTGTAGCCCAATCAACTTTGCAAATTCCTACCTGAAACTGATCCAGACCAAAGAAACATACGTATATAGCTTTCTAAAGAAACTATAACAAAAGTTGGAATTGTAAAATTACACATAGAATATACAAGTAAGCTTGTAAGGACTAATTTAATTAAAACCAACCGACCCGCAGGAGAAAGAAGGTTATCTTTCCATTGTGCTACAAAAACTCTCCTACAAGGGATTTGCCTAAGACACAAACCGAATCTCTTAGAATTCGGCACTAAAGACAACTAAGATCCAGACACGAATCTCATTCTCAGATTTGGAATCATAAGCTAGGTACTACGGCGATAATAAAGGAAGATTTTAGGAGACCGTAATTTTCTAGATGAAATAAAGATATTCTTCTATTTGAAATTAAATTCATATTCAAGAAGGTAACCCTATTTACACCAATCCAACCACTACTATCATATTATTAAAACTTCATTATTCACCACTCCAACTCATACCAAAACACAACCCTATTTTTGTGTTTATGTTGTAAATACCTTCAAATATGTTTGCACTATTCATGCAAATCTATCTCTTAGTTAATTATAGTTTTATTTCTGATTATAATTTACATCGTTAGCTTTCAGAATATTCATTTTAATCCATCGTGTCATTAATTAATAGTCATATTTTTAATAATTTGGTCCAAATAGTTTTTTAATAAATATAAATTAAATAAACCTAATAAATTTTAATAAATTAAAAATTAAATTGTAAATAATATAATATTTTATTAATTTCATATTAAATAATTAATGTTAAAATATATTAATAAATGAGGATATATATGTTAAAAAATATACATATAGGAGTAAAGTGGTAAATGTTTAAATTTAATCTATACTATATATAAAAGTAAGAATGGGGGACAGACACTTTTACGGTAATGACCTTAATAATAATTCAGTAAAATATTTTTGAATCCACCCAAACTCTATCATGCCTATATTAAAGATTTCCTAAATAATAGTTAAAATATATTAATAAAATCTTATTTAATTTAAAAACAACCAAAACTCTAGCTATTCTATCTATTCTATACTATCGAAATTCTATCTTTTCTATACTATGACTCCCTTTAAAAATAATGTAAAGTTGTGACACTGCGTTAGAAAAACCTTAAAGTAAATTATTCATCTACATCAAATAGTAATAAATCGAAATTAAGACTCCAAAATAAAACAACAACTTAAATTAGGATTCTTAATGTAATTAGGTATACTCCAAAATAATATTACAAATAGACTATTTTAAGAAAAGTGATCAATCTTATTTATTTTTTATTTTTCTAACGTGATATTTGGTTTTTATTTACCCTATAAAAGGAGTAATGGTTTCAAGTTACGGGAATTTTCAAATAAAATATCACTTTCCAAATTCACTTATCCTTTATTTGTCACTTTAGATATATTTTTGTCCATCCTTATTGTTTTTGTCCATTCTAAAACTGCTAAAGAATATTATAATTTGAAGGCTAATCCTCTGAAAAACCCTCCACCTTTTAGCCCTAATTTGTTTGCACTCTCACGTCGTAAAATTTTCAATTTTGCCAAAATTTACACCTTTCGTCTTTCAATTGCATCCTCAAGGTATTAAATTGACTCTTTTTATAGGAAAAAATTTAGACCAATACTTTATATTTCAACAAATATTCTAAACAGTACCCAATATTAAAATTTCAACAATAAAACCATCTTTTTTAAAAAAAAATTCAAAAATCAATAAATTTCACATCCACATTCATTCAATCTTACCGTTTTTGGTTCCGCAAAATTAGTTAAATTAAATTTTTTGATAAATAATCAACAATTTAAAAAAAATCGGGTATTCCTCAATGGAGAACAATCCAGATCTGGGCTGTTCAGAGCAGCCAAGGAAGAACAACTGTCATTGGCTGTTCTTCCTCCTTAGGAAGAACAGCCCATGGAGGCTGTTCTTCTCAAAGAAGAACAACCCAGGGCTGTTCTTCCTTGAGAAGAACACCCACCGCCGGAAATTTTTCCGACAGTCGGTTGGTGGTGGCTTTTTTAAAAAAAAATTAAAAGATATTTTGTTTCGGTTTAAAATCGAAGGATAAATAATTTTTTTAATTAGATTTAAATTTAAAATAATATAAAATTAAATTAATTTTACGGAGTAAAAGTGGGAAAATATGGTCCGATTTAAAATTAATTTTATATTTTAAAAGTAATTTTTTAAATTATTTAATGATATTTTTAATTGATTTATATTTAATGTGAAATTTATTAACTTTTGAAATTTTAGGGAAGATGGTTTTATTGTTGAAATTTTAATGTTGGGTACTATTTAAAATATTTGTTGAAATATAAAGTATCGATTTGAACTTTTTCCTGTGAAAAGAGGTCAATTTAATACTTTAAGGGTGTAATTGAAAGACGAAAGGTGGAAATTTAGGTAAAATTGAAGTTTTACAACGTGAGGGTGCAAAAGAATTGGGGCTAAAAGGTGGAGGGTTTTTCAGAGGATAAGCCTAATTTGAATTTTGTTACACATCTTTTACTAAATTATTAACAAAATAAAATTTTTATATTTTCATTCAAATTAAATTTATTTTATTCAATTAATATAAATACTTTTACAGATTTCAACTTACTTTTATAAAATAAGATTTTTAAAGATCTACGGAATAATTGATTAATATTCACATACTATCAGTTAAAATCAGTAATGAAAAATTAAAAAAAAGTGTATATATAAATTGATCCGGGGTCATGTTACGAGCCACGTGCGTAGCACGTAATGCGAAACTAGTAGTATTAAATATAAAAAAGAAAATATAGAGAATATTCTTTTTATGTGAAAAATAGGATAATGGCTTGGAGTAAAAACACTGTAAAAAAATCTAAGATAATGTGAATTTCACACCATCTTATATTTTTCGGTTGTAGATGCTCTTAGAACTCATCCCTGAATAATATTTATCCCTAAATAGGGCTCATCCCTGAATAATATTTATCCCTAAATAGGGCTCATCCCTAAAAAGGGTACACGTTATGTCACGACCCAAAATATTGAGCCGCAACCGGCGCTAGGGAACGGGAGTGTTAGCTCCGGAACCCGTAGCAAGACTAAAATCATAATTAATTTTTCGCAAATATAATATAAACAAACAATATCAAACCTTCAAAGGTCTCGTTCGAGACCTTAAATTCTCGTTCGAGACCCAATTCCAGCTGCACAACTGCTAACTTCAAAACTTCATAACTCGATGTAGAAAACTCCAAATGAGTCGGTTCTTGAACCGCTGGAAAGCTTAGGATGTCTACTTTATTTCTTATGAAGAACATAAAGTCCTTTGAAGTCTTTAACTGCTCCAAAATTGTCAATGAATGCGTCGGGGTCAGATTTTCATGTGTGCAAATGTGCTTTCTTCATTCCCAAACTTCACGACTTCGATCTAATCCACGATTTATACTCTTTATTGCTCAAAACGCTCCATAATCACTAAATAATCCTTGAAACACTAACACACACCATAAAGCATAAAAATACTAAATAATGTATGAATAATACGATAAAAGCGATTAAAGATGCGTAGAAACGACTCGAAATATAGGAGTAATTTTACTCCTATCAAACATCCTCACACTTACCCTTTGCTTGTCCTCAAGCAAGAAATAAATCTTACTCTACAAAATATGTTAGAAAACTTGGCACAATCTTAACAATAAATCAATAATAGAAATCCCCGACCCTATGAATAATATGAAAAACAACCTTCTAAAACCGACAACTAAATAATGATGAAATCAAATAACAATAATAATTTTATGACATAATTCAATATAACAACGGTTACTAACTCATTAGTACAAGGTCAAATTGAATCACACTTCAAGCTTCACTATCACTTGCGGGACATGGAAAATAATCAATTTTTTTCCACTTAAGCAAATCATAGCACAATTTAGTAGAATCCGAGCTAATGGCATCAATATAATAACAAGTGTTTAGGGTATATATAATCAAAAGAAAAACTCACACTTGAAAACATGAATACTCACCATAAGCTTGCTCATAGTCCCGGACTCCGCTACTTGATTCGGTAATCAACAAAAATCATATGGTCTTTATTGGGGTTGTAACGTGGTTAAGGTAAAGGGTAGGTAAAAAGGATAAAACAAAGGCTAATTATCAACTTAATAAACTATTTATTACTACTATTAACTTCTAGGTCGATCTAACTCCGCTTTTGCGTTTATATGAACTTATAACTTTCTTTTCTTTTTGAATTACGCTTTACTCATTGCTTTTTTGCAATCTCAGAATTTTTTTCTTCTTTTTGAAGCTTTTGCTTGCAAATTTCTATCTCTTTTTTTTTTCTTTTTTTTCAAGGCGTAACTTTATCTTTTAAGCACAATGTAGTTCACTTTCTCTTTTCACTAATCTTGAGTTATTAATCACCTATATTCATCATAGTCATAACAAATAATATATAAAGTCGATAAGGTAAACAAAAGAGGTAAAACATAGAACGGTAAAAGGGTAAAATATGGTAAAAACAATAAAAAGGCTTAAGGCTCAAATTGGTGTAATCTAAGGGATAAAGGGTAGTCTATTTAGTGGTCTAAAAGAAAGGTTATACCTAATTGCCATAATCATCTAATTGTTGAAAACTCAATCGTGTAACTTTAAACGGACACCGAGCAAGTTCTAGGAATAAAACACGAAATCAACACTCACAACAAGGAAATTAAGCTCAAAACTCTCAAAAGTGTGTAGTGTTATGCCATAAACTCAATTCCTACATAAATTAAGCTACTTATGCCAAAAGTTTAAAAACGACTATACAAATAAACAATCGACATGTCATGAATCCGCATCAAGTTATTCAATTATGTTTCAACGATTTGAACAAGTCTAAATTTTGAATTCACCCTTATTTCATCGGATTATTTCAACGAATTATTAAGTCATTAAGCAAGCATCGCTTATCAATTGTCGAATTAAGAAGTCGCGTTTATACATTCATTGATTTGGAAAAATCTAAAATTGACAAATTTAAAAGATAACACCAAATCAACTAACACTTTTTTTTCATAATTGAAAGACAAAGATTTAAAGCGATACAAGGCATTGTAAAAAACTACGAATATCCTAAAACACCCTAATACTATCTACTAAAACACAAAAACACAAGAAAAACAATAATAATAAAAACAAACACAAACTAAACCTAAGAAAACATAAATAAACAAACAATAATAAATAAATAAAAATCCTAACTAAACGATATGTTTTTCCTCCATCCTCACACTATTTCATGCAATGTCCTCAGTGTAATGAAATAAAAAAATTGAAAAACATGAGTGTAAGATGAAAGCAAAATAATACCTCTTGGGATTGCCTCCCAAGTGCGCTTTAGTTAGAGTCTAAAGCTAGACTCTTCGCGTAAGGTTGCTAAAAATAAAACCTAACATGAGGAAGCCGTCTTAGTAGCATCTTCTCCCTTTTTTTCTTGTTGGCTCCTTTAAATAAAACTCGGATGATATAGAGTATGCTTGTACTCTATAGTAGGAAATATGAGGAGTATGAAGCATATTCATATATTTAGTATTATTTCCATCATACTTGGAATCAAACTCTTCTAAGAATGGATCTTTGAAATCAAAGGCTTTGTTAAATTCCTCGTAGAGTACCGTAATACCAAATTGCTCTCCACTTTCATTATTTAAGCTCATGGATGTTGTAATTGGGTGGAAAATCGGAGTTTCAAGTTCACCATCCTCACACTGTTCTTTTTCGACCTCTACATGTACCTTTGTTGGATGATGTCCAACTAAGGCATTGACATATGGAATTTCAGCTATCTCATCCTCACTATTGATCGGCACATCGTCAACTTGAACCACCTTCGTAACATATGGATTGTCAAGTGATTTTCCGCTTCGAAGCTCAATTACTTTTACTTGCTCTTTTAGATTTGATTCTGTTGTAGATGGTAGACCATCTTGAGCTATATTTTGAATCAAAATAGCCAATTGAGAAATTTGCGTCTCAAGACGGTGGTTGACCGCGGCTTGATTTTGGAAACCGGTTCTCATCTCCTCAATGAATTCGTCAATCTTGCTTCCTTCATCCACATTCCAATTTTGCTGAAAATCCGGTGATTGTTGTGGTTCATTATCAAAGTTGGAATTGAAATCCCATTCGTTTTGATGTGGGTGATAACTTGAATTAAAGTTCAAATTTTCATTGAAGTTCTCCCAAGTATCGTTCCAACCATAAGTTTCACTAGCTTGCCATTGATCACCCATATAGTTGGCATGTCCATTCCAATCTGGATAGAGTACATGACAGTCAGCTCGAGTATGACCAAAATCCCCACAAATTTCACAGTTATACTGAAAATTTTGGTACTGCATATAATTTTGATTCCATGCCATTACTCTTTCCAAAATAGGTACACCAAAAACAAATTGAGGATAAACCAACAAATATCAAATTTCCTGCACACCCAAAAACAAGAACACCCCACGTAAAATCGGACAAATACAAAAAAAAAATAGAAAATAAAGGTTAACACAATCAAGAATATAATACTCTTAATTTATTAAATACGCAATTGTCCCCGGCAACGGCGCCAAAAACTTGTTGGCAAATAATCGCAAGTGTACGATATCGCGCAAGTAATATAACTTGGAAGACCAAGTATCGATCCCACAGAGACAATGGACTTAATCACTAATTTCAAATATTCTTTAATCGGCTAGCTAGAAAAATCAATAGGGTTTTGTAATTTAATTAAACTAATATAAACTGAAAACAAATAATAAAATATAATTTAAAACAATAAGATTAAAAAGCTCAAGGATTGATAGTCCCAAATAAATAAAATTATGGAATAGGATTTCTTAGTGATTTTATCGCGAATCGAGCTATTCTAAAGCACCGAATCCCGCTCTCTCAAGCCTCAAAGATTCAAATAAAATCACAACCTAATTAGCTAATCAATTATTAACTCGCTCTCACGATATTAAAACTGAATTAAATAACTAAATTGTAATTATGAAGCAAACTCAACGACTACCTAAATTCCAACCCGCTCTCACGGCGTTTTCCTCTAAGTTCTTAATTATCTATGTCTATTTAATTAACAATCTCTCAATTAGTTAACTAAACACAAACTCATGAACTAAGTAGCTAATTTAATCCAAGCAATAAGATTAATAATTAAGACACGAATTAACACTAATCCATCCAATCCAAGTAATTACCAATTCATAAGTTCATATCAACCCTCGAACAAGGGTTTTAGTTACTCATAATAAAACTGAAACAAAACAAGAAGGATGATGAAGAAGAAAGCATAATTAAACAATAAATACCGGAGTTGTCAATTTCGGAAAGAATCGTCTTGATTAAGCTTGAAATCTTCAACAATCGTCTTGCAGAAACTAATTATAAACTACTTATAAACTGCTGGAAAAAACTAAACTAAAAGCTATTTGATAAATACTAAATTATAACTAATGTAATCTAATGTCTAATCTATTTATTGATTTCTAACTAATGCTATTACAATGCCTTTATATAGTAGAGGTAGTCCATGAATAATAAAATAACTCCAAATACAAGTCGGAATTGGATTAGGAGTTGCGTTGAAGTTGAAATAGGAGAAGAATCCAATTCGAACACTGATTCAGCCCTTTTTCTCATGTCTCGTTCGAGAAAATGCATGTCTCGTTCGAGACATGACTTAATTTGAAGTTTCGATGCTTTTCTCGTTCGAAAAAAACTCTCTGTGAGCAAAATTCAAAGGTCTCGTTCGAGACCTTAAATTCTCGTTCGAGACCCAATTCCAGCTGCACAACTGCTAACTTCAAAACTTCATAACTCGATGTAGAAAACTCCAAATGAGTCGGTTCTTGAACCGCTGGAAAACTTAGGATGTCTACTTTATTTTTTATGAAGAACATAAAGTCCTTTGAAGTCTTTAACTGCTCCAAAATTGTCAATGAATACGTCGGGGTCAGATTTTCATGTGTGCAAATGTGCTTTCTTCATTCCCAAACTTCACGACTTCGATCTAATCCACGATTTATACTCTTTATTGCTCAAAACGCTCCATAATCACTAAATAATCCTTGAAACACTAACACACACCATAAAGCATAAAAATACTAAATAATGTATGAATAATACGATAAAAGCGATTAAAGATGCGTAGAAACGACTCGAAATATAGGAGTAATTTTACTCCTATCACTCATCCCTAAAAAGGGTACACGTTATGTCACGACCCAAAATATTGAGCCGCAACCGGCGCTAGGGAACGGGAGTGTTAGCTCCGGAACCCGTAGCAAGACTAAAATCACAATTAATTTTTCGCAAATATAATATAAACAAACAATATCAAACAACGGAAGCAAATATACATATATAACATATAATCATACATTTACACTAACTGTTTCAAAACCTCGCGGGCTCTAGTTACCGTACCCTGTACGAACTGGCCTCGCGGTACTATATACATCAGTTAGTGTTTTAAACATCTCACCGACATCTGGGGCCGTGGATCATATACTAAACACGTAGCCTACCAAAATGCATATAAAACAATAACAACAGTTAATATATACAATCAAAATGAACTGATGTCTAGGCTACTATACTATCGACGAAGGACCACTACTGCAGCATTCACAGAAGTCAGAAACTAACATATACAGCTGACTTCTGGACTTCAAAATTTGGCCTCTAGCTAAGTCCACAATCTAAGCACCTGAAAGACATCAAAGGTGAGGGGTCAGTATTTGGGGAAATACTGAGTGAGTTGACATTTACTAACAGTATTAATATAGTAATATAGCATCGCATCTCAAGAAAATATTAATATAAAACATCTAAACATGTATTTGATCCGTATGAAACTAATATCATAGCATGCGACACATTTCTCGAATAGTCATTATCATTCAACCCAATCGTAAATATCAATCGCGAGTCCAACTCGCTGGTGGCCCAGCCACTAGATACGGGGACTCCAGACTACACCGTAGCCGAGTACTCACTCGTATCAATTCATATACCCAATCGTAAATTTCATAATCATCATCAGCTCCCAGTTGTGTCAAGTCATTTCTCAATGCAAACATACTAGACTGACTCGATACTGGTGATCACACAGCCTATTGACACCCAATAGGTAGCTAGTTTCTTCGGATCGCATACTAGTTCTCGTATATAGAAATTAAATAAACATATAACATTCAATCAATTGTATATAATGCGATGCGTGAAAACAATATATATATTTTCATAAAATAATTTTAATATATAATACATGAAAGTAAAAGTACAACTCATAGTGACCGCAATCCAAGAAATGATATGATCGATCTGATAGTACGCTCTCGCTAGTCCGCTTCTACTGACTCCACTACTCGCTGACACGTCTGATAAATCGTTAATAGTTAGACGTGATTCTTGCATTCTTATACGTATAATACCTTTAAGTTTTAGGATTTAGTTTCATTTTATACTTATTTACGTATTCAAAAATTTTAGTCGTATAAACGACTTAGCGAATACTATTTCTCATAATTGAGAATCGCTTAACGTCCTTGACGTTTTCCATTATTATTATTTATCTAAAACGTCGAGCTAATTTCGAGATTAATGATTCTCAAAGTCCGAAACCCGTCCTTTAGAGTCAAATTACTCAAAACGTCAAACACCTAGGTCAATTACAGTTTGCATACGGGTGGAGGCGAATCAGGGTACACGGGCGTGCCCTACGGTGGGTACACGTTCGTGCAACCAAGTGCACATTCGTGCACCTTACTGGTGCACGTTCGTGTACTTCCAGTACACGTTCGTGCACCATGCTAGGTGCACGTTCGTGTACTTCCAGTACACGTTCGTGCGACCGTGGTGCACGGTCGTGCACCACGTGCACAGCTCCCCGAAAGTCGATTTCCGGGGTTTTACCCCCATTCCGACATGCTAAACACTTCCCTAGTCAATACCCATATCTCGGTTTCTTCAAAAACGCCATAATAAACTCAAAAACGTCAAATTTCAATCTAAACTTAATCCTAACCAAAACAGCCAACAAACTCATTATTTTCATGCCAAAACCCGACCTCTTACCTTAATTTAATGGCCGGATATAATAGAGCTTTCAATTATGAAGAAATCGCCGCTTGAATCGTTCGAATCGGACGTCGAACGGAGAAACAGCGGCGAAACGAATCGATCGGTGGATATCTCACTATTTCTCTCGATGGTTCTCTCTGCTTCCTTCATTCATAATTCCTTAATTATATATGATTTGGCTAAAAGCTCACTTGAGTCATTGTTCTTTTTGATTCTTATCATTCATCCTTTAAACTTTTCTTTTATACGATTTAGTCCATAGCTAAATCGATAAACTCTTTTATTATAGCTTATACGTATTATTTATATCCGATAAATAATACAAATCTCGATATTAACACTTTCCCGTCAAAATCCAATATTTTTATTTTTGACACAAAGTGGCTAAATTACCACTTTTGTCCCTATACCTTATTTTGGACATTTTCCCTTTTAATTCCAATTCTAACTTTAGAATTGAAATATAACTTTAATTTTCTTATAACTAATTTCTCAAAACCGACCTACTTAAAACTTATTTACTTTATATTTTTAGAAATTCTTCTGATATTGCCACTCTGGCGAGTCTAAACTAGACACGTGGTCCAATTAGATAATTAATTATTTTGGGGTATTACACGTTAAATATTAATTTTTTTTAATTTATATTTAACTTGCTAAGGAATCACTTTCCTATTAGAGTTCTATCAGGTTTTCTCTCATCACTATATAAGGGATTATGGTATTGCCTGTACGCACAAGTAGGGGTGTTCAAATTCAGTTTGATTGGGTTATAACCCAAATAATTTGGGTTATGTTAGTTTAGTTATTTAAAACCAACATGGGTTATATGGGTTATTTAACTTACTTTTCTTTGCTTTTTATCACTTTAGATAAACAATTTAAAACCTAAATTTCACTCTGATTTTTTTTTTAAAAAATAAAAAAATATATTTTCAGGAAAAAGATTATTTTTTTTTAAATAATCTTTTTTTTTCAGAAAAAAAAATATTTTGATATAAAAATTTAAAAAAATATATATTTTTTTTAAAATAATTTTCCCAGAATTTTTCTTTTTTAAAAAGAACATTGTTCCAAAAATATTTATTTCCAGAAAAAAAATATTAAAAAAAAATTATTTTTGAAAAAACTTGGTGAATCAATCAACAAATGCATATGCACTTTAAATAATATATAACCCAAACAAACCCAAATAAACCAAGAAACTCTTGTAGTTGGGTTATAGAATTTCAATAACCCAATGGTTTATGATTAAAATGAATATAGTGGTTTGGGTTTGTTTCACATGGTTGGTTTGGGTGGGTTATGTAAATTTTGTACACCCCAACGCACAAGTTAATTACAATTAATACTCCATTAAACTCAATACTGAATTAAGGATTGGAGAGCTAATCAGACAACTACCGTCCGATCAACCATTTACACTATTTTGTAGGTTAAATCTCGTTGAAGAAGACCTACTCCATCATATATAATCACCATAAATTTAAATTATGATAAATTACATTACAATGTAAAATGATATATTAAATTTTATTTGAGATAAATAGAAAAAATATAACAGTTTAAATTAACTGGCTTAAATTAATTTTTGATTTAATTCATTAGTCCAACATGGTTAATTCAAGTTATTTTGATAGTTGAATTCTAAATATCGTAAAATACTAATGTCACTCAAATTTTTAATAAAGGATGTTGCATTCATCTTGCAATTAAATTTGCGACGTATTTAGCACAACTAAACTCAAATTCAAGTCCATACCGCATTTTAAGTGTTGTAGTTTATCGCCATGCTCATTTATAAAAATACACTTGTAATATCCCAGATTAAAAGTGTGAGAATGGTTTGTGTCGCTTATAACGTTCAGATTCAACTATTAAATTAAGAGGAAATTACATCAGGCATGGTAGAATACTTACTTATTCTCACTTATACGGACGCACGTACTTTCTTGCAAAAATACCTCACTCGTCTTCTTCCTTTCTTCTTTACATTTTCTCTTGACTTTTTTACTGTTCAAATTTTTGAAAAATACGGTTTGTGCTGCCAAGCAGCGTGGAGGTCTTTATTCAATTGATTCAGATGAGAATCAGATCCACTAAGATCAACATGATGCAAAATTTTCGTTGCATTGACTAAGGATTACGATGTTGGATTTGATTTAGTTGTGATTGAATTGAAATCAACAAATGAAGGAGTAATAGCGGACATAGAATCATCGAATGAATTGGTTTGAAGATCGGAGCTAACGAGGGTGATATCATAGCAGAGGTTCTCGTACAGAGCCTCTAATTGGACCCCCTTATGTTGTTTGTTGTTGAGATGAAGTGTTATAAATGTTGTTATCCTCAGTATTGGCAGCGACGGCAGGAGGTGTGTCACCTTGAATTGAAGATATCAGATGTTTATTTTGTTCATCAGGCACTACCAATTGACAAGGCGTAAACAAATCCATTCCTTCAAACAACTCAAAGCCATCGCTATCCATCGTTTCCTTTTTGTGTTTATGCAAATTGCAAATAATTTATGGTTTGCCTCCCTACATTTTCATCACTCTGTTTTACTGCACCCTCATATCGTATGTTGGGTTTCCACCCTATGCCAACTGAAACCGTATTTTTACAAAGTATTTTTATAAAAAATTTAGTCGAACCATAAATTTTAACTAATTTTGATCAAAAAGTATTTTTGAAAATAAGTAGATGTTTAATAAGTATTTGTCTAAAAATCTCATAACTTAATTTGAGTTAACCATTTTACGCTGATGAGGTAGGATTGAAAGCTAATTTGGAATAGTTGAATTCGGGTTGATATAGTTGGTATAAGTTGGCTAGTTAAAATTTGGGATAATGTTAAAAAAATCATGAATTATACATGTTTTTTCATTTTAATCACACAGTTTAAATTTTGTCATTTTTATGCAAGAACTACCACTTTTTTCAACTTCATAACGCTGCTGAGGTGTCACGGCTTCATTGGTATAATTCGTTGAGGTGGAAGTCATTTTACAGCAATGAATGAGTGTCATCTCAGCGTTATGTATGGATTTGAAAAAAAAATGATAGTTCGTGTATGAAAATGATAAAATTTAAACTACGTGATTAAAATAAAAAAAATATGTAAAGTTTGTAATTTTTTTTGACATTAATCTATAAAATTTATGTGTTAAATTTCTCAATAAAGCGTTAGGCTTTGCCCCCTCGCTGAGCCCAACCCTTGCTTAAATTCGAGCCACAATGTTTTTTTTTTGGTAAGCCCATCCGGTTTCCAGGGCGTCGGCCTGACTAATCCGGATCCGACCCGCGTCGCGCACCTGGCATGGTGGGTGAGTCTTCCAGTGGGGATTTTCTACATTCACAAGACTCGAACCCGAGACCTTACTTAAGCGATATCAAGCCACTTACCACTTGGACCAACCCCCATTGGTGAGCCACAATGTTTTTAGTTAGCCATATGCGTTTAATTCACTTCAAATGAATCAAAATTACCAAATCTGATATATGAAATTGTAACTGCAAATTTTGAAACCGATATGGCTTCCAAGAGATTTAAATTTGAAAAATTCATACTTCAATAAAAATAATTAAAAGATTTACCAATCAAATAATAGTCTCGTTGGTTTCCATTTTATAAATCGAAAAGCTTATGACCTTCGATCCCTTGATTGATAATCCGGTCCTCCATTATTTCTTTATATTTTAGTATTTTAAATTTAAATTTTAAAGTTTTTTAACTTTATTATTTATTTTTAAATTTGTAAAAATTTTAAATTTGAACTTTCACACAATAATATATATTTAAATGACAGTTTATCACTTTTATTTACTGAACATAATAAAAATTAGTTAATGTTGTATAACTTTATCATCTTTCATTAAGTTTTCAATATAAATTACATAAAATATAAACAACGTCTAATAATTTTTTTTTTCTTTTTTGATAATTGGGGAGGGGGAGCGCTTGTGGGAGGATTTGAACCCACGACCTTGACATTTGCTGTCCAACGCTTATACCATTTGAGCTACAGCTCGTTGGTTCTAATAATTTTTGTTGGTCATTAGATAGAGTTGGATAATTAAACATTCATAAATATCATTAGACATAAACTATAATTATATAAATTATATCAATTTATTGGATGTACATTAGAATGAGCCTTGCGGTACATTTGGGGTCTCCAAGTTCAAATCACAATATACAATTGACTATAAATTTTTATAAGGTGGACACAAAATTATAAAAGCTTATAAGATGAACAAAATTAACGATGTAAAACTTTAAAATTGGAAATGTCATAAATTTTAACGCGGAAAAACTATAATTTTAATTTTTATATTTGATTAAGTGATTATTAAATGATGATTAGGAGAATATAATTTGAATGGTTGAATTGATTAAGGGCAAATTTGGCATCTCAACTAAAATAAACGGAACTTGACCTATATTTTGTGACGCCCAAAATAGCAATTTGGCCTATCTTTATAGGACGGAGAGAGTATATATATAGATACACCGCGCGCGAAGTACGATTCGAAGTAGGAGACCCCGCAAGGCTAACTCTAATGCAAGTCCGATAAATTGATATACAAGCTAATGAATTGGCAATTTACAAAGTTACACAACTCGCAATCAAGCCAAATTGTTACAAGGAAATGACAAATTAAAAGGACGTAGGCTAATTTGTGATGCCCTCGAGGTTAGGTAGGTGAGACCTATATTAATAGATGTAGAACGTTAGGGTTTGGATGCAAATAAAGAGAAGAAGTGTTGGCATTGTAAGGTCCTTATATTCTTATATATATTGATCAGAGAGTTAAGCATGCCCCAATTACTTGTCCACATCCTTATTCATATATAGCTTGGGGCTACCAACGTGCACCTATTAATATGTGCATATCAGTATATGCCTCGACTATTGTTAGTTTTTCAAGAAACAAAGAATATATTAAATATCACATTTTGGATTCAATTTACATGACATATATATAGTTTGTTTTCAAATATTACTGATCATAGCATCAGTTCATACTTTTTCTGTATCTTTATAGTTTGCATGTGTGAAATTGTAAGGTAGAGTGGATTACAATTTACAAATACCAGCTGTCAAAAAATATGTCAGTTATCCGATCCGGTTAATACTAAAACCAGGAAATTCGGTCCAATAAAGGTGGACGGAATTGAACCGCTTGGTCCGGATTGAACCGCTAGTTAAACTGACGATTCAACCGGTTAAATCCTAATTCACATTTAAGATTTACTTTTACGTACAATTTATTCACCGGTTGAACCAATCAAACTAAAAATCTATAGTCTTCCCGGTTTGACCATTAGTTTAGTTTTTAAAATACTAGCAGATACATTTCTAGTTGACAACAAAAGGAACTGGAGTTATAATGTAGTTAGAAAAACTATCTCTCTCTAACATTTGTGCTCTCACTTCTCTCTAAAAAAAACTTTCATTTTCTTCATCTTTTTGAGTGTGGGAGAAGATGATCTTTCCAGAAAATCATCTTCTCTCCGCCCATATTACTACTTATTATAGATCTACTCTTTACTTCAATAAATCTTTGTTAAAATTTTAGTTTTTAGTTGGGTTTTGTTGATTTTATCATGTTGGAATAAATTTTAAAGTCTTTGCTACCTCTTTTAGTTTGATTTCTTAGATCTACCAAGAACCTTTAGTGTTTGATCGTTCTTCAAAGTTAAGTCTTTGTAGATATAAAAATCGAGAGGTCTGTGACTCTTAATTTTATAGATCTAGATGAAGATAATTGTTTGGCAAAAATACTACAACGGTTCAAGCGGATTTTCCATCTCATAGGAGAAGAAGATCGAAATCCCCGTCCGACGATGTCAAATTTGCGGGATCCATGATTAGATTTCTTTTTAATCTTTGTTTGTATCACGTTTGTTGTCTTTTATTAATTGCTTCAACCTTGAAAAATCATATAAAAAACTTATTATTATATAACTTTCATCCTTGTATTATTATCTTCATAAATAGATTTATCATTGGGAAAAAAAAGTTATAATGTAGTTGAATTTGGAAATCACTAAACTTTCTGTTTATATATAATTTAGTTTTTTTTGTGATTAAATTTTTAATTTAAATTCAACAATTTTATTTTGTTTTTTCAAGTTAAATCATGCATATGTAGTAATTAATATTTATTATTTTCGTGTTATCATATTATTTTATGTGAACACATAAGCATACAAGAATAATATTTATATTTTTAGTCGCTGTGATTATTGAAATTTTGGATGCATGAATTTTAAAAAGGTTAATCTCATAATTTTTTTTACACGTTTTCTCATTTTAATAATGCAGTTTAAATTATTTTATTTTCATGCACGAACTATCACTTTTTCTCAAATTCATACACGGTGTTGAGGTATCACAGCTCTATTGGTGTAATTCGCTGAGGTGGATGTCATTTTACACCAATGAATGAAGGCCACCTCAGCACCGTTCATGAATTTGAGAAAAAGTGGTAGTTCGTGTATGAAAATGAGAAAATTTAAACTGCGTGATTAAAATGAAAAAACGTGTAAAGTTCGTGATTTTTTTTACATTAACCCATTTTAAAAATCTGCCGATACCCGGTGATGATAGTCAAAGAAAATTTGTCCAATTTAATATGAAAAATATCCAAAAATTGATGTAATTTGAGATTAATCAAATATTTTTAAAGTTTTAGAATCAATTTAATAATTTTAACAGTTGATTTTAATCTTTCAAAAAGTGTTAGAGATCAAAATTGTAATTTTAAATACATTGTACTTATAAACTTTCTTATAAACTAGAGTCAAGTTATAATTCTTATTGATTTAGTTGCAAAGTTTTAAAATATTTATGGTCAAAATAAAATTAATAAATGAATTATGGAGTATTCAATTTTCTTTTCTTTTCATTATTTATTTAATTGCTTTTCCTATTTAAATGAATGGATTGACTAGTTAAATAGTTTAAATATTTAAATTTGGTGTGTTTTAAAATTAAAGAAAGCCGATACATGATCTATTACCTATTATCTTATGATTTCAAAATAAAATAAAAAATGTAAGCATCACTCGGTTCATTTTTTTAATATTTTTTGGCCAAAGAAATTAACTTTCGAGAACGGTTAATACAATCGGCTTGTTTTTATTTTATTTTTTAGAAAGTGTAAATTTAATTTTAAGTAATATATTAGTATTCATATTAAAAGATAAACATATACTTTTAACCCATAAACTCAAATTCGCTTTCTCACATAATAACATTTTCAGCAACAGAACACACGTATAGTGACTCAATCCAAAAAAGACCTATTAAATCAAGGGTAGATTACTAAAATCCCCCTGTGTTTTAGTGAAATATGCTAATTCACCCTATTTTTGTAAATCCACTATAACACTCCTCATGTTTAGATATTATACATCCATCTGATAAATTTTCCATTAGTCAACTCGGTCAAAGGTTAAAATTTGACCCTTAAACTTTTTATTTGTCCAGTTTTATCCGAAAATTGTTAATTTTATTTTTAAAAAATTAAATAAATTATTTAGTTTTCTAAAATAATAATAAATTAGATAAAAAAATATTTTTTAAAATTTCAAAATATATATATATGATAAAAAGTCAAAACATTACGTAATAAATTATAAATATCATTTATAAAAAAAAAAAGAACATTTCAATAATAAATTATTAACTGACTATATTGATGTTGAATATATTAGTTTTTTTTGTATGAATCATTTATTAATTATATTGATATATGAAAATTATGAAAATGTGATGAATTATAAATCTAAAATTTATCATATATATTCATGTTTAATAAAAGGCTTAAATGCACAAAAATCACAAATTTTTGTGTGTTTTTGTTATTTAACATGAACTTTTAATTTTGGCATACAAATACATGAACTTTTAAAATTTTGCAATAATGACACCAATAATGTTTCGGGTGTAAAACGGCGCTGTTTTAAATGTAAAACGGCACCGTTTTGATAAAAGAAATGCAAAGGTGTCACATAATTGCAAAATTGCAAAATTTATGTTAAATATGCCAAAATTAAAAGTTCATGTTAAATACCAAAAACACGTGAAAGTTGGTGATTTTTGATGCATTTAAGCCTTAATAAAATTCATAAAAAATCGCATTCTAATAATTTAGTCTTTAAAATGTTATCTAATTTTTTTAGAATTTTTAATAAAAATTATAAATAATTTTATTAAAATGTTACATCATATTTTAATTACTTTTATTAAATTTATTGTTATTTTAGAAAAATAAATAAATAATTAATTCTTTTTTTACAATTTTCGAATGAAACTGGACAAAAAATAAGTTTAAAGGTCAAATCTAACCTTAGACCGAGTTGACTAATGGAAAAAGTATCAGATGGTGTAATAATACAATATATCTAAATATGAAGAGCGTCATAGTGGATTTACAAAAATCAGAAAGTGAGTTGGTGGATTTCATTAAAGCATGAGAAATTTTTAGTAATAACTCAATGAAAATAAAACTTTGAAAAGGAACTACTAGATAAATAAAAAAATAAAAGTGCAAAAGTCTTAAAATGAGTTTAGCCTTTTTTTTTTTGATAAGCCCATCCGGTTTTCAAGACTTCGCCCTGACTAATCCGGATCCGACCCGTGTCGCGCACCTGGCATGGTGGGTGAGTCTTCCAGTGGGAATTTTCTGCATTCACAAGGACTCGAACCTGAGACCTTACTTAAGCGATACCAAGTCGCTTACCACTTGAACCAACTCCCATTGGTAAATGAGTTTGGCCTTTAGTAATTAAGTTAATTAATATTAAAATTCTTTCAATTTAAACAAAATCAATTGCATTAGTAATGGTATGGATAAATCTGAAAATATAACTAGAAGTGTAGATTTAATCATCCAAAGCCTAATTTAAACTAAAATCAACATTGCTTATACATGCATATAGAGAAACGAGGAGGCAGCCAATTAGGTTGGCTCTTACCTAACAATGGCACAGTCATGACTTACCCTTTGTTTTCTTCAAACCTGCCATAGAGTGTTACAGTACTACGTACAGAGTTTATATAATATTTGAAGGAGATGATATATAAATAATTGAGACAATGATGGGCCTCTGACACTCTATTGTACTACCAAGAGGACCTTAATTTCTCTCTCTACTTGTCGCTGAACTGCATGCAGACGATGATGACGACGATGATGCCATGAAATGAAGAAGAGGAATTACAATTACAATTACAATTACAATTACTCACTCTGCCGCCATAACAAAAGTCCAAGTTTCACTCTGACCATTCAATTCCAAATCCACATCACACGCTTCCAACCACGCCTCAGGATCTTGCGTCACTCTTTCTTATTTTATTGAATTTTTTCTGGGTCAGTGAGACGAAAGGACTGTAAGCTACGGACAGAGGCAGATTGCATGGTTTATGTGCAACACCATGAATAACTACAACATTTTAGTCTCTTCCTTTCTCTCTCACTCTTAACTATTTAGCTATTCATAGATCCGAGTGTGGCGTCAAAATGAATTATGACATGCGAATACGATTTGCCTAATACTTTAAAATAACAAATTAACGTATTGATTCATTTATGATAGAGCTTAAAACATGTTGTATTTTGATTTACACTCAAAACTCTTTCAATCAATTTGTATGCATCTATTATTTTTTTTAGTGTTTTGAGTGTGCGGATCCTTGTTTGACCAAGTCTATTTTATGATTGTTAGAGTTCATATCTAATTTTTTATGGATCAAACTACCGTTGTTTTACTGAAATATATTTGGAACAGAGCATGTTGGAGATAAAAGTTTTAAGAGTGAAAATAGCATTAAATAATTTTCCCAACTGAACCAGAATGGTTTGCGCTGTAAAAATTCAATTTTCAAATTTTTTTGTTGTTGTTATGTTTTGAGTATATTAAATGTTTGATTTTATTTTGATCTTAAATATTTTATGTCAGTCGAATGATGATGTATTTTGATATTTTTTTTATCAAATTAATCTAATTTTGTCAAAGAAATAAGATCATAGCGAATTCATGATTTAGACTCATTTCGGTCAATTTATTTTTATACCCTTACAAGATTAATGGCCAAACCCATCTTTAGATTCATGTATTTTCTAAATTTTATTTAAATATTTGTCTTCATCTAGTAGACTTGGCAATTTTAGACACAATATAGTATAATGATATAACACGACGTGAAATTATATAAATTTAAATGATATACAAACAAGTTTGGGGCATAAATGCGTCAATATTTTTTTATGACACAATAATTTTATGTCTAAACTGGTTATACACACCTGCCGCATTTAAAATACCATTATCTAATTTTAATCAAACGAGTTTAAACCTATTCTATAAACATGTTGACCATTAACACGTTCAATTAAACGTGTTTATGTGTGTCATATAGTTTAGGGGCGAAATTAGCCCTTTGACTAAGGTAGCGACAGCCCCCGCAAATTTAATTTTTTTTCAAAATTACCCAGCTTTACTTTTTAAAAACAATATGGTTACTTACTTTAAATTTTTATACAATTATGCCCCTCAAAATTTATTTTGTAAAAATTAGTCATCCCATAATAGAATTCTAGTTCCGCCCCTGGAACTATAGCCCGTATTATAACCATATCGTGTTCGAGTTTCATATATCAAATCCGATTTATAATTGTACCATATTCGTGTTTAGGCAATTACATTTCGTGTCTAATTAGGTACGATCCATCTATAATTCGCATACACGAATTATCAGATCCATTGCACTTAATTTATCTTGAATTTTTTAAGGGTTTTTTTGGACGAAAAGGACTATGCATTATATTCGACGTAAAATATGAGTACTGCAGTCAAATTTAAATGTTTACCTAACTTGATATGGTGGCAAAGCAGGTCACACCATCAAACTTAAAGAGAAAATAGATAAACAAAAATTTATAAATATAAGGACCTATTGAATAAAAAATTTAAAAAATAAAACTAGATAAATAAAACTTTTGAAAATGTAAAGACTTTTTAATTAGTTTTGAAGTGAATTCTTTTACTCATTTAAAAGTGACTAGACACTCATTCATAATTAGTCCATAAAAAAGAACTCATTAATTAAAAACAAATATTTCCTTAAAAAAATATTACATAAACCTAATGCATTTACAAACTTTAACCTGCTTCCACATATTACTCCCTTTCTCCTTTTTAACCTTCCATGCACACACACATAACATCTCAAAATTAACCGCATCTCTCTCTCTCTCTCAGTCACTTCCTTCTGTCATTGCTTGACCAGGATGGCTCAATGGTCACAATACGAGCTTTTAGTGAAACGGAGCGTGACTCTCACTCTCCGAGAAGGTTTTGAGTGGTTCTTTCCGTTAGTATTTATTTAGGTAGGGTTTATAGATATTGAGGAGGGTTGAGCGTATCTAGTACAGATTGGCATGATATGGCATGCAAATGTACTGATCAAAGATCTGATGATAGAGATTGCCATTGGAGAAACAAAATACACAAGTTGCAACTATATACTATAGTATAAATATGTAATGTGTATTATATGTATTGCAGATTAATATTGTCAGAAGAAAGACAAATTTTTATAGTATACTCTGTCGTTTTTTAAAACAGTTAATTGGTATTCAAGATGAAGATTTTTTTGTAGTTTTGTTGGAGCTATATATAAAAACAAAAGAATTCTTTGATGCTGATGAGATGATGATGATCGTAGAGAGAGAGGGAATTTCTTATCTGGGGTCCATTTGAATCTCAGTGGCATGTTGCTTTTAGAGCAGGTGACATGAGAAGAAATGCAAGGGCAGGAGAGAGACGTTTCAATGCCTGGCTTTCTTGGTGCATCTCTAATGCCTTCTATTTCAATTAATTTAATTCATCAATGCATACATGTGTACGTTAGTTTGTTCATATCTATAGAATATTTTCATGTGTTCTCTTTGTCTATTCATTATACTTACATTTTATTTATTACTGTTTTGGATAATAGCTTCATACTGTGTATTAGGATGTGCAGACACCGATCAACAAATAGTAGTATAACATAAAATTTTACATTGAAAAAAAATGTGAAATGTATAAATAGAAATAACCGGCGTATTTATTGTTAATTTGATCCATCACCCTTTAAACGTTGCCAGATATATTCATGCTTTATGCGTATTTGGGTCCCTATAATAAATAACTGCGTATTATTTGGGATTTTTTTTTAAATAGTGGGTAATTTTAAATTATCATTAAATGAAAATACATTAAAAAGATAAATGTATTAATTATTTAATAAAAATAAATAATTAGTCCACATTGAAGTGTTAGAAACTAGAAAGACCAAATGTAAACAATAGCCACTAGAAACTTAGCCTAGACAGTTAACGTGTCTCCAAGTACATCAAGAGATCATGGATTAGATCCCTATCTTTATAGCTAACAATTAACAAACTGATACTTTAAGAGTCGTATTCTGTATTTGATAAAAAAATTTGTAAAACAATAAATTTTGTTTTTTAAAATTTTGCACAAAAATCAAATAAAATTAAAATTATGACTTTTAGAAAACAAATAGTAGTAGTAAATTTATATTCTAATTCGTTTTACCACCTCAACTTTGAGCTATCTAATACTCCATTTCAGTTCCAATTATTTATTGTCATCTTATTTAAGAAAATAAATAAGCCAATATATTAAATTTGATTTTCTTTTTTAAAATTATAGGATTAACCTTATTTGAATTCTTTTTAATCAAATATGAGGGACAAAATGCGCTATTGTTTTACTTAAAAGCAAATTACTCTAAGACATCTCACGTTTGTCATAATTCACAGTTTAGTATCTTTTATTTGAAAATCAAACTATTTGATACTTCCATTTT
This sequence comes from Mercurialis annua, assembly GCF_937616625.2. NCBI lineage: Eukaryota > Viridiplantae > Streptophyta > Magnoliopsida > Malpighiales > Euphorbiaceae > Mercurialis > Mercurialis annua. The sequence goes on along the minus strand of NC_065570.1, from coordinate 52,549,341 downwards.
GTTTTTGTAAACTATAAGACCCTTCTGTTAGTTCCGTTAACAATATAAAATTTATTTTCAAACGATTTGATACCTCAGTTTCAATTATATAAACGATTTGGTACCTCAACTTCAATAATGTAAACGATTTGGTACCTCATTTTCAAACGATTTGGTACTTCATATTTTATTCTGTTAATGATTTAGTACCTATATTTAACAAAAGAGTTTTATAGTTTATAAAATCAAAACTGAGGTATCAAGTTTTTTAATTTTCAAATAAGAAATATCAAAATGTAAAATATGATAGATTTGAGTAGCCTTAGTTGCTCTTTACACCCACTGGTTCTTTACTAAAACCCATTAGTAATTTACTTGTGTTTGATGGACTAACCGTGTGAAGACACGTGGAAGTTAAACAGAATTAACCACGAAACGAAAAGGCAAAGAAGAAAAGTGACGTAAGAATGTGAAGAAGGAGAGGGGAAAGAAAGGATAAAATGAAACAATCTAATTGTAGGCAAAAAGACAGAAGAAAAGAGAAAAGAAAAGACTACTACTCTTCTTCTTCTTCTTCTTCTTTATCTTTTCGAATTCCATAAATACCCTTTTTCATCAAAACTTGTTCTCTTAATTTTAACGGAGAGAAGAAAAAAAGAACTATCCGTTGACATTATCATAACTTCATTGGCATTAAACATAAAATTAGTTATCCTAAAAAAAAGGTAAATGTAGTTTCTTGTTCAATTCCAATATAATTAAATGTTTACATCTGTTCTATAAAGATAAAAAAAAAAACTCATTTATATATCTATGATTAACTTAATAAAACAGTTTTATCTGAACTATTTTAGAATTATTACATTTAATGCTCATATAATAAAATCATGAGAATACTTTTATAATGTAATCTTTAATTAGATATTAAATGAGATATTTTTTTAACTTTTATGAAATACCAATTAAAAGTCGTGATGTTTTCTAGTTTTATGAGACGGGAAGTAATTATTTGTAAAATAAAATTTATTTATCTATAATTATAATCAAATTAATGTTAATTTTTATGAGTCTTCGTAATTATCCAAATAGTAAGTAAAAGATAATAATCTAATCTAATCTATAAAAATAAAATATCTTTTCATCATTTCACTTATTTTATCAAAAATTAATTCATAACAAAATTAAAAATTAAAAAGTTTAAAATTTATCAATCTAATTTTATAAAAATTTACTCTATTTCATTTTGTTTATCATTTTTAATGGAGTGTTCATCTCACATTACGGTTGTGCCACATCATTTTTATAGTAAGCTAACGAGTGTCTGAGATATAATTTTTTAAGGCTTAATGTCTTAAAAATCCCTGACCTTTCATCCCCTTTTCAATCCTACCCTGACGTTGCAAACCTGTCAGTTTTACCCTATTTTGTATTTTTTTTCATTTCAATTGTACCCTAAAGCATAAAATTGACCTTTTTTTTATTTGGCAATTTTTTCCAAATTGACCATTTTTGCATTAGATTAACCTTTTATATTAAATTGACCATTTTTTTAAAAAAGTATTGAACTTTTGTCAAATAAATAAAGATCAATTTTATGCTTCAGGGTACAATTGAAATGAAAAAATGCAAAGTATGGTAAAATTGACAATTTTTCAACGTCGGAGTAGGATTAAAAAGGGGATGAAAAGTCGGGGGTTTTTAAGGCATTAAGCCTTTTTTTAATTATGGCTTATCTTTTTGTCATTAAATATTTCAACATGGTTAACGTCTCATAGGTTTGTCGCACAAATGGTTGTATAACTTCGTCTCATTTTATTTTTTATTTTTTTTATTTTTACACATATTAAGAATTCATGAAATGCGATAGATAATTTTTTTGATAGAATTTTTTTATAGTCCTTGTTTTAATTTTAAAAACATAACATAATCGAACAAACTCATTAATGCTAAGGTTAAAAAGGAAAAATATGTAGTAAATTCATTAATATTAAGAGGAAAAAGGAAAAACATGTAGCATATTAATTAATATTAAGGATAAAAAAATATGTCAAGTGACGTTCTTTTCCGAATACCAAATAGAAAATAAAATGGAAAGAAGAGAGCATTAAAATAATTTTTTTTTGATGAATATAAGTATATTATAAGCATTAAAATAATTTTAATATCATTAGAATGTTATAATCAAATTTTCTTCATGTAAACTAATTTATTATGAAAATAACATAAGATACTGAATCCTTTTTTATTTTTACAAATTAATTTTTATTTTTTTTACATAAAATTATCATAACTCGTAAAATTAATAGATTGAAAGTCAAATTTATTTTCTATAAATATCTCAATCAAATTGGTCATAATTCTAAAATATAAAGACTAGTTTACCTTAATTAATCAGCTATAGTACACTTCTCACACAATTCCCCAAGAAATGATTTGCTATATGATGAGGACTATAATATATATTTCATGTTAATTAGTAACTTGTATAAATTAGGTATAATTTTCAACATTCTATAGTCCACCTGAGTTGGGTCTAAATGGCAAAGGGTGATCTCATTCAAAAAGCTGATGACACATTATGTAATATAATCAGAATTATCAATAATATTCAAAAAGTAGTACTACTGGGTGCTGCATTAATCTATACATATATATACACAAATAAATCAACAGAGACTGATAGTTGAGATTCTTCAACAAAATCATAAATAAAAGTTTGCGTGCTCTACTCAACAAACCATGAATTAATAAGAAGAAGAGGAGTCCTTGCATGCTCTTTGAACAGAACCAAAAATAGATCGAAAATAATCAAATATTATTGATAAGAGAATTAAATAAATTTTGTTTCCATTTTGGGGTTTTGAAAATAATTAAATGAATTAATCTGTGGTTTGATGGTGGAGCTTTAATGGATATCTGCGAGCACAGTAAGCAAGAAGGAAGAAGATAGTAGCTGCTACACTGCATGCACTGACTGCCTTTCCCTTCTTTCATTTTTTCAAACCTTTTTTTGTGACTGTTGACCCACGTGTAGTTTGACAAACAAAATATATTCCTGCTAATGGAAAAAATTAAAATTCAATTCATGTTTATTTAATTAAAATTGCTTTTCTATTTAATTCAAAACATCTAATTGTTATAATAAAAATTTAATTTTATCCAATAATTTATTTTTCTTTCAGATAAATTACAAAATCGTAAAAATTAAATAAATTTAGAGACAATTTCATTGAAATCTCGAGGTTAAATCAAACTAATTAACAATTTTATAATTTATAAAAATAAATAAATTTTTCTTTTGACAATTGATTATTTTTACTACAACGCCTGTTTGTTAGTTAACCCCATTAGTTGAATTGATGAAAGGATATTATTGTTAAAATTTCAATTAAATTAATCATTTATTTTATTTTTAAAAAACTATTCAACATTTATTTAAAAAATATATGCATATATAAATTATTTTGTATATTTTTTAAATCAACTTTACAAATATTTTTTTAATAAATATGTATAGTTTTTATTATAAAATTCATTACTACATTTATAAAATAGTATAATAGGGTAACTTTCAAAAAATACCATGTTTTATATATTGATAATAAATTGTTCAGGAGTTTTAAGAATTATATGTTTTTGAACAATATATATATATATTATATATATCTTTTACAACATTAAAGTTATTTTCTCAAATTTTTTGCGGATCGGGTCATAAACGATCAATCCGTTTATAACACGATTAAATAGCGGGTTTAACCTAACCCATCTAAGACACATTAAGACATTTAAATCTACATATTTATAATATTAATTAATTAAATTATTATATGTAGGGGTATGCAAAAACCGACCGAAACCGAATAACCGAACCGACAAATTCGGTTCGGTTCGATTTGGAAAAGTAGAATATTTTCGGTTGGTCGGTTCGGTTTTAGAGTAAAAAAATTTCAGTCACTTTTACACGTAAACCGAACCGAAACACGGAACCGAACCGAAATAACCGACCGAACCGACAGGTTCGGTTCGGTTCGGTTTGAAAAATCAAATTTTCCCAGAATTTCGGTTTTGTTTCTTAAAAAATTAAAAATTTCGGTTCGGTCGGTTCCGATTAACCGAATGCACATCCCTAATTATATGTGACCAAATATATTCACATAATACTTATAACTTATTAATTGTTATTTATTGTATGAAGATTTATGTTTATTTTGGAGGTTTGTTGTTTATTTTTTTTAACTGAACTGATTAATTTATTGATTTTAATTAAAATTAAATTAACTGTATCAATCAAAATTGAAAATATAAGATCAAACGACTAACTTAGTCGGTTAATTTGGTTAAAATATAAAAAAGTATACAATTTTATGTTACTTCGATTAACCAAAATTTTAAAATTTTAAGTTTTTAACCATAATCAAACTGCAAAAATATATTGATCAAACCCAAAATTATAATTTTAATCAAATTCAATCAAAATAGATCGATTAAACATATTATTTCGATTTATCCTACCGAATGATCCCCCCCTTCTCCCCCGCGAACTAAGACTTTATAGTAAAATAAATCTATTGTCTTTGTAAATAAATGATCGACGAGCATGGTATACATAGTACTAAAGACAACGATTTATTTACTTCTTAAATTTGACCAAAAAAAAAATCAAATAAGACTAACCTTGTTGCTTTGGATAAAAATATTTTTAGAATAGTCATTTTGACTCGTTTTACTCTTTTAATTTCAATTAATATATCATGCTTCAATAATTTTCTACAACCTCAACTTCATTTTTATATCATGTTTCAATAATTTTCTACCATCTCAGTTGAGGTGTAAAATGAACTAAAAACTAATTTTGGGAGTTTTTTTTATTCAAAACCATAACTTAAGTTTTATTTTGTTCATTAAAAAATGGTTTATAATAAATCTTGATCAAATGGGTGTGAGAGTTGGATGACTGATTGAGGTCTAAGAAAAAAATGGAAATAGACAAAAAAGAAGTTTATTAAAGAAAATTATTTTGTACAAAGTTAACAAAGATACATGAGAAGAAGTTGATGTTAACCCTTCATACAAAATTGGTAGATTTACAAGAACTAAATTAACCATAAGCAACAACAAAAAATTACAGAAAATTGGGAATTAGTTCTGTTGCCTTCTCTGAACAGTAAAATCTCCCAAGGTAAAAAACAAACCTACTCTATCAAGTTTACCAAATTTTCATCTTCTTTTCCTTTTTTTATTTTATCCCTAGCAGGATAAAATTGGAATTACAAGATTTATTTCTGTCCTTAATTACCCTCCATTGCTCAGATTCAGATATATCTTGTGCAATATTAACAGCATCAGAAGCCGTTCCTAATAACCCTTTTCTTGTGAATCCAACGGTGTACAACCCATTGTCTCCTTTCCATCCCTTAGGAAAGGGTGTTTTAGGCATTCCATCTTTTGTGAAAAAATCACATCCCTGCCATCAACAAAATCACATTATAAGATTAGTAACTAATTAAATCATATTCCTCCTAAGAGTGCATTCAATTTGAACCGAATCAAACTAGTTAGTTCAGTTAATGTTTTTTTAGCTTGATTTGCGTTGAAATTAAACTGAATTTTTCATATTTAAAGCCGAACTGAACAGAAAAATGCATTGATATGTGCACTAGTATCAAACCAAATTTATCGATGCGGTTTGATTTTTTTGGTATACATTCAATTTTTCAACACTCTTATCCCATATACATAACCCAATGATAAAAATGTTCTTCATTTTTTTTCAGTGGAATAAAATATAATTATTTAAATTAATGAATCAAATTAAGTTAAAGCCATAAAATAAAACAGATCCTTGTCAATTTTGGTCTAGAAATAACAAAAAATGACAGTTTTCTAGGACAATTTGAAGCAAATTTTGTAATATGTATGTCATGAAAGCAACATATCATAGAAAACAAATTTCTCCTATGAAGAAATAAAAAGGGTACGTTCCAGAAAAATGTAGTAATCCCAAAAGGACCTAACTGATTTTATTCCCTTTTGCATGGAAAAAAGGAGATTTTTCTGCAGCCTTCTGCATTCTGTGCATGTGTCCAAATGCAGAAAGGGATTGATGATTCATATAAGAGACCGGTAGAATTAACACTAAAAATAAAATTAGTTTTATTGATTTATTTTCATTAATTACCTTGAGCCAATTAGGCACATTGCTTTTGTACCCAGTTGCTAAGATTATTGAATCAAACTTCTTTTCTTGTCCGTCCATAAATTTCACTTCATTTCTTGTTATCTCTTTTATACCTTCCATCACCTGAAAAAAAAAAAAAACCTTAACAATGTTAGTACTATACTACATTAAAACAAAAGGGCATTTCCGTAAGGTTAAATTGAAAAACTCTGAAATAGAAAAGGGCATTTCCAAAATGTTAAAACGGAAAACAGTGAAATATAAAAGTTCATGTCCGAAATGTTAAAACGGAAATCGGTAAAATAGAAAAGGGCATTTTCGAAATGTTGCTTCGGAAAATGGTGAAATACAAAAGGGCATTTCTGAACAGGAAAATATGTTTGTTCAAAACGTAGGATTCAATAAGTTTATGTGTGCGGTAAGAATAAGTTACCTTAATTTTGCCTGATTTTATTTGAGAAAGTGCGCCGACGTCAAGAACGGGAGTCTTTCCGGTTACATTTTTAAGCTCGAGCGGGCCGGTTTTAGGTCTCCGGAGACCTAATTGATCAGTATTGCCTATAGTGAAATTAGCCACAAGTAGTAGCAACTTATCAACTAGTCTTAATGGCAACCACTTAAGAAGTGTCATTGCTACTGTAAAGGTTGACATCCCAAACATCTCTCTTGGTAAAACATGAACCTGTTTATACACAACCAAAAAAGAAATTTAAAAAGTTAAACACCAAATAAATATATAACCAAAATCATTAAAAATAAATGAATTTCAAATATTAAAATTAAAAAAAAAAAACTTACTGTGTTCCTAACAACCATGTGAGGAATTGCATTATACCTACAAAGGTCTAAACTAACCTCCATACCAGAATTACCACAACCAACAACTAAAACCCTTTGATTCATAAACTCAGACCCAGATTTATAAACACTGGTATGAATAATAGGACCGTTAAACTTTTCCATGCCAGAAATTTCAGGAATTACCGGCTCGGCATTTTCACCAGTAGCAACAATAAGCCAATAAGAAATATATTCTTTATCTTGAGTTTTAACTCTCCAGAACCCGTTAACGGTGTCGAATTCAGCTCTCACAACAGCTTGATTGAACTTGGGTTTGATAGAGAAGTGTGAAGCGTAAGACTCCATGTAAGATACGAACTGGTGTTTAGAAGGGTATTTAGGGAAGTTTTTAGGGAAATTCATAAGTGGAAGTTGACAAAACTGTTTGGGAAGATGAAGTTTGAGACGATCGTAGGTTTTAGTTTGCCAAAGAGAAGCTATACAGTCGGATTTTTCAAGAATTAATGAAGAGATTTTGTGTGTATGAGATAAACAAGCTGCCGCTGCTAAACCAGATGGTCCGGCTCCTATTATTATCGGTCCTTCTTGAATCTTTATTATTTCTTGATTCGAATTCAAGAACCTGAAATGTTGTTGTTCTTTACAGGAAGAGCCCATGTTGAAAATCCCAAGAAAATTTTCAAGAAAATAGAGAAAGATTTTGTTGAAGTTTGCCAAATAGTAGGTCTGTTTCTTGAATCTGTAAGATGAAGATTTAAAGAAAGATAGGGAAGAAAAGGGGGAAAGATGGGGAAATGGTGTGAGTGAAGTGAAGGCGTGAAGTTAAAGGAAAAGGATTTGGTATTCTGAATATCAAGGCTCTTTCTTCTCAGACTGTGTTTTGCAGAGTTTTTTCTTTTTTCTTTTTGGGTTGGAGTAGGCGATGAGCAAAACATGACATATAAATACATTTATGTCACCTCCTTTTTCATTCAATTTTTCTTTTTTCATTTCCAATAAATTTTATCACCATTTCTTATTTTGTTTTTTTCAATTTGCTATCATTCTCTACTTCCTCTATTAAAATACTTTTACTTTAATAACAACACATGTCCTTTTTATTTTTATTTCTCCTTCCGAAGAAAATAAAATATAGTATATTGTTTTATTTTAAAAGTCTCATTTATCTAATTGACCATTTATTTATTGATTGATTTTTTTTTAATTTAGCTTAAATGGTATAAGCATTGCCCGCATTGGACAGTAAACTGTCAAGGTCGTGGGTTCATTTCCTCCTACAAACGCTCCCCCTTCTCCAATTATATATATAAAAAAATATATCATACAACTAGTATATAATACCTTCTTTTTTAAATTACAATACAAAAACTCTTTGGAGTTTTAACATTGCTAATAAAATCAAGGTTCTTATCAGGCGGTTTATCCATGATGGTTTGCCACTTTACCTACATCTCAAGCATTAAATACGAGAATGCAACATGATTTCAAGTGTTAGGATTTCAAGTGTTGTTTTTGTGGTCAAGAAGAATCATTACTTCATCTCTTTTACCATTCTTCAATGAACAAAGGATCACTTTATCCCCCGAACTTTGCACAAAGTATCAAAAACGTTCAAATTGAAAAAACTGGATCACTTTTACCCTGAACTTGACAAAACCGGCTCAAAAACCCCCTTTATGTTGACGTGGCACTTAATTGAAGTGTGAGATTTATAAAATCATAATTAACTCTAATTAATCACACTTAAATACTATTAATTCTAACTAAATTTTCAGGGATCTTTTTGAACTTTTTCTAAAAAAGTTTGAATTTTTTTTTCTTTCTCTTCAACAGATTGGCCGGAAAATTTTCCGGCCAACCTGTTGAAAAAAAAAAACATGCCCGCCGGTGGAACAAACCCACCGGCGGGTTTCCATAGTCATCTGGGTTCGCCTCAGACAAACCCATCGAGGAGGAGCTGCTGCTCCTCACCGGAGCAGTAGCTCCTCTTTAAAAATTATTTTTTTATTAAAAATAATAAAGTACATAACTAAAAAAATTTGATTATTTTTGTAAAATATACAAAATGGTCCTCTTTATTTTTAATTAACATCAATTCGATTTGTAAAGTTTTAAAATAAAAAGGATTCATTTGTTTTTTTTCAATTATTAGGTATTAATTTAAAATGAGTTAACAAAAATTTGGATCTTTTTAAACCTTTTGTCATTAAAAACCATATAGGAAAAGAAAACCACTATCAAAAACCGGAGAGTGATTCTCACTCTCTTAGGTGAGAGTGGGGAGGAGTGTTTTTGTATCAAATTTGACAAGTTCAGAATAAAAATGATTCTATTTTGCTAATTTGGACGCTTTTGATACTTTGTGCTAAGTTCGGGGGGGGGGGGGGTAAAGTGATCCTTTGTTCATTATCCAATGCTTAATTTAAATGGTTTGCATCTCTTTTAACCTTTCACTCTTTAGAGTGGACTTCTCCTTTATTTTCACAAAGTTTGCTTCATATTTCAAAGGGCTTAATTTAATATCAATGTATAGTTCGGGTTATTCCATGATTATATTATGTTATCTCCTATTGTTTTGTTGGAAATCGAGAAATGCAATGGTGTTGGTGTAACATTAATACCGATTGTTGAATATTTAGTATTAATTGTCGTGACCGGTTTATAGCCGGATTGGTATGCGCAATGGACCGAAACCATTTGGTAGACATTTAATCATGAATTTGATCAATAAATAGAAATATAGCAAATAAATAACACAAGACATTTACATGGTTCGACATTAAAGTAAACATTCACGGACAAAAAAATCAAGTCATCCACTAATTATCAAAATGAGTACAAAAATGATTGTAAATCACTAAATAGAGAATATTTTTAATAAATATGTTTTAGAAGAAAACTCATAAAGTGTCCAACTCTCTATAAAAAATAACCCAAAAAGGTCAGGAATAATTTATATTTTTCATATTACACACCCTGTTCTTTTCCTTTATTCACATTAATATCTACATTGTGTGTTCAGTTCTTTTTAGTTGTATGTATTCTAAAAGATGAATAAGGTGTGACATATTTAGGGAACAAAACAATTTATATGGCATTAGGTATTAATTTTAATTAGATTATACTTTCTAATTAGCCAATGATAATAAAGTTATCATTCACCCAAATACTCCATAATAAAGTCTTAATACAATTAAATTTGTAGGTATATTCCAACAATCTACACCTTAATTTGAATTCTCCAATAAACTATGATTACTGTTGTGCTCTACTTTCTCCATTTTAAATTCAAACTGAATTTATTCCAAAAGATATAGTATTTGAGAAGGACCATACAAACTTTAAGAACGTCTTGAACTTGATGAAACTGAATTAACTTGAAGATTTACTATCTTCAGGTGTATCAATTAAAACTTCACGAAACTTCGAATTTTGTTAGTTTTAAAACTGATAACAGAAACAAACGTTATTAGTAGCCTATAATGAACAAATAAAAAAAACAAATATTGAGATTGTAGCATGTCCTTAATCTTCAAAAGTCGACCAACCCAATGAGCATACATCACAAGTGCAACATCCAATCTCACTTCATCGCCAAATAAGCCACAAAACTCGTCGTTTTATATACTGAGATACTAGACATGTACATTTAGAAAACATTTTGAACATATATTATTGTTTTAACTGCCTCATTATGCATCTTGCCCTTAACTGAACCAACAACCAAAATTATGCATGTATTGAGTACTGTTACCCATAACTACACTTCACTATCAACTTAGTTGTAGTCTGAAAACCAATTGAAATTGGCAGACATGCGATGTGAACAACCTAAATCTGCATAAATTTCGGATTAAAAAAATATTCTGCTACAAATATAGACTAAACTGGTTCTCATCCGATTATCTCTAAACAAATTGACTTATGAGCGATCCAATAGTGACACTTAGGGGTGTAAATGAACCGAGCCGTTCGCGAGCAGCTCGGTGTTCGGCTCGATAAGAGCTCGGTTCATGTTCGTTCGTATTCTAAACGAACCGAGCTCGAACTTGATTTTATGTTCGTTAATATAAACGAGCCGAACATGAACATAGTGGTGTTCGGCTCGTTTATGTTCGCGAACAGCTCGAATAAGAGTTCATAAACAAGCTCGTGAACAAGCTCGATTAAGAGTTCGTAAACAAGTTCGTGAACGAACTCGTATATAGTTCACGAACAAGCTCGTTTAGAAACTCGATTAGGTGTTCGAGAACTAACTCATATTTAGATTAATTTGTATTATTATGTTTCTAATTTATTCAGCTCATATTCGTGAACGAATTCGATTAAATTGATTTTAATTTATTCAGCTCATATTCGTGTTTGTTCGTTTAAAAGTTCATGTTCGTTTGTTTATCCGTTAAACGAGCGGGCTCACGAATGAGCTCGTTCAGTACTTATCGAGTTCGTTCGCGAGTGTCACGACCCGATTCTCGGCGTCGAGACCGGCGCTAGGGAATGGGAGTGGTTGCTCCGAAACCCGTAGCAAGCCTTAAAAATAAATTAAAAATCACTTAAAATTTTTCGCGGAATTCAAATCATTTTCGAACATTTTAAAATCGCAGTTTAAAACGTTCTCATATAAATTACCATTTAAAACATGCACATAATTTTCTCTTTAATTATTGCATTTTAGTTTTCAAAACCATTTCTCTATGGTTTAACATGCATCTCACGTGCATACCATTTCACTATGGTAATTACTGCATTTCACTATGCAGGCCATTTCTCTAATGGACTTAACTGCATTTCACTATGCAGATGCGTTCGCCGCATTTTATTCAAGTGCAGTCGCTCGGACTTTCGCACAACATTCACATATTACATATTATCAGAGTTTAAGCGTTATAATAAAATATAAAGCATAAATAAGTCCAACGACTACTAAGGTATCACCGTTCATTTATTCTAGCTACTGCAACTCTAGACACATAAAGGAAAGGTCATTCTCACTTATACAAGCCAGGGATTTCCGGAACAAGAAATTGGAAATCCACACGTCAAACTACTCGCCTGTAAAAATATTAAATTCAACGGGGTCAGTTATAAAAACTGGTGAATGCGTACAACATGTACTAATAAACATTAATATGAAAGCAATGCATTCCAGATTACCGATTCATATGAAACCCTAAACCATGATTCATGTTCCTATATGCTTTCAACACAGGAAACATAAATATTCCATTTTTTTTCCATTCCATTCGGGTTAACCTTTTATTTTTCTTTGGCCGTATTTATTTTCTCTTTTTGTACTTTTAGCCAGTCAAATCCGATTATTCTTATTTTACGTATTTGAAAGTCCCAGACTCTTCTTACAATACAACGGATCTTCAACTGATCTTCAACTGATGATAACCAAAAATTCATAATGACCGTATCTTGTTCTGAATGCAGTCTTTGGAATATCATCATTTCTGATCTTCAACTGATGATAACCAGACCTCAGATCAATCTTTGAAAAGTACCTCGCTCCTTGCAATTGATCGAATAAATCGTCAATTCTGGGTAAAGGATACTTATTCTTGATTGTGACCTTATTGAGTTGTCTGTAATCTATACAGAGTCTCATTGATCCATCCTTCTTCTTCACAAACAACACAGGTGCTCCCCAAGGTGAGACACTTGGTCGTATAAATCCACGATCAATCAATTCTTCTAATTGATCCTTCAACTCCTTTAGTTCTGCTGGTGCCATACGATACGGAGGTATCGATATTGGACTTGTACCAGGAACTAGATCAATACAGAATTCAATCTCTCGATCTGGTGGTAATCCAGGTAACTCTTCTGGAAACACATCAGAATACTCCGAAACTACTGGTACATCATTCACATTTCCAACTTCCTTCTGAACATCTCGTACCAGAGCTAAAAATCCTTGACATCCTTTACTTAACATCTTTCTCGCTTTCAAAGCCGAGACTAAACTCTTTGGGGTTTCCAACTTCTCTCCCCGTATAGAGATAAGTTCAGTTCCAGGTGCATGGAACGTCACTATCTTTTCTCTACAATCCACATTCGCATAATGTTGCGACAACCAATCCATTCCTAGGATGACGTCGAATTCTAAAACATTAAGCAACAACAAATCCGCAAGCAATTCTCGCTCTCCAATTAACACAGGACACGACGGATAAACTACAGTAACGTCTATGCTTTCGCCTACAGGTGTAGCTACTAACAATGGGTTTTGCAAAATCACAGGTTGAATTCCTAATTTTAATGCAAAACTCGACGATACAAATGAATGCGTAGCACCGGGATCAAATAAAATTGATGCATCATGCGAGGATATTGAAAATATACCTTGCACTACCGCATTCGACGCATTCGCCTCTTGAGGATTGATCGCAAAAACTCTAGCCTGCCCCCCGCTAGCAGTTGCTCCAGATCCTCGTCCGCCTGTGGTCCTTCCTCCACCACGATTACCAAAACCATATCCTCTTCCACGTTGTCCATTAAACACATTCTGGTTCTGTGCCTGCCCAGACACTGCAGGATATACAGGTCTAGGTTGTTGAAACACTGGTTGAACAACACTAGCACTTGAACCTTGTGGTCCAGACATAGGACATTCTCTTGAGAAATGACCTTGCTGCCCACACGTGTAACAACCTCTCGTCATAAAGCATACCCCAAAATGCTTCTTCCCACAAGTATTACATAGTGGTACTGTTCCTCCTGAACTTCGTCCACTAGAACTTGATCCAGACATACTGAACCTCCTATCTTTCTTTCCTTTCTTAAATCCTTTACGATATGGTCCAGTGAACCTGTTCGTATTCGAACTAGCAGTTCCTTCTCTTACGAACTCACCAGTAACATTGATCTTTCCAAATTGGATCAAAGTACTTTCCATCTGACGTGCACTATCGATGATTTGCACCAAATCCTTCCTAACATCAGATAGCAATCCAATATATTCGGGTCCTAGCCCCTTAATAAACCTTGAATTCACCCTATCTCTATCCAACATCAGATCAGGTGTGAAACGACTCAATCTTGTGAACTCCGTCACATACTCCTGCACCGTCTTTCCTATCTTGTTCAAATTCAACAACTTCTCTCGATGATTCTCCGTTACTGAAAACGGCAGAAAGAAATCCTTAAATCGAGTGACAAATTCATTCCAAGTCATCTCTCCCATACTTGGTTGAATATGCCTTTGAAACCAATCCTTCGCAGATCCTTTTACTGACATCTCCACCATCAGTATAGACTGTCTTTCACTAGCATTAAGACGTCTAGCATTCATCTCTACTTCATCCAAGAAATCTAATGCATCGTTTGATCCGTCAAACTTCATGGGCTTGAGCCTCATGTAAGCCATAACGAGATCACGATCAACATTAGCACCAACTCTCTGCTGTTGATAATCCAACTGCTATCTGTGCATATTCTGCACTTCCACTTGATTCGTTTGCATGGCTGCTATGCCAGCTAAAAATTGTTCGAAATCAAAGCCCGGAATATTAAAATTAGGCCCACGGCCTCTACCACGACCTCGACCACGTCCACGTCCACGACCACGACCTTCGCCTGCTGCGGGTATCGCATCGTTATGAACGGACTCCTCCTCATGAACATTCTCCTCTTGAATGTTTTCCTCATGCTGATCAGCCATTCTGATCAAAGCACGTCGTCTATTAAAAATCTATCTAAGCGTTCTAATCGTATACTACCAGGCTCTACTTACTCCTAACAAGCATACAGACTCGATCCTAGAGCACAGCTGGGAATATTTAAAACAAATGATGACTTAACAAATGACATGACAGAAACTTATATGTTGCAGTAGACTCTATATATATTAATTTCCTAGGTTCACATTCCAAACGGTATATTACAATGATACCACCTTTCACATATTAGTAATGGTTTAAGATTATAAACCATCACTTTGATATCAAACTCGACAATGGCCCGTTTTTCGACCATTGCTCTGATACCACCTTTGTCACGACCCGATTCTCGGCATCGAGATCGGCGCTAGGGAATGGGAGTGGTTGCTCCGAAACCCGTAGCAAGCCTTAAAAATACATTAAAAATCACTTAAAAATTTTCGCGGAATTCAAATCATTTTCGAACATTTTAAAATCGCAGTTTAAAACGTTCTTATAAAAATTACCATTTAAAACATGCACATAATTTTCTCTTTAATTATTGCATTTTAGTTTCAAAAACCATTTCTCTATGGTTTATCATGCATCTCAAAATGCGTACCATCATACTATGGTAATTACTGCATTTCACTATGCAGGCCATTTCTCTAATGGACTTAACTGCATTTCATTATGCAGATGCGTTCGCCGCATTTTATTCAAGTGCAGTCGCTCGGACTTCGCACAGCATTCACATATTACATATTATCAGAGTTTAAGCGTTATAATAAAATATAAAGCATAAATAAGTCCAACGACTACTAAGGTATCACCGTTCATTATTCTAGCTACTGCAACTCTAGACACACAAAGGAAAGTCATTCTCACTTTATTCAAGTCAGGGATTTCCGGAACAAGAAATTGGAAATCCACACCTCAAACTACTCGCCTGTAAAAATATTAAATTCAACGGGGTCAGTTATAAAAACTGGTGAATGCGTACAACATGTACTAATAAACATTAATATGAAAGCAATGCATTCCAGATTACCGATTCATATGAAACCCTAAACCATGATTCATGTTCCTATATGCTTTCAACACAGGAAACATAAATATTCCATTTTTTTTCCATTCCATTCGGGTTAACCTTTTATTTTTCTTAGGCCGTATTTATTTTCTCTTTTTGTACTTTTAGCCAGTCAAATCCGATTATTCTTATTTTACGTATTTGAAAGTCCCAGACTCTTCTTACAATACAACGGATTTCGGCAGTACATAAATACTGTCGCCAATTTCACTTTTTTTTAATAAAAGGTTCAACCTCTCAGATCTCGGCAGTTTGCTGACTGCCTTTGGTCGTCTATATTCCGTTGCCTCTGAAGATCTGCCATATGTCTAGGCCGTCGCCTGACTTCCAGACCGTCGTCCAGATTTCCACATACCATTTTCACATGCAACCCATTCTAAATGCAATACCGGTGATCACACAGCACTATTGCCGCCCAATAGTAAGCACGTTTCAATGAATCTAAATCGGTTTCAACACTATGAATAGTTCATGCGATTTAAATTCAAAATAAAATAAAGCATTTGCAAATCATGTAAAGCAGTTCGCAATATTTTTAATACTAATATTTAGCAGTATAAGTTGTAAACACACTCACAGTACTCGCTTATTCCAAATATTAAAAATACCACCCGTCGAATATTCAAAAACTTTGCTCGCCGGTTTCCGCGACAAAACTCGCCGGATCTAATTTAGAGATTAAACATTAATAAATGTATTAACTCTAAATTCTAGGATAAACTCTAGAACGACTCAACCATATAACCACATAATCACAAACCAAATTTGATTCCGACTATCTATATCCGCGTCATCGTATTTCTATACGATACACCACGTAGTTTATTTATTTCAATAAATAAACATGGAATTATAATTCCATATAATTCTAACACACATTCAATTCACATAGTTTTCTAAAAACACACTTTTAGAAAATCTCATCAAACATATCACAATTCAAAAATAACCAAAAATATTTTTCCATAAAATATTTTTGACCCGGGGCTCGGCCCCCCCTTATTTTCTGCCAAAAACATTTCGGCACTAACTGCTGCCAACTGAGTTTAGGACTGAGCCAACATGCTCTATCCCCTCTACTCATACTCCGGTCACCGTATTCCGGTGGTTTTGGCCGGAAAACTCAAAAACGCTTAAAACGCTTAAAAATCCATTTTAAGCCATTTTAACACCGAAATTCACCAAAATCATTTTCAAATACATTTTTAATTTTTATCTTGTAAAAACAGCAACCCAAAATTTTAAAATAATATTTTTCATTATTTTAACCATTAAAACCGAAATATCAATTAATAATCAAAACCGATTATTAATCCGTCAAAACACTTCACAAAAATCATTTAAACTCCACAAATAATTATCAAACACATTTCATAAATTTTTCACAAATATTTTCTGCCCAGAAATTAAAATGACAGTTTTACCCTTTTTCATCAAATTTTAGCCGAATAGAGTTATTAAAAATTAAACCCGATTATTAAACCGCTAAAAATTAACCATCAACCATTTAATTTACATCAACCACAAATATAACTCATCCATGAACAAAATTATTTCCAGAAATTAAAAATCAATTTATTTACCCTTTTTAAGCTATTTTTAAGCTTTAAAACAATTAAAAATCGAAACCCAACTAATTAAATTTACACCCGAAATGTTTAACATTTTTAATCCACAAAAATCACACTTTAAAGCATATATAAATCTCAACATATAGATCAGCCCAGAAATTTAAATAAATAATTTAATTTTCACGGAAAAAATATTTTAAAACCGTAACCCATTAAACTAGTAGTTAAAACTAACTAATTATCCATCAAACATCAAATATAAACCATCCTAAGCATGTTTCTAAGATTCAACCAACATCAGCAACTAAAAACTAAGATTTGAGCTTGAAATTATACCTCAAACGAACATGCAAACACACACACACGATCTACGCAATATTCCCGACAATTTTCGTGAAGAAAGTTTTGAGAGAAAATCAAAGAATAAAGCTTGGTGTTTGTGGTTATGGTGTATTCGGCACCCACAAGAAAATGAAGAAGACAAATGAAGACTTGGGCACCAAGTTTGTGTAGGAAAAATATCTAGATATTTATTTGAAGTTTCAATTATTTACAAGTTTGCCATTATGGCATTCTTGTAAATAATTCGAACTCTAGGGGCAAAATAAACTCAACTTTACCAAATATTCAAAAACGTTAAATCATATCATATGGGCTGAGTTAAAATATTTTTGGGCCTTTAAAAATATTTAAAATAATTATTTTTACGGTTTTTAGTGAAAAATCGCAAAATTCACTTTTAACACGTAAAATTGCCAAAAATCACATTTAAGGCAAACACATAGCAAACCACATTTTCGCACGTATAAATTCATCACGTGAATTTATTCACTATTTTCGAGGTCCTAATTAATTAAAATCGGACACACACGAAAATAAACGCTAAAAATTCTACGGGGTATTACATTCACCCCTCCTTATAAGAAATTCGTCCTCGAATTTCAAAACAAACTATTACCTTGAGCAAACAAGTGGGGATATCGTTTCCGCATATCCGCCTCTGTTTCCCACGTACACTCCTCAATTGTACGGCTCCTCCAGAGCACTTTTACCAAAGGTATCTCCTTACTACGGAGTTTCCTAATCTGGGTATCAACAATTTCTACGGGTTCTTCCTCATAAGATAGTTCCTCGTCTATCTCAACCTCTTGAGGTTGAATAAGTCTATGAGGGTCAGGTATATACTTCCTAAGCATCGACACGTGAAACACTGGATGTACTTGCGACATCTCAGACGGTAATGCTAACTTATAAGCTACCGCTCCCATTCGCTCAATAACCTCATAAGGTCCTGCATACCTCGGCGCTAGCTTTCCTTTCTTTCCAAATCGGATTACACCTTTCATAGGTGATATTTTAAGAAACACAAAATCTCCGACTTGAAATTCTATATCCTTTCTCCTCACATCAGCATAGCTCTTTTGCCGACTAAATGCAGTTTCTAAACGTTGCTTAATCAACGGCACTTTCTCAGACGTAATCTGAACAATTTCAGCTCCTGTCAACTTTCTTTCTCCAACTTCTTCCCAACAAATTGGAGATCTACACTTACGTCCATACAACGCCTCATACGGTGCCATCTCAATACTGGAATGATAACTATTGTTATATGAAAACTCTACTAACGGTAGATACTCATCCCAATGGCCTCCGAAATCTAAAACGCACATTCTTAACATATCCTCCAAAGTCTGGATAGTCCTTTCAGACTGTCCATCTGTCTGGGGATGAAACGCTGTACTAAAATCTAAACGCGTTCCTAAAGCCTCTTGCAGACTTTGCCAAAATCGAGATGTAAAAACTGATCCTCGATCTGACACAATTGACACAGGAACTCCATGTAAACTGACCACTTTGTCAATATAAATCTGTGCCAATTTCGCTGCCGTATAGGTAACCTTGATCGGAATGAAATGAGCCGACTTTGTCATTCGATCAACGATAACCCATATCGAATCAAAACCATGTTGCGACTTAGGCAATCCAACGACAAAATCCATGGTTATTCTTTCCCATTTCCATTCTGGTATTGGTAATTGTTGCAAAAATCCAAATGGTCTCTGATGTTCCAACTTCACTTGTTGGCATATCGGACACTTAGCAACAAACTCTGCTATATCTCTTTTCATACCATTCCACCAATACATCTGCTTAACATCGTGATACATCTTGGTAGAACCAGGATGAACACTATACTTAGATCCATGTGCCTCCATCATAATTCTCTGTTTCAACTCCTCTACATTTGGTACGCACACCCTTGTACCAAATTTCAGAATACCATCTTTCAAATTATACTCAGAGTTCATTCCCTTTTGAACTTCTGCAATAACATGCTTTAGTTGAGGATCCGTTGTCTGAAGTTCCTTAATCTGATCATTCAATGTAGGTTTAATCGTCATTTGAGCTAACAAATTCCCCAAATACGAAACCTCTAATTGAACTCCTTGATCAAACAACGAATGCACTTCTCTAATCATTGGTCTCTTCTCAACTAAAGTAACATGAGCTAAACTTCCTGCTGATTTTCTACTCAACGCATCAGCAACTACGTTAGCTTTGCCAGGATGATACTGTATCGTACAGTCATAATCCTTTAGCAACTCCATCCACCTCCTCTGCCTGAGATTCAACTCTCTCTGATCAAATATGTATTTCAGACTCTTGTGATCAGTGAATATTTCGCATTTTGCTCCATATAGGTAATGTCTCCAAATCTTTAATGCGAATATCACTGCTGCTAATTCTAGATCATGGGTTGGATAATTAACTTCATGCTTTTTCAACTGGCGAGAAGCATAAGCTATCACTCGTCCATGTTGCATTAGTACACATCCTAACCCGATCCTAGAAGCATCACAATAGACTGTAAGTCTATCACTACCTTCTGGTAATGCCAGAACTGGAGCTGTTGTCAAACACTCCTTCAGCTTCTGGAAACTCACTTCACATTGATCAGTCCAAATGAACTTCGCGTTCTTCTGAGTCAGCTTAGTTAATGGTGCAGACAACTTAGAAAAGTCTTGCACAAACCGTCTATAATAACCAGCTAAACCCAAGAAACTACGAATTTCTGTCACTGAACTTGGCCTTTTCCAATCCATCACAGCTTCAATCTTTTTAGGATCCACCTTAATCCCACTTTGAGATACTACATGTCCCAAAAATGCTACCTCTTCTAACCAAAACTCACACTTCGAGAATTTGGCATAAAGCTGATGATCTCTCAAAGTTTGTAACACCATCCTTAAGTGTTGCGCATGCTCCTCCTCTGTGCGCGAATAAATCAAGATATCATCTATGAACACTATCACGAATTGATCTAGAAACGGTTTAAAAATCCGATTCATCAAATCCATGAAAGCCGCTGGTGCATTTGTCAATCCAAATGACATCACCAAAAATTCATAATGACCGTATCTTGTTCTGAATGCAGTCTTTGGAATATCATCATTTCTGATCTTCAACTGATGATAACCAGACCTCAGATCAATCTTTGAAAAGTACCTCGCTCCTTGCAATTGATCGAATAAATCGTCAATTCTGGGTAAAGGATACTTATTCTTGATTGTGACCTTATTGAGTTGTCTGTAATCTATACAGAGTCTCATTGATCCATCCTTCTTCTTCACAAACAACACAGGTGCTCCCCAAGGTGAGACACTTGGTCGTATAAATCCACGATCAATCAATTCTTCTAATTGATCCTTCAACTCCTTTAGTTCTGCTGGTGCCATACGATACGGAGGTATCGATATTGGACTTGTACCAGGAACTAGATCAATACAGAATTCAATCTCTCGATCTGGTGGTAATCCAGGTAACTCTTCTGGAAACACATCAGAATACTCCGAAACTACTGGTACATCATTCACATTTCCAACTTCCTTCTGAACATCTCGTACCAGAGCTAAAAATCCTTGACATCCTTTACTTAACATCTTTCTCGCTTTCAAAGCCGAGACTAAACTCTTTGGGGTTTCCAACTTCTCTCCCCGTATAGAGATAAGTTCAGTTCCAGGTGCATGGAACGTCACTATCTTTTCTCTACAATCCACATTCGCATAATGTTGCGACAACCAATCCATTCCTAGGATGACGTCGAATTCTAAAACATTAAGCAACAACAAATCCGCAAGCAATTCTCGCTCTCCAATTAACACAGGACACGACGGATAAACTACAGTAACGTCTATGCTTTCGCCTACAGGTGTAGCTACTAACAATGGGTTTTGCAAAATCACAGGTTGAATTCCTAATTTTAATGCAAAACTCGACGATACAAATGAATGCGTAGCACCGGGATCAAATAAAATTGATGCATCATGCGAGGATATTGAAAATATACCTTGCACTACCGCATTCGACGCATTCGCCTCTTGAGGATTGATCGCAAAAACTCTAGCCTGCCCCCCGCTAGCAGTTGCTCCAGATCCTCGTCCGCCTGTGGTCCTTCCTCCACCACGATTACCAAAACCATATCCTCTTCCACGTTGTCCATTAAACACATTCTGGTTCTGTGCCTGCCCAGACACTGCAGGATATACAGGTCTAGGTTGTTGAAACACTGGTTGAACAACACTAGCACTTGAACCTTGTGGTCCAGACATAGGACATTCTCTTGAGAAATGACCTTGCTGCCCACACGTGTAACAACCTCTCGTCATAAAGCATACCCCAAAATGCTTCTTCCCACAAGTATTACATAGTGGTACTGTTCCTCCTGAACTTCGTCCACTAGAACTTGATCCAGACATACTGAACCTCCTATCTTTCTTTCCTTTCTTAAATCCTTTACGATATGGTCCAGTGAACCTGTTCGTATTCGAACTAGCAGTTCCTTCTCTTACGAACTCACCAGTAACATTGATCTTTCCAAATTGGATCAAAGTACTTTCCATCTGACGTGCACTATCGATGATTTGCACCAAATCCTTCCTAACATCAGATAGCAATCCAATATATTCGGGTCCTAGCCCCTTAATAAACCTTGAATTCACCCTATCTCTATCCAACATCAGATCAGGTGTGAAACGACTCAATCTTGTGAACTCCGTCACATACTCCTGCACCGTCTTTCCTATCTTGTTCAAATTCAACAACTTCTCTCGATGATTCTCCGTTACTGATAACGGCAGAAAGAAATCCTTAAATCGAGTGACAAATTCATTCCAAGTCATCTCTCCCATACTTGGTTGAATATGCCTTTGAAACCAATCCTTCGCAGATCCTTTTACTGACATCTCCACCATCAGTATAGACTGTCTTTCACTAGCATTAAGACGTCTAGCATTCATCTCTACTTCATCCAAGAAATCTAATGCATCGTTTGATCCGTCAAACTTCATGGGCTTGAGCCTCATGTAAGCCATAACGAGATCACGATCAACATTAGCACCAACTCTCTGCTGTTGATAATCCAACTGCTATCTGTGCATATTCTGCACTTCCACTTGATTCGTTTGCATGGCTGCTATGCCAGCTAAAAATTGTTCGAAATCAAAGCCCGGAATATTAAAATTAGGCCCACGGCCTCTACCACGACCTCGACCACGTCCACGTCCACGACCACGACCTTCGCCTGCTGCGGGTATCGCATCGTTATGAACGGACTCCTCCTCATGAACATTCTCCTCTTGAATGTTTTCCTCATGCTGATCAGCCATTCTGATCAAAGCACGTCGTCTATTAAAAATCTATCTAAGCGTTCTAATCGTATACTACCAGGCTCTACTTACTCCTAACAAGCATACAGACTCGATCCTAGAGCACAGCTGGGAATATTTAAAACAAATGATGACTTAACAAATGACATGACAGAAACTTATATGTTGCAGTAGACTCTATATATATTAATTTCCTAGGTTCACATTCCAAACGGTATATTACAATGATACCACCTTTCACATATTAGTAATGGTTTAAGATTATAAACCATCACTTTGATATCAAACTCGACAATGGCCCGTTTTTCGACCATTGCTCTGATACCACCTTTGTCACGACCCGATTCTCGGCATCGAGATCGGCGCTAGGGAATGGGAGTGGTTGCTCCGAAACCCGTAGCAAGCCTTAAAAATACATTAAAAATCACTTAAAATTTTTCGCGGAATTCAAATCATTTTCGAACATTTTAAAATCGCAGTTTAAAACGTTCTTATAAAAATTACCATTTAAAACATGCACATAATTTTCTCTTTAATTATTGCATTTTAGTTTCAAAAACCATTTCTCTATGGTTTATCATGCATCTCAAAATGCGTACCATCATACTATGGTAATTACTGCATTTCACTATGCAGGCCATTTCTCTAATGGACTTAACTGCATTTCATTATGCAGATGCGTTCGCCGCATTTTATTCAAGTGCAGTCGCTCGGACTTCGCACAGCATTCACATATTACATATTATCAGAGTTTAAGCGTTATAATAAAATATAAAGCATAAATAAGTCCAACGACTACTAAGGTATCACCGTTCATTATTCTAGCTACTGCAACTCTAGACACACAAAGGAAAGTCATTCTCACTTTATTCAAGTCAGGGATTTCCGGAACAAGAAATTGGAAATCCACACCTCAAACTACTCGCCTGTAAAAATATTAAATTCAACGGGGTCAGTTATAAAAACTGGTGAATGCGTACAACATGTACTAATAAACATTAATATGAAAGCAATGCATTCCAGATTACCGATTCATATGAAACCCTAAACCATGATTCATGTTCCTATATGCTTTCAACACAGGAAACATAAATATTCCATTTTTTTTCCATTCCATTCGGGTTAACCTTTTATTTTTCTTAGGCCGTATTTATTTTCTCTTTTTGTACTTTTAGCCAGTCAAATCCGATTATTCTTATTTTACGTATTTGAAAGTCCCAGACTCTTCTTACAATACAACGGATTTCGGCAGTACATAAATACTGTCGCCAATTTCACTTTTTTTTAATAAAAGGTTCAACCTCTCAGATCTCGGCAGTTTGCTGACTGCCTTTGGTCGTCTATATTCCGTTGCCTCTGAAGATCTGCCATATGTCTAGGCCGTCGCCTGACTTCCAGACCGTCGTCCAGATTTCCACATACCATTTTCACATGCAACCCATTCTAAATGCAATACCGGTGATCACACAGCACTATTGCCGCCCAATAGTAAGCACGTTTCAATGAATCTAAATCGGTTTCAACACTATGAATAGTTCATGCGATTTAAATTCAAAATAAAATAAAGCATTTGCAAATCATGTAAAGCAGTTCGCAATATTTTTAATACTAATATTTAGCAGTATAAGTTGTAAACACACTCACAGTACTCGCTTATTCCAAATATTAAAAATACCACCCGTCGAATATTCAAAAACTTTGCTCGCCGGTTTCCGCGACAAAACTCGCCGGATCTAATTTAGAGATTAAACATTAATAAATGTATTAACTCTAAATTCTAGGATAAACTCTAGAACGACTCAACCATATAACCACATAATCACAAACCAAATTTGATTCCGACTATCTATATCCGCGTCATCGTATTTCTATACGATACACCACGTAGTTTATTTATTTCAATAAATAAACATGGAATTATAATTCCATATAATTCTAACACACATTCAATTCACATAGTTTTCTAAAAACACACTTTTAGAAAATCTCATCAAACATATCACAATTCAAAAATAACCAAAAATATTTTTCCGTAAAATATTTTTGACCCGGGGCTCGGCCCCCCCTTATTTTCTGCCAAAAACATTTCGGCACTAACTGCTGCCAACTGAGTTTAGGACTGAGCCAACATGCTCTATCCCCTCTACTCATACTCCGGTCACCGTATTCCGGTGGTTTTGGCCGGAAAACTCAAAAACGCTTAAAACGCTTAAAAATCCATTTTAAGCCATTTTAACACCGAAATTCACCAAAATCATTTTCAAATACATTTTTAATTTTTATCTTGTAAAAACAGCAACCCAAAATTTTAAAATAATATTTTTCATTATTTTAACCATTAAAACCGAAATATCAATTAATAATCAAAACCGATTATTAATCCGTCAAAACACTTCACAAAAATCATTTAAACTCCACAAATAATTATCAAACACATTTCATAAATTTTTCACAAATATTTTCTGCCCAGAAATTAAAATGACAGTTTTACCCTTTTTCATCAAATTTTAGCCGAATAGAGTTATTAAAAATTAAACCCGATTATTAAACCGCTAAAAATTAACCATCAACCATTTAATTTACATCAACCACAAATATAACTCATCCATGAACAAAATTATTTCCAGAAATTAAAAATCAATTTATTTACCCTTTTTAAGCTATTTTTAAGCTTTAAAACAATTAAAAATCGAAACCCAACTAATTAAATTTACACCCGAAATGTTTAACATTTTTAATCCACAAAAATCACACTTTAAAGCATATATAAATCTCAACATATAGATCAGCCCAGAAATTTAAATAAATAATTTAATTTTCACGGAAAAAATATTTTAAAACCGTAACCCATTAAACTAGTAGTTAAAACTAACTAATTATCCATCAAACATCAAATATAAACCATCCTAAGCATGTTTCTAAGATTCAACCAACATCAGCAACTAAAAACTAAGATTTGAGCTTGAAATTATACCTCAAACGAACATGCAAACACACACACACGATCTACGCAATATTCCCGACAATTTTCGTGAAGAAAGTTTTGAGAGAAAATCAAAGAATAAAGCTTGGTGTTTGTGGTTATGGTGTATTCGGCACCCACAAGAAAATGAAGAAGACAAATGAAGACTTGGGCACCAAGTTTGTGTAGGAAAAATATCTAGATATTTATTTGAAGTTTCAATTATTTACAAGTTTGCCATTATGGCATTCTTGTAAATAATTCGAACTCTAGGGGCAAAATAAACTCAACTTTACCAAATATTCAAAAACGTTAAATCATATCATATGGGCTGAGTTAAAATATTTTTGGGCCTTTAAAAATATTTAAAATAATTATTTTTACGGTTTTTAGTGAAAAATCGCAAAATTCACTTTTAACACGTAAAATTGCCAAAAATCACATTTAAGGCAAACACATAGCAAACCACATTTTCGCACGTATAAATTCATCACGTGAATTTATTCACTATTTTCGAGGTCCTAATTAATTAAAATCGGACACACACGAAAATAAACGCTAAAAATTCTACGGGGTATTACAGCGAGCTTGTTCGTGAACGAGCTCGTTTAGTACTTATCGAGCTCGTTCGTGAGCTCGTTCGCGAACTTGTTCGTGTAGCGGCTAAACGAACGAACACGAGCTGAACACGAACCGAACATGAACACTATAAAATTTAAACGAACCGAACATGAACACTCTGTTCAAAGCTCGGCTGAATATGAACCGAACATGAACACCTTGTTCGCTAAACGAGCCGAACATGAACACTCCAAAGCTCGGCTCGGCTCGGTTCATTTACACCCACTGTTCCAAAGTACAAACATTGTAAAGCATCTTGTGTATAAGATTCACTACTAGAAAACTGCTTAATCGCGACGGATTTTAGCGACGGATTTTAAATCCGTCGCTAAAATGAAAATTACCGACGGATTTAGCGACGGATTTTAAATCCGTCGCTAAATCCTACTAAAAATTGGCGGGATTCATCCCGCCAAATTTAGCGACGGAAATTCCGTCGCTAAAATGGCGGGATGAATCCCGCCAAAAAAAATGCACTTTTAGCGACGGATTTTAGAATCCGTCGCTAAAAGTATATCAATTAGCGACGGATAGTTTAATCCGTCGCTAATGTCTAACTTTTAGCGACGGATTAAATTATCCGTCGCTAAAAGTCCTATTTTATTAAAAAAATATTTATTAATTACAAATATTTATTTATTAAAAATAAGTAATTATTAAAAATAATTAACTATTAAAAATTAATTAATTAATTGTTTTTATTTAAAATAATTATTAAAATAATTATTTATTAATTATTTATTTAAAAAATAATTTGTATGAAAAATAATTATTTTATAATGCGGGAGTATATAAATTACGAGAGTAAATATTTCCTCATTTTAGTTATATTTAAATATAATATACATACATATGTAATAAGAGTTTGAGTTGGTTAAGATGGAGCTGCGCGCGGGGGAACTCCAAAGTTAAAGAGCTTTGGATGGGAGCAATTCAATGATGGGTGACCTACTGGGAAGTTAGGTCGATGAGGATTGTTGGTGGGTGACAGTGTGTGGTATATCGCGGGTGAGCGGGTTACGGTGGGCTATTGATTAAATAAAATTTCATTTTCCAATTTTAATTAATTTTTTTTTTAATTTTAAAAAATTAGCGACGGATTAAAATCCGTCGCTAAATTCCGTCGCTAATTTTTTTTAAATCCGTCGCTAATTTTTTTTTCTGTCGGTAAAAAATTTTGCGACCAGAAATCCACCGACGGACTGGGTCCGTCGGTAATCCGTCGCTAATATCAATTAGCGACGGATTTTAGGCATTTAGCGACGGAAAAATCCGTCGCTAAACGCCTGATTTCTAGTAGTGATTGCTACTTAATCAAAAACACTTTTTGCAATGTCATGAATTTATCAAAATCTGACTATGCCAAAACAAACTCTTTATTTAAAAATCTCTTCAAAGAAATTATTAGATTCAAATCAATTATAGCGTATCAAACGAGTATAAAATGGTTTGTTAAGAAAATTTATACCTTTCTTTTTTGAAGTTTAAAGTGACATATCCATCTCCATCGCAAAATTTTCCTTAAAAATTTTCATACTCAAATTTGTCTTCAATCTGAATTAACGATTTCGCCACTTCAAACTATTGGCTTCTCTAGTTTCAAATAATCTTCTTTACGTCAAGTAATTTCACCTTCAAATTGTGAAAACCTCCAAATAATATTTTTTGCCATAATAATCATAATTCATAATAAATCTGAAAATCAAATTGGCTCAGATACCAATTATTGTAGCATTGATACCGACTGTTGAATCTTCGGTAACAATTGTCGTGAGTGGTTCATGACCGGATTGGTATGTGCAACATGATCAAAACCATTCGTTATATATTTAATTATGGATTTGATCAACAAATAACAATATAACAAAATAAATAACACAAGAGATATACGCTGTTCGACAATAAAGCGTGCGAAAGAATCGGGTCATCCACTAATTGGTGGAAAATCACCGAATAGAGAACATTTGTAGTAAATATTCCCTTAGAAAAAACCCACGAAGTGTTTAACTCTCTATAAAAAATAATCTTAAAGGGTTAGGATAACTTATATTCCTCACATCACACACACCCTATTTTCCCCTTATTCATATCAATGTCTACATTGTGTGTTAAGTTCGTTGTGGTTCTAGCTATTCTAAAAGACGAATAAGGTGTGATATATATAGGGAACAATATATTATATATGACATTAGGAGTATTAATCTTAATTGGATTATACTTCCTAATTAGCCAATGATAATAAAGTTATTCTTCACCTAAATACTCAATTCTTAACCTTACGTTTTTTATTTATTTGGTCTTTGAAATTTCTTTTGGTATTATCTGGTTCTTGAATTTTAATTTTTTGCTTCCTCGGGTCCTTAAACGGATGCCCGTCTATTCCATTGTACATGGAATGGACGAACATATGTTTGAAGATTTGAAGAATCGAAAAATCAAAATTCACGATCAGACAAAACCACATAGAAATTTAGGGACCATGTTAACAAATAACATTAAGTTAAGGGACCTTAAATGAGTTAATCTTAAAATATATCATAATTGACATCACTTGTAAATTGAGAGATCAAATTATCACCCAAGCCCGCTTTTTTTGTGTTAAACATTTTTCAGTTTTCAAGTCATTTTCTTTTTTTATCTATTAATTACTCATAATTCAAATAGTCTCTCCGTTTGTTTTACTTGTCTATCTAATCAAAATTGTATATATTAAAAAATGTGTTTGTATCATAAATAATATATAAAAATATTAATATAATTCTATTAGTCAATAAATGATTTATAAATTGAATCAATATCATTTATTAGTAAGCGATAAATTTGAAAATAATATCATCTTAAATTCTGAAAAAACAAATACTTATAGATAAATGAATAAAAACAAAAACCACTGAATTTTTCAGTATTTGATTTAGAAAATTCCTGGAAATTTACATTAGCAAAAACAAATTAAGGTCCAACACTGGCACGTGTATCACCGGCTCCCTAAATTTCAATTCATGGAGTATAGTTGTCTGAAAAAGAATTTTCAATTCAAGTTTGAGTACTTAAATTGTAGTTCATGCAGATTTATAAAATTACTCATGCAGATTAATATATTAATATATTTATAAAATATATTTATAAATTGAAGATATAATATAATGTTAGGTACGAGTCGTACGACAACATTAAAGTCTATATAAATTATCCTCTAAATATGGAATGAACTCATCAATTCCCTTATAAATTAATAATTAAATGATTTTCTACTTTTCATATTTCTATCATCAGGTTAATTAAATTAATATTCAAAATCATCCCATGAGTATTGCTACAACATACTAACTATTGCAATTGTTGCTTCCATTACGTACTTTATCTTCAAAATGATCTTTAAACTTTAATATTAGAAATATATTCTAAATTTTAATAAACATGGAGCTCGTATCATATGAATATTAGAAAAAAAAAAAAAAAAACTATTCTGTCTTATTTATTTATTTCACATTATAAAGTGTTAGCTACGATCTTAAGTCTTAACACGTTATCATAGTTAGAGCTTTAATAGGCTACAAATAAATAAGTATAAAGACCATACTGATTTTCGATTAAATTGGCTCCTTAGAATTAGAGGAAGGTTACATCTCTGATTCCTTTTTAATTCTTAAAATAAAATAAAAAGGAGAAGCTGGTAAAAGTATGAGGCGTCAACTATTGACAATATTTAGGATTATGATATAGTGATTGACAATAAAATTAGATTTTACTTATTAAACAATATTACTGGAATAGTATATGCGTCGAGTAGCATTATTACGGTCACGGTATTTTCGTGACATTTGCAATATCTCTTTAACCTTTTCATAAACATGAACATTATTTTCAGACTTTAAAGGTACTTTTCGACATTTTAACTGAAAACCTATACCCTCCACCCTATATATATGTGTAT
Source organism: Mercurialis annua (assembly GCF_937616625.2). Taxonomy (NCBI): domain Eukaryota; kingdom Viridiplantae; phylum Streptophyta; class Magnoliopsida; order Malpighiales; family Euphorbiaceae; genus Mercurialis; species Mercurialis annua. The sequence continues at coordinate 52,518,893 of NC_065570.1, read as the reverse complement.
ATTGTTCTTCCTTTTTGTCCATTTTAAATGCATGTTGAAGATTACTATATATCTTGCTCAAAGTTTTTTTAATTTGCATGTGAAGCATTCTTAGCCTGATCAAGTCTTTTTGAAAAAAAATTAGCTTGCATGTCGATTTGTTTTATTTGAACAAGATCCAAAACTTATTAAAAGATGAAGATTCCTTGGATATAGAAATAAACTTTTGAATGTTTTCTCACATCTCGGGATTTTATTACAGATCTTTTGTGATGGATATGGAATCGTAACATATTAAGTTGCGCACTGTTTAAATTGAGCGAGATCGTTAATAAGGTTTCATATTAAGAACAACTCATATGACACATTTACAAGAAATACGGCTTGATTCATTTTTCTTTATGTTAATATTTTTATTGTATTCTTAATTTGTTGTTTTATATTTATTGGAATAATGGCTAAAATTTCTGTTTGTATTAGAATTTTATTTATGGAGTATTTGGATAAAAGATAACTTAATTTGTTGTCGTTAATTAGGAAGCATAATCCAACTGAAATTAATACTCCTAATGGCATATGAATTTTTTGTTCCTTATATATACCACACCGTATTCATCTTTTATACCTAAAAATCAAAAGAACCGAACACACAATGTATATATTAATGTGAACAAGGAAAAAAAGGGCATGTGTGATATGAGAAATATAAGTTAATGCTACCTATTTTGGGTTATTTTTTATAGAGAGTTAAACACTCTGTGTTTTTAATTAAATACATATTTAATAGAGATGTTCTCTATTTGGTGATTTTCTACCAATTTTGTACTCTTTAATTCTTTTTCAAAAAAGAAGAAGCTAAATTCGCTATTTGATTTAGAAAAAGTACTTGCAGAAAATCGTGGATGTACACTTTACTGTCGAAGCGCGTAAATTTTTTGTGTTATTTATTTATTTTGCTATAATACTATTTGTTATCAAATCTATAATTATATGCCTACCAAATGGTTTCGATTCCGCTGCGCATACTAATCCGGTCACGATAATTACTATCAAAGATTCAACGATCGGTATCAATGTTATAACAATAATTAATTATTGCAAAATTTAAAAATTTAAATGTTAAAACTTGTGTTATTGTACTTTTTCATCTTAGCGAATTCTAAGATTATTCGAGTTCAAACAACTCATCCCAAATATCACCAATCGTTTTTAGTTTATTTTTTTTTAATTGAAATACATTATTAAAACACTACATTTCTGCATATGGTGTGTAAAATTTTGATAGGATTCATTATTTTCTTAAAACAAATCAAGCTGAAGAACTAATTCGGTTCTCATAAATTCTGTAAAGCACCACTAAATTGAGAGATTTTAGATAAAAAAATTACAATTTCCCTATAAAATTAATGAATTTAACCAAAATTTATTACTTGGTCAAAAAAATGTTATAAAAATTCATATATTATGAAAGTTTATCCTCCTTTACAATTTTTTATTTGAAATTTTATCTCTCAAGAAAGTTAATTTATTTTAAAAATACCTTTATAAACTCATAAATTTTATGTTCAAATCAAATAGTGAATTAATAAATTTAAGGATACTATAATTTATAAATTTATAGTTCACAAAATTAATAATATTTATAAATTTTAAAAAAAATTCAACCCAACAGATATATCAAATGAAAAACATAAAAGAGAGATACCAGTTGTTAAGATTAATTAGTGACAGACTAGCCCTTTCAAAGAAAAATATTGAGTATGTAGCTGCCTAAAGCTGAAGAAACACCAAAGGGACAGAGATGATTAGACACAAGACTTTTAACGTCGGTTCAGTTCGATAGGAGAGGATCTAAGTAGCTTCCAATTCGCTTCTATGGAATTCTTAGCTGTTTCTCAAGATCCTATTTTTCTCTTAATTATTATACTCATTTCCTGGCTACAACTTAAGTGAACCAACAACAATATTTAACCCGTAGTGTCATAAAGTATCCCATTATTATGATTCAGTATTTCTTTGTTTATTGTATTTTAATTTTATTTTTTGTCGATGGATGGGTGGCGGTGACCGGAAAAAGGTGACGGCGGTGGTTTTCTATTGAATGGTTTGATTTAGTTGGATGAATCGGTGGTTTATGTTTAATTTGGTTGGGTGGATGGATGGTTTATATTTGATTTGTTTAGATGGGTGACTTTAGATTTGGTTTAAATTGGGGTTGATTTGTGTTTTCTTTTTCCCATTAATTTTAGGAGTATTTTGGTCATTGTCGGGTTAGGGGCGGTTTTAGGGCAAAAAGAATCTACGGGCCCGTTAGATAAAACTTAAGGGGTTTAATGATGTTTTTTTTCTTAGAGAATTTTGTGATAAAGGGAATAAATTCAGATGCCATGTTGATTAATGCCCAAATTTAACTTCATCAATTAGTTATTGCATCTCTTCCTCTTAAATCCTAAACTCCTCACAGCCTCACTTCACAAAGGGGAGATGGTTTTTTTAGCCATTTTTGTTCAAAAACCATCTCCCTATCCTTTAATTTTTTTCTATTTACAATAAACAAATAGTTTGCTTATTATAGATCTTTAGTTTGTTGGTCTTTTCAGATGTTTTTGTGAAGAAATTAGTCTTAATTTCTTCATTTATCTACCCTAAATAGGTTTTCTTTAGTCCTTTTTTTTTATGTTTTCTGCCTTTGGCGGCTCCAACAGCTTCAGTCTTTCCAGCGGCTCCGATATTATTTTCACGTTTACGACGTTCCTCCAGCGTTTATGGCGTGCCTCCAACGTCTTTTTTTGGAAGATTACTTTTACAAATTCTAATGTTTGCAATCAATTTAAATTTTCCTAGATTTTTAAATCTATGACTTTAATTATTATAATCATTTAAATTTATAGTTTATATTCATTTGACTTGATTTATTATTAGATTTAGTTTTTGTTGAGTTGGTTGGATGACTTTTAGTAATTGAAATACCCTTAGAATATTAATTCAAAAAAAAACCCTTAGATGCTATTGTAATATCTAGCATAATTGATTTGACTAAATTTAAGATTTTTATAATCGGATTATCAATGAAGATTTTAATCTTTCCAGCAAAAAAAAATAATTTTTACCCCATTTTAATGATGATTCAAAATTTAACTCAACTATCTTGCATTCATTGCCATAGAAGAGAGCTTTAGTACTGGTTTCTGTATTTGCTAGATTTTATTTTAAAATTAATTGGTGTTAAATGAAGATAAACATCCAATTAATAATATATTTTTTATAATTGAAGGAAAGAGAATGTTTATGAGAGAATTTGAACTCACGATCTAGCAGTTTGATACCCATCGCTTGTACTATTTGAGTTATAATTCATTGGTTGGTCAACCAATATTTAAACACATGTTTATTCATACACACAACCAATGTGAAATAGTCGTATTTTAACACTCTCTTTTATGTATAGCGTGTCCGGACCGAACAACCAACCCCTTCTCACTCATCTCATGTGGGTTAGGCTAAATTCAAATTGTATGAATGGACTAAAATTTGATACTATGTTGAATTCAATTTTAAAATTAATTGGTATTAAATAAAAATACCCAATATATATATATATATATATATATATATATATATATATATATATATATATATATATATATATATATATATATATATATATATATTTAAAGCAGAAGGTACAAAAAAATCCTCGAGTGTTTCTCAAAAGTACAAATCAGCCCTTTTATTTTATCTGGGCACAATTGAGCCCCTGTGTTTTTAAAATTGAACAATTAAACTCTTATTATTTTAAAATCGAACAAATAAACCCTTTTAATTTACTTTTGGGACACTTATCCCCCTCAATTTTTTGGTAAATATTTTAAATATTAAAATTATTTTTAAACTTTTTTTCTATATGATTATGAGAGACATTTCAGCCATTAACGGGTATTTCTAATGATGTTGTATGAAAGTGGTTATTTGTTCTATTTGAAAACAAAGAGGGTTTAATTATATCCTAAAAAAGTAAAAGGGCTGATTAGTACTTTTGTGAAAACTACGAGAATTTTTTATACCTTTTACCTATATTTAAACACATGTTTATTCACACACAAAATTAATATGAAATACTCTCACTTCAAAAGTAATAATAGAATTTTCACATAGATTATTTAAACCATGCATGATATTCTTAAATCTTAGACATATAAAAATATTTTACCTTCTCGGATAAAGAGAGAGGATATTTTACCATGTTATTAAATATGTTTAGTACTAATTATAAGTTAACTAAACATTTTAGATATTAATAATATACTAATAATTCTATCCAGAAATTATAACTTGTACAGAATATACGCAAGTATTTTTCGTAATAGTATATAATATTGGTGTGATAATATTCATGAACAATAGTCATGTAAATAATTTGTTTGATATATATAATTTGTCGGCAGACACTTAAAATATTTGCAAATTAAATTAGGGGATTTACCGACAGAGATAGTGTTAGATCAAATGTCATTAACAATTAACTACTTTGTGCAATAAAATAATATTCATGCATTTGCAAAAAATTTAAAAATTATTTTTAAAATATCTCATTTTAAAATATATTTATAGCTTTTCTCAACTATCTTTTTATAATTTTTCTCAATACCCTTATTTAAAATATAATATTAAAAATATCATACTATATATTAGAACTTTATTTTATTATAGGTCATTTGATTCTCATAATCACAACACTTTTTCTCTCTCCTTACATAAATTCTCTCTTTTTTTTTCTAATACTCTCCTCCTATCAATTTTTTTTTTGGGTTAATGTCATAAAAATTCACCAACTTTACACGTTTTCTCATTTTAATCACGTAGTTTAAATTTTCTCATTTTCATGTACGAACTACAACTTTTTTTCAAATTCATGCACGGTGTTGAGGTGGCACGACTCCATTGGTGTAATTCGCTGAGTTGGAGGTCATCTTACACCAATGAATGAGTGCCACCTCAGCACCGTGCATGAATTTGAGAAAAAATGGTAGTTCGTGCATGAAAATGAGAAAATTTAAACTACGTGATTAATATGAGAAAACGTGTAAAGTTCATGATTTTTTTGACATTAACTCTTTTTTTTCACTTCTCTTTCTCTGTCAAATTTTTTCTTCCTCTCTTCTTCTTTTCTGATCGCCGCTTTTTTTCATACCGTCGTCGCATGTCTTCCGGTTAAATTTTCGTCGTATTTTTTTCATCGACGCGTTTTTTCGTTGGATTTTTCATCGTCGCGATTTTTTCAAAAAAATTTTGGTCGACGCGTTTTTTTTTTCCGGTGGATTCGCCAACGTCATTTTTAGATATTTTATAATTTTTTATGATAAAGTAGATTTTTTATAAAGAGATTGTTATAGATCTATTATTTTTATATTTATAAAATTCTTTTATTATTCATGTAATTATTTCGTCTTTTTTTTTTCATAGATTTGTTTTTTTTTATTTTGATGCTACTGATTTTATACAAATGAATTTATGGTGTATTTATGTTATATTACATTTTTATTGTATTTATAGTGTATTTTTGGTGTATTTGTGGTGTATTTATATTAGTCTGGTATATTTACAGTGTTTATGGTGTATTTGCAGTGTTTTTGTAGTATACACTATTAAAATATCACACCATAGATCACTATATATACACTATTATTACACTATAAAAATATCATAGTTAAACTAAAAAAACACAATAGATATACTATAATACATCATAATTATATTAAAAAATACGATAAAAAAACACCAGGAAATTATAAATAGGAGAATAGATCATTAAAAAGTAAAAAATTATATCTGTGACATTAAAAAAAGATACTCCTCTGTCCCAATAGAGTTGTCCACTATGGTAAAAAAAATTGTCCCAAAACTCTTGCTCACTTTCAAAAAGTAACTAATTTTTACACTCAATTTTCTTATATTATCCCTATTTAAAATTCACTAATGAATAAATTGAAAGTAAATTGCAAGTAGACCCTATATTAGGGATATGACAAGAAAAATAAGGAAAATTTTACAAAACTCATAAACAATATAATTGTTTTTCTTAAACTGTGTGATAAAGACAAAATGGACAACTCTATTAGGACGGAGGGAGTATTTTCGTGAAAAAAGGTTAGAAAAGACAAAAAAAAACATATAAAGTTGTAAATAAAACAGAAAAGGCCTAATCACTCAAAAACCCCTCACCTTTAAACTTTTTTTCAATTCCACCCCGACGTTGAAAATTTGTCAATTTTACCCACTTTTGAATTTTCCATTTTCAATTGTACACCAATATTTTAATTTTTGTTAATTTTTTTACTTAAATGATGAAATCATTCAATTAATTAAGTCTAAACATGAAATTAAATTCTTTTTTATTCAAAAAAGTACAAATAAGTCCTTTATTTTTTAAAAACTACCTAAAAACCATAATCAAATTAACACTAATTTAAATTCTTAATTAATTTAACTAAATTTAAATAAATTTTAAAAATATACAATTAATATATGCGAGACATGGAGAATGTTTTAAACAAATTTCCAAACGCAAAAGACGTTAATTTAATTTTTTAGGGTATAATTGAAACATAAAAATGCAAAATAGGGTAAAATTGACAAATTTTCAACGTCAGGGTATGATTGAAAAGGGGCTAAAAGGTCGGGGGGTTTTAAGACATTAGACCAACAGAAAATAGTGTAGAGTAGGAATTCCCTCAAATTTTTTTGGTTTATAATATTTGTCATTAAAATATTAAGAGAGCATTAATTATTATTTTTCCAAATATACCCTCTATTGATTTATTAAAAGAATATAAAATTAAAAATAGTAGTCATAAATATTAATAAATTTTAAGATAGAAATAATTTAGTAAAAGTATTTATAAATTAAAATATATTAATTATTTTTTTAGTTGTTGTGTTAGAGTGAAATGGGATAAATATATATTATGAAGCAAGTGAGTAGCTATGTTTCAAATTTCAATCACCTTTAATCACCATATGGATCTATGTTTAGTTGATGGAAACATAAACTAATATAGTAAACCGAAAGTGATTTTATAAAGAAAGATAACTAGTTAATAAATATTTTTATGTTAAAGTGCACGTTGAGCATGAAAATAATTTAGACAATTTGAGTGAAGAACTGAAAAAAGTCGTTACCTAAACATAGGTTAATAATTGAAAGATAAGAGGTGATGAGCTAAGTTCATTTGTGGAATTAGAAAATAAACAAAAAAAAACGAATGGTAACTAAAAAAATCTAGTAAAATATTTAAAAAATAATGATATTTAAAATCATAAAAAGAAAAAGTAAATCAAAACAACGACTGGAGGAATTCTTGTAAATTCGTCATTAAAATAATGTTAATTTTATAAATTCATTTATTATTTATTTACATATTTAAATAATAATATTACAAGATTGTCATTATTTTAATGACGTATTATTATGTGATAGGCTTAGTTCACAGATGACGTAGTGGACTAAATCTACAAAAATAATTCTCATGTTTTTGGTATATACATCATAATCTTCATTTTCATAACCTGAAAACATCCACTAACTGTGCGCTTAGATCTTACATTTTTTTTTTACTTTTTAAATTTATAATCCCTCTGATTTATAATATTTGTTGTATTCGAAATTTGTTTTTTATCTATAATATTTGTCACTTTATAATATTAAGAGAGCATTAATTGTTATTTTTTCATATTTGTCACTCACTAATTAATTGAAAATATACAATAAACAAATAAAAATAGTACTCATAAATACAAACAAATTTCAATGTAGGGTTACTTAGTAAAATTCTATACAAATTAAGATATATTAATTGTTTTTTTATTTTTTATCGACAAATATTATATATCAGAGAGAGTACATTTTTTGATAATTGGAAAGGTAGAGTGCGTGTGAAAAATTTGAACTCATGATCTACCAGTTTGTTGTCAACGTTTATATCATTTGATTTGTGTATTGTCCTCTTGGTCTAGCAATAAAAAAATATTATCTTTATACTTTTTTTTGTCTAAAAAATATAATGTTATGGTATTTTTTCATTTCATATTCTATTTCAAACTAAAGAAAAATTTGAATATTGCAATACCACAATTTTTCTAAACGCAAATATTTTTTTTTGGTTTGGTACCAAGAATCTTATAAACTAGGATTTGTAGCTTTTGCATCTAAAAGAAGTGGTGTTGCTATGGTGAAGAAAATAAAGGAAAAAGAGATTGTTAAATGGCTTAATCTATTTAGACGTTCATGTGTACTTTTTTTTTTATGGAGTTCTTTATATTTCATTTTGTATTATTTGATTTTTTTATTTATATATTTTTGATTTTTAGGTTTTTTTTAAGTTTTTTTCAATCTCTCTATTTATAATTTTTTTTCCTCCAATCACATAAAAGGATTGAAAAACAATTCAAAAAATACCTGAAAAATAAAAAAATAAATAAGCAGAGAGACCAGATAATACAAAAATAAAATATAAAAACCTCCGAAAAAAAAGTTTAAAATACAGAGACCTCTATATGGATTTGGTTTTGTTAAATCTACACGGAAGGTTGCTTGGGTTCATGACCCTCGTACCGGTTTTTACATATGCAAAACTATGGTTAAAGAGTTTTTTTTATCTAGCAGATATTAGTGAGAGTTAATTATAGCATAAGTACTATTTAAAAATTTATTTTTTAATTTAGCTCACCGGTTGCAGAGGGATAGATCGAACCCACACTTTTTAAAGAATGCAAATGTGAGTGTTGTCATCTGGGCCAACACTCACTTGCGGTTAAGGAGATTCACCGTGCTAAATTTAAAGGATTATTTTTCAGATACCTGTTTTTGGCAAAGTATTTATAACATTTTTGCTTATCTTTCTCTTATTTCCTACGCTACCTATTTTTCTAACTTATTTGCAAAAGTACAAACTATATATAGAAGTCTTATCTCATTTTAAGTTAAAATTTTACACAATCACTCTTTTCTCTCTCTCTTCTCTCTCAAAGTTCTCTCTTCTTTTCTCCTTCTTTTTCGTTTAATTTTCAGTTTGTCTCCTCCGATTATTTTTCCGTTCGTCTTTTCCGTTCGCTTTTCCGTCCGCGCTTCCGTTCCTCTACTTCCAATGGATTTCTCGTTGTTTCCGGTTGTTTTTCTGTTCGTCTTTTCTGTTCGCGCTAGTCCGTTTGTCTCTTTCGTTCGCGCTATGGATTTCTCGACTCATTTTTAGGTTTTTTTGTAATTTTTTTAGGTTTTTTGTAATGATTTAAACATTTTGTAAATAAATTATTTTAGCTTTATAATTTTTTTGTTTATAAAATTGTTCTATTATTCATATAATTATTTATTTGTCTTTCTCTTATTCATAGATTTATTTATTACTACTGATTTTATAAAGAACAAATTGATTTATGATGCATTTATAGTAATTTTATAATATAAGGTTTTAGTGTATTTTTGGTGTATTAATAGTGTATAGTGTATTTCTGGTGTTTTTCGGGATATCTATGTTTTTTTGGTGTATTTCTGCCGTATTTAGTATATCTATGGTGCATTTACAGTGTTTATGGTGTATTTGCAGTGGTTTCATGGTAAGACCATAAAAACACTATAAAATTTCATAAATACATTATAAATACACTATATATACACTATATATAAACTGAAAAATATGGCTGTGCAATCGGTCGGTTCGGTCGACCAAACCGAAAAACCGAAATTGGAAACCGAAAAAGGTATTTGTAAAATTAAAAAAGTATTTTTTTATAAATAAAAAAAGTCAGAAAAAGTAAAAACTTGACAGGTAAAGTTTAAATAAGTTACCGAAACATGTATTTCTGAAAATTACCACTAAATTTAAAGCAAGATGACTATTTGTTTATAATAAAGTCGAGTGTTTCATATGTTAGTTGTCTTCTTATGTCTCACTTATGTAGCCACGACAATTAAGTTGATCGAATTCTCAAACATTGATGTAATTATATAAAAAAAATGAAGAATAAAATTATCAAAAACAACCTCGGTGTTTAGAGGTTACAACAGACCAAACTCTATTAAATTTTCGTAACAAAATGAATCCTGACGTTTAAAAATGTTCGAAAATGATACTCGACTAAATGCCAGATGAAGTCAAGAAAATATTACATTTGCTCTCCAATTTTATAATGAAGGGTCAAATTAATTAAAATTTAATTGTTTTAACATTTTTACTCCATAAGTTTTTAAAAATAAAATAAAAATTGAATTGCTTTCAAAATTTTACCATCTAAAAAAGAGAAAATATAGTTATCTTTTAAAATTTTAATATTTATTCTTTTTTATAATAAATTATAATATTAAAAAATATTAATTTTTTTATGACGAGGGAACTCCTATAACGGAGCCCGACTACTTGGGTAAACTATTGAGGATGCTGGCTTTGGCATCCCACCGTTCAGACATTTCACTTAATGCAGTTCTTTTAACAACTCATTTATAAATGTTTCTAATAAGTTCTATTTTATGGGATATGAAATTCGAACATGCGATGTTCTCTTAGAATCATACTTGTTGTCCACACTTGGGACCAACTGAGCCAACTCGTGGTGAATAATATTAATATATTTTGCTTGTTATTTTTTTTGACATAACTATACTTGTTATTTAAAATAATTTTTTTTAATTTGAACGAGATAAAATTATTGATTTCGTTATTTGTTTTAAATTACTATTCTGTCTGACCCAAATTAATATGTAGTTTTAATAAATTAGTGTACCTAGATAAAATGAATTAATTAATTTATTTAAAATGTCACAACTATCTTTAATGATTTAAATAGTAACGTTGTACATGTTATCTATTTGTTTTAAATTTCAATGCATTATATAATAATTAATAAGGGTATATACGTATTTTATTTATCTAAGTTATAATTGAATGTTTATAATTTAAAACAATACAATTGAAAATATTATCTATTAATTTGGAACATATGGAATATATGATAAAAATTTAAATTTAAACTAATTTTTTTCTTTAACCAGATTTTAATTAGTAATTTTATTATTAATTATAAAATTATTTTTAATTTTTAATTTATTGAAGTCCGGCGTAATTTAGTTTTTTTGGATGTATTTTTATTATATGTTGAATGACCTTAATAAATTTGTATAGTTTTATTATCTAACAAATTAATAGCTAAAAATTAATTTTACCGTCAAAAATTAAATATATATGTAGATACCTATTTTTCGGACAGGTAAAAAGTGATAAGGGACTGAAGCGTCCAATGATGATTTTCAGAGAAATTTGTCCGGTGACGAGCTGTCGATTTGCTTGCTGAAATCTAAACAGGCGTAATCAATGCATAGCTACGAATTTGGAGAATTAAGGCGTAATTAGGTGTAAATGGCATATAAAAATCCAATATCTAAGACCCGAAATTGGACTAATTGCAATATCTTAAAAGTTTATTTGCCAATTTGCAAGTTTGACGGTCTAAAATCGACAATATCCAAACTCATAGGGCCCCAAGAGTCGTTTTTAACATTGTCGGGCGCTAAAATAATCGTTTAGCACTCTTTTACTTATCCACCTAGATCCAATACGAATTTAATCAAAAAAATAGTGTTTCTAGTTAATCCTAATTCTTAAAGATCTATCGCTTCACACACTTTAAATTCTGGAAAATTATAGTCTACCCTAACCCTAATTTTCTCTATAAATAGTACTGTTATACAGCCTAGCTAAAGGTCGGACAGAGACAGAAAATCAAACCTAAAAAACCGACCCCCCTTAGAAAACCCTAGTTTGGCCGAACACTACACACACAAAACAAACAAAAATCACTCGATTCTAGACCATAAAACAACTAAATACGCTTTAATTCTCTAGGAACACAGCCCTGCATAGATTCGGAGTTGGATTCCATATCCTCTTCGCCAACAAACGAGCCAAAGACTCAGAAATGTAATTCTAGGACCCTTTATATTCCTTGTATCGTTTTTTTATGTAATTCTGTTCATATTTGTTGAATTTGTACTAGGACGCATGCCATAAAAATTGCCATTATAATCGAATTCGATGTTCTTAATAAAATTGTCAGGAAAATTGATTAGGGAGCATGTATCAATTCCATAATTCCAGTCAATTAAAACACCTAGAAAGCACGTTTAGGTGATTTTTGAGCTTGTTTGCCATAAACATGTTTTGCCTAAAAACTGTTGTAAATTGCTATTTTGATGTTTTGGATCAGTTATAAACACTTTTATATTGTCATATTTTAATCCCTTGTTTCGTTTTATGCGTTTTTGTCTATTTTAGCACAAAAAACGGAGCTGAAACAACGAAGAACGAAGTTGAAACAAATGAAAAACGACATGATGCCCTGCTCCAGACGCCGCCGCTGGCCTATACTGTTGGCGCCGACAGTACACGGTGTTGCCGGCCTATACTGCTGGCGCGGAAAGTACACGGTGCCGCCGCCATCATTGTGTGTAGTGAAACTGTGTTTCGTCCACCTTCCCCAGAACCAAACTCCAAATCCTCCAAACTGAGATCCAAGCTAGATTTTAAGTTTTCGGGCTCGTTTGGACTCAGAATTAGACCCAGTTTGAACCTAGATATAGAGAATTTTGATGTACTTTACTTTTATGTACTGTAACGGGTCAGACCCAATATAATCCGGACCTTGAAATCTAAAAATGTAACATAAAGTATAAACCGGATCAATGAGCCCATAATCGGCAAACCCAGCCACATCCAAGTCGAGTTCAGTGACCACCCAAACTCGAAATCGACCTCAGTTTGAACCGATAGAACCGTATTGACGAGACGGACCACTTGCATGTTCTGCTCGAGAACCAGTTTTGACCACACTGACGGCCGAATACGCGCGAGTGGCAGACACTCAAAAGTCAACGCGATTTAAAAGTATTCATCACCTTTTATGCATACCAACTTCCCGTGAGCATATTTGCAATGTTAACAAATTTTCAAAAGCATGCCAATCCAATTTTTAACAGGCTAAAGAACTAAACATGTTAATTAGTAATCAAATCAATTCTAGCCAAACACCTAGATATGTTAGGATTGCCATGAAAAAGTAGTAAACGGTTGTATAGGTCATTCAAGATAACCAAATAAAATCAATCAAATATAGAAACCCTGTTTTAGACTTTGTGCCTATAATCAATCCAATCCAGTCAGACTTCTGTTACTTGTTAGAAACCTCTAACGTCAGATGAATGCATATAAATACTTGTTACTTTCTAGAATCGAGTCAAATGAGTGTCAAATTTGGGTTCTTTAATGCTTTCATCTGTGTTTAAAATATTGCAATTTATACTGTGAACTGCATGTAGGGGTGAGCAAAAACCGAGTCGAACCGAAAAACCGAGTCAAACCAAACCGAAAAACACCAAACCGAAAAATAAATGATTAAAACGGTTTGATTTGGTTTTGTATTTATTAAATTTGCGGTTTTCGGTTTCGGTTTGGTTTTAGTGTTCGGTCACCGAACCGAACCGAAAAAACCGAATTAATGGGAAGGTCATTTCAGTCATTTTTATATAATACTATATATAGTCTTTTAATCCCAAAACCCTAATAATTTACCCAGCCGCACTCTTCCCTCATTCTCACCCTCACCAAAATTCATGTTCTCACCCACTATTTCCTTCTCTTATTCTCTTTTATCCTAAATCGAACCTAAACCCTACTATTTCATTATTATCGCCGACCGTTGTGTCATGGGTTTTGTCCACCCGTGTATACCAGTGAAGACCAAACAAGATCGGATGATGATAATATGGTGGAGATCGGGCGTTGCATGTATCGCCGGAAGAGATGAAATTTGTTGATTTCTCTTCTGATTTCTTGGGTGGATGTAGAAAGCTTGCTGTGAATTTATTGTTGAAAGTTAGTCATATATATAAGATGATTTCCTAGTGATTTGGTTTATATTTTCTAAATTTGTAACTGTGAACAATTTGTTTTGAATTTATTATTGTATTTGTATTGTTGATTTCATATTTTTGTTTTTATTTCTGCTTTAGAATTTTTGAAACTTTGATCTGCTTCTGAACTTAGAAAAAAAAATCTGCTTCTGAAATTTCGGTTCAAATGACTCGGTTCGGTCGGTTAAACCGAAATTTCGGTGTACCGAACCGACAAAACCGTTCACCGAAGTAGGAGGTTTGGTTCCTATTAATTAGGGGTGGTTTGGTTCGGTTATGATAAATTGCACTCCAAACCGAACCGAACCGAACCGTGCACACCCCTAACTGCATGAATGTCAAGATGAGATAAACGAATATATCCAGTAAAAGCAAAAGTGACTGATAAGCCAAGTATAAAAGTTTCGGTAAATGTCTACGAACCCGGTCTTTTGTTTCGGCGTACGATAATACCATCCATAGGCGAGTGAGCCACATGTGAAACACGTGAAACGACACTAGTTATTTCTAACTGTGCACATTGGATTTCAATAGCCGGAAACAGGTTTTAGGCTAAAATTTAAAAATATTTGAAAGGTTTTGCTAATATTTGAGAAAAAATGGTAGTTCGTATTATTTGGTAGGAATAATTCAAAACGACGTCGCATAAAAAGGCTACGCTGGCGCTGACGAGGCAATCTGGCGAGTCACGTGGGATTTCAGATGCCGGAAATGGGAACTCGGCTAATAATTAAAAAGATTTGAAAGTTTGGGCTAACAATTGAAACAATTTGTAGTAATGGTTTAAATCGTAAAAAACGTTAAAGGTGGTGCTATTTAATAAGAATACCCCTCTAGATTATATTGATAGCTAATAGAAAATAGGAATATTTTGTGAAAAAAAAAAACTGGTAATTTATTTTTAACTTGATATGTTTTTATAATTTTGAAGACGTTCTCAGCCTATTTGGCATTAGATCTGACCAAGCATAATTTTTGAAACAATTTTAACATTTCTGTTCATTTTGTTAAAAAAATTAATAAATTTTAATTTGTTAACATTGGGTTATTTTTATAATTTTTACTTTTTTTAACAAAAGGATTCCTCATCTAGAACTGTAGAGAGAGAAGCATTGATAAACTGCGAGTAAGATATGTACAGTACGGACACAGTCAAATACCGCGTCACGGGTTAAAATCTTCAGCCTGGAAGACGAGGCTGATGTCACGTGACTTAAGCTCACCGTCATTCTTGTAAGTCACGTGTCATTCACTATTTTTTAACTCTGACTCGGAAATGACTAAAAGGACCACCATTAACCCCTCGATACTAATATAGTTACGGTTAAAAAAGCCGCTGTGTTTACCTGCTCCTTTTATAAAGTCGAAGTGACCCCGTTTTAATATAAGGATTAGTGAACTTTGATTTGACTGCGCAGGGCATTTTCGTCATATTCACTTACGTCCACGTGTTGTCAGACCTATTGATATTGTTATTGTTAAGATTTGATTGAAATGAATGACTGAAATTATAGAAAGGTTCAATGTGATGTTAGTGTAGAATCTGAGCCGTTTGATTTCCCTACTAAAGAGGCAATACACGGACTACTATGTTAATCTAACGGCTGGGCTGTTTCCAAAGGGTTTAATATTTTTTACCTAGAACATCTTCAATACAGTGTCAAAATAATAATGCTAATATTATAATTTAACATTAAATTTTAAACAACTCTAATACAATATTTTAGTTTGTGCTAAATTTAACATAAAATATAGTATATGCTAAATTATAACATCTAATAAAAATTCATAATTAATTATAATTTTACCACAATTATTTTATTTTACATTCGTTATTTCAATATATGTTTTTTTCTTTTTACTTTTCGTCATTTTAAATTTTATGTTTTTTTTTAATTTTACAATTTCGATAAATTGATTTTTTAATAGTAGACCATATATCAATATAATAAAAAAGTATAAATAATTTTTTTTTATATAGTTCATCGATTCTCTTAATAATTTTTTTAAAAAAGTTGATCATTATATTAAAAATATTATATTATTTTTAAAATATATATATATATATATATATATATATATATATAATTAATTAAAAATAATAATTAAATAATTTAAAAGTAATAAAATTAAGAGATAATTACCATTATTAGTAATTATAACACTTTTTCAACGTTTGCTATTGAAAAAGAAATAAGAAGACTACGCTAACTACATAATTTTATCACTTTTTCATACTAAATTTCATATAAAAATAGCATTGCATTGGAGATTCTCTTAAAGCGAAAAATGAGATTGAAATGTGAAAGTAATTATAAAATGATAGCCATCTATCTTAAAATGAAAGGTCATAGAAATAAGGGTTAATTACATATAAAATCACCATCTTTACATGATATCTCAAAAATAACACGACATTTAAAACGTATGTTAATTCAGGGCATCGCCTTTTACTTCTTTTAAAAAATAACATGGGCACATTTTTAGATAAAATTTTACTGATTTGGACACCCGATGAGAGTGCCACGTGTCATGCCACATCAACCAAAACGCCACTAAAAACCAAAAAATGGTGCCCTAAATTGACATGTTTTAAAGATCGTATTATTTTTGAGATTTCTTGTAAATGTGGTGATTTTATATATAATTAAGTGTATAAATAAATATAAATAATACAAAAATAAAATAAAACTAATTTATTTTGAAAAACTAACTATACGTATTAAAAATCCTAGAAAAAATATTTGCATTAAAAGCTCCATATTAATAAAATTTGGTCATGCTAAGAAGGCAACACATAATCCTAGGCAAGTCATGGAATTTCTAAGAAATGACATATTAATTGATTTAATTTTAAATATATGCACAAAGTTTAAATCGGATGTTAACTTAAGATTGATATTATTATTCACTATTTGGAATGCTTATACAACCACTAATTTTATTTTTATGACAATGCTAAATTTTTTAGAAGTTTGATTAATATATAAAATTAACTAAATGATTATTTTGAATTAACTTATTAATGATGAATTTGTTATACATTTAAAACAATTTAAACCTTATCGATATGTTCAAGCCAAAGATTTATACATACAAAGTTAAAAATACATTTAGATTTTTACATTAAATGATAGAATCTATCTAGTGTCTGAAAAGGCGGATGAAACACCTGTATGGATTTTTGAAAAAATGACTTTGGATTGATTCAGGTACTGGTCAGCGGGTCTTGATTCGAATCTTGGTCGAATCGGTGAGAAAATATGAATCCTACACATTCTGGACTGAGGTGGTGCAGGCATCATATGGAACAAACGTGAAGGAAGAGTGTATAATTGATAGGCCTAATTACTTAAAAATCACCCACCTTCTAATTTTTTCTCATTTATACCATGACCTAGGAAAGTTTTTAATTGTACCATATTTTCGGTTACCCCAAAATTAAAATTTTTTATAATTTAATTAATTTAAGGATGAAAATATTAAAAACAAGATAAATAAATGATTAACATTAACGTTTTATCAGAATATAGGCTAAAAATTAAAGATTAATTTAAACTCTTTTTCAAAAGAAAATAAGTCAATTCAACTCATTAGGGTAGAGATGAAACATAAAAATCGAAAATAGGGTACAATTGAAAATTTTCCTAAGTCATGGTATAAATGAAAAAAAATTATAAGGTGGGTGGTTTTTAAGTAATTAGGCCTAATTGAGATAGCCGCTACTATTTTCAGTTTAGTACTTTGTTTTTCTGGATTACTAAACACCGCCCGTTTTTACTTAACACCGCCCAGGCACATTACCCTTTTACCCTTTTCAATTTTTGAATAGAAAACCAAATCATGAAAAAAAACCTAAATCCTCTCAACTCATTCAACCATATTCAACCTCATATTTTACGGCAATGTCGAATTCTGAACGAGATAAAGATCGACAACCCCCGATAATTTTTTTTTAAAAAAATTTCGAAATAGATAATTTTTTTTCAGTTTTTTTTGGGGGGGGACGTCCCCATTTCCCTCCAGAGGAGAGGACGCCGGTTTCCGGCGTCCCCTCCTCTGGAGAGGACGTGGATCTCCCACGTCCTCTCCTGAAGAGGGGACGTCATTCGTCCCCTCTTCAGGAGGGGACGTGCGACTTCACCGTCCCCTCCTCAGGAGGGGACGTGGATCTTCCACGTATCCACGTCCCCTCCTGAGGAGGGGGCGTGGACCCTCCAGAGGAGGGGACGGTCAAGTCCGGCGTCCTCTCCTCCGGAGGGGACGCCGGACGTCCCCTTTTCATGCGGAGGGGACGCCGACGCTGGAAAAACAGAAAAAAAAAATTAAAAAATATTTTTTATTTCGGAAAAGCCGGAACAAATTGTTTCCGAACGTCGATATTCGTTACTTGACGAATTGTACTCGTTGTCCGTCATTTTAATCGACTTTTTACGCATTTGTTCGAATGTATTCAAATGAGTTGAGAGAACTTTTTTTTTTCAAAATTTTGTTAGAAGGGCAGAAATGTCTTTTGCATGGGCGGTGTTAAGTAAAACTGGGCGGCGAATAGTAAAACCCTTGTTTTTTCACGATTTATAACGATTTTTCATGCATCAAAAACACCAAAAACGATTAAAAATTATCTAGATAACTTAGCACAAAGTATTTAATCTAAAAAACAAAATAAAATTACTAAAAATTTATTTCATGACATACATGTCCAGAACAAGTAAACAAGTATTTTAAGCATTTTAATAATTTAAATGAATGAAATATGCTCTAATAAATATACCTATGCAATTTATAGTGGATTGAGTTCTCAATAGTACTATTTTGAATTCTTAACTCGTTTTTAGATGATCCGGATGAAAAATTCAGTGTTTGATCTTTGTGTACCAGCAAATTGTTGATTATTTGAGTTTTAATGGTTGAATTTGATTGAATATAGAAGCTGTAACTCTCAAAATTTAATGATTGTGTATATATGTATGTTAATTTTGTTCCATCCCTTCTCAAAAAGAGTTTAAGTTGTATGTATAATCTAGATTAAATTAAATTTAGGTTAAGGGTTAGCTAGATTAATTAATTAATTGGACTATGTTAATAAAGTTAATTTAGGCAATTTCTTATTAAAATAAATTATTATAAAAAAAGATGGCAAAAGTGCGATTTTTAGTTCTTAAAAGTGTTCAAGAAAGCTTTAAGGGTCCTAATCTTCTAATTTTGCATACTATTCTTTCAATTCAACAAATTGACTTATAAATATCCAATCCTTTAAATTAGTCTGATTTTTCATATTTATATCCTCAAATTCTTTAGATTTTTATGAGTTATTTAAGGTAATTATGATTCAATTCTTTAAATTTATCGATACAAGTCAATTTGATCCCTGATTTTTTTCAAATGGACCAAAAGCTCGTCATCTAAACAAAATTTCTCTGAAATTATCATGGGACGCTCTAGTCTATTAATACTTTTTTATTATCCAAAAAAGAGATGTCTACATATAATCTAACAATTTTTTTGAAATAACCGAATTTAAATCATTGTAACAATAAAAAAATAGTATATACTCCCTCCGTCCCGATAGAGTTGTCCACTTTGTCTTTATCACACAGTTTAAGAAAAGCAATTATTGTTTATAGGTTTTGTAAAATTTTCCTTACTTTTTTTTGTCATACTCCTATCTAATATAGGTTCACTTACAATTTACTTTCAATTTACTTATTAGTGGATTTTAAATAGGGATAATATATAAAAATTGAATGTAAAAATTAATTACTTTTTGAAAGTGTACAAGAGTTTTTGGATAATTTTTTTTTCAAAGTGGACAACTCTATTGGGACGGAGAGAGTATTTTTAAAAGGCCTAATTATTTAAAAACCCCCAACCTTATAATATTTTTTCGTTTATACCCTCACGTAGGAAAAAGTTCATTTGTACCCTTTTTTTGATTTTTTTCGTTTTCATCTCTACCTAAAGAGCTAATTTGACCTCTTTTCATTTGGAAAAATATTCAAAATGATGCTTTATATTTAGCTTATATTTTAATTAAACATTAATATTATTAGTCATTTATAATGTTTTCATCCTTTAATTAATTTAATTGTCAAAAATTTAAATTTTAGGGTGGAGATGAAAATGAAAAATCAAAAAAAGGGTACAAATGAACTTTTTCCTACGTGAGGGTATAAACGAAAAAATATTATAAGGTGAGGTTTTTTTTAAGTAATTAGGCCTTTTTAAAATTAGAAAATACATATTTGATGAGAAATTGTTACATAGATTTAGTTTAACACATCATCTGTGGATTGAGTCAATCAGATTATAACACGTCGTTAAAATGATGATATTATTGTAATTCTGTTTGTTATTTTTTACACTTTTTAATAGTGGTATAAACAGTGTCATTATTTTATTGACGTGCTATAATTTGATCGGCTCAGTTCACGGATAACGTGGTAGACTACCTAATAATTTATCCATAATTGATAACGAATAAACTAGAATATACACTTTCTGCAAGAAATGGATACCTTAAATTCTTATAAATAGTGCATGCGCAGAATCTTTATATACTAACTTTGTAAGTAATTTTATAATTCTTCATCTTCCATCATATCATTCTTTTCTTTTGTTTGCTTTCCTTTGCTGTTCTACAACTTTAAAATAAAGGTTATAGAAATTCATAAAGGTGATGATGAATGCTTGATTACTACCAGCGATCCTTGAAACTTGAGGCCCCAGCTTCTGATTCCAAATTATATATTTCTCAAAGTTTAATGGACTACAAGCTACCAATATGTTTTCTAATCAAAAATTGATGATCAATAAAAAAATATCTCGTTACAATATATATAGGTCATGATACTTATTCTAGTATAGTGCATGCCTGCAGCTTTTCTAAAGATTTGTTCATCTTCATCTACTTTACCTTTCATCATCACATTCACAGTTTCCTTAATGTTTCAAAACTATTTTGGTTCAATTTTATTATTGAGCTTTTTCTTTCAAATCAGTGATTTAAAGGTGGTGGATTGAGCTGACATAGTTGGATTAGATGATACATAAGAAAAAATGGATGGCATATAACAAATTTGACCGCCACGTATGACACAATTCAGTTCGAGAAATTTCTCATTGAAACATAATACCATATCATTGAAAATATACTCTAAACGTCACGTTGTATAATAAGAGAAATATTATTTTATAATTTTGAAATTTAATTTTAAATCCTTTCGAGCTTTAATAAACATGAGAGGTAAAGTTCATTTAATTTATATTTTTTTATATAAAATGGATGGTGTGAACGCTACGCAAAAAAAAAACACCTTTACAAATGAAATTGAAACGGTGTCTTTAAAACATGCCGCCGGTTCTTATTTATATAAGAGTGTTTATCTCATATAATGGTTGTGTCACGTTATTTTTACAATAAGCCAATAAGCATTTGTATAGAGAATCTTTAGGTTTATTTATTTCTTTTTATCGTTAAATATTAGTACATGGATAACGTCTCATTGGTTTGTTGCAAAGATCACGTTATGTTGTATAATTATTCATGAAATAAGTGTGTTTCATAGTGGCGGCTATTAATTTTGTTGTATTAATTTTGCTGCTAAAGAGCAATGGTTTTAAAAAATTGTGATCATGCAGCTGAGGCAAAATGGACACATATATTAATTAATAGATTTAGAAAACTACCTATACCGTAATCAAAAATCGATCTTTAGAGACATCTTTTCCTTTATTCTATTTCTTAAGAGACGTAATCAATAGTACTAATCAATACTCATTTGAATAGATCATTGTTCAAAATGCCCCTGTAGGTTTTATTTGTTGTAGTGAAAATCAATAAAATTTAGGCTTAATTATTTTAAAAATCACAAATTTTGCCAGTGTTAAACAACAACTTTTAAATTTTTAGAATTAAATGTTAAATAATTTTTTGTTAAACAATCGCTAAAGTGGACCAGGAACTGTGTATATTCCGTTCGCCACATCAATATCCTTTCAATACAAAATCACTCGGTCATTCAAATGGCCAAAGAATTTACAGTTGATGATCTGAATTGTCTAAATTAAAAATCCATGATAAAACTATAAAACACGTTATAGTTCGTGATTTTTAAAGCAATTAAACCTCATTTATTTTATAAATTTTGATCTACAATATTTACTTATTTTTATAAAGAATGTAAATTAAATAAATTTGAACTCTCATGCTGATAATTAGAATTTAAGAGAATTTTAATCTAAAGAATATAATACCCCTATTTTCGTGTCAAATGAAGCCGCAATTTTTTATTTTTTTTAATGCTGGCGTAATAGAAAAGTTCTTAATTTTTTTTTAATGCTGGCGTAATAGAAAAGTTCTCAATTAAATAGCAAAGCTAACAGAAAAACCTTATTTGCAGAAACACTGGTCTATTTGACAAATAAATAGTAGAAAGTGACAAAAAAGACAATAGGGTGGTACTAGTAATAATTCTGACGATTTTTTTTACAGTAAGAGTTTATTTTTTTCGTGAAAATGTCACAAAAATTATTTTTTAAATTTTTTATGATGAATTTGGAGATTTTATCGCAACATATAATCAGATATTACAATTCTTTTTAGTAAAGCTATAGCAACTTTATTACATACTAGAGTCTATTTACTTGTTTTTGATTTATAGTGTGACTCATCAGATAACAATAATTATATTTAAGTCTAATCATCTTCTAAATAAAATTATTTATATTCTTTAAATTTTTACAATTATATCTATTTAATTTTTTTTTATAATTGTAACCAGAACTTTGATTTTTATTTTTTAAATTCAAACCTTTGCATCTTTTATCAAATACGACCAAATTCTAAAAAATTATTAGATCTCTAAAAATAGTTAATATAAACGTTTGATCCCAATTGATAAAAAATTAAAAGTTTGGATTAAGAAATAAAATTTAAAGTTTTAGTTATAATTGCAAGAAACTTTTCAAATTTGACATAATTGTAAAAATCAAAAGTTTTGTTCGTAATTGATAAAAAAACGCAAGATTTGGGCTTAAAAATGGTAAGGCTTTAGGAATATTATATTTATATTTAATTAATAATTATTTTTATAATTATAAATTGTATTTAAGTATAAAATATTAATAATTATTGAAATAGTTGTAAATTAGAAATAGTTTATTTTATTTATAGAGAATATAAATAAAAAATGTCAAATAATATATAGATTAGTAATTTACTATAGATGATTAAATAATAATTAAGATAGCAATTATTAAATATTTGAATTCATCAAAAAAAATATTATGAAGTAATCTATTTTAGTTAGTTCTATAGACAATTATTTTAACATAACATTATAAGTAGTTTTTTTAGTTAGTATTCTAAGTCTAATAATTATCTCAATATTTTTTTGAGTAAAACTGTAGTAGAAAAATCAGGACAAATAATCGAATATCTCAACTAGATTGATACAATTTTAGTGTATGCATCATTTTTCTACTACCTGAAATAAAAATAATAAAAAACCAATAAAATATCTAAAAACAAATACTAGAGGGGAACAAACTTCTCAAATAAAAACAATGAAAAAGCTCTAGAACAAATGAATTATTATCGAATTAGAAGCCTAATCAACGAACCCAAAAACTGCTTGCTCTAGACAAAGACCGCTGAAAGCACAATAGAAGATGCACAATTTTTCATAAATTTAACTCTACCGGTTTTTCGGAGATTTTTTTTTGAAAGATTCACCTTATATTTTTTTTGATGTGGCCGAGTCTTTTTTTCTAAACCGTATTTTTCTTCTTCTAACATATTTGCCCAATTTTGAGAAACATTTTCTTCAAAAGGTTTGTCATCATTTCCATTATCCTTTGAAAAATATAACAATCAGGTCCTCCCATATATGAGGAGGACCTGATTGTTAACAAAGTATGACTATCATTCAAGGGAACTTTTATAGTGGTCATGTAATGAAGAATTTGCCTCACTTAATTAACGTAAATGTGCTTATACTCCCACCTTATCAGTACTTATATATATTGTATATATAAATTTAGTCCATTGTTGTAATCCCATTTAGCTAGCGAATGAGCTAAAACATTTATGGATTATGAACTTAACCGAAACCACATTCCTCTGACTGATTGCCTAACAACACAATTTCTTCTATTACCAATTAGCCATAATCTATTTATCAGAAGAAAAAAAAAGTTAGCCACAATCTAATGCTTTTTCCTATTGAAAAAAAACACGATTGATAACCAATTAGACATTTGATTAAAAGTGAAATATGTTAAGTTGAACGTTCAAAGCCAACTCCATACCAAACCGCATTGCTAATAACTGTTTTTTCAACATCAAAAGTTCCGGTGAAAAGACTAGTTTCATGAAAAGGAATGTACCTGAATTGTCTCGGATTATCTCCGCACATGTTGCCATCCTCAACTGCATCCGAGTTTACCTTGAGCCGACTCGCGTTGTGTTCCAGTGGCCAAGAGCTTCACGCCATAGTTAACGTTCCATGCTGCAGCAATGATGAAACTGCATGGAAAAGGTGCACTGCCTTCCAACGCTTGTTTCCACAAACTAGATTGTTTCTATCGTTCCATATCGTCCAAAGGCAGACACAAAAGCATCAAAAATCTCACCCTTATAAATTCTTCATCACCAAGCCTAACCAATCTTCAATTGATGGTGTTTGAGCGAGGATTAGCGTTAGGGTTTTGCAATTTTTTAGGAGGGAGAGACATGACGTTTCTGATTATTATTATTATTATTATTTTCAAGATGTGATTTTCTAAATTGATTGTTTGAATTCGTCTGGAAAAAAAACTTGATAATTAGTTGAGAATGGATTTGTGAACATTTTCTAATATTTTGAATATTATTTTATTGCTAAAATCGAGCCTTAAGTTATGACTCGGTTGATATCAAATTTGTGACTCGTATTTACATGAATTGTAATGTTGAAATGGTTGTTTTTTGTTCGGTGTTGTCGTATTGAGTCATTCTAGAATTAGGATTGATTACATCATTATGTTAGTACATATCTTCACTCGTGACTGCTTATAGATCTGTTCGAGTTCATGAGGCTCTAGATTGGAGCAACACTAGAAGATTGTTCGAGTCGATTTCTATACAGATTTGGAGTTTATATGATTACAGTTGAAAAATGATTACAGTTGATTATTAAATAAATTTAAATTGTTTTAATTGGTAAACTGTTTTGAATAGGTCATTTTCAAACTTATTTCTATACTATTATATATAAAATCATTGTAACATGCTATGTATCACACTACAATAGAATTGTATATGCTCGAATATTGATTGAGTCCAAGTATATGATTGTGATTATGGATTAGTATGTGGATCGTTCAGATTAGCCCGGTTAAGTCATATTCTCTTGGGATATGTGTATAGTGAGTTAACTCGGACAAGCCACATTCTTTCGGGACCCACGCCTTTCGTTTTGATCGAGTTATATTCTTTCAAGACCATGAGTTATGGATTAAATTTATGATTTTTATTTATAATAGTAGTAGATTGTGGAATAGAATTTCATTTATTTCAATAACGGTAGAACAATTTGTTTACCAAACGATTCTTAATTAATTGATAGTAATGATATGAACACACTCAGTTTTAATTGACGTTAATTTTCCCTTTATTTAAAGAAATCCATTGAGAATTTGTTCTTGAGAACATACTTCCAATATCTTTAGCTTCTCAGAAGAAATTGTTTTTTATTAGAAGTATATAACTAAATGTATTAACTCTGGATATGTATTATAGTGTTTAATTAGATTATGTAGTCGTATTTGAAATTTAGTTTGTTTGAAGTTGTTATCATTACGTAACAATATGACATATATGTGTATATAAATAATTGGTTTATGAATATTGGTCTCATTTTGTGATAATGTGTTGAATTCATAATGCTTGAGATTGTGGCTCGAATATGGACATCCTTGAGCCGCGATAGGTTGGATAGATGATAGGATAGATATGACTAAGTATATGAGGTGAATGTGTTGTGTTTTTTATTAGCTTGCTACATATTTTAGAAAAAGTGCTCACATTTTCTAGTAACAGTCGCGGTTCATAAAATTGGATTGTGGTAATGAGAGGTAAAATATGACAAAATATTTTGAGACATAATTGTACATTCTTAAAAATAATTTGAGACATTTTTACAAAAAATAAATAAATTGTGGATCGCTAATGTAAACTTTGTAAAACATGGGTCATATAGTGTAGTTTTCTTTAGTTTTTAGAAGAAATTACACCTTTTTATCAAAATTAACATTCGCGACACAAAAATTATTTTTATGTAAAATCTCCCGAATGATTTGGATCTTGGTTAAAATATTTTAAGTCCTATTTTTCCCTCAGCAAGGGTTTAAGAGTGGTGGTGGTCAGCGGTTGGTGGTGGTCGGTATAGTCGGTGGTGGTCGGACTTTTAAATTATTTTTAAAGAATATTACTTTATTTTTGTTAGTTTTTGAACTTGTGATATTATAGTGAGACACCATGTGCTTTTCCACCAAGCCAAGAGCCCATTCTTGTCAAATTCCATTATATATTATACATATGAATTGCCGACTGAACCGAATATTTTTTTTCTCAATTTAGTTTTGATTTTCTCGAGTTTCTAAAAATCGATTGGTTTGAATTTTTATGATCAATTCAAGAAACGAACCGATCAATGCACACTCCTAGTGAGATGTCGACACGTGTCAATGACCTATGAAATTGAATGTAAATATGGAATTATGGAAAGGAAATTGAATGTAAACTGAAATTAAACTTAAAGTAAAATAATCTAAATTAATTTGAATGTAAATTGAATATAATCTTATAATACGTTAACCTAGAGTAAATTCCCAGTAAATTAATTCTAAATTTAAAGCAAATTTAATCTAACTAAAATAATTTACAAAAAAATATCATTATCGAAAATAAATTTATAAAGGTGAAAATAAACTGTTACTAAACTAAAAATAAACTAATTAAGGTTTTACTGAAAATAAACCGAATTTAAATTTTAAGTGAAATGATTGTAAACTTAAAGTAAATATTTGATAAATGAATTGTAAACTTAAAAATTTAGTCTAACTAAACTAATTTGCTAAAAAATTATAATATCGAAAATAAATTTATAAGGTGGAATAAACAGATAGTAAACTAACTAAAATTTTATTAAACTGAATGTAAACTAAAAATAACACAATGTAAATTTCAAAATAAATTAAAGTAAAGTGAATTCTCAATAAACTGATTGAGAACTTTGGAGTAAATTTAATTTAACTAAAATAATCTATTAAAAATTTATAATATCAAAAATAAATTTATAAAATGAAAACTAAAGATAGTACACTGAATGTAAATTAGCTAAAAAATTTACCGAAATGAAGTGAATGTAAATTTAAAATAAAATGACCTACAAAAATTAATAAACTATTTATAATAAAGTAAAGTTAGCTTAACTACAAAAATTACTATAGATTTATAATATCAAAAATAAATTTATAAAATAAAAAATAAACTGATAATAAATTGAAAGTAACCCAACTAAGACAATTGAAAGTGATTTCAATGAATGTAAATTTAAATTAAATTTTATGTAAATTTAAAGTCAATTAAACTAACATAAAGTGACTGTAAGTTTAAAGTGAATCAACAAACCTTTTTTTTTAAGGTTGATCGAGCGATTGCTAGATGTGGTTGAATATAGTCATGGCCGGATAAAATAAGGTGTAGTAATATATTATTATCTCTTTTCATGCTAAATTGTGTGTTTATGATCCCAACTTTTAGAGGAAAATTACCCTCTATATCTTATTTTTTGAAATTTTTGCAAAAATATTCATTTTTGGTAGTTTATTAGTAGATTATTGGCATAATTTACTAATAAACTACCAAAAAGGAGTATTTTTGCAATAATTTTAAAAAGTGAGATATTTATAAAAAAAAAACCCAACTTTTAGTAGAAAGAGAGCCCCAACCAAGGTCCAGCTTTTATAAAACCCATAGTATCTATTAGCCCGATAAACAAAAGGGCAGTGCTTATCTAAAATTGAAAGCCCAAACTTGCTTATATACGACACTAAGCTCAAATATGCACTTTATTATACTTTGCATCGCTTTTATCTGTGTTTTATGTGATTCGTAGTATGACTTGTCAAATTATAATAATAGAAAATTTAAATAAAATTTATTAGGAGTAGTTTGCCGTATTTAGACTTATAAATAATTAAAAAATATTTAAAATAGCTTATTTTAGTTAGTATTTTAAATAATTATCACTACAAGAAATATTAGAAATAGCAGCAAACATTTTTGCTGCCAAGAGTGCTAAAATTGTTACTATTAACATATAGCAACAAAAAAAAATTGTGGCATGTTGCTGCTAATAAAATGTTGTCTTAGATAATTGGTAATAAGATTTGCTATAAAATGCTGTTATAACTTAACTAATGGCAGCAACTTTCAAAATTAATGCTGCAAAATGTTTTTTAGCAGCAAAAAAAATTAGCTGCAAAAGAATTTGTTGCCATATACAGAATTCCTTGTAGTGTATCTTAATGAATAGTTTTATTTAGCTAGTACTCTAACTTTGATAATTATCTCGATAGTTTTTTAATTAATAATTATATTTTATAAAGTAAAAATGATATTAAAGAGAATGTAATATCCCGTGCGTTTCCGACAAATTTCGTTGAAAATTTTGGAATGTTTCCGATGACTTACGTTTTTATTTTCTTTTGGGTTTGATGTTTGATATGAGTATTTGAATGGTT
The DNA here is from genome assembly GCF_937616625.2 of Mercurialis annua. Taxonomy (NCBI): domain Eukaryota; kingdom Viridiplantae; phylum Streptophyta; class Magnoliopsida; order Malpighiales; family Euphorbiaceae; genus Mercurialis; species Mercurialis annua. The sequence continues at coordinate 52,490,170 of NC_065570.1, read as the reverse complement.
TCATGTATGATCTTATTGTTTGAAGTTTGAATTAATTCGGGTTTGAATCGAGTGCATAGCATAAGTTTTATTTTATTATTTTGCTGAAATTGAGTTTTAAACGATCTCCTAAATTTTGAACGATCTCCCAAAATAAATTTTGCAGCATCTCCTAAAATTTAAGCGATTGTTTACCGTGAATTCTATAAAAACGTAATTTTCTTTTTAAAATTATTTTCATTCGAATTTTCAGAACTCAAATAGAGGTTTTCTCTCTCAATCACATACTCTTTGATCCTAAACTAAACCCATATGGTTTTGGATGATCCATTTATCCTTGAACTTAATCTTCAAGATTTTGAGAGTTTTACCAACAAGAATTCTTCAAGCTTGGTTTTTTAAAGAGACTTGATTTGATCACTTCGAGCTTTTGATTTTTTCAGTTTTGTGCTTCAAGAGGTTAGTAATTTCTGAGTTTTCAAGGATCATAGCTTGTATGTTAGTTTTGATGATGTTTTGGTTGATCTTTATGGTCATTGGTTTGATCGTGATGTTAAACATGTTTATATGTTAATTGTATGCCTTTAGCATGTTTAATTGACACATGCATGTTGATTAAATGAGGTTATATATTCTGAAAATATGATGCATGTTTGTTTAACATGTTTTAAATGATGATCAAAGGCTTATTTTATGCTAATTGTGGATCAAATGGAGTAAATATGATAAATTTGGATTTGGCTGTAATTGGTATGTTTTGTTAAGTTTGAACATGCTTGTGGTTGCTAAAAGTTGTATAAGGACTGATTGTGCATATTTTGGTGAATTTGACATGATTTTGGTGATATTGAAAAAAATTACAAGTTTAGGGACCAAATTATCATTTTTGGCAATAAAAAAGACTAATTGGTATTTTTTTGTCAAATATGTGGTTTTTGACCATAAGGGAGTGTTTTAAAATACATTTTGATTAAAAATATGCTTTGGTGTGATTTTGTAATTTTTTAAAGTCAGTTATACTCTGAAATGATTTTAAAAGTGTTTTGCGTAAGAAAAGCGTTTTCATGATTTTCGGGGTTTTATGAGATTTATGAAAAGATATTATTATTATTATTATTATTATTATCATTATCATTATGGGAAAGTATTGTTTCTGGAAAAATATATCTTTTCGTGGTTTTGGTGAAATTGTCGTTTTTGACAGAATTTCGGTTTCGTGCCTCGAGATACGAATTTCGATCGAAACGAGCGTGGAACGCTCTCGTATTTGGAAAATATTTTCTAAAATATTATTAAATAATATTTAACTTGGTTTTTCCGAAAAAAGTTTTTTTTTATCGTGTAACTAGAATTTGAAAAATAACGAAATTGCAGATTTTTGCAGTATTTGTGTTTTTCGGTTGTTTGAGTCGTTATCATGATTGCTTGCTGTGAGTGTGGTCTAGAGTCTTCTAGAGTTAGGATATTTATTTATAAAAAAAAAAAGAGTTAGGACATTTTATTTTTGTATTTTAATTCGAATTTTTTTGATAGACCCGTCGACGTCCCATGGTGTGGAGTCGGACCGCAATTAACGTCGAAGGTTACCTATGAGCTTACATTGGAGTTTTGTTGTGGGATAGCAAACAATGAGTTTATTTATTTATATTTATTTTGTTAAGTATTTAAATTCTAGCAAATGTTCTATAAAGATTTTCGAAACATTTTAATATCGTTATGTGAACATTGAAACGTGCTTTCCTATTGCGCAATAGGTCTGTGTGCACACCGGTATGATCAATATGGTAAAGAATGATTATATACGTGTATTGATGGTTATTGATATTTAGTGATAGTACTCGGTTTATTATTTTTCGGACTATGCTTTAGTGATGTACTCAGTTGATTAAGTTCTCGGACTTCACAAATTATAGTTTAAGTGAAGTCGATGATGTATCCGGTTGATTAAATTTTCGGACTTCACAAATTTTGGTTTAAGTGAAGTCGATGATGTACTCGGTTGATTAAACTCTCGGACTTCACCACTCCTTGGATTATGGATTGAATTTGCGGATTGAGGGCTTGGTCGATGGAAGTACTCGAGATTAACTTCTCGGACTTCACGATCACTTGGATTCGATGATATTGTGAGATATCACGAGTTGAAATTTAGGGTTCCGTTTGATTTCGTACCAATTATATTAAATGTTTTTCAAACGTTTTCGTTTTACTTAATATATAAATATAGTTGTATGAACTCATTCATATTTTTATCTGACCAGTGGATTTTAATATTTTTCAGGTGTTTTCATTTTTGCGTGGTATTTCTGATATTTCGAGTTCTCTGAAGCTTTTTAATAAATGTGGTAAAGTTGTTTAACTCTAAAACCGCAGTAGTAGCTAGTTGTTTGTTGGTCGTTTTGGTTTTTCTCGGGTCTGAGTGGGTTGGTTTATATAACCGCATATGATATGTTCTTTCTATGGCATGCTTGTTTATGATTATGATGTTTTATTAGTTTGGCATGTTTTAGCTCTCATAATTTTATTATTTCTGCTTATGTCACGCTAGATCTAAAAGTGGAGTTTCGGTTGTCCCGAACATCGTATGATTTATTGTTGTTTTGTCATTTTTTGAGACTCGCTAAGCGTTACAGAGCAAATAGTCCCGTTTCCTACCGCCGTTTTTGATGCCAAGAAAATCGGATCGTGAAAAAGGTTTGTCCTTTTTAATAAAAATTAGCTTTTCATTAAGTAAAGTAGTATCTTAATCAATTAAATATCTTCAGTTTGTATTGAAGGAATATCAGTAATCAAGCATTCCTACAATAAAAAATTAATTATTTAATATTATTTTAGTAGTTCTGTTTGTCTTATTTTAATATTGATATATTCCATTTTTATTTTATTAACATGATTTTTTAAATATGGTATGATTTATAAAAAAGGAGATTAAGTGCGGGAGGAGAATCAACATAGTTAGATCAATCTATTGTTCAAATATCATCCAAGAAAATTAACATTTACATAATGTAAATTACATTTGATTGATAATATCTATCTAGATGTTCAAGATTACGATGTAACATAATGAGCTATCTTTATAATTTAGCGTAAGCGCTAAATAAATTAGCACTTTATATAATTTCAAGAAAAAAGAACGAGATGAGATATTGCATTGTACAGTTTATTTATCAATTTGGACTCTTAAGAAAAAATATTATGTCCGTCGCCGATATCTTGAAAGAGAAAAAGCAAAGAGAAGAATGTTTTGAAAAAGATGTGAGAAACACAAAATAATAATAACAAAATTTCAGTCTGAAATCTATATAAGATAAATAATATTCAAATGATTTTTGTATATTAAAAAAAAATTATTCATGTTCAAATTGAAATTTCTTTCCAACCACATTTTATGTAGAGGTAAGAGATATTTGGTTTAAATCAAAAATTCAAACTAATTTAAATTAAGGTTAATTGCATATAAAATTATGATTTTGTACCAAATTTTAAAAATAATATAACATTTAAAACGTGTCAATTACAAACATCACCTTTTATTTTTTTTTCAAAAGTAACATCAATAATTTTTAACGACATTTTTATTGACGTGACATGACATGTGGTAAACCACCGGGTGTCCAGGTTAGCAAATTTTCATCGAAAAATGTGCACATGATGAAATTGAAAATAAAATAAAAGGCGGTGTCTATAATTGATACATTTTAAAGGTTATATTTATTTAAGACTTTTTTTTATGAATATCTTTATTTAAGACATGGTGCAAAAGTCATAATTTTATATATAACTAACCATTTAAATTATTTTATTTTATTCATTTCAATTGCTAGAGTATCTACACTTCATGTGCTATTTTTTGTGCTAAAAATAGCACAAAAACAGTAAAATGCTAAATAGTATAAATATTAAAAATCTTATTCCAATGCAAGTTTGTATATTTAAGTGATAAACTTTAATTTTATAACTAACCAACTTAAAATTACCACAATTAAAAATATAACACAGCCATGAATGCAGTTGCAGTTGCAGTGGCAGATTATATCTAGATATGGATAAGGATTTGCAATATGCTAAATTTAGCAATGAGGTTTAGCATATGGCAAATTTAGCACGGAAAATGATTGTACGATGAAGAGAAATAATTTAATTTAAATACTCCCTCCGTCCCACTTTAAAAGTCTCATTTGACTTTACACACAGATTAAGAAAACATTAATTATTCTTGTCTTTTCATGTTTTTTCATGTTTTGCCCCTATTAATGATAGTGGAATTTTCCATAAAACTCTTTTAAGATAACTAAAATAAGGGTAAAATGGGATATTCAATGGAAAAGTATTCTAAAAATAGTAATGGGACTTTTTAAATGGGACATCCCAAAATAGAATATGGGACTTCTTAAACGGGACGGAGGGAGTATTAAATTTTAGCATTGCTATCTAAATATAGTATTGGAATGGTGGGTGCTCTAAGAATAGAAATCGATTTAATATGTATTGTTTGCTAATTAAATTGTCTGAATAATTTCTTTAGTGCCAAGCTCTCAGAAAACTTATTGAATGACATATATAAAAGATGACCTAGGGCCAACATTGCATCAATTTTATTTTTTTTCTTCTGATTAATTATTATGAGTTATTACTAAAATGAGTAAAACACAAAATTATTGTTTCAGTGGCAGCAAAATGCAAAAACTTTTGCAAAAAAAAAAAGTCCGAAATGTATGAAAAATTTGACTTTCCCAGGTACCAAAGGTCAAGGTCAGAAATAAAAAGCACACCACAAAAAGGCCAGGTTGCATGAACAAGGCCCTGTTTGGAAGCAATTCCATACACACTACTTGTGAAAAATACTCAACAATTTATCCAATCTTATGTGATATTATTCATATATTATGATATTCTTTTTTAAAAAAATTATCACGATAAACAAATAATATTTTTATATTATCTTACAAAACAATAAATTAAATTGGCAAAATTCGAAATTAAATAATACTATCAGTAATATATGTACTAGATTTAAATTAGAGTAGACTCTAATTCGGACCGCAGTCTAATTTTTTCAAAAAAATATATTATTTATAGTGAATTTAAAAATAGAGAAAGGTTAAATCCGAGCTGTCCAGAGATTAGAGGGTAGGGTCACATGAGCAATAAAAAAGGCAAGTACCCCTCTTGATTAAATTTTTTTATTAGTTACAACAAATTTTAGATTGATTAATGCTATATAACATTTTTTTTAATCTACCATTTTTTAACTCCCCTGACGTATAATAAAAGAGTGGATGGATTTAAAATTGGTTTTCAAAATATACACTTTTGGAGTAGTATTGGTCGAATAAAATACTAACATATAAAGAGGATTATAAAAGGTGGGTTACAAGTACAACGGTGAGTTATAAAGCATTTTTGATTCTAGTTGTTATATAGGTATTAGGTACGTATCAATTTTTTCTCCCTTTAGAATCGATAAATTTTAATTTTACATGTATTTGTCTCCTTATTTTTAACTCAGATGGATTAGAAGTCAATTCATGGCGTAAAAAATGAAATTCAATTGAAATTTCTATTTTTTTTTTCTTAATCCAACAAATTAATTAGAGTCATGCTCCTGTCATGATATATGTAATGATAAACTTGTGTAATAATTTTTGTTTCTGTTATAATTTGAGAAATAAAAACGTTGAAACTCAAATTGGAGATTTAATGAAAATATTAAAGTAGCAGTCTTTCCACAAAGTATAATAGTTATTGATTGAATTTCATGTTAAATCTACCAAACAAGGCCTTAGATTCGTGCATATAGGAAAGTTGAGTTGGTAGTTGGTGGTTGTGGTGGCAAGATCTTCCCCTGTCAAAATCTACATCCTACTTAAATGGAAGCAAACGTGTAATTCCAATCCAAAATCAAACATGTGCTATAGCATTGCTGCTTTTCTTTTCTTTTTCTCCATTAACAAAATAAGTAGTACATGTGAGTGTTTCGAGAACCGGCCGGTTCAACTGAAAATTAAAAATTAATTTCTTTTTTACTAAAAGTCAGAAGTATGATTCAATTATTGAGCATTTAATTCTTTTTTTTTCTAATTTGGTAATATGATAACTGAATTCACTTGTACTTAATTATTCATTTTTTAAAAGATTGAGCCATAAAAGATGATGGGACGATGACAAAAGTACCTAAAATTTTAAAAATATTTACAAAAGTACCTGTAAACTTTTTTTATTTACAAAAAAACGACTGATTTAAAATTAATTACAAAAGTACCAAAAAATGAAAATTAATTACAAAAGTACGATTTGTATAATGTCGGTATAATTATGATATAATTTTGGAATATTAAAACTATAAATCAGATAATTTAAAAATAATATTTGGTTTATTATTGGTATAATTTCAGTATATTTTCGGTATATCGATTATAAATTTTTATATATTTTTTCTAGTTGATAACATGTATATTTTTTTTATATGTATTTTTCACAATAGTTGGTAATGAACTAGAGAATTTGTATATTGTTGGTATAATTTTAGTATATTGATAGGTTAATTTTAGTATGTGATGTGGTGTAATGTTGATGTAATAATAAAATATTAGTGTATTTTGATGTGTACACTCTTAGTATACTGTTAGTATAATTTTGGTATATTATTAATTTAATTTTTAGTAAACGATTTGATGTAATTATGGTAAATTTTTATTTAATATTAATAAAATCTCAGTATATATAATGTTGGTATAATGTTGGTATAATATTGATATAATGTTGATATAATGTTAGTTTTTAGTATACTAACATTATACCCACAGTATACACCGTATGTTTGATATTATTTTTTATTTTTTTATACTTTTGTAAATATTATTAATACTTTTGTAAATAAAAAAAGTTAACATGTAATTTTGTAATTTTTTTTATTTTTTTTGGTAAATGGTGTAATTTCCTCAAAGATGATTACCTGAGTGATCAAATCTTTTTTTGTTAGCCCATTCGGTTTTCAGGGCTTTCCTCTAACTAATCCGGATCCGACCCGTGTCGCGCACCTGGCATGGTGCATGAGTCTGCCAGTGGGGATTTTCTGCATTCACAAGACTCGAACCTGGCATGGTTTTCAAAAGTTATTTTTTTTATATACATTTATTTAAAGCTTTAAAAATTGCAAACTTTTTTCAATTTGATAATTGTATTGCAATTTTTTTTTCAATGGATTTAACTGTGTCTTTTTATTTCGGTACAGTATTCATCTACTTTTTTTTTGAAAAAGTGAGTTGGCTTCAATCAATGAAAGATAGTGAATCTAGAATTAAATTTATTGTTGTTTCTAATTTTTGGATTAAGAATTTTCAATTTTAAAAATTAAATTTTAATTGACATATTAGATATAATTGCAACAAAATTATCAAACCGGAATAGATTTAGAAACTTTGAAAATTTTAAATAAATTTATAAAAAGGTTGAAAATATTTGATATTTTTTAGCGCTATTAACCATACTATAAAGTTTGGAAAATTCTTCGTGATGAATTTAAGGTTAAATTTGATTCAGATTTTGATACGGAATTGTAACCTATTCCATATAGAATAGTTATATCTTAGTTCAAAATTTTAGATAAATAATTACTTTTTAATTTTTGTGGAATAATTTATTTTTTCAGAAATTAAAGTATAATTATTTTATCATTTAGGATTAGCTATTCAATAACATTAATTTTCAGTATTTTATTTTCGTGAATTAAAAATTGTCTTACGTAATTAGATTTACATAATTAGTAATTAGATTTAAAAAAAATAAACATTAAGGAAGAATTAGTTTATCTATTTTTCAAGATCTTGTAGTAACCTTACATTATCAGTAGGATAAGCTGGTATTTGAACTGAATCCTAGCTTTATGTTAAGTTAAACTAAATTAATGTATAAATGAAACGAACAAACATTAATAATTTGGTGTAAAATTAAGTATTTATTACATAATGGATATAAAAAAGCACACTAAAACCTTAAGTCAAGAATAAAGGGACAAAATCACCAATCCGAGAACAAAATACAATATGGATAATTAATAAGCTTAATTATCTGAAGAATTGATCGTTATTGCATCATTAGGTCGCCATGCATGATATCAAATCTAATAGTTGCACAATAATTAATAAATATAATATGCTCATTTATAATAACAACCCCATTAACGTAAAAAGCCCCACTTGTAATTATAATTAGCCCCTTCACCAGAAGAAGCTTTCTTACAAGATAAATTTCCATTTTATTATGCAGGAAGTTACAGAGATTAAAGTATTTTTGAAGATAGACATCGTGAATAGTGGTATTTTGAGGCGCTGGCTAATATTGACAAATCGCTGATGCCGAATTGAAAATCAGAGATCTTTAAAATGAAATTTTCATAACTATATACTGAAGTTTTGTTCGGTTCGTCATGAAGATTTTATCATTTCAAGTCAGTTCGGTATGAAAATTTGATTCTAATCGAGTTAATACATGATGTATATTACTGCAACTACAAATATTATCTTATATCAAAACATAAATATTAACTTTAAAAGTAGACAAATGCTTATTATAATTAAATAAAAAGGTAGGTAATTATATACTCCCCGTTCTATAAAAATAGAAAAAGTATCTACTTTTTTTGTCCCACAAAAATAGAAAAAGTAGTGTTAGTTAACTATAAAATTATTAAAATACCCTTATATCAATATTAATTGATTTAAAATTTCAATGTATGCTTTTTATGCATCTAAAATTCTATTTGCTAATATTTATATAGTGGCTTTGTGTTGTGTGAATCACTAATTTATTTAATTGGAAGTTGTGGGAGGTTCTTTGATTTCTGTTGGTGTGAGAATTATGGAAGTGAAGAAATAGCGTGTACCACTTTTTGTGCGAAAACTTTAAGATAAGGTCTTTTGCCAAATTTTATAGCTTTTAATATAATTATTATTCATCAAAAAAAACATTTTTCAAAATTCTAATACGATATTGTTCAAATTATAAAAATTTAATGAAACCAGATAAACATTTAATAATATACTTTGGAGTTTGGTAAGATAATCCAATAATACGTTTTAATTCAGTTATACTTTCAATTTTTGATACGGATTGAGATGGTTCATACCAATAAATGATTTAGTACGGCGCATTTTGAAAAAAATTCAACTATCAACGAGTAATTTATAGTTCTGAATGTTTTCGATTCGATTATCAGTTCGAATTTGAAGATATACCGCCCTATATATGAAGATGTGATTAGAAGTGTTGATTTTGATAATGAAAAGGTAGAGCTAGTGACTCACTTTAAATAATTTAAGGAGCCAGAATTGCTTTGAATCTTTTTTCAAACTTGAATCGATTAGCTTTCTTCTTATTGGGTTGTTCTACCAGCCTGAGGGAGGGTTTATTTGGTGATCATCGAGCCCACATGATAGGCTATGAATTCAACAGAAATCATATTGTTGGACTTCCTTAAATAGAATAAATAAATTATTTGGCACTCTTTATAAAAGGTAGAAGACATAAAAAAACCTTTAAATTCTTTAAGAAAAATATACAAGCCTTTTAAGCTTTTTGTGAGCCATTTAAACTCTTAATGTTTTTATATGGTGCAAATAAACCCTTTCGCTTAAAAAAAATCACAAAAATAACAAAAAAATTGAGAAGAAAAGTCGTCCAAAAAATGAACAAAAAAGGCTTAAGCGTTGTTTTAAAAAAAAAACGATAAATCCAGAAAAATTTAAAAGACTGATGTGCTCTTTTTAAAGAAATTAGTTATTTTTTTATAATTTTGGCCTTAATAAAAAAACAAAAAATATCTTTTGATTGAGTAGTTTCTTTTCAGTGCCACCTTATAAAAATATTTAATTCGAATAAAATTCAATAATTATACAAATTTTTATAAATAATACTAATATTAGTTCCTTTGTGAATTTAAAATAAAAATAAAATTAAAAATTAAAAAATTAATTTTAAAGTTTGTTGTTTATTAGAGTTATGAACAAAATATAAAAAATAGACAATTTTGTTGAAGGAAAGAAGTATTATATTATATTATATTTTTAACTAATTAATTGATTTTTTATTCAATTTTTAAAAAGTAAAACCTATCATAAAATTTTTGTACTTTATTTTACTTTGTTACCGTTTTTGTTTCTTACTTGATTTTTGTACTTCCGAAGACAATTTTATAAATTATATTTGTTAATAAATTGCGGAAGTGTGAGAGAAAAAGTCAACCTGCGTTTGAAAATACATATAATCTTATTGTGCATTCAAACATAAATTAAGTAAAAACAATACTACAAACGGAATAGTAAATATTATTATTTGTATTTAATTTAAATGGTAATTTTTTATAATTTTTTAATACATTTCATTATAATTAATAAAAATAGCTCCATCTGTCTCACAAAAATAGACAAATTGAATTTATGCGGGTATTAATAAATAGAAGTTAAATTAGTTAATTTTAATTAACTCCTTATTAAATATTTAATTAGTATTAAAAATCAAATTGCTTATTGAGATTATAAAAAAATCAAATTACTAAATTTGTGATTAATTTTTATATTGGAATAAATAATTATTAATGATGATTAAAAAAAATGTAATTTGAGTGATTGAATTGATGAAGGGTAATTGACAACTCAAACTTAACTCGTAGAATTGAAATAAAAACTTGATCTACATTTTAAAACGCCCAAAATAGCAATTTGATTTATCTTTGTGAGACAGAGGGAGTATAACATTTAAATATTTAAATAAGAATTATAAGTGTTTATTATTTGGATCAATTTTAATATGTCAAAAATAATAAACTACGTAATTTTATATTTTTATTTTCTCTATAAAAAGTTTGGGCACGCTAATGTAGTTCCCTCACTTATCACAATTAATTGATCAAATAATATATATTTTTAAGTAAAACATCAATTCGGTAATTTGATTTTAAACATTTTGATCAGTTTAAGAATATAACTCTACAATTTTTTATCAATTAAGAATAAAATTGTATGATATTGATGGATACCGAATCCTACTGAAAGTATAATGGAGCCGAGTTGCAGGGGATCCACTCTCAGGCGACGCCGGACTCCCCCTGAAGACCGAAAGATACGGAGGAGATGCCGAATCTCTAAGATTCGGTAATACACTAATAAAGACCGAATCCCACATGATCCGCCAAGAGCGCGTCAGGTCCGGGATTCGGGTAAACGACTGAATATGGAAATATTGTCCTATTTGGACACAAACACTACATATGGAAGGATAAGCTCTACTTTAGGAAGATAAGACTATTTAGGAAGACGTTCCTAAATAGGACTCTTATCAGATTAAGGTAGATCTCGACAAATCAGGAGAATCCCTACGATACGGCCGAATCCCTACAAAGTAGGATTCACCTGCCTAATACAACTCTACTAGGTATATTCGACTACTATAAAAGGAGCACGAGGTATGCCTAGAATGACAATTACATTCACATACTCAAAACGCTGCTCAAAGCTCTAGACTGACTTTAGCATCGGAGAGTTAATCGGACAACCACCGTCCGGTTAGCTTCTACCCTGTTTTGCAGGTTCACTCACCGGTTCAGAAGGCAGACTCCATCAATTGGCGCCGTCTGTGGGAAAAGCTTAACTAAACTTCAAAAGAAGGAGCTTTTCTGAACTCAAATACAAATCTCATTGAAGAAGATGACTTCTGAAAGAGTAAACCTGAAGGATCAAACGACACAGAGAAAACGAAAAGCAACAGAACTCTCAACTCCTCCTCCAGTGACTTTTGACGGAGAGGACTTCGGGAGAATAGCTGAAGAGCACAACGAAGCTCTGGTGGTGGCCATGATCATCGAACACTGGAACGTTGAGAGAATCCTGATCGATGAAGGAAGCGCAATAAACCTAATAACAAAAAAGGCCTACGAAAGCCTAGGAGGAGACCTAGCGGAACTAAAACGAAATGCCACGCCTGTGGTAGGATTTGGGGGCTTGCCAATTAAGCCCAACGGAACAATTACACTCGATGTCAAGCTAGGAAGGACAAGGAAAAGCGAGGAATTACCTACACGGTTTAGCGTCGTAGAAATCGACCTGCCGTACAACGCGATACTGGGGAGACCTTTCCTCCACGACTCAGCCGCCGTGACGAGCATAAAGGCGCTAACCATGAAGATACCGACGAAACAAGGAATTATCACGATACAAGGAAACCGAGCCGAGGCGAAAAAGTGCTACGAGCAAGCAATAAAAGAATCAGGCGAAGCAATGGCAATAGAAGAAATCCTTAATCACGACATCGAAGAAAAAGAAACAGCACCCGAAGGCGAAACAAAGAAACTCCAACTCGACAAGGAGAAAAGAGTAAATCTCGGCGCAAACATGAACCCAAAGATCGAAAGCGAAATCACGGCCATGCTGAAAAACAACGTCAAAACCTTCGCTGCAAACGCATCAGAAATAGTCGGAATAGACCCCCAAGTCATTACTCATGATCTAAATGTAGCAGAAGCGGCGAACCCAGTGAAGCAAAAGAAAAGGAAGTTCTCGGAAGAAAAACAGAAAATAATCGCTGAAGAAGTAGAAAAACTGGAGAAAGCAGGATTCATACGAGAAGTCCACTACCCCGAATGGGTAGCTAACGTAGTTATCGTAAAGAAAGCCAACGGGAAAAACAGAATGTGTGTGGATTACACCGATCTAAACAAAGCGTGTCCTAAAGATAGCTACCCTCTCCCAGATATCGATCAACTCGTGGACTCTACTGCTGGACACGCGATGTATAGCCTAGCCGACGCAGCTCAAGGCTACCACCAAATCCAGATGAAGGAGCAAGACCAGGAAAAAACTTCATTCATCACGGAGGGAGGAACCTACTGCTACACGGCAATGCCTTTTGGCTTGAAAAATGCTGGAGCAACATACCAAAGACTTATGAATTTCATGTTCAAAGACGAGATAGGAAGGCGAGTCCAGGTGTATGTAGACGACCTAATCATCAAGAGCGAGAAGGAAGAAACCCATGCAAAAGATCTTGAAGAAACATTCAACATACTGAATAAGTTTGGAATGAAGCTGAACCCCGACAAATGTACGTTCGGCGTACAAGGCGGGAAATTCCTGGGATTCATGATATCTCAAAGAGGAATAGAGGCGAACCCCGAGAAGATCAAAGCAATTATGGACATGAAGGCACCAAGAAGCATAAATGAAGTTCAAAAACTCAACGGGCGAATCACAGCACTCGGTAGATTCATGTCTTGCTCAGCAAAAAGATGCTTGCCTTTCTTCAAAGCCCTCAAAGGAACACAAAAATTTGAATGGAATGAAGACTGCGAGAACGCCTTTGAAGAAATAAAGAAGTTCCTCGTCACCCCTCCATTGCTAAGCAGACCGCTGAAAGGGGAGACGCTATACCTATACATCAGCACCACGCACGAGACCATCGGGACAGTGCTGGTAAGGGAAGAAGATAACGAGATGAAGCCAATCTACTACATTAGTCGAGTCCTGAAGGGCGCGGAGACACGATACCCCGAGATCGAAAAAATGGCACTTGCCGTACTTACCACAGCTAAAAAGCTGAGATACTACTTCCAAAGTCACAACGTTGTGGTAAGGACAAATCAACCATTGCGAAAGGCGATCCAACGACCAGAAACCTCCGGAAGATTAGTCCACTGGTCCATCCAACTCAGCGAACACGACATAAGATACGAACCTCGCCCAACTCTGAAAGCACAAGCTTTGGCGGACTTCGTAGCAGAAATAACTCCAACCGAGACTGGCCAACCCAAACCAGCCTTGGTATGGGAACTCCACGTAGATGGAGCATCGAATGAAAAAGGAGCTGGAGCAGGAGCCATCCTCAAAGGACCCGAAAAAATCAAGATCGAATATGGAGTAAACATCCAATTCGCCGCCAGCAACAATGTAGCTGAGTATGAAGCCCTAATTGCAGGCCTCGGCCTCGCATTAGAAATAAGAACGGAAATCCTAAAAATCTATAGCGACTCCCAGCTGGTGGTAAATCAGGTCAAGGGAGAATATCAAGCCAAAGAAACAGGGATGATCGAATACCTGAGTCAAGTCAAAACACAGCTTCAACAGCTGGAAGCACAAGGAGGACAATGGGAAATCATTCAAATCCCGAGAGAGGAAAACACCGAAGCCGACGCCATCGCCAAATCAGCGTCAGAACTCGGAGATCTATTCACTAAAATGCAGCTAAAGGAAATTCTCGAATCACCAAGCACCAGAAAAACAGAAGTCATGGCAATCGAGGAGGTCGACTCCTGGATGACTCCACTGATCAAATATCTAGACCGCGGCGAATTACCAACAGACAAAGTCGAAGCCATTCGCACCATCAGAAAATCTGCCAACTACTCTTTTCACAATGGAGTTCTTTACCGAACCTCATTAACTCATCCATGGTCTAGGTGTGTCTCGCCTCAGACAGGAGAATCCATCTTAAAGGAAATCCACGAAGGAATATGCGGTGCGCACGAAGGAGCAGTTACCATAGCAAGAAAAACAATACTCCAGGGATACTACTGGCCGACCATCAAAGAAGACGCAAAAGCATTAGTCAAGAAATGCGATAAATGCCAAAGACACGACAACATCAGTCGTGTACCGGCAGTGCCTCAAGGATCAATGGAAAGCCCATGGCCGTTCGCCACTTGGGGGATTGACATAGTTGGACCGTTCGAAACGGGAAAACATCAAGCGAAATTCCTAATCGTCGCAATAGAGCACTTCACAAAATGGGTAGAGGTAGCACCTGTCGCAACCATCACCGCAGCCAAAGTAGAGGAATTCTTCAAGAACGAAGTAATATGCCGATTCGGCATACCCCACACTGTAATAGCAGACAACGGCAAACAATTCAATTGCAAGCGGTTCAAGGCATTTTGCAAAGGACTAATGATCAATTTGAAATTTACTTCGGTGGCGCACCCCCAGACAAACGGAATGACAGAAGTCACCAACCGAACCATAGCACAAGGAATAAAAAAGAGACTTTCTCAGTACAAGGAGAACTGGGTAGATGAATTATACAGCGTTCTATGGGCATACAGAACAACTCCTAGAAAAGGAACTGGCGAAACACCTTTCAGGCTCGCCTACGGCACTGAAGCAGTAATTCCAGTAGAAATTGGCATACCCAGTATCAGAGTAAACTATCTAGAAGAAGAAACCAATGAGGCTAGAACAAGACTATGTCTAGACCTACTAGAGGAGAGAAGGGATGAAGCGGTAGCCCGAGCCGCTACATACAAGAAGCAAGCCGCAAAATACCATAACAAAAGAATGAATTTTAGAGAATTTCAAAGAGGCGATCTGGTCTTACGAAACGCGGAAGTTGGCAGAGGAAACGCAGGAGTAAAGAAAATGCAAGCTAATTGGGAAGGCCCCTTCATCATAGAAGAAGCTACTGGCAAAGGCGCATATAGACTAAAGACAATAACTGGGTCGATGGTACCCAGATATTGGAATGTAGAACACCTGAGAAAGTATTATCAATAAATTCATGGCTTGTACTTATTTCCATTTTTGAAATAAAAGGCGATTTGGCGAAACAAACCTTATAGGCTCGCTCGAGACCTAATACATACAATTTAACAAGAGTCGTTTGAATCTTAGTTAAAAATAATTTAGACTCGTCCGAGTCAAATAAATAAAAGGATCCATTCGGACCTACAAATAAATCACACCAGCAGAAGTTTAGATTAACTTCTCAAAATAACAAACGAGTTTAGATTAACTCTACAACTAAAGAAAAGCAATGGTCAAAAGATCATTATATTAACAGAAGCAAAATTACAAAGGATCCGCCCACGATCCAATACAAAAAAAAGGGCGAAAGCAAAAAATACTAAAAAGCAAAAAATACAAAAAGGAGAAAATAAAAACTAAGCCTTATTCAAAGCGTCTTGCTTCTGCTTATCAAGCTTCGCCTTCACCTCCTTCGCCAAAGAAGCAGGGTCCAACTGATTGACTCCAGAAAGATCGACGCCAGGATTCTGCTCCCGCAGCTTTGCCCCGATCGCCAACCGGTATTGAGTCATGACTTGGGAATAAAAGCTCCCAGAGTCACCCAATCGCCGGCGGAGACGCCCCTCTTCTTTCTTCAGATCATCCCTCTCCTTAGTGAGAGCACCTGAAGAAGACTGTAGAGACTCGACTTCCTCGGACAAAGTTCGAACCCGAGCCTCTAAAGCGGAAATCTCCCGAGTCTTGGTAGATACGGAGGACCTCAGCTGTTGGATCAGACCAGTCGCCTCGCCAGCCTCCTCCTCCATCTTTTGTTTCTCGGAGAGCCAGGATTCGGAATCTCTCTGGAGCTTCTTCAATTGATCCACCGCATCCCTTCGGCGGCGCTCCAAAACAGCGATGGACTGGACCACCTGCGAAAGAAAACAACAAATAAAAAAAAAAAAAAAAAAAAAAAAGAAAAAAAAAGAAGCAAATCATAATATAAAAAAGAAAGAAGCATACCGAAAAACCGCCGAGACAGGCGAACTCAGCCAAATTATCGCCATGTTCGCGATCAATGGACTCAATGTCCTCCTTTATCATAATATTCTCCATGCAAGCATGAAGAATGGCGACGTTTGAAAGACGAGGCGGATTTTGCGCGTCCGCCCAAGCAGCAAACCGAGGTGCCTCCTCGAAAGACACCCCAGAAGATTTCTTCTTCTTGGGACGCTTGGCAGAAGCCCCAGCCTGGTCCTCAGCAGGACGCTTCTGACCGCCAGTAGGCAACCCCTTCAGAGAAGGAGCTGATTCCTTCGAAGGAAGCAAAGGCGACTCAGAAGTCGCAGCAGGAACTTGATCGCCGGAAGCAAGACCAAGATCCACCGGATTAGGCGTTGGATCCGGTACGGCGACCGAAGACGGATTAGGAACGCCACTGGTGACCTCGCCCATATCTACAGTCATATCGACATGAAAATTGTCAAGCAAATGTTCAAGAGAAGTCGACATCCTACAAAACAAAAACATAACAACAAAAGATTAGAAAAATACCTTCTAAAGGAAGACCCGCCAAAAGTATCTCACGGCGACTCAAATACTGTTCTAAAAGAACGCTGTACTTGGGCTTGTCAAAACGACAATCCGACAGCAAAGACAGGGCGAAGTCCTTCTCCCCATCATCCAGATCAGGTACATTAGTAAGCGAAACCTTACTAGAAGTAAAACTCCGCGAAAAAGAAGAGAAAGAAGAGTGCTGAACCAAGAAAAACTTAGGGGTCCAACCCTTCAAAGAAGAAGGAAGACTAAAAAGAGACCGATTCGGTCGACCACCAGCAAAAATAAATTCCTCACCCTTTCGGCGGGAGAAAACATAAAAATAATTAAAAAGAGCAAGCGAAGGCTCCTGCATCCGAACCCTACACGATTCCATAAAAGAACAAAGAAGGCGAATCGCGTTCGGATGCAGTTGACCCAAAGGAACACCTAAATTATGACAGACCTCTACGATTAAAGACTCTAAGGGAAACCTAAGACCCGCTAAAAGCTGTTCATGAAAAATTACTATCTTGGAAGGCGAATCAGTGCTACGATTCGCCCGATACGATTTTGCCGGTCTCAGAATAACATACGACTCGGGAAAGCTAAATTCCTCGGAATAACCGAGTATCTGCTCTCTTGACAAGGAGCTCCGGGTATATTCTAGCTCGTCACGAGCACCCTTCGCCCCCTCAGTTACTTCTGACATTTTAAAATTTTTAAAATGGGGGGGAAACACGGAATGATGATGAAATTAAAACTCGAAAAGATCAAAAGAAAGGAAAAGAAGAAGAACAAGACGAAGAACAAGAAGAACAGAAGGAATAAAATGAAAACTGAAAAACTACCAAGAAATTAAATTAGAGAAAAGGTAAAATACCTCGCTAGCAAATACGCAGGATCAAAAGAAAGATAAGGAGCAACTTGAAAACGAGGAATCTTGACAGCAGAAGAAGAAAACCCACAGAAAGCTTGAAGAAATCGAAAGTCTAAGCAGAGCGCAGAGAAAGCAAAAGTTGAAGAAAGAATAATTGAAGAAAATGAACAATTATATAGCCTAAACCAAAAAGAAACTGAAAAGACGAGATCCCATAATTACAAATAAGGACTAACTAATGGCGCACGAAGACACTTGTCCTTCATCCAGTCATAACCGTCTACGGATGGACAACATGTGGCAACGCAGAATCTCACTAAAGATGAAACGCCGCCCACAAACATATGAAACGACTCGCCCGGAATACGAAACGACTCGCCCGTATAAAAGAACTCAGCTCCAAAAGAGCTAAAATCCACTAAGGCATAAATGCCAAACTACTTCAGCTCACTTGCGGGGGGGCTAATGATGGATACCGAATCCTACTGAAAGTATAATGGAGCCGAGTTGCAGGGGATCCACTCTCAGGCGACGCCGGACTCCCCCTGAAGACCGAAAGATACGGAGGAGATGCCGAATCTCTAAGATTCGGTAATACACTAATAAAGACCGAATCCCACATGATCCGCCAAGAGCGCGTCAGGTCCGGGATTCGGGTAAACGACTGAATATGGAAATATTGTCCTATTTGGACACAAACACTACATATGGAAGGATAAGCTCTACTTTAGGAAGATAAGACTATTTAGGAAGACGTTCCTAAATAGGACTCTTATCAGATTAAGGTAGATCTCGACAAATCAGGAGAATCCCTACGATACGGCCGAATCCCTACAAAGTAGGATTCACCTGCCTAATACAACTCTACTAGGTATATTCGACTACTATAAAAGGAGCACGAGGTATGCCTAGAATGACAATTACATTCACATACTCAAAACGCTGCTCAAAGCTCTAGACTGACTTTAGCATCGGAGAGTTAATCGGACAACCACCGTCCGGTTAGCTTCTACCCTGTTTTGCAGGTTCACTCACCGGTTCAGAAGGCAGACTCCATCAGATATGAATAAATTCAGATATTAAAATCATCTAATTTTATTATTGATTTTTAAAATGAAATATTTTGTTTTTAATTAATTAAAATAATTAAAATGGGTTATTCGATTTTAAATTACAAGTTTAAATACTGTATTGATCCTTTATTTACTTTTTTTTTTCTTGAAAAAATAAGAGAAAATAATTAAAAAAGATCATAAATCACAATTGCTTTTCACCAATTGCCATCTTAGCTAGAGTTATTTCTTTGTTACCATTATTATTTTAATTAATAGCACAAAATTCATTTAGTTTTCATTTACTGCCATCTTTCTCAAGTTTACACATATAAAAGAATAAACACATATTTTTTTATGTTAACCCATTTTCATCCCTATCAATAGCTTACATGTGTCTCTTTTTCTCTCTCATGTATCCCTCCTTTTTTTTCATATGGTCCCCCTCCTCTCTTTCTCTCTCTTGTCATTTGTTCTCCCTCTATTACTCTCTCTCATGTGGTGTTTTTTATGAAGAGAATAAGAAGGAAAAAAATGACAAATGCTCACTCACTACTTAACAAATTATATTTCAAGATTTAGTATTTTTTTTCTTAACTTTTAAGTAGTCAGATTAATTACTATTAAAGAGTAGGTTTACATTTCCCTCTAATCAACTATTCTACAAATTAATTAATCATTTTTTTTATTTCTAATCACTAGTTAAACAACTTAATAAAAATAAATATTTATGGACTTTTTAATAGTTCGGTAATTGAAAAAATTGCTAAAAGCAGTTGTATGAAATTAAACATAGATATTCTAGAGCAGATACATTATTTTTAGTATACCCATGTTGGATTGAGTCTAAAAATTGATAAAAAAAGCAGATCGAATATTTTTTTATATTTTGAAGTTTTATTTATTTAATTTATATTTAAGAATCTGAAATATTTTATATTGTTTTTTAAAATATAATTCAGATCTCGTAATTAAAAAATGGATACATTTGCGATACATATTTGATACGTCTGCGACACATCTGCGGTACACCTGCGGTACATATTTGATACATCTACGATACATATTTGATACATCTACGATACATATTTGATACATATACGATACATATTTGATACATCTCCCAACATATATAATACATATTCGATCGTTAAAACCTTTCTTCCTTGTTTTTTGTACGTCTTGTTTTTAAGTAATATTGCATATATTTTTATACATGTTAGATACATCTCAGATACATATTTAATACTCCCTCCGTCCCACTCTAATTGACAAAATATGGAGTTTTTGGTGTCCCATTCTAATTGACAAAACTAACATAACTATAATTTTTTTCTTTAACTTTCCATCTTTACCCTCATTTAAATTTAAACTTTTTATAGAAAAAAGGTAAATATTTAATCAGAATTTGACTAATATACTAA
The DNA here is from genome assembly GCF_937616625.2 of Mercurialis annua. Lineage (NCBI taxonomy): Eukaryota > Viridiplantae > Streptophyta > Magnoliopsida > Malpighiales > Euphorbiaceae > Mercurialis > Mercurialis annua. The sequence goes on along the minus strand of NC_065570.1, from coordinate 52,469,811 downwards.
TAGCATTAATTAGCTCCATTATCAATAGAGGGGTATACAAGTAATTATCTATGTCATTTATTAGTTTGTATTGGTTATTGTAATTTAGTTATTTTGTCAATTAGAGTGGGACGGAGGGAGTATATAATTTGTAGTTAATAATTATCTTAGATATATTTTTTAATGTAATTCAGATCTCGTAATAATTAATGGATACACCTTTAATACATATTTGATACATATCTGATACATAATAGATATATCTCTAATATATAATTATATATGACATAAAAATTATATCAGACCCGCATTCGATATGTATTGATAATATATCGATAAATAATTTATAAAAATTGTATTATTTGTATATTTATGTATTTTTTTAAAATTTAATAAATTTAAGTTTTTAAAATTAAAATTAATATTATTTTTAAAATTTATGTTATATAAATGAATTATTTATGTATATGGTGTGTGTGTGAGAAATGGGGACCACGTGACATGAAAAGGAACCATATGAGAGAGAAAGAGAAACACATGAGAGAGAAAAGGAGATCATGTGATAAGAAAAAGAGAGAAAGAGAGGAAGGGAACCACATGAGAGAAAAAGAAGGGACACATGAGAGAGAAAAGGGGACCACGTGGAAAAGAGAAAGAGGGACCACGTGTTTTCTTTTTATTGAGATGGCATGAATATAAAATTTTGATGTTTTGTGATACGATGTAAAATAAATGAGCTAAATGGCAATAAGTGTAATCGGAGCCATTAAATAGAAAAAGTGAATAAAAAATCTCCACATACATATATGAGATATACATGATCAGGATTAGACTAACGAGGACAAACAAGAAAAAGATCTTAGACCCCAATTAATTAGCATGATTAAGCTCGAACTTAACCTAGTGATTCGACTTTCTTTCCAACAATATATACACACAATTTATGCAAGTATAGAGTTTCTATCTATCTGTTTTCAATATTATGGCATAATTCTTAGTAATTAGGGGAATTGGTATCTTTTTTCTTGAATTTATTAAATTTCATTAAATTAAATATAAAACATTTATATTTTTAAAAAATTCCGAATAATTATGGAAATTGGAATCATTTTTTTTATTAATTTATAGTTTCATTCTCCAAAAACAGAAAGAAAGATTACTTCTACAGGAGTATGAAAGGCATATCTCTTTTTTTTTATTCTATTTAAAACATTTATATTACAATTTTTTGTATCATTTTATATGAAAATTTTCTTATCTCTTTTAAAAAATGATGACTATTCTATACAAATTACAAAATCACTATTAATTGAGATAAAATAAAAACAACATAATGTTTTTATTTAGGTGAAACCTATCCTAAAATCCCTATTCGTTCCATTTTATTTTATTTTTACTTGATTTTTATACTTTTAAAACAATTTTATAAAAAACATTATTAACAAAAGTGCAAAAATGTCAGAAATCGAAAAAAATTGTTTTCATAAATACAAGAACTAAATAAAAAAAAGTAGAAGAACTTCATAAATCTGTTTTTAAAAATACAGAGACCAAGTAAAGAAATATAAATAGTTAAGGACGAAGTAAAATAAAAATGAAAAGTAAATTTTTTTTAGGATAGGTTAAGCTCTTTATTTAAAATTAACAAATAAACTAATAATAATATTTATTTGTGGTAATTTCCTAAAATACATGTTTGGTTAACTTATTTACACTTTTACATATTAGTTTTTGACTTTCTTTTCTGAATTTTTTTATTTACGAAAAATACATTTTTTTTTATTTCACAAATACCTTTTTTCAGTTTTGGATTTTCACCCAATTTCGGTTTTCGGTGTTTTCGGTTCGGTCAACCAAACCGACTGATTGCACAGCCCTTCAGTTTTTAATAATTTATTTCTTTTTTTATAGATTTTTTTCCTAAATTTTTTTTTATCATTTTTTGTAATGTAACAATAGTATATATAAATCTATGAATAAGACTGCAAATTTATAGTGTATATGTAGTGTTCGGTCAATCATTTTTTTCCTGGATTTTTTTCCCTAAATTTATAGTGTATATGTAGTGTATTTATGGCAGTTTTGTAGTGTTTTTATGGTCTATACTATAAAAACACTGCAAATACACCATAAACACTGCAAATACACCATAGATATACTAAAAATGGCAGAAATACACCAAAAATATAGATATCCCGAAAAATACTAGAAATACACCAAAAATACACTATAATGTATATATATATTATAAAATCACTACAAATACACCATAAATCAATTTTTTACAAAATCAATAGCAATAAATAAATCTATGAATAAGAAAAAGACAAAATAATTATATGAATAATAGAACAATTTTATAAATAAAAAAATTATAAATCTACAATAATTTATTTATAAATTTTTTGAATCATCACAAAAAACATAAAAAATTACACAAATCTAATAACGATGTCGAGAAATACATAGCGCGAACGGAAGAGACGAACGGACTAACGCGAACAGAAGAGACGAACGAAAAAACGACCGAAAACGACGAAAAATTCATCGGAAGTAGACGAACGAAAGCACGAACAGAAAAGATTAACGGAAAAGCAACTGGAAGAGACAAACTGAAAATCAAAAGAAAAAGAAAAAGAAAAGAAAAAGAAGAAGAAAAAAAGAGAACTTTGAGAGATGAGAGAAAGAAGAGAAAAAAAAAGCTATTTAAAAGTTTAACCTAAAATGAAATAAGGTTACTATATATAGTGGGTATTTTTGTAAATAAATTATAAAAATAAATAGTCTAGAAAATAAGGAAAAGATGGCCAAAATGGTGTAAATATTTTTTTTAAAAATAAATATTTTGCAAATATTCCCTATATTTTTTAGTTTATATATAAACCATTTTCCAAGATTAGAACAGTAATTACAGTGTTTGGCTTTTAGAGATCATATTATTATCCAACTCTCATCTAACAATTTATTTTTTAAAATAGATTGGTTGTTAGATATTGAAGATTTAATTTAAACTTTTTATTTTAGTAAGAAAATATTTTTTTTAATATTACAATAAATAATGATGTATAAATAATTATCAGTTATTTAAGCAATAAATGATAGTCTGCATTTTAAAATAAATTAATAAAAATATTGTTTATTAATTTGAAATAGAGAGCCTTATCAATAATGATATTACGTTGTGTTTATATAATAACTCGACCATTATATTGAACTGATAATTATGGTTATCGAATTCGAACCGGATTGGACAGTTCACCTGAAAAACCCGTGAACCGGTAGATCAACAGTTCGGATTGCATCAAAATGTTATATTTACAAATCCATAGTTTTTTCATAGAACCGGCCGGATAATCATTAAATTAGAACCGTGTCCGGTTGTCCTTATGAAGAAATAAAGAAATTGAATAGCAATCACGGAATTTGAACTCCAGTTATAAGAATTGAATGAATGTGCACAAAAGCACTATGCTACTTTTAATTTTTATATTCATATCTCTTATTATATAATATATATACTAATTAGTAGTAGTAATTTCTACTATATATCTATAGTTCTATAAACGGTTAACTCCGATTGAAATCCGGTTGAATTTTTAAACTCTTTCTAATATTATTGGGTTTATGATCGGGCCAGATTTGACAACATTACTGATAATAAATATAAAATAATTACTTAGTAAATTTGTATTCCTCAATAAATTTATATTCCTCAAATTAGCTATCACAAATTTAATGAATGTAGGTAACGAGAATTGGGTCTCGGAGTAGTTAAAACCCTAACCTCTTTTCTCTTTTTTCTTTAAAAAAACTCTAATCGTACATATCTCTTTTCTCAATTCTTGTTAGGCTGTCGTCAATGGTTTAGGTATGCCGTTAACGGTAGCCATATTTTCTTTTATGTTAATTTAATTTCATATAATATAATAAGTAGCCAATTTTTATTCATTTTTTTATGGATTAACATTATCGACGAAGCGCAAATCCAATTCAAATTTTCATAAATCAAAAATCGAAGATAGATTGGAGATTTTTCGACAACAAAGATGAAATCGTTCATGTACTATAGTAATTTTTTTTAATATTATATTATATTTGTTTGTTTTGAGAATTTTGTTTTGTCATTTTTATATGAAAGATTTATTATTTTTTCTATGTAAAAGGTTTAGTGTCCTTTTTTTATGAAGGGTTTTCATGTGTTGATTGTATCTGATGTCATATTTGTAGTTTCTAATTTCATAAATCAGTTTGCGGGTGAGGTGAAAACGGCACTTTATTGGCGAAACAGTTAGATAATTTATTTTTTATTTTCTAAGTAGATTAGTGAATCATGCAGCATGTTGTTTGTTACATGTCAGATTATTGGATTTAGTTTTCGAATTTTTCCGAGTTTTTTACAAATATAACTATTTCCTATTCAATTAATGAAATTTGATAAATTCTAGGCTTAATTTTTTAAAAAAACCCCACCTTACATTTTTTTTTCCGTTTATACCCTGACCTTGTAAAAACACCATTTGTACCCAATTTTGAGTTTTTATGTTTCATCTCTACCCAAAAGCATTAAATTGTACTCTTTTTATTTGAAAAAAAGTTTAAAACAATCCTTCATTTTTAACTTATATACGAATTAGATATTAATGTTATTAATAGTACAAAAATACCATCTTTATCAAAAAATTAAAAATAATAATAATTTTTTTAAAATTTTTTAAAAAATATTTCGAATTTTTTTTAATTTTTTAATTTTTTTAAAAATATTTCCGACAAAAAAATTAAAAATAATAATAATTTTTTTTAATTTTTTTATTATTTTATCAAATTAAAAAAAATTAATTAATTATTTGGATGTATTTGATTATTTTTTAAGTTTATGGATTTATTTGTATATTTTAAAATAGAAAAAAGTATATTTTAAACTCTTTTCCAAATAAAAAAAGTACAATTTAATGCTTTTGGGTAGAGATGAAACATAAAAACCCAAAATTGGATACAAATGGTGTTTTTACAAGATCAGGGTATAAACGAAGAAAAAGTGTAAGGTGGGGTTTTTTTTAAAGAATTAAGCCTAAATTCTATATAAGAAAAAAAAAGCTAACTAGAATTGGTCTATATCATAATAAAAATGTTGTTCGTCATAATTAGTTATGTGTGTATTAATCCCAAACCGTTTCCTATAATTTGGAAATTGGTTAGCTTTATTATCCACTATGAAACGAAAAACTAACTTATCCAAAATAAAAATAAAATCAGTCTTTAATACAGCACTTGGACACCCTTTTACCGAGAGGATAAATGGCCTCATCAGTTTTTCAGTTATCTCTTTAATTAACTTTTTTTATATATTTATCTATTGGTTTAATTTCTTAAAAAAGCCCCACCTTGCACTTTTTCTTCGTTTATACCCTGACCTTGTAAAAACACCATTTGTACCCAAATTTGGATTTTTATGTTTCATCTCTACCAAAAGCATTAAATTGTACTTTTTTTATTTGGAAAAGAGTTTAAAATATATTTTTTATTATTTTAAAATATACAAATAAATCCTTAAACTTAAAAAATAATCAAATACATCCAAATAATTAATTAATTTTTTTAATTTGATAAAATAATAAAAAATTAAAAAAAATATTATTATTTTTAATTTTTTTTGTCGGAAATATTTTTAAAAAAGTTGAAAAAATTAAAAAAAATTCGAAATATTTTTTAAAAAAACTAAAAAAAATTATTATTATTTTTAATTTTTTTTGTCGGAAATATTTTTAAAAAAGCTGAAAAAATTAAAAAAAATTCGAAATATTTTTTAAAAAAACTAAAAAAAATTATTATTATTTTTAATTTTTTGAAAAAGATGGTATTTTTGTACTATTAATAACATTAATATCTAATTCGTATATAAGTTAAAAATGAAGGATTGTTTTAAACTTTTTTTCAAATGAAAAGAGTACAATTTAATGCTTTTGAGTAGAGATGAAACATAAAAACTCAAAATTGGGTACAAATGGTGTTTTTATAAGGTCAGAGTATAAACGAAAAAAAAATACAAGGTGGGGTTTTTTTAAGAAATTAAGCCTTATCTATTTTATTTCAATCGTTTTCCTATTCGAATTATGAAAACTGTGAACAATCCTTGTCAAATTTGGCATTTTCCACTAAACTTCCTATATATATAAACTCTAGCCTACCCAATTTTCTTTACCTCAATCAGCCCTAAAAATTAAGAGAAACGAATATTTTACAATTCCCTAATTTTCTTTTTGTTGTTTCGTTAATTTCTCTGCGTTTTGTGTAATTAATTTGAATAATGGGTACTCTTCCTCTTCCACACCCTAGCCAGAAAGTGAACTATGCGACACCAAGAAGTTTCTTGACGACGTTTAAATCGCATTCCAAAGAAACACTTTTCCCTGACGATCCGTTCCGTCAGTTCAAGAATGAGAAAAAACCTGGTGCAAGATTTAAGAAAGCTCTGCAATATTTCATACCTATATTTTCATGGTTACCCAACTATAAATTGCAGTTTCTTAAATATGATTTTCTTGCTGGTCTCACCATTACTGCTCTCGCCATTCCTCAAGGCATTAGTTACGCCAAACTCGCTCAAATCCCTCCGATCATCGGCCTCTGTAATTCAACTTTCTTTCTCATTATTAGGGTTTTTCATTCTTTTTCTTAGTTCACTCTGTACTTTAAATTTTGATAACGTTTGACAAGAATTCTTTTAGCAATTTACCACTCTGAATAATTTTATGATCAAAAAAAGGTGATGTAAATGTCGAAAGAGTATATATTTCGGTCTCTACGGTGCTATTTTTTATTTAAGAATTGTTTGGTGTTTCAAATTATAAAAAAATTGATCATGTCTAGCATTGTCAAGATTTAAAATTGATAGGGTAAATTTGATGATTTTTTGTACGTCTAACTTGTATTTTTTTTATTTTGGACTTTTTAAAGAGTTAATTTTGTTTCGATAATTTGAATTAAATTTTTTGGATTGGTGTAGATTCGAGCTTTGTTCCGCCGTTTATTTATGCCGTGTTTGGAGATTCGAAGCATTTAGCAGTAGGGACGGTAGCAGCATGTTCATTGCTAATAGCAGAAACGATCGGAGAAAAAGTGTCGTATGATACTGAACCAACATTATATCTTCACTTGGTTTTTACTTCAGCTTTTTTCACCGGAATTTTTCAGACTCTTTTGGGTCTGTTTAGGTAAGAAAAATAAAAAAAGGAAATCCTATTTTTTAGTTGTGATATTAATTAATTCATATTATTTTTGTTTACAAATTAATTAATTATAGGAAATAATTTAAAATGCAGAATGGGAATTTTGGTGGATTTCTTGTCGCATTCGACGATTACGGGTTTCATGGGGGGAACTGCAACGCTAATTATCCTGCAACAGTTGAAAGGAATGCTTGGAATGAAGCATTTTACTCACAAAACTGATGCTGTCTCTGTGTTGAAAGCAGTTTTCCAAAATAGACACGAGGTTTGTTTTTGTATCAATGGAAAAAGGAAATAAATCCTTGATTAAAAATTTGATAACTATTTACTAATTTATCATGAGAGTGTATACGATTATTTTTCCTATAATTACGATTCTGAACAAACAAATATATTATACAGCAAATAAAGAAGTTAAATCTTTATTTTTCATTTGATGCTTATCCTATTTGGAGTACTAATTTTATTGAACGTAAAAATAATAAATAAATAAATAACAGTTTTAGAAAATTCTGATGATTATTTTTTATATTACAGTGGAGATGGCAAAGTGCAGTTTTGGGTGTCATCTTCCTCACTTTCCTACAATTTACTCGGTACCTTGTAAGATTTACTCCATATTTACATTTTTGTCTTTCACATCACCAACTTATAACTACTAGTGATAATTATTGAAGTAATAATTTTTTTTATCTTAATACTTTTTAATACTATATCTTAAGAATATAATAAATAAATATTTTGTTCCAATTTCATTTACACAACTTATCTTTCTAAATGTCTTAATTGATACAATATCTATTACCAGCATAATTTTAGTTAGATTATTCATTTTTCATCTTTATTGAGAGGCGGAACCAGACATATAGCCTGAAGGGGTTTCCGCCTCCGCAACTTTTTTTACAAAATCACTTTTTTTTAAGTGTAGTTAATTTTTGGATTAAATATTTTTTAGGTCACCAAACTATAGTATTTTTATAAAATGGTTATCCAGTTATTAATAATTATAAAATAGTTACCGAACTATACTATTTTTAAAAAATGTTTACCAAACTATAAAAAGTTACAAAATGATAACCAAACTATTTTTCTTTTTAGAAAACGGTTACTGAACTATATTTTTTTTACAAAAATTATACATATTTTATTGTCCACATCATTACGATGCTAACTCATTTGTAAAAAAATAATACTCGAGTAACCGTTTTATAACTTTTTATAATTCGGTAATCATTTTGTAAAAAAACTATAAATTGATAACTATTTTATAACTTTTTATAATTCGGTAACCATGTAGTAACATACTATAGTTTAGTGGTCTAAAAAATATTTAACCCGTTAATTTTTATACCTTTCACCTCCTAAAAAGATACCCCATGATTATGTCCTTTTATTTTAGGTCTGCCATTATTTTCATTAATTATTAATTAGTGACGTGAGAAGTAATAATTATTAGTCAATTAGAGTTTCCTTTTAAAGTAAATTCTGATGATTTAGTTTGAATTCAGAGGAGGAAGAAGCCAAAATTGTTTTGGGTTTCAGCCATAGGACCAATGGTGGTGGTGGTTGCTGGCTGTCTTTTCGCCTATTTTGCTCATGCAGACCGACATGGAATTCCAATTGTGAGTATTTTTCAATATATTTTTAAACCCACACACAAATAGGACCCAGAAAGCATTTAATTTTCTCATTAAATTAAAGTGGCTGCCTGTAATATTAAGAGAACAGTGAAAATCTTTTGATTAATTATAACATTTTCTTCCATTTTAATTACTAATAATGATTTATCTAATTAATTTTCTTTTTTTTGTTAATTTGGTCAGGTGGGTGCACTCCATAAAGGACTAAATCCTCTATCCATAAAGTATTTAAACTTTGATTCTAAGTATCTACCACTGACTATCAAAGCTGGCCTCATTACTGGCCTTATTGCTTTAGCTGTAAGAAAATAAACTCTTTCACCATTTTTTGCATTTTTTCAGTCTTGCTTAATTTATACTAATATTTTTAAAAAAATTAATGAAATTACTGCAGGAAGGAATAGCAATAGGAAGGAGTTTTGCCATAATAAAAAACGAACAAGTTGATGGTAATAAAGAGATGATAGCTTTTGGTCTCATGAATATTATTGGCTCATTCACATCCTGCTATTTGACCACTGGTACTTTTTCATCCTTAATCTTTGTAATTTTCTTTTCGTATTATTTTTAAAAGGGAAAGCGTGGAGATAATTAGTAGGACTGCCTTGAACAATTGATTTATGTATTAAGCCTAGATCTTATTGTGGGCCTGGATATCTGCCTGATTTGTCCATGCCCGTTTTCTTTGGGTCGGACTTTAACAGTTAATTTTTATCTCAAACTGGTACTAAATTTGATCTTTTATGTATTAGCTTGGACTTCTGTTATTGTATAATTTTTAACATGATTTCTAAAAAGCTCGATTAATATTCCGGCCGGAATTGAATAGTAAATATGAGGAACTTGAACTTGCATTATAAATAGTAAAATCCGGTTGGATCCGGCCCGAGCCTAAAAAAATTCGCCTTATGAACATTGTCTAATTTAAACTCAACCTGAATTTAACTCTTCTAAATTTTATTTTTTATGGGCAGTAATTTAACCTTTCATAGTACAAGTTCAAAAAAAAACTCGCATTAATGTAATGTATAGACCAGACTTGAATATTAAACATTAGATCCGAGTGTGGATGGAACTGAAACTTGCATTTAAAAGAGTCATGTCCGGTTAGTCATGATGAACATGTGTAAAAAGAGGAGTTGAATCTAAAAAGAAATTGTTTTTTTTGCAGGGCCATTTTCGAAAACAGCAGTGAATTTTAATGCAGGGTGTAGAACAGCAATGTCTAACATAATAATGGCAATATGCATGATGTTAACTCTTCTTTTCTTGGCTCCGGTCTTCAGTTATACACCTCTTGTGGCTCTATCGGCTATTATCATGTCTGCAATGTTGGGACTAATCAATTATGAAGAAGTTATTCACTTATTCAAGGTCGATAAATTCGATTTTCTTATATGTATTTCTTGCTTTTTCGGCGTTGCCTTCATCAGCATGGACTATGGTCTCATGATCTCGGTAAGAACCATCATTGTTTTAGACATGTTTATGGTCGGATTTGAACGTAAACTCAATTTCAGATCAAGTTCGAAATGAACTTATTTTCATTACCAATACGGTCCGGTATACAGACTTGAACTGAACTTGAACTTACGTATAATTAATTGAGAAAATTACATTTCTTACGCTTTTTTCTTTATATAAAAATATTTTTCTTCAAATATGTGTCCACAAAAATACTTTTTTTTGTGTGTGGAAAATCTACCAAAATGTTGTAGCATCTACTGCACAGCAACTAAAAAATGTTTTTTTTAATAAAAATAAAAACTAAAAGAAGTATATATCTGTAAAAAAAAAAGTTAAAAATTTAAATTTTTATAAACAGTCTCGCAAGAAGAGTTTTTTTACAAAAAATATCTAAATTTTTTTTTTTAAAAAAAATTCAATATTGCCCACTAAAATTTAAATTTATTATAGATTTGGGTTGAATCGGGTTTGAACTGTACAACTAGTGTCCAGGATCGGTCCAAGATGGACGAACCAGAGTGTATATATATCCAACTTTTCATAGCATCTTAACTAATTTTGGTTATGTGAATTTCAGATAGGACTTGCTATAGTGAGGATAATGTTATTTGCAGCCAGGCCAGCTACATGCAGGCTTGGAAAAATAGCAGACTCGTCTTTGTACCGTGACACAGAACAATATCCTGGATTGACTAAAGTACCAGGAATCCTTGCCTTACAAGTTGGTTCACCAATTTACTTTGCCAATTCCAATTACTTGCGAGAGAGGTAATGTATAGTTTCATAAATATATTCACTCAATTCTTTTTAATAAATTGTACATGATTAAATAATGATCATAAAATGTTAAAATTTATTTAAGAAGTTGTAAATTTGGTTGATGTAGGGTTTTTCGATGGATTCAAGATGAAGAGGATCTTTCAGATACTAAAGGTGAACATGTGGAACATGTTTTACTAGATTTATCAGGTATTGTTGAATTGAACATAAATTTGTAGCCGAAGAAAATGTAATTATACTAATCTGCAAAATTTTCTTCACGGTACAGCCGTTACATCTATCGATATGACGGGGATTGAAACATTAGTCGAAACACATAAGATGTTAGGAGCAAAAAACATTAAGGTAGTTTTGTTTTTCTTCTTTCTTGTTATGTATATGCGTAATTACATACATATTATTATTAGCTAATTATGTTAATTGATGTGGATGCAGATGGCAATTGTAAACCCTAGGCTTGATGTGATGGAGAAAATGATAAAGTCTCATTTTGTAGACAAAATTGGTAAAGAATCAATATTTTTATCAATTGAAGATGCAATTGAAGCAAGTCTATTTTCACTTACAACAGAAACAACAAGCGGGCAAGGTCAAATATCAAAACCTTCAAATGGATCAGCCGCAACAAAAATGCAAGATGATCATCCAGATCGATGATGATGACTATGGTGATTGCGCATTGCTCGCGATGCCAATGCAGCTTTTAGAAGGTTATAAATTAGGGTTTGGGTAAAGTTAGATGATGTGCTTGAAATCTAGCATTTTCTTGTACAGAAAAGGAGCGGTGAAGAATAAGGATATTGCAGTTGAATTTGTAAATTGGTGTAAGTTAAGATTTGGAGAGTAAAATATAGAAAAGCATCAATTACTCCTAGTTTAATTACTTCTATAGTCACATGTTTTGCGTAAGAACTAATGTGACATGTTATCCTATAATATCTCTTATGTCCAAAATTTAAATACACATATTTTATTTTTTTCCCTAAATTATAAGCAGTTGAATGATTAATTATCATATTCACCGTTATTAATTATAATATAATGCATCAAAAAAACAAAATTACTATAATTAAGAATTAATATAATATTTTTTTTCTAAATAAACTAAACTTTTTAATACAATATTATAGTATTGTGGCATTGTAGGATCCTATAATAGATTTTCTAAAATTTAAAGGATGGGCTAATAAAATTTATAATCAGTATGAGTTAACTATCAATAAGATATAACTCAAATGGTATAAAAATTGGACAGCAAACTGTTAGAGCATCTCCAACAATGCTCTCTATTATAAAGAGCATCTTTAACTAAATAAAGAGCATCTATTATAATAGAGAGTGTAAATTTAAATTACCTCCAATAGACTCTTTAAATTTATATGTTTTTAATTATTTGAACATTAAAATTGTCCCTTAAATTCGCAGTGTTTGTTGGTTTTTCTTTCACCAAACTATATGCAAGCTGAAAATTCTCTGCAACACTATTTATCCACCATTTGCAACCTTTCTTGGATAAACATATTGAAAAGTAATGTTTGGAAACACATTTGTTAAATTACTCAGTATTATTAGAGAATTGGTTTTGATTGATATATATGGCTACAGAGACAAAGAGTGTGGCGGCTGCTAAAGTTCGGCCAGCCGGTGGTAATCAAGACGGTCGTTTAAAGCAAAAAATTGATTCCTTTTTATCGTTCAATATATTGAAGCTTCTAATAAACAGCAACAAATACATGCTGCTTATGATTCTGAATTTAGATATGTATCAACTATTACTAAAACAAAGAAACCCATCTCAAAATTTGTATTATGTTCTTTAAAATTTGATTGAATTGGTTTTTTGGTTATATATTGTTCGTCAATCTGGTGATTTGGTCTTGCTTCAGTTATAACTTAGAACTTGAATAATCAAAAAGTAAAGAAATGTAAATTTGAAAATCAAATTACTTTCTCCTACAAATAAGGAAATATAAGAGAGAGGTGATAAATCACGTGAGTTTTTTAAAATAGAGAGTTGGTTTGGCTCTCTACATGTGGAAAGCCAAACTCACTCTTTATCTTTATTTTTAAAAATAAAGAGTCTATTGGAGTGATATTTTGTGATTATACTCTTTAAAATAAAGAGTTTTAGATGTTTAAAGAGTCCTTTGGAGATGCTCTTAGGTCGTGGGTTCACTTCCTTTCACAAGCGTTTTTCCCTCCTAAATTATCAAAAAAAAATCATAATGAATTAATTGGGCTTGAACTAAATTAACTAGCAGCCTATTGGTTTGGCCATGCAGATTTCAACCAGGCCCGATCAACACCGTTCTCCTCTCACTCTTTCCGTTAGTCGCACAACCATTTGATAGTAATTGTTAATATGGTGCCATAATTGAATTAAAGTTTCCAATTAATATGACCATATTAATGAGTAAATTTTTAATTATAATTTAAAAACCCCATGTATCATACTATCTATGCAGTAGTCTTGTCGCATTTAACTTATGATATTAATGTTATGGCAAAAAATATCAAATGTAGGGTGTTGCAATTACTAGGGCCTATAGTCCCTTCTCTAATCTTTGGTAGGTTAGAGATGGATCCTGGGGCTCATCTAACTGGATTTTGATATTATGGGTCACTAATTGTTTGTTGTTGCACCCGACGCAGTATTTGCCACATATATATAACCCAAGATATTGTGCATACCGAACACTATAATTTAAGTGAACTTGCCCATGAGTCTTGTATTGGCCCACTTTATGCTTTTAAATATCTTAAATTATATACATAATATCTATCACTGAATTTATAAGAATTTTTTTACAAAAATAATTATTGGCTGAATGTTTGCAAAAAAAAAAAAATTCTTCCAAAAGAACGCTTTTCGTAAAGTATTGGTAGATTATAAATAGAGTGTCTTTTTACAAAAAACAAAAAACAAAATAAAAATAAAAATAACAACACGTATTTTTATAAAATTTCAAAAAAAAAAGCATATAAGGAGTAATTTTTCTATTTCTAATTAGTCTTATACCTCCTTTTAGTTTTGACTTTGGCCTTTTATACTCATCTTCTATTAGGTGATGCTACATAGGGGTATATATTAATCGAGCCGAGCTTGAATTAAGCCATATTCAAATGCAAGCTCAATTGTGTCATATAAATCGAGCTCATGGACTTAAATTATGAATCGAAGTCAAACTCGAATGATATCCATACTATTCGAATTCAATAAAGAATATAAAATTTGTTATTAAGAAAACATTATATTTGATATATTTTAAGTTATTTTCACTACAAAACATAAAATTTAGTAATTAAGATGATATACATCTAAATTTAAAAATGTAAGAAGTCATTATAGTAAAAAAAAAAAAATTATATGTAAGAGTTTTATTTAGACTCGCAAGTCTCACGAGTCTCTTTAATTAATATTCAAATTTGATTAGATCTTTTAAGCCGATTTTCAAATAACTTGCGGATATTCCAACGTGTATGCGGCCTAATGCTACATAATGTGAGAATGGTAATTATGATTTAGTAACAATTGTCAAATAATCAAATTTGTTTATGAATTGTCAAAAAAATCAATTAAAAATAATAAAATTATTATACTAGCATTCAAAAATGAGAAATCTATTGCACCGGATCAAATATTTAAAATTTGAACGATTACAAATTTATAATAAATCTAAAGTCAAATTATCAATAAATAATGTGTTATGTACCCTTTTCTTGGCCTTTGGGAAACAAGTTGTAAGTCTACTTATTCTCGTGAAATTTTACCACCTTTACAGATTCAAATGGCTTCTAAAACATAAGAACACGTCATCTTTACAAACATCTTGAACAACGATTTTGTAATTTTAAAGAAAATTAGAAATACACGAACTTGACTACTATATTATTATTTTTTCTAAATAAATAATTGTCTTAGTATGTGATTTGGCTTTAGGGAAATGGGTAATGTATAAGTGTTAGATTTTAAGATGGAATTTAACATGATATCACAACCTTGTCCATTCACACAATTTAAATTTAGCCTGGCCCACGTGAGTTGCGCGTGAGGGGGATTTGTTACTTGACTCGGACACGTCATGCGTGAGGGAAGTGTTGAAGTGAGAAATCCATATTTATTGTGTGTGTGAATGTATATGTTTTTAAATATTAGTTAGGCACCTCCACTTGAAGGGGGAGTGGCCCGGCCCATATTAGATGTGTGAGGGGGAATTGGTTACTTGGCCCGGACACGCTAAGCGCGAGGGGGAGTGTTGAAGTGGGAAATCTCATATTGTTCATATTGTTTGTGTGTATGGATGGATTTGTGTTTATATATTAGTTGGGCATCTACACTTAACACCAATTGATTTTAAAATAGAATCTAACAATAAGCTTATGTTCGGCTTTCATATTATTTTTTGGATATCTCATAATTGTTCTTAGCTGCGGAATCATAAATTTTATTTAGATGGGCGAATTCTTTTTATAGGACGATATATGGTTCGGCTATTTTTCAACTGAGCGATATGTTGAATGATTTCAAAAAAAAAAATAGACTAAACGACATATTTTTTAAGATCTAACAACATGTTATTTGCCTTTTTATTAGACTAGTTTCGCATTACGTGCTATGCACGTGGCTCGTAACGTAACTCGTCAATGTACATATTAGTAAATTTATTATAATTATATTAATTTTTTATTTATAATTAATATTAAATTAGTTAAGAATTTTTGTAAAAGTAAATATAATATATTCGGTTATTAAATTTTGTTTCATACTGAATTTATTCTTCTTTTAGTTTTATAATAATCATAATTAAATAATTTGGAGACAATTTAGTTAATATTTTACATATTAAAAAGTAAATTGGATATAATTTACCTATTTTAATTAGGACTTTAATTACAATAGTGATTAATTAGATAACTAATTAGTTAATAACTATAAAACTTTTATTTACTAATAAACTGAAAAGGATTATTCGGTAAATTTGCCTGTCCCCCCCTCCAATCCGTGCTTTTTTTTATATAGTATAGATTTGTTATTAGGCTAGACGGCATTGTCGTTTGGCTCAAAGTAACTAAAAAATTATTCAATATTTTTTTTAAATAATTATTTAATACTCTTCAATTTCTAACATTTTTGAACCGGAATGGAGCAATCACCCCACCTCACCCCATTTTAGTTCCGCCTTTGATTAGAATAATCACAAAAGAAAGATTCAATCATTTGAGATTCCCTAGCTGGTTAAGCATTATTTCCCAGAAAGGAACAAAGATGGTGGAATGAGAATATAACCACTTTATACATTATAAGATAGTTATAACTTATATATGGTTTAATATTTACAATTTACAATCATTGGGTTGATAGGATTATTGAGTTAAGAATGGAGAAGTGAGCTGGAAATTGAAATGCAGATTTACTGAACTTGCATTTAAAACTAAACGTATCTATGTTGTGGTTAGGTTAGGTTAGATGGCAAGTATTTTTTGTTGTTACATGCCGACAGTTTTTAATAAACTATTCAAACCTAGCATATGTTTCTCAATCTGTTCTAGCAGTTTCCTATGAGTTTCATCCGATATAAAACCAAACACTGTAATAGCAATTCATATATTGCTTTGCTAAAGCGTGTTATATAACATTTTTTTGCCTTAGAATCCAACATATTTGCTAGTCATAGTTGAGACCGGTCAAATGTTGTCTTATTTCCCTACGCAGGCTTTATCGGGTTCGTCTTTTTATGAGTAAAAAGTTAAAAGACCAGTTTAGTTTAAATTTGTGATTTGAGATTATCAGTAATTTTAATTAATTAAGAATAATATCTTTTAAATTAATTAAAAATAAAATTGAGTTATTATACTCTCTAAACTTGTTTTTTTCTTTGCCAAATGACCTCTATCTCATTTGGCTAAGAAATGAGACATCAAGTTCGAAAGGTTTTGAGTTCGAACCTCCTCGTGCACAAAAGAAGATGAAGATTATTGAAGATTTATGAAGAAGGTACAGGCGTTAAAAGCGACGGATGTGGCATCGTCCCACCAAAATGGCGAGTTCCGAAAGGCGATGTATTCAACGTCATACAGCGTGGATGGCGTGAATAGCGTATAATTTGTTCATATTTGTAATGTTGTATATATAATAGTTTATATATCTATCGCTGTAAAAAAAAAACTTTAACATAGTTGTACCTATTTATTTTTTTATGAATAAAAAACTTTATTAAAGTCATAAAAAGTGGCAAACTCCACTACTCAAACAGCTTACGCTACTTTAGGCTACGACTCCGAGGAAGGAGAAAACAAACTAAGAGAAAAAAATACTATCCGGACACCTATACAAATCTATACCAGAATAAACGAAAGATGGATGTTTACATTTATAATAAAAACTAACATGCTGCAAACAACGAAAATCGACCTCTTCCGATGAAGAATTTTTACTCTGAAAAATTCTTCTGTTACGGCACTTCCAAATATCTCAAATAAAAGTTAACCAAGACGTAATCAATAGCTTAGAATTTTATTAACATAGCTATCACTATTTCAATCAAGAAATAGCGGCTAATAGATTTTCAAGTATTCAAAATACTATTTTATTTTGATTGGGTGATCAAACTTTTATTTATTTTATTTTGATTTTTAAAAGTTCATTTAATTTTAACGGGCAATTTTCTTTATAGCAATTTTTTTTGCTTACTTTTGTCATGCGGCAATTAATCTTTACTTATTTTTATCTGAAAATTTTTCACGTATGCATAATTTTATTTTAGCATAGAACATTAAATCAAAGAACAAAGGGTCAACACACCCCCTGAACTTGTGACACGGGGTTATCTAACCCAATTTATATTTTTTTGAGTAACTAACCCCAAAACTCTTCATTTTTGGGTCAAATAACCCCATAACTTATATTTTTATTTAAAAAAACAGATTTAGGATAATTTTATCGCAATAATTAGGGAAGTATCTAATTATTTTTTTGCATCCCTCACCTCCGATTTGTATTTTACGCGTTTTAAAAATACAATTATGGGGTTACTTGACCCGAAAATGAAGAGTTTTAGGGTTATTTGCTCAAAAAAGTATAAATTGGGTTAGATGACCCCGTGACACAAGTTTAGGAGGCGGGTTGACCCTTTGTTCTTAAATCAAAATATGCATATGTTACCAAGTTTTTAGAAAAATAAACAAATATCGATTGGCACGTATATTTTTTTTCTGAAAAACCGAAATTACAGTTTTTAATAAACAAATTCACGTTTGGTCATCAAACCAATAGTATAAGGCTATAGTTTTGGTACTCCGAAAATCAATTATCCAATAAATAGCTGTCCAATTTGAGTTCCTTTTCAACAAACCCCTGATGGGTTAAACAATTATACAAACATGCTTAACTCATGAATCAGCATAATCTTTTCATTTTATGAGAATAGATATGAAAAACAGTAAATAACAGTATATATTATGCAGACTGTACTATAGTAGTAGTTCCTTCAGTTGAAAGATGGTTGGAAGTTACTGTCCTGTAACGTTCCTCTAGTGCTCTCAAAGTTTGGTGTTTCCTCTGTATTGGTCCAAATTCTAGTCATTAAATCAACATTTCAAGGCAGACAATTAATGGGTCTTTCCTTAGATTTTATTTCCCTTTCTGGCATTAGTTTTAGCAAGCAAAACCGTGAGTGGTAGCTAGGTTCTAGTGGGTGTAACTGATTCCGGAGATTATTGATTTTTTTTAAAATTACTCCATAAAATAGTTATTGAATTTTAAAACGTAATAAAATGATTATTAAACTATGTTTTATTTTAAGAAGAAACTTTTATCAATGAAAAAAAAATTCAAGTCAATTTTTGGTTACATATATACATAAAATATAAAGTATTACTTGTCATAAATAATAAAAACAGATTGTCATATATGCACAATTTGATAAAAAAATCACTTAAAATCATTCTTGAATTATAAATTCAAAAGTTTGATAACCATATATTTTAAAGTTCAGTAACAATTTTTTAATTAATTTAAAAATATTAAATAACCTTCATAATCAATTACCTTACTCTATTAGTATACATATATAATTTTCAGATGTCAATATTAAAAAATTTTGACCGTGTTGGTATACAAACTATTGTTTTTTTTTATTATTTTAATCAACTATATAATAGATCGCTCAACTTTTAAATTATTTTAAAAAAAAAATACTAAACATTAATTTATTTATTATAAACTTGTAAATTTTTTATTTTTATTCAAAAAGATATTCTGAAATTATTTTGCTAATATAGCCATAATATTTAAAAAATTATTCAACACGCCAACAATCGAATTATGCATTACCTAAATCGTTTTAAAATAATAGATATAATTTGATAACTTTTTTGTTAACGTGATAAATAGTTCTAAATGTAGATGCCACATAGGCAAAATTAAATTGTAATTATCTCTATAAAAAAGAACTTGAATTTGGACAATCATAAAGAATAGATTGATGTTTAGTATTCATTTCGAAATAATTTAAAAATTCAGTGACTCACGGGATATTTAACCCTAAATATTTCTTCTTAAGTTAGCAAAATATGTATTTTAAGTACAAAACAGAAGAAGCCATCTCTTCTTATAGAAAAATTAAAATAACCATAAACATTAAAAGCTTAATTTATTTAAATAAAATATATTATTTATAAAAAATATATTATAATAACCCTTGTAAAACTAAATAATAACTTTATATTTTTAAATGAATATTCTCTTTTTAAAGCATCTTTCTATAGTTCAAATAAGTGTGTATATATAACATATTAAGTAATTATTAAATTTCTATAATTTAAAATATAAAATTTCAAATAATACTACCAATTTAGGATAGATGAATATTAAGGACCTTAAACATAACATGTTATTTTTTAGACAAAATACTTTACCACACCAAATATACTTGCACTAATCGTTTAATGATCGATATATATTATGAGCATTTTATACTTACACAATTAAATTTAACACATTTATTAATTTAAATTCATAATATAGGAGTGTATTTTTTTTTGTTTTTTTTATAAACAGAGTATAATGTATTCTGATAAAGTTATCTCGTCCCTCAAATTTAATATAAAAAATCAAAAGAGTTTAAATTCGTAATTTTAAATAAAAATACGCATATCTTATTAATTTTAGATAAATTTACATCTTTGACTATAAAACTGATCATATTAGAGTATAAATTGAATCAGAATTGTTAAAATGTAATTTTTAAAATCACAAATTTAAACATCATTATTTGTATGCTTAATTGTAAGGGCAAAACAAATTTTTGTTTGAGTACTATTCAGTTTAAATATCTTTCAAGACCCTTTATAAAAAGGGAAGGCATCTCATCTTTATCTTCATTTGGAATGCATTTCTTGATAAGATGAGAAACCACCACATGGCAAGCATTAGTCTAAAAGGCAGTTGTATTGTATGTATTAAGAGGGACCACAATTAAGTGTATCTAATCCAAATAATATACATTCTCATCATTTGGTGATCAATTGTTTTCTTGTCAATTAACAAAATCCTTTACTCAAAAAATGTTTTAATAATTTTACCAAATACTTATTTATGATCCTGATACCACCAAATGTATATATAATGGCAATGTTTGTTGAAAGCATAGGCCCTTTAGTTTTTGTAGACCTACAAATTGGTGGTTAGATTAACTATTATAAGGCAAACATTTAAGAAGCATAATTGCCTATTAAATAGCCTATTCCAACTAATCTCTATTAATAGAATCACATTACCCTATCTTTGTGAATTGAAGCAGCACCTAATAGAGATACTGTCTAATTGCCAGTGGCACTGAGTTCTGTTCTATTTTGCAAGTAGATATTGGTTAATTTTGGGCATTTTGATACAAGTACAACTATGAGTGGGAATGTAATATCTTTTAGGGCATTTGATACAAGTGTGAGTGAGAATATACTTTTTAGGGCATTTTGATCCTGGTAGATATTGGTTAGTAGGGATTGTGCACCGAACCGAATCGACAAAAAAAAAACTGAACTAAAAATACCCGGTTTTGTTTACTTTTTGTAGATTTTGAAATTTTTTTTGTTTGGTTTTAAATTTTAGAAAACCAAAAAACCAAAATTGAATTACATATTTTATAATATATATTTTTTTAAAAAAATAAAATTATTTTTGTATGTGTTCAAATGATTAAAATGTACAATATGTTACGATTTACTTTAAATATAATTTCTAAATTTCTTATATGCTTATTTTTTATCTTTACTTTTTAAAAAAAAAATGTTATTCTTATAGTTTGGCTAAACAAAAAATTGAATCAAACCGAATTAAATTTTACTTTTTAATTTGATAGGTTTTTGTTTGCTTTAAAAACTGAACAATTTTAAAAAAAATTACCAAACAGATCACTGCACATCCCTTGCATCTTAAATTGATAGTTAGTTAATGACATATATATATATATATATACTAAAAAATTATTTTATTTATAAAAATATTAAAATTACTCTTATTTCATTATGTGCGGTTTCTATTTTTAAATGATTTTTAAATTTTACAATAATTAGTAAGGCTATATATGATATTCAATTTAAGTAATAATTTAGTGCATATAATTTAAAGAAAAATAAATTTAAATTAGTGTACATATCAAAATTTAAATTTAAAGGAAATGGTAATTTTTAGAAAATGATAAGAAAATAACTTCATCCTTTTTTTTGATGAAATATAACTTCACCCTAATCTCAAGTGATATAATTATCTGTAAACAAATTCATGTAAAAATAAAATAAAATAAAATTTTAGATTTTTATTGTTTAAATGTTATAAACTATTAATTACAAATAATTTTACATTCAACAATACTGATAAAATAAAATAAAAATGGTTTACAAAGATTTTTAAAAAGAATTTATGTACTTCCAATTCTCTTCAGAATTACGAGATCTCATATCTAGAATTATAAATGAATTGAGCCGAATTAGTATTTGAAGCATTCATATTAAATTTGTTATATCAACGGAGTGTTCATATTCGTTCGAGCTTCGAATGAAATGTTTATGTTAAATTCATATAAAATGTATAATATTTATGTTCGGTTCGTGTACAACTCGTGTTTGTTCGTTTATATGCTAAATGTATTGAGCTCGTGAACGGGCTCAAACCAGACTTGTTTATTACCTAAATGAACGAATACGGTATCGGCTCGTTTAGCAACAAAACGGATGAATATGAGCTTGCTTCGTTTAGCATCTAAATGAACGAACGTGAGCTCAGCTCATTTAGCAGCTAAACGAACGAATACGAGTTTAAATATGGAATATCCCGTAAAATGTTCCGATAACATTTTAATAGTTTACGTAAATTAGACTCGTTTTGTGATTGGATTCGAAAGTGGGTTAATTTTAATCCGGGTTTCAAAAAGGATAAATTAAAGTCCGGGTTTTGAAAATATTTATTTAAAAAAAAAGTTCGGTTTGAGTTTCGGTCCAACCAGAATTGGTTGGACCAGGTACGAGACCTGCTAACGGGAATCAAGTGGGCAGTTTTGCCCCCTGATTTCTTGGAATTCCTTACGTTTTTAAAACCCGTTTTCAAAATCAAAATTCTTCACCACACATCAGTCTTACCCTAGCCGCCTTCCTCATTCAATTTCACTGAGAATTCTTCTCTTAATCATCAATCAAACTAAGGGTGTTCATCGGTAAGATTTTTAACTTATACTTCAGTTTTTGGTTAAATCGACCTCTCCGTATTTTGATCCGTACGTAATTATTTCAGATCCAAATCCAGTTCCGAAACGTTCCAGTCGAAGAAGACTCACGTATCTACAAATCCCAATTTTCGTTTCGTAAAACGGTACGCTATATTTCTCGTATCAATCGCCGCCGTTTTACCGTTTTCTGGAACATTCTGTTTTAAGTTTAATTCGACCCTTCTGAAATTTAATTCGTTTGGCAGCCGTTCGGAGGTCGAAATCAATTCCGTTTGTTTCCTGTGAAAGTAGACTCACGCATCTACGTTTCTACACCTTCCGTTCGTCAAACGGTACGTAAACAAACCCGTAATAATCGCCGCCGTCTCACCGTACTTAGATGTTCAATCTGAGTTTGTTTTGAATTTGCTTTCTGCCGATCATTATAGATTGCTAAATGTGTTTCTACTATTCTTAAGATCGATGGGTATAGGTCATGACTAGTTAATCGTTAGTATAATCATTAGCTTGTAGTTTTGATTTATCATTGATTGAATCTTTTGTTGTTCTTGAACTCGTTCTTTGTTGTAAGAATTTGACTACTGTAACTTTGATCTTGATTTCATTATTTTGTGCTCTTGTTTTAAGTAGGCTTAAGTGTTGATTAAAGAAGGTTTAGGGGATTAGATAGTAGAGAAAAAATTGTGAGGAGTTGTTTGAATCCATGGCTTGAAGATCGGCTTTCAATTTCATTTCTGCACTTTCATTTTTGCCTCTTGTATGTTGAGGTTTCAAGTTAACATGCTTAATGAAAAAGATGATTAGGTGCCAGTTTATTATTTGCCATTTCAAATCTTTTTTGGCTAAATGGTGACTTTGATCACTGAAATTTTGTGACTTAAATATAATGATTTCTAAGCTTGTTTTAGTAACTATTTGATATTGATTTTTTTTTGATTTCAATTTACGAAATTGGTTTTGACTTATTAATTAGCGATTTAAATAATAATAATATTTATAATTTGAAATTTTCTTTGGGCATTAATATTTTAAATTTAAATTAATATTAAACTTATTATGGATTATATATGATTTTATAATTGACTATATTAAATGAAAATTTGGGGATTTCATTTAATTTGAAAGTTTGTCAAATTAATTATATTATTTCTAAGGCATAAAAATAATATCTTAATATTTAAAAATTAAATTAAAAATTATTATTAATTATTATTTAATTGTTAAATTGATATTTTTGGCTTAGAATGCCTTTGGAATTAAATTTATATTTTAGCTTTGTTTGTTATTTAGTTAATTGAGTTAATTGCCGGTAATATTTAATTACTTGAGTTTCAAGTTATTGAGTTCTATTTTGATATTAATTAGTATTTTATTTAATATTAATTATAAACTTGGTTTATAAACTCTGGAATATTAGTTGGGTCGGTTTGGACTTAGGTCACCGACAAGTGGGTTTAGCTTGGTAGTTTTGAAAAATTCGGCTAACCCACTATTTGAGAAATTGATTTTATTTATAAATTAAATATTATTTTAATAATATTTTCGGATTGGAATTAAGTGCGAACTCAATAGTCTTGAATTAATTACGACATTACAATTTATTTGAGAATTGTGTTTCTCTGTGATTTATCTGGTTATTTAATTGTGCTAGTCCTACGTGGTGTCTAGTGGTCTTAGAGTTAGGGGTCGTACGGATATTAACCTATTTATTATTTTAGACCCGTCGACTGCTCGTGCTTCGGAGTCTACGCAGGGTTAGCTGTTTGCCAAGATCACGTGGATAAGCAAGCAGTGAGTTTGTAGTGATATTTACCGCTTTATTAAGTACCGCATCGTATTTTAATATTATAAATGCTTTTGAACTGTTTTTACGGATTATGGATCTGGATTGAAACGAGCTACTCGATAGGCTTGTATCGAGACTGTGTGCACCGGTAAGTACTCTGGGAAACGGCAGACTAAAATCTTGCTTACGCTGGTATATATATATGACGAGGATTTGTTCCCGTCCACTCTGGGTTTATCAGTATGCTATGTCATACTTACGCTGGATCATTTCAATACTGTTTTCATAATCATACTATATTAGTATAAACTGTTTTGATTTAAGGGTTTTAAACTTAATAAATATAAATAGTACTGCGAACTCATCTCAGTATATCTGACCCCGTTGTTTTCCCAAATTTTCCAAGTTTATGATTTGAAAGCTGGTCCACTCCGATTCTTTTGATTCCTCAGAGGTTTTATTGTTATTAAACTAGTTTCTGTTTTCAAACTCTTAGACCGCAGTAGAACTAGTTTATATATTACGTTTGTTATTACATTGGGATTGTCGATTAAACCGATTATTTATTATTAGCATGTTTACACTGAAATATTTTATTATTATATTTAAGGCATGCTGTGGAATATTTCAGATACTTAAATTATTTATATTAGAACTGTAATATAAAGTGCTAGACCTAGATTGGAGTCTCGGTTGCCCCCGAGCAGTTCTCTGCAGGTTTAAATGGTTAATTGATTTCCGCAAGACTTGCTACGGGTTTTGATACAACCATACCCATACCTAGCGCCGGTCACGATTCATGAAATTGGGTCGTGACAAAATATATATAGTTTCGATTAATTAAAAGACTTATATAATTCAGTTATGTATTAGTTAATAATTTTATGATTATATCTAAAATTAAAAAGTCTAAATATAATTATTATAAATATTTATATCAAATTTAAAATTGGAATATTATATTTAATTAAAATATAAGACAAATTGCAAACTTATAAGATTGATTTTAATTAGTTAATAATTTTATGACTATATCTAAAATTAATAAATTCTAGATATAATTATATAAATATTTATACCAAATTTAAAATTAAAATATTATATTTAGTTAAAATATGAAACATATTGCAAACTTTTAATAGAGTTTTTGTATTAATTTGCGAACTCTTTTTGAAGTTTCAATACGAGTCTGTTTGCGAACTCTTTTTTAAACTCCTACACAAGTCAATTGTAATAACCTGGAAATTTAAGGAATAAAATATAGCCACGTGTCTAATATTTTATTAGACGGGAGTAGGTAAATTAAATTTAAAGATAAATTTAATTTACAAGTGTCCCTAAATTTTTAATATGGCTATAGGATTGCAAATTTAAATTTTTAGAATTTAAATTTGATTAGTTATATAGGTAACGGAGAGAATATGGATTTATGAATTGGGTGCAGAATAATTCATAAGTCCCTAGCGAATATTTTTGGTGCCAATATTCACAAAATATTTTAAAAAGGTTATCGTGAAAATTTGATAAAATTTGGAAGCAGAAATTTTATCAAGCGCAGTTAATGCGGGCTTAATAAATCGAAAATGATTTATTAAGAATAAAATATATGTCGGATGGGAATAAAAATAATATTTTTATTCTCGTTATATTTTATTTGATTTTTGGTAAAATTTTCACGAAATTTGGAAGTCGTTTCCGTTTAGGCTACGAACGACTAGTTTAGAAGTTGGTTTAAAGTGCATGATTGAGCTAGTACTAAACTGCACTTTAGCCAATACTATGTATATGTTACCAAATGAATCAAATGAGTGCAGAAACTCATTTTCTTAGGTTTAAAAGGTTGAGGTGCTAGCTTAGGGCGACAGTGAAGAACGGTTTCGCGCCGTTTCGTCCATTTCTCGATTCTAACTCAATTTCTTCAACGATTACTCACGTAATCGAGGTATTATATCCGTATTAAACGTTTATTTCGATTTATTTCGAATATAAACTCGTTTATAAACGGTTACCGTATCGAATTATCGTTTTAAACGTCCGTATTGATTTTGAATTGTGTATACGTGATTGTGGACGTTAGAATAGCGTTTTTGGACGTTTTAAGTAGGACGGGGGGTCCCGGAAATTCATTTCCGGGGCTGTGCGGGTACGCAGCCCGCTGTGCGCTGTGCGCGAGCACAGCGAGCTGTGCGACCGCACAGCATGGTGTGCGTTCGCACACCATGCTGTGCGAACGCACAGCATGTGCTGTGCGGGCGCACAGCAATGAAATGCTGTGCGACCGCACAGCCAAGCTGTGCGACCGCACAGCTGCCCCGACGAGCAGTCGGGGGTCGATTTTTTTTCGGTCTTTTGAGGACTTTCCGGGGGCGATTCCGACGTACTTTCGCCTAATAACCCGAGGTGTTTTCCAACCGAACCTAAAATATTTTTAATAAATGTTTTTAAATCAAAGTTAGATATTTTAAAACAATAACTTGTGTTAGAAGAAAGTGAAAAGGTTTTATAACATAAACCTAAAGACTTTTAAAAGGAGATTTTAAAAGTTAAGTTAAACGTTTATAATGGACTTTAAAAGAGTTAAAGTCAACGTTTAAACGGTTTAAAAGATTTAGCAATCAATTTTGCTAAATATTTAGTATATGACCGAGAATTGTTTTGACAATTAGGTCTATACTATAAATGGTTTTCTTTAGGTATTGTGATACCTAACCAGAGAGAAGTTAGAATGTTTTCTCAAAACGAGAATTTATAATATGGTTTTAAAAAGAGACCATAAGTGCTATGTGTTTAAATGATTATATGTTTGACCTAGATCTGGGTTTAAGGACCTAGAAGTTTTATAGGAAACATATATTGATGTGTTTTATCCTGTTTGCTTTGTGTGTTTAGTCCGACCAGCTAGCGAGCAGTCTGACCACAACCACAGGATTAAGTTCCAGACCTAGCGGTGTTTGTGAGTTCATTTGTTTACTTTTGAATATTAGTATTCAATTGTTTTTAAATCATAAATCGCACTAAGTATGAAACTTAGCCAAGGAAGATCCACTGAAACGAGCTATCTATTGGGCAACAATAGGACTGTGTGATCACCGGTGTTAATGAACTAGATGAGAGGTAAATATTATAAGCATACATATTGAGATTAGGTTTTAAGCCAGATGCTTATAAAGCGGCTTAAACCTAATGGGTAGTCCTGAGGTGGCAGTGATTTAAGTTCCGGCCCAGCAACCCTATACAGAGTCAAGATGGCTGTGATACATATGTATACAGCACATCCTGTATTAAACAAGAGTTGTGCATATGCATTATATATATGATAGCACTATAACGTAATCAGGATTAGGGTTTCATTTGGATCGAGGACTGGTAATATTTTTATATACCGATATTTTGTATATACGCGATTTTGGTATTTAATTGTAAACCTATCTACTCACTCAGAAATATTTATATTTCTGACCCCGTTGTTGTTTATCATTTTCAGGTACCTAGCTACCGGGTCTGGTCGAGCTTCCACCCTTTTCCATCAGGAAAGCTTATTCTGTTGTTATGTAAATAACACTTTAAACTCTTAGATGCTGCAATAGTGTATATATGTTTGATATGCCTGTGGCCACGTCATGGTTCCTCTGTCTATATACTCTGATAGGAACCTGACTTTGTCTAGCTCTAATAAGTGGCTACTTAATAGGCATATGGTGTTTTATGGTGTCCCCTACGGGTGGGCCTAGCTTCGTATCTTTGGTCTGCAAAGACACTGTGTGTAGTTTAGCTGGCCTTACGTTTGTGTGCCTGCTGTGCATGTTTTTAAATATGTTTGATACAACGCTTTGAAAAGGAAAGTGTTCGATATATTTTATTAAACATATTGTTCGGGTACGCGGTTTGAAACAGGGCTGCCTGCGAGGCAAGGCACGTGAGCCAAGTCCCTGTACCACCGCACCGGTTTTCAGAAATGCGCGTGGGTCAGAATAACTAGGGTTATTCAACCAGCATTTCTGAAAACGCGATATCGCCAATATGAATATTTTCAGAATATGTTTTCCACGTTAAACGGAAAAATGTTTTAACGGTGTTTTCTGAAAACGGGTCGTACGCGATGTACGATATATATTTATATTTAAGAGGCGACAAATTTATAGAGGTTTTAGGCTTGCTACGGGTTTCGGAACAACCATTCCCATTTCCTAGCGCCGGTCTCGGCTCGAGTTTCGAGGTGGAAATCGGGTCGTGACAAAGTTGGTATCAGAGCAAAGGGTGCTAGGTAACTCGGTGGAGCTGGGCTCACGAGGCCTGCCCAATTCTAGGGAACTCTCACTCATGATCAGTGTGACGAAGTGAGGCTCTCCGCCCTGGAGCGTATTTTATACGTGCTTTGATAGGTACATATGGATGTCACCCTATGGGATAGGAATGAGTCCATATCGGCTGTGGCCGCACCTGACAATGTTGGTATCAGAGCAATGTTTTAGGACTTGAATGTCTGAAGTATTGTTGCTGATATTTGTTAAGTAGAGGTACTAGAAGTCATAAGAGTTCCTAGTGAACTATTGCAGCAACATAGGATTCGAGTCATGTCTTGATCAGTTGTCAGTTATTGAATACATTCAGCTATAGATAGCAACTATACATGTGTGTAGTGTGTATTGATGTTTTGATCAGGAACACATGAGTTGTTCTTGTGTTTGAGACACGTTACAACATGTGAGATGTTCTTAAGTTGGAAACACGTTACAATCATGAAGCGAAATGGTCAGAACAGATGACCAGTATTTGAGGAGAATGGTTCGGTTTGAACACAGGACAAAGCGAAGATTTCCTCTGAATTTTTGTTCGAGAAAATAGTTAGATTTTCTCTGAATTGTGTGTGATTGTTATATGTTTTGCTTATATAGGTTTAATAGTTGATACCTGTTATATGAAAATGTGATTTTTCTATAACTATTACATACGGTACTTATGCTGAAAATTTCATGTGTTTCAGTATGTCTGGGCCTAGTAGAGCTCATACGCATGTGGGGTCTGAACCACATAATGTACCAGGTTTGCCTGTTATACCTGATACATCTGTTCCCATAGAGGCTGTTGACTCAACATCAGCATGTGACATGGACATATGGGAGGATGCTATTGGAGTAGAGGAATTAGAGAGAATGTTGAATGAAGACATAAACAGTACTGGAAATAGTCATAGTTCTGTGTCTGAATCGACTGCTACGTCAGCTTATCTGGGATTTAAGGTAAAAGAGTTCTTAGCTGAGGTGGACCATCTAAGGAGGGTTCAACAGCAAATAAAACACTCGCCAAATCAGTCGTGGGAATACGTGAGCGAGTGGGAGGTACAAGAGAACCAAAGTTTGGATAGGCTGAGGGATTATATGGATAAGTATACTAGGGAAGATTTGAATGTGGAGGCATATACTGCTGAGTTTATGCGTTTATGCGAAGAAGTACCTGAGTTAGTTCGTGATGGTGAGGAAGTTGCAAGTAGGTACGTCAAAGGTTTAGGGCCTGAGTTCGAGGAACTCATGGCGGTAAAGTCTGATTCTGTAGCATATCTGGCTGGGCGTGCGAAGCAGATAGAAAGTAAGTTGAGGAGGAATGACATACCCCTCCAGCCGTACTATTACACCAAACCTGAAGAACCTACTGCTACATTTTCTGGGGTAGGAAACTCTGGACCCGCGAGGCACTACAACCCCTACTTTGTTCCGCGAGGGGGAAAGGATAAGGGAAAACTGAAATTCCGCGGAGGGCGAGGTAAAGGCCCGATGATTCGTGAGGCGTTTCCGTCTTCGCGATCATCGTCAGGTAATGTTTAGTTATGTGTTTAATGTTTAAGTTAGTATGTTTATGTATTTTCAATATCACGATAGAATTGGAAACATAAACTACAGATATAAATTATATCCTTAAACAAAAAGAAATACACATATAAGTAAACATTAAAAGTAAATGATAAATGAGAATTGATAAGTTAGGGATGCTAGAAACGTGCATCCTTAAAATAGAAATCAATAACTATTGATAAACAACCAAATGATGTGAAGCAATAATAATCCTAATGTGAGGACAAATTATTAGGATTAAGAAACTTGAAATGTTACAAAGAAATAGTTTGAAAGAAGCTTACAGAGTGAGTATACAGATTTGTTTTAAAAGAATGTATTATTGTGCTCAGATGCATCATGAATGCACATTGCAACAATCACTATAGAAAAAGGAATACTTGAATTCCATATACTTATACAAAAGGATTTTGTTAGGACATGCATCATGTATATTAGTATATCAAAGAGAAAGTGGATTATATAGCAACTCTTTGGGGATGAGAGATGTCATCACCCTGAGCCACAATTGTACAAAAGTTTTAAAATGTGAATTGTTAGATTCACAGTTTTGAAGAGATGAAATTTAAAGAAAATCCAGCTGGTACACACATATACTGGTATATGTGAGTGAATATGTGTATATGCACATATGTTTGAAATTATTAGTTTGAGAAACCATTTGTTTATAAAACAAATTTTTTGTGAAATAAATTGTTGAGAAACAATTTGTTTACAAAACAAACTGTATTTGTTTTAAAATGTAAGCATACTCAAACGAAAACTCTGTAATAATGTCAAGATAGGATACAAGATAGCGAAGATAAGATGTGATTTTTTATTGTTCATAATAAACAATAAAGATCTGGATTCTAATGTTTCATTCCGAAACATCAGAAGTTACTAAGGATTGAGAAGAGTAGGAAGTGAGAATTTACATTCTTACTCTGAGATAGACTAAGAGGTAAGTCTAGTGATGGACTTTTATGATAAATAAAAGTTCAAGAGTAGATAATAGAAGATAACTGCGATTAAGATAAGAGAGAGTAGGATATAATTAAACACAACTCGGTTAGTTTGACTTCAAGTAACTGTCGGTGAACAAAGTCATACGCATGTGTTTAATTAAAGTGGATCTGAGATTAGTCTTACAGACAGAGCAGATGTCAGTAATGGACATATCTCTTAAATCCAAACGAGTGGTTAGATAAACCAAAACTCATAAGTCTGAGAGGAGTAAACCTCAGCACTTAACTAATAAATAATAACGAATAGTTAAAAGAAAGATGATGAAAAAGGAAAATAATTTTCAGAACCAAGTAGTTACACTACTAGTTCTGATTTGAATAAAGAGAGTCGTTGATTATGTTAACGACAGACAGACTTTGTGAAGTCGTGTCAAACAAGGTATTCATTAATTAATGATTATTAATTATTTAATTAATAAACAATATACTTAAACAGTATAATAAACCTTGGATTAACATAAATGGAAATGTTATCAAAGTAAGAAAGAGATGAGAATAAAGAACTCAAGGAGTAAGTTTCAGATGTTATCTGAAAACTGATAAAGTGTAGTAAAACCCCATTAACTAGTAATCGAACCGTTAGATTGGTTTGATATTGGGATAGGATAATCCCAGGACGGTTATCTAAGTTTTAACCGTTGCGATCGTCGAACGGAGAGGTATATGATACTTGAAGATGGAGGTGATGCTGTGAAACTTGCGTGAATTTTGGCAGTGAGCCAAAAGCGCAAGTGATCACGATAGTAAGTATAAACTTTAGTTAGCTTGGAATTGTCAACATAAGCTCCATATATGTATACAAAATGAATTTGAAAACTGTGTTGAGACAGTAATTTCAGAAGATAAATTCCGAGAACCAGGCCATATGACTGTGAAGTCTAGGCTGACTGGTAACGGAATATACATGTAGCGTACATGTATTTTGAGTGTCGGGTTAGAAATGCATAATGCATGGCCGACTAAAAGTGGAAAATATTTAATGAACATTTTGTTTTAATGTAAAATGGTTTGAAAGTGGAGCTAAAGTTGATAGTCAGTTAATTAAACATGATAGTAACAGCTATAGCACAGTTATGAAAACTGTTAGCTGTGAACAAGGAAGATATGTATATGGAGAAGAAGTTAAGAAGTTTAATTAACATTGGATATCCCGATAACTAGTAATGGAAATATAGTTTTGCGGTGATTGTGAAGGAAATTAAAAGGTGTTTTACGATAAGATAGTTAGACTATAACCACACCCACACCTATACAACCACACTCTGGAAAGAGAGGAGATCAGTTACCCAATCTGTAACAGGAAGTTACTATAGATTGAGGAGTAAATAAAGGACATTCTATACAAGGTATAGAACCGTAAGGAAACTAAAAGATGAGTGGTTAGTTTATGAAACAATAATTATAAAACATACTAAAAGTCATCTCAATAATAAGATGAGCCATAAACAAACAACTAAGGTTGAAAAGAAAACAAAAGAAAGAAAATAAAATAAAATAAATAAAGATATGCGACAAAGGTGGTATACTAAAAGTGTAGTTATCAGAAACTAGCAAAGGTAACCTAGTTTTATGATAACCCTGGAGTAAGTTAAATGGTATTAACTTATACCAACCTACTTGGATCGCTTAGCAAGAAAGAGACTAGAGATTAGTCCTCGGAATGGTTGCAAGACGCTAAGCTAAGGAGTAAAAGATACTCTATACGAGTTATAGGATCAAGAGGAGTATACAAAGTGGATAATCTGTTTGTAGAACGGAAGTTCAAACAGATGATGAGAACAACAGTAAGGAAGAGGAATATGATTGAAGACGCCAGACAAGATGGTGCTATGCTTTCCAAAGTATGAAGTAAGAATAAGTATAAGTAAAATTTGGATTATAAGTGAAAAGTAAGTATATGTAAATTCGAGGACGAATTTATATAAGGGGGAGAGAATGTAATAACCTGGAAATTTAAGGAATAAAATATAGCCATGTGTCTAATATTTTATTAGACGGGAGTAGGTAAATTAAATTTAAAGATAAATTTAATTTACAAGTGTCCCTAAATTTTTAATATGGCTATAGGATTGCAAATTTAAATTTTTAGAATTTAAATTTGATTAGTTATATAGGTAACGGAGAGAATATGGATTTATGAATTGGGTGCAGAATAATTCATAAGTCCCTAGCGAATATTTTTGGTGCCAATATTCGCAAAATATTTTAAAAAGGTTATCGTGAAAATTTGATAAAATTTGGAAGCAGAAATTTTATCAAGCGCAGTTAATGCGGGCTTAATAAATCGAAAATGATTTATTAAGAATAAAATATATGTCGGATGGGAATAAAAATAATATTTTTATTCTCGTTATATTTTATTTGATTTTTGGTAAAATTTTCACGAAATTTGGAAGTCGTTTTCGTTTAGGCTACGAACGACTAGTTTAGAAGTTGGTTTAAAGTGCATGATTGAGCTAGTACTAAACTGCACTTTAGCCAATACTATATATATGTTACCAAATGAATCAAATGAGTGCAGAAACTCATTTTCTTAGGTTTAAAAGGTTGAGGTGCTAGCTTAGGGCGACAGTGAAGAACGGTTTCGCGCCGTTTCGTCCATTTCTCGATTCTAACTCAATTTCTTCAACGATTACTCACGTAATCGAGGTATTATATCCGTATTAAACGTTTATTTCGATTTATTTCGAATATAAACTCGTTTATAAACGGTTACCGTATCGAATTATCGTTTTAAACGTCCGTATTGATTTTGAATTGTGTATACGTGATTGTGGACGTTAGAATAGCGTTTTTGGACGTTTTAAGTAGGACGGGGGGTCCCGGAAATTCATTTCCGGGGCTGTGCGGGTACGCAGCCCGCTGTGCGCGAGCACAGCGAGCTGTGCGACCGCACAGCATGTGCTGTGCGGGCGCACAGCAATGAAATGCTGTGCGACCGCACAGCCAAGCTGTGCGACCGCACAGCTGCCCCGACGAGCAGTCGGGGGTCGATTTTTCTTCGGTCTTTTGAGGACTTTCCGGGGGCGATTCCGACGTACTTTCGCCTAATAACCCGAGGTGTTTTCCAACCGAACCTAAAATATTTTTAATAAATGTTTTTAAATCAAAGTTAGATATTTTAAAACAATAACTTGTGTTAGAAGAAAGTGAAAAGGTTTTATAACATAAACCTAAAGACTTTTAAAAGGAGATTTTAAAAGTTAAGTTAAACGTTTATAATGGACTTTAAAAGAGTTAAAGTCAACGTTTAAACGGTTTAAAAGATTTAGCAATCAATTTTGCTAAATATTTAGTATATGACCGAGAATTGTTTTGACAATTAGGTCTATACTATAAATGGTTTTCTTTAGGTATTGTGATACCTAACCAGAGAGAAGTTAGAATGTTTTCTCAAAACGAGAATTTATAATATGGTTTTAAAAAGAGACCATAAGTGCTATGTGTTTAAATGATTATATGTTTGACCTAGATCTGGGTTTAAGGACCTAGAAATTTTATAGGAAACATATATTGATGTGTTTTATCCTGTTTGCTTTGTGTGTTTAGTCCGACCAGCTAGCGAGCAGTCTGACCACAACCACAGGATTAAGTTCCAGACCTAGCGGTGTTTGTGAGTTCATTTGTTTACTTTTGAATATTAGTATTCAATTGTTTTTAAATCATAAATCGCACTAAGTATGAAACTTAGCCAAGGAAGATCCACTGAAACGAGCTATCTATTGGGCAACAATAGGACTGTGTGATCACCGGTGTTAATGAACTAGATGAGAGGTAAATATTATAAGCATACATATTGAGATTAGGTTTTAAGCCAGATGCTTATAAAGCGGCTTAAACCTAATGGGTAGTCCTGAGGTGGCAGTGATTTAAGTTCCGGCCCAGCAACCCTATACAGAGTCAAGATGGCTGTGATACATATGTATACAGCACATCCTGTATTAAACAAGAGTTGTGCATATGCATTATATATATGATAGCACTATAACGTAATCAGGATTAGGGTTTCATTTGGATCGAGGACTGGTAATATTTTTATATACCGATATTTTGTATATACGCGATTTTGGTATTTAATTGTAAACCTATCTACTCACTCAGAAATATTTATATTTCTGACCCCGTTGTTGTTTATCATTTTCAGGTACCTAGCTACCGGGTCTGGTCGAGCTTCCACCCTTTTCCATCAGGGAAGCTTATTCTGTTGTTATGTAAATAACACTTTAAACTCTTAGATGCTGCAATAGTGTATATATGTTTGATATGCCTGTGGCCACGTCATGGTTCCTCTGTCTATATACTCTGATAGGAACCTGACTTTGTCTAGCTCTAATAAGTGGCTACTTAATAGGCATATGGTGTTTTATGGTGTCCCCTACGGGTGGGCCTAGCTTCGTATCTTTGGTCTGCAAAGACACTGTGTGTAGTTTAGCTGGCCTTACGTTTGTGTGCCTGCTGTGCATGTTTTTAAATATGTTTGATACAACGCTTTGAAAAGGAAAGTGTTCGATATATTTTATTAAACATATTGTTCGGGTACGCGGTTTGAAACAGGGCTGCCTGCGAGGCAAGGCACGTGAGCCAAGTCCCTGTACCACCGCACCGGTTTTCAGAAATGCGCGTGGGTCAGAATAACTAGGGTTATTCAACCAGCATTTCTGAAAACGCGATATCGCCAATATGAATATTTTCAGAATATGTTTTCCACGTTAAACGGAAAAATGTTTTAACGGTGTTTTCTGAAAACGGGTCGTACGCGATGTACGATATATATTTATATTTAAGAGGCGACAAATTTATAGAGGTTTTAGGCTTGCTACGGGTTTCAGAACAACCATTCCCATTCCCTAGCGCCGGTCTCGGCTCGAGTTTCGAGGTGGAAATCGGGTCGTGACATCAATTCACGAATTATAGATCGAGCTCATATACAAGTTCGCTCAAGAGTAAATAAACGAGCTAATATACAAGTTATTTGTGACGTAAACGAGTCGAAAACCACCATGTTTATGTGCAGTTTATTCGACCTCAGTTTGTTTAGAATACGAAAAAACACGAATCGAGATTTTATCGAGCCGAATGCTGAGCAACACGTGTATAGCTCGTTTCAGGCTCGTACTTACAACCATAGTCATCTTCAAACCTGAATTAAAATGAATAAATAGAATATCTTGATGATGTTTATCCGTAAATATATCCATGATGTTTATAAGTAAATATCAATTAACTTAATAAACAGATTAATTTGATACTAACTTTTGCATCTATACAAAAAAAGAAAAAAACTTTCTTCTCTAATGGAAAAAGAATTCTTAGGAGGTAACAGAAGATATATGAAGTTCAAAACTTAATGAAAGCACATAGACATCAATGGACCTGCCACTGCCCAAAATAAAATTTGTAGAAATTCTTCCCATTTGAGATTCTTGAATCTCGTGCTAAAGCGACCCCGTGTATCAATATTTAACAGCTTCTGGAGTCCCATTTCAGTCATACTTGGACTTCCATTACAGAAGACCTTACGTTTTTGGATAACTCACTCAGAAGCACTGCCATCTTCTGTTTCGTCCTCTGGGCTTTATGGAAGGCCAGAAATGAAGTCATCTTTAACGATAACTGGGCATCAGTAGTGAAAGTAGTAGATAAAGCTATTTCTTTTAGTCAGGAGTTTGAAGCAGTCTCCGAGAAGATGGAAGAAACGTCTCCTTCCCTAGACACTCAGGATTGCCCCATTGATG
This sequence comes from Mercurialis annua, assembly GCF_937616625.2. Taxonomy (NCBI): domain Eukaryota; kingdom Viridiplantae; phylum Streptophyta; class Magnoliopsida; order Malpighiales; family Euphorbiaceae; genus Mercurialis; species Mercurialis annua. The sequence goes on along the minus strand of NC_065570.1, from coordinate 52,432,622 downwards.
TTCCTAGTCAAGTCAATTTGGATGATGCCTCTCGGTTCCACATTATTATTCAATACGATGTTGGTACATCCGCCCAGCATAAGTTTAGTTCTGTTGCTGGAGTGGCAAAGGACAGCTCTGATAAAATCATGGGGCAATTCTCAGCCATCTTCAGGATTATTTGGGACCCAGGTATTATGGAATTCCTAGCTCTGCGTGAAGCTATGATTTGGAGTCTAAAAAATAATTGGAAAAGTGTTCGATTTGAAGGTGATGCCATTCTGGTATCCCATTCCATCAATTCTGGTATATCTTCCTCAATTGATAATGGGAATATCTGTCAAGATATCTGGCAACTCACAAAATCCTTCGACATTAGCAGCTTTTACCACATCAGTAGAACAACTAATACAAAAGCTCATAACCTGGCTCAAGTAGCGAAAGCCCGTTTCGTGAATTGGGCTAATCCCGCTCTCTAACTTATTCTGTTTGTATTTTATCTTCACTATCGTTGGGAAAAAAATGATGCCGACAATTTTTGTAGCACTATAGAACTGCCGACTAGACACTAATCCTCAATTCTGGTAATTATTTCCTGTAATTTTCGTAGGTTTTATTCTTGATTTCTCGTAATTTTACACTTATTTATTCTTTGGATATGTGATGAATATATATATATATATATATATATATATATATATATATATATATATATATATATATATATATATATATATATATATATATATATTGTGATAAGTAAAACTGACAAGTATGTAATCGAATTCATTAGTGAGACCGGTGGCTACGAGATTATATAAACTGAATGTTAATGGTTCTAAGAATTAAGTTCTCATATAAAAATTACTCTTTCTAGTTCATAATATTTATCATTTTAATCTTTAATATATGAATTAAAAAATATTCAATTTTACCCATAATATTTATGCCAAATTATATATAAGCTCCTCGTGATTAATTTATCCTAAATATAATCTTATTTTTTAAAAAATGGTTTAATTATACTCCCACTTTCAATCGGTGTTAACCATTCGTTTCACTAAAATCACCCAACTGGGGCATCTTAAAATACTTAAGGGTATATTTAACACAAATATGTCACGATGGACATATTTATTCTTGAAACAAACATTTGATATGTATTTACATATTTTTTTAATAGATTAAAGAATTAAATGAAAATCATATAATTATATTACTTCATATAATATAAGTAAAATATTAAATATGTAAATTAAAATAATAATAATAATTAAAAATGCAATTAAAAATTTACAATACATTTTTGTAACACAAATAGTATTTAATATGTTTACATAAATAATGAATTTGTAAATTTATAACATTTTATAATTGTTAAAGATTATAAGAAAATTACTATAGTATTCTTTATTATTAAATAATATACTTATTAATTATTTATGGTGAAAAGAGGTTGATAAATTAAAAAAATCAAAAATATTTTCAAAAAATATTTTATTTTAAAGTGAAACACTATAACATAATTATATCGTAAAGATTAATAAAAAAAACACTTAAATAGTTTAGAATCATTTTACAGATTTATTATATTTAAAAATAAAAAACAATTACTAGTACATAACCACTTGATTAGATCATAAATTATTACTCAAAAAAATTTATTATATAATATCAATTTAAATTCAAAAAAATTAGTATTCAGTATATATATATATTTATATTAATTATACTTTATTATTTAAAATTTGAAATATAGAGCGTAAGGTCTAGATTTTTGAGTTCAGGGTTAGAATTTATAGTTTATAGTTTATAATTTAAAATTTAGAGTTTATTATTCAGTTTCTAGGCCTAAGAATTTGAGATGTAAAATTTAGAATTTAATATTTATGGCTTAAGATTTATTAATTATTCTTATAAGATCATAGGAGGCCAAGGCCCCTTTAATTCTTTTGATTTTTTTAAGCCAAATATTTTAATTTTTACACTTATATCCATTTTTTAATAATTGTGTCCAAATTTTAAATTAATTTAAATATTTGTATGTTTTTATCAATTGCAATCAAATTTTCATAGTAACTCTTTTTAGATGTTAGACATCATTTTTAAAATTTAATCGTAATTGATACAAGATATAAAAAATTGTATTTGAAAATTGAAATGCAAGATGTTGAACACAATTGCAATTAAAAAATTCAGTCGTAATATATAAATTTCTAAGAAGATATTTTTTGTAGTTAAGAGTAAAATTATAAATTATTAAATAAGACAGTAAAAACAAATGAATGGAAAATTGTTTACTTGCTTAATCTTTATTTGTTGGGATATTTGACTAGGTAAGAATTTTCCTTTGTCTTAGTATACTTTATCATATTGTTATGTAAAAATTTCTATATATTTCTATCAATTATATATTGATGGCAATATTGGGGAAACAAAAATAGAGAAAATTAGGAAAAATACTCTCTTTTTGAAAATAATATGATTTCCTATCTCAACAAGAAAAAGATAGAAAAAATACCTCACTATTTTAATATTTTTATTTTTTTACTCTAACACTTATTTATATTATAATTATACCTACTTTTTATTATTATTTTACTCTAACCATATTTGACAACTGTCATTTATTTTCTTTTTTTCTCTTTTTTTTTTTCTCTCTTCTCCATTTCTTTTGTTCTCCTTCCCTGTTTTTTTTTTCCGTTATATTTTTTTCGTTTTCTTCTTCTTCATTCCTTCTTCATTTTTATTTCTTCTTCATCGTTAATTCATCATTCCGCAGTCGCTCCGCCATCATTCCGCCGCTGCTCAGACGTTTTTTATATTCAATTTGAGCGTTTTTTTCTCGACTCGTGGTGATTAATACGATTTGTTTAACTTTCAAATCTAAATAAATTACTCTTGAATTTTCTCAATTTTAGATTTAAAAATCTGCATTAAAAACGTTTTTATACACAAAAAATAATTTTCTGAAAAAAAAACTGTTTCTGATTATCATATGAGTATCATCACTGCATTATCATGCAAGTATCATAAAATGCAGAAAAAATCAATTTTTTTATTAAAAAACAGCGTCCGATTATCATGTTATTATCATGTCGCATAACATTAATTATATGATTATGATAAGGTTATGATAATACAAATGTACGATAATGATAATAGTATGATAATGTTTTTATGATAATATAAATGATAAGCTTATAACAGTATGATAATATGATACTTACATGGAATTTTTTTTACATAAATAGTGTCATATGATAATGTTTTATCATATGATAACGAGATGATAATATTTATGGTACATATATGATAATATCTATAATAATGTATGATAAAATAGTGTTATCATGTCGTTATCATAACACTGGAGTATGATAATTAGATGATAATGAATTATGATAAGGTTATGATAACTGGATGATAACGTACGTGAAAATAGAATTACAAAAAGATTTATGACACCAGTATGATAATCAGATGATAATAAAACAATAAAATTATGATAATATGATACCTGCATGAAAAAAAATTACAGAAATATTATGATAATGAGATGATAATGTAGAGATAATATGATACCTATATGAAAAAAAAATTACAAAAAAATTATGATAAGATGATATTGTGAAAATTATAGTATGATTATATGATACATGTATGAAAAAAAACAATTACAAAAATTAAAATGATAAGGTGAAGATAATAGTATGCTAATATGACCTTATTATACTTCATTATCATACTATTTTCTTCACATTATCATCTCGTTATCGTAATTTTTATGTAATTTTTTTCATATAGGTATCATATTATCATACTGTTATCATAATTTTATTATTATGTCGTTGCCATAACATTATTATTTAGGTACAATAATACATTATCATCTCAGTATCATATGATTATATTATGATAACAACATAATAATACAGTGATAACAACATGATAATCAATTTTTTTGTAGAAAATCTTTCTTTATACAGTGTTATGATAATAACATGATAATACAGTGATACTCATATGATAATCAGAGACTGTTTTTTTTTTTTTTATAAAAAATCATTTTTTCTGCAGTGTTATGATAATCATATGATAATCAGATGCTGTTTTTTGCAGAAAATCGTTTTTGTGCAGAAAATTGTTTTTTCATCATAACATCGTTTTTCATGCAAATTTTTAGATCTAAAATTGAAAAACAAATCAAGAGTAATTTATTTAGATCTGAATGTTATAAAAATCGCAATAATCATCATGAATTAAAAAAAAGTTTGCTAAAATAAAATATGAAAGAACAATGCAGCGATGGAGAAACAGCGGCGGAGCGATGAAAGAACGAAAAAGAAAGAAAGAAAATGGAGAAGAAAAGAAGAAATAAAGAAGAAGAAGAAAATTGACGAATAAAAAAGAAAACAGAGAAGAAGAAGAAGAAAAAGAAGGGGAGGAGAGAGAGAGAGAGGGAAAGAGAGAGACATAAAAATATGACAGCTGTTGATAAGAGTAAAAAAAATATAATTAGAGTAAAAAATTAAAGAAAAATGGGTATAATTATAATATAAACATGTTTTAGAGTAAAAAAATAAAACCATTAAAATGATGAGGTATTTTCTCTATTTTTTTTTATTGAAATAGAAAATTAAATTATTTTAAAAAATAAAGTATTATTCTAATCTTCCACAAAAATATTGATGGCAATAGTCCAATCAAATTGACAATTTGAGAATCAAATTTCATGGCCATACAAAGGCACGGTATCTTACATACGTACTTGGCTGCTGACATTATAGGTTCAACCAAACCATAAAATAATAGTTAGAAAAAAATTAAAAAAAATAGAAAATCAAACCAAAGACAACTAAACAAGTGGCAAATGGTAGTTTTTATAAATAAAAAATAATAATTTCCAAATAGGTTCTCAAAATCTCAATCATTGATTAAACTAATTACTTATTAAATTAAAATTAAAATTAAAACTGTACATAGTACTATATTTTTGATAAGGTTCCAAATTATGAACCAACTGCAAAGTTGCCAAGTCAAAGAAAGAACCTAAAATGGAGTCTTATTTTAGCAATTGGCGCCAAGAGGCATAACAGCTGCATCAGCAGAATCGATAATGACACTTTGCTATCTCTCCTTATTGACACGTAGGATATTGAGCTGTACAGCTGGCATTGCCGGCTGGCATTTTGTCTTCCAATACGTGGCTTACGGGCCCCACACGCTCCAGCCGCATTATCCATTACCATCTTTTGTTCCTTTGGGTTTTATACAACAAAACAAGCAAACATTCTTTATTTGAAATAAAAAAACATTACTAAAATTAATTCAAGTTGATGAAGGAAAGTTGACGAACGGCAATTTAACTCAGCTTTTGTTTTGTTTTTCTTGTTTAATTTAAGAATGATTGTACAACGTAACGGTTGTGCCACGTCATCCATGCAACAAACCAATGAGGCGTTAGGTATATGCAAATGTTTAATGATAAAAAAATAAATAATAAATAATAGTCTTATTGGTTTGTTGTAAAATGACGTGTCACATCCGTTGTGTGGGATAAACACTCTTTATTTAAACTCTATTTACTAAAAAAATATTTCATTTTTATAAGAGTTTATTATAAAAAAATATACTTTTTTTTATTAATTTTATCAATTTAGTCATTAAATTAAAACGATAATAATTTATTCAACAGTGATAAACTGACAAAGCAATATTTATTTTGTATAAAAAAAGCCATCTACATATGATATATTCAAAAATAAATACAAATAAAATATGTCATTTGACCATAATTATTTTAGATTTGTAAGAGAAAAAAGACATTTCAATTTATTTAAATATTTTAAATGTTTAAATTTTATATATATAAATATATACCAATTTATAAAAAACAATTATGGGATTCATATAATCATCAAATCATTACCGTTACCGAATTTGAATTATGAAAATGTCAATACAGGTTGACATCATTCCTAACAGAACACATTACTTTATTTGGAATTTTTTTGGGCATTAGAAGTTAATAAGGAAAGTGAAAACGCGTTTAAAGGTAGAAGACAAACGTATAATTACAGTCAGAACTGAGCTTTATTATTCCGGAGGAGGGGCATTTCTGTCCAAAACAAAAGAATTAGAACGTTGACGCACACAAGAACGCGGTGCACTACACCAAAGAGTGGGACCCTTTCGTTAAACGCCGAAGATCCAGCCGTGTAGAACGTGACGCGTGGTCCCACAGAAACAATTAGCTTTGATGATGATGATTGATTATGGCTTCTTTTCTGATCGGACGCTTTAGATGCTGCGGGACCCACTTTTACCCTCTCTCTCTCACTCCTATTGCTCTAAACTTAAATAACAGAGCACTTTCCTAAAATTAATGTTTTTTAATGGGAAAAGGGTCAAATAAGCCCTTAAGGTTTTCCATTTAGATCAATTGAGCCCTCAATGTCAAGAAAGGGTCATAAAAGCCCCCAATCTCAGAAGGTCCTTCAAGGTCTTGTGCATCTTTTGCCTATTGCTTCTTAATGTCAACTAGCTGATTTATTTATTATGCCCAGTTTAGCATTCATAACTTGTATGAAGCTTGCGAGGGTTTAATGAGGCTAATTATAGTGCAATTTTTAATGTTTTAAAGCTAGTTGTGTATTAATCAGATGACAACTGATACGAATACGGTGGCTCTTGAATATTTATACACTTGTTCATTGAGTAATAAAACAATACAAACAAAATTTATCCAAATTTCATATGTAATACAGTATCATAGGCATTTGAAGATTTGTTTTGCCAAGAGATTTGGGGATGAATTTAGGGATTGAGGTTTGAATGAAGTTTATTAATTGGGTTTGTTGTATTACCCATTGCCAAGTCACAAAGGCTCTTCCATGTCATTTATTGGCAACAGTAACAAACAACCATGTAGTAACGGTGTTAGAGCAGAGGGCTTCGTTGTCAAAATTTTGAAACGTTGGGGTTTTTTTTGACCCTTTCTTGACGTTGAGGGCTCAATTGATCTAAATGATAAACCTTAAGGGTTTATTTGACCCTTTTCCCTTTTTTAATTAGGTAATTATGTATCATAGCCATCAATCAAGGCTTAATACATAGTTTGACCCCTGAACTTGTACCCTTTTACCCATCTAACCTCTAAACTTAACGTCTCACCTATCGAACCTCTGAACTTGTTAAATAATCCGATTTAACCCCTAAACTTGATAAATACGTAAATATTGAACCCCTCCGTGCCACCTGTCACTTGAAACATTCTAGAAGAAATTGTGTACGGAGGGGTTCAATGTTTACGTTTTTATCAAGTTCAGGGGTCAAATCGGATTATTTGACAAGTTCAGAGGTTCGATAGGAGAGACGTTATGTTTAGGGGTTTGATGGGTAAAAGGGTACAAGTTCAGGGGTCAAACTATGTATTCAGCCAATCAATTTTATATAATTAATTTATTTCTGCTTATCCTCAAATGAAATAGACTACTAAGAGCATCTCAATGAAATGCTACTTTTTATGCTAAATTTAGCATGAAAAAGTGATAAAATGCTATTAATAGAATAGCATTTCAAATTTTACTCCAATTCACAAAGTTAAAAAAAAATATTATAATTATTTATTAAGATAATTATCTCTTAATTTTATTAATTACTAATTATTTAATAATTATTTTAATTAAATATTTTAGCTAAAATTTATGTAATATTTTTTTTAATTTAATAATGAGCTTTTCAAAAGATATAATTAAAAGAATCGATGAATTATATAAAAAGAAATTATTTAATTTTTTTATTATATTGATATATGGTCTACTATTAAAAAATCAAATCGATGTTGTAAAATTAAATAGAAGCACAAAATTTAAAATGAAAAAAGTAAAATAAAATAAAAAAAAGTAGGTTAAAATAATAAATGCAAAAAATGACCATGGTAAAATTGTAATTAATAGTGAATTGTTATTGGTTGTTGAATTTTAGCATATGCTATAGTCTGTGCTAAATTTAGCACGTGATATAGCATATGCTAAATTTAGCACAAACTATAGCAATGCATTTGAGATGCATTTTAAGATTAAATGCTAAATTATGGCATTAACATTTCATTTTAGCATTGCATTGGAGATGCTCTAACATGCTTGTCTATTTTATTGATGCCTCTTCTACAATTTTTATTTTTATTTTTCTTTTTTGCATGTGATTTTTCTGTTATAAAGGAAATTTCTTTTATTAAAATCAAAGGAATTTTTTTTAATTCTATTTAATTTTAAATTATTACTATTTAAATTAAAAAAATTGTATATAATTTTTTTATATTTGATTTATCATCTATTTATTTATTTTATTCTGTACTTGAAATTCTATAAAATTTGTAAAACTAATTTTGGTGACTTTTATAATTAGAATAAATATATTTGTAAATCAATTAATCATAATGAATATTTATAAAATAGTGAAAGAATAATCTTGACTTTGATAGAATATTTTTATGAAATTTTGAGATATTGTTACATATTTGTTATTTTTTTATGTTAACTCATGTATAAAGATACAATATTATAAATTATATTCAATTTAGATGGCTTGAGAAAAGTTTTTAAAAATAATATTAGCAGAGCCGTTATTTAAATATTGACAATTTGACATTGAAGAGGTGAATAAAAAAGTCTGGGAGCTTTGGCCTGGTTGGCAAAGCTCTCAAGACATCCTTTTGAGGTTCTGGGTTCGACTCAGGTCTCAGCAGCCAGTGGGCTGATTTAAAAGGAATTGTATATAATCACAATTAACTCCCGCTAACCCCCGCTAATAAGTAGAATAGGTCTATCTTTGGCAAAAAAGAGGTTAATAAAAAACAAATTATTAACTCACCCGCCCAATAAAATTTTAATCAAATAATTAAAATTGAAATATCACTGAGATATCATAAGGGGTGTAACCAAGTCTAGTTAACTCGCGAGCTACTTGGGATTTACTCGAAAAATACTTAAAATTGACTCGACTCATATCGAGTCGATCTCGAGTTCGAGCTACTCGAATTAATTATCGAGTCGAGTTCGAGCTCTAAAATACTTTCTCCGGTCCATAATATTTGTCGCATTTGAGAATTTTTTTGGTCCATAATATTTGTCATGTTATAATATCAAGAGAGCATTAATTGCTATTTTTCCATATCTTCCCCCATTAATTTATTGAAAGAATACAATAAACAAATAAAAATGGTAGTTATAAATGTAAACAAGTTTCAATATAGGGTTAATTTAGTAAAAGTGTTTACAAATTAAGACATATTAATTGTTTTCTTAGTTCTTGTGTCAAAGCCAAATGCGACAAATATTACGGACCGGAGAGAGTACTTGATTCGATGAGCTCGCGAGCCTAATCGAGTTTCAGTTAATTTACCTTTTTACCCTTTTTATTTATATATATATATTTATAATAATACCATTATTTAAATATTAAAATATAATTTTTAAATATTTAAATAGATAATCAAGTCGAGTCGAGTCGAGTTAGAGTCTCAATTATAATATCGAGTTCGAGCTCGAGCTCCCAAAATGAAACTCAATCGAGTTCGAGTCGAGTTTCGAGCTTCAGATTTTAGAGTCGAGCTGAGTTTGAGCTTGGCAGTGTTTTGACTCGACTTGACTCGGTTACACCCCAGTTTTAAGAATGACATACATTTTTGCATTCTTCATTAGAACTTGAATATAGAACTATGCTGCCCCATATTGTTACTTGCAATGTTTGTTTTTCCTTTTTTATTAATGATCTTCATGTGTGCCATCCTATTTTTGTTACGATATTCAATACTAATTCACACATTGCATATGACCATATTTTTTTTATGAGAAAACTAAACATACAGAGATCGATTATCATCTCAGAAGGTCCTTCAAGGTCTTGTGCATCTTTTGCCTATTGCTTCTTAATGTCAACTAGCTGATTTATTTATTATGCCCAGTTTAGCATTCATAACTTGTATGAAGCTTGCGAGGGTTTAATGAGGCTAATTATAGTGCAATTTTTAATGTTTTAAAGCTAGTTGTGTATTAATCAGATGACAACTGATACGAATACGGTGGCTCTTGAATATTTATACACTTGTTCATTGAGTAATAAAACAATACAAATAAAATTTATCCAAATTTCATATGTAATACAGTATCATAGTTTTTCTCTAATTTTTTTGTTCAAATAATTAAAAAAAGACAAACCTTTAAAAAAAATTTCACAAAATTTCAAAATTTTCAACTCTATCTAATTTTTCATGAAACGCGAAATTTCTTTCCAATAATGTCCAATGCTCAAAAGACACACGCTTTTACTTTTATGGCGCCTACACGGCGCTAACGTGACATGCCACAAATATACCAACATGGTAGACATTAGGTTAAAAGTGCGAATAAGTTCTTAGATATTTTAAAAAAAATATTTACACCCTCAAACTTTAATTCGTTTGAACTTAATTTTTAATTTTAATTAAAAAATAACTCAATCAAACCTAAATAAATTTAGGGTTAAATGCAAATTCATACACCAACTTTGACCTAATTTGCAATTACAACATAAACTTTTAACTTGGCAATGTCGGTAACCAACTTTCATTTCTTGGTAAATTGGTACACCGACCAATCATAAAACGACAAATGGCGGTTTATTACAATGTCCACGTTAGTGTTTTTTGAGTTTGGTGTATCGATTTGCCAAAAGTGTAACGTTGGTTAATGGCATTGCCAAGTTTCAAAGTTTATGTTGTAATTGCAAATTAGGTCAAAGTTGGTGTATGAATTTGTATTTAACCCATAAATTTATTAAAAATTACTCGGACACCGTTTTCTGACTCCCACAACTGAGACCATTTTTTGGCCACCTCTCCCGTTTCGGCCGTCCAACTATTCAAAAACATTTTATCGATAAAATTCATTTTACATAATTGTGCGTCAGGATAATGACACCTCTCATCTCCAAAGAGTTGCATCCAATTCTAATCATTTCTATGCACGTGATGCGTGTACTATTATGCATGTATCAATTTGTAATTTCTATTTTATTTAGTGAACATACTCAGTGCTCAATGCAATTTCCTATTCGTGACATTCAAAATGCATGTTCATGATATGTCTGGGCACAATTGCGTGATAAAAACATTTCAAATGCTTTAACAAATCAACGTTTGAAAATCAATTTCTCGATAAAATATTTGTTAGACGTTACACTCTTTGTCATGAAAAGTAATTCAAGCTTTTTCCATAAATTTGTTGAAATCTGCTCATGTATGACTTCTTACAAAACCTTATTCGACAAGCATAACCGAATTGCAGCTATGGATTTTTCATCTAACTCTTGCTTTTGTTCTTCTTCCATAGTGGATGGTAACTTATCCTTTCCATAATGTGCTTTCTGCATGCCATTTTGTGTTAAGAGCGCACACATCTTAACCTGTCAAAATCATGCTGCAGTCATATTTCTCAATATCAATTTTTTTCGATGCCATAGTAATCCATGAAGAAATATAGTATAAGCTCTGATACTAGTTTGATAGGATTATTGATGCGAAAGAATATTTATTCGGGAATATATACGATAAAATAGAGAAATAAAATAGACACAGTCGATTACGTGGTTCGACGCAAGCCTACATCCACTATAAAACCACGATAAAAAATCCACCGGAAGACGCGCGACGACAATATAAAAAAAATCGATGTGCGGCGGAAGTAGACGAACGGAAGAGTTGAGAGAAGTAAACAAACGGAAGAGAAAAAGAAAGAAAGAATTTTGAGGGAAATATAAGTAGGGAGGGAGGGAGGAGGGAGAGAGAGAATGCGGCCGTGTGTGTATAAAATGGCCTAAAATAAGTTTAAACCTTTTGTATATAGTAAGATATTTTGTAAATATATTTATAAAAAAATACCGACGAAAATTATGGAAAGATGAATGAACAAGATGTAAGTAAATTTTGAAAATCAGATATTTTAAAAATAATCTCTTAATTATTTGGTTAGGTTAACAATTTTTATTTTGTTTTTGATTATAATGATAGGCTTTAAAATTTGATCAATATTTTTATTTTTAATTATTTTTATAAATTTATCGGTGTAAATGAATTAACGAATTAATTTAGTTGGTTTGGATTTATATTTTTAAAATTTTAATAGTTAATTAGTTAAAAACTAATAAATTTAACTAATATGATAATGAATAATTTGGTTCGGTTTAAAACAAACCGACGAAATGGTGACCCCAATTTATTCCCAAGTGAAAAGTCTGATTTGACAATGGACAGTGGCACCACCACTGAGTCCCACTCCACCACCAATTTGTATTTACCATATCCTCATGCAAAATTTCACATTCATCTCGTGATATCACCCCATTTACCGGCTACTTTTTACCCTTTTATTTAAAATACAATTTCTACGGTCAACCTCGCCGGAATTCGGTACCACCGACTATTCTTATTAACAACTCTAAATTTATTGTTTACTTCTTCTCTTTGCATTATTCGCGACATTTTTAAATTATTAACAATAATTAGCATTTTGGTTTGCTTTAGTTTTTTTATATTATTTCGCAAGTCTTAGACACTTAACATGACTATATCACCAGAATCCAGAAAATAAATTTGAAAACATAGTTAGTGTGAGTATAAAGACAAACATAATATTAATTATTCTTTTTTGCTTCAGGGTTTAATTACATAGATTTCAAGTGTAAGAGAGCATTTTTAATTTTTTAATTTTTTTGTAGGAAATAAAGTTTTATTGTTAAATTTTAAACAGTTATATATAAGAATTCGGTTTGAACATAAAATTTCATTTAAATCAAAACAGTTCAAATTTTAAATTAAATAATTAATTTTCTGCCATTTATACAAACATGAGTTGGTACTTTTAACAGTTGTTCAGGGGACTGCATATAAACAGAAGTGGAAAATATATAATGAAAGAGGATTTTTTAAAAAAAGAAAAAAGAAATAGAAATATTAAAGAGAGAGAATCTGGTGGGCATTGAGCTGTGATTTAGCTGTCTTTATTTTCTCTGCATTATTTCTCTTCACACACATCTCTAAAATCCCTAGAAAAAACCCTCCCTATCTCTCTCCTCAAAAACCCACTCCCCCCTTTCTCTCTCTACATTTTTCTCAGATCTCTGCATTTCCTCTAATAACCTGCATTTTCTTTGCCTGAACAGAAATAATCACATAAACAAAAGGGCATTTTAGGAATATTGTCATTTTGCTAATGTCTCATTTGAGATGAGGAAAACCACCACCACTACCGCCGCCGCCGCCGGAGCAGCAGTGACCAGATTCTCTCCTTTTCTTCTCATTATCAGCACAATCTTTTGCCTTTCCCTTTCTTGTTCAGCTACTATCGCCTCCACCCACGGTGGTTTAACTGACGCGGAAGCTTTATATATCAAGAAGCGGCAGCTTCTTTACTACAGAGATGAGTTCGGCGACAGAGGAGAGCGGGTCACTGTAGACCCGTCTCTTGTTTTTGAAAATCCAAGACTTAGAAATGCTTATATTGCATTACAGTCTTGGAAGCAAGCCATTCTATCCGACCCGTTTAATCTCACTGGTAATTGGGTCGGATCTAGTGTTTGCGACTATGAAGGTATTTTCTGTGCTCCAGCTCTTGATAACAAGACTGAAAGAACCGTCGCCGGCATTGACTTGAACCACGGCGATATTGCCGGTTACTTGCCGGAAGAACTTGGGTTGCTTACGGATCTTGCATTGTTTCACATAAATTCAAACAGGTTTTGTGGTACGGTGCCGTTTAAGGTCAAGAACTGGAAGCTGATGTTTGAGTTGGATATTAGCAACAATCGGTTCGCCGGAAAGTTCCCGCGAGTTGTACTCAGGCTACCGGTGCTTAAATTCTTGGATCTGAGATTCAATGAGTTTGAAGGGACTGTACCGAGTGAGTTATTCGACAAAGATTTGGATGCCATCTTTATAAATCATAACAGGTTCGTGTTCGATATTCCTGATAATTTTGGCAATTCTCCGGTGTCGGTAATTGTTCTGGCTAACAACAGATTCCATGGCTGTGTCCCTTCGAGTTTGGGTAATATGTCTAATCTGAATGAGATTATTCTGATGAATAATAAGCTCAAGTCTTGCTTGCCGCCGGAGATTGGTATGCTTAAGAATTTGACTGTGTTCGATGTGAGCTTCAATCAGTTGATGGGTCCGTTGCCGGATACAGTTGGGGGTATGGTGAGCCTTGAACAGCTCAATGTGGCTCATAATATGCTGTCTGGAAGTATTCCGGCGAGTATTTGTCAGCTGCCGAATTTGGATAACTTTACTTATTCTTATAACTTCTTCAGTGGAGAGCCACCGGCATGTTTGAGTTTGGGAGATTTTGATGATTCGAAGAATTGCTTGGCTGGCAGGCCGTCTCAGAGATCGCCGGCGCAATGTAGGGCGTTTAAGCCTGTGGATTGTAGTACATTTAGATGTAAGCCATTTGTTCCTACTTTGCCGGCTCCTCCTCCACCTTCGCCGCCAATGCCAGTGCCTTCGCCTCCACCGGTTTCCTTGCCTCCACCAGTTTACTCTCCACCTCCACCTCCTCCAGTAAACTCTCCACCTCCACCTCCTCCAGTGTACTCTCCACCTCCGCCACCTCCTTCTCCTCCACCCCCTGTGTATTCACCACCTCCTCCCCCTCCTCCACCTCCACCTCCCCCTCCCCCTCCACCACCAGTTTACTCACCTCCGCCTCCACCTCCCTCTCCACCCCCACCTTCACCGCCTCCCCCCCCACCACCAGTGTATTCACCTCCGCCCCCACCACCAGTGTATTCACCTCCGCCCCCACCACCAGTGTACTCACCTCCACCTCCACCACCTTCCCCACCTCCTCCATCTCCTCCCCCACCCTCACCCCCACCGCCCGTATACTCACCTCCCCCTCCACCTCCATCTCCACTGCCTCCATGTATACGTCCCCCACCACCCCCTCCACCCTCACCATCCCCACCTCCACCGCCATTATTCTCTCCCCCACCGCCAACCCCTTACTACTACAGCTCTCCCCCACCACCGTCGCCACCTCATTCACCACCTCCACCACATTCACCTCCTCCCCCACCACATTCCCCACCACCTCCTATCTATCCCTACTTATCACCACCCCCACCACCTACTCCTGTCTATTCTCCACCCCCACCACCAACCTACTCACCACCACCACCATCTCCGCCTCCTTGTATAGAACCTCCCCCTCCTCCACCTCCCTGTGTAGAATATTCACCACCTCCTCCATCACCATCACCATCACCACCTCCACCAGTACATCACAAGCCACCACCATCTCCATCACCGCCGCCGCCACCCGTGATTTACGCATCTCCACCACCTCCAGCAGTACATTACTACTCACCCCCACCTCCGTCTCCATCACCGCCGCCTCCAGCTCCAGTGTACGAAGGGCCATTGCCACCAATACCAGGAATATCATACGCATCACCTCCACCACCTCCCTTCTACTATTGATTCTTTTGAGAATTTTCCCCTCTAACCTTAAATCAAAACCCCAAAAAAAATACAGAATTTATGATCGTGCATTGTTATTATTGTTGTCTTTTGTCTTTGGGCTATACTCATGGCTCATTGAGAAAAGAATAAAGAGAAAATTTGCATAGGGTGTGTCATCTGTGCAGTTTTTAGTCCACCAAAACATAAGAGCATTATCATTCACATTATTAGCAAGAGGGTACACAAGGATTATGAATGAGAGGTAAGAGGAGAAAGTTTTCTCTCCATATTTATTCGATTGTTATGAGTCTTAGTAAAAACAATAATAAGAAAATGGCAGACAAAGTGTTTAGATTTGCAGTAATGTACAGTGATGGGAATCGGAGCTACTTCAGTTCCGGCTGCTGGTTTCGGGCTTTTTTATTTTATTTTATTATTATTATCTCTTCTTTTATATCATACTTTTGTTTCATTTTTTCTTAATTTGATAGTATAATCATCAACATTTTCACTTGTATTGATTTCCAGAATTCACTCTCATTTGTTCATCTTCTTTCTCTATAATCTCCATTTTCCTTCTGTTTTCGGTTGGTCGGACCGAAATTCAGTTAATCTTGTTTATTGCTTAATTTAGGAATGCTATTTGCTTTCAGTTTTGGTATTTAGATCTTTGGAAATTCATGTGCTTTTGATGATCATAGTTCAACTTTCAATTTCTCGAACCAAGATGATAAAAATGTTGACCATAACTTACATCTTTATTGTGATAAATAAATCAAGAATCAAGACCTAGCGACAGCTTTTGTGTTACTCCATGGAGAATTTTACTAATTTTCTATGGAGGCGAGGTTGTAATTGAGAATTTGGCGTGGGGTCCAAAAAGGCAATTTCTCCTTGATTGGTGGATTAGTAAATTGTTGATTAAGATTGTTGGGATTAGCCCCATGTGCTTACCCTCTAATTATGCATTTGAAATTTGAAATTTGACAAAAAAGCTTGTCACCTCCCTTCATGCTTATTTGATTTTGAGTCAAGAAAGAGGTTGTAAAGTTGAAGTCAATTTTAAAATGAAATCTCTTTGAGATTTTGTTCTAGTAGAACTTTCTTTTTCTTTCATTCAAACTAAAAATAAAAAGTAGTGGCTAGTGTATTTGACTCTTGCACACTTTAATTCTTCTCTCTACTTTATATAGATTTTTCCCCTTTTGATGATAATTAGTACTAGTATGTTTCTTCTTTTTCTTTCCTTTCCAACCGTTTTCTCTTCTTCCAAACATTAACCTATCCACAAACGAAGAGTGGTTAGAGACTCTAAATACACTTTTAAAATTGATCTAAATCCCAAATTGCCAAAGTTTATGAAGGCAACCACCGTATTTGAAAAGGAAAAAAAAGAAGCAAATTGTGGATATTAATTATTTTTCAATAAAGGTTTATTTTATCATATAGATTTAGCATAAAATCTCAATTAAGGCTATACTCACGGTTTAGAAAAAACGTTTTCATTTTGTCTTTATAATTTTAAATTGTCTAATAATTAGTTATCACATTTGTTTTAAGGAAAATGCTATTTAATCCACCATTTTGTACCACCTTCATTGTTCCTCTTTATGTGGCAGCATTTAATTCGTCTAATTCCCCTCTAAAAGTGTATTTCGAAACAACAACTTTTAAAAAACATGGGTTGAAAAAGGGTTATATAGCATTACTGTTGTTTCTATTTACATATAAATGGTCCACTCATTGACATCTCATATTAAGATATAAAATAAGCTAAAATGTTAAGTTCATTTTGTTAATTTTTTTTGAAGATATAAGCTTGATTTGATCTATTGTATCAAGTTTAAAAGTAAGGCGGAAGAAACCTTTATTGTATTATTTTTATGCCAATGATGCCATTACCATCACCACCTATATATCTCCACCTGTACCCCTTACACGGCACCATTCATATTCACTGGAATAACATATTACCACAGCCAAGTTTAGTGAAAGCCCACGATTCCTCTTCTAGACAATGTTAAAGCACATATTGGCATCTTCCTATATAGTTTTAAGAATTGAACTAGACGGACCGATTTCATAGGCCAATTTTCTTTGGTTCCTTTCAAAAATAAAAAGTATAGTTCGATCATCTTGAATCGAAGATATTACAAGAACCGATGTATCGCTGAATCATAAAAATCTTAGATTTTTATAAATTTAATTTTAATTCATTTATTTTTCTTGTTTGAAATTATAAAAGCTCATATATTAGTCTTAACTATATTTTATTTATTATTATAAAGGAGTTTATATATATATATACCTGTTTCTGGTAGAAATTTTTATTTTTGCATTGTTGGCCGATTTGAAGGCGAAAAAAATTCACGGGTGCTTTCTTCCAAAAATATAGTTTTGGGGGGTTTCTAACTTCTATTTTCTTGAAGACCCATATAGGCTTTCTTTATAGGTGGCCATGTGCATAACTAAAAACCGTTGCTTTCTATACCCAAGTTGTGCATTTCTTTTGTTGAAGTTTCTCAATAGGAATTAAATTTTCATGTATGGGGAGGCTACAAGTTTGTCCATACATATATACCCTTTAGCACTTTATATTATATAAGAAATAAAAGATCATCACCCTCTCTAAATTCCTAGTGGATACCTATTCATGCATAACAATATAGAAACTTTACTGGTTTTCTGGGCATACCCATGATTTTTTATTTTTGTTTGAAATTGAATTCTTCGACTTCAATTTTAGTTAATTGATTTTCTAATAAATTTTTAATTTTATTATTTATAACTTCTGACTAATGAAAAGTTAACTTTGATAGTTTGATTTTATAATTTAGCATATAAATATTTATAATGCATATGAATATATCCTAACTTACATTTGTCAGGAATTCATGTAACAAATTAGAAATGGGCTTCTTACAAAAATATCTATTTTCAGTTAAATGTTTGCAAAATATGCTCTAATTTTTTTATTTTGTATATATTGGTAGATTATTTGTAGATGACATATTTTTACAAAAAAGAAATGTTCAAAAAAGGTAGTTTAACAACAGTAAAAAGTAAAAAAAAACAACCGTATGAAGCGTAATTTCTTCATTAGAATAGCAGTGACTTAAGTAAATGGAGAAAAAAAAATTGAATCGGATCATAGAAAAGGTGAAAATTTAAAACTCCAATATGAATTTCGCCCTTTTATCAATTCGAAGTTCCATACTCTTGATTTTGTCATATTGAACTTGCAGGATAACCTATTATTAGACCTTATTCTAACAAGGAAGCCGCTGCATGTGGTGTCTGTAGTGTAGACTGTACATGATCTTGAGTTTGAGTTTTAGCGTCTCGTCCAAAATAATAATAAGGTTTAATGATTAAAAAAAACTAATTTCTTATAATGTAACTACAACTTTTAATTTTGACAAAACACATATTTGAATTTATATGTTACTACATTTTTTGAATTGGATCTTCTCCGCTTCAATATATATATATATCACAAAATGTGTTAAGGTCGTCAAGTAAGACAAAAAATTTGATTGAAAAGATTACTTTCGACAAAAATAAAAGTGTAAGGGCAACATGAAAAAAAAATATAAAAAGCAACTATTTTTTTTTATTCCAATCACACTAACAGCGTGTGGAGTAAACACACTTTATTTCCGTGACGGAAGAATCTAATGTCGATACAAGTAAAAGTATAGAAATTCAATAGTGACAAATAAAAGTTTAGAGACTTAATAAAAAAAAATACAAAGATTCAAATATGTACATTGTCTTTAATTTTAGCAATTTTAATTTAATAAAATAATAATAAGAATTTTAGTATAATATTAATAATTTCTCAACTTGATATATATTTTAATATTTTCAATAATAAATTAAGGAAATTTAGAGTCATGACAATCTAAAAAATTTAAAAGTTTGGCTAGAATTATTGTTAGATTTTAAAATTAGATAAAATTACATACTCCTTCCGTTATACTGTTATCCATTTTTTTATGTTTTGTTGTCCCAAAACTCTCGTACAATTATACTAGATAGCAAATTTTAATTTTTTTATATTGTCCTTATATAAAAACCCACTAAAGAACTAGTATTAATTGATATCTATCAAAATATTCCATCCGTCCCATTTTTTGATACTTTTTCATTTTCACACTTATTAAAAATACATTAAATGCGATAGATAATTTTTTTACATCCCTTTTTTTATCTTGAAAATATGATATAGTTAAATACATCATTAATTTCTATTTAGCAAACTCATTAATATTAAGAATAAAAACAAATCAATTTTAATAATATAGAAATTATATTCTATTCAGGACATCAAAAAATGAAAAAACAATAAATAAAATGGGACGGAAGAAAGGAGTATACAAGTAAATAAGGATTAGTGGTTACATTAAATAAGGGTATAGTAAGAAAGTAGAAAAAATATTATTATTTTTTTAACTTTATATATATATATTATTTTAAATTGTGTGATAAAAATAAAGTGAGCAATTTTATTGGACAGAGTGACTAATAAACCAAAAAAATGACATTAATTCACTAGACCTAATGATAGTTAAGTAAGGTCAAATTTGATTGGTTAGGTTTCTTCTTAAATAAACTAAAGGTACGTTTGGATAAAGGTGGAGTTAGATTTGAGCCAAATTCTCTGTTTGTATTGTAAAAATTGTTGGATTTATATTTGAGAAATTCAAAGTAATTTCAACACATACAAAATTGAGGATTTGACATAACTCCTATAACCTGTGGATTTCAAATAATCTCATTATTTTTATTATATTAAAAATTAACCGATTGAATTAATTCAGTCGAAAATCGACTATAACCCGATTCGAATATAAAAAAATTGAAATTTTTATTCGGCCATTATTTTACCAAAATTGTTTTTTCAAAAAAAAATTCTAGAGGAAGAGTCTGTTTCTCCTTTTCCGAGATACCCGCTGTCGCTGTCCGCTGGTAATTTTTTTTTCGGAATTTTTACTGAAGGATCACGCTCCTCCTCTTTCGAGGTACCTGATATCGCCGTCCAATAGAAAGTTTTCCGAATTTTTTTAATCCGCATATTTTTTTCGAATTTTTCTTTTTCGGAGTTTTTTTTTTCGATTTTTTCCAAAAAAAATAATTCGACAGTATTTTTGTCAAGAATTTTTAAGTCCCTCCTCTTCGGCGGTAACCGTTGCTGGCGTTCGAAGGAAATTTTTTTCTGACAATTTTTTTCCGATTTTTTAATCCACATATTTTTCCCGAATTTTTTTCCAGGAGGATCAGACTCCTCCTCTTTTGAGGTACCCGCTGTCGGCGTCCGATCGAAAAAAAATTCTACAATTTCTTTTAATCCACAGATATTTGTTTAATTTTTTTTTCGAAGGATCAGGCTCCTCTTATTCCGAGGTACCCGTTATGCCCGTCCGGCAAAAATTTGTTCCCGAATTTTTTTAATCCACGTATTTTTCCCGAATTTTTTTTCCCGGAAGATCTGGCTCCTCCTTTTTCGAGGTACCCGCTGCAGCCGTTAGACAAAAAAAATTTCGAGGAGGAGATTCTGCACCGTCACCCGACGACGAAATTTTTTTATTTTTATAATTTTTTCTAAAATAAATCCAAAATTATTGAAAAGAAAAATCGTCAGAGGGCGGCAGCGGATACGTAGGAAGAGAAGGAGCAGGTTCCTCCTGAGGAAAAAAAATTCGTCGGAGGATGGCGGCAAATATCTCTGTAGAGGAGCAAGCTCCTTTTTCATGAAAAAAAATTTTGAAAATTTTATTTTGGAAAATTTTACAAAATTATTCGGACTAATTAAAAAAATTTAAAAAAATTGGAAAATATTTGTTTTGAAAAATTGTTTCTTTTAAAATTTCGGTTTGGTTTTATTTTAAAAAAATGAAAACACAATTGTTCGGATAAATTTGATTTTATAAAAATTTTGTTTTTCGGTTCGATTTTGAACATAAAAAATTTAGTTAAATTATAATATAAACCAAACTAAAAGAATTAATTGGTTCAATATTTTTTGAAAAAATTTTTACTTTCAAAGTTTTGATTCTCTTTTATTTTGAAAAAAAATATTGGTTTGGTTCGATGCAAAAAAAAGATACATTTTTGAATTATTATTTATAAAAATATTGTTTTTTTTTAAAATAAAAAATTTAAAATTAATTATTAGTTAAATATTATATATATTGAGAGTTCAAATTTTTTTGTTCATCCAAACAATAGATTTGAAATTCATGAATTTGAAATGTAGGATTTGAAATGTAAATTTGATATCCAAATTTTAAATGCAAATCCATGTATCCAAACACACTCTAAGGTAAAATATGCATTTGCTGGAGTTTAAAAATTGAATTATTGAATCAAGCCCATAAATTTGATTTGTTTTGACACTAAACTATTTTATGAATCTTTCAGATTATTACTTATTAACTTTTCAGTTCAATTTGATTTTTAACTTAAAAAATTTCAATTCAGTTTTATATAAATCAAATTTATTGAACTGATTAATTTTTTTTATTAAATCAACTGATTCACAAAATTTGGTTTAAACTTTTTATCTATTTAAAATATCGAACTGATTTGGTTCGATACCATATGCACACCATGTATTTGTCTTGCTCGGCTAAAATTATTGGACGTGGTAAGAGAACACCATAAATGAACGTTCCCTACTTTTCTTATAGTAATATGAGGAAAAAATATTATGAGGAAACAAAAAAGATTTAAAAGAAAGAGATGCCGTGTTGCTTAAGGCAGTGACAAATGGCATTATTAGGTTGGAAATTTCATCATAACTATAATAATAACAACATTAATATTTATATTTCTTGTCATATACCATAACCATAACTATATTTTATAAAGCTCCTAAGACATCCTTCTGAGGTCCTGGGTTCGACCCAGGCCTCAGCAGCCAGTGGGCTGATTTAAAAGGAATTGTATATAATCACAATTAACTCCCGCTAACCCCCGCTAACAAGTAGAATAGGTCTATCTTTGGCAAAAAAAAAAAAAAAAAAAAAAAAAACTATATTTTATAATTTTAGAAATATGACTCAAGTACCAATTGAATTTGATAAAATAGTTGGAATTAAAAATACAATAAAGTATAATAATCCTACCAAACAAAAACAACAGTGGAATGACACAAATGGGCCTACTTAGATGATGTTCACATGGGCTGTTAGGGTTATTCACATCAGGTAAATTGTGCATATAAGTTTGGTTGACTTGTTCTTCAAATAGGATAGTAGTAGTATTTATTTTTATGAATCAAATAGGATAGTATAACTTTTCATTTATTTAGAGGGCTCTATGGACAGCCTGTGAGTAGGTCAAATATATTAATTGTGCAATACTTTATTGATATACTTATGAAATTGATACATTAACACATGAAGATTTTATGAGTATTTATTACATGCATTAGTTGTGTCATGTTATATTTACGATAAATCAATGATCATTTACGATAGAAATTTTTTTATTACTCCCTCCGTTCTTTTTTAGTTGTCCATTTAGCCAATTTTATTTGTCTACAAATAGTTGTTCATTTAGTAATTTCATGTGATATTAGCTACTTATCTTCCAAGTTTACCCATCCCTAATAAATGACCCTATATTTTAATTTAAAAGGCATTTATTAACTAATAGGGCTATATTAATATTTTTCTTTATAAATTAAGACAAAAGAAGCACTATCTTGGTATGTGCAATATTGGCTAAATGGACAACTAAAAAAGAACGGAGGTAGTATTAATTTTTCGACATAGCTAATACAACATTAGTTTGTAGTACGAATGACGTGGCGCAACGACTACGTACAACAATTTTTCAAATTTTATATGTAAACAGAAACTATAAGGCAAACCTGGAACTAATAATGGATTTCTCCACCGAATCCTTTAATAACATGAATTCTTCTCTTAATTATATTTTATCGGCCGCGTCCAACCCATAAAAATAAATAAATAAATAATAATTAAATAATGAGTTTTTATTTGTAGATTTGTTTTAGTTCTCTAGTAGTAGTATAAGAAGCTATAATATATATAATAAAAAATTTATTTTGAAAAAAGAAATAATTATTTCTTAATATTAAAGAATAGATTTTGGAAACTAAATTGACTATTAATTTTTTTATTGAATAAAATAATTAGTAATGATAGTTAAAAAGATATACTCTTAATAGTGAAACTAATGAAAGAGACAATTTATATTTTACTTAACTTTCCAAAAATAATAAATTATATTATATTATTTGCCGTCTATATTGATAAATGGATTATGAAGTATTTACAGAATCATTAGGTAAATCGTTACTAGATTAATTAATAATTGAGTAATTTAAATGAAAAATTTAATGACTATAAGTCATTTTTAAGAAATTGTTGCTCCAAATGTAAATTAAGTATATGTGTGAGATTAAGATGTTCTCTTTGGAATTTAGATAGATGACATAATTACACTAATAAGATGTATTTAAAGACAAAGCAAAGCTACCAAAAACATAAATTCAAAACTGACCAGAATTAAGTAAATTCTAGAATTACCTCATTTTAAGATCCCTTAACTTTACTTTTTAAATTTTTATTTGATCTTATTTAATTCTTAAACTTTACATTTTTAATTTATCTAATTCTTAAATTTCCATTTAGTCTTATTTAATTCCTGAATTATATATTTTTATTTATTTATCTGTTCCCTAAATTTTAAAAAAATCTGGATGCAAGATCAAATAAAACCAAATGAAAATTCAAAGACCAGATAAATAAAAAAATGTAAAGTTTGAAGATCAAATAAGATCAAATAGAAATTCAGAATATTAAAATAGGTTAATCCAAAATTTTATTTTATAAACAATTAATTATCAACTGTTTTTGGTACTCTTGTTTTGACTAAACCTCTCCCCTCTCTCTTCCCCCATTTCCTAAACCCTAACAGACCTAGCAATAACAGAGCCGCTTGGGGTGATTTTGGCCAATGCCCCCACTTCTTACACCTTCTCTTTTTCACCACAAATAAATGATAGTTTATCATATGTTTTTAGTATTAGTGTTATTTTGCGGCCTAATTATTTAAAAAACTCCCACCTTGTAATATTTTTTTGTTTATACCCTCACGTAGAAAAAAGTTCATTTGTACCATTTTTTTGATTTTTCGTTTTCATCTCTACCCTAAAATTTAAATTTTTGACAATTAAATTAATTGAAGGATGAAAACATTATAAATGATTAATAATATTAATGTTTAATTAGAATATAAACTAAATATAAAGGATCATTTTGAATATTTTTTCAAATGAAAAGAGGTCAAATTAGCTCTTTAGGTAGAGACGAAAATGAAAAATCAAAAAAAGGGTACAAATGAACTTTTTCCTAGGTCAGGGTATAAACGAATAAATGTTATAAGGTGGGATTTTTTTTTCAATAATTAGACCTTATTTTGCTAATATTCTACCTTATATGCTTTTTCTATTCTCCAAATTGAAGCTTCTACTAGGCGAACTTATTCCAACTATTGGATCGACGTTTTTGAAATATTTAGTGTTTTCTCTTTAAAAAACCAGTCATGGATTTGAAAATTATACAACGTGTTTATGTCCGTTTAAGATTATTTTATTTATATATTTAAATCTGTACTTTATTTCATCAATTCTGCTATATCTATTTATTATTTAGTTTTTTCAAATTTATGTAATATAGACAATTTTGAGTGGCGTTTTATGTAGCGGAAATGTCCTATTTCATTGTATTTATCTAGCCCGATGTTTGTGGCTGGATTTGAAACTGTTTGTTGTCGATTCAAAACTCTTGCAGTCTATTTTATCATTGATATTTTATCTTTGAAAAAATACAATCAAATGAGAATGGACGGCAAAGTTAACTAGTTCTTTCATGTGCAAACTTTTTTTTTTATATAATTGGAAAAGATGGAGCGCTTGTGGGAGGATATGAACCCACAACTTTGACAGTTTGCCGGCCAACGTTTATACCATTCGATGTGCAAATCTTAATCACATGCATTAAGAGTATGTAATATGTGCACCAAAAACAAGATTGTGTAAAAAAAAAAAAGAATATATAATATACGGTCATGGATTAATTGGTCATATTGATTTGAAAAAATCCATAACAGGTCCCTGAAGTTTTACTTTTTCATAACTAACCCTTCAGCTTTAATTTTATTTAATGAAATATCCAACTTTCAATTTTATTAATATGTTAATATGTGGCTAACGAAATTGGGAGCGTGCAACTTTGATCCGTTTTGCCTATTAATTTATGTTTTGAGTTGGAATGGTATTATTGCTCTTGTTTTCCTGTGTGGCCATCAACATTATTGAATATTGCCACTGCCAACTAATATTCTCCATGGTTCAGTCTAATATATTAATTCTTGCTTATATTTTCAACTGCATTATAAGAACCTTTGAGAAATACATTCTACCAATGATTAGTAAGACAAATAGATCTGCACTCAAATTAATATAAATAGATAAAGACATGAAACAAAGTTCGACACTGTTTGAATTAACAAATTTTGTATTAATAAAGTCTATGATTTTATAATTTCATAAATTTAAATAAATTAACCCTTTGATAAAATAATTATTTTTGAAAAATATCATTTAAAATCTTACATTTTAAATGAAAAAAATTCAACTTCATCAATTTTGTGTTAGATAATTAATCTTTTTAGTTTTATATTCAATACAAACAATAAAACTTAATATCATCTCATGGATATTATCTCTCAAATAGCCTCCAACCCAAATCCTAGCAGCAGCTTGCGTTGTTCTCTTATGTGAGGTGAGTTTTGCCCAGTTTTTAAAATTCATCTTCCCACTTTCTAATTTCCTGACTTTATAACATATAGGATTATCCTCTTAAAATCCCCCCACCTTTTACCCCCAATTCGTTTGCACCCTCACGTTGTAAAACCACCAAATATACCCAAATTACGACCTTTCACTTTCAATTGCACCCTCAAGCATTAAATTGACCTCTTTTTACTTGAAAAATGTTCAAATCAATACTTTAAATTTTAGCACATATTTTAAAATAGGATTTAATATTTTATTTAAAATAAAAATAAACCTATTTTTCAAGTGAAAAGAGATCAATTTAATGCTTGAGGGTGCAATTGAAAGTGAAAGGTCGTAATTTGGGTATATTTGGTGGTTTTGCAATGTGAGGGTGCAAACGAATTGGGGGTAAAAGGTGAGGGGTTTTTAAGGGGATAAGCCTAACATATAAATAACTTTTTTTTATCATATATATCAGTTATTGTTACTCTTTTCACCCCCTATAGTTTAATTCACTCTTTATAATTTTATCTATGCTATATTGATATTTTTCTTTTTCAAATAAAAAGATTTACAAGATATTTTTTTATTAATTTTTATTATCTAATGTTCCGCGCTCTTCAAGATCAATTGATGGTTCTTCATTTATAAATCGATCAATACCAGTATTTCGTCAAAGTTGGATTTTCTTGAATTTCCGTATAGAAGAATTAATTGATATATTTAATTTTTACAGTTTGAATCTTGTTTTCTAAATTTGTCGCAGACGTAAAGTTTTTTTGTTGTAATTATTTATATTTGTAAATTTTATATCCAATAGCTAGATTTGTTTTTTAGGTATAGTTTTGTGATGTTTTATGTTTGGTGATACATTAAGTTTTCAAATAGCTTTGTAATATGTAGTCTAGTTATGTAGTCTAGTTGTTGTGACTAGATTTGAGCATACCATAGTCGGATTTTATCTACGAATAAAACCATCTTTTAATAATAAAAAAACATTCAATGAATATAAAATTGATAAATTTGAGTAAAATGTATGGATTTTAGAAACTCCCAATTCCAATAGTGCCAAAAATAAATAAAAATAAAAGACGATAAAATTTAGTTAAATGATGTACCAAACGAGAATTTTTTAGATAAACTGAGTTTATCACGTCATCCGTAGATTAAACCATTCATATTATAACACCTCATTAAAATGCTGCGAAATTGTAATATGATCATCAAAATATGAACATTTATTACACACTTAAAATTTTACCATCATTTTAACGAAATGTTATTATATGACTGGTTTAGTTTTCTAGATAAAGTGATAAATTCGGTCTATCTAAAAATATCTCGTACCAATCCTTCTTACATTAGACCATCTTCAACCCATACCTATTTTTGGGTTTGGGTCTTGTTTTTCAACTCCAACCCATACCTACTTCCCACCCCATTTCTTTGTTTGTGAATAGTAGCAACCCACTTCTTGGTATGCACTATTCACATAAACCCATTTTTTGGTTAATTGGATATTTACTTTTAATTACAATTTATATAGCTAACTTTGTAAATATTCATTTTGGTCTAACTTTTCATTAAATACCAATTAAATTTTTAATAATGTAACCCAAATTATTTTTATTAGTAAAAATAAAATAAATAAAATAAATTATTTAAATTAAATATATAAAATTTAAACAATATATTTTTTATTTAAACATAAAAATTATGTTACATTAAACATAAACATTACTTTATATTAAACATTAGAAATAGTATTCAAGTCTATGAATAATATTTTGTTTTCTTCTTTCTCATTTGGAGTTCTACAAGCACAATTTGCAATTATTGTAGGACCGGTCCGTTTTTGGAAAAAAGATGTATTGCATGATATAATGACATCTTGCATAATAATGCACAATATGAACGCGATTTAAATGCAACAATAACAAATTTAATGGAAGGAGAAAACCGCAAGTTGAAATGGCATTAAATGATGATGCTCGATTTGAAGAATTTCTTGCTCGCCACAGACAAATCAAGAACAAAAATGCACACCTTGCACTTCGTAATGACTTGATTGATCATTTATGAGAAAAATATACTAATACGGAGGCATGAAGAAGATTGTTTCAATTGTAGTTTTATTATTAATATTTGAATGTAATGTGTTATTTTATTATTAATATTTAAATATAATGTGTTATTATAACTTTAATTTTATTATTTCAATTTTAATTATTATTTATTTTATTTTTTGTAATTGGACATTAAATAATATTAAAAAAATTAATATTTAATTTAATATTATTTAAGCATTATTAAATAAATGAATACATGAGGATGTATGTGTATAAAATATAAATATAGATGTGAAATGATAAATGGTTAAATATAGTAGTATTAAATATAAAAGAGAATATATAGAGAATATTCTTTTGGTGTGAAAAATGGGGTAATGGGTTGGAGTAAAAACACTATAGCAAATTTAAAAGTGGATAAATTGAAACTTAAAAATAAGTTTTGGGTTGGAGATGCCGTTAGTAATAACGTATACTCTATATAGTGCAATTTTCTTTTTTTTTGAGGGGAAAAGACTTTCATTAATCAAGAAGCTGTAAAATCAGCCAATACATGATGAGTAATATCAGGAGGGACACAACCCCTCCATTTCAGACAATCTACTGATTCAACTAAGGCTTTCTTAGACAAGTAATGAGCTACCATGTTCGTTCGCCTATTAGCATAATAAATCTGCAGATTAATAGAAGCATTAGCAGCTATATCCAAGCAATCAGTGACAATAAGACCGAGTTCATTGCGCAGCGTAGTGTTGCTGGTGAAGGAGTCCACTACAACCTTTGCATCAGAATTGATTACAAAGGGAATTAGATTCTCTTCGGTTGCTACTGCAATTCCATCCCTTACTGCCATTGCTTCTCCAATACTGGTGTCTGGCAGTCCCTGCTTCTTAAAACACCCGGCTGCTTTGACATGACCAAGCCAATCTCTGATAACCACCCCAGTACCATATCTACCATTTGCTTCATCGAAGCTAGCATCAACATTAACCTTGTATGTGTGTTTGGCAGGTGGGATCCATCTTGAGTCTGCTGCTTCTGGGTTAGGAGAGGCATCTCTGTTGTTGCCTTGCAGTAAAACTCCTTTGGCATTCTGGTAGTCCTCTAGATAGTGAGATGCCCAATCAAGTATTTGGTCTTCAGGCTTACCCTGCTTGCCATGAAATAGACAATTCCTATTATTCCAGATGAGCCAAAGCAAAACAGCAAAAGTCAAGAATTCAGACTTTTGAAAACAAGTATGAGCCTGAAATAAAAGATCTTTTAAGCTCCAACTCCTATTAGGTTTCAGAGTACTACTGAGGCTCCAAGTATTCCAGACCTTTCTAGCTTTAGGACAAAACCAGAGAGAGTGTAGAGAATCCTCCCTATCCGAATTGCACCCAACACATCCACCATCAACATTCATGCCTCTCCTCTTCAAATTCTCAGAAACTGGAAGCCAATTGTGGTAGCACTTCCATAGAAAGATTTTTATCTTAGTTGGGAGCTTTAATTTCCAGAGAGATTTCCACCATCTCAGAATACAGGAGTTATCAGAGCTAGAGGGAACATCAACCATATCACAGGCAACTCGATAGCCACTCCTGACTGTGTAATTCCCATTTCTCTCATAGTGCCATCTAATTCTATCAGGTTGATTAGAATAGACCAGGGGAATTTTCAAAATACATTTAGCATCAAGATCATGAAAGTTACTATTTATCAAAACAGAGTTCCAGGAACCTCTAGCAGACATCAGTTCAGAAACTTTCAGATCGGGATTCAAAGTTTTAGGGCTAGAGACTTTAAGGGTTTTCACATTTTGTAACCAGTTATCATGATAAACCTTAATATTCTCACCATTTCCTACTATCCATCTCATACCATTCTCAATGATATCCCTAGCCCAAATGATACTACGCCAAGTGTAAGAAGCCATCCTAGGACAAGAGGCATTCATGAAGGTACCATTAGCGAAGTATCTAAGCTTATAAATTCTTGAAAGGAGACTATCAGGTTGAGTTAATAATTTCCAACCTTGTTTGGCAAGAAGGCTTTTGTTAAAATTTTCAAGGTTTCTAAATCCCATCCCACCAACACACTTAGGCTTACACATAGACTGCCAAGAGGCCCAATGAATTTTCTTTTTACCCTCTTCACTTCCCCACCAGAACTTATTACAAAGTTTCTCAATCTCAGAGATTAAGCTTTTAGGGAATTTAAAACAATTCATGTAATAAGTTGGAATAGACTGAATAATAGCTTTCAAGAGTACCTCTTTCCCTCCACTTGAGAACAAGGAGCCTTTCCAGGATTGAAGCTTCTTCCAAATGCGATCTTTAATGGAACTCAAACTGTCTTTCTTCCTTCTACCAATTGTAGATGGCAGCCGCAATTTTCAATCATTACTTTTTTCCTTGATTTATAAGACAAATTCTCCTCTTATGGAATTTCGGAGTGTTCAACTTTTGCTGAAAATTGAAAGCCTAGCTTGGCTGTAGCAAAAATAGCTTGACCCATTGAACTGGAATGGTGTCAAAACTTGAGTCATATAAAGTTGGATGTCCATTGATAAGAGAGACTTTATAAGAGTGCACAACAAAAGCTAGCTATCAGCCCACCATATTTCTTTGATCCAAGGCTTTACAATGGATTCACAGTTTGTGATAAAATCTAGGTTTGAAGTTTGATACAAGCCCAATTCGTCTTTCGCCAGCTTTATAACTCCTTTTATTTTCAGAAAAAAATAACTTTTTTTGTCACTTTTCGAAATATTTTAAAATAAATTAAGTTTAATAACTAAATTTTAAAGGAGTAAATTACATGCTTTTTATTAGAATTAACTACAAAAAGAAATCAACATATATTTTTTTTTAGTAAATATAATAAAAATTAAATTATGTACCAAAAATTAATAACAATAAAATCATTACTTTTAATATGTTAATTTCACATGTGGATCATAACGTGACTCGTCAATTCATATACTCCATTGACTAGAATTTATTTTATTTTATAATTAATATTAAATTAGCTATAATGTTTTGCTATAAATAGATATAATATTTCAATTTATTAATTTTTAAAATTAATTTGTGCCAATAACATTTATTTATAATTTATATATTAACTAAATTTATTATGAATTTTCCAATGGATTTTATGAATTAGAATAAAATTATATATTAAAATTGTAATTAAAGTTGAATTAAACAAATTTTTTATTGAATTAGAAAATATTGTACGGGTTTGATTAAATTTATTATTATTATTTATAATCAATATCAATAGATTTTTTGTTGGATTAGAAATAAATTATTAATTGGATTAAAATTATTATATTAATTATAATTATATCATTGTTTTATTTATAATCAGTATTAAATTATTATCTGATAAATGATCTTTTCATATCCTAAATATAATAACATGCTCTATAAAATATATTTTTTGAAGATATGTCGTTAATAAAATATTTATTCTTAAAATGACACACAATTGTATTTATACAATTTTTTATTTTATTCTTTCCCTAATTTATCTACATATAATGTACATCAAACAGTGCCTTACCAAAGGAGGCAAAACAAGTAAATAAATATAATGAATAAATAGCTAGATTGAATGTCATATCTATTACATACAATTACAAATAAGTAATATAATCCTTATTAAATAATTATTGAAGTGAGTATCAAATAAAAAGATAAAATAATAATAATAATAATTGAAGTAGTAATTTATTATTAATACAAGTAGACTTTGGTAAATATTGTAAATTAATTATGTTAATTTTTTAATTTATTTTTAATTATAAAATATTATATTATACAATAAATTAATATTATTAAATAATAATTAAAATAGTAATTTATCATAAAAAGTTTATCTTAGTAGTAGTTTATCAGAAGAAATTTATTTTAGTGTAAATTAGTGTAATGCTTATGTCCCTATAAAAAAAGTTTATCTTAGTTATAGAAACTATATACTATAAAACAGACATTATGGAAACTATATACTATAAAATAGTGAATAATTTAAGTTTTGATAAATAATTCAATAGAACAATTAAATTAAACAATAATTAAATTATAAGTAAGGGCATTAGTATAAATATATCTATTCCCTCCTCCATCCGTACTTTTATATATATAGTATATATAGTACTAGTATTTGGCTACGTGCTATGCACGTGAAGGGTATTTATATGACCATTATAAATATTACATATATATATATATATATATATATATATTGTATTCAAATTTTAGTATTTAATAAATTATTATATATTGTCTTTATTAAATTAAAATTATAGCACGTTATTGATATTAATATGATTCATTATATATATAATACTGAAAATCTATCAAATAATTATAGCATATATATGATACAATCAAATCAAAATAGTAAAAAATAATTAGAGTGAAGTTGGATTTCTATATATAAAAAAAGTTAATGTAAATTAAATTCTTAATAAAAAATATTATTTTTCCCCTTTGGTTTTTAAATACATTATAAAAAATCAAATAAATTGATTAAAAAAACAAATAACATTAAATGAGAGTTATGACGGCAAATTTAAATGGTCTTAAAGTATTAAGCAGTATTGTAGTATAAATTTTTAATAAACCAATGCATGTTTTTTTTTTTTTGATAATTTGATAAGGGGGGAGGGCTTGTGAGAGGAAACGAACCCACGATCTAGTAGTTTTTCGCTTAGCGCTTATACCACTTGAGTTAAGCTCATCAATGCATGTTACTTGTAAATGAAACTATGAAAAGGATTAAAAGAACAAGTATTCATATAGTAGGACAAATTTGACAAGTCATGGATGGTACATAGTTAATGTTATAAAGGTAGATTGATAATAATATTTTATACTAATCCTTCATAGGAAGTTGTTACCAATTTAGATGTATAATGTCTATGATTTTGACTTGGAAAGGGAGCGATGGATTATTGCTTGGGCGCGGCTTAATCAATAATCATGACCTGTGCCGAATCCACCCAACAATCACTATACTCGATACCCCACCTTTTTAATTGTCGAAAGTTAAAGAGAAAAATAAACATGCAAGATTATCATCATTCCTCATAATCTCTTTCTATTTTTTTACCCTTAACCAATGCATTTACATCCACTATAAATTGTGATGATACCTTCACCCTAAACTAAGCCAACTATTTTAAATAGGCCAAGTAACTTTATAAAGTAAAACATTTAGCAAAAATCCTCTGTTTATCAAAATCTGCCACATTATGGAGTGGATGATGAAGAGATTTCACTATTTTTATAAAGCCTAAAATATTTTTATACTGAATATTTTACGTAAAACTTCTATGCAAACAAATGATTTGTAGAATAATTTTATAAATATTTTGATAAAATTAATATACAGTGCATTCCGTCTATATATAT
Organism: Mercurialis annua; assembly: GCF_937616625.2. Lineage (NCBI taxonomy): Eukaryota > Viridiplantae > Streptophyta > Magnoliopsida > Malpighiales > Euphorbiaceae > Mercurialis > Mercurialis annua. The sequence continues at coordinate 52,398,845 of NC_065570.1, read as the reverse complement.
ATAATAAAATAAATGATATGTTTATTAAAATTTTATATTTCGTTTCGTAGTTACATTTTGAAATTTCAAAAATAAAATTATTTGTTAAATTAAATTAAAATATTCTATTCCTTAGCGTAGTTATGTATACGTATTTACCTTTATATGCAAAATGAAAACAAGATGGCTGTATGCACTGAATCAATCTACTATTATAAAATAAATGACTTGGTAGTAACAAATCTAGCATGTGCACTATTATAATTTCGGAAAATAAATCATCAATATTTATCTTGACTTTCATATAGCAAAATGACATCTTCCTAAAAAAGAAGACATAAAATCGACCAACGCATTTCAAACTTAACGGATTATTAGGCAACTTCTAGGCTTACTTTATTTAGAAGGACTATTTTATTTATTTATAGAGATTTTAATACTTTTAGTCCGACTTTATATATTATTTATCATTTTAATTAGTTAAGATTTACAAAATAGAAAAATATTTTTAGTATTTCATTGATTGGATTTATAATTAATTTATGAATTAGAGACGAAATTAAAGTTTATAATATGTAGAGGCTTGATTTTGCAAAAAAAACTTGAAAGGACTAATTTTAAATACATATTGTATATAAACAAAAATGAAGTAATAATTAAAAAAAAATTAGGGAGGGGGTTCTTCCTCAGTCTTAAGGGCTGGATCGGCTCCTACGTGAATGTGATCTAAATATGAATTTTTTGATCGGAAAGAATTTCATCGAATACCTTTTTTGTTCCAATCTAATTGAATTTTCACACTATTTAAGAAAATCGATAAATTTATTTTTATCCTCATATTCTATTAAAGATACCACATTTAAATAAAAATCCATTTAAAACACATTCATTAAGAGAATAAAAATTAAAATGAAAATAAAAAATATGCAAATAGAAATTATTAATTAAAATGAAAGTCCAAAAGGAAAATTAGCGAATTAGGAATCGAGAAAGTAATAAAATAAATAAAAAATGAAAATAAAATAAAATAAACAGTAGAATTGTTTGAATGTATTAATCAGAATAAGAGAGTATAAATCAACTAATAATTCAAATCTGGTAATAAATTAATTTTTTATACTGAAAAAAGTTCTATATGTAAACAAAAACAGGAAGCTTACGGCGGGAGAAAAAGAAAGCAAATCAAATCACAAAAAATAAAAAAAAAACAACTGCTATCTATTTTCTTTCTTTATTTCTTTCACTTATAAGGAAGTGAAACAAAAAGTAAAAGAGTCAGAACAATGGAAACAGATTCCTGAAATACTCAATTTCTCTTCTTTGAATTCAATGCTGCAGAAAATTAACTCGAAACTATTGCAGATTTAAAATCTGTCGACAGTGAGAAACATATAATTTCCTAGCTTCGAAGATCATTTGTTCTTCAATTAATTAAGGTACGTGCATTATTATTACGATCATTTCTTGATATTTTTTTGTACTGTGTTTAAGTTTTCTTGATTTATGTTATTCATTTTGAGAGCTGTTTCTTGAATTATGATTCTCGTTTGCTTGAAATTGTTTCCGGATTCAAGAAATTAATCTTTCTGTTTTAGTTTCTTGATTGATTCAAGATTTTCCCGAGAAAAAATGAATGAGGTTGTTGTAGAACTGAAACAGAGAGGAGAATATAGTCGATAGCTAGATTGTACTTTCCTGCATTTTCTCAAGAAACAAACAAAACTTTCAAAATAAACTATTTGTTTTTTCTTTAAGAAAAGGAAATGAGAATGCTTGATTGATGGAGAACGTTTTTGCTTTTTCTGGAGCTTTCAACTCAACCTTCTCTTTTCTTTAAAACGAAAAGGAAAATTCAGAAATGAGTTAAAAGACAAAGCTGACCCCATTTCTCCAATAAATAGTAGAAACCTATTATCTGGTAGATGGGTAAAATGGTCCAGAAAAAAAGTTAATGAGAAGACTTGCAAGGTAAGAAGCAAGAGATTCGTTGCTCATATATAATTTTTCTTGCACGTATCCCAATGAGTATTTTGTTGATATTTGTTTGGAGAAAATTAGGGAAAACATAATCAAATGCTTAAAGTAAAAAAACTCTTAAACAAATTCTATCCAAGAACTACCCTGAGACTAGGGTAAATTTCAGTCGGATATCACGTCGGAAATAAATTTAAAAAACAAATAAAATTTGTAATGAATTCTGAACTAGAATAAAATAAAACCTGAACTGTCGAAAGTGAATAAAAAATTATGTTTATTTTCATTTACAAAAAGACTAGTTTTGCTCTCTATATTTATAATGCATTATCATAAAAAAAATAGATTTTCAATATCTTTTGCTTAATTTAACATTTTTATTTTCGTGCAATATAAATTATAAATTTTGAAAAGCCTTTAATCTGTTGATCAGTTTTGGTACGTAGCCGTGTGTACCACAGGTTAACTCGTGCACGCCAATCTTGTTAGGCTATTAAGTCAGGCCATTAAACTTATATTATATAGTTTTGGTTCAGAAAAAATAATAATTAGGAAGAAAAAGATTTCATCTTTCTGTTAAGGAATGTTTTTGGTGTGACTTTAGCTTAAGAAGAAATGAAGAATAGCCTATTTCTATGAGTTGGAAAGAATTTTTTTGTTAGGAGTATTGAATTTCAATGTCGTATCACATTATTTATAAGGCAACCTTTTGTATTATATTCTCCTAGAATATAATAAATTTATCGAATCCAACTTATCGAGTATATTTTTAGAAAAATTTCTGAAATTTTATTTTATTATTTCAACGTTTTTATTTCCGTACAATATAGCATACTAAATGTGAATCGGGTTATGATTCATTTGACATTTAGGCAACAATTGATAGAAATTTCCTTCTTGTGACAGAAATCTGACAGTATCCACTGGCATTGCAGATAAAAAAATGAAATATATTTAAGAATTGATAGTGTTTATGTAATGAAGAGTAGTTTTGGTAGTTGCAAGGAGAAGATAATTAAATGGAGAGTGGTACAACAACAAGTGTTATTCATAGGCATTCAGATGTAGTGAAGGATCCTTCATGGTTTAGCCAGTTTAAAAATGGGTGCAACCCTTGGATGGCTCGATATGTTTATGCATTGATCTTTCTCTCGGCTAACCTCCTGGCTTGGACTGCTCGAGACTATGGCCATGCTGCTTTATCAGAAATGGACCGTAAGTTTTTTTTTTCCCGATAAAGATTTATTTCACCCTTCCAAATCCATACAAACGATCATAAAATGTCGAGTGAATTTACAAATGAGTAGTAAAATAGACAGGTTTCGATCTTTTGTTCCGAGTTAGAGAGGTGAAAATAAACTTTTATTGTTCAGTTCAGATTTATGGTTTTCAATGGTAAATTTTATTTTTACTAAGATTGGAATTAATTGGATACAGGATTGAAAGTATGTGCTGGTAAATCTGACTGTTTAGGAGCTGAAGGTGTCCTACGAGTAAGCTTGGGATGCTTTGTATCCTTTGTTGCACGGAAACTTCTCTGTGTGTTCAATTTCAGCGTTTTGTTACAAAAATCCTTATAAAACTGTGGAATTTTAATTTTCACCCATTTCTCGTTTTCAGTCCGTAAAGTCAAATATTTCTTGCTAGGAATATAAAATTGTTTTATCCTTAATGTGGACTATAGGTATTTTTTATTATAATGTTTTTTTCAACGGTTGGTACCTCAAAGTTCCATGATCCAAGAGATTCATGGCATTCTGGATGGTGGGTTTCTAAAATTATCCTGTGGATTGCATTGACAGTCATGGCATTCCTTGTTCCTTCTGCATTTATTCGTCTTTATGGTTCGTTTAATTTTCTCATTTAATAATTCGAGACGATGATCATTTCGATCGATAAAGTAATGTTGCGGAATCAAATAGGTCCAATTTGATCAATCAAGTCCAAATAGAGTAATGGTTTTACATCGTGTCCAAATCGAGATAAAATAAAATAAAAAATTGAATTCATTTAACCTAAAACTTATGGATCTATTTGAGCTTAATAGATGAAATTGGACCTAATTGATCCTAACATATACATTTGCGGATCAAAATGACCCGTTTCTCTTTAAATTTCTCTTTTGTCAAATGTTGATGTGAATATTACCTCAATTTGCAGGAGAGATTTCTCATTTTGGTGCCGGGTAAAAATCATCTTTCATTTTTAAATTAAGTTTAATAAATTATTTATTTAACAATTCACAATTTTGTTTCCAGGGTGTTTCTCTTGATTCAGCTAATAAGTATAATTAGTTTCATTACATGGTTGAATGATTGTTGCCTAAAAGAAGAAAATGCAGAAAGATGGTAATAATTCTTCTCATTCTTAAGCTTATTGTTATGCAATATATCTAAACTAGTTTCATGAAGAAGTGTGCATTCAATTCAAGTCTAGCTGGACGGAAACTAAAATTTGAACTTTTTTCTAAAATCAAATCAAACAAAATTTATAAAATTTAATATGTTATAGTGAACCAACCAATTTATTTAGTTTTTTTGGTTCAATTTCGTTTTCAGTTTGATTTTTAGATCTCATTTTGTTTATTTGGTTTAGTTTCGCCAAAAGTACACCGAAATTTTTAAATTTTTATATCATATCAAATTAAAAAAACAAATTCTTTTTATAATAAAATATAGAACAAAACTGAATTTATAGTTTCCATTTGATTATTCAATAAATTTAATTACTTTAATTTATAGTAAAAAATTGGTGTACATAAGAATTTTCGATTGTATATCATGAGAAATAATGTAGAAAATGAATTTGGATTTTATGCAGCCAAATGCATGCAATGCTAATTGCAACAATTTCATATGTTGTGTGCATAGTGGGGATTATCTTGATGTACATTTGGTACACACCACAACCATCTTGTTTTCTGAACATTTTCTTCATTACTTGGACACTTGTACTTCTACAATTAATGACAAGTGTCTCTCTTCATCCAAAAGTAAGTCTCCATCTTCACTTTATTTTGAATTTTTTTTAATGTAAACTATAGTCACGTAACGTGATTTAATGTGCTTATTATTCATTAGATATCACAATAATATTTTAATTGAATATTGTCTTGCACATTAGCACTTTTAATTGTCCTCGCCTAAATTAAATAACAGGTTAATGCTGGCTTCTTGACTCCGGGGTTGATGGGACTTTATGTGGTCTTTCTTTGTTGGTGTGCCATTAGAAGGCATGTTTCCTCATCTCCTTTACATGTACTATGCATTATGCAGTATAAAAATAAAAATATTATAATTTGAAACACCAAAATATATGACGGTGAAGTGATAAATATAAAAATATATAATAATATAGAGTTATTAGGGTTGTGTGATATTAAAATAAAATAAAATGTTGAAATATAAATTTAGAAAAATTTATGTTATGTTGTACGGGAAAAAAGTTAAAACGGTAAATCTCTAAACAAGAATTGATAAAATAGTGATTTTTATAAAAATATGCTATATATAATGTTTTTGAAAGTCAAAATTGTATTCGTGAAATGTAGTGCAATACAATGTTTCGTACAACATAGTTATACTGATAACCACTAACTTAAGAATTCGACCGGCCGATTGAATTGGGAATTGGCCACTTGTCTGGTCCAAAAAATATAAAATGTCAAAAATTCAGTCCAACTAGGTTGGAGTTCCAAGTGAACAGATCAAAAAGGCGGTTGAACCAGATATAGAGAATTAACAACGGACTAATAGACGCCAAAACAGTAGTATATAACTACATATTATGGTGTCCATATCAATAGTTTTTTATCAGAAAATTGTCTGGTGCTTCAGGTTGTAAAAGAATTGGTAGTTTGCACCTTTGATATTGCTAAAAATCCTGAAATTCTCCAACGAGGAAGTTGTTTATGGAATCTAAATCCTGCACCATATTTTCATTGTTTGCAGTGAACCGGCAGGCGAAAGCTGCAACAGGAAAGCTGAAGCTTCACATAGAACAGATTGGCTTACCATTATAGTAATCACATAATCCTATATCTAATAATTTAATCACTCTATTCATATCCAAATATTGAAATTAAAAATCTGATTTTGTTGACAGAGCTTTGTGATTGCACTGCTTACAATTGTTATTGCCACATTTTCTACTGGAATTGACTCACAATGCTTTCAGGTTCGCTTCTCTATCCTCTCAAACTTGAAAAGAAACAGCAAAAATGAAAATAAAGATAACATGTGTGACAATGTGCAGTTTAGGAAGAGTGAAAAAGAAGCAGCAGAGGATGAAGTTCCATATGGTTATGGCTTCTTCCACTTTGTTTTTGCTACAGGAGCTATGTATTTTGCTATGCTATTGATTGGCTGGAACACCCATCATTCCATTAAGAAGTATGCTCACATTACCCAAACAGCCCTTTTCCTTCAATTTTTTTATCAGGGTAGATTGATTTTTTTTTTAATACGGTTTAGAAGCCTCTAATGATTGAAAGTCTAAAGTTTGATTTTATCATGACTAATTAAATATTTGAACGCGAGATAGAATACGTTTGCGTGATTGTTCTCACTATAGACTTAACCGGGATTTGTGTGCGAGGATAAATTTATAGTCGGAATTTCGGCGACTGTTTATATTTTTTGGTGGATTAATAATTGACAGAAGTAATCTTACTTTCTGAAGGTGGACGATCGATGTGGGTTGGACCAGCACATGGGTCAGAGTAGTTAATGAATGGTTGGCAGTTTGTGTATACTGTAAGTACTCTCCAAAAGTAAACTATTGAATGAGGCGTTGGTGTGCATGAAATTCAAATCTAATCGAACTGAGTTAAAATTTTATTTTTAGACGGCCAAAAAACAGAATGAAGTTATCAGTTCGGTTATTCAATTTGGTTTGATTTTTATCGCACTCATGTAAGTAACAATTCTTGCAATCCTAATGGGGCAAAAAAACAAAAAAACTTTGGCAGTGTGGATGCTGGCGGCTCCAATAATCCTGAAGTACAGACAAAATGCACAATCCACTTGAGACATTATGATGTAAAGTGTTGAATGAATGTTGTGATAGATTCTTCTTCTATCAAATTGTTGTGCATAAGATGATCAAAACAGTTGCAGACACAAAGACAATGCAGAAGGACTCGAGAAGACATACATTGTACACATGTACTGTTATTCATTCTTTTGATGATGTAATCTACTCCTTTGACTGAACACAAAGCCAACAAAAAGAAAGAATATGAAGATACAATACAATTAAATTTAATTTGGAGTGCAAATTTATTATTGTATATATATGACAAAGAAAGTTGACACGGGATGTCACTGTTTTACAACAAAAATTAACCTAAACAAATGTTAATCAACTTTTCTGAATTTTTTTTCTTTTACCATCGGTTAGAAAAATGTTGTTCAACTCTAGTGTGTTTATTCCCTAAACAGTTGCGCCACCTCATTTTTACAATAAGTCAATGAACATTTGCAATATTTTTTTTTTAATTATTATTTAATTTTGCCAGTGCTCTCGTAGCGCAGAGGTCTGTTCGAGTCTCACTCCCCCTTCCCTAATTATCAAAAAAAATTATTATTTAATTTTTTTACCATTCAATTTTCTATATTGTTTGTTGCACGAATTACATGGTGCGTTATATAATTTTCTTATACCAATTAAATTATGTTCTCAAAAAGTACATCTTGATGTAAGGATATTGTATTTATCCCGAGTGTACATACATGATCCGTTGATAATTCAAAAAAAAAAATCAAATGCTATTTTAATAGATGTAAAAAATGTTCAGAATATAATCATCTATGCATTTTGTTTCTTTTTTCCAATTTTAACGCACGGCATAAAAATGCCTGTTCTTGCATATTATCCTTTATCTTGCAATGACAAATAACAAAATGAGCCACTGAAATTTTTTATAATCACAAAAAGTCGCATCGGCTTTCAGAAAATATTACTTCAGGATTCAGAAGTTGGCGTCTAAAAATTGCAAATTTTTCTTTCCACAAGAAAAACACACAGTTCCTCTGAAATTTCAGTCACATTAGAATCTTCAAAATGCATCTTTAAGCTGAAATGTCTACATTCCTAAAGGATAAAATGATAGGAACGCAAAAACAACTGTCAGAGAAAAATAATCTTAATAATCAACAATATATGCATACAAACTAACTTTTCACAGACTCGAACGCCTCGCCAAAACATGAAGAATTTTCAATATCATACATGAAGAAGATGGTAAAATAATGACTTCTAAGAGAAGCAGGCAACACATAAAAATGATAAAATACAAACGCCAATAGACATTATAGGCACATTAGAAAAAATATATAAAATTAAAACCTAAATCCCCCAGTGAAGATGTCCTACTCTTCTTAATCGTACTCTCTTGCTCTCTCCAAATAATTCAGGGCTAATATGGACAAATTGACCTTTCAACTAGGCAAACATCGGTCATTTGGCTGGAAGACTCGACAGATATTAAGAATCAAAACTTTTCACCCAGCTATTTGGAGGAAGCAACAAGTTGATGCTTTCAATGAAATAAGAACACGGGTTTACTTACGATTGAGCTCAGCCAAAAGGGTTCCCTCCGATAGAAGAGAATGGCGAAGGGGCTGCAGGAGCTGAGAATTTACCGGCTAACTGTTGATCCATATTTACGGTACCATAAGCAGCTCTGTCAGTACCAAAGGTTCCTTGGGGGCTGGAAAAATGGAAATAAAATTAATAATTGTTAAATAAACCAAAATAACTTCAAACCTCGTGAAATTTCAAAAACAATTACGAAATGACCAACTATAAATAACTAAACTTTGACCCATTACGTGATCCGAAGTTTTAAATGACCGGAGTTAACAAAATTCGAACATTTTTGATTCTTTAATAAAGCCTAGATAAACAAGCAACATTTTGCTACGTGTCTTTTTGGGCATGACGGAATATGACTGTAAGCTATTATTGAAATATGGAATAATGGAACACACAGAAGGAACTTACCCAGAAAGTGCCATGCTACTTGGCATTTGCTGTCCCATATATGTTCCTGCAACATGAAATCAAAATTAATCCATTGCAAGATGTTAATGATGAAGAAAAACAAAAGAATAACATAAGGTAAGACTTTACTTGGGGGTATAGCTGACACATAAGACGGTTGCTGAGGAGGCAACGCTGATTGATAAGGTAATGAGTGGGACGGCGTCCACACTGATGATTGACCACCAAGACCAGAGTTATGCTGTAAGCCATAAGATGTTGGCATGTTTGGGAGAGCCCCTTGCAAAGACGCCATTGTAGGAAACTGTATCACAAGGAATACAATTTGTAAGGCTCGAGATAGAATAAATTGATGCAATTTCTATTAACTACAACCGCCAAAATTTGTGTGCTCATATCATTATCAGTAAGTATATAAAATAAAAGGTCAGACAAAGCACTCTTCTCATCTAACAATTTTGCCACATTTGATCACATTGAAGTATTAAACTTTCATGTTTACAGAAGGCCTAATTACTTAAAAAACTCCCACCTTGTAATATTTTTTCGTTTATACCATGACCTAGGAAAAAGTTCATTTGTACCCTTTTTTTGATTTTTCATTTTCAACTCTACCCTAAAGCACTAAATTGAACTTTTTTTATTTAGAAAAAGCTTAAAATAATCGTTCATTAATTTAACTTATTTGTATTTTTTCAAATAAAAAAAAGATGATATAACCCTTCTATTTAATTATTTTTAATGTTTTCATCCTTTAATTAATTAAATTGCCAAAAAATAAAATTTTGGGGTACAATTGAAAACGAAAAATCAAAAAAAGGGTACAAATGAACTTTTTCCTAGGTCAGGGTATAAACGAAAAATTGTTTCAAGGTGGGGGTTTTTTTAAGTAATTAGGCCTTTACAGAATCATATACTACTGCTTATTTCCCTTTTCACATTTATGTCTACATTCCAACTCATGCAGCACGAAATCATCATATAATTTCATCAGAAGAAAATCATAAACAAGACTAAAAAAGAAAGCTGGTGATATGCTTAAAAATCAAACAAATTAATCACATACAGTTTGGACTTGCGCCGGGGATGGCTCATTGAGATCAAAAGGATTCATCGATTTGGAAGGCTGGATGGAAGTTGGCATTGGCATGGGCTGCAATATCATGGTTTAGAATTGCAAGTAATTTAACTAAAAATGCAGCAAGCGGAGCAGTAAGATAGACAAAATTCATTATAGATTGATTTGACAACCATACCACTGGAGCATTGATATATTGCATGGAAAACCCCACACCACGGGGCGGACCAGTTTGCCACCCATGAACTGGTGCATGAAAAGATGAATAGGTTGCTGTGAAAAGATCCTGTCGAAAATCCAAGGGAGCTTAAGAACTAAGAAGCATTCATTATCATACATATACCTTTAAATACATAAAAGATAATACCCATACCGCAGGCAGTTCTTGTCTTCCACTTGATTTTACATCTATGGCTGGAGGCTGTGATGCAGAACCCGGGGCAGGTGCTGAGACCCCATGAGGGGCTCCAGCGGTTTGTGTATTCAAGTTTGTGGGCACATTAGAGGCCACTGACAAATTCCATGGCTGCCAAAAAGTCCCCAAAAGCAACGAGATAAGCAAACACGGCATCATTTTCATTGCTATAATGCCAAATTTCAAAAAAACCATTGTACCTGATTGCCTAATGCACCATTGAATGGAGGGGTAAATTGTTGATTGGTAGGCTGACCACTGGAAGCTGGAAACTGAAAAGGTTGTTGATGCTGCACGCTAGGCCATGGCCCACCATTGACAGGAACTGGAGGTGCCAATCCAGGGGCCACAGTTGAAACACCAACAGGGTGAAATGTTGGCAAGCTATTAATTGTATTCACTACAGAAGCATTTGTATCAAGGGGGAATACAGGTGCATTTCCGGCCGACATAACTGGTGCAGCAGGTGCAGCTCCTGGTCCAGCTGCATGACTGGGTGTAGAAGCTGGAACTGACAATTGTGAGAGAACAGAGTCCAGGGAATTGGCATGTGGAGAAGTTTGGCTCACCTTCACATCAGGGTTAAAATCAAAAGAAGCCCAATTATTGTCATTAGTTGCACTAGCTGGTTGTGCAATCGAGTGGGATGCAGTTGTTTGTTGTGCTTGAGGCACTGTGCTAGTAACAGGTGGTTCAGGATCAGCATCAAAATCAATTAAGCTTACAGCATTCTCCAATTTGACTTCTGGCGGATTACTATTTGTAGATCCCAAGCTACTAGAAGAAGCAGTTCTCTGCAATCAAATGCCACAAAACTTTGAGACTAGAGAATGGGAGAGAAAACAAAAGATTGAAAAAGCTGCTCACATCTAAACAAAATTTCACATCGCTAATGCAAAGCAAAGTACTGTTTACCACTGCAAGTAGTAAAGTTATTTCTTGACTTCTATGACAATTGAATTCGCTAGTTTCTCAAACTACAGGGGACCATTATCCAGTTATAACAAATTACTAAATCTATTAATCAAACAAGTGCATTTCAATCAACAGAGTTCAGTATAGAGTCTGAAAATATCCGGTATAAATTCATTTTGGTTTTAGAAATTTAACACTGAAAACACTGAAGAAAAGCTTCCCAAACTTTTCAAATCCTCCATTCTGCTCCAGCCTACCTTCATTGCTATAGGCACCGATGAGCAACTCAACCCAAAATTATTTACATCACTGTTTTGCCAACACTGCGGCTTCTCCATTATTTATTTTTTCAAATGAACTGATTTTATGTTGTCTCCTGATTTAAATTAAAGCATGCAGAGCATAATTGCCTGATGAATGAAGACGGATGAAACAAACAAGACCGTGGATCACTATACCAAAACATATCCATGTCAAGATTCACATGATATAGAAAAAAACTAAAGAAATTCAAAATGTCAGTGGTAACCTCTAAAAAATAAACTATGCATTCAATAGTAGCAGCATGCGATAATAGAGTATTAAATGGCACCAAAAGAAAAATCATATACGCAACTGAACAAAACAGAAGCTGTACCTGTGTCTGTGAAAATCCATCAGCAGCCCTTATATTGGCTTTGGGAGGTTCACCAATACGAAGAGGCACTATGTTATCCCCTAAAATTTCTCTAACAGGCCGCACAACAGGTGGACTAGAGGATTCTGGATCTTTCAGCCGCTCAGGTGACCTGCTTTCTAGCTTAGATTCTCCATCAGAGGCTCTATGGTCATCAGCTTTCCTTCCATTTGCAAATCTATCCTCCCGACGCCAATCGTTGACTACCTCTGGACGAGCAGGACTTCTCCGATGATCATTATACTGTCTACTTTCTTGATCATATCCAGGGCTTCTTCTTTCATCATAACCATGTCTGGAATTCCTGTCATCGCTTCTTCCACCAGGACTAGACATTTCACTATGACGACGTTCATACGTATCCTCATACGGTGGACTTCGAGACCCTCCTCGGTACGAGTCATCTTTGTCTCCCTGCATTAAGTTCGTCATTCGGAAGATGAACAAATTTCTAATTGAGATTTTACATAATCCCAAAAAACTTGCCATTCAAATTTCAGAAACATCATGCATTGAAAGTTAATCGCAGGAAAACATAGAACAAGAGAAATTGATTATCTCACCAGCTTAGGAGGCTTTCCATAGTTCTTATCTCCACTGTATCTTCTATCCACATAAACATGCTTAATAAAGTCCCTAAGGCGATCAACTTTACTGGTGGGAAAAGTATGAATCAGAATGCTATCATTATTAAAATGAAATAAGAAAGAAGACATAGATGAGTGACAACCTGCTATCAGGGGCAGACTGACGTTGTGGATCCCATTCTTTAAGATAGATTTCTCTTGCATGCTGCGATTAAGATTTAGAAGTCAGTTGACTGTGAAAGCAGAATAGACAACTCAAAATAATACACTGGGCAGATATCTAACCCCCTGCAAGAGGAGTAGGTTGCATACCTTATTTCCTCCTTCTTGAAGAGCAGTAACTTCTTGTGTAGTAAATTTAGCCATTGATATTGATTTTACTCTGTGTGTGAACTCGCGACTAGATATAATTTCAAAAGGTTAAAGTCAGTGCAAGAAATTTTATATCCCTCCCTCTCTATACACACACACACACACACATCAATACCCGTACATATCCACACATGCACAGAATAAGTAGTTTCTCAATCAAAAAACTGAAAAAGACAACATAGCCGTGCAAGAGAAAGAGACAGGCTACTGATTAGATGCATTAACACTTACTGTATTCCACTACAGGGGGTGCAAACAAATGTCCAGAAATTTGTACATACGTATTGGGGGCCCTGCTCAAACAAAAATAAATTAACATTACATGAACATATTCAACAACGCTATCTTTCTATAGCAACATGGTAGTGCATGCAATTAAACTATAATGACACTGGTATATCAAACAATATGTTCTACTTATTAGCAACCACCGGATGAGAAAAGAAAGTAAACAAAAACAAAAATTATTTGATATGGTTGGTGCAAAAATTTGTGCCTAGTATGTGCATCATAAATGTGGACAAACTAATCGCAATTTCTTTGGAGTATATATATACGTAAGCAAAAACGATTTAGTAACTGTGTCATTCATAGCAAAACCGTGATCTAGTAAAACATTTAAAGAAAAAACCTTGATTTGGTCTAGTGTTACTGAAAAATCATATGCAAGACCTCAACCTCCAAGAATCTTTAATGGTCCAGTCTCCAATATTAAGGAATGAACAATTGTCTTACAAATGGTTCTAGAATGTTAGCTAAAGAACAGTATGTATAAAAGAAAACACGCTGATGCCTTTCTTCCAAGGCCACAATGAAATCAGTAAAGCAATCATAAATCTTGTTTCTTCATTAGATAACATGAGATACTCTATCACTTTTCCAGTTTTCATAGTTAGATTCCAGCGATTTATTGTAAACACAACAAAACTAACTACGACGCCTATTAATTAAGATTCTCATAATAGAAGTGCATTAGCATAATTCTAAGTTTGTTACAATGCAATTATGCAATGAGTGTATAATGTATTTGGCTCTAATAACACTAACACCATATAAACAGCAAGTAAACTGAAGTATACCAGACTGTTACAATTAATGCATCGACGATTCTCTGGAAGCTTCAAAAGTCCTCTAATTATCCGTTCATTTTTCTCATCTTCCCTCACTCGATTCGCCATTTCCGCTGCTCAAGACTAAATCACATCAACAAAACAAAACACATAGTTACTTCAATTGATCTTAAACTCATAAAATTCACCGTATTAAGACCTATCAATATTCACACACAAAATTTTACAACAGTAACTAAGTCATCAGCCGCCAACAAATGGAAACATAATTCAACAATCTAAAACGACGGATCTGAGAAATCAAAACTAGCAATCAAAAAATTGAAAAAAAAGCTCAACATCAGCCAGTTCAGAATCCAAAAAGTTAAAACTAACCTGAATTTCGATAAAGACTGTTAAAAAAAATGCTTTAATTTGAAAATAAATAGAGATCCAGCAGTAACACAGTGTTCAGTTACAGTATGTTGAATTTACGTACAGAACAGAGAGAAAAAAAGTAGAAATTGCAGAGAGATCAAAGAGGAAAAAAAAACGGTAACTAAGAAGAAAGTTTTTTTTTGGTAACAGCTAAGAAGAGCTAACTAAAGTCTTGCTTTTCCCAAAAATGTAGCCAGAGAGTAATTAATTAATTAAATTAAAAAGAAGAGATATTATTATGATGTTCTCGGACACAGAGGAGAGCTGTACCCTGGCTGTCCCTACAAGCATGCGATGCGGATGCTATTGCTAAATGAGTGGGCTCTGTGATGCTCTTTGATCTTTTTCTTGACGGTTTTGGCTGCGTTTTGGTTTAAAATTACAGTCGCCGAAGACTAGTCTAAGGTCATACACGGCGACTGCAACTCTGATTTTATTCTTTATGGGATAATTAGGCAATTAATTCAAACAATTATCTGATTAATTACTGCTCATTTAAATTTTTTTATTTAATCACCATTATTATTAATCAGATATATATGAATTTTTATTTATCTTTTTGATAATTAGAGAGAGGGAGCGCTTGTGGAAAAAACTGAACCCACGACCTTGAAGTTTATTGTCCAACGCTTATACCGTTTGAATTACTTCTCATTATTTAGATGAAATATTTGGTTTATCCTATATTTTGTTTTTAGATTTTAAATGTTTTAAGTTTTTAACTAATACTAAGAAGAGGATAGGAGAAAGAAAAAATAACATGTGAATTATGAATTGGACTAGAGAGAGAAAATATTTTTAGAGAGAGAAAGTTTGATTTTGATCGGTTTCGAGTGCAGAAGACGGTGGTTCTCGGCTTCTAGCCGGAAATCATCGTCTCTTAGCTCGTTTCTTGTTTTGTTTTCCTTGTTTTTGAATAAATTGCTCTGTTTTTGAGAGCTTTGTGTGATTTTCATGTGTTTTGTTCGATATATAGTCTGTATTTTTTAGATCCTTGGATCGTTCAAGATTTTTTAGCTGTTTGTTCAAGTTTCAGATTTAAGTTTTTGAAGATTCAAGCTTTTTATATTGTTTGAGGTATATTAGTAACGGAACAAGAGATGAATAGAGGTTCTGAAGGTACAATTGGTGTTAGGAAATTTTCAACACTTGAATTCTTCCTGGATACTTAACACCTGCAAGATTTGTGTCTTTAAATTTATGTTGTTGTTTCATTTCTTTTCGTGAATCAATTATAGCGTTTCAGTTTGTTTTTTAATTTTTTATAATTTAATTTACGATGTACTTTAACGATTTAGGTTGTAATCCGTTTTTTTTTTCAAAGCTATGAATTAGATAGATAGGATCAAGTTTACAAATTGATGAAAGTCATATTAACAAAATCTAACCATATGAACTTTCAAAATGCAAACCAAAGACAAAATTAAAAATACATATGAAGCTTATAGAAAACAAGCAAAAAATAATCGAAAAAACATAATCGAAGCCGGAATCCGTTTATTGTTTTAATATATTATCTTTTGACCCAAAAAATTATGAATTGGAGTTTTTTATCATTCATCACTCCACTTATATGTCATAATTTTATTTTATTTTGCATAAACAATTTGTAATAAAAAAAAGTACGATAATAATTTAGAGAAGCTAAATGTTGTTTATGATTCTAATTATAAATTTATTGTCCAAGCAAGAATAATTTTAAGGTTTAATTCCTAAAAAAAAACCCACCTTACACTTTTTTTTCGTTTATACTCTGACCTTATAAAAACACCATTTGTACTCAATTTTGAGTTTTTATGTTTCATCCCTAACCAAAAGCATTAAATTGTACTCTTTTCATTTGAAAGAGTTTAAAACATACTTTTTTCTATTTTAAAAAATATAAATAAATCCTTAAACTTAAAAAATAATCAAATACATCCAAATAATTAATTAATTTTTTTAATTTTATAAAATAAGAAAATAATTAAAATAATTATTATTATTTTTAATTCTTTTGTCGAAAATATTTTTAAAAAAAATTAAAAAAATTAAAAAAAATTCGGAAATACTTTTGAAAAAAATTAAAAAAATTATTATTATTTTTAATTTTTTTGAAGAAGATGGTATTTTTGTACTATTAATAACATTAATATCTAATTAGTATATAAGTTAAAAATGAAGGATTATTTTAAACTTTTTCTCAAATAAAAAGAGTACAATTTAATGCTTTTGGGTAGAGATGAAACAGAAAAACTCAAAATTGGGTACAAATGATGTTTTTACAAAATCAGGGTATAAACGAAAAAAAATACAAGGTGGGTTTTTTTTAGAGAATTAAGCCTAATTTTAATAATAACGCAACAACCTATTTGTAAACCCATGCATATGTGGTCCCATAAATCCTTAAGTATATGATAATTTATGAACCCATAGCACCGGTTGTTAGAGGCCACCATGGCTTAACCGCGGCCATAGCGACACCCAGAACTGCCATGCCATGACTAATCAATATTTATCAATTAGTGATTCACTAATTTTACTGGGCTCGAATTGAGAGAGAAAAATTAAATCAGTTCGGAATAAAAATGAGTATTTACACCTTTAATGTCTCACCGATTTGAATCTAGAGGGTGGGCTCTGATTGATCAGAAAATAAATTATAATTGAGAGAGAGAAAACAAATTAGTTAAAATGCGGAGATGAGACTGAGTATTTATACCTTTGCATAGCATATATATTTAATATATAATTAGAGATGTGGATAATCAAATACAAATTATATTATATATATATATATATATATATATATATATATATATATATATATATATATATATATATATATATATATATATATATAACACATAAAAAAAATATTTATCTCTATTTTAATAGTAGTTAGACATGCTCACCGGATGGGCTCAAGTCGGGCTGAGACGGGCTTGGCGGGTTTATTAATTTTTATGTAAGACCAGCCTAACCCGAACCAGGTCCAGATTTCATGTTTTCTACCTGAACCTGACCTTTATACTTTATAAATGCAGGCTCGGGCCGGAATTTATCAGACTTACATGAGGATTGTGAAATAAATAAAAGCTCGAACTGTTTATAAAATAACGGATTTTTTTGGCTTAGATTTATGCTGGACTTGAAACAAAAAATTAGTGTTCAATTTCAGCCTTAAATGGATGGGCTTGGACGGGCGGACCGGATATCCAGACCAATGAATAAGTCTAGTGACGGTAGAGATATTATACGATCATTTTTTGTGATAAGGCCATTAAAAATTACTTGAAAGTGATACTGAATGAAACGACTAAACTAAATGCGCTAAACAAAACTGTACTTATATATTAACACATAGATTTTCTTGCCATTCATGACAAATTGTATGGAAGAATTTTTTTAACTAGTAAAGGATAAAATTGCCAAAATACTGTTACTTGTACAATGATTTTTGTTCAGTTGTAATAATAGATAATAGATTTGGCCGAATGTGTCATTTTGAACACTAATTATTAAAATATGTGAATCCATATAGTAAAATTTAGTCGATTGCTTATATCTTAAAAATCCTAAAAACAACATTAATATATAACAATCCCTTCTATTTATCAGCTTTTATTGTTTGTAAAATCCGTGTGGTATATTAATTCGTCTTCTATGAACAATATGTTGTTTAATGTTGACAATATATATCCTGAAAATAATTTATATATTGATTATATAATGTTTAATGCTATCAATTATCAGTTTAAATAAACATACTTAGCTACATCACGTACAATTTGTCTTATCACAGTTATATTTCATTTGTATTTTATTTGAAATTACACCCTATTAAAACAGAATACTAATTCAATTATTTATTATTCATAAATATTATTGAAGATCATTATTCCCCCTCCCACTTATATAGTTGTTATAGATGTAATTAAAAATGTGGATAATCGAATATAAATAGATTAACCAAATAAAATATTGCATATATACATTTAATCTAACACATAAAAGATATTTATCTTTATTATAATGGTAGTAAGACCTGTTCATGGGATGGGCTCGCGTTGGGCCCTAGCCGGTTTTAGCAGGCTTTACTAGTTTTTTCATAGGGACGATGACAAAAGTACCTAAAATTTTAAAAATATTTACAAAAATACCTGTAAACTTTTTTTATTTACAAAAATACGACTGATTTAAAATTAATTACAAAAGTATCAAAAAATGAAAATTAATTACAAAAGTACGATTTGTATAATGTCGGTATAATTATGGTATAATTTTGGAATATTAAAACTATAAATCAGATAATTTAAAAATAATATTTGGTTTATTATTGGTATAATTTCAGTATATTTTTGGTATATTGATTATAAATTTTTATATATATTTTCTAGTTGATAACATGTATTTTTTTTATGTGTATTTTTCACTATAGTTGGTAATGAATTAGAGAATTTGTATACTCTTGGTATACTGATGGTATAATTTTGGTATATTATTAATTTAATTTTCAGTATACGATTTGATGTAATTTTGGTAAATTTTTATTTAATATTAATAAAATCTCAGTATGTATAATGTTGGTATAATTTTGGTACAATGTTGATATAATGTTAGTTTATTAGTATACTAACATTATACCCACATTATACACCGTATGTTTGATATTATTTTTTATTTTTTTGTACTTTTGTAAATATTATTAATATTTTTGTAAATGAAAAAAGTCAACATATATTTTTATAATTATTTTTATTTTTTTTGGTAAATGGTGTAATTTCCTCTTTTTCATAAGCTTAAGTTTGGCTCGAGTCGGGTCTGCACTTCATATTTTCTGCACAACCCTTATACTTTATAATTGCGGGCTCGAGCCGGACTTTTTCAAACTTACATGAAAAATTATAAAAACAGTGAAAGCTCGAGCTCGTCCATATATTAGCAGGTTTTTTACGGATTTGGGCTCATGCTAGACTTGAGACACAAATTTAGTATCCAAGTCCGGCCTTAGAGGGACAGGCTTGGGCGGATGGGCGGGCTAAATATGAAGACCCATGAACAGGTCTAGTAGTAGTAAAAATAACTATATGATTGTTTTTTTGTGATAATACCATTAAAAACTGCTTGAAAATGATATTCAAATAAAATAACTAAATTAAAATGCGCGAAATAAACTTATACTTATATACTAACATGTGCATTGTCTTGCCATTCATGATGATGAATACATGTTTCAAATTACTCAAAAGTATTATTAGATATTCTTTTATTGTGACTATAAATTTGAGCATATATTAGTGCATATGTTTAATATCTATACTATATATAAAAGCACGGATGGGGAGAACAGGCAAATTTACTGAATAATCCTTTTTTATGTACTACTAAATAATGGTTTTATAGTCATTAACTAATTAGTTATTTAGTTATTCACTATTGTAATTAAAATTCTAATTAGAATAGATAGCTAAATTATCTCCAACTTAGTTTTTGGTATGTAAAAAATAACTAAATTGTCTCCAAATTAGTAGAAATACCTATCTTTTACTTTGATTGAACTACAAAATTAAAATACTGTATTTGGTCAATATATTATTATTTAAATTTCTATCTTATTATTTTTAAAGATCTTATTAATAAAATTAAGTTAATTATTTAATTATGGTTATTATAAATTAAAAGAAGAATAAATTCAGTATGGAAAAAAAATTAATAACCGGATATATTATATTTACTTTTACAAAAATTCTTAACTAATTTAAAATTAATTATAAATAAAAATTGATATAATAATAATAAAATTACTAATATGTTCATTGACGAGTTACGTTACGAGCCACGTGCATAGCACGTAATGCGAAACTAGTGTAATTAAAAATGTGGATAATCAAATTCAAATTGATTAACCAAATAAAAATATTTCATATATACATTTAATTTAATATTTAAGAAAGAATAAAATTTTCTTACCGCCTAAAAGAGGCTGCTCACGTGCTTCTTTTAAATCCTGATTGTTGGTTAAATAACCAGTTTAATATTAATTAATTAAGTAGTACTAGACCTGTTATTTAACCTACTTAGAGTATATTTTACTTTTTTTGTTATTGAAAATCTATTATAGTTTTACATATTTTTAAAAAATATTATCATTTTATTCTTACATACATCTCTTTCTCTGTCACTGTTGCATCTCCTCTTCGGTTTATTGACTATGTTTAATTGTCTCAAAAAATCTAATTAAATTTGCATTCCATATGTTCTTCATTCTTGTTAATTTCCTTCTTTCTCTTCTTCAAGTTCAAAGTTACTAACTAAAATTATATTTATAGCTGCATTTTATTTTTAATTTCACTGATTTATGAATAATATACATTCAAATTAATTAGAAATATAAAGGAGCCTATTGGGTTATGCACAAAAATTCCAGATTGCATATTAAAATTTTATAATATTGAACTCCTCCGTGTCCATCTGTCATTTGAAATATTCTAAAAAATATTGTGTGCGGAGCGGTTCAATATTTACGTATTTATCAAGTTCAGGGGTCAAATCGGATTATTTAACAAGTTTCGATAGGTGAGACGTTAAGTTTAGAGGTTAGATGGATAAAAGAATACAAGTTTAATGGTCAAACTATATATTCAGCCGAATAAGAAGGTGGTGGGAGTTAGCACAAGGCCTGAATTTTTTGTAGCTTATGTAAGATGATAGAAGTTCAAATTTATTCCCAAAACCAATCACATGATTCAGGATTGTGACCTTAATTTGCCACCTTACTGCTGTCTTTATCGCCTAATCACAATTGTTGAATATTTCATAATTTGTTAAGATATAATTGATAAAACAATTAATGGTATAATCTAATAGTTAGCATATTCTAATTCCAACTTATGCAGCATGTGGTATGAATAATTTAAATAAAAATTGAGAGATGATTCCTTTCATTGCAGTTTGATAATCTACATCTAACAAAATAATAATAATAAATAAATAATTTATTTGTATAAATTATTAATTAAAATGACACATTTTTGAAAAAGATTTATTAATAGAAGAGAAGATAAGTGATTTATTTCCAAATGATCTATTAAACTCCATCGAAGAATTTGAAATTGTAGTAGAAGTCTCAGATAACAGTTTAAATTTCTGAATTTTAAATAACAATTACAAATTTTGAATTATGTTCCTTCAGCTGATTTCGTTATTGCTATGAATTGTCTTATTGTGGCCATTGTCTCATGAGCTCGTCGTATCGATGCTGCTATTCATGTTGCTTTCTCTGTTGAAGGTGTTATCATTTTGTTATTCATTGATTTAGTTTATCCTTTATGCTAATCATAATCTTGTTTATCAGAGTTTAATATTATACCTGCATGGTTGTAAGGAAAATAATGCATACGTTAAAAAAATGTCAATTTAGCTGAGATATTTAAATGTGTTTTTTTATTTTTCAGCGCCAAATTTTTATTAATTAATTGATATGGTATTGAAATTAAAGTTAATAATGATAAAAATTAAATCAATCATTTTTATCTAAACCAACAAGTCGTAATCCAAATGGTATGAGCGTTGAGCAGCAAATTACTGGTAAGGTCGTGTTAAATCCTCCCACAAGCGCTCTCTTCCCCAATTATTAAAAAAAAATTAATAAATTAAATATTTAGAAACGCAATAAAATGAATATGTTTTGTCGCTTTTAAATTTAATGGTAAATTTTTGCCATATGGCGGTGTTATTTGTGGTGCACCCTAATCTTATATAATGAGAGGAAAAAGAACATGGTTTCCCAATTTTCGCTGTATATTTTATGCTATGCTCAAATGCTCTATGCCACATGAAATTCTTCTGGATTGCATATTAGCCATTTACATAAATATTTCTATATAAAAAGGGTCATGTGACCAACATGACTTCACTGGTTTTTGGCCTTATTTTTAAAGAATTATGTCATCTTCTTAGATCCATTCAAAGAAACACTCATCACATGGACCAACCTGTGGAGACTAATGTTTTATTGTTGAGATTAGACCCTTTAATTTATAAGAAAATTCATACATTTCTATCTTCCAATAATTCTCATCAACTCTCCAATAATTCATGGCCTCTTGCCTTATTTCAACAATTATATTTCTCCAAAGACAGTTGTCAACAACTTCAGTATTTTTAATTCAAAAAAGAAATCTGTATTCTCAAATAATGTTTTTAACTAAATAAAATGTATTTATCTATTGACAATTATACATTATTTATTAAATATACTATACTTTTAAAATTTTATCAGTTATGTTGATCATCTTTTAAAATGTTCTCAATTATACTCATGTTTAGTTTGTAGTAACTAACTTGACGAGACATTGTATATGCCAAGTATGATATTTTTATACGCATAGACGTATAATATTATACCATGTCAGCTCTAAATAACTTGTGAATATATTTGGTAATAATGAACTAAACTCACAAATTTTTTAAATTAATAATATCTCGTCAAGTCAGTTAGTCTTATATTTAACAAATAAAATATAGTCGTGAATAGATTAATACATATTTGTCATTTAACTATTACTTTATAATCTAGCAATATTCATACATTACCCTATCTTAAAATAGAAGTCAACAATCTCATATATTGGTCTGTTTACTATTACTTTATAATCTAGCAATATTCATACATTACCCTATCTTAAAATAGAAGTCAACAATCTCATATATTGGTCTGTTTTTGTACTTATATCATGGTTGAAACGCCTTCCATCTAGCTACCCGTGCCTTCATTGTTACAAAAGCAATGGTTAGAACGTTGCAAGGGTCTATCTCGGCTAGGGCAGCACAAACCATTGTTGTAAGAGAAATTTTAAATTTATTAGTCGATTTCCCGTATGTTCTTAAATTCATGCTAGATCATCATGAATATCTTTAGACTTTTTTGCATTTAATTTGGTTTGGTAAAGATTACTATTATTTTCTTAAAAAAGAAGAATTAAGAAGTGAATAAATAGTAGTATTAAATGAATTTTATTTTTTTATCGTTCAGCGCCTAGTTGTATTGACACATTATCTATATGCTGATTGTATTTCTTTCATTTAGTTCATACGTGTATTACTTATAGATGCATGAATTGAACCACACTCAAATCAATTAGTTCAAACTCATCCATATTGATATAAGAGACGTCCTAATTTACTATGTACTGTCATTACTAAACACTTCTGTAACCTAATTAATTATAGATAAATATATCTCCATTGGCATGCAATTGATAATACACCTTTTTTTCACGTCCCATTATAATGACCTGTCATGAAGTTTGATGTTTCTAGTTCCATTTATAATTATTGGGTGGCGGTGACCCTTGTCTTTTCTTTATGCTTTTTTTCATCCTCCAGCATTATGAAATAGTAAGCTTTAATATCCCTTAACTTCCACAAAAAGTCACATGAGATTAGAGTAATAACCCACTTTTAGTTCTATTACTCTCCATTCTTTATTAATTAAAGTTCATTATCACATGAAAATTCCTTCATTTTAAGCCTTTTTATAGTTCCTCACATGATAAAACAAAATCTCTATTTATGTATTAATTGAGTAACTTTTTCTATACATTTTGTTGACTACTGGTCTATATAGGAGGAAATGTGTGTTGTTCAATCATTCTATTTTTTTTATCTATTTTGCCTTTCCCAATAAAAGAATATGACATTCAGCTTTTCCTCTCTATATCTCTCTCTGTTTAGTCTATATTATGCATATCTGAGGATATAATATATAGTGTATATATCAGATTTAGCTTCTCTGATTTGTTATTGTGGAAAATATATAAATATTATTTGGTAGAGATTATGGGTAAGGTTAGTTTTGGAAAAGTATTGGATTGCCTTTGTGTTACTACAAGATCAACTTCTTCATGTTTCTGCATGAATTACTTCGAGGAAATTAATGAAAATGAAGAGTTTGAGAAAAAACCTCTTATAGCAAGTCAAAATGGTGATGGTCATGGTGAGGTGCTGAGATTGAAAGATGTTGTTTCTGCCAAGCAAACTTTGGCTTTTCAACTGAAGCCTAAGGTATGTCGTTCTTGGTGGAATCTGATTCTTTTAATAAGAAATTTCTACGAGATAAAAAAAATAGTTTGTTCGTCGGATGGTGGTGGTTCGATAAACATTCCGATGTTTAAGTTAATATTTGAGCATTTAAAAGTTTTTACGAATTGAGTTATAATAATTGCTGAAATGCTAATTTAAGTATTAGCTAGAGTGCTTATCAGATATCATCGCTCTGCAAGCAAACTAGTAGTATCTTTTTTTTTTTTGCACTTCTTTTTTAAAAGGTCATGTTTTGTTTTATTATTATGAAAATTTATATAACAGTTCAATAGTTTGTTTGAATTTTTTTCTTGATGGTTAATGCAGATAGTGGTGCTTAGAGTTTCTATGCACTGCATTGGCTGTGCAAGGAAGGTTGAGAAACATGTTTCCAAGTTGGAAGGTACGTACATTATTGAAATTAAATCCTCAAACTTTTTTTCCAATACACTTCTTATTTTTATTTTTTTGCATTAAAATCAATTTCGACTCGAATTTTAGTCATTTTTCAGCAAATTAGGGATGATATGCACTGCTACGCAAGTGATTTACAACAACATTAGCGAGTAGTGGCCAAATAAAAAATATTTGGTCTATAAATAAGTTTTCGAATCTGTTATATTTGTTTCATCTATAAAGAATTTTTGATTGTTTTAATATAATATTTTTATTAATTTTATAAAATTAAAAGATTTTTTTAACTTTTAAAATGGCTATCAACTATAGATTTATGGTTATCTTTTTATAACACTAGTATTAAACAAGTGTTATCATTAACCTTCAATCACACTGTATATAAATAAAAATAACAATACTACAGGAGTGAGCTCATACAAAGTAGACCTGGAAAGCAAGATGGTGGTTGTAATTGGAGACATTATTCCTTGTGAAGTGCTACAAAGTGTTTCCAAAGTTAAATTTGCTCAGCTTTGGAATTCTCAATCCTAAACTTTTGTGTGTATCCAAATATGCATTCCACCTCATCAACATATTGTACTCCTATAATTTTCATTTAATTTTTTTTAAGTGCTAAGTTAAATGTATATATAACTTATTACTATATGTATGGATTGTTTGTAACATATGTTTAAGTTCCCCATCTCTTGTCTCTAATATATATGTTTTTTAACTTATTCTTCTGTTGCATTTTCTATGAGCATTGGACTGGGTGCAATGTACAATGCTCACATTTTTTTAAATTTAATCAGGGCAATGGTATTTGTATCTTCATGCTTGAAAAAAAATTACATTTAAATATCAACCATAATGAAAATAGAGCAAGTCAACTTAGAGATAGTCTAGTGACAACTCGATAAAAATGTAATGTCCAGATTGGGAGAGTTTTATTGCAATCTCTATTTATTATAATCTTTGCATATATTTATCTGCCCACAATTTTAACTCATTTACCATATAAAATCATGATTATTAAATCTTACTGTATATTATATATCTTTCAACCTTTGCCAAATATAACAATGACTCATTTAGAAATAATATGACGTGATGCTATATGTCTATGAGTACAAAATTAATTTTACACGGCGTGTATCACATCGTGGCATATTAGCTTCAAATTGACTGTGAATATATTCGATAAAAGCGAAAAGATGATAGTATATATGATAAAATTAAAAAATTATAATAAATTTGGCAAACAAGCTAAATTTTGTGGATAGATAAATATACTACTTTATTATAATGATAAAAAGTACTCTGATCGTTTACACAATTTTTTGTTTTGAAAAAGCAGAATGTAATACAGTAGTGAAAATACAAGATCTCAAACATCAAATTAAGCAATTTTTGTTTTGTGAAATTAGAAAATTAGAATTATTGTCAAGTGCTTATTTTTAAAACATGATTAAAATTATTAGAATTAACTTTTTTTCAGTCAATTTGGTAAAGTAATTTAAAAATATGTTTATTTGGAAACAAATGTATTATAAGTTGGAGGGCAAGTTGGTAGAGTAAAAGTAATGGGGTGTTGGATGTTGTGGGTTGAGGGAAAGACAGATGATAAACAATGTGTCCTCTGCAGCAAACATGATAAATCATCTTCAAGATTTTCAACTATTTGACATCAATCAGCATTTCTGAATCCAAATCCTCATCCCCATCATCAATTCATTACAAAATTTATAACACACACTGCTGCCTTTTATAAGCTCACCAAAAAGTTCGTTTCGGTTTTAGATTTAACAAAAAAAAAATTAATAATGTTGAATTCGTCATTTAAAACAAAAATATTTTTAAATTTTGTATTTTGACTTGTTTTATGTTATAATTTCATAATAATTTTCTGTCATCTCGGTTCAATTTATATATAATTGTTCAACTATTTCACATCATCTAATTCTCATCTAAAAAGTAAAACGAACCAAAATACGAAATTTAAGATGTTTTTTTTTTTTTTTGAAGTTGTAAATTCTAATGTTGTTTATTTTTATATTAATATTGAAAAGGCAAGATGAACCTTTAGTAATAATTTCACAATCCATTTCTTTGACAGAGCTCGAAGGATATAAACATGTCAGAACAACTTTGCACATATATAATGTGCTAGTAGTGTGCCATGGACCTAATTTTTTCAGCACAAAATTTCTGATAATACACAATTACCAGATGTTTAGCCTCTCACAGAATGGGGTAATTTGCACTACTCCCTGAACCATCTATTTAAACTTTAATTCGCAATTTAATTGTTTGTAAGTTTTTATTTAATAATTATGGTTAATTTTTTCTAACGTTGTCCATTTTTAATGATGTGCCATTTTGTTTAATAGTCCATTTGATGATATGTCAACTAACTTTAATTTTATTGAACTGAAAGATTTTAAAAATTCTAATGTATCCTGCAAAAATTTAAAGAAATCTCACGTTGTTAAAAGATTTTATATAAATTCAATAGCAATTTAAATTTTTAGTGAATGCAGTAAGATTTTACCTGACTGACATGTCACCAAATGGACTATTAAAGTCAAGTGATACATCATAATAAATTAACAGCGTTAAAGGAATTTACAGTAAAGACAATTAAATTATTAAATAAAATTTAAAAATAATAGAGATACGGATTGAAATTTTAAGATAATTTTAAAGAAAAAAAGATACTTCAGGGTGGTTAATGAAAATTACATATCTACAGGATGCATGTCAAAATTATTACCTATACCTATTGACATATATATTAATTGAATTAGCTTCAACCACAAAAATAAAACTATACTTCCTCCATCCTGTAAAGATAAAAAAAAGTTGTATTTTCACTAAAATTAAAAAGTTAGTTAGTTATAGTTAATTTATGTTAAAATTTCTAAATTATCTTTTTATTTTTTTTAATGGTTTGCAAAAACTAAAACCACTACATAAATATTGTCCAATAAAATTTCATGTGTTTAAATACATTGGAATTATAATCAATTAATATTGATGTAATCAATTTTAAGAATATTTTACTAACACTACTTTTTTTATATTTATGAAACAAAAAATAGCTATTTTTTCTATTTTTACGGGACGGATGAAGTATGATTTTTTTTTTATATTAGTTACTTCTTTTATTTTGTCTTTTTATGAAATTTAATTTATTTATTTTTATAAAAGCTAATAAGAATTTAATTCTAATATTATAGCTAAACAACTGTACAATTTAATTTAGTTTGTTAAGCGATCTGCTTATAATATGTATATGCTTGCTTTTTTTCTATATCAGGTTAGTAAAAGTATATTCTAAATTTTTTAACTATTTCTGATTTGGTTAAATAAGAACTTTTATGGACCAGAATAAAGTTACACTATTATTCTTTATTGAAATTCATTTGTTAGATTATTATTACTGTTAACCTAAGATAATAAAATATGTCATCATATGGTTGCACTACACCATCACTATGCCTGGAACTTAGGTTGTCGCAGAGTTATTTTAGAAGTAGATAATAAAGCAGTGGTTCAGAAGATAAACAACGTCGAGATTGCAGCGCAGCATTCTAACATGCTTTTTGCCATTCGTGCCTGGATCGCTAGGGATTGGGAGGTGAAGGTTTGCCATGTCTATAGAGAAGCCAACAACATTGCAGACCACTTAGCGTCTATAGGGCACGGGAAGCTGATCGGATTAGCGATTCATGAAGATATTCCGGCTAGTTTGGTGCCTTGGATTTTACATGATATGCATGGAGTATCATAACTTATGATAGAAGTGTTTGTACTTGAGTTTTCTTAGGGTTTTTGCCTCTTCACTTGTATCAGAAAAAAAAGGAAAAAAACAAGTTGGGCCTATGCTAATTTGGGCTTGAAAATTCCAAATCCGTCCCCCTATGGCCCATATAGACATAAAATCCCATACCGTACGGCAACGTTTTAGCTTTCCACGTGGTCAACTATCACATTCTTTTTATCCATCTTCTTCATCTATAAGTCTGACTGAACAGTTACATTACGTACCAAACAACCTTACTCGCTTTACATTAAAACGACACCGCAATGGAGAAACTTCTTATTTTTCTCTCTCTCTTCCTACTCATAGCACCATTCTCCACCGCAAACTTTAATCCTCACCCGCCGTCCGCCGCCCACGTCGAGCTAACAAACTATGGCTTCCCTATCGGGCTCCTCCCAGCCTCCGTCGTAAAGTACAGTTTAAACCAGACCTCCAGCGAATTCACCGTGAATTTCGGAGGCTCGTGTAAAATCACGCTGCCTCCTGATAATTACTTGGCCACGTATTCTAAAAAAGTGACGGGTAAGATCGGGTCGGGTCGGATCTCGGAGCTGGATGGTATTCGTGTTTGGGCATTTTTTAAGTGGTGGTCTATTACAGGGATTAGGTCTAACGGGGAGGATTTGGTATTTGAGGTAGGTATGGCTACGGCTAAATATCCGGTGAAGAATTTCCTTGAAAGTCCTCCGTGTGAAGGGAAGCGTGCTTCTTCTTGAGAGGGCAGGTTCGTTCTTAGTTCGTAGTTATAATAATTTTTCTGCTTTTTTGTCTACTAATGGATTGTATAATTTTTTTATTATTAATGGTTATTACAATTATGTTTTTTGGTGTGATCAAGTTACTGATTAGGTTTTAAAACTCTGTTTTTAATTGATTGTTTAATTCTCTGATAACACGAGACTGAGTTAGGTGATCGATAATTGATCAAATTAAGGTTTTTAGCGAGACTGGTGGCTTAGAATAGCTGAACTTGATGAAGTGTATGAAAATGTGTTAATCCCCTATTGTTTAGTATTGTTTTTCATTTATTTTCGGTATTTGCTTTTATTTTATGTAGTTGTTAATTTTAATTTATACAATACTCAAATTAGTTTTATTCTTAGACATTTAGGAGTAAATTAATAGGTGGATAAAGTAAATAATTTTTCTAGGTACAATATTTGAATTTCGATCTATATTACTTGTGACGACTCTCTCCGGTTTTTAAAATAATCTATGATTCAATCATGTGCTTGGTTGGAATGCTTTAGTTTAGCTAGAACAATCATGATCATATCACCATCCATATCTACTTATTGGTCTTGTTGTTTGTATCTTTTTGTTATGTTTCCTTGATAATTGCTTAACTTATATGATTAATTAATTTTCTGATACATTGGGTTTATCGTTGTTATTTTATATTTAGAGGTCGATGGACTTTGGGTGAAAACTCAACCTCCAAAGCTGAAGTATCAATCTATGTCCAACTTGTAACTAACCCATGCAATATGTTTCTGTTTATATTTTGTTTTTCGATTTACAATTACTCGAAACTGACATGTAGATCATCTGCAAAACTGGTCCTTAGTCCACAATTGCAAGATTTCTAAAGTATATACAATATGCATATGTTTTGAAATATCTGTGAAATTCATCGATTACTGTTGCACGATATGAAAATTGAAGCATTAAACTTCAGCTTCATTTGCTTCCATATGAAAATACACTCTTAATTTGCTTCTCATTTTTTGTTGTCTTAATAATGTACATCAAACTAATATATTGTTCCTTTTCTCGTACAGGGTTCTGATCCGATGCATCTATTATCTATTTAATGGTTTCCCCTGCTGCTCTAGAAGAGGCTTTAAGCAGATCCAATAAATTGTAAGCCATTTATATTTATTTAGATTATATCGATCAGGATCTTCATGTGCGCCTTTAGGCTTTGTATCTGTATATAAGCCACGGATTATATGAAGCAACGTTGTTAAAATTAAAACTGTTATTTGGGTAACTTTTAATGCAAATGAGAAATTGGCGAGCATACAAGAGGATTTGACCAATCAAATGTTATAAAATCATTTTCCTCTAACATTTGATTGGTCGAGTCCATGCCTTTAAGAACCTTCCTAATAATGTAAATATTCTGTCAGCAACCCTCTGTTTGACTGTGATTAGGGCATAAAAACTACCTTCTGCATTTACTAAGTTGGCTCATGGGGTCCATGTTATGAGAACATGTTTTTAAAAAAATTAATTAGTATGTTCATCTTCAGATTTTGAGTACTTTTCTTGTTGAATGCAAATTTCTTTTATCATTTATATGCAAATTTGCAATTGAATTTAAATTTTGAATAAGATGTAAAAAAAACTGGAGAAGTAATTCATGTCAATTCCATATAATTTTTGTTTTCAAGACAAATTTTCTATCAATCTCGTAGTATTGCATTGAACTCGTATGAACCAGTGATCCGTAAAATTCAGCTAGTTTATATTTGATAATAATTTATTTAGCAAATCTATTAGTAATCTCTGAAGTATAGTTATTTTTTGTAATAATTAATAAAGTTGTAAATTTCATCTAATAGGTAGAGATAATATTATAATTATTAGAGTTCCGCCTAGCAATTTAAATTTTTGGTTTGGTTATTAATTATAGGCGGATTCTTTTCTTTAATACCAAACCTTTTAATACATCACAATTTTTTTGGTTCGATTCGACCATGAATACAAAAGGTTGAGAAAATTAGGGGAAATACCCCATTTTCTAAAATAATAGTAAATTTTATCTCAATAGAAAAAGATAGAGAAAATATCTTATTTTTTTAGCACTTTTATTTTTTTACTCTAAGATATTTTTTTATTATAATAATATTTATTTCTTATTATTTTTTACTATAAACATTTATTTTTACTATAACATCTCTCTCTCTCTCTCTCTCTCTCTCTCTCTCTCTCTCTCTCTCTCTCTCTCTCTCTCTCTCTCTCTCTCTCTCTCTCTCTCTCTCCATTTTCTTCTTCTTTAACGATCCGCCCCCATTCCTTCAACAATTCGCCGCCGTTCCGCCTTCACCCCGCCTTCTCTTCGTCTTCGCTTCACTGTCTATTCACCGTTCTTCCATATTTAATTTTAGAGTTTTTTTTCTTAACTCGTGGTGATATTACGATTTATTTTAATTCTCAGATCTAAAAGAATTGTTCTTGAATTTTTTTCAGATTAAAATCTGAAAATCTGCATTAAAAATAATTTTATGATGAAAAAAATAATTTTTTGCATAAAAAACGATTTTCTGCACAAAAACAACGCCTGATTATTATATCAGTATCATTATGACGTTATTATATCAGTAGCATAACACTGCAGGAAAAAACGATTTTCTGTCAAGAAAAATGCTTGATCATCATTTCAGTATCTTAACGTTAGCATGTTTATATGATAATTATCATATCAATATCATAACATTATACGATTATGATAATAGAGTGATACATGTATATATGATAATAGGGTGATACAGTTATGATAATAGATAAATAATGTTATGGTAACATTATGATAAATTTGATGATAATAATATGATAAGGTTATAATAAAATATTATGATATACCTATGATAAAATACGTATATGATAATATTATAATAATATACTGTTATGATAAAGTACGTCATGATAATGTTATGACAATATTCTTTTGATACTGTTATGATAATGCTATGATAATATTTATAAAAACAGGTTATGATAATAGTATGATAATGTTAAATATAGCTGTATGATAAAGTAAGAAAATATTTTTTATAAAAAAATTATGATACTGAGATGATAACGTCACTGACAGTTATATAATAACAAAGTAAAATTATAATTATTTTAATATCTAGAATAAAAACATAAATCTGAAAAAAAATGAGGTATTTTTTGTAACTTTTTCTTGTTAAGGTAAAAAGTGTAAATATTTTTATTTTTTATGTAAATCTTCCCAAAAAATTTCGAATATTTCAAAATGGGTTAAACCAGTCGATAAGCTTGACTATAAATAACGATATAAGTAAATGTTTGGTATTAAAAAAAAGCCCTATCCAAGCTTCTACAGTGTAGAGTTTGATCATTCACAATCTCATTTAATTAATGTGCATAAAATAAAGTAATTTATGTATGCCCACGTGTCAAGTCTAATCGACAATTGCATAAGATAAGATGTGATTATATTTATTTATGTTTACTAATGAGTTATAGTTCAAATGGTGCGAGCATTGAGCATTATTATATAAAAGTTGTAAGTTCAATTTTCTATAAACACTCTTCCTCTTCAGTTATTAAAATAAAATGCTTATTTTAAACTCAACATGCATCCAGTGTGTGAAAAATAATTAAATTGGTATCTCATGCTCATTAAATTTACAGTTATGTTTACAAATGAATTATATAGTTAAAATTAAGTTAATTTCAAATTAAATTAATCTAAAATTTATGTTGATCTAAGTCTTTTATTTGTTTTATTAGGGTATATTTGATTCAAATAAAATTTTCAATTATTATGAAAATCAATTGAATTTTTATAAGATATGTATTTGCTTTAAATTTATTTTTACAATTTAAATTTGTATTTTCCTTCTAAATATCATATTCAATTTAATTCATTTTTTAAAATTAATATCATATTTAAAATTTGGAACACCGAAAACAAGAATTTATTTTCAAATAAAATTTATTCGGAATTAAAATAAAATGAGTTTTATATTAAAATTGATACCTAAATATGATCTCTCATGTATAAATGAATGAATTTGAGAGATCTCTAATTTTAATAATAGTAAAATTTATTTATTAAAAAATAAATTACTAGAACTAAAATTTATTGATGGGTTTTATTGTGTTTTTTTTTTTATAATTAAAGAGGGGGAACGCTTGTGAGAGGAATCGAACCCACAACTTAACAGTTTGATGGGTTTCATTGTTTCTTTCTATTATTATGTCTTATTTTTTTCTCCGCTTGAGCCAGTTTTGAGCACATAAGCTGAGAAATGTCAGTATTTTCTTGCAAACTCGGACAGTCTGAAAAATTGGCAGAGCATTAATGAGCAAATCAATTAGAATAGTGTATCAGAAGTAGATTTGAATTGTAAATGCTGCCCATAAATGGCCTCCAAACTTTAGAGTTTACACTACGGAAATCGAGAAAAACACATGGCTCACATAGATATACTTTCTCCGTTTTTTTTAAACCAATACTCCCTCCGTCCCATTTTATTTGTCTACTAGTATTTTATATTTAGATATCCCAAAATGATTGTCACATTTGTATTATATAAATATATTTTCCTCTTTTATTCTTAATATAAATGGACATAATTTATAAAATATTGTGCATTTAATGTTATTATTATTATTGTATTGACTATTCTTCTTTTCTAATATAGTCATTCTAAATTAACTCAAGAATCAAAAAAGGTACAAAAGGAAGAATTGTTAGTAATTAAATTTTTTTTAATATGTATGAAATTAGAAAGTGGACAAATAAAATGGGACGGAGGGAGTATTACACATACTAAAATAATACTGTTTTTATCTTAATTTATAAAAAAAATATTAATATAGTCCTATTAATTAATAAATACTTTAAATTAAAATATAGTCATTTATTAAGAATGAATAAATTTAAAAGATAATAACTAAAATTACATTGAAATTTTAAATGGCTTAATACATCATTTGACCCCTAAACTATACACTTTTATTCTCTGAGACTATTAAACTAATTTGATATTTTATTGGACCTCTTAACTTTATTTTTTGTTGTATTTAACCCGTCAACTGCAATTTTTTTGCCGATCTGACCTTTTTCCTCCAACGTGTCAAAAGCGTGTGTTTTTAAACTTTTTGAAGCGCGTGAAATATAATAAAAATGCATAAGTTGTTCTATTGAACTCTCGAATTACATTATTTTGTTCTATTTGACCCCTAAACTTATTTTATTTTCCTATTGCAACTTTAAACTTTTAATTTTTAACCATTTAACCTTTTCGAAAATACAATTATTTAATTTTATCCATTTAGTCTTCTAGAAAAATAAAAAAATATTAAAATTTAGTCAAAACTTATTGTACATGTAAATATTTGTTTACATTTCAATAATGATAAATGAAGTTTGTCTGTTTTTTACGACATTATAAAATATATAAATTTACTATACTGTGATAATATAAAAAAAGACTAATTTTTTTAAAAAATTATATGTGTTTTATGAATTTCCAATTTTAAAAATTTTAATACACCAGCTTTTAATTTTTTTGCAATTTTAAACTTTTCAAATCAATTCTGAATTTTTCAAATTTGTGTTAAAATTGAAAAACACGCTAAATTTCATGATTTTTAAAGTCTTAAATGATTTTTTCAAATAATAAGTAAAGTACATCACTTTTTATTTTAAATTAAAAAAAATATTTAGGCTTAATATATTTATTGACCCCTAAACCTTACCCTTTTATCCCCCACGACCTCTAAACTATTTTAATGTTCCATTGAACCTTTTAACTATTTTTTTTATTCTATATAACCCCATATCAACAAAGCCATGTTAGCAATGTTATCCACATCATCGCGCGTGGTGTGCACACTCCGAATGAGAGGTTAAATAGAACAAAAAAAAGAGTTAAGAGGTACAAAAAAACACGAAATTAGTTTAGAGGTTGCAAAGAATAAAATGGTATAGTTTAGGAGTCAAATGATGTATTAAACCAATTCTAAATAGACAACTAATTAGAGACAAATATATTTTACTAAATGAACAACTAAAAAAAATAGAGGGAGTAATAAAGAAAAAATTTATTTTAAGATCCTTAAACTATACCTGTTTTATTTATCTAATCGTTAAATTGTTTTTTGTCTTTATCTGATTCTTCAATTTAGCAAAAAATTATTTTTTATTCTCCGACTGACAAAAACGACGCCGTTTAGGATATCAATTTGTATTTTCAAAAATAATGAAACATCGCCGTTTTTATCATTCATGAACTTAAAAATGCGTTTTCGCTTAATTGAAAGACCAAATAAGAATAAAATACAGTTTAAAGAACATATAAATAAAACAAGTACTCCCTCCGTTCTAAAATAATAGTCCTCTTTCCGCTTTTCACACAGTTTAAGAAACACAATTAATGCTCTAACTTTTCACAACTTTATCTTCATTTCTCTTATCATACCCTTATTAGATGTTTTGCCTAATTTATTTTTTAGACTAACAGCAATAAATGATAAACATTAAATAAGGGTAAAATGGAAAAACCAACACTTTAAATTGTAATTTATAAAGAATATGAACAACTATTTGAAAATAAAAATAGAAAAAAGTGTACTATTATTTTGGGATGGATGGAGTATGATTTAGAAATCTGAAAATGAGTTACTCCAATAGTAAATCCTTTTACTATGTGTCTTGTTCAGCATAGATTGTTGTGGGTTAGCACTTTATTAGGACAACATTGGCTCAAGCAAATTGTTAGCTATTGGGTACCATCATATCACCAAGTTTTTATCCATGCAATTGTCCTATCCGATGTTTTAAAAACTAAATCGATAGTGAAAACGGTATTATACTTCAAATCGGTTCAAGTGTTTTAACCAATAATTTTACAAGTTACATGAAAATTATTTATACAATGTATGATAACATAGAATAGGAAAAAACAATTTCAACAATCTGGAAAACCACTAAGGGGTGTTTGGTTCAAAGTCCGGAATGGGAATGGGAATGAGTGGGAATGAGAATGGGAATGGGTGGGAGTGGGAATGGGAATGAGAATTTTACTATGTTGTTTGGGCTAATAATCACCGACGGTCCTCGACTTTTACCCTAACCTTCCGTAAACCCCCCAACCTTTCAAAAGCTTCCCTAAACCCCCCAACCTTTGTGACGGCGCCATTCACGGCCCTTATAGACGAAACTACCCTTTTGGTTTTGGCGGCTGTCCTTTTTTTTGAAAAAAAAAACAAATAGTGGCGCCACATGTTAATTGACACGTCATTTAATGTCAAAACAAAATTGAAACACCCAAAATACCCCCTAAAAAATTAAACCAAATCAAATTTACTTAATCAAACCCAACTCACGGTCAATCCGCCCGCCAACCCGAACCACTCACCGCACCCGCCGCCGACCACCACCCGCCGCCCGCCGCCGACCCATCGGAATCTGCTCTTGGAGAGCAGATCTGAATCTGTT
Source organism: Mercurialis annua (assembly GCF_937616625.2). Lineage (NCBI taxonomy): Eukaryota > Viridiplantae > Streptophyta > Magnoliopsida > Malpighiales > Euphorbiaceae > Mercurialis > Mercurialis annua. The sequence continues at coordinate 52,361,867 of NC_065570.1, read as the reverse complement.
CTCCAAGAACAGATTCAGATCTGTTCTTGGAGAACAGATGCACATCTGTTCTCCAAGAACAGATGTGCAGAAGACGAGCAGCAGCTCGTCTTCTCAGAGAAGACGAGCTGCTGCTCGTCTTCTGAAAAACGGAGAAGACGAGCTGCTGCTCGTCTTCTCAAAAACGGAGAAGACGAGCAGCAGCTCGTCTTCTCAGGGAAGACGAGCTGCTGCTCGTCTTCTCACAACCGGAGAAGACGAGCAGCAGCTCGTCTTCCCCTGAGAAGACGAGCAGCAGCTCGTCTTCCCTGAGAAGACGAGCTGATGCAGCTCGTCTTCTCAGATCTGAGAAGACGGTCGTCTTCTCAGGTGAGAAGACGACGAGCTTGGTCGTTTTCTCACCTGAGAAGATGACCGGAGGCGGGTTCGGTTGTGGCGGTTCGATTTCGATAATTTAGTGGTTTGAATGGGTTGATTTGCTTTGATTTTTTATTTTTGTTTTAATTAAATTTTAATAGTTGTAAGGGTGTTTTGGGGTTTTTCAATTTTTTTTAGATATTTTGCCACATGTCAGATGACACGTGGCGCCGTCTTTTTTTTTTTTAAGAATTGTAGCCGCCAAAAAAAGACGGCGCTTAGGGGTATTTTCGTCCATAAGGACCGTGAATGAGCGCCGCCATAAAGGTTGGGGGGTTTAGGGAAGCTTTTGAAAGGTTGGGGGGTTTACGGAAGTTTAGAGCAAAGGTCGAGGACCGTCGGTGATTATTAGCCTGTTGTTTGGTTCCACCAAGGAATGGGAATGATTTCATTAGGATGTGTTTGTTTGGCAATAATTTACAATGGGAATGGGAATGAGAATCAATTTTACTTTTTAACTCTATTATTACTTGTCTCAAAAAAATTAAAAATTTACGTAAAAAATTATAGATAATTAAAATCCACAATTTTCATAAATTGTTATTAACATAAATTGTTATTAAAAATATATGTTAAGAATAATTTATTTATAACACAAACATCAACATTTTAATCAACATCGTTTTAATCTATAAAAAATAATTAATTATGCCTCTAAAAATTTAAAAATTACACAAAAAAAAAAAGATAATTAAAGTACATAATTTTTATAAATTGCAATTAAATCATTCATTAGAAATATGTCTAGAATAATTTGTTTATAACACAAACATCAAAGTTTTAATCAACATCGTTCTAATCCATAAACTAAAAAAAATACATGATAATTTTGAAATTCAAACACTCGAAAACGTTGTTAATAGCCTTGGAGTAATCAACCTGTAAATACAATTAAAATTTAAATGAATCAAATTACAAAATATATAAGATAATAAAACCAACAAAATATTAAACACTCGACATATTATCAAGCATTCAAACAAAGCAAATACATGACATGAGCCGAGATGGTAAGATAACTCAAGCCAACTCCATTCAATAAACTTTAATCTCAAGATTCTTGGCTTCTACTACACGGATTCGTTGCTAATCGAGTAAACACAAGTTTTCCAAACTAATGAGAAAGTAAATACAACCTAAGGTAAAACAGCCAGTAAATAAAGAATTTCTACAAAACAACGTGATCCAAATCGCAGCATTTGATTTGCAACTCAAATTATCTATGTTGTCTAAATAAAGCAAGCCCACCTTATGCGATAGATGAATTGCATATCAGGTGAACAAACACCTAAAACGTTCATTGCTATGTTTCCTTTTCTTGTTCGATATCTAGATCTTTCCTCAACGGGTGCTGTCACATTAATGTAAGTACCATCTAATGCTCCGAGACAATTCTACAGAAAAAATAGCACATCGATAAATCATAACAATGTATATAACATAACTGTTACAGTAGAAAAAAATGATTTTTTTATATACCTTAAAGCATTTCCATCTATCATCGTTGCAATCATCGGTTATCGGTGTAGGCTTTTTTAATAGTTCACCGTGCAATTTCAGGACAGCCTTCAAACAACGGTTAAAATGTCTACTCACAGATTCTCCACTTCTTATGAAATAAGTACACATTGTCCTATTCTTCTGATGATGAGCTAAAACATATAGAAAAATTGAAACAATTTCTTCCAATGACATATTTCGGGTCGATTGTAAACCTCCAATATCCCTAAGCATCTCGCAAAGAATAAAAAATGTGCGTCTATCCATGCGAAGTTCACTCTTACACATATCATCACTGTCTTTTATTAGCCTACATATATTCTCAAATCGATGTCTCTTTCTATCCTTTTTCTTATCTCTTAATTGACGTCTACTAAAAATAGTTGCACCCATCATATACCAATTCACGTACATGGTAAAAACTACAGTTATAATGATTATCATGAAGTGAAGTCGTCGGGAATTCTGTTTTCTTTTTAATGAGAGTCCTAAATGAGGCATTTCTATAAATAACAAAAATTAATATCAGTAAAAATTAATAATTAATGTACATTCAGATTTGTATCAAAATCATTAAACCACACACTATACACTCAAAATGACTACTAAAATCAATAAGACTGCAATCATACACTCAAAATGAACTTCAACTAGCAAATTTTTCCTTAAAATAAACACAAACATAAACACAAAGACTAGTTAAAACAGTACTGGATTACATGGATTTGGTAACTAAATGCAATTAGTTGAAAAGATCAAATTCACACTGAGAACAACATAAAGGAAGAAGGAAGTGAATTGGTCAATTTGTAAATTAGTAAAGGTCTTACAATCTAAACTCCATAATGTTGATCAGTAGGTAGTATAGCGACAGATTCTTAAGAACAACATGGCTGGTAAATTGTATAGCAATTCATATAACATTCGAGAGTGGATTCGGTGGATTACTGGGAGCATTGACCTAAGGTACAACACAGCTAAATAACACATACTACGTACTACCTCTATTTTCTTGATGCAATCCTAGTTAAACAGCCATATGTAAGCGTAATTCTTGCACTTAAAGTTGAAATTAAACTTTAAACAACTGTATCAATACTCGCATCAAATTTCCAAGAGTAACTATGACACTATTCAGTTAAATCTCTATTCAAGAAATTCATACATCCTTGTGATTTAGATTAGAGATGAACTAGCTACTATAAGCCCATCAAAGTTCAAATACAAGATATAAAATAACTATAAAATAACGGTAATGTACAACATGAAGTTCTAATTTAAAAGATAAAGCTTGATGATTATCAGAATGAAAGAATAATAACTGCATACCTGAGAAAGAGAAGTGGCAGCGGGAGTGAAGCAGCAGCAGGACACGGGCAGCTATGGTGGTGGAGCAGCCACGGTGGTGCTGGAGTAGCGATGGTGGTACTAGAGCAACGATGGCAGTAGCGAAGCAGCCATGGTGGTGGAACAGCGACGGTGGTGGATCAGCGACGGTTGTATTAGAGCAACGATGGCAGTAGCGGAGCAGCTATGGTGGTGGAGCAGCGACGATGGTGGTGGATCAGCGACGGTGGCAGTAGCGGAGTTGTGAGAATGGTGTACCAGAGAAGAGTCGTTGCAGAAGCGGCGATCGTTGTTTTTTTTTTTTGAAACAAAATTTAGGTAAGGAATGGGAATGATTGACCTGGGTTTGATAAGGAATGGGCCATTCCCATTCCGGGGGGTTTAGAATTCCGATTCCTGCGCTTAATATTTGAAACAAATAGATTGTATGGGAATGGGCCATTCCCATTCCCATTCCTGGGCTTATTTTAGTCAAAACAAACACCCCCTAAGTCTAACGATGTTAAAACTGGTCCAAACATACTCAATTAAGCAAGTCCAACAAATGAATTATGGTTTTAAGTTTATGAGACATGGCTTGAATAATACCAGTAAAAGTCTGGTTTTTGGAACTAAGGATTTGGAATGGGAAGGCTAAGTATTTCTCTTGAAGACCTTGGTGAGGCATTTTGAGCAAATTGGAATATAATTGTTGGTGATGAACATCCACATTAGAGATAAAGAGAACTGTTGATTTGCATAGTTAATATATTGTCCGCGAGTACCTGCACAATTGTTTAGTAAAAGTTAGATTGTGGCAATGTCATAACTCGAAGCTTGGATAAAATAATTGTATGATCCATAAAGAGATGTACATTTGAGGACAAAATCTATTTATTAGACGATATGTGTGAGATATAAAACTAGAAAAATGCATCTTTCTATACTTCTTATACTATTATATTTGTTAATAGGTTCTTTTTTTTTATTAAAATTGAGTTCATGCAATTTAATTTTTATAGACATTAGGTTCTTCCATTATAAAAATAAAGCACATGTATTTCGCGTACTGTTAGTGCGACATGAATAAACAAATATTCATTTTTTAATTGGTATCTGCATTTTTATTTTTGTTGGAAGCAAATCCTTATCTGTTTTCCCTCATACTTAACGCCATTGACACTTTTTTTGACGGAAGGCCTAATACCTATAAAATTATAAGGACCCATCGTATATAAATTATAGTGACGGGATACAATTCAAAAAAAAATGTGTTAGTTTTTTTTTGTCAAAAAAAAAATGTGTTTGTAGTGGAGCTCAAATATGTATTTTGCCAATAAAATTATGAAAATTGAGTCATACGCGCATACAAACACTCGTTTTGCAATTTGGATATTTTGGCCTTTTGGGGCAGGCCAGTTTGCATTCACATATGGTGTGGCGTGTGCTTACTCTTTTGTACAAGAAATTTATTTGTTGATTTGAGATAGCTAGTAAATACTATTTTTGTCCCTCAAAAAAAAAAATACTATTTTTGAAAAAATATATTATTCTATAAAATAAAAAAATTATATAAAAATAGAAAGAATTAAAATTCATTTTTTATTTATATAACTTTTTGTTTTAATATTAAAATTAATTATATAGGAGTACTATTTTATTTTTCTCTTTTTGATGTATTCTTAAAAAACATTTAATAAAATTAATGCAGTTTACAAATTAAATATGAGTTAAGAGGAAATTTTAACTATTTATATTTGAGAATCAAACCAATATTTATTTTTGATTTATCTGGAAAAAATTCATCGAACTATTAATTTTTTTAGAAACAAATAATAATATTTTTAATATTTATTGTAGAAAATGAATACATAGTTTATTTTAAAATACTCTTAATTTTTTAAAATAATTCAATTATATTTTAAACAGCTTTAACACTTTCTTTTGTCTATAATTGCAGTTTTCATAGTCACATTCAACGATTTCGGACTAATTTTTTTGTTGGACTCAAAATAACCAAAACCATTCAAAAGTATTCAACAAGAAATGATAGATGGAAGGTTAATATAAACCCAACTGTAATTTTGCTACTAAAGAAAAAAAAAAGTGTTGAAAATGGAATCCTAAAAAGCACCACACCTCTTTGTTTGACATGTCATGCCAATTCTTTCTTTCTTTTTGCCTTTTGACTCATTCCTAACTCTTCATTCAACACGTGTTAGTGTTACCCCCTTCGTTTGTTTTTTTTTTGACAATCGAATAATCTTTCATTAATAATAAAGAGCAGTTACAGGTGTAAGAATTCAGAAAGGGTATAACCGTTTCTAATGACCTGACATGGAACAAGATATAAACCTTGATTCGCAGATCGCCTTACAAAACAAAATCAAATTACATAACCGCTCTTACACAATAAGATCCAATCGTTTTCTGTCTAACAGAAGACTCACAAACTCTTCATAAAAAACAACAAATCTTTCATATAGAAAGAACAACAAAACTTTCAAAAAAGAAAGACAATCACTGTAAAATAGTTATCAAAAAAAAAACTAATATAACCTATAACGATTTCATCTTCAATCTTGAAAGGGCTTGATCCATCTCTGATTTTTTATTGGTACATCTATTGAAATGCGCCTCGTCGATAGATTTACCCACCAAAATGAAAAAGATGAAAAGGAGTCAGTCATTTATTTTATTCTAAAGCAATAAAAAAGAAATGGCTACCGCCAACGGCAAAAATAAACCATTGACGGCAGCCGAAGCGAAAAACAAAAAAGAAACGCTTGACGGCTAGGGTTTTCTATTTGAGAGAGAGGGGCTTCACCCCCCTTCGTTTGTTATTTCTACAGAATCCTATCGATTCATTATAGCACAATAGATTTCTTTTATATACACTATATACCATTAATTTAAATAAAATTGGCATGATATTATTCATTACAATAATCTAAGATCAATCAACTTTATGCTCTAATTTAACAGAATAATTTTATTTTAAATTGTCTTAAATTATTTACTGATTTTTTTAAAAAACTACTTAACTAAAATAAATATTTTTAATTAAATCAGTAAATGACTTAGATTAATTAATTATTATATTCATAGTTAACAATTTTAAGAAACTTTGGTCTTAAATATAATTTTATACACACTTTAAAATTTATTTTGAGCTACTAATTTAACAAAAGTATAATAAAATATATGAGTCATTTATTTAATAAATATATTTTAGATATATTAATACAAGTGTTGTAACATTGATACCATTTATTTATTTATGGTACCAATTGTTGTGACCGAATTGGTATGTGCAGTGAAATTCAAATCATTTCGTATGTATTTAATTAGGATTTGATCAATAAACAATAAACAAAATAAATAAATAACACAAGATATATATGTGGTTCGATATTAAAACATACATATACATGAAAAAGAATTGAGTCATCTACTAATCATCAAAGGAGTACTAAATTGGTGAAAAATTACCAAATAGAGAATATTTTTAGTAAATATGTTGAAGACATTTATTTTCCGGACAGGTAAAAAATGATAAGGGACTGAAGCGTTCAATGATGAAATCTAAAGAAATTCTTTCGGGTGAAGAGATATCGATATGTTAGTTTGAATTCAAGCAGGTGTGATCAGTGCACAACTGCGAACTTGAGAGATTGCAACATAATTAGCCATAAATAACTTATAAAAATTCAAAAAAATTATAATATAAGTCTAGAAATTGGACTAATTGCAATATTTTAAAAGTTTATGAACCAATTTGCAAGTTTAACATACTGAAATTGATTATTCCCGAACTCATAGGGTTCAAGAGCAATTTTTAATGAATAAAGGATCATTTTCACCCCTGAACTTGCGTTAAAGTATCAAAAAAGTCCAAAACTAGAAAACCGGATCACTTATACCATGAACTTGTGTAAACCGGCTCAAAAAGGTCCTTTTTGGAGAATGGAAGTTGAATTAATCATAGTTTACATTAATTAGTTTCTAATTAATCATAATCAACACTAATTAATCACACTTAGCCACTAATTAATTACAATCTAACACTAATAAAATGAGGGAATTTTTTGAACTTTTATCGAAAAAATATTTTTTTGGAGTTGCTGCTCCTCATTTTTCCGAGTAAGGTTATCTAGTCGGTATAAAAGACATCTCTCAATCAAAACTAGGTGGCGACTCCATTTTTCAAATCTTTTCAGAATATAGGTCTGCCATAAGTTTGGGCGAGCGGCATCCACACCCCGTTCCGCTCACAAATGCGCTTAAAAGAAAACCCCAAACTGTTTAACTCTCTATATGAAATAACCCAAAGTGGTTAGGATTAACTTATATTCCTCACATCCCACACATAATTTTTTTTTCTTATTCATGTCAATGTTTTATTTATATTATTTATTCGGTTCTTTGATAATATTATAAAAGATGAATAAGATATAATATTTATAAAGAATAAATAATTCATATGGCATCATAAATATTAATCGTAATTGAATTATATTTTTAATTAGAAAATGACAATAAAATTATTCTTCATCTAAATACTCCACTCACAGAGTTACTATAATACAAAAAAATTATATGCATATTTCAACAATAAGTTTTAAAATTATTAAATACCCCATCGAACCAACTGATGTAAATATAAAAAATACATCAAAGTTTTTTTGATTAGTCAATAATAATCTAATGACAACAAAATTAGATTCATACTAAAGGTGCTAAAATAGATTGGCGGGTCGTAAACGTGTCGTGTCGACTCACTATGTTGACACGATTAGAGTAAACACGAACACGGCCTGTTTAACCAATCGTGTCAAAATCTTCAACCCTAACAAGACACGTTACACGACTAACACGACCCATTTAACATTTAAAAATATTTAAACCATAAAAATATAATTTTAAGCTCAAATTTATCAATTAATACTCTAATTATAAAAATTTAATATAAAATTTATATTTATTAATTAATATAATTATAATTTAAATAATTTAATAATTTTATTAATTATAACTATTTTATTTCTATATTCTTTGTAAATAATATAATTTATAAACGGGTTAGGCGGGTTAGATGGATTCGCGAGTCAACCCATGACACGATCCATTTATTTTGTGTTATAAACAGGTTGACACGTTTATGACATGAACCGGTTAAATTTCAATCCGGATTCGCCAATTTTTCGTGTTAGGCGAATCGTGTTATTGTATCGTGCCAATTATACACCCCTAATTCACACTAACACCCAAAGAAGAAAACGTTATTTAGTCCAGCGGTTCATATTTCATCAAATTAGATTCGATTTTCCACGCAATTTATTAGTATTAAATAATTTCAGAATATCATGCATCTGATTAGTCATTAATCCATTACCAAGCGTATTTACAGTGTAAATCACGCTCCAATTAAAACAAAAAGTCAGTGGTTCACGTACTTTTTCCTTTCTGCAGGGCACAACAACAACAGACCTGAAAGGTGTGCCAACACGCGCATAATTCGCGCGTGAATGTCTGTTTTAACCAATTTTGGTCATCGTCGTAGCTGATAGTAGTTGTAAAAAACGTGAATAATTCGCACAAACAAAGCCTCTCTTTTAACGTAGAAGCAGAGAAAGCTCAGGAGAAGTTTCTTTCCGGATTCGGATTCGGATTCGGGTCACTTCAAAGCGAAATTCTTTGCCTGTTTGGTTCCATTAAACCCTAGATTCATCTCCCATTATCTACCAGGTAGTGTCCTTTATTTCTTCTCTTTGCTTGTTTGTCGTTTCGATTCTGAAGTTTGCGTTTTGAACTTTTCAGATCCGTTGCCGTGTTGTTAATTTCCTCGGTTTTGCTCTTAAGTTTGCTGTTTTTGATTTTTTATCGTTTTATTTATTCATTTAATTTCGTTTAATTTTCTGTTTCCGGTATCATTATTTTTCACGTTCAATTCAAACAATGTACGCATGATTAACTGTTTTTTGAGTTTATAAAGCACGCTTTTCATGTCGTTTTGATGAAGCTTTTGTCGTCTGGAGTTGTTTACTGTATTCTGAGTAACCATTGATTTGTCTCTCATGAAATTTTGTGCATGCATATGTTTCGGTTTTGAAAGTTGAAACGTTAATCTTGTTTTATTGCTCTGTATTTTTTCTCTTGTGCTAAATTTTAAAACTATTAGCTGCATTGCTGCGAGAAAAAAAAATGTCAAAGAAATTAAGCCTACGTTGAATATGCGAGATTTTTTTTAACATGCAATGTATTATTTGTAATGTGCAAAACAAGATAATAGAAAAGAAAATTAATGTTTTGAATTCACACTTGTAAAAAGTTTTAAGTTGATTAAGCACAGTAGTTTTTTTTTTTTTTTAAATCTGATTTATTGAGACTGTAAGTGAAAAAATTCAGTTTGAGTATGGATAAGTAAATTTTTTTTTAATGTTTTCTATATTCAAAGGAACTGGTCAAAAATTGAAGAAGATGATTTTGGTGTTTTGAATTCAATGTTGCAGGCAGGGCCGCTAAAGTTACTGCTGAAGAATGGATTTAGAGGATAAATTTCTAGCTAAAGGTGTTTTCTTTATCTGTTTTTTCAATTTATCGTACATCTTACAGCTTCTTATATGGTTTGGTCAATGTTTTTTTTTCCTCTCTCATATGTGATTTGAAACCAGTTGAAATTGGATATCTGAAATAGAAGTGTGCATTGGAGATTATATTAGGGCATTACCAAGCTCACTGAGCTTGTATGATCAATGAAGAATTATAGAATAGCTAACTTGTCAAGTGCTGTGTTTGGATGTTCTAACTTCTAGGCACTTGAGAAGATGTATAAAGACCTAGCAAAGATATGGTACTGTATTATTCAGTGTAGAATGCAAATTAGATTAGGCCATGTTTGGTTTATGGAATAGGTGCGGAATGGAATAATTATTCTGTGTTGTTATCCATGATTTTGTGAAATAAGTACTCCTCCCAAAAACTAAAGAATGGCTATTCCATTCCTTATGGAATAGCTATTCTATACCATACTATTTCATTACATGAACCAAACATGGCCTTAGTGTAATCTGCATTTTAGTTTGTTCCTTATTTCTGATTCATGGTCATTAAATCTTCTTCATTATTGGGAGTCCGGATAAACACCTTTCTTTACTTCGCCCTTGCTATTTGTTCAAATTTTAGTTAACGTGACACATTTAATTGTGCCCCAAGAAGAGTTGAGCTAGTTAAGCTAAGCTATTGCTTGAAGATTTTCATGCTTACTCTTTGATTTTCTTCTGGCTTATCCTTTTAATCTTTCTTCCTTGAGATTCTCAAATGTACTCCATCATCCAATTAGAAAAGTACCTGGTTCTGTTTTGAAATATGCAGTTTACTAGAGTCGGAATATGTCCTGATTGGGTTTCTAGTTATTAAACATTTGCATCTGGTTTTGCTTCAGGACTCATTTCAATTTGATGATGTTTTGTTTCTTTTTTATACTTGTGTCCATATTGATTTTTTTAACTTTTCATTTCCTCTTCCTTGCTATACATGGTGATCACCTGTCAGCATAAGCTAAATGAACTATCAGCTACCTAATCCTTGAAATTGTTGTTAGGCTGTCCTTTTATAGATTTTTGCAAATTGACTTTGATTAATAGGCAAAGGCAGTCTAGCCCAGTGCATATAAGTTTGCAGCTGTTTTACCCAGTATCTACAGAGATGACAAGTTTGCAGCAAAATGGGTCGAGCTACTGAGAGTAAAATTTATGTACTTTAATATTATTGCAGGACATCTTTATGCTTAGATGTTTACACACATGTGGTGAAAATGTGAGTTTCTGGAAAAGATTCTCATTTTTTTCATTTGGTCTCTTGTTGTGAATCCAGTTTCTGGTGTTCAAAGCCTTTCTTCCAGCGTGCAAAGCACGCCCGAGAAAAATGGGAATTCAGACGATGCATCAAGAAGTCCAGAACTCCTTCAAGAATTTCTTAATTCTGGCCCAAAAACGGAGCTTCTTCAAACTTGCTTCAATAAGGACAAGAAGCACACAGCTTCCTCTAAGAGCAAAGCAACAGAATTGATGAAGACAAGTAGAGCAATTAAGAAGCAGGATTTGAAAAGAGTTTCTTCTAGTCCCAACAATCAGCCTTCCTCTAAGAAGCAACAAAGAAAGGCAGAAAACCCAACACGTCTTTTGCCCACTTCAGAGCAGCCATCAGATTTTGGATGTTCAAGCTCATGGATATGTAAAAATTCTGCTTGTAGAGCTGTTCTATCTATTGATGACACATTTTGCAAGAGGTGCTCTTGCTGTATTTGTCATTTATTTGATGATAATAAGGACCCTAGTCTCTGGTTGGTTTGCACTTCTGACAAAGGTCAGGGGGACTCATGTGGCTTATCATGTCATATTGAATGTGCTCTTCAGCGTGAAAAGGTGGGTGTTGTCGATCTGGGGCAACTGATGCAGCTAGACGGTAGTTATTGCTGTGCTTCTTGTGGTAAAGTTACCGGGATACTTGGGTACGTAAAATTCCATGCTTGTTTTGATGTATTTATCTGCCCAAATATATTTTCCAGTCAGGTGCGTTATCAATCATGCATAAGTTAAGGTTTCTTAGATGCCCAATTTTATTCTATTTGTATATTTCGGAATCTTCCTACGCCATCATTTTATGTAGCATTACCTATTTACCTGTGTGGAAGGAACTGCTTTTTTAGCATGAAAGGGTGTTCACATTCCGTTAGATATAGGTGTATATCTCTCCGATTCCATAATATATCCTTACTGCAGAAAAATAATTTTTGTAATAATGAGATGGCATTCCTTTGTTGGGATATGCAATGGGTTGCTGTATAAATCTTTTTCTTTTGTAATTGGTATTGTCCCTGAATACGTTATACTGACAGATCTTGGAAGAAGCAGCTAATCATGGCCAAGGATGCTCGCCGTGTTGATGTGCTCTGTTATAGGATTTACCTAAGTTACAGGTTATTGAATGGGACTTCAAGGTTTAAAGAGCTGCATGAAATCGTGGTAGATGCGAAGGCCAAATTAGAAACAGAGGTGGGCCCTCTGAACGGTGTGTCTGCCAAAATGGCACGTGGTATTGTCAGCAGACTCCCTATTGCTGGTGGTGTGCAGAAACTTTGTTCTCTTGCAATTGGCAAAGCTGAAGAGTGGTTGGCTACCATATCTAATGGGAGTTCGAACTGCAGAGGTTAGATTGTATTACAGCTTTCTGCTTCTAATGTCGTAAATAACAAGCATTAATGGTTCACTGAAATGAATAACAAAAAAAATTTCTCCGCAGAGGATTCACTTCCTGCGGCTTGCAGGTTCTTATTTGAAGAAGTGAAATCGACTTCTGTCGTTATCATTTTAATTGAAATGTCTAATCCATCATCTGATGAAATTAAGGGCTACAAGCTCTGGTATCGCAAGAGTAGACAAGAGGTGCCAACAAAAGATCCTATTTGTGTGTTTCCAAGAGCTCAGAGGAGGATTTTGATATCCAATCTGCAGCCCTGCACAGAGTACACTTTTCGGATTGTTTCATATACTGAAGCTGGCGACTTTGGTCACTCTGAGGCTATGTGTTTTACCAAGAGCATAGAGATAATTCACAAGAATCCTAATTCTTCAGTTGCCAAAAATGGAAAGAAAGAAAATAATACCTCAGGAGAAGGTGTCAGTGGCTCAATTAGAGAGACTAAATCTGCAAATTCGTCTGGCTTTAAGGTTCGAGAGCTTGCAAAGGTTTTGCATCTGGCCTGGGCTCAAGAGCAAGGAAACTTTGATGGTTTTTGTAGTGCTGATACAGAAAAATGTTGTGGTGCTACTGAAGTGACAGTACCTGTAACCTTAAAAGATGAGCTGCCATCTGCTTCTCGTGGACTTGATTTAAATGTTGTTTCAGTGCCTGATTTGAATGAAGAGCTGACCCCTCCGCTCGAGTCCTCGAGGGATGAAGATAACGGATGTACTTTGGAACAGACTGTTGAGGCAGATGATGATGCTGCTTCACATGAAATAAAGAAGAATGGTTTAGCAAGATCACATGGTAGTGGTGACTCGCAGACCTGGACTGATGGGCCAAGCGGAGAAGTGCCCGCTGTTGATTCTGGAGCAGAGTTGTGCAGGAAAAGGACTGCACATTCCAGCGAGGAGATGCATGATTGTGATAGCACTTTAATAAATGGGTCACCGTTCCATGTATCCAATGGCTCGGGTTGCTTGGATGAGAATTTCGAATACTGTGTGAAGATAATTCGATGGTTGGAATGTGAAGCTCACATAACCCAGGATTTCAGGTTGAAATTGCTGACATGGTTTAGTTTAAGATCAACAGAACAAGAACGCAGAGTGGTTAACACTTTTATCCAGACCCTGATTGATGATCCTAGTAGTTTAGCAGGACAGCTAGTCGACTCATTTTCCGATATGATTTCCAGCAAGAGGCCACGGAATGGTTTCTGTAGTAAGCTGTGGCATTAAACAAAAGATGATGGCACATCCTAAAATACAGGATTGTTGATTATTTTCGTTCTAACGACAAAATACCTCTGATTGTTTCACCGTTCTTTGTACAGGTATTATTTTGCTAAGTCGCTTTAGAAAGTGATTCATTAATGCTATATGGGCATCATTGTCCAGCTAAAAGATTGGTTGCTGATTGCGAAATAGATGCTCCCATTTTTTGAAGGCAAAAGTCTATTATTGGATGAGAGGCTTCATTCTGTAAAAGATGTTTGCCAGTGAAGCTTCATTATGTGGAAAGGCATTTGCAATTCCTTAAATCTGTGCTAATTGCATTTGTAAGAAGACAAGCAGTAGTAGAGTGTAGTTATGATGAACATGTCCTCCATCATTGTCTTTGCGGATAAATCTATTATGTTGCCTTCTTCAATTTAAAGAAGGGTACATTATTTAATTAATTTATGGATGGACGGACGGATTTAAGGGTTACAGTTACTGCTTTTCCCTTTATAAATTCCATTAAGCATGAGCTATATTCTAGAAACTGAATCTGAAAATATCCTCCAAAGATATTTTTTTGAGCAAAGGTCATTCTGTCTTTAAACTTGTGGCTGGGTCCATAATTTGTGAAAATAATAAAATAAAATAAAATGTAAAAATATTAATATAAGAAATATATTAAAATTAACATAAGATTTTAAGTAAAGATTAAAATATATTGAAACTGAAACAAGAAATTAAACACAAATATCTTCACCTTTATTTATTATGTACTCTAAAAGTATATAAATAGATTTAACTAATCGTAATTTAAAACTATAGATTAAATTCGAATTATATGAATCCGACCCATAAATTATAATTTATACATATTATAAATTACATTTTCGTCTTTTTTGTTTGAAAATCAAACGATGTGATTCTTCACTTTTATTTATGTTAATATTTTAGTCCATTCCGTTTATTTTTAGTGTTGGTTAACTAAATCAAAAAATTTAAATAAAAAAAATTGAATTTCAATTTAGTTCTCAAATTTAATTTTGACACAAATATGAATGATTTTTTTATTTTTTATGAAATTTAATAACATCAATTTAATTTATTTGACTTTTCTTAATTTTTTTCATAATCTCATTTTTTCTTAATTTTTTTTACTTCATTCACTTTTTTAAAGCAAAAAATAAAAATGTTAATGAGTGTTAAAAAATTAAATTGAATAACTCATTATAAATATATTTTTATTTATGTAATTAAAAGTTCAAGACTAAATTGAATTTTAATTATTTTTTTAGTTAAATCATTTGACTTAATTGATTAACACCAAAACTAAATGAAAGGACTTAAACGTTAACTTAACCATAATAAAAGTGAGGGACTATATCATTTGGTTTTCTAAAAGGGGATGAAAATGTGATCATAACATATGTGGGGATGTCGAAAGTAATTTACTCATTTTTTTTATAACGGTAAATAACATAATCTGCCAACAGTTATGCCAAGTCAGCAGCAAGTATGTGGCAGACAACATAGAAACGGCGTCGTTGAAGTGAAACATTTTCAAACAATCATATCACCCGAGACACTAGAACATGAGGCTCACAGTGGCTCATCAAACCAAAAGTGAGCACAGCACAGCCATTTTATCTCCTCCAACAAAAGAATGCAGATTCTGTATGCACCTTCCTCACTATGTACCTCTTCACAGAAGCTAAAATCACAATCAAAATCAGGTAACTTTTGTCCATCAGATCATCATAATACTAACAACTTGTGGCTTATTAATTCTTTTGGTCTCTGTATTTTGTAGGAGTTTTGCCAGGGAAATGTCTTCAATTCTCTGCCATTGATCACTCCTCACTTCATCGTCCTCTCAAACTCGAAACTTCGTCTCTTTCTTTATCGCTAAAACGCGCCGTTTTTGCCTGTTTCAGAACTAAAGCTGCTTCTGTACAAGGTACAATATTGTCTCTCTTTTATCTTAATTATGTTTATATTTAGTTATTGAATTATTTCGATATGTTTCTTTACTATTATTTCACGTTTTAGGAAGAAAAATATACATATATGTGTATATATATATCATTTTCTTGCTTGATAAGGTTGCTTAAGTATGCACTTTTGTCCTTGCGTTATTCTTGATCAGAAAGTGTAAATTGAAAATTAATCTGATATATTAGGGATTGATTCGTAGTCAAATTTGAAAATTCAATTATTGAAAATGTGATTAAATTGCAGAGAATAGCTGTTATCAAACCTCAAGAAATACAGTTGCTAATTCTTAAACATTAAGAACTAAAGTGTATGCTAAGGTAAACTTAAGGGTGTTTTAGTACTTAACCATAGATGATATATAACTCTCTGTGTATCTTTTTTTCTTATTGGATTGCTTTGCCTTTAGGAAGCTCTACGATATCAAGTGAAACAGCTGAAAGTGATGTGTTAAAAGCATTGTCTCAAATTATAGATCCAGATTTTGGAACAGACATTGTCACTTGTGGTTTTGTTAAAGATTTACAGATTGATGAAGCTCAAGGACAGGTTTTTTATATTTAATGAAAACTGTACATTAATATGAATCTTCCTTAAAACTTTATTCTGCATGTTAATTTTGCCTTTGAAAATGCTGTTGATTTTTGTTCTGTGTCAGGTTTCATTTCGGTTGGAGCTCACAACACCAGCATGTCCGATCAAGGACATGGTAAAAAAATTGATACAATCATCATTGTTTCATCAAGAAACTGACATGTATTTGGAAGGGTAGAATTTGTTTTCATAAACTTACTCAAAATTAATCAATAATGAAAATTTAAGCATGGATTTTTCAAATAGGCCAAAATAATATTTCAATTTACTGAAAGACAAAACATAGAATGGATGGAGCATATAGAATTTATGTGTCTTTTTACTGGTGAAGTAATGTTGACAAGCTTTTGATGCGCAACAGTTCGAGCAACAAGCAAATGAAGTTGTGGCAGCTCTTCCCTGGGTCAAGAATGTCAAAGTAACTATGTCAGCACAACCGGCCAGACCAATTTATGCAGGACAACTTCCTGCTGGCTTGCAGACAATTTCAAACATTGTGGCAGTTTCAAGTTGCAAGGTAGACTTACTCTGAATTTTAATTATGTGTATCACTTTTACGCACCTCAAATTATATTGTATTTGTTATCAACTTTCTAGCAATTCAAGGCCTATCCAAATTAGGATTTTTCAAAGATTATTTAGGTACCATGGTAGGCACACAATTTTGTATGTTATTATGTGAATTACTTATGGTTCCATGACTGGATTTTAATTTCGTACTCCCAAATGTGGAGCAACGATTGCTCAAAGTTGGCCTTAAAAGTCATAATTGATAATTGTCCCTTGGCTCTATATGGTAAACTAACTCACGCTCATGATATTCAGCAAGGTGCCAAAACTTCTTTTAATTTAGGCACAATTTATTTCTTCTAATTTTTTCCAGCTCTTTCATTTGTGGAAAAGTTGTGCAGGGAGGCGTTGGGAAATCAACTGTGGCTGTAAACCTTGCTTATACTTTGGCCGGTATGGGTGCTAGAGTAGGAATTTTTGATGCTGATGTCTATGGTCCGAGTTTACCAACAATGGTTTCCCCTGAAAACAGATTGTTAGAGATGGTAATGCTATTGAACTTAAATCATTTATGGAGAACTTTAGAGTACTTCTATAAGTGTGAGTTTTCTGACAGAAAATTTTCTTGTAGAATCCAGAGAAAAAAACCATTATTCCAACTGAATACTTGGGAGTCAAATTGGTATCATTTGGATTTGCTGGACAAGGTCGTGCAATAATGCGAGGTCCAATGGTTTCTGGGGTTATCGACCAACTTCTGACTACTACTGAGTGGTATGTTATGCTCCTGAATCTCTGTTAAAAAATTGTGGTGTAGCGGGACTGGAATATTTTTAGATTCTGGTTCCTTTGAAGTCTAGTTTAGTTTTCTATGATACTTATATGCTTCTTGGAAATGCTAGTTGGAATTTGAACTTTGATACTGTCTTACTTATCCACATTGATGCTAAGTGGTACAAAAAACAAAATGCAGGGGAGAGCTTGATTATCTTGTTATTGACATGCCACCGGGAACTGGTGATATACAACTTACTCTGTGCCAGGTTTGCTTCCCATCATCCATGAACTCAAACTAAATTTACCTTATTAAACATGGTTTAGTATTGTTCTTCAGTTATAGTTTACCTATAATTTCTTGTTGAAGCATATGGATGGGGAAAACAATAACTGAATACTGACAACTTTTTACACACTACTGACCAGCCAATCGCTTTTATGATTTGAATGCATTCTCATTTTAGTGTTGGATAAAATAAAATTTCAGGTAGTCCCATTAACTGCTGCTGTTATTGTGACCACCCCCCAAAAGCTTGCGTTCATTGATGTTGCCAAAGGAGTCAGGATGTTTTCCAAGCTTAAGGTGCATTATTTTTTCTTCAAAGTCACTGCAAAACTTATTTCCAAAATAATTTTAAAATGTCATGTACGCAATTTACTTCATATTGTTGGAATTGCAAACTTTTTCTCTCTTTCTTAAAATAAAATGTGGAGAGATAAACATGATAGTGGAGAAATATTCTTTGTCTTCTTCAGCATTTTTACTTATTAATGTTGTCTATTGGGTATAGGTGCCTTGCATTGCTGTAGTTGAGAATATGTGTCATTTTGATGCTGATGGTAAACGCTACTACCCATTTGGTAGAGGTTCAGGTTCTCAGGCATGCACATTAACATTTTCTCAATTTTCTTTATATCAGTTGGGCATTGTTAATCTTATCTATCCGAAATGACATTGTCAATGTACTTTGATAATGTATATCCAGGTCGTACAGCAGTTTGGAATTCCTCATTTGTTTGATCTCCCAATTAGGCCAACTGTAAGCTTCCTGATATGCTTTGGGTGCATCAATTTTATTTATATCAATTGGTTAGATAATGAAATTGTTGAATTGTTTTGACCTGCAAGAATCTTAGTTGATGCATGCATGTTGTTGCAGCTCTTTTTGTTCTTTTGTGTAACTTATATTTTCTCAAAGGGATTTCAGTTAGAACCATTTAGTACTTTGGCTTTGTTCCTAGTGTTCTTCTTTATTACTCCCAATCCCTTCTCAAATTTACCTGTCCTGAACAAGCCATAAGCGATCCTTTGGCATTGTATGCAGTTTTCAGTTTCAAATACTTTATTTTGACTCATCCCTATGCTTTCTTTTTGAGTTCCTTGCTCTCTTATTTGCCCGTAAGACGTAAAATAAATTGAACTTTTTTTAATATATGCTGAAATGGAATCCATTTGAAGCCTGGTTTCATCTATTCTATAGCTATCTGCTTCTGGAGATAGTGGAATTCCTGAGGTGGCAGCTGATCCTCAAGGTGAAGTTGCCAAGACATTTCAGGACCTTGGAATTTGTGTCGTGCAACAATGTGCAAAGATTCGTCAGCAAGGTACTTATCTCTGCTATCTTAATAGAAATGTGATGAATGAGGTGGTGAAATGTTTATGAAAGAAGCAACATTTGATTACGCACATTAAAGTTAGTTTCTAATTTGTTTTTTCTTTTTAATTTCCTTTAAGCTCAATACTGAAGGATAGTGCTTTTGAAAGCTTTACTTATTAAGTTACCAACACAGAAAATTGAAATTTCTCTAGTTATTGAAACCCTTTCAAGTTGATCTTGGTTAGAAAGAATGATTATTCTGTTATGTTATTCTAGTGTCCACAGCAGTCATGTACGATAAATCAATTAAGGCAATAAAGGTGAAGGTTCCAGATTCAGATGAAGAGTTCCTTTTGCATCCTGCGACTGTAAGACGAAATGATCGCTCTGCTCAAAGTGTGGTATGTTGGCATTTGTTTGGTCAATCTTTTTATATCATGTGGACTATTTTTATGAAGCATAGATAACCTTTCAAATGTGAATTATATGTTTATGGTTGAAGTGAAAATGCAATCTTTTTATATCGTATGGACTATTTCTTTGTCCTTTCTTTGCTCAAAATAGGATGAGTGGTCCGGAGAGCAAAAACTGCAGTATACTGATGTTCCAGAAGATATTGAACCGCAAGAAATTCGGCCTATGGGAAACTACGCTGTGCAAATCACGTGGCCAGATGGATTCAATCAGGTGATTTTGCCTGTCAAACAAAATGCTGTTTAGTTGCAATTTACAATTTCTTGTCGTTCTATTTTCTTGTGATATGAACTCTTGTAGTCACTATCGGATTACTTCGCTATGGTACAGATTGCTCCCTACGATCAACTGCAAACAATGGAACGATTGGTCGGTGTTCCTGCACTTTGATGAATTATGAGATTCTTATATTTTTGCATCTTTCACAGGCATAATGCTGTGAGATGTTCATACACAAATGTGTAGATCTTGGTGAACACACTTAGGTCAGTTAAATGAAATTATGATAGAGCTTGTATAAGCTTCTGAAGAGTGCCATTTTCTCTATTTTCGCCTTTCGCTTCTTCCCCTTCGAGTTTAAGGCATACATGTAAAGCGGAACTCTCAACTGTGGTAAAATCTAATAGAAGCATGCAAATGCAATTTCCTGTGAGCAAGTTTCTTACTATTTTCCATATTATAGGACTAAGTAGTAGTATTTCTTAATAGATTTCATATATGTACTGCTTGAAAGAAAGCCGGCACTGCCTGTAGCTAGGGGGTATAATCGAATCGAGTCTAGTCGAAATATGTCAAATTCGAACACAACTCTGACTCTAAAATTTGAAGCTCGAAGCTCGATTCAAACTCGATCGAGTTTTATTTTAAAAGCGGGAGCTCAAATTCGATAGAATAATTGCGAATGGAGCTCCACTCGACTCGAAAATTGTTAAATATTTAAATTTTAATTTTTAATATAAAAATAATATTTTATTGTAAATATGTATAGTTATAAAGGACAATAAATAAATTAACCAACTCAATTAGGATGGCAAGTTTGTTGAGCCGAGTATGTTGATACTCGAATTCGACTCAAATTTTGGCTCGAGTAGCTCAAACTCGAGTTCTATTTGATTGACATCGGGTTGATTTTGAATATTTTTTGACTCAAAGTCGAGCAGCTCATTAGTTGATTCGAGACTAGGTTACACCTCTACTTGTAGCTATAACAGGAGAAATAATATTCAAAGTTGTGCAAAATATAGAAGGCGAGAAATGCCTAATTCTGATTCTAAATCAGATGCTAAAATCATATAAATTATATAAAAATGTTCATATTGGAAATCTATTGTTTTGGCGTAATTCTGATTTTTTTTTTGCCGTTGGAGCACATAAATGATAAGAGAAAAGTCAGCTGGGAGATGGAATTCTTTTATGGATAAATTACATCAGACTGTTTAAACTTTTAAAATCTTCTATTTTACTGTCCGAATTTTTTTAATTAGTGTTTCAACTTTTAAAAGTGTATTTTAGCCACTTTTGGATCACCGAACTACTAATTAGGGCAAAAATTGTGTATATATATATATATATATCATATAATGAATAAATTTAAGTAAAAGAGAGTTATTTCTGTTTTAGCATTACCGATGATCGAAAAATAGCAAAAAACACTTATTTGATATAAATTTGAAATGGTGAGACTAATATAAAAATATAATATCTTAAAAATACAAAGTCTTTTACGTTTGAGGTCAATTATAACCAAACTTTTCGAAATCATCTCATTTAACTCGTTTTGAAAGTTTATATGTCAATTATAACCGTTTTGAAGATAATTGGATTTTTTGATTAACGTGCCAGCCACCTGAATGACTTAAATTTGACAAAAAAAATCGATTATTTTAAAATTGGCTATAATTGACACACAAACTTCCAAACGGGCTAAACGAGGTGATTTTGAAAGATTTGGTTATAATTGACCTCAAAAGTGTTATATGCTATTTTTAAGACATTAGATCTTAAAAATTATAAAAGTTCAGATACCACATATGTAATTTCTTTATGTTATTGGTTTTTTTTTAACTCTATTAGACCTTCAATTAATAATTAAACTGAAAATTAGATAACAATTATTTTTTTCTTTAAATTTTAAAAACATGATATTATAGTTGAATCCTCTTACCAAAGGAATTTAAGTTTTAATACCTAAAAATCAAAAGAAATAATAAAAGTTTAACTTAATTCATTATTTAAAAATATTTTATCTTTTCAAATATTTCCACTTATATGCCAACCTTTTAAAAGCGTCAATTTTAACATTAACTTTAATACGTAATTGTAGCCAATTATTTTATTTTTTCATAAAAACCTAAACTTTTCTATTTTTTTTTATTCATGGTCAATTTTTTTTATTTTGATACATATATTTCTATTGAAAATAAGAAAGGCTGGACTATAAATGAAAAAAAAAATCGATTTTTTTTAATGAAAAATTTAATAATTGACTATAATTGAAAAAATATTTATTAAAATTGGGGCAAAATTGATGTCTTTAAACATTTGAGATATAAATGAAAGAATCAAAAAGTTGAAATATTTTTGAATGACTATACATATTTTACAATATACTTCTTTTATGTTGATAAATTTTATTTTATAATTTAAACAATTAACACATTTCTAAAACAGGATAAATATATTAATAAATGCGAGAAATGAGTAATAAAATTACATGGCACATCAATTGCACAAAATAATTATTCCTATTGCTTTTATTTTTTGGCTAATGATTTGAAAAAACTCCACCTCTTAGCCCCTTTTCGTTTGCACCCTAACGTTGTAAAATCGTCGATTTCACTTAAATCCACACCTTTCATTTTCAAATTCACACCTTCTGCTTTCAATTGCACCCTCAAGCATCAAATTGACCTCTTTTTCAATACTTCATATTTTAACATATGTTTTAAATAGTGTTTAATGTTATAATTAAACAAAAAAAATTATATTTATAATATAATAATATTTATTTGTATTAAATAAAAAATTATTATTGGGTTTTAACTTTTGTTGGAAAGAAGAGTTTTTTTATTTTAAATATAACATTAAGCGCTATTTAAAATATATGTTAGAATATTAAGTATTTATTTGAACTTTTTTCAAGTGAAAAGAGATCAATTTAATGTTTGAGGGTGCAATTGAAAACGAAAGGTGCAGATTTGGATGAAATCGGCGATTTTACAATGTCAAAGTGCAAACGAAAAAGGGCTAAAAATTGGAATTTTTTTTAGACCATTTAGCCTTTTTTTTGTTTTTTAAACAATTGTTCCTACTGCTAATTGACATAGCAGCTGAACAAAAAGAAGCAGCATCATGTGTAAATTTATGACGAAAGGAAAGATAACCCACCTTTTTGACCCAATTCTTTTAACTTATCTTACGTGGTATGGGTTTCATTCGTCTGATTCCCTCTCAAAAATGTATATTTCGAAAAATAGAATTTAATCAATTCATTTTTTAATTGCCACGTCAGGCGGTAAAATAAATAAATTAAAAGAGTTGGATTATAATTGTTATATAGCGTTACTTTTTCAGATGAGAAGGAAATGAAAAGTAGTAGCATTAATTAAGAAGATATAAATGCCATGAGACATTAGCACAGCTATTCACCAAAGTTAGGAACCGTCCTTTAAATGAGGAAAAAGATATTTGAAAATGCATTAAAATGTAGTAGTATAGTTTTGAGTAATGTCTCCAAGATATGTCTAAATCAAGAACACCAATGCTTCATCACTCTTAACATTCATGGGGTCTTTTATTGCTGCTATTGCTTACTAAAAGATGACCACCATTCAAACCAGTGCTTTTAAAACCAAACGGGCGGCGAATCAGTGTGATCATTTGTTCACGGTTTAACCATCAATTGAACTATTTAAATAAATATAAAAATAATTAGTACCTTCTCATTTTTTAGGCCCAAAATATTGTTTCTATATGTTTAAAAAAAATCCGGACATTTATTCAAATTCATTATGTTCCATTTCCGTCTTTGAACTGCATTAGTTGATTTGGTTAAAAAGTTTGATTGCCAAAAATTATGTTCAATTTAATCCATAAATTTAATTTTTCTTAAAAAAAGCCATAGAACCATTAAGATTCAAATATAGTTTAAAATAATTTAGAATTATCTATTAAACAATAAAATATTTTTTACTATCTTTTGGTCTTTTAAATTAAGATTAAAAAAATTATAAAATGAATTCAAATAAAAAAATAGATGTTCAATTTTGAAATTTAAAAATTCAACATATTTTTAGCCTAATTTAATTTTGAATCAAAACTATTTAAAACATAAACTAAATAAAACGTATTGAAATTATATGTTACTGAATCAAAAAACATTTAATTAATTAAAATTAATTAATTTTATTTTGAAAACAATTATTCTTAATATAAAAATAAAAATAGTTATAAATATAGTATATTAAATAAATAATTATAAAGTATTTTTAAAATAATTTAAATTTTGAATGATTTTATGAATTGTTTGAAAAAGAAGTTTAGAGGTTAAGCTTAATTTTTGACAATCAAACTTTTTGACCAAGTCCATTAATAGATATAATTGATGTAAGTGAAAAGGGGGATACGAGTCATATGCCTCTAACGTTTGACTCAGTATCATTTATGTCCTCATAGTTCAAAAAGGTGTAAATGTGCCTCTAATATTTTTAAATAGACTCATGTAAGCTCTTAACACTATACACGGTTAGAGAAATATATAATTCTTTTTTGAAAAATATTATTGGTCTAAATGAGCCCATTAAAAATATTAAAAGTATAGTGCATAGATGATTTTGAGTCAAACGTTAGGGATATATATGACTCTTTTATCCAAGTGAAAATAATGATTTTGGTCGAATGATGGGAGGAAATAATTGACTTTTTAAAAGTTCAGACCGTAATAGTATTTCATATCTAAATTAAAAGATAAATAGTAATTATTCTTAAAAATATTTTACGTGTTAGCTAAAGGCTTAAGTAATTTAGCTCCAAATATTTTAATTATAACAAGACTCATAAAACATATTCATCTAATGTTTGTTGAGAACGTGCAATGAATAAAAGAATATTCCATTAACCTAAAAGTTTCAAGAAAAAGGACGATTTGAGGAGCCAGTCGTCAAGCTAGAAGGACGTTTCATGTTCATATTTTAAGATATTTGTTAAAAGTTTAAGAGTCTAATTGCCCATGTTGAAGCTTGTATTTACAAAATAATAATATACAGACAAAAGATATAAAATTTTCAAACGGTACTAATAAGAACTTTTAAAACATACATATTTGGTGTATTTTTTTATGATTTAAGTATTTGATCCCTCAATTTGTAAGTAATGGATAATTAACATATAAATTAATTTTGTGGGTAAATCAATTTTAAACGGAGATTGGTTGTTTTATCCTGGAGACAACATGGTGGAACAACTGCTTACACTAAAAAGGTAGAGCCGTAAAACGTTTTAAAAAAAATGACATAGTTCGTTCCTTCGTAATTGTTTCAACATTTGAACTTAGATATACTTATTAAATCAAAACTAGATTCAGGTCAAATTTCAACTTACATATAAAAGAGTCAAATTTAATCAGATTAGGTTTGATTCCATCCAACCCAACCATGATCGGATTTATGTGAAGGTAGTTTATAATAACCGGATGTAGACAAATATTACTGCTAACTTTTCTCATTCGGCCATTTGAAACCGGAACCTAGCGTCTTCAATAACTGAATTAAGTCTCTCCCTAAACAGACTTTTCTGAGCAGCTTGAACTCTGAAACTACCACGTTAAATTTAGAGAGAGATGGGACTGGTTATATAACAGGGGGAGCGGATGCAAGCTTTTTTTCCTCCGAGTGAAGGAAAAAGACTATCCATACATAGTTCCACCTTTCCAAAGCTGATTTTAAGGCCGAAAATATAAATATATACTTTTTCTTCCATTAATCAATCATAGGTCCCACTAATTTAAAGCAACGCATCAATTTTATCACACTTGACGAAATTATTGCCAAGATTTCCTTCTTCTTTCAAAAACCGCCCGATAGGTTGGTGAAGCATCTTTTGGAGAACGAGTCCCCTTATTTTGGTAGCTAGCATACAACTAAATAACATACCCTAATTCATAAAAAAAAAAAAAAACATGCCCTAACCTTGTTATGATATTAGGTAATTACATTACACATATACCTGCTGAAAAGATCAATTTAAAGGTTGGCAAAATGAGACATACGCTACATATGAGTTATATTTCCAATGATATATATATTAAGTAATATTTTGTTAGGTTGTGGGTTCAATTTTTATCATAAACTCTCTCCCTCTTTAATTATAAAATAACAAATTGCAACCAATGCTAGAATTTTAGGCTACCTTTAATAAAGGCGAAATGAAAATCTGAATATATATTTTGTTTATGGCATTAAATGTATACACTTGTATTTATTGACATAAAGTTCCTCGACTTTTAATTTTATAGACAATGGAACATTTCGTCACAGAAGATGTAAACAATGTTTACTAAAAAAATCAGTTTAATCCCTCTATTTTCTACTTTTATGTAAATACATTTTTGCTCTTTATTTTGATCAATTAGATCATAATATTATTTGAATATTTTAAATTAATCAACTTATTAAACTATTAAAAACGTATAAATTTATAAATGCATAATTAAACTTAAAATAAAATGTTTCTAATTATTTAAAAAGCTTTTTAAGATTTTAAAAGTATAAATTTTGAATTTTTTTCCTTTCTATTTAATACATATATTATCTTTCCTAACATATTACAAAAATAAAATAAATTAATAAAATCATATTTAAATGTAAGACTAGATTTTTATTTTAGTTCTAAAATTATAAATTTTTAAATTTTTTAAAAATAAAATTTATTTCTAATCCTTAAATAATTGAATAAGATATATGTTTAAATATAACTAAAAAATAATTTAGCTAATATGTGTTCAAATATAATATGATTCATTATTTATTTAATTTAATTAAAATAATAATTTTGTTTCTCTAAACATTCAAAAAAGTTGAGTAAAATATACAATCAATCATTTTATCTATATATTAATAATTTAAATATTTAAAGATTAAACAACTAATAAATATATAAAAATTATTAAAAGAATTTAATATCAATAAAAATAAAAATATAAGAAGTAAATTTTGACAAAGTTGAGCAACAAAATCAGCATCTTTCAGGTAAAAGTCTTCATAGCGCGGGCAACTCGACAATTGTTTGCGCTCGAATCACAAAAAACAGTTTTAATTTTTTGGCTTGGTGTTTTTTTTCTTTTTTTTCAATATTATTTTTGGTTGTGAGAGAGGTGATGCGTATGGTAAATAAGAATGTGTATCGGTAGGTTTGATCACCGAATTGAACCAAAACTGAATTAACCAAACTTGAAATATTAGAAATTTTCATAACCGAACCAAAACCGTACTATATTGAAATATAATCAAATCCGAACCGAAATAATATTTTAGTTCGGTAACGAATTTTATTAAAATTAATTATTAAAAAATAAAAATAAAATAAAAAATTATAATTTAGTACTAATTTATAATTAATATACAATTTCATGGGCAATTAGTATCTAAATTCTAAAAAAATTACAAAATTATTTATTTACAAAAAATTACAAAAATAACATTATAGATATATATAATTCGTTTATTTTGGTCAGTTCAGTTAATTCGAAAAGTCATATCAAAAACGGAACTGAACCAAAAAAACTAAACTTTTTAAAAATGAAAACAAAACTGAAGTGAATTAATCCAAAACCGAACCAAATTACAATTTCAATTTGATTCGGTGGGTTAATTCGGTCTTAAATGACTAGTGCACACCTCTAATGGTAAGAGAGAGTTAACTTAGTTGAGATGATTAGGTATATTTTATAATTTTTCGACTTTAATTTTTTAGTGGTATGAAGAAGAATAAAAAATTACGTCAGCCGTATTAACAGTGTACGAAGTATATGTACTTATTGTTTATGGCGGAATTTAATATCTATAAAATTAAAATATAAAAATTTAATGCTGATAAATACTAATAATGACGGGATTACAAATCAAAAAGCAAGTAAATAGTAGAGCAAATTATTATGAGGTCCTTGAAGTATATCATAATTAACAGTTTGATACCTTTTGTTTTAAAAGTCTATTTAATAGTCTCTCAATTTCAATTCTGTTAACTATTAGACCTCCGTTAATTTCGACATTTACTTGCAAACAATTTGGTACTCTATCAAAACTTTTGTGAATGGTTTTGTCCCTCACTTTTAATTTTATTAAACGATTTGGTACCTCACTTTTAAACGATTTGGTCAATCAGTTCTAGTTCTGTTAATCGATTTAATCGCTCAAACTAACGGAAGGGTCTCTTAGTTTTTCACTTAATTTTTTTTCGGCCTCGCGTATTTTTTCGGCTGCTTCTTTTTGCAGATTACTGGCTGCAGCTGTTCGCAATGATAACAGCACTTCTGTTGTTGCTGTTATAAACAGCAGGTCTGCTGTTACTACTGCTAACGGAAGCAGTTCTGATCTTGGCAACCTCAGCAGGTCGGAGGCGATGATGACAACAAGTACGGTTGGTGCAGGTTGGGATTTGGAGAGAGTTCGGTCAGCTGCAGTCACAAACAGCAGTTCAGTCTCCTCTCATTCTGGGCAGCAGGTCGACGATGGTAGTGAAGGGCAGAATAGGAGCGTTATGGCGGAAGTCAATCTTTTGCTGCAGGTTTGGCACTCAAAAATTCCTCCTCGTGTTAAATTTTTCCTTTGGCTTGCCTTGCAAAATGGTGTTCCGTCTCTGGATTTTTTAGCAAGGCGTACTATTATCGAAAGGGAAAATTCTTTGTGTTTAATTTGTAACGTGGTGGAAACACAAGATCACATCTTCATTCACTGTGATTTTGCGAGAGGCATTTGGTGTGATATTTTACTGAAGCTGGATATGGATTGGGTATTTCCTTCTATTTTCTCGGATTTCATGATTCATTGGCAATTTTTAGTTCCAAAGTACACGTACAGGCATTTATGGCAGATTCTATGGTATCTCATTATATGGGAAATTTGGAAGTTCAGAAACAGCAGGATATTTGTTAACCCCTCTCGGAATAAGGATGTAATTATCTTTAATTGCTTTATTAGGGCAATTTCGATTTTTAAAGGTTGTAATAGGAGGTTTCCGTACTCTGGTTTGGATTTCTTTCGAAATCCTTATTGTATCCTGTTTCCGGGATTTTGATTGCCCTCTCTTTTTAGCTGTAGCCAGTAGTGCGCACCATGTGTGTGTCACTTATGTGCGAAAGTTTTTAGAGTTGGGTTTTTGCCACTTCTTGTGGCTTTAATATATTTTTATTTATCAAAAAAATAAAATTGAAAGACCATTAAATAAACTTTTAAAATAAAAATAACAAATTAGTATTAATTATAATATACCTTAAAGACCTCAACATAATTTTTCCTAAATATAGTAAATACAATCAAATATGCGTTTGTCCTTTAAAAAAAATGACATGCACATAAATATGTATGGCCTTTAATAAATGTATGTACGGCAATCAGTCGCACTATTGCCTATAAGCGAAGCTTCTGTTCCGGGCAAATTGCAAGGTTCATGCTTTGCCCTTGACAATTGGTTATGTTCACATGGCACTCACGCCAGTGTTGTCCAGGCTTAAATGATTAAAACGTTTTTAAATGCATAAAAAAACTACGGGTTCAAATTCTACCTCTATAATTAACAACTCATAAAATGAGACTTTAAAATCATAAGTTATCTTTAACAAAAAAAAACATAGCTATCACCAATCAAATTTCTAAGAAATGAAAAACCAACAAAATATGATCCATTAATTACTCTCTCCAACTTTTTTATTTATCTATTTAACTAAATTATACATATTTAAAAAGTAGATTTCTTATTTTAAATTATAAAAATGAATACTAATATAATTCTATTGATTAATAAATATTTTGAAATTTGAGTCATATTATCTTTTATTAGAAAGAGATAAATTTGAAAAATAATAGTTAAAATCATCTTCAAATTCTAAAGGAGAAGTAATTATAAATAAAGAAATTTGACCGAATGGATAAGTGAAAACGAATGAAAAGAATAATTTGTATGGCGAACAAAAACAAGTGACAAATCCCGTGGTGAGTGATTTAAACAATTAGCGTGATTTAATCAATTTAGGGTGTGGTGTATTTGCAGCGGATTCAGAACGTTCTATAGCTATTTAATTATAATTTAATAGATAATAATATAGCACAATGAATACATCACACAAGATATAACATCATCAAAAGATATGGAAATAATGGAAATCATCAAATAGGTAATATTTTTAGTAAATATTCCATAAAAAATACTCATAATATTCAACTTTGTGCAAACAATACCTCATAAATGTTAAAGAGAATATCTCACATCTCAAACACTCATCAGTCTCATTATACTAACCCTAAGCCATATAGTATGAGTAAATATAGTGAATGAATGTTTCATATAGAATTAGGAATATTGAATCTAATTAAATTATACTTCTCAATTAGCCGATAGCAATAAATTTATCATTATTCCAAATATTTAAAAAAATATACTCCCAATTCAAAAAGAGATTTTAACCTTATTTTTGATAAATCACTGAAAACAGAGGGATGATCTATTAGAGCCTTGACCTAAGAACAGAAAACAGTCAGAAAGAACGACATAATTTTTTTTTCGAGCGCTCACTCCGACACTCAAGTAAGTATACGATAAAGAAAAAAAGTAAAATAAGAAGAGAAAGATTAGAGATAAAAAACAGTACCTTAGCGTTTAAGTATGAAATGGTTTATATATTATACTTCTTATTCTTCGCTCACACTTTTTGTGGTGACGTGTCCTTTTATATTGTCGGTTGAGCTGGCCTTTTAAGTTATTTTAGTGTTTGGAGCGCCGATGACACAGTATGTGAATGTTATCTTGTCATAGAATATTTAATGGTCCCCTTAAATAACTTGCCTTCCTTCTTTCTGTACAAGTAATGTCCTTTATGCCTCAATTTCAGCAGCTTTCTTGGTGATATTGGTCCGGAATGAGACATAAGGTAATGCCGAATAAAGACTCCATTAGTCCATGATTGAAATCCTCGTGCTGTGGGCCTAGTTAACTCCGTTTTGCTGGAGTTTGGGATATATGTATTCTCAGAGGTTGATTCGCCCCTACTGAATTATCAATTCCTAACAATCTATATCTTGACTTGAATTCTTTAAGAACGTCTTGAACTTGTTGAACCAATATGATTGTAAAGATGAACTATTTTCAGATTTTAATTAAAATATCACAAAGTTTTGAATTTTTATTAGCCTTAAAACTGATACCTGAAACAAAATTCATTAATAGCTTATAATGATTTAATAGAAAAATAAATGTTGAAGTCATAACATATATCTTACTTTCATTTAATCAACCAACCCAATGAACATTCACCACGAGTGCAGTATTTTAAACCGGCCGGAATCAGAACTATAAATCAGAATCGTCCAGTTCAAGTGTTTCTTAAACCGTGAACCGATGGTTTCGACTGAAACCGTCGGGTTGGAAACTATGGTCACCTCATTGCGGAATTTGTGTATGAATGCTTTCTCCTAGTATTCGGTTATTGATGTATTTAATAACCCAAAGTGTATTTTTGTTTTCAGACTTTTTTTTCTCAGAGTTATAGTCTTTATTATGCGTAAACTTTTGAGTAATGGAGTTTTGCCACGTTTTGTGGCCTCTTCAATATACTAAATGTGAGTAAGTAAACTATCGTAACAGCAGACTGCGCATTGGAGAACAAGACGATCTTGAGCTGCTGTTGCTTGATCTTCACTCTGTCACGCTTACTGCTGATCAGGACTTGGCAGAATGGATGCACTCGGATGACAATTTCTCTACGAAATCGATGTCTATTCAGCTGCAACTGGTATCTACTTTACCGAATTTACATCACAATCTGGGCATCTTTATTCCATTCATTTGGCAGCAGAATATTCCTCCTCGCATCAAGTTTTTCATGTGGCTAGTTGCTTGGAATCGCCTTTCCTGTAATGCTTCTTTGGTCGAAAGAGGTATTCTTGATCGCTCCCTTATTAGTTGTTCGGTTTGCAATGAAGATGAATCTTCTACTCACATTCTTTTGCATTGTTCATTCGCTTGGAGATTCTGGAGTTTTATTTTTAAAAAGTGCGGCATCTATTGGGTTCTTCCTTCATCCTTGGACAGCTTTTTTCTCTTTTGGAATGATTGCTCGCTTAAGGCCTATAAGGAATTGTGGAAGCTTATTTGGTTCTTTTGTGTTTGGGAGCTTTGGAAAGCGAGGAATAGACGAGTTTTCAGAGAAGAAATTACGAGCATTGAGTCGCTAATTCATTTAGCAATCACAAGGGCTGTTTTGTATTACTCCTCTTTTCATGGTCAATTTCCGTATTCAGGAAATGATGTTTTTAGATGTCTAGATTGCTTTGTAAAGTTTAACTAGTGGTTTTGGCCTTTTGGCCTTGCTCGTTTTGCCTTCCACTGCTTGTGGTCGTGCTAATAAATATCATTTATCTAAAAAAAAAGTAAACTATTTTACTCACAAAATAAATTAATATATTTATATATAGGTATATAAATAATCAATAACAAATAAATAAATTTAATTATGGAAAAAACAAGGTTATTCGCAAAATGAGAATGAAAAAACGACAAAGCTGGCATAAATGCAAGTAAATAATGCACTACATACATCAAATAGTTTCATGTATAATTATTTAGATTAGTATATTTTAAGGTTCATAAACTATCCGCTTTTTCTTTAATACAACTTTCATCTTCTGTTTGGATCTTTATGGCCCATATACTTCTATTTACCGTCTTTTTTGGTCCCTACGTAGAAATCTGTCTACCGCATAGCTGCACTCTCCATCAAAATTGTTGTCTTAAAATGGAACGCCACATATGAGACACGTAGAATAAGAATTAATCCGTTTTAAGACCCCTAATTATCCAATCTTTGTTTAATACACCCTTTATCTTCTATTTGAATCTTTATGGCCCATGTACTTTTATTTATCATCTTTTATGGTCCCTAGGTAGAAGTCCATCTACCGAGTGACTGCCTTCTCCAATTAACTAACAAAAACTCACTTAATACATTACCACGTATGAAACTGAAGTTGGCATGGCAAGAATCAAACAGATATGGACGAAATAATATGAATAGTCAATAGGTAAGATATATAAATGGGTGGTTAAGATCTTAAAGGTTTTTTGTTCAACTTAAACAGAAATAGAAATTTGACAAAAAAAGTAAAAGAAAAATCGAACAAAGTAAGAAGAAGGAAACGTTATGGCTGAAGGTGGCGAGAGAGGCTTTAAAAGGTCAAGAGGATATTGGAACATCCACCACGGGGTAGACGAGTTTTCTCTTTTTTTGTCAAATTTTGATTTTTCTTTAAGTTGAATAACAAACCCTAAAAATCTTAAACACCCGTTTTTATATCTCACCTATGGACCCATTCATATTACTTTGGCCATACCTGTTTGGTTCTTGCCATGTCTGCTTCAATTTCATGTGATAATGTATTACGCGAGTTTTTATGAGTTAATTGGAGAGTACAGTCACGCGGCAGACAGATTTCCACCTAGGGACTAAAAAGACGATAAGTAGAAGTACAGCGGCCAAAAAGATGCAAACAGAAGATGCAGAATGATTAAACAAAAATTAAATAGTTTAGGAACTTTAGAAGGGGTTAATCCTTATCCTACGTGTCTTCTATGCAACGTTCCATTTTGAGGTAACACGTCTTGAAAAGAATGGACGAATTCATCTATAAGGGAAGATAAACTTCTTCCACAAAAATATGAAAGAATAGCAGAATTAATGGGATCTACGCTTATTTTCAACTCTCCGAAACATTTCGAATTCGGGATTTTTTTGGGAGGTGTCGGAAAAGAATCTACTGACTTTCATCATTTTGAGAGCATAGGGACGCGTGAAAGGACAGGGTTTTTTTTGAATAGGCCAATTCATTTGGGACCCTGCAGACAGTGCAGACACGCGATAGACAGACTCGCAAATAGGACCAAAAAAGACGATAACTAAAATACAAGGCCCAGAAAAATCAAAATAGAAGATGAAAGGTGTATTAAATAGAAATTAATTTTTTTTTGTTTTGATAATTTAAAAAGAGGGAGCGCTTGTGGGAGTAATCGAACTCACGATCTAGCAGTTTGTTACTCAGAATTTATACCATTTGAACTATAACTCACGGATAGAAATCAAATATTTTAGAGATTTTAAAACTGGTTAATCGTAATTATTTTGGGAGACCCATTCAAAGAATCAAGATACGCCATATCTTGTCAAGCAATTTAATATTTATACAAATTAAAGATATTATCTTATTTAATAAATTATTCAAATAAAAAAAAGCAAACGTATGCTTTCTCTAGAAACGAACAGAAAATCCAAAGAATCACTTTTCTAAAAGTCCCTCTCAACTGGCAATTTAATCAATTTATTCTAGCCATGAATAATGCCCTAATGCTTCTTTCACAAGGCAATAAAATAAGAACACAGAAAATAAAATGTATTTGTTTCCATACAAAAATATTGTCAACACTAACGTTTACCATCCCAACTGGCCATTAGAATTGCTTGGGGGACAGCCCATGAAGGTAAACATCACCATAGCTTATTATTTTAATTAATTGATTGTGACATCTCAGTTATTAATTCAGCCATTTTTTATACATAAATACAACGATAAATTTTCATCTTTTTAGTATTAATGCTAAGATAATATTTCTTAATCAACACAAAGTAAATTTTCATCTTTATATAGTGGTAGTAAATATTCAAAAAATGAGTATTTGAATCATGTAGCTCTCGGCTTGTTTAGACAAAATAATACCCAGAATTAATGATAGAAAAAATCTGATTTTTATATATATTTTTAACCAATGTAACCAAAAATTATAATTTTGATCAATTTTATTCGTTTAAAAAAAACCTGCAATGTTAACCATTTTTACATATTATTCATTTTGACATAGATATATTTTCAGTGTTTTAGTTGATGACTTTTTGAAAAAATATACATGTATTTTTTATACTTGTAATTTTTTAAAATTATATTTTAATACATAACATCACATGTCAATTGATTTTGAAATTTAATTAAATTTTTTGTCTTTTAATATTGAATTAAAAAAATCAAAAAAAATATTTTAATTAAACATAAAAATGAAAAAGTTTAGATTTTTCTATACATTAAGGCCTAAATTCTCAGCAGCCTTTTAGCTACAGTTGATAATAGAGTGATTTACAAAAATACTTAAAAAGATATAAATATTTGTCAAAAATACCTCAAAAACTGAAAATTTATTAACGTACCTAAAAATTTAAATATTTATTTTTTTACTCCGCAGTTTATTTTTTTCTCCGCAGTTTCAAACAGTTGCAAACAGTTTCAAAAAACACAACAGTTTCTAATAGAGTTTTAAAAACAGTTTCTAATTGGGTTTCAAACGGTTTATAATTGTTTCTTAAAAAATAAGTTGAAACTATTTTACAAAATGTTTCAAATACAGTTTCCAATAGTTTCAAACGGTTTCAAAAAATAAAATAAAATTTGAAACTGTTATAAACCGTTTCAAAGACGGTTTCTAATTGGGTTTCAAACGGTTTATAACTGTTTCTTAAAAAATAATTTGAAACCGTTTCAAAAAACAGTTTCAAAAGGTTTCAAAAAATTTATAAAGTAGACATCTTTGAAACCGTTTATAATACAGTTTCAAACAGTTTACAAAAAAACTGAGTATTTTTACAAATTTTTTCAGAATAAAAACATAAATTTTGGATTAAAAAAAATAAATTTTCAGAAAAAAGGTAAAAAAATAATTTTTCAAAAAACGGAGTATCTTTGCAAATATTTTTTAAAAAGGAGTATTTTGTGCAAATTCCTCTTGTTGTTTGTTTTGTCAAACCGTCTAAGATTTTGATGTTTTGTTGGTCACCTTTGATTTTAAATTTGTAAAAAAACTCAAAAAAAAAATTGAATTAATTTTATTTATATATTTAATAATTAACATTATTAAAATTTGATTATTCAGTTAACAGAGATAACCGACCGAACAAACAACTAAACTGGTATATATATATATATATATATATATATATATATATATATATATATATACACCAGTTGATGAGAAAGATTATTTAAATGAATAAACTATGCACTAAATGTAATAAATAGCACGTAGTGACAGTAAGCAAATATCTTAAAAAAAATTAATCAAAAAAATTAAAATATCTTGTAATATAAAAATTATAATTATAATTTGCATCTAACCGGTAGATGTTATGCCACTAGAGTTTGAAGTGACTCTAGATAATTAAAATATAGCTTCCAGTATAATATAAGAACCGAAACTATATCTTTTAGACATGTTAGATAGTTTTAAAACAGCCACTTAATGACTGCCACGATAGAAGTTATAGGAGTTCTTACAATCTTGGTTGTAAGAAATTTTTATTCTATATAATTTGATACACTTACGTTTATAAAATAAATTAATTACGGTTAATTTGATTTGGTTCGATTTGGCAACCGAACGAACCGATAGACATCCTTAAATGAGGGGTTGTAGAAACAAGAAGAGAAGATGAGGTTATAAATGTAGGTTTAAATGAGAGGAGAAAAAGGTGGAGCTTGGACTGATTATCCAGAGTCTGAAATCTGAACGTCACGGCCACAATTTTATTTTATGAAAATGAACACAAAAAAACAAAAGGGTCCTTTTGAGTCTGAATGTAATTACCACTACGGCTTTCTTGTTGTGGCTGTGCCTCTTTGACCCATTAACTTTCCAACTAACACCACCCCACCCATTCTCACGATCTCATCTATCCCCTTCCACTCTCCATTTTGTTTTAAAAAATTGCTATTTAACCCATTATTTTATACCATTTTTATTATTCTTCCTTACGTGGCAGCATTTAATTCGTCAAATACACCTTTAAAAATATATATCTTTTATTTTTTATTTGATCATTAGTAAGTTTAAATAATTTTTGTCTTACATGCTCCCTAGAATCTTCAACTTTTGTTCTCTACAATTACTTTATTCTAATCAATCAATTCCTTTATTCTCTATAATGAAATAGTATTATTAGGAATAACTTTACTTTCTAATCCATATTTTTATTATATAGTATCTCTTAGATTTTAAATATAATTAAGCATGCAATTGATTATTGAAAATAAACCAAAACTTCCCTTTCATTTAAAATTGAATAAGGAGACTTTTTTTAATAGGTCGTTTTATATTTAGTAGAATAAATTAGTAATAATCTCTTCATTCTTAATTATATATCATTTTAATTTTTTAAAATATTTTATATTATATGACTTTTTAAATGATTTTAAGATATTACATTTTTGTATTCAAAATAATCTCGTTTGAATCTACCAATTCATTTACGATGAATTAATTGATGAATGTATTTTACATTATCTCAAATTTCTCATACTTTTAGATTACATTTTTATTCTCTTTTCAACAAATTAAATAAAAAAAGTAAATGTTTAAAGTAAGTAATTTAATGAGCAATAAATAATAAGATAGTCTAGAACGATAAATAATTAAAAATGAAAGAGTATCTAATTGCTAGAATTAATTATTTAATGCTTTACATAATAAAGTAAATAAATATAGATGAGCACATTATTTTTGAGAGCAATCTAGCATGAGGCATGCAAGTATCCGTTCCAACTGTATGTATAATAAAAGACAAACTCACTAATTATCCCAACTCTTTCAATAAATTCTATGTAGCTAAAAGACCAACGGGTTGATTTAAGTGGTAAGCGGTCTGTTATCGTTTAAACAAGGTTTCGGGTTCAAATCTTGTGAATGCAGAAAATATCCATTGGAAGACTCGCCCACCATGTCAGGTGCGCAACGCGGGTCGGATCCGGATTAGTCAAGGCGAAGCACTGGAAACCAAATGGGCTTACTAAAAAAATAAAATAAAAGACAAACTCACTGATTATCCCAACTCCTTCAATCAATTCTAGGCTTAATTCCTTAAAAAAAACCCCACCTTATATTTTTTTTATTTATACCCTGACCTTGTAAAAACACCATTTGTACCCAATTTTGAGTTTTTATATTCATCTCTACCCAAAAGCATTAAATTGTAGGGTTTTTGACGGATCCGTGCCTACGGGCTTTTAAAAATTCCATTTTAGTGCCTGTGTGGAAATTAATTCCACATTTGTGCCTGGGACCACGTCATCCGCGATTTAATATCGCGGATTGCCATGTCATCCGCGATATTAAATCGCGGATGAGGTTAATTACTCAATTCTGAGTAATTAACCTAATTAGATGCAATCCGCGATATAAAATCGCGGATTGCATCTCTCCCCAATGATTGGGGAGACAGATTACTGTCTCCCCAATCATTGGAGAAAGACAATGATTGGGTATTATTTACCCAATCATTTTATTTATATTTTTTATAAAAAAATTTCTATAAAATCACTAAAATTGTTTTAGTTAGCGTTTTTGAATAAATTCCGTATTTTAGATTTTTTGTTGAAATTCTAATAAAATATAAAAACCGTTTTTTAGTTAGCATTGTATATTATTTTTTATGTTTTTACTAGTTTATACAAAAATTACAATTTGCATAAACAATATAAAATGATGAACGATATAATAATACGGAATAGTCGATAAAATAAAGTAGGATTACAAAATTTAAAGTGTCTACAAAAATAACAAAATCATAAATAATCTCGATATCTAGTGTTCTTCTCCAGTTGAGTCCTCATATCGTACCCCATATCTTGCCTGCGGCGCAGACTGCTCTCAGTAAGATCGCGATACTGTCTATCACCCGGTCTGTCACCTGGCGCGCCCTCGCTCTCGTGATCATCGTCTAGGGATAGCTCCTGATCATCTGCAGCCGGTGCAGTAGTCGGTGCCTCCTGTGACTGCGGAAGGAGGCTGAAGGACGGACCCGAAAACTGAATACTACCGGACTGTAACGCCTCGAAAGAGCCCCCCTCCCCGAGACCTGGACTGTTCAACCAAGCCTCTGATATCGAAAAAAACATCTGCGACGGATCCGCGACCGGGGTGGAAGGGGAGGGACGCGAATGTGACGCTGACGGTTGATCGAGCCAAGAAAACACGGGCCGGTAACCCTGATCAGAGGGGGTAGAAGGTTGACCATGCTGAGGTGCCTGAAATGGGGGTGGTGTAGCCTGTCGATACTGAGCCGGCTCTGTCAGATGAGTGGTATACGGCGTCTGTTCTGAGGAGTAAAAGAACGGCCCGGATGACGGTGGTACCGGAAACGATGAGATCGGAGGGACCTGTAATAAAGAATAAAATTAAAAATATAAGAATCAACATTAATTAACTTGTATTTTAAAATAAAGTGAAACTATTATGCAAAAAAACATAATAAAGTACGCAATACCTGCGAGTGCTGCTGAAACTGTGAACCGTCACCCTGAAACTGAGTAGGCCCGCAATAGTTCTGTCGTGTCTGCGAGCTCTCTCCTGCATCGTAATGATAGTACACAGGGGGCGGTATAGGCTGATCTGGCCGCTGGCGAGGCTGGCGTGGTGTAGGCCGTTGTCTACGACGACCGTGAATGGAATCCAAGTCAACCGTCAAAGGAGGGAGAGGAGGCAGTACAAATGCCGGGACTGCTGGCTCAGGCGGTGGAAGAGTGACATCCCGACGATCCTCCATGTACGCCATTTGTGAACTGCGTGCAGCGGACCCAATTATGGAGTCACGGCTAGATCTCCGAACGTGTACCATCTCCGCCAGATCACGCTATACAAGGGAAAACAGTAATCGGTAAATATATAGAAAGTAGAAAATGTAATTGTAAATTTGTAAAAAAAAAAGGTACGTACACTCGAACCGTCAGCTGCACCCTGCCAGGTAATCCACCTCCGGGTGTGTCTCCGATACCACTCCATGTACTGGGAATGGTAGTGTGGTGGACGCTCAAAACGGTAACCGCCAACGACATGTGACTCCCTGTGGAGCCAAATCAGTACGTAATACCCGAGGATCTCCATGTAGTTGTTGCTGCTCTTGTAAAGGAGGGAATGGAGGCGGTGATCCTGCACTGGGGCCAGAGGGATAGGCTGAGTAAGCCCAAACTGCTGCAATACTCTATCTGGCTGGTGCCACTCCACAATGTTGTAGTAAATCAAGGGTACCCGAGCACGCCAAACTTCTGAACCCGCAAGGTACTGGGAGGGTATGGATCGGAAATCCAGCAACCATCGGAAAAAAAGTCCAAAACATTCTAACAAACGTTCTAATATTCGGCTGAAGCATCCCGTTAATGTAAACATCATCGCCTACGCCAAATAATATAGAAAGTTTTAGAGTTAGAATATAAAATGTTTAATTCACCGTTAAACATGATTACATACCTTCCGCATGCCAGAATGAGCCCGGATTTACGTGAACCATATTATGCATTATGTCATTGATACATCCGAAGGATTCATGCCAGTCCCCGTAAACAGAAGCAATTGCCTTCTCCTTTGCATACCACATTCTTTTATATGGAGGTCTCACTCTATGTTCATCCCAAATGCCAGCAATAAGGGTATTAACGCGTATGTCACGCTGCTCCATCACTTTCCTCCGCACGTATTTCGCAATTTCTCGTGCCCCAAAATTTCTATGATTAGCATTTGGCACCAGCTCATTGCACGTATGCGGCCCGATATATTTTGTGCATGTCCACGTATGAGTTGCTTGAAGCAGAGTTGCACGCAGCCACCATTTGCAAATAGGATTATACCTACATGCAAACACAACAGTATAGTTGGTTGTCCGGCGACTTTTGTGCTCCCTCCCATTCTCAACAGAATAAGCAGTAGCGCATGCCTGAACAGAAGCACGATTTGGGAAGATCATCCCAACTTGGAACTCCATCCCAGGATTCCACATAAGGTTCTCATCAGATTCTGGTGCCACATCAAAATCATCCAAATTGACATGGTTAAAACCTTCTGGGAGTTGCGATTGGTACACTGTGTCTTCTCCAGAATCATGATCATTGCAATCCTCTTGCTCTTCTGCCTCTTCCTCGCAACCAAAAAAATCCTCTTCATCATCTTCATCTTCATCACTCCCTATCTCCGACCCACTCGATTCACTCAGAACCAACTGATCCACAGAGACATCGTGACAAACGACAGTACGATACTCGACGTAAAATTCTAAAGTATCAAGCCCTCGGTACCGCATCGTCTCTCTCAAAATTCCAAAAATATGCTCGTTGTTTTCTACTGAGTACAACGAGTAGGAGACAATACGACCACTTTCAATTTTTGGAAGCCGAAAGTAGATTTTTGTAATCTCCACTT
Organism: Mercurialis annua; assembly: GCF_937616625.2. Classification (NCBI taxonomy): domain Eukaryota; kingdom Viridiplantae; phylum Streptophyta; class Magnoliopsida; order Malpighiales; family Euphorbiaceae; genus Mercurialis; species Mercurialis annua. Next base: position 52,320,748 of record NC_065570.1, on the reverse strand, counting down.
CCGAGTCCGTAGCTACTGCCCTTATACAAATATTTCTCAATTCTTCAAAATTCATCCTATCAATAATTGGCATATCCGCCCGACGGCCGCCCTGGTATTCTACTCCAGCCGGAGAGCTTACCATACGACCATCGCACCATATCACAAACGATAGGTTTAAGGTCGCCATTGCTACAAATTTTATCAAAATAAATATACATACAACTTATTTTAGCATTTTTTCAAATTCATTAAATAAAGTTTAATTTTTTCAGCAATTTGTCATTTTTTCACAATTTATACTATTTTTTTAAAAAACTTAATATTTAACTAAATTACAATTTCTCAATAAACTAGAATAACACCTACATTTTTGCTAACAGTCACTAATTGAAAAATATAACATATTAATAATTTATACTAACACCTCGTATTTTTAACAGGTACACATACTTAATAAATAATTAAATACCTAACATTTAAGTTATATTAATCTATTTTTTTCTAATTTAATATAAAAATAAAAAATGAAAAGTAAATTTACCTCTTGTAGTCCTCCTCCAATAGTGCTAAAATAATAAAATTCGCTCCCAAAATAAAAATAAAATCCGCTCCAAAACCGCTCCAAATCCGCTCTAAAACCGCTTGAGAGATAATAATTGAGAGAGTTTCTTAAAGTGTGAGGAAAATGAGGGCGCTGAGCCCCCATTTTATAGAATGCAATCCGCGATTTAATATCGCGGATTGCATTCAATTTTTGACCGTTGGAACGGTCAACAGATTCCCTGCCAATGGCAGGGAATCTGTAAATGCCATCCGCGATATTGAATCGCGGATGGCATTTAAGTAAGGTTAATCGAGAGATTAACCTTACTTAATATCATCCGCGATTTAATATCGCGGATGGCAACATCATCCGCAATATTAAATCGCGGATGACGTGGACCCAGGCACAAATCTGGGATTAATTTCCATACAGGCACGAAATTGTAATTTTCAAAAGCCCGTAGGCACGGATCCGTCAAAAACCCTTAAATTGTACTCTTTTCATTTGAAAAAGAGTTTAAAACAATCCTTCATTTTTAACTTATATACTAATTATATATTAATAGTATTAATAGTATAAAAATACCATCTTCTTCAAAAAATTAAAAATAATAATAATTTTTTTTATTTTTTTCAAAAGTATTTCCGAATTTGTTTTTTAATTTTTTTTAAATTCTTTTTAAAATATTTCCGACAAAAAAAAAATTAAAAATAATAATAATTTTTTTAATTTTTTATTATTTTATAAAATTAAAAAAATTAATTAATTATTTGGATGTATTTGATTATTTTTTAAGTTTAAGGATTTATTTGTATTTTTTAAAACATAAAAAATATGTTTTAAACTCTTTTCCAAATGAAAAGAGTACAATTTAATACTTTTGAATAGGGATGAAACATAAAAACCCAAAATTGGGTACAAATGGTGTTTTTACAAAGTCAGGATATAAACGAAGAAAAAGTACAAGATGGGATTTTTTAAGGAATTAAGCCTAAATTCTATGTAGCTACTCCTTATTTGAGCAGTTAAGGGATTGGCGGCGAGATTGACTCCTTGTTTCCTTTTTTTTTTCAGAGTCTCTAAGATCTGCAGCCGCCTCCCTTACACTATATTTAACCTTCTAAGATGTGAGGATAATTTATCAATACATTATCAAATTAATTTGAATTAATCATTTTATAATAATGTTTTGAGTCAAAAAATTAATTCAAACCATTAGATTTGTATAATTCTAGAATATACAGAAGGAGACACCAATGAACTATACATTTGAAATAAGCATAACAGTCAACATCTAGAATATAAATATAGTTTGGCAATGTCTAATCCAATGGTTCTTGGTAATAATAAAGTTTCGTCTGTTGGCTTGGTGATAATGGATATTCGACGAAAGTTGGAGTACATCAAGAAGATGGCTCATGCCAATTTTCACAGGAGTCAGTCCTCCAACTTCAAAATTTCCTCAAATTCATTTAAAATAAATTACATATAAGTAAAATAAGTAATATTTAATAATAATCTCATTTTACTTATATGCCATCCATATAAGTGGATTCGAGAAAATAGAGGGAATTCGAACTTGAGGGGAGCTATTTCCAATTTTTATAGATAAGGTGGCCGAAAATAAAAGAAACTAACGTATATTTATTATTATATTGATTAAAAGACTAATGTCAGTATATGACTTTTTAAAACTTATTAATTCTTTGGCATGTTTCTAAAAAAATTAGGCTCAAAAATTGTCTAAATCGCACACCTCCTCACACTTTGACAGAAATATAAAAATGCTGTTATCCAAATTTGTAGCAACTTCATCAGAAGAAGAATCAAATGCTTAACACTTAACAAATCTGCAATTCAAATATGATTTGGTAATTTGAGACATTAAGCATGGGGATTAATCTTTTTAATGATTTATAACGGTGACACGAGCATTTTATATATATGTATCTTGCTAAAAAAATTCTTTCTATCTTGAAAATTCTTAGATATTATGCTTGAAAAGTTGTTTTTTTTTTAAAGTAATTTATGAAAAAAAAACATAGATCAAAATTGAAAGAAAAATAAAAAAACGAAGAAAACAAATTAAATTGTTACTTCTTCAATAGAGAAGATGGGCCGGTAGCTCGTCTTCTCCATCAATGGAGAAGACGAGCTCCGTCTTTGCCGGAGAAGACATATTTGTCTTCTCTAATTTGTTTTCTCCATCAATGGAGAAGACAAGCTCAGTTTGGTCTTCTCCCTCAATGTATGAGACGAGCAAATTTGTTCGTTTTCTTCATTGGCGAAGATGAAGCATGATGGCCGGAGTGGGAGTAAGGAGGTGGCTGTGGCCGGTGCACGAGACGACTGTGGCATAATTCAAATTTTGGAATAATTTCTTTTTTCGGAATTAAAAATTAAATTTCAAAATAAATTGAGATTTAATTAAATTAAATTGAATTTTAAATTAATTTAAATTAAATTTTAAATTTAAATTTAAGTAGATTTTATTTCGGAATAAAAATAAAATCTCAAGATGCTTAATGTTTAATTTAATTAAATGTAATTATAATAAATTTATTGAATTTAAATTTATATTTAATTAGATTTTAAATTATTTATAATACACGTGAATTTTATAATAATATAATTAATTCATTTAATTTTAAGATTGGATTTTTGTCATTTGATCTGGTTAGGGGCGCCTTTGGTTTGATTAGGTTTATAGATGCTGCCAACTCAGCTTCACTCAAAGACTTCAATTGAGTTGACAGCAATGTGGCGGGTGGGCTGGCAACTTTTTCAGTTTCATTCACGAATGACTAAAAAAAAGTTTACAATATCTCAAAATTAGCTAAACTAGCCGATTTTGAAAGATTTGGATATAACTGACGAAACTCGTAAAAGTTTGGTATTTTATTGAGACTAATCCTAAAAATATGATAAAATATTTGTTCAAATTATTAATAAAACACTCTCATGTTACTAATAAAAAATAAATGGACTTCTACCCAACATTCGAGTTTGACAATATTATCTTTAATTCGTTTATATTTGATTCTTCCGTTCACTACGGTCCGATACAATTTTTAATGTGGTTAAGTAACTGAGATCCAGAATTCTTTTAGTACCGTTTGATTCAGAAAAAAATCAACATTGAATATATATTTTTCAATTTTAGATATTTTAAGTTTAATTTCTGACTCGAACTCGAGGATTTTCAGGACTTGTGTACTGCCGTAGACCAATCAAGTTTGATAAAATTAAGATAATCTATAATTTGTTGTTTAATGAATTAATGTCAAAATTTTAGCTTTCAAAATCTATTAATTCAAATGAAATCTAGTAATTAGGTATCAAAACATTGTTGTTTCAAATAAATTTTAAAATTTAGTGAGATCGCAGGTTCGAACCATACTCATATTTGCAGTCGTTTAAAATTTGGAACGAGAGATTTGCCTCCCGCAAATGACCCACCCGACTCTAATAAGGATTAGTCTAAATGTAGAAACGTTGTCTCATAGTTGAAATCTGTTCAGAACACTTCATGCTACTATAAAAAAAAACAATCAAATCCTAATCTAGAATTAAAAAAAAAAAACTCTCGACGAAAATAATTATAAATAAACATAATCAACTAAAAACAAAAATTGCAATTGTGGAAGCCTAAACAATTGAATGTAGCCTAAAAGCGATGAACATCATGAATAAAGATATGTTTATTCATCGTTGACTCATTTTCGATGAAGCGATTTAAAAATTGCCTAAATCGCACATCTCGGATTTGGATAAAATTATAAAAATGCCAGAATTCAGTTTTTCGATCATTTTAAAAAGAAATAACAATTTTCCATACATACTCACATAAGGAATCTAATTTATTTCATATCCTTTAAACTATAAAGATAAATATTCACTTATAGATAACTTCTGTTTTATTTTTTTGAGGATAGATAACTTCTGTTTAATTAGTAACTAGTGAAAATAAAAAATCAATTAAACAGAGTTAAAACTAACCCTCTGCCAATAGTTTCTTAGCACTGGTCCATAGCAACTAACTACTCCATAAAGATTTTTTAAATAGGCCTAATTACTTAAAAATCTTCATCTTGTAACATTTTTTCATTTATACCCTCACGTAGAAAAAAATTCATTTGTACCCTTTTTTTGATTTTTCGTTTTCATCTCTACCCTAAATTTAAATTTTTGACAATTAAATTAATTAAAGGATGAAAATATTATAAATAATTAATAACATTAATATTTAATTAGAATATAAGCTAAATATAAAAGATCATTTTGAATATTTTTTCTAAATGAAAAGAGGTCAAATTAGCTTTTTAGGATAAAGACGAAAATGAAAAATTAAAAATAGAGTATAAATGAATTTTTTTCTAAATTAAGGTATAAACGAATAAATATTACTATAAGGTGAGTTTTTTTTTTAAGTAATTAGACCTTTTAAATAAAAAGCTTCCATCCCCCAATAAATGCTTTAGAAAGAGCCGCATTAATGTCAAAAAGTTCTATCTTCAAGTTAGTTAACAAAGCCAAAAGAGTATAATCTAGAGATAAGGTTCAAATATTTTACGTTACCGAATTGTGACATCAGTGCTCAAATGCCAAAGAAATGTAAGGTCTCATTTGCTATATTAGTAGTATGTTTTTTTTTATAATTTATGGGAAAAAAATACACTACCTCAGTTTATGCAAATTTTTTTAAATGAACAATTAAAAAATATAGAGGAAGTAGTAATTAACTTTTATTTTTGTTATTAATGAAAACTTATTGAAATGTAAAAAGCCTAGAATTTGGAATCCGCAAAATATTTTCACCCCTATAAACGTGTTTAGATTCTCCATCAACTTATCAAGAACAGTAATCCCTCTAATCTTTTCTTATTAATTACTCCATCCGTCGAAATTGATAGACAGTTTAGGACAAATATAAATACTAAAAAATTTAATAAATATATACAAAATGAGCAATTTTATAAAAACATACCACATTTACCCTTATTTAATGCAGTGTTAACTTTATTTCTTAATAGATTTTGTTCTTTTTTTAATGTAATATATTGTAATTAATGAGGATATATATGCAATTTAAGCATTCAAATAATAAATTACTGCCTATAATTTAAAATAAAAAATTAAAATAGTGCCTATCAATTTGGAACGGAGGAAGTATTATGATACTGACATACTATAATAGAAAAATATAAGACTAAATTATAGCCTCAGCGACTCTTGCTTATATATTTTATTTAATTATAAAAAAAATTAGTCTTTCTCAGTATTTTAAAGTAACACCCATAATCGAATCGATAAACAAACTGATATAGCTATTGGTTCATGGTTTTCTATCAACAATTTAATAAATTAAATAGAAAATAAATTTATTTATTTATACAATATTTTCTGAAATAAATCTCTATTGTTAAAATTAAAACGCACATATAAAAAAAACTAAATAGACAAATAGAATATTAGTGTTACATCCTATTTAGTAAATAAAAAGTCAAATGGTAATAATTTATTACGGTTTAATTAATTCACTGATTTTCCATTTTTACAGTTTTTTTATTTTTTGAAGAAATTACACCGCCTTTTCAATTTTTCAAAAAGAATCGAACCAGACTGATTTGTTTTTTATTTCTGGCCAAACCGGTTGAACCAGAAGGACCGGTTTCGTAAGACACCAGTCTCTCTCTTTCTATAAATAACAGTAGCCGAACTACACATGAATGTCTACAAAGTTGAATTCATTTCTCTCTCTCTTCCTCTGTCACTTTGTTATATCTTTTTCTTGTTCTTCCTGTAATTAGCTGCAAATATGGTGGTGCTTGAAATAGGCTTTTCAAAAGCCATGAACGCTAAAGTCATCGGCACCGGAGAAGAAACAATAGTTCTCGCCCATGGATACGGCGGAGATCAGTCTGTCTGGGACAAAATAGTACCGGACTTGACAAAACATTTTAGGGTTCTTGTTTTTGACTGGAAATTTTCCGGTGCCATCAAAGATGATGAAGAAGAACAATTTGAGCCAGAAAAATATGCTTCTTATGATGCTTTTGCTGATGATTTAATTTATCTGCTGGAAGAGATGGATATTTTATCGTCGTCACCGGTTGTTTTTGCTGGTCATTCGATGTCTGGTATGATTGGTTGCATTGCTTCCATTAAAAGGCCTGAGCTTTTCAAGAGGCTCATACTTATTGGAGCTTCTCCAAGGTAAATTAATTACTTAGCTTTAGTACTATTTTATTTAATTACTATCATTATCGTATTGTTAATTACTTTTATATTACTGTTAAATCTTATTAAAATGCTCTTTCTACTTTGCTTTAAACCTAATTGCCTAACCTACCCGTTTCCACTATGATAATAAACAATTATTTTGCTATAATCTTGATATAAAACTCTTCCACAAATTAATCAAAAAAAAATCCCTTCGAATTCATTCTTTACTATATTATGTTGCTGTTGTTATTGTTGTTGTCATGTGGGCGTTTGGTTTATTTTTCAGTGCAACTTTTAGTTTTTATTTTTCAAAAAGCTCTACTTACACATTTAATGAGATTTTTTTCAACAACAGCTATTGGAAAAATTCTATTTTGGAGCTGTTTGTCAATAACTGATAGCTGTATTAATATTTCTAATTATTTAGATAAAATTATAGCTACTAAAATATATAATTTCTATAAGACAAAAGGTCTGAAAAACTACCGATCTTTCAATTTTTTTTCAATAACACCCTCACCTTATAATTTTTTTAATAGCGCCCTATTTCGTATTTTTCGATTTCAATAGCACCCTAATTTTTAAAAAAAAGATGATTTTATTATTATAAGGATTAAACTTTTTAAAATAATTAAATTTAAAGATCATTTTATACTTCTTTTTACTTGGACAAATTCAAATAAGTTCCTTAACTTAAAAACCTTTCAAATAAATCCAAAAAAATAAATAAATATATATTAATAATTTAATTTTAAATCAAAAAATCGAACCCGCTCCGAAGAAAGACGAGTAGCTCGTCTTCCTCGGAAGACCAGTTGGCTGGTCTTCCATGGAAGGCTGGTCTTCCTCCATGGAGGAAGACCAGCGAACTGCTGATCTTCCCACATGGAAGACCAGCAGATCTGGTGTTCCGCCATGGAAGACCAGATCTGCTGGTCTTCCTCCATGGGGGAAGACCAGCTAGCTGGTCCTCCGAAGAAGACGAGCCAGCTCGTCTTCCTACGGAGCGGGTTCGTTTTTTTTTTAATTTAAAATTAAATATTTATTTTTATATTTTTTTTATTTTGTGAAGAAGATGACGTTTATGTATAATTTAAAATATTGTAGAATATTTAGAACTTATGATATATATGAAGGATTTTTTTTGAATATTAATCAAATAAAAAAAGTTCAATTTGATGCTTTAGGGTGCTATTGAAACCGAAAAATATGAAATAGGGTGCTACTGAAAAAATTACAAGGTCAGGATGTTATTTAAAAAAAATGAAAGGTGGGTAATTTTTTTGACTTTTTGCCTTTCTATACATTTTTCTATTTAAATATATTATATTAATTTTTACATTTATAATTTAAAACAAAAATGACACTTTCTTAATCATTGTCAAATTTAAAGTCTGAGTACAATTGTAGCTACATATCTTGTCGGACTCAAATAAATAAAGCTGTAATGATATGGATATAGTAGTATCTATCTACTGCTTCAACTAGAAAAACAACAAGACAACTAAACACGTGAAGACCAACGATAATTTCTTTTGGTGACGAGGACTCAATCTAGTGGGCCGAAACTCAATATCATTGTTAAATTCCGAAATGTGGACCGCCCGCAAGTCCACATACCTGACAATTTCGGGCTATAATGGCCAGCAATCCAACTTCAACCACTCCATATTAAGAAAGGGCGTAGCCGGGGTTCGAACCCACGACCTTTGACGCCCAGATGGCTGAAGTTTAGACCACTAGACCAAACCCGTGCGGGCAAGACCAACGATATTAGTCATCATAGGTGATGTATTTTTTGTCCGTTGGTCGAATTCTTTTATATAAATCACCGTATAAAGAGCGGCTGAGACAGGATTTTCATTCAAAAAGTTCGGAATCCTATATTCCCTCATTTCGTTTTAAAAATCTCATTTGTTTTTAAACATGCTTTAAAAATAGATATTATATCTATTTTTTTATATTTTGACCCTATTAATGATAGCGAATTTTTCATAAATTTATTTAAAATGAATAAATAAAATATAAATTTCTATAGAAAAATATTTTAAAAATAAAAATATCACTTTTAAAATAGGACATCCAAAAATATAGTAATATGTAACTTTTAAAATGTGACGGAGGAAGTATAATTTTTTACATTGTTTATTTCAAAGAAAAATAAATAATTTATTTAACAATTTTAAAATTAAAAAATCAATTGTTTGTATCTATTTATATAATTTATAATTTATTAAATATTAGTTCGTTAATTTATAAAAACTATGTTGATAAATAAAAATAAAATTTAAAGAGTTGATAAATAAAAAGGACTAAAAAAATTTAATAATAAATTGAAATTAGATATAAAGGTGAAAGATCCGAAATATTTTTTTTGAAATGCTATTTTTTTATAAATAAATATAATTTGTATTGGTTTTTGTTAATTTATTAAATATTTAATCATTAACTATTAAATAGTATGTTAATAAATTAAAATAAAATCAAATAAGTTGATAAATCAAAACACCATAAGAGATGTAAGAAATTAAACTACAAGTAAAGGAGACTTCTTTATTGAGCAGATGTACATTATAAGGGCCAAAAACGGCATTTAACCCTTATATTTGTTTTATTAAATGAAGGGTCAAATGCAGCTTTTAACCCTTTACATCATCTGCTACTGTGGGCGGAGCCCTTGCTCAGGAGGGTGGCCCAGTCACCTGGACTACTCTCGTGGGTCTCGCCAGAGCAGGGAGGGCTGATGCCCGGGCTCGACCCCCCCGGCTCCGCCCTTGCATATAAAATATAAAAGTGTGTCATCCATTAATTATGATATTATCGAACGTATAGCCGGCCAATAAATTGACTATCATATTTAATAATATCACATATTATATTATTAATGTAAAAAATTCTTTTCGCCCTTAGTTTTTGTACACCATCCATTTTTGTTATTTTCTTTTCCTTTTTATTGACCAATGCCCTTTGTAGGATAATAGGCATTGGAAATATTCAAACTATCGCTTATTTCATTTTGGCGACTGAATTTGATTTTTGTTATTTTGGTTACTAAAGGTTAAATTCTTTTCAATTTGGTTATCAAATTTTAATTTCTTTTCAATTTGACTATCATACTTTAATTTTTTTCAATTTGGTTACAAAATTCGGCTGCCACGTCATTTTTTTGACCAAGAAAAATAATTATAAAATTTAGTAACTAAAATAAAAAAAAAAACAAAATTCAATCACTAAACAAGATATAATAATAATTTGGATATTTTTAGTGTCAATTAACTGGCCTTTGTACATTTCATTTTAGATTAAAATGATGGCAATATCGTAATAATTGTGCAATAAATGCATTTAAATTTTAATGGTGATATTACGATATTACCATCATTTTAATGAAGTGTTGTATTATGAACGGCTTAATCTACGGATGACGTGGTAGACTCGGTCTACTTAAAAATTTCTCTTCATATAGATTGTTGAGAGACGGGCAATTTGCTTTCCTTTCAGATTATCTGATTTTGCAGTTTCGCTTTAGACATTTCCTTTTGCTAATTACTACTATATAAACTCATTGATTAGTTAGGAGATATATTTAATATGAAATCATGCCGGCCGAATAGATAAGTAATTATCCATGTGATCTACATTATAGTAATTGTATTTATTTGGTGAATTAACAAAAAAAAATGCCTTATCCTAATCAATAATCATTACTCATTTTTAATTGTTTTTTAAATGAGTGACGCCATTTCTTAGTATGATAGGGTTAGAACAAAAACTTTTATTCTGACTCTATTAATTATTGCTCCGAGAATAGTAGCATCTTTTTAAAATTTGAAATCTTTTATATTTGTATCTAAGAATCGAACCACGAATGAAGTGGACAAGCGACTTTTTTTTTAATAATCATAAGGTGTTTTAGACAAATTCCAACTATGAAAAAATATATACGGAAAAAAATAGAAGAACAATCCGAATTTGACGTGACACTTTTAAATTTTTCATATTCAGACTAGTCTCCATTCGAACCGAATATATAGGTCTTTTGTAGGAGAGAAATTTCTGACCCGAAATTTTAAATGGCTGTATACATAAGTATGATTCGGACCCGTGACCTCACTTAAACCAGAAAAACGTCTTAACAACTCACATGTGTCTTGGGGTTGATAAGCGACTCTTTTAGTAGTTAATTATTAATTATTTTTTTATTATGTTTTAATTCATTTAATATTTAATTTATTTTATTATTATTTTTTCATTCACTCATTGTTTTCTTTTTTCTCCCTTCTCTTCTATCATTATTGGTTATGTCACCTCATAGTACTATAAAAATAATTACGTTAACCTAATTTCTATTTTTGTCATGATCTTAGAAATATAACATCATTTTGCCTATGTGTCATAGTAACTTCAATATTATTTTCTTTTAAATTTGTGCGAATACAGGTACATAAACATAGATGACTACGAAGGTGGATTTAAGAAATCAGACATAGACGATATCATATCAAACATAGAATCCAACTTCCAAAACTGGGCTCCAGCATTTGCTTCTCTTGCTGTCGATGCAACAGATTCCGAATCAATTCAAAAATTCACCAACTGCTTGTTCAACATGAACCCTAAATATGCACTATCCGTCGCCAAAACCGTCTTCTACTGCGACGAAAGGGAAATTCTCGACAAGGTTTCGACACCTTGCACTATAATTCAGACAACTAACGACATTGTCGTGCCAAACTCAGTTGCTTATTACATGCAAGAGAAGATCAAAGGAAAGTGTACTGTGGAGTTGATAGATACTGATGGTCATTTTCCTCATCTTACTGCTCCTCGTCAGTTATTTGATGTGTTCACTGCAGTTCTTGGCCTTTCCAGTATTAAAATTTGATGTTCTATAGGGTTTTGTTTTTAATTTTTTTGGGTGATTTTTCTCTTCTGGGTCTTTAGGAAATTTGACGTGGTACAAATAAATGTTCTTTTAGGACAGTGTTTGTGTGTTCATAATTTTTTTTGTCAGTTTGAGTGTTCATATTTTTTTTTTTGTAAGTTTGTGTGTTCATAATTTGATATATGGAAATCTAGACGTGGAATTAAATTTAAGTATTAAGGATTGGATTGCTTAATCCTTTTAGCCTGCAAAATTTAGCGCAGGTTTTAAATTAATGGTAAAATTAAGTAGTAATCCAAAATTATAGCCAAACGGAAAACTTTATAAAATTTTATGACATTATAATATACAAATTCAGTCATTATAATAAAAAACGCTATGAACCAATGAGTTATAACTTAAATAATAAAAGTATCAGCAAATTGCTATGTCGTGAGTTCAATTCCTCCCACAAGCGCTACTCCCTCCCCAATTATATATATATATATATATATATATATATATATATATATATATATATATATATATATATATATAATTGTTATGAAATTTTATGAAACATTATAAAATTATACGAAAACTAATTAATGCATTTAATTGAACATAATATACACTTACTTACATTTAGAAATGATATAATATTAGAAGTATTTTATCAAACATGTTACATATAATATTAGAAATGATATAAAAACGAGATCTTAAACTAATAAGTAACCAAAATACATTCTAAAACTATTAATTCATAAAGAATCGACAATAAAATTAAAAGATTAACCTAAGATTAAAATAAAAATGTGCAAAGGAAAAATAGAAACAACCCAATTTATAATTCAAAATAAGATTAAAAAAGTAAATTGATAAAAGAAAAAAATTGCTAATTGCTAATTGAATTATTAAATGATATAGGCATCAAATCCAAAATATATACTCCTTTCGTCCCAATAGAGTTGTTCATTTTACATTTGTCACACAATTTAAGAAGACATAATTATTGTTATGAATTTTATAATTTTTTATCTACTTTTTTATTATACTCTTATTTTATATAAAGTCCATTTTCAATTTATGTTATAAGTAAAATTTAAACAGGGATAGAATAGAAAAATTAAGTTTTAAAATTGTACTTTTTAAAAGTAGACAAGAGTTTTGAGAAAGAAAAATTCTTCAAAGTGGACAACTCTATTAGTACGGAGTGAGTATTTCCTTACATAAAAGGCTCAATTTACAATGTACATTCAAATAGATACAAAAGCCCAAACACAAATCTAATGGCTAAACCCATTTATCCGTCTTGATAATGCCTTTTATAATTTATTTTGATAATGTAAATTTTATTTATTTATAATATTTATTACTATTAATAAATAATAAATAATTTTATTAAATTATTACAAAAATAAAGATATTAAAACTAAAATAACCATAAAATTTTCCTTGTCAAATATTCCATAAAGTCATTTTACAAACAAAAATTGGAACTTTGTTTTAAGTAATTTTTCTATCATTATAAAGCATAACTAAAAACACTAAGGGGCCGTTTGGTTTAAGGTTGGGAATGGAAATCGGAATAAGAATGAATGGGAATGGGAATGGGAATGATTGATTTCATTTTTTGTTTGGTTCAAAGTGTAGAAATGGGAATGGGAATGGGTAAATTTAATAAAAAAATTATATATTATTTATTTAAAAAAATTATTTTTTAAAAATTATTTTTTTAAAAAAAATAAGAAAAATATTTTTTAAAAAAATAAAAAAAATATTTTTTAAAAGATAAAAAGATAAAAAAATATTTTAAAAAAAAATATTTTTCTTTAAAAAAATATTTTTTTTATTTTAAGTATATTTTTTAAAATTTAAAAATATTTTTTTTAATAATAATATATTTATTATTTATCATTAGAATATTTTTTTAAATTTTGATTCCCATTCCCAAAAGTTCATTCCCATGGAGTAAGGGGGGAATGGGTGATTCCCATTGAAGGGGTAATTACATTCCCATTCCCTAGTGTAATTTGACAAAACAAACACAAATAATGGGAATCATTTCCATTCCCATTCCCCCCTTTTTTTGCCCAACCAAACGGCCCCTAAGATAAGTAAAATTATACTCAGATGTTTGTACAGTAATTTTACTTCAACTCGTTACACTACTTTTTAAATACACACACACACACACACACATATATATATATATATATATATATATATATATATATATATATATATATATATATATTAGTAATAAATTAGATAATATTAGATTAATAATTTTTAATTTTTAATTATATAACGTCTTTCTAGAAATATGTTATAATACCTATTTTGTTTTTGATAATTGGGGAAGGGAGCGCTTATGGAAAGAAATGAACCCACGACCTTAACAATTTATTACCATTTGAGCTACAGCTAGTGGGTATTTAATAATTTTTTGTTAACGTTTAGTATAATGTATAATGTATATTTAATAATTAAAGAAGAATATTTCAGTATAATGTATATTCTTTAGAATATATTATATTATTAATAGACGAAATATAATAAATAAAAAAGTTGGATTAAATTGTTGAAAAATTATGATTATATGATGAGAAATTGAACTTAATTGAATATATTTAAAATTGATATAAAAATATGAAAAGATAAATTTATGCGATTATACAATTTAAAAAAGGGAAGGAGTATAAAGTCCCTATTTTCTGAAAAAGTAATACAGAAAATGAGAAGCTTATTACTCTCAATCACAGCATCCTCCAAACTACCCTGGAAGTCAATAACTTTTTTAACTGACACAGCCGCAGTGAAATCCTTTAGTTTCACTCTCTACCGCAACAGGCTATCATCTCCTTCATCTTCTCATCGAAGATTCTCGGTCATGGCTGCTTCTGATGATTTCGTTAAAGGAAATGTTCATCCAAACGGCGTCGCTGTCATCACTCTCGATCGTCCTAAAGCTCTCAACGCCATGAACTTAGGTCACATTTCCTTTTCTTTATCTATTAATAGCTGTTTTTTTTTTCAATTTGATGTCTGATTAGTATCTAAAACATTTGAATTTGTATTTGGATTGCAGATATGGATGTTAAGTACAAAAGTTTTCTTGATGAATGGGAATCGGATCCTAGGGTTAAGTGTGTTCTTGTTGAAGGCAGCTCTCCTCGTGCATTTTGTGCTGGTAATCTTTTGATTTGATTTTCGAGAATTGATGATAAATATTAGTTGATTCGAAATGAGACAGCTGTTTTTTTGTGGTGTTTGGTAACTACTGTGTTATGCAGGAATGGATATTAAAGGTGTTGTTGCCGAAATTCAAAAGGACAAAAATACGCCTCTTGTGCAGAAGGTGCTTTATGCACTTATATGCTCTTCTTAGATTAGATTTTGTTTTTATATATGTTTAAGTTAAAGCTTGGTTTCCAATTTGTATTTTTTCTTATGCTAATTGTGTGTTTTCGACTTGTTGATAATTGTGTATTTTAGTTTATGATGATTGATGATTGATTCTTTTTTCCAGTAGTTGTTTGTTGTTTAATTGATTACCAAGGTATTAGTTCATTATTATCTGCAGGTGGTGACATCAAGGCTATAACCTCCAAAAATCAACTGTCAGATATGATTGAGGTCTTCTTATGTGCTTTTAGTTTAGTTATATCATATCATGTTTTCCATTGCCATGCGTGCTTTATGTTGGATCATGTTGATTTCTGTTGGTAACCCTTGCCATGTCAGCTGAAATGTACTGTTGAAGGTTCTGTCGGCTACCTTAGTAAATCGTATACTCAACATATTAGTTCTTTGTTTATTGATGGCAGGATTTAGCTGAGAATATGTGCATTATTTGGATTAAACTGATTTCCTTATGAATTGGTTTGGAATATAGGGAACCTCAACTCTTTTGGATTTTTCTATCTATTTCAAATTTATGTCCTGTTATATAAAAATTCTATAAGTTTTGCAATTCAAATTTTGAGTATAACAATCACTATATAACATGATGACTCGGAAGCAATCTGTCTTAGCATCTTTAGTTTTGCTCTTTCAAATCAAATTGACCTTTTTTCAAATTAATTTAGAGTTCTTTGCTCTTATGTATGTTACGTTGGCTTCTAAAAGTTGATTGTTGAATTTTATTCTGTTACTGGGCTTCATATGTCCTATGCTGCATTGTCTTTCAGGTGTTCACTGCAGAATATACTCTAATATGCAAAATTTCTGACTACAAAAAACCATATATATCCTTCATGGATGGGATAACTATGGGCTTTGGACTTGGCTTATCTGGCCATGGATGCTATCGGATTGTAACAGAGGTATGGTTAAATTAAAATGTGTCCTTTTATTGCTAGTTAGTGATGTCTTTCATATCTTCAGTTTCTTAAAAATTGCATCTTAAATTTGCTATTCTGACTTGTATATTCTGTGTGATGATATGCAGAAAACTTTACTTGCTATGCCAGAAAATGGAATTGGCTTGTTCCCAGATGTTGGATTTTCATATATAGCTGCACATAGCCCCGGAGAAGGATCAGTTGGTACATTTCTTAAACTTTGCTACTTTGTATCCTTGTGTTATCGATATTCGACTGTGAAACTTCTCTTTGATTTAGATTAGAGGAGCTGCTCTTTACTCAAATAATAAAAGCTCCCAAATTCATTCCTATCCTTGACGTGGAAACATAAATTGGAAAAGCATTTAATGTTATTCAGCCATAGTGAACTTGTTGCTGTCGGCCCACGTCAAAGACATGTAAATAGTGAACCTATGTATTTAGTCATACAGTTTACTCAGTAGACGTGTTTCTTACATTGGAAACTGGCTTTTGTGCAAATGTATAATGAATTTCATGTCTTCAAGTAATGTATTGCCCTTATATTTGCAGGTGCTTATCTTGGTTTGACTGGCAAGAGGATTTCCACGCCCTCTAATGCGCTATTTGTAGGTCTTGGAACACACTTTGTGCCATCTGGAACTTTAGGCTCGGTAAAGGAGGCCCTTTTGACAACTAGCTTGTATGTTTTGCATGAGCTTTACTTTGAGCATTTTTATTTTGAAAAACATAATAATATAATGATATTTCTGGACAGTTATATTGAGTAGTAATTGCTGTATAACTTGTAGCAGACTCCAGAATAACAAGAAGAAAAAAGACCCTTCCTAATGGTTTTTTTCTGCATCATTTTATTTGTTTAAACAGTCAAACTTGTGGTGTTACCAGAGTATAGTTTTTGACTATTACTGCTTAATTGAATATGGCCAATTGGGCTAAAACTGTTCAGCTACTGACTAATTTTTGCACATTTTGAATACAGTTCAGAGGACCCTCATGACGACATTAAAGCGCTTTTGGCAAAGTACAGTAAGGAACCGGAAGGCGAGGCCGATTTGAAGTTGCTTTTACCTCGAATAATTTCAACCTTCGGTGCAAGTAAATCGGTAGAGGAGATTATTGAAGAGCTGAAAAAGCATCAGCAGAGTGCTGATACCAAAGGTAAGTTTGCTAAATGCTACCTCAAATACAAAATAAGTTAGATGTGCACATTAATTTTAGTGGTGTAAATCTACATTAATTTTAGTGGTGTAAATCTTCTGTTTTGTATCGGTGATAGGAGCCTGTTATCACCACATACATGATGCTATGATCATTGTTTTGATTTTTCTATTTATTTCTCGTTGTTAGCGTGATTTTAATATTTTAAATTTCAGTGGCGGATTGGGCTAATGAGGCACTTCAAGGACTTGGAAAGGGTGCTCCTTTTTCTCTTGGGTTGACTCAAAAATATTTCTCCAAAGTTGCATCTGCTTATGGAAGGCCTGATAATGAACTATCAACTGTGAGATTCCCCTTTTTGCTTTGCAATGATCTGCTTCTCTTATAGTGATTAGTCCAGATTGAGACGTGTGTGCTCAAATGCCAATTTATTTTCGTGCAGCTAAATGATGTGATGAAAACAGAATATCGCATAGCATTAAGGTCTTCCCTTAGGAATGATTTTGCTGAAGGAGTCAGAGCTGTCTTGGTGGACAAGGATCAGGTAGTAATTACTATTACTCCCGTATTTAAGTCTGAATTATCATTTATCCCCTAAATTTTCAAAATGATTATCCCCCCACTAACATTTTAGTTTCTCTTAACCGCAACGCTGCTGACATTTTAGTTCCATGCATCCATTTAACTGGAACCACTAACATTTTAGTTCCGTTCAAAAAAAACCCCATTTAACTGGAACCCACCGTCATATTAGTTCCGTTCAAAAAAAAAAAACCATTGAAAGGGATTTCAATCATCTAATTTCTAAAAATCAAAATAAAAGAAAACAATTATCTTTCAGCCTTAATTCCAGTGATAATATTAATTAACCCTTAAAATAACTTACAGTATGTTACGCATTTCTTATTCTTATTTCTGGCTTGTTTCTAAGTGGCTTTCATTATAATGTATCTGCAGAACCCAAAGTGGAGTCCCCCAAGCTTGGACCAAGTTGATCAAAATGAAGTGGAATCTCTCTTCAAACCGTTGAGCCCAGAAGTAGCGGAGTTGAGTGTATGAGCTTAGCAAAATGTTGAGTCATATTTTCTTCTTAAATACCAGTGTTTGGACAGATTGTGGGTATCATTTGCTTCTGTTACAGCTACAGTTGATGAATCTCTTTCTTCAACAATACCTGTTTAATAAAATTTATGTTATGCTTGCTGCAAAAGTTTCTCCTCTATGCACAATATACGCCAACTTATTGATTGTTTCTGAAAAAGTCCACGATACACTTTCTGGAATTCAAAAATGTTATTGTTCAATGCATAATTCAAATTAATGTTCCTAAGAACAATCTCCACTCCTCAAATTTTGCAATAGATCCAAGTATCCCGAGCATTCAGGACTAATATACCTGTGATCAATGAAAAACGAACTTTTAGAATTCTGAAAGGGCAGTCAAACAATTCTAAATGCGTATTATATGCATTTGCGACTCATACTTATGGCTAAAGTAACTGGTAATATCATACACATGCAGATTTCTTCCCTCAATTCCCACAGCCATGATAATTGGATATTTAACAATAACAATCCATGTATATTATGAAATAGATTACAAAAGCTGAATTTACATCTAATCTATAACATGAACAGCACAAACTCAAAACACTGGAAAGAATGAAGGAAATTCTGTAGCATTCAGACTGGAGCATACTTCATATCTATGTTATATGATTAATGTGTTTGCCATCAAATTACTTATTAGAATAGGTTTTGTCTGCTCCCTTAGTGAAATTACAACATAAACGCCTGAATTCAAACACCGGGACACATCAAAAAAGTAGAAAGGCCATAAAAGTTTCAGATGTGAAGACATTAGTTAGGAGACCAAACGTCTAAATGTTAATTTCTTAGTATCCTTCTGGCTCCTAACAGCTGCTAGGGGCAGGTAAGAGATGGAATGAGCTAACATCTAATTTGTGATAGGTATAAATTTGGGTAGGAAATGATAGAGAAAGAAAAAGTACCCATGCCGAAATAGGAAATCAATGATGACAAGCGAGCAGTTTGGCTTGAAAAACTGCGTCCTTCTAATAACATTTGCAACATTTTGAACAGGTAACAACTGGAAGCTCTCAACCTCTCCATCTGTCACAGTTTGAGGTCAATGTAGAGAATAGGTAAGATGGCAGCGAAACAAGCAGATATTACATTAGTATTCGTTCCATAATATTTAAGCCAAAAAGTTCAATGATTTGATTTATAACCATGGCGGAACTTATAAGGTTCAATTGCTTTACCTTGATTCTTAGGTAAAAAATCACCAGGAAGTTTCAAATCATAACAAAACAAAACATCTCTCTTGTATCTATACCCTTCAATGTCCACGTAAGAAACAGCTCCAACAGGTATCGCTCTGAAAGCAAATTAAGTCTAAATCCATCAACAAAAAGATAGAGAGAGCTTGCCCCACGGTCAAGAGTCTGTATGATTCAAATTTGACATGCCAAGGATTAACTTCCAAGCCCGTTACATACAAGGCATGCTGGATTTTTTAGCATGATTTGATGTAATTCAGTGGCAAGAGAAAACTCACTTCTGTGAAATTGATCGAGGGATTCCTGCTTCTTCTTCACATTCCTTGATAACATTTTCTCTGCAAGAGATCCCATGAGGCTGCCATTGGCACAATGAATAAGTTGGCATTCAGCTCGATCAAGTTGCGATACAAAATCATTTTCCGTATGTATTATTACGTTGGACAGTAACTAGGTAAAATAAAAGTGATTATTAGTTAAATAGTTACCAATCCTCCAGCGACAAGATGATCAAGCATCCCTGGAAAAGTAGGTTTCACTTCACTTCTCTTTCCTAACCATAAAAATTTCTCCCCATCTCTTTCAACATATCCATTCATGTGAATTCCATAAGCCTTTCCTCCAAAAAAAAAAAACTTCATAAGCCTATTTTCAGCATTTAAGTAATTGCATAAACTAACCAATGCTTAGGGTCTGTTTGGGTTCGGTTCAAATGAATTTCACTAATTTTATGGAATTCAATTGAATTTTTACAAGATATGTGTTTGGTTCAAATGAATTTTCACAATTTAAATTAAAATTTACACTTGAAATACAATATTCAATTTATTTCATTTCATTTAAAATTAATTTTATATTCAAAATTCGGAAACCACACAAAAATTCATTTTCAAATGATTTTCAAATAGAATTCATTTAGAAATGAAATGAATTCTACACTAGAATTGATCCAAACATGCCCTTAGAACATGCAAAACCTACTATTGAAGATTCAATCTGCCGAGGAAAAGAGATGTACATTTATCCCAAAATACGGAGCTGCAGCACGTTCCAAAGAAAAATAGACCGGAGAACCAAATGACGATACCACAGGGTAAAGCTGATGAATTAAACCAGTAATTACAAATGAATAACAATGATAATCGATAAACGCCAACAAAAATATTGAAACTGCAGTGTGACCAGTAACATATACCTCATTTCGTATACCTGGAATCAAATCTTCGTCACCTAAACATTTAATAGCTTCTCCAACAGCTCTAGTCCTATCTGCTACCGTCTTTAATCTCTCGTGTAAACTTACATAACTATTAACATTGCCTCCATTGGAATTATTATTACTTTGAGGAAAAACAAAAACATCTTTAAACCTCCTTAATTGTTCAATAAATCTGCAGCAAGAAAATAAAAGAACTGTCCAAAATTAACCTAAATTACTACTCTGGCTAACATTAAACAAAGTAAAGAGTAAATAGTTAGAAATTTAGTTACTCATTGTGTATGTAGCCAATGATTTGATCTTCGATTACGAACGGTATGAAATTCGATTGAAATTCCTGTAAAAATTAATAGAAATGGAATTATAGAAATTGAAAAATAATCTAGTTTAAAAGACTGAAAGAGAGCATACAGAGCCGCGATTGCAGAGTTGAATCTTGTGGAAGAAGCCAGAGAGATCTGAAAAATCGCCAGGTCTGTGGTCAGGTTGAGAGACTGTAACGACGTCGTTCCAGGTAAAACTATTGATGCTACTTCTGCTACTAGAAACTGAGATTGAGCGATGAGTGAATTGTTTAATTGGTGAACAATAGGCGAAAATGGTGCGTAATTGTGGAGTTAAGGTCTTGTTTGGATGATATATCAAGGACTTTGATATTAGGAGAGATGCCATATCAGATCAAAATGCTTGAAAACTCCGGTACCGGAGAAAGAAGGTAGAGGCGGATGGCAGTTGCCCAAATTAGTTTTTGACTTGTCAGTCACCTCTGCTAATATTTCAACGGTGGCTTACACGTGGAACATAAATCTTTGAATAAAGGATCAATTCACCCCTCAATATGACACGAAATATCAAAAAAAGTCCGAATTTTAAAACCCGGATCATTTTTACCATAAATTTAATAAAACCGGATTGATTTTACCCCTCTCACAAAAGAGAGAATGAAATAGTTAATTTAACCTGATTAATTGTAATACCTCAAATATTTTAGAATAATTAAGTCGTGCCACGTGTCGTGAATTTTGATAAATTAAGTCAAGAGGGATTTAATTTAATGATATCGGGAATTTAAAGTAATTTTTATTGAACGGATTATTGGGATTAAAGGAAAAGGGTTAGAAAATTAATAAAAAATAAATTATAAATCCCGAGATAAGAATTAGTTCGCCAAGGTCCGCGAAATATTTTATAGTATTTGTGATAAACGTTTCGGGTCAATTGGAGACCTTTTAAAATTTGGACGCGGATGTGTTTAGGACTAAATTGTAAATTTTGAAAGTTTAAGGACGAAAGTGTAAATTAGCCAATTAAGCCAGAAAATAGCGATTAAAAGACTATTAATAGAAAATAATAATTTTGGAGTCGTATTATTTATTTAGGTATAAATAATACGTACGTAATTGAGTTAAAGTAAATAAGTAATTGTTAAGTTAAAATAGAAAGTTTAATAGAGAATTGGTTTAAGTTAAAGAGTTTAAGGACTAAAAGTGACATTTAGCCAAAAGATATGAAACCTTCCAGACGAAGGATTGTCCAGAAATGGGAGCAGTGGAATCAAAAAGAGAGAGCGAGAGGAAAATGGAGATAACGCCGTTCCGTCGCTCGATCTTCGTTTCTCGCCCATTTCCGACGTTCTATAACTCCAAACGATCGTATTTCGACGGGTAATCACGGTAAGCTTGACGTTTTACCGTTTAAACGAATATATTTTAAGTTATATCGATTCAAAGTTTTAGGCCACGAAACGATTTTATCGTTTTATCGAGTATAGGATTGATATATAGCGTTTTGAGCTTAGAATACGCGTTTTGGCTGAGTTTGGAGCGTTTTTACGTATATAGCAGGTCGGAAACCCCGGAAATCGATTCCGGGGGATCGTGCACGACTGTACACGATCGTGTACTGTGGTACACGAACGTGTACTTGAGGTACACGAACGTGTACCATCATATGGTACACGAACGTGTACTAAAGTACACGAACGTGTACCATCATATGGTACACGAACGTGTACCAAGGTACACGAACGTGTACCTCCCTGCACGGGCGTGCACCCTTCGATTCTCGCACCCTGACTCTTCATACCTCGATTGAATTAATTACGCGTATTGAATCGGAAATCGAATAGTAGTTAACCTAATGAGGTTATAAGAAGATTGAATTGGAAGTAATTTGCGATCCGTAAACGAGTTTGATATCGTTTAATGGGATATGCGTGAGAAGCACGACGATTAGTAAGAGTTCAATGTGTCGAGTCTCGAGTCTAGAGTCAATCTTAGAATAGGATTCTGATGTGAGTCAAATGTTTTGAAATTGTTTTAGATCGAGCGAGGCAAGAAGGAGCTGGACCAGGAGCTCGGGAAGCTTGATGTTTCTAAAGCCCCGACGTATTTTTGGATAAGCGTTTTCAGTGAGTTTATACGATTTGCTTTTAAAGTATTTATCAAAGCAACTATTTTATATTGCTTTATATTGGAATTGCATGTTTTATATGCGAAACGTTTTTATGATTTGCGCATATGTTTGATTTGAAACCGGTATTGATCCGATGGAACGTGCTACCTATTGGGCGACAATAGGACTGTGTGATCACCAGTTTTGATATGACTCAGCTGGGAGCTGATGATGAATATGAGATTTACGATTGGGTTATAATTTAGATACGCAGAGTGAACTCGGCTACGGTGTAGCCTGGAAGTCCCCGTATCTAGTGGCTGGGCCACCAGCGAGTTGGACTCGCGATTGATATTTATGATTGGGTTGATCGATTGATTATTAGTATGTTTGAGGATTAAGGTTTCAATCGGATCCTGTACTTGGCTGCACGAGGTTTGAACGCTATTGCATTGTTTTACGCTTTATGTTTTATATGGATACTTATTAGTAAATGTATAAACTCACTCAGTATATTCCCATATACTGACCCCTCACAGTCTTCCTTTCAGGTTAAAGCATTTTGAAGGACGGACTTCCTCCTTCTTGTTCTGGAAGTCCACAATAGTGAAAGGTCACGTTAAAGAACGTCTTCTTCCTAGAGCTGCAGTAGTCGGTAGATGTCTGTATGAGATGTAAGATTTATATTCAAACGGTTTATTTAAATGGGCAACTCTGATTTGAGATTAAAATATATATATTATTTATTTATAAAGATCATATTTTAACCGTTTGATTTCTTTAACCAATTGCCATAAAGTGGAATTGGTTACGATTATGATTAGAGACAGGGCAGAGCTGGACAAGAGGTGTCGCTCGGTAAGACCCTAGTCTATAATAATGATTCGCGATGATTTTCAGAAAGTAGTAAAGATGTTTTGGTATTTATAATAATAAAGTTTAAAAAGATTTTATAAAAATGTTTTATATAATTCGCGAAAAAAATTTATAGTGGTTTTAGGCTTGCTACGGGTTCCGGAGCTACCACTCCCGTTCCCTAGCGCCGGTCTCGGCTCAATAAATTGGGTCGTGACAATTGTGGTATCAGAGCAGTTGGTCCGGTTACCTCTGCTAATATGTGATTTCAAACAGTTGGTTCAGGATACCACTGTTTTGTGTGTGTGTCTACCTAGGAACTACTGCAGCACATAGGGATTCGAGTCATGTCTTGATCAGTTTTCGTTTGATTTTAAGATTTTAACTCTCCTCCCTACGATCTGAGTCTGTTAGTACGATCAATAGGATTGTTAGACAATATACATATGCGAAAGTATTCTGCTTACGTAAGAATGATCGATATATTATATGATCGTTGCATATGATCACGTACGAGATGGACAGTCGAGATTATGCAACGCGATGACGCGGCTAGCGTGCTAAGTATCATATGGTATTGTGATACCATCAGAGTTATGTGATATAAGCGCTAATAGATGATCGATTATGAAACGTGGATTCAGAGGAATGAAAGAATTTCCCAAGTTACAGAGTTTAAGGTTTGGAGAACTTACAAGGTGAAAGATTTGTGATTTATAAAGATTAATTGTTTTAATGATTTTGAAAGTATAATTGTGCCTAGATTCGATATAGTAATATACTATTGCCATGACATGAATAGAATTGCATCACTACATACACATTAAATGAAAAGAATAGAACTGAATTCATACATTAGTAGGACATGCATCATATGCATTATGTTCAGATGAAAGGTAAGTTATGGAAACTCTTTGGGGATGAGAGACGTCATCGCCCTAGTGCACAATTATACTAATGCTTAAAGAATTTGAACATGAATTTTATAAAAGAGTTAATTTCTTTGGATCTCAAAGATTTCAAAATGGTTGCAACCATGATTGTTTTAAATGTGAGTAGACCTAGACTAGAACTCTGTAACAAAAGGGGAAATGTTCGAGATCTACCTACAAGCAATTCTCGAAGGTACAAAGAACGCATATTAGAACACGAACAAGAAGTTATGCTTTAGGAAGATACGAAGATAGTCGTAGGTCTAAGACCTATTATAACATAGAAAAATAAGATACGCTTGAATGATGAAGTGAAATTCATTGACTAGTAAATTAAAGTGTCACTATCTTGGAACGAAATGATCAGAATTTTATGTTATAAGATGATAGAAGTGTAAGAAGTGATTATTAGCTTAAACCCTAAAGGTGTAAAGGTAATATCTACGAATGGGAAATGTGAGTTTTATACTATATTGGAAGATTATCAAATCTAGTAAAACTGAGATATCTTGCGATTGAACCGTTGGATTGGGTTAATATCGGAGGATTATATTCCTAAGAAGGTTGACTAGGAGTTGACCGTTGCGATCGTCGAACGGAAGACTAAGCGACAACTTCATACGACTATTCATAGGAGACTTGTACGGTTAGAAGTAACCAATCTAGCCAACATACTATGAAAGTATAAGAAGTAAAGAATGTAAGATATGTATCAGATGTGGATGGTGTGACATATAAGATGAATAAAGTCAAAGGATGGATTGCGTATTGCGTGACTATGTTAAGGAATTAGAAATTGTGTGGCAAGCTGTGCGGTTGTACATGCTGACCCACAAATTAAAGGATAAGGACATGTACACAAAGAATGACGTCATGAGATGAGGGTAAGAAGGATGAAGCGCAAAGAATATAGCACGATAGCTATGCAATGTTGATAATGATGACTTTCAAAGGAAGACATGAACGCTGCATGTGAAAGAAGGACACATGTTTCATGATGAAGATGGTACTAGGCATATATGAATTAAGAGCTCCATATTTTAGGACTGGTGAATAGATCGAAGTAAGTAACACTTAGGATATGTAATATGTTACGAACAGAGATGCCTAGACAAGGATTTTATGATAAACGAAGAAAGCGAGACAACGATGTACAAAAGGGAGTTAAGCTATGAAATGAGTAAAAGAGAAAGAAAACTATATAGTCAATAAAGACAAACAGATCCTGAAGTTTGATACGAGAAATGATGACGAATGAGGAATGTTATGATGGATTAAGTACACGGTTATAGGAATACCTCCCATTGGATATAAACGAGCAAGTGGATAGAAAAATATATATAATGAAAAAGTTAAAAGAAGAAGAACATGAACAGTTAAGAGCAGAATGTCGAGAGTGAAGTTGTAATTCAAGGATATTGATTGAAGTTCAAGGTATACTAGCTAATTACAAAAGAGGACATCGTATCCAAAGACGAAATGATGAGTTTGACATCATGTAGTTTCAAGATTAAGCGTTATATTAACTGTATCTAGATTAGAATGGCTAATAATGATATAGATCATTTTGGAGTATGATCAAAAGATTATTAACGATTTATAAGTATTTAGAACGAAAAGAAACAATATGTGAAACGTTAATGATTGGTATTTCAACTTTCAAGAGACATCTGGGACGAATCAAGGTGATTAAATAAACAAGTGACTAGTATGAGGAAAAGATACAAAAAGTGTTACAAAGGTCAAGTATAAGATTCAACATGGATTTTGCACGAAGAATCAAGAAGTTTTAAAAAAATGCGATAATAGGAGATTGAAATTAGCCTCACTGACAAGACAAACATCAGTATTGAATGTATCCAATAAGTATGACTGAATATTGAAGCATTGGATCTTAAAGTAATCTAGAGGAAGTAACGTCTAAGATTTTCATTAATGATTGGACAGATAACAACAAAAAGTGGAATGTGAGGACAACGACAAAGGAGTATGTGGAAGGAATTACGAAAATTACACGAGAGATAGTACTAATGGATGAAATTAAGAGATATGAAAAGAAGTAATGGGTTGCAATAAGAATGAATCGTAAGTATAAGTATTTATATAGAGTGTGAGTACAAGGAAAAGTACAAGAAGGAAACGAAAGGTTACTATAAAAGTTTATAAACATCATTTTTACGATTTTAAGCATAAAGCTATCTATGGATTTATAAATCAACGTGAGGTGAATGGTTTTAATAGAGGACGTGTAATGAAGGGGAGGCAAAGTATCTATCAAAAATGATAGATAGTTGGATAGTAGGATTGACTAGTTAAGTCTAGTATCCTCTTAGAACCAAAGAACTAATGAAGGATCGAACCAGGAATGTTCAAGAATTTACAAGATCAGTAACGACATAAGAGTATAGCAATGTGAAGATTAGGATCGGATTAACGTTAAGTGTCATTAGATAAGGAATGTCTAATGAAAACAATAAGTTATAAGGATAAAAAGCTGTTGAAAGAATATGAAGAATAACGATACCTCGAGAGGTAGATTAAAGAAGCATGAAGAATGCTTGTAACTATTGACAAGGATAAGCTACAAAACTAATTTACGAATTTGGAAATTTGAAATAGAATCTCAAATGAAGAGAAAGTAATAATAACCAGAGAAGTGAATAGAATCGAAAGATCAAGAAATAAGATACATTAGAGAAGGCATATGTTAAATATATCAAGTGATACTAAGAGTGCACTCAACTTCATGAGATTAAGAAATCATGAAGTGTGAAAAGGAAATAAGGATTTAGATGATACAAGTTTGAGAAAACGTATGCGAACAGCACGATAAAAACAAACATTCAAAAGAGATTTGACTTATGATATAAGATCATGAAGTCAATAAGCTAACCAAGCAGAGTGTTGATAAGAAACAAGGACATAGTATCATTTTCTCTCTACGATCAACTAGAGTGAAATTGTGTATCATAAGAAGATAGATGGTAATAAAATAACAAACATAAGATTGAGAGTAGTAAAACTACTAGTAAAACGATTACTGTGGATAAGTAATTCGAGTAATGCAAGCAAGGAATCTTGCTACAGAAAAGTAGGTAGTAAGCCGTAAGAAACAACAAAACACAGAAGTTCAAAGAACATGAGAGGTTATGAGGACGACAATTTGTAGTATCCATAAGAGATTAAGTGCCGGAACCTACAAGCAAAGTAGTAAGAGCATAAAGAACAAGATTTTTAGTAATTCCAGTAAAAGAACGACCGCGGTACGCCAGAAAGATTAGTGATAGTCGTATGTAAACGACGTCAAATATATGGAAAAGAAGTAGGCGTACAATGTAACAGATGACATAACATTTGAACACATTTCTGCTAATAACAGATCATTAGAATGGCCAGCTAAAGGCAAGTGATTTCGAGAAAGAGGTATCAAATCCTTCTCGAATAATTCAACCGCAAGCGACGGAAGTGACCAAAGAGCCTGTCATATGAAGAAAAATCAGTAAAGAGCATCAGTATGCAAGTATGAAAGTTGCGGATAAAGAAGGTACCTACGGTAAGAGCTCCTAGAAGAAGCTAGCCCGTAAGAAGAGTACACATGAGCAGCAGAAGAAGATATGAGTTAGAAATATTCGTATTAGTTTATCTTAGATACGTGGCAAAAGTTTTAAATTCGAGGACGAATTTATTTTAAGGGGGGGTGAATGTAATACCCCAAATATTTTAGAATAATTAAGTCGTGCCACGTGTCGTGAATTTTGATAAATTAAGTCAAGAGGGATTTAATTTAATGATATCGGGAATTTAAAGTAATTTTTATTGAACGGATTATTGGGATTAAAGGAAAAGGGTTAGAAAATTAATAAAAAATAAATTATAAATCCCGAGATAAGAATTAGTTCGCCAAGGTCCGCGAAATATTTTATAGTATTTGTGATAAACGTTTCGGGTCAATTGGAGACCTTTTAAAATTTGGACGCGGATGTGTTTAGGACTAAATTGTAAATTTTGAAAGTTTAAGGGCTAAAGTGTAAATTAGCCAATTAAGCCAGAAAATAGCGATTAAAAGATTATTAATAGAAAATAATAATTTTGGAGTCGTATTATTTATTTAGGTATAAATAATACGTACGTAATTGAGTTAAAGTAAATAAGTAATTGTTAAGTTAAAATAGAAAGTTTAATAGAGAATTGGTTTAAGTTAAAGAGTTTAAGGACTAAAAGTGACATTTAGCCAAAAGATATGAAACCTTCCAGACGAAGGATTGTCCAGAAATGGGAGCAGTGGAATCAAAAAGAGAGAGCGAGAGGAAAATGGAGATAACGCCGTTCCGTCGCTCGATCTTCGTTTCTCGCCCATTTCCGACGTTACATAACTCCAAACGATCGTATTTCGACGGGTAATCACGGTAAGCTTGACGTTTTACCGTTTAAACGAATATATTTTAAGTTATATCGATTCAAAGTTTTAGGCCACGAAACGATTTTATCGTTTTATCGAGTATAGGATTGATATATAGCGTTTTGAGCTTAGAATACGCGTTTTGGCTGAGTTTGGAGCGTTTTTACGTATATAGCAGGTCGGAAACCCCGGAAATCGATTCCGGGGGATCGTGCACGACTGTACACGATCGTGTACTGTGGTACACGAACGTGTACTTGAGGTACACGAACGTGTACCATCATATGGTACACGAACGTGTACCAAGGTACACGAACGTGTACCTCCCTGCACGGGCGTGCACCCTTCGATTCTCGCACCCTGACTCTTCGTACCTCGATTGAATTAATTACGCGTATTGAATCGGAAATCGAATAGTAGTTAACCTAATGAGGTTATAAGAAGATTGAATTGGAAGTAATTTGCGATCCGTAAACGAGTTTGATATCGTTTAATGGGATATGCGTGAGAAGCACGACGATTAGTAAGAGTTCAATGTGTCGAGTCTCGAGTCTAGAGTCAATCTTAGAATAGGATTCTGATGTGAGTCAAATGTTTTGAAATTGTTTTAGATCGAGCGAGGCAAGAAGGAGCTGGACCAGGAGCTCGGGAAGCTTGATGTTTCTAAAGCCCCGACGTATTTTTGGATAAGCGTTTTCAGTGAGTTTATACGATTTGCTTTTAAAGTATTTATCAAAGCAACTATTTTATATTGCTTTATATTGGAATTGCATGTTTTATATGCGAAACGTTTTTATGATTTGCGCATATGTTTGATTTGAAACCGGTATTGATCCGATGGAACGTGCTACCTATTGGGCGACAATAGGACTGTGTGATCACCAGTTTTGATATGACTCAGCTGGGAGCTGATGATGAATATGAGATTTACGATTGGGTTATAATTTAGATACGCAGAGTGAACTCGGCTACGGTGTAGCCTGGAAGTCCCCGTATCTAGTGGCTGGGCCACCAGCGAGTTGGACTCGCGATTGATATTTATGATTGGGTTGATCGATTGATTATTAGTATGTTTGAGGATTAAGGTTTCAATCGGATCCTATACTTGGCTGCACGAGGTTTGAACGCTATTGCATTGTTTTACGCTTTATGTTTTATATGGATACTTATTAGTAAATGTATAAACTCACTCAGTATATTCCCATATACTGACCCCTCACAGTCTTCCTTTCAGGTTAAAGCATTTTGAAGGACGGACTTCCTCCTTCTTGTTCTGGAAGTCCACAATAGTGAAAGGTCACGTTAAAGAACGTCTTCTTCCTAGAGCTGCAGTAGTCGGTAGATGTCTGTATGAGATGTAAGATTTATATTCAAACGGTTTATTTAAATGGGCAACTCTGATTTGAGATTAAAATATATATATTATTTATTTATAAAGATCATATTTTAACCGTTTGATTTCTTTAACCAATTGCCATAAAGTGGAATTGGTTACGATTATGATTAGAGACAGGGTAGAGCTGGACAAGAGGTGTCGCTCGGTAAGACCCTAGTCTATAATAATGATTCGCGATGATTTTCAGAAAGTAGTAAAGATGTTTTGGTATTTATAATAATAAAGTTTAAAAAGATTTTATAAAAATGTTTTATATAATTCGCGAAAAAAATTTATAGTGGTTTTAGGCTTGCTACGGGTTCCGGAGCTACCACTCCCGTTCCCTAGCGCCGGTCTCGGCTCAATAAATTGGGTCGTGACATTAATCCTAACTAAGTATACTTAACTCTATTTAATTCCAATTAAATTTCAAATTAGAACCCTAATTAAAATCTTAATTATAATTCTAATTAACTATTAACCCAAATTAAACCCCAATTTAGCCTAAAATAACAATAACCAAATTAACGTCTAATTTCTGCCACCACCTTCATCATCAGAAACCAACGAGCCCATTGTTGACCGAAATGAACCTTTTAATTTAATTTAAAATTTAATTAATTTTAATTAATTTTAAAAATTAAAATAATTATTTTACAATATTTAGATGATTGAAATGAACCATTTATTAAAAAGCTCATAATATTTAAATTGTCAAAATAAACCTTTTATTCAAAAATTCAAAATTTTCACCATCTTCGTTTTAAAGTTTAAAAGCGAGTTAAAACAACTTTTGCCCCTTCTCCATTGATGAAGAGGTAAAACTTCTGGTTAGACGAGATGGTCAACACTCACCATATTTTCAGTAGAGAAAGGTCTCCAATTCCGCCCATGATTATGAATATAAGGGATAAAACTGTTACAAAATAAAATTAATATCACTAATTTTTTCACATCAATTTCATAAGAAATAAAAAGAAAAATATTGAATTTTGCTATAATCAAGATAAAGTATATAGATATAAATATTTTTTTAATTAAAAAATACAATTTATATGGCATTGTTTTCTCTTTTTTTTCAAAAACAGTAATCAATACATCTCCATTGCATATTTTATTTTTATGCTAATTTTAGCACAAAATAAGATAAATATTAAATATAGCACATATTATTGAATTTCACACCACTGTAAAATACTAAATTAAATATTAAATTTGTAATTTTATAACTGGTTATCATTATTGATATCAGACTTCTAAATAATTTAGATATAATAGAACTTGATATATGCTAAACTTTCTAATAAATTTGGCATAAATTTTAGCATATGTCAAATTTAACATATGAAATAGAAGTGTAATTGAGATGTACTTTTTGTGCTAAATGCTAAATTATAGTATTGTGAGATAAATCTGGCATTAGTGTAGATGCTCTTATATAGGTTAGAAAATTTGAAAAACACAAGGACTTATTTTGCTGTGAAAACAAATACATTTGACAGAAAAAGCTAAATCATGTGCTAAACTATTAAACCTATGCCGAACATAATAATGTACAAACTATTTCTGACTTAACAAATTTCCAAAGTCCCGAAATCCGCTGCCTTTTTCAAATGAATAACTTGCTAAATAATGAAGTGCGTCACCTTTCATTATAATTTTTTATATATATATTTTAGGGAGGGGGAGCGCTTGTGGAAAGAATCAAAGCGACTCTCTCAATGCCAAAAACTCCAAAATTCCCATATCTCAAATATGTCGAAAATGTGCATGGAAACGACAAATAACAAATTCAGTATAATCTCTAGCTACAATTGCTATAAATCTGTAGTGATATCGTTGAGAGGTTGCAGCATCATTATTCATTTTGATAAGCCCTTTGTAGGTAAAACATTGTGAGCATGATATTGTGAAAAATAGAGATTCGGTATACCTGCAAATTTGTTATAAGCATTGACAGCATCATGTAATACCTGCAACTCACTTTGAACTTGTCCTTCAAACTGTAATATGTTCCAACACTTCCATATAAACCAGCAAATAAAACAACATAAATTTAAAGAATCCATTGTTGGATCCTGCTCAAGTAAAGTTATAGTAAGAAAATGCCATAATAAGTAAAAAAATAAGAATAGTAACTTTTGTGTGTGCAAATCGAAACGAAAAGCAAACCAATTTTTTAGAACAAATGGACAAGTAAATAGAAGATGTACCACTGATTTAGTTGCACCAATTATGTACACAGGTTTTGGGTGTTTAAAATTTTTAAAGTATTTTGCTGATATGACATTTGATAGGACGCTCTCCGTTTTTTTTTTCAAAAGAATGATAGTTCGCTGAAAAAGACGGCGCCAAAGGTATTTTGGTTAAGCCAAATGTTGTAAAAAGGCCAAACCTTTCACAAAAGTTTCACAAAAGTTCCGACCTTTCAATTTTATCGATTTTGGCCAAAAACTGATTATTTGGTTTCACAAAAGTTATGACCTTTCAATTTTGTCGATTTTGGCCAAAAATGGATTATTTGGTTTCACAAAAGTCATGACCTTTCAATATTTGTCATGCCACATAGGCGTCACATATGCAAATTGAAATCAAATTGAGAGTTGGCGGAAATTCATGACCTTTCGTTTTGGTTTGGTTTCTTAATTTCCATGGCCATTTGGGTTTATTTGTGAAGTTAAATCTTCATTTTGCATGGATTATAAGAGTTGGCGGAAATTCATAGGTTTAAAATTGTTGGCAATCTTTTCATGTAGTTATAGTTACTAATTTATTATTATTATTATTATTTCTATTTCTATTATTATTATTATTATTATTATTATTATTATGTATATTGATTCTTATTTAAATTATATTTAAATATAATAATCCAGAAGCGATATTTATTTTATAAACTATAATTATAATTACTCGGATAATTATTATTTCGTGAATATTAATTTGAATGTTAATTTGGTTAAATTACAATTTAGCCCTTAAACGTTTTCGAAACTTATTTGGTTAAGTCTTTAGTTGTAACTTGAGTTACTTGAAACGGAAGATATTGAGTTCTGTTTTAAAATGGATTATTATTTTGTCAAAAAAAGTTATAAATATAAACTCGGGTTTGTATATGATAAACGCATTGAGTAGGGTTAGACTTGGGTCACCCGACAAGTGAGGTTAGCTTGGTAGTTAATGATAACTCGGCTAACCCACTATTTGGAAAATTAATTATTATTTAAAGATTATTAAATAATATTTACAAATTGGTTTTTAAGCGAGAACTCAATAGACTTATATTAATTGGATTTTATTACCTAATGGGTATTTTTGTGTGTTCTGGCTTGTTTATTTCCGACGTGCTAATTGTGCTAGTCCTATGTGGTGTCTAGTACTCTTTAGAGTTAGGGTCTGTTTTTAATAATTATTTTATTTGTCTAGACCCGTCTATTGTTCGTGCTCCAGAGGCGAACCAGGATTAGTTGCTTGCCGGTATTCACGTGGATTAGCAAGCAGTGAGTTTGTACTTACTATTTACCGCTTTATTAAGTAAATTGTTATTTTAATATTAAATATATTTACTGTACGTATATTTCGAACTGTTTTTATATTATGGCTCTTAGTTGGAACATGCTACCTAATGGGCATCATTAGGACTGCGTGCGCACCGGTAAAGATCTGGAAAAGGTAATTATGGTAATGTGGTAACTCGGTGTGAGCATAGCTCTCGGGACCAAGTAGAGTAACTCGGTGTAGCTCGGCTCTCGGGACTCTGGTATAAGTGTGGTCAGTGGTAACTCGGTGTAGCTCAGCTCTCGGGACCAGACCTGTTGGATTATGTTTATTATTTAGAATTGTGGATTAGGGTTCCAACTATTATTCGTAATATCGTATTTAAACGTTTTAAACGGTTTTAAAGGTTTTCCACTTAATAAATGTAGATAGTGGTATAAACTCATCTCAGTATATCTGACCCCGTTGTTTTCCCAATTTTCCCCAGGGTTATGATCTGAGAGAGTCTGGTGATCTCCGCATTTACTTTTCCTCGGGGGTTCCTTTTATTTTAATAAACTGTAAAACTGTTTTATTCTTAGACCGCAGTAGTTGACTAGACGTCTTTGTTATTATTACAGTTGTTTGTCGGATTGGTCTGACTAGTTATATTGCTCTGGCATGTTATATAATTATTTCGGATTATTTATGTTATGCCTATTTTTAGACTCAGAAGTGGATAAGCATGTTATATTAATTAATGAATATTATAACTGCTAGATTTAGGTTGAAGTCTCGGTTGCCCCGAGCATTGATTTTCTGCAGGTTTATATGTTTATGTATTAAATGAAAGGCTAGCTACGGGTTTTGGTACTACATTACCCATACCCTAGCGCCGGTCGCGATTCATGAAAATGGGTCGTGACAAACTTGGTATCAGAGCTTTGTTTTCAAACCAAGGCCTTTTGCATGCCATGTGTTTACTCTGTTAAGTTGTTATTGAGTCATAGGTACTACTGCAGAATTAGGTTTCATGTCTTGTCTTTGAAACGTCATCTTTTGATTTTAAAACTTTCTGCCTACACCGATAGAATTGCGTCTAGTCAGTCATTAATTATGCTTTGATTTGATGCTTTTATTTTATTCTATTGATGTTATTTCACTTGGATGATTTAATTACTTTTGATTTCTCAGGAAATCTTTTATTGGTAATTTTCTTTATGTCATACTTGGGTATGATGTTAATTGCGTTATCTTGATGATGTTGCTTTTCACTTGGGTGATATATTTTGGCTGTTATACTTTAAGGATGTTGTTGGCATTAAATTATTTGAGAGTACTTCTGGTTTTGGCCGAGAGCCTTGAATTAAAAAAAAAAAGATATTTGTTAGGATTTGACACTGTTTTGAGTTTAAATAATTTTCGGCTGAAAAAAAAAATCTTTTTACATTTGTGAATTACGTTGTTGGCCACGTGTTGGTTTTAAATTACCTTAGGAAGATTGTTTTTACCCAACTGGTGTTTTGACGCAAAAAGTCAAAAGGGTAGTCTGGACACGACACCCTAAAATATTATTTTCAGTATCTCGCCAGTAAAAATGAAATTCTTATATTTCAAACTTTTACATTTGACTAAGGATTGAAAAAGGGTGGTTCTTTTGAAATAAAATGAAAATCCCGTATTCTAAAAATTAAAATGTTATGTCTAACTTGGTGTTTTCAAAATGTGATTTTAAATCAAATTGTATAGTTAAAAGGCGATATCGTTTGACAATTTAATAATACTTTTGTAATTTGATCATATTTTGGTTTGTCAACACTTTGGGTGTTGTTGGTCTTGTGCTCGGTTTGCTAGTTTTGACTAAAGTTTGTGTTTCTGAAAAGTTTGTTAAAGAAAAATTGTTTTCTCACTTGGGTGATGAGTCTGATGTTGTTATGTGGGTGACGTCGAGCATTTTATTTTGAAAATATTGAGATTTGATTTGAAATGCGTACTTTCCGGATTTGAAAACGTATTGTACATGTTTTTACAAATGGTTATTGCGGGTTTGACTTAGGTCACTCAAATTTGGAGTTAAGCTTGGAAGTTTTAATCACTCGGCTAACTCGATGATTTTAAATTGAGGCATTTGGGAACAAATTTTAACCATTGTGTTGTAAAGAGGTTTTTTGGAAAATAATTTAAAAAAAAACTGTGGGGCTCGACATGAACTTGAAATTTATTTTGTAAATTTTATCCTTCGAGATGAGTTTTGATGCGTACTTTCGATCAATATCTTTATTTATTTTGATCTGATTTGACGTTTTGAGCATGTTATTATATGATTTAATATTTTGATCATTTCCGAGTTGTTTGAGTTGTTACCATGTCGATAGGAATTTGTTGATCACATAAGATGTTCTATGCTCAAACCTTTAAGATTTATATTGCTTAACCATCCTAATGAGTAATTGTTTTATTGCGAGATGTTTCTGTGGTTTTCGCTTGTGTGAGAAACAATTCTTGACCTATATTTCTGCTCAACGATTATGTCTCTCATGTTTGATTAAGTTACACCATATCAATTTTTGTCCTCGTTGGCCTCATTGTGTGGAGTATCACGTGAGGGTAATCCTTGCTAGTTTTCATTGGCTTAAGTTTGACGTTGGTGCCAATGTGCGATTCGAACCTTTGTTTAGATCCTGCGATTATCTTTAGATGTTGTAATTGGCTTAGCCGAATCTATAGTTTGAACTCTGAAAATTTTAGGTGATTAAATTGGGTATTAAGGAATTTGAGGAGCGACTCTTCGGATCAGTAGTAGATCCTGTTTAAGAATTTATCCATATAATTTTACTTGTAAGTATTTGCCTCGTACGTTAAGCTTCGAGTGTTTAGACGTTTCTAAAATCGGGTCAGTTGTGGAAATTTAGAGTATTATAATTTTTCGGTTTTTGCCATTCTGGAAAAGGATGTGGAAACTGTGAATCGAGTTTGATTAGTGTAGCAATACACTGGTGTTTACATCAGGTAGATCAGTAAAATATCGAAACTGATGGTGGAGCCGTGAAGGCAGCCGTGTTGTTTTGTTTTCCTTGGAAAATTTTCAATTTGATTCGAGATGGAATTCGTTGCTAGGTAACATTTTAGTTTCGTTGTTGAATTGGTTTATTTCATTAATGATGATTCAAATTGGTGGACTAGGATAATGGAGATGGGCAAATATGTCAAGATGGACGAATGCACGTCTCACAGAGTGTAATGTCTAGTAAATGTTTCGAAGGGAAATTTATTTCAAATGTTAACTTGTTAAATTAACGGAAATGTTTTATCACGTAATTGTGTCCAGACATGTCACGATCATGCATTTTGTATGCCACGATTAGGAAACTGCATTGAGCATTGAGTATGTTCACTAATTGAAAGATAAATAAATAATTGATACATTCATTTAGTACATTCATCACGTCATTAAATGATTAGGGTTGAATGCAACTCTTTGGGGATGAGAGTTGTCATCACCCTAGCGCACAATTATGTAAAATAAATTTTAGTAGTAAGGCTTTTTAAGAAAAAATATTTTATTGTAAACTCGCGAGTTACATTGTGAAAATGGTGTTTAAAAGGTTGATAATTTCAAACAGTTTTGAAATTTTGGTTGATATCTAGACAAATACTCTGTGATGACGGTGGTTATTTAAGAGTAATTGCATTGTAAGGAATTGTTTTATTTTTTTAAAGTATCCGTATTTGATAAAAGAAGAGCTATGGTTATAAAGCTGTACTCGAGGTTTAGTTGTGGTAAGTGCGGAAAAATATTGAGTTCGAATTAAAGTATTGTGTCAGCTTAGAGTATATCATTTGAGGATTTTTGATTTAAGGAAATTGGTTATGCTCTGTACGTTTAGTTACACAGAAAGATTTAAATGGAATTTTGTTTTTTTTTTACAGATTCGATTTCTGTCCAAAACATTTTGATACCGATATGGAAATTTTTCGTAAATAAAAGAATTCATATTTGCGAAATTTTAACTTTTGAGAAGTTATGAAACTTTGTCAGTTTTGAATTACAAGTGGATTTTAAATTCTTCTAAATGAAATTTTTTATAAAAACGTGAATTGATTTTAAAAGTAAGGTTCAATTATGATTTCAAATTGAGAGTGTTTTTATTATGTTGATGCGTTTAGAACAAAAAGATTTTTAACGGGTTAATTATTTTCGGTTAAAAATGGAATTAAAATGTAGATGTTAGTAATTTCAAATTAAAGACAGATGGTGTTATTATATACTTTGTGGTTGCGAAAAGCGTTTTTCTATAATAAAAAATTGAGCATAACCGATAAACAGATTGATTGTGATTTGATCTAAATGATCTTCGGTAGGATTCGAGGTATTAGTGATTGAAAAAAATTGGAGGATGACAAAAAATTTGTTATCAGAAGTTTGAATTATGTATTTCTTAGAAATTTGGGTGTTTCCGCGAAGTCGATAGTATTGTCGAGTTGATCTTAGATTGGTTGAACCGTAATGATTCTAATGGTGTTTAGTTCTTAGCCGTTATTTTGTGATAACTTATTTAATCATGATGACATTTTGATTTGCTTATATGCTTGTTAAACGAGCGTTTTAAGTTTTCTCATATGAAGTATTTGGTGTTGCGACCACTACAGGTGATATAGTGCCTAGGCGTTAAGGAATGTAAGATTATTTTATAGTTAATGGTGTCTGTAGATTTTCGGTTTGTAGCATTGGAGTTTTGCTTAATAATATTACGATTTAAATTTTGGAATTCTTCCTACACTTGTAGTGTTGCTTGATAGTCTCTTAGACTTGAGCCTGTTAATTTTGAAATATTTTCCTCATATAACGTGTTGGTTATTCCCGGCTGGTAAATAAATTATTAGTTCGTTCACACGTGGTGTTGGAGAATCATTTGAGGTACCAGATTGTTGAACTCAGAATTGTTCGCGTATGCGTGTGGTGATCTTTCGAGTTTTCAAATCAGTTTTAAACTTGAGATCAAATTTCTCTAATTTGGGAGAATGTAACACCCCATATATTTTCAGCGTGTTTTTGGTTAAATTATGTTTCGTTTCGTTTGACTCTCCTCTGTTTTCATTGTGGTAAAATTATCTTTTGGTGAGAGTTTGTCTAATCTTTTGAGATTGCGATTTTTTTTATTTTTTTTATTTTTTTTATTTTTTTTTTGCTTAAGTTGAGTTGCGGTTTTTATTTTAGTCTCCGTTGAGTTGTCTTTCAGCTGTTGAGCAATTTTGGGAAACATAAATTGTTATACGTAATTGTTTTCTTTCGTTCCGTTTAGAACGCGTTGCTCCGTGTTTTTGAGTTACGTGTGATTTTATGAGTGCAATAATTGTTTTATATTATTTTTGTTTGTGGTAAATTCGAGGACGAATTTTTTATTAGTTGGGGAGAATGTAATATCCCGTATTTTTTTTATTTTATTTTTAAATTAAGTATGTTAAACATGTATATTATTTATTTAAAAAAATAAAAGTAAGTTATTTTCATGCATGCAAGAGAGCCCATGCTATTCCTAATATTATTCCCACGTAAATTTTGGCCCATTCTATTAGGTGCATGGCCAATTATTTTAGAAGCCCATTATGTTAATTTGTGCTTCAATATTAGAAGCGGGAACAATTCATGGTAGCAGTAGAAAGTGTTGTCGTTTCTCCTTTAAATTCTGCCACATTTGGCAAGTCTTCCTCCTATATATTTCTATCATTCTCAACCCTAAATATTTCCCACTCCTTAACCAAACCCTAGCCGTCGTCTATTCATCAATTCCTCTGAAAAATATCATTCATCTCTCAACCTGTGTTGCTTGAAATTCTCGGTGAGTTTCTGAAACTCTTCTCAGTTATATTCTTTTGGCGACACTTCGGTTCTTGATCGATATCTCAATTTTTTTAGAACCAAATCGAGATCCGTCTTGTCCCAGCGATAGAAGACTCAGTCATCTTCATCATCTAACTTTTGGAATCGATTTTGGTACGTTATCTTTCTCGGTTTGATTGCCAACGTCTCACCGTCTCAATATAATTTTCTGTTTGAGTTCTTAGTCGACATCTTGGTATATTGATCCGTTCTAATTTGTTTCAGCGTTAAATTTGGATCCGTCTAGTCCTAGTTATAGTGGACACACGTCTCTACAATTATCATGTTTGTTTTCGCCAAACGGTACGTAAATAATTCCGCTATAGCCGCCGCCGTTTCATCTTTTTTGTTTGATATTCTCTGCTTTGTGCGATGATGAGTTTCTTGGCTGCTGATTTGTTCAGTTCGTTTATTTTCATCGTGTACGTTGTCCTGAGCTTAGCACCGATTTATATTGAAGTTATTATTAGATTTATTGCGAGAGTTTGATGTCTGCTTGTTTACATTAGATTGATCCTCGGTTCTATAATCATTTAGATCTCTTTTGAGATGATTTTGGCTGTTATTAAGTGATTGTCATTGTTGCTTTTAATCTCACTATTATGGGTTCTGTTCTTCGTTCCTTATTTGGTTACGGTGATTGAAAATTATATTGTCTTTGTTATTTTGATCTTCGTTCCGTGTTTGGAAACTGAGATTGAATGTGTTGTTTGATGATCAAAAGAGTTATGAATACTTTAAGTAGGTTCTTTTTAGATTATTCTTGAATCACGCTACTGTTGTTGTGGATTCTTCTTAATTATTAATTTCATGTGATATTGGGTTTGCTTTTGGCGGAAAGTTGGTATTCAAAGTGTGCTGATTTCGTTTTGGTTTGGTTTCTTAATTTCCATGGCCATTTGGGTTTATTTGTGAAGTTAAATCTTCATTTTGCATGGATTATAAGAGTTGGCGGAAATTCATAGGTTTAAAATTGTTGGCAATCTTTTCATGTAGTTATAGTTACTAATTTATTATTATTATTATTATTTCTATTTCTATTATTATTATTATTATTATTATTATTATGTATATTGATTCTTATTTAAATTATATTTAAATATAATAATCCAGAAGCGATATTTATTTTATAAACTATAATTATAATTACTCGGATAATTATTATTTCGTGAATATTAATTTGAATGTTAATTTGGTTAAATTACAATTTAGCCCTTAAACGTTTTCGAAACTTATTTGGTTAAGTCTTTAGTTGTAACTTGAGTTACTTGAAACGGAAGATATTGAGTTCTGTTTTAAAATGGATTATTATTTTGTCAAAAAAAGTTATAAATATAAACTCGGGTTTGTATATGATAAACGCATTGAGTAGGGTTAGACTTGGGTCACCCGACAAGTGAGGTTAGCTTGGTAGTTAATGATAACTCGGCTAACCCACTATTTGGAAAATTAATTATTATTTAAAGATTATTAAATAATATTTACAAATTGGTTTTTAAGCGAGAACTCAATAGACTTATATTAATTGGATTTTATTACCTAATGGGTATTTTTGTGTGTTCTGGCTTGTTTATTTCCGACGTGCTAATTGTGCTAGTCCTATGTGGTGTCTAGTACTCTTTAGAGTTAGGGTCTGTTTTTAATAATTATTTTATTTGTCTAGACCCGTCTATTGTTCGTGCTCCAGAGGCGAACCAGGATTAGTTGCTTGCCGGTATTCACGTGGATTAGCAAGCAGTGAGTTTGTACTTACTATTTACCGCTTTATTAAGTAAATTGTTATTTTAATATTAAATATATTTACTGTACGTATATTTCGAACTGTTTTTATATTATGGCTCTTAGTTGGAACATGCTACCTAATGGGCATCATTAGGACTGCGTGCGCACCGGTAAAGATCTGGAAAAGGTAATTATGGTAATGTGGTAACTCGGTGTGAGCATAGCTCTCGGGACCAAGTAGAGTAACTCGGTGTAGCTCGGCTCTCGGGACTCTGGTATAAGTGTGGTCAGTGGTAACTCGGTGTAGCTCAGCTCTCGGGACCAGACCTGTTGGATTATGTTTATTATTTAGAATTGTGGATTAGGGTTCCAACTATTATTCGTAATATCGTATTTAAACGTTTTAAACGGTTTTAAAGGTTTTCCACTTAATAAATGTAGATAGTGGTATAAACTCATCTCAGTATATCTGACCCCGTTGTTTTCCCAATTTTCCCCAGGGTTATGATCTGAGAGAGTCTGGTGATCTCCGCATTTACTTTTCCTCGGGGGTTCCTTTTATTTTAATAAACTGTAAAACTGTTTTATTCATAGACCGCAGTAGTTGACTAGACGTCTTTGTTATTATTACAGTTGTTTGTCGGATTGGTCTGACTAGTTATATTGCTCTGGCATGTTATATAATTATTTCGGATTATTTATGTTATGCCTATTTTTAGACTCAGAAGTGGATAAGCATGTTATATTAATTAATGAATATTATAACTGCTAGATTTAGGTTGAAGTCTCGGTTGCCCCGAGCATTGATTTTCTGCAGGTTTATATGTTTATGTATTAAATGAAAGGCTAGCTACGGGTTTTGGTACTACATTACCCATACCCTAGCGCCGGTCGCGATTCATGAAAATGGGTCGTGACACCTTTCAATATTTGTCATGCCACATAGGCGTCACATATGCAAATTGAAATCAAATTGAGAGTTGGCCACAATTGAAACCAAATAATTTGTTTTTGGCCAAAATCGACAAAATTGAAAGGTTAGGACTTTTGTGAAACTTTTATGAAAGGTTTGACATTTTTACAACATTTGGCCTTTTGGTTATATCTGGAGTTTAGGGGGTTTTGTGATAGCAACCATAAAAAGCAGGGGGCTTTATGCCCGTTTCTAAAAATCAAGATGGTTAATTAATAGCCGCTCTTGTAGAATCGTCTGAATTTGGTAATAAAATCAGTTAAAACATTTTCCATTATTATATTGCTATCTACACACTAAATTCCAACGAAGGAACGTGACGATTCAGTCCCGCGTCAGGGCGGGCTTTTG
Source organism: Mercurialis annua (assembly GCF_937616625.2). NCBI lineage: Eukaryota > Viridiplantae > Streptophyta > Magnoliopsida > Malpighiales > Euphorbiaceae > Mercurialis > Mercurialis annua. Next base: position 52,277,742 of record NC_065570.1, on the reverse strand, counting down.
ACTGTACAGTGCGAGTTTTAGCAAATAATATGACGTCTCTCAAAGTCCACAATTATAGCCAATTCGTTTTCTACAAATCGTACGGTTCTCCGTCGCCTCCGTCGTCGCTTAATCGGATTACTTGTCACACGACGATGTCTACTGCCGCCGCTGCTTTCCCTACACTCAGGACCGTTACTATACCTTACTCTGATCTTAAGGTCAGTCTTCTTCAATAACTATGCTGCCTTTATATATAAACAGTATGCATGTCCATTATTCTGTTTGTGTGTTTAATTTATCTGTGTTTGATTAAACAGGACAGGAATGTAGACTTATCAATGAGAATCGAGGAAGGTTTTGGGCCTAATGGACTCGGTATTCTATCAATTACTGATGTATGTATCTTCGTTTTTAGTTCTTTATGCTATTTGAAGTATTATATTGTTTTTTGAGTTTGAAGTCCTAACTGTTGATTCAGTTATGGTTTCAAACATTTTTGTGTAAGACATAGCGGTTTGATCAATTCTTATTTGGAATCATTCAAAAACAATTCTAAAATGGAATTTGTTTCAGAATTTATTCGGATTAAGCATGACTCATCATATAGATTTGTGCTTGCTGAATTGTTAGCCATGCATCGTGTTGTTGATGATGATTTTCAGGGGCACATAGAAATGCTTGATTGATAGTTTGAGTTTGATTTTTATAAAAAATAATGCAGGTTCCTGGCTTTCCGTCATTACGCCGCAACCTTCTACATCTTTCATCAAGGTATACTCATTGCAGTTTTAATACGCATTCTGAATTTTGATGGATACTAGTATTTATACTCATTGCAGTTTTAATATGTATTCTGAATTTTGATGGATACAAGTATTTCAAGGTACCAACTAAGTTGATTATTGTATAACTTACAGATCCATACTTATATGTTGCCAGATTGGCCAACCTTCCTGAAGAAAAGAAGAAGGAACTTGAAGATCCAAACAGTAGGTAATATTTGGCTTTTCGAATTTTCCCATTCTATTATGTGCATACTTTATTTCTGGTCCATTCTAATTACATTGTTTGCTACATTTGTGATTTCAATTTGATTTTTTAAGAATATTCATATTTAAATCCTCTAATAGCTGTTCAGTTTTGCTATCTGGCCAACTAATGTGTAGGTAATAAGGTTGTCCTTGACCTTTTATTTTTTCTGTTAGTATTTTTTCTCATATTTTGTCATGATTATATCCTCTCAGAGCCTTGTTGTACTCAGAATGGCTGTCAAGGCGAGAATCTAGATATGCAATGCTTCCCTGTTGGTTGCATCTTTTACAACTTTACAATCACATACTTGTGCACTTGAATTTCAATATCGTTTTGCAGATTGCTGAGGCAGTAATAATTGGTTATTACAGTGTTACATCCTTAAGTTAAGGTTTTGTTTCTTTTACATACCATATATATATGTAGGTACAACTTTGGATGGAGTCATGGAAAGGAGCAACTTGAATCCGGGAAACCTGGTAAACTATTGCTCAGTAGCTCTTATGGGTTTTAAAAATTACTTTACAATAGATACATGTGGGATTTTGGATAGGGAGCTTCTATTATGCTTGTTTATTCTCAACTGTATATCAGAATCTGCTAAAGGTCAATAATAAGGTGGTTATGAAAACATGAATTACTTAACATATGATATAGCATTTTTCTATTTCTGCTAAATACTTTTGCAGTTTTTCGCTAGGAAATTATCTTATTACAGCATCAACAAATCGATGGGTTTCCTCTTATTTGTCACGGTGTTTTATGTGCTCTCATAGTCTCATATATATATATCATGTTGTCTTTCTTTCCACAATGTGGCAGTTTGTAGTTTCTTGTTTTATTCAGACGCTGCTGTAAATTATAAGTGGTCAGTGTTTGAACACGCCACTGTTTTGCAAGCATCTGTGGGATGGTCAATCTAGGGCTTGAAGCTGGGTTATTTTCATCTTAGGACCCTTTTGACTGTCAGCAGGCTGAGGAAAAACACACAATTTGATAACCATTTACAACTCAACCTGTGAGAACTTTTCTGCCTGACATTAGCTGCTTGACAGTGAAATAAGTGAATTGAAATACCGGTACTTTTAGCAGCTCATCAGTTCTTTCTTCTTCGCTCCTGAAGCTTGAAATTCTTATCACCTAATTTGTTCTGTTCTTATTATTGCCTATTTTATCCTCTTACTCCTGTGTCTTGCTCAATAGCAGGGTTTCTCTTTACTGTAATTATACCATCTTGCACTTGTATATTTTTATTCTTGCCGTTGTCACCTCTCTCTTTGAAACTTGCTCTTTGGAGGGAGACTACAGTCTTTGTGCTTGTCCTAATTTCTGAATTGTTGTAACTAGTGGTACATTAACTATTACGTATGCAATTATGAATTGTATGTTGACTGCTGTTGAAGTTGATGTATGCAGGTCAAATAATTTGACCAGGATTCCTTAGTAATGATTACTTGTGTTTTTGCAGATGTTTTTAAAGGATCTTTCTATGCAAATCCAATATTTGATGTGCCAACTACTGATGCCTATTTGATACAACGGTAAAAGATTAAAACAAATTTTTGATAAAATTATTTTCATTTTTTACCGAGTTAGTTCTGCTGTGGATTTATGTTCTTGAACCTAATGTTATTGTGGGTGAAGTAGATTGTACAATTCATTTAATGATCTGAGATCTGTTATTTGAAAGTAAAGTACAAACTTGGTTGCTGTTTGTAAAACAGCATGATCATTTAATTATAGAACGTATCTACCAAAATGTGATCATGGCTATGCTATTTGCTCAACTTGACACATGTTCCTGTCTTGCAGATATCCTCATTATTGCGGACCCAATATATGGCCTGATAAAATTTTGCCAGAACTGGAAGTTGGTATGTTTGAATGTTCGTAATATATTTTTGGGCCTGCATTTTTTCAGCATTAAAGCATTCTAAAGATAATGGTTGCCTTATTAAATTGAAAATGCCAAGTTGTTTTAATGTAGCTTTCAAAGGGCTTGGAAAGCTGATTGTTGATGTTGGATCGATGCTAGCTTATCATTGTGATCAATATGGTAATGTCTACGTTATTGGATATTATTAAGAATATGTTCTTGATAATATTTTTGTTGAAAGTAAATATAGATTATGAAAGGAAAGTGCTTGTTATTCAAAGGATCAACGTTTTCTGTAAATGATTAATTTAGATACTTATTGGAAAAACTTGCAATTATCGGCGACAAAACTAATGATGGATGCTTACTGACGGTTTTCAAGTTGAAATGAGTGTTTGTGCCTCACATGCTATGGAATGATTAATTATTCATATGTCAGATATGAAAAAAAAATTAATAACTTTTGCACACAACCGAGTCTTTGTCATCATGGCCGTCTGGATTTGTTATGACTTTTGCGGCTGTGTGCTTATAGCTCTCGCTTGGCTCTGAAACCAGAGTTGTGATAGTCCTAAACCATCTGCTGAACAGCTTGCCTGCTTAGTTGTGCTGCTTCTCCACTGCACCTTGAGAGCAGTCTCTTTGTGGCTTCTTTTCTCTGTATTGTGAAGTGTGGTGTATTATCATTTCTCTTTTCTCATTGAAATTGTCATTAACAGTATCCAAGGGGATGAATACAAAGAAAAATGAAGGCCTAGAACAGATACTTCTCCGCTCGCGGTGTCACAAGGGCAGGTTGCTTTATTATTTCCCAGCAAAACAGAGGTACACTGTTCCCTTCTTCCCAAGGACCTCATTACCCATTGTTGAATTATTCTATCGCCTTAAGATCCAAAGTAACTCTATTCGTGATGTGCTGCAAATACAGCTACATTCTAAATCAGTTGGGTTTCTTTCTTCCAGTTCTTTGTATCGTAACTTGTAGTTATCATGGCTTTTGAATTATTGGACTCTTGTTGAAACTTTTGTCTCAGTTCTATTTCTTTTTTACTTTTTTGCGTTTTCATTGATCAGATTACAATATATACATTTTCTAAGAATTTTATCTGAAATATTTGATGTATATCAAATTACGTGTTTCGTATGAATTATGATCTTTTTTCCAATTTTAATTGTTAAAACCACCTGCAGTGAGTCTATCCAAGATGGTCCTTCTGTATCATCTTGGTGTGGTTGGCATACAGATCACGGTTCGCTAACAGGTAATGAATTCTTCTTTTCAGATTATCTGATTTTATTGTTCCTTGAACGCCAGGGCAGTGATGTATGTCATTTATGCATTTTGCACTGTTGTTTATTTTATACCAAGACAATATTCTTGCTATGGAAGTTATTATGAATTTATGATGTTTAGTTCATTAGTTGTTAATCATATTTGTATTACTCATGACAATTCGGTTTTGTCATACTTCTATTTTTATGTAAAAACCCACGGACTGATTATTTTTCCTAGACTTGTATAGATTCTTGTTGCATTTCTAAATTATTCTAATTTCTGTTTCAATTCAACATGTAGGTCTGACTTGTGCAATATTTAAGAGAGATGGTGTAGATATACCTTGCCCTGATAGTGCTGCTGGTCTTTACATTAGAACACGAACTGATCAAATAGTAAAAGTATACTTTCTCATCATTAAGATCTCAGTAATCAAAATGCTGTTCATGATAATGAAATCCACTAATTGCTTGTTAAAAGAAGTTAATTTTGTATTTGCTTAGCTTTTAGGAGAACTGGAAATACACATAACTTGCTTAGCTTTCAAGGAACATATAATATAATAAGTTATATGTGTTATATGAGTATATAATATAATAAGCAAGTTACCTGTTAGTAAGCTATGTTATGCTTTTGAGAAAGTAGTACTTTTTTATGTGTGTTATATGAGTATATTTGAGTCACATATAATATAATAAGTTAATTAATAAACACAACAAATGTGTCTTGGGCGGGTTAGGCTGCCTGCTATTTAACCGGGTATAAAAGGGATTGACCCGTTTATTATCCGAATCCATATAAGCTTAATCAGAACCCGCTTAAATCCGTGTCGTTAAACGGATCGTGTTGGAAATGTCAGCTTTAGGTTTACGTAGCTTGAGAGGATGCCTGCAGTCACAGTGAGGAATATGTTATGCTTTTGAGAAAGTAGTACTTTTTTATTTTTATCCTTTTTCACTTTGAGATGAAATTCTTTTAATGAAACCTACTTTTCTTCCATCTCTCCATTGTGTGATTAGAGCTCTGGTGATAATCTGAAGTTACATAAACTCTTTACATGAGTGGAAGTTGAAAGTGCATGTCATTTAGAGGACATTTTTTCTTCAAAGATTTAATTTTTGGAATGATCTGTAGACCGTAAACCTGCATGCTTCTGATGTATTAGGTTGTCTATGGAGAAGATGAGCTCGCATTCCAAGTTGGTGAAACCACTGAAATACTATCAAGAGGTTATCTATGTGCAACACCTCACTGTGTCCGGGTAATATTTCTTAAATTTCTGCAAGAACTAGAAAGTAACTTATGTTGTAGCATGTTTGGTGTGGTGCAATTATCCCTCTTCCCTTTTCAAATAATTTCACTGTCTTGGTGTTTTGTATTATATGATGCAAACTGTGGAAATTCAAATTCAAAACACTGTAAATGAACTTTGAATTGAAATTGCAATGTCAGGTAATTAAGTAGGAAATGTGCAGCTTAAGTGACTTGCTATGTATTTATCCCACTAACTCCCGGTTGTATCAACATACTGATCCAAATAAATTTACACTCGTACTGCAAACTGACACGATGAGTGTTCTTTTTTGACCCTCTCTGATACTTGCAATGTTATTTTCATCTGCTAGATATGTTCATATGGATTTCATTCCACTCATTCTTTATTTAAATACCGACCTTATTGTCTAATTTTAATTAAGCTGAAGATGGCGGTCCTTTAATATTTAAAAGAGGGCAACTATACCTTTTTATGGGATTAACGGTGTCTTTCAGGATGAAAGCAGTCTTTTCATCACTTTATCTTTGCTGTTTTTTGTGGATGGATCAAGTTTTCTTCAATGATGGTTATTGATAAAGAACTCTACTTTGTTAAGTTCAAGATAAGTTTAGTCTACTTTTTGCATGATATGGGCCATATTGATTTCGATTAAAATAGTCATGCTGCTTTATATCTAAGATTGCATGCAACAGCGAATTAACTGTATTATGTGCAATTTATTTTCTGTTGTCTGAAGTCAAGAGCACCTAAATCAAGTAAATACCACTTTGTGCCTAAATGGCGTATATATGATAGAATTATCCTTTCTCTACCCTTTGTCTATTTTCTGCTGCTTAGTCTTGATTTTTGTCTTGGCATAAAGTAATAATTTCAAGCTTGGCCTTTTTTTGGCTGACCAGGCACCTAAAGGAGTGGATGCTTCTGGTGTTGATCGATCAACATTTGCATTATTCATGCAACCTGATTGGTAAATATGGAACTATCTTTGATTAACTCTCGCTATCCTTTTTTTTCTTCCAGAAGTTGTATGAATGAACAATATTTAATAGTCATACCATTATGCTGCATTGCTGCTGAAGCTGCCTGACATAAGCTCTAGAGCCTTGGTGAAGCTATAAATTATAAGGTTTCCGTGCATCCTAGGCTATAATGTAGTTTGTCCTTTTTAACCCTTTAATTGATGTTTTAGTTCACTAAGATTAAGCATATGATTTTAAATTGACATTCATATCGTCCTTAGTTGTGGGAGCTAAATTACCAAAACTTGCACTATTTGAAATCATTACTTTACACAAATAAATTTGTACTATAATTTCTCTTCACTTTTGCAGGGATGAAAAACTCAACTTTCCTAAGGATATGCATATTCACAAAGAGGTATGCACTTTAAGCCACATCTCTGGTTCATTAAAAAAAAAAAATAGTGGAAATAGGAATAGATTATTCCCTTTATTTTTATTTATTTTGTGAAAAAATCACTTAAGAATGAGAAGAATCACTATTTGAAATCACTAATTCATCCACTTCTCTTTGAGGATGCACTTACTATTTTTATGTAAATCAAATTAAAATATTATTAATAAAATAATAATATAAATAAATGAATAATAAAAATATTGTGATAAAAAGTAAAAACTAATGTTGATTAAATAATATAATTTATGGTTAATAAAAAATAATATTACCATTTTTATGTTTTTAAAATATTATATTTTTTAATTTATTATAAAATTATTCAGCTAACATTTTGTTTAAAATAATTTGTTTAATTTTTTTTATTAATGATAAGTATAAAAAACTTGAATTGATTCATATTCTTACTCCCCACTAATTTATTGAACCAAATTATAAATAAAAAACATTTTCATTTTCATTTTTGAACTAAATATATTCTAAGTAGTTACAAGACAAAAAATGCGAATGGATAATGCATTTTCAAGTAACTGAACCCACATACGATTAGAAATTGAATATAGATCTTCAACTTTCTTGCCAGAATTTAGGACTTTGTAAGATAAGAAGCCACTGATAGGAATAATTGCTGTTTATTTCCTTTCTTATCCTTGTGAGGGAATTGTATCCAATTTTTTAAAAATAAAAACAGAAAAGTAAAAGAAAAGGAACCCGCTAAAAGCAGGTGCCTTCAAATATTCACTACTGTGTTGGAATTCCGGAGTTAATTGATATAAAAATAGAGAGTATTGTTATTAATTGATGAGCAAATTACTCTATGGCCCCCACGTTTGTCATAATTCACAGTTTGATACCCCTTGTTTGAAAATTAAACGATTTGATACCTCAGCTTTGATTTTGTAAACTATAAGGCCATTCTGTTAAATATAGGTACCAAATCGTTAACGGAATGAAACGTGAGGTACCAAATCGTTTACATAATTGAAACTGAGGTATCAAATTGTTTGAAAGTAAATATCAAATTATTAACGAAACTAATAGACGGGTTTTATAGTTTAAAAAATCAAAACTGAGGTATAAAATCGTTTGATTTTCAAACAAGAGGTACGAAACTGTGAATTGTGACAAACATGAGGGGCCTTAGAGTAATTTGCTCTTAATTGATTAACGTGGCTGAGAGTGTTAATTGATCTTTGCTCAATACTTAAATGTAAACTACTTTTTTGTTAAAATATTAAATGTAAATTACTTAGTGTGTAGTTTGTACCAAAAATGGCATAAGAACTGCGAATAATAATTAAAAAAAAAAAAAAAACTTATTGAACTCCCTTCTGTTGTGTTGTTTTCAGCTGATGTTGTCAAATTGCTCTAAAAAGTTTGGAGAATATTCTGAGAAGTTGTTGGACAAGTATTACCACTTGAAAACATAAACTTCAGGTTTCATATTCTTATAAATATTATGAATAAATTCGATGTTTGATCTTGTGCTCTATGCTAGGAAATGAATAATAATATCCATTCATCTAATGTGAGACATTTTCTTTTGTATTATAATCTTCTCTGCTTCTTTTTCTGAATGTGTAGACTTTGGTTCATCTTTTTATCTTACAAATTAAATATTAAGGACTTTTATTTGTGAAAATGCTTGAATGTGATGTGTGTCTGATCGATTTGTTATGTATGAAATGTTAAATAAATATTTAATTATTCAATTATTGATTTTTGTTAATCGTATTTATACTAATAATTGGATATAATTAAGGGAATTTTTATGCCACTTTATAGAAGTCATGCGACTTCATCTAGGATTTCAGTCGTCATTTCTTCAAATTATCCATCTGTAATTAACGTGAACATACTATACTCAATGCTAAGCCATTAATAACTCTCTCTCTAAAAGTAAAAACAACCTTCTCTCTGAAAATTACAAAACTAAAATTAATTTTTGAGGTAATTTTTCAGCTAAAAAATTGGAAAACTATCTCCTGTATCTGTCAATCTTTATTATCTATACCTAAGAAAAATTCATACTTGATGGATCTTCTCATATTAGATAATTGAAGGACCCTATTTTAGAGGAGGTGATTGTGGAGATCGGAAAACCACTCCTAATTTTGTCTAGTAGTTTTTTTTCCAAAAATTTATTGATGGAGTTTTTTTTTTTTTGGTTTGAAGGATTTTCAACCCGATCAAAAAATTTGAAAGTTTTCTGTCCCAAACTTAAAATATAAGTCTTTAAATCTTAAAAATTCGGCTATTTTTATGATTTTCTATTAGACAACTTTTGGATTTTTATTGAAGATGAGGCTTCAAAAGTTTGAATTTCAAGGATCGAGCGGTTTCAAGATCGTAGTTTCAATATATGAATCGTATATGTATTTGGGTGACTCTTTTGTTGGTTAAAAAATCCCTATTCGATGACTGTATTTACAGCTCTCGAACTTTGCTAAAGCGACTACACATCCCAAACTTCACGCTCTCAGTAGCAAGCTGATGGAAATGGACGCTATCGGAAAATTGTAAAATAGCGGAACCTAACCGATCTATAAGCGACTTGTCGAGAATATGGAGCTTCGCTTCTTATAGCATACTCTCCTAAAAAAATGAACAGACCCATTGAAGACGTATAAAGTGAAAAATAAATTGTTGATTTTTATTGAATTTGAAGCAAATATGAAAATATCAAGAGTAGAAATTCCACATGATAAAGTAAAAACATTTTTATGAGCTTATATTGTTGAACATTGTTATTTGATTTTTGCTCCAAAAGGTACCCAATTTTATGAATAGGTTAGGATCCACATTGTAATGGAACCACCATACACATATACCGTCCATCCAGTTGTCCATCTAGTCGGCTGGCTAGTTCAGTTCGGACATGCCACTTATTACAACTGTTATTTTTGAATGTTGTAATATTTATATCGTAACTGTTTTTGGTCAATATACCCTTTTAATTTTAGCATGAATTCATAAACATTTTAATAATTATTAATGTTATTTATAGATATAACATTGTTAATATTTTTATAACCACCATTATTTATTTTTTGTAATCAATACTACTATTAATGTTATTACTGTTACAATATTTTTACCTGTAAATATACTACCAAAAATTCATTTGAAAAGGTTGCAAGTTTTGAATAAATTTTGATAAAACAAAAACTCTTTATTAGAATTCTCTAAAGTAGTTATTCAATTTGAATGTTATCAGAATGGTTCGGTACATTGCAGTACCTATTTGAAAGAGCGGCTGTTTTATCCTGAAAATGACGTGGTTGATCGTTTGTCTTGTACCCTTTGGAAGTGTAACAAAACATCTTCAAAAAGCAACTTAGTCTGTAACTCAGCCATATTATCCATTCAATAATTTTATTTTATTTTATTTAATTGTTTCAACATAAACGAATAGTAGACTAAAGATAAACTAATTAATTTTTTTTAGTAAAAGTGAACCAATTATAAAATTAAAGTAAACTAACTTAATTAAACTCTTAGTAAACAGATTATAAACCTAGAATAAATTTAGTCTAACTAAAATAATTTATTAAAAAATTATGATACTAAAATAAATTAATAGCATGAAAGTAAATTGAAAGTAAACTAACTAAATTTTATTGAAAATAAATTGAATATAAATTTAAAGTAGATTCAAACTGAATGTGAATTTAAAGTAAACAAACATAAAAATAAATATTTATAAATTAGTTATATATTTAAAGTGAATTTAGTCTGAGTAAAATAATTGATTAAAAATTTATAATACTAAAAATAAACTTACAAAGTGAAATATAAACTGACAGTAAACTGAATTAAAATGAAATTAAACTAATTATGATTATACAAATAGTAATCTGAATGTAAACTTAAAGTAAATTAATTTAAAATCAACTTTTTGTATACTGATTAAAAAATTAAAGTAAACTTTGTCTAACTAAAATAATTTACTAAAAATTACTAGTATATAGAAAATAAAATTATAAATAAACTAATTAAAATTTTACTGAAAGCATATTGATATAAATTTATAATAAACGTAAAGTAAATTGAACGTAAATTAACCTAAAATAAGCTCTTAATAAACTTTTGGTTTACTATTAATTTATTATTATTATTTTCTAATTTATTTTTGGTGCTATAAATTTTAATAAAGTATTTTAATTAGATTAAATTAACTTTAGATTTGTAATCAATTTATTAAGAATTTTCTTTATGTCAGTTAACATTCAGTTTAGATTGAGTCTACGTTAAATTTATTTTTAACATTATAAAATTTTAATAAGTTATTTAAATTAAATTAATATTTTTTAAATTTATAATCAGATTGTAATTTTTTTTATTTAAAATTCACTTTAAATTTCTATACAACTTATGTTTATTTCACATTCAGTTTTTATTTAATATTTTTTTATAATCTTACACTCATATCCAATTTTATAATTTATTAACACATGTTTTATTAGTTTTAGGCATACACTAATGAGTAAAGCTATATAATCCCTCCTTTAATTCTTTTTTTTTATCCACATTACGTGTCAATAAAAGAGTAAATAAATTAAAAGTAGGTTTTTGAAGGAATGGATTAAAAGAGTGGATGATTTAAAATATGTTTTTGAGCTATATAATATTGCTTATGTGACACTATTTCATTCGCCAAATTTCCTTTTAAAAATAAAACACATCTTTTAAATCATCCATTTTTTTAGGATTGGGATTCCCTCAAATTCAAATGAACTTGAGGGGGTCATATTCACGATCTACACCGTTCATTCTATAATGAACGGCATAGATTAATTTAATTAAAATTATACCTTTTTTATCTACACCATTCATTTTATAATGAACGGTGTAGATCATGAATATGACCCCCTCAAGTTCATTTTGAACTTGAGGGAATCTCAATCTATTTTTTTAGGCTTAATACATCATTTAACCCCTAAACTATACACTTTTATTCTCTGAGACTCTTAAACTAATTTGATATTCTATTGGACCTGTTAACTTTATTTTTTGTTCTATTTAACCCGTCAACTGCAACTTTATTGCCGATCGGACCTTTTTCCTCCAACGTGGCAAAAGCGCGTGTTTTCAAACGCTTTGAAGCGCGTGAAGGATAATTAAAAAACATAAATTGTTCTATTGAACACACGAACTACACTATTTTGTTCTATTTGACCCCTGAATTTATTTTATTTTCCTATTACACCTTCAAACTTTTAATTTTTCCCCATTTAACTTTCTCCAAAATACAATTATTTAATTTTTATCCATTTAATCTTCTAGAAAAATAAAATAATATTAAAATTTAGTCAAATAATTACATAATATAACTTCTTGTACATGTAAATATTTGTTTACATTTTAATAATGATAAATGAAGTTTGTATGTTTTTAACGATATTATAAAATATATAAATTTACTATACTGTGATAATATTAAAAAAAGACTAAATTTTTTAAAAATTTATAATTTTTAGTGTGTTTCATAAATTTCCAATTTTAAAAATTTCAATACACCAGCTTTTAATTTTTTGCAATTTCAAACTTTTAAATCAATTCTGAATTTTTAAAATTTGTTGAAAAATTTGGAAAACACGCTAAATTTCATGACTTTTAAAGCCTTAGATGATTTTTTCAAATAATATGTAAAGTACATCACTTTTTATTTTAAATTAAAAAAAATATTTTATCCACGTCAGAAAAGCCTTACCCTTTTATTCCCTATAACCTCTAAACTATTTTAGTGTTCCATTGGACCTCTTAACTATTTTTTTTATTCTATTTAACCCCATGTCAGAAAAGCCATGTCAGCAATTTTATCCACGTCATCGCGCGTGGTATGCACATTCCGTATGAGGGGTTAAATAGAACAAAAAAAAGAGTTAAGAGGTCCAAAAGAATACGAAATTAGTTTAGAGGTCGCGGAGAATAAAATGGTACAGTTTAGGGGTCAAATGATGTATTAAGCCCATTTTTTTATTGCCACAAATGATATAGAAAGACATACATAAAAAAAGTTAAATAACATCAGTCCATATTATATGTAATATGGCAAAAAAAAATTATATGTAATAAATATTGACAAAAATAAATTTTTGATTTGGTGGAAAAATACACGATCACTCATTAAAAAAAACCCAATCACTCAAAACCCCCTCACCTTTAGCCCCTTTTGTAATTATACCCCGACGTAGGAATTTTTTCAATTTTACCCTAATTTGCCATTTTGTGTTTCAATTGTGCCCAAAACATTAAATTGACCTCTTTTTATTAAAAAAAAGATTAAAATAATCCTTCATTTTTAGCCTATATTTAAATTAGACCCTAATATTATTAATAATATAAAAAAGAGAAAATAACAAGAAAAGTCATAAATCACAATCCCTTTTCACCAATTGTCATCTTAGTTAGAGTTATTTCTTTGTTACCATTATTATTTCAATTAATAGCACAAAATCTATTTAGTTTTCATTTACTGTCATCTTCCTCAACCTTACACATGTCCAAGAATAAACACATGTTTTTTATGTTAATTTATTATCATCCCTATCAATAGCCTACACGTGGCTTTTCTCTCTCATGTATCCCTTTTTTTTTCTCATGTGGTCCCCCTCCTCTCTTTCTCTCTCTTGACATTTGTTCTCTCTTTTTCTCTCTCCCACGTGGTGTCCTTTATGAAGAGAATGAGAAGGAGAAAATGACAAATGCTCACTCACTACTTAACAAATTATATTTTAAGATTTAGTCTTTTTTCTTTAACTTTTAAGTAGTCAGGTTAATTACTATTAAAGAGTAGATTTACATTTCCCTCTAATCAACCATTCTACAATTAATTAATCATTTTTTATTTTTAATTACCAGTTAACAACTTAATAAAAATAAATATTTGTGGTATTTTTAATAGTTCGGTAATTGAAAAAATTGCTAAAAGCAGTTGTATGAAATGAAACGTATATAATTTAGAGCGTACACATGTATGGTACATTTCAGATATATTTTTAGTATAGCCACGTGGGATTTAGTATAAAAATTGATAAAGAAGCAGATCAAATATTTTTATATTTTGAAGTTTTATTTATTTAATTTATATTTAAGAATCTGAAATATTTTACTTCACTACTATACTAGAAAAAATATTTACAAAAATGCTGGAGATAGATTTGATACAACTCTCATACATATTTGATACATTTTTCGATATATATTTGATACATTTCTGATACATATTTGATACATATTTGATACATTCCCGGTACGATGCATCTTCGATACATATTTGATATATATCCGATCGTTCAAAATATTTTTTCTTGTTTTTATATATTTTTTGTTTTATTATGTATTTTTTATATATATATTTGAACATTTCCGATACATATTTGATTCATTTTTGATACACATTTGATTCATTTTTTATAAATATATTTGATTCATTTTTGATACATATTTGATTCATTTTCGATACATCTCAGGTTTATCAGATAATTATTAATTTATTATTTAAAAAATAAATAGTTAAAAGACGCGTATGTGAATTAATTTATCTTTTCCAAAATCTTTTGATCGAGAAAGTGAATTATATATAGTAAATTGGAGTTTAATTAACCGAATTAATTAAACTTTTTAATTTTTATCTTTAATTTTTATCGATTTAATTGAATCAACCGACTAATTCGATAAGTTCATTTATATATTTTTTGATACATATTTTATACATGATAGATACATTTTTAAAATGTACTTTATAGATACATCATGATATATATTTATACATGATAGATACATCATAATATATAATTATACATGGCATAAAAATTAAATAATTTATAAAAATTGTATTATTTATGTATTTATATATTTTTTAAAATTTAATAAATTTAATAAATTTAAGTTTTTAGAATTAAAAGTAATATTGTTTTTAAAATTTATGTTATATAAATGAATTATTCAGGTATATTGTGTGTGTGTGTATGAGAAAGGGGGACCACGTGGCAAGAGGGAGAGAGAAAGAGAAACACATGAGAGAGAAAAAGATAAAAAGTAGAGAAAAAGGGGGGACCACGTGGAGAGAGAAAGAGAGGAAGGGGACACATGAAAGAGAAAAGGGGACCACGTGGGAAAGAGAAAGAGAGACCACATGTCTTCTTCTTATTGGGATGGCATGAATGTAAAGTTTTGGACAATGCATTATGTTTTAATATGACACATTAGGCATTAAGGTGTCAAATATACAATATAAATTTGACACATTATGCATTAAGTGTCATGCATTTAAACATTCATTTGACACCTAATTATGGTCTAATTAAATTAATATAAATTATTATGATATGGATTAATCTCATCCGTTGATTTGGTTATGTGATGGACGTACCGGATTGAATTGAAATGTCTATATATAGCATGAACTTTGGTCCTCTCTCTACCACCAAAACACAACTCTAACTCCATCTAAAAGAGAGTGATTAAGAAATTAAGGGTTAAGGGAGAGAAATCAATTTTCACTCATGACTTCAAATGAAAATTCTCTTGGAAATTCAAGTAAGTTTTCTATCAATATTTATTTACGGTATTATGAAATTATTTAGTTTTAAAGATCCTTAGGTTTATGTTAATGATGTCTTGTTAATGCAAAATATAACAAGTCGTATTATGCGGTTAATTACATTTAGTTAAATTCTGTCTAAGGAGGTCGGTACTTAAGCGGTCCGTGTAATACCCCAAAATATTTTAGAATAATTAAGTTGTGCCACGTGTCGTGAATTCCGATAAATTAAGTTAAGATGGATTTAATTTAATGATATCGGGAATTTAAAGTAATAAATATTGAGTGGATTAGAAGGAATTCAGAAAATAACTTCGGAAATTAATATAAAATAAATTATAAATTCCGAGATAAGAATTATTTCGCCAAGATCCGCGAAATATTTTATAGTAGTCGTGATAAAAGTTTCGGGTCAATTGGAGACCTTTTAAAATTTGGACGCGGATGCGTTTTGGGTTAATTTGCAATTTTTAAGAAGTTTAAGGGCTAAAATGTAAATTAGCCAATTAAGCCTCAAGAATAGAAATTAGAGGATTATTGACGGGATATAATAATTTTAGAATCGTATTATTTATTTGGATATAAATAATACGTACGTAATTGAGTTAAAGTAAGGGTTAAATTAAAATAGAAAGTTTAATATAGGATTGGTTTAAGTTAAAGAGTTCAAGGATTAAAAGTGACATTTGGCCATATATATATATATCATTTCCTTCAGATGAAGGAATCGCCAGAAACATCTTCTCATTTCCTTCTCTCTCGCCGTTTCGTACGGTTCGTCGCGCGGTTTCCGTTTCTCGTCCGTTTCCGACGTTTAATAGCTCGAATTGATCGTATTCCAGAGGCGAATCACGGTAAGCTTGACGTTTTCTCGTTTAAACGGATATATTTTGAGTTATATCGATTCAAAATTTTAGGCCACGAAATTAATATATCGTTTTAATAGATATTAGAATTGAATTAAAGTGTTTTGGAGTTAGATTATATGTTATACGTGTGTTAAGAGCGTTTTTGGATCGAAAGCACGTCGGAAAATCGTCCGGGACGGTGTGTGCGGCACGCCCGCGAAGCGGGGCGTGCGCCCGCGTATGGCGGCGGCGCGCCCGCATAGGCGGGCGATGCGCCCGCATACTACGCGGGCGATGCGCCCGCATAGACGGGCGACGCGCCCGCATAGACGGGCGACGCGCCCGCATATGCGGGGCGTGCGTCCGCAGCCTGCCCGAGTCGGCGACTCGCCCGCACTGTAATTTTGCCGATTGACTCGTGTTAAGAAAAAATTTACTATACACGCATAGCGAGATTTGAAATCAATTAGTAATTGATTAATTATCGATTAGTTTGAGCCGTTAACCTAAAGAGGTTAAACGGGAATTGATCTAGATATGATATTCGATCTGTAAACGAGTTAAAAATCGTTTATCAGAAAATACGTGAGAAGCACGACGGTTAATATAAGTAGTATGTCGTGTCTCGAGTCTAGAGTCAATCTTAGAATAGGATTTAATACAAGTCAATTATTTTTAAAATAGTTTTAGATCCGGCGAGGCAAGAAGCCGCTGGACCAGGAGCTCGGGAAGGTAGACGTTTCTGAGCGCCAGAGTATTTTTGGAATAAGCGGTCACTGTGAGTTTATACAATTTGCTTTTAAAGTATTTATTCAAGCAATTATTTTATATTGCTTTCTGTTTGAATTGCATGATTTTTATATTAAAGCTTTATATGAATTGCACTTATGCTTGATTTGAAACTAGTATTGATCCGATGGAACGTGCTACCTATTGAGCGGCAATAGGACTGTGTGATCACCAGTTTTGATTTGATACAGTTGTGAATACGATTAAGTACACGAATTCTGAAGGCAGATGTATGATTGTGATACGAGAGTGAACTCGGTTACAGTGTAACCTGAGCCCCGTATCTAGTGGGTTAGACCCACCACTGGGATTAAGAGAATTGTCGCGACTGACGTGGTAGAGTGTGAATACTCCCGGGTCGGACTATTGGATAAGTTTTCCTCTGAGTGTATACGTTTAATATATTTGAGGATTAGGGTTTCAATCGGATCCTGTACTTGGCTACACGAGGTTTGAACGTTATTGCATTGTTTTATGCGTTATGTTTTATATGGATACTTATTAGTAAATGTATAAACTCACTCAGTATATCCCCATATACTGACCCCTCACAGTCTTTCTTTCAGGTCAAAGCGATTTAAAGGATGGACTTCCTTTCCTTCTTCCGGAAGTCTATGATAGTGAAAGAGTATGTCAAAGGATGTTTTCCTCGTAGAGCTGCAGTAGTCGGTAGATGTCTATATGTAATGTCAGGTTTAAATTCAAACGGTATATTTAAATGGGCAACTCTGATTTGATATAAAAGTATACGTATATAACTATTTATTAATGAAGATCGTATTTTAACCGTTTGATTTCCTTAACCAATTGCCATGAGTGGAATTGGTCTAGAATATAATTAGAGACAGGGCAGAGCTGGACAAGAGATGTCGCTCGGTAAGACCCTAGTCTATAATAATAATTCGCGAAAAATTTATAGTGGTTTTAGGCTTGCTACGGGTTCCGGAGCTACCACTCCCGTTCCCTAGCGCCGGTCTCGGCTCAATAAATTGGGTCGTGACAATTGTGGTATCAGAGCAGTTGGTCCAGTTACCTCTGCTAATATGTGATTTCAAACAGTTGGTTCAGGATACCACTGTTTTATGTGTGAGTCTACCTAGGAACTACTGCAGCACATAGGGATTCGAGTCATGTCTTGATCAGTTTTCGTTGATCTTTAGATTTTAACTCCTCTCCCTACGATCTGAGTCTGTTAGTACGATCGATAGGATTGTTATACGATATACGTATGCGAAAGTATTCTGCTTATGTAAGAATAATCGATATATTATATGATCGTTGCATATGATCACGTACGAGGTGGACATTCGACATTATGCAACGCGATGACGAGGCTAGCGTGCTAAGTATCATATGGTATTGTGATACCATTAAAGTTATGCGATATAAGCGCTACTAGATGATCGATAATGAAACGTGGATTCAGAGGAATGGAAGAATTTCCCAAGTTACAGAGTTTAAGGTTTAGAGAACTTACAAGGTGAAAGATTTGTGATTTACAAAGATTAACTGTTTTAATGATTTGAAAGTATAATTGTGCCTAGATTCGATATAGTAATAATATACTATTGCCATGACATGAATAGAATTGCATCACTACATACACATTAAATGAAAAGAATAGAACTGAATTCATACATTAGTAGGACATGCATCATATGCATTATGTTTATATGAAAGGTAAGTTATGGCAACTCTTTGGGGATGAGAGACGTCATCGCCCTAGTGCACAATTATACTAATGCTTAAAGAATTTGAATATAAATTTTACAAAAGAGCTAATTTCTTTGGATTTCAAAGATTTTGAAATGGTTGCAACCATAATTGTTTTGATGTGAGTAGACCTAAACTAGAACTCTGTAACGAAGGGGAAATGTTCGAGATCTACCTATAAGCGACTCTTGAAAATACAGCGAACGCGTATAAGAAGTTATGCTTTAGGAAGATACGAAGATAGTCGTAGGTCTAAGACCTATTATAACATAGAAAGACAAGATACGCTTGAATGAGGAAGTGAAATTCATTGACTAGTGAACTAAGATGTCTTTATCTTGAACGAGGTAATTAGAACTCTATATGTTATAAGACGATAGAAGTATGGAAGAGGATGATTGAACTTAGAAAACTATTATTGGTTGAACATTAAAGATGTGGAGACAATCTCTATGTATGGATAACGCAAGTTTTACGCGACGTCAGAAGATTGTTAAACCAATATATCTTTTGATTGAACCGTCAGATCGGTTTAATATCGGAGTACAATATTCCTAACAAGATTGATTAGGAATTGACCGCTGCGATCGTTGAATGGAGGATTAAGCAACAACTTTCATAAGAATGCTGACGGAGGATTAATACAATTAGAAAAGGCCAACCTAGTCAACATACTGTGAGAGTATAGTAAGTAAGAATGTAAGATATGTATCAGATGTGGATAGGGTGACATATAAGATGAATAAAGTCAAAGGATGGATTGCGTATTGCGTGACTATGTTAAAAAATTGGAAATTCGTGTAGCGAGCTGTGCGGTTGTACATTCTGACCAACAAATTAAAGGATAAAGACAGGTATACGAAGTATAAGGTCACGAGATGAGGATAAGAAGGATGAAGCGCAAAGAGTATAGTACGATAGCTATACGATGTTGATAATGACAACTTTCAAAGGAAGACATGAACGCTGCATGTGAAAGAAGGGCACATGTTTCATGACGAAGATGGTACTAGGCATATACGAATTAAGAGTTCCATATTTTAGGACTGGCGAATAGATCGAAGTAAGTAACACTTAGAATACGTAATATGTTACGAACAAAGATGCCTGAACAAGGATGTTATGATAAACGAAGAAAGCAAGGAAGCGATGTATACAAGAGAGTTAAGCTATGATAGGAGTAAAAGAGAAAGAAAACTATATAGTCAATACAGAAAAACATATCCTGAAGTTTGATACGAGAAATGACGACGAATGAGGAATGTTACGATGGATTAAGTACACGGTTATAGGAATACCTCCCATTGGATATAAATGAGCAAGTAAATGGAAAGATGTATATAATGAAAAAGTTAAAAGAAGAAGAACATGAACAGTTAAGATTAAAATGTCGAGAGTGAAGTCGTTATTCAAGGACATTGATTAAAGTTCAAGGTATACTAGTTAAATACAAAAGAGGACATCGTATCCACAGGCGAAATGATGAGTTGACATCATGTATGCTATAGATCATTTTGGAGTATGATCAAAAGATTATTAACGACTTATAAGTATTTAGAACGAAAAGAAACGATACGTGGAACATTAATGATTAGTATTTCAACTTTTAAGAGACATCTAGGACGAATCAAAGCGATTAAATAGACAAGTGACTAGTATGAGGAAAAGATACAAAAGTGTTACGAAGATCGAGTATAAGATTCAATACGGACTTTACTCGAAGAATCGAGAAGTTTTAAAGGAATGTAAAAATAGAAGGTTGAAACTAGTCTCACTGACATAACGAATGTCAGTAATGGATGCATCTCATAAGTATAAGTGAATACAAATGTATTGAATGTTAGTGTGATCCAGCAGAAGTAACGTTTAAGGTTTTCATTGATGATTGGAAGGATAAAAATGAAAAGTGAGAACGGCAATAAAGGAACATGTGGAAGAAATTACGAAAGTTACACAAGGGATAGTACTAATGAATGAAATTAAGAGATATGAAAAGAAGTACTGAGTTGCAATAAGAATGAATCGTAAGTATAAGTATTTATACAGAGTGCGAGTACAAGGAAAAGTACAAGAAGGAAATGAAAGGTTATCATAGAAGTTTATGAATGTCATTTTTATGATTTCAGGTATAAAGCTATCTATGGATTTATAAACCCACGTGGAGCGAATTATGTTTATAAAGGATGTATAATGGAGAAGAGGCAACGTCCCTATTGAAAATGATAATGAGATGGATAGACAGATTGACTAATTAAGTCCAATACCTTATTGGAACCAAAGAGCTAATGAAAGATCGAACTAGGAATGTTCAAGAATTTACAAAAATAAGTAACAACATAAGAGTATAATAATGTGAAAATTAGGATCGGATTAACGTTAAGTGTCATTAGATAAGGAACGTCTAATGAAAACAAGAAGTGATTAAGATAAGAAACTGTTAAAAGAATATGAAAGAATAACGATACCTGGAGAGATAGATCAAAGAAGCATGAAGAATGTTTATAGCTATTGACAAAGATGAGCTACAAAACTAATCTACGAATTTGGAAATTTGATATAAAATCTTAAATGAAGGAAAAGTGACACCAACTAAAGAAAGAAATGAAGTCAAAAGATCGAGAAATAAGATATGCCAGGGAAGGCAAATGCTAAACATATCAAGTAATGCCAAGAGTGCATTCAATTTTATGAGATTAGGAAATCATGAAGTGTGAAAAGGAAATAAGGATTTAGATGATACAAGTTTGAGAAAACGTATACGGACAGCACAATAAAGACGAACGTTCTGAAGAGGTTTTCCCCTAGCCCAAGTAAAACCACTTCCATAAAGATGTGGATTAGGATACAGGTATTTAAACGAGTTTTAATATACACACCATGAAGTAACTCGAGAGTAATTCGATGCGTGGTACAGGACCACGAAGATTAGCAAGTCAACAGAGTAAAGAATTGATAGAAATAAGGACAAAGAATCTTTTCACTCTACGATCAACTAGAGTGAAATCATACATCATAAGAAGATAAATAATCACAAGATAATGAATACAAGAGTAAGGTTAGTAGAACTAAATATGAGATAATTACTTGGGTAAGTAATTCAAGTAATGCAAGCAAGGAACCTTGCTATATGCAAGTAAGTAGTAAATCGTTAAGAAACAACAAAATACAGAAGTTCAAAGAACATGAGAGATTATGAGGACGACAATTTGTAGTATCCATAAGAGATTAAGTGTCGGAACCTGCAAGCAAAGTAATAAGAGAATTACTACAAGAAAGCTAGAAGGATAAGTGATAGTTGTATCCAAATGACGTCAAATACATGAAAAAGGAGGTAAGCATGCAATGTAGCGGATGACAATGACGTTTGAACACAACCCCGCTATCAGAAGATTTATCAAGTTATTCTGAGAAAGGTTAAGCGGTGGAGATAATTCTCGAACGATTCAACTGCAAGCGGTAGAGATGACCGGAGAATTATCGTATGACGAAAAACCAGTAAAGAGCATCAGTATACAAGTATGAAAGTTGCGGATAAAGAAGGAATCTATGGTAATAGTTCCATGAACGAGTTAGTTCGTAAGAAGAGTACACGTAAATAACAGAAGAGGATGTGAAGTGGAAATATTTGTACTAGTTTACCCTTATTACGTGGCTAAATTTTAAATTCGAGGACGAATTTATTTTAAGGGGGGGTGAATGTAATACCCCAAAATATTTTAGAATAATTAAGTTGTGCCACGTGTCGTGAATTCCGATAAATTAAGTTAAGATGGATTTAATTTAATGATATCGGGAATTTAAAGTAATAAATATTGAGTGGATTAGAAGGAATTCAGAAAATAACTTCGGAAATTAATATAAAATAAATTATAAATTCCGAGATAAGAATTATTTCGCCAAGATCCGCGAAATATTTTATAGTAGTCGTGATAAAAGTTTCGGGTCAATTGGAGACCTTTTAAAATTTGGACGCGGATGCGTTTTGGGTTAATTTGCAATTTTTAAGAAGTTTAAGGGCTAAAATGTAAATTAGCCAATTAAGCCTCAAGAATAGAAATTAGAGGATTATTGACGGGATATAATAATTTTAGAATCGTATTATTTATTTGGATATAAATAATACGTACGTAATTGAGTTAAAGTAAGGGTTAAATTAAAATAGAAAGTTTAATATAGGATTGGTTTAAGTTAAAGAGTTCAAGGATTAAAAGTGACATTTGGCCATATATATATATCATTTCCTTCAGATGAAGGAATCGCCAGAAACATCTTCTCATTTCCTTCTCTCTCGCCGTTTCGTACGGTTCGTCGCGCGGTTTCCGTTTCTCGTCCGTTTCCGACGTTTAATAGCTCGAATTGATCGTATTCCAGAGGCGAATCACGGTAAGCTTGACGTTTTCTCGTTTAAACGGATATATTTTGAGTTATATCGATTCAAAGTTTTAGGCCACGAAATTAATATATCGTTTTAATAGATATTTGAATTGAATTAAAGTGTTTTGGAGTTAGATTATATGTTATACGTGTGTTAAGAGCGTTTTTGGATCGAAAGCACGTCGGAAAATCGTCCTGGACGGTGTGTGCGGCACGCCCGCGAAGCGGGGCGTGCGCCCGCGTATGGCGGCGGCGCGCCCGCATAGCAGGGCGATGCGCCCGCATAGGCGGGCGATGCGCCCGCATAGGCGGGCGATGCGCCCGCATACTACCGGGGCGTGCGCCCGCATACTACGCGGGCGATGCGCCCGCATAGGCGGGCGATGCGCCCGCATATGCGGGGCGTGCGCCCGCATAGACGGGCGACGCGCCCGCATAGACGGGCGATGCGCCCGCATACTACCGGGGCGTGCGCCCGCATACTACGCGGGCGATGCGCCCGCATAGGCGGGCGATGCGCCCGCATATGCGGGGCGTGCGCCCGCATAGACGGGCGACGCGCCCGCATAGACGGGCGACGCGCCCGCATATGCGGGGCGTGCGTCCGCAGCCCGCCCGAGTCGGCGACTCGCCCGCACTGTAATTTTGCCGATTGACTCGTGTTAAGAAAAAATTTACTATACACGCATAGCGAGATTTGAAATCAATTAGTAATTGATTAATTATCGATTAGTTTGAGCCGTTAACCTAAAGAGGTTAAACGGGAATTGATCTAGATATGATATTCGATATGTAAACGAGTTAAAAATCGTTTATCAGAAAATACGTGAGAAGCACGACGGTTAATATAAGTAGTATGTCGTGTCTCGAGTCTAGAGTCAATCTTAGAATAGGATTTAATACAAGTCAATTATTTTTAAAATAGTTTTAGATCCGGCGAGGCAAGAAGCCGCTGGACCAGGAGCTCGGGAAGGTAGACGTTTCTGAGCGCCAGAGTATTTTTGGAATAAGCGGTCACTGTGAGTTTATACAATTTGCTTTTAAAGTATTTATTCAAGCAATTATTTTATATTGCTTTCTGTTTGAATTGCATGATTTTTATATTAAAGCTTTATATGAATTGCACTTATGCTTGATTTGAAACTAGTATTGATCCGATGGAACGTGCTACCTATTGAGCGGCAATAGGACTGTGTGATCACCAGTTTTGATTTGATACAGTTGTGAATACGATTAAGTACACGAATTCTGAAGGCAGATGTATGATTGTGATACGAGAGTGAACTCGGTTACAGTGTAACCTGAGCCCCGTATCTAGTGGGTTAGACCCACCACTGGGATTAAGAGAATTGTCGCGACTGACGTGGTAGAGTGTGAATACTCCCGGGTCGGACTATTGGATAAGTTTTCCTCTGAGTGTATACGTTTAATATATTTGAGGATTAGGGTTTCAATCGGATCCTGTACTTGGCTACACGAGGTTTGAACGTTATTGCATTGTTTTATGCGTTATGTTTTATATGGATACTTATTAGTAAATGTATAAACTCACTCAGTTTATCCCCATATACTGACCCCTCACAGTCTTTCTTTCAGGTCAAAGCGATTTAAAGGATGGACTTCCTTTCCTTCTTCCGAAAGTCTATGATAGTGAAAGAGTATGTCAAAGGATGTTTTCCTCGTAGAGCTGCAGTAGTCGGTAGATGTCTATATGTAATGTCAGGTTTAAATTCAAACGGTATATTTAAATGGGCAACTCTGATTTGATATAAAAGTATACGTATATAACTATTTATTAATGAAGATCGTATTTTAACCGTTTGATTTCCTTAACCAATTGCCATGAGTGGAATTGGTCTAGAATATAATTAGAGACAGGGCAGAGCTGGACAAGAGATGTCGCTCGGTAAGACCCTAGTCTATAATAATAATTCGCGAAAAATTTATAGTGGTTTTAGGCTTGCTACGGGTTCCGGAGCTACCACTCCCGTTCCCTAGCGCCGGTCTCGGCTCAATAAATTGGGTCGTGACAGTCCGCTTGTGACCCTCCGATCTTTCCTGGGAATTTTTCTACTGTAATTATATTTGACATAATACGTGACTCGTATAATTGTTTGCATTATCTAACAAGTGGTATCGGAGCGTATGGTTGAAAAAACTAAATAATTTCTATACATAATAGATTTACGTATAATTGATAGATTTATGTTAATTAATAAATTTATGATTTAATTACATATAAAACATAAAGTTCATGATAGTTAATTTAATTATTATTTTATGATGAAATTATAATTTACATGTAAATAAATATATTAATTGTTATAGTTTAAAGTTACCAAAGTAACTTAAACTAGAATAAACTTTACATATATAGTTTAAAGTTATCAAAGTAACTTAAACTATAATATATGTATTTTAATACCATAATAATGTATAATGTTTGACAATCGATAAAAAATTAAATATTTATCCAAAGATAAATTATTATTTTATGATTGTTGAACAATATTAAGATATTTTAGTTAAATATATTTAATTATCCAAAGATAATAAATATATTTAATTAAAATGTGATAATTATCCATTATGTTTATATATATGGTATTTAAAGTATGATGTAGTATCTACCCAAAGGAGAACTACTTTAAGAATTTTTCTGAATATAAATTAATTGTGAGCTTTATGTTATATTTTGCAGCTGTTGCAATTCATTCACATGCATCATCTGTTACTGTTTTCAATGGTACAAACTTCTCTGAATGGCACGAGCAAGTTGATTTCCATTTAGACTCTATGGATCTCAACTTAGCTTTATTAGAAGTTAAGCCCGCTGCTATAACTGATATAAGTAGTGAGGCTGAGAAGTTACTAGGGGTGGGCAAAAAAACCGGTCGAACCGAAACCGGAAAACCGAACCGGAAAATGTGGTTAACCGGTCCAACGGTTTAGGTTTAGGTTTTGATTTTTAGTTTTCATGGTTAATGGTTTAGGTTTAGGTTTTGGATTTCTAAAAACCGTGGTTAATCGGTTAACCGGTTTATATATATATATATATATATATATTCATATATTTTTAATAATTAATAAGATATATTTTATGATTTATAAAATAATATTGATTTTATAATATACACAATAAAATCTAAATATAAAAATATATTGACATATATTTTATTTAGGAATATTTATACATTTTAGGAGATTTTATATATGAAAATATTGTAAAAGAAATTTGTTTTCCTTATTAAAATATTTACTTAACAAAATAGGAATATTTAAGTCTATAAATAGTAGAAAGTGGACGTGAACAACACTACAAACAATTCAAAAAATACAAACCTAGCTTTAATATTACTCATAAATTATTTGTAAATAATAATAGTTTTAAATATTTGCATTGATTTAACTATTTATAAGATAGTTTAGATTTATATTTTTTTAATATAATTTGAATTTCTATAGTTTTTTTTGTTTGCTAAAAAATCAAATAGAATTAAAAATATATCTTTTTTTGTCTTTAATTTTTCTAATGGTTATATGGTTAAAAACCGCAAAACCGAAAAATCGAACCGTTTTTTATGGTTAACCAATTTACCGGTTAACCGTTTAAAATTTTAGGTTTAGGTTTTTAATTTTAAAAACCGTATTATAATGGACCGGTTTATAAATTACCCTCATGGACCGGTTAACCGGTCCATGCCCACCCCTAGAAGTTACACCTTAAAGCATGGGAACGCAGTAACAGATTATGCCTAAATTTTTTTTCGAATGACAATTGCCAACAACATTAAGTCTACTATTCCACAAACAGAAAATGCTAAAGAATTTCTAGCATTCGTGGAAGATCGTTTTCGTTCTGCTGATAAGTCTCTCGCTGGTACATTAATGGCAAAGCTCACGACCATAAAGTATGATGGGTCAAAGAGTATGCAAGATCATATCATCGAGATGACTAATATCGCAGCAAGACTGAAGTCCTTGGGATTGGCTGTGGAAGATTCCTTTTTAGTGCAATTTATGTTGAACTCGCTTCCTCCTGAATATGGGCCTTTTCAAATTAATTATAACACTATAAAGGATAAGTGGGATATTAATGAATTGGCTGGTAGGCTTGTTCAGGAGGAAACGAGGTTAAAAACTCAAAGGAATCACATGGTCAATCTTGTGGGTCAAGGAGCTGAAAAAAGAATGAAAGTCAAAGCCACAAAGTTTAAGAAAACCAAAAGGCCGACTAATGTTTCCCAGGCCGAAGAAAAGGAACGAAAGATTGATAGATGTCATTTCTGTAAGAAAGAAGGACACTATCAGAAAGATTGCTTAAAACGCAAAGCTTGGTTCGAAAAGAAAGGTATCTTTCATTATGCTTCTCCGATTTTCGAATCAAACTTAACTGAAGTTCCTAATAATACTTGGTGGCTTGATTCTGGTGCTACTACTCATGTGGCTAATATGTTGCAGGGATTCACTACGATCCAAACTACAAACCCAACAAGTGATTTCCTATTTATGGGAAATCGCATGAAGGCACCGATTGAAGGAATTGGGACTTATCGTCTAATCTTGGATAATGGCTATCAATTAGACTTATCTGAGACCATTTATGTACCTTCAATCAGTAGAAACCTTATTTCTGTTTCTAAACTAGATGTTTGTGGTTTTAATGGAAAATTTGGATCTAATAGTTTTAGTTTGTTTAAGAATTCTAGAATTATTGGTTCTGGTTTTTTTGTTAATGGTTTATACAAACTAAAACTTGATAATATTTTTTCTGAATCTTTGCTCGCTGTAAATAGCAGTATTGGTCTTAAACGTAGCATGATGAATGAAAATTCTGTTTACTTGTGGGATAAACGTTTGGGTCATATATCCAAGGAAAGATTACAAAGATTAGTAAAACATGAAATTCTTCCAAATTTGGATTTTACTAATTTCGAAATATGTGTGGATTGCATTAAAGGTAAGCAAACCAAACATATTAAGAAAGGAGCCACAAGAAGCACTCAGCTTCTTGAAATAATACACACCGATATTTGTGGACCTTTTGACACTCCGACTATTAATGGAGAAAAATATTTTATCACTTTTATTGATGATTTTTCACGTTATGGTTATATCTATTTGCTTCATGAAAAATCTCAATCAGTTAATGCCCTTGAGACATACATAAAGGAGGTTGAGAGGCAATTAGATAAAAAGGTGAAAAATGTAAGATCTGATAGAGGTGGTGAATATTATGGAAAATATAATGAGTCTGGACAGTGTCCTGGTCCATTTGCAAAGCTCCTCGAAAATCATGGCATATGTGCACAATACACTATGCCAGGCACACCTCAACAAAATGGTGTAGCAGAAAGGCGTAATCGGACTTTAATGGATATGGTCAGGAGTATGATGAGTAACTCCTCTTTACCCAATTTTTTGTGGATGTATGCTCTTAAAACCGCAACATATTTATTAAATAGGGTTCCTAGTAAGGCAGTTCAAAAGACTCCTTTTGAATTGTCGACTGGAAGGAAACCTAGTTTACGACACCTGCATGTTTGGGGTTGTCCAGCGGAAGCAAGAATTTATAATCCACATGAAAGAAAATTAGATTCTCGAACTGTTAGTGGTTACTTTATTGGTTACCCAGAGAAATCTAAAGGGTATATATTTTACTGTCCAAAATATAGTCCGAGGATTGTTGAAACCGGAAATGCAAAATTTATTGAGAATGGTGATGTTAGTGGGAGTAATGAACAACAAAGTATGGAGATAAAGGAAGTTAAAGTAAATGTCCCATTATATATGGATATTCCTTCATCTATTACTTTACCGAATGTTGTTTCTGATGTTGAAAGAAACAATAATAACATTGAACAACATTCGAATGAAGAACCATCCCATCAAATAACTAACTCACAAATGACTATTGCAAATGAACCACAAGAAATAGTAGTAAGAAGATCTCAAAGGGAAAGGAGATCAGCTATTTCAAATGATTATGTGGTATATTTGCAAGAGTCAGATTTTGAAATTAATGAGGATCCGGTTTCATATTCACAAGCCATTAATAGTGCTGAATCTGATAAATGGATCGATGCTATGAAAGATGAGTTAAATTCTATGAAGCAAAACAATGTTTGGAATCTTGTTAAATTGTCATCTGATTGTAAAAGAGTCGGGTGTAAATAGGTCTTTAAGACAAAGCGCGACTCAAAAGGCAATATTGAAAGATATAAAGCCAGACTTGTTGCTAAAGGTTATACTCAAAAAGATGGCATTGATTATAAGGAGACATTTTCTCCTTTCTCAAAGAAAGATTCACTAAGAATAATTATGGCACTAGTAGCTCATTATGACTTAGAGTTACATCAAATGGATGTGAAAACAGCCTTTTTAAATGGAGATTTAGAAGAGGAAGTTTACATGGATCAACCTGAAGGTTTTTCCATTGAAGGTGAAAGTCAAATGGTGTGTAAACTTAAAAAATCAATATATGGACTTAAACAAGCTTCCAGACAATGGTATATTAAGTTTAATACCATTATTACATCTTTTGATTTTAAAGAAAATAATGTTGACAGATGCATATATCAAAAGATTAATGGGAGTAAGTTTATATTTCTGGTTCTGTATGTTGATGATATTTTGCTTGCTGCTAATGATTTGGGTATAATGTATAAGACTAAAGAATTTCTTGCAAAGAACTTTGAAATGAAAGATATGGGAGAGGCATCCTATGTGATTGGAATAGAAATATTTCGTGATAGATCACATGGATTGTTAGGATTGTCTCAAAAAACATATATTGAAAAAGTTCTTGAAAAATTCAATATGGATAAATGTTCACCTGGAGTTGTTCCCTTACAGAAAGGTGACAAATTTAGTCTTATGCAGTGTCCGAAAAATGATATAGAACGAAAAGAAATGGAATCAATTCCATATGCTTCTGTTGTTGGAAGTTTGATGTACTTGCAAACCTGTACTAGACCGGACATTAGTTTCGCGGTTGGTATGTTAGGCAGGTATCAAAGTAATCCTGGAATTGATCACTGGAAAGCTGCAAAGAAAGTGTTACGGTACCTACAAGGAACAAAGAATTATATGCTCACATATAAAAGATCCAATGAACTTGAGGTAATTGGATATTCAGATTCAGATTTTGCTGGATGCATTGATAGTAGAAAGTCCACATTTGGTTATGTGTTTCTATTAGCAGAAGCAGCAGTATCGTGGAAAAGTGCAAAACAAACTATCATTGCTTCATCCACTATGGAAGCAGAATTTGTAGCATGTTTTAAAGCTACAATTCATGCATTATGGATGCGAAACTTTATTTCAGGACTTGGGGTTGTCGACACCATTACCAGGCCGCTGAAGATTTATTGTGATAATTCCGCAGCAGTGTTCTTCTCTAAAAATGACAAATACTCGAAAGGTACCAAACATATGGAATTAAAGTATTTTGTTGTTAAAGAGGAGATTCAGAAACAAAGAGTGTTTATTCAGCACATTAGTACTGAATTTATGATTGCGGATCCTTTAACGAAAGGTCTACAACCAAAATTATTTAAGGAACATGTTCTAAAGATGGGTCTTGGTTGTAATGATGATGAGGATAATTGATTATGTAATAACACTCTGAGCTCTATTATGTGTTTCTGATATACATTAACGATTTCTTGTTTCTTATGTTAGTATACACTAATGATTTAAACGATAAACAAGAAAGTCATTTATTTGACATTATTGTGGACCATTATGACATTTTGAATGTATTTAAGTATCGATATGATATAAAAAATTCTAAGTGTTGTAGTATATGGAAGGAAATGTTCGATTAAATAGGACATAACCGCCATAACTCACATTGAACGATTTTTATATTATATATTATGATGAAATCATAAAGAGATTAATCATTATGAATACAATAAATTTTTATTAATTTTAATTAGACCAAGTGGGAGAATGTTAGAAAATTATATATTTTTCATGTTAGAAAAATATGTGTCAAATGGACAATGCATTATGTTTTAATATGACACATTAGGCATTAAGGTGTCAAATATACAATATAAATTTGACACATTATGCATTAAGTGTCATGCATTTAAACATTCATTTGACACCTAATTTTGGTCTAATTAAATTAATATAAATTATTATGATATGGATTAATCTCATCCGTTGATTTGGTTATGTGATGGACGTACCGGATTGAATTGAAATGTCTATATATAGCATGAACTTTGGTCCTCTCTCTACCACCAAAACACAACTCTAACTCCATGTAAAATAGAGTGATTAAGAAATTAAGGGTTAAGGGAGAGAAATCAATTTTCACTCATGGCTTCAAATGAAAATTCTCTTGGAAATTCAAGTAAGTTTTCTATCAATATTTATTTACGGTATTATGAAATTATTTAGTTTTAAAGATCCTTAGGTTTATGTTAATGATGTCTTGTTAATGCAAAATATAACAAGTCGTATTATGCGGTTAATTACATTTAGTTAAATTCTGTCTAAGGAGGTCGGTACTTAAGCGATCCGCTTGTGACCCTCCGATCTTTCCTGGGAATTTTTCTACTGAAATTATATTTGACATAATACGTGACTCGTATAATTGTTTGCATTATCTAACAATTCATTGGTGTCTGAAAAAACCTCCACCTTTTAGCCCCTTTTCGTTTGCACCCTGACGTTGTAAAATCTCCAATTTTACCCAAATTCACACCTTTCGTTTTCAATTCCACCCTTAAACATTAAATCAACCTTTTTTCACTTGAAAAAGGTCCAAATCAATACTTAATATTTAAGCATATATACTATATAGAGCTTAATGTTATATTTAAATAAAAGAATATTCTTTTCACAAATTAAAAAAACTTAATAATAATTTTTTATTGAATTCAATAAATATTATTATTTTGTACAAATTCAAATCCGATTTTATTCGACCTCTCTAATTTATTTGATATTATAATTAATTTAATTTTTTTTAATGTATCATTAAAAAAATTAATTTAATTAACTAAATAATTAATAAAAATACTACATCCGTGTATTCCGACCCATTCTCGGTCGGCCGCCGTCGTCCTCCGCGTATTCCGACCCACCCCGGATCAGCCGCCGTCGTCCTCCGCGTCTTCCTCCCATGGAAGCCGACCTCCTCGTCTTCCATGGGAGGAAGACGAGCTGGTTTGTCTTCCTCCCAAGGAAGACAAACCAGCAGCTGGTCGTCTTCCTTCTATGGAAGACGACCAGCAGCTGGTCGTCTTCCTTCCATGGAAGACGACCAGATCTGGTCGTCTTCCATGGAAGGAAGACGACCCATGTCGTCTTTCTAAGGAGGAAGACGACCAGATCTGGTCGTCTTCCTCCTTAGGAAGACGACCAGCTCGTCTTCCTTGGGAGGAAGACAAGCCCATGGAAGACGAGCTGTTCGTCTTCCATGGGAGGAAGACGAGCTGGTCTCGTCTTCCTCCAATGGAAGACGACCAGCTCTGGTTCGTCTTCCATGGAAGACGAACCAGAGCTGGTTCGGTTTGCCGGAGGACAAAAAAAATTCCAAAAAAAAATTAAACTAAAAACGATATAAAATATAATTTAATTAGTTTAAATTTATTTTCGAAATAAAAGCAGCAAGTTTTAAATAAAAAGGTTTGTATAATATTTAAAATTAATTTTTAAAATTTAAGAAAGATGGTTTTTTTGTTTTAATTATAATATTAGGGACTATTTTGAATATTTATTAAAATATGAAGTATTGGAAAAAAGATCAATTTAATGCTCGAGGGTGTAATTGAAAGTAAAAGTTGTGTATTTTAATAATTGAGGGTGGAATTGAAAACGAAAGGTGTGGATTTGGGTAAAATTGGTGATTTTGCAACGTGAGGGTGCAAACGAAAAGGGACTGAAAGGTGGAGGTTTTTTCAGGGGATTAGCCAATTCTGTCTAAGGAGGTCGGTACTTAAGCGATCCGCTTGTGACCCTCCGATCTTTCCTGGGAATTTTTCTACTGAAATTATATTTGACATAATACGTGACTCGTATAATTGTTTGCATTATCTAACAATTCATTGGTGTCTGGTTTCTCCCGTTATAGAAGCTTCTCACATCCTACACTTACAACATGCAAAAACATCTGCAGTCACAATGCCATGTTAAATTATTGATTCCACCATGACTTTGTGCCAAGTTAAAGTTCTCGCTCCATGTTTCTTGGTATTAAGTTCTAGTTGTTTTTTTATCATAAATTTGTTATGAATTGGGGATTATTTATTTTTGTACATATGTTTGTGTCTAAATTTAAATTTCTTTCAAAATTCTACTTTTTTACTTTCTGCCCTTATGCTTCTCACTCTTTGAGGTGCACACCTGCACCTTATGTGTTGGCTGCAGAATCCCGCTGCAACTTTATGCACCTGGTGTTTTTAACAACCATGATTGAGTTCTATAGGTTTGATTAGGGAAAAACTATAGCTGATTGATTGATTTTTCGGAGTCAAGCAGGATTCAACTACAGTAGATACTTATGCTGTAGATTTGAATTGCTAGGGTGGGGTGCTGAGAGTTACTGCTGCAATGACCATAAGCTGCTTATTTTATGATATTAAGGATTATCCAAACCTCTCTGATTTCATGCTTTTTCCTCATCCGTTCTTTTGTTCATTTATACCTCTTTCATTTTCTCGTTGTCTCTTTTGACTTAAGTCCAACCTTAAAGACATGTTCCATGATGCTAATTAGCTGATTGTTCTTTATTTGCCTCTTGTCATAACCCAAGTTTGATAATCTCACAATTTATTTTCTTCCGTATTTTTCTATAGTTTCAGCCTTTTTACATGTACTCCGTACTTCTGTACGAGATTTTTCTTTTGTTGAATTGTATCATATAAGTATGTACTATGTATAATATACTGTTTCAAATTTAAACGCGTAAGTAACAAACAAAAAAGAACTTTTACATGCACTTCTGATTTCTTTGTTTCCATGAAAAGCTTCCTTAAAGCATTGCATTGGATTGCTCTCCTTTCCCTTCCCTTTTTTTTCTTCACGACTTCGAATGTGCAAGTTTCGGAGCTATATCCACATTTTTGGCAATGTTAATGGGTCATTATGGTTGAACAAGTTCCTCCAATGTGATCTTTATCCACATAACGTGCTTTGGTGGCTCACTTGTCTAATAGGAGAGACCTGTTTTATTCGAGTTACTTAGAACTTACAACTTGCAAGCATGGAGACAAATCATCTTTTGTATTCAAATCTTATGGTTTTTCTTTTAATTAGGGGTTTGATGAGTATATGAATTTGGTCCTTGATGACGCTGAGGAGGTCAATGTCAAGAAGAAGACCAAGAAAGTCTTAGGTAAATATTAGAGGAATTTATATCTTAATTACACTTTTTTTTTTCATTTCATTACAAAAATAAAAGCATGCCTTTTTTAATTTTTACTTACAAAAATAAGCTTTGTATAAATCTACTGAAGACGTACTAAAAGTGTCTTTTTATAGAAAAAAAAAAACAAAATATTATATCCTTCTAACTTCTATTCTTTTTACTTGTCCAGGAAGGATTCTTCTTAAAGGAGACAATATTACTCTGATGATGAATTCGTGAGTTGATCACTCATTCTCTCCTCTTGCCTTCCACAGTACAATAATTCTATGTTCTTTTTGTTGCAGGGGGAAATGATGATCTGGAAACTGCGGATTTCTTCAATGATCTCTGCTGCTGTGTTGAACGTCGTAAAATAATTAAGAATACCTATTAGGAAATTAATCCAATTTTTAATGATGTGCTGGAAAATACAATATTTTTATTACTTGACCAACAATTAGGAAGAAAAGAATATAAACTTTTTATGAGAGCACAAGTCTTGATGGGTTAGTGTAGACCTGACAGTAAGTGTATGGGAGTCATGTATGGATTGTATGAATTTAGTTCTGTGATAGAATCGGAGGAGTAAAAGTCGAATCAAACCATAAAATCAAATTGAACTATATCGAAATTGTGACTTTAGTTTGTTTTAGTTTGTATTTATATAAAAGTTTGGTTTTCAGTTTTCAATTCGAGTTGGGCAATTTATAAAAGGTTTGTTTGTTCTATTTTTTTTATAAAGAGTTTTGATAATCTTCTATTAAACTTTGATTTTTATTATGTAAGAGCAGTTATATAAACTTTATTTTATTTTAGAAAACGATACACTTATAACTGTTCAAAATTAATAAAAATAGGTTATTTTGTGTCCAAAAAATACCGTCCTTGTTATTTGATTGTATTTAAGATTAAGATCAGGTCCTTTAAAATTAAAAAGAGGGCAATTACATCTTTTTATGGGACTATGGATGCCTTTTAGAATAATAATGGATAATATTTTTTCCAGTCAACCCTCTAATATTTAATGTTAAATAAATTAATAATTCTAATAATTAATAAAAATTAAGGTAACCAACTTTGATATTACGTCTTACGTAATGTTCAATATATTAGTAATTCTAATAGTTAATAAATTTTTAATCCACCATACATATTAATTATTAGAGGGTATATTGTGCTTGTATTAGGTTTCCTAAAATAACTTAAGAATGATAATGAAATCACTTGATCCTCCCTTCTTTTTGAGAATGAATTTTTCGTTTTTATGAGAATTAGATCAAATTTAGTAAAATATAATTAATAAAGAATAACTTTATCAAATAAACAAATAATATATAATTTTAATTTTAATAATTTTTTTTGATGAATTAGGGATTTTTTTAAAAGCCACAAGGCATGTCAAGGAAAAAATTTCAAAAGATACAACCCGAGAAAACTATACTACTTAAGAAAAGAACAAAGAGTTTAGATTACGGTTAACATCGTTTCCCGAATATGGAAATTGACTATGAACACACTTGTAAAAACTAACCGCCTTTGTAATGCTTGTATTGACCAAGAACATAATATCCGTGCTTTCATTTCTAAAAATCCTTCTATTTCTCGCTTTCCAAATTTCCCAACACGAGTAAAGCCAAATTGCCAACCAAAGATCATTGTAACGACATCTGCTTAAGCTTTTCCAAATGAGAATGAAATCGTTAACTGAATTTGGAGCTACCCACAATAAATCACAGCTGCTAAAAATAGTATTTCAAAAACTCCAAGCAAAATCACAATGAATAAAGATATGATTTGTATCTTCCAAACTACCACAAAACGAACAAGATAGCCCCTCTACTCGATAATGTCTATGAAATAGAAAACTAGTGCAAGATAATCTGTTAAAAGCTAATAACAAAGCGAAAAACCGAACTCGTGGAGGCACACAAGCATGCCAAATGAAATAAAAAATCCACATCTGAGCATTTGAAAACTGAAAGAAAGCTTTAACATAGAATTTTGGAGAGTAATCTGCAGATTTATGCTGCCAAATTACAGCAGGGAGAGCCGCTCTTGCTCTCCAATTCTTAAACGACGGCGCCAACGAACTTAATGTTATATTCTGTTTAAAATAATGTGCTTAATGTAGCTCAAATGGTATAAGAGCTGAACAACAAACTGTCAAGGTTGTGGGTTCATTTTCTCCCACAAGCGTTCTCCCCTCTCTGATTATAAAAAAAACGTACTTAATGTTATAAAGTAATG
Source organism: Mercurialis annua (assembly GCF_937616625.2). NCBI lineage: Eukaryota > Viridiplantae > Streptophyta > Magnoliopsida > Malpighiales > Euphorbiaceae > Mercurialis > Mercurialis annua. Next base: position 52,241,000 of record NC_065570.1, on the reverse strand, counting down.
ATAAATATGATAAATTGAATAGATTCATATTCTCGTTCCCACATTTAATTCATCAAATCAAATAGTAATAAATAAAAGATACTTTTATTTCAATTTTGAACTAAATATATTCTTGACAAGACATGAAATGTGAAAGGATGTTACAATTTTAATTGAACTCACCTACATGAATATAAATCTTCAACTTTCTTGTCAGAAATAATAATTCATGATTTAAATTATTAAAAATAAAAATTTATATGAAATTAGAAAATACACAAAAAAACTATGATTTCATTTGTGGTTATAAGTAGGCTCCGTTAGAGTCAGCTTTCTTGAAATTGTTAAAAATAGAAGTCCAATTGTTGCATTGCATATGCTTTTTTTCTCAATTGTCAAACACCAAAACCTTGCTAATACTGAAATGTAAATTACTTTTTCTTTAGAAAGAAATGTAAATTATTTGGTGTGTAGTCTGTACCAAAATATACCTTTTGAAGCCTAAAAGGGGTATTGAAATTGAAAAATCCTTATTAAAATATTGTTTGTTCAACAGCGGAACTATAATTTCTTTTTTACTCGAGCTAAATTTTATTTATCCATGTGATTTATTTTTATACTTCCGACATTTCGGACTTAATTTTTTTCTAATCTTGACTTCACAATAAATATCACTTATTTTTTTAATCTTTTTCCAAAATTTCAGAAAAAATTTAAAAAATTACGGCAGTTCAGACTAAAGCATATCCAGACTTTATGTGTTTCAGCCCAGACTATTTGTTGTGTTGTTTTCAGCTGAAGTTGGCAAATTATTCTGAAAAGTTTGGAGAATGTTCTGTTGGACACTTTGACAAGTATTACCACTTGAAAACGTAAACTTCAGGTTTTATATTCTTTTAAATATTATGAATAATTATGATGTTTGATCTTATGCTTTATTCTACGAATTGAATAATAATATCCATTCATTTAATGTAAGAAGACTTTTTCTTTTGTAATATAATCTTTTTCTGGATTTGCAGCCTAAATTCGTCTTCTAATCATACAAATTTAAATACTCTAGTAAGGACTTTTTACATGTAAAAAATGCTTCAAGATGAAATGTGTTTGATATTGACTTGTTATGTATAAAAAATTAAATTTATATTTTAATTATTCAATTATCGATTTAATACTCATCTTAATATACTAATAATTATATATGATATTATCTTTAATCTAATAAAATATTTGGGGTTATTTTGGAACAAATAAATTTCTCAAAATTGTGTGAAATTCATTTAAAGTTCTAAATTTTTGTGTTAGAATAAATAAAGGCAAATTCCATTTTAGGGTCCCTAAACTATACTGTTTTGGTTATTTTAAGGACTAATTGAATCAAAAAATGAAGGTTTAGGGACCAATGAACCAAAAAAATTAAACTTTTAGGATCCAATGACCAAAAATTAAAAGTTTAGAGATCTGAGGAAACCAAAGAATTTGAGGGACCTAATGAATCAAAATCGTATAGTTTAAGAACCCAAAATATATTTAGCCATAAATAAATGCGTCAATATAATTATGGATGCAACCAAAATAGATGGAATTTTACAAATGAAATTAAAAAAAAAGATAATTTTATTTGGCCAAATTGTTCTTACTTTTCTAAAGCTACTTATTTATCTTTTTTATTTTTCTTACTAATATTTTTTATCTTCTTTTTAGTTTTCACCTCCCTTCTTTTCAACTTGCAAAAATTATAGAATATCATCTTAAGTATCTTAATTATAAAATTAGTGATTCTAGTATTATTAATTTCATATATTTCTACATAATTTTATTTAAAAATCTATGTTTTAAAATGAGCATAAATAGTTAGTAACTTAGTTCCAGGTAAATAAGATGCTCATAAAGTTAATTTGGAATAAAGTTATAAAGAATAAAATATATAAAATTCATTTCAAATATAAAATATATAAAATTCATTTCAAATCTACAATTTGTATCCTTTCATTATTCATTTACAAATAAAAATTCATTTGATAATTGGAGCTATTTCAAAGGGGACTTAAATGATTTTTCCATGGATCATGATTTTTACGTGTTTGTACCAATTGATACAGTAAATAAAAAAACCAAATTAATGAACGTTATTATTGGCTTTGTCGTGGGTTAAGCCGCTTTTTAAAAAACATATTGCAGCTCTTCTCTTTTGGTACAAATAACCTATTAACCATGTCATCTCTAGGATAAAATAACCACTCTCTAATGAACACCGCACTTAATAATCGTTCGATAACACTCTTTCGTATTGCTTAAGAAATTTGTTTGTTAGAGTAAAAAAAAATATGCACCGGTTGTTGTTCGTATTTCAAATTTTGTAATAATTGTATATATCATCTGAGAAAGAAGAAAAGGATATGCATATAAAACATAATGACGAATGGAAACAAATAAGTTACATTAATAAATTAAATATTACATTTTTAAAAATAAAGCATGGAGCAAATCGAGAGATTTGTCATATATATATATATATATATATATATATATATATATATATATATATATATATATATATATATATATATATATATATATATATATACTGTTAATAAAAAAATAATAAAATAATAAGTGTTCAAATTGCACCGGACCAACCGACCGCCCAACATGCGTGGTGGTTCGAAAACGATGTATGTCCTCTAATTACAAAAGAAAAATTATTGCATGCAACCGTTGTGTCATGTCATTCGTGTAACAACCCAATAGTGCGTTAGCCATGTGAAAAATTATTATTAAAAAAATTGAAAAATAATTAAAAAATCCCCTATCGTAAATGCTCATTGGCTTGTTGTAAATATGACATAGTATTACCAATACATAAGCTAAACACTCATTACAAAATTATCTCCTCTAGGCTCTATAAGCTAAAATTTTTGTAAGAGAGTCCACCGCTATAAAGTCAACGAATGGTTTATATTTAAGCAATTTGAGAATAACTAACAGAAACACAAACACATACTTTTTTAAAATAATGCTATATAATTCAATACTTTTAATCCATTTTTGTACCGTCTGACGTGGTAATCAAAGAGTGGACTGATTACACTTTTGAATGAGAATTAGACGAATGAAAATTTATCACGTAAAGTGGGTAAAAAAAATTGAATTAAAAAATTGAGTTATACATCATTTTTCTCATTTTTTATATCATCTAAATTCAACATTATCTATTGTTTTGTTTATTTCTACTTTGCTCAACAATTTTTTCTTTATAGCTAATTTCACAAAGATTAGAAGAAAAAAAAACCCGGAACAAATGGCAAATTGCTTTTGGTAATTAACTAATGAACAAAAGCTCACTTTACCCTCTTAACTTGGCATAAAATATCAAAAACATTAAAATTAGCAAAATAGGATCACTTTTATTTTGAACATTGGCAAAATCGATACAAAAACTCCCTCTCCACTCTCACCTAAAGGAGTGAGATACACTCTCCAGTTTTAATAGTGGTTTCGGTTTTTTAAGGTGGTTTTTGATAGAAAAGAGTTTAAAATGCTCCTAATTTTTTAAAACATTTTAAATTAATACCTAATAATTAAAAAATAACAATTTAATCCCTTTAATTTAAAATTTTATATAACATATTAACCCCCAAATTTTATATAGGGAAAAGGTGCAAAAATAACCCTAATGTATAGCCCGTGTCTCATGTTGGCACCTCATGTATTTCGGATCTCAAAAAGGACCCTAACGTCTTGAAAAAGTGTCAAAAATGACCCTTCCGTTAACATTTCCGTTTAAGGCCGTGCACATTTATGTTTAACGTCGTCCATATTTTGTGTTTTTTTGATACTTTTTCGCAACGTTAGGGTCATATTTGAGATCCGAAATACATGAAGTACCAATAAGATACATGAGGTATACATGAGGGTCATTTTTGCACCTTTTCCCTTTTATATATATGAAAAATTAACTCCCAAACTAAATTTTTAACAAAAAAAATTTAAATTTTTAAATTTTTAACAATTTTTTTTTAAAATGTTCATCAAATTGATGAACAGACCCACGTGGGTCTGTTCATCATTTTGATTGACGAAGATGAATAGACCCAGATAGGTTTGTTTATTTGACGAGGAGCAGATCTGCTCCTCAGACGAGGAGCGAAGCTGCTGCTCCTCCTTTGAGAAGAGGAACAACAACTCCATTTTCCGGCGAGGAGGCTCCTCCTCGCCGAAGCTGTAAAAAATTAAAAGAATTAAAAAAGCCTCTAGATTAATTAATATTAATTGTGATTAATTAGTATTTAAATATGATTAATTAGAGTAAATAATGATTAATTAGAAACTCACTCTCCATTTTAGGTGCCATGTCAGTATAGGGGTATTTTTGTACCGGTCTTGTCAAATTCAGGGTAAAAGTGATCCAGTTTTTCTACTTTAAATGTTTTTAATACTTTGTGTCAAGTTGGGGGTTTTAAAATGATCCTTTGTTCATTAACTAATTATAGTGGTAAGTATAAATAGTGATGTGTACACATAAAAAGGTAAGCAGACTCGGCTCAAAACCAGTAAACTCTCATCCACGCTATCAAAGATAAGGTGGGAGCCAGCTGATGAGGTTAGTTCGGGCGTTGATATATAACAAATTTTCTATTTCGTTCCGGCGAAGAAAATGAGGTTTTTTCATTAATCTATATAATATTTTTGTCTTTCTTGTTAACGAAATATTTTAGTTATAAGTTTATATGTAGCAGCCTAACCTAGAAGGATGACAATTAGAAACGTGGGGTATATAAAATTAAATAAGACGAGTAATCTTCACTAACAGTACCTGATACTTTATATATTTCTCATTCAAGTCCTTTTAATTATTATGTCTAACAAAAAAATCACTGATATTAAAGGGATGTAATAAAAATTACCGCAATGTCCAAAAAATCTCGATCTTTTAGCCCTTTTGAATTTAACTCTGACATTGTAAAATCATCAATTATACCCAAATTCATATCTTTTATTTTTAATTGTATCCACACCTACTAAATTGACATCTTTTTTATTAAAAAAAATTCAAAAAAGTCATTCATTTTCAATTTTTCAAATGAAAGGAGTTCAAATAAGTCATTTATAAATTATAAAGATTTTTTCTTTATTTTTTTGAAAAGATTCCCATTTATACAATTGGGTACAATTGAAACTTAAGATGTGGATATACAATTAGCAATTTTACGTCGGGATAAATTAAAAAAAGGCTAAAAAATCTAGATTTTTTTGTGACACTAAGCCAAAAAAATTCTAATAGTTAATTATGCAAAATTTTGTCCAAAAATTCTGCATTAGACGTGTGTGTTATATATATATATATATATATATATAAAGACATGTTTTATTTCCAGTTTAGTGATATTTAATTCTATTTTTAATTTTTGCCAGTATATTATATATATTTGATAAAAATTTATAATCTATATGAATATGTTTTTGAACTTTTTCAGTATAATGTTTATTTTTTTGTTTTGTTTTAGTAGCTTCCTATTCAACATGTTTGGACGTCGAATGTGTAAAATTGACCGTAAGAATTTGTTCTTTACATATTAGGGTTTTTTTTCATGTTACAAAAAGAAGATTTTAGTAGTTAATAGATAAAATATTAGGGACTGAATGAAAATTATCCAAAAAGACAAAATGGACACGTTGGGCTGCCTCAGCTCAGTTATTATGGGGGGTCTACTCTCGTTTTTCACACGGCTTCTTCTTCATTGTCGTCCCCTTTATCCTTTTATTTATTCTTTGAAATGGGCCACGCCCATTTGACTATTATTCTTATAAGAGCAAATTACTATGACACCCCCTCACATTTGATATAATTCACAGTTTACTCCCTCTTATTTGAAAATTGAATTATATAACCTTTCACTTTTGTTTTGTCAATGATTTAGTCCTTCTATCCATTTTAGATGTTAGTTAATGAAGTTAACGAAACAATATAGTCCCTCACTTTTATTTTTCTCAACAATTTCACCCCTCACTTTTATTTTTATCAACGATTTCATCCCTCAAGTTTGATAATTAATTTACCCATAAGTCCTTTGACTTCATTGACTAACACTAAAAATGAATGGAGGGACTAAAATGTTGACAGAAGCAAAAGTGAGGGGCCATATAGTTTAGTTTTCAAACAAGAGGGACTAAAATGTGAATTATGTCAAATATGAGGGACTTCATAGTAATTTGCTCTTCTTCTAATTATTTATAAAAACTGAAATAAACTTTAATACGCTCTTCGCCCCAAAATAATAATTCTATACTTAAAAACATACGTATTAAAAAATATAATTATCATAGTTATAATGTTATAATTTTTTAATTTCATCCTTAATATTAAAACTCTAAAAAATTAGATAATTAATTGAAAAGTACAAAATTAAATTAATAATTATCAAAATTAATAATTTATAACCATTTTTATAGTTAAAAAAGATCAACAAATGAGTTTTTTTAAGTATTTCATTTAATGCATTTTAATTTCCAAGTATTTCATTTAATAATATTTAAATAAAAATAATATCATAAATAAGGATAATATAGGAACAAACACAACAGAAAGCTAAATATGATTATTTTAAGACAGATGAAAGTGGCAAATGAGACTATTATTTTGAAACGGAAAGAGTATTTAATTTTAGGCTTATCTTCTGAAAACCCTCTATCTGTTAGCCACAATTAGTTTGCAACCTCAACTTATAATTTTTTTAATTTTGTCTAAATTTTCACCTTTCAATTGCACTCTCGAAGTACTAAATTGACATTTTTTTACTGAAAAAGTCAAATCAATACTTTAAATTATAACCCATATTCTAATTGTCCTCAATGTTAAAATTTCGATAATAAAACCATCTTCCATAAAAATATATCTCAAAATTACTAAATTTTACATCCACTTTTATTCAACCTTACTGTTATAGTTCCACAAAATTAATTAAATTAATTTTTTTAATAAAATATTCAAAGATTTTTAACGAAAAAGTAACAAAAAATCAGTGTGTTCTCCAGGAAGAACTGCCACCGTCGGAAATTTTTTCCGACGGTTGGTTAGTGGTGGCCTTTTAAAAAAAATTAAAAGATATTTTTATTCGGTTCAAAATCGGCGGATACATAATTTTTTTAATTAAATTTAAATTAAAAATAATATGAAATTTAATTAAATTATTTTGCGGGGTAAAGGCGGTGAGATATTGTTTGATTCAAAATTCATTTTATATTTAAAAAAATAGTTTTTTTAATTTTTTTAATGATATTTTAAATGATTCATATTTAATGTGAAATTTATAAGTTTTGAAATTTTTGTGAAGATGGTTTTTTATTTAAATTTTAACATCGGGAACTATTTAGAATATTTGTTGAAATATAAAATATTCTTAATTTAATATTTAAAGGGTGCAATTGAAAGACGAATGGTGAAAATTTGAGCAAAATTGGAGATTTTATAAGATGAGGGTGCAAACGAATTAGGGCTAAAGAGTGAAGGGGTTTTCATAGTTATTTATTAATTTTATAAATAGTTCATCTTTTTAATTATTTTTTCCTACTCAAAGGGAGTAGTTAGAGACCTTACAAAAAAGACACATCTCATATGGCAGACCACGTACTTTTTTTGATTGTGCAAACCGTTCCGGCTATGTGGTTACTTTTACTGATAGGTATTCATAAAGTTAATTTTGATGGTGTTATTAATATGCATTTCAGGATAGGTGTGATTGATTTTATAGTCAATGATTTTGCAGAATATTATCTTGGATGGAGCTAGGCGTTTTCTTGGCATAGTAGTACCGTTTGTAATAAAGACATTGGTGCTTCATATATCGATGAAGAAAATGTTACTTACATAATTTAGTGAATTGTTTTTCGAAAGCGACTACGAGATTCTGATAAATGCTACTAATTCCTCCTTTTATAATGACAGAGATGTCGAAATAGTATTAAAAAACACTTTCAATACATTTTCCCAATTTTCGGTTATTAGATTTCAATATGTGAATTGTAAATGTAAGACTGTCTTATTTGGTGGTTAGAAAAGCTCTTTTCGATGACCGTTTCTGCAGTATTCATCATACTGTTATAAAAAGGCTCGCTAAAATGTGTTGATATTTATTCATATATGTATTTTTCATTACATTTAATAAAATTTAGCTTTGATAATTTTTTTTTTGCTGAATTTGGTTTTTATTTGAAACATCCTTTTTAATGAATTTTTATCTCATGCGATGGATGGTTGTGTAATATTATTTTCACAACAACCCAATAACATTCGCAATAAAAAAGAATTAATAGAAAAATATACTGATTATATCATTGATAATTTAGTTTTTATATTCTTTAAAAAAAACTTTTAAATATAATGTTTTTGAAAAAGGGCAGTAAAGTCATTCTAAAGTAGTAAGTAACCTTCCGAGAAACAGAGCCCAAGAAGAGTAATCTACTTTTAATGTGCTCCCATTTATATATAAGCATCAGCTAACCATAAACACTCCACTTTCTTAAATCAAAACTCTTTTCTCTCATCAATCCTGAACTTTCTTTTCCTTACCTATCATTTTTCTCTCATCAATCCTGAACTTTCTCATCACATTATCATATAAGCATTACAATTTCGTATCAGCAGACCAAAAAATCAACCAGCAGAAGAAAGGGTTTTAAAAGAAGGTGTGTCTTGATGATTAAACAGCAAAAAACTCGGTTCTATATTCTGGGTCGTTGCGCATCTATGCTTCTTTGCTGGAATGATCATGCTATTCGTGATTGAAATCGCTTCATTTCTCGAGTTTATTTCCTGATTCGAATCCATGATTTCGAGCTGAGGTAGGTTGGAGATGAAAATAGGGAAATATAAAAGAATTTGTTGGTGTTTGTTTTGATTTGTGAAGTTTTTGTAGAGTAGAAAAATCAAATAGAGCCACACTCAAATTGAAATCTTGTGGACTGTTTGTTTGTATATAATTTCAGATATCGAACTTCCAATCAAAGAAGGAAACAGAGATTCCATTGCTCCAATTGAAATGGGTTTATTAGAGTTGTATTTTAGTCAATTGAGTTTTACATTATTAGATTAGAATTTTAGTAAATTGAGTTTCTTAATTGAACTAGTTTCGCATTAAGTGCTATGCACGTGGCTCGTAACGTAACTCGTCAATGAACATATTAATAAATTTATTATAATTATATTAATTTTTTATTCATAATTAATATTAAATTAGTTAAGAATTTTTGTAAAAGTAAATATAATATATTTGGTTATTCAATTTTTTTCCATACTGAATTTATTCTTCTTTTGATTTTATGATAACCATAATTAAATAATTAACTTAATTTATTAATAATATCTTTAAAAATAATAAGATAAAAATTTAAATAATAATATATTGACCAAATACAATATTTTAATTTTGTAGTTCAATCAAACTAAAAGATAGGTATTCCTACTAATTTGGAGACAATTTCGTTGTTTTTTACATACTAAAAACTAAATTGGAGATAATTTAACTACCTATTCTAATTAGAATTTTAATTACAATAGTGATTAATTAAATAACTAATTAGTTAATGACTATAAAACATTTATTTAGTAGTAAACTGAAAAGGATTATTCAGTAAATTTGCATGTCCCCCCCCCATTCGTGCTTTTATATATAGTATAGATATAGATATAGATTAGAGCTCAAACACCATAAAATAAATAAAAATCAAGCTAAATTCGGATGTATATGATTATTTGTAAAATAACTTTTAAAATTAGATATTAACCTAAAAATAAATGAGTTATAAAAATGTATTATAGTTATAAAAAATAAAAAATATTTAAATTAACGATCAACTAGTCTCGCGAGATGTTTTAGCTCGGCACGCAGCAAGTTTGGTAGATATTCCCCTTGATTGGCAGAAATTCTGGGGATCATGGAGGCTCTTAGTTGGTTAAAGACAGAGATAAGATAATAGTTGAGTCCGACGCGATGGAAGTTAATTTGAAAATCAGAAACCCGAAAGCTATGGAGCCTGAGTTGCTTGTGGAGGATTGTTTGGACTTAGTGAAGCAATTTGATAATTTTAATTTTGTTTTCGTGAGACGATCTGCGAATCAGGCAACACATATTTTAGCGCAATTTGCCAGTTCCATTTCAGGTCATCAGGACTGGAGAGGGCTTGTCACTTTCCTGGATTTCTCATAAATGTAGTTGCTTCTGATGTGATTTGTTTTTTCATTTAAAAAAAAAACTAGTCTCGCGAGATTATTCAATTGAATATATTAATTGATTTGAACAGTTCAAATTTAATTTAATGTTAAATTTATGATGACTATGACATGATGATTTTGATAAAAGTGTTTAAATATAATGAAAAAAATGAATTTAAATTTATAAATGATTATTGTTAAAATTGAAGTGTATAAAATAGCTAAGCTATTAAAGTTCAAGAACATAATATATATTTAGCCATTTATATATTAATCATGTAACTTAATTAATTTGAAATGTGTGTTTGCGTTTCTCATTCTAATTAAACCTAAAGTTGGGAGCAAGCCTTATTTAACTGAACTCATCTCACCTTTTAAAAATGAGAAAAATACATATTTACCTAAAATACAAAAATAATATGTTCATATACATCAACACGAAAATCTTACAAAAAATACATCACGAATTTAAACCTTTTATTTTTTTACTCTCCGCACTTTTTTAATTAGAAATTTATTACCACTATATAAGCTCATTAATTTCACTAACAACGAAGTTCCTTTCTTTTCTCTCTCTTTTCTCTCTCTATTTTCTCACAGCTCGTTTTCAAGCTCTCTGTTTTGGAAAAAAATTCTCCGATTCTGCAAATTCTTAAATCCAGATCTCTTTAACAACTTCCAGATCTCTAAAAATAGTTTGTTCCTCATAATCTGCTCGAAAAACAGCTCGTTCTTGAAAAAAACGGAGATTCTTAAAGGTAATTGATTGTACGATTATGAATTTGCTTTTTATATTATCTCCTATTTTTTACTGTACGATTATGAAAATATGATGATAAAATTTTGAATTTTATCATAACAGTATACAATTTCGTGAAGTTTATGATAATGTAATGATTTGATTATAACCTTATCATATGATAATATCAATCTGATACTTATATGATAATGTAATGCTTATATGATAATGTGATGCTCATCTGATAATCTGGTATTCATCTGATAATCTGATATTCATATGATAATCTGATACTCATATGATAATCTGATACTCATATGCTTATGTAATACTGTGATATTCATATGATAATGCATCATATGATACTCATATGATAATGTGATATTCATATTGATACTGTGAGTATCATATGATAATCAGATTGTCATATGATTATCATATGAGTATCTGACAGTCTGATTATCATAACAGTATCTGACATTCTGATTATCATATGAGTATCTCTCATTCTGATTATCATAACAGTATTTGACAAATTGATTATCATATGAGTATCTGACAGTCTGATTATCATAAGAGTACCTGACATTCTGATTATCATAACAGTATCTGACAAATTGATTATCATATGAATATCTGACAAATCTGATAATCATATGATAATGCATCATATGATACTGTTATGATAATCAGATTATCATATGATTATCATATGAGTACCTGAAAAATGATAAACATATGATAATGCACCATATGAGTATCTCATACTGAAAAATGATAATCATATGATAAATGCATCATATGATAATCATATGATAATCTGATATTCATATTGATACTGTGAGTATCATATGATAATCAGATTGTCATATGATTATCATGTGAGTATCTGACAGTCTGATTATCATAACAGTATCTGACATTCTGATTATCTTATGAGTATCTCTCATTCTGATAATCATATGATAATGCATCATATGATACTGTTATGATAATCAGATTGTCATAAGATTATCTTAACAGTATCTGACAAATCTGATACTCATATGATAATCAGATTGTCATATGATTATCATATGAGTATCTGACAGTCTGATTATCATATGAGTATCTGACAAATTTGATACTCATATGATATGATAATCAGTCTGACAGTCAGATTATCATATGAGTATCTGACAGTCTGATTATCATATGAGTATCTGACAAATTGATTATCATAACAGTATCTAACAGTCTGATTATCATATGAGTATCTTACAGACTGATTATCATAACAGTATTATCATATGAGTATCTGACAGTCTGATTATCATTTTTCAGGATGGAAATTATTCAAGTGCTAATGCAACATGATGGACAATGGACCGAAGATGGAAAATATACTAACTTCAAAATAACTGGAATTTTATTGGAAATGAACTGCACATTCAATAGTTTTATTGAATTAGTATATCAAAGTTTGCAAGTTCAAGATACTGAAACTGAATTAGACATTCAATATCTGATCAGTGATGATTATCCTCCAGTCAAAATAGAAGATGAAAGGAGTCTCAGATTCTATATACAGTTAAAGAAGAGTGAATTTAACTTCACAAGATATCCAATCTGCATCATATTGAAAAAATCTATCAGATTTATGGAATCATCATCAGAAGCTGCAAACAATTCACTTTTTGATCATGAAGACAATATAACACAACTGGATGAACAGTACTCGAAAGAAACAGAAATGTCTTATTCAAATTTGGATATGATTGAATATGCAAACCTTCTTTGTACACTTCAAGAAAATCTTCCGGAAACAGATTTTGATGAAGATCATGTTGCAACAAATCAAGCAAATCAGAAAATAGAAGAAGGAGGTATATTCACAGATAAAGAAACACTAATATCAGAGATGAGCTTATATGGACTAAACGAACATTTTCAGTTCAAGGTACATATCAATATTTATTATCATATAAGTATTATATAATTATCATAACAGTATCACAAACTGATCATGCATATTATTAATAAATTACAGGTCCAAAAATCATGCAAAAGACAGTATCGTTTAAAATGCGTAGATGACCAATGTGATTGGAAATTTTATGCCTCAAAAATTGGACATACAAAAATGTTTCGAGTTCGGAAGTTCAACAATTATCATACATGTTCATTGGAGATGAGAATGGGGGATCTGAGGTATGTCAGCTCAAAAACCATAGCAAAAATAATAAAGTCAAACTTGTTGGATGTCAAGACAGTTTACACACCTAATGACATAATTAGAGACATGAGAAATGATTATAGCATTAAATTGGATTACTGGAAAGCTTGGAAATGTAGAGAAATTGCACTGGAACTTTTAAGAGGAAAACCAGAAAATTCATTTGGTCTACTACCAAAATATCTTCACATGGTGAAACAAACAAATCCAGGATCAGTTGTCAGCTTACAGAGAAATGTGGATCATACTTTTCTTTATGCATTCATGTCACTTAATGCCTCAATAAGTGGATGGAGTCACTGTATGCCTATTATGGTTGTTGATGGTACATTTTTGAAAGGACCATATGGAGGTACTCTGTTTTCAGCTTCAACTCTTGATGCAGCAGGTAAATTAAACTCATTATCATGACAGTATCATCCTATTATCAATAAGTTATCAGTATGATAAATCAGCATGTTTTATATTCTAATTGTTTTTTCAATATTAATATTTATTTACTAATTCTGATTTTACAGGAAAAATATTCCCTCTTGCCTTTTCAATAACAGATTCAGAAAATGATGCATCTTGGAATTGGTTTTTTAGACAAATCAAAACTGTTTTTGGTGTAAGGGAAGGAATGTGTATAATTTCAGACAGGCATCTGAGCATTAAAAATGCAATAGAAAGTGTGTTTGCTGGAGAAGTTCAACATGATATTTGCTTATATCATTTATTAAGTAACGTGAAAAGCAGATTCAAAAAGGATCAGAAGACAATTAAAGACCTGTTCAAAGCAGCAGCAAGAGCTTATACAAAGGAAGAATTCAATACTCATATGGCAGAAATAAGCAACATTAATCCAAGAGTTACAGCTTATCTCAACGACGCAGGATTTGCTAGGTGGGCGGTTTCACATTCTGTGAACAAAAGATACAACATAATGACTTCAAATACTGCTGAGTCATTTAATGCAGCAGTAAATAGAGCAAGGGAATTACCGGTTACGATGCTGATGGAATACTTGAGATGCTTGGTTCAAAGATGGAGCTACAACAACAGAAATATTGCTAGAGGAACGTTCACAAAATTGTCTACAAAATATGATACTCAGCTAAGGCAAAACTATTTAGATTCCCTCAAAATAGAGGTACGAATACAATTTTAAAAAATATTTTGTTCACAGTTACAATTATTTTCAGCTTATCATGCTATTATCATCTACTTATTATCTAATTATCATTACATTATCATCTAAGCATTATCATCTCATTATCACCGCATTATCATCTACTTATCATCTAAGCATTATCATGCTATTATCATCCTATTATTATGCTATTATCAGCTTATCATTCTTTCCATGTTTTTCTTTTTAATATTTAAAATTATCATATGTATATCAGGTACAGCCATCTGATGATGACATATACACTGTTACTGAAAATGGTCATTCCTCTACTGTTAACATCAAGGAAAAAACTTGTGCATGCAACAGATATCAAGAAGAAATGATTCCATGTAAACATGCTCCTGCTGTATTAAACTACAAACATCAAGACCCAACTGAATATTGCTCAAAGTACTTCACAAATGAAGCAATGCTTGCTACATATGCTCAAACTGTATATCCAGTTCCTAGAGAAGAAACATGGGAAGTCACTGCAGAGGTTGAAGATATCATTGTCTTACCTCCTATAGGGAGAACTAAACCAGGAAGACCGAAGAAAAGAAGGATAAAAGGAGCAGAAGAACAAAAGAATAAAAACAAATGCAGCAGATGTGGATATTATGGACATAATCGTAAAACTTGTAAAAATGTTCCAAAAAAGTGAAAGAAACTGTTATTTTAGATTTTTAATTGTACTATTTTTCAATCAATAAAAACAATTATCATTCAATTGTATAAAATCTTAATTATCATATCCTTATCATAATATTATCACGGTATTATCATCTTGTTATCAAACAGATATAATTATCATAAAAATATCAGTATCCTATTTATTACAATGATTTTTGTTATGATACTCATAAGATCATTATCATCTACTTATCATCTAGCTATTATCATATGATTATCATTAAAAAAAATCTGAGTATCACAAAACAAACATCTGATTAAAAAAATAACAGTACATTATCATTTGAGTATCATAAATTTATCATCTCATTATCATAACATTATCATCTACTTATCATCTAAGTATTATCATATATTTATCATTAAAAAAATCATCTGAGTATCACAAAACAAACATCTGATTAAAAAAAACATTATATTATCATTTGAGTATCACAAACTTATCATATCATTATCATTACATTATAATAAAAAGTCATTAACAGTAAAAAAAATATCTACACAACCATTTTTGTTTACAGAATAAGAAAATGAAAACATGAATACCAAAAACTAAAAAAAACAATTCATTCAGATATAGTTCCACTCTTGATCTTCCACTTTCCATACATGTACAGATTTACTGCATAGCGCTCACGAACATCACTACAACTAATTTCTCTCGGAATAACCTTCCCTTCTATCAAGTATTCGGCAAAAGCTGCAACGTAAATGCCACAGTCTCTGCATTGTGGTATAATTATTATGTCAATATCTAATTAAATCAACATTTCAAAAAATAAAAATACATAAAAGAAAGAGTCTTACGCAGCCTCTTGAACAGGAAGATTGTTAACATAAGCTACTACGAACGGATCAGTGCTTTTCTTTCCCATATAATAAACAGAGTTGAAATTGATGTCCCTTCGATCGTAAAATCCAACACATTCCAATACCAATGGAATCAATGTTGCATATCCATTCATAACAATAGCAGTATGCTTGTCATAGACCTCACTCCTGCGAGAATTGTAGATAAAAAAAGTCCTATATTCAAAACTGAGCTTAGCAAGAATCCAATGATCCTCGAATTCACCATCAACCTTAAGATGAACTGGGAACAGTACATTCTTCACATCTCCCCAAGCCCTCTTATAAACACCATCTTCACCAACAATGAAATTGTACATTTCAGAAAGCTGTGGTATTTCAGTCACACTACCAACTTCCTTATAGATTAAATACCCATTCTGAACATACTGGTCAAAGAAATTTTCACATGTACTGTAATCATTGTTGAGAAACAAACACTTCTTCCTCAAATATGCAAACAGGCAGTCAATATGCTGAAAACAAAATAATAAAACAAACCAAAAGTAAGAAAATATAATATAAATATCATAAAAAAATCATACAGATTTTAAATAATATAAAAAACACATGTTATCACAAAATTATCATCATGTTATCATCATGTTATCATAACATTATCATCTGCACTGTCTCATAACCATATATTATCATAATGTTATCAATCTATATTATCATGTAGTTATCAATCAAATCATATACTTATATAAAATAAAAATAAATGATATACTTACACTTGAATCCAAATAAGCTCCAGGCATATGAAGCTTGAAAAAGAAATCTTTAACACGAATTTCCTCTCCACCAAGCCTTAAAACTGGTTTTAAAATCTTTTGGTTTGGATAATAAATTTCATTGCTACAAATTGTCAAAAAAATTGTGTTACAACAAGCACATAAAGCTAAAAATATATTAAATTAAGAAAATGACAGAAAACTTACTGCTCATTTTTCTTCTTGTATGTGCCAAAACAAATCCAATCACTAAATTCAGAAAGCCAATATTGATTACAAATGTCAGCCACACTTTCAAGGAGCAACGGATTACGATTTACAAACATCACACCAACTGCTTTAACCTTATCAGGTTTGTCTAAGTTACGAACTCTTTCTAGCAAAACATATCCTGGATTTATCGAACTTTTCACACTTTTAACCGTTGTCTCCTTTTTCAAATTATCAATGGCTTTCCTTGTAGGTAGCTGTTACAGTACAAAAATAATAATATAAAGGAGCTGATTACATAAATAACATTATAATCAAAAAAACATTACCTTCAATCTCCTTCTCGAAGGAGCAGTAACCTCTTTAACTGGTATATATGTTTGAGAAGTGACATTTTCTTCTTTTACAACTGTTTTTTTAGGTAATTCAACCTTATTACTTAAAAAAGCAAGTTCAGATAACTTATCCTGCATAAATAATCAAATTCAATATAAATTTATGATTGATTATAAAAAAAACAAAAACTAAATTTAAGAAATACCTCATTTGGAATCCAGGTAGACAGAGATGCCACTATAGAAGATACTTTTTCCTCACAAGCAGCAAGATCATCAATCTCAGTATCAGCATTTTCATCTACTTTCTTCTCTACATTTATCTTGGCAGAAGGAACATCTAAATCTGATTGCTCAATAGGAGGTGTCATAAACTCATCACTGCATACTTCACCAAGCATATCAACTTCAGCTTCAAATAGTTTCTTCATATTATTTGACTGATCAACTTGAACAGCAGCAGTACAATCATTTTGCTGCACAAAACATTACACATTATCATAATAGTATCACAGGGTATCATATAATTATCATCTCACACTAATTACAAAAAAACATTGCATTATCATAACAGTATCAGAACATGTTATCATAACATTATCAATACATAAAAAACATATATCAATCATAAATCCAATCTTATCATAAAAGTATCACATATTTTTTTTTTAAAATACATTATCAATACAATATCAATTACACAAAAATAAATAACAGTAGCCATAAAAACATTACATTATCATAACAGTATCAACAAATTACATTAAAATTACAGTATCATGAAGTTAACTTAACAGTAGCCATACAACTCATAAAAAATAAAAATAAAACAAATATCATTACATGATCATGAAAAAGGAAAAAGAGTAAAAAATTAACAAACTTGTATGCTTATACCTCCAAACCAGATTCATTTTCTTCTCTACCCAATTGTTCATTGTCTGGAACAACCGCAGTAGCAATGGAATCCACAGAATTAATATTCTCAGCCTGCTCAAACGGCTGAACGGCATTAACATTATCAACCTGCTCAGACGTCTCAACAGAATTAATATTCTCAGCCTGATTAATATCATCAGCTACATTAACATTCTCACCATCCCCAACTTCATCCATTTTCTGAACTATCTCAACATCTTCAGTTTCTTCTGTTATGTCAGGTAACTCAGCCTCCTTAGCTTCATCAATTTTATCAGTACACTGACTAGGATTGCTATTAAAAAACGCATTCACATCAAAATTCTTCTCTGAATCATCAACAATAGAAACATCTTCTGCCTCAATTTTTGGTTTATCATTAGACATGGATTTCACATGGATTTCTGGATTATCAACATTAACCTCAGAACCAACTGCTTCAGAATCACGTTCAACATTTTGACTATTTAAAACCATAGCACTCTCCCTCGAAAACTTGTAACTCACATCATCATCACTCACAGTTTCTTCCGAAGAGCAACCGTTATTCTCATTAACAGTCTGCAAAACAAAAAATATTAATAAAGTTAATAATTAGAATAATAATTGGAAAATTATGATATTATCATAACAGTATCATAACATTACCTCAGAATCACCATCAGAAGAATTTAATTGTTCTTCAACAATATCAGCCTATATTTAACAAAATTTAGATCATTATAAGTAAGATATTATCATAACAATAACAGTTTTATTCAAAAAATGTTATCATACAGTTATCATGTGATTATCATGATATTATCAGTTAACATGAAATTATCATACATTACATAAACTCATTAGTTATCATAACATAAGCATACTATTATCATAAAGTTATCATGAAAAAACACATACCTTTCCAGATTTGTCATTAAAAATATCACTTAATTGATTTTCTTCAAAACTAACAACAGAAGAACAAATGCGCTTTCGAACGTCACGCTCCACATCAGAATAATCAGCCTTGTTATCAAAAATCAGTGCTTTCAATTCATGGACAAATTTAATGCAAGCAGACCTTGCCACTTCCAATATTTTAACTTCAGAATTAGAAGCAGAAGTTCTTGCTTGGTTCGCAACTTGACCTTGAAAATTGAGTCCAGTAACAATAAGTTGACTCGACTCAAAATCATTTGCTACAATATTTGAAAGCACTGTAACCTGTAAAAAATAAATAATAATTAGCTCACAATAACACACAAATCAAATAAGAAACAAGTTAAAATAAGAATTATAATACCTTTTCAGTTCCATCATCAAAAACTTTAAAATCAAAGTTCTGCATTTTCTTAATATCCTTCGGACTCCAACGCAATAAACGAGGATAAACAGCAGCATTGCTCAAAGTACACAAGTATTCAGGCACAGAAACCAATGTTTCATAAAACCAGAACTGAATAGCATGTGGGAAACCATACAATCGATAAAAAGTAGATTGACTTAATGCCTGATGTTTAGTCCAAAGCTTGTTCTTCGTAGACTGAGCAAATAACTGGAATGAATATTTTCCCCATGGAAAATCATCATAATCTGGGCAGTCCAGCAAGTGAATGAAACGATTGTCAACCAAAGTAGTACCAAGATTACCTAATAGAAAACACTGAACCATGTAAAGCTTTGCAAACTTTACAGCATCGTCATCATTATCCCACGCAGCCTCGTTAAATTTCGCTTCAATGACCTGACGGGTAATTTTGCTCTCATCACTAAAAAACTTATTAAAAAACTCACTGTCCTTAAAATGACCAGAAAACCTTGACTCATCACCCACACAAACAAGACCACTAACAAGACCAAACTCATACAAACTGAATCGCACATTCTGCGAACCAAAATAAAACCAAAGCTCAGAGAGATTGTTGTGATGAACTTCCCTTAAAAGTATGGCGTGTATGAGTCTAAGACTCAGTACATCCTCATCAAGTCCTAGAAAGGCACCAAACCTACTGTTCTTAAATGTTGCCAACTGATCTTCACTAAGCTTTGATTTTATATGCTTGATAACAGCATTGGAAGAAGCATTTCCTACTTTGCCAACAAACCGATCCTTTGGATCAAGTAACAAATCAAATGTCTGTAAAGAAAACAATTGAAAAAAGAATAAAAATTGGTATCATTTTAAAATTAAAAAACTGTGACTAGTTATACATTGCAGTATATTATATTATCAAAATGGTATCATGCTATCATAATGTTATCACTTATACAAAAAAGTATTATAAACATCATTATCATATACAGTTAATAAAAATTATCATAAGAGTATCAAAACAGAAACAATATTTTATATTATCATCATGTTATCAAACAACTTAACAGAAACAGCTAGCATAACATTATCACAAAAAATGACATCCTCTTAAAATAACTGAAACATATTATCATAATATTATCATCAAGTTATCATCATGTTATCAAACAACTTAACAGAAGCAACTAGCATAACATTATCACAAAAATGACATCCTCTTAAAACAACTGAAACATATTATCATAATATTATCATCAAGTTATCAAAAACTTAACAGAAGCAACTAGCATAGCATTATCACAAAAATGACATCCTCTTAAAAATAACTGTAACATATTATCATAATATTATCAGCAGTTAGTAAAACATTATCATAAGAGTATCAAACAGAAACAAATTTAAACAACTACTACCATAATATTATCAGTAAGATGAAATCTTATTAAAAAAACTGTAACATATTATCATAACATTATAAGCATACCAATTTATACTAACACAGCGTTATCATCATGTTATTATCATGTTATCATCATGTTATCATTCGTTAAAAATCATGTTATCATTTAATTAGCAGTACACTATGAAAAACACAAAATTAATCAAAAATACCTGAAATGAATTCTTATTCAAATTATCAGTACCAAGGCTTTTCCTCTTTATATCTCTTTTAGATAAAACAGAATCTGCTTTTCTTTTACCAGCAACAGATTTCTTCACAGATTTTGATTTCTTTGTTACTTTCTTCTCCATTTTAGGAGCAACAGAAACAGGTTTACTACCAGTAGTCTTTTTTCTCGAACTACTACGGACCGGAGAATCAGCAGATTTCTCCATTTCTTTAGGGGGAATGTCAGGATTCTTCAATTTAATCAAGAATTCCGATAGTGTTTTATCATAGTCAGTATCAGACATAATGTATAACAAACTGAGAAATAAAAAAACATAAATAAATTCAATCAGCGATAAAAAAAAACTAACAAATTATCAAAAATTTATAAATGCATGAACAGATTCACAAATTTGCAATACAAAATCATTCAAAAATTCAAAAAGTAAGATAAAAACAACTAAATCAAGCATATATAACAGTAATAGATTACATAATCAAATAATAAAAACACAAAACCTAAATCTAACACAAATTAGAATAATAACAAAATCATAACCGTTAAAAAGAAACAAAAAAAGTAAGAAATTAGAGAAATCACTCACCGAAGCACAATGCAGAGGATAGAAGAAATGAAATTGGAAGATTAAACAATTAAGAACCGAAACGATGAAGAACACTGATAATCACAGAAAACGAAGCGCGAGAGAGAACGAGAGAGAATAGAAGAGAAAAGAGGGAAATACGAAAAAGTGAGCAATAACTGCCCAAAGGAGTATAAAAGAAATCTTTTAAATGAAACGGAGTAAAAAAATAAAGAAACCGCGCATATACACTAAAAAATGACACGTAGGAGTAAATATACAAATAGGAAAAGTGGTGGAAGTATTTTTCATATCTTTTTTTAAGGGAGGTAATCTATATAAATATTTTCAAATTTGAAGTATATTCCCTAATTTTCTCTTTAAAAAAGGATCAAATGTCATAAAAAGGCCAAATTTTTTATAAAAGTTGGCCAAATGTTATAAAAAAGTCAAACCTTTCCTTAAAAATTTCACAAAAGTCCTTGTAACACCCCGTATTTTTCCGGCTTGTTCCGAAGAACTTTCCGACGTGATATGTTTAGTTTTGTGTGCCTTATGGTTCATACATCATGTTTGTGTATGTTTGTTACCTTGTTGTTTCAAGCCTTAGAGATAAGAGCTTCTTTAACTCTTGTCTCGATCGAGACAAGGTTGTCTCGATCGAGACAAGAGTAGTTTTTGAGGCAGAGAGTTTCTTTTTACTCTTGTCTCGATCGAGACAAGTCTGTCTCGATCGAGACAAGGCTTTTTCAGCTTTTCTGCAGCTCGTCGTTTTTGCTATTTAAACCCCCTAAACTCGACCTAAACTGATTTTACTCTTTTTCTAAAACCCTAAAACGACACCTACTATCTGAATATCACCTCCTATTGATTCCTAAGCCTATTTTGATCATTGGTAAGTATTTTCCATCAATCTCTTATGGTTTAATCATAGTTTAATTGTTTCTAGTTGTTCTTATTCCTTTAGCTATCGTTTTGATTGATTGTAGGCTGATTTTGGTTATAAAATTTCTGGGTTTTCGTTATTGAACGTTCTTAATCCGTTCCAAGAGGTTAGTGGTTCTAATCTATCGAATTTATGTGTAGAGATTGTTAGGTTATGATTTGATTATATACCTTGGGTGCTTTGGCTTGTGTTTTCTGTGTTGGTTTGAAGTTAAATCTGGAAATTTATTAAATCAATGTTAATTGATCTCTAAACGTTGTTTATACAATGGGTGGTATGGATTTTTCGCCTTATTTGATAAGTATATCAATTTGTTGATGTTTTGGATTTTAAATTATGTTTCTCCTTGAATAAAAATTTGGAAATTTTATATTAGGTGGTTTAGATGCCAATTATACCTTGGGGATATTAGAGGATTTGGTTATAATGAATTGCTATAAAGAATGTGGTTTTAACAAGTCGAATTCACTGTTTTTGAATTATTTTAAGTGGTTGGAAATGTTTCCATAGAATCGTTTTAAAGAGCTAAAACAAGTACTTCGGGTATTAAATTTTGTGGTAATCTATTCGATGACTTAGAGTGTTTTACCTTAGCTATATGGCATGCTTAGGGTGATTTAATTAAATCACTTAGGGCTGGAAAATATTTTAGTAAATACAAGGATGTTAGTTTACCTTGGGTTATTTGGATAACAAGTTGTTGTTATGGCATTTAAGATAGCAATGTTTTACAATGGTTTTAAAGGCTATCTAAATGTATACTTCAGATCTGAGTTCATTGTTTCAATGTGTTTTTGAATCATGTATATCTACACTTAAAGTGTTTTATTTGATGAGTATGAACTCCGGGTGGAATTGTCAAGTGTTGACAATTTATTGACTTATTGTTGTTGTTTATGGTTTTGACTTGCTTTGGATTAAGCTTATAGTGAGTTCTTTGTTTCAAATACATTGGTTTGGTTTTTAAGGATTTAACTTTGGATTTTACTCTGGTTGGGTCGGGTTAGACATGTGTCGCCCGACATGTTGTGTCGAGCATATAGTTGATATATGGCTAACACATTACTCTGGGATTTCTTGAGTTTCGAAAGATGTTGTTTGAATTATATTACTCTGGATTGTTTTTAAAACGAGAACTCACGTAAGCTTAGCTAGCTATTATATTGGTTGGATGCAAGTACACTGGCTTTGAGATTACTGTGTTTTGAATGTTGATCTTTGGTGGTGTTAAGATGCTAGTCCTAAATGATGTCTAGTAATCTTAGAGTTAGGGGTTGTTCAGATTTTAACTTATATATTGTTTTAGACCCGTCGGCTGCTCGTGCTTTGGAGTCTACGCAGGGTTGGCTGTTTGCCAAGATTCACGTGGATAAGCAAGCAGTGAGTTTATATCGCTATTTACCGCTTTATTAAGTAAATTGTATTTTGTATATATGTATATATTGTATAAACAGATTTCGAACTGTTTTCGGCATTATGGATCTGAATTGGAACGGGCTACTCGATGGGCATCATCGAGACTGTGTGCGCACCGGTATGATCATATATGGTAATTGAGGTAGGTTAGAGATACGTCTCACCTAGTGAGGGCGCCGGTGGAAGATACGTCTCCTGGGACTCATATGTTTTATTCAAGTGACAGTCGGGGATCGGTTATTGAGATACGTCTCACCGACACGACAATGGATTTAGTATATTGTGGTTTAGGGTTTCAATGCTTATCCATAATGATAAATTTCTTTACAAATGTTTTAAAAGTGTTTTAAAGGTTTTCACTTAATAAATGTAAATAGTTATATGAACTCATCTCAGTATATCTGACCCCGTTGTTTTCCCAATTTTTTTCCAGGGTTATGATTTTGAGCGAGTCAGCTGGTCTCCGATTCTTTATTTCCTCGGAGGTCTTATTTTTATTAAAGTTATTAAATTGATTTCATTCTTAGACCGCAGTAGTAATTAGAAGTCTTATTTGTCTAATACTTGTCATACAATTATTCAATTGATTTATATATTATTTAGCATTCTTATATTAACTTGGGTCAATATGTATTTATGCCATGTTGGAGACTCGCAGTTGTTCGAGCACTTAATATATAAATGTGATTATTATATACTGCTAGAATTAGGCTGAAGTCTCGGTTTCCCCAGAGCATTGGTTTCTTGCAGGTTTATGTACTTATATGGTTATCCGCAAGGCTTGCTACGGGTTTTGGTACAACCATACCCATACCCTAGCGCCGGTCTCGATCCATGAAATTGGGTCGTGACAAAGTTGGTATCAGAGCTTTGGTTTCAAACCAAGGCCTTATGCATGTTAATTGTTATGTGTTTTTGGCATGATAAGTTGATGTCGTGTCTTAGGAACTACTGCGGAATTAGGATTCGTGTCTTGTCTTTTAAAACGTCATCATTTGTTTTCAAACCTTCAACCTACATCCTATAGGTGATGTCTGTCAGTCCTTATTTGATATTAATGTTTGATTGACAATTTATTTCACTTGGATGTTAATTGCTGTGTTTTATCATGTTGAGATTATTTCACTTGAGTAATTATAATTTCTTTCGATTTCTCGGGAAATCATAGGTTGGATTTTTTTTTTTTTTTTTTTCTAAACTCGTACTTGGGTATGGTGTTGTGTGATAAATTTGGCGACTATGCCTGATACAATTTAGAATATGTGGAATGGTTACGTTTATTTTACATAATGCGTTGAACTGCTTTTGCCTTGTTAATAAAGTACATCTTGGCTTTGGTCTCGATTGTGGATTTTAAATGTGATCGAATGTTGGGCGTTAGCCTTATTTTTCAATTAAAGAGATTTTGGGTTAAACCATAAAACGTGTTTTGATGGTCATGCATTGTTTGACCACATGTTGATTTAAAGATTTTCATTGGGAATATTTTTTTATCTGAATTGTGTTTCGACACAAAATCATAAGAGAAGTTTGATTTTAAATTCTTAAAGGTTTGATTTTTGGTTGAGTTACCAGTAAAAAAAAAGAGATATTCTTGCGTTTTGGTATATTATGTTTGGTCTGGTGTTAACAAGCGATGATTTTAAAATGATATTTTATAAGATGAACCATTGTTTTAAGAATTTAACGTTGAAGTTATTTTATCATGTTGTAGTATGCCTGCATTTTAAATTTTTGGGATTTACAGAATAGATGTTTGAAATCAAAGATTTCTCACTTGAGTTTTAAATTACCGTTTAGTGGTTGATTTAAATTGAGCTCCCAAGATTTGAAAGAATGGAAATTTTATTAAAATACTTTTCCGGATTTACAAATATTTTAAATACGTTTCATAAACGATTGTTTTGGGTTCGACTTGGGTCACCAAAATTTAGGAGTTGAGCTTGGTAGTCGTAATGACTCGGCTAGCTCGATGATTTTATGGTTTGGGATATTTGGGTATCCGTTTTAAAGAAATTGATAAATAGAGAGGCTTTTACAGATAGTGATTTTGTTTTAACAATGGGGCTCAACTAAATTTTTGGAAGTTCTCGTACTTGACTTTAAGATTTCAAAATAAAATTTTGAAGCGTACTATTAAAGGGTGATATAATTACATGGTGATTTGTAATGAGATTTTAAAAATATTGCGGCACCTTCTGAATTTGTTTTTAGGTATGCTTGGGAAAGTTTTTGCTTAATGGCAACACTTATGTGGTTTATGATTTGTAGCAATCATAATATTTTGGTTTTGACTTGCGTGGTATTATTCGCTTACATGTTGGATTAAGTAAATTGTTTTGTGTCATCGATTCGTGCGAAGTAGCACGTGGGATGATTATTTCATGCGGTTATAGTAAATACCTGATTTTAGTTTGATTGTGAGTCTAACTTTGTTCAAACCCCGTTTTGATATAGTATCAACTAGGGATAAATTGGGTTTGCTATTTTTTTTCTTTTGGATCGAAATCTTTGGGTTTCGATATCGAGGAAGACGAGGAAAATATTTCCTTGTTTGGGTGATGATTTCTAATTATCCTAGAACGAATATTGGAAATTATGAACCAAGAAGATAGATCGGTATATTAATACACTGATGTTTCCATCAAGTCTGGTGATGCGATACGGGAGCTGACGGTAAATTTTATAGGAACATATTTTATGTGCTATTTTCTTTGGTTATATGCTCAGTCTAAGTTGAGGTTAGTTAGATATTTTTTATAATAGAGTTGTAATGAAGTTATGAGGAGTTGTTGTTTAGCATCGAATGTTGCTAGGTGCAAGTAAGAAATTTTGAGAAATATTTTGAGGTCATCGAGTGCACATCTCACAGAGTGTAATGTCTAGCAAATGTTTATTGAGAAATGGATTTCAAAGATTGATTTGCTGAAATATTTGAAATATTTTCAACACGTAATTGTGCCCAGACATATCATGAATATGCATTTTGAATGTCACATATAGGTTTGCATTGAACACAGAGTATGTTCATGTCACGACCCAATCTCAGGGCCGAGACCGGCGCTAGGGAATGGGAGTGGTTGCTCCGAAACCCGTAGCAAGCCTAAAAACGTAAAATAATTTTTCGCAATTATAAATGTAAACGTCATGCATGACATAAGCAAACACGTGTCATGCAGAAGCACACATGCCAGGCACACATATCCTCTGGCAGTCACCACATATAAATAACGCAGCAAGCGTAAAACGTTTAAAACTTTAAAACGTTAGAGTAATATTTACAGAAAACTATATATTACAGCTGACTCACAAAATACTTATCTACTGCAGCTCTAAGAGTAAAGTACTGTTTCTTTACATACTCAAAAATACAGACTTCCGGAAGTAGGATAGAAGTCCGTTGCTTCAAAGCGTCTTTATCCTGAAAGGAAATCTGTGAGGGGTCAGTATATTGGGATATACTGAGTGAGTTCATACATTTACTAATAAGTATTCAAATAAAACGTAAAAATCGCAATCAATCATATGCAGCCAAGTACAGGATCCGATTGAAACCTTAAT
The DNA here is from genome assembly GCF_937616625.2 of Mercurialis annua. Classification (NCBI taxonomy): domain Eukaryota; kingdom Viridiplantae; phylum Streptophyta; class Magnoliopsida; order Malpighiales; family Euphorbiaceae; genus Mercurialis; species Mercurialis annua. Next base: position 52,213,552 of record NC_065570.1, on the reverse strand, counting down.
CCTCAAACATACTAATAATCAATCTATCAATCCAATCATAAATATCAATTGCGAGTCCAACTCGCTGGTGGCCCAGCCACTAGATACGGGGACTTCCAGGCTACACCGTAGCCGAGTTCACTCTGCGTATCTAAATCATAACCCAATCGTAAATTTCATATTCATCATCAGCTCCCAGCTGAATCATATCAAAACTGGTGATCACACAGTCCTATTGTCGCCCAATAGGTAGCACGTTCCATCGGATCAATACTGGTTTCAAATCAACCATGTGCAATTCATAAAAAGAATTCGCATATAAAACATGCAATTCAAATATAAAGCAATATATAATAATTGCTTAAATAAATACTTTAAAAGTAAATCGTATAAACTCACAGAAAACGCTTATCCAAAAATACGTCGGGGCTTTAGAACGTCAAGCTTCCCGAACTCCTGGTCCAGCTCCTTCTTGCCTTGCTGGATCTAAAACAAATTTCAAAACATTTGACTGACATCAGAATCCTATTCTAAGATTGACTCTAGACTCAAGACTAGACACACTGAGCTTTATTAATCATCGTGCCTCTCACGTGATTATCCCGATAAACGGTATCAAACTCGTTTATGGATAAAATATCACTTTTAACTTCATTAGGTTAATGTCTCACATTAATCAATTACTAACCCATTTCACGTCTCGATATGCGCGTATAAAATTTCTCGAAGAACTAGGTCGATAGACGAAAACACTGTGCGTGCGCACGTCTGCCTGTGCGATTGCACAGGGGACTGTGCGTCTGCACGGTGTGACTGTGCGTTCGCACAGTCACCTGACTGTGCGTTCGCACAGTTGACTGTGCGTTCGCACAGTCCATTGACTGTGCGTTCGCACAGTCCTGCTGTGCGTTCGCACAGCTCGGCTGTGGGACGCACAGCCACGGGCTTTTGCCCGGAAATCGTTTTCCGACATGCTCCATCGTGCCAAAACGCTCAAAACGTAACTAAAACGTTATTTCTAACTTCAAAACACCCAAATACGATCCTATAATCGAATAAACGATAAAATCGTTTCGTGGCATAAAACTTTGAATCGACATAACTCAAAATATAATCAACGAAACGGTAAAACGTCAAGCTTACCGTGATTCGCCTCGTGAATACGATCAATTCGAGTTATTAAACGTCGAAAATGGACGAGAAACGGAATCGAGCGACGGAAACGGCGATGAACTGACGAGCGAAAGGAAATGAAAGGTATGGAGTGTCTGGATCCTTCATCTGAAGGGTTTTTATATATATATCTGGCTAACTTGCACTTTGGTCCTTGAAACTTTTCAAAAGTTTCAATTTAGTCCAAAACCTATTCGCGTCCAAATTTTAAACAGTCTCCGATTGACTTGAAACTTTTACCATAAATACTATAAATTATTTCGCGGACTTTGGCGAAATAAAATTCCTTACGGGATTTATAAATTATTTTATATTAATTTCTGAAGTTAAATCCCCAAATCCCGCTAATTGACTTATTAAAATTTATTCAAATTTCCCGATATAATTAAATTAAATTCTTCTTAATTTAATTTATCGGAAATCACGACACGTGGCACGACGTAATTATCTTAAAATATTTTGGGGTATTACATTCACCCCCCCTTAAAATAAATTCGTCCTCGAATTTAAAAGTTAGCCACGTACCTTGCGTAAATAGATATGGGTACTTCTGCCTCATATCCTCTTCTGTCTCCCACGTGCACTCTTCTATAGACTGACTTCTCCAAAGAACTTTCACCATAGGGATTCTCTTCGTTCGCAGTTGTCGTATCTGGGTATCGACAATCTGCACTGGCCGTTCTTCGTACGTTAGCTCTTCGCTCACGTCTACCGCTTGCGGTTGAATTATTCGAGAAGGGTCTGGTACATATTTCCTAAGCATGGAAATATGAAAGACAGGATGAACTTGCGACATCTCCTGTGGCAAGTCTAGCTTATAGGCAACTGAGCCTATACGCTCCACGATCTGATACGGTCCGACATATCTCGGAGCCAATTTACCCTTCTTTCCGAAACGAATTACTCCCTTCATCGGTGACACTTTGAGAAACACGTAGTCTCCGAGCTGAAATTCGATATCCTTCCTCTTGGGGTCCGCGTAACTCTTCTGTCGACTGGAAGCAGTATTCAAACGCTGCTTTATCAACGGAACTTTTTCTGACGTAATCTGGATGATCTCTGCTCCAGTGAGCTTTCGTTCACCGACTTCGTCCCAACAAATAGGAGATCGACATTTTCGCCCATACAATGCTTCGTAAGGAGCCATCTCGATGCTTGAATGATAGCTGTTGTTGTAGGCAAACTCGACTAGGGGTAGGTACGTATCCCAACTACTTCCAAAGTCTAATACGCAAAGTCGAAGCATATCTTCTAACGTTTGAATCGTCCGTTCAGACTGACCGTCTGTCTGAGGGTGAAACGCAGTGCTGAAATTCAATCGCGTTCCCAGCGCGTCTTGTAAGCTCTTCCAGAAATGAGAGGTAAATACGGAACCTCTGTCGGAAACGATTGACACGGGAACTCCGTGTAGGCTCACAATCTTAGTGATATAAATCTCCGCTAACTTTGCTGCAGAATAAGTCGTCTTAATAGGAATGAAGTGCGCTGACTTCGTCAAACGATCCACGATTACCCAAATAGAGTCAAAACCTTTCTGTGTCTTGGGTAGTCCGATTACGAAATCCATCGTGATCTGCTCCCACTTCCACTCCGGAATGGGTAATGGTTGAAGAAATCCGTAAGGCCGTTGATGCTCCAACTTGACTTGTTGACAAGTCGGGCATTTCGCCACGAACTCTGCGATATCCTTCTTCATTCCGCTCCACCAATACGTTGATTTGATGTCATGGTACATCTTCGTGTAACCAGGATGAACGCTATAAATCGTTCCATGAGTCTCTTCCATGATCTTCTGTCTTAAGTCTTCCACATCTGGAACGCACATTCGACTGCCGTATTTCAAGATTCCGTTGACGATACTGAAATCTTGACTTTTTCCTTGTTGAACTTCCTCGATTAGATGCGTCAATTGAGGGTCGTTTGCTTGCAACTCTTTGATCTGATCAATCAACGTCGATCGTACCGTTAACTGAGCCATTAGGTTTCCGAGAGATGAGATCTCGAACTCCACTCCTTGGCTAAACATCGTATGTATCTCGTTGATTAATGGCCTCCGCCATGTCGTTGTAACGTGCGCGAGACTTCCAGCTGACTTCCTGCTTAAGGCATCTGCCACTACGTTGGCCTTGCCTGGATGGTATTGTATCGTGCAGTCGTAATCTTTCAGTAGCTCCATCCATCTCCGCTGTCTGAGGTTTAACTCTCGTTGGTCAAAAATGTACTTGAGACTCTTATGATCTGTAAAGATTTCGCACGTAGCGCCGTACAAATAATGTCTCCAAATCTTTAATGCAAAAATCACCGCTGCTAGCTCTAGATCATGCGTGGGATAGTTCGTTTCGTGCTTCTTGAGCTGTCGCGAAGCGTATGCAATCACTCGACCGTGTTGCATAAGGACACATCCTAGTCCAACTCTTGACGCGTCACAGTAAACTGTGAATCCTTCCGTTCCTTCTGGTAACGTTAGGACTGGTGCCGTCGTTAAACACTCCTTCAATTTCAGAAAACTGAGTTCACACTGGTCCGTCCAGTTGAATTTCACGTTCTTCTGAGTTAACTTCGTCAAAGGTACAGCGATCTTCGAAAAGTCCTGTACAAATCGTCTATAATATCCCGCTAAACCAAGGAAGCTTCTAACTTCCGTAACTGATTCAGGTCGTTTCCATTCTATCACAGCTTCAATCTTCTTTGGGTCAATCTTAATGCCGCTTTGTGAAACCACATGACCTAAGAAAGCCACTTCCGTTAGCCAAAATTCACATTTAGAGAATTTAGCGTAAAGCTGATGCTCTCTTAGCGTCTGTAGTACCATCCGCAAATGTTGTGCGTGCTCTTCTTTTGTACTCGAATAGATTAAAATGTCGTCGATGAACACGATCACGAACTGATCCAAGTACGGTTTGAATATTCTATTCATCAAATCCATGAAGGCTGCTGGGGCGTTCGTCAATCCGAGTGACATAACGAGGAATTCGTAATGTCCATATCGAGTTCGGAAAGCAGTCTTCTGAACATCGTCATCGCGAATCTTTAGCTGATGATAACCTGATCTCAGATCAATCTTGGAAAAGTATTTCGCTCCTTGTAACTGGTCGAACAAATCGTCGATCCTAGGTAACGGATACTTATTCTTAATCGTCACCTTGTTCAGCTGTCGATAATCGATACACAGTCGAAGCGATCCATCCTTCTTTTTCACAAATAGCACTGGTGCACCCCATGGGGATACACTCGGTCTGATGAAACCACGATCAAACAACTCTTCTAGCTGATCCTTAAGTTCCTTGAGCTCTGCTGGCGCCATTCGATAAGGTGGTATCGATATTGGCTTCGTGCCAGGAGCCAATTCGATACAGAACTCAATCTCGCGGTCTGGGGGTAATCCAGGTAATTCTTCTGGAAAAACGTCTGTATACTCTGACACAACTGGCACACCACTTAAATTTATACTTTTCTTCTCTGTGTCTCGTACTATCGCTAAAAATCCTTGACATCCCTTCTTCAACATACTACAAGCTTTAATAGCTGAAATGATACTTGCAGAAGATTCCATTCTATCACCCTGAATTGAAACTGCTTCAATTCCAGGCGTGTTAAACGTCACCGTCTTCTTTCGACAATCCACATTGGCGTAGTGCTGAGCTAGCCAATCCATTCCTAATATGACATCAAAAGCTAATACTTCGAGTAAAATCAAGTCAACTAACAAATCTCGTCCTTGAACTCTCACAGGACAGGACGGATAAACGATACTAACTTCCACACTCTCGCCAACTGGGGTAGCTACAGATAAAGGGTTCCTAAGATACGCTGGTTGCACTCCTAACTTACTAGCAAAACTAGGTGAAACAAACGAATGCGTAGCGCCCGGATCAAATAAAATTAGAGCGTCTTGAGAAGCGATAGAAAAGGTACCTTGCACCACCGCATTGGAAGCCTGAGCCTCCTGAGGATTCAGTGCAAAGACTCTGGCCTGACTCCCGCCAGCCTGCGAAGTCTGACCAGTACCGCGTCCTCCGCCATTTCTTCCTCCACGATTTCCATAGCCACGGCCTCTCTGGCCAGTGAAGGTACTTCCTGTCTGATCGTATCCTGACGCTATCTGCTGCGCAGTTCTCTGCTGTTGATAGGAAGGTTGTACTACAGTAGTCATCGAACCTTGGGGCATCTGCCTTGGACAATCTCTAGCAAAATGGCCCCGTTGACCACAGTTAAAACATGCTCCACTAGCAGTGTAACACGCGCCATAGTGCCTCCTATTACAGTTCAGACATATGGGAACTCCGCCTCCCATGCCACTCATCGATCTGGCACTAAATCCAGTGCCTGAAGTACTGACTCCAGTTCCATATCGAGCTCTCTTATTTCTCTGCTGACGTGATGGAGGTCGAGAATAATTCCCAGCATATGATCGGGTAGGTGCGCTCTGTACGCTACGAAACGTATTATCTCTCACAAGTGCAACATTGGAAGGGTCAGGAATTCTTCCAAAACGAATCAGAGAAACTTCCATTTGCCTAGCACTATCAATCAGTTGCACTAGGGTTCTTCCGATATCAGACGTCAGACTCACAAATTCAGCTCCTAGACCCTCTACAAACCTCGAGTTCACTCTGACTGGGTCTGTAATCAGGTCTGGTGCAAACCTACTCACCCTGGTAAACTCCGTCACATACTCTTGCACAGACCGATTGCCTCTACTCAGGGTCAACCACTGGCTACGATAACTCTCTGTCACTGCATATGGTAAAAAGTATTCCCTAAAGTGGTTTGCAAATTCAGCCCAGGTCATAGTATCCATGGTTGGCTGAATATGCTGCTGAAACCAATCTTTCGCGGGTCCTTTCAATGACATTTCCACCATAATGATGGTCTGTCTCTCATTAGCTTGCAGGCGTCGAGCATTACGTTCTACTTCTTCGAGGAAATCGAGAGCATCACCTGTACTGTCAAATTTAGTTGGCTTAAGGCGCATATAAGCCAAAACGATATCTCGATCAGTGAAAGCCACATTGCGTAACTGTTGCTGCTGTAGCTGCTCACGATGCATATTCTGTACCTCAGCCTGATTGGCTTGCATAGCCACAATTCCCGTAAGAAACTGATTCAGATCAAAACCCACAACATTAGGTTGCTGGGCTTGCGCTTGCACTCCAGGTGCCTGCGCCTGGGCCTCTTGGCCACCACCTCCTCCCTGAACAGAAGACTCATCTTGAGCTTCTGGATGGACGTCATGCGCCCCTTCTATAACGTTACGTGCTGCAGCGGCAGCTCGCTCTACTTCTTGTCGTTGGTCAGACATCCTGACCAAGACAAACAGCGTTATTTAGCCACATAACCGCATAATATTGCAAACGCATACCGTAATAAACGCGCATCTCATCACAAGCGAACACACACGTAAGACAGACTCACATCCTAGAGGGAAAGCTGAAAGTTTGAAAATCAAACGAATACGCAACAAAGACAAGACAAGACTCGAGTCCTATGTGCTGCAGTAGATTCCTAAGGAAATCAATCACTCTTCTGACATAAGCAATGGTAACTGGACCATGCTCTGATACCAACTTTGTCACGACCCAATCTCAGGGCCGAGACCGGCGCTAGGGAATGGGAGTGGTTGCTCCGAAACCCGTAGCAAGCCTAAAAACGTAAAATAATTTTTCGCAATTATAAATGTAAACGTCATGCATGACATAAGCAAACACGTGTCATGCAGAAGCACACATGCCAGGCACACATATCCTCTGGCAGTCACCACATATAAATAACGCAGCAAGCGTAAAACGTTTAAAACTTTAAAACGTTAGAGTAATATTTACAGAAAACTATATATTACAGCTGACTCACAAAATACTTATCTACTGCAGCTCTAAGAGTAAAGTACTGTTTCTTTACATACTCAAAAATACAGACTTCCGGAAGTAGGATAGAAGTCCGTTGCTTCAAAGCGTCTTTATCCTGAAAGGAAATCTGTGAGGGGTCAGTATATTGGGATATACTGAGTGAGTTCATACATTTACTAATAAGTATTCAAATAAAACGTAAAAATCGCAATCAATCATATGCAGCCAAGTACAGGATCCGATTGAAACCTTAATCCTCAAACATACTAATAATCAATCTATCAATCCAATCATAAATATCAATTGCGAGTCCAACTCGCTGGTGGCCCAGCCACTAGATACGGGGACTTCCAGGCTACACCGTAGCCGAGTTCACTCTGCGTATCTAAATCATAACCCAATCGTAAATTTCATATTCATCATCAGCTCCCAGCTGAATCATATCAAAACTGGTGATCACACAGTCCTATTGTCGCCCAATAGGTAGCACGTTCCATCGGATCAATACTGGTTTCAAATCAACCATGTGCAATTCATAAAAAGAATTCGCATATAAAACATGCAATTCAAATATAAAGCAATATATAATAATTGCTTAAATAAATACTTTAAAAGTAAATCGTATAAACTCACAGAAAACGCTTATCCAAAAATACGTCGGGGCTTTAGAACGTCAAGCTTCCCGAACTCCTGGTCCAGCTCCTTCTTGCCTTGCTGGATCTAAAACAAATTTCAAAACATTTGACTGACATCAGAATCCTATTCTAAGATTGACTCTAGACTCAAGACTAGACACACTGAGCTTTATTAATCATCGTGCCTCTCACGTGATTATCCCGATAAACGGTATCAAACTCGTTTATGGATAAAATATCACTTTTAACTTCATTAGGTTAATGTCTCACATTAATCAATTACTAACCCATTTCACGTCTCGATATGCGCGTATAAAATTTCTCGAAGAACTAGGTCGATAGACGAAAACACTGTGCGTGCGCACGTCTGCCTGTGCGATTGCACAGGGGACTGTGCGTCTGCACGGTGTGACTGTGCGTTCGCACAGTCCTAGCAGACTGTGCGTTCGCACAGTCCATGACTGTGCGTTCGCACAGTCACCTGACTGTGCGTTCGCACAGTTGACTGTGCGTTCGCACAGTCCATTGACTGTGCGTTCGCACAGTCCTGCTGTGCGTTCGCACAGCTCGGCTGTGGGACGCACAGCCACGGGCTTTTGCCCGGAAATCGTTTTCCGACATGCTCCATCGTGCCAAAACGCTCAAAACGTAACTAAAACGTTATTTCTAACTTCAAAACACCCAAATACGATCCTATAATCGAATAAACGATAAAATCGTTTCGTGGCATAAAACTTTGAATCGACATAACTCAAAATATAATCAACGAAACGGTAAAACGTCAAGCTTACCGTGATTCGCCTCGTGAATACGATCAATTCGAGTTATTAAACGTCGAAAATGGACGAGAAACGGAATCGAGCGACGGAAACGGCGATGAACTGACGAGCGAAAGGAAATGAAAGGTATGGAGTGTCTGGATCCTTCATCTGAAGGGTTTTTATATATATATCTGGCTAACTTGCACTTTGGTCCTTGAAACTTTTCAAAAGTTTCAATTTAGTCCAAAACCTATTCGCGTCCAAATTTTAAACAGTCTCCGATTGACTTGAAACTTTTACCATAAATACTATAAATTATTTCGCGGACTTTGGCGAAATAAAATTCCTTACGGGATTTATAAATTATTTTATATTAATTTCTGAAGTTAAATCCCCAAATCCCGCTAATTGACTTATTAAAATTTATTCAAATTTCCCGATATAATTAAATTAAATTCTTCTTAATTTAATTTATCGGAAATCACGACACGTGGCACGACGTAATTATCTTAAAATATTTTGGGGTATTACAGTTCACTAAATGTAAGATAAATTAATAATTGATACATGCATAATAGTACATGCATCACGTGCATAGAGATTATTAGGGTTGGATGCAACTCTTTGGGGATGAGAGATGTCATCACCCTGGTGCACAATTATGTAAAATGGATTTTATCGATAAAGTGTTTTGAGAAAGATGTTTTGAAACAAACTCGCGAGTTTCTTTGGGGTAAATGTATTTATAAAGTTGTGAAATTTTAAATGATTTTGAAACTGTTACCGAAAGATAGCTAGACAAATACTCTGTGATGATGGTGATGGATATTGGACGTTTATATTGTGAGATATTGATCTGTAGAATTAGAATCTCGTGGTTATGAGTAAAAATGATTTTCAGGTTGCGCTCGAAATATAGTTGTGCTAAGTGCGGTATAGTGTATTTTAGAATAGAAAGCTTCATGATAATTAAGGATTTGTGGATTAAGAATGTTGGTTATGCTTCATGTGTGCTTATACACTATATATTTTTTTTTAACGAAACTTTATTTTTCCAGATTTGAAACTGTCCAAAGAATTTTGGGTGTATTAATATAAGGAATGTTTATAAACAAGAAATTTACATTACTGATTTTATCTTTCTGAGGAAATGGAGAATTTTTGGTCAAAATTAATTCAAAAGGGATAGTAAATTTTTCGCTTGAGCGATTTCTTCAATTTTGTTTTTGTTTGAGAAAATTTAGAAGCGACTTAAAATTTTGGAATGCTTGAAACATCAATGTGTATTTTGAATACGGAAAATTCTGCCACAGTTGCCTTTTAAAGTACAAATTATTAAAAAGTGTATTAACAAGTTTGAATTAAAAAGAACTTAAATTTTTGTTAATTGAACTGTTTTATAGATTTACAAACTTATTTGAAAGTAAGGTGTAACTGCGAAATCAAAATACGAATGTTTTGAAAATGTTAATGTGTTTACAAAGCTGGAAGTTTTCCAATGGTCAGAGCATTTATGTTTTTGTATGTAAAGAGAGGAATAAGATGCTAATGTCTTTAAAAAATGGAAAATATTAATTCAATGTTTTAGATTTGAAAAATTTTATTTCTTATAAGTTTGATTTTAAGCATAACCAATGAGCCGGTTAGTGTTGAATATGTTCTAAGTGATTTCTTGTTGAATATGAGGTTAGAGTTATATTGATGGAATATTTTTAGAAATTTTAGTTTGGTTTGGATATATGAGTTAGCTGGTTCGAGGATCGAGGAACGTGATTAGTAGGTTTAACAATAAGGGTGGTTAGTCGATACTTTTGATTGAGAATTTAATTGTTAAAAGTTTGGATGTCATTTTGTTCAATTGTGGAATTTTCGTTTTCCTTGTGTGGCCTAAGCTTGGTCTGTGAATCATGGTTGCGATGAATGTTGATGTTTAGTTACCATAGGTAATTACGGGCCGTATTCTTCTTATGGAATGATTAGAGAAGTCTTTGGGGACAAAATTGTTGGCTAAAAATTTGGAGATTTGGTTTCATGGGTTAAGTTTGTATACTCTGTGGAGTGTCAGTCTATCAGTTTCGTGATTCATGGTTTGCGAAGTTTGATGGTATCTTCGAGTTCGGTCCTAGTTGTTTGGACCGGGCGATTCTTGCTGTCTTTAGATTTTGGCTGATGTATTTGTGAGGGTGAATGTAATCGAGATGATTTATTGGATTGATTTATTCGATGTTAGACCAGATTTTATTGAGGGATATTCATAAGGGTTACTTGGTTTTGAGACCAATATAAGTCAAATAGTGCATGAGTGGTAATGAATGTTGAGTTTACTTCGGTCTCCAGATTTCAGTATTTTCGATACTAAGGCATTAGACTTGGGTAAAGTAAGAACGACGATTTGAGCCATAGGCTTGTTCCACACCTCATTAAGATTGTTTTAGAATTCGGTTACACTCGAGTTGTTTTCTGCTTCACCCGATTATATGATGTTTTATATCCTATGGTTATGGTATTTTGAGTTTTAAAAATATTGTTTGATCGAGTGAAATTTTGCGCATATGTGTGTCGTGAGCAATTGAGTTGTTAATTTATATGAGTGGTGGTTTGAGTTATTATTTGAGGTGCAACTTGTCGAGTTGTGGTTACACAAGTGCGTAGATTGATGTTGAGATATGCATATGGGTTCAATTCTTTTTCGGTTATAGTTGGGGAGTATACTTGGGAGACGGAGTCTGATATGCGGAACCGTTACCCTTTCCTCTTTCCTTGAGGTACGTTGGGTTTGTTATTGCTTTTAAGCTATGTTAGTACATTGGATTATATGATTGATTTGTTTTTACGTTTTGAGGTTCGTACCTTGGGATTGTGTTATGTGTTTTACGTGGGATGTTTTGTGCGTTTATATGTGTTTTTGTGTCTAGTTTTATTGTTTTAAAATCGAGGACGATTTTGTTTTTAAGTTGGGTAGAATGTAACACCCCGTATTTTTCCGGCTTGTTCCGAAGAACTTTCCGACGTGATATGTTTAGTTTTGTGTGCCTTATGGTTCATACATCATGTTTGTGTATGTTTGTTACCTTGTTGTTTCAAGCCTTAGAGATAAGAGCTTCTTTAACTCTTGTCTCGATCGAGACAAGGTTGTCTCGATCGAGACAAGAGTAGTTTTTGAGGCAGAGAGTTTCTTTTTACTCTTGTCTCGATCGAGACAAGTCTGTCTCGATCGAGACAAGGCTTTTTCAGCTTTTCTGCAGCTCGTCGTTTTTGCTATTTAAACCCCCTAAACTCGACCTAAACTGATTTTACTCTTTTTCTAAAACCCTAAAACGACACCTACTATCTGAATATCACCTCCTATTGATTCCTAAGCCTATTTTGATCATTGGTAAGTATTTTCCATCAATCTCTTATGGTTTAATCATAGTTTAATTGTTTCTAGTTGTTCTTATTCCTTTAGCTATCGTTTTGATTGATTGTAGGCTGATTTTGGTTATAAAATTTCTGGGTTTTCGTTATTGAACGTTCTTAATCCGTTCCAAGAGGTTAGTGGTTCTAATCTATCGAATTTATGTGTAGAGATTGTTAGGTTATGATTTGATTATATACCTTGGGTGCTTTGGCTTGTGTTTTCTGTGTTGGTTTGAAGTTAAATCTGGAAATTTATTAAATCAATGTTAATTGATCTCTAAACGTTGTTTATACAATGGGTGGTATGGATTTTTTGCCTTATTTGATAAGTATATCAATTTGTTGATGTTTTGGATTTTAAATTATGTTTCTCCTTGAATAAAAATTTGGAAATTTTATATTAGGTGGTTTAGATGCCAATTATACCTTGGGGATATTAGAGGATTTGGTTATAATGAATTGCTATAAAGAATGTGGTTTTAACAAGTCGAATTCACTGTTTTTGAATTATTTTAAGTGGTTGGAAATGTTTCCATAGAATCGTTTTAAAGAGCTAAAACAAGTACTTCGGGTATTAAATTTTGTGGTAATCTATTCGATGACTTAGAGTGTTTTACCTTAGCTATATGGCATGCTTAGGGTGATTTAATTAAATCACTTAGGGCTGGAAAATATTTTAGTAAATACAAGGATGTTAGTTTACCTTGGGTTATTTGGATAACAAGTTGTTGTTATGGCATTTAAGATAGCAATGTTTTACAATGGTTTTAAAGGCTATCTAAATGTATACTTCAGATCTGAGTTCATTGTTTCAATGTGTTTTTGAATCATGTATATCTACACTTAAAGTGTTTTATTTGATGAGTATGAACTCCGGGTGGAATTGTCAAGTGTTGACAATTTATTGACTTATTGTTGTTGTTTATGGTTTTGACTTGCTTTGGATTAAGCTTATAGTGAGTTCTTTGTTTCAAATACATTGGTTTGGTTTTTAAGGATTTAACTTTGGATTTTACTCTGGTTGGGTCGGGTTAGACATGTGTCGCCCGACATGTTGTGTCGAGCATATAGTTGATATATGGCTAACACATTACTCTGGGATTTCTTGAGTTTCGAAAGATGTTGTTTGAATTATATTACTCTGGATTGTTTTTAAAACGAGAACTCACGTAAGCTTAGCTAGCTATTATATTGGTTGGATGCAAGTACACTGGCTTTGAGATTACTGTGTTTTGAATGTTGATCTTTGGTGGTGTTAAGATGCTAGTCCTAAATGATGTCTAGTAATCTTAGAGTTAGGGGTTGTTCAGATTTTAACTTATATATTGTTTTAGACCCGTCGGCTGCTCGTGCTTTGGAGTCTACGCAGGGTTGGCTGTTTGCCAAGATTCACGTGGATAAGCAAGCAGTGAGTTTATATCGCTATTTACCGCTTTATTAAGTAAATTGTATTTTGTATATATGTATATATTGTATAAACAGATTTCGAACTGTTTTCGGCATTATGGATCTGAATTGGAACGGGCTACTCGATGGGCATCATCGAGACTGTGTGCGCACCGGTATGATCATATATGGTAATTGAGGTAGGTTAGAGATACGTCTCACCTAGTGAGGGCGCCGGTGGAAGATACGTCTCCTGGGACTCATATGTTTTATTCAAGTGACAGTCGGGGATCGGTTATTGAGATACGTCTCACCGACACGACAATGGATTTAGTATATTGTGGTTTAGGGTTTCAATGCTTATCCATAATGATAAATTTCTTTACAAATGTTTTAAAAGTGTTTTAAAGGTTTTCACTTAATAAATGTAAATAGTTATATGAACTCATCTCAGTATATCTGACCCCGTTGTTTTCCCAATTTTTTTCCAGGGTTATGATTTTGAGCGAGTCAGCTGGTCTCCGATTCTTTATTTCCTCGGAGGTCTTATTTTTATTAAAGTTATTAAATTGATTTCATTCTTAGACCGCAGTAGTAATTAGAAGTCTTATTTGTCTAATACTTGTCATACAATTATTCAATTGATTTATATATTATTTAGCATTCTTATATTAACTTGGGTCAATATGTATTTATGCCATGTTGGAGACTCGCAGTTGTTCGAGCACTTAATATATAAATGTGATTATTATATACTGCTAGAATTAGGCTGAAGTCTCGGTTTCCCCAGAGCATTGGTTTCTTGCAGGTTTATGTACTTATATGGTTATCCGCAAGGCTTGCTACGGGTTTTGGTACAACCATACCCATACCCTAGCGCCGGTCTCGATCCATGAAATTGGGTCGTGACAGTCCTGATCTTTCAATTTTGTCGATTTTGGCCAAAAATAAATTATTTGGTTTCAGTTGTCGCCAACTCTTAATTTGATTTCAATTTGTCTATGTGGCTCCTATGTGACGCCTATGTGGCATGGTAAATATTAAAAGTTCAGGACTTTTGTGAAATCAAATAACCCATTTTTGGCCAAAATTGACAAAATTGAAAGGTCAGGACTTTTGTGAAACCAAATAATCAGTTTTTGGCCAAAATCGATAAAATTGAAAGGTCAGGACTTTTGTGAAATTTTTGTGAAAGGTTTGGCCTTTTTATAACATTTGGCCATAAAAGTTTTACAAAAATCCTGATTTTTCAATTTTATCGATTTTGTCCAAAAACTGATATTTGGTTTCACAAAAGTTATGACCTTTCAATTTTATCGATTTTGGCCAAAAATGGATTATTTGGTTTCACAAAAATCCTGACTTTTCAACATATGTGCATGCCACGTAGGCGCCACATAGGCAAATTGAAATCAAATTAAGAGTTGGCCACAATTGAAACCAAATAATCTGTTTTTGGCCAAAATCGACAAAATTGAAAGATCGGGACTTTTGTGAAACTTTTATGAAAAGTTTGGCCTTTTTACAACATTTGGCCTTAAAAAAAAAATTTAAATTTTTTTTTTAAAAGAAGTTAAATTTTGTTTTTATGCAAATAAAATGAAAATGCAAACAAACAAACAATCATTAATGGGCTGATAGGACGTAGCATCATCCTCGTAAGCTGCCCCATTATGATTAGGATATGCATCACACACAACATAAAACTAACCAGAAATTCTAATCAGAAAAAACAAAATTTTACATGGACGAATGATATGTATCCGACTACTTTCTTTAGACTAAATAATTATTTTTTAATTCTTTCATACAAAAAAATATCATATTTACTCTATTTTTTTAAAGGCCTAATGTCTTACAAAACCCCGACCTTTTAGCCCCTTTTCAATCATACCCTGATGTTGAAAATTTATCAATTTTACCCTATTTTGCATTTTTGTGTTTCAATTGTACCCTGAAAAATTAAATTAACGTCTTTTGCGTTTGGAAATTTGTTTAAAACATTCTCCATGTCTCGCATATATTGATTGTATATTTTTAAAATTTATTTAAATTAATTAAGAATTTAAATTAGTGTTAATTTGATTATGGTTTTTAGTTAGTTTTTTAAAAATAAAGGACTTATTTGTACTTTTTTGAATAAAAAAATATAATTTCATGTTTAGACTTAATTAATTGAATGATTTCATCATTTAAGTAAAAAAATTAACAAAAATTAAAATATTGGGGTACAATTGAAAACAGAAAATTCAAAAGTGGGTAAAATCGACAAATTTTTAACGTCGGGGTGGAATTGGAAAAAAGTTTAAAGGTGAGGGGTTTTTAAGTGATTAGGCCTTTTTTAAATCATCCAGCTTTTCAAAAATTTGTAAACATATGTATCAGTCAGTGATAAAAATACCATAAGTGTTATTTTGATTATTTAATGATGTATAAACATATATTACTAAACTATTTTTATGTTAATCTAATTAAGAAAATATTCAAATTAATTAATAATGAATAGTATACAATGATAAGGATATATTTAATCTACAGAGTAAATATAGTATAATTTAAATTAGAATTAAACTCCTAACTAATTTATATTTTTTTATTAGAATAAATTATCATCTTTTGATTTTTATAATATACATAATACACACAACACACACCCACACATTGTGGATACAGTAAAATTGAGTGATCTATAATATCAATATAAATAATTAAAATGAGTTAATTATTTTTAAATTTAATTTTTTATTTAATTCATGTTAAATATTTTTAAATATATTGATAATTTTTTATTCAATAATTTTATCATATAGAAAATAACCCACCTTATATATACAATTTAATTTAAATATAAGTTCCTTTTGTTTTGAATAAAATTGTAAACGACAAATCAAAAAATGCATCTCAACTTTTCAACTTAATTAATACCATCTTAGCATATGCATTATTTGTTTTGCTATTTAAAATTAAATAAAAAAAATCCAGTACAAGTTCTAAAAACAAACACTATATGAAACATAAACTCCACAGGGTTTTTTCCTAAATAATTCCCCTAATAAAACATATTACAGAAGCCGTTCCTCCCACATGAATCCGCAAGTATGACTTGCGGATTCATGCATGAATCCGCAAGTCATACTTGCGGATTCATGCTAAAAGCCCTTAAGGGCTAATCACCCTTAATCGGATGATTAAGGACACCAATCATTGGGAGACATTTTTGTCTCCCAATGATTGGTGTATCATTGGGATTAATGATTGGGCATTTAATGTCCAATCATTAATTTGAATATATTAAAAAAAATAAAAATTTAATTTAAATATAAATTCATTTTAACATATATCTATTAATTGAAAATTAATAAAAATATTAAAAATTACTTACAAAATACATGACTATTGTTTACATGACTTGACATATAAAATACAACAATACTAATCCTGAAATCGTGCCGGTCTCCACAAATTATGATAGCAATTTCAAATGTATAGCATTTTTAACGACATTTTACTAACAATAAAAAATTATACTAACAATTATAAATTTATAATATTTTCCTATATTAGACTAACCCCTAACATTTTATTAAAATTTATAAGTTATAGCATTATTCTAAATTATAATAAATTTGTACATTTTTAATATTCCGACAATAAAATGCTAAATACCATTTTTAACGACATTTTACTAATAATAAAAAATTATAACAATTATGAATTTATAATATTTTCCTATATTAGACTAACCCCTAACATTTTATTAAAATACAACTAATTTATATAATTATACTAAATACCATTTTTAATGACATTTTACTCACAATAAATAATTATAACAATTATGAATTTATAATATTTTCCTATATTAGACTAACCCTTTATATTTTACTAAAATACAACTAATTTATATAATTATACTAAAATTTATAAATTATAGCATTATTCTAAATTATAATAAATTTTTACATTTTTAATATTCCGACAATAACATACTAAAAATTATATATTAATATTTGGTTTAAATAAAAAAATAAAAAAAGGATTTATTTTTTAATATGGAGAATTGAGGGGTTTTTTATTGATTCCCACACGGGAATTAATGACCACTGACGTCAATGGTCATTGATTCCCATGTGGGAATCAATTACTCCCCTTAATTACAATTAAGGGGAGTCCACAAGTATCAATTATGGATTGACCATGAATCCGCAATTGATACTTGCGGATTGGGGCGGGAGGACCGTAATAAGTTTTATTAGAGGAATTATTTAGGAAAAAATCCAAACTCCACAATTAGAAACAATGAAAAAGCCAGATGTGCTATAAACTAGTATTAAAAGACTAATCAACAAAACAAAAGTAGCTAGCTCGAGGTGAGGAGAGCCACTTGACGAGTTAGGAAAAGTCCCTCGAGACTGAGCAAGCAGAGCATACATCTTACTCAAGAATTACTCATTTACTCGACGAGATTGTTCGAGCCGCATCAGAAACAAGCTTAAACCGAAATATGCACAAATAATCTTTATAAATTTAGTTTTATCGGTTTTTTTTAAAATACCTTGTGAGAAATTTATCTTAATTTTTTTTGATGTGCCGGTCTTTTTTCCTAGCATATTTGACCGACTTTGAGAAGTGTTTCATATCATTATATAACACTGAATTCCAAAAGATAAAGAATCATATATATGGATAACACTAGCTGCCATAATAAGAGATGGATAATTATCAAAGTTATGTCTAAGAGGTTGTGTTGAAGATATATGCATCTGCAGGAATTAGTTCTTTCACTCAAGAACAAGTGATTGTAATTTACATTAGTGAAATTGCAGAAACCAGCATGATATCACAACTCTGAAATGTAATATTTAAAACCTATTTTTATGAACATGTTTCTCGTTTTTTCATTTCCGATATTTTTCGTTTTCTTGTACTAGATAGATTACAAATAAAGCGTATATCATTACAGACTACAAGGACAAAACATTGAATAAATTATAGAATCCAAATAGCGAAATAAATTGCTCACATATCGCATCCTGAAATGAAATAGTACACAAATTTTTAACTAAGACAATATCATAATGAGTTAAAGACAGAAACATAAAATAATTTACGATAACAAAAGTAAGAACCCTCTCGTAGGCAATTCAATTCTTTGACAGCAGCACTTCATTAACGAGGTTGTTGAAGTTGAATGAAGATGACCCATTACTATTCACACACTCCTCTGCTAATTTCTTCCATTCCATGGCCTTTTCCTTCATCTTTTTCCCTTTCTCTTCCTCCATCAATTCCTTGACAAGCTTCTCTACATCTTCTCTTTGAAAATTGGTGCCCAATTCCGTACCAATTCCCCATTCATTGCAGCTTTTTCTGCTGTTAACAAAATGCTCTCCAAAGAAAGGCCAGCCGATGATGGGAGTTCCTGACGAGATAGTTTCCAGAATTGAATTCCATCCGCAGTGAGTCATGAATCCCGCTGTTGATGGGTGGTTCAGAATTTCCTCTTGCGGACACCAGCTTGCTATAAAACCTCTTTCTTTAGTTTCAACCAGGAATTCAGGCGGCAGAATTGCTGATTCTCCCATTATTAAGTCTGGCCTTGTTATCCACAGGAAGTTATGGTTACTGTTTGCAAGTCCCCAAGCAAGCTCGACTACCTGTTCAGCTGTCATAACCGTAGTGCTTCCAAAATTTACGTAAATAACCGAATTGGCTTCTTTGGAATGAAGCCATTTGATGCATTCTGCCT
Organism: Mercurialis annua; assembly: GCF_937616625.2. Lineage (NCBI taxonomy): Eukaryota > Viridiplantae > Streptophyta > Magnoliopsida > Malpighiales > Euphorbiaceae > Mercurialis > Mercurialis annua. The sequence goes on along the minus strand of NC_065570.1, from coordinate 52,194,624 downwards.
CTTCATTCCACAGATTGCATTCTATGGAATTGTATTGTTCTTCAGGAATTTGGTCCAGAAGTAATTGTAGAGGACCTATGCTGAATACCTTTTTAAAGAATAGAGAGAGGTCTTTTAAAGTTTCAGATTCAAGAGCATCAAATGTGTGAAATATAACAGCCGATGCTTTCAAAGCTCTTCCGATGTCACCTTCAGTTGAATCTTCGACGGAGTTTACTTGTTCTTTCGTTTTGATGAACTTGGAAAGGTCCCTCAGTTTAGCTCCTTTCATTCCTGGAATCCATTCCATCATGCTCTCCAAATTCTTCTCCATACCTGTTTCACTACTAGGATCTGCAAATTGATAGGTATTTTAGGATAAATATAAAAAAAAAAATTATAGATTTTTCTGATAAAATGAACTAATTTATAAAAAGACAACACTTGCTCTTATTTAATGTAGCAGTAAGTTTTGTTTTTTCGTGATTCCAGTTGTCTTTCCATAATAATTCATAATGTGAGTAAATTTGATAATTACATAATAAAGTTATAATTTTGGAGGAAAAAAATTGAATATATCTATTAATTTGAGATGGAAGAAATAAAAAAAATGAACCAAACAAAACGCAAGCCGATTTGGGAGAAATTTAAAGTTGTACCTTTGAGAAAAGCAATACATTGTTTGATTTGATCACGAGAATGTTTAAAGCTCATAAATCCAGAAGCTCCCATATTCCAAAGCAACACATTAGGAATGTGAAGCTCTTCAGAAAGAGTCAGACTATAATTCAAAATAGCATCCGAGAGCATGCATGTAATTCGAGGATTGGATCCGTCGTTGTTGAGATCAGCAACAAGATGACGAAACAAACTCAAGAAATCCTTTCGACAAGTCTGACGTAGGGCATGCAAATTCAAGGCTAAACTAGTGTGAGAATTGGAAGGTGGGTGCTGAAGAGGTATAGTTGCAAAACGGAAATCAGGCAAGCCGTTTAACGAATTAGGACCTCTTGAATCAAGAATGCAGTCATGGTTAAACTCAGTGTTGACGAAGGTGACATGAAAGCCTTTGGAATGAAGTAGTTTTGCAAACTTGAGCATTGGAATAATGTGGCCTTGAAGTGGGAATGGAACACAAACTACGTGGGGTTTGCTAATTACTGCCATTTCTACTTTCTTTTCCTTTGCTTTTTGTTGTCTCTGTATGACTGTGTTATGGTGCAACAAGAGAAATTAGTCATACTTAATTATAAGGACTATTAAGCATAAAGGTGACAACTCTTGGAATATGTTTATGAATTCTTTTTTCTTTTGCTTGAATTATATTGTTGTTCTCTCCTTTGGAACTTTTCAAGGTCTTTTTTCTTTCTTTTCACTATACTTTGTGTTAGACTTAATCCAAACAAACAAAATAAATACTCATTTGTTCCATTCAGAAAGATTTTGGTGTATTTCGCACACATTCTCAAAAAAATACAAATTTAAATTCATCTTTTTTACTTTTTCTTATAAATAGTTATTTTATAAATTGTTTCAAAACTATTGTAACTTGTTTGAACAAATTAGTACATTGTAAATTAAAAGTGAAAATCTAACCTAAAATTTTACTTTAGATAGTAATATAACGTCAAATTGAGACATAAAAAAATAGGAAGAAAAAGTCCCCTTTAAAATAGATTAAAGGGAGTATATATAAAATTAACAGTGTTAGTTTGTTTTCTCCCTTAAAAAAAATTGTGTTACTATTAAACTCAAACAAAAACGACATGAAAATTAAACGATAGAGTATTTTAAGCATTTATATTGACGTGTTAGGGTCACGGACAAATTAAAAAGACCTTTAAATAATAAAACATGTGTTTCTGGGCATGTTTAAGTAAATAAAACTAGATGTCTAGTTATTAAAACTCTACACCCCACAATTTTTCATAATCTAAATCCCTTTCAGTTTTTAACTAATTATTGAAATAAACATAAATTTAAAATCTGTCCGTTTTTTAATATACTTTCGATCTTTTTTGGGTGAAGAAGGAAAATAGATTTTGAAGGAATTTAGAGGTTTTGAATAAACCGAGCTGAATATTTATTGTTTTTATTAGGAGAAGTATATATTAATGACCAATTTAGTTTTTGAGATCTCAAATTTAATCAACTAGCACAATCGAGAGAAATTTTTATATAGACTCAGTCTACCACGTCATCTATAGACTAAGCCTATCAAATAATGACACGTTATTAAAATGATGGCAATCTTATAAATTTGTTTGTTATTTATAATTTACACATTTGAATAGTAATATTATAAGATTGTCATTATTTTAATGACGTGTCATAATGTGATAGGTTAGTCTATGAATAACGTGGTGGACTGAGTCTACCTAAAAATTTCTCTAAAATCGATGTACTAAAAAAAATATAAATCAATATACAATTCTCTTTTTCAACAAAGTTTTAGTTAAATTTATTTCACTATGTAAGATTGTAAATTTTTTAAACGTGTGACATGTACTAAATAAAAACAATAAATCATTTAAACTTTCTTTGCTCTTTCAAAAGAAGGGATAATTAGAGTAAAACAAAAAATTGGATCCAATTATTAGAGTGAAACTTGGCATTGTTAGATAATGGAACCAAGAAGATCCCAAAAAAATGGTCTACTTTGTAACACTAGATCCACCGGTATTGCGTTTCTTATCAAATGAGGAATGCAATTTGGTAAGACTAACAAAAATGAGTGAGTTTTGAAAAGGAGCTTATGCTAATTACTTTAAATGTTAATTAGATGATGTTTGATAAAATTTAGAATTATATACTGAATATATTATGATGTAACTGTGTTTTCAAACCAAGTCTAAGGAGATACATAAAATTTTAAATTAAACAATAAATTAAATTATCAAATATCCTTATACTTGCAAATTCACTTCATGCTCCACTCTTCTAATTGTTTCTTCTTTTCATTTCTTTCTTTTGTCTCTGTTATTTTATTGATTTTTTAAGATTCTTTTGAATATTCAAATATAGCTGTATCTAATTGAATAAACATGTAAAATAAAATATATATTTTATTTGTAATATCGTACCTGAAACTTTTTTAATTTTTTTATAAAAGTTAGATTTTAAGGAAATTAATGATTTAATAAGAAAATTCAAATTAGAGAGCTCTTGATATATTTTTTTTTGATAATTTTTACTACCAGTGTCTCAACTTATCTTTTTATTTTGAATTCATCAAATCTCATTAAATCTAATATAAAATAATTATATTTGTAAGAAATTCGAGATAATTCGAAAACTAAACCCGATAACATGACATGGATTTCGCTAAATAAGTGCAGTTTTCAATCACTTTTCGATCAAACTTCTCCAATCACCTGCGAACTCACAGCATTTCATTCAATCACCACTTAATAACTTTTTCATATAAAAGAGACAATAACACTATAAGAATTTCCTTATTTGGCAACGATAATTTTTGCAGCTAATTTTTTTTGCTGATAAAAAATATTTTGCAGCAATAATTTTAAAAAATTTCGCCATTAGTTAAGTTATATCGGCATTTTATAGTAAATTTTGTTACCAATTACTTAAGACAACATTTTATTAGCAGCAACATGCCACAATTTTTTTTTATTGCTATATGTTAATAGTAACAATTTTACCACTATTAGCGGTAAAAATATTTTCTGCTAATTCTAGTATTTCTTGTAGTAAACCTTTCACAGATAAAGGACTACAAACTTTTATCACCACTTATCTAGTGTACATGTTTACAGGCATACTTTTGGCGAATTTGATGCATGGGGTTAAGATTTTTGTTCAGGCCCGGTTGAAACCATATTCAAGCATTATATTTACTATCCCAACCTGATCCTTATGATTTATTTATCTTTATGCTCAGGCCAGACTTCAACGAACCTACTTTAAAAATTAACCAATTATTTTAATCCAAATCCGCCCGGAAAAAAACACACTTAATGATAGGCCGAATGACGATCAAAAATTTAGTGTCAAATCTCAGCTCAAGCGGGCCGGAGGCTGACCGAACAGATATCGGGCTAGATGATCATGTATACACCATAGTCCCTAAATTATTCTTGTAACTGTGTTGAACATTGTAGTGTATCTTTTGGAATTTTATCTACGCTATATAAAAAAGCACTGATGGGACGGGACAAATACATTTATATTAATGTTCTTTTTATTTTATAAGGGTGGCGATATTTTCAAAGCAAATTTTAATACGGGCAGAGCAATTTTTAAGAATTGGACATTGCCATCCTTTTATAATTAGTTGGCTATTTTCATCTTTTTAGTTTACTATTTTTGTTTATAAAAGGTAGCACCCAAATTTTAAGGGTTTTAATAGGCAATATAAAAAAGGGTAGTAATGTATATATAAAAGGATAGTAATGTCCAAATTTTAAAAATTGCTCTGGCCGTATCAAAATTTGCTCTAAAAATATCGCCACCCTTTTATAAAATATACTTACTAATTAGAAAACTATTGAGATCATTATTAGAATTAGAGTTAGAGTAACACAAAAATAAACTACTCCTAATGATATGTCAAGACAATTGTTCAAATTTTAAATGTACCTATCAGTAATCGAAACGTTAAGGACAGGTGGTGGTGGAAGCTCGATCCTAAAGGTAAATTTTCCGTCAAAAGTTTTTATGGATTGTTGATTGGGGACATGGAGAGTGGCAGTGAAGGCATCTGGGCCGATATATGGAATGTCAAAGCACCTCTTCATATGCGGAACTTTTTGTGGCGGTTATGTTCGGGTTATCTTCCTACCAATGATGCCTTGGCTAGTAGGCATGTCTTTGTTGAGGAAATCTGTCCAGTGTGTAGGTCGGGGAAGGAAACAGCCTTGCATCTATTCTCGTCTTGCATTAAGGCTATTGATTGCTGGAGGCTTGCAGGGCTGGAGATGAACAGTGACCATTTTTCAGACGTAAAAACATGGTGCAGCAGTAGGCTTCGTCATCAGCTTGTCATCAGCTTGCTTGGTGGGCCTCAGCTAACTCAGGCCCTATTCAGCTTAGAGAAATGGTGGTTGGCAATCTTGATGGTATGATTCATTGGAAAGCTCCTCCTGAAGGGTGGCTCAAGGTAAATACCGATGCGGCGGTATTTCCAGGTAGGCAGCGGATTGGGATTGGTATTGTTGTCCGTGATTGGTTGGGTAATATTGTGCTAGCTAGGCAGTGTAGCATGTTCGGTTGTTACTCTCCCCGTCTAGCTGAAATTATGGGGATCCGGGAGGCTCTTAGTTGGCTAAAAGGCGAAGATAATATTATTGTAGAGTCGGATACGATGGATGTAATTCGGGAGATAAGAAATCCGAGTATTGTGGAGCTAGAAATGCTAGTGGAGGACTGTTTGGAGCTTATAAAGCAGTTTGATAATATTTGTTTTATTTTCGTGGGACGATGTGCGAATCAGGCAGCGCATGTTTTAGCGCAATATGTCAGTTCCATTTCAGGTCATCAGGAGTGGGCTTGTCACTTTCCTGAATTTCTCACAACTGTAACTGCTTCTGATATGATTTAATAGAATCATTATTTTCCTAAAAAAAAAAAACCTAAAATATACTACTTTAAATATTTAATAATTATTATTTTAATTATTATTTAATCGTTTATAATTCTAATTAAGATAAACTATTTCTAATAAATTACTGATTTAATTATTATTTGATATTTCTATTTATATTCTTTATAAATAAAATAAACTATTTTTAATTAACTATTATTTCAATAATATGCTATTTTATAACTATAGAAATAATTATTAACTAAACATATATATAATTTTTTAAACCATAATATATATAATTATTTGACGAGTCATACTACGAGTTACGTGTGAAATACATAAAGCGACACTAGTGTATACAAATAAGATGACTTTATTAATTATATTGCATGTTTAATTGTATTAGATTATATTTAAATTTTAAAGATAAATGTAGTCTACGACAACAAATTTTATCTAAGTTAATGAAATTCAAAGAGACGGGTCGAAGCAAAGCTACTAAGTACTAACTCATTCTACAAACGTATCTCCATGGATCTACGGCTAATAATCACCGACGGTCCTCGACCTTTGCCCTAAACTTCCGTAAACCCCCCAACCTTTCAAAAGCTTCCCGAAACCCCCCAACCTTTATGGCGGCGCTTATTCACGGTCCTTATGGACGAAAATACCCCTAAGCGCCGTCTTTTTTCGGCGGCTACAATTCTAAAAAAAAAAAGACGGCGCCACGTGTCATCTGACATGTGGCAAAATATCTAAAAAAAATTGATAAACCCAAAACACCCTTGCAACTATTAAAATTTAATTAAAACAAAAATAAAAAATCGAAGCAAATCAACCCATTCAAACCACTGAATTATCAAAACCGAACCGCCACAACCGAACCCGCCTCCGGTCATCTTCTCAGGTGAGAAAACGACCAAGCTCATCGTCTTCTCAGGGGGAAGACGAGCTGTTGGTCGTCTTCTCCAGTTGTGAGAAGACGAGCTGCTGCTCGTCTTCTTCGGTTGGGAAGACGAGCTAAGACGAGCTGCTGCTCGTCTTCTCTGTTTTGAGGAGACGAGCATCAGCTCGTCTTCTCCGTTTTTCAGAAGACGAGCAGCAGCTCGTCTTCTCTGAGAAGACGAGCTGCTGCTCGTCTTCTGCACATCTGTTCTTGGAGAACAGATGTGCATCTGTTCTCCAAGAACAGATGCAGATCTAACAGATTTCAGATCTGTTCTTGGAGAACAGATCTGAATCTGTTCTCCAAGAACAGATTTCGATTGGCTGGCGGCGGGCGCGGGTGGTGGTCGGCGGCGGGTGCGGTGAGTGGTTCGGTTTGGCGGGCGGTTGTAAATAAATTGACCGTGGGTTGGATTTGATTAAGTAAATTTGATTTGGTTTAATTTTTTAGAGGGTATTTTGGGTGTTTCAATTTTGTTTTGACATTAAATGACGTGTCAATTAACATGTGGCGCCACTATTTGTTTTTTCCAAAAAAAAGAACAGCCGCCAAAATCAAAAGGGTAGTATCGTCTATAAGGGCCGTGAATGGCGCCGCCACAAAAGTTGGGGGGTTTAGGGAAGCTTTTGAAAGGTTGGGGGGTTTACGGAAGTCTAGGGCAAAAGTCGAGGACCGTCGATGATTATTAGCCTGGATCTACGATCCTAGGAATTTTAAAATTTTAAAAATTGAAACTTTGCAGTCAGAGCTACAATCAGTTTATGATACGAGCGTAAAAAAGATAGTCTATGGCATAGACTGCGCAAATACTAAATATATTCTGATCCTTGAAGAGTTCACGACTGTAGGTGGCAAACATACAATCCTGGACTATGTCTGCATAATATTGAATAAAGAAATTAAATATGAGTAATGACTAGTTTCCTTCACAAATTTTATGAAACTTCGACAAACATTTGTGTTCTAATTTCATTTGTGATGTAAGAACAACTTTGAGCAAAATTTGTAAATGTAAACCTTTTCAGAACATTCTTTATATATTTTTCTTATCATTCAGAAGAGTTTGAGGGTGTAGTTCTTTATGAAGATTCAATTTTTCCATAAATATTTATTTGTGAGCCTTGAAAAAACAATTTGTATAAGTTTGATGTGGAATTTGAAACTAAGTTTAATCGATTTTCAATAAATGCTAAATTTTAGAGCAAATCATTATCACACTCTTCACATTTGACATAATTTACAGTTTAATCTCTTTTATTTGAAAATCAAACAATATGACCCCTCACTTTTATTTCTGTCAACGATTTAGTCCTTCTGTCCATTTTCAGTGTTAGTCAACGAAGTCAGCGAAACTATATGGTCCCCCACTTTTATTTTTCTCAACGATTTGGTCCCTCATTTTTGTTTTTCTCAACAATTTGGTCCCTCAATTTTGTGTTTATCAACGATTTGTCCCTCATATTTAAAAATTAATTTACTCCTAAATCCTTTAATTTCGTTGACTAACACCAAAAATGGACGGGGGAACTAAATTGTTGATGAGAATAAAAGTGAGAGGTCATATCGTTTAATTTTCAAACAGGATGGACTAAAGAGTAAATTATGTCAAATATAAGGGGTCTTATAGTAATTTGCTCTAAATTTTATAGTAGCTTTTTTTAGAGGGTAATTTTTATTTTAGCTTTAAAAACACTAAATTATCTATGAGCTTGAAAAAGATTTAAGTGGAAATTTATTTTATCAACTTGCAATAGTCAACGTACTTTAATTTTATAGTTAATTTAGCCATAAATTTGAGTTTCTTTTATCAATTTGCCCCATTTTTATCCCTAAGTCAGTGCATGTTTCTCACTTCCGATATTAACTTTTATGCTAAAACGGGCAAATTAATAAAAAAATTAAATTTATGACTAAATTGATCATGAAATTAAAATATATGCTAAATGACAATTGTTAGCAGGTTGAAAGGACAAATGCCTCTCTAGCCGTCTCTCTCTTTGAGAAACCTCTCAAACTCTAGTAAGTTTTATTCTTTTTGTCATTTGGGAGGTGGTTTTTGGCCATTCTTGGCCTAAAATCACCTCCCTAATCTCTCATATTCAGTCTATTTAGCTTTCTTCATAGTTTTTATCTTTAATTTTGAATAAAATTTCTTTTTTGGCCATTTATGGTCTAGATCTAGAAATTATTTTTTATTCTAGTATCTTAATTTCATTAGATCTGATCTAATCGAAATTAAGAATAGTTTATTTTCATCGTTAGAGATGAAATTGTTTTTTGCGATGCAAGCGACTTGGATCTCTAAAACAATTAGAGCCACCATCTTACGACGGATTTCATCAAAAATCGGTATGTTTTGCGTTAATATCGATGGTGTCTTTAATGTTCAAGAGAGGAGATATGTCACAGAAGATGTGATCAAAGACTTTAACGATGAAGTTATAGCTGCTAGTTGTAGCAGTCGTGCGATTAAAGGTAGTAATATCATGGCGAGCGAAGCTAATCTAATTCCCTTTATTTTAAAGGTTGTAATGGATGTCTTCAACAACAACTCTTTGCTTTGTAATATTATCAGTTTGATAGCACATGACTACTTTAGCTTAATTGAGATGCATAAATGTTGTTTTAATAGAAAATCTCATGTGGTAGCATATGACTATTTTAGTTTATCTAATTGGTTGGGGAAATGTCCCTCCGATTATCAAATTCTATGTATTGGCTGATCAATCAGCTTTTGATTAATAGAACTTTTTATCTCAAAAAAAAAAAAAGGACAAATGCCTCTTAAATTGCTTGAAAAATACACTTGTAACTCTCATTGTGAGTTAAATTGCTATTGCAAAGTGGACTTAGTTCACTGAGACCCTCAATTGCTATTGCAAAGTGGACTTAAATTTGAATTTGAATTGAACTGCTATCAATTATAATCAATAGTTTACTTGATTTCCAATTACGCCTTCACCTTAAAATTTTAACTTTTTTATCTTTAAACTAGCCTTAATATAAATTTTTAACTTTCACCAATTCACTCATTCTTTGCTGCACTTTGAATTTCATATAATATTGCCTCCGAAGTTTTATTTTATAACTATATTGTCTATCATTATTTCTTCCGACTCCATTATATGTTGTTCGAATATCATCTGATTCAATAGTTTAAATATCATAAAATTGAATTTTTAACAAAAATTCGACCTTATGATCCAAGTGGCATTAAATTAATTCTTTTGACATGTCAATATATTAAATCAATATGTGCCATGTACATTTCCTTCTAAATACCAATAATAAAACAATTAGTTTTTCCTCATTTTTTTCCGTCTCTTTTCCCCATCTCCATTCTCAATGTCTCATTTTTTTTCCTTCATGTCATCGTTTGTGACATTTTATATTTATGAATCAAGAAATAGCTCTATATGATAATAGGCATCTAGTTATCTTTGAATTTTTTTTATTTATAATTGAGGACGAATACGATTGTGGAAGGAATTGAACTTACGATCTCAACATAAATGATGTCAAACGCCTGTAACATTTGATTTATAGCTTGGTGGTAGTTATCTTTGACCTGTTGGAATGACCTTTCATGTATGTTTTTCTTTTTGGCAAACTTTTCCATAGTAACTATAACTTTTTGCTTCTATCCCATATGAAGAAAGAATGCTAATTAATCATGTCAAACGAAAAATTACTAATTTATTATGTCAAAATAATGTGATAGAAATAAAATAGAGTCGTGTCCCTAATAGCAAATTAATTCTTATGCGGGTACTTCTACTCTTTTCTTCTATTCTTTGTTTATACTTATTAGTGATGATTATAAAAGTTGGCATGTTTGGTGGGTTTAAATTGATGATAATGAAATTTAGTATGTTTGTTCGGTTTCAACTCTCACTCCTAATGTTTGAAAATGTTATTTATAATTTTATATTAGTGTTTGATTAAGAATATCATATGTATATATTTTATTTATTTATTTTAATATATATATATATATATATATATATATATATATTCGTAATAATAGTGAACTATTAGGCCTAAATCTTTATATCGAACTATATTTAAAAATTAAATTTTTGAACCATATTGACTTTATTTATTATACAATTTTAAAGATTTTATTTTATAAATCTTGGTTTTTAATTATATTTCTCCGACCGTGAATACCCTATTAGATGTATATTTAAGTGTAGTTGCGGATCCATAAATTATTTATAAGGTGGGTAAGGTTGTATTAAAAGTTTGCGCTATAGACAAAATTGATAAAATAAAAATTCTAAAATAGGTAATGCTATGAGTTTTAAAGCGAAAAAATTATATTATTAAAAATAAACTCTTTTGAGGTCCGTTTATGTAGAAGTGCCTACGTACACCGTCCTGCTTAATGAATTGATACAAATGTAGGACCTTTTGTGTGTGATGGAAATCCTAATCATAATTGGCCAAATATATGATTGCTTACGAGGATGATGCTACGTCCTATCAACCCCCTTAGTGTTTTTTAATTTATTCATCTAATTTGTCTAAACAACTTTTTTAGTTTTGACCTTTTGATAATTTCATTTCATAATATCATAGGTTAATCATTGGGTACTTGCAAAGGGTGAGATGATTAGAGTTCAATGATGCATGCTCTCTATTTTTTTTATAAATTATTTATAGGTTTTCTATCAAAAAAAACATTATAGGTTAGGTTTATTAAAATGGGAAATAAAAAATTAAGTGAATTAAGTATTTCACGTAAATTTATAAATTATCCATTTAAAATACAAAATGTAAGGTAGTTATATATAGTTTTAAATGATATATTAATTAATATAGTTTTTATTAATTGGTAGTTATTAATAATCACGTCATGTATTATAGTTTAAATTGATTGTTAATAATCTTACATGATGAAATTGGTTCATCAACGAATTTTCAGAAAATAATCACACATTTAAATTAAAGTAGTTAAATGAATAATATATAAATGGAATTCAAGATAGACATGCTTATTTTGTGCTTTAGGCAGCTGTAAAGCCGATTCTATTCAGGTGAACATTGATATTGAGAAGATATTCACAAATAGAAAAAAATAAAATAAATTAAAATATTATTTGAAATTTAAAGTAATATGTTTTTGATAATAATCCACCTTTTTTTTCTATGCAAATATAATCGAGTTGAACTAATTTAATTATTCAAAATTCAGTCAAAAAATATTTAAAATCGTATCATGTCAAATAAGCACTTGGGACAACTAGCGATTTAAAACACAACAATTTTATAATATTTGACTCGATAAACTCACCTAATTTATTATGTCGAATCCGAGCTGCTAAAAAAATTGGATTAACAGATACATGAGTCTTTGTATGATCACACTTTAAACGGTTGAATAATAATATTTAAAAAACGTCCGTATTGGGCCCCTATGTTATTAGTTTCATCCAAATTAAGTCTTTCCGTTCATTTCTGTCCATTTGTGTCCATACAAACACATTAAGTTAATCTCTAACGGAAATGGATGGAAATAGAAAGAAGGAATCAATGTGTTTGCAATTGATGGTGTAAGGACCCAATGTGGACGTTTTTTAATATATGTACTCAATTGGTAGAAGTGTAATAATGTAGGAACTCATATATGTGTTATGCCCGAAAAATTTATAACATTCTCGTAGTAAGAATCGAGTTGAAAAGAAACGAAATTCCATTTCAATACTTGTGATTTGCTTATGTTAGTCCATTTCAATCAGAACACTTGATTCTCAGTTTGTTTGTTTGATTGGAAGTTGGATATCTGAAATTATATACAAACAAACAGTCCACAAGATTTCTATCTCCGTGCGGCTCTATTTGATTTTTCTAACTACAAAAACTTCACAAATCAAAACAAACATCAATCCAAAGTCCCTCTTCCCGATCAGTTCGTTTCTTCTTCTCTAAATTCACCTCAGCTCTTGAATTTCTTGCTGCAGCGAAGCTTCAAAGAATGAAATCCATCGATGATCTCACGAGGATCAATCCGAAAATAAACTCCAGAAATTGGCGATTCTTGATAAGAATGAAGCAGTTTCAATCACGAATAGCATGATCGTTCCAGCAAAGAAGCATAGAAACGCAACGCCCCAGAATATAGAACCGAGTTTTTTGCTGCTTAATCATTAAGATACACCTTCTTTTCAAACCTTTTCTTCTGCTTCTTGACTTTTTGGGCACTGTATGATGGTACGAAATTGCCATATGATTATTGTTTGTTTTACCAGAAAATTGATGGTTAAGACAAACAAAATTTTGGATTGATGAGAGAAAAAACAGAGTTTTGATTAAGAAAAAGTGGACTCTAAATGGGTAGATGCTGCTTATATATAGATGGGACTCATGGGAGTAAGCACTAAAAGGAGATTATCCTTATTGGGACTGTCCTCCCACTTGCTCTTTAATCTTTGATTCTTGGAAGTTTACTTACTACTTTAGAATGACTATATTACCCTTTTCATTAATTATTGATTTATTCTATTTAATGTTTTGACTGTAATTTTTTTTTCTCACACAAACAAAAAAGAAAATTTATCTTTAAATTTCTTGTGACAATTTAGTCTACAAGTATATGAATGAAAATATGAAAATCAAATGTAGGCATATTTTGTCTAGCAAATAGAAATTGAAATGCTAGCCAATAGCCGATCCGTCTAATGATAACTTTTCTGTGAGGATATAATAGTTGTCGACTTCGATTTTTAGTAGAAGATTACTATATCCCGTTAAGCAATTCACTTCTTTTCTTATAAATTATAAATCGAAATAATATTTGAGACGAAGATCAAATTCAGCAATTGATTAAGAAACAAAATTTGACGAAAAGTAGTTATTTGTAAAATGAAATATTGAAGGTTACTTTAGTCATAAGTAATTAGAAAGAATGATGGTCAAATGGGCGTGGGCCCAGTTCAAAGAATGAAAAAGGAGACGACAATGGAGAGAAGCCGTGTGAAAAGCGAAATAGGGCCCACCATAATAACCAAACTAAGGGTTTTTTAGATAAATACCAAAAAAAGATAAAATATTCTCAAGAATACTACCTCAACGTTTTTTTTTGAGAAATACAATCTGTACTTTTTTTTTGCAAAAATAACTTTTGTTATTCTCATAAATATCTTTTTTAATCTCAGGAATACGATTTTGGTTATCCAGCGGTATACCAACACTGTTGGTTAACCAAAAAAAAAAACTATTTCAAATTCAAACCTACATTTTTATTAAACTAGTTGAAAATTCTATTACAAACCCCTCCCCTTCATCACCGCAACAGCAACCGTCAAATAAAACCTAAATCGTCTTTTTTAAAATCTAAAATTATTGATTAACCATTTGTTAACCAACATGGTACTAAAAATAAGGTCATTGGTGTACCATTAGTACAGCACTGGTTAACTAACAATAAACATAAAATTCAGCAACTGTTTGCTAATAATTTTATCAATGATATATTCAAAATAAAAATACAGGTTATCTAACAGTTTACCCAATGTTAACCATTGGTTATCCAACATTTAAAAATATTACAATTCTCACAAACATTTCTTCAAACACCTAGAGTGCAACATGCTGTGCAACACAAAAAAATCGAACCACAAACATAAAATTCAGTAACTGTTTACTAACGATTTCATTAATGATTTATTCAAAATAAAATTACAAGTTATCTAACGGTTTACCCAATGTTAACTATTGGTTACCCCAACACCCAAAAATATTACAATTCTCACAAGCATTTCTTCAAACACCTAGAGTGTAACATGTTGTGCAACACAAAAAAACCGAACCACAATTACATCAACATCATCGTTCAGAAAACAAAAATAAGAAATGGATTAAAACAATACACAAAATATTGATTCGATTTAAAGTGCAACATGTTGTACAACACAAAAAAATCGAACCACAATGTTTGCCTGCCTAAATCTAATTGCAGCAGCTCCTAACTTACAAGTTAACCAACGGTTTACCCAAAGTTAACCATTGGTTAGCCAACACCCAAAAAATTACATACATCAAGAGATATTCTCATAAGCATTTCTTCAAACACTAAGAGTGCAAGCTGTGCAACACTAAAAAAATAGCATCTGCTCATTTCTAAATTTCAAAATCAAAGTAAATTGCTAATATATCAAAACAAAAATCTCAAAAAAAACTCCAAAAATTATACAAAAAGCCCCACAATTCCCTCTAACAAAAAAATTAAATACAGGTGTATGTGGCTTTTCACTCTCTTACTCGCCCCATCCATACTTCATCAACAGTTCTCCATCCTCGTCGTGATACCTGCAAAATTATTATCGGGCTTGTGTCGGAGGCGGGCTTACAACGGCGGCAGCGGTAGGCTTGGGATTTTCTGAAAACCGCGAGAAGGCGATCTTGAAGGTGGCTTCTTTAGTGGTTGTTGCTTGGCAGTGACGGCGGAGAGATTGCGTCGGAGATTGCAGCTTGGGTGATTATGTTAGGGTTGCAGTGGATGTTTTTATTTTTATTTGAAGAATAAAAGACAAGATGGCATTTATCAAAAACAGAAAGTATAAAAATCAAAAAAAGAAGATGGAAAATGTAAATAGCTAAATGGAAACTTGGCAGCGTACTATTCTAATTACTTTGGGTAATGAAGGTATTATGTCTAATTAACTCCCAAACTAATAAGGCAGCCCAATGTGTCCTTTTTGTCTTATTTATATACCCCACGTTTTTTATTTTCACCTTCCTTTTCATCTCATCCTTCTACTTCTAGGTTAGGCTGCTACTTGGCGCCCCACATTCACTTTCAAATCTCATAACTATATTAAATGCCAGTTAATTTATACTTTTAATAAATAAATTAATATTTTAAAATTTAATAGAACTGATACATCATATACATCATTTATTTTCAAAATTAGAAACACAAAATTATACATAAACATTGGGTCCAAAAAAATTATACATAAACATCCAAACACGGAAGTACATGAAAGGGTGAGAAGGCAACCGCCCTCTCATATTTAATTTTTAATTTTTAATATTAGAAAAATATTTTAAAATCACATTTTAATATAATTAGTCTCCTCTAATTCTACTTCTAATTCCTCCGCTGCAAACACCATACAATATTTTATTCATTAGGCTTTAAATTATTTTAAATAAATTATTAATATTTTTAAAATTTAATGAAACTGATACATCATTATTTTTAAAATTAGTGACACAAACTTATACATAAACAATTAAACATCCAAAGGGGATGAGAAGGCAACAGCCCTTTCAAACCTATTTTTTTATAAATAAACTCCTTTAATTTTTAATATTTGAAAAATCTTTTAAAATTAAATTTTATATAATTAGCCTCCACTAATTCTAGTTCTAATTCCTCCCCTGCAATGCAAATACCATACAATATTTTATTCATTTATCATGATTCATGATAAATGGGGAAATTCCCGGGCCGACTTCTAATATTTACTTAAAGTTGTTAACAAGAAAGACAAAATTATTACCTAAATTAATGAAAAGGAATTTCTTATTTCTTTCACCGGAAGGAAAAACTAAATTTGTTAACGTCTCAAACATCATCAGATGGGTCCCATCTTATCTTTGATGACGTGGATAAGAGTTTGCTGGTCGTCTTTTTCTTGCAATATGACATATTTAAGCGTACACATCACCTATCTACACTTAGCTATGTCGACTATAGTTACCACTTACCAGACTAAATTTCCATTTCAGCCGGTCTTTACTTTTATTTATGTGTAATTTAAATAACAAAGATAAATTTAACCAAAGTAGACTTAAACAAAATTGTGTGTAAAATATATGATTTATGGAAAAAGGGAAGGAAATTTGAAAAAAGAAAATACTTCATTTTTAATTTTATTTTCTTAAAAACTATTCCGATTTTGAAACTTATTTCTTTTACTCTTATTTTAATATTTTTATATATACGTCATATTAAAAATGTAATAGTTTCTATCTTATATATATCTGGAAAAGAAAAGTATATTTTAGAAACTATTTAAAACTGCTATAAATCATTCTTAAAAACTGCTTTTAAAAAGATTACAAATTATATTTTAACAATTGTTTGAAACTGTTTGAGAAACAATTGTCTACAAACGATAGCAAACTGTAATTTTAAAAACCATTTTAAACTGTTTGAAAAACAAGATTTTAGAAATAGTTGTAGATTATATTTTTAATACTTTTTAAATTTTTTTGAAAATATTGAATATAAAAACATAACTCCAATGCCTTATTTTTATGTACTGTTGTAATTTTTCTTTTAAGCACGCTATAATGAAATTCGGAACAGTAAATCAAAGTGCAAAAATAAAAAAAATGGGTTACAATTTTGAAGTTAAACTTTACAAAATATTTCGCATCTCAGATACTTTTGTAAACATTCTAAAAATAAAATTCTAGTATAATTTTATACTAGATTAGAGATAATATTATGTCCAATAATTAGTATAAATAAGATGAGTATCAAATCAATAATTGAATAAATAACATATTTATTTGATATTTTATACAAAACAAGTCAATATCAGACACATGTCACCTACACACATTTAAAAAGTCCTTGCTAATAAATTTGTAAGATTAGAAGATGAACCTAGTCTACTACACATTCAGAAAAAGAAGCAGAGACGACTAGAATATTACTAAAGAAAAGATATACTTACATTAAATGAATGGATATTATTATTCATTTTCCTAGCATAAAGCATGAGATCAAACATCGAATTTATTCATAAGAATATAAAATCTGAAGTTTACGTTTTCAAGTGGTAATACTTGTCCAGCAGAATATTCTCCAAACTTTTTAGAACAATTTGCCAATTCAGCTGAAAACAACACAACAACAGAGAGTAGTTGAAGAAGTTATTTGCAATTTATAATACCCTTTTTTGGGACACTAAGCCAGTAATTTACATTTTAGAATTAGCAAGATTTGGTGTTTGACAGTTGAGAAAGAAGCATATGCATGCCGTGCAGGAATTGAACTTCTATATTCTATGATTTCAAGAAAGCGGCTCTCTCGCGGCGCCTACTATATACTTTTAGCAATTCCTTTTTATTTTTACCTCTTTGAGGATTAATTTTTTTTTCTTTCGTTTAAACTTTGAATATAATTTTCCTCTCAGAGACAAGCAAGGAAATAAACAGCACACATTCGTAGCATTATGCCCTAAAATTTTAGCAAAAAAGTTGGAGATCTCTATTAATCCTACATGGGTCCTTAAACTGCAATATCCTTTCGCATTACATGTTTTCTAACTACATATAACTTGTATCCATTTACGCGTTTAATCTTTCATTTTTCTGTTTAACTTATTTGACACTTCAATTTGTAAATTATATCTATATAACTTCTTATATTGTCATTTTTATAATTGTTTAAACCCTTATAGTCCAGGTGGGACAACGGTTCCGTTACGAATAAAAAAGGGCGATTACGTGAAGGAAACCCTGTGTTAGAAGACATTCATGATGGGGAGAAGCTGCAATCTGAACTTGATAGTTTGAAATTCAAAGGTATTATTTTCTGATTAATGCTATTTAACTCAACAAATTTAATTCACCTTATTATACCACCTGACGTGGCAAGTGGATCAATTTAAAGTGAAAAATTGAAACATACATTTTTGATAGAAATTGAGCAAATAAAAGCATGCCACGTAATACGGTACAAGAAGATGGATAAAACTGTTGGGTTAAATAATAAATATTTTCTTTATTTTCTTCTTTGCTCTTTGTATGTTGTGATGGACTACATGCTTTTTTTGGCCAAATGCCTCAAAAAATGGGCTTTTTATGTCAAATACGATATTTGGCAGATTGTTTACATTTATACAGCCCAACTCATTTCTTTACTTTCCCCACCATCTTATTTTATAAAAATAACCTAACATCTTAAAATTATTTCTTTTATACGACTTTTCTTTTCTTCTCTCAAATTAACAGTTATTTCTTCCATATTCTTCCATCCCATGTGCTCTATTCTTTTTCATGGTCGTTGCACTTCATCAAGTCTCAGTGCCACTCCACTGCCGCCTTCGTTGTGCCGCCACCGTTTTTTTATTTTTGTATTTTCTTTTTCGGATCCGAGTCGGAGTTTATTGTCGGAAGGAAGAATATATATCAGAAGTTTTTAACGATTTAAAAAAAAAATTAAAGGCATATGATCAGATTTTGAGACAAAAAGATTCGCCGTTCTTCTTCTTCTTCTTTTTCACTTTTAGATCTAGAAATTATTTTATTAACTGTTTTTAAGTCACAATATTTTTTTTTACCATTAAACATGTGTAAAGATTATCTTTAAGGAATGTAATACTAATTTTCATGTATATAAAATAATTTTATGATTTTATGGAATGAAAATATGTTATTTCTGCACTTTTACTCTGTTTGGTTATATTTCTGCATTTTTTTTATTCTGCAGCACGATTTGTTGATGATGGTAGATTGATAAAATTATTGTAATGTTTCAGTGTTGTTGATTTTATGTTAATTTTATGTTGATAATCAGTTGATATTTATTGATTTTAACATTGACAAATAAGATAATGATGTCCGTGAAATAAACTAAAAAAATAAAAATTTAACTGAGACTAGATAATGATATGTTAGCATTGGGAAAGAAGACAAATAAAGATGTTAAATTATTATAATGTTACAATGTTGAAATTGTGTTGATTTTCGGTTAATATTTTGTTGATTTTAACAATGGTGAAAAGGACAATAATGATATTGAATTATTATAATGTTACAATGTTGATCTTGTGTTGGTATTGTGTTGATGTTATGTTGATATTAACATTATTAAAAATATCAACATTACAATAATTTATTAATCAATCAAAAATTAATGGATCATTTTTTTTGTTTCAATTTAATTTTCATTATTTTAGTGTATTTCATAGACAATATTGTTTTTTTTCGACAATGTTAAAATCAACCATATATTAACACAAAATCAACATAATACCGACATAAAATCAACACTATACTATTATAATAATTTAACATCGTTATTTATATTTTTCAGCAATGCTAAAATCAACACTGTAATATTATAATAATTATATGTATTTTTCAATTTAATTTTTATTTTTTTAGTTTATTTCACGGACAATATTATTCTATTTGCCAATGTTAAAATCAAGAAAAAATTCAATTGATTATAAACACAATATTAACATAAAATCAACAATACTGAAACATAACAATAATTCAGCAATCAACCATCATCAACAAATCGTACTGCGGAATATAAAAAATGCAGAAATACAACCAAACACATAAAAAATACAGAAATAACCGAATTTTATTCGATAAACTCACAAAATTATTTTACATAATATGAAAAGATAATCTTTATACATTAATCATGAATATATAAAAACAGTAAACAAAAAAAAAGAAAATGTAGATCTAAAGAAAAGAAGAAGAAGAATAAGAAGAATAGTAAATTAGATCTGAAATCAAAATAGAAAAACGATAACAAGAAGCAACGTAAGAACAACAACAAAAAGTCATTTTACAATATCAAAAACAATGAAATTCCTCGCCGGAATCTTATGTGGATCTTCAGCTCCAACAATGGTGAAAAGAATAACAATACGGACAAAGTTTGTAGCGATGTTGGACGGCGATGTTGAGAAAGATGAATGAGGACAACAGATCTGAGAGAGTTTGAAGAGTTTGTGAGATTTGAGAGAGATTGGAAAAATGAGTTGAGAGAGATGAGAGAAACTGATAATGATGAGAGAGAAAATAACTTTGTTTTTTAGGGTTGATTTGAGAAGAGGGGTATATATATGTTCGTATAAAAGTTATAATTTACAGAGTGTATAATAGTTTTGATAATGAAAACATATGTGCGTATAAAAGTAATAATATGATAAATGTTGGCTGTTTGTGAAAAAAGCCCAAAAAAAAAATCCCGACCTTTTACCCCTTTTCAATTCTACCCTGACGTTGAAAACTGGTCAATTTTATCTTATTTCGTATTTTCTCGTTTCAATTGTACCCTAATTTTTTTAATTTTTCACAATTTTTTTATTTAAATGAGAAATCATTTAATTAACTAAGTTTAAAGATAAAATTAAATCTATTTTCATTCAAAAAAATATAAATAAGTCTTTTTTAAAAAAAAACTAACTAAAAACCATAATCAAATTAAATCTAATCTAAATTCTTAATTAATTTAACTAAATCTAAATAAATTTTCAACATATACAACCAATATATGCTAGACATGGAGAACATTTTTTAATTTTTTTTCCAAACGAAGAAAACATCAATTTAATATTTAAGGGTACAGTTGAAACACAAAAATATAAAATAGGGTAAAATTGACCAGTTTTCAACGTCAGGATAGGATTGCAAAGGGGCTAGGGTTTTTTTGAGGCATTAGGCCTTTTTTTTTTTTGTTGTCTTAATTGCAAAATTTGAGTAATTGGTGCTATGATATTTGGCAGGAATAAAAGTAGAGATGGAACTTAAGAGTGGAATGCCAAAAAGATAGGAACAGGTAGAGGAAAAGGCGGGTCTCCATCTTCAGGAAAGAAGCCTGCAGGTAGAGGAAAAGGAGGTTCTGCATCAGCATTCAGCAGTGAAGAGCGGATCTAAGAGAAATAGATAGCACCGTAACACTTCTTATTGCTAAGTATCTCTAGCATTAGCACAACTCTTGGTAAAATATTTTGAAAAGGTCGTTGCCTAGTTTTAATGCAATTGCAGATTGTATGTTTATATTTTCTTCTACTATTCTGGCTTCCTTTTATGTTGTAAGCTTCACCTTCACATGCTCTGCCCAAGGAACAAAATAGGTAAGGATTGTTTTGATTTTATTCCAATATATTCTCTAATTTAATTTCTTGATTTTTATTTAATATTATTTTATTTTTTAAGTGTTTTTTTTATGTTGAAAATTTTTATTAAAAAACAAACTAATTCATTTATTTTAAAATTTATAATGTTTATGAGATATGAAATAAAATATAAAGTTTGACTTTTTATATGTAGAGAGTCAAATTCGCTATTCTTTTTAAACAGTTCATTAGAGATGTTTTCAGTATTGCATATATAAATAATCCTAATATGTTTAGCAGAATGGGTTTCAATTTTTTTTTTTTGACATATCATCTTAAGGACCCATTGTCAAAAGTTTGAGAATATGAGTGATATATTGTTTTAGTAAAACTGTTCTAAAAATATTTGTGATTTTAGATGTATGCATACAAGGTCCAACATACATTATAATCTAGGAACTACGTACTGTGTATGCATGATCATTTAGCTGGGGATCTGTCTGGTGCACCCAAGCCCGGCCTATTTGTGTCAGGTTTGTTCACTAAATTTTCGTAAGACATTCGTCCCACATTAAGTCCGATTTTATTACTGCCAGATTTAAACTTATGCAATTGATTAATTTTTTGACGTATTTTAGACCAATTCCGACTTGAGCCCAGATAAAAATTCTAGGATAAGGATCAGACTTAGATAGAAAAATATGTGTTTGAGAAGTTTTACCACTTAATGTGTTTATTCGATTTGATATAACCTGATCAGATGCAATGGAAGTTAAATCTTAGGGAAAAGGGTCAAATGAGCCCTTCATGTTTGGCCTGAGGAGCAGATTGACCCTCTACGTTTAAAAAGATGCAAAAACACACTTAACATTTAAAAAACAGCTCAAATAATCCCCTCTTCTTAACACCGTTTTTAAAACCGTCATTTATTGCTTAGGTGGAATCCGACGTGGTTTAATGAACTTGAGTTGGTTCAAATATGCCCTCAATCTTTAGCATATGATTCAAGTATGCCCTTCATGTATAAAAATATTCAAATATGCCCTTTATGTATAAAAATATTCAAATATGCCCTTCATGTATAAAAAAGTTCAAACATACCCTTTATATATAAAAAAAAGGATCAAATATGTTCTTCATGTATAAAATGGTTCAAAGTGAATTTGAGCATCAAAATACTCTGCTTGATAAGCCTGCGAGCCTAGTTGAACTTTAGTAAAAAAATTATTCTTAATTATTATGTATATAAACGCAATAAAATCTTTATTTTTGTGCATAAAATTTCATTTTTAAATATTTATACATATAATCAAGTCGAATCAAGTTTGAATTTCAATTATTTTATCGAGCTTGAGCTCGAACTTCTAAAATGATATTTTGTCAAATTAGGTTTTAAACTTTAAATTTTAAAATCGAATCGATCTCGAAAGTGATTATATTTTTCTTAGAATCAACTCTATTATTGCTAATATCTTTTGATACGAGACAAATTTTTCAAAACTTCAATAGGCCATCTTATTCGGTTAATTTGAATAATTTAATCTCAAACCGAACGCAAAATTAAAAATCTACATTTTTTTTATCAAAACTGAACTAATAAACTGAAACTTATAATCAAACCGACCGAAAATCATCGGTTTGGTCGATTAATTTGGTCGATCAATAATTTTGCTCACCCTTACTGGTGATATTTGAACCTATTCATACATGAAGAGTGTATTTGAACCTATTCATATATGAAAAGGCGTATTTGAACATTTTCATACATGAAGGGTATATTTGAACCTTTTCATTAATAAAGGGCATATTTGAACCTTTTCATATATGAAGGTCATATTTGAACCACATGTCAAACATTGAGCGCATATTTGAACCACCTCATGTTCAAAAAGCCACGTCAGATTCCAGTTAGGCAAGAATTGATGGATTTTCAAACGGTGTTAGAAAGAGGGGTTTATTTGAACATTTTTTAAAACGTTATGTGTGTTTTAGCACCTTTCCGAACATAGAGGGCCAGTTTGATCCTCAGGCTAAACTTGGATGGCATATTTGATATTTTTCCCTCAATCTTATGGTGATTCTTGGGCTAATAATCACCGACGGTCCTCGACCTTTGCTCTAAGCTTCCGTAAACCCCCCAACCTTTCAAAAGCTTCCCTAAACCCCCCAACCTTTATGGCGGCGCTCATTCACGGTCCTTATGGACGAAAATACCCCTAAGCGCCGTCTTTTTTTGGCGGCTACAATTCTAAAAAAAAAAAAAAAAGACGGCGCCACGTGTCATCTGACATGTGGCAAAATATCTAAAAAAAAATTGAAAAACCCAAAACACCCTTACAACTATTAAAATTTAATTAAAACAAAAATAAAAAATCAAAGCAAATCAACCCATTCAAACCACTGAATTATTGAAACCGAACCGCCACAACCGAACCCGCCTCCGGTCATCTTCTCAGGTGAGAAAACGACCAAGCTCGTCGTCTTCTCACCTGAGAAGACGACCGTCTTCTCAGATCTGAGAAGATTTTCTCGTCTTCTCAGGGGAAGACGAGCTGCTGCTCGTCTTCCCAACCTGGGAAGACGAGCAGCAGCTCGTCTTCTCCGTTTTTGAGAAGACGAGCAGCAGCTCGTCTTCTCCGTTTTTGAGAAGACGAGCAGCAGCTCGTCTTCTCCGTTTTTCAGAAGACGAGCAGCAGCTCGTCTTCTCTGAGAAGACGAGCAGCACATCTGTTCTTGGAGAACAGATGTGCATCTGTTCTCCAAGAACAGATTTCAGATCTGTTCTTGGAGAACAGATCTGAATCTGTTCTCTGTTCTCCAAGAACAGATCTGAAATCTGTTCTTGGAGAACAGATCTGAATCTGTTCTTGGAGAACAGATTCAGATCTGCTCTCCAAGAGCAGATTCCGATGGGTCAGCGGCGGGCGGCGGGTGGTGGTCGGCGGCGGGTGCGGTGAGTGGTTCGGGTTGGCGGGCGGATTGACCGTGGGTTGGGTTTGATTAAGTAAATTTGATTTGGTTTAATTTTTTAGGGGGTATTTTGGGTGTTTCAATTTTGTTTTGACATTAAATGACGTGTCAATTAACATGTGGCGCCACTATTTATTTTTTTCCAAAAAAAAGGACAGCCGCCAAAACCAAAAGGGTAGTTTCGTCTATAAGGGCCGTGAATGGCGCCGCCACAAAGGTTGGGGGGTTTAGGGAAGCTTTTGAAAGGTTGGGGGGTTTACGGAAGGTTAGGGTAAAAGTCGAGGACCGTCGGTGATTATTAGCCTGATTCTTGACATAAAACATACTTTAATCTTTTAAAAAAAATCAAAATTGACAACTCCATCATGTTAAAAACGCAATGAAAAAATATAAATTTGGTCTCTGAATATATTAAAATAGATTAAGTTGTCAAAACTTTTTATTATTTTTATAAATTAATTCAATATTTTTATTAAAAAGTTAATAAATTTGAAAAACAATTTTTATACACTTTTTTCATTACTATTTTCATTCAATAAATTGTTTTAAAACACCAAAGGTACAAAAAAAACTCTAAACTTTTTCAGAAAGAGCATATAAACCCTTTTAGTTTTTTCTTGTCCATTTGAGCCCTTAATATTTTTCAATGGTGCAAAAAAGCTCTTTAATATTTTTAGAAAGAGCACTTAAGCCTTTTTATTTTATTTATTTTTGAGAACTTAACCTCTGACATTTTTAGTTATTTTTGTGGGTTTTTTTTCAAACGTTGGGTTTTTTTTTCACCATTTAAAAACATTGAGGGCTCAAATGGCCCAAGAAAGAAGAAGAAGTTATGTGTTCTTTTTGGGTAATTTAAGGTTTTTTTGTACTTTGTACCTTTAATTATTTTTATAATATTTAAATTGTATAAGTCAGGTTTTAATTAATATATTTTTTAAATAAAATACAAAAAATTGAGACATTTTATATTTATATTATAGTAAAAAAAAATTAAATCCATAAATATGTATATATAGTTATAGTTACATAACAATTAAAATAATTAAAATAATTATTTTTAAAAATTTAAAGTACCCGAAATTAGTAAAGATGGTGATACGAATTAGTAAAATTGAATAACTTTGTGGCTTGGTTATATATAAAAATAATAAATCAGATTACTTATATTTTCAATATTCTAATATTGTTACGTACAAAAGAAGTTGTTTTACTATAATTCCGAAATGGGGCATTTTGAACTCTAAATTAAATAAATTAATGCCTCAAAGTTGCGTGTTTAATTAAAAAAATGATTAAATTAAAATATTAAAAAAACACAGTTCTATGTTTATAAATTTTATTAGATGAAAATACTATAATTTTACTTTCTAAAAAATCTATAAAAATAAAATTTTAAATTTATTAAATTTTAAATAAAAATACAAAATTGATTCATAAAAATAATAAGAATATCAATAATTTAATGAACTTTTATAAAATTCAGGGACCAAGTCAACTTTTTTTAAGACTGTTAGGGATAGGGGTTTCTATCTTGAAATTTTTAGAAAGGATGAGGTTTGTCTTGTACCAAAATTATCATAGGGTTTAACATTATCTAGGTTGGAGGTTATTAGTAGTTTATCCTAAAAATTTAAATAAAAGACAGGAAAAATAAGATATAATTAGAAGAGAGGATCATGAAGTGAATTTGCATATATATTGAAAAATTATTTGATAGACTTAGTCTACTACGTTATCCGTAAATTGAGCTAATCACATTATAACACGTCATTAAAATGATAATAAAACTTACTCATTTTTGTTAGTATTTTTCAAATTGCATTCCTCATTTGATAAGAAACGCAATGCCGGTGGATCTAGTGTTACAAAGTAGACCATTGTTTTGGATCATCTTGGTTCCATTTATCGAACAATGTCTTCTACTGGTTGGATTCAAGTTTTTGTTTTACTCTAATATCCCTTCTTTTGAAACACTAACGAGAGACTTGTTTACATTGGTTTTAATAAATGATTAAATCTGAGATCTTAATTAGAATTGGTCATCTAAATCTACTTTTATAATTAATTAATAAAATAAATACTCACCTCAAGTGTTCAAACCTCTAAATTTCTTTAAAATATAAGTTTCTTCTTCATTCAAGACGAAATTAAATAAAATACGAAAACTGATTTTAAATTTTGTTTTTTTTCTACTCTTTATAATTAGTTGAAAACTGAAAATGATTTAGATGATAAAAGAGAAGAAGTGTAGAGTTTTCATATACCTGGACATCTACTTTTATTTAGTTATTTACTTTTTTTTAGGGTTAAATAAGATTTTTATTGGAAATCTAAAATAGTTATATTTGTGAGAAACTGAGAAAAGTGATAGAACCACTCCTGATGACCTGAAATGGAACCACTCTTATTTAGTTATTTACTTAAACATGCATACATACATATTTTTTATTTAATTGTTTTTTTCTACATACTATAACATGATAGTGTAAAAGCTTAAAACTTTTTATCGTTTAATTTCTAAGTAACATTTTAGGTTAGATTTGCACTTTAATTTACATTATGTTAATTTTTCAAATAAATTACTAATTTTTAACACATTTTACAAAACAATTATAAGAAAAATAAATAAGAAAAAAATGGATATAAATTTGTATTACTTTTTTTTTTTGGTAAGCCCATCCGGTTTCTAAGGCTTCGCCCTGACTAATCCGGATCCGACCCGCGTCGCGCACCTGGCATGGTGGGTGAGTCTGCCAGTGGGAATTTTCTGCATTCACAAGGACTCGAACCCGAGACCTTGCTTAAGCGATATCAAGCCGCTTACCACTTGGACCAACCCCCATTGGTTAAATTTGTATTACTTTAAATGTGCGTACAACACAAAATATTTCATAATGAAACAATATTTGTTGTTTGTTTGGACTAAGTCAGCACAAATTATAGTGAAAAGAAAGAGAAAAGACCTTGAAAAGTTCCAAAAGTGAGAACAACAATATAATTCAAGCAAATAAACATATTCCAAGAGTTGTCACCTTTATGCTTAATAGTTAATACTCATTATAAGTATGACTAAGTTCTCGTCTTGCACCATAACACAATCATACACAGAAAACAAAAAATAAAGGAAAAGAAAGTAGAAATGGCAGTAATTAGCAAGCCTCATGTAGTTTGCATTCCATTCCCACTTCAAGGCCACATTATTCCAATGCTCAAGTTTGCAAAACTACTTCATTCCAAAGGTTTTCATGTCACCTTCGTCAACACTGAGTTTAACCATGACCGCATTCTTGACTCGAGAGGTCCTAATTCGTTAAACGGCTTGCCTGATTTCCGTTTTGCAACTATACCTCTTCAGCACCCACCTTCCAATTCTCACACTAGTTTAGCCTTGAATTTGCATGCCCTGCGTGAGACTTGTCGAAAGGATTTCTTGAGTTTGTTTCGTCATCTTGTTGCTGAGCTCAACGACGAAGGATCCAATCCTCGTGTTACATGCATGCTCTCGGATGCTATTTTGAATCATAGTCTGACTCTTTCTGAAGAGCTTCAGATTCCTAATGTGTTGCTTTGGAATATGGGAGCTTCTGGATTTATGAGCTTTAAACATTCTCGTGATCAAATCAAACAATGTATTGCTTTTCTCAAAGGTACAACTTTAAATTTCTCCCAAATCGGCTTGCGTTTTGTTTGGTTTATTTTTTTTATTTCTTCCATCTCAAATTAATAGATATATTCAATTTTTTTCCTCCAAAATTATAACTTTATTATATAATTGTCAAATTTACTCACATTATGAATTATTATGGAAAGACAACTGGAATCACGAAAAAACAAAACTTACTGCTACATTAAATAAGAGCAAGTGTTGTCTTTTTATAAATTAGTTCATTTTATCAGAAAAATCTATAATTTTTTTTTTATATTTATCCTAAAATACCTATCAATTTGCAGATCCTAGTAGTGAAACAGGTATGGAGAAGAATTTGGAGAGCATGATGGAATGGATTCCAGGAATGAAAGGAGCTAAACTGAGGGACCTTTCCAAGTTGATCAAAACGAAAGAACAAGTAAACTCCGTCGAAGATTCAACTGAAAGTGACATCGGAAGAGCTTCGAAAGCATCGGCTGTTATATTTCACACATTTGATGCTCTTGAATCTGAAACTTTAAAAGACCTCTCTCTATTCTTTAAAAAGGTATTCAGCATAGGTCCTCTACAATTACTTCTGGACCAAATTCCTGAAGAACAATACAATTCCATAGAATGCAATCTGTGGAATGAAGAGGCAGAATGCATCAAATGGCTTCATTCCAAAGAACCCAATTCGGTTATTTACGTAAATTTTGGAAGCACTACGGTTATGACAGCTGAACAGGTAGTCGAGCTTGCTTGGGGACTTGCAAACAGTAACCATAACTTCCTGTGGATAACAAGGCCAGACTTAATAATGGGAGAATCAGCAATTCTGCCGCCTGAATTCCTGGTTGAAACTAAAGAAAGAGGTTTTATAGCAAGCTGGTGTCCGCAAGAGGAAATTCTGAACCACCCATCAACGGCGGGATTCATGACTCACTGCGGATGGAATTCAATTCTGGAAACTATCTCGTCAGGAACTCCCATCATCGGCTGGCCTTTCTTTGGAGAGCATTTTGTTAACAGCAGAAAAAGCTGCAATGAATGGGGAATTGGTACGGAATTGGGCACCAATTTTGAAAGAGAAGATGTAGAGAAGCTTGTCAAGGAATTGATGGAGGAAGAGAAAGGGAAAAAGATGAAGGAAAAGGCCATGGAATGGAAGAAATTAGCAGAAGAGTGTGTGAATAGTAATGGGTCATCTTCATTCAACTTCAACAACCTCGTTAATGAAGTGCTGCTGTCAAAGAATTGAATTTCTTTGATGGAAAGAGGTTTATTTCTTTTGTAATGATATTTTATTATTTGTTTCTTTCTTTAATTTATTATCTTGTTTTTTTTTTAATGGAATTTATTATCTTGTTAGAGTTATAAACTATGTACTATTTCATTCAAAATGTTATATGTCAGCAATACGCCAATTTGGCTTCTATAATTATAATACTGTTTTTTTTTTTTGAAATAAAAACTTCTATTAATCAAAAGCTGATTGATCAGCCAGTACATAGAATTTGATAATCGAAGGGACATACCCCAACCAATTAGGTAAACTAAAATAGTCATATGCTACCACATGAGATTTTCTATCATAATTAAAACAACATATATGCATCTCAATTAAGTTAAAGTAGTCATGTGCTATCAAACTGATAATATTACAAAGCAAAGAGTTGTTGTTGAAGGCATCCATTACAACCTTTAAAATAAAGGGAATTAGATTAGCTTCGCTTGCCATGATAATACTAACTTTAATCGCACGACTGCTACAACTAGCAGCTATAACTTCATCATTAGAGCCCCTAATCACATCTTCAGTGACATATCTCTTCTCTTGAACATTAAAGACATCATCTATACTGACGCAAAACATACCGATATTTGGTGAAATCCGTCGTAAGATGGTGGCTCTAATTGTTTTAGAAATCCAAATCGCTTGCATCGCAAAAAACAATTTCACCTACAACGATGAAAAAAACTATTCTTAATTTCGATTAGAATAGATCTAATAAAATTAAGATACTAAGATAGAAAATAATTTCTAGATCCAGACCAAAATTGGCTAAGAAAGAAATTTTATTCAAAATTAAAGACAAAAACTATGGAAAAATGCTAAAAAACTGAATTTGACAGATTGGGGAGGTGGTTTTTGGCCAAGAATGGCCAAAAACCACCTCCCAAATGAACAAAAAGGTAAAACTTAATAGGGTTTGATAGGTTTCTCAAAAGAGAGACGTGGGTTATAGAAGAATTGTTTTCTTATAATACTGTTTTTTGTTCTTATGATTCGTTATAATGTTTTAGGTAAAATCACAAAATGGACTAAAACGTCTAAAATTTTCAAAAATACATTTAAAAAAAATATATTTTTACTCAGCATTTAAATAGTTTCTACTTTATTTATTCTGTATCTGAGATATCTATCGAAGATCTATTTTTAAGGTATCATATATATATCTACAGTATATTTTCTTTGTGGGTGAATGTAATATTATAACTCTAATATGTATAACATTTGTGCTCACTCAGAACAATACATGTATTTCGCTAGGAAAATCATTTTTCTAATAAAAAAAAAATCTTATACCCTACTTCTCGAAAAATGAAAAACATAATTTGAACTAAGCAAAAAGTTATTACTACTTCTCTAGAAGTTGTATTTTCCTAATCTACTTACTTCCAGCTAAACGAGACCTATTTTTATTTAAAAGGTCCTTAAGGACTTTAATTATATCGCGATTTCTTTTTTAGACTCTAAATCACCTTTATCAAATTCCGTCCAAATAAGGACCTCACTACTATAATTCTGTCATTTAGCGACGGATTTTTCCGTCTCGATGCTAAATTATTTAGCGATGGAAACAAAATTTAGTGACAGATTTTAGTTATTCAAATCTGTCGCTATATTTTAAAATTTAAAAAAAATAAAAAAGTACTTTTTAATTAAATTGTAAAATGAATTATTATTTAATCTGTCACCTATCGTCGCTCGGATACCCGCGATAGTTCACCCGCGTATTTTTCTTGCTTGTTTTTTGAGCAAATTATTGTGACACCTTCATATTTGACATAATTCACAGTTTAATCTTTTTTGTTTGAAAATCAAACAATATAGCCATTCGCTTTTGTCTCTGTCAACGATTTAGTCTTTCCGTCCATTTTTGGTGTTAGCCAACGAAGTCAACGAAACTATATGATCCTCCATTTTTATTGTTTTTAACGACTCGATCTCTCATTTTTGTTTGTCAATTCCATTCCTCATATTTGAAAAGTAATTTACTTTCAAATCTTTTAACTTCGACTGACACCAAAAATAGACGGAGAGATTAAATTGTTGACGGAAATAAAAGTGAGGGTCACATCGGTTAATTTTCAAATAGAAGAGACGAAAGTGTGAATTATGTCAAATGTGAAGGATCTCGTAGTAATTTGCTCTTGTTTTTTTATAAAAAACTTATTGCACGTTATTATTATGGCATTATCTGTGCTACAAACCAATATAGAAAAGTTAACGATGAAAAACAATTAAAAGACTTCTATTCTATGGGAAAAGATCATTAGTTTTACTCAACTCTGTTGTTCTCACTCAACTCTGTGTCCCAATTAATTAGCCGACAAAACGACAACGTTTTTAGTGAAAAAACCTGCCCATTTTTTTTATTAATTTTGAAAGTAAAATACCTGCCGATTTAAAAATTTAAAAATTCAATATTTAGGGTTTATTTGTGGAGTTTTAGAGCTGAAGTCGAGGGTACTATTCTGGTAAATCAAATTTTAAAAAA
The DNA here is from genome assembly GCF_937616625.2 of Mercurialis annua. Lineage (NCBI taxonomy): Eukaryota > Viridiplantae > Streptophyta > Magnoliopsida > Malpighiales > Euphorbiaceae > Mercurialis > Mercurialis annua. The sequence continues at coordinate 52,162,943 of NC_065570.1, read as the reverse complement.
TCATTATTGTTTCTCCTTTAATAAATCTACGATGGATTCAAATTCAATGTTGGACGAGAGTAAATTTGATGTGCAATTGAAGCTATATGCATTGAGAATCCCTCGTGAACTCTGCAGCAAAGCCACTCGCTCACTTAATGGGTACGTCTTTTAGCTTTATTACACCTAATTCCCAATATTTTAAGTTGAATTACTTATAACTTTTGTTTTGATACACGCACAGATATGTACTTGATAAACCCCGCGTTAAACCTATTATTGAAGATCCTAATTGCGAAAAGAACCGTTATTTGATATTATCTGAACGTGTTCAAAATAATGGTTAGTGAGAGTTTATTTATTTTTAAATTCTGGTTAATGAAGTATTATAGATTGTTGCATTATGAAATTTATTTATAATAGTAATATAGTGAGTTTGTGAATTTTTATCAGTTTTTAATTGTAAGTTTACTGGTGATGTGGCACAGATTTGAGTGATGTTCCAGCTGAAAAACTTGATGAATTAAAAAAAGTATGCAAGATTGAAGTAGTTCCTTATTCAATCACACTTGGATATTCCTACTGGACTGCAGGTTAGTTGGCAGTGTTTCTTTTATGCATATTTGCAGGTTATATTAAGATTAATTTTGGTACTAAACATTTACGTAAGTGTCGCTATTTTTTCTACTAAACATTTCGATTATGCATTTAAGAAAATGTTGATCAATATTTATATGAAGCAATGCTTCACGTGCATACTTTTTGGTTGTTCGAGTTGCTACTAAATCTTTTGGGCAGCAAATACTATAGTTTAACCACATTGATTTATAGATAGCATCATATATGGAAGATTGGCATGCTATACTTTTCCTGCAATTCCTGCATCAGGTGCTCCAGTGACTGTCTGTACGCAGTCATATATCAATTTCTTATGATTTTCGGAATAATACTTGAATATTATCATACTCCATGGACTAGTCTTAGATGCTTGTTAACCTTTTTTCAAGAGCTCTATCTGAGTCAAATTTGCTCGCTGACAAATGACTTTTGGCTACTTTTTTGATTGCAGATCACATATTGAAGCAGATCCTGCCTCCTGGAGTTGAGGTCCCTTCATCTTTCGAAACAATAGTTAAGTCATGAGTGTAACTATTTATGCTGTATTCATTCTCAGTTTCCATGCATATGGACTTTCTTTCTAAGCATAAATTAGCAAAAGAGTCTTGCAATTTTTATGTTTGTTAATTCTAATATAATATGGCTATTACTCGCACCATGTACATTATGAATTTATGAGCATGATCAAATGCTAGTTTGAGATCTCAGCATTGATGAGTGAATCGTTTTTTTTTGTTCTTCCTGCAGGTCATGTTGCCCATCTGAATATACATGATGAATTGCTTCCTTACAAGGATGTCATTGCTAAGGTTATTTATGATGTAAGTTTTCATCAACTATGGCCATTATCGCCAAATTCTCTTAGGGTGTCTCTCCTTATTTTATGTACCCTTTCGTCAATAGTCATGTATCAATTTGTGTTTGTGAGGTAAATCATAATAGACTTTTCAGTTTTTGAATGCTTATCATCACTATTTCACGTTCTTTATATTTTAATATCCTTCACTTTAAATTATGATTTAATAATGTTTCTTTTGTTAAAAAAAAAGGTTCTTACATGTTTTTACTTGTATTGGTAGAAAAATTATCCCAGGATCAAAACTGTTGTTAATAAAGTTGGAACAATTACAAATGAGTTTCGAGTGCCAAAGTTTGAAGTATTGGCCGGAGAAAATGATTTTATCACAGAAGTGAAGCAATATGGGGCTACATTCAAGCTTGATTATGGTTTGGTTTACTGGAATTCAAGGTTGGAACATGAACATATAAGGCTGGTTTCTCAATTTAAACCTGGTGAAACAATATGTGATATGTTTGCTGGTATTGGTCCTTTTGCAATTCCAGCAGCACAGAAAGGATGTGTTGTTTATGCAAATGATTTGAATCCAGATAGTTTTCAATATTTGAAGATCAATGCAAAACTCAATAAGGTTGATAATCTTGTTTTTGCACACAACATGGATGCTAGAAAATTTATTTCCCATGTGATGACAGCACCGTCTTGTGAAAGTCATTTAGAATCTGATGCTTCAACTCTTAAAGCATGCGGGATTCAGAGGATACATGCCAATGAGGAAACAGAGGTTGCAGGTAATTTTATTGTTGAATCTACTTTCTGTCTATTAACATATAGTTTTTAAATTGATCTTCTATTTTTCGTGCAGCCGCGGTGACGGAAGCACCTCATGAGATTGCAAGTGATCACATGCTTGCACAAGATCAATGTAGGCAGGCAGATGCGCCTGTAGCTGCATTTAAAAGGCCTTCAAATTGCAGCCAGGAAGGTACAATTTTCATCAAAATGAGAAATTTGTGACCTTAAAAATAAATGTTTCAGCATTTTGAATGGAACTGGATGGATAAACAATGATTTTTGTCGGTCAATTTTCTAGAGTACATAAATTCTCAATTCATTTTATGAACAGAAACTGAAAACGCCCATGATGCTGCTATGTCCTCTACTTCTAAGAAAAAAGGGAGTGCAAATAAGAAGATGAGAGTCACTGAGTTGGCAAATACTAGGCCTTGGGAGCATGTCGATCATGTGATAATGAACCTTCCTGCTTCTGCTTTGCAATTTCTAGGTATGATTGAGACCAACCTCTATATCCTTTATAGGTGGATACTTCTATGTCCTTGTACATTTGACTGTCAATTTTCTAGTCTTTAGCACCAATAACATCCTTTCATCTGATTTGCCTCGCCTTTTTTCTCCCATCTAAATTGTTTTTACAAGGAAAATCTCAACGCCCTCGACTTATCTAGACTGAGCCAGAAGTCTTATTTTAGTTGCTGACTTTGCTCATTTCTCTGATGTATATAATTCAGTGTAGCATTTTTTCGTACAATGTCAAAATGTCTTTTTATTGTCACTCCAGTCAGCATCTTTTTCATCTACTGAGGTGGATCTCTTGCTGATCCAATGTATTACATTGCATCTTTAGCTTGGTAGGCAAACTTACTTTTAATTGTTACTTTCCTCTCATTTTGTTTCAAAACTGTTTTTTAGACATTTTTGCCACCATTTTTACATCCTGTTTTGTTTTGTATCTGTTAATAAACGAATACTAACTCTTTCAATTTCCATTCCTCAGATTCTTTTAGGGGCATTAGTCAAAGGGAATATTGGAAGGGAAGTCTTCCCTGGATTCACTGCTATTGCTTTATACGGGCAACTGAAACCCAAGAATCTATTATCTCGGTAAATTTGTTGTTTCCTTCCTTTTTTATTTTTTGAATTTGTTTCTCAGGCAATGTAAGTTGATTCCGGTGAATTGGTCGTGTAGCCTCCTAAAATATATTCAATAACTACCCTATTGCAGAAACTGATTCTCTTAATGTTCCACTTTTATATTTTTTGTTTGCAGGAGGCATCGTCTACAATAGGTGCCCCTATCCAAGATCCTGTTTTTCATAGGGTTAGGGATGTTGCTCCGAATAAGGTATATACTACTTAAATTGACGGTTGCTTACAACAGCAATTTTGTTTTTTTGTACATTTTTATATCTGCTTAGGGATACATTTAATTATGCAAACTTAAGGCTTTTATTTATATCATGCAGGCAATGTTTTGCTTAAGCTTTAGGTTTCCGGAAAAATGTTTGAAAGATGCTGCGGGTAGCCATCAATCTACTAATGGAGATTTAGAATTAGTCACAACTTATGTGAATGATTATTTCTAGGCCGGACTTTTATCGATCTATTTGTTTAGTTTATTTGTTTAGTTCTTCGGCGAACTTAGTTCCTTTTACTTGAAACATAAGTAGAAGCGTGAAGGAAAAGCTTAGCAGCAGAGAGCCAGAGACACAAACAAATGTAATGTAAGGTACAATTTTATTTTTGATTGAATTTTGTCCTTAATTCAATGTAAATTAACACTTGTAACATTTGAGCGATTTTTGATCATTCTCTACATGATCATTAAGCAGTAGGATATTTTGGATTTATACTACTTATATTTGTCTTTTATGAAATGATCTACAGTTTATTAATTTTGGGTCAATTTACTCTATAATTTGATGGTCTTGATAATTAAGGGGTGTGAACTGATCCAATATTAACGAACAGTTAGTTTTGTCATAAAATTCAAGTTTGGAAATTTTTGATAATTTTGAGGGGTTAAGTGATCCTTGTTTGAATTTTAATCTTAAAAGTTCCTTTCCCTGCGAATGTGATTTTTGGGGAAAATAAACTAGTGCTGATTTCATGAGCGGCCACAATGCGTGATTTTGAAATCCTTTAACTCACTGAAAGAGCAATTGCAAATAAATAGAGACAATGAGAGCGAAACCCGTTGATTTAAGGTGGAAAGGTTGCACTTATACAACATTCTTTTCTGAAAATTAAAAGTGGTCATTGCCTTTCAATAGTAGAAAACTTAGAAAATCCTATCCGATTTTGTGCATCAATTGTACCTCTGTTTCAAGAGTGTTTATCCCACACAACCGTTGTGCCACGTCATTTTTATAACAAACCAATGAGAGTTTGCGATAGAGAATTTTTTAATTATCATTTATTTTTTTTATAATTAATTTTTCCACATACCTAGCGCATGATTGGTTTGTTGTACGAATGACATGACGCAACGGTTGTACCCAATAATTATTCCTGTTTCAATTAGTTTCAATGAAAACTATGCACTTCCTTTTTTATTTAACGGCATTATCACTCACGATTATGAAAAGACCACGAGTAAGTAAAACTGAAAATAAAGAGATTCAAAATATGCTAATAAATTTATAATTACGCGTGTAAAAAAGTTGTCATGCTGTATGAGTTTGGCTTTAAATAAATTTAGCTTACACCAACTGCTAGAGCTTACAATTATTTAATTTACATGTATATCATGAATAACGCCCTAGTAAACTTATACATAATATTCAAATAGAAAACAGCATACCTATTCTATTTCCAAATATTGTTATGATGGAGATACTTGGTGGATCATGGAATTTAAATTTTGTTTTGGAAACAAAAAATAAACTGAACTTGACATTAGAAAACACTAAATTTTAACTCAAACCAGTCGAAAACAAAAATGAAAATTAACAACATTAAGACACGTGTTGGCATATAAGGGCTGTCATGCACCCATAACCAAAACTAAATAAAAAACTGAACTAGGATCTTCCATTCATTTTCAAATTCTTTCCCAAGAAATAAATCATTTACTCCCAGAAGTATTTCCTGATAGCCAATCACCAAAAGAAAAATTACTCACTCTCTCACATTATAAATTCCGCAGCACCCAATCAATAAACTCGTCTTCTTTTTCTATATCTTTCCATCAATTCTTCTTCTTAGTTCCTCATTCTTGATTCTTGATTCTTAAAAGATTCATATATATCCTAAATACCCATCAAAGACTCTTCAAGAAAAAGAGAAATGAAAAAACAAGAAGCAGTTATTACTTATACTTTATTCTTGTTTGTTCTTGGCGTGGGTCTAAGTAGAGCCAGTAATGGTATCGGAGTGAACTGGGGAACCATGACTACGCGCCTACTGGACCCGGAAAAAGTTGTGCATATGTTGAAACAAAATGGGTTTCGAAAATTGAAATTGTTTGACGCTGATGAAAGAATCATGGCAGCTTTAATTGGAAGCGACATTGAAGTGATGCTGGCGATACCCAATAACATGTTGCATCAGATGAGTGCAGATCCTGATTCTGCTGCTTCTTGGGTTGATTCTAATGTTACTACTTGGATGTATGATGGTGGAGTCAATATCAAGTTGAGTTTCACTTTTTCTTGAAATCTTGTTTTTTATTTCCTCTCCTAAATTTTGTGTTCTGATCATGATCAATTTTCTGTTTGGTTGTCATTTTTCCTGCATTTTCTCTCGTATGTTTGAGTGGTGGTTAATTTGTTTCTTTGGATTCACTAATTAGGAAGCATTACCCATTTGGGTTGTGACTCAGAACTTTTTCTTCTTCGGTTGGATTGTTAAGGTTATTGAATTTCAAGTTTTAGCAGTTGATAAGGGTATATGACCCAAAATCTGACTGATTCGCTGCTGTGCTACCAAAAATAGCATCTCCATTACTTTAATCATAATCTTAAAAAGTTTAGGACAATTATTATTATTGAAATTAAATAAAAATTATTATTTTTTTCACTGCATCTTAAAAATCACTATAATGTCCGCATTTTATAAAAATAAGTGTTACTGAACTATAGGTTTACATTTCGATTAATGTCGTTTTTTTTTACTTAACTTCAATTTTTTTCAAAATGGAAAGTTCCTGTAGCGATTTTGGTTAGTTGTGTAGCAGCAACGGAAAAGGATGCTACATAATTTGTCGTCAGCCATATATAGAAGTTGAGTTACGGAAATATAAAACTAAAAAGGCGATAACTGAAGCGTGAAAAGCTTATACTTCCGTAACCGAAAAAGATTTAAATTCAGAAGGATAATTTTTAAAAGTGCAAGGAGGAAACAGTAATTTTGTCGTAATAAATTATCTCAAATATTTAACTGTATCTCATTGCAGAAGCCACAAACTGAAATTGCCATGGCAACTGATTTTGCATTGCAGGTATGTTGCAGTAGGAAATGAACCCTTTCTTCAAGCATATAACGGCTCCTATCTACAAGTCACATTACCAGCTCTCAGAAATATCCAGCAAGCTCTCACCCATGCAAATCTTTACTCTCGGGTCAAAGTTACAGTACCATTCAACGCCGACATCTACTACTCTCCAGATTCAAATCCAGTTCCATCCGCCGGCGATTTTCGACCCGAACTCGCCGATCCCACCATAGAAATCATCCAGTTTCTCCATTCAAACGACGCTCCGTTCACTGTCAATATCTACCCGTTCTTGAGCCTCTACGGAAATGCTTATTTCCCATTAGATTTCGCATTCTTTGAAGGAACAAACAAGCCGGTCAAAGACGGACATTTGAGCTATCAGAATGTGTTCGATGCAAATTTCGACACTCTGGTTTGGGCGTTAAACAAAGCAGGTTATCCCGAAATGAAGATCATAATCGGAGAAGTCGGTTGGCCAACGGACGGTGATAAACACGCTAATCTCCCATTAGCTCAGAAATTCAATCAAGGATTAATCCAACACGTTCTCACCGGAAAAGGAACGCCGGCGAGAAAAGGTAAAATCGAAGCTTATCTGTTCAGTCTCATGGACGAGAATTCAAAAAGCATTGCTCCGGGCAGCTTTGAACGACACTGGGGAATCTTCGAATACGACGGTAAACCTAAATATAGTTTGGATTTATCAGGATTCAAACACGATAAAGGACTAATTCCAGTTGACGGAGTCAGATACATGGTGAGGAAGTGGTGCGTTTTAGACGCGGAAGAGTTAGAAAATGATTTAACGGAGTTATTGGCGGAGAGCGTTACCTACGCTTGTAGTTTATCGGATTGTACGGCGTTAGGGTTTGGATCGTCGTGTAATCATCTGAGCGTTGAAGGGAATGCTTCGTATGCGTTTAATATGTATTATCAGGTGAATGATCAGAAGGATTGGAGCTGTGATTTCTCTGGTTTGGCGATGGTTTCCGATAAAGATCCGTCAGAGGGGGACTGTGAATTTCCGATTATGATTGCGTATGCTTACTCGTTGGCGATTGGTTTTGATTTGTTGGTGAGAATTGTAGTAGGTTGTTTGGTGTTCTTGGTGTTGCTGTAATGCTTGGAAACTCTGTAACTATGCAAATTTTTCATTTCTTGCGACTCATATTCTTTTCTCTTCTCATTATTTGGGTTGACTCTCCAAATAAAGCCGTAGTGATTGGTATGAGAAATTTTTGTGTCAACATAGGATTAAGAACCATCTATTAAATACTCCCTCCGTCCCACTCTAATTGACAAAATAACTAAATTACAATAACCAATATAAACTAATAAATGACATAGATAGTTACTTATATACCCCTCTATTGATAATGGAGCTAATTAATGCTATTAGTATATTAGTCAATTCTCATTAAATATTCACCATTTTCCCATAAAAAGTTTAAATTTAAATGAGGGTAAAGATGGTAAGTTAAAGGAAAAAATTATAGTTATGTTAGTTTTGTCAATTAGAATGGGACACCAAAAACTCTATATTTTGTCAATTAGAGTGGGACGGAGGGAGTACATAATAGATGGTATAAATAAATATTACATCCAATTAATAAATAGTATTTATTTCTAACTAAACTATCACTAATTAATGTTATATTTATTGATTAGATATAATATTTATTTATGCCACGTGTCATGCATTCAATTGATCGTTTATAATTTTATGTGGTGAATTAGGTTCACACAAAAATTTCTCGCGTTAAAGATACATCTCAAGATGAAATAATCAAATAAAATTATAAACGAGGCAAATTAAACATCATAAATTCGAATTAAATTTATTTTTCTTGACATATTTTTTTAAATTGCGAGGTAGATGATAAATGATTTATAGAAAAAGAAAGAAAAATTTGAACTCAAATTTTTTAGATATGCAGTTGAAAATCTATTATAAACACGAGTTAAGAAAAATATAATAAATTTGAGGCTTCATCATCAAAAAATGTCAAACCTTTGCATGATGTGTCAGCTATAGCTAAACCTTTTAAAACCACCAGATTAGGCCAATTTTTCTATATTATGTTTTCTCAGCCATTTTTAAATCGAACCGAATTTATTGTCCGCATGTCATCCATGTCAATTCCAACTCATTAAATTAGCTAACATGGCAACATCCCAAACCACTAACTCAATTTAATCAAACCACATACTAAACTAAATAAAACCAAATCCAACTAAACAAATCAACTTCAATAAATTCAGTTCGATTCAAAAATGGCTGAAAAAGAAATAGAATATAGAAAAATTGGCTAAATCTAGTGGTTTTAAAAGTTTTAGTTATAATTGACACATCACACAAAATGTTTGACATTTTTGAATGGAAAGATTTTTAGGTAGGCTCAGTCCACCACGTCATCCGTGAACTAACCTATGACATTATGGCACGTCATAAAAATAGTGGCACTATTGTAATTTTTTTATTACTTTTTACACTTTTGAATAGTAATATTACGATAGTGTCACTATTTTAATGATGTGTCATAATGTGATAGGTTTAGTCTACGGATGACGTGGTGGTTAAGTATACCTAAAAATTTCTCTTTTTAGTGACTAAGCTTAAATTTGAATCAAATTTAATTTTTTAATTTTTTTTAATTGTAAGTTAGATGATAAATGTTTTTAGAGAGAGAAAATATTTTGTTTGAGAGGGGAATAAAAAATAAAATAAAATAAAATAAAGAAATATGAAAAAATTTATTTTTAAAAAGAAATCTTTTACATCTTAGTAAAAATATAAATTAGAAAACTATAGATTTTTTAAAAAACAATTGGAAAGTTTTTTTTTAGTGAGGTATTGTTTAGTAATATGTTCCAATTATTAGGAAAATTATGTAAATATTCCTTAATTCTTTTGAACCATACTCACCGAGTCACCCCTAATAAATACGACTGCAAATGGTGCGTTTAGAAGAAAGAATAGGAAACAAAACAAAAATTGAATTAAAAGAGCCAACAAAGAAAGGAAAAGGAAAATCGTAGATCTGGTTCTGCTCTCTTTCATCTTTATTCATATCTCTAATTACCCTCTCAATTGGCCCCTCAAGATCTAAAACCACACCGTTTTCAGCTCCCAAACCCGAACCAAAACCACCATTTCTTAATTTAGGGTTAACAGACCCCTCTCTCTTGTATATATTTCTATCTTTGATTTTATTCACCAGTTCAAACATTCAATCATACATCTATTCGTTTTCAAATAAAAAATTATCGGTTACAAATGTCGGTGGCGCCGGGAAAATCGTCGTATCGGGATCGGACGCAGGAGTTTTTTAGCGTAGCGGAGAGGTTAAAGAAGTCATTTTCGTCGGCGAACAATGCAGCGGCATCTACTAGTAGTACTCATTTCTCGTCGAAGTCAGATGCGGCACGATCTGTGGTGGCGATTCAATCCGAGTTTAATAAACGAGCGTCTAAGATTGGATTTGGTATCCACCAGACTTCTCAGAAGCTCTCGAAACTCGCTAAATGTAAGTTTTTCTTTTTTCTTTTCGTTTTTTGTAATTTGTTTTAATTTTAATTAGAATCAAGAATAAATTTTATCTATAGGATACTTATTTCGGTGTGTAGGATTTATAACTTGATCGTGATTAAGTTGAGGTCTAATTTGTCTTGTATATTTGAAATTGGTTTATACCTAGATTAAAGGTTATTTGGCGGTGAAACTGGCTTTCCTCTTAGCAGTTCTTATCTTTCAAGCTAACAGATTATTTGCTCTTGCATTGGGCATTTTGGACTTCATTTAGAATTAGGTCGCCTTTATGTGTATATCACTTTATGGTTTCAGATTGTTTGATATACTTTGAATGAAGGTAAATGGAGTAAAGTATTAGTTCTCTGAAGTGCATTCGCGATATGAACTATATTGCTGTGGTCCGGTACGAGTCATAATTGAAGGGAATATGTAACTACTAATATCTGGTTTTTAAATTACGGTTCCTTTCTTTAAATTCAAACAGAAGTTGATGAATATATTTTCATATTCCAGGAAGGTCGCTTGCTAAAACAGTCGTATGATATTTGACTTATGATTGATTTTTTCACATTGCAAAATGATTGTTGAGTTTTTTAATGAAAACTACAGGCACATGGATTAGATATTTATGTAGATCTAGGAGTGCCAAATATCTTTTAGGATTACCTGTAACTGCGAGCTTCATGGAGATGTGAAATTGCCTTCTAAGTTAACCTCCCACACTTTTGGTTAGTTTTCCTTCTCATTATGTGCTCCTTATGAAGACAGTTTACCCTTTCACCGCCATCGGGACTTTGATATCATATTGTTAGCATCAAGGAACTCAATTTTGTATGAGCTGTTTTACCTTTATATAATTATATGGTATAGTTTCTCTATATGTCTATCTCTGTTGTTTTCATTTCAAATTTATTTTTTTCACTCGATTTCTTTGTGGATGTCTAGTTTGAATAAATTTAAAAGAACAAATGAGGCAATGAATTGATATCTGAAAAACATATACTATGAAAAATTGTTGGTCATTCTCCGACTGGAATGTGCTTTGCAGTTGTGTGATGTATCTCCCAAAAGATAGTATTGTTAAATTTGTTCACTTCGTTTTTATCAGTGGCAAAGAGAACATCAGTGTTTGATGATCCAACTATGGAGATCCAAGAGCTTACAGCAGTTATAAAGCAAGATATTACTGCACTCAATGCAGCTGTAGTAGACCTTCAGCTTGTTTGCAATTCGCAAAATGAAAGTGGAAACATCTCAAGTGACACCACAACTCATTCAACCACTGTTGTAGATAACCTGAAGAACCGCCTGATGAGCGCCACAAAGGAGTTTAAAGAAGTTCTTACAATGCGAACAGAGGTAAATTAATTTTTTTTTTTGGCTTTATGTTTGTCACAGCTTAGCTCTAAAGAACTTGACATATGTATTGTTAGTGCACTGTTTTGAAATGTTGGATTTTTTTTTTTGGTATGTTTGCAGAATTTAAAGGTACATGAAAACAGAAGGCAATTGTTTTCTTCAACTGCATCTAAAGATTCTACAAATCCTTTTGTCCGACAACGTCCATTAGCTTCTAGATCTACTGCTGATACATCTCCAGCTCCTCCCCCTCCATGGGCCAATGGGTCTGCATCTTCATCCCAATTATTTCCCGGGTATATAACAAAACAACTGACCAGTGTTAAGAATTTATTATCAGAAGCTTCTGTTTCTTCCAGTCATAAATGAGACACTGATATTATTAAATGTGAAAAGTGATTTTTTTGTACAGATTGCAATAGCATTTCTCTGGTTAGAGAGTGAAAATACATTCCACTAAATTTGCATTTCTTATCTTTTTCCAGCAAGCAGGCAGATGGTGAGTCAGCGCCACTGTTGCAGCAGCAGCAGCGTCAACAGCAACAGCAGATGGTTCCGCTACAAGATAGTTACATGCAGAGTAGAGCTGAAGCTCTGCATAATGTTGAGTCAACCATTCATGAGCTGGGCAATATATTTACACAACTAGCAACCATGGTTTCTCAGCAAGGAGAGCTTGCAATCAGGTTTGTTCTTTTAGTAGGATATTCATCATCTGAACAAGCATATAGTCTCGAGAGAGTTGTGATTGAGCACTGTTGGAGAAACAGATCTAGATGGGGGGAAAAAGAATTTTTTTTTTGTGTTAGAATTGTTTCATCAGTTATGAGATTGAGCAATGGTCTTCAACTGACAAGGAAAACGCCATGATTTGCAGGATTGACGAAAACATGGACGAGACACTGTCAAATGTAGAAGGGGCACAAAACCAACTGGTGAGGTATCTTAACGGTATTTCATCCAACAGATGGTTGATGATCAAGATATTCTTTGTATTGATTGCATTCCTCATGATTTTCTTGTTTTTTGTGGCTTAGTGATAATATACGTAAGAGAATGAAAAATAAAGGACCATATCAATTTTCTCCTTGTCATGCAATTCTATTCCTTTTTACTTAAGTTGAGAATGTAAAGTATGTTTTGTACTTAAAATGGTGAAAGATAGGTGCACAATTTTTGGCGTAAAACTGTCTTAATTTATTGAGAAATCGTCTTTGTATTGTTTCTTTAACTGAATCTAGCTAATCAAATATGGAATTGTTTGCAGCCTTCTATTTAAGTAATTTAAAGAAACTAGCTGCCAGAAATGTCTGAAAAGGAATTTCTTGTATCAAGAACAATCTGGCCTTTGTCTATTTGTTTATTTCTATTAAATTAATTATTGGAAATTTGACTTTGCCTTCAATAAGAGTGATTTGTTGGATTCAATTGCTCAGATATCTTCATCGGTTCCACTTTCCAGAATAATTTGTTTTTCCTTCTCAGTTAATCAAATCTATGCGGTTTCCATGGCTAAAGTAGCAAGCACCTGTAATGGTATAAAACTATAAATTACTGGTAAATTTGTCTATTTTCATTGTCAAAAGTGGCCTTGATTATAAAAATAAAGGGAAAAGGGTCAATTATGCCCTTAACGTTTGCCTCAAGAATCAAGCAAGTCCTCAACATTTAGAAAGATTCAAATATACTCCTAACGTCTTAAAAAGTGAACAACCAGGTCCCCATTTTAACTTATAAATGAAACGTTGGGGCCTGATTGTCAAAATTGGAGGGCCTGATTGTTCATTTTTCAAGACGTTGGGGGCATATTTAAATCTTTCCGGACATTGAGGGCTTGCTTGATCCTGGAGGCAAACTTTAAGGGCATAAATGACCCTTTTCCCAAAAATAAATTATATCCTATCCTTTCAGTTTTTACATTTAATGAAATCACATGTAAAGTGACAAGCAAACAGCCTAATAACCAAAATTTCTAAAGTTTAAAGTATTATCATTTATATCCTAACCTTACATTTTTAGAAAAACCATAAAATTAATAGAAAAAAATCGCTTAATTTATCAACTCTCTAATAATTGATATATACAGTGGATTGAAAATTTATTAATTATTAATTTATAGAATTTGTAAAAATATTTAATTAAAAATTATGAAATTAACATATTTAAGCCATTTGCATTTATGGACCTAATAATATTATATTACAAAGAAAAATCAAATAAATATACTTTACAATCACTAAAATTTCTTTATTTATTTGTAGTGTTCTTCACCAAATTGATAAATTAAAGAAGCCTTTTATTTTAGCATCTTAATAAAACAAGTGTGAATAATTTAATATTTTCCTCTCATATATATATATATATATATATATATATATCTATCTTTTAGAAAAATCTCTAATAAATATATCTATATAAAATTTATGAATCAATTGGGTCAAAAAGTCCGTCACTTAAAAATTCAGGAGGTAAATTGGCATTTAAGCTGAACACAAACGAGAAATTCATAACGGCAGTGTAACACCCGACTGTTAAAGGCACCGTCAATTATTCTACCCACACAATTCAAATCTTAAAATAAAAGCGGGAATTTGAATTTGAATTTAGTAACGGCCATCTCCTTCATTCTCTTCTTTTATCTCTCTCTGTCACTCTCCTTCACAAACAAACACTACAATGGCTTCTCTTACACCAGGTATCCTCCTGAAGCTTCTCCAGTCCATGAACTCCACCACTCGCGTCACCGGCGACCACCGCTCTCCTCTCCTTCAAGTCACCGGCATTGTCCCTGCCCTAGCCGGATCTGACCTCTACTCTAGCCAAGGCTTCTACGTTCAGCTCTCTGATTCTCTCAATTCCACTTACATTTCCCTCTCCGACCGCGACACCGATCTCATTCTCTCTAATAAACTTCAGCTAGGCCAGTTTGTTTACGTTGAGCGTCTCGAATTCGGCTCTCCTGTACCTAGGGTTTGCGGTATCCGCCCGATTCCCGGACGACATACTTTCGTTGGGACGCCTCAGCCGTTGATTGCGCGTATTTCTGATTCCAAGAGAGAGTTTGTTGTTCAACCAGTGGATAATTCGGAGTATACAGTAGATCCTATTGCTGTTTATTTGGCCAACAAGAAATTTAACGAGTTCTCAAGAGCTGAAAAAACAGAACCAAAATCTGATTATTTTGGTATCAACAATAAGAACAGCAAGACATCAGTTAGGCAACCACTCGCATCCCGAGACAATGTGGCGGATGAAAATAGCAAGGTGCCGCAGAGATTTTGTTCCCCCGGTGGAGCCAAGAGATCTGTTTCTACTGGGAAGAAAAATGGTGGTGTAGAACGAGATCCTTCTCCGGCTGGAGCGAAAGGGAAGAGATCGTCGTCTCCTGCGCCTTCTAAATGCGTGGTTCCGAGTTTGGCGGCGGCTAAAGAGGAGAACAGGAAGGTGTCCAGGGAACCGGCTATTATAGTTCCTTCCAGGTATAGGCAACCATCGCCTAGTAGGAAGCAGGCGTCTCCCAACCCGCGAAGGGCTTCGATTTCTCCTGGGAGGAGACTGTCTGGTGGTGTGAAAGTGTCGCCTGTTGTGGGTGATTCTGCTACTAAGAAAAAGATGGTGGGTATAGCAGCTGCGATTTCGAAAGCTTCTGAAGCACTTGTTGGGTCTGCTAAGAGTAGTAGGAAGAGCTGGGATGAGACGCATGTGATTGGTTCAGGAGAGCAGAGAGAGAAGAAGAAACCCGATCTACAATCCATTTTGCGGACTCAGGTGAATTCCCTGATTCAGTGTAGCTATTTCATACTTAACAGGCATGTATATGTATATATATGTTTGAGCTGATTCATATTAACTGTTTAACTCTTTGATCGAGGCCTAAACATGGCTAGTATTCTAATTCTGCATATTAAATGTAGTTATTGAATGTATTTGGTAAGTAGAAATCAACAGCTAACATGGTCAGCTTTAATTCTGCATATTAAATGTAGAAATCATAAGTCGAATCTTTTCTTGTATTTTGGGATATCTGATCTTTTCGCTGAATGTTTCAGGCTGCACTGTCTAGGCGTCTAAGTGATGCAAATAGTCGACAGTCCAATCACGATGATGACTCCTCAAGCAGCGAGACCATAAAGGGTGATTCACCGGTTTGTTTAGGCAAAGAAAAGGCAGGTTATGCAGCTCTGGGATTCACCGTTCATGAAAAGAAATGGACTGATGGGAGTATTCCATTGGATACAGTCTCTACAGAACTTGGTAAACTTGGAAAGGTGACAACACAAAATTGGAAATCTGCATCAGCTTCAGTTAATAGTTTTCATTCAATGCTAAATGGACTTTTACATGTTGACAAAATGCAGGAGGCAATGCAAAGGAGGATCGTCGCTTCTACGGCTGCAGCTGAAGCATTGGAGGAGGCTATTGCTACCGAGGCTATTGTAAGGAGCTTAAGGTATGTATGTTATTCAGTAGTCAGATGCAGTTATTAATTCTATGATCTAATTTATATATAGCATTAGTATCAATGTAGACATAATAAGCCATTCATTTACACAGTTAAAAATGAAGAGAAGCGTCATTTGGATTCAAAAACTTCTATGGCATGATCAATTACATCTAATTTTATTCACTAAGGTCAAATATCCTCAGAAATTTATAATTTCAGGAAAAATGGTTCTACATTGTTCATATTAATCTATCTCCATTTGAATCTATTTAATCCAAGTCTGAAAGTTTTAAAACTACTTGACCTCAATTGATTTAAATTGGATCTATAATCTATTTAATTATGTGACACAACTTTACCGAAATTAATTTTATCAAGCTATCTTGCATTCAACTCTAAGCGATATTTTCTGTAAAGTAGTGATTATCATGGACATAATTGTGTTTTGGTCCCATCTATGACTTGCAGTGTATTTTCAGAACTTTCCTCTGTATCCAAGGCTGGAAATCCTTTACCAACCATAGATAGATTTTTCTCAATTTATGACGACGTTATCAAATATACCACAACTGCTGAGTCAGTTGCTGCTGGCCGCTCAGAGCAATTAAAATCTTCCTCTCTTTGGGTTGAAGCTGCTTTAGCTACTGATCTTGAGATTGTTTCTCTACTAAACACAAGCAAAACCAATGATCATCCTCCGACCAGTCTGCCAAAAAGTTTGTCCAGGCGGCAATCTCTAAAGGCTGCTGCTAGTTCAACCGCAGCGGTTGATCCTATAGTCGGAGTTTGGACAAGAGGCAATGGAATGAAGGAAACAGTAGAACTTGCAATGAAATTGCAGGCTGAAATGCAAATTTGGTTTGTAAAATTTGTGGAGGATTCGCTGGATGCGGGTTTTCGGGCACTCGGAGGAGGAGAACGTAGTAGTGGTGGTGGTGATGGAGTTAAAGCAATGCCGATGAGCTCGAGCTCCGTTGCAGCTATATTGTCTCAGTTGAAGAGAGTAAATGATTGGTTGGATGGTATAGTGTTAAAAGGAGATGATGTTGTGATACTAAAGATTGAGAAGCTTAAGCGAAAAATCTATGGATTTGTGATTCAGCATGTTGGAACTACCTTTGATAACTCTTCACAGGTTGCTTCATCTTGATTTCAGTCTACTTCTTATCCTTGTTATTCTCTATTTTTTTTCCGACACTATGCTTCAGGAAATTTGTCAATTTCTTAGTACAAAATACTTGAGCTTCTTACATAAAAAGTTTATCATTTATTTTTATTCTAAATTATGCAGGTAGGAGTGTCAAAATATATTACGGATCATGATCGTATAGAGTAACCTACTCTCTTGACACGATTAAAATTTACACGAACACGGTCTATTTAGCTAATTGTGTCAAAATTCTCAACCCTAATACGACATGAATTTAAAACAAGTAACACAATATGACATGTTTAACATAGTAACACAAATAACATGATTAATGCAATTAACATGACTAAAAATGCAAACACGATACGAGTAACACATCTCATTTAACCTATATAAATATGATTTTAAATTCATACTCAAATTATAAAATTTTAATATAATTATTTTATTTATATATTACTGATATATTAGACTTAATTTATTTAATAGTTTTATGTTTGTATCTTATCAAATTATATAGTCTTTTATTTCAATATTACTATAAATAATATAATTTATAGGAAGATTAGACGGATTCGCGACTAAACCCGTGATGCGACCATTTATTATAAATGGGCTGGCACGTTAACGTTTCGACATAAAACTGCTAAAATTGAATATGGATTCACCGATTTTATGTATTTGACGAATTAGGTTAGCGCGTCATGACCCATTTTGATAGACTTACATGCCAAGATTTTTTTTAACAATGAAGAGAGGCAAAGTCTAAAACAAATTAAGACACAATGTCTCTAACGTAAGAGATCCCGTACTGATCATGTATGATCCACGAAATTAAAGTAGAGGGAGGACTATCATGTTGTAATCATCATTAAACCACGCTAAATGATCCGCGGCAAAATTAGCTTCTCTATAACTTTGACGGATATCAACCACCCAATCTCTTCCATCAACTCCCGAATAGCAGCAAGCCAGGTGAGGTGGAAGTCTTTATGCATTTTAGCCATGCATGAGACCTTTTATATTTTAGCCACACCAAAGACTATGGTGAACAAATACGTCGGCCTACCAAATTAACCGACTAAAATCAATACCTTTTGCTCAGTTTGTCTATTATAAATTTGAATTTAATGGGTTTGGTTTGATAATAAATTATAGATTTTTGGTCATATGTTCAGTTTGAGGTTTGAATTATTCAAACTAATCGAATCGCACTGAATAAACCAAACTTTTGATTTTTTTTAACTTTCCTTGTATTTCTTGTTGGTTTTAACTGAAATACATACCTATTTGGTTGGTTCAGTTTGAAACTTTGTTTTTCCTTTTTCTTTATCCGGCTAGTTCTGTTTCGGTTAAATTTTTTTATTTATTGGTCCATTTTTCAGCATTCTGTCAATCAATTAATTCAGATTGGAATTTTCAGTTCAGTTTTGACCGAATGCTCACTCTTTCAAAAACCACACTAACGTTGGGCATATTTTATGAAACCATATAAAACCTTATGCAACTATATGAAAATATTTGAAACTAAGTTGAATTTAACTTTTACGAATTTACATGAGACCATTTAAAACGAACTGAAATCGTATCAAAAACTTATGAAACTAATTTAAATTAACTTCTATGAATCTTGAAATATTTGCAAACCAAGTGAAACTGTAGTTAAATTTATACTTGACTAATTTTAATCACTTCATTATAGCATTGATTCAATTACATGTGTCTCTCAAACCAACAGTATAGGGATTGAAATGAATTAAATTGGGAAAATTATGGATTAAACTGTCAGAAAACAACGAAAATTCTTTTTGAAAAATTTAATCCAAATAAAGGAGTGAATTGGTCTTTTATCCATTTTCCCACTGTATTAGGATTAGAATGAAATAAAATTCCAATTATAACCTTAGCAGTTTATAAATTTGATATGTTTACACATAGCAACCCTAGTACCGACCACTTACGTTTTCCCCACATCTCTGTCCTTTCTTCTTCGCTCATCAAACCGCAAACCAGACCAAACTCAAACAATTTAATTTGTTTTTCATTAAAACGAACCGCTTTTGTCTCTCGTTTTGATTTCTGTCATTCGTTAGTAGTTTTACCGTTTTCAATTTTTATTAAAACTTCTTTGATCTGTGTAAATTCTCAATCTCAGTTGAATCCTTAATAATTACATTTACATCTCTAGGTTTGTTTCGATTGATTTTGTGGGTTGAGAATGGGGAGTAGAAAAGAGGAGAGTTTGAACAGTAAAAACGTGTTTGCAGCGTTGGGTGTGTTGAGGAAGAAGAGGAAACCTTCAGATACCAAAAAAAGTGATGATTCTGAGAAGAAAAGTTCCCAGGAAGATGTATTTTGGGCTCCTGCCCCTCTTAATGTCAAATCATGGGCCGATGTTGATGAGGAAGATGACGACGATTACTATGCCACCACTACTGCTCCTTCTGCTTCTGGTTGGGCTGCTTCTCATACCTTGGATTCTAACCACCAAATTGAGGGGGACAACGCTGATGATGAGGTATTATGCTTAATTTGGATATGTTTGATTGTTTAATTTAGGTTATTTTTTTTAGATTATAGTGTTGTGTTGGATATAAGATCATGAGGAACCAAATCTATGACTTTGTTGGTAATATGTTTGTCTACTTTTCTTTTTGTGGTTGATTGAGCGAATGTTGATGTTTTTTTTGGACTCAATTGTGTGTATAAACTAAATTGTTGTGGTAGATTAGTAAGGTGTTTATAAGTCTTTAATACTCGGCTTGTAATTGTTTACGGTTATGGATATTTGTTATGCCGAGATGGGTTTTGTCCTTTTTATTTTCGGTTCGATTGCTGTAATTTTATGTGAGTCTTATCTGAGTTTGGTTGTCTTCTTTTTTCTATTGTCGCAGCGTTATGCTGCTTATTTGGTGATGTCGAGATTTGTACTTGCTAGCTCACTGCTGTTAGACTTGTCATAATTGGCATTTTTATGTGTTATTGTTATATGACGATGTGGTTATCTTTTGATATGATTCTGAATCTTGTTTTTCATCAAAGTTTTACTCAATTCATACTGGAAACAAATGAAGTTGGATATCCTAATGACTTTTTCCAATCCTCACCGTCACTGTCTTTTAATCTTATATTCATAAATTTGGTTATTTATTGCTAAATGTACAGTGCACTATATGTTGCAGGAAACTGATAGTGAGGCAGAAGGTCTTGATGAAATTGATGATAATGTTGAGGAGGAACATGAAAGTGAACATGAAACCGAATCACTAGTAGTAGTGGATGCAGTTATTAAGAAGCCTCCTGAAGTTCCGGTGCAAAAGGAATCTGAAAGGCAGCTGTCAAAGAAGGAGCTTAAGAAAAAGGAACTCGATGAACTCGATGCAGTTCTTGCTGAGTTGGGATTAACCAAACAGGAGAATGGCAGCCAAGAAAATTCCCAAGGTAACCTGGCTTTAGTTTATTTCATGTCTCTTTCTCTCAGATTTCCTTGTTTCTTTTTGTTGCCAACTGTGAATGTGTTAATTGAACTCTTATTTGATGCCATTCAATTTAAATTTTAAAATATTTTATTTGTCTATCTAAATTTTATCATGTACTTATTTCAGATTTTAAACAGTAAGAATGTTAGAAGTTCTCTTTTCTTTCGTCTCCCAGCAGCATACTTTTGCTGTCTTCCTTGACGTTTAGTTGTTCTCTTTTCTATGAAATCACTGTATCCCAGAAACATACTTTTGTTGTCTGCATTGACGTTCATGTAATTACTCATCCAACTATGTAAGGGCACTTTTCTTATTTTTTGTAAGCATTGTGGGAGCATGACGAGAAATGCCATTCAAATCACAGTTGCAATTTGAACTTTGATGTCCATGATTCCACTCTTTTCGCTTTATTTTATGGCCAATGTTTGCTAAATAATCTTTACTGCATGCAGCAGTTGTGCAAGAGAAGAAAAAGGAGAATGACGGGGAGGCGGAGAAAAAGGATAATGCCCCTGGAGAGAGCAAAACTTCCAAAAAGAAGAAAAAGAAGGAGAAGTCGTCAAAGGAAGCAAAAGAATCTCATGATGAGCCACATGGTGAAGATGTCGGAAATGGGACAAACGACACGGCTGAGACAGAGCAAGCAGCAGATGATACATCTGCTGTTGATGTGAAGGCGCGCTTGAAGAAAGTAGCATCTTCAAAGAAGAAGAAATCGAGTAAAGAGACAGATGCTGCTGCGCGAGCTGCTGCTGGTGAGGCTGCTGCGCGAGCTGCAAAGCTTGCTGCTGCAAAGAAAAAGGAGAAGAATCACTACAATCAGCAGCCGGTGCGGTAAGCCAGCTAAAATTTTGTTCCCTTTTATGTCACTCTTTTTTCTTTTCTCATCCTTGGACATGTACTTGTTAATTTTGCCAATGGGCAATAAAGATATAAGGTTCTTTATTTTGTGAAAATGACTTTGAACAGGGTTCCTGGTTTTAAATTTAGGGTTAGGATTCTTATAATTATGGTTTTTCTAGTCAATTCACAATATCTAAGAAGAGCCAATTTTGGGTTCTTGAACTTCTATTGTTGGAATGATGAAAGAGTACTATTTTTTGGTACTGTGAATTTGAGAAATGTCATATTTTATTTTTTAAAATTTGGTAATGTCTTGCTGCATCATTTATTTTCACAATTCACATTTTAGTCCCTCTTGTTTGAAAATCGAATGATATGGTCCTTCACTTTTATTTTAGTCAACGATTTAGTTCTTGCGTCCATTTCTGGTGTTAGTCAACCGAGTCAATGGATTGACAAAAAAAAACTGAGTTAATGGAATTATATCGTCCCCCATTTTTGTTTCTTTCAACGATTTGGTCTCTCATTTTTATTTCTGTTAACGATTACGTTCCTGATGTTTGAAATTAATTTACCCGCAAGTCCTTTTAACTCCGTTGGCTAACACCAAAAATAGGCTGAGGGACTGAACTGTAGGCGAAAATAAAAGTGAGGGACCATATCATTTATTTTTTAAACATGAGAGAATAAAGTGTGAATTATGACATGTGAGAAGCTTATAGTAATTTGTCCTTATTTTAAAATATATATTTTTCATCACGAGAATTTACCATGTTTAAGTTTCATTGATATTACTGATAGTTTATTTTATTTTTCTACGTTGAAGATCAAATTAAGTTTTTCTACCCAAAAAGTTAGTACCAGAATATCATTTTATTTAAAAAATGCGTATTGTTCTAAGAGAGGTTGAATGAGGGTATCGAAATGTAATCGGTATTGATTCTCAAACTAGATGGATTTCACTGCATTTATACAAATTTTTTGTCAAAGATTAAATTTCATTGGATGAAGGATGATATATACAAAGAGGAAATGACTCCTCAACACTAACAAGTAAGCCATTCCATAATTAAATGATGAGAACTGTAAAAGCAGTCATTCATAAGAGCTTTTGTAGCCACTGAATGGGCCACTCAATTAGAACTATAGATTACAAATTGAAATCTATTTTCCGAAAATCGGGAAACTAGATCAAGGATATCAACTAAGACTGTTACAATATCCACGTCATCAGTATTAGAGGAATTCACTGCATTTATAGACGCCGATAGTCCAAAATCAACAACTTCTCTATTGCTATTCGTAGTTCTGCTGCCTCAGCCATCATTGGTTCTACAATGCCAAGAAACCGCCGTGCCTCGTCCAAAACAAATTTTCCTGTCAAATAACGAACCACAAAGCCAATAGCCTCTAATAAGAGGTTCATATTTATACCTTTTTCGTCATTAGAGGGATTTTATGGTAAATTTATAAAACTTTATTAATTCTCTTTAAAGATTGAATGCTGATAGTCTGTGAGTAACAACTTTTCCATCGACGTTTCAAAATTCTAGAGCTTCTATCACAATCAGTTTCATCACTCTAAAAATTGTCAAGCCCCAACAAAGATAATATTATCTGTAAAATCAAAAACCTCACGGGCACCAAATATTTAGCAACCTCAAAATTTATCATAACCTCTTAAATTGTGAATTTTGGATAATAATTCTCTTTGTTGTATGTAAAAAGTTAGACAATCTTTAACTTGGATTGATTTGAAGACCTTTGCATGTATGCCAAAAGAGAAATTAATTTTTTAAAAATTAATATAATTTAGATTGAAATTTTAAATTAATAGTTACAGTTTTACTATTTCATTTATTGTTAATATGAATTAGTAGCACAATTTTAAATTTCAAATAACTAAGCACATTAACTGCCGGATCTATAAATGAATTCGATTGAGAAAGTAGTAAAAACATAATATGCATTTGTAACAATTTTAATATTCGTCTCATTAATATATTGCTTAAAGAAATATTAAATTTTTGAAAAGAAAATAAAATAAAATTTATATAAAAAAATTATAAAATAAAACAAAACAGATTTGAAAACCTGTTATTATAGATAAAAATAAAAACTTTAAATATTAATTTTTTGAAAGAAATAATTTGCTGTGGATCTAATAAAATAAATGAGTTAGAAAAAGGCTTGATTTATTGGAAAAAAGGAGATTTGGAAAAAGAAAAAGGATAAAAAAGGAATGAGAAAAATGGAGCAGTGGAAGACCCTTATCCTTTTCTATATATGGCACCGATATAGATTGTGTTGTGTCTCTTCGTCCTCACAGACACTGCCTATGCACGCAACTCTCTCACTCAAATCTCACGCCATTTTTCAATCTCTTTTTTTTTTTTATCATTGAACCTGACCTTTTTGTTTTGTTTATCTCGCTTTATCCACTCATAACTTGTATTATTATTGATTTCTTTTTTTAATTTAAAGCTACCCGCCGATCTCTGTAAATATATTTAGATTCATTTTAAAAAACCCTAATTCCATCTCCAATTTTCAAAATTTCCCAGTTATATTTCCTTCAGCAAAAGTTTGAATTTTGTTTAGGAATTTCGGAGATTATTTAGAATTGGGGAATGGCGGGTAGGAAAGATGAGAGTTTGAATAGCAAAAATGTGTTTGCAGCTTTAAGTAGTTTTAAAAAGAAGAAGAAATCTTCTGATAAATCTTTCAAAAAAACCGAGACAGGATCTGAAGATAAGAAGGAAGATGTTTTCTGGGCTCCGGCTCCACTCACAGTCAAATCATGGGCTGATGTTGATGATGAAGATGATGACGATTATTTCGCTACTACGGCTGTTTCTGTTTGGGCTGCTGCTACTGATTCTCCCGATTCTCCCCACCATAAACAGCAAGAGGATGAGGCTGTTGATGTTGAGGTAATATTTTCTTATAATTATTGTTGTTTTGGTAATTATGATTCTGTTTGCAAATATTTTATTGTTTTACTTATTCTTATAGCAAATTGCAACTAGTAATATTTATAGATGTTATTAATAATCTATGTGGAACTGGATCTCCTTAACTTGATTTTTTTAATTATTATTGTAGTGGTGTTATCGAGATATGTCGTGGTTCAATTGATAATGTTGATTGTTATGTGTAAGAAGTTTTGCTTTTCTTTTAAAAAGCAGAAAGAAAGCATTTTTGTTGGATGATAAACCACGATAGGCTCCTACAAGAACATCCATAACACAAACATTTGCTTTCTGAGAAACGGAAGAAGATAAATGTTTAGCTACCTAAATTCATATTTAACTGACAAATAATCTACTTAAAGAGTAAATACGTTATACATGTGTAGGTGACTAGTGAAAACAACGTTATATTGGAATTGGCTTATAGATAGCTACTTGATATGGTAGAATTTCAGGGCAGTCCCTGAACCCCTGAACTATCAAGCACTTTTTGTTAGTGATGGCGACTGCTACTTTCGCCTTCAACTCCAACGTAACATCAGCACTAGCAACAATGCAAGCTTTATTATCAATGGATATTTGTTGGTTATTAACATAACCTCTTTTTAGTTCCCATACCAATTGTTGAGACATTAAAAGATACTGAGCGATCATGTGCTCGGTAACATTGTTATTCTCATAAAACAATGACTTCATGCTTTTCATGGCCTGTAGTAGGACAAATAGAATGAATTTTCTGGATCAGCTGGTATTGTCGCGATGATATTGTTAAAATCGACAAGTTCTAAAGAAATAAACATATAAATATGACAATATAGTTTGCTAGAATTCCTACACAAGTCGATTTAAACCTATGAGAGGATGATAACTGACTTGGAGAGAATTTTAATTGTCAAAATTTCAGTTAGGTTTGATTCAAAATTGTGTCAAAGCTGTTGTGAAAATCATAAGATGCAGTTTCTTTGGCTATCTTTTTTTGTTTTTCATTTTTTTATGGTGATGAATACTTATTATGTCAACATGAGACTTCTCTGGATGTTTTATTGTTGTTACTCCATCCGGTTCCCATATGCATTTGATCACATCTTCTACTGTTTTCATAATTTTTTCTACTTCTTAGTTGGATATGTTTAGACTTGCAATTGCTATCCCCTTGCATTTGCTACAATTAATTTGCTGTTTTGTCCCTACTCACGTTTCTGGGTATATATATATTTAATGACATGCTTACTGCTTGGTAGTAAGTAAAAGAGTTGGATCTCTTATGGTGTATTTGTATTTTTACTGACTTCATCTATTACGTCTTTATTCTAGAATTGTGATCAATAATTCCTAAATGTAACTCTACTTTATATTCCAGGAGATTGAAAGTGAGGTAGAAGGTCTTGAAGACGATGATGATGTTGAGGAGGATCATGAAAGTGAACATGAGATGGAGGCGCCAGCAGTAGCGGAGCCAGTTAGTAAGCAGCCTCCTGAAGTTCCTGTGCCAAAAGAATCTGAAAGACAGCTTTCAAAGAAGGAATTGAAGAAAAAGGAACTTGAGGAACTTGATGCAGTTCTTGCTGAGTTGGGATTGACCAAACAGGAGACTAGTGGCCAAGATAAATCCCATGGTAATGTGGCATTAGTTTTTTTATCTCTCAGGTGTTTTTTTTTTCCAGTGCAACTGTGAATGTCTGAGTTCACTTCTTTTGTGATATTATACCATATATATGTAAACTAGTTTAATTGTCTTATTGAATCTTACATGTCCTTTTTAGAAACTTTTGGAAAGTTAGAACTTCTCTTTTGTTTGAGAACATTATACCTCATGAGCATATTTTTGTTGTCTGTGTTGATGTTGATGTGATCTATAGTTTTTTATATTTTCCTTAATCATGATGAAAAATGGCATTGAATCACATTTTGCTATCTTCACCTTTTTATGTCCATGGTTCACCTCTTTTTGCTTGAAAGAAGCTTCAAGCATGATTGCACTTAATTAATTCACCAGATATTTTTCCTTATTAGAACTTTCATGTTACGTGCAGCTATAGTGCACGAGAAGAAAAAAGAGACAGATGGAGAGTTAGAGAAGAAGGATAATGCCTCTGGAGAGAGCAAAACTTCAAAAAAGAAGAAAAAGAAGGAAAAATCATCAAAAGATGCTAAGGACTCCCAAGGTGAGCCTCAAGGCGAAGACGTTGGAAATGGGACAAACGAAACTGTTGAGACAGAACAGGCTGATGATCCATCTGCTGTTGATGTGAAAGCACGGTTGAAGAAAGGAGCATCTTTAAAGAAGAAGAAATCGAGTAAAGAGACAGATGCTGCTGCCCGAGCCGCTGCTAGTGAGGCTGCTGCCCGAGCTGCGAAGCTTGCTGCTGCAAAGAAAAAAGAGAAGAGCCACTACAATCAGCAGCCGGTGCGGTAAACCCGCAAAAGTTTTGTTCTCACCTTTTTGTTTACTCTCTCATCCTTGAACATGTATTAATTTTGTCAATGGGTAATAAGATTTCAGGTTCTTATTTTGTGAAAATGACTTTAAAAAGGGTTCATGGTTTTACATTAGATGATAGGAAAGTTCTTAGATCAAACAGTTTTTCTTCTTGCGCAAAGCTACTTTCAATTGTTCATCTTCATCATATATTTGATTACTGTTTGTTATTTAATAGAGTGACATGTTTGATTGTGGTAGTATTCAGGTGCTTCAGTATTTATTGCTGAGCATGTGTATACATTTGGACTATTTTGTGGCTATTGTGACTATGGATCAATGCTGACAAAAGCCAAGGCAGGTTAGTTCCCTGTGCTGGTCTGGGAAGGGTGACTACTAAATCATTAGGGGGTGCTTAAAAACTGAATAATCAAATTTAACAGATGAATTTGATTCGGTTCGGTTTGAATAATAAAAATCGGTTAATTTTTTAGTCCAAACTGAACTAAAATAATTGGACCGAATCGAGCTGAAAAACAAGTTGAATTGACAGGTTGTGTTTGAAATATTAATTTTCTAAACAATTAATTAAAAAGTTTCAATTCGGTTCTGTTTGAATCAAATGTACATACCTATGTAATCAGTAACATTTCTGCTTGGCCTTCTTTAATCATCTTATTATAAACTGGGCTTCAGATGTTTAGTGAAGCCCAGATTCATGGTTCTACGTAGGATTTGTTTAGAGTTGTTAAAGCTTCAAGTTCATGCAATTGCTGTGAACCAATAGACATTTTTATATTTTTAATTTGGGAAGGATTTATGATGAGCAATAGGAAGTTCAAAGCAGACAGAATTGTATTAAGAGAGAGAAATCTTAGGACGATTGATCCAAGTGAAATCTAGTTGTGAGGAACATGAATAATATCTCTGTTAACTGCTTCAGACCAACTATTTGGATGAAACCTTCCTGCGATTTAGCTCAGTTTTCTTTACATTTCCCAAAAAATCCTCTCTTCTTCTACAAATGCAGTTCCCTAATATGTTCTCTGTCACCTCAATCATGGCTTCTTCTTCGTCTCCTTCTGTTGTTCAGGAGCTGCATTTCCCTCATCTAAACATTCCTGTAACCGTCAACCGTTCTATTACGGTTACGCCTGCCGGACCTATACCGGCCGCCTCCGGCGACAGCCTTTATCTCTCAAATCTCGATGATATGATCGGCGCCCGCGTCTTCACGCCGACTATTTATTTCTATAGAGCAGATTTCTTGAATTCTGCTGGAGATATTGTGATGAAAAAGTTATGCGATGCTTTGGCTCTTGTTTTAGTTCCGTACTATCCTTTATCTGGAAGGCTTAGAGAAACTAAAAATGGCAAACTGGAGGTTTTTTTTGGACCAAAGCAAGGTGTGCTTCTTATTGAGGCGTATTCAGACTCGGCTTTAGCTGAACTAGGAGATCTTGCTGTCCCAAATCCTGCCTGGTCGCCGTTGATTTACAGGTTCGCTAACGAAGAACCTTATAAAATTCTTGACATGCCATTGCTTATTGCTCAGGTGACTCTTTTTAGCTGTGGTGGGTTTAGCCTAGGTTTGAGGCTGTGTCATTGTATCTGTGATGGCCTTGGCGCTATGCAGTTTCTCAACGCGTGGGCTGTAACTGCTCGGTCAGGCACGTTAGTCGCAAACCCTGAACCATGTTGGGACAGGGAACTGCTTCAGCCACGTAACCCGCCGGTGGTTAAATATCCTCATATCGAGTTTATGAGAATAGATGATGGCTCTAGCCTAACTTATTCTTTGTGGCAAGGGAATCTTGTTCAGAAATGTTATCGGATTAGCCGCGAGTTTCAATCTCAGCTTAAAGCTGCAGCTCAAAGTAATGGGAAATTTGCCTGCTCGACTTTCGATGCTATGGCCGCTCATATTTGGCGATCATGGGTGAAAGCTATTGATGTCAAACCTCTAGAATATAAGCTTCGGCTGACATTTTCTGTCAATGCTCGTCATAAGCTTAAAAACCCACCATTAAAAGATGGGTTTTACGGTAATGTGGTATGTGTAGCGTGTGCAGTGAGCTCTGTGTATGAGCTTATTAACGGGAAGCTTGCTGATACTACCCTTTTGGTTCGTGAAGCTCGAATGGGTGTCTCCGACGAATATCTGAGATCAACAATAGATTACGTGGAGGTGGATAGACCCGGCCGGCTTGAATTTGGAGGGAAATTGTCTATAACTCAATGGACTCGGTTCTCCATGTATGAATCTGCAGATTTTGGGTGGGGAAGACCAATTTACGCGGGTCCAATAGACTTAACACCGACACCGCAAGTCTCGGTATTGCTTCCGGAAGGAGAGAGTGATCCTAGTGGAAGAATGGTGATCTGCATTTGCTTGCCTGAGCCTGCTACCACTAAATTTGCAGAGTATCTGTGTTCTCTTGATTCAACTGATGCCGATGGTGTTAATATGAAAAAGCTGGTATATGTAAGGTGATAATTAGTTGGTAATATGCCACCAAATACTTTGACTGATTCCCACATTTTAAATACATCTTGAGACTTTATTTTGTGTCTATAAGATCATTACACATCTGTTTAAAGCATTATTTAATTTTTTTAAACATTGCAGTTGAAAATTATTAGGAGTTGGGACTTGGGATCAACTTGTTGAAGAACAGTGATCCTATTTGTTTACTGCATTTACGTGATCATACCAAATACCAATCTATATTGCACGGAAACTTATCAAGTTTTATGTTTCTCGCTTCTGAAAATTCAACTATAATCTTCTAAAAGGATGCCGTTTTGCTGTATTTAGCATTACTGGTGAAAAAAGAAATTAGTTTATGATTCATCATCACCAGATGTTAATACCATTGGAGTTGTCTTATAACCTAAGGTCTCGATTGTGAACAAACATTTGAAATAATTATACTTTTTTTTTCTTTCAAGTTTAGTTGTTTAAAAATCATAAACTTTCCTTTGAAATCTTAAATAGGTTAATAAATCAACAAATAAGGTGCCATCCACGATTGTTCTAAAATGTTATTTATCCATGATACATCAATTTTAGAGGAAAAAAAGAAGGATCTGGCAATTCATGTAAGTCGATGCTAGTTTAAACATGAATACAATAATGAGTAATAATAATTTTGATATACAATATTCAATTTATAATTCGGGCTACACGACACATATTGGCATATTTAGTTAAGCTAGTGTTGTTTTATCTTTACGTGTTTTACATGTGGTTCGCAGTGTGACTCGTCAAATATTATATTTATATTTAATTAATATTTATTTCTATGATTATAAGTTGAATTTAAATATAAAATATCAAATAATTATTGAATTAGTAGTTAATTGGAAATGACTTATCTTATTTATAGAGAATATAAATAGAAAATATTAAAAGAGAAGAAGAAAAAAGTTGAATACATATATGAAAGGAGAAAATGTCACTGTAACTGTGTAATTGGTAGTCCTACAATTTGACTGTTAAATAATCCAATTTGATCCTGGAACTTGATAAATACGTAAATATTGAACTTCTCTGTGTCCACCTGGCACTTGAAACATTCTAGAAGAAATTGTGTACGGAGGGGTTTAATGTTTATGTATTCATCAAGTTTAGGGGTTAAATCGGATTATTTAACAAGTTTGGATGT
Source organism: Mercurialis annua (assembly GCF_937616625.2). Taxonomy (NCBI): domain Eukaryota; kingdom Viridiplantae; phylum Streptophyta; class Magnoliopsida; order Malpighiales; family Euphorbiaceae; genus Mercurialis; species Mercurialis annua. The sequence goes on along the minus strand of NC_065570.1, from coordinate 52,132,445 downwards.
TCGATAGGTGAGACGTTAAATTTAGAGGGTTAGATAGATAAAAGGATACAAATTCAAAGGTAAAACTATATATTCAGTCATTTGTATTTCCTGTAATATTTACATGATTGTCTGGATATTTAATAAAGCAATCACAATACCCATGGGAGGAATATCAGTCAGCGAACCAAATTTTTTGCAATAAGAATTCTTTAGGAGTTATAATTTTTTTATTAAATAATTAAATAAATATTAAAATAAGAGATTATCTAAATTTATTAAATTTGTTTGAATTATAGAATTGTTAATTAGCAAAACAATCGTGATAACATATGATAAATTTATGGATAATCAGTTAATACTTTTTAGGGTTAATTACATATAAAATCACCACCTTTACACGAAATTGCAAAAATAACACGATCTTTAAAACGTGGCAATTCAGGGCACCACCTTTCATTTTTTTTCAAAAACAACATGCGCACATTTTTAGTGGCGTTTTTGCTGACGTGGCATGACACGTGGCACTCCCATTGGGTGTCCAAGTCAGCAAAATTTTATCTAAAAACGTGTTCATGTTATTTTTGAAAAGAAATGAAAGGTCATGCCCTGAATTGACACGTTTTAAAGGTCGTGTTATTTTTGAAAATTCGTGTAAAAGTGGTGATTTTATATGTAATTAACCCTACTTTTTAATTAAATTAATTAATAGCTAATGAGTACCAAAAATGCACAATATTTAAGAAAATAATACCTTTTTATGTCATCAATTAAATTCACACAGTATCAGTATCTATCTATATATTATATAATTGAGAGGACCAACAGAGGCCTTTCATTGATTCCCACCAAATAGAGCATTCTCATGAGTTTCCATCTTTTTAAAACAACTTATATTAATTTTATTATTTAATTGAAATTTCAATTTATTAGATAATTAATTCTTATCTACTAAAACTACTAAATCTAATCTATTTAAACAATTTACCTAAACTACTAACTCTAATCTATTTAAACTATTCAATTCTACCGATGTATATCTACTTAATTAGATTTATTTAAACAATTCAATTCTACCAATAGGTGATCTTAATTAGAATTGGAAGGGAATTTTTTACAGCATAAGTAAGCAGAGGTATGAAAGTTTTTATTACAAAATGGTGCAATGTTGAAATTACAAAGATAAGGCTAATCACAATTTCTTTGATCCATTGAGAGGTGGAGGAAAAGGAAGGAGATGTACTAAATGATGTATAGTGAGATTCTTAATGCAAAAGTTTTACGTATATCTTTTTTCATGTATGTCTCTTGATATTGTCATGTTTCTTTTTAGATTTTCATTATAAGATTTCATATATTGGTGCAGAAGCTGGTCTAACAATTATACACAACATTTTTAGTTGTGTATAAAAGTTTTTAATACATAATGGTATACACTATTGAACATAGCTTACGTTTCTTTGGTTTAAACTAATTTTGATTTATCAAAATAAAATATAGTAAGGATTTTGATTGAATTATTATTTTTTTAAATTTTTTTTGGAAAATTTTAGAGAGGCGGTATATAATGGTTGAATCATACAAATACAGAGGCAAATTTATGGTTATCAGACATAGGGCTCCAGAAGTTTTTCAATTCTAAAGTTTTGATGATAAGGTAATAATTTAGTTGCTTCTTTCTTTTCATGTAAATGAGTAATATTGTTGTAGTTTGAGTGGTTTTCTTAAAATCTTGCATTGATCTGACTCTTTAAGTTATTTTTAAAGGAATACGGAATACCAATAAACTTCAAACTAAAAATTGTTGATTTCATTGCATTAATATTTTAAAATAATTTTGTAATTTTTGATAAATACGACGTGAGCTATACCAAAATAATAGAGAATGTGATGACAATAGGATCTTCTCATTAGTTTATGTGATTTATAAACTTTGTAATTTTTTCTCATTAGTTAAATAAAGTATTTATTTATTATTTTATAAACTTCAAAATATTAAATTTTAATCATTATTTATATGAATTTATTTTAAAAATATAATTATTAATTAGATCCGTGCAAATGCACGGGCTTTCGACTAGTTATTTATATAGCTGAACAACAAACTAAATGCTAGGTTGCACTTTCAATATTTTTTCAAAAATGTCTCTCTTTTATAATTATATAAAAAAACAAATAAAAAATATAAAAAATAAAAAGTCATAATAAGTCATAAATTGTTAATATTTAATTAATTATTAGACTTCAAAATTAACTTTAGTAAATAAATTTTAAAAATTAACAACTTAAGTTTTTTATTAAAAAATAAAATAAAAATTGACTTAACAATAACTTAACCGAATAAATTTAAACTGGTTATAGTATGTTATTATTAAACGCTGACCGTAAAAATAAATATTAATTTTTTTAATTACAATAAACTGTGTTATCAGAAAATTATGATAAATCAGATTATCAGATACCACATAAGCTTAATTAATTAATTACACTAATTTTTTATAACTAAAATAATTTAACACTAATAATTCATAAATTACAGATAATATTATTTATGTGTATATTTTAACAAAAATATCACGAAAAGGTTACGCAACTATTTCTCATCTCCCGCAAAAATAAATCTCTGTGTTGACGGTGACTTCTAAAACAACACGGCATCAACTCCATCTGCTGCTGCTGCTGCTTCTTCCTCACTGTGCCGGACTCCATAATTCCCTATTTTACCCTTCCGATTTACATTAATTTCAGCTCCTGTCTATCTGTAAAATTTAATCGACGATCTTCAATTCCTTCCTACATGTCAATTGAATTAGCTAGTATCATTGGCGATCGATCCACCATTGGCAAATTCGTAAATACACCACAAAACACTGGGTGCTAATCAGTCCCGGTCTCACCCCCAATCCGGCGTGGGACTCTGGCTCTTGTTCCGTTCCAATAATGTCCCTCCTTCTCACACCCTTCACTACTTAGACCACCACCCTCAGCCTTCCCTTACGCGCCACGCGCCTCCTCCTCAACCACCACCAGCTATGGAACAATCTAACGCCAATCCCCCTCCCTCAACTTCTAATTCCAGTTCTGCCCCTCCGGTTAAAGAAGAACCGGAATATCTGGCTCGCTATTTCGTGACGAAGCATTCTTGGCGCGGTAAATATAAAAGGATTTTGTGTATTTCTAATTCTTCTATTATTACTGTGGACCCTAATTCATTCAGCGTTACCAATAATTTCAAAGTTCCTGATGATTTCGAAGGCGCTTCTCCCATTATTGGGCGTGGTGATGAGGGTTTGAATCCTGAGTTTAATATGAGTGTGAGAGTTGATGGTAAAAGTAAATTTAGAGGGATGAAGTTTTCTTCTAAATTTAGGGCTAGTATTTTGACTGAATTGTACAGAATCCGATGGGATTCCTTAACTCCTATTGCGGAGTTTCCTGTTTTACATCTTAAGCGAAGGAATGGCGATTGGCACCCCTATGTAAGTGTTTTCTAACTTTGTTTTGGTTTAAGTAATTACGAGTAGGTCGTGTTTCTGATAGTGGAAAATTTTAGTTGCCTGTAGGCTTGTTAGTTAGTGTGTCTAATGTAGAAAGTTTTAAACTAGGAGTGGTTTGTGTTTGTTTTAGTACTGCTGCATTTTGTTTTTAAGTGAATATGTATTGCTTTTCTGGCATTGAAGTTCTGTTGCCAGTAGTATGCTATATTATGTGTTCTGCTTAGGTGCCGTCAGTCATTTGAATACGCAGAAAGGGGAGTTTTTGGTAAAATATGTCAAGCTTAAGATCTAAAGTGCTCACATCCAATCTAATGATTTGTATTTGTTTTGTTTTGACAATCGTAGTATTGTGATAAGAAACCATGTAAAATTGTAAAAGTCTCCATTCTTCTTCTTTTTCATAGTGTTTATATTGGAAATTTGAAAAATTAAACCGAGTTGAATTCTATTTTTTCAGTTCTCATGTTCGTTGGAATTCAATTCTTTCAATTCAAACAAACAAAGGATTTTGAAAGAAATTAAATAATGCCAAAAATTACAAGATTTTGCAGCTAATTGTAATTTATCCTAACCAATATAATTGCTTCACTTTTGTTTTTTTTTTATGGCGATTTTTCGATAATTAGTCATATACCTTTTCATCACTTGTATAAATTAGGATCAGTTATTTACGATCTTCACAGATTAAGTTTTCAAGTTTCCTGTAGTTTTTTTAGGGGTTTTACTAATGAATATTTGTATATGATGCATCATGATAAGTGATAACTAATATAACAGTATTACTTATCAAAAAGGAGGACAAAATAGAAGCGTGTAGAAATTGCTCTTACTAAGAATGGATATGGGATGTTGCGTTTTTTCGCTTTTGACTTGGGATTAGAAGTTCTCATATATGGTTTTGTCACTGTTCATCTTGCAGAAATTAAAAATTACTTATGTTGGAGTTGAACTGATTGATTTAAAATCTGGGGATTTACGATGGTGTTTGGATTTTAGAGATATGAATTCCCCTGCTATTGTACTTCTTTCTGATCCTTATGGAAAGAAAGCAAATGATTATGGAGGTTTTGTTCTTTGCCCATTGTATGGAAGAAAATCTAAAGCCTTCCAAGCTTCTTCAGGGACTACAAATACTACAATTATCTCGAACTTGGTAAAAATTGCTTCTTTCACTATCAGTTCATAATTTTATGACATCATATATTGTAACTGTCCTCGGATATCGGCAAAATTGTTTTTCTTATTCATACGCCTATATATGATCAGTCAGCCTCTACAGAATGTGTTTTTCATTGACACTGGCAATAACCTTGAATGGGATTTTGCAGACTAAAACTGGCAAGTCAGTGGTTGGGGTGTCATTATCTGTAGACAGTTCTCAGACCCTGAGTGTAGCGGAGTACTTAAGACAAAGAGGTAGCTAAGTGAACACTTTGTTACCCATTGTTTGTCTGATTGAATACTTTTCTTCATTGATTATTTGTTAATTATTTTTTTATTCCTAAGCAGCAAAAGAGGCAGTTGGAGCAGCAGAAACTCCTTGCGGGGGTTGGTCTGTAACACGATTACGTTCTGCTGCTCATGGAACTCTAAATGTTCCTGGATTGAGTTTGGGAGTTGGCCCAAAAGGTGGACTTGGAGAGCATGGTGATGCTGTCTCTCGTCAACTTATTCTGACAAAAGCTTCGCTCGTGGAAAGGCGCCCTGAAAATTATGAGGTAAGTTGATGAATTATTTGACGTGGGGATCAAAGTAGATTCTGGAATAGTTGGACTCTGCTGCACATGCTTTTAGATTGCTACCTTATGTATTTTCTGTTAAAAGAATTTGTAAAATGAAAGTTGTCAGATTGATTTAATGTCTGTTTGGTAGTGTCTTTATGGATTACATATCAATTTCTGAGAATAAGGATTAGATGTCTGCAGGCTGTTAGCGTTCGTCCTTTATCTGCAGTAAGCGCGCTTGTCCGATTTGCTGAGGAACCTCAAATGTTCGCTATTGAATTCAATGATGGATGCCCTATCCATGTGAGCATCAATAATGTTTATTTTGACATTATTTTCTAAGGACAGAATTTCTAATTCATCTGACACATGTATAGGTTTATGCAAGCACATCTCGGGACAGCGTACTAGCAGCAGTGCGGGATGTTTTACAAACAGAAGTAGGTATATCTGTTCCCTGCTGGATTTTATGCTTTATTGACCAGTATAAGAAGAGTGAAATGTGATGGTGCATGTGATCATATTTGATATGGTTGTCACTTGATCAGACTTATCAGTGCATCATTAATACAGATAATTGTTAAGAAAGTCTTATGTGCTGTTGATTCTTGGTGCTAATTATGCAGGGTCAGTGCCCAGTACCTATATTACCAAGGTTGACAATGCCTGGTCATCGTATAGATCCACCTTGTGGGAGAGTTCTTCTACTACCAGATCCACAACGTTTTAAGGTTGACATGGAGAGCGTATCCATGCATTTGAAGCACTTAGCTGCAGCTGCTAAGGATGCTGTTGCAGAAGGTGGTTCCCTTCCTGGTTCAAGAGCTAAATTATGGCGTAGAATTAGGGAGTTCAATGCTTTTTTTCCATATAGTGGAGTTCCTCCGAACATTGAAGTGCCTGAGGTAACTTTGATGGCTTTGATAACAATGCTTCCGGCCACACCTAATCTCCCTCCAGAATCACCTCCCTTGCCACCCCCTTCTCCTAAAGCAGCTGCAACAGTGATGGGTTTCATTGCATGTTTGCGGAGATTATTAGCTTCACGAACCGCAGCTTCACATGTGATGTCTTTCCCTGCTGCTGTTGGAAGAATAATGGGTTTACTTAGAAATGGTTCAGAGGGTGTAGCAGCTGAAGCTGCAGGGCTAGTTGCCACTCTGATTGGTGGTGGTCCTGTGGATCCAAGTTTGTTGACTGATTCTAAAGTAGATAGGCATGCTACAATAATGCACACCAAGTCTGTCTTGTTTGCTCATAATAATAATGTCATTATTCTTACCAACAGATTGAAACCTATGTCTGTATCACCTTTGTTATCAATGGCTGTTGTTGAAGTTCTTGAGGCTATGATATGTGAACCACATGGTGAGACTACCCAGTACACAGTGTTTGTTGAATTGTTACGACAAGTAGCTGGTTTACGGCGTCGCTTATTTGCTTTGTTTGCTCATCCTGCTGAAAGTGTTAGGGAAACAGTTGCTGTCATCATGCGCACTATAGCAGAAGAAGATGCAATTGCAGCAGAGTCCATGCGTGATGCTGCTTTACGTGACGGGGCCTTGCTGAGGCATTTATTGCACGCCTTTTACCTTCCTGCAGGTGAGCGACGTGAGGTCAGTCGGCAACTTGTTGCTCTTTGGGCCGATTCCTACCAACCAGCTCTAGATCTATTGTCGAGGGTTCTGCCTCCTGGGCTTGTTGCTTATTTGCACACACGTTCTGATAGTGTTCAACCTGATGATGCTGATCAAGAAAGTTCAACGATTAGCAGGAGACAAAGGCGCTTACTTCAGCAACGGAGAGGTCGTACAGCGAGAGGAGTTACATCTCAAGATCAAACCTTGCCTTCTGGTAATAATAATGAAGTTGGCGATCCAGCGAGGCAGGCAAATGATGGTGGTTTTAAAGGATCAGAAAACTACCACAAATCTGCTGTGGATCTGCATTCTGGACATCCATCTAGTGGCTACACTGGTGAAAATATTTCTAGTGATGTTCATGCTGCAAGGTTGTCACAAAATGACCATTCACTTCCTTTTGCCAATACTCTTTCAACAAGTATCCATGAGGCTGCAGAACCAAGTGCTTCGAATTCAGCTGATTTAGATGCTCATGTGGCTGGTCCACAAAGCACAGGCCTTCCAGCTCCTGCACAGGTAGTTGTGGAGAACACTCCTGTTGGTTCTGGTCGTCTACTCTGTAACTGGCATGAATTTTGGCGAGCTTTCGGTCTTGATCACAATCGTGCAGATCTTATTTGGAATGAGCGCACAAGGCAAGAACTTAGAGAGGCTTTGCAGGCTGAGGTTCATAAACTAGATGTTGAGAAGGAACGCACTGAAGACATTGTTCCTAGAGGGGCTACTGTAGAGATGACAACTGGGCAAGATAGTGTGCCACAGATATCTTGGAACTATTCTGAGTTCTCTGTGAGCTATCCCAGCTTGTCCAAAGAAGTGTGTGTAGGTCAATATTATCTGCGTTTGCTGCTGGACAGCGGCAGCAGTGGCAGGGCACAAGATTTTCCACTGCGTGATCCTGTAGCTTTTTTCAGGGCACTCTATCATCGGTTTTTATGTGATGCAGACACAGGACTTACTGTAGATGGTGCTGTTCCTGATGAATTGGGTGCATCTGACGATTGGTGTGATATGGGAAGGCTAGACGGTTTTGGGGGAGGGGGAGGCTTTTCTGTTAGGGAGCTTTGTGCAAGAGCCATGGCCATTGTCTATGAACAACATCACAATACAATAGGTCCTTTTGAGGGTACTGCACATATTACAGTTCTTTTAGATAGGACAGACGATAGAGCTTTGAGGCATCGCCTCCTCCTCCTCTTGAAGGTACATAATACAAAGTTATGTTTTCTCTATTATTATTATTATTATTATTATTATTTTGCATGTTCTTTTTCTGTTACGTGATTGATAGCATCTCTTTCTTTTCCTCGAGTCATTGCCTGCTCTTCTATTTGACATGGTCATGAATGAAATGATTAAAATATGTCATAAACGCTAGCTTGCATATTTATGTGTGCATGTGTACGCGAGAGAGAGAGTTCAAAGTGGTATTATTGTCCCTATGCATGGAGTTTATCTGGTAGTTGGATTATCATTATATGCTTTACGTGCAGGTTTTGATGAAGGTTCTGTCCAATGTGGAGGCTTGCGTTTTGGTTGGAGGGTGTGTGTTGGCTGTTGATTTGCTGACAATGGTTCATGAAGCTTCAGAAAGAACCGCCATTCCTTTACAATCTAATTTATTGGCTGCTACTGCCTTTATGGAACCACTTAAAGAATGGATGTTCATTGACAAGGATGGTGCACAAGTTGGGCCTGTTGAGAAGGATGCCATCAGAAGGTTTTGGTCAAAGAAAGCAATTGACTGGACAGCCAAATGTTGGGCTTCTGGGATGGTGGAATGGAAGAGACTGCGTGACATTCGTGAAATTCGCTGGGCGTTAGCTGTTCGTGTTCCTGTCCTCACACCAGCTCAGGTATGTAATTTAGGCATCGTCTTGATACTAAATCCATTTTGTTTCTGGCTTTGCTGACCAGCTTAACATCTTCATGTGATGTGCAACTGCATGTGGAATACTAAATATACTAAATTGTTTGAGAAATTGTCTGTGAAATTACAGTTTCACCCAGTTTAGCCATAAATTTTAATTGTCAGTTATCTGGTTATTTATTAGTTTGAATTTTGGATACTAATGCTGGTTTTAGAATAACATTCTATTGGTTGGTTCATTTGACTTTCTTTTTTTCAATTCGTCTTAGATTATGTCTTGTAACACTATTCTGTTTTTCTTTTATTTGGTGGTACTCCAACGTCTGGTGGATTACCTAGGTAGGTGATGCTGCATTGTCCATATTACATAGCATGGTGTCTGCGCATTCAGACTTAGATGATGCTGGAGAGATAGTTACCCCAACACCAAGGGTCAAGCATATCTTGTCAAGTCCTCGTTGCCTTCCACATATTTCTCAGGTAATTTCTCGGTAAATATTATTGTTTTCAAATTTTCTAATGATGCTAGCTGTTACTGTCTTAATTCTATTAGTCTGTTGTCAACTTAAACATGCATGTTTGTGCATGCTATGGTTTTCCTTTGTGATGCACTTGTATAATTTCTATTCTTCCCAATTATTTGTGAAATTTTATTGGAATCTGTCACCCTTTGCTTAGTTGACTTAAGAAAATTTGTAAGAAGGGCATATACATGATAAATAATGATAACTAATATTTGTTGCAGGTTTGCAACCTTTATTTTTCTCAAATTCTGTTCAGTGGTTGTTAGCCTTCTGATAATTTTGTCATTTTCTTTTGACCCATCTCATTTCCTTGTTATCTAAACCATCAGTTCTCGGTGGTGCTCTTTCATTTATTAACTGCTTGTTCACATAGGCTATGCTTTCTGGGGAACCAAATATTGTGGAGGCTGCTGCAGCATTGCTGAAAGCTGTTGTAACAAGAAATCCCAAGGCCATGATACGTCTTTACAGCACAGGTGCATTCTACTTTGCACTGGCATACCCTGGTTCCAATCTCCATTCGATTGCACAATTGTTTGCTGTGACTCATGTCCATCAAGCATTCCATGGTGGTGAAGAAGCTGCTGTTTCGTCTTCACTACCGCTTGCAAAACGCAGTGTGTTGGGTGGGCTTCTCCCTGAATCCTTGCTCTATGTACTGGAGCGTAGTGGTCCAGCTGCATTTGCAGCTGCAATGGTTTCAGATTCTGATACTCCAGAGATTATTTGGACACACAAAATGCGGGCAGAAAATCTGATTCGTCAGGTATCTAAAGACTTGAGGCTTATGATGCATCACAAGCTTTGCTGGTTGACCTTGTTATTGTATATGATAAGGATCTCTATTGCTCTCTAAAAACTGATGTCGGTGTTTTTTCCCCCTTTCTACCAGGTTTTGCAGCATCTGGGTGATTTTCCCCAGAAACTGTCACAGCACTGCCATTTTCTATACGAGTATGCTCCCATGCCACCAGTGACATATCCAGAACTAAGAGATGAAATGTGGTGTCACCGATATTATCTTCGAAACTTATGCGATGAAATTCGCTTTCCTAATTGGTTAATTGTTGAACATGTTGAGTTTCTGCAGTCATTATTGGTAATGTGGCGTGAAGAGTTAACACGGAGACCTATGGATCTTTCTGAAGAAGACGCTTGCAAAATATTAGAGATATCACCAGAAGATGTCTCAAGTGATGATGCCAAAAAGAAACATTCTTTTGAGACTTCTGAGGAGATAACTAGCATATCGAAGCAGATTGAGAATATTGATGAAGAAAAGCTCAAGCGACAATATAGGAAACTAGCAATGAAATACCATCCTGACAAAAACCCTGAGGGAAGGGAGAAGTTTCTTGCTGTGCAAAAAGCTTATGAGCGCCTTCAGGTATTTTTACTTGCTTTGCTTAGGATTATGAATTTGCAATGATACATTAAATTGTTTCTGCTTCGACATTTATGATCATTTTTTTTACAACTTTTACAATTTAAGGTTATGTGTCTGAGATCTTGATTCATTTCCCATAACTGTCTGCATTCTGGAATGCTATTTGTGACATTCCAGATTGCTAATGTTACATTTTCTGGATCTGTTGACTGATTTTAAATTGTTGGAGGTTAAGCGTTATCTGTTAAGATTGGTTTCACTTTCACTTACTAATCTCTTTGAGAATGCTACTCAGTTTCAGCTATCTTCTCTGCTCTTCAAAATTAGGTTAACTTGTATTATTGTTTATAGGCCACCATGCAAGGCTTGCAAGGTCCTCAGCCTTGGAGGTTACTGCTGTTGTTGAAAGGACAGTGCATATTGTACAGACGATATGGAGATGTATTGGAACCTTTCAAATATGCTGGCTATCCCATGTTGCTTAATGCAATTACTGTGGACAAAGCTGATAACAATTTTCTTTCTTCTGATAGAGCACCTTTGCTTGTCGCAGCATCAGAGCTTACGTGGAAGACGTATGGCATTTTTACAATTTTATTTTCAAGCATTCTATTGAACTTTCACAGATTTGACATGCTTATTTTCTTTAACATTTCTTGCTGATATCCTCAGGTGCGCCTCGTCTTCATTAAATGGTGAGGAGCTTGTTAGGGATGGGGGGATACAACTACTTGCGAACCTTCTTTCTCGTTGCATGTGTGTAGTTCAACCAACTACTTCTGCAAGTGAACCATCTGCTATTATTGTCACAAATGTGATGCGAACCTTTTCTGTTTTGAGTCAATTTGAGAGTGCCAGAGCCGAGATGCTTGAGTTAACTGGACTTGTTAACGACATTGTGCATTGCACAGAACTTGAGCTTGTACCTGATACTGTTGATGCTGCGCTCCAAACTATTGCTCATATTTCTGTGTCCTCTGAATTGCAGGATGCCTTATTGAGGGCAGGTGTCCTGTGGTAAGTTCGCCTTATTTTTTTCACTCACTTTACTTTGTATATGCTAACCTTAAATAATGTGCATGATAATTTTATCGGATAGATAAGTTTTGATGCTTATTAACGTTTAAAATGATCGCTCTATTCTAATTAACCTCTTTCAAAATTTGCAATGCAATAATAATTGATTTCCTTTCTGCTAGATATTCAATCAAACTTGTAAATGCTTTACAAAAGGACTTTTTGGTTGTGATACAATTAGTTCGGAGTCTTTAGTTAGTATTAATAGCATAACCTCTATAAATTATTACTTGATTCGGTTCCGATTTAGGACAAAATGTCAATAAATTAATAAGATATTATTTTTAAATCCCAGCATACACTTTGGTTCCATTTGTATGATAAATTAATGATTGACAAAAATTATGCTTATATTTGACTATACTATTTCACCAAATATTACTCTATTGGAATTTAATATTAATCTATGAGTACATGTAGGTTACTCTTTACTATACTTGCATAAATCTGTAAGTATCTCAAGTATCTTAACTCTCATTGTTGACTTCTGAACACCTTTTAGAAGGGAATCACTGTAATTGTGAAATGAATGAGGTTTTGTGAGTGTTTAAACAGTACAAAAGCTGTTTTAATCTGTTATCTGTTGATTGTGGTATAATAGAAGTTTAAAAGACAAAATAATAGTTCAAAAGATAAAATAGCAGATACTAATATCATGTTAATTAATTGAAGTAACAAGTATAATATATTTACATTCTGAATGATTTAATACATATTTAATATTATATTTTTATTTTATTTAGTTAAAAACTCACTCCATAAATTAGTAAGGTATTAATTTATTGTAAATTAATAAGGTTATAATATATTAAAATTAGTATTCTCCCAACTATTTTAAATTATTAATTTATAGATGTTTTACTGTATCTGGAATGCAAGATTCACTTCTGATTTTTGCCTATGTGGCAGATTTCAACTACAAAACATTTCCTCTCCAACTCACTCCTCTATCTCTATCTTCATTTTCTTTTATCCCAATGGGATATATGTGAATTGTGATAGCAGAGTAGCATTTTCCTGGTTCATTTCATTACACCTTGGTGATCAGTCTTTTTTCCCATCAGCACTACTTAATTCAAGAGTGTCTAGTGTTGCCTACTAGAGATATGTCCATTCCATTTCCACTCGTGTGTTTATTTTGACCATTTAGATTTTTTATTATTTGTTTTGCTTCCTGTTTTAACGCTTTTTATCACATCTAAATTTGATATTCTTTCTAGGTACCTTTTACCCTTGTTGCTTCAGTATGACTCAACTGCTGAGGAATCTGATAAGACAGAGTCACATGGTGTTGGTTCTAGTGTTCAAATTGCAAAAAATATGCATGCTGCTCAAGCTTCTCAGGCTTTGTCAAAACTCAGTGGTTTATGCATTGATGGGAGTTCAACGCCTTATCATGCAGCAGCTGCTAATGCGCTTAGAGCTTTACTAACTCCTAAACTTGCAAGTATGTTGAAAGATCAGCTACCAAAAGACTTGCTCACAAAATTAAACACAAACTTGGAGTCTCCAGAGGTAAATTCTATCATGGTTTAATAAAAGATTTGCTCATGGTTATGGGTGATTCAGACTTTAGATTGTTGCATGATTGACTAGTTATTTCCTGCACTTGGGCAAGAACTTGGTTGGCTGTCTAATTCATTTGCTTCTCAGAAAGACTGGTAGATTTTAGGTAGAAAGTTGTGACTTTCTACTTCACATCATAGTTATATGATTATGTGTGTTAATTCTCTGCTTTGATTCCCTTAATTTATCAATGTTCGGCTGTACTTAGGTTTTGGTGAAGGATCTTTATGGAACCAAACACATATACATTTGAGGAGAGTTTTGAAGCTTATGGACAATGAATAAGATCTGAAAAGGAGAAATGAATAAAATTATGTGTATGGAAGTTGATATCCTGTTTTTTATTATGTTTTGGGAACCCTAAAATCCACTGCTCGGTCTGGGCGTATTCAATACTTATGGTTAAGTAAATATCTGTGATGAATATGTAGAATTTGTTGATCTCAACCCATTACATTTAGTTGTATTTGAATGTTGACGGCCTTGCAAACAGTTTAATTTAACTGCTGAACGCATCCTAACTCCTAAAAGTCCCAGATTCAACAAGCCATGCCATTGCATAAGGCAGAGGCCTTCTGTAATGAAGATGGTGTTTAGAGATATTGTTGGATATTCTGTTCCATAAGAGGGGGGGAAAAAGAATCATGACCAAAAACGAACTATCGAACTGTTATATTCTTTCCACGCTGACATAAATCAATGGCCTTGACTCGGCATTCTTTTTATAGTCTGCAAGCATGAGTGTTTTGACAGTTATTATAAACATAACTTTTTCAAATGCTTGTGGCTGTAGATTATCTGGAACTCTTCAACTCGAGCAGAACTACTGAAATTTGTTGACCAGCAACGTGCTAGCCAGGGGCCTGATGGTTCATATGACTTGAAAGATTCACAAATGTTTTTCTACGATGCACTGTCCAAAGAACTTTTCGTCGGCAATGTTTACTTGAGGGTCTACAATGATCAGCCAGAGTTTGAGATTAGCGAACCTGAAGCATTTTGTGTTGCTCTAATTGATTTTGTTTCATTTCTAGTGCGGAACCAATTTGCTGTTGGTTCTGATGCTCAGAATAAGCTTGATTCCAGAAGTCCATCTGTTGACTCATCAGAGATTTTAAATAGTACTGTGGATGAATCTTTTAATGGAGACATGTCTGATAATTCATCAGGGGGCTCAGATGAAAAATCAACAGATAAAGAGGAGTTGGAACTAGTCAAAAACCTCAAACTAGGATTGACATCACTTAAGGTACATTCCTTCCTTATGCCTAATGAATTGTTGTTGAACAATGAACATGTGCATCTGACACTACTTAATTCACAGAACTTATTGACAAGTAATCCAAGTTTGGCATCTATATTTTCTTCTAAAGAGAAGCTACTGCCTCTTTTTGAATGTTTCTCTGTTCCTGTTGCATCGGAAAGCAACATTCCTCAACTTTGCCTTAATGTCCTGTCTCTCCTGACTACATATGCCCCTTGCTTAGAGGCTATGGTTGCTGATGGATCCAGTCTTCTCCTTTTGCTACAAATGCTTCATTGTTCTCCAAGCTGTCGTGAAGGGGCTCTCCATGTTCTTTATGCTTTGGCTAGCACTCCAGAACTTGCTTGGGCTGCTGCCAAGCATGGGGGAGTTGTTTACATTCTGCAACTTCTCTTGCCTTTACAAAGTACTGATTATTCCTTTTTATCTTAGTTTTTTTTTTACTTTTTTAAGAGAACATTTAACGATTGATTATGTTAATGTGATGTGCAGAAGATGTTCCCTTACAGCAGAGAGCAGCAGCTGCCTCTTTATTAGGTAAGCTAATTGGGCAGCCAATGCATGGACCAAGAGTTGCCATAACCTTGGCAAGGTTTCTTCCTGATGGCTTGGTATCAGTTATCAGGGATGGCCCTGGTGAGGCTGTCGTATCTGCACTTGAACAGACAACAGAAACACCAGAGCTTGTGTGGACCCCAGCAATGGCAGCATCTTTGTCCGCACAGATTGCTACCATGGCGTCTGAATTGTATCGTGAACAGATGAAAGGTCGTGTTGTTGATTGGGATGTTCCTGAGCAGACTTCTGGACAACAGGAAATGAGAGACGAACCACAGGTATCACATGCTGCTTCTGGACTAGGCTTGATATGGTTGTAGAAAATTATGCGTTGAATTCATACTTTTCATGGGTATGTAGGTTGGTGGAATTTATGTCAGACTTTTCCTCAAGGACCCTAAATTTCCTCTTAGAAATCCAAAAAGATTCTTAGAAGGGCTATTGGATCAATATTTGTCATCCATTGCTGCCACCCATTATGATGCACAAGCTGTTGATCCGGAGCTTCCTTTACTTCTTTCTGCTGCTTTGGTTTCTTTACTGCGAGTGCATCCTGCACTTGCAGATCACGTTGGGTATCTTGGATATGTACCCAAACTTGTGGCAGCTGTGGCATACGAGGGAAGACGAGAAACAATGTCATCTGAGGAGGTGCAAAATGGAAACTCCACAGATAAAACACAAGAATCTGATGATGGAACTGCGCCACCTCCACAAACTCCACAGGAACGTGTGCGCCTTAGTTGTTTGCGTGTCCTACATCAACTTGCAGCAAGTACTATATGTGCTGAGGCTATGGCAGCAACTAGTGTAGGAACACCACAGGTATGTTTTTTTAATGTTCTTCCTTTATTCTGTTTTCTGATGGAGATTCTAAGGTAATTAGTTAAGAAAAATGATTATTTGCTTGGGTCAATTGGTAGATGGAGGAATTGGACATATGTTGAAATAAAATTGGTTGATAATCATAGTTTAGTGCTCATTGTTCATATTGGATTGTCCCTTCTCTATAGTTTATCTTGTAGTTTTCTATAGAAATTACAATTAAAATTCCACTTCTTCCATTTCCTTTCTTATGTGAATCAATATGGCTTAACAACTTGGGAATACTCTTCAATGACTGTTGGTTCTGATTTATTTTTGATCATAGTATAATTTTTGTTTCTATTTTTTTTTTGAAAGGCAAAATCATTTTAAAATCCAAACCTTTACGTCTTTTATCAATTACGACCCAACCTTTTAATTTTTATAACTATGTCCAATTTGAAAGGTTTTTTTTCTCGCAATTGTGTCCAAAACTTTAAGTATCTTTATTTTAAATCCAAACTTTTGCGCCTTTTATCAATTACCACCAAATTTTAAAAATGTCCTTAACTTCTAAAAGGAGTTACTATTAAAGTTTGGCAATTGATAAAGGAAGAAAAAGTTTGGATTTAAAAAATGACATTCAAACTTTTGAAACATAATTGCAACAAAACATTTGAAGTTGGATATAATTGTAATAATTAAAAGGTTTGGTCGTAATTGATTAAAGACGTAAAAGTTTGGATTTAAAAAGTAGTTTGGCCTTTTTGTAATTGATTATTAATACCGGGTATGGACACTGGTACGGGTACAGGGAATGACGAGGACACGGCAAATTAAAATTATTAAAATATATATATTTACTCATATAGAAGCTTTACAAATGCAAAAACTATGAATATTATGTCATAACATGCATAATTTATCAATGTGTAAGTTGTACTCTAGTGGAAAAATAGAGAAAGAACTAGAAGAAGTCAAGAAGATGGTGATTTGAGGAGCTTAATGATGCTTAATTGTAGGCTGTTGGGTTTTCTTTTTCTTGTGTGTTCGTTGAAAACAATTGATAGGAGAGGAATAAGACAAAAATGTAGGTGTTGTGGCATGTGTTTTATATTATTTTTCTAATTAAAATTAGGATGCAGCTTATTGTCTAATTAAATTTGGATTCTGAGCCCATTTACAGTATTTTCTCAAAATAAAGATCCATATTGAAAAAAGACTTCAAATCAACTAAAATGCCACTCCAAAATGTCCCCGAAGTGTCCCTGCTCTTTGAACCTTAAAAAGTGTCGGACACGGAATTTTCCGTGTCGGCTACGAATTCCAGGCGTGTCCCCTTGGCCCCGGCGTGTCCCCGGTCCCCCTAGATACGGCACCCAGGAGAAGTGTCGGTGCTTCATAGGTTACTAGGTAGAGAGAAAGATAGAAACACTTTCTATCTGTGGCTATAACCTCATACTGCTAGTCATGATTAAGAATTTCTTTATTTTGTTTGTGTTGGTTACCATTTTTCCAAGTGGCTTACTCCTATTATCCTTCTAATTTCAGGTTGTTCCACTTCTAATGAAAGCCATAGGATGGCAAGGTGGAAGCATACTAGCCCTTGAGACACTAAAACGAGTTGTAGTTGCTGGAAATCGCGCACGAGATGCACTAGTTGCACAAGGACTTAAGTAAGTTTCTTACTAAAAATGCTATCTTTACCCATCGGAGTCCTTTATTGCCGATGGACCTCAATTTGCATCTAGCTGATGCAAGTTTATTTGAATTTACTGAAACA
This sequence comes from Mercurialis annua, assembly GCF_937616625.2. Lineage (NCBI taxonomy): Eukaryota > Viridiplantae > Streptophyta > Magnoliopsida > Malpighiales > Euphorbiaceae > Mercurialis > Mercurialis annua. Next base: position 52,114,769 of record NC_065570.1, on the reverse strand, counting down.
AATTATTCACTTCTAAATACGGCTGTATTTTCGTCTCCCAATTGTTGAAGTGGGAGTATTCCACATTGGTTGTGTGTGTGAATGGACATGTGTTTATATATCGGTTGGGCATCTCCACTTAGTACTAATGGAATCTATCACTAATCACAGCACACTCAAAAGGGGAAAAAAAAGGGGGAAGATATTATGTTAGCCTCATGTACATGACCTTGTAATCTTGCAATTACTGCTTCAAGGGCTTCAATTTTCAAATTAAATTCCATTAGTTGCTGACAAATCATTTCTGATTCTTTTTTCTGTGGGGGAATAAATCAGGGTGGGACTTGTTGAAATACTTCTTGGCCTTCTTGACTGGAGGGCTGGGGGAAGGAATGGACTTTGCTCTCAAATGAAGTGGAATGAATCAGAAGCATCTATTGGCAGGGTGCTCGCTGTTGAGGTTGGATCTTTATTCTATCATTCTTGTTATTTACATTCTCCTGTTCTTCCCAGGCTTTGTGGTTGATGTCTTGTTTGAATTTTATTGCTGAAAGTTGATCATTATTGAAATTTGGCTTATGCATGGCTCAAAAACAACTTTAGTGGGTTTGTTCAGCGATTTGTTCACCAATTGTATCTGTTCTTAGATGAGCCTGTTATCTTTTTCACCTAGTTCCGTTTCTAAACAAAGCTCTGGCCCCCTAAGCATCAATGTTGGTAGTTCAACATTTGTATGGTCTGAAATTTGGTTATATAGTTATCATTACTGAAAAATTGTGGTACTAGCTGTTTGGTGATGTGATGATTGAGGGTACTTTTCCATTTTGTTTATTTTTTAATTTGTTTCCAACTTGTTTATGTTGTAGTTATGATCATATTGAAGAACTGTAAAGTTTCTTGCTTTTAAGATCATTACATGCATTTGTTTCTCGAGTTGCGAAATTTTGACATCATTTTGCTATCCAGGTTTTGCATGCATTTGCAACAGAAGGAGCTCACTGTAGTAAAGTGCGTGACATTCTAAATGCCTCTGATGTAAGTATCATTGCCAATTCTTTACCTTCAGTATTATTCTCAAGTTGTTTATTCTTGGTTAGTTCATGGATACCATTGGAGTAGCACTCCTATCTATGCTCGGCTTGGAATCATTCATCCCCTAATTATAATTATTATTAGGGGTGATTACTACCATCCCATGATGTTACATCAAAATTACTGTTTTCTCTCCGTATTTTAAAAATTGACCATTTTCTCCCTAACAATTAGGTGTTAGATAAATGGATTTAGAATGTTAGGAAGAAAACAATGATTTTTAAAAAATCATGGGGGTTAACAGTAGTTTTGATCTAATCTCAAAGGATTGATAGTAGTTATCCCTTATTTATGGTATAGGAGTCTGTCTCAAAGGATTGATAATTATCCCTTATTTATAGTATGTGAGTCCGTCATGTCAAAAGATGAACAATTATTACCCCCTCCGTCCTAAATTGATAGACAATATTTTCACTTTTCTTGTTCTTAACTATAGGCAGTCATACCAACGAGTTGTAACTCAAATGGTATAAGCGCTGCCAGCAAACTGTCAAGGTCGTGGGTTCAATTCCTCCCACAAGCGCTCCCCCTTCTCCCAATTATCAAAAAGGAAAAAAAGAGGCAGTCATTTATTATTTAGATGATTAATTGTCATATATACTGTTATTAATTGAAGTAAAATGCATTTAAAAGAAAACAAGAGATATTAAAAGACAAAAAGTTACTATTACTGTTAAGTGGTATTTTTTCCAAATTTACTCATTTTGTCAAGATAACTTGAACTCTAACACTTGTGTTTGTCCTAAAAAGTTTATCAATTTTGGACGGAGTTAGTATTTACTAGACTAGGTTGAAAATGTTGAGTGGCGGCGTGCAGGTTTGGAGTGCTTATAAAGACCAGAGACACGATCTATTCCTTCCGTCTAGTGCCCAATCTGCTGCGGCAGGTGTTGCCGGTCTCATTGAGAATTCTTCATCTAGACTAACTTATGCTCTCACTGCTCCTCCAACGCACCCTGCTCCATCGAAATCACCGGCACCCTCCTCGATGGACTCGAACGGGAATCGAGAACCTGTTTCATAAGAGTGGAAGTATTGACCTTGTAGATTAGAAAAAAAAACATTCCTTTATGTATAGCCTGTGTACAGCTTGTGTTTCACGCTCAGGATTGAGTTTAACAACTTGAGGCAGCATTTTTCGTTTTGAGAGAATTTCAAAGGGGTCATTTCTTTTCATGTATAGTGTAAAATATATATATATTTATTCGGGTATTGCCCTTATCGCTATAAGTAAGTAGGCGAGGTGGTTTTTGCGTGGAGTATTACTAACTTGGATTTTTTTTTTTAAACAAATTTGTATTGCATTTTTGTTAATTGTATGCATCATTACTTGTATTAATGTATCAAAAAGGCGAGTTAATTTTCTAGCTGGATTACCAAATAAGTTATAGAAATTTGGTTTTTCCTGAAGTCCTTTGACAAGATTGCTTTATTAGGTTCATTTGGATTTGGAGGATGTTTTTAGATTTATGATGGAGTGAATTAGTAATATCACATGGTTACTGCGAGACAAAAATTTGTTCAACTAAATTAGTGAGTTTTAGGATAGATGAAACTAAATTAGTGAGTTTTAGGATAGATGATTAAAGTATATTATTTAGAAAGAAATATTCTTTGCCGGCGGGCTTAAAAAGCCACCTACAGACGTTTTATGTCCAATCATTCCAGATAATGCTTGTATTTTTTGTATTACAACGACTGTTGGTACAGAGTTAGCCATTAGCCAATGCTTATTTTCCGGATACTGTCATTGCTTTGTTTTGGGGAAAAGAAGTCAAACTTTTTTTAAAAAAAAATTGAATATATATCTAGCATAATCTAAATTATAAATTGTTGTGTCAAGTGCCGATCTAGTCTAGCTTAAGTTACAATTGAATGTTGATTAGTTCTTTCTATAGGAAAAAAAATCTTACATTAATTTCAGGCTAATAATCACCCATGGCCCCTGAACTTTAGGGGTACGGGCGCTAAACCCTCAGATGTCTAAAAACGGACGCTAAACCCCCTGATTTTTGTGGCGGCGCTCACAAAACCCCCTAAGCTCCAAATATGACCAAAATACCCCTGGCGCCGTCTTTTCTGGTCAACTGACATTCTTAAAAAAAATCTGGCACTGTCACATCATCTGCCACGTCAGCAAAGTACCTTAAAATTTTCAAACACCCAAAATACTCCTAATTTAATTTAGAAAAAGACAAAAAAAAATAAATCAACTCAATCTAATCCAATGAATTAACCCAGCAACTAACCCGACCATTACCCCTATCCGACCACCGCCGGAAAATTTTCCGGTCATCTTCTCCGATTCGAAGATGACCGAAAAATTTTCCGGTCATCGAAAATGCAGATCTGTTCCTCTGAGGAACAGATCGTCGAAGGAACAGATCTGGTCGGAGCTGTTCCTCAGTGAGGAACAGATCCGTCGGATTCGTCTGTTCCTCAGTGAGGAACAGATCCGACGATTTGTTCCTCACTGAGGAACAGATCCGGTGATGACCGGAAAATTTTCCGGTCATCTTCGAATCAGAGAAGATGACCGGAAAATTTTCCGGCAGCGGTGGTGGTGGCTGTGGTCGGGTCAGTGGTGGAGGCTTGACCAAATGGTTTGAGTTAGGTTGGTTTTTTTTTTGGGTTGGATTTTAGGGGTATTTTGATTTAATCAGATATTATATTTAGGGGTGTTTTGGGTATTTTTATTTCTTTTTGTCTTTTGATGACATGTCATCTGACACTTGGTGCTGTCAATTTTTTTGCCTGTTTTAAAAGACAGCCGTCAAACAAAAGACGACGCCAGGGGTATTTTCGTCCAAAAGGGCCATAGTGAGCGCCGCCACAAAGATCAGGGGATTTAGCGCCCGTTTTCAGACATCAGGAGGTTTAGCGCCCGTACCCTTAAAGTTCAGGGGCCATGGGTGATTATTAGCCTTAATTTCAAGTAGTTCAAGTATAAAAAATTCAATAAAATTATTACAAATAACGAGACATAAAATAAGATGATTAAATGATTAATGGCATAGCATTTTCAAATTATCTTATAAAATAAAAATTACATTTCTATGACGTCATAACAATTATTAAATTTTAACTTTCTAATAGAAGATTGACGAACCCTTCATAAAAGACAAACAAACATTTTATAAAAAAAAATAAACCAATTTTTTTATAAAAATACATGGATGGTAAGATAAGACATTAAGAAAAAATGTTAATAGTTTCTAAACGATTTTATCTTTATAGCTGAAAGTTTTACTTTATATCCGATTCTTGATTCACATAGAAATTATGTTTGATACATGATTCGTCAATAAATTTTAACTAATAAAAATAAATAAAAAAATAAAAAATATTCAGCTATTTATTATATTTATGAAAATAATAGAACATAAAAAGGAGATGGTTACCGACGGCGGAGAAAATTAATTAGTGACAACAATCAAAAAGGAAAAAAAAAGAATCTAATCATTTATACACTATTTAGATTGAGGATTTTGAAAGAAATAGATCCATGGATCTTCCACAATTCATGGATTTCACTGAAATTTGTCGTTTGGATACGCAAAAACGAGATGAAAATCAATGGATTTCCAAAAATTTCGTACTCCAAAATTCCTCATTTAAATTTCCACCTTTTAGATCGAAAAGTTAAAATCTATCATTTTTTATGAATGATGAGTTGTGTTAACAATTACTCCCTCCGTCCCGTTTAAGAAGTCCCATATTCTATTTTGGGATGTCCCATTTAAAAAGTCTCATTACTATTTTGAGAATATTTTTTCATTGAATACCCCATTTTATCCTTATTTTAGTTATCTTAAAAGAGTTTTATGGAAAATTCCACTATCATTAATAGGGGCAAAACATGAAAAAATATGAAAAGACAAGAATAATTAATGTTTTCTTAATCTGTGTGTAAAGTCAAATGGGACTTCTAAAGTGGGACGGAGGGAGTAATTATTTCATATATATCCCTATTAGTCCACAAATTTTATACTCAATCCAAACTGTGCAATTTAAAAATACATGCATTTCATACTCCATTAAAATTCATGAATTTCAAAACCTTTAATTCAAACGGCGGCGCCTTAGAATTTTAATTTGAGAAAAAAGAGAGGAGTGTACTTAATAATCATCCGGTTTATAATGTTGATTAGTTTGAGTACCATAATGTTAGATAAACTTTTGAATTTATAGTTTATGTTCTTTTTATTTTTTATGTATTTAGAGGAAAATACATCATTTATCATCTTTTAAAACTTACTTATAAAAGTATTTTAAACTTTTAAAAATTACACTTCATATTTGACCCACTTTTTTTACTTTTTTTTTTTAATTTTTATTTACAAAAATACTGTATTTAAAAAACACCAAAATTTCATTGTCCAGTCGCCGGAATTTGGCCGGAAAACTTTCTGGTAAACGGCGGTGAACACGTGGTATGCTCAATGCTGATTGTATTGTATGGGTATTTTCTTAAGTGTTTTTTACATGTATGTAGAGTGTTTTCTTGGTATTTTTTCGATGTATTTTTAGTGGTTTTTCGGTGTATGTTTGATTTTGTTGACCGTTATATATGAATGTATTTTAAATGTTTATTAGGTGTCTCTTAAGTATTTTGTAGTGTTTATTTAGTGTTTTTTTGGCATTAACATATCGAAAAATAAACCAAAAGTAAGCTTTCTTAAAATTGGTTTACTTTTAGTTAATTTCATGTGTTTTTAATCTATTATTTTTGAAAAAAATAGTTTCCAGTACATTGGAAACTTATTTTTTCGTTTCAGTTTTTTTAATAAACAAGTTATTTTTTCCAGATAGTTTTGTAAAAATCTCATGTATTTGTCATTTAAGTTCAAATCTGTTTTGTCCAAACTAAATTTAAGATTGATAAATCTAACACTCAAGTGGACTACAAGAAATTCTAGATTCAATTTAATTTAAACTTGGAAACCATTTCAAATTTTGTACTAACATATATACTATCGTCATATATTCTAATATCATATGAACAGGAGAAATTCTTGGGGGGGGGGGGGGGGCAAATAAAAACTTGCTTATATTTCGTAGGAAAAAAAATCAATAAATGATAGAGATTTGGGTGTTTCATTGGAATGTGGAATACCATTTCTCAAGGCATTTATAAATGCAAGTCATCTCCATATCCTATTCTTGCATTGTTTCCCATGTGTGAATGAAAAATGCTATTTAACCCACCTATTTTAACTCATCTTATTGTACCGAAGTGGTATATTTTTCCTATCCAAAAATGTATAATTCACTTTCCCTTTTTTAAATGATCCACTCGTTTGTTGTCACTTCAGATGGTACAATAAAATGGGTTATTGCAGCAATCTTAAATCATTCAATTCTTTTTCCTCTAATCCAAATAATAGCTACTATTTGGTAAATTGGTTATTAATTTTGTAATGAGAAAAGTATTAAGTATCGGCCTTTTTCTATAGTTATTTTGTTCTTAGTCTATTTTGGTGTGAGCAATGTTTTATAAACCGAAGTTGTTGGTTCAACCAGTTGAGAATTGATGGTTTACCCGATTTGGAAGGAAAAAGAACTAATAATTCTAATGATATTGGATTTTGTCATGTTTTTATCATCTTATCAATATCCGGATCGGTTAAACTTATAAAAACCAGTTAAATTTTGGATAAAAGATAAATTTAGTTAACCGGTCAAAGCAGCTGGTTGAATTAGTCGTCCTATCAATCGAACTATGGAGAGATTCTTAGGTAGAATCAGTCTACCACGTCATCCGTAGACTAACCTATCATATTATGACACGTCATTAAAATAGTGGCACTATCGTAAATTTGTTTATTACTTATTTACACTTTTAGATAGTAATATTACGATAATGCCATTATTTTAATGACATGTCATAATGTAATAGGTTTAGTTTACGGATGACGTGATGGACCGAGTCCATCTAAGAATTTCTCTCGAACTATGAATCAGTGGCCTATAAAATATAGTAATCTTGACCTAAGATAACAATAATTTTTTTTTTGGTGGTAGATGCAATTTTTTAGACCTAATTGTTTAAAAATATTTAATCCTTTTGATTTTTTTAATTTAGAGCTATAAACTTCTAAAAAACGCCAATTTTTATGTAATTTTAATAAATATATTTCTATTCTAGCCAATTATTCATTTTTTTAAAAGGTCTAATAGTGAAAAAAGTCAAATCTTTACGACTTGTTGCGATTTAAATCAAACCTTTTAATTTTTATAAGGGTTAATTCCATAAAAAGTCACGACCTTTACACGAATTTTCATTTTAATCACGACTTTTAAAAGTTGCCATATAAAACCACGACCTTTCATTTTTTTTTCAAATCTATCACCAAATCAGTTTTTGGTGTATTTTTGATGACGTGGCCACCATAATCCGGCAGATTTGAAAAAAAAATGAAAGGTAAAATTCACCGGAAAAATAGTCGGTGATAGATTTGGAAAAATATGAAAGGTCGTGGTTTTATATGCAATTTTTAAAGGTCCTGATTAAAATGAAAATTCGTGTAAAGGTCGTGACTTTTTATGGAATTAACCCTTTTTATAATAATAGCCAAGTTGCATTTTTATTGTTGCAATAGTAGCCAAATTGGTGGCTAAACTTGCAACAAAAAAAGATTTCAAATTTGGCTATTATTGCAATAAAAAAAATACAATTTGGTTAATATTATAAAAATTAAAAAGTTTGATTTAAATTACAACAATTTGTAAAGGTTTAACTTTTTTTTACCATTAAGTCTTTTTAAAATGTCAAGTCTTTTAAATTATTTTGATTGTAACATAATATAGATAAGTATATTTAGACTGGAAAAAAGTTATATTTGGTTATTAATGAAAAATAAATTGAAAAAGTTAGACAACTTTTTTTATCTACGTTTAACTCGCTACAATTGAACTATACTTATCAAAATTAGGCCAAAATTAATGTATTTAAACGGCTAGACTATAAATAATGAAAGTAAAAAAAATGAATATTTGTACGTGATTAATTAGTTCCATTTTTTCCTACAAATTTACAAATTAATTGATAATTTAAAGCATGCAAAGATGTCTTCCTTTTCAAAAGACCGCCATTTAAGAATTTAACAGAGCTAGGTAGGGTAACTTTAAGTTGATGAATATAACTGGCACGCATGATTCAGGTTTTCAAGAGAGATTAAATAGCAGGTATGGTATCCAAACACCCATTAAATCAAAAGATAAGAACCAACCTTCAGATTCATGCAATTCAAAACTATATATAAACCCATCCACAAGGCAAATTCAAGAACATAAATTGAAACAACAAAAAATGGCAATAAATTCAAAAAAGATTGCATTGTTTTGCATGGTGGCAGTTTTTTCAGTTGTGGGTTGTCATGCATCACTGCAGCAAGATGAGCAGGATTGTGCAGACCAACTAACTAATCTGGCTTCTTGCATCCCTTACGTGAGTGGTTCTGCTGCTAAACCAACACCGGAATGCTGCCAGAATACTAAAAAAGTGAAGGCTAACAAACCTAAGTGCTTGTGTGTTCTTATCATAGAGAGTACTGATCCTTCTATGGGTCTGCCTGTGAATACCACTCTTGCTCTTCAAATGGCTTCTGCTTGCGATATTGATGCCAAAGTCTCCGATTGCCCCTGTAATTTTCTTTTAATACTTTTCTTGTGTTGGAAGTAAACTTTTTGAGTTCTGCATTTCAGCGTTTTCTTTTCGTTTGTGAAAACTCTTCTAAAAACTCTATTTTTATAAAAAAAAACATATCGTTTAGCTATTTGTCTTTTTCGCCGTTTTCCATTTTTTGTTTTGATATTTTCCATTTGGCTATTATGATATTCATTACCATAAAGTTATAGCTATTTTTCTATAAGAATTTTTTTTGTATAGAGCAAATCTACATAGAACATACGGTGGACAATTGCATATAATTAATATAAAATTTAGTAATTTTTAATCTTTTATTTTGCCTGTTTACGAAAGCGCGTAGGGATTAGTTTGGATGTGAAAGGTTTAAATAACTTTCCATACCATATGCATAAAAAGAAAAATATGAAACTAAAGCTATTTAATTCTATATTGCACTGAATTTGTGTTTTATTATCATATAAAATGCTTCAAAAAATCTACATCAATAAACTACTTTTATAACATGTGTCATTTCGTCAGTTTCAACATTTTAAGCATTTTCATTTCCGCGCTACACAGTAATGACATCGAGTTTAATTTTGGTGATATTTGGATTGCAGCTATACTGAACCTTCCAGCAGACTCAGCAAATGCAAAGATATTCAAAGAAGCAGGAACATCAGATTCAACTGCCACAACTACCACATCATCATCAACAGATTCTCAGCCAACTCCGTCGTCTGGATCATCTTCTTCAACCTCTACTGATTCCACATCAAACACTGGTTCAAAAACTGCTTCAAGCACCACCAACAATGCCGCCACCGAGAAAATATCATGCATGCGAGGGATAATAATAATGGCTTTTGCTGCCCTTATGTTCCTTAATTAGGCTGCCATTTGCAACTACCTAGTACTACTTTAGCATGCCATGGCATAGATTTATTTATGCATGGATTCATAAATTAGAGGATGATTTTGGTTACTTTTTCTAATTATTTGTATTGATTTAAGTACTTCTCTTTGAAATTCCACAACTATTGAATAATATCTAATGGGCTTAAATATCAATTTGCCCCCGACTTGTATGGCCTGAACAATTAATAGTAAAAGTAATGTTTTATTCATTAATGTCTTGCACTTATTAGCTTTTTATCCATAGCATCAAATATATCACTTTTAGAAATAGTTTTAGGGGCTAATTGACAAAAAAATTCTCTAGTATGACACTATCTCTAACACTCTCTCTCTAAATTTTTTTTCCTCTCCTTTCTCTATAAAAAACTTCCTCTCTACTTCATTTCTTAAAGGGTGGGAGGAGGTGATTTTCCGATCTCAATCGGAAATCGCCTCCTCTCCGCCCATAAAAGTTTAATCTTTTATAAACTTAACCTTTATTTCAATAAATTTATCCGTTTAATAGCTTTTTCGATATGGATTTTAGTGTTTTTTTTGCTTGAAAGTATATGTTTCTATGTTTTTATGGTGTGTGTTTTTAGATCTATCAAGAATCTCAAGTGATTGTTCAAACTTCATAGTCAATTTTTTGTAGATCTAAAATTTTTGGATGGGTATTGTTCTAACTTTTTAGAACTTCATTGAAGATGAGGATCGGAAATACTTAGCTTCAACGGATCAAGCGGTTTGCCGGTCAAATCGGAAGGACAAATCGAAGACCCGCTCCAACGGAACTTCGCTCTTAAGTTCTTGTTCGGTCCTTTTATGCGGAATCGATGTTTAGATTTGCTTAATTTCGATTTATTTTTTGCTTGTATCTTGGGTTGTTTGTTAGAATTTTAGATCAAAATTGAAAGATCATATATTAACTTTGTTATATGACTTTCCAATGTAATTTACTCTTCATCAATGAATTCTATCTTTGGTAAAAAAAAAAAATTGACAAAAAAATTGGGCTAATAGATAAATTCATTAGACTAATTAATAAAAACTAATTTTAGCAGGATCAATTTCGTGTAAGTTAATTTGATACTCCTTCTGTTTTTTACTTGTCCATCTAATCAAAATATATGCATATTAAAAAAGTTTTTTATGTTAAAATATAAATATAGATATTAATATAACCCTATTAGTTAATAAGTGTTTTGTAAATTGAATTATAAAACCATTTATTATGTTGGCGTGAATTTAAAGATAATGATTAATTTTTTTTAAAAGTAACAATAGATGAATAAGTAAAAAAAAATGGAGGGAGTATTATTTCCTATCATGAAATGAGGTTTATTAATGCATTTCTATTAGCGAGACCGATTAACATTATGACTCACTGGTGTTGAGTCTATTTTCTTTAAAAGAACCCTAGTCATCTATAATTTTTTTTAAATCCTCTTCGACTGCCTTTAATGGTTTAGTTTTATCGTTAACGGTATCCATTTCTTCTTTTATATTATTTTAAATTTGTAAAATACAATAAATAGCCAACTCATTTTTTTATGGATTAACATTTATCGACAAAACGCAAGTGCAATTCATTTTTTCTTGAATCAAGAATCAAAGATAAATTGAAGTTTTTTCAACAACAAAAATGAAATGTTTCATGAATTATAGTAGTTTTTTTTGTTGTAATATTGATACCGATCGTTGAATCTTTGGTACCAATTACCGTGACCGGTTCTTAACCGGATTGGTATGCGCAGCGGAATCGAAACCATTCGGTAGGTATTTAATTATGGATTTGATCAACAAACAATAATATAGCAAAATAATAAATAACACAAGAGATTTACGTGATTCTGCTTTAAAGCGTACATCCACGGGCGAAAGGTTCGAGCCATCCACTAATCATCAAAAGGAGTACAAAATTGGTGAAAAATCACCAAATAGAGAACATCTCTAGTAAATATGCCCTTAGAAGAAAAACCCACAAAGTGTTTCTCTCTCTACAAGAAGTACCCAAAAGGGTAAAAATTAACTTATATTCCTCACATCACACACACCCCCTTTTTCCCTTATTCACATCAATGTCTACATTGTGTGTTCAGTTTTTGGTGTCTTCTAAAAGGTGAATAAGGTAGTGTATATATAGTGAATAAATATTATATATGACATTAGGAATATTAATCCTAATTGGATTTATATTTCCTAATTAGCCAATGATAACAAAGTTATCCTTCTCCCAAACACTTTATTAATAGAGTCCTAATACAAATAGGAATTAGAATTCTAGGCATATTCCAACAATCTCCACCTTGACTTGAATTCTCCAATAAACTGTGATTACTGTTGTGCTCCACCTTCTCCATTTAAGTCCAAACTGAACTTATTCCAAAAGAGGTTATTTGAGGAGGACCATACAAGCTTCAAGAAGTCTTGAACTTGCTGGAACCAAAATGACTGAAGATTTACTATCTTCGGGTGTATCAATCAAAATTTCACGAAGTTTCGAATTTTGTTGGTCTTAAAACTGATACCAGAAACAAACGTCATTAGTAGCCTATAATGATTAAATCAAAAAACAAATGTTGAGGTCGTAGAATATCCCTTAATCTTCATAAGTCGACCAACCCAATGAGCATACATCACAAGTGCAACATCCAATCTCACTTCATCGCCAAATAACCCATATAACTCGTAGTTTTATATTTTGAAATATCAGACATGTGCATATAGAAATCATGTTGAACATTCATTATTGTTCTAACTGTCTCACTATGCATCTTGTCCTTGACTGAACCAAAATCCAAAATTCTGCATGTATTGACCGTTACCCATAACTACACTCCACTATCAACTCAATTGTAGACGGAAAACCAATCGAAATTGGCACAAATGTGATATGAACAACCTGAATCTGCATAAATTTCGGATAAAATATAATTATGCTGCAATTTTAAGCGTAGACTGGTTCTCTAACCTGATTCGCTTGTAACCGCTAGCATTCAGTCCTCGTCTAATTATCTCCAAACAAATTGACTTATGCGTGATCCAATAGTGACGCCATTCCAAATTACAAACGTTGTAATCCATCTTGTGTATAAGATTGCTACTTAATCAAAACAAAATCTCTTTTGCAATATCATGATTTTATCAAAATCTGATTATGCCCAAACAAACTCTTCATTCAATAAACTCTTAAAAGCAATTTTTTAAATTCAAATCACTAATAGAATTTCATGAGAGTATAAAGAGATTATCCCAATCATTCATCTTAGAAAGGCTCTATAAAATCCTCAAATAGTTGTGTGTTTAGAAAAGTCATACCTTTTTCTTTGTAGTTTAAAGTAGCATATTGATCTCCATCACAAAAATCTCCTTAAGAATTTTAATACCCAAGTCTGTCTTCAATTGACGACTTTCGGCACTTCCAAATTTGGTGGCTTCTCTATCTCCAAATAATCTTCTTGTGTCAAGTAATTTCGTCTTGCGAAATCCTCCAAATAATAATTTTGCCATAATAATCATAATCTATAATTAAATCTGAAAACCAAATTGGCTCCGATACCAATTGTTGTAATATTGATACCGATCGTTGAATCTTTGGTACCAATTGCCGTGACCGGTTCTTAACCGGATTGGTATGCGCTGCGGAATCGAAATCATTCGGTAGGTATTTAATTATGGATTTGATCAACAAACAATAATATAGCAAAATAATAAATAACACAAGAGATTTACGTGGTTCTGCTTTAAAGCGTACATCCACGGGCGAAAGATTCGAGCCATCCACTAATCATCAAAAGGAGTACAAAATTGGTGAAAAATCACCAAATAGAGAACATCTCTAGTAAATATGCCCTTAAAAGAAAAACCCACAAAGTGTTTCTCTCTCTACAAGAAGTACCCAAAAGGGTAAGAATTAACTTATATTCCTCACATCACACACACCCCCTTTTCCCCTTATTCACATCAATGTCTACATTGTGTATTCAGTTTTTGGTGTCTTCTAAAAGGTGAATAAGGTAGTGTATATATAGTGAATAAATATTATATATGGCATTAGGAATATTAATCCTAATTGGATTTATATTTCCTAATTAGCCAATGATAACAAAGTTATCCTCCTCCCAAACACTTCATTAATAGAGTTCTAATACAAATAGGAATTAGAATTCTAGGCATATTCCAACAATTTTATTCTTCAGTTAATTTTTTTTTGTCACCAAATATTTATTGAGCTATTTATGACATTATATAAAGGACTTGGTGTTTCGAAAATGTAAAATAATTGCTCGACGAAAGAAAACTAACATGAATGAGATATCCTTAATAGTATTATATATAAGGGATTTATTTGGAAAGCCATGATGTGTTACTAAATATCATCACTTACACAAAACATATATATTATATTTCATTGAATGGGAACTTGTCAAGATAGAGACTCTCATACTAATTTTATGAGGTTCTATGATATATAGTGAAATTCTTAAAAGAAAAAAAGAGCAATATAGAAATAAAAATTAAATTGGCTCATTTTTAGTTAGGTTTATCTTATTCATCATTAGAATTTTTATAAATAGTGAAAACTATGACTTAATTTAGTGATAGATATCAATATTGTTCAAATTAAAATTTAAAATTCTTATAATTGCCCTTTTTTTTTTGTCAAATAACATATACTGAAATTTTTTTAGACAGACTCAGTCCACCACTTCATCTATGGATTAAACTTGTCACATTATAACATGTCATTAAAATAATGGCACTATCGTAATATTACTTTTCAAAAGTGTAAAAAAAAAATAAACAAAATTGCGATATTGCCACTATTTTAATGACATGTCATAATGTGATAGGCTAATTCACAGATGATGCGGTAGACTGAGCCTACCTAACAATCTCTCATACATATTTTGCATTAAAAGATTATTAGTGAACCGTTACATTCAAATAGGACATTCTGTTAAAAATAAAAAATCAACAGCTGTCATTTAACTCTTTATTCAAGTACTATTTGTTTCCTATTTCGGAAAAGATACGCCATATACAAGAGCTGGTTAAAAAAGGGTTTTGCTATTCGCCGCCCCCTTTTACTTAGCACCGCACAGGCGAAAGACATTTTTACCCCTTTAGCAAAATTTCAAAAAAAAAAGTTCTCTCAACTCATTCGAACACACTCGAACAACTACGTAAAAAGTCGAGTAAAATGACGGATAACGAGTATAATTCGTCGGGAAACGAGTACCGACAGTCGGAAACAATATGTTCCGGCTTTTTCGAGATAAAAAATAATTTTTAATTTTTTTTTTCTATTTTTCCGGCGTCCCCTCCGCCTGAAAAGGGGACGTCCGGCGTCCCCTCCAGAGGAGAGGACGCCGGAAAGCGGCGTCCCCTCCTCTGGAGAGGACGTGGATTTCCCACGTCCTCTCCTGAGGAGGGGACGCCGCTTTCCGGCGTCCACTCCTCTGGAGGGGACGTGAAATGTAAACGTCTCTCCTTAAAAAAATTTAAAAAAATTATTTATTTCGAGTTTTTTTTAAAAAAAATATTTATCGGGGGTTGTTTCCGAACGTCGATACTCGTTATCCGATGAATTGTACTCGTTGTTCGTCATTTTAATCGATTTTTTATGTATTTGTTCGAATGTATTCGAATGAGTTGAGAGAACTTTTTTTTTCAAAATTTTGCTAAAAGGGCAGAAATGTCTTTTGCCTGTGCGGTGGTAAGTAAAACCGGGCGGTGTTTAGCAATCCAGTTACAAAATCAAAATCAATTTTCTGTTCGGTTAAAAAAATTAATAGCTGTCATTTACTTCCTGTTTTGAAAAAGATACGCCACGTTGCAATTGTATTCCCAAATGGTTTGGGAATTATAGTGAGCCGTTACATCCAAACCAAAACCAATTCTTATTAGGATTGTATTGTATGATTATAAGTAAGCCGAACCGAACTCGTCACCATTATTTTTTTCTTTACCCGCCATTTCATTTCATTTGTTTTCTCTGTTCTTGTCTCTGTCTATGCTCTTTTTTTTTTTTTTTTGCATTTTGGTTTTGTTTCTTTGTATTTTGGTTTTACTTAATTCATTTTAAATTATTAAGGAAATCTTCTTTTATAATTTTAGTGACTCGAAATGGTAAATAATTACTACGTAAAAGAAACCATTACACGGTCATAAATATTAATAAATTTTCAATCATTCTCATAAATATTTTCCTTTTTAATTTTAGTAATATTACATTATTTTCTTTAGTAATTTATTATAAATATTCATGATTTTTAAATTTTGTTAAAATTACATCCAAAATTTTGACATTTTTTGTTATAAAATTGAAATTATTTATAAATTACCGTACACTTAAAGAATAACTACAATAATTTTGCCCATGTTTAGCTAATTTTCCTCGGTACCCATACTTATAAAATAATTTTATAAATAATATTTTTTAATTAGGGCTTCCTTTTTATTTTTTTCATTTTTTTCTCATTTCCACAAACACGTTCACCTCTCTTTTTTTTCTCTTCTTCCTCTGAAATTTTTCTTCTCTTCAATCACTCTCTAGAAAGCCACCGCTTCTCATATCAACGAGTATAAAAAATCGGCATTTTTCTGGTGGTTTCATCATCGTCGTCTTTCTTTCAGTGGTTTAATCATCATCGTCTTTCTTTCGATGGTTTTGTCGTCATCGTCTTTCTTCCGGTGGTTTTATTGTCGTCGTCTTTCTTTCAGTGGTTTCCTCGTCATCGTCTTTTTTGTTCCTTTTAGATTTTTTGTGATTTTTTGTGATTGTTTAAACTTTTATACACAGATTATTGTAGATCCATTGTTATCTTGTTCATACAATTGTTCTCTTAATCGCATAATTATTCTTTTTTTTTTCATATAATTGCTCTCTTATTTTGATGCTACTTTCGTACACAATGAATTGATTTATGTTTTTCTTAAAAAACATATATCATAAATACACCAAATGTTGGTATGTTTACACTAAAAAACCCATAAAATACACCATAAAAATATCATAAAAACACTATAAAAACACCATTAAAAAGCATCATAAAAATACTATAAAAAACACCACTAGAAATACAAAAAAATAAAAACATCTACAAAAAAGACATAAAATGTAAAAGAGTATTTTTGAAATTTAAAAATAAACAATGTCATTTTGACAAATAAAAAAAGTATGAGATGAAAAGGGGTCCAAAATCCGGGCAGCGTGGTAAATAGGTTTAAAAATAAGATACTGTAGAAAATTTGCTCAATAAAATTTGGTAAAAATAAATATGAAAATAACATTAATTATTTATTATATGAAAAATTGTCACATACATATTTAAGTAATAGTAATAAAATTATTTCAAAGATATTAAACGTGTAAGGAAAACTGTTCTATAATAAAATTTGTATAGATATATTATCATAAATCAAATAAAAATAAATATCGTGCACCGTATAAGTCTGATGCTAGTATAATAAAATAATTAAGGAACTTTTAATGTCTCTTGTTTGTATACTTTAGCAATAAAAATTGTTCTTTTCGTGGTAACTTTCATTTGATTTGTAACTAAAATTTTGCTTTTGTAATAATATAAATTTCATTTACAGACAATTAAGATTTCATGTAAATGAAGATAAATAGAGATAAAAATTAGTTAGAGTAAAGATAAATTGTTGAGAAATGTAAAATACTGAAAGTAAATATTAAGGTGAATAAAATTTTAAAAAATTAATGGTAGTAATAACAAAATTATAAAAGGTTAAACTAGTAATAATTTTCAGTTAAATAATCAAATAAATAAAAAGAGCATTTTATCCGGATAGATTTCACTTGGATAGCATCACCCCTATTTTATGAGGTTATATTAATATGTAGTGAAATTCTTAAATGAAAAAAAGAACAATATAGAAATAAAAAATGGATTGGCTCATTTTTAGTTAGGTTATGGGCAGTGTGTCTATTTAAAAAATGTCTAACATTAACTCCGCTAACTCCCGCTAACAATTAGAATAAGCTATTTTTGAAAAATAAAATAAAAATACGCCACGTGGGAGTTATATTCCTAAATGGATCTAAAACAAAATAATGAGTTATATTCCTAAATGGATCTAAAACAAAATAGTTGTAAACCAAAATCAAAATTGAAGGCTACTATAGAAGAGCGGGTTAAAAAATTAAAATTTATTTACTGTTCGGTTAAAAAAATCAACAGCTGTCATTTATTTTCTGTTTCGGAAAGGATACGCCACGTTGCAATTTGATTCCCAAATGGTTTGGGAATTATAGAGAGCCGTTACATCCAAACCAAAACCAGTTCTTATTAGGATTTTAGTATACGATTATAAATAAGCCGAACCGAACCCGCCACCATTATTTTTCTCTTTGCCCGCCATTTCATTTCATTTATTTTCTCTATCTCTGTCTCTGTTTTCTTTCTATTTTAATTTTGTTTTCTCTCTGATTGTTCGCGTTTCTCTGGTTCTGTGCTCATATTTATGGATTCTTCTATATATCTGTGTTTGTTTGCTCTGTTTTTGTATTTTGATTTTGTTTTCTCTCTGAGTTCTTTAGTTCTCTGTTTCTCTCCGTGTTTGTGTTCGTTTATACCCGTGTTAGTGCTTCTATGTTCTTTATATGTGTGTTTATATTTGTCTATATCTCTCTCGGTGTATTTTGTGTTTCAGTGTTTGTGATTTTGTGAGTGTCTTTCTTTAGGTCAGTAATATTTGTGATTTTGTGCAAAATCAGTGTTTGTGATTTTGAGTGCGATTGTGTTCGTGTTAGTAATTTTTGTTTTTGTGTTTCTCTTGTGAGTGGATTTGTCTGGCTAGTCGTGATTTTGTTTTTTTCTACATGTGTTTGTGAATTTTTAGTTTCTCTGAGAATTTTTTGTGTGCTTTGCGGCTTGATTTGATTTGGGTTCTAGGTTTTGTGTATGTGGTTTTGTGTCCTTTCCTTTGTGATTTTGTGTAATTTTGGGTGTGAACGATTTTGTATTTTTGTGTCTTAGTGTTTGTGGATTTGTGTATTTTTTGCCTTAGTGTTTGTCTGTCTTTTAGTTTGTAGGTGTCTTCTTTGTGAGTGTATTTGTGTGAGTAATTTTTGCTTTGTTTTTCTCTTTTAAATGGGTTTGTGTGCCTAGTTGTGTTTTTTATTTTTTAGCTACATGTTTGTGAATTTTCAGTTATTCTAAGAATCTTTTTATGAGCTTTGAGTTTTTTGGGTTTGTAGTTTGATTTGATTGGGTTCTAGGTAGGTATTGCCCTTGATTGTTGGTACAATTTTCATGTAAGTTTTGAGCATTTTTTGTGAGATTGGTGAATGATTAGTCTTAGATTTCATATCTAAACAGCTGAATAGTTTTTGATTTTTTATTTGAATATCTTTATACTTCCTCAGTTGTGTGTGTACATTTGCGCCCTCGATTGCCCGAATTTCTTGATGTTACAGCCAAGCAACTAGTTAGTAAACCTGTTTTCATGGTTTTCTTTTTATTTAGTTGGTTGTAGATTTACCTAATATACGTATATCACATAGCACACCTAAGCTAAAGGAAACTGTCTGTTGCAAACAGTTCTTGTTGGGCTACTGGAGAATTAGTAGTCAAGGTATGTGCTCAGCTTTTTATTTTCTCTAGATTTTTTTCTTTTCTCTCTCTCTCTCTCTCTCTCTCTCTCTCTCTCTCTCTCTCTCTCTCTCTCTCTCTCTCTCTCTCTCTATATATATATATATATATATATATATATATATATATAATTTCATTTATTGAAATCAATAATTTATAATTATAGGTTCGTCAAGAGATTTTCCAATTGTTGTGACTCTTATATCAAGTTTAGTATAATTCCTTCAATATCCAGAGGTAATTGTCTATGTCATTATTATTTCCACTACATGTGGTTTTATATACCACATGCATAGTTGTTCACCAGTGCATGTGCAATTGGTTTTTTAATTTACAATTGCATAATTTGGTAAACATGACCTCAACAAATAACTAATAAAAAATAGTGCAATCACACTTGGGAGGCTTGCATGGGCCTGTCCTGAGATTGCATCACCTCATGTGGAGAATTTCATGCAATCATGGTATATTTCTTTGTCTATGTAAATATTGGTCAGTTTATGTAACCGCAGAATGCTTGCTTGTGGCAAGTTCTATGGTGTCATCAGTCATCACATCGGAAACTATTTGAATGGCAGGATTCGTGATGATATTAAAAAGGAGGATGCTTTCCAAGGCCTATGCGCAATGGTATGAATTTGATTTCAGAAGTTATCATCATTATGAGTGAATCAATAACTACACTCGAGTATTTCGGATCCTTTCAGGTCCGAGCAAATCCTTTGAGAGCTTTAAGTTCACTTTTATTCATGTGCGAAGCTATTCCAAGTTGGCATGTAAGCATGGCTTTGCTTGTTTTCAAATTATCATTAGAATTTATGGTTAAAATGTCTTCTAACATAACACATAAACATAGGAAATCAGGAGTAAAGAGCTACACAGTGAACTTTGTCAAGTGTTGCATGGCTATAAACAGGTTAGTAATTTCACTTATCTTTTTAATGATAATTACCCACATGCCTTCTAGTCTTATTTCTGTCATGCAACTCAAATATCTAAATAGCTGAAAAGTCTTTGATTTTTAGATTTTTTTTGCTCAGTCTATCTCTTGTAATGCTAATGTTCAGATTATTGCATCCTGTTCCAATTGGATTTAAAAAAACAAAAAAACAAAGACTTGAAAAAGAATCTGAAGCAAGAGGCAACACAGTTGGGGTGCATAGTTTAATCCTGCTTTTGGGTTCTAGTCTACAAACAACTTTGCATCTGTTGCTTGTAATCACAATAAATGTAATTTCTGCAGACATTACAAGACTCAATTTCAGCAAATGAATAATAGGAAAGAGGAAGTTTGGCGAGCACAGCGGTAAAGGTTTGTATCTCACTATTACCATTCTATTAGATATAAAGCTATGTTGTGTGCGTTATGATTCTTCCATTTTTTTGTATAAGGTAGGTGGGGGAGAATCCATAATCTTCTTCTTGAGGGAGGCCTTACATATAATGCAATTAGCGAGTCTCTTGCAAAGTCCACTGTTGCTTTTACGGATGGTGTTTTGAGCTATTGGAATTTCTTGAGGTAAATATATTTGTTACTGTTTAACATATTGAGCTCATTTCAATTTTCTAACTTTTGTATCCATAGACTATACTTAATGAGAGGAATCTGAGACCCCAATAACATTGAATCTCTATTCTTATTTTTCAGGCGAGAGACATTCATGTTCTCATATTTTCAGCGGGTATCATAGAGGAGGTAAGTTTTTGAGATTGCCTTTCTAGGAATAGCTTGCTCATAGTTTCAACCTCTTGTGATTTTTATTTTTTACTATGCCATCGTTAGGTCCTCAGGCTGAAACTTCACAGGTCTTTTAAAAATATCAAAGTTGTCTCAAATAGAGTGGTATTTGACAATGACGCCCTCATTTCTTTTAAAGGTATTCTTGAATCATTATTCATTATCACACAACTAAGATCTTTTGGTTTATGTACTTAGTGTTGTTTGTGTTGTTTCCAGGTCCTCCTAATATCGAGTTGTAAATATCTTATCAGATTGGCCTATAATGCTATGAAATTCCACAAGCTGCTCGAAGCATTA
This sequence comes from Mercurialis annua, assembly GCF_937616625.2. Lineage (NCBI taxonomy): Eukaryota > Viridiplantae > Streptophyta > Magnoliopsida > Malpighiales > Euphorbiaceae > Mercurialis > Mercurialis annua. The sequence goes on along the minus strand of NC_065570.1, from coordinate 52,093,507 downwards.
TGTGTTCACAAAGATTGAAAAATCAGGTTGCTTGAATTTAAGTATTCTTTCAATTAAGAATTTCAGAATTTGGCGGGATTATTAAGTTTTATCTGGTTTATTTTATAGGAACCTACCAGCTATTTGGAGATATGTGGGAGATTGAAAAATGGGTTTGCTTGTATCTACTATTTAGAGATTTAGTTATTTTTTTGATTTTTGGTTATTGGGTGTTGTGTATCTACTTATGGTTATATGACCTTCCAGGATTTTGTTAGATTGTGGAGCAATATGAAAAAAGTAGGTTTCTTCTTAAATTTGGTTTTACAAACAGTATTTTCCAAATCATATCTTAGTTGATCATGTGAAGAATGCCATATAATTGGTACTTTGGATATTGAATCGGATGAAATCCGAGATCATCTTGCACCGTCTTCAATAAAGCAAAGATCATGATATATCCTCCAATAAAGAAATCATCAAAATTAGGTGATATTTACCTGGATTAAGGGAGATTGTGGATAAGGTACATAAGGGACTTCTTGCTCTTAAATCAATTATTGAGAAGTTGAAGGTAGAACAACAACGCCAACTACTGGAAATGGAATGAGAGGACTCATCAAGGAGGCTGTAGCAACAGAAGAAAAGAGGCGGAGCAGAAGAGGCATGCTTTTGAACTTGAGCAGAGGAAGAAAAACCAAATGATCCTTCAAGAAATAGAGCAGAGAGAGAAATAAATATCACAGGCATTGCTAGATGAGAGAAGAGGTAAGCGAGAAGAGCCAAAACAAAAGAGGGAGCTTCACTGATGAAAGCTGCCTTTTAACAACGATTAGTGGAAGAGATGGTCCTTCATGAATGTTAGCAACAGCTAGAGACTGAACTGAGGAGACAACACCATGATGGGATTTCATAAACCTGAGCAGCGGCTACCTCCTGTAATGTTTAATGGTCAGATTACTACATCCAGTTTCAATTAGATATTTTTTTAAAATAAAGACTTGAAAAAGAATCTGAAGCAAGAGGCATCAAAATTGGGGGTGCATAGTTAATCCTGCTTTTGGGTTCTAGTCTACAAATAGTTTTGCATCTGTTGCTTGTAGTCATGATAAACGTAATTTCTGCAGACATTGCAAGACTCAATTTTAGCAAATGAATAATAGGAACGAGGAAGTTTGGCGAGTACAGCGGTAAAGGTTTGTGTCTCATGATTAACATTCTATTAGATACAGGTAGCTATGTTGTGTGCTTTATGATTCTTTCATTTTTTATGTATATAAGGGAGGTGGGGGAAAACCCATAATCTTCTTCTTGAGGGAGGCCTTACATATGATGCAATTAGCGAGTCTCTTGCAAAGTCCACTATTGCTTTTACGGATGGTGTGTTTGAGCTATTGAAAATTTCTTGAGGTAAATCTATTTGTTACTATTCAACATATTAAGCTCATTTCAGATTTCAAACTTTTGTTTCCATAAACTATACTTAATGAGAGGAAAATGTTTCTGAGACCCCAATAACATTGAACCTCTATTCTTATCTTTAAGGTGAGAGACATTCCTGTTCTCATATTTTCAGTAGATATCATAGAGGAGGTAAGATTTTGAGATTGCCTTTATGGGAATAGCTTGCTCATATTTTCAACCTCTTGTGATTTTTACTATGTCAATTGTTAGGTCCTCAGGCAGAAACTTCGCAGGTCTTTTAAAAATGTCAAAGTTATCTCAAATAGAATGGTATTTGACAATGACAGGCACCTCATTTCTTTTAAAGGTACTTTTGAATCATTATCCATTATCACAGAGCCAAGATCTTTTGTTTTCTATTTCAATTCTTTAATTCTTCTTTTTGATGTTGTTGGATCATGAGTGTTGTTTGTTTTATTTCCAGATCCTCCTAATCAGATTGTTATAAAAATTAATGCTATCAAAATTCCACAAGCTGCTCAGATGATTATGTTTTCACAAAGATTGAAAAATCAGGTTGCTTGAATTTAAGTATTCTTTCAATTAAGAATTTCAGAATTTGGTGGGATTATTAAGTTTTATCTGGTTTGTTTTCTAGGAATCTACCAGCTATTTGGAGATATGTGGGAGATTGATATATGGGTTTGCTTGTATCTACTACTTTTAGATCTAGTTTTTTTTTTATCTTTGGTTATTGGGTGTTGTGTCTCTACTTGTTTTTGTTTAATGGTTATATGACCTTCCAGGATTCCGTTATATGGTGGAGCAATATGAAAAAATATGTTTCTTTTTAAATCTGGTTTTAGAAACAGTAATTTCCAAATCATATGTCAGTTGATCATAGTACATAGCACACCTAAGCTCAAGAAAACTGTCTGTTGCAAACAGTGCTTGTTGGGCTACTGGAGTATTAGCATTCAGGGTATGTGCTGAGCTTTCTATTTTCTCTAGATTTGTTTTTCTTTTATACACACACACACACATACTGATTTAATTATAAGAATTCTCATACGAATTTATTTTTATTTATTGAAATCAATTATTTATAATTATAGGTTCGTCAAGAAATTTTCCAATTATTACGACTCTTATAACAAGTTTAGTATAATTCCTTCAACATCCAGAGGTAATTGTCTATGTCATTAGTATTTCTACTACATGTGGTTTTATATACACCATGCATAGTTGTTTAGCAGTGCATGTGCAATTGGTTTTTTAATTTATAATGACATAATTTGCTAAACAAGACCTCAACAAATAACTAATAGAAAATAGTGCAATCACACTTGAGAGGCTTGCATGGTTCTGTCCTGAGATTGCATCACCTCATATGGAGAATTTCATACAATCATGGTGTATTGCTTTGTCTATGTAAGTATTGGTCCATTTATGTAACTGCAAAATGCTTGCTTTCTATGGTGTCACCAGTCATCACATCAGGAACTGTTTGAATGGCAGGATTCGTGATGATATTGAAACGGAGGATTCTTTCCAAGGCCTATGCACAATGGTATGAATTTGATTTCAGAATTAATCATCATTAGGGGTATCAATAGCTAAACTCGAGTAATCTTGATTCTTTCAGGCACGATCAAATTCTTCGAGAGCTTTAAATTCACTTTTATTCAAGTGTGAAGCTATTCCAAGTTGGCATGTAAGCATGGTTTTGCTTATTTTTAAATTATGATTAGAATTTATAATTAAAATGTCTTCTAACATAACACATAAATATAGGAAATAAGGAGCAAAGAGCTACACAATGGACTTTGTTAGGTCTTGTATGGCTATAAACAGGTTCGTAATTTCACTTATCTTTTCAATGATAATTACCCACATGCCTTCTAGTCTTATTTCTGTCATGCAACTCATATATCTAAATAGCTGAAAATTCTTTGATTTTTGATTTTTTTTGATTTTTCAGTTTATCTCGTGTAATGCTAATGCTCTGATTACTGCATCCTGTTCCAATTGGATTTAAAAAAAAAACAGACTTGAAAAAGAATCTGAAGTAAGAGGTAACACTACTGGGGTGCATAGTTCAATCTTGCTTTTGCGTTCTAGTCTATAAACAGCTTTGCATCTGTTGCTTGTAATCATGATCAACGTAATTTCTGCAGACATTACAAGACTCATTTTCAGCAAATGAATAATAGGAAAGAGGAAGTTTGGCGAGCACAACGATGAAGGTTTGTGTCTCGCGATTAACATTCCATTAGATATAGGTAGCTATATTATGTGCTTTATGATTCTTCCATTTTTTTGTATAATGCAGTTAGCGAGTCTCTTGCAAAGTCCACTATTGCTTTTACGGATGGTGTTTTTGAGCTATTGGAATTTCTTGAGGTAAATCTATTTGTTACTGTTCAACAATATATTAAGCTCATTTCAGTTTTCAAACTTTTGTTTCCATAGACTATACTTAATGAGAGGATAATGTTTCCGACACCCCAATAACATTGATCCTCTATGATTTTGAGATTGCCTTTATGGGAATAACTTGCTCATATTTTCAACCTCTTGTGATTTTTACTATTTCAATTGTTAGGTCCTTAGGCAGAAACTTCGCAGGTCTTTTAAAAATGTCAATGTTATCTCAAATAGAATGGTATTTGACAATGACAGACGCCTCATTTCTTTTAAAGGTACTTTTGAATAATTATCCATTATCACAGAGCCAAGATCCTTTGGTTTCTGTTTCAATTCTTTAATTCTTCTTTTGCATGTTGTTGGATCATGAGTGTTGTTTGTGTTATTTCTAGATCCTCCTAAAATCTTATCAGATCGGCGTATAAAAATTAATGCTATCAAAATTTTACAAGCTGCTCAGATGATTATGTTTTCACAAAGATTGAAAAATCAGGTTGCTTAAATTTAAGTATTCTTTCAATTAAGAATTTCAGAATTTAGTAGGATTATTAAGTTTTATCTGGTTTGTTTTCTAGGAATCTACCAGCTATTTGGAGATATGTGGGAGATTGAAATATGGTTTGCTTGTATCTACTACTTTGAGATCTTGTTTTTTTTTTTATCTTTGGTTATTGGATGTTGTGTCTCTACTTGTTTTTGTTTAATGGTTATGACCTTCCAGGATTCCGTTATATGGTGGAGCAATATGAAAAAATAGGTTTCTTTTTAAATCTGGTTTTGGAAATAGTAATTTCCAAATCATATGTCAGTTGATCATAGTACATAGCACACCTAGCTCAAGAAAACTGTCTGTTGCAAACAGTGCTTGTTGGGCTACTGGAGTATTAGCAGTCAAGGTATGTGCCGAGCTTTCTATTTTCTCTAGATTTGTTTTTCTTTTATACACACAAACACACACACGCACACATACTGATTTAATTATAAGAATTCTCTTATGAATTTATTTTTATTTATTGAAATCAATTATTTATAATTATAGGTTCGTCAAGAAATTTTTCAATTGTTACGACTCTTATAACAAGTTTAGTATAATTCCTTCAACATCCAGAGGTAATTGTCTATGTCATTAGTATTTCTACTACATGTGGTTTTATATACCCCATGCATAGTTGTTCAGCAGTGCATGTGCAATTGGTTTTTTAATTAATAATGACATAATTTGCTAAACAGGACCTCAACAAATAACTAATAGAAAATAGTGCAATCACACTTGAGAGGCTTGCATGGTTCTGTCCTGAGATTGCATCACCTCATATGGAGAATTTCATACAATCATGGTGTATTGCTTTGTCTATGTAAGTATTGGTCCATTTATGTAACTGCAAAATGCTTGCTTTTTATGGTGTCATCAGTCATCACATCAGGAACTGTTTGAATGGCAGGATTCATGATGATATTGAAACGGAGAATGCTTTCCAAGGCCTATGCACAATGGTATGAATTTGATTTCAGAATTAATCTTCATTAGGGGTATCAATAGCTAAACTCGAGTAATTGGGATTCTTTCAGGCACGATCAAATTCTTCGAGAGCTTTAAATTCACTTTTATTCAAGTGTGAAGCTATTCCAAGTTGGCATGTAAGCATGGCTTTGCTTGTTTTTAAATTATGATTAGAATTTATAATTAAAATGCCTTCTAACATAACACATAAATATAGGAAATAAGGAGCAAAGAGCTACACAATGGACTTTGTTAGGTCTTGTATGGCTATGAACAGGTTCGTAATTTCACATATCTTTTTAATGATAATTACCCACATGCCTTCTAGTCTTATTTCTGTCATGCAACTCGTATATCTAAATAGCTGAAAATTCTTTGATTTTTGATTTTTTAATTTTTCAGTTTATCTCGTGTAATGCTAATGCTCAGATTACTGCATCCTATTCCAATTGGATTTAAAAAAAAAAACAGAATTGAAAAAGAATATGAAGTAAGAGGTAACACTGCTGGGGTGCATAGTTCAATCCTGCTTTTGCGTTCTAGTCTATAAACAGCTTTGCATCTGTTGCTTGTAATCATGATCAACGTAATTTCTGCAGAAATTACAAGACTCAATTTTAACAAATGAATAATAGGAAAGAGGAAGTTTGGCGAGCACAACGGTAAAGGTTTGTGTCTCACGATTAACAATCCATTAGATATAGGTAGCTATATTATGTGCTTTATGATTCTTCCATTTTTTTTTGTATAATGCAGTTAGCGAGTCTCTTGCAAAGTCCACTATTGCTTTTACGGATGGTGTTTTTGAGCTATTGGAATTTCTTGAGGTAAATCTATTTGTTACTGTTCAACAACATATTAAGCTCATTTCAGTTTTCAAACTTTTATTTCCATAGACTATACTTAATGAGAGGAAAATGTTTCCGACACCCCAATAACATTGAACCTCTACTCTTATCTTTCAGGCGAGAGACATTCCTGTTCTCATATTTTCAATAGATATCATGAAGGAGGTAAGATTTTGAGATTGCCTTTATGGGAATAACTTGCTCATATTTTCAACCCCTTGTGATTTTTACTATTTCAATTGTTAGGTCCTTAGGCAGAAACTTCGCAGGTCTTTTAAAAATGTCAATGTTATCTCAAATAGAATGGTATTTGACAATGACAGACGCCTCATTTCTTTTAAAGGTACATTTGAATAATTATCCATTATCACAGAGCCAAGATCCTTTGGTTTCTGTTTCAATTCTTTAATTCTTCTTTTGCATGTTGTTGGATCATGAGTGTTGTTTGTGTTATTTCTAGATCCTCCTAAAATCTTATCAGATCGGCGTATAAAAATTAATGCTATCAAAATTCCACAAGCTGCTCAGATGATTATGTTTTCACAAAGATTGAAAAATCAGGTTGCTTAAATTTAAGTATTCTTTCAATTAAGAATTTCTGAATTTGGTAGGATTATTAAGTTTTATCTGGTTTGTTTTCTAGGAATCTACCAGCTATTTGGAGATATGTGGGAGATTGAAATATGGGTTTGCTTGTATCTACTACTTTGAGATCTAGTTTTTTTTTTATCTTTGGTTATTGGATGTTGTGTCTCTACTTGTTTTTGTTTAATGGTTATGACCTTCCAGGATTCCGTTATATGGTGGAGCAATATGAAAAAATAGGTTTCTTTTTTAATCTGGTTTTGGAAATAGTAATTTCCAAATCATATGTCAGTTGATCATAGTACATAGCACACCTAGCTCAAGAAAACTGTCTGTTGCAAACAGTGCTTGTTGGGCTACTGGAGTATTAGCAGTCAAGGTATGTGCCGAGCTTTCTATTTTCTCTAGATTTGTTTTCCTTTTATACACACACACATACTGATTTAATTATAAGAATTCTCTTATGAATTTATTTTTATTTATTGAAATCAATTATTTATAGTTATAGGTTCGTCAAGAAATTTTCCAATTGTTACGACTCTTATAACAAGTTTAGTATAATTCCTTCAACATCCAGAGGTAATTGTCTATGTCATTAGTATTTCTACTACATGTGGTTTCATATACCCCATGCATAGTTGTTCAGCAGTGCATGTGCAATTGGTTTTTTAATTTATAATTAGTTAATTACATAATTTGCTAAATAGGACCTCAACAAATAACTAATAGAAAATAGTGCAATCACACTTGAGAGGCTTGCATGGTTCTGTCCTGAGATTGCATCACCTCATATGGAGAATTTCATACAATCATGGTGTATTGCTTTGTCTATGTAAGTATTGGTCCATTTATGTAACTGCAAAATGCTTGCTTTCTATGGTGTCACCAGTCATCACATCAGGAACTGTTTGAATGGCAGGATTCGTGATGATATTGAAACGGAGGATTCTTTCCAAGGCCTATGCACAATGGTATGAATTTGATTTCAGAATTAATCATCATTAGGGGTATCAATAACTAAACTCGAGTAATTGGGATTCTTTCAGGCCCGATCAAATTCTTCGAGAGCTTTAAATTCACTTTTATTCAAGTGTGAAGCTATTCCAAGTTGGCATCTAAGCATGGCTTTGCTTGTTTTTAAATTATCATTAGAATTTATAATTAAAATGTCTTTCAACTAATCACATACATATAGGAAATAAGGAGCAAAGAGCTACACAATGAACTTTGTTAGGTGTTGCATGGCTATAAACATGTTCATAATTTCCCTTATCTTTTTTATGTTAATTACCCACATGCCTTCTAGTCTTATTTCTGTCATGCAACTCATATATCTAAACAGTTGAAAATTCTTTGATTTTTGATTTTTCAGTTTATCTCCTGTAATGCTAATGCTCATATTACTGCATCCTACTCCAATTGGATTTAAAAAAAAAACAAAGACTTGAAAAAGAATCTGAAGTAAGAGGCAACACTGCTGGGGTGCATAGTTCAATCCTGCTTTTGCGTTCTAGTCTACAAACAGCTTTGCATCTGTTGCTTGTAATCATGATAAACGTAATTTCTGCAGACATTACAAGACTCCATTTCAGCAAATGAATCATAGGAAAGAGGAAGTTTGGCGAGCACAACGGTAAAGGTTTGTGCCTCACGATTAACATTCCATCAGATATAGGTAGCTATATTATGTCCTTTATAATTCTTCCATTTTTTTGTATAATGCAGCTAGCGAATCTCTTGCAAAGTCCACTATTACTTTTACGGATGGTGTTTTTGAGCTATTGGAATTTCTTGAGGTAAATCTTTATGTTATTAAGCTCATTTCAGTTTTCAAACTTTTGTTTCCATAGACTATACTTAATGATAGGAAAATGTTTCCGAGACCCCAATAACATTGAACCTCTATTCTTATCTTTCAGGCGAGAGACATTCATGTTCTCATATTTTTAATAGATATCATACAGGAGGTAGGATTTTGAGATTGCCTTTCTGAGAATAGCTTGCTCATATTTCCAACCTCTAGTGATTTTTACTTTGCCAATTGTTAGGTCCTCAGGCAGAAACTTCGCAGGTCTTTTAAAAATTTCAAAGTTGTCTTAAATAGAATGATATTTGATAATGACGGGCGCCTCATTTCTTTTAAAGGTACTTTTGAATCATTATCCATTATCACATAGCCAAGATCTTTTGGTTTCTGTTTCAATTCTTTAATTCTTCTTTTAGATGTTGTTGGATCATGCATGTTGTTTGTGTTGTAAATATCTTATCAGATCGGCTATAAAAATTTAAGCTATCAAATTCCACAAGCTGCTCAGAGCATTATGTGTTCACAAAGATTTAAAAATCATTTTGCCTGAATTTAAGTATTCTTTCAATTAAGAATTTCAAAATTTGGTAGGATTATTAATTTTATCTGCTTTGTTTTCTAGGAATATACCAGCTGTTTGGAGATATGTGGGAGATTGAAAAATGGGTTTGCTTGTATCTACTACTTTGAAGTTTAGTTATTTTTTTGACCTTTGGTTATCGGGTGTTGTGTCTCTACTTGTTTTTGTTTAATGGTTATATGACCTTCCAGGATTCCGTTATATGGTGGAGCAATATGAAAAAATTAAGTTTCTTCATAAATATGGTTTTAGCAACAGTAATTTCCAAATCATATCTCAGTTGATCGTGTGAAGAGTTTTATATAATTGGTATTTTGGATCTCGGATCAGATGAAATCCAAGATCATCTTGCAAAAAAATTTGTCTTTAAGAAATCATCAAAATTAGGTGGTAATTTTAGCTGGATTAGGGGAGATTGTGGATACGGAACATAAGCGACTTCTTTCTCGTAAATAAATTATTGAGAAGAGGAAGGAGGAACAACAACGACAAGTACTGGAAATGGAACGAGAGGAGTCGTGAAAGAGGCATGCTTTTTAACTTGGGCAAAGGAAGAAAAACAAAATGATCCTTCAAGTGAGCAGCAGCTAGAGACTGAACTGAGGAGACAATGTCATGATGGGATTTCATGAACGTGAGCAGCAGTTACCTCCTGTAATGCTAATGGTCAGATTAATGCATCCATTTTCAATTTGATTTGGTCAGATTACTGCATCCATTTTCAATTGGATTTTTTTAAATAAAGACTTGAAAAAGAATCTGAAGCAAGAGGCCTCACAATTGGATAATCCTGCTTTTGGCTTCTAGTCTATAAACAGCTTTGCATCTGTTGCTTGTAATCATGATTAACGTAATTTCTGCGGACATTAAAAGACTCAATTTCAGCAAATGGATAATAAGAAAGAGGAAGTTTGGCGAGCATAGCGGTAAAGGTTTGTGTCTCAAGACTAACATTCCATTAGATATAGGTAGCTATGTTGTGTGCTTTATGATTCTTTCATTTGTTTTTGCATAAGGCAGGTGGGGGAAAAACCATAGTCTTCTTCTTGAGGAAGGCCTTACATATGATGCAATTAGCGAGTCTCTTACATAGTCCACTGTTCCTTTTGAGGATGGTGTTGTTGAGCTATTCGAATTTCTTGAGGTAAGTCTATTTGTTTACTGTTCAACATCTTGAGCTCATTTCAATTTTCAAGGTTGCCAAAACCTCAACTTTTGTTTCCAGAGACTATACTTAATAGGAAAATGTTTTCGATACCCCAATAATATTGAACCTCTATTCTTATCTTTCAGGCGAGAGATATTCATGTTCTCATATTTTCAGTAAATATCATAGAGGAGGTAAGTTTTTGTTATTGCCTTTCTGGGAATAGCTTGCTCATAGTTCCAACCTCTTGTGAGCTGGTGTCTATGCATTTTACTATGTCAATTGTCAGGAAGAAAGTTCACATGTCTTCTAAAAATGTCAAAGTTGTCTCAAGCAGAATGGTATTTGACAATGACGGCCGTCTCATTTCTTTTGAAGGTATTTTTGATCATTATCCATTATCACATAGCCATGATCTTTTGGTTTGTTTACTTTGTTCAATTCTTTAATTCTTCTTTTGGATGTTGTTGGAGCATGAGTGTTGTTTGTTGTTTCCAGGTCCTCCTAATATTTAGATTGGCGTATAAAAATTTAAGCTATAAAATTCCACAAGCTGCTCGGAGCATTATGTGTTCACAAAGAATGAAAAATTAGGTTGCATGAATTTAAGTATTTTTTCAATGAAGAATTTCAGAATTTGGTGGGATTATTAAGTTTTTGCTGGTTTGTTTTCTAGGAATCTACCAGTTGTTTGGAGATATGTGGGAGATTGAAAAATGGGTTTGTTTGAAGATGCAGCTAATTTCAATTGTTACAGCTAATCTCATTGAAGATGCAGATGTGAAGCTTTTTTCCTCTGGATCAACGAATGTCATCTGAAGCAGAACTGCCCTTCCGAGTCTTGGTCAGATAAAGCTGTCGTTGAATCATCCCTTACTGATCATGATGATCTCAAGGTAAGACAAGCTTATTCTGCTTCCATCTTGTTATTCTCTTTGATTTCAAAAGTTGTTAGTTTAAACCATAGACTGGTAAAGTATTTTGATGTCTGTATTGAAATGCTATTTTGCAAAGAGTGCTTCTTGCCACATTATGAAGTGTTCAGCATCCGGGCATTATGAAATGTTCATTTTATATTTATTTTTCAGCTTCTAGGCAGTATATGTCTTTAAACAGCAGACTTATTAGATTCTTATTTGATGCTCATATACTCTTGCTTAGCTCAGTATTAGTCTTGCGAGATTCATACTTATGTTCTATTCAATTTATTTTTCAATACTTGTTCATTTTTTAAATGCATATTTCTAGAATAAATTTGAGTTTGAAACAAATCCTTGACACATATATGAAGCAGCTGCAATTCAATCCTACGATTTATGTTCTGTATTAGGCAACCAAGAAGTAGATGTCAATTTTGATTTCCAATTTTTAAGAAGTAAGAAGCACAGTGATAAGTAATTTTCCCCTTTTCTTAATTCTGAATTACATAATTCTGATTATAATTTTAGTTACGATTTTATGGAATTGCATGATTACTATTATAGAACTACATATTTTATATATTTGGTGATAAAATAAAAAATAACTATCTAGAGAATTAAAAAATAACAACACTACATACGACAGTTTCTCTTATACAGTTGTACTAGTGGCCTGACTTTGAAATTTATTCAACATTTCAGGTTGTCTTCTCTCTAGGCTTGCTGAGTGTCTTAGTAGTGGGCCTAATGCTGCAATGTTCCGCTGATGATGCTTTCTTGTGCCAAGTTCTATGGTGTCATGAGATCAGAAAATGTTTGAATGGCAGGATTCGTGATGATATTGAAAAGGAGGTTGCTTTCCAAGGCCTATGTGCAATGGTATGAATTTGATTTCAGAAGTTATCATCATCAAGGGTGAATCAATAACTAAACTCGAGTATTTGGGATCCCTTCGAGGTCCAAGCAAATCTTTCGAGAGCTTTAAGTTCACTTGTATTCATGTGCAAAGCTATAGCAAGTTGGCATGTAAGAATGGCTTTGCTTGTTTTTAAATTGGCTTTAGAATTTATAGTTAAAATGTCTTCTAACATAAAACATAAACACAGGAAATAAGGAGCAAGGAGCTACACAATGAACTTTGTCAGGTGTTGCATGGCTATAAACAGGTTAGTAATTTCACATATCTTTTTAATGATAATAACCCACATGCCTTCTAGTCTTCTTATTTTAGTCATGCAACTCAAATTGTTTAGATTTTATATCTAAATAGCTAAATAGTCTTTGATTTTTGATTTTTGATTTCTCAATTTTTCAGTCTACCTCCTGTGATGCTAATGGTCAAATTAATGCATTCATTCCAATTGAATTTCTTTTTAAACAAAGACTTGAAAAAGAATACGAAGCAAGAGGCACCATAAGTGGGGTGCATAGTTTAATCCTGCTTTTAGGTGCATTATGTGCTCACAGATTAAAAAATCAGGTTGCTTGAATTTAAGTATTTTTTTAATTAAGAATTTTAAAATTTGGTTGGATTATTAAGTTTTTGCTGGTTTGTTCTCTAGGAATCTACCAGTTGTTTGGATATATGTGGAGATTGGAAAATGGGTTTGCTTGAAGATGCAGATGTTACAGCTAATTTCAATTGTTACATTACAACTTATTTCTTTGAAGATGTAGATGTAAAGCTTGTTTCCTCCAGATCAACAAATGTCTTCTGAAGCAGAGCTATAAAGGAAGAAGAACCAAAGGTTTGTCATTTTTATTTTAAAAACAATACTTTAAATCATTTTTTTGATTCAACATCTTATTTTTTCCACAACATTTCGAAAGCAGGAGCTGTTTCATCAAATGTATCGGTCTGTAGCTCATCAAAGGAGTAGAATTCTGAAACATATCCAGGTTTGTCATTTTTGTCAAAGCTTTCAATTATACTGTATTTTCTTACAGTTGACATGTTTGAAAAGGATTAATCACGTGAACTATCTGTTTGTCGCTATAATTTGCAGGAGAGAGACATTCATGTTCTCGTATTTTCAGCAGGGCTTGCAGATATCATAGAGGCGGTAAGTTTTTGAGTTTGCCTTTATGGGAATAGCTTGCTTATAGTTCCAACCACTTGTGAGCTGGTCCCAATGCTATTTACTATGTAAATTGTCAGGTCCTCATTCAGGAACTTCACAAGTCTTCTAAGAATGTCAAAGTTGTCTCAAATAGAATGGTATTTGACAATGACGGCTACCCCATTTCTTTAAAAGGTGTTTTTGAATCATTGTCCATCGTCGCACATCCAAGATCTTTTGGTTTTTCTGGCACCAAGGATAAGCGTGCAGTGTCAAGTCAGAGGGTAAGCTATTGTCCTTGATCAATCTGGTTGTCTATGTGTTTGTGTGTGGTGTATGTTTGTTTACAATTTTCATTACTCCAACATGGCTCACTTTCCATTTTGGCTACACAGGAAATATTGGCTACTATCAAGGGATTAGCAGATTCATTAGAAAGAAATGGGTTCATCAGCTACTTTACTTAAACAGGTAGTTTGCATTTTATGTGTTGTGGAGCTAAATGCTAGCAATTAGGCTTCCTTTCTAAAATGCTAGCTGAGCAGTTGTTACTCATATATGATACAAATTTCTATAATATTTGAAATTGAGAATATGTATCAATTGGTTTATTACTTCCATTTCTAAAGCAGCACAATGAATTAGTTTTTCTTGACTTAGATCTGTAAAAACAAAGAGCTGCAGTGAGGAAGGTGCAGGAGTATTACAAGGAAAGTGGTGATATCGATGGACATTGAGGCAACTTCCTCGCTGTCTGACTACTGAAAGGGCTTTAGTGAGTTATCTTCTATCATTTTCTACACGGCTTTTTTTTATGTTGGGCCTACAATATTTTGTCTTTTATATGTTAGATTAATGTTCTTACAGAATTAGCTAACATGTTTTTTTTAGTAATTTATATTCTTTTCTCTAGGAAAAGGGTTTTTTGGAACAACAAAAGAGAAATGTACTGACATTTTTGTTAGTCATCTTGAAGTCTTTATTTAACAGGAAAGAGTGTTGGGCTGAACTCAACACCTCAGTACAAACAAGGTGCATAATTTTCACTGTTATAATTATTCTATGTTCAGGAAGTACAAAGCTTAGGAGTTTGACTGCTCTGAAATTTTCAATTTAGAATGCATTATGTTCTAGGGAAATAAGGGGTCCTATTATATTCACATTCACAAGGTGGTCTTTGATCTTCTTATGCTATTTGATGATTATGATTTTATTTGTTTTGAGCAGGTTTCTATCAATGTGGCTGAGAGTTGCGATGTTAATTATCAAGTATTGAACCAACACTATCCTTATACATGTAATGATAATAGGTTTCTTCCCTCTCTCTCTCCCACCCTGTTGGAAGTTGCTCATTTTTCTTTTTTTTTGCAGGGAATTCTCAATAACCACCATGACTGGAAGTTATAGACGTGTTCTTTGAAATCCAATGGAATTTGAATGGCATGTCTGCCTTTTTCTTCTCATCATATAGTTTTGTTGGTTTGGATATCTGGATTTTGCATTTGACTGACTGTAATTTTCTTCTTTTACAGGGAAATAGTAAGAGACTTCTTGCTCATAAATTAGTTATCGAGAAGAGGAAGGAAGAACAAGAACTCCATACTGGAAATGGAACGAGAGAATTCATCAAGAAAGCTGCAGCAACAGAAGAAAAGAGAAGAGGCTGAGCAGAAGAGGCATGCTTTTGAACTTGAGCAAAGGAAGAAGAACAAAATGATCCTTCAAGAAATAGAGCAGTGAGAGAGAGAAATATTATAGGCATTGCTAGAGGAGAGAAGAGGTAAGAGAGAAGAGGCAAAATAGAAGAGGTAGCTTCACTGATAGAAGCTGCCTTTCAACGACGATTAGTGGAAGAGACGGTCTTCATGAACGTGAGCAGCAGCTAGAGACTGAACTGAGGATACAACGTCATGATGGGGACTTCAAAGAAAAGAATATGCTGTCTCAGATTCTAACTCGCATGCGCTCTTTTCTTGGTGTAGAATGGGCACTATATGAATAGGTGGCAATTGCAGCTATAGACTGCCAATCTCTTGATGTTGCAAAGGTATTGCATTCAATTGTTACAACTAATTTCATTGAAGATGCAGATTTGAAGCTTGTTTCCTTCGGATCAACGGGTGCTTTCTGAAGCAGAATTACCATTTTGAGTCTTGGTCAGATAAAGCTGTCGTTGAACCATCCCTTAATGATCATGACGATCCCAAGGTAAGACAAGCTTATTCTGCTTCCATCTTGTTGTTATCTTTGATTTCAAAAGTTGTTATTTTAAACCGTAGCTTGGTTTGAAAGTACTTTGTTGTCTGTATTGAAATGCTATTTTAAGTAGCTAGCCAAATGATTGGGTGGAAATGTAATGCCTGCACTCTATTCGATAGGTTTTTAATTCAGTTTATATTTTTAATTTTGCGAAGAGTGCCTCTTGCCACATTATGAAGTGTTCAGCATCCAGGCATTATGAAATTTTCATTTTATATTTATTTTTCATCTTCCAGGTACTATAAGTCTTTAAACAGCAGACTTATCATACTGTTATTTGATGGTCATTGGTCATATATTCTTGCAAAGGTTAGTATTAGTCTTGCTAGATTCATACTTATGTTGTTCAATTTATTTTCCAATGCTTATATGTTTCTAAAATGCAGATTTCTCGAGTAAATTTGAGTTTGAAACAAATCCTTGAACCTATATGAAGCAGCTGCAGTTCAGATACCAAATTTTATGTTCTGTATCAGACAACCAAGAGGTAGATATTGTCAATTTTGATTTCCAATTTTTAAGAAATAAGAAGCACGAATATAAGTATTTTTCCCCTTTTCTTAATTCTGAATTACATAATTCTAACTATAATTTTAGTTCCATTTTATGGAATTGCATGATTATAGAACTACGTAATTTATATACTTACTGATAAAATAAACAATAACTACCCAAAAAATTAAAAAATACAAAAACACTAGAAACGTCAGTTTCTCTTATAGAATTTGACGTTTAGTGTTCTATATTTGCTCATTACATTAATTTTGAAATCTTTTTGATCTCAGTATTTACCCCTTTTATAACAGGGGTTTCAAAGATATTGTTCAGAGAACAAGATTAAACTATCAAAGGTATGTATATATATGTTTAATCTCCAAATAATCTTTCATATTCTCATTGTTTTTATTCTAACAAGGCTATTAAGTTTGTGAATTTACTCTCAGATTGATCATTTATGTCTTTCTCGCCTTTGCTCAGAGACAGTAGGTGGACTTCCCGGTTTTTTTCTATGCCTTAACCGAAACTGAGTATTGACTTATCTGTTTTTCAGCTGGATCCGGGCAGCCTAAAAAAACTTTTCTTCATTTTGTAGGATGTGTTATTATCTTACATTGTCTACTATATACTAAAGTAGTTTGGTTAATGGTTTTAATCTCCACGTCAGGAACAAACACAAAGATAAGTGCTCTTTCTTCTTCTTTTTGAATTTCAATTATATATATTTGATTTATAAGTGTAAAGTTTGGTTTTATCGTTATTGAATTGTATGATTATTATGAAATTTTTGTAGTTATATTTTGTGTACAACTAGGGTTTAGAGGGTTATGAATAGGGTTTTAGTATACTTATAAGGGTTAGGATTATGGTTTAAGGTTAGTATGTTTAGGGTTAGGGTTATGAATAGGGTTTAGTATCTTTAGGGTTAGTGTTTAGTATATGTAGGGTTAAGATTAAGGTATAGGGTTTAGTATATTTAGGGTTAGTGCTTTTAAAAAATTTATTAAAAAAATAAAATTATTAAAAAAAACTTTTCGATCTACCAGCACACTTCTCCAATTTAAAAACCCGTAACTAACTTTAAAGAAAAAAATTATTTTTTTTTTCGATTTTTGGCTCCTCCGCCCGAATTCGCCGGAACCGTCGCCGTCCCACTTTCAAAAAAAGAGGAGCTCCATGTTCCTCCATGGAAGGAGGAACACTGTTTCTCCATCCATGGAGGAACAAATCTGGAGAAAATTACAGAATAATTAATAAAGCGGTACTATTTTACTCAAATACCAACACATTTCAAACTTTTCCCTTCTATCAAATGTGTTTCACATTTAATACCTTAGTTGGATTAATTATTACTTTCTATAACCATTTCTTCTTAAGCTGCCACGTCTCCATCCTCATAAACCAAAAATATCGACGATGCCTATCTCTAACCTCACTGTTCCTCTCTCGTCTGCCATTGACGGTGTCTAGTTTTTCTCTATCGGCTCTCTTTCTTCGTGTCATTCAATCTCTCTCTCTCTGTCTCTGCCGTCGGTGACACTCGCTCCTGCCTCTGTCGTGATGGCGATGCCGATTACTCCTATCTTCGTCACTTGATTCCTCTCCGTCGTCGTCATGGGCTTCGTCCTCGTACACTGTTAACGTCTTTCTGTTTTCCTCTGTGATTTCTTGAACGCTGTTGCTCGGTCAGTCTTTTTAATACACTCAGTTAAATTGATTTTTAGTTTTGTCAAATGTTAAATTGATTTTAGTTTCCGGTGAATTAGAGGACTTATACCCGGGAAAATTTTATTTCTTTGAATTACGACAAAAAAATGGGGCTCTAGATTTCAAAACACTAATCTTGTTTTAGGTATTTTTCTCTCTTTTTAAATATCTGTTTTCAATTCTTTTTACTTGTATGTTGCACTGCTAGCTCAAAATTTCCAAATTTATAGTGGCTTTGTTCTTCTTTTTAATCTTAGTTTACTTTAAATTACAACTTACTAGCTGTTGTGTATTGAATAATGATGGTGTTGTTGCAAATTTTATTCTGAATTTGTTTTATCAGGAAATGAAACAAGTTAAAACCCCACTTGAAATTCCTAGTCTTTCTGAAGACCCACTTTCCAAAACCTCTCCTGTTAAAGGTTCTCAAGAAAATGGAATTAAGGTTTCTCCAAATGGGAAGGAAGTTGGTTCTAATGTTAATGATTTAGCTGGTAAAAAAATGGGACTGTTCATTTGGATGATAGGGTGTGAGGAAATGAGTCTTGAAAACTTCGAAGTTAATAATGGGGCGTCTTCTTTACTGGAGATGCATGGGAGTAAGGGTTCACATGGGTTAGATTCTATTTTAGATGTTATACAACTAGATCAAAATTTGGGTGTTGAATTATATTCTAGAGATGTATCGGAAATGTATCCGAGATGTATGTGATATGTTTCGAGATGTAAAATCTGATTCTATGCAATATAAAAATTGTAGAAGATTCTATATTTTGAATTTTTAATATATTTTAGTGAAAGTATTATACAGTTATTGGTTTAATTTATTGTATATACATTATTATACATATTAGATACATTCATGATGTATACATCGTATATATACACCACCGATATATTGTAGATAAATTGTCGATACAACATAAAATACACCATTCTTACATTGTAGATATATGTTCTTTTTTTATTATTATTTCAACAAAATGAATTTTATAGATACACCATTGATTAAATTTTTTAGAATCTATCTCAAACTCAGAAGGATTATTTTCAACAAAATAAATTTCAAAATGAACGATACATGTGTATATTAGTGATACATGGATGATACATTTCCGATACATAGCAGATACATCGATGATACATGTTTAATTTTTTTGAATTATTTTAACGAAATACATTTTAAAATGTCATGACTGATACATTATTGATACATCATAATATATTACTGATACATCACAAATACACCATCGATACATCATAGATATAGAGGATAAAAATTAATAATAAAATTTTAATACATTACCGATGCATCATCTATATCTTGCAATACACTGTAAATACATGGCCGATACATCGTAAATACATTATAAATTGAACTAAAAAGCAAAATCTCGTGCAACATGAAAAAATAAAAGGACGGAGCAAGCATCAAATATTTAATAGGAAGACATATTTTTTAAATACATATTAGAAACAATTTATACATAATTTATATATGATAGATACATATATTTTTAATACATAATATATAATATATATACTTTTTGTAACATAATTTATGCGTTTTTAAAGCATGTGATACATATATCTTTGAATTTAAAATATATTATACATACACCTCAGATACACATAAATAGTACATAAAATAATATGTGTGTGTATATATATACACACACATATATTTATTTATTTATTTGTTTTTGTTTTTTAAAATATGAGAAAATGAATCAGTGACACAGTTCAGATACATAGTAGATACGTATCAGATACATAGATGATACATTTTTTTATTTTTTTTACATGTTGACACGCGCTGACGCGTGACTGGCGCGCGTGTCAGACGCGTGGCAGACGCTTTTCTGACGCGTTTTGACTATTTTAACATGTTTTTGACTCTTTTTTTTTGGTTTTGAGTGTGCCATGTGTCTCTTATTTAGTGGTTGGGTAGAAAATATAAAGTTTCTCCTTATTTTGTCATGAATGTAAATTTTTAATTTGGTGTATGTTTTTGTAAACTCTTATTTAAATAGTAATATTTTTGTGGTTTTCTCACAAATCTGTTCCTCCAAAATAGGGTACAATTGAAATTTTTTCTAGGTTGGGGTATAAATAAAAAAAAAAGTTCAACGTGGGATGTTTTTAAGTAATTAGACCTCAAAAAAATCAAAATAATTTCCGAAAGCAATGAAAGTTGTCTACTTTTTGTTTTCTTTTGTAGAGTAACGTGATTGGCCATCTCGTGTCCAGATCATCCACCATCTCTTTGATGACTAGGTTAAGAGAAATAATTAGATTCATGCATGGTTTCATTTATTAGACTACATATGGAAAGTAATTAATGCGGATGAAGTTAATAAAAAAGTTGGTTTTTTCTGTTAAAAGAATTTGCATAATGTAGTTAAATTGATTAGTTATGGGGTAAGCTAACTTTCGAAAATGGTTTATTTTTGTGGTTACATAGCGATTGACATTTATATAGCTCAGTTTTTGATAACAGTAGAGCCGAATTTGCAGATATATAATTGCCGATAATACAGATTTCATTAAGTAGCACCAGTGACGGACACACATTAGGGCCACTGGACCCCCCGGGCCCTGAGAATTATTTTTTTACATAAATATAGGTTTTTGTGATGACTAGTATTGACTTACATGCTACGCTCGTGGCTCGTAATGTGACATGTCAATGATTATTTAATTTTTAATTAAAAATAATTTTTAAAAGGATTATTTTCCAAATACCTGTTTTTGGTAAAGCATTTACACCATTTTGGCCCATCTTATCCTCTTATCCTACATTACCTAATAAGCTAACTTATTTACTAAAAATATCCATTATATAAAGAAGCCTTATCTCATTTTAAGTTAAACTTTTACATATCCACCTTTTGTTTCTCTATCTTCTCTCTCTTCTTCTCTCTTCTTTTCTTCTTCTTTTTTTTTTCTTTTTCATTTGATTTTCAGTTTATCTCCTCCGATTACTTTTCCGTCGTCTTTCCGGTCGCGCTTCCGTTCGTCTACTTCCGATGGATTTCTCGTCGTTTCCGGTTGTTTTTCCGTTCGCGCTAGTCCGTTCGTCTCTTCCGTTCGCGCTATGGATTTCTCGACTCGTTTTTAGATTTGTGTAATTTTTTAGATTTTTGTAATAATTTAAATATTTTATAAATAAATTATTGTAGTTCTATAATTTTTTGTTTATAAAATTGTTTATTATTCATATAATTATTTATTTTGTCTTTTCTTATTCATAGATTTGTTTATTGCTACTGATTTTGTAAAGAAAAAATTGATTTATGGTGCATTTGTAGTAATTTTATAATATATTTATGTTTTAGTGTATTTTTGGTGTATTTATAGTGTATTTCTGCCGTTTTTTAGCATATTTATGGTGCATTTACAGTGATATGTGTATTTGCAGTGTTTATGGTGTATTTGCAGTGTTTCATGGTGTAAACCACAAAAAACACTACAAAATGCCAAATACACTACTTATACACTATATATACACTACTTATACACTAATCTTACACTATATAAACACCATAAAAACACTATATATACATTACTGTTACACTATATAAAAAAAATTCCAGAAAAAAAATCTATAATAAATAAAAATTAACACTATATATACACTAATTTTACACTATATAAAAAAACTGTCGGTCGGTTCGGTTGACCGAACCGAAAAAACCGAAAACCAAAATTGAAGACCGAAAAAAGATATTTTTGAAATTAAAAAAACAAAAAGGTATTTTTCGTAAATAAAAAAAGATAAAAAAGAAAAATCAAAATTTGGCAGGTAAATATGTAAATAAGTTACCAAAACATGTATTTCAGGAAATTACCACAAAAATAAATGATGTTATATAGAGTTTGTCTATTATATTATTATACATTAATTATAGAAAATTATAGATAATCAAGAGTTTACATATTACATTTATTATATCAATATATTTTATATATAATTAATTACAGTTTTTATTAAATTATATTCTAACTTCAATAATTAAACAAATTAATTTGTTTTCTAATTTATCATTAAACGAATAACCAACGTAATTTAAGTAATTAATATGACAGTATTCAATGACTTAACAACTTAATTTTAAGTAATTAAGTATAGCAGTATTCCGTTTTGAATCCAATTTTAGCAAATAAATTGTTTAGCTACCTATTAGTAATCAATATAGCAATATAGTAGAAGATTTTTAGTTAACCTTTACTTTCCTAATTAACTCAAATTCATCTCTAGAAATTAAAACGTAAGAAAAAAGCAAAAGAGGAATTAGATTCTTTGCCAATCAACTTAATTTTAAGTAATTAAGTAAAGCAGTATTCCGTTTTGAATCCAATTTTAACAAATAAATTGTTTAGCTACCTTTTAGTAATCAATATAGCAATATAGTAGAAGATTTTTAGTTAACCTTTACTTTCCTAATTAACTTAGAAATTAAAACGTAAGAAAAAAGCAAAAGAGGAATTAGATTCTTTGCCAATCAACTTAATTTTAAGTAATTAAGTATAGCAGTATTCCGTTTTGAATCCAATTTTAGCAAATAAATTGTTTAGCTACCTTTTAGTAATCAATATAGCAATATAGTAGAAGATTTTTAGTTAACCTTTACTTTCCTAATTAACTCAAATTCATCTCTAGAAATTAAAATGTAAGAAAAAAGCAAAAGAGGAATTAGATTCTTTGCCAATCAACTTAATTTTAAGTAATTAAGTATAGCAGTATTCCGTTTTAAATCCAATTTTAGCAAATAAATTGTTTAGCTACCTTTTAGTAATCAATATAGCAATATAGTAGAAGATTTTTAGTTAACCTTTACTTTCCTAATTAACTCAAATTCATCTCTAGGAATTAAAACGTAAGAAAAACGCAAAATAGGAATTAGATTCTTTGCCAATCCAAACATAAAAGGAGGAAAAAAAATTAAGAATAAAAGCTTAGAAATAAAAAATTAGGGTTCAATTCCTCCCACAAACGCTCCCCCTCCCCCAATTATCAAAAAAAAAAGGGTTAATTCTTAAAAAAATCATGAATTTTACACGAAGTTTCATTTTAATCATGAACTTTAAAAGTTGTCATTTAAAAGTACGAACTTTCATTTTGTTTCAAATATATCGCCAAAGTAAAATCCGATGTATTTTATCGAACCAAAAATTTCTAATCCTATATACTCTAACTAAAAGATAATAAGATTTAATGTCGATTTATGATTTCGATCTTTCATTAATGGTTTATTGAAGAATTTAGTCAACAAAAATACACTGAAATGATAGATTTGAAACAAAATGAAAGTTCGTGCCTTTAAATGACAATTTTTAAAGGTCATGATTAAAATGAAACTTCGTGTAAAGTTCGTGATTTTTTTAGGAATTAACCAAAAAAAAGACCCAAAAAGAAGTGGAAGGTAAAAGACCCAAAAAAGGATCAATCAAGAAAGATAACAACATATTTTTGAACAAACTAATTATTGCAATGCTTTTTATATATGAAAATTTACTTAAATTAATGGAGATGGTTATATCGCTAACACATTGCTATGTATTGTGTTTAGACAGTTCACTTTGTTTTCGGGATCAAGAATGCTGCTATGGCTAAATTCGGCTCTGTTAATTAAAATTTCTCTATTTATTTATGATCTGCAAATTAAGATTGTAATCTTTCATGTTTGCTCTGTTGATTCGGCTATGTTTCTGTAGTTGCACTTGCTCTGCTTTCTATTAGACGTTGCTTCTGATCTATAGTTGCAGCTGTTAGTTTAATTGCTCTCTACACTGAGTAAGAGGAGTTTAAGGGTTTGCCTAGGATCGTAATTTTTATTGAATTCTAGTAATAAACTTAACATCAATTATAAAAAAAAAAAAAATTAATTGGGACTTGGATATTTTGGACATAAAAAATGTGATCGCTTTCAATTTTTTTATTTAAAATATTATGTTAATTTGCTAAAATGTTTAAATTTATTTTTAACATATTGTCGATGCCTTTGTTTTTTAATTTTAAACAAAATTATACAATTATCTTTCTTTAAAATAATTTCTAACTTTGTCTTTCTTCACTAATAACATTTTATATCATATCTAAATAAGTATCGCATGCCAAGATGTGTCGTGTTATTTTATAGCACACATCTTTCATATTGATAAATTTTATTTTTATTTATTTGAACAATTAAAATAAATCTAAAATATGACTACAGTATTTATAGAAATGAAAAATATATTTTAAAATGGTGTGCCATAATAATTGTATTGGATAATTTTTTTCAATATTAAGATTTAAGACATGAGTTAAATAGTAGAATACATGGCAAACATTTATTAATATAATATTATAAAAAGCTCAAAATGAGTATGAATCAACTAAAGAATATAGTTTACCAAATAAAAAATTGTAACCCTATATGTAACGTGGGCAAGAATCTAAGAACTATATACTATATAGCTAGCTATTATGAAAGGGATATAGTAACAAAGTGCTTTTAATTTTTCTTTTATATTATTTTAGCTGAACAAACTCTAACCTAACCCTACCTTAACCTGTAAATGCAGGTATTTATTAGGGATTAGACTTTCTATTTCGTGCTGAAAGGGAAATACCATATTATATAGTATGTGATTTTATTGACGAACCCCATAAATTAGTTGTTATTATAACCTGTTCCATTTTGCATGCTTCACTCGAGTTTCTATCTCATTTTTTTAAAATCAATTTAAACATTTTTCAATATCGAGTTATCCAAACTATGTAGCATCTTAAATATTGGTAATAATTTTTAAAATACTACGTATGTATAATTAGATAAATTTTTAAAAATTGGTTAATATACAAAAAATTTATCTAATTGGAATAAATTTATAACTTTTAAAAAGTTTGGATAGATTCTTAAAATATCGAAAAGATATGTTTGATTTTTTGACACCTTTAGATCTAATGTTTATATTGAAGTTTTTGTTATCTGAAATTTTTTTGATGTTCTGAATTATAAAAATTAATAGTTCATGTTTTAAAGGCAGAAGGTAAAAAAAATTATTCACATGAGTTTTTGTAGTTTTTTGTTGGTCATTTGGAACGTTAATGTTTTTAAATAGTGCAAATAGACCCTTACATTTGAAAACCCCACAGAATAACAAAAAACGAGAGGGGTTAAGTGAAACAAAAAGGCTTAAATGATCTTTTCAAAATTTGAGTTTTTTGCAACGTTTAAAAATATTAAGGTCCAAGTGGTAAAAAAAAAAGCTTATTTACTGTTTCTGAATTATGTAAAGGATAATACACTTGACCTATTTTAAATATCATAATTGAAATTGAATGAGAATTGTAAAATATACTAAGCTTCATGATTTAGTTTATAATTAATCTAAAATTTAATTGAATAAAGCTGTGATGTTTATTTCTGAGTTTACAAGCTATAACTGGATAATTAAGATTGAGATTTTCTTAAGTTCAAAATGAACTTGAGGAGGTTATATTCATGATCTACAATTTTCATTATAAAATGAACGGTGTAGATCAAAAAAATACAATTTTAATCAAATTAATCTACACCATTTATTTTATAATGAAGTGTAAATCGTAAATATGACCCCCTCAAGTTCCTAATCCAGATAATTAACTATCATATGTCAAAAAAATAAAGTAACTATCGATACAGCTAAAGCTAATTATGTAGCTCCGCATGCTGCACCAATAATGCACGGGTAAAATTAATTTTAAAAATCACTAAATTTGACCATTTAATTTTATTTGTTAATTTTGAATTTATTTTATTTTAATGACTAAATTTTAATTATTTCAACAAAAATAATTTTACTCATCATTATAAAAAATGAAATTAATTATCAAATTTTTTTTATTCAAATAAATTTAAAATTTAATCACTAAAATAAAACAAATTAAAATTTAATTATATAAATAAAAAAAATAAAAAAATTTATAATCAATTATCCAACAAAGCACTATCTCTCTCTTCGTTCGCTGCTTATAATTTAGAATTGAGTTGCTACTAACGAAAATCCTCAAAGTTTGCAGGGAAACGGCATCATATGTGCAACCAAGTATAATCCACAACTACAAATCGAGAGACGAAATCAGTAATTTAGTTTGAATCAGTGCTAAAAATGTCGAAATAGATTGGACAAATTTTTAAGAAAATACAGATAAAATTGAATTGAGGAAATAGAATTATGTTCGGTTTGGTTCTATTTTTAGTTTCACCAAAACATAAAATAATTGTTCTTTTAAATTCTTAAATATATAGAAAAAATCAATATAGAAATTAAATCTAAGTCAAATTATAATATATTTTATATATTTTAGCATTTTTTTTTATAATTGGGGTAAGGAAAAAGCTTATGAGAAATTGAACTCACGACCTTAACAGTTTGCTTCTCAACGCTTATATCATTTTAGTTATACGTCGTTGGTATATTTTAGCATTTAAGAAATTATTTTGAAATAACATTTTATATTTAAAATTCAGTTTTTTGATATTTTAATTATTTTAAGATTAAAAATTAAACAAAATATTAAATTTTAGAAAAACATAATAGATAAAACGAAAATATTATTTTTAATTCGATTTAGTTCGGTTCAGTTTAAAATACAGCACTATGCAACCTCTGCTCAAGCTACTGCGTGGATGCTTTAAATTAAATCATTATAAGTGAAATGTAGGTAGCAAGAATTGGGTAACGGATAGGATAAGCAACACAATTGGATGCATTATTTAATCTTTTCGGTTATTGTATTTTATTAACTTGCCTCTAAATACCGATTTCTGTCTTATTCAAGTCTCAATAAGATGTGACACACATTTAATAGAATACTTCTCCCATGCATGATGCATTCCATTCCAACGAAATAGGAGTAATTAAATTCTTAATTTTTATAAATATTTTTTTTCCAAGTAATTCGTATTAGATGCGGTTAAATAAGTTAGAAATATATTTCTACTTACTTGACGCTCATCAATTAGTAAATTTAAAAATAAAATGACATAACTGCTTAGTTAGAACAATATAATTAAAAAAATTAAAGATATTGAAAAAAATAATATTTATTAGAAAATACAAAATAAACTTCCATTCAAGAAGGCATTTTAAAACTATCAATACTTATTCAAACAATAATAAAGAAAATAAAACTATATATTGCAAGAACTAAATATGTTTTGATTAAATAATTCCATCTTTATTTTTAAAATTTATTAGTTTAGTCTTTAATATTAGAATGCCTATGTTCCAAGAACCAATGCTACCAATACGGTAAGCACCTACCATTGAAACGATGTCTGCTGCTGACATGCAAACCATTGAAGATGGTCCTCGGGGCGAAATGTGTAGTCAAATAGTATAATTAATACAATTTTTATAATGATTAAAAAAGTATTTAATAAGATAAAGAATAAAATTAAAATTATCTACCATTAATAAAAAAAAAACTTAGTAACAAAAAAAAAATTTAGTTACTGATACAAAAATAATTAAAAATTCAATTATAGTGTCGTGGAGAAAATTCCGAACCCCACGGCTCAATACAATTTTCTCCACGTCTCCATTTTGATATTTTTTTAGTAGTTATTGGCATTTTTTTGATTTATTTTGAAGCACTTAGTAAAAGACTGCATTTGATATTATATAATGTTATTTTCTCTTGTTTTTCAGGAGTTTATTATGTTTGTCGTTTTACTTCGTCTGACAACTTATCATATAAGAGAATTTATAATCATGTTATAGTTTTTTTTTTTTCCCTAAACTCGCTTGGAGTAGAGATGTGTGAAAGCGTTATCTTCGTCCTTCTCCATCTTTCCTCATATGCAGAGCTATTAATGGTAGACTCCCAACTCGGTTTTGCAACTAGCTTCTCGTTGTTGTCTTTATTTTTGAGATTAGGATAGTTTATACCATATTTTTACTAATACATTAATTGCTATACTACAACAATTAGATATAGGCGCTGATAGTCTCTTTGAAACTTTTCTTTAATCTCTGTAATAGTTTTTATTGACTCTTTTTAAGACAACAACTTATGTGGATGTACTTTCTTCTCAAACTCACTGCTCTTCGCAGGGTGAAATTTGGAGTATTTGGCATATGTTAGAAATACTAATTTAAAAAATAAATAAATTTATATCTATTTCAAGTAATATTTGATTTATTTGATATTGCATTAAAGAAATACTAATATTTTTCAAATATAGTCATATGTATTCTAACATGAACAAAGGGTCAACGCGCCCCTGAACTTGTGACATGGGGCCATCTAACCCAATTTATACTTTTTTAAGCAACTAATCCAAAACTCTATATTTTTGGGTCAAATAACCCCATAATTTATATTTTTATTTTAAAAAATGGATTTAGGATAATTATATCGCAACAATTAGGGAAGTATCTAATTACTTTTTGCATCGCCCACCTCCGATTTGTATTTTATGCGTTTTAAAAATGCAATTATGGGGTTATTTGACCCAAAAATGAAGAGTTTTGGGGATTAGTTGCTCAAAAAGTATAAATTTGGTTAGATGACTCCGTGTCACAAGTTTAGTGGGCGCGTTGACCCTTTATTCATTCTAACATTGATACCAATTGTTGGAGTTATGGTACCAATTGTTGAAATCATGGTACCAATTGTTGTAACTGAATTGGTATGCGTAGCGAAACCAAAACCATTTGATAGATATTTAATTATGGATTTGATCACCAAACAACAATATAACAAAATAAATAACACAAAAAATTTACATGATTCGGCATTAAAGCGTACATCCACAGGCAAAAGAATCGAACCATTCACTAAGCATTAAAAGGAGTACAAAATTGATGGAAAATCACCAAATAGAGAACATCTCTATCTTAGAAGAAAAATCCACAAAATGTATGACTAACCATAAGAATAACCCAAAAGGGTCAGTATTAATTTATATTGCTCACATCATACACATCTCTTTTTCCCTTATTCACATTAATGTTTAATGTACATTTTGTGTTCGGTTCTTTGGTACAATTCTAAAAGATGAACAATTTATAGTGGGTAAATAATTCATATGGTATTATAAATATTAATCATAATTGGATTATACTTTCTAATTAGCAATGATAACAAAGTTATTATTTATCCAAATACTCCACAATAGTGTCACAATATAATTAGAATTATTGGTATTATTCCAACGATTTCCACCTTAATTTGGATTCTGCAATAAATTATGATTATTGTTGTGCTCCAACTTCTTCATTTTAAGTACAAAGTGAACTTATTCCAAATTAGGTATTTGAGGAGGACCATACAAGCTTTAAGAACGTTTTGAACTTACTGAAACCGAAATGATTTGAAGATTTACTATCTTCAGTTGTATCAATCAAAATTTCATGAAATTTCGAATTTTGTTGGTATTCAAAATGATATCAGAAACAAACTTCACTAGTAGTCTATAATGATTAAATCAAAAACAAATAATGAGGTCGTAGCCTATCCTTTAATCTTTATAAGTCGGCAAATCCAATGAGCATATATCACAAATGCAACATTCAGTCTCACTTCATCGCCATATACGTCATAAAACTTGTAATTTTATATACTGAGATACCCGACATTGTGCATTTAGAAAACATGTTGAACATACAGTATTATTTTAACTTCCTTATTATGCATTTTGCCCTTAACTGAACCAATACCCAAAATTCTTCATGTATTGACTGTTGTCCATAACTACACTCTAGTATCAATTTAATTGTAGTAAGAAAACCAATTGAAATTGGCGCACATGCAATATGAACAACATGAAACTGCATAAATTTCGGATCAACAAATAGTTAGCTACAATTATAGCTTAGACCGGTTCTCACCCGATTATCTCCAAACAAATTGACTTATGATCTAATAGTGATGCCATTCTAAATTACAAATATTATAATCCATTTTGTGCCTAAGATTATACTACTTGATCAAAATAAAATATCTTTTTGCAATGTCATGGTTTTATTAAAATTTGACTATGTCCAAACACACTATTTATTCAATGAACTATTAAAAGCAATTATTAGATTCAAATCACTTATAGAGTATTAAAAAAGTATAACGAGATTAACTCAATCATTCATCTTACAAATACTCTATAAAATTCTCAAATTGTGTTTTTTATAAAAAAAAAAGCCATATCTTTCTTCCTTGTAGAATAAAGTAGTATATTGATCAACATCATAAAATTCTCCCTAAGAATTTTTATACTCAAGTCTATCTTCCATTAACGACTTCAAAATTGATGGCTTTTCTATCTCCAAATCAACTTTTTTACGTCAAGTAATATCTTCACCAGAATAATCATAATATAAAATTAAATCTGAAAAAAAAAACTAAATTGGCGAATGGATTTTTGCCGTCACAAAATTTAGTGATCGATTTGGGATCAAAAATTCTATCACAAATCTTTCACTAATCCGTCATAAATTTTTAATAGATTTTTTTTGTCACAAATTTCCATCATTAAAACCAATTTTTCTAATGACGTAAAAATCACCAAAGTTTGATTGTGGTAAAAGCTCGATTTCAGTAGAGATTTGAAAACATAAACATGCATGCATAAACTTGGAGAATTCAATGAGTAATTGTCAACTTTGAGTTGTCTAACCAATAATTAAAGTTCAAAAAGTATAATCCGTAAGTATTATTCTGTTAAATCGTAAATTTAATTTTTCTGGTAAACGCTCCTCTTCTTTCTAATGATTAAGAAAATGAGGACTTTATATAGTCTACAATCAATATGTATATACGGAAAATATAAAATGAATATGGCCAGGGTAAAAATAATACTTAAATATTTGAATTCTACATGTTTATGGTGATGTTGTAGAATTTTTATTGAATTTGAAGGGTAAACATATTTAAATTTACTTTACTTTATATATCTAATTAATTACTTGGAATTATCAATAATCAAATCGGAATTCAAATATTATGTAAAGTAATCATCGGTTTTTTCTAAAATTTAAAATTGTTAAGGTGAGATTACAACGATGTTCCAAACTAATATCTATTTGGAATTTTTTCTATCGCAAATTATAAATATATTTAAATAATTAAATATTACACATCCTCATTAATTGTAGTAAAATGTAAGAAGACAAAATATCATCTAAAGGCACAAAATCATTATTTAATTAAATAGTAGTTGTTATTGCAATTTCATGAATCAGTTTATTTCTCACACAAATAAATTTTATTTCTTAATATTTTTATCTGATGTAAATTATTTATCAAATTAAGACTAGATAATTTAATACAAAAATCATTATGTCCTGTTTGAAAAAAATAATAATCATATTTAATTTTTTTAATTATCTACTACTAATTTTATTTTTTAATATATTAATTACTCCATTCCAGACAATAGACTGGGTAATATAGCATAAGATATATAAAAATTCTCGTAAGTTTTCAAAAAATACAAAACAGTTATTTTAATTTTTTTGGGTATAATAAAATTCTCTCAGTTTTTTTATCGAACAAAAAAATCCTCCCATCTATCAAAGTTATAAACTAACCTTAACCGTTAACGTGTCACTTATATATTCATAGAAAAAAGTTTACAAATAGCCTCAATACTTAAAGTATTGATAGATTTTATATATATGATTTTTTTAATACTTTCACCCTCTTTTGCATTTAAATACCAATAATTAAATAATATTTAAAATTGATATATTTAAAAAGAAAAAACCGATTTTCGGCAAGCGGGATTTATTTTGTGCCGTTTCACCTAATTATTGGTATTTGTTCATAATTAAACCAATCAAATATTTCGAAAACCGTCGGCCCTTTTTTTCGAAAACCACATATTTAAAAAGAAGAAGAATCGACTTCCGGCAAGCGTGATTTATTTTGTGCCCTTTCACTTAATTATTGGTGTTTGTTCATAATTAGACCAATAAAATATTTCAAAAATTGTCGGCCTTTTTTCGAAAACTGTCGAACTTTTTTCGAAAACCGTATATTTAAAAAGAAAAAAAAAGCTCCCGACTCTCCTCCTCCGACTCTTGCCCGAAACCGCCGTTGACCCTCTCATGCCGACCCTCTTCCTCTGGATCTGTTCTCTGTCAACCGATCGTCGATCTGTTCTTTGTTGACAGAGAACAAATCCATGTGTTCTCAAAGAACAGACGGAGACGAAGAGGGCTTCGTCTGTCTAATGTTCCTCCAGCGGCCGGTGGCAGAGCTGCTCGCCGGAGAAAATCAGTTTTCTTTAGAAAAATTAAGATTATGTAAAAGGCAAAAGTGCATATGGATCTCTAATTTAAAAAATTTGAGGATTTAGTTTGAAAATTATTAAAAATATTAAGGTTGTTTTGAATATTTTTTTCCTAAAAGATCTAACTCCGTTAACTTTCATATTTAACAGAAGGATTTATTTATTAAATTTTTTTAAAAAAGGGTTTATTTGTTCAATTCAAAAATCACGTTGGCTAGTGTGTCCAAAAATTAAAAGTGCTTTTGTATTTTTGAAAGAATTACGAGGGTTTTTTTTATATTTTTGCTGGTATATATATATATATATATATATATATATATATATATATATATATATATATATATATATATATATATACAGTGGCGGAACTACCCTTTGGCTTGGGTAGGCTTCAGCCAGGGCTCAAATATATAAATTATTGTAAAAACAACTAATGAATAGTTATTTTAGCCTAGTGGTTAGCTCAATTTGCCTTTCTTCTGCCTATAAGCCTCATAAGTTCGACTCCTTGTGTTTGCTTTTCCCTGATTTTTTACTATATAAGTTTTAAATGTTTTATTCAAAATAATAATTATTCATACTCTTTAATTATAAAAATAAATAAATTAATAAGAATCTATTTCATGTTTTTACTTTAGTATAAAAAATTAAACTAGTTTATTTTTATAACTTTACACACACAAATCTATTGAAGTGTTAAATAATCAAATTTAATAAATTATAAATATTTTAATTTTAAACTACAAATTTTCTTTTATTTTAATAAAAAAATTAAATGCTTTATTCAAAGTAATAATTTTTCATACTTTGTAGTTATAAAAAAAATTAATAAGAATTTATTTCATCTTTCTAATTTAGTATCAAAGATTAAACTAGTTTATATTTATATTTTTACACAAAAAATTATTAAAGTGTAAAATAATTCAAACTTAATAAATTATAAATATTAATTTAAAACTACAAATTTAAATTTTTAATGTTTTAATTTTAAATTGGAGTGGTGAAATAATTTTTTATTGAAACATGTGTGTATTTAAAAACGAAGGGCGTTATAATGAATTTACAAAATTTAAAAGATGAGTTAGTATATTTCACTAAATCACAAAAAAAATTCAGCAATTTTCTTAGATTATTTAGCCCGGGCTGGAAAATATTTCTGGTTCCGCCACTGTATATATATATATATTATATATGCATGCATCTCTACTCTACTTGCCAAGTGTATTGTCTAGTTTTGAGTTCATTCCTTGGCATCGTGTTTGTCAAGTGAGTTTGGTAGTGCCGCACACTTTGTTGGTAAAAACTAAGCTAACCCCCTGACAAAGCAGCAGACAGCCCGTAGAACCCGGGCGGGCAATTTCCAAAGTTTGCCAGAACCCTCCAAAACCCAAATCCCATCAGCAACGCAATTAATCTTGTATAATGTGTACACTAGCTGTGTATCTTACATCAAACATTTGTCCCCCAACTCTATCACTCTAAAGACACATATGCATATAATTAATTAGTGCTATATATGCCACGGTTTACACCAAAATGCCCTAAATTTTACCCCAAAATTGATGTGCTATGTTCACCATTTTTTATTGAATAATTTATTTAAATATTTTACACACTATACTTATAATTGATTAACACTTACATACTCCCTATGTTTATTTAATAAACAATATACTTATGTTCATATATTTTTACAATCTATAAAAAATAAAAAAATTTAAAATACTTTTATTTAGAAAGCACAAAAATTATATTAAAACAAAAATAGCCCATTTATAATATCGTTGCTGGGTGTTTACTTAAAATATTATTGTTTAAGTTAATATAAATTTATATTTTTCTAATGTTATATATTCAGATTTAAACTAAATTAAACATTAATTATTTGGAGCATAATGACATAAAAATAACAAATGGTTGATACTGAAATTTACAATAAAATCAAAAATCAAAAAAGTAAAATTATATAGCACTATGTTTCATCTCCAGCAATCCAGTAAAATAATGTGCGATTCGATGTATTATTGGGAGATGATTTTTGTTGTGAAGTTAATCACCAGTAAAAAATTAATTAGAAAATTAAATTTATGAAAAAATATAGAATCAAACTAAAATAAATTTAAAATTTACGTAGTTCGTCAGAAACTACTCCACTAATAAAGAGACGAGTTTTTATTCACTAGTAAATCAAGATTACAAAATAACGGTAGAGAATTTTCTAATTCTCAAAATTCAATTATAAATCTAAATAATATTTTAGTCGTGTTAATATGGCTGAGACTTTTAAAAGCTATAAAACTTGCCTACTTATAAAGTTCAAAATTAGGTCAAAGAAATAAGGAGTCCAAATCATAATAGAATTACACATCCTTTTCTTACACAACGACCTATAATAAATACTCCCTCCGTCCCACAAAGATAGGCAAAGTTGCTATTTTGGCGTCCAAAATATAGGCAAAGTTCCTATATTAATTTGAATACTACCAATATTATCCTTCATTAATTTCAACCATTTTTATTATATTCATTAAATCATCATTAATTATCACTTTATTCAATACAAAAAGTAATAGAAACTTACTTTTCCAAAATTCAATTACAATTCCCAAAACATAATTATCTTTCCCATAAAATAAATTAATTAAATTTAAAATATCTAAATAATTAAATTAAGGTTAATATTGGAAATTAACAAAAAATAACTAATTTAACCAACATTTCTTAATTCTTGTGTAAACCCTACTTTGCCTATCTTTGTGGGACGGAGGGAGTATAATTGATATTCAACACATAATAGGATTAAAACAGTTCTAGACTAATTAGAATTATAGGAATAATTTTAACAATTTTCCACTTAACTAGAATTTTCTTACATCTTCAATAAATTAGAATACAACCAAACTTCACTTTCTCCACTTCACTATAACCAGTTACTATAATTGAGAAATTTCAAACAAGTCCACAAACGTCTTGAACTTGTCAATACAAAATGACACAAAAGATAAATCAGTTAACTTAGCAACCAATTGGCACACAACTACGAATTTGTTGGCCTTGATCTTGGCAATGTCATTAGTAGAATCTGGCGAAAGAGACAAAGTCGTGATTGATTCATCAATCTCATATAAACGACAAACTCTATGAGCTTTCAATAACACCACAACATCTTTCACAATATCCAAAACTCCATTCTTGCCATAAAACTCATATCCACAAATTTTTAAAGTAGATAAAGAGATAAGATTCTAACGCATTGTAGGAACATGTCGAACGTTGGTGCATGTTCTGACTCTATGAACGTTGTATTTTGTTTGTTTGTTTTGAGAATTTTGTTTTGTCCTTTCTATATAAAAGTTGTTGTCCTTTATATGTGAAAGGTTGTTGTCCTTTTTTTATGAAGGGTCTTCATGTGTTGGTTGTATCCAATGTCACGGTTGTAGTTTCTGATTTCATAAATCAGTTTGCGGGTGATGGAGAAGATTGAGCGAAAACGACACTTTATTGGCAAAACAATTAGATAATTTATTTTTTATTTTTGTAAGTAGATCTGCGAATCAGGCAGCTTGTTGTCTGTTCCATGTCAGGTTATTAGGTTTAGTTTTCGAATTTTTCCAAATTTCTTACAAATGTAACTGTTTCATATTCGATTAATGAAATTTGATAAATTTTAAAAAAATAAAATACAAAAGACCTATAATTGGCATGTAAAATAAATTACTGTACCAAAGACTCAATGTCATATAAATAACATTTTTCCTAATGTTGATGAAAAGTTCTTATCTTTGGCAGGAAAAAAGACTTTGCTCAAAGTTGTTATTGCTGCCATTCATGTCTACACTATGATGTGCTTCGAACTGCCTTTTAGTCCTCTGTAAATGAATCAATAGTCTTATGGCTAATTTTTGGTGGGGCAGCAATGATAGAAAAAAAAAAAGGAAGATCAATTGGATAGCTTGGCAAAAATTGTACAGAAGCAAATGGGAGGGTGGATTAGGTTTTAAGGACTTTGTAGCTTTTAATCAGGCCTTTTTGGCCAAGCAATTGTGGAGACTAACACAATATCAGGACTCTCTCCTGTTCAAAGTCTTGAAAAGCAAATATTTCAATAACACATCCATCTGGCAAGCTTCAAGAAAAAACAATGATTCATGGGGTTGGCAAAGTCTATTCTTTAAAATAACTCTTCTTAACCAAGAAAGGAGGTGGCAAGTCACTAAAAAAACTGACATTAGCACTTTGCAGGACCCCTAGATCCCTTCGAATCGTCCTTTCATTCCCAGAACTAATCCCATGGTGCTGGAAAATTAAGTTCTTGTCAATGTTTAGGGGCTTATGAACACAGACTTGATGTCTTGGAATGAAAATTTAATTAAGAATTTATTTCTAGAATAAGATGTCAGGACAATTCTCTCTATTCCTTTACAGATGACTTCTATTCCTAATAAGACTATCTGACATCACACTGCGTCTGGTATTTTTTCAGTCAAATTAGGATACTACAATGCCCTAAATCAAGCTCAGGATAAGAGTCAAATAGCCTCTTAGCTTTCCAGAAGAGACTGGAAAGGTCTCTAGGAGCTGAAGATTCCAAACAAGCTCAAGATGTTCCTCTAGAGGGCATTACTTAATGGCATTCCTACAGCTGGAAATCTGAATTTTAGGTTAAATGGTGACCTAGTTTGCCCCAAGTGTGGAACCCCTGAAAACTTCATCTTTTATTTCTCTATGATTTTGCCAAAAGAGTTTGGTTTCGGTCCCCTCTTTCATTACATATAGAATTAATTCAATCCAAGTCATATGAGCAAACTTGGTTAAGGATCTTGACTGAGTTAAAAGACAGAGATAGTCCAAACCTTAATTCTAATATTTTTTCGACATCCTGTAGTCCTTATGGAAAGCCATGAACTCTTTGATTTTCAAGAAGGCATGTTGGTCTATAGAGGAAACGGATGGAATGCCATCAATTATTCTCAGGAATTTGATCTGGCAAGGGAAGTGGAATCAACAGGCAGTGAAACATCCCTCTCCGCCTCAATTAAGGAAGTTAGGCTAGAGGTCAGATCATTACCTTGTCGTTTAAATGGCATAAGGGTTCAGTATGATGCAGGTACCTGCAAAAACCTGAAATTTGGTTCAGTTGAAGGGACTGCTTTTGACAGTGTAGGTTAAAGAATAGGCCACTTCTCAGCAATCTTCAGAAATATTTGGGATCCTGAAATTTTATAATTTTTAGCACTGAAAGAAGTCATGAAATGGTGTATTAGGAAAATCTGGAAACATGTTAGTTTCGAATGGCATCTCGTTCTATCAATTCAGGTGTTGCTCATTCGAGTGCTAGTTGGGGTATGTGTAAAGATATTTGACATTTTATCATGTTCTTCGAAAACTGCAAGTTTTACCACATCGATAGAAAGGAGAATACAGACGCCCATGGATTAGCTCAAGCAACTAACGCTCATTTTGCTTCTTTAATGTAATTCAAATTTTGGTGTAATATTCTCCCTTTTAATCTACTGTTATCTTGGAAAAAAGAAAAAAAAACTCTCAATTTTTTTCTTATCACACACATCTTTAAAAAATGGACTACCCTTTACTCTTGGTAGAGTATTCAATTAAAATAAAATCACATCACACGTATCATAGAGCCAAAATTTGAAAAACATATTTAACTTTATATTAATAAATTTGAGAGAAGGGGGAGTTATTTAAACTCAATCGATAATTTACAGGTTGTATCTGCTATAAAGTTCAGTTGGACCACTTAAAAGGAAACGCATTTAAAAGAAAATAAAACCGTTCCCTCCCAACTGTTTATCACATTACAAATATATCCTTTCTCATTCTTCGTTATAGCAATAATGCCACTAATCTTCTTTGTTCAGGAACTTCATCGAAGCCTCTACATTTATGTCTAATTGTGCTTCCTAACTTTTCAAAGTTTGAAAAAAATATGAGTTAGTCAAACAACACACAATGCAAACCTTCATCCTATTGGCATTATTAATTTAATATTTTAAAAATATTAACTATTTGTAATACTAGTATAAAAAGTCAAACTATAAAAAGAAAAATAATAACTATATTTAAAAATAATTCTTACTTTTTGATATTAAAAATAAGTTAAATACTAAATTAGCTATCAACTTTTACTGGATAGACTCGCTAATTTTTTTTGATAACTAAACAATAAGAGATCGTTTGTGCAAGGATTTAATAAAAACATAAAATAATATTTTTAACTATACAAATCAATATAGTAAATTTATTTATATTTCATATTTTTAATTTCATGGAAACAAATGAATATTAATACATTAGTATTGGTCCTAATAATATTTTTTAAGTTTGATACTAGATTAAATTTAAAATAAAATGGAAATATAATTGTATTTTTTATTTTAAAAAATATTAAAAAAAATTGAATAAAGTAACTGCTAATAGTAATATCTAAATTTTCGTAAATTATTCACTATAATTACATTTTAAAATTTATAATTGAATTTTAGATGGCATAATTAATAATTAGACTTAACTTGTTATAAGCTCTCTGTACTTTTTTTTATTATTTTGTCTCTAAGCGTTTTTACATCTTTGCGTGGTCACTATATTTTCGAAAACAATTTTATGAAGTTTTTTTTTTTAATCTTTGTTATTTTCAAAAACAGTTTTACTTGGTCACTGATAGTTTTATATTTTTATAAACAGAAAAACATTATAAAACTGTTATAAAAAATACAAGGATAAAAAAAATCTTAAAAACAAAATAAAAAAACAAATAGAAAATACATAGATTTTAGGATAAGTTTTGTGTAAGATTAAATTAAAAGATTAAGACTTAACTAAATAAGATCTTAAATGTCCTTTATAAGACATAAATATTAAAATTAGTCTTGTTTATTTGACTGTTAGCAAAATGATGTGTGTGTTTTAAACTAATTTATAAAATTGACACTTCTTTTTTGATGAATATAAAATTGACACTTCTTTTTCTAAGATCCTAAATGATGACTGGATTCGATAAATGGAGAGGGGCCTTGATGGCTTAAGCATGAAGGCCACGTCCGCCATATTACCGCGTTTTTTCTCTGAAAAAAAAAGATAAAAAGGAAATAGTTTAATTCCAAATAACATGACTTGACAAGTCAAAACCATACACCTAAATACATTAAAAAAAAAATCACTTCCTTAATTAATTATCTTTTTTATCAGTTATTGATGGATACCGAATCCTACTGTAAATATAATGGAGCCGAGTTGCAGGAGATCCACTCTCAGGCGACACCGGACTCCCCCTGAAGACGGAAAGATATGAAGGAGATACCGAATCTCTAAGATTCGGTAATACACTAATAAAGACCGAATCCCACATGATCCGCCAAGAGCGCGTCAGGTCCGGGATTCGGATAAACGACTAAATATGGAAACCTTGTCCTATTTGGACACAAACACTACATATGGAAGGATAAGCTCTACTTTAGGAAGATAAGACTATTTAGGAAGACGTTCCTAAATAGGACTCTTATCAGATTAAGGTAGATCTCGACAAATCAGGAGAATCCTTAAGATACGGCCGAATCCCTACAAAGTAGGATTCACCTACCTAATACAACTCTACTAGGTATATTCGACTACTATAAAAGGAGCACGAGGTATGCCTAGAATCACGATTACATTCATATACTCAAAACGCTGCTCAAAGCTCTAAACTGACTTTAGCATCGGAGAGTTAATCGGACAACCACCGTCCGGTTAGCTTCTACCCTGTTTTGCAGGTTCGCTCACCGGTTCAGAAGGCAGACTCCATCAATTGGCGCCGTCTGTGGGAAAAGCTTAACTAAACTTCAAAAGAAGGAGCTTTTCTGAACTCAAAAACAAATCTCATTGAAGAAGATGACTTCTGAAAGAGTAAACCTGAAGGACAAGCAACCAATGGACCCAAAAAGCACTCCGGAGATAATCAACGTGACGGAAGACGGGCTTCTCAACTCCGGGGAAAAAAGCAACACCGGAGGGCTCTCTTTCTCAACACCCCAGTACCAAACTAATCCAATAAGAGGAAGCATCCCAATTGCTTTCAACCTAAGCACTGAAGAACAAGCACCGAATGCAGCGGCACAAGATCCACACAGCGAAATGCTGAAAGATACTAGAATCTGTACAGGCAAATCTTGACAGATTGGCCAATGAGGCCAAAAGAACAAACGACAGGCACGAAGAAACTATGAAAATGCTTAGGGAAAACTTCAGCCCTACAGCTCCCAGAAGAAGAGAAAGAACAGAAAAAGCAAACCCAGGCCGACGAGAGACAAGGGCAGAAAACAACAAAAGCAAAGAACCTCGGACCAGAGGAAACGAAGAAAGGAACGAAGCAAGAAACCAGCGAGAAAAGGAAACCAGCGACGAGGAAAGTCCTGACAGAGAAAAATCTAACGAGGAATCACCGGAGGCACCCAGAAATGAGCACAACCAGGAGGACGCCCGAAGCGGTCTGAATACGAAAAGAGACGAACGAAGGGAGAAGGAAAAAGAAGACGCCCCACCAAGGAGTAAGCGACAAGAAAGGGATGCAGGGAAAGAACAAAATAAGAAAAAACACCAAGAAGGAGAGGGCGAATCGTCAGAGACACCCCAAAAAAGCAAAGCCACATATGTGGTGGAAGAAGATTTAGAAGAGAAGATCGCCAAAGCGCTCAAGAAACTAAAATCTGAAGAATTAGACATAGAGGACCTCAGGTTGAAAGGATCACCCCTCTCGCCCGAGATCATGGAGGAAACCATCCCGTACAGCATGAAGCTGCCGACCTTGCCAATTTTCAATGGGGAAGGAGACCCCCGAGACCATACCTCTAGGTTCACAGCGACCATGGGGCTACTCAGCGTATCAGACGCCATCCTCTGCAGGGTTTTCCCTACCACGCTCACGGGCACAGCCCAGAGATGGTATAACAAATTAAAACCAGGCTCGATCAAAAGCTTCGCTTCGCTTTCAACAGAATTCCTCAACAGATACCTCACAAACATCCCAGCTAAAACCACTACCAGTATCCTAAGAGCCTGTATCCAAGAAGAAGGAGAAACCCTGCGAAGCTACATCGAACGATTCAACAAGCAAGCTATGAAGATAGACAACCTGAACGTCGACATGGCGACAGAAGCATTGCGAGACGGGACGCGATTCGGAAAGCTGGTGGACAAGCTGCTAGTCAATAAACCCACAACTTTCTCGAACTTAATGGGCATAGCTCAGAAATACTTCGAGTTAGACGAAGGGCGAAGGGCGATTCGCGGAAAGGAAGCAAAAGGAAAAGAATCAAAAGAGAGATCCAGAGAAAAAACCAAGTCCAAACCTGATGACAGGAGAGGAAGACCCGAAGAAAGCAGACGATTCGCCCCCCAGACAAGATATGAATCGAGATACGATCCCAGAGATGATGAGAATAACTTCACTCCATTAAACACCAGCCGAACTAATGTCCTCATGTGGATCAAAGAAAACATCAAAAACGTGGTATGGCCACCCAAAATGAAAGCAGAAGCAAGAGACACCAGAAAGTACTGCAAATTTCACGACGATTACGGACACGAAACGGATAGCTGCAGAGACTTAAAGGTCGAGATCGAAAGAATGATCGACACAGGCGAACTGAGGAAATTTGTGGCCCGAAAAGAGAAGAGCAATGACAAGGGAGAAAAAAGAAACAGAGAAGACAAGCCAAAAGAAAAGGAAGACGAGCGCCCATCCAAAATTCTGGGAACCATACACATGATTAATGGTGGAGGGCATAGTAGCTCCACGATCAGGAGGAAGCAGAGGAAGGAAGTAATGAACATACGAGAAACTCACATGCCGCCAGTGATCTTCGATGTAGAAGACTATGAACACGTCAAAGCACCTCACAACGATGCTTTGGTAGTGACTACTATCATTGAAAATTGGAACATGGAGCGGATCCTTATCGACGAAGGAAGTGCAGTAAACCTCATGACGAATGCAGCATACAAAATGTTGGGAGGAACAGCGTCAAGGTTACGCCGAGTCCCAATTCCGCTATCAGGACTCGGTGGACCCTCCATCACCCCGCTGGGAGCAGTCACCTTGGAAGTAATAATCGGCCCAGAAAGAGGAATGAACAAGAAAATCATGTCACTATTTAACATAGTGGACATGGAATTGACATATAATGCCATCCTAGGAAGACCTTTCCTCCATGACTCGGCAGCGGTAACCAGCATCAGAGCACTGGCAATGAAGGTACCGACTGAAAAGGGAGTAGTGACGCTGAGAGGAGACCAAGGAATAGCCAAGAAGTGCTATGATGAGTCAGTGGTGGATCTCCAAGAAAACAAGACCGAAAAGAAGGAAGAATAGGAATGAAAAACGACCCATCATCGGTAACGACTCTCCGTCTTACCAGATGGCGTCAAATCTATCTTTAATGCTTTGTATGCCATCTTTTTATCAATAAAAATTCAATTTCGCTACCATCTGATTAGCCAGACGAACCAATAAAGAAATAAAAATCAAGAACAGCCACGAATGATTAAATCAAAGACGAAAGAAGAAAAAATAAATTAAAGATCAAACTCAAGAAAAGCTAAGAGCCAAGAAAATGAGTTTAAATTAACTCAAAGCAAAATAGCCGAACCAGGCAGATCGCCACGAAAGGCTAAAAATGAGTTTAGATTAACTCAGAAAAGGCGAATCGCCAAAAAAGAGTTTAGATTAACTCGAAACAAAAACAAAAATAAAAAGAGTTTAGATTAACTCTACAAAAAACAACGCCAAGAACAGGGTTTAGAATAACCCTCGAGGCAAGACAAGTACATAAAGATAAAGCAAAAGCACATTTCGAAGAAAAACGAAGAAAATATATTCATAAATTGCGAATTACAAAAAGCAAAATTAATACATCAGCAAATACAATCAAAAGAAAACTACTAAACACGGTCTTTAGAAATCTTGACGAGGAGATCACGGGCGATGGCCTGGGGATCCAACCCGTTGACCCCAGAAAGATCAATATTGGGATTCTGCTCCAGAAGTTTCTTCCCAATCGCAAGGCGATACTCGCTTATCAGGGCAGAGTAAAAAGCCTTCGTATCTAGCAGACGGATGTGAAGACCTTCAACCTCCGATCTAAGACTATCCCTCTCCCCACCAACAAGGGAATTGATCCGAATGAGCTCCTCGATCTCTTGAGTCAAGTCATCGGTCTTTTTCTCAATCACTTTCACTTGGCGATCATTAATCGCATCCTGCGCCTTGAGCTGCGCCAGAAGGGAATCATGCTCTTCCAAAGAGGCCTTCAATTTCGCCCTTTCAGACTCGGAAGTCGCCAAAAGAGCAGACAGACGCTCGACCTCCTCCTCGGCACACTGTCGGCGGTCGTTCAATACCAGAACAGATTGAAGGGCCTACACACCAGAAATAAACAAATAAGAAAGCAACTGAATACAAAAAACATATTATACTCAAGAAAGAAAGCACTTACAGAGAAACCATGAAAACAAGCCAGATCGGAAAGCTCCTGACCCGGCCTACCACAGAACCACGTGACATCATCAGGAATCGCCAAAGTCCGGATATATTCCGCTAGCACTCTCGGATTCAGCAAACTGGCAGGATCCTGACCTTCGACCCATTGAACCAAGTCTGGAGCAGAAGAAGAGCTTCCAGGAAAACTCTCCCTCATAGGAGAATCATCGACAACTCGACGTCTTTTTCTAGACGGAGAATCCGGGTCTCGACCTAGAGAAATCTCCCCCGAATCAGCAACAACAGGCCCCTCTAAGGCCACACCCCCAACTCCCCCCGAAACGATAGATGATGCTAGAGGGGGAAGTAGTGACGGAATCGCCTCGTCGCCGACTGGAACAGCCAAGTCATCACCATCATCATCATTTATAACAATAACCTCAGGCAACGCTACCTCGGCGGAAGCTAGGGGGATATCAACAGGAGCTCCATCCACGACAATGTCGCCAGGAATAACGTTGGCGACAGGAACGTCAGGACCACCCATCGGAACGTCCAAATCTACTTGAAATCCGGAAAGGAAATCGTCAGAAGAAGAAGACATCCTACAAAAGAAACATTAAAAAGAACTTAAGCAAATTAATATACCTTGAACAAAAGAGTAGCAAAGATCCGCCAAGCCTCGAGGAGGATCCTCCAAAGGAAACCATCGACTCCGAAGATGACTATTAACCAAGACATCTAAAATGGGACGAGACACAATACTACAAGAAGATATGTCAAAAGCAAGTTTTGACTCGGATAAACTTAAAGAAGAAGAACAGCTCCGAACTGGATGAGAAGAAAAACCATCCGAAAAATGAAGAAAAGCAAATTTATGATAGACAATAAAGAAACGCCTTCGCCAGCGACTGGTTAGGCAAGGAAGATAAATACGAGATCGCCCTTCTCTACCAAGGGCGAAAACGAAGCAGCCATCACACTTCCTAAAATCTACAAAATGATATAACACTTTGAGAGAAGGGGCACAGCCCCGGAGCCTACATGCCTCCGAAAAGGCGAGCACTACTCTAATCGTACCAGGGTAAAGTTGCCCTAGAGCAACCTTTAAATCCCTACACACTTCTACTAAAAATGGATCCAAAGGAAACCTAAGACCAGCAGCAAATTGCTCTTCAAAAAGAACCGCCCTACAAGAAGATCCGGGAGAATCAGACGCAGCCATATCGGCACCGGGTAATATTACCCTATAATCAAAAGGAAAACTATACTTAAAATAGATATCTAAGACTTCATCCCTACGAAGCTTCGATCTGGTAAAAGCCATAGCAGCGCAAGCATCTTCTACTCGACTAAGAGGCATCCTAGAACAGGAAATCACAAACATAAACACAAAATAAGGATCAAACAAAAAATATATTGAAGAACAC
The DNA here is from genome assembly GCF_937616625.2 of Mercurialis annua. NCBI lineage: Eukaryota > Viridiplantae > Streptophyta > Magnoliopsida > Malpighiales > Euphorbiaceae > Mercurialis > Mercurialis annua. The sequence goes on along the minus strand of NC_065570.1, from coordinate 52,048,612 downwards.
GTTGAAGAACACATCAAAGAACAACAAGTACAGAAGAAATTTCCAGAATATAAAGCGTGGAGAATATACAAAGAAGAAAGCCATATTAACATCCAAACGACGAAAGAAAACATACCTGAAAAATCTGGAGAAAACAAGTCACGAAGAATCAAATAATCAAACGAAGAACGAAAAGGAAATAGCTACAAGAAATGAGAGTAAATTCGAAAAGCAAAGTAAGAGGGAAAAGAAGAAATGCGAAGAGATTAAATACAAAACGCTTTTGAATCATTAACCGTTTAAATCATTAAAAGCCGACACGTGGCAACACAGAATCTTACTAAAGAGGAAACGTCACCCACAAACATATGAAACGACTCGCCCGGAATACAAAGCGACTCGCCCGTATAAGAGAACTCAGCTCCAAAAGAGCTAAAATCCACTAAGGCATAAATGCCAAACTACTTCAGCTCACTTGCGGGGGGGCTAATGATGGATACCGAATCCTACTGTAAATATAATGGAGCCGAGTTGCAGGAGATCCACTCTCAGGCGACACCGGACTCCCCCTGAAGACGGAAAGATATGAAGGAGATACCGAATCTCTAAGATTCGGTAATACACTAATAAAGACCGAATCCCACATGATCCGCCAAGAGCGCGTCAGGTCCGGGATTCGGATAAACGACTAAATATGGAAACCTTGTCCTATTTGGACACAAACACTACATATGGAAGGATAAGCTCTACTTTAGGAAGATAAGACTATTTAGGAAGACGTTCCTAAATAGGACTCTTATCAGATTAAGGTAGATCTCGACAAATCAGGAGAATCCTTAAGATACGGCCGAATCCCTACAAAGTAGGATTCACCTACCTAATACAACTCTACTAGGTATATTCGACTACTATAAAAGGAGCACGAGGTATGCCTAGAATCACGATTACATTCATATACTCAAAACGCTGCTCAAAGCTCTAAACTGACTTTAGCATCGGAGAGTTAATCGGACAACCACCGTCCGGTTAGCTTCTACCCTGTTTTGCAGGTTCGCTCACCGGTTCAGAAGGCAGACTCCATCAGTTATCCTCAACCACTTAAGATAACTCTTTTTATGCATACTTAAGATCATTTTGAATAATTTTCACTGGCAGTTTCTCAACTTTCATTTCTTTCTCATAATAAATTTTAAATTTAAATACATCAGGGCATCTCTAACCCAACTCTAAAAAAAAAGAGTTGGATCTCACTATTTAAAATTAGATAACTCCAATTCAACTCTAAATCATTTTTTTAGCAATTTGAATAGTACTACATGTAGAGTTTCATTATTCAAAACTCTATAAGAACTAATTTATATTTTTTCATTTTTATAAATTACTTTTTTAACCCATCAGTTTTAATTTATAAAATTATATCCTTTGACAAAATAATATATTTAAATATTATCATTTATATTTTTATTATAATATTTGTTATGACTTTTAATAAAATTAAATAATTAATTAAATAATAAAAAACCGCATATACTATAAATTAATAATATATAAAATCAACAAAAAAATATTTTAATAAATAATACAAACAATTATAAAAATAACAACAATAAAAATACTACTACTACTACTATTAATAATAATAATAATAAAACTATATGTTTTACTATTGATAAATAGATGTTTCTAATTCTAGAATGAATATGTAAAAAAAATTCAATTTGAGTTAAGTTGTTAAAATAATAAAATAGTGTAGTTTTAAAAATTATTTTAGAGTTAGAGATAGAATTTTTGGTTGGAGAAAAATTTATTTAGAGTTAGAGATAGAGTTTGTGGTTGGAGAGAAATTTACTCTATCTCTAAAATATAGAGTTTCAAATTTAGAGTGGGTTGGAGATGGCCTCAAAAATCACCAACTTTTGCGATAAACTTTTAATTCAGCAATACACAAATTTTTCAATTTTTCGAATTAAGACCACGTTTGAGTTTCCTTTAAAAAATGGTGTTGTTGTACATCCAAAATGGTACAGGTGTCTTAATTATAACAATTGAAAAATTCGTGTATTTTTTGACCAAAATTAAAAATAAAATGTACAAAACATGCGAAAATTGGTGATTTTTGGTGTATTTAGGCCTAAATTCTGACCTAGGAGGTGCAATTTAAGGAGACCCCTATAAGAGAAAGCCGCGCAACCAGAGTTCCCCAACCTATACAAGGGGGCGGAGCGCTAAGAAAGAGAAAGCGTTATCACTATACGAAAGGAAACAGCAGCTAGCACGCTAAGATCAACCACTTGGGGAACGTGGAGTCTTTTTTTCTCGGTCGTCTGTCTTAATATAAGTGGATTCCGATTCATGCGGTCGTTCTCTACTGCATTAGTCTTTTCACTCCCTACTCTCAACCATAACAAAATGTTTCCACTATATCTCTCACGAGTAGTCAAAGGAAGTACGGCGGTCCGAGTAAGAAAAAATTCGCTAAGAACATACTATGTCAAATTTATATTGGAAAAGTAAATTTTTATAAGTGGATTATCAAATCAGGCGTCACATTAGTAAAATTTAATAAAAACAAAAAAAATTAACAGTAAAAATAATACAGTTGTAAAATTAAAATCAAAAATAATAAATATCAATTAAAAATTAGAGATTATGGTGAAAGAGAGACTGAAGTTAACGGGCTCTCACACTTGAAGGCTTGGCCCAGTTGGCTAAACTCTAATAATATATGTATGATGTTAAGGGTTCGACCCTCAACACTCACGGACAGTGTGCCTATTTAAAAATTGTCTAACATTAACTCCCGCTAACTCCCGCTAATAATTAGAGTAGGCTATATTTGACAAAAAAAAAACGGGCTGTCAGTGAAAAATAATTTTCATATGATTATTTTTATTAACAAGCTCTGAATCTTTGATATTTAGATGTCTAATTAATTGAGCCAAGAAAACCTTATCAATGTCCAAAATAAAAATGAATTTTGCTTAAATTTCTAACTTTTTTGGGTTGGTTTCTTTTTTAAGGAGGAAAGGTGATAGCTGAGCTACTTTCCTATTTTATTGGAGGTGGACTATTATTTGGGTCAAAATCACATAAACTGAGCTATTTTGATACGTAACTTCATCAATTTTTCACATTAGAGGGTTCTGTTTAAAATTTGACGGCAACCACATTTAAATGAAACTATCTTAATTAAATTGTAATTACATAATATATTTTCTGTCCATTTCGAAGGAGGAAAAAAATTAATTTGAAGAAAAACAACAATCAAACAAAAAAATAATTCCAATGGACTGGTTGTATGTAAGCTGCTACTATGTATTGGAAGCTGGAACCATCACTGGATGGCTTTGTCTTAGGCTAGCAATTGATGACTCACATCTATTTAAATGACACATTATAATACGAAATTAAAATAGATCCGAATTAATTATATAGAAATTTGTTTTATGAAATAGGTTAAATTTTTTAGAATATAAAAGTAAATAAAATATTTAACGCATCTATTTTGTAAATATTGTATTTAAACTCTTTTAATTAATTATCATTGCATTAATTCATTTTATAATTCATATCTTTTTATAAAAATAGTACATTCTAGGAGGTTTATCATTTTTTACTATTTGTGATAGAGTGGCACTAATTGCCAACCATATATAAAGTTAAATAGATCCTGGTTTTGGTATAGGAGAGTTATAGGCTGAATACATAGTTTGACCCCTGAACTTGTACCCTTTTACCCATCTAACCTCCAAACTTAACGTCTCACCTATCGAACCCCTGAACTTGTTAAATAACCCGATTTGACCCCCGAACTTGATAAATGCGTAAACATTTAACCCCTCCGTACAAAATTTTTTCTAGAACGTTTCAAGTGACAGGTGGACACGAAGGGTTCAATACTTACATATTTATCAAGTTCAGGGGTTAAATCGGATTATTTAACAACTTCAGAGGTTCGATAGGTGAGACGTTAAATTTAGAGGTTAGATAGGTAAAAGGGTACAAGTTCAGGGGTCAAACTATGTATTAAGCCGAGAGTTATATTGTAAACAAATCACCTCATGTATGAAATGATTATTTTTATATGGCTTAATCTATTCCCAGATCCTTGTACTTTTCATTTTTTATTTACTTGGTCCCTAGTCTATTTTGTTTATTTAGTTAGTTCTTATATTTTATATTTTTTGTTTACTCGATCCCTTTACAATCATATTCTCAATGATTTAGTCCTTAAGAATAGATTAGGGACGAAGTAAATAAAAACTGAAACTTTAAAAGGACTAAATAACAAATTTACAAAAAAATTAGACAAAAATAAAAGTACATAACTATGTAAATAAAAAGTAAAAAGTATGGGGACTAAATAAAGAAGAAAAATAGACCAAAAACCAAGTAAACAAAAATGAAAAATACAAAGACCTAAAGATGGATTATGCCTTTTTATATCTAAAATGCATTTAAGTCTTTTAAATAGTTTATTACACAACAATTAAAAATAAAAAAATTATCTAATCAAAGACCTCATTTTAAAAAAGTTAGATGGGTTCAGACATACATATAAAATTAAGATATATAATATACATAGTTTAAAATGATTTTGTATCGTATCTTTGATTAAAATTATTATTATTTTTTATGATATCTACATCAGTCAACATTACAATCTATGATAATTATATCAAACATTCAATTTAAACTTATTTAAATTTTATTTTATATAATATTTAATTTCATGAATGATTAATTTCTACAAATAATTTTTTATTGCACGTTAGAAACGATTATGTGAATATAAAATTCAAATTATATATTCTAAAATAAATTTAAATTGAGAGTTGAGTATATCGCAAAATTAATAAATTAGACCGTCGTAATTTTTTTTTAAATAGGGTTTTATTTTTGGGTAATCTACACAAATCCCTCAAAATTGGTCCTCTCTAATGTTTATACCTCAGCTTCTTTATTTTTGCAATAATCTCTCAATAAAATATAAAAGTTTTCACAATTCCCTCATACCCCAAAATAAGCTGAATTTATTATAAAATAGGACAATTTTAGCCTATACCCGTCGTCCTTAATTCATGTGAAAATTTTAAAGCTACAAATTAGGAGTGGTTGGTTGGTGGTTGGATTTTAGATAGTCGGCGGCGGCGGCGGTCAGATCAACGGTGCAACAGATATGGTTGGATCAATGGCGGTGGTCGATACTGTTTCGAGCTTCTTAATCGCTGCATCATTCCCGTTAATTGATGCATCATTCTCTTGACTGTCATATCACCATTGATCCTTTTTATTTATGTTATTGATCGGTAAAGTTATTTCCAACAATTATTGTTGTATTTCTAAAATTTATCTGTGAAAAATTGGAATTATGATTTTATATTTTTGTTCTAATTGTAACAAGATAACTGATGCAATTGGTTTGATGTGGTGGTGCGGTGGTCGGATCGGCGACACAGTTGTTGTGGTATGGCTCCTTCGAAATTGGTGGAAGATATTGAATAAGTCAGTCATTTTTTGTTTGTCCAGATTTTAGTAGGATATGCTACTGATGATATATTTATACTGATACATTACATCTTCAACATTAATTTCAAGAATCACAAACGAAATGGGTTTCTCGTAGGTTTAAAATAGTGGCTCATGCTTTAACTCAATTTTGTAATATCTCATATAGGGAGATGCTTAGTCATTGTTATTAGATTTTAATTTTAATGTTTAGGTTGTAAGATTGGCCTAACATCTTCTGTTAAAAACAATTAAGGTTGAAGATGATGGATAAAATACCTTTTTGATCCAAATGGTGTAAAATGGTATTTTTGCCAAAACTAAGAAATTGAAATAAAAAATTTGAATCTCCACATATCCAACCCAAAGGCAAATTATAAAATCAGAAGTTGGAATCAAATTCAATATGTTTATAAGTATTATACCAAAAAATTTCAGTATGTGATATTATTTCAGGTTTACATACGGTTCACATCAGGTTGCTTTTCAATTATATAGACTGTCAATTAAATTTCATTTAATAATTATTATTAAATTTTTATAATAGATTATATCTCAAAATTCTCTTTATATAAAATATCAGATTAAATCGTAAAGAGTACCAAGATAAATTTTTTTAAAAATTAAATTAAGGTAGTTAAGTTAATTTAGGTTCATATCAGGTTGATTTTTGGTTTTATACACTGTCAAATACATTTCACTTAAAACAAATATTCAATTACGCTAAATCTCAAAATATTATCTATATAAGATGTTAGTTAAAATTGTAAAGATAACAAACAAATTTTATTAAAAAATGAATTAAGGTAGTTCAATTTATATTGGTTCACATCAGGTTCATATTAGGTTGATTTTCGATTTTATAAACTGTTAAATACATTTCACTTAAAAGAGATATTCGATTTGTATATTACACTAAATTTCAAAATTCTCTCTATATTAAATGTCAGTTAAAAGTGTAAAAAGCAGCAGGATAAATTTTATTAAAAACTGAATTAAGATAGTTCAGTTAATATAAGTTCGCATCAGGTTCACATCAGGTTAATTTTTGGTTTTATAGACTGTCAATATATTTCACTTAAAAAATATATTCAATTACACTAAATCTCCTAATTCTCTTTATAAAAAATGTCAGTTAAGATTATAAAAAGCATCAAAACAAATTTTATTAAAAACCGAATTAAATAGTTCGTTTATATAGGTTCACATCAGGTTGATTTTTGGTTTTATAAACTGTCAATACATTTCACTTAAAAGAGATATTCAAATTGTATATTATATTAAATCTCAAAATAGAATCACAAATACAAACATATAATTAATAAATAAAATAGACATCATACATAACTTATTTTCAATTTATAATTGTATTATTTATCAATTTGATAACAATTTATTTTATTTTATTTTAAATTTACACCGTCCAACACGGACAACTGACTACCGTATCTTAGATAGTTTAATGTTCTTATAGTATGCATTCCGAATCTAATATCACTAAATAAAGCAAATAGTCATTATCACAAGTTAAAGTCCAAACATTTCAATAATTATTTGTAATATATCAAACAAAAACACTCAATTAATTTCACCTCCAGCATACCATCCCATGTACAATTGGTAATGTATCAAACAAAAATACTCAATTGATTTCACCTTCAGCATGCCATCCCATGTACAGTAGGTCACACATGTACAAATTAGTTGATCAAAGCTAATTAGTTCTCTGCCCCTTTCCTTCTAATTGCTTCAACAGTAAATGAAACATTGCCCCACTGCTACTCTTCTTTATGATTATAACTAATTATCTCTCTGCGTCATTCTTTCTAACTGCTTCAACAATAAAAAAAATTGAAACATTGCTCCACTGCTACTCTTCTTTTCGAAGGGTAGTAAGTTCTTAAGCTTACTTTTATAATATTCTTCTTGTCCATTGATTTAATTTTTATCCTTTATCTACCAAAAAACCTAGCACTAGCAATAACAACAAGATGAAACACCAAATACTAATCTCACCATTTTCATATATAACTTTAAAAAAACAAATTAAAAGCTATTGATCCAGTCAGAGAGGGAACAACACCTGAGATCCGACAATCGACAACCTCAATAGGAAGCAGCGCCGTAGATTCGACGATCAACAGCAACAAGAAAGCAGCAAGCGAGACCGACCACCAAAGGTCCAGTGTTTCGGCTACCGGTACCAAAAGCCCGGCCACCAGCTCTCCGACCATAACAACCCGGCCATAAATAAACTGACCCAATTATACATTTACTTTAATGGCAGTAACTGTGGGTTTTGGCAAAAGGAAAGGGTAAAATAGGACTAGAATTAAAATGAGAGATAAATGCAAACATATTTTATAAAAAAGGGGATTTTTGCAAAAAAATATTTTACGAGTCACTAACATAAACTTTTGACTTTTGGGGGTATATGGTGTAATTTTCTCTTTATTTTTTCAATTAAATAAATTTACTTTTAAAATAATGTTAGCTGTTATAAATTGAGAAACCCTAGCCGTTTCTCTCTCTTTTGAGAAATCTCTCAAATCCTAGTAAGTTTTCTTCTTCTTTTTTATTTAGGAAGTAATTTTTGGTTATTTTTGGCCAAATATCACCTCCCAAAACTCTCAAATTCAGTTTTTTACTTTTTTCATAGTTTTGAATAAAATTTGTTTATTGGCCAATTTTAGTGTAGATCTAGAAATTATTTCTACACTATTATCTTAATTGGAATTAGATCTGATATAATCGAAATTAAGAATAATATATTTTTCATCTTTAGAGATGAATTATTTTGTTTGCGGTGCAAATGATTTGGATCTCTGAAACAATTAGAGCCACCATTTTACGACGGATTTCATCAAGTATAGGTATGTTTTGCGTCAATATTGATGTAATCAGCGACTTTAACGATGAAGTTATAACTGCTAGTTATAACAATCATGCGATTAAAATTAGTATTATCATGACAAGCGAAGTTAATCTAATTCTCTTTATTTTAAAGGCTGTAATGGATGTCTTAACAACAACTTTTTACTTTGTAATATTATCAGTTTGATAGCATAAGGCTACTTTAGTTTAATTGAGATGTATAAATGTTGTTTTAATAATCATAGAAAATCTCATCTAATAGTATATGACTATCGTTTATTTAATTGGTTGGACAGTATCCTCCCGATTATCAAATTCTATATACTGGCTGTTCAATCAACTTTTAATTAATAGAATTTTTTATTTCAAAAAAATTAGCTGTTTTAAAACCAGTCAAAAGTCAAATTGAAGCTGCATTAGAGTGATTCGAAAAGGAAAAAAGGGAAGTGTCAACAAAATTTGTTAGTTTAACTAAATAAGAGTTTTACCAAAAAAAAAACTAAATAAGAGTTAAGAAACAAATTAATAGGATAATAGTACTACTAATAACTTGGAGTGGCAAATCTGTAAATAAAAGAAAAATAAAGGTAGAAAATGAGGAAAAAAAGAAAGAGGCGGGAGGAAGTGGTGAAGAGGGCCAGGTGGACACTATAAAAGCAGCCGATCCACTCCATAATTTCCCTACCACCACTTATTCATTCTCTTATTTCTCTCTCCAATTCTTCTCTCTAGTCTAGACCGAAGCAAATAAAAAAAACAATTTCAAAAATATATAAATAAAAAAAAAGGGAAACGGGAAAAAAATAGAGGGGTCAAGGTCAATTACGTTGCCCTAGAAACGGAAAACGGAGTTTTAGTGGTCGAAAATTACTCATTAGCCCCTCTTTTCCTTCTTTTTTCAAATTTCTTCCCTAAGAAAAAAAAAACTGAAATTCTCGCGTTTGTTGAGCTGCCTTGTTTCTTTCTGTCCTTCCTCTCTCGCTTTCTGCTGGCTGGCTTCGATAACGTGGTGGTACGGTGTTATTCTTCTTCAATGGAGATTAATTTTAATATTTATTTATTTCTTTGCATTTTCTCATTCCATTGATCCTGTTTCGGATTTTCTTTTTCTGTTTGGATGCTGAGAAAGTTTATGACGGTAAAAATGGGAGCGTGCTTAACTTTTTTCTAGAATTTGGCTCATTTCATTGAAGTTTTTGACTCGAGAGATCTGAGCTTACTTCTTCATTTTTTTGTTCGTCACGCAATTGAAACGCTGCATGAATATAAAATGCTGTATCATGTTTGCATAAATATAGGATGCTAGGGTTTTCCGATATCGAATTAAAAAACGTATCTTTTGCTTTTCACAAGAAAAGTGTCAATTCTGTTTTCTTTTTATGAAAAATCATGACCTTATTTCAGATCAGATCTGCTCTGCTTCTGTTTTTTTAAACTCTGTAGGTAGATTAGATATATAGTCTGATGTCTATTTGCTTTTTTAGTGACGACTCTTATGTTTCTAATGTGTATAAACTTCTATTTTTTTTTTTCAATTGGAATACGTTAAACCATTCTCTAAATAAAGCTTTTCAATCATTTGCTTTTCATTTTGTAATTCAATCAGCAACCGTAGTTTTTTTTTATTTGTGTGAATCAGTGGATGGAAGTTTAGGTTTCATTTTGCTGATTATTTATAACATATGTTGTTTCTGTTGTGCAGAACTGTGCTGGGATTTAATTTGTAAGACACACAGAAGATTCTGAAACTGGCTTGGCTTGTTATTGTTTTTATCAATTTCCAAATCGTATAGCTGTGGAAAGCTTCTGCTTTCTGATTTGTCGACTCTTCGAAAAATGGTTGCGACTGCTGCTACTTCGTCTTTCTTTCCTGTTCCTTCTTCGTCTGCAGAGGCCAAATCCAACAAGACACCTTCAAGCTTTGGAGGAATTAAATCGAAATCTAGTTCTTCCTCTGGAGGCTTAAAAGTCAAGGCAAATGCGCAAGCTCCTCCTAAGATAAATGGATCCCCTGTAAGTTTGAAAACATCTGTGGACACTGTGAAGACTGATGATGACATGCCATCACATTCACCGCACCCTAGGACGTTTATTAATCAATTACCCGACTGGAGCATGCTTCTTGCTGCTATTACCACTATATTTTTGGCAGCTGAAAAGCAGTGGATGATGCTTGAATGGAAACCCAGGAGATCCGACATGCTTATTGACCCTTTTGGTATAGGTAAAATTGTTCAGGACGGTATGGTGTTCCGCCAGAACTTCTCCATCAGATCGTATGAAATTGGTGCTGATCGTACGGCATCTATAGAGACGTTGATGAATCATTTACAAGTATGCTGATACATTAATTGTGTCCCTGTACTTGGGGGTCACATTGTTTTCTATGTTATGTAGCTGGAATTTATGAATTATGACTCAGCAATTTTTTTTATTATTTCCTCACAATCTTTTTCCTCACTCTGGTTGCAGGAAACAGCCCTCAATCATGTAAGAGGTGCTGGACTTCTTGGAGATGGATTTGGTTCAACCCCAGAGATGAGCAAAAGGAACCTCATATGGGTTGTTACACGGATGCAGGTTTTGGTGGATCGCTATCCGACGTGGTAAGCCCCTGATATGTTGTAGTCTATTCAATAAAAAAGTGGCCCTATGTTTTCTTCTTTGATTTTTGCGTTTTGTCTTGAAATTCAAATTTGATCTCTCATATAAAATCCCTTGTTCTCATTCTCCATTTAACTGCTACTTGCCCTCCTTTCTAATCCTGGAACCCAAGGCAAACAAGTTGTAGCCTGAAGTTCTACAGTAGGCTGGTCTTGGCCTCACGTTGTACTCATTAGTGCGCTCCACCTGTGATTCATTGGAATTACTATAGTTTAGTTTAGCCCCAAAGGCTTGAGCACCATTATTGTATAATAGTCATGCTTCTATTAGAGGATTGGAACGTCAATGCATGCACATGTTCTTGACAAATATATCAGTAGACGAGATGTATGATTTCCAACTGTTTTCAAATGCTTCACTTTTACCGTTCATTTTTTTTTTGTAAATGGATAGTATTGCAATCTTACAAATAATATGTTTCATGGTCTTTTCCATACTCTATATGCTATATCTTTGGTGTATAACTTCATGTAGCTTTATGTTGTTTATTATTTTCATGCAGTTGCACATAGCATTGTGCAATCATTGGTTGGCTTCTTAGAATTTTGTCAGCTAACAGTCAATTATGGATATAGCTGCTTGATTAGAGTGCGTTTAAAATGTTTGAGAGCTGGGTAACAGCATCGAGAAATTGTCACTAAAAACAGAGATGAACAAGCATTCGTTATACAATGCAGTTACGCATGATGGATTTGGGACTGAACCTTTTGGTTGCTTCCAGAGTGTTGTATCTGCATTGAGTTAATTTCTCAGAGTATCTCAAATGTGCAAAATAGATTTTGCTTACTGATCACCTTAACTTTAAACATGGCTTTTGCAATGCTGATGTTCTTTTAATTTGGTGTATAGCTCTTTTACATGATGACCCCGGTATGATCTGCTTAATTTGCTTTTTACAGGGGTGATGTTGTTCAAGTAGATACATGGGTGAGTAAATCAGGAAAGAATGGTATGCGGCGAGATTGGTGTATCCGTGACAGTAATAGTGGCGAAATTCTAACGAGAGCTTCCAGGTAGATATTATTTTTCGTATATTTTATTGTTTTTTTTTTTAAAAAAAAACTGATGATTAGTTGACATGGAAATTTTGGTTTGAATTTGCAGTGTCTGGGTGATGATGAATAAACTGACAAGGAGGCTATCTAAAATTCCGGAGGAGGTTCGAGGTGAAATAGAGCCTTTTTTTGTAAATTTTGATCCCATTGTGGATGAGGATAGCAGAAAACTGCCAAAGCTTGATGACAACACTGCAGACTATGTTCGCAAAGGGTTAGCTGTAAGTGAGCCTAATGAAAATCTGATTACAATTATTTTCATATGAAGTTCTCAAGGGGATATTTGCTCTCTGATGTGCAGCCTAGATGGAGCGATTTAGATATCAATCAGCATGTTAACAATGTGAAGTACATTGGTTGGATTCTTGAGGTATTCTTTATTTTTTTGACCTCCCTTCTGTTAGTTGCTTTCGTGAAGTATCCGTAGGCGTGACGCTGTGTCAAACTTATGTAGCACTAAAATGAGAACTCTGAAATAAAAAGTACAGAAACGGGAAACAGAAAAATGATATTTTTGACAAAAATTGGTTATAAATATAAAGTTTTTGAGTTTCAAAAGTATTTTCCGAAATGGAAATAAAATGTCATCATAAGACTGAAGAAGTTTCCGTGCAATGTATTTGTTAAGTCATAGAATGCACAGCCTCAAGAATGTCCTGCCTGGATTGCTCATATGAGTGATGCAATCCAGCTAACATTCTTTTGTTCTCGTTATAAAATATTTATTTCTTCTAAAAGTCATAGAAGTTTTGTTAACTGATATTATTATTAAATCATGAAGGGCTTTATTTGTCACTTTTCTGATGGTAGAGTGTCTGCTCAGATCACCCATATCATATTATTCATGAGAGGATAATTTATTATATTTGTAAAAGGGATTCCTATATGCTAAGAACAATTATTCATTTCATTTAATTGATGGATAATGCTTAATTGGGAAATAGGATGGAGAGGGTGATTGCTGCTAGAACCTTAAGCTAATCTGTTTATTTAAGAAATTATGCATTCAGCTATCATTATCCTTTAGAATTTTGTTTCTACCCTTGAATTTTCTGATCTGCTAAAATATTCAATTATTTAATCACTAATGAACAGCTAGATGGAGAAGACTATTTTATTTTTCCACAATGATTGTCACATGATACAAGCCTTACAATAATGTGTTCTTTTAACCTGTTCTCTTAAACAACTTAGCTGGACTTATTGTTGGAAAGGATAACATATATTGTCGATCCACATGGCTGTGTTGCTTTAAAGATTTGTATTTATTGGAGTAGCACTGACTAGAATAGCCAGTCAAGAAGGGGTCTGCTACATTTTCAAACTTAAGATCATTAAACGACGATTATCTGAAGTGATTTCATATTTTTGAAATTGTTGCGTTGTTTGATTTTCATTTGGACATTTCATATGTTAAATGACTGATGCAACAATACTGCTAGTATGAAGATTTTAGAAATCTTACCAATTTCAACTTTATGGACTTGGTTCTGGTGGTCAAATTATACAATATTGTTTAAGCTACTGCATCTTTTTGATACCTAATTGTGACTTTTGTTTACACACTAAAATAAGCATCTATGTACCTGGGAAATGAAATTGCCGAAACATGGAACGGCAAATAGTGTATTTTTAATTATATAGGAATTTGCTATTTATATAGAGTTTTAAAGTTTTAGAAGCGTTTTCGAAAATGGAAACTAACCGGCGAAACTAGGACTTGGACAAGTTCCCTTGCATCTTTTACCTGATATTTCATTTGCTTTTCCGAACTCGCCCTTGGTTAGAATGAATATTTCATCCTCCGCCGCATGTTTTTGCAGAGTGCTCCTTTGCCAATCCTGGAGAGTCATGAACTGTCTTCCATTACTCTGGAATATAGGCGGGAATGTGGAAGAGACAGCGTGCTGCAGTCTCTGACTGCTGTATCCGGCAACGGTATCGGAAATTTAGCAAATGCTGGCAATGTTGAATGCCAGCACTTGCTTCGACTCGAGGAAGGGGCCGAGATAGTGAGGGGAAGGACTAAGTGGAGGCCAAAATACGCCAACAATTTCGGCATTCCCGGTCAGATTCCAGCCGGAAGTGCTTAAAGAGTTCCCGCTCTTTCTCGACTGGGATGGCATTAGTGTCGAAATGTTACAGCTCACAACCGCCTGTGTAGAATCCTCCTTTTGTTCAGTTCTCGGGAGTTTTTATATATATTTCTTTTTCATATATATATTTTATTTATTAATTTTTTTCTCATTCATGGAAAGTTGTAAGCTTTGTGTAATTAGTGGTTAGTGAACTCAATTTTCTCGTCTCTCTCTCTCTCCATGGTGCCAGTTCAACTCTAATTGATGTTAGCATGTTCTGATTGAAGAATCGTAGCCATTTTTTTTTTTGGGGGGGGGAGCACATGTATATTGGCAGCATAATTTCATTGCTTCTCATCTCTTTGTGATCTTAGAAATGGACAGAAAAACCGGATTTGTGGTTCATTTATTGTTTTTATTTTGGTAGTAGGTATTACTATTTTTAATGACTCGTCATTCTTCATTACATTATTTTTTTCTAGTATGGTTTCCAATCATGTCTGCTCCTATCTGTCCCATGTGAGTTTGTATTATTCATGACTGTAGATTCTGAAAGTAGTTAACTCTATAAATATCTAACATATCCTTAATTGAATTAGCTTTAATTAATTAAATTAAATTGATAATGGCTGAGATAACAACAATAATTATTGCTTTTTGATAGTTATAATATTAAAAATTATTTTGTACATAATATATTTTATGAGTGATTTTGAATCATTAATTAATAAAAATACATTAAAAAGAAAAATGCATTGATTATTTAATAAAACTGTTATAGGGAGTTAGTATTATTCTAATTAGATAAACTAAATTTTTTAAATATGTGTAAATGAAACAAGCGTAATTTTTGTGGATGGAGGGACTATATAATAACGGATAACATAACTAATCATAAATCAATTATGTGTATCACACGCAAAACAAAAGTCGACCAATATAATTTTCAATGAATAGTAATACATAATTCACGAACATAATAGCTTAAATTTGAAAAATACTAAATATATATATATTATTGATTTAGTTTTTAACTTTTCAATTCTATGTTTAAATAATATCAAATATAAATGACGATGAATATAAAATGAGAAAACCACATATAACAATTTTAAATATAAATTACAATATTTATATTATTAAAAACTTACATTTAACAAGTTCAAATATAAATCATGATAAATAAATAAATAAAATACGTGCAACGCATGCTCACAACAAACTAGTAAACTTGAGATAGCATCAAAATATGGTGGATTTCATTAAAGTCAGAGAATCTTGTAAACATATATCTAACCTCTCTAGCAATTCCTATTATTTTTACGGTATTAAAATGTATATATGGTTTATCAACCTATAGAAATGCATGAAACATGAACTAAAATTTCATATTTTCGTAATGGCTTAATATATTATTTAATCCTTAAACTTTACCACTTTATTCCCTATAACCTCTAAACTAATTTCGTGTTCCATTGAACCTTCTAACTATTTTATTGGTTTTATTTAACCCTTCAAACTATACTATTTGTTCTATTTAACCTCTTAACTAAATGTTTCTCCCGCTGAACACCTAAACTACTTTTTTTTTACCCATTTAATCTCTCCACAATGTATTATTTATAAAAAAGGTATAAATATTTTTTTAACATTTAAAATAAAGAGCGAATGTATTTTATATATTATTTAAAAATTCATTTAAGGATTAATTACTTTAAAAATCATGAATTTTAGCGTGTTTTGCAATTTAAACACAAACTTGTAAGCTTCGTAATTGATTTGAAAAGTATGAAATTGCAAAAAATTAAAAGTTGGTATCTTAAAATTTCTAAAATTAAAAATTCGAGTTAAATTTACGAAACACACTAAAATTTATAAATTTTTTAAACAATTAAACATCCATTTAATATTATTAAAGTATAACAAATTATGTATTTTATAAATATCGTTAACAAAAAAAAAGACAAACTCCTTTAATCATTGTTGAAATGTAAGAAAAACATTTGCATGTTTAAGATGTAATATAATATAATTAGTAAGTCAACTTTAAATACTTTTTATTTATTTCTATCATTTTCTTTCTAATTTCTATTATCGTCAACAATTTACGAAAATATTATTAAAATTCTAAATAAATATATATTTAAACAAACTATATATCATCGTACATAAATTAATTTATATGCTTCTAAGCATTCATATTAGACATAATATGGTTGAAAAGTAAACAATTATATTTTTGAGGAGGTTAAACGGATAAAAAATTAAAGTTTAAATGTTTAGGGAGTTAAATAGAACAAATAGTATAGTTTGAGAGGTTAAATAGAATAAAAAATAGTTAAGAGATTCAATGAAACACAAAATTAGTTTAGAAGTTGCAGGGAATAAAGTGTTAAAATTTAGGAGTTAAATAATTTATTAAGTCTTTTCGTAATTAAAAGAGCATGAATAAATCAAGAAAGTTATTAAATAAACAAATAAATCAAAAACAATCTCAGAAAAATAAAATACAATAAAACTAGAACAATCACTTTTATGCTATAACAAGCAGAACCAGATCATACAGAAAGCCTATTTTAGTATTCTAAAAAAAAAACATACCCGCATATGGTTTTTCTTTACTTTTATCTTCTTGTTACCGTTAAATATACGCTTAAATGCATAAAAAAATTACCAATTTTCACGTGTTTTTAATATTTAACATGAACTTTAATTTTGGCATACAAATACATATACTTTTAAAATTTTGCAATAATGACACCGACACCGTTTTGGGTGTAAAACGGCGCCGTTTTTGATGTAAAACGACACTGTTTTGTATATAAAACGGCACCGTTTTAAATGAAAAAATGCAAACGTCATAACTGCAAAATTGGAAAGTTCATGTTAAATATGTCAAAATTAAAAGTTCATATTAAATAAAAAAACACGTGAAAATTGGTGATTTTTAATGCATTTAAATCTCAAATATATGAATTTTTTTTTACTATTGATGATAGTCAAATTTCAACTTTATTCTCAAACTTTATTTGAGGAAAGTATATATTTCGTTCCTATTAAAAACCTATTTGCAAAAATATACTTATAAAAATTATACTTTCTATTTTACCATTTAAGTATTTGTAAATTAATTTTATTTTTTATCTACAAATTTACTGAAAATATGAGAGTGGTGGTTGAGGCAGCAGCAGGTGATGCTCCCACGACGAAGCCAGGCCGAATCCGCCGATCATTTCCTAAATCTGGTCGAACTTTTGGTCTACCGATGGTGGTAAACTACATTCAACGAGGTATGTTGATAGTTGGCTGTTGATTTTTGTTGCGTGTGCCGTGTGATCATATACTTATATAGGCTAAATGACTAAAAATGCCAAATCCTTAAAAAAAACCATAAAAATTCAAATCTTTCAATTTTATCCAATTTATCCCGAAATGCAAGTTTTTGTTTCAATGTTCAACTACGTGATTTTGCTGATGTGGCACCTATATGGTGATGATGTGGCATGCCACATATCAGCGCCACATAAGCCAAATCGCGTAGTGAGATATAATTGAAACGAAATCCTGCATTTCAGGAGAAATTTGATAAAATTAAAAGATTTGAACTTTTATAAAAAATTTCATGAAAAATTTGGCTTTTTAGTCATTTGGCGTATTATATATGAGTAGACTTTAAGTGGAATTTAGGTGGATTTTAAATGTGTATTATTCACTTGGCCAGTTTATCAAATATTACTGCATTTAATCTCAAAATCAACTCCACTCTCATATAGCCATAATCCAATAAAATCACTTGAAATTATTTTAATCCGATATAAATAGAATAATATAAAATTTATTTAGATCCAACTAAAATGTATTGCATATATCCTCCTAAAATATAATTCAGATCCACTTCAAATTCATGTGCAATAACACAATAATATAAAAGACAAAACTCAACTCGAGGTCCCTGCATTTTATCATTTTTATTCGGAAAGTTCCTACCCCAAAAAGGTTATCTTTTTAAATTATATACTTGCCAGATTTTAATTTTTCATACTCTATGCATTTTTTATGTTCTCCACTTATAATTTTTTTTTCTTCCAGTCATTAAAAAAGGACAGAAAATTCGGCAATTATATAAATTGAAAAGATAACTTTTTTGAGGCGGGAGCTTCCTAAACAAAATATAAAAATACATGGGCCTCGGGATAAGTCTAGCCAATATAAAAGGGCCAAGCACATAAATAACTAAAAGGGCTAATTACCCAATATACCTAAATTTGGGCCAAGTTTACTTTTATACTGACCCAACTTATTGTTTACTTTTCACACCACCCAAAATAAGAATTATAACCTAATTGCTTTGAATTATAACTTTCTTACCGTTTTTTCTTTTTCCCTTTGATTTTGGCGGTTTCTTCTTCTTCTTCTCCGTGATTCTCGTTCTGCTCCTCCACGATCTCTGCGATCAAAGTTCTGGTGCTCCACGTTCTTACTCGCTTTCTTCCATTATCACATTCGTTTAAGTTTTCATCTCCATTATCTCATACATTTCAGTTATCTTCTTCATTATCTTCGCCATTCCGCCTTCGCCGTTCCGTTTTTGCTGTTCCATCTCCGTCGTTTCGCCTCCGTCGTTCCACCTTTGTCGTCGCGCCATCTTTCTTTTCTCTTTTTGATTTTAGATCTGAATTTTTTTGTTCTTTATGTTTTCATTTTCAGATCTGTAATTTGATTATCTTTTACTGTTTATTCACCATTAAACATGTATAAAGAGTATTTTTAAAGAATTTCATACTTATTTCATGATATGTAGAATAATTTTATGATATTATGTAATAAAATTCTGTTAACTCTGCATTTTTTTGTGTTTTGTTGTATTTCTGCGTTTTTTTATTCTGCAGAACGATTTGTAGATGATGATTGATTGCTGAATTACTGTAATGTTACAGTTTTGTTGATTTTATGTTGACTTTATGTTGATATCAACTAATTTTTTTTATTTTAACATTGACAAACAAGATAATATCGTCTATGAAATAAATGCCTCCTGTAAGTTTGTGGAATAGATGTTTATTAGAAAAGCAGCAGGATGGAATGTGGAGTGCACATATTTGTTTGAATGGTTGATCTCTTAGTGTGTTTTTCTCGGTAAACGTTCTGAAATTCCCTACATAAACATATGTTATTGGTATTCAGCCATTTTTATATAACTTTCATTTTCTTGAATGTTATTTTATTAGAATATACTAAATTCATTTCGGCATTTTTGAAATTTGGTTGGTTTTTTTGCTCCTTATATTATGTTCTACGTACAAACTTTATTATAAAATCAATGTTGAATTTTATTGATGTACAATTATTTAAGCTATATTAATCAAAATCAACACAAAATCAACTCGATGTCAACCTAAAATCAACCTAAAATTAACATGCACATATCCCTAAAATTAATTGAAGATCAACACAAAATCAACATGTGTATACTATTTGTTATTAAAATTAATCAAATATCAACTCAAAATCAACACAAAATCAATATAACATCAACATGTGTACATTATTTATTGTTGACATTTTTGTCAGTTCTAATATCAACACAATATCAACATAATATCAAAACATTTAATAAACTGGATAGTATTAATTTTGTAAATCTTTTTAACACTAATTTTTATTTTTAATATTTATTCACCTTTATTTTGCTAATAATTAATCAAAATTTATTATTTATCATATATTTTATTTTTTATATATATCAATATAAAATCAACATTAAATTAATCAAAGATTAATAAATTATTTTTTCAATCTAAAATACCAACACAAAATCAACATAATATCAACATAAATTCAAATTTGTAATATAATAATAATTCAGAATCATTATTTATATTTTTTACCTATACCAAAATCAACACCATGTCAACACTATATCAACATAAGATCAACATTGTAACATTACAATAATTTAACATCATTATTGTCTTCTTCACCGATGCTAAAATCAACAAAATATCAACCGAAAATCAACACCATATCAACATTGTAACATTACAATAATGCAACATCATTATATGTCTTCTTCCCCGATGCTACCATATCATTATCTAGTCTCAATTTAATTTAATTTAATTTTTTTAGTTTATTTCACAGACAATGTTATCTTAGTTGTCAATGTAAAAATAAAAAAAATCAGTTGATATCAACATAAAGTCAACAACACTGTAACATTACAATAATTCAGCAATCAATCATCATCTACAAATCGTTCTGCAGAATTAAAAAAAAACGCAGAAACACAAGAAAAATGCAGAAATAACAAAATTTTATACCATAAAATCACAAAATTATTCTACATTACATGAAATGAGTATTAGATTCTTTAAAGATAATCTTTATACATGTTTAATGGTTGAAAACAACAGTAAAAAATAAATAAATTACAGATCTGAAAATGAAAAAAAAAACAGCAAATTTCAGATCTAAAATCAAAAAGAGAAAAGAAAGATGGCGCGGCGAGATAAAGGTGGAACGACGGAGGCGAAACGACGAAGATGGAACAGCAAAAACGGAACGGCGGAGGCGAATTGGTGCGAAGAACAAATCTGAAATTTGTGTGAAAGGTGAATTGAAAGAGAAAGGAGAGAGAAATTTGAGGAGAGAGAAAATAATTGTAATTATGAAGATTTGTGTTATTAGGGTTCTATTTATATGGATGGTATAAAAGTAATAATTTCTCCCTTACATGGTAGTTTTAAAATGTCAAATATGTGTTGGTATAAAAGTAAATCAAACATGAATGTTGGTTATTTGAGTAAGAAGCCCTAACTAAAATAGGTCCATTCCTTTCATAAATACATCAGTACATAATAAAATGCAAGAATCTCTCAAAAAATAAAAATACTTTTCATAATTACATAAAATGCTGAACACGGAAGTTTCATTTTAAAATAAGACAAGACTACCCTTCCTTAGCTAGTCAATTATGAATGAGAAAAATGAGTTCCTTACTCTTCCTGCCACCACTATTTTCACCACCGCCAACTGCTTTGCACCAGTCCACCGTCAATCTTCAATCGAACGCCGCCACCGGTCTTTAGTCAAATTCTTAAATTCTCTGGCGATTACCGCCGCCACTTGCTGATTCTAACGCTGGTTTGTTGTTGTTTTGAGATTTTGAGTTTTTAATTTTTAGGCTTTAATATAAAATTATCAGTTTTGAGATCTAAAGGAGAGTGGTGGTTGTGAGATTTTGATTACCGAAAATGAATACTTTCCCATGATAATTTATTAGTTTTTTTATATTTCTTGATGCAGGCTATTTATTTGATCAGATTCCACTGAGAAAAAATTCATCGTTTTGAGACAAACAATAAATATGAGTATGTGAATTCATTCGAGGTTGATGACGAGGTCATGCCCCCAACATCATTCTTGTTCGAATCGAGTTTTGTGATTTTAAAAGGTTCAAACTAACAAAAAAATTAATATCAAATATGTTAAAATTTCTAATATCATTGATTAATATCAATATAGCTGTTGATTTATGCAAATATGTTTTTTCTAATAGTATCATTAATTAATACCAATATAAGCATCATACTGTGTTTGACGTTTGTGTTGTCTTTATATAAATACTATTTATTAAAATAGAGTTAATAATGAATTGATATATAATTACAATAACACTTAATAAACTAATAAAAATTTAATTCTCGCAGGAGTCTCGTTATCACTAGTTAAACTGGTTTTTCCTTCCAAATATCATATGTATTTAGAAATGAAGCATAACAAACATCATATTTTTTATTTCGGCGTATATTTTATCATAAAAGAAATTATATATATATATATATATATATATATATATATATATATATATATAGTTTTAATATCATAAAATTCAAATAAATTGCTTTTTTTAGCATCATAAAATTCAAATAAATTATTTTACCACAATTATTGAGCGACCCCCTGCGATAGACATTTTACATGTATATATAAATTTAATTTGATTTCAGATTTATATGTAATTGATAATATTACAATAACTAATATCTAAATAACTAAATTTCGTCAAAGTTAATAAAAATATTCAATTGACGTTCGGTTGATTTACGGTTGACATTTAGTTGATTTTAAGTTGACATTCGGTTGATCCATTGTTGACATTTGTTTGATTTTTAAAATTTGAAAAAATTATAAAATAAGAGTTTCAACAAATTAAAGCAACCCCGTCAAAACAGTAGTAATCGACGTTTGTCAACATTAAGAAGGGAAAAATAGTAATAATTGTTTTGAAATGTGTCGCGAAAGAAGTTATGGGTTCGAATTCCACTGAGAGCAAAATGAAATTTTTTTTTTAATATTTGACCACAACTATAAACCGACCACCGCGCACGGTTGACATTTATATGCAGAGATCAAATTTAATTTGATTTCAAATTTATATGTAATTGATAATAAATTACAATAAATAATATTTAAATAAATAAATTTTATCAAAGATAATGAAAATATTTGGTTGATATCCGGTTGATTTACAGGTGACATGCAGTTGATTTTTGGATATTATAAATACTTGATATGAATAAACATCATATACATTTAACATTTGGCTGACCTTCAATTCATAATCAGTTGACATTTAGTTGATCTCCAGTTGATATTTGGTTGATTTTCGGTTGACATCTGGTTGATATTCAATTGGCATTTATTTTATTTTAGGTTGATATTTAGTTGATATTTAAAATTTGATAAAATTATAAAATAAGAGCTTCAACATAAAGCGAACTCGTCAAAACATTTGACGCTTGTCAACATTAAGGAGGGAAAAATCATAATAATAGTTATGAAAGGTGTCGTGGAAGAGAATGAAAAGTCAAATTTTTTGACATTTGGTTGATATTTAGTTGATATTTAATTGATTTTTGGTTGACATTTAGTTTATCTTTTAAATTTAGCGAAATTGTAAAAGAAAAGTAATTGCGATAAATTCTTAAGAAACCCCTTATCATAAAAATTACTTAACTAAATTATATTATAAATATTCAGTTGACATTTGGTTGACATTCGGTTGATTTTTAGTTTATATTTAGTTGATCTTTTGTTGACATATGATTGTTCTTTAAAATTTGCTAAAACTATAAAATAAAAGTTTCAATATAAAGCGAACTTGTTAGTCGAAATCGACACTTGTCAACAATAAGGAGGGAAAAATGGTAATTATTGGGTTTAAAATGTGTCGCGGAAGATAAATGAAAAGTCAATATTTGGATATTTAATTGATATTTAGTTGATTTTTAGTTGATTTTTGGTTGATTTCCGGTTGACATTTAGTTTATCTTTAAATTTCACGAAATTACAAAAGAAAAATTTCAACAAATTAAAGACAACTCATAAAAAATCGAAATCAGCACTTGTCGACCTTGTATAAACATGATTAAAGCTCTACATACAACCGATTCATAACTTTAAATCCGAGCTAAAAAAAATAAGATGCAAATTTAATTTACATTGAGTTGACGTATAATTTATATTAAATTAACATCTTAATTATGTCATTTACGTTGAATTTATTTTAAATTTGCATCTAGTTTATATAGAGTTTGTATAAAAATATCAATCACATACACACAATATAAGGATAAAGTGCCAACTAGAGATATGAAGTAAACACAACTTCAAAATTACATTGATTTTCAAAAGCTAATATGTATATCAGTTCAATAGATATTTTTGCCAAAAAATTTGCTCACACCATTCCATACACATGATGAGGTGAACCACTACCATTGCCTAAGTGTCCGTAAGTGCCAAAAATTTCAATATCCATGCAAGTGAATTGTCATTTTAGAGCAGAGGATATAATCACCTTCATTAAACACAAAGTAATCAGATAAATGGATGCTTCTTGGACAATCACGGAGAAAGCCACTATTTCATCTTTGAATTCAAGATTCAATTATATCAGTTACTAAGGAACATAAGAAAATTGAATTTTTATATCCAACAAAACACTGAAATATGATCCTCTTTATTGATGAACCAAGGCCTATAGTCACCTAACTTGCAGAGAGCCTTCCTTCCACATTATCAAAGTGAAACGGATGCGGTTTCCCCGATTTGATTTCAATTCTCCAAAATCCCATTTTGAGTTTTAAATTTACAATTAACAACTCATAATTACAGTATTCAAAATCATGAAATCTATAACTCACTAGCCTTTTCCATTGCAAGAGAAGAGAAATCAACTCCCTGCCTTCGTTATCTCAACAAAACAGAATCCAATCTCTTCTTCACCGTCGCAATAAAAAAAATTCGGTCTCTGCTTTGCTCTCTGCCACATCGCAACCTCTAAAATTATTATTCTATATATGTCGAGATCTTCCGTGATTGAAGAGAATCACAATAGATTCAAGATTTCTGTTTTGAGCAAATCCAAACGACGAATGTTCTTCATTTTTTTGGATGCAACAGATCTGACGAAGTCGGCTTAATCAAGGGGGAGTCTGATTGAGATTAGACAAAGGGTTATCGGATGATGTTGAGGATTGAGGCAGTCGCACGGTCGTCGTTGGAGTATAAACAAGTGTTGTAGGAGGTCGTCAGAGCATAGGACGTGAGTTACGACAGTGATAAAGCTGGAATGTTGCTTTGGCTTGGCTTTGAGGGTAGCAGGGGTAAAAGGGGATACAAAATATATTGAGGTATAATTGAAAAGTTAAAAAATAAATTGGGAGATTTTCGCATTATTTTTTTGTTTGAGTCACTAATGTATAGTTTTAGGAAAAATGAGATACACGGTGTAATTTCCTCAATATAAAATCCATAAAATTACCAATGTCAGGTCCACAATCGGGATCCATCGGATTCACTTTAAATTTGAATTATGACATGTTTTGAATATTGACAGAAATTCACCAAAAATCTAACGATGGATCTAACAGTGGGTTTTTTTTTTACAAATATTTGGTGCTTTTTAAAACGTTGTACTTTTGTAAATAATCTTTCTTGTGTAGTTTGAAAATTATTTTTTCATGTCAGTACTTTCTTAGTTTATTTTCCTCTGGATTGCTGTGTAAAAATTCCAATTTGATTTGGTATCTTTTAATTACTTTTTATTTATAGTAGAAACTGATTTAGTTCTAATGTTTAGTACGAGTTCAATAAAGATGAGAATATTTAGAGATATATTTAATTTTTTATAAGCTAAATGATTCTAAAAGGCCAAATGTTCTGTAAATTTTTTATTATATTCCAACTTTTTAAATTTCTCCATTATGGCCCAAATTGTATTATATTCTTTCAAAAATATCTAAAATCAAAAAAGCGTGTGCTGCAACTGATTTGGCGCTGAGATGACCCGCCACATATTTTTCACTCATGAAAAAGCAGTCTATGTGGCATCATTAAAAAATTAACTAAAACTCTAATCTATTATAAATTTGTAGTACAAATTTATCATCAATTTTTTTATAACAATTTTTTTTGAAGTTAGAGTTCTGTATGCAATAAATTCTATTTTTTTTTATGCCAAATAGACTTTTTTTCATGAGAGCAAATGTGTGGCGGTTCACCTCATCGCCAAATCAACTACAACATACGCCTTTTTGATTTTGGACATTTTAAGATAATATAATACCATTAGGAACATGGACATTATAAAGGCTGATAAATAATGAGAATTTTTGCTAAATGTGTGATCTTTTAGAGTTATTTGTTCTTTTTTTTTTATCATTTTAATG
This sequence comes from Mercurialis annua, assembly GCF_937616625.2. NCBI lineage: Eukaryota > Viridiplantae > Streptophyta > Magnoliopsida > Malpighiales > Euphorbiaceae > Mercurialis > Mercurialis annua. The sequence continues at coordinate 52,022,719 of NC_065570.1, read as the reverse complement.
GAAGTTTATTTTGTCTCCCGATATATGTTTTTATTTTATCCTTTTCTATAAAAGTTTATTGTATTTTTCTTAACGGAAGTTAAGGAGGACTTCATTGTATAATTATTAACTAAACAATTACACAATCTGATATTTTATATTTATTAGGCGATTTGCAAACAATGTTTCTTATATTCTTGCTCAAATAACTCATTTTATCTCAAGTCAGCGTAAATGCATTCTAACTATAGTAATTGCTTATAATATTGGCTTACTGAAAGTTTTTATATTTCAGGGGGGAAAAAACAGAACAATCAAATACAAAAATCTCAGGGTTCATTACTTCATTATATTTAAATCAAACTGATTTAGCTAATAAAATAATAGTGTAATTAAATCAAAAATAAAGAAAACTAAAGAAGAAACTCATAATTATTATACCTTCTTAATTATGAACCTTCATTCTTCTAAAAAAAAAATACGAACCTTCATTTTGGAGTAAGTTGTAATAATTCTTCTTCTTTTTGTTTGTATTTGTTTAATTCTTTGGAGAAAAAACATCTAAATATATCTATGTTTAATGGAGTTTTAAAATGGAGCTTTAATTTCAAATTATGCAAATATGATAAATTTTCAAGTAAAATTCAGTTGTTACATACATTTTTGATCGGAAAATCTCTTGTTGAAATAGAATTAAAGTTTGTAAATAAAAGAGCAAATTACGCTGAGATCTCTCAGATATACTATAATTAATAATTTGGTATCTCTTATTTCAAAAGTCTACTTAATGGTTTCTCAGTTTTAATTCTGTTAATTGATATGTTAATTTGGGTGATCAAATTGTTTAACGAAACTGAAGTACCAAATTGTTTAAAAGTGAAGAATCAAATCGTTTAACAAAATTAAAAGTGAGGGACCAAACCAAATCGTTTGAAAGTAAGTGTCGAAATTAAAAAAGGGGGGAGGTCTAATAGTTAACAGAATTAAAAGTGAAGGACCATAAATAGATTTTTAAAATAAGGGGTATCAAACTGTTAATTATGTTATAACTCAGAAAACTCAGCATAATTTTTACTAAATAAAATGAAACAAATTAAAGTTTAATCACCAAATTATAAAAACACGATTGTCTGAATACCTTCAAAATCAATTACCATTCTCTGAAGTCCTGCCTCTTCGGTCCATCTTTAAGTATTTCTCTGCTTATTTCTTGTATCCTTGATAACCGAATAATTTTTTATTATTTTAACTCAAATGAATTACTTTAAGTGGATAATTTTACCACCATCACCATGGATGTGGAAGCTGCTCATTTTCTTCGAACACCAAGGTTTGAACCATGGTGGTGGTTCAAGTCATAGCCTTCATCGTTGTCCATACGAACTGTACACCATGGATGTGGTCCATGTCGAGGTGCTTGTTCGGCTTTCTTTCCTTCCCCAGGGCATATGGTTGTGGCGAGAGAAAGGTCTTGTTAGCACACCACACCTTGACTCCACAGGTATGGAAGGGCTCGTGGTGAACTTTGGTGTAAACATTTTACGTATACGATTTTATTGCAGTTTTCATCATAATTGTGATGCACGACGTAATGGTCATAATTATTCGTATTATGACATTTTTTTCTCATTTAAATGTCTACATAAAGAGTATGAACTAATGCATCTTCAGGCGTTGTGGCTAGAAACAACAATGAAGATTGGATATTCGGTTTCAGCAGGTTCATTGGGGTTTGCTCTGTTCTCCAAGCTGAGGTTTGAGGCGCCTTTGATGGCCTAGAAATTTCTTGGAGTGAAGCGCTCCTCAGCAACAAAGTTACATCCAATGCTAATACATGCCTGCTTTGTAGCATCAGGAATATTTTGAAGAGGAATTAACAAGTTTCTATCTAGCACACGTATAGGGAGGAAACCGTTGCGCTGATTAGATGGCTAATCTTTGTTTCGAGCATTATGGTCTCAGTCTGATTCGCTACGATACAACTTCTGGTCACATTGCAAGCCTTCTCAAGGGTAATCTGCTTGGGGTTGCTATCCCTCGCATGAGTAGGAATTTTTAGTTTTCTGACCTTAGCCGGCTCTCTTGCATTCATAAAAAAAAAGAGTATGAACTAATTATATTGCATAACGTATGTGAAAATGCTCCATAAAAAAAGAAGTGAAATTTGACTGAAAAGGTATATATTAATTTCACACTATCACTTTTCTTCGTGTATTTGGAGGATGATAATCTTGCAAACTTATTAATCAAAGAGAACATTAGAGAGTATTGCATTAAGTTTACGGTTAATATTCATAATTTTAACAAAGCCTAATGTCTTAAAAAATTCCGACCTTTTAGTACCTTTTCAATTCTATCCTAACGTTGAAAACTGGTTAATTTTATCCTATTTCGCATTTTCTCATGTCAATTATACCCTAATTTTTCAAATTTTGACTAATTTTTTACTTAAAAAATGAAATCATTTAATTAAGTAAGTTTAAAGATAAAATTAGATTCATTTACAAATAAGTCATTTACTTCTAAAAACTAACTAAAAACCGTAATCAAATTAAAATTAATTTAAATTCTTAATTAATTTAACTAAATCTAAATAAATTTTAAACATATACAATTAATATATGCTACATATGGAGAATGTTTTTGAATTTTTTCTAAATGAAAAAGACGTCAATTTAATATTTTAGGGTACAATTAAAACGAGAAAATGCAAAATAGGATAAAATTGACCAGTTTTTAACATCATGATATGATTGAAAAGAAGATAAAAGATCGGATTTTTTTTAAGGTGTTAGACCTTTTAACAATGAATTAATAAAAATGTTACAGCATAATTTGGGAGAGTTAAAGCGACTTCTCACTAAATGACAATTGAAATATATAAATTAATTGAGACTTTGTTTGGGTGGGGAACAAAGGTTCAAGTAAATTTAAAGTTGATAAGGAAATACATGTAAGAGAGATCAAAAATGTTCTTGTTTTATTGACTTCATTGAGCTTTTGGGATTTATTTGTCTGGAAAAACCTAATTGTAATTATAGTTAGTCCCTTAAAGTGTCATCCTATTATAACCCATGCCATGTTTTCATTACAATCATTTGGCTTGGCAATAATTAGTAAACTGTTTGTTCCTTTTAGCTGTAAAATTAACTCATTTTAATTACTTATTCCTCTGTTTTTTAATTATTCATTTACGCAAAATTATACAGATTAAAATAGTGAGTGTTTTATCTTAAATTATAAAAATATATACTAATATAATCATATTAATCAATAGATGTATTGTATATTGACTCATAGAGTCATTTATTAGAAAGGGATAATTTTAAAAGATAATAGTTAAAGTTACATTGAAATTTTAAAAGGACAAGTAATTAGAGATGAATACATTTGTCTAAATGGAACAAGTAAAAAAACGGAAGGAATAATATCTATCAGTAAAATACTACTCTACCCGTTTCATAAAAATAGAAAAAGTAATGTTTTCACAAAAATTAAGAAATAAAGTAATTATGGTTACCTTATCAAAATATTCTTATAATACCATTTAAAAAAATACATTAAAATTATGGTGATAGTTTAATAATTTTAATTTAAATTAACAATACATGTGACTAGTTTTTCTATGTTTGTGGGGAAAAAAAAAGTACGGTGGTGGGCGGTGGCGGCCGGATAACGGTGATAGATGGCGGTTAGGGGTTAAGTGATTTGATTGGGTTTGATTGGATTGGGTTTATTTAATTTTTTATTTTTTAAATTAAATTTTAGAGTTGGGTTTTTGATGACGTGACAGCTGACGTGCCGCCACCATTAATTTTTTAGTGACAGCTCATCATTTTAGACAGAATTAACAAATTTTTGGATTGAAGGGGTTTAGTAAGAGCTGCCACATAATCTAGGAGTTTTACTGGCCGTTTTTAAAATCTAAAAGGTTTACTGTAAGGGAACCTTAAAGTCAGAATCCATGGGTGATTATTAGCCTTTCTTTTGTGAAACTTGTTGATATTACGATTTTTGAATTTTACTATTTCTTTCATAAAAGTATTCATGAATCAGAAAGCATAACTATTAGAATTTTATTTTTCATATTCTCTCAATCGAGATTCATTTAATGATAAAATAATCGATGAGTGGACGAATCACCAAGTTGAACGTTCAAAATAATTATACCAACGCAATTGATAACAGTCATTGTACTTCGCGTGTTTTTTTTTTAAATACAGTGTTTTATTTATTTTATTGACAGTGTGGAGGGTCGTAGTGGTGCCCAGTCCGTTCATGCTTATAGCAACCTAATGATTTTACCAGAAATGAAGTCTCCACCTAGTAGAGATAGGAATGTGTTTTCTACCGACTAAAATAAACTCTTACCCTAAATACAACACGATGACATGTCGAACTTTTATCAACACAAAATATCAACATAATATAAACACAATATCAACACAAGATCAACATTATAACATTACAATAATTCAACATCATTATTGTTTTTATCACCAATGCTAAAATCAACGAATATCAACTGAAAATCAACATAATATCAACACTTTAACATTATAATAATTCAACATTATTATTTGTCTTCTTCCCTAATGTTAACATATCATTATTTAGTCTCAGTTAAATTTTTATTTTTTTAGTTGATTTCACATACAATATTATCTTATTTGCCAATGTTAAAATTAAGCAAATACTAACTGATTATCAACATAAAATCAACATAAAATCAACAACACTGCAACATTACAATAATTCAGCAAACAACCATCATCAACAAATCGTGCTGCAGAATAAGAAAAACGCAAAAATACATCCAGACACAGTAAAAATGTAGAAATAACAGATTTTTATTCCATAAAATCACAATATTATTATATATAGCATGAAAAGATAATCTTTATACATGTTTAATGATGAAAAATTATTGTTACATAAAAACAGTAAACCAAAAAAAATTTATAGATTTAAAAAAGAAGATAAAGAAGAACGATGAATTTCATATCTGAAATCAAAATAGAAAAACGACAACAAGAAGTAACGCAAGAACAACAACAAAAAGCCATTTTACAATATCAGAAACAACCAATTCTACTACCACCTATTTTTCTCGCTGGAACCCTATGCGGATCTTCAACTCTAATAATGGCAAAAAGAGAAACAGTACTGACGAAACTTGAAGCGATGGTAAACAGCGGCGTTAAAATAGATGAATGAGGGCGGTAGATCTGAAAGAGTCAGAGGAGCCTGTGTGATCTGAGAGAGATTAGAGAAATATGAGTTGAGAGAGATGATAGAAATAGATGATGATGAGAGGGAAATAATTGTAATTATGCGGGTTGGTTTGAGAGGAGATGTATATATTTGGACCGTATAAAAAAATATTTCTAACGTGTACTGTAGTTTTAATATTGAAAACTTGTAACCGCATAAAAATAATAGATTTCAAAATGTTGGTTGTTTATGAAAAAAACCTATAAAATTTTAATTTAACCGAATTGGCCTTCAATGTTTTTGAACGTTGCATATTCTTTTTAAAATTTCCTGAAAAGAACATTAAAATCCTTTTAATTTATCTTCTGAAACTTAACTTCACATTCTTAGTTATTTATGTGGTATTTTTCAAGTATATTTTTAGTCATTTAAAAATCTTAAGCATTTAAATGGCCTAAAAAACTAAAAATAGTGATATGCACTCTTTCTGAATAATTTAAAGGATTTTATTAGGTTTAATGTTATAAAATGTTCTCATCTTACGCGTTTTTTTTCTTTCGATCTAAGTACAATTTACTAAACATGCCATCTTACATTCAATTTTTTAAAATTTTTGATTCTATAGTCAGTGCTGTTTTATGTGTTATTTTCTATGAAGATAATGTGGTTTTGTCTGTTTTAAATGATTAAATTGATATTGTATAAGACATTTAGAACATAAATACCACAAAATGGAAGATCGAATTTTTTATGATAATAATAAAAGATATAAATGTATAGTGATAATATTGCTTAAATAATAAAAAGAAAAACAATATATTTATGGTGATAATCCATTTTTTATACTTATGCCTTTTTGTTAACAACAAATCTTATTTTTATAAGAGAGAGTATTCCATTCCTAATAGAAACATTAAGTTTCTAGTTTTGGAGGAGGTGGTGGTGGTGGTGGTGACTGGTGACTGGTACCTGCAAATTCCCAGAAAATGCCACACCCAATTATTATCTTGGATCGAGGTATTCTTTTTATAATTATTATTATTTACATTACCTTCTTCTTCATGGAGATCTATTACAATCACTACCCAACACCTCATCATGACTTATTATTATTATGGATATCATACTCTCTTTTTTACTTAAAAACCTTACTCCTTTTTCTCTCATAACAAAGTCCCAATCTTTTCTCATTTTTCTGTTCAAAGTTTCAATTTTTACTTAATACCCATTAACGTAAATCCAAGGTCCTTCCCCTTTCTCTATTGCCCTTCTGCTATTTGTGTATAATTTAGTTTAATAAATGTAGCAACTGCATTAAGTTTCAATTTTTTTAAGGTTTGTGGAGTGACATTAAGATTATTACCATTATGGAGTGACAGTAGAGTTGTTAGTGATGATGTCTGTGATTTGATGAAGTTATTGGTCAGTTACTGTGTAGTTGTAATAATCAAGATCTGGGTTTGATTCCTGCATCTAAGTGCGTGCACATCTTTTCTAAATTAACTATCTTTATAGTATCATATATGTCTCAGATCTAAGTCTTTCTTCACTCCAATTTTTCTGCTAGGTCTAGGATTATTGAATTCTTTTTCCTTTTACTATCATGGTCTTTTTTCGAATAAACAATGAGTTAATGAGTTTGGTGTGTTCATCATTGATTTGATCTGCTTACTGTATGGTATAGTTGATTATACATTTATGGGCTCAATGTTGATTATACGTCTTTGTGATGGTCACTTGATAGAAAATTTGCAAATGCTCGATTCTGTTGTGTGGAATCTGTGGCAAAGGATATGGTATACCTTGCCTCAATTTCTACATACTTTACTTTGTCTGCTTTTAACTTTTAACCTTTGTCCCATTCCTAATTCATGTCCTTGGATCAGTAATTTTGGTTGTTTGCAGAGTATTCACTCAGTAGTACATATTTGCTTACTGTTTCTGCTTTGCCTTGTTGCTGATGTAGAACTACTCCTATCTTTCCGTACGCTTGGGTATGGACTGGTATTTATTGATCTAGTACATGTAATTTTGATGCAGGTCTATAGCTGCTGAGAATTGCGGCATTGGCACCATGCTTAAACAAATAATAGGCAAAATCCCACGGAAGTCCTCAAAATCTGAATCATTTGACTCTGCTGGGATTGAATCCGGAAACAATTCTACCAACTGGGGTAATGAAGTCCCTTGTACAAATGGCGGTAGTTCTTTTTCGAGTCGATTAAATGTTGTTAAAAGAGTATCTTCAGCTGTCTTTCCTTCAAGCATCATGGCCGGGGTGGAAGCTGTGGATCCCCATTTACCTTTCAATAATGTTTCAAATGCTCAGAAGCAAAACCTTTTTATCAGCAAATTAAACTTTTGTTGCGAGGTTTCAGATTGCAGTGATTCAGATAGAAATGCTGCACAGCAAGACCTTAAACGTCAAACACTGATAGATATTGTTGACTTTATTTCACGGTCAGGCGCAAAATTTACTGAGACGGCAATGGCTGCAATGTGTAAATGTTGTGCAATTAACTTATTTAGAGTTTTCCCACCAAAGTACCGTTCCAACTATACAGCTGGGGAAGCAGAGGATGAAGAACCTATGTTTGATCCTGATTGGTCACAGTTACAGTGCGTGTATGATCTACTACTCCGGTTTATTAGTGGTGTTGATCCAAAGGCGGCGAAGAAGTATGTAGATCGGGCTTTTATTGTGAAGCTACTCGACCTCTTTGATTCAGAGGATCCTAGAGAAAGAGACTGTTTAAAAACAATTCTGCATAGGATTTACGGAAAATTCATGGTACATCGACCTTTTATCCGAAAAGCTGTCAGCAATATTATCTACAAATTTGTTTTTGAAACTGAACGTCACAATGGGATGGCTGAGTTGCTGGAGATTTTTGGGAGTGTTATTAGTGGGTTTGCCTTGCCTTTGAAAGAGGAACATAAAGTGTTCTTATGGAGGGCTTTAGTTCCGCTACATAAACCGAAATCAGTGGGTATGTATCATCAACAATTAACATATTGTGCTGTACAGTACATAGATAAAGATCCAAAACTAGCTAGTTCTGTAATCAAGGGACTGCTGAAGTACTGGCCAGTGACAAATAGCCAGAAGGAGTTGATGTTTATAAGTGAGTTAGAAGAGATTTTGGAAATGACTAGCATGGAAGAGTTCCGAACGATTATGGTTCCATTGTTTCGACGTATAGGATGCTGCCTCAGTAGCTCCCATTATCAGGTAAACAGCATATCGTGCTCTTTACGCAGGAAAGAGATTATTCACCTGCTCATTTTTCATAGCACTAATCTTTTTGCTATTAGATTTTCCATCTAGATTATATATCTTTTGGCCTCATATTCAATTCATTCCAGTTTACTTGGTATTTTTCAAAGGTATATATTTTTTTCTTCTTCCTGTGTCGCATAGAAAGAAATTTCTAATGGCCTCTATATGTAAGGCTGAAGAAGCTTGTTAGATATATATAATTAAAGGAGCATTTATGAAATGTTATCCAAGTTTACTATCACTATGACTAAGCAATTTTTGTATTCCGATTGTCGGAATCTTGTATATTTGTCTCATTTATGTCTAAACTATAGGAGTAATGATATAAGATATAGAATAATACGAAATCATAGTCCCAGTCCTAGGTCGATGTAAGTTTGTTTGATCGTAGAAAGGCATTTTGCTTTGCATATTTCTCATATGCCACTGCATGCTCAACGGGGATACTTTAAATGGATCTTTTTTCTATTAAAATCCATGGCCCTATACATGATGAGATTTGAATTTGGAATCTCCGAGTTAGGATTCCAACCACTAGCGTAGCCCTTTGGGGACATTTGTAGAAGCTGCACGTATAAGTAATAAAATATTTGTGCACAGAGAACAATAACGAGCTTGTTTTCACCTTTCCAGGTGGCTGAACGAGCACACTTGCTGTTGAGTAACGAGCGCATCTTAAATCATATTGCACATCACAGGAACGTGGTTGTACCTCTTGTCATCTCAGCTCTTGATTGGAACACACAGAATCACTGGAACCAAACAGTACTCAACCTGACACATAACATCAGGAAAATGTTCTGTGAAATGGATGAAAAGCTAGTGCAAGCATGCCGATGCAAATTAGAAGAGGAAATCTCAATGCTGAGCGTTAAAGCTGAGATGCGAAGGTTGACTTGGGAACGACTCGAAAATGCTGCTGGTTTCCAATCCGCAGCTACTAATCTTTTGGCTTCAGTAAAACCAGTCACGTGTTCTGTTTCCTGCTAATAGCATCGGCAACGTGACTTGCAAAAGGAGCAACTATGAAAATTGGTTTTTGAAATAGAAAAGAATTCAGAATGCTTGTAGGTTTTGCATCTGTGCTGTAATATAATTGTGTCAAGAGTAGTAATACCGCTGCGTTGAAGGTTTGTTTGGCAGGTTGGGTTTGTTTGACGATGCCCGGTGGAGATACCGCCGTAGCTTGAAGTTATGTGTATTGACCCATAAGTTATTCTTTCAAGAGTTGTACTTTGTCTCCTTCCTTTAGCAATGGAGATTCTGGTATTATTATAACCCCTCCAACAAGGATATCAGGCTGTTTACTTTGTTACTTAGAATTTGTATAGCTAATTGCATTACCATTTATCCTTGTCAAATATTTTATCTGGGGTTGGTTTTTCTTGCTTCTGGAGTTGGTGTTTTTAAGAATTGAACCGGACTTCCTGGTTCAAACGATTCGACTGGATATTTGAGGTCAGTATGCTTTGATACTTTTCTAAAATTAGAAATACGATTAAATTTTTTTGAAATGGAAAAAATTGCAAAATCGGAAATCATGATTATGTCAAATTGTATCCGTCCAAATATTTTATTTATTAGTTACAGTGTTTTATTTATTAAAATTTTAATTCATTTGTCTGTTAGAATTTTATGTATGTGGTTAAATTTTAAAATGTAAATTCAAATCATGTTCGATCTAATATTTATTAACTAAATTTGTTTTATGTATTAAATTTATGTGGTCATACTAAATTTAAAGAAAATGAAAATACAACTTGCACATAAAAGAATTGGTCTAATCAGACCAGGCTTCATGAGAAAATTAGTGTTCAAGCCCGCTTCATGAAAAAAGGTGGATATTTTTGCTACGTAAAATTGTGAACCATCTATTAAACTTGTGACATGTGGTATTATTAAATATAATCAACCAATTAATAATTACTTCCTCCGTTCCAATAGAGTTGTCCACTTTGAGAAATTTTTTTGTCCCAAAATCATTGTCCACTTTCAAAAAGTAACTAACGTTTACACTCAGTTTTCCTATATTACCCACTATTTAAAATCTACTAATAAAAGTAAATTACAAGTGGACTCTATATTAAATAGGGGTATGACAAGAAAAGTAAGGAAAAGTTTATAAAAATCATAAACAATACTCCCTCCGTCCCAGTTAAGAAGGGACATACCCCTTTTACACATAAATTAAGAAAATATTAATTACTCTTGGTTTTTCTTATTTTACCCCTATTAATTATTGTCTTGTAGTTTGTGTGAAGAGTATTTGCTTTAATTATAGAAAGAGAAAATAGGGGTATAAGAGAGAATTCTTTATAAAATGGCACAAAATTCATGATTTGGCCTTCTTATATGGGACAAAAAAAATTGAGATATGTCCCTTCTTAAACGGGACGGAGTGAATAATTGTTTTTCTTAAACTGTGTGATAAAGGCAAAGTGGACAACTCTATTGGGACGGAGGGAGTATTACTTTTTCCGTTCTTTTTAAAAAGGAACATATCTCATTTTTATTTGTCCCATCTAAGAAGGTCATATCGTATTTTCTGTGCCAATTTATGTTGAACTTCAACTTTTATCCCTTTAATTATTTCAATATGCATTAAATGAAACTCAATTTATAATACATTTATTCTATTATTATTAGGAGAAACCATACTAATTAATTGGGATAGACATGACAAAATAAAATATTATCTTATTTTATTAATATTTGTGTAAAACTCATTTATCCCTTAAACGGGACTGAGGGAGTACATTAACTTGTGATATCTTAGTTACAATTAAATGCACATTATTGATTGAATGTAACATTTAATAATATCATGTGTCATTGTTTAATAGATGGTCGACAATGCAAATTAGGTTTATAGAAGAATTTTTTCTATGAGCATGTACATGAGGGACAAAGTTGTACTTTCATTTTTGATTAAACCTATATACATACTCATACGAAAAATTCTTCTATAAACCTAATTTGCATTGTCGACCATCTATTAAACAATGACACGCTAAAAATTCTTCTATAAACCTAATTCTTCTATACACATTATTGATTGAATTTTTCATAGTTGAGACCCGTTCAGGAAATTTCATGAACTCTATACTAAAAAAAGTACAACTTGCTCCTAAAAAAAGAGTGTCAGGTGAATATTTTGAAAAGAGAAAATTGCACCCTATATTATACTTTAGTAATATATTTCAAAAAATATTTGATCAGTAAACTTTTTGCATCAAATACCACATACATGCAGTGGCGGAGTCACGTTTGCCTCTTTTATTTTTTCAAAAATACAAAATTTTCAAGTATTTTTTCTAAAATTTAACGTGTTATTTAGATAATTAATACATATTGATCCCCTTAATTATATAAAAAAATTAGATTATACATCATATGAAATTGTTTTTATTTTGCCCCTCTTAGTTTCGATTTCTAGCTACGCCACTGTATGTATGTAGATTTTTTTTAATAAAACTACTGACTATTGCGAGACTTTTGTAAAAATATGCAACCATTGCTTGCAAATTGTCTCTTATATTATTATTTAATTAGTTTTTTTTATCGCTGAGTTTTCTTCTCAATTACGGCAGCAACAGTGATGCTGTAGCATCAATAAAACTCTCTTTTATTTAAAATTCCAAAAAAGAAATTAGTTTATTTTTAACATATTAGATTCAATTTTATGAATCTTCAAAACGTACTTTGAGAAAGAAAAAAACGTACTTTCTCATTAATTTTGGACTGTAGTGACGTGTTCTTTTATTAATGCTCATCTATTGAGAAATTACAATGATATTTTCATAAATTCATAATGCGAAAAAAGTGTTCATTGTAAGCTTAAGCACTAACGGAGCCATAACTTTTACATTGGGGAAGACCAAATCGTAACATAAATTTAAAATAAACTAAACATAAATTTAGTTAATTAACTTAATTTTAAATTACTAAATTAAAGTTAATCACTATTTTGATACTAAAAATTTATAGTAACAAAGATATATTGAAAGTTTGTTTCGTTCAATTTTATATATTTACAGAAAAGTATATTTTTCAGAAAGTTAATTATTATTTCCGTTTTTAAAAAGTAAAAGCGAAAAACTCCTCCAAAAAGATGAACCAAACGTCCCCAAAGTAATATTTCCTTCTGTCGGTTAACATTGTCGACTGTCAAAGGGCAAGATTATTAAAATCAAAGTGCAATACGATTTCTAGACTCATTTTTATTCATAAAAATCCAGAAAATTGTAAAATCAATAAATTTTTAATTTTTTTTTAAATTTATTTATATTGGTTTAAATTACCATGTTTTTATATTATTATTATTTTAAAAATATATATTTTAAAATATTTGTAAAATTAGTAGTTGACTTTTCTAAAAATATAGAATTATTTATTTATAAAATTATACCAAAAAAATAAAATATTTACTTTGTGTATTTAGTTAGTTTAATTTTAATATAACTTATTGTTAGTAAAATTTTAGTACTATTAGTGCAGTTTAATGCAAGTTATCAAAAAAAGTATAGTTTAATGCATTGATAATTTATTAATTGTTTCCTAATCTTTTACAAAATAAAATAGTAATAAAAACTTTGTAATTTATCTTGTACGAAATTAAAATTATTAATAAATTATAAATGTACTAAAATTTTCTAAAACTACACTACATGTACTATAATTTTACCAACAAGAAAATTTATTAAGGTTATACTAACAATATACACAAAGTAAAAAAATGTATTTTAATAAAAAAAATCAGTATTTTTTTTAAAAATAAACTCTTAGTTTTTGAAATATTTTTTTCAAAATAATAATATTAAATAGTGTTATTATTAAGAACATACTAATTTAAAATAAATATAAATATATTATAATTTCAAAAGAAATTATAATATTTATAATAGATGTATTTAATTTTAATTTTTTTTGAATTTTTTTGAATGATAAATAAATTCAGAAATCAAATCAAATTTTATTTTTAATAATTTAACATTTTAACTCACTCAACTAATATGATTCTCTGACGGAAGAAGATACTAGTTAATTTGATCAAATGTCGGATGAAACATTTTATATTTTTAAAATATTGGAGACTTAATTATTTTGACATTATTTCAATATATTTTTTAATAAATATCTCTTTTTATTATCACTAAAACTCATAAATATAAGTACAAAACTAAACAAATAGAAAAGTAACAATCAAGTTGCATAATGATTTGGACTAAAATTATTTTATACCCTTAATTTATAATATTATGAAACGTCATTTTTGGATTTTCTAAATAATATTATTACTATTATTTAATTTCGGCTTTAGTGTGCCTTAACCCACCCCTAATGATTCCACATGCCTTCCACTCCTAAACCATGCATGTGTCTGATTGATCATCAGATTTCGGAAGATTTAATAACTTTTCCTAGTCCACAAATGCATGTTCGTCAAATTATGCGACTTGAAATTTGGCTCCATAAAATTAATTTGAATTTAAATTTTTAAAGCTCGTTTAGTAAATAGATCAGTTTCAATTTTAATAATATTTGACTCGAAAATTCACGAGTAAGTTCATCAATATATTTTCATGCTAATTTAACATATTATTATTTTAATTTTAATTTTTTAAACTTTAAATATTTAATACTCCTTTCGTCCCACAAAAATAAAAGAATTAATAGTTTTGTAAAAATTAAGAAACTCGTTGATTATGGTTGATACATTCAAATATTTCTATAACGCTCTTTAATTTTTTTTAAAGTGAAGCATTATGAAGCTACTGCATTTAATGCTCATGCAATAAAATTGTGAGGGTAGTTTGATAATTTTATTCTAAATTATCAATAAATATAGTTACTTTTTTTATTTTTATTGGAAAAAAAATCCCTACATTTTTTATTTTTATGGGACGCAAGGCAGTATATATTCCTTGTTAAAAAAAATAAATATATTGTGAATAATTTAAATCTAGTTATGTATACATAAAAAAATATAGTATTTAGATTTTTATTAAATTATTAAATAATCTAATTTTAATTTATTAATAAAAAACTCGGTTAAACTTATTAAACTCGATATATAAATTTAAAACTTAACCCAAAATTAAACGAGTTAATTTTAATTTTTTCAATATTCGAGCTAACTCGACTTGCTTATACCTCTAATTTTAATACTACATTTAAAATTGAGGTTAAAACAAATTTCTGATTATATTTTAGTTATGCAAAAAAACAACATTATGTTAATTTGATTTTTGAAGGTAGCGCTTAACTTGGCCTACATTATTGCATGTCCACGCCCCCAGTATTAATTATTTGTCTGACCACAACATCTACACTATAGTATAAAGAACTCATCCACGTCACTATAAGTCTCAAGTTGAAAAAATATTAATGATCTATCAATAATGATCTTGGATGAAGTGTAATTGTCTCTATAAGATCTTTCTCCGATTAATTATCAGATATTAAGCCAAAATGATTGGTGAAAAAAAGAGAGAAAAATTATTGCAAGCAACTGTCCAGCCATGTCATTCGTGCAAACCAATAATACATTAAACATATAAATAAATTAATAATAAAAAATTAAGTAATAATTAAAAAATTCTTTATTGCAAATACTCATTGATTTGTTGTAAATATGATATACCACAACTAATGCATGAGACAAACATCGAAAGCTTAATTATTTATTTTTTGTCTCACTTTAATAGATTCATTACTCCCTCCATTTTTTTTATTATCCATTTAGTAATAACGTAGTGATAACATCTCGTAGAGGCGAAACAATCTCGCCAAAAGTACGTATTACTAAGTCAAACAATTTACCGATCTAGTGTCTAGGGGATCACCGAGCTATAAGAGACGATGTCACACCTTGGCCAGTCATCAGGCAAAGATCATGGGAAAATATTTCTTCGAGCTATGATGATCAAGCAGTTTACCGACCTAGTGTCTAGGGGGGTCACCGAGCTACAAAAGACGAAGGCACACCTCTGCCTGATATTGGGCCAAGATCATCGGAAAATATTTCCCCGAACTATGATGATCGACATCATAGCTCGGATAGACAATACCATTAGGTCGGACCTCGAAGTATCCCTGAATGAGATAACATCTGAGATACCCCGAGGATCAGCACTCACGTGTAACTGATACTGGGACCACATAAGATCCTCTGACAAGTATAAAAAGAATGTTCCCTGCGTCTAACGCACCTAACAAACCGTGCCAAATGCGGAAGAACACGCCACGTAAGCATCAAAGAAAAAAGGAACCACAAGAAGGAGAAGATGACAACACAACAAAGTTTGCACGAGTCCTAATATGAAAAGAGACTTTACGTGCAAACCCTAGGTAATTCTTTTTGTTTTACTACTCTTCTTCTTTTCTCCTCTCCTTCTTTCCCTCACCTGAAAATCTTATTTGAGCGTCGGAGCTAACGTCCGGTGATCCCATCGAAATTCCTTCTGGCCTCTGTTTACTGGTGTGTACAGATACCATAAGATCGGATCCGTTTTGTAATTCATCAATATACATTTCACAAAATTATATTCATTTTTCTTATCTATTCTTATTAATAATTGTTTTATAAATTGTGTTCAAATAGAAAAGATAATAAGATACAAAAGAAGACATATAGATTAAATTACTACTCTCTTTTTATATTAATGGACAAAATTTTTATTTTTATTTTTATTTTTAATTATAGACATTTAATTACTTTTTTAATAATTAATACTAATATGTATTCATATTTTAATTACACTAGAAAGAAAATAAAAGACAAAAGTAACATTTTCTGTCTCAAATCAATACACATTTAAAAGTAAATATAAATTGGAAGTAATTTAATTTATCTAGATAACATAAATTAATCTTGCAAAAATATATATCATGTTCTCCTTAATGCCATAGTAATTTTTTTAGCACTTTTTATTTTCTTATGAATATATTCTACTATAATTAATAAAAGGTGTGTATGCTAATTAACCACTCAATAATAAATGATTTTATAATTTGCAAAAATATAATATAAATATTGTCTCTCAATTTGAGACGGAGATAATATTTTTTAAAATAAAAAGAGTAGGTTTTTGTAGATTTATTCATTTTACATTCAACTCGACCCAATAAAATAGTTATTATATGAAATATAGTTATTTGAAAGGGTTAATTAATTTTCAGCTACATCTTTAAGGAAATAAAAGACTCTAAAGAAGCTTGCATACTTTATTTTCTTCCTAAAATCTTTTAACTTAATGGAAATTTGAAGCATTTACAGTTGAATATTAAAAGATAACTTCTTGCTGAAGAAAGATTAGATTGAGAATGGCCAAAAAAATGGAAAATGCAAAAAAGAAAAAGGAAAAAAAAAACTGAAATACAAATGTGTTAGGTGGTGTTGATAATTTGACGGTGACAAAATGGTCCCTTCAAAATATCAAAATAGTAAATACAGAAGCAGTTAGCTGCTTCCATGTGTTACACTTACACTTATCAATGCAGTTTCCTCAGTTGTCGTTTTATATATATATACTCCGATGAGCCAAATCTGTTTTAATTAGTAGTAATAAATTTAGGTTCAGAGAGACGTAGAGGAAGAGATGGATGGTCCAGATTATGAAGAAATGTCATATACTGATCATCTCAAGAGGCGCCATGAAGACAAAGGCTTCCTCTATGCTTGGTTTTTTTCTTTCTCTATCTGTCTCTAAATTACTTTTATAGTTATGAATTTCTGATAATTTGGCAGTTTGTATTTGCAGTTTGTTTGCAGTTTGTTGCTGTTTTTGCTGCTTTGAGACGTGTGAATGTTGCTTAAACATTCTCTGCTGCTGCTGCTAGTGCTAATTACTTTCTTTCTCATCTCGATCTTCTCACTAGCGTCCCTTTTGTTCAGTACAAAAGAATGATTAAATTTCAATCAAGTGTGTGTGTGTGTGTATCTCTTTAAATTTCAATCTAGTGTGTGTATCTGTTTTTCTGATAAAGTATCTTCTCTATCAGTGTTTCCATCTCTGATTATGCTAATAAATCCACAGCCGAAAGACTGTGCTTACCTATGTTGCACCAAAATTTCTCCAGTCCTATATTTCGGTATATCATTTTTGTTTCTAAGAGTATTTATGAAACACTTTATTTACCGTATATTCTTATAAAATACCATTACGTTAAAATACAGTTACGTTGTTTTTTCATTTCAGTATTTCCCGTATATGTGCTATATTATTGCTGCAACCTGCCTGCACATGTTTCGGATAATGTTTCTGACCATTAATTGTTTCAGCAAATACCGCACGTATACTGGAGAAGAGGAAGAACAAGGTGTTTGCAAGGAAAAAAATTATATGAACCTAATTCACCATATACTACTGTAAATATTCATTAATTACTATGCGACATGTATTATTAAATATAACAGCCAATCATTAGAGAACATTAAATTCTTTAAAATATCACCAACTAATGTAAAATTGATTGATCAGTTAATTGCATTCAATAATGTCACTTGTCATGTGAATGGGTTCACAATTGTATGTGTTGAACTAGGCTAGATTCATGCAAGTATTTCTCCTTACAATTGTTACACAATTGAATTGATCATTTGCAAAAGCACAATGTCAGGTCTGCTATTTCAAATTACAAACCAAAGATTGGTTTAAAAAATGTACACACAAGCAACTGAAGTTAGCAACGAAGTCAATAGTACTGAAACAAGATTCACACCATTGTTGTCAAGAATACTCAGCCCTGAGATTTTCTTCACTGTTGGTCCAGGTTTTCCAACCACCTGCAAAGTCCGTGTCAAAGTTGCGCTTAAAGCAACTATACGTACTTAAGAATAATGTTTCTGATAAACATAAGGCTAGCTTACTTTATTACGAACACTGCAGAATCCGCTGAACTGTAATGTAGCTCCCAATAAAGAATCTATGAGACTTCCGCATACTCCTGCCACGACTGATACGGGAACAACCAGTAGCTGCTTTAGTGCTACACCATATTCACATCTGGTTGTAAAAAATCCGACAAGAATGTATGTTAGTCCAATTACACCTCCTGCTGCTGCTGCAGCTGCAAGTCCTGCTACTGTTACGCCACCATTTGTACCCCTCCGAACAGGCTGATATACAAAATTAGTCATTTGAAAAACTGTATGAGTATCCATAAACTCTCAAGACTCGTAAAAGAGTTCCACAATAACACGTGGAGCAAGAACAAGTGGGCTCAAATGCCATAATCCTACAAATTTCCTTGGGTGGGATAATGTGGATTCTGCTCCGGTCACTAATAGACTGGTTTGAACCCATATAATGTAGTATCCTCTGATTCCTCTTACAGTATTCCCCTTCCTTATAATTATTTAGACTAATAATTAACCAATGCCTGCTGTATTAGAAGAAGAACGTTGTAATTGTAAACTACAGGCTACGTGCCAATAGAAGACAAGAGATGATTGGTTAAACGAAATAACAGAAAGAAAATTATGCCATTTGTTCTAAACAAGAAAAAGTGAGGTTTGAAACGTGAATTCGATGATTTCGACAAATGATCTGAACGGCACTTTTAGGCTTCAGTATATAGATAGATCAGGTCTAAGCCAAACACTAAAGGCATACCGGACTAGAGAATGAAATTTGCTTCTCTTTTAATCTACCAAAAGAAGGCAAAACTATTTCTAAGACGTACTCTTAGTTCTTGTTTGAAATAAGTAATTTTCAAAAGTTCATATGAATTGACTCCCTGCAAATTAAGTCATTACATGTGATTTCTTTCTTTAAAAAATGCCCCCTTTTTTTCAGTTCTTTAGAGTTGAATTCTAGCAATTACTAACAGCTTCCTAAACACAAAAACTAACTAAATGCATTTGGTATCGACAAGAATCGCTCGAACTAAAGCGTTTTCAACATGAAAACTTAAAGCTAATTATGCATCCATATCCATGTTACCTTAAAGGTCGTGATCAATCTGGGAGTAGCATCACTAAGCACCCCAAGTTCTGAAGACCAAGTATCTCCATTAGCGCAAGAATAATGACCAATAATACCACCAATTAGAGCTGTAATCACTCTCGATTCTTTGGAATCCAAACAATTCTCTTGCCCTCCACTCAATTTCCAAATTACCAAAGCCAAAACCGTAGCTATTCCACCGTTGAACAACACCTGTATCCTGATACAAAGAAAGACCGTCTCAGCTTTACACCATTTCCATTAGCAAATTAAGGAAAAAATAAAATCGGATTACCAATTTCTCTGACCGCCTTCTTTGAAATCAGCGTCGATTCGTCTCTTCCTTTCTTCTCCAACCTTTGTAAGTTTGGATGATGTGAGAAAGAATGCAAGAATCATACCTCCGAACCTGTAATTAAATTCATTACAACGATAATAATCTATAAAAAAAAAAGGACGGGAAAGATGAAATAGAAGTAGAGTAAAGACCTGTAACTGACGGCGAAATGAATGGACATAACAAAAAAGCCGGCGAGAGCGCCGGATAAGTTGAGAGATTTTCTCTTGTAAGCTCGAATTGCAATGAATGAGCATATGATTACTGCGATTAGTGGCTGGATTGTGTTTTTCTCCATTTTTTGAGCTTTGGAGAGAAGAAAATGGTGATCAGGCCGTATTCTGTTTGATTCAGTGGCTTGCAGTTAGTATATTTTATGTTTGCAATATTATGGTTGACCAGAGGTGCGCAGCATTTGCTAATTAGCACATGTTGTTATGCAATGGGCAGTCGTTGGATTAACCATTTCAATATCAATTTCTTTTCCTTTTTTTCTTTTTTTTTATCACCGGACTGATAAATTTTTAGCATTTGTGGAAAGGATTATTAACCTATAGTTTTAGCAGAAGAGCATAAACCATTTGAACTACAACTCCATTTCTTTTTTGGGTTAAACAGGCGTCGTTTGTGTTGTATTTAGCAAATTCCATAATTAATTGATTAAACTACTTCACCTGTTAACTAGAGTATATGCTACTCCCTCCTTACACAATTTGATAAATGAAAAAGCTGGTTTTTATTTTAGATGTTACAAATCATAAATTTTAAAATAAATGTTTTTTTATAAAGTTGATTAGATGTGAACCTTTTAAATAATCATCAATCTGCAGATTCTGCACTGCAGATCGTGTCGTAACTCTGCCTGCAAACTTGGTGCAAAATCAAGGTGCGGACTTATACCTAATATCCGACAAAAAAAACTTATACCTAATGGTACACAGCTGCAAACTGAAATTTCAAAAACTCAATACAAAACCCTATCATATGCAGATTCAAAGAACCAAAAATAGTTATATAAACATGATACAGAAAGGGCGAATTGGATTTAATGATAACTTCCTCTTCCCCTCCCTCTTCCCCGTCCCCTTCCTCTTCCTCTTCCTCTTCCCCCTCCCCTTTCCCTTCCTCCCCGACCATGTTCCATTCCGTTATTCCAATCGGCATCTTTTTCATAACTGAACATGCTCATTCGAATGTCGTCAGTAACATTGTTGTTCATTCCCATCTCCACCGAACGGTTCTGAACAAGATAGAATTTGTATAAAATTAGAACCAAAAGCATACAACAGCTATGGTTGATAAAAGATGCAAGGATACTAACATATGAATCTTCCATATCGAGTTGGTGTTGAAGTTTCCATGCAAGGTCCACATCGGAACTAGTATCTGGAAGGTCATTTCTCGTTGGAGGCTTCGTCTCGGATTTCCTCTTTTCCCACTCATCTAAAGTGAAAACTTGTTGCTCTTCTTGTTTACCCTTCCCATTGTATCTCCGGCCTCTAGAATGCCGACCAAATTGATTTGGAACATTCATTTTTTGTAGTAGTTTCTGAGATGCTGCTTGATTTTGAACAGGCATTGATTCAGCCACTGCAAAGTAAAAGCAAAATTAAGCAGAAACGTCAAAAAATAAGGAAAAAAGATATCAAAACCCCTATTTCTTGCTTTCAACCCCAAAAGCATCGATGAAATTTTATGAATTTGTCTTTATTTCATTTTAAAAAAAACTACATAGAACTAAGTGATTCAAAATGTTCATTGGTCTATGCATATTATATGAGACAGAGTGTCATCTCTGCTCCTTGTGATGCATATCAAATTCCTGATGTCCAGGCACATTTTCTTCTTTCTTGCTGTGAAGTTGCACACGTTGGTTAAGTAAATGCCATTTGCTTGCAGTATGAAAATGAAATTGCAGCATTGCAATCGCAAGCAAAATGGCAGTGCCATAGACAAGATAAAGAAAACTAGAAAATGTAAGTTCACACCTTCCTTTTGTCTTGTCTCAGAGGTACTTGACTTTTGTTCAACATTTTCTGGAACAACATCATCTGCATTCTGTAGTATACCAGTAGGCCTAGCTTCAATATTCCCTTCAGGCACGTTGCTCCTGGAAGTGGACTCCAAGCAATCTACAAAAGAGTACAATATAAACATTAATAGATTTAGTTTGATATTGATTGTCCAGTAAACGATCTAAAATATCCAATGCATCATACTAGCAAACCAGAGGAGAGGAAAGAGGAAATAACCACTATTTGCACCAAACTTTAATCATTCTAGCATGAAGAGAATCTTTTCAAGACAAGTTTGTGCACTTTCACTTGAGAATCAATCCTATCCAACACAAATGTACTTTACAATACATGCTCATGCTCCCATACAGAGGCAACATGTGCATGATATTTCCTGTCGAGCAGGGTATAGCAACAAAATGACGATGTCACTATAAAAACACAGATATTTAATTCCTAATATAATTCATTAACTCAAAAGTTCAATGAAATTATAGTCCTGTGATAGTACTGAATTTATGTATGTAATTTTCTGGGTTCAAAGATATAGATTAAAAAAAGAGTCCAGAATAAGACATCTGCTCATCTATGGGAAATAGTTGCATTATTAACATTTTGATGTTCCCCAAAAAAGAAATCTCTCGCATTCTCCGTCTAAAAGTACTTTTTTAAAGTTCACTTGGATATTTTGCATGCGGAACAACATTGAAAGTCAATAATTACTTAACACATGCATATATCCAGAACATCGCAATCAAAGAGAATAATACCATTTCTTTTGTCAAAATTGGGAACTCGTTGCTCTTCTTCCTTCCCCTTTTGTTTTTGCCCTCTAGCATACTGATTCGGTTGACTTGTATTTTGAAAATGTTCCCGTGTAGCTTGATTATGAAAGCTGCCAGATTGAGCCACTGTCAAAAGTACATTCAGAAACAATACTATTAAGAAACAAAGCAAAAATGAGAAACAAAGTGAATAAACTCGATGCTCCTGTTACAATAAATCTATTTTCTTCCTTGAATGTAGGTTCTTTACATCAGTAATTTGCAAGCTATTATACAAGGATCTGATTGTATGCTCCTAGGTCAATGAACATACGCTAAACAAAACAAATATTTGGTTCCTTCTCCTTGCTTATGGAGAATAAACTACCACACCTTGGGCCCCACCAGTACTCAAATAAAGGATGTTCCACTCACATCATAGAAACGATATTGGATTATAAAGCATCTGCTGCACCATAACATTATTATATGATATAATTCAAGTGGCAAATAATACAAAGTTATGTCTGAACCACCTTCCATCAGTGCTAGCCATTCTCCAATCTTTTATTTGAATAACTTTGTTGCCTCGCTATCAGCGATACTACGATATCTTTGCTGTGTATCTTACACACAATAGTGCATAATTGCAGCAATAGGCACGCTGCTATTGGATGAAGAAGCAAAGAAATATATGCACATAATTAACCTTTGTTCAACAATAATTGAAATGATAAACAAGTTTTTAGCTACCATCAAAATCCAGCATAGTATGTCATGCATAAGAAGATGCGATGCAGTATATGCTACACTTACCCTAAGACCACAGGGCATCGATAACAAAGACAACTGTAGTGGATTAGATGTACAATCAAAACCATCAAAATACTAACCATGATGAGAAGAACGGTGAGAGAGTGCCCCAATTTCCAATTTCTCAAATTGCGGTGGACCACTGGTATCAGTCTCATGTGATGATCTTACTGCTGAACGGGATGAAGTCAAATATTTTCGATTCATTTGCCATTCTTCATAAAGTGGTTGAACAACACCTCCTAGAAGGGTTATCAACTTAGCATTCAAGCATAATATACCACTCTGTATAGGAACTTTATTTTCAAGTCGGACCTGCCAGGAAAGAGGCAGTAATTAATAAAAACATGATATTACCTTTCCCGCCAGTACAAGGTTCAGGGTTATAGATATGAGTGTAAACAAGTCAATCCTAATCTTGGGCCCGAACTTGAGTAGTTCTTGTACTAAGCCGGGCGACTTTAGAGTATAAAATACTCAACTCGAGAAGTTCGTGAGCTTAAATGAGTACTTGCAGATTACTATATTACTAAGTTTATCCTAAATATGTATCACAAAAAATGTCAATTCGAGCACAAGCTTGAGATTAATGAATCATGTTCAAGATTTTATTTAGTTTAATAAAAGAATCTATTCCAATGATAACCGAGGCAAGTTTGAGTGACAAAAATCAATAGAACTCAATCAAGTAGTCAAGTTCCGAACCTAGAGTTTTTGAGTAGATTAGAGCTCATACCTAGCACCATATTGAGTAGTAGTAACATGAAGAACACAACAAAACAATTTCATGGAAAAAAATTATAAACACAAATTCCTACACAAATGGAAGAACACGACAATCAACATAACAAAACGAATGAGCAATAAATATTATACCTTAGTACCGGGAATAACATCATTAGGAATAGAGTGTAAATGAGAGTACTCAATCGCAGTTATTTCACTGTGACCGTCGGTAAAAGTAAATTTCAAGAGTCGCCGATTACTTGAATCCGAAAACCCCTCAATGCTACTCACAGATATATCTCGCACAGAAGATATCTAAATCAAAACAAAATAAAACTGAGTAACCAAACAGAGCCTTAATTTGACAGAATAGGAAAAAAAAAAGGTGAAAAGACAGAATTGAGAGTATATAAATACCTGAAGAATTTTAGGTCCGTGAAGATGAGTAATTTTATTACGGAGGAGGAGGCTCGGTTCGGGTAAGGATTTAGCTCCGATGGATTTAAGGTCCATGTTGAGAAGCTCCGATTCAACTGAGTTGGCGATTGCTGACGTGTTACTAATATCATCTGATAAAGCTCTTTGAATTGTGATTAATGCTAGTAGTTGGTTGTTTTCTTCTTCGATGCACCAGCCTCTGGTTTTTAGGGTTTGCATTACATCTTGAATTTCTTTACTTGAACTCTCTCCCTCCATTTTTGTTGTGTTTGAGCAGCTGTGATTTTAGTTAGTGAAATTATTTGTATTGTTTAATTAGTGATTTTGAATGTTTTTGACTTGGGAATTTCCCATAGATGAATACCCAAGCCCGTTTTTAAGTAAGCCTGACTATAATAGGAATATGTAGGCACTGGGCCTTTGGAAAATGAAAAGATTAAGCCCGCACTATCTTTCATTTAAAAAAGAAATTAGGCTAAGCACTACGAAAAGAAATATTTGTAAAGTTTAGAGATTTTTAGACAAATACCCATAAAATAGTAAAATAATGTAATATCCCGTAAATTTAAAGAAGTAAATTATTTCACGAAAGAAATAATTTATAGGACCGGAAGAGCGTAAATTAAATTTAAAAATAAATTTAATTTATAATAACTCCGGAAATATAAAATAGCTATAAAAGTTAAAATATAAAATTTTGATATTTATATTTTAACTAACGGAAATTAAAAAATACATATAAATTACAATAAAATAATTTATAATCTCATGTGAATTGTTTTGGAGTCAATATTTACGAAATATTTTTAAGAAGTTATCCTAATATTTTATAGAATTTGGAGATAGGAATTTTATTAAGTGGGTCTAATTTAGCCCTAATAAATCTTAAATGATTTATTAAAAATAAACTATAGGTCCCATGAGAATAAAAATTACGTTTTTATTTTAATTACGAATTATGGAATTCATGGTTAAATAAAATTCGGAGTTTGTTGTCCATTTTAATTACGGACGAATTTAAAAATTTGGATTAAAGTACCGCGTAAATATCTAAGGGCTAGTTTGGCTTTTGGCCAAACTATATAGTATATAAACAATAAACTGAAAATGCGATCCAGCTATATTATTACATCTGGTCATACGAAGAAATGTTGTGGCAAAGATAACAAAGTACAAGGAGTGACAATTATTTGAAAACGATATTGTGTGAAAAAAGAATTGCTTGGCACATGGCTAATTAATAGCTACCGTATAAAAATCAACTACCTATCAGTTTCCATCCTACAACTCTTAAAACATTTTTTTTGGACAAAGGATTAGTTTCTCTCAACTTCGCATAAATACTAAAAAAATAAAAAAATCGATTTTTTTTAATATTTTACCATTTCTTATTAAATCCACCCTTCTGTAAAAAAATTGATTTCATACACTAAAATATGAGAATGCAACCTTAATTAGAAATTTTATTGGTGCGTGTATTGTATCGGGAATAACTCTCCTCAAATTCAAAATTTCCTCCATTTTCCTCAAGTCCACTTGGGTGAATGACACATGATAATAAAAATTATTATATTAAATTAAAATTTATTTAGGTGTCATCCATTTAAATGGATTTGAGAAAATTAAAGAATTTTAAATTTGAAAGGAGTCATTTCCGTTTGTATGTATGAAAATACAATTAATTAGGGTAATGGTGAGACGAAAATGAAAGATATTGAATTTTTATGATTGATCCTTTTGAGAATATTTTCTTTTGATATTGCGTATAGAGTAGAAGGTGAATTGGCCATTTTGTCCCCTTTATTTTCTTTTAAAGGAACAACTTTCACAACTTTTGGTTTTGGTGGAATTGGTTTCGCAATTTTCATGTCATATGAATAACTCTTCTTTTTTATTTAGGTGGAGCCTTGGTAGTAATAATGAGGAATAAATATTTACAACTGCAAGGCCAACTAATTCATACTTTAAATATTAGTACTAGTTTGTTCAATTGCAAGGAAATATCATGTAGGCTAGGGTGGTTGACCGAAATTGGCTTAATTAGCACACACAAATTCAACAGCACAACGTGGCATAGGAAAATTCTTTAGATTAGATTGTTGGTGTTCCTCACGGTCAACAAAACATAGGGAAAAGGTGGTTGTTAAATGACTTGATATACCTATTCTCAAGCAAGTTCAATTCATGATGTTGGCTCAAAAATCAAACCGAAAATATCCAGTGATAACACAATACAATATGAATAACAGCAAAATATAAAAAAAGCCCGTTTTACACAAACAAAACACACAAAGGGGTAAAACCGAACACCCAGTCAATCTACAAACAGTTAAAATACATAATAATCGAACATTCTTACGACACATGAAAGACCGAGAACTAATTCTCGACCGCTCATAGAATGCAAACAAAGGATCGAGTCACTGACACTCCGATGACATAGGTAATCAAAGTGCACCTAACCAACATACGTCTAACTCGGCAGGATGGGATCACACAAATTTGCTGACGCAAAAAAGGCTCTGACATTACCATGGTATGTTTTTGCCAACGCACTCTGTGTTGTCCACCACATTCAAAGAAATAACATGTCTGCTCCGTCAGCACCCCTCTAACAAACTGGTATACGTCGGCACCCTTATAACCAATGAGGACGCATCATCACTTTCTAACACCTAGAAAGATAAAATCATAATAAATATTATTTTTATAATATTATTTTCTTTTTGTTCTTTCTTTTTGTAATTCATCATCTAAAATTTAAAAATATTTTATTGATTATTGATTTTGTTTTGAACTGAATCCTACTAAATATGTTATATATACGGTTCTAGATCCTATATCGAGCTGCCTTAAAAGCATGCTAAATCAAAAAAATCAAAATTATAACCTCCATGTAAAGTGTATTCTTGAATGTTAATACTATAATTTTATTACATTTTAGATTATTTATAAAAAAAATAGTACCTTTTCTCTTTTTAATTATTTAATCACGCTTTTTAAAATTTGGTTCAAAAGGTCCCATTTCTATTTCTTGACGTTTTATAGACCAATATTATTATCCGGTGTTATTTTATCTATTAAAAAGTTGAGAAAAAAGGGCATCGATTGATTAGTGAAAAATATTTTTGAGTCGAAAATGTCGAAAAAAATAAAAAGTTACCCTTTTAATTTTAAAAAAATATGTTCCAATTCCTACAAAATTGAAAGGTGAAATTTTATTTTGGCAGAAAATATCCCTTAATTTTTTTAGAACTATTCATCCAAAAAAATCCAAAATCTTTTCGTATTTTTCTAATTAGAATTATTTTTTTAATTTTGTCAATTGTAGTCTAATAACTATAAGTACATTTTAATTGTAGCAAAATATTCAATTTAAAAACATATTTATCAAAAATAAAAAGTTAATTTTTTTTATCAAAATTATACTATGATTAATAAAGTTAAAGATTTAGTTATAATAAAAAAAGTCAGAAAATTTTTACCTTTCGAGAAGAATTAACGTTTTTATTTGTAATTTAGATAATAATTTATTAGTATTTTGAATAATATTTTGTTTAAAATTATATTAATTTTAATTAGTATATGATTTTTGTAAGTAGGCTTTTGATTATTTTATATTTTTTTCATATCTAGTATTTTTTTTTCATAGCCAGTATTTATTTATTTTTTAATTAATATATATGATAGGTATAAAATAATATTGTATTTTAAATAATTTTTATTATTATCAATCCTTTAGAATCAAACTTTTATATTGAAATAACAAATTTTATAGCGACCAAATTAAATTTTAGTGCAGTTGTAAAAATTTCAGTTTAAAACATTTTAATTTGGCTTAATTACTTAAACAAACTCTCACCTTTAATTTTTTTTCGTTTATACCCTGACCTAGAAAAATTGTCACATATATTCATGATCTTGTCTGTATGTTTCACCTCTACCCTCGAGGTATTAAATTTATCTCTTTTCATTTGAAAAAAGTTTAAAATAGTCCTTCATTTTTAGTATATATTCTAATTACACGTCAATGTTATTAATTATACAAAAACACATTCTTCTTTAATAAAATCAATTAATGATAATTATTTAATTATTTCCGACCTACAACCGTACTCCAATTTTAGAATCCGCTATCAAAATTAAAAACCATAAAAAATTCTTTAAACAAAATTAATTTTTTTTTAAAAAAAAATCCACCCACCATCAACCGTCCTCCTTCCACAGAAGGAGGAACCATCGTCCTCCTTCCATGGAATGAGGAACAGATCTGTTCCTCCTTTCCATGAAGGAACACGATGTTCCTCCTTTCCAAGGAGGAACACGCTGTTCCTCCATAGAAAGGAGGAACAGCGTGTTCCTCCTTCTATGGAGGAACATGATGTTCCTCCATGGAAGGAGGAGCAACTACTCCTTCTTTTCCGGCATCGGTTCTGAAAGTCGATTTTTTTTTAAATAATAATATTAGCAGTTTTTAAATTGGAGTATAATTGTAGGTTGTAATATTTTATTTAAATTAAAAAAAATAATTAATTTTAGCATTTATTTGAACGTTTTTAAATATGAAGTATTTGTTTGTAATTTTTTTATTAGAAAAAAGTATAAAATAATCCTTATATTTAGTTGTTTTTAATAAATCATCTTTTTTTTGAAATTTGGGGTAGAGGTGAAATATAAAGATAAGGTCAAGAGTATATGTGACAATTTTCCTAGGTCAGAGTATAAACGAAAACAAAA
Organism: Mercurialis annua; assembly: GCF_937616625.2. Taxonomy (NCBI): domain Eukaryota; kingdom Viridiplantae; phylum Streptophyta; class Magnoliopsida; order Malpighiales; family Euphorbiaceae; genus Mercurialis; species Mercurialis annua. Next base: position 51,993,467 of record NC_065570.1, on the reverse strand, counting down.
TTAAAGGTGAAGGTTTTTAAGTAATTAAGTATTTTAATTTTCATTTCAGTTTCGGAAATTTGTCAACTTTTAACTCTTCAATTACTTCAAATTTTCTGCTTATGTAATCTTTCTCATCTTCCTTCCATTAATCATCAAGTGTTTCCATCAAGTTAAAAGAATGCGTTTAAAAAAAATTGTAAGAAAAATTGTACTCACATTTTCAGCAGAATCCTCCCAACGCTTATAATATTTCAACTCTAGCTTGTTTGTAAAAGGATGCTGATTAGTAATGCATGGATTTATAGGTGGACAGTTAGAAGTTGTAACTAAACTAACCTACAAATTAATTATTCTAGTTAGCTTCACCTATGTAAAGATTAAGAGCAAAAGACCACTTTGATCCTTGTATTTGTAGGTCCATACTCATATAAATTAACTTAATTTATTGCTATAATTTAGTTTATATTTTTCTAGAATAAACTTAATTACATTTACTTCTTTATTTCTAAATCGTGTCGATATTTATATTGGCAACATTGATCGTGCTATAATTGTTTTCATCTAAATGTGAGTTTACAGCCAATGTTTTTTTTTTTTGGAAATAAAAAAGATGGAAACCATATTTTATTTTATTCTTTATGAATATGGTTAAGGGTGAGCAAAATATACCGCTGAACCAAATTACCCAATTGAACTGGTGAATTTTAGTCAGTTTAGTTATAAGTTTGAGTTCGGTCGGGTTGGTTTTGATAAAAATCTCGGCGATCTGTTCGTTTTGAAATTTGAATTATCTAAATTAACCGAACCGGCCGAATAAACTATTTTTTTATTTTTTTTAAATTTTCTTTGTATTTTTATCAGTTTTAAAAGAACCAACAAAATTACGGACCTATTCAGTTCGGTTCGTTTTCGAATAATTTTATTTCTTTTTTTCGTCATTTATTTTTTATTAAGAGTGTCTTATTCTTACTTGAATTTAATCTCGAACTGAATTTGAATGTCAATTAAAGATATTGTGATGTTCACGAGTCTAAACGAGTCTTATATATTAAAATAATAGTTTATTTTTTTATTATATTGATTACTTCTAAATTTAATACCCGCACGCCCGCCCGCCCCCGCACGCGCCCGCCCCCGCACGCACCTGCACCCCCCCCCACCGCGCACCCCCCGCACGCACGCACGCACACACGCGCGCGCGCACACACACCATATTAATTAGTTGAATTTTGTATTTTATAGTGAAAAAATCAAATGCATGAATATGATATTTTTTATTCTTTATTCAACTCGAGTCGAGTTTAATCTCGAGCCTGCAAATTATTATTTTTCAAAGTTAAGGGCATGAAACTGTAGGGGCATGAATCAATATATAAAAATAAATTAAATTTATTAAGTGATTAGATCTCATAAAAAAATATAAATATCTATGTATATATATTAAAAATAAATTTAAGAACTAAAATAAAATTTAATTATATGTATTAAGTCCTTTGACTTGGTTGCCTAACATTAAAAATGAATGCGATAATCAAAATATTAACGAAAATAAAAGTGCAGGATCATATCGTTTGATTTTCAAATAAGAGAGATAAAACTGTAAATTCTGATAAATATCAAGAATATCCGAGTAATTTGCTCTAAAATTTAACATATATTCTTCTAAAATCTAATCCAACAAATAAATATAAAACATAAAACATAGAAAATAATAATAAAAAAAAATATTAACCAGGAAGAGGTATTCAATTCATATCTCGTTTATGTGACATTTTGGCTACACCGATGAACAAAATTCCATTAATAAGAGAATTCAATTTTTTTTTGTTTCTATTAGATCGTTGAAATGCTTCAACCATTGTAATTTAATCAAATGACAACTTTTATTAAAAAATTGATAGAAAACATCTAACATCAAAATGAATATCTAAAAAGTTTTCATATTTTTTTAATGTTTTAGAATCTTAGCTAAATCAAAAAATTGACATATAAGTTAAAGAACTTTCAAAATAAAAATAAAAAAATGGAAGGAACCTTTACATGCAAATCAAAATATGTTGATCAAATTAAGAATCTTTAATATACACTTAAAATTGAAAAGGAAAATATACCATCACTTGGAGCTTTTATTAGATAAAAGCTATGAAATATGTATATCAAAAGTGGAGGCGGCGGATTTCCGGCTAAAAATAGCCAAAAATCATCTTATTTAAATTATGAAAATAATGTTTTTTTAGAGATAAAAGAGAGTATTTATTTGCATGGAATTTTTTTTCTTAAAATAGTCAATACCTAATAATAATAAGTGCCAATTTGTTTATTTTAGTATCAAAAAACTGAATATGAAGAGAAAAAGAGAGAAAAGCTGCGGGGGAGCTATTTACGGGCAGAGCCGTTCGTCCGCTCTAGTTAGAGATACATTTTTTTTTTATAATTTTTTAAATGATTGGTATGAAAAATAGTTGATTACAATTCTATGCTTGAAAGTTTGTTTCTCGGATTAATATTTTTAGCTACGCCATCGGAAAAAAAATAAGGCTTAATGGAAAAAAAAACCCAAACCTTTACTACTTGTTGCAATTATATCCAAACCTTTTAATTTTTGCAATAATATCCAAATTGCATTATTTTGTTGCAATAATATCCAAATTACACTTTTTATGTGATTTTTTTTGAGTTTTTTGCCATTTTTGGGGACTTTTACTATATTATTATACATCAAAACATAATAATATCCTAATAATCTTAATTGAAAACAACAAATTTAGCCATCAATTTGACTATTATTGCTACAAAAAATGCAATTTGAATATTATTGCAACAAAAAAAATGCAATTTGGATATTATTGCAAAAATTAAAAGGTTTGGATATAATTGCAACAAGTCGTAAAGGTTTGAATTTTTTTTGCCATTAGGCCAAAAAATAACTAGTAAGAACGAATAATTATGTTGTGACTTGTGTTTATGTCTGTGAGAATCAAAATCTGAAAGTTGCAAGTCCTTAATAGCAACCTCATAGGTACCAATAATTTATTGGCATTTTCATGATATGTAAAGATGCCATACTAATTTGCAATATTGTTTTTAAATCGGTGCCCCTCAATTAATGTAAATGCATGCATAGAATACGTTCACGTACTAAGTTAGTGCTCGAACTTCTCTGAATTGTCACTCTCATATCCATAAAAATAGAAAAAAAACACTTCCCCGTAAAAAAATATTACAGCCAATCTTAGGAAAGAACATCCATCGAATTTTTCGTCATATATTTTTATTAAAATTAATTATAAATTTAGCCATACATTTTATCTTACTAGTTTCGCATTACGTGCTATGCACGTGGCTCGTAACGTAATTTTTTAATGAACATATTAGTAAATTTATTATAATTATATCAATTTTTTTATTTATAATTAATATTAAATTAGTTAAGAATTTTTATAAAAGTAAATATAATATATTCGGTTATTAATTTTTTATTTATTTTATAATAACCATAATTAAATAATTAACTTAATATTATTAATAATATCTTTAAAAATAATAAGATAGATATTTAAATAATAATAGTTGACCAAATACAGTATTTTAATTTTGTAGTTCAATCAAACTAAAAGATAGGCATTCCTACTAATTTGGAGACAATTTAGCTATTTTTTACATACTAAAAATTAAATTGGAGATAATTTAGCTACCTATTCTAATTAGGACTTTAATTACAATAGTGATCAATTAAATAATTAATTAGTTAATGACCATAAAACCTTTATTTAGTAGTAAACTGAAAAGGATTATTCAGTAAATTTGTCTGTCTCCCCCCCCATCCGTGCTTTTATATATAGTATAGATAATGATAACATAATATTTTAATTTAATAATTCTAAATAGTTTTTTGAAATTGTATTATTTAAAATATCAATCGAATTTTTGATATTATTTATTGATTTTATTGCATCCTTATTTAATTTGAAATTAAAAGACTAAATTACAGATTTTTCACGTAGGTAAAAGATAGTGAGTTCAAAGCTCACCGTAACATCATATACTCGATAGGTTATAAAATTCTTTTACAAGCGCAAAAATTCCCCTTCTGAAATGAGAAAAAAAGAAAGGTTAATCAGTTACTAATACTGCACTTCATGAAATAATGTTATTAATTTTAAAAACTTGGCAGACTAAAATGACATTACAGTAAACTCCAAGGACGTTTAAGGATTAATCAAAACAACTTTTTACCGCTTCCTAGCCGTTTTAATGTCAATTCCATAACGCTTCACATATCCAACGCGCTCTGTTACTCAGCGGAAACAGCCAACCTATCCAAAACAACCACACCGAAAACATCAGACGTGGCAAATCTACAAAGCGAGTGATTTATATTCTAGTACGCGTGAGAGAGTGAGTTAAGAAAGAACACCCGCCAACTTTGTCTTTCCCGCGGCTATTAATGAGGCTTCTCTGCACCACAGCGCTTTAACGTACACAACAGAGTGAACACAACACACGCACAGCGAGTAGAGAGAGAGTAGAGAAATAAAACAAACAACAACAGTAAAAAATCAAGAGTGAAGATGAAGAAGAAGCATTAAATGAAACCTCAACTACTAATTTAATGGACTACAACAATTATCTACTACTACTTCACATTTCCACTCATCAACATTTAACACAATAAAAACACACTCTCTCTCTCTCTATGTCTCTCTGCAAATACTAGGGTTCGTTTTTGTTTTTTTAGTTTCAGATCTGATAAATAATAGTGTAGAAATGTGGAACTCGGCGGAGAATGCGTTTGCGAGAACGCCGTCGTTTCGAGAGCAAGGAGAAGACGAGGAGGCTCTCCGTTGGGCTGCTTTAGAGAGGCTTCCTACTTACGATAGAGTGAGGAGAGGTATTTTTCGGAATGTTGTTGGTGATCATAAGGAGATCGATGTCGGTGAGCTTCAATCTCAAGAACAGAAACTTGTACTTGACCGCTTGATCAACTCTGTTGATGATGATCCTGATCGCTTTTTTGACCAGATGCGACGACGATTTGATGCGTAATTTTCTTGCTCTCTTCTTTTCAACAATTTGATTGAGTTTTACCTTGTCTTTTTTTTTGGATGAATGAGTTTTATTTTGTTGATTTAGGAATTTAAGAGTAGTTCATAGTTCATACAGTTTGCGTACAGTTTGCTTTAATTTTTTTTAATTGAATAGTGAGTTCTTGTTTTCTAATACATTTTTGAACTAAAATTCGACTGGATCACAGCCATTTTTTTTTCTTTACTTTTTTGGCATTTTATCGATTTAGTGTTTGACGGTTACAACTGACGTGACACGTTACCTACGGATGGATTTAATTATGTCTCTAGTTGTAATTTTGATCAGTTGGTGACCTCACTTTGACTATATTAGGAAACAACTCTTTTAATTAGACGAACTAATCTATCTAGTTATCTAATTTATTTTTTTCTTGATTAATACAGGTCTTTATCTGGATAAATCATCTTAGCAATTTTATACGTCACTTTTGACATGATTAGATTTCTTTTTTTTTTTTTTATGGAAAAAAAAAAGATTTCTTTTTAATATTTTTTCTCCTTTTTATTGAAGGAATTGAATTCTACTAACTATGATATATGGGAAATAAAAATGGACTAAATTAAAATATTATTGGACTTCTCTTTCTTATTATTTAGACTTTTCGAATGCAATTAATAGATTTAAAATCTGCCATGTTTGCTCAAGTAACAACGGAAGAAAAAAAGTAAACACTTTGAGTTTTAAAATTTTGTTATGTAGGGTGTGATGTGTGAAAGTGAAACGTAGCATCATAATAGTAAAAAAACTACAGTCTTGAGCATAATATAATTGCTTGAATGGGTACAATACAGCAATTAATTGACAACTTACAAGTTAGATAGATTTTCCCTTTTAGTACCTGTTATTCGGAATTTTTTTATGATTTTATAAATGATTTGTTTTTATTTTAATCACAGAGTTCATTTAGAATTTCCAAAGATTGAAGTTCGGTTTCAGAAATTGACAATTGATTCTTTCGTACATATTGGGAGTAGAGCACTTCCAACCATTCCCAACTTTATTTTCAACATGACTGAGGTAGAATCATTAGCATTCTTACAGCATTCAAAGAGTATAAATTTGCTAATTATAGTTCTAACTTTTTTTGCCGTCTTCGTGAAGGCATTATTAAGACAGCTGCGGATTTACAAAGGAAACAGGACTAAGCTAACAATTTTAGATGATCTTTCTGGGATCATTAGACCGTCAAGGTACATTTTGAATTTTTTTGGTACTAATTGATGAGTCTGAGCCATTTGTTTTGTGTTCTAAGCTGTAAGCCTTATGCTTTAGATTAACACTTCTATTGGGTCCTCCGAGCTCTGGAAAGACAACACTTCTCTTGGCTCTCGCTGGTCGTCTTGGGCATAACTTGAAGGTATCCACATTATTTTCTTCCAAATTCTTGGTGTATAAGAATAGTCAATATGGTCGATCAAATGAAGCCATTGAAATAATTTTCAATGATTGATTAAAGCCATCCCATAGAGATCCAGCTACATCTGTTGTATGATTTGAAATCTCATTACTTCTACAGTTTTTCACTGATGGGTTTTAAAGTTGAATCATCTAATGGTGAAGGACGTTTCACCATTTCTTTGCCTGATTTCACTTGCTGATTAAATATTTGTGTCAAGATGTCAGGAAAGATTACATATAATGGACACGGTCTAAATGAGTTTGTTGCTCCAAGGACGTCAGCTTATGTCAGTCAACAGGATTGGCATGCGGCGGAGATGACTGTAAGAGAAACTCTAGAGTTGGCAGGGCGCTGTCAAGGCGTTGGATTCAAATTCGGTAGGCTCAGAAGTTCATGCATATGCCTCCTCTTCTTTCCTTCTTGATTATTCTCTGCATTCTATTGGTAATCCAAGAGGCTCCCGAATGTGGATCTAGCCAAGGCCTTTGCACATGCTTATTTAATTTCTGACGTAAAAATATTCGTACCAGATATGCTTTTGGAACTTGCAAGAAGAGAGAAGATAGCTGGGATAAAACCTGATGAAGATCTTGATCTATTCATGAAGGTAATTGCCCCAGTAAACTATTGAGATAAGTGGTAACTAACTAGACACTCGTGGTGAACCAACATATACACTTCTACTATAATAAGTTGAATTCATTTCATCTTTATAACATTTTTATTCATGACTCACTCAGTATAGCTCACTACTCATTTTCACTCACTATAATCACAACTAAATTCATTTTCATATGCAAGTTGCAACTCTCTTTGACTCACCCAATTCATAAATATATATATATATATGTGTATATATATATGTATGTATGTATGTATATTACTATTGCAAACATTTTGTCACTCGTGCAATTTCCTTCACCAGTCATTGGCTTTGGGAGGGCAGGAGACAAGCCTGGTGGTGGAGTACATTATGAAGGTATTCTCTATATTTGAAATAATGTTTAATGAGCCTCTGCAATTGTAATATTTCAAATTTCCGTGTCGTATTTGAAATAATGTTTATGCATCATTTGTCCAGTTTCTTATGTAAATACATAATTTACTATTTTGTTTACCCTGAAGCTCTATGGGAAGTGATAATTCACCTTCCGGTTGTTGAATATTTATTCATCTAAATTCTTTCTTCTACTCCCTCCTCCATCTACCTTGCTGCAAGTGACATTACTGGAGCTGCTAATCCAAGATCTTCCACGGCTAGCTTTGGGGCTATAGCCTCTCTTTGCAACCACAAAATGTTATCCAAGCATAAAAATGTACAATGCAATTCTTTGAATAAATGACGTTTGAGGAATCTCTTGCATGTATTTGTGTTAAATTTATGTACCATTGCAAATTGGACTAGATATTTAAACATCTTTGGTATACTGATGGAGGGATTACTTACCTTGAACGCTTCACTCCATCTTGGGGGAACGGAAGAAAAAGTTCATATTTGAGTCTCTTGGGAGGAAAAAAAAGCAACTGTCTGCAGGATTCTGTACTATGTTTTCCCTCAATCAGCAGTTAATTATTTATTTCTGTTTTTCCGAAAGTTTATACTCATGTTTCAAATAGCACCATGAAACATTTGGGTTCATGCATGTGCAATAAATTGAACATGGAAGAAAGCTATTTATATATTTTCGGAAAGCTTGATGATTGCCACTATCTTTCAGTTTATGTTCACATTATGTTAGGATCATGTCATGTGAATGTATTGTAGAGAACTGCTTGGTCGTATGCTTGAGTATAAAAGGTATGAAACAACCAGTGCCAATTGAATTTGAAATTGAATTTTCTAACATTTAAAGTACCCTGGATTTTTGCAAGTCGACAATGTCCTAGAGTCTGGTACATTACAAGTCTTTTCCTTGTGAGAAAATGTAATTCTTAATTAGTTTCTCGATTCCATTCATAAAATTTAATCTGAAGTGCTAAAGTACATTTGACAAAGATTTTAGGGTTGGATATATGTGCGGACACGTTGGTGGGAGATGAAATGCTGAAAGGGATCTCAGGGGGGCAGAAGAAGCGGCTGACTACAGGTGTCTATCAACTTTCTCTTAGTCTCTGGCACATGAGTGTAGGGTGTTCGTGTTTTTTTCTTTGAGAATAAGGCTTGCCATGTAAATTTTTTTAGGTGAATTACTAGTTGGTCCAGCTAGAGTGCTATTCATGGACGAAATCTCAAATGGGCTTGATAGTTCAACCACTTATCAGATCATCAAATATCTCAGGCATTCCACTTGTGCCCTTGATGGGACTACTGTGATTTCTTTGCTACAACCTGCTCCTGAGACTTATGAGCTATTTGATGATGTTATACTTCTATGTGAGGGCCAGATTGTTTACCAGGGACCCCGTGATACTGTTGCAGAATTCTTTTCCTATATGGGATTTCGTTGTCCTGAAAGAAAGAATGTGGCAGATTTCTTGCAAGAAGTAAGCAATGAGGATCTTGAAAATGTAACATCTGTACTATATCATTTGTTTTATTGCTCTAACCCGTTATCTTACAGGTTACATCAAAGAAGGACCAGGAGCAGTACTGGTCTGTTGCTAACCGCCCTTATAGGTACATACCTCCAGGGAAGTTTGTTGAAGCATTTCGTTCATATCGCATTGGTAAAAGTTTGTCTCTGGAGCTGGAAGTTCCATTTGATAAACGATATAATCATCCAGCAGCATTGTCAACTTATCGCTTTGGTGCGAAGCGGAGTGAACTCCTTAAGATTAGTTTTAACTGGCAGAAACTGCTGATGAACCGGAATTCTTTTATCTATGTTTTCAAATTTGTTCAGGTATTAATTGTTGACCTTATTACTTGAATATTAATTTTAGGGAATAAGAAATAAATTATTGTTTTTCGCTAGGAGTTAGCTGGATCTTAATCACTCAAACACTTTAAACTCATTTGCATATAATAATAATTTGAGCCTATGTATACAGTATACCCATGCTACATATATGCAGTAGGTGCTATCTGTTTGTCATTGTGTTCATCTGCCACAACATAGTACACATCCATTTAATGCTTGGTATTATGAAATGTTTTGCAGCTTTTTATTGTTGCTTTGATCACAATGAGCGTATTCTTCCGCACAACTATGGATCATAAAACAGTGTTTGATGGAGGCTTGTATGTTGGATCACTATATTTTTCGATGGTTATTATTCTTTTCAATGGATTTACAGAGGTTTCAATGTTGGTAGCAAAGCTTCCCGTGATTTACAAGCATAGAGATTTGCACTTCTACCCAAGCTGGGCTTATACAATTCCAGCTTGGCTCCTAAGCATACCAACTTCACTCATGGAGTCTGGTATGTGGGTAGCAGTTACATATTATGTGATGGGTTATGATCCTAATGTTACAAGGTAAACTGCGGGTCTCTAACTTGATGATTAGCTTTTGAGTGGCCTTTGTCACTTGATTCTTTAATTGTTGGAGTACTTTGTCATTTAATTTACGTCTTTAATTTGCAGATTTTTTCGGCAATTTTTGTTATATTTCTCTCTGCATCAAATGTCTATATCTCTATTTCGTGTCATTGGATCGTTGGGCCGTAATATGATAGTTGCTAACACCTTTGGATCTTTCGCTATGCTGGTTGTCATGGCTCTTGGAGGATACATCATTTCAAGAGGTAAAACAGAAACTTTCAGCAGCTTTGTTTAGCTTTCTGTCTCATATGTTTTAGTTGTTTGATTTTTTGTGACAGAATATATACCAAGCTGGTGGATATGGGGTTTCTGGGTTTCTCCTTTGATGTATGCTCAAAATGCAGCTTCTGTAAATGAGTTCCTTGGACATTCTTGGGATAAGGTTTTTATTGAGTTGCTCCATTTCTTATGAATCTTTTCACTGCTTATTTTGCTGGTTAAGCATGGTGATTATGTATGGACAGCAAAAGTCTAAATTGTTATAACTTGAAATCAAAATGATGTTTTGTGTGACAAAATTTCGTATATGCGTGAGGATATTTCCTGTTGATTGAGTTTTCTACTCCATATTATTCCAGTAAAACTGCTTTTGTTTAAGATAAAGACCTCTTCACTCATTGCTTAATCAAAATGATGTTTTGTGGGGAAAAACTTCTTGTAGCCTTTCTTGGTAGTTATTACCAGTATCCTTACGACTGTTTTTAGCTCTCCTGACCCTGGACTATAACATTTATACGTTGTTCGTTTGGAACTCCTAACGTAAACCAGACTCTTGCTGGGTTTTACTAACTATTATGGGAGTATTAACGATGTTTTGTTATAAAAATTCACACTTCTATTTGAAAGCTTATTGTTCCATGTCCCCTGTTGTTTTTGCAGAAAGCTGGAAACAATACAATGTTATCATTAGGTGAGACAGTACTGAAAGCACGCAGTTTGTTTCCAGAGAGTTACTGGTATTGGATTGGTGTTGGTGCTTTGCTTGGATATGCAGTTTTATTTAATTTCCTGTTTACTGTCTTCCTAGCTTATCTCAATCGTAAGCCATTCCCAATCCTAAATTTCCTTATGCCTAAAGATTATGGTAACAGATAAGTCATTGTACTAAAACAATGCTCTTTTTCTTTTTCTTTTCTTTTCTTTTTTGGCAGCTATAGGGAGGCAACAGCCTGTTGTCTCCAAAGAAGAGCTTCAAGAGAGAGATAAAAGAAGGAAAGGTGAAAACGCTGTTATTGAACTGAGAGAATACTTGCAGCACTCAGGCTCAATAAATGGTTTGTGGACTGCATCTAATCCTGGATTTTACTATGTTGCAATTACTGGCACGTATGAATCACAACTAACTGTTTGAGCTTTCATTAATAAATCCTAAATTGTGGGCAGGAAAATATTTCAAGCAAAAAGGCATGGTTCTCCCATTTCAACCTCTTTCCATGTCTTTCGAAAACATCAATTATTTCGTGGATATTCCTTTGGTATGTACAGATCTCATTTTCTTCATATTCTTGATATTTTGAAATTGCAGCTACCTTATTCTACTGTTCTCCAGGAGCTAAAGCAACAAGGAGTAGTAGAAGACAAGTTGCAACTATTAGTTAATGTTACCGGAGCATTTAGACCTGGTGTGCTGACAGCATTGGTTGGAGTCAGTGGTGCTGGAAAAACCACCCTAATGGATGTTCTAGCCGGCAGGAAAACTGGAGGGGTTATAGAAGGGACTATTCATATATCTGGTTATCCCAAAAAACAAGAAACTTTTGCAAGAGTTTCTGGTTACTGTGAACAAAATGATATTCATTCTCCCGGCTTGACCATTCTTGAGTCACTCCTTTTCTCCGCGTGGCTCCGATTACCATCAGAAGTTGACATGGAGACACAACAGGTACTATGAGTATACTTCTGTTCCTTATGGTTGGTCGGTGGCCTGGGGCTGGGTTTATTTGACTTCATGAGGTTAATTTTTTTCAGGCATTTGTTGAGGAGGTGATGGAACTTGTGGAACTCACATCTTTATCTGGGGCTTTGGTTGGTCTACCTGGAGTGAATGGTCTTTCTACAGAACAAAGAAAAAGGTTAACAATTGCCGTTGAGTTGGTTGCCAACCCATCTATAGTATTCATGGACGAGCCCACTTCAGGTTTGGATGCAAGGGCGGCAGCCATTGTGATGAGGACTGTGAGAAATATTGTGAATACTGGGCGGACAATTGTTTGTACAATCCATCAGCCCAGCATAGACATCTTTGAATCTTTTGATGAGGTATGGATTTCTTTGTTTGTATACCCATCAGCCTCTAAAGCATTTTTATCTTTTCTGAGATGCAAATTTCCAGAAATCAGAAATTGAAACCTGTCACCTGTGGAAGAACATATATTTGTGTCATAAAATAAACAAATACTCAAGAACTTCAGTAGATTGTATATTTGCATTTACACTCGTTAAGATAGCTCGTGTTAATTTCACATGTGATGTGTTACAGCTTTTATCTATGAAGCGTGGAGGAGAGATAATTTATGCTGGTCCCCTTGGGCCCAAGTCTTGTGAGCTCATCAAATATTTTGAGGTGAGTTTTTAAATTTTCACATGCCCTTTGCTAGTGTATCTGTGGTCAGCTCATTGTAAAGATAGCATTGAACTTTGACTCGATATCTAAATGGTATTAATATATCTCTGCTACTCTGTAGGCAGTTGAAGGAGTGCCAAAAATCAGGTCTGGATATAACCCTGCTGCCTGGATGCTTGAGGTTACATCCTCATCTGAAGAAAATCGCCTGGGTGTAGACTTTGCTGAAATATACCGAAGATCAAGTCTATTTCAGTATGTTCAATTTCTGCTTATGGTTTACAAGTTGTGAAGTCCCACCACAGTTCCTTTTCTTGTCTCTCTTTAGCTTATTTGCTGTTTTATTGCTGTTTCAGACGGAATGGAGAGTTGGTTGAGATTCTTAGCAAGCCAAGTAATAATGCAAAAGAACTGAATTTTGCATCGAAGTATGCTCAGTCGTTCCTTGAGCAGTTTCTAGCTTGTCTTTGGAAGCAAAATCTATCATATTGGCGAAATCCGCAATACATTGCAGTTCGATTTTTCTACACTGTCGTAATCTCAATAATGCTTGGAACAATATGTTGGAGATTTGGATCAAAAAGGTAATTTTCTTTAAACATAATCAAAAAGAATTTTTTTAACTCCTTTTTTTTTTTGCAATTTATTATGATGGTCTCTTACTTGTACTTCTGGCATTAGCATTAATTCCTTTATGACTTCTCTATGCAGGAAAAATGACCAAGAACTATACAATGCCATGGGATCCATGTATACAGCGGTCTTATTCATTGGAATTACCAACGGATCTGCTGTTCAACCTGTTGTTTCTATTGAAAGATTTGTGTCTTATCGAGAAAGAGTTGCAGGGTTGTACTCAGCTCTACCATTTGCCTTTGCACAGGTTTACTGGACTTCTACTTCTTTTTATTTATATTCGCAGAAATCCGTATGTATCTGAAGATTGGGTGTTTTATTTTCTTTCATTGTGCAGGTTGTTATTGAGTTCCCTTACGTTTTTGGACAAACAGTTATATACAGTTCAATTTTCTACTCTTTGGCAGCATTTGAATGGACTGCTCTTAAATTTATTTGGTACATATTCTTTATGTATTTCACTATGTTATACTTCACTTTATACGGAATGATGACGACTGCTATCACACCAAATCACAACGTGGCCTCCATCATCGCGGCTCCTTTTTATATGCTGTGGAACCTTTTCAGCGGCTTCATGATTCCCTACAAGGTAATAAGTGATTTCTGTTTTTGCTTCTTTAATATGTCTTATCGACTTTGCAATTTTTAGTATGCTATGTTGCACGAAAACTTCCCATGTTCAACATTTTGACATTTAATTTCTATTTTCGAAATTGTTTCTGAAACTCGGGAACTCTATTTTATTTTTATAAGCTAGTGTTATAAAAGATATTGTTTTGCCGAGTTTTGCCATTTTCTATTCCGGCATTTCCATTTCCCTGCTATATAATCATTTGTGTTGTTAACCTTAGCATTTTTTTCCTTTTCTTTGTAAAATTTTATTACAGAGGATTCCTGTATGGTGGAGATGGTATTACTGGGCAAACCCTATAGCCTGGACTCTATATGGCCTCCTGACTTCACAGTATGGTGATGATGACACACTAATGAAAATGTCAGATAGGGATGAATTGATACCTGTAAAGCAAGTTCTCAGGGAAGTTTTCGGATTTCGACATGATTTTTTGGGTGTAGCCGGTATCATGGTCGTCGGGTTCTGTGTGTTTTTTGCAATCATTTTTGCATTTGCAATAAAAGCCTTCAATTTCCAAAGGAGATGAAAAAGTAATTCTATGATTAATAAAAACGTCATTTATGTTCCAGAAGCATTGCCTGCGATTAGTATATTTAACTTTCTGGAATGCATCATTTGTTTAGTTAGAAATTCTTGTAAGTGTAAAACAATAATAGTTATAACTGGCGTATAATCGTATAGAAATATATGTCTAAAATGTAAAGTTACATTTCATTATTGGCTTGTAATAATTGAGCTATATTTTTGTTTCATATTTATTTTTAGAACTAGTCGTACTTTCATGCAATTGCGCGGATCAATAAAATATAGTAATTTGTATGTTTGTTATTATATGCTTCTCTAGAATATTTATTGTATGTAAAATAGAGAAATATCATTTTAGACAGTGTTTTGAATTTTCATATTATAAATAATATTGATTATTTTGTTGTATATTACTAATGAAATATTATTAGTAAATAATTGGTGCAAAAAAGTAGATATAATTTTGCATAATCTATAAAATTAATTTAATTTAATTTAATTTAATTAAAAAAATTCAAAGTAAATTTGATTTTATTTAATTAAGGGTTAATGTCAAAAAAAATCACGAACTTTACACATTTTCTCATTTTAATCACGCAGTTTAAATTTTCTCATTTTCATGCACGAACTATCACTTTTTCTCAAATTCATGCACGGTGCTGAGGTGGCACTCATTCATTGGTCTAAAATAACCTCCACCTCAGCGAATTACACCAATGGAGAAGTGACACCTCAGCACCGTGTATGAATTTGAGAAAAAGTGATAGTTCATGCATGAAAATGAGAAAATTTAAACTTCGTGATTAAAATGAGAAAACGTGTAAAGTTCGTGATTTTTTATGACATTAACCCTTTAATTAATTCTAACTTAAATTAATTATAATAAATAATTATTTTACAATATTTAAGGTACTTTTTATGTTTATCTTTTATACATTATAACAACACATGCCAACACATATATGAATTTGAAAAAGAAAAGCAGCACAACATAATTTCAGTCTGTAACTTGAGACACCAAAAATAATAAAGTGACCTATCTTTTTAAAATGGGGGGAGTATAATTTTATAAAGTTAACATATTAATTTAAAAATAAAATCAAACATTCAAATCGAAAAATTAAGAAAGTTCATACACTATTAATATAATTTTTCCTTAAAATAGTTGTCGAGTGGCCCTTACAAAGGCCAAAAGAATAAGCAATATATATATATATATATATATAGTTTACCTTATTTGAACACTGAAGAGATCTAGAATTAATTGTAAAAATCTAGAAGGATTTCAAGATTTAATGTTCCTGATTTTGTAACTAATGTCGATTTACGTGTTTTACATGTGGTTCATAGTGTAACTTGTCAAATAGTAATAATTATATTCATTATAGATTAAAATAATTATAATTATATTTAATTATAAATTATTTATATAATTATAAATTATTTTTAAGTAAAAATATCAAATAATAAAAATGATAGTTAATTAGGAATAGTTTATCTTATTTATAGAGAATATAAATAAAAGCATTAAATAATAATTTGTTAGATAAGTAGTTAAGCTTAGTTAAAATTCTAAATAATTAAATAATAATTAAATATTTAAAATAGTTTATTTTAATTAGTATTTTAAACAATTATCTTAATATAATAATATAAGTAGTTTATTTTAATTAGTATTCTAATTTTAATAATTTTTTTAATAATTTTTTAATTAATAATTATATTTTATAAAATATAAAGAGAATTATCTCTCTTTCCCATCCTATATTTATACTTTTATATATAGTATAAATATGGAGATTAATATCTTTATTTTCTCGTAGTCCAGGGGATAAGAACAAATTATGAGAATTATTTTTCACTATAAAAGTGATAATTCATCTTATATAGAGAAAAAGAGAAACTTGAACTCAAAAACTTTTCAATTTCATCGTTGAAGTAAAATTTCCTCATATTACCCGTTTAACTCAGTTATTCTGCGTAACTAATACGCTAGTAGTGGATTTTTTTTTGGATGAATTAGTGGATTTAAAATGAACTACTAATATTTAGTTTCTTTATGGCCTAGTGTAATGAGATAGAGTAATGTAACAAATATTTATATTAAAATATGTAAATTTTACCTAAAATTAGAATTTTGAATTGGAGATACTCTAAAAGCATTTTCTATGAATTCTTTTAAAGTTAGAAACTCTTTATTATAGAAAGTATTTTATTGGTAATTCTTTTTAATTTTATTGACTGTTTCAACAAATTAATTTGATTACTTTTTGATTGTTTGTATACACAGTTTCAACATATACTAATTGTTCGCAAATTATAAACAAAATGAACATTAATAGGATCAAATTTAGTTTGTTGAAATAAATGAACGTAAATTAGAATCTGAACTCGTTTATTTAAGACTATAGAATTAGGTTAAGTTGAATTCTTATAAAGTCAAATAGAGTTGCTCATAAGCGGCTTGGTTATTTTGTCCCTAGATGTTATACATCATTTATATACATTTAATGTAATTAATTTGTGGATTAAGTTATTATAAGAAGTAGGATAACTGATTAAATTATAACTATTTAGATTCTCTCGGATAAGTAATATATTTGGGAAAATTTGCATAAATGATATATATGGAAAACTACCTGTATTTTTATTGAAATGTATATATTTCCATTATAAAATATTATATATTTGTGGTTGAATATAATAAATTACTAAAAATGCTTTTCATAATGAGGAATCAGAGAAGAAAAAGCATTTGTAGGAAGTTAATAAATGAGTTCATGCAATTTTTTGCATGCAAATCTCATAAAAACAAAAAGGAAAAGAAAAGAACAATAGAAACAACAAAAAGGAAGAATACAAAAACGGAAACATAATTTTTGTTTCCATTTGTACAATTCTTGCATCTCTCTCTAGCCAACTCCAATATCCAAATACAGGCAATTCTTCAAGAACACCACCACCAACCACCACCACCGCTCTATAAATATGATGATACCCATCTCTCACTTTCCATTAACTCGTCAACAACCCAAATCTTTCATACCGATCATGTTCAATCCAATCAAAGAAAACCCTAATCTTGATCATATTCTCCCTCTAGACTTCACTGCTGTTCAAACTCTTCCTGATTCCCACAAATGGACTACTACTAATAACACAGCTCACTCACCGGAATTAACCTCCGGTATTCCGATCATCGACCTTACCGACCAAAATGCAGATACACTCATAAGACAAGCGTGTGAAAAGTGGGGTATGTTTCAGGTGACTAACCACGGCATTCCCTTTGATCTTTTTGACAAAGTTGAGACGCAAACTAGATATTTGTTTGCTTTACCTGCTAACCGGAAGCTACTCGTTGCTCGGTCGCCGGAGGGGCTATCGGGTTATGGCCAGGCTCGAATCTCATCTTTTTTTACCAAGGAAATGTGGTATGAAGGTTTCACCATTATCGGTTCTCCGGCCGAGCATGCTACCAAACTTTGGCCTAACCAAAACACCCTTTTCTGGTACGTGCCCTTTAGGCATATTTGCTGAAATATACTTTACTTTTTTCTTACCCAAAATTAATTCATCAATTGAATAATGGTTATTTTTCATATATATATATATATATATATATATATATATATCATAGTATTTAAAAAGTTGCTGGTTTGATCCGGTATTTTTTAAAATATTGTTAAATATGGTTTTAATTCATTTAGAATGTAGTCTTGATTCCATTTAAACTGTAGTTAATATATCAATAACATGGAGCATATAAAATTAAGGGGCAATACAACTCATTTATATGTTGTGTTTAATGAATTTTATTTACGCAACACATCTTTATTATACACATCATATCACCTCACGTAAGACAAAACACTCTTCTAAATAATATATTTTATAATATTTCAAATTTGAACTAAATTTACAAATTTTAAAGATAATGACATATATAGTATATAGGTGTTTTTATTAGATAAATTTATTTTTATCCTTTTCATTTTATTATGTATTTTATTATTTTTAGATGCTTTTAAATTAAAATTTGACTCTCCCTAAAAAAAAGTAACTCAAAACTAACGCTATATAATGGATTACTGTCATATAAATTATACAAATTTAAGCAGTTAACTTTTCTCTAATAAAAGCATAAAGAATAATGACAAGATATGATATATACTATATAGAGACTAGAATTTTAGTTATCCAAAATCTCTTCACAAATTCTACTGAATCATAAATAGACATGAAAAACTTTAAATAACTCAATTATAATTAATAAAAAAAGAATTAAGCTTAATTATACAATCTTAAAACTCTCTACTTACTCAATTGAGTCTTAAGCTTAAACTTGAATTAGACTCCTTAAGATTATAGTATTAAGAAACTCAAAATTAACTTGACAATGTAACATAAAGTCAACAGTCATTTTCGTCATGTGATTTTGTTTTATTGATTTCATGATTGGTGATGTTTTCACTTCGTTATTATCTATGAAAATGATGGCGTGGAGACGTGGTAAAATTTTAGTGGTTAAAAGGGAAGCTGATATGGAAATAGGCTTAAGTCGTGTATGAGAATTGCATTTTGCATGTACCATGCACTTGTCTTCACGTAGCTTCACACTAACACGGTCCAATCACCATATTAATCATCTCACAAACTTCAAAAGAAATCATATGGATTTTATTAAGGATATTTTTTTTGAACAGAGATAGATTAATTTAAACTAACTACGTCTACGACATTACAAATATATACAAATTATACGCCATCCACGCCATCTATAGTTATACTTTAGTTAGTTAATACTCTTTTCATCTTAAACTGATCGGCATTATTTAAAAAAAAGATTATTTTAAATTATAGATATTTATTTATTTTTATATATCAAATTGATAGGTATTATTTTAAAAAAATTGCTCTAAATTATAGCCACCCAAAGACTTTATTGAAAAATTATTAGATATATTCTTATTAATTATGATGAAAAATCTTTAAAAAAATACAAAAAAAAAATAAGTGTTACTATACTAAATAAATTAATAATTTTTCATAAATTTACTTATTTTATTTAAAAATCTAATTTTTTTAATATATTAATTTGGGACAGAAATATCTATATTCATATTCATACACTTAAATTAGCTAAGTCGACATGAGTTGATAGATAATGGTGATAGCTTGTTTGTCCAAGAAATTTAAACAATTTTGTTTTTCATGAAGCACGTAGATGCTTCTCATTTTTGTTTCCTTTATAGTAGAGATTTAACTTTAATGCTATCTTGTTTCATTATATGCCATGTGTTGAAGTTTGGAATATCTAATTTTGTATGCTTCGCTTGACAATATGTATATGTAACTCCAATTCAATGTCGATCTTATCTTTAAAAATTTATTAATAGTGTTTTATAAAATTTAATTTTTAATTTTAAGTGTGAAACATAATAATTATTGAAATTTTCAAATTTCAAATTTTAATAATTAATTTAATAATTTTAACTATCAAAAATATTAATATTTTCAAAAAAATACTTCAATAATATTTTTTAAATTTTTTTATTAAAATTTATATAATGGAAATTATTAACTAATTATTATGATAATATTTATATATAAATATTATATCTATATAAATATTATATCTATATAAATATGACCTTTTTATATTTGAAATATGCTTCGGGAGAAAATGTTGCTTGTAACTAAAATGATTGGTAACAAAAAAAAAATGCATTCATGATTTGATAGATTTTTGTGATTTGTATATTTACCATTATCCATTTTAAGAATAATAAATTAAAAAATTAACATCATAGAAACACCATTTAATAAAATAAATGTTGAAAATTTTAATTTAAATAATAAATGAAATTATCAATTTAATTATTTGATTTGATTCGGTTTTGTTTAGCCCTAACACTTCCCATTATTAACTCGTAGCTTATATTTTATACTTTCTTGTGTAGTGAGGTAATGGAAAAATATCAAAAAGAAATGAAGGCACTAAGCGAGAGGATAATTGTGCTGATTTGCAAATCATTAGGCCTGAATCCAGAAGATCTGGATTGCCTATTCAGGCCCAACAACGAATCCAATAACAATCAAGGTGTGCTCCAATTGAACTCGTACCCAATGTGTCCGGACCCGGAGCGAGCCATGGGCCTGGCCCCTCATACAGACTCATCCTTACTCACTATACTGCACCAGGGTGGGGTCAGTGGTCTCCAAGTCTATGGAGAAGAGATTGGGTGGGTTGCAGTCCACCCAGTGGAAGGTGCACTTGTGGTCAATCTTGGTGATTTGATGCACATAATCTCCAATGGTAGGTTCAAAAGTGCAGAACATCAAGCGGTTGTGAATAAGACACGTCATCGTATTTCAGCTGCTTATTTTTATGGCCCTCCTACGGATGTGAAGATCTCACCGTTGAAGAAGCTGATAGATTTTGATCATCCAATGATGTATCGTCCTGTGACGTGGAAAGAGTACCTTGATGCCAAGGCATTGTATTTTCACAAGGCTTTAGAGATTATCAAAACTTGATGCAAAATGAGAGTCAGAATTAATTCTGAATCAACATCCTGAAATGAGTTTGATATAATAGATTTTTACTTACTATCGCTTCAATTGCATACCAACAAAAGGATTGCTAAATAATTACTATCAATAATGGCACATCCATATTTCCTCAGTCCAGACTAAATTCTATTCGATCATTAAAACACTGCTTCTATCAACTTAACTTTCCTATAGTCTTAATTTCATTATACATTCTACCTCATTCCCTTGAACTTTTTAAAAATATTAAAAACTTACGAGAATTTCAGCAACCCGAACTAAAGCCTATCCTAAGCTAAAGATGGTTCCGCCCTTGACTATCAATCACTGAAATTAAATATCAATTGTTATTTTTCTCACTTTTTAGAAAAAGATTATTTCTCCATAGAATTTGTAAAGTTCTGTTGCATGAAATTAATTTCAAATCGAGAGAAAAAACAACTTTTGACCATTGTAGCAAGACCACTTCATTCGATTAGTGTTTTTAATTTCAAACGCAACTTGATTTTTAATGTAAAAAAAAATCTTAAAGTAATACCATTTCACCGTATCCAATGTCAGTACTAAATAGATTTTGATAGATAAATAGTAAATATCCCAAATTTTGAAATAGGACAAGAAAATAAGAGGAGAAATATATTTGATCATTGCAAATATAGATAATGTTGAATATACATAAACAAGTGTTTGTAGGTAAATCTGGTGATGTTTGGCACAAAAACTGAACCGTTGGGGTTTAGTGGGTTAGTGTGGAATTAGAGAATGGACAAAATCTAAGCAACCCCCCTTTCTACCAAACAGCCTGTAACCCTCGAGCCCTAATATGAACAGCTAAAAAAGTATCTGTCAGAAAACCTGGAAGCATATAACTCAATAATACTATGTGTTGGTAATGTGAGCAATGGTATCATTTCCAGAGCTTTATCATCTTATCATGACTACCAGACGCTATGAAACCTGTAACATTTGAAACTGCTAACGCAGATACTAGTTGGTCATGTGCCGATAGAGTCATCGTCTTGTCTTCAGCCATGTTCCAAAGCTCCAGAGTCTGTAAAAGACCATGTGAATAGAAAGAAAGCGAGCAAACTTAGCAGCGGAATTCATAATCTAACAATATAATCCGATGACCAAAGGTATACAAACCCGGACCGATATTACTACTACAGCAGCATAATTGTATGGTAATAAAAGTAGCAAATGATAAACTTGCCTCGTAACATCCAATGATCAGCATAGAAGAGAAAGTGGGGTGAAAGACGCAGGTACGGAATTTGTTGCCAGTGCAGCCCAACTCATGAATGCACTCCCCTTTGCTGCCAGACCCAACTGTCCACACTCTAACCAAGTCATCACTCACCGACGCAAGGCACTCGCCAGTAGGATCCCAGCATACAGAATGGATGGGGTTTTTATGGCCCTGCAGCCAAAAATTACACATCTATGGTGTCAGCATTTTGGACTTGGTTATTCCATGGAAGTGGAAAAAAATACAGAACATGGAAACACAATAAGCAACTTTTTTCAAAAGCATTTAATTTGAGAATTATAGGTCCCTTTTGGAACAATTTTCAATTACTATCTCCATATAAATGCAGAAAACGCGTTTTCTACAAAGAAAAAGCTAAAGGAAGCTTATTTTCCAGTTATCTATTCCAATTTGACCAGGAGCTTAATCCCTGACATAAACACAATGATCCTAATGCTAGTATCAAGACATCAGATAAGAAATTGATATTCCAACCTCCGTTATCAGGTTGCAATTAAATTTCAAATTTTAGAGAGAAAAGAATAGTAAAGTATTAAAATTCAAAAATTCTATGGTAAAGTATAACACTAATGTGCATAACAGTACTACATTTTGTCAATAAGAAAAAGAAAAGAACGTCACGATAAATAACTGCCTTGCTACATTTAAAAGAAGAACATTCATAAGGCAAATTTTCTGAACAGAAGCACTTGATCTCTATGTATTAATCCAAGATTTTATTTTGTCTGTACTATTCTCCCAGCAAATAAATAGAACACTATTCTGGTAAATAAAACACTACTCTAGTAGATAAACTCATTTGAGCAGGAGTCCGTCATCAATGGAATGATAAATAATCCAATGACAAAGAAAAAAAAATCTTTCAGATGCAACTTGAATAATAATTTACCCACCTGCAATTTAAGCCTGCACACTTGGGTCTCAACATCTAGTATGGATACTACATCATCTGCAGCAGCTGCAAGGATCCTTCCAAGACGGGGTTGGAACCGTGTCTGGGTAGCACCGCCCTAGGAAAAGTATCACAATAAGTGAATGCAGGTTAAACTAAGCATAATGGCTAAACATCAGATTTTGCATTAAATTCTTCCTCATTTATATAAAAGAAGGGCATTTTATACCTTGAAGACTCCAACACAACTGCCATTCTTGATGCTCCAATAACGTATCTCACTGTTATTATCACATGAGCAGATGAGGTCCTCTTTACTGGGGTGGAAATCCACTGACATGACAGTTGTAGAGTGTCCAGTAAACGTGCGAAGTGAGTACCCTGGCTGCACAATTGAATTATCCATTACACCAAATTAAGAATTGAGTGTTCCAATCGTACTAAGATAGCTAAGAATTTCAGATAATTCAACTCTATCAGATCTCGATCCTCAGAACTGTCCGTGTAGCCTAATTAGAATCATAACCCAACACCTGTCACTTACAAGTTAAACTCCAAAATTTCAAATATTATTTACCCTAAATCAATTAATGCAACAGCGCAAACAATTCTTTAACTTTCCCATAAATGAAGAATTTCCAGTTAAATCTAATAAATACGAAAAAGAAATCTTAGATGCTCAGAAGAAAGTAGCCACTGCAGATTATTACATGTAAAAAAAACTAGTTATTAAGAAACATTTTTGTCCATATTATACAAATTATCTCAATATTCAACCTATCTTGCATGCATATGATGTGGAACCAAATAAATTACCACTCACAAATATGTATACATAGAAAAATGATTTTAAGGAATGAACGTGTTTTACTAACATTATCAGCATCCCAAACCCTGACAGTTTTGTCAGCCGAAGATGTAGCAAGTCGTGAGATGCTTGGGCTGAAACGAACATCAGTAATCCATTGAGAATGCTCTTCAAGAGTCGACTTTTGAGAAAACGACTCTGTGCACCACAATGTAGCCTGAGTGCATAAAATCAAGAAAACAGGTTTATTAGGTCCTGAACAATCATTTCAAAAAAGAAAAAAAATTAAGTGTAGCAACATTGAGACTTCCTCCAATATAATGAGTGACAGCATGCTAAGCTAGTAAGATTACTTCAATCGTCCCAAGAGACGAGGAATTTATTGAATGCCACAGAGCCATGGCTGGATAAAGGAGGGAAAGGGTTACATAGCGACAATATCAACCACTCCATTGATTTAACTCAAAACAAATCTCTTCATCTTTTTTAAATGGAAGGTACTACAGACTTCAAAAAAATGTGAAATCAGCTTCTCAAATGCCCAGCAATTACCTTTTTGTCATGCCCACCCGTTGCTAGCAATTTCCCATCTGATGAGAAGTGACAGCACTCAATTTTACCCGTACTTGAAGGAAGAACCACAATCTCTGAAAGTGTAAAGCCTGTGGTAAAACAAAAATGTCAATCATAGAGGTCAATTTACTTAATTATAAAGTCAGAATTATCAACTTCTTTCCTCGTCATCTTCCACAGGCATTCATGTGATTGTGAGTAAGAATAAGACTGAACCTAGCATGGAAGGATTGTCGATACTGTACCTTTGCTGACATCTGCAGACCGACTAACTCTATCTCTAAGATCTGTAGGATCTTGAGAGAAGAAAGAATCGACATTGTCCTCCAGAGTTCTATCATCCACAAAACGGTCCATATCAGCCTGCAATAAATCAAATCGAACATGTAAATGCAGTTCTAGAGGCAACTCCTCCCAATTGGAGTGGATAACTCTTAAATTGATGCATTATTCATATGAAATAGGAAAGAGTGCAAACATGCTGTTTTCCCCACAAGAGGCTTGTAAATGCAATAAAAAGCCAATACTACATGTTCCATTCAGGACTGAAAAGTTGACATGGTGGAATATGTTGATGATGAACCAAGGAATTAAATTAGCTTTTACTCCTATCTATGTAATGTTAGTCTTCTTTCATGCATAGGTGGAATAAGGAAATCAAACAAACTCAACTTTACAACCCACATGTCGGTAAAAGGATGTTCAGAAACATCTGAAGTCTGAATCACTATGGGAACCAATCATTTCATGGCGCAAAGATTCTTCAAAAAAAAACTATTATTTTGGAGTATCGTTCCAAAGCAGAAGTTAGATTTAATATCTACAAAGTAACATATCTTTGTTCCATGTCTTCAATTCTTCTCGCTTACTGTTCTATATTTTCTCTAAGAAAAATGCATATTTAGCTTCCTCTATTATCACTGTTTTTTCAATTGGGTCCATGTACATTTATTACAACAAGATGAATCCTTCTACATATATTTTGATAAAAAACTAATTCCATAAATGAAGATGGTAAATTCAGTATGTAGAATATCTAATTTCATCCTTATAATTTACATGTTATGTATTTATTTCCTTAAACTTCACTCTTAATCAATTTAATATATCTCTCCCAAAAAAAACAAAATCATCCAACTAAAATGTAAAGTCCAATTACATAAGCTTTTTTTAAGGAAATCAAAGTCATTACTCTTTATCCACGTGGGATGGGATGTAACAAACTTCAGGACTTAAAAGCTCTAATGTCCTCATCAGAGGATAAATCTAAACTCAAGCCTAACAGATAGTCTAGAATTATATTCCAAAAGACGATTGACACTTAGGTCCATCACATTTGTACTAGCATGTTATCCAAATCCAAACTCAGCCTAACAAATAGTTCAGAATTGTATTCCACCAAAAGAATTGACAATTAGGTCCATATCTCTACTGGTATGTTGCTCTGATACTAATTATAATGCCCGAGTCCAATACAATATTGACCTAATATCTTGTGGCACTACAAAGCTTATCCACGTGGCCTAAAAAGTCAACCTCTTGATACTATTTTTCCATGTAGGATGGGATGTCAAACTATTTATTAATTTAAGATTTTCAATAATCTTATTATCTGTGTACCCAATAATATTAAGAGTAGCAGCAGCTCTTAATATAACAGTTAAAACTATTTATTATTAAAATATTTTTAAACATTAGTTTGTTTGTAGTAATATTTAAAATACAATTAAAAGTACCCACTTTGTACCGGTACATGTACATGGATCTAATTTAAACGACATTGATAATATAAGAGATCAAATGTGCATTTTTTTTCTTTTCACTATCATAACACCACTCATGATAAAAAGAATGCACATCATGAATTTAGCAGACCGTAACTGCAAAAGGGCAATTTTACCTAACTCTTTCAACCATCCTCTACCTACATAGTCCAATGCATAATTCACTAAACCAAAATGTAACAACATTAAATGAATAGATTTTGCATCTGACATACTAATGAGTCAAAATGCAAATGAAGCAACAAAGAGATATTTAATGCTGTGTGCATTCAGAAGCTTTTTAAGAGAACCACTGAACATCCTCCATCAACAGTGCACAGGGTAAAGCTGCATGACATTCTGTTGTAGAGGGGGAGCATTGATACTAGACCACATATCTATACGGAACAAAAGCGGGTCTCATACTTATTTATGTGAGAATTTTCTTTCTCCTTTCCCTTGATGTGATGTATATTTCTATCATATATCTCTTTCCATTTAGTAATTAGGATCACAGATAAAGATACAAAAACAAAAATACCTTTTTACTCTTTCATATATTAGGGGGGGTTTACTTGGAAAAAAGTGTTCCACATTGATTCATATTAACACAAAAGAAGTGGTTCATCAAAGCAATTCAGATGGGACCAAACTTAAAGTACAGGAAAAAATGGCCTGGGTAAAATCAGTGTGAAGGAAATTTACAGCAAGAAAATAAGATTAGAGCTTACAAGTTCATTTGAAGCAGATGCAAGGGAGCCCAATCCATCAGAGCCAAACATAAGCAAAGACTTGGAAGAACCACCATTATGTGACAAAGTAGGCATTGACATAGCATCCGCTGGCGTGTGAGTAGATGGTGTTGATGGAGAACTGGGGGATGGTCCAGTGGTATTAGCAGTGCCTGAGCTATTGGCGGGGCCGGAGGAGGATCCTGGTTGCTTTCTCTTTCGCACAATTTGGCCTTTTGAAGCCTTTCCACAAAAACATCAGTTAGAAGCCCGTTGGAGAAATGAAAGTTAATCAATCAGGGTGACATTCAGGTTCTAAAAACAATACCATACATGGAATGAATTATGAATGGAAGAAGAAGAAAAAGATGAAAAGAGAAAGCCATATAAGCATTCAAGTTCCAAAAATAATGTCAATTACAGAATTTAGTAAAATTGGAAATTACAAATTATTCACATGCATGCATAGTAAACTAACTTTACGGGGGATGGGAGGGAGAGGAACAGAAGATACTTTATTAGCAATGGATGTAAGAGCAAAAGGTAGCTCTGTCTTCACTGAGTCCAAATAAATTAGGAGATGCTACATCTGTGTCGGAGTCACTTTAAATGAACTTTCTAGAAAAGCATATAAATTTGAGGGTGCAACACTTAGCAACATGGGTCATACTAAGATTTGAGAAAATGACAGAACCAATCAATATAATTTGCACAGATAGTCACTAAGTAACAAACCTGATCATTTCCTTGAAAAGCATTTGACATGCTACCATCTGCTGTTAAGCTACTAGAACCAATCATTTTTTCTTGTTGATGAATGTGGTGATTAGAGTTTTGAGACTGTTGACTCATAAGCTGATGCTGTGCATACTGTTGTTGCTGTTGCTGTTGGCTGTTGTTCTGCAGTTGTTGCTGCTGCAACTAAGAAACATGCAGTCAATAAATAATCATATGCGTTCAGGAAGTTAACACGAAACATACAGCAAATAATTAAAAACTGCGTTCAGGAAGCTAATACAGTTAGATATGACTTGCAACACTAAGCATAAGGCAAATAAAAGAATGCCTTAATTAGTAGATCTGTGTCTCCACGTGACAACATAGAGCTATTAACTTGCATTGCTGATCCAAAATTCCCAAGCATGTCACTAGAATTTAAGGAGCCATCCTTCCCAAGACCCATATTCTGGTTATTAAGAAGCATTCTCAGTTTCCTACGTTCCAAATCATTGATAGATTGTGATGTCAAGTTCTGTTGAGCCTGAAGAATCAGTTGTTGTTGTAGCTGATATTTACTGAGCGGCTGAGGAGATTGCATTAATCTTTGATGCTGAAGAAGCCCAAGCTGATCCACTCCCTAAAATTTTCCCAGGTTAGATTGGTTTATTCTAAGTTGTAACTTCTTTTAAACGCTGATATTAGGCAAAACTTACTGTTAGAGGCCATCCTTTCAAAGTCAAGTTGCTCCCTCCTTGATTTTGTCCTGTAAACAATGAGAAAAGTGTTAATTTCAACCACATAATCAAATAAAATTTCATTGCTTCTACTGTTTGTCGTGCCTGATAATGATATTTAAAGTGATCTTAAATTAAATCTAATATAGCAAACATTAAATCAGTAAGAACATGTAAATGTTATTAAAACCTAACATTTTTCTACTTCAACATCTTTCTCAATTATAGAAGAACAAAAGCTTCCTTTGCAGTTCCTATTATCACCTAATGGGTAACAAATAAATGGTGCAAGCAGACAATCAATCAACTTATAGGAATCCATAAATTGAAGTTTATTAAGCCTTAAGTATGATGAATGCCTTGTTAAAAAGATGTACTATTTTTTAACAAAGGCTTAATTCCTTAAAAAAAAAACTCACCTTGCACTTTTTTTTCGTTTATACCCTGACCTTGTAAAAACACCCAATTTTGGGTTTTTAAGTTTAATCCCTACCCAAAAGCATTAAATGGTACTCTTTTCATTTGGAAAAGAGTTTATATCATAATTTTTTCTATTTTAAAAAATACAAACAAGTCCTTCAACTTAAAAATATTCAAATACATCCTAATAATTAATTAAATTTTTTTATTTTATAAAATTAAAAAAAAAATCCGAGGAGCGGCGTTGGAGGAGCGGCGACCGCTCCTTTTCCAATTTGGAGAACGAGCGGCCGCCGCTCCTTCTCTGATGAAAAGGAGCGGCGGCGGCGGCTCCAGAAAGATTTAAAAAAAATTAAAAAAAAGGGTATTTTTGTACTATTAATAACATTAATATCTAATTAATATGTAGGTTAAAAATGAAGGATTGTTTTAAACTCTTTTCCAAATGAAAAAAGTACAATTTAATGTTTTTGGGTAGGGATGAAACTTAAAAACCCAAAATTGGGTACAAATGGTGTTTTTACAAAACCAAAAAAAAGTGTAAGGTGGGTTTTTTTTAAGGAATTAAGCCTTCAACAAATTATCATAGCATATCATCTTTATAGCATACCAACTAGAACATTAACGAACGTCGAACACCGATGATTCTCACACACAAATAAATAAATAATGTGCGTGCATGCCAACAATTGATAATATAAAGACGTAAATCTATAAATTGTTGCAACCGATCAAAATCCCGTAGCAACGATATTTTTGCAGAAGAATGAAGTTTAAGATCTTTTGTCTGAGTGATTCATCAAACTATCAGCACTTTATGCATGTGATAAACCATTTGGCTTACTTAAATCCTGGATGATTTTGTCAAACAGCCTCAATCTCAAACTCAAAATCATGAGAACTAAAAGAATTTAAGAATTTTAAGGGGGGTAGATTCTATATATATACTTTCATTCTTTCTTTTTTGTCAACAATATTTGCAAAGATGGGTTTATAAATACATTTTCCAAGAGCTTCTAAAGTTGCAAATTCAGCCTTGTTTTGTATGTTTCAGTATTAAAACTCAAAGATGTATCTCAATGCGAAATCAATTGTGATCATAAGCATGAGAGCATGCATAACGTAATTGTAATTCAATAATTTCCACATACAGTTCATTTAAGTTAGAAGCAACACTTTCAAACATCTGGGGAGCAATGTCCTCCATATAACAACACCGCAATCAACAAATATAATTCCTACTACATTTCATAGGAATGGCAAGATATTGGCCATATTGGTATTTGATTTTTAGCACCTAATATAATGCAAAGGTAGAGACAAGAATTCATAAAGGTAACACGAGTTTCTACCGTGAACTCCAATCAGTGGTCCCTCTGTAACGGCAGCCCTGGGATTTATCATTGCATTTATCTCACTCTTTAAATCCTATTGCAGAAAGAATGTCAGATAAAAAATACTATAGACCATGCCATGAGTTCAGCGTAGAGTTTACCTGAGTAGACATAGAAAGTTGCTGACTACGATTTTGAGTTTGCTGAAAATTTCCTGATCCTCCAGGTGCACCATGCAGTGGTTGCCTACAAAAAAAAAAGCCAGCACATAAAATAAGTCTCCGCTACACACAAACATCAAGACATAAGATAGACACTGCAACAAAGCAATATGACAATCTATTGTGCAAACTTACCCTGGAGGCTGACCACCCATTGCAGCTGCTTTCAACAATGAGGCATGATTTGAATCCAGAAGCTGGCCCACATTATCGCTCAGTCTTGACTGCATGAAAATCTAATGTTAAGACCATAAGGATGAACAGAAAAGATTCAATCTAAAATCTCAAACAAAACTGAGAACCTTCATAGCCATATCTTCCAAGGAATCCCTCTGAATTGGAAGCTTTAGTCTGTCCTCGTACATTTTGGTTGCCAAAGCATTTGCAGTTGCAGGGTTGTGTCTTGTGACATCATTAGGAGCAAGTGCACTGGCAGTCCCACCTGGATGCTGATTAGCATCTCTTCTTTGCTGTTGTTGCTGCTGGTGCATCTGCTGTTGTTGCTGCTGGTGCATCTGCTGTTGTTGCTGCTGGTGCATCTGCTGCTGCTGCTGCTGCTGCTGCTGTTGCTGCTGTTGTTGCTGCTGCTGCTGCTGAGCTTGTCTCTGTAATAAAAGATGCTGCATTTGCTGATTTTGCTGAGGTTTTGGATGTTGCTGCTGCTGCTGTTGCTGTTGCTGCTGCAGTTCTCGTGCCTTGACCACTTGACTCTGCCATTTTCAAAACATTGATCTATAATCTTATAAAATATATTATCATTATAGCAATTATACCGCAAATCAATAGATATAAATCTCAGTGGAAACAGAGTACTTCATTTCTATATTCTGACAGCAGCAAAGAGACAAAGCCTGATTGTAATATCCCAAATGTGTTGAGCAAACAAGTGAAAGGAAGTCTACTTTAGCCTCTTGTAATACGAAGTGATAACGTAGCCTCTTACTAGGTTTTTTTGTGTTACTACTTACTATAATTAGTTGCTTCACCCCTACTAATTATACTACTACGTTATCAAGAAGTAATCTCTAACAATATCAACATGCAGAAAGAGTTATCAATTGAACATGAGGACAAAATAGCACAGAAATTCTTCTTTACCAAGGAAGGGTTCAGTGGAAAGATCCAGTTAGAACTGAAAATTTTCCAAGCATACAACTGCAATAGAGATATTTACCAACTACAGGCTCTCAGTAATGCAACTCATTGTCCTAGCCAAAATTGATATTTAATGTAATCAAATTCAGAAAGAATAAGACAGTAATCAGGTCATAGTACAACCCATGGAAAGAACAAAAAAAAGAGATAAACTGACTCGGGGAATACTTAGAATGTTAACTAAACTAAGAGCACTTATGAATTCCTATATCAAAAAATACGATAAAAAAAACCTCAATGTAAGATGCAGCAGATTCGGAGTGCTTCTCATTTGTCCTCGAGATAAAAATATCCCAAAAGACAGACCACCATTCAAATAGAAAACCACCAGGTGCATCAATAGCTGGGAAAAAAGTAAACAAAACAGAATTATACAATTACAAACTAAAAGAAGGTAATTGATGTGCAAAATATGTTCCCAATCTATCCGTTTCAACCAGACAGTCTTACCAACAGGATCTGTCGACACTTTCCCTTCAGCCTGAAATGCCTTGGCAGCAGTATGCAGTTTTCTTTTCATAAGATAATCGTATATATAAACATCCAACCTATTATACCAAGGAATAAAGACATAATGCCAGTCAAAATACTAGTAAGTAGTAACAAAAAAAAAAAACCTAGTAAGTAGCAAACAGGAATGACAAACACGTAAGAATTGAAGGCCAAAAAGCTCCAGCTGCTACTAAAATGTAGACAGGTGAATAAATTCATTTCCAAATTTAACCAGCTTAGTACTATAGTAGAGATCAGATCGAAACGAGCACTGAGGTAATCCATTTGAAAGTGAATTTCATAATGTAGAAAAAGTAAACAGCTTCCAAAATAACTAAAGAAAAGTTCATCTTTTGCAAACAAATTTTTCATTTGCAAAAAGCAAATTGTTTTTAGTTGAACAGATTTAAACATTGGAAACACAGGAAAACTAACATTATACAGACCTTAATCTCAGAAGTCAACTGAACAAAATAAAGACCTAACTTTCATGTCTTGTAAAAGAAAATGGCAGCACCAAAACATAATTTCAAAACCCTAAATAGAAATGAACCACAAAAAAGCAAAAAGCAAAACTTTGTATTCCAAAGAATCCAATGATTGTACAGAAAACACCAAGGCAGCAATGAATGAAGAAAAAGAAATAAGAAAATGGTCAGCGCCCAAAATTAAAAACAAAAGAAAAATGAAACCCTAACACCGAAAAGTGCAAAAGCAAAAATGAAGAAAACCCAGAAATGAAATAGTGAATCTTACATTTTATCAGCTTCCCAATTGGTTTGAGGCTGAGACTGAGACTGAGACTGAGACTGAGACTGAGAATTATTAGACTGAGACATGATTTTTCTCTTCTTTTAAAAATGCTTTTTACTGATCAATTAAAATCAAGAAATGGGTGATGAAAAGGGATGAGAACCGAGAACTGAGAATCAAGAAACAAAGAATGTCAGTCGGGGGAAACAAAAATACAAATTGGTCAGATTCTTTAATTTTTTTTAAAAAAAAAACACGTTCCTTTTTTTACGATTTCCAAGAAGAAAATAGAACTTTTTAGTCCTAAAATTAATCAATTATGATTTATGAAGAATGGCTGCCTGCCACCACTTTTTATTTTGAGGAGAAATTGGATGATGACAATAATCTTCGTAAGCAACAAATTCTTTTTACAATTATTAATCATGTATATTATATTATGATAAAACAATTTCTTCAATATATGAATTCTAGAATGTCTGCGCTATCTTTTTCTTGTCTTTTAATTTTATGTTTTAATAATCTTTAACTTCAGACTATATCTTTAAAAAAATCAAAACAATGAATTTAAATTTATAATAATCAATAATTTACGATTATAATATAAATACTTGGTAATTTAGTAAAATGTAATCATTAGTTTAATATATAATAAATTTTAGATCAAACTAAATCAAAAATATGTAAATAAATTAATATTAGTTGAATAATTTTAAAAATTATCATTAAACTAAATAATAAAACGCTAAAATAAAAGAAATTAAAGGTTTATATATAATACTTTATAGCTCAAATGGTATAAGTACCGTACAAAACAATATTAAGGTCGTGAGTTTAACCTCCCATTAAATATGCGTTTACCCATCTAAAGTCCATTAAAACAGTCATAACGTGAGTCTAAAAGGAGATTACAAAATATGAATATATCGGTAAACAAATAGTTCCATAACACCTTTAGATAAAAAAATGTGGTTAAATAAATTCTTTGATGTTCTTTTTTAATTATGTACTAATATCATCCTTTAGTAAAAAAAAAGTACTTGTAAATGTTTGTATTCAATTTTTTGGTACAAATAAATAATAATGCTTAAGGAGAGCTACCGTTATAATTTAAAGCAAAAGATATATAAAAAAGGTATAAGCAAAAAAAATCTCAATTTTTTTATAAAAAGTACAGATAAGCTCTTTTATTTTTTTAGCCATAATTAAGCTCTCGTATTTTTAAAATTTAACAATTATATATATGTGCGCACGCGCATAGAAATACTAAAATATAATAAAAATATAATATGAGATGTTTATTAAAAAAATCATATATAAATTTAATACAATATTTATATTTTACTAAAACAATTCTAAATAAAATAATAATAATAATAATAATAATAATAATAATAATAATAATAATAATAATAATAAGATGTATTAACACACTAGTCATACATATATTTAATATTATTTAATATTTTTATTAAAATAACTTGTATAAATATATATAGTAGTAGTATGAGTAAATTTTAATGTTATTATACATGTAAAATATTTTTAGTATATACATAAATATATTAAAAAATTATTAAGAAAATAATAATTTATATAAAACATGATTGAATGAAAAATATTTTTATATTTAAAATATTATAAATATATATGCATGAAATTTTTAAAATTATAATATATATATACCATTATTAAGCAGGGATACAATTATCCAAAAAACAAATATAATATTTAATATTTTATTTTTTATTTTTTATAGGATTATATTTATCTTTTTAATAAGTATGATGATTGTCTTTTTGCTTTAAATTATAACAGAGTTAACTCTCAGTTAGCGTCATGATTTATTTGTACTAAAAAAATTGAGCACAGGAGTTAATATGTATTTTTTTTTACTACATGACAATATTTATATGAAACTAAAAAGTGTAGTAATTTTTTTTATCTTTTGCCTAAAATGCAAGGAGATAGTGGTTGGCAGCTGCAGGTGTTTATTTGTAAGAGGCTAAAATTTAAGGCAGAATGGAAAAAGAAAAAAGTTAATGGAAAATTTAATTAACAAATTTGATGAGAATTGAACGGGGGAGTAGTTATGAATTTGACTCATGAAAATTCACATCAATTTGATACTTTGAGTGTGCCGACAAGGATTGATAAGTTTGGTGAATCCTTAGCACAACGCACGAACCTTGCACCTCAAGTCGAAATCAATCTACAAATGATGGTGTGTTAAACTTTAATTATTTGAAATATATCTTCTGAATTTTTCTCAAAAAAAAATACATATCTTATGAAACTATGAATTTTAGACTCTAAGACATATAAATGAAGGGATCGAAGAGATTATAACAGATTATGTTCACCGAGAAATGACCGGAAATTGGATCTTTTCCGGCCAAAATTAGCGCATTCATACTAGTTAGAAACTTCAGCTCCGTAAACGAAGGAATTTATAAATTTACAAATTCCATATTTTATAAATCTCATTTAACCCATGAATTTTAAAATTCTAAACTCAAACAATACCAAAAAACAAAAGAAGTTAAGGATGCATCATCATTAAGATAGGAAGGGGGCTTAATACATCATTTGACTTTTAAACTATACACTTTTATTCTCTGAAACTCTTAAACTAATTTTGTATTCTATTAGATTTCTTAACTTCTTTTTTATTTTATTTAACCCCTCAACTGCAACTTTTTTGCCGATCTGACCTTTTTCGTCCAGTATGGCAAAAGGGCTAAATACATCATTTGACCCCTAAACTATACCATTTTATTCTCTGCGACCTCTAAACTAATTTCGTATTCTTTTGGACCTCTTAACTCTTTTTTTTGTTCTATTTAACCCCTCATTCGGAATGTGCACACCACACGCGATGACGTGGATAAAATTGCTGACATGGCTTTGCTGACATGAGGTTAAATAGAATAAAAAAATAGTTAAGAGGTCCAATGGAACACTAAAATAGTTTAGAGGTCATAGGAAATAAAAGGGTAAGGTTAGGGGTCAAAAAAAATATTAAGTCTAAATATTTTTTTAATTTAAAATAAAAAATGATGTACTTTACATATTATTTGAAAAAATCATTTAAGGATTTAAAAATCATGAAATTTAGCGTATTTTTCAATTTTAACACAAATTAAAAAAATTCAGAATTGATTTAAAAATTCGAAATTGCAAAAAATTAAAAGCTGGTGTATTAAATTTTTTATAATTGGAAATTCGTGAAACACACTAAAAATTATTATTTTTTTAAAAAATTAGTCTTTTTTTAATATTATCACAGTATAGTAAATTCATATATTTTATAATATCGTTAAAAACAGACAAAGCTTCTTTTATCATTATTGAAATGTAAACAAATATTTACATGTATAAGAAGTTATATTATGTAATTATTTGACTAAATTTCAATATTTTTTTATTTTTCTAGAAGATTAAATGGATAGAAGTTAAATAATTGTATTTTCGAGAAGGTTAAATGGGTAAAAATTAAAAATTTGAAGGTGCAATAGGATAATAAAATAAGTTCAGGGGTCCAATAGAACAAAATAGTGTAGTTAGGGGGTTCAATAGAACAATTTATGCATTTTAATTATCCTTCACGCGCTTCAAAGCGTTTGAAAACACGCGTTTTTGCCACGTTGGATGAAAAAGGTCAGATCGATAAAAAAATTACAGTTGACGGGTTAAATAGAACAAAAAATAAAGTTATGAGGTCCAATAGAATATCAAATTAGTTTAAGAGTCTCAGAGAATAAAAGTGTATAGTTTAGGGGTCAAATGATGTATTAAGCCATGGCAAAAGCATATGTTTTCAAGCGTTTTGAAGCGCGTGAAAGATAATTAAAAGGCATAAATTGTTTTATTTAACCCCTAAACTATACTATTTGGTTCTATTTGACCCCTGAACCATTTTTATTTTCCTACTGCATCTTCAAATTTTTAATTTTTACCTCCTCGGAAATACAATTATTTTAATTTTCAACCATTATATGTCTAGCATGAATGATTAGAAGCATATAAATTAATTTATATACGATCACATATACTTTTTTTTAAATAAATTTATTTTTAATCTTAATAATATTTTTATAAATTGTTAACGACAATAGAAATAAAAAATATAGTAATTTAGTCAAATAATTACATGATATAACTTATTATACATGTAAATATTTGTTTACATTTCAATAATGATACAAGGAGTTTGTCTATTTTTAACGATATTATAAAATATATAAATTTACTATACTGTGATGATACTAAATAAAGATTTAATTGTTTAAAAAATTATAATTTTTACTGTGTTCTACGAATTTCCAATTTTAAATTTTTTAATATAGCAGCTTTTAATTTTTTGCAATTTCTAACTTTTCAATCACTTCTGAATTTTTCAAATTTGTGTTAAAATTGAAAAAACGCTAAATTTCATGATTTTTAAAGTAATTAAGCTTAAATAATTTTTTTCAAATAATATATAAAGTACATTACTTTTTATTTTAAATAAAAAAATATATTTAGGTTTAATTTATTTTTTGACCCCTAAACTTTATTCTTTTATTCTCTATGACCTCTAGACTATTTTACTGTTACATTGGACCTCTTAATTTAACCCCATGTCAGCAAAGCCATGTCAGTAATTTCATCCACGTCAGCGCGCGTTGTGTGCACGTTTCGAATGAGGGGTTAAATAGAACAGAAAAGAGAGTTAAGAGGTCCAATCGAACACTAAATTAGTTTAAATGTCGCAGAGAATAAAATGGTAAAATTTATAGGTCAAATGATGTATTAAGCTATAGGAAGGGCCTATCGTGTCTTTAATGATTAATTTTAATAATTTTTGGAAATATGTTGTATTAAAATACAACGTAAATCTATTGATACAAAAAAAATAAAATACAACATAAATCTAGTGATACAAAAAAAAATACAACTAAACTAAATAAATGACTTACTAGAGTAAATAACACAACAAATAAAATTTTAAAAATAAAAAATTTTAATTGTTACAATAAATAAAAAGAATTCAAATATTAAAAATCTCTTAACAGTTTATATTTTTAACTCTCACTTTTCTCACGCTTTGTTTCAATTATACTTCAATGAACTAATCTGAGTTCATCAAGGATTATAAATTTAAAACAAAAAATTAACAGTAAAACAAATAAAGCAATAAATGTAGCAAAAAAAGACACCAAACCGCTCAAAATCATATAAACTTAGTTTATTCAAATAGAGGTGTAGTAGTAATAAATTTTTAGTCAAAGGCCGAGAAATCGTTTTTCTACACCCCAGCGAAGCTTTAAACCAAGAACACAACTCGGGTTAATGTGGGTTATAAATTTTGAAATGTTCATTTTTTTAGTGAGCCAAAATTTTAAAAAAACTTTTGGATGATCAATTTTACCCTAGAAATATTATCACATCCAAAGTTCATGGTCTGTATAACCCATATTTGGACACCCCTAACTGTTAAAAAAAATAGAAAGATAGAATGTCTTCTAAAGAGAGAAAGCTCCCTGTTTTTTCAATAATTTTTCAATTAATTTTTAGTTACTAAATAATAAGAAAACAGATAAAGCAACAACCACTTAAACTAAAATAAGTTTGGCCAGAGAATTAACCTAACATATATGTATCCATCCATACAACTTGCACTCACATATTGATATATAGGTTGCAACATTAGATGCCTGACTCCAGAACAACATGAGACCAAAATCGACCAGTTGCAAGAGGTGCTGACAGTTTTTGAGTCTGAAAATCACAGAGGCAGTTGTTAGCAATCAGAACTTCAATCAAGGTCATCATCATTAATTCCAATGATTAAACGTCGTTTCGACATTAAGAATGTTGCATATCTCAGGAAACTAGAACGTATTTTGACCCACGAGAAAAATTGATTTTGTGCTCGTTATAGAATTTTAGTGTAACTGGAACCTTATACCTACTTCCAAGTATATGTGTGACCCTTGGAGACAAATATTGAAAAATCATATCAAGTAGGGCATCAAAAACAAAAACGCACATTCAAATTCATGTTTCCATGATCAGTAAAATCCCAGTGACAACAAAATTTAAGCAAATGGAAAAATATGGATGACTAACTGCTACCTTCAGCTAATTAAATTTCGGTACAATATTACTTCCATCCAGACATCAGTAAAAGAGTGACGAGTTAACAATGCTGATTCATTTTATCATTATAAAGATCTCGGATCCCCTTAATGCATATAGAGTTGAGGAAGTTTTTTGATATTGAGTGGCAAAAAAAATTAGCATCAATGCTGTTATTGTCATTGTTGCTCAACTCATCATTTGTGAGGTTGTGAACAGGTGAATGCATACAGGTGAAGGAACTCAACCAATGGGGAAAACATGTAACCAATACCAGCGATAGCGAAGCCTAACATGGGTTTGATTATGTACTGAGCCAAAAATATTGTTCAGGTGCTAGGTAGTGCCTAAGAAGTCATACTACTACTAGAAACACCGATCACAGCGAACCAAGTTAATTTAGCCTCTGCAAATACAATTATTACATAATTAAGCTGACTCAAAATTTTGACTTAAAAACAAGAGTCTTCTCTTGATAAAAAAACTCGGGTTAGAGTTAGATACCGAGAAGTTTGAATGACATGCAAAGGGGCACCAACAGCAACGATTGGGTTGCTCTGAGACTGTATTGGAGAAATTCTTCCATTGCCAGGCAAGGAAATTCCATTTCTTATATCTGATCGTTCAAATGCACAGCAGAATTGATTAACAGCCACATACTTGAACACTAAAATCATCAAATGAAAAAGCAAGCAGCTCATAGAAAAGGAAATAGTGATTTAAACAAACACCTAGAAATCAAATAAATGTAATAGCAAGAACGAAACATACCCAGAATCCCAGATAACTGCTGCTTTTTATCCAGCTGAAGCCAACCAGTGAAGTTATAGCATGATACCAAATACCAATTGTCATGTTTGCTATCCATGAAAATGAACATAATGGTAAATGGCACATAAACATAAACATAATGATTCATGATTTCATTCGTCGATCTCATTTTGAAACTCGGGTTCTGCATCTTTTCCAGTCTCACCAGGCTTTGATTTGTCAATAAACATACCACGGCGACCCAGAATGACAAGATCAAGAAGTTTTCTCCGGATGTCATATACTGGATTAGGATCAATTAAGAGATCCCTCTCATATGCTTCCCTGAGAAAAACAGTATGTCTCTTTCCTTTGGTAGACAAATAAAATATACCTGGATGATCCAAGAACAAATCCCTTATGTTTAAATCAATCCCGAAACATTTTCTGAAATGGCTTATCTTCTCCACCTCCACCATCTTCTCCACCGTCAAACTCAAAAACTCATGCACAATCGCCACTGATCTTTTCTCGAATCTCAAAATTCCTGCTTTAGATTTTATTGTCTCTTCCAATTTCTGATAGGGTCCTATGTATGGTAATCTCTGCCATTCCTTGACCTTAGCCCTGAAATTCTTACTCAACCACATTCCCGGAGGATACTGATGTTTGAAACTATATTGAATTTCGGTTCTATCAGCACTACAATCCTTCCTACAACATTCAGTCACCCTCCAACTTTCAACTGCCGCTGTGAAATGGTTGTCAGGAATTTCATCCACCAGCTCCAGAACATGCGTATTGGGCTCATGGGCATCTCGCAATCTAAACAGCCGCGGATTTTGGGATATGAGCGAGTCCTCAAAGTCATCAGGCAGCCCGAGCTCCCTCCAAACCTTGAAGACGGCACGAAGAGGCAACGATTTAGTAGTGGACAATGCTAAAAGGCGAACCAACCGATCAACAACAACAGGCAAGGAATCACTTATAACCTGAGCTTCTCGGCGGGAAATCTCGAGAGCAGTATCGGTCAATCTGCAAAAGGGTTTAGACAATGTGGGATTGTAGAAAATGTGGAAAATGTGAGGATATCTACGGAGGAAAGAAGGGGCGCCACGGTTAAGGTGAAGCGTCTGGGAGAGTCTGGAGAGGAAATCAAGAGAAACTGATGGAGGGGTGTTGGACTTGGTGGGGTTTGCGAGAATGAGGTCTTGGATAGAAATGACTTTGAGAAGGTTTTTATACCTTTCCATAAGTTTCTCAAACGTAGCATCTCTATATCTGGACGCTACATACTGAGCAGAGGTTGTTTTGGATCTTATAGTTATAGCTGCCGTAAATGGGTGTTTCAAAACCAGTCTAAAAATCTGACTTCTCATTCTCATGTGTCCTTTTTGCAAACTGGATCTTCTCTAAAGTCACAATAAACATGTAAAATGCCTACATAAGAAAGTGAATAGCGTGCATCTGCAAGCTAGAGAAGGCCTAGTACCGCAAGATGTCAAGCCTATCATATCAGCTGCATGATTATGATTAACTGGATCATTATTAAAAGGACATACAGCAACTTAAATCAAGTGAAATACGAACTCGATGAGTTGCAAAAGAAAGACAAATGAAATTACACACACTTAACTGCCTTCTCTATTAAGCATTTCATCGAACATGTGGTGAGCATTGAACGTTGAGGCTCATCGTCAAGGATAGATTAGATCGGATGTTTTGGCTTATGGCTTTGATATTTTACCAGCAAAAAAATCATATTACATGTCGTTAGGAAATATAGCAATACAGAAATAAAGGCTGTGCATTAGTAACATCTAGTTATATCATATATGAGTGGGCAGGGTAGGATTTATGGCTTTGATTTCTTAATCAGCATTTAAGTAAGTTTTGAGTTAGAAAGTGCTCTCCGTTTTTTTTTCCCCATGTTGTTAGGAGCAAACAGGGTTCATTTGGATTGGGTTTGATTTAGTAAAATTTAAAATCAAAAATAAAAACATTAAATTACAACAAATATTTATACAAAATTTCAATTCAATTAATTAAAAGTTACTGTCAATTTCAGGTCGGCTTGGTTTGATAGATATAGATATAGATAATAATTTAAATAACAGTTCAATTTATATTATATTAATTTAAATTTATATACAAATGTATATGTATTAATTTATATATTATATACACACACATATAATAAAATAATATTATTATAAAGTTTGATTTTTCAATCAATTCAGCAAACCAATGATAAAACAAATTAAATTTAAAAAGAACATACTTTTAATATATTCACATCCAATTAATTTTTTAATTGATAAAATTTAATTTATATGCATCTTGATTAACATTAGAAAACTCTTGAATAGAAATTGACAAATAAGATAGTGCATGTTTACCATGAACTAGTGACCTCTAAATTATTTTATGACTTGTTACTAGAAACTAAGAAAATTCAACTTACAAGCAGAAGCATGATCCCAATTTTAATGCTAATCCAAAATCTTTATTTCTCCCTAAATTGAACACAAAAGGGAAGCAAATGCTACAGCTTAATAGAAGACAAATATTTTCCCATGAATTTCTAGTAAAGGCTAACAATTCTCTAAGCAATGGAAATGTTTTTTTATTCCTTGAAGTCATCCTTGTCATCAACAGGAATTGGCATGTTCCTCCAAAACACTGCAAGAGCACTCCCACCAAGCTGCAATGCAGATTTACAAAGGAAAATCAGCACAACAGTGAGCGTCCAGAAGAAAACAGATAATTTAAGCTCTGCGCAAGTCGAGTAAAAATACTTACCGCCATGCAAACAACACTAACAGCAGAAGGCACAGCCACTAAGGGATTAGTGAAATGTTTTTGGGCAAGCAAAAATCCAAGTGCAGAGCTCTGAAGACGCACGAAACAAAGTTAGTGAAAAGTAACCTTTATTTGAGTCGGTTCAACTCTTTGCAAATAAATTCATTTTGCTATAACCAAGACTAAATTTGCAGAAGTTAAAATATGCAATTACTAAATAATTTCTAAGTCAAATACAATCATATTCATTTACAAATGAATTCCACATTCAACAACAAAAATTTGAACCAAACAGCATAAATAAGTTGGAGACTTAAAGAAATAAGTGTAGGTTGTATCTGCATAAACAAGCAGATATATTAACTTATTAACACCAACCCTAAGCAACATGTATCCAGCAATATATTTACTAGAGTGAATATTCAAATATAAAATTGAACATTTTGTGGCTTAGACTAACAGATGAATTGCCAAATAATGATATTTGTGTATTGCTCACTAAGGTATCTTAGTTCATGATAGTTGAAAAGCTAACCAGTAGTCATTAGTCAGTATGCAACAACAGTTGAGACTTTTATTTTCTACATATTCTAAACGTAAGATGCATGGCTACACTTCGGCCAACTATGTGTTTCATATGGCACTGTTCCATATATCGTTTCATATGTTCACTTCATTTTTCTAATAACCAAACAGCTGTAATCAAAGCAAACGAGTGATACGCTCTTGCATATAGTCATATTTAAACATGTCAATTGTATAACATAAGCATCAGAAGAAGCAAACTTGTATTGTGGGGGGTGAAAGTGGTAGTGTTATATCCACAAAATATAGTAACCGA
Organism: Mercurialis annua; assembly: GCF_937616625.2. Lineage (NCBI taxonomy): Eukaryota > Viridiplantae > Streptophyta > Magnoliopsida > Malpighiales > Euphorbiaceae > Mercurialis > Mercurialis annua. Next base: position 51,950,216 of record NC_065570.1, on the reverse strand, counting down.
CTTGAAAACTTCATCTTAACATTTACCTGCATCCCACATTCTATGGATATAGTACGAGAGGTGGATTCGCCAAATGATGTTTTTGACAACCAATAACCAATAGCAAATGCAGCACCATGTAGGGCAGCCACGGGCAATATTAGTTGTGCTCCTTGAGTTTTCAAGACATCAGCAACTTGCCCAATCTAAGAAATGGCGATTGAGGTAAATCCTAAATGAAGCAACTAATTCCAAAACATAAAATAAATCCCTAAATATAACTTACAGGGCTTGCGCAGAGTAGCGTTGTGAGAATAACTCCAATCAAAGGTGTCACAGTGATTATTTTTGAAGTGAATTTAGGGAAAAATTCATTTGCTAGCACTGTCATATAAGGAAGAGCAAGTTAAACACAAAACAAATTGAGCAATCTATTAGATTGACGTCTATTCTCGATGCCCTTGAAAACACAATTTTTAAGCACTTTTCAGTTACCTCCAATTATAGTTGGTACTAAAACAACCTGAAATGTACTGATAGCCAATCCCTGAATTGATGTCAAAAAATGAAAGTTGTCAGAAACCACAAATTAATGTGTTTGTAGATGCAGATAAATTTATAAAACATTTCCAACAATTAATATAGAGAGCCCATGTTATAATATCAACAAAATGAAAGTTGATATAAAAATTTTCATGTTACAGTACATAACCACCCTCATATTTTACATATCGATGTTGCAGTTGAATTTGCAGCTATTGATGCTTTGTTGTAATGTAAGCTGATGTGAATATGCATATACTGAAAGTACATTATTTCTTATTCTGGATGGAGCTTGAAGATACCTCAATGACTCCTTAACCTGACATGCTATATATAAAATCTTTGGCCTATACGGGTCTGGTTAAGTGTCTAGCAATCCCCAAAACATTATGCAGCTGTATATGCGAGTGATGCATCAATCATACAATAAATTTGTCTGCGGTCATCAATCTCGTGTCCTAAGAGCCTAGAGGCTCTTAAGCAGTCAACGGTTAAGTCTGTTTAACATACCGCAGCATCAACCGGAACAAGCTGACCAGCGAGAAGCTTAGTAAGGAGAGGTGTCATGATAATTGCTCCAATGGTTGAACACCTACAGGAATTCAAGAGAATTTTTGTTATAGATTTAAATATAGCAATGAAATCAAAAGTTAACAGATATTAACAGACATATTTCACGAAGTTGCAACCACTTATTCTAACAACATGAGAATCTGTCTCTAATGTAAATGTCAACCATGTTAGCTAAAAAATAGTGAAGCCAACTAACTACCCCTTAATTTCGACATCTATACCATGTACAAAAGCATTCAAAAACATAAGTTTCCCTTTGCTTTAATCAGCTTTCCTAGTTAGCAAGACAATAAGTGGGACCAAAACAAGTGACAAAGAACCATATTATAGTACAAGGGTTGGGTAGTCTTCGAAACAAAGGAGCTCAACCTATTGCATTCTTCAATGGAGTCAGATGAATAAAAAAAACATTTAATGGCTGATTCCGAGTATGATTGCTAAGACAATTTGCTGCTATTTTGCAAACTGGCCACACCGGGTATCTTCACTGTGGAAAATGTTATCCACATGGCTGCGTATTCTTTATGCTAAGAATGCAATATGGGCTTCAGAACCGAAAGCATATTATCGGAAAACAGAGTAAGCAACAACCTCTTAAACTAAAATAGGTTGGCCAGAGAATCAACCCAACAAATATGTATGCAGCCATACAACTTGCACTCACGTTGTCATGAGAACAGAAAGCGCTACATTTCCCTTTGATATATAGGTTGCGACATTAGATGCCTGACCTCCAGGACAACATGAGACCAAAATAAGACCAGTTGCAAGAGGTGCTGACAGTTTTAGAGTCTGAAAATCACAGAGGCAATTGTTAGCAATCAGAAATTTAATCAAGGTCATCATCATCAATGCCAATGATAAAAAAATTGTTTCAAAATTCAGAATGTTGTATATCTCAGGAACTATACGTATTTTGACCCGTGAGAAAATTGATTTTGTGATCGTTTTAGCGCAGTAATTATCGGGCGACCTTTTGAGACAAATAATAGAAAAAACATATTAACTCTGACATCAAAAAAAAAATCTGCACATTCAAATTTGAGTTTCCATGATCAGTAAAATCCTAGTGCGAAAAAAGTTAAAGCAAATGGAAAAATATGGATCATTACTACCTTCAGCTAATTAAATTTTCCTACAATATCACTGCCATCCAGACATCATTAAAAGAGTGAAGAGTTAACAATGCCGTATCATTTCAATGATGTTGGAGCCCCTTAATGCATCTAGAGTCACGGAAGTTATTTTGAATTTGAGTGGCAACAAAAAAAATCAGCATCAATGCTTTTACTGTCATTGTTGCTCAACTCAATCATTTGTGAGGTTGTGATGTGAACAAGTGAATGCATACAGGTGAAGGAACTCAACCAATGGGAAAAACATGCAACAAATACCATTGCGATAGCGAAGCCTAACATGGGTTTGATTAAGTACTGAGCCAAAAATCCTACACCCACCTGCAAAAAAGAAGGATATTGTTCAGGAAAGGTACTGGAAAGAGGCTGTTCTTAGCAGCTGCCCTGCTAATTAAGGCATAAATGAGTGTCTTACTGTCCATGGATTTCTTAAACACCGTCTAAAATCTTCAAATGTCAAAGTCAATCCCATTGATAGCATGAGAAATCCAAGGCCAAGGGTAAATAGGTCTGTCTGCAGCCATGTGACCTGAAGGAAAGCACCAAAGGTTGGCTCAGTAACACTGTAACAGTAAATTTCTTATTATTAAAGAAGCAAAACAACACTTAAATAGTACCGCAGCTGGCTTGTAGATACCAATGATGGTGCCCAATATAACCTGTCCACGGAAATAAACATTTAGCATGCAAAATTAATAAGGAAAAAAAACATTACACATTAAAGATAAAGATTCGCACATAATATCTAGATATAATAGGAAGAAAAATCAGATTTTACTGTGACAAACATACCCACACAGGGAAGAGAGTTGTAAGAGTTTCAATTATCTTTTCGTATGTGCTCATTCCACTAGGTGTGCTACTGGGAATATCACCAGACATATTCGTTGCAGCCTTGCACAATACTTGGGAGTTCCTACAAAAAGCAAATGAAATGTTACAATCTATGTTGCACGGAAACTTCTCCAAGCCTTACATTTCGGCATTTCGTTTCCACTTCTATTTCCGGAAATGTTTTAAGACTACAAAACTCTATTTATAACATATTCTTGTAAAAAAAAGTTGTTTCGCCCTTCTATATTTCATCGTTTTCTCATTTTCCGTTTCAGTTTCCATGCTATAGGGGTTATGAGAGACCAAAAATAGCATTGCATTCTGTAAACAAGTAAAAACATAAGACCTGAACAAAAAATAACTGACTGAAACTGAGGAAAGTAATCAGACAGGAACAGTTCAGGTACTACTACTAGATTCAGTGATGACAGCAGATTAAGGTAATTTAGCCTCTGCAAACACCATTATTACATAATTATATTAAATCAAAAAGAACAGAACTCTGTGATAAAGAACTCAGATTATAATAGGATACCGATAAGGAGCACCAACAGCAACAACTGGACTTCGTGGCTTGCACTGAATTGGACAAATTCCTCCATTGTCAGGCAAAGAAATTCCATTTCTGATATCTGATAAGAAAATTCACAGCACAGTTGATTTAAAAAAAAACACATAATTGAACATTAAAAACATCAGAAAGCAAGAACAAAAGATACCCAGATGAAATCTTATTCTCCTATTAGCAGGAAAACAAGAACTGGGTCTATAAACCGCTTCACACGTCTGTAACTTGCAATCTTTAATCAAGAATCTGGAAGCCATGGAAGCCATATTTGAAAAGAAGAAGAAGAAATGAAGTGGGTTTAAGTGAGATTTAGAAGTTTGACATGGAAATGGCTCCAAATTGAAGTAAAAGGGATAAAAATAAATGAGCTAAGATAATCGTGGAAACCGATGAACCACACACACACATCCATTCAGGGCCAAGGGGCTGTTTGTTGCTATCTTCAACATTATTAATGAAACTTGTTATGTTTCTTGTTTTTTTCTGTTTCATTTTTGGGTCCCACTTTTAACTTCCAATTTTCTTTGAGAAAGTGATGGGCCTTTGTTTTTTACAATCAACTTTGTTTTGAGGAAATTAGACCCACCACCGTCAAAAGCCTATTTATTCTCACAAACACGATGCAGCTTATCCTATTGCAAAATTATTGTAAAAAATTAGCGTGTTTTATATTTACACTTTTCTTTTTAAATTTTACGACATCTTCTCAGATCTCTATTCTTGTTTCTCCAATTCAAGATCTAAAGTCTCACCTAAAATAAATTGATCACACAACAACAACGAGATTACTGCTTCGTCATCATTGAAATCAACTGAGATTATAATTTTTCGGATCTTGTGGTTTTATGAGCAGAGATTGCAGCTTCCGGCGAAGAGTCACGCTGTCGAGAGACGGAAATCAAATTACTTGAGACTGTTTGTCATCTTCCATTTTCACACAAGTCATAATCTCAAAACAACAACAGGAAGAAGAAATGACAAAAAAAAGAAGGCTGACGAATCTTTCACTATCACTGCCGCTGAAACCATGTCGGGAAAAGCTACACTGATTCCACCAAAGTTTCTCTTTTTAGATCACGACAGCTTGAAGAATTGGATGAGAGTTTTTTTAGTACAGAACTCATTAATTTATTTTAATGGATGATGTGGTGATGTTGTTAGGAAGGTGTTTGATGAAATGTCACGGAGAGATTTAATGTTCTGAAATTCAATTATTGATGCATGCTCATCTTAAAATTCAAGTAAAAGATGCATGATATAAGTATAAAAAATGACAACGGCATGGTGCTTTCGCTATTTTGATGCAGAGGAGTAAGTTAGATAATATATATTTGACAAGGACAATACCAAAATTACTTTTCTGTACATAAAAGTACTCCTAATGCATAATGGTCAGAAATATGTATGATGACATAAAGATGAAGTATGTTTCGAAAGAAAGGCGCTGCTAGTCACGTTTTGCAAGATATTGTAGCGGAGACGGGTTTTGCAGACTTTATTTATTGCTGCAGCTGTCGTTAGTGAGCCACAGATTGGATGTTGTTGTTTGACGGTTGAGCCAAGTATTTTGGTGATGAAGGAAGTTTGTTGATCTGTTATTTTTATGACCAGGTTTTCCGTTGGTTAACCAATGGTTAACTAATGGTTAATCAATAATTTTAGATTTTAATAAAGACGGTTTAGGTTTTGTTTGACAGTTGTTGTTGTGGTGGTGAAGGCGAAGGGGTTTATAATAAAATTTTATAATTTTTTTTTGTTGGTTAACCAATGGTTTACTAATGGTACACCAATAGTTTTGCTTGTAATACACTGTTAGTAAACGTTAAGTTAACCATTGGAAACTTGTAATAATTTTTATTATGATTATATGGTTATTGAATTATTGATAAACTTGAAAAAAAATTAATAAATTTATTTTTAGTACACCGTTAGTTAACCGTGAGTAAATCGTCGAGAAATTTATAGTTAAATTTCCATCTTTTAAGAAATTAATACAAATTTTATGATAGTACACCGTTAGTTAACCGTGAGCAAACCGTCGATAAATTTATAGTTAATTTTCAAAATATTATTTCCATCTTTTAAGAAAAATAGTCGTAAAGAACAAACAAATATAGTAAATTGATATTAGAGCAATAGTTAACTACCTATTAGTTAACTGATAGTAGGCCGTTAGTAAATTAATAGTAACCAATAGTTAACTACATATTACTTAACTGACACTAGACCGAAATTCACTATTATTAAACTGATTATAAACTAATAATTTGGATTTAAAATGTGTTTTATTGTTGGTGAATTATTTTATTTGGTTACCAATGGGTAAGCATGTAGTAAATTATAATAGATCTATTATCAAATTTATTGTGAAAGTATAAATAACTTATTGGCATACCATTAGTAACTCTTTAGTACGTCTTTAGTCTATTCATATTATTTCCATCTTTTACGAAAAATAGCCAGCAAAGTCAATCATAAAGGACAAATAAATATAGTAAATTGATAGTAGATCGATAGTTAGTTGCCTATTAGTTAACTGATAGTAGATCGTTAGTAAATTGATACTAGACCAATAGTTAACTACCTATTAGTTAACTGATAGTAGACCGTTAGTAAATTGATAGTAGACCAATAATTAACTACCTATTAGTTAATTGATAGTAGACCGTAAGTTAACTAAATTGAAATGTTGCACATGAAAAGAAAAATAAGAAAGAAAAAAAACAAATTTTCTACATCCCACTATACATTATAAGGATTTAAGTCTAACATACTAATTAGCTTCTTTCAAATTATCCAAAATAGCAAAATGAGAATTAAATATATCAAATATGGGCATCTCTGCATATAGTACCTACACATATGAAAATGAGGAGAAATTCATAAGATATTAATTTGACCAGAGACCTTCCTAGGAATAATTGGGTAAAAAGTTCTATTTCTCTCTCGTTGCTAAAAAAATCTAAAACGATCTGTTGAAGAGTACTTCAACTGAGTTTCTACCAATGTAAAGAAATAAAAAAGTAAAAAATGGAACTGAAGTGATGATGTTGCTTCGCCACCGGAAACGAAACTTCATATCTGTTGTAAGCTCATCCTCTCAAGTCTCAAACAACAGCTTTGCCACCAGTAACGAAACTTCATCCCCGTCGTAAGCGCATCCTCAAGTCTCATACATCAGCTTTGCCACCGTAACCAGAACTTCATGTCCGTCGCTGCCTGAAAAAATCTTTGGAAAGAAGAAAGTTTTATGCAGAGTTTTGGGTCCAAAAATTTCAATTCGAAAGTTTAAAGCTTTAAGCTTTATATACAACGAACATTACGCAGACAGAGAGTATAACATCACAAACACCAGCAATAAAATAAGAAGCAAAGAATCAAATTACTGAGTCGACAAGTGCAGATATGGAAGAGATTTTATTTATTTGGCTCAATTGAATCCATTTTGTATCAATTTTGAGAGTTTCCATGGATGCTCTGGACTTAAGATCGCGAGACAAATCCAAGATTTTGATCAAACCTTATTTTTCAAAACAAAAAATATATTTCTGCAATATATACTAGTCAAATCGTAAATTTCAATTAAATTAAGTCAAAGGGTATATGTGAGATTATTTTACTGTTTGGTAGGTATTTGTCTAAAAATCCCCCAACATAATTTGTTATTGGGCTTTAATGGGCCGAGGCCCTTAAGCTATGCATCAAAACTAGTTCTTTTTATACGAGTGTTTGAAATTTCAAATTATTTTTTTTTGACAACTGAGGAGGGGAGCGTTTATGGAAGGAACTAAACTCACAACTCTATATATAATTTGAGTTATAGCTCATTATTCATTTTTTCTAAATTATTGAAATTTCAACATTTGTTGCAAAAGAAAAAACAAAATTTCCAAACTTTTAAATTTGAATATTGAAATATAATGTTTTTTTATGGTTACTTTGTATTTTACAAGAACAAATATTTATTCTATCTTTATGATCATCAAATGAGTGGTAATTATTTTTATACAATATTAAAATAGATAAAGTAGATTAACAACAAAATAATTATAAAATGGGCCATAAAATATAAACTAAAATTATTATTTTAATTAAAACAAAATGTTAAAACTAATACATTATTTATTATTTTTGTAAAATAAAAACATGACACTAGAAGAATAATGAACTAAAAATAAAAGGATTAACAACTTTATTAGGATGCGGTACTCATTAGCGAACGTATGGTATATGAAGATATTTATATTTCGTTTCACATACGGAATATGAAATTCAGACTAATGTGACAAGTTAAGTACCCGGAAAAAAAAATCACTAACGAAATACCACATCTAAAAACCCATTTATTTCAGAATTTAAATAAAAATAGAATTGTGATGTGAGGATCTTGGCAGAAGCAGATGATATTTTAGTAGGTAAGTTAACGCTCAAATGGCGAAAAAATCATCGTATGCTCCTGAAGATGGATTATTAAAAGTCATTCTTGGAATTTAGATATCTACTTCAAAGGAAACATGTCTAAAACTATCTATAGGAAGCAAGAGGCAAATTATTAACATGGAGTGTTTATCTTATACAACCGTTATCCCATGTCATTTTTACAACAAGTGAATGAGCATTTACGATATGGAATATTTTAATTATTATTTATTTTTGTTATCATTAAATTTTCCACATGGCTAACGCACTATTAATTTATTACACGAATGGCATGCCACAACGGTTGTATTATATAACTTCCATTGATGTGAGATGGGTCCAGTCGTTCAAAAAAAATAGAGTTCCGGTCATAATTCGAAAATGATTCGTGAATAAATTTTACTGAAACGTGAAATCAAAGTGGGTGATAAAGTCGCTGGTAGTGGTGGATCTACTCTTTGATTAGGGTAGGCTCCAGCCCTGTTTGGCACCGAATTTTTTTAAAAAAAGTGTAATTTTTTTTTAAATATAAATAATTTTATTAGAAATTCCAGGTTAAATAGACGTTAAGCATGGGCTGCCAACAAACTATAGGTGAATTAAAAATTAAATTTGGATTGAAAATAATTTCTAGATCAGTTACTGGTCACGGAAAGACATGAAAATAAAAGTTCCAAAATAAAAAAATATAGACAAGATATGCCTTATTTGTAAAATGGAAGACTATAATGCCCTTTAATATATATTTTATTTCTTATATAACAAAGTAAAATTGAACATAAAAAAATAAAGAAGTTTGACGTGGAGCATAATTATGTTGTCTGATTCACAACCAAGCTAAAGTCGTCTTTTTGCATTACCATTGCAGCGCCCTCTCTTCTTCAATTATTGTCTGATTCAGTTTTTCTTGGTTCAAATCTATGCCAACTTTTCATGGGTCATTGTCATTCTGCTGTAAGGATGAATTGTAAGTTTCTACCATTTTTTTTGAAGATGTTTTACCCTTTAATTATTACTTTTGAAGTACTACAATTTCAAGTTTCTAACATATCTTTTTTAAGAAGCCCTATTAAATTTCTGGGTTCAATTTGGCCATAATAAATTAAACTATAGTTAAATATAGGGCTGTGCGTTCGGTTAGTTCGGTCGGTTCGGTCGGTTCGGTCACCGAACCGAACAAACTGAACACCGAAGTTTGGTAAAAATCTCAAACCGAACCGGACCGAATTTTAATTTTGGCTTACATCAAATCGAACCGAAAAGTTCGGTTTGGTTCGGTTCGGTTTGATGAAAAACCGAAATTTTACTTTCTCCTTTTTTTAATTTTTTTATCATAAAATAAATTCTAATATTAAATAATAAGTGTCTAATAAATATTTTTATATAATTTATTAACATAATTATATGTCGTATGAAATTTATTAACTTATATATCCACTATAATTAAAATATTAAAACCAAAAAATATAAATTTACATATATTTACATATTTTTTTTATTTTTTATTTAAATTGTTCGGTTTTTCGGTTTTTCGATTTTTAAAATGCTCAAACCGAACCGAAAACCGAACACCAAACTTTCACCTAATTACAAACTGAACCAAGCCATATTCAACAAAAAAACCGAACCGTAATTGTAATTTCGGTTCGGTTCGGTGAAACGATTCGGTTTGGTTCGGTTTTTGCACAGCCCTAGTTAAATATACAAATCACCTACTTTTAAATTTTGTTATTTTAGAAAATCTATAACTTAATATTCTCAGAAAAAAAATATTTGTACCTCATTCTTTAAAAAAAATTATTTTAATTTTAAAAAAAATAAAAATACCTTTTATACGTGTCAACATCTTATTTGCTCGTCACATGTGATAATATATAGTGTCACACATTATCTTTAAATGACCATCACCACGATCGACCACCTCATGCCACCGTCGGCCACCTCAGTTCAGATCAATTCAAAGGTGGTGGTCGGTTCGGTTTAGAGAAAGTGGTGGTTCGTGGTGGCCATAGATGATGGTTGGTTTGGTTAAATTAATTCATCTCATTTTGACTTAGTTTGGTTTGATTTAGTTTAACGAAGATGGTGATCGGCGATGATCGGAAGGGGTCGGTGGTATCCGGTGGCCAGTGTTCAGAGGTCGGCAGTAGTCGAAGGTGGTCACCGCTAGCTAGAGACGATGATCAGATTTTAATTATTATATTAAAACATCACTTTGCTTCTCTTAATTATCGAACATGCAACCTTATAGTAAATTAGTAATACATTGTGTGGTTTTTACCACCCAATTATGAGCTTTTTATTGTCGATTTTCAATTTATGTAATGTAGATGCACTTCCTTAGTAGTGTATATGAATATATGTAGGACTAGTGAGATATTGACATGCACATGACAAATAAATATAGAGTTTCGGTCTTAGTTTATATGAGGTTAGTTGACTTCAAGCTTAGTTTTTTTTGAGTTACATCCATATTATTTATAATTTATATTTAATGTTATTTTAGTAAAATATTACTTAGTTTAATGTTAATTTATTTAGTATTATAAATTTTTAATAAATTTTGAATAAATTTTGAATAAATTTATTAAAAAAATTATATAGTTTGTCAAATGATTCCTTCACAGATTTATCGTAGCACTTTCTGGCCGTTGTTCGGCTTCCTTTTATCGTGATGATTTCTCCATTTGTCGAAATTTTTATCGTAAGTACTTTTAAGTTGGTGACAGCCGCCGAATCGTGGAGGAAGGGTCGCCCAAGATGACGTTATACGGTAGATCGATATCCACTATGATGAATAGCGTCGGGGGTTCCTACTTTTTCCTTTTCCTTTCCAATTTTACATCTCAGATTATTGTACCCACATGTTTTACGGGTGATCCCCAAATCCAGTTAATGAAATGGCGCTTCTCTTTAAATTTATTGTTGTTTGTCCAAGGCTTTTGTAGGCTTTTTTTATCATCAAGTTTATTGCGCTTCCTTTATCTATCAGAATTCTTTCCACGTTCCAGTGTTCAACGATCATCGCTGACACCAGAGCGTCGTTATGCGTTTCATTAATTCGTTCAAAGTCTTCGTCATCGAATGTTATTATTGGTAATTTCCTTGAATCTCGTAGCCTTATTTGTCTTTATTTTTCTGGTGGGCAGTTGCTTGTACCTTTTATCATGTAAACCTCTAGTGATGCTTCCCTTTTTCATGCTCCTCCTCCATTCTAAATTTTCCAGCTGGATATTTTTTCATTGAGTTTTTTTTTTCAACTGATTGCTTGTACTTGAGATTTAATCCGTCAAAATTCATTTCATCGATGAAATTTGTTTAAATTCAGAAAAAGCTCCTTGGACTCTTGAAGTTTTCAAGCTCTTTCCAGCGCCAATTGAGGAGTCTGCCTTCCCGATGGTGTTAAACCTACAAAAAAGGATAGATGGTCAATCAGACGGTGGTAGTGGTCCGATTAACTTTATAATGCTTAAGTCAATATTGAGTTTAATAGAGTATTTGTGTATCGGATGTAGTTGTGTTGTAGGCATACTTCATATGTCCTTTATATGGTGAGCATGGTAAATATCTTATAAAATTAGAATAGAAAAGAGATTCCTATTTATTGTATGAATCTAAATAGGAAAAAGATTCCTTATTCAGTAAGAGTCCTATTTAGAAGTATCTTTCTAAATAGAATTATCTTCCCATATAAAATATATTTTCAAGTAGGAAAATGATTCTGCAAGATCTCTTCTAGAATATTATATTGATAAGATTGATAATATAGCTTCAATTATGCTTACTGTGGAAAAATTCTTATGTAGACTCAGTCTACCATGTCATCCGTAGACTAAACCAATCATATCATAACACCTCATTAAAATGAGGGTATTCTTGTAATTTTATTTGTTATTTACACACTTTTAAATAATGATATTATAAAAATACCTTCATTTTAATGAAGTGTTATAATATGATTGGTTTAGTTCACGAATGATGTGGTTGACTGAGTCTACCTAAGAATTTTTTCTTATTGTGATCTTGGGAGTATGAAATTGTCTCTACCAATGTATAGAACTTATATGCCCATTGAAGCTATATTATCAATCTTACTACTAAAAATGTACACAAATCTGACGGTCAACATGATCTCAATAGGTCAATCATATTAATCAATTAATCTACTCCTATATGGGTAATATTTATAGCATTAGCTTCAAAATTTAAATAATTTGGATGTGGAAGGTTAGCTAAGCTTTGAATAAAAAGTGCATGTTTCTTTAATGTTTGATATTCCAAGTTTCTAATTTTTCTCGCGCGTTATCCGTGGACAAAATCTATAATAACATTATATGCATTATTAAAATAATATTAATAGTTATAATTGATATTTTTATAAATTTAATGACATAGTATAATATTATTAGCTACATCCACACATGGCTTGATGAACATAATTTATACAAAATAATTTGAACATTAATATTAACTTTTTTTAAAAAAATTAATAAATAATTACATATGGTATTTTGAACGAAGTTAAATTATAAGACGACACCTTTAAATTTTTTATATTCATATTAATTTTACTCGAATTGAGATTCTTTATGTAAGACAAAGTTAAGTTTGATGGACGCACGTATGAATACCTTTAAATCCACAACATCATTTAAGTTAGAATAACACTTTATCAACTCGCTTGCGGTTTGAAAATTTTGAAACTATTCTAAATAAGTGAAAATGATGTAAATCTGAATGTGGCTGTAATTTGGTGATGGACCACATTAAATAAAATAAGTATCAACTACCATGCAGCCAATTGTATGAATAAGATGAAAAAGCTTGAAACTATATTGCCAATTGTATAAATACGTATCTGCTATATCCATTAATCAAAAGCTTAAAACTAGTTGGCAAGTGGCAAGGCAGGCCAAACCAAAAAAACTAAACAACTAAGCAATTTTTTCACATGGACGGTTATATTTTTTTGTTCGGACTACAAAATAAACTAGCTAGACATTCGAAAAATGGCCAAATGTACAATATTTACACTCATTTTTGCTCGGGTAGTAACCTGAAATTTAGTGTTTTTTTATTTCCATTTGAACCCTAATATTAGTAATAAAACAAATTAAACCTTTTTTTAGTAGATTTTTATTGTTTTCACATTATCTTCATTGGCTTAATTAGCAAACATGTTGCATTAACATAGGGTTCAATTCATATTTTTTTTATTACGTTAAATTTTGAATAAAATATTATATGTCGTCCATTTAAGCGAAGATAACAGTTAAAAAAATCTATTATAAATAATTGGTTTATTTTAGCGTTAATTACGTATAAAGTCAACAATTTTACACAAAATTTCAATTCTATCACGATTTTAAAAAGTTTTCAGTTTCTTTCACCATTTTTTTGTAATTACATCGTCGTTTGAAGATCTTGCGACTTTAAACTGACATGGCTACCATAAAGACAATGTAACAGCCATATATGGAACACATTGTTTATTAAAAAAATTACATTAAAAATCACAACCTTTATCTTGAACTGCACTTCTATCACCAACTATTTTTGTTTGAATTCTATCAAATAGTATACAAATATTTTTTCACTACAGAGCTTTTTACTATAAAGAGTGCAACTTGAAAAGTATAAATCATCTTAAGATTATTTCTTTTTGATTTGATAATATTACAAAAATATATAATATTATTTAATGATTTAATTAGAAATTGAAGCTCTTTATCTTTTAAAAAATATAAAATATATTTGTATATTTGATAGAATTGAAAAAGAAAAGTAGGCGGTAGAATTACAATTCAGTATAAATGTTGTGATTTTTTCTGTTTATTTTAATGAAATGGCGTGTTCCATACATGGCTACTACACTGTATTTCTTGTAGTCACGTTTGCTAAAAAACACCGGATTTTCAAAGGTGATAAAAAAAACGATGAGAGAAATTGACCATTTTTAAAGCTCGTGATAGTATTGAAACTTCGTACAAAGGAGATGACTTTTTTATGTAGTTAATCCTTTAATTTATTATTTTTTTAATGTTAGGTATCAATTTAGAACAAAACAATCATTAAAATCTAAGCCAATCGAGCTAAATGTGAGGATAAAAACATATATTTGGCCAATGAAACTTTTGTGTTCGACCAATTCCATCTAATCATTTTCTTTTAAAAATCCTTTTTTATTTCATTTTTAATGTTCTTTACAGTCACGTTGAGTTTCTTTATTAAAATCGAATAAGAGATACCAATGGGGGTTGGTTCAAGTGGTAAACGGCTTGGTATCGCTTAAGTAAGATTTCGGGTTCGAGTGATTGTGAATGCAGAAAATTGCCACTGACAGACTCACCCACCATGTCAGGTGCGCGATACGGGTCGGATCCGGATTAGTAAGGGCGAAGACTTGGAAACCGGATGGGCTTACCATTTTAAAAATAGAATAAGAGAAATTTGAAGTTAGATTTATTTAATTTGAACGTTACATTTTTATCATACAATTTTATTGGTGGGAACATTATATATATATATATATATATATATATATATATATATATATATATATATATATATTGGTGGAAACTGCTAATTTTAGAGTAATTATTCCATGCACGATGAATGGAATGATTAATTACTCCTAATTTTATAACCAAACTAACATAAATAATTGGTTTTTGTTGTAGTAAATACACTTGTTCTTCCTGTTTAAACTTTTCTTCCCTTGAAAGTAACTAAATTGTCTATGTAAATATTTGTACTTCACTTATTTTCTCCAAATGACATAGTTATTAGATGTTTGGCAAGGTAATTACTAAGTAGTATCAGTTACTAGATGATAGTATAATTAATTTTCTTGCTTAAAGGCAACTCTCATTTAATTATCCTCCCACTCATTGTACGTAAAAATGAAAAACGAACTTACAGTCATCGGATTTAATTTTGATTAGAGCAAAACAAAAATCTGGATCCAAATAATCAGCTAAATTCTAATATTAATGTTATAGTAGCTCTTTATTCATTAAGAGTACTATTTTTTTGAAATTTCATTGGGTTACTTGACTGCCTTTTGCTAATAAAATAGGCTTAATTTCTTAAAAAACCCCCACCTTGCACTTTTTCTTCGTTTATACCCTGACCTTGTAAAAACACCATTTGTACCCAATTTTGGATTTTTATGTTTCATCTCTACCCAAAAGCATTAAATTGTACTTTTTTCATTTTGAAAAGAGTTTAAAACATACTTTTTTCTATTTTAAAATATACAAATAAATCCTTAAACTTAAAAAATAATCAAATACATCCAAATAATTAATTAATTATTTTTAATTTGATAAAATAATAAAAAATTAAAAAAATTATTATTATTTTTAATTTTTTGTCGGAAATATTTTAAAAAAAATTTAAAAAAAATTAAAAAACAATTCGAAATATTTTTTAAAAAAATTAAAAAAAATTATTATTATTTTTTAATTTTTTGAAAAAGATGGTATTTTTGTATTATTAATAATATTAATATCTAATTAGTATATAAGTTAAAAATGAAGGATTGTTTTAAACTTTTTTTCAAATGAAAAGAGTACAATTTAATGGTTTTGGGTAGAGATGAAACATAAAAACTCAAAATTGGGTACAAATGGTGTTTTTACAAGGTCAGGGTATAAACGAAAAAAAAATACAAGGTGGGGTTTTTTTAAGGAATTAAGCCAATAAAATAAGATCACATTTGGTGAGAAGAGAGAGCATATTGCTTGATTTCTGGGTTTTTCTAATTTTTTTATTTGATCGGAAATTAAATAAAATAATACTACTATGAATTAATTATAAAAAAAATCACGAGTTTTAGCGTGTTTTATAATTACAAGGCTTAATCACTCAAAAGCCCCCCCCCCCAGCTTTAAACTTTTTTTCAATTGCACCCTGACGTAGGAAAATTCTCTCAGAACTCCTCCACCTTTAGATTATTTTTCAATTGTACCCCAAAGTATTAAATTGACCTATTTTCACATGAAAAAAAAATTAAAATAATCTTTCATTTTTAATTTATATTCTAATTAAACACTAATATTATTAATAATGTAAAAAATCATTCTTCCTAAAATTATATCCAGTAACTTTTTAAAATCAAAACTATAAAAAATTTCAATTTAGGGTACAATTGAAAAAAAATCTAAAGGTGGGGGGATTTTGAAAGGATTTTCCTACGTTAGGGTGCAATTGGAATGAAATTTAAAGGTTGGAGGGTTTTGAGAGAGTTTTCCAAAGTCAGGGTGCAATTGAAATAAAGTTTAAAGATGGAGGGCTTTTGAGTGATTAGGCTTAATTACAATACGAACTTTAAAATTTGACAAAATCGGTCATTAACTTTCATTTTTTAGAAAATGAGAACATCAACCTATTTTCCAATGAAAACATGTTAATATGACTGCGAGAACATTATACATTCTGATGTTCATGATAATGTTTTTTCGTTGGAAAATAAGCCGGTGTTTCGATTTATCAAAACATCAAATTTTAAAATTTATATTTTATTTACAAATCATGCTGAAATTCGTAATTGCATTTAACTCTATTATTATAAATTTAATTTATTTATTTTTTGTAAGTTTTTAAAATAAAATAATATTACTCTGGAAAAAAAAGTAACATAGAAAATGCATTTACATATATGTATGATATTCTTGCAATTTGTATTCATGCAGCCTACTTTTGGTCTATAATATTTATACATTTTTAAATATTCATCACAAGATAATTAAAAGAAAACTATCATGCGTTCTAAATTGTTTCTTGTAAATATTTATCTGCGTAAAAGTGCAAGAAATCCCATGTTTTCTCTTTTTCTCAATAACTCATTCAACTTGATGAATTTTTGTTCAGCTTTGTCATTTGACTTTATTTGTCCATATATAATTATAAAATCGTAGCTAACAATGACATTATTTGTCCATAATTCTAAAATCGTAGCTAACTAGCAAGCAGGTAGAAATTTTCAAATACGTCATAATATTTTTTTAATTGTAACAAAAAAGAACTTAAAATTACTCTCTATATTCCAAAATAATAGATTGTTTAAACAAATATAAAAATTAAAGAAAATAGTTAAATTAAATTTATCTATTTTTTTTTATAGTTTTCTAGATATATAAATAGCATATTAATAATTTTATTCCACTCACGATTTGTAAGATATGTTATATTTTTTATGTGTCTAATATATTTTAAGCGTTTAGTGCGTTCAATATAGTCCGATTAGGTAATTCACTTATTTTACAAATTACAATGAAAGTCAGTTTTAAATTCAAGTTAAAATTGAAATATATTTGTAATTATAAACTTTAATAGTTGGAATATAATTATAAAAAATTATATTATTTATAATAATAGAAAATTTGAATTTAAATACTCTTTACAACCATGACATTTGAAACTGGTGTAAGAACAGTTATGCATACTACCAAAGTTGTAGTAAATTTACACTTTTATAGAATTCCAAACCATTTTCTTTGACTTTTAAAGTCCTAGCTTATATATAATACTAGCTTTTTCGAAATTCAATATACAATTATCACCAAGATAATAAGGGTTAATTACATATAAAATCATGACCTTTGTACCAAGTTTCAAAAATAACATTACCTTTAAAACGTGTCAATTATAGACATCACCTTTCATTTTTTTTCAATTTCATCATGGGCACATTTTTTGGTGAAATTTTGTTGACTTGGACAGCCGATGGGTCTGCCACGTGTCATGCCACGTCAGCAAAAATGCTACTAAAAATCGCCGATGTTATTTTCGAAAAAAAATGAAAGGTGGTGTCTATGATTGACACGTTTTAAAGATTATGATATCTTTAAAACTTGACGCAAAGGTTATGATTTTATATGTAATTAACCCAAATAATAATAATATACATATAGTATAAAGACAAGTTAATAAAGGCGAGCTACTAAAATGATAGCATTCTTGAAATATTTGATCAGCATTCAACATTAAACAGACGTTTGGAAAGAATTAATAATACTATGGATTTTAATTTTCTGTACATATTCATAATTTTAAGTACACGAAAGCATTTAATGGTCAAGGTAATTAGTAAAGCTAAACGTCATTAAGACATTAACGATTGAAAATTGAATTTGCATAACTAGCTTTACGCGTTGTAGTATCTTTCAATTATTTAATTTGACAGTTGATCAACACATGACCATTATTTGTTTCAGATAACTATCGTTTTAAAACATTCAAGCGTGTATTCCTTTTTTGAGTGAATACAAATTTTAGGGATAGTTCAATTAAATATTCATATACTAATATACACTTAGAGTGTCAAAATAGGTTAGCAGGTCTGTTTGCGTCCTGTCGATCCACTCTGTTCATATTATTAGGGTCCACATGAACACAACTTTTTTAACTAATCAGTTAAAATGTTCAACCCTAAAGCAGTACAAATTCTAAATAGATAACACGATATGATTAACATATTAACATCGATAAACACTACTAGAAAACAGCCATTTAGCGACGGATTTTTCGTCGCTAAATTGCCAAAATCCATCGCTAAACATGTCTAGCAACGGAAACAGTCCGTCGCTACGCCTTTCGTCGCCATGTTTTGTAGCGACGGAAACAAAAAAGCAGCGAAGGATTCGGTCTCCGTTTTAGCGACAGATTTTTTGAATCTGTCACTAATTAGCAACGAATTTAGCGACGGATTCTAATCTGTCACTAATTTTATTTTTTATTTTATAAAAATTAAATCGTTAAAAATTAAATCGTAAAATTAAATTTTTATTTAATCAATCACTCACCCGCGCCCTCCGTCACTCACCCGCGCCCTCCGTCACTCACCCACCCGCGACGGATTTGGTCTCCGTTTTAGCGACGAATTTTTTGAATCTGTCTCTAATTAGCGACGAATTTAGCGATGGATTCTAATCCGTCCCTAATTTTATTTTTTGTTTTATAAAAATTAAATCGTAAAATCAAATTTTTATTTAATCAATCACTCACCCGCGCCCTCCGTCACCCACCCGCGACAGATCATCCTTCGGCACTTACCTGTCGATTTATGCAAACTTCCCACCAATTTAAATGAGTGGTTAGCGACAGATTGTAAATCCGTCGCTAACCAAAAAAATAGCGACGAAAATTGTATCTGTCACTAAAATCCGTCGCAAAACGTTGTTTATTAGTAGTGAAACAGTTAGCACGCTAATACAGCTAACACGACACATCTAACACTAACCCACTTAACCTATAAACAAATTTAAGCCATATAAAATATAATTTTAATCTCAGACTTATCGATTCATATTCAAATTATAAAATTTATTCTAAATAATTATATTTATATATTAATTTATTTAATAACTATACTTTTATATTTTATAAAAATATAACCCTTTTATTTCTATATAATCACAACTTGATCGAATCTATCAAGAATCGGGACAAGTGAGAGCCCAAAACGTTAAGATTTTAATAGAATCCAATAAAATAGCAACAAAACCATTAAAACATATATCACAACGAAAAACAACTTCAGAACGGAGAGATTCACCACCAAAATAACTCTGGAACGGAAAAGTTTATTCAAACAAACCTAGAAAAAGCAGAAAATATGAACAGAAGGATGAGAAAACAGTGGAAATCCGGTCTTAAATCGAAAAATCACCGCTTCCCAGCCAAGAAATTAAGCAGTGAGAAAGCGGTGAAAAGGAAAAAAGATTCTAGAGAGAAGTCGGTACACAATTTTATTATTCTTTAAAAGTAGTTAAATGTTATAGTATAGTATTAAAAATTAAATATAAGATAGAATGTATAATGTATCAAATTCATATCTTAATACTATAAATAGTATAGCATTTTATCATCCTATTTTAAAGGAACAATAAATGATTTAAGACATTCTCTTACGTTGGAAAGTTTAAATATAAATCATTAGAAGACATAATTATTAAAATGTTGTTCAATTATTAATGTCGACCGGTAAGCTATAGCATTTAAATAGGCATGACCTGCTGCAATCTATAAAAATGTTTTCTTAAGAGGTATTGTTTTTCCCGCAAAAAAAAAAGCGGTATTGTTTTACTACAGTTAGAAATATAATAAAAAGATGTGATAATTCAATTTTATGAAAGAAAAAAAAAATCAGACACTAATCTTTATTATTTTAAAAGAAAAATCAGAAAGATAGAATAGACAATCATTCTTCTAATCGACCATTATCAATTGTTTCTATTTTTCATCACCCTTTTTTTTGTTTCAATACAAACGATTGTTTTCTTCTTCCGTTCTCATTTTTTTTCCGGCACCGTCCGCCGTTAATAGTATTTGAAATTTTAAAGTATATTTAATTAGATATTAAAAATAAATGTCATAAGTTCATTTTATTATTTGCCAACTATTAAATAAAAATATATAGGCACATTTTGTCAGATCAAAATATTGAATATAAGAGAAAATGTTTTGTTGGTGTCTAGATTTTTAAAAATCTTTAATTTCAATAATATAATTTTTATTTCTTTTATGTCAATGTTTCAACTTTTTTAGAATGGAGTATCAAACAAGTATTTTTAGTCGTTTTTCGGTCACCGGTATTGCTAAAAGACAAAAAAAAACTTCCGTTTTTATTTTAATTTTACGCCATATTTATTAGAAAATGATGCTTGTGTGTTACATATATGGAATTAAAATGATAATTAAGCAATAAATTTAAAATTATTGTTAGCCTTACTAGTAATATTGTGACCAAAAAATGGATTGAAACACTATTTTTCTATATTTTTTAAAAGTTAAGACATTGGTATGAGAGAATAAAAGTCCATACACTAAATTAAAAAAATTCCAACTGGTATAATTTAATATTGAATATATAAGCACTTTGTTGTTTACTTGTTTAATTCCAATTCTCCAAAAAATAACAACACTCATGAAAATAATCAGGAAATATGAAGTTAATAGGATGATCACAAAATGACACAAAGAGAAGGAAACAATAAGAGAATATAATCAAAAAAGATCACACCTAATCCATGAAATATGAAGTATTCATTCCATAAGGTTATGCAATAATAAAATGAAACAACTACAAGTGACAAATTTAACATGTCAAATGCCTATTACAATTTGATTAATGACAAGGTTTATTTCTCACTTCCTTATTGACTATAGTCTGATTTAAAGAATTTAATTTTATGTATTGCCAAGTAATTAAATAAATTAAATATAATTTTCTAACATGATAGTCATTCAATGACGACTCATGGAATGTAAACCAATTAAATCAAGGATTAATATGATAAAAATTTACAAATTTTATACGTTTTCTCAATTTCACACGTTTTTTAAAATTTCTCATAAAAATACACCAACTTTCTTTTTTTCCCAAATTTATACGCGGTGCTGACATGTCACTCATTCATTGATTAAAAATGACTTACGTCTCAACAAATCGCACCAATGAATGAGTGCTATGTCAGCACCGTGTATGAATTTGGGAAAAAATAAAAGTTGTTGTATTTTTATGAAAAGTTTTAAAGAACGTTATTAAATTGAAAAAACGTGTAAAATTAGTGAATTTTTATGACATTACCCCTTAAATCAAATAATAAAAGACAGACACAAGAAAAGTTAGTCGTTCAGTGACTCTCATGCGAAAAAAATCAAATTTAATTGTCTCAATTGAACAGACTTAACTGTTATTAAAATAAAAATTTCAAATTATATTACAATTGATAAAAATAATAATTAAAAAAGCAGTATGTAATTAGATTTTTCTTTTCATTATGTCTTATACAATTTTAACAAATACTTGTAATTGTTAACACATGATACAAATTTTATAAGATTCTAAATAAAATCTCACAAGTATGATTATTTAATCTTACGATGCTTTTTGGCATTCGCTATGCTTAAAATTAAATTTCTAATGTAGTCTCCGAATAAAGGCAAAACTATTTAAAAATATTTGTTTCATTTAAATGTTTTCACTTATATTGTATTTTCAAATATCAATTTTAGTCAAACTTCAGTAAATATATTTTAATTATAGTCAATTATTCATTTTTTAGATGTCAATTTTTTTATTTATGAACAATTTTTTTTTTTAATTTTATCTATTGTAATCTACTTTTAAGAAATATTTTTTGGTTTTTTCTACATAAATATAGTTTGCTATAATTTAAATAATTACTAAAGTTAGATAAAATTAATATTCTAAAAAGTTAAAATAAATAAAAAAATATAATATAATATTCGAATAATTAAATTTCAAATAAGTGAGAATTACTCCCTCCATCCCATTTAAAAAATCTCTTTATCATTTTTTTTTATGTTTCATTAAAAAAATTTATTATTATTTTTGGCTGAATTTCTCATTTTATCCTTTATTTTATTTTAATAATAATAAAATATATTTACAAGATAATTATGACATGTACAATAATTACAAAGCACAATTAATAATAGAAAAAGAATATGTTTTTCTTTTCCTTTAAAATGTGTAAAAATAATAAAGAGATTTTTTAAATGAAATGAAGAAAATAAAATACTATTAACAGATGATTAATGTAATTTTATTTTTACTAATATATTTTTTGAACAGAAATATGATTAGCAGCGAGTTAGCAGGGTTTAATTCAGTAATAGTTTTATATTTTAGTGGTGATTGTAAAAGTTGACACTTCACACAGTCTATTCTCTCTCCACTCCTCACACTCCAAGACTCCAACTAGGCATCATCATGCCAGCTGTGCCCTCTTCTGTCTTTACCAAGGACTAATATCCTATTGCCACATGTCAAGACAAACCTTTAAGTTATTTTAAAAGGAGTTTTTATTAAAATATGCCAAATTTAAAAATAGTTAATTTTAAAGCACTTACAAATATTATTTTTTTGTATTCACAATTGGCCCATTATTGATTGTTTAACATATTTTGTCACATGCAATTATGCAAACTGTTTCTAACAATCAAATGGTGAAGTGAGAACTATGAAATAATAAAGTTAAAGATAAGATTAAAAAAAATTAGGTCATTAGGGGTCGTAGTTTGTCAACTGTTATAAAAAAAATGTTTATATCTATTTAAAAATAGACAGATTTTTTAACTGAACACGAGCTATTTAAAAGTTATGTTAAAATAGCAAATTCAAACACGATATATTTATAAAACAAATTAACATGTATCAAATCGTCTATCTCGTTTATTAAAATAGATCATAATAAATCACATGTCTAACATATTTAATTTATTAATATCATATTGAATTTATTAATATCATATTTAACCTATTTAACATATTATTTTAATTAAACGAGTACAAACAAAATTTTTTTAAAACAACCATAAATCTCAACAACCATAAATCTCAACAAAAACAATAATTAATAAATTATTTGTATTATATGAATATATTTAGTTACATATAATAATTTAATTAATTAATATATTTACGGCAAAATGTACAAAAAATCCTTGTAGTTTTTACAAAAAGTACAGATTATCCCTTAAGCTATTTTTGAAAACAATTAAGCCCTCTTCGTTGTCAAAATAGAACAAATGAACTCTTTCGCCCAATACCATTCTAAACATCCATTAATTGCTAATATGTCTCTCATAACCATATAGGAAAAAGGTTTATAAATAATCTTAATATTTAAAATATTTACTAAAAAAATGAGGAGCTATGAGTGTCCAAAAATTAAATTATAAGGGCTTAAATGTTTTTTCCAAAAGAAATCAGAGGACTTTTTTTCACAATTTGAAAATATCACTGGATAAAGTGCCTAGAAAAAAATTAAAGGATTTATGTATTCTTTTTGAAAAACTTGAAGAATTTTTTGTTTTATATCTTTTGCTCATATTTAATAGGGATAATGTCATAAAAATTCACCAACTTTACACATTTTCTCAATTTAATCACGTTTTTTAGAACTTATCGTAAAAATACACCAACTTTTATCTTTTTGCCAAATTATGTGTCATATTGGTGCAATTCGCTGAGGTGTAAGTCATTTTTAACCAATGACTTAGAGAGGCAAGCTTTGCAGCGGACCACTTAGTTTTTCTGATGCTAAATAGCGTTTTTGGTATTTATGGGCACGAAGAACCTCCTGATAGCCTCGTTCCTTGGTTAATGTATGATGGTAAAGAAATTACGTATGATCGTAATATTCTTTGTTAGTCTTTCCTAGGCTTTTGCCTCTTTCTCCGTACCAAAAAAAGAGGTTGAAAGGTCAAAATTTATGGTCACTGGGCATTTTGACAAAGTAAAATTTATAGAATATAAAAAATATATACACCAAAACTCTAATTGACTTGCAATGGGTAACCATATATTTAAGGATAAATTACTAAAATCTCCCTGTATTTTAGTGGAATACATTAACTCACTCCTTAATTTTTATAAATTTATTATGACACCTTTTATTTTCAGACATATTATACTATTTCACCCATCCGATAACTTTTATTTTCTGTCCAGTTGCATTCGAAAGTTGTCAAAAAAATTAAAATTAATTATTTATTTTCTAAAATAACAATAGATTTAATAAAAATAATTAAAATAAAATTTATTTATAAATTTTAATAAAAATTCTAAAATAAATAAATAATGTTTTAAAGTCTAAATTATTGAAATGCGGTTGTTTATAATTTTTTTAACATGAATATATTAGATAAATCATCACATTTTAATAATTTTCATATATCAATATAATCATATTGAAAAAATAATAAAAATAGTTTGTAAAATTTCAAGAAAAATATATAATAACAGATTCCGCAGCTGCCACCGTTGGAACCAATGAAGCAAATGATATTTACAGATTTGATAAAACAAATTTTAAAAATATGATGGAACATGTTAACAAATAAATTATTAGTTAACTAAACTGATGTTGAAAATATTAGTTTTTTTAAGGATCATTTATTCATTATATTTACATAATTGAAAAAAAATACATTTATAATTTAGTGTAAAAATAATCATTTTGTTATTTTTTTGAAATTTACTTTATATAAATAATAAAAAGCATGTCACTTTTTATGATATGCGCGTGAGAGATACAAAAAACATACGTTTAAACTAGGAAAATTACTACTAATAATAATTACACATTAAAAGAGGAAAAACAAATAGTATTATAAAAAACGAAGAAAAACAGAAATAATAAAAAAAAAACGTTCAGCATTGGTGCCAGCTAGACACTATTGTTCTTCTTCTTCTCTCTGCTTTTGCTTGTCTCTCACTTTTCTGCCCTCTCGTCACACCATTTTCTTCTACAAAATCTCTTTTTTATTCTCTCTCTCACTCACTCTTCATATACACTAACACAGTTCCCTCTCTCTCTCATGGAATCTCGCCGGAAAACCGCTCTCATTTCCCTCCTAAACCGTCGTAGGAGACCACCCATTCATTCAGCTGTATAAAACCAACAAAACTGGCATTTTTTCCCCTGCTGTTATTAACCAATGGCACTAATGTATAACTCCGTTTCTGTTTTATTTACTTTTCTTCTTCTTTTCCTACTGAGTCACTATACGAGTCGAGTTGATTCTGAGCCGGTGCAAGACAAGCAAGCCCTCCTTGCTTTTATCTCGCAAGTTCCACACGCCAATCGTCTCCAATGGAACCAATCGGATTCCGCTTGTAACTGGGTCGGTATTGTCTGCGACGTAACTAAATCCTCTGTTTATGAACTTCGCTTACCTGGCGTTGGTCTTGTAGGTCAAATCCCAGATAACACACTCGGCAAATTAACTCAGCTCCGAGTCCTGAGTCTCCGATCCAATCGTCTTTCCGGTCAGATCCCTTCTGATTTCTCTAACTTAACTCTCCTCCGTAGCTTGTACCTTCAAGACAACGAGTTTTCCGGCGAGTTTCCGCCGAGTTTGCCTCATATAACTCGGTTAACTCGGCTTGACCTTTCGTCGAATAGTTTCAGCAATTCTATTCCATTTGCTGTCAACAATTTGACTCACTTATCTCGCCTTTATTTACAGAACAACAATTTCTCAGGCACATTACCCAGTATTAATCTTTCCAATTTAGTCGATTTCAATGTGTCTAATAACAATTTAAACGGTTCTATTCCTTCCACACTAACTAGATTCAACGCAGATTCTTTCGCCGGTAATTTAAATCTCTGCGGCGGTCCATTAGCGCCGTGTTCCCCGTTTTTCCCTCCAGCTCCATCTCCGTCAGCAGAAACCCCACCGGCAGTCGCTCATAAAAAGTCTAAAAAACTCTCCACCGCCGCAATTGTCATAATCGCAGTCGCGTCAGTGGTGGCAGCACTCATACTCCTACTACTTCTGTTTCTCTGTCTCCGCCGGAGACGAAGACAACACTCACCGAAACCGCCAAAACCAGCCACCGCAACAGCGAGGGCAGTCTCAGTAGAAGCAGGAACATCGTCCTCAAAAGACGACATAACCGGAGCATCAACGGAAGCAGAGAGAAACAAGCTAGTATTCTTCGACGGTGGGATTTACAGCTTCGATTTGGAAGATTTACTGAGAGCATCTGCAGAGGTACTGGGTAAAGGAAGTGTCGGAACGTCTTATAAAGCAGTTCTTGAAGAAGGAACCACCGTGGTCGTCAAGAGATTGAAAGATGTGGTGGTGAGTAAAAGAGAATTCGAAATGCAAATGGAAGTTTTGGGGAAGATTAAGCATGATAATGTAGTTCCGTTTAGAGCTTTTTATTTTTCTAAAGATGAAAAGCTTCTTGTTTCCGATTTCATGCCCGCCGGTAGCTTGTCTGCTCTTCTTCACGGTCAGTATTTTTATTTCCGTTTAAGAAACTGTGTTTTTTTAATTGTTTTTATTTCAAAAATTGGTTTTATTGTAGCTGTTATTACTTTAATTAATATGAAATTTTTGTTCGGGTTGTGTGAAAACATTCGATGTAAGAGTGGGAATTACGCGAACATGTCAGCGCGTATAATGTTCTTGTTTCCTTTATATATACGGTTGTGCTACCAACACCACACACTCATTATACTGGCCTCATGATTAAACAAATGGAGCCACCGACTTTTATTTTTGTTTTTTAACAGCATGGGGTAAAATTAAAAAGTAAAAGTGAAAGAAATTGTATATGATTAGCTTTGAATTTGATTGCTTTTCTCTTTGTTAAATTACTTGATGCCTACTTGTGTGTGTTGCACGCTTTATCTTCTTCAATATGATTGGATCTAAACCTTTCAAGGGCAGTAGTTTGTTTTATTCAATTCTAAAATTATGGATTTTTCTGGAATGGCCGTTGTGTGGATGTGATTGCACTTAAAGGGCTTCGGAAGTTTCTGCTACATTGCATACATTTAGTCTTTCACTCCAAATTTTCTTGATCATACCACAGAATACTCAAATTGTAATGGATATTTGTGACGGAAAGAATCTATCACAAATTTTGTGATGGAATTGCGAAAGATTTATGACGGATTTTTAAGAATATATGACATTTTGTGATGGCTGTTTTGGTCACAAAACTTTGTGACGGCGATTTCCGTTTTAAATTTGGCGTCTCAAACTTTATGACGGAAATTTTAGTCACTTTCATTTTTGTAGGTATTGAATTTAGATTAGGGTTTGGACTGGTAATTCAATCATGGGAAACATCACTATCATAAAGTTAGACTGCATATGAATTCATTGGACATTTTAAATTAATGGGCAACTTCTAAACAAGTTTCATCTGGTAGAATTAAGCAAATGCACCAACTAATTTATTCTATTGCCGGGTAACTTTTTGTGATTACAGGTAGTAGAGGGTCTGGGCGGACGCCACTTGACTGGGACAACCGCATGAGAATAGCAATGAGTGCAGCCAGAGGTTTAGCACATCTTCACGTGGTTGGAAAAGTGGCCCATGGCAACATCAAATCCTCCAACATCCTACTCCGACCGGATCAAGATGCATCCCTATCAGACTTCGGACTCAACCCTCTTTTCGGAACAGCCACTCCGCCTAGTCGAGTAGCAGGATACCGTGCACCAGAAGCAGTAGAAACCCGAAAAGTGACATTCAAATCAGATGTGTACAGCTTCGGAGTTTTACTACTTGAGCTCTTAACAGGAAAAGCACCAAATCAAGCTTCATTAGGTGAAGAAGGCATTGATTTGCCAAGGTGGGTCCAATCTGTAGTTAGAGAAGAGTGGACAGCTGAAGTATTTGATGTTGAATTAATGAGATACCACAACATTGAAGAAGAGATGGTGCAGTTGTTGCAAATTGCAATGGCGTGTGTTTCTACGGTGCCTGATCAACGACCCGCAATGCAGGAGGTTGTGAGAATGATTGAAGATATTAATAGAGGCGAGACTGATGATGGGTTGAGGCAATCGTCCGATGATCCATCTAAAGGATCGGATGGTCATACTCCTCCTCAGGAATCGAGAACCCCTCCTAGTGGTGTCACACCTTAGAAAAGGATAAAATTTAAAAGAAAGGTAATGTCGAGGTGGTGGACCGGTGGTGGTGGTGGCCGTGGTGATGGTGGTGGGTCAGTTATTGATATGTGCACACAGTGCGTAAGTAATAGTGGTAAAGTGCACATTTGATTAAGGATCTGTGTTTTGAGGTTTTCTTTTTGGGTTTATTTTATTATTATTTTTTAAAATTCTAAATTTACATATGGGGATTTAAGGATTTCAATCGTTTTTAGAGATCTGGGGCTAGTTTGTTCCATGAACTGATTGGAATTGACGGGTTGATGGATTTAGTTGGGTGTTTTTTTATATTTAATTCTTTACTTTGGTATATTTTTTTTTATATGAGGAAAAAAAGAAGTATCCTACAGTCTCCTGGCCTGTTGCATTTGTTATATTAATTGTACAATTTGTTGTTAGTGGGTGATTTTGATTCATCATGTGCATACGATTACACAGCTAGCTGGGAAGTAGAAAACGTCCAATCTTAGAAAATTCCAGAGCTTGTTTTGTAGTAGAAATTCTTTTGATGCTAAAACAATTTGTTTTCTTGTGCTGATCGAAAAAAGTTTGTAATGTTTGAGGTCTGCCATTTTTGTAATTATAGATGCATTGTTTTAAGTTTACACTTGTAAGATGGGCAGCATAGATTCGAAAACACAAGATACTTAAACACAGACATTGTGAAACAGTGTTGTATGTAAAATAAAATTTATATCCGAGATGTTAAATATCCGAAACATTTTTAAAATGAACAAAGGGTCAATGCACCCCCTAAACTTGTGTCACGGGGACATTTAACGCAATTTATACTTTTTTGAGCAACTAACCCCAAAACTCTTCATTTTCGGGTCAAGTAACTCATAATTATATTTTTAAAACGCGTAAAATACAAATCGGAGGTGAGAGATGCAAAAAAATAATTAAATACTTTCCTAATTGTTGCGAATTATCCTAAATCTGTTTTTTAAAATAAAAATATAAATTATTGGGTTATTTGACCCAAAAATGAAGAGTTTTGGAGTTAGTTGTTCAAAAAAATATAAATTGGGCTAGATGACCCCGTGTCACAAGTTTAGGGGGGTGCGTTGACCCTTTGTTCTTTTTAAAATGGGACGTCTGATTGAATAAAAGCTCATACATACGACCTGAATTTATGGATAATAAACCCACATTTTAACCAAAGTTGCTGCTTAGGTTTAGAATATGTTTAGGTTTTTTGTAATTTGTGTGGATGAGGAAATAATGGTGGGGAACAGGCTGGCCGGCTCTTTTACTTTTTTTTTCTTTCACTTCTGACAGTCAACACTACTGCCACCATTGTCTTTACACTACAATAACATGCCATTCATACTACTTATATTTAGAGCATTTCTAGAAATTATCATGCCTATAATTAGTCAAGCAATTTGAAAAGTTCTTTGTCCATGTATACAAATTTGAAAAAGAGTATTAATAATTTTAGAAAGTATACTGTTTTTCAAAATTACAATATTAAAAAGGATAAATTACCAAAACCTCTCTATAACTCATCTCTTATTTTTTTTGAATTCATTATGACACCTCTCATGTTTATATATATTGTACTATTACATCAATTTGGTAATTTTTTCATTAGTCAACTCGGTCAAATGGTTAGATTTGACCTTTAAACTTATTTTTATCCAGTTTCATCCAATTTTATTTTTAAAAAATGAAATTAATTATTTATTTTTCTAAAATAATAATAAATTAGATAAAAAATAACAAAAATATTTTCTAAAATTTCAATAAAAATATATTTATATATTTGATAAAAAAGTCTAAAAACATGATGTAATATTTCAATAAATAAATTATTAACTAACTATATTGATTTTGAAAATATTAAGTTTTTGTAAGGATTATTTATTAATTATATTGATTTATGAAAATTAGTAATATGATTAATTTGAATCTAAAATTTATCTAATATATTTTTGTTCAATAAATTTTTTAAACAATCGCATTTTAATAATTTAGTTTTTGAAATATTATTTATTTTTTTAGATTTTTTCATAAAATTTATAAATAATTTTATTAAAACGTTGCATCATATTTTAATTAAATCTATTAAATTTATTTTTATTTTATAAAAATAAATAAATAATTTTAATTTTTTGACAATTTTTGGATAAAACTAGATAAAAATAAATTTAAGGGTCAAATCTAACTTTTTAATTGAATTGACAAATAGAAAATTTAGCAGATGGATGTAATAGTACAATGTTATAGCGGATTTATAAAAATTAAAGAGTGAGTTAGTGTATTTTATTAAAGTATTGGGTATTTTTCAGTAATTTGCCCTATTTTTTGTTTTTTAATACAGTATTATATACATTGTCAAATTAATGTTCATTCCTCTTTCTCTTTTCTGATTGAAGAGTGTAATCACGCGCCGCCCTCTCCTCCGTCTACTCATTTAGGTTATCTTATCTGTTTTGTTTCAAAAAGCCTTCATATAATAGTCTTCTTTATTTATACCCATAAGTCAACAATAACCGTCCTCATTGGATGTTAGCACATGAACTCTTGGTTTCTGTAGAATATTTGACATAAATATAGTTTTAATTAAAATAAATTACAAAAAATTATTCATACTTATAGTAGATATTTCTGAATTAGGAGCCCTCAGTTGAAGTGAATTTGAAGGATCCTGTTATCCAATTTACAATTTTTGTTATAGAATGAATGTCGTAGATTTATTTAATCAAATATAGATTTTTTATCTACACCATTCATTTTATAATGAATGAACATGACCCCACAAATTAAAATGAACTTCATAAAATTCCAATTCGATATTTTTATATAAATAAATTTTAAGTAAAATTCATCCGGCTATCCTTATAATTTTAGGGGCCGTTTGGTTTATGTTGAAAAACGGAATCAGAATGGAATGGGAATGAGAAGGAATGTGTATGAGAATAATTGTTTTCATATTTTGTTTGATTTGATAAATTAGTGTAGCAATGAACATAGATAAAAATTTGTAAAAAAATATTTATTATTTATTTTTAAAAAAATATTTTTTATTTAAAAAAATTATTTTTTATTTATAAAAAGTATTTATTAAAAAAATTAGTTGAATTTTAATTCCCAAAAAAATGAAAAGTTCATTCTCATGGGTAAGAAAGGCATGAGTGATTTCTATTAAAGATAAATCGGTAATTACATTCCATTTCTTAGAAAATTTTGAAAAGCAAACACAAATAATGAAAATTATCTATTTTCATATCTCTTTTGTTTTTTTTGCGAATCAAGGACTTCTTAGTCTTTTATTCCGATAATCTTTTATAATCAAATTTCACTAGACTTAATCCATCTCGAAGTTGTAACTAAAAAATTCTCATTTAAATGGAAAAACTTTAAAATTTACCTTAAAGCATAAAGGAAAGAAAATGGTCATGAAGGATTTAAGTATTAGACTTCAAATTGAAGACAACAAGAAAAGGTTCAAGAGGAAATTTAAAGTAATCTTTTATTCTTATACCTTATAAGGTAAAATTTAATGTATTGTTGTATGTACTATATCCTTCGTCTTTCCAAAGCTAAATAATCTATATAATCAGTCACAAAATTAAAATTTGAAGAAGATAAAGATAATAATAATAATAATAATAATAATAATAATAAAGCGGCCGGAAGAAGGATAAAAAAAGATAAGAAAAGTAATGCTTAAACTGAGTGTTATAGTGTTTGTTGATCAGCTTCAAGTCTAATGGTAAATATTTAAGATTTTTCAAAAATCTATTTAAATATGTCAAAAATTACAAATTTAACTTAATTTGATCAATTCGTTGAAAATCTATCTAATTTTTCAAATTAGAAAATTTTGTCTAGGCGCAAGCCAAGTTGGCTTATCATATAAATTATAATTTACCTAAACCACATATATAACATTTCAATCAGTAACTATTTTCTTTCTTTCAATTTTCATAAAAATACACATTTAAATGACAATGTAGGCACAATCTGACCAATTATAAAATATTAAATAAATTTCTAACAAATTAATCAAATATAGAAAGATCTAAAACTTGTATATGTTTAGATAGATTTTGAAAAAATTGAAAAAATTTGACTTTTGACACTATCAAACCTCAGTTCTATATGATAGAAAAAATGTTTTATACAAATCTTATTTAATAGATGCAGACTGCTGTAAATAATGTCAAGTCTCAACAACCAAATAATCCAACGACAATAATAGAGAGTAGATGATCACATTTTTCCAAAATTCATAAGAAGCAACCAATTATTTCATTATGACTATAAAACCATGAAACAACCCTTTTAAATAAAAATTGTTGAACAAATTTTAACACTTACCAATTTACCATGAACCAAATTAGGCCTCTTCTCCTTACTTCTCTTAAACCATGAAACAACCCTTAAATTTCATTTCATTATGACAATAAATTCAATTTGTGATAAAATTTCAACTACATCGTAGCGCAACGCACACAAACGTCACACAGATATAAGATAGTAATAATGGTATAAGAAAAATTTACGAGAATCAAAATATATCTTTTGGCCCCGAACTTATACTTATTATTTTATGTGACTTCTATCTTTCAATATAATCTATTTGACATTACAACTTGTAAAATTTACCTCCTAAACCTCTTAAATTGTCATTTTTATAATTGTTTAACCATTCTTGTCGAACTGGGACAAGCGTTTGATTACAAATTAAAAAAGACGCGTGCATGTATCTTGACCCCTAAACTTAGGTCGACGTGTCATAAAATTAAGATACATTTTAATTCACAAACTTAGATCGACGTGTCATATAATTAAGATATATTTTAACTCATGAACTTAACTCTTTTACTAATCTGACCCCAACTTCCAGTTTAAACTCTTTAGCATTCCAGCTTTTACATTTTTATTTAATATGTTTTTATTGTGAGAATTTAAATTATTTTATATAATTAGTGAACTTTCAATTTTTAAAATAATAATTTTTAAAATTTCAATAAAACAACTTTTTTACCTTTTCAAAAAAAAAAAGTTAAAAAAATCATAAAAGGAATGAAAAATAAATTAATAAATTATAATATAAAATATAAATCAAAACTCAAAAACTTAAAAATTTTATTTTTATTTTTAAATAAAAAAAATCAACTCCATATATAAGATCAACTTTAAAAATAAAAACACTTAACATATGATTCTTAAACAACAAGTAAAACTATGATGCCACTCATTATTTTTTTAAATAGTTTCATTTTATTTTTTTATATTACGAGTTATTTTGTTAAAAAATTATAAATTTAGTTTTTTTAAATTTTTGTACTTTTTCACCATTTGACCTCTTTATTTTTTAGTTTTACCCATTTGACCTCTTATTTTTCGAATTCAGTGATGTGTCGAGTAAGGTGATGCCTAGTCAGCATTTTTTGCCATATCAACATATTTGTGCTTCTTTTTTTAGAGGTTAAACAAGCAAAATATACAAGTTGAGATGTCATACAGGTTAAACTAAAATCCAAAGTGTCAGATAAAATAATTCACTACACCAAAATAGTGTTTTACCGGCAATTTCTTAGAGATGGTTTTAAATAGTGCCTTTAAATTATAAAAGTAAAAGTTAACGACGTTATCTAGAGACGGCTTTTAATTCCGTAGGTATGTAACGGCGGTTTAAACCGTATCTATGTATAATTAAAGGTGAAAAGGGAAATTTTTAAATCTTTTTCACGATGCTCTCACGTTCAGTTTATCATTTTCACAGCTTTCTCTTCCATGCTTTCTCTTTGATGCTTTCTCTTCATGAATGATGAAGTTTAAACGGATTCATCGATTAATTGATTCAACGATGCTTTCTCTCAATGCACAATCTTCTTCCTTACTGATTTTTTCATCGATTCAGAAACTTATACAGAGTTATTCTTCATGGTGCTCAAAGTTCAGATTACTGCCTCGAGAATCGATTGTGAGGTTAGTAGCGAGATTAAAATTGATTTTGATTTCGTTTTAGGTTTTAATCCATTAAGTTTGATTTTGTTTTAGGTTTTAATCCATTGATTTTGATTTTGTTTAGGTTTTAATCCATTAATTTTTGATTTTGTTTTAGGTTTGAATCCATTGATTTTGATTATGTTTTAGGTTTGAATCCATTAATTTTGATTCTGTTTTAGGTTTTGGTCCATTAATTTTGATTATGTTTACGTTTTAATCCATTGATTTTGATTTTGTTTTAGGTTTCTATCACGGAGTGTTAGCTTTGAATCATTATTTCATTAAGGTATTATACTATTTTTAGTTTATTTATTGTTAGTCTTCTGTGCTACAATGAGCTTGCTTTCTAAGGGAATGAACAAATTTAGAAAAAGGATTGTTATGTGGACTTTTTAGCTAGAATTTGTGCATTTTGATTCCATCTACTTTATCATTTACCTGTTTTTTTCTCTTATTTGCTGCAGGATCTCTCAGTCATGAAGCTAGGGGTTTTGGTTAGTTATCTTTAGTGCTCCAAATAAATATGATGTAATTGGCAGATTGCTGTAATTTTCAACTCTCTAGAGGCCAATGGGAATTTACTGGTTACTTTGATATATCCTCACAAGTTGAACCAGTGGTAAGTTATTGAGTTCTGTTTGATGAATGTGCTAGTTAGGTGTCTATATGAAGGTGATATGTTTCTGGTTAGTCAATTGATAGAGGAAAATGATGAAAACAGATTCCCAGCCTGGTAATTTACTAGATCATTTGATAGCACATTATCTATGTTACATGGAAACTTTTCTAGTCTTATGTCCTGGGTTTCTGTTTTCATGTTCGGAAATGTTTCTGAAACTTTGAAACTCTTTATTTCTAACCTATTCTTATGAAAAATATTGCTTGCCATTTCACATTTCAACATTTTTTCGTTTTCGTGTAACATATCTCATGTTTTTTTACATCATTATTAATGCAGTATGTAATTCATTCCTACTTCGATCAGTAATCAGTTAGCTTAGGCTTTGGTCATAGTTCTCTTGTGCAAAATCCTAGGACCAGAAGATTTTTCACTTTTGCCTTTTTCCATCAAATTGTTTTGAAGCTATGTCATGTCATAGGCTTAAAAGCCGTTTAAATATTTTAATATTCTGGCTGATTTTCTAATTAGGCAAGCATGGGGACAACACCTTGATCTGCATGTTTCTCCTCTCTTAGCTCTAGCAGCTACTGAGTGTCAGTTACTCGAAGCAGAATATGAGGAATATGCAATTGCTAATAGTAGTAGTATCGCTTGTCTTCGATCCGTTGCCCTAATTGTAAGCAGCCATCTTGAAACACTTTTCTTAAGCTTATTAACACTCATTAATATAATTTGGTGCTTCATATTATCACTCATTAATATAATTTAGTGCAGCTGTTCTTATGCTATTGCTAATAGTAGTAGTTTTATTTGGAGCGTAAAGTTTGAACATCACTTGCGCGGCTGTTGGTTCTTATGATAATTTATCAATGTTTTCACTCACTACTGCTGCTTTGTGTTTTGGTCGCAGGAAACCAAAAATATGCACAGGGTTTAGAAACGTACTATGAACGGATTATGTCTAGCCCTAATTTGGTGCTTCACATGGAGCTTCTCTGCTAATATCTATTGTATCATACTTTTTCAGGACTGAAACTTGCGGTTGAGATTGGAACTCCAAATATTGCTAAATCAGGTACTTCGTTTTGGCGCGAAGAGTAGTAGTTTTACATTTGAAATGATATTGATGGGAAATACTTCTAACTCTAATTGGTTATTTGGATTTATTTTGTGTTTTTTTTGGATATTTATTACTCTCATGGTCATGCTGAAATCTCATTTCAAAATGTCCGTGTACCTGCAAAGAATATTCCTTATGGGAAAGGGCCTGGATTTGAGATTGCCCAGGTAACCATAAATTGGTTTGTTTGTTTTGGAAGTAGTGTAATTTACTAACGATAGAGGTATGTAATGATATATCTGGTGGCTCTTGATTCTGTCAGGGTAGACAGGGTCCTACTTTTCTTGTTTACTTTGTTGTTTTCTCTCTTCTCGCTTCTCCTCCTCCGATTGCAGTTTTAATGTAGGACTATTTTGTTATGATTTTGGGATAGTAATTTTAACATCTGATTTTGTCAGTGTTTTTATTCGCAGGAAGCGCTGTCTGATAAAAACAATTCGATACATGTCTCACAAAAACAGAAGACTTGCCAAATCAAAGGAAGAAACATTAAGAGAGCAAGGGGAACAAAATAGTTTGGCAGGGGAAAGAATGCAAAAGATTCAGCTAATAAATATACAAGCGGAATTACAAGATCATCTTTCAAACACTTCATTTTTTCTTGAATTCAATATGATTTTTTTTGTTGAAGTCACTAATTCAAGATGAATCAACAGAATCTAATGTATCAATTTTTGACCATAAGCATTACTATTTATTAGTATTATAATTTCACAAAATTGTATTTGGAATAATAATAATTTTGAAATTAATAATTTTGCGAATCCAAAAGGTTCTAAAATATAGTTTCAAAACTAGCGGTAGAGACGGTTTTAAATGTCTCTAGAAAAAAAATTAAGATATCAAAGCCAGTGGTAGAGACGGTTTAAAACGTCTCTAGAAAAAAAAAATTGTGTTTCTAAATTATGCAATAGGGGCGGTTATAACCGCCCCTACAATCCGCCGCACTTACCCCGGCGGTTGTTCTTACCGCCTCTATTTTGTAGCGACGGCCAAAAAGCCGGCGTATTTGAGATGGTTTGGTAAACCGTCGCTGAATCTAGTAGGGGCGGTTTTAACCGCCCCTACAGCTAATAAAAACCGCCCCTATAGAGCAGATTTGTTGTAGTGATTGGTGCAAGTTTGGAGATAAAAAAATATATTAAGCCGAACTGAATTATTTGAAAAACAAATCTCATTTTTTATCTTTCCTGTGATTTATGCATTCAGCAGAAGGCATTTTTTTTGATATAGTTCAATTCATTAATATTTGTTTTTCAGTTTCATTTAATTCAGTAAAACTACCGAAAACGACATTATTTAGTGAAGAAAATATATTTTTGGGAAATGTCGAAAAAGAAAAAATTTATTCGATGTTAAATTTTAGAAAAGCATGCTTAAATCGCTAAAAAAAATGAGAGATGTAGATTTTTTTACAAATACTCCTAATAAATGTTTGTCAATGTTATGTAAAGTCAGAATAAAATTTATAACCAAATAGATAAATATGTCTTGAAAATAATAATAATTTTATCAGTCTTGAAATTTTATGGTTAATATCACTTTTATTCAAGCAACAAATAAGAGAGAACAAACAATCTAATTTTAAAGTAAAATATTATTTTAGTCTTTTAATTTATTATGACAAATTAGTCCATAACTTGACAACCACTCAGAAAATTCAAAAAGTTATTTATTAAATTTTGTCAAAAAATTAAAGTTGTTATCAATTTTTTATGAACGTTGAGTACTTTGTCACAAAAATAACTTAAAATATAAATTATAATTAATTTTATTAATTAGATCATTTATCATTTTTATTTGTTTGTTGGATATAATCGAGTCAAAATAAAAATAAATAACTAGACTAATAATATTATTCATGATATATTTATCAATTTTAACGTAGTTGTAATTGTACTTGCATGAATTTATTTTTTCCAAACATAATACAATTGAGTATCTGTTTTTATATTGAGATTTTCTTCTTCTTTTTGGTTGAAATGATTGAGTAGATAATGCTAATTTCTCGGACACCATTTCAAAAATGGGTATCGTGTCTTTCTTTTCTTCGGACCAGTTCTTTAATTTTGCATGGCTAAATAAATGTGCATGTCTTTTAATGGCAGAATTAGAAAACAATAAAATGGATGGTCCCCCAGCTGATTTAAGCCACGATACTGCTGCTTTTTTCATGGATCAGAAAAGCTTGATAAGAGGCAGGCTTAGAAATGCTTCATGTAGGGGACTTCTTTTTCGACTATGACCTGAAACTCAACATTTGAACTGCCCATTCGCACAAACCGGAGATTGTCTGCCATTCACAACTTCAATTATCTAATTCCATATTCTAGGTTTTGAGCATATATCCAAATTGGCAGTGACGTACATCTTGTTCAACTTCGTTTCTTTTCTTGGTTACATCACAATAGACCTGATAATTTGATCTGCTATCAGTCCAGCCCCTTTGCACACGACCTATTTATGGGCTAGCTTTAACGGGCTTGGACTGGACTTTTAATAAATGAAAATCCAAATCCACTTTGAGCCCAGTTAGGTGAAATTTCAGAGAAATTTAGAGAAAACACGGCCTTTACCCATTTTATTCCCAAAAACACGGGACTGCTTTTCTCTTTGCAATAATATCATTTTGGGTTTTTAATTTGCCATTATGACTTTTATTATATGAGAATTAAACTTTCATAACTTAAAAAATACGATTAGAGAGAAATCATTGATTTGCTTGTCTTTAATTGAGTTTGATTTTTAAAAGGAAACCCAAATTCTCGCCATTATCTTCTCCACTCTCTTAAACTTTAAACCCTTAGTCAAACTTCCTGATTAATTATTTTTTTAAAAACATGATTTTGTAATGATCAAAATTAGGTCAGTCTCAAAGAAATCTCCAACAAAGAAATTTCGGATTCCTAAATCGAAAGCATAAACTAGCAAAAGGAAGGTTGATTATGTTGAAATTCGGTCATCTATTAAGAATTGTAGAGTTCGTAGCCGTGAGGAAGAAGATAATGATTTTGAAGATTTTGAAATCATTAATAGAAGTAAGACAACGATGTTCATACTAATGACTCGGTGAAGGTATTTTTTTTATTTTCCATAATTTTTAGTATATTTTAGGTTGTTTTTGTTTGATTTTGTGTTTGTTTGATTTCAAATGTGTGTGTTTAAATATATTTGTGATAGGAGTAGAATTACTCCTATATTACCGTTGTTTTACGAGTTATTTACGTGTGTTTAGTGATCATTTTTATGCATATTGGGTCTTATTTCTTATTTGAGCGTTTCAGGTACTACCACGTAGATTTCACGGAGTTTTGGACCTAATCGGAGCAATACGGTGAAGTTTAAGCAAGACCGGAGTTGGATAGGCATTTCGAGTTAGTTTCAGAGCTGTTTCTGAGATTTTGCCTGAGGGAAGATGGAAGGCACGATGGAAGCAACGTGCCTCGCATCGTGCCCCTAGTTTTATTCATGTTTGGTGGAAGGCGAGATGGAAGGCACGATGGTAGCATCGTGCCTCGCATCGTGCCTCTGTTTGTTTTCTTACTTGAAGAGGAGGCGAGATGGAAGGCACGATGGTAGCATCGTGCCTCGCATCGTGCCTTAGGAAAATTTATGCTGAGATTTTAAGGCACGATGGAATCAACGCGCCTCGCAACGCGCCTCCCATCGTGCCTAGCTGCTGAGTTGTCTAAAATTACGTTTTGACCCCGATCTTTCATTCCGATTCTAAAATTATGAAGGGGCGACTTTGGGACTTCACCAAAATACGAATTTGAGGCTGACAACGGGTATATATAGTGGTGTTTACAACCAAAATAGGGTTGTCTTAGTTCGACTACCATTGTATTAGACTAAAAAACAATAGATTAGATTTATTTTCAGATTAGTTCACCGTTCTTCGATTTGATTACTTTTTGAGCTGGATTTTATTCTTCGATATTATATTGGGATTTTTATGCGATTAAGGTACGATAATTCAGAGAGATCTTTTTCATTGTTTATCTTATCAATTATGAATTCTATATATTGTATTGTTGGTTTATCTTTGATCATGAGTAACTAACCCCATCGTCGGGGATTATTGATTGAATTTATGCTTTATTAATTAATTGGTTTATTGAGTTTTTGTTATAATTGCGTATTAATTACTGTTCTTAATGCTTAGTTTAATTTGATCACTTAAACTATTGGCTTGTGTTTTAATTGTAACTTGAGAGAGTTGAATTGAAATAGACCGTGTAATCAATAACACAGGAGTTAACAACACGAGAGTGAATTAGCGAATGTGTGTTCTTTAGGTTTGCTTAACAAACATCAATCAAGTAATTATTTAGGTTAATTATAACACGAGAGTGAGTAGTTGCCTATTAATTGTTTAATCGACTGTTTTTGCCTGTAGCGGCTTGAGAGAGAGCTATAGGTGCCTTAGATCAGCCTGAACCACAATTTAATAACGAAATCCATAAACCATGAGATTAATGGCATAAAGTAGATTAATAATCCCTGATCTTTCTCATTATTGTTTAAATCTTATTTAATTTACAGCCTTAGTTTACTTTATTCTTTAATTGTTTAATCTAGCTTTTAAATTTACATACTTCAATCCAAATTATCCTTTTAACTATCCGAATCGAGTCTCCTAATTAGTTGTCTTTAGTAGCTTTCCTTGTGGGTACGATATCCGGACTTCACAGTCTGTATTACAAGTTGACACTGTACGCTTGCAGTATTTTGCCAACAAGTTTTTGGCGCCGTTGCCGGGGAAAGCATATCTTTAACAACTAAGTTAGGATAGCTTCGCTTGTTTTAGTTTTTATTTTTTCTTGTTTTACGCCGTGGGTATTTGTTGATTTATCTCCAGGTACTTTTTCTATGGTGTACTTATTTAAAATGGCATAATGGCTTGGGACCAGAATTGTGTGGTTTGTGGGAGTTTCTATCACACTGAGGCTGAATGTCCAATACTTTATCCAACTTCAAATGAACATGTCAACTTTGTGGGTGGTCAATGTCAAGCTAGTGATCCCTGCTCCAACACATACAATATGGGGTGGTACAACCATCAAAATTATGGGTGGAACAACAATTGGGGTAACATCCAAACATATCAAGACCAATGGAACTCTGATTTCAACTTTGGGGATGAACTGCAGTATTCATATGAGACTGAACAGCAGAGAGAGCAGGAAGAGTCTCTCCATACCAAGTTTGATAAAATGATGGAGATGATGATGAAGAATGATGCTGAGACGCAGAAAACATTAAGGAATCATGCTGCCACTATCCACAATCTTGAATTGCAGAATCATCAGATGGCCCAAGCACTGCAGACTCGAAATCAAGGGGGTTTACCATCCACTACTGAGGTAAATCCAAAAGAACAAGCCATGGACATGGAGTTGGAGTTCGAAAGTGACAAGGCATTAGTGGAACGTCATTCCATAAAAGTGTCTGCAGAGGACGAGAAAGAACAATGTGAGGGTAGTAAGCTTGAAGCTTCAGTTCCTGACCCACTTACTTTTTCCATGAGCTTCAATGAGGAAAGTGGGGAGGAGTTTGGCATTACAGTACTCTATGAGGAAATCAACAAAACCTTTGACTACAGGGATCCATTCTTGGAAGGGTTTGATTCCGAGTATGACGGAAATAATATCAAACATATGAATATGCTTAACACTCCTGTTCTTTATTACAAGGATAATGAATACTCTGTATTATCTGATTTATATTTGAAGGAGCCAACAAAGGAAAAGAGGGAGAAGATGCTACCAAGACGGCTTCCTCATGTTAGGTTGTATTTTTAGCAACCTTACGCGAAGAGTCTAGCTTTGGACTCTAACTAAAGCGCGCTTGGGAGGCAATCCCAAGGGTATCTTTCCTTTCACCCTTACACTTTTGTGTTTCAGATATGTTTTTTATTTTTTATTTTATTTCATTGCATTGGGGACAATGCCTGAACTAGTGTGAGGGTGGGGAAAACATTCTGTTTTTTGTTTGTTTTTGTTTTAGTAATGTCTTATTTTATGTTTTGTTTTTATTTTACGTCTGTAGTAGTCTATAGTTGTGAACCCTTGTTTTGGTTTATCTACTCATATTTGATGTTTGTTTAGTCCTAAATAGCCTAATGATAATGGTTATGTCATGATTCAAGAATTATTAGCATGTTTCTTTCCCCTACGTGATGAATGAGTTAAATGTGTTTTTAATTGTTGACAACAATTGGAGAATGTAGTTAAGTGTTTCGTACTTGATTTTGACGACATGGGTCACTACGACTAGGGTGAAAATTTGAGTTTAATGAAATGCTTGTAATTTGATGATTGTTGTGAAATCTGGCATGTGAATTAAGATTGAGCTACGGTGCAAACTGTTGAAAACTTGAGTAAATAATGGCAGTGTTTGAGGTAGTGAATTACATGGTGAACACACGACTAATTTTGTGAGATTTTGAGCCTATGGGAGCATATATTTTTTATGCTTATTTTTCTTGTTGTGTGGTTTGAAGCATGTCTGTATTCTCTAGAACTTGCCTGGTTTCCGTTGTCACATTGCACAGTTAAGTTGAAAAACATGAAGATGATAAATGGCATTTAGGATTCACCTTTTCGTTAGACCACTTAACAGCCTACCTTTTTACCTTTAGTTTACCCAAGTTGAGCCTTAGCCTTATTTTTGTTTATTTACACACTTTACACACATTTTACCTTTTCTCATCTTTCCACTTTCTACCTTGATTGATTTGGCAAATTGACTGACATTGCAGGAAACTAGTGTGAGGATGTAGTAACATCCTAGCTCGTGATTATTTGTTTGATGATCTCTTGGTTTTTGTGATTATTAGTGCCTCTTGGAGTTCAGGAAAAGTATAGAAAGCAAAAGCTTTGAAAAAAAATGTATAAAAAGAAAAGAAAATCAGAATATTGAGCTTAAAAGAAAAAAAAATATGTTGAAAAAAAATTGAGAACTCGAGGAAAAAAAAAAGAGAATGAGAGATTGTATTTTTCGAGAGCTAATGTGATTAATTTTCTGGTTTCCTTTGATCTATGTTGGTTTGTCAAGTCATGTTTAGCCTTTCTTTTACCTTGTACCATACCCTCGCTTAAACCCCATTACAACCCGAACAAAGTCCATTTTGATTTGTGTTTTTGACTCGACTGAGTAGTGGAATGATGGATTACAGGCAAGCTTATGTTAGGATTAGAATGTTTCAATTTTGAGTGCTGAATTTCGAACCCTTAAACACATGAGTGTTAGAGTGTACCTTGTGAGTTATTTTGCCATGTGATTTTACGATTCAAGCATTGTTGTTTTTGCTCATAGGACTAAAACGTTTGTTATCGTTGCTTTTGATGAGTTCGCATGCTTTGATTTAACAAGGCATATTAGGTTCAAGTATGAGTGAACTTGTTTGAGTATTCTTGGTGGCATTGATTCATGTCGTAATTTTAAGTAAGTGGCTTGGTTTATATTCTCTTTGTGTTGTCGGTTTTAAAAGCACGATTTAATTGATTCATCACTTTAGGGGTTTGAAAAATGTCAATTTCTTGTTGATTATTGACATTCTATTTGATTTGGGTTATAGCATGATTCGTTTCTTGCTTGAGGACAAGCAAAGGTTAAGTGTGAGGATGTTTGATAGGAGTAGAATTACTCCTATATTACCGTTGTTTTACGAGTTATTTACGTGTGTTTAGTGATCATTTTTATGCATATTGGGTCTTATTTCTTATTTGAGCGTTTCAGGTACTACCACGTAGATTTC
Organism: Mercurialis annua; assembly: GCF_937616625.2. Classification (NCBI taxonomy): domain Eukaryota; kingdom Viridiplantae; phylum Streptophyta; class Magnoliopsida; order Malpighiales; family Euphorbiaceae; genus Mercurialis; species Mercurialis annua. Next base: position 51,906,236 of record NC_065570.1, on the reverse strand, counting down.
ACGGAGTTTTGGACCTAATCGGAGCAATACGGTGAAGTTTAAGCAAGACCGGAGTTGGATAGGCATTTCGAGTTAGTTTCAGAGCTGTTTCTGAGATTTTGCCTGAGGGAAGATGGAAGGCACGATGGAAGCAACGTGCCTCGCATCGTGCCCCTAGTTTTATTCATGTTTGGTGGAAGGCGAGATGGAAGGCACGATGGTAGCATCGTGCCTCGCATCGTGCCTCTGTTTGTTTTCTTACTTGAAGAGGAGGCGAGATGGAAGGCACGATGGTAGCATCGTGCCTCGCATCGTGCCTTAGGAAAATTTATGCTGAGATTTTAAGGCACGATGGAATCAACGCGCCTCGCAACGCGCCTCCCATCGTGCCTAGCTGCTGAGTTGTCTAAAATTACGTTTTGACCCCGATCTTTCATTCCGATTCTAAAATTATGAAGGGGCGACTTTGGGACTTCACCAAAATACGAATTTGAGGCTGACAACGGGTATATATAGTGGTGTTTACAACCAAAATAGGGTTGTCTTAGTTCGACTACCATTGTATTAGACTAAAAAACAATAGATTAGATTTATTTTCAGATTAGTTCACCGTTCTTCGATTTGATTACTTTTTGAGCTGGATTTTATTCTTCGATATTATATTGGGATTTTAATGCGATTAAGGTACGATAATTCAGAGAGATCTTTTTCATTGTTTATCTTATCAATTATGAATTCTATATATTGTATTGTTGGTTTATCTTTGATCATGAGTAACTAACCCCATCGTCGGGGATTATTGATTGAATTTATGCTTTATTAATTAATTGGTTTATTGAGTTTTTGTTATAATTGCGTATTAATTACTGTTCTTAATGCTTAGTTTAATTTGATCACTTAAACTATTGGCTTGTGTTTTAATTGTAACTTGAGAGAGTTGAATTGAAATAGACCGTGTAATCAATAACACAGGAGTTAACAACACGAGAGTGAATTAGCGAATGTGTGTTCTTTAGGTTTGCTTAACAAACATCAATCAAGTAATTATTTAGGTTAATTATAACACGAGAGTGAGTAGTTGCCTATTAATTGTTTAATCGACTGTTTTTGCCTGTAGCGGCTTGAGAGAGAGCTATAGGTGCCTTAGATCAGCCTGAACCACAATTTAATAACGAAATCCATAAACCATGAGATTAATGGCATAAAGTAGATTAATAATCCCTGATCTTTCTCATTATTGTTTAAATCTTATTTAATTTACAGCCTTAGTTTACTTTATTCTTTAATTGTTTAATCTAGCTTTTAAATTTACATACTTCAATCCAAATTATCCTTTTAACTATCCGAATCGAGTCTCCTAATTAGTTGTCTTTAGTAGCTTTCCTTGTGGGTACGATATCCGGACTTCACAGTCTGTATTACAAGTTGACACTGTACGCTTGCAGTATTTTGCCAACAATTTGCTTTTAGGTTGATTTGTTCTGTTGTTTTATTTTTTGGGTAGGTGCTTTGAGTATTACCAGCAAAGTCATTATTGAATCAAGATGAAAAAATGCTTATGAGAATAGAACGTCAGCGTGTGTAATGTTTTAGGTGTTGGTTAGCCAATGGTTAACATTAGATAAACTATTGGTTAACTTGTAATAAATTTTTTGGTGTTGCAGACATTTTTTGTTTTTCTTTTGTGAACAGCGGTGGTGATGTGGCGGTGTTGCAGTCATTTTTTGTATTCCACAGTTCACTAATAGGGTTTGTTCATCGGCGTGGATTATCGAGGAGCAGCGGCGGCGTGGATTATCGAGGAGCAGCGGCGGCATGGATCATCATCGCCATCGACCGAAATCAATTGCTGCTCTCTTCTATTGTCCAATCAGTCGCTGTTCTGTAATGGAGGTGAAATTGGCGCGTTGTTGCTACGGAGGCGGAGACAGCGCTATGTTATGGAACGGAGTGAGTTCGACGGAGGAAAAAGGCGGAAGAGGAAGAGCTTCTAGTGTGGTGGTGGCGACTTTATTTACGCTGCAGCTGTTAATGAGCCACAAATTCAAATAGTTTGGTGATGAAGGAAGTTTTTGATTTATACTTGTTATGATCAAGTTTTATGTTGGTTAAGCAATGGTTAACTAATGGGTAGCCAATAACAAGATGAAGAAATGCTTATGAGAATAGAACGTTAATATGTGCTTGTGATAATAGAAATGCTTATGATAATGTTTGTTTTACCGGAAATAATGAGTTTTGAACTCTAACTCTAACTTTGTCTTTGTATGCAACAGTATGTCCTGATTTTAAGGTTAAATTTAGTGTTAATTTAATGTATAATTATCTTTTGGGCAGGTGCTTTGTGTATTACCAGCAAAGTCATTACTGAATCAAGATGAAGAAATGCTTATGAGAATAGAACGTTAATGTGTGTAATGTTTTAGGTGTTGGTTAACCAGTGGTTAACATTGGGTTAACTGTTAGTTAACTTGTAATAAATATCTTGGTGTTGCAATCATTTTTTATTTTTCTTTTATGAACGACGGTGGTGATGTGGTGGTGGTTTGATTTTTTGGTGTTGCATAGCCTGCACTTTTGGTGTTTGAAGAAATGCTTATGAGAATATTTATTGATGTCTGTAATATATTGGGTATTGGTTAACCAATGGTTAATATTAGGTAAACCGTTGGTTAACTTGTAATAAATTTTATTTTGAATATATCGTTAATAAAATGGTTAGTAAACTGTTGCTGAATTTTTTTTGTTACTAGTTAACCATTATACTATAAATTGCAATACAGTGGTTTCAGATTGTAATATATTTTGATTTTGTTAGCTATATGTTTATAGCATAAAATGAGAACTTTAATTAGTTAAATTGTGTGTTAATTAATTCACAATGTTTTTAGTACATGGTTGGTTATTGTTTGGTATAATGAAGTGTTTGAATTTTATCTTATTAATAGAGTATATACATAGTTTAAAATTAAAAACAACCATCTCATACTAATTCTCTTCAATAACAAACACACTTAATTTATTGCTAATTTTATTTTTTATTTATCTTTAATTGTCAAAAAGAAGAAGCAAAATAACAACTGTAAACATTTTTGAACATGCTATTAATGGTCTACCAAGTGATGATCAATAGTATACTACAAAACAAACTGGAACAATGATTTATAACAGATTTATTAACGATATATTTAAAATAAAATTTATTATAAGTTAACCAATGGTTTACCCAAGATTAACCATTGGTTAACTAACATTCGAAACAATACAGATATTCATAAGCATTTCTTCAAACACCAAGTGTGCAACATCAAAATTAGACCACCACTAACAGCCACTATCATCCACAACTATCAAATTAGACAACCTTTTCAGATCACAAAGAAATTAAATGAAAAAACATACTACTCAGACCAAAAAATTTGAATTATATAAGATCTATTACTATTTTGGTAGACTGCGACGAGTCTTTTTATTATATCCCCGCTGTCCACATTGGTTGCATTGTACGCTTTCATTATCCTCGACATCCAACGGCTGCTGATTAGGTCTCAATTGATATCTAATTTCTAATGTGGTATTCCAACTAGTATCTTTCAGCATACTAAATATCATCCTGCTTAATTGTTCAAAAATTTGTATCTTCTTTGACAAGCATTACCTTGATTTTGTAATTCGAGTAGTTGAATCACATACTCCCTTGTAGTAAGTATTTTCAATGTTGTCATTCCTACAATTAAAATTAGTTAATAAGATTAAACGGACCTGTTTGAATAAAAATTTATATTAAACAATACAATTTCTTAAAACTGAAAATAAAATAGGCTATTTAACAGTGTTCATCATTTAAATAGTGTTCATCATTCCAAAAACATAATCCAATTGCAGTGATAAATATTAAAGATCAAATCTTTTTTTCCAAATTGAATTTGAAAACAAAATTAAGAGCAAAAATATTACCCGATTTTGATTTGATTATCTTTGGGAGATTTGCGTGACTTTGATTCACCGATTTCTCTAGATTCTTTTGTTTTTGAGATCACCTAATAGCAATTGAATTCATCCGAGCTTGGGAAGAATCTTTTGCGCTACGATGATCGTCTTCTTTCTTCGATAACTAGAATTCTCTGTATTTTCTTGCGGTGGAAATTCAATTTGAGAGGAATTTGACTGAATTTGGAAAGATATTAATTGATATGTTTTAAATGTGAATTGGAGAGAATTTTGGAAAGAATCTTTAATTAGTTGTTACCTTTTGATAATCACTGTATTATTTTAATTATGAAAGGTTAGTTTTGCTATAATAAAAGTGGAGACCGTAATTTTCAATTTTAAAACTTAGCCTCGTCTTATTGAGATTAAAGTTGCTATTGTGGGGTAGTTATCAATTTTTCTCGAAATTTCATCATCTCGAGGTATACACATCATCCATGATCAATTGGTAGCACCAAAATAGAATCGCCAAAAAAAATATGGTGAAATGATATTTATTTGGCTTAATTATTTAAAAAACCCTCACCTTTAATCTTTATTTTGTTTATACCCTGACCTAGAAAAACTGTCACATATACCCTTGACGTTGTCATTATGTTTCGCCTCTACCCTCGAGGTATTAAATTGACCTCTTTTCATTTGAAAAAGAGTTTAAAATAATCCTTCTTTTTTAGCATATATTCTAATTACACGTCAATGTTATTAATTATACAAAAACACCTTCTTCTTTAAAAAATTCAACTAATAATAATAATTTAATTTATATTAATTATCAATAATTTGTTGAAAATAAAAAACCGTAAATTTTTTTACATCAGACTAATTAATTTCAACATAATACCGTACTTTAATTTTAAAATCTATTTTCAATTTTTTTAAAAAAAAAATTAAAAAGAGGAGCTTCTCCTTCCTTCCATGGAAGGAAGGAGCTCGCAGCTCCTTCCTCCATGAGGAAGGAGAACGCTGCTCCTTCCTCCATGTGAGGAAGGAGCAGATCTGCTCCTTCCTCACATGGAGGAAGGAGCAGCTCCTTCCTCCATGGATGGAGGAGTCCATGGAGGAAGGAGCTTATTTTCGTAAAAATAAAAAAAAATTAAAAAAAATAATATTAGCGGTTTTTTAAATAGGAGTACGGTTATAAATAGGACTTAATAAAAATATTTTATTTTATTTATTTATTTTATTTAAATTAAAAAAAATAATTAATTTTAGGACTTATTTGAACGTTTTTAAAGATGAAGTTATAGTTTGTACATCTTTTAATAAAAAAAGGTATAAAATAACCCTTAAATTTAGTTGTTTTTAATAAATCATCTTTTTTTTAAAATTTGGGGTAGAGGCGAAACATAATGACAACGTCAAGGATATATGTGACAGTTTTTATAGGTCAGGGTATAAACGAAATAAAAATTAAAGGTGGTTTTTTTTTAAGTAATTAAGCCTATTTATTTTATGTTGGTTCTTGATTTTGGTAAGGTTTTCCTCTCCCTGAAATATTATATTTCTAAACCGCACAATCTCCTTTCTTCCTATTTCGAGCACATCAGGGAGGCTGACGCACCCCCTTAGTAATTGCTTCCACCGCCGGGCTTTAAATTTATCTCCCTTTCAAAGGCTATACACCACGAAAAGGGGCTAATAATCATCGACGGTCCTCGACCTTTACCCTTAACTTCCGTAAACCCCCTATACTTTCAAAAGCTTCCCTAAACCCCCCAACCTTTGTGGCGGCGCTTATTCACGGTACTTATGGACGATAATACCCCTACAAAAAAATTTGGCGGCTGGCGGCGCAAAAAAAAAAATTGACGGCGCCACATCATCATAGGTCCAAAAATATTCAAAAACCCCAAAACACCCTTAATTTAACCAAATCAAAATCAAACCAAAACACCCTAGTCTAATCTAACCAAACCCAAAACAGCCTAATCAGACCATATGGCCAACAACCGCCGCCGGTCCGGCCACCACCTCCGGCCGCCACCTCGGCCGCCACCTCCGGTCGCCACCGTCTGTTCTGATCTGTTCTTCAAGAACAGATTTCACATCTGTTCTTGAAGAACAGATCTGTTCGTTTTCAAATTTTCAATCTCAATCTTAATCCATTTTCAAATTTTCAAAAATCCACTTAGAAATTTCAAATCTTTCAAGACAATTTTTCTTTTTTATATATTGGTTCTAATCTTTCACTCCACTACCCACCACTCATTTCTTACAAAGAAATTAATTTCTTGATTAGGGTTTTTTAAGAAATTCAATTTCGTGAATTAGGTTTCGATAAATTCCAGTTTTAGCCAAGGGATTTCTAGTAATTAAATTTCTTGATTAGGGTTTCATTTCAATTGAAAAAAAAATGAAAGCTTCATTGAAATTTCGTGAAGAGCAAAAGCCGTTATTTAGAGCTAAAGTTCCATTAAGCATATTAGGGTTGCCATTTCAATCAGGTGTTGTAGCTGGTGAATCCAAAGAACTGAGTCTCAATCTCGCCACGTTCTTTGAATCTGGACCGTCGATTAAGGTAGCTTATCGTCCTAATGACTCTTTTAGCCCGTTTTCTCTGATTGTTAAGTCGGGTATGGGCGCTGTTGATCTGTTCTAAGAACAGATCTGGGTTTTCAGATCTGTTCTTAGAACAGATGGTCGCCGGAGATGACGACCGGCGACTGTACCGGCGGCGGGTGGATGGTGGATGGTGGTTTGGTTAGTTTGGTTCATTTTTTTTGGTTTGGTTGGATCGAATATGATTGAATTTTGGTTTGATTAGCTTATTTTAGGGGTATTTTGGGGCTTTCATTTTTTTTTTAAAAATTCTGACATGTCAGATGACGTGGCGCCGCCAGCCGCCAATTTTTTTTTTTTGTAAGGGTGTTTTCGTCCATAAGGACCGTGAATGGCGCCGCCACAAAGGTTCGGGGGTTTAGGAAAGTTTTTGAAAGTATAGGGGGTTTACGGAAGTTAAGGATAAAGATCGAGGACCGTCGATGATTATTACCCACGAAAAGGAGATGAAGTAGGATCCCGAGCGAGCACATGGCCACACCTTAAAAGAACAGATTATAATATAAAATTTTGAGGGTTTTAAAATTATTTACAAAAACAAAAACCCCGAAATGACGGAATCCGTAGGACATAGGGGATGGGCAAAGATTAGTTGCATTGTTAATGTGCAATGCCTAACTCATATAATAACCCTTTGACTTGGTTAATATTCCCACATTTAACATGCATATCGGCCAAATCATTAGCGACTGAAACTTAAGATATATGAATGGCTCTTCTACACTGCAATGACTCCACATCTGTGCAATGTGCTAATCATACCCATTATATTAGGTTTACTGCCATTTTCTTGCATAAGACCTGAGATGAGAGTAGTCAGAGTAACCAAGTTAGGATTAATACCAACAGCCTGCATCTCCAAGAACATCTCTTTGGCCTTACTGACCTGACCATTTCTAAGAAACCCCAAAATCACAGCATTCCATGATGTTATATCTGGCGGGACGCTCTCCAGCTGCATCTGATAGAAAAGCCTCAAGGTCTCACCAATTTGTCCCAATTCAGCATAACCCGTCAATACCATATTCCACATTGCGAGATCTTTATTTATCGAAGACTCAAAAACTTGTCTTGCAAAATCAATACTTCCATATTTGACATACATATTTACAATGGCACTTGCTACATCAGAATCAGATTCGAGATTGTTTCTAATACAATAGCAATGTGCTTCTTTACCAAGTTCTATGTTTTTCATATTCGCACACGCAGACAATATGGAGGCAAGCGTTACTGAATCGAATTGCATATTGTCTAACCTCATTAAGCGGCACATATTAAGTGCATTTCCAGCTTGCCCACATTGCAAATAGCTAGAAATGAGCAAATTCCATATCACCGCGTCTTTATCGGCTATATGACTAAAAACTAACTCTGCATCCTCAATCAACCCCACCTTCGAATAGAAATTTAAAATTGAACTACCTAAGATATTGTCCAACTCAAATCCACTTTTAACGGCAATTGCGTGACCTTGCTTACCCTCTTCAGTGGCATCTAAATTAGCCGTAGCAGAAAGAAATGCTGATAAAGTAACTCGAGTATGCTCAATGTCTTCTACTCTCATATTACGGAACACCTCTATAGCTTCTTGATATAACCCATTTTGGACATAACCAACAATCATTGAATTCCAAGTAACCACATTCCTCTGAGGCATATTATCAAACACTTTCCGTGCATCCATCAAAACCCCGCATTTTCCATACATATCAACTAAACTACTGCATACAAATACACAGTCATCAAACCCCATCTTCACTCCATAACAATGAACTCCTTTCCCAAATCTGATCCACTTCAACGCACCGCAAGCTTTTAACGCATTAGGCACTATGAAATTATCAGCAAAAAGGCCAGTGTTTATCATTTCACACAAACCAATTAAAGCATTTTCATTGAACCCCATTCTACAATTCAAACCTATAATAGCAGCCCAAGAGAACACATTCTTCACTAATAATCTATCAAAACAATCAATTGCAATATCAAAACAACCACATTTGGCATAAAAGAGTATTAATTTAGTTTCTACATACTCATTTTTTGAAAAGAATTCACCTTTTTTTATAATTCTAGCATGAATTTGCTGACCCGTATAGAAATCTTTCTCATAGACACAGCCCTGAAGAAGATCACCGTATATTTGAGTTCCGAAAAATAAATTGCTGTGGTCTATTTGAGAAAGTAAATGTAAAGCGGATTGAATTTGGCCTTGTTTGCATAAAGAGGAAATGGTAGCAACATAAGACTTATAATGCAATTTTGAGAAAAGGGGTTGGGTTGTTTCTTGGAAATTTGATGGATTTTGATGAGAAAAATTAGGGTTTGGTGTAATGTTGAAAGGAAGAGAAGCCATGCAAATGGAGAAAGAACATATGGTGATGAAGTTGTTGACACTTTATCCACACTCTTAACTGAGTTTTGTCATTTTGGCCGTAATTGCTAACCGCCAATTTAAACACTATTTACGGATACTAGAAAATACAAATACTTCAATTTTTTTGCGTTTTCCGTTTCGATAATCTAAAACTATTGAAAATTCGGAATCTAACCCAATATTATAAAATTTATTATTTAAATTATCTGCTGTATATTTCATGTTTAAATATTTATAAAATTACATATTTTTTTAACTTATTGAAGATCTTATCTATTACTCGTAAAGTGTATCGTTCAAATTACAAGATATTCCATTTTTAAATAGTTGTAGAATTACATAATATTTTCGTAATATTTATAAAATATTAACTTCAATTTTCTAAAATTTGAAGATTTTTATTTGATAATTTTGAATATATTTAAATGATCCATTCAGTAATTTTTGTAAATATAAAAATTAAATTTAGTAAATATAAAATTTGTAGCTTTTTATATTTATAAATATTTCTTATATTTCTATTATTAACTTTTTTTTCATATTTCGTATCTTTTGTTTTTGTTTATTTTAAATCTCATTTGACCATACCCGTTTTATGTCTTTTCTGTATCCGTGCTACCTAGTTTTTGGCGTGATTTTATATCACTATATTGGCGTGATTTTATATCACTTTTTTGGCGTGAGTTTTCATTATTATTTTGGCGTAATATTATATCATAATTTTGACACTATTCTTTTACGTAATGAAATTATCATTTTTAGCAATTATATTCAATATTTTTTCTTATGAAACATTAACAGCAACGATAACTTTTCCCTACAATCAAATGGAATGCATTGGCTTAAAATTATATCATCTCAATATTTAGAACTAAAAGGACGATGAATCAATATTTTATGGCTATTTTATAGTTAATTTATGAAAAAACATGTTACTTATATATAATTACTTGATAATTTATTAAATTAATCATTAATAAGTAGTAAAAAATATAAGACTTTATGGCAACAGTTTATTTGTATATATTTAATGGCTTTTCTATAGTTACTTTATTTTTCTTTATTTTATCTATTTTACTATTAGATGAAAATGTTTTCATCTAACGGTAAAAAATGGATAAAATAACCTTTAATTTGTTAAAAGTAATAAAGTAACTATAGAAGATGCATTGGCAAGTTAGCAGAATAACTTGATTTTGGCAGGAGTTCGTCTTTTTTAATTGTGGCCGAAGCATTCAGATTTCAAACGTTGATAGAGGAGCTGTTATTCACAGACTATCATCATTACATGACATGAGGAGTTCTTCTTTTAATGATGATAGATTTATTTGGGTGATAGCTTTTCTTGATACGTTGTTACTATAATTAGGTGATCCTTGGTGGTTAAATAAGCCCTTGTGGATGACTGTTTTTGCAGTATCATCATTTTTTTTAGACTGGCTCACTCAGCATGTTGAGGAGTCACATATTTTTGTAGTTTTGATAATTCTATCAATGAAGATTAGCCTTTGGTAAAAAAAAAATTGTGCAGCCTGATATTCGTGTGCCACATATGTTTACAAAGCAGGAGCAAGAAAGGAAAATTGATCATATAAGTAAGTTGAAATTATATTACAAATATGTTTAACACTATTGAGCAAATAACAGTAACTAATAAGTCTGTTAAAAAAAATAGTAACTAATAAGAAAATGTCAGCAAACACCAGATTTTAGTAACATGTAAATCTAGTTTTGTGGGTCTAGGAAAATTGTCATATTTGAGTTATCACATGCGTTGGTCTCAAACCAATTTAAAAAAGATAGAGTCCGACTAAGCTATATCCATCCATTTGAGGATGGATATGGTCCAACTAACTAACACTTGATGTTAGGACTATTGCAGTACTGATTTTATTTAATAAATAATAGTAATTGTATATAATATTGCTAATACAAAGATTATTTGGGGCTGATTATCATTCATTTTGTGACCGATTACAGACTTGGTTTGAATTTAATTTTGGCCTTCGATCAGAATTGCTGTCCCAAACATCGTTAGCTGATTGGTGGAATGTTTTGGTTAACGACTTACAACGGCTGGGTAAGTCTAAAGAAGACTTTGCCTTTTGTATTTTCATACTATGGAATATTTGAAAAGCACGCTATGAGATGGTGTTCAATCATAAACACTTATCGGTATCGGAGATTGTTAATAAGGCATATGAGCAACAACAGGAATATATGGACGCTTCAAAGAAAAGATCTAATTTAGACGTCATGCCAAATAATCCAGTGACTGTGCAAGTTGCTCGATCTTCATGGTTACCCCCGCCAACAGGTTTTCACAAAGTTAATTTTGATGGTGCTATTGATATGAAATTCAGGATAGGTGCGATTGACTTTGTAGTATGTAATTCTGCAGGTCATATTATCTTGGCCGGGGCTAGGCGCTTTCTGAGTATAGTGGTAGCAATTGTAATAGAGGCATTGGCGCTTCGGACATCAATGGAGGAGGTGATACGTACAGATTATACAAATCTTGTCTTTGAAGGAGACTGCCAGATTTTGATTAATGCTGCTAATTCCTCCTCTAGTGACGACAGAGATGCCGGAGTAGTTTTGGAAGATATTGTTAATCTAGTTTCCAAATTCTCGGAAATTAGATTTAAATATGTAAACCGTAAACATAATTAGGTAGCCCATATGATGGCTAGAAAAGCCCTTATCGATGACTGGTTCAGCAGCGCTCATCATTCAGTTATGAATTGGCTCACTCAAATGTGTTGAGGAGTCATTCATTTGTGTATATCTCACATTTTATTAAATGAAATTCATCCTTTGACAAAAAAAAATGGAAAATTCTATTTTTATTTTTATTTTATAAAATAAATGTTATTTAATCCTAGTTTAACTCATTTTAATGTACCGTCTTACGTGACATGTTTTTATTTGCCCAACTTCTATCTAAAAATATATGCTTCAATTTCGCTTTATAAATTGGTCCATTTGTATATTATCACGTCAGATGGTATACAAAGCTGGGTTAAGATAGATAGATTAAATAGTATTATTTTAAAAATATAACTACAATAATTTATAATTATTAAAAAATCTGACTCAAAAGTTTAAGTTGTGGATTTTTATATAATACTAAAAAGTTTAATATTACATTTGATAATTTAATCATTAATTTTTTATTTTAATAATATAATAATCAATAACATTCTAAAGACAAAAAAAGAAAAGCTAAGAAATAATTTATTAGTGATAACTTAATGATAAATGAGAATGTAAAATCCACTTTATCAATTTTTCAAAAAATTATAATTTTTATTTATTTAATAAAATTTTCAACTAATTTCCACTACAATTAGTTCAATAAAATAAATGCTAAAATTCTTAAATCAAATAATGATTGTATATATAAAACATAATGCACGAAATTTACAATAAAGCGTTTGTAGTCCAACGGTTAGGATAATTGCCTTCCAAACAATAGACCCGGGTTCGACTCCCGGCAGACGCATTGTATTTTTGTAATTTTAGGCTCAAATCCATTGTTTTTAGTTTAGGCTAATTTTGTGAAATGTGTTTCCATTCCTTAATCATTATTAATCAACCTGGGGTTATGCATTATACCAAAAAAATTATAAAAATGGCTAAACATCAGTTTACTTTTTAAAATAATATATATTTTTTAAATTACGGTAATATCTTTTTGAATAGCTTTGTGATTTTTCATTTTTCCAATTAAAAATATATAACAGTCGGAAATGCACCTACAAGTAAAGTAGCAGTAACTACCGCCGCTACTCTGGTCATCTAACTGAATTACTCCCAGCTTCCGGTTTAACTTATTTGCAACAGTACCGTCATTTTACCAACCAAGCAAAACATTGTGGGGATGGTATTAGTTATTTGGAGGCTATATGAGAAAATGTGCAAAAGAATTGAAGTTTTTAGTTTATATATCCAGAATCAGTAGAAGTTTATTTTGTCTTCAGAACTGGTCACAAAAGATTGATTAAGGTTAAGTTTATGGTTTTAAAACATCTTCAATTTATCAGTTTGTCTCGTTTTATCCTTCTATATTCAAATTGTCCAATAAGTTTATTATAGGTATTTGAATTTCCAAAATTATCACTTAAAGAACAAGAGTCAAATCATGCTAGTAAGTAACGTGATGCTTGAATTGCCAATATTTAAAATATCACAAGTTTGAACTAAATACCTTTAACTATTATCGAAAGAATATTCTAATACTTAGAATAAATTTTGGATATTAATGTTTTTAAAATAAATCATATAAGCTTATTATCTTTGTTCTTTTAGAATGCAAAATATATTAAAAGTTACAAAAAATAGTAAAAAAAAAAATTACACTGCTCTAAAAGGTTGCGCACACCAAACATTACAACTACGAAAAACGAAATACGACGAAAATCAAAAAACATAAGCTCACTACCTAACAAAATTTAAAAAAGTTTACTTTCGTTGACAATATACTTTTTATAATAATAAAAGAACTCACACATACTTCAAATATCAAAAGTTCAATAATAAAATAAATAAATTAAACTAATAAATTATAGAAATAATTATATATTAAATCATCATATTTATATGAAATTCCAATTCTATCACAACCTTTACAAACTATTCATTTTCTTCACTATCTTTTATATCATTGCAACTATATCACCGTTTAAAATCAGGTATTGAACTGATGTAGCTACAAAAAAAAACACTGCATCAGCCACGTATAATATGAACCATTTTATTCAAAAAAAAGGAAAAGAACAAAGGATCACTTTACCTCCTGAACTTGGCACAAAATATCAAAAACGTTCAAATTAGCAAAATATGATCATTTTTACCCTAAACTTGTCAAATTTAGTACAAAACCCCTCCTCCCCACTCTCACCTAGGAGAGTGAGACACACTCTCTGGTTTTAGTGATGGTTTTGTTTCCTAGGTGGTTTTTAATGGTAAAAGGTTTAAAAGAATACTAATTCTTATAACATTGTATAAATTAGTCCATAATAATTTAAAAAAAACAATTTAATTTTAATACCTTACATATCAAAATTATATTAACTAAAAATATAAAGGACCTTTTTATACTTTTTACAAAAAAAAATCAATTTTTTTCAAAATTTTGATGAGCAGCTGTCGGAAATTTTTTCCGGCAGCTGCTCATCGTTAGAGACGAACTGAGTTCATCTTTCACAGATCTGAGAGACGAAGGTTCGTCTCTCCGATGAGAGACGAGAGAGAGAGAAACGAGAGTTCGTCTCTCACTCTCGTCTCAGTCAGAGATGAACTGAGTTCGTTTTTGAAGTCGTCTCTGCTGAGAATTTGCTGGTGGCGGGTGGTGTTTTGGGTGGTTATTGATGGTTCGGGTGGTGGTTGATGGGTTTTTGGTGGTGGTTGATGGAGGTGAAGGGATAGTGGTGGTGGAAGTAGAAGAACATGTGTTTTAGATTAATTAGGGTTAATTAGAGTTAATTATTTTAAATTTAGAATCTCACTCTCCAATTAAGGTGCCACATCAGCATAGGAGTGTATTTGAACCGGTTGCCAAGTTCAGGGTAAAAGTAATACGGTTTTGCTAATTTGGACGTTTTTGATATTTTGTGTCAAGTTCGAGGGTAAGGTGATCCTTCGTTCAAAAAAAACTATTTAAAAAAAGTCACTATCTTTTTTTTTTTGAAAAATAGTGAAAAATGATATTGTTCAGTCTAAAAAAATTGAAAAGAAATAATGGAACAATATATTATATAATTTGGGGAAGTAAAATTATGCTCGTATAAGCGAAAGTTCAGAATCCGCGACTGCGTGTAGTGTTAGGGGAATGAATGTAGATTAATTAGATAGTTGGTACTTTCTCTTGACATTGTTATGACAATAACAGGTCAACAAATAAAACAAAATTAAATTACCCAAAATTCCTCTCTTCATTCACACTCTAATTCCCATCTTCTTTTTAAGCTAAGAGGCCGACCAAAGATATTCTAATTCCATTCTCCACTCTAATGCATATTGCTATTATCTCAACTCCAACTGCTTTCACATCATTTTTATTTCATTATCAATATTTAAATATAATATAAGATGAAAATTAAACAATTTAGTATCTCAATTTTTAATTTTACAAACAATTACAACATTCTGCTAATTAAATCCGGATACCAAACCATTAATAGAATTAAAAGTGAGGTACCAAATTATTTGAAAATAAAGCACCAATGATTATTGAGGTATCCAATCGTTAATATAATTAAAAATGAGGTACGAAATCATTTGAAAGTGAATACCAAATTGTTAACGAAACTAACAGAAGTCTTTAATTGTTAACAGAATTGAAAATGAGGTATCAAATTGTTTGATTTTCAAACAAAAGATACCAAAATATGAAGTATGACATATATGAGGGGTTTTAGAGTAACTTTCTCTTGTTAATATGAAAATATTTACATACTATACTGATATTTTAATTTCCGTAAGCTTTTTTTTCTTCGTTAATAAATATTAATTTTATAACTAGTTAATAGATTGAATTGAAACTTTACTTTTTTATAACTATTTAACTATTTAATAAATAAAATTATTATAATTTTATATATTATATATTATTTATTTTATCAGCTATTAATTAATTTTAAAATTATATGTAACTTAAATTACAATTTTATTTTAATAAATATTTTTAGATATAATTATTATTTATTTGGTCTATTTTTAATTATGTGTATTTTTTTATTATTTATAGTTTGGGCTAAACTTTAATTTTTTAATAAGACTTATAACTATATTTTTTTGTATTATTTATTTGATCCATGACTTATTAATTATTCTATGTAAGTATGGATTTAAATTTAATTTTTAGTAACTGTATTAATTTTAAAAATAATTACTATTTACTTCCTCATTTTAAGTATGAAATATTATTTTTATGATTTTTAAGAGGTTGATTTTTTTCTGACATTTAATCAAATTTGTTATTTTCTCCATTTGTTAGTTGAGTCCTTGACTTTTTTTTTTTTTAGATAATTTTGGGAGGGGGAGCGCTTGTAGGAGGATCGAACTCACGACCTAGCAGTTTTCTACTTAGCGCTTATACCATTTGAGTTAAAGCTCATTGGTAGTTGAGTCCTTGACTTGGTTAAAGGTTCAATTATTAAAAACAAAGTCCAGTGTAATTTTTAAATTTATTTATCTTTTAAAAACAAACTCCATAAAATCATCAAATCGAAACATTTAAAATTATTTAATTTGTTATCAAAAAATAATATATTTATAACGATGTATTTTTTTAGATCAAATTAAAGAAATTTAATGAATTCAAATTTTATAAAGTAGATTTAATATGTTTTGGTTCGATCTAATTTTAAAGTTTATTCAATATATTTGTAGTCTAATTCAATTTTGAACTAAATAAGTTAAAATATAAAAAGTAGAAATATAGTCAAATTTATATTTTTTGCCGAATCGAAACATTTTATGTTTTATTAATTTTTAGTGAATTTAATTTATTTAAAATATCAATTTTTTAGTAAAAAAAATATTTATAAATATATTGTTTAATATATAACTGTAAAATAGTTTAAAATATATTCTATCAATAATTTATGAATATTTTTGAAAGAAATTAATAAATTTTTAATTTTTAATAATCAGACTCTTTAATCAATGAAAAGGGGGAAAATGAATTTTATCAAACTAATAGCTTATATTTAAAAGTCAACTAATATACTTAGCTGCAGAAAGAAAAATATAACTAGTCCTATTAAACTTTAGGAGGGAAACAATTGGTAATTGTAGACCTAAAATGAGGAGTTAATGTTATTATTTTCCGTCCTATACTATAAAATACCACACATTTATGTGTTGCGTCCGTTATAGCCAAATCTTTTCAACTCACTGTAAGTAGTCAGTTTTGACATGTTAATTTTTTTTTAGACACTTTTTATTCGAATTGTTTTTTTTTTGTCAGCATGTTGGCCATATAAGCAAAACAACGTCAGATCAAATTAAAAAGATTTGATTACAACTGACACAACCCAAAAAAATCGATATTTTATTACGATTAAGTCTTTTTAATGTTAGTTTTTTTATTGTTTGTTGTCATTTTAAAACAAAAATTTATTGTCATTTTTTTATGAAAGGTTATTATCTATTTTTTTATGTAGGGTTTGTCAGGTAGTAATTGAATGAGATAATGTTAGTAGTTTCTGATATCAAAATTAATTTAAGTTTGATTGAGAATTGTACTTTATTGACGAAACAATTGATAATTTATTTTTTTAAAAAAAATATACAATGTTAATTATGTTATAGCTATATTAGAAATGTTATTATTAATGAGAAAAGGAGACGAAACAATCATAAAAATTGTATGTTTTAATGGGTTCAAATAATTCCAATTTCTCATAAAGCATGGTAAATTTGTAAAAATATTAATAATATATAAACTTTATAAAAATTAAATAAATATTAATAATATATAAACTTTATAAAAAATATATTGTATGTAATATAAAAATAAAAGGGTTACAATTTCATAAAATATAAAAATAAAATAATTTAATATTCTATTCGTCATATAAAAATAGAAAAAGTATTATTTTCACAAATAAAAAAATGCATTTATTGTGGCTAATTTATTAAAATGTATATACATTACCCTTTTAATTTTGAGAAAATAACAAGAAAACTCATAAATCACAATTGCTTTTCACCAATTGCCATCTTAGATAAAGATATTTTTTTGTTATCATTATTATTTCAATTAATAGCACAAAACTCATTTAGTTTTCATTTAATGCCATCTTTCTCAAACTTACATATGTCCAAACCTCCACACTCATTAACTGTTCCATCTTCTTACATATATATATAGCTTCTATTCCTTTTGTGAGGTGGAAGTCACATGGCCGGCCAACAATTTTTTTTTTTCCAACTCTGTACTACTTTTTGGATATTTCTATGATTTTTCATTTTAAAAATCAACCCCTCACAAGATATATTTTTTATTCCCATAAAAAAGATGTAAACTATTTGTCATTTATTTTCACTTTTTTGATGTTTATTTTCATTTAACTTTTTTGCGAGCTAATTAAATTATAAATTGGATCCATTCACAGAGAAAAATTAGTGGCTTCATTTTCAGTTTGAAGATACTGAATTTAGGTACCGAGACTTGAAAATATTTAGAAAACTTAATTAAAAAAAATTAGATCTCTAATGTGTTAAGTGGACAAATATGAAATTATAACCAGGACCCGTGGTATGCAGCTGCTGCCATTTTAGGAGTAGGATTTTTTCTAAAGCAAACACTTATTAATGTTTTTTTTATTATAATGTTACATTCTTATATTTAAGAGCTTAATTAAAGGTTGATGTATTAGATACATGCATGATACATTTATTAAGAAATAATCAAATATAAAACAAGGTATTTGAAAAATATATTTAAATAGATCATTGTCAAATTTTATATAACGGATATATCTCCAATATATATTTGATACATATCTGATACATTTTACGATACATATTTGACCGTTCGAACTCTCTTTCTTGTTTTTTTATACGTCTTCTTTTTTGTAGTTTTATTACATATATTTTTTTATATATTATTTAACACATCTCTAATATATATTTGATGCTCATGGAATGCATCTTTGCTCCTTGATATAAATACTTGATACATTTCCGATACATTATTCAATACAACTCTGATACATAATTTATACATAATAGATACATTTTTAATGTAATTAATAGATACATCTTCAATACATAATTTATACATGATAAATACATTTCAAATGTAATTAACAGATACATGGTTGATACATAATTTATACATGATAGTAACATTTTTTACTTTATAATTTATACATGATAGATAAAAAAAATCACCTAATAGATAGATAAATGATACATGATTTATACATGATTTATACAATTTTTACAATTAAATAATATGTCGTTGATAAATAATTTATACATAATATTTTTTTTATTATATTTAATAAATACACTCTGATACATAATATACATGGTAGATATAATATTTATACATTGAATCCGTATTCGATCTGTATCAACAATACATCTGATGCATAATTTATAAAATTATATCATTTGTGTATTTTTATATTTTTAAAATTAATATTTTAAAATTTAAATAAATATATAAAAAAATTATTTATTTTATTAAAAAAATAAAAAAAATGAGTACCCAATTCAGCAGCAAGCTGAATTGGAATACAAAATGAATTGGACCCAATTCAGCTTGCTGAATTGGGCCAATTCATACACTGACCCGCGCGTCATGCGCGGGTCAGTGTATTTTAATCTGGTGCACCTGCTCCAGCAGGTGCACCAGATTAAAATGCATCAGCTGGCCTGATCAGGCCAGCTGGCGCGCTGACGTCAGTGTGCGTCAGACTGACGCGCACTGACGTCAGATTAATGGTACTGCTGAAATACTTTTGTAAAAAAATGGCACAGGTGAAATTTCTTATAATGACATGATATTATGTGAAAATAGAAACTATTTTTTGGCAATTTTGTTATTTTCTCTTTAATTTTTAAATAGTAAATCATTATAGAGTCACCGTATTTAATAATCATATAGTAAAATTATGAAGGCATTTTAATAAATTTATTTTTAATTTACATTAAATATGACAATTTTTTTTATCTTTATGGGAATGATATTTTTTCTATTTTTATAAAACGGAAAACATAAATTTAATATAAATATATTAATATACAAAGAAAATTAACTATATTAAAAATTTATAATATAAATATAATTCAACAGATTTGAAGTTAAAATTATATTTTATATGTTTTAAATATATTAAGTGGATTATATTAGTTATGTTATCTATTTGTTTTAACGTGTTTATTGTATTATCTATTTTAAATTTATGTCGTGTTAGAGTTTAATATTTTGACAGATTAGGTTGATTCTATCATGTTATCTATACAAACACGACATGACAATTCAATTTGACAGTACTAGTAGTCTAGTATAAGCTTAATACCCAAATTTGTTTTTATTATCAATATCCTTACATGAACGGCATCCTAACCCGCTTAGGTGGAATCTCGCATTTCTACTAATATTCTAATGACTAGTTTCGCATTACGTGTTATGCACGTGGCTCGTAACGTAACTCGTCAATGTACATATTAGTATAATTATATCAATATTTTATTTATAATTAATATTAAATTAGTTAAGAATTTTTGTAAAAGTAAATATAATATATTCGGTCATTAATTTTTTTTTCATACTGAATTTATTCTTCTTTTGGTTTTATAATAACCATAATTAAATAATTAACTTAATTTTATTAATAATATCTTTAAAAATAATAAGATTGAAATTTATAATAATACATTGACCAAATACAGTATTTTAATTTTGTAGTTCAATCAAATTAAAAGATAGGTATTCCTACTAATTTAGAAACAATTTAGTTATTTTTTACATACTAAAAATTAAATTGGAGATATTTAGCTACTTATTCTAATTAGAACTTTAATTATAATAGTGATTAATTAAATAACTAATTAGTTAATGACTATAAAACCTTTATTTAGTAATAAACTGAAAAGGATTATTCAGTAAATTTGCCTGTCTCCCCCCTCCGTGCTTTTATATATAGTATAGATAATGTTTTAATATTTAACGGTATTAAAAGCATATGGCTACACGCTTCATATTTCGTCCATTCACGGATGTACAAAATATATAATTAAGAGACTATTTAAATATGAAATATCTATTAAAGGATCAAGTGAAATAAAGTTAAACATGGATTTTGGGATAGATTTAGTATTAAATATTTATGGGCAATATAAGCATTTGGTTAAACGCTATAAATTTTCATTTACAAAAGAACCACAAATATATAAAAGAAATAGTTGAAAGACTATTTAATTGCGATAATATATGGACTTTAAGATAAGTCTAGCCTTTATAATAAGGAATATGATGGGTGATTACGGAATTTTCTTTTTAACTGCTAAAGAAGATGCCATTGCTTATGAATTTTGTTAGGTCTTGGTACCTTCTTTAGCTAAAGAAAGATAAAGATTAAGAAAGGGAATACCTCTATTTCTAGAGTATTGTTTCACTTTTAACATCACCTTTTATAATTTTTTAATTGTCTTTAGCTGAAATTTAGAATCGATATTTTACAATTTTTAAAATATATTCTAAACATAAATGATCTACACTCAATTGGTATTTATTGGTTATTTAATTGTACAATTACGTACAATATTTGGCTTAGAATAAATAAATGGATTTTAGGAAGATAATTTTAAAAAGAAAAGAAAAGCAAAAGCTTAATTCCATCAAGATAAGCACGAGGCAGAAAAATATTCACAAACAAATACTAACAGCTAGCAATCATAAAATATGATAAAAATAAAATCAGATGCTGAAATGGGAATCAATATTCCAATTAAAAATAAATTAGAAAAGTAAGGAATTTAGTGAAACAATCAATTTTTCTATCATGATCAATCTAAAAAAAATTATTGCACACGACCGTTGCGCCATGTCATTCGTGCAACAAACCAATTGTGCGTTAGCCATGTGGAAAATTAAATGATAAAAAAATAAGTAATAATTAAAAGATTTTCTATCGCAAATGCTCATTGGCTTGATGTAAAAATGACGTGGCGCAATGGTTGCATGGGATAAACACTCTCAATCTAATGAATGAATCTTATAAATAAGAACCTTACACCCGTAAATGTACACATCATTGCTTTTTATAAAGTCTTAAATAATATTTTGCACATAATGCAATTGTAAAGATCATTCGTTTTCTTTCTTTGAACGAGAATTTCGAATTTTGAATTCTTGATCATCAATTCAAGAGATGTGTTATTAGAAAATAATATGATTCAAATAAACGAATATTTTTTTTGTGTTTTCATCATCAAAAATAACATTTATCATTGCTTAAGAGACGAGGACATCCTCAATGATACATGGCGAAATATGATTCGAGACATTCTCCATATTGTTTCATCAACTAATCTTAACCCTCATTAAGCTAATATACGATGACCATTATTATTCTCTTTTCCAACAAAAACAAAGAAAAAACTATGAAAGTAAGAGATTAGGTGAAAAATATCATCACAAAACAAGACATGATAGGATAAATTATAGCGTCATCTTAGAAGTCTTTGCACCGTCAAAAAAAGTCGTTTTAAATAATACTACATATCTGAAAGCACAATATTGTGCAATGTAAAGCCCGTTATAATTGGCAACTCTTCGTTTTCAACACCATGTAGTGTGGCATATTTTTTTGGAGTAGAAACCATATAGTCTATCAATGTTCATTTCAGATGATAACTCTAACTCTTGTAGCTGGATTCTCGTTTCTAACTGATGCGTCCATATTGAACTTCAAGTAGACATTGGTGGTGGAACCCAAGTAGCCGCTGGTACTTGGTAACGAGTAGTAATGATAGCGTTGTTGTAAGTAACCTCAGTCGCGCTATTGCCATGCACGGCAATGCAATGCTTGATCACGTTTTGGATATACTAGTTTTTACGAGCAGCTCGTTAATGAGCGGAGCATGAACTCTATAAAAGTTGATTATAATGAGCCGAACATGAGCATTATAAATTATAATTAAACCGAACATGAGCACCTTATTCAAATCCCAACCGAACATGAACATCTTTTGTTCATATGAAGAGCCAAACACGAACACCTCAAAACTTGGCTCAGCTTGGTTCATTTACAACACTAGTAGCTGTAGCGCTGTTGTTAGTAACCTCAGTCCCACTATTGTCATGCATGGCCATGCAATGTTTGATCACGTATTGGATATACTAGTTTTTACGAGCAGCTCGGCATAAATGATCTGAAAATGAACACTATGAATCTTAAATGAGCTGAGCATGAACAATACAAATTATAAATTATAAATGAACAAAAGATGAACACGTTATTCAAAAATCGAAAGAACATGAACCTAACATGAATATCTTGTTCATGACGAGTCGAACATGAACACCGTACACCTCGACTCAATTCATTTACAACCTTAGTAGTGGCAGTGCTGCTGTAAGTAACCTTAGTCCCGCTATTGCCATGCAATGTTTGATCACGACTTGGATATAGTAGTTTTACGAGCGGCTTGGCGTAAATAAGCTGAAAATGAACATTATGAATTATAAATGAATCGAGATGAACATGAGTCAAGCAATGAACATTATAAATTATAAATAAATCAAACATGAACACCCTTTTCAAAGCTCAAATGAACATGCAACCGAACATGAACACCTTATTCATATAATGAGGCAAACATAAACCTCTCAAAACTCGGCTCGACTAGGTTCATTTACAACCCCAGTAGTGGTAGTGTTGCTGTAAGTAAACTGAGTCCCGCTATTGCCATGCATGGCATGCGATGTTTGATCACGTCTGGGATATACTAGTTTTTACGAGCAGGTCGACGTAAATGAGATGAACATGAACACTATTAATTCTAAATGAATCGAGTTGAACATGAGACGAACATGAACATTATAAATTATAAATGAACCGAATATAAACGCCTTATTCAAAGCTCGAACGAGCATGAAGCGAAAATCAACCGCAAATGAACACCTATTTCATGTAACGAGCCGGACATGAACACCTCAAAAACTCGACTCGACTCAATTCATTTACAACTCTAGTGGTAGTAGCGCTGCAATAAGTAACCTCAGTCTCGCTATTGCCCTGCATAGCCATGTAATGTCTAATCACGTCTTGGATATACTAGTTTTTTAAGTTTAAAGAGCAAGTCTATTTCATATGTTCCAAACATGCCTTAAAATATAAGTGAACAACGTAAATCAGTCTCATTTACCACATACTGCATCATATTAACTTAAGCTGCCACATTCTGAAAAATCGTTCCATCAAATCGAATCTCAAACAAGGAGAACACCGTATACCCATTTACCACATCGAGGAATTGCCCTAACATAGTGACGTTATAGCACCTGGAAACAAAGAATGATGTTTACGATTAATCTCCTCCACATGAAATGTCTTATCTCATGCAACACCTTAAATTTTCATATGTACGTTCAAAAATCTAAAAATGGCGGCGCACAAGCAATACGATCATAATCCAAAAAGCGGTTAAGCTACCAGGCACGATATCCCAAATAAACCATGTATAAACCATTCTTCGTGTGGATGATCAGCGAACTGAGTCATGGTGAAAGCAGCCTTCACCAAATTTCTTTACAACAATGAGCTTGACTATGGATGAGCTATTAGCCATCACATCCTAAGGAAAAATTATAATACTATAGCTTTCCGAGGCCAGTGACCAAAAATCACATGTTATGTTCTTTTCAGTTCCAACTCGCCTACATAAAATTAGATCGCTACGAACATCATATGTTGGAATTTAATATGCTAATATATCTGCATAATAAGATTATATATGCATATGAATTGTCATAAACTAAAAGACTTTTCTACATTTTATTGTCAAAATTTCATTAATGAATGTAAAAACAAGTAGAGAGTGCCTTTAAGATGCATGTATGGTCTAATTTGGGCCTTTGAGGAGTGGTCCATAGTTGGGCTTTTCTTAAAAAGAAAAGGGTACTGTCAGGAAGTGGAAAAAGTATAGAAATAGGCTATTTGTGTTTCCCATAGGGATGCTTTTGCCTCATCTCTTTTCCAAGGGAACAAACCTCTAAGCAGAATCCAAAGATTTCAATGGTCCAACTTATCATTTATTTTTTATTTTTTTATAGAAATAAAATTTATCTGTAGGACAAAGTACGAAGCAAAAATAAAATTAATTTGGTTTTCAAAACATAAAAAGTTTCTATATGTACTATCTGAACAACTCTTTTGTAGCAAAGTTAGTTTTGGAATTTGTTGCTGTACAGGCTAGTTCGAACAAGTTGTGG
The DNA here is from genome assembly GCF_937616625.2 of Mercurialis annua. Lineage (NCBI taxonomy): Eukaryota > Viridiplantae > Streptophyta > Magnoliopsida > Malpighiales > Euphorbiaceae > Mercurialis > Mercurialis annua. The sequence continues at coordinate 51,881,367 of NC_065570.1, read as the reverse complement.
AGGCTATCGGCAAGTAAATCCTTATTTGCACCAAGGATAAAAATACAAAATACTAATTGACCTTTTTAAGTGCAAAAATACTCCAACTTTATAAAAATCGTATAAATACTATTTTTATTAATCTTATCTTATTGCAAAATAACAGTTTACATGAATTACTCTATCATTGTTTCATCTTTTACTATTTTTGTCGCTACTGACTGCCGATCACCTTTGATCGTCGACCACCGCTTATGACCATTTTGTTCGGTCATTGGCCACGGTCCGGTTATCGACCACCATCACCATTGTTATTGTTGCCTTAAAAAATACAATTAAAAAACTAAATCAACAAAAAATTATATTTATTTTAAGTTTATTTTGGATATTGTATATTTTTGTAAATTAAATTTACTTTTAATTAATTTGAAGACTATAAACCCTTAGCAAAATCCTTTTGTTAGTTTATTCTCATTTTTTTTATTGTAAATCATTCTAAACTAAGTTTATGCTTAGTTTCTTTTAAACTACCAATTTCTAGTAAATTACATTGTCAAATCGAAAAATAATTTTTCATTTTACTTTCGGTATTATGAATCTTTAGCAATTTAGGTAGTTTACTTTCAGTATACTAAAAAGGCTAAATTAAATCTAAAGGTTGTTGCAATTTTAAATGGTTCTAAAACTTAATTTGAAACCGATTTAAAAAAACCGTTTTTAGAACAGTTTCAAAAAGTTTTAAAATGACGGAATATTTTTATAAATATTTAGAGTAAAAACATAAATTTTCAAAAAAAAAAAAACAAACCCAAAATCTTTCCACAAAACTTTTCAAAAACATAATATTTTTGACAAATACTCAAAATCCGGCTCATCAAAATCATACAAAATTTATTAATAACATTATAAAAACATAACATGAAACCAATTAGATCTTACCGATGAACTGTAGCTCAAATGGTATAAGCGTTAGGTAGCAATCTGTTAGGTCGTGTATTCGATTCCTCCCACAAACGCTCTCCCCTCCCCAATTATAAAAGAAAATAGATCTCTGAGCATAAAGACTGAAATTGGTAAATTAATTTGTTGGTATTTTGCGCAGTGGACACATCGATGTCGAATTAATTATCACAAATATATAAAAATGTAATAAAATGGAAATGAAGGAATATTCGGGTTTGATATGTATATAGTTTAGAGCAGACAAAAGGGATATTCACATGGAAGGAATATTAGGGACGCGTGTCACGAGGAGAATCTTTTTGGATTTCTGAATTTGTAAGAGAAATAGTAGAAGAAGAATGTAAAGAAAAATTGAATGGAATAAAAAAGGAGAAAGAAAAAGAAAAGAGAATCTGAATTAGGGGAAAAAAGGGAGGGGTTGGAGTATTGTAGAAGAAGAGTGATTTAGAAAGCGAATTATTGCCAAACGAATTCGATGCGCATCTTTTTTTCATGGCAGATAGATTAACATTTACTGCATGCATCTATATTTTGCCTCATTGCTATTACATACTTGAACAAAGATTAAGTGCATTAATAGAATATTACTTATCGTAAATTAATGAATTAAGGAATTCATTTTTCTATATGATTATGGACAATCTGGTGACTTAATGTTGGGATGTGTGTGTGATAGCTGGGATGTTTTAGTCATGTGGATAACAATAATTTGGATTTTTTTTATTAAAAATTGTCCACCCTTTTTTTTAGTAAGTGAAGGTTGATATTCAAGCCCTTGATGTGAATATGTTGAAAACATGGTTATAATGGACTTGAGTTTTCGTATAAAAAATTCACTCCAATACTTAAATAAGTAAGAAATACAAATAATAATAAATAAGTACTCCACAGTATCGTTGTTGATGATTTTTGACGAAAAATTAACATCCACAGTATTATGGAGTATTTAAAAGTAGTCTATTTAGTCGTTAAAGAGTTATCTTTTATACTAAAAGTTGAAGCATTCTTATTTGTTGCTCAATTAATAAGAGATTTTTGGCAAGGTAATATCCACAGTATCATTGTTGATGATTTTTGACGCCATTTATAAAGTGATAAACATTATTAGTGGGCATGAGGAAGGCAATTTGTATAGAATTTACCAATGAAATGCAGGAATTTCATGGATTACCTAAGTCAAGATATACAGACATGAATGAAATGAAAGAATGGACTACCTTTTGATTTTATATCAACCTTAAATATTGAATTATCCCAATATATTCTGACCCGGATCCGATTAGTGTTCATGAAGTTCTTGATATAAAATTTATAGAGAGAATCTTGTTACCTTCCCACCCACTTCAATAAAGTTAGTAGCAGAAGGAGAATGTTGTTTTAGAGAGAATGGAATTCAATTAAAATAAATTTGGCTTTAAGGTGATTAATTTAGAGACGTAGAATTGGAACTAAGATATTCCTTACTTAGAGGCAAATAATATTATATTCTAGATTGGTGAATTTGTACATTCTGGATTAGATATTCCTGTCCTTTCCTTTTTCTTCTCTCTCTCAATGCACTCAAATTAAGAACAATTATGCAACTTTTGAAACCAAAAAGAAAGTTGCATGTTGCAATTTTGATACTGAATGCCATTTGAATATGTCCCCTCTCTCCTATGCTAAAACAAGATAGCTAATTGCATTTTAGATATGCTATTTTAGATATGTTTGATTTTTTTAGAATTATTTAATATTTTTTAGAGATAAACTTGAATCTCATATTATGAGATAGATCTTCTCTACTACAAATGAAAACAACCAATATGTAGAAGTGGAAGTGTGCATTCAATTTATTAAATAGAACCGAATTGAACTAAATGTTTATAAAACTGTACCAAAATAATATTTTTAAAAATTAAAGAAGCGTAAATTGAATTAGTTGATTAGTCGATTTTTTTAATTCAATTCGTTTATTTTGGTTTTGTTACATTATAATTTGATTGGATTTTTTTTTTATGTTGATGATAATTAAATTGAAAAATTAATTATTTTTTTAAATTGGACAAAATTTATGGGTTCGATTCAATTTTTTTAATTTGGTTTAAGTTTTTGCATCCCTTAAATGTATAGAAATAATTGTAATGTTGTTGAGGTAGGATACATACTTTTGACCTCTAAATACACTTGAAGTGGAATAACCATTAGATTAATATTTAGCTATTAAATTATTATAAAAAATAATATATATTTAGCTATTAAATTTGATGTCGACTAATTTAAATTTAAATAGGATACAATTATCGTAAACAAAAATTTACTAAAATTCTATGACTGTTACATACTAATAAATTTAAATTTTATCCCAAACCAAACGTGAATGTTAGTTCACTACAAAATTAGAGAGCTAAGGGGACGAGCGATTGGGACGACTAAAAAATAATGGTCCCCAAAAATATTTCACTCAAACTTGGAGGGACAAATAATTTTATCGTCCCCAATTCTTGTAAAATTCAACAATAGGGGACGTAATTTTTATCCAAGAGATATCTTTTCTTTTTGTACTCTTCACTTGGTTCCCAATTTTTGCATTGATTCCGAAAAAACCCCCTAAAACTCAAATTAATTATTCTTTCTTTTAATAAATCAGAAAAGAAAAACTATAACTTTTAATCCCTTCCAAAAAATGTGAGGAGAGGTTGCGATACACATTTCTAGGGTTTTTTGATCAATTGAATGATCTTTCCAAACGAGACGTAAAAGTTGGAATTTCGAATTTTCAAATATTAATTTTAATTTTAATATATTAATTTTGTGTACTTTTAAATTTAAGTGCATATCATGTTAATTGGTTGAGTTTTATGTTTTATGGTGAACCAATTACATATACATCAAATATAATATTTTTTAATAATAATTATATTCTTTATTGATCATGAGTGGAGTTCGAATAATAATTATATTCTTTATTGATCATGAGTGGAGTTCGAACTCGAGTAATTCAGATGTGGTTTGGATTCTAATTTAAAAATCTAAATTTATTCAACTTCAAGTTTATATTTTCATAACACCAACGATTTTGAGTACAAAATTGGCATAATTTAAAATCGTCTCGGCTTGGTCCGTGTACATAGTAGTTGTTTCTCTTTTTGATATCTACTGGAGAGATAATTTACTCCGTATAAAACTCTTAAACTATTTAATTACATAATCTCAAGAATATACATTTGTGCATAAAGTGATTGATTTTAACAGAATTCAAGTTGAGACAACCCTTAAGATGGAACAATTATTATATTCAAAGCTATACCTCAAAGAAAAATAATTCTATTCATACTATCTTTTCGGCCTTTGTCATATATAATCGCAATCATTTTGGATATGATATGGCGCGATACTAGGTGTATATGTGTATAAAGTTAATTTTATGTAGCTATATAACATCACGTCGTGTTAGTTTCAAATTGATCGATGGTATATTAACAAAGATTGAAAGATGATGGCAAATATGCACGATTTTGAAAATACGGTTAGTAAAATAGCCAAAGTTACCAATGAGCTATAACTCAAATGTTATAAGCGCTAAGCAACAAACTGCTAGGTCGTGGGTTCGATTCCTCCCACAACTCCACCCTCCCTAAATTATCAAAAAAAAAAATAGCCAAAGTTGTGGATGGATATGAACATTGCTTTTTTCAAGTTGGATAGATAATTTTCTAAAATTGTATGAGTTTTTCTCTCTAATTTATTACAAAAACTAAATAAGGTACTAAGATAGATTTTATGTTGATCCATTAGAACCTTCAACTTTTTATTTGACATTTAGACATAATTGAAATAAATCATAAAGTATTGAACCAAAATAGCAAAAAATAATAATTAGATTGTATCGATAAATTTTGCTCTGATTTTGAATTTATTCATTTATTTTCACTAACCAACCCGAGAAGACATTAATTAGGTGAATAATATGTAAAATTTAATAATTATTTATAAATAGGCTTAATGCCTTAAAAAACCCCGACCTTTCATTCCCTTTTCAATCCTACCCTGACGTTGAAAAATTGTCAATTTTACCCCAGTTTGTATTTTTTCATTTCAATTGTACCCTGAAGCATAAAAATGACCTTTATTTATTTACAAAAGTTCAATAATTTTTTTTAAAATGGTCAATTTAATATAAAAATCTAATCTAATGCAAAAAATGTCAATTTAGAAAAAAATTGCCAAATAAAAAAAGGTCAATTTTATGCTTTAGGGTACAATTGAAATTGAAAAAAATACAAAATAGGGTAAAATTGACAGATTTGCAACGTCAGGGTAGGATTGAAAAGGGGATGAAAGGTCAGGATTTTTTAAGACATTAAGCCTTATAAATATATATATATGAAACTCTAGGAAATGAATAAATTTGAAAGCTACGAAGTAACAAGAATCTAAAACAAAACCTAATTATATGAATGATGAGACTTTTAGTAGGAAAAGTTTGTAAAATTACACCAAGGATTAAATTTAAAAGTAATATAAGAATCATAAGAAAAGAAAAAGAAAAGAAAAGGAGAATAAGAGGAAGGGGGAAACAGAATCATGTTTTAAAATGATGAATTTGAATACAAAAAAGAGACTCTTATACTACACCAAAGGTTTGAAGAATGAGGAGGCTCTAACCACATGACCATTTTTGGTGTCAGACTGAGAGAGAAAAAGAGAGAACAAATTTCTCAGATTTTTTAGCTTTTTTTTGCCTTTGTTCTTTGCAAGAAGTTACCATCCTTCTTTATTATTTACCTTTTTCTTTTCTCACTTTATTCCTTCTTAAAACAATCCTCCTTGTGTTCACAACTCTACAATTTCTTCTTTTCTTTCTCTATTTCACTTCGGACACACACCATCTTTTTCTGTTCCCTGTTCTTGTTTTTCTTTTTTGTTTTGTTTTGCATCAACCTTCAGGACAAGACTGTATTTTTTGAGTAGAGACATTGCGGCCTTTTTCATTTTATTTTCTTGTTTGATCGTTTTGTTTTTCTCGAGTTTCTTGCTTCTAATGGCGTCTCCTTCTGAATTAACCCTAGATTGTAAACCTCGTACCTATTCTATGCTGTTGAAATCTTTTGGAGATCAAAATGATCAAACTCAAAAGCTTGAAGAGTTTCTCTCTCGTCTTGAAGATGAAAAACTCAAGATCGATGCTTTTAAACGCGAGCTTCCTCTTTGCATGCAGCTTCTCTCCAATGGTATTTATATTCGATCTTGTTTTCTTGCATTTTGATGGGTTATATAGTTTTCTTCAAAAATAATAATATTTGATATTTTTCGCTTCTCAGCTGTGGAAACCTCAAGACAGCAGCTCCAAGTTTACAGAGAAAATCAAGGGCAAATTAGGCCAATTCTTGAAGAATTTATTCCACTCAAGAACTGTAATTCTTCTGAAACCCTAGAAAAATCATCGACCGTGTCTGATAAGGCAAACTGGATGACAACAGCACAGCTATGGAGTCAAGAAAACAATGAAACAAAGCCTCAAACAATTACCACTCCATTTACTTCTCCAAAAGAAACCAGTATAGGAATTAACGTGAGTCACAAGTTAGGCTTAGACACAAAACAAAGAAATGGAGGAGCTTTTCTTCCATTTTCCAAAGAAAGAAACTACTCATCATGTCCAAGCCCGACCCTAGCCCTAACTTCTTCTGATCATAAAGATTTAATGGAAGATAATAAAATATGTTCAGAAACTGAAAATGGGTTTTCTTGTTCAAAAAGAGAGAATAATGGAATGATTGAGCAAGCAAAAGGAAATGGTGATGGCCAAGCTAATACTTCACCTACTAATAACAGTCAAGCTCATAGAAAAGCAAGGAGATGTTGGTCTCCTGATTTGCATAGAAGATTTGTCAATGCTCTTCAAATGCTTGGAGGTTCTCAAGGTACTAATTTTAAATTATGCAATATAATTTATTGAATTGATCCGAAATTTCTTATCTAAACAGAGTTCATACTTTATTTAGTAGATCTAAATCTAATTTATTGAATTGATCCGAAATTTCTTATCTAAACAGAGTTCATACTTTATTTAGTAGATCTAAATCTAATTGATTTGGATCTCTGAAAAAGTATCGACCCGATATGTACAAGAATTTTTCGAATTTGATTACACTAATTAGGGGTTAAAAAATATTTGTGGGTACTAAATTATAGACTTTTTATATTTTAGTTATCATCGTTTCATTTTCTAGGTTTTAATATATTTATTTTTATTTTTTCAACAACGAAAGATTATTCCGTGAATTCGAACAAATTATCGCTTATGTTGCCGATGAAAAATTATGTCACACCCAAATTTTTTAATGCCAAAAATAACGATTTGAAGAAATGAAAGTTTGAATTATTAAAATGTAACAAATGGAACAATGATAACAGAATTATAAAAAGTCTATAACACAGAACTCTAACCCCACTAAATTTTTGTCATAATGTCATAATTATTGAAGATACTTAGTTTTCTATTAGTAGTGTTTGACTGATTTATGCTTTTGGGTGATGGAAACAGTGGCTACCCCAAAACAAATAAGGGAGCTGATGAAGGTTGACGGTTTGACCAATGATGAAGTTAAAAGCCATCTGCAGGTTCTACTCTTTTTCTCTCTCTAAAACTTTCTCTCTCTACGGTAAAAATAAGGTGCAGCTATAGCAGAACATGCATGAAAGTGGCTTTGTATGTACAATTTTCTTTTGACCTGACAAACACACAAAATCACCAGTACTATATATATACTGCACTGCACAATGCATATACTTTGAATATTTTTACATTATATTAAATGGGTTTTTGTATCAATAAATGTGTAATGATTATATTTTTATTGGTATGTTTTTGGCACAGAAATATAGGCTTCATACAAGAAGACCTAGTCCAAGTCCACAACAACCTGGAGCTCCACCACCACAGCTCGTTGTTCTAGGAAGTATTTGGGTCCCGCCTGAGTACGCCACCGGTGGAGCCCAAGCTCTCTACAGCCCCCATCACCACCACCACCACCAAGTTTCCCATGCACCACCACCACACTTTTGTGCTGCGCCACAAGACTTTTACACTGCACCATCACCCCCGCCGCCACCTCACCACCAGTTGCACCACCATGCGTTTAATCACCAGCTTCACATGTATAATAAGGCGACGTCACAGGCTCATAGCTCTCCGGAGTCTGACATGAGAGGCACCGGAGACCGGTCTGAGAGTATTGAAGATGGGAAGTCGGAGAGCAGCAGCTGGAAAGCTGAGAGCGGCGATAATGGTGCAGAGAGAAAAGGATTAGCTGCGTTAAGAGAAGATGGCGAGGAAAGCAATGGGAGTGAGATCACACTCAAGTTTTAGGGCAATTAGGGTTAGGGTTAGGTTTTAGGTTAATTAATTTGCATGTTTTTTTAACTTGTTATATTCTGTGCTATATATTAATTCTACTGTAATATTTTTCTGTCAAATAGATGGAGAGAGGGTAAAAAGGGCATAAAGAGAAAGTGAGTGTTTGTTTTGTTATGCAATGCTAAAAAAAAAAAATATCAAAACATTGGATTATTTTCTTTGGCGTCTTGTAATACTTTTACTTTTTAGTAAAAGATCTGTCCTTGAAGTTGAAGGCATACCTTATCTTTTATAATTTACTTTTTTAAAAATAAATTCAATCAATGGCTATTATATTCTTAAAACGTTCAAAAATAACTGTAAATATTAAATAAAAAATTCTTATATATTAGAATTGGTATATGATATATTAAATCAAAATATTTTACATTTATTTTTTACGCTGTGTAAAAATATAAAAATGAATATATGATTGAATTCACGTTGATTAATAATATTATAAGCTAAATTGTAAAAAGAATTGAGTTTAACTTATATAAATTTGGTCTATTGGTTGAAAGGTAGGAGACGATCCTTTACTCTTTACTCTTTTTTATATTCATATTTGCTTTTAATGATCCAAGTGTGATTATATTATGATTGTGAGCTTGAATCAATTTATATAAGCATAAAGGTGAATCCGGTTTTTGAATTTGTGATTCGGAATCAATTAATTCACTCTTCGCTATTTTGAACAATTAAAGATTTAATTTTCTATTTTTAGTCTATTAAAAAACTATTATTTAATATGAATAAATTCAGGAACACAAATAATCTAATTTTATTTTTAATTAATTTATAATAGAGAGTATTATTCTTAATTAATCTAAGAGAATTTTTTGTTGTTGATCAAATTAACTGAAAGGTTAGTTATTTAATTTGGAATCACAAATTTAGGGATATGGTTGATACTTTGCTCATTTAAGTAAAGGAATGTGATTAAAGATGGGTTTTAGAAAGAAGAGAAACCGAAAGTGGGTGGCTGATTTATTTCTTTCCTTTCCAAGACTAAGCTTTCTTAAATCACATTACCAGCCTTTTCTTTCTTTTTAGCTTCCTACTTGCCTTAATTTAAACAATCTCCTTAAATTAAAATTACACCATGTGTTTTTTTACCTTTGCTTAAAGCCAACATTCCCTTGGTGCCACCCTTTACAGGAATTTTTTTTTTTGGTAAGCCCATCCGGTTTCCAAGGCTTCGCCCTGACTAATCCGGATCCGACCCGTGTCGCGCACCTGGCATGGTGGGTGAGTCTTCCAGTGGAAATTTTCTGCATTCACAAGGACTCGAACCCGAGACCATGCTTAAGCGATACCAAGCCGCTTACCACTTGGACCAACTCCCATTGGTACCTTTTACAGGAATTTAATTCATTAAACATTGCCCTCATTCCTTAATTAACTTTCTCCTTTTTCATTAATCACTGACCAGAAACTTTCATAAGTAAACAACTTCATATAAGATTTAGTACCAACCAAACCGAAAAAATCCAATAAAACTGGAGAAAAACAACCGAACAGACTAGCTCATTTTGGTAAAATGTCTAGTATACATAGCCAAATCATGCATATATGGAAGAGCCTTGTGGATACTCGAAATAATCATAATCAAGCAGAGAAAAATTGAACCTAAACTCAAATAAATTGTATATTCACTTAGTTTTTTTACAGGTAGTTAAATGATCAGAATTTCAGAAGAAAAACAATTTGTGCATTCCAGCAGCATAATTACAAAGTGTGTATGTATGTTCATGCACAGTTAGTATGCTAAAGGTACGAGCCAAAATCACGCATTGCTGTTGATGGGGACTCCACAATTTATGCCAGCATCATCAGGTATGTAATTTTTTGTTAGTGCTGAATCTACAAGAGACTGCAAATAACAGGTTTGTGACTCAGTAATTCATGGGTTATACCACATTCATACATAATCAAACAAATGTGCCAATGAAGCTGCACAAAAACTAGCACTTGCCCCAAGGGACATCTAGATTATTGAGTCAAAAAACAATTTCATAGAAAGAAACCTTAAAATTGGTAGAAACTTAGAGATGCATTAATTTCATCGTGAAATGAAAGTATGTCAGTGCCACCAAACGTGTACGTATGGTCTTCTCAGCATCAAATGTGTATTGCCAGAGTATTCTGATCTGACTAATCACAGCATTGCACATCCATGTGCTCCTAAAGGCCATGAAATAGGCACCTCAAAATGCAAAATATGTTGCTACGTCTATAAATGCTGCAGGCAGTAGGGGAAAAGGGCGCCTTATCGAACTTCTAGATCACCCATGCAATGCATGATACACGTCTAAGAATATATATGTATCCCATGAGAATCTTTTGTACACAACGTGTAGAAACGTATAAGCATGCCATGAGAATCAGTTTGTATCACACTGTATCTCTTACTAAAGCATACCCAGAATGAGACTAAAGTAAGCTACCGGGTCATAAAAATAATTGGACAAAAAATCATCACACGTGAAGAGAGGGAAGAGGGTCACAACTCACAAAATATATGACCAAACTGATAAAAAAAGACAGGAAACAGTAGTGCAAGATATCAAACCCTACTTTAAGAATAAACTAAATAAAACTGGCAAGGCATGAAGTACCACAATGAGATACTGTGATGGCAGAATTGTCTATGATGCAAAGATGGCATGAGTTGCAGAGATTACCAAGATTTAGGCAGGAATTGTACATTTCAATCAGAAAACATACAATACAAACTTTCCGAACCCAACTATTTAGATCTGAAATATGTTAGCTTCCTGATTCAGAATAATAGACCGACCTGAAGTTCTTGTTCACAGCTCTTTAGTCTTGCAGAGTAGTCTTTCACTTGCAGAAAACATTTATGCATCTGCAAATCATCCCCAATTATCGATTAAGAACCAGAAGAAACAATTTGAAGTTTCCAAATCCCAACTTCTCACTATGGTTATTACCGTGATCAATTGCATCTTATGTTGCGAGGAGTGCTCTTGTGCCTTATCCAATGCATCCTCTAGTATCTGCATTCAACATCAAATTCTGAGTGAGAATGAAGAGAAGGCTTCATTTGTAAAATTCTATGCAGTTTGGAGAAGAAACAGGCACAAAAAGTACCAGAATACAAACTTAGTAAAGCTTGCTTTGTAATTAGAGAAATAAAAAAAAACCTGAGCTTTTTTTCGCAAATTTGAGACATATAGTTGTTTATCTTCTAACCTTTTCTCCAGCTGAAAAATCTGATTAGGCAAAAAAAATTAAGCTTATTGTTTTCCGTACACTTATTGTTAAGAAAAGAAAACAGAAAAAACGCAAACAGAGATTTATGAATATGATGGGCCCTAAGAAGTTCACACGGAGTTTGCAAGTGTGTTACATCCACTCTGGAGGGATATTTAAGTTACATGTATAGTATGGCAGATTTTCTTCATGTGAACGTGAGCGCCCATGTGACATCTAATAATTCTGCTGCATGAAATTAGAGTAATGCTTCCAAACTTGATTAAAGTGGAAAATATGAAATAATGGTAAAATTTATTTTATTTCAGACCTCCTTTTTAAGTTCATCACGCCTCTCAATTGATCTTTCCAGTTTTTCTTCCACCTGAGAACATGAAAAGACAATCAATAACTTAAAGTACCTCAAAATTAAAAACGCAGACATGTATGTATCCATTCAGTAAACCAATCAATGTTGACCGCACCTCATCATTGGAATCAGCACTTGAATCTGAAGATATTTCCCTGCTATGTTGATCATTATATCTGGAAATTTCAAAGAAACAAACATAAATAAACTTCATCCCCAAAGTCTAAACATGCAGAGCTTCCTTTAGCTTTGCCTATGAAGATGATTCGAATTTGTTCACACGATAAGAATAGCACTTCATGCTAAAGTCCAGTATGGTTCAACATTTGAGTAATTCAGAGTTCAACACGAATAAAGAAGGCGCACTAAACTAGCATAATAAACATGATCAAGGTTTGAAATATATATTACCATGAAAAATTCTTTCACAGTTCTGCTACAGTGCAAATACCATTTCCTCTATATTTCATAGCACATTAGCACCAGAGATTCAGATATTAGAAGCTATGCCAATCCTATAAGCTGCAATGATGTTGATGAACACAAAGGCATATATTCATGGAGCTAATTATCCAACATTTGCTCTCACTTTTTCTTAAAATAGCTTGAAAATCATAACATTAGCCAGAATTTGAATTGTTCTTGAACTTATAAGCAGACAATCACAATAATAGCAGATTAACTTTTCAAATTGCATCCTCTAAGTTGTGTGAGATTTGCTTCGAAAGAAGCACTATAAGCACTTTGGTAAATACAAGAAATCAAATCTCCCATATATCTCCTCCAGAACATAACTAAGTTTAAGCATTAATCAATGTTGTTCATACAAACAACATAAAAGTATTTCTGCGAGTTTTAAATGAGGAAAGCACAGAAAAACAAATATTTGATGAGAAATGGGGGTTCTTACTCATTCTGTCTCCTTGATTGATGGTCTACCTCCTTGTCAACTAGTTTGCTATCACCACTGATTCTCTCAGTCCCCCATTCTTGATCTGAATGTAAACTGCGTCCACTTTCCCAATTGCAATCGACATTCCTTCCCTTTCCAAATTCATCTTCTACCATTACTCTGTCATGGCTTTGATCTCTATCCCTTGGCCGATCATGAATAACTGGAAGCTCACGTCGCCTCTCCCCATCTTCATCATGATCCCAAGGCTGATTGCGCTCTCTAGACCTATCATCATACTGATCTCTATGCCTTCCCCTGTCACGATCAAAATCCCTTCCTCGATCTCTACCCCTATAATCCCAATCCATCTCATAATCCCTTTCACGATCCCGACTTCTACTCCTACTCCTATGATCCAAATGTAAACCCCTATCAGTGCTACGCCAAGATCGTTCTCGACTGAAATTGGGCCTTCCCTCTCTATTTGTAACTCCATTAACCCTAATGACTCGTCCCTCAATAGTCTAACATGAGCAACAAAAGATTCAAAATGATAACATATCTAACACTTCAAAATTAAGACAGTAATGAAAATAAAAAAATGAGAAAGCAGAAAATATACCTTGCCATTCATGTCAGTGATGGCATCAATTGCAGATCTTGGATTTCTAAAAGTAACAAAGCAATAACACTTTCCACTTTTTCCCTGATCATTTATAATCTGTACACACCCAAAAAAGAGCAATTCAATTAACAATTCAAAACGTTAAGATAAAAGTTAAAGAAAAGTTTAGTTTTGAATAATTACGTTGATGTTGATAAAAAAATAATAATAATAATTACCTTGACGGAGACGATGGCGCCGTAAGGACCGAATACCCTGCGAATGGTGTTTTCAGTGGCGGAGTAAGGGAGGCTGCCTACGTAAATTGAGTTACCCTCGTCTACCGACATTTTCCTTTCTCTTTTTATTTAATTGATTACAAATAATTCGCCGGCAATTGTCACCGGAGCAGGAGAGTTTGTCGTTTTTATTCTCTGAGCTGTCGCGCCTATTTGAGCTCCTGCTTTCCTTGTCTCACGTGCGAATATAGCGACCACGTGCACAATCTCTGTTGGATTTTCTGTCTAGAACCGTGTCCATAATTCTGAAGATTGAAGAGTCCAAATAAGTAGTAAATTGTTTCCACAATTTGTAAAACTATATATTAAAAAAATAAAATAGAAATTAAAAAAAAATTAAAGAAAAAAAGTAGTAACAAAAAATGAAAATAAGTAGTTCTATAAAATAAGAACAATTTAGTTAAACAAAATTATTTTTTAAATTCTTTGAAATTCATTTACAAATTCCACATATTTTAATTGGATTTACAATACTTCAAATTATAAATCCAATTTTAGAATTTCAATATCAAAAATTGTTTTACTACATTTATTTATTGACAACACAAAAATTTGAAATTACAAATAAATTTCACATAATTTTAAAGAGTTCATTCAATTTAAAGGGGCCTAAGCAATTAGTTTAGGGACGATGACAAAAGTACCTAAAATTTTGAAAATATTTACAAAAGTACATGTAAACTTTTTTTATTTACAAAAATACGACTGATTTAAAATTAATTACAAAAGTATCAAAAAATAAAAATTAATTACAAAAGTACGATTTGTATAATGTCGGTATAATTTTGGAATATTAAAACTATAAATTAGATAATTTAAAAACAATATTTGGTTTATTATTGGTATAATTTCAGTATATCTTTGGTATATTGATTATAAATTTTTATATATATTTTCTAGTTGATAACATGTATTTTTTTTATGTGTATTTTTCACTATAGTTGGTAATGAACTAGAGAATGTGTATACTCTTGGTATACTGATGGTATAATTTTGGTATATTATTAATTTAATTTTCAGTATACGATTTGATGTAATTTTGGTAAATTTTTATTTAATATTAATAAAATCTCAGTATGTATAATGTTGGTATAATTTTGGTACAATGTTGATATAATGTTAGTTTATTAGTATACTAACATTATACCCACAGTATACACCGTATGTTTGATATTATTTTTTATTTTTTTGTACTTTTGTAAATATTATTAATATTTTTGTAAATGAAAAAAATCAACATATACTTTTGTAATTATTTTCATTTTTTTTGGTAAATGGTGTAATTTCCTCATTAGTTTATGTGGTGTTCTTATGTGAAAAAACTGGGTTAAAAAGTAATTTTATATTGCCACATAAGTAAAATTTCGTATAAAATGGCTGAATAATCTTCCACTGTAATGAAAATAAAAACGTCAAATGACTAAAAACGGCCAAATCTAAATGAAAGTTTCAAAAATCTGAAATTTTCAATTTTATCCATTTGTACTGAAACGCGTGATTTCGTTTCAATTATGTCCAATTATGCAATTTTGCTTATGTGGCTTTGATGTGTGACATGCCACATCAGCGTCACGTAGGCGCCACATGAGTAAAATCATGTAATTGGACATTATTGAAATGAAATCACGTGTTTCAGGATAAATTGGATTAAATTTAAAATTTTAAACTTTTGTGAAATTTTCTTTAAAGGTTTGGTCTTTTTTTTTTCATTTGGCCAAATAAAAATTAGAAAAAATGTAAATGAAATGTTGGTTACAAAGTAGAGGTGAGCACGGTTCCGGGAAATCCGGGAATTGACAAATCTCCAAAACCAAATTAAAAGTCGGGGATATCAAAAATTGGATCTCCGGATCCGTACCATTAATCGATTCGATTCGGTTCGGAGATTTTATTTTTTAGTACGGTTCGATACGGGGAAATAAAATGGTCAACAGATATTTTTATTTTTTGGTTCGGTTTCCGGTACGGTTATTTATAAAAGACCCAGAACCGTACCAATAACATTTTTGGTACGGTTCGGTTCGGGAAAAATCAATGGTCAACGGATATTTTTTGATCCTGGATATTTTCGGTCCGGTTTTGGAGATAACCAGGATCTGTGCACACCCCTAACAAAGGCACAAAATGCCTAAAATACCCGCAAAATATTTTAACCATCTAAAATTCCTGAAATTTTACTTAGGTGATTTTGGTTAATTGCATGTATTACAGGAAAAAAGACTTTAGAGTGACAATTAAGTTTGAAGCAGTTGCTAGTATGATTCAATTGCGTGATTTTCTTTCTGGAAAACCAGTCAATACAGCTCAAGAAGCAATTACTGTTATTGACATTGTTCTCAGAGAATTTTGCAGCTCAAAGGTTAATAATTCAGATTTTTGTTTCTTTAATTATTTGAACTAATTGTTGTTATATTTGCATATGTGCTTAGATATGTCTCAATTGGATTGGAAGGACATTTTATTCCCCTGATATCAGGAAACCGCAGCGGCTCAAAGAAGGATTAGAATCATGGAGAGGGTTCTACCAAAGTATAAGACCAACTCAGATGGTATTATCATTAAATATTGGTAATTAAGGGAATTTGCTTTGTAGTATTCTACATAATTGAGGATTTATAGTTCTGATATTCTAATGTTTGTTCTGTGTTTATGTTTTCTGTTGTTTAGACATGTCTGCAACTGCATTCATTAAGCCACTCCTTGTTATTGATTTTGTTGCTCAATTGTTGGGCAAACATGTGTATACAAGGCCATTGTCGGATTCGGATACAGATCGTGTTAAGTTATGCCATTGTTTTCCTTTTTAATAAGGATCACTAGATATGCACTGTGTTGCATGAAAAACTTCCCATCTAGTTTTTTTATTCGTTTCTAGAAACACTTCAGAAACTCTATATTTTTAACATATTGTTCTAAAAAATGTGGCTTTTTCATTTTTTCGTGGCGACTCAAACCCAGGACCTCTCGGTCTTAGGTAGGGCACTTTACCGCTTGAGCTAGCCCATCTTTATGATTTGTAACTGTAAATGCTAAGAATTTAAATTTCAAAATGGTGAGACATGTAGTTCATTTTAAATTGATGTTGCAGGTACAGAAATACCTTAGAGGTGTCAAAGTTGAAGTAACCCATAGAGGAAATGTCCGAAGAAAGTATCGAAATTCAGGGTTGACAACACAGCCGACAAGAGAGCTGATGTACAATTTTCTTCTTCTATCTGTTATACATATTGTCACATTAGAAGCTGTAAAATATTCTTTTCTTGGCCTTTGATAGATTCCCACTCGATGAGTTTATGAACATTGATAACGAGTCCCGAGATACGTAGGCGGTAAAATAGCCTCTATCATACCGGATTACACCAGATCAGGCAAATAAGGGAACCCGGTGTCTAATGATTAACGCAACCGACTTACTAAAGAGGAAAGTTGAAAGGTAACCAGATCTTGATTCACATATCCCGGAGTAGAACATCATCAAATAATAGAACTGATTTCCTACCGAGCATACCCGCAAACCGAATTAAACATCCACGATAACAAACTCTGACAGTTTTCCCTGACACTTAAGAAGATTCTATGCGACGCATATCTCACTCGACAAACGAGACGTACCAAAAAGAAACCACGTCAGGTAACCGATTTTGTGGGGACCAAAAGAAGAGCAGGGATCCACTATGGAACACACGTGCCAGGTAAACCTATATAAACCACCTTATCAAAAACCCTAAAGGTACTCTTTTTTCTCACTCTACACTCTTTTCTCTTCTTTTCTCTTCTTCTTTCTTCTTCTCCAAGCAAATACTGACTTGATCGTCGGAGCGAATTACCGGTGACCTCCACCGGTTCTTCGTCTGACTTTCTGTGTTCTTGTTCTTTCAGGTTCATCTGACCGGTCCAGGCGTTGATGATTTATCACTTGGCGCCGTCTGTGGGAAACGTTTAAATATCCCATTTTCTCTTCTTTTATCTGAGTTTGTGACATTGTTGCGCGATTCTGATTGAAAAACAATGGCTAATGACCCTAGCATTGAGAGGATAGACCCTCTGGAGACGGTCGCGGATACTACTCCGGTTGGAGGAAGTTCTGCCAGTGGTCGTACTTCCGTGATCACTGGTTTAACACCTCCGGCCAACACGCAGATGGGAGGGTCCAGGGCCTCTGGCAGCGGAGCTGGTTTTATGCCCGCGTATGGGATGGAGAACTATCCTAGGGTGAGCCCATTCACCTCCGATACTGGTCATACCACTCTATCCACCCCAGGGACCACCGTTCCACAGAGCTTCCTCCACAACACGTTACCTCCCACTCAACTCAGTTTTCCGGTAGACACTACACCGGTGCCAATCGGAACGGGAACGGTTTCTGGGCAAGATATACCCCCGGCGGTCTTACAAGCTCAAGAATATCTGGAATACATGGCTCGCCAGTTGCATCAGGCCCAGCAAATGCATCTTGCTGTCATGGCCCAGTATTACCCAGGATACAACGCCGCTACGACTCCAACCCCAGTGCATCCAAGCACAACACGGGTGACCGGAGGTCGGGGTATACCTGCTGAAGGTGCTACAGTTCTGGGAGCAGAAGGCCAGAACGCTCCTATTCCTCCAAGGGAGGGATTGCACGGAGAGGACCTACCACCGGATAGACCGCGTAATACAACCGGCTTGGGAAGAGAAGTGCCAGATCCGGTGGTGGAACCTCTGCAGGCTGCTAGGGCAGGAGTCCCGCCAGCTAGGAAGGAAGTAGCTGAAAGTGTACATAGCTCGGGCAACGACCACCCGGACAGGAAATCGATAGGTGCTGAAGTCACACGACTGGTCCAGGCTGAACTAGCCAAGCAGAAGGGGAACAAAGCTGTGTCGAGACCGGTTACCTTACTTGGCATAGGAAGCCCCCTCAGCCGAGCTATCCTCGACGAGCCATTCCCAGATAAGTTTAAATACCCCACTATAAAGCAGTATAATGGAAAAACTGATCCAATGACACATCTAAATTGTTTTCAGGTATCAATGAGTGTTCAGAACGTTTCTGATGCCTCCATCTGTAAGATCTTCCCGACCACCTTGGTTGATGCTGCGCAGAATTGGTATCAAAGTCTGGCGGATGGATCCATTGAAAGTTTCCAAGCTTTGGCTCTAGCTTTTAAAACGCACTTTGCTCCGAGCATACAGAGGAAGAAAAAGTCCTCCGACTTAAAGAAATGTTTTCAGAAGCCGGGAGAAAGTCTGAAGGATTACATATCTCGTTTCAACTCGGAAGCGGTCCAAGTGGAAAATCTCATTGATGATACAGCCATTGACGCCATGAAAGATAACACCACTATGGGATCGTTCCGGGACAGTCTCATAACTAACCCAGTGGAGACATACACTGAACTTATGGACCGAGCATGGAATTATATGAATTTAGATGAGGAGCGACAGAGGCAGGCACCCAGCTCGGTACCAAATACCCAGAAGCACACCTCCCCTGGAGGGGGGAGAAGTCAGGAGCGTTTTCGATCCAATTATGAACCAGGAGGGAGAGGGAGACCCCAGTTCCAGGGTGGCCCTGGCCGAAACAGTGGAGAGACTACAAACTTCAGACCGAGTTACAATATCGGAGGAGGCGAAGATAGTTATATCGACAACAGAGGGCAGGAGAGGCATTTTGTGCCGTTAAATACTCCCCGAGATCAGATCCTGATGTGGATAAAAGCTAATAATGAGTATATTTCTTACCCACCCCGGATGACGAGAGAGGGAGATAAAACAAAGTGGTGTGATTTCCATGAGGGGCACGGGCATGAGACCAAAGATTGCGGTAATTTGAGAAGAGAGCTGGATCGAATGGTGTGCAGAGGAAGGTTGAAGGGTTTCGTCACCAATCCCCCGCAACAGCCACCAACGAGCCGACCTAACCCAGTCCGAAATGAGCCTAGTACATCTCGGGAGCCTGATCCCCAGGCCAAGAGGTCTCAAATAACCGGAGTGATTAATACGCTAGCAGGAGGAACTGTAAGCTCAGAGAGACGTTGCAAGAAGAAACAGAAAACGGTGATGTCGGTCATGGAGGGACCCCGGTGGCCCGAGGTATCGTTTTCTTTAGAGGATGGCAAGGGAGTAGAGTTCCCTCATGAGGACGCTCTGGTTATTTCGGCGGTTATCCAACTAAAATGGGTAAGACGACTTCTCGTAGACGATGGGAGTTCGGTGAATCTGCTAACTTTGGCAGCGTATTTACAATTGGGAGGCACCCGATCAGAGCTTAAACCTGTCAGTACTCCTCTCCTCGGTCTAGGAGGAACACCTGTAAGCCCGGAAGGTATGATTGAGCTAGACTTAATACTCGGTGTCGAAATCCCACAAAAGGAGGGACGAGCTGGAATTTTGGCGGAACCAACAAGGCAGGTAAAAACTCTTTTTATGATTGTCGATATGCCACTAGCTTATAATGGTATACTGGGTAGACCTATGTTGTATAGTACAGGTGCTGCCACTTGTATTAGATATGTGATGATGAAAGTGCCGACTGAGAAGGGAGTAATCGCCATACGAGGCGACCAGAGGGTATCTAGAGAATGCTACATGACCACAATTCAGCCCGCCGTAGAATCAATGAATATCGAGACCCCTGAACTCACTCTGAAAGAAAAGAAGGGTCAAAAGCCGCCCGAGCCCTTGGAAACAGTCCAACTTCCTAACAGTGACATGACCGTACAGATGGGCATAAATTGGCCATCAGAGGGCCGAGCAGCCGTCATACAACAGATAAGGGAGTTTGCATCCGAGTTCTCTAATAAGCCGGAGGAGATCGGGGGGGTAGATCCCCAAGTCATAACTCATAAGCTGAAAGTTGATCCCAATTGTAAGCCGGTGAAGCAAAAGAAGAGGGTTTTTTCTCTCGAAAAACAAATGGCGATCAAAGAAGAAGTCGACAAGCTGCTTAAAGCAGGTTTTATCAGAAGGGTCCACCATTCGGAGTGGCTCGCCAACGCAGTATTGATCAAAAAAGCGAATGGAAAATGGAGGCTTTGTATAGATTACACCGATCTTAACAATGCCTGCCCGAAGGACAGTTTCCCCCTACCGAGCATTGACCAGCTGGTAGATGCAACCTGCGGTTTTGCGGTTTTTGCATTTCTAGATGCCTCCCAGGGTTACCATCAGGTGCCAATGGATGAAAAAGATGAAGAGAAAACATCCTTTGTCACAGACATGGGAACATTTTGTTACCAGAAAATGCCTTTTGGATTGAAAAATGCTGGAGCAACTTACCAGAGGTTAATGAATTACGTGTTTGACGACCAGCTGGGGCGGAATGTGGAGGTATACGTCGACGACATAGTAGTAAAATCCAGAAGCATTGAGGGCCACGCAAAGGACCTCGCTGAGACTTTTGCCAAGCTAAGGAAATACAACATAAAGCTCAACCCGGATAAGTGTGTATTCGCGGTAAGATCGGGGAAGTTCTTGGGGCATGTAGTATCCGAGAAGGGGATAGAGGCCAACCCAGTGAAAATCGAAGCAATCAGAGAGATGAAAGCACCTCGGTCGGTGAAGGAAGTGCAGAAGTTAAATGGATGTGTGACGGCGCTCGGGCGTTTTATGAGTTGCTCGGCAAAAAGGTGTCTGCCGTTTTTCAAAACATTGAAAAATACAAAGAACTTTCAATGGAATGACGAATGTGCAAAGGCATTTGAAGAGCTGAAGGTTTACCTTTGCACTCCGCCAGTGCTCGGTAAGCCAGAGCCGGGGGAGATCCTGTACTTATACCTTGCAGTGGCAGATGAGACGGTAGCGGCAGTCCTGGTTAAGGAAGAGCTGGGTCTCCAAACACCAATATACTATACCAGCAAGGTCTTGAAAGGACCCGAGGTACGATACGCAAAAATCGAGAAATTTGCTTTGGCGCTCAGATCGGCAGCATTAAAGCTAAGGAGGTATTTTGAGGCACACGTAATCGTTGTACGAACCAACCAGCCATTAAAGAAAGCATTGCACCGACCAGAAACCTCGGGCAGAATGGCTTCATGGTCAGTCCAGATGAGTGGATTTGACATCAGGTATGAAGCTAGGCCGGCCCTGAAAGCACAAGTTCTGGCAGATTTCGTAGCTGAAGCAACTACTCATGATCAACCAGCAGAAATAGACACAGAATTGATAAGTTGGATCCTAGAGGTGGATGGGGCATCCAATTTAGAAGGAGCCGGAGCCGGTATAGTCTTGAAAGGACCATTGGGCGTTGAATTGAGGAGCTCAGTGAAATTCAGTTTCAAAGCGTCCAACAACGCGGCGGAATACGAGGCACTCTTGGCCGGACTCCGGTTGGCCAACATAGTCAAAGCAGAGCAAGTACTAATTAAGAGTGACTCACAGTTAGTGGTGAAGCAAATTTTAGGAACTTTCGAAGCAAAAGATCCTGAAATGAGGAGGTACGTGGATAGAGCAAAGTATTTTCTTGACCGAATATCCGATCGTGGAGGAAAATGGGAGTTTGAGCAAGTACCTCGGTCTCAAAATGAAGAGGCTGATCGGTTGGCCAAGTCAGCTGCCCGAGGAGAGAGGCTAGCTGGAGTGCATTTTTCCACACTCGCCCAATCGAGTATAGATTACCCCGAGACAATTTTCCTTACCCAACCGTTGGATGAATGGATGACTGGCATTGCTCGGTATCTAACAGAAGGGAGCCTCCCAGAGGATAAGAGGGCGGCCTATAAGATCCTATGTCAAGCACCGCACTATGCCTTTTTAGAAGGGACCCTCTACAGAAAAGCTTTCCTCCGACCTTGGTCTCGATGTTTAACTGCCGAAGAAGGAGAATATGTTTTGAAAGAAGTGCATGAGGGCATATGCGGTTCCCATATCGCACCGAGATCACTAGTCAAAAAGGTAGTCCTGCAAGGATACTACTGGCCATTGATGCTTAAGCAAGCTGAAGATCTGGTGAAAAAATGTGAAAGATGTCAACAACACCAGAATTTAAGGCACACCCCGGCCACCGAGCAATCTCCAATCATCAGTCCTTGGCCTTTCTCCACCTGGGGAATTGATATCTTGGGTCCTTTCCCGCCAGCGACTCGGAAGAGGAAATTCCTCATCGTGGCAATTGACCATTTTACTAAGTGGGTCGAGGCAGAAGCAGTAAGCGACATTACGTCTGCTCGGGTTAGAGAGTTCTTTTGGAAAGAAATAGTCTGTCGATTTGGGCTCCCACGAGTTCTGATAGCTGACAATGGGAAGCAGTTCGACTGCAAGAAGTTCAAGGCTTTCTGTGCCAAGTCAGAAATCGATCTCCGGTTCACTTCAGTGACACACCCACAGAGCAATGGCATGACCGAGGTAACAAATCGGACCATCTTAAAAGGACTGAAAACAAGGCTAGACGCCAGGAAGAAGAAATGGGTAGAGGAGCTGCAGAACGTGCTATGGGCTTACCGAACAACACCACGAGAGGGAACCGGTGAAACTCCATTCTCTCTAACATACGGATGCGAAGCCATGGTACCAGTAGAGCTCGGTATGCCTACTCTAAGAGTTCAGTTTTTCAATGAAGCCACAAATGAGGAAGAACAAAGGCTGAGCCTGGATTTACTTCAGGAGAGAAGGGAGAAGGCCTCTGCTTATATAGAAGCGTATAAACAAAGAATGGCCAGGTACCATAACAACCGAGTCAAGCCTCAGGTTTTTCAGTTGGGCGACCTTGTGCGTAGAAGAGCTGATATCGGAAAAGGAAATGCTGGGGTAGGCAAATTAGAAGCAAATTGGGAAGGGCCATACCGGGTTGTTCAGGTCGGCAAAGGGGGAGCATATTACTTGGCCTCTATGTCTGGTAAGACCATACCACGAACATGGAACTCGCAAGTGCTAAGGAAATACTACCAGTAGCAGGAAGTTAGAAGCAGCTTTTTGGGCGTTCTATGTTTACCTTTATTTAAGCTTTTTTCATTGTTGTAAGTTGAGGTTCAGGGGTTTTTTCACTTATGTTTGGGTTAGGCTTTTGTAAAACTCAAACATAAGTTTTTCCCCTTATATATAAAAAAGAAAAGTTTAAAAAAGACATGTGCACTAAGAAAGGCTTCGGCCGTCCTAAGAAAGGCTTCGGCCGTCCTAAGAAAGGCTCCGGCCGTCCTAAGAAAGGCTCCGGCCGTCCTAAGAAAGGCTCCGGCCGTCCCAAGAAAGGCTCCGGCCGTCCTAAGAAAGGCTTCGGCCGTCCTAAGAAAGGCTCCGGCCGTCCCAAGAAAGGCTCCG
The DNA here is from genome assembly GCF_937616625.2 of Mercurialis annua. Taxonomy (NCBI): domain Eukaryota; kingdom Viridiplantae; phylum Streptophyta; class Magnoliopsida; order Malpighiales; family Euphorbiaceae; genus Mercurialis; species Mercurialis annua. The sequence continues at coordinate 51,857,430 of NC_065570.1, read as the reverse complement.
GCCGTCCTAAGAAAGGCTCCGGCCGTCCTAAGAAAGGCTCCGGCCGTCCTAAGAAAGGCTCCGGCCGTCCTAAGAAAGGCTCCGGCCGTCCTAAGAAAGGCTCCGGCCGTCCTATGAAAGGCTCCGGCCGTCCTATGAAAGGCTCAGGCCGTCCTAAGAAAGGCTCTGGCCGTCCTAAGAAATGTTTGTTCATCATCACATTTTCGACTTAGCGAAATATAACTATGATCTAGCAATCTATTGAGGCACCGAAATAGAATATGATCCAATACAAAACACTTTCAAAAAAGACTCTAACTACGATTAGTAAATATGTTACTTTATACCGAGATAAGTCATCAAAATATATACACCAAAACTATAACACTTAAGAAAAACCACTACGATACAAAACACGTATACATATTCCACAAAGACAAAGCAAAAATCAGGAAAAATCAAAAACCAACATAAAACAATGTACCGGGATAAAATCCCACTTAGGATCCCACCACGGGATTCCAACATAACAAAAAACGAATTCGAATATTAGAGTAACGTACCGAGCTACTAGCACCAAAAAATAAAATGTACGAATCTGTAAACCAAAATTACACTAGAAATTAAACTACAGCAAGGGCGGGTCATTATGTTCCTCAGGAGTCACGATAAAATCTTCTTCTTCATCCTCTTCATCATCTTCTGGGGGCAAGGTAGGGACCATGGCGACCAGATCCTTGACATCCAAAACAAAGGGTGTCAAATCCACTTGGTCGCCCCCAAGTTTCTTCGCAGCATCATCCACCTTGTATTGCCCAGCCCGCAAAATCTGTCGAAGGTTTTCATACATTTTCTCCTCCTTCTCGGACAACTTTTTCTTCCACTCATCATCCCTCGCCGCTAACCGATCTGACAAAGTTTTCTCTTGACCCTTAGCATCTTCTCTCAGAAGACGTATTTCTTCCTTTTGCCGGGCAGTGATCTTGTCATTTCGGTTGGTCAGATCTTTGATCCGGGCTTCGCACTCTCCCACCAGCGCAGTCTTCTCAGCTTCGAAATCCGAAATCTTAGAAAGCAACAGCCCTTTCTCCTTGCTATCAGCTGCATTCTGTTCCTCCAGAACCTTAATCCGATCAGTTTGCTCCTTCACCAGGTGGGATTGATTATCAAAATCTTTCTCCGCTGCCGACAACCGGTCTTTCTCAATTTTCAATTGCTCAGAAGAGGCCGACCAATCGTCATACAACTTCTCATAAGCCTCGGTCGCCAGGTGGCCGATTTGAGAAACCTAGAGAACACAAAATGCTATAAGCAAAGGCAAACAAAACTTATCAGGATAACACAAAGAATTTTTTGCAAACACTTACTTGCAAACCAAGAGAAGATACCATCCGACCATACAATCTCGGCGAATGTTTCTGATATCCCTCCAAGTCATCCGGGAGAGTGGTCACCCGGGCAATCTCATCTGCCACTGGTAGGGTCTCCACGGTCACTGCAAGTTTGTTCTTTGAGCAACACAGCGACATCCAATCGAAGAAAGAAGCAGGAGTGATGACCGGAATTTCAGAAGCACTAGAAGTATCATAACTCGGTCCACTCCTTTTTCTTTTTTGCGATTTCCCGGTAAAGGTAGTAGAATCAATGTGGATCACGTCCATACCTTGCTTATCGTGGGGTCGGAGCACTTGATTAGCCTCATCAGAGTTAGAAACCCGGTCCGGAATCACGGGGTGCGAAGGAGAGACGAAATCCCTCCGTTCAGGATCATCATTCGCCGTATGAACCGGGCTAGATGGACCCACAGCTCCGAGCAAATCTTTAGCAGCATCCACTTGATGGATATTCGGAGCAGGAGAAACCTCCGCAACCAAACCAGGAGCAGAGGGGTTCGGTACAGCAGGATTAGTTTTCTTTTTCTTGCCCTTGGGTTTCTTCAACAACCGGCTTACATCAATATCCACTGCAAAGAAAAACAACCGATCAAAAAAAAAAAAAAAAAAAAAAAAATAAAATAAATAAATAAAAGAAGAAGAAAAATCAACCACAGAAAATCAAATAGACACAACATATCAAAGAAGGAGTCGGTTACCATCCTCCGGGCCGGCCTTTTTCTTCCTCGGCCAAAACTTAAAAGGCACTTTAGGGCACACATGGTTAGCATGAGGTACCCCGGTCATTTTATTAGCCCTATTCAAAATGGCTATACTAGCTAACTCCAGATCCCCGGGGTTGAAAAAATGCTTTTTCAGCACTTGAGGTTTATTCACCCATAACTTACAACTGTTGAAATCTTTCTGATCCGATCTAGACACTCGGAAAAAGTCCTCCCTCCAATCTTTCAGCGAATCTTGCATACCCAAAACGACCTTCTCAATATAACCCTTCCGAGCTGGACGAAAACGAAAATGTGCATAGTGCTGATTGTCCACAAGGGTCATGCTATACAAACAAGCAAACAGCCGCACCCCAGGGACAATCCCATGAGCCCGGCACAATTTCAGGAAACAACTAAAATGCCTTATGGCATTAGGATGCATCTGACCCAGCGGCACCCGATACGCCTGACTTAGCTCTTCATATAAAGGATCTAAGGGAAATCGGATCCCGGATTGTAGATGTTCGGTGTGCAAGGTTATAGTGTTAGATGCAGTAGTAACATTCGCCAGCTCTCCTTCAGGAACTAATGAAAGCTCATACGGAGCAGAAATACCAAACGTCTGCGCGACCTTATCCAAGTACACCGGGGTGCACCGAGATGGAACCAACGAATCTTCCTCCTCAGTAGTTGCCTTCTCGGACACTTTCTTTTTTCCTTTACAAGGAACTTCGACAGGCAACGGTATGTCGTTCGTCTGAGACTCTTCAGGATATTGTTTATTCCCTCGTTTTCTACCCCGTACCAGTATCACCGAATCATCCAGGTCGGTCGAAGTAACTTTTTCAGTATCCTTGCCACGACGCAAGCGTTTGAAAGGCCGGGCAGGTTTTTCAATCGACTGACTAAAGTCATCCCCATCCGAGTCACCCATGTGATCATCGGTATAACCCCGCCCCTCGCGATCTTCGTGTTCGTCAGACATACCTAAATAAAGTAGCAGTCTTTGGGTGAGGAGAACCGAGATATAAAAACAGTCTTTTTAGCAAATTCCCAGATCTAAAAGATCGAAAAACGCAAACAGTTCCCCCACAGACGAACACGAAGATACAGCGAAAGAACAAAAAACTATAAACCCGGAAACCACGATTAAAGATCACAAACACAAAACCAAAGACTAACAACTTTCCTAAAAACAACAAAATCACAACAGCATGCATCAGAGAAATGGAAAAGGCACATAAAGGGAAATCTCTGCAATCCTAGCAAACACTACGCAAAAAACAAAAAACAACAATAAAAGGGAAATGAAGAAACTTACTTGTGATCTCCTCAGGCAAGTAGACACACGGATGGCAGAAGAAACGGGAATCACCAGCGAGAAAGGAAGCACCAGTAGTAATCGTCGACGACACGAAAGTAAAGTCTTCAGCAACAGTTAAGAACAGAACAGAAGAGAAACACAGAGAAAGAAGGAAAAGTGCAGAAAAAAGAAAGAAAAAGAATAGAGCAGGTTTAGAATGATATTTATAGAAGCAGAAATTTAAGAGTCGCGACGGTTATGGAAAGTAGAAAGGTCCCGAAAAATAAGGAGCAAGGGAAATTGGAGGGAAACTGAAGAGTCTTCTCCATAAATAGCAGTTTCAATTTTAAAAATTCAAATCATCAGACACGTGGCAAGCAAAATCATGACAAAATACACCCCAAGACACATTCCCAACAACTGTCAACAGGACGAGAAAGGAGGCCAGATGAAAAGACACCTAGTCTGACATAAGCAGGTGAAACACGGTACCTCACCATTTTTTGCCGCCCGAAACAAGACAAATCCAGATCGCATTACCAAAGTTGCTAACTCCGGACATAAATGTCCGAGATACCCGGGGGCGGACTAGTGATAACGAGTCCCGAGATACGTAGGCGGTAAAATAGCCTCTATCATACCGGATTACACCAGATCAGGCAAATAAGGGAACCCGGTGTCTAATGATTAACGCAACCGACTTACTAAAGAGGAAAGTTGAAAGGTAACCAGATCTTGATTCACATATCCCGGAGTAGAACATCATCAAATAATAGAACTGATTTCCTACCGAGCATACCCGCAAACCGAATTAAACATCCACGATAACAAACTCTGACAGTTTTCCCTGACACTTAAGAAGATTCTATGCGACGCATATCTCACTCGACAAACGAGACGTACCAAAAAGAAACCACGTCAGGTAACCGATTTTGTGGGGACCAAAAGAAGAGCAGGGATCCACTATGGAACACACGTGCCAGGTAAACCTATATAAACCACCTTATCAAAAACCCTAAAGGTACTCTTTTTTCTCACTCTACACTCTTTTCTCTTCTTTTCTCTTCTTCTTTCTTCTTCTCCAAGCAAATACTGACTTGATCGTCGGAGCGAATTACCGGTGACCTCCACCGGTTCTTCGTCTGACTTTCTGTGTTCTTGTTCTTTCAGGTTCATCTGACCGGTCCAGGCGTTGATGATTTATCAAACATGAAATCGGTAATCGAGTACTTTCAAGAAATTTACGATTACACCTCTCCATACCCTCATTTGCCTTGCCTTCAAGTAGGAAACCAGAGGAAAGTGAACTATTTGCCAATGGAGGTGCTATGATCACTTTATATTTCCTTTTCTTGATGCATATGAAGTCTTTCTAATCGAACTTACATACGCTAATAAATTTTCAGGCTTGCAAGATAGTCGAGGGGCAACGATATACAAAGGGCCTCGACGAGAAGCAGATAACTTCTTTGCTTAAAGTTTCATGTCAAAGACCGCGCGATCAAGAAATGGAAATCTTACAGGTGAACATTGCCATGCTCTTGACTGTTTCTGAATTGTGATTTTCTTGATAATCAAATGAAAATGATCATCTTTATGTAGATTTTGTTATCTTCCGTATGCATACAATTCACGATATTGGATACGAAAATGATCCTTACGCAAAGGAGTTTGGGATCAGCATATATAGATAGCAAGCTTGCATCAGTTGAGGCTCGAGTTTTGCCAGCTCCTTGGGTACTGATTCGATTCACAGTAGTAATTTTACATTCTACCTCATGCTGTTAACAGTTTATTCATTTACTATCTGCTAATCATAGCTCAAGTACAATGATGCGGGCAAAGTAAAAGAATTTCTGCCTCAAGTCGGTCAATGGAACATGACGAATAAGGTTAGTTATATAGATAAAATCAAACTAGAATAACATCTTTGTGAAAGTACTGATTTCGTATAGATTTATCGCAGAAAGTGATAAATGGGGCACCGTAAAATATTGGGCTTGCATTAATTTCTCGCGAAGTGTTCAAGAAACCGCTGCTTGCAGTTTCTGCCAACAGCTTGTTGAGATGTGCCAAATTTCTAGCATGGTAAAAATTCTTGATCTTTTGCAATGGCATGACTTGATTTGCACGAAAACCTGATGAATGCCGGTTATTTCTGGTACAGGAGTTTGAAAGTGAGCCTGTAATTCCAATATACTCAGCAAGACCTGACCAGGTAAAAAAGCTATAAAGTTTATGTGTCATTCTGCTGCAAAGCAAACTCGAAGGGAAAGAGCTGGAGTTACTTATTGCCATTCTTCCTGACAACAATGGCTCGCTTTACGGTATGCGATAGTCTGCACTTGTTCTAACATATGAAGTTAGATACCGTTATGAATTATGAGAAATATTTTAAATTAGATAAAGAAAAACAGAACACGGATTCTTAAAGTAATTGTGGATCCTCTGCATTATTTCAGGTGATATAAAACGAATTTGCAAAACTGATCTCGGGTTGATTTCTCAATGCTGACTTACTAAACATGTGTTAAGGATTAACAGACAGTATTTGGCAAATGTGTCGCTCAAAATCAATGTGAAGGTAAGTATGTAGTATTTTTCTGCTCTAGAAATGGAAAATTACGAGACTTGACTATTTTCTTGTTTTTTTTTCTTTCTATTTTCTTTAGATGGGAGGAAGAAATACAGTGCTTTTAGATGCTTTAAGCTGGAGGATTCCCTTGGTTAGTGACATTCCGACCATAATTTTCGGGGCTGACGTAACACATCCCGAGTCTGGAGAGGATACTAGTCCCTCTATAGCTGCTGTAAGCTGATTAAATCTTGTATCTTAATTCTTGAAAGCAGACAGTTATAACTAGTTTGGTTCGGCTCAGTTCGAAATATTTGAAATCCTTTCAAAATTTGGTTCAGTTCCATTTAAAAAAAAAAATAGGCTCAGCTCGTTTCATTTTGTTTTGAAACGAATGCATACTCCTACACCTATGTATTAGCTTTGATGCATTTTGTTCAGACCTCCCAAGACTGGCCAGAGGTTTCAAAATATGCCGGGTTGGTATGCGCTCAGCCTCATCGGCAAGAACTTATTCAAGATTTATTCAAAACCTGGCAAGATCCTCAACAGGGCACAGTTTCTGGTGGCATGATAAGGTAAACACCAGATACCCCATTAAATTAGATAAATATTGATACCGGGATAGGCCAATTTAATGATAATGAGTATATATTGTAGTTTATGACATTTTCGCAATATGAAACTCAGACAAGGGATGATACTGCAGGGAGCTTCTACTTTCATTTGAAAAAGCTACAGGGCAAAAACCATTGAGGATCATCTTTTACTAACCGCCCTGCAGTTTTATTTGCGATCTGGAGTTTAATCAAAAACTATATCCAACTCGGTCAATTTTAACTTTCAAATGCAATGTGTAATAAATTTAGGGACGGTGTTAGTGAAGGCCAATTCTATTAGGTTTAGCTATACGAACTCAATGCAATCTGAAAGGTTTCTCTATTTAACTATGCCTGGTTCTATTCCATTATCATGTTTAAATTTTTTGTGTGCTTCTAATTCAGACATGTGCAGGCTTGTGCATCACTTGAAGCTAGTTACCAACCTCCAGTAACATTTGTTGTTGTCCAAAAGCGGCATCATTCTCGACTTTTCGCAAGCAATCACGACAACAGAAGTAACACCGACAAGAGTGAAAATATTTTACCAGGTAATTTTTCTATTTGTTTTTATTTCTCCCAACTAGACTTTGATACTCTAGCCCAGACACATAAATTCCTAAATTACAATCCAAGATACCTGTCAGAATTAATAAATTAGAAACTAACATGCTACAATTTTTTTATTATTGCAATACAGGTACTGTTGCGGATTCTAAAATATGTCATCCCACAGAATTCGATTTTTATTCATGTAGTCATGCAGGAATTCAGGTTTGTTATTGATTATAACTTATAAGAATCATATTAGAAAATTAAAGACATGGTCAGAAATTCTGATCATTTGGATAAACACATGAGTTTGCATTGGAATTGAACATTTTAACAGGGGACTAGCCGTCCTGCTCATTATCATGTGCTACGGGATGAGAATAGCTTCATTGCCAACGAGATTCAGTCTCTGACAAACAACCTCTGTTATACGTAAGTAGTTCGGTTCGGGCCTCATCACTGATCAAGAAATTGTTTTCTCTACACTTAAATTGTATAATTACATATTTGTATATTAACATTAATCATTATTTTGGCAGGTATGCTAGATGCACACGATCCGTTTCTATAGGTAACCTCGAATAAGAATATTATATGTTACTCCCTCTGTCCCGTAAAGATAGAAAAAGTAGCTACTTTTTTTGTCCCACAAAGATAGAAAAAGTAGTGTTAGTTAACTATAAAATTATTAAAATACCCTTATATTAACATTAATTGATTTAAAGTTTCAATGTTTGCTTTTTATGCATCTAAGATTCTATTGGCTAATATTTGTATAGTGGCTTTGGGTTGTGTGAATCACTACTTTATTATGATTTACTTTAAGAAATTAAAAGGACAATTTAGAAAAATTATCACAAATTACCTATAATTAACTACTTTCTTAATTCTTGTGAAAGAGCTACTTTTTCTATCTTTATGGGACGGAGGGAGTATTTTGCATGGGGTGATTATTTTTACTCCCTCCGTTCTTTTTTAGTTGTCCATTTAGCAAAACATATTTGTCTCTAATTAGTTGTCCATTTAGAATTTCAATGTGTTTTTAGCTATTATCTTCCAAATTTACCCATCCCTAATAAATGACTATATGGTTTAATTTAAAAAGCATTTATTAACTAATAGGGCTATATCAGTATTCCTCTTTATAAGTTAAGACAAAAGGAGCACTATCTTGGTATGCGCAATATTGGCTAAATGGACAACTAAAAAAGAACGGAGGTAGTATCTTATACGGAAAAGTATGGTTTAATAAGCATGTGTATGTGTGTGTATAACTGTATATATATGGACAGTGCCTCCTGCATACTATGCTCATCTGGCAGCATACTGAGCTCGATTTTATATGAAACCTGAAGCATCAGAAAATACTAAACTACGATGCATGCGTAGAGCCAACGGGTCATGTGTTCAGCCACTGCCTGCATTAAAAGAGAAGGTGAAGAATGTGATGTTTTATTGCTAAGTTAAAAATGAGAAAGTACAGAAGAAATAAGAAAAAATAAAAAAAATAACCATCTTGTACGCAGCAGTTCTTATTAGCTTATAGCTTTAGCGAATTTCCACTGATTTCTTTTATCTAATACAGTGCTAGTTAAATGCGTATTGTAATATCGTGGTATAATAGCAAACACCTTAGCATAATTTGGTAGTGAGTTATTTCTAGTAGATGTCCAAAATCCAAATTTTTAGCGTCTTTGGCAAATTTAGTAAGCTTCTTTACTTTTAGCATTAGTGTCGTTTTTAATATTTCACCCGTGGCTCGTAGTGTGACTCGTCAAATATTATAATTATATTTGATTAATAATTATTTTATAATTATAAATTATATTTAAATATAAAATATCAAAAATTATTGAAATAGTAGTCAATTAGGAATAGTTTGTTTTATTTATAGAGAATATAAATAGAAAATATCAAATAATAATTAAATTAGTAAATTATTAAAAATATTTTATTTTAATTAGAATTTTATATGATTAAATAATAATTAAAATAACAATTATTAAATATTAAAAGTAGTCTATTTTAGAAAATTACTTTAACAAATATTATAAGAAGTTTATTTTAATTAGTACTATAACTCTAATAATTATTATAATAATTTTTTAATTAATAATTATATTTTATAAAAAAAAAACATTAATGTAAATGTACTTGTTTCCTCCCTATCCGTGTTTTTATACATAGTATAAATTAGACATTGCTTTCGAAATTTTAATTTAAATTTACATAATTGTATTTCTTGGTTTACATAATTCATGGAGCAGGTTTAGGCTAAAATTTTCCATTGGTGCCGATGTGTAGCAAAATTTTCTTTTATTATTTGGAAAATTTTAACCTAAATGTGATCTATGAATTTTTCATGCACTAGTGATATATGATGGATGTTAGATTAGGTAGTCGGTCAAACGATGAATATTGTTATAGATGATCGGAATGAGCCCCTCATAGATTCATATCAATTGTCATTAGTCTTCTCAATTTTCATTTTGATTGACAACGCAAAAGCACTAAAAATATGTCAAGAAAATTACCCTTTTACATGGTTGTTGTTGTTTTTTTTTTTTTTTGAAATGTTGAACTGTTCAATTTTTTTTCTGATTGGAGTTGATCTATGAATTCGGTCTATTGTCTTTTAAATATTTTATAACAGTTGATTTTTAATGTACTTCAATAATTATCTTAATATATTCTATCTTCTTAAAAAAAAATGTAAATTTATTCTCTTTCTTTACATAATACTAGTATACTACAAGTCATGATAAAGTTTAAATTAATATATCTCATAATTGACAGATAATTATAATAATTATTATAATCCCTCAGTTGAGTTATTCTTTCTCTTAATTATAAAGAATCACTATAAAAATCTCAAATAGAGATATATATGTGTAAAAAAAAAAATGAGGCTGATTACACCTATTCCTAGATGGAAGAAAAAATTCAGAGAGATAATTATGATTAATTTTATTTACAATTTTAATAAAATATGTAAAATTAACAAAATAATTATGACATACATTATAAGTTAAAGTTTCAAAAAAAAAATTTAAGTTAAAAAAATTATGGATTGGAATTTCCTCAAATTCACTTGAATATGAAGGCTCATATTCAATAAATCTACACTATTCATTACAAAATGAATGGTAAATCAAATAAATTCAATTATAATTAAATTGATCCACACCATTCATTTTATAGTGAATTATGTAGATTCGTAAACATGACCTCTCATGTTCAAATGAACCTGAGAGAATTTCGATCCATAATAATTATGTCTATATATAAATAAAAATAATAAGAAGTTTAATTAATAAACGTAAATAACAATTGAGTTGTTTCAATGTTTTTTATGGTTAAATTATATTTGAAAAAATTATAAAATTTTCATGATGATAAAAAATATTTTTAATATATAAATTTTTATAAAAATAAATAGATGGTTTTGAAAAAGAATTACTGGTTTTTCTTTTGGAATTTTAAACCAATTTATCATTTAAATAGTTGGAGTATTATTTTATCATATCAATCGCACTTTCAGCTGGAGTATTTGATTATGGTTGTGTAAATTTTAAATAGACCAGGTTAACCACACTCAGACAAATATTCACAAAACACCAAAATATTTTTAAAAATACCTCTGACTAAAATTATTGCAAAAATATAATTTTTATTTGTACAGTTTACCAAAAAATTCGTAATTTAAATTTACTAATTGTTTGCTGACGTTCTACTATCGATTTACTTAAAAAAAATCAATTTATTATTGTTTATTTTTTAATTATAAAATTTTAAAGTAATTTATATCAAATTTTTGATCAAAATCTTATGTTCTAGTGTGTGATTTATATCGAATTTTGATAAATCCAATTTTTTGCTATTTTTTTTTTGGTTTATTCAAGTTGTTAAGATGATTTAAAATTTTATGTCCTAGATATATGATTTAGGTTCGCAATTTGTAAATTCATTGAAAAATTGAAATTATTTTAATCACGCAGTTATCATATTTTTGTTTAGAGTTGGCAAGTCGTTTTGTTAGATAAATTTATTGATGTTTGCACTTTGCAGCATAGACATTTTATTATACATTACATCATCGGAAACATGATGATTCCTTAGAGTATAACTGCTACTGACTTTAGATAATAAATTTAAGAAGTAATCTATTTTCAGGTCCTTAAAATATAGTACTTGTTGAAAAGATATTGAATTAAAAAAAAAGAAAAAAAAAAGTGTCTTGTAACTTGAAATGAGAAGATAGAGAGTTTTGTGGTTTTTCCACATTGCTTAGGAGAACTCAATACATTGGGTTTATAAACTTGGTTTTTCTCATATGGGTTTGGGCCCCAAGGGGTACCTAATTTTGTGAACGGGCTAGGAGTTACATCCTACCCGATTTACCACACACGCGCGCCGTCCGTCCGGTCGGCCTGGTCTGGTCTGGGTGGGTTCGGCTAGCACTTTATTTTTTGCATACAAAAGTATTAATAATTTTTATTCAATCCTTTTATAACTGTTATGACTCTCTGATTTCCTCTCCACGTTTTTTGACTGTTGCTGTTTCCTTCATTAATCAAAAATCATTTTCTGTATTAATTGTTTACTCAGCAGCTATGTTTTCTTAGCCTATAGATACTGGCTTCATTTTTCATTTGAAAACACACAGAAACACAGAGCAATACAAAGAAAGTGTTTTAGAGCTGATTTCACAGTGCAGTGTGATCAGTATTTCCGGCTGTTTTATCCTAGGGACGCCGCGGTTGATAGTCAGCTTTGCACCACCGAGCTGTGCCGCGAAACGTCTAAAAGAGAGCGACCTAGTCCGCGACTCAGCCTCATCATATTCAGTTTTACAGCAATTATCAACAATTTTTAGACGAGTCCTTTTACAATTGCTGTCATGAATACCGATGAGGTTGCTGCCTACGGTTCTTCTACTGTTGATGCCAACAAACCATTCCGGTTTGAAGGCTTGCATTTCAAAAGATGGAAACAGAAGACTGAATTTTTCCTAACCATCAAGAAGGTGGTTTCTGTTTTGACAATGGCAATACCTGTCGTTGATGAAACTGCCGAGGAAGAAGAAAAGGAAAAACAGAATGGTGAACTTCAACAGTGGATGACTAATGATTACTTGTGCAAGAATTTTATTCTCAATGCACTAAGTGATGATCTCTATGATTACTACAATGATGGAAAGACTGCAAAGGAAACTTGGGAAGCGCTGCAAAAGAAATATGATACCGAGGAGGCGGGGACTAAAAAATATGCAGTCAGCCGCTACCTCAAATATCAAATGACTGATGAAAAATCTGTCGAGGCGCAATCCCATGAATTGCAGAAAATAGCTCATGAGATCATCTCCGAAGGTATGGTTCTTGATGAACAATTTCAAGTTGCTGTTTTAATTGACAAATTACCTCCTTCGTGGAGGGACTTTAAGAATTCTCTCAGGCACAAAACAAAAGAGTTCTCGCTGGAAAGCTTGATCACTCGTCTTCGGATTGAGGAAGAGGCGAGAAAACAAGATCTAAAAGATGAAGTGCTGGTTGTTTCTAACAACACAAGGAAGTTTAGTTCGATGAGTCTGAAGCCTAATGGCAAGAATTTTAAGAATCAGAATCGCAACTCGAACCAAAACCAAAATGTGAATCGCAACAAAGCGAACCAGAATGGTAATCCTTCAAGGAACCATATTGTGAAACAGGCACCACCTGTTAAGAATGACCTGCCACCATTTCTATGCTTTAACTGTGGAAAATCGGGTCATATGGCACGCAAGTGTCGGAACAAGCCAAGCACTGCTCCACAGGCTAACTTGACTGAAGAGCCTTTTACGGCTATGATAACAGAAATGATGGCTGAGATCAACCTTGTTGGTGGATCAAGTGGTTGGTGGGTAGACACGGGCGCTAATCGCCATGTTTGCCACGATCGTGCTATGTTCAAAACATACACTGCCGTGGACGATAAGAAAGTATTACTGGGTGATACTCACACCACTACTGTCGCTGGAATTGGAAGTGTTGAACTGAAATTTACTTCAGGAAAAACACTAATCTTGAAGGATGTGATGCACACTCCTATGATGAGGAAGAACTTGGTGTCTGGCTATCTTCTCAACAAGGCTGGATTCTTTCAGACTATTGGTGGAGATATGTACACCATTACTAGAAATGGTATTTTTGTGGGAAAGGGTTATGCTTGTGAGGGTATGTTTAAGTTGAATGTTGAAATTATCAATAAAGATGTTGCTTCTGTTTACATGGTTTGTGATTTTAATACTTGGCATGCAAGACTCTGTCATGTAAATAAAAGGATAATTAACAACATGAGCACCCTAGGATTAATTCCTAAAACGAACCAAACTGAGTTTGAAAAATGTGAATTCTGTAGTCAAGCTAAGATAACTAAAAACTCACATAAATCAGTAATTAGAGAATCTCAACCTTTAGATTTAATACATTCTGATATATGTGAACTTGACGGTACCTTGACCAGAAATGGTAAAAGATATTTTATCACTTTTATTGATGATTGTTCTGATTTTACACATGTGTATTTGATGAAAAATAAAAGTGATGCACTTGACATGTTCAAGTTATTTGTAACAGAAATTGAAAATCAATTCAATAAGAAAATCAAGAGATTTCGCAGTGATAGAGGTACTGAATATGAATCTAGCTTGTTTATAGAATTCTATAACTCACATGATATTGTGCATGAAAGAACAGCACCTTATTCTCCTGAAATGAACGGTAAAGCCGAAAGAAAAAATAGAACACTTACAGAAGCGATAGTGTCTATTTTATTGAATTCTGGAGCTGCTTCTTATTGGTGGGGTGAAATTCTGTTGACTGTTTGTTATGTACTCAACAGAGTCCCGAAATCAAACAGGAAGATTTCACCTTATGAAATCCTAAAGAAAAGACAACCAAATTTGTCTTATTTGAGAACTTGGGGCTGTTTAGCCTATGTTCGGATTCCTGATCCGAAACGAATAAAATTAGCAAGCAGAGCCTATGAATGTGTTTTCATTGGGTATGCAGTCAATAGCAAGGCTTATAGATTTTATGACTTGACTGCACGAGTTATTATTGAATCAGTAGATGCTGATTTTTATGAACAGAAATTTCCTTTTAAATTAGGAAATAGTGGGGGCGAATCATCTAGTAATGTTCCTGTGGTCAGGAATAATGAGATTACTAATGATAAAGAACCAGAGATCAGAAGAAGTAAAAGAGCTAGAATTTCGAAAGACTTTGGAACTGATTTCCATGTCTATTCTTTAGAGGAGGATCCTTCGAACCTCCAGGAAGCTTTAACTTCATTAGATTCTGATTTGTGGCAAGAAGCCATAAATGATGAGATGGATTCATTAGAGTCCAATCATACATGGCATTTGACTGATCTGCCTCCCGGTTGCAAAACCATAGGTTGTAAATGGATCTTAAAAAGAAATTGAAACCTGATGGTACTGTAGACAAATACAAAGCTCGACTTGTAGCCAAGGGTTACAGACAACGTGAAAACGTTGATTTTTTTGATACCTATTCACCTGTTACTAGAATAACATCCATTAGAGTGCTGATTTCGATCGCTGCGCTATATGATTTGGTCGTACACCAAATGGATGTTAAAACTGCTTTTTTAAATGGTGAACTGGAGGAAGAAATTTACATGGATCAACCTGAAGGTTTTGTAATACATGGTCAGGAACAGAAGGTGTGCAAGTTAGACAAATCTTTGTATGGTCTAAAACAAGCACCTAAGCAATGGCATGAGAAATTTGATAATCTTGTCATCTCAAATGGCTTTAAAGTGAATGAAAGTGACAAATGTATTTACTACAAATCTGAAAAGGAACTTTGCACTTTCATATGTCTTTATGTAGATGACTTGCTGATTTTTGGATCAAATATTCATGTTGTGAATGCTGTGAAATCAATGTTGAGTGCCAACTTTGATATGAAAGATCTAGGTGAAGCGAATGTCATTCTTGGCATAAAGATAACTAGATCTGAAAAAGGAATTTCTTTAGATCAATCTCACTATGTTGAAAAGATTCTAAAGAAATATAACTACTTCGACTGTAAACCTGCATGTACACCTTATGATCCAAGTGTAAAACTTTTTAAGAACACTGGTGATAGTGTACGACAGTCTGAATATGCGAGCATCATTGGCAGCCTTCGGTATGCCACTGATTGTACTAGACCCGACATTGCATATGTCGTAGGATTACTGTGCAGGTTTACTAGTAGACCTAGTATTGAGCATTGGCATGCTATTGAAAGGGTTATGAGATACCTTAAAAGAACAATGAATCTTGGATTACATTATCTGAAGCATCCTGCTGTACTTGAAGGGTATAGTGATGCAGATTGGAATACATTGTCAGATGATTCCAAAGCCACGAGCGGCTATATTTTCAGTATAGCTGGTGGAGCTGTTTCTTGGAAATCAAAGAAACAGACGATTCTGGCTCAATCTACGATGGAGTCAGAAATGATAGCACTAGCTGCTGCTAGTGAAGAAGCAGGATGGCTAAGAAGCCTGCTAGCTGAAATTCCTTTATGGGAAAGACCGATACCAGCTGTGTTGATCCATTGCGATAGTACCGCGGCTATTGCAAAAATTGAGAACCGTTATTATAATGGTAAGAAACGACAGATACGTCGTAAGCACAGCACTGTTAGAGAATTTATCTCAACAGGGGCTGTTAGAGTGGATCATGTACGCACTGATGATAACTTAGCAGATCCTTTGACGAAAGGATTAGCTAGAGAGAAAGTCCATAAAACCTCAAAAGGAATGGGACTATTGCCTATTGAATGAATCATCCATAATGGTAACCCGACCTAACTGACTGGAGATCCCAAGAAATAGGTTCAATGGGTAATAACAAGTTATGAATGATATGAGCCAGAACATGCAAAATTAATGCATGATTCCTAAAGCGAGAAGAGGATGAGTTAATAGAATCTCTTAATGAAGTCTATACTCCATATGGAGTGGAGTACCTAGCTATAGGAGTACTCTTGATAGCTTCACCTTTGTGAATGTGGAAGTGGGACCGCTTCCTATGAAATTTGAGGCAAAATTTCTAGAGCGTTCACTAAACTGGGATAGACGTGCAGGGCCATAAATGCACGGGCTTTAGAAAAACACTTATGAAAAGAACGTGCGTGGTTTGATGTCCGAGATAGAGTTCAAGACTACGAGTCACTCTTGTTGAATCAGAATCTTACTCACTACGCAAAGGTTCAAATCGAAAGATACCTTTGTTTATGCACAATCTTAACAGAAATTGCTCGAGAAACTATTTTTAAAATTCAAAGTGGGGGATTGTTGAAAAGATATTGAATTTAAAAAAAAAGAAAAAGAAAAAAGTGCCTTGTAACTTGAAATGAGAAGATAGAGAGTTTTGTGGTTTTCCCACATTGCTTAGGAGAACTCAATACACTGGGTTTATAAATTTGGTTTTTCTCATATGGGTTTGGGCCCCAAGGGGTACCCAATTTTGTGAACGGGCTAGGAGTTACATCCTACCCGATTTACCACACACGCGCGCGCGCGCCGTCCGTCCGGTCGGTCGGCCGGCCTGGTCTGGTCTGGTCTGGGTGGTTCGGTTCGGTTCGGTTCGGCTAGCACTTTATTTTTTGCATACAAAAGTATTAATAATTTTTATTCAATCCTTTTATAACTGTTATGACTCTCTGATTTCCTCTCCACGTTTTTTGACTGTTGTTGTTTCCTTCATTAATCAGAAATCATTTTCTGTATTAATTGTTTACTCAGCAGCTATGTTTTCTTAGCCTATAAATACTGGCTTCATTTTTCATTTGAAAACACACAGAGCAATACAAAGAAAGTGTTTTAGAGCTGATTTCACAGTGCAGTGTGATCAGTATTTCCGGCTGTTTTATCCTAGGGACGCCGCGGTTGATAGTCAGCTTTGCACCACCGAGCTGTGCCGCGAAACGTCTAAAAGAGAGCGACCTAGTCCGCGACTCAGCCTCATCATATTCAGTTTTACAGCAATTGTATCAACAGTACTTGTTTTGTTCATTCGGTCTTTAAATTATTTTTTAATTTTATTTGGTCGTTTAATCTAGTAAAAAAATATTTTTGAGTTTTTACTTGACAAAAAAGACGCCGTTTAGCAATTTTTTTAATTAACGAAATAATATTATTTTTATCGTTTTAAAGACTTAAAATAATTTTTTATTAAGTTAAAGGATCAAAATAAAAAATAGTTTATTGAATCGGATAAATAAAAGAGATACTCCCTCCGTCCCAATAGAGTTGTCCACTTTGCCTTTATCACATAGTTTAAGAAAAGCAATCATTATTTATAGTTTTTGTAAAATTTTCCTTACTTTACTTGTCATACCCCTATTTAATGTAGGGTCCACTTGCAATTTATTTTTATTAGTGGACTTTAAATAAGGGTAATGTAGGAAAATTAAGTTTAAAGTTAGTTACTTTTTGAAAGTGGACAAGAGTTTTGGGACAAAAAAAATTCTCAAAGTGGACAACTCTATTGGGACGGAGGGAGTATAATTTAAGAATCTTGAAATGGATTATTTTAATTTTTTTTTTTTAAAAAAAAGAGATGGGACATAAAAAAAGGAAGCTATCAATTTGTGTGGCAAAAGAAGAGAAATAAACGCCCTGGACTGAGACAGCCAGTAGGGACCACCTAACAAAAGTGGGACCCCATACGTTAATTTTATGGGAAATCCTTATTAAAGTCGCACTCTTCCTGAATATTAAAATTGATAAATCATTTTCAACACGTGTCAAGAACATGTTCGTGGTCGTAGCAGATGGTCCCTAGTGTTCTTCTGCATGTTGCCCACATACTTCAATCTAACATCATCTCATGCACCTCCTGCTTTCCGTTTCACAATAATTCAACTAAGGCTCACTTTACTCCCTCAGCTTCTGCAAAATATCAAAAAAAAATCAAAAGGAAAAAAATTAAATCACTTATATTCTAAAATTTTATAAATCGAGTCAGAAAGCTCCTTCCACTGACGTGGCACCTTAAGTGAAAAATAAATTTTATAAAAACTCATAATTTACTCTAATTAATTATAATTAACTATTAATTAATAATAATTAAATCATGATTGATTATATCATATCAAACCAAATTAAACCCATCCAACTTCCAACCTATCTTCTTCAATCTCCACTCTAGCAACAATTTCGGCAATGTTTTTGAATATTTATTTTAATTGTTTTAATTTTTTTACCCTTCTCAGATGAGACTTGCTCGTCAGAGACAAGCACAAAGATGCTCGTCCGAGACAAGCAGATCGAGTCTAGACGATGATTTCATCGTCTAGGTACGTACCAAGACGGAACACATTTCGGATTTGTTAATTATTGTTTAATTGGTCGTCGAAAAATATGGTGGCCTGAAAAAAGGAGTGGTCGAAAAATAGTTGTTGGGTTAGAGTGTTTTGGTTGAGTTAAATTATTTTTAATTTTTTTAATTAAGTCTCTATATTAAAAAAAATATAAAAAGTCTTCTATATTTTTAGTTAATATTAATTTGATATATTTAATTTTAAAATTAAAAGGATTAAATTGTTTTTTATTATTATATGTTAAAATAAAAAATAAAAAAATATTTAGGATCATTTTAAACTTTTTTATCATTAAAAACCACTTTGCCAAAAAAAATCATCTTAAAAACCGGAAAGTGTGCTTCACTTTCTGGATTGAGAGTAGGGAGGAGGAATTTTGAGCAAATTTACACAAATCCAGGTATAAGTGACCCCATTTTTTAGTTTTGGACTTTTACGACATATTGATGCAAGTTTGGAGGGGTAAATAATCCTTTGTTCCACAATAATTACAAAAAGAAAATTACGAATTAGTAATGAATTATTAAAGATAAAATGTAATAAAAAATTCTATATCCTAAAAAATATCGCCCGTTCAATAAATACAAAAATAACTTATATTTAAAAAAAAAGCATCACTTGATTGAAGATTCATTTTCATTTTGTACTCTAAATTTAAATTATAAAGAATACATTGAATTTATAATTTCTTGTTAAATTCTTTATTTTAAAAAAACTTACAATTTTAAAAAGTTCATTAAAGATACTCTAAGAAATATTTTGAGATAATATTTTATATATATATTAATTTATATTTTTTAGTTAAATTATTGAAATTATTTGACTTTTTATTGAAATTAAAATCTTAATTAATTTTACATTTTTGTTTAAAATAATTTTCTGACTGATTATATAGTTTCTCTTATAAAGATAAATTTTTCAGATTCTAATTACTTTTTAAACATTTATTTATTATTTATAAAATAGCTATAATGGCAGATGAAATAGGCTAGTTAGACTGACAGACTGAGTGAGAGTGAGTGAAGCGGGAAGAAAGACAGGCGACGGTATAGATTGCAGACCCTTCTTGTGACCACCTTCCCTGACTTTCCTTACCAGTCCAACTACTGAATATAAAGTACTAGTAATATATTTTATTATAACTTTGTAGTAAAAAATAGAGCAAATTATTATGAAATCCCTCACATTTGACATAATTTATATTTTAGTCTCTTCTATTTTAAAACTGAACTATGTGACCTTTCACTTTTGCTTCCGTCAACATTTTAGTTCCTCCATCCATTTTTAGTGTTAGTCAAAGAAGTCAAGAGACTTATGAGTAAATTAATTATCAAATTTGAGGGATTAAATCGTTGATAAAAATAAAAGTGAGGGTGAAATCGTTGAGAAAAATAAAAGTGAAGGACCATATAGTTTCGTTAACTTCGTTGACTAACATTCAAAATGGATGGAAGGACTAAATCGTTGACAAAACTAAAAATGAGGGGCTATATAGTTCAATTTTCAAATAAGAATGATTAAACTATAAATTATGTCAAATGTGAGGGGTGTCATAATAATTTGCTCTAAAAATTATCAATACAAATTTTAATAAACTTTGCAATCGTCTGATAGTCATTTTTTTTGGGTAGGTTGGTCCATATTCCATAATCCTATATTTTGTGTATGATTAATTTAGGAGAAACGATTAAAAGGTCTGAATTGCGATGCAATCACAAGGAAGAGATAATTATCTCCTAATAATTATATTAAGAACAGTTTTATAACACTAAAAAATACACAATAGAAGACAATTATCTGTTTGTAATAATGAAAATATAATATATGAAGATTCGAAAATCAAGATCTCTACCATATTTTATACCTCCATATCTGCATATAAAGACCTATCTGTTTGACCTACCATTCGATATATCTTGTTTGGTTACAAGTAGCACTCATTGGGTTTGGGTTTTGATATCTACAAATTCAAAGTATTAAAGCAATTCCCCTATTTGGGTAAAGGCTAGGAACCCACCATGCCCTTCACTCCACCTTTTCCCATTTTTGTCATTCTTTTTAAGGAGAACACTACTCTATACCTATGCTTCACGAAAACTAAAAATTTTAAAACCGGAATTAATACTTTTTTTAAAAATAAATTTCTAATAACATAAGACTTGATAATTTTTTGTGCAATATAGCTATACAATAAGATTTGATAAGATTAGTTTATACACCTACTGTTGCTGCTGCCAAGTTGGAAAATGACCCAATGTTTAAAACGAATAAAATAACCATTTTATCTAATTATTTAGAGCCGATTAGATGTCCTAATCATACCTTAATTATCATTTTATTAATAAAAGCAAGAAAGAGACTAGATAATTTTATAGTCTAATTCTAGTAAAAAGCTTTCACTGAAGATAACAGTACAAGCAAAGAAGTAAACTCCCTCAAAATACCACCCCCCCCAAAATCTAGAATTTACATTCCCACCCTTTTATTATTAATATTTCCACTAATTATCCCAATCGATGAGCTACTATCCGGCACAGCTTGCCAAGCCGAAGCTGCGATCAAGGGGCGGCTATGCCAGCCGAGAGTAAGACAGCCGTCGTTCTCCTCCACGCAGTAACCTTCGCTTGAGAACAATGTTAATAACATACTGGCTTGCTTAAAAGCATTAGAACCTAAATGTGACGGCATAAATCCGGCAGCCGTAAGCCGCTTTCTCCAGTTTGCTAACGGCTCATGTCTCTCGAGCCGAGCTGACCCTTCGCAGCTCACAACATTACATATTTCCCTTTGAATATACATCTCCGCTACAATTTTCTCCGGCTGATTTGTGCAAGCCTCGAGCGAGTCAAACATTGTTGAGTAATAATGTAAGGCTTCAGTGAACCGGTCTAGAAACATGGGTTGGTTATGGTTCGCTTCTTGCTCAACAAGCGTCATGATTTTCGGGTTCAAGCTACGGATCCAATTAAGAACCAATTCGATAGTCGGACTCCTATTCGGTTCGGATCCTAACAGTTTATGTAACTGCATAATTGAATTGACGGCAACAGCTTCTTTAGGGTTTACCTGCAGCATCCACGGTTTAACGTCTTCGAGGCGTGCAGCTGCGACTCCACGGAAAGCGAAACGGACGTTAACAGAACGAGCTAACTCCGCGAGTTTTAAACCGATTTCACGGAGAGAGTCACGGCCGTCTGGTGACGGAGGACCAATCCCTGTTAACCTAAGCAAAGGGGGACCACCTGGACGCAAAGCTAAAGCCTGTATAAGTGCAGGCCATTGTAATCCGTGCATTAAGTTGAAATCAACCACGTGGACACAATCATGACCGTCAAACGCTTCCAGTATTGCTTGATTAGCTGTAAAATGTGCAAATTTCAGGTACGGACACGCCTCATAATAGTGATGATACAACAACTCATTCTCATAACCAGAGCTGGACCCAACAACCCCAACACCTACACCGCCGTTGATCGGAGCGAAAATCCGACGGCTCAAAGCGTCAATGAAGCAGCCAGCAACTTTTCCGATACCGGAATTGGTGTTGACACGGGTTAATAAACCTTGCATGTCTTCGATTAGAGAGCCGGCAAACGATAACTCGCCACGTTGGATGGACTCGGCACACGTCATCAACAAGTGAACAAGTCTTATAGCTGAATCTTCCTCCATGGCCGATACAACTCTAAACTGATTATTTTGCTGAGGTGGTTGTTGATGAGAAGACTGATCCAATAACAGTCCCCAGGAAGGATTTTGATCATCGGCATCCGTCGGATCAGGAATGAGATCGGACAGATCGGACGGCAGAGAAGGGAGCGGCTGGGATTGATCAAGTTCAGTGAGAAGAGTATCAACCCAAGAGGAAAGATCAGACGGATTGTATAAAACGGCGTCGGTTGCGAGGACGGAAAGATGGGAAGAAGGAGAGTTAAGCATAGCGGTTTCGAGGCGTTCGAGCCGCTGAGCCACATGGCGGAGGTCGGAGGAACGGACTTTGTAGCCGGCGCCGGCGAGTAGGTTGTCGATTTCCGGAGGCTTATTGGTGATTGAAGATGAGGAGCTTGGTGGGTTACTGGTGGAAGAAGCTGAATCAGAGGAATCGTAGGGAACCATGATGAGTGAGGTGGAGTTGGGGAAATTGAAGAGAGATTTGAAGTGGGTATTTAGAGAGGAAAAATGGGTGGCTGTTAGTTGTGGCGGTTGTTGGCGATGGGAGTGAGTGATTAGAGAGGAAGTGGCAAGTGTGAGAGTGAGTGTGCAGTGAGGGTTTGGTTAAGAAAGAGAAGTGAAGATGAGTTTTGATTTCATTTAAGAGAGAGAAGAGTGATAACCATGACATCTTCTAATTTTAATTACAGTGCCCATTTACTAAACTATTTTAATTCAACCAAATGGTAATTATGTTTTCATATTTTCCTACCTTTTTCTTCAATTTTTCACCCATTATTTTTCCTTTTTTCTGCAACAAAAAAGTCAGTGAAATTTTCCTTTTTTCCCTCTGTCATTTTCATCCCCCTACTTTTCATACTTTGGAAATAACCCACTATTTATTTATTTGGTCACTCCGTTAAAAAGCTCCTATACTTATTTTTTATTTATTTATATAGTTCTTCTTCAAAGATTGTTATTCAATTTATTCATATATTTTTTTTTGACAAATATATATTATTTGTATTTTATTTAATGAATCTTTTTGTAGACGGAAATTATGATATATCAGTCGTCGTTAAGTGGTTAACAATTTTTACATTAAAAATGACAACATGTCCCTATTTTTTTAAATTTTTATTTATCAGTTCCTTTTTTTAAAATTTTTTCTTCAATAGGCTCTTGTATTATAAAATTTTTTTTATCAGATTCCTTTTCAAATTTAATGACGTCGTCCATTTTTCTTACGTGTCAAGTCAGTTGGACATTTATATTTTCACCGGCAATATATGGTGAGTGTGATACACGCTCATTTTCCATCCAAAAAAATATATAAATTTAAAATAGATCAAATATTAAGACTAGATGAAGACATAATTATAAAAAAAATCAGATAAAGACAATTTTAAAGTAAAAATATGGGAATCTAAAGTGGATTTAGCCTTAAAAATGGCAATTTTATTATAATATTTTTGAGATATTTTACCCACACTCGGTTTATGAGAAATGAAAGGGCTAAATCAATCAAATGTTAATAAGTTTAATATATTTTCCTCTCATTTTTTATTTTGTTAATATTGATTGGCTAAGTCCATTTTTTTTTTATAGATTAGGTCCGGTAAGAAATTCCCTTTATTTCGATACCCTTTTTCTTCAATTTTCAACCTATGTTTTCATTTCTCTTATTTTTCCTTTTTAATGCAACAAAAAAGTGAGTGAATTTTTTTCTATTTTTCTTCCTTTCTTTTTCATCCCCCTACTTTTCATACTTTAGAAATAACCCACTAGCTAATTCTATAAAAAAAAAATACAATTATGTTAAATTTACTGAAGAATTCACTTTGCAAATCTATTTTATAAAATTAATAACATTGAAGTCAAATGAAGGATAAAATTAAATTAAATAAGAGGCTTACTAAGTTTATAACGTTTCAAATATTTGCGCTATATATATTGTGGCCAATAGGGTTCACCTAACGTTCACAAGAGTCGGAATGTTATGAAAGGTGGTCCAACAATATACAGTAGGCATTACATAAATATAAATGGTAGAAAAATTCTTATACAGCTCATGCAGTTAAATTTTTAGAAAAGCAAACAATAAATAATATAAAAAAATTGCAGAAAATTATAGAAAAATCATATGCATCAATGCATGGATCTGGATTTGTACTAGTTCTGACTGGTATTACTGAAATCCTTATGGCATGATATTCTCAAGAAATCATGTGCAAAATGCAGGGTGCATTTAGAGCCTTGATTGCTCAATTTGTTAGTAATTTTAGTAGCAGGGTGCAGATTTAGAAAACTTCTGAAAATGTAGGGGTTGAAAACGAAAATGAAATGCCCACAGTATATGCGTATGTATACTTTGTATACCTCTTCGTTGTATTATATTTGTGATTGGACTGACCTGAAAATGACCTTTTAACAACATTGAAAGCGCTCATGCATTATCATAATACAGAGGTAAGAGGTACTGATATGTACTCATTAAAATTATATTTATAATTTAGAGCAATTTTTTTCTTAAATTTATAAAATTAATATTATTAATCATTTTCTAATGAAATATAACTGTAATTAATATGAGTTGTTTGCATCAGTCTTATAATTTCAACAGCTGAGTTGTAGTCTGGGTATTTTTTAATAACAATCCCCAATTTTGAAAAATTTATCCCAACTGTTTTTCTACTTTAATTTCGTATCCAAACAGTACTTAAAATAATGTGACCTTGAATTTATTAAAAATATTACTATCAAAAAACACAAGTTTGATTGTCAGCGGTTTACTAATAAACTATAATTCAAACGGTATTGTATTGATAAATCATCAAATGGATCCGAGTTCCGAGACACCTGCACACACTAGAACACAGAGGTCAGAAGAAACTCCGGTGGGGTCACCGGACGTTTGCTCCGATGTTCAAGTAAGATTTTCAGGCTTGTTACGGATTTTTAGACTTGTTATGGATTTCGAAGCTAACATTTTCATTCCCTAACATCGGTCGTGGTCGCTGAAATCGGGTTGTGCATTTATGCATGAGATTAATTACATATAAAATCATGACCTTTGCACCAAGTTTAAAAATAACATGATTTTTAAAGGGTGTTGCTAAACACCGCCCAGTTTTACTTACCACCGCACAGGCAAAAGACATTTCTACCCTTTTAGCAAAATTTTAAAAAAAAAAGTTCTCTTAACTCATTCGAATACATTCAAACAAATACGTAAAAAGTCGATTAAAATGACGAACAACGAGTACAATTCATCGGATAACGAGTATCGACGTTCGGAAACAATATGTTCCGGCTTTTTCGAGATAAAAAATAATTTTTAATTTTTTTTTTCTGCTTTTCCGGCGTCCCCTCCGCCTGAAAAGGGGACGTCCGGCGTCCCTTCCAGAGGAGAGGACGCCGGAAAGCGGCGTCCCCTCCTCTGGAGAGGACGTGGATTTCCCACGTCCTCTCCTGAAGAGGGGACGAACGACGTCCTCTCTTCAGGAGAGGACGTGGGAAATCCACGTCCTCTCCAGAGGAGGAGACGTGGATTTCCCACGTCCTCTCCTGAAGAGGGGACGAACGACGTCCCCTCTTCAGAAGAGGACGTGGGAAATCCACGTCCTCTCCAGAGGAGGGGACGCCGCTTTCCGGCGTCCACTCCTCTGGAGGGGACGTGAAATGTAAACGTCCCTCCTTAAAAAATTTTAAAAAAATTATTTATTTCTAGTTTTTTTTTAAAAAAATATTTATCGGGGGTTGTTTCCGAACGTCGATACTCGTTATCCGATGAATTGTACTCGTTGTTCGTCATTTTAATCGATTTTTTACGTATTTGTTCGAATGTATTCGAATGAGTTGAGAGAACTTTTTTTTTCAAAATTTTGCTAAAAGGGCAGAAATGTCTTTTGCCTGTGCGGTGGTAAGTAAAACCGGGTGGTGTTTAGCAATCCAGTTTTTAAAACGTGTCAATCACAGACACCGCCTTTCATTTCTTTTCAATTTCATCAAGGACATTTTTTTCGGTGAAATTTTGCTGACTTGAATACCCGATGAGTCTGCCATGTATCATGCCACGTCAGCAAAAATGTCACTAAAAATCGCCGATGTTATTTTTGAAAAAAAAAAATGAAAGGTGGTGTCTGTGATTGACACGTTTTTAAGGTTATGTTATTTTTGAAACTTGGTACAAATGTCATGATTTTATATGTAATTAACCCTTATGACTTGAATATGCAACTATGTTATTTTACGGACAGTGATTAGTGCGGTTGTCCAGATGATCGACGCTCTACTAGTAAGTAGGATGCATGTTTAGGAAATAATCTTGTTTCGTGGCAGGTCAAGAAACAAACTACGATTTCTCATAAGCTTAAAGAAGGGCGACTACAAGACTATCGCAAATGGTGGGGCTAAAATATTATTGCTACAATCATTACTAAAAAATTTGGATTTCCAACTACAACTTCACCAATCTTGTGATATGATAATATTAGGGTTGTTTATCTTTCTTCGAATCTAATATTTCATACTCGAACAAAGAACATTAAATTAAATCTTCATTTATTCAGGAACAAGTTCCCCATACCAAATTTTTTGTAAAGTTTATGTCATCTGATGACCAGCTCGGTATGTTTAGCAATGCATGCGACTCACTTTTAACATCTACGATCTTTGCTAAAACCTCAAGCTCATCCAACATTGTTTTGAAGGGGCCGGTAATGTGATATAGATTATCACATATTTGAATTCATACTCATATTTTATCTTGTATTTGATTCACTATATGTTTTTCTTATCTTCTTGTAACAACTTAGTTTATATATAATGTTGTACTCTGATTATTGATATATTGTAGGGGTAACTGATCTATAAGCACTATCCATAATGTGACACGTTTTCTTCAAATGTGTGCATACTTTTAGTGATAGAGGCATGCATTTTATCTCTTCTGAAATATATTATTAACAATTAATATAGGCTTAAATGCACCAAAAATCACAAACTTTTGCGTGTTTTTGGTATTTAACATAATCTTTTAATTTAGACAAAAAAATACATGAACTTTCAAAATTTTGCAACAAGAGCACAGAAAGTCAGACGAAATACCGGTGGAGGTCACCGGCAATTCGCTCCGACGATCAAGTCAGTGTTTGCGTGGGGGAGAAGAAAGAAGAAGAGAAAAGAAGAGAAAAGGTGTAGAGTAAGAAAAAGAGATACCTTTAGGGTTTGTTGATAAGGTGGTTTATATAGTTTTTCCTGGCACGTGTGTCCCGCAGTGGATCACTGCTCTTTTTGGTCCCCACGGAATTGGTTAGCTGATGTGGCACGCCCTCGTCACATCTCGCTTATCGAGTAAGATATGCAGCGCATGGATTCATCTGTGTGTCAGATTCTGTTTTTAGAGTTTGTTACATCGCAAGGTCGGGGGAAAAGGTATACCAAGATCCGCCCTGATGTAAGTTTCGTGGACTGTTCCGAGGTGATTCTGTCATGTTTTGTGTTTCGCCATGACCTTTATTCCTAGCAGGTCGGTTGTGATGATTTTTTGGCGCCTGGATTCCTATATTTGCTTAACCGAGTGAGGTGTGATGTGGGTGAGGCTGTTTCACCGCCTTCGTGTTATTGGTCCGTTATCAATACTCATATTTTATCTTGTATTTGATTAACTATATGTTTTTCTTATATTCTTGTAACAACTTAGTTTATATATAATGTTGTACTCTGATTATTGATATATTGTAGGGGTAACTGATCTATAAGCACTATCCATAATGTGACACGTTTTCTTCAAATGTGTGCATACTTTTAGTGATAGAGGCATGCATTTTATCTCTTCTGAAATATATTATTAACAATTAATATAGGCTTAAATGCACCAAAAATCACAAACTTTTGTGTGTTTTTGGTATTTAATATAATCTTTTAATTTAGGCAAAAAAGTACATGAACTTTCAAAATTTTGCAATTAAGGACACTGACACCGTTTTGGATGTAAAACGATACCGTTTTAGATTAAAATGACGCCGTTTTGGATGTAAAATGACACTATTTTTCAAAGAAAAACACACGTGGTCTTAATTGCAAAAAATTAGAAAGTTCATGTTAAATACGCCAAAATTAAAAGATTATGTTAAATACCAAAATACGCGAAAGTTGGTGATTTTTAGTGCATTTAAGTCATTAATATATTATAGGTGAAAAATAGAATCAGAGACGTTAAGTATCTAAAATAGGTATTTAATTTTAATTGTTGAATTTTTAAGCTGAAAAACAATACTAAATGCACCAGTATAGTTTTATGTTTTTTGTGTAGTAGTAATGATATTTTTAATTCAAATAAAAATCAATAACATTTAAAAGACTATATTTATAATAGTTGAATGAAGTAATTACTTGCACCAAATACAATGTAGAACTTATGCTGAGAAAATTTATACTACAGCGTGAAGATAGAAAAATATTATTTAATCCACCATTTATACCATCTTAAATGTTCTTCCTTATATGTCAGTATTTTATTCATTCAATTTTCTTTTAAAAATATACGTCTCAAAAATCAATTAATTCATCCATTTTTTTTATTGTCACATCATGTGGGTTTAAAAAGATAAATTAGAAAAGAGGGTTACATAACATTACTGGTGAAGATATTGATATATTTTATAGTAATTAGTTAACATCAAGTAAAGTTAACCATAGCATTAAAAGTGTATTAATTAATTTCTATAATTGAGACAATGAAAGATTATACTACTAAGTACTAATATTTGATTGTATAATGAAAACAACTGACAGGCACAAAGCACACATCCAGTCTAATTAATAACATTGTTAATCAATCAATTAGTGAACCCAAAAAGAAATCAGATAATAAGCAGTAGAAAATGCATATTTAATTTAGGCCAAATGTGGTAAAAAGGTCAAACTTTTTATAAAAGTTTCACAAAAATCATGACCTTTTAATTTTATCGATTTTGGCCAAAAACATATTATTTGGTTTCAATTGTGGCCAACTCTCAATTTGATTTCAATTTTACCTATGTGGCGCATACGTGGCATGCATATATATTGAAAGGTCAGGACTTTTGTGAAACCAAATAATCCATTTTTAGCCAAAATCGACAAAATTAAAAGGTCAGGACTTTTGTGAAACCAAATAATCAGTTTTGGCCAAAATCGATAAAATTAAAAGGTCAGAACTTTTGTAAAACTTTTATGAAAGTTTTAGCCTTTTTACGACATTTAACTTTTAATTTATAAAAGAAACACTTCTTTTCTTTTCATTTGCCTCATGGTATGGAGGCATTTGCATTTACAATGGCGAACTTAGACACTTCATTTTGTAGGGGCCAATTTATGAAATTTAACATGACTACGGATATGAAAAATAACACACTCGATATTAATATGGTGAGATAATGTTTTTTTTTATGAATATGGTGAAATAATGTTATTTTACGATTTTTTTTAATTAAAAATGAAGTTTTAAATTTGAAACACCAATTTTTCAAGAACAGAAAACGTCGATTTAATAAACTGTTCATGCTATTTAGCTTATAACTAAGTTATTATAAACAAATTTGAATATATTTCATAAAATAAATCTTAAATAATTTAAAAGCAATAATTTACAATACCATGTTATTATTATATATATAGAGAGAGAATAAAAGATTATTCAATTTTGAATTAAAAAAAGGGAAAAGGGTCATTCATGCCCCTAACGTTTGGGGTCTGGATCAAGTAAGCCCTCAACGTTCAGAAAGGTTCATCTACGCCCCCAACGTTTGTAAAAATGGACAATCAGGCCCCTCGGTTTAACGCCGTTTCATTGCTCCTAAAACTCCGTTAATGTGATCCTACGTGGCAAAGATAAAAGGATCATTTATGCACCTAAGGTTTGAGTCCAGGATCAAATGAGCCCTCAACGTTTGAAAAAGGTTCACTTATGCCCCCGACGTTTAAAAAGGTTCACTTATGCCCCCCAACATTTGAAAAATGAACAGTTAGGCCCCCAGTTTAACACCGTCACATTGCTTTCCAGACTCCGTTAGTGTGATCCTACGTAGCTAATTTTTACCGTCAAATTTTTCTCTATGGTGACAGTCTTTCTCTCAGCAACAATAGTCTGTCGTTGCAAAGTCAGTTTATTACAAGACCGAGCTAACCCGATAGACTATCCTTTTCCAACAATCGAATAAAGAATTCTCTTCATTAATCGGTATCTTGTTTGACGAAACTCGCAATGCCAGAGACGGAAAAAAAAAAGAAATGTTTGGTGAGGTAGAAGGAGGCAGTGCATGAGATGGAACGCCAAATGAAAAATAATACAATTTTTATATTTTCAGTTAACTTTTTATATAATTGTTGGGTTTCTAATTTTTGGAGGAAAGTAATTGTCGAATCGAAACACATGAAGAAGATGAATAAATTGATTATTTTTTTATAATTACGTTTCATTATTAATTATGTTTAATCGTCTTCAATGATATCGGAGAATTATTACCGATTAAATGTTCGATATTGGTTGCTTACGGTTCGATTAATGGAAAACACTAAAAATTAGCCATGTAGGATCACACTAGTAGAGTTTGGAAAGCAATGACACAGCGTTAAACTAGGGCCTAACTGTTCATTTTTTCAAACGTTGAGGGCAAAAATGAACCTTTTCAAACGTTAGGGGCATAAGTGAACCTTTTTCAAACGCTAAGGGCTCATCTGATCACGAACCAAAACCTTAGGGGCATAAATGATCCTTTTATCTCTGCCACGTAGGATCACACTAACGGAGTCTTAGGAGCAATGAAACGGCGTTAAACTAAGGGGCCTGATTGTCAATTTTTACAAACGTTGGGGGCATGGATGAACCTTTCCGGACGTTGAGGGCTTACTTGATCCAGACCCTAAACCTTAGGGGCATGAATGACCCTTTTCCCTTAAAAAAATTATAATATCCAAGTCAATAGGTATATACAGATTAAATGAGTCTAGCTGAAAAAAATTTAAACTTTAAGTAAAATACTAAATCATATATATTTTTAAAAAAATTCAATTTTTTGAGAGGGCCATGGGCCCCTCCTAGTATTTTAGAACGGAGTCAAATTAAATCGAAATGTACTTATCATTGCAAATAACTTAGGCCTCGCTTGGTTCGTTTTATAGCAATTCCTGGGAAGTAACTTCCCGGGAAGTGTAGTTCCTGGAAAGTTTGATAAATGTTACTTGTTTCAATTTTTACTTCCCGGGAAGTTCAAAATTAATTTTAATATAATATACTATATTTCTAACTAAAAGACATAAATGTCCGTTGATAATTTTTATATTGTTAAACAATTAATTTTAATTTAAAAACTGAGCAGTAAATAATTTAATTTTTGCTTATTATCTTTTATTTTACGATTCAAGTACTATTTAGGAGAGTTTTTAAATATTAAAATTTAAAAATTATATTTTTTTATTTGAATTTTATATAATATAAAATATTCAATAAAAATATTTACTTATTATAAATAACAATTATAAAATAATATAAGTATATTTTTTGAAATAAATAAAAATATTTTTATATGAATTTTAAAAGAAAAAAAAAGAATTAAGGTTAAATTAGAAAAAACCAACAAAAATGTTAGGGAAGTTCTACTTCTTTGGGTTTTGCTAGGGAAGTTACTTCCCTAGTCAAAGGGAAGTCAAACATCCAACTTCCCGGGAAGTAAAATGTAAAAATTGAACCAAATAAAAAAAAATTGCTACTTCCCGGAAAGTACAACTTCCCTAATCTATTTACCCTCAACCAAACAAGGCCTTAATTTAATATGCGATGCGCATCTTCCAACTCAAATTGAAATTTTATTGAACTTTTTATTTTACTTCAGTGTATAAAAACTAATTCTAGAATTTTAAGATGCAGAATTCAATTATAAATATATTAATAAATCTAATTTAAGAAATAATACTCTTTTCAATTCAAAATAATAGTCCGGTTTTTTTTTTGTTCTAATAGTTGTCTTTCTTAAAAAAATATAATTTTTAAAATTAATTTTTTATGTTACCTTTATTTAAATTTAATGGTTTATTGACATTATTTTAAGGAAGTCAATTATTCATAATATATAATTAAAAAAATTATTTATAAAAATTAATATGTTTTTAAGCTGTTTGAAAATAATAAAGTGAACAATTATTTCGAGACGGGGAGAATATATTTTATTGCCCCCTCTAATTCATAATATTTATCGCATTTGAGAAAAAAATATGATCCAAAATATTAAAAGAGCATTTATCATTTTTATTTAAGTTTATTTACATTAATAAATAGCTCAGTGAGATTAAAAAATATTTCTCCCTCCGTCCCATTTAAGAAGGGACATATGACTTTTTCACATAAATTAAAAAAGCATTAACTATTATAGTGTTTTCTTATTTTACCCCTATTTATGATAGTGTTGTATTTTGTAAATAGACTAGTAGTCATTAATTATGAAAAGAGAAAAAGGGGTAAAAAAAGGAAAATTCATATAAATTGGCATAAAAAACACGATATAACCTTTTTAAGTGAGACAAATAAAAATAAGATATATCCCTTCTTAAATGGGACGGAGAGAGTAGTAATTAATATGGACAATTTTATAAAAATATATACAAATTAAATTTTTTAAATATATAAAATAACCAAAAGTTATTAACACTAGGGTTACTTACTATTGTGCCATGAAATTTGGCCCGAAATACTATTTCCTCCATAAATTTTAAAAATCAACTTTTTCACCGTTGAATTTTATATTTCAACTAACTAAAACTCCTTTATGGTTGACAAAAAAAAACTCTTTATGGAGAGGGGTATAAGTCAAGAAAACACAAATGTCAGAAAATAAACAGTTAATTTTTTAAAATTTATGGAGGAAGCAGTATTTCGAAACAAACCTCATGTGAGTAATAAAAATTAACCTTTAATATTAAAGACCAAATATAGCATATAAATATCTTAAGATATGAGAAGTGGTATTTTTGTGGTACAAGATACGTGAGTTGTTCTGAACGGGTGTTAAATATTAGACGATACCGTTACATTTTCTATATTCAGATTAATTCTAACTTGAGTCAGGTAGGTTCCTTGCGGAAGGTAAAATTCTAACTCTAAATTTTAAACGGCTGTATATATGAATACAGTTCGAACTTGTAACCTCACTTAAATTAAAAGCGCCTTACCAATTCGCCTACGTCTTGAAATGCAGAAGTGATATTTCTATTTTTTAGGTTCGACGTGATACTCAAATTCTTTTTTTTTTATAACACAAGGTGTTTGTGTTTCTATTAAATTTTGAAGTATGTCTAATTAATGCAAATTTATAAAGGAATAACCCATTTCCAGATCTTTAAACTATATCTGCTTTTTTTCATTCGATCCTTAAACTATTTTTTATCCTTATCTCGTCCTTCAACTTGGCAAAAAAATCATTCCTTAACTGATAAAATCGACGCCGTTTAGAGTAACAAATTACATTTTTGAAATTAACAAAATAACGTCGTTTTTTTTTGTTTAAGGACTTGAAAATATTTTTTCACTAAGTTGAAGAACCAAATAAGGACAAAAAATAGTTTAAAGACTGGATGAACAAGACAAGTATAATTCAGGGACCTAAAAATGGATTATTCCATAAAAAAAAAGGATTTCTTGTTCCTCGTAATTAATGATGTCTGCTGTAGAATTAACCCATGAAAGTTCAATGAAAAGTTTATCCAAACACTCCTCATATTTATAATGTTTCACACTTAAATTTTTTATTATTTTAAAATCAAATAATATGTTATTTTATACACAATTAAAGCATTATGTTAGATTTTTATAAGTTCATAGTCAAAAATGAAAATAATAATAATAATAATAATAATAATAATAATAATAATAATAATAATAATGTAGTCCACGATTTTATTATTTTACTTTGTTTCTTTTTGTACTTTTTAGTCCATATTTTTAGAAAAATTCAATGTTTCAATCCATTATTTTTCTTTGATTGTGAATATTAGTGAATTTTTTGTTAACAATTAAGAGTAAATTATAATAAATATCATGAGTGAAGTATAATTTATTCAAATTAATTTTTTTAATAAAATTTGTTTTGGTAAGTAATTAGCTAAATTATATTGGCCTCGCATGCTCATGCATGATTCTCATTGTAATCGGAGGCAAAGTACTTACTATCATCCCCATGTCTTAGGAAGTCAAATTAATGGATTTTGAGGCTTATTGTATGCATCAAAAGTTGTTGGAGTTTAAAATCACTTCACTTGAGATCTAGAAATTGTAAAAAATGATCAAAGAAAATACACCCATTACTTGGTAAATGCAATTCCTAATCAAAGTGGAGGTGGCATGGTCCGTTCCTATTATTTAATTTGGGACTATTTTAGAAGAAATTACGCTTTATATTATAAAATATACTCCCTCCGTCCCACTCTAATTGACAAAATAACTATATTTCAATAACCAAGACAAATTAATAAATGACATAGAAAATTATTTATATATCCTTTTATTGATAATGAAGCTAATTAATGCTATTAGTATATATTAGTCAAATTTTCATTAAATACTCACCATTTTCTATAAAAGACATGGTTTTAAATGAGGGTAAAGATGGAAAATTAAAAAATAAAATTATAGTTATGTTAGTTTTGTCAATTAGAATGGGACACCAAAAATTCCATATTTTGTCAATTAGAGTGGGACGGAGGGAGTATATAATAAAAATACTTTATTAATCTTGTATTTACATTTTAAATTTTTATTATCTTTCGTATTAATCTTTTATATTGCCCTAGCTTTATTTCAAAATAAAAAACAACACTATCTTTTTATTCTTCTCCAACAAACGTTAGGGTAAACAAATAAAGCAGTTTTTTTTCTTTTAACTCCGGTTATGGTTCTTTTAATTTTATTTATTATAGCATATTCAAAAAGTGAGTCTTATATTGTTTTCTTAGTTTAGGGATCAGAACGAGATAAAATTTAATTTTAGAATCCGTTAATTAAAAGACGTATTACGTATAGTTTAAAAATCTAATGATAAGTATATATATTTAGGAAAAAGCTATCCGGATAGAATCTATCCGGATAGAGAGGCCCATTTTCGTATTTTGATTTAATATTTGAAGGTTATTTAAGTAATCTAAATTAAAAACAAAAATAAAAAGACAACTGTAGCCTTCAGTAAATAAATAATGCTTCAAAATTAGTTGTATGGCCTATCGTGAATGTTTCAAAAAATAGTTAGAGATATGGCCGGGATAGTTGGCTATTATCAAAATAGGGGAATTGTGATGTTTGATACGTGCCATGTATATTAAATTCAAAAATGAACAAAGAATTATTCAATATTATAGATAGTGGCGGATCCAGAATTTTATTTCAGCCCGGGCTAAATAATATTAAACCGTAAATATGTAAGAATTATATGCGTAAAATTTATATTGATAAAAAACAATTACAAACATTACAATAATTTTCAAAATCTCCAATCATCATGAAGCAATTGGATTGAAAGCATTATAAAATATTGGATGTGGATTGATTTTGGAAGAAAAAATTAAAACATTGTTAGAATTATTATTTTTAATTGAAAATATTATAGATACTTAGATTAAAAAAAATTGAAAGAGAATATACATTGATTCTAGCTTAGTGATAAATTTTAAATATACATGTAGATAATTTTTTTTCATAATTTTTAAAAAGTCTATAAAATTAAATGGATAATTTTTAATGTATTTGAGTTTTTTTAATTATGGACAAGGCACTAAAATATGTTTTAGTTTAATTTACTAAATCTTTCATTTTGTTACTTAGTGAATTAATCAACTTAACACAAATAACAAAATTACCGAATCAAATTTGCAAAAAAGATTATTCAAATATATTAACAATTTTTAATTTTTTTTTGTCTTTTTATTATGAATAATAAGTAGTATATAAAATAATTTTTTAGTAAAATAATTTTATTTGGATAAAATATTTCCAAGAAATAAAGGAGGCTAAAGGTTTCAGTGATATGTATATTATTGTATAAAAATGTAAATAAATCAATGTTTTAACAATGATGGACCTTTTTTCCACGTTGGATTAGAGTAACTGGGCTACTTTTAAAATGGCCCAAATGATGTTTAACCTAAAAAAAAAAAAGAAATTTCTTATTCCTTTCTTCCTCTTTTTTCCTTCGGCCATTTGCAGCCATGGCTGAACACAACTTCTGCCTGCAACTTCAAGCCATGCCTCCTTGGCTCCATTATTCTAACCTTCAATTTTACAACGGCAGCCCGTGCTTCAGCCTACCCTAGCCTGAACGTAGATCCGCCCCTGATTATAGAGGTGGTTTAATAGGTGATAGTGAACAAGAGTTATCAAGATTATGAAATGATAAGGGACTACGATAATATTTAAACTTAAATTATAATATTTAAACTTTTAATTAGCCAATTTTGTGGTTAATTAACCTAAATTTAAAGAATATAATGCTTATCGGCTTAAAAACTAAAGAATATTATTTTTAATGAATTAAAAAGCGAATAAAAATAATTGATATTTGTCATATATATTCAATAAGCATATTTGAATTTAAACATCATAATCCCCCGTGGACGGTTCCAGACCAGTATCGGTTTAGGCCAATTCAAAAAATAAATAAAAATGATTTCAATATAATTTTATATCAAAAATGATGTGACATCTCAATTTTAGACAAGAATAATAGTAAAAATAATTTAGTTCAAGAGTAATAATTGAAAACCGATAATATAAATTCTTAATTTAGTTCAACAAGCGGTTGAACTATTTGGTAAACTTTTCTTTTTTATAATCCAACCACCAACTAAATTTGTTTAATCACTGGTTCAACCACTTGTTAATTCGAGTTGTCTAATTTAATATGGTCAAACACGATTACACTGAATTTCTAATTTTTTTTCCCAGATTTGTTGGACTGTATATGTAATTGGTTCTCGTTTCAACTAGTTGAACCGACATGTGCAGTTCTTTAATAACTAGTTTAAATTTTTATTTTTCTTTTGATTTGGTTAACCGATTGGTGAAAAGTAAAATAAAACCTATATTATTTTAGATTATTTAATTCCAAACAAATATTTTCTTTTATCAATTTTTACTAATCTAAATTGATTTTTGATTTAACTTTTTTTGGATGAAATGTTTAGTTCCGTTTTAGCTCAACTTAATAATGATTGGAATATGCATTAGTCAGTTCGATTTATTGGTCAAAATACCAATGTTTGTTTTTTAGCTAATAAATCGAATCAAATTAAAGATTAGTATTAATATGAGAGAGGCGGTGGAGTACTAAAATTTATGTCATTATAAATTTAATATTAATTTTGTAATTATTTTCAATATTACATATTTATAAAATTAATTTTATAACATTAATATTCTCTTTATTTACACTTAATTTTATAATATTAATATTGTCTTTATAAACTTAAATGATGAAAACGAAATTCAGAATGATATATTCTGTAAATCGGTTTCCATCAACACTAATATAAAGAAGAACCTTCATGTAGTTATTTTAGTTTTTTCAATTTGTATGCAAATTCAAATTTTCTTATCTCTATGGTACATAAACAATATATATAAATAATAATTTATAATAATTAGCATTAAAAATATATCACTTTCATATTTAAAATTTGAAGAATTAATTCATTTAGGAATATACATTATTTAGTAGGGGTAAAAAAGTTTTCTAATCTTCAATCTGTTTACAAAAACTAAAAGGTGACTATAATTTAAGACACCAAAAAGAATAGGATGGCGCGTCAATTTTGGACGAACAGAGTAATCAAAGTAGTTTAATTTATATTTTTAATTGCTTAAATTTAAATCAATATTAATTATCAATTTTAACCAAAATTAAGTTCTCGCTTAAAATCTCTTCCAGCTGAGTTATTCGGAAGCTTTTGGACTTAGCGAAAAGGACTTTAAGCCTTCATATATATCTGCACGACCAAATCAATAGTTCAAGTCACCACTCCCATAACCCATTAAATTTTAGTTTGGTTTTGTTTACTTTATTACAGTTGATAGGAGTATAATTACTCCTATTTTATTTTATTTTATTTTGTTTTTCATTTTTTGAGAAATATGTTAAATATTTTAGGGTCAATTCCAATAAAATATCAAACGTTTGCGAATTTTTTCATCTATATTTGAATCTTTTCAAATCGTTTAGTTTAGCCCATTTTGAGATATTTGAAACTTTTATAGCCATTCGTGAACTAAAGCTAAAAATTTTGTGATAATTGTTTTTCCAAAATGGATCAAATTTTTCATTTATTCACAAATGGTTAGAATAAATATTCCAAAATGGGTTAAAATAGACGATTTCGAAAGGTATGTCTACACTGACGTAACTCACAAACGTTTGGTATTTTATTTGGATTAACCCAATATTTTAATATAAATTATGAATTTAATAAATTAAAAAAAAATAGAACAACTTATTCTGAGATTCCTACATATGTCATAAATTATAATTTAGTCCCTTCCATCTGAACCGCAAATGATATATCTTTCATTTTTGTTTTCTTCCACAATATAGTGTGTTAGTCAACTAAATTAAAATATTAGAAAAAAAATAAAATTCAATTTAATTCTTAAATTTAATTTTTGTTATTTTTAAATAAAAATCATATTATTATGAGACTTATTGAGTTAACAATTTTAATTTATTTATTTTATGTTTATCTAAATTTTTTAAACCATTGAATTTTATAACTTTATAATTAATATTCAAATTTTAATCAAAAATAATTTTAACGATTATTAGATAATACATATAATTTTTTGGCTTAATTACTTAAAAACCACCCACCTTGTAACTTTTTTTTCATTTATACCATAACCTAGGAAAATTTTCAATTGTACCCTATTTTTAATTTTTATGTTTCATCTCTATCCTAATGAGTTGAATTGATCTATTTTCTTTTGAAAAAAAGTTTAAATTAATCCTTCATTTTTAACCTATATTCTAATAAAACGTTAATGTTAATCATTTATGTATCTTGTTTTTAATATTTTCATCTTTAAATTAATTAAATTATCAAAAAAAATTACTCTTGGGGTACAAACGAAACATAAAAATCGAAAATAGGGTACAATTGAAAATTTTCCTAGGTCGTGGTATAAATGAAAAAAAGTTTCAAGATGAGTGGTTTTTAAGTAATTAGGCCTAATTTTTTTTATTGATATTGGTTAAGTTTTATCAATATAATTTTCAATTCATAACAAAGTATTAATTTTCTTAAAAAAAGTAAAAGCTATTTAAATAAATGAAATAGTACTTACAATAAAATGTGAGAATCGAAGTTGAAATACGAATTAAAATTCAAAAAGGATTCAAGAAAAAAGGCAAAATACTATTATGGAGAGATTTGAAAAGCAATTTGAAAATAAGAAAAAGTAAAAGCTTTTGTTCATAGAAAGATTCATACACAAATACGT
This sequence comes from Mercurialis annua, assembly GCF_937616625.2. Classification (NCBI taxonomy): domain Eukaryota; kingdom Viridiplantae; phylum Streptophyta; class Magnoliopsida; order Malpighiales; family Euphorbiaceae; genus Mercurialis; species Mercurialis annua. Next base: position 51,817,780 of record NC_065570.1, on the reverse strand, counting down.
ACAAACTCTGGCAAAATATTTATAGCATATGATATTCACAATTTCAAACTGCTAACGGCATATTTTCACCTAATAATCACTATGCCAGTAAGTTTAATAGAACGCAAACCACAGCTCGTTCATAAAATAGTTAGATAAAAATTGAAAATTGGTTAGAGAAAAGACAAATTGTAAATATTAATTACCGAAAGTAAATGGTAAAATGAATAATGTTTAGGTATTACTATTATCCATTTATTTTACCAAAGGCTATAATAGTAAATATCTTTTTAATTAAATAATTAAATAAAATAAAATGGGTTTCTATCCGGATAGATTCTATCCGGATAGCATCACCCATATATTTAATCATAGAGCCAGAGACTGTGGCAGCCTTTGTCCCAATTATCAATAAATATTAAATTAGTTAGAAATCTACTGCATTATTACAACTGATCTTCGAACTTTTCAAAACATATCCTCTCCGTTTTATTAGTGTTTGTCTATTGAAAATTATTTAAAAGATGAATGAATAAAGATGTTAACACATACTCCCTCCGTCCCATTTAAAAAGTCTCATATTTCATTTTGAAATATCCTATTTAAAAAGTCACATTATTATTTTTGGAATGTTTTTCCATTAAATACCCTATTTTACCCTTCTTTTAGTTATTTTAAAAGAGTTTTATGGAAAATTCTACTATCATTAATAGGAAAAAACATGAAAAAATAAAGATAATTAATATTTTCTTCATCTTTGTGTAAAGTCAGAGGGAGTGATTATTTTTACAATGGTTTTAATGAAGTTGATAACTGTTTTGTCTGCTAAGTAAGAGAGAGTTCTGATTGATTAATTTTATGACGGTTTTATATCCTAATTTTGTTTCCTAATTAATTAGGGGGTGATGATTTTCTATGGCTATAAAAAACTTGTTTTCCCACACTTTTCATATACAAATTTAAGCAAATTACGTTGAGGTTTTTAAGATATACTATAATTAATGGTTTGGTACCTTTTGTTTTAAAAGTATACTTAATGATTCCTCAGTTTTAATTCCGTTAACTGAGAGACCCTTCCGTTAATTTGAGGGATTAAATCGTTTAACAGAACTAAAACCGAGGTACCAAATCGTTTAAAAATTAGATACCAAATCGTTTAATAAAATTAAAATTGAGAGAACAAACCGTTTACGAAATTAAAAGTGGGATACCAAATCGTTTAAAAGTAAATATCGAAATTAACGGAGGGGCATAATAGTTAACAGAATTGAAACTTAGAAACTATTAAGTAGACATTTGAAATAAAAGATATCAAACTGTTAATTATGATATATTTCAGGGACTTTAAAAAAAATTGCTCTATAGTTTTCTTTAAAGCTATCTCACTTCAAAAATTTGGTTTCTTTCTTGATAGGGATCTCCGTAGAGGTCCATTGAAAACATTAATACGGTGCTGTAGTAACTTGATTTATCTTAGACAACATTTGCACTTCACAAATCAGTTAGGACAAATTTATTTTAAGAAAAACGTATAATACACGTGACTTGAGTTTGTTCTCCGATTCAATTTCATTTCCAATTATTATTTTATTTAATTAGAATTGTTTTATTTCTTTCTGTGTATTATCGAAATTGCTCAATTTTTATTTTCAAAATTCTTGTCCATTGTTAACAAATAAATATCCTTACAACTAATTTATATTGTTTTTATTTAAAAAATTTAATGAACTAATATTTATTGCTATATATTAAAATATATGAAAATAAATAAATATTAATAACAATATGAAATAAGGATATGCTAAAAAAAATTGTGAAAAATTGTTAGATTTTTTTTAAACTGTGTAATGAGAAAGTTGATAAATTTACTGTAATCCCCGTACCGAACCGTGGTTCTAGAGATATCCGTACCGAACCGTACCGAACCATTAGAACCGAATCCCCGTACCGAACCGTCCCGAAAAATAAAATCTCCGAACCGAACCGATTATTGGTACGGATCCGGAGATCCAATTTTTGACATCCCCGACTTTTGGTTTGGTTCCGGAGATTTGTCAATCCCCGGACTCCTCCGAACCGTGCTCACCCCTAAATGGAAGGAGTATAATGTATATTTTGATTTTATCTTTTAATATAATGATTCTTACTCTATCACTGTTTTAAATGCATATTATGATTGGATGAAAATCAATATTGGAATATAAAATAGAGAAATAAATGCAAAAATGGTTAGGGGAATGAAGTGTATGAGCAGAGCAGCTGATAACATTAGCGAAAATGGGACCATTTAAAGAAAAATGGTAGCTAGCTTTGCAAGGCCCAAAAATCACGATTTTAGGTGTAAAAAGGAGTGAAGTTTATTTCATATGACCGCTATTTTATGTTATATTTATAACAAATTAATGAATATTTATGATAAAAAATATTTTAATTATTATTAATTTAATTGAATTGATAAAAATTGACAAGTTGAAGAAGTTAATTTATACAAAGGTTAATTTTGGTGTAAAATTACCACGATTTACATGTTTAAGGGCATCTCTAACCCAAAATTTATTTTTAAATTTCAATTTACACATTTTTAGATTTTTTACAGTGTTTTTATTCCATCCCATTATTCCATTTTTCACAACAAAAGAATATTCTCTGCATATTCTCTTTTATATTCAATACTACTACATTTAATCATTTACCATTTCATATTTATATTTACATTTTAAACAAATACATCTTCATCTATTAATTTATTTAATAATACTTAAATAATATTAAATTAAATATTAATTTTTTATAAATATTATTTAATGTTCAATTATAAAAAATAAAACAAATAATAATTAAAATTAAATAACACATTACATTTAAATATTAATAATAAAATAACACATTACATTCAATATTAATAATAAAATTACAATTGAAACAATCTTCTTCATGTTTCCGCATTAGTATATTTCTTCCATAAATGATCAATTAAGTCATTACGAAGTGCAAGGTGTGCATTTTTGTTCTTGTTTAATGTAATTAATGTAACGCAATTTTTATGTTTAAATAAAAAATATGTTGTTTAAATTTTATGTATTTAATTTAAATAATTTAATTTATTTGTTTTTTACCAATAAAAATAATTTAGATTAAATTATTAAAAATTTAATTAGTATTTGATGAAAAGTTGGATCAAATGAATATGTATAAAGTTAGCTATATAAATTGTAATTAAAAAATAAATGTTCAATTAATCAAAAAATGAGTTTGTGTGAATAGTGCATATCAAGAAATGAGTTGCTACTATTCATAAACAAAAAAATGGGGTGGAAAATGGGTATGGGTTGGTGTTGAAAAAGAAAATCCATACTTAAAAATGAGTATGGGCTGGAGATGGTCTAAGGGGCAAACTAATCATTATAAAATATATATTGTCGAAGGTGAAATACAGATGCTGAATCAACTAAGAAAATAGAATAAATTGATAAAGTTAATAAATTTATGATTAAAGTAATCATAAAATTAAAATATATACTGATTGAATATGGTTTGTAAATTTGAAGGGTAAATTGCTACTTAAATCAATTGCATAAGATAACAGAAGATCATAATTGAAAAGTGAGGTGGCATAGCGTGATAGTGTCAGCAAAAAGAAGAGAATGGGACAGTGAATTGAGGTGTCTATCCCAAACACGACATGTTCTCTCATATTATACCACAATTCTGGTCCCAACATTACCCGTCTCATAACAACATTACCAGCTTAGCATCTTACAAAGATCAGATTCCGGCCTTAGGCATAGGCCTTAGGGCCACAAATTCTAAAGGGCCCCATATTTTTATAGGGTTCATTAAAAAATAGATATTAAATTAAATTTTTTAAATATTTATTTAACAATTATTAAATTTTATAAACAAAATATATAAAATAATTAAACGGGTCCATATTTATATGAGGCCTCTAATTTCTATTTCAAAAATTAATTACAGTCCTTAATAATAAGGAACATCATCAAAAATAGTAAATAATTACATATTTTAAATCGCTTAGAGCTCGATAATCTATTTAACAAAAAAAAGAAATTATATTGGATATGGTTTTCTTAAAAAAAATTAATAAAAAATATTATTTTTTTAACTTTTGACAATAATATATTTTATTTAATATATTTATTTTTGCAAAAATACATTTTTAAAAAAATGAGAAAATTTTTTACCAACGATCTAAAAATGTATAAATAATCTAACAAAAGCGTACCTGAAAATGAAAAGAGAGCGCATTTTTGAGAAAAAAAAACGGATGCATTTGTATAAACAGTTCGATAAAAGTGATAATTTTTATAAGAACCATAGAAAAATCGCTTAGGGCCTCATCTCTTCTAAGGCCGGTACTAGAACTTCAACTAAATATAGTGGATGTGATAACACTCCAATTATATACCTTTTTCTTGGTTTAGATATATTTAAAATATATATCCCTACTGAAATTCAAAACCAAAACATTAAAAACACATCGGATAGTTTTAACAGCTTGAATTGGACTTTAAAATTATCTTTTCTCTTACAAAAAATTATACTCCAAATGAAACATGAATGAAATATATTGAGATAATTTTTAAAGTACATCGTAAATTAATTAAAATAAAATATCTAAAAGTTAAAATAAACAAAACATAAATCTCTTTGAAGAAAAAATTAAACAACTAAGTAAAAAATTTCAAACGAGATTTTAATGGTGCGATAATTCGGTGAATTCATGTGTCCAAAATTTTCAAATAACGTTTACATTTTTAAATGTTTATTTTCATAAGTGCTCTATTTTTAAAGGCAAAAGGCTCACTTTAGCCCTTAAAGTCAGAGTGAAAGAATTAATAAGACCCTAAGGTTAAAGGTCGCTCATTTTGCCCCCTAACGTTGTCCAAATTGGCTCAGATTTTACCACCGTTAGTTTCTTCCGTCTAACTGATGACATGACTGTTAGAGAAAAATTTCGAAAACATGCTTAATGTTTAAAATATTTATCAATTTTATATTTATGATTTTTTTAACTATTTTCACCCTCTTTTTCATTTAAATATATATAATTAAATAATATTTAAAATTAAAATATTTATTAAAACAATCGAAACTCAATTAAACACTTCAAAACATAATTAAACGCTTCAAAATTCAATTTAAATCTAATTCACCCACCCACTGGATACCATCTCTATAACTTTTGGCAAAAAATATTCCAATCAAAAATCAAATGAAAAAATAAAAAAAAATTAATTAACAAAAACAACATTATATATTTTCTTAATTCCAAAAACACAACGCATGTCGGCCCACCACGGTGGTAGTGGATATGCTCTTCCACCACCGGTGGGTCTGATAAAAAAAGCGGACCCGCCGTGGTGGTTCTCCGGAATTAAAAAAAACTTATTTTAATTTTTAGAGGTTTTTTTGGCGATGGATAAGCGGTCGTGTCTCCGATTAAAATAAATTTGCATCCGTAAAAAATAAATTATTATTTATTTAATTTTTGGATGAATTTTCCGGCGATCGATTTGTTTAATTGGATTTCGATTTGTTTAATTAGGTTTCGACGTATTTAGTTGAGTGTTCATTGTTTAATAAACATTTTATTATAAATATTATTTAATTATTGATATTTAATGAATGGTGACCATGGTTAAAAAAGTTATAAATATAAAATTGGTATATATTTTAGACATTAAGGATGTTTTTTAACATTTTTCAATACATGCCACATCATCATTTAACATTAAAACAGACGGTGTTAAAATTTTAGTGCGATCTGAGCCAATTTGGACAACATCAAGGGGCAAAGTGAGCAACTTTCGACCTTAGGGTCTTATTAATTTTTTCGCTCTGACTTTAAGGGCTAAAGTGAGCCTTTTGCCAATTTTAAATATATCAATAGACAACTGCTACTTTTATTCATCAAGAAATTTGAAGATGAAGTTCGAACAAACTCTAAACAACCTTAATCTAATACTCCCTCCGTCCCATTTAAGAAGTTCCATTTGCTTTTACACACAGATTAAAAAAATATTTATTATTTTTGTCTTTTCATGTTTTTTCATGTTTTGTCCCTATTAATTATAGTGAAATTTTTTAAATTGTTCTTTTATTAAGATGACTAAAAGAAGGATAAAATAGGGGTATTCAATGGAAAAACATCCCAAAAATAGTAATGGGACTTTTTTAATGGGACTCTCAAAATAGAATATGTGACTTCTTAAACAGGACAGAGGGGGTAAAAAAACTTATACACTTAAATACTAAAAAATACATAAAAACAAATTAATTTTTTTTATAATAATATTTTAGTGACAAAACTACAGAATTACATCTAAAAATATATATATACATATCTTCCATCTAAAAATAAGCTTGCCTGTGAAGGTTTGTAAAGTTAAAAAGGAAAAAAAATTAAAAAAGAGAGTTTTCCTACTTTTTCGCTTTAATTTTAAAGAAAATGTCTTAACTGCTGAAGTGGGAAACCCACATTGGTTGTATGTGTGAATGGACATGTGTTTAAATATTGGTTGGGCACCTCCACTTAATACCAATTGATTTTAAGAGGGAATCTAACATTGACTTTATTTAAAAACATGACATGAGTTATCATTTTATTAGTATTATAAAGAGTAGTAACTTTAGCGTTTCGATTTATATGTTTAAAGAATTCGTACTCTTACATTATATTTTCTTGGGCTAATAATCACTCATGGCCCCTGACTTTAAGGGGTACGGCGCTAAACCCCTGATGTTTAAAAACGGGCGCTAAACCCCTGATCTTTGTGTCGGCGCTCACCATGGCCCTTATGGACGAAAATATCTCTGGCGCCGTCTTTTCTGTTTAACTGACATTTTTTATTTAAAAAAAAATGACGGCGCCACGTCAGCAAAATACCTTAAAAATTCAACACCCCCAAAATATCCCTAATTTAATTTCGAAAAAAAAAAACAAAATCTAACCTAAACCACTACCCTAACCCAACTCAATCCAACCCATCAACCGCCAACCTGACCATCGCCGCCATCCGACACCGCCGGAAAATTTTCCGGTTATCTTCCCCAAGTTAACGATGACCGGAAAATTTTCCGGTCATCAAAAAAGGAACAGATCCGGCGGAAATTTTCCGGTCATCTTCAAATCGGAGAAGATGACCGGAAAATTTTCCAGCGGTGGTCGGGTGGGGGTGGTCCGGTCGGTTGTTGGGTTAATCTTTTGATTTAGATGAGATTAGATTGGGTTGATTTATTTTTTTATCTTTTTCTAAATTAAATTAGGGGTATTTTGGGTGTTTGAAATTTTTAAGGTATTTTGCTGACGTGGCAGATGATGTAACAGTGTCAGATTTTTTTGAGAATGTCAGTTGACCAGAAAAGACGGCGCCCGAAGTATTTTGGTCATATTTAAAATTTACAGGGTTTAATGAGCGCCGACACAAAGATCAGGGGGTTTAGCGCCCGTTTTTAAATATCAGGGGGTTTAGCGTCCGTACCCCTTAAAGTCAGGGGCTATGGGTGATTATTTGCCATTTTATTGTGTTAATTGTTTTTACTTGAATGAATAGTACTTACTTGGTTTTATTTTTTAATTTTTTGTCCTATATTACTAATATTATTTATCAAGATTAAGTTATACATTTATGAATTCAAAAAAGAATAATTTGATGTTAATTCGTAATGTAAAGTTGAATATAAATGATAATAGTAAACACAAGTTTGAGAATTTAATTGATCCAAATGAATTTAAAAAGAGGTTTTTTTACAAATACCGAAAAAATAAAAATATTTACTTAAATACAACATGCATTTTTTCTTAACAGAAATACAAAAAATAATTACAAAAGTACAATTTTTAAAAAATAATTACAAAAATACAGTTTTATATAAAATTCAATTTTTCCAGTTTTTATATATGTTTGGTATATAATACGTATATAATCTGTATATAATTCATTAATTTTATATATAACCCGTATATAATTCGTATTTAAAAAAAGAATCAGATCTAACAATGAAAATATCAAATCCGAAAAACAGAGAGGATGAAGATGAAGCCAAACTGAAAATCTAAAAACAAACTGAATAGATCTATACATACACAACAATAAATCCTAAATCTATGCACACAAATCATAGATCTACACATATAAATACTTGATCTATACATATAAATATAATTTTAAAATATTACACTCAAATGGCGGCGGTGTGGATGAGATAGCGGCGGCGGCGGCGACGTGGACGTGGAGGGCACAGCGGCGGCGGCGTAGACGTAGAGGCACATCGACGACATCGTGGAGGGAACGAGCGGCGGCCGCAGTAGAAGGATGGTTGTTGTGTGCTTTGAAAATGAAGTTTGATGATGGGTAGTGGACATTAATGAAAGAAGAAAAAAAAATTAAAGTTTTAAAGGACTAAGAAGAGAGACTGTATTTTTTGTTAATAAAAGAAATAAAGTGGTATATTTGGAGATATGGAAAACACTCTTATAAAGAGAATGATAAAGTAGTATGTTTGTAAATATTTTACCTTATTATGATATAAATTATAAATATTTTTTTTAAAAACCTTCTATTCAATTGGTGTTAATTTTTTTGTCCAAAAAGAATCTACTACCTACTAATATCATTTACACAAACGGTCAACGTGGCCTTCAAATGTATTAGAATCAAACATTTTGATTTTTTGGATCAATTAGATTCTCAACTTATAATTTGAGGTCAAGTAAGTCATTTTTATTTATCAGTCAATTCTCTTAAATTAGGTCAAATAATCTCTAAATGCGTGACTGATTTGCCTCCGAGTCACAAATTTGAAAATTTAATTAACTAAAAAGAGTTAAAAGCGATTTATTTGACTCTGAAAATAAGTTTGAGATCGAATTGATTAAAAACATTAAAAATAATCTATATAATCCCGCAACATAAGTTTGAGGATCACTATTATGGTTTGTTGCATGGCTATTATGGTTTGTTGGTTTCTTTGGAAAAAATAGAAATGAGATAGTGTGGGCAAAGAAACCAGGAACTGTAATGTCAATTTTGAATAATGCAGGTCATAGCTTAGCTGCGTGGAATAATGCAAATCATGGTAGAGGGGACCAAAGGGGAGCTGCTATTGGGAAAAATGATGGGGTTATAAGATGGTGTAAACCACCACATGGGTACTTGAAGTTGAATGCGGACGCTGCTTGCTTTAGTGAGAGCAAATCAATGGGTGTTGGTACAATTATTCGGGACAGCTCAGGTAATTTAATTCAAGCTCGTTCTATTAGACTTTCCGGTGTTGTTTCTTCTCGGTTAGCTGAAGCTATAGCAATTCGAAAAGCTATGAGTTGGATTAAAGGGTGGAGTAATATTATAGTGAAATCGAATGCCCTTGAAGTGGTGTTGGAGTTCCGTCTGATATTGTGATTGAAGACTGTGTTGATATTTTGAAGTAATTTAGTAATTTATATATTTTTTTTCGTAAGACGATCTGCGAATCAGGCGGCGCATTTGTTAGCGCATTACGCTCGTTCCTTGTCAGGTCATCAAGATTGGTTTGCCAATTTCTCTGAATTTCTTACTAATGTAATTGCTTCGGATTTAATATAATGAGTTTTTTGAGTTTAAAAAAAAGTTTGAGGATCGCTTTGATCCTTTTTTTCGATATTAGTTAGGAAGTTATTTGATTTGGTTGCCAAATCAATTAAATTTGCATACATTTCACTATTTCAGTATTGGCAGCATCTAAATTAATTCCATCTTCTAGAAGTAGACACTATTTCAATTCCTAACTTTCTATTTCTGAATTTTCTTTTAATTTTTCGTTAAAATTAATTCGAGGAAAAAAAAGAATTATACACCATATTTCATTTCCTATTTATTGGAAGTCCAATGAGATTCTATAATCTACACAATTAAAAATAATTCATTCTTGCATGCACTATAGTAAGAATAAATTTATAGTATGAACGTATCAATATTCAAATTCAACATCTTTATAAGTTCTCACAATATAAGTACTAATACACTATTTTTAATAATAAAAATCTATTAAAATAAAATAAAGAACTAATTTTTACATGCATAATCTATCGGCATGAATGTTATAATTCAACGTCCGAGTTTCGACCTCTATTTTTTTCACAATTACAAAACAAACAAACAAAAACAAAATTTTGGTATTTTTCACAAAGTAAGGCCAGAAGAAAAGGCAATTCCAGCCATATTTAGGCCTTTGATCTTACAAGCAGGAATTGGAATCCAACTCCAGTTAGAGCTCTCTATATCATAACATAACCAAATTATATCCCACAAACCTTCAAAATTAGACAATAAAGCTGCCCTAATAACCCTATCTTTCTTCTCCAAACACCCCATAATTACCCTATAAGGCTTCTTAATTTCCCCAATTATTTCACTTGGAACCCTTGATTTATATACCCATTTTCTACTACTTGATCCCACCCCCCATATTTCTATATCATTCAACTCCCTTGCTCCTATATCAGCATCACCTACACCGTTGGATTTGATTACCAGCATGTATCCATCACCGTACACGTGTAATCGATCAGTCACGTTTCCCCAACTCAATCCGACGGTCAATTGCTGTCCATTATCTGTTCCGCCATCAAATCTCAACTGTACAACTATCGGTTCATCCGATGAGTCCAATCGGACCGCCATTACGATGCTCCCGTACGCTCCATTAACTACATTGAGATATATACAATCACTTATAATTGGATTTCCAGCTGGAATTGATTGTTTTCCTCCCAAAGACGTCCACGTGTCAGTGTCTGAATTGTAGACAAACAAATTCGGGTGGTCATTTACCAACTCTGCAAACATGAACCGGAAACTATTTGACCCAGATACCAGTTTCATACCGGATCTTCTCCACGAAGAAGTGCCACGTGGACCAAGTGGGCTAGGCGGGAGTCTTTTAACTGTTTTGGTAGCTAAATTAACGGCAATAACTTCCTTAACAGTATTACAAGAAAACAAGAAAAAGTTACCACTTGCCGTTAAAAAGTAGACACTTTCGCCGGGACAAATTATGGGTTTTAACAAATCAGCAATCTCCACCTTGTACCACCGATCAGACTGATCAGAAAATCCGTGAAGGACAGCGTCACGGTGCCACCTTTTCTTGTAGAGGAAGAGCCAATTGGTTGACTTTGACTTTGAGTTAAAATCACGTACAAAAAACTGATCGGAGATTAAATCGGAAATTGGTTTGTTTAGAGACCTTAAACCGATAACTTCAGGTAAGGCTAGATTAAGAAGAATGTGTTGTATAAGTTCTGACGGAAGAAGGCAAAATCCAACGGTATTTGATGATGAGAAATCAATAGGAATTTTCATATTGGGTTAGACTTAGAAGTGAATTAAGGGTCTTTATCGATGTATATATAGAAAATTATATGGGCAAAATTACTTCATGAATTTGATAAATATATCAAAAATAAAAATATAGTACTGTGTCATTTTATTTGAAAAAAAAAATCATTTCGGATATCTCATTCTATTTGACAATTTTTATTATAAAATATTTTTCACATAATTTTTTTTTTGAAACTCAATAAAATTTCAGTAATCAAAAAGCCATTTGATTGGTCAGAACATAATTTAAAACTGTTGAGAGACACATTCCCTCTAAACACTGCTACTAACAATGGTTGTTAAAGCCGTTCTAGCTAAATAGTGAACAAGCATATTAGTTACCCTATTGAAACAAGAAATATTAATGCATTCTTCATTATTAATTGAACTTAAATTGTCTTCCGCTATTAAGCTCGCATCAATACACAACATATTATAATTAGTGGATGCCTCTATTGCAATTTTAAATTTGATTTTACCATAAAAGGAATTAGATTGGCTCCTTTGCTATGATGATCTCGTATTGAAATGTGAATTTTGAAACTAGCGTTTTGAACCATTCCTCTGAAGTCTCTGAACGGCATGAACACTCCAGAAAAGATCCCGGAGATGGTTGAAACCATCGGATAAGGTAGGAAGCGTCGGAACGGACACCGCAAACAGCTAGATTGTCAAAATCTGATTATCTCGAACCACAAAAACTACTCTATAAGGTGGAGACATACTAACCTTAAGTTAGATTACAATAAAACTAACCCAATTAAGGCACAACTAAAAAAACTTCTAGATTTAAACAAAAAATGGTTGAGAGACAAAAAAAAATAAACTATTAAATTTTTGTAACAATGTGCAATGAGAACTTTTTTTTATTTAGAATAGCTAGGATGGAGAGAGTAGTACTACAACAATTATAATTTTGGATCAATTATATTTAAATGATAAATTAAAAAAATGAAAGGTTTAATTGATAATATCAAATATAATTCAATATTTTACATTATTTTTATAATAAATTATTTTACATATAAAGAAAAAAATCATAATATGTTATTGATAACATAAAAATTTATAAGAAAGTTTTTTGATAAAAGTCGATTAAATTTTCTATAACTTTTTCATAAATAATTGATTAATTTATCATAAAAATAAATTAATTTTTATTTTTATTTTTATCAGCTAGACCGTTCTTACGATTTATAAATATATATTTTTTTAAATTCCGGATATATTAATTTTGATAATTATATAATAAATTTGTACTAGCTAATAAAGTAATGATTTTTTTTTTTTGTAAGCCCATCCGGTTTCCAAGGCTTCGCCTTGACTAATCCGGATCCGACCCGTGTCGCGCACCTGACATGATGGGTGAGTCTTCCAGTGGGAATTTTCTGCATTCACAAGGACTCGAACCCGAGATCTTGATTAAGCGATACCAAACCGCTTACCACTTGGACCAACCCCCATTGGTAAAGTAATGATTTATTGATAGAGAAAGAAGGTTAATTATGAAAAAGAAGACAAATAAGCCAACAAAGCAAGCGTGGGACTCATCGTCATGAACAAAGCAGAAGGTGTGGGACGGTAGAGAGGCATTGTAATTTTGTTTTATTGTTTTGTTTATTAGCAATAATATAAGTTGACTTATAATATATGATGGTGGTGAAAGTTTGGTAGGCATGATCAGTAGTAGAGATTATATTGTTTAAATTTTAAAAAGTTATGTTTATCTTTTTAAATAATAGAAATGATAGAGTATTTAACATGCATTATATTAAGCAAAACAAAAGCTACATTAAACAATTAATGGAGGAGTTATTTAAATTATGTATAATATTGAAGATCAGTTTTAATATGAGAGGGGTGAGTCATGTTATTTTGGTACCTGGTGAAGATTGATGTAGACTCTTCAATAATTGAAGGGCAAATTATAACTTTTGTGAGATGTAAACTATGTAATGCCCACAAAGTAAAATTTAAAGATATTGGTTTCCTTTAAATTTTACTTTGTGGGCATCACATAGTGTTTTTTTTAAAGAATATCTAGGGAGATTCTCAATAACAGTAATTTTTTTCTTTTCAGCACGGTAACTCAATTTAATTTATAGCTAAAATATATCTAAAATTATAATTCCATAATAGTAGCGTATTTTTGTTAATATTTCTGTTAAAATGATGCCACAAAATATTCAATATTGGTGTCACATGGCACTTTCATCTTCCCTCTAAGTGGTAAAATTCGCTAACTAAAAATATTAATCTGATAGACATTCATGCGACTGTCATTTCAATTCATATCGACGCAAATAGATTTTTTTATCAATGAAAATATTTCACTTATAAAATTATAGTTCATATATACTCTAGTTATAAATTAAAATTTAGATATTGTCAAAAAAAAAAATTAAAATTTAGATATTATGCTGGGAACTTGTGAGAAGAAATTAAGTTCATATATTGTCAGTGATTTTTTTATAATATCTCAGTCTTTTGAACGGTGTGAATTAAATCTCAAAAAATATTTTTTCAGAATTTTAAAATATTATATAAATTCATGGAAAATATAAATTCCTACAAGTAATATGATCATTGTTCAATTTACACAAAATAAATCTTAAATTCTTTCATTTTACGAGAAATAAAAACTCTCTATTTTCTCTAAATAATACTTTATTTCCATAGTTTACTTAGAGCAACTTTGGCCTTTTTGGCCAGAAACCACATCCTCTCCACTCTTGCTATACATATTGAGAAATTTACATTTATACCTAAAATAAAAAAATATTAGTAAACTTTACCTCAGAACTTAGAAGAAATACATCATGTCTTATTAACTTGATGTTTTTACTCTCCGCGTCATAAATATTTATAATCTTACTCTCTGCACATAACCAAGCATTCTGAGCCTTTGAACTCTCCACGAGCTTCCTGACCCCAATAGCAAACCACATACTAATTAAGTAAAATAAAGTTGCATGACCATTTTGTTTGTTTATGTTAACACCAAATAAAACAATAAATAGTGATCTGAATTTTTTTATTTATTTTGTTAAATACATTAAGTTGCCTGCAATCTACCAAAAAAGAAAAATTATTACTAAAATTAAATAAACCAGCAACCGAATAATAAACAAGTTGAGCATAATTTTTTTTGTTTTATTGATATGGTTAATTATTATATATATTGTATTATAATTTTATTATATTATTATCATAATTTTATTATAATTTCTACGTAACCTTATCATATTGTTATTATTATTTTTGCATAATTTATTTATATAATTTATGCAGAATTTGCTAACATTTTCATAACAGTATCATAATATTATCACAAACTTATTTTAATATATTCATACTCTTATTTTGATAATAACCTTATTATAATATTATCATAATTATTATAAAAATTTGTTGTACATACTTTATCATCATTTTATCATATAACCTTATCATATTATTATCATAACCTATTTTTATAAGAATTATCATAACATTACCATAATATATTTTATCATTACAGTATCATAAAATATTATCATAAAATTATCATGACGTACTTTATCATAACTATATCATAACCTTTTATCATATAATTATCATAACATTATCATATAATATACTTTATCATAACATTATCAAAAAATATTATCATAACATTATCATCACGTACTTTATCATAACTATATCATAACATTATCATACTATTATCAAAACCGTATAATATTATGATATTGATATGATAATGTTATGATCCAAATATGCTAACGTTGATGATACCGAAATGATAATCAAACAACATTTGTTTTTCTCTGCAGTGTTATGATAATGGTATGATAACGTTATAGTGATAACGATATGATAATCATATGCTGTTTTCTGCAGAAAATCGTTTTTTCTGAAAAAAAAATCATTTTTTTCATCATAAAAATCGTATTTAATGCAGATTTTCAGATCTTAAACTGAAAAAATTCAAGAACAATTTGTTTAGATCTGAGAGTTAAAATAAATCGTAACAATCATCATGAGTTAAGAAAAAAATCGCTAAAATATGAAAGAACGGAGAATCAACCGCGGAGCGAAAACGAAGCGAAGGCGGGGCGAAGATGGAGCAACGGCGGAGTAATGGCGGATCGTTGAAGGAACGGCGTGATAAAAAAGAAGAAAAATAAATGAAGAAGAAGAAGAAACGTGAGAAGAAAAAATGAAGATGAAGAAGAGAGAGAGAGAGAGAGAGAGAGAGAGAGAGAGTCTGGAAAAAAGAAAATACACATGTTAGAGTAAAAATAAAATGCTTGGAGTAAAAAATAATAAAAAAATAAGTATTATTATAATAAAAAAGGATTTTAGAGTAAAAAAATAAAAGGGCTAAAAAGGTGAGGTATTTTCTCTATCTTTTCCTTGTTAAGGTATAATTTACTATTATTTTAAAAAATAGAGTGTTTTTCCTAATTTTCTCATACATATTTATATAGTTTTTATCTAGTTTTTTTTTTATCAAACAAGGCTATTGTATTAAGGTAATGAGTTGCTAATACAAACTAAAAGACTCAAGAAGATAGCAAAGTAGCATATAAGGCTTTACAATATTGTGCTAAATTATGAGCCTTAACATTAAACCTACGCGAAACCAGATGAAACCGTGGTATCTGAAACCTGTTTTTGAGATGCAAAATATCCTGAGTAATGCCCCATGCCTGAGAGTTATTGCAGATTTGATGATTTACAGCCTGAGTAACATTAGACGCATCCCCTTCAAATACCACATTATGCCACCCCTTAGACAGTGCCCATACCATAGCTGATCTGAGAGCTAAAAATTCCAACATTCCAGGATCCCAAACATATCTGAAAAACAGAGAGAACCCCTGAACATTCCCCAAATGATCAACTGCAATCACTCCTATTGTTCCAAATCTCAGTTGAACATGGACTGCTGCATCATAATTAATTTGCAAAGCCCCAACAGTAAGAACAAAATCACTACTGTGTGAAACAAGAGAGGAGTGCATAACAGGAGTTACTGGAGTACCATATTTAGGTATGGAAGAGAAAGCAACCCAATCTTGAAAACTTTGTATATTGATATCTTGAATGGAAGGATTAGCTTTATCAAAAATTAGTTTGTTTCTGGCTTTCCAGATATGCCATAAAATATGGCAAAACAGTTGAACACTTCCTTGTGATTTATCCAAATTGACTAATTGAGTAGTCAAATGTATCCAAATGTGTGCAAAAGATACAACAGATAATTCTGAAACTCTAAGAGTTAAAGGGCACAGAAACCAAACCTGAGTTGCTAAAGGGCAATTGAACAAGTGATGAAATAAACTTTCCTCAGCTCCACAGAAATGACAGTAAAATTCAGATTGTAATCTATTCTGTAATGCTAAACCTGTTGGTAAGCCATTATGAATTGCTCTCCAGATAAAAATCTTTAGCTTGTTTGGAATATGTAGATCCCACAAGAATTTCCAATGAACTCTTGTCATACCAGAGAAATCATGTTGTGGCATAGTGTTAGCTTCATGTAAAGCTACATAATAACCAGATTTCACTGTATAGGACCCTGATTTATTATGAAACCAGCATAATTTATCTGGACAGGGAAAAAGAGGTATAGGTAATGACAAAATAATCTCAGCATCTCGCTGTACAAATACTCTTCGAACAAATTCTACATTCCAAGATGCTGAGTTAGGATTCCTGAAAGCAGCAACTGTAGAAGGAACTTCTGAAGCCAAAACATCCCCCCTCATTTGTGGAAGAAAAGGATAAGCTGAAGGAATCCAAGGATCTAATAAACAGTTTATAGAAATACCAGAGTTAGCTTGCCAAAAAATCCCTTTCTTTAGCAGTTGTAGACCAAAATGAAGACTCCTCCAACCCCAAGAAGGACGAGAAGTAATACTAGCTTGAAGTAACTCTGAATTGGGAAAGTATTTAGCCTTTAGAACTTGAAACAGTAAAGAATCTGGGTTCTGCAAAAGTCTCCATACTTGCTTTGCTAATAAGGCTTGATTAAAACTGTGTATATCCTTGAAACCCATACCTCCATTGTGTTTACTCTTACACTTGTATGTCAAATTTTTTTAATTTGGCCAAAATCCTATAACGTTAAAAAAAGGCCTAATGGTAAAAAAAACTCAAACATTTACGACTTGTTGCAATTATATCCAAATCTTTTAATTTTTGCAATAATATCCAAATTTCATTTTTTTTGTTGCAATAATATCTAAATTGCATTTTTTGTAGCAATAATAGTCAAATTGATGGCTAAACTTATTGTTTTCAATTAAGATATTAGGCTATTATTATGTTTTGATGTATAATAATATAGTAAAATTCCCAAAAAATGGCAAAAAACTCAAAAAAATTCACATAAAAAGTGCAATTTGGATATTATTACAACAAAATAATGCAATTTGGATATTATTGCAAAAATTAAAAGATTTGGATATAATTGTAACAAGTTGTAAATGTTTGAGTTTTTTTTGCCATTAAACCTAAAAAAAATGAAGAACTTTATATTATTTATTTGATGTTAGACATTTTCTATATGATTTTTATTGAAGACGATGATTTGATGAATATAAAGCTGCATTGCTTCAAGCATTTATAGTCTAATCAAAATATATTATACTCAAGGTTCTCACAGCAATGGTACTTTAGTCATCATTGTGACTCAAAATAAAACTTTAGCGAGATTCACAATTTGATTCTTCTTCTTCCAATTAATACTTTTATTGTATTTTTTAATGTTTTACATTTATTTGTTGGATTAAAATTTAAAACTTCATATATAAAATCTTGTTATAAAATTTTCATGTTTGCACTTTACTTTTTTCGATGAATTTTATCTTTTGAGAAAAAGAAAAAGAAAATTACACTCTGTTTTTCCAATTGAGCTTAGGGGTGGTGGGTTACATGTAGTGTTCTTTATAGATTATAAAGTTGAAATAATAGTGGGTTTTAAATGCGGCTTGAGAGGCAAAAGGAAAGAATCTCAAACTTTACAAGAAGAACTAAAAGCTATAAATTGAATGGAACTCGAGATGACAAAGTTTTGAAAACAATTTGTTTCTATCAATTAATTAAGCTGATATATATCCAAATTGGTGTATACATTAATTAAAGTCTTAAATTAGTTTTCCAAAGGAGTTGATATATATTTTAATTTCTCGGCTTCTATGCAATCCTCCTTAAGCGTTCACTAAGCATAAACAATCATATCCAACAGTGTACAAGTATGTTATTAAATTATCACAATACTATAATAGATGTTCATTGATTCCCCTAATTCACATAATTAATCCTAGGGACAAATTTTCATGAAATCTAAGTATGATTGTGTTTGACCAATGACCTTTTGTTTCTATGAAGAGTCATATTACTTGACTATTAGATGTTAGTTAGCTGCTAACTAGATATAAAATGCTAAATTATTACTCCCTCCGGTTCATAATATTTGTCGCATTTGACTTTGACATAAGAACTAAGAAAATAATTAATAAACACTTTTACTAAGTTAACCCTACATTGAAACTTGTTTACATTTATAACTACTATTTTTATTTGTTTATTATATTCTTTCAATAAATTAATGGGGGGCAAATATAAAAAAAATAGCAATTAATGCTTTCTTGATATTATAACATGACAAATATTATAAACCAATAAAAATTTTCAAATGCGACAAATATTATGGACTGGAGGGAGTATTATTATTTTAATTGAAAAGGTGACTTATTTTTTATATAATCAAAAGATCAATAGAGGTGAAGAACAAAAAGCACATGAATATGTCTTGACTTTAATCAAGAACGAAAGGTGGGTGAACACTTTTCTCAAGGCCCAATAAATGGACAGTTGCTGGGACCTGGGATGATTTCTGAAGATCCAAATCCACATAAATTCATTACATGGACCAAACTTAGATAATACATATAGGCCCCAATAAAAATTATTATATAAACTAGGCTAAATCTATCTGAAGGCCCCTGTACTATATACTTACTGTACTAATTTTTCACTCTCCGTCTATCTAACAGAATAATCTTTTAAGCAAGCCAAGTCATCAAAAAAATGCTGACATGGAAGTGAATGTTGTTCACATATATTACTGTCAAGTTATACGTACCCTTCTTTCAATCATTTTCTCAAACACCTTATGAGCACTACCTTTCAAAATTTCATACACAATTGATTGTTACTTTAGCTCTTTCCAAATAGAAACAACAATCCATAAACATAAACTAATATTACCACTTCATTATCATCATTTATCTCTTTTCATGGCTTTTAATTTTAGTATTTCTGCTGCATCTACAATGGGTGTTTCTGTTGCATTACGCAAAAGCATAACCATGTTCTTGAAAGCATGGGCACTGCTCTGCAAATACATCTCATCATTCCACTCTTGCCAAATAATTTTTGAAGAAAGAAGAGAAACCCAACAGTAAGAAACATTGCAATAATAAGGAGTCCATTTAATATGAAAATCCAGCAAAAAATCTTCAATTAAAACAGAGACAGAATCTCTTTATCCATTTCAAGAAAAACCGGTTTCAAATTAGAAAGCCGATCTTGATTTAATTCTTTAGAAGAGACACAGTCAATTTTTTTTTTACCAAAGAAGAATAACCATGAGTAGCATATTCCAATACCCACATGCGATTTTGGCAAGAACAAAAAATACCCAGATGCGATTAACCCACCACGGACAAAGACTTAGAGGATTCACTAGGTTTGATGATTAAACCATTATCATCGTCTTCTTAGTGGAGTCGATCTCTTGAATCATGTTTTTAAATAATCTGCAGTTCCTTTCAAAAATGTGATTCAAGAAGATGAGAGAAAAATTGAGATTAAAGAGATTGAAGAAAGAAGTTGTTAAATAGTTTGGTGAATAATATTTGAAGAGAGGAGAGAAATTTAGCAGGAGTAAGAAACATTAAGAGACATGGCTGCAAGTAATGTTTATGGAACATTCATGGCGGCATTTGAGAGAGAGAGTTTTTAGGAGAGGGACAAAAAATAATGGGTTAATTGCAAATTAATACATAAACTTTGCCCTAATTTGTAATTATAACACAAACTTTAAAACTTGGCAAATTGGTACACTGATTTTTAGTTTTTGACGAATTGATACACCGAACTGGAAAAATACTAACGTGGATATTATCATATAAAGCCACGTGTTGTTATATGATTGGTCGGTGTACTAATTTGCCAAAAAATGAAAGTTGGTGTATTAAATTGCCAAGTTTCAAAATTCGTGTTGTAATTGCAAATTAGTGTAAAGTTCGTGTATTAATTTGCAATTAATCCAAAAATAATTAATTTATTTCTATGTCAGCATTTTTTCTGACGTGATTTGATTAAAAGAGTATTCTGTTAAATAAACGGAAAGTGAGACTACGTGCTGTGGGTTCCGTCAAAAAAGGACCTTTTAAACAAAATATAGTATGTAGAGGAATTTGGGCAAGTGAAAAATTAGTACAGGGACCATATGAAAAAAAAGTGTATAATACAGGGGCCTTTAAATGGATTTAGCCTATAAACTAGTTGGGTTCACTTATCACCTAAAAGTTTTCGCTTTATCCGCTTCATATCAAAAAGTGTCAACTATGTATTTTTGAGGTGTCAACTATACATCTACGATGTGTTTTGTATAGGTAAAAATATAACGGTAAAACATGACAAAAATATCAACTTTTAGAAATAATTTTTTTCAAATTTGGCTATATTTGGTTCATAGAATGAAATAGCATGAAATGGAATGGCTATTTCATAAGATATGGAATAGCCATTATTTACTTTTTAAGAGGAGTGTTTATTTCACAAAATCAAGAAATAACAATTCCCATGGAATAACTACTCCATGAATAAAAGTAAAGAATACTTATTCCATTCCGCACCTATTCCATGAACCAAAGATAGCCTTAGAGTAGAACGTATTTTTAAAAATGAAGAAATTTTTTGGATAGTTTTGTGGTTAACCCAAAGGCCATGTTTGGTTCATGAAACAGAATAATATGCAATAGAATAGCTAATTCATAAAGAATGAAATAGCTATTTCTTATTTTTTGAGGGAAGTTTTTATTCCACAAAATCATGAAATAGTAATTTCATAAAATAACTATTCCATAAATTAAAGTAAAAAATGTTCATTGTATACGGAATAGTTATTCCATTCCGTACCTATTTCATGAATTAAATATGGCCAAAATGTTAAATCAAGCAAGTTGAGTCTGAGTCATATCCACACGCCCCTCCCATGATCAAACCTAGGGCCTCTTACAGATAATTCCTTGTCAAACATCATCAACAGATTTTATGATTTGGACCGAAGATAAAGTTGGTCTTGTTATGCCTGGCCCAGGGCGAGAAAGCTCTCGAATAGCAGTGTAAAAACCGAATAAAATTACATAATCAAATGTAGAGCAATTTTATCTAATAAAATAACATCAATTCCATCATTTTAATTATGTATATTAAAATAATTGGCTCAGTTTACGAATAACATGATGTACTAAGAGCTCGCTTGATTGGGATTAAATAGATTAGAAAAATGGTACTTTTCGAAAAGTAGCAAATTTTTTTTTGCTTTATTCAATTTATACATTTTACTTGCCGGAAAGTTAGATGTTTTACTTCCCTTTAGTTGAAAATAATTTTTCTAACAAAATCCAATAAAGTAGAACTTCCCTAACATTTTTGATGGATTTTCCTAATTTACCTTAACTCTTTCTTTCTTTTTCTCTAAAATTCATATAAAAAACATTTTTATTTACTTCAAAAAATATACCTATATTATTTTATAATTAATATTAAAATTAAATATTTTTATTTGATATTCTTATCGACAATTTTTATATTATGTAAAATTAAACTAAAAAAATATAATTTATAAATTTTAATATTTAAAAAACTCTCTCAAATAGTACTTGAATCGTAAAATAAGAATTAGTAAGTAAAATTTAAATTATTTATTGCTCGATTTAAAAAATACTTATTTATTTAACAATATAAAAATTATCAAAGGACAATTATATCTTTTAATTAAAAATATAGTATATTATATTAAAATCAATTTCGTATTTCCCGGAAAATAAAAATCAAAACAAGCAACATTTATCAAACTTCTCAGGAACTACACTTCCCGGAAAGTTAACTTTCCGGCAATTGCTATAAAACGAATCAAGTGAGGCCTAAGTCTATCTAAGAAATTTTCAATTTTATTGCAAAGCGCACCACCAACCAAAAAAGTCAACTAAACCAACTGTTTTGATTGAGTTTGATTTTGAAAACAAACAAAATTTTAATTTGATTCGGTTTAAAATGAATGCATACCCCCTACCATGGTTGTTTTTATGAGAAGCAGAGCAGCTTCCAATCTGAAAAAATTATTTTTGCAGGAAACAGGACATATGATGAAACTGCTCATCTCTATGCTTCACATCAAGCATATAAGTTTATAAACAGGCAATTAATGACTTTAATAAACATCAGAAAGTGCAAGGCCTGCATCAAAATGTAAGCTGGAGAGTGCATTCTATATGATCACAGTTCAAAAACAATGACTGCAACACCTTCATGTAAGCACGTTGTGTTCTAGCAGTTGCAGACCGCAGTTACATTTAAATCAAATGATGGCACAAAATCTAATTCCAATCAAACCAAACTGATGCCATTTCATAATAGTTCTAATTCAGAAACAGCATTAACCTGTCAAAAACATCTCGAGTTTTAATGGAAAAAATCCCATAGCTTTCACAGAATTTAAGTAATTAGGTCTAATAACACATTTGCAGAACACAACAAAAGAAATTAAGGACCAAAGCATTCATCGAATATTAAACAATATGTAGAATGAAAAAAACAACATTTTTTAATTATCTAATACAACTAAGATGCAATTTTAATTCCTAGTGACACAGATTATACCTCCATACAAAGATAATTAGCAATAATGCTCATCAAATTGTCATCAATACTAAACAGGCTACAAAACCATATAAAATACAGAAGCAATTTACCAGATATGCTCCTCCCTTAGCTCTCTTCATCACCATCAGTTTTTTTGATAAATTCAGTCTCTTCAGCTGCATCATTCTCATCGATGGGTTGCTTATTGACCGGCTCATTTCCGATTCTAGTAACCGACTGCTGATAAAGTATGCCTCCAGAAAGCGTGAAGAGGAGGCAAAGCAAACCGAACGGACTAGCATGCTTATCCCAAATAAGCACATTGATCACAACCGTAAGAAACTTATTAACAACACCAGTGACGGTGAATGCAGTTGCAGATATTGCTCTCCTTGCTGCAAATCCGAAGAAACTAATAGCCAAACCAAACACACAAGACAAGGACACTGCAAAAAACGCATCAAATTGAAACCAATTCCCAGCATTGGATCCTAAAGCAGCAAACACCTCATTATACTCTCCCGTGAGAACCCAAAACAATGGCGCCATCATCAACGACAACAGATTGTTGTAAAACACAAGACCCCATGTGTTCAACCCAACATTTGACACAATGTGTTTAATGTAAACCATCTCAGAGGTGATAGTCACCAAATAAGCTAATGCCCAAGAGTAAGCTCGCAAAGTAAAAGCCGAATCAGTAGCGACATAACCAACAGCACCACCCAATATGACAAACAAAGACAAAAACGTAAGCTTTGACGGAATCGGTTGCTTACGAAAGATAGTGTCAGCAATAGCAACCAAAAGGGGTGTTAAAGATCTGAACACTATAAAAGTATCCACATTAGCATAACGCAGAAGATTAGTATTGGTAAAGATTGCTAAATAGAAAACAATTGCAGCAGGTAAAAACTTCTTAGCAGTTTCATAATTGAAAGCATCATGATGTAAAAATCCAAACTTTCCAAAAACCCAAACACCTAAAGCAGAAACCAAGTACTGCAATGCAGTTAATAAACCAGGGAAATTGAATTTAGTAATAGCAAACTTGTTAATCACAGCTAACAAGCTTGAACATATAGCATAACCTATCACAAGACTACTGGTGGCTAATTGCTTTGAAGAATCAACTCGAATTGAAGACATTTTCAGATATCCTTTTCTGGGTTTACACTAATTGGGATGATTAAACAAAAAAAATCAGCAAACTTTTAAAATTCAAATAGGAAATTTCACAACTTTATCAATAAAATGCCATTTTTGAAGAGAAACAAGAGCTGAAGACAGATTTCATTATTGCAAAATCAGAGAAATGGGTATTTAAATATAAATTGGGGCAAGAAATTAGAAGCAAAGAAAGCAATTAAATTAACAAGATTGGATGGAAGTTGAGTACGCAAAGGCGAGCAGATTGACAATTAAAAACACAATTTGAATAAAATAAATGAAGAGGGTAGATAGATATAGGAGTCACCGACGCAAAGCTTAAGGCAGATCTTCAATGAAAATGGGAAGAATCTGAGGGACTTGTGATTGGTGTGAGTGAGGACAAAATAATATGCATTTGATTTAGGAGCCAATTTTCATAGACTTTATGGTGAGATCATGGAAAGACAGAAACGACAGTGATTTCAAGATTATTGTACTATGAATGGTTAAAATGTTTTTGTTTTTGGGGTTAAATTGTTAATTTACCATTTACTGTGACTCCCAATTTGAGTACAAGTCGGTAGACACTTATCGAGCATTTCAAAGTTTTTAACAAGATACAAATTTTGTTTTAATATACTTTTACTCAACTAAAATCCTCTTATAATTCCAAATTTTTTTACTTATTTAGTACATAAAAACTAAAATAAAATAATAAACTTTTTAATTTAAAATATAACAAAAATAATAATTTTAAACTAAATCTAGAGATGGTGATAATTTACTCTATTTTAGTCTGATTTTAAAAAGATTATTTGGAAAAATTATATCAATAATATCTGAATTTTTATCAATATTATTTATTGTCTCGAATTTTTATTAGTTTATATTTCAACTTTTTACATGTGTACTATCTTTGATCTCTAAACAAACAACTAATAAAGCTAAAAATAAACTCAATTTAGAAAATTTTAAAACTAATGAAAATATTCATCCATTCAGATCATACTTTCATTGCTGCGTTGAGCACACTTGAACTTGTGGTAAAATTTAAATATCCTTTATATTTGACGTATAGTTTAAACTTCTAGTATTTTTGCGAAGAATATAGTAAAATTTATTTAAACTACGTGTCAAATTGTGAAAAATATATTAAAATTTATTTTAAAATTAAAGATTATAATTTAGAAATACGGTAATTGAGATTTAAAATTTAAAATATAATTTTAAAAATTTTAAAATATAAATTAAAAATATGATTTTTTTTTTATTATTTAGGCAATTCATCCTTGTTCCAAGTTTGAAGTTGAAACACCCCATTACATCGAGAAAAGTGCTTGACATGTGCAACACAAAACTGGGGGCTTAAAAATAATGAAAGCTAAAAACTATTGAATCGTATGATCGACTTTACCGGAAGACTAATTCTTGAGGAAATTAAAAACATGATCCAGCTTTTCCGTTCATCGACGAACTCACATCCATTATGTAAAAATGTGGCAACCAATTGAACTATAAGTTTTATTGGGAGTGGCGGATCTAACTCACTTCACTTTTACGTTTCTACCTTTCTCTTGGACAAGTTATACTACCATATGCACATTCATTAATTTCAATACACAAAAGTCTTTACCTATGGCTAGGGTCAGTCAGCGCTGTAAATTAATCAAGTTTATGTTAAATTTGTTATATAAACGATGTGTTCATGTTTGTTTCGTATTCATACGAATTTCAAATGAAAGTTTGTAATGTGCATGTTCCGCTCGTGGACATTCATTTAGATACTTAATGAGTCGGGCTCATGTTTGTTCATTTAGATGTTGATCGAGGTTGGTTCTTGATTGTTCATTTACGTATTAAATAAGTTGAGGTCGGGTCAGTTTACAGACGTATAACCAAATTTACATACAATACAAGCAGTGACAAAGCCAGAATGTAATTTGAGGTAGGGCACGGTTTAGTTAAAATAAATAAATACCATACTTGAAAAATATACGCTAAAAAATAATTTTTCATTTAAATTTTGAGGTCGGGCCCAAGCATTTACTGATCCTATCTTGAATCTTTCTCTGCATACGAGCTAATTCGTGAATTTTTTTATCGTGCTCATATACGAATCAATTCACAAACCCCTTAAAATGAGCTGATAAATGAATACATCAATGAACTATTAAACAAGTTCATATATAAGCCGTTCCTGAAAGTAAACGAGTCACACATTAACATGTTAAAACTCGACTCGTTTTAATAAATAAACATAAGACTAAGTTTGATCCCAATTTGTTCCAAATACAAACAAACACGAACTGAATTTTTATTGAGATGAATGCTAAACTGCTCATGAGCAGCTCTATTCGTCTATAACCCTATGCATAATCAAATTAGCCGATCAAATCAAACTGAAATATTAATTTGATTCAATTTAAGGTTGATTTAGTTTAATTATGGTAAAAGTTTTTGAGAATTTTGATTAATCCAATTCAGCTTGACTTTCAGTATAATTTTTTAAATTAATTTATTTAACCGAATTATAAATATATAATATTATTTTTATAATTTTTAAAAATTGAAAAGTGTTTTTGATTTTTTTATAAGATTTAAATATCAATTACACTCTAAATTTGTATTCAATGTAATGAAACAATAACACCAAATTATAATTATTTTAATTATTTAATAATAAATATTGATAAATTTGGTTATCCGGCAATTAAAATAATAGTTGAACTGAATAATTATTTAAAATTGATTACAATTTAATAAATATATGTTTGATTAAAAAATTTAGTTGCGATCAATTTGATTCGATTTAATAAACCAACCGGTGTACTCATGCCACTACCGATAGCATAAGCTTGGATATAGTTCTATTTTTTTTGAAAAACATTTTTTAAAAATAATTAAATTTAATATGTTTCACAATAAAAATTATAAAACATTATATATTATATTTTCTTTTAAATTTAAATTATTTGATTCAAAATAAAGTCATTCAAAATAAATGAAATTTTAAATATTTAAAATCAAATTGAGCCAGAACATATAATATTTTTAAACATGTTTGAATATAATTTTAAAATATTTTAAATTTACTTTTCAAACAAAAATAGTTGAAATTTATTTAAAAGAAGAATACAAATATAGTGTCTGGTTCAATTTATGATATATATCTTATTTTATTTCCCATATTTTTATTTTTATATATATTAAGAATACATTAAATGTGATAGATAAATATGATGTTGTCAAATACACCATTAACTTTATATTAATCAACCTAGCAAATTCATCCATTTTAAAAATAAAAATGTGTTAATAACATAAAAATAATTTTTTTGGTACATCAAAAATTATAAAAATTGACAAACAAAACAAAATGGAGGTAGTATAATGTTTAAAATACAAAAATCCAAACTATATTAATATTTCATTTATTTTTTTAAAAAGTAATATCATTTTTCAAGAATAATATCTTTTAATACATTAAAATGCTAAAAACGTATAATACATGCAAATTGACTTAAATTCGATATATAAATTTAATATTTTTTACTTTTTAAATTTAATTTTTATATTTATCTTTAAATATTTAAAAATTAATATTATTTTTCTGTTTTAATAAAATCTAAAATCAAACCGAACCAAATTTTATCCAAAAATTCAGTTTGATTTTCAATTTCTTAAAAATTGATGGGTTTGGACTTTTTCACTTCTGAACCGCACAGAAAAACCGTTTGCAAAATGGTTCAAGCATATTCGAGTTGGACTGCCTATACATGTCCACATAATATATTTGGTTTCCATCTGTGTTCATAATATGAAATTATTATATGTTATCTGTGTGCATAATATGCTTTTTGTTATCTGTCTTTCTCTCTTTGCTAAGATTATTGCTGGGTTTGATTTAAGAGTTAATTAGACAAACTACTACAATTTATGAACTTAATTAGATAAATACGTCCATATCTTTTGTTTTTGAAAAATACAATTAGTTCTTTTCTTTTTTGATTTTATATACTTTTGATTTTACACAAATATCAAATACTCATCTAATCCTTTCATAACCTAATTTCTTCAAATCAAACTTAAAGCCATAACAGTAAAGAGTAAATAAGAGGGGAAGCAGAGGAAGCAACTGTTGACGCCGTTCGCCGGTGGACTTGCAGCCGCCGCCGTTCATGGGGCTCATGCGCTGATTATCTCATGTTCGATTCTTCATCTTCTAACCGGACTGACTGTCACTGCTACTGGATTAAGGTCATTGCCGCTACCGAAGAAATCACCGGTCGTCGCTGTTAGTTAAGAAGACGCAGAGCCTCCACTGTCGACGATGGAGATTCATGAATCTCCGCTGCCATAGAAAAAAATAAATTGCTAATCAAAGGATAAAAGTTGATTTTTCAAATTTTTGGTTTTCAATCTCTTTTCAATTTTTTTCTAAATTTGTTGATATGTATAAGTTTAGATGGTGATTTGCTTAACTATCAAATTATATGTTTTATGGTTGCTGGGTTCGATTTTCTTGTGTCGCACAACTTTACATTCTAGGTGTTTGAAGAAATGCTTATGAGAATTGTAATATTTTTTTGAGTGTTGGGTAACCAATGGTTAACATTGGGTAAACCGTTAGGTAACCTTTAATTTTTATTTGCGATATATCATTAATGAAATCGTTAGTAAACACCGTTGCTGAATTTTATGTTTCTGGTTCGATTTTTTGTGTTAGACAGCATGTTGCACTCTAGGTGTTTGAAAAAAATACTTGTGAGAATTAAGTGATATATTTGGGTGTTGGGTAATCAATAGTTAACATTAGGTAAACCGTTGGATAACTTATAATAAATGTTATTTTGAATATATTATTAATAAAATCGTTAGTTAACTGTTGTTGATTTTTATTTTTGTTACTATTTAACCAATGGTGTACTAAAGGTACACCAACGACCTTTGTTTTTAATATATTGTTGGTTAACAAATGAATAACTAATGGTTAATCAATAATTTTAGAATTAAAAAAAAACGATTTAAGTTTTATTTGTTGATTGCTCTTGCGGTGATGAAGACAGAGGGGTTTATAATACAATTTTCAACTAGTTTAATAAAAATAGAGGTTTGAATTTGTAATCGTTTTATTTGTTGGTTAACCAACGGTGTTAGTATACCGCTGGGTAACCAAAATCGTATTTATGAGATTAAAAAAAAAATTATGAGAATAACAAAAGTTATTTTTGTAAAAAAAAGTACAAATTGTATTTCTAAAAAAAAAAATTTGAGATAGTATTTTTGAGAATATTTTATCTTTTTTTGGTATTTATCTAAAAAGCCCTTGATTTAATTTTCAGTTTGTGGCTTTTACTTGATTGTATATGGTAATACCTCAAAAATTCATCTTCATAGACGCCATATATCATCTCATATTTTAATAGAATAAGCGGTTTGTCCATTTTTTTAATAACGGTCATATATAGAACAAAATTTTCCTTCTTTTACTTTTTTGGAAAGAAATCCAAGGCAAATTGCATCTTAAAATGTTATAATTCTTTGAATAAATTAGCCGAAACAAATAAATTTTCGATCTATTAGTGCTAGAAACTTTTAATGCATGTTGATGTTATTGAAACAGTCTGGAGAACATACGTCCAACTAAGTAAATATAAATATTGGTTTTGCTATTTTTTATTGGTAATAAAATTTAAGAAAATAATAACAATGTTGCCATGAATTAGATTTGTTTCTCTTTTTCATTTTATCAAAGTTTTTGTTATGATTTTTACTCAGCTTTTGCTTCATTTTTTCTCACGTTTGGTTCTAAAAATCTAACTAATTATCCAGTTTTTTACTTTTTGACTTTTTTTGTTTTATTATTGTAACTGTTTTCTTTTAACACTAGATTTAAAATTTTGGAAACATTTCATATAACTAATTTTTTTTATTTATCCAAATGAATTATTTTTTATCCAAATTAAATGTTTGAATTTCGTTATTTTCTTGTTTTTTGATTGAAAATGTACGCTGTGATTTAGAAAATTGGTATATTTTGGATATTCTAATTTCTTTGAATAATTTTATGAAATCATGGCCACTAAAATAATCACTAGTTCGCAACTCATTGATATAACAACTCCTATTTCTGGTCCTTAATCTAAATCAGTATTTTGAATTACTTTTGATGATTGTAAATAATTTGATATTAGTTAGTTTGGACTGTTCAAATTGCAACTATATGTTTCTAGCATCCAAAAATATCATAATCAGATTGATTTTTATCGAGTTGCTTTTGGTAGTATGTTGTCTCTATTTCATCCACAATTGGGTGTTTATTTCCTCTTTATGGATGTTTATATCACATATATAAAGTATTTTTATAATATTTATTTAGGCAAGAGGGGCTTCTCAAATAGCCCCTCTGGCTCACATCCTTTCTCGACTACCTCATTGGACATTGTCACTGTCAGGTAAGAACAAATTAAATTTATTACTATTCTTAATTTAAAAAATCTGGTTTTCTATGCTGGTGATTGTTGCTCTGGATGATCTCGACATTTCAATTTTTGTTTTTTTTACAAAATCAAGATAATATTTATAGCACATTAACCGCTACCAACTGTAAGTAATTTTTTTTTTTTATTATTTTATGTTTATTATTTGTTATTGCTACCGTTTGTTTGAAAAATTATCTACATATTGGTATTTAATTTGTTAAATAAATGTGTAATTGAATGGCTCAAATAGTAGCCGCGAAGTCCATTTTTAGTTCTTTTATTGCAAGAGATTTCATCATCTTCATGAGATGACCTTTCTTATTATATATTTATATATTGTTATCTTAAAAAAATAGTTTAAATGTTTTATAAAATATTAATTTATAAATATAAATGTTAATACTTTATTTGTTTGTGTTTTTTATTTTTTGGACATATACTTTTAAATGAGGGGCCTACCAAACACTTCTTACTCTCTCCGTTGACAATCGGTGGATTTTTCTCTACTAATGGACCGCCTCTACTATACGGTAAGCTTTAAATTAACTTTTCAATATACTATTTTTTAATTTAAATGTTCAAGTAAGCTATGACGGTGTGTTTTGTTCTGAATGGTCTCGACATTTCAGTAATGCGCTCTACAATTAAGGTAATACTTATACTAATATCTTTTTTAACGGTAAGTAATTCCCTCTTTTAAGTTTTTATTGTTCTATATTATATTGCTACCGTTCGTTTAGCAAATTATTTACGTTTTCGTATTCTAATTTGGTAAACGAATGTGTATTTGGATGGCTCAATAGTAGCGACGAAGTCCACTTTTATTTCTTTTGCTTAAGATCGGTTCATCATCTTCAGGAGATGACCTTTCTTCTTATATATTTATATATTGCTATCTTTGGCAAAAAAATAATAATATTCGAGTTGGACTGGGCCTTATCAAACAATATGGGTTGAGAGAACGGGTCCGTGATCATGGCGTAATAAGAGCGGTACAAGAGCCAGAATAACGGTGGCCGAAACACGATGCAAAATCCACAACACAAATTACAGTTACTGCGGTTAATTTCCCGCCATGGCCTTCAAAAACCAAGCGTATTCTGCTCCTTTGCAAAACCTCTTAGCAAAGGTTCTTACATAACCACTCTTAAAGAATGCAAATCAATGACCCATCTCAAGCAAATCCATGCCCACATCTTCCGGCTTGGTCTCCACCAAGACAATGTTTCTCTCAAAAACCTCATCGCCTTCTGTACTGACCCATCTAAAGGAAACCTCAGCTATGCAGAGAAAATATTCAATTACATACAGAACCCAGGTTTGTTTATCTACAATCTCATGATCAAAGCTTTTGCTAAGAATCGAAGCTATACAAAATGTCTTTTGTTTTTTTCTAAGTTGAGAGAAGAGGGGTTGTGGCCTGATAATTTCACCTACCCATTTGTTTGTAAGGCGATTGGTTACTTGGGAGATGTTTTAGCGGCTGAAAAATTGCGTGGGGTTGTCACAAAATCTGGTCTTGAGTTTGATCCTTATGTCTGTAACTCGCTTATTGATATGTATGGTCAATTTGGTTTGATTGATAGTATGGCCAAGCTGTTTGATGAAATGCCTGAAAGAGATGTGGTTTCTTGGAATGTGATGATTTCTAGTTACGTTAGATGTAGAAGATTTGAGGATGCTATAAATGTTTTTTGTCGTATGCGAGATGAGAGTTGTTTGATGCCTGATGAAGCTACTATTGTGAGTACTCTTTCAGCTTGCACAGCATTGAAAAGATTGGAACTTGGTAAGGAAATTCATGATTATGTTAGGGAAAATATTGATTCTACTTCTATTATTGGAAATGCATTGATTGATATGTATTGCAAGTGTGGCTGTTTGAGTTTAGCCCGAGCAATGTTTGAAGATATGCCTTCAAAAAATGTCATTTGTTTGACTAGTATGGTAAGTGGTTATGCAAACAGAGGTGAGCTAAAAGAAGCTAGAAGGTTGTTCGATAGGAGTTCAGTTCGAGATGTTGTTATTTGGACAGCTATGATTAATGGGTATGTGCAGTTTAACCGATTTGACGAGGCAGTGGCACTTTTTAGAGAAATGCAAGTTAAAAGAGTTAAACCGGATAAATTCATAGTTGTTTCTCTATTAACAGGCTGTGCTCAAACGGGAGCTATCGAGCAAGGGCAGTGGATTCATGGATTTATAGAGGATAACAGAATTTCTGTAGATGCAGTTGTTGGCAATGCTTTGATAGAAATGTATGCAAAATGTGGGTGCATAGAAAAAGCTTTGGAGATTTTCTCTGGGTTGCGCGTAAAGGATACACCCGTGTGGACTTCAATCATATGTGCGCTTGCCACGAACGGGAAAACAAGCAAGGCACTCGAATTGTTTTCGCAAATGAAACAAGCTGGGGTTAAACCAGATGATATTGCATTTATCGGTGTTTTAAGCGCCTGCAGTCATGGAGGATTAGTTGAGGAAGGCCGCGAGTTGTTTAATTCTATGACAACGTTGTATCAAATTAAGCCAAAATCAGAACATTATGGATGTCTAGTTGACTTGCTCGGTCGAGCTGGACTGCTAGATGAAGCTGAGGAGTTAATAAAGAAGATACCAGATGGCAATAACGCTACAACAGTTCAACTTTATAGCTCTTTGCTTAGTGCTTGCAGAATTTATGGGAATGTTGAGATGGGTGAGCGGATTGCGAAACAGCTGGCAAAAATTCAATCAAGTGATTCCAGTGTGCATACTCTTCTTGCCAATATGTATGCCTTTGCAGACAGATGGGAAGATGTGACAAAGGTGAGAAGGAAAATGAAAGATCTTGGGGTCAAAAAGACGCCGGGTTGTAGCTCAATTGAAGTTGATGGTATCAGTCATGAGTTTTTTTCGGGGCATCCATCTCATCCTGAAATGAAAGAAATACTTTCAATATTGGATGGAATTGCCAAACCGTTGTCAGATTCAGACAATAATTATATGGAAAGAGATGATTCGACTTTTGATGGACAAGAGAAATGCTAATATCAGTGAACTTCAAGAAGTTTGTTGGTTTCTTCATTTCACATAAACAGAAACATTGAAACAGAAAACGGCAAAACAATACGGTTATCAATATAAAAAATTTAGAGTTTTAAAAAAGATATCTGGAAACGGAACGAGACCTCATAATGTAGGACTTGAGCCAATGAAATGTTATTGCTTGGAGTGTCTTTTTTCATCACTTATGCACTCAGCAATGCTGCAAAGCTTCTGCTTGGATACAGAGGAAGCACAACAAAAATAAACAGGGAACTACAAGAGGTAATACAATTGTGCATTAGTTTCGGTTCCATTTTTTTTTTGGTGTAAAACCCAAATTCAGCCCCAGAAAGTTATAATTTGTCCATTTGTTTATTGACACCATGACATTTAGTTCAAGTGGCATGAGATCATATTCATGTGATCATTTTTAATCTCAATGATTAGAGCAAGACAAAACATTACTTAATTAGGAAACCGTATCTCTGTTCAATAGAAAAATGCAATTCTGTTTACCATATCAGACATGTCACTTTCTTTTGGCCCTTTTTCTCTATCAAAACATAAAATATTAACACAAGACTCCAAACACATTATTCTCCTTTAGACAGTGCTGCATTAATTAATACACTTCTTAAACAATATAGTAATGAAAAGATTACGCACTAATAATTATATAATTTTATTTCCTCCACTTCAGTTTAACAAACCTCTAGTTTAGGAACAAAAAATATCACAACACAGAAGACTGAGATAATGTCATTACATATTTGAATTAGTCAATTAAATAGGGAGATACATCTCACTACCATCCTGACCTACAAAAGCTCGAGTTATATATAAAACCTCATGATATCATGAATATTGACATTAGTGCATAAAAAATGGCATAATCAGCATCGAATATATATATGGTTATGCAGCAGGAGCGCAGTCACAGTCGTCGTCGTCATCATCACCGTGCATGGATGCTGCAGGAGCATAGTCATAATCTCCATCATCATCATCCCCATCACCTTCAAAGCAAGGTGCTGGTGCGATATAACAATATCCATTGTCATCATGATCATCATTTGCAGGCTTATTGCAGGGAGAGATTGAAATGGCTTTGGATACGGAAAATAAAGACATTTTTGTGTAATGTGGTGAGATTTCTATGAAAAAAGATGGAACTGGGTGTTTATGATGAGAAAGTTAAAGAGATGTGGTGATGATTATATAGAGGAAGTAGAAGATGGTGAACTCAAGACGAGCACGTGGTGAGTGTGGTTAGCCTGATGCTTCTTACTCGTTTTCGATTTCAAGAATGTTTTTGTTTCTGACGTGTATTTTTCTTGATGGTCTACTCCAGTCTCCAAGAATTCTAAATGACACTTCAGCAATGACATGTCATGCGCCGCCATTTCAAATTTGCACTTTGTAAGTGCCTTTATTAATTTAATATCTTTACAAATGCCTTTAATACAAGCAAATTGTTAGTTATTCTTTATGGTATATAATATGTATAAATTACTACTACGAGTAATATCAATTATTAATAGATGATTAATAATATTTTCGTTATATTATTTTTAGTTATTTTTAATTATCTAGTTGTCCAAAAATATCTAATTTAATAAGAGTTTTATTACACAAAGTGAGTTCTGGCTAATAAGAGTTTTATTACGCAAAGTGAGTTCTGGCCTTTCGGGTTGGTGATGAGGCGATGAAAATAGAATGAACAACTTTTTGGTCTGTTATATGATGACCTTTTAAATTTAATATAGTACATATACAAATATGTATGCATTCGGTAATTTTATGTTTAAGAAAGTGAATCGAATCAAAATTTTCAGGGATTGAGCTTTTTAAATCAAACCGAACCAAATCGGTTGGTTAGATTAATTTCTTTTTGTTTGATCATTTTGGTTTGATTTTCATTAAATTAAACTTAATTAAAATTTATTTATATCTAAAACCAAACTAAGACCTCGCTTTGTTGAAGGTAAGTAGATTAGAGAAGTTTTACCTTCTGAGAAATAGCAAAATTTTCTTATTTGATTCAAGTTATACATTTTATTTTTCGGAAAATTGAGAATTTGACTCCCTTTAACTATGAAAGTGACTTTTCCAGAAGAAAAAAAAAACTCAGATAAATAGAGCTTTCTTAACATTTTATAAATATTTTTCTAATGTATTCTTAACTAACTATACTAAAATTTATATAAAAGATGTTTGTTTTACTTTATAAGATACACTTATTTATATTATAATTATTATTTATGATTAAATTAAATATTTTTTATTTAATATTATTATCGACTATGTAAAATCAAACTGTAAAATTATTAATGTTTTCATATTCTAATATCAAAAAACTCACTCAGGTAGTATTTGAATTGTAAAATAAGAGTCAATAAACGATAATTAAATTATTTATTAATATTATATAAAAATTATTTGTTTAACAATGTAAATATATATATAAAAGGACTTTTATGTCTTTTAATTTAGAAAGCAATGAATTTATTAAATTTAAATTTGTCGTTTCTTGAGAGTATCAAAACAAGCAATTTAAATTAAACTTTTTGAAAAAAAAAACTAACCTAATATTATGAAAAGAAACCAAATTCAATTGAAAAACTAATTTCATTTCATAATATTAAATTCAATAAACCTAAATTTATCAACTCGGTTCGATTCGACTTGCATACATTTATCATGTTATCTAGTTTTATGAGAAATTTTTAGGTAAACTCAGTCCACCACGTCATCCGTAGACTAAGCCTATCACATAATGACACGTCATTAAAATGATGGCAATCTTGTAATATTACTATTTAAAAGTGTAAATAATTAATAAACGAATTTACAAAATTGCCATCATTTTAATGACGTGTCATTATATGATAGGTTAGTTCACGGATGACGTGGTGAACTGAGTCTACCTAAGAATCTCTCCTAGTTTTATATAGTACTCCCTCGGTCACATTTTATTTGTTCACTTTCTATTTTCACACATATTAAGAAAACATTAAATACTAACAATTCTTCTTTTTGTACCTTTTTTTGAATCTTGAATTAATTTAGAATTACTATATTAGAAAAAGAAAAATAGTCAATACAATAATAATAACATTAAATGCCAACACAAATGCAAGAATAATATCCATTAATATTAAGGGTAAAACAGGAAAATATGTGTATATAATACAATTGTGACAATTATTTTGAGACATTTAAATATAATCTAGTGGACAAATAAAATGGGACGGAGGAAGTATATAAAAAATATTATATTTTGCCTCTTTTAGTTTCAATTCTTGGCTACAACAGTGCTCACTGTCCCTTCCTATAATGCCAACCCTCATGTTCCATTTTACACTTTATCAGAATTCATCTTTACCCACCCCTGAATCGGTCTCGCTCAAGTTCCCCTTGAGTTGCCTCCAACAGCCGAAACCTGCATGTTATTTTTTAACGAAAAATCCATATTGAGGTTTCTATATTTTATTATTTTTGTTTAGGAAGTCTCTATTTGTTCTCTTTTGAACTGTAAACATTTTGCAAACAAGTAGGTTAGAACTGTAAACATTTTTTGACTGTCGAGAGAAATAGTCCTAACCTACTTGTTTGCAAAATAAGGAGTACTGCACCTCTCAGTTCTTCCTCCTGCAAAAGGTTAATTGTTTAACACGTACATTAGAATTTGGCATGCTTATGAAACTAATAAAAGCTGAACAAGCTTCAATTAATTGTGTCAAAATGCGAAACCCATTTTGACATGTATGGCACAGAGAGATCTACACAAGCAAACGTGCACATTCACACACGGGCACGCGCATGTGTGTAAGGCTGACAATTTGTCTCACTGTGTTATAAGTGTGATCATGTATCCATTTAAAAATAGACATATTTTTTTAACTCAAATACGACCTCTTTATTTATAGTGTCAAAATGCAAAACTCAAACATTACAAATTATTTAACGGGTTAACACATGTTAAATTGTCTAACCTGCTTTAAAAAGCTCACATGAGAAACTTGTTTAACACATTTACCAATGATAATTTGTTCAACATATGTTTTAACTAAACAACCATCAATCTCTATACAACAAACAACAATTAATAAGCTACATGTGTTATATAAGTATATTTGGCCACATACAATAGTTTAACTAATTAACATAATTCATAAACAGATTTGAACTTGTTTTAGACTGCTGACTCGTTTATGACTCATATCCATATAAACTCAATTCAAACCTATTTAATTTTATTTTGTATTTTTTAAATGAGTCGTTTTAGAAATTGTTAGCCCTACACATGCGCGCGCGTGCACCTACATCCATATACATGCGCACACTCACATACGTGCACACATCTACCCTCACACACTCACACCCATACATGCACGCGCGTGCGCGCGAAGCCACTCATGCACAGTACATGCACACACTCATACAGCCGATGATTGTATATTAACGGCCCAATTGTTTTTTTTTTAAAATAAATGGTTGTAGTTTTTATTTTTTTTAATAATGACATAATTTGAAAGTTTTCTTTAATAATAGATAAATCTTTTAATTGAATAGATTAAATAGGATTAGTCTTGCATATGAGTAAAATCAAACTCAAGTAATTTAATTGAGCCAATTTGATTACAACTGAAATAAAACTCTTCAAATTATGCTATATAAAAGTGGTAAATTTTGGATTTTTCGAATAATTATATGCATATATTAAATATACTTTAAAATAGTGAAACACTTAAAACACATGCCTTATTTATTGAATATATAATGTTATACATTCATAAGAATTTATCAATAGCACAAATGCAGTTTTAAGTTCATGCACAAGAATTATCAAAAAAAAAAAAGTTCATGCACAAGAGGATTTTCAAAACAAAAAAAGTTCACGCACAAGAGCATTAAAAAAATGGAAATATACTATGCTTAATTATATAATTAATCCTCCAACTTTTTCATGCTGATTTCCTAATAATAAAACTTCTGCGGATTATACTAGCATGACTGATTTTGAACTTTGTATGAGGTAGATTTGTTGATTTGTCAGTGATTAAGACACTAATTAGTAGTATATGCCATGCATCCCTTTCATTCATTCTTTAATTAATATTATGATTATATAAACAATGAGATTGTTTATCATGCGTGCACACATCAGAGGAATTATTGTTTGAGAAATAAAATTATTTTCTAATGTTTTCGCTTATATTAGTTAAGTACAAATTAGATAATTATCTTTCACATGTTTCTAATGAAGAAATTAATTAATTGATTAAACTATACTAATACCACTAAAAACAAACAAGCAACTTTATAATAATAAATATTGTTAATTTATTAATTTAAAACTAGCGAACCTAAATACACATATATATAGCTACGAAACCACTAATCTCTCTTCATCAAGTATCGCATGAAAATACATAGTCGCTTAGCTAGCTAAAACATCCCTCCCTCTCCATAAATTTTTTCACATAAAGTTAATTAATCAGGGAGAAGAAATCCTTAACCTCTAAATTTCTTACATGATAGATAATTGACTATTATAAAAGTATCATAGCTCAAGCAGCCGGAGCACAGTCCTTGTCATCATCATCATCGTCATCACCATCCATGGATGCTGCAGGAGCGTAATCATAATCCGTATCATCATCATCTCCATCTCTCTCAATATCGCATTTTGGTGCAGGTGCAAAAGAATACTCATCGATACCATTTTCATCTTCAGCAACAATATTGCACCAAGAGGCAATATTTCTGGACAATTGAGACATTTTTTCAATATGATGTTTTTTTTGAAAGATGAAGATTACAGGGTAGAATATGTGATATGAGTTGTGTTATAGAATGTGGTGCATAAATAGAGATAGAAAAAGGTATTGAATTCTTTTTGTTGTGTCTACCACGTTGAGGAGTGTGTTTTAGGGCTTCTAGTGTGTGCATGGCATGAAAGTTTAATATGTGGTCCGCCCTATCGCGACTTCAATTGATATATCAGCAGACACGTCGGTTTAATCATTTCTAATTTATATGAATGTGTTATACTTATTTAATAAATTAAATGCCATGTTTATTAATATTTTATGTCAGAAATTCGGAATAAGTAAATGTGGCATCAAATTGATATAGTAAATCAAGACTTGTGTATGCTCAAAATAATATTCTTTCATGGGGTATATCTTAGAGATTTGGTAAAATTTAGGGTTTTCGGTCAAGGGAATGAGACTCCTGGGGAGGGTGGTGGTCCGTACATGAAAGTTTAGTGAGTGGATGCTTTTATTTTACTTTATTTTAGAAAATGAGGTTCATCATTGTCTTAAAAATGGGTATGTAGCACAAAGCAAATTGACAATTAAAATATCATGGCATCAAAAATAATATCATGGCATCAAAAATATAGTATAAAATAAAGCCTAAATCATGCAAATTGATTAGATTGATTAGAATAAGTATTTTAAATTATCTTTTATATAGACTTTTATGGGATTATTTTCCAAATACCTGTTTTTTGCAAAATATTTACACTATTTTAACCCATCTTTTCCTCTTATCCAAGGCTACCTAATTCGCCAATTTATTTACCAAAATACCCACTATATAAAGAAGTCTTATCTCATTTTAGATTAAAATTTTACATAGCCGCCTTTTTTTCTCTCTCTTCTCTCTCAAAGTTCTCTTTTCTTTTCTTCTTCTTTTTCA
The DNA here is from genome assembly GCF_937616625.2 of Mercurialis annua. Lineage (NCBI taxonomy): Eukaryota > Viridiplantae > Streptophyta > Magnoliopsida > Malpighiales > Euphorbiaceae > Mercurialis > Mercurialis annua. Next base: position 51,777,120 of record NC_065570.1, on the reverse strand, counting down.
TTTGATTTTCAGTTTATCTCCTTCGATTACTTTTTCGTTCGTCTTTTCCGTTCGTCTTTCCGGTCGCGCTTCCGTTCGTCTACTTCCGATGGATTACTCGTCGTTTCCGGTCGTTTTTCCGTTCGTCTTTTCCATTCGCGCTAGTCTGTTCGTCTCTTACGTTCGCGCTATGGATTTCTCGACTCGTTTTTAGATTTCTGTAATTTTTTTAGGTTTTTTTTAATGATTTAAATATTTTGTAAATAAATTATTGTAGATTTATAATTTTTTGTTTATAAAATTGTTCTATTATTCATATAATTATTTATTTTGTCTTCTCTTATTTATAGATTTGTTTATAGCTACTGATTTTGTAAAGAAAAAATTGATTTATGGTGCATTTGTAGTAATTTTATAATATTTTTACGTTTTAGAGTATTTTTTGTGTATTTGTAGTGTATTTCTGCCGTTTTTAGTATATTTATGGTGCATTTACAGTGTTTATGGTATATTTGCAGTGTTTATGTTGTATTTGCAGTGTTTCATGGTATAAACCACAAAAAACACTACAAAATGCCATAAATACACTACTTATACACTACTTATACACTATATAAACACCATAAAAACACTATATATACACTACTGTTACATTATAAAAAATAAAATAAAAAATTTCAGGAAAAAAATCTATAAAAAATAAAAATTAACACTATATATACACTAATCTTACACTATATAAAAAAACTGTCGGTCGGTTTGGTCGACCTAACCGAAAAAATCGAAAACCGAAAAAGGTATTTTGTGAAATTAAAAAAAAAGGTATTTTTCGTAAATAAAAAAGTCAAAACTTGCAATGTAAAGTTGTAAATAGAATGCCGAAACATATAATTTGAGAAATTACCACAACTTTTATGTGTCTTGAAAATTATATTTATGTTAGAGTTAAATTAATTCAATTTAATAGCAAAAAGGTGAAAATTAAAAAAAGATACAAATAGAGTTTTTTTAGGCCAAATGTCGTCAAAAGTCCAAACCTTTCATAAAAGTTTCACAAAGTCCTGACCTTTTAATTTTGTCGATTTTGGCCAAAAACAAATTATTTGGTTTCAATTGTGGCCAACTCTCAATTTGATTTCAATTTGCCTATGTGACGCCTATATGGCATATGCCAAATATTGAAAGGTCACCCACGATGAGAAAGATGGATGCCCTGTTCAGGCCCTCTGGAACGTACCCAGGAAAGGATTAGTAAATCCTAACTGGATATGTACATTAGGAAGAATAAAGAAAGACCGTCTATACTTAAATAAAAATGGATGTTCTCATAAGGAAGCCATCGAAGGCTTTCCACAAATTGAGATTTGGCCGTAGAAGGATCGAATTGTATCCGAAGAACAGGGGAATACAAAAAAGTAATGAGAGAGGCACACAGACCAATCAATCGTATCAGTCGTATTCTTGAATTTGGAATGAAAAGAGGAGAACTTTTGTGAAATCAAATAATTCATTTTTGGCCAAAATCGACAAAATTGAAAGGTCAGGACTTTTGTGAAACCAAATAATAAATTTTTGGCCAAAATCGACAAAATTAAAAAATCAGGACTTTTGTGAAAGGTTTGGCCTTTTTACAACATTTGGCCTTTTTTTTATGGAAACGATACAAATAGCGTTGATTCCTATGATAGAGCGGAAATGAAACATTTATTTTGGTTAGATATAATAAAAGCGACCTGTCATCTGACTCTAGCGGTGTTTTTTTGTGTGTTCAAGTGTTTCTGGTGTTAATATTTTTATAAATAAAAATTACAATAAAATTTAAAAATTCTAAATTTTTAAATTTTTAAATATATAATTTTTAAAATTTTGCAGTATTTTTATAAAAAAAATTAAAAAAATATATATTAATGATGTACTTTCTTCTTAAATTTATTTGAAGTTGAGACCATTTTACAATGATAATATAATTTTATATATACAAATTTTTAATTAAAATAATTAATTTATTTTTCAAATTTATAATAACTTTATTCATTAATTTTATTATTTATGTAATAAATATATTTAATTTCTAATTTAGATTTTATTTTTTTTAAACACATAATTTTTATTTTATGTTCATGTAACTATATTTAAACTGATATAAAAGAATTAAAAATTAAATTATTGATTATAAAAATAAATTTAAATTTAAAATGAAAATTGAAATATTTATCATAAATCATAATTATTATTGACGAGGGAATGCAAAATATTATATATCGAGTACATGTAGGTAGCGGCTTTATTATTGGAATCTCATAAATAAGAAAAAGGGAAAGTTGGCAGTGCATATATATATATCTATCTAACTTTAAATTACTAAACTAAGCTCGCTATCTAGTCTGGATCACGAGCTTCACAAATTAGGGTTTCGGAAAAATCTGAATTAACGATATTGTTTGAAGCAGCAGGAGCATAATCATAATCTCCATCGTCGTCGTCATCACCGTCGCCTTCCATGGATTCTGAAGCATAGTAACCACCATGCTGTTGGATCAGTACTAAATCATTACGATTCTGATGGGTGCTCTTACATCCATGGGCATTAACAATAGACACCATGTGAATCATGTTCTTTGTTTTTGAGTATTGATATATTGTAGCACTAAGTGACAACTATTGAACTTTTTAAGAGAGTGAAGGATGTTGAGACAATTAAGGAAACAACAAAGAAAAGGCTATATAAAGAGGAAGACGTGAAGGGCAGAGCTTAGCATGCAGTTTCTCGTGAGGATGTGTGGCGAGAGGTTTGAGGATGTGTGGCGACATTGCTTACATGGAAATTGCTATATGTGTGCTAATGTAGATCATGAGTTAATATTTCTATCATTATATGATATTATTCGATAAAAATGACATCTCTTTTTTTGTTGTTACAAAAAAGTTATATATTGCAATCAGGCCGAACCATTGTCATACAATAATCAGCACATAATATAAACTTGAATAATCGAAACTAAAGAAAATGAGACATTTATAGCTTTAACTTATTGTCATACAATAATCACCAATTTTTTATCAAGAAATATTGATGTGAACACTGAAAAAAACATTGTTCGGTGTTTAAAACTGCAAAAATATAAGAGTTGGTTTCTGACATCGTTAAAATTAAAAATCCAAATTTAAATTGCAAAATATACTAAAGTTAATGATTTTTTTATACAATTAAGCCTTTAATTTACCCACGTGTTTTTTTGTTTCTTTTTAAATTATTATAACTTATAAATGTGTGAAATTCTATGAAAAAATGTGTTTTGGTTTTCTTTAAAAATAATTTTAATTTTTGGCGTTACAGTAACTCAAATCCACCGTTTTTTGCTCTTTTCAAAAGATTTTACGTTTTCTGCCTTTTCTTTGCTGATGTTTTCGTATCTTGAACTATCAAACGACTGTTGTACAATCAATATGTCGTTGGTGGTTGGGCCGTCAATAGTTGATGGCGCAATTAATCAACGACAGTGTCGCCATCATCTATGGCGTCTCTAATGTCCAAGTTCTAATGCCGGGGTACTGTCAACTAGTGATGGAGTCAGGATTTTAACTTTGAAGGATGTATATTATATAATATGTATTACATATTACGCAAAAGGATAATTTTTAAAATTAGAAAGGCCAAATGGTAAAATTTAAAAACTTAAGGTATTAAATTTTATATTTTAAAAAAGTTGGAGGAGGCCATGGCCATCCCATGCCACCCCCTCCTTCCGTCATTGTTGTCAACCCTTTTTGTTGTTCTCTGGTGTCGCAAGCCTGTAGTAGATCAGCTCTGCAATTTGATTTCTTATTTTTTTTCTATTTTAAATTTGTTGTAATGCTTTCCATGTTGTTATTGTAAACAATAAATATGTATTATACTCTTTCCGGCCCATAAAAATAAAAAGAATAGTAATTTTATAAGAATTAAAAAGCTCAGTAATATGGTGGATTTATTAAAATATTTCTATAATAACTTTTAAAGTTTATAAGAGTTATGAAGCTACTACATTTAATGCTCATACAATACAATTATGAGAGTAGTTTGATAATTTTATTCTAAATTAACAATAAATATGATTACTTTTTCTATTTTTATGTGCTTATTTTTTCTAGTTTTATGGGACAAATTAGGGAGTATGTAATAATAAAAACATATTCTTATGCATATTCATCATTAATTACATCAATTAACTAGGATTGTTGTTTAGAGTAGACAAGTTAATATTTAATTAGAACTTTTATATGTTTTATTGGAGAGTGGGGAGCGTTTGTGGGAGAAATTGAACCCACAGCCTAACAGAATATTGTCCAGCATTTTACCATTTGAGGTATAACTCATTTGTAATATTTAATTAGAATTTTTGTAAATTTAGCAATATTATGATTTAGTTAATATCAAAACGTAAATAATGGTTGTAATTAATTATTCAAGATTATAGTTTTAATTAAAATTAATTATTAAAATTTAAAATTTATTTTATATTTTATATTTTTTAGTCGAATTTGACAGTTCAATCCTTAAATGGTTTCGAGTTAGGACTTCTCTATTTTTTTATGATGTGTGTTTTAATTTTTATTTATTACTAATTAAATATTACATAATCAATTTTAGATTAATAACATAGTTTAGATCTATTTGGCTAATTTAAATCGAATGAATTGACATAGACATTAAGTTAAATTAAACATGCAGGTATAGTTTGTATTAAAAATATTCAAGATGATAAAATTAAAATTAATATCACCTAGAATATTTCATATATAAAGAGAGAGATGTGGTATATCCGTCCTCCTCATAGTGAGCGTATGCTAACCTAATTAGATTATTTTTTTGGTTACATAATGAGGTTTTCGAACGAGTTTTAATTATAAAACAGTATTTTTAACTTTTTTACATACAAACTAATCCCTATTCGAGTAGTGTAGATCTCTTAAGTTAAGTATAATTTGTCTCCAAATTTTAAACGATATATACGTAAATATAAATACGGATCAAACTCGCAATCTGAAAGGTGAAAGTGCTTTACCAACTCAGAACTGACATGCTAAAGTAATCCAAAATTGATAAGATGTGAGTACATTTTTCTTGTTTTTGTAAAATTATAAATTTAAGCACTTTTTATACTTAATACACATTTAAAGGGGTGCAAGAAACCTTTATTTATTTACAATCTAGTACTTCATTAATCAGGGTTTGAGGACCGCTCAAAACTAGCTAGGATTTTGGAAAAATATTAAAGAGCCATATTTTTTTTCAAGCAGCAGGAGCATAATCATAATCTCCATCATCATCGTCGTCATCACCATCGCCTTCCATTGATGCTGCTGGTGAAGCGTAGTAGCCACCATCAACCTTTGAGAAATCGGGAACACACCGAAAAAGAAGTATATCATTACGTGCACTAACTACAAACATTGCATGGATCATGTTGTAGATATATTGTTGCACTAAGTGACAGCTGATGAGCTTTAAGTCAGTACTGGAAAAGGGTATTTAAAGAGGGAAAAATGTGAAGAACATTAAGTTTCTCGTGAGGATGTGTGGCGAGAGGTTTAAGGAATGTGATGAACACACGACAATTATTACATGGAAATGTCTATACGTGTGTTCATGTTGAACATGCATCAATATTTGTACTATGTCATAATGATCTTATTCGATTTCTTTTTTGTTTCTAAATTGATTAACAGAATTTGATGCGATACAATTTCTATCTCAACAGTGACATGTGAAGCATCTCATGAGATACCATTTTTTTTTTTTAAATGATGATATATTTTTTCAGTGTACAAATTATGTCAACACTCTCGGATAGCATCGTGACACTATGACACTTATGCAGTTGTGTGCGACTTCTCTTGACCCTTTACATATCTTCTTTCAAGTTTTCAATAGGCATAACATATCGTAAAGGTCCCTATATTTTTCATTTTTTTACTTCGTCTTTTAACATTTTAATTTTTTTACTTAATCTCTGTACTTTCAAAAATAATTTTCCACATGTAAAGAGTCAAGAGAAATTGCACCAAATTTTTATTAAATTTATTGGGTCACATATAAAGGCCCAATTCACAAATTTTTACTAATTTATTAACGAGTCAATTTACGAGTCATGTGCGTAGCATGTAATTCGAAACCACGTATGTAAAAAATTATTGAAAAAATTAAGAAAAACCACTATATTTTTTAATATAATAGTAATTTTTAACTCGATAAAAAAATAGAAAAAATACCCCACATTTTTAGCACTTTTACCTTTTTACTCTAAGGTATGTTTTTATTATAATAATACCTTTTATTTTTTATTATCTTTTATTCTAAACATTACTCTAATAGGTATTTCTCTTCTTTTTTTTTCTCTCTGTTTTCTCTTTTTGTACTCTCTCTCTTTCTCTTCTTTCTTCTTCTCCTTCTCCATTTTTTTTCTTCTTCATTTCTTAATTTTTTTTTTATCGATCCGCCGTTGTTCCTTCATCGATCCGCCGTCGTTTCTAAATCACACCGTTGTCGATCTGCCATCACGCCGCCGTTGATCCGTTATTCTTTCATATTTAATTTTAGCGATTTTTTTTTAAATTTTGGTGATCATTATGATTTATTTTAATTTTCAAAACTATAATAATTGCTGTTTAATTTTTTCAATTTCAGATCTAAAAATTTACATAAAAGACGATTTTATGACTAAAAAAATAATTTTCTATAGAAAAAACAATTTATGCAGGAAAAACGATTTTCTGCAGAAAAAACGATTTTCTGCAGAAAAAACGATTTTCTGCAGAAAACAGCGTCTGATTATCATATTGATATCACTATGACATTATCATATCGATTTCATAACACTGCAAAGTAAAACAATTTTTTGTCAAAAAATGCTTGATTATCAATATCGGTATCATTAACATTAGCATATATGTATCATAATGTTATCATATCAGTATCATAACATTATATGGTTATGATAATAGTATGATAATAGTATGATAAGTTTATGATAAAATACGTTATGATATTAAAATGATAAAGTATATTATGATAATGTTATGATAATTTTTATAAAAATAGGTTATGCTAATATTATGACAAAATTAATGATGATAGTATGATAACGTATGAAAAATATTTTTTACAAAAAATTATGATACCGAGATGATAATATCACTGATACTCTTATGATAACGAAGTAAAATCATAATTATTTTAATACCGAAAGTAAAAACATAAATATGGAAAAAAATATGAAGAATTTTTTATAACTTTTCCGTGTTAAATTAAAAAGTGCGAATATTTTTATTTTTTTAGATAAATACGTAAATCTCTCAAAATTATTTAATGTGGTTTTCTCTTAGTTTCTATTAATTGGGCTTTTTTTTTAGAATAAATCACAACCAACCATTTCTGTGCTTAAATAACACACATAAAAAGCCCACAGCAATGCCACGTCATATTCTCCAAACGAAATGACCGCCACTCAACTTTCCCACCAAATCTTGCACCTACACCACCCAATTCCCACCGTCTCCTCCCGGCGACTGACCACCAAATTCAACACCCCCTCCAAATTATCATTTAGAACTAATCAGAACTCCAAATGGATTCTCCGGCTTAGTCCAGTGGAGCAGAACCCACCTGCATCACAACAATCAACTACAGTTGATGTTAAAAAATTGGTGAATTTCTTGTATGATGATCTTCCTCATCTGTTTGATGATCAGGGTATTGATCGAACGGCGTATGATGATCGTGTTAAGTTCAGGGATCCAATTACTAAGCATGATAGCATAAGTGGGTACCTCTTGAATATTGCTCTTCTGAAAGTTGTCTTCAGACCTGAGTTTTTCTTGCACTGGGTTAAGCAGGTTAGTTTTTGTCTTTGATTCTTTCTGGTTTACTGAATCTAGTTAGTGCTTGGTAGTTAGTTGGTTTATATTTCTTTGTTTGGCTTTTGTTACCTTGTTCACTTGGTTTGTCCTAAAAGTCTGAAAATGCAAGAATTTATCAAATTTCATCTTCGAAAACATCTAGTTGCTACGAAGTTCAGTCCTTTCAACTGACAAATAAGATAATTTGACAGCATTTTGAAGAAATTAATGAAATTGTTCAAGATAATTATGGAATCATAAATGGAGTGATTGAGAGTGGGCTGCTCTGCTCGCCAGTATAGTCCGGAAATGCCAGGTATGTGGGCTTGCAGGCGGTCCACATCCCGAGATTTGACGGTGATCCTGGGCTACTGTTCGGGAGAATAAGTACTCATCACAAAAAAAAAATGAAATCATAGTTGGAGCCTCACCTAAGAGTTTAAACTTTTGGGTAAATTGATTATTTCACATGAAATCAGAGCCTCTGTAATCAAAAGGTGTAGAGTTTGATCCGTAATAATCTCATTTGACTAATTAAATGCATAAGATAAAGTAAGCTTGTATTTGTTCACGCTTCAACCTATGGATATTCGCGTGCTAGAGTGTATAGAGATAATAATACATTATAACTGGATTCTCACGTAATAGTTTGAGTTATTTGGGTGGACTGATTATTTGACATTAATCATGCTGCAAGCAACATGATTTTACAATAGTTCAATTTGAATTTACCATATGATCTTCTAGAGTGAATCAATTGTATACCAAAAAAATGTAAAATAAATTAGAACTGTCTCATTCTAGCTCTTTTGATTAATGTGCCGTTTATATAGACAGGACCTTATGAGATAACCACTAGATGGACTATGGTTATGAAGTTCATGCCGCTTCCATGGAAACCAGAGTTGGTTTTCACAGGAACATCAGTGATGGGCATTAATCCAGAGAATGGGAAGTTTTGCAGCCACTTGGTAATCTGTTTCCCTCACAACATTAGAAAGAAGGTTAAGAGTTTGTATGATGCAGAAATGAGATGTATTTGTAACGAATTTGCAGGACTTTTGGGATTCTATAAAGAACAATGACTACTTTTCTCTTGAAGGTTTATGGGAAGTGTTTAAGCAGGTACATGTTCTTATATCTATAAATGAAATGTTATTCCCAATGTATTTTATCATCACTTCTTATGTGTAGGTTGTAATTTTTTGCAGTTGAGGATATACAAGACTCCTGACTTAGAAACGCCCAAATATCTAATACTCAGAAGAACCGCAAATTATGAGGTTTATCTGCTTTTCAATATCCTTGAACACTTTTACTATCATAATAGCTACATCAATGCAAACTTTTTTTTTTCAGCTTTGTGGTGGGACTCGGAGTTCTCAGTGTGTTATAAAAGCAGCCTGTTTAGTAACATTTCACAATGTTTTTTACAGGTAAGGAAGTATGAGCCATTTGTTGTGGTTGAAACAAGTGGAGATAGATTATCCGGGTCAACTGGATTCAATGATGTTGCTGGGTAAGTATAATATGTTGGAATGAAATTCAAATTGTTCTTCCTTGGTTTAGTACATAGAACGAATGATTCTATGTTTGTAGGTACATCTTTGGCAAGAACTCTAAAGAGGAAAAAATAGCAATGACTACACCTGTCTTCACTCAGGCAAATGATGCTGAACTTTCCAAAGTGTCCATTCAAATAGTTCTTCCATCAGAGAAAGACTTAAACAGGTGAAGCTGACTTTCTTTTGCTCAAAAGGTTCCATTCTATTTATTTACGAGGAATGTATACTCCTGATAGCTATATAGCACGGAATCGAAAACGCTGAATCGGGAATAGTTGAAATGAAAAACAGCAAAACAATATAATTTTTTTATAAGAATAGGCTGTAAATATAGAGTTTCGGCGTTTCAGAAGTGTTTCCAGAAACGAAATGCTAAAACATAGAATTCAAGAAGTTTATGTGCAACATAGTCTGATAGTTATCGAGTTTTAGTAACTGACAATAATTATTTGAGAGAATAAAATTCAGTAACTCTATGCTATAGTAAGACTGTAAGAGTGATTAAGAAACAATTATGTTATCTTATGATTTTAACAGTTTGCCAGATCCTAATAAAGAGAACATTAGCCTGAGAAAAGTGGAAGGAGGCATTGCTGCAGTACTGAAGTTTAGTGGAAAACCAACTGAAGATATTGTTGCCGAAAAAGAGAAATCATTACGTGCAAGTCTTATTGAAGACGGTCTTAAACCTAAGACAGGTTGTTTGTTTGCTCGCTACAATGATCCTGGCCGAACACAGAGCTTTATGATGGTAAGTTATAGTTTTACCTTATGTTGCATAGAAACTTATCGAGTCCTACATTTCAGAGTTTTGTTTTCATTTTCAGATATACTTTTGAAACTCCAAAACTTTTTATCTATAACCTGTTTTTGTAAAAATTGTCGTTTCGCTATTTGTCATACAATATATTCCATTTCCGTGCAATATAGTTCTAACTACTCGTCTTTAAAATTATTTATTCCATTGTTTGTACTGCCCCCAGACTACATAGTTCTACTCGTAATGATTGAATCTGATAGCGTCAACAAAGATACTGAATTGATTAATTGATTCATTTTGTCAACTACTAAGACAATTCTTTGTCGATCTATGTTTGTTTGGAATGAAGAGGAATGAGGTGCTAATATGGCTTGAAGAATTCTCACTGGAATAGAAAGTTACAATCAGAAAATCAAACTCTTTGGTTGCCACCATTGTATTCTCAGCATTCGTGTGCCTTACGAAACTTACTGGGGCAGATGTTCTGATTCACAAATTGTAAACAAATCAAAACGTCTTTAGGGTATCTGTGTTCAAATGGTTAGGTACTTGCTGGTGCTAATTTGTTTGGTTTCTTATTATCAAGTGCATTTTTGTAGTTTAAACTTGTGATATAGTATCAAGATTACAACTTTAATCAAAGTCTAAAACCTCTTCATGAATATTTTGTTTTGAATGCAAGTTTATTGATTGTAGCAGTGATTTAAAAACCGCTGGCCGGTTAAATTGGGAACTGGCCAGCTGTCCTGTCCAATTTAGCCTAAAAATTGGGAATCTGCTCGAACTGGGTTGAACTGGTGGTTCTACCAATTAAACTCTAACACATGTCTAACATTTATTTGTAGGGGTAATTTACTCAACCGGTTGAACTAGTCGAACCGGCTAGACCTGTCAAACCGGGAACCGGTGGTCTCACCTATTCGATTTTTAAAACACTGGATTGTAGTAATAATTCAGTTATATTCACGTGCTGTTAGAATTAGGGATACGCAAAACTGAACCAAACAACTCGATTTGATTTTACATTGTAAAATAACTTCGAATGTCCAGTTTGGATTTAGAAGTAAATAAATTTTAGTTCACTTTTGGTTTAAATCGATTAGAAAAAATCAACTGAACTGATTCGCTTGGTTCAGTTTGGTTTGAAATAAAAAAATAAATAAATTTAGTTTGGTTTGATTTTGAAAAAGGTTCAATTTTGTGATTCAGTTTGGTATGATCCGAATAAACACTTACATACACAACAGTGTTTTATGAACCGAACTAATCGGTTCGACCGGTTGTAAATCGAATGTCGTCCAGTTCAATGCTTCATTGAAAACTAGATTTTCAGTTCAGATGTTTTGAATCAGAAAAAACTGTGAAAACAGATGAACTATTGAATTGTAAGATCTGACCAATTTTTATAAATTTAATTATAACTTTTTAAATTATATTTTTGTTGCTTTAAGAGAGTTTTATATATACTAGTTTCGCATTACGTGCTATGCACGTGGCTCGTAACGTAACTCGTCAATGAACATATTAGTAAATTTATTATAATTATATCAGTTTTTTATTTATAATTAATATTAAATTAGTTAAGAATTTTTGCAAAAAGTAAATATAATATATTCGGTTATTAAATTTTTTTACATACTGAATTTATTCTTCTTTTGGTTTTATAATAACCATAATTAAATAATTAACTTAATTTTATTAATAATATTTTTAAAAATAATAAGATAGAAATTTAAATAATATTATTTTGACCAAATATAGTATTTTAATTTTGTAGTTCAATCAAACTAAAAGATAGGTATTCCTACTAATTTGGAGACAATTTAGTTATTTTTCACATATTAAAAACTAAATTGGAGATAATTTAGCTACCTATTTTAATTAGGATTTTAATTACAATAGTGATTAATTAAATAACTAATTAGTTAATGACTATAAAACCTTTATTTAGTAGGAAACTGAAAAGGATTATTCAGTAAATTTGTCTGTCCCCCCCATCCGTGCTTTTATATATAGTATAGATATAGATTAATTTTAGAAATTATTAATATTTTTATTTTATTTAAACGGTTCAATCAGTAGTTAAAACAAATTGAAACATAAATCGCCGGCCATATCGGTTTGGCTACTGGTTGGGTTTTTACAACATGCTTACAATGATTGATTGTAGACAAGAAAATGAGAGAGAGGGAGACATGTACACTAAACTGCAATGTCATGTTGGTTTTAACAATTTGGTAGGGACTGATTGACTTGTTCAGTTTTTATTTTATTTCTTGTTTTAGACAAAATGTTAGGTGAACATTTATATCTGCTTCCACTACTAAATGTAAGATTTTATTTCATTGCGCACTTCATTGTTGTTTTTAGAATTCCTTTTTGATTGCCCATTTTTCGGTTTCTCTAATTTTTTCTCTTTGAAAAAGTTGGTTGTTTCTATTCTTGGTCCATCTTTTTGGATTTTAATTAGAATTTTGGGCTTTTTATGTATTTACCTAAAATATGAAAATATTTATAAATAATACATCAACGCGGAAAAGTTAATAAAAGTACATCACGTTTCTATCAATTTTGTATTTCTACTCTCTGCTTATAAAATTTTGTATTTTTACTCTAATTGAATGACACATTCATTTTGACATGACCTCTCTCTTTCTCTCACCCATACTCTCTCATCCACCCACCTGCACACGTAACACCTGAGACTTTCTTCTATTTTTTTTCTCTTTCCATTTTGTTCTTCTTCTTTCTTTCTTTTTTTCTCTTTCTTTCCACTTCTGTTCTTTTTCTTTCTTGTTTTCTTTCTCTCTCCTTCCACTTCTTGCATTTTTCACTTTCACTTTCTTTCAATTTTTCGTCTCCTTCAATCTTGCGATTTTATTATAAATTTTACAATTATTTACGTATCATTTTTTTTATCTCGCAATTTGATCTTTCAGATTTAAATTTAAAAAAGCAGCAGTGACATTATCATATCGGTATCATAATTTTTCTGTAAAAAAATTATTTTTCGTACGTTATCATACTATTATCATTAACTTTGTCACACTATTATCATAATCTGTTTTTATAAAAATTATCATATCATGATATATTTTATCATAACAGTATCATAAAATTATCATGACGTACTTTATCATAACTATATCATAATCTTTTATCATACTATTATCATAACATTATTATAATATAATTTATCATAATAGTATCAAAAATATATTATCATAACATTATCATAATATAGTTTATCATAACAGTATCAAAAATGTATTGTCATAACATTATCATGACGTACTTTATCATAACTATATCATAGTCTTATCATGCTATTATCATAGGCTTATCATAAACCTTATCATATTATTATCATAACCGTATGATATTATGATATTAATATGATAGCGTTATGATACAGATATGCTAACATTAATGATACTGAAATGATAATCAAGTATTTTTCTTAACAGAAAATCGTTTTTCTCTACAGTGTTATGATAATGATATGATAACATCATAGTGATAACGTTATGATAACCAGACGCTGCTTTCTGCAGAAAATCGTTTTTTCTGTAGAAAATCATTTTTTTCATCATAACATCGTTTTTAATGCAGATTTTCAGATCTTAAACTGAAAAAAAATCAAGAACAATTTTTTAATCACTGATTTAAAGATATAAAAAAAATATGTAAAAAAAATAATTTTTTCATAATATTATTATAAAAGCAGCAGTGATATTATCATCTCGGTATCATAATTTTTCTATAAAAAAATTATTTTTCGTACATTATCATACTATTATCGTTAACTTTGTCATACTATTATCATAACCTAATCTTATAAGAATTATCATAACATTATCATAATATACTTTATCATAACATTATCATAAAATATTATCATAATATTATCATGACGTACTTTATCATAACTATATCGTAACTTTTTATCATAAACTTATCATACTATTATCATAACATTATCACAATATACTTGATCGTAACAATATCAAAAATTATTATCATAACATTATCATGACGTACTTTATCATAACTATATGATAACCTTATCATATTATTACCATAACCGCGTAATATTATGGTATTGATATGATAACGTTATGATACAGTTATGCTAACGTTAATTATACCGAAATGATAATCAAGCATTTTTCTTGACAGAAAATCGTTTTTCTCTGCAGTGTTATGATAATGATATGATAACGTCATAGTGATAACAATATGATAATCAGACGCTGTTTTCTGCAGAAAATTATTTTTTCTGCAGAAATTTTTTTTTTTCATCATAAAATCATTTTTAATGCAGATTTTCAGATCTCAAACTAAAAAAAATTAAGAACAATTATTTTAGATCTGAGAGTTAAAATAAATCGTAATAATCACCACGAGTTAAAAAAAATCGCTAAAATGTAGAAGAACGGCGGAGTGAAGACGAAACGAAGGCGGGGCGAAGGCGGAGCAACGGTGAAGTAATGGCGGATCGGCGAAGGTGGAGCAACGACGTGATAAAAAGAAAAAAATAAATGAAGAAGAAGAAGAAATTGGAGAAGAAGAAAAAAATGGAGGAGAAGAAGAGAGAGAGAGAGAGAGAGGAGAGAGAGAAAAAAGCTGAAAAAAAAGGGAGAAATACATGTAAGAGTAAAAATAAAATTCTTAGAGTAAAATAATAATAAGAAATAAGTATTATTATAATAAAAAAAACATTAGAGTAAAAAAATAAAAGTGTTAAAAAGGTGAGGTATTTTTTCTATCTTTTCCTTATTGAAGTATAATTTACTATTATTTTAGAAAATAGAGTGTTTTCCCTAATTTTCTCTAGAATTTTGGTGACTTGTCTTTGAATAAGTCCATATAATTTATGATATTAATTCAACTCAAAATTACCCTTTTTTTAAATCTAATGGTAAATTAAATTTAAATTTTTACGAGTTGTTGCGATTTTATTTAAATTTTTTAATTTTTATAATAAAAGTCTAATTTCAATATTTCGTTGTAGTTTTTGTGTTTTTAATCAGTTTAATATTTTTTCAATTTTTCACCTTAATAAAATACCTATTTGTTTCTTTTGATTTTTCCGGTCATTTTTAGTTTCAAATTAGTTTTTTTTGCTTCAATCGTCGAAAAAATTAGAGAATTTCTAATTAAATTATAATGTCATTTTTGATTTTTTAATATTAAAAGTTAAATTTAAAATTCTGAAAAATTGATTTTGCTAATTACGAACTAAAAATTGGAACAATTAAATTAATTGGAAAAAATCTGACTAAAATTGCAACGAAATGTTAATATAAGAATATTATTATAAAAATTAAAAGATTTGAATAAAATTACAACAACCCAAAAGGTTTGAATTTATTTTACTATCAGACCTTTTTTTGCTTACATTAATTTTGTACACCTTTTGTGACAAATCCATAAGCATTTAAGAGTTAAAAGAATACAAATTTAAATAAAATTTAATTAATCTCAATAAAATAGATTAATTTATAAAAAAATATCACAATGATCTTTATTTAATTATAGCAAAATTTATATCTTTAAATGATTTTTCAATGTATGCTATTTTACTTGCGGATGTATGGAAATCTAATCACTTAAGTAATAACTTAGTGTTTATAATTTGATCAAAAAATTCAAATAGTATTTATCTAACCGAAAAAATAAGAGTTAAATAATAAGTTAGTCTGGTTTGATTTTTGAAATTACATTTTATTTGGCATTTAAGGAGTAATAAACAGGTAGTAATTAAATAATATCTCATTTGGGAGAATTACATTTTAAAAGAAATTATAAAAATACTATTAAAAAACCTAATTTTTAACTAACCTAAAAAATGTAATTTCAAAAATACTGAATTTTATTTATTAAGGAATTATATTGTCGGACTGCCACATCGATCACCATCAACGACCATCGCTGGTCGCCGAACTTCGGCAATCGACTATAGGCTACTAATGCCGGTGGTTGGTGATCCTGACATAGAATTATGTGGATTTAAGTAGATTTTATACATCAGTAATTTGGAATTTAGGTAGATCTAACGTGAATTTTTAGAGGGCATGTGTAGATTTTATATTGTTGTATTCATATCAAATAAACAATTCAAATTTTAAGCGGATATGATGTGGATTTTATGTGAACGTATGTATATATCTTATATTGTTATATTCATGTCATATTAACAAATTTTAAATTTTAGATGGATCTAATGTAAATTTTAGATGGGCTTATATTGATCTTATATTATTATATTCATGTCAGAACTAAGATCCAAATTTTAAGCATATATGACATGGAATTAGATAGACCTATTTGTATCTTGTATTGTTGTATTCATGTCATGTCAATAATTTAAAATTGGGTTGTTTATGTATTTACCTAAAAGATGAAAATATTTGCACTTTTTATCTCAATACAAAAAAGTTTAAGAAAATACTCCATGTTTTTACTCCCGGTTTTAAAATAATTATGATTTTACTCCGTTATCATGTAGGTATCATAATATTATTATCTTATTATCATAATTTTTCTGTAATTTGTTTTTTCATATAGATATCATACTAACATTATCATGATGTACTATATTATAACCTTATCATATTATTTTCATAAATTTATCATTTATTATCATATATTTATCATTTATTATCATAAAATTTATCATTTATTATCATTAACCTTATCTTTATATTATCATAGCTATATAATACTAGATTTATTACCGTATCATACTATTATCATAATTTTATCATAATCGTATAATATTATGATACTGATCTGATAATATTATGATGCTGATATAATAATGTAATGATACCGTTATGATAATCATGTATTTTTTATAAAAAAATTATAAAAAAAATATTTTCTCTGCAGTTTTATGATACCGATATGATAATACAGTGATACTCATGATAATCAGTTGTTGTTTTCTGCAGAAAATCATTTTTTTATCATGAAATCGTTTTTTATACAGATTTTTAGATGTAAAACTGAAAAAAAATTAAGAGTAATTTATTTAGATCTGAAAGTTAAAATAAATCGTAATAATCACCACGAGTTAAAAAAAATTGTGAAAATTAAATAAAAAAATGACAAAGTGACGACATAGCGATAAAGAAACGACAAAGAAGAGAACAAAAATGAACAAAAAAACAGAAAAGAAGAAAAAAATGGAGAAATAGAGAAGACAAAGAAAATGAAGAGGAAAGAAAGAGAGAGGTGGTTAAAAATAAAAAACATATAATTAAAGTAAGAAAAATAGATATAATTATAATATAAGCATGTTTTAGAGTAAAAAAATAAAATATTAAAAGGTGAAGTATTTTTTTGATTTTTTTCTTTATTGAAATAGAAAATCATATTATTTTTAAAAAGAGAGTATTTATTCTAATTTGTTCTTTAAAATTTAGATGGATCTAATGTGAATTTTAGGTGGATGTAGATAGATCTTATATTATTGTATTCATGTCAAATTAACAATTTAAAATTTAGGTGTATCTGACGTGAATTTTATGTGAATTGATGTAGCTTTTATATTGTCGTATTTATTTAAGATCAACTATTCAAAATTTTGATGGATCTGACGTGATCTTATGTGAAATTTATATTCAATTTAAAAAGTTAGACGAGTCTTGCGTAAATTTAAAATGGATTTAGATAAATTTTATATTACTATATAGATATTATTTAAAGTTTAAATAGCTCTTGCGTGAATTTTAATATGATAAACTTATTTCTAACAGATTTTAATTTTGTGACAATTTTAGTAAATTTTATATTGATAGGGTTGTTTTTTAAAAGCCTAATTATTTTTAAAAAAACTCACCTTAAACTTTTTTTGCGTTTATCCTCAACCTAATTTTTTTTTCAATTATACCCTATTTTGGATTTTTAGGTTTCAACTCTATCCCAAATCACTAAATTGATCTCTTTTCATCTAAAAAAAGGTTAAAATAGTCCTTCATTTTTAACATATATTCTAATTAAACGTTAATGTTATTAATTATACAAAAACACCTTCTTCTTTAAAAAATTCAATTAATAATAATTATTTAATTTATATTAATTATTAATAAATTTTTAAATCAAAAACTATAAAAAATTAAAATTTACGTAAAACAAAATCTATTTATATTTTTTTAATTTTTTTCCGATTTTTTTCTCGAAGGAGGAGCCCGAGCATATTAACATTTTTATCCTTATATTATTTAAATCGTTAATTGTATTTTTAGTGGATAGAGTTGAAACCTAAAAACCTGAAATAGTGTAAAATTGAAAATTTTCCTAAATCGGGGTATACATGCAAAAAAAGTTCAAGGTGCGTTTTTTTTTAAGTAATTAGCCCTTCTTTAAATTAAATGCAACAATAGAAAATCTATAAAAAATCATCTAAAGTTCAAATAAGATATATATAGAGAGAGCAAATGTGAATATCGGATCAATGTAGTGAAAATAAAAGTCAAATTCAAAGTGAATTGGTCAACGGACCACCACCGGACTGCCAACGGCCAAATTCTGATGACTGGCCATCGTCCCCACCTTCATAACATCATCCACTGAAACATCGTTCTGATGACTGGCTATAAGAAGTTTGATTATAATTATGTAAAGAAGCTGCTTATAGCTAGTCCATCTAATTTGTCTTCTCAATTATGATTATATGCGAAGAATGGTACTAATAATTAAAACAATAATACATTACATGCCCTGATAATAAATATAGGGTCCACCTCTGTCCTAATTTTTGATTTGCAGAAGACTGAAATTGCTGGAAGAATTTTTGGATGTGCTGGCCACATGGACACAGTGACATGTCACATGCTTGCCCTTTGAATCTTTACAAGACAGATTTTACAGTTTTCATGTGCTTGAGGATGACAATAGTGAGTTGTCAATTAGGCATGTCCACCCTCAATGCTAAAGATAGCCTTTCCGAATTAAATATGTCCACATGGACGCATTGGATAGAATGCTTATAGAAAATTACTTTTACCATATGAAAGAAAAATATATGGAGCCGCAGTGAGCAGACATCATTAGCAACATTCTGGGCTACAAAAGATCTCAAAATTTGGGAAGTATTTGGAAGTTCCTCTTTTACACTCTCCGATCGCTAAAAAAAACTTACATCTATATTGTTGAGAGAACCCCAGATTAATTATCCGGGTGAAATGCCAATTTGCTCTCTTTTGGAGTAAGACTCAGGCTCGCTAAGCCTGTCTTTATGACCATTCCGGGTTATACAATGTAAACTACCTTTCTTCCGAAAGGGCTTTATGATAAGATTGATCGTATTGTTCGGCAACGTTGTTGGGTCCAGTAAGCTTAGTCTTGTTAACTGGAAAGATATATGTTCTCCCTGAAATCATGGTGGTGGCAGCATTTGTGATTTAAAGAATCAGTATAATGTGTTCCTCATAAACTTGGGATTTTCCATTATCACCAACTCGGACCTCTTTTGGGTTCAAGTTATCCGCTCCAAATATAAATGGGTTGAAAAATAACTTTCCGGATCAAGCCAAAGGTTCTTGTTCCATTGTTTGGAGGAGTCTCGGCTGCCTTTGGGGGAAAAAATTTCAACAATTCGCATTGGACTCTTGGAACTGGTAATCAAATTAAATTTTGGAGTGACAATTGGATAGGTGATCTTGGTCCCCTGAAGTTTTTGGCTTCTAGTCCACTTACTGAAGGTGATCTTACTAAGAAGGTGAGTGAAGTGGTGAGCAATGACAATTGGCATTAAATTTCTAGTTTATTTCCTTGTGCAGTCTTGCTTCGTATTGCGACCGTAAGGCCTCCTTCTACTGCGGGTGTTTCGCACAAGCCCTATTGGGGTCTAACTAGCTCCGGTGCTTTTAGCGTTAACTCGGTTTACAAGTTATAGCAAACTAACCATTTGGAAGAAGAAAGTGATAAATGGAAGATCATTTGGAATTGGCCAGGGCCCAAAGAATCAGAATAATGCTTTGGATAACAGCTAAAGACAAACTCTTGACCAACAGGGAGCGTCGTAAAAGGCATATGGTTGAGGTCGAAACGTGTGAAACATGTGGCAGCGACAAGGAACACATGGACCATATTTTACGGCAGTGCATGTTTGCAAGGGAAGTATGGACTAAAATCCTTCCTCCTACTCCTTATCATAATTTTTTTACATTACCGTTTGAGAGATGATTTTTTGATAATTTGCAGAGGAATCGTCATGAGAGCAGCGAGCTGTGGCACTCACTTTTGGCATTACGTGCTGGTCATAATAGAATTATCGCAATAAATTCATTTTCAACGAGGAAAGGCGGAGTTCAGACATGCTCGCTCACTCCATCATTCAAACGGGGCATTATACCACATCAGCGAAAAACTGTGGGAACTTGTCAAAGCCTGGTTTGATTCCTGGAACTGAACATCTGATTGGTTGGGAAGACCCCTAATGGTTGGTTGAAAATTACACCGACGGTGTAGTTTATACCTAGAGAATATGGCGGCAGTAGGTGATCTAGCTCGTTCTTGTAACGGGAGTGGGTTTTTGGCCTTAGCAGGGATATTGACAGGTGCACGGTCCTTCAAGCAGAGCTCTGGGGCGCTTTTGATGGCTTAGAAGCGGCTTGAAACAAGGGTTACAGCCTCGTTATCTTAGAGATGGACAACAAACCTGTTGTCGACAATTTGAAAAGCGATGCCATTCAAGTTAATGCAAATGAAAATCTTCTAAGTGCTATCAAGGAGTTAATGTGCAGGGACTGATCCGTTTCCATTTGTCTTGCTCATAGAGAAGGTAGCTAGTGCACGGATCATATAACTAACATTGGCTACTCTCATGACTTGGGTCTGATGATCTGCAGCGATGTCCTGACAAAAATTCATAGGTTCTTAGCTGATGATAATGGTGGGGTTTCTTTCCCTCAGATGTATAGAGGGTCTTAGAGGCTTGTTTTCTTCCGGCCTTGCATCTTCATTAATCTAAAAAAAAAATTATGTATTCATTTTACATTAATTAATTTATAATTTATTAATTAAATTATTCATTTCAGAGTATTTATTTGAATTTGTATGAGGAAATTTTTATTAATCTAAATGATATTTTTAATATTTATGTAGGTTTAGTGAATTAATGATACTTAATTAATAGATATTTTAATGTAATGAACTTAGCATTATAGTGATAACAATACACCTAAAGGACAATTGTAAATGCTAAAAATAATATTTAAAAATAGTATTTTTTAACATAGACACTAGAACATAATTACTTAATTTCATTTATAGCAATCATGCAATTAAAATGCAATTGGTGTTTTACTATCACAATGATTATACATTACATGAAACATAAGTAATAGTAAGAATTAAATTCAAAAGACAAGATACAAACTATAGGACGATGGCGGAAACGGAGACAAACTACAGTAGTGGTAATCAACGACAAAAGTAGAATTAGGCGACGACTGCATCGGGGTTAATTGCGACGACAACGATATTGAACAATGGCACGCCAACATTTGGCGATGGTTGTGACTAGCTACCCAACAATATCGTGGTGAATGACGGTGGTATCGTTGTTTGTCGGCGATATCGTGGTGTACGGTTGCGGGGTGGCTGATAGTGTTGTCATTACGGCAAGAGCAGTAGCTAAAACCAATTATTAAATAATCAGACAGGATTGGCCAGTTTAACTGGTTTCACCGAAAAGTGGGAAGCTATTTAGTCTAACTAATCCAAAAAATTAGAAATCATGTTCAATCGTATTGGACCGGAAGAACCGGCAATTGAACCAATGATCACCCCAATATAAACAACGTTGAACCGGTTGAACCATGGATCATACAAGTTATCTCTAGTTCTTTTTTTAGAATTTTACTCAATCGATGTAACTAGCGGCTGAACACGTTAAATCATAAAGCGGTGGCTAGGGGTGTGCAAAAACCGACCGAAATCGAATTTCCGAACCGAACCGAACCGAATTTCGTTATTCGGTTCGGTTTTTCGGTTTTTCGGTTCGGTTTTCAAAAATAAAAATTTCGGATTTTTTGGTTCGGTTCGGTTTGAATGAAAAACCGACCGAAATAACCGAATTTCCGAACTTTCAAAACAACGTTGATTTTAGTGATTTGATTATACCTGGGCTTTGGAGAAGTGGATCTGACATAATTTAAACTAACCCACTCACCCTAATATCTCATTTCATACTTTCTCATTTTCTATTTACTTCACACTGTCGCCGCTTACCTCTAAACCTAACCATATTCATCAATTTTTCCTTTCCCTCTCTAATTCATATAGCTACTACTAATTATAGTATTCATTTTCTATTTCCCCTTCTTGTTCATTTAGTCATAATTCTTTTCTTTTTAAATTTCTCTTAATTTCGTTAGTTCCTAACATAAATAATAACATCAAAATTTGATTCTAACATCATAAAGGTACGATTTTTATTTAAATTTTTTTATTTGGATTCTTAATAGTAAATCTCTCTCATTTTTATGAATTAAATTCAGATTAATATTCATATATTTTAGACTATTTTTTAAACCCAACCTATGTTATTTATATTTCATATTGCAGTTTTGAATTTTGTCATGTTATCAAGGTTAGCCGTAAATCCCTCTTTTGTTTCACATGAATTATTAGAGTTATTTTATGTTTTTAGAATTTTAATTTTAGGGTTATTTGTTGTTGCTGAAATTTAAATTTTTAGAGTTGATAATTTTAAATGACTAAACTGTGAGTACAAATTGTAAACGACTGAACTATGATAATTTTAGGGTTCTTTTATGTTGAAATTTTTCTGTTCTTGTAATGGCAGTTGTGTTTTTGGAATTGCATTTGTACTTTTGAAGATGCAAATGTGAGTAGTTGCTGAACTTGCTTGCTGTTCTGAAGATGCAGAGTTGAGATTTGATTCTGAAATTTAAATTTCTGAATTTGTATTATGAATTGATAATTTTTTATTTTTAGTGATTTATGTATTTGAAGCCTTCCAGATTTATGAATTATTATTTTTGAATATTTATGTTATTGTTTAGTTTGTTTTGCAAAAAGAAGTAGGTTCTATTAGTTAAAATCGAATCTAATACAGCAATATGCTAAAACCGAATATTTTTTAACCGAACCGAACCGATATTTTCGGTTCGGTTCGATTCGGTTTTTCATAAATTTCGGTTCGGTTCGGTTTTTGTATAAAAAAATTCGGTTACATTTGGTTTTAGCATATTTCAAACCGAACCGAACCGAACCGACCGATGCACAGCCCTAGCGGTGGCCATATACTCATTCGGCCAGTGATTCTGTTTTAAAATATCGGCAGAAACATCGACATACACACATTAAAATATGCATATTTAAGATAAGAGTGATTGACAGATCTTTCAAATCATGTACGATCCATTTTTTTTAATGTTATAAAGTTTTTTAAAAATAAATATTTGTTTATTTATTTTTAATTAAAATATTAAAAAAATAAAAGAGAATATTGCAAGGGAATTTTGTAAATTCATAATTACTTTTAAGTAGTAAAGAATAAAAATAAAAAAATATTATAAAAGTAATGGAAGTAATGAAAACAATAATTATTTTTTTTAAACTGTATGATAAAGGCAAAGTGGACAAATCTATTGGGACGGAAGCAGTATATCTTAAATATTTTTTGAAAGTATTATTTAAAATCTCCAAAATACATGAGTTAATGAATTAGTTTGGTGAAGGAGGAAAAGAAATTTTGAGAGTGAATTAGAATGCAGAAGAAGGAAAAGTGGTGTAGAATAAGAGTTGTGGAGGAAATTCAAACCCAGTTGGCGGCTCTGCCCTCTCTCTCTCACCAAATTTACATTTTATCAAATTCTATAAACCAAAAACGCGTCCAATTGGCCACTTTCCTACCTGGCTCCTCTTTTTTTTTTTTTTTATGTTTTTATAAATTACTCTAATCTTCCCATTTCTCTTCACGCACTTCTCTCTTAGCTTTTCTTTAATTATAAATTTATTATTTTTTCTATTAGTAGACCACACAAACTAATTTCAAGTTTATATATTCAGAGTTTCAGAGATTAAATTATCTGCTTTTCTCTTTTCACATTTTTTGCTCTCTTCTCTTGCCTCTCATTCAGGGGATCTTCCCATTCCAGGTATTTTTTCTTTAATTTTTTACATGTTTCAATTAATTTTATTTTTTGATTTGGATCTGTTTTTGTTGGTGTGGCTCTCTTTTAACTATAAAAGTTTTGATCTTTTGTCAAATTCTGATATGGGATTTTTGTGTTTTAGCTGAATAGTAATGAAAAATAGAGTTTGTATGCATTAAATTAGATTGATTTTTTTGTTGTTGTCCGATATGGGTTTTTGATTATTATGTGTTTTCATTGCCCACGGAACTCTACATTGTTTGTTTGTTGTATGTAGATAGATTACGATAAACCCAGTTTTCAGAATTTCTATTTTTACTTGTTTGTAAAAAAAAATATTGCAACCCTTTTGATTTAACTCTAAAAAGTTTTTTTGCAATTTGAATTTCAGTTGGATAGAAACACTAGAACATAAGATCTCTCCAAAGTTCTGATCTTTGGTTTTAAATTTGACTGTGTTGTTGATTTTCTTGTAATTGTAAACTCAATTCTGATCTGAATTGATTGAATGTTGAACAGAGGAGAGATGGCAGAGACAAAAGCAACAACACCATTGATTCAGCAGTCATCATCAAGAAATCTTCCGGATTTCAAAAAGTCGGTGAAGCTCAAGTATGTGAAGTTGGGCTACCATTACCTAATCACTCATGGAATGTACCTTTTTCTTTCGCCTCTTGTCATTGTTATTGCAGCTCAGCTTTCGACTTTTTCGTTCCAAGATATTTATACCCTTTGGGAGCATCTGCAGTTCAATCTTATCTCGGTCATTGTCTGCTCGACGCTTCTTGTTTTCCTGCTTACGCTCTATTTCATGACCCGTCCTCGCCCTGTCTACCTTGTCAACTTCTCTTGCTATAAGCCGGATGAATCTCGGAAGTGTACCAAAAGGATTTTCATGGATCAGTCCACGATGACGGGAACGTTTACCGATGATAATCTCAATTTCCAGAAGAGGATTCTTGAGAGATCTGGCCTCGGGGATTCAACTTACCTTCCCGAGGCTGTTCTTAACATGCCCCCAAATCCGTCAATGCAAGAGGCTCGAAAAGAAGCTGAGGCTGTGATGTTTGGCTGTGTTGATGAGCTTTTAGCTAAAACCTCTGTGAAACCCAAAGACATCGGAATCTTGATTGTTAATTGTAGCTTGTTCAATCCCACTCCGTCGCTTTCCGCCATGGTTATCAACCATTATAAGCTTCGAGGGAATATAGTTAGCTTCAATCTCGGTGGCATGGGCTGCAGCGCGGGTCTGATATCAATAGCTCTTGCTAAGGATCTCCTTCAGGTCCATCCAAACTCGTATGCATTGGTCATCAGCATGGAGAACATCACATTGAATTGGTACTTCGGAAATGACCGATCAAAGCTTGTTTCGAACTGCTTATTTAGAATGGGAGGAGCTGCTATTATGCTTTCGAACAAAGGATCCGACAGAAGAAGGTCAAAGTACCAGTTAGTACACACCGTACGGACTCACAAGGGTGCCGATGATAAGTGCTTTACATGTGTGACCCAAGAAGAGGACGCCAACGGGAAGGTCGGCGTTACTTTGTCAAAGGATCTCATGGCTGTTGCTGGTGACGCGTTGAAAACCAACATCACTACATTAGGACCTATTGTTCTACCAATGTCAGAACAGCTACTCTTCTTCGCCACATTAGTCGGAAAGAAACTTCTCAAGATGAAGATCAAGCCCTACATTCCCGATTTCAAGTTAGCATTTGAACATTTCTGCATCCACGCCGGAGGAAGAGCTGTTTTGGACGAATTAGAAAAGAATTTGCAATTATCCGAGTGGCACATGGAGCCATCAAGGATGACACTTTACCGCTTCGGAAACACCTCGAGCAGTTCGTTATGGTATGAATTGGCTTATTCGGAATCCAAAGGAAGGATGAAGAAGGGAGACAGAACATGGCAAATAGCATTCGGTTCCGGATTTAAATGTAACAGTGCGGTATGGAAGGCTTTAAGGACTATAAATCCTGCAAAGGAAAAGAACCCATGGATGGATGAAATCCACCAATTTCCAGTTGATGTTCCAAAGGTATCAGTTATTTAGGTACCAAATGATTAGTTACTGTGTTGAAATTATTAAGGGCATGTGAATTGATTTATGTATGGAATAGAGCTATTTTTTTCCCTTTTCTAATTGTTGTAGAATTAGCAGATTAGGACCAGATTATTAAGGGAATTGGAATTGGAATTCGAAACTAATTTGATCTTTGATAAGTTATTTTTAGTTTCAATGATGGCAATTGAAAGTTGCTACTTATGATTTGCTTTCGGGATTCAGCACATGATAGTTCCGTCGCACTAAATTCTGTTATCGAGAGAGGCTAGTTGTCGAATCAAACCAGAATTTTGACAGTTTAATCATCCAAAAATATCTATTTTTTCCTACTTTTCTTGTTAAATTCTAAATTTTTAAAATCATCAATTTTACCCAGTTTTTCAATTTTCTGTTTTAATTGTACCCGTTTTCTTAATTTGGAGTTTTTCAGTTGAAAAATGTGATATTTGATACATATTCTCAACTTTTAGTATTTATTTTTTAAAATATTAGAAGCTTATTTGAATTACGTATTAAATATGAAGGATATATTTCAATTTTTTTCAAAATGAAAAAACTCTAATGTGAAGAAATGGATACAATTGAAATTCAAAATGAAAAATTGAGTAAATTGCCGATTAAAAATTTGAGATAAAGTTGTAAAGATAAAGTACTTTTAGATTATTAGACCTTTTTTGACCCTGTAAATTGCATATGTGGATCGACTGTTTATGCACAGAAAAGTTTTTTTTTACTATTTTAGTCTGAATTTGTTTTATGAATATCTTAACTTTTAAAAAATATATCAAACTGTATGCTACTTTTAATCATTTATGACCGTCAATGTACTAAAGACAGATAGACTACATTTATTATTTCATCTACAAATTAGCAAAAATATATCATTACAAACAAATACACTTAAATATGTATAATTCAAATGTCCGAAAACATAAACAAAATTGAAACTTATTTTTGACAAAGTTAATCTTTTGGTGAACTGGGCAAACATTTGAACTACGCATGTATACTGCGAAAAATAACATAGATCATAGATACCATTCCTACACAATGAGGCGGGTGGGCATCAGACTAGCAGGCATTTAATTATTGGGATCCTCCAAAATATTAGGAGCATAAAAGATCCAAATGGAAGAAAAATCCACTGATATATTTTTCCAACATCAAATTATGCGATTCAACACTGATGCAGCCAATTTAATACAAACAGTTAATACTGCAGCCATGACTATTGACTAAAAATTAAGCAAAGATTAGAATTGTTAAATAATGTCATTATCCACATTCACAGCATCCCAAACATACCGATTACAGAGTCTACAGACTTAAAAGGAGGAAAATAAGTATAAGCTGAGAAATTTAGACACAAATGAAAAACCCTAAGCTCACAGAAAGTTTCAAACAAATTCATGGTCATTTGGCGCAGAGAATCACATCGGTAATGAGAGAATTTTCCCCCTAGACAGACAGAATGCATGGAGCGAAGCTATTCCTTAGACGATTTGTTAATAAGGGACTTGTGGATGTGAGGAATGACTCCACCACCTGCGATGGTACCCTTGATTAGAGTATCGAGTTCTTCATCACCACGAATTGCAAGTTGCAGATGCCTGGGAGTGATACGTTTCACTTTGAGATCCTTGCTGGCGTTTCCGGCTAACTCCAACACCTCTGCAGTTAAATACTCCAAAATAGCAGCAGAGTAGACAGCAGCTGTTGCTCCTACTCTGCCGTGAGCGGTGGTTCTAGACTTCAGTAAACGATGGATACGTCCAACTGGGAACTGCAAGTTACACCCTGTTTAGAAGATCCACTAGCAAATGTTTTTGTAGTTCATGATATTTAACAACCACCAAATAGCACAGCAAAAAAATTGAATTAAAAAAAAACTTATTCTATGTTAATTCAATTCCACGAACCAAACATAGCCTAAGAAGTACAGCCCATCGAATTTGAACACCAAAAACCAATCCGGTTCCCTGTTTTAAGACGAGCGCACTTCCAGCTCATAATTAAGCAGGCTTTAAAATTCAGCAATTTACCCCTCTGCTAATTCACTTAAACATTCAGAAATTTTTCAACATTCTAAAGTCAGCTATAAGTTTATTTGGGTGAAAGTTCTCCATCCTCGAACAAAAGAAATCCCTAAATAGTTAACCTATGTAGCACGAACACGAATAATACAGAGAAATGGGACATCTGGATATGACACGGCGAAACAGTGTTAATTTAATGTTTCCACTTTCCAATGATAAAAATGTCTGAAATGAAAAACGTTGATCGATCGGATGAAGTGTCCGTGCTGTGCTGTGGTATGCAAATTGTTGAAAGCAATGATAATTAGAACAAGAAATTTAGACAACATAAGCAAAGGTTAAAACCCTAGAAGAATCAGCAATACAAAATTATAATTTCATCATATATTTTAGAGTTTCTGGTCCAATCAGAAGACTAGCTCGAAACTTAACAGCATATTTATTAAAAAAACAAATCTAAATCAGAAAAAGTGAGCTAAAAAGGAGAATTAAAATAAGCAAACAAAAATCTAAAACCCTAATTAGATAAAAGAAAAAGAAGTGAGAGAGAGAGACCTGAAGGCCAGCACGAGAAGAACGAGAGGTGGGTTTTTTCTTATCTTTGTCCTTGTTCACTGCGGCTGAAATCTTGCCCGTAGTCAAACCCTTTGCGCCTTTTCCAGACATGATTTGTGGCCCAAACAAAAACAAATACGAGAGACAGATACCGAGTCAAACAGGATCTGGTCTCAATTTCAGAGGCGGAGAAGACAGCTCCCCGTCGTCAAAACTAAACTAAACTAAACTAAAGTGGTTTTTGTTTGGAGTTAAAAACTTTAAAACTCAAATCCTAAGCACGGAAGTGTATCTACTACTTTTATTTTGTACTACTTATTTTCCACTTTACTAAACTACCCTTTCCTTTTATGCTTTCTTTCCAATTATTTTCCGTAAGAAAATAAACTAAAAAAAGTGAAAATAAGAATAACAAATACTATAACACTATATTGGGTTAATTTTATAAAAAATCACAACCTTTATATGAATTTTTATTTTAATCACAATCTTTAAAAGTTGGCATTTAAAGGCACGACCTTTTATTTTGTTTCAAATATATCACCAAAATAAAATTCAGTGTATTTTTTCTGACGAAAAATTACTAATTTTATATACTCTAACCGAAAGATAATAGTATTTGGTGTCGATTTATATTGGATCTTTAATGAAGAACTTAGTAAAAAAACATTAAAATGATAGATTTGAAAAAAATAAAAGGTCATGATTTTTATTTGGCAATTTTTAAAAGTCATAATTAAAATGAAATTTCGTATAAAAGGTCATGATTTTTTATGAAATTAACCCCACTATTCTTTTTATTTGAAAAGAGATAAAATAGATCTATCTCTAATTAAAAAAAATCAGAAGAGGATATTTATCATTTATTCAGATTATTTATGACTTTAAAGTTTAGCTCAATGATCAAATAAACTTGTACGTCCGAAAAAAATTCAGATATATCCTCAACATCCTAAAAAATGAACAACCAAACCCTGAATTTGACACCGTCTCATTGCTTCGAAGAGGCCGTAAGATAAAGCCACGTATTAAATGGCAAACGGTAATATCAACCACGTAGGAGTAAACTAACGACGGCTTCAAAGCAATGAGACGGTGTCAAAATTGGAGGCCTTGAGTTCATTTTTTAAATTTGAACCTTTCCGGAGTTGGAGTTTACTTGATCTTGGCGGAAAATTTTAAGAGTATAAATGATTATCTTTATTTTATTTTTCCACTCATTTATTCCTCACCCTCTTTTTCTGTTACAGAATTATGTTTTTTCCATCCATCTTTTTCTATCTGAATTTCCATAGGTTTCCAAAGAAAATATTAGGCCGATGTGTGATCATTCGATAGTTTAGAGGTACCTAATTTAATCAACCTATTTTACTTAAATTTGATTAGTTTTTTTTAGTTAATCATGCTAATTTAGTTTGATCAATAAACAAAATTAATTCAATTAACGATACAAGTCTTAAAAAATTAGTTAACTAAATTAATTAAATATGTTACATGTTTTATATCTTTATTTAGGGGTGATGTTATAAAAATTCACCAAATACACGTTTTATCAATTTAATCATACCTTTTAAAACTTATCATAAAGATACACAAAACTTTTTTTTTTTATATCCATACCCGGTGCTCAGATGACACTCATTCGTTGGTGTAATTTGCTAAGGTGAATGTCATTTTTAGATCAGCATTCATGTCACCAATCTTTGCAATCAAAACTATTATGATGTCTTGAATGATTTTTTTACAGTAGTTATTTTCTGCATAAATATTTTTTTGTTCCTAGTTTTCCAAAAGTATAAACAATTGCAAC
This sequence comes from Mercurialis annua, assembly GCF_937616625.2. Lineage (NCBI taxonomy): Eukaryota > Viridiplantae > Streptophyta > Magnoliopsida > Malpighiales > Euphorbiaceae > Mercurialis > Mercurialis annua. The sequence continues at coordinate 51,746,328 of NC_065570.1, read as the reverse complement.
TGGCATAATTCTGCTGCAATTAGCTAACAAACCCTTTCCTGAAGCCTTCCTGCTGAACCAGCTTATCATTCTTCTCCAACAGCTCAAATCTCCTGAACATCTGTAGACAGGCAAGACTCTTTTCCAAACACACTTTGCATAACAACGTTCAAGAGTTTCAGTGGTACTGGAATACATATCACACATGTCAGAATCAATAATAACCCACCTCTTCATTTTATCTTTAGTTTCCAGCTTTCTCATAATAGACTGCCAAATGACAAAGTTAAATTTGGAGATTACCCCAGACAAACTTGTACCAATTCACAGTAACATACTTCTCTCTGAGATTAATCCAGGTCTGTTTGATAGATAATCTATTGTTCTTAACCACTCCAGAAAAAGCTATCTTTATTTATTATTCTTATCAGTTTAACCGAATTAACCGACTAATTAGTTGATTCGGTTTTGTATGTTCAGATTTTGTTAATTCTCATTAAAAGTCTATATCTTGATCCATTCAGATAGATAAATAAGTTATTTTGATTTTAGTTTATTGATCTGTTATTAACTGAACTCAATGCTTTGCTCACCCCTAAATATGCCTTCATTACGGGTATTGCCATTGATATCAAATTCCAATTTTATTTTTTTTTAGTCTCAAGTTGGACTATTTTTATCATCTACTACAAATGGAAAGGGAGCATTTTTAAAAATCCCGATCCCAAAGTTTTGAAAGTATACCCAGCGTACATATCACTTGAGTTAAAGCTCACTGATATAAGTTCAAATTTGGTTTAGTTGGTCCTCATAACTATTATCTAAGTTTCGACATTTCGTACAAAAACTTACCAAACTGAAATTAGAACCTCCCTCTCCATTTTTCAATAGTGAAAATTATATTTCGTATGGTGTTTAAGAAAATATTGATATTTTATTATCCTTATTAATTATTATTTTTAATAATAATAATAATTTATGTAAAATATAAATTAAATAAATATATTGTTTAGATAATGAAAAATCAGTTTTGACATGAACATCTCTTAATTATATTTATTACCTTGAAATTCTACTAAATTAATTATCTTATAACTAAACTGTGTTCAATAGTAGTATTTAGGGTTAATTACTATTATCCCTATGAGGTTTGGTCCGAAATACTAAGGTAATTAAAACCCCCTTACGAAGACAAAAAGAAGAATGAAATTGAAGTTAATAGTATATCACTTGAAATAGAAAATAAACTTCTAAAATGTAACATTCTAGGAAAAAAGAGTCTTTAGGATAATTTTATCTTAGGCTTAATTACTTAAAAACCACTCACCTTGAATTTTTTTTTTCGTTTATACCCTGACCTAGGAAAAAATTCATTTATACTCTGACGTATGTATTTATGTTTCACCTCTACCCCGAGGCACTAAATTAACCTCTTTTCATTAAAAAAAAAATTAAAATAGTTCTTCATTTTTAACCTAAGCTAATTAGAGTTTAATTAGAAATGAATTTTTCTCTAAATGAAGGACTATTTTAAACTTTTTTTTAAATGAAAAGAGGTTAATTTAGTGCCTCGGGGTAGAGGTGAAACATAAACACATACGTCAGGGTATAAATGAATTTTTTCCTAGGTCAGGGTATAAACGAAAAAAAAGTTCAAGGTGAGTGGTTTTTAAGTAATTAAGCCTTTATCTTATGATACACTTACAAATGTGTATCATGAAATAAAATTTGTTCCATTTGTATCAATTTTCGCCTGGACTTCATGCATCCTGATTCTGGCAGGTTAGGAGTTTTAGACTTAGGGGAGTATAAACAAGTTAGACTATTCACGAGTTACTCGAGATCGACTCGAAAAATTTGAAATCGGCTCGATCTCAAGAATCAATTATGGAGAGTCATTAGCCTAAACAAACCTCTTATAAACATAGTAATTTTTTTTTTATTATATTAGCTTTTTATAACTCTTAATTTAGATATGTATCATATTAATTGGTTACATTATATATTTTATAGTGAAATACAAAATAAAATAATATGTTTATTTTAAACAATTATTTTTATGTTTATTTTCGTTGTGCTCGGGTCGAGCTCGAGCTTGGGTAACTCGGATATTGGTCGAACTCCAGCTCAAAAATTTAAATCCATTCAAGCTCGAGCCTCAGCTAAACCCATTTATGCCTCTATTTAGAGTTGCATTTGCTTAGAAGTAAGGAAGTTGAGGACATGTTTTGATTATCAGAGAGCATATATCTCAGAACTAGTTCTTCACAACCTACAAATGGAAGTTATAATATGTTTACAGATTTTCACTGTCAACATGAAGATATAAGACATGCTTTTGTGGGACAACTTTAAAGGCAGAGTCTAATGCAAAACATATATGGTCCACCCTATCTATTCAATGCATCATTAACTATTTATAATAAGGCAAACTCTATACCTCAGCATCATTTCATAACCCCAAAATAAGAAAACCACCAAAATAGATACTCAGCCGGTGCTGCCATATCATTCCTTCACGGGTTCTTCCTTGTCTTTGCTCTTCCTATCGTCTGCAACATGGAAGCCCTCGATCTTACGTGCGACTTCTTCTGCTGTTACCTTCACTTTTTCAAGCGATCCAACCTTCAGCTTTTCGAGCGATCCAACCTTCACCTTTTCAACCGTGCCATTTGCTGCGTGCCCTTCAGAGTCGTCATGAATCAAAGGGCCTGTCTGCCATATTCTGATAGTTCCATCTTCAGATCCTGAGGCGTATGATTCCCCTCCTGGTGCAAAACGCACACAGTGCACAGGACCATGGTGACCCTTATTGCATGCTGTAAATACCACATTCAAGAAAGTTAACCATTCAACCAAAATAAGAAACCACCAAATATATTTACGCCCATGTAGAAAATTAACCCCTGAAAAAGCTTAACAAATTCAAATAGCTTCTAAAATTCAGACAGTGAGCTAAAATTTACTGTGATGTCTCTCTCTCTCTACCCACTGCAGTATTATCCAAACGAAAGTTTGAAGATGAAAATATATGCAGAAAGAGCTTTCTCCTGTTTAGTTAATTCAATGCATTATGTTGGAAGATGTACCTATCTCGCTGCCGGTGTGGAAATCAAATACATGAACCCACATATCTTCCCCTCCAGCAATGAACTTGTTCCCATACTTAGGTTCCAGTGAGGCTGATTCTATTGTACAAGGCATGTCGTAGCTCTTCACTAGTCCAAAACTAGCCGGAGAAAAAAGTGAAAATATAAATATATCAGCAGTCAGAAAACTCTTGGTATGAAAAGAGACTAAAATCAGCTCCAAACTTACTGGTTTGCATCCCAAAATTTGACTGTAGAACCATCACAAGTCGTTATATATCGACCATCTTGACTCACTTCAGCACTAGTCACAGATGATTTGGTCTCGAGGGTTTGCACTATCTCGCCACTTCTAACATCCCATAGTCTGCAATAATCAATTTTTTTCAAAGGTGCATAATAAATTATTGATTATATATAAACATGTATTTAAAACATAAGATTCTGAACAAATGCAAGAATACAGTTGGTCCATTATGAGCAAAGAAAATCTTATAGATAGCTAGGACAATTATTAGGGGCTTATTAGGGATTTTAATCTTAAGAAAAATCAGTCTTTGCACACAAGTATGCAAACACAAACGTGCACCATCACACGTTGCTTTTCAAGCTTTAAGCATCAATAATGGAAGAAGCCTAACCTCACACCCCCTATGTCAGTGCAAGAACTTAGTATTGTTTGATCACTATGAAGCCATGCAACAGTTCGGATTGAACCAGGAGATTTGTCAACCTCTCTTGGAGGCGCATCTGGTCGATTCAAATCAAAAATGCGGAGGACTTTCTCTACTCCCCCGGTGAGTAGAAGATGAGTATCCTGAGGCAGAATTGGAATATTTGTGAGTATGATTGAAAGATAAATATCCAGTAAAGGACAACTCACCTCACCCACTCACCCTTTTTGTTTGATTTAAGTCCACAAGGTTTTAATTCTTATTACAACAGCAAACAATGTACGGAGAACGTCAAAAGGCTTGAGCAAACAATTGGGACGGCAAACAATTTATTTGTATTAACATATTCATCTTTGATAGACATTAACCATTCTTTTTAAGGTTTCCCCGCCTACCAAGCTTAAGAAATTATGAAAACCCATAAAATTCAGAAGAAAAGAATAACAAATTTAAATTGCTTGTCAGTTGCAACTTTTCCTATAGCATTACACCAAAAGAGACGGGCACGAGAAGCCTCAAGTAAATGACATGCCAATGACAATTTCTCGGAGTGTGACTACATCACTGAATTATTGAAATTTGCATGCATGTTTTCAAGCACAAATTACATTACTGGAACGGTACCATCCTTTGCCAAATAATGGAACCAGAAAATGTGCATCAAATGTCAAGTATACCTCTGAAAATGCACAAGCACGAACTATGTGTTTGTGTTCAAATGAGTGCAACACGTCCCCTGTTAATGCATCCCACACTTTCCTGCATGAGGTGCAATTTAAACTCTCTCAATTAAGTCCTTTATAACAATAGAGATCATAGGTCTGTAGCAGATGACAATTATGCTTTTCATATCAAAAAAGACAATAACACTATCAAAAGAAATCCGTCTCTGAATTCAAGAAACATGACCCACTAATAGAGATAGCATCAATAATCATCTATTACATTTACAGTTTTATACATACAGAAATCAACATAATTAACATCTCCAATGTCCAATACTCATGGTGTAATCAGTAACAATTTCCAACATGCCTAGCCTCTACTAATTGTGTAATAACTTGGATCAAGTCTTCTGAAGAACCCAACAGTAAACACTCATATAAGAGCAATAGATCTAAAGAAGTTCATTCGTGTATGAAGTGCATTTCAAAAAATTTATTCATCCTGGGTATAAAGAGGTATTAAAGGAATATTAAAAAATAGAACAAGTGAGAATTATTGAGTAAAGAAAACAGCATGAATAAGTTCTTTTATATTCTGTCACTCATAATCCAACAGCAAGTTTGAGCAAGTGAAATATCACAGAAACCTGTCTTAAAAAAGATCGTCTCCGGGAGAAGCACTTTGTCATACATAAAGACATTACGACAATCCTCTTTATGTTTTCACGTACATTCATCTCATAACATACATAAAGACATCATTAACCGACGAGTATAACAGAAAAATCATTAAACCTTCAAATGAAATGACAAATAACAGATGCATACGCAGTAAAATCGGCAGAACCAGAAGCAGCACGTAAACCATTGGTATCCAAACAGCAACTCCAGACTGCACCTTTATGTCCCTCGAAAGTTCCAATCCAATCACCAGTCTCTCCATTTCTTAGCATGGGACTAGAATCTAAACACAGCAAAATCCATCTTACTAAAACCTCCTTGATCATTATAACATAAATCTCTTAAGATTTGATTCATAAAATGCTAACTAATTCATCAATCTAAGAAACTTAATAAAATAACATTAACAAATCATGGGTTATAGCTAAAAATATGTAATTAGCCGAATAAAACAGAAAAGCAAGAAAATTAGAAGATAGGCAAAAATACCCTTGCTAGCACTGATGAGAAAGTAACCGTCGGGAGTGATAGGGCTATAGAAAAGATCAACAACGGGGCGAGAATGGCCATGGCAAACAAGTGGAACCGCAATCCTCTTCTTATCCATCACTCAATTTTATAAACAGAAAACTAATTACCAAAAAAATGCTACAACAAATTGATGATCTAAATCTATAAATAAATGCAAAAATAAGAATTGGGTGTAATTTTTTTTACAGAAATTTGTAAGAGAAGTTATAGGGCGGTATCGGAGACAGGTGGGGAAAAGCTGAAAAGTGTGAATCCACACCTCCAAACCCTAGCTCTGAAAAATGGGGAATTAAATGAAGAAGAAGAAGAAGAGGAAGGAAGAAGAAATGTGGTTAGTGTGTAGAGACAGAGCTGTGAAGACACAGGGCTGGGCGCAGGAAAAGCTTTGCTTATGGATCTCACTCTTTTATAGATAGTGTCTGTAGAACTGGATGTTGGGTTTGTTTTGTTTTTTCAGTTATGGACTTTGATCTCTTTTCTCTAAGCCCAACCAACAGTGTCCAAGTGAATCATATACTTGGTGTATAAGGGATGGGAAAAAAACGATCAAACCGATTAGTCGAATTAAAATTGAAAAATCAAATCTGAAAATATGGTTAGTCGGTATAAGAGTTTGGACTTAGACTTTAATTTCAATTTTTTATGTTTATGGTTTAAGTTCAGAATTTGAAATTTTAAAACCTCGGTTAACCGATTAGTCGGTTTATAAATAATATATATTTATAAATTATAATTTAAAATATATATACATATATATTCTAAATTTGTTTAATAATTAAAATAAAATACATTTTCTAATCCACATATATAAAAACCGTGAACATAAAAATATGTAAAATATATATTTATATTTAGAAGAATATATATATAAGAAATATTTTGAAAAAATAAATATTTTTCTTAATAAAATATTTACCTAATAAAAATAAAAATATATAGCATTATAAAAATAACTATATCCTTATTTGTTAAAAGAAAAGATAGCATTGTAGTTTCATATTGGACAACAATTAAACTTTAATATTATAGAATTTATTTTTTAATTTTTTTTACTTTTTTATGGTTATATAATTAAAAACCATAAACTGCTAAATGGTTAATCGTTTTAAATTTTAGATTTATATTTTTAATTTTAAAAATTATAATATTATGAACCAGCTTACAAATGGCGCTCATAGACCTATTAACTGGTCCATACTCGTGCCTAATTTTGATTGGGTTTTAATATAATAGTTAACGTGTAAATATGTAACTTAATGGCATGGGTGGTTTGAGACAAAATGTGCACCATTCGAGAGTTTTAACATGCAATGCTTGCTAAATAAGGATAGTAATTTTTGGATGTGTAGATAATATTTTTAAAAACCTTTGTTTTTTTACGAAAACTATTAAAAATAAAAATTGTTTGAAATTATTTTAAAAAATATTTTTTAAAATGTTGACGAGTCGTGTTATTATAAATTATTTAAAACTATTGTATAGAAATCTGGGCACCATAGTCGGTTCCAATCTCTGCTACATCCTTAAACTGGTGATTATTATAATCTGGAATTGCCAAATATATAGGCTTGCGGGTGGTCCATATTTCGTAATTTGACAACGACTATGGATTTTAGCTCTAAAAAGTGAGTTCTTGTCACAAAAATAAAAATTGGAATAGAAGAGGAAAGTACACTAATAAAAATTTGGAGTGTGAGCTACCATAGAAAAATCAATTTAAAAGATGAATTTTAAAAATAAATTTTTTTTGCTCCTTATGAAAATATCAAGAAATAATTCATTTTCATATCCTTAGATTATATGACTTTTAATTATTTGGTTCTAAAACTAAATTTTATCTTTTTCTGTTTCTAAAACTTAGCGAAAATGTATTTTAAATTCTTGAACGACAAAAACGGCGCCGTTTATTGTAAAAACTTGTATTTTCGAATGTAATGAAACATAATCGTCTCTATCTTTTAGATACTTAAAAATACGTTTTTACTAAATTAAAAAATAAGAAAAAAATAAATTTTAATTTTTTTTTTGAAGAAATAAATTTTAATTTAAGAAACAGATAATCAAATAGTGGTATAGTTTAACGACTTCAAATTGAGTTTTTCCAAATACCAATCATCAAAATTAGTTTCCATTTAGGTTTAGGACCTGAAGGCCCGTAATGTTATAGAAACCGCCATAAGCAAGCCCAAAATGAGTCCACCACAAACGTAACAAACACACGATCGAACCGAAAACCAAACCATACCGGAAAGGACTCGTATCTCAAATCGAATTCTCTGTGTCTTGTCGTCAAAGAAAACCCTTTTATCAAAAACACCTGCAAATCTCACCAATTCTCCAAACAATGGCAGCAGTAGGCGTCGAACATAAACACCCCGATTCTATGATCACCGACGAATCTTGCTCCGCTAAACCCGCCGTAAAACAAGGCGAGGGATTGAGACAGTATTATCTCCAACATATTCACGAGCTTCAGCTTCTCGTCAGGCAGAAGACCCATAATCTTAATCGCCTCCAAGCTCAGCGTAATGAGCTTAATTCTAGAGGTATTTGTTTTTGACCTCAAATTTTCATTCTTTTTAATTTGTTTGAATTGGGAATCTGGGTGTTGGTTATTTAAATTGTTGGCTAGGGTTTGTGGTTTTCATTGAGTTGAATACTTTAGGAAATTTTAGTTTCTTTAATATGCTTGGATCTACAAGGTTAGCACTGAAATTAATTACTTGGTTATTTAGCTAAAATTTGACTTGCAGTAATTGGGTTGATAAATGATGCTGTATTCATGTTTGATATGGACAGTGAGGATGCTTAGGGAAGAATTACAGCTGCTTCAGGAACCCGGGTCTTATGTTGGTGAAGTTGTCAAAGTGATGGGCAAAAATAAAGTGCTTGTTAAGGTACTTTGTTTCAATTCCTGCTTTCCCGCTTATAATTCCGATATATGGTGATAGTCATTTTGATCTGTTTACACCCATTCTGCTTTAGTTGATGTCTCTTGGTGCTGTATATAGACTTATCTACTTTATTTTCTGGAAATTGTTAAAAGTTGCTGTTTTTGCTTTGTGATTCATATGATTGAAAGATGGTTCCAACTAGGAAAGTAGGATGCTTGTGACAGTGAGTCTGTTATATTTTTTTTCGTTTTTGGGAATTAAATTATTATTCATTGAATAATTTAGGAATGGCAACCTTCTCAGGAAAAGCATATACTTGATGGAAATTGTCAATTAATATTCTGGTGCGGATAAATATACTTCATTGGGGATTTATGGTTTCCACGTAGTTTTAACTTTCTAACATCCTATGCGTGCTGTAGGCTAATGATATGTGCTATATTTTTTAAAATGGGGACTTTATGTGGATAAAGTTGTTTGAAATTGCTGGCTTTAAGATATCTATCTAAGAAGTATTTTTATTCCCTCTTATTTCCAGGTTCACCCAGAAGGGAAATATGTTGTTGATATTGATAAAAGTATTGATATCACTAAGATTACACCATCAACCAGGGTTGCCCTCCGTAATGACAGCTATGTTCTTCACTTAGTCTTGCCAAGCAAAGTTGATCCGTTGGTTAACCTTATGAAAGTAGAAAAGGTTCCAGATTCTACATATGACATGATTGGTGGTCTTGATCAGCAAATTAAGGAGATAAAGGAGGTTTGTCAGAACTTCTTCTTGTTTACCTTAATTATACTTTTACTTTGTGTCTGTCTTGCTAATTGGCTTTGCGGTTAACTTTCTTTTAATCTTTTCAGGTCATTGAGCTTCCTATTAAACACCCTGAGTTGTTTGAAAGTCTTGGAATTGCACAACCAAAGGTAATGAAAAGTCATTAACCTATTTGATATGTTAATTAATCTTGTTTCTGAAAAAAATCTGCTTTAAATTCTTAAAATGTATTTCTAACACCATCTTTCATGGCAGGGTGTTCTTCTGTATGGGCCTCCTGGTACAGGAAAGACACTGTTGGCTAGGGCAGTAGCACATCATACTGACTGTACTTTCATCAGGGTTTCTGGTTCTGAATTAGTTCAGAAATACATTGGTGAAGGGTCTAGAATGGTCAGAGAACTTTTTGTAATGGCAAGGTTTGTCCCCAGTTCTTCTCTCTTTTTATTCTAGCTGCTTGTAGTTGAGTTGATATTTTAGTATTTCTTCTGTTTTTTTTGTTATTCCCCAACTTTCATTTAAATATTAACATTGCTAATTATAAGCAGTGTGTCTTATACACTCCAATCTAATCAGAACTAAATGAAGAAAGACAAACCGACGGGCAATAAACTTGTATCACTCTACTCAAACTTCATAGCATTGCCCTACTGCCATCTTAATATGATATGAATAAGGAATATTCAATGTGCATGTTTCTATGCAGATTTAGAAGTGGTTTTTAGTTAATAAATTGTGTGCTGTTGCGATGTCCTAACTGAAGCCTAATCTGAAGTCATATCAGTACAGTGTTTGCTCTTGTTGAGTTATAGTGACTGCATCTTGTATAATAATATGTGCTTCTGTTTGTTATTTTTGGATTTTCTACAGGGAGCATGCTCCATCAATCATTTTCATGGATGAAATTGATAGTATTGGATCTGCCAGAATGGAATCTGGCAGTGGAAATGGTGACAGTGAGGTTCAGAGGACTATGCTGGAGCTTCTCAATCAGCTGGATGGATTTGAAGCATCTAACAAGATCAAGGTACTGTCTAAACATCCAGAAGAGAGTAGTGCATTATTTTGTGTTCCGTTTTCTTGCTGCTTATTACCTCCTATGGCTTGTGCTTTTGAACAGGTTTTGATGGCAACTAATAGGATTGACATCCTTGATCAAGCTCTCCTTAGGCCTGGACGAATTGACAGGAAAATAGAATTTCCAAATCCTAATGGAGAGGTGTGTGCCATTATCACTCGTTGTTTGTTTTCATTCATTTTCCTTTTCTTGTTTCTTTCACTGTTTCCTGCTATCTATTGGCTCCAAGTGATGTAATGCTTTGACTAATGAATATGCAGTCACGTTTTGATATTTTGAAAATCCATTCAAGAAGAATGAATCTGATGCGGGGGATTGATTTGAAGAAAATTGCGGAGAAGATGAATGGTGCATCAGGGGCAGAGCTCAAGGTATTTCTTTTATCACTCTGTTGGTGTGATATCAACCTTTGGCAAGCAATGACCATTTAATAAAAAGGATATATGTTCCCAACCTTTGGTCTATTCACATTTGATGCTTTTTATACTTTCACAAAATGCATCTTATTCATGAAATTAGTTATCCCTAAGTTTGAATTTGCGCCTTTGCGGACTGATATGTTATTGCAATTGCTCAAAAACACAATTTGTTCCTTCTCAGGAGAGAACCAAAAATGGAATAGAAAAAGAGAATAGGATATAATTTAGACCTCCGCATTATGAACCAGGCATGTTTATCATATTTTATAATGCTTTTATGACTAGTTATCAACACCACTATTCAAGGCATGGTATCCATGGAAAATCGGATGATTGCGCTTAGGGATAATACGATAGAAGTTTGGAATTTTCTATGTGCATCATTACAGAGGCAAATGTCCTCACAGTTCTTTAAAAAATGGCTTTTAAACTTTATTTTTTTTCATGTCTATGGTTTACGTGAATATGTATCGTATTTTTTCTTCCACAGGCTGTATGTACAGAGGCAGGAATGTTTGCTCTAAGGGAAAGGAGGGTCCATGTAACACAAGAAGATTTTGAGATGGCAGTAGCAAAGGTCATGAAGAAGGAGACGGAGAAGAACATGTCTCTACGCAAGCTTTGGAAATAGGTCTTTTATTATGTAATTTCATGTTTGAACCTTTAGGAATATGAAGAAAAGGAATCAAATAGTCTATGCTTGGCAGTGTGTCATATTTGCTGGACTGGTTTTTCTTTCTTGCTCGGGACCTTGTTGCCATGCATGTGCTTTCAACTCCCCAGGTCAATGGAGCGTCGGAAAGACAGCATCCCTCCTTGTTGAGGGGATCCTAATTCAGTATTTTTTTAATCATCATTATCGTTTATCTGTGTATTACTTATCTTGATTTGATTTGATTCTGATCCTCTTAAGTCGCATTAAAAAAAACTCTCTTTATGCTGTGTGGATTTATCCTCAATTGGATTTAATCAAACATCCTCATAATTTCAAATGTGTTACAGTATTTAATTCTATAATTTTTATTTATTTTAGAGCACTTCTTTGTTTTCATATTTATCAGTTATGCAAGCATGGATATTCTTATGATTATCATTCGGTATTTTACAGTTCACGCGGTCTGATATAAATTATGAAGTGTTTAAAATACTAAGTAGAAAATTTCTATGCACTCAAAACGCCTCTTGTCATTAGCGCGATTAGTACAAATATTTCAATGTTTATCAAGCTTTAATTTTTGACTGGCTGACATGTATATTATATATTAATTTTATTTAATCAATTCAATTAGTGGCATCTAATCCTTAATTTACTGTACTTTCACACTTGCTTATATAAAATAATCGAGGAACAAAATTTGCAGTAGGAAGTTCCTACAGACTAAGGCTCACATTAATAAGGAAAAAGGGTTAAATTAGCTCTTCATATTTGGCTGAGGATTAAATTGGCTATCTATATTAGGAAGGTGCTAAAACACCTTTAACGTTTAAAAACATCTCAAATAAGCCCCTTCTTCTAACACTGGTTTAAAAAACCGTCAATTCTAGCTTAGTTGGATTATGATGTTCTTTATGTATGCAACAGTTCAAATATATCTTTTATGTATAAAAGAATTTCAAATGTGCCTTTTATGTATGCAACAGTTCAAATATACTTTTTATGTATAAAAATTATTCAAATATATTTTTTTATGTATAAAAAGATTATAATATTATCTCATATTGAATTTAAGCATCAAAATACTGCACTCGATAAGCCCGCGAGCCTAGCCGTATTTTAGTAAAAAAAATTATTCTTTATTATAATATTCTAAATCTTTTATAAAATTTAATTTATAAATATTTATATAGATATCAAGTCGAACCAATGTTATTTGTTTTTCATCTTCATCTGTCACCATCATCTTTAATATAGAATTGATTTAATTGATTTTCCATTTCCATGATAAGCGAATCAGAAAATCTTGCAAAAACCAAAATCCAAAAATACGAATCTATTGGCAGAAGAGAAATAAAATAAAGAAGAAAAGAGATAATTGTAACAACAACAAAATTTACGAAGAAGCTTGTCACAAGAGATAAGATATAGCCACTCTATGATTTTTAATTTTAAAAATAACTAAATAGCTCTTGAGTCTCAATCGATTTGATCGAAATTAGTTTAATAATTATAAATCAAGTATATTTAGAAGGATATTAAGATTATAGAGATTATGACATTTACTGAATGAATCTATATATTAATAATCATTTTAGGAGCTTTTAATAGTTTTTCCTTTTAGCAAAAAAATATGGGTGATGTATCTAGAAGTTTTTGTAGTCTGTGTACTACCTCGCTAACGTGATACCGCGTGAGGTATTAAAGTTGACATTTTTATTTTTATCACGTCCTAAGGATTTGGTCCTATTATGCGATGACAATTCTTTTAGACATTTATGACTTGTGAAAACATTAGTATTATTCGGGTGGCAATTATAGAAGTATTCGATAATCCAATTTACTATTTTTTTTATTAAAGACATATTGTATAAAGATGTGAGATTACAAACTAAATCGTCCAAGTATATCGTAGATCAAATTAAAGAAAATAAAGAACAATCTGAAACTCCATAATCGATCCATGAAAAAAAAACAACAATAAAAATTATAGAGTTTCAGATTGTGGTATTATTTTTTTAATCTTGTATTTAATTTTAATAATTATTTTGATTTTTATAAAATTATTCTAAATTGATAATTCTAATTTTTTATGTCATGTGTAATAATATTGTAATTAATCTTTTCTATTATTTATAAATTTTATATTCAATATAGTACAAATAATTACTTTAGAGATATTATATTAACTTTAATAATTTTTCAGTAGCAACTAAATTTTATTTGTTTTACTCTAAAACAAATAAGACAAGTTTTTAAAATAAACTTAGCAAAATCTGATCGTCACGTGTCAAAATCAGGTTATCATGTATTTTTATCCGAAAAATCTTATTTAAAGTAAAATTAAAATTTAGTGACAACAATATGAAAAATTAAGATTTGGTCATTAAAAAAAAACAAAAAAAAAACGATGTTTGAATATTCAAAAGATCAATTATCTTTAATTTCATTAATCTCTTATTCAACAAGCCATAGGAGACTGTAATTGACAATCGTGTAACTCAATAGTGTATTGATATGTTACTTTTATTTTATAGTTTTTACGAACATCACTCATAATTAATTTTAAAAAATTAAAAAACAAAATTACTATTAAAATTTCAGTTAACTAAATATAATTGTATTTTTTCGTACATTAAATTCTATAAACTTTATTTGAATCACACGCCATTTATATTTGTGATAGAGCAAGTGACTGTTGGCCCGGTTGGCCACAGTTCACTGTGCATTTGCATGAGGGCGTGGGTTCGACCCACCCCTCTGCCAGCCAGTGGGCTGAAAATTTATATTTCTTAAAAACTTAACACTGACAACTAATACCTAAGAGCATCTCCAATGCACTCTCTAAATATATCAAACTCTTTAATTTAGAGAGTTTCATGCAAAATTTGAAGTCCAATGGACTCTCCATAATTTAAATTTAAAGAAGAGAGTGAGTTTGGCTCTCCACATGTGGAGAGTCAAATTCACTCTCTACTTCTTATCTTTTTAATAAAATTTGAAATTCAAAATATATAAATTATCTCTTTGTTTTTAAAAATATGTGTTTTGATTTTATTTTAATATAAAAAATTATAGAAATGAAAATTGTAATAAAATAAATAAATATAATAATTAAATAAATTAATACTAATTGAATAAAACGTTATATTTAAAGAGTCTATTGGAGTAAAATTAAAAAATGTGCTCTTTATATGTAAGATGCTCTCTATCTTATAAAATATGCTCTTTAAAATAGAGAGTACCATTGAAAATGCTCTAAGCCTAGTGTAATTCTATCTTTGACAAAAAAAAAATATTTGTGATAGAATGTATAATTTATTTATTTATTGCATGGATTAGCAGCAATTGCTGACCATCAGTTTCACATATAAATTTGTAGTTTTCATATTGCTATCACCTTCTATTCAACTACCATTGCCTCACCTGCATAATTGCTTCCACAAGCCAGTTACTCCCTAAGGCCCATTTAAAAATTCTCTTCACTTTCCATAGTCCTATTTAAAGAGGGATTTTTAGATAAATACCAAAAAAAGATAAAATATTCTCAAGAATACTATCTCAAATTTTTTTTTTGACAAATACAATTTGTACCTTTTTTTTTGCAAAAATAACTTTTATTATTCTCAAAAATATTTTTTTTAATCTCAGAAATACGATTTTGATTACCCAGCGGTATACTAACACTGTTGGTAAACCAACAAACAAAACTATTACAAATTCAAACCTCCATTTTTATTAAACTAGTTGAAAATTCTATTATAAACCCCTCCGCCTTCATCACTGCAAGAGCAACTGACAAATAAAACCTAAATCGTCTTTTTTTAAATCTAAAATTATTGATTAACCATTAGTTAATCATTTGTTAACCAACAATGTATTAAAAACAAAGGTCATTGGTGTATCTTTAGAACACCATTGGTTAAATAGCAATAAAAATAAAAAACAAACAATAGTTAACTAACGATTTTATTAATAATATATTCAAAATAACATTTCTTACAGGTTATCCAACGGTTTGCCTAATGTTAACCATTGATTACCCAACACCCAAATATATCACTTAATTCTCACAAACATTTTTTCAAACACTTAGAGTGCAACATGTTGTGCAACACAAAAAAAAAACGAATCAGAAACATAAAATTCAGCAACTGTGTTTACTAACGATTTCATTAATGATATATCAGAAATAAAAATTACAGGTAACTTAACGGTTTACCCAATGTTAACCATTGGTTACCTCAACACCCAAAAAAATATTACAATTCTCACAAGCATTTCTTCAAACACCTAAAGTGCAACATGTTGTGCAAAAAAAAAAATCGAAACCATTACATCAACACCATCGTTCACAAAAAAAACAAGAAATGAATTAATCAACACCCAAAACATTGATTCTATCTCCGATTTCGAATTGTTCGGCAAAGCGGCAACTTAAAATTCAGCTCCGGCGATGTTTCTCTCTTTTCAGCAGATCTGACCAGATTCGGCGAGATTGCAACACCATCGTCGGCTCGACCTATTTTCTCCGTACCTTCCTGTCGGCGCCGTCGCAACGCTTCTCTTGAAAGCGCCATTTCGGATCAGCTTCTATCTTCTGAACGAGCGCCGTCTCAGATTGGCTTGTTTGTAGAGAAGAAAAAAAAGAGCGTTAGGATTGTTTAAGAGTAGGAGAAAAATGGCTGCTGATTTTTTTAAAAGAAGGAACCGTAATCTTCTAATTTTAAAAGTATAAAAATTGAAATGAAAAAGGTTAAAAATCAAAAATAGGGAGAAGGAATGACAAATCTCAACTTTCAAACTTAAGGTAGTATTTTTCTAATTAATATGGCCTAAGCCCGTAAATCATCTAAAAAAGTCATTTAAAAATACTTATTTAAAGTTTTAATATTTTTAAATTTAAATTATTTTATTACTCTTTATTTTAATACTTGAACATAATTTATAAAAAAAACATTAGCGATTAAGTATAATTTTGAAACAATTATAAAAACAAAATAAAAAAATAAAAAATATTTCTTAAATTATTTATAATTTAAACAAAATTTCTTAAATGAAACAGAATTAGTATAATATGAGTATTAAAAATAATCTACAATGTTCATTTAATAAACTATTTGGTGTCATAAATTTTAGAGCAAATTACGTTGAGGTTCCTGAGGTATACCATAATTAACAATTTGATACCTCTTGTTTTAAAAGTCTACTTAATGGTCCCTCAGTTTTAATTCAGTTAACTGAGAGACCTTTCTGTTAATTTGAGGAACTAAATCGTTTAATGGAACTAAAATTGAGGTACTAAATCGTTTAGTAAAATTAAAAGTGAGGGACCAAACCGTTCACGAAATTAAACATGGAGTACCAAATCATTTGAAAGTAAATATTAAAACTAACGGAGAGGCTTAATGGTTAACAGAATTGAAACTGAGCGACCATTAAGTAGACTTTTGAAAGAAGTACAAAACTGTTAATTATGGTATACCTCAGGACCTCAAAGTAATTTACTTTAAATTTTACGATAAAAGTTTTTCCTATTTGTATATTACTCTCAAACATTTTTATTTAGGTCAAATTATTTTTTAACTCCAAATTTTTGTTTCTTTTATCAATTACAAACAAACATTTTGATCTTTATAATTATGTCCAATCAATTGTTTTTTGCTATTATATTCAAACTATAAATTTCATATTTTATATCCAAATATTTTCGTATTTTATCAATTGCCATCAAATTTGTATAGTAAATCTTTTTTTTAATTTAGATAATATTTTTTTAATTTAGTCGTAATCAATAAAGATATAAAAGTTTGAATATGAAAAATAAAATTTAAAAGTTTGAACACAATTGCAAAAGAAAATCTTTAAAATTGGACATGATTATAAAAATAAAATAGTTTAATCGTAATTGATAAAAGACACAAAAAATAGATTTAAAAAGTGACTGGTTCTTTTATTTGTAAGAACTTTTATTTGTGACTGGTTCGTGTTTTTAGTATTTAACACGAACTTTTACAAATAAAAGAACCAGTCACTTTGTAAGTTCTTTTATTTGATCTATTATTTATCTTCGTAGTATATTTTTATATGACAGGCTTCTTTACTAATAATGATGCGTTTTATATGTGGTTGTTAGCATATGTTTGGTGTGGTAGCTAGATTTTGCTTCTAATTTAAAGAATTGTTGGGTGTTGAATTTTGTTTAGTAAACATAGACAATATAAGGCTTAATCACCAAAAAATGCCAAACCTATACTTTTTGTATCAATTATAGCCAAACCTTTAAAAATCACCAGATTTAGCCAAATTTTATATGTTCTGTTTCTTTTTTAGCCATTTTTGAATCGAACCGGTTTTTTTGACACCGTGTCGTCCACGTCACCGCCAACTAAGCAATTGGTTGACATGGCAGCTGAAATATTTAAATAAGGTTTGGCTATAACTGACACAAAAAATATAGTTTTGGTATTTTTTGGGTGAATAAACCTAATTTTAAATTCAAGCCAATTTTTAAATTTATTAATTAGTAAATTAATTATATTATTTATGAAATTTATATATATTTAAAAATAATTAATATTTCCTATTTAATACTAATTAAAATTAATTTTAATTTTTTATTAAACCTAATTAAATCTAATAAATTTATATTATAATATATTTTAATGAATATGTAAGGGTTAATTACATATAAAATCATCACTTTTACACGAAATTGTAAAAATAACACGACCATTAAAACGTGGCAATTCAGGGCACCACCTTTCATTTCTTTTCAAAAATAACACGGGCACATTTTTAGTTGCGTTTTTGCTGACGTGACATGACACGTGGCGCTCTCATCGGGTGTCCAAGTCAGTAAATTTTTATCAAAAAACGTGCTCATGTTGTTTTTGAAAATAAATGAAAGGTGATGCCCTGAATTGACACGTTTTAAAGGTCGTGTTATTTTTGAGAATTCGTGTAAAGATTGTGATTCTATATATAATTAACCCAATATGTAATTAAAAAAATGAATTAACGTATTACTTAGGAATTAATATTGAATTAAATTTGGTGAAAGAATTTAATGTTTATGATGATTTTGAACTTGATTTAGTATTTTTAATATTGTTGAGATCTTGTTATAACTGAGTTTAGGTAATAAATAAAATAGTTATATATAAATTAAGGTAATTTTTTGGCTATGCCGAGTAAAATGACATATGCGTTTATGCTTATAAACATCATGATATATATTGATTACACCGCAATGAGCTTCACTCTTTAAAGAAAAAAAATGAGAAAATAATTAAAGTCGTCCTTTAAATAAACAGTCTATTCAGTAATTATGTTTATGTTTATGTGTGTATAGTTGACATATGAACACTGTCGTATGTTTGTTGTGTATATTACTCTCAGATTGTTCGTCGGAAGACGAACAATTGGGTCTCAAACGGCGGCGGTGTCAAAGAACCGACGACTGTAATTTAAAAAAAATAAATTTTAAGATGAATATGACATTTTTTGTTTTTATTAGAATTTAAATTAATATATCCCTCAAATATGTAAAAAAAATTATTATAATTATTTAAATTTGGTAAAAATAAATTAATTTTAATTAGCGTTATATAAAAATATTACTATTTTTAAATATATATGAATTTTATGATAATATAATTAATCATTTAATTATTTAATTTTAAAATTAGTTTTATTCATCAAAAAATACCAAACCTATGTATTTTGTGTCAGTTATAGCCAAACCTTATTTAAATATTTCAGCTGACATGCCAGCCAATTGCTTAGTTGGCGGTGACGTGGACGACACGGTGTCAGAAAAACTGGTTCGATTCAAAAATGGCTAAAAAAGAAACAGAACATATAAGGTTTGGCTAAATCTGGTGATTTTTAAAGGTTTGACTATAATTGACACAAAACGTATAGGTTTGGCATTTTTTGGTGATTAAGCCACGATATAATGCCTTGCAATAGACTCTTAATTGTAAGGTAATTTTAGTTGGGGTTATGTACCTCTAACTAGTGAGGTTGTTGAAAATAGGTTACCTCATTTTTTTTTCTCCATCATCCGACAGGATTAAATTTTAATGAAAAAAAAAATGAATTTTATATTGTTTTGTTAGAGTGATGATAATACCTTTTATTATTATTTTTTTGTTAAAAGCTAAAACTTACATTAATAATAATGAAAATATATGAACAGTTTCCCAATACATTAAAGAGCCGTTTAGTTGCCAAAAAAAGGGAGGATGGGAATGGAAATGATTCCCATTGTTTGTGTTTGTTTTGTCAAATTACACTAAAGAATGGGAATGTGATTACCCCTTCAATGGGAATCATCCATTCCCCCCTTATCCCATAGGAATGAACTTTCGAGAATGGAAATTAAAATTTAACAAAATATTTTAACGATAAATAATAAATATATAATTATTAAAAAAAATATTTATAAATTTTAAAAAATATACTTAAAATAAAAAAAATTAATATTTTTTCAATTTTTTTTTTCTTTTTTAAAATAATTTTTTGATTTTTTTTTAAATATATTTTTAATAAATAATAAATAATTTTTTTATTAAACTTTACCCATTCTCATTCCCATTCTCATTCTCATTCCTACACTTTGAAACAAATAAAAAATAAAAACAATCATTCACATTCCCATTCCTTCTCATTCCGATTCCGATTCCCAACCTTGAATCAAACGGCCCCTAAATAAACTATTTTAAAAAGGATGATAAGAGCTATAAAAATACCCATCGAATAGGGTTAAATTAACCACCAAGGACCATGTAAATACATATAAGCCAAAATAACTATATCTAACAAATTAAATATAATTAAAAGACAATAGTAAATTACAAATTTAAATAATTGCAACAAGAATAGTAATTAATCTAAAATTTAATGTACAATAATCAAGTTAAAAAAATTTAAATTTGTAAGTTAACCTTTCAAGTAAATGATTCTTTGCAAAAACTTTATCTTTGAAGAAGAAAGAAGATAAGCTCATGAATAGTAGATAAACTCAATATGAAAGAAGCAAATAGAACATTTATTTTATGAGGTTTATAAGAAAATTTGAGTATGAAGAGGTGAATTTTAACTAAAGAATGGCCGAAAATCACTTTTTCAAAGAGGAGGCTATTAGAATTTATAAAATAAAAGAGAGAGAGTTGAGAAAGAAAAGTAGAGAGAGATAATACCTTTTATTATGAAGATCATATATGTTATAAATTTTGAGGCAAAAAGGTTAAATTAGAAGTTAGTAGGTCCAATGAGTAAAAATGTAAAACTTCATGAGTTCAATTGCTTACTCTTTGTTTTAGAGGTTGAATTGCGCGCATTTGTCAGTTCCGATCTTGTGATCTTTGAGCTGATTTAACTTCTATTTTGTATGTTCTATAATTTGCATAAATGTTTTTTGATAAAAAATATATTTATCTACTGTCGTTGTCATTTATATTTTTCTTCTTTAATTAAATCTAATCTAAAACCTTTATAATTATCCACCACTATTTCACAGTCATTGTACTCTTCACTATTATAGACACTTGCATAAAATCATTTTAAATGTTTCTTTTTTCAGTTTTTTCCACCGTTAACCATGTTTATTGAGTTGTTTTTCATATTGAGAATTTAGCAAGAAAATTTAAAAAAATTCAATAAAAAAGGGCAGTTTTATAGTTATTGCTTTTACAATAGCAAATGCAGTAGATTATACAGCGTTTTCCATAATTATTTATGGCGTCTGCCTTCTGATCCGATGAGCAAATCTGTAAAACAGGGTAGAAACTAATCGGACGATGACTGTCTGATTAGCTCTCCGACACTAAAGTCAATTTAGGTTTTAAACTGCGTTTTATGTATATGAATATAATTGTGTTTTTAAATATACCTCTAGCTATTTATATGGTGGTTGAAAAAATACCTAATATACTTCAAATAGGGAACTGACTCCTATTTTATAGCATTGTATTTGAAGAAATAGATTCGTTATTTAAAAAAAGTCTTATTCATGAATATCTTTTTGAATAAGTTTATCTTTTTAAATTGGAGTTTGTATCCGAATAGGAAAAAAATCTCGTATATTCGATCTTCTAGATATAATTCTTCGTATATTGGGTTCTGGCGATACGCTTTGGCGATGCGCTTTCACCGAGTCCTCTGAAATTTTCTGGAGATTCGGGCGAATCTCCCTTTAATCTTTAAACTTGGTAAATATCATGAACTCGGGTATCGATATTATTAGGTTTTCGCTTTTTGGGCGAATGCTAGGATTTTTCCATAGAGGTGGATTCTATACGACTCAGTTGTATTATAGTTATGCTGGAATTCGATTTCCATCAATTACAGTAGACCCTCTAATAACTAATACTCAATAAATTAATAATTCTAATAATTAATAAAATTTTAAAAAACCAACTTCAATATTACGTCCTATATAATATTCAATAAATTAATAATTCCAATAATTAATAAATTTTTAATCCACCATGTGTATCAATTATTAGAGAGTTGACTGTATATACTTTTATAACCAGTTACGAGATACAATAAAATAAGAAATCACTATAAATGTTAAAATAATATTTAATATTTTAATTTTATTAAAAACTAAAAATTAAATATGTAAAATTAAAGACTAATTACTTAAAAAAACTCTCACCTTATAATATTTTTTCGTTTATACCCTCACGTAGGAAAAAGTTCATTTGTACCCTTTTTTTAATTTTTCGTTTTCATCTCTACCCTAAAATTTAAATTTTTGACAATGAAATTAATTAAAGGATGAAAACATTATAAATAATTAATAATGTTAATGTTTAATTAGAATATAAGTTAAATATAAAGGATCATTTTGAATATTTTTCCAAATGAAAAGAGGTCAAATTAGTTCTATAGGTAGAGACGAAAATGAAAAATCAAAAAAAAAATACAAATGAACTTTTTTCTAAGTCAGGGTATAAACGAATAAATATTATAAGGTGGGATTTTTTTAAGTAATTAGGCCTAAAATTAAACGTGAACACAGTTAGCATAATATAGTATTTCACTTCGTATGTATGTTTTTTAGAGGAAACATATCACTTTATTAAATAGAAACAATGTAAGCTCATTAACAAAAAAAAAATGTTCCATTTTGCTAATGCATGTGCAACTTGGTTATAGACCCTTAGGACATATTGAAAGTTAATAAGATTAATTTATTTTGAGGTCACTTAACTTTGTAAGTTTTATTTATTTAGTTCTTAAACTTTCATTTGGTGTTATTTGGTCCTTTAATTTTTTATTTTTTGCTTAACTGGTCTCTGAACTTCCATTTAATCTTATACGTTCTTGAAATTTGATTTTTTGCTTTCTCGGATCCTTAAAAATATAATATTAAAGGACCAGATAAATAAAAAAACACAAACTTGAGGAATCAAATAAAGAAAAAATGTAAACTTTAGAGACCAAATAAGCCCAAATAAAAGTTTATGGACCATATAAACAAAAAAACGTAAAGTTAAAGGATCAGATAAGCCCAAATTAAAGTCTAGGGATCAGATAAACAAAACCTGCAAAGTTGAGGGACCTTAAAATGAACTAATCCAAGTTAATATTCTGATTTGTCGAACTTGTTAAACAATCATCAATAATGAGTTAGACCTGGTTCATTGTGTTGCTAGAGTTCTGCAGCCGATTCACTACCTCAAAAGCATCTGATTCGCAGAGATAGTCTTAAAAACCTACAGCGATTCAAGATCCAACCTAACAGCCATGAAGCTTCAACACATTCATCATTAAATTTAGGGTTAATTCCATAAAAAATCACAAACTTTATATGAAATTTTGTTTTAATCACGACTTTTAAAAGTTGTCATATAAAACCATGACCTTTTATTTTTTTCAAATCTATCACCGATTATTTTCCGGTGTATTTTTTACCTTTCATTTTTTTTTCAAATTAGCCGGATTCCGGTTGTCACATCAGCAAATATACACTGAAAATCAATTTGGTGATAGATTTAAAAAAAAAATGAAAGTTCATGGTTTTATATGGCAACTTTTAAAAGTCGTGATTAAAATGAAATTTCACGTAAAGGTCATAATTTTTTATGGAATTAATCCTTTAATTTATAACCCTAGAGGATCACAACATCACTACAAACCACACAGCCTGAAGAATTTCTGTAAGTTATATGTTAAAAATAAAATAAAATAAGGTAAGTGCAATAGTGTAATTAAACAAAAGTAGAGGGTGCAATGCAATGAGTTATAGTTGTAGATTAGATGTGTAAAAGGTCAATGTGTTAAATTTTAAGCCTAATTACTTAAAAAATTCCCACCTTTTAATATTTTTTCGTTTATACTCTCACGCAGGAAAAAGTTCATTTGTATCCTTTTTTTTATTTTTCGTTTTCATCTCTATCCTAAAATTTAAATTTTTGACAATTAAATTAATTAAAGGATGAGAACATTATAAATGATTAATAATATTAATATTTAATTAGAATATAAGCTAAATATAAAGGATCATTTTGAATATTTTTCTAAATGAAAAGAGGTCAAATTAGCTCTTTAGGGTAGAGACGAAAATAAAAAATTAAAAAAAGGATACAAATGAACTTTTTTCTATATCAGGGTATAAACGAATAAATGTTATAAGGTGAGGTTTTTTTAAGTAAGGCTAATCACCTCAAAAACTACCGACCTTTCATTTTTTTTTCAATAACACTCTGACCTTTTAATTTCGTCAATTGCACCCTATTTCGTATTTTTACGTTTCAATAGCACCCTAAAGTATTAAATTGAACTATTTTCATTTGGATAAAGTTCAAAATGAATCCTTCATATTTTTTAAAAACTCTAAATATCATATGATGTTTAACATTATATATACAAACCCTCTTCTCTATAATAAAAAATAATTAAACTAATAACGAAAAATAAATAAATCCGTTCGAACGCCGCCGCTCTACGTCACCACCTCCGTTCAAACGCCGCTCTCCGTCACCGGTCTTTCATGGAAGACGAGCTGCGCGTCTTCCATGGAAGACCTCCCTTTGGGGAAGACGAGCTGGTCTTCCCCAAAGGAAGACCAGCAGCTGGTCTTCCCGGCCATGGAAGACCAGCAACCAGCAGCTGGTCTTCCCGGCCATGGAAGACCAGCAGCAGCTGGTCTTCCATGGCCTGTTGAGAAGACCAGCAGATCTGCTGCTCTTCCATGGTCTTCCACGGCGAGAAGACCAGCAGATCTGCTGGTCTTCCACGGCGAGAAGACCAGCAGATCTGCTGGTCTTCCACGGCCAGAAGACCAGCAGATCTGCTGGTCTTGGTCTTCCGGCCATGGAAGACCAGCTGGTCTTCCATGGCCGGAAGGAGGCCAGCTGCTGGTCCCGGAAGCGGCGGTGGGTGGTTGCGGATTCAGAAGCGGCAGCGGGTCGAGCAGAAAAGATGTCGGGGAAGATAATTTTTTTTTTAATTTTGAATTAATGGAGAAGATGATTTATTTGAACATATTTTAAGTTAAGGGACTTGTTAAAATTTAGCCAAGTAGAAAATAGTATAAATTGATCCTTAGATTTGGTTATTTTATAAAATTTAATCCTTATAATCATGAAATCATCTATTTTTTTTTAATTTAGGGTGCTATTGAAATGTAAAAATACGAAATAGGGTGCAATTGACGAAATTGCAAGGTCAGGGTGTTATTGAAAAAAAATAAAAGGTCGGTAGTTTTTGAGGTGATTAGCCTTTAAGTAATTAGGCCTCAATTTTATAAAATTATGCTTTATTTTGTTCACATATCAGCTTTAAATTTATTTCTAACTCGCTCATTTTTATCTATAAACAAGTACATGTCCTAACTGGATAAAAAGACATCAAACTATTATAAAGTTTAATATTTTGGAATTCAAATAAATAAAAATGAAACGTACATGCGTTTGATAGGCCAAATTACAAAAAAATAAAAAATAAAATAGGTTAAAGTATATAAATTTACGAGTAAAAGCATGCATTAAGTTACGAAGAAGTTTGTTTGGTATTGATTTTGTTTAGAATGCCTTGCAACAAACTTTTTTTCCTTTTTCCTCTTTCATTCTCAAGATCTCACTATCCTTCTGCAAACCAATTTTTTTTTTACTCTCTAAATCAAAAAATAAATCGTTTCAAATATCACCACTCCCTCACTCCAAATATGATAATATCACTGGTGCTTTTTTAGATCTAGATCTGAAATATCAAATTGCGAGATAAAAAATAATGATACGTAAATAATTAAAAAAATTGAAATAAAATTTATGATTGAAGATGACGGAAAATTAAAAAAAATGAAAATGAAAAATGCAGGGAAAAAAAAGGAAGAAAGAAAAAGAAGAAAAGTGGAAGAAGAGAGAGAGAAAAAGAAAAAAAGTGAAAAGAGAAAGAAAGATAGAAAAGAAGGAAAGTATCAGGTCATGCATTTTTTACGTTGGAGTAAATTCATTAACCTTTTGTCATGTAGAGTAAAAATATAATATCTAAAAAGTTGCGATATATTTTTTCTAACTTTTATGTGTTGAGGTATATTATCCTATTATTTTTGTTTTTGAGGTAAATTTGTAAGGAGCCCAATAAATGAAGTACGCGTAAATAGAGCACATCAACGGCGGAATTTCCAATACAGACAGGCCCATACAGCCGTTTTTGCTACGTTTCTAAACATTTTCCTTTGGCAAAATACAATTGAATAGTCTTCGTTGACTTCAATAATTTCATATCTTTTTATAATCACCAATCCCAATCTTCTACAAAGATAAAAATGCAACCCATCTTCATCACCTTCATTCTACTCATAATCTCCAATCTTCTCTCTTCCTCTCATGCCGATGTAGGCACCGCTGCTTTTTACGACCCTCCGTATCTACGTAAGTAATATTAAACTACCCACAAAATAAATTCTATGTTTTTTACAGTTGGTCTGTGTTAATTAATTTGTGAAACTATATATTTAGCGACGACTTGCTACGGCAACGACGAGTCTCAGTTCCCGTCGAATAATTTATTCGCGGCGGCCGGAGATGGGATATGGAACAATGGCGCGTCGTGTGGAAGGGAATATTTGGTGAGATGTATTAGTGCTTCGGAGGCTAGTTCTTGTTTCCCCGACCAGATTATTCAAGTCAAGATTGTTGATTATGCTCTTTCTTCCGTTTCCCCTCCTTCCGATTCCGGCACCACCATTGTCTTATCGGCGACGGCTTTTGGAAATGTCGCTAATTCTTCTACCTCCATCAACATTGAATTCCAACTGTAATTATTTTCTCTTATCATTTCTTCTTTTTATTTTATTTTTTTATCTTTAAGAGTCTACCAGCTGAAATTCTAACTTAGTATGCAGGGGCAATATTTTTGCTGTTATTGAACTATAATCTTTTATAAAATGATTATCAAGTTATAAAAATTTATAAACGGTTATCTAATTATTATTTTTGTAAAAAAAAATTACCGAACTGTAAAAAATTACAAAATGATTATCGAATTATAAAATCCGGTAACCGTTATGCACAAAGCTATAGTTTAGCAAATTTTCTATAGTTCGATAACCATTTTATAAAAAAATAATTTGGTGGTCATTATGTAAAAAAAGAATAATTCGATAATCATTTTATAAAAAAACTATAGTTGGAGAACCGTTAAAATGTTTAACCCCAATATCTAACATAAAACGTTATATTGTGAAGCAATTTTATTTTTAGAGAATAACAAAATTATAGTTGTAATTTCAGTAACAGTTTAAACTTTTAGTCAAATTATGATATATATTAGAACCTTTAATCAAAGTTCTAAAATTTGATATACAACATAAACTGATTTTGAACTTATTTCTTAATTATGAACCTTTAATCAAGCTCATTTAGGCGTGCGGCAATATGTGTTAGAAATAATAATAAATATTATTGGAATTTCACTTCTAACTGTTTAAATATTTAGATGATAGTACTATTAGATTAAAAGTTCTAGTGTTTGATGTACAAGATAAAGTATGATTTAAAAAAAATGCTATATGTCCCTACCACTAAATTATGACCGTTGAAACTTTAGGTGACATGATTAGACCTTATTGGTGAATGATTAGAGCTTATGATTAAAAGTTGTTTTCTTTGAGCATTTCCATTCGAAAATGTGTTAAAATAATCATAACATCATAGTTAAAATCTCACTTAATTAGTATTTTTTTTTTGAAACTAGTATTTTCTATTTAATTGGACTACAAGTGAAAGAAACATTTTAATATTGAAAATGTATACATGCAGAGTATGATGGAATTGAAGTGGAGAGAACTCATGAAGTTGCTGCTTAAGAGGATGTAAAGTAGTCAAATAGGTTTTCCTTCTGTGATTTATTTGTAAAGTTACTTTAAATTGTTTGTGTTTTGAAATGAACCAAATTTTGTATCTAGTCCCACTTTTCAATAATTTTATTTTCAAGTTTATTATTCAAAATATATACTCACAGTGTATACACTCTTCATGTGAATGTGAGTCTACATAAATCCTATTTTACATATTTTTATTTTTTTTTATTTTTTTTTATCTGCGAAGAAAGGCCAAAGCTTAGGGAACAAACTAATCAATTCTACAAACTCTAGGAATAGAGACACCAGCTATATCTTCAAGCATCAGGTTAGCTATATCCGGCAGCATTTCTTCATGAATAGAAATTCCAATGGGACGAGAAAAACCATAGTCAGCCATCCAATCCGCGCAGCGGTTTCTTTCTCTATACGTATGGTAAACACTCACTTGCCAAGGTCTGTCCAGAATGGACCTGATGGCTCGAAAAAGGTTCGTGTTAGCGTTAGCAGAACTATCATTCTTTCTGATAGCATCAACAGCAGTCTTGCTGTCCTATTTTACATATTTTTATTTTAATCATTCAATATATGAATATCATGTTGATACGACTAATTTAGATTAGGACAAGATATAAACAAATAAACAGTAAATTTATTACTTCTATTAAAATTGTGGGTTCAATTACTTTCACAAACGTTTTTTTTAATAATAAAAAAAATTAGAAATAAAAAGACTATCAATTTAAGCATGTAAGCCCTTAAAGTTTTTTTTTGGCCATTTGAACTCTTAATATTTATAAATAGTGCAGAAAAATCTTTAAATTTTGGTCAAATGACTAAAAAAGGTCAAACTTTTTATGAAAATTTCACAAAAGTCCAAACCTTTCAATTTTATCAAATTTGTCCTGAAACGCATGATTTCATTTTAATTATGTCCAATTACGTGATTTTGCCCATGTGGCGCCTACGTGGGTTGATGTGGCATGCCACACATTAGCGCCACATAAGTAAAATTGTGTAGTTGGATATAACTAAAACGAAATCATGCGTTTTAGAACAAATTGGATAAAATTGAAAGGTTTGAATTTTTATGAAATTTTTATGAAAGGTTTGGCATTTTTTGATTATTTGACCTTAAATTTTTTAGAAAGAGCATTTAAAATTCTTTGATTTATTTTTAACACTCAACTCCTCAAATTTTTAGTTATTTTTGTGATTTTCTTTTCCAACGTAAAAGTTCACTTGCACAATTTCAAAATATTGAAAGTTCAAAAAAAGAAAAAGTTCAAAAAAATCATTTTCTCTTGACGAATCACAAAACGGATCCGATCTCTTGGTACCTGCACACAACAGTAAACAGAGGCCAGAAGAAATTCCGGTGGGGGTCACCGGTCGTTCGCTCAAACGCTCAAGTGAGTTTTTCAGGTAAGGGAAAGAAGAAGAAGATTGGTGAAAAAAGAATTATTTAGGATTTGCACGTAAGGTCCTTTTTATAGTAGGACCAGTGCAAACCTTGTTGTGCGTTCCTCTTCTCCTTCTTGTGGTCCCTTTTTCTATTATGCTTACGTGGCGTGTTTTTCTTCATATTGGCTCAGTTTATTAGGTGCATCAGACACATGGAACATTCTTTTTGCTCTTGTCAGAGGATCTTCTGTGGTCCCTCGAATCAGTTACACGTGAGTATTGATCCTCTGGGTTTTTCGGGTGTTAGTCTCGTTCTGAGGCACTTCAGAGACTGACCTAATGGTATTGTTCAGCCGAACTATGATGTCGATCATCATAACTCGGGAGGACGTTTTCCAGTGACCTTTGCACTTCGGCTGGACCGAGGTGTGATCTTGTCTCTTGTAGCTCGGTGACCCCCTAGACACTAGGTCAGTAAATTGCTTGACTTAGTAATATTCTTTTTGACGACATTACTTCGCCCTTGCAAGGTGTTATCACTACGTTATCAGCTTTTGGCTTAATTCCTTAAAAAAAACCACCTTGCACTTTTTCTTCGCTTATACCATGACCTTGTAAAAACACCATTTGTACCCAATTTTGGATTTTTATGTTTCATCCCTACCCAAAAGCATTAAATTGTACTCTTTTCATTTGAAAAAGAGTTTAAAACATACTTTTTTCTTTTTTAAAAAATACAAATAAATCCTTAAACTTAAAACATAATCAAATACATCCAAATAAATTAATTAATTTTTTAAATTTTATAAAATAAAAAAAATAAAAAAAATTATTATTATTTTTAATTTTTTTGTCGGAAAAAAATTAAAAAATTAAAAAAAAATTGGAAATATTTTTAAAAAAATTAAAAAAATTATGATTATTTTTATTTTTATTTTTTTTGAAGAAGATGGTATTTTTGTACTATTAATAACATTAATATCTAATTAGTATATAAGTTAAAAATGAAGGATTGTTTTAAACTCTTTTCAAATGAAAAGAGTATAATTTAATGTTTTTGGGTAGAGATGAAACATAAAAACTCAAAATTTGATACAAATGGTATTTTTATAAGATCAGGGTATAAACGAAAAAAAATGTAAGGTGAGGTTTTTTTTAAGAAATTAAGCCTCAGTTTTTTTAAACAATTGAAAAGTTTTTTTTTTCAAAACTCTTCTGCCAAAATTTTAAAATTGTCCATGATAAGACTCGAATTTAAAAAATATGTCAAGACAATTGGCTGAATTGGAATGTTTCCACGAAGTTTCACGGGCTTGGAAGCTTCTCAATTCGGATTCTTCTAGTTGATCTTTGGCCTAGCAAATTTGGAAATGACTTTTTGGACTCTCGAATTCCTTGTTAAGAAGAGAGGTAAATTTTTTTTTTTGGGCATATAGCTAATTATGTTTACGTAAGTTATTATTCCAAATTTGAAAAGATCTACAAATAAATATATATGCCATATTTCTATTAAACTTTTTTTGTTTTTGAATACATTTAACTATTTAGTATTCAATCATTTTATTGTTATTATCAATTGATTAAGAGTTTAAATTATTTTAGCATGATAATATTGCACAAATCATAACGGCTAATTTTTAATTTTAGCAGTTGCAGTAAAGATAAAATTGCACATAAAAAATGATTTTTTTAATCAAAGATAAATATTATGTAGCATTCTATTTAATTGGAATTTTACATTTGAAATATTTGAAATTAAGATAATTTTGTTGTTATTGGCTACTTAAGAAATATGCTTAATGGCAAAAAAAAAAAACGAACCTTTATGACTTGTTATAATTTTATCCAAATCTTTTAATTTTTGCAATAATATCCAAATTGCATTATTTTGTTGCAATAATAGCCAAATTGCACTTTTTATATGAATTTTTTTAAGTAATTTTGCCATTTTTGGGACTTTTACTATATTATTATACATCAAAAAATAATAATAGTCTAATATTTCAATTGAAATAACAAGTTTAGCCATCAATTTGACTATTATTGCAGTAAAAAAATGCAATTTGGATATTATTACAATAAAAAAAATACAATTTGGATATTATTGCAATAAAAAAATGTAAATTGAATATTATTGTAAAAATTAAAAGATTTGGATAAAATTGCAACAAGTCGTAAAGATTTGGAATTTTTTTCCACCATTAAGCCTAACAAATATAATTCAATTAGAATTAATACTTCTATATCAACAATTTGTTCATTATACGTGCTATATGATTTTAGGTAGAATGGCGGGCGTCGGAGATACGAGAATGTAAGTTCTTTCCTAACCCTTTTGGACATTGGCAACTTTAGGCTATATTTTTATCCCACACTTAACTTTTAGTTGATCTATGATATCTCCACAGTACAAATTTAACTTCCCTCTAATTTTGCACCTCTTTGATATGAATAAAATTGAGATTTCAAATTGAAACATTGATAAAAATTTGGTACAACTCAAATTTTTTATTTACAAATCTGTTCTAAGCTAGTAGCTAGCTTTAATCATAATCTCAACCGGATCCATCCTCATTATTGTGGTTGTCGCTGTTCTTGTTGCCAGAAATCGCACCGCTGTCAGCACCTCAGCCAGAAAATCCAACAATCGACAATCCATCGCTGCCGCCATCAATCGACAACCCGCCGCCGCCGTCGTCAAATCCATCAATTGACAACCCATCGCCGCCGCCATCGCCAGCAAACCCATAGATCCGCAACCCATCGCCATTTTAGGGGCAACCTTACGATATAAAATACTTTTGTTATTATCGGTGATGAGGATTTTGTATTTTTCAATATTTTGAGCGTAAAAAGTCAAGAAGAAACGTAAAGAAGAAGGGAGGAAGAAGACTGATGTATTTTGGCAAGGGGATAAGTGTGTTTGTATAATTGTATCACTGAGAATAAGTAGCTGTTTGGTGGTGTAGAGTCTAATTTCCTAAAAAAAAAAAATCGGGTCAAGTATAAAAAAACTACTCCCTCCGTCCCGTTTAAGAAGTCCCATATTCCATTTTGGGATGTCCCATTTAAAAAGTCCCATTACCATTTTTAGAATATTTTTCCATTGAATACCCTATTTTACCCTTATTTTAATTATCTTAAAAGAGTTCTATGAAAAATTCTACTATCATTAATAGGGGCAAAACATGAAAAAAATATGAAAAGACAAGAATAATTAATGTTTTCTTAATCTGTGTGTAAAGTCAAATGGGACTTCTGAAATGGAACGGAGGGAGTATTAAAGTAGAAGGATAAAAGATGGGTGAACAAAGGATCATTTTACCCCCTCAACTTGGCACGAAGTATCAAAAAAACCCAAGTTCGTTTAAGTGGATCACTTTTCCCCTGAACTTGGCAAAAACGTATCAAATCAAGCCAAAGAGAGTGAGATAATCATCCCCCTCAATTATCAAAACCGGACCAATTTAGCCCTCCATTCCACCCAAATTTAATACAAATTAAGTCTAATTTAAGACAAATTAAGCCTAATTTAATAGAAATTAAGCCTAATTTAATAAAAATCAAACATAATTTAATACTAAATCTTATTAAACTTAATTTAATATTATTTAAGTAATTTTAATTATCCCGTCTCCATTCCGACTCCCTCTCCACTCCATTCTGACCTCCGTCGGCCAACCTAATTCGCCGTCGGCCACCTCCGTAACCCCCCCACCGCCTGCCACCTCTGCAACCCATTCACCGCCGGCCATTGTTCTCAGACGAGAACAGTGGTACTGTTCTCTTCTAAGAATAGATGGAATGTTCTCAGACGAGAACAATACCAATGTTCTCGTCTGAGAACAGAAGGTCCGTTCTCAAGACGAGAACAGAAAGTCGTTCTCGTCTTGAGAACAGACTTTCTGTTCTCAGACGAGAACAGGCGGATCTGTTCTCAGATCTGAGAACAGATCCATTGTTCTCGGACGAGAACAGAGGGTTCTGTTCTCGTCTGAGAACGGTGGCCGGAGGATTGGGGAGTTTTGGGAGGTGGCCGGCGGTGAAATAGGGTGGCCGACGGTGGCTGAACTTTTAGTAACGTAGGAGATGAAAAAAGTACACAAAAGTTCCTATATATTTTTTAAAAATCTATTTTAATATATGAATTTTTTAAAATGTAAAATTGTTTTTTTATTTTAAAAATTTTCATATACTAGTTTGGAGAATTGTAAGAAAAATAAGGACTATTTTTGATTTTATACTATTTTTTTTAAGAGAGTATGTTTCAAACACATGTGAGAGTGGGCAAAGATAGAGGAGGGGTGAAACCGATCCGGTTTTGCCAAGTACAGGGGAAAAATGATCCGGTTTTACAAACTTGGGCTTTTTTGATATTTCGTGCCAAGTTGAGGGGGTGAAATGATCCTTTGTTCAAAGATGGGTTTTGCCCAATATAAAACAAAACAACATTCAGTAATCCAATGAGGTCCGATGTACACTATGTGCGCGCCAAGTAGATAAGCCCCCCAATCATATTAATCTCCCCAAAATTATCCATAATCCCTCACATTTTGGTTAAGCATTGAAAAATAAAAGTAAAAATTTGTTTAGGGTTTAATTTATCGATGAAAGGGGAGGTTCAGCTTGAAGCAGTGAATTACAGTGATTCGGATCCTTTATTAGAAAACAGTAATAGGGCTGATGATTCATCGTCATCAGAATCAACATCATCATTATTGCCGGCGGTAAGAGGAAGTTCGAGTGAGATTGAAGAAGGTGTTGATAATGATGATGATGATATCGAGAATGGCGGTGTTCCTAGTTGCCGCATTTGTCTCGAGAGTGATTGTGAACCAGGTTAGGTTATAATTTTATTCTTTTTTTTCTTTATCAATTTATCAATCAGAATTGTTATCTGTCGACTACATAACTAAACTTATATGTAAATACCGCTATCTTTTTGTGCCCATTGACTTTTGATGATGAATTACTATCATAATTTTGTCATTTGCTAGTCTAGGAATTAGGTTCTTTATATATATATATTGTGATGATTTTATTTCCTTTAAAATCAGGGATGTAAGATCATCCTTAGCTTTGAGATCAGTATAACATGTCAAAAAACTCTTGTAGCCTAGTTACTAATCTCCACTCTTCATCTCTAATTATAGATTGGAAGTAATGTTGGGTTATTGAACTTTTTAATACGATTTTTCTCTTAATGCTTCTTTGCAATTGCTTATTCATTATTTTGGTTCTTATTATATGTAGAAGTTCTATTTTGTTGATTTTAATTTTACTTTATTCAAATTTGTGTGTTTGATTCTGTAGGTGATGGATTAATATCTCCTTGCATGTGTAAAGGCACTCAGCAATTTGTTCATCGTTCATGTCTTGATCATTGGCGCTCGGTTAAGGTATATGCATGACCACTCGGTATGAATACTAAATTTTTATGTTTTAGGTGCTTTTTTATTTCCATTGATTTAATTGTGGCCTTCTCTATTCTTTGATAGGAAGGATTTGCTTTCTCACACTGCACAACATGCAAAGCCCAATTTCATCTTCGAGTTGCACTGTTTGAAGACAACTCATGGCGTAAAATGAAATTCAGAATTTTTGTGACAAGAGATGTTATAATTGTATTCTTGGCTGTACAGACCGTGAGTGATTTTATTACTTTTACTTCTATTTCATCTTTTACACATCACACACCCCATACAATTACAAACTAGAAGCGGAAAAGGGAATCGTGCTGGGATTTAGTTACATGTTTGTCATATATTTCAATCTAGCTTGTGCAACCTTTAAAAAGTTATCACGTGACAATAGATTACTTACATGTTTGTTTACCATGATGTTGGGATGCTATGAGTCATGTTTTCCATCTACTTTTAGTAAATCTAAAATGATCTCAATCTGAACACACCACCCACCCCCACAATTACAAACTAGAAAAGGAAAAGGAATGCTGATGGGTTTGAACTTACGACCTTTGTCTTCTCGATAGTCTATATTTGATGTCCTCAATCAGATATCTTTGATGTCCTAAATCAGATTTACTTAGATGTACAAGAGCACCTTTCTATGGTTTGAAATTAAGAAGTATCTTGAATTTTGATTATTATATCTGCTTTCTTCAAAAGTGCAACTTAATGTATATGAACATTTCCGTGTTTCAGGTAATTGCTGCCATCGGTGGCTTTGCATACCTGATGGACAAAGATGGCGCCTTTAGAAATTCATTTAGTGATGGCTGGGATCGAATCCTTTCTAAACATCCTATACCTTTTTATTATTGCATAGGTAACATCATGGTTTTGACTCTTTGTTTTTTGTTTATGTCAATTCATTTATTTTCTTTTCTAGAGTGGAAATTCTATTTCTAGAATGCTAATTAATAATTACAGATGTGCAAGTTCTTATTCCTACTTTTATTTCGTTGATTGATGAGATAAAACTAAATTTCAATCAAAATTGAAGGTATGTGTTCTTTGATAAATGAAAAGAAACACATAGGGGAGAAAGGTTAGTGTTTGTGGCATTGGCATTGCTCAATGTTATGGAGATAATTGTGCCACTTTTGTCATATTGTTTCTTGCTGAAACTCCAATCTCAAATTTTGCTTTCAAAATTACTCTTATCTTGTGCGTGACATGTGCAGTCTGTTACCAATATTATATGTACTGCAACTGTATGTGATTCTCTTCTGTAAAACTTCTTTTACAGTGTGAAATTGTGAATTCTCTAATTCTGAATATGTTTGAAACATTTCAAGTTTCCGTGGTTTAAAGTATTTAAGTTGTCAATATGGGGTTAATAATTCATTGTTGTATTTTTGTCCACAGTTACAGGGTTCTATTCTGTTGCTTCTCCCTGCAGTTATTACATAAAACATGAAAAAATCTCGATTTCCTCAATATGTGAGCACATCTCTAGTCTTGTTGATTACAAGATGCTGCTAATCATAATTTTCCTGTGCTTTGTTTTTTAATTGCAACAGGGGTCCTGGCATTTTTTGTGCTTCTCGGGTTTTTCGGCCTCATATTACATTGCTCCTCCCTGAATAGTAACGATCCCCGTATGGCTGGCTGCCAGAACTGCTGTTATGGATGGGGCATTCTGGACTGCTTTCCGGCATCTATGGAGGCATGCTTTGCGTTGGTTTTAGTTTTTGTTGTTATCTTTGCAATTCTAGGCATAGCTTATGGTTTCCTTGCTGCCACCATGGCCATTCAAAAGATCTGGCAGAGACACTACCACATTCTTACTAAGCGAGAATTGACAAAGGTATCTTGACGCTTTCTTCTACCGCTAGATTTTTTCTTGCTGCATGTACATTTGATACATAAATTATGTAACTACAACCTTTGACGATTTCACAGGAATACATAGTAGAGGATCTTCATGGCTGCTATACACCACCAAAATTGGATCCAGAGCACGAAGAACGCCTGAAAATGCTTAAGTTGTTGTAATAATGTGATTGTTGGTGCAGTTATAAGATATTATATGAAGTGTATCTATTTTTTTTTTAGGATCTTAAAGCTGCCAAAGTGTTTCTTACAGAGATAAAAGAAGCTGCGTTTTGATTTTGTTTGACAAACTTATTTTAATACAGCAGGATGAAAGAAAACTTTTTCATCTCTATGCTAATGCTCTGTAACTTACGAACCAGATATTTTCGAGCTACTGCAAGATATATATATATCGATTTTTGAAATTTTGGTTTCTTCTGTAACCTATTATTTGATAGGAAACTAGCTAAGCTGGTAGCGGGACACTGTCCTGAAACGCCAAGGTGCATGATTGAAATGTAAAATTTCAGGACATTTCTGCTTAGGCCGAATTCACAGTGGACCGTTCTTTCTCGAGAGAACTCAAGTATTGCGAGAGGTGTTACAAAGATTCAGTTTCGATTAAGAAACTTCTATAAAAAGTTCATTCTGAAACATTGAAAAAGGCATATTTATCTGTTTGCGACGGATTAGACAAGCAGCTTCTGATAAAGAAAGAGTCGGATCAGTTATCCGGCAGCTTAGTAGTACATTGTAAATTTGTAGTAATCGACAGAAACGAAACTCAAAACGACCCATAATGTCTTGAGCGATAACCTATCTGATAACAGAAATGAAACAACCTCGTAAATAACTAAACTAAACTAAAAGAATGAAGTGAACGCCACATGTTGATAACATCCTGTACTGTTTGAACTATCAAAAAACGGTTATCACGCCCTATATTTATAGTGAGAGAACCGTCCGCCTTCTCTTTCTCCCTCTCTTCATCCCTTTGATCAGACAGACAAAAAAACCTGTTTAATGTTAACTTTTTGTTAATTCTTTTTCAATATTGTTTCTTAAAAGAATAAACAAAAGGTTTTCATTCATTATATCTCCATTTTTGAATCTTCATCGCTGGGGTGGGACGCCAATTTGGCGTTCATTTTCCAGGTATAATAATATACTTATTAACATGGGTTTTGTACAATGCAGAAATGAGGGTTTAAAGGTTAAATTTCTGATCTTTTTGATATGTTTAATGTTGTATTAGCGATGAACAACATCAAATTTCCATTCCAAGGTATAATCCAAGATTTTAAAGGAAGGAAAGCTTGTTATTTGAATGATTGGAGCAATGCACTATGTACCGGTCCCAGGTTTGTTCTTATTTATCATTGTTTTTATTACAGGGTTTAAGATTGTTTGATTCTGATAAGGCTATGATGATATTTATGATTGCTTTTGTACTGATTATGTCAGGATTTTAGCTCCAACCACCTTTATATTCTTCGCTTCTGCTCTTCCTGTCATTGCTTTCGGAGAGCAACTCAGTAGAGAAACAGGTGCTTTTCGAGTTCTACGTTTCTACATTTGTTTCCATTTTGCCCGTTTTTCGTTTTGGCGTTTTCTCCGCCTGAAAGTTTTTACTTTATGGGGTTTCTTTTAGATGGAACTCTGAGCACAGTAGAGACTCTTGCTTCAACTGCAATATGTGGTATAATACATTCATTGATTGGTGGACAGCCATTGTTGATCTTGGGAGTTGCAGAACCTACTGTCATAATGTACAGTTATCTGTATACTTTTGCTTCGAAAACAGATGCAATTGGACGAGACCTGTTCTTGGCTTGGGCTGGATGGTATAT
Organism: Mercurialis annua; assembly: GCF_937616625.2. Taxonomy (NCBI): domain Eukaryota; kingdom Viridiplantae; phylum Streptophyta; class Magnoliopsida; order Malpighiales; family Euphorbiaceae; genus Mercurialis; species Mercurialis annua. The sequence continues at coordinate 51,708,030 of NC_065570.1, read as the reverse complement.
TTATACATATTCTTTCAGGGTTAATTCAAGGTTTAAACCTTTTTCACTAATGGGGAACCATTGTTGTAATTTTGAAATTTTTAGGGTTTGTGTTTGGACAGCTCTTCTACTCATTCTTCTTGCTGTATTCAATGCTTGTACTGTCATCAATAAATTTACAAGGGTTGCAGGAGAACTTTTTGGCATGTTAATTGCAGTTCTTTTTCTTCAACAAGCTATAAAGGTATTTTTAACCAATAACATATGAATTATTTACAACTATGTCAACACTACAGCTTTTTGATCCTACATTTCGGGCGTTCTGTTTTTGAAAACACTTATGAAACTCCGGAACTCTATATTGTTCATATATCCTTGTAAAAAATGTGTCTCGTTGTTTTTCGTTTCTTTAGTTTCTCATTTCGGTGATTCCATTTGCGTGCTTGGTAGTTCCAATAATTGATGTAATTTCATTTGATTATATGAAGGGAAAAAAGAACAAAATGTTGTTTGAATTTGCAGGGAATGATAGGTGAATTCAGCATTCCTGTTGGTGATAATCCAAAGTTAGGAAAATACAGTTTTCAATGGCTATACACAAATGGGCTATTGGGTATTATATTCAGCTTTGGATTACTCTTCACTTCTTTAAAAAGCAGAGGTGCAAGATCATGGCAGTATGGGATAGGTTTGTGAAGCATGCACTTGAGTTTCTGAGTAACTGTTCCTTCAGGAATCTGAAAATGTTCTTCAAACCCTTTATGCAGGATGGTTTCGCAGTTTTATCGCAGATTACGGAGTTTCTTTGATGGTGATAGTATGGGCAGCATTATCATTCAGTATACCAGGTAAAACTCCTTCTGGAGTTCCAAGGAGACTGCAAAGTCCTCTTCCTTGGGATTCTGCATCTCTCGAGCACTGGACCGTAGTCAAGGTAAATACTTCGTCGTTTTAATTCAGAATCTTAGATAATTTGAATTATGCGAATACTCCAATTTTGGAAGAGGTAACATTCTTGATTGAATTACAGGACATGCTAAGGGTCCCATTGCCATACATATTTGCTGCTTTCATACCGGCTGTTATGGTTTCGGGTCTTTATTTCTTTGACCATAGTGTTGCTTCACAAATGGCACAACAGAAAGATTTTAATCTCAAGAAACCCTCTGCTTACCATTATGACATCTTAATTCTTGGGATTTTGGTAAATTATCTGATTCCTATTTTATCTTTCTATCATTTATATCCTTTTGTGAATTCGCATAAAGATTCACATGTTTGTTTGAATAAATTGTCAGACTTTAATCTGTGGATTACTCGGACTCCCTCCTTCGAACGGAGTGCTGCCGCAGTCTCCTATGCATACCAAAAGTCTATCTGTTCTTAACAGGCAGGTTAGTTTTATGATCAAAAAGCATATCTGCATAATTTCTGTCAACAGATATAGTTTATGTATATTTTTATAATAAATCTGATCATTGATGTAGTTGATTAGAAGGAAAATGGTAAAAAGTGCAAAGGAAGGCATGAAACAGAATGCTACCAGCTCCGAAATTTACGGCAGGATGCAGGAGGCTTTCATAAAAATTGAGAAAGCTCCACCTGTAAGTTTTTAGTTTATATAACCAGTCTAAGCCACATCGGGGTTTATGCGTCATTTCCCCCTTGATAATAGTAGTATGTCTCTGTTGCAGCCATCAGCAGCTGAAGAGCTCAAAGACTTGAAGGACGCTGTAATAGGCGAGGATGGAGGGACCATAAGTGGTCAGTTTGATCCTGAAAAGCACATCGATGCTTACTTACCTGTCCGGGTTAATGAGCAAAGACTTAGCAACTTTTTACAAGCACTTTTAGTGGCAATATCATTACTTGCCATGCCTGTAATTAAGATGATTCCGACGTCAGTGCTGTGGGGATATTTTGCTTACATGGCAATTGACAGTCTCCCTGGAAGCCAATTCTGGGAAAGACTGTTACTGCTTTTTGTTGCTCCTAGCCGACGATACAAGTAAGTTGTGATTCCGTGAAATGCGTTTCTGATATTTATAAGCCTAATCGAAACATGGCTTGATGAATCTAATCTATCATATGATGAAAAACTTCTGTCAGGATTTTGGAAGCAGCACATGCTTCTTATGTGGAGAGAGTTCCGTTTAAGTACATTGCTCTATTTACAATCTTGCAGCTGTTGTATCTTCTTCTTTGTTTCGGAATAACTTGGATACCTATTGCCGGAATTTTGTTCCCCTTGCCGTTTTTTCTGCTCATAACCATAAGACAGCATATACTTCCCAAATTCTTTCACCCACTTCACCTTCAGGAGCTGGATGCTGCTGGATATGAGGAAATTGAAGGAGCTCCAAAACGCAGTCACTGTGTCTCATTCAAGGTATGTTCATTTCTCAAGTTGATCATTATTATATACACAATCCTAGAAATGAATTGCTATAAGTTGGTTTATATGTTGACAGGATTCGGATGAAGATTCTGACTTCGAATCGTGTGATTCTGAGATACTCGATGAGCTAACTACAAGTAGAGGAGAGCTGAAGCTTAGATCTAAAAAGTTTAATGAAGAAAAGATTAGCCAGGCAAAACCATAACCTTCAATTTCTATAATTCAGAAAAGATTGCTTTATTGCATATACTATGAACTCTATCAGAAAATTATAACCTGAAGCATAATTAAGAAGAATATGTGTTTATGTTGATGCAGATTCATCCCGGGTTTGATGCTGCAAGAAACGAAGATGAAATTGTAAGATTGTGAAGAACAGTTCAAATTCACAACAGAGACTGCAGGTTAAAAAGATCATGTTGGTAATTCTTTTAACAGTATTAATGAATTAATACAAGAAAGAAAAGAAGAATATGAAAAATGAGAGGAAGCACATAAATGAGAGAACATTCTCGTTCAAATTTCCCATTTTCCTTCACCAGGACATTTATTATTGTTATTATTAGGATTAATTTTGTATTTTCCTTGGTTTCTTGGAAAGATTACATCGTCAACGACAGGCGTAAAGGAAGGGAGGTTAGCAAGATTTAATTTGTAAATGTTAGAAAATGGAATGAATTTGATGAAATACTTTTGACAGATTCATATATTGTTTATCAGAAAAAGATGACAGATTTTTATTTCATAATTTTGAGTTTTATTATTTTATTTATGAGAAAATTTTGAGTCTAGATAGAGACAAGAAAAGGAAAAAAGAATCTGTATTGTTTCATTTTACTTTTTTTTATCTTGGTGCACAACTGTATTTTGAATAGCTTGTGAAATACAACAGAGGCACTTCCCTCTACAGATCCATCTCAGGCAATGATTTATATTTACACTGGATCTGCTTTGTATTGAAAAATCTTCAAAGAAATAACTGAAAAATGAAGAATTTCATCAATTGACCAGGACCATTCTGATGCATTATATACAACACGACCTTTCCTTTCTTAGGACTTATTCGCTGTTAGTCTCCGATGTCTGATCACTGATAACAGGCAAGGAGAATTGACGGGTAATCTCCTTGGAACGGTCCGTTACAAATAAAATGTGATCACCATCTCTAATAACTTCAATATCATCAATTTCAGCTCTATCCTTGCTCAGAACTTTGGAATGTCCGAGGCCGAATTTCTGCTTACCAATCTCAACCAACTCCTGCAAACTTTTCGGAAGCAGAACGAGCTTTCCTGCCATATCGGCCTTTTCTGGGCAACTAATTACTACTCTAGCAGGGTTAGCTCCGTAATTGTCTGCATGGACAGCAGGAGTAGTTGGGAATGGTAATTCCTTCTCTCCCTTGTGGGCAGCTGACATCATTCCAAAGAGCGAGTTGTGAAAATTATTAGTTCTGCGCCTGGGACGGTTTCGGCTCCATGAATTATCTGTTCCTGTGAATGAACCATCACGGGACAGAGGGCGGATATTCGGTTCACTTGTAAATCTCCCAAGAAATCTAACACCATGTGGCTGCTGTCTCTCAGGAACTGTAACAATAGATTCAGGTTTAGGCTCTGTTCGAGTTTCGAAAATGAGTTTTATATCTTCATGTCCTTGTTGTTCAGCTAGATCTCTTGGACTCCAACCATGGATGTCGGGTTTGTCAATGTCGGCACCCTGGTCCAAGAGAAATCTAACAATTTCAGTATTGTCTTCGCATACTGCAACGTGGAGTGCTGTAGTTCCGTTCTTCCTCGGTAAAGTTACGTCCCCACCCTGACGAGCAATTTCATTCAGCAAATTCAAGCTGTTTTGTTCCGTTGCAGTACACGCAAAATGACCCACATCTCCTAGTGTTATATTTGCACCATTTTCTATCAGAAGTTTGGTCACTTGTTCATGACCATTCACCATTGCCTCCCATATTGGGACATTGCCTTCCGAATCTGACCACATCCAACGAATTAAAACATGTCAGGTTGCTTAAAACTTAAAATCATTAAAGGATACTAAAGTCAATATGTTTGAACAAGTCAGGATAAGGAAAAAAACAAACATGCATTATTGAGTTGGCTAATTTTAGCATAGTTTAAATAAATGAAGAATGAGACATGCATTATTGAGTTTACTAAATTTGGAAAGAACTAAGATGACTAAATCCTGCAGGCTCAAGACAGGTAGAGATTTGAAATCACTATATTAATACTAATTTTATATTCACAATGAGATCTGGCAATGCATGCCAAAAAATATAATTCATAAAAGAAGGGGATCAACTAGCTGTTCTGGATAAGATTGTTACAAGGTCAACTATAATCTATTTCAACTGATCCGGATTAATTTATAAAGAACAATACATATGTCAGATAATTACTAGTTTACATATCAACTACTATACGTCACTGTCTACTCTACACGTTTTCCTGTTATAGGCATGCTAGTCTATGTTGCACAACAACGGAAATACTGAAATGGGAAACGCTGAGATAACATTTCTTTTAAAAATTGATAATAAATATAGAGTTTCAGAGTTTCAGAAGCATTTCAGAAAAATGAAACGAAATGCTGAAAGGTGAAATTCGACATATTTCTATGCAATTATAGCCGGAAAATGAAAAGTAGTCATGTTAGGGGAAAAATGATCAAACATCGGCAATAGAACAGAAGTTACCTTTACAGTTAGGATCTGCCGCGTAATCTAGTAAAAGAAGCACACAGTTCTCACTTCCAATTGATGCTGCTATATGCTATAGACATAAGTTTGAGAAAGAACGATAAAAAAGTACATCAGCATTGGAAATAAAAAAATCAAACGCTACTTGTGAATACATATGGTAAATTGAAGTTTCACTTACCAATGCTGACCTCCCATTGTTGTCTGATTCATTTGGATCGAGGCCTCTTTTCAACAGTTGATGTAATAAAGAATCGTCACCCCTTTGTGCAGCAAAGCATAGACTGAGAGGTAGATCCATCCGACCACGAGCTAGCATGTTCTCCGTCTCCAGCAAAAGTCCCTCCATTAATGGGTCCTTTTGTTCTTTTAAATGCTGCAAAGAATGCATAGCTTGTTAGGACTAGCCGAAAACATACGTTTTCTTGTTTTTATCTATGAAATGACTCTAGATTCATTAAATACCTGGAGAAGATTATTCATAATGATGGTCCCATCCCCAATATTTGCCTGAACGATGTTCAAGAATGTAGTACGGTTCAGACGTAGTAGCTGACTCAGTCGTTTGGTCCGCACTGTAAAAAGTTGAGGTCTATAACAAAGCACACCAATTTCACCACAAAGATCACCAGTTTGTGCCTGCCCAACAACCTGCAATCAACCAAGATGATCATCAAGAACTGAACTATAAATATGCATTCTTGATACCACAATTTTCTTTTTTTGGAATTAAAAAGCTGTTTTAAGATTTCAAATCATAAGACTTGCCTGTTCAGCTCCATTTTTGTATACCAGTAGATCCTGTCAAGTAACTCAAATGTTAATAATTTTCTAACATTAGAAATTTAAGTTTTTTAATTGCAGCAGAATGGTAGCAGAAAAGGATTCAAATTTTTACCACAGCACCAGTGACAAGTATATAGAAGTCTGTAGGTGCTTCATTCTGCAAAATAACATCTTCTTTTGGAGGAAAATACTCGGCTTTCATTTCGGATACCTTTGAAATTCATTTACACAAGCAAGGATCCATTATGAACCATTTAATAAAAAACAATCTCTGCATAGATACAAAAATTGCAGAAAAGGACCAAGTTTGAGTAGTGAATTACCAGCTGGAAAAGCAAGTCATTGGAAACCCCACGAAATAAGTAGACCCTGTCGAGAAGAGAGTAGAAAAGATAATGTGAAATGCTTGATCGAATTGCTTTAGGAAGGGAATCAAGAGTCTCCTGCTGCTGCAGTCCTTCTGAATCTGTCCTAAACTTCAAACAAAGATGTGCTAACATCTGATCTTGCAAGCGCAGAGGAAGTTGGTTCCTCTGCGCGAAACTTGAAGCTGCTTGTATGGTATCTCTCTGAAATGTTAAAATTACAGACAATGCTATGAGCAATATATCATCCAATAGAGGTAACTGAAAAAAGATATCAATAAAGTAGAATACTTACAAATCTTCTAGTTCGGCTAGTCCCATGAACAACCAAGTTGGTCATGTTACCGATCAAATAAGCTGTCAATCCAAGGTTGAAGAGCATATAAAAAATATCGAAGATCATCTCCCTTGTATTGACAGGATGAAGATCACCATAGCCAACAGTGGTTAGAGTAGTAATAGACCAGTAAATTGAAGTCACGTATCGAATCCAAATACTCTGCTCGAGGAAATTATCTCCCAAGGATGCTCCAATCCAAGTCCTTTCAGGGTTTTTGTAACGTGCAGCAATAAGATAATAGAAACATGCAGCACTATGGACGGCGAAAAGGGTGACCTGCAGAATGATTTATATGCTTATAAGATATTTCATTTCTACAATTATATGCTTTATAACTCAATATCAAACACATTGATTCTTATCCTGAATTTACTTACACAAACAAGTTTGGCACATCGAACCCAGAAGTAGTTGAAGTTCCTATCTTTCTCCAATCTGTTCATACAAATCATGTCAAAACAAAATTATGTACAACATTCCCCTAAGGAGCTCAATCAAAATCTACATCGGCATAAGCTAGTTGATGGAAAAATCCGTACCTGGAAAATAAAGCACTGACTCTTCTGAGACGCCAAAGGCGAAGCATATTGAAGAAGCCATACTGTCGAAAAGGTTTGGGCGAAATCTTTTGAGCAAGTTCAGATGGGATTGTAGAAATGACATCAAATACAAGCCATGAACTTGTATACTTCCAAGCAATCCTTTTTGGATTATCAACAAGTAGGTAGGTAGCACGATCAAGGTAAGCTACAAAGAACGTGAGAATGATATCCACAGCAAAGAACCCATTTACCACATTATCAACAATGGACAGTGGTCTATCTGGTTTATCGAGAAATCCGAACTCGAAAGGCGATACCCAAGCTGTATATATCACCAGAACAACAAGAAAAGTCTCCCATATTCTGCAATTATAAGATTATTATCCAATTTTTAGCACAATATCTTAAAACTATTAGAATTTCAGAAAAATAATGCCCTATTTCAAATTGGTTAATATCTGCAATCATTCACCTAAGCAACACAGACAAGATCCAGTAATTATTTTCCACTATGTTACACTATTACATGTTTTGACATAAAGTTGCAAACTTTACAAGAAATAATGCAACCTGAAGAATGTTCACTGTTCAAGTCAAACCAAAAGAAGATTTTTTCAAGGCATCCAATAAGGAACAGTATTTGGTCCAAATCAGTGACAATTCAACAAAGTCATTCTTACCAACTAACAAATGACTAGCACACCTCTCATTTTTGTAAAATGTTTCTATATTCCAAACCCATGTACAAGCAGCACAAAATATTGAAAAAAGATTACATCTTTAATTGTTATCTAATCAACATGACAAAAAGCTCAAAATAGTTGGTTACCAAGAATCTAAGCAATCTATCTAGACCATTAATGATAAAAAGAATACCATTCTAAGTAAATTAAACTTCAAATCAAATACCAATCAATTTTCTTGATAGGTTCAACATACCATGATCAGTGATTCAAAAAAATTAGGAAGTCCAAAAAAACTGATAGATCAAAGATTCAAGAAATGAACTTTGTAGAATCTTTTTTCTAGATAAAGAAAAAAGTAATGAACTTGAAGTTTTATTCAAAAAAAGACAGAGATGAGAACTAGGTAGCCCCTTTTCCAGATACAAACAGAAGGGTGCAAAAACAATAAGAAACAAACAGATGAACAGCAAAAAGTATGAAAATGATTCAAATTTATTTACACAAAGTGACAAGAACCAACTTTGAAATTCCCTACCCAGAAAAGAGAAAAGGAGAGATGTAATTATTAAAATAGTTTGTATTGTAGATATCAATAAACAAACTGTCACGAGATTCAATGCCATTCTTTTCAACACCCTTTCAAGAATAAACAATGCAGAAACCAGCCCAATAATAGCAGTTATAAGTCAAAACCAACGAACCAGCTCAAACTTAAATTAAATAAAAACCAATACAAACAAAAAGAAACAAACAAAATATGAATCAAGAATCAAGAAAACAAACAAGAAGAATAATAATCAGACCTGTAACGGCGGTCATAAGGAGAAATAATGAAACTCCGGAGCTTAACTCTCCGGTTACTTCTTGCACCAAGTGAAGGTAGAACCGCATTAGTAAGACTGTACTGACTACCGTCTCTAGATAACTGCTCTATCTCTTCTTGCCCACAAACTGAAACCCTGAACCCGCCTCTACTTAGTAGACCCTCCATTAATTCTCGAACTCAATGATCAAGATTTTTCAAGAAACTGCTTGTGTTTTAATGTTCTTCTCTTGAATATATATATGGTTTCGGTGCACAAATATGTATATTTGAGGGTGGTGACTGGTGAGTGCGTGTTTGTAGAAAATGTTTCTATATATGCGTGTCTTATATAGAAATACATAAAGCTCTATTCATTTCATGGGTATGTTAAATTATTTTTATTTTTCTCTTACACAGTGACTTTAGTTCTCTCTCTCTAACAAATTTGATTTCTATTCTCTTGTTTGTCGCCTATATTATTAGTTTAAGTTCGTTTTACTCCTTTAACTTGACACTTAAATGATTAAAAAGGTTCAAATTTGTATTTTATGACAACAAGTTCACAGTTTGTCGATTTTTGTTCAGTTTACTCCATAAGTCGAGATTGATTTTAATGTTCAAGGGTAGACCGGACAATTTAGACATGATACGATTAAATCGTACGATATGAAATTAGATAAATTTATATTTGATGAAAATAGATTTAGATTATAATTAAATAAATATAAACTTACTAAAATAGATTGATTCGTTTACACAATTAGTTAAATGGTTTATATGTGTCGTATCGTACCGTGTAACTTGTATTATAAATGTGCTGTGTTTGAATGTCATATATTAAAGGCCTAATGTCTTAAAAAAATCCCGACCTTTTATCTCCTTTTCAATCATACCCTGACGTTGAAAATCAGTCAATTTTATTCTTTTTTGCAATTTTTCATTTTAATTGTAACTTTAAACATAAAATTGACCTTTTTTATTTGGTAAAAGTTCAAAAAAAATTCTCTAAATTGACCATTTTGTATTATATTAACTTTTTATATTAAATTGACAATTTTTGAAGAAATTTTTTGAATTTTTGTCAAATAAATAAAAGTCATTTTTATGCTTTATACAATTGAAATAAAAAAATACAAAATATGGAAAAATTGACAAATTTTCAACGTTGTGATAAGATTGAAAAGAGGATAAAGGTCAGGAGTTTTTATGACATTAACCCTATATTAAACCGAATAAATTCATGTCGTGTTTTGTGTCTAAACAAATATGATCTATTTTACGACTCGTGGACACGGATTTTTCGAGTCTATTTGAGAATGTAAACTGGACCAATGTTGACAAGCTATGGGTTTTGTCATAAAATACTAATTTGAACATTTTTTGTATGTGCCAATTTGGAGGGGTTAAATGACCCTTTGTAATTCTTACTTTCCAAGAAATCACTTCTATTGACCGCTTTGCACTTTTCTTTTATAAAAGTGCCACAATTTTTCCATTTTGTACCATTTCACTATTTTAAACTATACCCCATGTGTTTTTCGCCCTTTTGGATTTTCTAATAAGAAAATCCTCTATTGGGAAAAGTTTTGAAAAGTATGTCTATCAGTGTTTTAAAAAAATTAAGTATGTGATTTTTCTTAACTAATAGAGATGTATATATTTCATTATAACGCATAAGAAAATAATTGAAAATTACTATTAACTTTTTAAAGATAAAATGAATCTTCAAATATCTTATTTATTCTAAATCCTAAACTCTAAACCCTAAATTCTAAACCTTAATTTTTAATATAAAAAAATTAGGGGTTTTGGTCTGTTGAAATTGTCAATTTTCAATTGCAACGGCTAACTCACTCGATTTTTTTGAAAGAAAGAGAGGGTCATAGATCTCTGATACTCTCCTCTGTTCATCACCTTCCTCAATATTGGTATATTGGAATAAGAATTTTTTTTAATTCAATAACTTCATGTTAATAATTTATCTATTGATCATTTAAAGTTATTATATTTGTTATCATTTTCAAAGATATCTTGTACTCATGGGAGAATAAAAATTTGTTAAATAAGTATGTAGTGGTATTAGTTGAATAGCACATCTAAATGAGATTGCTAATTTAGAAATCTAGTTAAATTGATTGCTAAGTTTTTTGTTTGTATGTTTGTTTCAACTAATACCACTAAATATTGATTTATTTGTGTTTAGAAATTAGATATGAATGTATAATGATGTATTTTTAAAATATTTGTTATGTATTTATAATTTCTCTAGGTAAAAACAAAAGTGTAAATATGATTTTATAGGTATTTAAATAAATATAAAATTTTAAATTTAAAGTATACTTTTAAATATAAATAATTTATTTCATATTATTTTATAGTTTTCCTTAATATTTTGGAAAGAACTCCCGTTTGATTTGGGCGATGACCCACTCTCTTGAAGAGTTCATTCATTATTGGTGCTGTTTGATTCATAGTAGCTCATATTCTAAGTTGTGGTTTGAAATTTGGATGTTTACGATATGAAATCAATAAAGCGGGAATATGCGTAATTTTTTAGGAAGAACATTACATTTGAGGATGTGGTTTTTGCTAATTTCACTATGACTTCAAATTACAATAAATATTATAATTCGACTTTTGCTTACTCTCGTTTAAAGTTGTTTAGAAATCCAAATTATATATTACTTGGATGATTTTGTTTTGTATCTGCCTCAATCTTTAATTGCGTTTTTGTTTCTGAGTGTTGGATTGTCTTTTCTCTTGACTTTTTAATACTATTTTCATTCATAAAAAAAAACTCCCATTATGAGCTGAGGAATTTGTATTCGAATAATTATTCTATACACTAATATAAATACCACGTCAATTACGTAAAAGGTAAAATATCTATTATTGATAACTTTATTTTATATTTAACCAATCAATAAATATCTAAAACATTATTCATATATTTATAAGGGCCGATCATTTTGGGACTCAACATATTATGATTCATATTTTTGTCTCTCATGTTTGAAAATTAGACGATATAGTTATTTTATCATCCGTTTATTTTTTGTGCTAGTAAATTGAGCCAAAGTACTTAATTGAAAAAATTAAATTAAATGTAGGCCTTAAAATGATTTTTACGTAAATATCAATACAAGAAATTTAATTTCTTAATAAATTTAAGTTATTTATTTTTTACTTCTTTAATTTTTAAATTTTTTAAATTGTAATTTTTAGTTTTAAAATTTAAAAATCTTATAGCTAAAAAGTTTATTTAAAAAAATTAAAGTATTAATAAATATTAAAATTAAATTGAAGCCGTTAACTCACTAAATTACATATATGATTTTTTATCTAAACATATAAATTTAGGAATTAAATTGAACTTTATTTTTCTTTAATTTATTTTTTTGACCCATGTTACTAATACCATCAATAGAAAGAAAGACTAAACTGTTGGCGAAAATAAAAATTAAAAGCCATATTATTTATTTTTTGAATAGTGAAAATAAAAATATAAATTATGGTATATATAGGAATAATTTACTCTAATTATAATCATGAGATATACATGTTGTATTGAATAATTTTCTTCATAAAGACCGCTTGCTATTTTATGAAGTTCGCAAGAGTTCCGTAATGATCTTAAGTACTCCCTCCGTCCCATAAATATAGACAAAATGACTATTTTGGGTGTTTTAAAATATAGGCACAATAGCCATTTAAATTTGAATAATAATAGTATTAAACTTCATCAATTTCAATCACTTTTATTATTTTCTATAAATCGTCATTAATTATCACTATATACAATACAATAATTAATAATAAATTTATCTTTTTAAAATTTAATTATAATTTCAATTCAGTAATTATCTTTTTCAAATATAAATTAATAATACTTAAATTATTAAGTTAAAATTATTATTAAAAAATAATAAAATATAATTAATTTAACTATTTCTTAATTTATGTATAAAATACAAATTCTATTTTAACTATTTTGTGGGACGGAGGGAGTAATTACGAAACAATCTAAACAAATAAATCCATGTATAGAAAAACCTTACTGCCAGCATTAAATAACCGAAAGCTCCAACGAATAACGAAAGTCAACCAATAAATGACACTATAAGTTGACTTTTATCTCTTGCCCCTGCTTAATTAAGTGACCTTTCAATCTTGGATTTTTCTTTTTCTTTTAATTATAATAAAATATTTATTATAGGTTTTGGTCACCACATCACCCATAAAAAATACTAATATTATAAAATATTACTCCCTCCGTCCCATTCTAATTGACAAAATATGGAGTTTTTGGTGTCCCATTCTAATTGACAAAACTAACATAACTATAATTTTTTCCTTTAACTTTCCATCTTTACCCTCATTTAAATTTAAACTTTTTATGGAAAAATGGTGAATATTTAATGAGAATTTGACTAATATACTAATAGCATTAATTAGCTCCATTATTAATAGAGGGGTATAAAAGTAACTATCTATGTCATTTATTAGTTTGTATTGGTTATTGTAATTTAGTTATTTTGTCAATTAGAGTGGGACGGAGGGAGTATTATTTAAATAACATCAATAATTTAATTTTATTAATTAAAAAAATTATACATTTATTGGATTTTATTGTTATCAATATAGTACACGCACAGGCGATACCACCTTAAATTTTCATATACCGATAATGTGTACATAGTGGCGAATTTAAAATATTTTTATATAATGGATAAAACTGCACTATAAATTTTTAAAATGATCATATTGGTAAGGTATAAATTTTAAGGTGAATAAAATATAAATTTTAAAATAATAAAATTTTAATACTTAATTTTGAATTAATATTCTCAAAAAATTTTAAAATTATAAGATGGACGAAGGCTGCTAAAAGCTTTTTTCGGATTTAGACTCGTCAAAAAATTTATCAATCAACTAAATCAGGAAAAAGAAAGACAAGGCTAATTCGTGACTCGGAACATCGATCGGCTTTATCGACCATGCGCTTTTTCTAGATCAGTCTGTCCATATAAATACAAAGTTTACATAATTTTATTTAATTATGATATCTATGAATTTGTCAACTAGGTATTCTTCTTCTAACGTGCCCATAACCCAACCCAAATCACATTAAATTCTGCATTTTGCCAATTGTTTTCTATATATTATTTTGTCATTGATTTTGCTATTTTTAGACATGTTATTGGATGATGATCAGGATTTTGAAGAAATCGTGATGACATATAAAGTGCAAGAAGTATGGATTTAGTTTAAGTTATGAATTTTTATATTCATAGGTCAAACATCTTACAACGCTTTGATTATTTATATTCATAGGTCAAACATCTTACAACGCTTTGATTATTTGTTTTTGAAGTAGAATTTCATCTGGTCGGTCATTTAATTATTTTCTAAGAAACTTATTTGCTTTTTTAAATGGCCATGCTAGTAAGCACCAAATCCTTTTAATTTTTTAAAAATTTATTTAGATTTGTTAATGTTGTAAAATCAATCTTAATTTGGCTAATTCGTTAAAAAACTATCCAATTTTTAAAATCAATATAATATTTCTTAAAATTGATTTATGTTAATATTTCTGACATTCCAATCAATAATTTTTTTTTTAAATTACACATTCAATTGTTATGTAGGCACAATTAAATTAATTTAAAAAAATAGATAAATTTTGAATAATTTGTCAAATTAAGATAGATTTATAATATTTAAAATGTTTTGATATGAATTAAAATATCATTATTCCATCTACTTCAATGAAACATATAAATAAATTTTGGCAAGTAAATGAAAAATATAAACTGACCTATTTTAAAAAAAATAAACTGTTACTATTTTACATTATCTTCATCAAATTCTCAAGTTGTGAATGTAAAGCTTCAATCCCGTCATATAGTTTTGTTTTGTTTTTTGTCAATCCCGTCATATAGTTACTTGACGCCATTTTTCTTCTCCATTCTGTGCACGCTATCCAATTGATATTGCTCATTAGATTCATTAAACACTAGTCGTAAGCTCGCGCATTTGCGCGGAAACTAATTAATATTCAATTGAAATAATAAATATTTTAAAAATAATAATAAAAATCTAATATGTAAATTAAGAAAATAAAATAAAATGAAAATATATTCTAATAATTCTAATAATTGATGATTTTAAAAACATTTAATATATACGATATCTTTCTTTCATTAAATATTTTTATGAGTTGTGACATTTTATATTCTTATCCTTGTAATGATCTTCTTCCATTTCTTTAAATTTACACGCGGCTACTTTCGATAATAAAATGTGGACCATACATAATAATTTTTCGTACCTTATAATATTCGTAAAAAGGTAACTGAACTATATAAAATTACAAAAAAATTATCAAACTATTGTTTTTAATAAAAAAAGTTCCCTTGGTATACATTTTTCCTTATCCATATCATTAAAATGGTAACCATGTAATAAATAAATATAGGTCGGTAATCGTTTTATAATTTTTTATAACTTCGTAACCGTTAAAACTATATTCTGATGACTATTTTTTAACTTTTTAAAATTTGATACAGTTTTGTAAAACAACTATAATTCGGTGACCATAAAAATATTTAACTCTGTCAGCGCAATTAAAAGTGTAATACCTGAAAATAGTTCTACCATGAAAATGAAAAGTAGTATTAGAGACCCATAAAAAGTGAAGGAAAAGATACAATTTTTAATGAATAATCATTTTGGCATTATTCATTTAACTTTTATTTATAAATATACTGCAATTTTTAAAATTATAAGAATCTCAAACATAAAATTTCAAAAATAACCAAAATGCTAAAGACAATTTTAACCTTCAAGAAAAAAAAACTAAATTGCCTTATGTAAAACCCTAAGAACAAATTCAGAAATAAAATGTTGTTTATAAAACTGAAACCGCATATAAAATAAATATAAACCAATAAATTTTTATTAATTAAATTTGGTAAATTGAAACCATTAAATTTCAATTAAGTAAAACTGGAACTAATAAAATTATTTATCGAAAACTCTAATCACAAACTCATAAATAAAAATATTGTTCGTAAAAATGAAATTAATAAACTGTATATAAATAAATACAAACCAAAAAAATTTCAATTAATTCATTCCTGGTTTAAATAAACCATTGAATTCAAGAAGAAGAATACCACCTCTTTAAAACCAATATATTTTACAACTTCAATTAATTGTAATGATCTTGGATGACAAAAGATGAACATCAAAGAAAAATTATCGACCACAGTGATCAACATACGTTCGGAACTGTTATTCACCATCTTTTATTGTTTATGTTGTCGTTTGAAAAGTTAAGCATTTAGCATTAGTAATCCAGAAAAAATATTATAAAAAATAACAATCGTAGGTAGAGATGAAAAATATAATGATGCTTTTGATGAAACACTTTAGTATAGGTTGCTTACCATAACCGAGAAGAAATCAATCTATCTTGACAAACATGGTTACTTGAGCCTCTTAATAATGTTAATAAAATAATAGAATTATTATTTGGATAGAATAAAATGATAGAATAGAATTGTGTTAGCTATTTGTAAAATTATTCTAAAACGTATATGAATGGAATGAAATCAATATTAATCTTAAAGTACATCCACGTAAAAATAACTTAAAATAATTTATAAATTTATAACTGGCATGCAACACTTTAAATCAGCCAAAATTAATAAAAATCAAAATTTATTATAGTAATTTTAATATTTGATGATTTTAAAATATTAAATATTTATAATATACTGTACTTTTTACATTTTTATGTTGGAACTTTATTCTTTTTTAGTGATATTCTTTTCTGCTACTTCTGTTATGGATCGGATACTAATAGTTTTAAATTGGCCTAATCACAAAAAAATTTCCCACCTTATCACCCTTACCATACCCGAGAAGAAATCAATCTATCTTGACAAACATGGTTACTTGAGCCTCTTAATAATATTAATGAAATAATAGAATTATTATTTGGATAGAATAAAATGATAGAATAGAATTGTGTTAGCTATTTGTAAAATTATTTTAAAATGTATATGAATGGAATGAAATCAATATTAATCTTAAAGTACATCCCCGTAAAAATAACCTAAAATAATTTATAAATTTATAACTGGCATGCAACACTTTATATCAGCCAAAATTAATAAAAATCAAAATTTATTATAGTAATTTTAATATTTGATGATTTTAAAATATTAAATATTTATAATATACTGTACTTTTTACATTTTTATGTTGGAATTTTATTCTTTTTTAGTGATATTCTTTTCTGCTACTTCTGTTATGGACAGGATACTAATAGTTTTAAATTAGCCTAATCACCAAAAAATTTCCCACCTTTTCACCACTTATCAGTTGTACCCCAATGTTACAATTTTGTCCCAAATTCGCACATTTCAAGTACTAATTAAATTGATCTCTTCTTTCATTGGATTAAATTAAAATAAATCATTTATTTTTAACTTTTTGTGTGGAAAAAAATTCAAACATGTACTTTATAAGGGTTTTTATGAATTTTTCCGAGTGAAAAAGAGTCCAATTTGATTTTGAAGGTAGAATTGAAAACCAAAGGTGTGAATTTGGGTGAATTGGACAAAATTGCAACATCAGAGTGCAACTGTAAAAGGGCTGAAAGGTGGAGGTTTTTTTTGGTAATTAAACCTTTTAAATTTGACATATATCAGTATCTCATTACTATGAAATTAACCTAAAAGAGTCTCAAGAAGATTCATTGTAATATCCCGTAATTTTTTTTTTTTTTTTTATATTTTTATTTTTACTTTTTGATTCCGTCAAGTTTTAAATAACTTATTATTATTAATAAATATTTTTATTTTATTTTATTTGAGTCGTTCGTTGATTCAAACATGGTTCATTTTCGGTTCGATTGGATTTGGGTTGGTTAGACCCAAATATTATTAAAATTTCCTCCTTTCTTTGCATGGGCCCCCAAGAGCCCATGCAAAGTAATTGGCAGGTCTCATGGGAGACCTGCTCATGTTATAAGAGAAACAGCAACACGCATAAATTGCGTGTTGCATCAGTTTCTTTTTCTTTGGATATTTAAAGCTATTTAAACCGTAATTCATACAACATACTCTTTAAACCCTAGCCGTCATTATACCCTGGAATCTCCTGAAGAAAACGTAGTAAATCCTCTTCAAAAATCTGCCGTTCAGTAAGTTTCCTTAGGCTTGAATATTTCAGTTTTTCTTAATATCGACATCTCCGTTCGTAAGTGATAACTCTCTCGTTTTAGCTCCAAATTTCGTTCCGTTTGATTCCTGAGATTGTAGACTCAGCCATCTACAAGTCCGAGCTTAGTTTTCACACAACGGTACGTTATCTTTCTCGTAATTGCTGTAACCGTTGCCGCGTTTACGAAAATTCTGTTTTTGAGTTTTAAATCGACCTCTTGGGATTTCAATTCGTTTGGCAGCCGTTCGGAGGTCGAAATCAATTCCGTTCATTCCCCGTGAAAGTAGACTCACGCCTCTACGATTCAACACTTTCCTCTCGTCAAACGGTACGTAAACGAACCCTTATCAATCGTCGTCGTTTTACCGCTTTTAATAGTTCTTAACTGTGAATGTTAATTGGTTGTTGCCGATGGGGTTTTACTCTTTGATCTTGATAATTGGATACTCTTTTGACTATAATTCCTTGGTTACGGGTTGTTAATCATTAAGCCTTAACTTGTGATTGTCGTCGTCGTTCCGTAGTGTTTATGTGTTATTGATTTTCGATGGTTTTAAAGTTATTATCAATCGTTTCTTTTAGTTCGGCTCCTATCTTTTTGCGATGGCATGATTGATGTGATGTTCTTGATTGCTTGATTTTGTATTCTTGGTGGTTATTTGTTAACTGGGTTGATTTTGGAAGCTTTGAATTCATGATTGTTTGATATTGAAGTTTTTGGATTGTGTGTTGAAAATGGCGGGATAGTGTTTGAATTAAAGAAGAAGGAGAAAGTGTTAATGAGTCATAAAATTCGTTGTCTTTAATAAGTTAGTTCCAGTGGCTTTCTTAGCATTCATAATCATATTTTTGTTGGGTTATTAATATTAGAAGATATGATTAAATTTGGAATTGTTGGTTATGAGAGGTTGGTGGGTTTCGTATCTGCTACAATGAAATTGTTTTGTTTCAAATGATTGCAAGTGGTGGCTAAAAGGCAAGAATGATCCTTAAGTGATTTTGTTTTAAACCTATTGATTCTTTAAGTTAAATATTATCTATTTATTTGATTTTGATTTTAACTTGGGGATTTCATTTTAAATAGAAAGTTTTGATATTATTTTTAAAATCTAAAAATAATATTTGGTTCATTTATAATTAAATTAATAATAATTATTATTAATATAAATGACAAAATGGATATTATTATTTCGAGATTTTGGCTTAGAGTGCCAATTTGACTAAATTTTTAATTTTGCTTTTAATTGTTTATTAAATTATTTTAGTAAAGTAAATTGCCGGTAATATTTAATTACTTGAGTTTTAAACTATTGAGTTCTATTTTGATATTAATTAATATTTTATTTAATATTAATTATAAAATGTGGTTTATAAACTCTAGTTGGGTCGGTTTGGACTTGGGTCACCGACATGTGGGTTTAGCTTGGTAGTTTTGAAAAATTCGGCTAGCCCACTATTTGAGGAATTGATTTTATTTATCAATTAAATATTATTTTAATAATATTTTCGGATTGGATTTAAGTGCGAACTCAATATTCTTGAATTAATTTACGGCATTACAATTTATTTGAGAATTGTGTTTCTCTGTGATTTATCTGGTTATTTAATTGTGCTAGTCCTACGTGGTGTCTAGTGATCTTAGAGTTAGGGGTCGTACGGATATTAACCTATTTATTATTTTAGACCCGTCGACTGCTCGTGCTTCGGAGTCTACGCAGGGTTAGCTGTTTGCCAAGATCACGTGGATAAGCAAGCAGTGAGTTTGTAGTGCTATTTACCGCTTTATTAAGTACCGCATCATATTTTAATATTATAAATGCTTTTGAACTGTTTTTACGGATTATGGATCTGGATTGAAACGAGCTGCTCGATAGGCTTGTATCGAGACTGTGTGCACCGGTAAGTACTCTGGGATCGGCAGACTAAAGTCTTGCTTACGCTGGTATATGACGAGGATATGTTCCCGTCCACTCTGGGTTTATCAGTATGCTATGTCATACTTACGCTGGGATCATTTCAATACTGTTTTCCATAATCATATTATATTAGTATAAAAGGTTTTGATTTAAGGGTTTTAAACTTAATAAATGTAAATAGTATTGCGAACTCATCTCAGTATATCTGACCCCGTTGTTTTCCCAAATTTTCCAGGTTTATGATTTGAAAGCTGGTCCACTCCGATTCTTGATTCTTGGAGGTTTTTATGTCAATAAAACTAGTCTGTTGTTTTAAACTCTTAGACCGCAGTAGAACTAGTATAGTGTTTGATTATTATACTTTGGTTTGTCGTAGTGGTACGACTTTTATATTATTATACTTTGGCATGTTACATTGGATTATTATATTTGAGGCATGATTCACAGTTTCAGATTATTATCAAGTTATGATATTAGAACTGTTGTATAAACTGTTAGACTTAGGTTGGAGTCTCGGTTTCCCCCGAGCAGTGGTTTTCTTGCAGGTTTATTTGTATATAAGGTTATCCGCGAGGCTTGCTACGGGTTTTGGTACGACCATACCCATACCCTAGCGCCGGTCGCGATCCATGAAATTGGGTCGTGACAAAGTTGGTATCAGAGCTTTAGTTTCAAACCAAGGCCATTGCATGCTATGTGTTTACTCTGTTAAATTGTTAGTGAGTCATAGGGACTACTGCGGAATTAGGTTCGTGTCTTGTCTTTGAAACGTCATCTTTTGATTTTAAAAACTTTCTGCCTACACCGATAGGATTGCGTCGAGTCGGTCATTATTTATGCTTTGATTTGATGCTTTTATTTTATTATATTGATGTTATTTCGCTTGGATGATTTAATTGCTTTTGATTTATCGAAAAATCTTATGTTAGTAATTTTCTTTAAGTCATGCTTGGGTATGATGTTATTTCCTTATCATGTTGATGATGCGTTTCACTAGGTGATAATACTTTGGCTTTTATGCCTTTAATGATGTTGTTGACGTTAGATTATTTGTGAGTATTTCTGGCTTTGTCCTTGAGTTTTGATTTCTAAAAATTTATATTTTGTCAGTCTTTGACATTGTTTTGGGTTTAAATGATTTTTGACCGAAAAATCTTTTTCACGTTTTATGAATTACGTTGTTGGCCACGTATTGGTTTCAAATTACCTTAAGGATATTCTTTTTGTCTAGCTGGTGTTTTGACGCAAAAAAAAAAGTCAAATGGATAGTCTGGACACGACACTATAAAATATTATTTTCAGTATCTTGCCAATAAAATGAAATACGTTTATTTCAAAGTTTTACATTTGACTAAGAAAAAGGGTTGTTATTTTAAAATAAAATAAAATTCTTATATTTTAAAAATTAGAATGTTACGTCTAGGTTGGTGTTTTCAAAATAATTGTTTGAAATGATATTATTTTTAAAGGCAATACCGATTTGATAATATAACATTAATTTTGTAATTTTACCATATTTCGATTTATCCAAACTTTGGTGTTGGTCGTATGCTTGATTTACTAATTTTGATTGAAGCCAGTATTTTTGAAAGATTGTTAAAGAATTATTATTTTTCCACTTGGGCGATGAGTTGATGTTATTACTTTGGGTGACGTCGAGCTACCTATTTTGAAAATATTGAGATTTATTTTCAAAAGGCGTTCCTTTACGGATTTGAACATGTGTTGCATACGTTTTATAAATGGATATTATGGGTTTGACTTGGGTCACCCAAATTTGTAGTAGAGCTTGGAAGTGGTAATCACTCGGCTAACTCGATGATTTTAAATTGAAGCGTTTGGGAACAATTATATCTATTGTTTTATAAAAAAAGGTTTCCGGAAAATGATTTTTAAAACTGTGGGGCTCGACACGAACTTGGAACCTATTTTGTAATTTTTTTTTTCTTTCGAAGTGGATTTTAATAAGTACTTTTGACCCGTATTTTTATTATTTGATTTGAGTTGATGTGTTGAAAATATTATTGTATTAGTTAAATTTTCCTTAATTACGGGTTGTTTTGAGTTGTCACCATGTCGATAGGAATTCGCTGACCATATAAGATGTTGCATGCTTAATCTTTTGGAATTATATTGGTTAGCTACCCTAATGAGTAATTGTTTTACTACAAGATGCTTAAGTGCTTTTCAAACGTGTGATCAATTCTTGACCTATATTACTGTGTTATTATTCTTGCCTCTCATATTTGTTTAAGTTAAGCCATATCGGTTTTGTCCCCGTTGGCCTCATTGTGTGGAGTAGCACGTGAGGGTACTCCTCGCTAGTTTTTCTTTGGCTTAACTTTGGCGTTGGTGTCGATGTGCGATTCGAACCTTTGTTTTGACCCTGCGATTAATTTAGATGTTCTAATTGATTTAGCCGGATCGAACGTTTGACCCTGGAAATAGAAGTGATTAATTTTCTTATCATTAAACTCGAGAAACGATTCTCAAGAGCTGTTCGCAGATTTGAATTTCAAAAATCTGTCTTTGTCAGAGGAAGGCGATTTGAGTTATATTAATCAGCACCAGAGGGATAGTTGTACTCGTTAGCGTTTTCCTAGTGCGTGAAATTTCGAGCGTTATGCGTTTTTAGGTCGGGCTCGTTTGTGATAAATTGGTGTATCTAAATCTTTCGGCTTTTGGCATTCTAGAAAAGAATGTGGAAACTGTGTTCGAGGTTGATCAGTGTAGTAATACACTGGCATCTTTCATTAGGTAGATCAGTGATATACCAAAACTGATAGTGGGGCTGTGAAGGCGTCGTGTTGGTTTGATGCCTTTAGAAAATTTTCAAATTGATTTGAAGAGAAATTCGTTGTTAGGTAAATTTTAGTTTCGTTGTCGATTTTAAGTTATTTCATTTTGACAATTCAAATTGGTGGATTGGGATAATGGAGATGGGCAAATATGTCAAAATGGACGAGTGTACGTCTCACAGAGTGTAATATCTAGAAAATTTTTTCGAAGAAAAATTGATTTCAAATATTAAATTGTTAAAGTAATTGAAATGTTTTTATCACGTAATTGTGCCCAGACATGTCATGAACATGCATTTTGAAATGCCACGAATAGGAAACTGCATTGAGCATGATCACTAATTAAAGAGAAATAAATAATTAATACATGCATTTAGAACATTCATCACGACATTAAATTATTAGGGTTGAATGCAACTCTTTGGGGATGAGAGCTGTCATCACCCTGGCGCACAATTATGTAAAATAAATTTTATCAGTGAGACTTTTCAAGAAAAATATTTTGTTATAAACTCGCGAGTTATATTGTGAAAATGGTGTTTAAAAAGTTGATAAATTTCAAACGGTTTTGAAATTTTGGTTGGAAACTAGACAAATACTCTGTGACGACGGTGGTAATTTAGGAGAAATTGTGTTGTAAGGAGTTGTTTTATATTTTTGGAGTATCAGTGTTTGGTAAATAGGAGCTATGGTTATAAGGTTGTACTCGAGGTTTAGTTGTGTTAAGTGCAGAAAAATATT
Organism: Mercurialis annua; assembly: GCF_937616625.2. Classification (NCBI taxonomy): domain Eukaryota; kingdom Viridiplantae; phylum Streptophyta; class Magnoliopsida; order Malpighiales; family Euphorbiaceae; genus Mercurialis; species Mercurialis annua. The sequence goes on along the minus strand of NC_065570.1, from coordinate 51,684,724 downwards.
GAGTTCGGAAGAATTGTGTCAGCTTAGAGTGTATAATTTGAGTATTTTTGATTTAAGGAAATTGGTTATACTCTACGTATTTATTTACACTGAAGGACTTAAAAGGAATTTTGTTTTTGACATATTCAATTTCTGTACAAAAGTCTAGATACCTATATGGAAATTTTTCGCTAATAAAGGAATTTTTATTTGTGAAATTTTAACTTTTTAAGAAGTGACGGAACTTTATCAGTTTTGATTTAAAAGTGGATTTTAAGATTTTCTAAATGAATGATTTTAGAAATCATGAAATTATTTAAAAGTAAGGTTCGGTTATGATTTCAAACTGAGAGTATTTTATTATGTTGTTACATTTACAAACAAAAGGATTTTTCAATGGGTTAATTATTTTCGGTTGAAAATGAAATTTAACTGGAGGTGCTAATAATTTCAAAAGTTAAAGGGGGATGGTGTTATTTATATATTTATATTTGCGGAAAACGTTCTCTCAAAAAAAATTGTTTTGAGCATAACCAATAAACCCATTGATTGCGATTTGATCTAAATGATCTTCGGTAGGATTCGGGGTTTTCGTGATTGAAAAAAAATTGGAGGAAAAAAAAAAATTTTGTTATCAGAAGTTTGAATTATGTATTCTTTAGATTGGTTGAACCGTAACGATTCTAATGGTGTTTAGTTTTCAGCCGTTATTTGTGAGAGCACATTTAATCAGGATGACATTTAGATTTGGTGTTGAGTATTCTCATATGAGGTATTTGGTGTTGTGACTACTTTAAGAAATATAGAGTATAGGCGTTAAGGAATGTAAGTTTATTTTCAGTGGAGAGTGGCTGTAAGTTTTCGGGTTGTAGCATTAGAGTATGGCTTGTAAGATTTCGATTTAAAATTTTAGGATTGTTCCTACACTTGTAGTGTTACATTGATAGTCTTTGGGATTTGAGCCCGTTATATTTTTTTTTTTTTTTTTTTTTTTAATTTTCCTCATTAAGCGTGTTGATTATTTCCCCGGTTGGAAATAAATTTCAAATTCATTCTCACGTGGTGTTTGATAAGTCGTTTAAGGTACCAAATTGTTAAACTAAGAATTTTTCGCGTATGCGTGTGGTGATCATTCAAATTTTTGACTCAATTTTAAATTCAAAATTCGTATTTCTATAAGTTGGGAAGAATGTCTGAAAACTTTTCAGCGTATTTTCAGTTAAAGTATATTTCGTTTCGTTTAACTTTCCTCAGTTTTCATTTGTGGTAGAATTATCTTTTGGTAAGAGTTTGGTTTAAATCTGTTGAGATTGCAGTTTTATTTTTGTTTTCTGTTGAGTTCTCACCTGGTCGTAAAGTGATTTTGGGAATAAAAAATGGTTATGCGTATTGTTTTCTTTCGTTCCGTTGAGGATGCATTGCTTAGTTTTTTTTTTTTTTGAGTTAAAGTGAGATTTATGCTTGTTAATATTGATTTTATTTTACTTTGGCTTGGTAGTAAATTCGAGGACGAATTTTTTTATAAGTTGGGGAGAATGTAATATCCCGTAATTTTTTTTTTTTTTTATATTTTTATTTTTACTTTTTGATTCCGTCAAGTTTTAAATAACTTATTATTATTAATAAATATTTTTATTTTATTTTATTTGAGTCGTTCGTTGATTCAAACATGGTTCATTTTCGGTTCGATTGGATTTGGGTTGGTTAGACCCAAATATTATTAAAATTTCCTCCTTTCTTTGCATGGGCCCCCAAGAGCCCATGCAAAGTAATTGGCAGGTCTCATGGGAGACCTGCTCATGTTATAAGAGAAACAGCAACACGCATAAATTGCGTGTTGCATCAGTTTCTTTTTCTTTGGATATTTAAAGCTATTTAAACCGTAATTCATACAACATACTCTTTAAACCCTAGCCGTCATTATACCCTGGAATCTCCTGAAGAAAACGTAGTAAATCCTCTTCAAAAATCTGCCGTTCAGTAAGTTTCCTTAGGCTTGAATATTTCAGTTTTTCTTAATATCGACATCTCCGTTCGTAAGTGATAACTCTCTCGTTTTAGCTCCAAATTTCGTTCCGTTTGATTCCTGAGATTGTAGACTCAGCCATCTACAAGTCCGAGCTTAGTTTTCACACAACGGTACGTTATCTTTCTCGTAATTGCTGTAACCGTTGCCGCGTTTACGAAAATTCTGTTTTTGAGTTTTAAATCGACCTCTTGGGATTTCAATTCGTTTGGCAGCCGTTCGGAGGTCGAAATCAATTCCGTTCATTCCCCGTGAAAGTAGACTCACGCCTCTACGATTCAACACTTTCCTCTCGTCAAACGGTACGTAAACGAACCCTTATCAATCGTCGTCGTTTTACCGCTTTTAATAGTTCTTAACTGTGAATGTTAATTGGTTGTTGCCGATGGGGTTTTACTCTTTGATCTTGATAATTGGATACTCTTTTGACTATAATTCCTTGGTTACGGGTTGTTAATCATTAAGCCTTAACTTGTGATTGTCGTCGTCGTTCCGTAGTGTTTATGTGTTATTGATTTTCGATGGTTTTAAAGTTATTATCAATCGTTTCTTTTAGTTCGGCTCCTATCTTTTTGCGATGGCATGATTGATGTGATGTTCTTGATTGCTTGATTTTGTATTCTTGGTGGTTATTTGTTAACTGGGTTGATTTTGGAAGCTTTGAATTCATGATTGTTTGATATTGAAGTTTTTGGATTGTGTGTTGAAAATGGCGGGATAGTGTTTGAATTAAAGAAGAAGGAGAAAGTGTTAATGAGTCATAAAATTCGTTGTCTTTAATAAGTTAGTTCCAGTGGCTTTCTTAGCATTCATAATCATATTTTTGTTGGGTTATTAATATTAGAAGATATGATTAAATTTGGAATTGTTGGTTATGAGAGGTTGGTGGGTTTCGTATCTGCTACAATGAAATTGTTTTGTTTCAAATGATTGCAAGTGGTGGCTAAAAGGCAAGAATGATCCTTAAGTGATTTTGTTTTAAACCTATTGATTCTTTAAGTTAAATATTATCTATTTATTTGATTTTGATTTTAACTTGGGGATTTCATTTTAAATAGAAAGTTTTGATATTATTTTTAAAATCTAAAAATAATATTTGGTTCATTTATAATTAAATTAATAATAATTATTATTAATATAAATGACAAAATGGATATTATTATTTCGAGATTTTGGCTTAGAGTGCCAATTTGACTAAATTTTTAATTTTGCTTTTAATTGTTTATTAAATTATTTTAGTAAAGTAAATTGCCGGTAATATTTAATTACTTGAGTTTTAAACTATTGAGTTCTATTTTGATATTAATTAATATTTTATTTAATATTAATTATAAAATGTGGTTTATAAACTCTAGTTGGGTCGGTTTGGACTTGGGTCACCGACATGTGGGTTTAGCTTGGTAGTTTTGAAAAATTCGGCTAGCCCACTATTTGAGGAATTGATTTTATTTATCAATTAAATATTATTTTAATAATATTTTCGGATTGGATTTAAGTGCGAACTCAATATTCTTGAATTAATTTACGGCATTACAATTTATTTGAGAATTGTGTTTCTCTGTGATTTATCTGGTTATTTAATTGTGCTAGTCCTACGTGGTGTCTAGTGATCTTAGAGTTAGGGGTCGTACGGATATTAACCTATTTATTATTTTAGACCCGTCGACTGCTCGTGCTTCGGAGTCTACGCAGGGTTAGCTGTTTGCCAAGATCACGTGGATAAGCAAGCAGTGAGTTTGTAGTGCTATTTACCGCTTTATTAAGTACCGCATCATATTTTAATATTATAAATGCTTTTGAACTGTTTTTACGGATTATGGATCTGGATTGAAACGAGCTGCTCGATAGGCTTGTATCGAGACTGTGTGCACCGGTAAGTACTCTGGGATCGGCAGACTAAAGTCTTGCTTACGCTGGTATATGACGAGGATATGTTCCCGTCCACTCTGGGTTTATCAGTATGCTATGTCATACTTACGCTGGGATCATTTCAATACTGTTTTCCATAATCATATTATATTAGTATAAAAGGTTTTGATTTAAGGGTTTTAAACTTAATAAATGTAAATAGTATTGCGAACTCATCTCAGTATATCTGACCCCGTTGTTTTCCCAAATTTTCCAGGTTTATGATTTGAAAGCTGGTCCACTCCGATTCTTGATTCTTGGAGGTTTTTATGTCAATAAAACTAGTCTGTTGTTTTAAACTCTTAGACCGCAGTAGAACTAGTATAGTGTTTGATTATTATACTTTGGTTTGTCGTAGTGGTACGACTTTTATATTATTATACTTTGGCATGTTACATTGGATTATTATATTTGAGGCATGATTCACAGTTTCAGATTATTATCAAGTTATGATATTAGAACTGTTGTATAAACTGTTAGACTTAGGTTGGAGTCTCGGTTTCCCCCGAGCAGTGGTTTTCTTGCAGGTTTATTTGTATATAAGGTTATCCGCGAGGCTTGCTACGGGTTTTGGTACGACCATACCCATACCCTAGCGCCGGTCGCGATCCATGAAATTGGGTCGTGACATTCATGCAAGATTTTAAAAACACAGTTACATCACCTAAAATAATAATGCTAATTATCTATTAGAGAGCTTTACGAAACAATATCTCTTAAAATGTAGGTACTTATAGTGAGGGAGAAGTATATATTCAAAGCTCATTTTTCATAACTCTATTAATTGTATAATAATATTTTAAATAAATTTAAATTAAATTCAACAAACACAATTAAACTAATAAATTTATCTATAATTTAATAAATTTATTTAAATTTACGGAATGAATGAAGTGTTGATACTTTTTTTTGAAATTTATATTTCTGAATAGAGATAAAATACTTTAAAAAATAAAACTACCTTTTAAAAAACGGAAATAAAATTAAATTGTTATGGCTAGTAAGTTTCTGTATTTAAAACTCAATTCAATTTTTATAGACCAGGAGTTATCAAAACTACAATATCACAATGTCACATGTTTTTACTTTAATGAATGGATGGATATAATAGAATATGAAAAATGATTTACATAATAAGGAAACAAAACTGTGGCTAACAGGCTAAGTATTGTATGGTTAATAAAAATTGAAAATAGTATGAGAAATTCTTAGGTAAACTCAGTCTACCGCGTCATCCATGGACTAAACCAATCATATCATAACAACTCATTAAAATGAGGGTATTCTTGTAATATCATTATTCAAAAGTGTATGCAAATAAAAAACGAAATAATACAATATACAACACCTCTAAATCCAAGCTAAAAGTAGCTTTCCCTTGTCCCATTGTATGAGTTGCCACCTGATGGAGAAAACTAAATTTCAAATGCAATAGTCGAAATACAGTAAGTCAAATAATGGAGAACTCGTACGTACAAAGAAACAAATAGGAGGACAAAAAGATTTACAAATAATTTAAAAAGCAAAAATAAAAACCCTAATTCCTACACATTCAGCGAGGGAAGGAGAATGTATATTATGATGTATTTATATTGATAAATATAGATCAGGATGTTAAAAGTCATGATAAAAATGGAAATTAATGTGGTTTATCTATTAATTTAAATTTTTGATTTAAAAATTAAATAAAATTGAAGTAGTTTAAAAAGATTGGAAACTTTGAGAAGTGAGAATCAATGAGAGGGCTCCGTTGGTACTCTCAATTATATAATATATAGATTATCTAAAATGTCAATAGAATTACAATGTTGCTTTGGCAATAAAATTACAGTATTTTATAGTCTTCAAAAAAGCAATCAAATATCAATGAACTCATTATATCAAAATAAATATATCACACTTATAATATTTAATTTTACAAAAATTAGAATTAAAATTTCTCCTCTAAATAAGATGAATATAAAGAAAAGTAAAAAAAATTAATGAAAATGAATAAAGAAATAAAATTTTAAAGGATTGTCTACGATAACTCTATATTTTTTAAAAGTGCAGCTTATTTTATTCACTTTTTACTATTAAATGAGTTACTATTGTTAGATTCCATTTTAAAACCAATTGATTTTAAGATGGAATCTAATATGGTATCAGAACATTATCTATTCGCACAATTTGAATTTGGCCCGGCCAACATGAGATGCGTGAAGGATTGGTTGCTCGGCCCGGACACGCTACGTGTGAGGAAGAGTGTTGAAGTGGGAATTCCACATTGATTGTGTGTGTGAATGGACATGTTTTTAAATATTGGTTGGACATCTCCACTTAACACCAATCGGTTTTAAGATGGAATCTAACAACTATCACTTTCACCTAATGATAAAATTAACAAAATAGATCAAAACTAAAGTAGCTCATAAAAAGCCGAAATTTTAAAACAGACTTTAAAAACATTGATCACTTGCCGAAATTATAGCTCAAACAAATTTAATCTACATATAAAAATTATTTATGTTATTGTCTACCAAGACTAAAAAGACTTTATCATACCCAGGGCAATAAATCGGTTTTGGATATCTAAGAATCCGACAAATTTGAAGTGAAAGTACCGAGAATTGAAAACTATTTGTAAACTGTTGATTTTCTCTGAACCGAATAAAAAAAAAGATTTGATTGGCAAGGTTTTGAATCTCAGTTAAATATCGAAAACTCTATCGAAGCGTACTAAACCATACCGAATCGAAAAGCCAGAATTATAACCAAATTATTTAAATATCTTAAATTACATATATTTGCAGTTCTTTTTTATAATTTAATACTATTAAATCATTAATAAAATTTAGTATTAAATGCAAATTAAATCATTAGCTTTAACATGTTTGCAACTACAACAAACTTTTAAATTTGACATCAGGCACCAACTTTCATATTTTGACAAATCAGGACACCAAGCTACTTTCAGTTGAAAAAACGATGATGTAGACACCAAAATATACACTATTTTAACAGCCATATTAGTGTTTTTTAAACGAAAAATAGTTCAGTGTCATGATTTGAAAAAAAAAGTTGGTAACTGATTTTGCCGAGGCACGATCACTTTTAAAATCCAAACATATGTGTCTTTTTTCAATTACGAAAAAAAAATTAATTTTTTTTTCTACAATTATGTCTTGATGGATTGTGTGCTTCAATCGACGATTGTGACCTGTAAAACAAGTTAAATAGCAAATTGGACGGTGGTTGTCTGATTGGCTCTCCGATGCTTAAGTCAGTTTAGCTTAAGCTCAAAAAGTAGTATTGAATGTAATCGTGTATAGGATACCTCAGCTCTTTTTACAATAGTGAGATCTGAATTGATAGACTCTTAGAAGGAAGGCGATTCCTTTAGGAAGTAGAGTTAAAATAGGAAGTAGATCTCTACTTTGTAGCGTGATCTTCGGTCGAATCCTATTTAGAAAAGAGTGCTAAATATCGTATATCAGTGTTTAATTCCGTTTAGAAGACTATCTTTTATATATCCAAAAGATCTTATCTTGTATATTCTCTCTATGATTATAGCGTTATAGTTGACTTTTAATTCGATCTCTTGGCGAGTTTTATGTCTTTAGTGTTCGGTCTTTTGAGTAACGCCGACTTGAGAATTCGATCAATATCTTCTCGAGCGAAATCCGCATGACCATGCTCTTAGGCAAGCGAATCTGTTAGAATTCGGTCGTGCCGATACATATTGTTTATTATTTCGGGGTGAATCTTGAGGTAGGCTTCATTGGCCGAACTCTCACAGGACTCGGCTTACTATTGTAGTCTTGATGTTTGAGGCGAGTCTTTTTTGATTCGGGTGATTTGTTTCATATCCTCTATCACGGTAATTTTCGGACACATGTCGACAAAAGGCTTTTGATTTTTGACATCTGTCGATGGGCTCGCCGCTTGCTATCTGTTTTAGGTTTTCGACCCTTCGATTTCCTAGTCGCAATTATTACTTTTTCTTAGGATTCGTGTTTCGACATTTATATACATCTTCTTTTCATTTTCTTCTTCGTTTCATAAAACTTAAAAAAAATCAAAAACTTTGAGTTTTCCACTCTCTTATTCTCTAACTATGTTACCCGGACTCTTCATTTTACCCTGCCGTACCCGTGTCGGACATGACATGGCACCGACATGACACATGATATGGGTCCGACTCTTTAACTGACATGTGGACCCTTCAAGAGATAGAATTCTTGAGAAGTTGCGATATCATGTGGTAAAAAGACCATATCATATGTCGGATTCGATGTCATGTTTCGGTTCTTAAGAGCTAACACTGTATTTATTGATATAAACTTTAATTTGAGTTTTATTTTTTATTTTTTAAGACTAACAAATGATTATTTATGTCTAATTTATACATATTTATCCGTACATAAGTACCCGAGTCCTATACCGGATCCATATCCCCGTATTTTCAATTAAGAAAATTAGCGTGTCGGACATGCGGATACTTATCAATTTTGGACACCCATATTCGAGTCAGTGTAACATAGTTCTCTAAGATTTCTCGTTTTCCTCGTTTTCGGGTCGCTTCCTATCTACCCTTTCGATCCATTCTATTTGATTTCCAGTGCTTTTATGTTTTTCAATTGATTTTCTGAATTTATGTTTCTTAGTGTTCCTCTGAACTTCTTTTGAATTTTTTTTCCTTTTGTGGCGGTACCAAACTTTTAATTATGGTATATCTCGAAAACCTCCGTGTAGTTTGCTCTAAAAAAATTTAAAAATGCTATACATTTTTCCACCAAATATGTGACTAGTACCGCAACATCTTAGCAATCCATTTTGAAGTTTAACAATTGTCCATAATTCAGGATCTTAAGTTATATTTGAAAAGAAATCGAATTTAATAAAACATGTAAAAATGCTAATCGGATAACGTTTATAATAACTGTAAAAAGTGATCTATCTTGATTCTAAACTTTAAAGATCGTTTATTGTTGGGTAAACTTATTTTGTGATCCCTAAACTATACGATTTTGGTTCATTAGATCCGTCAACTTCTATTTAGCCCTCAAATCCCTAAACTTTCGTTTTTTGGTCCATTGATTTCTAAACTTTTGTTTTTTTGGTTCATTGCGTCCCTAAACTTTCATTTTTTTTTTGTTTCATTTGGTCCTTAAATGGATCTCCGTTTAAAGATTTAAAGGACCTAATGAACTAAAAAATAAAAGTTTAGAGATCTGAGGAAGTCAAATAGAAATTGAGGGACCAGATGAAACAAAACAGTATAGTTTAGAGACCCCAAAATGAGTTTACCCTTTATTGTTTCTTCAACTTAGATCGACTTCTCAAACAATTTTGACAACAAATTATAACTTCGGATATTGTATAAGTTAAAAACTTTTAAAACGATGCAAAGTACAACTTATAATATTAATAATGTTGATTCAGAAGCTACAATCAAAGATTGAATAAGCAAAACACATTTTGCAATAAGGTCTAGAATTTAAAATCTAATAGAATTAGTGAAATTATTAAAAATTTGTGTACATTTATAAAATAATTTCTATAAAATCTATCAAATTCCTTTTTAGCAATTATCTTCCATTGATTATCCCTTTTTAAGAGAAAAAATCATATCAACATTCACTTCCATACTGCTAATCTCATGAGTTTGTAACTGGTTTAAAAATTTAAACACATGTCCTCTACTATAATCTTATACTGTCCAATCATCGTTTTCATAGACTTAGTTATCATATGTGCAAAATCATTTACAATATAAATGATAACGTAGCACATCTAATAGGGGCGAAACAACCTCGCCAAGAACGAACATCGCTAAGTCAAGCATTTCACCGACCTGATGACAACTTCCGACCTTCTCCTAAATCACAGATCACACGACTTGGGGGGTCACCGGATCGATGGGCATTTGAACATCATCCGAGGCATTTGTTTTCGATAAGGTCGGATCAAAGATCCTATCCGGGCTCCGAGATATATCCAACTCAGACTCGGGCCGAGCTCCGGGCTGATAGACCTAAAAGCTCGGATCATACGGCCCGAGCTTCGAGATATTCTCAAGTGCAAGAACTATGATAATTTGGTCCCCAAGTTATCCGGGCTTCGGGCTTTGACCGAGCTCCGAGGTCCTGCCCAAGAGTACACGCTCGTGTACCGGATCCTGGGACCACAGAAGATCTTCTGACAGGTACGTGAGGAATGTTCCCTCTGACACACCTAACAACCTGCGCCTCACGCAGGGATATTCCTCCACGTAGGCATAACTGAATTTTGGGACCACGCGACTCACAGCCTGCCAGCAAGGCAGGTTTGTCCTTAAACCCTAACTATAAATAGAGGGTTTACGGGCAAACCCTAGGTAATTCGTTTTCCTTCAACTCAGACTACTCTCTTTCTCTTCTTCTTCTTTCTCTACCTGAAATCCTTACTTGAGCGTCGGAGTGAACGTCCGGTGACCCCCACCGGAGTTCTTTCTAACCTCTGTCTGTTTATGGTGTGCAGGTTGATAAAGTTCGGATTCCAGTTGGTGATTTATCAATAAGTATGGTTTATTTATATAAAGATAAAATTACTTGGTTTTATTCAACTATATCGTTTTCTAAATGTATATGCATATACGTTTTAACCAATCTTATGAGAACAAGAAGTAAAAGAAATTGAATGATCTTTATCTTATAATACAGCAGACATATATAATAAGATAAAATATAAATAAAGCGATAAATATTTAAAATATATATTTCAATATCTTAATTACAATACGTTCAGATCGAATCACAGTCCATATTAATAATTTATTGATATAAATTTATACAGAAAAAACAAATAAAAATTTTAGTACAAATATCCAAACTCCTACGATATGTGTTATTGAGTTAGATTCATATGTTAGTTAGTTGATGGAGAATTATATAAACTATACAAGTCCAAAAAGCAGACTGTGCGAAGACGCGCAATCGAGCATTTAAGCGTCCACGTGCAACATATGGTTATTACGTTATTTTCACACCTAATCAATCTCAATTTTCTCTTTCCCACCCTTTCCGTCATTTAAGGCTGCTAGCTCCTTCATACCTCTTTCCGCAACTAAAATTCTTCATTCTTACCAAGGGCAATGTCAAAAAAAATCACAAACTTTACACGTTTTCTCATTTTAATCACGCAGTTTAAATTTTCTCATTTTCATGCACGAACTAACAGTTTTTCTCAAATTTAATGTAAACACCATCCTACACACAAACAATACCTCAAATATTTGTACGGCATGCACCAACTTACACAAACAAGGCACATACTAAACCGATGCATAAACATATCCCATACGTGAGAGATAAATCAACCAACACCAGAGGTGAGGCATAATCTACCTTTTAAGGCTGATATTGAATAAGATTATCAAGAGCCATCATCGTTTTACCAAGCTGAACCAGTGGAATGTAAATCCATAAAAAGAGAGTTAGATGAGAACATTCATAGCGCGCGCGGCCATTCTAGTTAGGGGCAAGCGTTAAACCAAAGCGGCGAGCTACCTGCTGATTGGGTCTCCATTGTCGAAACCTATTTGAGAAGAATCATCTCCAACAGAGTATAAAATACTTAAGTTACGGCGGATCAGGAATTTCATACGATGGGATTCATATACACGTATTAGAAAATTGAATTATAAAAATATATAATTTTTTAGTTAAACGGTATTTAAATAATTTAATATAATTGTCTGCAAATATCAAATATTACTTCACATTATTAAAAATATCATTTTAATGTATATATGAATAATTGTCCAATTACTAATCATTCATTTTATTTTAAAATTTACTCTTTACCAATTTTATTGCAGAAAAAACTCGCTCCACGACTTTATAGATACTGGTAAAGTTAGCACCAATTTTAATAGCAAATAAACAAGCAAACGAATATTATGCTTCTTCATCTCTGCCATCCTTTCTGAAAACTCTACGATTTCATAGAAATTAGTAAATTTTTCGTCACCATAGACATCGGCACGATAATTTTTTAAGTTAGAGTGATAGCGGTCTTTTAAACATATAAGTTGATATTTTCTTAGCACATATGTTATTATTTTTCTACTAATTTACATTAAAATCGGAAAAATATATAACACTCAATTATATTTTAAAAGAAAAAAAATAAATAACCGCTCTTTGAAAGTTAGATATTGAGATGACTAAAACTAATAAATTTTGCATTTTAAAATCGAACTACGTCTCCTTTTTTATTATCAAAATTCTAAATTTAGTGTTAAACGGTGGTGATATCCAACGACTTATTAATTTTGACTAAAGGATGGTTCTAATTATTTTTCTTACATATGTATAAAGACGCAATAATAGAAAACTTGAATGAATGATGATAGCACTGTGAAACCATTCAATCAGATATGCAAAAGCCCATTGATATGAGTTAATCAATTCGATGAAACTCTTCCGGAATATATTTAATTATTTTTAACAAATAAGAACAATCCACCACTAATGGTGGTGGTTAATTCAAGTAAAGCTTTCGAGTGTAAAAACAAATTAAACTAGAAAAAGAAAAAGAAAGACCAAGGCAGCTAATTAAAACTCCACAACATAATTAATTTAGCGGTCTGTTTGGATCAATTCTGATATAAAAATTATTTCATTTCTAAATGAATTCTACATTAAAACTATTTAAAAATTGAATTTTTATATTTAATTTTTTAAATTTTAAATATAAAAATAATATTAAATTAAATAAAATAAATTAAATATTATATTTCGAGTATAAATATAAATTTAAATTGTAAAAATTCATTTGAACCAAATATATATATGTTAGAAATTTAATTGAATTCTATAAAAATTATAAAATTCATTTGAACCAAATAGACCTTAAAAGTGATAATGCAACAACAAACCCACTAATAATGACCATGTGAAGTGTATTCTTCAACTCTAATCAATAATTAGAAGTGAACAAAAATTTCCTGCAAATTAAGACACTAGGAATTCCTACTAATCTTTGACGTGGCTGTTATTGATAGGCTGGTTATGTGACATCATGTCTTGCAAATTTAAGGCAAAATTGCAACTTTAATCCCTTAGTTTAATGCAAGTTATTTTGTAACTGTTTAGGCTATCATTTTAATAACCCTTTAAGTACTATTTATTTGATAAACTTGAATTATATCAAATTAATATATTATGCTATAAATTACATTTTAATTCTTAATTTGTTTTGTTTTAGATTTAGGAAATTATCATTTTCTCAAAAAGAGATTTATTTACAAATGTATTATCATTTCCTACTAAGATAGTAATGTTTTCTATAATAAATATTGTTATTTTTTAATACCTTGCATTTTTTTATTTTTTTTTCTAATTGTTAAATTTACTTAGCTATATTTTGACTAAAGAATTAAATTAAAGAAATTTAATACATAAAGAATGAAAATATCAATTAAATGAAACTAAAATATTTAATTAAAATACTTTATTGACTTTGAAAATATCTTTAAACTATGTTCATTGAAATTTCATAAAGATACATTAAAAATTTGTTATAAAAAATAACTTTTAAATTATTAAAATTTAATATAATCAAATTTGTATTATTAATCTTGAAATTAGTCCCAGGAGCTAACCTGTTAAAAATAGTTAGTAAGGATGGGATACTCTCTTTTAAGTACTAAGTTAAATTGTTAATTTAATTCATTTGTGGTAAAGTGTTAATAGAAATATACCATTTTTAAAAAATATAGTTTAAATGATTTAAATAAAATCTATAAACTATATAAGGATTAAAGTTGAAACTTTTTACTAAATTTCATATATTCAAGTGGTACAACTACAACCTATCAATTGCTGACACAGTAAGAATAGTAGAACCTTAGTTTGTTGGAAAATTTTGTTCATTAGAAGTCTATTAATCCTATGTTTTAGGCTGATAAAGATTGATTCGTTCTTATAATCATGCTTTATAGGAAAACCAAAAATAAAAGTAAAAAGGGTTAGTATATAAATTTCTGAACTTTAACATTTGTAATTATATACATTAATTAAAACATGGCATCCTACATCCTATTCTTTTTAAAAAAATTATTGAGTGATTGCTATTTTTCGGCTGGTCAAAGCTTATGTGGTAAAATGGAGCAAAATTTGCATGCCAATTTAGCCTCATCTTGTTACCATAAATTAAACTTATTTGCATATTAAATTCTGATATTTTACATTTGTAATGATTTAAGTATATCGTTTTAAATTTGATAACTCTTAACTAATAGCCAACCTAAACAGAAAATTTGGAAGGACTGTCAATAAATTCTAATTTCAATTATAGCTTAAAAATATATTATTTAAAATTTATATTTATATTTTGATCATTATCATAGTAAAATAAATATAATTATATATTTAAGATCAAAACTAAGTTAAACATAATAAAAACAGACTGTCATAAATTATTATAAGGAATTAAAACTAAATTTCATTGTTAAATATAACTTTTATTAAAATAAAAAATTATAATTAAATAAATCCAAAAAATTATAGAAATTAAAAGGTATATCTATATTTTTTCGGGGGCTAAGTTAGGAACTAGGGTGGGGGGGGCATGCCCCCCTCGTGTCCTAACATAGTTCTGTTTGCCACAAAGCTTTTTAACATTCGAAAAAACAATAATGGACGACATAATATAAAATTTAAGAAGAATAAAATATAAATGCCACGTATTAAATAATATTACTTAAATCGCTATAAATATTAAAAGCGAGAATTTTATATACAAACAATGCAAATAATAGGGATCTTAAGATTCCAAGCCATATTTTTTTTGAAAAAGAAAATGAAACCCCTACAACTTGTATCATATTTTTGATCATGCATGACACAAGCAATGTTAAATATTGAGCCCTTTTATGGATAATCAGAAACATGGCAGTGATAGATAACTTTTAGATCAACAATAAATTTGATGAAGATATGTTACCGGTGTTCAAAAATCAAATCAAGTTGAATAATTCATCTGAAATTTGGTTTGATCTAATTATGCAAAATTGAATTTTTAATTTAGTTTGGTTATGATTCATGAACACTAAAAAAATCAGTTAAATTTTAACATTATTCAAACTAAAAAATTAAAACCGAACTGAAAATTTAACCGAACGGATAAACAAAACCCTACGACGTACCATCCTTTATGGCCGATTGCCAAAACTATGGATTTATGGGGTGAATTTAGTTGGCCATTTTGTGGACCATAAAACAAAATCACTTTCAAATTGCTAGTGGCATTCAACTACATGAAGGAACTGGTTTTGACAACATGCAGATTCAGTATCTCTTTGACTGTTGAACAAATATCTTAATTTATTTCTCACAGAAATCCGTAAGCAGACCTACATAAATATATATCCATTTTAAATGATAATACTATAAATTTAAATTGTCAATTAAAACATATGGTAAGCGATTGTTTAAATTTAAATTTTAATCCCTGATATACAATGAATATTATAATTAGTTAGTGTTTTCAATAATAAAATGAATTTTGATTTGAACAGAAGTAAATAGATAAACTTACCAAAATTAAGTACCTAAAAATGGACTCTTAGATATCAACTGTTGAGCAGTAGAAAGAAATAATGTGTGATTGATTGGGCAACTAGCAAGCAGTGTATCAGAAATGGTCCAAAAAATTGGCAACTTGTCATCCCCTCAGGGGACCAATTTTTGGATGCGAAATGTGGTCACCACCGAGTGAGAAATCCTGTCCATCACCTTTTCTTTTCCTTCAATACCAAACTGCGACTGCTTTGGCCTGTTTTTTTGAAAAACTGGGTGCCATTTTGGCATCATTTCGACGTAACATCTTTTTCCATAATTAGTGTTTCAAATATCAAACCGGTGAGCTTTACATACTTGCCGATTTCCGATTAGACCAATCTAATCTGTTCAACTAAATTATAATATATATAATTATAAACAATGACGAAACTAAACCGTAATTTGAGATAGGGCACAAGTTTTAGTTCCTAGAATCTGAGTTTTTGCTGTAGATTTTTTGGTAAGTTGAGATGCTTCATTTTCTTTGATTTGTTTAATCGAGACATTTAATTGTCTTTTCTTTTTCTTTTTCTATGGATATTAGCTAAAAAGCACGGAAACTTCGACAAAGTTGCGTTTCCCGTTTCGGAAACCGGAAACTCTTGGACACCCGTACGAAACGTTTCGGGCCGTTTCCGTAAATAATAAAAATTTGTAAAAAAATTAAAATTATTACTCACAAATAAAAAAATCTAACTAGTTACCATAAATTTTACATTCGCATTTCCCACAATACATCAAATATACTTATTTGTGTTGAATTATATTATATTTTTTTATATATTTATAAAATTTTAAATATTCAGTATATTAAAATTAATTATTTTGTTAATTATCATAAATATTTTTATAATATTTTTATAAATATATCCCTACATTTTTGTTATTTACACGTTTCCCCCACGTTTCGTGTCCTTCATTTTGAAAAACTTTCATTTCCCCGTGTCCGTTTCGTATCGTTTTCGTTTCCCGTTTCCGTTTCCGTGCTACCTAGAATATTAGCCTACCTAATTAGTCATAACATATCATCTGAGTATATTTTCATGTGCCCAGAGTTCTTGTTTATTTACCTATTTCAGAGGTAATTCTTTTTGAGTCAAAATTGGGGTAGGGCCCTAGCACCCTACCCTGGCTCCATCTCTGATTATAAACAAATCGCAATTTTTAACTATATTTGTAATTAAAACCACTTTTTATCAAACTTTTTAGAGTTAATGTCAAAAAAAATTACGAACTTTGTACATTTTTTCATTTTAATCACACAGTTTAAATTTTCTCATTTTCATGCACGGACAACCACTTTTTCTCAAATTCATGCACGGTGCTGAGGTGACACTCATTCATTGGTGTAAAATGACCTCCGCCTCAGCGAATTACACTAATGGAGCCGTGACACCTCAGCACCGTGCATGAATTTGAAAAAAAGTGGTAGTTCGTGCATGAAAATGAGAAAATTTAAACTGCGTTTCTTGGCAATTTTTTTCTAATAAATATAATTGTCATAATTTTCAGTTAAATATGCATATTTGTTCTATAATTAGCAAAGTTTGTATTATAGAATTTTAAAATTTAACTTTTAATCTAAAAAGAAAAATAATGCTATGATCTAATTAATTTTTTTTTAATTTTCGACTGTTAAAGCAAATAAAATACAAGTATGAAACTAAAAATAATCAAAAAAGTCAAATAAAAACAAATACGTATTGTACTGAGATAAAATATTGAAAAAATTTAATTAATTGACAAAGATAATTAGAATTGCTGCGAAATGAGGAAATCGAGACATTATTAAAAAATTAAATTAAAATTGTAACTATCTGTAAAATTTGAATTTTTTAACAATTAGGCCATGTATATATATATATATATATATATATATATATATATATATATATATATATATATATATATATATATATATATATATATATTGAAATAGATAATTATTCAATTTGATGTCAAAACTATTAAACTAGTTGGTTCGGTTTGATTCTTAAAATGTCGATATTATCGCTTTTAAATTTGTATGAGAATCACAACTTTTTGATATATTTTACAAATTCAGTAATGATTATTTAGGCATCAGATGTTTTAATCCACCCTTAGTAATTGTTACTCCTTCCGTCCCGTTTAAAAGTCTCATATTCTATTTTGAAATGTCCTATTTAAAAGTCCCCTTATTATTTTTGGAATGTTTTTCTATTGAATATTCTATTTTACCCCTATTTTAGTTATCTTAATAGAGTTCTATGAAAAATTTCACTATCATTAATGGGGATAAAATATGAAAAAACAAAAATAATTAATGTTTTTTTAATCTGTGTGTAAAGTCAAACAGAACTTTTAAAGTGGATAGAGGGAGTATTTTTTTTAAAGGAGCTAAATGATGAGATGATTTAGTAATCAATAAAGACTCCTCTTGCCACTCCGATTTGATACAAAGGTAAAAAAAGAATTAAACTTATAGTTTTGGATAAAAATATATCCTACAACCCGTCAGTTTTGGATTAATTTACACTCTGAAGTCTAATCTGTGTCAGTTTTAATGGTAAACAATGTATA
This sequence comes from Mercurialis annua, assembly GCF_937616625.2. Classification (NCBI taxonomy): domain Eukaryota; kingdom Viridiplantae; phylum Streptophyta; class Magnoliopsida; order Malpighiales; family Euphorbiaceae; genus Mercurialis; species Mercurialis annua. Next base: position 51,666,661 of record NC_065570.1, on the reverse strand, counting down.
TTCAAAATTGACCAATAGTAAAAAAAATGTTCAAATATAAACTCTTTATTTTTATACCAATTTAAAGGGGTGAAATAAATCTTTGGTAGTTTAATATTACACCCATATAATTAGCGGATGGTGTTTCAATTGATCGCCTCCACATAACACATTAAGTCCAAGTACAACCCATACATTGCTACAAACAAAACAAAACACAAAAGTAAAGTTCACGGCCCAATGTTTGATACGTGCCAGACCAATGTAACCAGTCCGGAAACCTACTAGCCCATACTTCTCCTTCCTCATACAACTCAAGGTACAAGCCCAAAATTATCCAAACCGAGTCCGAGAATGACCCAAACACTAAAGAGGAAATTAGTCATTACACTTAATTTTCAAATATTTTTTCTGGTGACGAGGACTCACTCTGTTAAGCCGAAATCTTACAATCACTGTCAAATTTTAAAATATGGACCGCCTGCAAGTTCAAACCTGACAAATCTGGATTACAATGGCCAACAGTTCAGTTCCAACTGATCCATTTATTAAAAAAGATGCAATCGGGTTTTGAACCTGCAACCATAACGCCTATATAGTTGAATCTTAGGCCATTAGAGCAAATCCGCATGGGCATTCAAATATATTTGTGTAGTATTTTAAAACAAAAAGAAAAAAATCCAACACTTTATTTTTCATAGGCCAACGCGCCTTTTTAAATCCAAATATTTATGTGTTTTTTTTTTTGGATATGTCATTATAATTAATGAATATATTCGATAATATTTAATAAAATGATAATTGAATGTTGGTGATATAAAATAAAAAAACTTAAAGTAGTGTTTATTAGTTTGAAACATAAGAAGAAAGAGATACATACTACTATTTTAGGAATGTGTGATCAATTTGGAAAAAAAAATTATTCGATGCAACTGTTACACTGTATCATTCGTGCAACAAACCAATTGTGCGTTAGACATATGAAAAAATTAATAATAAAAAAATAAGTAATAATTAAATGATTCTCTATCGCAAATGCTCATTGATTTATTGTAAATATGACATGGCACAACCATTGCATGGGATAAACACTCTAGAAAAAAATTATGGCATACCATGAGGTTATATAAAAAAAGGAAAGTCGGGTTAAGCTCTTATTTCATGTTGCCCCGCTCGTATTTAACCAGAGTCTAGTGCAATCATTGATGTCTCATTGATTTCATACTTAAGGATGGATCCGACATTTTATCTTTTGAAAGTTATTCTTAAATTATAAAATGAACAAAGAACCCGTTTAATCAACCCCCACCCCCATCCCCGCCTCAAGTTGGCACGAAGTATTAAAAAGTTAATTCTAGCAAAATCCGTAAAAAAAACCTCGAACCTTTACATTTTTGTATTATTTTCTCCCTTCTACAAGAGACAGAGAGAGAGAGAAATTTAATTAAAAAAATTAACCCTAATTAACAATATTAAAACTTTAATTAACCCGAATTAAAATCCTAATTAAAAATCTAACGAAATTCTTACTAACTCGAATTAACCCAATTAACCTAATCAACACCCAACACCCTCCATCACCAACTACTACTGCCTCCACCACCATACAACAACCTTAACAAGAAATTGTTCCCCATGGATAGCCAACATTTCTATGGCCTCCACCACTGCCTACAAACCCCTCAATCACTATATGGCCTTTATTTGCTTGCCATCTGTCATCAGTTCGCCTGCCATCCATCATCAGCGGCAGCGCTCCTCCTCATCATTTATTCGAAGAAAAAGACAAAAACAAACGACCCATTAACGGTGACGATTCGACAAGCGGGGTATGGAGTTTTTACAATGAGGATGAATCTGCCGTTTCTGCTGGTGAGGCGGCGGTAATGGTTGCTTTTGCTGAAGAAGAAATAACGAAGAAAAAGAGAAAAAATGGTTTAAAATAAAAAAACATGTAAATTTTTTTTTGAATTTTTATTTAAAATTTGATATGATATTTGAATTTTTATTTAAAAATTGATCTGATATTTAAATTTTAAAATTATAAAGGTATAATTGAAATTTAAAAATTATCAAGTGCCAGAGGTATAAATAAATGTGAAAGGTGCTTTTAAATTTTTTGAAGTGTGTATATCACATATGAGATGCGACTGGGTCGAGAGATTTGATACGGTTTAGTTAAATTTTAAGGCTTTTTTTTTACCAATTTTACTATAATTGATTTATTTTTAATATTTCGTGGCTAACTTAGGGAGAAGAATTGATGCTTTGATCATAACAAAATTTGACACTATTGGGTTGGAGATGATGGCTTGTAGTACACTAAAGCGAGCAGATCATCCAAGATAAAAACAAGAGTTGTTTACGTATTTATCTTAAAAAAAACAAAACTAATTGTTTTTTTTATCTCAAAACAGAAAATTTTTAGAAAATACTCCACGTTTTTTCCAGATTTATATTTTTACTCTTGGTTTTAAAATAATTATGATTTTACTCCGTTATCATGTAGGTATCATCAAATTATCATCTCGTTATCATAAATTTTTTTGTAATTTTTATATAGGTGTCATATTATCATACTATCATCATAACCTTATCATTTTATTATCATAAAATTTTATCATACTATTATTTTTACATTATCATCTCGTTATCATAATATTTTGTATTTTTTTCAATGTAGGTATCATATTATCATAACCTTATCATTTTATTATCATAAAACTTTATCATACTATTATCTTCACATTATCATCTCGTTATCGAAATTTTTCTATAATTGTTTTTTCAATATACATATCATATTATTATCATAACCTAATCAGTTTATTATCATAAAAACCTTAGTATATTATTATCAAAATTTTATCTATCTATTATCATACAATATCATACTATTATCACTATCATATCATTCTATTATCATTCTATTATCATAATCGTATAGTATTATAATACTGATATGATAATATAGTGATACTCATATGATAACCAGACGCTGTATAAAAATCATTTTTCTCTGCTGTTTTATGATAATGTTATGATAATGCAGTGATACTCATATGATAACTAGATGTTGTTTTTTTTTGCAGAAAATCGTTTTTTGTGCAAAAAACCGTTTTTTTATCATAAAATTGCTTTTATGTAGATTTTAAGATCTAAAATTGAAAAAAATTCAAGAGTAATTTATTTAGATCTGAAAGTTAAAATGAATCGTACGAATTCAGAAAAAATTGCTAAAATTAAATATGAATGACGGCGGAGCAACGGCGAAACGATGGTAGAGTGACAACGGAGCGAAGAAGGAATGACGAGGAAGAAAAGAATAAAAATAGAGAAGAAAATAAGAAATTAAAAAGAAGAAAAAAAGAAAAATAAAATGGCAGAAACAAACTAACAAAGGAGAAGAAGAAAAAAGAGAAAAAAAATAACAGTTGTCAATTTAGAATAAAAAATAATATTTGAAGAAAAAAATAATAAAAACCAGGTATAATTATAATATAAATATGTGTTAGAGTACAAAATTAAAAACATTGAAAGAGGGAAGTTTTTTTTTTTGAGATAAAAAAATCATGTTGTTTAAAAAATTAGAATATTTATCCTAATTTCCTCTAAAAACAAGTGGAAAAAAATCTGAACAAGCTCTACTGGTTTCTTCTAAAATTTTATTGGCTTAATGCATTTTTTGACCCCTAAACTATACCATTTTATTCTCTGCGACCTCTAAACTAATTTGGTATTCCATTAAACCGCTTAACTATTTTTTTTATTCTATTTAACCCCTCATTTGAAACGTGCACACAACGCGCGCTGACTTGGATAAAATTGCTGACATGGCTTTGCTGACATGGCGTTAATAGAAAAAAAAATAGTTAAGGGGTTCAATGGAATATGAAATTAGTTTAGAGGTCAAAAGAAATAAAAGAATAAAGTTTAGGGGTCAAAAAATACATTAAACATAAATATATTTCTTATATTTAAAATAAAAACTGATATATTTTGTATATTATTTGAAAATCATTTAAGGCTTAATTATTTTAGTCATAATATTTAGTATGTTTGCAATTTTAACTAAAATTTAAAAAAATTAGCCTTGATTTGAAAAGTTTAAAATTGCAAAAAATTAAAAGTTGGTATCTTAAATTTTTTTAAATTGGAAATTTGTGTTAAATTTGTAAAACACATTAAAATAGTAATTTTTTAAACAGTTAAACCTTCATTTAATATCATCAAAGTATAGTAAATATATGTATTTTATAATATCGTTAAAAATGGAGAAACTCTTTTTATCATTATTGAAATGTAAACAAATGTTTACACGTATAAGATGTTATATCATGTAATTATTTGACTATTTTTTATTTAATATCATCAAATATTTTTCATTTTTTTACTTTTTTATTTATATTGGCATCAATAATTTATAAAAATATTATTAAAATTTAAAATAAATTTATTATTTTAAAAATTATATGTCATTGAATATAAATTAATTTATATGCATCTAAGCATTCATGCTAGACATAATGTGATTGAAAATTAAATAATTGTATTTTCGAGGAGATTAAATGGGTTAAAATTAAAAGTTTAAATGTGCAATAGAAAAATAAAATAGTTCAGGGGTCAAATAGAACAAAATTATATAGTTCAGGGGTTAAATAGAACAATTAATGCATTTTTATTATCATTCACGCGCTTCAAGCGTTTGAAAATACGCGTTTTTGCCACATTGGACAAAAAAGGGTCAAATCGACAAAATAATTGAGGTTGAGGGGTTAAATAGAACAAAAAAAATAGTTAAAAGGTCCAATGGAATATGAAATTAGTTTAGATGTCGCAGAGAATAAAGTGGTATAGTTTAGGGGTCAAAAGATGTATTAAGCCAATTTTATTTGTCATTAATTGTATATGCAATAGCTGACATTATTGTTTAAATTAAAATAACGAGAAATTCTTAGGTAAACTCGGTCTACCACGTCATCCGTAGACTAATTTATTATATTTTGACACGTCATTAAAATAATAGCACTATCGTAATTTTGTTCCTACTTGTTTACACCTTTGGATAGTAATATTACGATAGTGCCATTATTTTAATGACGTGTCAAAATGTGATAGGTTAGTTTACGGATGATGTGGTGTACTGAGTCTACCTAAGAATTTCTCTAAAATAACATCACATAGCAATTGGAAGTGATATTGCTAGATACCGATTAGTTGATAGTGATTTGAAAGAAAAATTAGATCGGTTGATTAACATGGAATGATTTCATAATAGTATAATAAGTACTTTATATTTAATTTACAGATCTCATCATTTATATTTATATCTTAAATTTCACATCACATATAATAATTTTCCATTATCTTATTGATGTGATATATTTTATGGTAATTACATTGCAATTGAATAATTTCTTTTGATTATTTTTTAATCAATAAGACTATTTAATATATTTTTATTTATCTATCTAGTTGAATATATTTATTTTTTTAAAATTTTAAAATAATTTTGAGAAAGTTTATAATTCAAATTACAAAATATATATTAACTAATAAGTTAGTTAATGAGACTATACTTTTTTTATATGTATAAAATTTTGGAGAAAAAGAAAAGCAGAAAGAGAGTAAAAGACATATAATATTTTTCTTATTCTCTTAGTATTTAATTTAAGGCGAAATCTATTTTGGGGTTTTTAAAATATTTGGTTTTGGTTCATCAGGTCCTTCAATTTTTTTTTTTAGTTCAAGTTTCTCAACTTTTATTTGGCTTTCTCAGATCTCTAAATTTTTATTTTTTGATTCATTGGATGTCTAAACTTTTGTTTTTTGGTTCATTAAATCTTTAAATGATTCTCCGTTTAAGAACCTAATGAACCTAAAATAAAAAGTTTAGAGATATGAGAAAGTCAAATAGAAGTTAAAGGATCTGATAAACCAAAAAAATAAAAATTTAGAGACCTGGGAAAGTAAAATAGAAGTTGAAGGATCTGATAAGCCAAGTTAATATAATTTAAAGACCCAAAATGACTTTAGCCCTAATTTAATATTTCAGCTAGACCAAGTCATAAGCGTCAATCTTGAGCTGACTAGACAGTGAGATGGCTAGCAAGATAACCGGAACAACCGGTAAAAAAGTCACAAAAAGAACACTCATCTATTCCCACGTCTTCCTCTTAATCCACCGACACCTGTCCAATCTTATCCGTTACTCTCTAATTTCCCTCCCCTTCAAATAAGCACCCCCACCAAGCCCAAATCTAAACCCATCTGCCACTCACTTCTCTCTCTAAATTTTACTCTCACTTTATCTCTCTAAAATAAACCTTCACCGGAAACAAATGGCTACTAATCTACTTCCCCTAACACCCGTCATGATCCGAGCCGGTTCCGGTTCTGGTCTGAGCTCCGAGAAGAACCGCCGGAGAAGTTCGTCAGGTTCAACATCATCCAACTGGTGGGCCCCGCTTTTCGGTATTTCGTCTGAGCCCGATTACATTGGCTCCGCCGATAATGTATCGCTTAAGAAGGAAGCGGGATCGGATTCGGATCTTGAACCGAAACCGTCGAGATCATCATATAGGTTTACACCAGGTTGTTTCACTGAAGAGAAGGCAAAACAGCTACGGTTGTTGACTACAGACACGTCATCATTTCACGACGTTATGTATCACTCTGCGATCGCTTCTCGCCTCGCGACTGACATTAAGCGCCGATCAGATGTGTAGTTTTCTTATCCGGGTCCGGATTTTTTTCGGATCTCCATGTTGTTTTTGATTTATGATATGTTCTCTATACAGTTCTTTTTGCGTGTAAACCATAATCAGGTTTCCGTTTATAGTCTGGGTCTGGGACTGAATTTGTTTTGGTAATGTTATCGGAACAGAGATGTAATTATGCAGTTGTCAATTAGGGTTTTTCTTTTGTAAATATCAATTTGATTAGTTTGCTTGCGTTACTTACACGTCAATTTATAATCTATTTGAATTAAGATTGATTATTTTATTTCCTTAAAGCACAATTTGTTATCCCACTACGTTTCTTGGACCTTCAAGATGAAGGGGTCTCAGATTAATCTGATGGATATAATTCATAATTATCATACAATGAGTGTGTTTGATTTAATAATAACATAGTACATAGTAAATGGTAGTCATTAAGAATACTCGTTTTCATTATCACTAGTTTATATAAGAGTAATGCTATATAACCTAACAGTTTTAACCCACTTTTTTGTATTATCTGACGTAATAATCAAAAAGTGAATTGATTAAATTCTGTTTTTTGAGATATACATATTTGAGTGGGAATTGGACAAATAAAATCTTGCCACATAAGGTGGGTTAAAAGAGTTAAGTTAAAAAAATGAGTTATAAAGCATTTTTCTTTATAAAATCGACTACAACAGTTTACGGTAGAGTAGGGTGTTTCGGCTACCTAAAATATCATCTAAAATGATTCATCATATAAATTATATAAAAATCTAGACAACTGGACACATAATAATTTACAGCTCCAAAAAATACAACAAAAGATTTATGTTTTATAATAAATTCAAAAACATAAATTAAATTGTAAAATTTTTAAATCCGCAAACCGAACTTCAAACAAAATGCAAAAAATTGTCAAAGTCACCTACCGATCAATTGATCTAAGAATATTATGTCAGTTTATAAAAACCAAAATTTTGTATTATTCCATTTTAATTTAAATCCATTTGATTTGATTAAACATGATTTTTTATCATTTACAGAAATCTATTTAATTCCGTATGAATCTAAAACGTCCTCATAAAAAAGTATAATTAGATCCTGACTCAAATTCTTAGTATCTAACTAAAAATATGCTTACTTATCAGATTCTTTTTCGACTGATGGTAAACAAAAAGTTTATGTGGGTACTTGAATTTGTTTGTATGTGCCGAATTAGAGCTAAAAAATTGATTACAAGATGAACAAGACAACTTGCAGACGCGTTTAGAATATTCGTAGAGACATTAAATATAGTAAGCCATAATAAGGTATAATTGTTTGGTTTGTCGGAAAATCACGGATTCGGAAAGAAAAAGAAAAAGAAGGGTCTGAGAATGAAAGCAGGAAGAGTTAGGAAACATGTGTAAACTGATGTGGTCCTGAAAGTGTACACGTTTCCATCTTGTTACTAACCTTTTGTCATCTACCTCACATATGATGCAATCAAAATTAGAAAGCAAATTCACTACTTGTCCTGTCAATGAAAATTGGAACTGGTATGATCTGTGTAAAAACCGACCAAAACCGATCAACCGGACCAACGCAAAATTTGGTTTGAGTTGATTTGATAATAAAATTTCAAAAGTTCAATTCTGTTCGGTGTTTTGACCCAAAAACAATTCAGTTAGGTTTCAACATAAACCAAACCGAAAAACCAACTAAACCGACCAGTTAGGTTTGATTTAAAAAATTATACTTTCTTTGAATTTTAGTTCGGTTTGATTTTGGAAAATAAGAATTTAATTTCAGCTCGGTTCCAACCGAATGCCCAACCCTAGTATGATCTTATGAAACCTATAAAGTATAAACTGTACCTACGGTTTTGATGGCAAACTGAACTTAATTTCAGCAAGGGCAAAACACTTAATAAGTTAGCATCATGGTTCTCATTTCAGAAATCATAAACCAATATTGAACCTTTTATGTAAAATTTGCATCTACACTTCAATAAAAGCAGCTTGCTCATATGATTATTATCTCTCAAGAACTATTTTAATATGAAATCCCAAAACTTTTAGGCCCCAGGAGAAAGGGTATCGATGCAGTAAACTTGCCATAACAAAATGATAAGAATAGCAACTGCATATATCCCAAGTGATCTGTTATTATTATAAAGTCCAAGAAGCAAGAAACAGCACCTCTCAATCCATAAGCGAATTTTTACTTGCTCTCTACGTCATATAGATCTGATCTGTGCATACACATCAAGGACAAATAACCAAACATTTGTCGCATATTAAAAACAAATCTTATTAGCAAATAAAATGGAAAAAAAGAAAAGGAAATTCTCAACATTTCAAGTATCTAAGACGAAAATGTGACAGAGCATCAGTTTATGAGCCTATTTGGTTCAACTGTGGTTAATGCTATTTTGAATTATAGAAATCCAACAGCTGATAACAACTCTTACGACAACTCTAATTTAAAAACTTTTTATTTCAACCGTTTGATTAGCTTACGACTTTCCCAACTTCTATATCAAACAAGATCATATGGGACTGCCCATTCATGCAGGGCATGTTATGTATCCCTTAGAGGGAAACTGCAATTCCCAAGCCTATATTCACTTGAGAAATTAACAACGAATATCTCAAGCTCTCTTAAACTATTTCCCCCGAGGTACTTGATGCAGCTAAATTTTACTATAGGTAAAATACTCTTATAACACAAACCACATAAAGTTAATGATGTAACATTCTCTAAAAAAGAAGGGCGTGAGTCATGACTTTGTGAAGCGCTAATCTTTGCCTGCACCACCTCATGCGAATTGAAGTGTTAAAAGCAAATGATTAATGCAAACATTCCAAGAAGGAATTTTTCCAAATTTTCTCTTGAAGGATACTTAACTCAATGGCAGTTCGCTATTGTTTAATTCTACAGCATATTTTATCTTTTTCCAATCAACATTAGCAATCCAGAATAATTTATTCCATATTCTGCTTCAATCTCTTTCCGTTCTATATGGGGACAAAGAAAACATGCACATCTTTCAAAAACTGTCATTCCTAACCATCAAGATGAAAAAAAATGTCATGTGATAGCCTATTGTATAATCATCATGATCCTCGATGATGAATCAATCTAGTATCACACAATTTGACATAAATATCATAGCCAAAACACTAATTAGACGGAAATCCATAGAGGAATAAGAAAATAAATGTAAAAAAGACTCACTGAAGGTTTAAAAACTACAAAAAAAATCAATAAGATAGTCAAAAATATTAGACTCCATAAAGTAAGCCTTAATGCAATGGACGTGTAGGTAACGTAAAACAATAGAATCTAGAAAATGATCCCTGATGTTACGGACATGATGGTAAATTGGTAACATATCCAGAACCATTAAAACATCCTTGTTACATTGCAAAGGGGAAGGTTGTTTTTTTTACGCTTACATACCTTAAAATCTCCAATGAGGAGAGTCCATCCATACGCTAGGAAACCCCTTAATGCATAGCACTCATGGAGTTAGATTTATAAAGACTATATCCAACAACTTTCCTATAACTTGAATTTTTTAACATAAATTATGAAATTAACCAATCACCAATGCTAAAGTTGTAGAGCTTTTATAAGATTGACATGAAACCCCACATCTTTAAAGTTTAAACTTCCCTAATTTAACAATGTCATCGACTAACTAAAATCAAAGGTAATACCTGGTTCTACAACCTTCTAAACCAATCCTTACTCAGGTTTAGACATACATTGCTCGGTTAAAGACACACATTGCTCAGATTTGAACGTCCTTACTCCTCGTATAAAGTTACTCAAACATGACATTATAATCTTATGGACTTCAAACAATTTTTTCCCTCTACTTGGAGTGGGAAGCAGAGACGTGGTGTATACTTTTATTGTATTAACCATCACAAACAACAGATACAAAGCCTGCATTATGCAAATGGAATAGCCATCTGTAACTTTCATAAATACAAAAATCAGCCAAAAAAGCAGTAAAATGAAAATGCACAAGTAGAAGTAAGAGTAAATTTGGAAAATGAAAAAAGAAAGAGAAGTGAAAAAGGATACATCAAGTAGAATCCATGAGCAAGAGCACCAGCCAAAACAGCAGTAAATAAACGATCCCTCAAAACTGGATTTCTACGCAATGAGATCCGAACTGACAATTCAACCAATTTAATCATTAAAACAATCAAAACCCATTTAATTAACTTAGAAATAGATGAAAAGAAAGCTTACTGAGAGGAAGTACTGGAGCATAAACTAGAGGAAACAAGAACTTTAATGGAGGTCCGTTGTTTTGCTTTCTAACAGCAGCAACATCCCTTTAAGGAAAAACAAACATTAATTACGGCTAAATAATACGAAATAAAGCTAAATATAATAAGGATTAATTATTTACGATGATTGAGTAAAGAGAAACTCGCCGGAGAGAAGGATCGGACGATGATGATGCCATGGTTCATAAAAAAAATACACAGTATTTGTGTAAACGTGTTCTGTAAATATTGCGACGTTTATGGGCAACAAGGCTATTGGGCTTGGCTGCTGTTACTGCATAACTATAGAGTTGGGCCTGGGTCCTAATTAAAAAGTTTTATTTTCATTGTTAAAATATTTTTCTAATAAATATCCTATTTTATTCTTTATTTAGTCATTTTAAAAAAATTTCTGAAAAATTTCATTATCATTAATAAAGATAAAACATAAAAAAATATATAAAAAAATAAAGATAATAAATATTTTTTTAATCTGTCTGTAAAAATAATTGGAACTCCTACAATGAGACGGAGGAAGTATAATTTTAAGAATATAATTAATGGTACTAAATTTAGCATTTTTTATTTGTAAATGTAATATTAAATTTAATCTAATAAATAATATTGCATTAGCATATTTTTGTAATTATGTTTTAAAATGGGTTGAATCATGAACCATGATTTATCCAGTTCGGTTTTGTAGCAATGCTAAAAGAAAAAGTGCGTAAATAACAAAAAAGGAAAAAAAGAGGAGGGAAAATGTTAGCTTCAGCTTAAAGTCAAGGTGCTGCAACCTCAAGCTATCTCTCCCATATATAAACTCGTCTCTTCACTTCTTTTCTCTCGCTCACATATCCACCAAAAAAGAAATTGAAGCAATGGTACAATTTATCATTATTTTTATTCTCCACTTTTCCATTTCAAGTTAGGATTTTGCTATTCGTGAAATTAATATGATCTTTATTTTCACTCACAGGTTTTACCGAATCAACAAACTGTGGATTATCCTAGCTTCAAGCTTGTTATTGTTGGCGATGGCGGCACTAGTAATATTTCATTTGTATATTTTGATTTTGATTTGTTGCTTTCTTTATCATTGCCGTATTAAACTACTCTTTTTTAATTAATTTTATAACCAGATTAATGTACGTAAATAATTATGTGCTATATTATAAGAAAATGTTGCATGTAGTGTTTGTACTTTTCATAAATTTTGATTTTGAAAATCTGTGTTGATGAAAGGTGTTATGTCACGTGTGAAAGGATTTTTAAATTCATTTGCTAAAGCTCAAATGTTTTAAATTTGATGCAGGAAAGACAACATTTGTGAAGAGGCATTTGACAGGGGAGTTTGAGAAAAAGTATGAACGTAAGTTTTTGATTAACTCAAAGACGCTTATATAGATTTTTTTTTTAAATAATTTTATCAGTGTTGAATTTAGTTTTTGCTATGTGTAGCAACTATTGGTGTGGAAGTTCATCCACTTGATTTCTTTACAAACTGTGGAAAGATTCGATTCTATTGTTGGGATACGGCTGGCCAAGAGAGATTTGGTGGTCTCAGAGATGGTTACTAGTAAGTGAGACTTTTGTATTTTTAGGAATACTTAACTGTGCAAAAAATTATGATTAGTTGATTGTATTTTATTAGCTTAGCTGGTTTCTAACTTCGGTATGGGTTGATGGTTCCTATGTTCAGTGTAAATATTTTTTTGTTCTTTCGTGATTATATGCTTTGTTGAATTTAGATTTGTAATTGATTTGTGATTAGCAAGCTTTAAATAATGTTTAGTTTTCATGCCTAATCATGATTTAGGAGTCAGAATTAATTCATATTATATTGAAATGAAAATATTATTGCTGCTTTTAGATTTTTTAGTTTGGAAAATTTTGATCTTTTATATTCTCTTCAATTGAATTTTTTGTTTAAGTTGCCATTTCTTATTTTACTATTTATTTTGATTTGTTTTGAACTGCTCCAGAATTGTGCAGTTGTGCCTTAATTAATTTCTCCATTAGTTGAATGTTCTCACAACATAAAATGAAATAGGAACTAATCCCTTATCCGATTCATTGATAATTAGTATCGGCATGATGTTGCTTGTTTTTGTTTTCTTATTTTCTTAACCTTCTTACCCCCTGTTTGTGTTTTTTGGTGTGCCCTTTTATAGTGCAAGTGATTGCAACATGCATATATCTATGACTTGGAGATGTTAATTCATCTTAATTGCTATGACTATTTAGTTAGTATTTCATTAACTTGTTTTCCTTTGAAATATACAGCATACATGGACAATGTGCTATCATAATGTTCGATGTTACAGCACGCTTGACTTATAAAAACGTTCCTACATGGCACCGTGATCTCTGCAGGTATGTTGGGAATGAAGGGAAAAGGGGATTCATTATGGCTTTCAGTTTGCCTTGTATCTTCTCTGATTGTGAAATTCCTTTATTGCTGTGATCTTAGAGTGTGCGAGAACATTTCCATTGTTCTTTGCGGAAACAAGGTTGATGTAAAGAACAGGCAAGTAAAGGCTAAGCAGGTCACGTTTCACCGGAAAAAGAATCTCCAGTACTATGAAATATCTGCCAAGAGCAACTATAATTTCGAGAAACCTTTCTTGTACCTTGCCCGAAAACTTGCTGGGTAAGAAGATAACAATTATCACTTCCTATTTGCGCTGTGGGTTAATGATCTTTACTTGATGATTTATTTTCTGGTGTCAGAGATCTTAATCTTCGCTTTGTTGAAAGTCCTGCTCTTACTCCTCCAGAAGTATATATTGATTTGGTTCAACAGCAACTGCAAGATTTTTCTTTTCTTTCCTGTGTGTTCAGTTTCATTGCTTAGAAATAACATCGAAATCTTGTCAGTTTCATATTCCTCCTTACCCTTTAGAAAGGGAGTTTATTTATTAGGCATACTCATCTTGTGAGTTGTCTGGTTGGGTGGTGCCTTTTTCCTGCATGCACGAGCAGGAGCTTCTCCAAGCAGCTGTTCAGCCTCTCCCTGATGATGACAATGACGCATTTGATTAGAGGACTTGAGTGCTGGAAGCTTCATCTTTTTTAGTTCTTTTATGGTTCTCTGTAGTTCTCTATTGAGGAAATTAGACTCAGCACTTGATTATCAAAAATAATTCCAAAAATACTTGAGCATCTTTTTTTTTCTGTCAACACTTAATTTCACCTTTTTATTTCATCCAGCACTTGATTTCACCTTTTTATTTCATCCAGCACTTGATTTTACCTTTTTATTTCATCCAACACTTAACCCAACATTTTTATTTCGTCCAACATTTAACTTCATTTTTTTTATTCATCCAACATTTAACTTCATTTTTTTAAGATTTAGAATTTAGATTTTAGGATTTTAGGGGTTTAGAGTTTATGATTTTAGGGTTAGGGTTTAGCATGATTTAGGGTTTAGGATTTAAGATTTAGGATATAGGGTTTAGCATGATTTAGGATTTAGGGTTTAGCATGATTTAGGGTTTAGAGTTTGGAGTTTAGGGTTTAGGGTTTAGCATGTTTTAGGGTTTAGAGTTTGGAGTTTAGGGTTTAGGGTTTAGGCTTTAGCATGATTTAGGGTTTAGGGTTTAGTATAGTTTAGGGTTTAGGGTTTAGAGAAATAAGATTTTAAGTGTTAGATCTAATGTTTTTATTAAATCAAGTGCTAGGTGCAATTTATTTTCTTTTGTAAGTATTGTCCGCAAATAAAAACGAACATAAGTATTTTTGAGATTATTTTAATAAAATCAAGTATTTTTCAACTTTTCCCCTCTCTATTTGATTAGATTGTAGCTTATAGGGTTCTTTATTTAAACGATATATCGTAGAGTGATTTGGAGTTGCGGATTATGTTGTATGTATTCCCAATAGCAGCATTTGTTATAAATTTTTGGAATTTGAAAGTTAAAGTATGAGCATCTATCCAGGATCATATTACGAATCTTGCACCTTTGAAGTTTTTTTGTTCTTGTTTCTAACCAAATCTAACTATTTTATATTTAAAAAATACTTATCAACATTAAAATATAAAATTACGAAATGATTATAATTGAATAAATCAAAAAAAATATGGTATTATTTTGAAAAAGAACATGATTGACTAAAATTGAAATGTATTTATCGAATTGGTTAAAATTTATGTTTTTAAAAGTTATGGTTAAAATTAACCTCACCCGAAAAGATTTGATATTTTTCAGAATTTAAGCTTATTTTTTAAGTTATTATTTTTATTCTTTCTTAAACTCTAGTGTTCTCGAATAAAAATTGAATAACTAGGTGTTTTAATACTAGTCTAAACTTGAAATTTAAGCCTATTATAATTCGAGTTTGATTTTTTGCATTTGCGTCAAACTTAACTTAATTCGGGCTTATTTCACTGAATACAAATATTGATGGATCCAAAGAAACTGCATGTCTTTTTTTTTGATACAGAGTACATGAGGTGTCTTAAACGGGTCAATTATGAGACTACACCTTTAAACCTTTCACATTCAGACAAATCCTCACCCGAGTCATATAGGTTTTTTGTAAGAGGCAAAATTCTAACCCCAAATTTTAAACGGATACATATATGAATACGGTTCGAACATGAAACTTCATTTAAATTAGGAGAGCGCCTTGACAACTCACTTTCGCCTTTGAGTTAAGGAACTGTATGTCTAAAAAGTACAAGTAGAGTAATGTAAAGTTGTCCATCGGTAGGGTCAGTTTGATTTGAATTTGACCGAAATTGATCAACTT
Source organism: Mercurialis annua (assembly GCF_937616625.2). Lineage (NCBI taxonomy): Eukaryota > Viridiplantae > Streptophyta > Magnoliopsida > Malpighiales > Euphorbiaceae > Mercurialis > Mercurialis annua. Next base: position 51,650,949 of record NC_065570.1, on the reverse strand, counting down.
ACAGTTTGTTAAACTTTCAAATCAAACCAAATTATACTATAAATTTGAATTATATCAAACCAAAAATAAATCATTAATATCTAATAATTTTTCATTCATATTTATTAACGTATTTATCTATGGTATAAAATTTATTAGTTTATATGTCAACTTTAATTAAAAAATAAAGACTTGAAGCATAAATGTGTACCGTGGTTGTATTTTTTGATATCAAAAATTAATTTGCGAATAATTGTGAATAATTGATTGAGGATTGTATCTTGTTAATAAAACAATTTGATTTTTTTTATGCAACTACGAATCAGACAGCGCATTTGATAGCATAAGATGTCTATTCCGTGTCAGTTTACCAGGTTTAATATTTGATTTTTTTTCTTCGAAATTCTTATATAAAAATACATGTTTCAGATTCAATTTAATATAATACGACAGATTAAAAAATAGTATAAATAAACATATTTGTATTAATTCTTTTATTTTTCTGTTTTTGGCTTTTTTTTAAATGCCCAAAGGAATTGAAAATTGAAAATCGAATATCAAACTTGTATACAATTATAAATTGAATTAAACAATATTTATTGAGTAACTGAATTATAATTACATTTTTGTTTGGGTTTGGTTTTTTTTAGTTTGGTTTGTTTTGCACACTTCTAGATCAATATATGGTGGATCCTGGCTGGGGAAATTGTCGGTTATGGACTTGGGCCCGTTTGTGACTATTATTCTACAAACCAGGCTAAGCCCTCCAAAAGTCTTTAATGATCCAAAACAACAAAACAAAAGATTGAAGTGGGGATGGAAATAGACAAATTTGGGATCATTTGACCAAAACTCTGATTTTCACAAATAATCACAACAAGAAACATGAAATCCTAGTTAAACTAACTGCAATAGACAACAAAACAAAGAGAACTGACTATAATTATGCAATTGAGTTGAGTGGTTGGTTGTCTCATCTTAAATGGGCAAAAACCAAATCATAACTGATGACAAAACACCCTAAAATTAAATTAAATTTGGCCTCATCACATGACCCAATTACATAAACTCTCACCAAACCAAATATCCCACTTGCTTGTGTCTCAGGAACCGGATATGCACCCTCCGGTCACCTTTTTTACCTAGCTCCGGGAGCTGTCTCTATCGGTGTCGGTTCGAACCGCTCTCGATAGCGCTACATGGCTAGTTAGTATAGCGATGTGGACACTGTTGATCCACATCATTCCAACCGAGTGTGGGGTTGATCAAAGCTGGTCTTAGCCATTGCCAGCATGTAGACACATTGTGGGGCGACCTCTAGAGGGCAGTGTCCTAATTTGGAGGGGCCAATTACCCAATTAAGGACCCATGTAGAGGAAAGGTAAGTTGAGGTGTGAGGAAATAAAGGGTGGTGGTGGGTTTTGTTTGTTTGGGCTGATTGTGTACTTCAACTTCCAAGTGCCTCATCTTTCTCATATCTATAATCTATAATCTATAATCTATATCTATAATAAATATAAAAATGTATTCACGGGGGAACACTTCCATTCACGGACAAAAATAACCTCTACATATTTTATCCAAGTTGATATTCCTAATTGTGACACATAAGAATATTTGTGCTTAACAAATAAAAAGATGACATTCCTAATCCATAAAGGAAACATATTAAAAATAATTATCGCAGTAGCTACCATTATGTATTAAATTTCTAATCCTAAAAAGAATTATGCAACAACTATCATTATGTGTTAAATTCCTGATCCTAAAAGGAATTATACATATATATCACTATATATAAAAGAATATGACGAGTTTCATTAATATTAAATAATTATATTATAATATTTGTGTTAAAACTTTGATATTTTTTATATTTATTAGTTACTTACTATGAAAAATAATATAAATTTGCTTCAATCATATTATCATTTTTTAATAACAACAATATCAAAAATTAAATCTATTGCTTGATTCTAACTTTTTAATATTTTCAATAAAAGAAATTAAAATTTTATAAAATAATTAAATAAAAAAATACAAGTCTAATAAAATTTAAATAATAATATATTATTAAAAAGATATATAATTATAATATTAAATAACGGGTCATATAGATATCGTTAACGTGCGTAGCACGTGGCCACAAAAACTAGTCTTTTCAAAAGTGAGTTTGTAATTGTATTGGATGGGGCTCTCTGTCCTCGCTTTGGACTGTAAGGATAATATTATTGTTACAGTTTCAGTTTCGCCCGATAGCTTTAAATTTTAAAATCGAAGCTTTAGAGTTTGATCTTTCATAATTCCTTTTGATTTAAATGCAAAATGAGATTATATTTATTCACATTCAAGTCTAATGGACATTAGTATATGGGGTGGGGGGGGGGGGGGGTTAAAAATAATATTATTGTTTGTCTCACTAGCAACTTGAATTTTGACTAAATTCATAATTAAATCTTTTAACTTTATGTATTTTAATTAATTGTCTTTTAATTTTATTTTTGTACTTTCTGATCTGTCAACTAAAAAAAACTTTGAGTTCCTCGTTGGATGTCCGTCAAGAGCATGTGCTCTCATCCTCCGTTAACAAATAGAAAATTATAGATATAAATTTCTACGTAGGAAACTATTTTGGGGTAAAATCTATTTTAAGGTTTCTAAATTGTACGTGATTTGATTAACTAGTTCTTAATTTCAATTTATCTTTTCTAATCTCTGAACTATTATTTATTATTAAATTAAGCATTATTTGATATCGACATAAAAATTTGGATAAGTTTTACTCTCTCCGTCCTGTTTAAAAAGAAACATATCTTATTTTTACATGTCCCATTTAAGAGCATTCACAATACAATGCTATTTTTTATGCTAAATTTAGCATGAAAAAATGACAAAATGCTACATTTAGCATAACTTTTTAAATTTATATCCAATGCAAAATGTTAAAAGAAAGTGATATAAAAATTTAATACAATTATCAATTATAAAAACAATAATGTATTTAACTTGCCAACCTAGGAAGTGGGATTTTTTATGATGGATTTGAAGGAGAGGAATTTTCACAATCCATAAATTTTCATGTTATTTTTTTGTAGCAAACGATGAATTTTGATAAATTCATAAATTGTGTGAAATCCGTAGGATAGTTTTTTTATTGGATTTGTTCTTTATAAATGGCTACATTTTATTTTATTTTATTGGACACACTCGAATTTACCATTTTTATCCTCAATCGCTACGAAGTAATTTTTCATTAATCTTACTTATAAGTTTAGATTAATTTAGTTTTGTTTAGATTAATTAATCAATATTTTTCTAATCAAAATCCGGTCTAAAACATACTTTCAAAATGAATCCACAAAAAAATTTAAAGACTTGCACAGCTAAAATATGTTCATACAAACAGTTATCACATAGTATAATGTTAGTTTAAATTTATGTTTAAAATATGTATTTGAGTTGAATTGAATCGAACCGAACCATAAACATACCGGATCATGGTAGGGCAAGGAGCAGGATGAGAAAGGATAAAAGAAGATGAAAAAGAGTTGAGGTCCGGATTCATGGAAGCTTGGAAGAAGACAGGTTCTGGACTATAGGAGCATGTGCTGGGGCGGTTAGGAAACAAGTGTCGTTGTCTATCCCATATTGCAGTGTGTCGGTTCATTAGATTAGGCAAACCTGAATTTATTGCTACCCACTCAACTAACCATCATTTCTCCACCCTTAGTTGTTCTCGTCTGGATGGATTTTCATATATCAATCTTATGTCAATTGCAATCTTTAATTAACTCCAAGGTGTAGATGAGTTGATGAGGCGCTCTTTTAGCTTAAGTGAAGTTGCGGGTTCGAACTGTACTCATATATGCAGCCGTTTAAAATTTGGTGTCAGAATTTGCCTCCCGCAAGGGATCTACACGGCTCAAACGGGGATTAGTCTGAATGTGGAAGGCTTAAAAGGACCGTCTTATAGTTGAGACCAATTCAGAAAATCTCATAGATCCTGTACTAAAAAAAATTGCAATCTTTAATTTGTTCTAGAAAATTTGTTACAAATGCTCTGTTTTAACTTTATTTGTAAGGTATACTTTAAATTTAAGATTTGATTTTTTTTATTACATTCTTATTTAAGTCTAATTTATTTATATTTTCACCTTTTTTCTTCCTATACACATTAACTTTTTTCTCTTTTGTTTTTATTTTCTTCTTCTTCTTCTTTTGTTTTTTTTTTCGTTCTTGATATTTGTTTACAATTTCGTTATTGTGATTTTTTTATATGAAATGTGTTGCTCGTGAATCTTTTTTCAAAGAAAGGTTTTCCAATCAAAAATACTTATGGGGCAGTCAGATTTTATTTGTTACCTATAAACTCGTCATGTATGCATAATTTAACCTATAAACGTCTCTTCAAAATAAAATTATACATATGTGACAAGTCTTCACGATAAAATTAGCAAACTCTAATTACCGCATGTCAAAACTCGGTTGCATTTGACCAAAAAAATTTCATTTGAAATCAAATTAAAATAAAAAAAATTAAATTAAAACTTGATCACTAGAATAAAATAAAATGGCAGTTTGGATACTCTCACGATCAATTACCTAATGAACATATATATACACTTACACTTTTATATCATTGCTATATGGGACATTTCCTCAAAATTGTGTTCTTTTTTGATATGTATTGATGAAAACCCATTTACACATACAATAAATGATAAATCGTTTCCTAAACGCCCACGAAGTCTACCTTAGGACTCACTAAAGAACAACAAGTTAAAGAGGAGGTCAGCGCCAACGAACCGTATCGATAACTTGGCCAAAATACCGAAAATTCTTTGATTTATCGAAAATCGTCAAAACGCTTGTTTAAAATCAAAACATTTAAATTGATATTGTACAACTCTATAACATATTTAATCAAAATATTTTATCAAAACAACCCCATGAAGAAAATTTCTAGATTTGGAAAATTATAAATTAATCTTTGAATTTTATAAAAAATACACTTTAGTACTATACTTTAAAAATTGACCAAAACCATTCAAATCAAACTAATTTAAATCCAACAAATCTATCCATCCATACAAACATCCCAAACATCCCTTAAGGCAACAAAATTATAGTTTTGAAAAAATTACAGATAGCCCCTAAAATTGTTAAAATTGACAATTTAGTCCCTAAACTCAAAATCACACCAAAAGCAAGACAAACGTGTAAAAACATATATATCAAACCACATAATAATTTCAGCAATTTCAACATGTCTAAACTTAACCAAATATGCATTTAAATCCTTGAACCAAACAAATATATATGGCAACTAATCCTTTAAACACTTTAATCATGTAAAAATTCAACCAACTAACATTCTAGCATGTATATACACTTAAAATAACCAATTTTCAAATTTGAACAAATCATCAAATCATCATGCATGTCATCCCTAAGTCTACCAAAATGACATGAACATTTAATCATGAATTTGACTATATTAAACATGTTTATACAACTGAATCAACTCAAAACCTTAATCCATCATCTTGTATGTAAATTTCCAGCAAAAATAACTCATCTAAACACTTTGCATGTTGATAAAATCAACTCATAAACCAAGAACAAGACATGACAACGACATCATTAAAACTCCAAGCCAAAAACTCATGTAAAACCAACATCAAATAAACATGCAACTCAAGATAAAGAATCAAAATGTCAAAACACAAACCTCTTGAAGATACAATGCTGGAAATCAAGCTTAAAAATAGAAATTAAAACCCCAAGTATGATCAAGCTTCAAAGACTCCAAATTTTCCATTGCATGCACCAAGATCTCTTTGATTCTTAAAATTCGTAGTAAAAATGTACGTTAATCTCAAAATAACAAAGATTTAATAAAGATCAAAGTTAAGTATGATTTGGGAGAGAAAATGGCGGTTAGAGTTGTGAAACAAACGAGTGAAATGATATTACTTGTGAAACAAACGAGTGAAATGATATTACTCAACTTTTTAAACCGATCGTTTTAGACGATCATCTAAATGCTGGACGATCGTCCAAATTCATAAAAACAGACTATCGTCTAAAATCTTTAGATGATCATCCAACAGCTTAAAATCACTTTTTAAACTTTGAACGAAAACTAAAATGCAACGTTTTTAAATCTGATTCAAATCCGATGCAAGACAAACATGAAAACACACATAAGAACACTTAGAAACTCAAACAAATCATTGGTCACATAACAAACCAATCAAAAACAAATACCTAGAAAAAAATCTACACTTACACAATCAGAAACTAATCTGAAATCTCGGCAAAACTGCCGGAAAAACTAGGGATACTACACATTATATATTGTAATATCTCGTATAGTGTTATGAAAACCGATATAGATACGAGGAAACATGCTTTTCTATTAGGCTACAGTAGGACTATGTGATCATTAGCATTATCTTAGAACTAAGTATATGATTGATAAGAGAACTTAGTTATCGTTGAAAATTGTAAGTTCTAGGCGACGGCCTAGAAGTTTGAGGCGACAACCTAGACATATCTGGAGTGATCTGAGGCGATGGCCTAAACTCCCGATCAGATATGTATGGCGATGGTACTATTGACGCACGACCTGGATCTACAAAGACTTAATGGATTTTTTGGACGGAATTGTATTATTATGAATTTTGATGACATTATTTTGGAATAAGGATTGAAGCTTAAGGTTTCAATCAGATCCATTATTTGTCTATGTTTGTATATAATTGTTTATGCGATTAATATTTTCATTAATGTTCATTAGTAAATGGTTGAACTCATTCAATTTTAATTGACCCAACAATATTTCCCTCTTTCAGGTTAAGACTGACTTTGGAGAGCCAGACTTCCTACTTTTATTCTGGAAGTCATATTCAATTAACGTATTGAATATTGTTTTAAATTCTACAGATGCAGTAGTTAGGTATTTTGAATGAGTGACTTATAGTTGCTTGATTTGATTGAATTGGAGCTGGTATAATGCCTGTAATTCTCAAATTTAGCTATGAATATTCTTTTTTTCTTTATTGATTAATTTTGGCTATCCCTTAAAAAGGTTTTAAATTGGGTACATATAGTGTTTAGCTAGGTTATGTTTTATATAGGGTTTAGTTTAGGGTTTCACTAGCTTTGTTAGGTTTTATATTTTATTATTTAATGTTATATTTGGATTAATTACGGTGTGCTATGAAAGAAGCGGTAAAAGAACCGTTTTGGTTTTTAAAAGTATAAAAGAAGCTTTTAGGGTCTTAAAATTCTAATTTTCACGTACAGCAGCACAAGTCAATTAAATTTATTAATTGATCCATAAATTTTAAGATATCGGAATTAGTCCAATTTCTTAGACTTCTATCCGTAATTTCTTTAGATATTTCTAAGTAATTTGCGAGAAATACGATTTAACTCTTTAATTCTTTCCATATACGTGATCTAATCCCTTAAATTCTGTCTGGAGGATCACTGATTCATAATTTGGACAGATATATTTAAAAAACATCATTAAATGCTCCAGTCTTTTTCCTTTTTCTGTCTAAAAAGAAGGGTCTACGATATTTATAAAAAATGGAATGGACATACATGTATGAAAGTTTGATTTGTTTTAACTCAGTTAATAAAAGCTCACAATCATTAATCTAAGAAATATAAATGACAGCTTCAAGTTAATATTGTGCTTTCTATATGATGTCCGTCTAAATTATCAGCCTGTCATTCCTTGGATTGACATTCTATTTTCATTCAAGTGGGCTGTATTTTTAACAGAAAATTCAATCATATCATATGTTCCCTCTGAAAACAAATCATATCAAATAATCTTTCTCATAACTCATTTTAATAACTAGAAATTGAAACATTTATGAGTCACTGCCATGTGTCCTCTAGTTTCTTAACTTATTTCTGGTACCATTATTTAATTCAGTGTTCAAAGAACCAAATTAAACTGGTCGGTTCAACTGAATATCAGAGAATAGTTTGATTTAATTCTTCCTCAAAATTTAAAATTACATTTTTTTATGAATGATTAAACCTCTTTTTTTTTTTGAAATAAAAAGTTCTATTAATCAAAAGCTGATTGATCAGCCAGTACATAGAATTTGATAATCGGAGGGACATGCCCCAACCAATTAGATAAACTAAAATAGTCATATGCTACCACATGAGATTTTCTATCGTAATTAAAACAACATATATGCATCTCAATTAAGCTAAAGTAGTCATGTGCTATAAAACTGATAATATTACAAAGCAAAGAGTTGTTGTTGAAGGCATCCATTACAACCTTTGAAATAAAGGGAATTAGATTAGCTTCGCTTGCCATGATAATACTAACTTTAATCGCACGACTGCTACAGCTAGCAGCTATAACTTCATCGTTAAAGTCCCTAATCACATCTTTTGTGACAAATCTCTTCTCTTGAACATTAAAGACATCATCTATACCAACGAAAAATATACCGATATTTGGTGAAATCCGTCGTAAGATGATGGCTCTAATAGGTTTAGAGATCCAAATCGCTTGCATCGTAAAAAACAATTTCATCTCCAACGATGAAAAAAACTATTCTTAATTTTGATTAGAACAGATCTAATAAAATTAAGATATTAAGGTAGAAAATAATTTCTAAATCTAGACCAAAATTGGCCAAGAAAGAAACTTTATTCAAAATTAAAGATAAAAACTATGAAAAAGGTTAAAAAAACTGAATTTAAGAGATTGGGGAGGTGATTTTTGGCCAAGAATGGCCAAAAACCACCTCCCAAATGAACAAAAAAGAAAAACTTACTAGGGTTTGAAAGGTTTCTCAAAAGAGAGAGAGACGGCTAGGGTTTTATAATAAAAATAAATGATTAAACCTCTTTAATCTTGAAAAAACTGCAAAAATTGAAACTATAAAAACTTACTCCCTCCATTTTTTTTAATTGTCACTTTAATCAAATGTATTTTTCTATCAATAGTTGTCTTTTTAAAAATTGAAGATAACATTAATTATTATCTTCCAAATTTATCTCTCCCTTAATAAATGACTCTATAACTCAATTTACAAAAACACCTATTACATAGTAGGGTTATTTGAATATTTACTCCCATAATTTAAGACAAAAACCCACTTTTTTAATATGTACAATATTAACTAAATGGACAACTGAAAGAAAATGGAGGGAATATTAAATTATAAAACTCATCGGGCTCTTTATTTATTAGAAAGAGTGTGATTTATTTATTAATTTTTTAATACATTTACTGGTCTAAAATTTATATATGTGTTTACATTTTAAAAGATGTAAAGTTATTTTATATTTTAGGTCATATATCCTTTTTTTTATGAATTAGAAAAAAAATATTGTTCATTGTCAATTACAACCAAATTTATTAATTTTATTTAAATATTTAAATTTATTGCAATTGTATTTCAATTTTTATTTAACTGATTGTTTCTGTTTAACTATATAAGTTCGGCCACCAGTTCGGTTTCTAAGACACCCATTTAACGTATGGAAAACGAATTTATGGCTATTTGGAAGGACAAGAGCAAACAACAAGAGTTGCAGAAATTGACAGGGCTGCCCCAGATTTAGACAAAGCGTGCCGTGATCCTAACACATATATACAAATTTCTGCTGCTTTTGTAATAATTTTAGTTGAAGAAACCATTACAGTATATTCCATTTTAGAATCATATGATCATGAAATTTAAAACTGCTATAGCCAGTCAGCCATCATCATTTTCACGAAAAATATTACTAAAATTAATAGATGTTTTAACCTAGATATTAAATACACATTAAATTCACTTGTCACGTGCTCAAGTAAATTGCATATTTAGATATTCTTATGATAATTGCACTTTATGGGCAGGCAACCTAAAAATGTTAATTTAATTTAATTTTTGCGTGTTCACTTTAAATATGAGAAATGATTGTGTACTAGAAAAATATGTCCATTTTTCAAAATTTTGTTGAAGGCAGTTGGGTTTTATTTTTGTTCATTTATGGAGGCGTTTGAGAAGAAAATAAGTTTAAAGGTTAAATCAGTAAATATGTTTAACCAGATTAATTGATTAAAAAAATGCAACCAAATGAAATATTAGAATATCGAAAAATGGGGTGTGGATTAATTAATGAATTTGATGTAATAATCTGGTTATCGGCTTTTGAAATTTAAAAAGGCACGCTTAAATGTATTTATTCTTTTTCTTTATATTATAGAAAGGAACCGAACAGGATAACAAAAGCAAATCCGAATTGCATATAGCTGGAGAACGACATTGAATATATCTGAGTTTTTTCTGTATCAATCTCTATTCAAGATGGGATTTTCCTAATTGTCAACCCAGTATAAATGAGGGAACGATTGTCGCTTTGGGCCTATTAAAATTTGAGATTAAGATAAAGAGATTTTCATTAAAATTATAATTGTGATTACATTCTTCTTTATATAGAGAAGAAGATTGACACTTGTCCTATTGCTATTTGCTCTTTACATAACGGCTAAATTGCCTAGAGCTGATAACAGACTCTGCAACTAACTTACTGACTGTTTCTGTAACAAACTAACTGCCTGGCTAAATATCCTATTTAGTCCTCTAACTTATTAATTTGATAAACAATTAAATCTGCTTTCTATATTTAACATCCCCCCTCAAGCTGGACTGTATAAACTTTGTACACCAAGCTTGCTAAGAAAACTGAGAAATGTTGCTGGAGGTAATGGCTTTGTCAAAAAATCAGCCAACTGATTTTCAGAACTAACAGGAAAAAGATGCAGCATTCCAGATTGGATTTTCTGTCGAACTATGTGACAATCTATCTCTATATGTTTTGTCCTCTCATGGAAAACTGGATTGTGAGCCAAGTAGCATGCAGCTTGATTATCACAGTAGACATTTGCTGGAAGATGATCATTAACTTGTAGTTCTTGAAGTAAGAATGAAATCCACTGAATTTCACAAGTTACATTTGCCAAAGCCCTATACTCTGCCTCTGAGCTTGACTTTGAAACAGTGACTTGCTTTTTTGTTTTCCATGATATGAGTGATTGACCAAGAAATACACAGAAACCAGAAATGGATCTTCTTGTTTCTGAACATGTTGCCCAGTCAGAGTCTGAAAAGGCCTTGACCTTTATTTGATTATCTGCTGAAAAGAACAATCCTTGTCCTGGAGACTTTTTGAGATATCTCAGAACTCTTCCTATTGCAGAATAATGGACCTCAGTTGGAATCAAGAAATTGAGATAATTGTTGAATTGAGTATGCTATGTCTGGCCTTGTACTGCACAGATATATCAACTTGCCAACCAATCTCCTGTAAGCCTTAATATCTGGGAAATCTGTTAAATGAGAACAGATTATGATGAATAAGAACTAAAGAAGAAGCAAATGAATAATCTGTTAAGTAAGAACAGATTATCAAGAAATAGAATGAGTAAATCTGTTAAGTATGAACAGATTTTTAAAGAAAGATCAAGAATTAAGAACAAAACTTGCTGTTTGCTTAGAAAGAAAAAATTTAGTACGAATTTTCTCAGAAAAATAAGAATCAAAATTTCTCAGAAATTGAAAAAAAAAGAACAGAGATTAGAAGCGTGATTTTAGCTCTGATACCATATTAGAATTTGAGATTAAGATAAAGAGATTTTCATTAAAATTATAATTGTGATTACATTCTTCTTTATATAGAGAAGAAGATTGACACTTGTCCTATTGCTATTTGCTCTTTACATAACGGCTAAATTGCCTAGAGCTGATAACAGACTCTGCAACTAACTTACTGACTGTTTCTGTAACAAACTAACTGCCTGGCTAAATATCCTATTTAGTCCTCTAACTTATTAATTTGATAAACAATTAAATCTGCTTTCTATATTTAACAGGGCCTGCGAACTTCTTCATTTTTAATGCAAATCCATCGTTTATCGCTCGTCTTTCATGCGTGCCTTATGTTGAGTGTTGAATCAAATAAAATTATAAATTATAAATTATGTTTTGTTTGATTAGGGTTGATTCAAAGAATTAAACTGGGACAAATGATAGCCCTTGGAGTGTTGGTGGGTGATCTAACAAAATACAAAAGAGTAAGAAAAGGAAAGAAGGGAGGGAGTGTTAAAAATGTGAATAAAATCAAAGTAAAGAAAAGACAATGGGCGTTGGGGGGAGAGAGACATTGATGGACAATGATGGTTTTAAAGGGACAAAACATATGCCATGAAATGTAGTATCTTCTGCCTACTCTTTTTTTCATCAATCTTTTCTTATTAATTCTTCTGAATGAGAAACCTGCAAAAGGAGAAAAATAGTGATATTAAAAGGACTTATACTTAAATTTATAAAATACGGCTCGTTTTTATGATTCCATCATTTTAATGGTTCATCGATTTGTATAATTTTTTGGTTTTAACTTGTTAAAACACATTTTGGTCTTTTTGAGAAATTATACCAAACTAACTTTTAAATTGTCGTCAAACTTGTTCAACATACCGATCCGGTTCAATTTTTAAAACTTTGAGTGGTGCACTATTTTGATATAATCAAATTAAAAGATCGAATCAAATTGAAATTTTTATTTTTTTTAGTTAATTCAGTTCGGTTACGATCAATTATTTTAAAATTTTTATTTGGTTAATTTGTTCGGTTCAATTTTAGTATAAAATTGCTGCACTGACTGAGTTAATCGAATCACGTACTATATGATGTTTTTTGCAATTGTTTTAAATTTTATAGAACTTGGATATTATTTTATTCTATAACTTTGTATAAAATTTAAAATAACACCAAAAATATTTTATTTATTTTATTTTTATTTAGTTTATAATTAATACTAATGAAATTGATTATTCGGTTAACTAAAATAACCAATAATTGTATTAATGTATAGTTTAATTATCGTTACGGTTATAAAAACTTGAAGAAATTTGGTTATGGCTAATTCGGTTTAGTGACCGAACTGACCAACGCACGCCCCCTACTTAAACTACTTTATAAAATGCTAGACTTAATGCATCTTTTGACTCTTAAATTTATATCTATTAGCCCATCTGATCCCGATCTTTCAGTTTAACCTATATAACGTCTCAGCTTGTAAATTTTGCTTTTTTACTTTTGAAAAAGAAAATGAGACGCAAATATGCTGATGTGGCAAAAGATGTTGATTGGTCCGCCACCCAATTCGACACATCATTAAAAATGAGAGTTCAATTGGGTTAAACTGGAAGATAGAAGAGTTAGATGAGTTAAAGAGTTCAAATTTAAGAGTTAAATAGGTGAAAGAATACAAGTTCGGGAGTCAAAAATATGTTGTAATCATATGACACGTAAGGTAAAACATATGTTCGTGAGTCTTTTATAATTTGTAACCAAACCCTTACTCCAACCGGATAAAATGAGGTCAAACAATTATAAAAATGATAATTTTAAATGTTAAATAGGTAAAATTTATAAATTGAGATATCAAATAGGTTAAATTGTAAGATAAAACGTCAAATGATTTAATAGATATAAGTTCAGGAGTTAAATGATGAATTAAGTCTAAGGTCATCTTCAATTCACTCTAAATTTGAAACTCTGAGTTTTTTTCCAACCACAAACTCTATCTTTAACTTAAATAAGTTTTTCTTCAGTCACAAACTCTATCTCTAACTGTAAAAAAATTAAAATTATATTATTTTATTATTTTAATAATTTAACTCAAATTGAAACTTTCTTTATATATTTATCCTAAAAATAGAAACATATAATTTTTATTATTAGTAAAATAATAAAATTTAAATAAATATTTTTACCATATAATAATATATTTTACTAAATAAAATTGAATAAATATTAATATTTTTAATATGTAAATTAAAAATTATATTTGAATAAACACATATACTAAACATTACATATTACTAATTTATAATGTATGCGGGTTTTTTATTAATTAATTAATTATTTAATTTTATTAAAAATATAAAAAATATAATAATAAAGATATGAAATTATAATATTCGAGTATACTATTTTATTATAGAATATAATTATATAAATTAAAATTAATGGACTAAATAAGTAATTTATAAAATTAAAAAAGTAAAAATTAATTTTTATAAAATAATGAATAGTGAAATTATACATGTAAAATTGTTGTGTTGGAGTTGGTTGACGCTGAATAATGAAACCCAATTTATTTTTAAATTAGATTACCCTAAAACACTGCTCTTTATTGGAGATTGATGACTAGAAGAAGTGCAGATCACAGAATAGTGAAAGAAGAAAAGGTACGGACACTGCATGACTGTTGGATTCTTTGTTTGTTATGAATTACTGGCAGAAGTTGTTATCTATGTACTCTTACATCAACATTACCTAATACTACTGTTTTCTTATTATTTTTATTTTATTTTTAAAAACTTTTATATTATATTACATGTTAAAAATATTTTGTAATGAGACATGTGATTTTGTATCAGTTGCAACTTTACCCTTTTGTCAGCTTTGTTCCCTTATCAAGATTATAATTTGCCCAATTAGCCCTCTCTTTGGAAGTTGCAAACTCATGATTCCATCATTACTATCGGTATTTTCACTCTATTATTTGTCTGTTTGATTAGATTTTACATATTTTGGATCAATATTTGCAGGGTTATATAATTGAATTGGAAAAAAATTAGAGTCAATATCTGGTGAACTTAGGTAAGCAATAAGCTAAATTGATAGGCATATATTGAAAAAAAATAATTTGGTGTATGAAAAAAATATATAAATATGTCCCGACCTAAACTAGTCTTAGATCGATGATGCTTCATGTAATGTTGATTTAAGTGTGCGTGAAAAAAGAAAAATTGGAGCTAACCGACTCCAGGAAATAAACCTGCATCAGATAATAATAACACGGAATATTAAATTCAACCAATTATAAAAAATTTAATTTTCTCTCTTTATAATTCATATTTTAAAATTTAATTATTGTTATTAGATGGTTATTTTTAGAGTTAATTGTAAAATAAATCATGAAGTTTAACGTGTTTTGTTATTTCAAGACAAATTTTAAAACTTGACAAAATTGATCACGGACTTTCATTTTTCGGCAAATCGGAAGACCAGCCTATTCTTCATTGAAAAATGTTAATACGGATGCCAGAATATGTATAATTTATATACCGGTGTACATATTATTATGTTTTCAATGAAAAATGTTCAGTGTTTCGATTTGCCATATAAAAACTGATGACTAATTTTGCCAAATTTTAAAATTTATATTATATTTGTAGACCATACATTTAACTCTTATTTTTTAATGATAAGTGAATTCTCAAATTTATATTTTAAGATGTAGTATAATTTAAGATTATTGAAAATATAAACTGTAGCAAATTGGCAAAACACTCTCTATGCAAAAACCCTAAATCCATCTACTTGCACAGCGCCACACTCTTCTCAGCCTCTTGGGGAGGTGGCTTTGGCCATTATTTGGCCAAAATCACCTCCCTAAAATTCTGAACTTTTCCATTATTTTCATCTTTTAACAAATAAATAGTGTGTTCTACACAAATTAAAACTTTTGTTGGTTTTTTAGTTTTTTATGTTGTCTATTCTAAAATGGGTTCTTTTTACCTTTAATGGGTTCTATCTTTTTTTTTTCATTCGGTTTTCTGGCGTGTCCAGTTTTTTCCAGCGTGTTTCTGGCGTTTTCTCCGGCATCTCCGTATGTGGGAAGTTTATTTTTATAGATTTGGATATTTGCAATGTATTAAGGTTTTTAGATCTATACCTTTTATGTTGCAAGTTTTTAGATTCATAATTTTTATAATATTTGTAATTTTATTAGGGGATCTTTGGTGGTTAGTGTAGTTCTATTCGATGACGGTTTTTGCCGCACTCTTCATATTCTTTGGAATAATTTACTTAATGTGTTGAGAAACCGTTCATATTTATAATTTTTGTTATTATTAATAGAAGTTTTAGCTTTTAGAAAAAAAAGTTTAAGATTATTAATTATATTTCTAAGTTTTGTTTATATTTCTTATGATGATTGTTAATTATGTAAATTGTCATTAAACAATCTTTATTTTAAAGTTTATGTTATAAACTACAAGTGAATTATAAATCTAAACCTAGAAAGATAACTGCATTTTGATCTAGACTAGACATGATTTTAGGTATTTGTAGTAAATTATGAAAAAAATTATATGTTAAAAAAATTAAAGGAATTTGATAAAGAAAATAGAGCAGCCTTTGAGTTTGATGGAACAAAAGAGCTAGCTCTGTGTACTGTGTGTGGACAAAAATGGAGGCAGAGAAAAGTCAAATGATTGGATGACACATGGCAAGCAGTGATTTATTTAGGCCTAAATAAATAAATTAAACCAATGAATTTAATAAATGTGTAATTTTTGCAGCTGTGAAGTCACAGCTGACACCACAGCGTTGATTGCGTGGACGAAATCTCCAAATTTTTATTATAAACTATAGTTTCTGTTACTATTATTCTCTTTGCGTCAACGCGTAACAATATTTCGTTATATCATTCATATCCGAATTACTTTTTGTATATTTCTAAAAAAAAAAAAGATTTACTTTTCTTATTTATTTATATCAAATATTAATTCATTTATTTTATTTTATTATTATCTGAATATATTATGACACTTGATTCTCTCTTTGCATGACTGATGTAACTACTCAAACAAAAAAGAAACTAAGGATTTACATACCATGTATAATCCTTTGTTTAATAAACTCAAAAACCTTTTTATCTCCTCTGAAATTATTTTATTTAATTATTTGTAATTTTAATTAATACTTAATATTTTTACTAGTATATTAATTATTGTTTAAAAAAATTAGCTTCAGTGAAGTGATTCAGTTTTAACATATATATGAATAATTACAAGATTTGAATGGTTATTATAGTTGTTAATTTATTCAAGCAGGTATTCAAACTTTTAGGCTTAATACATTATTTGACCTCTAAACTATACACTTTTATTCTCTGAGACTCTTAAACTAATTTGATATTCTATTGGACCTCTTAACTTTATTTTTTGTTCTATTTAACCCGTCAATTGTAATTTTTTTGCCGATCTGACCTTTTTCATCCAACGTGGCAAAAACGCGTGTTTTCAAACGCGTTGAAGCGCGTGAAGGATAATTAAAATGCATAACTTGTTCTATTGAACCCCCGAACTACACTATTTTGTTCTATTTGACCCCTGAACTTATTTTATTTTCCTATTGCACCTTTAAATTTTTAATATTTACCCATCTACCTTCTCAAAAATACAATTATTTAACTTTTATCCATTTAATCTTCTAGAAAAATAAAAAAATATTGAAATTTAGTCAAATAATTACATAATATAACTTCTTGTACATGTAAATATTTATTTACATTTCAATAATGATAAAAGAAGTTTTGTCTGTTTAACGATATTATAAAATATATAAATTTACTATACTGTGATAATATTAAAAAAAGACTGATTTTTTTAAAAAAATTATAATTTTTAGTGTCTTTCACGAATTTCCAATTATAAATTTTTTAATACACCAGCTTTTAATTTTTTGCAATTTTAAACTTTTCAAATCAATTCTGAATTTTTAAAATTTGTGTTAAAATTGAAAAACACGCTAAATTTCATGACTTTTATAGCTTTAAATGATTTTTTCAAATAATATGTAAAATACATCATTTTTTATTTTAAATTAAAAAAAATATTTAGACTTAATATATTTTTTGACCTCTAAACTTACCTTTTTATTTTCTATGACCTCTAAACTATTTTAGTGTTCCATTAGACCTCTTAACTACTTTTTTTATTCTATTTAACCCCATGTCAGCAAAGTCATGTCAGCAATTTTATCCACGTAATCGCGCGTGGTGTGCACATTCCGAATGAGGGGTTAAATAGAACAAAAAAAAGAGTTAAGAGGTCCAAAAGAATACGAAATTAGTTTAGAGGTCGCAGAGAATAAAATGGTATAGTTTAGGGGTCAAATGATGTATTAAGCCAAACTTTTATGATAATTGTATAAAATCATCATAATATCACCCACTTTAGAGATTAGTGAAAGGAATTTAACTATAACATTACCTATTTAAATTATATTCCAACAAATCAACTAAGCAAAATCATTTGGTGGAATCTGAAAACATATTGAGCTCTATCATCTAAAGCATGCGCAAATAAATATCATGGCATGCTCATTAAGTGATTCTATTAATCTCTTGATGATGAATTATTGATTGACCATCTTGTAAGTATGCATTTCTCAACTATCATTAGTACTATTCTAAAATAAAATACTTATATATTATATTAGTCCATAATTACCTCAATTCAAAATGGATTGCGCATTGAGTAGTAAAAGATATTTGTCAAGCCTTTATCATGATATGGTCAAAATTAAAATTTTATTGGGTAGGAAATTGGACATACATAGTGGTCAACTATACCGTAAATGGAAAAAAAGTGCATACCATATAATCATAATTAAAAATAAGTCATTAATTTTCAAAAGCACATAGTAAAACGCTTTTATATCTTAAATAAAACACTAAATCAAACTGTATTTATATATGTAGTCGTTTAAAATTTAAAACTAGAGTTATGCCTGCTGCAACAGACTTACTCAGCCCAAGTAGAGATAAATTTAATTATAAAGATTTAAAAATACCATCTTAAAGTTGAAATTCATTCATAACACCTCATGTATCATTTAAAAAAAAGATATTATATATTTTAAATATTTTTATATCTTTTTGTTATTTTTTTCCATAATATTATGATATTTATATTTTTTTTTCAGAAATAGTTCTTTTAGGAAAACTGTTAAATTAAATAATATTACTTATTCTAAAAATATATTACTTTTTAAAAATAAAACAAAGCAAAATCCTAATTTATGGGATGAATTTTGTTTTGAGAGAATTTATGGGATGAATTTAGGAGAGGAGAAGATGAATAACCACAAAAAATAAAGGAAGATATGATATGGTGGTGGGTGGGTAGGGATTTGCTGGCTAATCAAATCTGCATATCCCTTTATTTGATTTTGCACCCTAATTGCTCATTTATCACTTTACAAAGCTTCTTCTCTTTGGAGAAATTAAAATTTAAAAGATCAAAATAATATTTTTATAGTCAAGTAGTGTCGCTCTCAAATTATTGTCAATTATTTCCATGACATATGAGTCCAAGTTTTATGATTGAGTCTCAATAATTTGATTTCAGGTTGTCAAATAATTCCAATTTTGTTAGTATTTATATGTTTTTTCCGAAATCATTTTAGGCTACCTAGACCTAGAGCTCTCATATTAATTTAGACAATCATTTATTTGAATAATTGCAATTGGTAATTAAGAACCCTTCCTTCCCTAGCCATTAATTAAACTAATCGCATAGTACTTTTTTGTGATTTCCTTATATTTAATCCAATAAATTAAATTCTCAACATCTTACATTAGCTAGAGTTTTTCAATTTACCATGATGTCGGAAATTTATTTCGATATGATTTGGAGAAGAATGTCACTACTAAAAAACGACACATTCTTCATTGAATTTTTATTGTCAGCATTCTGCCGAAAATTATATTTTTTGACGGATTTTCCATGTTTACCAAATGAAATAGATTATTTTGTTGATAATGCGGTAAATTCTAATAATCATATCCTCTATCAATTTATTTGAATCGAAAAGAAGGAAAGTATTTTATATGTGAATTTAAATTTAAATTTGAAGTAACTTAAGTTAAAATGAGAGAAGAAAAAAATCAAAATTTTAACTCGTGTGTGTGTGTAGTATTTCTGCCATTAAAGTTAACATGCGTGGTTATTCTTATCAAATTTTAGTAACACAAACTCTTATAAAATGTTTTAGGTTGGGCACAAGTGACAAGATGTTATATTGTTAAAAAGAGTAAAATCATACGCAATCCTTAAATAAATATTCTTGGCCTAATCTAGTAGAAAACTATGAAAGCTAAATTATACTCCCTCCGTCCCGTTTAAGAAGGGACAAATGACTTTTTCACATATATTAATAAAGCATTAATTATTATAGTGTTTTCTTATTTTACCCCTATTTATGATAGTGTTGTATTTTGTGTATTGGCTAATAGTCATTAATTATGGAAAGAGAAATGGGGGTAGAAAAGGAAAATTCATATAAATTGGCACAAAAAACACGATATGGCCTTCTTAAGTGGGACAAATAAAAATGGGATATGTCCCTTCTTAAATGGGACGGAGGGAGTATTAATAAAATGAAATTATTCCAAGATACAAAATCCTAAAATAAAAACAATTAATGCAACTGCCACCCCAAATTTCAAAAACTGACAAATTATAAACGTACTCTTTTCCTCCAGAAGCTTGACAGGCTCTTATGTATTTTCAATTCTAAACTTCAAGAATCTAAGTCCAATTTTTCTATTAAAATCTCTTTTTATTTTCTCTTAATCCTGTAAGAAAAATATGATGTGCAAGAAAACGTACATCACATCTGCAGCCTTTTCTAGTTGGAGAAATTTGGTCATTTTCGAAAACTCCATGCCTTGTTTAAGTGATTGCATATTCTACTTTGTCCTTTTTCATTTGAAGATAAACTCTAAAATAATATAAAAAAAAATGTAAGTTGCTTCTCTATATTTTCCCATATAAATAATAATTGGATAAACCCATTAAAAAACCCATGTACTTTAAAATTATTTATCCATATGATCCTTCTTTAAAGTTTATTACTCCCTCCGATCAATAATATCAGTTAAGATCAAACCTTTTAATTTTTTTTACAATTATGTCAAATTTAAAAACTTTTTGCAATTATGACCGGAATTTTAAATTTAATTTTTCAAATTAAATTCTTTGTATTTTTTTATCAATTGTGACCACATGTTCATATTAACTCATTTTAGAAGTTAGACAATTTTTTTAAAATTTGGTCGCAATTGATAAATTATGCAAATGTTTGAAATTAAAAAGTAAAATTCAAAACTTTAATCACAATTATAAAAAAAATTGCACATAATTAATAAATTTAAAATATTTGGTTGTAATTGATAAAAAAAACAAAGATTTGAATTTAAAAAATAGTTAACTTTGTTTTTATTTGATGAGTTCTTTTATGTGTGACTGTGTGACTTACTCGCCGTTAAGTGATTAACAATTTCACGTCGAAAATGACCAAATGTCTTTATATTTCTAATTTTTTTATTTAGTTTTTTTTTTCAAGTTCACTATTCTTTTTTTTTTCAAAGTTTCAAGTTCACTATTCAATAATCGGTCTATGTATTTATAAATTGTATTTATCTGATTTTAAATTTGATAATGTGATCTATTTTGCCAATGTGTCGAGTTAGGTGAACATTTAAATTCAGTCTTGCGCGTGTGACGCCGAATGTAATGCACGCTTCTTTTCCGTTTGAAAAAGAACCAAAAAATTCAAAATAAATTAAATATAGAGACTAGATACAAAAGGTTTAAAAATGATAAAAACAAAAATTTAAAAATTGAAGAAGCTAAAAATGGATTTGGCCATATATTTTCAGTATCAGCCATTCATATAGCTAAAGTTTTTTTGTTTTTAATAAAATCCATATAACTAAAGTTAGATAGTGGAAAGAGCATTAAAGGACGAACTCATATCTTTCTTGAAGTATTCAAATTGGATGCATATATGCAACTTTCTCTTACCCGCAAACATATATGTAACAACAAGAACCATCAAATCAATTTCACATTCACAGCTTTGTTTTATTAGTAGTTATCAAACCATTTAACTTATACTTTTAGAAAAAGAGTCCAATAAACTCCTAATGTTTAGTCTATAGATCAAATAGACCTTCAACATTCAAAAAGGATCAAATAAACTCCTGATTTTTTTAAATTGTATCATCTAAACCCTCATTAGGGCTCACCGAGGACCCTAGCGTTTGTTAAATTATATCAGCAAGGACCCCTAAGAAGAACTTAGATGATACACTTTATTTGACCCTTTTCACTATATTTTTTAGGTCATTTGTTTTTTTTTCTTTGAGAATAATAGTGTGTGTTTAGATTACAACTTTCAAACATTATAAAAGGCGAAATATTGATTACCGGATCACTAATTTAATTTTAACAAGTAAGGGGTAGTTAAAAGTGAATAGTATTAGATTCGAGCCTGTTTTATATAATAATAATAAAGAGTTAATAATGTTGTGTTTATGAGACTTGTTAAAAACTTAAAATATTATTGGATTATTTGGTTGTGAAGAGAGTTGATTGATGAATATGAATGCCTTTCCTGTTGGTGTTGGTGCTGCGTACTGAACTCAATTTAAGCAAAACCCTCGCTCCTTTCTCTTCTCTTTTCTCTCTAACAAACCCTATCCAGCTAAAGCTTTTTTCTTATTTTTTTCTTTGACAGCCGTCAATGGCTTAATTTTTCTATTAACGGTAGCCACTCCTTTTGTTTATGTTATTTTAATTTCATAGAATATAATAAATAGCCAATTCTTTTTCATTTTTCTGACGGATTAAAATTTATCACGAAGCGCAATTCAATTATCAAGAAGCGACGGTAGATTGAAGATCTTTCAGTAGCAAAATGGATTCGTCTATGAGCTATATTAGTTTTATCTATTTTTTATTTTTTGTCTTTTGTATGAATGTTTTACTTTGTCCTTTCTTTATGAAAGGTTTGTTGTCCTTTCTCTATGAAAGGTTTGCTGTCTCCTTTTTAGAAGGAGTTGTTGTCTCTTTTTTAGAAGGAGTTATATCAAGTGTTGATTGAATCGGATGCAGTGAGTTTGCGGGTGTTTGGAGAAGTTTGAACGAAGAGTGATTGAAGACGGCACTTAATTCGCGAAACAGTTAGTAATTTATTTTTATTTTTCGTAAGTAAGGTCTGCGAATCAGGCACCATGTTGTCTGTTCCATGTCAGGTCATCGGGTTTAGTTTTCAAATTATCCCGATTTTCTTACAAATGTAACTGTTTCATATTCAATTTAATGAGATCCGATGAATTCAAAAAAAATGAAAGCCTTTCCTAGACTAGGGGTAATTACATTTAAAAAGTATAATTTTCCGAAAGGAAACAATGATACCATCAAGCTTCATTAAGATAAGGAAAATAACGTTAATAAGATGTTATATTACTTTTAACGTTTATGGATTAAAAATAAAATTTACTTTTTGAAAGTTAATAAGTAAATCAAATAAGAATATTTCATATGATATAAATAAATAATAACTTCTTTAGTAATTGATTTTTTTAAAAAAAAATATACTTTTAAAAAATATACTTATAATTTTGAATCAAAGGAGGCTTAAGAATTTTAGTTGAGCTGTGTTGATAGTTGATAGCATGTAGCTATTAGTTGTTAGCTAGTACATATCATGTGTTAATATAATTTAATTAAGTGTTGTTGATCATATGTTAAGTGATTATAAAAATATAAAAAATGTTTGTAATAGTTATGTATACTATAGCTATATTAAATTAAATAAAAAATTATTAAAACTGTTCTTTGTAAAATAAAGAATTGAAAATAAAAATAAAATTTATGTTTAAATTTTGATAAAAATGTAATTAATTAATTATAGCTAACATTGTATAAATTTTAATTTTATTATTTATAAATAATGTCAATAAATTTTAATATTTAAAGATAATTTAGTATGGTTAGTTTATTTAAGGGAATCTCCAACCAACAACACTGAGATAGAGAATAATATATTTAAAATAAAAAATATAATAATTTATAATTTTAATTGTTGATCTAATTATATTATGCTCATTATGATATTAAAAAATTAAAAAAAATTATATATTTGAGATGAAATATTTTTATTGGTGAGTAATAATTGAAAATAATAAAAATATAAAGTTTATTCAATAATAAAATTGATATTTTATAATTTAATGTGTTCTATAAAAAATAAGTCAAATTTTTTGATTTATTATTTTAAGTGGTTTTTGACTTAACTGAATAAATTAAGTTGAACTTTTTTGAGTTATCAAACCAACTTAATATAATTAATTATTTAATATATTAATTTAAAATATACTATATATAAAAGCACGGATGGGGGGGGACAAACAAATTTACTGTATAATCCTTTCTAATTTATTACTAAGTAAAGGTTTTATGATCATTAATTAATTATCTATTTAATTAATTATTAAAAATAATTAGTTTGCTAGGTCACATATAAACAATTTGTTTTTGTATAGAAGACAATTTTAGTATTGTTATTTAATGATAATTCTAAATTTTTATATAACTATCCGCATCTTTTTCTTACAACAATATTCAATTGAAATTATTTTAATTATTGATATAATTAATTAATTAATCTAACTCATAATAATCTATATCTACCTATACCGTATATACAAGTACGGATGAGAGAGACATACACATTTACGTTAATGTCATTTTTATTTAAAAAAATATAATTATTAATTAAAAAACTATTAAGATAAGTATTAGAGTTATAGTACTAACTAAAATAAACTACTTATAATACCATGACATGATAATTTTGTAGAGTATTAACTAAAATAAATTATTTTAAATATTTAATAATTATTATTTTAATTGTTATTTATTCATTTGGAATTTTGATTAAGATAAATTATTTTAAATAAATTATTAATTTAATTATTATTTAATATTTTCTATTTATATTCTCTATAAATAAAATAAATTATTTCTAATTAACTACTATTTTAATGATTATTTATTATTTTATACTTAAATACAATTTATGATTTTAAAAATAATTATTAATTAAACATAAATATAATATTTAACGAATCACACTACGAGCCACGTGTGAAACACGTAAAACGACACTAGTATATATATATATATGATAAATTGGTACTTTTACCATTTTAATCAGATTCTGGATAAATAATGAAATAAATGAATCCACCACTAATAGGCAATAACATAAGTACAACTAATGATTGATTGTCAAGTCTTATTCTTTTATTTTGATCATCCAACTTTAAAAAAATATTAAATTAAAATATTTTATAAAATGGTTGGGATATAATATTAAAATAAATAGTGTTTTCTAAAAATTTAAACTACAAATTAATGAGCTTAATGGTGGATCAAATACATTTCTGTGCTGGCAAAAGCAATATGACTATTATGCCCTTACTGGAAAAAGCAATATGACTACTATGCCCTTACTGGAAAAAGCAATATGACTATTATGCCCTTACTGGCAAAAGCAATCACATTAGGGGGCCGTTTGGTTCAAGGTTGGGAATTAGAATCGGAATGGGAATGGGAATGAGAAGGAATGAGAATGATTGTTTTCATTTTTTGTTTGGTTCAAAGTGTAGGAATGGAAATGGAAATAAGTAAAGTTTAATAAAAAAATTATTTATTATTTATTAAAAATAGTTTTTTTAATTTTTTAATATTTTTTCGTATAAAAAATTATTTTTTTAAAATAAAATATTTAAAAAAATAAAAAATTATTTAAAAAAAACATTTTTTTAAAATAATGTTTTTTTTATTTTAAGTATATTTTTAAAATTTTAAAATAATTTTTTTTAATAATTATATATTTATTATTTATCATTAAAATATTTTTTAAAATTTTAATTCCCATACACAAAAGTTCATTTCCATGGGGTAAGGGGGGAATGGGTGATTCCCATTGAAGAGATAATCACACTCCCATTCCCTAGTGTAATTTGACAAAACAAAAACAAACAATGAGAATTATTTCCATTCCCATTCCCCCCTTTTTTGGCGAACCAAACGGCCACTAGAAGTCTAATTATAATGACACCAAATAAAATCGCTACAATAATTAAATCAAGTCACATTAGAAGGTTTAAGATTAGACAATGCTGAATTCGAATTTCAAGTCAACCCACCAAACTGCCATATAAATGGTGAGATGTAGCCCTCTTGGCTACTCTCACAAATGCATCCTTCAAAGGGCAGGGTTGGACCCTCCCTCTTGTTGTTTCAAAGAAAAAAATGAATTTTTAAACTAATATAATTAATCCCGCTAACTCCCGCTAACTATATATCAGTTAAAAAAAAACAGTATAACGCCCTAAAGTTTTTACAGTAACGGTTGAATTGAGGTTATAGATATAAAAGTAAAGGAGGAAAAAGAAGGGGCAGATGGCCCCAAGATGTTTTGGGATTATTAGGACAGGATTAGGGAAGAGTGGGCACCCCAATGTTGGGTTAAGCAGAGCATAAAATAGACACCCTTGTTCCCATGTGATCTTATTTAAGAGCAACATTCCAAAATAACAACCCCCTTTCTGCCCCCTCTCTTCAAACTATCTTTCCGGGGACAACTTTACCTCCATTTTTAGTCCTTTCTTTGTGCCTTCTTAAATCCTATATGTTAAAGAGTTAATTTCAGCTGAACAATCTATAACTCCGACTTTTGACATTGCTAATTGTAAGCGCGGTATTCCAAATGGACGGGCGTCCACGTGAAGACAGTTATGTTCCTCCAAATTCATGTATAATAAGATGTATATAACGAGAGAGCGATTCAGTCATTATGTCATTTTTATTTTTAATTGTTTATATGTTGTTAGCATTTTGGATCTGGAGTCGTCGTCCGAGAGCAAAGAAGATGTTGGCGAGCTATCTAAAAAGTCAACCTCCTTTTTTTTAAGATCCGAATTCAATCTGCGAAGGTATTAATATATTTGATTTCAATATATAAGCCGAAAATTAGATTATAAAGTTTCCTAAAATGGTTCATTTTCAATTTTTTTAGCATATATTTATCCAATTAAATATTTCAGTCTCCATCCGTCACATTCACAGAGAAGGCAACCACTGTGCAGATGGTATGGCTATTTTCGGATTCTCTCACAATGCTAGAATATTTTGCATGGGAGATGGGTTTTCTATACATTGCTAAGTTTATTTTCAGTATTAACATACAACCGATGTTCATGCATGGGTGAATTCACATGCCTTGCATATCATATCATTTTTTTTAAGTTCTACTTTGCATATTAAACGCATTCATACAAATGTGATAAATAGGTGCTACATTACCCATACTTAAAACATCTCCAATGCTAGCCATAAAAAATTGCTCACCATTTTGCAATTTGATGATTTTTCTCCAAATTCACTCCAATAGAAGTCGCCAATTCCTTCACAAAAAAATCATATTTTTTACTAGATATATTAATTATTTTTTATTCTTAATATTTATATATTTTTTACCAATTAATTACACCAAAAAAACTTATTTATATTCATATCCGTCCAATTTCTATATATAGTATTATTTCTATTTAAAAAAATAAAACACTCTTAATTTTTTTATTATAAAACCTTATATTATTTAAAATTTAATTCATATTAAAATATTAGAAATAAACATTACATTAATTTATTCAAATTAACATAATTAAAAGATAGAATTAGCTAAAATGAACATTACATTAATTTATTTAAATTAACACAGTATAAAAACTAAAAACTCATAAAATTATCTATGTAATGTTTTTATTTTATCGTCTTCGCAAACTATTTATGTACTCCCTCCGTATACAAAAGATAGACTTGTTTCTATTTTAGGCGTCCCAAATTATAGGCTTGTTTCCATTTTAGAAAGTAGTTAACTAGATAAATGTCTAAAATATCCTCAATTGAATTAGCTTTAGTCAACTAAATTAAAGTGATAATGACTTTGATAACAACAATAATTAATGCTTTTTGATAGTTTCAACAATAAAAATGTATTGAAAAGAAAAATGCATTAACTATTTAATAAGGGTATTATAGGAAGTTAGTATTATTCTAACTAAATAAACTAAATTTCTTAATATGTGTGTAAATGAAACATGCCTATCTTTTATGGACGGAGGGAGTAATATTTTTATGTTATTGTCTCGTAAAATTATTTATGTAATGCTTTTATGTTATCGTTTCGTAACATTATTTATGTAATATTTTTAGATATCATTTCATAAAAATATTTGTATAATATATTTATATTAGTTTTAATATTTTATTATGGAAAATAAATCATTAATTATTTTAATATTATTAAAATTAGTCTATAATTAATTAATAATTAAATCTTTAATTAAATATATGATAAACTATAAGTACTAAATTATAATTTACCCAAATAATATAATATTCGTAAAGTGAAGTGGTGAAGGAGAAAATACCTCACCATTTTTTATTAGAGGGTAAGGAGAGTCATCTAAATGCATTTAGGTGACTCTTTTTGAGAAGGGGAGTCACCGGTTCGCATTTAAGTGACTCCCATTGAATATGGCCTTAGTTTTGTATATGGTTCCGATCCTAAATACAATTTATTGGATGCAAAATAGTAAATAAAGCTACTTAATTGATTTATATTCTTTGTAGTTTATATGAAAAGTAGTAAAATCTAGAGTTGCAAGGATCGATTCAAGATTATTAGATCGTCCAACAATAGTTTGATAATAATAATAATAATAATAATAATAATAATAATAATAATAATAATAATAATAATGCAATTCAAACAAATAAGCATGTCAGAAAATTTAAAACTAAAGATACGCCTTTTGTCTTATCAAAATATACAGAAAACATAATCATCACGAACAGGATTTCTGCCCACAAGGTAGTTATACACTTGTTCTTGGAACACGCGTTTGTCGTGCCAATAAGGGCTAATGTTAGCAAAAACTACAAATGTACAGTATCGCGCAGGTAGTATAATCCGTAAATTCATATATCAATCCCACAAAGACGATTGAACTTAACATACTGATTTTGTTTATAACGTTAATCGGTTAGCAGATAAAAAATTGAATATTTATGTAACTAAAATTTAAACAATTAAATAGAACCAAACTAACGATTAAAACTAAAGTAATCAAAAAGAACATTTTCAAAGAGAATAATAATTAAGATGTAAAACAAATGAATAAAAGATTATAAGGGTTGATATTTCCAAATAACCAATAAAATCAAGGATATTGGATTTCTTAATATAATTATCGAAAATCGAGCTATTCTAAACCGAATTCCGCTCTCTCAAGTCATAAGAACGATAAAACTACAACCTAATCAATTAATCAATAATTAGCTCGCTCCCACGACTTTAAAACCGAATTAAAAATTACATTGTAGTTGGGAAACAAACTCCAAAATTACCTAAAATCTAACTCGTTCTCACGATATTATCTTTTAAGTTTTTCGAATCACCTAAATCTATTCAATTAACAATCTCTCAATTAGTTAATAAAACACTCGTCATGAACTAGGTGATTAATCTAATTCAAGCATTAAAGTTAATAATCAAAACACGATAATAAACATCAATTAATCCACATCCAATCAATTACATAATTATAATTTCATATCAACCCTCGAACGAGGGATTTTGTTACTCATAATAATAAAATTAATAATAAGGAGATAAGAAGAAGAAAAATTCACAATAAAATGATAAATACCTGCAATTGTCAATTTCTGAATAATAAAACTTCAATTAATAGAAAAATCTTCAATCTTGTCTTAAGAACAATAGAATACAATTGTTGAGAATAAAATCTGAAAAATTAAGCTTAAGCTAAATTGTACGACTAATTAAACGAACCCTAAAAACTAAATGCAATCTGCCTTATATAGAGTTTTACCAAAAAGATATAGAATAATCTCCTAACATAAGTTTAATTAGGACTAATTGAAATAGGGCCAAGACAAAGCCCACACTTTTAATTAGCTCAAATGCTTATTTTACCAGATAAGTGAATGTCTCGATCAAGATACAAGGATCTCGATCGGGACCTTTATAATTTTTTTACTTCTCGCTTGAAACCTGTGACTTCTCGAATGAGACAAACCTCTTCAGAAATCCCTGCCCCTTTTTCGTCAAAGGTCTCGAACGAGACATGGTAGGTCTTGTTTGAGACCTGTCTTTCCAGCTCGAAACCACATTTTCCTTCATTCTTCACAACTTTTCCAATTCCACGATTACAAGCTCAAATACGCTAAAATCACCTCATAATCGCTATGTCGGTCCTGGAACACTCACACACCAAATAAGGCACAAAAATGCTTATAAATGTACGCTAAAATACGATAAAGAGGTCATGGGTTCGAATCCTACCTCCGTAATTAACAACTAACAAACTGAGACTCTAAGAGCCGTACTCCATTTTTGAAGAAAAAAAGTACGATAAAGTGGTGTAATTAGACCCATAATATAAGAGTAATTCTACTCATATCAAACATTCTCACACTTAACCTTTACTTGTCCTCAAGCAAGAAATAAATCTCACTCTAAGAACACATACTAGCTAATTTAGCACATACTCGAACATGAATCAAAAATCAAACTCCCAAGCCAGTGAATAAAATAAAAACTTGCTTCTACAATCAACAACTAATAATGATGCAAACAAATGATTAATGCAATTACAATGATATAAACCAATAACATTAAGAACAGTGGCGAACCCAGAAATTTTGTATAAGATGGGCAAGATTAATACCGAAAATTAATAAAATGGATAATATAAAAAATTTAAGGTGGTCAATGCTATAAATTTTAAGGTCGTAAAACTATACTACTAGCGTATATATTTATATTTTTTTAGAGATTCAAAAAATAAGATGGTCAATTGCCCACCATATGCTCTTACTAGGTCCGCCCCTGATTAAGAATAATATCACATTAGCACAAAGATGAATAGAATCACACCAATGACTCACTATCACTTGCGGGACATGTAAAATAGTTAATTTATTACTTAGGCAAGTCATGGCACAATTTTATAAAAATCAAACAAATGACATTAAATCTCACAAATTTTCATTCTCACACTCACGTGTTTAAGGTGTAAAATCAATAAAAGGCTAAAACTCAAATTTGTGTAATTTCAAGGATAAAATGATAATTATTTGAGTGATCTAAAAGGAATGGGTATACCTAAATGCCATAATCATCTACATGTCAAAAACTCAACCATGTAATTTTGAACGGATACCGAGCAAGTTCTAGGAATAAAACATGTAATCAACACTCACAACAATGAAATTAGGCTCAAAACGCTAAAAAGTATGTTGTGTCATGCCATCTACTTAATTCTCACAAGAATCTTCCAATCATGCCGCAGTAGTAGTATCAGATTATTTATGTCTTAGTCGTTTACTTTTTAGACTATTGTTGTTGGATTGGTCCGACTATTATTTTATCAGCTTTGGCATGATTACATTGTTTATGATACTTTATATATTGCCATGCTGTTACAGTTTAATTTGAGATTAAGTATACTTTGAATATATGTTGCTTAAATGTACTGCTAGACTATGGTGGAGTCTCGGTTGCCCCCGAGCATGTGGTTTTATTTAGGTACATCGTTTTATTGTTTAAGTTGGTTATCCGCAAGGCTTGCTACGGGTTTTGGTACAACCATACCCATGCCCTAGCGTCGGTCACGATTCATAAAAATGGGTCGTGACAACACCCCATCATCAAATGGAACACATTTTGCATAAACGTCTCCCGAGGTGAACCAGGATACCCGAAGGCTCGCATTCGGTGATCGGGTTTCCTAACCCCATACTCCGAAGGAAAACAATACCTATAAGAAATATCTAGGATCTCTTCGTGAGAAAGTCTAGACTCGAAAAGGGACATAGAGGTGAACTCTACTTTCGCCCATCTAGCTGCCATCTGAAGGCGAAGATTCCAACAAAGAACAAAAATAAAAATTCAAAAAGAAAAGAAGATCAAAACCAAAACAGAAGGTTAAAACGAAGAACATGAAGAAAACCAAAAAGAGAAGGAGAATAAACCAAGAATACAAAATAAAAGCAAATATATCTGGAAATTATATAAACAAAAGTAAAAAGTAGCAGCAAAGATCAAAGCAACATAATTCAGAAAATTAGGAAAAGAGCAACACAAGAAAAAGATGACGAAAACTAATTAAGGAAATGAAGAAATGAAATGAATTTAAAGGAACGCCATAAACATAGGCCATACGATCGTGGACACGTGCAACAAACCAAAAGACACTCAACTAACACATGTCAAATTAAAAGAATTAAAATTTCATTGACAAGCGAAACGATTCGCCGGAAGAGAGAACGACTTGCCTCAGGAAAAGTTAAAACTTACAAAGCATAAATACCAATGCTTTAACTCACTTGTGGGGGGCTAATGATGGAAACCGAATTCCAGCATAAGTATAATGGAAACAAATCTTATAGGATCTGCCGATCTGGAAGAATCCTAGGACTCGCCTAAAGGAGAAAACTAAAAGATGTCGGCACTCGAGTCCATGAGACTCGCCGAACTTTAAGACTAGAGAGAGATACGCCCGAATCTCCAAAAAGAGCGACTCCCAGAGGACTCGGGCAACAAACAGAATCCACAACTAAGCGTGTCGCCCAAGCGCATCGCCAGAGATCTACTTATATACGAATAATATTTAGAAGACCGAATATACAGGATTACATTCCTATTCGGGGACAAACTCCTGTCTAGGAAGATAAACTTATGTAAAAAGATATTTATGAATAAGACTTTCTCTAAATCATGAATAACTTTCCTATTTAAAACACAAAACTACTAAATAGGAATCAATTTCTTATTTGAACTCAACTAAGTATTCTCTCAACTACTATATAATGAGCTTGGGGTATGTCTAAACACACAATTACATTTAATAGGATAAAACGTTGCTCAAAACTTAATACTGATCTTGGCATCAGAGAGTTAATCGGACAATCACCATCTGATTGACATTCTACCCTGTTTTGCAGGTTTAATCATCGGATCAAAAGGTAGACTCCATCAAGAATTAATAAATATTCTTTGAAAAATATCTCTAATAATTAATATTTATATAGAACATATTGCATTTTTTTTAAATTATTGAATAATAGATATACTAGGTATCTGACATGATTTTCCAAAATTTATTAATTATTAAAATTATTAATTTATTAAATATTAAAGGATTTACCGTACATAGATTTTTGCTTCCAATTAAAATTGAAAAAATAGAAAAGAAAAGAAATAATATATACTAGGATTTATTCATATCACAAATTTTTATTTTTAAAAACTCCATGCCGAAAAAAACCCCTAGCCGCACAACATCCATCTCCCGACAAAAAAACTAACCCTAAGCTTGGCTTTCTTCAAGGCCACCGCCGATCAATATTTTGATCGGCGGTGGTCTCGTTTTTCTTTAATTCAGTTTTTATTTACATTTTTATATATGATCGTTGTCTTTTGCTATTTTATGTTTTTATTTATGGTTTTTCTTATCTCTTCTTCTATATAGTTTATATTTTACTTCGTAAAAATTTTATATTGCCCTTCATGGGATTTGATGTTCCCTTTGTGGATCTTCTATTGCGATGCATATTTGAATCGTTTATGATGGAATTTTTGTTAGGTTTTCAATTGAATTCATTCAAAGATATAATCCAGTTGAACAATTCAGATTGAAACTGTCAGAGTTGTAAATTGTATTTTGATAAAGTGCACTTTCAATCTAATACCCAATTGACGAAATCCAGATCAGTTGCCTCCAGAAGACATTGTGATGCTTTATCAACAATTTGCAATTTCCGATTTAATATTGCTATCATCGGGAATTCTTATTTTATTAATTTGTGCAAATGGGTTGTAGCTTTTGTTATTTATTTGTCTTTTAATATATTCACAAGAAGCTATATGCTTGAATTGTAATATTTTTTCTAGTGTTGCAATAAAATTCTATATTTTTTCTACAAAAAAAAAACTCCATGCCGATCTTTGCAATGGCAATGAAATTATCTATTCGATTTATTAATTATATATGGTTGTGAAACAGTTGATTATTACTACCTCCGTTCTTTTTTAGTTGTCCATTTAGCCAATATTGCGCATATCAAGATAGTGCTCCTTTTATCTTAACTTATAAAGAGAAATACTAATATAGCCCTATTAGTTAATAAATGCTTTTTAAATTAAACCATATAGCCATTTATTAGGGATGTGTAAATTTGGAAGATAATAGCTAAAAACACATTGAAATTCTAAATGGACAACTAATTAGATACAAATATATTTTGCTAAATGGACAACTAAAAAAGAACGGAGGGAGTATATTTCTATATTAATTTCACCATAAATATGTTATAAAAAAAGAGTATATATGGTTGTGAAACGCTTAATTTTTTCTAGGAAAGTTTACATAGTTTTTAACGAAAGAAAATTTATATATGCATGACTTGCTTCTTTTTGTTTTTTTCTTGGAGAATCATGAATTCATGCTTAGTCCACACAGCTATATAACGGTTCCATTAATTGGCATTGACTTTTTTTTTCCGTTATTTATGTTTGTGAGAAATTTATTTTAAATGTTCAAAAACAATACTTGCACTGGATGAATTTTTGTTTATAAAGTTAAGAAGTAAAAGTGTAAATAGAAAAAAAATAGAGGGTTTAAATGCATATAAAAAGATATATTGATCAACCTGTGTTCATTATTAAAAAAACATTGAAAATTAGATTTGTTTCGAATTTTGTTTTTTGCAAAATTACATATCATTTTTAATTTTAATTTAACTTGATAAGTGCAATGTGAATTTAGTTTATTTTTACAGTTTGGCATGTATTTTTTTATCTAAGTTAAAGATACGCGAAATTATTTTTCATACAAATATAGCTAAATATATCACTTAAAAATACAATCTAATAGCTAATTATATTTCATTTAAAACAAATATTTAAATTATTTTTTTTCAATTGAAAGATCAATTACAATCTTATTCAAAATTTAAGGATGATATGTTTAAATTTATTTTTACTGACATAGATGTAAGATTTAAATTAAATATTAATTTTCAAATTTACTTTATGTAAATAAATTCACATATACTTAATTTTTGAAAATAAAACTACAAATCCAATACTATAATTTTTTTTTTCTTAATTTTACTTTTTATTTTATTATAAGTCAAACCCCTAATACGTTATATTAAATAATCTAAATTTAAATCAATAAAATTTAAATTTATTTTTTTTGGAAATAAATTTAAAATTTCTTAGACTATAAATTCTCACACAAATACAAGCCATAACCAATTGGTAATTTCAAATTTTTTACACAGCTTAATTCTATAAAACAAATTAATGTTGAAAAAGTGAGAATGCGAACGCTATATGGTTTGGATCAAAGGATTTTGGAGAAATAAAACCTCATAAATTTTTCATAATTTATAAATTTCATTAAAATCCATCACATTATGTTAAAAAATACCAAAACAATCTATAGATTGTGACAATTCTACATACTCTAAAATTCATCATTTGAATGGAAAAATTAAAATTAATCATTTTAATGAATGATATATTATCTTACAATTTAAATATTTTAAATATATTTTTATAAATCAAAAAAATTCATATTCGATCAATCTAAACCTTGAAAATTATAAATCCATTATCCTACATTTTATAGATTTCAAAAACATACGAACGCAAAAACCCTAGCCGTTTCTTTCATTTAAAAAATCTCTCAAAACCTAGTAAGTTTTCTTTTTCTTGTTCATTTGGGGGGTGGTTTTTGGCCATTTTTGGCCAAAAATCACCTCACCAATCTCTCAAATTTAGTTTTTTTTTTCATAGTTTTTATCTTTAATTTTTGAATAAAGTTTATTTTTTGACCAATTTTGGTCTAAATCTAGAAATTATTTTCTAACATAGTTTTTTAATGGCCAAACCCATATACAGGTCCCTGTACTTTACACTTTTTATTCTGTAGGTCCTTATACTTCATTTTTGTATTATATGGTCCCTCTACTTACCTATTTTTGATTTTCAGGTCCTTTGTGAGTTTTTTTCCAGTACCTCTACTTACAAATTTTGTTTCCTCCAGTCCCTCTACTTACAATTTTTGTTTCCTCCAACTACCCAAAAGGGCCGGAAAAAACTCATAAAAGACCTGAAAATTATAATTAGATAAGTAGAGGGACCAAATAATACAAAAATAAAGTATAAGGACCTACGGAAAAAATATGTGTAAAGTACAGGGACCTCTATATGGGTTAAGCCTTTTTTAATTGAGATTAGATCTAATCTAATCGAAATTAAGAGTAGTTTTTTTTTCATCTTTGGAGATGAAATTGTTTTTGGCGGTGCAAACGACTTGAATCTCTGAAACAATTATAGGCAGCATCTTACGACGGATTTCATCAAGTACAGGAATGTTTTGCGTCAATATCGATGTTGTTTTTAATCTTAAAGAGAACAGATGTATCGCAGAAGATGTGATCAGTCGTGCATTCGAAGTTATACTCCTTAGAACGTTCAATAAATCTAGATTTTATTATTAGATCTAGTTTTAGTCTACAAATTTGGGTGACCATTGGTGGTTAATTTAGCCCTAGTCGATGACTGTATTTTTACAGCTCTCATCATCTTTTCTAGAATAGTTGACTTAGTATGTTGAGAAACCGTCCATGTAATTTTCGTTATTATTAATGGAAATTTTAGCTTTTGTTAAAAAAAACACACACGATCCGACCAATTATTTGAAGTTTGGTTCAATAGTAAAACTCACAATTTTATATTAATATTATTATTTTATGCTGCAACAAATTATAATAAAGATATAACAAAATAAATTATCATGGGATATGTAGTATTTGAAACATTAACTATATATTGACTCTAAATAAAAATAATATCTCCCTTTATTTTATTTAAGATTTTACGAAGGACTTTTTTAATACTTAGATTTTTTATGGATATTATAAATACTACATTTTGTAGATTAAAAGAAAAAGGAAAATCTGTTCAACTTCTAACCTACAGGATCGTTATGAAACCAAATATAAAAACTTAAGCACAAAATGCATTGGGAAAAGGTTCAATCTTTCTCCTAATATTTATGCCAAAATACTGATAAACCTCACATGACATATTTTTCTAAAATATACCCTAAATTTTTTAAAGATGACTCGATGTTACCACTGTTTCAAACGGTGTTGACCCTCCGATTCATAAGAAGAGTATAATTATGCCTTTAAAAAAAAATTAAGAGTATATTTAAGACTTATATCATGAAAAATTTATGAATTTTTAAGGAAATTAAAGGTGTTCTTATAATAAACTATTACTATAACCTAAACTATAAACTCTAAATATTCCAAAATTCTAAACCTTAAATATGTTATTTATATTGTATACAGTAATCTAGTTATATTTTTTATATATAATTGGGGAGGGGGATTCTGGAAGAAATTGAACCAACGGCCTAACAGTTTACTGTTTAGCGCTTATACTATTTGAGTTATAGCTCAGTGTTAGTAATATAGTTATATTATTTTTATTTAATAATTTATATATATTTAAAAAAATGTACAAATATGATTCCAATATTTTTTTTGGAAAAAAAACGAATGCAGTGACATATTTCTTTAAATATACCATTAATTTTTTAAAAAATATTCAATTATGCCTTTCTTGTAAAGCGGGAGGTTAACGCGTATGGAAGAGAGACATAATTGAGTTGTTTTAAAAAAATGGCCGCATATTTTAGACAAATTTATTATGAGGGAGCTTATCTGTTCTTCCGCATAAATATCATGGGCAAAATTGAACCTTTTCCCAAATGTATTTGCTGTAATTTAGTTGACAATTAAATTAGTTACAAATTGTCATATATAGGATCAAATTTTCATTATATAATATAGTAAAAGCCCAGTGTCAAGTTGTCAACAAAATTTTCACACATGCTATAATGCAAGTGATTAAGAATTAATAAGATTTGAGTTGATGGGTTAGATAACTAAAATATGCAAGTCTTGAGTTGACAGTTTCAGAAAAGAGAAGGAAATAAAATTAAACAAACTTTTGTAGTTGTAAATTGTCTTTGATTAGATTGAAAATTGCTAATAATGAAAAATCAATTTGATTTTTGGAAATTTGAA
This sequence comes from Mercurialis annua, assembly GCF_937616625.2. Classification (NCBI taxonomy): domain Eukaryota; kingdom Viridiplantae; phylum Streptophyta; class Magnoliopsida; order Malpighiales; family Euphorbiaceae; genus Mercurialis; species Mercurialis annua. The sequence continues at coordinate 51,613,013 of NC_065570.1, read as the reverse complement.
AAGCTGAAAATGTTACTTAATTCCAATCTCTTTTTAAATTTGACGTAGAAATAGCAAGAACAAGCTCAGGGAGCCATACCACATTAAAGAACCTAAAAAATTCTTCTTTTGTTCCCATTTCTAAGAAATTAAAAGCATTATTATTCTTAATATATAAAAAATATAATTACTTTTTTATATTAGTTAGTTTTTAATCAAAATATATTTAATACAAATATAAGTTTTATATCTTAATTATTTTTAAAAATAAAATTTATATAATATGAAATTCGATTGGAGCAGTAATTTATATGACAAAAAATGGAAGTATAAATAAGTGATTTTTTTTGAGAAATATAAACGAAATATTTAATTCAATAATTTTAATTTTTTGCATTATTAATACATAGTAATTTACTTTAAAAATATTAAAATAATATTATAAATTAATTTTAATTGTTAATTCTCGCTCACAACTACCCTAGAGTAGATCTATGTTTAATAAGAAAAATGTAGATGCATAATTTTAATTTCATGTATGCCCAAAATTGTTGTCATTTTCTCTTTCTTTTATTCTTTTTAAATGTTAATCTTGTATAAACAATTGAAGTAATAATACGTGGATAGTTGAAAATCATAAGTAAATTAGTTCTTTGGTTTCTAGAAGATCATAATTTGATATCATATTTATGAATATAGAAAAATATTGATTAGTTTATTAGTTGCTAAAACAATTATAATATGCATGAAAATACACCTCATGCTCCTCTGTTGCCCTCCAATCATGCCTTAAATTTGGAAAAAAATATATTGAATTAACTGACAAACCTCCTTAAACACACTAACTCCCGTATTTAGATCAGCGTTTCAACAAACAAACTAGTAATCCAGAAGGATGGTCTATCGATTTGTGATTCAATTAGTTATTAAATTTAAAAAAGGATTAATTTTTCTTAATTATAAATTTAACTAATTTAAATGTTGGTCAGATCACGTAAAATAAATAAAAAAATTAATTCCAGTTTAAAATATTCCAACAATTGATCAAACTTATTAAAAATGATAATTAATTATACATCAGATATATTTCTATTGATTTAGCCTAAAAAAAGTCAAATAAAGTTAAGTCCGTAGTTTAAAAAAAATACTTTTAAGTTATTTTACTTCGTTTTATCTATTTAATAGAATTTTTTTAATTTAGCTCTAATTTATATACAATGCTTCAATTATTTTTTGCCATCTCATATAAAAGAGAGAAAACGAGCTCACTTAATCAAATTGAGGGTATCTTTTTTGTAAGCCACAAATTTACCATATTTGACCTTTCGTGCAAAAATCAGGGAGTAAAATTGACCTTTATTTAATTTATATGTAGTAACCAAAATTTTCAAATATGAATTAGAAACACATAATATTAAAATCATTATATAATTTTTTTTTAAATGAGCACATCCCAATAAATAAGAATGTCCCATCTTGCACATATATTATATGAAAACACTATTATTTTTAGGAAATTGGTATTAGCAAGAATTAGCTTAGGTTTTGGTAAATAAATTAAAAATAAACCTATCCTTAATCAAAAACGAGAATTTCATTTTCTCCAAGAGAAACATAAACCCACAAAATAAGGAAATCAAAAGAAAATTAAGAAATGAAGGAGTGATTAGTACAAAATAGTAAAAGACAAGGGCAGGATGGTCTAAAGTCTCTCGGGTCGTTGACCCTTAGAATTCCAATGGCGGCCCCTACGCCGTTGGTGTTGGTTTCTTTTGCGAACTCTCTCTCAAGTTTTAGTATTAAAAAGCCAACACATACCCACACTGACTGTATCTAACAACACAACCCAAAACCAAATTATAAAAGAAAAAAAGTGAGAGAAGAAGAAGGATAAAGAAAAAACAACAACAGAAAAGGCTGCTCCAGTTCTCTTAAACAACAACAAGAAAACCATTACAATATATATATAAATACATACAACAAGAAGATCAGAGTGTGTGTTCTTCTTATTATCTATAAAATAACAAGAAAAAATGGAGTACTGTTTGTTGTGGTTTTATTACTGGTTTAAGGTAGTTGGGATGAGTTTATTGGGTTTGGTAATAGTTTTAAAGATTGTGGTTCTGCTATGGTGGAGACCAAGAAGAATTGAGGTTCATTTCGCAAAACAAGGAATTAGAGGGCCTCCTTATAAGTTTTTTATTGGCAATGTGAAGGAGCTTGTGGAGATGATGATCAAAGCTTCTGCTCAGCCTATGCCTCATTCTCACAACATTCTTCCTAGAGTTCTTTCTTTTTATCATCACTGGAAGAAAATCTACGGTAACTTCATTCTTATTTTGTTTTTAGTTTTGTATTACAAATAATAATCTTGATTTCAAAAAAGCTTGTGTTTCTGTTATGATGTGTGTGGGGGTTGCTATGCTTTATGATCCATCCTCCAAAATTTGTGTCTTTTAAAAGGCTTGTTTTTCTGAGTTCAGGTTACTTTTTTCCAGTCTTTGGATGCTTCATCTTCAACTTCTTACTTTGGACTCTTCTAATTTCAATTTTGAAACTAACCCAAATCACCGTTTTTCTTAATTAAAATTACTAAACAGTATTTATAATAAAAAGTAAAAAAGAAAAAAGAAAAGAATGGGAAATTTGTCCCAGTTGTCTTGTTTGTACTCATAATTTCTATTAGTATGATAATTTCCAAAAACAAATTGGTTAAAAGGGTCCTACAGAAACTATATCCATTTCATGCTCTCTCTGAATTAATGGCTGCCATTTTTTAGCTGCTCATTCCTCTTTTTGCTAACTCCATACTTTCTACTTGAGGATGTGCCATCAGTTCCTATTTGGTGCAAGAACCAACTTTGTTTCTTTCTGCCTCTTTTTTTCCAGCTTCCCCTTTTTTATTTATATTACTGTTAATATTTCTATCAACTTTTTCTTAATTAAACGGAAACTGAATTTGATCATTAATATTATTGTCTCAGGTGCAACATTTCTCGTTTGGTTCGGACCAACTGCCCGCCTTACTGTCTCCGATCCAGACCTTATCAGAGAAATTTTTACTACAAAATCTGAATTCTATGAGAAAATTGAAGCTCACCCTCTTGTTAAACAGCTTGAAGGTGACGGTTTGCTCAGTCTCAAAGGTGAAAAATGGGCTCACCATAGAAAAATTATCACTCCTACATTTCACATGGAAAATCTCAAAGTAAGTAATTAATCCTCATATTTTATCTTGAAAATTATTTAATTACTGTTTACTGAACCTCTTTATATATATATAGTTGCTGGTGCCTGTGGTGGCAAAGAGTGTGATTAACATGGTGGAGCAATGGTCGTCGTCGAAAACAACCGACGAGGTAGAAATTGAAGTGTCGGAATGGTTTCAAACCCTAACAGAAGATGTTATTACAAGAACTGCATTCGGGAGTAGCTATGAAGATGGTAAAGCCATTTTCAGATTACAATCTCAGCAAATGGTTCTTGCCGCTGAAGCTTTTCAAAAGGTTTCAATTCCCGGCTACAGGTAAATAAAATCCATTCAAGAAATCATTACTTTATTAATCTCAGTGCTGGTCTGAGTCAAATTTTGATTGTATGAAGGTTTTTTCCGACGAGGCGGAACATAGAATCTCGGAAATTGGACAAGGAAACGAAGAAATCGCTGATGAAATTGATCGACCGGCGGCGAGAAAGTTCGGGGCAAGAAAAGGGTGGTAGTGGTAAAGATTTGTTAGGACTGATGATTCAAGCATCAAATTCTTGCCCAAATCTGGTGACAGTACATGACATAGTAGAGGAGTGCAAGAGCTTTTTCTTTGCAGGCAAACAGACCACAGCTAATTTGCTGACGTGGACGACGGTCCTACTCGCTATGCACCCACAGTGGCAGGTGGAAGCACGTGAGGAGGTGCTGAGGGTGTGTGGATCACGTGACTTACCCACCAAAGATGATGTTGTCAAGCTAAAGACGGTAATACCCCCTCCCTAAGCTATCTTCACATTATGACAAAAATCTTGTTTTCTCTCTCTTTTTCTTTCCTCAACAAAATCTGCCACCTTTACCTTTTGCTTTGCTATACATTATATTATGTTCTATTCTACACTCCTCCTAATTTTTGTTCAGGGGCAGTTTTGTCATTTTAACTATAGGTCATCTGTTAAAAAAAAGTTAGTAACTGAAGATTAAATAGTTCAGTTTTAGCCATTTAGATCGATTAGATTCTAAATTTTTAAAAACCGGATTAATTAACCCCTAGTTCTTTAACTATCACGCGATGGAACCTTGCAAATTAGGAGTTAATCGACTTAATTTTTAGTGACACTCTTAATTATTGCTTGGAGACAGTTTTCTCATTTTAAAAATAAGGCTCAATAAAAAAAAATTAAATGGTATTTTAGTAATTTTATGGACTGATTGTATAATATGGTGTGCAGTTGGGCATGATACTGAATGAATCTCTACGGCTATATCCGCCAACGATCGCAACGATCCGACGGTCGAAAACGGATGTAGAGCTCGGGTGCTACAAGATCCCACGTGGGACCGAGCTTCTGATACCGATCTTAGCCGTTCATCATGATCAAGCAATATGGGGAAATGATGCAAACGAGTTCAATCCGGGGCGTTTTGCAGATGGTGTAGCAAGAGCAGCTAAACATTCTATAGCTTTTATACCATTTGGGCTCGGAGTCCGAACTTGCATTGGGCAAAACCTAGCCATTTTGCAAGCAAAACTAACCCTAGCCATTCTACTACAACGCTTCTCCTTTAGATTGGCTCCAACCTACCAACATGCACCCACCGTTCTTATGCTACTATACCCACAATATGGTGCACCCATCATTTTCAAAAGGCTACCCAAACCCAATTCAATTCACCCATCAACCTAAATGGGTTCATTCTCTACCCACCCACCCACAAAACAATGGTCCTCTATAGTCTATGCCAACCTATGCTTTTGTGTGACCCCTCAAAAAAAGAAAAAAATATAGGAGCTTTCAAGTGAGAAAATATTATTACATATAAATATATATCTACTCATCATCATCTTCTCCAAATTCCCTTTGATGTCTTACTAACCCTAGCTATTCATGCCTATGGTTTTTCTACCCAATCTATTTTACCTTGGCATGTAATTAATTGATCCATGGTTTTCATCAAAGTGTTTACCTTGGCATTTGAGATTTTTAATTAGACTTGGTATATTTGGTAATTAACAATTAGGTAGCTCTCCCTAATTTTATCTTTCTCTTGTATCTAATGTATAGTTGTAAGCAATCTCTATACAGTTTTGTAATATTGTAATGCTTTGATTAATTATTTTATTATTTAATTATCTAATGGATGCAAGATTTTAAATTTAAATTGTTAGTCATATTCGATTTTTTTTATTTTCAAAGTTTAATCAATGAAAGCATTCCAAGCTTAATTCTGGACAAGAAAATATGTAGCAATCACAAATTCAAGATTGTCTCGACACAACAGAATTTATTAAGTATTGAAAAGGAAAAGACATGCTCTACCTATATTTTTAGGGTTTTACTATTCGCCGCCCCCTAATTACTTGACACCGCCCCTTAAAAATACCCTTTTGCCCTACTTTTAAAAAAAATTAAAACTCTCAATCACATTCGAATACGTCGATTAAAATGACGAATAATGTAATGGAGTAATGCTATATAACCCAACACTTTTAACCCATCTTTTTGTACCGCCTGACTTGGCAATTAAAGAGTGGATTGATTAAATTCTGTTTTTTGAGAATTTTATAAGTTTTGTGTAATGGAAATTTATAAGTTTTGACGGGAAAGTATTATTATCGAGTTTCGTATTATTTATCGGATATAAATAATACGTAAAAGTAATAATTTAAGAGTTTATCGATTTAGTTATGGACTAAATCGTACGAAAGAAAAGTTTAAAAGAGAAATTGTTTAAGTTTAAGAAGTGAGGGACTAAAACATGCCTTTAGCCAACATATATATATATAAGAAATGATATAAATCATAAGAAGAGCAGAAGAAAGGAAGCTTCAGGAGAAGGGTTTTGGACGATAATCTTGCGATCATTACGGTTTCGCCGTTCGACGTCGGAATCACGCGTTTTTGGTGTCGATTTCTTCAGAATTCAAGCCTCTATCTTCCCCGAGCATTTAAAACAAGGTAAGTTGACGTTTTCTTGGTGAAAATGGATAATAGGTGGCTGTTTTACGTTGTGTCGTTTCGGTTCGAATCGAATTCACGTAAAACATGTTAAAATTGATTTTTTTGAAGTGTAAAATGATGAATTATGGATTAAAATGAATTGGGTATGAATTGGTATGAATTATGGGTGATTTGAGGCTTCGGAAATGGCCAGAATCCGTCAAAACGTCGCACCCGAAAGGGGTGCACGACGTGCTGAAAATCAGCACGTCGTGCTAGTGCGCGACGTGCACCACAAGGGGTGCACGACGTGCACCATGAAGGGCACGATGTGCCCTTCACAAAAATTGAAGGGCACGACGTCCCAAGCTGGCACGACGTGCCCTACATTGACTAGAACCTCCGTGGGACTTCCGTGAGTGAAAAATATCATCTGATAGCTTGATTTGGGTATGAATCTCAGTCAAATGTCTTGAAATGGATAAAAAACATTATAGAAATGAATGTTAATGTGATAAGTAAGAATTCAGTTAAGAAAATTATATAATTCCCAAATACGAGGAATAGATAAGTCGTAAGTACGACTAAGGATCATCGAGCTTTCAAGCAAACTAGAAGTGGAATCTAATCAATTTAAACCTAAGCTTTAAAAGTATTATACGTGCGAAAACACGAGGTTATTATCTAATTATTAAACGTTAGTTAATATGTATCAGACGTACAAGCGAGCAGTGAGGGCACCAGACGTGGGCTAGCGAGAGCATATCATTTCATCGACCACGTCATTGATTGGATAACGGTTTCTGTGAGTGGCATTTTACTTTTGTGTATTGTTATTTAAAAGTTATTATTTTGATATATTATGGATAACCACATCGCATAGTACATGATTTGATATATCGCTTATCGAATTGCTTTGATCGATTACCGTTTATCGTTATTATCGATTATTATACCGTTTATCGAATTATTATAGTTTTGAAACCAGTGTGTGATCCGAGGAAACATGCTACCTATTGGGCGTCAATAGAACTGTGTGATCACCGGTAAGTGTGTCAGTCTAGCGTGTCTAGATTGTTATCGTGTCGTAGAATTATATCGAATATCGAATATCGAACCTCGCTTATCGTATCGTATCGTATCGTATCGAAGTTGGAATGAGTATATCGAATTGGATACGAGATTTAACTCGGTTGAACTATCTCGGGACCCGTATCCAGTGGGTTTAACTCGGTTGAACTATCTCGGGACCCACACCTTGGGATTAAGAGACGGTAGTGGTTTAACTCTGTTGAATTATCTCGGGACCTTACCCATCGGATCGATCGAATTGATTATTATCGCTATGAATCGCTTATAAGTATAGATCGTATTGAGTATCGTGATTAGGATTTCAATCGGATCTAATACTTGGATTATATGATAGCACGTTATATTATATTTTGATATCGATTATTGATACTACTGATATGTTTTATCGTATGCGATGTTATGTTTTGACAATACTATTAGTAATGTGCTCACTCACTCAGTATTTTCCCAAATACTGACCCCTCACTTTTGATGTCTTTCAGGTACTTAGGGTGTGGACTTAGCTAGAAGCCGATTTTGGAATCCAGAAGTCAACTATGTATGTATAGTTCTCTGACTTCTGTGAATGCTGCAGTAGTGGTCCTGCGTCAACAGAGAGTAGCCTAGACAGCAGTAGATTTTGGTTATATATATATATATTACTTGCTGTTTTGTTTATACTTTTGTAGGCTACGTGTTTTATGTATACAGTACCGTGAGGCCAGTTCGTACAGAGTACGGTAACTAGAGCCCACGAGGTTAACAGAATAGTTAGTGTGAACAGTTGTGTATATATGTTATATATGTTTGCTTCTGTTGTGTTGATGTTATTTATTTATTATTTATGAAAAAATTAATAGTGATTTAAGGCTTGCTACGGGTTCCGGAGCTACCACTCCCGTTCCCTAGCGCCGGTTGCGGCTCAATATTTTGGGTCGTGACAGATAACGATTACAATTCATCGGATAACGAGTATCGACATTTCGCAACATTTTTTTCCGGCATTTCCGACGTAAAATCGGTTTTTTAATTTTTTTTTATTAATTTCCATATGGGCCGACGCCAATTGGGGCGTCGGCCCAAATGGGGAGACGTCCCAGAAGAGAGACGCTCCAGCAGGACGTCTCTCTTATGGGGAGACATCATAGAAGGGACGTCCCCTCATAAATGTTTCTAAAAAAAAATTAAAAAACCTTAATACGATAAAAAAACTTAAAATTGAATGTTTACCGGCGATTTCCGACCTCTACCTCTTCCGGAATTCAACATTTACACCGTATAATATGGTTTTCGTTCGATAGGTTTGAATTAATTCAGAGTATTTGTTTTTTTTTTAAAGGGCAAAAAGGTAATGTATGAAGTCGGTGAGTATTAAAAAAGGGCGGTGTTTAATAATCCAGTATTTTTTTCTTGCGCAGTAATAAAATGTCTATAGCCAACCAAAACATTATAATATTATATGTATGCACTAATCAATGCAAAATTACTAATGAATTGTTTGGATGCGTTATCTAATTTTCATAATCCAATTTTAAAATTTTAAAAAAAATGCAAAATTACTAATGAATTGTTTGGATGCGTTATCTAATTTTCATAATCCAGTTTTAAAATTTTAAAAAAAATGCAAAATTACATGCTTTAAACAAATATGCATAGATAGTGCTGGTTAAATTCAATTAATGATTTACTTTTTATTGAATTTTACTTCATTCATTTCTAAATTATAAATTCATATATATTCCTAACCCCAAAAAAATAAGTATATTATTCTTAAACTCTACAAGTTAAATGTAAATTCCATGATTTTTTCAAAATTAAACAATTTTTTTTTTGAGAAGAAAAATTGAACTTAATGAAAAAAAAATTGAAGCAACTATAACTACATAGATAGAGTTTAAAATAAAATCTCAAATAAAATTTAAAGTAAATAAAGCTAAGGATTACTAATTAATTCCTTAAAATTTAGTCCTAATGGACAGAAAAATGAAAATATTTTGAACTTTTTAAAGTTCTATCTAAAGCTTTAAAACTTTAGTTTAATTTCAAATTTGTAACAATTTTAGCGAATTCATCTCAATTGACTCAATAGTGTACGTGCCAAAAAACACGCCGAATGGAAAATCTTTGGACCATAAATTAAGCTAAAATTGCAGACATTCTAGAATTTTAATTAGGTTTGCAAAAGACCGAAAAAAAAATTTTAATTTTCAAATCCATTGGATGTTGCCATATAGTCGTAGTCTTTTACGTGGAGGCCACGTGAAACCGAACACACTTTTAATTAGATTAGGACGAATTTGCTAAATTCGGTGCCACCATTTTAAAATAGAAGTAAAATTATAAAATTTTAAAGTTAAAATTATGAAATTATAAAAAAAATGATTTTTTTGTCCGTTAATTCTAAATTTATAAACTCTATTATCATCAAATATTGCCAGAAGTTAAGATTGCAAAACCTTAAAGAAAACAATTATATACTACAATTTAATTGGTTTAACCGTTTAAGTAATGTTTAAGGTTCTTCATGTTCAAGTTTTTAATTTTTAAGTAAGTAATCTTGGATAGACGGCTGGCAACAACATGATTCCGTACTTGTCAGATTAGCATCCAAAATAAAAGAGTATTTAGAAAATTTTGTCATACAATTAGAACTACAAGCTTTGACATTATTGAATTATTAAGTTTGTTTGGCACGATAGAAAACGACTTTGCTAAACTGAATTAATTATATAAATCAATTGAGTATATTATACAATAATGTAGTTATACAGGTACACAAGAAAAAAAAAATTAAAAATCAAAGAAATTGCAAAATCAAAAAATTAGCTAAAACAATACAAAAACTTACGTGATTCGTTAAACGACCGCATCCAGCGGATAAAAAATTGAATTTATTCGCTAATTAAATCAAGATTATAAAAAAATGGTTGAGATTTCACTCTGACGTCCAAAACTCTAAAAATAGATTAAATTCAAATAATATTTAACGTAATATTAATTAAATGTTTTACACTTTTAAATTCTACAAGTTACATGACTAGTCTATTTATAGATATCAAATTTGAAACCAAAATATAAAAATTCTAATAAGATTATATTTCATTCCAGGACTAAAAAGTAAGAATCCTGAAAAATTATACTTCCTATATACAAAAAATAAACAATATTATAGATACAAATAATTGTCTAAAATTTATTAGGATAAATCTAAATGAGTTAATGTTGTAAAGATCACCAATTTTACATGTTTTTCAATTTATTCACACCTTTTAAAAAATAGTCATATTTGAGCACCAGCTTTTATTTTTTGCAAATTGATATAAGGAGTCATAATATGGTGTAATTTACTTAGGCGGCAGTCGAAAAATAACTTCCATTTCAGCAAATTACACGAATGAGTATTACCTCAGTAAATTACACCCTCATATAACGATTTGAAAAAAATAAAAGTAAAGGCGTGATTAAATTGAAAAAATGTGTAAAGTTGCTGAATTTTATGATATTAACCCAATTTTATTTAAACAATCATAAATTAATCAGAATTTTTGTTATAATCTAACAATCTCCTCGTTGACATGAATTCGCTTGTAAATTAGAAGGACAAATATAATTCCACCTTTTTCACCGCGCTCTAACTATACTATTTCAATTGAGGAACTCTAAACAAGCGAACATTTTCAATTTGTCAATGCACATAAATCAATTTATCTAGCAACCAATTGGCACGTAGCTGAGAATTTATTGATTAATATTGGCAATATCATAGGTAGAATCTGGCAAAAGAAACATTCGTAACTGCTCCATCAATCCCAGACAAGCGGCCAACTTTATGAACTTTTAGTAACAACACAACATCTTTTAAAATTTTAAAAACGTTGTTCCTGCCATAAAATTTATATTCACAGATTTCTAAAATAAATAAAGAGATGCGAATCTTACCTATTTCAACAACATGTTGAACGAATGTAAATATCTTGACTCTTACATCATATCTTGATTGAATTAATTAAAAAAAATTCAAGTATGATTGTTGCTTTAATTATAACTCTATTATCAACTTGTTGTAGTTTGAAACCAGCACAACGACATATGAACAACATGAATCTGTTTAAAACTTTGGTTCAATTCTTTTTGCTGTTGTTTTTGCCTTAACCGATCCTTCGGGAAGATTTGGCTGTAGGTCTGGTCCATAACAAAGTGATTTGATTTTGTTGAATTTGAGCCAGAAGCTGCTATCACGTCGTAATGATCCTCATCTAACTCATCTTTAACAATATTGGTTTCAACAATAGATTTTTGACAGTTGTTGTTTTTTAGATTTTTTCAATAATCAACATTTGGATTCCTTTTCTTCTTGCAATAGTTATAAAAAGTGTTTTAGTGTTTAGAATTATTGTTATCATAATACGTCTTCTTCATACTAGCACTGACTACAAAGGCTGAAATATTAAAAATCTTACTAGTATTTTCCATAAATTCCTTATTCATAAACTCATATAATAAAATGTCTGATTTAACTCACTCAATAGAAAGCTTATCATAATTAAATATTAATTTTCACGAAACTACTTATAATATGAAGGTAACGAACAGAGCAATATAAGAGAAAATTTCTTCATCATATTTAATACTTAGACTCTCTAAAATTCTAATAATAAAATATAATCCCCCAAGTGTATTTTTAAATACGTACCCTCTATCATGTTAAGCATATGTAGACTTTTAACTAGTTTATCTGCGAGCTTTTTCTTCAAAAACTGTGATTAAGTTTTCTTCGAAAATTTAAAGTGGATTTTTTTTATAGAACTTCACGTAAAATATCATCATATTAACATAGATAGCAGATAGAGCTCTCTCATCCAAACCTTTAATCTCGTCTTTAGTCTTCTCTGACAACTTGTTTCTCTCCAATAATGATTCTCATTGTCAAACTTGCATCAAGTAGTCACACGTCTTAATTTTTTATAAGATAAAAGAAATATGCAATCAAACTTCTCGATTTTAAATTTTGCGATAGCCGTATAAAAAAAAGTAATCAATAAATCCCAAATCAGAATTGTCGCTCTGATATCACCTGTGAAATAAGTCGCAACGGATAGCAGGAAAATAATTAGGAAATCGAGCAAATAATAAAATAGAGAAATTAACTAAAAAAATACAAGATCTATATGGTTCGTCAAACGACTACGTCCACGAGCGAAAGAATGAGTTTATTCACTAATTAAATCAATATTATAAAATAATGGAGATATTCACTCTAATGTCCAAAATTCTTTAAAACCGAAATGATTTAAGAAAATCTAACAAGAGTAGATTAAATCCATATAATGTTGAAGGTAGTACTAATTTGCTTTACACTCTGAAATTCTAAATCAAATGTACAATTTTGACTTTCATGTTAGAGTCGGTTTTTAACTTGAACCTTAATTTTTTGTTTGTTTGGAGGTGGTATCTAACATTTTCAAAAAAAATGACAAAATGGACCCTCCTGTAATATTTTTTGTATCTCTGCTGACGGAGACGACATGTGACCTACATGTGAGATTTATTTCAATTCGAACATCAGTGATTTTTTTTAATTTGGAACTTACTGTCATAAAAAATTTACAAATTAGACTCTATGTCAATGTCACCACGTATGAACACATCGTCAAAACGAGAAACAGCGGGAAAAAAATATGTTAAAGGAGAGTCAATTTAGTAATTTTTTGATAAAATTAGGTGTCACTTTCAAACAAAAAAATCATTAAGCTCCAAGTAAAAAAACCGAGCCAAACATGAGGGTTTAAATTGTAATTGTAGCTTAAATGTTATAAACAAAATTACGAATTGGACCCTCTGTCAATGTCACGTATATGCTACACACTGTTCACGTCAGCATGAGTAATGACGGAAAAAGATTCTATTAAACGAGGGTCCATTTTATTATCTTTTTTTTTAATCTTAGGTGTCACTTTCAAACTAAAAAATCATTAAGATTAAAAATCGAGTCAAACATGAGAGTGCAAATTGTACTTTATGCTAAATTCTACAAGTCAATATGACTTATGTATTTATATATATAAAATTTTTGTCACCAAAAAATAAAAATCCTAATAAGATTATTATTTTTTCCAAAGAATTGAAAGTTAGAATTCTAAAAAGGATAAATATTTAGGCCGACTTAATCCACCACTACATCTATTACCATTAAATTACACACATTTATAATAAAATTATCATCATTTTAATGATGTGTTATAATATTATTGGATCAGTCCACATATGATATGGTGAGATGAATCTATCTAAGATTTTCTTCCTAATAGGATGTGCTTCTTACTGATATACAGCCTATTCAATATATTACCATGCATAGTTAATTATTCGAAACATATTAAAAAAATTATTTAATTAATTCTGAACTAATTAAAATTTTGAAATAATCCAACATAACCAAATCAGAATAAGTATTTGGTTAACTGAACAATCAAATTTATGATATTATTAATTTCAGTGTTAATTTCCAGTTACTTACAAATTTATGGGGCAAGTTAATACTCGATTTTGTTAATTTAAAAAATTTATACTGAAAATCAAACCAAACTAAATTGACTAATCCTTTTTCTCATTATAAATTACGGGTTGTTCCCGCATACATAATCTACTAATCGAAACGTTATAATAATCTAGTGACCGAGACATTGTAATTCGATCTCAGAATTTTAGATTACATTCCTTCTTCCTAATGTAGTAAAATTATTGGGTTGTTTGAAAACATTCTTGGCAAAGACTAATTAATTAATATCAATTGGTTTCCCGATTAAATATGGTGGTAATATTTCATGATTTTCTAACTAAGAGAGGGGGAATTAATTGAATAAAACAAAATTAGGGAGCTTAGTGTTACTACAAGACCATATGGAGCCAATGCATGAAATAATGTTTAGAAGCAAAAGTGAGTGTAATACAGTATGCAAATTATACTTTAAATAATATGTGTAGAACTACAATGCATTCTACTTTATAGGGCATTGTAGTTTTGATTGAGAACTACTAAGATTAACTAGTATTTAATTAAGCATTTTGTTTTTGGTTTTGGTTAATGTTTTAATAAATTGCTTTTTGGGATCTTCTAATGCTCAAATTAAGGTGAAGATTGATGGTCCCCAAAAAGCATATGGTTAAAGAAATGTATACATATAAGCCTCTCTTCTTCTATTCTCTATTTTTGGTCTCTGTTTTGTAGCTTTTGTTAAAGGAATCAAAGCATGCCATGAACCATGTGATCACTTTCATAATTACCTTAATTACTTCCAATGTTCAATCCCTTTTCGTTATTTTTCATGAAATTCCCTTTCTTGGGCACCATTCATATAAATTCGGTTGATAAAAGTTAATTAGTAAATAAAATATTTTTTTTTTAATCTTGGAGAGCTATTGTATTGTGTGAATTATACAATAATAATAACTAATTCCATTATTTTTACTATTAAATTGAAATACTCCCACCTAATAAATGATCGTAGTTGAATGTTCAAACTCGAATTCGTTAATATAGAATAGTAATATCATACCAAAATTAGCTATTAGTTATAATTAATAGATAATATATTTTTATTTGTGAAGATTCAATGTACTTTGTGAACTATACAATAGAGAGTAATTAATTTCTTTACATTCACAATTAAATTAATATACTCACATCAAATAAACGATCGCAGTGGAATGTGTAACTCAAAATCTTTATAAATTATCGATATAAAATATCAATATCGCACCATGATTAGCAATTAGTAACTAAAATTCTGATGTTAGGATCATTTTCATTATTATTGATTGTTGATATTATTATTTTCCTATGTAATTGAGTAGTGTGATTGCATGGGAAGAGCCAGCATTACCCTTTAGGATTAATATGAGCACACATATATATTTATTTAATATAGACATGCATGATCTTTCATTACCTTTATTATCTTAATAATCTAAAGTACATGTCTCTTAATAATGTATAATCATTTAATTAGTCTTTAATTAATAGTATTATTGTTAGCATTAGAGGCTGCATTCATTTGTGCTTTGTCTAGAGCATGCCTCCATATCACCTCTCTAGATAGCTAGATGACAAAATTAACATTCTAATTAATCAAATGGAATTATTATATTAATGGACAGAACAGAATTAATGAAGATATATATTATTTTTTCCTTATATTATTATTGATGATCACATGATTACCCCATTTAGAATCAATATCAAGGATGGCCAGCTGCTTATAGTTATTGTCAATAGGGACATGATCCCTAATTACTAAGTTAATAGAGTCATGATTAAACAAAATTCACATTTGTATAATCATATTGTCTCTTTCTTTGCACCCATGCCAAATCTATATATTTGAGCTGGCTAATTTCTTGTTTCTACCCTTTATTAATGCAATTAAGCCCTCTCCTCTACATTTACCTATTGCCATGGCTCATGAGGCATTAATTGAACAAAGGATCAATTCACACCCTCAATTTGGCACGAAATATCAAAACAGTCATTTTGGATGATTTTAGACCAAACAAACCCGCAACTATATCAAAGTGCATCAAATTAGCCCCTCTCTCATTTTTTTCCACCCTTAACCAACGATTGAAACACACTCTCCTGTTAAAAGTTTAAAATAATCCCTATTATTTAAAAAATTTACTAATTAATATCTAAAAAATTAAAAAAATAAATTTTTGAGGTGCTCCTCCTCAGCTTCTCGTTGAGGAGAAAATCTGCTCCTCGACGAGCAGACCCATCTGGGTCTGCTTCTGCATCGTGGAGGAGTAGACCAAGATAAGTCTGCTCTCTGCTTCGACGATCTGGGTCTGCTCTCTCTGCTCTAGCGAAGAGGAGACCCATCTGGGTCTGCTCCTCCATCGTGGAGGAGCAGACCCAGATGGGTCCGCTCTCTACTCAGGATTGGGTCTGCTCTTAAGGAGCAATGCTCCTGGTTGAGGAGCAGATCTGCTCCTCGTTGAGGAGCTGAGGAGAAGCAGTTGCTCCTCTTTAAAAAATTAAAAAAAATCATTTGAAAAAAAAAATCTGGTGAAAAAAAATCTGACGGCAGTTTCCGGTGAATGCGCTGGTCGGCGGTAGAATAAAGCGGTTTCTGGTGGAAAATGAGGGGTGAATTGATTTGGTTTTACAAAGTTTAGGGGGGGTGATATTCCCACTCTCTTTGGATGTTTTTGATACGAAAACACAAATTGCGGATTTTTTTGACCCAAAACCGTCTAAAATGACTCTTTTGATATTTCGTACCAAGTTGAGGGGGTGAATTGATCATTTGTTCGACATTAATTTAAATATTCACAGTAATAGAAATAGAAATACAGATGGAAATTCCCGATGGAGGAAAAATCTGTCACCAAATATAATTTCGTGAAAGATACTTTTTAAAAGGCAGATACAAAAAAACCTTCATAATTAGCCCTTAAATTATTTTTGGAGAACAATTAAGTCCTCTTTGTCGTCAAAATAGAACAAATGAACCTTTCCGTTCAACACCTTTAAAAACACCCGCTAGTTGCTAACATGTATCTCGTAACCATATAGGAAAAAGGTTCAAAAATAATCTTAATTTTAAAATATTTACCAAAAACTTGAGAGGCTAAGTTTCCAAAAAGTGAATTAAAAGGGCTTAAATGCTCTTTTCAAAATAATTAGAGGATCTTTTTGCACAATTTAAAAACATCAAGGGCTTAAGTGGTCAAGGAAAAACTTAAAGGGCTTATATATTCTTTTTGAAAAATTTAAAGAGTTTCTTTTGTATCTTTTTTCTTTAAAAGATGAATATAAGTTTTATAGTGATACTAAAAATTGCATTTACAAACTTAAACAAATAGCTTGTTTGAAAATACATTAATAAACAAATAAATGATCAATTAGTGCAAACCTATAAATGACTGGGATCAAAATTCTTGACATAGAAATGATCAAATAAATGATCATTTTGTAAATATATTAATAAACAAATAAATGATCAATCTGTAAATACATTAATTCTTTTCAAAATTCTAGATGATGACGAATTGAAATTGAAAAACTGCAAATCGTTATTAAGTTTGTCAATGTTTTCTGCAAGCAACCGTCACGAACTCAATCAATAGGCAATTTAACATTAGACTCAAAATGCACTTTATTAAGACCACAATTTACATCTATAACAGTTTCAATATGAATTATTTAATTGGATTTTAAAAATTTAAATATATGTTCTTTAGCTGTTTTGACAGAGTTCTTTTGTTGTACATATTGGGAGTCCATCTCTTTCACTCGATGTTCTTCATAAACCACAACCAATTTTTTCATCTTTGAATGAATTTAATTAAAAATCAAAACTAAAAATTTCATGAGCAATAGATCAGATCTCCACTATATTAAAAAAATCCACAAATTAAATTCAATAAAAGGCAACACATAAAACTCCACACACTGAAGCATAAACTCCATAGAAGAAGATATAAAAAATTAAAAAAAACAAAAAACACATAACAATAATAAAACAATTACCAGATTAAAAGATCTGTTATAATTGTATAATGATAAAATTAAGAGGTGGCCCGCACGGATTTGGTCTATTGGTCTAAATCTCAGCCATATGGGCGCTAAAGGTCGCGGGTTCAAACCCAGGCTATGCCCTTTTTTAATATGGAGTGGTTGAGGTTGGATTGCTGGCCATTATATCCCGGAATTACCAGGTATGTGGGCTTGCAGGCGGTTCACATCCCGGGGTTTGACAATAATTTTGAGTGTCGGTTCAGTAGAGTGAGTCCTTATTAAAAAAAAAATTGAGAGGTGACGAGACAACCACCAATAAAATACTGATCGATGAAAGGTAAAGAAAAGTTGTTTTGTAAAAGATTTTAAATTTTGGGAAATTGTTGGAAATTTTTTTTATATCGGAAATTTGGTAAATTCTAGTAGTGTCATATATAATATTATATTAACATTCCATAGATATAAATATATTTATGAATTTATTGACATTATACTATATTTTTGAATATTATACGTACAACAAATATTGATTTTAAAATATGAAGAAATATTGTAATATGGTTAAATATATAAATTATATTTCCATATTTGACTCGATTTTTAACTTAGATCTTACTGAATTTTTTGTTTTTATTGGATCCTAACGTTAAAAGGAATTAAATCAGCCCCTCTTTTAACAATTTTTTTATGTTATCGTTGCAAATGCTGACGTGGAAAACATTTGAAATACAAGTAGCATTGATAGAAGTCCATTTTGCACTTTTTTTTTATAGGCTTAATACATAGTTTGACCCCTGAACTTGTACCCTTTTACCCATCTAACCTCTAAACTTAACGTCTCACCTATCGAACCTCTGAACTTGTTAAATAACCCGATTTGACCCCTGAACTTGATAAATATGTAAATATTGAACCCTTCGTGTCCACCTGTCACTTGAAACATTCTAGAAGAAATTGTGAACGGAGGGGTTCAATGTTTACGTATTTATCAAGTTCGGGGGTCAAATCGGGTTATTTAACAAGTTCAGAGGTTCGATAGGTGAGACGTTAAGTTCGGGGGTTAGATGGGTAAAAGGGTACAAATTCAGGGGTCAAACTATGTATTAAGCCCTTTTTTATACCATTGAGTTCCATATATAAGTAAATAATTTATATCTAAATTTAATAAAATATCACATGTATGCTACATCAAGGGAGAAAACGGTTAAATAAAAATGACTAAACCCATAATTAAACCTTTAAACTATTAGCTTTTATTTTATTTGATTTTTAATAAATATTTTCAGTTGAAGGAATTTTTTTATTATTTACTTTGCACACTCTTGATTCTTTAAGCAAGAAGTACAAAAAAACCTTATATTTTCATAAAATTATATATCAACCTTTTTACTCTTTTTGGGTACAATTAAGTCCTCTTTATTTTCAAATAGAACAAATAACCCCCTTGACCTTCAGCCAACACTATTAAAGAGACTTGTTAATGGATGACATGTCTCTCATAATCATATAAAAAAGAGTTCAAAAATAATTTATTGTTTAAAATATTTATCAAAAATATAAGAGGATAGGTGTTCAAAAAGTAAACTAAAAGGATTTATTTATTCAATTTAAAAATAACGAAGATTTAATTGTTTAATTTTAAAAGCACGAGGGCTTAATTGTGCCCAAAAATATAAAAGGGCTGATATATACTTTTGAGGAAAAGTCGAAAGTTTTTTTATACATTTTGCCTTTTTTTTATTGAGAGAATTACTCAAAACATCATCATTTTTATTGACATAAAAATAATGTTGTTTCGTAAGGACCACACGAAATTAAAAAATTATTTAAATATAAAATATTTGTTTAAATGTAAAATATTTGTTAAGGATCAAATAAAATGAAAATTAATGGTACAAAAATTGTAGGATGAATTTAGCCAATAAAAATTTGTTAAAGGAGGATTTAATTTATTTTTATAATAAAATTAAGTATCAACTTGAAAAAAAAATTATTAAGCTTTAAATCTAAACCCCCCAAACTAAATTAAATTTAAGCCTAATGACTCAAAAATGTCAAACGTTTAGCAAAAAATCTATTTTGTCAAAGCTTTTAAAATGTTTCGATAATAGCAATACCGAATGATATCGTTTCAGAAATATTCCAACTCGACAAGGAGTGTGCTGATATTGATCTGTCACTTACGTGGGCTGCCATTTATTTGTCATATAGTATGAAATATATTAAGCAAAATATGCAGACTGTAACCCAACAGGCAAATGTTTAGCAAAAGTCATCATTTTTTCCGAACTTTGAAAACGTTTTTCATACATTGCAAGTATGTGGCAGTCTATGTCAGCTACGTGACAGCACTCTCCTTTTTGGGTTGGAATATTTTTAAAACGATATAATATGATTTTGAACATTATTGAGATGTTTTAAAGATTTGAACCAATCGAAAACTTTCGGCAAACATTTGGCTTTTTTTGTCATTAGGATTGAAAATTAGGGTTACTTACATATAAAATTACCACCTTTACACGGAATCTCAAAAATAATAGGACTTTTAAAACGTGCCAATTCAGGACATCACCTTTCATTTTTTTTCAAAAACAACATAGGAACATTTTTAAATAAAATTTTGCTGACTTGGACACCTGATAAGAGTGCCACATCTCGTGCCACGCCATCAAAAACGATACTAAAAATTTCCGATGTTTTAAAAGGAAATAAAAGGTGGTGCCTTGAATTGATATGTTTTAAAAGTCGTGTTATTTTTAAATTTCGTATGAAAGTGACGATTTTATCCGTAATTAACCCTTAAATTTATAAGCAATAGGCAAATACACAAGTGGGATTTATCTATAACTACTTAAAATCTTCCTTGCATTATGAGATATGTACTTGATCATTAAACGGAAAAATAATAATTTCTTTTCTTAAAAAAAAGCATCTTATGCTATGATAAATGTGCTATACATTTCTCACTACAACAAACATCCATATGACAGAATCCAATAAAACATGGAAAATACAAACAGATTATCCCAAGATATGTTCCCATTTAGTGTTAGCCTGTGACAATCAAAATTGATCTGAAAATACTACTAAATGTATGTATAAAATAAGGCAGCAACAACAATAATACATAAGCTTAAATACAAAACCAAATAAATACAAAACTTCACTCTCTTACTGTCCCATATTTCATTGAAAAATAACTAGAAATGTTGGACATTGGTATTAATAATTTGATGTAAAATTAAATATTGTCTTCATTCAAACACTTTTTGAAATGGAGCTGTTTGTCCCACATTTGGGACCAATCTTCTGAAAAGACTACTCCAAAGTTCTAGTCTTGCTAAAAAGATTCAAGGAAAAGACAATTGGGAGACCAATTTTTATTTCTTCAACAACCTGTTTCAGTCTTAGATTTTAGTTTCAATCAATCTAAATAACTTGAACTCAGTTCATACTAAAATCAATCTAACCGGTTTTATTTTCAAATGAATTGATTATTGGATATCCTTAAGTGAGTTGATTATTTGATATTAGGTTTAACAGGGAAAACAACTCAACCTTTACAACTTGTTGCAATTTAAATCAAACTTTTTAATTTTTATAATAATAGCTAAATTATATTTATTTATTTGCAATAATAGCCAAACTTATATTTTTTTGTTGGAAGTTTGTCTACTAATCTGGTTATTAGTGCAACAAAAAAATACAATTTGACTATCATTATAAAAATTAAAAAATTTAGTTTAAATTATAACGAGTTGTAAAGGTTTGGATTTTTTTCACCATTACGCTTTGATATTATATCGATATTTTAGCAATTGAAAGGCATAGAGTTTGATCTTTAAATATAAAAAAAATAATTAATTAAATGTATAAAATGAAATAAGTTTATATGCTATTGTATGGCCGTATGTTAAAACTAATAATAATACTATTGTTGAAATTTTATCTCATATTTTTAAGTGAATTAATTACATAAATGTGAATCCCGAATTTAAACCTAATATGCAATAGGGTTGTGGACAGTTTGGAATTAACCTATTCATGGGTCTGGTTTTGACTAAACCTAACCATACTCGGTTCTTTTAATGCAAGTTCAGGTCTGGTATGAGCTTGATTCGGGTCTTATATCTACTATTTAAGTTTGCTTTGTATATTATATTTATACGGACTCGAATAAAAAAAGAAAAGGTAAAAGGTATAAAAAAATCTTCGACTTTTTTTCAAAAATACAGATCGGCGCTTTTACTTTTTTGGGTACAATTAAACTCTCGTGTTTTTACAATTGAACAATTGAACCCTCGTTATTTTAAAATCGAACAGATAAATCCTTATTGTTTACTTTTGGGACACTTACCCCTTCAATTTTTTGATAAATATTTTAAACATTAAAATTATTATTGAACTTTTATCCTATATGATTATGAGAGACATGTCAGCCATTAACGAGTGTTTCTAATGGTGTTGGACGAAAGGGGTTATTTGTTTAATTTGAAAATAAAAAGGACTTAATTATACCTAAAAAAGTAAAAGGACTGATTTGTACTTCTGTAAAACTACGAAGATTTTTTTGTACCTTTCGCCAAAAAACAAGCATGCATTAGAATCAAACAAGTGTAAAAGCCCAAATTAATCCATAAAAATGAGTTCATTACACTCGGATTCGTATAGAGCTTGAGACGAAAAATAAGTATTCAAGCTCGGTCTAGGACGAACAAGCCTCAATAGATAGGGCGGAAATAATATACTCTCTCCGTTTCATTTTAATTGAGAATTTTTTTAATGTGCATTATTTATTTATTTTTAATAATTTTACTTTTATCTCCTTACATTATATTAAATGCATTATAATTTTTGGAAATATATTTTATAAATGCATTAATTGAAAGAAAAAATAGTGTAAAAAATATTTTATAGATAAAAATTGTCAATTAAGAGACGTCCGAAATAAAAAATCTGTTGATCAATTAGAATAGGACGGAGGGTATATAAGTTAGTTAAACAATGTGATTAGTAGTTGAATTAGGGACAAAATTAGAACAAGGGTCCCACGAAAAACCTGGAGAAACCTTTCCCTTAAAGAGAGGCATCATCACATGGCGAGGAGCAATAACAAAGAGATGCAAATGAGACAATGGCAGAGGATTTGGTGGAGCCACATTAATGCACTACTCATATTATACATCCATCCATCATTTTTGTACTTAAGGCTGCATATTCTTCAAACCCATTAAACCGAATCGAATTCAAATTTTATTTTTAAAATAATTACATTTAAACTCAATCAAACTAAAAAAAAATATTTTATAATATCAAACCAAATTTGTTGGTTATTTTTCAAAGTATGTCTCATTGAAGAAAAATTAAAATTCAACCAAAGTAAATCAAACATTATAAAGACTAAGATGCCAAATAAAAAATCTAACACTTGATCTAAAGGGAAATGGAATAACATAAATATGATGAGATTTTAACTGCGATAAATAAGTTAAAAATTTGTCTACTTTTAAATTTTACTGGACCATTTGTAATTTTAAAACTTTTCTGTTTGCGGATGTTTTATTTCTGAATCGGCTTCAGTTAACCTTAAAAATCATAAATGAGTAAGAACTCTCAACATGCAACCCGCAACAATTCTAGAAATTATTGATTGAAATTTGAATGAATAAAAATCTATACATACAAACACTGAAAATTTTAAAATTACACACATAAATAAAAAATGGTTGTGCCGAAACAGTTTTATTGATAAAAAATTTAGAAGAACTTGAGGGAAAGAAAAGGTGATTTTTCCATCCTTCCCTACTTTAAAAATCAAATTTTATTGATCTAATTGTTCAGTTTGGTTCGATTTTTATAATTATTACCCATAATCATGGATGGAGCCAAGGAGCGGCTAGCCCCCCAATTTTTTTAGCTTTTTTAATTGTTAAGAAAAATCTTTTAGCTTTTTTACTCCATAAAAAGAAATTTAACTTTTCTTTTTTATCCTTCTAAAAATAAGTTGCGGTTTCATCCCTGCTCATAATAGAATCAAAATCATAATAGAATCATAATCAATCTCCATTAAACAAAGAAAGCGAATTGATGATATGCATCTGTTTATAATAATGAGTGACCAAAGAATGACACATTGCAACTATGCTGGTAATTTTAGTGACAATGCCACCTTTCCCATTCTCTTTTTATTTATTGCATTGTTGAAGAATAATGTTACAAAAATATCACATGAAAAAGATTGATCATACCATAAAAAAAAAAATTAAATGTACATGTGTAATGTTTAGCTAGACACATTGTATATAATAAAAGGGTGTGCCATGTGCTATTGCTGTAGACATTGCACAGTTGAAAATTAACATGCATGTTCAAGACAAATTTAAATTCTCTATCTAAATATTCAAAATATAATATTTTTATAATTTTATTTATAGTCAATCTTAAGGAATGATTATTTCGGATTAATTTTTTTATTGCAACTTTTTATTAAACAACTTATCATATACAGTCTGTTAATCTATTATTTTGTGATTATGTATTACGTACAAAACAGTAAAAAATGGAGACTTGGAAATATATTAGGAGGAAAATAAATCCTCTAATGAGAAAGCTAAAATATTACTGTAAACTCATAATATATTTTTAAGTTCAGGATTTTATCATTTCAAAAATAAATTAATCTAAACACCATTCGAATTGAGAGATTTGAGATGAATAAAATTCATTTATTTTATAAATTTATTAATTTTTTAACGAATTCAATCTTTTGGTAAGATAAAAGGTTTAGAATTCATAAAATTAATAAAATCCATAGATTTAAAAAAATTTCAAATGGGGCCTTAATTATTACTCTTAATCAATAATATGATATTAGCTATTGATTCAGATGAAATATAGATAAAATATTAAAATTATGATAAAATTGAAACATATAATCTGATTAAAAAATTGTAAAAATTTAGTTCAATAACTTTATATTTTAAAGTAATATATATATATATATATATATATATATATATATATATATATATATATATATATATATATATATATATATATATATATATATGAAAAATAAAGGGCGTGGTTAATAAAAATAAGAATTATTCCTATACTAAGATAATTTTTATGATAAATTATTTCATATTTGAAAAAAAAAATCATAATTAATTTATAATAACAGAAAAAAATTGTAACAATATATTTTTTTTGATAAAATTGAATATACAATTTTTTAAAAAATTATGATATTTTTTTAATTATGAACTAATTTATAATAAAAGTAAATTAATGAAATATTTTATTTTTATTAGTTAGACCCTTTTTTATTATTATCTGAATATAATTTACATAAATTATAAATTTCTTAACCAAACCGGCAATTTTTTTTAGGGGTAATGTTAAATAAATTCATGAACTATACATGTTTTCTCAATATCATGAACTTTAAAACGTCTCAATTGTATACATCAACTTTCATTTTTTTCTCAATTTGATGCATATGTCGACGTGTCACTCATTTATTGGTGTAATTTTGTTGAGGTGGACATCATTTTTGACAGCCACATCATCATATTATGACCCCATGTATCGAATTGAGAAAAAAAATGAAAGTTCATACATACAATTGAGACGTTTTAAAGTTCGTGATTAAATTGAGAAAACATGTATAGTTTATGCATTTTTATAATATTACCCTTTTTTTTATTATGGGTTTATTTATCAATTTTATTTTATTTGAATATATTAATAATATTTTACCTAAAATTGGTGAAATCTCAGACTTCATGGCATGGTATACACAAATTTGCGCACGTGAAGTTGAAAGGTTAAGTTTCAAAGAAAATGTGTGATTACTAGGAAGAATTGAACACGGTACATACGATTGCTTGGATGTAAAGAACACTAATAAATTGCTGGGGTGGAACTTAATAAATTGTGTGCGATAGCTAGCTAGGGTTTTACTTGTGATTTACATCTACATTCACACAGAAGTTTCACACGACAAGCCATGTAAGTTGCTTCATTTGTCTTACGTATTTTTCTACTACATTTGTCTTACTTCCAGGATCCTATTTTGCCCTAAATATACTATTCAACCTACCTGAAGTGTCTACATAATTGTATACGTATTTGCTTTATTTACAATCATGACGAGCAACTAACGCTACCAATTTTTGTTTTCATTAAATAGAATCCGTCTATGTGAGGTATTCAGTAATTATAATTGTTTTATAACGAGCAGTCTTTTGAGAATTGAACAGGACCAGCCGGTTCTATTAGTCGACCGCAGAGTGTCAGTTTCAATTTTCTTTTATTTAACTAAAAATATGTTTGAATCACTTTAAACAAAAAAATTTGCAACAACCGAGTTAAACTGTAAAAACTATATGAGTTTTATTTACTAGTTAGAGTGATTTATTTACTAATTGTTCAATCTGTTTTGTAAATAAAATTTTATATATTTTCTTATATTAAAATATATAGATTCATTTAAAAAAATAATACATGCATATCTATTGTAATTTTTTAATCTAACTGAAATGAGTGATTCAAAACTCTAAACCAATGGCCACACATATTCTATTATCGGTTTAATTTTTAAAACACATTGAATTTCGTCATTATAACCAACGAGCTGTAACTCAAATGGTATAAACGCTGGACAACAAACTGTCAAGGTTGTGGGTTCATTTCTCCCACAAGCGCTCCCTCCTCCGCAATTATAAAAAAAAATTGTCATTATAATAAAAAAATTATAGTTTAGTAAAAGTGATTTAACTATAACGTAATTTGATTACATTCTCTAACTTGTGCAAAAATTGGAAATAAAATAAATAATTAAGTTTGCATGCTACAGTGCTCTATTAATTTATAGGATGGGGTTGTAAACACATTGCGGGTACGTCAAGTATCCTTTAAGAGAGGAAATTTAGAAACAGAAAAAACAAAATGAGAATTGCCAAAATTTACGTGACTTGCTCAATCTGGCTGTTTATTAAGATTAAGTTACCTTTCTTCAGCTACTTTTTTTGATTTTAGATTCTTAGAGGAGATAGTAGTAATGTTTGTAAACCGAGTCGCGTGATTTTGAGGCTTTCAGTATGAGCATAGGGTCATTCCAATTTTTAATTTCATGCGTCAAATCAATTAATTTATACCTGGTAACTTGTAAATTATCAGGGCGGATCTCTGGTAAGTCCAATCCTCAATACTCATCTGAGACATAAAGAACAATTGTTAGAAGGGCGTTAGAAGAGAATTTCGGGGTACTACTCCGACGATCTAGTAGGTTTGAGTGATAGAAAGAAATAAGAAGTAAAAGAATAAGAGTTATACAGTGAGAAAAAAAAATATTAACCTTATACTTATCTTTGTTGTGAGTATTTATAGGGTATTGAAATGGTAAGGGTTGGTAGCAGACAAGACTGATACTTCCGTACTTTTGGCATGCACTGAGATACGCCGGCACGGTGTCAGAGTGCCCTTATCAGAAGTATAGGGTGTCAGAGAATATTTCTTATCTTAAGTCACTATTTGCTATGCTCAGTCGAAGTAGTTTCCTCGGTAATAACATGCTCGATCGAAGCAGTGTGCTTGGTGGTAGCATGCTCGGTCACAATAATGTGCTCGATGGTAGTTTGCTTATAGTTGTTGGATTGTAGCTTTTGTGTTTGGGTCTGAGCTTTAGTTCTTAGCTCATTTGCAACTGTTCTATCAAGGTTGTTATCAATATCTAACTATTTTAATTAATTAAACATAATAATTTTTATTTTTAGGTGTGAATTAACTTTTAAATTGCACAAATAAAATAAATTTTGAAACTTTCTCATATACATGGTCTAATGACAAAAACATTGCAAGTCGACATGAAAATGTCAAATTCGATTCGCCTTTCCCCATATTTATTAAGTAGCAATTTCCCTCTCAACTTGTAAGTAAACACATAAATTAATTTTGTTGGCAAATCAATTATATATGAACTTGTTGATATTGGTAATTAGCTCCATTTTTGCAAATTAGCTTGCAAGTTGATGGGGCAAATTGCCAATTGACAGACAATTAACTTACAAGTTGAGGGGGCAAATTGCCAAAATAGGCTAATATTGTACATAATCAGCAAATTCATGACTGATTTGCCCACAAAATTAATTTATATGTTAATTATTCATTGCTTACAAGTTGAGGGGGCAAATTGCTACTTAAATTTCTAATAAATATATATAATTATTTTAAATGAATTAATTGATTCATATTCCAACACAAAATAAATGTCATTTTTATTTTTATTTTGGTACATAGTACACGAGATGTCTGAATAGGTCGGCACCTTTAAACCTTCCACATTCAGACTAATCACCACTCGAGTCGGGTAAGTCACTTGCAGGAGGTAAAATTCTAGCCCCAAATTTTAAGTGGCTGTATAAATGTCATTTTTATTGACAATGCAAAATGCACCAATAAAAAATTGGAAATTAATATATTATTTCCTCGGTCTCGTTTAAGAAGGGACATATCACACTTTTACATGTCCCACTTAACAAAGTCATATCGTGTTTTCTGTCAATTTATATAATTTTATCTCTTTTATCCATTTTTTGTTCTATAGTTAATGACTATTAGTTATATATAAAGGGATAAAAAAAACTATAGTAATTAATGCTTTGTTAATCTATGTGTAAAAATCATTTGTCCCTTCTTAAATGGGATGGGAGAAGTATTATATTTTAAAAAAAATTATAATAAGATAAAAGCAAAAAACTAGTCAAAATAACAAATTTAATTAACTTAACCATTTTTTTTAATTAACATCTTTATGCAATAACCTATTATTTTGGGAAGGAGGGAGTATTTATTATTTAATTTGATTTTTTTTAGAAATGGTATTACATGTATATATTCTATAATCAAAATTGAATTGATATTTTAATTTTGTGACTATATAACTTTTAATTTCATTAACAGCAGAATCAATTTACAATACTCTAGCGGAAAATAGTATGACGATGTTAATTATTCTAACAAACTTTTTTTTTTGAGGAATTCTAACAAATTCTTAATTTAGATAGAATGTTATAATAATTATGATTTTTATTGCTATTTATTGTAACTTTGAATAAAGCTTAATCATATCATTTTTTATAAAATATTATATAAAGTGTAGTATTCTTAAAAAAAAATGCATTGAAAAATGTAAACTAATAAATTTTAAGTATGATATTTAAAATTTTAGAAACATAAAAAAACTTTGCCGATGAAACTAATAAAAACCTAAAGAATTTATTATATGTAAAAATATTAATTTGTATTTATCAAGTTAACAATTTTAGGATGAAAAAAATAGAAATAGGGGGATTCTGCAATGGATATGCTTGTTTTGAGTAACCAAATTAAAAGTGACCAAATTAACTGTAATAATACTAAACTAGAGCCCCAACACCCTCAACATTAAGACAGCATGCCTTTGTTTTAAGTTTCATATTATCTAACAGATAGACCATAAACAGCAATTCCATGATTGCTTCAACAAATAAAATTAACATTTTTTTGGTAGTGTCACATTAAAATGTTAAAAAGTAAGACATCATTTGTGATACCAAAGAATTGCACTTGATCTTCAAGACAGCAAAAGGGCTGTTAAGAGTAGAAAATCTGCTGCAGACACAAATTTACTGGCCCCGGTTTACCATTTTACAATCAACTAGTAATTGACACACAGCATACAAGAATATGCATTATGACCATAGATTCTCATAATTAACACCAGCAAAAATTCCATTTGATGCTACACTAAGAATTTTGAGTTATTAGATACGTACATTTATTCACGCTTAGTTCAAATTTCAACAGTTTCAATCCGTATAAACTGCAGTGGTCATTTTTTCTTCATCCGCGTGCTCCACAATATAATATAGCTCTACTTTTCTGCTGATACACTATGCTACTTAGAATTCTGCTGCCTCGATTTACAACTGATGGAGCTGACCAGAAAATAGAAAAAAAAAAGATCTTGAATGCATGTAAACAAATAAAAGTTGACACCAACCATGTATTGTATGTACCCTTAAATAAGTTAAATTCATAAAAGTCTGTCCGATTCGTGTTAAACGCTGACCAATATCTTCTGTCATTCATTACCTTGGTCATAGCATACTTAACATATCCTACAGCATCTTATACCTCACAAGAAATACCATACGAGGTCATAAGTGGTATTTAACTTCATCATCCGACAAAATCAAAATCAAGGATATACATTAAGAGATGTTCATAAGTTATCAGCTATGTTGCACAGAAATATTGAAACATAGGAAATGCTGAAACAGAAAACGGCAGAACTATTTTTTACAAGAATATGTTATAAGTGTAGAGTTTTGAAAATTCGGATGCGTTTCAGGAAGTAGAAACGAAACACTAAAATGTAGGACTTAACATGTTTTCGTATAACATAGGTTATCAGCGCAAGAATTCCAACAACAGCATTATTAACAGCATATATCAGTACTTCTGACATCAGCAGAAAATAATAACTCAGTCAAAAAATACAAGTATAATCAACAGATGAAGAATTACTGGCACCAAAAGTTTCAAAATCTAGTATACCTTAAGATGCACATGTGATCTTGCTCCGTTCCTGCTGATACATGATCTCTGACAACTCGCATTTGCTTCCAGCCTTCCAATCACATAAAGCACTACCTTTCGCTGGAGAAGTTCGTTGTTTCCTAACAGATTGTCAGTCCAGGGTTCCCTTGCTTAAATCTGACACTCTTAAGTGTTTATACCTGTTTGATCTACATTCAACTTTTGAAAAAAAAAATCCACTCTTAGATGAATTTCATGATATTGCTGCAATGCCAAGTGGTATTACTCAATGGGAAACTGAAAACAGTTACATTTAAAAAGAAACTTCTACATCATCTACATGTCTGTAGGAGTAATTAGCCTCTAACTTCAAGTCTTCAAGTTTCAACAATATGAAACAGTAACAAAATAAGCAAACTATCTGCATGTGTCTATTATAACGAGCTTGAAGACAATAGAAAAAGAAAAACAGGCTGCAATCTCATAATCCACCCAATTATTTGCAAATTTTAACTTAAAAGAAAAGACAAGAAAGGAGAAGCGACAGAGAACGGCAAGTTTCGACATATTCATTACTTTGCAAGTATTCTAGTACAGTCATTTAAACTCTGCCACTATAGGTCATAAATAAAAATGAAAAAGAAGAAAAAAAATGAAAGGTGGGTACTGTGTCCTGCTTCTTACAAGGAGAGAAGCTGCCTGAGCAGATATTTATCATAATCTACAG
This sequence comes from Mercurialis annua, assembly GCF_937616625.2. Classification (NCBI taxonomy): domain Eukaryota; kingdom Viridiplantae; phylum Streptophyta; class Magnoliopsida; order Malpighiales; family Euphorbiaceae; genus Mercurialis; species Mercurialis annua. The sequence continues at coordinate 51,581,985 of NC_065570.1, read as the reverse complement.
CTACAAATTAACCAAAACGGATTGACCAACATAAAAATCCAATATCAATATCCCTGTCATCTAGAAGGAATACTATTATCAGCAGAAACTAAATTTCTGACCTCCACCAAATGTTCATCATTTGATATATGGAGGGAAAGACGGAGATTCGTCACCATTGCTTCTTGCTCCCAACTCAAAGGCCCTGATGCATATAATGCCTCCATAGTGCATCGGTAGGCATGCAATTCTAATCTATGGACTTCAGCGGCTAATTCCTCCTTTGTGGGAATGAAAATATTTCCTTCCTCATATCCCCGGTGACAGAAAGATTCTGCATCACTACAATCACCGTCAATAAAACCCGCTTGATGATGTATTCTAAAGTAATTGTTCCTAGTGATGCTACAACTGCCGATGGAGCTAGTGACACTATCTTCGTCATTGGATTCTAATTCTATTGCAGAAGAACATCCAACAGCACCAGTTTGTTTTCTTCTCTCCATATCCATTTCAGTAAGATCAGTTTGGCTGTATAGAGAAGAATGTATGAATTTTTCACCCGTCCTTTCCTTTGGTAATGCAACATCATCTACATCTTCTGAAAATAAATACTGATTTGTTGCAATCAGTCGATGGAGCCTGCCCTCTTTTTCAACTGATCTATACTTTTGGACAGCACCATCGTATGTTTCAACTGGTTTAAAGTCATAAGGTCCTCGCTTCAAAGTTCTACAAGAGGCAATGTTGGAATCATGGAGTTTCTCATTGTTCCGCATAAGAAAGGGAACACCCTTTCTTATTTTTTTCAATTCAACATTGTTCTGAACATTTCGCTTGCACTTCAGAGTTAACTTTTCATCATGCTTTGCATCTTCACAACTGCCAGAAACCTGGACATAATGCAAAACAAATAAACAATAGGTCATAAGAATCAACATAAAAGGAATATGACCAATGTGAGTCCAAATTAAAAACAGAGACTAAAAATTTAGATCCAAAATTAGAACTTGACCACTTTACAGATAAAATCCATGCTTTGCTACACATTGATACTCAGCATAGCACAAAAATTTCAACTAAACAGTTCATATCTAAGGTCAAAGTTTAGCTTTAAGTATTCAAAGTTTCTAACAGCAGAAATTGTAAGGAAAACCAAGTTATTTAAACAGGAAGTACCTTTCCAATCACGGTCCATTTCTCATCTTGCCAATACTGTCTAGCCCGGATGCCAAATATGCTCACTTTGAATTCAAGAGATGATCCCACTATCCTGACCAAGAAGCGTTGTTTGCTTAGTAACTTTAAAATGGTAGCCATTTTCCAAGAGAAATCGTCAAACACCTCTACCACATCTCCAGGAGCCCAAGTCTCCACAATTTCAGGTGATGGAGGGCGAGGCCGAATTTCCTTCCTACGTATCTTCTCCACTGCTGTCTCACTGACGATGCCCGCCTGCCCTTCAAATCTGACCGTATAAGTATGGCCATTGCCACATAAAATCTCCGCACAACGCCAGAAGAATGAAGGGACACCGTTTTTGCTCAAGACTTCTACTTTACTCCCTTTCTTAAATCTCATGGCTGCTATGATGTCACGAGTCTGTAAAAAGAGATAATTAGATCAAGAGTTAGCAGAATCAACAGGAATGGCTGTAAATATTAAGAACTAAACAGCCATACGAAAAATAAATGAAATAGAGTTGCAGGAACCAAAGAGCTATTTGACATAATTCAAAAACCACAAGACTTTAGGTGATCAATCAAAACAGATTAAGTCAATCAAAACATCATCATCAGGCAAGAACCCAACTATGTCTAAATATTCAGAGATAAACCAAGATACTAATACTACATGATTTCTCATTTCTATAGTCTTCTAGGCCAAAAATACTCAATTTTTAACAATTACAGCTATAAACATAATGACATAAAGAACACCTTACCATTATTTCCATGTAAAATATATAAACAAGAAGAAGACAGTCATTAGATACCATTCACTACTGATTCAGCAATAATCACAGAATAGACTCTAAGCTCTGTTTGGTTATTGAGAAAATGCAGGAAAACAAAATTATAAATCCATAAATTAACAATAATTCAGAAACGAAAGAAACAAATCCAAAAGGGCCTATAATTAGTATATCACTAAGTTGAAGTTTTATTTCTATTTTAAATACACAAAAAAGCAGCTAATAACAGAAACCTTTTCTAAAAGGCAAAAACAAAAAGATTAAATACAGATAAAAATCCCCATCCTTTACTATTGTTTTCTTTTTCTTTTTCTTACCGTTTTCTCAGCAACCAAACAGAGGTCAAGCACAAAAAGACAAATGAACTGAACAATAATTCAATACAAAAATCAAACTTTTCTGCATTATACACTGATCAAACTAAACCCAGATGAAAAATCCAAGGAAATAACAGAAACAATAGTGAATTCAATCAAAACAAGAACAAATGCAGAAAAATAAAATTTAGTAGTTGATAATTAAAATTAAAATAATATTTTTAAAAAAAAAAGAGATTTTCAGTCACCTTTTTTTCTTTGTTTTTTTTACTTTGATTCTTTTCTCTCTATCTCTTCCAATTCACAAAGATTGTTAATGTTAGTTGTGGTTGTGATTTTTGGGTGTGGATTATTTGATCATGGAGAATAATGGCATTATATTTGTTATTAGTTATGAAAAAGGCCAATTTTTATTTTTATTTTCTATATAATTTCACATTAAAAGAATTATTAATTAACAAGGAAAAGGGGAATATTAGTATGGTTTACATGCTAAGTTGCCAACTGCCCAAGAATAGCTTGTAGAGGTGGGATTATTATTAACTCTTCCATTTCATCTTAATTATGATTTACAAAATTAAACTTTTCACTTTTTTAATTTGAATTAAAGCTCTACAACTATTATTCATGTGTTGATTTTTTTCATATGGGATAATTTTGTATATTCTTTTTTTTATTATAATGTAGGAGGAGGTGATTAATAACTAAGGGTTTCAAATCTATTTATTTATTTAAAAATATTAATACAAAAAAATTATAATTAGGGATAAATGCTTGTAGGAGGAATGAATTCACGACCTTAACAAAATGATGTCCGACTCTTATACCATTTAGATTAGGAATAAACTTTTATAAAATAATATTTATATCCAAAAAATTTGTTTCTGTGCAATTCTCCTTTGAAATTAGAAAATCAGTAAAAATCAATTCTTTGAATTAGTTATGTTTGTTTTTATGTTAAAATAAAGGTTTATCTGAACTAATTTTATAAATATATTGGGCTGCACCCCAAACTATAATTTAGGAGTATGAATATTCTTCTATAATCCATCAAAAGCCTGAAAATGTATATGTATCTTCTGTCAATAGTTTATTTACTGATTTAATTATTAAAAATACTTTTTTTTCGTTTATCTCATAAAAAATTGTCAATTTTTTTAATTTTTTAGTTTGCAATTTTTGAAATTTGAAAAGTTGCAGGTGATTGTTGTCCATGTGGCTGCCAAGTCACCTTGCCTAATGATCACTTGAAAATAAGAAACTTTTTTGACTGTTTTTTTGGTCAAACGCTAACTCGCTTAATTATATCGAAAATTACATGAACGGTTTTTTAACATATTGAATAAACTATTACAGAAATGATGATGAAAGCTGTAAAAATATAATCATCGAATAGGGCTAAATTAACCATCAAATGTCATCCAAATACATAAGGCAAAATAACTAGATCTAAAAATTATATATAGTTGAAAGATAATAATAAATTACAAATCTAAATAATTGCAATAAAAAAAGTCATAAATTTAAAATTTAAAGAACAATAACTAAGTTGAAAAAAAATCTAAATTTTTAGTTAACCTTTCAAGTAGACGATTTCTTGCAAAAACTCCATTTTTAAAGAAGAAAATATTCCATAAAAATAATAAATTCATGAAGAGTAGATAAACTCAAAATAAAAGAAACAACAATAAACTTACTTATATGCTAAAATCATTTATTTTCGGCCTAATGTCTCAAAATTCCCCGACCTTTTAGTCCCTTTTTAATCCTATCATGACGTTGAAAACTGGTCAATTTTACCCTATTTCGCATTTTTGTTTTCAATTGTACCCTGAAATATTAAATTGACTTTTTTTGGTTTGGAAAAAATTAAAAAACGTTCTCCATGTCTAACATATATTAATTGTATATGTTGAAAATTTATTTAGATTTAGTTAAATTAATTAATAATTTAAATTAGTTTTAATTTGATTATAGTTTTTAATTAGTTTTTAAAAATAAAAGACTTATTTGTATTTTTTTTAATGGAAATAAATTTTATTTTATTTTTAAATTTAGTAAATTAAATGATTTCATCATTTAAATAAAAAAATTGTGAAAAATTTAAAAATTAGGGTACAATTGAAACGAGAAATTGCAAAATAGGGTAAAATTGATCAATTTTCAACGTTTGAGTAGAATTGAGAAGGGCTTAAAATGTCGGGAGTTTTTAATGTATTAGCCTTTATTTTATAGGATTTATAAGAAAATTTGAGTGTGAGGAGGTGATTTTTAACTAAAAATTAGTTAAAAATCAACTTTCCCTAGAAGAGACTATTAAGGTTTGTAAAAGGAAAAGAAGATAGTTGAGAGGGAAATTTTTTACTGGTTTTATTGGGTGATTTTTATTAAATGTCCCTAAACTTTCGTCTCTCTTCCTCAACTGTCTTTGAACTTTAATTCATACCCCAGTCGTTCTTAAACTTTAATTTCATATCCCAAAGGTTTCTGATGTCATTTTTATAATAACTTTGTCCAATTTATTGACCTGAAAACGTGACTAGACACTTAGGTGGTTCAAATTAAAAATGGTGAGATGAGGTTTATTTGGAGAAATAAAAAAATAAATTGGACGGAGTTATTATAAAATTGACGTTAGAGATCTTTGAGATATGAAATTAAAGTTCAGAGACAACTGGAATACAAATTAAAATTTAAGGCGATTGGAGAAAAGAGATAAAAGTTTAGGGACGGTTGGTAAAAATTACCCAGTTTCATTCATATGCAAAACTTTCAAGAGCTTTAATTTTAGCCTAAATTTTTATATTGTATTTCAACTATGTACATGTTTTCACTTGAAGAAAGTTATCTCCACATGGCTTCTTTTTTTTTTCTCTCCAAACCTACCGAAATTTAATAGTGGTCACTTCTTTTTATTCTGCATATTAAAATAAAACAAATTTTAATTTTTATGTGTTTCCTCCTTCCACAGCCTCCTCACTTCATGTGTGCTTCTTATTCTTCCTCTAATTTATCATTTTTTAATGATTATTTTTTATAAAATGTTATTGATTTTGACTCCCAGAGCTCTCATTACCGCCGCCATGGCTAAACTATTGTCCAAATTATATTATACTAGTACGAAACCCTCGCTTCGCTTCGCATCAGAATTTATATTTCTATTCGAAAAAACAAACACATTAAAATTTGAATAAAATGAATAAATAATATGTAACATTAATTAAGTATTTTATAATAGCAAGTTAGCTATATATAAATACTAAAAGGAGATAATTAATTTTTTTATTATTAATATATTTTAGTTGAAAATAGCTTCTTTATTTCATCAATACAACTAATTAGTCAATATGTATTCCACATCAAATTATTGTAATATCAGTTTCAATAACCCCATAACATTATTTTCGTACGTAATAAAATTTCCAACTCAATTCTAATTTTTTTAAAAATACAACTATATAGATCAATAGAATCCAAATTTATCTTTAACTTCAAAAATTTAGTTTTTCAATAAAATTTAGTTTTTATTCAAAACTCTATCTTGTTGATCGATCTTCATTAACGAAACTCGTGTTATATCAAAAAACCAAAAAATTAAAAAAAGACAACTAAAATCAAAAATAAAAAGATTCGAAAAAATAAAATTTAAATAAAAAAATAAAAACTAAAATATGTATGTTGTTAGAAGTGCGCCAATTCGGTGCAATTCAACCGAAGCAAACTAAAATTATGTTAAAATGGAAATAAATGATAAAAATATATGGAAAATAAAATATTGACATGAAAATTGTAGATAATTTTTGGAAAAAAAATATGATTCAAAATCTTATACGTCTTTTAATCGTATCAAAAATAATCTGATTCAATTTAAGAAAAATAAAATTATTAATAAACCATATAATAAAGAATCAAACAATTAAAATAAAATTAACTCCTTAATTTATATTTCAGTTTCAGCACATCAACATTGAGTTTGAAACCTATTTAATAGAACACGTCGTCGATTAAGCTAAATTCAAAAATTTACCAACCAAAAATTCAAAATAATAGCAAAATCATGAATAAATACCACTTCTAAGATATTCATCATCACATGATCTATTTTATTATATATGAATTTTATTTCTTTTGTTATAAACACTAAAAATAAAAGAGAGCGAGAGGTGAAATGTGAATATGGAAAACTAATAATAAAATTGATAGGTAATAAAAATTAGGTATAATTTTTCTTTTAATGTTATATATATATGATTTTTTTGTCTTATATACTAAAAACTTTATAAACTTGAATATTAAGTTCAAGAATAAACTTAGACACCAATTTTAAAATTAAGGATAAACATAAACGTCAAAGTTATGATATGATATTGTTTAATGATTTTTTAATTAAAAAAATTAAACTTTTATAATTCATAATCCGTGCAAAACTAATTTTAGCAAAAGAAATTTAAAAATAAAAATAAAATTGACTCTTTAAATTAGAAAATATAGAAATTAACAATAGACATCCATAGTATAAATAATTTTGAAATTATTGTAAAAAAGAGAAATAATATCAAAGAGTAGTTCTTTGTAAAAAAAAAAATTAAAATTGAATTTTTATAAAACAACACATTTCACTCGACAATACATAGACCTTTCCATCCAACAAATAAAACGGCATCATTTTATTGAGTGTTAATTGTGTAATTATCTCTATAATTATGGTCTTATCATAAAGAGAAAATCCACTTGCAATTGGGCTTATTATAATATAATAGAAAAACATGGACATTTATATGGGATTGTAGATGAAGTTACATAAATAGGCATACAAATAGCTTTGAATATAGTATTAGAATATGAAATTATTACTACATTATGAGGGGCTTTTAGTAAAGTGAACCCAAAACACTGTTCATGAACAGTGTTTTGGGTTCACTTTTATACTATTATATAGATATAGATACTGTAATTAACTACTATTTCCTAATAAAATTTAAACAATTGGCAACTGAAATTAAGAAAAAGCATCGTACAAATGATTTTAAAAATATATTTCCTCCCCAGTTAAAATTAGAAGACATGAAAATAATTTATATATTATAAAATGAGAGAGAATGTGTAAAATTAAATAAATAAATTATAGTTTTAAATATATTTATTTAATTGATTTGAAGAATTTTATTTCAACTGTAATCTTTTCAATTAAATTAATTTTGGTCATGTGTTAGTCACTGAATAGTGGCATATTGAAACCACATACATTTGGATGGTAATAAAAAAACAGAAGATAAGTACAAGAAAATAAATCATTAAAAGATTGTCACATGAGCAAAATTAAGTTCAATTGAACTGAAATAAAACTATATAAATCAAATAATAATTGACAAAATTATAAAGTTTAATTAGAATTAATAAAATCAATAAATGTTTGGATTTCTTCTAGTGATTATGCCTTATTCAGTATGTTATTTATTTTTAATTTAGCTATAGTTAGGATTTACCTTTTTAAAATTTTCTAAAAGCCAGATTTGCAATCTTTAGTCAGTTAAAAAGTGGCGAATTTTCTTATTTACGTTGATGAGAGAAGTGGCAAAGTTTTTGCTAACGTATACTTATGAGTTATGAGGTTGCATAAACCAAACTTAACAAACTCTTGAAGATATGCATCATTCATTTGAGGGCTGAATATATAGTTTGACCTCTGAACTTGTACCCATTTACCCATCTAACCCCTGAACTTAACGTCTCATCTGTCGAACCTCTGAACTTGTTAAATAAGCCGATTTGACCTCTGAACTTGATAAATATGTAAACATTAAACCCCTCCGTACATAATTTCTTCTAGAATATTTTAAGTGACAGGTGGACACGAAAGGGTTCAATATTTACGTATTTATCAAGTTCAGGGGTCAAATCGAATTATTTAACAAGTTCAGAGGTTCGATAGGTGAGACGTTAAGTTCAGGGGTTAGATGGGTAAAAGAGTACAAGTTCAGGGGTCAAACTATATATTAAGCCTTCATTTGAGTGCTATTTTCTGCTTCATTAATTGGTTTACACATGTGACTATATTGTACTCCAAATATGCTCTTCATGCCCTAAAACTATATCATCAATTTTGCTTGATCATGAATAGAGAAAAATTAAGTGAATTAAATAAAGTAAGATTGTGGGTTTGATTATTATTATTTTTTCTTTATTATAAGGATTAGAGAAGATTACAAAATTAAATGTAATATTCTCCTCACGAGGTTAACTTTAAGAGATTATAAATAAAAGAGTTAAATATTCACCAACTTTACACGTTTTTTCATTTTTTTGCCGTTTAAAAATTATCATTTTCATACACGAACTACCAATTTTTCTCAAATTCATAGGGGCATGAATGACCCTTTTCCCAATAAAGTAAGATTGTGGGTTTCATTATTATTTTTCTTTTATTATAACGGATTAGAGAAGATTATAAAATTAAATGTAATATTCTCACCACGAGGTTAACTTTATTAGTAGATTATAAATAAAAGAGTTTACACGTTTTTCATTTTTTTCGCCGTTTAAAAATCATCATTTTCATACACGAACTACCAATTTTTCTCAAATTCATATACCGTCCAAAAATTCGGTGAAAATTGCTGAGTTGGCAACCAGATAGTGACATGTCATAACGAATCATATGGTGACATGCCATGTATTTTTTCCGGACTTTTGAACGGTGTATAAGAATTTGAGAAATTGATAGTTGGTGTATGAAAATGACGATTTGTAAACGGCGTGATTATAATGATGAAAACGTGACATTACCTCTAAATAAAATGCTGATTATATTTCAAAAAAATTATACTAAACTTATGACAAACAACTAAAATAATAAACTAACTAGCGTTTATCTCATGCAATGGTTGTATCATGTTATATTTACAAGTAGTTAATGAGCATTTGAGATAGAGAATATTTTAACTATTACTACTTATTTTTTTTAATTATTAAACATTTCACATGGCTAACATAAAATTGTTTTGTTATACTAATAATAAAAGCGCGCGACAATGAGTAATTTTTCTAAACTAAAGCATTCTTTTTCTTTGAAGCATCACAAAAATCAAAATCATTGTTGATTCACATGAAAATGGAAAAGGGCGATGAAACAAATTTCCATGATAAAAATTTGCATGACATTAACATGAACCTAAATAAATATCAATTAAATTAATGTAAAGTCTTGAAAGAGATGCATAAAAAGAAAGACCAGATAGGTCAAACCAGACTCATGCCATATTAATTTTCAATAGCAGCCAAAGTAAACCAATTTTGCCCTTTGACTCTAACCAGAAAATAGAACCTTTCAACACACAAATTTTATGAGTTCTAATTCTTCATTCTTTTTTAATAAATTTTTTTGATGAATTCTTTTTTTTAATGACCATATAAACTTCCAATTCCTTATGTTGAATACTATTATACTATTGCATGTCTAATATCAATAAACAATGGATAATTACTTAGACGTTTATCGTAATTAGTAATTACTACACTACTACATAAGTCACTTTCAGCAACACCGGACAAGTGTTGTTGTATGTACAAAAACTGTTACCTTAAATGTATTGCAACGCTTTTCAATCAGCTACATTTGCGGCCGCTGCAATAGGTTTTAATAGCTATTGCAACATTTTTTTTATACTATTGTAATAGAAATAAAATCGTTGCAATTTATAACAAAAGCAACGGTTTCAAACATCTACTGTAACAGTTTTGTAATGCATTTTAGGCAACATTTATTTTTTTAAGGCAACGATTTGTATAGTACTATAGGCAACATTTATTTTAATAAGGTAACGATTTGAATAATACTTTAGGCAACAGTTATTTATATTGATGCAATAGTTTGGCAAAAACTTTAAACAACGGTTTGTATAAAGCACGCAACAGTTTATATTGGAGGAACAAGAATTAAAAACGGAAATTAAAATTATTCGCTAAATTTAAAAACGGAAAACATTCACTAAAATAGTATAACAAAAAATATTCACCAAAATTAGAAAACGGAAAATATTCATAAAATTCAAAGTCGGAAAATATTTCATCCATCCATTACATCACAAACAGAAAATGTTCGCCAAAATATTCATCAAAAATAACGATTATACTACTAAACATTGTGCGCCTTTTCTCCTACGTCACCATTTTCCACAAATATCTTCATGAAATCCTGCAAAACCACAAACAATAATACTCAGAATATGCAAACATGATACATAATAAGATAAATGTGCAAAGAACGAGTACTTAACTAGAGAAGCTGTCACTCAAGATTGAGCCAACGTCTGCAAATGAAAACAATATTATTCAATTTCAGCTCAATGCTTAATACGCTGCACACCACTTTAACTAGACTGAAGGTATCATACCTCTTCTTGCGAGTTGAAGTACATGAATCGTGTATAGTTTAGGAAATTCAAGACCTTAGAGGTGTATATATCCGCATACCTGTAATTTTACGACAGTGCAATTAGCACAATCCAACCAATCAAATATTCAACATTCAATGGAGGAAGAACCAAAAGTGCATACTTGTCAATTTGGCCATTGTAAACAGAAGGCTGCTTATAGCCAGCTGGTATGTCAACCAAACAGTGAATTTCCGAACTGCTAATACGATAAAACAAGATCAGAGAAGGGTCAGCTAGAATAACATGTCCATGATTTGCATACGGAAGATCACAGTTCTCCAAGATCAAGGCAACAAAATAAGAGGGAATTTCAACCTGCATCAACCAATGAAAATGAGTTCAGTACAACTGAAAGCTAGTCAAAGTAGCAGACAAACTTTTAATCTGAAGTTGAAATAGTAATCCTCACCTTAGATTTGCAAAGTGATTTTTTCAGTTCGATTCAGTTTATACTTTAGAGAGATGCTTGAGCAAAATGCTTAATCTAATGTGATTTACACAATTTTTACCAATATTTCTAATAGTTTTTGTCTGCCACTTTGATTTGTTTGCAAAGTGCTTAAGCTAATGTGATTTACACAGTTTTAGTTCTATCATGAGATAATGAAAACAAATCAAAGTGGAGACAAACTTCTCGTTATCCTTTTGCATATTAAAAAAATATTTTGCATATGGTTAATCTTATCTGATCTGGGCTGATATAAAGCTTGGGACTCATCCAGCTGAGCTGAAAGGATTGACAAACAGGCTCCTTTCTTTGGAGATAATTTTGTCCAGGAGCCCAAGCTTAAGAAATTTGAATATTCAACCTTCAAATCCTCAATTGGTGGTTTGTCTGTTTGAAGAAGATGATAACTCATAAAATTGTTCAATGAATGAAAATCGCATGAACGAGACATCTACGAGTTGTTCATAATAAGCTATCTATAGTTGCATTAACTCAATGTGAAGTTACATCTAGTTCAAATATTTAGAGACTTGCAAATGTATGGAGCGAGATAAAAAAACATAGGGAAACTTACACTCCAGGTACAAGTCCATTGCCCGGGACAGATTCTTTAAGCCGGTTACTCCTTCAAGTAAAGAAACAATAGGTGTAAATGTCATGTTAAACACATCTGGTGCCAACTGCAGTGTTTCTACCCACTTAGCATGACTTTATTCAAGATCATCGCTGCCTCTCCTTCTAAATATCATTGATAATCCTACAAGAGCAAATTGATTTGTCACTGGTTTTTGACATTTCACACTAAATAAGCATTTTGAGGAAAAATAAAGCAAAAGAAAAACAATTTCTTGTATGAAAAATAAGAAAAGAAGCAAAATACTATAAGACTGGATTCTATCAAGCAGGGGTGAATCAAGAAAGCCGTCAACAGAAGAATGTCCAAGAAAAATAAATGTAAGATATATTTAAAAATGAGATATCTTAATTAAACTAAATGCCGTAACGCTTACCTTGTCCTAGGACTTGACATGATGATTATAAAAATGAGGCCAGGAAATCCATACATAAACTGATAAACACAACCAAACATAAAAGGAAAGATTGTAATAGTACCTTGCCAAGATCAGAGAGAATTTCGACTTGACACTGATGTTTGCACATAATCTGCTGAACTTGTTTTGCAATTTTTTCAAAGAATATCTTAGCATCATCTTCTCCAATCTTACCCTTTAAAGTTGTAATTTCCAAACCTTGTCGAGATCATTAAGATTCATTTGGCCTGTGCCAAAACAATAAGTGGGCTAACTGAAAATAAGAGCTTAACTGCATAAATCCCTTGCAAGAAAATTCTAACATCTAATTTAATCATCACAAATTGCATATGGATAATTGTTTACACACGGATAATCGTGTAGTCTAGCATGAATTACAACAAAAATATGTCACCATATGGATAATTGTTTATTTACATGTTTATGGAAGCAACAGATAACTGGGAAATAATGCAACATATTTTCTTATTCTTACCTCAAAGGAAAACATGGTCTCTCCACCTTTTTATAAAAAAAATATTTTTAACAAAAAAGACGCAACCTGCACAAAGTTAGTAAAAATGATCTAAGATTATTTTGAACCTTTTGTACACAGATATTTTTTAGCACAAAATGAAACCACAAATATCATTACTTAAATCCATTATTAATCAAATATATAGATTACAGATGATACACTTCTAAAACCTAACAAATTATAAATCAATACACTTCTAAAACCTAAAAGTTTATAGATCAATACATCTAAATTCCATATGTAAAATGCTAGGATAATAATAGTACTGAATTAGCAGCAAGTTTCATTGAGACATTTCTACAAACACTTGGATTAACTTTGCAAAAAATGAAATTAAGGAAGAGAGACGGAGAAAAAACGGAAAAACAAACCTATTCATATCCCAAAGCCAACCGTTAAGTTGAGCAATCAAAGCATTCGTAGCCAAACTCTTTGAAATGCCTTTAGCTATGTCCATCGAAGATGATAACCGTCTCCCTCCTTCCTTCACGGTCCCATTCGACAAGCTAATCCTACAAAAACAAATGAAATAATTAGAATTCAAATTAATTAAGCGAAAACTTCGATGCATTAGCAGTGAATGAAGTGGAGTTTTGTTAATTTTGTTATTATGTCGTGCTCGAGCGATTGCAAGCGCGAGATTTGCTATTCTTTGATGGATTCGAACAATTTGATGCGTTCTTCGATTACCGCGTTGAGATAAGCTTCATCTTTAGTATGAGAAGCCTTGGCTGTGGCGTTATTAGCGGCGGACATTGTGGAGGCAGGAAATGACGAGAGAAATCTCCGGCGAGTGCGAGAGAGATTAGAAATGAGAAGAGTTGACGGCGAATAGTGCAGAGCAGATCAGAATATAACAGAAAGTTAGCTATGATTTGGAATGCTATGATTTTAGGCTATTGCGACCAGAATTTTTTAATTTGAGGGAAAGATATAAATTGGTTCCTAAATTTTAGTTATATTTTTACATATTCCGAAAGGATAATCCCGACCAAATTAAACTCCTTTCGTAAATATTCGGTACGTAAGACATCAATTTTTTATAGTGTCATATACTGATTTTAAAAATTTATTTCAATATTAAATAGTTTATTGTTCATTAGGACTAAAAATATAATTTGGTATGAAGTGATAAAAGACAACAGTTTAAAAGTGTTGCTAAATTCAGTCAAACTGTTGTGTTTTCTTAAGTTAATGCAGCAGTTTTCCGTATCTGCTGCCTTATGTTATAAATTTTAGAATTTTGTTAATTTCTTTGCAACGGTTTTTAACCGTAACTTTTCTGTTGCCTTCTATGTACTATTGCAATAGTATCGATAGTGTTGCTATGCTAGTGTTGCTGAAAATGACTTATGTGGTAGTGCTACTTCTCTTAACTTCTAAATAATCTACAGTTATTTGTTAAATATTTTAATTTTTTAGAATAATTTTTTTCATTATAAATTTTAAAACTTCAATTAAATTTAATACATTTTCATTCAGTAAAAATATAAAATTTAGTATAATTCTGATTGGTTTTCATTTTTAATATTTTTTTCAAAATTAAATTACACCAAAAATATATTGAATTTAGATTTTTTAAAATCAAACTTAACTGGAATATATTAAATCCAGCTGATTTAGAATAATAAATTTTAATTTGATTTTTCAAAAGAAAAATGTAAATCTATACTATATAAAAACACGGATGTTTGTGGGAGGGGAGGGGGGAGGCATGCAAATTTACTGAATACTTCTTTTCAGTTTACTATTAAATAATGGTTTTATAGTCATTAACTAATTAGTTATTTAATTAATCACTATTATAATTAAAGTTCTAATTAGAATAGGTAGCTAAATTATCTCCAATTTAATTTTTAGTATGTAAAAAAATAACTAAATTGTCTCCAAATTAGTAGAAATACCTATTTTTTAGTTTGATTGAACTACAAAATTAAAATACTGTATTTGGTCAATATATTATTATTTAAATTTCTAGCTATTATTTTTAAAGAAATTATTAATAAAATTAAATTAATTATTTAATTATGGTTATTATAAAACCAAAAGAAGAATAAATTCAGTATGGAAAAAAATTTAATAACCGAATATATTATATTTACTTTTACAAATTTTTTAAACTAATTTAATATTAATTATAAATAAAGAATTGATATAATTATAATAAATTTACTAATATGTTCATTGAGAAGTTACGTTACGAGTCACGTGCATAACATGTAATGTGAAACTAGTACTTATAAATATGTTAATGTTTATTAAATACATATAAACGTTTTTTTAAAAATATTTGAATTGCTTTATGATTTTATTGACTTTTTTGAAAAATAAATAAATTCATGGATCAAATTGAATTTTATTTTTGATATTGAGACTCAAAAACTCACGAAAAAAGATAGCAGTAAATACGTTGTGAAAAAGAAAACCAGATATAACTTTTAAAAAAGCCAGAAGGAAATAGTAATTACAATTTGGATGTCAAGAAGTTTTAGTAATTATGCTTAATGAAAATTAGAGCAAATTGTCAAAGTTTGTTATTAGCAGATGGATTATGTTTTCACATTAATCTGATGTAGATAAATTGGTTGACAATTGTTTTCCATTGCCTGTTTAAAGGTATGGGATATTAGAAATATTATAATTCGACCTACATTGAGATTTCCTCATGTTCAAATGAACATAATAGGTCATGTATACTAATTTACATCATTCATTACAAAATGAATGATGTAGATTAATTTAACTAAATTTTAAACTTTTTTGATCTATACTATTCATTTTGTAATGAATGGTGTAAATTTAATGAACTTAATCTCTTATATTCAAATGAATATGAAAAAATTCCAATCTAAAATTTCGAGTGCAATCCCCTTTTTCTAATTAAAATGGACACAAGGCATTAGGTATTTCATTTTGATATACTTTTTTTTTTGAATTCATCAAATTTCATTAAATCGAATATGAAACAGTTATATTTGTAAGAAATTTGGGATAATTCGAAAACAAAACCCGATAACTTGACATTGAACAGACAACATGCTGTCTGATTCGCAGATCTTACTTACGAAAATAAAAATAAATTATTAATTGTTTCGCTAATTAAGTGCAGTCTTCAATCAATCTTCAATCACACTTCATCCATCACCCATCGTCCGCAAACTCTCATTTTGATATACTTCTATATGTATACATGCCTCCAGTGCTTAATATAGAAATAATTGTTGCCTAAATCTTTAAATAATGAAAATTTTGCATATAAGGCATGTCATCACTAGCAATGTTTTAAAAACCGAACCAGTGGCCAAATTGGTAAGGCCATCGGTTTTCGATTCAACCGATTAGTAATTATACAATAAAAAATAAATTGTAGATATGGCGTATGGCCTAACCGGTTAAGCCACCGTGTGAATCACATGTTCTCTTCGGATCAACCGATTCCACCCGGTTCAACCGAATTTTTGGTTTTTAGCGTTAATTGGACCAGACAACGGATCAATTTCGAGTTCAATCGGTTCAACCATTCGGTCCAATTTTTTAATCACCGATCACCAGAAAGTTAGTATATATATATATATATAGATATTGCTGATGAGGAATCCAAAATGCCAAAAGTGGGGTTTGGTGGTGCCTAGTTTATATAGATAGGTGATGAGAAGAGTTAAAGAAATTATATTCAAGCAGATAGATTAGGTTGCCCTTTCGATCATACCGATCTCATTGTGTAATGATAGCTCTTTTAATAATATAATAACATTAATAAATAATGTGGATGATGATAATGAAGATGATATTAATATCTATTATATTTTCCAAAAGTTTTTGAATCAGGATTCTGCTATAGCTCTCTCATAAATTGTGATATATAGTAATTCAATTATCGGGGAGAAAAAAAACTATTATCTATTTTCCGCATACAATATACAAGTGATGAAAATATATTGTGCAAACACAAACAATTTCAAATTCCTCATTATTAGAATTGCAGATGGGTCCTTACTACAAATTTGAACCCTTCATCATATATAGGGGCGTGCAAAAATGGAATAACCCGAATAATCAAACTAATAAAATCAGTTTGATTCGGTTAGATATTATATCAAAAGTTAATTATTTTAATTTAGTTTGATTTTAAACATAATAATCGAACTAGACAAAAAAATTGATCGAACCATTTGAAATTTTTGAAGTTTTTAAATATTCGGTTTGGTTTGATTTTAACAAATAGAACAAAACATAAATTCAGTTTGAACTGCATGAACACATCCAACCATAAGAATGAAGAGAAATAAATAAATAAAGAAAAAATAATTGCGAAACATTGGAAGTGTAATAATGAAGATGAAGATGAAGAATTTAAATTTAAATTCTGAGGAAAAAAAAACTGTCTGTGAAAAGTGGGGATATATATCATTATCCATATCATTATTAGGATGACAACAAAAACAACATGACCACAAATTACATAAAACAAATTCATCTCTAAAAATCTATAGAGAGGATGAATGGTTAATAATAGGATGAGAACAAATCCAAAGAGCAAAAGCACAAATAAATAGAACTATTGGGATAAGATGAATTGCATTTTCTGCCACTGACTTCTGATGCACACCCATTTCCTTTTTTGTGACACCAGACAACGAAGCAATAACATCCGGTGAGAGATTGATCGGAAACTCATCGGACGCCCTGCCAGAAGGCCTATGCATTCTTATAAAGAAAAAAGAGAATTGCAAGATGTGGTATCGAAGGAAAAAGGGGAGAATTGCAGAGGTATATATGGAATAATTCAGCTTGTATGAGTGGACTTTTGTGGAAGGTGCTTATGATGTAATTAAAGGCATGCATTTGCATGTGATCTAAGTTTAGTATATAAGGAACCTAACTATTTCTTCTTATCTCTTTTATAGTTTATAAAAGTTTGAAAAAAGAAATTGCGTGATCAGATCAAAAGAGAGAATGATCAACAAATCGTGGAACTTATGGAGTGTTTTTTGTTAATTCTGGTTGTTTCTACAGAATGCAGGCACTTCACTATATGGCTTAGCAGATCAAAACTTTCAAATCAATCAGATTTTTCAGACTAATCAAACCGAACCGGCTATACTAAAAGTAGAATTAAATTAAACTGAACCACAATATTCATTTCAGTTAAATTCAGTTCACTTTAAATTTTGGTTATATCCTATATAATAGTAGATCTTATACATGATTGATTAAGATATTTTCATTTTAAATACACTTGCATAACCTATCGTAAAACAAAATTTAGAGACAACATTTAAAAATATAAACATAAAGGCAATCATTATCAAAAATAAAATATTTAAGTTTAAAATAATTGACATTTTGGTCTGTTTGATTATTCCGGCTATTTTTTGAAAATCAAACCAAGCCCAAGAATCCAGTTTTCAATTCAGTTGGATAAACCGATTTCAATGGTGCCCTATAACTTGGGGATTAGGATCCTCTCATGTTCAAGTGAACATGAGAGGATCCTAATCCATAACATTAACACCTAAATTCAGCAACATAAGACTGGTACTGGTCTTCAATCCAGCAATATTCAGTTACAACCACTAATCAACTCATCAGCCGCCAGCAAAACATTACCAAAAATGAATGAAACCTAAAGAAAAAAAGACCCTAAAAGGTAACACAAACAGTTAGGTGTTTCTTGTTTGAAGCTCCTCACTTTGTATGAGTCGACTAAACAATAATTAAACAATAAAAGATAAAAGAGAACAATCATAATTTTTCAACTAATGAAGACAAAAGGTTTGTTTTGCATTGCTGTCAAAATATCACCTTTTCTTAAAATAAGCCCATAAGCAGCTAGATGTTGTTTATAACGTAAATTTAGTACCAGTTTCAAACACTTTTTACGAAATCAAAAATGATGCGTTTTTAGAAATGTAATCTGCAAGCTTAATGCCAAACATGCTAAAATACCGAATGCAGGGAGGGTAGCATATCTTAAACCCGAAGCAGAAATGGGCACCACATGTATACATCTAATAACCACCTAAAACTCTTTTTTATGCTACTTTTAGCATATTAGAATCAGACAAATAAATTTTTGCATTATAAGAAAACAAAAGTTTAGGAACAGCCAATGGAAAATTATGGTTACATTCGGTTGACATTATGCACTCTACGTATGCTCAAGATAAAGCAAACTGAATGACCAGAATAACGGCAATTTAGTATGTCAGCATAAATATCATTATCTTTTAGCTAATTGTTACAACAGAAGAACTTACACGGTATACCTCTGCTAGTAATAACTTCAAAAATATTAGCTGTTTCCTTCCTTACTCTATGTAGAATTTATGTTTGAACGGTGGAGGAGGTTTGTCAGACGACTTACTAATGACATCACAGCCGAGCTCAACCTCCATCAATCTATGATTTTCTTTTGAACGGGACATTGTGAAAGATACATTCAAATTGTCCCCTACATTGGTGTGAATGGGAGGATGCACAACGAAAACCTGTCAAATAAACAAAAAAGTAAATAAGGAAGATAATGCAACTGAAGAATCAATTTACAAAAATTAACACATTAACATCATGACGAATTACATGATAATTGCAAGAAAAACAGATTTGAGGCTGACATATCATTGGAAGCCCATAATTTCCAGTTTTCTTTCTGATAATTGAGGTTCCTTTAGTCTTAAAATATTTCCACAGCGTTCTTATTCTCCATTTGATTGGTAAAAATTCAAGTTATTTTATTTCATTATGTTTTCTATTCATACCTGCTGGCCCCAATGTGTGCCGTTATCTGTACTAGGAGCAGTTGTTAACTCAATCTCTTGCTGAGCTGGATCATCACCTCTTCCCTGGAAGCCGAATAACATAAAAGGAATTATATTGTGCAGGTTCTTGAAACTTTAACATCCCAGAAAAGTAAATTTCATAAAAATTCGACTCACTTTAAAGTGAACATCAAACCATCCCCCAAATGCAGAGAGTCTTGTGCCTTCCATAGTGATTACTGACATAAAGTTTGATTTGACATTAAGGATGTCATCAACAGTGGCTGTCAAACAATCAATCTCTTTTATGATTGCAGCTGTCCCTATAACTTGATTTGGATAAAGGTTTTGCCACATTGATGTCTACACAAAATTTTATATCAATACCATTTTAAACATAGACAGCAGTAAAAACACATGGATCATTCTACATACGGAAATAAAATGAGAGTCTGAACTTGTTTACTCTTTTTAGTTCATTTGTATGTTAACTCAAAAGAACACTGAATACACATGTTCTGTATACCATAAAGCAGCAATTTAGCGATAGAATTATAAAAAAATGATTCAAGGATGCTCAGCAAATGTGGTTTATAGATGGATAGTTCACACAAGCTCCATGAGAATCAGAGGTAATAAATGAAATTGCAGCTTAGATTGAACATGCCCATAATGATCTAAAATTCTAAATGATGATTTACTATTGCAAAGATGGTTCACCAAGATCCAAAGGAAACCAGTGCCTATGTTCAATATAATCAAAGTAGCACATGACATAATGAAGATCAGCCAAGTGTTCAGCGGCCATAAACAAAACTTCAATATTTAACACTTAGAAGTAAAATGTTCTTTTCTTTATGTTTTATCAACTGTTCTATTTTGGTGCATATGCACACACCAGTATGTATCGCTGGACAATTTGCCATTAACCTACTGCATTGATAGCAATTAGCCAGCCCTCCATCCAAAGGGCCTCGGTTTGACAGATTTGCACATGCTATGTGGACCTCAATTTGAATCTTACACATGTTTGGCCATGCATTTTTTTTTTTACAAAAAAGCAAAAAAAGAACTCCATGAGTCTATCTAACAAAACCTTTTTTAAATAGCACGAGCACGAAGAACTCAATAGGAGGTCGGGTGTCAGAATCTATACCCAAAATTTATAGAATTGGCATAACATGTCATTCTGAGCCTAGCCAAAAAATGTCATTGATCAAAAATCAAGAACTAACCTGTAGATAGTATTTTCTTTGCTCTTGCTCAAAAGGCTGAGTTAAAACAGTCATATCAACACCATATTCACTTTTGGTGTCCTCCACAAAATTAAACCAGTCGTCCATTGCTAAATTATAGTCACCCTTTTTCTGATCTCCCGATCCAGACCTAATAGGTGCCATCCACATACGAGCATGACTTGGATACCTGGGATTTCCCAATAAATAAATTGTCAAAACAAGAGGAAGGTACACTACACACAATGAAAACAAATACAGAAACCATAATTCACTTACTGAACTAAACACTACAGAATGAATAGTAATAAATTGCTTACATCATTCCACTTGGCTTCAACCAGCGGTCACGAGCACATATGACTGAATCAAACATAGACTCACGAAGAAGGAAATATCCCATCCACTCTGAGATGATCACATCAACTGCCAATAAAATAAGAAAATCCAAAACATTAGTATAAGCCATGGGCAACTCAATTCAATCTTGCGAAATCACGTCAACTGTGGCCTGATTTTATTTATTTAAAAAAAGTACATAGAGTTGTAAATATTACAAATTTTCCAAACATGAAGCTTGAACAAAATCAAATTCCATTGAGTTGAATTCTTGCATTTTCTTAGACAATCCAAACATTACAAATAAGATTATCAAACCTTTTTCAGGCAAGGTAATATCCTCAATAGAACCTTCAATAATTTCAACAACATCTTGAACATTATTAGCTTTGACTAAAACACGAGCATGTTCTGCAACCTTAGTTGCTTCTACTGCATATACCTTCCTTGCACCGGCTTGTGCTGACCATATTGCAAGAATTCCACTCCCTGTCCCTACATCCAGCACCACCTACTCCACAAATTTAACAAAATTAGTCTTGACCAGCTTCTAGGTATCTGCTCTTGACATGATCACATTGCTTTCATATTGTTGCTACTTGAACTTTAAATTCAAATAACTCATAAATTCAATCAATCAACAAGCTATAACATACAATACTGAATGCTAAAAAGTAAAACTTAATCATTAGAATGACATTCCAAACAAGAAATTGACTTAAAAACAATTAAAATTGATTTTATGTATTCAAAATACATTCCAGACCCCTAATTTAATTGATTTCATGTATTATACAACAGCTTCAAGCTGAACAGCGGAGCTATATAGAGTTAAAATCATCAGAAATAAATAACAGTGCCGTAACTGTAATAATAAAGAAATTGAAAGAAGTGTTAATTACTTTGCCATGGAAATGGTGTTTATTTCGAACAATGGCGTTATAATAAGCGTCCATGCGAACACGATCAGATAGCATTTCTTTTTGGTGATAAAGGAAGGAGTAAGTGCAGAAATATTGAGCGAAATCGACGCCTTTGTCCACCGCCGTAGCTCCGCCATTTGAACGCTCTCCTCCATGCTGGCGGTGGCTACCCATGCTTGCGTAAAACTCTGCTTTGGAAGTTTTTGACTCGCTGCGCGCCGTTTTGAAGAGCGGGGTTTTAGGGCAACGCCTTGGGGATTTAGTAGTGTGGAGTGGAGGAATAAGAAACGAGTGACATGTCAGCATCAGGTCAAAGAAGCAAATTAGATGGGGTTGCAAAATGATTCTGATAGTTATGAAGCACCTGATTTGTCTGTTTTTACCGAACGAAACGCAGTCGTTTGATGCGGTAATTTTCGTTTTCGATTATGGCACAGACCCTTTCTAAAAGTCGGCCATTTTGACCCAGCAATGCTAGCGATCTCATCATTTTGAGCCCATTATTGAATTGTTGAGAAATGTGTAAAAATTAGAAGAAAAAAAATAGTACTTCTTCCGTCCCAATAGAGTTGTGCACTTTGAGAAATTTTTTTATTTCAAAACTCTTGTCCACTTTCACAAAGTTACAATTTTTACACTCAACTTTCCTATATTGAAAATAAATTAAATAATGGTATGACAAGAAAAGTAAGAAAAAATTTACAAAATCTATAAATAATGATTGTTTTTCTTAAACTGTGATAAGGGTAAAGTGGACAACTTTACCGGTAAACATATTTACATAAAAAAATAACCTAAAAGTCCATAATTTGATATTTTTATTACAACATATTGTAATTTTCTTTTCTTTTTTCATTTTCTTACTTTATGGACGTTTTATCTTTCTTTATATATATTTTATCAACGTAAGTTTTATTTTTAATTTTATAATCGGACTGATTCAGAGACCAAAAAATCAATTTGTAATCTAAAATAACCATAATGGAGTGGACGAATCGCCGATTTGTACATTTAAAAAATTCCGTCAGCGCACTTGAAAAAATTAGATATAGATTTTTGTTATTTTACCGATGTTCTCTTTTTGTACTTCTTGAATGTCTTAATTTACTTAATTTTTGATTAAATTTTACTTTTATATTTCCATTAATAAACATGTATTATTATCAAAAAATAAATAAAAAATATTTGATATGTAATTATATTTTTTCAATAAATTTGAATATTAGCTACAAGACTTGGTCATGACTCGTAATTTAAAAGAAAATGAAATTATGGGAAAGGAGATATATCATATAATAATTAATATAATTTCAATGATTAAGAGTACAAAAAGTAATTTATTAAATAATTTGGTGACTATTAGAAAAATGTGACACTTACCTGGACTTTTATTATCAGGACAAGGATGCATCTGTCATGACTTGTATTAAAAAAAATAAGCATTTGAATGTGTCAACTATTTAGTATTTACGGTGGATGGTCATATTACTTATGTAAATGATAGAAATTAACAATTCTATTTTTCAATCTTTATAAAATTGAAATCAAAGCATTCATTATTTAAATAATGCCTTTGAATTTAATCTAGTTTTTTTTGTTTGAATTGGTTACTTTGAATAGAACCCTAATTTATTCATGTATATTCACTAATCAGAAACTAGGAGGTGAAAGCAAATTGTACTTACTTTCTGCTAGAGATGGGTTATAATCAAGCCTGGAAGATCAAGTCACCTGTCCATATCCCTTTTTAATTGGAGGTGGCAAATTTTGACCTAACTCGCCAATATGACCTGACTTAAAAAATATCCATTAAAGTCCATCTATAAAGTATACTATGTCTAAAAAAATCCAACTCAAATAAAATCATACAGTTTGGAACTTTATACTTAAAGATGTTATTGTTATTTTTTAACCACCAACGCGCACACCACTGAGCTGAAAGATGTTATTGTTATTTTTTACACTATGCACTATATATTCGGTCACCGACCGAACCCAACCGAATTTTAACCTTAATTTCAGTTCAGTTTTCTTATAAGTGCAAAACCGATCGGTTTTGGATAAAAGAGTCGGTTCGGTAACCGAACCGACCGATGCACAAATAGTCGAACCGACCGATGCACATCCTATTTGAGGACCTCAGCATTTAAAGCTTATATCAACACAAAAATACAATTAAAATTTCTGTCTGAATACTAGACATAAATACATAATCTTTTTGAATCTTGTCTTTTGAGCTTAATTACTACTACTGATTAAGCCTACGTTATCCGTCTGTCATAGTTGCAGTCGTGGTTATGTCAAGCTTTAATTAATCCTTTTCTCAAGATTTAATTAAGCCTTTTCTCAAGATTTATATTATTATTAGATTTTCAAGATACTTTAGGAAAATATATGGAAGTTTGAATAGTTTTCAATCTCTCCACTCTTAAAATAAATGTATAAAAATTACCCGTTATTTTTTTGGTTTTCCATCTGGTTTTTAGGTCGTGATCCTAATTAATCCGGATCCGACCCGCGTCGCGCACTTGACATGATGGGTGAGTATGCCAACGGGGATTAACTACCCGTTATTTTGAATTACAATCGGACTTTCAATTCCAATCTTTTTATAATTTGGGAGTTAAATTATACATTAAGGTTAGTTTTTTTTATCATCGGAAGCAAAGACATTCGAATTAGAACTGAAGATCCAGTACTATCTTTTAAACCAAAGTCAAAGGTTCTTCCATAATCCTTAAAATGGTCATTAACTTAGGAAATGTCAATGCATTTTGTTTTTCCAATATCAGTCACCCCACCCTCCTCTTTCTAGGAAAATCACCAATTTAACCTACTACTTTTCTCCCCACACAAACAGAAAATAAAAAATGTAAATCAGACAATTTTTTTTACAGATTATTGATCTTCCTCTAATGGAAGACAAGAGAGTACATATTATAGCTGCTTCAACAGTCATCATCCTCGTAATCATTATCGTAATTTGTAGAGTTTCACTTAAACTCTCCAAGCCATTTTACCTGATCGCCGGCGCCGATATTGCTCTCATTCTCGCAATCTTTTCTTGTCTAATTATCAGACGCCGTTACACTCTCCGAAGCAAATCGTTAGTCAAGCGATTAGCTTCCGAAGGCAGAGAGCTACGAATTGAGTACAGTTTCTTGAGAAAAGTCGCCGGAGTTCCGATTAAGTTCCGATATAGAGAGCTTGAAGAAGCTACAGATAATTTTCAGGCGTTAATCGGTCAAGGCGCGTCGGCTTCAGTTTTTAAAGGTATTTTATCTGACGGGACTGCTGTTGCCGTCAAAAGGATTAATCGGGAAGAACGCGGAGAGAAAGAGTTCCGATCAGAAGTTGCAGCAATCGCTAGTGTACAGCATACAAATCTCGTTCGCCTCATCGGATACTGCGTCGTGACAGGCGGACCTCGTTTCCTCGTTTACGAATATATGGCGAATGGATCGTTGGATTCTTGGATTTTCCCGAGAAAACCTAACCGGAATAATAATCTTCCCGGCGGATGCTTGTCCTGGGAATTGAGATATAGAGTTGCAGTTGATGTAGCTAAAGCACTTTCTTACCTACATCATGATTGCCGATCAAGAGTGTTGCATCTCGACGTGAAGCCGGAAAATATCCTAATCGATGAGAATTATCGAGCAATCGTCTCGGATTTAGGCCTGTCGAAACTAATGCAAAAGGACGAGAGCCGAGTGATAACTAATATTCGCGGTACGAGAGGCTACTTAGCTCCGGAATGGCTATTAGGGCTCGGAATTTCGGAGAAATCGGACGTTTATAGTTACGGAATGGTTATTTTAGAGATCATCGGAGGTCAACGAAACGTAAAGTTAATACAGAATGAGAAATCTCAAACAAAATGGCAATATTTTCCGAGAATCGTTCATCGGAAACTAAAAGAAGGGAAGATTATGGAAATAGTTGATGAAAGGCTGATAGAAAGTGGAATGAAAATTGAAGAAAGGGAAGTGAAGAGATTGGTGAATGTGGCATTGTGGTGCATACAAGAGAAGCCTAGGATTAGGCCAACAATGGATAAAGTGGTGGAGATGCTTGAAGGAAGAGTGGTGGTGGAAGAACCTCCGGAGACTCAAATGATTGTTGTTGATTTGTTATCAATTGATAGAGATACCGGAGATGGTGGAAACAGAGCTGCAATTGCTGCATTTGGTTCATCCGAACAAGAAGATGGCAGTGCTGATAATCACGCTACATCTTGTTCATATGCCATGTCAATCATCTCCCCCAGATAGCCCCATTTTGTTTTGATTATAGCTAAGTCTGCTCAATTAAATCAATTGAATATAATCTTATTTATGTGATGCCCATTGAATAACTAATTTTCTTGATTGTTTTTCTAGCATTGCTTCCAACTTATATTGCAAAAAATTAGTATAAGTTGCTGGATAAAAAATGTGAAAAAGACATATTATTTTTATTAGTAAATTATAAAATAAAGTAAGTGTACATTTTTCTTAAGAAAACCCCTTAAATATTCTTTACACATACCGCAGATACGCTTATGTCCAAATATGGTAAGAAAATTACATAACCATTCTATTGAATTAATGGAATAAAAAACAATTTTTAAAATTCAAATCTTTACGACAATCTATTTATATTTTTTTAAAATTATAAATATATATCAATTTAACCAATTTTCTGAAAATCTGTCCAAATTTTTAAAATTAATTTAGTTATAATAAGTGGCAATGCCAAACTAGTATTAAATTATAAAATTATAGTCTCTTCGAAGTATTTGACATCTCAATTAACAACTTTTTTTTTAATTTTCTTAAAACTATACATTAATTTAACATATAGATATAACTCAATTAGTCTTAAAAAAATTAAATAAACTTTTAATATAAATCTATCTTTAAAATATTTTTAATAGATTTATAAAATCAATTTTTTTTGGCATTTTAATACTTCTGACTCAAAAAATAAAAAGGTAGTAAAAGAAAATAAACGTTTCTTACTACATTTATCAACGGTGCCCAACTGAATAGGAAAGAATGAAAACGGTGCGTATGACAAAAAAAAATGATTATAAAAAAGTAGAAGTCGGCTATGTTTCATTTTTTTGCAGCTTTGGAGCCTCCATTATCGAAGAGATAGAGTCTCTCTAGTTTTGCTGTTCTTGTTCAGGTAAAAATAATTCTTTAAAGCCCTAATTCATTTCTTTCGTTTTAAATTTTTAACAGTATCTTCAGATATCTTGTTGTATGCAATAATATTTAGAGTTTTCATTGTGATGTTTCGTAAAATAGCTTATATTATTTTTGGAGCTTGTTAATAGCTGAAAATTGATTAGGATTAATTCAGAAATGCTGATTAAAATGTTTTTTTTTGTTAATTTCACCTGGATAGATTCTGGTGCTTCTTGTATAAATTTACTTAATTAATTATTATGAAAGTAAGTGTTTTTTTGTTTTGTGGAAGTTGCAGATTCTGTGCTCTTTTAAATCATTAGAAGATGAGTTTTAGTGGTCCTTCCATGAATGCTGGTTAGTATTATTTTATTGTAGTATTGTTTAATTATGTGTTTTAGGTTATGCTTTTGAGTAAATTAAGTTTTTGTTTTAATGTAATTCCAGGTGGTAAAACTGCCAGGAGAGCATTTGAATTTGGGAGAACTTACGTGGTTAGGCCTAAAGGTAAACACCAAGCTACTGTTGTATGGCTTCATGGACTTGGTGATAACGGTTCCAGGTATTTTATTGCTTTCCTGTTGCATTTGTTGTTTACGATGTATTGCTGGCATGTTTTGGTAATCATTCTTAGACCTTAGGAATGGAATTAAGCAAGCACCTGAAAATATGCTCACCTTTCTAGGAAGATAAAGAAAAAAGAAAGAACTCTTTCAGATGTATGCTTTGGCATTTCAAGCTTTTTATTTGCTGGGGTTTGCATCGTGCGGCTTACCGAACATTTCGGTATTTGAAATTGTATTTTGGGGTCGAAATGGACTCTGATTTCAAGTGCTCACAATTACAGTTCATTGATGTCATGTTTAACATTTTGCATAACAAGTCAACATTTGCATGCATTTGTTCAATCACCACCAAAACAAGGGTAAAAAGGAAAGTGAAAAATAGGGGGGAAAAGATGAGTGTCCTTTCTCATCCAATTTGAGTTTCTTTTTCCAAATCCTTATTCATTGCTTGATCTAATTTTGCAGCTGGTCCCAAATTTTGGAGTCTCTTCCTCTTCCAAATGTAAGCACACTTAAATGAGTAGGATTACATATATGAGTCTTATTGTTTTCATTACATTCTAATTGTCGGAAGCTGACTTTTTAGAAAACTAATTGTTGAATATAACAATGCGATGCAGATTAAATGGATATGCCCAACTTCTCCGACTCAACCTATAACTGTGTTTGGTGGCTTTCCATCCACAGCTTGTAAGATTAACTAATTTGTGAAATTTGATCCCTGCAAATTATCGTTCAGTTATTTGCATGTGCCGACATTTAGAGCATACCATAACAAGATCTATAGTCTAAACTTCTGTCATTACATCTTGTTCTTCAACTTGTTATCGTTGATGATCTGCATAAAAAATATATTTTATTCATGTTAAAACTCATTTTTATTGTCTACTGTATTAATTAAATGACCTAAAGTTTCAATGTGAATTAAATCAGGGTTTGATGTTGGAGACCTATCAGAGGATGCTCCTGATGACTTAGAAGGGATGGATGCTGCAGCGGCACATGTTGCAAATTTATTGTCAACAGAACCAGCCGACAGTATGTTTCCTTTTGCATTTATCTTTTGATGCTGCACACACTTGAAAGAGCTGTATGTAAAAAGGTTTCTTTTAGTTTGTTAACTTGACTGAAGGCAAGAACCTAATTATTTTTCTGAATTTAATCTAAGAGGTTACTCTAATTTTTTTACCAGAAAACATGTTGGTATAAAATACATTCAAAGATATAATCGAAGAGACCAGCACATTGAGCTTTTTGCAGTCTCACCATCCTCTTGAGCCTAATGTCCTATATTGCAGTTAAACTGGGTATTGGAGGCTTCAGTATGGGTGCAGCAGCCTCCTTATATTCTGCTACTTGCTATGCTTTGGGAAAATATGCAAATGGAAATCCATATCCCTCAAATTTGACTGCAATTGTTGGATTAAGCGGCTGGCTGCCTTGTTCCAAGTTTGTCGTCTTATGCTTTTGATTTGAACTTGATTTTTCTTGCTCTCTCTCTCTCTCTTTTTCTCAATTAATATTATGTCTTGTTTTTGTATTTTCTTTTCCTAGGACCTTAAGTAACAAAATCGAAGGGGTGGATGAGGCTGTCAGGCGTGCTGCATCCCTTCCCATATTACTTTGTCATGGAAAAGGTATTAACAGGCATTCCTCATTTCCCCACCTTGCTTCATTATTTCCTTATGTTCAATTTCAAATGTATGGAATTCTTTTTTACTTGTTTCCAGTATATTTTAATCCGCCTATCAAAATCTTTTATAGGCTTGAACTTAGATGGTTCTTGACATGAGCAATCTCAGCTAGTAAACTATTTCTTTGAATTCATTGATCACTATTCAGCTTGTCTGCAACCTTTTGATTTCCTCTTTCTTTATCTAAACTGAAGTATCTAAAACTTAAGTTAAATCTTGAACTAGAATAGAAAGGTTTGAGATTGCTTAATATGTATTTGGCTGGTAAATGGAATCTTTGTTTGCTACATTTTTAATCTTGATTGACACTAATTCTCATTTTTTCTCCTTTTTATACATTTGAATTACCCCACTAACATGCAATTGAAATGTCAAAAAGAAAAAAGAAAATCCAAATGGTGATAGAAATCATCCTAGTTTATTTCCTCCCTTATTTACCAGTATCTTTTCTTATTCCTTGAATTTGAATACATGTAAATAAGTTACTCTCTCCGTCCTAGTAGAGTTGTCCACTTTGAGGAATTTTTTTGTCCCAAAATTCTTGTCCACTTTTAAAAAGTAAAAAAATTTAAACTCAATCTTCCTATACTACCCCTATTTAAAATCCACTATCTACAAGTAAATTAAAAGTGGACTCTACATTAAATAGGGGTATGATAAGAAAAATAGAGAAAAAACTATAAAATCCATAACAATGATTGTGTTTTCTTAAATTGTGTGCTAAAGGCAAAGTGGACAACTCTATTGGGACGGAGGGAGTATTATGTTTCCCTTAAGATGATCTGTTTTCTGAAAACGGAGATTGGCCCTTCACAAAAAGTTTACTCACCACTTCAGTTATTTGGCATTTCTTCTTTTGGATATGCGCACATTCAAGTTTAACAAATTGGAATTGTCTATTTCAGAAAAAACAAAAACAAATTGGAATTGTCTATTTCAGAAAAAACAAAAACAAATTGGAATTGTCAAATAGCCTCCTTGACTATGTATGGTCGAGTAATATTTTAAACTGTTGGCAGTCTTTACCCAGGAAGAAAATTGGATTTGTACAAAAATGTAATTGGAGACTTCTTTTACATCATAGATCATACTTGTTCAAATAGCTTGTATTTAAAGATGATTCCTCTACTACTTCCATCTGATTTCTTTATGACTCCAATTGATGTGTAGTGACCGAGCCTGAACATCTCTCATAGTTTCTTTTCTACCTGCATATGTATTTTATCACACTCATCAAGAGTTAATGAGCCTTCAACACAGTTTTCACTCCCCAGGATATGTCTGTATTAAAAACGGGGCAAATGGCTGAATCATAACTTACTGTTATATTTTAACACTAAGCTGCACATCCGCAGATGGTGTAGAATTGCAGCTGATTTGGGAATTTGGTTATCTGCAGGTGATGATGTGGTTCCCTTCAAATTCGGTGAGAAATCCGCACGTGTTATGAGCTCATCGAGATTCCAGGATGTGACATTCAAAGCATACAGCGGGTTTGTAGTTCGAAAATCCTTCCAAAACATCACTAATCAGTTTCAATGTATTGAACTAAAATTTTCCAATCTTCTGTTCAATTATGCAGGCTCGGTCACTACACAATTCCTCAAGAGATGGATGAGATGTGTGCTTGGCTGACTTCGAAATTGGGGCTCGAAGGATCCTCATCGTCATGAGAGTTGGAGCAAAGTTCAGAAGGGTTGAAGAACCTGGAAATTAGTGGCAGTTTAAGAAAGAAAATGGTCGAGGCGAAAGAATATCCGTAATGTTAAACATGTTAGTAGCATTTTTTTTCTGTTAGAAACTTAATATAATTGAAAGCTAGCCTGAACTTCATTTATATTGGATAGTAAAATTTTGTTACCGTCTGGAAGCTTACTGTCAGAAATGTAATGGTTTTACCTGTTTGGGTTACTTCTATTCTAAAATTTATTTTATTTATAAAATAATTTATTAAATGTAAACATTAATTAATCTAATAGAGTTTAAAAGTAGATTTTTTTTTTTTTTTATGAAAATCATATATATATAATAAAATTCAATGCACTCTTAATATAGCTAGCACTGCAGAAACTTTGTTGGAAGAAAATAGGAAGTCGATAAAAAGACCTGGGTTTTATAAACATCAAACCTCAAGTTTAAGGAAATCTTTTACTAATTGACAGTACCAATATTTTATTTTCTCCTACAACTGTACTTAAATTTCAATTTATTACTATAGTATAGACTATAGTATTACCCGAACTATTATCTTATAACATTAAAATACATTTTGTTAATAAATTTTTTATTTAAATATGTTTGTGTGCCTATTTAAAAAAATTATATGATAGTGATGTGAACGTCTATTAAGTATTAATTTTTATTAATTCTACCAAATACATAATATACGGTGGTTTCATCTGGCGCCACGTCAAATCTGTTACAAGTGTCATGTGCCACATGAAATTAACATATGCTTAGTAGGATTAAAGAAATTTGTCTAGTCACATAATCTCTTTTGACAGAAGATTTATTAACAAAAGATGCTTTATTATTTCAAAAACAAAAACAGAATATATGATAATTATGCATTGAAATTAGAATACCACAAGATTTCATTTCATTCCCATTTTAAATAGGATTTTACAGGATATTTGCACAAGCTTGAATGTACCAAACTAATTTAAACAAATGAAACCAACAAGCAGGAACAAGAAAACTAGAGATACAAATCACCAAAAGAATAATGTAAACAAGTTACAACAATGGGATTAACAATCACAGCATCAAATATTATTGCTGCCCAACTTTCAGCATCCCTTCCAAGAACCAAACCCCAATTTTCAAGAGAGGCTATCACAATGTTGTTCCGACATCTATTTTCATTTCTTCCTCGACGAGGCAGCTTATGCTCACTTCTGAGCCTCTTTTATAAACGCCACATCCCCACTTACGCTACCTGGGGAGAGCAGATGCTTCTCTTGATCTGCATCGTCAATCTCTGTCGATTCCCGGGGAGTGGATGCTATCAAAGATTCACTTTCATCTTCTTCTGAAGATAATAATCACCAAACAGGGCAAAACAAGCATGTCGGAAAGGTCAGCTGCTTTATGATATGTCGATGGGCATCTACAATAAGAACAACATTCAAGAGAAGGATACGTACCAGTGCACTCGTGGTATTCAGGCAATTGTTTAACAGTCGTTACTTGAAGGCTTTCCGGAAGCAGGCAGCTACATAAAGCACCTGAGGTTTCAACAAATTCAGCACCATTAATTTGCTTCACTCAAAATGACAACTCAAATGAGCAAAACAATACAACAATTGATAAATCTACCGGACACGAATCAATAAATCCCCATGTGCCATTATCTAAGTATGGTTTGATCTGAATGAAGTCTCGAGAGTCCTAATGTTCAAATTTTATGCTTAAAATTTCATTAAATAAGATCTTGCACATTTATGATTGCAAGATAAATTCTACATAATTTTTATCCATGAAATATTATGGAGTTGATTGATCTCAAATGCAATAATGAGAAACTAACATAATTTGAAATGTGTTGTGAATTATTCAAGGTTCAAATAAAAATAACTGGAAGTTATATAGAAAATTTCTTCAGCAAAACAACCTCGAATGATCACTCACTAAGCAACTCAGCACCTGTAGTGAGTGTGAAGCTGAAGATTGGCTCGTTGACAACATGAATTTTGCACCCATTATAATCTATGGAACTTATTCCCACACTACATATAAAAAAAATATATAGCAATAACTTCGTGAAAGAATGCTGCATACCTAGCCGAGCAAGCCGATTTACCCACCCAGGTATTCGCTTACCAACCAGTCTGTCTGAAATGTCATCTGTAAAATGGTTGCAGTTCTTAGATATGAGGTGATAGGTGTCTCCATGATACTCTGAAGCCACACTTTCTATAAATGTCCGGAAATCATAGGCAGGCATATTTATGCGACCCAAAGGGATGGAACATCTATAAATAAAACCCGGACAGTTCCTTGGCTCTACTTCAAAAACTCCACTGAC
Organism: Mercurialis annua; assembly: GCF_937616625.2. Classification (NCBI taxonomy): domain Eukaryota; kingdom Viridiplantae; phylum Streptophyta; class Magnoliopsida; order Malpighiales; family Euphorbiaceae; genus Mercurialis; species Mercurialis annua. Next base: position 51,548,543 of record NC_065570.1, on the reverse strand, counting down.
CGGGAAGTCATGGGCCCCATATCCGTACTCCTTACCGTGGACTGTTTGTACACATGAAGAAGTTATAATCAGTAGATTAGAAATAATGTCTTTTATCTCAACTTGCATTAAGCTACTTTTTAGAAACACTTTTCCAAAATGACATATAGCTAGAAGTAGGAACCTCACATCCTTTCTCACATAAAATAACCAAAACCAGACTGTAACCAAATCAAAGAAGGAACGCTCACTATAGATCATTTAATATGCAAGAATCAGGAGAGGAACGTAATCATTCTAGAGTCTAGACTTATGGGTGTAACTGAGTCGACTACTGACAAGCTAGAACTCGATTCAAGTCTAAAATTCAAAACTCAAAACAAACTCGATCGAGTTGTATTTTAGGAGCTCGAATTTAGTAAAATAATCAAGAATCAAATCCAACTCGACTCGATTCAATTGTTCACGAGCTTCTGAAGCCAAGAATCTTAATTCTTGAACTCGACTCGGCAATTAATTTGAGTAGCTCACAATCAAACTTGACTAGATTAACATCAAATTTGATTTATTTTTTTGAACCAATCTCGAGTAGCTCGCGAGACACAGCTACATCCTGTTCCAGACCCTAAACAAGGCACAACAATGACCTAATGGTAAGCAATGATGAAGAAAGATGGTCCACCAAGCTGTTAAGCTCATACAAAAAGAAGATCACACATAAGTTGGCACAGATATTAATACAACAATCAATCAAACAATCTACAACCGGTTCTCTTCTTCAAGCCCAAACCAATTACAGGCAAATGACATGAAAAAACTATGACATTGTAAATAGAAATAAATGCCTCAAAGCTTAGAGCACAAACTTTTGTTTTAGCACAAAGCAGAGCACAGTTACAAAGCAGTAAAATAGATTATGACCATACTTCAAAACTAGAATCTAAAAGCTAAATTTTTAAAAAAGATTGCATCTTTTAATCACACAAAATGATAACAAAAAAAACCCATATCAAGATAAAGTAAGAAAAAGGAAAAACAAACCTTCAATGCCAGAATGGAAAATTCCAAAACCGAACCAATAGGTGTAATTATTGACAGGGGTGAGATCATAAACATTTAAATTAACCTGGGTTTCTATGTTATTATTTACATTCTCAATTTGTGAGCTTGAATCTGAGATAATATCCGCCCCCATTAATCCACCAATAACCAAAAGGGAACTATCTTTAAATAGAAAAAGCAAAAGAAACTATCTTAAAAAAGACTCCATTGGACAAAGAATCTGTATTCATCAAAGATCCATTCCAATGAAACAGAAGTGAAGAAAAGGGATTGGGTGATTAGATCTTCTTTTTGGGCTTTTGTAAGATTTTTTTTGTTTTAAAGAAATAATGAAACAAATATATTTAAGATTCTTAATATTTATATAATCAAACCTCATAATTCCTCAACACATTATTTTTAGTGGCGTCCAGACCAGACATCATGTTACTCAATTATGTCCCTCTTAATTTTATTTTATTTAGGTCAAATGTCTTAAAAAGGCCAAACCTTTCATACAAGTTTCACAAAAGTCCTGAACTTTTAATTTTGTCGATTTTGGCCAAAAATAAATTATTTGGTTTCAATTGTAGCCAACTCTCAATTTGATTTCAATTTGCCTATGTGGAGTCTATGTGACGCCTATATGGCATGCCAAATATTGAAAGGTCAGGACTTTTGTGAAACCAAATAATCCATTTTTGGCCAAGATCGACAAAATTGAAAGGTCAGGACTTTTGTGAAACCAAATAATTAATTTTTGGCCAAAATCGACAAAATTGAAAGGTCAGGACTTTTGTGAAACTTTTGTGAAAGGTTTGGCCTTTTTACAACATTTGGCCTTTTATTTACATCTAATGGTATTTTTTTACTACTATTTTCTCTATACTCTCTCTCCCGTCCCCTCTCCCACACCCATAATACAAGCCATATTATTCGTACGATAAATCAATAGTGCGTTATCCATGTATAAAATTAAATAATAAAAAAAAGTTAAAAAATTCTTTATTACAAATATTTATTGATTTGTTATAAAAATGACGTGCCACAACGGTTGTATGGGATAAACATTCGTATTTTAAACTGCTTTTGCCATTACTAACGCTCTTTGTTTTTTTCTTCTAATTTTTAATTAAAACTATATGATTATTTATAATATTAATCAATATTCTTATATATTTTTTTAAATTATTGAGTATCTTCAATTTTATTTAAAAATTAAAATTTTATTTAATTATTATAAATAAAAATTATCATATAATTTAAAATATTTAAAATAAAAGTCTATAGGAAAGTATATTCTTCATCATTTTTGAAACATTAATTGACTAGTTAAGTTATTTTTATTTTATTTATTTTTATTTATAAAAATAATGCACTAAAAAAAACAAAACCACAAATATATAGCCAGATTCTGATGACGGGTAACCGGAATTTAGCTGGAAAAATTTACATTCAACAACGATGCAGTTAATTAACAAGCAATCAACATGCGGTCGACACGTGGTATGCTCACTGTTCACTAGTAAACAATTGATTATATTGTACAAGTGTTTTATAAGTATTTTTAGATGTAGTTTAGATGTTTTTTTGGGTATGTTTTTCAATGTTCATTCGGTGTATATTTTATTTTTGTTGACTGTTATATATGAATGTGTTTTAAATGTTTATTAGGTGTATCTTTAGTGGTTTTTTTGGTATGTTTTCATTGTTTTTTGGTATTTTTTGACATATTAACATAAAAAATAAACCATTAATATGTCAATTTAATTTTTCTTTATTTTTAGTTTATATTTTGTGTTATTTAATCCAATATTTTTGTAAATATTTTTTTAGTGCCTTGAAACATCAACATTTTCTTTTCAGTGTATTTCTATAAATAATTTATTTTTGATAGTTTCGAAAAATTTCAAATATCAACCACTGAAACAACAAAAATAAATGGACTATTGGTTTCATCTTTTCCCTTCATTATCCTTGTAAATGTTTATAAACTTTTTTTTTTAATTTTTTAATTTTTTTAAAGTTATAATTTATTTTATAAAAAAATCAATTAAATATCCTTAATTAATTTCCATTACAATGCGCCAAAAAATAAAAAATAGATTTTATATTTATTTAAAATTTATTATAATATAAAAAATATGTATAAATTATAGACATACATATGCGAAATAAAATCAACAAAGTTAAATTTTATTTATAGTTGACAACACATTTTAAATTCAATTTTATTTTTTCAATTAAGTAAAAAAAATCACTTAGAATATTAACTCACAATTACCGACTTAAAATACCGACTTAAAATATCGACTTAAAATATTAAATTATATTTTAATTTCTTTTACTAAAGTATAATTTTAATTCAAGAACAAAATATGAATAAGTATCTATAAACTCTTTTTCTAATATTATCTTATGAAAATAACTATTCATATTTTTTTCAACTTCTTTCTTAAAGTATAATTTTACTTTAATAATAAAATATTAATAACCATTCATAAACTCTCTTTTTTAAACTATATAGGGCAAGGTTCTATTATTTCAGCACCAATCAGAGGAAGATGGCGGAAAAAATTGGCCGAGCCATTGGCAACTCAATATGAAAAAATAGAGGGAATACAACAGCCAGACGTCGCCGGAAATTGACAGGAGGCTACAGTCTATGTATTAATATTTTTTATTTCAACATTTTTTACTGGATCAAATAGAACATATTTGACATAATTGCAGCAAGAAATTGCGACATAAATAAAAACAGCAAGCAAACTGGTCAATTAAATAACTTGATTAATTTTTTCTTTTTCCACATTACAATTTGCTCATTCTTGAGACAATCTTCCAAGCAACTAAAAAGAAAATTCGTTCCACAGGCGGTGGAACAGACTCCATTGCTCAACTGAACTTCCTTCTTCCACCTGAAACAAAAAAAGAAGGGAAAAATCAGGTCCAATAAAAGTCCTTCCATGAAGATACCAATCAAGCAACAAAGAGCAATTCTGAAGCAACACTTACAGTTGGAGCATCTTAACAAGAAACTATTCAACCTTGCCCTCTGGAGTTCACCACTCACAACTGGTCTGGTGTTGTTTGATTCCGATTCCGATTCCGATTACGAATACGCTCACTTCGTCTCCACGGGCCACCTGATCCCCCGTCAGAAGAATCATTTTCCTCGTCTCTGGTAGAAGACCCAGCTTCTCCGTCGTGTGTCTCACCCCAGAGCCTGGTAGCTCTCCTCCTAAAAGTCAGCTGGCCTCTGGTTCTTGAGACACCAGACCAGCTATTACTCCTTGGACTGGACCCGGGTCGAAACACCCTTATAAGAAAAAACACAGTAAGCCAACCACCATCATCAATTGGTAAAATGGTGTCATCTCCCCTGTCTTCCCCAAATGAAGAATTAAGTGTGCTGATCAAGTCTCCAATGTCCCTTTCCCGCTCTAACGTTCTCCAATTACATTGCCTCTCTGGGTCAGTCTGTGTAGGTCGAACAAGAGGATGTTCAAGCCTCGCATGTTTCCTGAGATCGGAATAGGTGCCGCTGAATTCACAAGTTTCACAAGCACAGCTTCTTGATTTTGCGTTCATAAATCGGCGAGCAGGATCCATTACAATCCAGTCTTTTACATGTCCACGGCAGAGCGGGCATAAAAGTATAGGTTGTGGATTTTTCTCACAAGAAATGGTTGCAGTAGACGACAGCCCCTCCAAACTTTGTTCTCCAGCGACAATGAACTCAGAGCTTACAACAGCAGGTGAATCACTGGTTGCAATACTGGTTTCTTCAGATAGCAAAGTCCTTGTCGGGGAGTCGGCAGATGACTTGCGAAACTGGTCCAGACAATTAGAGTGCCGATAGCTCGTATCACACATGTAAGGACGGCAGCCTTTCCCGTGGGATGTACATATAAGGAGAACAGCATTATGAGGATGTTCCATGCACACAGGGCATCTGGCATCTTCCCATTCCTTTAAGTCATCCTCAATTTCTGCCGGAGTTTTAGGTGAAGATCGCTTGCTGTGACTGGAGCCGCATGGGTAAGGAGATGCCTTGCATCTATCAGAAGACACAGAACGATCTCTTCTATCCTTTGGCATTTTTGAGACTACCACAAATATTGGTACAGCAACACAAGACTTGGGCTCTAACAACCAAATAGAGATGATTCATAAGACAATTGCGACAAATTAAGTAACTGTAATTCTAAATTAATACAACAATACCTGAGGACACCAAACGGCACATTTATATAGGGATGATTGAGCAATTAGCATAAAGAAGCAGTAAAGCTAAACAAAATAATCATGGTTGGAAGTCTCTAAACAAAGATATCTACAAGATATACACGAATTTCGGAGATAATTGTAAGTAAACTGTACAACTAAAATTTGTACATCCTATTGCCAAAAATTAGCAAACCCTAACCTTTCCCCTATAGAAAAAAATGGATTAAGCTCAAAGAAACAGCTGATTAACCCAAACGACCAAACAAATATGATTTAATTAGACCCACACACACAAAAAAACTAAACTTTCTAGCTTACATATAGACAGACTTCAAACTCACACATTAAAACATAACCGGGCCGGAGTCAATTAAATAAAGTCCCAAACTCAATTCAACTCAGTAATAAAATTTACAAATTGAAGCCAAAACAAAAACAGATGGAATAATCCGATCGAAAGAGAGATAGAATCAGATCCAAGTGCAATTACTTTTAGGTTCTTAAAAGATTTTACCTTGATAATCAATATCAACCGAATCTCTCTCTTGCCCTTCAATTCGTTTTTGAATCGGTGAAGATCCTTAAGGTGAAACCCTGAATCAAACCATGGATACGAATTAAAAAGCGAATCGTTACTGTGAAGGAAGCGAGATAAAGAAGGTGAGCTGAATTTAGGGCTCCTTAGAGAAAGAAATGACACAGAGAAGAATTGAAGAAAATAAGTGAGAGACGAATATATATAGATGAAATTCGAAGCATCCAAACACACCTCTCTTCCTTTGCTGACGTGGATTGCATCGGTTCGCTCAAATTCCAGGTAACAATTTTCGTATGAATGGCTTTTCAATTGGAGGATGCTTAAGTCGGCGCCGTTTTGTTTACACTAAAAGGAAAGGGTCTGCGTTAAAAAGGCAATTGACCGCCATTCAAACCTAAAAGAGTGGTAAATTACTGAGGGACTGAAACATAACGAAATTATATGTGCAAAAGCAAAAAAACAAAAGGAAATACTCATCCCTACTTCGCCAATAATTTACCAATTCATCATAAATATATGGCAGTAGACCTGACCACAATTCATGAATTCTCGGTTTCACTTCAAAAGTGGTTCACAGTTCCAAAATAAATCGAAAAGGAGAAGATCAGGATTGGTTAATATATAAATTACTCTAAGCATTCACTGTAAATTAAAGTTAGTACAATAATCAGCTCAAGTGCAAAGGGTTGCTAATAGGCAGGATGGAGATATCACATTTTCTATACAACAAACCATCTTATTGGAGCCTTGCTCAAACAAATATTTACATTAACAGTTTTTACAAAGCAAAACTGGATAAGCGTACGCTGCTGGTACACCTATTATTCTACTACGCGTATCTACATTTTCCTAGAGCATGCAGGTGACAACAAAAACAATCACCACCCGGCATGGCAAACCCTTCATATACAGGCAGCAAGAACTAATTTGCAGTACCCTGTTCTTGATAATTGTCAAGTATTTACACAAAATGCAAAGCAAAGGTTGACTCATGGAAGTCATTTGATGTTCATGGCTGCTGACATTCCTCGCAGCTCCTTAGCAATCTCCAAAAAGGCTGGCCTACATCCGGGATCAGATGACCAGCATCTCTCCATCAGTGATCTCCAAGCGGGCTCACACCAGCTTGGAATTTCAGGCCGTAATGAGCCCTTGATTATACCAGCTGAAAATATAATACACCAATATTTTTTATAGATTTAACAGTTCATCACCAAATTTCAAGAAAGCAGATTATTCAAAAAGCTAGGATCACATTGAATTACTACTACTGTTCTCCAATTCAAGCATATACCTATTATTTCTTCTGAACGCAGCTGTGCGTAAGGTTCCTCCCCAGTCAAGAGCTCCCACATAATAATTCCGAATGAATACACATCAACCTGCATAGAGTTGCCTAACTATTCAGCCAGTGAACAATAAGCTAGGCAAAACACCACAGAAGAAAGTGCTTATCTTCACTCACACAAAAGTCACCATCGTACCTTCTCTGTCACCAGTTTATTTTTGCTGTTCAAAAGTTCTGGAGCCATCCATGGTATGGTTCCTCGTACTCCACCAGAAACAAGTGTCCGCTTTTTTATTTTTGACAAGCCTAAATCACCAATCTGAAAAAGAAAAGGCTACAAATTAAACGTGTTCAACTAAGTCGATGAAATGCAGAACAAATAAACCAAAGTTAATGTTGTTACACGTGATAATTATATAAAAGAAAAGAATGGAAATTTAACCGAGACAAAAAAGGTGTTTCTCTATAGATGTTTTACCTTGCATACTGGTTTCTGTGGATCCCTCATATTCACAAGCAAATTAGGAGATTTAAGGTCAAAGTGGACAATGTTCTTCTCATGAAGATATTCCATTCCAAAGGCAGCGTCCATTGCTAATATTATCCTCTTCCGACGATCGATTGTTCTGTAAGTTGGAAAGAGCAATTTTAGGGAAGAGAAAGAAAGTAAAATGAGGTGTAATCTAGATATAGGGTCTACATGTAAACTAGTGAACTAATTTTCAAGAGATGTGATACAATTTAGATGGACTAATAAAAAGAACAGCTAGACTTTTACTACTGTTGTTAGAAAGAGAAAGATGATCTGGCCAATTTAAGATATGAGCAGAGAACTAGATCCACTTTAACAGTGACGTCCAGCATTCAGTTGCACAACTAAAACAAAAAAATGAGTCTCCCACACATCACAGCAACAACTATCACTTTTTGAGCAATTTGCAATGATTATAAATAATTATGAAAAACACTACCAGTGGAAAATACTGAATTATTACATACTCGTGAAAACATGATTTTATAAAACAGAGGATGATCATGTTCATTAAATGATGTGCTGCGTAGACTAGTGGAGAGCCATTGAGGAAATAGCTATTAGTTATCCCTATTTCAAGCAGATGGTGTTTTGCAAAATCGACTATCAAGAAAATAATGCAGAAACTATATGAGAACCAATTGAAGGACTCGATAACTCCTCCAAACACCAAAAAATGATGGCTGTCTAATTAGATTCCAAATCCAAAAGCTTAATTCAGAAGCAGGAAAAGAGATTGTTCACGATCTATGCAACATTAGTGTCAACTTGAGCACAAAAGAACAAAAAAAAGGTATTTGCTTTTCAATTGTTAAAAGTTTCCTAGAAAATAATATACAGAACTACAGTACCTATCCTTTCTCCGCAGAACTTGTTTCAGAGATCCATTCACCATATACTCTGTTACTGTTCCCAAAGATTTTGCAGGTCCATCTGTTACAACACCATAAAATGCCACAATGTTTGGATGGTGAAGTTGAGCAAGTATGTGAGCTTCCTTCCAAAAGTCTATAACCTGCATGTAATTGTATGGAGATTAGTTCAAATATGGTTGATCATAACACTTATGTGACTCTCGTATTCAGAGCTTTTCAGTTTTCAACGATATTCGAGAGAGTAAGTACTATGTTTACTGACTAACGAGCAAGGAGAATGATGACAATCAGTCTAAATAGCTTGTTGATTTGATTGCATGAGTAATTAATTTACTCAAGTGACATGTGATTCTTGGTTGTACTTTGTGAAAACCCAACAAATCTACATTAATTTACCAAGTGAAAAAATACTAGAAAAAATAATAATTCAGAACTTGAGAAAAGAATTGAGTAAATAACTACCAATCGATCCTTCGCGGATGAGTCTTCAATGAAGCAGCTTGGTTTTATCCTCTTGATGGCGACATCAGAACCTTTCCATTTCCCATGATATACAGTTCCATATGTGCCTGAACCAAGTTCTTTTATGTGCTCCAGGTCTGAATTTCTGATAGCCTACAGAAAAAGATAGTTTAGATTTTGTCTTATGGCTCCATTCAAAGAACATATGTGTATGATAAGGGAATCATATATGCTTAACAATTTAACTACCTGCAACTGTCCAGTGGCCAAATCATCAGAGATTACATCCATCACGCTGGGGCGTTTTATTTCTTCTTTTGTTTCGGCCTGTAGAAATTAGAAGGTGACAAAATTAGAGCATCTCTCTTCTTTTGTCATAATTCGATAGAAACACGATTAACATGAGTAAAAATGTACTATCTTTAGGTGGTACCTTTTCCACTTCAGTTGCATGAAGAGCGTAAGGATTAGATTTAACTACACCCAATTTGCCAGCTTTGTAGCCTGCACTAATATTTCCATCCAGGATATCTAAATGCTCTGACTTAGGCTTCAGCAAGGAAGAAAGAACATCACCAATGACAACTGTAGGTGCAGAAGGTTTGACTTCTTTTGATGATAATGACAAGTTATCCAAAAGCTCCAATGAAGATGCAACTCCTATTTTCAGGTTATGAGTGTCATTCTTTAAATGGCTCAATAAGTTAGTCCCTTCACCATTATCAATCAACTCTTTGTTGCACTCAACTGATGGGCCATTGCTAGAGTTGCTCACAACATTCTGATGCCCAAATGTGAGCTTATCACTAACAGATGCAGCATAGTTATTCTCAGAATCACTGTGAAGAGAGACTTCATGCGGCTTATAAGGGGAACCAGTCAAGAGATCTTGTTGGCACTCCATGTTTTCCACAACTGAAGATGGACCCTCAACAGAATTACAAGACAAGAGATGTTGATTGCCCGCATCAGCACCACAGCTAGCACTAAAATAAGCCAAATTTTCAAACAATGAAACATCAGAACCACTCTTCTCTCTCGAATTCCCCAATGATCTCTTCGAGTTTGAGCAAAAATATGATCTCAAAGACTGTCCCTGCTTTGAAATGTTAGGTTTTGGCTTAAGCCCATGATGACATTTCCCAGCTGAAACAACCCTTCCATCCAGTCTACCACTTTGATGATGATTATAATAATGGTGATTGGAATTCCTATAGGAATAAACCCGTTGGTTCCGAATTCCATTACGATAACAGCCCATACTCCATGCCAAACAATCCTCTCTGCTATTCATATTCTCATTACCATAATCAACGCGATCACACATCAAATTCACCCTCAAATCATCCACATTCCCGACACAGTTAGTATACGAATTTCCATTTCTTGGACCCAAAGGACATTGTTTCGCTAAAAATAGCTTGTGCCTCATATAATCACATTGATTACCACTAATACTATCACTACTACTGCTTAACACGTAAATCCAAAGCCTAACATTTTGCTTACCGTAGAGCTCCAATTTATCATACTCTGTAATCATACAAAAAACGTCGTCGTCTGATGAAATAGAAACTAAAGGAGACAAATCTTTACCTTTACTATTTCCATTAATAACACATTCAGACCCTAATCCTGACCTGGAAATAGAAGGAAGGTGGTATTTCAGCGAGAAAGAGCGTACATTAGGGCACATTTGGGATATCCTGAAACAGAGCTTGGAGAAATTAATGCTTCTTCTGTCCACTGATATAATGCGCGTCTCGCCACCAATGTATCTAACATTTTTAAATGATTGCTGTGACTCGATGATTTGGAATGAGCCATTGAACCTGCAAATTAGTTTCAGGTTTCTCGACGTTGAGGCGGCGTTTGTGGCGGCGATTGGTTTTTTACGGTGACGAGAAGGTGGATCAATCATGGGGGATATTGGCGTGTGTAGAGAGAGAATGGGAGTCAAGTGAGGTGTGTGTTAGGGTTTTATAGTTTTGTCAAGGCAGCCGTAAACCAGTGGCTGGTTTGTTACAAATGGACTAGTTCTTTTAAGCTAAATTACAATTAGGTCCACGAGGTTTGTGTTTACTACTTTTTTAGAAAAACTTTGTTTTAATGATTTTTTTTTTTATTAATTTGGTTTAATGATTTTCGTTTGTGTAAACAAAGTTTTATTTAATATTATATTTATAAAACAAAAATTGATTTTCCAAATACACTATTGTATAACTTTTATCTTCAGAATATAGTTTACATTCATGTGTTCATATGATTGATTATTGAATAGAATTTCAATTTAGTACATGTGATCAACTTTAATGGTGCATTTGCATTAAAAAATTATGTTAAAAATTAATATAAATGTATTAATTATAGTAACTGTAATAAACTCATGATATTTAAATAAATTTATTACAAATAATTAAATGATAATATCGAATTGAATTTGATACCTAATCCTAAAATCTACTATTCTAATCTTTGATTTTATTTGTAAACACTTACTTTTTTATATTTATTTTTAGAACAATGTATTTTATTCCTTCTCTTTTATTCCCTTTTATCATACCACGTGGGAATAAAAATGGAGAAAATCAATTTTTTAATTGCAAAATAGAAACATTTGTGAAAAGAGTAAAATCCACGATCTAGAGAAAATGTTGCTCAACATATTTTTCTATTTAGACTATATATTTGGAACTAAACAAATAAAAAATTGACACATAAAAGTAAAATTGAAGAGTTAAATAACATTTTTTTTTATTTTTACGTAGCATTTCATTCAGTTTCTATAAAAATTAGAAGAATAGATTTTTTAAAGTATACGTTTACAATCGAATTAATTTCTAGTTTTTCATAAATTTTAAAATATAACTGTTTTTTTATATTCTGATTTTTTTAACTTACACTCTTTTATATTTATAAAACATACTAAAAAATAAGAAAAAATAATTATTTTTCAAATTTGAAAAAGAAAACCGTAGTTCATGTAAATTCATGGAGATAATAATAACGCAAAACTCATTCGGAGATTTCTGTATCATACTATTTTTGTTCAGGAAATTTATGTAGTATTATTTTTTTATTCTTTCAGCTTCCTTTTTTATCTAATTTTTAATTTTTATGCCCTTTTATGTTATTGAAGGAAAAAAATTATAGACAGAGGGACTTAAAAAACTAAAAAAGAATATAAAAAATAAAAAACTAAATAATTAAAAGATCGGAAGAGAAGAAAATAGTACGAGAACTTTTTAAATAAAAGTGGTGTAATATATGGATGTTTGGATGGGTTTAGCCATAATAAGTAAGTTATCCTATTTATTTTATGAGTACTTAATTAATTTGAAAATCGCGAGTTCGAGCCGTATTGACGTAAGCAGACGTTTAAAATTTGTCTTCCTCAAAAGACATATACCATTCAAGTAGAAATTAGTCTAAATGTAAAAGATTTAAAGGTGTCGTCTCATAGTTGAGACGCGTTTAGAAAATCTCATGGACTCTATTTTCAAAAAAAAAAAAACATCACGTTTTTTTCTGATTATATTTCAATTTTTTTTAAAATTGTCAGTTTTTTTGTAATGTTCAATTTCGTCAAATCCATTTGTTCAAATTAAAAAAAAAATTACTCAAATATGCTTTCTTGTTCGATATTTAGTCTGAATTTTGATTTCGTTTAGTTCTAAGAAATTAAAAAATGAACATATCTAGATTATGTATCAAACATAAAATACATTTTTCAATTTTTTTCTTTTCAAATTGAAAAAATGGATGCAATTGAAATTTAAAATTGAAAACAAAGATAAAAGTTGGCAATTTTAAAAATTTGTGATACACTAATTTTTTTATTGTGATTGGTCTTTTTTTTTGTCGTTTTTTATTGTTTTTTATTTTATTATATTATGCTATTTTATATTTACAATTTTAATATAGACACGCACTTAAAATTTTAACGACTCTGACATGGTTGTTAATCAAAACTTAAGATTAATACAATTCTTATAGTGAGGAATTTGATTCCATATGCCATCACTTTGGTAGGTTGGTGGATTATATAACCGGTCTTTTTTCAATGCCTTAACTCCTAACTCAGCCTCAAAAAAAAAACTCCTAACTCCTGGTCTTTAGTTGACCGCATTCCTATAGAAATCTTTCCCTACGGAGAAACTTCTTTAATTCTAAAACAAACATCGTGAATTCCCTTGCAAAACTCGTTTGTTCAATCACACGTGGGGTCTTTCTTTTGGGCAGCTGTTCACCGTTGGATCTCGCCAATACAGCCCCTACCAAATCTCTCTTTATTCTGGCATATAAATGAAGGGATCGAAGAGATTATGGCAGATTATGTTCACCAAGAAATGACCCGAACACCCGAAGGTAGCCGCACAAGCCTAAGAGTAAGAGATAGTTTAGGTTTGAAATTTCTTTGGAGCTGAAAATTGTCTTTTAAGTTTTTCCCCCTAAATATCCACTTTCCTACCTTTTTCAAGCAATTTTGGGAAAAGGTTCAAAATAACCCCTCATGTAACTTCTGTATCTCTCATAAACCCTTGATTATTTTAGAGTCTAAAAAAATGACCCTAACGCTGTCCAAACCTGAAATTCAGACCCTTCCTAGAAATGGTCATTTCTTTAAGCTGTTAAAAGGCTGAGCTGGGCACATGATGGCCTACTATTGCAGTTACTGTGTCACGTCATATGTTCTCATCGCCGCTGCATCTCCATCATCGCCTGCTAATTCGTCGACGTCTTCACAGCCCAGCTTCTCCAATACCGCTGCATCTCTCTAAACTACACCTATCGTCCAGTGTTAATTTTACGGTAAGCATAAACTAGTCGAACTCCAAACAGAATGTACACTGAAATTCAATAACAGACAGGATGTGCACTGAAATTCAATAACTGTTCAAGAAACTAACTCACTTTAAAAAGTAAACTTATCAAATTCAACGCCAAAAACCCATAATCAGAATGCTTAAAACCTAGTCAGTTCCAGTAGCATCATATGATGTTAAAGTTAAACAACATTCTGTTTTGGGTAGTTTAACAAGTCAAATGAATAACAAATAAGAGCACTTCCAGCCTTAGCACAGAAGTTTAACTAATAAACCTGTCATCTGCCACAAATCACAAATTCCATTTCCCTTTCACTTAAAGATTTGAAACTTTACAATCCAAGTAAAGCACAATACATGTGATAATATGAAGTGATTGCATCAAGCGTATCCCTTCCCGCGGCAATTTAGACAACGCTGAACCCTGAATATAAAAATAAATGTTCAATCAAAGCACCACAGTTTATTTCCAGGAAAACCCAAATAACTAACCTGTGACCATCACAAGTAGGACAAAGGCAAGGGTTAATAACAATAGGATCATATAAAGGTGACCACTTTATAGTAGCGTCGCCTTTGCATAGCTTGCATATATAAAACCCTTTTCCTCTGCAAACCCCACATGGCATTCCATTCTTTCTCTATAGTCAAAACAGTAACTAAAACCTTTTATCAAATCAATTAAAATGAGTGGAAAAATAGGTTGTTTTTGTAAGAAAATTACCAGCTTGTGCTCGTTAGCTTGACGAAAAGCGCCCATAGCTAGAGCAGAAGTTATATTGAGAGCGGCTAAACCGCCCACGCAAATTGCAGCTCCTGAGATTAGTGTCTTTAGCGGCTTTGATATCATTCTTGGGATTTTCTTCTAAGCGGAATTTCGTCGAACAGGTTGAGTGGATAAAACAGAGCTCAGCTTTGGTCTATCATCAATTTTATCCTTTCAAATTAATTAATTCAGCACCTTACAACATGAAATACACAATATTTTTTCTTTTTGACCGAAGCAGAAGAAAATAAGTTGACTAGTAAAATTCTGCAGAGTGTCAATCTTGCACAGACAATGTGACAAGATTTTTTTAAAGAAAGGTTGATAAAAATATGAAAATTTTCAGATGACTAGTAATTAGATTACTTCCATACCTTGACAAAGAAACACACTTTCTTGAACTGAACTTCAAATTTTCAACCTGAGCTCTATATTTATTTTATTGATTTAGTAAAATTTTAAACCGATATCCAACCAAGTATATAATCTCTCTCTCTCTCTCTCTCTCTCAAATTTCCTCTCCCTTCCCTCTAATCAACTTCCTCTCTATTTCATCTCTTAAAGAACGAATCAGAAAATCACCCTCTCCGCCCATAAAAATTTAGTATTTTATAAACTTAGACTTTATTTCAATAAATTTATTTTAATAGTTTTTCCGGTATAAATTTTAGTATTTTTTTGCTTGAAAATTTACGTTTTTATATTTTTGTGGTGTGTTTTTTTAGATCTCTCAAGAATCTCTAATAATTGTTCAAACTTCATAGTCAATTTCTTGTGGATCTAAAATTTTTGGATGGTTGTAATTCTAACTTTTTAAAATTTCATTGAAAATAAAGATCGGAAATATTAAGTTTCAACGGAGCAAGCGGATTGCCGGTCAAATCGGAAGGAAAAATCGAAGACCCGTTCCAACGAAACTTCGCTCTCAAGTCTCGTTCGGTCCTTTCATACGGAATCGATATCTAGATTTGCCTAATTTCGATTTATTTTTTATTTGTATCTTGGGTTGTTTGTTAGTATTTTAGATCTAAAATTGTTATATAACTTTCCAATTTACTCTACATCAATGAATATTTTTTTTTAAAAAAAAATATGTATTAATAAATCAGCAAATTTAGTTCTATTTGGTTTTTTTTTTTTGATAATTCTATTTGGTTTTATTTGTTTTGATAATCACCCGATAATACATATACAAGCATTGAGAATTATGAAAAATTATATTGACTATGATCAATATAAACTGTAATTTATCTCAATACACTATAACTTTTAAAAAATATCATTAAATTTGATTTTTAAATGATAATCACATTTCTAATAAAAATTATATAATTTATGTTTGATTTGATTTATATATATTTTAAACTGTAAATTAAACTAATGATATTATTTTTATTTCTTAAGATTAAAACTGAATTAATAATTATTTAAATTATGATTTCTGATTTAGTTTTTTTTTTTTATATATTACCACTACCTATCAGGGAACATTAAATTGAGCCCCCCCGCCGGTTTATATTACCTGTACCATTTTGTGCCCAGTAGCGCGGGGGAAAGCGCCGACCGATAACGATGGCAGAAGTTGTTTTGAGAGCTTCTAAACCACCGATGCAAATTGCAGCTCCTGAGATCAGTGTGTTTAGCTGCGCTGGTATCATTGTGGGAAATTACTTCTCAGGGAAATTTCGCCGAACAGTTGCAGTGCATAAAACAGAGCTCAGCTTTAGTCGATCAGATATTTTACTCTTGCAAATGAATTAATCCACAACCTTACAACATGAAACGCACAGCTCTCTTCTGACCGAAGCAGAGTAAAAAAAGTGGATGCGTAAAATTCTTCAGAGTCAATCTAGCAAAGACAGTAAGTATTTGTATTACATATTAATTTATGTTTTGACTTGTGTTCGGTTCACCATGCATTGTAGTTCAAAGACAGAACAGTCTCATAAGATTTTGCTGCTTCTATACATAATATGGTTTGTTCAATAACACAAAGAAACTTTAGAGTGGTATGCTATGCTGTTTCTTTGTGTATAGCAAATGGAATTGTTGATATATTAATGGTATGTTATTAAACCTACTTTCTTTAGTTCTAGTTTTGTATCAACGCACCAAACTTTAGGCTGTAGAAACTAATTAACTTTTATTAATTATCATTAACTTTCATTAGTTTCGAACAGTCTGATAAGATTTTCTCTTCATTATTCGATGCCTAATTTGTTCACTTTTATTTTATATACATAGATGATTTTTTCATCCTTTCGTAACACTTCTTGATATGTCATCTCTGACGTTCAAAGTCATTAACCTGCATAGTTTTCTTTACTAATTCAACTCTAGCTCATCGTCCAGCAATTAAATTATTTATGGACTCTATTTGATGATATGATACTATATAGAAACTTCAAATTATAAAGTTGGAACCCAGCCGCACAAAATTTATTAGTTTTTACCAAATACTATTAACCTTTATGAACACTTAAACTCTCTTAATTTTCCCATACAGAATACTGAGATATTAAAAGTTAGTCAATCTCTTGTGGAGACAAATGTGCAGGAAGACAAAAGCTAACAATTTCTGGATTGTACCAATAATTTATATATAGAAATAAGAATGAATCAAATAAAAAAATATAGAATATGTACTAAATTATTCAAAATATGAATAAATTATACCTATTAGTTTGATTAAGTAAAATAATGTTGGTCCTTTTTTTTCCTTGTCTTTCAAATTTCTAAATTCTATCTTTTGACGTTTAAAATTCAACAAATATCAGACTCAAACAATTTTAAAATTGACTATCAAATTTTTGATAGTTAAATAGATAATTCTAACGTTTTTATCGTTTCTTGTCAGCCAATCTATCTTCAGACCTTCTAGTTTCCTTTAATTAATTACTTAAACATCAGCATACTATTATAATGATAGTCAACACTAATGATAGAATTAAGAAGCCACCTCCTTTCAGGAAAAAAAAGAAAGAATAAATAGTTAAATGGTCTGCGGTAGTTGTCATTCTTACGCAGTCCATTTTCTGAATTAAACATTGTGAGTAGTACTTGAATCTGTAAATTTCGAAGAAACAGCAGAGGGTGCAATAATGGCAAGACAATTCATGAAAAAGTCATCTAAAAGGAGATAAACTGCAATCATAAGAAATCTGTTAAAACATTATTTTTATTCTGAACTTACATTCTAAAATAAAACTCAAGTTTTGAAAGTAGCAACTCTTAACAGTTATTCAAAAAAAATAACACTATAATAATCATATTGATGGAAACTTGGAAACTCTAGCAGCTTATTTTATTCCATTACTTCAACATAAACATACTATAATACTGATAGTCAATTTTAAGATTTTAGCTCTTTTAGTGGATGAATAATTATCATTACCTAATTTATTCCTGAAATGAACATTGACTTTGTATAAATTGACAAGCTAGTATGGAAATTTGTCGAGTTTTATGTTTCAGTATTTCCTTTCTATTTACAGAAAACTTATGAAACTTTATTTTTATGACCTATTCTTGTAAATTTGACGTTTTACCATTTCTCTCTTAATTATTTTTTAAATGGTTTCTGTTTTTGTGCAATATAGCTGCTAAGTAATAAGCACATTGGCTTGTCAACACATGAAAAATTATCTGAGAGGATATTTATTGCAATATAAGTTTTTCTCACTCTTTTAATCTCTCTTTATCGTCTAAAATGAGAGACACATGTTTGAAATTTCCTGTCAAGCTTTACTTTTTATGTAGCACCCTCTTTCTCTGCCTGTCTCTTGCTATAGACAGCGACACACTTAAACCAGGAGACATTTTGTACAACAATGAAACATTAGTCTCTAAAAGTGGAATCTTTGAACTAGGCTTCTTCACTTCAACTGAGACCATGAGCAATCATTATTTAGGAATTTGGTTCAAAAATGACAAAAGAAAGAAGCCAGTTTGGGTGTCCAATCGAGACAGCCCTTTGACAACTTTTTCCGAATTTCTTACAATCAGAAAGTCAGATGGAAACTTGGTGATGTCAGATACAACAAGGCAGCAACCTGCTCCTATAGTTAACCTTGCTTCTTTAGCAACAAGCAGCAATACTACCGCAACGCTTCTTGATTCAGGAAATCTAATTCTGAAGCTGAACGGAGAAATTATCATATGGCAGAGTTTTGATTATCCGACAGATACGTTCCTCGCTGGAATGAAATTAGGTTTTTTCAACATGGATACTGATGATGTCCGACAAGCATACCTTTTATCCTGGTACAGCCCATCTCTTCCAAGCAGCGGTTCATTTGCAATTTCCATAAATTCTGATAATAAATCGCAGTTCAGTGTATTTTACAGTAGTAAATCAGCCAGAGAAGTTGGACACTGGGATGGCAGTAGATTCATATTCAATATGGAAAAATCTTTAGATAAATACAATTTCAGCTATGAATCAAACGACAAGGAAGTTTACATTACTTTTGATAACAAGGGAAACTCAACAGCTTCATGGTTTGAAATAGCTTCAACTGGTGAAATCAATGAATACACCATGACAGAACAAGGGGTTGAAGAGATTAATCATTCATTATGTCATGGTGTCTCAGCTTTCAACCTTAATGATTGCCTGAATTTGCCGTCGAATTGCAAAGATGGAGATAACTTCTCAGAAAATAAAGGTTCAATGCCTATTTTAACCATGTATACTTGGTCTGGCCTTATGAGCCTCAGTAATTGTGAGATAATATGCAGCGGTAATTGTTCATGTGTTGCATTTGCTTCATTAGAAGACCAAGGAAAAAATTGCGTACACTATTATGGAGACAGAAAGAATATTCTGAACATCATAGGAAAAGGAAATGACACGATCTATGTTCGAGGCCAAACTTCATCAGGTTCTTGACTGTAACTTCTGCAAAAGATTTCATGAATTTGTTAATATTTTCAATTATTCATCAGCACTTGTGGTATGAGTGGCAAGGATCTCAGTTCTCCTTAAGCAAAATCTAGATTTTGAGTCTTGTTGTGGATCCACCCAATTGGACTCTAGATTTAGTTGAGGCTAAAATTGTTCAATGAATTGGGTATCCGCCTGGTCCTTCTAGCTCCAGCCCGGTTGGACTGGGTGTAGATACTTAATTTTACCTTTAAGTTCTGTCTGAGTCTCAACTCGTATCAAATCCATTTGTATGCGTTTGAATTTGTATCTTAATTAAAATTCTATATGAACTCGAAAAAAATCTGACAAAATCCGTATAAATTCGATTTATGGATTTGAGTTAGGATAATATATATTAGATCTGAACCGGGTTCTGACCAGAATTGAACTTACATGTAAAACATCAAGTCCAGTTTAGTCCGGTTCGAGCCTGCCCAAGCAATGTCGATAATTAGGTATAGCTGAGGCCTAAAGTGACTTCTGAATATCGGGGAACTTGCATCAGTAAAATAACATTCCCAGTTTGAACTTCAACAACTATGTGTTTATACATGATTCATACTGCTTCTATTTGATTTTAAATTTATGATCATCTTCTTTCCTAAGGTAAACAACGTAGCAAGCTATGGCGGGCAATAGCAATCCCATTAACCACTTTGATAATAGTGGTTATGATTGCCTTCTATTTCAGACGACGAACAAAAGTAAACCGTACAGGTACCTTTTCTAACTCATTGAACAATATGTATTCTATTTCTTAACTACAAGACATTGAATTGAATAAACATTTGCATATCATCAGAAACTGATAGAAATCCTGACACCGTTAGAGACGCAGCAGGTTTATTAGCACTTCCGTTAAGCTTTGACAAGCCAAGTACTGATGATGCTCGAACAGATCATGAACTGCCATTTCTAAACTTTTCTTGTATAGTAGAAGCCACAAAGAACTTCTCTGCAGCAAATAAGATTGGAGAAGGTGGTTTTGGACCTGTTTACTTGGTAAATTTCAAACTATAGGCTGTCTGAAAAAATACATATTCTCAAAAGGGAAACATTGAAAAAGAAAATGTGAAATGAATTTTTTTAACAAAATAGATTGTAAGTATAAAGTTTTGGAGTCTCTGAAGTGTTTCTAAAAAAAAAATGAAACACTGAAATGTTGATCTCTATGTTTCGTGCAACATAATGAAAACTATTTCTTGATTATATAAAAAATGTCTTATTGCAGGGGATGTTATCAGGACAGGAAATTGCAGTCAAAAGACTATCTACAAGCTCAGGACAAGGATTAGAGGAATTCAAAACTGAGGTACAATTGATTTCTAAGCTTCAGCACATAAATCTTGTCAAGCTTTTAGGTTATTGCATTGAACAAGAAGAGAAGATACTAATCTATGAGTACATGCCCAACAAAAGCTTGGATTCCTTCATTTTCGGTTCGTAAAATATATCTCAATGCCGTTACTTGTCTATTATATTGCACGGAAGCTCCGTAAATCCTACGTATCTTGTTTGTACTAATTTCTGAAAATAAATCTTAAATTTGCAAAACTATATATTTATAACCTATTTTTATAAAAATATATTTTCCCATTTTTATTTTGGGTTAGTTTTATAAAAAATCACGATCTTTACACGAAATTTCATTTTAAGCACGACCTTTAAAAGTTGCCATAAAAAACCATGACTTTTTATTTTTTTTCAAATTTATCATTTTAGTGTAATTTTTTTTCACTAAGTTCTTCATTAAACCATTAATTAAAGACCCAAATTATAAATCGACACCAAATATTATTATCTTTCGGCTAGAGTATGTAGGATTAGTAATTTTTCGTCAGAAAAAACACACCGAATTTTACTTTGGTGATAGATTTGAAACAAAATAAAAGGTCATGCCTTTAAATGCCAACTTTTAAAGGTTGTGATTAAAATGAAACTTCGTGTAAAGGTCGTGATGTATTATGGAATTAACCCTTTTATTTTAGTGTATCCTGTTTGCGTGTATACATAGTTTTTCTGGTCTTTTGCACTCTATTGATTTCTTTCATCTGATTGAGGTTCTATATGCAGATCCTTTAAAGCAAAGACTTATAGATTGGAGACGGCGCAAAAACATCATTGAAGGGATAGCTCAAGGACTCCTTTATCTTCACAAGTATTCAAGACTAAAGATAATACACAGAGACCTCAAAACTGGCAACATATTGTTGGACAGTCATATGAATCCCAAAATTTCAGATTTTGGGATGGCAAGAATTTTCTCTGATAATGAATCAAGATCACAAACAAAGAGGGTTGTTGGAACATAGTAAGCAACCTCAGAACCAGTATTATACATTGCACGAAAACTTGTCTCAGATTTATATTTTGCTGTTTTGAAAATGCATTGGAAACTTCGAAACTCTATCTTTATAATTCTATTCTACTGAAAAATATTGTCTGCTTGTTTCCCATTTCATCATTTTCTGTTTCAGCGTTTTTGCTTCCATACTACATTTATATATATATATTAATTCTCTGGTTGTTTGAACAGTGGATATATGTCTCCGGAATATGGAGTCCATGGCGTATTCTCTACAAAATCAGATGTATACAGTTTCGGAGTTATTGTGCTGGAGATCATCAGTGGCAGAAGAAACAATTCCTTTTTTGAATCTGATGATGATGAATCAACTTTGCTAAAACACGTAAGTAAATGCAATATCCAGTGTTTTAAGAACCGACCCACATTGGTCAGTTGATCTGATGTCAGTCCGGTTCGGTTCTTCCTTAAAAATGGAAATGCTTTTGAACTGAAAAAAAAAACTATAAGAATTGAAAAGTATTGATTGATCAGGTTGAACCGTGAATCGGTGGCTCCACCGATTCGGCAACTGGTTCGAATTTTGGAACACGGGTTTATATATTTTCATTCTCGTACAAAGTTTGCAAATAAAATTAACTTTTTGGGACATTTCAAGGCTTGGGAGCTGTGGAATGGGGGAAGATCGAGCGAGTTGATAGATCGGGAATTGGGCGATTCATTTACGGTGGATGAGGTTATGCAGTGTGTTCAAGTGGGTCTTTTATGCATACAAGATAATGCAGAGGACAGACCAACAATGGCAGATGTTGTAGCAATACTGAACAGCGAAGGGGCTGTATTGCCTACTCCTAAACAACCTTTTTTTGCTACTCATTTGAAACCAGGATTTGCTGATCATCCCTCAAGAAAGCATTCACCTTCTATCAACCTTGTTACATTTTCAAATGTTGAACCAAGATAAAGTAGAATATTGTAAGGTACATAATATTTGATTCAATTAAATGTTGAACCTGGATAAAGTAGAAAACTGTAAGGTATTGTTTGGTTCAGGCAAATGTTGAACCCGGATAAAGTAGAATACTCTCATTGTTTGGTTGAATTCTACTTGAGATTCATTCAAAGGTATAGAATTCATTTAAAATGAATTAAAACTGTATTTGGAGTAATTCTACCTTAATAAATTTAATATTTTATTTTGATCATTCATTTTATGCAAGGTGTATTTATCATTCTCTTTTAATTAAATAAGAATAGAGTTTTCATTTCATAAAATATGTTAGAATCGGCTCTTCAAATTGCTGAGTTAGGATGGCTTAAGGTAAATGTGGACGCAGCGGTTTTCTCCAGGAATGAGGGCATAGGAGTCGGCATCGTCGTAAGGGATTGGCGTGGGAGTCTAGTTCAAGCAAGACTAGTGAAGTTTCATGGGAATTATTCTCCGAGAGTGGCAGAGGCAATGGGCATTCGTGAAGCTCTGAGTTGGCTAAAGGATTCTAGCAATATTATTATAGAGTCAGATGCTATGGAGGTGATTTTGGCTATTCGAAATCCGAGTCTTATAGAGTCCGATTTCCTTATTGATGATTGTTTGAACTTAGCAAAGCAGTTATGTAACGTTTCTTTTGTTTTCGTGAGACGATCTGCGAATCAGGCAGCGCATTGTTTAGCGCAAAACGCCCGTTCCTTGTCAGGTCATCAGGAGTGGTTTAGCAACTTTCCTGATATACTCACAAATGTAACTGCTTTTGATTAATGAAATTTATTTGACGTTCAAAAAAAAAAAAAAAATTGCTGAGTTGTTTGAGCATGTATATTGTTGATGTATTAAACTTGAGGAATGGCTATTAAAAGAATTCACAAACCTGGGAATTTTTTAAAATAAATCCTACCAAATCAACCTTCACAGGTATTATTTAGACAGTCTCAAATAACTGAATAAACTAAAAGTCCGGAAAGAGTGGTTATTATCACCAGCAGACAAGTAAATTGTAATCAAAGATATAGGAACAACTATCCCAATTTATAGTATGATTTGTTTCCTGCTTTCTAAAACACTATGCCAAATGATTAACCAACTATTCTCTCAATTTTGGTGGTGCCAACAAGGAGATGAATGAAATGAAAGATGGTTTAAAAATGTGTTACATTAAATGATATGAGAGGGTGGGTGGTTTAGGATTTAAAGACTTACTTGCTCTTTAATCAAACTCTTTTGGCAAAACAAATATGGAGAATTCTACATAACCCAAATTCCCATCTATATCAAATCCTTCAAAAGAAATACTTTAGAGACTCCATGATTTTTACACCAAAATTAGGGAACTCGCCGTCCTGGGGACGTAGTTTACTTCATGGTTTTCATCTCTTAAAAACAGGACTGAGTTGGAAAATTTAAGATGGATCACAAATTGATTGTATGCAAGACTCGTGGATCCCGAGCTCATATCCTTTTACCCTAAGAACCCTGTCAAATATTGTTGTTATTCCTCAATTGTTATCGGACGCATGAAGTATAGCTATCATCACCAACACCTTTGTCCCCGAAGATGTTGGGAAAACTTCATCCCCACCGCTGTCTTACTGGCAAGGGTTGGATATACTGATTTGGCAATATAATACTAATGTTATTTATTCGGTCAAGTCGAGGTATTATTTGAAAAGTGTTAGGTGACCATAAGTTTAATTTGATATTATGATGTCGTTTAATTTGATATTGTACATTTATCTGGAGCATTAAAATTCTTATACTTTTCACAATATATCTTAATTCAATTGAGCTTTAGAGATACACTTGATACAAGCTACATAATTCATCAATCAAATTTATGTCATTGACTATCCACAATAGCAAAAAAGAAAAATTAAATGTGATCGAATTTAATCAGACCCAAGGTTGACTCTAGAAATTATATACCTAGATAGATAAATGTCAATAATGAAGAACATACCATATTCTAATTGAAAACAAATAAAGTCAGACATGGTCAACATAAAATGTATTGAAATTAGTGCTTAAGTACATTGAATCTAAAGGAAAAAACCCTCACAAACATAATTAATATTTTTGGTATGAAAATGTTTTCATAATTGAAAGCAAGCACTTCACTATTGTTTAGAAAATAGACCTACCAATATCAAATCATGCAGTTTACTGATAGTTCAAGTATTTGACTTCATTTAATTAATTAAATTGATTTATATCTTCTGTTGTATTGTGAACAAATTATATTTATACATTTTCTCATGTCTCCACTTAACTAGACAATCGGATGGTTGAATTCAACCCTAAAAGCACAAAAACAAAGTTTGTATATGCCTAACTCATTAGTTTAGAACTCACCCATATGCTTTGCTTTGTCTCTTCATATATAATTCAAAGTTAGGTATAAAAAAGTTCTTTACATTTTAAAGAAAAAACACATAAACCCCAAGCCGTAGATGAGTTGGTAAGGCGCTCTTCTAACTTAAGCGAGGTCGCGGGTTCGAACCATACTCATATATGCAGCCGTTTAAAACTTGAGGTCAGAGTTTGCCTCCCGCAAAGGACCTACACAGCTCGAGTGAGGATTAGTCTGAATGTGGAAGGTTAAAGGTGTCGTCTCATAGTTGAAACCCGTTCAGAAAACCTCATGGACCTGTACCAAAACAAAGAAGAAAAAACACAAACTTTTTTACTCTTTCTGTTTTTATTTTTATTTTTCATTTAGCCAAATATTTTTATCTCTATTTATTTGTCCTTTTAAAATTTCCAGATAATGTTAGCCAGTATTTTTCAAATCTATCCCTTTTCTAATAAATGACTTTATACTTCAATTTATAATACATTTATTACTAATAGTGTCATACTAGTATTTACTTTTATAATTTAAGACAAAATAGCCACTATTTTTTTGAATAAAATGTTAGTATAAAACACCCACTATCTAAATATGTATAATTTTAACTAAATAGACAATTAAAAAAAACGAAAGGAGTAGTTATTTTTTTTATCACTTGAGCAGCTGAGCTCTCGACGTTTTTAAACGGTGTAAAAGAACTCTTTACGTTTTTTTTAAAAAAAAAAAGACATACCCCCTCCGTCCCAAAAACATAGGCCATCTTATTATTTTTGAGTTCCAAATTATAGGCCATCTTCTATATTTGGAAACTAATTTTAAAGTTTAAAATTTTATTTACCCTTGATAGAGAGAGAAAAACTTAATAAGCACTAATAGTATTCCAAAATTTGTTTAATAATGTTGACTTAATTTGAGCATGTGGACCAATTAAACATATACTAATGATCATAAATCATAAAATATTTAAACATTTTTAATCAAAAGCAGATGAATATTTTTTGGCTACTTTTAATTCCATTCACATTATTTTTATCTTTAATTTTGTAATTCTATTTCTTTAATTATCACTCTTTTTTTTTCTCATCTCTACTTATTTTCGGATTTTGATACAATAGTAATCGCATTTATCACATTCATCAATATCAATTGCAATCAAGAAAATAAGTGTTTTTAGACCCATGATCAGTAGGAACTGCCCATGATGATATGTCTGGGAACAATTTTTAACAAGAAATTAAAAGAAAATAACATCAACAAAAAAATCAGTATCTTGATGAGTATATGCATCCATAACCTATTTAAATTTGGTCTAAATTTTACACTGAAATTTATGCTGTTATTGAATGTTTTTTAGTATTTTTTAAATAGGCCACACATGCACCTAATTTGTTTCTATTTTTTTACAATGTGTTGTGGGTTTGTCAGGTTGGCCATTTCTTTTTTCTGAATCTCTACAGCACATCCTTTGATTATTTCTTTTGCAGTTAGAGATGTTAATTTAAAAATGTTTAACTTATTATTAAATTCTTAATAGTACAAAGGGTCAACGTGGCCCACATACTTGTATTTACAGGAAAAATACGTCCATTTTAACTTTTGGATCAATTAAACCCAAAACTATCTCAATTTAGGTCAAATAATCCCAAAATATACACTTCAAAATGTGGATTTATTTGATCCCGACACGCAAATTTGAGTTTGACCTTGGAAATAGAAATTTTAGTTCTAATTGATCCAAAAAGTTAAAATCGGATTATTTAATCCCGAGAAATAAATTTGAGAGCCGCATTGACCCTTATTTTATTCTTCAACGTCTTTTGATTACTTGATTCCTAAATCAAATTTTATTTTTTTGTCCCTGAGCTCAAGAAAAACTCGTCTTTAAGTCTTTTAATGGATTTCTGTTCAGAATTTTATTAGTTATGCAACATTTTTTTTAACGAGTAACTCGCTATTTTTGGAGCGTGAATCATGCTCTCTTAACCGAAGGACTTAAAAACACCCTTTTTTTATAAGTCAAGGAACCAAAAAAAATATAAAATTTGGTTCAATAACCAGTTAGTTAAAAGACATATAGTTTAAGGATATAATAATTAGTTTATCCTCTTAAGAATTAGCAAAAACTTGTAGAGAAAAATTCATAGCATTCTAATTTTTAAAAAATTTATTAAATTTACATAATTTAAATTTATAGAATATGAAATGAACTTAAAATTATACTGTTTGAATTGAATATGAAAGAACAAACTTATAAAAATACTTTTAAATAACAAAATATTACAACAATTCACCTCTGATAAAATAAATGATACATTTATTATTTCTCACCTAGAAGTTGAGATCAATGGCGGAATCAAAAAATTTGTTCACAGGGACAAAATTATTTTGTGGTCAAAGTATGTGTTGTTCGGCTATTTAGTAGACCATGTTTAGCTTTTTAAAGAAAAATTTAAGATCAAATAATATATCGCATAGCTCAAATTATTTTAAAAAATTTATTCAGTTCTCTTTAAAATAATTTTACGGTTTTCATTATTTTCGGATATTTTGGAACCGGGTGCCTCACCTTATCCCATTTTGATTGCGCCACTGGTTGAGATTTTAAATGATTAATTTTGATGATGATAATATTTCAAAATTCATGAATTTTTATAATGTTTGTCCTACCAAACAATTAATTTATTTAAATATATAAATGTTATATAATCTTGAAATTGTATTTATCTAAAATCACTTGATCCAAAACATTTTCAAGGTTGGTGGTGGATGATAAATGGTTAGCTAGGGCAGGGGGAGAAGAATGTATGGAGCAAGTGATGGAGCTTTGAGTTTTCCCATATATTTGCCACTAAGCATTACTGCAAATTTTGCTGGGTATGCTGCCTCCATTTGCAACCAAAAGTGAAAACTGATAAGATCTTGCAGAGAAAAGTGGAACAATTAAAGAAATAAAAACAAAAAAAATTGTTATTTTATGTGAAAACACAAATCTTTTTCATATAGTCCAAATTCCACCAAATAGGAAACAAGATTTTCTATTATCTTCTTCTGCGGTATGTTTGAGCATCAATCTACTTCAATTTCAATTCTGTCTACTTCCATCAATACTATATTTAAGTAACTTTTTTAGTATTTTAGAAATCTTCAGCTTGAAAGTTTTTAAAATGTGAAATTTAAATTTCTAAAATATTCATTATGTTTATTTTTCACCTTTTTTATTCCGTTGAACCAAATTTAACATATATCAAAGAAAAATAAACTTTTTGCACTTAGAAGATGACTAAAGAAAAGTTAATGAAAATTGTGGGGTTTGAAATTCTTAAAGCTACTTAACTTTTATCAAAATTTAATTTACTCAAATTTTATTTTATTTTATTCAATGATCAAATTCTAATTATACTTATGGATAGATAAATTTATTTTATCAAAAAAAAGTTACAATTTAGAAATAATATAAAATTAAATGATAACTCATTCATCTAAGAAGTTTAATATTAAAACGTTATGGTTACCCACTACATTATGAAACATGTAATTTAGCATGTAATTCAATAGCTAACATATGATGATTTAGATGTTTTTTTCTTTTAAATGATAACTCTTAATCGTCTTAAGCTAGCAAATGCTTGTATGCACATTGTGAAATTTGTATGATAATTTTTATTTAATGAATACATAATATTTATTGCCATTTAATTAACAAGCTAAAATTATATCCAATCCATATCTATTTTAAAAGAAAATTATGATATTTTTACCCCAACTTATACCAAAAGACAAAGCCTAAGTTAATGTAAGTGAACTAGTGAACAGTTCAAACTTGAAACAAATTTCCACCTTTCACAAAATCTGTCATTTCGTTAATTTATTTTATTTTTAAATGTTATTTATATAATTGATTTTAATAATATTGATTTTAATTAATTTTTTTATTATATAAGTATAACTTTTGTAATAATTTAACCCAAAATATTTATTTTATTTAAAATAATAGTTAGTAATTAATAAATATATCATATATAAATACAAATATATTCTAAAACTTATACATTAAATTTTGAAATGTTTTTATTTAAATTTTTAAAACTTTATTACATTAATTATAATGCATCAATTGACTATTTATAGAAAAATATACCAATTCGGGAAAATGAAGAAGATTATTTAAAGTGTATAATAAATTTATAAATTTTTTAATATATCATATATTGTTTAATATTCAGTTTCTAATTTTTAATTAAATCTAAAATGGAGTTATACAATTAAATTAATAAAATTCAATATTATTTGATTAATATTAAAGCATAGTTATAAATGACACTGTATTTGTTAAAAAGATACAACTACAAATAAAAAGTGATGAATATTTAAATATGATTATATTAAATATTAAAAATATTAAAAGATGGTACTCCATCCGTTCCATTTTAAAAGTCTCATTTACCATTTTGGAATATTCCATTTTAAAGTTTCATTTCTATTTTAAAAATATTTTTATGTTGAATTTCTCTTTTTATCCTTTATTTAGTCATTTAAATGAATTTTATAAAAAAAAATCACTATCATTTATAAGAATAAAATATGGAACTATATGAAAAGATATTTTTTTAAGTAATGCTATATAAGTATAATCTTCCCTTTCAACCCATCTTTTTTTAACTTATCTGACGTGACAATAAAAGAATGGATGGATGCCTCTAAAAAAAAAAAGAATGGATGGATTAAAAGTTAATTTTTGAGATATACACTTTTGAAGAAAAAAAATTGAACGAATGAAATATTGTCACGTAAGTAGGAATATTTAAAATGGTATAAAATGGTGGATTTAATAATATATTTCTTAATTTTTGTATAAAAATAAAGAAATTTTTAAAATGGGACGGACGGAGTATTTTTTAAATAAAAATAGTGAGCCAGTGTGAATTTTAGTAGTATTAATTTAGTAGTAGTAAGGATCGGAAATTTCTTCATAACTATAAATGTGATGCTAAAACTTTTATTTTGGGCACTGATAAATTATGATTGAGAAAAAAAGGTACTACAAGTAATTATAGAGGCACGAGGTAATAATCATTTTTTTGAGAAAAAAAAAGGTACATTAAAGCTAATAATCCCAAATTGATTGGGCACTTCTTGCGGTCCATTCAGCCCTAAAATGCTAATGCATGCATGTTTTTTGCGCATATAGTGGAATTATTCCAATGTTGAAACAAATTAGTACTATTAATGAATGCCATTGTTATGATGATATTTTTGTGTGTGATAAATTATCATTCCTTGAAGCTTATCTTCAATGGATACATTTGAAATCTTCAAAAAGAAAAAAAAATAAATCTTCAATGTACCCTTTTCAAGTTATCTTTAACCACTTCTTGAAAATTATAAAGCTTATCTTCAATGTTTTATCAAGTTACAATCCAATTTTGCATCCGCTAATTTTTTAAACATAGGTTATATAGTACTAAATATATATTCTTAAAAATGATATACTCAACAATTTATTATATTAAATTTGTCAAAAAATTTAAAAAACAAAAATTTACTGTCTGATTTAATAATTTTATCTATTATATCAATTTTATTCAAACCGCAAGTGAAAAAATAATGATTTAATTTTCTCTAGATAAAATATATTGTAGTTCCGTAACTATTTTTTGAGACGATAGAATCTCATGAAATACTATAAATTTGTGCATTAAAAATTTAATTTAGTCAAAAACAATCATAAAATCTATACACTAATCAATATATTAAACCCATTTATATTAAGAATAAAAAAAATATGTCCATAAATAAAAGTGATATTATTTAGAACATAAAAAAATAAAAAATAAAATGGAAAGGATAGAATATTAAATACAATATTTTTTCAAATATCATAAGTTTACGGCTCGTTTGAGTTTAGTATCCTATTCAAATATAAAAGAAAAGTGGTGGATATAAAAAAAAATTTATAATTGAAAATTAATAAAAGTGATAGTGATAAGGAGAAAACAAAATTTTGGGTGCTATTATCAACATGTGATCGATTCAAACCAAATTAATGGTATTAATTTTCTTTTATCTGCTAAACAAATCGAATTAATTTTATGATATTTCTCTAAAATGGAATATCTTTTTTCTTGAATATATATATATATATATATATATATATATATATATATATATATATATATATATATATATATATATAGAAGGATAAAATTAAAAAGATAAATAAAAGAACTAATTTTAACAAATTTAACAATATTTTTTTTAGGTTTTATATTTGTTCAAATGGTCTATTTTTTTAGGGACGGAGGGATGCAAATGTATTCTTAAATATTTTATGACAAACTAAAAAGGTAAAATGTACATTGGTCTGTTAACATGTGCCATATCTAATCAATACTTTTCCGATGAGGATGTAGTGAAATTTTCGAATATTATCACTGCTATTAAAGAGTTGATAAACAGAAGTTGGGCTGTCAAGATGTGTCATATGTACAGGAAAACTAATTTTGCAGCGGACCACCTCGCTTAATTCGATAGGCGATGATTATCTTATTGGATGTTGTTATCATGATAACCCGCCTCCTAGTCTTATGCCATGGATCTCGCATGATTTATATGGTACTTCGTATGTAAGGAGTATTGGTTTTTAGTTTGTTTTAAACTTTGCTTTTTTCTCTTATACCGAAAAAAAGGATAAAATGTACGTTTGTTAATTTTAAAAAAGTGAATACCATCTTCTAACTTAAGTGAGGTTGTTTAAAATTTGAGATCAGATAATTTATCTTTTACAACGGACTTATACGACTCGAATGAGGATTACTCTGATTGTAAAAGATTTAATGGTGACATTTTATAGTTGAGATCCATTTGAGAAACTTTGATCCACCCTATAACAAAAATGAAGAGTGAATAGCATCTGCTTGGGAAACGCATCTTCGAAAACGGGTTGCACATAACACAAGCACTTTAAAGAGGAAAAGAACAAAGGCTTTTTGACCAACAAGCTTCCAGAAGGGGACACTTTTGGTAAAAGAATAACAGAATTGCCACTATTAAATGGTAATTTAATGACTCTCGTTTTGATTAGTGGATGCTAAATTTCATGCATAATTAATTAAATCCATATATACTACTGATCATAGGATACCCACCAGAAAATGAATATCCTGAAACTCACTTTTGGCGATAGAAGAACAAAAAGTAGTGGTTGTGTCAGCTAAGTTAGCATGCCTTCTTCTAAATTCATTTCCTTAATCCAAAACCAAATCACATTTTTTTATGTATTATCCTAATTAATTCGTTGAATTTGATCTCTCCTTTTCTGAAAATAATAATACTAAAATATAAAGAAAACTGCAGCAGCAGGTTTAACATCTCAACAAAATCGTCTCTTTTGGGGGACTAATTAGTAATTCTCAACTTTAGTAAAAAAAACATTCTTGTTCATTATTACTAATAAGTACTAACAATTTTTGAAATATAATTTTTAATATTAATTTTGTTATTCTTTTACCAAAAGTGTCAAAATAAAGTACTTCATCTGTCCCGTAAAGATAGAAAAAGTAGCTCTTTCACAAGAATTAAAAAAGTAGTTAATTATAGGTAATTTGTGATAATTTTCCTAAATTGTTCTTTTAATTTCTTAAAGTAAATCATAAAAAATTAGTGATTCACACAACCTAAAGCCACTATATAAATATTAGCTAATAGAATTTTAGATGCATAAAAAGCATATATTGAAACTTTAAATCAATTAATGTTGATATAAAGGTATTTTAATAATTTTGTAATTAACTAACATTAGTTTTTCTATCTTTGTGGGACAAAAAAATTAGCTACTTTTTCTATTTTTATGGGACGGAGGAAGTATAAATTATACGAATAAAAGTTACTTTAGATGAGATAATCAAGTCATAAATTTCACAAAAATGTCATAAACAAGGAGAACAATGGATATAGTTCACTTGAAAGAAGGGCAAGCAAATTTAATTAATCTTCTCGGGTTAATTATTTTTACGAATACTCAACTATAATAATTTTATAAAATAGTTATCGAATTTTTAAAAGTAACAAAACAATTATCGAATTACATCATTTTGACAAAATGATGGCGGAATTATAAAAAGTTATAAAATGATTACCGAACTTGTATTTTCTTGCAAAATAGTTACCAAACTATTTTTGTTATAAAATGATTACCGACTTGATGCCTCACTATATATTTTTGTCTCGTCCACATCAGCAATCGGGTAACCGTTTTGTGAAAAAAATATAATTTGACAACCGCTTTACAACTTTTTATAATTCATAGAGAAGTTATATTACGGTAATTATTGTATGATTTTTTATAATTCGGTAACCATTGTATAAAAAGGTTATAGTTCGAAAATTGGAAAAATATTTAATCTAATTATCTCCCTACGAACATCACTTGCTTAGATGGTTATAACTTATAAGATTTAATTTGTTGTAGTTTTATATCAGCCAGAACAACAACTTCAAAAAAAAAAGGGTTAATTGCAAATTAATACACGAACTTTACCGTAATTTGCAATTACAACACGAACTTTGAAACTTGGCAACTTAATACACCAACTTTCATTTTTTTGGCAAATTAGTACACCGACCAATCATACAACAACACTTGGCTGTATATGACAAGGTCCACGTTAGTGTTTTTCCAGTTTGGTGTATCAATTCGCCAAAAAATAAAAATCGGTGTACCAATTTGCCAAGTTTTAAAGTTCGTGTTGTAATTGCAAATTAGGGTAAAGTTTGTGTATTAATTTGCAATTAACCCAAAAAAAAATTATGAAGAGGCAAGATAACTTCAAAATATTTATTCATATGCGATATATCTAACATAAATATTTTATCCTTAAATAATTTTTAGAATTTTGATCAATAATTTTCAAAAAGTTAATCAAACAGAAGATGATTCACATACAAACAAAAAGATCTTGATTAAATTAAGAATTCTCAACATGCAACAAAAAAAGGGTAAAATAAAATAATTTTTCAAACTGAACCGAACCAATAATCAGTTCGATTTGATTGATTTCGCTAAAAAACGTTTCAAATATCTCATAACATTTAAAATCGGTTAGTTTAGCCCATTCACGAATGACAACTTTTTCGGTTTGATTCACGAATGGTTAGAAAAGGTTTCAATTATCACAAAATGGGCTAAACTAACCGATTTTGAAAAATTTGGTTATAACTGACAACCCGCAGACATTTGATATTTTATTGAAATTAATCTTAATTTTTATAATAATATACTCTAATTTTTATTCTCTCATATATAAAATATAAATTCAAAAACTATATTGAATTTTTTTTAATTAAATCATTTGATTTAGTTGACTAATATCAAAATAAAATAAAATAATTAAAGTGTTAATAAAAATAAAAATAAAAAATTATATTATTTGATTTTCAAATAAAAAGGATGAAAGTGTGGATTACATTAAAAAATGCCCCATAGTTAAATTTTATATGTTCTGGTTTGAAAATTAAATTAAATTTGCATTTCCATTAAATTAACAGTAAAGGATAAAACTAAACACACAATTATCCTGTACTGCAAATTACAAAAATGCCCCAAAGCATATGCACTTCAAAAACTCCATATAAGACGGGACGCCCAATCCCAAAAAACACAGAAAAAAAAAAAACAAATACTTCTTCTCATGGCAACCATAACACCCAGAGATGAATCTGATTACGATAGTAGCTCTTCCTCCATCACCATACCAGACTCTAGCCGGAGCTGGATGAGTAACCTCAGCTTCGGCAGCCGCCGGAGCTCCGTCTCCGTAGCCTCTTCTCTAGCTGAATCATCCTTCTCCACTCCCTATAAGCCACACAAAGCTAACCAAGCCGCATGGCAAGCCATCAAGCGCATACAAATGGCTAACGGTCGAGTTGGGCTCGACCATTTTCGGCTGCTTCGACGATTAGGCAGCGGCGATTTAGGGAACGTGTATCTGTGCCAAATAAGGAACCCAGTAGTGGGTATGGGTCAGTGTTTTTATGCGATGAAAGTTGTTGATAAAGAAGCACTTGTTATCAGGAATAAATTGCAGAGAGCTGAAATGGAGAAGGAAATTCTGGGTATGCTTGATCATCCGTTTTTGCCTAGTTTGTATGCTGAATTTGATGCTTCTCATTATTCTTGCTTGGTCATGGAGTTTTGTCCTGGTGGCGATTTATATGCTGCTCGACAACGTCAGCCTGGTAGACGCTTCAGCATTTCATCTGCTAAGTAAGTCTCTATTTGTCTTCTTTAAACTTTGTGTTCATAATTTTTCGACTGTTCTCATTTCAGTTATTATCATTTCAACGTTCTGTTTTGGTACCGCATAATTAAACGTAAATTTCATAATTAGTGTGTAGTTGTAACTAATTAATGATGCTAAACTAATTAAGATTGTGTTGAATGTAGGTTTTATGGCGCTGAGACACTTTTAGCCCTAGAGTATCTACACATGATGGGGATTGTTTACAGAGACTTAAAACCAGAAAATGTTCTCGTAAGAGAAGATGGTCATATCATGCTTTCAGATTTCGATCTTTGTCTTAAATGTGACGTCGTCCCACAAGTTTTAAAATCCAAACAACCCAACTCATCATTACAACAACCTATTGATCAAGATGACCACACAAATATTCAATCTTGTTTCATTACACCATCTTGTTCCACACCAATTCAGCCCGTTCTTTCTTGTTTCTCATCTTCAAACAGAAAATTCAAGAAATCTAAAAAAGTCGCAACAATCACAGAACGAGCCGACACTAATAATCATAATCAAGATCAAGATCAAGATCATCATCAAATTCAAGAATTAGTAGCGGAACCGATAAACGCGAGATCAAAGTCATTTGTGGGAACACATGAATATTTAGCACCAGAAGTGATATCAGGACAAGGACATGGAAGTGCAGTGGATTGGTGGACATTAGGTGTGTTCTTGTACGAGATGTTATACGGAAGAACGCCGTTTAAAGGCGAGAACAATGAGAAAACGTTGATTAACATTCTTAAACAGCCGTTAACTTTTCCAAGAATTGCTGTTAATAGCAGCAAAGAGTATGAAGAAATGGTGAAAATTCAAGATCTTATAAGCAAACTTCTTGTCAAGAATCCAAAGAAAAGAATTGGAAATTTAAAGGGTTCAGTTGAAATCAAGAGACATGAGTTTTTTAAAGGGGTAAATTGGGCTTTGATTAGGTCAGTTAGACCACCAGAAGTTCCCAATGAGAGTATTAAGATTAGGAATAGCATTAATGGTAACAATATTAGTACTATTAGAACTCAAATACCAAAGTTGAGTAAGAAAGAAAGAGAAGCACCTTATCAGATTCCTCAGCATCACTTTGAGTATTTCTAAATTAGACAAATTGTAAATAAAAATAGGATTAGGTAAATCAGGAAGCAATGATGTCAATGTATGACATCAAAGATTTAGTTGTTTTATTATATGTTTTCCCTACTAAATATATATCTAATGAAAGTACTAGATTTTACTGTTTAGTCTCTACATATGGTCCTTTTAAATGGCTTAATACATAGTTTGACCCTTGAACTTGTACCCTTTTACCCATCTAACCCTCAAACTTAACGTCTCACCTATCGAACCCCTGAACTTGTTAAATAACCCGATTTGACCCCCGAACTTAATAAATACGTAAACATTGAACCCCTCCGTACACAATTTTTTCTAGAATGTTTCAAGTGACAGGTGGACACGAAGGGTTCAATATTTACATATTTATCAAGTTCAGAGGTCAAATCGGATTATTTAACAAGTTCAGAGGTTCGATAGGTGAGACGTTAAGTTTAGAGGTTAGATGGGTAAAAGGGTACAAGTTCAGGGGTTAAACTATGTATTAAGCCCCTTTTAAATTGTAAAAGCAAATACAAGATTGGATTGGATTGGATTGGAAGTTTTAAGATTTGAGCATAATATCCAATATATAACTATGTTCCTATTGGTTAGGCCCTCCTTATGATACATTATCAACTTTAAATAATTGAACACTTGTTTATTTGGTTATACATATGTCTATGTATTGTTTGCCATATCATGTTATACATTTAATGTTGTTATTAATGGATTGATTAATTAATGTTTGTGTGGACCTTATGTGTAAAAGTAGAAGATCACATAATTGAGGTAATGTGATAGTCATGAGAAGTCTATGAACTCATGTGGTGGCAATTATGGCCCTTCCTCAATGATGGTAAATATGATAAAGATTTTTGGAAATGATTCCTTCAGAAACCATTTTTTTAGAAACATTATTTTTCAATTGCCAGAAATTTTAATGGCATTGCAGTCACATGTTCTTTCACCGTTCTATCTACTACTATAAAACAAAAGCTCCATCATTTCTTTCCGCTCCTTAATTCTTTTGCTTTTTCTATATACATATAAATATCCATTTACTATATATTATACGGTATAAATTACAAAACATGAGTTTCTATGATTATTTTTAAATAAATTGATGTTTTGATGAATGTTGATTGATATTGATTAAGAGATTGTTGTTGAAATGATGATCATTAATAATAACAAGTGTTATTTTGTAATTTTATACCAATCACAATTTCCATGATTGATGGAATCAATTTTTGTTTTGGATAGGAAAATGGTGTAATTATTGGGCTTAAGTAGAAAGTTAATCCACAGAGTGATGACTTTGGAAGTAACCAAAGTTATTCATACCACATTATATTTCATGGTACCAAAAATTTCTTTGGAGTACAATAAATTAGTAGATAAATAATTAGCCATAAATTAGAAGATTGTTATATAAATATCAGTAGACTTTTACTGATATTTAGCAAATTTATTTATAGTGAATGATGATGATAAATAAATCGTAGTAGAGTTTTACCTATGTTTATGCAGCATTAGAGTTGAGGAATAAGATAAAGTGATTGTTTAAAATGTCAAACCTAGAAGAAGCATATACAGTGAAAAGGGGCAAATATTGATATCGTATATATGAAAAGAAGCAAATAAGTAAATTGGTTGAATCATTAATGGAAATTTTGGGAGGGAGAGATGATGAGCAAAATCAGTAGCAATGGCACGCGAGCTTTGCCTTTGTTTTTCTTTGCCCCACTACTTTTGTACTCTATATTTACCAATCAGCATGCATGTACAAAGTCACACTACTCTTCTTTTTATTCATCTACATACTCACTTTCTATATTGTCACCACTCCAGCTTCAAAAACATTTTGAATAAATTATAGAGCTTTTATCAATTCTTCATTCTTTATATTTTGATAACAATGACAGTTTAACTATCATTTTAAGCCCATTTTTACCTATGTAGACAATGAAAAGTAATAGTAATTAAATAAAAGTATTAAATCATATGGTGTGGTTAACCACATTTTATGTCTTTCACACAGATCAAAATTAGTATAAAATTCACAGAATAATTTTCTATTATTGTAAAAGTAATAATTAGTTTATCAAAATATAACAAATGAAATAATAATCGTAAAAATCGGATCAAACTGGGAATTTTCCAGCTGTCCGGTCCACTTACGACCATTACATAATAAGGAAATAGAACAATTTTTACATTAATAATCTGGTAGATTGGTATCAGATCCGTCAATATTAGTAAAAAAAATCACTAATATCGTTTGAATTAGAAGATGATTGATGTTGTTGATCTCTTTTTTGAAATATTCGTCTATGTTCAACTTCCCAATATGCACGCATATGTGGATCATGAATTGAATAAATTAATAAAATGTTTATTTTTCAAAAAA
The DNA here is from genome assembly GCF_937616625.2 of Mercurialis annua. Lineage (NCBI taxonomy): Eukaryota > Viridiplantae > Streptophyta > Magnoliopsida > Malpighiales > Euphorbiaceae > Mercurialis > Mercurialis annua. The sequence continues at coordinate 51,509,639 of NC_065570.1, read as the reverse complement.
ATTAATATAAATCAAGTATTAAATAATATGAGGAATGAAATAGCTATTTATTTTTATTTTTTGAGGGGAGTAATTATTCCATAAAATCATAAAATAGCAATTCGATAGAAAAACTATCCCATGAACCAAAGTAAAAAAATAGTCGTTTTATGCGGGATGGTTATTTCATTCCGTACATATTTCATAAACTTTAAGGTCTTAAAATCATAAAAAGAAAATAGGAAGATTAATTAGTCATCAGTTATGGCCTCTTTTTCTTTTCTTTTTACACTACTCAATTACTATACTCATTGCCATTTATGAAACAAAATCCTTGAGAGGACTAACTTACAGATTAGCATAAGTGAAAATTGTTTCTTTAATGCTGAATTTAGTTACTGTTTGATGCACTAAAAGCAATGTTGAGCATACAGTTTCCAATAGTAAATCTAAAGGAAAGGAAAGAAAAGAGGGCAAAAGTGCTAATTGTACAAAAGCTGGGAACAAGGTAAAGTTGTGTGGGCAGGCCAATGTTAAAATCTTGGAGTATTTACAGAATCAAATAATTTTTTATTCAGAAAGCAAAATTTCATTTGACATAACAATCTTTCAGCTGTATTTCTTAGACCGACATCGTGCCGTTTGACTGTTCGTCGGCGTTTATACACTCCGATATAATTGATTTTGTTATAAAAAATATAAAACTAATAAAAATTAATAATAATTTTGAACTATATTAACTAAGACTTCTATAGTTTCAAAAAAAAAAAAAAACTAAGACTTCTATAGTCTATTTTCCAAAAGTTTAATTGTTGATAATTTATTTTTGATATTTTAAATGTAGTTCGTCGTCAGTTCAAATGCTTACAAGTATTATGGTTATGAGCTCCCATAGGAAAAGCTCATTTCCCCCCTTCAAATAATCATCTTCAACAATTCTTAAATGTTAGCTGCATGAAACTGTTTAAAATTATTTATAAGTTTATAAAAAAGATGATAATATTATAAAAAATTTATGAAATATAAATTTTTTGTATGTAGCAATTATTTCATATATTTTTCATAGCAGTTTTATAATTTTCATGAATGGATTAGCTTTTGTTAAATGTATAGTAAAATATTTCTAATGCACTCTTATAAATGAGAGTCTTTGATAAAAGAGAGTGAGTAGTTATGAAAATCAAAAGACACTTTGATTATAAAGTAAAGGGGTGTTTGGTTCAGTTTTTCGCTGGAACATTTATCTTTTACTTTTCAAAAAGCTCCACCTAAGTGTTTGGTGAGATTTTTTTAAAAGCTTTTTGGAGCTTTTTAAATCTCTAACTGCTGTTTGAAAAGCTTCATTTTAAAGTTTTTTGCCAACAGCTGTTAGCTGTTTCAATTTTTTTAATTATCTAGACAAAATTACCCCTATTAGAATATATCGTTTTTTAATATATAAAATTATTTAAATTATTTTTAAATATTCTAATTGTTTATAAATTATATAAAATTATTTTATTTATATTAAAATAACTATAATTTAATTTTTTCTAAAAATAAATCATAAATTTATCAAAAAAGTATCTAAATAAATTTAAACTAAATATTATTTTTTATAAAAAATAATAATTAATATATAATATAATATATTTTTATAGTTTAATAAATAAAAACAAAAATTATGCCCTTGACATTCATTTTATAAATAAACAGCAACAACTAATCAAATCTCACTAAACACGTATGGTTTACCAGCTATCAGCTACCAGCTATCAACTAACAGCTATCAGCTACAGCTAACAGCTACTAGTTATAAGAAACAGTTGAACCAAACATACCCTAAATGTATAAGCTCTACAACTGTTATGTGTAGTTTTTTATTTGTTTTGTATTCATTCACGCATTTAATTTTATACCGGCTTGTATAAAATTTCAGATATGAAATATTCATGATAATATTATTAAAAGGCTATGGAAAGATTATGAAAATGCTATAAAGTGGTTATCAAAATATTGTGAAAATATTATTAAACCAATATGATTTTTTGAATATTAAGATATTATAGATTTAAGTACCTATTTTACTTTTATACTGAAAATGTTCAATTATTTTATAAAAGCTCATTTGTGTAATTAATATTTATTTATTTATTTATGAATAACTCTTCTTCTTATTGCCTTTCACCTTAAATATATAACTTTATTTATTTAATAAAATATACAATTATAACAATTTTCTTATAATTATTAAACATTGTAAAAGTAATAATAAAATATACAATTTGAAAATCTTAAATACATTTATTATTTTTACCTAAAGTATTAATCTGTACTGTTTTCAAAGATTTATTTTGAAATTAAAAGTTTATATATATTAAATTAAATAATAAAATTAAATTTGTTTTATTTAAAATTTAAATATTTTTTAAAAAATGTAAATATATACATTTAATATTCATTTTAGTAATAAATACGCTTTTTTAAAAGTTTTATTTTAAATATACTTTCAATTTTTTTTTGTAATGGCTCAAATTTACCTTTCTTCTGAAATTGAGGATTAGACAACGTTTAGATGAAGGGTATAATTGAGCTGTTTTGTTTTTAAATATAACGAGATTACGAGATAACTAAGATAAATAATACTCCACTTAAGGTGAAAAGATCAAGAGTGGCATGTTTGTACTTAACCTGTGGATGAGGGATAAATTAGTTTTTCCCATAAATAAAACAAGAAAAGATGAAGCAAATAAAACTCACTGGTTGCCCACTCACAAAGAAACCATCAACCATAAAAACGGAATATTGATTTTTTTTTATCAATAATAGTCTACTCTAATTGTTAGCGGGGTTAACGGAAGTTAGTGTTAGATATTTTTTAAATAGGCATACTGTCCGTGAGTGTTGAGGGTCGAACCCTTAATCACATACACATATTATTAGAATTTAGCCAACTGGGCCAAACCTTTAAGTGTATTGATGAACTTAAGCCCTTGCAACAATTAGGACACATGTTCCGATCTCAAACACAGTTGCAGGTACACACCACCACCCATGGTATTAATTCACCACTTTATACTAAACCAGTGGCTTGTTGCTTTAAAGAGAAATTAATTTACTATTCCAAAAACTAAAAGAAATTAATTTTAGCATATGTACATCAGTTCATGTAAATTACTACTACTATCTTTTATTTTGGATTTGATTTTTGTGTCAGTGAGCTGATCAAATTTGTAGATATTCATGATGTTGTCTACACCCTCTACTTACATAACGTTTACAAACTCTATTTTACTTGAGTTTAAAATAGTTACCTCCATAAATATTTTCACCAGATAAATTGAGTAACCAGTACTGGTAGTGGTAGACCTGTTCACGAGTCCACTGGTTCTCGACTTCACGTTATCTATTCACAATTTTATATATCATAATGTTTTAACTTTATCAGTTTGATTTATTATTATTTTTAATTTGCTATTTGAAGCTTATGTGTCGTGATGTTGTATACGTCCAATATGACAAATTTTATACACGTAGATGTACAATATTGCACGACATCAGCTTTAAATGAGACGTGAATATATTTAGCAAAAATTGAGAAAATGATAAACCAAACTTATAAAATTTAAAAAATATATATATATTTAACAACAAACTAAAATTATTTATTAATTTATTTTATCTTCATAATTTTATCCATATAACCTCTCAATGTGTTGAGAAATGTAAATTTTAAATAATTTTAAAAATATTAAAAGAATAATATTATACAATAATAATGTATAGATCAAATTACATCTAATATTTTTAGAAGTGAATTTTGCAAAATTCAATTATTATGATTTTGGGTAAGCTGCTATGGTAAAATCAGTATTAGAGGTTTGCATTCAGTTTGTGTTAAAGCAAATAAACTATTTTCCTTTTCAAATCTGTTTATAAAAATGTGAAAATTTAAACCAATTTGAACTAATCACAATGAACCAAAAAATTCAACAATTTTTATATTATTAAGTCGAACTAAACTAAAAATTTTAGTTAGTTTTGATCATCCAGTTTGATTTGATTTGCACATTTCTAATCAGTATCAATACGAACTTAATTCTGACCGGCTTAATGAACTAGGTAGGAGGAGGAGTATTGAGAAGTGAAACCTTCTTCTATTAATTAAAAGTATTGATGCAAGCTTTTAGTAGTGTCTATTTTAATCTATGTGCTATAAGAAGTATTTTCTACATATTTCATTTACTGTTTTATCTAAGTGACCTAACATTTCTACTGTTGTCTCTAATATGTCCAAAATTCATATAAATTAAAGAAAAAAAGTAGCAGAACTGAATATTGGAAAAAGTGTAAAAGAACCCAACAGACAAAAAAACAGAGAAAACTAGTGACTAATTAAGATAAGTAATGTTAAAACTAGAAGTTGGAGTTAAAATGAAACCATCAAACTCTAATTCCTAAAACATGGGCTCTCCTTAAGTTGTCTATAAACTTCCATCTGCTTATAAATAAGTAATTTCCTACCACATACCTATTTTATTAACTAATTTCTACTATATCATTAGCTATTTCTTCTACTGATAATTCAAAAATGGCGAAGAATGTAGCTGAGTCTCCTCTTGAGATAACTAGTTCAAGCTTGGGTTCACTTGACCAAAAGCTGGCCATGGCTAAACGTTGCTCTCATGGTAATCACTCATCCTTTTTTTTTTCTTGGAACATGTTATCTACATACATACATTTATTATATATATATATATATATATATATATATATATATATATATATATATATATATATATATATATATATATATATATATATATATATTCTCTTTTTTACTTGTAGCTTTTTATCCTTTCTTCTTTTTGAGCATGCTTATAATATGGTTTAGTTTCTGGCATTTATATATATTCATTAGCTAGTGGCGGAATCAAATATAAAAAGATGACGTAAAAAAAGTAAAAATATGGTTAGTGAGCTTAAAAACGAGCAAGCCGAAAGGAGTATGAAAAAAATCAGAAATAACCTAGTAACAAGCGGTCATAAAATGTGCGGCCTAAAATTCCGCCCCGAGCTCAATTGATACTCGAGTCGATAATTGTGAAATGTCGAACAATAGCTCGAGTCACATTTATGTTACCAAAACAAAAATACTTTTCTATTAGATGTTGGATATTTTAAATCAAGTTAGATTATGAATGAAAGGCTAGATATGCCTCTTTTTAAAAGGGGACCATAATAATTTGCAAAATTGGAACTTTCTTTTTTTTTCTTAATTAATTTTCATCAATACTATATAAAAGGAGCTTTAGACCAAGATATATAATATAGTGTCATCAAAATGGTATGATGAACCATATTTTCTTGGTCAAAGATTGATGGCTACAGATTCTAAGTGCCATTATGGTTAGACATGGTGATACTTAAAATCTTGTTTATTCATTTTTCATCATTTTCAATCAAAAAAATAATGTGGACCAAAGTTAAGATGTTAGTTGTGTTTTGATGGATGAACAGAAGGCGTAGTCGCCGGAGCTAAAGCAGCCATTGTTGCTGGTATTGCCACTGCCATTCCAACTGTAAGTTGTCTTCCTCAATTATTTATTTTCAGTTTTATTTGCTAAACAAACAAAACTGAAATCTGACAAGACGGTGCTGTATTGATAATGCAGCTGGCCAGTGCAAGGATGCTGCCTTGGGCTAGAGCTAATCTCAACCACACTGCTCAAGCTCTCATAATTTCTACAGGTTAATTGGATTCTACAGAACAATTATGAGTCCCCATTTTCTATGTATTTTCTCTGTTAATGAAATTATAACTGTTTTTTAATTTATCATTGTTTCAGTTGCTGGAGCAGCATATTTCATAGTTGCAGACAAGACTGTTCTGGCTACAGCAAGAAGGAACTCCTTCAAGCAGAACCCTAACATTGAGGCATGACCTTATATATATGACCCCAGTTATGTAATCTATTGTCATCGAATAATAATCAACTACATTGAATAGAATATTCATGTTTAAGTAATGCGCTATCTTGATGGAAATGAAAACGTTAAAACGAAAAACAACGAAACCAAATTTTTACAAAATTAAGTAATAAATATTAAGTTTTGAATTTTAAAAGCGAAAACAGATAGAAAATACCAAAACGTAAGACTCGATAAGTTTATGTGCAACATTAGTGTAGCAGAAGTGGCAGAAAAGTTTTACCAATAGTCTTTACAAGAGCAAGAGCCATCTTTGAAATGATGGAACCGATTTCTATCTCTTGCAATAATTTCTCTATTGAAGATCTTCGAAATTAGCTTAATAGCAGAATGACAATTTCTGCAAACACGAAGATTCTTGACAATTCTAATTGTTGTTCCTGGTTTTGTACTTATCAAACCAAAAGCAATAGCCAATTTCTCACTGTGATGTCTTAAAGCTCCTTCTTTCCATTCCTCATCCATATCATACAACACCTCAGATGTATCTGCAACCAATCCAGCCTTCTCCAAAAGGATGTCAATTTCATCCAGCATTTTGTAAATTTCTACGCTCTGAGAATGTACTTTGTCGCCGACGACGAATTCATGAACTACACTATCCACTTCAATAGAGCTACAACCAGGAGTTCTCTTCATTCCCATGTCATTTAGCCTAGTTCTTATTTTAGCTACATCCTCCCATCTACCGGCTTTTGCGTAGATGTTTGATAAGAGCACATAAGCCCCGGGCTTGTCAGGCTCTAGTTTAAACAGATTTTTTGCGACAAATTCGGCTAATTCGATTTTTCCATGAAGTCTACAAGCTCCCAGCAGTGAGCCCCATATGGCCCCATCTGGATTCATTTCCATGCTCTTCATCAACGACTCTGCTTCATCGAACAATCCAGCTCGGGCTAGAAGATCTATCATGCATCCATAGTGCTGCAATTTTGGAGAAATATTATGATCTTCGATCATTGAACTAAAGAATTGACGCCCGAGATCGAGTAAACCAGCGTGGTTGCAGGCTGATAATACCCCAACAAAGGTGATGTTATCTGGTGTTAACCCTTCCTTAGTCATTTCTGAGAAAAGGCCAATGGCCAATTCTGCGCGTCCGTGCATTGCAAGACCAGAAATCATTGCATTCGATGATGCCAAACTTTTAGAATACATGCCATCAAAAATTTGTTTAGCTGCCTCTATATTACCACATTTTGCATACATGTCAATTAGGCTTGTCCAAAGGGCATCGTTAACCAAAATCTTCCTGTTCTTATCTATATAGGCATGAATCCATTTACCAAGCCCAAGAGCACCAAGGTTAGCACAAGCGGGAAGAATGCTTAACAAGGTCACATCATTAGGATCTACATTTGAACGAAGCATTCGCCTAAAAATCCCTAATGCTTCCTTATAGCAACTCATATGAGTATACCCACCAATCATAACATTCCAAGAAACCACATTTTTATATTCTATACCCTCAAATAATTGTTGAGCTTTATCCAATTCTCCACACTTAGCATACATATCAACAAGGGCATTTGCGAGCCTAAGATTCGATCCAAGTCCACGCTCTTCAATCCAAGAACTAACGGAATTTCCCACATTGAGTGATCCTGACTGAGCACAAACACTTAAAACATTAAGCAATGTACTCTCATTCGGTGTGACACTCTCTTTTAGCATCTCTTCATAAAATGCTAAAGCCTCTCCGAATCGACCACTTTGAGCATACCCGGAAATCATAGCATTCCAAGAAACAACATCTCTAACAGGAATTTCATCAAAAAGCTCTAAAGCCTGGTCAAGGAAACCCCTCGAAGCATACCCTGTAATCAAAGCCGTATATGAAACAACATCTCTCAGAGAACTTTTATCAAACACTAATCTAGCATTACCCAATTCACTATTTTGCATATACATAGTAATTAAAGAAGTATGAACAAATGCATCATCATCAAATCCAAGCTTTATAATCTGTCCATGAATCTGTTTCCCTTCATGGGTACTTGAAATTCTAGAGCAAGACTTCAAAACAAAAGGAAAAGTATAATTATTTGGAGAAAAACCAGAAGAAACCATATCAACATAATACTCTACAGCTAAAATTGGGGATTCACTAATTGAAAGACCCCTGATGATATTATTCCAAATAACTTGATTGGGGTTTTGAATAGATTTGAAGAGTGAGAGTGCATAAGGGAGATCACCAAATGGCGAAACGGCACAAAATTCAATGAGTTTGCTGAGTGCAAAATGGGTACTGTGTAGACCATTTTTGAAAATTTGGGAGTGGATTTGTTTCAGAGTTTTGAGGCTTTTGCATGTGGAGAGAAGTGTCAGCGATGGATGGTTTTGGAGATGCTTATACGAAGGATCTGATGCGGGTAAGGCATGGAGATTTGCTTGTGGAATTGTAAATGAAGAGGAAGCCAACATTTTGATCTTTTTATTTGTGGAGAAGAAGAAGATAACGGTCAACTAAATACGAACCCCGCCAAAAATAAATACCGGACGTTTCATTCTTGCTTGGGCTCATAGGCCTGTCGTTTCGTCCGATGTTTTCCTGTCGTTTAATCGGATGGCCAAATATAAGGAACAATAATGAGGAAATTACACCCTATATCTTATTTTTATAAAAATATACATTAGCGACTCAAAAAAATAAATTATGCAGAAATCTCTCAATTAGCTTTTAAACTTTTCATTTATACCTCATCATAATTTCAGTACCATTTTACCCTTCATTAATGAGCTGTCACACATTATACATGCCTTTTTCTTCTTTTATACTTAACTTGGGACCCACCAACAACACACCATTTATCAAGCTCTGCCAGTGATGACAAACACACCGGCAACAACTATACCACCGACGCCGGAACTGACAAAGGTCATACCAACAAAGAGCCTTGACAAAGGTCATACATTTCGGAACCCGACCGAGCTTTGACCCGGCTCATTTTATCATAAGAAGTGGATATCTAACCGGCACAGTGAGCTAAACTAGATCGCATTCGGAAGAGAGATTGAGCTGAAAATGGAGAAAGAAATCATGGATCTAATTACTGCTAATAGTAGAAGAACAATGAATGAGTTGATAAGAAAAGGTCGGGTCAGATCAAATGTAGTTTGGATAAAAGATAGTGGTATTACTGCAGTGAAGCAAACTAGTTACTACGTTGGGGAGGAATGTCCACAGTGAGCTAAACGATGAGGCTCGCGTTGTGAGTTAACTGGCATATTTTGGATTGAGAGTGGGAATATGAGTGTTTGTGGTGATGATAGTGAAAACTCAAGCAATTACCTTCACCTCTAAGGCTCTAATCCAATTGACCAACACAATAGTGACAAAAACATTTATACCTGCAAATATATATTACATTACAAATTGTCTTTTTTAATTTAAAAATTTATTATCAACTTTAAGTCAAATCTAAACCAACTCTTAATTATTTAATATTTATAGTTAATTAACAATTTTTTTATCTATTTTTATTTTTATATCATTTTATTATAGTTTAAATAAAAATATTGTAAACTACTTTTAAAATTAACTTTATATTATACTGATGTTTTTTTTTTATTTCTTTATCATGTATGTAAATAACCAGAAATCAACTCATCGTCAACTTTCTATTTCAATATACATTTATTATTTTATCCAGTATTTAAGTAACCATAAATTAATTTATTGTCAACTTTAAATTCATGCGTGTAAGTAACCATAAATTTAACTCATTGTCCACTTTATATTCTAGATTTAAATTTATTAATTTATTATGTGTTTAAGTAACCATCAATCAAATTATTGACAACTTTAAATTTAAAATTTATATTAATTAGTTTATCATGTTTTTATATAAATATTAATCAACTTATTGTCAACTCTTAACTAAATATTTATTATTCTAAAAAAACTTAATATTTATTAGTTTATAATCGGTTTATGTAACCATGAATCAACTTTCATTGTCAACTTTCGATTTTAAATATACATATATTAGTTTATTATATGTTTTTATATTCACGAATCAACTTAATGTCAACTCTAGATTTCATACAACTTTAACATTTTTATTGTCTCTTATTTATATTTCAAATATACATTTATTATTATCTTATCCAATATTTAAATAATCACAAATTAACGTATTGCCAACTTTATTCATGTGTATAAGTAATCATAAATTAACTCATTATCCACTTTATATTCTAGATATACATTTATCAATTTATTATGTGTTTAAGTAACCATAAATCAACTCATTGTCAACTTTAAATTTTAATTTTAAATTAATTAGTTTATCATGTTTTTATATAAACATGAATCAACTCATTGTCAACTCTAAACTAAACATTTATTAGTTTATAATCGGTTTATCTAGCCATGAATCAATTCTCATTGTTAATTTTCAATTTTAAAAATATATTTATTAATTTATTATGTGTGTTTATAACCATGAATCAACTTAATGTCAACTCTAAACTAAACATTTATTAGTTTATAATCAATTTATCTAGCCATGAATCAATTTTCATTGTTAATTTTCAATTTTAAAAATATATTTATTAATTTATTATGTGTGTTTATAACCATGAATCAATTTAATGTCAACTCTAGATATCATACAATTTTGACATTTTTATTGTCTCTTATTTATATTTCAAATATACATTTATTATTTTATCCAGTATTTAAGTAATATTGTCAAATTTAGATTCATGTGTATAAGTAACCATAAATCAACTCATTGTCCACTTTATATTCTAGATATACATTTATTAATTTATTATGTGTTTAAATAACCATAAATCAACTCACTAAAATTTATTTGGTAACTACGCTTATTTTCATATATCAGATCAATCAATTATCAACTTAAATCACCCAAAGATCAACCTAAAATCAACCAAATATCAACCTAAAATAAACATAAGATCAACCCGAAATTAACTTGAGATCAACTATACATCAAATTTAATTTTATTCTGTCTCAATTAAATTTTAGTTTTATTTCACGTACAATATTATTTTCTTTTCTATTGTTAAAGTAACCTTGAATCAACTCTCATTGTCAATTTTCAATTTTAAAAATACGTTTATTAGTTTATTATGTGTTTTTATAACTATCAATTAACTTAATGTCAACTTTAAATTTCATACAACTTTTTTGTTTATATTGTCTCTTATGTAGCTGCTATTTAAAACATATAATTGACAATGAGTTAATTTACGGTTACAAAAATACGTAATAAAGTAATAAATATATATTGTAAAATACAATATTTTGTTGTTCCTTTAAATTAATTATATATATATATATATATATATAAATACCTCCAGTTTATTTCACGTTTAAATATATTTATCTATACATAAATATAGTTCTTTTGCAAAAAAAAAATCATATTTTTGGCTTGGATCTAATTTAGTATCCACTGCACTAAAATTAAAATCATCAATTCCCTTGTTTATCTCTATATCACAGAACACAAATCCACATTCAACATCCCCTTTAAGTCTCGTGGAATCAACTTCCGGTAAAAACTCTCAGCGGAAAGTTGTAATTAAATCTTCTTTTTCTCAATTCTCATACTATAATCACAATCTGTACAAGAATTAAACATCTCAGCTTTTAGTTTTTTCTTAGCTTATCATCATCGTATTACTCCCAATTCTCATGAAACTCTTATGCCATGGAACAAAAAATTTGAAGAAAGAGCAAATTTGAAGCAACAATTAAACGACGACGACACCAGTTAAAGCAGTGTTGGCAACGGTCAACGCCGGAAAGTTAACAGCAGCTGTGGACATGGAAACGGCGACGGCAATTGTTAGCGACGAAGGCAAGGATAACAACGCCACATGCTTTTGATCTCTTATTTTCCCTTCTTAAAGAAGGGGGGCATAAGGGTCATAGTTTAATAACAAATTGGTATATATTGGGTTTTGAGGTATTTATGAAAAAAATTATTTTGCCGTGAGAGAATTTTGCATATTAATATTTTGTGAGGTACAAATGTTAATGAATTGCAAATTTGAGATATTTGTGTACTTAGCCCAACAATAATCTACATACAAGACCCACTGTTTAGAAGATCACACTAATAGTGAAAGGCCCAGTTTGGCAATGAGGAAGCATTTGTGTTATTCTTCAAACTCTAGATACAGATAGAAAAAAAGAATGAAAAAATAACATAGGACCGATTAAAACTTTTAAAAATACATCTTTTAAGTTTACATATTACACCTAATTCTTTTTCCACTTTATACCTAATTTGTTTTTCTTTATAAGCACCATATTGTAAATGTCTCAGAAAGGTATTCTTAAGGTATATGATATATGTAGACATTTTTCTTCAAATAACGGAAAGAAAGATAAGAAACTGATAATGTATCCAATGATGATTTTAAGAGAAATGTGTCCGCTTGACGAGTTATATATCCGTTTGGAGAAATTCAAAAGACAAGATCGACGCGCAACGCCAGATTGGGCAATTGAATCGTATTTTTATAAATAGCTCATAAAAGTTTCAAAGAATTGTGTTATAGATCTAAGAAATCGAACTAATTCTTTTTTTTTTTAAAAGTTTATGAGTCAATTTGATGAATTTCATAGGTCGGAGAAGATTGCGTGCGGAAATTCGAACCTCATACGGCTAAAAATCCCTTTTCACATTTAATTAACTTTTTTTAAAAAAAATATTGATATTGACAACCTAAAATTACAATCCCTAACTAGCCTCAAATCAGCCCGAAAATTATTAAATTCGATAAAAACGATCAACTTAATCGAAAATCTACCAATTATGTGAAGATAAGCAATAGATTCTTTAATCATATCAACAGAAAACGAATCAAAGACTTATAAATAGCACATCTGAGGATCCTATCAGTTCCTAAACACACATAAATCATCTCTTTTTATTATTTATTGTATTTAAATTACTATCAATGTTTAAATATATTGTTTTAAGCTATTTAGTGTTCTTCATTTATAAACCATTGAATTATAATTTTGCCATTAGATCTATTTTTCAACTAGATTAGTGTGATTTTATGTTGTTATAGGGTTTAAAAAAATGAGGCATATCGTTACTTACTCGTTTTTATTACATTTTTACATGACACCCGAGGGTGAATATTTTTAACCATCTGCTGCTAGAAGAGATGATGGTGCTACCATATTTTTCCAGTTATCTAACTATGCCATCCTAAAATGGTGCCGACACCATCTTTTTCGGAGTTGATGTTTTTTCATCTATACTTTGCATTGAGGTCTGAAACCTATTTCTAGAAATTTTAGATGTTGTCTCGTTTGTATATTCAAACAAATTATGTAACATTGGAGATTAGATAACATGAGATATAAATTGTTTTTAACTTTAAATATATAAAATCGTTGTTATATGAGTATGTTGATATTGTTTAGGGTTTGAATATAAATCCATAATTATTTTTGATAGGGCACCAATCCAAATTTTGCATTGCCAATTAATTACAATTTAATAATCACTTAATTAATTTCAAATTAATCAAACATCTAAAAATCATAAGACTGCTATAAAAATAAAATTAGTGGCAGTATTAGGCATTAAAGTTAGTAACTAATAAAATTAGTTCACTTATTTTTATAGAAAAAAAAAGATAAAAAAAATTAGACTTAAAGCATATTTTAATAATTAAATGGCGTTTTTGAGTAATTTTGTACTCTTTTTTTCTAAATACATGACTCTTAACGATAAAATTTATAAGGTTATGAGATTCGATTTCTTAAACTCACATCCGTCATTATTTTTGGGTTTTATAAGTTATTCGAGACAATTACAATTCAATCTCTCAAATTTATCATTACGCGTCGATCTAATTTTAGTTTATTCAAATGGATCAATAACTCGTCATGCAAATGTGTTTCTTTGAAGGTCATTGAATGCAGGGGCGGATCCAGGGGGGGTCGAAGAGGGTCGTCCGACCCTTCTCGCCGGAAAAAATTTAAAAAAAAACATTTTTTTCATATAGGGGCGGTTGTAACCGCCCCTAGAAGTGATAGGGGCGGTTTTTTCCTTGTAGGGGCGGTTCACTGTTTTTACCTTTATTTTATTTATCTAAATGACCAAACTCAAAAATTTCGACCCTCCTGACTTGAACTCCTGGTGAATGCTCTAACTTTTTTTATCGATTTTTTTATATTCTGAAAAAAAAATATACAATAACATATAAAAACTAGAGCAATATCCGTAGCTAAAAATGTTTCGCATTTTGATTATAATAGGGTGCATACATCCACAATTTCCCATTTAAAATAGGCGATGTATACGTTTCTCATACAAAAACGATTCCTATATGTTTTTCTCGTGTAATTCACCAAGGATGTGGATTCTTGGGAGTATTATTGAACTACTTTTGATGGCAGTCACAGAAAAAGGAATAAAGTCGGATCTTTTATTTTGAATGAGGACGAACCTCAAATTCTCAAATCCAATTATAATCTCTCTTCCACGAGCTAATTACAATGTTTATTTACATGTAACACTCAGTAAAACCATGGTCCCTAAATTTATGAGACAAATTCATACAAGTTAAATTTAATCTAATTTAATGGTTTACTTAAAAAATCAAATAATTACATTCACTCTTATATTTTTAGAGCACCTGAAAATGTGATGATATTAATCTGCTGAAATTATTCTAGAAAAAGTCAATACACAAGTATAAATACGTCGAAATAAATATAAAATATTCAATACAAATATTTCACAAATTTTTTGTCATGGCAAAAAAAAACCAAACGTTTTGCAAAAATTTCTTACTTTTATCATAAACTTTAAAGCGTTTCGATCTTAGCCCCAATCACATTTTCTAATTAAATTATGTTCATTCGCTAAAATGAGTGACTTTAGTACTGATGTGGCCTGCTGGCAGAGGTTGCCACACAAGAAAATAAATTAGCAAAAGGTTCAGATTAGGGCTTTCAACCTTTTATCTAAGAATTTTTAATACCCTGGAATTTTAAATTGGTTTGACCAAACCTTTAAATTTGAAAAACGAAAAATAAAAATAAATTTATTAAATTTTTTATTTTTTATAATTAAACAGAAAATATATAAATTTATAATTATCATTAAATCAAGTTTTTAGCTAAAATATTTTAAACCAACAATAAAAAAAGCCAATAATTATAATTTATATAATTTTATTTTATTTTATTATAAATATAGATTAGTAAAATTTATTTGTTATTTAATTATATAAAATAAAAAATTAGAATTCATCGTTATTTTATTGCTTTTTTAATTTAAAGGTTAGGTTGGACAATTTTAGAGTCATAGGGTAAAAAAAAAATTAAAAGATTTTCTGCACCTTTAACCTATGTGGCAAGTACTGGCAGACTACATTAGCGCCACTTTAGTTAAATCACACACTTTTTAGTGGATGAACACAATTGACATAGAAAAATTTAGAATAAAATCGAGATTTTTTAGGCCTTACTTGGTTGAGGGTAAGTAGCAAATTTTTTTTACTTGATTCACTTTTTACATTTTATTTTCCGGAAAGTTGGATGTTTGACTTCTCTTTAACTAGTGAAGTAACTTTCCTAATAAAATTCAAGGAAATAGAACTCCCCTAGCATTTTTGTTGGTATTTTCTTAATTTAACCTTAATTCAAAAAATATATTTATATTATTTTATAATTGTTATTTATAATAAGTAAATATTTTTATTAAATATTTTATATTATATAAAATTCAAATAAAAAATATAATTTTTAAATTTTAATATTTAAAAACTCTCCTAAATAGTACTTGCATCGTAGATAATAAGCAAAAATTAAATTATTTATTACTCGATTTTTAAATTAAAATTATTTGTTTAATAATATAAAAATTATTAAAGGAATTTTATGTCTTTTAATTAAAAATATAGTATATTATATTAAAATTAATTTTATATTTTCCGGGAAGTAAAAATTGAAACAAGTAACATTTATTAAACTTTCTGGAAAATTAACTTCCCAAGAACTACACTTTCCGGGAAGTTAACTTCCCAGGAACTACACTTCCCGAGAAGTTACTTCCCAGAAATTGCTATAAAACGAACCAAGCGAATTAAACTTTGAGACAAAATGAAAACTTTAGCCAATACGGAATAGATTTAATTTCTTTTTTGGAAATTAAATTTTGACTAAATGATTATAATCACTCAAAAGCCCTCCACCTTTAATACGGAATAGATCTAATCACTCAAAAGCCCTCCATCTTTAATTTTTTTTTTCAATTGCACCCTGACGTTGAAAAACTCTCTCAAAACCCTCCCACCTTTAAATTCCATTCCAATTGCACCCCGACGTAGAAAAATTCTCTCAAAATCCCCTCACCTTTAGATTTTTTTTTCAATTGTACCCTAAATTGAAATTTTTTATAGTGTTTATTTTAAAAAAAAATTGGATATAATTTTTGGAAGAATGATTTTACATTATTAATAATATTAGTGTTTAATTAGAATATGGATTAAAAATGAAATATTATTTTTAAAAAAAAATCATGTGAAAAGAGGTCAATTTAATATTTTGGAGTACAATTGAAAAAGAATCTAAAGATGAGGGAGTTCTGAAAGAATTTTCCTACGTCAGGGTGCAATTGAAAACAAGTTTAAAGGTGAAGGGGTTTTGAATGGTTAAGCCAATGATTATAATATGTTAAAATTTAATTTATATATGTCTGGTTCATAAATTTAAAGGCTGAAATGGCCTTCTACTACTATTAATAATGTATGAGGAAATTATGCTAAGACTCCTCATGTATTTTATAATTCACACTTTGATCCCTCCTGTTTAAAAATTAAATAACATAATTTTCCATTTCGAATTCCGTCAACAGTTTAATACCTTTATCCATTTTTAGTGTTAGTCAACTGAGTAAAATGACTAATTTAAAAAAAAAAAAACTAAATCTTAGTTCTTAAACTTATATTATTAGTATGTTTGAATAAAAATCATAATATTATGATATTCTGAGAGTTACCGACTTCGATTTAATTTTTTTAATATTTATTAATGGTTTTAATTTTTTGAAAAATTTATTTTGTAGTTTTTAATTTTTTAAGTTTTAATAACTAAACGAATTGAGAAAATTTAAAACATTAAGAAATTAAAAAATTGAAATATAACAGAAGTAAAAACTAAATAAATTAGATTCATTAAGCCATTGAATTTCATGAATATAGTTTTTATTTGTTTCTATGTCAAAAAAAAAAATTAAGGATTAAATAGAAATAATAATTTTTAGTTAAGTTTCGATTCAGTTGACTAACACAAATGATAAATTTAAACTGTTGACGAAATCAAAAGTGCAGACCATATCGTCTAATTTTAAACAAAAAGAATTAGAGTGTAAATTATAACATAATAGAGGGCTTAAGAATAACTTGCTCACAATGTATATCTCTTGGGCAGCTTCAGTTCACCACAATCTGAGTTTAAGTAAGGAAAAAATATATAATATGGAACATTCTTTTTTTCTTTTCGTGAAAAGGACATGCATGTAAAGAGGATTTTGCTGAAAATTATGAAACGCCATTATTAAGCGAAGACAGAATATAACTTATCGAGAGTATATATGGTTGTGCAATTGTGCATGAATTATTGAATTATGAGAAGAAATTTATGTTCTAAAAACAAGAAAATAAATAATACTCATTCCGTCTTAAAATGATATGTCACTTTGACAAACACAAAAATAATTAAGAAATCTGATTCAATATGTTGTCAATGCCGCTAAATCGGTTATTGATTTGGCTTGGTATATAAATAAATTTCATATGTAAACTTTATTATAGAATAAACACTAATTAAAGTTTGTTTGTTAAAAAATTTATTTAATATTCTATTTTTAGGTTTTATAAATAAATCATACAGTCTAACTGAATTTTAATTTCATTTTTATAACTAAAAATGAGTTTTTAATATATTAAACTATATATATATATATATATATTTTAATTCAAATTGATATATAAAGTTTAAAATAATTTTTTTAATGAATTGTGTCTGAACTTTCATGACTCATTCATTTTAGTTTTTGAGCATTTACCTCTTTTACATTAATAATTTAAGGGCCTAATGGTAAAAAAAACCCAAACCTAAACGATTTGTTGCAATTTTATCCAAATCTTTTAATTTTTACAATAATATTCAAATTGCATTTTGTTGTTGTAATAATAGCCAAGTTGATGGCTAAACTTGTTGTTTTCAATTAAAATAGGGTTAGTTACATATAAAATCACTACCTTTACACGAAATTGCAAAAATAACACGACCTTTAAAACGTGGCAATTCAGGGCACCACCTTTCATTTCTTTTCAAAAACAACATGAGCACATTTTTAGTGACATTTTTGCTGACGTGGCATGACACGTGGCACTCACATTGGGTGTCCAAGTCAGCAAACTTTTATCTAAAAACGTGCTCATGTTATTTTTGAAAATAAATGAAAGATGATGCTCTGAATTGACACGTTTTAAAGGTCGTGTTATTTTTGAAAAATCGTGTAAAGGTGATGATTTTATATGTAATTAACCCATTAAAATATTAGGCTATTATTAGTTTTTGATGTATAATAATATAGTAAATGTCCCAAAAAATGACAAAAAAATAAAAAATTACATAAAAAGTGCAATTTGGCTATTATTACAATAAAATAATGCAATTTGGATATTATTACAAAAATTAAAAGATTTGGATAAAATTGCAATAAGTTATATAAGTTTGGGGTTTTTTTTGCCATTAAGCCTATTTTAAGTTATAAAAGTATATCCACAGGAATTCTTTGTCATTTTTGTTCATCAGAGTACTTGAAAAGCTAAAAATAAATTTTAAATTTACGCATGTAATTTTTCATTTTAATATTAAATAGACAATGTCATATCCATATACTATTGTAATCTATTTATTAATAGGACAACAAAATTTAAACAAATATGTAATTTACTTCTATACTTTTGGCAACGCTAATGATTGAAAAGCAATTAACATATTTATTTGATTTATATTTGAAAAACTAAAATACTACCAACGAGTTATATTTCAAATAGTATAAACGCTAAGTAGCAAACTAGCAAAATTATGGATTCAATTCCTCCCGCGAACATTTTTTTCTCCGCAATTATCCAAAAAAACTAAAAAAAACACTAATTTTTAGAAAACATTAAATATCTAAAGAACTATAGTTATTATTTTGGGACATTTGTAAAGTTACTTAAAAAATAAAAATATATGCAAAATTTAACTCATAAACTGAATATTTTTAGCCGTATCTAAAAAATTTAAATATTTATTTTTTAGCTCCGCAATTTCAAACAGTTTCAAAAAAAACACAAACATTTTCAAATACAGTTTCTAATGGATTTCAAACGGTTTTTAAAAAATATAAGTTGATATTGTTTTATAAACCGTTTTAAAGACAATTTTTAATGGGATTTCAAATGGTTTCTAAAGAAATAATTTAAAACCGTTTTAAAAACCGTTTGTAATGCAATTTCTAATGGGGTTTTAACAGTTTCTAAAAAATTGAGTATTTTATAAATTTTTAGAGTAAAAAAATAAATTTTCAAATCCAACATACTTTTACTAAATATTTTCAAAAACAAAGTATTTTTTACAAATTCTATATTATTTTTATTCCGGCTCTCATCTCCCGTCAATACCTTTTTTTCTTAATGCTACATTTATTGGATGCACATGCATGATCATGGAAACGAGTATGAAACATTATAGGTCGTTACTTTTGAATTATTGCAAAGAATGGAATCAAAAGCAAACAAAGGAACTTGGCAATGGATAAAGAACTTATTCCGAATGCAAAATCTCCACCATATTTTTCTACCCCTTTTAACTGCACCATTTCCAACCTCGACTGCATAAAACCTACGCACTAATCACACTAGTCATTCACAAAACAAAAAGCTAAAGTTGAATGACGGTAAAAATTTGATATTCGCTATTGATGTAAGAAAAATATAATTTGATAAGACTCGGTTACCACATAGACTCAATTTAGCCTGAATTTAATTAAAAAAAATTCATTGCATGAAATTTTAAAGTTCATTATCTAAATCGTCTAATCACTCAAAAATCCTCCATTTTTAATTTTTTTTTAATTACACCCTGACGTTGGAAAACTCTCTCAAAACTCTTCCACTTTTAAATTTCATTCCAATTGCACACTGACGTAGGAAAATACTCTCAAAATCCCCCCCCCTTTAGATTTTTCTCCAATTGTACCCTAAATTGGAAACTTTTATGGTTTTGATTTTAAAAAGTTAGTGGATATAATTTTACGAAGAATGATTTTTTACATTATTAATAACATTAGTGTTAAATTAGAATATAGATTAAAATTGAGATATTATTTTAAATTTTTTTTCATGTGAAAAGATGTCAATTTAATATTTTGAGGTACAATTGAAAAAAATCTAAAATGGGTGAGTCCTGAGAGGATTTTCCTACGTCAGGGTGCAATTGTAAAAACGTTTAATTTAAAAGTCAGAACTGACCAGCAGATTTATCTAATTCTCTCAGAAAATACCATCAAACTGTTGAGCATATGGAGGCAACAAAACTATATATAAGGCCTCACCAATATTACAACTCCAAAATTCACAATTCACCACAGCTACGTTGCAATTCGATACTTATAATTTTCAATCGTTCAGGTAATTAGCCTTCAACTTCACATCTTATAGGGGCCATCAGGATTAGTTCTTGCCAAGAAAAATTACACAAATTGGACCTATCTAATACCATAAGTTATACGATTGCATGGAAACTTGTACTATTTTCGAAAAATGCTTCTGAAACTCCGAAACCTTATATATATAACCTATTCTTATGTTAGAGCATTTTTGTTAACGTGCAACATAGCTTTAAGTGAAAGCTTCATTTAGCAGCTTTAGTTTCTGACTCTGTGCAATTAATTAATTAATGATCAGGTTAATTAGCGAATGAGCTGGAGTGGTGGAGACTGGATGTGCAGTGCATGCCAACACCAGAATTTTAGAAAAAGGGAAGTTTGTCAGCGATGTGGCTACCCGAAGTTTGACGGCCCTGATCCGGCAGGATGGACAAGGATTCTTCCGGGGGATTGGTATTGCAGTAGCACCAGTTGTGGAGTTCAAAACTATGCTAGCAGAACAAGCTGCTTCAAATGTGGTGCATTCAGAATTGATTACAGCGCCACTGCTTGTGGATCTCAAGCCTGCAATTTTCCTCCCGGATGGAAAGCTGGCGACTGGATTTGCCCTAGGTCAGTCATGCTTCCCTATCATGAGAAACAAAAATCAATATGAATTGCTTTGTCATAAAATGATGGGATAATTATTGCAAAATAATTTTATATACCCATAATTTTGATATATCTCTACAAAACATTTGGACATGGTCCGTCAATTTGACTATTTCGAATAATTATATTCAAACCCCATTCAATAAAATTTATATTCCCTAGCTAAATTAATCAAGTAAAAACACATAAGCAATCGACTTCGGATTAGACACATTATGGGTATATATAACTGTCTCAATTTGCAAAATTAACAAGTCAAACTGTTTTCTCTTTTTTAAGAATATATTTACCAAAACGATTAAAGTTATGAATATTTGAAAGGCAAAATGTCTTGTATATACAATAATTGTCCGTTTGTCAAATGTACTATGATTTTAAAATTGTGTCAGTTTGATCTATTATTTTTTATATGAATATAAAATGAAATGTGGGTATATTTGGCATATTTCGGACAAATAATGAATCAAACTGACACTATTTTAAAATCGTGGTATACTTTGCAAACAAACTATAGTTGTGGGTAAATGTGATTATGCTATTAGTAAACAAATTGTAGTTTTAAGTTGGCTTAATACATTTGCGCGTCCCTGCACTTTTCTATTTTTGCACATAAGATCCCTGCACTAAAATATTCCATCATTAAATCCCTACACTTTAATTTTTATCATCCCGAGGTCCCTCTGTTAAGGCGAGTGTTGACGCCGTTTATGCACTTTCAATTTTTTTAACTTTAGATCCCTGCACTTTTAGTTTTTTAATTTTACGTCCCTGCACTTTTAGTTTTTTAATGTTACGTCCCTGCACTTTTAAATGTAGAGATTGTGTATAAATATACATTAATTTTTAGTTTAATAAAACTAAAATTAAGTATAAAATATTAAAACTTATATTTTTTAATGGGTATGAATTTAACATAATTAAATAATAATAATGTCAAAATTTCTATCTTTTAATTATTATTTTATTGAATATTTAAATTATTCTTATTAAATGTTTAATTTATTGTTATTCGTCTATAAATAAAAAAATATAATATATTAATTTTTTTCATTATGTTGAAAAATAAAAGTGAATTTAATTTTTATTTTAAAAATTAAACATTAACTTAGAGAAATAAAACTAATTTTAATATTTATTATTAAATAATTAAAATAATATTCTATCCCGATAAATTTTTATTTTTTTAAATAATATAACAACATTGCACTTCAAGGTGTAAACGGACGTTTATCTTGATATATGTCAACTTCGAAATTAAGTATGTTATATAAGTTTACAAGTATGAGCTGTCTACTTCCATTTATAGAGGAGACATATCAAGCGGAAATCTAAATGGATTTCTAATCTCTTAATATTTTTTTATGTCACCTTTAATTTTTTTTAAACTAATTTTGAATATTTTTTGAGTAAGGACCTCATTCACGAAACGTACTCTAATATTTAAATCATATTTATTTTATTAAAATGATCGTTAATATAATTTTATTAAATTTTTAAATTATTATTACTTATCTTTAAATAAAAATAAAATTAATTAATTTTTTTTATCATGTTAAAAAATAAAACTGAACTAGACTTTTTATTTCTTAAAAGTAAATATTAAGTCTTATAAATAAAACTAATTTTAATATTTTTTATTAAAATATTAAAATGATATTCTATACCAATATTTTTTTATTTTTTAAAAATAATATAACAACATTGTACTTACAGGTGTAAACAGACGTCGATCCTCATATATGTCAATTTCGAATTTGAATGTGTTATATAAATTTAAAAAACAAAACTGGCTACTTCATATTTTAGAGGAGACATATAAGACAAAAGTCTTAATGGAATTCTAATTTTTTTATTAATTTTATCTAAATTGCCTTTAAAAAAATTTAAAATTAATTTTGAATATATTTCGAATAAGGATCTCATTTACGATATATACTCTAATATCTAAATCATATTTATTTTTATAAAGTGATCGTTAATATAATCTAATAAATAAAATATAAATAAATTTTTCTTTTTTATTTTATGAAAACAGTTGTAGGGACTTCGTTTCTATAAAATCAAAGTGCAGGGACGTTATTTGTATAAATTAAAAATGCAGGGACCTAAAATTAAAAGTGCAGGGACCTTATTTGTATATATCAAACTACAAAAATGAATTCTAGTCTCATTAACGGCGTGTGTGCTACACGCGCTAACAGAAGGTTAACAGAGGGATCTCAGGATGAGGAAAGTTGAAGTGCGGGGATTTAATGATGAGGTATTTTAGTGCAGGGACCTTATATGTAAAAAGAGAAAAGTGCAGGGACACGCAGATGTATTAAGCCTTTTAAGTTTTAACCTAATATAAGGAATGATAGTAATTATGCTATTAGTAATACAAATCCGACATGATTATGCATTAAGAAAGCAATCTAGGTAACAGTAGTTTAGAACTATATATTAATGTTTTTTTTTTTTTTTTTTTTTTTTACCAAAGACAGAATTCATTGATGAAGAGTAAATTACATTAGAAAGTCATATAACAAAGTTAATATATGATCTTTCAATTTTAATCTAAAATACTAGTAACAAACAACCTAAGATACAAGCAAAAAATAAATCGAAATTAGGCAAATCTAGACATCGATTCCGCATAAAAGGACCGAACGAGAACTTAAGAGCGAAGTTCCGTTGGAGCGGGTCTTCGATTTGTCCTTCCGATTTGACCGGCAAACCGCTTGATCCGTTGAAACTAAGTATTTCCGATCCTCATCTTCAATGAAGTTCTAACAAGTTAGAATAATACCCATCCAAAAATCTTAGATCTACAAAAAATTGACTATGAAGTTTGAACAATCACTTGAGATTCTTGATAGATCTAAGAAAACACACCATAAAAACATAAAAACATAAACTTTCCAGCAAAAAAACACTAAAATCCATACCGAAAAAGCTATTAAACGGATAAATTTATTGAAATAAAGTTTAAGTTTATAAAATATTAAACTTTTATGGGCGGAGAGGAGGCGATTTCCGATTGAGATCGAAAAATCACCTCCTCCCACCCTTTAAGAGATGAAGTAGAGAGGAAGTTGTTTAGAGAGAAGGAGAGGAATTTTTTTTCAATATTTATATTAATGTTTTATTTGGACAGAATGGGATGTGGAGAGCATAATTATGCTAGCAGGACTGAATGCCACAGATGCAGAACACCAAAGAATTTTGGTAGGCATAATTGTTTATGAAAATGGGATGATGTTGATCATAAGTTGATGAATTTAATATGAATCAATTTTTGTTTGTGTTGTTCATGTTTTCAGGTGATGCAGTTCATTGCTAATCTATGTATTCAATGCTATGCAGATTTGCAGTAATGAATTTTCAGTTTTTGAAGATGATGCTGATTTCTACCTATCTCAACCAATTCAAAAATTTCTTAATTAAGAGTTCTCCGGACATAAAATCTTGGAGAGATTCTTAGGTAGACTCAGTCTACCACGTCATCCGTATACTAACCTATTATGTTATGACACGTCATTAAAATAATGGCACTATCGTAATTTTGTTTATTACTTATTTACACTTTTGAATAGTAAATTACGATAGTGCCATTATTTTAATGACGTGTCATAATGTGATAGGTTTAGTCTATAGATGACGTGGTGGACTGAGTCTACCTAAAAATTTCTCAAAATCTTGATACTTCAGTTGTCGATCATAAATGTTAATTGTACTGAAACTCCTTTTCTTTTTTGGGTAAATTGAAACTCCTTTAATTTCTTCCTTTATTTAAGGAGGTATTAGAATTTGTTATGAAGTTTCAATGGATCTTTTAGTCAACAAATTGTTAGAAATCTACCATCTTTATTAGACTCAGTCCACCACGTCATCTATAAATTAAACCTATCATATTATGACACGTCATTAAAATAATGACACTATCCTAATATTACTATTCAAAAGTGTAAAAAGAAAGAATTACAATAATGCCACTATTTTAATGACGTGTCATAAATTGATAGGCTAGTTCATGGATGACGTGTTAGATTTAGTCTACCTAAGAATCTCTCCATTATTGAATTGGATCCATATACACGTAACTTAAAAATATATTAAAGGCTTAATCTATCAGGAAAAAAAACCTTTATTGATTTATCAAAAGTTGATTACAAGAGGAAGTACTACTTCCTTTTATACTGTTTTCTAAAACAGTTACTAAAGCTCAAAATAACTAACTATAGAGCTAATCTCAGCTACTATTAAACACACTAAAAGTGTGATCCGGATGCCAGCTAATGCCAGCTAATGCCAGCTGATGCCAGCTGGTAGAAGCAGTTATATGACAATAACCGTTTGTTCATGTCAGCAATACAATCTGAAGCTTACTCCAGAAGCTATTGAACTTTGAGCTGCAAACTGCAAAACCAGGA
Source organism: Mercurialis annua (assembly GCF_937616625.2). Classification (NCBI taxonomy): domain Eukaryota; kingdom Viridiplantae; phylum Streptophyta; class Magnoliopsida; order Malpighiales; family Euphorbiaceae; genus Mercurialis; species Mercurialis annua. The sequence continues at coordinate 51,483,948 of NC_065570.1, read as the reverse complement.
AGCATCATGTGCTGAAGCTTGAAGCTGGATATATTCTGTTAGCCCCCCTCAAGGTGGAGCATACAAATCTTGTATGGACAACTTGGATATAGCTGTGCTGAAGCTTGAAGGTGGCAAAGGCTTAGTGAAACAGTCTGCAATTTGATTTGCAGAAGAAACAGGCAGCAAGTGAATAAGTCCAGATGCAATCTTCTCTCTTATAACATGATAGTCAATTTCAATATGTTTGGTCCTTTCATGAAAGACAGGGTTGTGAGCTAACTGAATTGCAGAATTGCTGTCACAGTAAACCTGTATTGGCAGAGAGATAGTACTTCTCAAATCTTGAAAAAGATAAGAAAGCCATTGTAGTTCACAACTCAAACTAGCCAGAGCTCTGTATTCAGCTTCTGAGCTGGATCTAGAAACTGTAGTCTGTTTCTTAGAACGCCAGGAAATTAGAGAATTCCCTAAGAAAACACAGTGTCCTGAAATAGACTTTCTACTGTCTGAACATGAAGCCCAATCAGAATCTGTGAAGGCCTGCAGTTTAAGAGAAGAATTGGAAGAGAAAAACAGTCCTGCACCAGGAGTACCTTTCACATATCTTAAAACTCTATGAACAGCTTTAAGATGTGTAGAGGTTGGACAATCCAGATACTGGGATAATTGTTGAACTGCTAGAGATAAGTCAGGCCTTGTAGTGCATAGATACAGCAATTTTCCAACCAATCTTCTGTACTCAGAATTGTCTGTAATAACATCAGTAGAATCTTTCATGAGTCTAGGAGAATTCAGCATAGGTGTGGGAACAGGTTTACTGCCAATGAAACCTGTTTCCTTGAGAAAGTCTAATGCATACTTTCTTTGGGACAAGTTAATGCCCTCTGAAGATCTTGCAACCTCAAGACCAAGAAAAAACTTAAGAGTTCCAAGGTCTTTAATGCTGAAAGAATCATGCAGATATTTCTTGATTTCTTGTATAGCAGGAAGAGATGTGCTGGCTACAATAACATCATCTACATAAATCAGAAGAGCTATGAAGAAATCAGAATCAGATTTGACAAAAAGAGAAGGATCTGCAGAAGAGACTTTAAATCCATGTTGAACAAGTGCTGCAGTAAGTTTGGCATTCCACTGCCTACTTGCTTGTTTAAGTCCATACAGAGACTTTTGTAATCTGCAAACCTGAGATGGATTCTGATGGTGAAAGCCAGGAGGTAGTTTCATATACACTTCTTCATGAAGGTCCCCATGAAGGAAGGCATTGTTAATATCCAGTTGATGTAAGTGCCAGCCATGAATAGCTGCTAAGGACAAAAGGGTTCTGATTGTGGTCATTTTTGCAACAGGAGAAAAAGTCTCCAAATAATCAAGCCCTTCCTTTTGTGTGTACCCTTTTGCTACCAATCTTGCCTTATACCTCTCTATGCTACCATCAGCTTTGTATTTAACCTTATAAACCCACTTACAACCAATTGCAGACTTATGAGAAGGTAAATCTGTAATGGTCCAAGTATGATTATCCTCCAGAGCTTTAATTTCCTTTTGCATAGCCTCTTGCCAGTGTATGGATTTGATAGCCTCATTATATGTATGTGGTTCTGTGATAGAAGAGATGGCTAAAGAAAAATGTTTTTGTTTTGAAGATAATTTGTTATAAGAAATAACAGATGATATAGAATGGGGAGTTGTGGCTGTTTTAGATAGAGAAGAAGGTAAAGAGAGAGAATAATCTTTTAGATGAGTTGGAAGAACAGAAGATCTAGTTGATCTTCTGAGAACTGGAAAGTCAGAGTCTGAAAAAATGGAAGCTGGAGGTGAAGGAGGTGAAGCAGCAGGAGTTGAGGATGCTGTGGTGTTTGAATGTAAGGGTAACTCATCATAATCTAGAGTTGATGAGATTGGAACTCCTGGTTGCAATTTAGATGGTTGAGTTATGGAGAAAGGAAAGTGATTTTCATAATAAACAATGTCTCTGGAAATGAGAACATGTTTAGTGTCAAGGTTAAAAAGAATAGAGCCTTTGGTGTTTGGTGGATATCCAAGAAAAATGCATTTGGAAGCTCTGGAGTCAAACTTCTGTTTAGGAGCAACATTTGAAGCAAAAACCAAACAACCAAAAACTCTTATATGATCATAAGTTGGAGGCTTACCATTTAGTATCTGAAAAGGAGTTTTGTCAAGAATCACTGGTGAAGGTGTTCTATTGATTAAATAAACTGCATGTAGCACACAGTATGACCAAAACTGCATAGGCAAAGAAGCTTGAAGCTTGAGAGCTCTGGCAACATTCAAAATGTGCTGGTGTTTTCTTTCCACTATGCTGTTTTGCTGAGGTGTATAAACACAGGAAGTTTGATGAACAATACCAAATCTGTGATAAAAGTCTGGGAATGAAAATTCCATTCCATTATCAGTTCTGATTCTCTTTATTGTAGTAGAGAATTGATTCTGAATATGAACCACAAAATTCTGTAAATGCCCCCTTGTTTCAGACTTATGTTTCATCAAGAAAATCCAGGTATATCTTGAATGATCATCCACCAAAGTGAGAAAGTATTTGTAACCCTGCAAAGAACATGTACTGACAGGCCCCCATATATCAACATGTATTAAGTCAAAAATAGCATTGCTAGTAGATGTACTAATGGGAAAAGGCATTCTTTTCTGTTTTGCAAAGTGACAGATATCACAAACATCAATATCAGAAACTTTTACAGAATCATCAAGTTTCTGAAGCAACTTTAGTCTACTAGGTGATAAATGGCCAAGTCTATAATGCCAAATATCAAACTTATTAACATTCTTATTTCTGGTTGAAGAATCAACTATTGCATTACATGCTGAAACTGAACTTTTCTGCATGAGAAGATATAACCCTTCTTGCTTTTTAGCTAGACCAATCATTTTCCATGTAGTCATTTCCTGAATGAAACAGGAATCATGACAAAGAATCAAACAAACATTCTTGTCATCTGTGAGTTTGCTTGCTGATATTAGATTAAATGAAAAATCAGGAACATATAACACATTTTGCAACAGCAGACCATCTGTCAACTGCACTGTGCCAATGTGAGTAACTAGTATCAAATGTCCATTAGGCAGCTTGACATGCACATTTTGAACAGTATGTGATGTTTCGAAGAAGGAAAAATTGCATATGATGTGATCAGTGGCACCAGTATCCAATATCCATTTACTTCTATAAGATAAAGAAGTAAAGAGGCACTTATGTAATGTACCTTGTTCTGCTTCCATAGGCTTGAAGTTACTTGTGAGAGAATTGATCTGAGGTATGTTGTCATTCTGAATAAGAGCCATTAACTTCTGACATTGTTCATATGAAAATGGAAACATTGTGGAATTATTGACTGATTGCTGCATCTTATGAGAATCAGTGTTTGACTGAGAAGGTCCTGCACCTTTAGTTTCTTCACCAACATTCATATCTGCAAACTCAGATCCTGCAAGTTCAACTTGATGAGCATAAGTATTTTCAAACTTATTTTTGGGCTGATACCCTGGTGGATAACCATGTTTCTTGTAGCAAATGTCCTCAGTGTGATTGGTAAAACCACAATAAGAACATAGTTTCTGTCTTGCTCCTTGTCCATAATAGCCTCTGCCTCTATAATTTCCTCTAAAGTTTCCCCTTCCTCTAGCATAGCAAACATTTGATTCATAAGTAGAACCAGAATACACATTTTCTTCACCAGAATGCTGCATATTTCCCTTTGCCATCAAGGCATTTGTCTCAAAACCATTCCTTATAGCAGACATGTTACTATTTTGCCTTTCATTTTGAATAACCATTGAAAAAACTTTATTCATGGGAGGAAGAGGTTCTGTCATCAAAATTTGTTGTCTCACATTTGAGTACTGGTCATTCAAGCCTTTCAGAAATTTAATCACTTGATCATTAGAGTGATTCTTTCGAAGTATGTCAAAAACATTGCAACAACATTTTGGAATGCAAATACACACAGGAAAAGGCCTCAGGCTTACCATTTCATCCCAAAGTGTCTTGAGATGTGTGAAATATTCAGTAACACTGAGATTATTTTGCTGAAATCCATAAATTTCTTCTTGTATATCTCCAAGTCTATAAGCATCTCCTTGAGAGAACCTGTCTTTAAGATCATTCCAAATGTCAACAGCAGTATCCAAGCAAGATATGCTATCTGCAATTGTGGTTGTAACAGATCTATATAACCACTGCATCACCATTGTATTTGATCTCTCCCAAGCTGGATAGATACAATCATTAACATTTGGCATAATGATTGATCCATCAACGAATTTAAACTTGTTCTTGGATATTAATCCCATTCTCATGGATCTGCACCATGAGTGATAATTGCTGCCATTTAGCAGATTTGGAACCAAAACTAGCGATGGATTCTCATTTGGATGTAAGAAATAAGGACTTGATAAGGTTTCTTCAGGCCTGTTTGCCATTGAAAGAGATCTGTTGATTCAGAAAGAAAAAACTGTTGTTTGTTTGCTGAGAAAATGATGTTTGGTTACTAAGAAAGTGGTAACTGCCACTAGAAAAATTGAGAGAGAAAATTTAGCTCTGATACCATATCAGAAAAAAAAACCTTTATTGATTTATCAAAAGTTGATTACAAGAGGAAGTACTACTTCCTTTTATACTGTTTTCTAAAACAGTTACTAAAGCTCAAAATAACTAACTATAGAGCTAATCTCAGCTACTATTAAACACACTAAAAGTGTGATCCGGATGCCAGCTAATGCCAGCTAATGCCAGCTGGTAGAAGCAGTTATATGACAATAACCGTTTGTTCATGTCAGCAATACAATCTGAAGCTTACTCCAGAAGCTATTGAACTTTGAGCTGCAAACTGCAAAACCAGGAAGCATCATGTGCTGAAGCTTGAAGCTGGATATATTCTGTTATAATCACTCAAAACACCCACACCTTTAACTCCTTTTACAAATATACCATGACGTAGAAATTTCTCCAATTTTATCCTAATTTGTTCTTTTATATTTTAATTGTATCCCAAAGCATTAAATTGACCTCTTTTCACTTATAAAAAAGTTTAAAATAATCTTTTATTTTTTATATTATTAATAATATTAGGGTCTAATTGAAATATAGGCTAAAAATGGAGGATTATAATTTAAACTTTTTTCAAGTGAAAATAGATCAATTTAATACTTTTGTCACAATTGAAACATAAAAAGGCAAATTAGGGTGAAATTGGAGAAATTTATACGTCGGGTATATTTACAAAAGGGGCTAAAGATGTGAGGGTTTTGATTGATTAGGCCTATATTAAATAATCTAATTGAATATAAGATCAAAAAATGAAATCTGATTTGAAAACATTTATTGAGGATTATTAACCAAAACGGTACCAAATTTTTGTGCCTTATATTAAAACGATATGTTTTCTTTAATTTGTATATTTTTGGTACCGTAATTTTTAGAGTTAATTACATAAAAAATTACGACATTTTCATAAAGTTTCATTTTAAACACAACTTTTAAAAGTAGACATTTAAAGGCACGATCTTTCGTTATTTTTTCAAATCTATCACAAATAGCAAATTGTGCTCTCAATGCCTATTTTCTTTGGTTCATTCTACAACTTTCCACTTGACTTCAATTTCAATCTCGATGACTTCCAAACTTCTTCAATTCAAATGATTTAGCCGAAACTCCATGAAATACGTGCGATAGTACTTGAAACGCTCAAATAGCAAATAAAGTTCGAAATGCTCAAATATAAATAACTAAACGCACATCAATAACTCGAAAAACAGCGGTAGTATATAAGTAATTCTACTCCTATCAACGGTTTTTTGTGTTCTGTGCTGACATATTTGCAACAATAGAAGTTTTGTTATATTTGGCAAAAGATCAAAATCCGCAAACCAAATGCTGGAGTAGGATGAAGGATATGTCAGCGACTACCACTACCAGTCTACCTGCAGTATGACACAAAGCAGGTTCAGATCTAAGATTGCTCTTGCAAGGGATGAAGCATATGAAGATGGGAGATTGATTCCACCTAGAGGTATCAATGTAGATGCATGTTTTGATCATAAAAAGTGCGATGGCTCCTGGGTGGTTATTGCAGACTGGAATTGCAGAATGAAAGTCTCTTTTTAATAATCTTTTTTAATATCATACCAAAAAATTTAATATTTTTATATAACTAAACAATTAAAAAAAATTATTTTAACATGAAAAAAATATATTTATTTCTTCATAATATAATAATAAAAAAAGGATATTTGCGTCCTTTAATTAAAAAATAATATAATATATCAAAATTAATTATATATTTTCTAAAAACAAAAACAAAATAAATAATTTATATATAAACTTCTCCAAAAATTAATTTTCAAAATATACACTTCTCGGAAAATAAATTTCTGGAAAGTTTTATAAAATGAACCGAGGCCTTTAGTATTTTTTTTTTTTTTTTTTTTACCAAAGATAGAATTCATTGATGAAGAGTAAATTACATTGGAAAGTCATATAACAAAGTTAATATATGATCTTTCAATTTTGATCTAAAATACTAACAAACAACCCAAGATACAAGCAAAAAATAAATCGAAATTAAACAAATCTAAACATCGATTCCGCATAAAAGGACCGAACAAGAACTTAAGAGTGAAGTTCCGTTGGAGCGGGTCTTCGATTTGTCCTTCCGATTTGACCGGCAAACCGCTTGATCCGTTGAAGCTAAGTATTTCCGATCCTCATCTTCAATGAAGTTCTAAAAAGTTAGAACAATACCCATCCAAAAATTTTAGATCTACAAAAAATTGACTATGAAGCTTGAACAATCACTTGAGATTCTTGATAGATCTAAAAACACACACCATAAAAACATAAAAACATAAACTTTCAAGCAAAAAAACACTAAAATCCATACCGAAAAAGCTATTAAACGGGTAAATTTATTGAAATAAGGCTTAAGTTTATAAAAGATTAAACTTTTATGGGCGGAGAGGAGGCGATTTCCGATTGAGATCGGAAAATCACCTCCTCCCACCCTTTAAGAGATGAAGTAGAGAGGAAGTTGTTTAGAGAGAAGGGAGAGAAAAATTTTTTTAGAGAGAGAGTAAATACAAAACGAGGCCTTTAGTATAATACATCATGATTGCTAGCTTTTGTTATATGATAATTATTGTGCATGAGTCCATTACATTAGTAGAAAAGCCAATATGGCTACATATTACTCCTCTGTTCTATTTTAATTGAAAAAATTCTCATTGCACATTGTTTAAAAGAATTTAATAACTTTATTTTTATATCTTCATATTATATTAAATGTTTCACCATATTTTTTAAAAAATACTTTTAAAATACATTAAATTGATGAGGGTAAAAGAATAAAAATGGTGTAAAAAATATTATATAAGTAGAAGTTTTCAAATAGAATGAGACACTCAAAATAGAAAATTTGATTAATTAGAATGGAACGGAGGGAGTACTTAGCAAGGATTGCTCTTGTAGACTCGAATTCTTGTCAGAAATGGATGGGGAATCCCGAAATTATTATTTATATAATGGCTCATCATTCATATATTTGATTAATAAATATCTAATTTTAAAAATAAAATACAAAATAATATTAGACTTTAATAATTAATTATATACTCCATTTATTCGCTTTTAAATGTCACATTTTAACGAAATAAACATATAATTTAAAAATCATTAAAAATTTATTTAAATGACAGAAATACCTTTTTATATTTGTACTAAAAGTCAACATGTTAATAAATATTATATCTATTCCACCATTTATAATAAAGGATAATAATAATAATAAAAACTTCTTTAGATTTTTATATTAAAATTTGAAATGAACAATTGTTCTTGAACAAAAAAATTGAAACAAAGTACAACTAAAAGAGAATACACGGAGTATTATGTATTGATAAAATCATATAACTATGAAAACAAAGTCACATTAATTGGAATCATGTGTAAAATGCCATTTTGAACAGGAATTGCCGTTTTAAAAAATGCAACTTATACATATGAATGCAATTAATATGAAACCGCTCGAAAGTGTATGCATGCGGTTTCTAGCCGATTTATCTAATGCGTGTTTATCCCACATAACGGATATACTACATTATTTTTATAACAAACTAGTTAGCATTTGCGATAAGAAATATTTATTTATTATTTTTTTATTATTAAATGTTCACACATGGCAAACGCCTTATTGGTTTGTTGAGCGAATGACGTGGTACAACCGTTGCATTGTATAATTATTCTTTTCTAATTTTGGTTTTAACGGGACCGGATCCGGTTCGATTTTGGCCGGTAGCCAGGGCTATCTATATGAGACTTTTTATCCAAATAAATGTAAACACTTAAACGACATCGTTTATTCAAAAAGACGAGCACTTGCAAGTTTATAAAAGAATTCAAGTTGCAAGAAAGATGGTTGGTTTTGGTCCTATAGAGATAGACAAATTCTTGCTCCTTCTCCACTACATAAATGACATAAAATCTGATTAAGTGGTGGTCCAAAAATGATTAACCTTATTCCAAGAAGTGCTCTCTGAGGAGGGACACAACATATGTTGGACCCCAAAAGATATTATTTCATGCTCAACCATTTTTCTGTTAAGCGACAGTTAATTACTAGTTTTGTTTGCAATAGAATATGGCTAATAAAAATTATCATAAGCCAATTCCTATCGCAAGAAAAGGGAATAAATAAGATTGATGAACAATAATTGACCCTTGTAAAAAGATAGAATCGTATTGAAATGTCAATTTCTGTCTCAATTTCAACGCCACCTTATTTTAACATCCATCTTCTTCATTCACACATACATTATATGCATAAGCCTTTGCATATCTCGGAATTTATATTCCATAGATTCAGAGTAAATGACGCGGGTTTATATGTAGAATTGGATTTTTAAGATAAAAAATACAGATAGCAGCAGTTTAGTAATTTTAAAATTTATAGAGTACGAGTTAGGTCATTTTTGAACCCAATTTCATTAAAAACATACCAACGATCGATACTCATAAGTTTTTTTTCATAATGTTCGTGCTTTTGGAATAATTAATTCAATTGTTCCCGAAAGTGTAATTTATGTTTTTATTTAATTAAGTTTACGTTTAATTATTTTTCACTTAATAAAAAAATAAAAATAAAATAACCAATAATTATTAAAATAAAAGGTTAAATACAAATTAAATTATGAATTTCAGCGTGATTTGCAAATATAATATGAACTATAAAACTTGGCTAAAGCAGTTATCAATTTTCATATTGTGGCAAATCAAATACTGAGCTATTTTTCTTGAAATATTTTTGATGTAGACATCAATATATGCATTGTGCTGACTGCCACATCATCGCTTTTTAACAAAAAATAGTTTAATATTTCAATTTGCTAAAAAAGAGTTTCCTACCAAATTTTAAAATTCGTGTGGCTAAAGTTTATAATTTCTTTTATAGTTAACCCTAAAAATAAATACAATATATTCGGTTAACTAAATTTTTGAAACTCTTAACCATGACCGAACTAAAATATTTTATTAGCTAAATGAAACTAATCAAACTAACGGAATCAATTGGATAAATTCAGTTTGATTGAAGCTCACCACTACATAGAATTGTGCAATTAATTACCCATTTGATGGTAATGAAGAAAGAAAGAATATAGAAAGATTGAAAAGCAACGGCTATTTTTGTGAAGAAAATCCCCCAGGATGTGGATTCGCAACATTATTGATGAAAGTAGAATGGACCTTATAAAGAAAGTAATCAGCAACACCACAGCAGAGTATAGAATAAAGAGAGTTTTATATTATTATGAATTCATGGAAATAGAATATGCAGCATGTCTGGTACAAATAATATTGATGATTAGGATTCTTACTTATCTATCACTGGGTCAACACGCAAGCATCTTTGCTTACTTGGCATTTATTTATGTCTGCCATATCATCTTATCCTATTTCCATGGGACCCTTTTCTGTGCACTTGCCAAGTGTCAGAGTGTTTTTCCCTGATGTGTTGTCTATTGTAAAATATGAGAGTATATTCTCAGATAGCTTCATGATGCAATGTACTCGACATCGTTACAGAAATTATTCATGAATATATAACAATAAAAGTCCATTTTGCCCCCTCAACTTGACACAAAATATCAGTTAAGATTAAATTTGTGATTTTAAACAAAAACATTCACAATTTAACTAATTTAGCTCATTTTATCCCCTTAGTTAAGTTGGCACAAAATGGTTGGACCAATTGGAGCTGATGTGGTAAAAATTTATTGGACCATTTGGAGTCGAAAGGGTAAAATGAGTCAAAACGTCTATTTCATATGGTGTTCTTTATTCAAAATTATAAAGTTGGACTTATTTAATTTTTTTGTTTGAAGTATAAAGGACAAAATGAAACTTTGTTAATGTATAATACATAAATTAAGCATTAAAGAGTTAAAATATCTCCTTAATTTTTTTTTTTGACAATATCTCCTTAAATTTATATGCTTATACTTGCAACCATTGCAATTTCTGTTAAATATTATTATTCTATATCCATTGTAACTAAAACTAGAGATTATTATAAAACTAATTATTAATCCTAATTAACAATTGAAAATGTATACAAACTATTTGTTTTTACAACATGAAAAACTGAACGCTTTTTTGATAAAAAGTGCTAGAGTGGAGTGAGGAACAATGACATGACAATATTTATTTTTAGACGTCCACAACATTTGTTTTAAACTTTTTGATTTTTTGCAATAAGTCTATAAAGATATGTGTTGTCTCTGTAACTTTGAATGTATGATTTTTTAAAAATGCGCCAATGTTCAATGATGATAACAAAAGAAAGTTCGCAAATTTTTTATTGATGAATAAATTAAATTTGTATTAAAAGCCACACGAATTGGAAGTTCTGCTACTCGAGAAGTTTAAGTAAATTTAAGGCTATATCTCTGAGAAAGGAGATACTAAAGTCAAATAAAAATTTGCACAATATAAAATGAATAACCTCATAGAATTGATTTAATTTGGAATTCTTTGAGTTTTTTTTTCTTCAAAATCTTAACAATTTATTTATAATTTAAATTAAAGTCAATTTTGATCTTTGGAAGTCAAATTATAATTTTTTTCCAAAGGGTTTTTAAGCCCCATAGTTAAAATCCATTAATCAAGATTAAATTACATAAAAAAAGTCATATCACAAGACTAAAATATGATCTTTCAATTTGTAGATTTAAAAAACTAACAAAACTATCATACAAACTAAGTAAATCGAAGGAGCGGCAACTTTCGGCTTAATCATTAAACCTTTACAGATTTTATCAGTTATATCCGAACCTCTAAAAATCGGTCTATTTAGCCCGTTTCAACATATTTGGTACCTTTTGTAGTCATTTTCTGAATTTTTTTTTCAAAATATTTGGTTATTATGTGGTTTATCATGTAGTTTAGTTAGATGAGGAGTGTTGCCATGTCATCCATTTGGTGAATTGGAAGTGACGTAGCCGGCTTATTAGCAAAAAAACTCGGTTCGATTGAAAAAATGGCTATAAAAGGTACCAAATATGGTAAAACAGGTTAAATGGTCTGATTCTTAAAGGTTTGAATTTAGCTGACAAAACTCGCAAAATTTTGGTATTTTTTGGTGATTAAACCGTAACTTTCTTCTATAGATTATAGTTTATGATCCGGATTAATTACATAATCTTAAAACATTATGGATCAAAATTTAATTGATAAAGCTTTTTATTATTTCACTAATTACCTAATTATTTATCTCAATTAATTAATTTATTGATGGTGTCTGTCTTCTCAACGGGATTAACCTGCAAAACAAAGGTTTGAACTGCTGATCGGATGATGGTTTTCTGATGAACACTCCGATGCTTAAGTCACTATGGAGGTTAAGAGAGTATGATTCGTAATTGATTGATCATGTGTGTAAACAATCTCATATCATTTCATAGTGAGTATGGAGAAATACCTTATAGAGTTGAAATAGAAAATAGATTTAAATTCAGCAGATGAATCTAAATAGGAAACAAATTCTTATTTAGTAAGAGCCATATTTCGTAATGGCTCCTAAATAGGGTAGGACTCCTAAAAAGGAACGTGATTCCAATTAGGAAAGCATCTCCGAAATCTGTGAGATCTTAATCTTCTAGAATTTTTAGAGTGGTTGAATCATATATGTAACATCAAATGTTTGGCAAAACGCCTTAGAGCATCCCCAATGGAATTCTTTAAAATAAAGAGCATCTTTTGTAAAATAAAGAGCATCTTAAAGATAAAGAGTGATACTTAAAATTTTACTCCAATGGACTCTTTAATACCAGTTTTTTATTGTATATAATTTTAATAATTAATAATAAATAAAAGTATTAAATAATAATAATATTAAATTAATTGCCTCTCTAATATTAAATTTTATTTTATTTTGTTTTCATATAAAATATTTATAAAATATTAAATATTAATAAAATAATTTTTATTTATTTAATTTTTTATTCATTAATTTATTCAATTTTTTGACTAAAAGTAAAAATAACCACCTTATTTTTTAAAATTTAAAATTTTACTATTTGAAAAATGAAGTAGGAGTGAAAATGACTCTCTACATGTGGAGAGCCATTTTCACTCTCTACTCTAAATATAAAAAATAGAGAGTCCATTGGACTCCTAATTTATTGTCAAACTCTTTAATTTAAAGAGTTTGACAATTTTAGAGAGTTCATTGGGGATGCTTTTAGATCTGAGATCTGAAATCTACCGAATCCTAGTGGATTTGGTCATCACTGAGATTGGATGGACCTTTTCGGATTGTCTGTGTAGAGCGAGTCTTCAGAAACTCGGCTATGACTTGCTTAGGCGAGTCCACAGATTCTCCTAGACAAACGAAATATTTCATATAATTAATCAAATATTAAATCGGCTTATACTTGTTCAAACTTTATTCACATGCAAATATAAATATTGTAATAATAACTATTATAGTAACTTCACCTTACAATTAAATTTTTAGGTGGATTGATTATTTGATCATAGTTTTCTCATCTATTCTCTTGTCTCCCATTATTTTCTTATTTCACCTCTTTTTTATTGCGCGAGAAATAACTATTAAAGTATTCAAATTTAGTTTAGATGGATGATAAAATTTTAAAAGCTCATATAATATTCGAAAAAAGGAAAAAAAAAATAGATTATCAATATTGTACTAAAAATGCTACCTCATCCAAAATTAATAACCCATATAATTTATATTCTTTTTTTAAGCTTATCCTCTGAAAAAACCTCCACCTTTTAGCCACAATTCGTTTGCACCCTCACGTTATAAAACCACTAAATATATCCAAATTATGACCTTTCACTGTCAATTGCACCCTCAAGCATCAAGTTGATCTCTTTTCACTTGAAAAAAGCTTAAATTAATACTTCAAATTTTAACATATATTTTAAATAGTACTTAATGTTATATTTAAAACAAGAATAAAACTATTCTTTTAAAAAATTACAAAACTTAACAATTATTTTTTATTTAATATAAATAAATATATTTATTTTATAAAAATACATATCCGCAAACACGCCACCTCGACTCTATAAATTTTTTAATGATATTTTGATATGTGAATGATTTTGTCGCCACTATGCGATCCGCCAAAAAAATTATATCCAATAATTTTTAAAAAATAAAATAACTTTTATAGCTATAAAATAATTTTAATTTTTTTTATATTAAAAATTTAAAACTCGTTCGTCTTTCTCGAGACGAACCCATTCCGGGTTCGTCTCGAGGAAGACTAACCCATTCCGGGTTCGTCTCGAGGAAGACTAACCAGTCTTCCTCCATGGAAGATGGCCAATTTGATGTTTAAGGGTGTAATTAAAATCAAAACGTGTTATTTTAGTATTTGAGGATGCAATTGAAAGTGAAAGGTCGTAATTTGGGTATATTTGGTGGTTTTACAACGTGAGGGTGCAAACGAATTGGGGCTAAAAGGTGGGGTTTTTTTTTTTCAGGGGATAAGCCTTTTTTGTATAATTATATAATTTATACTGTTACTAACTATAAATATCTGCAGGAACATGAGTAGACAACTCCAACACAAAAACCTTTTACAAGTTGGCCTATGAAACAAAGAAATTTATATTCTTAGATAAACTTGGTTGCATGTTCATGTAATTAGCAGTAGTTCAGGTACAACTCGAAAGAAAAAAATATAATAAAATATAAGCTAAAGTTGATGGCTGCATATAGCAATTCTGAAATTCTCCAAAGAAAGAAACTTAAAAAATATTGAAAGCATAATCTAATTCCCAATTCAAAGAATTAAAGGCTGAAATATTCGGTACCACTTTATAACTGAATTAACTACATCATCCCCATCCTCTTCTGCTCCCCGTTCTTTCAATTCATCCAATGCCAGCTTCGCCCCGCCGCAGATCCAACTTCCCTTTTTGTTTTTCCCAAATTTGTCAATAATAATAGGAGCACCGCTAACCATACCTGTCTCTGATATATATCTTTGAAAACTTACCTTTTCAAACACATGGCGGCCTCTCATAGGTTTTCGATAATATGAATAAATAAATGCTGGATAATATGAACAAAATAAATTTATTAAACACTATCTCAAAATAATATCAATTACTTCCTCCGTTCTTTTTTAATTGTATATTTAGCCAAAATCGTACATATTAAAAAATGGTTTTTTTTGTCTTAAATTATACAAACAAATACTAATATAAATTATGCAATAAATGCTTTGTAAATTAAGTCATAGAGTCATTTAATAGGAAGGGATAAATTTGGAAGATACAGTCGACCCTCTAATAATTAATACAGACGGTGGATCAAAATTTTTTTAATTATTAGAATTATTAATTTATTGAAGTTGTATAAAAAAAATTATAAAATATATAAAAAATATTTTAAAACATCTACATTAATCAACCTAATATTAATATTATATTATAAAAAAGTTAACTAAATACACTTTACAATCACTCAATTTAAAAGAAATAATTTTATATTTAATTTAAAAAATATCAATTTGATATCGAACCAAAATATAATTATCAATAAGTTGTATTCATAAAACAAAATTAATTTTTAATATCTTTTTGTATTAGAGGTGCTTCACTTATTTTGACTTGTTTATCTAGTAACTTTCTTTGAAATTTCTTAAACGAATAAAAAAGTCATAATTTTGATAATATTTTAACTTTCACTTTATGAATTAAGGTTAGTATTGTCTCAAATAAATCATCAATTGTTATATATATATTTTTTTAAAATCTCTCTAATAATTAATATTCATATAGAATATATTTTAAAATTTATTAATTATTAAATAATAGAATTATTAATTATCCGACATTGAAAGAAATTGGTTCTCTCAATTTTCTATTAATTATTAGAATTATTAATTTATTGAATATTACATATTAGAGGGTCGACTGTAATAGTTAATGTTATCTTGAGATTCTAAATGAACAACTAATTATAGATAAATTCATTTGGCTAAATGGAAAACTAAATAAAAACGGAGGGAGTATTTGCCCACTCCTCCTAGGGAAGATATATATATTTTTCTTTGTTTTTAAGTTCAATTCCTTCTATAAGTTTTTTCTCTTGCCAATTATCAAAAAAAAATTGAAAATTGAAAAATAATCAAAGTCGTTCTCAAAACATAAAAATTGTCTCACAAACATTTCAAACTGACATATAAATATCTAAAATATCGAAATTCTAATCTGAATTAAAGAGAAAATAATAAACGGATTATAAAAGATAATGATAAATCATAAACTGCTATTTTGGAGGTTCAAATGATGAAATTTGGCCAACAAAAGACGGATGAAATGAGCAAAACTTTATAAGTATTTATCATTGACTCAGAAATTGCCTAAATCACACATCTCTAACTTTGATAGAATTATAAAACTGCCACTTTCCAGCTCTGCGATCCATTTTGTTCAAGAAATTTAATTCCGCATCCATATCCGCATCACATTTATTACATATTTTTTTATATTACTTTAATACAAAAATAATAAGTCATGTCATAAAAAAGAGAAGGAATTTTTAGACATGTATATACACTAGAGAAGAGATAGGGGATGGGGTATAGGGTGGCAATATTGGATAAATGAATCTTCTTGTTGCTTTTTTATTGAATTATTGCAGAGTAAAGAGAATCAAATACAAGGAAGAAAAGAATTTTGCAATGGATGTGCATTATAAGGAATTAATTCCAAATGGGATAAAAAAATTGAAATCTAGTAGCATTTCTTGGGTCTTTTAGCTACATCAGTCCACCTGACTGCATACAACCTGCTCATGATAGGTTTATCTGCCAGGTGGATAGATGAATATCTGATGTGTAATTACATGTCAGCTTCCATGTCATCAATTATGGAGCCACCCATGTGATCAATACAAGGTTAGGATTGGTTGATCCCTTGCCCACCTTTCAAATAACAACTTCCCCTTATGCCACCTTTCTACAAATGGACATTGACAGGAATAATTCCTTTTTTTTTATATCTAGAGTTGGAATAATGGTTAGAAAAATATTTTCTTTTTCTTTAAGAATGGTATAAAGAGAGGAATATAAATGAAAAAATATTTGAAAATTGTATGTGTTCATTAGGCTAGCAATTCATGTTACTGTGTTATAAATGTGTCGTGTATTCATTTAAAAATGACAGATACACCCGAACACGATCCGTTTCACTAATCGTGTCAAAATGTCAAACTCAAACACAACCCGTTTATTAAATGAGTTAACACGTGTCGAACTGTCTAACTCGTTTACTAAAACAGGTCATAACAAATCACATGTTTAATCTATTTAATACGTTTACTTATGACACATTTAACCCATTTAACACAATTTTTAATTAAATAATTATAATCAAATAACAAAACTCCAACATCACCATAAATCTCAATATAACAAACAATAATAAATAAATTATATGTATTATATAAATACATTTGGTCACATATAATAATTTAGTTAATAAATATAATTAATAAATAGATTTAAACATGTTTTAACGTGTTTTAAACAGAGTAGGCGAGTTTAACCCACTATTTGACTGTGTTATAAATGGATTGATCCGTTTATAATGCGAATCCATATAAACACAACCCGACTCACTTAATTTTATATCGAGTCGTGTAAATGTATCGTGAACAAAATTGACAGCTCTAGTGTCATGCATATGGAAGTTAGCTCTAGCTAAGTTTAGCTCAACATATGGATTGACAAGTCAATGTTGAGTTACTATCCCACTTTAATTTTTTTTGATAATCTACGCCAATTTAATTAAATTAAATACATAGTATAACTTAAATGGATCTCCTTGGAAAAAATATTAAATACATGTATTAAAGACAAAATATATACCTAGAATCACTACATAGTCATTAGACCATTTGACATATACATTCTATATCTACGTAGCACGGAAACGGAAACGGAAAACGGAAACGATACGAAACGGACACGGAGAAACGAAAGTTTTTCAAAATGAAGGACACGAAACGTGGGGGAAACGTGTAAATAACAAAAATTTAGGGATATATTTATAAAAATATTATTTAAATATTTATGATAATTAACAAAATAATTCAATTTAATGTACTAAATATTTAAAATTTTAAAAATATATAAAAATTATAATACAATTCAACACAAATAAGTATATTTGTTGTATTGTGGGCAATGCGAATGTAAAATTTATGGGTAACTAGTTAGATTTTTTTATTTGTGGGTAATAATTTTAAATTTTTTACAAATTTTAATTTTTATTATTTACAGAAACGGCCCGAAACGTTTCGTACGGGTGTACAAGAGTTTCCGGTTTCCGAAACGTTTCCGAAATGGGAAACGCAACTTTATCGAAGTTTCCGTGCTTTTTAGTTCTATATTAAACACATTTTAAAAAGGCTTAATACATCATTTGACCCCTAAACTATACATTTTTATTCTCTGAGACTCTTAAACTAATTTGGTATTCTATTGAACCTCTTAACTTTATTTTTTGTTCTATTTAACCCGTCAACTGCAACTTTTTTGCCGATCTGACCTTTTTCATCCAACGTGGCAAAAACGCGTGTTTTCAAACGCTTTGAAGCGCGTGAAGGATAATTAAAATGCATAAATTGTTCTATTCAACCTCCGAACTACACTATTTTATTCTATTTGACCCCTGAACTTATTTTATTTTCCTATTACACCTTCAAACTTTTAATTTTTACCCATTTAACCTTCTCGAAAATACAATTATTTAATATTTATTCATTTAATCTTCTAGAAAAATAAAAAAAATTAAAATTTAGTCAGATAATTACATAATATAACTTTTTGTACATATAAATTTTGTTTACATTTTAATAATGATAAATGAAGTTTGTCTGTTTTTAACGATATTATAAAAATATAAAAATTTATTAAATTGTGATAATATTAAAAAAAGACTATTTTTTTTTTAAAATTATACTTTTTAGTGTGTTTTACGAATTTCCAATTTTAAAAATTATAATACGCAAACTTTTAATTTTTTGCAATTTCAAACTTTTCAAATCAATTCCGAATTTTTAAAATTTGTGTTAAAATTGGAAAACACGCTAAATTTCATGATTTTTAAAGTCTTAAATGATTTTTCAAATAATATGTAAAGTACATCACTTTTTATTTTAAATTAAAAAAAATATTTAGGCTTAATATATTTTTGACGCCTAAAGTTTACCCTTTTATTTCCTATGATCTATAAACTATTTTAATGTTCCATTAGACCTCTTAACTATTTTTTTATTCTATTTAACCCCATGTCAACAAAGCCATGTCAGCAATTTTATCCACGTCATCGTGCGTGCTGTGCACATTCCGAATGAGGGGTTAAATAGAATAATAAAAGGAGTTAAGAGGTCTAAAATAACACGAAATTAGTTTATAGGTCACAGAGAATAAAATGGTATAATTTAGGGGTGAAATGATGTATTAAGCCTTTTAAAAAAATATAGACAGAAAATATTTTAAATTTGTTTAGTTGTTGATTATTTTATTGTAAAAAAATTAAAAAACTATATTTTATTTTATTTTATTAATTGTACTTTTTAAGTGACAAATTATTATATTTGGTACGACTCATATAAATATTGGACCAAACTGAGAGAGCTCGGTTGGTCGTCTCAATTATATAATATATAGATATAGATATAGATATAGATATAGATTTATGCAATTTAAAGAAAAACCTGTAATTAAAATAAAATCTTTTTAAATGAAGCTATAATTAATAAAAATAAAAGTTTTGATTCATATTGATAGAAGTATAAAATATTTTATTGCGTAGTCATTAGAAATAATTTTTATTAAAAGAAACTGATGGATACCGAATCCTACTGTAAGTACAATGGAGCCGAGTTGCAGGAGATCTACTCTCAGGTGACACCGGACTCCCCCTGAAGACCGAAAGATATGAAGGAGATACCGAATCTCTAAGATTCGGTAACACGCTAATAAAGACCGAATCCCATATGATCCGCCAAGAGCGCGTCAGGTCCGGGATTCGGGTAAACGACTAAGTATGGAAATATTGTCCTATTCGGACACAAACACTACACATGGAAAGATAAGCTCTACTTTAGGAAGATAAGACTATTTAGGAAGACGTTCCTAAATAGGACTCTTATCAGATTAAGGTAGATCCCGACAAATCAGGAGAATATCTACGATACGGCCGAATCCCTACAAAGTAGGATTCACCTGCCTAATACAACTCTACTAGGTATATTCGACTACTATAAAAGGAGCACGAGGTATGCCTAGAATCACAATTACATTCATATACTCAAAACGCTGCTCAAAGCTCTAAACTGACTTTAGCATCGGAGAGTTAATCGGACAACCACCGTCCGGTTAGCTTCTACCCTGTTTTGCAGGTTCACTCACCGGTTCAGAAGGCAGACTCCATCAATTGGCGCCGTCTGTGGGAAAGGCTTAACTATACTTCAAAAGAAGGAGCTTTTCTGAACTCAAATACAAATCTCATTGAAGAAGATGACTTCTGAAAGAGTAAACCTGAAAGACAAACAACCAATGGACCCAAAAAGCACTCTGGAGATAATCAACGTGACGGAAGACGGGCTTCACAACTCCGGGGAAAAAAGCAACACCGGAGGGCCCTCTTTCTCAACACCCCAGTACCAAACTAATCCAATAAGGGGAAGCATCCCAATTGCTTTCAACCTAGGCACTGAAGAACAAGCACCAAACGCAGCAGCACAAGACTCACACAACGAAATGCTGAAGAAGATACTGGAATCTGTACAGGCAAATCTTGACAGATTGGCTAGCGAAGCCAAAAGAACAAACGACAGACACGAAGAAACTATGAAAATCCTAAGGGAAAACTTCAGCCCTACAATTCCCAGAAGAAGAGAAAGAACAGAAAATGCAAACCCAGGCCGACGAGAGGCAAGGGCAGAAAACAATAAAAGCAAGGAACCCCGAACCAAAGGGAACGGAGAAAGAAACGAAGCAAGAAACCAGCGAGAAAATAGAACCAGCGACGAGGAAAGTCCGAACGGAGACAAATCTAACGAGGAATCACCGGAGACACCCAGAAATGAGCACAACCAGGAGGACGCCCGGAGCGGTCTGAATTCAAAGAGAGACGAACGAAGGGAGAAGGAAAAAGAAGACGCCCCGCCAAAGAGTAAGCGACAAGAAAGAGATGCAGGGAAAGAGCAAACTAAGAAAAAACACCAAGAAGGAGAGGGCGAATCGTCAGAGACACCCCAAAAAAGCAAAGCCACATATGTGGTGGAAGAAGATTTGGAAGAGAAGATCGCCAAAGCGCTCAAAAAACTAAAATCTGAAGAATTGGATATAGACGACCTCAGGCTGAAAGGATCACCCCTCTCGCCCGAGATCATGGAGGAAACTATCCCGCACAGCATGAAGTTGCCGATCCTTCCAATTTTCAATGGGGAAGGAGACCCCCGAGACCATACTTCTAGGTTCACAGCGACCATGGGGCTACTCAGCGTATCAGACGCCATTCTTTGCAGGGTTTTTCCCACCACACTCACGGGCACGGCCCAGAGATGGTATAACAAGTTAAAACCAGGCTCGATCAAAAGCTTCGCTTCGCTCTCAACGGAGTTCCTTAATAGATATCTCACGAACATCCCAGCTAAAACCACTACGAGTATCCTGAGAGCCTGCATCCAAGAAGAAGGAGAAACCCTGCGAAGCTACATCGAACGATTCAACAAGCAAGCTATGAAGATAGATAACCTGAACGTCGACATGGCGACAGAAGCATTGCGAGAAGGGACGAGATTCGGAAAGCTGGTGGACAAGTTGCTAGTCAATAAACCCACAACTTTCTCGAACCTAATGGGCATAGCCCAGAAATACTTCGAGTTAGACGAAGGGCGAAGGGCGATTCGCGGTAAGGAAGCAAAAGGAAAAGAATCGAAAGAGAGATCCAGAGAAAAAACCAAGTCCAAACCTGATGATAGGAGAGGAAGACCCGAAGAAAGCAGACGATTCGCCCCCCAGACAAGATATGAATCAAGATACGATCCCAGAGATGACGAAAATAACTTCACTCCGCTAAACACCAGCCGAACTAATGTCCTCATGTGGATCAAAGAAAACGTCAAAAACGTGGTATGGCCACCAAAGATGAAAGCAGAGATAAGAGACACTAGAAAGTTCTGCAAATTTCACGACGATTACGGACATGAAACGGATACCTGCAGGGACTTGAAGGTCGAGATCGAAAGAATGATCGACACAGGCGAGCTGAGGAAATTTGTGGCCCGAAAAGAGAAGAGCAATGACAAGGGAGAAAAAAGAAACAGAGAAGACAAGCCGAAAGAAAAGGAAGACGAGCGCCCATCCAAAATTCTGGGAACCATACACATGATTAATGGTGGAGGGCATAGCAGCTCCACGATCAGGAGGAAGCAGAGGAAGGAAGTAATGAACATACGAGAAACTCACATGCCGCCAGTGATCTTCGATGTAGAAGACTATGAACACGTCAAAGCACCCCACAACGATGCTTTGGTAGTAACTACTATCATTGAAAATTGGAACATGGAGCAGATCCTAATCGACGAAGGAAGCGCAGTAAACCTGATGACAAACGCAGCATACAAAATGCTGGGAGGAACAGCGTCAAGGCTACGCCGAGTCCCAATTCCGCTATCAGGACTCGGCGGCCCCTCCATCACTCCACTGGGAGCAGTCACCTTGGAAGTAATAATCGGCCCAGAAAGAGGAATAAATAAGAAAATCATGTCACTATTTAACATAGTGGACATGGAACTGACATACAATGCCATCCTAGGAAGGCCTTTCCTCCATGATTCGGCAGCAGTAACCAGCATAAGAGCGTTGGCAATGAAAGTACCAACCGAAAAGGGAGTAGTAACGCTGAGAGGAGACCAAGGAATAGCCAAGAAGTGCTATGACGAGTCAGTGGTGGATCTCCAAGAAAACAAGACCGAAAAGAAG
This sequence comes from Mercurialis annua, assembly GCF_937616625.2. Lineage (NCBI taxonomy): Eukaryota > Viridiplantae > Streptophyta > Magnoliopsida > Malpighiales > Euphorbiaceae > Mercurialis > Mercurialis annua. Next base: position 51,461,397 of record NC_065570.1, on the reverse strand, counting down.
GAAGATTAGGAACGGAAAATGACCCATCATCGGTAACGACTTTCCGTCTTACCAGATGGCGTCAAATCTATCTTTAATATTTTGTATGCCATCTTTTTATCAATAAAAATTCAATTTTGCTACCATCTGATTAGCCAGACGAACCAATAAAGAAATAAAAATCAAGAACAGCCACCAATGGCTAAATCAAAGACGAAAGAAGAAAAAAATAAATTAAAGATCAAATTCAAGAAAAGCTAAAAGCCAAGAAAACGAGTTTAAATTAACTCAAGGCAAAATCGCCAAACTAGGCAAATCGCCACGAAAGACTAAAGACCAAGAAAATGAGTTCAAATTAACTCAAAGCAAAATCGCCGAACCAGGCAAATCGCCACAAAAGGCTAAAAATGAGTTTAAAATAACTCAGAAAAGGCAAATCGCCAAAAAAGAGTTTAGATTAACTCGAAACAAAAACAAAAACAAAAAAGAGTTTAGATTAACTCTATAAAAAGCAACGCCAAGAACAGGGTTTAGAATAACCCTCAAGGCAAGACAAGTACAAAGCGAAAGCACATTTCGAAGAAACACGAAGAAAATATATATTCATAAATTGTGAATTACAAAAGCAAAATTAATACATCAGCAAATACAATCGAAAGGAAAACTACTAGACGCGGTCTTTAGACATCTTGACGAGGAGATCACGGGCGATGGCCTGGGGATCCAACCCGTTAACTCCAGAAAGATCAATATTAGGATTCTGCTCCAGAAGCTTCTTCCCAATCGCAAGGCGATACTCGCTTATCAAAGCAGAGTAAAAAGCCTTCGTATCTAGCAGACGGATGTGAAGACCTTCAACCTCCGATCTAAGACTGTCCCTCTCCCCACCAACAAGGGAATTGATCCGAATGAGCTCCTCAATCTCTTGAGTCAAGTCATCAGTCTTCTTCTCAATCACTTTCACTTGGCGATCATTAATCGCATCCTGCGCCTTGAGCTGCGCCAGAAGGGAATCATGCTCTTCCAAAGAGGCCTTCAATTTCGCCCTCTCAGACTCGGAAGTCGCCAAAAGAGCAGACAGACGCTCGACCTCCTCCTCGGCACACTGCCGGCGGTCGTTCAATACCAGAACAGATTGAAGAGCCTACACACACCAGAAATAAACAAATAAGAAAACAACTCAATACAAAAAAAAAAAAAAAAAAAAAAAAAAACATATTATACTCAAGAAAGAAAGCACTTACAGAGAAACCATGAAAACAAGCCAGATCGGAAAGCTCCTGACCCGGCCTACCACAGAACCATGTGACATCATCAGGAATCGCCAAAGTTCGAATATATTCCGCCAACACTCTAGGATTCAGCAAACTAGCAGGATCCTGACCTTCGACCCACTGAACCAAATCTGGAGCGGAAGAAGAGTTTCCAGGAAAACCCTCCCTCGATGGAGAACCATCGCCAACTCGACGTCTCTTCCTAGACGGAGAATCCAGGTCTCGACCTAGAGAAATCTTCCCCGAATCAGCAACAACCGGCCCCTCTGAAGCCACACCCCCAACTCCCCCCGAGACGGCAAATGATGCTAGAGGGGGAAGTGGCGACTGAACCGCCTCGTCACCTACTGGAACAGCCGAGTCATCACCATCATCATCATCTACAACAATAACCTCAGGCAACGCTATCTCGGCGGGAGCTAGGGGGATATCAACAGGAGCCCCATCCACGACAATGTCGCCAGGAATAATGTTGGCGATAGGAACGTCAGGACCACCCATCGGAACGTCCAAATCTACTTGAAATCCGGAAAGGAAATCGTTAGAAGAAGAAGACATCCTACAAAAGAAACATTAAAAAGAACTTAAGCAAATTAATATACCTTGAACAAAAGAGTAGCAAAGATCCGCCAAGCCTCGAGGAGGATCCTCCAAAGGAAACCATCGACTCCGAAGATGACTATTAACCAAGACATCTAAAATGGGACGCGACACAATACTACAGGAAGATATGTCAAAAGCAAGTTTTGACTCGGATAAACTTAAAGGAGACGGACAGCTCCGAACTTAATGAAAAGAAAAACCGTCCGAAAAATGAAGAAAAGCAAATTTATGATAAACAATAAAGAAACGCCTTCGCCAGCGACTGGTTAGGCAAGGAAGATAAATACGAGACCGCCCTTCCCTGCCAAGGGCGAAAACGAAGCAACCATCACACTTCCTAAAATCTACAAAATGATATAACACTTTGAGAGAAGGGGCACAACCCCGGAGCCTACATGCCTCCGAAAAGGCGAGCACTACTTTAATCGTACCAGGGTAAAGTTGCCCCAGAGCAACCTTTAAATCCCTACACACTTCTACTAAAAATGAATCTAAAGGAAACCTAAGACCAGCAGCAAATTGCTCTTCGAAGAGAACCGCCCTACAAGAAGACCCTGGAGAATCGGACGCAGCCATATCGGCACTGGGTAATATCACCCTATAATCAAAAGGAAAGCTATACTTGTAATAGATATCTAAGACTTCATCCCTACGAAGCTTTGATCGGGTAAAAGCCATAGCAGCGCATGCATCTTCCACTCGACTAAGAGGCATCCTAGAACAGGAAATCACAAACATAAACACAAAATAAGGATCAAACAAAAAATATATTGAAGAACACGTTGAAGAACACATCGAAGAACACCAAGTACAGAAGGAATTTCCAGAATATAAATCATGAAGAATATACAAAGAAGAAAGCCATATTAACATCCAAACGACGAAAGAAAACATACCTGAAAAATCTGGAGAAAACAAGTCACGAAGAATCAAATAATCAAACGAAGAACGAAAAGGAAATAGCTACAAGAAATGAGAGTAAATTCGAAAAGCAAAGTAAGAGGGAAAAGAAGAAATGCGAAGAGATTAAATACAAAACGCTTTTGAATCATTAACCGTTGAATCATTAAATGCCGACACGTGGCAACACAGAATCTTACTAAAGAAGAAACGTCACCCACAAACATATGGAACGACTCGCCCGGAATACAAAACGACTCGTCCGTATAAAAGAACTCAGCTCCAAAAGAGCTAAAATCCACTAAGGCATAAATGCCAAACTACTTCAGCTCACTTGCGGGGGGGCTAATGATGGATAACGAATCCTACTGTAAGTACAATGGAGCCGAGTTGCAGGAGATCTACTCTCAGGTGACACCGGACTCCCCCTGAAGACCGAAAGATATGAAGGAGATACCGAATCTCTAAGATTCGGTAACACGCTAATAAAGACCGAATCCCATATGATCCGCCAAGAGCGCGTCAGGTCCGGGATTCGGGTAAACGACTAAGTATGGAAATATTGTCCTATTCGGACACAAACACTACACATGGAAAGATAAGCTCTACTTTAGGAAGATAAGACTATTTAGGAAGACGTTCCTAAATAGGACTCTTATCAGATTAAGGTAGATCCCGACAAATCAGGAGAATATCTACGATACGGCCGAATCCCTACAAAGTAGGATTCACCTGCCTAATACAACTCTACTAGGTATATTCGACTACTATAAAAGGAGCACGAGGTATGCCTAGAATCACAATTATATTGATATACTCAAAACGCTGCTCAAAGCTCTAAACTGACTTTAGCATCGGAGAGTTAATCGGACAACCACCGTCCGGTTAGCTTCTACCCTGTTTTGCAGGTTCACTCACCGGTTCAGAAGGCAGACTCCATCAATTGGCGCCGTCTGTGGGAAAGGCTTAACTAAACTTCAAAAGAAGGAGCTTTTCTGAACTCAAATACAAATCTCATTGAAGAAGATGACTTCTGAAAGAGTAAACCTGAAGGATCAAACGACACAGAGAAAACGAAAAGCAACAGAACTCTCAACTCCTCCTCCAGTAACTTTTGACGGAGAGGACTTCGGGAGAATAGCTGAAGAGCACAACGAAGCTCTGGTAGTGGCCATGATTATCGAACACTGGAACGTTGAGAGAATCCTGATCGATGAAGGAAGCGCAATAAACCTAATAACAAAAAAGGCCTACGAAAGCCTAGGAGGAGACCTAGCGGAACTAAAACGAAACGCCACGCCTGTGGTAGGATTTGGGGGCTTGCCAATTAAGCCCAACGGAACAATTACACTCGATGTCAAGCTAGGAAGGACAAGGAAAAGCGAGGAATTACCTACACGGTTTAGCGTCGTGGAAATCGACCTGCCATACAACGCGATACTGGGGAGACCTTTCCTCCACGACTCAGCCGCCGTGACGAGCATAAAGGCGCTAACCATGAAGATACCGACGAAACAAGGAATTATCACGATACAAGGAAACCGAGCCGAGGCGAAAAAGTGCTACGAACAAGCAATAAAAGAATCAGGCGAAGCAATGGCAATAGAAGAAATCCTTAATCACGACATCGAAGAAAAAGAAACAGCACCCGAAGGCGAAACAAAGAAACTCCAACTCGACAAGGAAAAAAGAGTAAATCTCGGCGCAAACATGAACCCAAAGATCGAAAGCGAAATCACGGCCATGCTGAAAAACAACGTCAAAACCTTCGCTGCAAACGCATCAGAAATAGTCGGAATAGACCCCCAAGTCATTACTCATGATCTAAATGTAGCAGAAGCGGCGAACCCAGTGAAACAAAAGAAAAGGAAGTTCTCGGAAGAAAAACAGAAAATAATCGCTGAAGAAGTAGAAAAACTGGAGAAAGCAGGATTCATACGAGAAGTCCACTACCCCGAATGGGTAGCTAACGTAGTTATCGTAAAGAAAGCCAACGGGAAAAACAGAATGTGTGTGGATTACACCGATCTAAACAAAGCGTGTCCTAAAGATAGCTACCCTCTCCCAGATATCGATCAACTCGTGGACTCTACTGCTGGACACGCGATGTATAGCCTAGCCGACGCAGCTCAAGGCTACCACCAAATTCAGATGAAGGAGCAAGACCAGGAAAAAACTTCATTCATCACGGAGGGAGGAACTTACTGCTACACGGCAATGCCTTTCGGCTTGAAAAATGCTGGAGCAACATACCAAAGACTTATGAATTTCATGTTCGAAGACGAGATAGGAAAGCGAGTCCAGGTGTATGTAGACGACCTAATCATCAAGAGCGAGAAGGAAGAAACCCATGCAAGAGATCTTGAAGAAACATTCAACATACTGAATAAGTTTGGAATGAAGCTGAACCCCGACAAATGCACGTTCGGCGTACAAGGCGGGAAATTCCTGGGATTCATGATATCTCAAAGAGGAATAGAGGCGAACCCCGAGAAGATCAAAGCAATTATGGACATGAAGGCACCAAGAAGCATAAATGAAGTTCAAAAACTCAACGGGCGAATCACAGCACTCGGTAGATTCATGTCTTGCTCCGCAAAAAGATGCTTGCCTTTCTTCAAAGCCCTCAAAGGAACGCAAAAATTTGAATGGAATGAAGACTGCGAGAACGCCTTTGAAGAAATAAAGAAGTTCCTCGTCACCCCTCCATTGCTAAGCAGACCGCTGAAAGGGGAGACACTATACCTATACATCAGCACCACGCACGAGACCATCGGGACAGTGCTGGTGAGGGAAGAAGATAATGAGATGAAGCCAATCTACTACATTAGTCGAGTCCTGAAGGGCGCGGAGACACGATACCCCGAGATCGAAAAAATGGCACTGGCCGTATTGACCACAGCTAAAAAGCTGAGATACTACTTCCAAAGTCACAACGTTGTGGTAAGAACAAATCAACCATTGCGAAAGGCGATCCAACGACCAGAAACTTCCGGAAGATTAGTCCACTGGTCCATCCAACTCAGCGAACACGACATAAGATACGAACCTCGTCCGACTCTGAAAGCACAAGCTTTGGCGGACTTCGTAGCAGAAATAACTCCAACCGAGACTGGCCAACCCAAACCAGCCTTGGTATGGGAACTCCACGTAGACGGAGCGTCGAATGAAAAAGGAGCCGGAGCAGGAGCCATCCTCAAAGGACCCGAAAAATCAGAATCGAATATGGAGTAAACATCCAATTCGCCGCCAGCAACAATGTAGCTGAGTATGAAGCCCTAATCGCAGGCCTCGGCCTCGCATTAGAAATAAGAACGGAAATCCTAAAGATCTATAGCGACTCCCAGCTGGTGGTAAATCAGGTCAAGGGAGAATATCAAGCCAAAGAAACAGGGATGATCGAATACCTGAGTCAAGTCAAAACACAGCTCCAACAGCTGGAGGCACAAGGAGGACAATGGGAAATCATTCAAATCCCAAGAGAGGAAAACACCGAAGCCGACGCCATCGCCAAATCAGCGTCAGAACTCGGAGATCTATTCGCTAAAATGCAGTTAAAGGAAATTCTCGAATCGCCAAGCACCAGAAAAGCAGAAGTCATGGCAATCGAGGAGGCCGACTCCTGGATGACCCCATTGATCAAATATTTAGACCGCGGCGAGTTACCAACAGACAAAGTCGAAGCCATTCGCACCATCAGAAAATCTGCCAACTACTCTTTTTATAACGGAGTTCTCTACCGAACCTCTTTGACTCATCCATGGTCTAGGTGCGTCTCGCCTCAGACAGGAGAATCCATCTTAAAAGAAATCCACGAAGGAATATGCGGAGCACACGAAGGAGCAGTCACCATAGCGAGAAAAACAATACTCCAAGGATACTACTGGCCGACCATCAAAGAAGACGCGAAAACACTAGTCAAGAAATGTGATAAATGCCAAAGACACGACAACATCAGCCGTGTGCCAGCAGTACCTCAAGGATCAATGGAAAGCCCGTGGCCGTTCGCCACATGGGGGATTGACATAGTTGGACCGTTTGAAACGGGAAAACACCAAGTGAAATTCCTAATTGTCGCAATAGAGCACTTCACAAAATGGGTAGAGGTAGCGCCTGTCGCAACCATCACTGCAGCCAAAGTAGAGGAATTCTTCAAGAACGAAGTAATATGCCGATTCGGCATACCCCACACTGTAATAGCAGACAACGGCAAACAATTCAATTGCAAGCGGTTCAAGGCATTTTGCAAAGGACTGATGATCAATTTGAAATTTACTTCGGTGGCGCACCCTCAGACAAACGGAATGACAGAAGTCACCAACCGAACCATAGCACAAGGAATAAAAAAGAGACTTTCTCAGTATAAGGAGAACTGGGCAGAAGAATTATACAGCGTTCTATGGGCATACAGAACAACTCCTAGAAAAGGAACTGGCGAAACACCTTTTAGGCTCGCCTACGGTACTGAAGCGGTAATTCCAGTAGAAATTGGCATACCCAGCATCAGAGTAAACTATCTAGAAGAAGAAACTAACGAGGCTAGAACAAGGCTATGTCTAGACCTACTAGAGGAAAGAAGGGATGAAGCGGCAGCCCGAGCCGCTACATACAAGAAGCAAGCTGCAAGATACCATAACAAAAGAATGAATTCTAGAGAATTTCAAAGAGGCGATCTAGTCTTACGAAACGCGGAAGTTGGCAGAGGAAACGCAGGAGTGAAGAAAATGCAGGCTAATTGGGAAGGCCCCTATATTATCGAAGAAGCTACTGGCAAAGGCGCATATAGACTAAAGACAATAACTGGATCCATGGTACCCAGATATTGGAATATAGAGCACCTGAGAAAGTATTATCAATAGATTAATTCATGGCATGTACTTATTTCCATTTTTGAAATAAAAAGGCGATTTGGCGATAAGAAGCAAAATTTTATAGGCTCGCTCGAGACCTAATAAATACAATTTAACAAGAGTCGTTTGAATCTTAGTTAAAAAATAATTTAGACTCGTCCGAGTCAAATAAATAAAAGGATCCATTCGGACCTACAAATAAATTACACCAGCAGAAGTTTAGATTAACTTCTCAAAATAACAAACGAGTTTAGATTTACTCTACAACTAAAGAAAAGCAATGGTCAAAAGATCATTATATTCACAGAAGCAAAATTACAAAGGATCCGCCCACGATCCAATACAAAAAAAGGCGAAAGCAAAAAATACTAAAAAGCAAAAAATACAAAAAGGAGAAAATAAAAACTAAGCCTTATTCAAAGCGTCTTGCTTCTGCTTATCAAGCTTCGCCTTCACCTCCTTCGCCAAAGAAGCAGGATCCAACTGATTGACTCCAGAAAGATCGACGCCAGGATTCTGCTCCCGCAGCTTTGCCCCGATCGCCAACCGGTATTGAGTCATGACTTGGGAATAAAAGCTCCCAGAGTCACCCAATCGCCGGCGGAGACGCCCCTCTTCTTTCTTCAGATCATCCCTCTCCTTAGTGAGAGCACCTGAAGAAGACTGTAGAGACTCGACTTCCTCGGACAAAGTTCGAATCCGAGCCTCTAAAGCGGAAATCTCCCGAGTCTTGGTAGATACGGAGGACCTCAGCTGTTGGATCAGACCAGTCGCCTCGCCAGCCTCCTCCTCCATCTTTTATTTCTCGGAGAGCCAGGATTCGGAATCTCTCTGGAGCTTCTTCAATTGATCCACCGCATCCCTTCGGCGGCGCTCCAAAACAGCGATGGACTGGACCACCTGCGAAAGAAAACAACAAATAAGAAAAACAAAAGAAAAAAGGAGAAGCAAATCATAATATAAAAAAGAGAAGCATACCGAAAAACCGCCGAGACAGGCGAACTCAGCCAAATTATCGCCATGTTCGCGATCAATGGACTCAATGTCCTCTTTTATCATAATATTCTCCATGCAAGCATGAAGAATGGCGACGTTTGAAAGACGAGGCGGATTTTGCGCGTCCGCCCAAGCAGCAAACCGAGGTGCCTCCTCAATAGACACCCCAGAAGATTTATTCTTCTTGGGACGCTTGGTAGAAGCTCCAGCCTGGTCCTCAGCAGGACGCTTCTGGCCGGCGGTAGGCAACCCCTTCAGAGAAGGACCTGACTCCTTCGAAGGAAGCAGAGGCGACTCGGAAGTCGCAGCAGGAACTTGATCGCCAGAAGCAGGATCAAGATCAGGATTCACCGAATCAGGCGTCAGATTCGGCACGGCGATTGTAGAGGGATTAGGAACGCCGCTAGTCACCTCGCCCATATCTACAGTCATATCGACATGAAAATTGTCAAGCAAATGTTCAAGAGAAGTCGACATCCTACAAAACAAAAACATAACAACAAAAGATTAGAATAATACCTTCTAAAGGAAGACCCGCCAAAAGTATTTCACGGCGACTCAAATACTGTTCTAAAAGAACGCTGTACTTGGGCTTATCAAAACGACAATCCGACAGCAAAGACAGGGCGAAGTCCTTCTCCCCATCATCCAAATCAGGTACATTAGTAAGCGAAACCTTACTAGAAGTAAAACTCCGCGAAAAAGAGGAGAAAGAAGAGTGCTGAACCAAGAAAAACTTAGGGGTCCAACCCTTCAAAGAAGAAGGAAGACTAAAAAGAGATCGATTCGGTCGACCACCAGCAAAAATAAATTCCTCACCCTTTCGGCGGGAGAAAACATAAAAATAATTAAAAAGAGCAAGCGAAGGCTCCTGCATCCGAACCCTACACGATTCCATAAAAGAACAAAGAAGGCGAATCGCGTTCGGATGCAGTTGACCCAAAGGAACACCTAAATTATGACAGACCTCTACGATTAAAGACTCTAAGGGAAACCTAAGACCCGCTAAAAGCTGTTCATGAAAAATTACTATCTTGGAAGGCGAATCGGTGCTATGATTCGCCCGATACGATTTTGCCGGCCTCAGAATAATATACGACTCGGGAAAGCTAAATTCCTCGGCATAACCGAGTATCTGCTCTCTTGACAAGGAGCTCCGGGTATATTCTAGCTCGTCACGAGCACCCTTCGCCCCCTCAGTTACTTCTGACATTTTAAAATTTTTAAATGGGGGGGAAACACGGAATGATGATGAAATTAAAACTCTAAAAGATCAAAAGAAAGGAAAAGAAGAAGAACAAGACGAAGAACAAGAAGAACAGAAGGAATAAAATGAAAACTGAAAAACTACCAAGAAATTAAATTAGAGAAAAGGTAAAATACCTCGCAAGCAAATACGCAGGATCAAAAGAAAGATAAGGAGCAACTTGAAAACGAGGAATCTTGACAGCAGAAGAAGAAAACCCACAGAAAGCTTGAAGAAATCGAAGGATTAAGCAGTTGCAGAGAAAGCAAAGGTTAAAGAAGAAAGAAAATTGAAGAAAATGAACAATTATATAGCCTAAACCAAAGAAACTGAAAAGATGAGATCCCATAATTACAAATAAGGACCAACTAATAGCGCACGAAGACACTTGTCCTTCATCCAGTCATAACCCTCTACTGATGGACAACACGTGGCAACTCAGAATCTCACTAAAGATGAAACGTCGCCCACAAACATATGAAACGACTCGCCCGGAATACAAAACGACTCGTCCGTATAAAAGAACTCAGCTCCAAAAGAGCTAAAATCCACTAAGGCATAAATGCCAAACTACTTCAGCTCACTTGCGGGGGGGCTAATGATGGATACCGAATCCTACTGTAAGTATAATGGAGCCGAGTTGCAGGAGATCCGCTCTCAGGCGACACCGGACTCCCCCTGAAGACTGAAAGATATGAAGGAAATGCCGAATCTCTTTAGAATCGGTGACATAAAGACCGAATCCCATATGATCCGCCGAAAGCGCGTCAGGTCCGGGATTCGGGTAAACAACTAAATATGGAAATCTTGTCCTATTCGGACACAAACACTACATATGGAAAGATAAGCTCTACTTTAGGAAGATAAGACTATTTAGGAAGACGTTCCTAAATAGGATTCTTATCAGATTAAGGTAGATCCCGACAAATCAGGAGAATATCTACGATACGGCCGAATCCCTACAAAGTAGGATTCACCTGCCTAATACAACTCTACTAGGTATATTCGACTACTATAAAAGGAGCACGAGGTATGCCTAGAATCACAATTATATTGATATACTCAAAACGCTGCTCAAAGCTCTAAACTGACTTTAGCATCGGAGAGTTAATCGGACAACCACCGTCCGGTTAGCTTCTACCCTGTTTTGCAGGTTCACTCACCGGTTCAGAAGGCAGACTCCATCACGTACCATTAGTTTTATGCAAATAAAACTGCATTAGTATAGTATTAGGATTAATGCATGTGCTCTTAACACGAAGGCATGGCGCATCCAAATCTACTACATGTTTAGTAGTCAAATTTGGTGCAGACGTAAAATCCAAATCCGATCAGTATTTATGCATGAATCATCTCCATTTCCATGCACAAATAACAATTTAAAACAGGCATACATTGGCACTATATATGAGAATTGACAAGAAAATGTTGTCTGCTCTATTTGAATCCCATATATTACTTTAACTCATGAATGAATCATGACATAGAATTCAAGTTGACAATACCAGTGAGATTAAACTCATTAATTAAAAATGCATTATATAGTTGACAAACCAATTAAATCAAGGCAAAATAAATTTATTTATCCAATTTAGCATGTTTTATCAAAAATAAGTTGAGATTGTTCTGTTATATTTAACATGTTTCTCAAATACATTATGATCTTTAACATTTTCTCAGTTTGGTCCATCGTTTTTTTAATTTTTGTCAAATATGGTCATGGATTGTTTGAACCTGGCATGGTGCAATGTTATACATTAGTAAGCTAAATTTATAGACAGAATCGTACAATATTATGTCACGTCAGCTTCAAAATGAATTGTGAGTATTTTTGACAAAAATCGAAAAAAAAATGATAGATCAAACTGATAAAATATAAAATCATGATATACTTGAAAAATTACTAAAATTATGAATCAAACTAAACGAAATTAAATATCATGATCTACTTAAAAAAAATTGACTAAAACTATGAATAGATAAATTCACTCCGCCTTAAAGTAAACGTTAATGAATAGTATTAACTATACATAAAAAAAGCAACTAATTAACAACTACTACCTAAAGGAGGGGAAATTATTCAAAAGAATCCATGAGAAATATCATTACAACACTCCTCTCACAATTATGAATATGTGGTCATTTTTTATATTTATTGATATTGTTTAAATAAAAAAAAACGAGAGTTGTGTTGTAAAAATGACATGACAATATGAGATAATTACTCTTAGAAAAAAATGCTCATAAAAGGTAAAAATGAAAATGGAATGGAATAAAAGGTATAAAAAAGTGTATTTTTGGTGACAATAATGTGAAAAAGAATCACAAAAAGAAAGGGCTGTAATAGGATATGAGTTGTTGAACATAAAAATGTATGCACTATCCAATTTTGAGTTTCAAGACTCCATATATCCTGATATTTCATCAGGAATAATTAATTTCTGAAACAGTCAGAAAATAATTCCTCATCTAAAAAAAATAATGATAAGAAAATTGCATGCATCAATATGGTCCCACATATTTCAATGGCCAAAAAAAGTATAAAAAGCCTTGCACCTACATTCATTCTCAATATCTCTTCTCTGCGTATTACTTAAATTCACAAGTAACCACCGTGTATTTGAATTCTTTAGCTTCTTCTCAGGAGAATGAACTGGAGCGGAGGAGACTGGATGTGCCCTGCATGCCAACACATCAACTTCAAGAAACGGGATAACTGTCAACATTGCAGTTATCCTAAATACGGCGGCCCTGATCCCACCACGTTTATTTATAAGAGACCTGGAGATTGGTATTGCACTGCTATCAACTGTGGATCTCATAACTTTGCTAGCAGGTCGAGCTGCTATAGGTGTGGTGCTTCCAAGAATGATTACGGTGGCGGTGGCTATGGTGCTAACATGTATGCTTCGGATCCCAATTTTCCTTCCGGTTGGAAATCCGGTGACTGGATGTGCACCAGGTCTGTCATTTTTTCTCACATTGTTTATTTCTATTTTTTTGTCATTTCATTTCAGTTTCTAATAATACTTCTTAAACTCCAAAACTCGGGTTAAAAATAAATTACGGTTATCAAGTTGTACATTTTTAACAAAATGATTATGGACATTTCATTTGTAACAGGTTGGTAATTCAACCTTACCCTTAAGTGAAATTGATCTTAAATGAGCAGGTGGCCCCGTACTTTAGTAAAAATCGATCTGAAATAAATGAGTAACATTTTGTTTAGGCTTTGCCTCTTTCCCTTGTACCAAACAAAAAAAAAATTACAAATGAAATGAAAATTCTTAGTCTATAATATACTAATCCTCCTAAACTCTATATTTATAATATAGTAGTACCTTTTTTTATTTTTATTTTAATTTTTATGCTACATATTAGTCTCCTAGGTTACACGCCAGCGATTGGAAAACCCTACAAACAGAAAAGAAAACATTAATTAGTACTTAATCTTTAAACCACAAAATGCAAGATTTTGACCTGCAATATTTTTATTATTTTTATTCTGGCCGGGGAGCTAAGTTTAAATTTGTAATTTCACTACTCTCTGGAGACGACTTCTGCACATAGAGACATATAAAATTAATTATTTTACTTGCTTTATTACAATGAGAAAAAGAGAATCGAACCTGAATAAACATTGTTTGTGGACAGATATGGATGTGGAGAACATAATTATGCGAGCAGGATAGAATGTTACAAATGCAAGACACCAAAGGATTATGGTAAGCAATTCCCATTATTATTAACCACCTCTGTATTAAGCTTAATTATTTAAAATAATCTATCTATTTGACTTTTTTTTACTATTTATTATCTAAAAAAAAATTGTCAATTTTTTTCATTTTTTAATTTTCAGTTTCAGTTGTATCCATCTTTAAGATTAAAATGTTTTTATTATGAAAGAGACTGAAATATATTTTTTATATTTGTAATATTTGAAAAAAATACTAAAAGTTGAGAGCATCTGACTCCTTCGTGCATGCTCCACTTGGCTCGGGGGGATATAGCTCAGTTGGTAGAGCTCGAATATGTATGGAATATGAAAGGCATATTTAAATATTTTTAAGTAAAGTAAAAAAAAAGTAATTAAAAAAATTGATATAATTAAAATTGAAAATTGAGAAATGAGATAAAATTGAAAATTTTAAAAGTTTGAAATATAAATAATAAAAGTGAAAAAGATGAGATATTAATAATTAAACCTTTTGTAAATTGAATAAATTGCATTTTCAGCTGTCTAATTTTTTTTGACCTTATCAGGTGGTGCACTGTAACAAGGCGGCCGCAATATGACAAATTTCTTTTTTCTGATGCCTGCAACAACAGCTGCAGCTTTTAATTAATTTGAACACTAATAATGAGCTTTAATTAGGATGATGATGATTACTGGTCGAAGGCCGATTTCATTTGGGAGAAGGCAAATTCTGGCTTTATGCAATGATGAACCATGTTCTTGCATTTAGCTTATAGAAATCCTTTTTCTTTTGTTTTTTAGTTTTCATTTTGGTTTTTCTTATTGTTTTCTTTTCATTTAATATGATTTAAAATTTTCCAATTTTGCAATCTCTAGATCTTGGTTTCTGTACCACAGTTTCTAATTCGTAACACCTCATTTACCATTTTTCTATTATTCGGTCTGATCGGTTCAAACCGAATAAAGCGATAGTTTATCACCTTATATATTATTTCAATCCGGTTATAATTCATCTTATATATATTTAAATTACGGTTGGATTAAAAATTATAATGATTTGGTTTCAAAATCGACCAATGCGCACCTCCTACGCACCCTACGTGTGTTTGTGAGAAGACGGGACCATATAACGACGCTCGTCCAACCTGACTCTATAGTTGATGGACCGCTATTAAAGCTTGAATTATGAAGCAAAAAAGGGGAAGTAAAATGGAAATGCGAATATTCAAGGAAGCTCTATATGAGTAGCTCACTTCAAAAGACGGCAATAATTTAGGGATCTCTTTAAGCATCGAAATCACCAAAAACTATTAAAAAAATTGAATGTAGATAAGAACCTGATGCTTATTATTTTAAAGCATAAATACTGCAATATCAACTTCATAGTCAGTCATCATCCATTCCAACATTAAATTTTCCTTTATTTTTCTTCTTGTATCATTGAATGTTAACCTCCATTTCATTCTGTAATGTTTACAAGTAGTATAAATTAGTGCCTTTTACTAAAATCAGAAAGTGTGACAATGTCGTTTTCAGTGCAATTTGAGTTGGTTGATATTTCACAGTTATCCCGTTTCTATCAAGAGACCAGACCACTAGCTTTTCTGTTTTGAGTAAATATCCCGTCACGTGTCACGTATTAAATGGATGGTTCATAATCCTACGTGATGGACTTGGTTCATCTAAGAATTTCTCCTCTGTAAGTTATACAATTGGAAATAAAACCTTATAAATGTACTTGAAGTCTAAGCCACTTGGACTAGTAGTGGTGGCTCATATGACAGTAGTTGACCAGTAATATATGTTCATAAATAATGCTCAAAATAGCCAGAAGTGGCTGTCTCCCAAGCAGAATATGTATTCTTGGCTTCCATTAAGCTAGATGTTACTTCAAATGCTTTGAAGATTTCTAGTAAATGCCCAATTTCAAGTGAACAATAAAGGTCCCTTACCATTTCAAAATGCGGCCAGCTGCAATGCGCATCCTTTTTCTGCACTTGCTATATAATTTTACGAGAAAAGTCGACCCATACAGTGTCTGAATTGCGAACAATTATGGCATAACATTGTAGCTCGTCCATTAAATATGTGACATTTTATATTATTAAATGAAATTACCGAAAATAATTAGCACATTATTAAATACTTCTTTCGGTCCATAATATGATTTGAATTAAAAAAAAAGGAGTCATACTATTAGTCACTTTAGTATATAAATAGAGTATTAATTGCTATTTTTTTCAAATTTGCCCCCTACTAATTTATTAAAAAAATATAATTACACAAATAAAAAAAATAGTAATAAATGTCAACAACTTTCGAGATAGGGTTAATTTAACAAAAGTAATAGATTTTGATAAAACTCAAAATTAATCTGTAATTTTCATTAACTAATTTCATGTTTTTGTTTACAATTTATAATAAGAATTAATGACACATGTCATATTCTTATTTGTTTGTACAAAAAGAATAACAACGACTATATTAATCAGAACCGTTGGCTATATTCATTAATCAGAACCGTTAGTTCTGTTTAATGAATATGTTGCTGAGCTGTACATCTAACTGAAATAACTAACTGCAATCATATGTTTTCTTCCTCTGCTCTCTTCTCCTTTTTTCTGATCTTTCTTTTAATTTGATAAAGCTGAATCTGGTTTAATCCCCCCCCCCCCCTCAAGTTGGAGAATATATGTCTTGGATTCCCAACTTGGATAGAAAAGTAAGAAAGGTAGAGATAGGTAATGGTTTTGTAAAAAAATCAGCTAATTGTTGAGAAGAGGAAACTGGAAACAAATGAAGTAAACCAGTTTGTAGTTTCTGCCTCACTAAGTGACAGTCTACTTCTATATGCTTGGTACGTTCATGGAAGACAGGATTTTTAGCTATGTGACAAGCTGACTGATTGTCACAATAGACTAAGGCTGGTGTAGCTTCTGTTATCTGTAAATCCTTGAGTAGAAAACTTATCCATTGAATCTCACAAGAAACATTTGCAAGGGCCCTGTACTCTGCTTTTGAGCTGGATTTAGAGACAGTCACTTGCTTTTTTGTTTTCCATGAAACTAAGGAATCACCAATGAATACACAAAAACCAGTTATAGATCTTCTTGTGTTTGGGCAAGTGGCCCAATCTGAATCTGAGAATGCCTTCAACTTTAATGTATTCTGTGAAGGAAAAAATAACCCTTATCCTGGTGATTTCTTCAAATATCTCAAGATTCTTCCTATTGCAGCATAATGTACTTGAGATGGGCAGTCTAAAAATTGAGACAATTGCTGAACTGGGAATGAAATATCAGGCCTAGTGCTACATAAGTAGATTAACTTCCCCACTAATCTTCTATATTCAGTAACATCTGTGTAAGGATTAGTTGAATCTTTTACTAATCTTGTTTCTGAAGTCATTGGGGTTGAAACTGGTTTTGATTCTGAAAAAGCAGTTTCTTTAAGCAAATCCATTATGTATTTTCTTTGGCATAAGTTGATTCCCTTCTTTGATCTTGCAACTTCAAGTCCCAGAAAAAACTTCAGATTACCAAGATCTTTGATCTTGAATTCTTTATCCAAATAAGCCTTTACTGCTTCAATCTCATTGATATCATTTCCTGTTAATATTACATCATCTATATAGACTAATAAAGCTGTAAAAAAATTGTTAGTCTGCTTTGTAAATAAAGATGAATCTGAACTTGACTGACTAAAACCTTGAGATAACAAAGCATCAGTTAACTTCACATTCCACTGCCTACTAGCTTGTTTTAGGCCATACAAAGACTTTGTTAATTTACAAACCAAATTAGAATCAGAAAATGATAAACCAAGTGGAAGTTTCATATAAACTTCTTCATGCAAATCACCATGTAAAAAAGCATTATTTATGTCTAACTGTTTTAAGTACCAGTTTTTAGCAGAAGCAATAGACAACAAAACTCTTATAGTTGTCATTTTAACTACAGGTGAAAAAGTATCCATATAATCTATCCCATTTTGTTGTGTATAACCTTTGGCAACTAACATAGCCTCATGTCTTTCTATTGTACCATTACTATGATATTTGGTCTTAAAAACCCATTTACAACCAATTGGTACTTTACCTTCTGGTAAAGCAGTCAAAACCCAAGTTTTGTTTAAATCTAGTGCATCTAACTCTTTTTTCATAGCTTCTTTCCAACAAGTAAATTTAATAGCATCATGATATGACTTTGGTTCTATGTTTTGATCTAAATTTACTGAAAAAATTTTATGCAGGTTATTCAAATTTTCATAAGTAGAAACTTTTGAAATTGAATGAGGACTAGATTTATTCAAAACTGTAACTTGACATACATAATCTTTCAAATGTACAGGTTCAGTTGTTACTCTTGTTGATCTTCTTAAAGAAGCAACATGACCAGTAGGCTGTAAAACTGTGATACTCTCTTGGTCTAAATTAATAGCATCATGTTCTAAGTCTAACTCTAAATTTAAGTCTGGTACTATATTCTCTGCATTTGAATTTGTATTCTGCAGATTAAAGTTAAAATCTTCACAAGTAGCTTCAATAGCTACATGCAATACTACCTGACTTGACTTATTATGTAACACAGAAGAATCAAAATATGGAAATAAAAGTTCATAAAATCTTACATTCCTAGATATAAAAACCTTTTTAGTCTGTAAATCAAACAACCTAAAACCCTTTGTATTTGCAGGAAAACCTAGAAATACACACTGAATAGCTCTAGGTGAAAATTTATGCCTTTCATGAGTTAATATAGATGTATAAGCCAAACATCCAAATACTCTAAGATCAGTAAACTCAGGTAACTTATGCATAAGAATTTCAAAAGGAGTCTTGTTATCAATAACTTTAGATGGAACTCTGTTAATTAAATATATAGCATGTGACACACAATCTGACCAAAAACATATAGGAAATGAAGCTTGAAACTTTAATGCTCTAGCTACATTGAGAATATGCTGATGTTTTCTTTCAACCACAGCATTCTGTTCAGGTGTGTATATACATGTAGTTTGATGCACAATTCCTTTTGAAGAATAAAAATCTGGCATATGAAATTCTAATCCATTGTCTGATCTAACACACTTAACTTTAACTTTAAACTGAGTCTCAACATATGCAATAAAGTCTTTAACAATAGACCTTGCTTCTGATTTTAATTTTAATAGAAACAACCAAGTATATCTACTTTTATCATCTACAACAGTTAAAAAATACTACCATACATAGAAATAAATCTAGATGGCCCCCAGATATCAAAATGAACTAAATCAAAACAATCATTCACACTTGAAACACTTAATGGAAAAGGCATCTTTTTCTGTTTAGCCATATGACAGATTTCACAATGATCACTTACAGGCAATTTAATATCAGCGTTGATAGACTGTAAACATTTTAATCTAGAGTTTGCCAAATGACCTAACCTATAATGCCAAATAAAATCACTACTAACATGTTTTGAACAAGTTTTAATAACAGGTTTTTCAATACAAGAATTAACAAACTTGTTGTCAGATTTATTACAACAAACAGCAGCACTTTGTGAACTATGAGATAAGCAAGCAGATGTATCAAGTTGATAAAGTCCTTGCACCTTTTTAGCTAATCCAATCGTCTTCCAGTTGATGTGATCCTGAATTATGCAAATATCTCTATGAAGAATTAAACAGTACTGATAACAAGATGTCAATTTGCTAGTTGATATAAGATTAAAAAAAATTAGGAACAAATAAGACATCATATAATATAAAAGTCTTACTAAAAATGACTGTACCTATATGTGTTACTTTTATTTTCTGTGAATTAGGCAAAGTAACAAATATATCATTGACAGGTTTATAAGAACTAAAATTATGTAAAGAACAAGTAATATGGTCAGTTGCTCCTGAATCAACTATCCAATCACCATTAATTGAACTTGTAATAATAGAACAAGCAGAAATATGCAAACCTGAGTCTTCTGCAGTACTTTGTTGAGTAAAATTTGTAGATACTATATTCACTTTTGGTGAAGAAGTAGATGCATTGTGCTGTAGAAGACTCATCAAATGTTTGTACTGATCTTGAGTTATCACTTGTTCATTATCCTTTACTCCTTTTCTGTCCTTTTCAACAACCTCAGCAGAACCATTATATACTTGCATATTATTTTCATAAGAAGCACTATATTGCTGATCATTGTAACCTTGATGTAATACCCCAAAATAATTAATTAGCTAATTGGACCACGTGTCCAGTTTTGAGTCGCAGAAGTGGCGATATTGGAAAGTTTTCCGATAAATAAGTTTTAGTAGGTCGTTTAGAAAAAGGTTATTACGGAGAAAATTTATATTATATTTCAATTCTAAAGTTGGAATTGGAATTTAATGGAAAAATGATGAGAAAAGTCTAAAATAAGGTATAGGGACCAAAGTGGTAATTTAGCCACTTTGTGTCGAAAATAGAAATATTGGATTTCGACGGGAAAGTGTTATTATCGGGCTTTGTATTATTTATAGGATATAAATAATACGTATAAGTCGTAATAAAAGAAGTTAACGATTTAGCTATGGACTAAATCGTACAATTAAAAAGTTTAAAGGATAAATGATAGGAAACAAAAAGAACAAGGATCAAAGTGAGCTCTTAGCCATTCAATATAAGGGGAAACCATTTGAATTAAGAAATCAGAAAGAAAGGAGAAGAAGGCTCCAGAAAGAGAGAAAATTTCCGATCGATTTCGTTCCGCCGCCGTTTCTTCGTTCGACGTCCGATTCGAGCGATTCAAGCGGCGATTTCTTCAGAACCGAAATCTCTATCACCTCCGGCCATCAGATTAAGGTAAGAGGTCGGGTTTTGGCATGAAAACGATGGTTTTGTGGGCTGTTTTCATGAGATTATGATTTTGGATTGAATTTGACGTTTTTGGGTTTATTATGGCGTTTTTGAAGAAACCGAGATATGGGTATTGAGCGTGGGTATGTTTAGCACGTCGGGATTGTGGTGAAATCCCGGAAAATCTGATTTCCGGGGCTGTGCACGTGGTACACGACCGTGTACCACGGGTGCACGAACGTGTACTGATGTACACGAACGTGCACCTAGCGAGGTACACGATCGTGTACTGAAGTACACGAACGTGTACTTCTCATGGTACACGAACGTGTACAATTAGTACACGAACGTGTACCCCTGAGGTGCACGAACGTGTACTCAGTTGCACGATCGTGCACCCACCAAAACGCAAACCCGTGCACCCCAATTCGCCCCCACGCGTATGCAAACTATAATTGACCTAAGTGTTCGACGTTTTGAGTAATTTGACTCTAAAGGACGGGTTTCGGACTTGGAGAATTATTGATCTCGAGATTAGCTCGACGTTTTAGATAAATTATAATAATGGAAAACGTCAAGGACGTTAAGCGATTTTCAATTATGAGAAATAGTATTCGCTAAGTCGTTTATACGACTAGAGATATTGAATACGTAAATAAGTGTAAAACAAAACTAAATCCTAAAACTTAAAAGTATTATACGTATAAGAATATGAGAATCACGTCTAACTATTAACGATTTATCAGACGTGTCTGCGAGTAGTGAAGTCAGTAGAGGCGGACTAGCAAGAGCGTACTATCAGATCGATCATATCATTTCTTGGATTGCGGTCACTGTGAGTTGCACTTTACTTTCGTGTATTATCGATTAATATTATGTTGATATCATACTATATATATATATACTGTTTATATGCATCGCACTATATATATATATATGAATTGTTGATATGCTACATGTTTTGATTAAGTTTTAATGTACGAGAACCTAGTATACGATCCAACGAAACTAGCTACCTATTGGGTGTCAATAGGCTGCGTGATCACCAGTAATCGAGTCAGTCTAGTGTGTCTGACTATAAGATATGATTTGAGATGCATGCATGGTTTGATTATGAAAACTATGATATGAATGCTATACGAGAGTGAACTCGGTTACAGTGTAACCTGAGCCCCGTATCTAGTAGGTTGGACCTACCAGTGGGTTGGACCCACCTCTTTGGGATTAAGAGATATGTTCTGACTGACGTGGTTGAACGTGAACGCTCCCGGGTCAGACTAATGGAATCAGTATGATTTGAATAATAGTGAGCTACGTTATGTTTCAGGATTATAGTTTCGAAAGGATCGAGTACTTGTTCATATGTATTTTTATATTGATATTGATTTGAAATGCGATGCTATGTTTTTAAAATAATACCGTTAGTAAACTGTGAACTCACTCAGTATTTCCCCAAATACTGACCCCTCACCTTTGATGTCTTTCAGGTGCTTAGCTTGTGGACTTAGCTAGAGGCCAATTTTGGAGTGCAGAAGTCATCTGTATATGTTAGTTTATGACTTCTGTTAATGCTGCAGTAGTGGTCCTGTGTCAACAGAATAGTAGCCTAGTCAGCAGTTCATTTTGATTGTATATATCAACTGCTGTATTTGTTTATATGCTTCTTGATAGGCTACGTGTTTTGTATATGATCCACGGCCCCAGATGCCGGTGTGATGTTTTGAGACACTAACTGATGTATATAGTACCGCGAGGCCAGTTCGTACAGGGTACGGTAACTAGAGCCCGCGAGGTTAACGGAACAGTTAGTGTAAATGTTTATATGTGTTATATATTTGCTTCTGTTGTGTTACGCTGTTTGTTTATATTATTTGCGAAAAATAAATTGTGATTTTAGGCTTGCTACGGGTTCCGGAGCTACCACTCCCGTTCCCTAGCGCCGGTTGCGGCTCAATATTTTGGGTCGTGACAATGTTGGTATCAGAGCAGTTTGGTCCAGTTACCACTGCAAGATTGTTTCAATGTTTGTTTGAGAGCAGTTGGTCCAGTTACCACTGCTAGAGTTGTTTGATTGCTTATTTGACTGGGAGTATTTGTCAGTAAGTATACCTAGGAACTACTGCAGCAAGAGTCAGACCGTGGTTGTCTGTAATTATGTTATGTGTGCATTAGTAGTACGTGGCATTACGCGCGCGAACCAGGACTATTAAGTTAGTAAGTGAATAGTATCTGTTCATACGGACGATTAAGACGACTAAATAATTGTTTCTTATGTTAAGATATAGAAGGTGGTTACATGTTTGCAAATTATGAACAATGGAGAGGGTTAAGTATTTGTTACTCGCGCTGAGATTGTTAAGTGAGTATCTGCTTGCGAATTACGTGCAGTTGGATTAAATGCTAAATGTTTACAGCATTATATAAGCTGATTTTGGAGTTGCGTGTGAAATGGGCTCAGATGGTCGCTTACGTTCGAAATTGTTTCTTTTCAGCATGTCTGGGCAAAACGAAGCTCAGTCGCATGCTGAGGAAGAACGGGAGGAAGCGCCTCCTATATTTCAAAACGGGTTTCATAATGAAGTGGGCGAACCATCTGGGGTCCATCAGAATGGATTCCACGCAAATCATGGAGCATCGCCAGAAATATATCAAAATGGCTATATGTCTGTATCGGAGATAGGTAGTTCTTCTAGAAACAGAGTTAGAGAACATTCGCCGGAGATTGAATACAGCGAAGAAGAGGAAGAGGAACCGGAGGAAGATCCAGAAGAGGATCTTGAAGAAGATCCTGAGGAAGACCCTGAGGAGGATCCAGAAGAAGAATTAGAAGAAGAAGCAGAAGAGGAAAATCCTCAGGAAGAAGAGTTTGAAGAAGAAGAAGAGTTAGATGAATTAGATGTCGAGGAATACAGAGGTGACTATTTCTGGTCAAGTGTGCGGAGATACCGCAATTTGAGGGAAGATGCGGACATAGCTAACGGTCAGGCGCAAATAGCCCTAAATCAGGTTAGGAGGCAGATGCGTTCTTTTTCTAGAGGGATGTTAACTGTAGGAGCGTACTCTACTGATTTTCTGCGGATGGCAGAGGGAGTCCCTAATCTGAACGAAGACAATAGGACCATTAATCGTAGATATGTCAGGGGTTTAGGACCTCAGTTTGATGAGCTGTATGAGCATGTGGACGAACATTTCAGTACGCTTACTACGATGGCCCGTAGGATTGAAACAGAGCATGAATGGTCGGGTGATCCGATACGACCTTATTACTTTAGACGTGAGTACCACCCGGGTTACGTCAGTACGTCCTCCAGAACTACAACCAACCCCTATTTTGTGCAAAGAGGTGGACGAAACTCAGGTAGAACAGTTAGGGGCCGGCATACAGGCATAGTTATTAGGGAACCTAACGTTCCGCGTCAGGCACCTCCAGGTATTAGTAATTTATATGCTTTGAATAATTGTGTTTATGTGTTTGCATTATTGCGTTTATATAATTGCTGCATTGCATAGTAGAATGTCAGTAATAGGTTTTGCCTTTAGGATAATACCTCGGAAAGTAAGAACCTATAAGAAGCACTGTTGTTAAACACGCGCTTAATAAAATAACATATAAACTTAACACACAAAAACAATAATACAATAAACATCACAACATATAATTATCGCAAACGTAATTCCTATATTACGTTTTAGAACTTGAAGAAAGAAATGGATTGCTTACCGGAAGTCGATGTGAAACATCGGTATCTGCGTCTGTATATGACGTAGAAGAGAATGTTGCAGAAGTGGATATGATGATTACAGCAATACAAAAATATGACAGCAGTATAAAAAATTGAAATATACTCAATAAGTATAAAGAAAGCCGTTAATAGTCGCAGAGCGTATAATCTAGAGTAAGACTTACGATTTTATGAAGATTTTGAAGGTTTTTATGATTTTTCAAGGTACAATTGTGCTTAGGCGTCGCATGTGACATTGCATAACCACGATAGAAATGCATAAAAGAATGATTTTCAAAATTTTAGATCATGCATCATATCTTTGTAATGGAAAAAGAAACTGCGATTTTGAACAACTCCTTGGTGATGAGAGATGTCATCACTCTGAGCAACAATTGTACTAACGATTTTAAATGATTTATGAAAAGTGGTTTAGAAAGAGCTGCGCAGCCAAAAGAAGTTTTAAAATCGTATTGTTTAGTAAGTAAACTCGGATGTAAAGCCCTGCGACAAATAATCAAAGACTCTTAACAGATAAGAATAAAAATTGTGAAAGAAACTCCAATAAAAGAACAGAGCCATGTTAATAACTATTGCCCTAAGGCTAATAGAACTAAAGAAGAATGTGAATAAGAAATTACCGCCGGAAATGCGCAGATAAGCTGCAATGCACTGGCAATACTTAAGGATACAATATTTATCCTTATGATTGAACAAAGGATAATATGACAGGGAGTCGTGCAAGGCGAAAGAAACGTAATATATACATAAGGATGATGTATGATTACTCTTATGATTGAGATAAACGAAGTAGCGATTGTAAGTTGTAATTGAAGAGGAGAAATTAAAAGTATGAAGGGCAAAAGAGATGGTAATATGAATGATGAATATCAAGTGATATTTAAAGGAAATATAACATTATCAATATCAGTGTTTAAGGATACAGAAATAGAAAGAGAAAGGATACGAAATGACGAAACATACGATTTTACAAGATATGAAAGTTTAAATTAGATAGATCAAGAGAGAGATAGTAGTGCTATATGACTGATATTAAGTAAAGTTACTAATATCAGCATTAAGAATTATAAAATCACGTTAACAGAAAGGAGAAAGGCACACGTATAGACGTACGTGTCAGTAATTATAAGAATGGTGGATGATATGAAGAAAAATGTAAAGGTAAAATGCAAATACCTCAAAATTTAGTAAGGTAATTAGAGAAGTGAAAGTTCTAGAAATACGTCATAAAGATTGTCAGAATAGAACAGCAATAGTGAAGCTAGTATAAACAAAGGAAAGATACAATGAATACAGTAAATAAAGAATAAAGTGATACTTTATTACTTTTAAGCAGAAAGAAGCAAATTACAACTAAGAAGTCACGATGCCATAAGGACAAGAGATGATACTAGTATGGAGGAAATAAGTTATTTAAAAGACAATTAGAGTCAAGATATAAGTACTAAGGAAGCATAAAGCGTATAGGACGACAGTGAGTTGAAATTATTCCTAGACTTTAGGAATTGTAAAGTAAATGGAGTATAAATATTAGAAACAATCGGAAAACCCTTCAAAAGAAGACAAGAGATAGAATAAGAAAGAAGTTAACTGAAGGTTAGCTAACGAGAAGATTTTTAAGGACTAACTACAAAAAGTCAAGGGAGATAAGAATACGAATAGTATCGGTCAAAGAAAACGGCTATACAAGTTACACGATTAAAGGTAACGTGAAGTGGAACGTTTAAGATAACAGCGAATGATGAAGATTTACGACTGTCAGAACAGCCTGAAGTTCGTGATAACTTAATAAGCCAAAGGAAAGAGAAATGGTAGATAGCAAAGAATGTATCAGACTTAGCTATGTTAAGAAACAATAAATGTGTTAGACGTGAAGTAGGTTGAAGAAGATTGGTTGATAAAGAACAAAGTGTCAGACCATGATAGAAAGAAGTGAGAAATAACAAGAACTAGCCAAGAAAGGAAAGTGATAATTACAGACGATAGGAAAGATCATAATTGCAAGTTATAATTACAAGAGAAAATATTCATAGGAATATGTATAAAGTAAGTACGTTATTAAAGATGGAATCGACACGTCGTAACCATTCATGTATAAAGGAGACGAGTAGCAACCTTATGGCTACTAAAGATAAAAGTGATGGAACAAGGAAACATTAGATTATGATTAATGCCAACTAGGCAACGATGATGCAAGGACTATAATATCAAGACTACGTCCAAGGATCATACTGTTTCGGGGAAGATAATAGATACGGCGAAGGTACCAGTAAGAGAATTCTCGACGAGGTGATAGCAAGTAATTATACCAAAACAGAGAGTTATGAGAAGAGAAGCAAAAGTTAAAGTACAAGAAGAGATACAACTAATGTGTATTAATGGACGCTAAAGAGGCAATAAGGATGAGTTAAGATCCCAACAAAATTTATGAAAATTCGAGGACGAATTTTTATAAGGGGGGAAGAATGTAATACCCCAAAATAATTAATTAGCTAATTGGACCACGTGTCCAGTTTTGAGTCGCAGAAGTGGCGATATTGGAAAGTTTTCCGATAAATAAGTTTTAGTAGGTCGTTTAGAAAAAGGTTATTACGGAGAAAATTTATATTATATTTCAATTCTAAAGTTGGAATTGGAATTTAATGGAAAAATGATGAGAAAAGTCTAAAATAAAGTATAGGGACCAAAGTGGTAATTTAGCCACTTTGTGTCGAAAATAGAAATATTGGATTTCAACGGGAAAGTGTTATTATCGGGCTTTGTATTATTTATAGGATATAAATAATACGTATAAGTCGTAATAAAAGAAGTTAACGATTTAGCTATGGACTAAATCGTACAATTAAAAAGTTTAAAGGATAAATGATAGGAAACAAAAAGAACAAGGATCAAAGTGAGCTCTTAGCCATTCAATATAAGGGGAAACCATTTGAATTAAGAAATCAGAAAGAAAGGAGAAGAAGGCTCCAGAAAGAGAGAAAATTTCCGATCGATTTCGTTCCGCCGCCGTTTCTTCGTTCGACGTCCGATTCGAGCGATTCAAGCGGCGATTTCTTCAGAACCGAAAGCTCTATCACCTCCGGCCATCAGATTAAGGTAAGAGGTCGGGTTTTGGCATGAAAACGATGGTTTTGTGGGCTGTTTTCATGAGATTATGATTTTGGATTGAATTTGACGTTTTTGGGTTTATTATGGCGTTTTTGAAGAAACCGAGATATGGGTATTGAGCGTGGGTATGTTTAGCACGTCGGGATTGTGGTGAAATCCCGGAAAATCTGATTTCCGGGGCTGTGCACGTGGTACACGACCGTGTACCACGGGTGCACGAACGTGTACTGATGTACACGAACGTGCACCTAGCGAGGTACACGATCGTGTACTGAAGTACACGAACGTGTACTTCTCATGGTACACGAACGTGTACAATTAGTACACGAACGTGTACCCCTGAGGTGCACGAACGTGTACTCAGTTGCACGATCGTGCACCCACCAAAACGCAAACCCGTGCACCCCAATTCGCCCCCACGCGTATGCAAACTATAATTGACCTAAGTGTTCGACGTTTTGAGTAATTTGACTCTAAAGGACGGGTTTCGGACTTGGAGAATTATTGATCTCGAGATTAGCTCGACGTTTTAGATAAATTATAATAATAGAAAACGTCAAGGACGTTAAGCGATTTTCAATTATGAGAAATAGTATTCGCTAAGTCGTTTATACGACTAGAGATATTGAATACGTAAATAAGTGTAAAACAAAACTAAATCCTAAAACTTAAAAGTATTATACGTATAAGAATATGAGAATCACGTCTAACTATTAACGATTTATCAGACGTGTCTGCGAGTAGTGAAGTCAGTAGAGGCGGACTAGCAAGAGCGTACTATCAGATCGATCATATCATTTCTTGGATTGCGGTCACTGTGAGTTGCACTTT
The DNA here is from genome assembly GCF_937616625.2 of Mercurialis annua. Classification (NCBI taxonomy): domain Eukaryota; kingdom Viridiplantae; phylum Streptophyta; class Magnoliopsida; order Malpighiales; family Euphorbiaceae; genus Mercurialis; species Mercurialis annua. The sequence goes on along the minus strand of NC_065570.1, from coordinate 51,433,350 downwards.
ACTTTCGTGTATTATCGATTAATATTATGTTGATATCATACTATATATATATATACTGTTTATATGCATCGCACTATATATATATATATGAATTGTTGATATGCTACATGTTTTGATTAAGTTTTAATGTACGAGAACCTAGTATACGATCCAACGAAACTAGCTACCTATTGGGTGTCAATAGGCTGCGTGATCACCAGTAATCGAGTCAGTCTAGTGTGTCTGACTATAAGATATGATTTGAGATGCATGCATGGTTTGATTATGAAAACTATGATATGAATGCTATACGAGAGTGAACTCGGTTACAGTGTAACCTGAGCCCCGTATCTAGTAGGTTGGACCTACCAGTGGGTTGGACCCACCTCTTTGGGATTAAGAGATATGTTCTGACTGACGTGGTTGAACGTGAACGCTCCCGGGTCAGACTAATGGAATCAGTATGATTTGAATAATAGTGAGCTACGTTATGTTTCAGGATTATAGTTTCGAAAGGATCGAGTACTTGTTCATATGTATTTTTATATTGATATTGATTTGAAATGCGATGCTATGTTTTTAAAATAATACCGTTAGTAAACTGTGAACTCACTCAGTATTTCCCCAAATACTGACCCCTCACCTTTGATGTCTTTCAGGTGCTTAGCTTGTGGACTTAGCTAGAGGCCAATTTTGGAGTGCAGAAGTCATCTGTATATGTTAGTTTATGACTTCTGTTAATGCTGCAGTAGTGGTCCTGTGTCAACAGAATAGTAGCCTAGTCAGCAGTTCATTTTGATTGTATATATCAACTGCTGTATTTGTTTATATGCTTCTTGATAGGCTACGTGTTTTGTATATGATCCACGGCCCCAGATGCCGGTGTGATGTTTTGAGACACTAACTGATGTATATAGTACCGCGAGGCCAGTTCGTACAGGGTACGGTAACTAGAGCCCGCGAGGTTAACGGAACAGTTAGTGTAAATGTTTATATGTGTTATATATTTGCTTCTGTTGTGTTACGCTGTTTGTTTATATTATTTGCGAAAAATAAATTGTGATTTTAGGCTTGCTACGGGTTCCGGAGCTACCACTCCCGTTCCCTAGCGCCGGTTGCGGCTCAATATTTTGGGTCGTGACACTTGAAAACCAAAATTATGATCATTCTGATTATCAAAGAAAGTCTGATTTCCACCTTGATCATTATGTCCTGAAAAATTATTCTGATTACCAAAATCTTGAGAAACAAATTGTTCCTCTTGAGCATAATAAGTCACATATTCTCCAACTTGATTCACATAAGACTGTGGCTTAACTCTAGGTCTAAAGCCTGGTAAATAACCATGCTTCTTGAAGCAAATATCTATAGTATGACCATTAGTACCACAAAAACTACACATAGGTTTATCATTTACTAATGAATAAAACCTCTTTTGTCCTCCTTGTGGCCTAAAAACAGAATTCATAGGAGGCCTAGGTCTTTGAAAACCAGTGTTAAAACCATTATACCCAGTCATTCTCCTTTGAAAACCAGTATTAGCTTGAGCAGCAAACACAGTAGGTTCTATATGTTGTGCATTACTAACCCCTAATCCTAACTGCCTTTCTTGTTGTAAAATCTTAGAGAAGACTTTGTTTATGTTAGGCAATGGTTCCATCATCAAAATTTGAGTCCTAGTAACAGAATAATTATCACTTAAACCTTTTAAAAATCTAATAACATGATCACTATCTTGATGATATTTCACTGTTTTCAAAGCATCACAAGCACATTGTGGAACACAAGAACAAACAGGTATGACTCTTAAATTCATAAACTCATCCCACAAAATCTTCAACTGAGTAAAATAATCTGTGACTGACAAATTATTTTGTTTAAAAGCATACATCTCTTCTTGTAAATCTGAAATTCTACATACATCACCTTGAGAAAATCTATCATGTAAATCCTTCCAAACATCCACTGCATTGTCCATCCATAGTATACTCTGTGCAATTGATGGTGATAAAGACCTAAGAATCCATGATAACACCATTGTGTTACACCTCTCCCAGATTTGATAAATTTGATCTAACTTTGAAGGCACTGAAATTGTTCCATCAACAAATTTCAATTTGTTTTTGGATAGAAGACACATTCTCATTGACCTAAACCAGGAATGATAATTTTGCCCATTCATTGATGGAGAAACTAAGACTAAAGAGGGATTTTCATTCGGATGTAGATAGAAATGACTAGAAGTATCTGTTTCAACATTAATGTACGCCATTATCACAAGAAAGAAACAAGAAATTAAGTTTTTCAGAAAGAAAATGAAGAAGATGACAAGAAATTAGATTTTTCCAGAAAGAAAATCAAGAAGATGAAACTGAGAAAAAGAATTTTTAGAATATTTATATTGAGAAGATAAAATGAATAATGAACTGAAAATTTACTTGTATTTAGAAAAAGAATACGAAAGTAGATTAGAAGAGTATTGCGGTAGCTTTTGATTTGAAGTTTCTGAGAAAAGAAGAAACGAGTTGTTTCTTATGATCAATCGTGTTGCTCTAATACCATAATAGATTTTGATAAAACTCAAAATTAATCTGTAATTTTCATTAACTAATTTCATGTTTTTGTTTACAATTTATAATAAGAATTAATGACACATGTCATATTCTTATTTGTTTGTACAAAAAGAATAACAACGGCTATATTAATCAGAACCGTTGGCTATATTCATTAATCAGAACCGTTAGTTCTGTTTAATGAATATGTTGCTGAGTTGTACTTAGCTGAGCTGTACATCTAACTGAAATAACTAACTGCAATCATATGTTTTCTTTCTCTGCTTTCTTCTCCTTTCTTCTGATCTTTCTTTTAATTTGATAAAGCTGAATCTGGTTTAATAAAAAGTGTTTATAAATTAAGACATATTACTAGTATTTTCTTATTTCTTGTGCTAAAGCCAGATGCGACTAATATTACAAACTGGATGGAGTAATATTTTAATTAAAATTAAATGTTCTTTATTGATTATTTATGATATCCAATAATACAACATGTCACATATTTAACGGAAGACTCATAGTCATATGTGGCGAGTTAAGTTTATGTAAGAATTCTCTCGAATTACAAAACAAAAAGAGAATCGGCCAGAGAAATAGGACGTGGTGACATAATTAAAAAATTATGTAAAACACAAAAAAATTCCAATTTAAAATAATTCAAATATTTAAAACTTTATTGAAAATCATTTTAAGATCTCTAAAATTAATTAATTTTATCGGTTATTGATGAGAAAAATTGCAAGTATATAATGTTGAGTAATATAATAAAAGTAGTATTGATCACACGATAACAAATTTAGTATCAAATAAATTAACTAATTTATTATTTAAGCTAGAACTAATGGGTTCGAAATTTTTATTAATCGGACTATTAAAAATAAAAATTAAATTATAAGGTTAAACAATAAAGAAGAACAACCTAAATATTGTTTATATAAGTTCTAATTCAATTATTTCCTAATTTATATCCATCAATTTTAATTGTTGCAAGCAATAGAGGATAGATCGACAATACTAACCCGATATTTCTAGACGTTGTTAGCCTATTGGTTATCACCCAACACCCCAAATTATTCTTACTGTCACGTTTATAATAGTAGAAGATAATTAACAATTTAAGTCAAAGCATTGCGATTTGAGTGTTTATACATGCAACAGTTGTTTCCATGTCATTTTTACAACAAACCAATGAGCATTTGCGATAGGGAATCTTTGATTATTTTTTAATTTTTTATCATTAAATATTTGCACATGGCTAACGCCTCATTAGTTTGTTGCACGAATGACGTGAGGAAACCGTTGCATTGTATAGTTATCCTTGCGATTTAGTTATCTGCATAGACCATATAATAGTGGTCCGGCTCATATTTTATAATTATATTCTTTTTGTCTCTTTCAGTCAATTTGCTTTAATCCCTTATTCACAAATCAATCTAGCATCGAGTAATTAGTAGATGATTAATCACAAGCATTAAGTTCAATGATAAAAATTGCATGAACGAAAAAAGATAGTTAATTAAAATTCAATTTAATTATCCACCTATACTACTCATAATATTCTATATTAAGATGTTTTGCTAGACATAGATGAATTTAGAATAATAATAAATAAGAATTGCATAAATAAAAAAATGGCTTAATTACTTAAAAAACCCTCACCTTTAATTTTATTTTCGTTTATACCCTGACCTAGAAAAATTGTCACATATACTCATGACCTTATCTTTATGTTTCACCTCTACCCCAAATTTCAAAAAAAAGATAATTTATTAAAAACAACTAAATATTTGGGTTCTTTTACACCTTTTTCTATTAAAAAAAATACAAACAAATACTTCATCTTTAAAAACGTTCAAATAAGTCCTAAAATTAATTAATTTTTTTAATTTAAATAAAATAAAATATTTTCTTATTAATTACAACCTACAATTATACTTCAATTTTAAAATCCGCTAATATTATTATTTAAAAAAAATCGATTTTCGGAACCTACGCCGGACAAGGAGGAGCGGATTTTAAAATTGGAGTATGGTTGTAGGTCGGGAATAATTAAATAATTATGATTAATTGATTTTATTTAAGAAGAAGGTGTTTTTGTATAATTAATAACATTAATGTGTAATTAGAATATATACTAAAAATGAAGGACTATTTAAAACTTTTTTTCAAATGAAAAGAGGTAAATTTAATACCTCGAGGGTAGAGGTGAAACATAAAGACAAGGTCATGAGTATATGTGACAATTTTCCTAGATCAGGGTATAAACGAAAAAAAATTAAAGGTAAGGGTTTTTTAAGTAATTAAGCCTAAAAAAATTAAAGAAACATTACTTGAAATTGAACCTGAAAAAGTCTTGAATAAAGCTTGTAAATAATTTGCAACTTATGCTTGATTAAATGCAATAACTAATCTAGGCTAAAAGACATAAACAAAAATTAAATTTGAGAACTAGAATAAAACCTATAACTAATGAAAATCGGATGATACAATAGTCTTGGTTTGGAGCTTCTTTTATAGAGATCTTAAAGTTTGAACTTTGTCATTGGTCAAAATTTAATTAAAATTAGGATTTGAGTGTTTTCACTTCATAAAATTTCTCATAATTCCAATAGAACTTGTTCTTAATTTCTATCTAGATGAAATATGTACAGAATTCTACCTTTTTATGTTCAACACAAAATTCAGATAGAATAGATCCCCTTGCTTTTAGCGTACTTTGGATAGGTTTTAGACCTTTTAATTAGTCGTCCCAATCTCGTGGTGCCCATCATGCTCATTGCGTTTGGTGACTAATCTCGAGTTTTGTGACTTACAGAGGACATCGAACTTGAGATGAGCATTATATTTGCCGAGTATAGTACCTAATTACCTCAAATTTGCATACTCGTAACCATAGAATACGACCCTTATAAAAATACATACATTTGTCACATACACTATGAGAATGGTGAAAGCAGATATATTTTACATCTCAGAGGAGCTATAATTGGAAATACCATTTTTTCGAGCACGACATCATACCCGGCGAGTTTGATCCATGCTACCATGACCAATGCCCCAATTAAGTGTGTGCATATGACCCGCTATCAAAAAAAGAATCGCAATAATTAAATGCTATTAACTTCAAAACTTCATAACTCTTTATTTACACCTTCACACACGGATTAATATTTGATACATTGGAAATATTAATATATCTAGTTTATTTTTTATGAAGAACATAAATTCATAAGAGATTTTTAAGTAGTTCAAAAAATTCAATAAATAAAAAGAGGCTGCAAGTAAGCAAACATGATGCACATATTATCAATCTTCAAAATGTCATAAGGTGAGATAGACACCTCCAAATGATTTAATTTTTGATGTTTTAGAAAGATAATAATGTCTATTATAATTTGTATGGAGAACATTTTCTCATTTTAAAGTCTTTAAGAATGACAATATTATCGATTCATGAACAAGGATCAAATATGCCTATTTTTTTTATTTTAGTTTACAATTTTCTTTGATCCTTTGTTCGTGTCTTTCTTGCCTAAATTACACTACAAAAATAAAACCTTTTCAAATATATTATCTTAATAAACAACACGATAAGTAACAATTAAATCCAAAATGATGTATATAAATTCTTCTTATCAATTATTAAATATAGAAATAATAAAAAAATAAAGTAAAATAATTTTTTATAATATTTTTACATATAATAAAAAGTTAAAATTAAGATTTGGTTTTTTGAGTGGCATTATGTACAACACATACGCCAATGTCGTTAACATTTAATAGTTTTAAAAAATTATATTTATTTTTTGATCAATCAATTCAGTAATAATTAGTCTTTAAATTATTTGGTATTAAAATTACAGATTAAGTAAGTATTTTGTCCAGCCGCCACTGCCCAAAAAAATCAATTAATCAGTTGTTGCACGAAGAAATGCTTTGGATTTTTCAATCGGATCATCAGAAAATGAGCATAGGTCCCCGAACAGTATTATGAGGACCCCAAACTAGTCCCTACACATCATAAGCATCATTTAATTTAATATCATGCTTTCAGATTCATTAGAGTTGTATATTTTAGGATTTGCTTGTGTTCTTAAGTGTTTGCCATGATTTTCATTAAAACTGTATTTAGATTTTCTTTTAAAGTTGTTTTAAATGTTTTTTTGTTAACTATAAATTTTATATTGGTCCCATAGACTTATTTTATATATTTTTTTTGGCCTTTTTGCATGATTTTAGGTGAAAATTTTGTTTTCCCAAAAAACAGCAACGAGTTCGCATTGGCATCAACTCATGTTCATGGTGCCATAGTTGGCACCATCGCCTTATTCTATCTAGATACTTCCCTCCACCCAGACTAGCTGCCGCCGTCAACTATAGTTAGTGCCATGGCCATCGCTCCGATTCATAGTGAAGTGAACTTTTTTCGCTATTCTCGCTTTGTTTGAGCTTTAAATCGCACCTCTCGTTGGATAGTAGCTTCGTATTGATTAGTAGATTATTTTTATATAAGTTTTCTATCTATATTGAAAGACGACTATATACACGTCGACATACGATGCTAAATGTCCCAGAGGTTAAAAAACATTTTTATCTTTATATGAATAAACTAATGTATGAGTAAGATTGATATAGTTTATATAATAAAACACATAAAAACTTAGGATTTTCATGAAAATTATAATTAGTCGTCGTATATACGTTACTATGGTAATTAATTAATTAAAATCAATCTCATTTTATACATTACGTTTAGGCTTTGACATAGTCCATATTTTTTGCAAAAATTTATGAGTTTCTCTGTATTTTGCAAAGAACTCAGTTTTAATTTCAATCCGTTATGGTAAAATAGTACAAGGACTTAATTGAAATTGTCTTTATATGTGAAGTCTTTTTTGGTAAATATAAAAGAAACAAAAAGAAAACATATTAACAACGTGGGCTTTGCTAATGCTAATCAGCCGCGTGATACTAGGATTAGAATTAAGGGTTTTAGGCGTTTCAGGGCTTTAGAAGAAAAGGTATTAGGGTTTTAAAAACAAAAAAATTGACATTGTTGTTGTTGCTTGGCCCTTCAATTTGGCGGCTAGGGTTTTTAATCCCATCACCCCTTCTTTGTTTTTAAATCTTTTTCTTATTACACCTGTATAGATTTTTCCTATTTCGTTGCAGACATTTATATTATACAATCACAAACACATATTCATAAAGTTCTAAGCTTTGATCAACTCTCATTCTTCAAAACTTTTAAAAGGATTTTTTTAATTTTGTTTTCTTGTTGATTCTTTCAAATTAACTAAAATTCTCATCTGGGTATTCTTATGATTCCCAATCCTTGATCGTTACTTATCTCAAGTAAGTTCAAATTCCCTAGATTACTTTTTTGTGAAGTTTTGGCTTAAAAATCCATCTGGGTATTCTTATTTTATTTGATTCAGTATAGAAGGAAATTAGAGAAGAAAGGTTTAATCTTTTTGTTTATTTCTGTGTTTGGTTGTTGTTGGTAGCTTTGATCATCGCATTATTGAGGCTTGTTTTGTTCTGAATTGAGTTATAAATTGGTGCATATAAGAGTTAGAGATTAGCCTAGTGATACATAATTGGATACAATTTCAAGTATTTAAATTTGCCAAAAAAATGAGTTACTCTGAATCTCAAGTTTCTTTTATGTCACCACAACCTTCATATCAATCAGGCAGTGACTCCATTGCTGTCTGGCCTCAATTCCCTATGAACAGCAATGACCAATTTGATTCACATTCACAATATGAGCTACATCAACCCCCTTTTAAAAGACCTAGAAACTCAGAAGATGGCAATAGAATCCCTCTACCCAGTAACCTGCCCGTCAATAAAGGAACAACAAACATCTTTTTTAAGACTAGAATGTGTGCAAAGTTTAGGACTGGTAATTGTAGGAATGGTGAAAATTGCAATTTTGCTCATGGTATGCAAGATTTGAGGCAGCCCCCTCCGAATTGGCAAGATCTTGTTGGTTCAGTTGGTCGTGGGGAAGAGGATAGGCCTGCAGGGAATTGGGATGATGATCAAAGAATAATTCACAAGATGAAGCTTTGCAAAAAGTTTTATAATGGAGAGGAGTGCCCCTATGGTGATAGGTGTAATTTTCTTCATGAAGATCCGTCCAAGTTTAGGGATGATGTAGGGAGGTTTCGGGAGAGTTCTGCAATAAGCGTTGGAACTACTATGCAGCAGCCAGTTATGCATGTAACTAATGGATCAAATGTGATTGAAGTTAATAAGTCTGTTATCAGCGCTGGCTCAGATGCTTTACGAGGAAATATGAAGCCAGTGTATTGGAAGACGAAGTTGTGTACTAAGTGGGAGATTACAGGTCATTGCCCTTTTGGCGAGAAATGTCACTTTGCTCATGGGCAAGCTGGTATGTGCTTTTGGTTAAATCTTATGAATTCTTGTGGTTTCCTCCTAGGTAGTTTGCTTTTGCCCTTTTTGTTTGAAGTTGCAATTTTTATAAATGATATAACATTTTTGCTCGACTTTGCTAAAAAATTTAGATAAATCGAAAATGGTATATGTTATGCATTAATTGTTTGAATAAGAAATGAACAAATTTCGTCAATAGATCATTCGTCGAATACTCCTAGGTGATGTGATAGGTTAGAAGGTTAGGTGAAGGAGTGGATGGAAAGTATCGATAGATACTGTCGAAGAACAAATGTTCTAAATAATGGAATTACTCTTTTGAAAACACCACTTATATTAAATTTATTATCTTGGTGTTTTTAGTCATAATAGTAAGTTTATCTATGAATTTTATGAGCGATGGTGTTGCTACTCTTAAGTGATTATCATAGGGTTGATAAATAGTCTTTTAAATATAACTAGGTATAAAATGCAGAGTCACTAGTTTTTTTATATCTTCTAGTTTAGTTGGCCTCAAAGTTCCATAAACTATTTTGGTGGATGATCCTAGTTGACTACTAGTAACTGAAACTTTTTGTTTATGTCATCAGAGTTGCAAGCCCCTGGAGGACATTCTGAAGGTGAATTTGGGAATGCAATTTCCAGTTTGACCAAGCCACCACTGATTGTTGCTACTAATGTATCTCCAATTATGACCGCAAGTGTACCTAGTTTAGTTGAGGAAGGGCAGAATAAAAAATGCTTGTTGAAGTGGAAAAGCTCCAAGAAAATAAATCGAATTTACGGCGATTGGCTTGATGATCTGCCGTTAGGCCAAAACTTAACAAACCAAGTGGAGAGCTGAGCATCAGGAAGATCAAAATTTAGACTAGCATATTTTGAGTTGTTGCAGAGTCGCAAGAGATGAGAAAAATGTGTTTCTACCCTGCTTTCTCAAAGCTGGTATTTTTTTGGCTAGATAGGTGTTTGAATAGGTAGGTTTGTTTTCTTCTATGTTTTCCTACCTTATTCTGTTTTTACATTTCTTCAGTTTATTGAGGAAATTCGAGATATATTTCTGCAACATGTAACTAGTCATTGTTTGTTGATTGAAACAGAAAATAAAACAGCTTTTTAGCAAATATGATCACTTGATTTCCTACGTTTCGGCGTATTATTTCATACTTCTGTCTTCGAGCAACATTGGATAATTTTTATAACATTATTACTATTTGAACAAATGGTATGATTCATTTTCTTTGAATAGCTTTCAGCCATTGCCATGGTTTCAAGGATCTAACAACCCAAAAAAGATGGTTGCTTGGAAAGAAAGTAAGAAATAAAAATTTCAAAATCAGAAGTCTAAAAAAGGACAACCAAATTGGATTATGTGGGTCCAATCAAAATACATTGTCCTAAAACTCAGAGTCATGACACTTGTCACTAGATGACACCATACGAAACCGAGTCATCTCTCCAAAAATTTGCAACACTCAGCACCAAAACTTAGCCACCCAATCAACCTAATGGAACAAAAGAGAGAGAGTCATGTTCACTCTCCTTTTTGCATCATCATCTTCACCGACATCTACTCTTCTCACTTCTCTCTCCAAAAAACTCTATTTCAAAAATCCAATCTTTACAAGAACTTTTTCCTGTTTCACCTCCACAAGAACCAGCATGGCCATAAATCTGCAAACCCATGCCTTTGCGGGCAACCCTTTACTTTCCAAAACCCTTAAACCTACTGATCCTCTCTCACCAAATTTAGCTTTGGAATCCCTAAAGACTCAACTTTTAGACAGCAATACACATCAATTATCTTCTGTGCATTTCAAGGTTTTGCCTTTTAGGAAGGGGAAGCCTCTTGCTTCCTCTTCTTCTGGTAGTGATGATGGAAATGATGATTTAGTGCCAAATTGGCATCTGGGTTGGATCAGTTTGTCTGATTGTAGAACATTGTTGGCTAATTCTGGGGTTGAATTGAGTGGAGAGAGTTTGGTTTATCTGGGTTCTAAATCTGATGAGGATGTGGTTTATTGGGCAGTTGATGTTTCTGGTGAGGGTAGTTTGGTTACTGTTTTTGGTAGCAAACAGTTTTGTTTTGTTGAGATGAGGACTCTTATGGTGGCTACTGATTGGGCTAATGAGAGTGCCATGGGAGATTTGTCTATTGCCGGTCATGTAAGTATATTTGGTTATCTAATCAAATCAATTTAATTCATTTGTTTGTTCTGGTAATGTATTAGTTGTTTTCTGGTGTGCCTGTTGATGGACTGACTAGTTAACAGTTTTTATTCCTCAAATTATCAGCTCTATTTAGATAGTTCATGATGAGAGAATGAACACATTTCCTGCATTAACCGAATTCTATTTGCACAGAAACTTGTTTTTCCTATGTTTCTTTGCTTCCATTTTCGCGAAGGTTTATGAATCTCCGGAACTTGATATTTATAACATATTCTAAGAAAGAAAATATCATTTCTCCTGTCTATCTTTGTCTTTATAAACATTTGAGTTTAACCATACAAGGCTTTACACAGTTTCATCTTCATTCATTACAAGAAAAATGTGCCTCTCAATCATATTATTTTCTTCTGAAAAGAGATTCAATTACGAACCAAGGCTTTATTCTGCTTTGCTGTTGTGAATTATGGGAGATTCTTATAAACTGCATAAATGTTAGTCAAACAGTGAGCTTAATGGTTGTCAATTTAGTTTTTAGTCAAAATGTTTAGTTAAGTTGATCATGTAATTGGTTGTGCTTTCCCCCATGTTCCTATCTTTTTAACCCATTTGATTGTAAAGCTTCTCGTCGTGCCATGATTCTAGCTTGTGATGGCTTTATGGCTTCTTCCTCATAATTATTATCTTACATCCATTTGGCAAAGTTCCATTAGTTGCTTGGACCTCTGTTAATATTTCACAATCAGCTGCACATACTTCATGCAACCTAATAAGTTTAATGTTTGCACATTTATTCACATTGTTTAGGCACGGGCATTGTTAGAGTGGCATAAGATATCAAATTTTTGTGGGCACTGTGGAGGGAAAACTGTCCCCATGGAAGCTGGGAGACGGAAGCAATGCTCCAATGAAGTGTGCAAAAAGAGAATTTACCCTCGAGTTGATCCGGTACAGTGATCTATGCCTGTGGGCTGCAAGTGCTGTTTGAAATTTATAATTGTGGCTAAAGATTGTGTATTTACTTTCTTAACTGCAAGTACTGTTGCTACAGGTTGTGATTATGTTGGTTATTGATAAAGAAAATGACCGTGTATTATTAAGCAGACAATCCAGATATGTACCGCGAATGTGGAGTTGCTTAGCTGGTTTCATAGAGGTATATGGAAACTTCAATATTATTTAAAGTTTGAATTAGTGCTCTATAGGACAAATCAGCCAACGTATTTACTATCTAGCTATCTACCATGGGTCTGTCACTGTGTATCATATTATGCCAGTTCCATTTTTTAAACTTGGTATTCTTTTGTAACTTTTCTGTTGAAATAGTCCGTATTGTCCTTAGCCAGGAGAAAGCTTAGAAGAGGCTGTAAGGAGAGAAACATGGGAAGAGACCGGTATTGAAGTTGGAGAAGTTGTCTACCATAGTTCTCAGCCGTGGCCAGGTATTGTTTCAGGTTAATTGTTTGATGTATTTTTTGTTTTCATAGTAGTAGACAGTAGTGAATGTTGGTGTCTGAAGATTCCAAATCTTTCGTGCTTTTCCGATGGAAACAATGATTATAAGTTTTTTAGGTGAACTATTACTTTTAGATTTGTTAAAATCAACTTGTCTATGCAAATCTTTTAACTTGCGGTGGTTCTGCAGATATAGGACCATGATATATACTGATTCATTTATCCTTCATGACCAGTTCATTTTCCTTTTTTTTTTTTCTTGCATATCCTTCAAATTCATTAATTTGTACGATCACATCATGTAGTGTTAAACTGCAATTTGTTCTGCCCCCTCAGCTATATTTTTTATATTCTCTTATTATTTATTTTCTGTGTTATTAATCATTTACTGTAATCCTCAAGTTTATGTTCATATTTCGCATATGTACAATACTAATTGTAACAAATAAGACTAACTACTTTTCTCTATGAAAAATAGGTGAAACAAAGAGAACCAGTTCCCATTTTATGTATACAACATTTTAATGTCTTAAATTCATGTTTTTAAAAACTACTATTGTTATCCAAACCTCAAAAGCATCCACTTATTATGCTAAAAAAATGAATGAATGACCGAGAGTCTCCATGCTGTGAGCCTGTGTCAATATTCTTTTTTTTCCTTCCTCTCTGGATTAGAGGGAGGGAGTTATTCATTTGCTAGTGAAGTAGTTTTATATTCACTCAATATTCTTGTGACTTTAGTAAACTTTTATGCGAACTTTGAGAAAGCATGCCTTGTCGATTTATTTTTTATCTATGCGTGCTGCTATTTATTGTTCTCTGGTTGTCATTTGTCTGTAGTTGGGCCAAGTAGCATGCCATGCCAGTTGATGGTGGGTTTCTATGCCTATGCAAAATCACTGGAAATAAATGTAGACAAGGCAGAGTTGGAAGGTATTTGAAAATGCAGAACTTTTATAAATTGCAGTTTGATCTATCATTCAAGAATTCTCGTCCCTGATACCCAAAATGCAAAAAGAAGAAAACTAATAACTTATAAAAAAACAAGATGGTGACAGAGATGTCTAGTTTTTTTCACTTTCTGTTGTCATCCTTTTTCTATGATGCACGGAAACCTTGAGGAAGGTGCGTTTCTTTGTTTCGGAGACGTTTTCATAAATAATAAAAGTTAGATTCCTAAAAAAATTATTCTTAAAGAGTAAACAATCCTAAAGAGTTGCCTATCTATCTATACTATATATAAAAGCACGGACAATCAAATTTACCAAATAGTCCTTTTTAACTTATAATATAACTATCGGTTTTATAGACATTAATTAATTGATAACAAACTAAAATATTTATTTAATTATTAAAGATAGAGTATGATTGGAATTGGAATTTGAATTAGATAAGGAAACAAATAATTCAGTTTTAAAAAAAACTAAAGAATTTGATTCGAATAAAACAAACTAAAACAAACTAATTTCTTGATATAACTAATTATAACTTACCATATTAAGATGTTTGTCTACCTCCAATATAATTACCATACCCGTATTCTGTAGAATTATATGTACCAAACTTACTAATAGAAAACCAATAGTACTAATTAATTATATTAAACATTAGTTAATTTGTTTTAGAACTCTGTAAAAGAGTTCATGTAATATTTGAATTCCTATTCCTAACTAAATGTCATTTTCGTCACTTAAATGTTATTTCTAAGAACTTATTTATAAATAAATATTATTTACGTCACTTCAACTTAAAAATTAATAAATTATAATATTATATTTATCTAAATAAAAATCCTAACTGATTTAATATTAATTATGAATAAAATATATTGTTATAATTATGATGAAGTTATTTAATATTTAAATTGACGAGTCACGTTACGAGCCATGTGCGTAGCACGTAATGCAAAACTAGTAATTATAAAAAACAAAACAGAATTAGTTATGCACAAACTTTATTATTCACTTTTTTCTCAATACACAAATAAAAACTTTTTTCTTCCCAAACACAAAGAAATCTAATTAGACTTGTATTCAAATGACTTATTTTATTAATTGTAAATTTGTAATAGTAATTTTTATATATAGAAATATATTTTAATACATATAAAATCCTATAATTTTTAATATTTATAAATATATCTCAATACTTTTATTGTTTACACGTTTCCCCACGTTTATGTTTCCTATATTTTGGGAAAAGCCGGTTCGTAGTTTCTGTTTCCGTATCTGTTTGTGTTTCCGTGCTACATTGTCCTTTTTTTATGTAACTTTTTATAAGTACTCCCCATGAAACTCCAGAGACAGTGGGTCACTTCAACATGTTCAAACCATAGTAGAAAACATGTTTACCAAGTAATCCTAGATCTAGATGTTTATTTTATGGTGGTAATAAAACAATCAAGTTTTGCATTATAGTCGGAGACTGTAATTGTGTTAAGAACTGAACCAGATTTTTATGGAAAAATCAATAACTGATCTCAGTAGCTGATGGTGATGGTTTAATCATGAAGCTAACGAGTTCTCAGGAACTATTTGCTTTAGGTCTGAATATAACTTGATATTTTTTTTCATTTGTCCAGATGCTAAATGGCATAGCAGAGAAGATGTCCAGAAAGCACTGACGTATGCAGAATACGAGAAGGCACAAAGAACAGCAGCTGCCAAGGTTGATCAGATGTGCAAGGGCGTCGAGAAAGGACAGAATTTGTCAGCGGATTTTAATGTAGAAAGTGGAGAACTTGCACCAATGTTTTTTCCTGGCCCTTTTGCAATTGCTCATCACTTAATCTCTTCTTGGGTTAATCATTCTTCAACAATTGGGGTGGAACTTGATTCAAAACGATCCACTGGTTCTATGTCCAATTTGTAGCAGTCTTCACATTTCAAGTAAGTGCTAATCTGCTATTAATGGTCGTCAGCAATGGAAATTCCCCTTTTCTTTATTTGGAGATTTTTGCATTTGATAATCTTCGGTAACTTGGAAATGTGGGACAATTTGATGATGAGTCTATATGACAGAGTGAAGAGCCAACTTTGGGAATCTTAGAAGGACCAGTGAGTCAGAGCGTAACTTTCTTGTAATAAACATTGTTTGGTCATTTTCCGTTTCAGCATTTTTTGTTTAAACGGGTCGGATTTTATACTATATATATCTATACATATATGCCTTGTTGATATGATGAACAAGATCATTCTGGCAAAGGATACGATGAGCTCATGCTGCTTGATTGATTATTTAAATAAATTACTGTTTAATTATTGAAATTAATTGTTTAAGTTCAGCACACAAAATCTCTTTTTCGACTTGCCGACAAGTTTGATAATGTGATTTATCAAATTTTATGTTCTTAGTTAGCTTAAGGAATGATAATAGTAACAGATTCAAGTAGTAGCATTAAATTCTATGAACACAGGCTGCAGTTAAACTGATATATGATATTCAATAAAACAAACAAATGGTGAATATGAACATACTATGGATGATTTCAGGTTTTGATATGTAACTTGTCTTCTTTGTTTGCCCATTTTATGACTGACCTTGCCAAAGCATCCATGGGATCTAGACATTTTTTCTGAAGAGGATCGTTCTGCGGCAGAAGACCCTGAAACTCATCGGATGCGAGGATTACAATGTTGACTGCTCCCATCAGGAGAATCTGAATCGCTATTCTTAGTAGATTCTGTGCGCCTACCATGTCCTTTCGTTTCAATGCTTCTGTTACAGGAACTAGAATATGATCCATGTTCGCCTTGTCTGGCAACACAACTTCAAAACCCTGCAAATTAATTGTAACGCTTAGAAAACTTGTCATTTATCACCATCTATGCTGCACGGAAATGCTGAAACATAAAACGCCCAAAATGGTAATTTCACAATAATAGATTATAAAAATGTAAAGTTTTGGAGTTCTAGAAGTCTTTTTGGAGATAGAAATGAAATATCAAAACGTAGGACTTGACAAGTAAACATGCAATAATCTTGACAAGTAATCATGGAATAATCTTGACAAGTAATCTGACAGTCAAATTCGTGAATGCTCTTTCTAGTAATTAAGGGTATGATTTCTTAGAAATTTTACCTGATTCTGAAGCATTTCCTGATAAAAATTAGCGGACAAAGTAGCATTTGAAGCAAGCAAACCAATTCTGACATCACTTCCAGCTTCAAGTGGCTTCAACTTAGCTTCCTTAAGCTCATCAGCAACACACTCACCAACATGAAAAAATTTCAGCAAACTTCCCTCAGATATCTCTTCATACCAAGAATGCGAAAGATGACACGGCATAACTATACAACGGGCACCGGATTGCTCAAGGAACTTCCTTTTACACCTTAAATTCGTAATCATCGCATCAACATTCCGCTCTGGGATGGAAATTCTACTACTAAATGAATGTACATAATTATTCGATGCAAGAACTCGACTCAGGGAAGGATCGCTAGAGACGATAAACGGAATGTTTTCGTTTGGATGGTTTCTCGAGCTCATCCAAACAAGCTTCTCCAAGAAAATAAGAGTTGATAGAACAGAAAGACCTCCAATTATGCCAACCGTATTTTCTTGTTTAAGCGGGTTTCCGTTCTCTTTTGGAAGAGCACCTGATCCTGAAATCTTATGGGATTGAGACGAACTCTTACCGGCATCAATTTGAATAGAAACCGAAGAAAAACCGTCAGCTACTTGAAGATCTGATCTTGCTCTATACCGAGTTGTTTTTTCATGCACACCACCAAGAAAAAATGGTGTATAATTCAGTTTATGAAATAGCAATGCCATTTAATTCTGAATTAAAAATGGCATTTCTGGACTAATTCTTCTACAAAACTACACCATAGTGAAAAAAATCAAGAATCCAAGAAACAGAAAAACTAGTTTATTCAGAGTTGCATAAGAAAAATAAAACTCTGATGCTCAAATATTTATAGTCAAGAATTAGAGAAAAATGTAGATATTTGTGAGTAGTATATGGTTGATGATGTCAAGGCAAGTAAGGACAGGATTTTGCCACTCTGAAAAAGGGTCTTTTTCAATTTTATTTTTCAAGTCAGCATTTATGACCAATCATCAGAGAGGTATGGAGGAATCAAAATTATTTTCATTTCTGCTTAGCTTTAGATCATTACCAACCGTACAAATTATTTAATTAATTTAACATATGATTTCTTTTATTCTTCCGATTGGATCTGTGTGAGCTACACCAACCACCACCAGCTCACTCTCTTATACTCTCTTTGTTCCATAACTGAATATTCAACATAAAAACAGTACTCTCTTTGTTGGAACAGTTTATGAAATGGAACGAAATTACCAAACAATGTTTCTGGCTGAGTCGCGGACTAGGTCGTTCTCTTTAATACGTTTCGCGGCTCTGCCTCTGATGGTGCAAGCAGTCGTACGTACCACGTCGCCCACAGGATAAAACAGCCGAACTCCGATGAATACTGCACTGTATTCAGCGGTCAATTACACCTTTCTTTTTATTGCTCAAGAACTCAGTTTTGTTTTTAAGAAAATAGCTGTTCTGTAAAACGATTATTTTTTTCTGATGGGGAAGACAGCAGTTTTCCTTTATTAAAGCAGTGAGTTAAAACGTGGGAAAAAAATCAGGGATTGTGTTTTATTCAAAAATAAAACCGTTACAAAAAGATTTCAGAAATAAAAAATTTATTAAGTGCTAAAACCGAGCCGAACCTGACCAGCCGGCCGGACGGCGCGCGCGTGGTAAATCGGGTAGGATGTAACTTCTAGCCCGTTCACAAAACTGGATACCCTTTGGGGCCTAAACCCAAGTGTGAGAGATCAACCTTATAAGCTCAATTAAATGAGCTCTTCTAAGTAATGTGGGATTTCCACAATACTCTCTTTACTCTCACTTAGCACTTTTCTTTTCCTTATCTTTTCAAATTTAATTTTTGTACCAACAACTCCCTCCTCCTATTTTAAAACTCTCACGTTTTAGTTTAGACAATTTTTACACTGAATTTTCTTATTTAACCTTTTTCTTTAATCATGTTAAAATAAATGTTATGCAAAACTCCACTACCGTTACTATTGATAAAATAGGAAAATATATCTTAATAAAAGCTTTCTTAATATTTGTCTAAAATGTGACGCAGAATAATCTAGTAAATTTATGTATAAACCGGGACATACTTATTATTTTTTAATTTGTGAAATAGAAAAAAGCGACAAGTATTATAGAACAGAGAAAATATTTAACATAAAAGTCATCAATTTTGTTGTAAATAAATGAATCTGGTCGAGTGAAGATTCAAACTCGAATTTTCTTTATAAATTTTCGTAGATGAAAATACCAATTTATCTACTAGGGGTGTGCAACAAACCGAGCTGAATGCAAAATCAAACCGAACCAAATTAAATATAGTCGGTTTGGTTTATATCTTCTAATTTCTTTAAAAAAATTGGTTTGACTTGATTTTTTATTTTTAAAAATTTAAAAGAAAACTACATAATAATAGATTTTTAAATAGTACTTCCTCCGTCCCATAAAAAAGTAGTATTATTTAAATATAAAATTATTAAAATATTCTTAGATCTTATCATATCAACACTAATTGGTTATAGTAACACGAAATTATTAAAATACCTTTAAATTTTATCATATTGACATTAATTTAGTTATAGTGTCAAAATATGACTTTAATGCGTATGAAATTCTGGTAGTCAATATTCATATAAAGGCTTTGGATTTTGTAAATTATTAACATGTAATTGTTTGTTTAAATTTTTAAAAGGATAATTTAATAATAACGTCATAAATTAACTATAATTACTTGACTTTTTTTGACAAGAATTATCTAACTTTTTAATTCTTTACGTAACAGAGGCATTTTAAAAAAAAATATTTTTTATGTGTTAAAATGGTTAAAATGTACAATATATTAAAATTTAACTTAGATTTGATTTATATATTCAATACATGTCGATTGTTTACTTTTTATCTTTAAATTTTTAAAAAGGAAACATTATTCTAGTATTTTGTTAAATCAAAATAAACCTAACCGAACCGAATCAGAGTTTACTCTTCAATTTGGCTTTGATTTTTATTGTCTTGAAAAACTGAATTTTTTTTTATCCTCGAAAAAAAACTGAATTTTAAATCGATTAATACACCCTCCTATAAACTACTCCGTTATTGGCAAGATATTTATTGATACGTATAAAGACAAACATTCATTTACTATCACTGCATAATTTAGACTAAAAGAAAATAATTATCAGCCGTTTCTTTCATCATGCAAACATTTTTATATTAAATGATAGTGTTGAACTCATAAGCACATGATACTAATTTATAGCCGTTGAATCAAGGGATAAATATAGCAAGAGCTGCCATTTTCGAGTAGTGCACTCTGAATGATAATACTTGTGTAATGTTTTTACATTTAGAACTAGCAGTGCACATGGGTTACATATTCTGTCACATTAAGATGATTACCTTCGTGATTATGATTTTGTTTTTTAAAATTTCAGACAGTATCTTATCTTCACTAACAAGCAGACAAGTGCAATATCAATTGGTAGATTTGAATATTATCTTTAAAACTCACAAATTTGTAGTTTATAGGTTGTTAGTTGTGAGAAATTATACCCTATTATATTTAATAATTAGTGGAATCTAAATATTAAGGAAGAACGCATTTATAAAATAGTAGTATTATTAATCAAGAAAGGGAATGGGGGAAAAAATTGATAATTGTTTAACAGAGCGGAATAAAACATAAAAGATATAAAAACAATCGATATTAATTGGTCTATCTAATTTTGTCGTATATATACTTATGTGGATTATGTTTTGTAATTACTATACAAATTTTTAAATTTGCCAAAACCATCGGTAGTAGGAGCACCGTCCTATTTTCTGTTGAAAAAAAATGATAATTTGGCTATCAATACAATTTATATTATGATGTCCACGTCTATATTTTTCACCGAAAAATAGCTTCGTGTTTGCCAAAAGATAAAAATTGATCCTAATTTTGCGAAATTTTAAAATTTATTTCGTAATTAATTGTACTAAAAGTTGTGATTTGATTTACCCTTAACCCCCTAATCATCTTCTATGAAATGACAAAATTATAAGAGCAAGACATATGCTCAACAATTTTTATTCATGATGAAGTGATAAATAAGGTTTAAAAATATAGAGGTGATAGACAAAATTGTGAAGGACGTATCTAGCTCTAATTGGCTTATCATTCTATATATAATAGCTGTTTTATAATGTAATTTTTCATTGGTGGATACTAAATAAATTATTGAGGTGTAATTGTTGGAGTTCAATAGAAGTACGACACCTACTCAGAATCTGACAGCAATATCATAGTATTTTTTGACATGGACAATGGCTATGCTTTCCATCTCAATCCACAATCTTAATCAAATTGTTGAGACCATATACATTTCCATCACCTTATATACAATTCTGATTTACTTTTATTGTTGATTCAGAAGTTATAATGAATGTAACTGTTTTATCATTTCTGTCTACATTCTAGTTTGTCAATCAGACTTAAATTCATTTAATTTTCATAAGGACTGCAAAACTGAATAATAACTTTAACTATTTTGGACCAATGAATTATCACTCAAGTGGTATAAGCTTAGGCAGCGAATTGATCAAATAGAAAAACTTTTATCTATATTTGTACATTTTTTTATCTTGTTACATTCGCCGTAAATCATAAAGGTGATAAATTCTCATCAACATAAATGGATGTGACAATATAGAGATTAGAACTCTAATTTTTCACAACTTTTACAATATGAAAACATTAATCGAACCATTCTTATGTAAACTTTTTTTTTTCTGTTTGTTATTACTCTATCTATGCCATTTTATGTGTCTATAATTATATTGTAGAAATAAAAAGTCTCATTTTTCTCTAGAAAAAATATTAATCCCCTAGTTAGAGAGGTGGTTTTTAGCCTTTTTAGCCGGAAACCCACCTCTTTCGTCCTTTTTAGTTCTTTTTTATCTAATTTATTTAAAAGCTCCAGAAAATTAAGAAAATTCTTTTCTATTTGATCAATTTTGGGTGCTCTTCTGACTTTATCAAAATCTTTTGATTTGTATGTGAAGGATTATTGATTACAGCAAGTATTTTTGAAATTTATTTGGCTTGCATATCAAAAATTATTAATTTGACCAAGATCCTAGAACATAAGAAAATGGAGAGATTTTTTTAGGTATTTGTTTTGGTGTTAGAAGTTTTTTTATTAAAGATGGTTGTTTGATTTGATGAATAAAAAGACGGTTGATGAAATTTTTTTGGTGGGACAGTAATTGAGAAGAGAAAAAAAGAACATGTTAGGCAAATTGAGATAGACTTTGTAAATCTAGAAAATTTGGTGAAATGAATTTTTAAAAAATACTTCAGTCGACTTTTTAATAATTAATATATATGTTGGATTAAAATTTATTAATTATTAGAATTATTAATTTATTGAATATTGCATAAGGCGTAAATTGAAGTTGGTTTTCTAAGATTTTATTAATTATTAAAATTATTAATTTATTAAATATTAATTATTAGAAGGTCTACTGTATCTATGTTGGCCCGGCGAGCATGAAATCTTAGTAGCAACGATGATTCCTTGTTGAGCAGGTTGTTCAAGGCAAAGTACTTTTTTTAGCATCTCCAATTATACTCTTTATTTTACATAGCATATTTTATAAAATAAAGGGCATCTTAAAATAAAGATTGATGCAGTCGACCGTTTAATAATTAATATACATGGTGGATAAAGTTTTTATTAATTATTCGAATTATTAATTTATTGAATATACATAAGGCGTAAATTGAAGTTGGTTTCCTAAAATTTTATTAATTATTAGAATTATTAATTTATTAAATATTAATTATTAGAGGGTCTACTGTATTTCAAATTTTACTCCAATGGACTCTCTATTATCAACTTTCTATTTATTTTTATTTCTATAAACAATAAGAAAAATATCAAATATTAATAATATTAATTGTTTGTTTTATTATATTTTATAAATATTAATAAAAATATAAAATGTTAATAACATTTTTTTAATTTATTTATATATTCAGTTTTTATATTGAAAATTTTGTTATCAAACAGAAATTTTAACAAAACGATGTCATTTTGTGGTTTTGATTGAAATAAAATAACGTCATTTTGTATCAAACAGAAATTTTAACAAAACGGGGGTGTTTCATTCAAGGCCAATCAACATATTTCTCTTGTCCACGTGGGTCTTACGTGGTAGTGCATTGTTTTGATCGCTCGAGAAAAATAGAATGCGAGTTCACGCATTTAACAGAAATCCATTCAGAGACTTGAACATACGTTTTTTTTAAATTTAGGGACCAAAAAGAGACAAAATTTAATTTAAGGATTAGATAATTAAAAGACGTATAGTTTAAGAACCTAATAATAGGTTAAGCCAATAAAAGTTGATTCAAAATCACTTCTTCTTTTATCATTTTTGGGCAACTTTTGTACTAATCAATGAAAATTTGGCTTAATTTGTTTTATAAAATAATAAAATGGGTCTTACTAGTATAAAAGTCTTGAGATTGTGAAGCCGAAAGGTTATGTTACACACTAATTCTACGGATAGCACCAAATGAAAATTTGATTAAGAATTTCTTTTCTTATCACTTGTTTCAGACAATTTGTCATAATCAAGGCATACTTCCTATTTAATTAATCTTTTTCAAGAAGTAGTATATTTTTTACTGAAACGTATAAAAAGAAAAAACAATATATTCATTTTTTTCATTTTTTTGAAATGTACGCGTTAATTAATTATGAAGAAACAAAATATAAGATAGGTAAAATAGAAGCTGAAATATTCGAACTCCAATAATTGATATCAGGCGTTAAATATGATTATCTGGAAGACATTAGCATTCATATTCGTCATACTCCTTATATATAAATTACAACAAAACTTTCAAAAGACTGAGCAAATAAATCCCCACAGTCTTGAATTGTATTTTTCACACAAAAACAGTTTGTTGACTAACCACAAAAAGTCTTAACTAGCGCAAGGGAATCACTTTCAAATATAATACACCGATTCGTATGAACTAAAATAAAATTTCCTTAAATGTTAATGCTTTTGCGAGAAGAAAATGCTGATGAGATATGAAGCTGCAATTATGAACCCCAATAGTACTACTATCGGCATCTTAAGCCATACATTAAATCTCAGTTTTAGAATATATTAAATTTCATATTTTTAAAGTAGTCCAATTTTAAACTAAAAATTTAATAAAATATTTATCAATTTAAAATATTGCATATTTAAAAATAAGTTCATTAATTTGTTTTAATTTTAATTTGGTTATATATATATATATATATTAATTAATTGTTTAATAAATATTTTTATAATTTATATAAAATATATTAAATTTAATAAAATTTTATTATTTAGATTTACTTTAAATTTATTGAACTATTAAAAAATTATAACCAATCTGTTTAATTTTTTACTTAATATTATACTAATTTATACATAAAAGTAATTGTTTTCATTGATATTATTTATTAATTATATATACTTATCTGATAAAATTTTGTTGATTATATTACTATTAACAAATTATCACATAAATAATTACAATTTAATAATTATTTCTTTATTTGGTTTTAAAAAAGTATTTTAAATTTTTGTTTAATTTTAAATTAATCAGTTGAAGGATTAAATTTTATTTTATTTCTATCGATTAAGCCTTGTGATATAATATGGTCTAATTAATAAAAATGACAAGTTGAAATAGAATACTGATAAAAAAATATTAAAATTTATGTTGATTGTCTATCGTCTCTAGTTGAAAGGTCAAATTTGTACTGTAATGAGCAACATTAAACTCAACTTATTATACTATACATTAAAGTGAAAAAAAACGACATGGCTATCAAACAACAGAAATAATAAAACAAAACGTAGATGATAGAGAGCAGGGGTGGACATGGACCGGTTAACCGGTCCACGCGAGAAATTTATAAACCGGTCCATAGTATTACGGTTTTTAAAATTAAAAACCTAAACGTAAAATTTTAGACGGTTAACCATTAAATCGGTTAATTATTTAAAACAGTTCGGTTTTTCGATTTTGCGGTTTTTAACCATATAACCATTAGACAAATTAGATATGAAAAAAATTTACTTTATAGATAAAATTTTAAACATAGTCTAATAATTAAACTTTAATCTTCATTCTAGATAAATATTTTATTAAGGAAGATAAAGTTCTTTCAATACATATAAATATATATATATATATATATATATATATATATATATATGTATGTATATTCTTCTAAAATTAAAATATACCGCAACATAAAATATTTACTAAATATGTTTTTGTGTTTAGAATTTTTTGTATGTAGATTATAAAATGTATTTTATTTAAATCATTAAAAAATATGCATGTACATACATAAAAAAATTATAAAAGTATATATTATTTATAAACCGGTTAACCGCGGTTTTTAAAACTCCGAAACTTAAACCTAAACCATTAACTATAAAAATTCAAAATCAAAACCTAAATCTAAATTTTTGGACCGGTTAACCACATTTTTCAGTTCGGTTTTACAGTTTCGGTTCGGTTAATCGGTTTGACAGATTGTTTTGCCCACCCTTAATAGAGAGTCTGAAATGGTGGAAAACGACAGGAAATAGAAAGTTAAAAGATTGCAACAATTCCTAGGTATCATCAAGAGGGACAAAATTTAATTTCAAAAAAAAAAAAAGTGGGACAAAATTTTCTACTACCACTTTATATTTAACTGTGGCAGATGGAGTTAAATAAACAAGTAATATATTCACACTTAATTCTTAAATTTAACTTTTTAACACATTTAATTATTTTTTAATACCTCATTAATCTGTTAAATATGGCACCTTAAGAATTTATTCTTAAAATAAATATATACTCCATTGTTGTAGTAGAATAATATATTTTTATACTATCACTTTCATTTCATTTCATCATTTTTAAGTATGGATAGAAAAATAATATAATGATAGATTTTAAAAATTAAAATTATGAAATTATTAATTTTTATTTCAAATTTTAAGAATATATTTATTCACTTTAAGTGTATTTTTTATTTTTTATTTTTTATTATACTATTTGTTTTTATGATTATATTTTATTATACTATACATAAAAGTAAAATTAAAATGACGTATATATCTATACTATTTATAAGAGTATTTATGAGGGAAACATGCACATTTATGTTAATGTCCTTTTCACGTTATAAAATATAATTTTTAATTAAAACTATTAAAATAATCATTAAAGTTAAAGTACTAATTAAAATAAACTACTATGTTAAAATAACTGGATTATTAAATACCGTCCCTAAATTACTAGGCACCGCCCTTTTTTACCTAAATACCCTTTTACTTTTTTTTTTAATTCTAAAACTTATATTCAAATCCTCTCAACTCACATTTAAACACGAAGAACGGATAACGAAAATCTCGTTTAATTTTATTTAATTGTAAATTATTTCAAATTATTTTTGTATTTGAAAAATGTTTTTCGTTTAATTTCAGAAAAAATTCATTTAATTTAAAAAACAAAATTGTTTAATCGAAAATGTCTTTCATTTAATTTCTAAATTTTTTCGTTTAAATTTAAAATTTCGTTTAATTGTCAAAAATATTTTTTGTTTATATTTAAAAAAAAAAAATCGATAAATAATTTTTTAAAAAAATTTATGGGGAGGTTCTCGGTTTACATCTCCCCATAGGGGGAGATGTCTTCCGAAAATGTCTCCCCCTCTTCCAAAGTTTTTGGAAGAAGGGGGATGTAAACTGAGGGGGAGATGTAAAATGAAAACATTTCCATAAAATTTTGAATAAGTGTCACGACCCATTTTCATGAATCGTGACCGGCTCTAGTGTATGGGTATGTTTGTACCAAAACCCATAACTAGCCTTGCGGATAACCAACTTAACACAATTAAAATAATGTACCTGCATAAAACCACATGCTTGGGGCAACCAAGATTTCAGCCTAATCTAGCAGTACATATAAGCAACATATATTCAAAGTATGCTTAATCTCAAATTATAATTCCAACAGCACAGCAATATATAAAAATACCATAAACACTGTAATCATGTCAAAGCTGATAAAATAACATTTGGATCATTCCAACAAATAATAGTCTAAAATATAAAATATAAGACTAAAACATAAATACTGATACTACTACTGCGGTCTAGAGTTCGACTTTTTTATTCTGAAATAAAATAAAGAACCTCCGAGAATGAAGAAACGGAGATCGACCAATGCTCAAATCATAAACCTGGAAAATTTGGGAAAACAACAGGGTCAGATTTACTAAGTAGAGTTTATATAACCATTTACATTTATTAAGTTGAACACCTTTAAAAACGTTCAATAAAACATTTTCATTATGGATTATCAATGAAATCCTAAACCACAATTTTAAATCCATTTTCGTGTCGGTGAGAAGTATCTCAATAACCGATTCCCGACTATCACTTAATAAATAGTGAGCTCAGGAGACGTATCTTCGGTGCTCTCACTAAGGTGAGACATATCTCAAACCTACCTCAATACTATAATCATT
Source organism: Mercurialis annua (assembly GCF_937616625.2). NCBI lineage: Eukaryota > Viridiplantae > Streptophyta > Magnoliopsida > Malpighiales > Euphorbiaceae > Mercurialis > Mercurialis annua. The sequence goes on along the minus strand of NC_065570.1, from coordinate 51,406,161 downwards.
ACCGGTGCGCACGCAGTCCCGATGATGCCCATCGAGTAGCACGTTCCAAATCAAATTCACAATACCGAAAAAACAGTTTAAAAGCTGCTTATATATATATATATATATATATATATATATATATATATATATATATATATATATAAAAAAATATAATAATTGCTTAATAAAGAGGTAAATAGAGATATAAACTCACTACTTGCTATTCCACGTGAAACCTGACAAGCAATCTAGCTCTGGTTCGCATCTGAAGTACGAACAGTCGACGGGTCTTGAAAAGAATAAGTGGTAAAGGACAACTGAGAAGAAGAAACGAAAATAAGGATGCCTTCAATATAAGGTATCTCCGACGTTTAATATTTTTTTCTTAAGGAGGCTAGGGTTTAGATATTTATAATCTTTCATAAATAGGGTTTGTTTAAAACACACAAATACAAATTTACCCTTTAAAATATTTTATCAATAATATTATTTTTAATCATAAGAAAATCAAGCCAATTTCCTTTAAACACAACTACAAGTTTACCCTTTATAAATACTTTATTAATAATGATATTTTTATTCTTAATAAAAATAAAACTAATTTTCTTTAAATACACATTTAGAATTAGAATTATTTCCGGAAAATTCTCAAAACCCCTCTGACGAATTACCGATTAAATTTCAAGGTCCAAAATTAGTCACATAGGCCCAAGGCATACAAAACAAATCCAAAACGACATATCGAAACGAGTCAAAACACTTTGAGAAATCAAAACAACATCGGAAAGTTCATTAGAATCAGTCAAAAAAATACGGGATATTACAATAAGATAATTTACTTCTAATAAATTACTATTTTAATTATCATTTGATGTTTTTTATTTAAATTTTTTATAATTATAAAATTTGAGTCTCAATTAAAAATGTTAAACTATTAAAGTAATTATTTACAATAATAAATAAAGATAAATTATTCCTGATTAAATATTATTTGATAATTTGACGAGTCACACTACAAATCACGTGTGAAACACATGAAACGACGCTAATAAAATATAAAAGAGGGTAAAGTGAACTTCTTTATCTACTACACCTCCAATGAATACATCTTTCTATATTACTAACTATTCATCTCATATTAACAGAAAATTTAAATAAATTTGTTTGATAATATATAAATCTATTGTAAAAATTGTCATTATATGAGTATTATAATATAATAAATTACAGATTATACTTTTTTTTCAAAAATATAATTACTTTTTATATTTAATATTCAATAAATTAATAATTATATTAACTAAAACATTTGTGAATCTAATTATTAAATGTTAGCGGAATTAGATTTTATCTACAGTAAAGTATTTTCCATTATTAATTATTATTTAAATAATCTTAAATTAATATTGTAATATGTTAATATTCTTAATTTAGTTTTTATTTATACTCCAATAGAATGCATTTTAAATGATATTATTATTGTAATGCAACCTTTATCAAGATATATAAATATATTTTAACATAATGATATAATTAAAGTCATGTAACAGTTAAGAATAATTAAATTACTTATTGAAAATAATTAATTAAAATCATATAAAATTTAATACATATTATTTTTTTATTATAAAAATGCCAAAGCAACGCTTGACCGTTTTGCTAGTGGTAACTACAGGCCATGTGGCATTTTCCTACTCAACTTCAGCACTGTTTATATGTACCGTTTTGAAACAGAAAAAACACGAGGATCATATGTGCACTTTGGGTAAAATATTAGGGACATATTAGGTATATATTTTCTAAATGTAATAAATTACATATTTGATAAATTAATGATCAGTGTTGATTAATCGGGTTATAGCTATACTGTCTTCACCAAAAACTAAAAAGAATGGCGTCTACATTCTTCAGGAGACTGGGTAAAGCCACTCCGATTGGATTTGGAGGGCAATCAAAGTTCAACGGGTTTCGCATTCCAATTGGAGTGATTGCAGCAGTTTCTGGTGGAATCTCTTATTTGTACTGTTACTCCTCCCCAAATTTGGTAAATTTTATCCGCCTGTTTGTTAAAATGCGTTTTTGTTTTTAATTGGAATGTTCTTTTTCAGAGATGATCATGTTCATTTTCTTACTGTGATTTGATTTGTGATCCCTAATCTAAATTTGATTTTGGGGTGTAAATGCAAGTTCTATTTCTATTACTTGATGCTAATTTAAGAATTTAAGTATATAAAATGGCTGTACTGTTTGGGTTTACGTAATGTTTCTCTGCATCCAGAACTCATGTCTATCTTTAATAACAGGCTCATCTTGATGAAGTCAAAGCAGATGCCGGTCCTAAAGTTGGTTAGTCTTTGTTTCTCCTATCTATGAAAACTGAAGGATGCTTTTTAGAGAACTTGGCATTGGAAGGCTTTGAATTTTATGTACCCACTTAATTACTTGCTTTATGAGTTCTTATATTTCCTTGCACATTGGAAGCTTAATTTGTGCAGTTTTGCCTGTTCAGCTCTTAAATCGGATAAATGGCTTGAATTTAAGCTGCAAGATACTGCCACAGTTAGCCACAACACTCAGCTATTTAGGTATCAACTACTATTCAATTACTTTGCTGTTTGATTTGATATTAGTTAAGTCAAACTCGATTTCTTATGGCCAGCTCATCCGATCATTTCAAAAGTCAACCATTGGAGATTCGTTCTGTGCATAGGGAACTTTTTTCTTCGTGTAGGATACTAGGATTCAAATTGATCTAGTGGGATGCTAAAGTGTGCTTCTCATTATATACTAAAGTCTGATGGGGTGTGGCTATGAAGTTTTAAATTATTTTATTTTGTGCATAGTCTTAACTTATCATCTATTGCAAAAGGAAGAATGGAGAGGATTCAACTATTTTGGATGGAATTTTCTCTTACAGTTGCATTCTAAAATTTCAAACTAAAGATAAAGAATAATGCCTTAATTCTGCTATTTCTGGTTTTGTTCTGTTAATATGTGTCTGGAATCCACTGAAATCCACTTGTGAAAAATTTCCCTTGGAGAATTTAATAATGCAATCATACGATGGCTAAATTGATTGTTGGTGAACTCGTGAGTTTGCCTAATATAAGTGATATAATATATGTGATTTTGTTGAGAGCCTTTTCCAATTTCCTGCCTCCATCTTTGTATTGAACTTTTCACTGTAATCTAATAATCTAAGATAAATTTACCTGTAAGAGGTCATTTTTTAAGGAATTTTTTCTTGGGTAGTTAGCTGCCTTGCATGCTATTAAAGTTTGTATATAGGTCCATCTTATCTGTTTGTTTTTGCAAGATGTTGCCGAATGTGTGCTTCACTTATGTAATATTGGAAGTGTTGATCATGAATGAAAGTCGTTATATATCAGGATATGTGTAATGAATACTGAGAAACAAATACTTGTTTGAATGACATGAAAGTGCTGTAAATGTTCAATTTTTGTTTTAATTATTGTGGAGTACGGTTCCTACAAGAAATAGATATGATATCATGGTAATATCTGGATATTTTCCAAAGAGAGCACTGATTTTTTTTTCTTTCCTGAAATGTTAGGTTTTCATTCGATCCTTCTGCCAAGTTGGGTTTAGACATTGCATCATGCATTCTTACAAGGTATCTTATCCTTTCAGCAGCTGAAAAGCGTATTCTAGCACTTTTATTAATTATCCGTAGAATCCATTAGTTGTGGTCAACTGATCTTCAAATTATAATTTACACAAGTCCTTTAATGTATTCATTGTTTTGATATGTTCGTATGATTGCAGGGCTCCGATAGGACATGATGCTGAAGGGAAAACAAAATATGTTATCCGTCCGTAGGTTTTCCTTTTCTATATGCTTATCTGAATTGCATATGCAAATATTTTCCTTTTTTAGTGTATGTTCATGTTGAGGTTCATTTTTATAGTTTGGATATGGCTAGTGCATGTCCTTTCTATCCTGTTGATTTTCATATTCTTCTTATTCTTTCTTTTGAAAAAAAATAAAAGTGAAACTGATGCAGCTTATTTTGCTGTTTAATCTACTTTGAATAATGCTACTTGTAACATAGTTTTTTGTTCATGAATTATCCCAAAGTTAACTTTCAAGTTACTCTACTTTATTTGATTTAGGTATACTCCTATATCAGACCCAGATGCTAAGGGATATTTTGACTTGTTAATTAAGGTATGCTTTTGTAGATTTAGATAGTTTTCTCATTTTAACTTTAAATTATGCTCTCAAAGATATACTATCATTGTTAATAAAATCTCCTGAACCTTTAAATTGTTGCAGGTGTATCCTGAAGGAAAAATGAGTCAGCATTTTGCTAGCTTAAAACCTGGCGATGTTGTTGAAGTTAAAGGGTAAGCAGCAGGATTTTCACGGTCACTGATAAATGAGCAGCAATCCTACTTTATACCATTTTTTATGCTGAAACACGTTTGCTAATTGCAGGCCCATTGAAAAGATCAGATACTCACCTAATATGAAGAAACATATTGGCATGGTAAGAGCTGGTTATCTAGAAATTGAAGAAAGATTTAGATAGTGGAAGTAGTAGGGTAATGGTTATGTTATTGTTTCCCAACAGGCATGCTATGAATATCTACTATTATTAGTTCTAAGCTTATAAATAGCCATTAGCCACTATGACATTTGCATCTTAATTAGAGTGGTGAATTTCATCAATTGCTCCGGTATTAAGAAAAAGAAAATCCATGCATGATGTTCTCCGAAATCTATCTTTAGACCTCTAGTTTGCTTGTAATGTTCATCACTTTCTCCTTTGTCCTCTGGTTAGTGTTGCAAGATCAGCTTTAAATATTGTTCATATTTATTTCAAGTAATTATCATATGTGTGATTTTCTCTAAGTTCATTAACTTATTATTCTGCCAGTATGTGTAATTTTTTCCTTTCTTTCAGATTGCTGGTGGCAGTGGCATTACTCCCATGCTTCAAGTCATTGAAGCTATCCTCAAGAATCCTGATGACAACACTCAGGTAAGTGCGTATTTTATTGTTATTTCTATAACTATCGTATTGAGAAAAATACACAACGACGAAAACAAAAGAATGAATTGCATTCAAATAAAAAAAAAACAAATAGATTTTTTATCCTTATGTTAGCATTCTATTGTATTCTACGGCTGGTTAACTTTTTATTTCCATTTTATCTTCTCGTTATTTCAATACATCTCTTAATATTGGATTGACCAAGCGTAATTTAGATATCCGTTAGTCTCAATGTCTATTTTATGATCTCATTTGTAAACCAAATAATTTATGTTGTTCTCACAAGAAATATCACTTGACAATGAGCTGCTATCGTAACAGATCTCGTTGCTTTATGCCAATGTCTCTCCTGATGATATACTGCTCGTACAGAAACTCGACTTTCTGGCTGCTAGCCACCCAAATTTCAAGGTTTTAGTTGCTCTGACCTACAAGCAGTTGTTGTATTAGCAAAACATAAATATTCTTCATTGCAATAACCTACTCGTTTTTGTTGCTAATATTTGCAGGTTTTCTACACCGTAGACAATCCATCAAAGAAATGGAAAGGAGGTGTTGGATACGTATCGAAGGATATGGCTGTGAAAGGCTTACCTGGTCCTAGTGATGATACAATTGTCCTGGTAAGTATCATTTGTTCAATTTTTTTACCTTCATTACGGAGTTAGTTCGACAAGATAATTATCCTGCATTGGAGTCTGAATCGGGCCATTTGTTGAAATGATAATTATTGTCCTATGAATGTTTCTCCGCATACATTGATGTGTGTTGAACTGTTAATTGCTTGAGATGGAATTTGATTGTTAAACCAGCTCACGAATTGAAAATCCGGCCTTCAGAATCATTGGTTTTACCCGGCAAGCCTTGCTTGTCTGTACGATTTCAGTTTAAACCTATTCACTTGTTCTCAATACAGGTATGTGGTCCACCCGGTATGATGAAACACGTTTCTGGTGAAAAGGCTAAAGACTACTCTCAAGGAGAGGTAAGAAATGCCTTTTAATTTGCTATAACAGTTATGCAGTTGTTAAATTATTGTTATTTTACTATTGTTGCAGCTAAGTGGTATACTGAAAGAAATTGGATACACAGAGCAAATGGTTTACAAATTTTAGGAGGCATGCATCATTTGGAGTTACTATATGTCTGATTTTACACTTATACTCAAAATTTTGCAATAATGTTCCAAATGGAATCTTTTATTTCAGAAATCTCAAACAATTGGAAATGTTGTAGATTTGAGTTTTTACAGGCAGGAAAGAAGTGAAGAGTGGAAGAGTATTTGTGATGAGCAAATTGAGGGTTTAGTGCTTTCATGAGCATGACATTGGCACAGTTAACCAATTAATTTAGGTTAAACAATGCGGACAAAGAATATTATTTCTTCTTTTCTTTTGCTCAATTTCATTTACTTTATGTTAAATTGGTTAAGTCGCTTCTCAAAAAAAAGAAAAATGTTTAGTCGTTTGCAAACTGGTACTCTCCCCGTTTTATTTTTAAAATTATTTTGTGTTTTACATACAATTTTAAATAATAAAGTTATTTATTTTTTCTGTTTTAATTCTATTAATAATTATTTAGTAATATATCTTGTAAATTATGTCTAAATATGAGATTAATGAATAGGTGAAAGATAAAGCTTACGGTAAAAAAAATTCGAAATAATAAAATAAACTTTTAAAATAAGGGACTGTGAAAGAAAAAAAACTAAAGAGATGGAATAATTTTTTTTCTATCTGTGAAAACAAATATTCATTAACTAGACCTACCTTAATAATTATCCTCAAACTATCATATTTTCATAAAGTAATTACAAAAAATTAAGTCATGAATTGCTAATTACATTCAGTATCCAGTCATAAGTACACTATAAAAACACTATGAATACATCATAAATTACACTATAACTATGCCATAAAAACACCAACAAAAATAAAATTAAAAAATACAAGAAAGGGTATTTTTAAAATTAACAAGATAATTTGAAAAATAAAAACAGTACGCGATGTAATTATTTTTAAAACTGTAATTATAGTTTTAAAAAAGGTGTCATGAGAATTTTTTTCTCATACTTCAAGGTGACATGGCTCAATTCATTTCGGCTAATCAAATTTGAAACCCAATTCATTTAAAATCATACTTAAAGTGATAAAATAAAATAAATTAAACCATACAATATATTTGTATAGAATTTCGGTTTGTTAACTAAAATTTACTATTTGTTTAGTTTGTTTAATATATATTTAGATTAATTTTTACAAAATAATTTACATAATAGAGAAAGAAATCCAATTTAAAACTTCTATTTGAAATCTTGAAATATAAATTTAACTTGTAATTTCATCAATAAATTTATTAAAAAAATAATGTAACCATGAAGATATGTTAACCATTAATAAGAAGTGATAATTAATAGCTTAACCTTTATGGTATATATTAATATTACCATGATTTGCCAAGAAACAATTAAAAAGTTAGTATTGAAATTAAAAAAATAAAAGAAGATAGAAATATATTGTAATTTGTTTTTAAATATAAGAGAAAAATTAACTAATACCTTCCATGTGTCAAAATATTTTCAATTTTACTTAGGGGAAAAAAGTTGAAAAAAAATACCAACTTTAAAATTACACAAATAACTTTTTGAATTAAATAAATACTCTCAATAATTAATAAGCAAACCAGCTGTTATAAAAATCAAATCGCCTACAAAATCTCAAACTAACATATATAGAAAATATTTTCAAAAAAATTCAATAATCATTAATTATGGTAACTGTTTATTTAAATTATATTTACATATATAATTTTGTTATCTTATTAATTTATGAACAATAAAAACATTTAAATGATTTTAATTAATTTTTTACTGTTAAATTTTGTTATTATTTTTTATTATAATCCCTTCCTATGTTATATATAAATTTACTAATTAATTTTTTTTTATGTGGACTAACAGTTCACTTTCAGTTAATTAATAATTTGATACTACTACGTAAAAAACATCAATTTGTTTTTTATAACTTAACATTTGGTTGGAAAAAATAGAAACAACCAACCACGTGGAATAACATTATACAGTTAACATAACATGCAATTAATTAGTAGGATATTTTTAATTAGGGAACTAATAGTTTAGTGTTAGCACACATATAATAAATACAATTTACACACAAACACATTTATTTAAATCAAATGAAAATATAACATGAAAAAGTTGACTAACTGGTAACTAAAATATATTATATGTTCGACAATAACAAATATTTTCATTTAAAAAATAAAATCAAAACTTAAATATTTCAATTTGTCAACACATCTAATCCTACTGTATTCCCTTCAGCTTTGGTCTCAGTTCCACCTTTTCATCGTTCTCAAAGAAAAACACTGGTATACTGTCAGTTTACACATAGTTAACCATTGGTAAACCACATCTAATAAAAAATGCTATTAACATCATAAAGTCATTTTAAATAAACCTAACAACAATATATACTAACATTTAACATTACACCAGTAATTTTAAAAAAAGATTTAATATTGAAAAATTAATACAAGTTGAGCATTAGTTAACCATCAGATAACATATAGTATTCTTTAATTATTTCAAGTTAACTATTAGTTAACCATCAGACAACATATAGTATCTTTAATTATTTCTAGTTAACTATTAGTTAACCATCAGACAACATATAGTATCCCTAGCTGATACATATCCGATCCGCATAAAAAAAGATACCACAACAACTATGAGTTAACCAGTAGACTACATATAGTTATACATATTATTCCATATTTAATTTTTTTTTTAAAACAAATCACATTCCTGACATAAAATCAAAGCTAATGCTAGCTCTCCATATCAATATACCAATCATTCTCAAATCATAATGTCAAGCTAAATAAATAAATAGTTCACACTTTAAAAGCATTAAACTAGCAATTAATTTTTTTTCCAGTGATACCAATGGTTTCCCAATGAAACAGAATTGGTAAATATTGGCGTCTATCTGTTTACCAAAATTTATTTTACAAATATATGTTATTCTAACAATCAATAGCAAAATATTCAAATGCACATTTACAATCAGAAACCATGTAATAAAACAAAATCACTTGCAATAAAATTAGTTTAAAAACATTTAGGTTAAAATACAAATAAAATAAAATAAAAACATAAATAATTAAAAACATACCTTTAAAACAATAGGATAAGCAACACAATTTTTGTCCTTTTGATAATCAGTGATAGAAAGTGGCTCAAAATCACTGTCACTTTCCTCTTTCACATTAAAAATCTACGGTTCTTTAACAAAATCAACCTTTCTTTTGCGTCCAACTAATTTCGATTTTGCCATTGTATTTTTTACTTTTAGTGATTGTTTCAAAAGAGACATTTTGATGGAAGACCTGATTTTCGGCATGGTGGATTTTGTGTCAATCTAATTTCAAATTGAAAAGGGAAAGATTTGGTTAATGGGATAATAGCAAGAAATAAGGCGAGAATCTATGAAATATAGTTGGAAATGGATACATGGAAATCAATCTTAAATGGTTTCCGTAAACAGTTATCGTATTTCTTCTATTTTGAATGTTTATTTGTTAAAGAGAAAAATTGATTACTTAAACTAATTAATTTAATAACGTAAATTAATAAAAGGAAAGATGTGAGCGTACTATTCAGAATAATTTGACCCAAAACCGTATATTGTCTAATTTTCTCTAAACATAACCCAAAAATAATAAATTAAAAAAAGCCTCTCACTCTACTCATATGTATGCATTTGCATAGAGCTGGTCATGGGCCGGGTCAGCCCGTGAACCGATCCAGAACTGGTCAAATTCGAAACCGGACAATACCGATCCGGAACCGTAGAAAGACTGGTTTCGTGCCAATTTTTTGAATTGTAAACCGACTGCTCCGTCCGCGGTTTAAGAGTCGAATCCGCCGATAAAAAGTTAATTAATTTTAATATATATATATATATATATATATATATATATTCTAGTTAATTCTTTTAGTTAACATAATATTTATAATTTGTTTTATTTCATTACTTTCTTACAATATTAACTTTCACGTGTTATTTTATTTTTCAATTATACTTTTTAAAATTTAAATTTTACTTTCAATTCTTTTTGAATCGCCTAGAACCCGAAACCAAAACTGTCCGGTTCTGAACCGTCATTTAGACGGTTCCGAGCCGGTTCCATTTTTTCTTGAAACGTAACTCAGCAGTTCCGAACCGGAATCGCCGGATTATGAACCGTGGCCACCTCTACATTTGCACATACACACTCTCCTGCTCCTGCTCCTGCACCCTATATATGTCCACAACATTTCCTAACTTAGCTGACTAACTAATCATCATCAATTCTTTTCACAAATCCAAAATATTCGTCGACTCTTCTTCTTCTTCTTCTTAATTGCTGAATCAATTAATAGAAAAAGGGAAATGGAGGAGCATGAGATGATGTTATCACAGAGGAGAAATACTGATTGTGTTTATTTCTTGGCCTCTCCTCTCACTTGCATCAAGGTTTTCTTCATTTTCTACTACTACATTTACCTACCCCTTGTCTACTTTTTTACTTATTTTCTCCAAATTTTATGTTCTAGTCTCAATTATTAGGGTTTCTTTTGCTTTGTTATCATCGCCATTATTTATGATGTTATTGCAGGGAATGGAATGTGAGTACAGGCACAATGAGATAGCGAGGCTAAACCCTAGAGATTGCTGGTACTGGTTGGCTGGAAATTGTCTTAATCCTGCTTGTGCTTTTCGGCATCCTGTAATGCTTTCTATCTCTTCTTTTCAACTCAATCTTTATTTATTAACTATTCTAATTTTGATCTCAAACCCAGTTGTGTTTAGTGAAATGGTATTGCTCTGTTTTGTTATGCCACTTTTTTAAATTCTGAAAATCTGTGCATTCCTAAATTTATATGTGTTTTTGTCCTAGTAAATGTGTTTTCATGCTCATGTCATAAAATGAAAATGAAAATGGATATGATGGGTGGGATTCATTTTTGGAATTAAGATGGTTTCATACTTCACTTTTTACTCATAAACTCATTTTTTCCTTACAATTGATTGTGTTCTATAAATCACTGAAGACCCTAATTACATTGTTTCGAGTTATATGCCAGTTTTAATTTTTTCTGTTTTATTTTTGAAACATTGTTTTCATTGGGATTAGTGTAGACTGTTGAAGAAGTGAGGTTGGCAGGATAGGAGAAGTGTATGATTTTAACTTTTCAGATGAGAGGCAAATTGGCTGAATTTGTCCTCTTTAGATTTTATTACTGGCCCTGCGGCATGTTAGTCGTTTGAAAAAGCTTAAAAGCCAATATCATTGTTCCTGGTAGGGTTGTGGAGTGTTTGATGTGATTAGAGAAGGATAACTGTCACCTATGTGATACATGGAATTAAAATGTTGTGATTACTTAGCACAATGAGCTTTCTTAGACTTACCCTTTGGAGATAAATTGTTATTTCTTGAAAAGAAACCTCTTCCTGTATCTACAATATAGAGAAAAGAACTGCTGGCAGATGAAAGCTTATGATGTAATCGGAAGGGAAGTAAAAGAGATGAAGGTTTGTAGGGTAAGAATATGAAAACTATAGTAAAAAAAACAAAAGAAGTAGCCTGTTGACCTTGAAGCTTTTCTACTGCCACACATTTTGTACATTCGGTTTCTTAAATTAAGTAGTGGCTGTGTTTTAATTGATTACCATTCTCTGGTTATCTGATAATGTTGGTGGAACTAACTTCATTATCTCAACAGCCGTTGGAAATACATGCTGAAGAACCGCCAGAATCATCATTATCTTCTTTACCGGCGAACAAGACCAATGTCCCCTGTTATTTCTTTTTTCATAGTTTTTGCAATAAAGGAGACAGGTGCTCTTTTATGCATGGCCCTGATGCCAATATATCTACTGGGAATTCTGGCAACTCAGCCTCAGGAATCAAGGAAGAGATTTCATTGGATAATAAGAGGACTATTGGAAACAATATTGTGTCCGCTCCCACAGAAGCACATGCTAATCTGTCTGAAGCAGCTGCCAAGGCTTTTACAGATTTGAAAGTGCAGCCTAAAGTGGATTTTCAGTTTTGCGCTCCTGAAAAGATTGCAGTAGGGAGCCCCTCTCCACGGATTGCCAATTCCCAGTGTGAAGAAGCTGTTACTCTTAAGCCAGATTTTATGCTCCATGCAGATAGCTTTACTGAGAGCAGTTCTCATGGATACTCAGATGAGAGTTCAGAAGAGGATGTGAATGACCATGTTGAACCAGAGGAGTCATCCCCAGGTTTTGACGTCCTCGTGGATGGTGAATCGGAGAATTTGCATTATGAGGATCATCAAAACATTTTACTGCCCTATGACAGAGAACATAATCTACACAACAATTTATCTGGGTATGATTTTGAAAACGTGGTTGAATATGACCTCCCGCACTATGATGCAGAAGATAAATATGAAGATGGGGATCATCACTACTTGGATTTTGTGAATGACGTGCACATTTTTGATGATGTTGGAAATGGTGCTAGCCCCTCGAGGAATCCAATGTCAGATTCTTTTTTTCCCCAGAAAAGAAAATATGTGGAAAGGAATGTGTCTATCAATGGCCGGCGCATAGATCTTCGAGATCACTTGGGAAAACGCAGAGCAATTGATGACCATCATGTGATTCAGTCATTTAGAAGGCATAGCCCTTCTCATCTGCTTGGCGGAAGTCAGGGGAGGCTTTGGAGACCTGCTAACAATCAGCAGCCACATATCAGGTTGGTCTCAGAAGTGATAAATAATGCTTTTAAACCACATCAGAAAAACAAGAGTCTGTTAAATGATGCTAACCAGTTGGGAGGACGTAGGCACTCACGTTCTAGTAGCTCCAGGCAGCGAGACAAGGAAAGAAAGCTTGCTAAAAGGCAGTTTCTTTCATCTGAAGTGGTGAGAAAACCAGTTCCAAGAGAGATGAAATCTAGTCGAGAATCTAATGAATTTACAGGACCAAAGACCCTTGCTCAGATTAAAGAAGAGAAGAAGGCGGCTGAAGAAAATGGAGATTGTCCAAGTAAATTTCTTAATGCAACCAGAAAGTCTGTACCTGACTTTGAGAGTCCTAAACCTCTGAGTGAGATCCTCATCGTCAAGAGGAGGCCAAGTTTTACTTGAGAATGAAGATGGTAGGTAAGATAATTAGAAGATATTACTTTTAGCCATAGGAAGAACAGTAAGCATTTAGTTTAGAGTTCATAGTTTTTTTTTCACAAGATGCCTAAGATGGAATATTGCTGAGTCAGAATATTAACAGCATATTTTCTTGGTGCTCAGTTGACTTGGGTTCTGCTACGCACCATTCATGGATGAAGAAAATTTTATCTTCAACGATCATGTAAATTGTTTGCATGATCTCCACCTAAACACTGTTCCTGAAATAGAAGCTTTACGTATTTCATGCTAACTCTTCTCATACTTGACAGAGACTTCCATTACGTCATCAAGGCGGTCCACCTTCATTTAATCTTTGTATAGAACTAGTTATAAAATGGGTTGGTATATTAGCATTGGAAATTTCATGATCCTGCTTGTTCTTTGCAAGTGATGAATCAATCTTTGAATTGTGATTCATTTAGTAATCCAGCAGGCGTTTTTGGCTTCTGTGAATATAATACATAATACACTCAATATATGTCTATTCTTGCCAATTCTGCTCATATTTTCATTAGTATTACGTCTTGTATGAGCATATCACATTAGGGACTTGAAGCTGTTGAGTCTATGCAAATTGCAGAAACGCATCGTTTCTATCAAAGAAATGAAAGTGATTTGGTAAAAAGCTTTGAAAATTGAAATGAACTTTTCTGATAACTTTTTGCATTTGCCAATCTCTGGCTTGTCGGACTATCATAGCATATGGTTTCATAAAATCATATGATACTGAAAAGGTTTCAATATTCTACTTTTCCTTTTGTCAAAAGGAAGTCCTAGATGTGGATTTCGGACTTTAAAATATTGTTACTTCACGGGCTTTCTTCCTTGATCCGCTTGGCTCCGACTTTCCACTAATTGAAAAACCACGCGGAAAAGGCACAACCATAACTGTTCGATGCGAGCTTTATAATCATTTCACTCGATTCACAACAATTTAGGCAAATAGCTTCTAGGAATAGCACTTTTACACCTTCGATTTTAGAAATAATTACCATCACATTTCTTGAAATTACGTCAAAATTAACGTTTTTTCGAGTGGACTTGTGGAGCTGCCGCTTGGATTAGGAATAGACTGGTTTTGAGGGAACTTGTGGAGTTGCTGCTTGGACTATTCTAGAAACATAATACTGAAAACTCAAACGGCAACTTCAGCCTGTTTAGCTAATTGTTAAGCACATGCACAAAAAATTTGGAATTAGCTGTTCTACAAAATCACTATGAATTAGTAATGGAAGACCATTCTACCATTTTCTACCCCTAATCTAAGCATGTTTTTGTTGCATCTCTAAATCAAAAGGGCCAATTAGTAAATTCATGTCAAAATTATTGTCTTTTCATAGCTAGCCATATAGAAAATAATGAAGATTCCAATTCATAATAGTATTCTCTCTTATGCCTCATATTGTCATTTTCATCTGTCTCTCATTGCATAGTGGAAAAAGTCTTTAACATTATAATATAAACACACACCCACCAAATATTATCTTACATTATATATAATTAATCAACATCGGTCCATATACTAAGAATTATACAAAAGAATTCAATCATGGAGGCTTCAGGTTTGGCAAGGTCTACTACATCTTTTAGAAGGCAAGGCTCCTCAGGATTGGTATGGGATGATAAGGTTATAACAGGAGAATTTAATCAAAACAAAGAAAAAGCTCCCGAAAATAATGGAAATTTGCAGAGAAGCCGCTCCGCCGGAGGAGTCATGTACAGAGCTATGAAGGTGTCGTCCCCGCCGAGGGTAGACCCTCCGTCTCCTAAAGTCTCCGGCTGTGGTTTATGTGGTATTTTTGGCAAACAAGTTTCGGGTAGTAATAATAATAACAATCATCGTCAACGTAAATCAAGAAAGCGTTAGTCATGAATCATAATATTAGTAATTCTGTATGATGTACATGCACGGGCGGAATCGAGGGGCGGGATGGACGATCGTTCCGTAATCGCAATTTCATGCAGTCTCCGATTGGTATCATTTTTCTCGTCTCAATCCGTTTGTATACATATGCTTGTAATTTGTGAGCAAAGACAATAGTGATTGATCAAAACATTTATATATATTATCATTATCGTGTTTTGGTGTGTTAAGAAATTTATATTTCTTGTTCTTTGTTATGTATCTGAACTTTAAGACGTTTTTGTTTGTGTATGAGAATTTAGTTTCTTGGAGAAAGGTACAAAGTGAACTAAGATTTAATTAC
The DNA here is from genome assembly GCF_937616625.2 of Mercurialis annua. Classification (NCBI taxonomy): domain Eukaryota; kingdom Viridiplantae; phylum Streptophyta; class Magnoliopsida; order Malpighiales; family Euphorbiaceae; genus Mercurialis; species Mercurialis annua. Next base: position 51,390,727 of record NC_065570.1, on the reverse strand, counting down.
TACTGTTTCTTATCTTTTTTTTTGCTTCTACAATTAATCAACGAGTATCATTGCTGTTCACGAACTTGTGCATCGAAATCGATTAACTCATGGTTAGCCATTTTAATCTATCGAGAATAATATTTTTTATTTAGGTTAATTTGAGTCAACCCTTTTTATTTTTACGTCAATTAATATCCAAATTGTATCATTGCGGTCTCTAAACTCGTTCAATTTAACAATCTGAGAGTTAATTCATCTAAAAATAGAAAATATTGTTTTTAATTGATTAAAATGGTTTAGTGCAAGTTAATTGAGACTGGCGAATGTATTTCTTAATTTGCAGTTGAGTTCTGTATCAATCTTGTAGCATTATCTGACTGACAGTAATTAATTTCATAAGAGGTCGGTATATTGATCAATTCGGTTAAATACCGATAAAACCACAAGAAAATTAACAAAAATCATAAAATTAATTTTTTTGTTTATTCGATCGGTTCGGTTAGTTTAGATAATCCAAACCTCAAACTGAATCGAAAATTGACCATTTTTTTATATTAAAATTGAACCGACCGAATTCAAATCTATAATCACACTAAACCGATCAATAATCATTAGTTCGGTCGGTCAATTTGTTTGGTCAATGTTTTTCCTCACCTCTGAATTCAATGTCTCTTAAATGTTTAAATAAATGTTGCATTGCATAATTATAATTTAAAATAAGTTGCATTAACCAATGGAAGTTGGTCCAAGTGGTAAGCGGCTTGGTATCGCTTAAGCAAGTTCTCGGGTTCGAGTCCTTGTGAATGCAGAAAATTCCCACTGGAAGACTCACCCACCATGCCAGGTGCGCGACACGGGTCGGATTCGGATTAGTCAGGGTAAAGCCTTGGAAACCGAATGGGCTTACCAAAAAAAAATAAGTTGCATTATATGAGCTGGTATAGTTAGTAACGTAACTAATCTTGTTTTTATATAAATTATCGCTAAACTTTAACTAGCAAACAGAACTGCCACCTATAAGGATGATCCGCGCAAATCATTTTCAGTTTTTATGTATATAATATCCAATCAAATGTATCCTAAGATTATTTGTCAGTGTCCCATTTCGAGTTATGTTAAAAAAATGTCATTTTTTAGTGCTGAAAATGTTTCTATATAACATGTGTACAATATTTGTTAAAATTTGGTACTAATTCTTTCTATGTATTAACATTCGATAAGAAAAGGCAGAAAATAGTTTCATTTATTACAGATTACATATCCTGCTGTGTTCATGCTTCTTCCTCTCTTCTGTTGCTTAGTCAGCAAGCTATCTGTTTGCTCATTGGTTGACTTCAGCTCACACGGATTCCTCCTTGCTCATTGGTTGACATCAGCTCACATTGGATTCCTCCAGCTATCCATCCAGCTGTATCCAGCTGTATCCAGTTGTCAGCATGTGTAGTGTGTGTTGTTAGTTAGTGAGATAGAGATTAGTGTGTTAGTTAGTTAAAATGAAGAGTAGCAGTTATCATTATCTATATAAAGTGATAACTGCTTAATCTTCTAGGTTGTAATCAAGATTTTGTGATTAATAAAGATTTACTTTCTCTCTCAATTTTCATCATGGTATCAGAGCTTATTTGCTCTCTAATTCTCAAATTTTAGCTTGATTAAAGCTTTTCGTTTTTCAATTCTAAAAGCTTGAATACAGTACAACAATGGCGAATCAGTTTACCAGACCAGAAGAATCATTTAACAGTCCTTTCTTTGTTCATCCTGGAGAAAATCCATCGCTAGTATTGGTGAAGACTTTACTAGAAGAAAACAATTATCATTCGTGGTGTAGAAGCATGAGAATGGCTCTTATATCAAAGAATAAATACAAGTTTGTGGATGGATCAATTCCAGTTCCAGGTACTGATCATCCTAACTTTGAAATTTGGGAGAGATGCAATACTTTAGTAATGTCCTGGTTGTATAGAGCTTTGAATCAAACAATTGCAGAGAGTGTTTCTTGTTTGGACAGTGCTCTTGAAATTTGGCTTGATCTGAAAGAAAGATTTTCACAGGGAGATTCCTATAGAATTGGTGACTTACAAGAGGAAATTTATACTTTTAAACAGAATAATCTGTCAGTTACAGAATATTTCACACAACTTAAGATTCTCTGGGATGAAATGATGAGTTTGAGGTCTTTACCTACTTGTATATGTAATCCGAGGTGTGCTTGTGGTGCAGTAGCTGCAATTAAAACTAATTCATCTAATGATCATGTTATTAGATTTCTTAAAGGTCTAAATGAGAACTTTGCTACAGTAAGAACTCAGATTCTAATGAAAGAGCCATTACCTGTAATCAATAAAGTTTTTTCAATGGTGATACAACATGAAAGACAACTATCCAATTCTGGAATGAGCATGAAGTCTGATCCTAATGTTTTCATGGCAAAAGGAATTCAAGAAGGAGATTATGATAATGGATATGAATCTAGTGTCTATTATGCCAGAGGAAGAGGAAATAACAATTTCAGGAATACAAGTTTTAGAGGAAGAGGAACTTTCACTCCAAATCCTTATCAAAAACTGAAACTCTGTTCTTACTGTGGTTACTCTGGTCACACAGTTGAAATCTGCTATAGAAAGCATGGTTATCCTCCTGGTTTTCAGTCAAAGTTCAAAGGAGAAAGTAGCTATGCTAATCAAGCTAGCTATGTTGAACAAGATTATCAGGATGACCAAGATGAAAAAGGGGATACTTCTAAGCCTGAAATGGCTTGTCCTAGATCTGAAATGACACATCAGAATAACTCTTACAATGGAAAGAGTTTCCCTTTTACCCCTGATCAATGCCAGAAACTCATGGCACTGATACAGCAAGAAGGCATGAATGAAGCTGGAAACACTGCTCATGTTAATTCTTTATCAGCAACTTTTAAACACAATTCAGCAGATCCAGGTATTATTCATTCTTGCTATTTTACTTCTAAAGCATATAAGAATACATGGATCTTGGATACTGGTGCAACAGACCATATCATATGCAGAAGTGAATTTTTCAAGGATTCACAAAATGTCATGAATGTACATGTGAAGCTACCTACAGGACAATTGATTCCAGTAACAGAAATTGGTTCAGTTCAGTTGACTGCTGATTTGATCTTACAAAATGTGTTATATGTTCCTAGCTTCAGCTTCAATTTGATTTCTGCAAGCAAGTTGACTGATGATAAGAAAGTCTGTTTATTCCTTCATCATAATACATGTTTTATTCAGGAAATGAATACTTGGAGGATGATTGGCTCAGCTGAAAAAAGGGCTGGATTGTATCATCTTACACCTATGCAGAACAATGAAGCAACTTGTCATTCAGTTTCCACTAGTTCTAAGTCTAATGCCACAATGGATATATGGCACTATAGACTAGGACATTTATCCAATGGTAGAATTAAGCTTTTGCAGAAGTTAGATTCAACCATTAAACTACCTTCAAGTACTGTCTGTGATATTTGTCATTTTGCTAAGCAGAGAAAATTACCTTTTCCTACAAGTTGTTCTAATACAGAAAATGCTTTTGACCTTATCCATGTTGACATTTGGGGTCCTGTTTCCACTGCATCTCTGAATGGATATAAGTATTTTCTCACTATTGTTGATGACCATTCTAGATATACTTGGGTGTTTTTAATGAAATCCAAAGCAGAAGCAAGAGGTCATTTGCAAAGTTTTGTCTTCTATGCTAAAACTCAATTTCACAAGACAGTCAAGATAATAAGGTCTGATAATGGACCTGAGTTTTCTTGTTTGGATTTTTACAAACAACAAGGAATAATACATCAAACAAGCTGTATTTACACTCCTGAACAGAATAGCATAGTTGAAAGGAAGCATCAACACATTTTAAATGTGGCTAGAGCAATAAAATTTCAGGGATCTCTACCTATGAAATTCTGGGCATACTGTATTCTACATGCTGTTTACTTAATAAACAGGATTCCTTCTCCTGTAATTCAGGATCATACTCCTTTTGAATTGCTCTATGGTAAACCTCCTACTCTCACTCATATTCGAGTATTTGGTTGTTTATGTTTTGCTGGCACAATTCCTAAGCTGCGTACTAAATTTGACACAAGAGCAGTGAAGTCTGTCTTTTTGGGATATTCCTCTAGTACTAAAGGATCTATTCTTTATGATCTAGATAAACACAAAATTTTAGTTTCCAGGAATGTAGTTTTCTATGAAACTCTTTTTCCCTTTTCTCAAAAATCTGCTATCTCCACAGACTCAGATTTTTCACACTTCAATGACTTGGACTGTCTCTCTTTTTCTTCTCTTCCTTCATCTACTTCCTCTTCACAGTCCATTCCTTCTTCATCATCTTTCCCATTCACACCTTCAACACCAAATATTTCCAGTACAACAGATTTTCCTCCATTAAGAAGGAGTACTAGATCTTGCCAACCACCATCTCATTTAAAAGACTATCATTGTCAGCTTGTCACTACACCTCATGCACTTTCAAGTGTCATAACTTATGATAAATTGTCTGCCTCCCATAAACATTTTGTCATGAGTTTATCTGCTGGTGTTGAACCTAAAAACTACAATGCTGCTGTCAAACTTCCTTGTTGGCAAGATGCCATGAAAGCTGAACTTCAGGCTCTTGAACAGAATGCCACCTGGACCATTACAGATTTACCAGCTGGTAAAACTCCCATTGGATGCAAATGGGTCTACAAGATCAAGTACCATTCTGATGGGCACATTGACAGATACAAGGCCAGGCTTGTAGCCAAAGGCTACACTCAACAGGAAGGTTTAGACTACTTAGACACTTTCTCTCCAGTGGCTAAGATGAGTACAGTTAGAACTCTCATTGCATTAGCAGCAAAATCTGGTTGGTATCTCCATCAACTTGACATAAACAATGCCTTTCTTCATGGTGATCTTCATGAAGAAGTTTATATGCAAATTCCACCAGGATTTGAGTGCTCATCCTCCTCTAAAGTCTGCAGGTTACATAAGTCTTTATATGGTCTAAAGCAGGCCAGCAGGCAATGGAATGCCAAATTAACAGGAGCATTGCTTTCCCAAGGTTTTCAAGCTGCTCACTCAGATCCATCTCTTCTCATCAAAAGAACAGGTTCTGTCTTCATAGCCTTATTAATCTATGTTGATGATGTGATTTTAGCAAGTAATTCACTTGCTGCTATTAAGGACATCAAGATCTATCTTCATGAGCAATTCAGCATCAAAGACTTGGGAACTCTAAAGTACTTTTTAGGCCTGGAAATTGCTAGATCTTCTGCAGGCATCAATATTTCTCAGAGGAAATATGCTTTAGATCTTTTAACTACTTATGGTTATCTGGATTGCAAACCTGCACCTACACCAATGTTGAATTCCAAAAGGCTATACAAAGATGACACTGATCTTTTACCAAACAATTCAACTTATAGAACCTTAATTGGCAAGCTTCTTTACTTATGCACTTCAAGGCCAGACATCTCTTATGCTGTCCAACAATTGTCTCAGTTTTTAGACTGTCCTACAAACACTCATATGTTGGCTGCAAATAGAGTACTCAGATATTTGAAAGGAGCTCCTGGCAAAGGTCTGTTTTATCCTGCAGACTCAGACTTCAAGCTTAATGCTTTTACAGATTCTGACTGGGCTACCTGTCCAGATACTAGAAGATCTGTTTCAGGATATTGTGTTTTCATTGGTAATTCTCTTGTTTCATGGAGATCTAAGAAACAAACTACTGTTTCTAGGTCTAGTTCAGAGGCTGAATATAGGGCCTTGGCATCTCTTGTGTGTGAAGTTCAGTGGCTTAGTTTCTTGCTCACAGACTTACAGTCATCTTGTGTTCTGCCTGCTGCTGTTTACTGTGATAGTAATTTTGCAATCCAATTGGCTAAGAATCCTGTCTTTCATGAGAAGTCTAAACATATTGAGATAGACTGCCATGTCATTAGAGACAAGTTGGCTTCTGGTTTAATCCATTTGCTACCTATTTCTTCTTCTGGACAACTAGCAGATTGTCTGACCAAGCCTTTGGCTCCTGCTGCTTTTCATGCTGCTGTGTCCAAGCTGGGTATAGCTGATATATATACTCCAGCTTGAGGGGGGGTATTACAGATTACATATCCTGCTGTGTTCATGCTGCTGTGTTCATGCTTCTTCCTCTCTTCTGTTGCTTAGTCAGCAAGCTATCTGTTTGCTCATTGGTTGACTTCAGCTCACACGGATTCCTCCTTGCTCATTGGTTGACATCAGCTCACATTGGATTCCTCCAGCTATCCATCCAGCTGTATCCAGTTGTCAGCATGTGTAGTGTGTGTTGTTAGTTAGTGAGATAGAGATTAGTGTGTTAGTTAGTTAAAATGAAGAGTAGCAGTTATCATTGTCTATATAAAGTGATAACTGCTTAATCTTCTAGGTTGTAATCAAGATTTTGTGATTAATAAAGATTTACTTTCTCTCTCAGTTTTCATCATCATTCATTAAAGAATATCTTGATTAAACTCGAAGGTGCATGTGAGTTGGTAAGACATCCTTCTAACTTAAGTGAGGTCGCGGGTTCGAACCGTATCATATATTCAGCCGTTTAAAATTTCACAAGTTTACTATGAAACAAATAGGTAAAAAGGAACCGTATTCATATATACAACCATATACATGTTTGAAGCAACCTCTGAATTTCACAAATAAGTGAAACATGTAAGTAAGAAGGAGAGCCACTAAATTTCACAAATAAGTGCTCCATACTCTGCTTCTCAACTAGAACAAGATCAGATAGTTGTCTATTTCTTAAAATGCCAAAAACATTAAAATAATAATCAATGAAGATGCAATATTCAAAAATGAATTTTCTTCTGTCAAGATACGAAGCCAAATATGAGTTCTTACAATTTTAATTCAAATTTTTAATTTTGGCAATTTACTACGTTAATTATCTTTTTTGAATTCTAAATACCGAATAATGTTCCGCCAAAAGAATATTGATGTGAACTCCAAGACGCAGGTGAGTTGGTAAGGCGCTCTCCTAACTTAAGTGAGGTCGCAGGTTCGAACTGTACTCATGTATGCAACCGTTTAAAATTTGGGGTCAGAGTCTGCCTCCCGCAAGAGACCTACAATATTGATAGGGATTAGTCTGAATGTCGAAGGCTTAAAAGTGCCGTCTCATAGTTGAGACCCGTTCAGGAAACCTCATGAATCATGTACCAAAAAGAATATTGATGTGCACACCGGAATAAATATTATCCCGGTGTACACATCGGTATATTATTAGCCGAAACTATTTGATGTTTAAAATTGTAAAAAATTAAAAATTGTCCAAAATTGACAAAATCAAAAATTTGTATTAGATTTCAAAACACGCTAAAATTCGCGAATTAAGCAAATAAGCCATAAAATTATAGTGCATTGGTGAAATCATGAAAAAATTTCAAATTTTAAATTTTTGAACAAATTTATACAAAGTTGAAAACATTTGTTTTTTTTAGCACTACTAGACTTTTTATGAAAATTGTTTGAATTCAAACTCAATTTGAAAAATTGATTCAATTTTGAATGCCTTTTAAATTAAATAGTCAAGTAGTATGATAGTTTCATTCAATACTTTCTAGAAGAAAAATGATGATTTCGTTATGCCAAAAATCATTGACTAATTAAGTTACACTGCAAATTATCCATGTTGCCCCGATGATTATATTCTTTTATTTTCTAACAATTATGGGAAGTACAATAAGTCATGACTCGGTTGATACTAAAATAGTATTTTGAGAACTCAAACGCGGAGGTGAATTGGCAAGACGTTTTTTCTAACTTAAATAAAGTTGCATGTTCGAACCGTACGCATATATGCAGTCGTATAAAATTTGGGGTCATAGTTTGTTTTCTGTAAGGGACTTACACGGTTCGGATGGAATTAATCTAGATGTACAAAAATTTGTTGTTTTATAATTGAGATCCGTTCGTCGAAGCCCAGTGTGAAGCTGATTAATAAAAATGAAAATAAAATGACAGTAAAGTTTATTAATATATCCTATAAGAAAAGCAGTAAAACTATTTGAATTAAATATGAGGAGAAATGTGTTAGTGGACATACTATAGTGATAGAGATATTAGCATTATAATCTCCATTATTATAATAGTAAAATGATTTTCAGAATTAATTTTTGTCTCCTTTATTATAGTAATCTATATACTTATATAATTGAGAGGACCAACGGAGCCTTCTCATTGATTCTCACCAAATAGAGAATTCTCACAGTTTCCAACTTTTTTAAACCACTTTAATTTTATTTAATTTTTAAAATCAATAATAAATAATTTACATTAGTTTTTACTTTTTATAAAATACTTATTTAGATTAGATTTTATCATGATTTTTTAACATCCTAATCTAAATGAACAACCTAATTGATCAATATAAATACCATAATAATATTCATTCTTTTTCCCATAGTAACTTCTAGCTTTTAAATTTATAGCAGTTTTTGGCAAAAAAAATAAATTTATAGCAGTTAACTCAAATTTGGTATAATTGAGAGGACCAACGGAGCCTTCTCATTGATTCTCACCAAATAGAGAATTCTCACAGTTTCCAACTTTTTTAAACCACTTTAATTTTATTTAATTTTTAAAATCAATAATAAATAATTTACATTAGTTTTTACTTTTTATAAAATACTTATTTAGATTAGATTTTATCATGATTTTTTAACATCCTAATCTAAATGAACAACCTAATTGATCAATATAAATACCATAATAATATTCATTCTTTTTCCCATAGTAACTTCTAGCTTTTAAATTTATAGCAGTTTTTGGCAAAAAAAATAAATTTATAGCAGTTAACTCAAATTTGGCGAGCAATTATTTTATAGCGTCAACTATAGTTCCACACTTTGCCTCACCCAAACACTCAACACAAGGATTATAAACATATTTCAATTTCTTCTTTTATTTCCTAATTTTTGAAACCTAAAACATCATCTTCGAATTCCTACCTCAGGTAGTAAATAATTCCTCTATAATTTTGAATTTCATAAATTTTTAGATCTCAATATATGTTGTAATGATCATCTCACTCTTTCAGTTTAGATGAAGGTGTTAGTTTTTCAATTCTTTAGATTAGATTGTTATTGTGTTAATTTTTTTTAGTTTAAGGTCATGAAAACAATCGGTTTATTTAAATCTTAAGTTTTTTTCCTTTATTTGAAATTTGAAAGTGTTTATTTTATATTGAAAAGTCGACTCCTTTTGTGAAATTCATACTCTGTTAATGATTGATCTCTCTTGATTGAGCAATTGTTTTTTATTTTTTCATGGAATTTTCATAAATCTCCAACTTAAATAAAATTTTAATTTTAAAAAATTATTCTTAATCTTAATAAATAATTATAGACTTATATCATATATATTCGGTAATTTATATATGGTTGACTCTACCCAAAGAGTATTTCTATGAGTTTCAAATTTAAATAAAATATTTATTTAATGTTATACAGTTATCACTAATAGATAATAATTGATATAAATTATCAATTTATTTTAAGTAATTTTAAATAAGTAATAAGTAACAAGTGTTTAATTTCCATAGAATTACAAATTTAATAAGAGTTAGTCGAATAAGGGAATGATTGATAAAACAACAAAATTAATGCATGGACCAACATGGCATAATAAACTATTTATTTTATTAAAAAAAGTAAATATGATAGAATACTAATTATCAAACAAAAAAAAGATAGAATACTATAATATATATAATAGCTGAAAAATAAAGATGTTCTATTATTGAAATTTTTCAAACGTTTTTTAGTATAAAAAATTATATAAGGATGTTGTAGTCTAAAATAATATTATAAAAAGGGAAACAAATAACATCATTTTAATAGTAATTTTAAAAGAATCAGTTTAGACAAACAAAAAAATATTAAAATTATGGCTTAATTTTGAAAAAAAAAATATACTATCTCCGTTCCAATATAGTTATCCACTTTTAATATTGTCACACAATATAAAAAAATACAATTAATATTATAAGTTTTATAATTTTTATAATTTTTTATTTATATATTTTTCTTACTATATTCTTATTTAATGTAGTCAACAATTTTAAATTTATTTATAGATATTAATATATACTAGCTCATTAGTGAATGTTAAATAAGGGTGGTATAAGAAGATAAAATTTAAGAGTTATTTTTTAGAAACGTACAAAAGTTTTTGAACAAAAAAAATTATAAAAATGGAATACTATATTGAGATGGAGTATAAAATATAAAATGTAAAACTATATCACGCATATCAATATATACTATTTCAAACAAACTTTTGCGACAATTTTAGAGTAATATTTTATTAGTTTGTAAACTATAATATGTTTGATATTTTAATATTAATATTTTAAAATGAAATAGTAATTAGGTTACGCGCAAATGCGCGGGTTTACGACTAGTACTTATATAATTGAGAGGACCAACGGAGCCCTCTAATTGATTCTCACCAAACGAAGCGCTTTCATTAATTCTCATCAAACGGAGCGCTCTCATTGATTCTCACAAAATAGATTCTTCTCATTACTTCCCACATCTTTCAAAATACTTATTTTAATTCAATTATTTTAATTGAATTTTAATCATGATTAATTTCTATTTCATATTGATCTCCTAATTTATATAAACTACTAGCTATTTATTTGCTGTTAATATAAGCAACGGTACTTGATACATCAACTATATCTTCCTCTTCACTATTATCTTTAAACTTCATTAATGAATATATGGAGTACTGCTATTATTATATATCATCATCACCACTTCCATATAAAGAGGGCAAAGATAAGTTAATCGCAATCTTCAATAGCACACAACAAATGGTGACAACAAATGGTAACTTTGAATTTCTATTGTAATTAAGATTTTTTTTTATGAATTCAATTATGTTTTTCTCTATTCGAAAACCGAATTCCAGTTTAATGAGTGCCAGATAATTGAATTTTTTTGTAGAGGAATTTTTTTTCATCTTTTTGTTAAACTATCCAATTCTCAGTCGAAAAATAAAAAATAATTTGATTTTCTACAAATTAATTGGTGTGCCAGTATGTCTCTGAATGATTTAGTGAAGTGTGATACGCTATTATCAGTGTTTTAAAAACCGAACCGGTGGCCGAACCGGTGAGGCCACCGGTTTCCGGTTCAACCGGTTGAACCGGTTTAATGTCCGGTTCAACCGGTTTGATAAATTTAAAAAAATTATGATTCTCCGGTTTTTTACCGGTTCAATCCGGTCCGATCCGGTTCAACATCCGATTTTTTACCGGTTTAATCCGGTTCAACCGGTCCAACCCAGTCCAACCAAAAAATCCGGTTTTTCGCAGTTTCAGACCGGACCACTGGCCGGTTCGCGGTTCAACCGGTGTCCGGTTTTTAAAACACTGGCTATTATATAGATTAGTTTTTGTCAAATATTGTATAGATTATACGATAATGCTTAATGTTGATATATGTTTCATGATTTTCATGTTTAGGTTAATTTATGTGCGCCAAATTTTATTTTGATTAAATTTGATTTGCTTTGGTAAAAAAAAATATTTGTGGAATTATGCTATGGCGTGTGGTATTTAGCTAATCCCATAAGTTGTCCAATAAAATGAGTATAAGAAATATAAGCAAAAAGAAATCAAGCCAATACAAGAATTAGGTAATCTTGAAACTTATAGTAATAATGAACATACGTCTCTTAATATATATTTAAATTATTAACATGAAAACATTAAACATGAATAAAAAAATATTTGTCATTTTTTCTCATGTCCTATATTTACTGATTTGAAACAATTTGTATTTATTTGTCATATGCTTATAGTGATTTTTTGCTTTTATCAGGTACAACAAATCAGAGATTGTTGCATTTTGTTTAGCAAATTATTATGCAATCTTGAGAGATGCTTTGTGTTCGGAGTGTGAAATTTCAAAGGTATTTGTTAAGATATATTTTTCTCTGCTTTTTGTTTTTTGTACAATTAAATTGAAAAGGAAAAAAGGACTTTATCATTTATGTGTTGAAATTTCATGAGCAGCAATTTCTAAATTAACTTTCTCTTGAGCTAAGCTAACTAACTATGAGAATTTTTTCTTCCATTTACATCAGAAAATGATTGTGGGCAGGAGAAAGAGGTATTTTTTTAATAGGAATACTAAATTTAGAAGATCATAATTTTAAATTCTATATCCTCAAAAAACCAAAACGAAGAGACTATCCGTCAGTTTTATTTAATAAACGAGTAGATCAAGATATTTATTTGAATATGTGGTATGGTTTGTATATATTTATCTATAGATTGAAAAGGTATCACTAATTTATTTTAAATTTCATAAGGAATTTATATTTTGTATTTTTTTATAAATTCATATGTGAATGTTAAATAAAGTCAATATGTTAAAACACTAAAATATAAAAGAGTAATAAATAAATATGATGTATTTATCAATGGAGTTTAACAATCTTTATTTGCAGGAAAATATAGTAAGGAGTTTGTAACTTGAAACAGTTTTATAAAAAAAGTAATCCAAAATGCTTTTGATAATAAAAAAAAGAAATATTAATTTTATTATAAATTATAAAAAAAACAAGAAAGATAAGAATATCTTAAACATATAATATATTAGGGAACAGAAGAAAGTTATTATAGAAATAAAGATAAAATATTGATATAATTTTTTTTACAATATAATATATAAAAAAAATATATCGTAGATATTCGATACTTTAAACAATTAATCACTAGAATTATTCTAAATTTTAAGTTTATTTTGTTAATTAGTTTACAAATTATGGATTTTTAGTTTTTGGGCATTATTTGTATTTTTTGAAAATAAATTATAATTTAAATTAAATATAAATTTGAGTTCGCGCAAATGCGCGGGCTTACGACTAGTAATAAAAATAATTTAGATAAAGATTAGGTAATTGATATCATACGAGCACCCAAGAAAAAGTTGAAAGGTAATTACAAGTCGGTGTTCAACTCCTAAACGTAAATTAAAAAGGATTTTAAGTCAATTCAATGGCTGATTTAGATAAATAACCTCATAAAATATTTGATCAACTTGAGAATTTATCCACTTGTCAAACTAAATTGAGAAGTGGTGGGGGTGGGGGCTTTCCCTATATTAAAATGCAAATGATATAACGATGTATCAATCAAGAACAAATTACTTTTAAGCTCTCTGCATGTGTTAAATTTATTTTAGTCCACTAATTTAAAAGCTCAATTTAATTTAATTTACTTTTTTTTGTATTCAATTTTTTTTTCCAATTTTCTGAGTTTTCTAACTTCATTTACTTGTTAAAACTAAAAAAAATAAAAATAAAAACATTAATAATATTAAAAAACTGGTCATTAAGTTGTTTAATTTCTTATTAATATAATTTTTATTATACATATTAAAAATATAATTTAATGATTAAATTGAACTTTAATTTTTTAAATTTAATTGACTAATTTCAAAACTGAATGAAAGGATTAAAACGTAAGTAGAAATAAAAAAAAATTATATCATTTAATTTTAAATAAAAAGGACGAAAATATAAATTATTACATATACGAGGAACTTGAAAGTAAGTAGCTCGTGAACAAATTACATCATTTCCTTTGATTTATCAAATATGAGTCTACAATTATTTTGAATAAACAAAAAAAGGATCACTAGTAATTTAATTAGGGTTTAATCGTAAAAAAAATATTCCATTTTTTAGATTTTTGTTCGTTTATGGCCCAAATTTTCAAAATCTTCAATTTTAGCCTATTTTTCATTTTTCAGTTGCAATTATAGCCAATTGCTCAAATTAAAGTGAATAAAAGTTTAAATATGTCATTCATATTACTTCATATTATTCTAATTTATCATTTTACCATCAAAAATTCCAAACATGAAGTAATATGAAGTGTAAATTGAATTTTTTGCTAGTCAAATTTGAGCAATTGGCTCTAATTAAAACTAAAAAAAATGAAAAATTGGCTAAAATTGAAGGTTTTAAAAGTTTGGGCTTTAAACGAAAAAATCGAAAAGTTTGGATATTTTTAGACTATTAGGCCTTTAATTAGTCCACCATAATTCAGATCATAGAGATCATAGTCAGGTCGACTTCAGTCAATGCCCTAATAATATCGTGGATAACTTTGAATAGCAATGAGTCACAAGAAAATCTTGTGTTAAAAGGTGGGTAGCTAATATTACAATTTTTATTTAGTTCGAAATATTATATATTCTCTCTGTTTGTTTGTTTGCATTTGTCCATTTAATCAAAATTATAATATTGAAATAGTGGGTGTTTTATTTTAAATTTTATCAGTAAATTTTAATATTACTTATTAATTAAAAATACATTGTAAATTAATTCATAGAATCATTTATTAAGAAGGAATAAATTTAAAAAATAATAGTTAAATTCGTATTAAAATCTTAAAAGAACAAGTGGTTAAAGACAAATACATTTAACTAAATGGACAAGTGAAAAAAAATACAGAGAGAGCATATTTAATGATGAGATTTAAAATCTAACTTAAGTAGTGTAATACGTTGTTAATTTTTTATCATTTAAATATAAAATACTTATATAGTACATTAAATATTCAATAATAAATAGGAATTGAAAGGAGATAGACTGTAATTTTCCAAATAACTGACAAACCGGCCTAAAATTTAGGTTAAATAGTTGTGTGTTTTCCGAAATATAACATTTTTATGAAAAGATTATCGGATTATAAAACACTTATCGAAAAATCGACTTTTTTAAACGGTTATTAAATTATAAAAAGTTATAGCACGGTATCTAACTATAATATTTTTACAAAAGAATAAAATTTTCCTACAACCATTGACATGACATCTTTTTAGTGGCCATTTTCAATGTATTTAATATATTTGCAAAATTTCAACTTTAGTTCCTATATTTCACATTACACATGCCCACACAACTTGCGGCTTCTAAAATTGCAACCTGGTAAGCAGTATGATCGTTTATTTTCAATTTATAATCATTCTCTATATTTTAGTAGTTGTTTTAGACGGTCATGTTGTAGATAATAAAATGATTGTTGAAATTAAATTAATAAAAATTATTAAATTAGTTAACCAAATAATTTTTTTATAAGTTAAGCTACTAATATTTTTTATTAATTAATTTTTTTTGAAATAATACATTATTTTAGATAAGCATATATTTCATTCGTTTTTATTTTATAAAATATTAGTAAGTTAGAGTAAAATGATTTTGGGTCATGGGTATAATAGTAACTTTTAAATTATTAAACGAAATTATAATATTCTATATTATTATTAAATAAAAAATTAAGTTTTTTTAATTTAATTTTTCATTCATGATAAAATGTTAATAAGAAATATAGTTGGAAAAATGAAAAAATAAAATAGTGTAAATAATTAAAATATAACTTTCAATAAAATATAGGAACTCAAGTTGAAATTTTGCAAATATATTAAACGCATTGAAGATGACCATTCAAAAGATGTCATGTCAATGGTTGCAGGAGTTTCCTACAACCTAGGTTGTAGGAAAATTTCATTCGTTACAAAATGGTTACTCAATTATATATTTGAACAAGATAAAGATATATATACAATAAGACAGTAAGTCGATAACTATTTTATAAAAAAATTATAATTCGGTAAAAAAATTATAACTTATTCTGATTCGATAACTATTTTATAAAAAATATAAAGTTCAGTAATCATTTTATAATTTTTAATAATTTAATAACTATTTTATAAAAGCTATAATTTGAGAACCATAAAAAAATTTAACCCCCTAAAATTTCAATAACATGATGCATGATGACAACTTTTTATTGGAATATCAATTAAACTACTTTTATACTTATTAGTTCTGTTATCATATTTAACCCAGTGATTTAGAAAGGTTGGAATCTATATATATTTCTTCTTTGAGATTTAATGAGTCGTGTGACTATGAGCTACATAATATACATCATTTCCTTACATTAATCATAAAGATGATAAATTTCTTTTTAAATAGATAAATATGGTCGGGTGGAAATTTAAATCCAAAATTTCCACATAGTAAATTAGATCATCAAACTTGTATTTGGAGTCCAAATAGATCACTTTAGTCAATTAAATCTTCAAACTTGTATTTCGAGGTCAAAAGTTAGTCATTCGTTTGAGGTGTACAGATTAGGAGTTACTTGATCTAAATTAGGAGAGTTCGGGATTTAGTTGACTAAAAAAATTAAAAATGACTCATTTAATCTTAAAACACAAGTTTGAAGATCTAATTGACAAAAAATATTAAAAATAATTTATCAAAAATTATAATCGATTCTTAAAGTTTCAATTGTTAGTTGTTAGTCATAACTTCTCAATACATTTAGAGGTGTCTTAACCATTCAAATTAGTCCAACAGTGGCAATGTCAAGCAACATAAGTTAAGGGAGAAAAAACTCTCAACAATAGAAGTAGGGATTTAGACTTAAATTTACAAATAAGTACACTCTAATAATAGCAAAACAATTCAATCAAGCACACTATATTTTTCTTGTTTGGTCTAAATTAAAGAATTTTGGCATTAAAACTTATGAATACCCACCCATTTGAAATTATCAAAAGAAATAATTTAATCAAGATGATGAACCCAAAGTTTTTTGAACTTTTGTTTTAAAAACTAAAATGTAAAGCTTCTCCATTGAGAAGTAAAGGAAACAACCAGTTGAATGGGTCACAAACGACCCAAAACTTGAACCCACGATGCAATGCCAGGCAGGCCCATACACCTTATCAAATTCCTGCATCAATTTACAATATATCAAATTTCTATAATATATCAACATTAACTAAAATAAGGTCTTTTTTTTTAAAGTGTAATTTACACAGATCCCTCAAAAATGTTTCTATCTAATGTTTTTACCTCAACATTTTCTTTTTAGCAAAAATCTCTCAATTAAATAAAAAACTTTTCATAACTCCCTCACAATCTAAAATAGGACAAATTTGCCCCTAATTTTGGGTTGAACACGGAAAAATAGTTCTACTTAGACATTCGAAGATTACAGCTCATTATATCTATCAAATTTAGGCATGTGCTCATTTATAGGTGACACCTCACTCTTGTTATTTTTGTTCTTCATGTTTTTACCTTTTACGTGCGGTAATTCTTGACTTCCATTTTTAATGTTAGATAATGGTCATCCAATTTCCATCTGCATACAATAAAATTCCTCACAAACACTTATTCTCTTTAATAAATTATTTATTTGATTAAAATTATTTTAGTTTAAAATATATTTATAAAAAGATTACTTTAAATCATTTTATATTCAATTCAATTTTCGTTTGTTTAATTTACATTCAGTTCATTTCAAATTAAAAATTAGTTAGTTTATTTTGAATAAAATTTATTTTAAATATTTATTTTTTTCACATTCATTTTATTTTAAGTTGAGTATAAATTTCAATTTGGTTTAGTTTTAATCAAATCATATATAAATATATTCAGTTTACTATTAGTTTATTTGTCATTTTATAAATTTATTTTTTAGTGTGTAAATTATTAATAAACTGATTTGACTAGAATAAGTAAATTATAAATTTATAATAAAATTACTTAATCAAATTTACTTTAGGTTCATATTTATCGTATTTTAACTTTATTTTAAATTTACATTCAATTAAATTTCATTAAAACCATTAATTTATTTGCAACTTTATAAATTAATTATTGATAAACTAAATTATTAATAAATTAATTTTGATTTTATAACCAGTTTACTAAGAATTTATTAGTTTAATTCGATTTGACATTCAATTTACATAAGTTTACACAAACCATCGTAAAAAAATCTTAAATAATTTACTTTCAATAAACTATTAATTTAAATTTGATGATATAAATCATAAAATAATAATTTTAATAATCTAATAGAAAATAAGTAAATTTTTGGTGTGTAAGAATGAAGGTCTATATTATTTGAAGAAGAATGATATACTTGTTGAGTTTTAACTGTTGAGACTTTCTTACAAAAGCTTAATTAATCAATTATGGAAATTGAAATTTTGAATGAATAGTAGTCTTTATCTTATGTTGCATTTGCGCCATACACATTTAACAATTCCATTTTGCTTCTGCTTATTATTTTGTTAGTAACTCCAAAAATCACCCAAAAATTCAGCATATGGTATTATTACAGGTTCACATAAGGTACATATCAAGTTACTTTTCAGTTTTATAAACTGTCAATTACATTTCACTTAAAAATATTCAATTTTTATAAACTATATCACAAAATTCTCTATATATAAAATATCAGATAAAATTGTAAAGAGCAGTAAGACAAATTTTGTAAAAAATTAAATTGAAATAGTTCAGTTGATACAGGTTCAAATCAGGTTCAAAACAGGTTGATTTTTAATTTTATAGACTATCAAATACATTTCACTTGAAAGAGATATTCAATTTATATTACATTAAATCCCAAAATTTTATCTATATAAAATGTCAGTTAAAATTATAAAGAGTAGTAAGATAAACTTTATAAAAAAATGAATTAAGATAGTTCAGTTGATATAGGTTTATATCAGGTTCACATCAGGTTGATTTTCAGTTTTATAGATTATCAAACACATTTCATTTAAAAATATTCAATTTGTATTACACTAAATCTCAAAATTTTCTCTATTTAAAATGTCATTTAAGATTGTAAAGAGCAGTAAGAAAAATTTGATTAAAAATTGAATTAAAGTAGTTCAGTTGTTATAAATTCACATCAGGTTCACATTAGGTTGACTTTCAGTTTTATAGTTGTCAAATACATTTCACGTAAAAGAAATATTTAATTAGTATATTACACTAAATTTTAAAATTCTATCGGTATAAAATTTCATTAAGATTGTAAAAGAGTAGTAAGATAAATTTGATTAAAATTGAATTAAAATAGTTCAGTTGATATAGGTTCGCATTAGGTTCACATCAGGTTGATTTTAAGTTTTATAGATTATCAAATATATTTCAATGAAAAGAGTTATTCAATTCTATAATAAAAATTAAGCAATCGTAAAGGTCAGTTTGAATAAAAGCTAAAAAATAAAATTAAAAACCATCAAATTCGTAAAATCAAACAACAAGATAACAAACAATTTCATTATTTGTTAGCACTTTCTTTCTTTCGCTAGATCCAGCACCGTAAAAACGTTTAGATAGTTTATTTTTAATTTTTAATCATTTATTTATCATTCTACATATTGATTCTCGATAGTTTAATTTTTTAATAAATAAATTTAATTAAAATTTTAAAGAAAAACTATATAAAAATAAATAAAAATTGCTTTAACTTATATTTTAAGTTGATGTTCAGTTTACATCAAGTTTTTATTTTATTTATACCAATATTAATTTACTTAGACTAAATTAAATTTAAATTAATAATTAGTTAATTAAAATAACAATTTAAATTATTTACTTTAAGTTGACATTAAATTTATATTGAATTTGCACTGATCACAACGGATCAGACCGCCAAATATCTGGTCATAAATAATTTTAATTTTAATGATGCTTGACTGCCACTAACCGGCATAGAGTCTTTAAGAAAGAATATATAAATTTAATTTTTTTTTTTTGAAAATAATTTAATTAATATAAAATTTGTAAATTTATTATTATATATTAAAATAAATATTATTCCAAGAAAGAGAACGAAATTAATTTTATAGCTCAAGGAAAAAAAGAAATAAAAAGAAATATATAATAATAATTTTAAATTGAATGAGCAGGTGTAAGTCAAAGAAAGTTGATTGAGAAAGGGTGCGCATAAATTGAAAATTGAATGAGCAAGACAAATTAAATGTGCAGGTATGAATAAAAAGAGTATAAGCATATAAGAGATTAGGAAAATAATCACGTGGGATAAAATAGAAACACAATAAGAAATATATACTATAGAGATAAAATAGGAATGTCAATTATATAAAGATAGGCATAGAAACTTTTTATAAAAATTGAGAGATTTTTGCTAAAAAAAAAAATGTTGGGTCATTAATATAATTGACATTCCTAGGTCATAGTATAAATAAAAAAATATTATAAAGTGGGGTTTTTAATTTTAAGTAATTAGACGTATGCTTTAAAGCAAAAAAAAGAAACAGCACAAAAATAATTTGCAATAGTCTAAAAATTAGAAAGAATAGTCAAACCATATTATAAAATATTTTGATAATGGCAGAGAGCACATGGATTAACCAAGTTTAGATTCTCACTGTACAAAGCATTTTCTGGTTTGGACATATTGCTATCTTTATTAATTATATATTGATAAAATTTGATTATTAATGCATAATTGAAGTTTAGAAGTTTGTCATGATGCTAATCTGTTTTGTATTTCACATGGGATGTTGAATTCATGGGTTTACATTCTGTAATAAGTTTGACATTTTGGACACATGTTAAGATGTGAATAATTTAGTAATTAAATCATACTCATTAATCAGTAAACTAGTGATTAAGATTCATCTATGATTAAGAGATAAGTAATTAGGAGTACATAACAATGATTTTTCTGTTTCATCGTCAATTTATAGTTACTAATTAAACCTAAGTAGATTGTTAGAAATGACAATTTTGCTTTAAAATGAGTAGCAAGGGTTAGCTACTTTCAGTTAAATGATAACACTATCTTCAATACAAAAGCAAATGAAATATACATGAAAAAAGGCAAAATAAATAACAATCACTTGAAAGGAAGAGAAAAATAAAAATAAAAAAACGGCTTATGTCTAAAAAATGAGCAGAATGAGACGATTAAAAAAAAGATGAGATCAAATCAGAAAAGAAAAAAAATGATACCGAATAAGGTAATGAAATAATAAGAGACAATCGATGAATGATGATCAAATGAACATATGCCTCTTTCTAATTTCGATAGTGTGAAAATTTAATTTGCTTGTGAATGATATTATTTTCCGATAATTTAACGATTATACTTTATAAGCTTTAGTTATCTATAAAAGAAAAAAGATGTATAGCATAAAAACATTTTAAGATAGGAATGAAAAAGTGAAATTAAACATTTTAAGTGAATTAAGTACCTTTTTGATGTTGTAAGCCACATGTTTAGGGCTAAACTTCTCCAAGCTATCAAAAGTGGTTCTTGCACATCTAAAAGCATGAATTTGCATAAATGCAGGCATGTCTGTCACTAATACCCTCACCTGAAGAAATGAAGCTACTGATTTTATATTTGTTTCAACATGCGACACTGACTTTCTTCCCTCCACCACCACATTTCTTCCTCCGCCGCCTCTTCTTTCTCCTCCTCCTCCTCCTCCTCCCACCGCCACCACCGCAGCACCCATCTCCGGTACTTGTTGATCATAATCTTCCAATTTTGTCGTTAACAAATTATGTAAAACTACAGGTTTATTTGCCACAATATTAATGTTTGAATCTATGTGTTTTGGGTTGTAATTTTTAGTGGTAGAAATAGAATACTTGTATAATTTCATCAAGAAACCTCTCTTTTGCTTTTCATTATGGGTTGCCATTAATTTTCTAGTGGGTGTATATGTTTTCAATTCATCGACCTACGTATATTTATATATATGTGGTTTAATGGATCAAAAAACCCAAACATTTTCGACTTTTTTACAATTCTAACCAAAACATAAAAACTTTACAATTTTAGCCAAATTTTAAGAGTTTGCGCGATTTAACCAATTCGTCTGAATTAATTTAATAGTATGTGCCCAATTTCACGTGGTCTCTACTCTGTCTAAAAATATGCAGACGTGACAAGGCCTAACAGACAAAAAAATTAAACTTTTCCACTTTTTCGTAATTCAAACAAAAACTTTACGATACTTGCAATTTTAGATAAAAAAATTGGTCCTCGAATTATACATCATCATGGTTTTTTGACAGCTTAAATACCATATGGGATTGAGCACATACTATGTCAGGACGAATTGGCTGAAATAGTAATGAAGTTAGATTAAAATTGTAAAATTTTAAAGTTTTGATTAGAACTATAAAAAAACTGAAAAGGTTTGAATTTTCCAGACAACTGCACTTATATATATAGGACCACAGAAAAAATAGTTTCTAAAATAATGTTGATTAGAAAGTTGGGATAATTTTATAGCAACAAACCCATGTGTTAATGCCTGTGATCAAGGGTTAGGAAATGGTTTTATTGCTTCTGAGAGATTTGATGTTTTTGGTTCTAATTTCTTCAAATATAATGTATTTGACTTTTGTGGTTCTGAAGAACATGCATTTATAAAGATGATTTTGTAATAAAATAACGAAATAAATATAAATTGATTAATTTTTTTTATAATTAAATATAAATTGATTAATTATAATAAATATTAATTGAATAATTCTAATTTTGTGAATAATTTTTGTGTACTCATATATTTTTATTCAAAAGTACTTATGATCATTAGAACAATTTTTTCGAGCATTTTTTATTTTTGTTGTTATAAATAGAAATATAACATGATCAATAATTACAATATTAATCATTTAAAACTGCATTATTACAAAACGAAATATATTAAAAGTTATATCTAAATCGATAGTCTCATTTTTTATTAAAATTACCACTAGAATGAAGCATCGTACTTCGTTCCCCTCTTTGGAGCCTATTCATCTGCAATCAGTTTATTTTCTGGAAAAACTATAAGGAAACATCCAATCTGTTATATCACTAACAAATTAAACCCTACATAAAATTTTGTTACAAAACAGACCAAGATCTATCAATTGTTTTACAAATTTGTACCATAAATTTATTATAACAGCGGACCAAATAGTTAAATTTTTTGTATATATTTTTATTAAAAGTACAAACAATACCTATCTATATTAATTTTTCTTTGTTCTTTTTTTATCGATGACCAGTGTGGATCCTCCACCTCCCAATTTCAATGTAGTGTACATGCCAATAAATCCGTGATCAATTGTCTTGTTGTATTACGATTAAATGAATAATTAAAATAAAATTTTATGCTAAATTAATTCATTAAGTCGCTAATTTTTTGGTGTAGACATATAATAATAAAAGAGGACTAATTGAGGTAATGGGCATTCTGTTAAGTGATGAATGATAGTTGTCAAGTTGGTTTTATTTGATAGGTTATTGTATGGCAGAGAGATTGATAATTTTGTATTCTTCTTGGATCCATTCATTGTCCGTAGTAATATATATTAAGGTTGATGTGTATATAGTATGTATTGTAATGTACAGTGATAATGAGAGTAAAACCGTAGATCTAAAACAAGTTTGATAAACATGACTTTGTTAGGTTTGATGTCTTAAAATATCAAAAAGTCCATTGAAGTCAATTCTAAACCAAGCATATACACCAATTTTAACTAATTCTTGAAAAGTAAATTTTTAATTTTAACTAATCACTCGTTGCTTTTCAAAAAAAAAATCAAAATTTTTCGATTTGTTTCAATTATGACTATTTCGTAAATTATATCCTACAATTGATAAGTATTTTATTATGACGATTTGATATATTACTAATGGGGCCTTTTATAAGCATTTATATATTTTCTTATCTTATCAAATTTGAAGAATTGAACATGCTAAAAGGATATATATAGACTATAGTGGTAAAGTGCGTAATATTGAAAATAAAAGGGCCGATTAGTATAGTATATCAAACTTCAAGGGGTAATATATATTATTTTTCTTAACTAACAGCTAACGGAAGGATGTTTTAGTATAATATTACAAATTGAAGGGTGTTTAAATATAATGTTTAAATATAAAGATCTAACTAGTGTAATATGTGAAATCTTATTACCTCTTTGATTAATGTATAGAAAATATTGTTCCCTGACATTTCATTTATGAAATTGATTTTAGAATGTCGGATTTTCTTTTAGCAAGATGAATCAATAATCAATAATTAAATTTAAATGCCTCGCTCGTAGGCCAACAAACAAAAGGTAAGCAATAAATTTGTGGGCATGGCATGTGTGGTAGTAGAGATGAGTTTGGATTTTGGAATGATATGATAAAGACTATACATAGAATTAATTACTATATCAACCAATATCCCCCTTATTTAAAGGATCCTTGTGTGCCAAAACCACAACAATTTTTTCATTGAAGATAGCATATATGAGAAATTTCCTTCTTCTTTTTTTTTTTGTGGATTCATTGGTGTCCTACACTTGAGAGTAACCCATTTTGTTATATTCACAATCTTAATCAAAGGGCGTGTAAAAATTCAAACTCAATCAGGTCACTTTTAGTTAATATATTAGTTTAGCAAACTGTGTAGAATTTATTATATTCCTGGGGAGTTTATTTATCACTTGGGTACATTCTATTCTATTTCAGCTTATTATGTTAAGAACTTCAATGATAAATTACAAAGTACAACCATTTTATCATCTTTTGCCTTTTGAGTTAATAGTGGTATATGCAAAACAAAAATAGTAGCACTTCAAGAGATAAAAGCAAAGAGTGAGTGAGTGAGATGAAAAGAAAGAGCGTGAGCAAGAGCAATACAAATAGAATTAAGTTAATACAAACTTCCTTCAACCATCAATTCCACGGATAATAGACATTGGAGGTATCCAAACCATCGATATATTTCATTTTGCTGATTGAATTTTGATTTTTTTTATTTTGTTTACTAAACTTTAAAATTATTTCAACGGAGGTTTTTAGGCCAAAAAAGATGATGTGGCAGCTGCATTTTGCAACCAAATTGAAAAAAAAAGATTGGATAGCCAAATTGAAAAGAAATAAAGTTTGATAACCAAATTGAAAAGAAATTAAAATTTAATAACCAAAAAATTCATTCATTATAGTTTTTCTTTTCTTTTCATATTTTCCACTGACTTTATAGTACTCGACATGGAGAAGATTAAGAAGTATAACATTTCTTGGAAGATCGTTCCTCGCCACATGTAAAATAAATCGACGTTGAGGAAGGTAACCTTAAAAATAGATCAAAAGAAGGTAACTTTTGAAATGTAACTTCATAAAAATATCCTATGTAATACAAAATATTGCTTGCTTGCATATTGTTGAAGACTGTGTAGGTAACTATGTTTAATCACGTCAGCCAAAACAGAGCTTATTCAAAAATCTACTTTTTGATCCTGTTAGGAAAGTCAATTAGTGTGATTGTGTGTATCTTTCCCTTTATTAGAATAGCTAAATTAGAGGAGTATAATAGCTTGATTGTAGGAGAATTCTCTTGTATATATACTTGTAATTTACTCTATCATCAAATATACTGAGGAAATATTTTCACATGGTATCAGAGCCAATACGATCTCTCTGATATTCTTATTCTTCCTCTTTTCATTATCATGGCTGACAATAAGTCAGATCCAAACAACCCTTTTTTTCTTCATCATTCCGACCATCCCGGTTTGATTCTCGTTTCCAAATCCCTTGATGGAGACAATTATCCCACATGGTGTAGAGCCATGGTTATTTCTCTGAATGCAAAATCCAAATTGGGTTTTGTTGACGGAACTCTCAGGGCACCATCGCCCATTAATAAAGCTGAAGATTATGCCGCTTGGAAGAGATGCAATGATATGGTTTTATCTTGGCTTTTGAACACTTTGACATCCGATATTGCGGATAGCGTTCTTTTTTATGACACAGCCCATGAAATTTGGGAAGATCTTAAAAGCCGTTTCTCTCAAGGGAATGCAACCAGAATTTTTCAAATTGAAAGAGACATTGCTTCATTATCTCAGAATCAACTGACTGTTGCAGCTTATTATACCAAACTCAAAAAGTTATGGGATGAGTTAGGTTCTTACAATGAGGCAGTTTGCACTTGTGGAGCTAATAATAAAAGACGGAAATTGATGCAATTCCTTATGGGGCTGAATGAGTCGTATAGCAATGTTCGTAGCCAAATTCTTCTGATGAATCCATTGCCAGAAATTGCACAGGCATATTCTTCCATCATTCAAGAAGAAAAGCAACGAAATATGGGCAGTGCACGTGAGACAATAGAAGCTTCGGCTATGGCTGTTCGACAAGATGGACCGATAGCTTTTGCCATTCGACAAAAGTCTGGTACCTTTTCTCACCCTAATTCATCTAACCGCAAACCACTTCATTGTTCTTATTGTGACAGAGACCACCATACCAAAGAATCATGCTGGAAATTAAAGGGTTATCCTCCTGGACATCCTAAATATTCATCAACCAAAAATGCTCATTCTAGGCCCAGTGGTAATAACCAACCTTCAGTTAATAACGTCAAAGAAGCTCCCGCAATGCAGCAGATGCAAGCTGTCATGAGTGGGCTGACTGAATTACAACTACAGCAGTTACTATCTATTATGCAGGGCAATGAAGCATCTCCATCGGCTATTTCCAAAGCAAATGTTATCAATACGCAGTCAGGTTTGTCGTCACCACCTGCCTTGATAATTGATAGTGGTGCAACAGACCACATCACGTCTTCTCCATCCTTACTTATCGACAAGAAGAAAAATATTTCTTTACCACCGGTGGTTATGCCAAATGGAGACCAGGCTCCAATTATTTCTACTGGCAGTTTACCTTTAAGTCCTATTATACATTTAAACAATGTTCTTGGTGTGCCATCTTGTAAAGTCGATTTAATGTCTGTCAGTCGAATCACAAAAGATTTAAATTGTTCCGTGACTTTCTTCCCTTATTGGTGCGTTTTGCAGGACTTGATAACGAGGACGACGATTGGTTTGGGTAAACAGCGAAATGGACTCTATTACTTGGCTGCAATGACAGGAAAAAAGTCAAGCCACCCTACTGAAGTTAGAACAGCCCATACCATCAAATCTTCTTCTCCTCAAGACGCAGCTCTCTGGCATCGGCGATTAGGGCATTTATCTTCATCTCGATTAGATTTCATGGCCAAAACTTTGTTAAATTTTTCTTTACAGTCAAATAAAGTTTGTGATGTTTGTGCTCTTGCGAAACAAACAAGACTTCCTTTTTCAAATAGTATGATTCATTCTATCAAACCTTTTGAATTGATTCATTGTGATATTTGGGGACCATATAAAATTCCGTCTATTTCTGGTGCAAAATATTTTTTGACTGTGGTGGATGACTTTTCTCGTTTCACATGGGTTTTTTTTATGCATCATAAGAGTGAAACACAACATTTGCTTACACATTTCTTTTCTTTTGTTAAAACCCAATTTGATACAACCATAGGAAGCATTCGGGCAGACAATGGAGGAGAATTCCTCTCTATGCGAGATTTTTTTAAACGTCAAGGCACCACATTTCAACATTCTTGTACTTACACACCTCAACAAAATGGAGTTGTTGAGCGTAAACATAGACACATTCTTGAGTCAGCACGAGCTCTCCGCTTTCAAGCTCATCTTCCTTTACATTTTTGGGCTGAATGTGTCTCCGCTGCAGTTCATATAATTAATCGTCTGCCCACGTCAGTTCTTTCTCGCAAAACTCCTTTTGAGTGCCTTTACAACAAACTTCCTTCCTATTCTCATCTTAGGGTTTTCGGATGTCTGGCATATGCTACAAATGTTCATATTTCACATAAATTTGCTCCTCGTGCTACTCGTTGCATTTTTCTTGGTTATCCTCTTGGACAAAAGGCTTATAGACTTTATGATGTCGAAACCCACAAAGTTTTCACTAGTCGTGATGTTATTTTCCATGAGGATATTTTTCCTTTTGAGTCTAATTCAGAGTCTTCCCATAATTCTGATTCTGTTATTCCTCATGCCATCATAGATCCTATTGATTCAGCAAATCTTCCCACTCAACAAACTGAAATTCAATATGTCCCTACTGACAGTTCACCACCGGTGCCTACATTACGACGTTCTCAACGCACTCATATTCCTCCTGCTGGTTTGCGTGACTACATTTGCAATCAAGTAACTTTGCCCAAATCACCGTCGTCCAAGTCATCTGTTCTGCAAAAAGGTACCCGGTATCCTATTTGCAATTTTATATCTTATGATCATTATTCACCAAAACATCGTTCATTTGTTGCTGCTATTACTAATGATGTTGAGCCTACATGTTATGAAGAAGCTGCATCTCAACCTCATTGGCAGAAAGCAATGCAATCTGAGTTAGCTGCTTTGGAAATTAACAACACTTGGTCTCTCATAACTCTTCCTCCCGGAAAACAGCCTATTGATTGTCGTTGGGTGTACAAAATCAAGCGAAAATCAGATGGTTCTCTTGAACGCTATAAAGCGCGCTTAGTTGCCAAAGGGTATACTCAACTTGAAGGTATTGATTATCATGATACTTTTTCACCTACAGCTAAAATGGTTACTGTACGATGCATATTAGCTTTGGCAGCAGCTCAACATTGGTCACTTCACCAACTCGATGTGCAGAATGCGTTTCTCCATGGTGACTTGTCCGAAGAAATCTATATGTCTCTTCCTCCTGGTCTTCGGCGACAGGGGGAGAATCTTGTGTGTCGCCTCAATAAATCTTTGTACGGTTTGAAACAAGCCTCTCGCCAATGGTTTGCTAAATTCTCTAACGCTATTCAAGACGCCGGATTTGTTCAGTCAAAGGCAGATTACTCATTGTTCACTTGTAAGAAAGGAAAATCATTTACAGCGTTATTGATTTACGTCGACGACATACTTATAACTGGTAATGATCTTGAAGCCATATCTGATCTTAAACGATTTCTTCATAATCGATTTCGAATAAAAGACTTGGGCAATTTGAAGTATTTTTTGGGTATTGAGGTATCTCGATCAAAGAAAGGGATATTCATTTCACAAAGAAAGTATACTTTAGGAATTTTGACAGATGGTGGATATTTGGGTGCAAAACCCGTGGATTTTCCTATGGAGCAGAATATTAAGTTGTCAGATGAGGGAGAGTTGTTGAAAAATCCATCTTTATATAGGCGGTTTGTAGGACGCCTAATTTATTTGACCATTACTCGTCCAGATATTACTTATTCAGTTCATATTTTGAGCAGGTTCATGCATGCCCCGCGAAAACCTCACATGGAAGCAGCCATGCGTGTGTTGCGGTACTTGAAAAATAATCCAGGTCAAGGTCTATTTTTTTCTTCAGAAAATGATTTATCTCTGCGTGCTTATTGCGATTCAGACTGGGGTGGCTGTCCAATATCGCGACGATCAACTTCAGGCTATTGCGTTTTCTTAGGATCTTCTCTTATTTCTTGGCGTACAAAAAAACAAAAGACCGTGTCCTTATCCTCGGCAGAAGCTGAATACAGGGCTATGACTGGTACCTGTTGTGAATTATCTTGGTTACGATCATTATTGAGAGACCTGCGCATTTTACATGAAAGACCAGCATTGCTCTATTGTGATAATAAGGCAGCTCTTCACATTGCTGCAAATCCCGTTTTTCACGAGAGAACTAGGCACATAGAGATGGATTGTCATTTTATTCGGGACAAAATTCAAGAGGGTTTAATCAAAACTGAATACCTTCCTTCAGCTGAACAACTTGCTGATGTTTTCACTAAACCGCTGGGAAAAGAAGCCTTTTCTGTCATGAAGCACAAGTTAGGAGTTCTTGATATTCACTCTCCAACTTGAGGGGGAGTGTTAGGAAAGTCAATTAGTGTGATTGTGTGTATCTTTCCCTTTATTAGAATAGCTAAATTAGAGGAGTATAATAGCTTGATTGTAGGAGAATTCTCTTGTATATATACTTGTAATTTACTCTATCATCAAATATACTGAGGAAATATTTTCACAGATCCACATATATTACATGATCGGAATAACACATTACACCCGAATCTTGAATCAGAAAAGACATTACTAGAAAACAGTGTTTTAGTGACGGAATTTAGCGACGGATGTAATGTCGTAGTTAACTTTTGTTGCACTGGCCTTAAATCCGTCGCTAAATCCCTCAAATATATGGCGAGATAACTCCCGTCAATTATTTTGATACAATTAGCGACGAATTTTAAATCCGCTGTTAAATCCCTAAAATATTTGGCGGGAGCAATTATTTTAATGCAATCAGCGACGGAAGTTGGCGGGACGACTCCCGCCAATTTTTTTGATGCAATCAGCGACAGATTTTAAATCCTTTTTTGGCGACGGATTTCAAAATACGTCGCAAAAGAGATTAGCGACAGATTTGATAATTTTTTTAAAAGAATCTGTTCCCAATAAATAATTATATTAAATTATTAAAGAGATCAGCGACGAATACTATCGAAATTTTGGAATTCGTTGCTAAAATTTGTTGCCAATAAATAATTATTAAAAAGGATTTATAAAAAAATTTAAAAAATATTAATTTTTTTATTAAATATAATATTATTTAAATATAACATAATTTATTTATGAAAAAATAAAAAAATTATTTATTAATTTAAAAAGTAATTATTTTAAATAATTATTACAAAAAAATAATTATCTTAGAATGTGGGAGTAAATTAAGGGAGCAAATATTTGTTGTTTTTAGTTATATTTAAATATAATATACATAGATATATAACAAGAATTTGAGTTGGTTAAGGTGGAGTTACGTGAGAGGGAACTTCGTAATTGTAGAATCTTGAGTGAGAGCAATGGGAGGGACGGGTGACATAATGAGAAGTTTTCAAAAATCGTGGGTAGGTGACGGCGGGTGACCTATCGCGGGTGGGTGACAGAGGGCGACAAGTTAAATAATAATTTATTTTATGATTTAATTAAGAAATATTAAATTAATTTATTTTAAAATTAGCAACAGATTCAAATCCGTCGCTAAAATCTGTCGGTAATTTCTAAATTTCCGTCGCTAATTGTTTTAATCCATTGCTAAATAATTTAGCGGCCAAATTTTTGCCAACAGATTCAGAAAACACTTTTATCGACGGATTTCCTGCTTTTAGCGACGGAAAAATCTGTCGCTAAAAAAAGGATTTCTGGTAATAAGAGATTTGAAGAATTGGCGTGAAATTCTTAAATTCTTAATAGGAAGTCCAAATCAGCCCTAATTCCATTGTATTTCCCCCAAAGTTTGAATTGAAACAATTGCCTTTACATTTGAGATATACATTATAAGAGAATAACTCTACTTTGTCGGTCATAATTTCTTCACATTTGATAGGAGTAGAATTACGCATATGTTTTCATTGTGCTTTGGTGTAATTATCTTGCATTTGTTGCCTACTTTGAGTTTCATTGTATTTATTTTATGAGTTGAACGTTTCAGGCACAATGAGAGTGTTTCACAAGTTTCAAACTATTTGAAAATCATTGTGATTGAATTGAAGTGTAGCGAAAAGTTTTGTGAAGAAACGAAGAGTCCATGCTGCTGGAAAGACGAGCATGGGAGTTCGAACGACTGAAGTTACATGCTGCTCGAGGACTGATCGCTCGAGCAACCATATAGTGTAATTCTCCAAATGTTGCTCGAGCACCAGATGATCACTGCTCGCTCGAGCAGAGCTCAAGCTGGGAAGCAGGACGTAGTGCTCGAGCACTTGATAAGGATTGCTCGCTCGAGCAACTCTGCGCACGCGCATATGTTTTGAGCTGAATTCACTCAAAATGGCTCGGTTTCAACCCGAAGTTGACTTGATGGTATTCTTTTTCTTTTCATTTTTTGTAATAAAAATTACACATTCAATTAGCGCATTAACACAATTAAATCAATTTTTAACAATTGGATAGATTTTTAGTGAATTTGTCAAATTGGGATATATTTACAATACTTGAAAAGTTTGGATAAACTTTTAAAAAATCGGAAAAGTTTTATTTTTTGATAGCCCTTACATTTATTTTAAAAAATGCAGTTTATTTTTCAGTTTTAAAAAATGAAATGATATGATCTTTTTATTTTTATGAATAAAATGAAATGATGTTATATTCACAGGTAACCAACCGATACAGTTTGATTCTTAAAACACTAATAAAACATAATTGAATAAAGTAAGCTCATACAAAAAGTAGAGTTTTTATATTTGGCAATTCTCATTTTTGTTGTATTTGGATGTACATGCATGGTGATTGGTGAGGAAAGCTTAATATTGACTAGTAGATGAAAACTTCAAATGCAATTTTGATTCTCCACAAACTATCAGCTGGATTCTGGGTTTGTTTTGCCACTAGCACACAACAAGTCAAGATATATACATTCCATATCAACTAAGACCATGAGACTGTTTTGGATGTACAAAGTCACCGTTTTATATATAAAACAACACTGTTTAGATTTAAAACGCCATCATTTTTCAAAGGAAACGTAATTGTGATCTTAATTACAAAAAAAAATTAATATTAAATATATAAAAATTTAACAATTATATTAAATATTAAATATTAAAAACACTCGAAAAGTTGGTAATTTTTTGTATGTGGGCCAAAATAATTTGACTGTCTTCATATAAAAGTAACAAACCCCTCACTTATAAGATTCCATAAGACCTATAACGAAATTTATGTAAGCTTACCAATTTAGGAACTTTAAAATTATAATGAAAAAAAATAATTAATATATTCAGATTTATCAAAAAAAGTAATATATTCAAAATTATAATAAAATTGATAATTATATTACAAATAAAAAGAATATCAGTTTTTTTGTATAAATTTGTATTGGCTATATTCAAATATTTTATTAAAAAATAATGGATCTAATTAATAAAATTAAAATAGATTGTAGTCTCATAATTTAGTTTTATGATAATAATAGTTGAAGAAAGTTCATATCAGAAAATGGTCTATTTAATTTTATCAAGAAACTGATTTAATTATCACAAATTTTATGTTATTATCAGAAATCTTACTTTATTAGCTTTCAAAATTTATTAGTTCGAATGAATTCTATAAATTAGTCATTCATACAATCGTTGATTAATTCAATTGAATTTTGAAATTAAAAATTAAAAAATAAAACTGTTCTTTCACATTTAAATTTCTTATCCAAGTATTAAACTAACATTTAAATATAAGAAATGATGAAACTATAATCTGAAATTAAAATGAAACCCTGGAAAAAAACAATTAAAAATATAAATTGCAATTTTAGAGGCTTATACGATTGAACTTGATCCAGAAGCGACATAAATCATGAGTAAATTTAATGTATATCAACCGTTTTTCCAATGAAATTAGGTTTAAAAATCGCCTAAATCGCACACTTCGAACTTGGGTAGAATTACAAAAGTGTTACTATCCGACTTTTCGATCTATTTTCTCAATAAACACCAATTTCGCATGAAAACCCGCATCATTTAGGAACTTAAAAAATAATAATGCATGATCTCATTCACAACCAACCATATGCTACAAATTACTGCATACTATAAGTAAGTATTTATTTAATTTGAACCGTAGAATCAAATAGTACAATTTCCCTCAAGTTGATCGATCAATCAACTGCTCTGCAATTAAATTTGAGTAATTGAACTAAAAATCATGCACTAGGAAGATAATCTTCCTGCATATGAATATTAAGCGTAGATCCCTGTATTTGCACAGCTTGTTGAATCTTCTGCCGCTAGTTGAATATTGCAATTTATAAGAGAACATGATCGAACCACATTATTCCCCTCAGCTATCGGAATTACAGGAAGAACGTCGCAGTTGCAAATTTCGATCATCGAACCATCGGCGTCGTGAAAAAATAATTGATCAATGTAAATTCCACTCTCCTCTACTCTTCCTTTTACGTACTCTACTTTCATCTCTTTCAATTTGTTCTCTACTTTTTCCATACATTCGCACTGCAAATATTCAAAATAAATTGATTTATAATTTATTCTCGGTAAAAAATAGTTTTGCTATTCAAATGTTTACATTTACATTGAGTAATTAAAATTTTGATTATCTATACTATATATAAAAGCACGGATGGGGGGGGGGACAGGCAAAATTACCGGATAACCCTTTTATATTTATTAGTAAATAAAAATTTTATAGTCATTACCTAATTAACTATCTAATTAATTACTAAAAATCTATTTAATTAGAGTTCTAATTATAATAGAATTGTATACTTAACTCATGATTACTTTCAAATTTGGTTGGAGACCTGCTGATTTATATTACCAGCAGAATCTACCTAATGTTCGGCAGTCAGCTTTTGAGTTCCCATTCTTGCATCCAGACAGTAATGAACAGATTCAATCATCAATAAATACTTATTAATGGATATAGTTTAGTTGAAATACATATCTGATTTGAATAGAAACTAAATTAATTACGATTGAAATTTTTTATATAGGCTAGAAATCCCCTATATTCTAGGGGCAACAATCATATAATTTGCAAACTTCCACATATATGGTAATTTTGACGTATTATCAATTAAAATATATTTTTACATATGTATGAATTTCGAGCTATTCCAAATTACTTCTCCTAAAAATAATTAAACTATTAAAATTAAATTTTTTGACTAATTTAATAATATAATTTATAAATTTTTAGACTCTTGAAAATAAGTCCGATTAGAAATATAATTAAGATTATTATTTGACGAGTCACAGTACGAGCCACGTGTGAAACACGTAAAGCGATGCAACTAAAGTTAAGTTGAATTAGGGTATATACCAATGAATACATAAATAAACGAGTATATGACCATTAAATTGGTTGCTATAATTTAAAAATTCTACATGATAAATTATATTGATTAGAGTTTGATATATTTTATATGAACATAAAAGAAATTCGAAAAAAAAAATATCTTACAAACCAAATTAACATTAACCAAATTGTCTATTTTTTATTTAGTATATCAACATTAAATTTAAAAAAGATATAAAATTGGACATTATATTTACTTTTTTTATTAAAAATAATTAAAATTTATATACAATTATTAAAAACTATGAATTTATAAGAGACAGCTACTAAATATAATGATATTATGCGGTTAAATTAATGAATATTTTGTTTACTAATCGATTACTTAATTACAAAGGTTATGATCAATTATTTTAAATAATTATTTTAAGAATTTCTATTGCTAATTCCAGTAAAATTTACTTAATTGACAATTTTATATTTATATTCTTCAATTAAAATATGGATAACCTGTAATAAGTACACATAAATAATTGATAAATACAATAAAATATCATCTAACTAATTTAATATTAATTATACATAAAATATATTCGCATACTTATTACAAATTTAACTAATAGATTAAATTATAAATAAATTTTATTGACGTCACTTATTTAAATTTTAATTGAAGTATTTTATTATTACAAACAAAAGCTCTAATTGATTTAACATTGATTACAAATAACATAAATTTGTATAATTATAAAAAATTTAACTACTAATACATAAATTGACGAGTTACACCACGAGTCACGTGCGTAGCACGTAATGCGAAACTAGTATATATATATACCTGGAAAGAGATGTGATTGTCCTTGGGATTGATCTGGTTAATTTTGGGCATGTTTTCAGGGTCTTCAGATTGTAAAAGGTGTATTCCGATGCCATAATTAAACAACCTATAATTATAAAAAGAAAAATAAAAATTAGTAAAAATAAACATTGATTGATATATATTTTCCAAGGAAAAAAATCGATAAAGATCTACTTCGATCCTCCAATTTAAAATAAGGAAAATGCTATTTAACGCAACAAATTTAATCCAATTATTGTACCGTCTTACGTGGCATGTTTCTATTTGCTTAATTCCTATCCAAAAGTGTATGCTTCAATTTCCCACTTTAAATTGATCTACTCGTTTGTTGCCATGTAAGGTGGTACAATAAGTTGGGTTAAATAGCATTACTCTTAAAATAAAATGTTAAAAAAGTTCAAATCCGTGGTTTTCAAAGACCATCAATTTGCCAACTTGTTGTCAATGTTGCCCCCTTAACCATCAAAAACCGATATCGGACTAACGTCATATTAGTGTGTAACTGACTAAAACTTGATAAATTGAGGGATTATTTTTCTTCTAAAGCCACAAATTTGAGTTATTTGGATCTTTTATTTCAAGTTGGATGTATTAAAGGATAATTATAAATTGAATAACAATTTTAATTATTTAGTTTGTTAGAGTAGTTTACAGCTTTATGTATCTAATCTAAGTCAAATGATTGTTAGCTTATTCTTATCTGTACTCTAGCATAGTTTTAGCTAGTTAGTTTAGAATAGTTGTTGTAGCTGAACACAACTTCTTCATTTGTATTTCTTCCTTATAAAAGGATGTAACTCACAGACTCAATAGACAATCAAGAATTGATTCTCTTATATGGTATCAGTATAATCGATCCATCAAACACAAATATTCCTTCATTATGTCTCTGGAAAATGCCATAATCCCTAACCTTAATGATCCTTCCAAACCCTTCACCCATATCCAAGTTCACAATGCTATCAAGCTCACCTCCACCAACTATGTTGCCTGGAAAACTCAGCTTCAAGCCACCCTTCTTGGATACGACCTCTGGAAGTATGTTGACGGTTCCTTTCCTTCCCCACCACCACTGATCGCTGATGATAATGGTGTATCAACTGAAAATCCTGCTGCTCTCCCATGGTTTCGTCAAGACCGTTTGGTCTTCGGTGCTATCGTTGGCACACTATCTCATGACATTGTTGCTCTTGTTTCACAAACTAGCACAGTAGAAGAAGCATGGAAAGTGCTTGCTACCACTTACGCTAATCCATCCCGAGGCCATTTTAAACAAATAAAAAGCCATCTTAGCCAGATTACCCATTCAACTCAATCAATCACCTCATACATGCAATCAATCAAACAATGTACTGATCGCCTTGCTTCCATGGGCAAACCAATAGATCACGAAGACATCATTGAAAAGGTACTTTCTGGCTTAGACTATGAACAATATAAATCTGTTGTTGACGCAGTAAACGCTCGTGACACTCTCATTACCTTTGAGGAGCTCCATGAAAAACTTATCAACAAAGAGATTACTGCTTCACTTAAGGTTATTCCTTCTAGCTTCCCTGTCACTGTGAATGTTGCTCAGTACCGTAACAAGGCTCCATTTGCTCCTGGTCATTCCCAACAACAAAATTATCAGCCTACACAACCACAAGCTGCTCAGACACCTCGACAACAACGTCCTTATCTTGGTAAATGTCAATGGTGTAGGGAACAAGGTCATTCCCTCAGTCACTGTCCTGCATTCAAGAGTCAATTCCCTACGGTTCACATCCCTACTGCTGTCAATGCCTGTGCTATGCAAAAGGGGTATCAATCTCGAGTTCAAGCTCCACATGCTAATGTTGCTACTGCCATGAACCCTCCCTCGAATGCTTGGCTCCTTGACAGTGGTGCTTCTCACCATGTTACTAATGATCTCTCAAACCTCTCGCTCCATGCTCCCTACGACAGTACTGAAGAACTAATAATTGGTGATGGCTCTTCACTTCCAATCCAAAACACAGGTTCTTTTTCTCTTTCGACTTCTTCTAGAAAATTCACTTTTTCAAATGTCTTGCATGTTCCATCCATTTCTCGCAATATTTTATCTATATCAAAATTTTGTCAAGAAAATAACACTAGTATTGAGTTCTTACCCTCTTTCTTTCGTGTTAAGGAGCTTTCTCAAGGTCACACTCTCCTTCAAGGACCAACTAAAGATGGTGTTTATGAGTGGAGTCCGCATTCGCCTCACGCATTTGTTTCAGTCAAATTACCTGCACATCATTGGCATCATCGTCTAGGTCATCCTTCGTTGTCTGTTCTTAGGATTTTAAATTCTAGTTTTCATTTATCAATTCCGCAATTTACATTGTCCAAATGTAATGCTTGCAACATAAATAAAAGTCATAAAATGCCATTTTCTGTTTCATCTCTTACCTCTCAAAATCCTCTTGAATTAGTATTTTCGGATGTTTGGACTGCTCCAATTTACTCAATTGATGAATATAAATACTATGTCATATTTGTTGATCATTTCACTAAATATACTTGGTTTTACCCACTTAAAAGAAAATCAGAGGTGTTTGATATCTTTGTTAGATTCAAAGCTTTAGTAGAAAATTTCTTTAAATGTAAAATTAAACAATTTTTTAGTGATAATGGTGGTGAATATCAAAAATTAACCCCCTATCTATCAACAAATGGCATCTCCCACCTTACTTCTCCCCCTCACACACCAGAACACAATGGCTATGCCGAACGTCGACACCGTCACATTGTTGAAACCGGGTTATCATTACTCACTCATGCTAAATTACCTCTCACCTTTTGGTCAAATGCTTTATCCACTGCAACCTATTTGATAAATCGTTTACCCACTCCCACTCTTAACAATCTCTCACCTTATCACAAGTTATTTGGTCTTGCTCCAAATTATCAAAAGCTTAAAAATTTTGGGTGCCTTTGTTATCCTTGGCTACGGCCTTATTCCTCGCACAAACTTGATCCTAAGTCTCTTCCTTGTGTATTCATAGGCTATTCCTCATCTCAAAGTGCGTATCACTGTCTTCATCCATCTACAAATCGCATATACACATCAAGACATGTGAAATTTGTAGAAGATGTTTTTCCTTTTGTTGACTTGTGCAGGATTGTTGAGCCATCCAGATCATCTTCTGTCGACGAATGGACTGTGCTTAATGTTCCTATTTTGCCCACTGTGCAGCCCCATGTTGAGGCCCCTTCTGCTCCCTCACAATCTGTTTCCGTTAATACTACACCTCTCGCTCGTCCCTTACGAACCGTAGTTACCAGGCTACAAAACAACATCCAAAAGCCCAACCCCAAATATGCAAACACCACCACTCTCAACCCCTCTCCATCTGAACCACAAAATATTACTCAAGCTCTTAAAAACCCTCAATGGAGGGCTGCCATGACAGAGGAATACCAGGCTCTCACTCGAAATCAAACATGGGAACTTGTACCTCCTCACCCATCACAAAACATTGTTGGCAACAAATGGGTTTATCGAATTAAATACAAATCTTCTGGTGCTATTGAACGTTACAAAGCTCGACTTGTAGCAAAGGGTTTTCATCAGCGGCCCGGTATTGATTTCACAGAAACGTTCAGCCCCGTTATTAAGCCGACTACTATTCGTTTAATATTGTCACTAGCAGTGACTCGTGGTTGGTCCATCAGACAACTTGATATCAATAATGCGTTCCTTCAAGGCTCTCTTCAAGAGGATGTATATATGTCTCAACCACCTGGTTTCTTGGACAAAGATCATCCCACTCATGTATGTAAGCTACGTAAAGCAATCTACGGCCTTAAACAAGCCCCACGAGCTTGGTACAATGAGCTTCGGTCTTTTCTCCTTTCCTTTGGATTCACAAACTCGATTGCTGACACTTCGTTGTTCTTGTATCATAGGCATGGTCAGACATTTTACTTGCTTGTTTATGTTGATGATATAATTGTTACTGGTCCTTCGCCAAATGCTTTGCAGGAGCTTATTCATTCACTGGCCTCACGGTTTTCCTTGAAAGATTTGGGTCCATTGTCATACTTTCTTGGGGTTGAAGTTGTCCCACATGCTCATGGTTTGTTTCTCAGTCAAAAGAAATATATTGGCGATCTCCTGACTCGTGCTAATATGGCTCTTGCTAAATCAGTTTCAACGCCAATGATAGTTCATCCTCAACTCACTGTCACTGCTGGTAATGTCTTGTCGAATCCCACTGAATATCGAGCCTTGGTTGGAGGCTTGCAATATTTGTCTCTCACTCGTATGGATGTTGCCTTTGCGGTCAATAAATTATCTCAATTTATGCACAAGCCTACTGATCTGCACTGGGCAGCTCTCAAACGACTGCTACGGTACTTGAATGGTACCATCGATCATGGGCTAGTCCTTCATCGAGATTCCCCACCTTGCCTTCATGCTTACACTGATGCGGATTGGGCTGGTGATCAAGATACTTATATATCAACTTCTGGTCATATTGTTTATCTTGGACGTAATCCGCTGTCTTGGGGTTCTAAGAAGCAACAAGGTATTGCTCGATCATCCACTGAAGCTGAATTTCGTGCTATTGCATCCACCACTGCTGAGCTACTTTGGCTACAATCGCTGCTAACTGAACTCCGTGTCATCTTACCATCTTCACCAACCATATACTGTGACAATC
The DNA here is from genome assembly GCF_937616625.2 of Mercurialis annua. Taxonomy (NCBI): domain Eukaryota; kingdom Viridiplantae; phylum Streptophyta; class Magnoliopsida; order Malpighiales; family Euphorbiaceae; genus Mercurialis; species Mercurialis annua. The sequence continues at coordinate 51,350,681 of NC_065570.1, read as the reverse complement.
TAAGTGCTACCCATTACTCCAAGAACCCGGTTTTTCACTCTAGAATGAAGCACTTAGCTCTAGCCTTTCACTTTGTCCGTGAACAGGTACAACTTGGAAAGCTTAGAGTTCAGCACATTCCCGGAGATGATCAGTTAGCTGATGCTATGACTAAGCCACTTGCTTTGGCAAGATTGTCTACGTTACTGTCCAAGATTGGTCTAGTCTCAAGACCGTCCATCTTGCGGGGAGATATTAAAGGATAATTATAAATTGAATAACAATTTTAATTATTTAGTTTGTTAGAGTAGTTTACAGCTTTATGTATCTAATCTAAGTCAAATGATTGTTAGCTTATTCTTATCTGTACTCTAGCATAGTTTTAGCTAGTTAGTTTAGAATAGTTGTTGTAGCTGAACACAACTTCTTCATTTGTATTTCTTCCTTATAAAAGGATGTAACTCACAGACTCAATAGACAATCAAGAATTGATTCTCTTATAGGATGGAACCATCATTGTGAAAAAATCAATAAAATAAAAAACGATGCAACAGCAAATTTTATAAAAATAAGTTATAAATATAAAATTTTAGAGTTTGGGAAGCGTTTTTTGAAAGAAAAATTACCAGGCGCCATCAAAGTCAAAAGAGTCGGGTCTTCTGATAGGAAAAAAGCCAAGAACATTTTGATAAAAGTCGATGGATTTTTGAAGTGATCTACAAACAATAGAGATATGATTCAATGACTTTAGCTGAAGAGGATTATAATTCTTTGCATTCTGGCCCTTCATCTTATCAAAAATCAACTCAATCCCCAGATAATTAAACAGTGTAATATAGTTTAAAAGAAACAAAATGATATGAATGTGTTGGTTGAATAGAAATAGATTTTTATAGCCTATAAGCTGCAGTTATTTATAGAAGAGGGAGGGTTTTAAAAAAATATCTAATTTGTTGAATTTATTTGCTATGTAAGGTTTTTTGGATAGTGATAAAATAGTTAGTACACGTAGATTCCACGTTTGTGGCGGGCTGGGTCTGAGGTTGGCGTATGTAATCAGTTTCGGTTGTTCTGTAAGAAATTCTATCCTATTCGGATGATGGCTGATTGGGATCCCTTTTGGACCAATAGTGGAAGAGTGACTGTATATTTGATTTTTGTCATGAGTTCATTAGCTGGTTTTGGTCATGAATTTCAATTTAGGTCTCATTTGGTTCATAAATGTCTAATTTTTTAAAAGTATATTTCTCGGAAAGTTAATTGCTGAGAAAGTTAATGTTGAGAAAATGAATATTTTCATTACTTGGTTTATTTACTAACTTTTCGGAAAATTGTATTTTATTTTTAATTAATTAAAATTTAAAAATAATATTATCTTCAATAATTAACTAGACTAATTAAATATAGGAATATAATTATATATTATATCAAGGGAAATTCTTACCTAGTCCCGGTCCATAGATAATCATACTTCTGTTATAAAATTGCATAATTAAAATAAAACTATAGAAATTCGTTAATTTTCACATGTATATATAATTTCTATTGTTATAATTTTTTTTTTGGTACCATATTAAAAGAATGAACCAAATTGCAATAAATTAAGAAGATGTCCTAAGAACACATGTTGAAATGTAAACATAACAAAAAATCATATAGAAGCTCAAAACTTTTAGCTAGACATTCATATTTATCTGAATTAATTACTATCAATTCAGCTATTATTTCAGCAATACAACTAAAAAAAGATGATATTAAATGATGTTTTTCTTAAGAACACAAAAGTAAGACGCGTAAGTTCGAGAAGAACGTAAAAATTATGTAGGAAAAAAATAAACTACAAAACATATAAATTAAGTAAGAAAATCGAGCATTTATAAGTATGATGGAACTGAAGAAAAAAAGTTGAAAACCAGTAAACTCCACACAAAAGAATATGCGAAACTTATAAGCATACTTCTGTTTTTTTTATTTAATTAAATTTAACCAAAAATATATCAATAGTACCACTGAATAAGAGAATAATAATAATACTACATTTCAGTGTTTTAAAAACCGGACCGGACCGGCCGGTTCGACCGGGATCCGGAGGTCAGACCAATTTCTTATGCCTTAAGAACTAGATTTTCGATTCAACCGTTTAGAACCAAAAAAATTCATACAATCTGAGTATTATCGAACTGGATAAACCGGAGAATCCGTCCAATTTACCATCAACAAATCATTCCATGTCTCAAATCTGTAATTTTATCACTGTTAAAATAAAAAAATTAGATAAGAGAAGAATTAAAAACATAGATATGAGGAAAACTTTTGAAAGAGGTGGAGATTTTGAGGATACTAGTTTGATAATTGGTTTCTTAAGAGATGATGGTTCATACTACGTTATCAATAATGATGGTTCTGCAACTTGGATTTGTGGCCGGATTTTAAAACTGAAGATGAAATAGATACAATAGGACTACTGAAATTTTATTTTGTGTGGTATTAATTGTTTACGAATTCCATAGAAAATAATAGAGAAAAAAGTGATGGAAAAAAGAAAGGCAAAATGAGGAATGGTAGTTTAAGAAGCAAAAGAAAATGGAAGACGGTTGGTTTTTACATGGAAAAAGTAATTAGTCTTGAGAAACAAAGAAAAATAATTTAAATTTTGAGGAGATCTACAAACCACGTATATTATTGCGCAATCGGCTCGTTCTATGTCAGATCATCGGGAATAGTTAACTGTCTCGAATTCCTTAAGAATGTACTCACTTCAGATTTGAATTAATATAATTTCTTTTGTGATAAAAAAACCCCTATTCTAATTAGCATAATCCACAATTTTCACCTAACCAAATCTTGTAAATTTTTATGGTTGCTAAAATAAAGTTGTGATGGGGACCCTAACCTCAACAATTATTTTTCTAATTAGGTTTCATTAACATAAACTCACATATATTGGCATTCATCCTGATTCACAACTCACCATGCGAATCTAACGGCTGTAAGCCATTCAAACACAATTACCAAATCTTTTCCTCATCAAAGCGGTCCACCATCGAAACCAAGGATTCCGATCCCCATCTTATTCCCCACGTGGAAAAATTACAACCGTTAAACTATGAAAGAAATAAATAAAACAACGCGAATCACGACGCGGACGCATAAAACGTAAACGCACAGAATCAGAACCCGGACGTGTTCCCGATTCATAACCGGATTTCATAATGGCCGATAGGTCCGGGACTTTTTGCAATTGGAGGATAGCTTGTTCATGTTTGCCTTTTCTCTTCGGTCAAAAATAGCCAAAAAAAATAAAAAAGGAAACGCTTTGGCGACGAAACCACCACACCAAACCAAAAAAGTGAGCGTTTCAAAGAGAAGACTCTGCAAACCCTAATTAACCAATCCACTCTCTTCTCTTCAATTCATTTTTTTGTCGTAGTAAGTGTTTTGATTTTTTTTATCGTTGCGATTAGTTTGATTATCGATTTTTTATTTTGTGAATTTTTGTTTCTGAATAGATCGATTGTTGTTTGCAGACAGTGCATGGACTGGTTTGTTTGGTTAATTGAGCAACCGCTGGTTTAAAAAAGTATTGAATTTTTAGGTACTGAGCTTTGGTTTTGGGAGAGTTAAAAATAATGGATTTAGCGACGAGTTGCAAGGTATTATTCTTATTATTAATTTCACTTATCTGTTAAGTTGCTTTGTTTCTGCTGTAGCTCAAGGAACTGCTTAATTAGCTTTGATCGTATTTTCATTTGGTGCTTATTGTTTTTACTAATTTTTTGCATTTTTTTTGTGAATTGCTACTGAGATTGTGGAATTAATTCTATGTTTGCTGCAGGACAAATTGGCGTATTTTCGTATAAAAGAGCTTAAAGATGTCCTTACACAGTTGGGTCTTTCTAAGCAAGGGAAAAAGCAGGTACGGATGATTATTGTATTTCTGAGAATATTATGCGTAGATAATGCTATTGGATTGTTATTTAATTTGTCGTAATTTAAATGTAGGATCTTGTTGACCGAATATTAGGTGTTCTTGCTGATGAACAAGGTAATTCCTTTTTGAATATTTTATTGTTATGGAATAGACTATTTATCTGTTGAAATTACAGCTATTTATTTGCTATCACTGTATAAATTGAAACTGAATCCTTGAGTCTTTCATTCAAGGCCTTTTCCTATCCTATCTTGTTCTTTTTTTTTGAAAGGAGTTTATGTTTATTGGCAAATGCTTGTTCTTTATTTCTGTGATACTAAGTAGGTTACTTGTTACGTGTATCAAGCTTTGAGGCTTGTGAAATTAATGCTTTTGTCGATATGCATTTGCCCATGTACTATTTGAGTTATCAATTAAGAAAATCCATGGTGGGGCTTTTCTTGCATCATGGAGCTTGACTATGTTCGCTTCCTGATAAGGATAATACTGCTGGCTGGGGGAACAACTTGGCCTGTTTTGTGATGATACTTCTATAGCTTCTCAGTGTTGCAATATTTAGATCTTCACGAACTCCTCATACTGTTTTGCAACTTTTAGGGATTTATGGAAGCCATGAAAATTTCAGAATTTTATAATTACGCTGTGTCCCTTTTTTAGTTGATTCTGAACATGTTGAGGTGAGAATAAAAGGCTTATGCATTTTTTACTGCTACTCTAACCATAAAGTTGTACTCTTGCCACGCTACATTCCTTTAAACCTTAGCATTGAATTTTCCCTGCTAAGCTTTTCGAGGAAGCTTGGGACCTCTAATCCCCATTTTGAAGTCTCTATGATGTTTGTTTTAGTGGTTCAAGTCAGTTTATTTCTTTAATTTTCTAGTGTTTTTTTTTTCCCCTACAGTTATCAGGTGTGATTGTATGTTTTTTATTTCCTATTTCTGGTTTTTTTTGCTCCTTGTATATTTGTTATCAAGAATCATAAAGACATATTCCATATGCAGTTCCAAAGACATCAACGAAGAAGACTTCTATTGGAAAGGAAGAGGTGGCAAAATTAGTTGATGACATTTACAGGTTTAACATCAAATTCGCAATCTCTGATTCCATTTTTGGAGCATTGCTGTATGTCTTACTTTTTCCTCTGTGTTGAATGTGCTCGTATTCAGAAAAATGCAGGTTTCTGGGGCCACTGATCTAGCATCTAAGGGTCAGGGCGTGTTGGAGAGCAGTAAGACAATTAAATACACATATTACCGACAGGGCTTCGCCCATTATCAATATCTGGGTTTTACACTATTAGAAAACAGCATTTTTACGACGGATTTTAGCGATGGATACAATTTCCGTCGCTATTTTTTTGGTTAGCGACGGATCTAAAATCTATTAATTATTTTTTTCATTTAATTGTTTGTAGTCCATCATCATAATATTAAATACACATTTACTCATAAATGAAAAAAATAATTAATTTTTTTCCTTAAAAACAAAATCATTGTGAAAAAGAATACAAAAAATAAATTTAGGTTGCACGCGTAAGCACGTGCAAATAGACCGGCTCAAATCGTTTATATGAACCGAATTGATCCAGGTCTGGAAACCGGTTTTCGATGTTGTATCTCGAATAATTTGTTGAAGAAGATCAAAATTCATTTGAAGAGAAGGAAAATTCGCAGAGCTACGATGGAGAAGAAGATAAATCATCCAATTTCACTGTTTGCGACTCTGTGTGTGGTGCTATTTATTCTTTCAAGCTCAATTATAACAGTTACAGAAGCTGAAGTCATAACCCTAACTCCCGACACCTTTTCTGATAAGGTATTTCATTAAATCATTTGTAAAATTAAACAAACGAATGCAATTGGATTGTAAAATTTTAGCTATTTTGTTGCCAAAACTAAAATCAAAATTTCCAAATATGCGTAATAATGCCTTTTTTTGCTTTGATTGATGAAAAAGCTGGGGATTGTATGCAAGTTTCTTATGTATTTGTTTATTGTTCAGGTGAAGGAAAAAGACACTGCGTGGTTCGTGAAGTTTTGTGTTCCTTGGTGTAAGCATTGGTAAGTAATCTCGTTTTCTATGAGTATATTATGTTTAAAATATAGTTGGTTAATAATGGTTGTTTGACTCGTGAATCATGAACGATTGGCTTGCAGTAAGAATTTGGGCACACTTTGGGAGGACTTTGGGAAAGTGATGGAAGGAGAAGATGAAATTGAGGTTGGGGAAGTTGATTGCGGGTTAAATAAAGCTTTATGTTCGAAAGTTGATATTCACTCGTATCCTACATTCAAGCTCTTCTATGATGGAGAAGCGGTTGTGAAATATAATGGTAATATATATATTTCACTTATTTATTCCAATTAAAGTTTAAGTTCTTAGTGATTATGATTAACGCATGTTTCTCATTTTATTGTACTATTTCTTTCGAGTCCTGAGTTTTTGCTTTAGGTTTTTATATTTCTTATAATATTTCATGATATGTCAACAATCTTGTACATGTCCCTTTTTGGGAGCCATTTTATGCATTTTTTTTTTTGCCATTGGGTGTAGAATTTGAAGCACGTCTTGCACTTAAATTTCGGTGCCTAGTTTGGACGAATGATTAGTATGGAGATGTTCTATGCATTATTTCAAGCAAAATTTTATACTGCAGGGCAAGTAAATTTTAGAGAGGAGCTATAACTACAAAAGTAATATTCATTTCTATAACATTAAATAGGTTTAGTAAAAGGAGTTTGCAGTTTAATGTCATATTCATTTCTATAACATTAAATAGGTTTAGTAAAAGGAGTTTGCAGTTTAATGTCAGTTCATTAAAACGTAAAGACACTGGGAACCCTTAAATTTTGTAGGCAATTTTAGAAGCTTGTATGCTTGAATTAGAAATGATCAGATTATCGGCATTAATGTTGACTTGCAGCATTTCAGTAAAAAAGTAATCGTAGGTTGTGGCGTTGTTGTGCATCAGAGATAGAAGGGTTTGAAAACTTCTCTGACTCTAAGCTCATCAGCATATGTGCATGGCTTGGTTTTGCACAAGTAGGTCTAGTGCAGATAAGACAGAAGTTTGAGTGCATGAGTCATAAGTAACTCGACATATGATGAAGCTAGTGGAAATATAGATGGCTCTGGATTGGACAATATCAGGGTAGTGACTAGTGACTTCAAATGTCTGCTTCTTACCATGTGCTATATATTTATTTATGTAAAAATCTTCATATTCAGAGCTTTAGTACATGGTTGGTGAGGTTTAAGTTCATATTGATTGGAATTATCTATGATAGAAATTGCATTCCATTCTTTATTTGTTTTCTACTTAAGTTATTATGATACTCAACAAATAAATTTAGTTCAAAATAACTTGGTTTTATTTGCATTTCTTTTTTAGGACTAGATTCTGAATTTGTCAGTTAGGACTAATCTCTTGCAATTGGTGTCACTTCTATGAATGATGAAATGGTTTTGTTCGTCATTGATTTATAACAAGTTTATAATCAAAACATTTACTTCTGTGTGCTACTAAAATGAATAGGGACTAGAGATGTTGAATCTCTTAAATCATTTGCATTGGAGGAAGCAGAAAAGGCAGCAGCAAAAGCACAGCTTGACAATGATCAAGAATTATAATTTCATAAGGTAAGACCCCTCGATTATATGTGTGCATGTAGATGTGCAAAAATCAAACCGAACTGACAATTTCAGTTCGATTTGAAATTATACAAAATTTGTGTTTCAGGTGGTTTTAGGAGTAAAAAACTCGGTTCACTTTTGATATAAACTGAACTGAAAACCCAAATTGTTCAGTTTGAAATATTTAAAATTCTTATAAAATTGGTTTGGTGCAGATTTGGGAAAAAGTCAAAAAAAATTATACAGTCTCTGAACCATATCCACACCCTATGTATGTAAAGTTTTGTAAACCCTAAATATAGAAGGAAGACTAGCTTGATTTTTTTCCGTTACTAGGGTGTGCAAAAACTAAACCAAACCATAAAATTGAACCAAAATTTGATTTGGTTCGGTTTGATATTATTAAACAAATTCAATTTTTTCGGTTTGGTATGGTTCATTAAAAAAATTTAGTTAAGTTCTAATGTTAACTGGACCAAGATAACCGAACCAAACCAAATCGACTGGTTTGGTTTTGAAAAAAATAATTCCTTAAAATTTCGGTTTAGTTAGATTTTAAAGGCTTAATTCCTTAAAAAACCCCCACCTTGTATTTTATTTTCGTTTATACCCTGACCTTGTAAAAACACCATTTGTACCCAATTTTGAATTTTTATGTTTCATCTCTACCCAAAAGTATTAAATTGTACTCTTTTCATTTGAAAAAAAGTTTGAAACAATCCTTCATTTTTAACTTATATACTAATTAGATATTAATGTTATTAATAGTACAAAAATACCATTTTCTTCAAAAAATTAAAAATAATAATAATTTTTTTAAAATTTTTAAAAAAATATTTCCAATTTTTTTAAATTTTTTTACTTTTTTTTTTAAAATTCCGAAAAAAAATTAAAAATAATAATAAATTTTTTAAATTTTTTTTATTTTATAAAATTAAAAAAATTAGTTAATTATTTGGATGTATTTGATTATTTTTTAAGTTTAAGGATTTATTTGTATTTTTTAAAATAGAAAAAAGTATGTTTTAAATTCTTTTCCAAATGAAAAGAGTACAATTTAATGCTTTTGGGTAGGGATGAAACATAAAAACCCAAAATTGGGTACAAATGATGTTTTTACAAGGTCAGGGTATAAACGAAGAAAAAATGCAAGGTGGGGTTTTTTTAAGGAATTAAGCCGATTTTAAATAATTAAAAAATTTGGTTCGATTTGGTTTGGACAGAATGCACACCCCTACCAATCAGGCAAAGGAATTTGGTTTCTCTTACTTTCCCATAATCTTCTACAATTGATAATCCTGCACTATTGTGCAAAGGCAATGATTTTTGTAATCCCTAAGAATATATTCGATAATAACTTTGATAATTCGTTTTCTCGCATTCATCGTCGTCTTTCACTTGTTGCAGCTGATAGATTTCGTCATGGAAGGAAAAGTGCCGGTGAAAGCCTCGCAATGGAATCGACATGGTTTATACATACATCCTTGTGCTGTTAACCTTACTGGTAATTTTGCAGTGACAGACTTCTGCTTCTGTGAGTCTCGCCATCATCACCAATCCAAACTAGTTTTGCACCTTAGAAAAATTGTTTTGTTACAAACTTGTATCATTCTACATAGAATTTAATTGGAAAGCATGAGAATTTTATAATTTTTACATTCAGTTATTGAAAAGTTATATTTATTTTTCAACATTCTGAGTTATAAGTTTACAAAATAATTGAATGTGAAACTCAATTGCTGTTTTCCTAACTTATTGCGAAAGAATAATGATGTTAAATAGTTGTGCTGCACATAAAGATATTTGGGTTAATTCCTAAAAAAATCATGAACTTTACACGAAGTTTCATTTTAATCATAATCTTTAAAAGTTGCCATTTAAAGCCACGAACTTTTATATTGTTTCAAATCTATCATTTCAGTGTATTTTTATTAATTAAATTCTTCACTAAACCATTAATAAAAAACTCAAGTTATTAATCAACATCAAATTTTATTATCTTTCAGTTAGAATATTTAGGATTAGGAATTTTTAGTCAGATAAAATACACCGAATTTTACTTTGGTGATAGATTTGAAATAAAATGAAAGTTCGTGCCTTTAAATGACAACTTTTAAAAGTCATGATTAAAATGAAATTCCGTGTAAAGTTCGTGATTTTTTTAGGAATTAACCCAAGATATTTTGATTGGAGTTCATTACTAAAGAAATGTTCGACTTTTAACTAGATTTACTATTTAATTATATTTTTTGAATTTCTATAATATGATTTTTAATTATTTTTTTACAATTTAATGCAATCATATCATTTAAAATTGATGTGGCTTTTTATATTTACGTGATCTTTAATTAGCCACATCAGTTTCAGATGACTTAAAAGTCAAGAATGATATTACAAAAATTAAAAAAATAGTGAATTTTGTTAAAAGTTAAATATTATTTTCGTAATCAATAATTTTTTTTTTAATTGTCACCTTAGTCAGTAGTCAATTCATCAGTGGCAGTGGCAATTCATCAAAAAAGAAAAGAAAAGAAAGATTAGTAAGTGCAGATTTCAACAGATGATTGGATATATAATTGCTTAAAAATCAACCAAATCACATCCATAAAAGAAGAAAAACTAAAAATGGTGAATGATATTTGATTCAAAAGTTTTCATCTTTTTTCTTTTTGGGATAGAAAAAACTAGAAAGAGCTTTATTTCAATTTACTATGTTCTCCTCCACATTACAAAAAAAAAAATCTTACTCTCGTTAGAATTGTCCCGGAGGCCAGAGGTACTCTTGAACATAGCTAGGTTCACTCTTTTTTGTTGATTCAATCAAAAAAATTAATTAAAAATTTACTTTTATTATTATTTACTTATATTATTATTTAAATTATAATGTATTTTATTTATTTTTTCAAATTTTTACTTTTTTATTATTATTTTACGCACATGATGCATCTTATTTGAATAATTTTAGACTATTCACAAATTAAGTTAGCAATTTTGACATTTTATGTAATTATATCACATATATTAAAGTTGATAAATTTATTCGCCAACTAAAATCTTTTAATTGGTATATCGGGGCAAAAGTGATCCGGTTTTGCTAATTTGAACGTTTTTGATATTTTGCGCCAAGTTCGGGGGATAAAGTGATCCTTTGTTCGTTAAAATATTGATGGGAATACGACATAGAAGTCGAATTTACTTCTCATTGACCCATCAACCCCCCACTTAACACATCTAAAGTATTTTTAACATAATTTATGATCTAAAAGGTTAGAGTTATTGGAGTTCAATTTATTATAACCATAAATATTGGGATATTTATTATCCATAAAAAAGATAAAGCAAAGTCACGTATATTATTAATCTCGTCCGATGACATAAACTCAACAAAAACACAGAGCAACAAAGCAGAGGATGGAAGAAGAAGACAAAGGCATAGTATGTGTTACAGGTGGCACTGGTTATGTAGCTTCATGGCTAATCATGAGGCTTCTTCATCATGGTTACTCTGTTCACACCACTGTTAGACCTGATCCTGGTAACACTTGCTCCCTTTTGATCTCAAGACACATTTAGGATCCAATCTACTCACGAGCTACTCGGAATTCATCACATATTGAATTATCAATGTAATTGAGTTTGAATTCGAGCAGCTCGAGTTCATTATCGAGTTGAGTTTGAGTAACAGAATTAATCTGCTCAATAAATTCATTAGCAGTCTTTTGGCTTGATTGGACTCAAACTCAAATCGGATTTTATGCTTTGAATTTTAGATTCAAATCAAGCTCGAATTAGCTGTATTCCGACTCAACTAGATTACATCCATATATATACCAAGTATTGATCTTGTCATTTTGATTTTATGCAAACAGAGAAGAAGAGAGATCTCACATTCCTGACAAGTCTACCAGGAGCATCAGAGAAACTCAAAATCTTCCATGCAGATCTTAATGATCCAAACAGTTTTGATGCGGCTATTAAAGGAAGTACTGGTGTCTTTCATGTGGCTACGCCCACACCTAGCCATTTCGATACCGATGAACCTGAAGAAGCTGTTATAAACAAAACAATAGATGGAACAATCGGAATCTTAAAGGTATGCTTGAAATACTCGAACACGGTGAAGCGAGTCGTGTACACTTCGAGTACCGCAGCAGTTGATTTTAATGATAAGAAGAATATGGAGATTATGGATGAAAGTTTTTGGAGTGATGTTGGTTATATTAAAGCTTTAAATTCATTTGCCAGTTCTTATTGGATTTCCAAGACATTGGCTGAGAAAAAAGCTATTGAATTTGCAGAAGAAAATGGATTGGATCTTGTCACTGTAATCCCTTCTTTTGTTGTTGGTCCTTTTATTTGCCCAAATCTTCCTGATTCAATTGAGGCAGCATTGGCTATGGTTTTCGGTAAGTATGTTTGTCAACTCTTTATAAAAATTTCTAGTCGGAACTCCGATCATAAGGATCAATTTCTAGTCGTATAGCTTTATACCGCTTATGTAAAGTTTCTGCACAATTTTTTTTGGATCGAGTCTCCCGTCCCTCAAAATCAATAAGGGATTCTACATAAATATTCATTTGTCGTCCATCGACTATGCCTTCAGTTTGATTTTTGATCCCGGTTCACCCTTTGTTGACAAATTTTTCGGAGGAACCCTTAAGTTTCTGGGGCTAATATTTGTTGTTTCTGCTTCCTAAACCCTACTCGTGTGGATGCTTCCCTATGCTAGGATTCAAACTTTCCGCGTAATTATCTTATAAACCTTCCGCATAACTGATTTCTTCAAGACCAACAAGAAATAATATCATGAATTTCACATGTTGTCCACTGGCTACGCCTTTCGACCTAATGTTAGGCTCTCACTCACCCTCCGTGGACAAACCTTGTGCAGGAACCCTTAGATTTTTGAGACATTGGATTCTCACTATGTCCACATTGGTTAAGACGACATTTTTGCTTCCACTTTGTCCTGTTCATGGGCTTCCCTCTATTGAATTCAGATTTAAAACCTCATAGTTTTAAAGACAACTCAAGGATCTCTCAGCCAAAATTCATAAAAGAACTCTTTATATTATTTCTTAAGAATATGTACTACTTTTTTTCTAATTGGTGCATTTTTAGGTAAGTCGGAGCTATACAATTTGCTGCTAAATACATCAATGGTGCACGTTGATGATCTTGCAAGTGCACATATTTTTCTTCTTCAAAATGGGAGTGCAAAAGGGAGGCATATTTGTTCTTCGGACCGTATAACCATTGAAGAGATGTCTGCTTTTCTATCTACCAAGTATCCAGAATTTCCAGTACCAACAGTAGAGTAAGTAATCTTTTTTTTTTTGGTTCCCATTCTCTATTTCTTCTAATAAAGTACGAGAAATTCTTACATAGATTATGTTCACGCTCAAGATGTCATATGTGGCTAGATAGATTATGTTCACGTCCAACAAGTCATATGTGGATAGAGACAGTAGCATAATAGCACATTATTAAAATGACGAGAATAATATAATTTACATAATTAAAGTTTTTTCACATTCAATGATGTGTTATAATGCTATTAGTTTTATAATGCTATCTAATTTTTTTCAGAAAGTACATTCAAAACGTTAATTTGTTTTCTTTGCAGATCATTAAAGGGTATTGAAGGATTCAAAGGCCCTGCATTGTCATCGAAGAAACTAATAGATTCTGGTTTCAAATTCAAGTATGGAGTTGACGAAATGTTTGATGGGGCAATTCAATCATGCAGAGAGAATGGCTACATCTAGTTTTTGTAATTGGCTTGCCTGATAAAGCTAATTAGCATTTGCAGAATCGGATACTAGAACTTGCAGCATTTGCTTACTCATCTGTATGATGAACAGTTAGTAACTGATAAAGTATGTCGTATGTAATTTTTTTTACTACTATATTTTGGAGTTTTATCTCCGTTTTTCCAAAACAGTTATGGAACACCGAAACTTTATTTATAACCTATTTTTGTAAAATACATAGTTTTTCTGTTTTGACGTTTATGTTCTAACGTTTCTGTTCCGTGCTACATAGCTGACTTGACCATTCAGGAGTCAACACCATGAACATTAACAAAAACATTGGTCACCCAAAAACAGAACTAAAGGTTCCACTGCAGTTTATTAGCAGCAGCTAGATCGAACTGTCCAATCCCTCCACCAAAAGCTTGAGGGGAAATAGTGGAAGACTAATATATGCTAAAACGTCGGTTAAATTACAGAAAAATTAAAGACAATGTAACAGCAATTTACAGCACATACCGTAGCCAAAAGGAGTTAATTTTTCCATCTCACTGCTGCAGATTATGTGACCTTGGTACCGTTTGGATTATTAGTCTCACAATCTTTGATGATACTTACAATCTGATTTGGTGCATATGATTCGCGTCAAAACAACCAAATGGAGAGTAATCAGATGGTGACCACCCATTGGCTTGGTTGGAAACTTGTGGAATCGCTCTTCAAGAACTGAGGCTTCGTCTCGAGCTACTTTCCGGACATGTGGCAATCTTGGTAAAATCTTGGCAAGCTTACAAGAATGTTGGAGGACTTGCAGTCGAGCATTGAGGTATATTCATCTTCAATCTGGCCAAGTTACTCAAACTCAGCTATATTAATAGATAAGAAATGCAGTTGTAATATGGATCATACAAGTTATAACTCAATCAACCTACATCAGGAATATACATACATGAAAATAAATTGCACGGAAAAATTCAAATGGAAATATAGGTTTAAAAATTTGAACCCGATATTGACTTAGGAAGGAGAAAGACAATATCAGGTAGGCCTAAACACTTGATTGATGTAGAAGAAACAAAACTCTATCATTCAATTTTTATAAAAGGGAAAGCCTTTCACAAAAAGTCGGAAATACATACTTGGGCTGTTGTGAAGTTTTTCCACTACTGACATTAAAATGCGTTCTCTTTATTTTTTTTATTATGTTTTGGCTTCTGTAGTAACTTAGTGATGATCAACCTGACTTTTATATAGCAATGATAAAGTTAGTTCTCAAAATGACACCCAAAAAATAGCCTATAGATAATAGAAAGCAGTAAAAGATCCTAAGACAATGAATCAGCATTTCCAAGGCAATAGACTTGGTAATCGTTTCTCCATACAGAAAGGCTGCTTGGAAATCTAAAATTATATGCTCTGCATCGTGAGAAAGAAGAAAGCTGCAAGAAATTGCTAACAATAACAAGCTCTACTAGGATTAGCCATGATGTTTTTAACCATCAAAACTTCTATAATATCGGAAATAGCAGAAAATCACAGCATCAATTCAAGATTGTTTTAAGTGTACACTGCATCTAATCTACGGGTTACAGCCAAGAAAACCTCAAAGAGTTTTTAATGAATAGAATACCTCAACAAACGTATTGAATAAGTACTGCACAGCCCAGCTTCCCCATCTTCAGTTTTTCTCTAGAATTCTTTGGTATACACAGTTTTCATGATTGTTCATGATTATGATTTCCATAAGCTTGGGACGACATAACTGCAAAATTATTAAACAGCAAAAGGCATTACTTTGTGATATCAGCAAAAGGCATTACACGACTACGAGATAATAATCAATAGCTCACAAGGCAATAAATAGGACATCAGAAATGAAATTATCCAACAAAGATATGTATTAGCTGCCAACCAGACATGATTCGTCAATCTCAAAGTAGGATATATAAAATTCGCTATTATGAGAAATACATAAAGCATATAAAAATCTCAGGACTTGTAACAACAGTATTTGTGGTGATCAAAGCAGGCTATTACTCAGTAGTACCTGAATCCGCGTTTTGTTTATCATTTGAATTTCTATTGTCATCTTCAAGAACATCCAGAAGCTCCCCATACGCAGGCCCATGTACAAGGTCTTTATCCTGCCACTCCTTCAACAACCTCATGGCCTCCCCAACTCTTTCTTGCCTACAAATCTCATCCAGAATTGTCCGGTACGTGATGAAATCCGGCGGCTTCTTCCTCCCAATCATCTCCCAAAAATAACTAACCGCCTGATCAACTTCTCCACCAAGAGCAAAAGCATTCACAAGTGAATTATACGACCTACAGCTCAAAACAAAGCCATTTCTCCCCATTTCATCATACAACTCCCTCGCATTTCTCGTTCTACCCTGGACGCATAATCCGTGTACAAGACAATCATACGAAAACGCATTGGGCACACACTTATAAACAGCCTCCATCTGATGGAATATCCTCAAGGCATCATTAACATGATTAGCAAGAACATACCCTTTAATCATAGAGTTCAACGCGTAAACATCCGGCTCTATCCCATCACTCACCATCTGCCTAAACAAACACCGAATCGTCTCCATATACATATAATTAACATAAGAATTCCTCCCCCTACTCAACATTGCAGTAAAGAGACTGTTATAAGTACGAATGGACGGCCTATAACCGGAACATCTACTCTCCCTCATATGCTTAAAAATATTAACCGCCCTAGTCAACTTCCTAGCTTCAGTAAAAAAGTAAATAACAGTGTTATACAAAGGCTCATTACCAATGTTCGGAACAGACAGCAAGTGATTAACAACGTTGTCCATTTCTTCATACATTTTAGCAGAGCCGAGTTTTTTGATAATTATATGGTAAGTTAATGCATCATGGTTAAACCTATGCTGTTGTGAAGCCCAATTGTAAACCTCTAAACATACCAATGGATCTTGTTCGAGTGTTAGCACATTACAAAGCTCTTCGTTGGTGAATCTTGGTGGTAACTGAGATATTGTTTCTTGAAATTTGGGTTGATTAAGAACTGGCTTCTTGCTTGCTTCTAATCTTTTATTTTGTCTCCTTCTATATGACCTTGATAATGGTTTTGTGGAGTAATGGTTGAATATTGGATTTGAATGAAAAATAGAACCTGGGCTGATCTGGGTTTCAGCTATCACTGAATTGAGAAGATTGTAGATGTTTGAGTGATATGAGACAAATGGGTAACTGGTAAAATGGATTTTAGAGTAGATTTGCGTCAGGAAATGTCTGCTTGTAGAAATCATTTGAAAGTGAAGATGATTTTGAATCGAAGCAAGGTTTTGAAAAGATGTCATCTTTTTGTTGTAACTTGTAATTGCAGAGGAGAAAACAGAAGATGGGCTTAATGGGCTGTTTTGAGCAGGCCTAGTTTATCTCAGAGGATCTCACGTAATACGATGTCGTTTTTCATGTGTTATTGTCTATGCTTTAATGGAAATCTCATAATAGTGAATCCAAATCATTATATCTCACACAACGGATGTGACATGTTATTTTTACAACAAATCAATAAACATTTGCGATAAGGAATTTTTATTTATTTCTTATTTTTTTTATTATTAAATATTTACACATGGGTAACGGCTCATTGATTTATTGCACAAATGACATGGCGCAACCGTTGCGTTGCATAATTATTCTTATATCTAGGGATAATTATCATCACATATTATAAAATCCAAATTATAATTTTATTTCTATATTTTAAAACTAGAAATAATAGAACTAGAAGAGAGAATACAATTTAGGTGTATAATTTAAATTTTTTAGAAATAAAATTATGTAAATTACATTCATCGACTCGTCAATAATTTATCAAAAGGCAAGATGCCGCATCAGTTTAAAAATGTAAAATGTAATGGAAATGCTAAACTTGAAATAAATATGAAAATATATGATAAAATGAGAAAAAAATATAAAAAAACGAAATCAATTTAAAATAATTGAAAATATGTATATAAATGAAAAGTTGAAATTTAGACATTTTTGGTAAAGAAGCTTTAATAAATATCCATCTTTAAAAATTACAAACAAGTAAAAACAAAGGTGATTGGAACCAAGTTTTTGTAAATTAGTTCATTAGGAAAAGGCAATATGTCACTATTGTTGTATTGTACTCAACAAATATTTGTCTAATTGTGGCAAAACTGGTTTGCACTGCAACAAAGCATAATATGACAAATTTGCTTCCATAGACTCATCTAACATGTGATTTATATTTTTATCATAAACATGTGATTTATATATAACACATCAATCCGTAAATATAATTGACTAATTTTTTTCATAATTTTTTTATTAATTGAGATTATGAATAATATAATAACTGAATGTATCTAAAAGTTTTACTGTGAGTATTTTTCTACACCAAGAAGAACAAATTATAACTCAAATGATATACATACTAATGTCGTGAGATTATATCCTCTCGGAAGCACCAAAAATCCCCTCCGAATAATGAAAAACACTATATAGCAGGAAATTGATAAAAATGATGAGATCATATCAATCAAAATAAATAGCATAAAATTAAGAGATAAGAATTTATAAAAACTCCACAGAAATACAAAAAATATTAAAATAAAAAACGTAAAGATATTAAAAGAAAAAAAACTTTTTTAATTGAAATAACAAATTGTATATTAAAAAAATTGAAGTTTTTTTTTTAACAAATAAAAACGAATGGTCAAAATCATAAAACTGTCAGAATTTGAGAACAACAAATCTGGTAGTTGTGAAAGAAAGTTGAAGGTAGATAATAATGTAACTAAAGAGTGTTGATCCCAGTAGAGTAAAAGATAAATTCAAATTATGAAAGAATTTATCATCAGATGAAACCAAATAGCACAGCAAATTAGTTAAACTAAACTAATACTAATCAGTTAATTATAATATATATGATAAAAAGAAGTAATATGAGTGAATTAAAAAGCATAGAGTAGTAATTAAATATTTGGAAACCCTAAGCAGCTTTTGCAGTAGAAGAGAAGAATAAATGGTGGAAAACAAGTGCTAGATCTTCATCAATCTCCACATTTATTTCAAAACCCATCTCTTGAATCTGATCTGTACCGTGTGATCTTCGTCTCTTCATAGCTTCTCTTCTGCGATCATGATCTACCATTCTGCGTCACAGATAAACAAAAATAATCGAATCAAACAGAAATTATATAAAAGAAAAAGACAAGTGAAAAGGGAAATATATATACTCTTTAGAGAGAGTGAGGTGATGAGTGATCCCTGAAACAGAGAGAGGGAGGCCATGGAAGCTTATCATGGACTGCATTTTTCTTTTCTTTTTAGCTATGGTATGAATGAAGAGTGTAGAAGAATAGAAAAGGCAAATAAATTGGTCCAACTTGGTAATTATTGTACCAATAATTCATCCCTATCAATAATAAAAATATAAATACTCTCTCACATTATTTAAGCAGTACAAACTTTAATCACCAAATAAAATAACTCTACCATTTTCTATCAAATTACTGTAATCGATTTGATAATATACATTTAATTTTTATCGTTTATCTGTACTATCTGTCCAATTAAATCATAGCAGAACACCTATGGGATATTTTTTTTGTTGTCATTCAATAAAGTGTAAAAAGATATATTAATGAAACGACTCTTCAACACTATCGAGTTAGCCATTCCAAAACTAAAGATTGAGAGCTGTAAATGCAGCCTTTTTTTTTATCAAAATGGTAATCGATTCTTTCGAGTCTCATTTATTAATTGTTAGTTATCGAAACGTGATTTGACTCACAACCTCTTAATGCACTTATAGGTGCTTTAGTCATTCAAGTTAAAATGGACCACCCAATTATAACTACACAAATAATTCTATTATTATTAAAAGAAAAATCTCTGATATTATAAAATGATGATAATCTGTAAATAATAGTCCCTTTAAAAGATTCTAACATTAAGCTCCAAAATACAACATTACTTTAATGGCAAAATTACATCAATACTAATTTTTTAAAACTTTCTGCTTCTTGAATGGAGCTTTGCTAGTATAGATAATTAAAAAGTTAGCCTAATAATTAAAAGTCTAGGGGCTATTATAATTAGGGCTTTTAATAGAAAATACTATTTCCTCCGTTTTAAAACAATAGTCCACTTTTTTTTAGTCCCAAAATAATAGTCCACTTTTTTTGTAAATCACGATTTAGAATGTCTATTTTTATATTGTCCTTATTTAAAATGTATCATGTATTGCTATTGGCTTATCGTCATAACCTTTAATAAGGATATGATAGAAAAAACGAAGATAAATTTATGAAAAGTTAGACCATTAATTGTGTTTCTTAAACTGTGTGAAAATGAGAAAATGGACTATTATTTTGAAAAGGAGGAAGTATTTTTTTATAGCATTTATTTTTTATTATCCCTTCAAAATCTTTATATTCTATATTAAATATTTCTTTCTTTTAGGCTATTCTTAAAAAAAATTATTTTTATACTAACTTTCATAATATTTTTTTTAAATTTTTTTTAGACCTCCTGTATTTATTATTTATCATATATTTAATTTTTTTCATTTTTTCTAACAGTTAACTTTTCACTTTTTTCATCAGTTTTAATATCAACACAAAATCAACATTAAATCAACCAAAGATCAATAACATTTTAAAAAAAATAAGTATTTAAATTTTAAAAAAAATTATACTAATTTATACTTTTTTATTTTTTATTTTTTTTATTGTTATAATTAACATGCATTTGTTTGTTTTTTTTTTTTTGATAATTTGGGAGGGGGGAGCGCTTGAACAACGATCATTTTAACCCCCCCCCCCCCCCCCCCTCTCCTCAACTTGGGACAAAGTAACAAAAACGTCAAAAATAGTAAAACATATCACGTTTACCCTGAACGTAGCAAAATCAAGTCAAATACCCCCCTTTCCACTCTCACACAAGAGAGTGAGATACACTCTCCCGTTTTGATAGTGAATTTTTTTTTCCTAGGTGGTTTTTAATAACAAAAAATCTAAAATGATCCTAATTTTTTAACATTGTAAATTAATACCTAATAATTAAAAAACAATTTTTATCCTTTTAATTTAAAACGTTAAATACAAATCAACCCCCCACATTTTATATATATAACAATTTAACCCCTAAATCTTGTATTTTTAACAAAAAAATTGATTTTTTAATTTTTGTTAAAACATTGAACAGGCCCGTTGGTTTGTTCTTCCTCAAGAAAGCTCCTCTTCAAAATATGAGTTTCTTTTTTGAAAAAAATCAAAAACATTTCTTGATTAATTCGGTTTAATTATGATTGATTAAATTAAATGATTAATTAGAAATTCACTATCCAATTAAGGTGCACGTCAGTGTAGGAGGATTTTTGAGCCGGTTTTGAGAAATTCGGGATAAAAGTGATTCAGATTTTCAATTTTAGACTTTTTTGATACTTTGGGCCAAGTTGAGGGGATAAAGTGACCCTTTGTTCTTTGTTTTTACTGTATATTTATTTTTTATGTAAAATATTATCTTTTTTTTACTAATTATTATTGAAAAATATGAATTGATAACTTAGGGATTTCAGAGTGTTCTTTTGTAGGGTTGTTGTTTCTTTGTTGCGCGAGTGCAGTTTTGTTTGGATGGCGGATAGAACCAAATTATTTTAACAAAAGGCCCTTAAGGAGTTTATTAATATTCTCTCTCTAAAAAATCATCTCTCTTCTCTCTAACCATAAGTCAACTACCATAACTTAGAGGTTGATTTTTAGCCGAAAACCCACCTCTTCCTCAACCGTTTTTCTTTTTATTTCTTTACTTTAATTGTTTGTCTTCAATAATCACTTCATAATTTGGGGTTTTTAAGTCTTTTTGGGTTCAATTTTAGTGCTTGTTGAAGAACCTTGTCTTATTCAAGGTTTTTTTAGTTTGCATGTGGATGATCTATAATACAATCCAAAAAATTTTGAAGCTTTTTCAGCTTGTATGTTAAAAAATTCTTGTTTTGATTATTATCCATAAACCAAAGAATATTGAAGTTTTATTCTATATTTAATTTTAGTTGTTGTTTTTCATTTTGATATTATTACAGTTAATGCATTCTCTTGAAGATGGTGATTAAAAAGTTTGAAACTCTAAATGATCAAATGGTTTATTGGTCAAATCAAACGGAAATTAGATTAAGACCCTCGTATCACGAAACTTTGTTCTTGGCTGACCAAAGATGACACTTTAGCAAGATTTCGGCTTAATTTTACTCTTTTTCGATTATCCTTTGTTTGTATCATTTTTGTTTTATTTTTACTTGTTAAGATTAGAGTTTTGAAAGATTATATATTTGTTTATTGTTGTATGACGTTTTTTTATATACTTTAATCTTCTTTAATGAATTCTATCTCCGTTAAAAAAATTGTATTTTTGATAAATTTAATGATCACTTAAAAATCAACCTAAAACCAACTAAATATCAACCTAAAATTAATTAAAAATCAACCAGAAATTAATGCATTTAAATTTTAAAATCTTTTATTTATACTAATTTGCAATTTTTTAACACTACGGATCAAAGCTAACTGATTAAAGATTGTTCCTCTTAAAAAACTCGTTACCAAATTATAACTTTACCACTAATATGGCAGCTATTGGATATTGAAGTGATCCTCAGAGGATGGCCACCGGACGAGTAGGGCGGCCGCCGCAGCTTGCTCCACCGACGCCACTGTTTTTATGTATACTCAACTTAGATATTATGTTATTTCATCATCTCAATCAATATTTTTATCTTAATGAAAATAATTCAATAGTCAAAATTTTATTTGAGTATTTTCTGTTTGCAATTTTTTAATTTTTCAAAAGGGTTTAAATTTTTCTAATTAACTAAAGGATTTTTCATATACCTAGTTGTTAGCCTTAATGAAATTTATGTAATTTATTTTTATTTTTTTCAAAATGTTAATTCAAGACATTGACATATAATAATAATAGTTAAGAAGAAAACCACTAAAATATGTAACTGATAGCATGTAAAAAGTCGTCAAAAAGACACTTGTCTTACATCTAGAAAAGACAATAATCGATGATTGACACGTGGCAGAAAAGAAGAAACATACAAACCCTGACAAGAAAATGAAACGACACGCCGGAATGTAGAACGACTCGCCCCAAATAAAACTAAAATTTACCAAGGCATAAATGCTAAGAATTTAGCACACTTGCGGGGGATAATGATGGATACAGAATCCTATCATAAGTATAGTAGAGCCGAGTCGCACGAGATTCATCATCTGAGACAATATCGAGCTCACCCAAAGGGCTAAGAGCCAGATAAAACCGGTAGCCGAATTCTTGAGATTCGCCTCAATTAAAGGAGTAATCTGAATCACGAAGATAAGAGAGAATTCTTGAAGACTCGGATAAAGCACGTCGTCTGAGGGACTTGCCCAAGAATCAGATTTATGAAATATTTGTTCTATATGGACACAAACTCCAATTTAGGAAGATAAACTTGTTCAGAAAGATATTCCTATATAAGATTTCTACTTGAATTTCCCTAAAAAAAAATTCTACTTGAATAAGAAACTTATTTCCTATGCAACGCCAAACCCTACTAAATAAGAAGCACTTTTCTATTCCAAGTCCACAAGATATACCTTCAACCACCATGTAAAGAGCTTGAGATATACCTAAACACGCTATTATATTCATATACTAAAAACGTTGCTCGAGCCAATACTGATTTTAGCATCGGAAAGTTAATCGAACAAATACCGTCCAGTTAGCTTTTACCATGTTTTGCAAGTTTAATCATATGTTCCAAGGATTGGGTTGTTCGCCTATTAAAGTGGTACATCAGATCAGAAGGCAGACTTCATTAATAATATAAGAAAACAGAAGTTTTGAAGAGGAAACCGAAAACATTCCTCATATATTCAATCCAAAGGCTTCGACATGCTGAGACTTCAGAACCTTATCAAATTTGATACTTGATTAGAAAATTACCTTCTCATTAACGTGGTCAACGAGAGCGAGATTCCTTTTCAAGCTAACTCAATTTTAAACTCGACAAAGATAAATAAACTATGAAAGTCACAAGGTAAGTTTAATACCAAAAGATTAAAGTTGTATACGATTTCCATACCAAATAATACTTTAGCATGTAACATTAAATTCATACCATTGAATGTCTGAAAACGAAGTTACGTACTAAGAGTGGCATCAAAATTCACACCATTAAATTTTCTACATTTCTGAAGTTCTATAAATTACCAACCACATGAAAGATCATATGCATTGCAAGGCAATAAAAGTCATAATCTAATGACTCTTCCAATAATGGATCCGTATACTTTTGGATTAACTATAAAACCTACAAGAGATATAGTTGAGATAATAATGGATATTCAAATGGGCAAAAACAAGGTTCATTTCATTTTCATCTACTTTTTGTCTCTCTATATATATACACTTATATAGCCGCTGGTTTATAGCGTCAGATTCATCACCCGTGAATGAGAAGTACTTGGAGATTTGCTATGCAGGAGATATGGCATCGTTGCATCCATTTAAACACCGGAAGAGTGTCTAAATGTAGGGTTGTGCCGTAATCATTTATCCAACGGAGGAAACCTCACGAAGGCATAATTGTATACACACATTCTCAACACCGAAATTTGTCGATGAGGTTTGTAAGTTTGTTTTTCTCGTATTTGTATTATAATATATTTCATTTTTTTTCTATTGGCCTCGGATGAACATAGCTCAAGAATTGAAGATCCATTTGGTTTTAGCAAAAATAGCCAGTTTCTCCCAAATAGTACCTGCAGGCTACAAGAAACAATCAGAAGAGTCTGGTAATATGTAAACCCCATTTAGTTATGCAAACAGCAAATGTGGATCTATTGGCTCAAGGTAGGAGTGTCAAAATCAATTATGACACTGCGAACGCAATTCAATTAACATAAAAAGATAACCCATTCGAATTGAGGTTAAACATATTCATGTCATAACGTATTCAAGATTGATATGTATATCCATTCAATCTGTTTATGACATCTTAAATATCGTTTTGATATAATTTATTTTCAACTAAGGTAATGTGTTGTTATGATCCATAATCGACCAACCGAATTAAAGAGGTTATACAAGTTTGTTGCATAATGCTAGTGTTGACATGATTATTAAATAGGTTATGTTTATAGTAACTCTAAGTATATCATCATAGAAGGTTGACACGAACACGATCAAACTAAAGGTAAGAAATAAAAAAATTAAAAGGAAAAAAAGTATAGATGAAAATAAGAAAATATGATTTTTATTGATAGAAAAGTATCATTCTCGTGTAGCTTTTTCGAATCAAACACAATCAAAGAGAATCATTTTCATCTCTCTCTTCAATCCTCTCAATTTAATAAACTCAACCACCCTTTTCGCATCTACTATCCATTTTTACTACAGCAAAGCCAGTAATTTCCCATTTGAATAGGTCACCCACCAATCATTATCATCTGGATCAAATTGAACATGTTAACCAAAATAAATCTAAATTTTGGTATAATAATAATAAAAAAAATCACAAACATTGCAGAATCTATATAACTCATAGAGACCATAAAATATGCAAGCAGGTTACAACAACCAAGTCAACAAAGTACTTAAAAGCTGTAAAATAAGTCAACAAGGTCCTTAACATGGTAAGCATCTCCAGAATTGTAAATTCAGGAAAGCAACGATACGAGTCTACCATGACCCTTCAGCGCCCACTGTTGGATTCTGGAATGCAGAGAATCCCCAGAATGTCTTCAAGGAATATGGAGGTGATATTGTTACACCTTCTTCAGTAATTTTAGCGATCTGCAAATTTTAAAAAATAACACATTAACAGTCAAGTTCCGAAGAAAAAATAAATCATTCATATATCTAGAGAATCATTGTGAATGTTGATTGTTACGAAGGCGAGAGATTAATGTCGAATTTCAGGAACATGACACCATTGATACTACAAGCCTTGATTTTTATTTCTGTCTTCCCTGATAAAAGAACAGACCACAAAGACAAGAATGACATGCCAACCACGTCATGTGAGCAGGCAGGATAGAATTCGTCTCCGCTCACATTTATCCCCCGGTTTGATAGTGTTTAACCCATACCATGCTACTTAAGACTGTTCAATAGTGATCCCCCCAATTATGTTTTCATCTAATCTATCATCTTGGAGTATAATAGTAGAGTAATAAAACATTGATACTGCAATTGTGAGATGCGAGCAGGTCTTATGCCATTATTCAATAAGCCCCATGTTTGAAGCATTATTATGGACTTCATCAAGACGGACTCCATAAGGAACAAAGGCAGATTACAAATTCATGATGATACTATTCAATCAGATGCAAAAATCACTTCTTTTCATTTATGCAATTTTCCAAAAATCACTTCTTTTCATATATATATATATACATATATATATATATATATATATATATATATTTAAGCAGGAAATATGTGCCAGACAATTGATAAAAGCAATATAGTACACACCCAAACAAACTCTGAGTCTCTCTGACAGTCTGACTTATCATATCTATAATCTCGGGGAAGGTACTCTAAGAGTGAAATATAGCATGGGAAGCAGAACATAGCAAGGACGTAGATGTTTATTCAAGAAGCTCAGCAAACAAAAACAGAATTCAAGCGGAACCAGCTGCTTCACTTTCACTCTATGACGAAATTACATGCATGGTACATAAACACAACCCAAAAGCAAGATTGCTAGCAGAAGGAAAGGGATATCTACTTTCTTCTTCCATTATTTGATGAAAGTTATCTGTGTCACTGTCAGCAGGCTTTACACATGAAAGTGAAAGCATCCACTGTACCAGCAACTAAGTGTCCACTTAACCATATAAACGCGAATCAGTACCAGCGGTTCAATTCCCTAGTGATCAATAATCCACAATCCTATATGGAACTGGAGATAATTTCAACAATTACATCTTTATAGAAAACAAACCTGAAACTTGTTCACTGCAGATCTATCGCGATACAGAAGTACACGCATGCATTTCTCCAGCAGCTTAACACCATCTTCAAAACTAAGGTCCTCATGCCACTCACCACGAAGTATTGGACGTGCAAGGTGATTTCCAAATCCAGTGGCTACATGATCGTCCTCGTAATTTACTCCAATCATAGAGACCTGAGAGAAGCCATTTACAACACATTGGACTCGTAATAAAAAAGCTGCTCCACTTTTTAGCAAAGCATGAACGCCAAAAAAATGAACTGAGGCCTACCGTGCCAAGATACTTCTGTCCATTTTTTACTCCGCCAAGAATAAGGGAGTTCCACAATGGGTTGAACTTGTTGCGCCTATTGTACATCACTCTCTTAAGATAGTTGTGCACCTCTTTGGGACCCAGAGAGTTTCCATCATCCCACATGTTGTCATACAGGCTGAAGGTTTTCAAAAATATTAATCAATAGTTAGCACAAAAAATTACAGATTAAATAACCTCCAAAATTTAGCAACGGTTTAAAATTTTACCTTAACCTTTCTTTTAAAAAAAACTCAAATATACAACAATCTACACTTACATGAGCTCATCTAGATAGCGAAGAATCTCCTGAAAATCACTAATTTCTCCACTGGCACCAAGAAGAGAATGCTTCCCAATAGGCTTAATCCTTTCCACACTCTTGTATCGCAAAGTGGATCCATAAGATGCTGTCAATCCCACATAACAGGACATTACAGTCAGTGTTCAGCTTCGATGCATTGTAAATGGGAGAAAACACCAAATACAAAAATGTTTAAGAAAAAAAAGGTATAAATTTTTACACCATTGGATGACAAAGAAATGGGGAAGTGTACAAAATTAAACAGAAATTTGCAAGTTGTAAAATTCAATGGAGTTCAATTAAATTTTAAAAGTGAAGATATATACAGCTATTATACATGTTGAGGAATGAAATTAAATGCAACAGTGGTGAGAGAAAGAGGGAGAGAGAGAGATGTTAACATGGATTAAGCAAGGTCTGAGTTTGAATTTCTGTTTTACATGAAAAATAGAAATGTTTGCGGAGAGTAACACTCATGTGCACCGTTTTTTTTTTTTAAAAAAAAAAAAGCAAAAGCAAGAACTTGGCATTGTACTCTAAAAGCATATTTTCACATAATTCACACAGAGTAAGAAATTTAAGCCATACACCAGAAAAATAATCCCACCACCACTAAACCTCAGCTCTATCTGAACAGAATTTAGTTACTTATACTATAAATCACATACAAAGCTGCCTATGGTCATAAAAATTCCAACAAACTACAAAAAGAGTGAGATGATAGACACAATTTGGTGTGGCAGAATTAAATCTAACTAAGGAGTTTCAGGGGGTTCCATTTCAAAAGAAAAACAGCAACATCTTTCTATTCTATATGCTTAAGAATAGGAATAGCACTAGTTACTTCCATGCAAAATTAATCTACCATCTTAGCCCTTCAACAAAATAATGTCAATTAAACAACATAGAATGACAAGGTAAACAAGAAAACAGTGTCCCATTGAGGTCATGTACGTCATGTATTCTCGGAGTTAATTGTTTTCTTTTTGCTTTTGCACAGTTAAGCTGGCTGTTGTGTCCAATTTTGATACTCGCTTAAGGAAGCAATTAAGCGACCTAAATGTTATACGTCATGTCTTCTTCCTCCTGGGAGTTAACGTTTGAATTTGTAAGATTGGAATTGAAGGTTGTTGCTGTGTTTTTCAGGTCTGATGCTCTCATTATATCCTCCGAAGTTGGATATGAGAAACCAGATCCAAACATATTTGAAGCTGCTTTAGGTCATAGTTGTTAAAGCGCTAGGCGCACCTAAAGCGCAAAGGGCCTCAAATAGCCCGAGGCGCTAGGCGCAAAAAAAGCGCACGCCCTAGTGAATCTAGGCGCATATACGTAAAAAAGTTAAATACCTATTATAGATATATAAAAGCTTGCTCAGATGACATGAATCTTTGTCCATGACCTTGATTCTTATTTTAATGTGATAAAAAACAAGATCGTCGATCAAGATAGAGGAGTCTTGAGCATAATAGTTTTTAAGTGCAATATTTTTATATTTGTAAGGCTTCTGTTTTCATTAATTGTTTTATTTATATTTGATTTTTTAAACGCTCAAAGTCCAAAGCCCAAAACTTTAACAAATAAAAAAAAATTGGGTTTCCAACAATGTCTCTTACCTGGAAAAAGCGCACTTCATGCCTTAAGCGCACCCGAAGCGCACCCAGGCGCACCACCCTCGCCTAGCGCTTTTCTAGCGCCTAGGCACGCCTGAGGCGCGCTTTTGATAACTATGCTTTAGGTATGCAGAAACTATTTAATTGTCCTTGGATTTCCAAATAAGAATTACAAACAACATTTGAGGTTATAAATGGTGTAGACCAACTAAATGCGGAAGCTGATAAGGTTGTAGTACACATCGGTGATGATAGTAAGGCTAATAAGGACGGAGCTAATGCAATTTGAATTGATTGCTGGTAACTGCTCTGCTTTTCATACTTACTAACATATGGTTCAGTTAATCAACTGAGCATATTTTATATGGTCAAGTTACGGGGATCGATCGAAAAAAAAAAACAGTACTCACTGGTGGTTCAAAATTCATAAAATTAGAGTTGAATGTCAAACAGAAACTAACCTCCCATGTCAGAAGCCATCAAAATCCCATCCTTATACTTTATAGCCACAACAGATGTCCCCGTCACGTATGGGTATCTACAAATATAATTTTAATAAATAAATAATTACCATTAAATAAACACTCAGTCACTAGGGTTTTAACTCATGCCCTAAAAACATATTAAAAAACTTATAAACTCATACTACTAAAATTTAAATGCTACAACTGAAAGATTGGGAAAGAGATAAGAAATTGAGTTACAGTGTTCTCTCGGAAGCTGAATCGGGTGCTGAAAGCTGGGCATGTTCACTCGTCTCCTTGTTCATCATTGCCGGAGTACCAATTGGGTAATCGATCAGATGGTATAGAAACCGAATGCGAATTAACAAATTAACCTTTTGATTTTGATTTTTGTTTCAATTCAAGTTTTGATTTGAATTTGTTTTTTGCTCTGTAATAAGCTCAGACTTGTTGTCGAAGACAGAGATGGGAGATAATGGGCCTAGCGTCCGGATCAGAGCGGTACTTTTATGGGCCTTTCGACCCAATTAGATATTTAACACATGAATATCAAAAAGCTTTAACCTAGGGGAGATTTACATATTTACTTAAAAAAAATAAAAATATTAACACTATTTATCTCAACAAGAAAAAGTTACAAAAAATAGCTCATATTTTTTCCAGATTTATGTTTTTACTCTGAGTATTAAAATAAATATAATTTTACTATTAGTGACGTTTAGAGATGTAAACGAAACGAGCTGTTCGCGAGCAGCTCGGTGATTGACTCTATAAGAGCTCGGTTCGTGTTCAATCAAGCTCAAACTTGATTTTATGTTCATTAATATAAGCGATTTGAACATGAATATAGTGGTGTTCGGTTCGTATACATTCACGAACAACTCGATTAGTAGTTCGTGAACAAGTTCAGGAACGAGCTCGTATATAGTTCGCGAATAAGCTCGTTTAGATACTCGATTAGGTGTTCGCGAACTAACCCATATTTAAATTACTTTATATAATTATCCTAAATAATCCTAAAATTATATAGAGTAAACAAAACTATGTATTTTTAATATATTTTAGTATATGTTTGGAGAAATAATTTTTAGATATTGTTTTTTTATAATTTTTTCAGGCTGTAATCGTGTTTATTCGTTTGAACGGTTACACAAGCTGAGCTCGTGTTTGCTCGTTTAGCCGCTAAACAAACGGTCTCGCGAACGAGCTCGTTTAGTACTTATCGAGCTTGTTCGTGAACTAACTCGTTTAAAATCTATTGAGCTCGTTCACAAACTTGTTTGTGAGCTCGTTCATGAGTTTGTTTATTTAGCGGCTAAACGAACAAACACGAACTAAACATGAACACTATAAAATCTAAACGAACCGAACATGAACACTCTCTGTTCAAAGCTCGATTGAACATGAACCGAACATGAACACCTTGTTCGCTAAACGAGTCGAACATGAACACTCCAAATCTCGGCTCGGCTCAAATCGTTTACACCTTGAGTAACGTTATCATTTCAGTATCATAATTATTTTGTAAAAAATATTTTTCATACTTTATCATACTATTATCTTTAACATTATCATACTATTATCATAACTTGTTTTTATAAATATTATCATAATATACTTTAGGCAAAATCCATACGGAGACCCCTGTACTTTACCAGATTTTGTTCGAAAAGACCCTACCTTAAACTTGTTCACGGTCAGGTCCTTTTACTTGGCAAAATCAAATATTCACACCCTTACATGGGCGGAAATTGGCAAGTAAAACTCACTTTCCGTTAATTGACAGAAATATGTGACATGGCATTTCATCCTATATGTTGAGGTCTACGTGACATTACAATTTAAGGATTATCTTATACAAAATCATAATTTAATAAACAATTGGTAAACTAAAAATACATTAATAGTAAAAGGATAACTTTTCCATCATCTTCTTCTTCCAGATTTCTGTGTTCCAGCACCATTTTTTTTTCAAAACCCTAACACCAATTAGTTTTATAATTCCCAGTTTATTTAAACATTTTTTATTTTCAAATCTTTATCAATTTCTCTTTTCTTAGATTCGACTGCTCCCACTCAATTTCTGAAATCTAATAAAACTCGGAATTTCTTTTTCGAATGGGTCGCTTCAGTTCTGATCCATTTCCGGTCTCACTATTGCTATCTTCATCCCAAGAAACAATTATCCCATCTTTCCTCACTCGTTTCTCTTTTTCTCTTGGCGTGAGGTTATTCAGAAATTTTGGGTCTTTGTTCGAGAGATTTAAGAAATCATGTATAGGTTCCAGTTTAATTCTCGGGCTACTGGTTGATTTGAATTTCGACAATCCAACACCAACCTATTTTTCCTTTTATAATTTCCAGTACGAAGATTCGTATTCAGTCTGTCATTGCAGTTTTTGTTTGGGCTTCATTGATGCTGAAGGATTTTTTTAAAAAAAATTAGATCTTTAATTTGATTTTTTTTTTAATTTCTAAAGTTATTTTACTGATATATAGTATGATTCAATTGTTTAGGTACAGTGGTGATTGGTCAAGAATTGACATGATCTCAAAGGAGAGTGGAAAATTACTTAGATTTGCAGCATTTTTTGTTATTCCTTCTAATCGGCACAAAGAAAAGGGTATGGAAGGAAAAGAGGAAACAAGAAGAAGTGTAGGCTTTTTGGTTTTCGGTTGATGGGTAAAAATTACGGGTTTTTTTAGCTTTTGGGTGAAGAAGAGACTAAACAGTGATAATGCAATAGAATAAAATGGATAAAATAAGGTTATTTTTCACAGCAATTTGGTGAAAGAAGATGAAGTGAAGAAAAGAAAAAAATACACATAGAGTCCTTGAATTTTATATGTATTTACGGGGACTAAAGTAAAAATGTCAAAATATTTTTCTTTTCACATTCGCCTAACAGAGAGTGAATTTCACTTGCCAATTTCCGTCCATTTAAGGGTGTGAATATTTGATTTAGCCAAGTAGAGAGACTCAAAAGTAAACAAGTTTGAGATAGGGGCTTTTCGAAACTGGTAAAGTACAGGGGTCTCTATATCGGTTTTGCATATACTTTATCATAACAATATCATAATATATTATCATAACATTATCATGACGTACTTTATCATAATAGTATTTAATAACGTATTTTATCATAACTGTATCATAACATTGTATCATATAACCTTATCATATTATTATCAAACGGTATATACTATTATCATAAAATGTATCATACTATCATAACGTTATTTATCTATTATCATAACAGTATCACATTATTATCATAACTGTATCACACTATTATCATTAATCGTATAATGTTGTGACTTATGATATTGATATGATAATTATCATACAGACATTGCTAATGTTAATGATACCACTTTTTTGACAGAAAATCATTTTTCTCTGCAGTGTTATAATACTGATACGATAACATCATAGTGATACCAATATGATAACCAAACACTGTTTTCTGCAAAAAAAAATCATTTTTTCTGCAGATTTTTAGATCTTACACTGAAAAATTCAAAAACATTTTTTTTAGATTTGAGAGTTAAAATAGATCGTAGTAATCACAACGAGTTAAGAAAACAATCGCTAAAATTAAATATGGAAGAACGGCAAATTGACGGCGGAGTGAAGACGAAGCAAAGGCGGGGCGACGACAAAACGATGGCGGATCGTTGAAGGAACGTCGACCGAGTGATAAAGATGAAGAAAAATAAATGAAGAGGAAGAAGAAAATGGAAAAGAAGAATGAGTGAGAGAGAGAGAAGAGAAATTTAGGGATGAGCATTAAACGGTTAAAACTGAATAACTGAACTGAATTAATTAAACTGAAATATAATTTGAAAATACGGATTACAGTTAGAATTTTTAAAATTTTGATTATTCGGTTCGATTTTGACAAAAAAATAACTGAAACAACCGAACCAACCGTATTTCAAAACAGTGTCGTTTTAAACTTTTATATACACACATTTATATATTAAAATTACTTGTTTTTATAATTTTATAATAAAAAAACGATAAACATAGATTTAATTTAAAGCATATGTCCCTCTAAGTTAAATTTCTCCATTTTTTTCTTATTTTTTTTAAGAAATTGTTTCTTTGTTCTTTCTAAAAATCACACAAAAAATATTACGGTTTTCGACCAAACCGAACCGAAATATTTCGGTTTGGTTAATTTGGTTTTGACATTAGTTTGTTTAATACGGTTCGGTGACCGAAATTTCTAAAAACCGAACGATTTTGAATTTTTGGGCGGTTCGATGACCGAACCGACCGTTGCTCACCCCTAGAGAAATTTGAGAAAAAAAAAGATACACATGTTAGAGTAAAAAAAATGTTTAGAGTAAATAATAATAAAAAAAGTATTATTATGATAAAAAAAAATCTTAGAGTAAAAAAATAAAAGTGCTAAAAATATGAGGTATTTTCTCTATTTTTTCATTATTGATGTAAAAATTACTGTTATTTTAAAAAAATAGAGTGTTTTCCCTAATTTTCTCTTAACCTATTCTAACTACTAGTCGTAAGCCACTCATTTGTATAGAACCTGATTAATTTTTAAAATAAATCTATACATATAATGGAAAAAACTATTATTTTATAATTTATGAACTAATAAAAAATACAAATCTATTTTATTAAAAAAATAAATATATTTTAGTTACTAATTGTTTTAAAATATTAAATATTTATAAGATATTTTTTTTGCATTTTTATCTTTATAATTTTGTTGTCGAATTTCATCTTCCTCCCTCCAACGACTTTAACATATACATATACTCTAAATAAGAATTTCAATGAAGATCTTATGCATTATATATGCTAATAGATTTATTAAATAAATTCTATTAAATTTTATTTCCTCGCAAAATATTTTCTATAATTTTTGTAAGATAGTTATAAATTGTATAACATAAAAATAATATATGTGAAAATAATTTACATACATTTATATATGAAAGTTGATTTTTTGAGAATAAGTGAACTATATATACCTTTCATGCATTTAAAACTCCAAAAACTTAATTTGCTATTACTATTGTATTGAACTATAGTATCTACAACAGTATGAGAGGGGAAAACAATAGCGTTGTCTTTATTTGTGCATCATAAATAAATATTGTTTGAGCAAGTATCTTAGTTTCAAGTGCAAGTTGTTGTTGTTGTTGTTTGTCATAATATTTTGTTAAAAGTAAAAATATTTAAAGAAATCTAACTACTTAAATATAATTTCTCACTCCTAAATATTTAGTTATATGCAATCTATGATTGAAATAGAGGTCTAACTCAATAGTTTGGCAAATTAAACTTATGAGCAAGAGTAAATGAATAGAAATAATGATATACAGACTTCATATGGGTTATAAAATTGCATAATTAAAATAAAACTATAGAAATTCGTTAACTTGCACATGTATATATAATTTTTATTGTTATAATTTTTTTTTGGTACCATATTAAAAGAATGAACCAAATTGAAATAAAGTAAGAAGATGTCCTAAGAACACATGTTGAAAATGTAAACATAACAAAAAATCATATAAAAGCTCAAAACTTTTAGCTAGACATTCATATTTATCTGGATTAATTAATATCAATTCAGCTATTATTTCAGCAATACAACTAAAAAAAGAGGATATTAAATGATGTTTTTCTTAGGAACACAAAAGTAAAACCTGTAAGTTCAAGAAGAACGTAAAAATTATGTAGGAGAAAAATAAACTACAAGACATATAAATTAAGTAAGAAAATCGAGCATTTATAAGCATGATGGAACCGAAGAAAAAAGGTTGAAAACCAGTAAACTCCACACCAAAGAATATGCAAAACTTATAAGCATACTTCTGTTTTTTTTATTTAATTAAATTTAACCAAAAATATATCAATAGTATTGCTGAATGATAATAGTGAAATTATCAACGACTTCGAGTGACCGAATTTAAGCTCCATTCTTGAGTTCAAGTGACGTAGGTCCGCCTGAGATTAAGAACAAACAAGTCAGAAGAACGCCGGAGAGGGTCTCTGGACGTTCACTCCGACGAGCAAGTCAGTATTTGTCTTTAAAAGAGTATATTAAAAGTATTATGTGAAAGAGATGGAAAGCTTCCCCCTATTGATGTGTTGTCTTGGCTTATATAGACACATGTTTTGTTGGTTTCTTTGTAAACTAGCAATGTGGGATAGAAATAGCATTTCTATGTATGTTTATATGGAGACTCATCTTGGTATTTATGCTTATCAATGCTAGGTAATCAGTGTTGCCCTTTAGTAAAATTGGTCTCTTAGGTGATTTGCGGTAATACCATCTATATTGTTATCACAAGTCCCCCCTCGAGTATGTCGGATATTTATGTCCGAAGTATATGGCTCAACTAGGAGATAAGCAACAGCTTAGGTAAATAACTGTAAGTTCTATGGCTTAACTAGGCGATATGCAATAGCTCAGCTCGGCCATTAGCGATGACTTATGGAAATGTTCCTAAGCAAGTGCTCAGGTCGGCCATAGGCGAGAGTTTATGGAAGTTTTCTTGAGCAAATGCTCAGGTCGGCCATAAGCGATGGCTTATGGGAGTTTTTCTGAGCAAGCGCTCAAGTCGGCCATAAGCGATGGCTGATGGGAGTTTTCCTGAGCAAGCGCTCACGTCGGCCATAAGCGATGGCACATGGGAATTTTCCTGAGCAAGCGCTCAAGTCGGCCATAAGCGATGGCATATGGGAATTTTCCTGAGCAAGCGCTCAGGTCGGCCATAAGAAAGAGTTTATGGAAGTTTTCCTGAGCAAGCGCTCAGGTCGGCCATAAGCAAGAGCTTATGGAAGCTTTCCTCAGCAAGCGCTCAGGTCGGCCATAATCAAGAGCTTATGGAAGTTTTCCTAAGCAAGTGCTCAGGTCGGCCATAAGCGATGGCTGATGGGAGTTTTCCTGAGCAAGCGCTCACGTCGGCCATAAGCGATGGCACATGGGAATTTTCCTGAGCAAGCGCTCAGGTCGGCCATAAGAAAGAGCTTATGGAAGTTTTCCTGAGCAAGCGCTCTGGTCGGCCATAAGCGATGGCTTATGGAAGTTTTCCTGAGCAAGCGCTCAGGTCGGCCATAAGCGATGGCTTATGGGAATTTTTCCTGAGCAAGCGCTCAGGTCGGCCATAAGCGATGGCATATGGGAATTTTCCTGAGCAAGCGCTCAGGTCGGCCATAAGAAAGAGCTTATGGAAGTTTTCCTGAGCAAGCGCTCTGGTCGGCCATAAGCGATGGCTTATGGAAGTTTTCCTGAGCAAGCGCTCAGGTCGGCCATAAGCGATGGCTTATGGGAATTTTTCCTGAGCAAGCGCTCAGGTCGGCCATAAGCGATGGCTTATGAGAGTTTTCCTGAGCAAGTGCTCACGTCGGCCATAAGTGATGGCATATGGGAATTTTCCTGAGCAAACGCTCAAGTCGGTCATAAGAAAGAGCTTATGGAAGTTTTCCTGAGCAAGCGCTCTGGTCGGCCATAAGCGATGGCTTATGGAAGTTTTCCTGAGCAAGCGCTCAGGTCGGCCATAAGCGATGGCTTATGGAGGTTTTCCTGAGCAAGCGCTCAGGTCGGCCATAAGCGATGGCTTATGGAGGTTTTCCTGAGCAAGCGCTCAGGTCGGCCATAAGCGATGGCTTATGGAGGTTTTCCTGAGCAAGCGCTCAGATCGGCCATAAGCGATGGCTTATGGAGGTTTTCCTGAGCAAGCGCTCAGGTCGGCCATAAGCGATGGCTTATGGAGGTTAATTTGGTGAGCAATTGCTCAACTCGGCCATAAGTAAGAGCTTATGGAAAGTTTGGTGAGCAATGGCTCAACTCAGCCATAAGTTATGGCTTATGGAAATTTTGGTGAGCAATTGCTCAACTCGGCCATAAGCTATGGCTTATGAAAATTTTGATGAGCAATGGCTCAACTCGGCCATAAGTAAGAGCTTATGGAAATTTTGGTGAGCAATGGCTCAACTCGGCCATAAGCTATGGCTTATGGAAATTTTCGTGAGCAATGGCTCATCTCGGCCATAAGCAAGAGCTTATGGAAATTTTGGTGAGCAATGGCTTATCTCGGCCATAAGCTATGGCTTATGGAAATTTTGGTGAGCAATTGCTCAACTCGGCCATAAGTTGTGGCTTATGGAAATTTTGGTGAGCAATGGCTCAACTCGGCCATAAGCTATGGCTTATGGAAATTTTGGTGAGCAATGGCTCAACTCGGCCATAAGCTATGGCTTATGGAAATTTTGGTGAGCAATGGCTCAACTCGGCCATAAGCTATGGCTTATGGAAATTTTGGTGAGCAATTGCTCAACTCGGCCATATGCTATGACTTATGGAAATTTTGGTGAGCAATGGCTCAACTCGGCCATAAGCTATGGCTTATGGAAATTTTGGTGACCAATGGCTCAACTCGGCCATAAGCTATGGCTTATGGAAATTTTGGTGAGCAATTGCTCAACTCGGCCATATGCTATGACTTATGGAAATTTTGGTGAGCAATGGCTCAACTCGGCCATAAGCTATGGCTTATGGAAATTTTGGTGAGCAATGGCTCATCTCGGCCATAAGCTATGGCTTATGGAAATTTTGGTGAGCAATTGCTCAACTCGGCCATAAGTAAGAGCTTATGGAAATTTTGGTGAGCAATGGCTCAACTCGGCCATAAGCTATGGTTTATGGAAATTTTGGTGAGCAATTGCTCAACTCAGCTATAAGCTATGGCTTATGGAAATTTTGGTGAGCAATGGCTCAACTCGGCCATAAGGTATGGCTTATGGAAATTTTGGTGAGCAATGGCTCATCTCGGCCATAAGCTATGGCTTATGGAAATTTTGGTGAGCAATTGCTCAACTCGGCCATAAGCTATGGCTTATGGAAATTTTGGTGAGCAATTGCTCAACTCGGCCATAAGCTATGGCTTATGGAAATTTTGGTGAGCAATGGCTCAACTCGGCCATAAGCTATGGCTTATGGAAATTTTGGTGATCAATTGCTCAGTTCTGCTCGGTTTATGCTCTACTCGTTTTTTTTTTTTAAGTAATAGCTTATGCTCGGTTTTTTCATTTGAAAAATATTTACACTCGGAGAGCATAAAAGGTCATGGTTTATCTCGGCCAAATATGAGAGACAATAGCCAGACTCAGCAAAGCATGAAAGGCTATGGCCTATTTCTGATTTTTTGGAAGGGATTTGTCAAACTACTTCTTCTATCTTCGTCGAACAATTGCCTTCGAGGATGACATAATGAATAGAGATGGTGTTTCCCACAGACAGCGCCAAGTGATAATAGTGAAATTATCAACGACTTCGAGTGACCGGATTTAAGCTCCATTCTTGAGTTCAAGTGACGTAGGTCCGCCTGAGATTAAGAACAAACAAGTCAGAAGAACGCCGGAGAGGGTCTCCGGACGTTCACTCCGACGAGCAAGTCAGTATTTGTCTTTAAAAGAGTATATTAAAAGTATTATGTGAAAGAGGTGGAAAGCTTCCCCCTATTGATGTGTTGTCTTGGCTTATATAGACACATGTTTTGTTGGTTTCTTTGTAAACTAGCAATGTGGGATAGAAATAGCATTTCTATGTATGTTTATATGGAGACTCATCTTGGTATTTATGCTTATCAATGCTAGGTAATCAGTGTTGCCCTTTAGTAAAATTGGTCTCTTAGGTGATTTGCGGTAATACCATCTATATTGTTATCACTGAATAAGAGAATAATAATAATACTACATTTCAGTGTTTTAAAAATTAGACCGGACCAGCCGGTTCGACCGGGATCCGGAGGTCAGACCAATTTCTTATGCCTTAAGAACCAGATTTTCGATTCAACCGTTTAGAACCAAAAAAAATCATACAATTTGAGTATTATCGAACCGGTTAAACCGGAGAATCCGTTCGGTTTACCATCAACAAATCATTCCATGTCTCAAATTTGTAAGTTTATCACTGTTAAAATAAAAAAAATAGATAAGAGAAGAATTGAAAACCTAGATTTGAGGAAAACTTTTGAAAGAGGTGGAGATTTTGAGGATACTAGTTTGATAATTGGTTTCTTAAGAGATGATGGTTCATACTACGTTATCAATAATGATGGTTCTGCAACTTAGATTTGTGGCCGGATTTTAAAATTGAAGATGAAATAGATACAGTGGCACTACTGAAATTTTCTTTTGTGTGGTATTAATTGTTTACGAATTTCATAGAAAATAAATAAGAAAAAAGTGATGGAAAAAAGAAAGACAAAATAAGCAATGGTGGTTCAAGAAGCAAAAGAAAATGGAAGACGGTTGGTTTTTACATGGAAAAAGTAATTAGTGTTAAGAATCAAAGAAAAATAATTCAAATTTTGAGGAGATCTACGAACCACGTATATTATTGCGCAATCGGCTCATTCTATATCAGGTTATCGGGAATGGTTAACTGTCCCGAATTCTTTAACAATGTACTGGCTTCAGATTTGAATTAATATAATTTCTTTTGTGATAAAAAACCCTATTCTAATTAGCATAATCCACAATTTTCACCTAACCAAATCTTGTAAATTTTTATGGTTGCTAAAATAAAGTTGTGATGGGGACCCTAACCTCAACAATTATTTTCTAATTAGGTTTCGTTAACATAAACTAGCATATATTGGCATTCATCCGGATTCACAACTCACCAAGCGAATCTAACGGCTGTAAGCCATTCAAACACAATTACCAAATCTTTTCCTCATCAAAGCGGTCCACCATCGAAACCAAGGATTCCGATCCCCATCTTATTCCCCACGTGGAAAAATTACAACCGTTAACTATGAAAGAAATAAATAAAACAACGCGAATCACAACGCGGACGCATAAAACGTAAACGCACAGAATCAGAACCCGGACGTGTTCCCGATTCACAACCGGATTTCATAATCGGCGATAGGTCCGGGACTTTTTGCAATTGGAGGATAGCTTGTTCATGTTTGCCTTTTCTCTTCGGTCAAAAATAGCCAAAAAAATAAAAAAGGAAACGCTTTGGCGACGAAACCACCACACCAAACCAAAAAAAGTGAGCGTTTCAAAGAGAAGACTCTGCAAACCCTAATTAACCAATCCACTCTCTTCTCTTCAATTCATTTTTTTGTCGTAGTAAGTGTTTTGATTATTTTTTTATCGTTGCGATTTGTTTGATTATCGATTTTTTATTTTGTGAATTTTTGTTTCTGAATAGATCGATTGTTGTTTGCAGACAGTGCATGGACTGGTTTGTTTGGTTAATTGAGCAACCGCTGGTTTAAAAAAGTATTGAATTTTTAGGTACTGAGTTTCTGGTTTTGGGAGAGTTAAAAATAATGGATTTAGCGACGAGTTGCAAGGTATTATTCTTATTATTAATTTCACTTATCTGTTAAGTTGCTTTGTTTCTGCTGTAGCTCAAGGAACTGCTTAATTAGCTTTGATCGTATTTTCATTTGGTGCTTATTGGTTTTACTATTTTTTTGCATTTTTTTTGTGAATTGCTACTGAGCTTGTGGAATTAATTCTATGTTTGCTGCAGGACAAATTGGCATATTTTCGTATAAAAGAGCTTAAAGATGTCCTTACACAGTTAGGTCTTTCTAAGCAAGGGAAAAAGCAGGTACGGATGATTATTGTATTTCTGAGAATGTTATAGATAATTCTATTGGATTGTTTTTTAATTTGTCGTAATTTAAATGTAGGATCTTGTTGACCGAATATTAGGTGTTCTTGCTGATGAACAAGGTAATTCCTTTTTGAATATTTTATTATTATGGAATAGACTATTTATCTGTTGAAATTACAGCTGTTTATTTGCTATCACTGTTTAAATTGAAACTGAATCCTTGAGTCTTTCATTCAAGGCCTTTTCCCATCCTATCTTGTTCTTTTTTTTGAAAGGAGTTTATGTTTATTGGCAAATGCTTGTTCTTTATTTCTGTGATACTAAGTAGGTTACTTGTTACGTGTATCAAGCTTTGAGGCTTGTGAAATTAATGCTTTTGACGATATGCATTTGCCCATGTACTATTTGAGTTATCAATTAAGAAAATCCATGGTGGGGCTTTTCTTGCATCATGGAGCTTGACTATGTTCGCTTCCTGATAAGGATAATACTGCTAGCTGGGGGAACAACTTGGCCTGTTTTGTGATGATACTTCTATAGCTTCTCAGTGTTGCAATATTTAGATCTTCACGAACTTACCACACTGTTTTGCAACTTTTAGGGATTTATGGAAGCCATGAAAATTTCAGAATTTTATAATTACGCTGTGTCCCTTTTTTATTCGACTCTAACCATAAAGTTGTACTCTTGACACGCTACATTCCTTTAAACCTTAGCATTGAATTTTCCCTGCTAAGCTTTTCAAGGAAGCTTGGGACCTCAAAACCCCATTTTGAAGTCTCTATGATGTTTCTTTTTGTGGTTCAAGTCAGTTTATTTCTTTAATTTTCTAGTGGTTTTTATTTTTTTTCTACAGTTATCAGGCGTGATTGTATGTTTTTTATTTCCTATTTCTGTTTTTTTTTGCTCCTTGTATATTTATTATCAAGAATCATAAAGACAGATTCCATATGCAGTTCCAAAGACATCAACGAAGAAGACTTCTATTGGAAAGGAAGAGGTGGCAAAATTAGTTGATGACATTTACAGGTTTAACATCAAATTCGCAATCTGTGACTCCATTTTTGGAGCATTTCTGTATGTCTTACTTTTTCCTCTGTGTTGAATGTGCTCGTATTCAGAAAAATGCAGGTTTCTGGGGCCACCGATCTAGCATCTAAGGGTCAGGGCGTGTTGGAGAGCAGTAAGACAATTATTAAAGGAGAAGTTGATGATGATCATTTTCGCTATGATACAAGAGTACGTTGTCCATGCGGTAGCTCATTGGAGACTGAATCAATGATTAAGGTCTCTACATATATTAATTGTTAAGTATTTTTTGTTTTATTTTAATTCTTTGAACAGTTTGAATTGAATAAATGGCCTAAAAACTCTGGTCCCTTCTGGGTAGTCTTGCAGAAATTAGGGTTGCGGTACAGAAATTAAGAAGTTTTAGCTTTTTGCATTTCTTGGATGTTTGACTTGTTCAACATTGAAAGACACAATTTTATCATGCACATGTGTCCTTGTCCTTGATTTAGATTATGAATGTTTTTCTATCTTGGTGCCAGAATAGTGTACAGTAGTGTGTTAATCCATTGCATGACATGCTACACTATTGCAATCTAGCATATTCTGTTAATGTGGAAGTCATGTTCAGCATTTACACTTTATTACTTTATTTCTCTTTTTTCTCCATTATTATTAAACTTCAGCTTATCTTGAATGCTTCCTCATGCTTTGTGGCCATAATATTTTGAATTGGCAGTGTGAGAAGACTGGATGTAACGAATGGCAGCACATAGGTTGTGTTATAATTCCTGAAAAACCAACGGAGGGCACTCCTCAAGTTCCTGACTTGTATTATTGTGAGATTTGTCGGCTTGGCTGGGCTGACCCGTACGTATTATTCATCCATCTCAATTATTTATCTTTTCTAAGGATTATTTGAAGGATCCCTATCCCTCCTGTCTCTGCCTCTCTTAGGGACCCAATTAGCATATGTTGTATGTTACTCAATGTGGAGTTTTATTTTGGATTAGCCTCTTAGTTGGTAATATTTTTACACACATTTTTGCAATATTTACATGCGACTATACTCTCTTATGATGATAGATATTATCTCTTGCTGTTATGCTGTTCTTATAGTCCTTAATATCAATTATCGTGTTCTATCCAATTTGACCATGCTATCATACGCATTATACAAGAGTAATTTTTTTTAGAAGGGTACGCAAGTAATCAGGATTTGTAATGGTATGTTCATGGTACTCTAGAGAAATTTCTATTTTGAAGAGGACATTCTGTAATCAGGTGATGAACTGTAGTTTCATTGCTATTTACCTCAATAGTATAGCATACTTATGTGGATGGAAATAAAAGGACGTCACAATGAAATGAGAAATAAGGGGGGGCCCTCTAGTGTTTGTAAAGTCTAATACCGCATGTGTGATAGACATGCTGAATAATTGTATGGATATGAACATATATATATTAAAAAAATTAAGTAATGCTACAAATCTAGGTAGAATTGTCATTACGCCTTATGGAATCCTGTTTTACTATCTTGTAATCATTTTTCCATCTATCTTATATGAACTGCATGTGCAAGAAACGGTTCTTCCGTAGACCTACATCTGCAGTTTCATGAGCTTTATTAAGCTTAATAAAGAGTTCTGAAGTGTTTATTTATGTGCAGCTTCTGTGTTACTATTGCACATCCACTTTATCCCGTCAAGTTGACCGCTACTAATATTCCGGCTGATGGGTGAGTGCATTATAAATATGTTCTTTGATTGTCAGACATCTGAAGTTTTAAAAGCTGCTATTTTTTATTTCTTTCTATAAGAACAGAATTTGAGTTATCCATTACATAAAATTCTCATTTTGTGCTCGAGCCCTTTTTTGGTACTTATTACTGTTACTATTTTAATTTATTAACTTCTTGTCATGGATTTTCCAGTTCAACCCCATTGCAGAGTGTGGAAAAAACATTTCATCTCACTAGGGCAGACAAGGACTTGCTGACAAAACAGGATCATGATGTTCAGGTTGGCCGTTTTAGATATTATTTGGATTTTATTAATGTAAATGTACAAACATCTTATTCTTGATGATCTTTTACAGGCTTGGTGTATGCTTTTGAATGATAAGGTTCCATTTAGGATGCAGTGGCCTCAATATGCAGATTTACAGGTCAATGGTATGGTTGTAAGATATTTCATTCCACTGATCATTGATTTCTATCTTCTTCTTCTACTTAATTTTGCAGCAGCTTGACATTGAGTAGCATTCTATACTCTCTGTAGGGGGAGTTGTCTGAATGTTCGTGTTGCTTCAGGATGGTTGTATATTTATACATTCATGTGATCTACATTTGTTTATTCAAATGTGGCATTAAGATTTTAGCACAGAGACGTGCCTCAGGCGATGACCGAGTCGCCTCACCTGCCAAGAGGCGGGCGTTGTCTCAAAGGCGCACGCCTCTTCCGTGAGGCGAGGCGCTGGCCAGGCGAGCCTCTGCGATTTTTGGCCCTATTTAGTTTTTAAAAAATAAAATTAAATACTGTTTTATTCATGTAGGCCTTTTAGAGTTCAATCGAAACCTAAACTCTTTAAAATAGTTGCTTCCAGCAGCCACTTTATATTTTAACCTAATTAATTTAACTGTGTTTGATTATGGCACATTTAAGTTTTAAAATTATATTTGAACTTTTTCAAAATACATAGGGTTTATAATCATAGTATTATATATATATTTTATTTTTATGTAGTTGCCTTTCTTCCAGAAGGCCTCGGGCCTTGCGTCTTAGACTCTAGGGTCGCCTCGGGTCGCCTTTCGCATTTAATAACTATGGATTTTAGAATGATGCTTTCCATATCACAATATTATTATTATTTTCTTCTTGGCATACATATAGAATTTTCAGCTTATTTATTCTTGTGTGACCTGTAGGTGTTCCTGTTCGTGCTATAAACAGACCTGGTTCACAGTTATTGGGGATTAATGGTCGTGACGATGGTCCAATTGTAAGTTTCTGCATACGTGCATCTTTTTGATTAGTGGCTGTTGATGCCTATAGCATGTTTATTTGTTGATTGTGATTTTTCCTGCTTTCATCAATGCTTCAGATCTGAAAATGCATTCGTCTCTTTTTGGGACTTGTTTAATTTTGTCTATCAGATTACACCATGTACGAAAGATGGGATAAACAAGATATGCTTAAGTGGATGCGATGCTCGTATTTTTTGTTTAGGAGTTAGAA
Source organism: Mercurialis annua (assembly GCF_937616625.2). Lineage (NCBI taxonomy): Eukaryota > Viridiplantae > Streptophyta > Magnoliopsida > Malpighiales > Euphorbiaceae > Mercurialis > Mercurialis annua. The sequence continues at coordinate 51,305,814 of NC_065570.1, read as the reverse complement.
TTGTAAGGCGACAAACTGTTCAACAGGTGACTATTTGTCTCTCCCTACATGAGACAAGCATGGCTTTATGCAATTGCATTTTGTTTGAATTTTACAGTTTGATTATATTGAAAGAAGTAGGGTTTTTGTTTGTTCTTGCTTTTTAATGGAATCCATCTCATTCTTAGAGTTGTTATACTATGTTACTTTGTAGATACTCGATGGGATCCTCCGGCAGAGTAATGGTGAAGATGGTGAATGTTTTGAAGACGCACTTGCTCGAGTATGTCGCTGTGTTGGTGGTGGAGCAACAGACAATGCTGACAGTGACAGTGACTTGGAAGTAGTTGCAGACTCAATTGGTGTTAATCTTCGCTGTCCAGTAAGTGCAGCATGGTCATTGGATACAGTGACAATTTTGTTGTGTTTTTCAGAGCAGATTTCATACCACATCAAGATACATGCAACTCCAGTACCTACATATTGCTGCCCTGTGTGTGTTCATAAGAATGAATGCCCTATAAAATTTCAAAATGGCTATTTTTGTTTTATTTATTTCCTGGTGGGCTTTGTTATTTATGCTTTTCTGAATTATTCAAGGCATGAGGCTTCCTTTATTTGAGGCTTTGGGATGTTGGTTTTGTACCTAATGGGGAAGGAGTCGGGGAGGATTCTTCCTTGCATTGCTAGGAGGCAATTACCAGGAATGTAGTTTTTGGCCTGCAGGTCATACTGATTTCAAATTGCGTGGAATTTAATGCTGTATGAATATTAGTACTCGGGCTTCCTTGTTTTGCTAGGCAATTACTAGGATTGTAGTTTTTGGCCAGCAGGTCATACTGACTTCACGGAATTTAATACTGTAGGAGTGCTAGTACTTTGCATAGGTGTGTTCTGCTAATGCTCATTTGGTAGTTGTGAGCGAGTGTTTTTCCACTCTACAAAACAGTATTTTCTTTTTTTATATTTATGACAGTTTCAGAGTAGTAGGGATTCTGTTGAACAGAGAGATTGTTCACTGATAATTTGTTATAGTTCTGTTTGGAAGAATTAGCTTTGGCTTTGTTTCTTCATGGGCTTTAAATTTGTCAAATTAGGGTAGGATCTAAAATATTCTCTAGGGGACTGCAGTCTATTAGTATCAGAAGCACACCTGGTTGGTTTGGGTTTTTGATTTCCTTTTTTTGATGCATGCACAGATGAGTGGTTCTAGAATGAATGTTGCAGGAAGATTTAAACCTTGTGCTCACATGGGCTGTTTTGATCTTGATGTTTTTGTGGAAATGAACCAGCGTTCAAGGAAGGTAAGTGATCAACTGTTATCTTACTTCTTGGTTTTTCTTATAGCTGTTTCTGTTTTTGAATTAGAATTTGGTTATTTGCAGTGGCAGTGCCCAGTTTGTCTGAAGAACTACTCAGTGAAGAATGTAATAGTCGATCCATATTTTAATCGTATAACTTCTATGGTAATGCTACTGTAGTGCTTCTGGATCTTTGCCATCTCGTTATTGTTTGACACAGTGCCATATCCTGTATATGATAATTATGTTTACGCCAATGGTTGATGCAGATGCGGCATTGTGGTGAAGACATAACTGAACTTGAGGTGAAGCTTGATGGTTGTTGGCGCGTAAAAACTAAAACTGAAGCTGAACGTAGGGATGTTGGTGAACTTGCACTGTGGCACAAACCTGATGGTTCTTTGTGTGTGTCTAATGGTGGAGAACAGAAATCTAAAGTGGAAGTGGAAAGACCTATCAAACAGGAATATACATCAGAAGGTCATAATGGTACTGGTTTGAAACTTGGAATTAGGAAGAACCGCAATGGCTTTTGGGAAGTAAGCAAACCTGAGGGTGTAAACACCTCCTCTTCTGGCAATAGATTACAAGAAAGGTTTGAGAACATTGAGCAGAAAGTCATTCCTATGAGCAGTAGTGCCACCGACAGTGGTCGAGATGGTGAAGATGCAAGTGTTAATCAGGATGGTGGTGGGAATTTTGACCTCACTAACAATGGGATTGAACTTGATTCTTTGTCTTTGAATGTAGATTCAACATATGGATTCCCTGATAGAAACTTTTCTGCACCGACAGGAGATGCAGAAGTTATTGTTTTAAGTGATTCAGATGATGATAATGATTTGTTGTTGACATCTGGTACTATTTACAAAAATAATCAAACTGATGATGGTGGGGCTGCTTTTGCAATGCCGCCTCCTGGAATTGCAAATCCTTATCCTGAAGATCCTTCAGTTGGGAATGGTTTAGGTTTTCTAAATCATAATGATGATGAGTTTGGTATACCCCTCTGGCCACTCCCATCTGGAAGCCAACCTGGCCCAGGGTTCCAATTATTTAATTCAGATGTTCCAGATTCCTTAGTAGATTTGCAGGGCGGTCCTATAAACTGCCCCATGTCGATGAATGGATTTTCTTTAGGTCCAGAGACTGTTATGGGATCGGCTAGTTTAGTTGCTGATTCTTCTGCTTGTAGATCTGGTAGTGACATAAATGATGGCTTGGTTGATAACCCCTTAGCATTTGGTGGTGAAGATCCCTCTCTTCAAATCTTTCTTCCAACTCGGCCTTCAGATGCTTCTGCGCAGTCTAGTATGAGGGATCAGGCTGATGTGTCAAATGGTGTTCGTAGGGAGGATTGGATCTCTCTTAGCCTTGGCGGTGGTGGTGCCACCGGCAGTCATGGTGACTCCGTTCCTGCTAATGGAGTGAATTCAAGACAGCAGGTGCCTTTGAGAGATGGTGCCATGGAGTCTTTGGCTGACACCGGTTCGTTCCCTTCTTTATGAACTTCCTAATAAAGTGAGAGTATATCACTGTTGTCAGTTATGAATTTTTGTAATATAAGGCGCTGTAATTCATTTTCATCAAGATTATGTTCACTTGATAATGTCGATTATGCTATTTATTTACTTCTGCTATCTTATGTTGCACTTGTCAAAACCTTAAACCTGATAATTCCTACTTGTGCAGCTTCTTTGCTTCTTGGTATGAATGATGGTAGATCTGAGAAGGCAAGTCGGCAAAGATCTGATAGTCCTTTCACATTTCCTCGCCAAAAACGTTCAGTAAGACCACGGCTGTATCTTTCTATTGACTCGGACACGGAATAGAAAAGTGAAGCCTTGTTTTCTGAGATTATTGTTGGTTTATTTTGATATTTTTTGGGGGACGAACATTTCCCAGGTTTGTGTTATGAAGGAAATCAGCATTATCCCTGGGAATTTGATGGTTTGGATGAGGCTTGAGGCATTTTATAGTAGTCTTAGCACCCGAAGATATTTTCTGCCATCTGTGAGGTGTAGGCCTTACATATGCCCCTTTTTCAATTTTGTGCGGGATAACCTTGGTTTCTAATGTTCTTTGTCTATCAGGGTTATTACAAGCATTCAAACACAAATGATCGTGATGTCCAGTGCTAGTAAATTGTACAGTAGATAGACATTTGAATCTGAAATCTGAATTAGTCCAACAGTTTGGTCCAAACCTTTGGATTTAGCGGGGAAGCCCGAGTTAGTGACAGTAGTATCGATCTTTTTTGGTCTCTGTTTAATGCTGAGAGCAAATAGCTTGTACATGTTCTTCAGATTCAGTTATATTATAAAAAGAATAAGAATTTTTTAGATGGACAACTCTGCTACTTTGGTCCTCTGATGGGACTAAAATTGTTGTGTAACTAACATTTGTTGTAGAAATCATTGGAATGCTGGTGGCAGTTATTTGATGGTCTATATCACCATCAAAATTTAGTTGCAAAAGATGACATTGACAAGCTATAAGTATGCTTCTATTGCCTGGTGCTGGTGGGATGATCGGTATGAAACTTAAAAACTCCTTCCTCTGCCCTTTTTTCTCACTTTCATTTTCTGTTGGCAGAGAAGCAGTTAAACAAACAAGTGATGGTTAGATCTGTCATATGCGGGAGTTTATTTTTATGAATCTTAAGAAATTTAAGCTCTGGTGTTTTTTATTTGCCAGAGTTGAGTTGAATTAAGGTGGTTATGGATATGAATGATCCAAAGTGTTGTGGACGACTCTTGCTTTGTATTGACAGATTCACTTTTCAAGATGTTGGGGCAAAGGAAAATCCATACCCTGTATTGGTTCCTCCTGGTTCTTCTCATGCAAATTGCTCATTGCATGTAAAAATGATTTTAGTTAAAAGGGTTTATAGGATCTTGGCTGCAAAGTACAGCACTTTCCTTGTTCATCTTTGCATTATTTCTCTTACCGTTGCAGTGTTCGGTCAATATCTGGTAGGCGCCAAGTTTTGGTGTTGATAATTCACATCCCTGCTTTTTGAGGGAAAATTGGACTTATATAGCTCTCGTTTTGCAAAGCAGCCAGCGTAGTATTGTGTCTGGTAACTCCAAGTGTGAAACTCTGAATTTCACTCCTCTAGACTCTCATTGCAATATGGAATGTAATTCGTTGGGTGTAAAATGACGTATTACTTCTCCCTGATTTGGACGAGCGGTACTGAATCCTTTTTCTGAGTTTTATGAAGAACTAGTCGTAAATCTCCGCAATTGTGTGAAATTAAATTACTATATAATTTAAGACATGATTTTATTAAAAAATAATATTAAAAACATTAATTTATTTCTTGTATTTTATTTTGAATGAGTTTACGTATACTCAGGCTTCTACAAAAACTTTTGGATAAAATTTAAATGCATATTTTTCACATTAATCATGCTTTAACATATCAATCATAATTTTTATTTTTTTATCAGTTGGTTATTCTCGATCATACAAAAAGAATACATTTACTTTAAATACATCTAAATAGTATGATAAATTAGTAAATAAATTACAGTTTAAATTTTTTTATTTTACATTATTGATAGTTTTTTTGTTGAAAAAGAAAATTATCAAGAATTAATTTTGAATTTTATAAGTGAATATATGCGTTATGTTTGATAAGAATTAAAATATATTATGATATTTTAAAATTGGCTAATTTAGTATTTAGTCCTCTTGATTATATAAGTAAATATATTTATTTTAATTTATAATGGGTTCAGGCTAAATTTGTCTTACAAAGACAAATTTACGTATAAAATATAAATTTAAATATTATTTCATTTGACAATTTTTTCTTCTTCATAATGACAATTATAATTTGGATAAAACTACATTACTTATTCTTACTTAAACTCATTCAAATTTATTTTTTTCTCATTTTTCTAAATAATTAAATTTTATAATACAATGTCAATATTTTAATTCTTTTCAAAGAGGTTTGATTTACTATAGTTAAATGTGTAAAAATTGGCAAAGTAAGATCACTCGCTTTTAAATCCAAATCTAATCATATTAAATTTCAATCTTGTGAAGCAAATAAATTCAACACTTTTTATGTGATCTCTTTTAAAATTAATCATAAGACATGTATTATGTATATAGAAACGAAATTTCTCCTTGGTTGTTTATTTTCACATTGTACTTACCGTTGGGTTATTTACTTTGTAATTTATAATCTTTTACAACTTACACTCTTGTTTTATTAAAGTTATACTAATGGAATTTAAGTTTTATCCAAACACAACCTGTTAAACATAAATTGCTACAAATATAAAAAATATTAAAATAACTTAAGTAGTTTAATTGAGTTAGGAACTCGCCATAATGCACCATTTACCCGTTGATCCTCCCAATTATATGATATATAGATAGATATAGATTATCCTTAAGCACCCATTAATTAATTGTAATTCTATAGTTGATGGAAAGAAAAAAAGTAATATATGTTGAATGAAAATTAGCCTTGAAATTTTCAAATTCAATTACATAATTTAAGAACTTAATATCTACAAAAAGAGAAACAGGGACTAAAGTGAAAATGTATTAAAATTTATTTTAGTCGCAATAACCGTTCATTAAATATACTTATTTTCATAATAGAGAGATAAAATTACAAATGACAAGAAGTTTAGTGTCTATATAATCATAACTACAAGTGTAGGAATTTAATATTAAGTTTATTAACAGATAAAAATGTAGTAATTCAATATAAAAACTACACGAGTACAGAGACTGGTGCCCAACTTATACTCTTCAATGTTTATGTTTATAGTAAGCTTGATAGTCGTGCATGTTCCATTTTTCAGCCTTTTCTTGAAAGGCTAATACTTCAAAGTTCAATTGAAAAGGAACGTACATTCAGAAGCTCCATCCTTACCATATATTGCACATCTATATGTGGAGAGCTTCTTAGATAAACTCAGTCCACCACATCATCCGTGAAGCCTATCATATAATGACACGTCATTAAAATGATGACAATCTTGTAAATTCGTTTATTACTTATTTACACTTTTGAATAGTAATATTACAAGATTGCCATCATTTTAATGACGTGTCATTATGTGATAGAGTTAGTCTACGGATGACGTGGTGGACTGAGTCTATCTAAAAATTTCTCCTATATGTGAGAAAAACAAAATGGTGAAAGATCATCAAATTAAATTAAAAAAGCCTATTGAAGACTCATCTACTTGTCCGAATTAGATCGCACAACTCAAAATTGCAATCCATTTTATAATACGCTATACTGTCCACATGAACGCCTGAACCTGCTCGCAACTTGTAGCGACAGGAAAAGAATAAATATAAATCAGTGGCAGCAGTTTCGTCTTTTCTTTATCGGAGGTGACTGTCTATGAATGCCTGAAACTCTCACAGCCAGGACAATTATGCAAGCTTTCATGAATGTAAATGTCACAGTCAAGACAGAAGTACTGCTTGCATTTTGGGCAAGTAACAGAAAGGCCAGGTTTGTTTCCTGCAACGAAATCATTAAAATTGTAACCAAAAGTGAGGAAAATAATTTTCAAGAAGTGGAAGGAGAAAACTATAGATTTAAGAGTGATAGGAACGGTTCACACAAGAATATAAAATTATATCTATGTTGCACGGAAATTTTTTGAATCGTACATTTTGGCATTTCATATATTTGTTCCGAAAACATTTTTGAAACTTTGGCACTTTGTATTCACAATATGTTTGTGTAAAAAAATATCATTTGCCCAGTATTCAGTATGACATTTCTCATTTTGGTGTTTCTGTGCAACATAATCTATATCATTGTCATGTTATGCATTCAAATCTAAACGTGTTCAATCACATAATATTCAGAACTATTCTTTATGTTTTGAAAAAATAAAATAAAACAATCTATGTGGGCGTATCTACTATAAATGCATAGAAGTATCAATCTTACCAGGATCTAGGAGGCTCTGTTGGCAGCCAAAACAAGTTTTCTGCGGTTTCTGCTGTAGTTCACTTCGACGCGCAGGGACCTCATCAAATGGGGTAATGGGAAAGAGATGATGATATGACCTCGCCAAATGTGGAGAAGAAACAAGTGTCAACCCACAAATACGGCATTCAGTAGGGAGGTCACATATACGTGCCTTGCATCTAGGGCATATATATCCCTCGCCAACTTTAGCTTCTTTATGACAAGAACATATCGAAATAGAACCTTCCGCTGTCCTTTGTGGGAAACCCATCTTAATCAAGTTGGCAGTTGCAAATTCCGCTATTGCTGGTGGCGGTGGCGCATGCTCTAGCAGTAGCTCTTTAAGGTGAGTCTGAATAAGAGAATAACATCAACTACGTCACGCCCTTACTGGAGGACCATGTAACAAGAAAGCTGACCAGCATTAATAGTTAAAGTCATACAAGGAAATCATATTCTTATATTATGGCAATATACATTTAAAAGACATCCTTTAAACGAGTCTAGCAATTGCAACGGCTAGATATCTCATATCATTATTAAAATTCGTTAAATTTCATGGGATCCGAAAGGTAGACAAGAACTCACCTCATCCATTGACACAAAGTACAGCCCACCAGTTTCTTGACAGAGATGTTTGCATATAAACATTTCAGCAGAAAGCCCAATGACGGAGCACCTTATTTTTGATTTCTTACATTTCTGAATGGTATCCATAATATCTCCTGGATCACAGGTACTGAGAGCAGAATACAAAATCAGAACTTCGCGATGACCATATGATGGTATCTCGTCAAGATATCCACGGACAAGGTCTAGTGCATTTTGTAACGAGGAATCACCTGAACATTCCAATTTGCCCGTCAAAGCCTTAATATGAGTCTCCGGACTACCACCAAGGTCAGTTAAGGAATGGGCAACCCCATCTTTGATAGTCACTAAACCAATTTGACTAAGTGGATTCTGATCAAAAAACTCTCTTATAAAAGCTTCAACAAGCCTTGCGATCACAACCATTCTGCTTGGTTTAAGATCCATCTCTCCAGCTGCCTACATACATTAACATTAACTAAGATAGAAACGAAGAAATGCTGCACAGTTACATAATATGTTGTCAGAAAACTTCTCAAATCTTACATTCAGCATTTTATTTCCGTTTCTAAAAATACTCCGGAAACTCCCAAACTCTCTCTCTCTATATATATAATTAAATAAAACTTATTCTAAAAAAAGTTACAATCCCAATTTTCAAATTAGTCGTTTCCTGTTTCAACATTTTCTGTTTCAGCACTATTCATCTCAGCATTTCTATTTTTCATGTTACATAATTTCCATCTCTCCAGCTGCCTACACACATTGACATTAACAAAGATAGAAATGAAGAAATAATCTAGGTAGCACGGACACTTACACTTCATTCAACCAATGTTAGCTGTTTTGGAAACGTTTCAAACACTTAGTGTTTCGGACACAAAACTTAAATTTTTTACATAGAAGACTTTAAAATAACATTGTTTCGCCGTGTCCCTGTCCAAGTGTCCCTTTTTCCCGTGTCCATGCTACCTAGGAAACAATACATAATTACATAACATAAACTTCTCGGTCCTACGTTTCTAACATTTTATTTCAAATGACTTCAAAAATTCTCTAACACTATATTAATAATACTATATTCTAACAAACAAAAAAAATCTCATTTTTCCGTTTAATCAATTACATTTTCAGCATTTTTCTATTCAGCATTATCAATTACAGCATTCTCCAATTCAGTATATCTATAATCATACTATATACTTTACATAATACAAACATTAGAGAGCTCAGGAATGCGAAAATTACCCTAGAGAGATCAACAACAATGTAGAGAAATCGAATGAGGCCTTTCTGGATACGAGCAGAGGTAGAAAGCGTACGAAGGCGACGGCGATACTGAGCATGATGAATAGCTTTATTATCAATAGGGCGAAGAAGACCCGATTCGTCTTCTTGTAAAGCTTCCCATGATCTCTCATCAGTGTAAGCTCTCTCCCAAGCACCGCCGCCATCTCCCTCTATATCTTCATCATCCTCGTCGCCGTCTTCTGCTTCTCCGTTTAATTTTCTTTTTTCGCTTTTACTCATACTTTTAACACTTAGGTTACCTCTGTAATGCACTGAAAAGTTGAATAATTAAACGAATTGTGCAATTAGGGTTTTGCTCATAGTTAAGAAGAACGAGAGAGCTTGGAAAACTTCCGGTATAATGCAAATGTTATTGGTGATGAAGAAACTGAGTTTTTGAAAAGTTGATAAAAATCAGAGTGTTTGAAAGACACGCGCCGCCGTGAGAAAGCAGGTTTGGAGGAATGAAATCATTCATTGAACTGGTAGACGCTGAGGTTTTAGCTTCATTTTTTTCTGTTTAGTTTTAGGTCTTAGATAGGGAATGTAATTAGGAATAACGAAGAGGGTAATTATTTATAGACAAGTTAAACTCTTATAATACCCACATATTCTTATATAAAGTGTTGAAATCTTATGGCAATTAGTTTCATATAAAATACCTTAAAATCAGATTAAGATTAATTTAGGATAACAACATTAGCTTCCATAATCTACAAAAATGTTATTTTTTGTTCTACTTTTGCCACCTTCAAAACAACTAAGGTGGTTGAAAATCAAAGTCAAAAAGTTGTAAATTAGTACAATTTGCAAGAATTTTGCTTAATTCTTTGGCGCCGATCACACCCATCTCCTAAAACTCCGATGACTGCTACCACATCACTAGTGCATAGGTTGAACCAGTGAGAAAATTCACTGCCAAAATCATTTAGCAGCCCTCCAGCAAGATTTCCGGTGCAGCGAGTTGTTTGGTACATTGAGATGAGAGCCGATATCCACGATGCAGCAAGTTTTGATAAACAGTCACTCCTCAGTTTCTGACTCGAGAAGTGGGAGGATATTTAAGGCTGACGAACCAAGATGCATACCTCGAACTATGCTTCCGTATCCTACCTTGATCCTGTGGCACAAAAGCAAGACGGTATCCCATAATGCTGTTCTTCCCTGAAAAATAAAAATAAACGCTGAAGAACATGAGAGCATCCATAGGTCACCGAGACTGAGGTATCCGAGATTATTATTTATCACTCTGCTCCACTCACTGACATAATCAAGATGAAATTATAAATCCAATGCAGAAGCATTTTGATTTCATGACATAAATTGTTTACACTAATTTACAATTAAAAACAATATTCAGTAAATTCTCCCTTGTTAAAACCTCTATCCACTTCAATGTCATTTACATTACCATCAGTCACTCCAGGGGAGTGCAATTAATCCAAACCAACTTTGAAACCGAATTGAATATACAAAGATATAAATTTTTCCAACCGAACCAATCGGTTTGGTTGATTTTTTCAGTTTGGTTCGGTTTGTACTGAAGCTCAACTGAACTTTTTCTTACATTCAAACCCGAATTAAATTGAAAAAATAATTTCTTTATATTGTCAAACTGAACCGAACCGAATATGTTGGTTCATTTCAGTTTCGTTCGGATTTTGCATGCCCTTAAATCACTCGATAATAACCAGATTACCCTATTACTGACCTGAAGAGAGAACTGGAGTTTCTTATCCCAGTACAACGCAAAGAGCGGAGGGCTTTGCCTTCCTACAACCAGCACACAAGCTCCTGGGTGAAGAGTTGAAGGAGGAATACCAGATATGACGGAAATGTATTTCTCAGGGAACCTTTCTTTTGGAGGCAAAACCCCCAAGAATAAAGGGTTTTTACTAGACTGCTCTTCAGCATAAGATGCAGGATCTACATGAAGCATCCACTTAGGGTGCTCAAGAAAAGCACAAAATAAGTATAACAGTAAGTGAGAATCTGTCGGAAGCTCAAGATTCCACATCTTCTTCTTCTTGGCATAGACCTCTCCACCTCCCATATACTCATAATTCTTCAAGCAGGTTCCTTCAGCAAGTTCTATTAAGATTTCACAAGCAGATACCATAAGACTTTAAGTATAAGTTGAATGGATTAATGGCTGAAATCAAATATATATACATTTCAGAAGAAAAATGGAAATGAAAAGAGACACTCCCTCCGATTTCATTTAGTTTCCCATTTAAGCAAATGAATTTGTCTATAAATAGAAGACACTTTAGGATTTCTAGATGACTTCTATAATTATATTCCAAATTTGCCTTTATTATTAAATCACTTCATTAAATAGGTAATTCAATTTACAAAGTTACTTTTTTTTACATATGAGCTTAATAATAGGGTTATATTAGTCTTAACATTTGTAATTTAAGACAAAGAAAGAACTTTCTTAATATTAGCAATTTACCTTAAAACAACAACCAAAAGAAAACAGAGGAGCAGGTAATAAGCATCAGCATGCTGTAAAGTGAATTTTTTTAATTTTCTTAATACCTTGTATCCTTTGTACCATATAGTCCTCTGGAACATTGCTATGTGGTAACAAACCTCTAGACCATTCCCCTTTCATCAAGGCATGAAGCCTTTGGTGTTCATTGATGGCATCCACACACTCCTGCATTATAGGAATCATCGGATTTTGCTGCGGAGATTGTTGCAGTGTGGCCATAGGTAGCTTAGCTACATGAGATAAGATGAGTCCATTCTTGTCAATAAGCCACACAATTAACCTAGTTTACAAAAAAAATGAAAGAAAAGGTAATTTTGGAGTAACTTACGCTTAGAAGCATCGAGAGTTTGCATAAGAGTAGCACGTAATTGATAGAGAAGGCCATCTTCATCAAGTGAAAAAGCCGGTTGCCATTCCTTCCTATCCATTGAAGATATAGTAGCCGGAGTTCCACTCGCTGGTGAATCACTTCCAACTTGACTAATTGCTACTGAGATACCAAGCTTAGCGGCTGTATGCATTACCTAAATATAACAACAATTAAGAAAATAAACATAGAGAAACTGAGAACTGCAAGTAGATTTCGACCATAACTTAAAACGGTTGATTTTTTTTCATTCAATCTTAGAGTAATTAAAATAGTTAAATGATAGATGTATGACCGTGATGACAGACCTGAATGTGGCTGGTTTCAATCTTGTTAAGAAGAGGTTTGAGCAGAACTGTTGAAAACCATTGCCTGAGGTGGTCACGCCATTGCTCAATTTGAGGATAGATACCCAAATGCTTAAAAGTTTCAATAGCCTCTTCCATAGACATTGACAGAGGAAGTTCGCCATCTCCTTTCTTAGGTGGAGTGGTAAATTTTTGGGAGCCTGGAGACATCCTCACAGGCCTCAATGGCGTGCTCCTTGTATTTCCAGATGTATTAGCTGGACTTACCATAGTATTAGGACTAGCTACGCCAAAATTCCTAATGGAGGAGGGTGGTGTTGCAAGTCTCCCAGCTGATTCAGTAATTTTCTCATCCACATCTGCTAAGAACTGCTCAAGCTGCGCTTCTGTTTGTATCTCTTTAGTAGAGGAGGCTCGTTTACTGGACCAAGGAGTTGAGATTGCTGAACCAGGAGAGGAATGAGCAGAAGTTAAAGGTGAACTTACCCCAGGAACAAGGTATAAAGAAGATGGAGAACTCTGTGATTTGGACGGAGTGTTGAAAGAGGTCATCTTATTTCCGGTGCCAGAAATTGATTTATCGGACCCAACTCGGGACTTTCTATTGGAGCTGGCAATTGATTGATGAATTGGAACAAGGATATCGGAAGAAGACATTACAGGTTTGGATTTGGGAGGTTTCTTTGGAGATTCAGTTACAACTGGTTCAATTTTTGGTTTCATTCCTAAAAGTCCCATTTGATGGGTTGTTAAAGGTGATTTATCCTTGGTTTCTTTAGAGAGGGACTTCATTGGAACACCAGCTGCATCTTTTCCTCTATGCAAAGAGATGGCTTTGAAGAGGGCAATTAAAGATCCAACAAAAACTAACCCTACAAAAATTTGCACTGCCTTGGAAAATATATCTGCCATAATATAATAAAAGTTAGCTGAATATCGAATAAGAAACACTTGTACAATGACAAAAATAGTAATTTCAGAGTGATAGAAAATCCCTGTAAGTCACAACTTACTTGCTGCTTCTTGTGGTAAATTCATGAATCCCACTGTTTCAGTCAGTCCATTTTCCCTTCAATTATTTCAAACCAAATGAAAGTCTCAGTAGATTAGATTTGAACTGAAAAACATTACCCAAAAAACATAGATGCTAAAACCCTCTTAAACCCATTAAAGAAAAATACCCTAAGCATATAAAACCAATCTAGACATACATAGCAGTGAAATACTGCTAAAGTTTAGAGTTTCACTTCAATTCCTAATTCTTAAACCTAATGTTCTCAAATATATCAGCAGTTAAACAATTTTTTTTTTTGAATGCTAAAACCCTCTTAAACCCTGAACATTAATTACAAGAATAACTAAGACCAACATTGTTAAATAATACTAATCAATTTACCTGGAGATGATAGAGAGAAAAGCTAAAGCAGAGGCGGAAGTGAGAGAGAGGATAAAGACAAAGGTTGAATTTGAGGGCTGGAGGCTATTAGCGGTTAGTGCAGCTGACAAAGCTGGGTTTTGATAAACTGCGAATTTTGATGGTTTATACGCCGGAGATGCTGAACCCTGCTCTCTGACGCCGCCGCCTCCGCCACCATCACGGCCGGACATTGCAAGTAAACAGAGCTACTGGCTTTTTGGTTACCTACTGTATCACTATGAACACAGAATATAAAATTAAAAAAAATGTCTCGAAACGTTTTTGTTTCCTTCCTGATTTTGAATGTTCAAATGTCTATTTCTTAAGGTAAAAGGGAAAAGGGGCAAATATACCCCTATCGTTTAGGGTATGGAGCAAGTAGACCCTTTTTGAATTTCGAATCTCAATTAAGCCCCTAATGTTTTAAAAGCAGACCATACAAGCCCCTCCGTTTAACAGTGTTAACAAAACGTTAGTTTACGCCTACGTGGAATGTCTATGTCATATTCCACGTGGCCAAAAGGGAGCAAATATGCCCTTATGGTTTAAGGCGGGAGCAAATATGCCCTTATGGTTTAGGGCGAGAGCAAATAGGCCCTTTATGAATTTTTGATCTCAATTAAGCCCCTGAAATTTCAAAATCAGCACATCCAAACCCTTTTGTCTAACATTGTTAACAAAACGCTCTATGCTGTTACTTCATGCCTACGTGAAATGTCCACATCATTTAATATCTCAGATAAAAAATTTCACGTGTCCTACTCATTTTTAAATTCAAAACAGTTTATATTTTAAATAAAATTTTAGGAATCTTTTCAAACTTTTTTTATATTATATCTTTTCTCTTCGACTTTTCTCCTTCTTTTTGTTGGTTGTCCACCGTATTTACCACGTCTTTTTATCCCTGTCACATCATTTTACAACGTTATATCTATGTTCGTCGCTTCGAACTAACAAATACAACATATATATGTTTGTTCGAATTCAGCTAGGTCCAAACATATTGTTTTTAATAAAAATAAAAATATATGTTACCATTAGTCTGAAGCCCCCTATATGAAAAAAGTTTGAAAGATTCCTAATTTTTTTTTAAAATAAAATATTTTTTAAACTTAAAAATGAATAAGACACGTGGAAAATTTTATCTGAGATATTAAATGATTAAAAATTTTATTTGAAACTTTAGGGGCTTAATCGAGATTAAAAATTCATAAAGGGGCTATTTGCTCCCACCTTAAACCATAGGGGCCTATTTGCTCCCGTCTTAAACCATAAGGGCATATTTTTCCCCTTTTGAACACGTGGAATATACATGGACATTCCACGTAGGCGGAAACTAACATTTCGTTAACGTTGTTAAAAGCAGGGGCTTATATGGTCTGTTTTTGAAACGTTAGGGGTTTAATTGAGATCTGAAATTCAAAGAGGGCATACTTGCTCCATACCCTAAACGATAGGGGTATATTTGCCCCTTTTCCCAAGGTAAAAGGTACAGAAAAAAAACTCTAGTAGTTTTTATAAAAGTAAAAATTAGCCCTTAAACTATGTTTGAGAACAATTAAACCCTCTTTGTTGTCAAAATAGATAAATAAACCTATTCGTCCTGCACCATTAGAAACACTCGTTAATTGCTGACATGTCTCTTCTAACCATACAAGAAAAAAGTTCAAAAATAATCTTAATATTTAATATATTTACCAAAAATTTGGGGGCTAAGTGTTCAAAAAGAAAATTAAAAGGGCTTAAATTTTTTTTATAAAAAAATTATAGGACTTTTTTGTACAAATTAAAAATATCAAGAGTTTAAGTGGCCTAAAAAAGCTTAAAGAACTTATATGTTCTTTTTTAAAAACTTGAAGTTTTTTTTTTATATTTTTTGCTTTTTTTAATAAAGGATCAACGCGGTACTCGAACCTCTATCTCTAAATCAAATAAATATATTTTAACTTTTTAGGCAAATTAAATTTTTAAATATGTGTTTTCGAGTCAAATAAATTACTTCAATGATAGATCCCCAAATTTATATTCGAGGGTTACATAAGTTTCCATTTGAGGTATATAATTTTAGAATTAATTGACCTAAATTAAAAAGTCTGAAACTTATTTGACTGATCAAATTAAAATGACGCATTTGATTCGAAAACACAAGTCTGAAAATCTAATTGACCCCAAATAGTTAAAATATACTTATTTCATCGCAAGACACAAATTTAAAATCCGAGTTGACCTTTTATTTTATTTTTTATTTAAAGTGGCGATTCGCAAGCGATGTCAATTAGCATATATTTTAATTTTAGGGCCAATTTAGTCATAAATCTTTTCATTTGTCCCATTTTAACATAATAATTATTATTGGGGGCGAGCAACACGCACCAAATCAGTGTGAAAATATGATAAATCGATAAAAAAAGTCAAATATAGGACTAAATAGACTATATAATTAAAAATCGTTACTTAAATCTTCTTTTAATGCTTAAATTTCTCTATTTAAACATTGGTGTATAAACCTTTTCAGAAGTTTCAATTCAGTAGCTAAACTTTTATTTTCTTCAAATTAGTATTTCAAACGCATAGACGCTGAGTCACTCAGTTTTATCCTTTACTCATGTTTATCGAGTCTAGTTTAACTGTAGCCAACTCCAGCGAACCTAGTCAACCATTTCCACCAATAATATTCAGCCACGTATGATCCAACTCACAAATCAAGCCTGTCGCAGCATGCCAAAATCAATTTTATAAAACAGTCGTCATCTTCGTCTTCAACATTCACTCAATCAATCTACACTCATCAAAACGACGATGCAGAAGCTATGTACAGTTAAGTCGTTGTGTTCTTCGCTATTAAAGAAGCAAATACAACGCGCTTCTTTCTCTACATCTCTTCTCCTTGACGATACTCAGCTTCAGGTCTGTTTTTTTTCATTAAATTTAAATTTTTATTACTGTTTTTGTTTATGATTGATTTTTATTTGAATTGATTGATTGGTAGTTTAAAGAGAGTGTAACTCAATTCGCTCAAGAAAATATTGCTCCTCATGCTTCCAAGATTGATCAAACTAATAATTTTCCCAAGGTAAAAATTTAACTGTGTGATGTTTTTTTTATTGTTTTGTTCATTTCATGATTGTTTTTTATGCTAATTTTAATTGATTTTTTTTGTTTTGGTGTAGGAAGTTAATTTGTGGAAGCTTATGGGAGATTTTAATCTTCTTGGAATTACTGCACCTGGTAAACTTATTCACCTTATGGAGTTCTTTTTTTTTTCTTAACTAAAGCTTGTGAAATCATAATTTGATTGATTAGTTGTTGTTTTTATTATAGAGGAATACGGAGGATTAGGCCTTGGTTATTTGTATCATTGTATAGTGATGGAAGAAATTAGTCGAGCTTCAGGATCCGTTGCGCTTTCTTATGGTGCTCATTCTAATCTGTGTGTCAATCAGTTGGTAAAGAAGAGACCTTTGTTAATGTGAATTTGTTGTGTTTTATGCTTTGTGTGTTTTATGATTTCTTTATGGGGTTCTTTGTTCAGGTGAGAAATGGAAGTCCTGCTCAGAAACAGAAGTATTTGCCAAAGGTTCTATTTCCTTTCCTCTTTCGTAATAATTTCTTTTCCCGCTGTACATCTAGTATCGTTCTTGTCATCAGATGACTGTATTTTGAGGAACTTCAGCCACTTTTTTGAGCATTAATAAGTTGAAAATTGTGTTGTTAAAACTCTTTCGAAAAAAAGATCAGAATCTTATTAAGCTTATGTTGTGTTTATGCCTTAATAATTTGTACTGGAAAACAATGAAATGATATCTGATTTGTTATTCCCTCTCCCCTTGTCCTACTATCTCAGACCAAGAAATTGGAAGTGTTCTCTACATTTTTTTATGTGTTATTTTAGTGGCGTATGCTTTATGCGAAGTTTTTCTTTCTCCCGAAAACTTCATTTCAACTAACCAGTTACCTATTGTGGCAAAGCTTATCAGTGGAGAGCACGTTGGAGCTCTTGCAATGAGCGAACCCAACGGTAATCTCTATGATTCTTTTTTTTTGTACATCTTTATTTTGGACTTGTGGTGTATTTATAAGGTTCCATGCAGCCCTTCTTTATTTAATCTAGTTGATATCGTTGTTCTTCTTTCAGCGGGCTCTGATGTTGTTAGCATGAAATGCAAGGCGGACCGTGTAGATGGGGGCTATATTGTGAATGGTAACAAGATGTGGTGCACAAATGGTCCAGTCGCTCAGACATTGGTAAAATTCTGTGTAAAACAAACTTTTACTTTTACTGAATCGCCTTAAATTTCTCCTTTCACTGCATACTTGTAACTGCCTTAAATTTATGTCCTTTTGATATGGAAATTATGTTCTTGGAAGTTTTATATATCTTGTGTTACAATTTGTTTGCCACTATTTTGAAAATTATTTTATCAGAGTGTTAGTTTTATCATTCTAAATTCATCTAGCTCATCTCATTGGCTCTCATTACAGCTCACCAGTTATATTTACTATAATTATCTCTTTTAGTCAAAAGTGACATATAGGGTTATTTGCAGGTCATTTATGCAAAAACAGACATCAAAGCTGGCTCAAAAGGAATTACAGCATTTATCATCGAGAAGGGAATGCCAGGGTACTTGCATAAACTGTCTTTTTTTGCTGATTAAGGCTGCCTATGTCATAGATGTATTATTGAAAGATTGTAGTTTTTGTGAAGTAGTTTCCATTGTTTTCATCATTTTAGTATATAATTAGCACAAACACAATCCAGCAATTTTCTTGGTCCTTAATGATAACACAATAATTTACTTTCACACAGCTGATCATGTATTCACTTTTTCTTCAAAACTTGAAAGGGGCGACTAGAGAGGATTTCCCAGCCTCTAGGTACTGCTTTCATGAGTTATAACTTTTTGATCTGAAATCAACTGCATCATATTTCAATGAGAATATTTGAGTTTGTCTATGAAGGCTGAAATTATCTCGTTGAAGAAAGATTTGTTTTGGGCATTGTAAACTCTAACAATTTCAAATCGGATTAATGAGGCTTGTTTTTCATTGTAGAGTGTAAAATTTCATGTGAATCTTTAGTGAAGCTGATCCTAATTTGAATTTTGTTCTTTCTGGTGAATACAGATTTAGTACTGCCCAGAAACTTGACAAACTTGGGATGCGAGGAAGTGATACGTACGTGGGCAGTCCTATGAGAAAATTTCTCTATAACTACTATTTAATCCATTAGCCCATCATTTTACCTCCTTATAACATGCGTGATTATCTCAACAGATGTGAGCTTGTCTTCGAGAACTGTTTTGTTCCAGAAGAAAATGTACTTGGGCAGGAAGGAAAAGGTAGTCTCTTATGCAAATGTTTTCAAATTAGAAGATATTTTTAAGATGCTCCATCTCTAACTTTTGTGACTGCTTAGCATTTAAAGCAAGAAAGTCACTAAGGTGTCTCAGCAGATTAATGTCACTATAACTATAAAACCAGACTGGTTACAGAAGTCTGCAATATTTATCCTCTTGAGTGATATAAAACGTAGTGTAATTTATTTAAGCACCTTCAACCTTCCATAGTATCCCCTTTTGTGTTCCAAATCAAGAGAACATTGCTGAGATTGTTTTATGCTAGCAAATTACTGCTACGCCCAGTAATATTGCATGCTGAGTTTTAGCGCTTGAATAACACTGTAATCAATGGTTGTGCTTCCTCTATGTTGTGGCTAATAATTATTTACTTTTCTTATTCTGCAGGAGTTTATGTCATGATGTCAGGGCTTGATCTAGAGAGGCTTGTTTTGTCTGCTGGGCCTCTGGGTATCATGCAGGCTTGTCTAGATGTTGCTCTACCATATATCCGACAAAGAGAACAATTTGGCCGTCCAATTGGGGAATTTCAATTTATACAGGTTTATTCACCATCATTAATACAAGGTTCTAGTAGTTGTTTGTAAGGGATCTTAAAGCTTACTAACATGAAATTGTTTGCACTGACAGGGGAAGGTTGCTGATATGTATACTTCTTTGCAATCTTCAAGGTATGTAATCCTATCATTTATTAACAATATTCTCTTATCCTTATGATTTTGTTAAAGGGGTTGTTGATAATCATGTTTTTCCAGGTCTTATGTATATTCTGTTGCAAAGGATTGTGACAGCGGAAAAGTTGATCCTAAGGTGATGCTTTTTTTTTTTTTGATGTGCCTAAGGTGATGCTTTTATTCACACCCATTCCTAGATATTTTTCTCTTGATTTGACTTCATCCCTTAACTGCTGTTTGGATATATGATACATCTGATCTTATTGAGAAATATGTTTTGGAGAGCAAAGCTCCATAATACAATTATTTGGCTCATTTTTCTTGTCATGAAATTTGAGGACCAGCAGGATTATCATTTTTCCTTTCACTTATTGTTGTTCTACTGTTAGTTTGTCACCCAATAAGAGACAATGGTAGCATTGCATATTTTCTCTTGGTGCTGTCTATTTTTCATTTTTGATTGATGAGTTTCTTTTGTTTTTAACTATGTTATGTTCTTTATTTTTTAAAATAGCAAAATGGACTCTTCTTTCGCCCTTTACTACTGTTTTTTTACTTTGTTATTGTTGATTCTTTGATGCCCAGTTACTTTTTTCATAATTTATTTACACAAAATGCTTAATTCGACTTGTGTGTATGTGAATTTCAGGATTGTGCTGGAGTCATACTCTGTGCAGCTGAAAGGGGAACCCAAGTTGCTTTGCAGGTGAGAGAGCATCAAACCAATTCTTTTCTTCTTTTATTTGTCAGAGTTTTTTTAATTTTTCTAGTGCTGCCCCTCATTCTTTTTCCCCTCATTGTTCTATCAAGAAAAGAAAAGTAGAACTTTGAAGATAAATTTTATGATACCACAAATATTTTATCACAATTTAACTGAATTAACCAAAATCTTAAAAATACAAAACCAAACTTACCGAATTAAGGTTAATTCGGTTAAACCGCTAAAATAGTCTCTGTCCCCATTCCCTTTCCCTTGCATCTCTTCCTTCACTTGCCTCAAGGTGTCTCAAATAATTCAATTCTTCAACTAACTCCAATCCTTTTTACTCATTAACATTTTAGAAAATTTCACAAAAAAAGAATACATTTAAACATGAATATAAAAGATTTGGTTAATTTGGCTTACTGAACCTTTTAAACTCTTAACCATAGCAAAATTGAATTTTTTATTGACCAAACCATAGTAACTAAACTTAAATAAAATAGAACGGTTAATTTGATTTAACTGACCATTTGCTCACCCCTATATCTTTTTTTTTTTCATAGCTTGACTTGGGGTTAAGGGCAAACACGCAGGCCGACGACTATATATGATGTTATTAGCCTGCATGTTATTTATGACCAACTTACTTACACCCCATATTCATTTTTTTCAGGCTTTACAATGTTTAGGTGGCAACGGGTACGTAAATGAGTACCCGACTGGCCGTCTTCTTCGAGATGCCAAACTCTATGAAATTGGGGCAGGGACAAGTGAGATCAGAAGAATGATAATTGGCCGAGAACTATTTAAGGAGTGATAGAAATCATGCCCGTATGTTGCTGTCTGAAGCATAATGTGGCAGTAGAGTAAATAAAATCTTATTTTTCCTTACATATTCTGAAATGTAAAAAAATCTTTTACCTAGGAAAAGGCCATTCTGATATAAAAAAAAATCATCAATTTTATGTTCAAAGTTCCAGAAATCCAAGCATTTCATGTCATTTTTAGTGCATGTTGGGGTTCACATTTACTGCAGAAAAGTACTACATTTTTAGTGTCATTTTCATGAGAAATCTCAAGTATGTTGTTTTATAGCATAGGGAGTTTAGAAATATAGAAGTAGGAACTTCTAAATGAATAAATCAGTTTTAGTTTCATTGTACAGTATTTTTTTCAGGTAACATATCAATTATGGGTATGAAAAATGCAAGACATTATTTTTTCAAAGTATTTTCTCTAAAATTACTTATTTATCTATTTATTTGCTTTTCTTTCAAACAATAGTCTTTTCAACTCAAAACAAAACTAATTTAAAAAAATTGAAACTCTTATCTTTTGAGAAAAATTATTGCACACAACCGTTGCGCCATGTCATTCGTGCAATAAACCAATTGTGCGTTAGCCGTATGGAAAATTGAATGATAAAAAAATAAGTAATAATTAAAAGGCCAAATGTATTAAAAAGGTGTCACGACCCATTTTCATGAATCGCGACCGGCGCTAGGGTATGGGTATGGTTGTACCAAAACCCGTAGCTAGCCTTGCGGATAATCAATTTATAACATTTAAACAATGTACCTGCATAAAACCACATGCTCGGGGGCAACCGAGACTTCAGCCTAGTCTAGCAGTACATAAAGCAATATATATTTAAATTACGCTTATCTCAGAATAATCTCCAACAGTATGGCAATATAATATAAATACCATAAACACTGTAATTATCATGCCAAAAGCGATAAAGTAATAGTTGGACAAATCCAACAACAATAGTCAAAAATATAAATAAAAGACTAAGACATGAATAACTGATACTACTACTGCGGTCTAAGAGTTTAAAACAGTTCGACTCTTTTATTCTGAAAATAAAATAAAACCTCCGAGAATGAAGAAACGGAGTTTGACCAACGCTCAAATCATAAACCTGGAAAATTTGGGAAAACAACGGGGTCAGATTTACTGAGTAGAGTTTATATAACCATTTACATTTATTAAGTTAAAAACCTTTAAAAACGTTTAATAAAACATTTTCATTATGGATTATCAATGAAACCCTAAACCACAATTCTAAATCCATTGTCGTGTCGGTGAGACGTATCTCAATAGCCGATCCCCGACTATCACTTAATAAATAGTGAGCCCAGGAGACGTATCTTCCACCGGTGCCCTCACTAAGGTGAGACGTATCTCAAACCTACCTCAATACCATAATCATTACCGGTGCGCACGCAGTCCCGATGATGCCCATCGAGTAGCACGTTCCAAATCAAATCCACAATGCCGAAAACAGTTCGAAAGCTGT
This sequence comes from Mercurialis annua, assembly GCF_937616625.2. Classification (NCBI taxonomy): domain Eukaryota; kingdom Viridiplantae; phylum Streptophyta; class Magnoliopsida; order Malpighiales; family Euphorbiaceae; genus Mercurialis; species Mercurialis annua. The sequence goes on along the minus strand of NC_065570.1, from coordinate 51,283,057 downwards.
TTATACATATACATATATACAAAATATAATAGTTGCTTAATAAAGAGGTAAATAGAGATATAAACTCACTGCTTGCTAAATCCACGTGATCCTGACAAGCAATCTAACTCTGGTTCGCCTCTGAAGTACGAACAGTCGACGGGTCTAAATAAAATATTAAAATCGTAATTAAAAACAGACCCTAACTCTAGAGAGTACTAGACACCATATAGGACTAGCACAACACAATACCAAGCCACATTTAATAAACACTTATATTAAATGCATTCCAAATAAAACTCAAGTTATAGAATACAAATCATATAAATTATATATTAAATTACAATTTTAGTAATTTAATAAACAAATTAATTTAACCCAAGTTAAAAATCCGTATCAGTGAGTCAGCCGAGTTATTAAAAACTACCAAGCTTCTTCCCACTTGTTGGGCGACCAAAGTCTAACCCGGTCCAAAAGTTTATTAAATTATAAACCCGAGTTTATATGTTAAAATATCTGATAAAATAATTATCTATTTTTAAAATAGAATTCAATAGCTTAAAATACAAGTAACAAATAGTTACCCACAATTTACTTAACTAAAATAGTTAAGAAAATTATTAAAAGCTAATTTATAATTTAGCCAAAATTCTCAAAATGATAATTATACGAGTGATCATCTGATTAAAAGATTATAATATAATATCGTTTTCAGAATAATAATAATAATAATAATAAAAACAATTTAAATTGTAATCGCTACTAATTTTATTTCCATTTTTTTAAAAAAATGATGAAAACAATTAGCAATTTAGAATTCACAACGATAATTGAGAGTTCGGTTTCAAATCGGTATTAATTTAAATCAAACCTTTGATTAAACATATAACAACCAACCAAATCATCATGAACAACTAATGGCCATGGAAAATTCAAAAATGATGCTACTGCCGCCATAACCAAACCAATATGAACATAATAATGACATCCAAAACCATTTCCAAAATCCCACTCATTATATAAAATCAAATGAAATATGGAATATGAACAGAACACCATAATCATAATTCCTTTGGACAAAAAGTGAGCAAAAGCTCAACGACCAAATCCATGGCCAACGCAAACAGAAAATATTTTGATTGCAACACAAAAACAACTTCAGATTAATACAATAAGAACATATGAATGATATTAGATCATAAGAAATATCATTGCAGCAAAGGAGAAGAATTTACAACCAACAGTTAGTAAAACCGGTGAACCGTTACGGCGATATAACGGATAGATTAACGTACCGTTATCGATTCCAACGCGTTAGGATTTATGAGATCGATGAATAAGGGTGAAACGTCAAAGGAAATCTCAGATATAAGCTACGTAGATACGAATTAGCTGCGATAAAGACGGTAACCCAAACGAACGATGAAACCGACGAGATATCTTACCAAGGTCCGAAGCAATGAAAAGGATGAGCGATGAAATTCCTGATTGTCTTTGATGTCTAGGGAGAGACGGCTAGGTTTTAAGAAAAGTGATAGAAGTATATTAGGGTTTGAAAGTGAAGAAACGAATGAATAAGAAAACGCAGTAATTTCTCTTTACTGTTGTTCAAATAAGTTTCTGCTCCTTATAAAATTGATGGGCTTCCTAAGTATTTTGGCCATCTATCAAATTTGGATGGGCTTCCACGTGATAATATAAGGTAAGGGCATGGTTAATATGCTTACTTATTATGCTTACTTTTTTTTATTTTTTTTTTCTTTTTTAAAAAATTTAATAATACAAAACAAACACGAATTGAATCAACGAACAACCAAAACAAAATTTAATAAAAATATATAATAATAATAATAAATTTTTACCTAAAGCTTGACGAATAAAAAATATATATTATTATTTCCTTTTTAAAATTAATTTAAAAAAAATACGGGATATTACATTCTCCCCAACTTATTAAAAATTCGTCCTCGAATTTAGAATGTAAAAACAAAACTTAACAGCACAACAAGTACACAAACAAACAACTAAAACACGTAAGCAACGATACACGTACCTCAAGGAAAGAGGAAAGGGTAACGTTTCCGCATATCGGACTCCGTCTCCCAAGTGCACTCCTCAACAGAATGATTCCGCCACAGAACTTTGACCATCGGAATCTCCTTATTCCGTAACCTACGCACTAGCGTATCGACAATCTCAACTGGTTGTTCCTCATAGGACAGCTCCTGGTCAATCTCAACGCTCTGAGGCACAATCACATTTGAAGGATCTGAGATGCACTTCCTCAGCATAGAAACATGAAAAACAGGATGCACTAACGACATGTCTGGCGGCAGAACCAGACGATAAGCCACAGCTCCAATCCTCTCTGAAATCTCATAGGGACCAATGTACCTCGGTGCCAACTTTCCCTTGACACCAAAACGAACCACGCCTTTCATAGGCGAAACCCGAAGAAACACAAAGTCTCCCACCTGAAACTCGATGTCTTTCCTCTTCGGATCAGCATAACTCTTATGCCGACTAAAAGCTGTCTCCAACCTCCGTTTTATCAACGGTACCTTCTCTGAGGTAATCTGAATAATCTCAGCACCAGACAACTTCCGCTCGCCGACCTCTTCCCAGCAGATAGGAGATCGACACTTGCGTCCGTACAGAGCCTCATAAGGTGCCATCTCAATGCTCGCATGGTAACTGTTGTTGTACGAAAACTCAATCAACGGCAAATGAGTATCCCAGCTACCCTGAAAATCAAGGATGCACATCCTGAGCATATCCTCCAACGTCTGAATAGTCCTCTCAGACTGACCGTCAGTCTGAGGATGAAAAGCTGTACTGAAGTCCAACCGAGAACCCAAGGACTCCTGTAACGCTTTCCAGAACCTCGAAGTAAACACAGAACCTCTGTCTGAAACAATCGAAACCGGTACACCATGCAAATTGACAATCCTGTCGATGTACAACTGAGCCAACTTCGAAGTAGGATACGAAACCTTGATCGGAAGGAAGTGAGCTGACTTGGTCATACGGTCAACTATCACCCAGATGGAATCGTACCCCTGTCGAGTACGTGGTAAACCAACAACAAAGTCCATGGCAATCCGCTCCCACTTCCACTCTGGAATAGGTAGTGGCTGTAGATAGCCAAAAGGTCTCTGATGTTCCAGCTTCACCTGCTGGCAAGTCAGACACTTGGAAACGTACTCCGCAACATCTTTCTTCATTCCGCTCCACCAATACGTACCCTTGAGGTCATGGTACATCTTGGTAGATCCCGGATGAACACTGTAAGCTGATCTATGCGCTTCCTCCAGAATCTGGTCTCTCAAACCATCTGAATCCGGAACGCACAGCCTCGAACCAAACCTGAGAACTCCGTCAACAAAAACAAACTCGGAATTCCCATCCAGATGGATCTCGTCCATAATCCGTTTCAATTGTGGATCCTCAGCTTGTAAAACTTTAATCCTATCAATCAAAACCGGCTGCACTTGCAGATGTGCCAACAAACTCCCGTTCTGAGAAACCTGAAAACCGTAGCCCGAAGCTATCAAACCATGCCACTCTCTAACCATAGGTCTACGTCCAACCTCAGAAATATGGGCCAGACTGCCCGAAGACTTGCGACTCAACGCATCGGCTACCACGTTAGCCTTACCAGGATGGTACTGAATAGTACAGTCGTAGTCTTTCAGCAACTCTAGCCACCTCCTCTGTCTCAGATTCAGCTCTCGCTGATCAAAGATGTACTTCAGACTCTTGTGATCAGTGAAGATCTCGCAAGTCGCACCGTACAAGTAGTGCCTCCAGATCTTCAGAGCAAAAACCACAGCAGCTAACTCCAAGTCATGTGTAGGGTAATTCACCTCATGCTTCTTCAGCTGTCGAGAAGCATAGGCGATCACCTGTCCATGTTGCATCAACACGCAACCTAAGCCAATCCGAGAAGCATCGCAGTACACAGTAAAACCTTCTATGCCAGAAGGCAACGCCAAAACAGGAGCTGTAGTCAGAATCTCCTTCAGCTTCTCGAAACTTGCCTCACACTTGTCGGTCCACTCAAACTTAACACCCTTCTGTGTCAGCTTAGTCAAAGGTGCAGATATTCGAGAAAAATCCTGCACGAACCGACGGTAGTAGCCAGCTAACCCAAGAAAACTCCTGATCTCGGTAACTGACCTCGGCCTCTGCCAATCCATAACCGCCTCAATCTTCTTCGGATCAACCTTGATCCCATCCTTCGACACCACGTGTCCTAAGAAGGTAACCTGTTCCAGCCAAAACTCGCACTTTGAGAACTTAGCATACAACTGATGCTCTCGCAAGGTCTGTAGTATAGTCCTCAAGTGATAAGCATGCTCCTCCTCACTCCGGGAATAAATCAGGATGTCATCAATGAAGACGATAACAAACTGATCCAAAAACGGCTTGAAAACCCGATTCATCATGTCCATAAACGCTGCTGGTGCGTTAGTCAACCCAAACGACATGACTAGAAACTCGAAATGCCCATAACGCGTTCTGAAAGCAGTCTTAGGCACATCGACATCTCGAATCCGAAGTTGATGATACCCGGATCTCAAGTCAATCTTGGAAAAGCACTTCGCACCTTGCAACTGATCAAACAAATCGTCGATGCGAGGAAGAGGATATCTGTTCTTGATGGTAGCCTTATTCAACTGTCTGTAGTCGATACAAAGTCGAAAGGAACCATCCTTCTTCTTAACAAACAGAACTGGAGCACCCCATGGAGAAGTACTCGGTCTGATGAAGCCAATGTCCAGAAGTTCTTGTAACTGTTCCTTTAACTCCTTCAGCTCAGCAGGAGCCATCCGATACGGCGGTATCGAAATAGGACCAGTTCCAGGAACAACGTCAATGCAGAACTCGATATCCCGATCAGGTGGTAATCCAGGCAACTCCTCTGGAAATACGTCAGTGAACTCGTTCACTATAGGGACAGTGTTCATACTGCCCACCTCAGCATCCATGTCTCGAACCACTGCTAAGAAAGCTTGACAACCCTTACTCATCATCCGCTTTGCCTTGATCGCAGAAATCAGATTCTTCGGTGTCTCCGCCTTTTCCCCTTGAAAAGAAAATGGTAGATCACCTGGAATCCGAAACTCAACCGACTTCCCTCGATAGTCGATCGAAGCATAATGGCGTGCCAGCCAATCCATCCCCAAAATCACGTCAAATGAAAGAACATCCAAAACAACTAAGTCAGCACGCAAATCTCTTCCATGGATAACCACGGAACACGATGGATACACAACATCCACCACCACACAGTCAGACAAAGGAGTAGAAACAGATAAAGGTTCACTCAGACTTGTTGGTGTTACACCCAACTTAGCAGCAAAACACGTAGACACAAAAGAATGGGTTGCACCCGCATCAAATAAAACAAGTGCATCTACGAAAGAGATCTGAAGAGTACCTTGCACCACTGCGTTAGATGCATGAGCATCCTGAGGAGTCAAGGCAAAAACTCTGGCCTGACCCTGACTCTGCTGCTGAGAGCTCTGCCCGGTACCATAGCTGCTAGAACCTCTTCCGCCGTTGCCACGGCCTCCAAAACCACGCCCTCCAGAACCTCGGCCCCGCTGGCCACCAAAAGAAGCAGCAGGTTGTGAAAACCCTGCTGGTGCAGAGAACACTGGTCACGACCCATTTTCATGAATCGCGACCGGCGCTAGGGTATGGGTATGGTTGTACCAAAACCCGTAGCTAGCCTTGCGGATAATCAATTTATAACATTTAAACAATGTACCTGCATAAAACCACATGCTCGGGGGCAACCGAGACTTCAGCCTAGTCTAGCAGTACATAAAGCAATATATATTTAAATTACGCTTATCTCAGAATAATCTCCAACAGTATGGCAATATAATATAAATACCATAAACACTGTAATTATCATGCCAAAAGCGATAAAGTAATAGTTGGACAAATCCAACAACAATAGTCAAAAATATAAATAAAAGACTAAGACATGAATAACTGATACTACTACTGCGGTCTAAGAGTTTAAAACAGTTCGACTCTTTTATTCTGAAAATAAAATAAAACCTCCGAGAATGAAGAAACGGAGTTTGACCAACGCTCAAATCATAAACCTGGAAAATTTGGGAAAACAACGGGGTCAGATTTACTGAGTAGAGTTTATATAACCATTTACATTTATTAAGTTAAAAACCTTTAAAAACGTTTAATAAAACATTTTCATTATGGATTATCAATGAAACCCTAAACCACAATTCTAAATCCATTGTCGTGTCGGTGAGACGTATCTCAATAGCCGATCCCCGACTATCACTTAATAAATAGTGAGCCCAGGAGACGTATCTTCCACCGGTGCCCTCACTAAGGTGAGACGTATCTCAAACCTACCTCAATACCATAATCATTACCGGTGCGCACGCAGTCCCGATGATGCCCATCGAGTAGCACGTTCCAAATCAAATCCACAATGCCGAAAACAGTTCGAAAGCTGTTTATACATATACATATATACAAAATATAATAGTTGCTTAATAAAGAGGTAAATAGAGATATAAACTCACTGCTTGCTAAATCCACGTGATCCTGACAAGCAATCTAACTCTGGTTCGCCTCTGAAGTACGAACAGTCGACGGGTCTAAATAAAATATTAAAATCGTAATTAAAAACAGACCCTAACTCTAGAGAGTACTAGACACCATATAGGACTAGCACAACACAATACCAAGCCACATTTAATAAACACTTATATTAAATGCATTCCAAATAAAACTCAAGTTATAGAATACAAATCATATAAATTATATATTAAATTACAATTTTAGTAATTTAATAAACAAATTAATTTAACCCAAGTTAAAAATCCGTATCAGTGAGTCAGCCGAGTTATTAAAAACTACCAAGCTTCTTCCCACTTGTTGGGCGACCAAAGTCTAACCCGGTCCAAAAGTTTATTAAATTATAAACCCGAGTTTATATGTTAAAATATCTGATAAAATAATTATCTATTTTTAAAATAGAATTCAATAGCTTAAAATACAAGTAACAAATAGTTACCCACAATTTACTTAACTAAAATAGTTAAGAAAATTATTAAAAGCTAATTTATAATTTAGCCAAAATTCTCAAAATGATAATTATACGAGTGATCATCTGATTAAAAGATTATAATATAATATCGTTTTCAGAATAATAATAATAATAATAATAAAAACAATTTAAATTGTAATCGCTACTAATTTTATTTCCATTTTTTTAAAAAAATGATGAAAACAATTAGCAATTTAGAATTCACAACGATAATTGAGAGTTCGGTTTCAAATCGGTATTAATTTAAATCAAACCTTTGATTAAACATATAACAACCAACCAAATCATCATGAACAACTAATGGCCATGGAAAATTCAAAAATGATGCTACTGCCGCCATAACCAAACCAATATGAACATAATAATGACATCCAAAACCATTTCCAAAATCCCACTCATTATATAAAATCAAATGAAATATGGAATATGAACAGAACACCATAATCATAATTCCTTTGGACAAAAAGTGAGCAAAAGCTCAACGACCAAATCCATGGCCAACGCAAACAGAAAATATTTTGATTGCAACACAAAAACAACTTCAGATTAATACAATAAGAACATATGAATGATATTAGATCATAAGAAATATCATTGCAGCAAAGGAGAAGAATTTACAACCAACAGTTAGTAAAACCGGTGAACCGTTACGGCGATATAACGGATAGATTAACGTACCGTTATCGATTCCAACGCGTTAGGATTTATGAGATCGATGAATAAGGGTGAAACGTCAAAGGAAATCTCAGATATAAGCTACGTAGATACGAATTAGCTGCGATAAAGACGGTAACCCAAACGAACGATGAAACCGACGAGATATCTTACCAAGGTCCGAAGCAATGAAAAGGATGAGCGATGAAATTCCTGATTGTCTTTGATGTCTAGGGAGAGACGGCTAGGTTTTAAGAAAAGTGATAGAAGTATATTAGGGTTTGAAAGTGAAGAAACGAATGAATAAGAAAACGCAGTAATTTCTCTTTACTGTTGTTCAAATAAGTTTCTGCTCCTTATAAAATTGATGGGCTTCCTAAGTATTTTGGCCATCTATCAAATTTGGATGGGCTTCCACGTGATAATATAAGGTAAGGGCATGGTTAATATGCTTACTTATTATGCTTACTTTTTTTTATTTTTTTTTCTTTTTTAAAAAATTTAATAATACAAAACAAACACGAATTGAATCAACGAACAACCAAAACAAAATTTAATAAAAATATATAATAATAATAATAAATTTTTACCTAAAGCTTGACGAATAAAAAATATATATTATTATTTCCTTTTTAAAATTAATTTAAAAAAAATACGGGATATTACAAAAGGCCAAACCTTTCATAAAAGTTTCACAAAAGTCCTGACCTTTCAATTTTGTCGATTTTGGCCAAAAACAAATTATTTGGTTTCAATTGTGGCCAACTCTCAATTTGATTTCAATTTGCCTATGTGGAGTCTATGTGATGCCTATGTGGCATGCCAAATATTGAAAGGTCAGGACTTTTGTGAAATCAAATAATCCATTTTTGGCCAAAATCGACAAAATTGAAAGGTCAGGACTTTTGTGAAACCAAATAATCAATTTTTGGCCAAAATCGACAAAATTGAAAGGTCGGGACTTTTGTGAAACTTTTGTGAAAGGTTTGGCCTTTTTACAACATTTGGCCTAATTAAAAGATTCCCTATCGCAAATGCTCATTGGCTTGATGTAAAAATGACGTGGCGCAACGGTTTCATGGGATAAACACTCATCTTTTGAACTGTAAAACCAAAGAAATTCTCGTCCTTGTGTAGTTTGTGATTAGATGTGAGCATGATTGGATTTTTGTAATAGAATTTAAAATCAATTTTTTTTAAAAAATAAAGTAAAAATTGAATCACATTACATGTATATATAAACTTTCAGTTATGATCATCAAAATTTATTATTAATTTGGTTCAATTTGATTTGATTTATTTTATTTAATATAAATTTGGTTCAACTTTTTGATCGGTTTAATTAACCAACTGTAAAAACAAAACCAAAATCAAAGAATACATTTTATGCATAAAACCATTTTAAATGAACCAAAATTAATTTGATCGATTTTAATTAATGATCTAGTTCGTTTTTTGGCAGCCTTAATTGTGATACTATCATGGTATACATGTCTACTAATTTTCATAAGAAACATGAAAATGTCTAGTAATTTTCATAAAAAGAAAAATAAAAATAAAAAATTTGAGAAGATGGTGATAACATAATGGCGTAATAGCAACTTTCTTTTGCTGATAAAGTGGAGAAGTTGAAGATAATATTACGAATTTATGATACACACAATTAAGACTTCAAACTAAAGTAATCACAATTCAGTAGCCTACTCTTCTACTGATAAGCACAATCATCATCATACTTAACAACTCTAATCATACATAATTAGTTTCAGGTTTTGCAAGATTACTTGCTAAACACGGCACACATATTACAAAGATCCAAATACAAATTTCAATCCCTTGCTGCTGCTACTGCTACTACTGTGGAGAAGAATCTGGCTGCCCTACTGATGAAGACTTTGATGCTTCCATTACAGCATGTGCTTGATCTAAGCAGCTTTGAGTATCGTCACCGATTCCCCCAACCCCAACCGTCATCTTTTCCACTTCTTCTTGGGTATATATATGGATTTTCGATACCACATTACAGAACTCACTGTCATCCGAAAAACTCGTCAGAATCATTTAGCAAAAAATCAGGATTCAACATGCACGCAATCGATCCTGAAGAAAGATGCCACTGACATTTTCTTTTAATATGAAATAAACAATTACACTCCCCATTTCTTTTCCAAAACTGAACGGAATTTATAACGATTTAAAATATTTCAAAATGAATCCAAGTGAACTAAACCAGTCTGGTTGGATTTGTCAGTCCAGTTTATACAAAAAGTAAACTGAAATTATTTTACTTTAAAAACTACAGAACAGAAATCCATTTTCTTTTACAATACCAGATGGAAATCAAATCCTAGTAAGTCTGGTTCCATCAATTACGAACCAAACTAGTCTGTTTATTGGTTTTCCTGATTCAATTTTTACAAAAAGTGAACTGAAATATTTTTACTTCCACAATTGAACCAAAAATCAAAATTTTAGAATTTAAAACCAAACCAAACCAACTTTGTCAGTTTGGTTGGTTTTTGCACACCCCTAAAGCAGGTAGAAGAAGGCTGGTTTAAAGCAAGACACTTACTGCCACGGGTCATCCCCAACAACCATTACATCATTCTCACTGTCGGTATACAAAATGCGCCATCCTTTGTTAGGATCTCGCAGAAGACCTTCCATGCTAAATAATCTTTCGAGTTCACTCAGCAGATCAGTGTAGCCATTCAATCTTGATAGATCAATAGCCCTTCCAACCAAGCTGCCTTGCTTGTGAACCTTCAATACAATTATGCAAAAAGTAAGAAACAAAGTCAAAATAGTATGTTCATATCTAGCTTTGCTTCTAATGTAGCTTACCTTTGTACAACTCCGCTTACCCGAGTTTTGGGAGTTCAGATTTGTGGATTCTGTAGTCAAAGAGAATCCAAAGAGCTTACAGCCGCCCCCAGTTCCACTCAAAGAGTTGTCCTTTTGGTTTCTTAGATTTGCACCTAAAGGTGGTGAAGTAGGCACAGTATCCTGCATTTTCGGATCATTCAGCTGATTTGTCTTTCCAACTTCATCTCTAATAAGACCGGTCTGAATAGACGATGCACCAAATTGGGAACTTTCTCTTGGGAAATTAGTTGCATAAGAGAGCATTCTAGCTTCTTGGCTGGATTTGTATAAATCACCATAAGGAAAAAACATATTCTGAAGATTCTCTGCACCGAGTGAGTAGAAGCCGGGTCTGGGTGCTTGATACATGTTGAAAGAACCACATCCGATATTAGGTTTTCCCCACGCAACCAGGTCGAAATCACCTTTCCCTGTCAGTGATTTCAGTGGACATATTTCTTGACCTTGCAAGACCTTCGGAAATCTATCAGTTTCCGGAAAGCCTGTGTAAGTAGCAGGACGAGCCCTTGTTATCTCGCCAATGTTAGCCTTTTCTATTCCAGTTGACACGAGATTTTGATGCATTGGGTTTTGCATCTCAAAATCCGGTCGGTGGTTCAATGCGTCGCATCCATACAAGGGTGACACAAAACCTACATTTTCTTGACCTTGCAAGACCTTAGAGGATCTTACTGACTCCTCAAAGTCTAAAAACCCGCCCCCTCCTGTAACATGAAAATGATGAAATGCTTTTAGAGAAGGCTTAATTGTTTTAAAAATCACGAACTTTAGCATCATTGGCAAATTTAACTCTAACTTTTAGTATTTGCAATATCAGACAACTTTCGAATTTTTTCAATTCGAAACATTGAGCAATTTTCCATTAAAAAATTGCTGATGTAGATGCCGGAACAATGTAAATTCTAGTGTCCACATCGGCACTTTTTTAACAGAAAATTTTTAAATTACAAAAAATTACAGTACATGTTCTAAATTGCCCAAATTGAAAGCTCTTAATAAAATTGCAAAACAAGCTAAAATTCGTGATATAGAGAAAGTGTTTTCAAATTCATAGAAATAGTTCTCGATGAAAGATGTGTACCGGTTATGGGGATATCGGGTGGTGTTGTTTGCAGACCTGTCCTTAATTTCTTCAGCCTTGGCGAAGACTGAATGCTCAAGGGCGGTAGTGAAGCAGAAGGATCAATCTCCCACGACGAAACTCGTTCTTGATGATTGCTCATGATATCTTCATCCCACCTCACCTGTTAAATTAGATAACAAAGGTGCCTATGTTAAATAGATTGCAGAAATATCACGCGAGAGCTGAACGTTTGCGCAAATAGAATGTCAATATAGAGTAGAGAAATATGCTCAGAAATTATAGCATTTTCTATACCTACATCAAATGCGCCATTTAGTGAGAAAAGAAAATTAGTACCACATTATTCACAGCATTCAAACAAAATATTGTAGAAATTAGTGATCAATCTCAGGAAATTTTATCAGCTAGTTAACTCCAAGAAAAGAATGCTATGTTCAGTGTTCTGCAAAAGAATTCATGTCACTTGATAAAGAAACATCAACACGAAGCAGAGATGTCTTGCTTTATAATTTGCAAGAAACTGATGGGCTTCAAGGTATAGTAAAAAAATAAAATGAAAACAAACCCGTTGAAGTAGAGTAGCAAAAAAGCAGGATCGAGAAGTGTACCATTAAGCACCTCCATTTGGAATTAGGCCACCTATAAGGATCCAAGTCACTTATTCCAGTAACAACACCACTGCACCTGCCACGGGGTACAGACACCATCATTTTCTCAGAATATAATCAATGCAGGAACATGAATTAGTTTTGTGTTGCTTCTAATTTATTCAATACCTTCTTTCTGGAGAATCTTCCATTTCAAATCTCATCTTGAATCTTGTTCCAGTGCAAACTGGATTCATAATGCTCTTCATGTACTTCTTCCAGGGCACAACAAAGTCTGCATGACTGGCCCTGCATTTCAATGATTTTAGACAACTACGAGTTCCTTTAAAATCCAGAAACCCCTAAACAAGCCATTAGATTTATTACAATCTATGTCCCTGCAAGATTCATGTGCACTACAACCAAAATAGATAAACCTGTGTAATAACTTCAAAAAGAGAGAGAGAGCTGCACAAAAACTATCATTTGAACCTCTTCAGCTATGTTGCACATAAACAGAAATGATGAAATGGGAAATGTTGAAATGGAAAAACGAAAAAATATTTCTTTTTCATAAGCGGTTATAGGTATAAAGTTTTGGAGTCTCACGAGCATTTCCAAAAACGGAATCAAAGGCTGAAACGTGGCATTCAACAAGTTTATAAATCCAAAGTTTTGAGTCTGAAATAAGCTGTCAATCCTACCAACAATTCTCAAACCTAGAATTATTACATAAAAGAGTTAAGTTAACCCTTTGAAATGATAATGTCTAGATTAATTAGTGTTCTTCTGATAATATTATCTTGATATTAGCAACATTGGCCCCAGAGAGAGCATGCTTAAATAAGCTACCTCCTATTCTCTCCAGCACCTATGCTTTTTTTCATAATTACTCTATTATTTACCCCCAGACTACAGCAGTTAGCCAGAATTTTATTCATGCTTAATAGAAGGTTAATTCAAATCAATGAATTGTCATCTTTAGTCTGATACCTGATCCAGCAGCTAAAGTGCTCCTAGAATAGCACAAACTTCTTAAATGGAAGACTTCTTACAACACTAGATAAGCAATTTGGAGAGAGAGAATTTCTGGTTGCAATATTGTAGAGTCTACAGCTTAAATCAACGGATTCTAATACTTTGATATAACAGCTAGGCTCATTTATGTCATTTTATTTAATTCTCTCTGTATAAGCGCTTCCTTGACTACATGTTCTGCTTAAAAAGTAAAAATTTACAATTGGAGTGAAATAATGACTAGGCCCACTTAAAATGATTTTATTTTAAGAACTTAATAGCTAAACACCATCTCAACCATATGTTAAACTTTTCATAATGCATCCCGTTTGTTTTTCATATTTTTTCATCTCTTCACATGCAACATCTTAGATGGTTATAAACTCCTAAAAGGGATGAAATGAGTTCCAAAAATGCCGAGCCACTTATAGTTCACTAAATATGAATAACTTTCCGACGAGAAACAGATGTGTAAAACTATGGCCTGATTAGTTGGAAAGTTTATTTGGGGTAAGCACACACAGGGATAGCCAACGAACTCAGTAAAGGGACTATAAAAAGAAAATGTTATTTAGTCAGGCCCCTATCAATTAATATCATAACAAATTAGTGCAAAGACAGTCTAAGCCAAAACATGTTTAAAAATGACGACATCTCAAGATCCCTGAATTATAAGAAAGGGGAGAAATCGCCGAACTGAAAATTTGACTTATATTAGACAGCAATTTAGTTCAGACTTGACCAACATTCAACAGTGACAACCACATATTCTACGTTAAACACTACCACCTTCTAATGCTAAAATACTAATTAGCTTAGTTGTGAAATGCCACAAACAACTTATGTTGATCGATTTAGCAAAATGATAAGACTAAGACGAATTGTAATATCATATCCAATAAGTGATAGAGTTATACCTTGGACTGTACAAAACATTAAACATGCTTTTGGTGGATATTGCAATAGCTACCGGAGAAAGAACACTGGGATATGAATTTTGCTTCCCAATAACGGAATCAGGAAGACCATTTCTTGGTCGAACAGCTCTTCTAATCCCTAATCTCAGCTCTCCATCGTCACCCCTACAAAGACCATAAGGAAACATGATACACAATTTTAACCTATCAAATTTTTGTTCATTCTTTTGAATAATTTTCTGGCATAATACCAGAAATATCTCTCTGAAATTTCAGTTCCACCACAACAAAAATCACTCTGCCGTCTTTCAATAGTATTTTTTTTCTTCTCCCAAGGCTTAAAGTGTTTTCACGAAAATTCCGGTGAATAATTTGTTTTTCCTAAAATTGATTCTATCCTCATTTTTCCAATTGCAGAACTCTTAAGACAAATTTTTCTCTTAGTTTTGTGAATCATTTTTCTGTAAGCATACCTCAGAAACAGCACCGCATCCCCTGACACGAGATTCTTTTGACTCACAAAAATGCTCCACCCAGTAGTAAGCAGATGCCTTCTTGGTTGACCTAAAAAAAGCAATAGATATGAACTAACACCATTTTTATTTCCTCCAACTGAATCCAATTCTCCATTCAGTTAAGATTTATACCTCTATAAATATGCCGAAATCTCCACTCTACTCCATGCAGGTCTTTGGCCACAAGCTCCTGAGAGGGTCTCTGCTGTTTGTAATCCTACAAACAAAGAAATTTCACCAACTTCACAACAAACCCTAACCAAATTTACCAAATTAGTCTATCAACTCGAACAAATAAATTAAAGGCGTGAAATTTATACGAGAGGAGGGAAACAGTCTTCAGCAGCTCGACGAGGAACAGAGAACCCTCCATGGGTACTAGTATCAGAAGCTGTGAGTGTTTTGCAAAACATATGAGGAGTTGATTTTGCTGGCAATCCACCTTCACTCTCCTCATCTACCCCTAATTTTTGAAGCTCTTTTCCCTCTAAACATTGTCCTGCCAACTACAAAATTCCAACAACAACAAAAATTGACACCATCAACTTCAAAACTCAAACTTTGAGCTAAATTAGAGTAAGATTTAACATTTCAAAAGTAACAAAAGAACTGATAGTAAAAAAAAACTAAGAATCAAGAGTACAAAAAGTCTCTTTCCAAGACAAAAGATAGCAAATTTCCATATTATACTACATGAATTGAAAAGAGTACCTCTGGTTGAGGAAGCAAAGCAAGCTGAGTGTAGACCTCATCATTCTCCTTATTAGCCTATTTTAAAAGAGTAAAGTTAAGAAAGCTAAAAGAAGCAACAATCTAAAAGAAAACACACAAAAAAGGAAAATTTATAAATAATCTTGACTACTACTTACAAGGAGTTGTACATTCACAACTTTGCAAAAGAGCTGTGGTTGGAGATCAAAAGTAGGCATTTCCATAGGAGAAGAGGGGGAAGAAGATGCAATTTGCTCCAGGTGTCCTTGTGGGAAGTAAACAACCACATTTCCTTTTTTGGGAAGTGAAGTAAGAGGCCCAGCACAAGCATGCCAAAGCTCCAAGTAAATTGAAGAGGAAACATGAGATGAAGATGAATTTGAAGAGCACGATGAGGAGCTAGAATCCCCATTTTTAGCACAAAATGCATTGTTATTAATCTTCTCCAACTCAGTCACTGCATGGTTCAGATCAATTTCCATGAACACCCAACAAAATGTTGCTTATTTTTAGCAGTACAGCCTCAAAAAACACAAGTACACCAACATAACCACTAAAAAAATCAAGAAACAAAACAAGAAAAAGTAATACTATTTGTAGTAATAGTAGTGGAAAAGAAAAGGGTATGAATAAAGGTAAGAGAAAACCATTAAAAACTTGGAAATGAGGTCAAATCATGGCTCTTTTGAAGCTTAAAACAAAGAGAGTGGTGCAAGAAGATGAATAGAAAAGAACAAGACAAAAGATAAAGAAAAGGGTATCAAATAATAACAAGAAACTCAAAGTATGATTCTTCCCCCATTAGCAGGTACTGAGAAGAGGGAGCAGAAATAGGTGACATTAGACAATTGCACACAAAAACCAAAACGCAGTGGAATTTATATAAACACAGCACAAAAATATAAAATAAATGTGGTGCTGTGGCTTTTGGAGTTGGACTGTTAAGAAGAGATAGAGAGAGAGTGTGTGTGTTGGGTGGAGGGGACAAAGCTAAGACACTACATAACCCACAACTCTCTCTTCACTCTCTTCTTTGCTTTTTTTTTTCCTTGTTATTACTGTTCAAGATAATTAAGACCATGATACCGTTTTAAATGTAAAACGACACTGTTTTAAATGTAAAATAATATCATTTGGATATAGAACGATACTATTTTTCAAAAAATAACGCAAATATGATCTTAATTGCAAAAAAATTAAAAGTTCATGTTAAATATGTAAAAAAAAATATATGACCACAATCACGCGAAAGTTGATGATTTTTGATGCATTTCAGCCTTAAAAATATAAAAGTGAAAAGATCTAATTACTTAAAAAAGATCTATCTTGTAATTTTTTTATGTTTATATCCTGACTTAAAAAAAAAGTTCAATTGTAGCATATTTTGAATTTTCATGTTTCACCTCAACCCCGAAATACGAAATTGGTCTCTTTTCATATGAAAAAAGTTAAAATAGTCTTTCATATTTAACTTATATTCTAAATAGACATTAATATTATTAATTGTACAAAAACACCTTTGTCTCTAAAAATATCAACTAATAATAAATATTTAATTTATATTAATTGTTAATAATTTTTTAAAATCAAAAACCGTAAAAAATAAAATTTATTTTAAAACAAAATACTTTTTTTAAAAAGCTCTTCCTTCCATGGAAGGAGGGGCATGAAAACGAAATATTTTTTTAAAGAAAAAACAGTAGTGTGTTCGAAAAATCGGAAGAATACGGTGGTAGGTCGAAAATATTTTTTTAAACAATTTACTGTTTTTAATAGAATATCTAAAAACAATCAATTATGAGGACTTACTTGAACATTATTAAAGCTGAAGAACTTATTTGTATTTTTCCAAATAAAAAAATATATAGCGTAACCCTTCTATTTAGTTGTTATTAACGTTTTTATCCTTAAACTATTTAAACTGTCAATTGTACTCTTTTTCGGAATAGAGGTGAAACATGAAAACCTAAAATAGGGTAGAATTGAACTTTTTTCTAGATCAGGTTATAAACGCAAAAAATTAAAAGATGGGCTTTTTTTAAATAATTAGGCCAAGAGAAAATAATTGAGTTAATTAGACAAACTACTACAATTTGTAAACTTAATTAGATAAATACGGTGATATATTTCTCTTTTGAAAAATACAATTTGTTCTTTTCTTTTTTGATTTTTATACTTTTGATTTTACACAAATATCAAATGCTCCTCTAATCTTTTTATAACCAAATTTCATATTTATTACCCTAAAAGCTATGATCAGCTCCTCCGCCGCCTCTCACAAGGTAAAATAGATGCTTTGATTTTCATTCAATTGGGTCAATTTAAATTTGAGTTTGTTGTTTGATGAAGGCAATCAACCCTCCTTCTTGTTTTAAAACATAAATTCACTGATAATCTTCACATGTTTTTTCTTTTTTCTTTCATTCTATTCAGTTTACCAATTAAACCAACAAATCTGGTTGGAGAGGGAACAATTCCGATTCGGCAGAGTCCTATTCTAAACACCATCATCGACGTTAAATTGAAACTAACGGAAGTCGGTACTTTTTTGGTTGTGGGTGTTGGAGATGGGAGGATGATGTTGATGTTAATGTATCAAGTGTCAGCCAGATCTAGTTTTAATTTTATTGCGTATGTTTGGATTTTTGAATTTTAGTGAAAATAAGAGAAATTTTGGTCAAGAACAGAGCAATACTTATTTATGCGAGACTGCGAGAAGCGAAATTGATGATCAGCCTGCACTCTAGGTGTTTGAAGAAATGCTTATGAGAATTGTAATGTTTTTAGGTGTTGGGTAACTAATGGTTACTATTGGGTAACCAGTTGGATAACTTTGTAATAAATTTTATTTTGAATATATTATTCATAGTTATGCGAGACTGCGAGAAGCGAAATTGATGATCAGCCTAGGTGTTTGAAGAAAAGCTTATGAGAATTGTAATGTTTTTAGGTGTTGGATAACTAATGGTTACTATTGGATAAACCATTGGGTAACTTTGTAATAAATTTTATTTTGAATATATTATTCATAAAATCGTTAGTTAACTGGTTGTCATCGCCGGAGGTGGCGGATCTGTTGTGATAAAATTTATTTTGTTGCTATTTTACCAATCGTTAGTTAACTAATTTTTCTTTTATGAACGATTGTGGTGATGTGGTGGTGGTTTGATTTTTGGTGTTGCACTGTTTGCACTTTAACTGTTTGAAAAAACACTTATGAGAATTGTAATGTTTTTGGGTGTTAGGTAACCAATGGTTAACATTAGGTACACCGTTGAGTAACATGTAATCAATGTTATCTTGAATATATTATTAATAAAACGTTAGTTAACTGTTGTTGAATTTTATTTTGTTGCTATTTAACTAATGGTGTACTAAAAGTACATCAATGACCTTGTTTTTATTACAATGTTGGTTAACAAATGGTTAATCAATAATTCTAAATTTTAAAAAAGACGATTTAGATTTTATTTGACGGTTGATGTTGCGGTGATGAAGATGGAGGGATTTGTAATAGGATTTTCAACTAGTTTAATGAAAATGGAGATTTGAATTTGTAATAGTTTTGTTTGTTGGTTAACCAACAGTGTTAGTATACCGTTGGCTAACCAAAATCGTATTTCTGAGATTAAAAAAAATATTTTTGAGAATAACAAAAGTCGTTTTTGCAAAAATAAAGTTCAGATTGTATTTTTCAAAAAAAAAACTTTGAGGTAGTATTCTTGAGAATATTTTATCTTTTTTTGGTATTTATCTAAAAAACCCAAAATAATTTGAGAAAATTACACCAAATCACCCAAATATTCAAATCTTTGTGTTTATAACCCAGCTTTTCATTTTTTGCAAAAATCTCTCATTTTTCAAAATATCTTTTCACGCATACCTTTTAATTTTTGGATTTCCCATTTTATCCTAATGATATACCCCCCTTCTTCTTCTTAACATAACAATCAGTAATGGCAACATATCAGTTACCATTTCTCAAAATAAATTATTAGAATCTATAGCAGCCATGGCAGCTGAAACAACGATTGAGTAACTTTCATCTCATTTCTATTAACACTGTGAGTGTTAGTAATCGTGAAAATCAATTGCTTGGTGGTCTTAAGCGAGACCGAAGGTGGTCGGAGGTATGATCAATGGTGGTCGGAGGTTGAACCGCCGGTAGTCGGAGTCAAAAAAAAAAATTATAGATCTTGCTATTTTTAATTAAAAAATCAACAGGTATGTATTTTTTATAAGAAGTTTTTCTCATGCTTCTATGGCTTGATAATAAGTTTTATTTTTTCTCTTTTTCTGTAAATGAGATTTCATTATAGCCAAATACAATTGGTTTTGAGTGTCATTACTGGTTTTGTTTGGCCAAATTTAGAAGATGACTAGCAAATGAAATTTAATGGAGAATTAATTCCATATTTTTTTTATTTTGAGATGTCTTTATTTTGTTTCTATCGTACGATATATTTGGCTTTTGTAGATTGCTATGCAAATACTGATATAATTCATGTGTTAAATCGAGTTATTGATTTAGGATGTTGCTGCATCGATTTAGTGGGTTGTTGGTTTGCCATGGAGTATGTGGATTGACTGGGCAATGCAGCGCGCAAGAACTGGAGTATTGTTTTTTTTTGGAATAGAGAAATTGATAATTGAGTGGGTTTTTAAGGAATCATTTGTAAGAATTTTGAATCAATTGTGAATTATAATCCTTGATATTTTGTTGTTATTTGCTGGGATTGAATTGTCTATTAAATGACATTTTATATATACAAATTGAATATTTTTTTAAGTGAAATGTATCTTGATAGTTTATAAAATCGAAAATCAACCTGATGTGAACCTATATGAATTGAACTACTTTAATTTAATTTTTTATAAAATGTATCTAGCTGTTTTTTACAATTTTAACTAACATTTTATATCGAGAGAATTTTGAGATTTGGTGTAATATACATATTAAATATATCTTTTAAGTGAAATGTATTCGACAATTTATAAAACCGAAAATCAACCAGATTTGAACCTGATGTGAACCTATATCAACTGAACTATCTTAATTCAATTTTTAATAAAATTTGTCTAGCTGGTTTTTACAATCTTAACTGACATTTTATATCGAGAGAATTTTGAGATTTAATGTAATATACAAATTAAATATATCTTTTAAGTGAAATGTATCTGACAGTTTATAAAACCAAAAATCAACCTGATGTGAACTTTATGTGAACCTGATGTGAACATATATCAATTGAACTATCTTAATTCATTTTTTAATAAAATTTGTCTTACTGCTCTTTACAATAACTAAGATTTTATATATATAAATTGAATATCTCTTTTTAGTGAAATGTATCTGACAGTCTATAAAATCGAAAATCAACCTGATGTGAACCTGATGTGAACCTACATGAATTGAACTACTTTACTTCAATTTTTAATAAAATTTGTCTAACTGCTTTTTAAAATTTTAACTGATATTTTATATCGAGAGAATTTTGAGATTTAGTGTAATATACAAATTAAATATATCTTTTAAGTGAAATGTATTCGACAGTTTATAAAACCGAAAATCAACCGGATGTGAACCTGATGTGAATCTATATCAACTGAACTAACTTAATTCAATTTTTAATAAAATTTGTCTAGATGTTTTTACAATCTTAACTGACATTTTGTATCGAGAGAATTTTGAGATTTAGTGTAATAAAGAAATTAAATATATCTTTTAAGTGAAATGTATTTAACAGTTTATAAAACCAAAAATCAACCTGATGTGAATCTATATCAACTGAAATATCTTAATTCATTTTTTAATTAAATTTGTCTTGTTACTCTTTACAATCTTAACTAGAGAATTTTGAAAGTTAATGTAATATACAATCAATTCAATATAAATTTAAAATAAACTAATTTAATACAGTATTTATTTAACATAACATATAAAACTATTACTACACATTAAAATAAATAATATTTTTATTTTATATAACAAAAATAAATTTAATTTAATTGGGAAATAATAGAAAATAAAAATAAATGGAAAGTTATAGAAAGTATAAAGGAAAATAAATCTGAAACAAGTTTAATGACACGAGAAATATGTATTGCTTGCATTTAGAACACTTTCACAAGTATGAACATACTAAATAAGAGAATAAATAACATTTGATTATAACTAAGCAATAAAAAGATTAAAACTTTCATAATTATAAAGTAAGCATTTTTGTCTCTCTAAAAAAAGCCTTTACTTCTCTAATGCATCATTAACTTTTCTTATAGCAGCTCTGCCTTCTTCATTAGCAGATGGACCTCCAAACACAAGACATGACAATGGAGGTGAAATAAAATTCCCTCTGATTCAAATTCCAGCAAATTCCCAATCATCAATCTCAAAAGCTGGCCTTTGAAACCACTCAATTTCAACACTATAAGCAATTATATTCTGTTGCGAACAGATTGTTCAAATGAAATTGACGATGAGAATCCATCTCGGATTCCATCGTTCATCAATCCCACTCCGGCGACCACCTCTGATTTCACTATTCCTCCCAATCCAACAGCTTTCGTCGCCGATCTCGTGGCTGCTCCTCCTCCCATCCTGATTGTTCAAAGTTTAAATTCCTACTTTTATTCTTAAGATTATTTTGATGAAGCAAATCTTATTGACTTAAATCGCAGGATCTTGCCGATCATACGCCATAACATCAACAACGCCACTTTTTTTTATTACCTTTATTTATGGGTCACGTGTTTTAACAAAGAAGGGCATTATTGTCCAACTTCCTATATTAAGTAGTCCATTTTAGGGTATGGGAGATTTTTGAAAATTTTTCTTTTTTTTTGAGAGATTTTTGCCAAAATCAAAATGTTGAGGGAAAAATACAACACTATAGCATTTTTGAGGGATTTGTGTAAAAACCCAAATAATTTTAAGTAACTCTACATATTATATAATAATTGTTTATAATTTTAATTAATATAGTTCTTTTTTACTGAATAGAAAAATGAATGTATGTATGCTCAAAATTTCATTTTTATTCGTTAACTTATATTTTATGACAAATGATGTATTTAAGAATTGGCAAAGAAAAAGTTAATCCATATTATAAAGGCAAGAGATACACAGAATTCTCATAGTTTCTCTGAAAGTGCACATAAATTTTTAAATTTTTTTTGGACATAATTAAACCTTTTTTTTTTCAAAACCGAACAATTAAACCTTTTAAAAGTTTTAAATAAAACTTTCCATTAAATATACAGTTAATGGAGTCAGATTTAATAGAAAAAAAGTTCATAAATAGCCTTGATATTTTTATTACTTTTTAAATTAATTCTTCAGAGGTCTTTTATTGAAAATAACTTTTAAATTAGGGACTCGATTGATATTTTTCCTTTTCAATTAAAAAAAATAAAAAAGAAAATAAAACCAACTTCTGACAACCGAAGGTTGGTTCAACGGATAACAGACCAAGGTCTGTTCTTTGACAAAACAGATATGAACTTTCGAGGATGGCCAAGGACGGTTGATGAGGGGTGGAGGGAGAAGAAGACTGATATTTTAATTTGGTTAATTGGTTTAATTAAAGTTTTTTTTGATAATAAGTCACCGATTAATTTTTAAAATGTTCTTTTTATGTCGTTTTTAGATATCTATAATTTATTTTGAAACTGGGATAAATCAAAATAAAAAAAATTGAATGATAAATTTTTTATATATTTTTCTATTATAAATTCAAATCAAAATTTATTTAAAGATAAGAGACATTTTGTCACGACCCATTTTCATGAATCGTGACCGGCGCTAGGGTATGGGTATGGTTGTACCAAAACCCGTAGCAAGCCTTGCGGATAACAACTTAATTATAATTAAAACAATAAACCTGCAGAAAATCACATGCTCGGGGGCAACCGAGACTTCAGCCTAATCTAGCAGTACATATAAACAGCATATATTTAAAGTACGCTTATCTCGAATAATGTCAATAGTATGGCAAACCATAAACACTGTAATCATGCCATAGCTGATAATATAATAGATGGGCCAATCCAACAATCAATAGTCTAAAATATAAACGTATAAGACTAAGACATAAATACTGATACTACTACTGCGGTCTAAGAGTTCAAAAACAGTTTGACTCATTTATTCTGAAATAAAATAAAGAACCTCCGAGAATGAAGAAACGGAGATCGACCAAACGCTCAAATCATAAACCTGGAAAATTTGGGAAAACAACGGGGTCAGATTTACTGAGTAGAGTTTATATAACCATTTACATTTATTAAGTTAAAAACCTTTAAAACGTTTAATAAAACATTTTCATTATGGATTATCAATGAAACCCTAAACCACAATTCTAAATCCATTGTCGTGTCGGTGAGACGTATCTCAATAACCGATCCCCGACTATCACTTAATAAATAGTGAGCCCAGGAGACGTATCTTCCACCGGTGCCCTCACTAAGGTGAGACGTATCTCAAACCTACCTCAATACCATAATCATTACCGGTGCGCACGCAGTCCCGATGATGCCCATCGAGTAGCACGTTCCAAATCAAATCCACAATGCCGAAAACAGTTCAAAAGCTGCTTATACATATATATATACAAAATAATACGTTTGCTTAATAAAGAGGTAAATAGAGATATAAACTCACTGCTTGCTAAATCCACGTGATCCTGACAAGCACCTAACTCTGGTTCGCCTCTGAAGTACGAACAGTCGACGGGTCTAAATAAAATATTAAAATCATAATTAAAATCAGGCCCTAACTCTAAAGAGTACTAGACACCACATAGGACTAGCACAACGCAAAACCAAGTCACATTTAATAAACACTTATATTAAATGCATTCCTAATATAACCCAAGTTATAAGGTACAAATCATATAAACATATTTAAAATGGTACATAGAATACTTAAATAAATCCGAGTTAAAATCCATATCAGTGAGTCAGCCGAGTTATTAAAAACTACCAAGCTTCTTCCCACTTGTTGGGCGACCACAGTCTAACCCAAACCAAAACTTTATTAAATTATAAACCCGAGTTTATAATTTAGATACTTGATAAAATAATTATCTATATTAAAATAAAATTTAATATCTTATAATTCAAGTAACCCAAGTTACAACCAAACTTAATATTTAAAGTCTATAAAAGTTTAGGGACTAAACTGTACTTTAGCCAAATAGGGACTAAACTGTACTTTAGCCACTAAGGGCTAAATGGTACTTTAGTCAATTATAAAATCCAATAAATTTCCCATTCTTAATTTACTAATTAAAAATCAGTTAGAAGTCCCAAAAGATAAAACATAACTTAAATAAGCTTTTAGAAACTTTTAGGGGCTAAATTGCAAATTAGCCAAATTGACATTTCAATTAAAATTAAATACAATTACCGAGTAATTATATTAATCTAAGTTGTAAAACACTAAACGTTTACAATTTACCAATTTATAATCAAAACGAGATTCGAAAGTTACTTTTTAAAAAAAACAACTCAATTGGTAATTAACTAGAGGGGTTCCATTGATTTAGCCAAACAACTTTAATAATCAAAATGGCTATTTAGCCATCTTCTTTGTTTAAAGCAACACTTCCCCGCCTAGCCATTAACATCAAGATACAGAACTCAAACAAACCATTCATGTAATCAAACCAATCTAACCTAGAGCATGAAAACTAGGTAATCAACCATAATATATACATTGCTCAATCTAGCAACAACACAACCCTATAACAAACTCATGATCAAATAAGAACAGTAACTACATAACGAAAACAAGAATGGCAATAACAACATGAACACGGCGGCGGTGAACAGACAGATTTATCACAGCACAATCATTTAATTTATGATTCACAACATTCCTAGGGATCTAAACATCAAGAAAATATGACGAGATCACAACCATTCAAAAAGAATGGATCGGCAGAAACTTAAGAAATTAAGAGCAGTGGATAACAAACTCAGAACGATAAACTTGCGGCGATTGAAACGGGATTGATTACGTACCGTTTTGCAAAACCGAGATAGGGAATTGAAGAGGCGTGTGTCTATAATCTTATCGACGAAACGGAACTGGATTCGACCAAGAAACGAAGGAGAACGAATCAAAATACGGAAAGCCGTTCAAAAGCAAAAGTCTGAGATTATGAAAAAGATTTACCGAAATTTTCTGTCAACTTCGGAAGGGATTACGGCTAACGATTCCTCAGCGAAAACGGAAAGGAATGATGGCTACGGGTTGTCTGATGTGTGGAGAATAGATTAGGGTTGAAAGTTTTTGATTTAACTAGGTCGGAATAGGTTAGAATGATGGACAAAACTGCCCCCTCGCAAGGTTAAATGAGTCACGAACGAGAACAGCCTCTCAGGCCTGTTTCTCGTTCGGGACTGGCCTGGTCTCGAACGAGACCAGGCCCAAAACTTGATTCTCGTTCGAGAATCATCAGATTCTCGAACGAGAAATACATGTTGCTATATTTTTTTTTCTTTTTAAATCAAAAAAAATCCTTTTATGATTTAACCACCAATCAACCCACTCATGAACCAACCCGACCGATAACTTCGATTTTTACTCCAAAACGATCAGAAAAGTTGCCGGGAAAACGCTAAAAATTTACGGGATATTACACATTTATATATAGTATTATTACATTCAAGTACAAAAATGTAAAAGAAAATAAGTAAATATTGTCCTACTAAAATTGGTTTAATCTTTAGTGCCATAAATAATATAAAATATATTAAATAAAAATAAATGTTTTATATACTTTTCAAGGGCTATTGCAAATTTAGCTTTAGTGAATTGTTTATATCTTATTGTTTTGATTGATACCAAAATACACAAAAAGGTAATTCAATGAAAAAGAGATGAATTTTTGTGTTCTTTCTATTCAATGAAAATTCCCCTTTTGTATAGGGTTGGATTATAGGTATAAATTTATAGTAGGTTAAAGGT
Organism: Mercurialis annua; assembly: GCF_937616625.2. Classification (NCBI taxonomy): domain Eukaryota; kingdom Viridiplantae; phylum Streptophyta; class Magnoliopsida; order Malpighiales; family Euphorbiaceae; genus Mercurialis; species Mercurialis annua. The sequence goes on along the minus strand of NC_065570.1, from coordinate 51,256,639 downwards.
AAACAAAATGCATGTAATCTTTTTCTAAAAGTACGCATAAAGTCTTAATGTTTTTCGAAAATTAAGTATTGTTGTTTTAAAATTGAACAATTAAACCCTATCGCCAGTTACTAATGTGGCTATAGAAAAAAAATGTTTATCCCACATAACGGATGTGCCACGTCATTTTTACAACAAGCCAATAATCATTTGCGATAGAGAATTATTATTTATTACTTATTTTTTTATCATTAAATATTTGCACATGGCTAATGCCTTATCGGTTTGTTGCAAAAATGACGTGGCGCAACCTTTGCGTTGTATAATTATTCATAGAAAAAAGGTTAAAAATAATCTTAGTGTTTAAGATTTTTAAATTTATAAAATATTTTAGCACTTTTCACTCCCTTGCTCTAATTAATTTTAATTTCAATTTAAATCAATTAAAACCTAACTAAACCTAATTAAACCAATTAAAATTCAGTTAAGTTTAATTAAACCAATTAAAAATCAATTAAATATATCAAAACTCAATTAAATTTAATTAAACAAATCAAAACCAATTAACTCTCATTAAACCGACTATTGATTCACGGTTCAACAACTGGTTAATATTTCCAAATATATACATATATATTAGAATAATTATATATATTTAAAATTAAATACACGTAAAAAATTAAACCAGCAAATGAATTAAAAAAATTAATAAATGAGTCATATTTTAACTAGTAAATAAAATATTTTTTCAAAAATAATAGTATAATTATACAATTTTTACGGTCTAACTGATACAATAAATTTTTGTATAGCATTTTTTTATTTAATAGTTCAACTATATTTTTAATTTTGAAGGAAAATTGAATTGAGTTTCGATTTCTCAAGTGAATTGATTTAAAGGTTACTTGCAAATTAATATACAAATTTTGCCTTTATTTGCAATTACAACACGAACTTTGAAACTTAACAATTACTGCACAAATTGGTACACCGACCAATAATCAACAACACGTGGATATGTATTACAATGTCCACGTTAGCGTTTTTCTAGTTCGGTCTATCAATTTGTTAAAAAAATAAAAATTGGTGTTGTAATCGCTTTTAAAGTTCGTATTGCAATTGCAAATTAAGATATAGTTCGTGCATTAATTTACAATTAATTCTTAATTAATCGATTAGTGTAATTTGATTTTTAAAATTACTTTATACTTAGTAAATAGAATAAAAAAAACAAATAGAAAAAAGAGAAAGAAAAAAAGTAGTCAGTATAAAAAAGGGAATTGGGTCCCAGAAAACTTTGGCAGCAACTATGATGAGCGTGTTGTTAGTTGTTAGGACTCAGTGACTCAGTAGTCCCACTCTTTTATAATCTCAAGTCTCATCAACTTCTTTTTCTTTTTTATTTTCTTCCTCACAGCCATCTTCCTTCACTCTCTTTCATTGGCGCGTTTTGTACAGCCACAGTTTTGTTTGCTTCATATTGGAGAAAATAACATTCCACCTAACAAAAATATATATAAAAATAATAGGGTTAATTAGATATAAAATCACCACATTTACACGAATTCTTAAAAATAACACGACCTTTAAAATGTGTCAATTCAGGGTATCACCTTTCGTTTCTTTTCAAAAACAACATGGACACATTTTTAAATAAAATTTTGCTAACTTGAACATCCAATGGAAGTGCCACATGTCATGTCACGTCAGTAAAAACGCCACTAAAAATGTGCTCGTGTTGTTTTTGAAAAGAAATGAAAGGTGGTGCCATGAATTACCATGTTTTAAAGGTCGTGTTATTTTTGCAATTTTATATAAAGGTGGTATTTTTATATATAATTAACCCAAAAAATATGAACTAACTATAAGATTAAGTAATCAGATAAAATTTAAAATATATAGTGCAAGTTCATCATTCACCACTTTCTATAACTTATTTATAAAAGTACAAGTAAAATTTAAAATTACACTTTTTATTTTACAATTTCAATATTTTTTATTTTTATTTATAATATCTTTTTTTTTTCAAAAACAACAAAAACACTAAAAATATGTTTTTTCTTTTTAAATATTTTAACTGTTTTCTAATTCTAATATTTTATACATTCTTTTGACACAAACGAATTAATGTTTATTAAATATTCATTAAACTAATATATATAATTTTAATACTCTATTATAAAGTAAATAATTAAAGTATTTTAATATTATTATGTTTGATGAATCACAAAACAGTTCTGATCTTCTGGTACCTGCACACACCAATAAACAGAGGTCGGAAGAAATTTCAGTAGGGTCACCGGGCGTTTATTCCGACGCTCAAGTGAGATTTTCAGGTGAGGAAAAGAAGAAGAAGAGAAAAGAAGAAGTATGGTGAAAATAAAAAAATATTACCTAGTATTTGCACGTAAGATCCTTTTTATAGTAGGGGCCGTGCAAATCTTATTGTGCTGTCCTCTATTTCTTGTGGTCCCTTTTTTCTGCTATGCTTACGTGGCGCGTTCTTCCGCATTTTGCACAGTTTATTAGGTGCGTCAAACGCTTGAAACATTCTTTTTGTTCTCGTCAGAGGATCTTTTGTGGTACCCCAAATTAGTTACACGTGGGTGTTAATCCTCGGGGTATCTCGGGTATTAGTCTCGTTAAGAGGCACTTCAGAGACCGATCTAATGGTATTGTTCAACCGAACTATGATGTTTATCAGCATAGCTCGGGATGATGTTTTCCGGTAAACTTTGCACCCCGGCTTGACCAAAGTGTGACCTTACCTCTTGTTAGCTCGATGACCCCCTTAAACACTAGGTCGGTAAAAAATTTGATTTATTAATACTTTCTTTTGGAGAGATAGTTTCACCCCTGTGAGGTGTTATCACTATGTTATCAATGTGTATAATTATTTTATAATATTATTGATACATAACATTTATTATTATCCAAGCTTTTAATCAAAATAAAAGAAAATTATAAATATTAAGTTATAATTTAATTAAATAATAAAAATATTTCAAATAGTATTTTTATTCATAAATTAATTCTAATAGTGATTCTACCTTTGGAAAAAGGATTAAATAAACTCTAACGTTTAGCCTATAGGTAAAGTAAACTTCCAACGTTCAGAAATAGTTAAATAAACCTCTAGTGTTCTAAAATTGTATCATGTAAGCCAATTTTAGGGGTTGCCGAGAACCATAACGTTTGTTAAATCGTATCAACAAGAACCCTTAAGAAGGATTTAGGTTATACAATTTAAAAATGTTGAAGTTCTCATTTTTCCGAACTTGAAAGCCTACTTAACCTATAGTTTAAACGTTAGGGGCTTATTTGACTATCAAATGTCGTAAAAAGGTCAAACTTTTCATAAAAGTTTCACAAAAGTCCTGACCTTTTAATTTTGTTGATTTTGGCCAAAAACAGATTATTTGATTTCAATTGGGTCCAACTCTCAATTTGATTTCAATTTGCCTATGTGGCGCTTACGTGGCATGCACATAAAATGAAAGGTCGGGACTTTTGTGAAACTAAATAATCCATTTTTGGCCAAAATCGACAAAATTGAAAGATCAGGACTTTTGTGAAACCAAATAATCAGTTTTTGGCCAAAATCGACAAAATTGAAAGGTCATGACTTTTATGAAACTTTTGTGAAAGATTTGGTCTTTTTACGACATTTGACCATAGTAGTTTCCAAATATTTTGGAGCGTGTAATTCAATATTTAGTAGAATAAGTGGGGAAAGACCGTCAACTAATGTCAAATATAAGAAGAGGAAGTGATGCTATCGGGTGGCCTGCGCCTTTGTCGCTGCTTCTAAGGCCCACCTCATACATTCCTCTCTATCACGCCTCGATTCTCCCGACCCCGTTTACCCTTATACTTTTCTATATTTACAAAATATACCCTTCTAAATTTACAAACATTTTATTTATGGATTGATTTGGACACCTAAACTTTACTATTTAATTATTTTCATACTTTTACTTTTTATTTGATCTCATAGACACTTATATTTTAATTTTTAAATGCTTTTTAATTTAAAGTCAGACTAATAATCACCTAAATTATTATTTTAGTTATATGTAAAAGCTTCGACATAATATAAAAGTGAGGCACGTGTAGATAAAATAAGTTAGGATTTTATGAGTTATTATTTAAAGTCAAGAAGTTAAAATGAGCAAATGGATAAATTTGGAGTATGTAAAAAGATATATTTAGCCCATACGGGGACACCTGATGCTCAAACATTTACAAAGTTGTCTCCCTTTCATGTATTTCAGCCGAGTCTAATATTTGCCGGTGAGGGCTTAGCCACCAAAGGCACCAGAAGATCGTGAGTTCGAACTCGTCCTCCGTGACTTATTATTTTAGTTGATTGAAAAAAATATGATTTAATATCTAATGTCTAACATTCAGGAGCGGAATTAGAAATTTTAAAATGAGATGGCGGGTTGGTAAAAAACATTTACAAGAGCAAATTGTACAAAATTTAAAATATAATAACTATATTTTTAAAAATATTTAAAAGTTGAAAGACTAAATCTTCCTTTTCAAAAAATTTGAGGGGCAATCGCCATTTCAGCCTATAAAGCTGGTTTCGCCCTTGCTAGTAACATCTAATTTCTCTCTATAAAAAGAATAAAAACTCATTTGGGTTGTGTTATACTAATTTTCAAAAAATTAATTTAATAAAAATATAGTTATTGAAAAGTTATTAAATTTATTTATATTTTCACTTTTTAAAAAATATAATCTTAATTTTAATATAAATTTAAAAAATATAAATATTTTTTATATATATTTTTACGCCGTTAAACATATAAATATTATTATTTTATATAAACACAATAAATAATTTAATTATCATTTATTCACTCTTATCTTGCAATTTAAGTACTATTTAAGTGAATTTTTAAATATTAAAATAAAAAAGTTAATAATTTTTAATTTTACATAATTAAAAATAATTGATAATTGTAGATATTTATTTTCCGGATATGTAAAAAATAATAAGGGACTGAAGTGTTCAATGGTAATTTCCAGAAAAATTCGTGATGAGCTATTTATTTGAATTCAAACAAGCGTGATTAGTTCACAACTGAAAACTTGAGGGGTTAAATGTAATCAGCCGTAAATAGCCTATAAAAATTCAAAGAGATTGGAGTCTAAATTTAAGAAATTGGACTAATTGCAATATTTTAGAAGTTTATAGCCGATTTGTAAGTTTGAAGGACTAACATTGACTATACTTAAACCCATAGAGTCCCATAATTATTTTTTTAACACTTTCGGACACCAAAAGTAAGTTTTAACCATAGTTTACTTGGCCTATAGGAATAAATATACATTTTAATTAAAAAATAGTAGTTTAACTTAATCCTTGTACTAATAGGTCTATTACCTCAACTCCTAATCCTATCATCTCACTCACTTGTAGAAACATTAATGTAAATCAATTACTAGCTAACCCGAAATTACCTCAAATCATAAATAGACCCTTAAAACAGCCTAATCAGAGGTCGACAATTAGACACTAGAAACACACAATCTAACCCTAGAGTATACCTGGTGGCCAAATCCCGCTATACACCCACGAACCAGTCATTCAAACAAACTAGAAACGCTTCAATCACTGAAGAATGCCTTACAGGGCACTGATCCGAAGCTGGATTCCACATCTGGATCACCAGAAAACGAGTCAAGGACTCAAAACGATATTTCTAAGGACCCATAAACTGTCTCTCATCATTTTTTATATCTTTTGATTAAAATGCTGATTTGTGTATGCTAAGATGCATGTTAAGCTTATTATGTCTGTTTTTGCCATGAATTGTTGAAATTGCCATAAACTGTCGTAATTGCTAAAGTCAATGTTCTTGTTATGATGCCATGCAAAATTGACTAGAAACATGATATTAGGGTGGTTTAATACGTTTCATGAGTCATACACGGAAACCGAATGTTTTACACTTTTACTTGCCATTAACATGTTCTTCATTCAAATTGCCATAATTTCACATTAAAAGCAATGCACTTTAGCTGATTTAGGATGTTTTTGTCAACTGTATATTAATCGTAGAGCAACCAATGTGCTTCTCTGTTCGTTTTGATGTGTTTTCGGAGTGTTTTTATATGAAATCCTGAGTCAAACGACCAACTGCCGCTAAAAATAAAAATAAAATACATTTTTATTTATTTAATTAATTGACATAATATTTTGTAAATTTTAATTAAATAATGTGAGAAAGACTAAGTAATGCTATTTGTTATTTTAGAAAGAAAAAAGAAGAAGCAAAGTTACAAATATTATTCAGACCCACAGAGATATGTCACACCAACACTTTGTTTCCAAAATAAATTCAAAAAAAATCTATCTTTTAAACTTTATTAAAGCCACAAGTGTCTGTTTGTGCAGAAAGAAAGGTGTTTTATTTCACTTATTATAGGCTAAATCCATTTTAATCTAAACCATGGATAAAAGAAAAATGAAAGCATACCTGTTCATAATTGATAAATATATTTCAATTTAGAATATATCAAATACAAGATTTATCTTTACTTTTAAATATTATTCAATTAAAGAAATAACTGACATAATTCTAACCATTAAATTAAATTTATTATAATTTTTACTAAATCAATAACTTTAAATAATTTGTGTAAAAGTTAAATAAGTCTATCAATGTTAATATAGGGAATGTAATTTTTAATAGCTTGAGTAGTTTAATTTTTCATATTATTTTTTAGAAAGGTTCCATATTGATATTACTTTGGTGCTAGGATATATAAAAGTAAAACTCACTCAAGGTTCTTGTATTATGCGATTTTTGTTTCTTGCTTTAAATATCAACTGAAAGTCTCTGTATTTCTAACTTTTAATTATAAAATCTATATCTTAACAAAAATGAAAAAAAAGTTACAATTACACAACATTAGTTAACCTTCAAATTTTACACATCGGCTATGAAAAATATAACTTACTCGTCATCAAAGATCAAGTCAAAATATAATCTCTCAATTGGATTATGCTTGAACTTCGTCTTTAATAATGTGTAAATTATTAGTATTTTTTATAAATCATGTACGCTAACTAACGACGTATGGTTGTAATTTTTTTATTTCGTTCTATTTCTGTTAAGATAAGGATTTGTTAATCGATAAAATAATAATATAAGGAGTTGATGAAGTTTAATTATTCTGTAAAAAATTAAATTAATATAGTAAGTACTATAGGGATCTTAAAATAAATTTTGCCATATATTAATGAAATGAATTATGAATTGTGGCATTTTAGAAGTATATATGGGTCCAGATTGAGTGCTTGACAAATACTTGACATAAATTCAGTCTTCAGTCTTTTCCTTCTTTTAACATATTGTTTTGTTGTTTATCTCTGAATTAAAATAAATAAATAATAAATAATAATTATGAATTACAATTTTATTTATGTCTGTGGTGTTGATTTTATGTGCATGCATGTCAGGTGGGCTGTTGCTTGTTTTTTATCGCCCGGATTTGTAGTACTCTTTCTCATCTGTCCATTTCTCTCCTCTCCCAATGATTTTTCTCCAAAAACTCGAATTAGTCGCGTGACCAAAAAACTTTACTTGGAACACAAACTTTCGAAAAGGAAACTTATACTTACAATTTTTTCATACTAACCAAAAAATAATTTCTTTAAAAAATATGCGTTTCCGATCAACTCTGATCAAGATGAGCGTACGCTCTCGTCTGAGGATAGCTCCGTTACATACTTAGGCCATTACGGACCGGCAAATCCATTTTACTAGTCCTACGTACCTCTTTTAACATCGTGTTGTTTTATACTCCAAAATGGTATTTGTTATACGGTATTTCATTATATGTCTAGTGGCGTAGCTAAAAATTTGATCGGTAGGTCGACCAACTATGGTAAAGTTGCGCGCACGGTAATTGCAATATGTCGATTTCTTTTTGAACAATTTTGATTGATTGCAGGAATACTTAAGGGAAACTGCAGAATAAATTATGGATTTTAATGTAATTGTAATTTTAACATAAATTTTTAATTTTGACAAGTTAAAAAATTAAGTGTTATTTTTTTTATATATTAATTGGTAAAAATGATGGTGTGAACGCCAGAATGTTAATATATATATTCTGATATACTATTATCTCTTTTATTAATAAATTGGAGTAGTATTTTAAATTATATAAAAATTAAATCGTTTGCTATTTAAGTTGCTACAGTTGAAAACTCATGTTAATATTTTAAAACATGGTAAAAAGATTATTAATTATATCCAATTATAATGCATAAACAACAATAGTCTCAAATAGAGCACAAGCGACGGACGCATGCATTTAATTTATTCGGAAATAATTAGTGCAAAATGCACTTTATTTTGAAAATATAACGTGGTTAGCTTACAATGCAGTTGATAGTCCTATCTCCCAAAATTTCTTCGTAATTTTTCCGATGAAGACATCATTGGTTTGTAGCCATCGTAATAAGTCATCTGCCCCAATTCACAAAACTTACCCGATGCAAAAGTTTAGATATGTCTGTCCATTCAAACAAGTTAGAGCGGAAGGAGACGTTTTCTTTTATTTTCCATAGTTTACTATCCAAAAACAATTTTCATAGTAGCGGCGAGCAAACATAACTTGACCATTCCACGAGTCACATATATTAACTTTTCTAAATGAGGTTGTATGGTGCTTGTTCGCGTGTTTTTACCTCTCCGATACCCTCAGCAATAAAGGGCGGTTATTCGTATTTCATTTTCTTTTTCCAAGCTATGCTCTTTTCATATGACCTACGAGCAGTACAAACTACACTTACTCGTAAAAATATAAAGACGACATAATACAATGAAATAGTATCTCCAAGTGGTACTACCTACCACCATGGGGCCTTGGACATGCTGCTATTTCTATCCTGCAATTTGGCCTATTTGGTTCAAAGATGAAGACTGGAATTTGTTTACAAAATCCCACAACATTAAGGATGGGTGAACGTTACATAGTTTTGTAATTGGATTAGAATTTTTTTGTAACTTGGTTAAACTTGTTGCGTCATAAGTATTAAATGAATAAATTTCATAATTTTATATATTTTTATGAGATATTATATTAGAATTATCAAATTGTTCATTTGAATATGTAGTCAAATAAAATACAAATGTTAATAAAAAAATCAAGAATCACTACGATCAGAATTTCAAAATTACGTAACATCATTTGCGACCGGAAATTTGGCCGCGAAAGATATATTTTTAACGACCACAAAATTTTCCGGCAGCAACTAACTATTTACGACAGGAAAGTTTTTCCCGCCGTCACAATTTTTAACGGCGAAGTATATTACACTCGCTTGCGACGGGAATTTTTTGATCGTAATTGTTTAATTGTGACCGAATTATTATTTTTAGCGACCATTTTTCCCAACGTTAATTGTCTATTTTTTTAGTGGGATTTGTTTATTTTTCTTTACATTAATAAATTTGTAGTTTGATAGATTCATTGAAGAGCTGAAAATGGAGGAAGTGGGTCCATGTAGGGGACAAATGGTATCCCATAATTACAAAACTTGCAACTGAGGCATCACAAAGCATGACTAGCTGCTTTTAACAAAGTTGTAGTGTATGGGGTCATTCATCTTAGTCAAGTAGCCATCATTTTATATTGGATAACACCAACTCTAAATACATCATTTCCATTCAAGATTTTTAAGGTTTATGCCTAACTTTTGTCTCAAAAACATCATCAATCCTTAAATTATCATAAGCCATTTATACATTTTTATAGTCCCATTTTATTCTATGATAAGAAATCGGAATAGTAGTCGAAGTAAAAATAAGAGTAAATGAGATTAGAAATCATCAATTTTATGTATTATTTTATTGCATAAAAATAGTGTTTAGATCCTAAAAAAATAAAAGAGACAATTTCTAATAGATCACCGGATAACAAGAGTCTCTTACAAGCGAATTTAGAATTTAAAGCAAATGAACAAACATCAAAAAAACACCAAAATGAGACAACCGTCGTTTGCCTTAACGCTCAAGTCAGTAAATGTTCTAAAAAATTGTCAAAAAAAATCGCACCTTTAAGTATGTTTGCAATTTAAACCAATTTTTTTAATTTTTATAATATTGTCCCAATTTCATCATTTCGCTACAATTCTAGCAAGAAAAGTTATCATCAATTTAACTTTTTCAGTTTCGGTTGAATTTATATACTAATTTTGTAATTAGAAGAATTCATTTTTTAGAATTTAAAAATAAAAATAAAAATAATGTTAAAATTTAATCCTAAATCTTTAATTTTTGGTGGTTGAAGTAAAAAAAAAGTTTGAAGTTAAAAATAATTTGAACTCTAGTAGAACCTTAAAAGGAAAGGGAGGAGGGGGCGGGGGTACCTTTTACGAACTTAAAAGATATTTTAAAGATTGAGTGAAAGTTCAAAACACAATAAGATTTAGAGTGTTTGAATCACAAACCGGTTTTAATCCGCTACTCAATTAAAGATTGAGATTTTATTAATCCACTAATAATGGTGTTTTGAGCTTAACAACAAACTAATACAAAAGCGTTTTTTTAGAACTAAACTCAAACTTACTGGTATATTTTTTTTTTAAGGCTAATCACTAATCTATAACACTAATGATTAATAAATAAAAGATTATAAAAAAAAAAACAATCAATTAAATTGATATACAATAAATAAAATAAATAGAAAGTTTAGCTCAAGTACTATTGTTGTCTTATCATATCATATTGGCTCTATCGTTCTTTGGAATTTTTCGTTACGGCTTTGTAGTGTTCTTTTATGTTAACTGAGTTTGATTTGTTCAATTCAATGATCTTTTAAAAATATTTATGCTGTTTCTCAACAATTTTTTAAAGATTTTACAATTATTTTTTTAGTTATTTGAGGAAGGATCGCATGTTCTTTTAAGGAAAATGCTTTACAACCCACTTTTTTTAATCCATTTTTATAACTCTCCTTATGTGGTAGTATTTCATTCGTTCATTTTTCTTTGAAAATCTTTATCTCAAAAATTAACTTGAATCCATCCACTCTTTTACTGCCATGTCAGGAGGGTTATGATAAGTGAATTAAATAAAATAATTATAAAATATTACTCGTCTTTTAAATATTTGATTGTGACTAATTCTAACGAACGAAAATATAATATATCGCTCTATAAAAGATAAAATTATCAACTATAATTCGAGAGATTCTTATATAGACCCAGTCCACCACGTCATCCATGTACTAAACCTCATATTATGAGACCTTATTAAAATAATGGCAATATCGTAATATTACTATTTAAAAGTATAAAAAAATAACAAAATAAAATTACGATAGTGTCACTATTTTAATGACGTGTCATAATGTGATAAAGTGAGTGTACGTAAAAATTTCTCCTATTTCTTAGAAGAAGAGAGGAAAAAAATAGCACACTTAAGATACCATTTTTATAAATCACTTTCCACAAATAAAAACACAACGTAATTATGTGAATGGCCTCTTACATAAACCTTTAAATTTTCGAAATTTTAATTATGCCAAAAATGATGTTTTTTCTTTTAATTTTATCCATTATTTTTGCTTGCCAGTATTGTACCTTAAACCCTACAAAATTTTGTGTTTGCCTCCTAACAAGTTATAATAATTAATGTTGCTAGTCCCAGACATGCAGCAAACTTTTGACCCATTTCATGTGACCATTGTTCCAAAAATGTTACAAAATACTCCCATAAAAATAGATTTAATTATTATTTTAAGAAATTCTAAAATATAGACCAAATTCCATTTAATTTAGTTAAGATATTAAATTTATTCTTAATCTATTTAACCATTCAAATTATATTTTTCTAATTATCATTTAATAATCACTTAATTCAATATAGAAATTAATAACAAATTTAATTTTTCAAAATTTATTTGTAATTTCAATAAGCAATTTTTGTTTTCAAAGCATACAATTATGATTATTTAAAACATCAATTTAAGGGTATAATAGAAAGTTAAATAACTAGTTTAACTTCTATTTCTTAATTTCCGCACAAATTCAATTAGGCCTATCTTTGTGTGACGGAGGGAGTACTACTTTATATTATAGAACTAAGACTAAAAAATTTCACTACGTAATAGTTTGATGGTGAAATTATTCTAATTTGCGGGTAACTAAGTTTTACGAAAATTAACTTTTATTTACTTTTGCTAAAAAATTAATTTAATTTTAATTTACTTAAAAAACTTTAAGCAATGAGAAGTTTTTAATAATTTTATATCAAATTGATTCAAATTGACAATTGAATTTCAGCATGTCATTTTTTATCTTACATCAATAATAAATATTAAATTTTGGCTTAATCGTGTAAAAGTATTCAATTTTTTTATTTATTTTTGACATTTTTAAAATCATCAATTTTATTCCATTTTGCAATTTTCAGTTGCAATTATATTCATTTTTTTAAAATTAGATTTTTTTTTCACTCTAAAAAGGTTCAAATATATCCTTCGAATTCGGCATATAGTCTAATAAGCCTTAAATATTTTTTAAAAAATACCAAACAGGGACAAAGTCAGAATTTATTTTTGGAAGGGTGTAAATGAAAAAATAGATGGTTGGAGGGATATAAAAGTTAAAATCGTTTTACTTTGGAGGATAAAAAAGCTAAAAATATATTTTATAGAGGGTGAAAAGTATTTTTGAAAAAATTTGAGGGGGGGGGGGATAATGCCCCTACTAGCCCCCCTTTTCCCCGTGTTTGGTACTAAAAATTAAGATTATATATCAAATATGAAAGAAATTTGAATTCAATTTAAAAAAAATGAGTACAATTGAAACTGAAAAATTATAAATGAAGTAAAATTGATGATTTTAAAAATTTAAAATATAAATGAATAAAGTTGAAAATGTGAGATATTTTTGGACAGTTAAACCTAACTATTTATAGTCATTATTTTTTTGGCTTAATTATTTAAAAAACTCCACCTTAAACTTTTTTTTTCGTTTATACCTTAATCTTATAAAAAGGTCAGTTGTACCTAATTTTGGGGTTTTAGGTTTTATCTCTATACAATTAAATGTGGTGCATTTTTATGTTAGATTAGATTAGAAAAATTATTTTAGTGTTTAATAGTTAAATTTTTATCTTTTTATGAATAGATTTTTAAATTTTAAATAAGCTTTAAAACCTTACTGAGATCCGAAATCGAAATCTCAGAAATGTTAGCTAGTTGGAGTAAGACTCACTGCCGTGTTATCCAATTTATTTCCTAACTCTTTTGTTAATAAGAATCAATTTTCATTAATAATCAATTTTTCGCTAGAAATTATAATTTTATTAGATATTTGTGAAATCCATAATAAATTGTATGAAAAATTAGTTTAATTATTAATATTGTACTATTGTTAGACAAATATATATTATTATTTTTTTAAAATAAAATAATCATAGAAAATACCATTAATGGTGTTCCCATTACTTGGAACAATTTGATTTACTAGTGAGGTCCATAATCTTGAAAGCATATTGCTATACTATACATTATGAAAAGTTACATTCAAACTGAATAAAAATAGCCACTTCATTGTCATTCACTTAATTTTTTATTTTTCGACTGTCAACATCCAAATTAGAATATAATAAAATGAAGAACATATTTTTATGTTCACATGATCCATAACGTTTCTTTATCAGATTTTAACAGTGCTATATACACAGAAATATTAGCTGATAGAATTTGCAATTCGTATCTTTGAGGGCCAAATAAGAGTGTGTATTCAGTTCAAATTAAACCAAATCAAATATTAAAAATATATAATCGTAAAATAAACCATATTAATTTTGTAATTTTATTATTATTTTAAATTAAAACTAAACCAAACTAAACTACTTTGTCCAATTGATTTTTCAGGTTGAAGTTATTTGTGTTAAAAGGTAGATTCATCTTTCTATTAATAAAACTGAATCCAATTTTCATTTATCATTTCAAATCAAATTGAACTTAATTTTGTTTGATTTGAGTGAACTAATCAAGTTTCAAATTACGTTTTACACATCAAATTGGGTCAAGTGTCCAATCATATTATAATTTTTTTTGTCCAATGTTTATGTAACTAGATGTTCAATTCTAACTACTCTTTAACAATAATGGGCCAACATGTTTCTGAAAAACATGAGCATTGTGGGTCTCATAGATTTAACTATGTTTTGTCGCAATTCATAAGCAACTTGTTTTGATGTGGCTTGGGCCTAATCCTTGTGTGGGTCACTTTTGTCGTTTAAGTTGTCTAAAATAAGCCCTATTTGTCTAGGGTTAGACCTACTAAATTGTACCTTAGCTAATTTTACAAATTATTCATCCATTGACTATGGAAATGACTGATTGTAAGAGGTTTTTCATAGCATGTCTATGCCGTTGGTGTTTATCGATGATGTGATATGGCTTCGGAGTTAGGAGACATGTCCAAGGGATGGGTTTCCTACAATGTTTGTTAGCAAAGGTGCAACTATTGATTTTGAGATTGGAACTTTGATAATATTATATAAGGTAATCTTGATGATAATTAGTTGATGGACTAGTTTATGATAAAATAGTTTGTGGTAATCGAGATTATAAGTTAATCCTGTGATTAGGCGCAAGAAACTGAACAAAAAATAATAAGAAATAATCAAGCAAACATCAAAATAGAAGAATAAAGAAATAAACACATAATATATGTAGTTAGGTGAATTGTATACTTATACGGGCAAAAAGATAAACAATTCTCTAATATCAAAATAAAAAATTATAAAAGAATGATTAAAGATCCATCTAACATCAAATTCAGTCAAACGGTTTGATCTGTATTAGTGATATGCACTAGGTCAATCATGTTTGACCATGTTTTGACTTTATCATTTTATTATTTATTGATTGCAAGTTTTTATCATTTTATATTAATGATTAAAATACTTGAATGGTTAATTTTTTTAAGGTCATCAAGTATGTGACTTGATAGTAGAACCCTTAGATTTTATAAAAGAATAACATATCATCTATCCCTAGTCTTAATAGAACATTGAGACTAGTATGATGTTGACTGATGATTATGTTTTACTAATCATGTATATGAGATATTAAGTCAAATCATAGGTGCTATTTGAGAAATAAGGCACTGAATGACCCACTATGAGAATACTACATAAATCACTGTCATAAATAATTCTCATTACAGTTCTATTAGTATAATCCTTTAACCTTGAAATCATCATGGATTTCTACATAGCTATTTCATATTTTGATACAGTCTTGCATTATCTTTAACATGATAACGGAATAGATTGTCATTGGATATGAAAATAACTATGTGAGAAATATGAGTGACTGAGAAGGAATTTGTCCCTCATTTATTTGAGTAAGATATCTATGGGCTCCTTGAAGAAGATAGACTGAAGGAAATGCATGACCATGCTAAATGAATTAATAAAGAGTTATCATTTTCAGTCTACTTAGAGTCAAGAAACTAATGATTAAATATTATAAGGATGACAAGACTATGCCTTATATTTCAACATAGATATCGAGAGACAAAGGGATTAAAATATTATTGTAAATGGTTAAATCAGATTGTCGATATTCGTATAACTTGGGTAGTCATAATGTCTTGCTAAAGGCCAATTATTACTTGTGGGCTGGAATAGGGATTTCGGGCCTACTGCCAACGTTATATGAACCTACAGGGTTGCATACTAAGAACAGGCGCAAAACAGTTATGGGTTGTACAAGCCCAATGTGATTAAGTGATTAATTATTTTATATATATATATATATATATATATATTTCGTAATATATATATATTAATTCGGAATTAAGGATAAGTGTTTTTCTTAATTTATTATTTTTCGAAGATAATAAATATAATAATTAATATATATGGATGATTATTAAAAAAGGAGTTTTTGATAAATATAAACTTGTAAGAATTACAATGAGATTGAAATTCGAATTTGTCTCAAATCCTAGTGTTGTTGTATCACTATAAATACACATTAAGCAATTGGTTTGAAAATCACGAAATTCATTATTTACTAAATCACTAAAATTCGAAATTGCTTGTGAAGCATAGTGCTAGCACACAAGCACTAGTTTTGGCTAAAGTCTGTTCGTGTGGATACTCGTAGAGGACGCATTCTTTTGGAGGCGTTTCTGATCCGAGGTCAGGTATCATCAAAGTGAACCACCTCCTTCTTTCCTACATTGCTGTTGAATTCGACATATAAGTAAGTATTAATTCTGTAGTTAATCTATTTATTCGAATTACATGAATCTTGGCTTAAGTTTTAGATAAAATTCTTGAAATTCCGCTGCGTTATGAACCTAGAAAACTAATATGATCAACTCAACAAAGAAGATAAATCCAACTAATGCTAGATATATTCGTTCCGCCTTACAAACTCTAACTAGTCCAAAATAAATATAATGAAGGTATTTATAGAGACTAAACCAGACTATATAAAAAAAAAAATTTAAGTTTGCTGATCACCCTGACTTGCACCATGGTCGTGGTGCTGCTCGTGGTGTCACCATAACTGAGGTACAGTTCATGGCTAAAATCTAATATTTTATATTTTATAAAATAATAAATAAATATTTTATTCAATTTTAAAACTGATAAAAGCTGCCTATTAATATTAACTTCTAAAAATTAAAATAAGTGTTTTATTACAATTTTAAATTCATAAAAATACTTATTTAGTATAAATATTTTATTTTAGTTGGAAAACTAATGAGAGTTACACATCACTAATTAATTTTAAAAATTAAATAAATATTTTATTTAAATTGGAAATTAATAAGAGAATTATTTACTACTAACTACTTTGACCCTCTCAACTATATATATATATATATATATATATATAGATTCCTAATAATATTCACCTTAACTTCTCTTGCATCATAGACAGATATTAGATTCATAATCACTACTCCTCTTTAACTTTGCACTGTTACCGTGCTGATGCAACTTAAAAACTCTAAATAAGTTTAAGAACGTCTTATACTCAATGTTGTCAAAACCGACCCGACCATTGAACCGGTGAAGACAGAGGGTCAAGGGTTAGAAATTCAACCGGGGTCGAACCGAGGTTCAACCGGGGGTTAAAAATAATAATATATTTAAGAATTATTAATATATTTTTATGAAAAACAAATAATTAATATAGTGAAATATATTGAAAAATAGAAAACCAACTTGTTTTGTACATATATAATACAAATAAAGTTTAAACATAAAAAAACTATTAGCCCGATGGTGTTAGATATTGTATATTAGTGTCATGGGCATGGGTTCGAATCCCAGCCTTGCCATTCTCCTTTTTTAAATTAAGGAAAAGTGCAACATTTTGGTTATTTGGTCGAACCAGCCGGGTATGGATCCGGGTTTACCGGTCAAATTGTTGAAAACTACGGATTACCCGGACGGTTCGACGCGGGTTGGCCGGTTCCCTAAATAAAGGAGTTTTTAGTGCAACCCGAACCGGTTACCTGACCGGTTCCCGGTTTTTCCGGGTGAACCGGCCTGTCCGGTTCGGGTTTGACAACCATGCAGTTATACTTATCAATATAAAATAATATTAAAAAAATTTTATCAACCTTACACGTTTTCTCATTTTAATCACATAGTTTAAATTTTCTCATTTTTATGTATTTTTTCTCAAATTCATGCACGGTGCTGAGATGTCACGGTTCTATTGGTGTAATTCGCTGAGGTGGATGCCATTTTACACCAATGAATGAGTGCCACCTCAGCACCGTGTATTAATTTGAGAAAAAGTGCTAGTTCGTGCATGAAAATGGAAAAATTTTGAATGCGTGATTAAAATGAGAAAACGTATAAAGTTCGTGATTTTTTTTAACGTTAACTCTTAAAAATAACACCAAATTAATTTTTTCACTTTATTGTTTGATTATTAATATTAATAAAATTTAGTTATTCAGTCAACTGAAACGAAACCAAATAATAATTTTAGTTCAGTTATAGTTCAATTAAATAAATAATATCAATTATAATTATAATTATGAAAAGGCCAAATGTCGTAAAAAGGCCAAACTTTTTATAAAAGTTTCACAAAAGTTCCGACCTTTTAATTTTGTCAATTTTGGCCAAAAACTGATTATTTGGTTTCATAAAAGTCTCGATCTTTCAATTTTGTCGATTTTGGCCAAAAATGGATTATTTGGTTTCACAAAAGTCCTGACCATTCAATATATGTGCATGCCACGTAGGCGCCACGTAGGCAAATTGAAATCAAACTGAGAGTTGGCCACAATTGAAACCAAATAATCTGTTTTTGGCCAAAATCGACAAAATAAAAAGTCAGAATTTTTGTGAAACTTTTATAAAAAATTTGACCTTTTTATGACATTTGGCATTATGAAAAATTGGAAATATTCGGCTATGCTTAATTTTGTTGGGTTTGGAGATAGAACCGTGATGCACATCCTCGATCACGATGATGAGTTTTTGGCCAGTTCATCAAATAAATTCACCATAACTTAAACTTGCATCAATACTGGCAAAAAAAAAAACTTGCATAAATACAATTAAAATCAGTGACATAACCAAAGAGTTTATCCAGGGGGTTGAATTTTCTTTTGAGCGAACGGTATAACGTTTGTTTTATTATTATTTTAACTCAAATGATATGTCATTCAACTAATTTTTTTTACTTTTATTAGCTAAATGATAAATTATTTGGGCGAAAAAAAAATTTGCTTTATTTTTTGAACTAACTGTATTAGTAATATTTTTCAAATAATTCCGTTAAATAAACAATTTATACGACAATGTGTTTTGATTTAAAAATTTAATTAATTACCAACGAACTATAACTCAAATGATATAAGCGTTGAGCAGCAAACTGTTAAGGTCGTGGGTATAATTTTTCCTACAAGTTCTCTCCAATTATACAAAAATTAAGAATAAATTAAGGGTTCAAATAATTCTTTTATACTAATAGTTAGAGGGTTGAAGTGAACCCCCCCAGGAGGGGCGAAGAAGGGTCGACTGAATCTTCTTGACTCCCTCTAATCCGGTCCTGATCAAATGTTTTTGCCGTTACCCCAGCTCAACTCTTCTTTTATCTATATCAATTTCTTCTCGAGTTTCTTTCTACTACACTTGTAAAAAATTTAAACAATAAAACATTTTTTTATGAATACAATAAAACACTATTATTAATATAGAGGAGTTTCTTTGTACTGCATTTGTAATTGACAATAAAAGATTATCATTAATATGGAGAAATCATATAATACAACCAAATGAATAATAGTAAAAGTTTTTACTATATGTAGCCTATAACTATACAAAACTCATTTCAAAATATGAATATACATTATAAACAAAAAATACTAAATTACTGGAAAATGGTATTTTAATTTGGTGATTTGCACGAGTACTCTAATTTAATTTTCTAAACATTCTCTATATTCTTAGTCTTGGTCATCGCAGGCTCGAGCATGCATTATGAAACTAAGATACGTAGCAGTCTAGCAGACCGCCATCCATCCGATTATCCCCTATCATTTCGGCAATACTTTTTTCTTCTAATCATCTCATGCCGTTTTTTTTCTTTCAGTCACGAACTATTTTCGACCACATCATTTCGAACAACGTGTTGGTCAATTTCTTGGCGATGTTCAACTATTTCAAATTGAGTTGGGAAGCTTGAAGTTTCAGAGAAAGTTGGTGATCTAATATAAGAAGATAATCTTGGAGAATTGGTTCGGTCTGGGGATTCCATTGTCCTACTGGTGATTGATTTTGGAGATGCAACAGATTCTTTGTTTTTTCTTTTTTGCTTCACTTGTGCATGCCATTGCTTTATTACATTTGCTGTTTCGTCCTCTAATATTGCCCTCTTGTACTGTGATCCCATCTGTATGTGAAACAAATATAACATTCTCATTGTTCCTCAATTCATGAATATAGATATATAAAATTTTCTGGCCATCTTTTAGGATGAATTATAAAAACAATATATGAACTTTCATTGTGTTTTATAATTATAAAAAAAACTTTAAATTTGACAAATCAGTTACATATTTTCATTTTTTGATAAATTTGAATACCGGTTTATATTGAAAATATGCTAATTATGTGGCTGTCAGATCAATGTATATATTCTCATGTCCATACTAGCGTTAAAAAATGTGTTGTTGGTTACTATTGTGTCAAATTTTGAAGTTCATATTTATTTGTGATCACACTAAAATTTATGATTTATTTTGCATTTAACCCCTTTTTATTGGAGTAATACTTTATGCTCAAGAAATAATCACATATAACTTTCAAATAGAGGCAAATTTCCACTAAAAGAACACTTGCCTGAGTTACTAAAGCATATAAAGGAAGAGTAATGTAGCTGCATAATATTTGAACGGTCACCCTACAAAGATTAGCCATCACAATATTCATTAATCATAAAATCAACCAGTAATATCAAATTTTATATTTGTGTGTATGTGTATATATACACACAAAATTAAATTAGAATATTAGTGAAACTTACGCTAACACCACCCTAACAACGACGATTTCAACATGTTCATGGTAGCAAGATGATATCCCGTATTGAAACTGAGAGGGGAAAACACAACGAAATTATGATAAAAATGATAATTATGCATGATTAAAATAAATAGATAAAATGAAATAATTAATATATCTAAATCAAATTATGATAAAATAGATTAATATATCCCGTATAAAATATTATATGACTTTGATCTAATAATTTTATGATCTATATCAATTATAAATGACAAAATGTTTAAGGATTGACTAAACTATCAAAAAAATAAATTGTTCATAATATTTTTTTTATAATTATAGATATTTTTATTGAATAAAAGGTCATTCCGGTTTCTAAACTTGTAACTCGGGATTAAATAACTAACTTTCATCTATTTTGATTAATTAAGGATAATTTTTTTATTTTTTAGACCACATAAGGAACATTCTCTATTTATATGTCAATTAAGGATAAAATTGGATCATTTCAATCTTTGAACTTGTTCATTTTGTACAATTTTACCTTACTTGACCTTAAAATAGAAAATATTATTTTTAATTGATCAAAATAATTGAGAGTGTGTTATCTGATCTCATATCACAAGTTCATTTATCAGATTGACCTTTTGCTATAAATTTATTATTTTACTTTAATACATTATAGGCTATTTGATAGAATTAAAGATAAAAAGGGAATTCATACCGTAACCCAAACAAAAAATGCAACCTCAAACGCATTCTGAAAAATACGAGAAGTTAATTAATCGATTCGATTAGATAAATTCAATCCCAGTGTTTCAAATTTCAACTTTGCATTTCTAATTGAATGGAATAAAATAATAATAATAGATTAGGATGTGATTAAGGAGAGATTAATTACCACAAACAAAGTATAGTGTAGAAGTGTCAAGACATATCTAGGATGATGGAACCAAAATAGATTGTCATTTGGTTGGACCAATATTGCTCCTTTTATTACATTATTCTGATCCTTGAGTTGCAATGCCATTTTTGCCACAACTACTTCTAGTTTTGTTCCAAGAACTAGCACTATCTACAACCATAATCAAATTCCATGTTAATTGTATTTAAAAAATAAAGAATATATTAAATACTATATAATACGGAAACAGAAATGCTGAAATAGAAAACAACAAAATAATTTTTTTAAATAAAAAAATATATGATAATTATAGAGTTTTGAAGTTTTATAAAGGTTTTTAAGTAAAATTATTTAAGACAATAAATAAAAATGAGAGAAGAAATTAAGTTTTGAGAGCGTACAATGAGAGGGAGAAATGATACCCAAAGATACACATGCCAACCTGTTTAAATTTAAATTGGGGTACACAAACAGTTAATTTTTTTATTTTTTTTTCTCTTGTAAAGATGAAACAGTTAAATAATTACTAATTACTCACCATGCACATCCACAAGCATGAAGACGACAACCAAAAACCACATGAGAGGACTGAATTGAAAAGAAATATGAAAAATTCAGTACTACTATGCTATTCGGGAAAACTATAAAAATATGTATTTTACCTTTTATAAAACTAAAGCATGAAATAAACGTAAATTTGAAACCTGATGCCGACAACAACTTTGAAATCATCCTCTAGAGATCGCTGTATATACTTTTGGAAATTGAAAGAATTGTTGTTGTTGGATAAATGAGCCTGTCAAATATTACTATTAGTGACCAACTTTATTGAATTAGTGACACCTATAATATAGACTACAGTATCTACATAAAGAAACACTCACGGAGATGAAGCCGTGGCGGAGGGTGAGATAGTCAACTTTGGCGACGGAGCTGAAGAATTGACGGAAAAAGCATTTCTATACGACACATCGTTCGCCAAAATAAGACAACAGAAGCAATTTAGTTATTTTTTTTTTTTTTTTATGAATAGCAATTTAGTTAATTAACCGATTAAACTCACAATATTGGAAACTAAAATGTATTTATCTACCACTACTATAATTCATTTGCTTGATTGTAAAAATTCTAAAGCTTTGTCAATTTGACAACTTTTATTTAATATATCCACCACTCGTTTAGAGCTGAAATGCTGTTATCTTACTTAACGTGTATAATATTAAGGCAGATTAGCTACAATTTGAAAAAATAATTTGACAAAATTTTAAAATGTTGCAGATTCAAAAAATAGAGTAATATATTTAAAACAAATTATAATTATGGTTAGATAATTATATTTTGCCTTAAAAGAACGTGGAACTTACAATCCAAAGTTGGACAGATGTTGTTGTGCAAGAATTCATGTGTCTGCGACCAAATGTGGTTTGTCTTGTGAATCTAAATCGATTTGGATCTGCAAAATTATACTACCAACTTATTGAATGCGTATGGATATCGTGATAATGAACAATAATATATCCCCTCTAAATTCTAATTAAATCTTTAATCCTTTTAGTACAATAAATTGGGAATTTTTGTTATAGTACGAATCAAGCTTTTATATCTCTATTATTTTATATTTTAGCTCAATCTCTTAAAAATACCACATTTTTTGACATTTTTTTGGTTTATGGCGAGCTTTTTTAAACGTTAATTATAAATACCACATGGAACTTTTTAATTATAGCCTACTTGGTACTTCGTAAAAAAAAAACTTTTTTATTATTTATTTATTTATTTATTTAAAGCCCAAATTTGTCCCTTTTTATTCAATTTTTTTATTAAAACTATATTACAATCAAAAAAAATTAAACAATGAGTAGTTGGCTACAAGTACAAATCAAAACATGCTAAAATCGACGTTTTTAAAAGATTGAACTATAAAAAAAATCATAAGTGATTAAACCTTATATTTTACCATTTAAACGAGTAAATTTAGTTAATTAGATCCACTAGAGTTTGAACTCAAAATCTAATCATTTTCTTTTTTAACTCTAATTTCGCTATATATTTTTGGACGTAAAATATTTAAAATTTTACCAGTAGCAACTTGATATTCTGTTGTTTGAGTCTCATTCTCCCAAGTTCGCCAACGCTTCATCTAAATCATAAATAAAGTTGGATGATAAATCATGATTATAAATATAATAGTGTTAAGTTCACAATATTTATTGTAATGACCAATTAATACAAATTGATTTTTCCGGATTTATCGATTTTGATTAATTAATTTATTTATTTTTATCAATTGGCCCTACAATTTGTTTCCATATTAATTAATTTGGACTAATTGGTCAAAATTGATAAATTCAAAAGGTTACTATATCCTCATGTTTTTTTTGGAATTAATTGAATATAGTTGTAATATATTGGACAAATTGATATTTAAGTAAACAAACTAATAAGAAAAAGAGCAACTAATAAAAAAATTGCATTTAATTCTTTTAAATTAAGATTAAAAATAAAAATACCCCACCTTATCAACTTTTTTTGTTCATATTCCAAACTTTCAAAATCTTCAATTGTACGTTATTTTCTAATTTTCAGTTTAAATTTTATTTATTTTTAAAATTGAAATTTTTTTACTTAAAAAATATTCAAATATATCCTCCATATTTGGCACATAATTTAAATTTTAAATACTTTTTATAATATTAAGGATTTATTTAGATGTGCCAAATATGAAGGATATGTGAAACTTTTTCAAAGAAAAAAACCTCCAATTTTAAAAAAGCTGTTGACATTAAAAATTAAAAAAATATGATAAAATTTGATGATTTTAAAATTTAGAACATAGATGAGAAAAGGTGAGATATTTTATTATGATTAGAGCTCTAAACTATACACATAATAGTATGTACATTAAAGAAAACTCTAATAAAAAAATTGTTGACACTGGAAAAATGAGAAGTGTGTTAAAAGTGAAGATTCTAAATGGTTCAAATATAAATATAATAAGTCAAAATATATGTTTATATGATTAAACCTCTAAATTATACACATAATATAGACTATATAGGATTTAGGATTTATATAATACCTTTGCCCTACCCAAGGCCATTGTGAGAAGACTATAGACAATTTGCATGATTGCCAATCCAAAAATGAAGTAACTCAGCTGATTTAATCCATCTTGTGAAATAAGAGATGTCATTCCCTGAAATTTAGCCATAATATATACTGTAAAATAAAGTAACAAATTCATTATTCATTTTCTCTATAATTTCTTTGGTACCGCCTAATTCGGATTCGAGCCGGAAATATATAATTTATTAATACAATAATTAAAAGAGTGATACAAATCTACCTTTGAAGAACAATAATCTGCAGTTGTGGCCTCAGCTGCCAGAATCCTTTCTTGTAATGTTTTGGTAGTTTTAGTCATAGTGACGTGGCATGGCAACATTTTGAGAGCTAAACTGTTGGGAATGCAGATTTTGATAATATATTTTTGAGTTACTGTTAAAATTAGAGACATGAATCCCAGCACCATAAGCCCTGCAATCATCAATATCAAACAATTTTCTTCATAACTCATACTATTATTAATGCACCAAAATTAAATCAAATCTTAAGCATATATTTTTATTTTAGGTTTGATGGTCTAAATAAATGTAACTTTTTTCGCCTTTTAATCTATTTTTTATTATTTTGATAATTTTATCAAATTTTTAAAAATTGACAGTAATTTAATCTAGTCTGATTTCACTAACTATTTAATTTTACATGTATTTTAGTATTTTCAATGATGAATTAAGACAATTAATATAAGTAACTTTTTTTTTGAAAGTTTAGTTAATTTTTTTTGTGGTTTTGTACATATAACTTTTAAAAATTAATTTTCAATACATCAAACCAATTAAATAATTTTTAATATTATATTACAGTCTGCGTCAAGAATTAAACCGTTATAATTGAGCTAAAATTATTGTAATTAATTTTTTTGATTAGAATTGTTAGAAAATAAAAAAAAAAACAAATTATTTCAGTTCTCCGCATATATTATAATTCACACTTTCGTCCTCCTTATTTAAAAAGCAAATGATATAATCTTTTGCTATTAGTTTCGTTAGTTTTTTAATCCTTACGTTCAGTTTTGGGTTAGTCAATTAAGTCAAATCAGGTAGCTAAAGAAAACAAAGTTCAATTTTATTTTTAAACTTATATTTTTTAATATGCATGAATAAAATTATATTATTATAAAATTTGATGACTTATTGACTTCAATTTGTTTTGAGAAAACTGTATTTTTAGTTTTGCAAACTAAATGAAGTAAGAAAATTGAAAAAAAATCTCTCAAGAAAAAAGAAAATTAAAAAATTAAGATAAATTTAAATAATCTAAATATAATAAAGTAAATTTAAATAAATTAGATTTATTAAATCACTGAAGATTATAAAAATATAATTTTTATTTATATTTGTGTCAAAAATAATTTTAAGAACTAAATTGAAATTTAATTTTTTTGTTAAGACTAACATCAAAAATAAATAAAAGAACTAAAATATTAATAAAAATAAAAATGAAAAATCATATCGTTTGATTTTTAAATATAAAAGAATAAAAATGTGACTTATGACATATTTGAGGGGCTTAGAGTAATTTACTCTAAAATATTTAAATTTTATTAAGAATTTAATTTTGATAATTATCTTATTTTTTTAATTTTTAAATACCCAAAAGACTTTAATTTATGAAGATGAATTTCTCACTTTTGATATCACAAAATTACGGGAAAATATTTTATATGACACTTATATCTGTCTACGAAAGATAAAAAATCATATACACCAACTAAAAAAAGTTTATCTTTCATAAAAGAAAGTTTAATTATTGCAAAACATCTTAAATTCGCGGTTCACCTGACTTGAGCTTCTCCACAGCTTCATAAAGGGCATTCTTTCTACGTTTTTTGAGCCACTAGACAAACAATTTTCAAGCCAACTCAATTAATGGGTTAGAAAAAAAAAGACAAAGAATAGTCTATTAGTTGACAATTCTTTTAAGCTATAAACTTAATAATTATATTTTTCTAACTATGATAAAATTAATAAATGAGATTAAATTCAATATTTACTTTTTAAATTTGGCTAATATTATTGACATTACAATTTTTAGTAGAATCTGAAAAAAAAGATAGATGACAATTCGAAGTTTGGAGTTTGAGCTATTAGATCTTCAAAGAAAGCAATCTAAATTCAGAATTATTGCGTATAATTATAACTTACATGGCTAAGGAGATGAATCAAGTGTTCCATACACAAAGAGACGGAGATGAAAATGAAGCAAACCGTCGCCAAAGCCCAAGTCGGTGTTTCTTGAAGTGTCCGTCCGGCGGAAGTAGCCGCTGCTGCTCCGCCACCACCTGCCATTTCTTTGGAGAGCTGTAGAGATTTACTTTTTTTCTTCTATATACTAAATTAAGGAATCAGTAGACGTAGTTGAAATATTAAAGAATCAGCTGACTAACATGAAAACGATAAAATATAAGTGTAAAGAATAAAATAGAAAGTATATGAAATATTCAAATCTTGCATGATTCTCTGGTGAAGGTCATATCTACCATTTTTTATTACTTTGACTAGGTAAGCATAAACTTATAGGAGCAATATTAATAAAGCAAAAATTATTGGGAAAATTGCAAAAATGGTCTAAAATCTGTCAAGTCTTTCATTTATACATATATTTTTTTATTTTATTTTATAGGCTTCTTTTTTTTAACATATACTTAACTTTTTCTATTTTCTATGTTGTATATTTTTTTTTTATAATTTAAAGAGGGGAAGTGCTCGTGTGAGGGATTGAACCCACAATTTTGACAGTTTACTATCCAGTGCTTATATCATTTGATCTACAGCGTTTAGATGTTGCTTTGAAAAAAATTATGCACCATTCATATTGTTATTTTTTGATAAATATAAATGGTTGGTCTTTGGTGATGTAGTCACATAAAAGCGTGGTCCAGATGCTAACTTTAAGTACCGAGTGACGGGTATGCTGCCATATATATATATATATATATATATATATATATATATATATAGGATTTTAAAAGTTTAATTACATTTTATTAATTTTAGTATAATTGTAATAAAGCTTTCTATTTTCAGGCACATAACGGTCAGATAAAAAATATATTCTTTTAGTCGAAATAAATTATTATCACTCGACAAGAACATAATAATTAATCAATTCGATCGAAGATTCTATCAAAATAAATAAAGTACCAAGTAAAATTGGATCAAGGGTGGAATTAGAGAACATGCTGGATGATTGCGGATCAGTGAATAAATTTCATTATTTTAATATTTTTTTAATCATCCCACTTCATCATTATTTATTTTCGTTCTATTTGTTACAATTATCACAATAAAACTTAATGAAAACTTGATAAATTTGTAAGTCTGTTGTTTAATAGAATAATAACATATTATAATTTTTAAAAGTTTATTGATTTAAAAATATTAAATAATTGGACATCCAACATTTTGCTGATTAAAAAAATATAAAATCTATAAAAGAAAACGTTCCCTGACAAAATTTATTAATCATAAATTGTATCTTTGGAAGTGTAAGGTTATATATATATATATATATATATAAAGTCCCTTAACTATATATTTTTATGTATATAATAAAAACATAATTCTATAAAATTATAGATACAATCGATAAAATTAAAAATTGAGTTAATTCAAATAAAATATCAAACGTTTGCAGTTTTAGTCAGTTATAACCAAACCTTTCAAAGTTATCTAGTTTAGCCAATTTTGAGATATTTAGAACCTTTTCTAGCCCTTTGCGAAACAATCAAAAAATATGGCATTCGCGTATGGGCTAAACTAGCCGATTTTATGGGATTTTTAAAACATTTTCTACCGAAATCAATTAAAATCGGCTAATTTAGCCTCTTCACAAATGACAATATTTTTAATTTTTTTCGCGAATGTCTAGAAAAGGTTCTAAATATTCCAAAATGGGCTAAACTAGATAATTTTAAAAGGTTTGGTTATAACTGACAAAACTCGCAAATGTTTGGTATTTTATTGAAATTAACCCTTAAAAATTTAAAATGTAATTTTAGAAATTTAAATTAATTTGATCCAAAAATAATAGAGTTCATTATAGTTTTAATTGTTTGTTCGTTTCAGGGCATCTCCAACAAGGGTCATCAAATTAATTTAAGGTCCATTAACTATATATTTTTTATTTATCAGGTTCTTGAACTTCCATTTAGTTTAATGTGATCCTAAACTTTGATATTTTAGTTTCTCTAGTCCTTAAAATTTTATTTGGTATAATCTGATACATGAATTTTGATTTATTTTTTCATATGTTCAAACGGATACCTATTTGAGAACCTGAAGAAGCAAAATGGGTTAAGTTTTAGGACCATATAAGACCAAATGTTTAAAGAAGTTTATGTACTAGATAGATAGAAGTTCCATTGGGTTTAATAGAACATGAGCATAAACTTCCATTTGGTTCTTCAACTAGATAAATAGAAAACATAAAGTTAAGGGACTAGATTATACCAAATGGAAATTTAAAGACCAAATAAACAAAAATCGTAAAGTTAAGAGACAATATTATACTATAATAAAACAATTTTACACATGAATATTAAAATACTCTAATCATATATTTTTCATAAAAATATTAAAATTAATATAAAGTTATTATATAAATATTTTACGGGACCATAGTCTAAAAACAAAACATACTACTACAATATTATATAAAAATATTATATTAATTGGATGAATATATAATAAAAATAATTTTGTGGTTGTAATTGGCAAAAAATATATAAAAAGTTAGTTAAAATGATTAAAATATAAAAAGTAAAAAAAAAATATGCTTTTTGATGTTGAATTGATGATTATTGTTTGAGCGAATTTGATGATTATTTATCAAATTAATATTTAATGATTCAATTTTAATGGCTCTTGTTGGAAATGACCTCGATCAAATTAGAAGCAAAATTTGTTTAGTTCACATGACTTCTACATGTGAACAAAATTATGAAAATGCCGCTGTTCATATTATTAATTCACTTCTTTTTTTTTATCAAGGCAATAGCTATCACAAAAATTTCTGTATGTTTTTTATTTTTTTCTCTTTCGTTCGTAAGCGTTTTTTTTAACTCGCTCTCTATACTTTTAAAAATAGTTTTGTAAAGTTCTTTTATTAATAAAAATATAAAACGTGATCAAGTAATACTATTTTGACAGTACATGGATCAAATAAAAAATAGAAAGTTTATAAAACTAGTTTCAAAAGTGGAGTACATAACACATCACATTGCTTGTCAAAAAAAAAAATCCACATTGGATAAAATTTAAATAAGAATAGAAACATTAAAAGTGTATATATAAATTTTATTATTAAAAATGACTAATTTTTAGTGACATTTTAAATATATTATTGTTGAAATATTAATGATTTTCATATGTAACTTGATATTTTTAGATAAAAAAAGATAAAAAAAATTATTAATTAAAAGTTGATTGATGAGTAAATATATATATTTTTATATTTGAAAAGACATATTCCATTCATCTAAACAGACTACAAGAGTCTGTAAATTCCAGTTGTACTAAAATATGATATACCATACAAATTTTTCTGCATATTTTATTTTTACACATATTATTCGATTTAAAAGAGTCTTATGCTACTTAGAATATTATTACAAGGCAAAAAAGAAATATTGTGTGTATCTATTATAACCTTTAAATTATAGAAAATTATATTATCTTCTACCGTCGTAAGGATAATGTTACCTAAAGGATAATTTAACACTAATTATATAATTAAATTTATAATTAAATCAAATTAATTAAAATTCTAAAATCACCACATTCCACCCAAATTCTGTTAATGATATGCACTAGGTCATTCATATTTAAACACATATTAATTTTATCTTTTTATTATTTATTAGTCAGCATTTTTATTATCATTTTATATTATGATATAAATGCTTGAATGATTAATTTTTCTTAAGATCATCAAGTACGTGATTTGATAGTAAAACTTTAATATTAATAAAGAATTATATTCGAACTATCCCCATTCTTAATAGTATACTAAGACTAATATGATGTTAACTGGTGATTATATTTTACTAATCATATATCTGAGTAATAAGTTAAATCATAAGTGACATTTAAAAAATGAACTACTAAATGACTCATTATGAGAATACTATATAAATCATTGTTATAAGTATTTTTCATTATAATAACGTTAGATCAATTCTTTGACCTTGAAATCACAATAGATTTCTATATAACTATTTCACATTTTGGTATAATCTTATATAATCTTTAATAGGATAATGGAATAGATTATCGTTGGATCTGAAAGTAAGTATGTGAGAAATGTGAGTGACTGAGAAGAAATTTGTCCCTCAATTATTCGAATAAGATATCTATGGGCCCCTTGAAAAGATAAACTGAAGAAAATGCATGGTGCTACTAAATGAATTGATAAATAGTTATCATTTACAGTTTACTTGAAATCAAGAAACTAATAATTGAATATTATAAAAATGACATTACTATATTTTTATATTCAATCTGGATATAGTGAGATAAAGGAATCATAGTATATATATATATATATATATATATATATATATATATATATATATATATATATATATATATATATATATATAAAGATAATTGATATTCATATGACTTGAGTAGTCATAATATATTGAAAGAGGTCACTTATAATTTATGAGCCGAAATAGAAATTTTGGGCCTACTGCCATATGAACCTACCTGATCACACACTAAAAACAGGCTAAAAATAGTTGTGGGTTGTACAAGACAAATAGAAGTAAATGATTAATAGATAAATATATATATGTAATTCTCATTATACATAAATATATAAGTGTAATTATCAAAAAGGAATTTTTAATATACATAAACTCAAAAAGAGTTACCAAAAATATAGTGTTTGAATTTAAATGCAAAACATGTTTTGAGTAAACCTAGATGTGCTATTGTTCTATAAATACTCTTATGCCTGAAATTTTACATATGTGTTTTTGAAATTAACACAAGATATAGTCACAAAATATTTATGTAACTGCTTTCTGAAGCAATAATGTTAGCACACAAAACACTTGTTTTGGCAAAAGTCTGTTCGTGTGGATATTCGTAGAAAACATATTTTTTTGAAGGCGTTTCTGATCGGAGGCAAGGTATCACCAAAGTGAACCACCTCCTTCCATCCTATATTGATGTTTGAATTCGACATTGAGTAAATCATATCTATACAACTTTATCGGTCCATTCGAATTACTTGGATCTTATTTTGGGTTTTTTCAATATCTTTGAAATCTGCTGCGTTATGAACCGCAAAACACAACAAATCCACCACTAGACACCTCAATCCCACCGTCGGCCATCTCAATTTTGCCGATGGCCATGTTCTCAGACGGGAATAGACCCGTTTGAAAACATACGAGTTTGTTCTCGATCTATTCATTCTTGAGAATGAATATTCGGTGTTCATCCTCTTTGAGGCTGATCTCAGATAGGTTCATCCTAAAAAAGAATGAATAGATCTTGGTTTATTACAACGGTTCATCCTTAAAAAGGATGAGCATTGTTCATTCTCACATAGAGGATGAACCATCTTTTGTGAGGGATGAATAAGTTCATCCTCTTTGTAAGGTTGAATACGATATGTTCATTCTCAAAGAGGATGAACCGATTGATTTTTTTTTTGAGGATGAACAAAGTTCATTCTCAAAGAGGATTTTTTTAGAAGGCTTTGAGAAATTTACGAATATTAGTTTTGTTTTTTAAGTTTAAAAATATAAAAATTATAAATAAAAATAAAACTTTATTAAATATCAATTTGAAAAATAAAATAATTAGGAATTATCTTAATTTTTTATTTTTAAATAGAAAGTATATTCCATTTACTGATGTGAGAGTGGAGACAGGCTGATTTGATGCACTTTAATTTAGTTGTGAGTTGATTTGTACTAAAACTAGATAAAATGATTTTTTTAATATTTTATGTTAAATTCAGGAGGTAAATTGATCCTTTCTTCAAAATAGGAAAAAGAGATATTTATGGCAAATTGACTTGCACCTCAATTTTTATACAGTTCTTTGACTTTCACTTAACCACAATTATTCATACAATGATATTTTCCTACGTGGGACACACCCTTTTAATTCAGGCTTTCGTGTCTATGATATTAATAATTTAATAATAAAACTTTTTATTTCAAGAAAAATTTATTTAGTTTATCGAATAGTTTTAATTCAAATATAAAAGTTTTGAAAATAATTTATTTGAAAAAAACTTAGAATTAGAATAATAAAGTAAAATTTAAATTTAAGCAGATATTGATTAAAAATGTATTATGGAGTTTAGATACCACTTGATTATTTAAATCCTCCCTTTCAAAATTATTGACATAATATTCTATTTTTATAATTTAATTACAATAATTTTAGTCAACTTTTCATATTCACTAGTATTTTATTTTTTAAAACTAAGTTTAAAAATAACCTTAAAAATTATTTCTATTAATTAGAGCCTTATTACTTAATATTCATCTTTTTTCATTTCTTTCCAACTAAAAAATCTCTCTGCCTCTCTCTCTCTTTTCAATTTTTTTCTTCTTTTACTTCCTAGATTCTGTGATTTATTTAATACGCGACCACATTGTTACCGTCGCCGTCTTTTTCCGGTTGTTTTCTCGTCACTTCATCGTCGCCATCTTTTTTCAGTAATTTCATTGTCGTTGCATTTTTCCGTTAATTTTTTCGTCGATGCGTTTATTCCAATGAATTTCTTGACACTGTTTTTGTTAGAATTAATTAAAAATTAGATTTTTAGTTGTTATTTGAATTTAAAATAAGTCAATATTCTATCTAAAATATTCCTATTATCTCTAGGTTAAAATATTTTAGTAGTTTATTCAGATTTTATTGTTAGGAAATTGCCTATAAAAGGCTATGATGTGTTATTGTAAATGAATAAGAAAATCAGTGTTATCTTCCATCTCATTATTGTTCTTGAATTTCAACATGGTATCGGAGCCATAAATAATTCTGAGAGTTTGTGAGAAGTGAAATACACAAAAAAATAAATGGAGAGTGAAATATCGCTTCCATATTTAGCAGTTCCAATTTTTGATGGTGACAATTATCAAGCATGGGTTGTCAAAATTACTGTCAATCTTGAAGCGTTGGATTTGTGGGAGGCAATTGAAGAAAACTATGCAAAAATGGCGGAAGTCGAAGAAGAAACTTTATTATAATTTTGTTGGTGAGATGTGCACCAAAAGATGATTTGGAGAGAAAGTGCTCCTACAGTGAAAATGATGAGATGTGCATCATAGTGAAGAGAAGTGCTTCATCAAAATTGAAGATGAGAGAAGTGCTCATTTTTTTTTAACGGAAGAGAGAAGTGCTCATGAAATTTTAATTTTATGCAATTTTTAATTAAAGGAAAATGTTAAAAATAATTAAAAATTAGATTTTTAGTTGTTATTTGAATTTAAAATAAGTCAATATTCTATCTAAGATATTCCTATTATCTCTAGGTTAAAATATTTTAGTAGTTTATTCAGATTTTATTGTTAGGAAATTGCCTATAAAAGGCTATGATGTGTTATTGTAAATGAATAAGAAAATCAGTGTTATTTTCCATCTCATTATTGTTCTTAAATTTCAACAGTTTTTAGAATGTTTAGGTTTTTTTATGATAATTTAGATTTTTTTGTAAATAAATTATTTTAGATCTATTTTTTATAATTTTTTTTATTGTTCATAATTTTTTTATAATTTTTTTTATTGTTTATAATTCTTTTATCTTTCTATTGTTCAAGGTTTGTTCTTTTATTTTGATGTTGATTCTGTAAACAACGATATGATTTATGGTATATTTAAAGGTTTTTATGGTGTATCCATATTTTAGTGTATTCCGGTTGTTTTCCTGGTGTATAAACAACGATATGATTTATGGTATATTTGCAGGTTTTTATGGTGTATCCATATTTTAGTGTATTTCGGTTGTTTTCCTGGTGTATTTACGGTATAATCTGGTATTTTATAGTGTATCCGTGGTGTTTTTATGGCATTTTTAATACTGATTTCGTACAACGAACTGATTTATGTTTTATAATGTTTTATTGTATTTTTATGGTTTTTATAGTGTTTTAGAAAAACATACAAATACACCATAAATAAACTATAATTTTTTTTCCTTTTTTTCCAGGAATAAATTATTTTTTCAAACTTAAATTATAGTTCTTTTTTCACCTAAACAAAGCATAAGTGGAATCTAAGATTAAGAGTGCCTATAGATGTAAGTTAATGAAGCAAGTACAATCTGCTGATAATGTAATTATACACTGCACAACTGATGTGGACAAATAGAGAATAAGTGCTGCTGTTAACCATATTCCAGATGACTCTCATATTCATTTTGTATCTCATGCACTAGGCATGTGTTTTTTTATATTAGCTGGCTGAAAGCGTTTTTATCCAGCTCAGCAGTTCTGGTATGCTGAGCTAGTATAAAAACTAGCTTGTAATCTCATCATTGCTTAGTGAGAAAAACATTATTATTGTGTTATAGTATCAGAGCATTTATTTTGCTCTCGTTTTCTTTGTTTTCTCTATCTTCTTGAATTGAATTTTTTCAAGGTTTCATAATCATTAACAATGGCGGATTTCTATAATCAAAGGAAAGATGATCTTCCCTCAAGTCCTTATTTTGTTCATCCAAGTGAAAGTCCTTCTCTGTTATTAGTTTCAAATGTTCTTGTTGGTGGAAATTATCATCCATGGTGTAGAGACATGAGAATGTCATTAATCTCTAAGAATAAACTGAAATTTGTTGATGGATCCATACGAGTTCCTGATAAAGCAAATCCTCTTTATGCTGCTTGGGAGAGATGTAACAATATGGTAATTTCATGGATCTGTAGAGTAGTAAGTTCTTCTATTGCTCAAAGTTTATCTAGTATTGCTGTTGCTTCTGAAGTTTGGCATGATTTAAAGGAACGTTTTTCTCAAGGAGATTCACATAGAATCTCTAATTCGCAAGAAGAAATGTATTGCTTCAAGCAAACTAATATGTCTGTTACAGATTACTATACTCATATGAAAATTCTTTGGGATGAATTGTCAAATCTTAGGCCTTTGCCCTGCTGTTCTTGCAATCCAAAATGCTCATGTGATGCTCTTAAAATCATCAAAGATTATCAGTTTAATTATTTTTCTTTAAGATTTGTTAAAGGTCTTAATGATAGCTTCAATGTTGTCAAAACACAAATTATGATGCTTGAGCCACTACCTCCTATTAACAAGGTGTTTTCCATGGTGAATCAACATGAGAGGCAGTTAGGTCTTATGCCAACTGTAACAAAGTCTAATGTCTTTCTTGCTAATGGATCAATTTCTTCTATGACTGGTCAAGAGAATCTGCCACAGGGTACCTCTTATGAATCTAGTGTTTACTACAGTAAGTTTGGAAATAATCAAGCTTCTGGAAACAATCAATTCTCAGGAAATATAAGCCTAAAAGATTCTTTTACAGTCAGAACAAAAAAGCTTATTTGTTCTCATTGTGGTTATGAAGGTCACACCATTGATATTTGCTACAGAAAGAATGGATACCCCCTTAGATTTTTTAAGAATAAAAACCTGTTCAAAGCCATGTTAATCATGTTGAAAATGGTCAATACTCAGATAATGCAAGTTATCATTCAGAAGGTTATGAAACCAATGATCATGATATGAATTTTGCTTCCAACAATGTTGCTGCTCATAATGCTCCTGGTGCTACTAATAATATTTTTTCTGGAAGTACAAATGGTGTTTCTTTCCCATTTACACAGGAGCACTCAAAGTTGTTATGTCTTATACAACCAAGCAATTCTGGTGCTCAAATTAACACAATTTCAGCACACTTCAATCCTGAAACTTCAATAGGTATCACTTCTCACATCTGCTACTTTTCTAAAGTAAATGCTTCTAGAAACTGGATAATTGACACAGAAGCTATAGATCACATCACCTGTGATCAAAATTTATTCAACACTTGTAGACTTGTGGATTATAAGGTAGTTAAATTACAAAATGTAGAACAGGTTCATGTTGCCATAATTGGCAATATTCAATTAACTAATTCACTATTACTAGTTCATATTCTGTATGTCCCTTCATTCAGCTTCAACTGAGTCTCAGCCAGTAAACTCACTAACTCAGATCATTTGTGCTTAATCTTCTATCAACAACAATGCTTCATTCAGGATTTGCTCACTTGGAAGATGATTGGACCAGCTGATAAGAAGAATGGTCTATATGAGTTCAAAATATCTGATAATTTCAATTGTAATGCTTTTTCTGTAAAGTCCAAAGTTCCTGCAGATCTTTGGCATCTCAGACTTGGACATTTATCTTTTCCTAGATCAAAACTGCTGCAAAAAATAGATTTCCTCAATAAGTTGTTCTAACAATTTAGTATGTGATACATGTCATCTAGCAAAGCAAAGGAAACTCTTTTTTCCTATAAGTCAGACTGCTACTAAATGTACTTTTGAACTTGTTCATATGGATATTTGGGGCCCTATTCAGACTCCTTCCATTCATGGTCACAGTTTCTTCTTGGCTGTTGTTGATGATCACAGTAGATTCACATGGATATTCTTGATCAAACATAAATCAGAAGTTAGAACTATAATTCAAGACTTCTTTTTTTATGTGGACACTCAATTTTCGAAGAAAATTAAGACTGTAAGGACAGATAATGGAGCTGAGTTTAATATGCCAATAACTGTAAAGGAACAATCCATCAAACATCCTATGTTTATACTCTAGAATAGAATAGTGTGGTTGAAAGGAAGCAACAACACACTTTAAATGTGGCTAGGGCTCTTAAGTTTCAAGCAGGATTGCCCTTATATCTATGGAGTTATTGCATACAACATGCTGTTTATCTATTAAATAGAATACCCTCTCCTATCATAGACAGTAAACCTCCTTTTCAGTTACTTCATGATGCAGTTCCTACTTATCAAAATCTGAAAGTCTATGGTTGTCTTTGCTTTGCTGGTGTTCCTTCAGTTCTTAGGCATAAATTTGATGAAAGAGTTGCAAAATGTGTTTTCCTTTGTTATCCTGCTAATACCAAAGGATATATATTATATAACATCAATACAAAACAGTGCTTGGTATCCAGAAATATCATCTTTTATGAATTTGTCTTTCCTCTTCTAAATAAATCTCAGTGCAAGTCATTACCAGACTTCATTGAACCTACTTTCTCTTCTTTAATCAACCCTCAAACAGATTCAATTCCTCTTATTCCACCTCCTGTTCTTTCACCTCTTACTTCTCCTTGGTCTGCACCAATAAATCCTTATACTTCTCCATTAGCTTCCATTTTTAATGATGCTGATTTTCCAGCATTAAGAAGATCCACTAGAACTTCTCATCTTCCCCTACATCTGCAGGATTACCAACTTCCTTCTTCTTTTTCTGGTAAAACTGTTAACACAGTTACTTCTCCTCATTCATTCGACAAGGTTTTATCTTATGAAAATCTAAACACCAAGCATAGATGTTTTTCCACTCAACTTGCAGCTACTACTGATCCTACTAAATACAATGATGCAATCAAACATGCTCATTGGCAGCAAGCTATGCAAACTGAATTGGATGCTCTAGTTGCTATAATTGGACTGTCACTGACTTACCTGCTGGTAAAACTCCTATTGGCTTATAATGGGTTTAAAGAACCAAATACAAGTCAGATGGTTCTCTTAAGAGGTATAAAGCAAGACTGGTTGCCAAGGGTTTTACACAGCAACCTGGTCTTGATTTTCTTGAAACCTTCTCACCAGTTTCCAAAATGACAACTGTGAGAACTTTACTTGCTATAGCTGCGATAAAAGGTTGGCACTTAGAGCAACTTGACACTAATAATGCCTTTTTGAATGGGGACTTAGAGGAGGAAGTTTACATGGTGATTCCTCCTGGATTCAGTTCATCTGCTCCTAATAAATTCTGCAAATTACTAAATCCTTGTATGGCCTTAAGCAAGCCAGCAGACAGTGGCACACTAAACTGACATCAGCTCTCATTGCTTAGGGATTTCAATCTGCTCCTTCTGATCCTTTTTTATTATCAAGAATTCTACTGGTACATTTACTGCATTACTAGTTTATGTTGATGATGTTGTTGTTGCTAGTAACTCTACTACTGCCATTGCTGATGTGAAAAAATTCTTATATACGGCTTTCAAGATCAAAGACCTTGGTCCTTTGAAGTATTTTCTAGGACTTGAAGCGGCACGTTCAAATGCAGGAATCAATTTGTGTCAGAAGAAATATGCTCTTGATTTGCTTTTTGATACTGGTTTTTTGAGCTCCAAACTAGTACCAACTCCCATGATCACTTTTGTTAAATTGTCTCAGCAAGATATTCCTCCTCTTGCAGATAATAATGATTACAGAAAGTTAGTTGGAAAATTGTTGTATTTATGCACAACAAGGCTAGACATTTCATTTGCTATTCAACAATTGTCTCAATACTTGGACAAACCAACTGAAAACCATCTAAAACATGTGCATAGAGTTCTCATATATATCAAGGGTACACCAAGAAAAGTAATTTTCCTCTCTTCTTCTTCTGATATGAAATTACAAAGTTTCACAGACTCAGACTGGGCAGCCTGTCTGGACACCAGAAAATCAGTATCAGATTTTTATGTCTTTCTAGGCAAGTCTCTCATTTCCTGGAAATCAAAAAAGCAGAACACCATTTCTAGATCATTATCTGAAGCTGAATATAGAGCTCTTGCCTCATTGACTTGTGAGTTGCAATGATTGATTTATCTGCTTGCTGATCTTAGTTATAAACACACCAAGCATGCTTCGATTTTCTATGATAACTAGTCTGCAGTTCAACTAGCACACAATCCAGTGTACCATGAATGCACAAAGCACATTGAGATAGACTGCCATTTCTTACGTGCTAAGCTTGCCACTGGAATCATTAGTTTGCTTCCTATTGCTTCCAGTCTTCAATTAACTGATTGTTTAACTAAACCTTTATCTCCTATTGTTTTTAGTCCTGCTATCTCCAAGCTGGTACAAGACTTGTATATTCCAGCTTGTGGAGGGGGGGGGGGGGTGCAATGAAGCAAGTACAATGCTGATGATGTTATTATACACTGCACAGCTGATATGGACAAAATAGAGAAAACGTGCTGCTGAAGTTAACAGATTCAGCATTGGATTTCAGATTCCAGATGACTCAGCATTGGATTCTTCTCTTATTCATTTTGTATCTCATGCACTATGCATGTGTTTTTTTATATTAGCTGGCTGTAACCGTTTTTATCCAGCTCAGCAATTCTGTTATAATGAGCTAGTATTAAAACTAGCTTGTAATCTCATCATTGCTTAATGAGAAAAACACTGTTATTGTGTTATAAGTTTTAGAAGCGAGCCAACGTTAGGGCCTGCAAGGGCCATGGAATAAACACTTCAGCAAAAATGACATACATTGTTTTAACAACATTTTATGAAAACATCATTTAAAATATTAAAAGTATCTTCAAGTGATATTTTACTTATGATATTAAAAGTTAACAATTTGAACACACTATTTCATGTCCCTAATTCCCAATAAATTAAAGCAGGAGGTAAATTCATATCACGCGAGGCAGGATGGCAACACTCCAGAATAAAATCACGTCTCACATGAACACTACAAAAATGAAATTAATAATTAATAATTTGTATATAATTGTTTAGTCAATATTATTGATGCAGACTTGAGGATAAATATATATATTATTTAAAACCCATTGAAATTTAATTTATCTGTTATAAACTGTATTCATCGCTCCTTATTAATAAAAAAAAAAGGCTTAATTACTTAAAAACCGCCCACCTTGAACTTTTTTTTCGTTTATACCATGATCTAGGAAAAAATTCATTTAAACCCTGACGTATGTGTTTATGTTTCACCTCTACCCCGAGGCATTAAATTAACCTCTTTTCATTTAAAAAAAAGTTTAAAATAGTCCTTCATTTAAAGAAAAATTTATTTCTAATTAAACTCTAATTAGTTTAGGTTAAAAATGAAGAACTATTTTAAACTTTTTTCTTAATAAAAAGAGGTTAATTTAATGCTTCCGGGTAGAGGTGAAACATAAATACATACGTCAGGGTATAAATGAATTTTTTCCTAGGTCATGGTATAAACGAAAAAAAAGTTTAAGGTGAGTGGTTTTTAAGTAATTAAGCCTAAAAAAAATTGATACTTATTTAAGGAAAGTTATTATGCTTCAAATGTATATTACAAATAACTTACAATAATTAAAATATTAATTTCAGTGCAAAAGTAACCTGTCCTTTTCTGCTAGAAAATAAGAATAGTTGGACCCTCTATAATTGAATGCTTAGAAAGCTACCTGCAGGCTGCAGATTTAAATTTTCAAAATGTATAGAACTTAACTGGGCTGGACTTGTTTGGGAAGTAGATATATAAGACAACAATAGTATATTATTCAAGGTTTGTTGAAAAAAACAGCCTAGATTTTGATGGCTTCAAAGAATTTCATATATATGATTATTCACAGGGTCATCTCTAAAATTATTTAATTGGCATTTAACCATGATCATCTACTATAGAAAACTACAAAGAAATAGTTAAGTTTAGAGTTTGGGAACGCATGTAATGTATTACATTAATTTTTATGCAGACCCGGTGATTTATCTTATAAAAGTTTTTAACGGTCTAATCACTTAAAGATATTCAATTTTCTCGATTATTTTTATTTATAGTCAAAAAAGTTTAAGACATTAATTTTAACTTGATATCGATAAGAACATTTTAATTTATGACCAAATGTTTTAATTTAGTGATTGTTAGGTTTGGTCGTAAATTAAAATAATAGAAAAAATTAAAGTTTTTGTAATGAATATGTCTTGTTGGCTAGTAACGAATTAGGTCAAAATTAATGTTTTTAAAAAAACATATAATTGAATTTTTTTAAAAAACGTTAAATATATCTAAATTATTAGGTCTTTTTAATTGTGGAATTCACTTATATAAGGGTGATCTCCAAATGAGACTCAGTGGTCCAGTAGTGTTCAACGAACTAGCGGTCTCTCAATGGATAAAACTTATTTTAAGGATATCAAATTGAACGGAAAGATTTAATATTTTAATGTCGATTCTTCACCACTTAAGACTGTGCAAAATGTTACAAGGTTGTGATTGTTCGGCCATTCAAATGATACATGAGTTGGATTCAGAACGTCGTACAATAAGTTCATATTCAGTACGATTCGGTTTAGTGTGGAGGGGACGCGCTCTTTATTGACCTTTCAGGGAACATGTTAGAGTGCATTTCTCATGGGTTACTATCAAAAGGGCTGAATACATAGTTTGACCCCTGGACTTTTATCCTTTTTCCCATCTAACCTCTAAACTTAACGTCTCACCTATCGAACCTCTGAATTTGTTAAATAATCTGATTTGACTCCTGAACTTGATAAAAACGTAAACATTGAACCCCTCCGTACACAATTTCTTCTAGAATATTTCAAGTGACAGGTGGCACGGAGGGGTTCAATATTTACGTATTTATCAAGTTTAGAGGTTAAATCGGATTATTTAACAAGTTCAGAGGTTCGATAGGTGAGACGTTAAGTTTAGAGGTTAGATGGATAAAAGGGTACAAGTTCAGGGGTCAAACTATGTATTAAGCCCTATCAAAAGTATTCAAACAAGTAATATCACATTATCAATTATAATTAAACGATGTGATTTTCTTCTGAATGTGACTTGTCTCTAAAGGTTTCACATAATCATTTTCTTGATTGGCAAGTCTTATTGTCCTCGTATGCATAGTTTAAACCAATGTTTTGAAAACCGGACCGGCCGGTCGGACCGGGTTAACCGAGAACCGGCTCTGTATCCGGTCCGATTTCTTGTTAAAATTGGATAGTTTAAAAACCGGTCAAAAGCGGTCAAAAACTGGATTTAACCGGAAAAACCGGGTTTAGCATAAAAACCGGCCAAATCCGGTTTTTTAAAAATTGGTCAAAAAGCACTCTTTTTTTATAGAAAAAATATTTGATGGTCC
Source organism: Mercurialis annua (assembly GCF_937616625.2). Taxonomy (NCBI): domain Eukaryota; kingdom Viridiplantae; phylum Streptophyta; class Magnoliopsida; order Malpighiales; family Euphorbiaceae; genus Mercurialis; species Mercurialis annua. Next base: position 51,214,021 of record NC_065570.1, on the reverse strand, counting down.
CTACCATGTGTCTTTGTTTTTCTCTCTCCCATGTGTTTTTGTTTTTCTCTCTCCCATGTGCCTTTTATTCTCTCTCATATAAATTTTTACACACATTAATTATTCTTACACATATTAATTCTCTCTCATATGACATTTTAATTTTTATTAATAAATATTTTTACTCAAAAAATATAACTACACTCTTTCTAATACTATTATATATTCTTAAATATTAATTATTTATAATTATATTTTACAAAAAATAAATTATAATTTTTTGTAATATATTATCATATTTTTTTATTTATAAAATGTTATATCATATTTATAAGTTAATAATTATTAAATTAAAAAAAAATTATCTCTTTCATATAAAATAATTCTTGTATATATTCTTGAATATTATTATTTATAAATTATAATTATATTTTTTATATTAAATTATTTTAAATAAAAATATGATGACATGTTAAATTAAAAGTTATATTTTTTCTTTCTCATAAAATATGATTATTCTATATACACTATGTTTATCAATTATAATTGTATTTCACACGTTTAGTAATTAATTCTATTTAAATATTCCTCATATTTTTATTTATAGACTTTAATTTTATTTAAATATTTCATCATATTTTTTATTTATAAACTTTAATTGTATAATTTTAATTTAATAATAATTATTATTAAAATAAAAAACTATTTTCTTCATTTAGAGAAATTATTCTATATATTCTTAAAAATTTATCATTTATAATTATATTTTATGTAAAAAAATTTAATAGATAATTTAATTTAAATATTATATCATGTTTTTTTATTTATAATACATGTATTTTCAATTTAAATAATTTATATTTATTATAATTCAAAAATCCGGTTGAACCGTGAACCCCCGATGAAGCCGGTTCGATCTCCGGTCCGATTTTAAAAACATTGGTTTAAACATAAAACATTATAATTCAATGTGAGAGTTTCTGATTCGATTTTGCCATTTCTTCCTTATAATAAAACAAATGGCATTTTAAGTAAATAATGGAATATATCTTTTATGATTATTTATATTTTATAAAATAAACGTCAGTTTATCTATTTATCAATATTAGAAAAATAAAAATATTTATATTTAATGAAATTATATATAGCCTGTGAAAAGAATATATCTAAATGGATAATGATTATATCATTGTCATAAAGACAAATATAAATACTAATATCGAATAAACAAAAAAAAGGGCATTTGGTCTAGTGGCATGATTCTTGCTTAGGGTGCAAGAGGTCCCGAGTTCAATTCTCGGAATGCCCCATTTTATATTTTTAATTTATTAATCTTGGTTGTTGGTATTAATTGGATTATTTTTTGCTTATTGGGTCTTCAAGATTTTTCACTAACAGTTGTAACTTCATGCATTTGACATAATTTATCTAATAATTATTATTTTTTAAAATAAATTTATATAAATAATAGTTAAAATATAATATTTTACGATTGATGAAATAATAAATAAACACTTAATTTAATTTAAATCTAATTAAAATTAACTATTAATGATCATTTTTAAAAACTAAAATAAGTTTTATTTAAATTTATATACATAGAAATGTTTAGCGATAAATTTTTCTGTCGCTAAACACAGTTAGCAACGCATTATCATGCGTCGGTAAAAATTGCATCACTAAATAAATAGCGACGCATAAACTTTACGAACAAATCCTTCACCAAAACAAGAGGTTGTCGGTAAATATGTCACGTTTTAGCGATGATTTGGTAACGGCTGGCCCAGGTTTTAGCGATGAATTTGCCCGCATCTAATTTAGCAAAGGAATAATTTGTTGTTAATCCGTCATTAAATAAAGACGGATTAACGACAAATTAATCGGTCGGTATTTTGAGGAATTAGCAATAAGAATATTCTATCGCAAAGTTAGAGATGGCAAGCAATATGTCGCTAATATTGCTTAATCGATCTGACGGTAAATTCAAAAAATTTGCAACGAATTTTTTCCGCTTTCTGGCTTATTTCACTTTTTCCGTCAATTCAAACTAAAACCTGTTAAAATAAAATAGGCAACACGCAATAAAAAAATTAGATAAAAAACTTATTAATAATTCATACAATATGTATTATTGTGTAAAAACATCAATTTTATTACAGATATAAAAAATCTAAAAAAATCTAAAATATTGTTTATACATATGACATAATAGATTAGTGTCGTGATTAGGTGGTAGTGCGGGTGAAGAAGGTAGACGGTACGTATGTACAAATTTGCTGAGAATGAATTTAGACTATAAAACGCAAAAAAATTAAAAGATTAGGATTTTCGTTATAACGTTTTGAACAATGTGATTATGCTATAAAATTAAAACGTTAGAATTTGGGGTAATAGACATTAATTGGAGGTACCCAAACTATTGTTGTATTTTATTTTGGTGATCGTTTTTTTTTCATTTGCTCATTAAACTTTAAAATTATAGGTTTCAAGGTCAAAAGGATTACATGGCAACCGAATTTTATAATCAAATTGAAAAATATTTCAAATTTGGTAGTCAAATTAAAAAAAAAATTATTAACCAAATTAAAAAGCATTTAAAGTTTAGTAACTGAAATAAAAAAATTTGAAGTTTCAACATTAAAATAAAATATAGAAATAGTTTGGATACCCTACTATTTATTAACTTTAAAATTTGTTTTGCCGGTTTGCCATCTTAAAACGGCTATTAATCACCCATGGCACCTGACTTTTGAGGGTACGTGCATAAAAACCCCTGATGTTTAAAAACAGGCACAAAATCCCCTGATTTTTGTGGGGCGCTCACAAAATCCCCTAAACCCCAAATATGACCAAAATATCCCTGGCGCCGTCTTTTTCAGTCAGCTGTCAGTCTTAAAAAAACTGACGGCGCTACATCAGCTGCCAAGTCAGCAAAATACCTTGAAAATTCCAAACACCGAAAGTACCTCTAATTTAATTTAGAAAAAGACAAAAAAAGAACAAAACAACTCAATCTAATCTAAACCATTTGATTAACCATAACAACCAATCCAACCACCAACACCACCCAACCACCGCAGCTGCCCAAACCACTGCCGGAAGATTTTCCAGTCATCTTCTCCGAATGAATGATGACGGAAAATTTTACTGTCATCAAAGCTTTTGATCTGTTCTTGAAACAGATCCATGGTGGATCTGCTTCAAGAACAGATCCTCATAGATATGTTCTTCTGTTCTAAAAACATATCCATCGTGGATCTGTTCATGGAATAGATCCTTGCGTGGATCTGCTCCAAGGACAGATCCACATCGAGCTTGGAATGACCGGAAAATTTTTCTGTCATCATTCACTCGGAGAAGACGATTGGAAAATGTTCCATTTGTGGAGGGATGGCGGTGGTGGTTGGATGGGGGTGGTTTGGATTTGAACGGCTAGTTGGATTTTGGGTTGAGTTTTTTAATTAATCAAATATTATATTTAGCGGTGTTTTGTTTTGAGTATTTTAATTCTTTTTGTCTTTTGATGACGTGTCAACTGACATACGGTGCTGTCAATTTTTATTTTGTTTTTAAAGACAACCACCAAAAAAAGACGGCGTCAGGGGTACTTTTATCTATAAGGACCGTGAATATCGCCGCCACAAAAATCGGGAATTTTCCAGCCTGTTATTAAATATCAGGGGATTTTGTGTACGGACCCTCAAAAATCAGGGGCCATGGATCATTATTAGCCTAAAACCTCCATATGTTACTAATTCTCCATTTTTGTATCTTCGTCAACTAAACTTTAAAATTTTGGATTAATTATTTTTTTTAACATACAAGTCCAGAAACAGTTCTGTATATTTTAATCGAACTAAAGATCTATACATGCAAGTTGATATAAATAAAAAGAAAACTCCTAAATATAAACTAAGGAAAAAACATAAATATGAAGAGTGATGGAAAATATTTAAATAATTCATATTACGGATTAATAATGGAAAATATTTGCAAAATAAATTCTAGGGTATCAATTTTATGGCAATTTAATCTCATGGTTCAAAACATTACAAAATAAATCATAACTTCTTTATTTTTTGCATTTTGTAGCTCAAACTTTTTTCCAGCAACTTTTTACATACGTGACAGCCATATTAGATTCATGTATTAGCATATTAAATTTCAATATTTTAAAAAAATATTAAATAAATTATAATTTTTTTCATTTTCGCAATATGTAACCTAAAAAAAGAGACAAAATTGCCGGAAAATAAATTTGGGCTACAAAATGTTAAAATAGAAAATGTTATAATTTGTTTTGTAACGTTTTGAACAATAAAATTAAATAATTATAAAGTTAAAACATTATAATTTGTTTTGCGATTACTACTTAATAATGTTACTCTAAATAATAAACAAATGTTTGTTTAAGAATTTTTAAAGAGAAAAAGGATGCACAATATCTAATTGAAACTTAGATTTATATTAATAAGAAAACTAAATTTATTTAACTATAGGAGCAAGTGAGCAACTATGCATAAATAGTTGGCTAAACCTATCTAGAGGCCCTTGTACTATATTATTTTTGTTCAAAAAGCCCTTGTACTATTTTTTTGTTCTTCAGGTCTCTGTACTTGGCAAAATTTAGATTTTCAGGTCCTTTTGAGGGACTGGAGGAACAAAAAAATTGTAAGTATAGGGACTAAGGAAAACTAAAAAAAGACCTGAAAATCAAAAACTATGTAAGTAGAGGGACCTGAAGAATAAAAAAATAGTACAAGAGTTTTTTAAACAAAAATGATATAGTACAAGGGCCTCTAGATGGGTTTAGCCTAAATAGTTTGAATCGATTAGATAAATGATTTGTTCTTATAACCAAGTTCACATGTATCAAGTCAACCTATTGTCTGAATATAATGTCTGACTCTCAACTTGCAATAACCCATGCACGTTATTACCTTGACTTTCACTAATGTAGTCTTATTCATACAATTTCGACCGAACGTTTAGATACGCTTTTCAACCTTTAATGAAAAACTATTTATATTTTTCAATCTTTTGAGAAAATTTAATTTTCAAAATTATAAAATCAGTATAAAATAATTTTTTCTAATAAAATAAATAAATTAAACTAGACTAAATAATTAATTTGAACAGATTTTATAGATTTAAGAGTCAAGTTGCTTGCACCGCATTAATATTTAAGGTTATTGATAATACTTTTATGAAAATTTAAAAGTGCATCTAATCTTTTAATTAAAAACTAAAAGAAATTTAATATAATAATTAATTAATTTTATTATTAAAATACAACCAATTATTTATTATATAATCAATATTAACTATTTTAAAAATAAGATTTTACTTGCTAATAGTCACTTCCTTTCCGGATTCTGTTTCTCTTTCGGGTCATCCTGCAGCTTCTTATGAAGCCTATATTCCGGCTTCGGGGGATGAGTTTCCACCCGCTATTTCATCTTTTTGTCTGCGCGCCTATATATGCCATTAGTCGAGTTTCACTTTGTACTCTTCTCTTATTTTTAGGAATAGCAATAGACTCCCTTCTCTTCCTTCTATTGAGAGGTCCCATTCTTCGAGACAAGATTTTTGAACTGGCAAATTGGACTGCTTTACATAAAAAATGAGTGCATATTTTAAGCATAATTTAAAATATAAGATTTTATCAATGTCAAAAAATAATCTCAAAATCTTTATATATATATATATATATACTATTAGAAAATCATGTTTTAGCGATAGACGCTAAATTCGTCGCTAAAATCACATAATAGCGACATGCTTAGCGATATAACTCAATTTTGTCGCTATTGTGTCAAAGGTTCTGGAGAGATTGAGCCTGCCAATTTGGCGACCAATTATCCGTCACCAATCCGTTGCTAATATGGCGAGACCTTGGAGGGAAAATTATTTCAGCAATAGCGACAGATGTCAAATTCCGCCGTTAAGTTTGGCTAAAATTAAAAAACACGATGTCTCTCCCCTCTCTCCTCCCAAACCCCACCAAAAACCCTAACCCTAACCCCTTTCAAGCCCCCAACCATGCAATCCATGCAACAATCAGGACATCGCAGCAACAACGGAGCTTTCCTGTTTTTCAAGATGAACCTAGGGTTATTTATTTTGAGAATTATCCCAAAACTTGGAGATATCATGATCTAGAGAAGGTTTTTGCAAGGTATGGTGTAAAGGGTAGATTTTCTTTAGCTACGAAACTCATGAAACGGAACGTTAGCTTTGGTTTCTTCAGACCGGATTCAGATAGATCAACAGTTGGGATTCTTGAACAGCTCAATCTAATCTGTATTGGACGTTTTAAGCTTCGTGCGTTTCTCGCGAAATTTCCAGCAAAGCAGACGACGCAACCACAAGTAAGGGAAGGAAAAGCTGTTATGCATCAAAACAGACCTATTTTATCACCGGCGCTGCGTGATACAAGATCTTACCGTGACGCTTTCACAAAGGGTTTGATATCTGATGCCTCTACGAGTAAGGAAGTTGTTTCGTTTGATACGAAATTACGGCTGTCAAAACAGATCATAGAGGAAGTGGCAGCGGATGTGGAATGGATTCAAATGTCTATTGTGGCTAGGGCAAACAACATCGAATCTATTCGAGAGGCGAAACTTTTTCTTTCAAATCATAATATTGATGTGGAAAAGTTGTCATTCATGGGAGGTAACCTTTTGCTAATAACATTTAATTCTGTTATTATTGCTAACAATTTTATGCAGATTGTTGATGGCTCTCTTAAGGACTACTTTCAATCGTTTGTTTGGGCAAAGAATTTTGATACCGTCCTTAACCGACTAGTGTGGATTTCAATATATGGGCTACCTATTTTCCTTTGGTCGCCTGTTTTGTTTGAGGAAATAGGTAATATGTTAGGGGAGACGGTCTTGATTGATCCAGACATTACAAATAGAAAGCGGATTGATATGGGTTGCGTTCTTATTTCGACTTCCTGCCGGCACATTAATCAGTCGATGGAGGTGATTTGTGGTGAAAAATCATATGCCGTATTTATAAAGGAAATTGAGAAACTGATTGATTTTATTGAACATGGAGAGCATTCTACTTCCCCATTTATGAGTGAAGAGCAATCTACTATTCCGAGCATTAATTTGCTTGACTCTTTTAATTCGGAAGTTGCTGCAACATTTGTCGTACGTGATGAGTCGTTTCATGATCACATGCTTGGCGGTGCCCTTGTTGATCGTGTTGGTGAGGGTAACTGTTCCTTGAATTTTGAGGAACCTTTACCTATTTCGGAAAGGGAAGCGAGATGTGCATCTATTTATTGGAGGAAGGATAACGTGGATTTAATTACTGAAACCATTGTTCAGAGATTGGATTCACAGGTTGATAACAGTCCGTTAATATATGTGACGGACAGTTTATTAAATCGTCAGGTGCAGCAGCTTTCGAACAATGAAATTTCTGCACAACAGATTTTCGACGTGGATCAGCAGGGGTTGGGAGCTGTACAGCAGGTATTGGTTCGTGATCGACAGATTTTGGGTAATGAACAACAGCCGTATTCAGATGGTGAAGAAATTTTACAGCCGTCCGTGGATTTTGCAAATCAATTGTATGATGAACAGCTGAATTCAGATGGAGAACACATTTTACAGCCGTCCATGGGTTTTGAAAATCAGTTGTGCGATGAGGAAACTGCACCTGTGCATCAGATTTTGAGTGAAGTTATTATACAGGGGCAGCAGAATTCGAGTAGAGAAGACAACATGCAGCAGGATCAGTCAAGTGTGGAAATTCAGCAGATATTAGAACCTGTACAGCAGGTTTTGAGTGATAAAATAAATCCAGTACAGGTCTTATGCAGGGGTTATAATGCGGTGGAGGATGACACAATTAATTTAGACAAAGAAGGTCAACATGGAGCTTTATTTGCTGTTGCGACACAGCAGGTTATTGAAAGAAGCGGGGAGGGACTTGGTGGTAAGACTGCAGCTTCTAGCAAACGTCAGAAAAAGAAAATTAATGGTATGGGAGATATTGTATCATGCTCTACCAAAGAGACTACTAGTGGAGAGGATTTATCAGATGCTAATATTGTGAATATGAATCGAATTAATGGTGTCAATAGAGAATTTTCAGACGTACCAACACAAGAAGATGAGGTCAGCAAAACATGGCAAATCGGGCATGATCTGGGTATCTTACCACGTGAAACCAGATCAGCAACTTTGCGCAAATTAGCGCAAAGAATGGGTTCTACTACTGGAACTCAGCATATTTAAGGTTATTTTTCCTTTCGAGGTTTTTTTTCCTGTCCATTTCTTTGCCCCTATCTTTTGTTTCCTGGAATTGCAGAGGTGGGTTATTCAATAGTAGAAAACAGAAGTTTATCCGTCGAATGGTTTCTACGCACGATTTATTGTTTATTGGTTTGGTGGAGTCCAAGAAAGAAATTGTTGATAATTTTCTCATCAGCAAGTTATGGCCTCATTTGGATTTTGATTTTGATTGGATTCCGTCTGTGGGTGCCTCTGGTGGTCTAGTTCTTATCTGGAACTCTGTCTTGATTAGTAACGCCACGATTACGAAGGGATCTAGATGGATTGCTATTGACTTCGTCTTTGGGCTTACTCGTTATCGACATATCCTTGTCTATGCAAGTAATGTTTCTTCTGAGAGATTGTTACTTTGGCATGAGCTCTCTCAACTCATGGGCTTCATAGGAACTATTCTTATTAGTGGGGACTTTAATGAGACCCTCTTTCCTGAGGATAGGTGGAATAGCACTGGATTTACTCCTTCCATGTTGGCTTTTCGCGATTTTGTCAACACTTCAGAGTTGCTGGATCTCCCACTTCAGGGAAGGCTTTTTACTTGGCGAAATTCACTCTCAAAGTCACGTATAGACAGATGTTTGGTATCTGCTACTGCCGGTCCCATTTGGCCCCATATGTCGTTTTCTGCTTTGCCTAGAGGTCAGTCTGATCACGTTCCTATTCATTTTCGCAGTGCTAATACTTTTGACTGGGGACCTAAACCTTTTCGATCCATTGATTCTTGGGGGATCATGAGGAATTCAGCAATTTTGTTGCAGAAAGTTGGGATTCAGCTTGTCAGAATTCTCAAAATCTCACTCAGAGGTTAAGAGAATTGAGACAAAAAATTAAAAATTGGAATTCTGAGGTTTATGGTGACCAGAATTTACGCATTAAGGAGCTTTCACAAGAGATTCTTGCCAAAGAGATTCTGGCAGAATCAGGGTTACTTACTGAGGCTGATAAGGAGGTGATGAGCAAGCTCAAATCTGATTTATGGACTGCGGAGAGAAGAGTCGATTCCTTATGGGTTCAGAAGTCCAGATTGAAATGGAACATAGAGGGGGACAGAAATACTAAGTTTTTTCATAGTGTGGCTTCTACGCATTATAGAAACAACCACATTTCTTCCATTCAAGTGGATGACGTTACTTATATTGAGCCTAAGGATATCAGATTCCACATCAGGGTTTTCTTTAGTTCTCTTTACAGTCAGAGAGACAGAATAGCTTATGACTTATCGGGTTTGAATTTTTCCAATCTCACGGATACACAGGCTGATTTTCTGATTAGACCTTTTACGGAGACTGAGATTTTTGGCGCTCTTTGTTCTTGTGGCGAAAAAAAGGCACCTGGGCCTGATGGTTTCAATTTCTTTTTTTACCGGAGAGCTTGGCCTGTTATGAAGGATGCAATTGTTGATTTTTTCTCGGGTTTTTTTAGATTCAACATCTTGCCTAAAGGTATCAACTCCTCCTTCATGGTTCTAATTCCGAAAGTAGCAGGGTCCTCTAATATCAAGGATTACAGACCTATCAGTTTGGTTCATGGCCTCTTCAAGCTTCTTTCGAAGGTTCTCTCTCGAAGGCTAGCACCGCTGCTTGCTAATTTAATTTCTGATAGCCAGCATGCTTTCTTAAAAGGGAGAAGTATTCTAGAGTGCTCTATGATTGCTAATGAGCTTGTCCATTCTGCTTCTCAGAGGAAGGAAAAATTGCTTGTTCTAAAGCTTGATTTTCACAAAGCTTTTGACAGCATTGATTGGGATTATCTGATTTCTGTGCTTCGTTGTATGAATTTTCCTGGTAATTGGATAGATTGGATGAATACTTGTTTCTCCTCGGCTAATACTTCTGTTCTGGTCAATGGCAGTCCGATTGATCCTTTTCCTCTCAAAAGAAGAGTTCGTCAGGGAGATCCAATCTCCCCTTATCTGTTTGTTATTGCTGTTGAAGGATTAAAGCAGATTTTGGTCCGTGCTTGTGGTTTGGGTCTCACTCAGGGTTATTGTTACTCGGCGAATCATGATCCTATCTCTCTGCTCCAGTTTGCGGATGACACAATCCTTTTCATGCCTTTTGATATTGAAAAGCTTAGAAATTTGACTCGCATCCTTCGTTGTTTTGAATTGATCTCTGGTTTGACGATAAATTTTCACAAAAGCTCTATCTCGGGAGTTAACGTGAATGAGATTGATTTATTAATGGCTGCTCAGACGGTCGGCTGTAAGGTTGATTCTTTCCCTTTGAAGTACCTTGGTCTTCCTCTTACCAATAGAAAGCTTTCTATCAATTCTTGGGACAGTGTGGTTGAGCGTTTTAAGTCAAGATTGGCTCTCTGGAAGGGATCTCTGCTTTCTCCTGCAGGACGGTTAGTTCTTATTAAGTCAGTTCTGTTTAGCGTTCCGGTCTACTACATGTCCATTTTTAGCATGCACATTCATGTCCAGAAACAGTTAGAGACTTATATGATGCGTTTTCTTTGGAAAGGTGATGGGTTTGCTAGATCTCTCTGTAAGGTTGCTTGGAAGGTTATTTGTCAGGACTTTGCTAATGGGGGTTTGGGTATTTCTAATCTTAATCTTCGAAATCAAAGCCTCCTTTTAAAATGGATTTGGAACTTGAGAATTAATAATGATAGCTCTTTATGGTTTAAGGTGGTGTCTAATTGTTCTTCGGTTGTTGACTGGAACTTTCTAGTTCATGGAGATGTGAAAAAATTGTCATTCATTTGGAAGGGCATTAAAAAATCTTGTTGCAATGATATCAAGGTTTGGGGTATTTTTATCAACAATTTAAAATATTCCATTGGTGATGGAGCAAGTATTTCTTTATGGAATGACAATTGGCTTGGGAATGGTTCGGCGCTTCATTTGTTTCCGCAGCTTTACAAGCTTTCGAATCAGAAAAATGCTAACATTTGCGATGTTTGGGATACGGGTTGGCGTTGGAGACGTCGTTTAAGAGGAGCTGAAAATTTGATTTTGGGAGAGCTTCAAACTCGCTTTAATGCTGTGAATGCAACAATGGGATTGCACGATATGGTCTTTTGGAATTCTAATTCTAAAATTTATACCTCAGCTTCTTTTATTCATTTATTTCATAATTCTTTAAGCCGGGTTTCAGTTGTAGCTGCTACTGCTCTGGTTGATCTTGGTTCGGTGTCTGGTTCAGTCAATGTCCGCGCTGGTGCTGTTTCCTTCTTAAACAGACCTGCTGATGCTTCTTTAAACCCGTCTGCTGCTGCTGATTCCTCAAGACCTGCTGTTTCTGTTATTTCTTCAAGACCTGCTGCTGTTGCTTCTTTAAGACCTGCTGATCCTTCAAGACCTTCTGCTGCTGTTATTTCCTCAATACCTGCTGATGTTGTTTCCTTAAGACCTGCTGCTTCTACTACTTCAAGACCTGCTGCTCATATCCGACCTGCTATTGATCATCGCCACTCAACTGCCGCTTCCCATGATTTTCGTCGCTTTGATGATGCTTCAGTTGCTGTTAATGGAGACCAGCAATCTGCTGCATTTATAAATGGTGATCGGGGTCCTGCTGCGATGAATAATCCAGCCGATCATTTCCTCTCTGATGTAGCTTATGATTTACAGCATGACTCAGATGGGATTCATCTTTTGTTTGTGTCATTGTGGAAATCTTGTGCGCCTCCTAAAGTCAAATTCTTTATTTGGCTCGCCTTGCACGGTAGGATTCCTTCTCTGGAGGTTTTTAGCTATCCGCTCTATAGTTTCGACTGATAACTCCTTATGTTCACTCTGTGGTCTGGTGGAGACTCAAGATCATATCCTCATTCACTGTACTTTTGCTCAGAGTATTTGGTGTGGCGTTCTCCAAAAACTTGATATTTCATGGTCTTTTCCAAACTTGTTTGGGGATTTTATGGTTCAGTGGTTGAATATTACTCCAAAAGGGCCGTATTGGAAACTCTGGCAAGCTTTTACGTTCTTTGTTTTATGGGAAATTTGGAAGTGCAGGAACATTAGAGTCTTTCAGCATAAAGAATCAAGCAAGGAAACAGTGATTTTTATCTGTTTTACGAAGGCAGCTTTTATTTTTAAATGTTGTAATAGAGATTTCAGTTACTCGGGGTTGGATTTTTTTAGAAATCCTTTCTGTATCCTGTTCTCTGACAGATGACTTTGTTTTCTTTGGCCTTTCTCTGAGTCGTAGCCTCTAGTGTGCCACCCTGAGTGTGCCACTTCTTGTGCGAAAGCTTAAGAGTTAAGGTCTTTTTGCCACTCCTCGTGGCCTTTAATATACATTTATTCATCAAAAAAAAAGTTTGGCTAAAATTGAAACGCTCCGTTTTAGCTAAAAGATTGGCGACTAAAAGAAACTCGACGCCACACCCCTCTTTTCTGCCATTTTCGACCACGTTGAAGCCCCGACGCTGCCCCTCCTTCGTATTTTCACTTTCTTTAGTTATTAGCTTCGTTTCCCAATTGTTTTTGTCTTTTTTGGGTTTTTTTCTGTTGTCCTCCGCTGGCCTCCATCGCCGCTTAACTGCTCCAGGTTCGATCTCCTCCGTTGCTCCTCTGATTAGTAATCGTTTAATTTTAGTTATTTTGTTGATTGTCATATTAGAAATAACTAGATTTTAGTTAATTTAATTAAGTTAATTTAGTTTGTTAGATTAGATATATATATATATATATATATATATATATATATATATATATATATGTATATATATATATATATATATATGTATGTATGTGTGTACGAGATTGATAGTAGTTAGGTCAATTGTTAGGTTAAAATAGATTAAAAGTAGTTAATTTATACCAACTAATTATTTTATAATTATTGTTTAATTGTGTAATTAGTAAATTTATTTAATTATTTGATTAAAAAATCGGTTAATTAATTGATTAATATAGGTTAATTAGATATATGTTGAATTAAAGTAGGTTAATTATATATATGTTAACGTATAAGTGCTAATTAGGTTAATTAATTGCTAATTATTGTTTTAATTAGGTTAATTAGATTTAATTTTGAAATGAAGTTAATATGTAAAATGAAGCAAAATATTTTTTAAATTATCGAATAAGGTTAGTTTGAGACGAATTGATTTGTTGATTATTTTAGAACATGTATTGTTTCCTGCAGGATTTCCATGAAAAATTGGTGATGCTTATTTATAGAGAAAATACTGTCGGATTTTTAAGAAATATATAACAACAATTAGTTTAGAAAAAGTTAAACTTTGAATTAGTTTATTTATAGTGTTCTAAAAAACTGATAAACACCTATTACTATAGGCTTGTTTTCGATGATATTTTTCTTTCGATCGCTTGAACCAATTATCGTAATTAATAACTACTTTCACAATTAAACGATTATTTAACTATAATTTCACAAATTAAAAAGATAATATATGTAATAATAATTACTTACCATAATTTCAAATAAAATTTTACAAACACAAAATTAATTTTAAATATCTAACCTATACCTAAATATTTAACCTAACCCTAAATATTTAAATTAACCTTAAAACCCTAATTTAAAATCTAATTTAAACTCAATTTAAACCTAATATAAAATCTGAAAAATAATTTAAACTAGCCCTCAAACCCTAATTTAAAATCTAATTTACCCCTCAAACCCTAGTTTAAAATCTAATTTAAACCTAATATAAAATTTGATTAAATTAACCCTAACACATAATTTAAAATCTAATTTAAACCTAATATACAACTAATCTGAAACTATTATAAATAATAAATTATAATTAAAATAACTTACCATGGTGGATGTGGACGGCGGTAGGAGGCTGTGGACGGCTGTAGGGGGCTGTGGACGGAGCCGGAGTTGAGCAGTGGAGAGGAGAGGAGCCGGCGGAAGAGTAAGCGGTGGTTTCGGCGGCGGAGGGGAAGGAAACGGCGGAGAAGAGAAGAAATAACGCAGAGAAGAGAAGAAAGGGGAAGGATCTGCGTTTGATTTATTTATTGATTTTAGCGACGAAATTTATATTCCTCGCTAAAATCAGTAAATAAATCAAACGCAGAATTTCACTCCATTTTTGCGACGAACGTTCAAATCCGACGCTAAGTTTGGCGACGGATTTGTCAGTCCGTCGCAGCGTTTGGGCCTATTGCAAATATTAGCGACGAATTAACAATTTTCGTCATAAATATTTGATGGCATTATATGGCGGGAGTTTCCCCGCCACATTCTACAATGGAATGCCACATTTAGCGGTGGACTGTCCGTCGTTAAATGTGGCGGGGAGTCTCCCACCATACTTTTCGATAGATTTGGCGACGGACACTACTTCCGTCGCCAAGTCCGTCGCAAAAGCTCAATTTAGCGACAAAATTTTAGCCTGTCACTAAATTTTGTCGCTAATCGGCTGTTTTCTATTAGTGCCCGACAGAGAGATTTAGAGGTGGGGGTGATGATGTCTATTTCTTTAGGATCCATAGGTTGCTTGTCATTTGGTTCAAGCGTTTGTTTATTTCACAAATCAGTTTTGTTGATAGTCATCTTGATGAACAAATTTTGTTTGGTTCACAGAAAAACTTCTTAAATGAAGTTTGTTTAAGAATTTTCTACAGACGGCGATTTGATGGATTGTGAGCTCCGGCTGATGACCTGTAAAATAAGGTATATGGTTAATCGGGCAGTGGTTGACCGATTAATTCTCCAATACTTAAGTCAGTTTAGACTTTAGAGGGAGAAGTAGTATTATTGAATGTGGGTATTTATGGGCATACCTCAGCTCTTTTATAGTAGTGAGATCTGACATGTTTGAGTCCGAGAAGAAATTGAATTTCTTTAGGAAGTAGAATCAAAGTAAGAAAGGGATTCCTACTTTGTAGTATGATCTTCTATCTTGCCTTATTTAGGAAAAAGTCCTAAATATAAATGTTTTCCTGATTTAGTATTTAATCTCGTTAAAGAGATAATCTTCGATATATTTAGAAGATCTTATCTACTATAATCTCCCTGTAATTATTGTATCAGTTGATTTTGGACTCGATTTTTTAGCAAAATTATATCTTTATAGTTCGGGCTATTAAGCTTGGCCGATTCCTTGAGAATTTAGGTCATATCTTATTTGGGCGAAGTCTATATGAGCATGCTCTTAGGCATGCGAATTTCTTAGGATTCGGCCGTGCCGATACATATCGCATACGTCTGGGCGAATCATGAGGTAGACGTCATTGGCCAAACCCTTACATGACTCGGTTCGTTATTATGTTCTTGATAAAACGTGTTTCCATCATTAATAATCATCCTAATTAAACTCATAAAAGATTTCTGACCCAACTAAAATATAAATTATAAATAAATGGTATTTACGTCAATTAATTTTAAAAATTAATAAAAATTCTAATTAATTTAATGCTAATGCTAATTATAATTAAAATAAATTAATATAATTATGATGACTTTAATTAATATATAAATTGACGAGTCATATTAAAAGCCACGTGTGTATCACGCAATTTGAAACCGGGTATATAAAAATTAAAATTGTATATCTTTGTGAATTTGTCTCTAGTTTTACCTATAATTTAGTTGTTGAAGTATCACATTAAGGGGCTGTTTGGTTAAAGGTTTGGAATCGAAATCGGAATGGAAATCAGAATGAGAAAGAATGGCAATAAAAATGATTGTTTTCATTTGTTTTTTAGTTCAGTAAATTAGTATAGAAATAAGAATGAGTAGAATTTTACAAAAAAAATATTTATTATTTGTTAAAAAAATAATTTATTAAATTTTTTTATAATTTTTTTTTTCTTTTTTCTTTTTTATTTGTTTTTTTTTCTTTTTTTTATTTTTTAATTATTTAAAGTTTTATTTTTTTATTTTTTAAAAATTTTATTTTTTAATAAAATATATTTTTTATTATTTTAAATAAACTTTGATTCCTACTAAAAATGAAAAGTTCACTCCATGGATGAGGGGGGAATGGAGAATATGAGATAATCATATTATTATTTTTTAGTATATTTTGACAAAACAAACACAAATAATAAAAATCACTCATTCTCATTTCCATTTTCCTATATTTTAAGACCAACCAAACAGTCCTTAAAATCTTCCGAATTACAAGAGCAATCTCTTTTTTTTTTTAATATCATTGTTTTTTGTTATGGTGAACCCGAACCTCATCAAAAGCTTTCATGGCATACCATAATAATTAATAACTATGGTATACTATAATAATTAACCACCTCCTCTATCCTTTTACGCTCTCCTTTTTAGTGATATTTAGTGATTGTTGAATAAAGAAGATCCTTTTATTATAGATGGATGAAGAACTATAGTTTGAAGGTGGTTTTGGTGGCCGGAAAACCACCTTCTCATTTTAACTAGTGGTTTTTTTCAAAAATCTATTAATGAAATTTTTCTTCTTTTTTTTTAGTCGATTTGACGGATTTTTACTCGAATCATAAAAGTTTAAAACTTTTTTGATCGGATCTTAATCTTCAACTTGAAAAATAAAGTCTTTATGGTTTTTTTTTTTTTAATATTTTTTAAGTGTTGTGTTTGTGTTTTATTAGATCTAATTTGTGGATTCATGTTGAAGATAAGGTTTGAAGTTTCACGGATAGAGCGGCTTAAAGATCGTATTTTTAATTGGAACCATAAATGTATTGGGTGACCCATTTGATGGTTTGAAAAGCCCTAATCGATGATTGTATTTACAGCACCCATCATTATTGTAGAATAGTTCTTTCAATCTGTTGAAGAATTGTTCATTTATTGTATTTTCATTATTATTAATGGAAATTTAGCCTATGATAAAAAAAAACATCATTCAACATGGTTATATATTAATGGTCTCATTTATTTGTTTTGTTATAAGAGGGAAAAGCCAGGGTTTTAGGCGTAGACCAAGTCATGAAAATATTAGAATTGCACATTTAATATTCAATTAGCATCCAACACGATCGGATGATCAGTTGTTTATAATTATTCAATCATCGTATGATATCCTGTACTTAGCCGGTCAAGTCAAGTTCCATTTCCCTTAAAGTGGCAATATGAGATTTTTTTAATCAATCTCAAAACTTTAATATATTAGTATACTTTCTTCTAATGAAATGAAATTTGTACAAAATAGTTGATTGAACAGGAATAAAATATTAGTTCTTAAAATTTTGAGGAAGATTACATTTTTATTGGAGCCAAATATGTTTTAATAATTTGGCATGAACCGAGCAGTGTTTTTCTCTTAGAATGAGTAGCGAAATCATAGAAAGGGAATGTGAGAGTTCGAGAGAGAGAAAGCTTCATCAAAGTGGTTTTCTAAATGACCTCGCAAAAAATCATTAATTGTTCGGAAGTATATATATAATATTTGGTTGTATTCATCAAAACCAAAATCGTTCGTAGCGTTTGTTTAGATTTTAGATTTAACATTCTATTTAGATCGTTTGAAATATATATGAAATGGAATATGCTGAAAATAATAGCTCTAAAAGAACAGATGATATTAAAAAATTCTTACCATTTGAATTATGATCCTCTCAAATTGATTGAATAAGACCTATTTGATCAATCTACATCATTCATTATAAAATGAATGATGTAAATTGAAAAAGTGTAAAATATATCAAGTTAATCTACATCATTCATTTTATAATGAATAGTGTAGATTGACTGAACATGATAGATCATATTCAATTAACTTGAGAATCCTAATTCTTGAATTTTTCATGTTTATCAATTACCATTTTAATTAGTTTTAAATTTTCATTTAGTTTTCTTTAGTTGACCGATTATTAGGCTTAATTGTTTTTTTTATATTTGTTATCAGTTGTTTTACGATGCAGTCCAATGCTTTTTTTTAATATGCTTTATTTAAAAAAAAATTATTATATAGTATTATTTTATTTGCAAAATTTTAATTTATTGTAATCTAAGTATAAAATTTCAAAATTTCAAACAACGTAGAGCTTTATAATGATTTTAGATCAATTTATTATAAATGACAATCGGATCTCGCCACATCATATGACAATCAAAAAATTATAACAAAATAAAAGAAATTAAAAGATTAGTGACCGTAAAAATATAAGAAAAAATTACAAAGTGACAAGACCCGGTAGACTTAAATTTAACTTGAAATGATTAAAAAATCTGGTATTTTCTAACTTTAAAATTAAGTATCTAAAGTAAGATAAATTAATATTTTATTAATATGAGAAAAATAAAAAAAATAGTGATTGTGAAAATTTAATGTTCTTAAAATTTGAAATGAATTGCATCCTACAAACACCAAACAAATGATAAAAGTGATTATCTGTAATTTGTTTTTACCATAATGTAGAAAGATTTTAAGATAATTTTTTTAAATTTAACTAATTTATCTTCAATATGAAATTTGATTATGGATATTTTAATTAGTGATAACATTGTTTTTAGAATGGCAAGGTGGAGTTGACTTGGTAGGAATAGCAAATCAACGGTGATTAAAGAATGATCATGCAAGTAAATGACCCTACAAATTGATTTTTATAAATTAGTCAAATAAATCTGTGCCTTTGAATTATTTGATCAAGTCAAGTAACCACTTCATCTCTCTCTCCCCAAAGCTAAAGTCAAAGTCACCCACCCTATTCGTTCCTTCTTATTTATAAATAATAAATATAATAAATATTTAAATAGTTGTATAATATTTAAATTAACGTCTCGAAAGTGAAAGTGTTGAACTAAATGACATTTAATAAAATTAAAATTAAGATTCATCTTACACAGAATCAAGAATTTTATTTTAAACTATCATTGACTTCTATTTATAATTCACTTCACTTTTTTATTAAAATTTAAATAAGAAAATAAGAAAACCACTTTTTATAAATAAATATAAAAATTATTAAATAGGTATTAATGATTCAATATATACACATTTGATATAATTTTTTGTTTCATTAAAAACATAACTGGCAATTTACTCCTTCAACTTGTAAGCAATAACCAATTAACATATAAATTAATTTTGTGGACAAATTAGTCACAAATTTGTTGACTATGAACAGATAACTAGGGCTGTGCGTTCGGTTAGTTCGGTCGGTTCGGTCACCGAACCGAACAAACCGAACACCGAAATTTGTTAAAAATCACAAACCGAACCGGACCGAATTCTAATTTTGGCTTACACCAAACCGAACCGAAAAGTTCGGTTTGGTTCGGTTCGGTTCGGTGAAAAACCGAAATTTTTTACTTTCTTCATTTTTTAATTTTTTTTATCATAAAATAAATTCTAATATTAAATAATAAGTATCTAATAAATATTTTTATATAGTTATTAGCATAATTATATGTTATATGAAGTTTATTAACTTATATATCAACTATAATTAAAATATTAAACCAAAAAAATATAAATTTATATATATTAATATATATATTTTTATTTTTTTATTAATTGTTCGGTTTTTCGGTTTTTTCGGTTTTTAAAATGCTCAAACCGAACCGAAAACCGGACACCAAATTTTTACCTAATTACAAACCGAACCGAACCATAGTCACCAAATAACCGAACCGTAATTGTAATTTCGGTTCGGTTCGGTGAAACGGTTCGGTTTGGTTCGGTTTTTGCACAGCCCTACAGATAACCCCATTTTGGCAATTTATCCCTTTAACTTGTAAGCTAATTGTCCTCGAAATTGGCAATTTATCACCTCAACTTGTAAGCTAATATTGGAGTTAATTGCCCATAACTATCAAGTTCATGACTAATTTGCCTACATAATTAATTTATGTGTTAATTGCCCATTATTTACAAGTTGAGGGGGCAAATTGCCACTTAAAATCTTTTATTAAATTTAAAATCTTACATTTTAATTCTTTTTCAAATAGAAATAAAAAAAAATCCACTTCTTTCTTTTTCTCATTTAAGTTTTTTTTTGATGAATTTTCTCATTTAAGTTCACACACTCGTTTTCTATATATCTATGAAATGATTTGAAATTTCCTTACTATTTCCTCTCATTCTCTGTTTTATCTAAGTATTCTACGTAACCTTACTTCCAGACGTATTTCTCAGTCTCTATTCAACTAAACTCTGCAAACTAAACTGTCTTTCTAATTTATATCTTGAGGTGAAAGTTAAGTTTTTCTTTTTGCACTATAGTCCTTCTTGATTATTTATAGAAAAATTCAAGGGTGTTCTTGATTCTTTTCCTGTAATCAAGAACAGCCGAAGGTTTAATCCATGGCCGGAGGTGGTGGAGGAAGGT
This sequence comes from Mercurialis annua, assembly GCF_937616625.2. Lineage (NCBI taxonomy): Eukaryota > Viridiplantae > Streptophyta > Magnoliopsida > Malpighiales > Euphorbiaceae > Mercurialis > Mercurialis annua. Next base: position 51,193,534 of record NC_065570.1, on the reverse strand, counting down.
CCTTGGAGCAAACGCCGACATGGGCCGTCGCTATAGTTTGTTTTGTTTTAGTCTTGATTTCTATAATCATTGAATACATCATTCATCTCATCGGAAAGGTAAATTCTTATTTTTGTATATATATTATATACTTTGATATACATGAATATTTTGTACTAATTTAAAATGATTTCGATATATTTTCACCTTTTTGCAGTGGTTAAAGAAGAGACACAAGAGAGCTCTTTATGAAGCCCTTGAAAAAATTAAATCAGGTATAACCAAATTATATGCTGCGCGGAAACGAAAATGACGAAACGATAAATGCGGAAATGAAAAATGGACAAATTATATTTTACATATTAAAGTTAATTATAAATATAGAATTTATGGGTTTCAAAAGCGTTTTCAGAAACGAAAAACGTAAAATTTGATTTTCTTTTTATATACAATACGAAAATAATCTAATTTTTATTGTTTTTGGTGTGCAGAGCTTATGCTATTAGGGTTTATATCATTGCTCCTAACTATAGGTCAAGGACCAATATCGGCTATATGCATACCAGAAAGTGTTGGAGCGACGTGGCATCCATGTAGCAAGAAGCAAGAGCAAGCAATACTTAAATCTGAACAATTTATAAATGACGAAAATCGGAGGAAGCTTCTGAGTATTTCCGATTCCGATTTAAGGTTCCGGCGATTCTTGGCCGGTGCTGCAACTACTGATAAATGTGCTGATCAGGTGATTTTAGTTAGTTTGTAAGTTTGTCAACTTGAATTTTGAAAACAACTATGTAAAAAATATATATATAATAAATTATTAATTTAATAATGTTATATAGTTTTTCAAAGCAAATTTAATTTATCTAATGTGGACATAGAGAGTGAAACTGTGGAAATTGGGTTTTGATTTGTAACAAAAAATAGAAAAGCAAATTCAGCAGGCAATCAACTTATAGAAATTTTCTTGAGTGTCAACATGTATGTGTAGCATATTTGATTTTCTTGACCAAGAAAAATAAAAATATGCATGAAAACGGAACTTAATTTCTGCCGTGCTGTTTGATTTCAGTGTTCTAAATAAACAAAAAAATTCAAATAAAATCTTTAATTGACTGTAAGGCGGAAGGAAGGTGGCAGGTGGCGGACGTCCTTATCCGCTAGTAACCAGTTATTTCTAATTGAGTAATCTCCTTTAATCCACTTTTTTTGAATCGTTTCATTGAAATGTGGATGTATAAACTTAAATTTTTTGTGCTATACACTTTTGGATGGAACTGAATGAATGAAATCTTGTCACGTAAGAACGATTATAAAAAATGTCTTAAATTGGTGGCTTATAAAGTAGTATTACTGTTTTAATTTATCCAATTCAAAAGAAATTTTCAGCTTGTGACGGATAAATTTACAACGGAAATTTATGTCACAAAATTTTACAATGAATTTCTGACGAAAAATTGTTATAACAATTTTTTAATTATCTCATTTTTCTACTTTCGCCTCCTCTTAAAATTTTTGATTCTGCCAATTTATATTTTTTTTTTCTTGGGTACAGGGTAAAGTCCCATTTGTGTCATCGGATGGAATTCATCAACTCCATATTTTCATATTCGTGTTGGCTGTTTTTCACGTGCTGTACTGTGCTCTCACAATGGTTTTGGGTAGAGCCAAGGTATTGCTCTAATCACATAATTAATAAGTGTAAAATAAATTATAAATTTTAGTGTATTTTATAATTAAAATATAGTTATTAAAAAATAACCTGTTTTTTAAAAAAAAATTATTTATATTTTAAACATTTAAAATTATCAAATTTATTTTATTTTTCAATTTTTCTGTATCAAATGTCCCATTTTCTTAAAATCGACTTTACAGTTTTATTATTCTAAAAAAAGTTCAAATGTGTTCTTGATATTTAACACGTATTTCAAAATTAATTTTTACTATTCGAAAAAAAATTAAATATATTTTTCATATTTAATATATAATTTAAATAAATCTTTATTATTTTCAAAAATATTAAAAACTGAAAGTATAGACATTTAAACTTTTTCCAAATAGATTAACTCTAATTTAAAAAAGTGGTATAATTAAAACAAAAAATTAAAAAATAGGATAAAAATTACAATATTAAAAAATTAAAATATAAACCCAAAAGCCGAAAAATGGAATACCTTTTTATGATTCAGCCTAATTTTGAATACGAACTTCTAATTTATTTATTTTTTATTTCGAAATAAAAAGTCACCGACTCTATTGCTGAATTGCAGATGAGGAGTTGGAAATCATGGGAAAAGGAAACACGAACAGCTGAGTACCAATTCTCACACGGTACGCAATTACTCCAACTCTCTAATTACAGTACTTATGTGTTTTTTTAGCTTAAATTTATAATTTGAGTTTACTTTTTGAGCTGTATATTAATAAAATTATTCACACTTATAATAATTTTGTTTTATTTGATAATATATTACAGATCCAGAAAGATTCAGATTTGCTAGAGAAACATCATTTGGAAGAAGGCATTTGATCTTCTGGACCAAGACACCCGCCCTTATGTGGATCGTAAGAATCTTTTTCTTCGTTTGCAATTATTTTTATTTTTTGAATACATATTAAATTTAATGAATCATGAGCTAAACAATAGAGAGTTTTTTTAATATTAATCATAAAATATAAAATTAAATATAATTATATAAAACTTTAAATTCTGAAACCTCAATAAAATATTGAATAATGGATCAATTCAGTCCTAAATTTGAGATTCAAATATTTTTTTGTTATTTTGATCAAGTAAACACAATACTTTATTCTTTGGATCAATTACATAAGATGAACTAGTTCATGAATCGGATTGATCCAATTTTATTATTAATTGACCTAAAACCATGGAGTATTATTCTTAATTCAATAATTGAGAGTATTGTTAAAAGTAAAAGTGGGTTATTTGACCCTAAATTATATATTCAGAAACCCGATTAATCCTTTACTCATAACATATTTATAAAATAGACTGTGATTTTTTATAATTACCAATATATTAAATCTAAATGATTGTGAGATCTTTTAGGAATGAATGATTTATTTTTTTCTAATAATTGAATGAATGATTTTGAAAATGCACAATTGGCCAGTGGTTTTCTTAATTAAACCTAAAGTTTGAACTTTTTTCTCTTTTGGTCCCTTCAGTTAGTTGTATATCCTAAATCATTGAATTGAATCAGTTTGTTTAAATACGTGTCCTCAAGTTGTCATAGCAATTAAAATGTCTTCTAGAACCCCAAAATAAAATGACGTAGGACAAGGTTTACAAATTTTCCAGATTTGCATCTAAAAGGAACATTTTAGTGGTTTTATTTATAAAATGTTTTTTTTTAATCCGTTTAAACTTAAATCAAATAACCACACACAGCACAAAGATCAAATAATATTTTCAAATTGGAGTTTTCAATCATATTGTTTTAAATTACAGTGACTCGGCTGGTTTATTTGAATTGATTCGATTTTAAAGACATTGATAAAATAGTATATTCATTCTGCATTCTAATTTCTAATATTTTTTAAATTAAAAAAAGATAAAGAAGAAAAAGTCTAGTGATACTGGACAGAAATTTAATCTTGAGAATGTATAAATTCAGAATAGTTGAAGAGGTGCACATTTAAAACTCACCATACCTAACACAAACTTATGAGTTCGAAATTTTAATTTTAGTTGTTGATTAAAGAATTGGACCGAACCGGCCAATTACCTAATCCATTCTGAATTTAAAAGCTAAAAGTCTAGTCCAGCTGAATTGATTAACTGATGGTTGACTCGGTTGATCCAGCAGTTCAACTGATTATACCATTAATCATGTTAGTTTTTTTATATTTAGTATACATAATTGGTTGAACCAATGGTTGGTTCGCTCAATTTTTAAACATTTCTTACTTTTACCTTTAATTAAATTAGGTTAATGGATATAAAAATTAAATTTTTTACCTTTTAAATATAATTAAAAATTCAATTTTTATAATATCCAAATTTTAAAAAATTGATAATATATTCATTCAATTTAAAAATTTATTAATTTAATACATGACATGAATCATTAATATTTTTAATTTTGAAATATGTTTGTCAAATTATAAAAATAAAGTTAAGATGAATTACAATTGATTTTGATTAGATTTATAAAATACATATTTTTTGAACTAGATTTTAAAATTATGATATTGGTTTCATCTAGAAAAACTATGGTATTGAATTACTAATTAGGATTAATTAGACATCACTTTGCAGTTAAAACAATTAAAAAATGTTGTTAAGTCGAATGAAAGTACAGCAAACGTAATTCATACTAGAAATATAAAGATGTTTCTGCCAGTTAATCAAAAATGGAAATGTCTCTATTGTTATTGGTATTAAAAAGTCGGTAGCGGTCTTACGATGCTAATCTTGAAAATGACCAATTTTGTAATTTATACATTTATATTTTATACATTTATATTTTATAATTACCAATAAAAATATGAAAAAATATTTTGTACATTTATATTTTTAACTAATATAGTAGATATAATTAAAAAAAAATTGGAATAGTAATATGATCCACCAATTTTATAATTTATGATATATATATGTATATATATATATATATATATATATATATATATATATATATATATATAATCTTTATTTTAAAACTATTTTAAAGATGTATTAATTGATAATTAAATTTATTTTTATAATAATTACCTTATTTAGTCAATTTTTTTAATGAACGATTGCTGGCAAAAAATTCCGGGTCAAGCACTTTCGCACAAAAAGTGGCACACTAGATGCATACTAGAGGTTATGATTCTAAGAAGGAGGAATAAATCAAGTTAAACATACAATCCTAATTTATAAAAAAAACTGGATCCGAATAAAAAAAATTCGGGTTAATACATTTAAAGAAAAAAAAGCAGCCTTCATAGAACAATAGAAAATAATATAATTTACAAAAAAACGACAATTATTTTTTGCTTTTCCAAACTTCCCAAAGAATAATAATCTACAAAGTTGTCCATATATTACTATAGGCACAATTTGAAATCAACTCAATCGGATTAAAAATAATTCATAGAAAAAGGGATTTTCCAAGATAATATAATTTTTCGAGTTACACCATACCAAATTAAACGGATAAAATCACAATGCAAAAATAAGCGACGTTGAATTTATTTAAAAAGAGTTATGAAATTTAAAATGAGGGTTATTTATGTAAAATTATTTTAAAATGAGAGTTGGATATATTTGTTATAAATTATAATTTTGATAGATTATATTTTTTTGGTAAATTGATAGATTATATTATTGTGTATCACTTGGAAAGATATATTTATTAATTTGGTGAAAACAAAGATATATGGAATTGTTTTTTCCGATAATAATAATAAATTTCTAAATTTAACTCAATGATTAGATTATGCTTTATCTTGGGCCATTTCATTTACATAGTTATTATATTGTGCCTTGCAGGTTTGTTTCTTTAGGCAATTTGTGAGATCGGTTCCTAAGGTTGATTATTTAACATTGAGACATGGTTTTATCATGGTAATTTGCCCACTCTAAAACTCATTATGACATATATAAAAACAATTATTTACTTATTATTATTATTATTATTATTATTATTATTATAAGAAGTGTTCAAAATATAATTATTTAAATATTGTGAGTGCATAATAATTTTCTCTTGTTTTTTATTTTTAATAGGCACATTTGGCACCTCAAAGCCACATGAAATTCGATTTCCAAAAATATATTAATAGGTCATTAGAAGAGGATTTCAAGGTTGTTGTAGGAATAAGGTTAGTCTCCAATGTTTTAAATTAATTCAATTTAATCCTAATATAATTTATTTATTTTAGACACATTTATAGTATTTTAGTTTATATCATATATGTCTGTTTGGTTCAACTGTTATTTTATAATTAGTGTTGACAACTATTAGAGATGTTTGATCAAATTCAACAATGGATAACATATTTTTACAATTTATTCATGTAAGTTTTTATTTTAAATTCAACTGTACGTATGATATATGCATGATCTTAGACCAATGATAATTTTTGTGTTTTCTATTTGCAGCCCACCGATCTGGTTCTTTGCTGTTCTTTTCTTACTCTTCAATACTCATGGTAAGTTAAATTATGCAGTAATTTTATTTTTATGGCATCAAACTTTATGGAGAATCGAGAATATGTAAAAGATTAATTAATAAAAGAGAATTTTCATCAAAATAATTAAATAAAATAAAAGAATTAATTTGTGGCTAAATTTGTTTGACTATCTATGCACAGGCTGGTATTCTTATCTATGGCTTCCCTTCATTCCGCTAATTGTAAGTATTATTTATCCAAGCCACTGAGCCAGCACATTTAAATGTTTAATTTATATATGAGTAAAAGGTCATTCTGATCCTTGAATTTATGAGGCGACCTCATGTAAATTAAACTTGATTTATTTTGACAATTTAATCCATAACTAATCAAAACAAGATCAATTCAAATGGGGCCGATGAACAGATCTATAACATTAATTGATGCTTGAATAGATAATTTTGTTGGTGGGAACAATGCTACAAGTGATCATAACAAAAATGGCGCTTCGAATACAAGAAAGAGGAGAGGTTGTGAAGGGAGTACCAGTAGTTCAGCCCGGTGACGACCTCTTTTGGTTCAACCGTCCTCGTCTTATTCTTTATCTTATCAATTTCGTTCTTTTTCAGGTCCTTTTAAATTTTTCTCAATCTATACATTCGTTTTTATATTATTAACTTCAATTTGATTCTTATTTATTTCTATGATTATTCGGTGAACTCGCGTGATTTTGTTTTGTTGTGTTATTGCAGAATGCTTTTCAGCTTGCATTCTTTGCTTGGAGTTGGGTGAGATTTTAAACCTTTTATTTAGATTTAATGTCATTTCTTCTATTAAGATTGAATTATTTTAATTGGTTATATAATATGATTGATTTTGGTCTAGTCTATTTAAGTTTTTAATTAAGAAAACCAAATCGAACTAAAAAATCAAATATAACGTTTAAATTGACTTTGATTTTGATTCAGTGACATTACTAATGAAGTTCATTTTTTTCTACTTTTGACAGAAAGAATTTGGGCTCAAATCATGTTTCCATGAACATTTGGAGGATATAATCATCAGAATTTCAATGGGGTAATTTTTTTTTATCTTAATTATTTACTAATTACTCAGTTATAATCTTAATAAATTTGATTAAATATACTGTTGACCATTTTCAGGGTCCTTATCCAAATATTGTGCAGCTATGTCACCCTTCCTCTCTATGCCCTTGTCACCCAGGTAATAACGATAGGTCTAATAGTTCAAAAAGTCCAAATTTATTTATCCTTTTTACAAATCTAACCAAAACATTTAATTTCATTAATTTTAGTCCAATTTTAAAAAATTAACAGTAATTTCAGTCCAATTTCACTAGTTGACATATATTTATTTTAGTATTTAAATAATGAATAATGAAAACTTATAAATGCATATATTTTAAATTTCGTTTTATTTTTGTAATTTTACACAAATAATTTTAAAAATTAAAATTTGAATGCATTTTTCCTTTGATTTTGATATTAACAGATGGGTTCATCAATGAGACCAACAATATTCAATGAAAGAGTAGCAACAGCTCTAAGAAATTGGCACCAAACTGCCAAGAAACACATTAAACATAATAAAGGGTCTGTAACCCCCATATCGAGTAGACCCGCCACACCAACACATCCTATGTCTCCGGTGCACCTACTCCGCCACTATCGGAGCGAAATGGACTCACCTAGACGATCAAATTTTGGTTGGGAAACCGATTCTCCTTCTCACCCTAATCTTGAAAATGGTTCCTCGTCTCATAACCCTAATCATGAAAATGGTTCATCGTCTCAAACTCCTAAGCATGGTAACGGTTCGTCCCCATTTCATCATCAGTATCAACAACAAATCGAGTTAGGTTATGTGGAATATGATAAGGATGAGAACGAGCCGGGTTCAAGTCAAGTGGTGCCGGTCTCTGAACCGGTACGAACCCAACAAGAAATTAACATGGTGGCACCAAAGGAATTCTCATTCGATAGAAGATTAGATGTATAACTCAAAGGTCGTAAAGCTACATATTTTCTCAGGTTGAAGCTGCTTCAAGGAAATTTTTTTATATGAATTGAGTTCGGCATGTAGGATTATGATATCAAAATATTATTTGCATCAAATTAGATAGACTGATTGCGGAACTAAGCCGAACGCTATGTAAATAGTTCTACATATAACTTGATGTGGATGGAAACCCGAGTACATGGACAATTGTCAAACATAGAGTTCTTTTATTTATTTTTTTCTCTTGGAAAATGTTGTAGGAAAAGTTCTAGAAGTGTAGAAAAAGTTTGTATTATTTTTGTTATATGTTTTTGAGCAATTTATTGGTGTAAAAAGAAAATGCATTGTGTTAGGTAACTAAAATTTCATTATTTGAATTAAAGAGAGAAAAAAATTGCATAAAAATTTATTGTTCTTAGAGGAGAGCTTTGGGACATGGATGTTTTTGGTGATCAATTAAAAGAAATCAAGGAATTATCTGAAGTGATTGTTGCCAAGAATGTTCTGTAGACTCGGGGCTGATTTCAAAGGAGGAGAAGCTTGAGTTGTCTAATCTCAGAAAGAGAGCTTTGCGAAGCAGGATTTCTTGTGGGTTTAGAAATCGAGGCTTCCATGGAATATGACGGGTGACAAAAACATAGAAATTTTCCATAGTAGAGCATAAAAGCACTATCACTTCCATCCAAATGGATGATACTTTCTTTACGGATCGTGAGGATATTAGATTTCACATTAGAAATTTTTATAGAGCCTTTTATAGCCAGCAAGAAAATGCTCAGTTTGACATTTATGTGATGGTTTTAAGCAGATTTCGGTTCAACAGGCAGAACCTTTTATTGAGCCGTTCGAAGAAATAGAGATTTTTTAGTGCTCTTTCTTCTTGTGGTGAAAAAAAAGCGTCGGATTCAGATGGTTTTATTTTTTATTTTTACCGGAGAACGGGGCCTTTTATGAAGAATGCCAGCGGAGACATAAAAAGGAGGAGCAGAATGTGGTGGTTTTTTTATTAATTTGAAGTGAAAAAAAAAGAGTGTTTATCCAACATAACGAATGTGCCACGTTAATTTTACAACAAGCCAATAAACATTTACGATAGAAATTTTTTATTTATTTCTTATTTTTTTTATTATTAAACATTTGCACATGGCTAACGCTTCATTAGTTTGTTGCACGAATGACGACGTGGCGCAACCTTGCTTTCTATAATTAGTAAAAAAACATAACATGTTGGTTGTAAATATTTTGAAACTCACGTGTTAGAGTTATTAAGATAGATTAGAAAATGTTTATTCCAATAAAAATAATTAAGCCATATTTTTGGTATTATTTTGAATAAATTAAGCAGTTTTCAATAAAGCGTATAAAAAATTGAAGGGTAAAATATCAAGTCTATGGGTTATTTAAATTAAACCTAATTACTTAAAAACCACACATGTTGAATTTTTTTTCGTTTATACCCTGAATTAGGAAAAAGTTTATTTGTACCTTTTGTTTGGATTTTTATGTTTCACCTCTTTCCCAAAATATCAAGAGAAAACCACAAAAATATTACTATTTAAATAAGAATTTATAAAAATACACACCAAATCAAAAATTTACATTCATGACAAAATAAGGAAAAACTTTACATTTTCTACCCAACCACTAAATAAGAGACACATGGCACACACAAAACCAAAAAAAGAGAGTCAAAAACGTGTTAAAAATAGTCAAAAACGCGTCAGAACCGCGTCTGACGTGCGTCTGCCATGCGTCTGACACGCGCGTCAGTCACGCGTCAGCGCGTGTCAGTATTTAAAAAAAATAAAAACTGTATCGTCTATGTATCTGATATGTATATGCTATGTATCTGAATGTGTCACTGATTCACTTTCTCATATTTTTAAAAACAAATAAACAAATAAATATATATATATATATATATATATATATATATATATATATATATACACACATATTATTTAATGTACTATTTATGTGTATATGAGGTGTATGTATAATATATTTTAAATTCAAAGATATATGTATCACATGCTTTAAAAACGCATAAATTACGTTACAAAAAAGCATATATATTATATATTATGTATTAAAATATATGTATCTATCATATATAAATTATATATATAAATTGTTTATGATATGTATTCAATATATGTATTTAAAAAATATGTCTTTCTATTAAATATTTGATGTTTGCTCCGTCCTTTTATTTTTTATCATGTTGCACGAGGTTTTGCTTTTTAGCTCAATTTATTGTTTATATTTATAATGTATTTACGATGTATATACAATGTATTTACAGTGTATTGTAAGATATGGATGATACATTGGTAATGTATTAAAATTTTATTATTAATTTTTCTCCTCTATATTTATGATGTATTGATGGTGTATTTATGATGTATCAAAGATATATCGGTCATTTTAAAATTTATTTCGTTAAAATAATCCAAAAAATTTAAATATGTATCAGTTATGTATCAGCTATGTATCTGGATGTGTAACTGATTTATTTTCTCATATTTTAAAAACAAAAATAAATATATATGTGTGTATATATAGACACGCTCACATATTATTTTATGTACTATTTATGTGTATATGTATAATATATTTTAAATTCAAAGATATATGTATCACATGCTTTAAAAACGCATAAATTACGTTACAAAAAAAGTATATATATTATATATTATGTATTAAAAATATATGTATCTATCATATATTTATTTTATATATAAATTGCTTCTAATATGTATTCGATATATGTATTTAAAAAACGTGTCTTTCTATTAAATATTTGATGCTTGCTCCGTCCTTTTATTTTTCCATTTTGCCTTTTAGCTCAATTTTTTCTTTTATATTTATAATGTATTTATTATGTATCGGCCATGTATTTATAATGTGTATTGTAAGAGATAGATGATACATCGGTAATATATTAAAATTTTATTATTAATTTTCTCCTCTATATCCATAATGTATCGATGGTGTATTTATGATGTATCGGTAATATATTACGATTTATCGATATTGTATCGGTAATTTTAAAATTTATTTCGTTAAAATAATCTAAAAAATTTAAACATGTATCATCAATGTATCTGCTATGTATCGTAAGACTTGTTTGAGTTACAAAATCCAATTATTGTCTCTTGTTAATTGATTCTTCAAAAGTTTTTATTAGGGATTGCAATGTTTTGTTTGCTTGATGAATGTGTGGCAGGATTAAATGGATGTGCAGAGAAAAAATCACAAGCTTCCCATATGATAATCACAAAGTAGAAGTAATTCCCAGACATAAAAACATAAAAAAATGATCTTGATGAGTTTAAACAAGTGGGTCATTCATCAAAAAAAAAAACAAGTGGGTCATTATGCATGCAAATCCATTTGAAATTTGGAACAGATGAGACATATTATTAAATAATTAAGAAACAAATCAGTTTCATACATGAAATTAATAAGCAAGAACAAAGATATCAAATAGATGATGATTATGATTTATTTTTGGGGAAAGCAAAAAACAGAGCAATGATAGAAACTACCATAACTGTAGTTAAGACGACACCTTGAGAAGCTACCATATTATTTCTTAATTAAAAAAACAAGAATTTGTTATGATGATAAAGAAGAAATTAAGAAGAAGATTTTGAATTTAAGAAGTTGGTTGAGATTGAATGAGAAATTGTATAAAAAAAGAAGGAAGAACTCGTGCTTTTATGAAACAGGTGGCAGCTTGAGAAGAAATGGTTATAAAAAGTAATAAGTAACTTAGCTTGGGTATTAAATGTCAAACACATCTGGTAGAAGAGAAAAGTTCACGGAATGTTGGCATTTGAGTAAAGTTATACCGCTTTTTCAATTCTTTCGTAATTTTCTCAAATATCTTTAATTTAAAAAATAAAATAAAATAATCCTTTAATTTTAATCTATATTCTAATTAAATTTTAATATTATTAATTATACAAAAAAATTTATTATTCTCTAAATTCAATAAATATTTTAATAATTAACTGATAATAATTTTTGAAATTGAAAAATGTAATTTTTTTTAAGCAAAATTAATTTTTCTTTTAATCCTTTTTTAAAATTTTCAGGAGAAGAAGAAGAACTCCTCCTCGTTAGAGAAGATAAACATACCTGAAAAGATGAGCGTCTGCTCATTCATCTTCTTTTGAGAAGATGAGCAGATCTGCTCATCTTCAGGTCTGCTCATTTTCTCACCAGAGAAAATGAACAGGCCTGAATTGATTTTTTAAATTTGAAAAAATAATTAGATTTCGACAGACGGTAATGGATTTATAAATTGGAGGAGTACGGTGAACGATAGTCGTTTGGAAGAATCTTTTTAATTTATTTAATTTTTTAAATAAAATTTTAAAGAATAATCAGTTATTAAAATTTATTTGAATATTTTTAAAGTTGAAGATTTTTTTATGTTCTTTAAATGCAAACAAAATATGATATAATTTTTTTTATTTAGTTGTTTTTGGTGTTTTGCTCCTTAAACTAATTAAACCATTTTTTGTACCCTAGTTCGGGGTAGAGATAAAATATAAAAATCCAAAAAAGAGTATAAATGAATTTTTTTTTCTAAATCAGCGTCTAAACGAAAAATAAATTTAATGTGAATGGTTTTTAAATAATTAGGCCTTGATTTTATCCTTTTATATCATTATATACAACACTAATCATTTCTTTTTCTTCTTCAATTCCATATACTAATTTCTGAAAAAACAGTGGCACAAACTCTTATTTTCTGATTCGATGACGTAACAAAACAAATTTCCATAAAAAGAAAAGTGTTAAACTGCAACAAACGGAAGTATGCAGTCGTGTTAAAAGCACATCAAAAGCTCTAACAAAAAGCTGAAACAATCTACAAAACGACAACTGCTGCCTTAAAAACAACCCCTCCCCCTCCCCTGTTTTGCTGCATTTCCAGGTGCGGCCATTTCCTGTTCCACTAAAAGCCCACTGTTTACTGTTTTCTAAACTACACCCACTGCTCATCTTCTTTATATACACAACCCCTTTTCTTTTCTCTGCTTAATAACATCAAAAATGGAGATACTTCAGGCATTTTTTGGGAGGTTAAGCAGACAGTGTTATGCAGTGCTCTGTTTAGGAATGGTTCTTGTGATTGTTGGTATAGCTCGCTATATTGATGATAATGCTGAGATTTTTTAGTGCTCGTCGTCTTGGTTAGTACTGACCAAGAATATGATCATCGGCAATGTTTCATTGCTATAGGGTTTATTTTATGGCTCAGATGATAATCTCTGTATTGTTCTTTCATTATTGTTGTTGCATGTGCATATGAAGAAGAAGATTGACAAGAATTAATGGATCAATTCAATTGTGACTTTTTTTCTTTATAGGATTGTATGAAATGAATGTTGTAGCTTTATATACTCTGTTTTCTTTAATTCTTGCGAAGTAGAGGAATAAAATGGAAAATCAATAAGGTATCATTAATATTTAGGATTTACTACTGATGATTTTATTTAAAGAAGCAACTGCAAGTCCCTTTAACCATAAAATGGTGTTTTATTTAATTTTTATCATTTAACCAATATTGGATAAACCATTAAAAATGGTTAGACTACAAACTACTGTTGGTCCGACCAATAATGGTCCGACCGCCGTTGACCTGCCGTTAACCGGTGTTGACCGGAGGTGGTCCGGCCGTTGATTGGCGTTAACCGACGGTGTTCCGATCGTTGACCGAAAGTGGTCCGGTCGTTGGCCGGCGGTGGTCCAACCGGTGATGGTTCGGTTAGAAGTCTCCGGTCTATGTAAAATGGAGAGAAATTATTGAGTGCAATAAACACACAATGTGTAAAATACACCATAAAAGAGAAATTATTAGGTGTAATGGAAACACAATAGGTAAAATACACCATATGAATAAAATAGTAATCACAACAATAAAAAGGTAGAGATGAAAAGAATCTTTTAAAATTGTGGAATTTTTATAAAAAAAAAAAAATTGGGTGATTTATACAAAGTTTTGAATTTTTGGGTGATTTGGCGTAATTTTCTCAAATTCAAATTAGATTATTGGTACCGCAAAAGTGGACTTTTGTAGCCGTAATATTCACAAGGGAAGATTAGGATAATACTCTATTTTCTAAAATAATTTGATTTCTTACCTCAATAAGGAAAACATAAAGAAAATACCTCATCATTTTAATGCTTTTATTTTTTTACTCTAAAGCATGTTTATATTATAATTATACCTCATTTTCTTTAATTTTTTACTCTTAGCATATAATAGCTGTCATTTTTATATGACTTTTTTTTTTATTTCTCTCTTCTTCTTCTTCTTCTTCTTCTTCTTCTTCTATATTTCTTTTTTTCTTCGACAATTTTTTTCTTCTTCTTTATTTCTTCTCTTCTCCATTTTCTTTCTTTCTTCTTCGTTCTTCCATCGTTCCGCCGCCGTTTCTCCATCGCTCCACCATCACTGCATTATTCTTTCATATTTTATTTTAACAAACTTTTCTTTAATTCGTGTGATTATTGCGATTTTTATAACATTCAGATCTAAATAAATTACTCTTGATTTTTTTTTCAAGTTTAGATATAAAAATCTGCATAAAACGATGTTATGATGAAAAAACGGCTTTCTACACAAAAAACGATTTTCTGCAAAAAAACAGCATCTGATTATCATATGATTATTATAACACTGCAGAAAAAATGATTTTTTATAAAAAAAAAAAAACAGTCTCTGATTATCATATGAGTATCACTGTATTATCATGTTGTTATCATAACACTGTATAAAGAAATATTTTCTACAAAAGAAAAATTGATTTTCATGTTGTTATCACTGTATTATCATCTCGTTATCATAATATAATCATATGATACCGAGATGATAATGTATTATTGTACCTAAATGATAATGTTATGACAACGACATAATAATAAAATTATGATAACAATATGATAATATGATACCTATATGAAAAGAATTACATAAAAATTATAATAACGAGATGATAATGTGAAGAAAATAGTATGATAATAAAGTATAATAAAGTCATATTATCATACTATTATCTTCACCTTATCACCTTATTATCATAAATTTTTTGTAATTGTTTTTCATACATGTATCATATTATCATACTATTATCTTCACATTATCATCTCGTTATCATTAATTCTTTTGTAATTAATTTTTTCATACATGTATCATATTATCATACTATTATCTTTACATTATCATCTTATTATTATAATTTTTCTGTAATCTTTTTACATATAGGTATCATATTATCATACTATTATCATAATTTTATTATTTTATTATCATCAGGTTATCATACTGGTGTCATGAATCTTTTGTAAATTTATTTTCACGTACGTTATCATAACCTTATCATAATTCATTATCATCTAATTATCATACTCTAGTGTTATGATAACGACATGATAATCAGACACTATTTTATCATACTGTAATACCCCGTAAATTTCAGTGTGTTTCCGACAATTGTTGATTATTATAACTGCTAGATTTAGGCTGAAGTCTCGGTTGCCCCCGAGCATTGGTTTTCTGCAGGTTATTGTGTTTATTTGTTAATTGAAAGGCTAGCTACGGGATTTGGTACTACATTACCCATACCCTAGCGCCGGTCGCGATTCATGAAAATGGGTCGTAACACATACATTATCATAGATATTATCATATATGTACCATAAATATTATCATCTCGTTATCATATGATAAAACATTATCATATGACACTATTTCTGTAATTTTTTTCCATATAAGGATCATATTATCATACTGTTATAAGCTTATCATTATATTATCATAAAAACATTATCATACTATTATCATTATCGTACATTTGGATTATCATAACCTTATCATAATCATATAATGTTATGATAACGATATGTTAATACAGTGTTAATCATATGATAATCAGACACTGTTTTTTTAGTAAAAAAATCAATTTTCTCAGCAGTGTTATGATACTTACATGATAATGCAGTGATGATACTTATATGATAATCAGAAGCTGTTTTTTTGCAGAAAATCATTTTTTGTGCAGAAAATCGTTTTTAATACAGATTTTTAGATTTAGAATTGGAAAAATTCAAGAGTAATTTATTTAAATCTGAAAGTTGAAAGAAATCGTATTAATCACCACGAGTTGAGGAAAATCGCTAAAATCAAATATGAAAAACGGCGGAGCGACGGCGGGATGATGGCGGAACGACGACGGAGCGATGAATTAACGATGATGAAGAAGAGAATAAAAATGAACAAGAAATAAAGAAAAAAAGAAGAAGAAGAAGGAAATGAAGAAAAAGAATGGCGGAAAAAAGAACAGAGAAGAAGAAGAAAGCCATGGAGAAGAAAGAGAAAAAGAGAGAGAAATAGGAAAAAAGTGACAGTTATCACTTATGAATCACCAATAATATAGTTAGAGTAAAATAATAATAAAGAGTAGGTATAATTATAATATAAATAGGTGTTAGAGTAAAAAAATAAATATATTAAAATAGTGAGGTATTTTCTCTATCTTTTATTTGTTGAGGTAGGAAATCATATTATTTTCAAAAATAGAGTATTTTTCCTAATTTTCTCTATTCACAATAAAAGGGTCCAAGCCCGTACGTAGTCTAATTTTTTCAAATAAATATAGTTATATAAAAGGAAAAAGGGTTATTTATGCCACTATAATTTATTTTCAGGATCAATTAAGCCCTCAATGTCCAGAAACGTTCAAATCTGCCCCCAACGTCTTAAAATATTAACAATGAGACCCCTAATTTTGACGCATAAATGAGACGTTAGGGGTTTGATTGTCCAAATCAGGGACCTGATTGTTCTTTTTTTAAGACGTTAGGAGCATATTTGAACTTTTCTATACATTAAGGGCTTATTTAATCCTAAAGTTAAACTTTAGAGGCATAAATTACCCTTTTTCCGATAACTATTACCCTTTATCCATTATGATCGCAGATCAGCATCCTTTTACGAAGATCAATCAGAACCATCCTCTTCATTAAATACCTCCCAAGAGAACTGAAATAACTATTACCACTCCATTTCCAAATATTTACACCTATACCCTTCCGCCTGCCATTTTAGTTTTTTTTTTTGTTTTACTTTCTTTTCCTTTACTTTCTCTTTTCATCAATTTCTTAGCTTTCATCAAAAATAATGGCGAGAGGTACTTCTCAGTCTCAAAGCTCCTCCTCCACCACTTCCCGTCCAGGAGTCGTCGCTCCACGCGGCTCCGCCGCTGCCACAGCCGGCATGCGAAGACGCCGTCTCGGATCCTCCGCCGCTGGTTCCGGATCCGCTTCCGCAGGTGGAATCAGCACCGGTAGCTCTAATATGCTCCGATTCTACACCGATGATGCGCCTGGACTCAAGATCTCACCTACTGTTGTTCTCGTTATGAGTCTCTGCTTCATCGGATTTGTCACCGCTCTTCACGTGTTTGGTAAGCTCTACCGCAGTAAGGTGGCTCCCGGAGCCTAATAATTCGGGTTCCCGAAACCCGAACCGGATATGCTCTCTCTGTTTCAGATCGTTGACCGGTAACTGTTAGGCGCTTTTTTTTTTGTTTCTTCTCCGTGTTGCTATGTAAACACTAGCGAGATCTTGATGAGTAATTTATTGTTAAATGGAATCTTTTTTTTATTTCAAATTGGTTTAATAATTTTGGTTCTTGATTATTATTAGCTGATGGAATAATTAGTAACATTAATTAGAGTAATATGAGTTTGATTATTAGCTTTGCCAGACCAAGTTTGTGGCTTTTATTCATAAATATAATGTTGATTTCTGATTAAAAATTTGAGATGATTTATGATTATTGCAGTCCAAAATTAAGATATATTCGGGAAAAGGTTTTGTTTGATGAAATTGCAAGGCAATTTTTTTGCTTTATAATATGTTCAATCCAATTGATGTAAATCCAATTATGGATAGGTTGTTGAGACTGCATTTTAATTTTCAAGATTAGTTTGGTTTGTTGAGCTCTATGTATGGTTCTTAGGGTTGGTAAAGCTGATGCATATTTACTGTTTGATGATTCATTTCTTAAAAGTGAATGACTTTTTGGTATTTATGTTTAAGCTATTTATTTTTTAGCTAAAGGCAAAAAAACCCTTCAAGTTTTTAATAAAGAGAACATAGGCTTTCTTTATTTGTCATCAGCCATTTAGACCCCCCAACATTTCTAAACATCGCAAAAAAGTCCTCTACGTTTTTGAAAAGATAATTTAAGCTTTTATTTTTAATGAAGATAACTTTCTTCCCGGCAAAATCAAGTGGCCAAGATAAAACTAAAATAGCTTATGTACTTTTTTTGATAATTTGAAGGGTTTTTTTTATACCTTCCGCCTATTTTTTTAATAAATGTTTATTAAAAAATTTAAATGATAAGATTATAATTTATTGAGATGTTTCAGTTATAAAAAAACTAATCAAATAAAAATTTTATAAACAAGTAAATTACTATTAATAATTGAGTGGTAAATGAGTAATAATGACCAAGTTTCAGGGGTTTAAATAAGGCTTAATTTTTAAAAAAACTCCCACCTTGCATTTTTTTTATTTATACTCTGATCTTGTAAAAACACCATTTGTACCCAATTTTGGGTTTTTATGTTTCATCTCTACCCAAAAGCATTAAATTGTACTCTTTTCATTTGAAAAAAAGTTTAAAACAATTCTTCATTTTTAATTTATATATTAATTAGATATTTATGTTATTAATAGTACAAAAATACCATCTTCAAAAAATTAAAAATAATAATCATTTTTTTTAATTTTTTAAAAAATATTTCCGACAAAAAAATTAAAAATACTAATAATTTTTTTATTATTTTATAAAATTAAAAAAATTAATTAATTATTTGGATGTATTTGATTATTTTTTAAATTTAAGGATTTATTTGTATTTTTTAAAATAAAAAAAAAGTATGTTTTAAACCCTTTTTCAAATAAAAAGAGTACAATTTAATACTTTTGGGTAGGGATGAAACATAAAAACTCAAAATTGGGTACAAATGGTGTTTTTACAAGGTTAAGGTATAAACGAAAAAAAGTGCAAGGTGAGGGTATCTTAAGAAATTAAGCCTTTAAATAATTAATGAATAAAGAATTAATTTAGTCGCTGGATTTGTAATTCAGGGACGATCTTTTATACTGTTAGCTAAACTAAAGATATAAAAGATACAATTTTATAATATGAACAAATATAAAAATTAAAATGATTCAATTTTATTTTTAATTAATTTAAAAATACAAATATTATTGAATTAGTCTAAAATAAAAAATATTTTTAAATGATTAAAATAATTATTAATGAATTAATTGATTCGTGAGTTAATAAATTCATAGAATAGATTGAACCATTACTCCACAATTATTACTTAGTCCACCTTTCAAGTTGATATGAATGCAATACTCAAAAATATACTTAACCATCATTTGGTTGGAAGTAAAGTCCTTAAAAAAAAGTCTAATTTTTAAAAAATAGTTTCTTTTTTCTTATTTGATTCATTTTTATTAATCTATTTTCCGGAAAGTCGAAGAGTTGACTTCCCTTTAACTAGAAAAATAACTTCTCTAATAAAATCTAGGTGAATTCTATTTTTCTAATTAAATTTATCAAAATACAATTATATCTTTATATTTAATTAGCCAATTTAGTTATTAAGAATAATAATATCTTTAAATTTAAATTAATTGAAAATAGAATACAACTTTCCGGAAAATTATTAAGTGAAACAAGTAATAAAAATATTAATCTCCTCCTACTAATTTATTTAATAATTAACTTCTCGAGAACTATATTTTCTGGAAATTACATAGAATAATGCTATATAACCCTTTATTTTAACTCACCTTATTTAATTCATCTGATGTGGCAATAAAAGAATAGATGCATTAAAAGTTGTTTTTTGAGATATATATTTTTGAAAGGAAATTAGACGAATGAAGTAATGCTATATAAAAAGGGACATTAAAGGTGGTCTAAAATAGTGGGTTAAATAGCATTTTTCATATACTTTTTCTGTGTAGAAATAAATAAATATTTTTATTTTATAGTATTCGTCAATTTAAAATATAAAAAATCATTTATTGTTATATTTTTTATTTTTTTTATTAATTCATTAAAAAGATATAAAAATACAAATAAAGAATTATAATCATTGTTGCCGTAAAACCCATTTTAGCTAGTAAACCAGTTGAAACTCCTTCGACCTGAAAACCCATGTTTGAATTCAATGGGTTTTACAATTTCTTTTATTTGATTTAACTTAATTTAATTTTTTTCATTTCAAATTTAAAAATTGAATAACGGAATTTAAAAGATATATATATATATATATATATATATATATATATATATATATATATATATATATAATTTATTATTTTAATAATTTGTTATAATTTATGTAATATATAATTATTATTTTTAGTAAATTTATTACATAAAATATTTGTTTCTTATATAATAACATAAATAAATATTAAATATATTATTATTTTCAACCTCCGATTGAACCCTGGTTCAATTTCGGTTTAATCTTTAACTCTTCATCTTCTGTCAAAAAAACATCTATTTTTCATACACTTCAAGAAAACAATAATTAAGAAAAAAATAAAGAAAAACTAACTCGAGAATTTGCCTTCAAGATGTGCCCGCCAAAAGAAGCGGTTACTTTTGTTAATCCAAAATCGCTTTTCACGCTCTACGCCTCGTTTGCCTTCACCACCGCTGGAAAACCATGGAAAAACCAGAGCGAGAAACTCTCCAATCCTCTTTTTGCTCTCTCTTTTTCCCTTCTGCATCATCTTCAACACATATCGAAATCAAACGAAGAAGAAGATGAGCGTGATAGCCATTCTGTTCAGAGTCGATGACATCTGCAAGAAATACGAGAAGTATGACATTGACAAACAGCGTGACCTCAGTTCTTACGGCGACGACCCCTTCGCTCGTCTCTACGCTTCTATTGAGTCCGACATTGCAGTCGCTCTCCATGTTTGCCTCTAATTCTTGTTCTTTTTTTGTTTTTGCTTTTTAATTTGTTGAAATTTAAATAAGTATGAGGCGAACGGTTTTATTTTTGATTTTGAATAGATTTGAGATTCTAATTGGAAGAAATTGATAAGGTTGTTTGTTTTGTGTGCAGAAATCTGAGCTGGCAGCGGCGGAAAGTAATAGAGCTGCAATGGTTGCCATGAATGCAGAGGTTCGTAGGACTAAAGCTCGATTGGCTGAAGAAGTTTTTAAGCTTCAGAAATTGGCTAACAAGAAGGTCAGTTTTCATTTAATTTCACTTCTGTTTAATGCTTTCTCAATTTTATGTATATATGTATGTTTATTTAATTTTAAATAAGATTTCATTAGCAGAAAATTTAATCTCGACGAATTTTTGTAACACTTGGTATAATAGCATCAGAATTTGTTATAAAATGAGTGATAATTTTTAAATATTGTGTGTTTGTCTCATTTGCAAATTACTATAGTGTTTAGTTGTGTATAATGTTTCTCAAAAAACTACTAATAAGTAGTAGTAAATAATTATGAATTTAGTAATTGATATTGATGAAAATGGATTATATGGGGTTATAAGAGCTCTTATACTCAATCATTAGAACTGAAAAATCATTTGATGGATGAAAGAGTCCACAAGTGAGTTTCACCATCAGTTGATGTAAAGACAAATGGATGCAGACAAACGAATATAAATGAACACTAAGGGAAAAAACAAGATCAGTGACCTTATAAATCAATGCCTAGTACTTCAATTGGTTATTCTCGACATAGTCTGTGTTTCTATCCTAGGCACAAATTGTCCTAAGCAGCAGATACAGTGCTATGAAATTTACAAGAAAAAGCTCAAATTTTCATTTGTCAACTTATGTTTGCTAGAAATGAAAGTTAGATAATGGGGGAAGTTACACATTTTAGTTTTTATCAAATTGGAATTATTTTCTGAATTATTGCAGTGCAATCAGCTTATAGTTGTCGCATATCAGATATAAGGCTTCATAACTTCAATGATTGCTATTCACAGAGCTTTTCTTAACTGATATACCACTTTTCCCTTCTGATTTTAACTCTTTTTAATGTTTTCCGCTCTCACTCTTGAATTTTGATTCTAGCACATCCCAGCTTCTCCTACTCATATGCCATGAAAGATTGTCCTGCCAAAGATTTTTTTTTTAAACCTTTTTGGGGGAATCTTTGCAGATTTCATACATGCGAACAAGCTTGTCATGATCTGCATCTAGGCCAGTGTTTTTGTAGATTGTGTTATTAATTATAACACTGGTTGCATTATGCTGTCATTTGTTGAATTAAAGTGTTAATAACCTATGTAATAGATTCTTCCATGCCTGAATAATGTTTCCATCAAATAAGAGACTTCAAAATATTAATTTTAATGCTGTTACTTGATCATGACAAAGGTCAAGATAAGAAGATTTAGAAAGGCCATGTTTAATGGGATGTTGGATAGTAAGTTATGGTGATCATTTGCATTCCAAAAGCGTAAAAGAGAGCAAGTTTGTTGATCAATCTGCAATTCCGTTGCCACCTGTAGTGGGACTATAATCTCAGATGCAATTTGGTGCTAGGCATAATTCTGTATGCATGCGGATCCATGAGATCTATCGTATTCACACACGCTCTTTTTTACTTTTCTATGTAGTTAATTACAAGCGATGGATGAATGACTTTCATGTGTATAGTAATGGAGTCTTGCCTTTGGGTTCTTTAATTCGCCCCTTCACTTTGATCCATCTCCTGCCATAGTACTTCCTTTAGGCATATCATGTGATGTCTAACTTGCCATGATAGCATTGGATTTGTGTTATTACAGGTCAAAGGAATGTCAGCAGAGGAACTAGCTGTTCGTCCTGACCTGGTTCTTGGAGTAATAGAAAGGATTCAAGCTGTACCAGATGGGTCAACAGTAGGACCTAAACAAACAGGAGGATGGGGAGGATCATCAGCTCAGCAAAATATCAAGTTTGACTCATCAGGTGATTAGCTTTGACAATGCCATTTATTATGTATACCTTAAAAAATGCGGGCTTTTACGAATCACTAATCTAATAATACTTCTGGTGACAAACAGATGAACACCTTCATGGTGCTTTTTTTCAGCAAAGCGAAGAGTCAAGTCAATTTAGACAAGAGTATGAAATGCGGAAGTTAAAACAGGCATGTAAGATTCCTGATATATTATGTTTGCTATATCTATCCCGTACTGAAGGATTTTAGCAATATTATTTGACTAGGGTTCTACGCTTCGTCATATTTTCCTTTGCCTTCTTGTTTATACAGGATGAAGGTCTTGATGTGATATCAGACGGACTCGATATGTTGAAAAATTTGGCTCATGATATGAATGAGGTTGGTTACATGCCATTTGACTTTTTAATGGTGCTATAGAATTGGAAAAGGAAAAGAAGGCAGTGTTTAATTCTTGTTTTAATATATATAGGAAATGGATCGGCAAGTTCCGCTAATTGATGAAATTGATACAAAGGTGAGGATTGCTCTTTATAATTCATTATCACGCAGGTAAAATTTATGGAAAGACTTTGGTAAATGTTAATTTTTTTTGTGCGTTTATAGGTGGATAAGGCAACTTCAGATCTTAAAAATACAAATGTTAGGCTCAAGCAAACACTGATCCAAGTATGTGTTATGGATATGGATGTTTCAAATTTTATTTATCTTGCTATACAGTCTTCAAGCCATCACAATTTTTTCTTTAATTTGCATCCTCTAACTAGTTTTTTTCTTTTTCTTTTTCCTCACAGATAAGGTCGAGCAGAAACTTCTGCATTGACATTATTCTGCTTTGTGTAATCTTAGGAGTGGCTTCATATTTATACAAGTAAGTTCCTCTTTTATCTTATTTTTATTGATTTCTTTAGTCTCTGTCATAATTGTTTACTTGATTTTACATTTTCAGTTTCTTGGCTTGATAACATTTTCAATTCTTATGTGGAATGGTTATGACTATTGGAGAAATAAATGTAGGCCTTGTTACGTCTGTCTGCACATACTCAAGCTGCAACTTATTTATAAAAGGGCTACAATATCTAAGTTATAGGGTACTAAAGAGTTAGAATTACCAGTATGCAATAATCATGCTCTTAGCTTTTTTACTTCTTTTAATGGAATACAAAGACCAGATTTCCAAGTTCACATTCATGCATTTACGAAGAAACAATCTGTAGCTTTTTCCCACATTTGTTTAAAATTTCATGTGTTATGACATAAAAAAAGATGGTCCCTTTTTATATATTACTTGATGTCTCCACAGAGAATAAATAATCAATTTTTTTATCATATTATGACTGTTTTTTGACTTCTTTAAATTTTTACTTGGAAATTTGGTTGATGAATTCTGGCTAAATTTCTTGCAGTGTTTTGAAGTGAATGGACTCCAAGGGCTTGTTTTCCTGCTGTTTGCTTATAATGTCGTCTGGTAAAATAATTTTCATTATTTTGGGGCTTTACATATTTATTGATAACTTTGGCGTATGTTAAATCATTTCGGCATTGTGTATAGGAACATCGATAAAATTGTGTTATTATTTATGTCACAGATTTGTCCCCTATCAGACTTTGTTGTATACTTGACTGCATGTCATACAAATATTATTTTTTATCCAAGGAGCATTTTAATTAGCTTGAGAATTTCCACAAATCTGCATGAACATTTATTTGTTTGCATTATCTAAGATGCAAATTGTAGTAAACTGCATTTTTAGATTTTTAACTACATGCTAGTGCTTTGATGTGCAATTAGCTATGGACTATATATGTTGATTTATTGTCCACTCCTTGAAGCATATCCATCTTGGCCCCTATATATACAATGTGCTGTACAGTCTGAATTTTACAAAGTTTTTCTCACGGTAAATATTTACTGCTAAAGGATAATTCATTAAGCTCAAGGAATCCGGTGACGTGATCAAACGTGTTAGGAGTGCAGAAGCTGTCGTGAGACTGGTTTTGGCCATAATAGTTCTCATCACAGCGTAGTATTGTGTCTCTAGGTAGAAGATGCTCATATCTATTGATGTTGCTAAACTTCTTGTCAGATAACAGAAGTTTGTTAAATCCGACATCTTCATTAGGTTTCCTTTTCAGGGTACTAGAACTGTCGGAAGAGAAAATTGTTATTGAGGAATTCAATTTTTCGCTACCTTCTTCCAGATAGGTAAAACTGTTGTCCTTATTGCTCCCTTGATTGCTAACGCCTGAGACGGTTTCAATAGGAGGTAAAGCTTGCCCAGCTAGTATGGAAGCTAAAACCTGGCAATCTTGATTCAAACAATTAGTGATCATATCAGTTTTGTAGCTTATGTATGTACGACAGGTTTCCTCCATATCCGGTATGAACCAAGCCGAGTCTCTATTTTGGCTGTCTTGACCTTCAGTTGTGTTCTTTGTCGTGCTTCCTCTCTGTCTAACTCGGCATAGCACCCAGTCATCTAACTGTAAAAAATAGGAATTTACGTTTTCATAAATTAGGGTTGGCTAATATTGTAGAGAATAAATACACAGAACAGAGCAGATTAGGGCCATTTTTGACAATTCTTATACTCAAATTTAAAAGCTGATTCATGTGCCATCTTGGTTTTATTGGATTCAAATGTTTGTCCTTTGATTGTAGGAGCCTTCTTATATCCCATAGGTTTTCACCTTTCCTGAATGTCCTCTACCACATATATTCTGTTTATATTTCTTAGGTTCCATATCCATAGAAGCAAGCCAGAATAATACTATGCAGCACAGAAGTCGAAATTTTGGAACAGAGAACAGAAAAATAATATATTTTTCAGAAATAGGTTATAAATATGGAGTTTTGAGAATTTCAGAAGAGTTTCCGGAAACAGAAACGGATCAAGGAAATGTAAGGCTCAGAAAGTTTCCGTGCAACATAAGAATTTATTTTCTGGAAAAATGTCTTAGTTGGCCCTCAGCTTAAGTATTGAAAAAAGAATTTATTTATTATAGAAATAATACGTATTAGAAATCGAAAATTTTACTCGGTTTATGTCTTGTTCCTGCCATGTTATACAGGTCCTTTTCTTGGCTGTTTAGGACTAGTTAGTGTATTGAAGGTTAATCCTGTATGAAGAATTACTCGTGTGTTATCATCTGCTTATGATTATTTCTTGTGTATAAATTAGTGTCTAAAAAAACTTAAAAAGTTACCAGATTAGAAAGAACTTCTACATAAGTGTTTTAGAGAAACTACAGATTGGTGATTAGAGAGAAGCAGTATAGAATAATATCAGATACCCTCATGGATCCTTTCGTCCGGGACGGTTTCGTCGTCCTGTCGAGCAGTCTATACTCATCCATCATCCAGGCTGTCTTGATCCCTTTAAGAGGACGACCTTTGTAGAAAACTAGAGCTTTTTTGACTCCAATGTTCTTTGATTCAGAACAAGTAAGAATAGGTCTATCAGTACCCGTAGCCTTCCAATAACCTGATCCGGCAGCTCTGTTTGGCCTAGCTCCATTCGGGTATTTTCTCTTCCTTAGACTGAAGAAGTACCATTCATCTTCTCCAAACAAAGCCTTCTCTGTAGTTCCAAAAAAAGAAAAGAAAAAACAAGACAAAATGTTAAGTTCATAATTAGGATCATTACTATTACTCCTTTGAGATTAGGTCAAAATTGTTGTTTTCCCAGATATTTAAGTATTAGATACCTGAAATCCTCCGCGTTTCAATTAAAAAACGAGAAAGTAGAGTAATTTTGATCTAACATCAGGGGATGATTGTAATTAAATCTAAATAATAAAAGCAAAAAATGGAAGGCGTAATCTTAGGATACAGACTCGGTAGTTCCCATGGATTGTGCTTGTATAGATCGATTTCAGCGATTATGGACGCTGGCAATGGACGCGAATCAACTTTGTTTCGCAAGTAATGGACGATCAGCTCCTCATCAGATGGATGAAACCTGAATCCTGGTGGAAACTGGAAATTTAAACTTGTTTCATTTTCCATTGATAATAAGCCTTTTTAACGATTGAGAATGTAGTTGTAAAGTGTAAGAGTAGTGCAGTGTGCAGAGAATATATAGTGAAATTTCATGCAGATACGGACAGCATTTGAGATAAATAGACAGGAAAAAGCCGGTTAGATTTACGTATTTGTTTAAAGAAAGAAACACACTAGAAAGCGACTTATATGCCGTCTTTTATATTGTGGTATTGGCATTAGAGCGTCCTTGATTCGAATAATTAATTAACACCTTACTCTCTTTAGGTAGATTCTAGTACATGTATAAGAAAAATTGTACTACCTACATTTTACACCAGCTCTAGTACGTATATTTTGTTAAGATTTTTTGCTGGCTAATTTTACAAATCATTGATTTGAACGAGTGAATCCTCATCTTATTTTATTTATTTTAAGGCTTAATGATTTATAAAAAGTTAAAACTTTTTTTGACTTTTTGTATATTTGATTAAAGCTTTTAGGCCAAATGCCTAAAAAAGGTCAAACATTTCATTAAAATTTTACAAAAGTCCGAACTTTTCAATTTCATCCAATTGATCCTGTAACGCAGGATTTCGTTTAATAATGTCCAACCCTCAATTGGCAATCGATTTTGCACATGTGGCGCTTATGAGGTGCTGACGAGGCATGTCGCACATATGCCACCATGACAATTAATAGGTGAAAAGTGCAAATAAATCTTAAATATTTTAAAAAGAATATTTACACCCTTAACTTTAAATCGTTTCAATTAATTTTTAAAATTTAATTAAAAAAATAACTCAATCAAATCTAAATAATTTTATTAAAAATAATTCAATCGTTTTTTAATATTTTTATCGCAGTTCTGCGATTTCTACCGCCGACACTGTTTTTTGGCCGCCTCAATTTTTTCCAGCCGCCCTTGTCAACACTGCCGTCGAAAGATTTTTTTCAGACTATGGAAAAAACAGTTCTTCCCAAATGGGAAGAACATTGAAAGAACATATCGTTCTTCCCAAATGAGATCTTTTTTTGTTATTATTTAAAAAATAATTTTTTTGATTAAATCTCTAATTGGATTTGATTTGGTTTATTTAATTGAATTTTCATTATACTTAGTTAGGTTTTATTATTTGAGAAAATTAATTTGACGACTTTAATTTTTTAAAGAAATTAATTAGTTCGATTGATTTAATCGGAATTCGAAGAATTTAATTGGGATTTAATTGGTTTACTTGAGTTTTTATTTATTTTAATTTTAAATATTATCTAATTATTAAAATTTAAAGTAAGAAGATGGTGAAATGTGCTAAAACAATTTATAAGTATAAAATTGATAAATTTTTTAAACATTAAAAATTTATTTGCGCTTTAACCTAATAATTGCCATGTTGCCATATTATGTGGCACACCACATTAGCAAAAGCGTGTGCCAATTGAGGGTTGGATATTATTGAAACGAAATCCAGCGTTTTAGTACAAATTGGATGAAATTGAAAGATTTAGACTTTTATAAGACTTTCTTCAAAGGTTTGGTCTTTTTTTTTATTTGGTCAATCTATTAAACTTCACAAATCTATTGCAGATTAATAATTTTGTTTTTATTCAATTTTTTTAATTAATTTAATTGTGCTAATTTATAGCTGAATTTCTATTTTAACATATTTAGTTGGCATAATCTATTTTTTTAGAAACAACACTAAAACTCAATTTTCAATTTTAAATCTTTCAATAGTTGAAGTAAAAAAAAATTAAAGCTCAAAATGAATAAAAAAGACAAATAGATATTGCATTAAGGTGAAAGATTGATATAATTAAATTTACTAAAATAAATAGATAGATTTGCAGTGAAATTATCAAATTATAATAAATTTACAAATTTTTAAAGTTTTACATAGATTTTTGAAACATTAGTTATTATTTAATTAATTTAACGGCATTTTTTAATTGATCGGCTCAAATGGAGTTCGAATACTAACTCCCTCCTTGAATTAGCACGAGCCTTAGTCAAGTAGAATCGGTTACGTTTCTTGATGTTCCGATCAAATAAAATTTTGTAGTGCCATGCCGACACAGTCGGAGATATATCAGAATATGTACAACTAAATTTTTAAGTGGCTTAAGGTTTAGGGTTTATGGAGTGAGATCGCCAACTTTGAGGGAATGAATCAAACTAGTTGTTTAAAATACTTTATTTTTTTATAAATCCAATTCAATTTAATTTAAAATAAGATAAAATTTATAATTTATTTTAGTACGATTCAATCCGAATGGAGATACACTATCTTTTGTATGCTGTTGATCATCACATTTTTTTTAATGGAAACCATACCTTCTAAAAACTGGAATAACAAAATCACGATTGGTTGATTAGACTTTATCTTAACAATTAAAATCAGAAATAATTTTTAAAAAACCCTAGCCGTCTCTCTCTTTTGAGAAACCTCTCAAACCCTAATAAGTTTTACCTTTTTGTTCATTTGGGAGGTGGTTTTTGGCCATTCTTGGCCAAAAATCACCTCCCCAATCTCTCAAATTCAGTTTTTTAGCCTTTTTCTATAGTTTTTGTCTTTAATTTTGAATAAAATTTCTTTCTTGGCCAATTTTGGTCTAGATCTAGAAATTATTTTCTATCTTAGTATCTTAATTTTATTAGATCTATTCTAATCAAAATTAAGAATAGTTTTTTTCATCGTTGGAGATGAAATTGTTTTTTGCGATGCAAGAGATTTGGATCTCTATAACAATTATAGCCACCATCTTACGACGGATTTCACCAAATATCGGTATGTTTTGCGTCAGTATATATGATGTCTTTAATGTTCAAGAGAAGAGATATGTCACTGAAGATGTGATTAGGGGCTCTAATGATGAAGTTATAGCTGCTAGTTGTAGCAGTCGTGCGATTAAAGTTAGTATTATCATGGCAAGCGAAGCTAATCTAATTCCCTTTATTTTAAAGGTTGTAATGGATGCCTTCAACAACAACTTTTTGCTTTGTAATATTATCAGTTTGATAGCACATGACTACTTTAACTTAATTGAGATGCATATATGTTGTTTTAATTTCGATAGAAAATCTCATGTGGTAGCATATGACTTTTTTAGTTTATCTAATTGGTTGGGGCATGTCCCTCCGATTATCAAATTCTATGTACTGGCTGATCAATCAGCTTTTGATTAATAGAAGTTTTTATTTCAAAAAAAAAAAAAAACTGGAATAACAATGAAGTCATGTTTAAAACTTCTAATGTATGTGTAAAATTAGCTAATAATCATCGACGGTCCTCAACCTTTACCCTAAACTTCCCTAAACCCCCTATACTTTCAAAAACTTCCCTAAACCCCCCAAATTTTATGACGGTGCCATTCACGGTCTTTATGGACGAAAACACCCTTACAAAAAAAAGAAAAAATTGGCGGCTGGCGGCGCCACGTCATCTGACATGTCAGAAAAAATTCAAAAAAATTTAAAAGCCTAAAATACCCCTGAAATAAGCCAATCAAACCAAAACCTAACCAAACTAATCAAACCATACTCAATTAAATCCAACCATTCTCATTCAAACCAAGCACACTTAATTAAACCCATCCCGCTCAACGCCGCCGCCGCCGCCCGCCGGGTCACCATCCCCAAAATCTGTTCTCAAGAACAGTGGGGAAGATGACCGGCGGTCAGCGGGCGGCGGCGGTCGGCGGGCGGAGGGCGGCGGCGGTCGGCGGGCTGGCGGTTGATCGGGTTGAGCGTGGTTGGTTTGAATGAAAATAGTTAGATTAAATTGAGCGTGGTTTTATTAGTTTGGTTAGATTTTGGTTTGATTGGCTTATTTCAGGGTATTTTGGGCTTTTAAATTTTTTCTGATATGTTAGATGACGTGGCGCCGCCAGCCGCCAATTTTTTTTTTATAAAGGTATTTTTGTCTATAAGGACCGTGAATGAGCGCCGCCACAAAAATTGGGGGGTTTAGGGAAGATTTTGAAAGTATAGGGGGTTTAAGGAAGCTTAGGGTAAAAGTTGAGCACCGTCGATGATTATTAGCCTGTAAAATTGAAAGCTACATACAAATTTCATATGCTTGGTTCTTGTTGCGTTCAACAGTTAGTTCCCAAAATTGGCCGTTTACCTGTCTCGATTGGGACAAGATCCTGACAAACAACAATATGCGAATTTACTTGGTTAATGATTAAGAGGTTAATGATTATCCATGGCTCTTGATTTTTTGGTATGTGATTACTAAACCCCATAATATTTAAAAATTATTACTAAATTTTCTAATTTTAGTGACGGCGCTCACCAAACATCCTAAAATAAAAAATCGACGATTTTTTTTAAAATAATAACGCCGCAGTGATTTTTTCGTGTCAGAGACCAACAAAAACTTGCTCTCATATCAGATGTCAGCTGACACCTCACCACAAATTCAAAATACACAAGTATCTAAAGTTTAATTAAAAAAATTTAAAAAATCCAACCCTATCAAACCCAACCTAATTAAACCCAATAAACCACTCAACTCCTAACCGCCACTCACCGTTTCACCGTTTTCTGGCCACCACCATCCGTCCGTCGCCGCCTCCACGGCTGGAATTTTTTTTCCAGCGTTTTCTTCGATCTATTATTTGCAGGAAGAACGTATCAGGTTTGTTCTTAGTGAAGAACAAACTTCAGATCTGCTTTTCGTTAAAGAACAAATTCAGACTGTTCTTCAATGAAGAACAGTCCCAGTGTGCCTGTTTTTTTATTGAAGAGCAGAGGCCGAAAGGTAGCAATGGGTGAGTTGGGATGGCCAGAAAATGGTGGCTGGCAGTTAGGGGTTGAGTGGTTTGGTTGGGTTTAATTGGGTTGATTTTTTTTTTTTAATAAACTTTTAGGGTATTTTAGATATTTTATATTTATGGTGAGGGGCCAGCTGACATCTGACACAGGGAGCAGGTTTTTGTTTGTATCTGATAAATCGCTGATACGTTACTATTTTTTTTTAAATTGCCGATTTCAGAGGGTTTAGTAAGCGCTACCACAAATATCAGAGAATTTAGTGATCGTTTTTAAATATGAAGGAATTTAGTTACCCAAAAGTTGAAGACCATGAATAATTATTAATCTGATTAAGACGTACTACATTAATTTCCCAAAATTATCAGTATTATTTTTCAGTCATTTTTTTTCTTCTAATGCTAACATTTAACTTACCAAAGCTAAATGGCTTATATATAATTTAACATTTAAACAACACAATGTTTTAGAAAAGTTCTAACCCCAAATTTTAAACGGCTTTGTACATGAGTACGGTCCAAACCCGCGACCTCATTTAAGTTAAAAGAGCGCCTTACCAATTCACCTGCGCTCTGGGGTTTTTCTATATGATCTTTTAATTGTATTATTTTTTCTATTGCACATTTAATTTCTTTTTTCAAATTAATTTTTGTTGTTTTTTTTTTGTTGTCCATCTGATTTTTAAGGCTTCGCCTTAACTAATCTGGATCTGACCTGCGTCGCGCACTTGATATGATGGGTGAGTTTGTCAGTGGGGATTTTCTGTATTCACAAGACTCGAACTGAGACCTTGCTTAAACGATATCAAACCGCTTACCACTTGGACCAACCTCCATTAGTTTTGTCAGATTAATCTTTTAAAGCATGCTTGAATGATACACGGGCTGACGTGGACATACATATCAAAATTTAACTCCAAAACTATCTCAAACAATGCATTAATTTTAATAGAAGCAATATATTTTATATAATTTTTAGTTGAAAATTCGTTTAATATCATCAAAGTTGAATAAATTTATTTCTTTAATAACCGTCGTTAAAAAAAGTCAATTCCGTTTGTCATTGTTGCAATAGAAAAAAATACGTTTACATGTACAATAAATGGTCATCATGAAATTACTTGATTAGTTTTAGATATTGTTTAATTATTTTTACTATATTTTTTTAGTTTCTACCATCGTCAACAAATTATAAAAATATAATCAAAGCTTGAAGTAAAGTTTTTTTTTTTTAAATTTAGGTTAGCGTGCATAAATTTTTTTCACGTGCTTCTAAGCATTTACGCTGGAGACAATATGGTTAAATGTTAAGTAATTGCATTATTGAGAGGTCAAATTGATAAAAAAATAATAATTTAGACATGCAATTGAAAAAATAGTTAGGGGTACTGTATAGTTTATGAGTTAAATTATACAATTTTTGTTTATCCTTCACGCGTTTTAAAACATTTAAAAACAAATTAGAATTGAGTAATTGTATTATTTAGAAGTTAAATCGGCAAGAAAATAAAAATTTGGATGTGCGACTTGGTACCTCATTTTGATCAGTTTGTAAATCAAAACGATTTGATATCTCATTTTCAAATGATTTAACATCTCACTTATAATTTCGTTAATGGTACCTAGATTTAAGAGAAGGTTGTAATTGTTTGCAAAATTAAAAGTGAGATATCAAATTCTTTGATTTTTAAAAAATAGGTACAAACTGTGACTTATGATATATATGAAGTGTCTCGCAATAATTTGCTCAAAAAATATAGTTACAAGGTGTTATAGAAGAAACTGATATATTTTAAGGATTAAATTATGTATTCAGCCAAAGATTTAAATATTTTCAATCATCCTCATTATATAAATGGGGAAACTAGTAAAAAATAAAAAGTAATTAGTATTTAAGTGGATGTTTGGTTTAATTATTTGATTATCGAACAATAGTTTTTTTTACTTCCGTATTTGATAAAGTGATATAATCAAAAGCTGTTTATTTTTTTAAAATTCCAAACGGTTGCTGATATAAAAAAAATATTTTGAAATTTTTCCGATTATCAATAATTTTTAATTTTATTAATTATTTTGACAAAACTATATACTATAATATATTATTTTTAGTTTAAAAAATATTTTTAAATTATAAAAATTAAATGTTTTATATTATAATAGCTATAAAAAAAAAATCATTTTCTAAGCTAATCAGAATTGTATCACATATTTATATAAAAGAATTTGAAGATTTCTTAGAAAAATAACTAAAAGTTAATTTTCTATTAAATAAAGTTTAATTTATTTATAAAATTAAAAATAATTATATTATTCTAGATCATTTAACAAATCAACAATAATAACTAATCAGTTCTCATCAGATGCATATCATGTATCAACTACAATACAACTATAAAATGTCAGAGCTAATTTTTATTAGCTACCCATAAAAGTGGAACCAAACAGAGCTTAGAGCATGAGTTATGATGTCTATGAAATTAAAAGTCTTATTTTTCCTGGGATATTTGTTTTGTGTATTTATGTATTATTGGTAGATAGCATTTTATTTATTCAAGCTAGTTTGATAGAATCAAGTCGCGCGATGATAACAAAGTGTTAATATTCTAATTTTAAGACATAAAGACAGCAAATATATAATTTAAATTTTGTCCTTATAAATACATACGTTCAAAGAGTAACATCTATTTGGTGTTAAAATCTTGTTTAAATCGATGCATCAATGGGTTATGTTTTGTTGCTATGGTGTTAAAATTTTGTATTACAGATTTCACTTCATTTTAATTCCATGGATGTCCTTATCGGCTATCTGAATAATAAACAGGTTCAATAATCTTTCTAATTGTATTACTAATTTACTATATTTGATTCATAAAATAAGTCTGAAATAGAATAATTATACCGTATAAGTAATCATATTTTGTTTTGGTTAGGAAATTGTAACTATATATAATTATTATTTTAAGATTTTATAGAAACGTATTACTTTCAAAAGGTAGAGGCTTAATTACTCAAAACCCTCCCATCTTTATCTATTTTTGCAAATATATTCTGACGTAGGAATTTCTCCAATTTTACCATAGTTTGCTCTTTTATGTTTTAATTGTACTCCAAACCGTTAAATTGACATCTTTTCAGTATTTGTAAAAAAGTTTGAAATAATCTTTTATTTTTTATATTATTAATAATATTAGGGTAAATGAAATATAGGCTAAAAATGAAGGATTATTTTATTTTTTTTAAGTGAAAAGAAATCAATATAATATTTTGGATTACAATTTAAACATAAAAAGGCAAATTAAAGTAAAATAAAAAAATTTCTACATTAGTGTATATTGACAAAAAGAATTAAAGGTGGGAGAGTGATTAGGCCAAAGGTAAAAGACAATTTTATTTTTATGGAATAGCTATACGATTCTATTGTTATATGAACCAAAAAGTAAAGAACAACTAATTTCTTTTTTTTATTATTATTATTATTATTATTATTATTATTATTACTAGTTCTATAAATTTCAATTATCATATTCTCTAGCTGACTTTAAGGTAACCTTTCTGTGTATATATATAGAGTCCAATTTCATATTTTTTTTAAATAACCACGAGGTTTATTGAATGGGTTCCAACCATAAAACGGTATTTTTAAAATTTTCATATTTAAATTAATCTCTACTCGAATTGGGTAGGACTTTTATGGAAGACAAAATTCTGGCCTCAAATTTTAAACGGCTGCATACATGAGTACGGTTCGAATCCGCAATCTCACTTAAGTTAGAAGAGCGCCTTACCAACTCACTAATCCGCAATCTCACTTAAGTTAGGAGAGTGCCTTACCAACTCACTTACGCCTTGAAGTTACTATTGTGTCTTTTTATCCAAGGATAATTATCATTTTTCTCTGACATTAAATCATAATTACTAGTTTTTTCATAATTTAAAAAAAAACAAATATTTTCCTGACGTTTTACTATATTATCTTTTACCCTCTTCTGTAAGTTATTTCCGTCAGTTGACTTAGTCAAAATATATGATTGAAAAAAATAAAATTTATTTTAAAACTACCCCGTCCCTGCAGATGAAACTTTTTTTTTCCGACAATTTATTTTTAAATTTTTTTAAATTGTTTTTTCTCGTAAAAGCAAGAGAAGATCTCCTCCTCCGGCGAGGAGCAGATCTGCTCCTCACCTGAGGAGCAACAGCTCCTCACGTTTTTCAAAAAAAATAATAAAAAAAAATTGCGGCATAAAATTTTGATATTTTAAATTAGTTCGGTTGATTTAATCGAATTTCGAAGTGTTTAATTAGTGATGGTTCCGGTGATGCTGGATCCGGTCTTGATGTGGCCGGTCTGAGTGTGATCTTCAATCTACACAGAAAAGATAGGTTAGAAGGATTCGAGCCGGTGTTGGCTCGAACACCCTCCGATGCCTAAGTCAGATAGACTGAATTGTAAGAGTTTAGAGTGAATATGAGTAATATAAAAGTGTTCTTTACCTGGCATAGGTCCATTAATATATAATAGATAGTCATTGCATTGTAGTATGAGTCTTGTTACTGATTTGAGTTCATCTTCTTGTTAAGATTAGGTAAAATTCGTCCTTATCCCTGATTTCACGGGATAAGGGCGTTATCTGGTCTTCTGCTAACATTGCGTACTGAGTCAGTGACTTCGGACATGTCTCTGAGTCAGTGACTTCGGGCTTGTCTCTGAGTCAGTGACCAACACCACTTGTGTGGGTCTTGTGTACAATTCTGGTGGTGTATCCATCATTAGTCCCTCCTAACAAGAACATTTATATCAAGCATTTATGTTTGTTTCATTGTTTATGTGGAGTGTGTCTGTGACCTTTTGTCTTGTATTTTGAAACGTTGCTTTCTTCGTGCTGTGTCTTCTTATCGAGCTTTCCTCGGCTCGGCCCACTTCATTTCTTTGTTTTGTTCTTCATGTTGTATTTTGTTTACTTTTTTCTCCTTTATTGCAAAGATGGGTGATAATTTTCTTGATGACTTGACTCTCTCTCTTTTGATGATAATGACGATGTTGTGATTGTCAGGTTTAAACATGTGTTACCCAATGTGTATGTAAGCGGCTGTTTGACTTACTTCTGTTCCACTGTGATAAAGATCATTCGTGAGGACTACCCCGATTATGATATCCACAAGTTTATGTCGATTGATTTTCGAGCTCTGGGTCAGCGAGCTGCGACAAAGGTTGCAGCTTAAGAAAGATGGGTTGCATGTTTCTCCAGTTCTCCCTTCGTACGCTGCTAGAGATGGCATGAAGAACACCATGGAATCCAAGGAGAGAAGAAAAGCTTGCTGATGCTACTGCCAAAGATGGCAAGGAGCTTTTGCCTCCTTCGGGACTATTGACTACGTCCAAGACAATGTCAACCGTTATTTGTAGGTTGAAACTTCGGAGGTCCTCAAGCATGATTTTCTTGTCCCTGACTCAGTCGAGGAACTTTCTAAAGAGAAAGATTCAGGTGGTCCAAAGGAGGGAGTGACCCTTCTAGAGGAAAAGATGTAGGCCGCATGTAGCTAGCTTCCTTTTACTTTGTTTTGGTGCTACCTTGTGAGGTAGAACTTCTTTTGTTCGTACTTTTCTTTAGGGGGGTCTTTGTGGTAGACTCCCCCTTTCAGAGAACAATTGCGTGCTTTTACGAATGTGTGTTGCTTTTTCTTTATCTGTAAAGAATCATACTGTTGACTATGTCATGCGTCTATGTCATAGGTCTGCGACTAGCTTCTACTAGAGATATCGAACCGACAAATGACAAACTTTCTAGATTCTCTTGATGAAGAGGAACCCAATGCGTTTGATGTTGTAAGTCCAAAGGAAGGAGCGACCTTTCCAGAGGAGAACATCGTCTAGGCTCGTAGCCTTTTTACTTCGTGTTTGTTTTGTTCTTGTCCCTTGGGATAATCATTTGTTTTGTTTTCCACAATTTCTTGTGGTGAATGTTCTGGGGATGTTTTACAATCCACATTAATCCTACATGGAGATCTGCATTTGCCATACAGTACACTAGGTCTGCAACACTACACTGAGTCTGATACAGTACACTGAGTCTGGTTCACCATACTAAGTCTGATACAATACACTGAGTCTGGTACGTTACGTCAATTCCTGTTTGAGTAGGACTCTGCTTGGTCTTAGATATTTCTGGTATGGTTGAACCATATCCATCATTACATCCTCCCTTTCAAACAAGTATACTTCAAGCATTTGTGTTTGCTCAGTCTTCTGCCAAAGTGAAGAGTCCAAGGGAAAAATTGACGATCCTTCGAGGAAGGAAAAACTTCGTGAGGAGAATATTGATGGTCCAGAGGAGGGAGTGTAATACCCCGTATTTTTAAAGTACCAACTAAAATGCTACGAGGCGTAAGTGCAAGAATTTAATAAAGGACATCGGAATTAAGTTCGAGAAATAAGAAGTTAGACGGAAGCGGGTCTATTAAAAGTTATTGTAAAATAATAATTTAAGTGGATATTATTATTTTATAAATTGGATTTTTAGCGGGACTAAGAAGAAATCAATGAATTAAAAAAAAAATGATAAATCCCGAGTTAATAAATTTTACGATAAAGTTCATAAAATAAATTAAGGAGCTAAGATCAAATTATATAGAAATTGGACGAAGGGATTTTAATTAAGTGGAATTTTAATTATCAAAAGGAAATATAAAGGGAATTATAAAAATAAAGGACTCGGGTGAATAAATAATATGGCGAAGTCCGTTATTTATTATTGAAGAGTTATCGTCAAAACATTGTAAATTTACGAAGTTGTTTTATATCGGCTTGGACGATAAATAACGAATCGAGTTAAAAAGAGTAGCATTTGGTGCTTGAGTTAAAATAGCACTTTTGCCACTAAATGTCTTAATATTTAGGCCATCCTTATCTAGCATCTTCTCCATTAGACCAAAGAAGAAATCATAAACCCTCATTTTTCTCCTTAAGAGCCGAACCCCTACCCTTCCCCATACTCCATCAATTTTCAATCAAATTCATCAAGTTTGGAGGCAAATCATCAAAAATTGAAGGGAGATAAAGGTAAGACTATCTATTCATGGAATTATTGATTGTTTTTGGTGATTTGATGATAGAAAATGTTAGAGTTTTTGGTAGGTTTTAGTATTGTGTTGTGTTATTGATTTTGGTGAGATTGAGGGTTGTGATTGTTGTGATTTGGAGCGTGTAAATGGAAGAATCTCGCTAGACCTCGAGAGCACGTCGGAGTCCCACTCCGACGGCCGGAAACTGCTCCGGTGAGCAGCAATTGCTGCTCACCAAGAGCAGCAATTGCTGCTCACCAAGAGCAGCAATTGCTGCTCACCAAGAGCAGCAATTGCTGCTCACCAAGAGCAGCAAAAAATTCTGCTCACAAGCAGAATTCTGCCGAAGGCAGAATTCTGCCAAGAGCAGAATTCAGCTCTGCTCTTGCGAGCAGAGCTGAGAAGCTCTTAGAGGGCTGCAATCGCAGCCCTCGGCCGTCGTAGGGAGCGTAATTTTGACACTAAGACAGCCCCTATTTGAGTGGTAATTGGTTCGGATTAATATGAGTTTGTTCAAAGGTTTCGCCAGTGTTGTTTAAGGCGCAAGGCGCTCTCAAGGCGAGATAGCCATATATCGCCCGAGGCGAGAAGCACTAAAAAAGCGCTCGCCTTATCGAAGTAAGGCGCCAACACCTAAAAATATTAAATATATATATTTATATATATATTTAATAAAAAATCATAAATCATAAATCA
This sequence comes from Mercurialis annua, assembly GCF_937616625.2. Classification (NCBI taxonomy): domain Eukaryota; kingdom Viridiplantae; phylum Streptophyta; class Magnoliopsida; order Malpighiales; family Euphorbiaceae; genus Mercurialis; species Mercurialis annua. Next base: position 51,153,850 of record NC_065570.1, on the reverse strand, counting down.
TAAATATAAAACTCTTAAATTTCTAAATTTAAACCATAATCATAAAGCTAATAGATCTATAATAGTAGTCCTAACCCTAAATACTTATCATCCAATACCAAAATCAAAACGAGTTTCAATTTTCAACAAAAGACGATCTTACAACTAATCAGAATAAGAAATTAAAGTCAATCACTAAAATATCCATCAACATTTTCATCAAATTCAGCTCCACCACCACTCTCATATCCTTCAATTTCATCCACATCTGAATCAATTTCATTGTTGATCATATGGGATTGTGAGGCACTTGAACTTGCTCTTAACGAAGATGATTTTGCTTGACTTCTTGTGTTCCTAATCATTTCTCCAATTCCAGCTGCATTAGCTACATCACTCCATGTCAAACCATTAGTGCCTTCATCATCAAGTAGTTGTATTTCCATCCTGGATCCTTCTTCTTTTCAGTGGGTGTTGAACCATCAGTGCATGGTTGAGGTTGGCTATCCATGGCGTGAGAAAAAAGAATAAAAGGCTCTGCTCTTTTTTTTCTACTGAACGTATATTTTAATTTGAAGTTATTGTGTTTTACTTAAACCTAAACACTTAAATAGAGACTTGAATAGACTTTTAGACTTCCTAAAAGACTTTTAAATTTCCTAAGTTAAATCCATTTAAAGCATTAATTAAGGCATTAATTAAGGCTATCAAATAGGAATGTCTAGAGTAGAGTAAAAGTCACCTAAAAAACGTAAAAAAACAAAAATTCAATAAAGCGTGCTTTTTCCATCTTCCAAGGCGAGCCAAGGCGAGCGCTTAAGCAAATAAAGCGCTCGCCTTACTGAAGGCGCCTCGACTGGAAGGTCTGGAGGCGCCATCGGTCTGTGGCGCCTCGCCTGAGCGCTTTAGGCGCTCAGGCGAGCGCTTTTAATAACACTTTCGCGACGAATAGTTACGACGATTTAAGTTGGCGTTGAGGTGTTTCAAGAGATAATTTTAAAAGCAAGAAAAATGTACAAAACATATATATTTAAGTTAAGTTGGTTATTTGATAATAAGAATGGTGTTTAAGTCTAGTGTTAGAATTTTAATATAAGTGAAATTATAAGTTAAAATAAGGATTAGTACATAGCGAGGAGCTAACTTTGAAAGAGGATTGCGAGCTAACGAAATGTCGGAATGAGTTGGTTTTGGTGTCGTTGTGTTCGTTACGGAACCGAGAACAAAATTGCAGGACAGTCGCTGCCACAACAGTGGCCAGACAGCTGCAGAATTGACTGCAAACAGCAGCCCTTAGGGCTGTTCTGCTGTCAATAAAACAGCTCGGGGAAGCAACTTCTGAGCTAGTTTCCGACACCTTCGAGTTTGATTTTGAGTCCGAGGTCTAAATGAAAGTTGTAAAGGACGTCATGGACTATAGGAATATTAAATTTTTTTAGGATTAAAACCAGTTTACGTGCTCTGTTTCTTAGCCCGAAACAGCAGCCATGGTGGAATGTTTTGCGGCCAAATATGACAGTTTTAGGGAACCAACTTCGGGACAAATTTTCAACACCTTAGGACTATTATTTCAGTCTAGAACCTAAAGGAAAATTGTAGATGGGATTACGGACTATAAGAGTGTTAAGTTTGTTTGGTACTTGGGCTATTTTACGGGAACGTTTTAATAGTTCAAAGTCGACTAGTTAAGCTAGTTTTGGAAAAACTAGATTTGAGTTAACAAAATGTTAACTCGTTAATGATTTGATTATTAATTTGACATTTTAAGTTAAAGTTGATTATAAAATATGGAAAAGGGAATTATTAAATTAATTATCGATTATCTCGATAATTAATTTAATTTAGCAAAATTGGATAACTAATAAATAACATTTGGACTAATGTTATTTATTACACGAAGTTATATTTTTAAAAGATTGTCGATTAATTCCGAGGCAATAGAAATGAATTTATTCGCTAAGTATTATATAGCTAGAACGCCTTCGGATTAGAATCCATTTTAATCGAGTCTAGTTACCGTATTTGTGTAGACCCGGCGAGGCAACTACCGACGGGACCTGGAACTTGAGGAGCGTGACATAGCGTTATCCGGTTTGGAAACTAGGAATAGCAAGTGGTGAGTTTATATTAATACTGTCGATTTTTAATACTTGCATTATTTTACCAAATGCTTTATTTAAATTGTTTTATTGCATTTAAATGTTTTAAAACCTTTATATAGATCCGATGAAACGAGCTATCTATTGGGCAACAATAGAACTGTGTGTACACCAGTCATAATAAACTGAATATACATAAAATACAAACGAATATTCAGTAAGATATGAAGCCATAAAGAATATCCTTTAATATCGACTGATGCTAGTAACTCGGTTGAACTATCTCGGGACTGCATCAGAAAATGATTAATGCTAGTAACTCGGTTGAACTATCTCGGGACTGCATTAATCGAGATACAAGGTAACTCGGTTGAACTATCTCGGGACCTGTATCTCTCCCATTTAACTCGGTTGAATTATCTCGGGACTTGGGCCAATAACTAAGCTTTGAATTGTATCGGTATGATCGTAATCGGAAGAACATAATGAATAATAAATGTAATGAATAAGAAACATAATGAACTTAGGGTTTCATTCGGTTCCGTATTTGGATACATAAAAATATGTTTTGTTTTTATTAATTGTCTGCAGTATTATATGAACTCACTCAGCGTCGTCTGACCCCCCAACAGTGTTTTATTTCAGGTGATAGTATTTTGAAGGCAAGGACTTCCATTCTTGTTCCGGAAGTCTGCAATATTTTAAGTATATGTATTGAAGTATGCTTCAAATCCTAGCGCTGCAGTAGTCAGTAGATGTCAGTATAAAAATAATATTTTGTGTCAAACGATATTTTGCTATTAACTCTGAGATGATAAATGTATGTTCATAGTTTATATAAATCACGCTTTTTATTCGTGTTATTTCTTTACCAATTATCCATGAATGGAATTGATTATTATTTTATGAATTGGCATAAGTTGAAACAGGGCAATGCTAAATGCGAGATATCGCTTATTAAGACCCTGATTTCTAATATCGTTTCGCATCGGTTTTCAGAAAGTAATTTAGATATTTTGAAATCTATATAATTGTATTGTATAAAGAAATTTTCTGAAAACATTTTACATATTGATATATGTTTGAATTGCGAAAAATTTCTACTCGTTTTTAGGCTTGCTACGGGTTTCGGAGCTACCACTCCCACTCCCTAGCGCCGGTCTCGACCCTCTATTTTGGGTCGTGACAGGGAGCGACCCTACCAAAGGAAAATGTTGTTTTTAGCTAGCTTTCGAATACATTTTGTGTTGCCTCGTGGGACAACAATTCTCTTGTTCTTTCATTTTGGGGCTCTTATGTTAATTAGAACCGGCCCCTTTTTTTTTCAGAACAATTTTCATGTTTTACGGATCAGTTGGTCTACATCCTTCCTCTGGTTTTGTTGGCGCTGTCATGGAGCCTTCTCGTGGAGATGGCGCAGAGAAGAGTCTCAGTCCTTCCGCATCTGGGTTGTGCATCTACGCCTGGGACTTCGTCAATCTACATCTGTTCCTGGGATTACTTATCCGTCGGTTTTTCATAACATCTCTATGTCTGCGCCTGGGATCTGCGTCTGCGCCTAGGATATGGGTCTATGCTTGGGACTTCGTCAATATACATTTATTTCTGGGATTACTTGTCCGTCGGTTTTTTTCATAACATCTCTGCGTCTGCGCTGGGATCTGCGTCTGCACCTAGGATCTGCGTCTATGCTTGGAACTTCGTCCATCTACATCTGTGCCTGGGATTACTCGTATGTTGGTTCTTTTCATAACATCCCTGCGTCTGCGCCTAAGATCTGCGTCTACGCCTGGGACTTCGTCCATCTACATCTGTGCCTGGGATTACTCGTCTGTTGGTTCTTTTCATAACATCTCTGCGTCTGCGCCTAAGATCTGCGTCTACGCCTGGGACTTTGTCATTCTACATCTGTGCCTGGGATTACTCGTTTGTCGGTTCTTTTCGTAATATCTTTGCGTCTATGCCTAGGATCTGCGTCTGCGCCTAGGACTATTCGTCAATCTACATTTGTGCTTGGGATTACTCGTCTGGTGGTTCTTTTCATAACATCTCTGCGTCTGCGCCTAAGATCTGCGTCTGCGTCTAGGATCCGTGTCTGCGCCGGGGACTATTTGTCAATCTACTTCTGGTGCCTGGGATTACTCGTCTGTTGGTTCTTTTCATAACATCTATGTGTCTGCGCCTAAGATCTGCGTTTGCGCCTAGGATCTGCGTCTGCGCCTGGGACTATTCGTCAATCTACATATGTGCCTGGGATTAGTCGTTCGTCGGTTCTTTTCGTAACATCTTTGCGTCTATGCCTAGGATCTGCGTCTGCGCCTAGGACTATTCGTCAATCTACATTTGTGCTTGGGATTACTCGTCTGGTGGTTCTTTTCATAACATCTCTGCGTCTGCGCCTAAGATCTGCGTTTGCGCCTAGGATCCGTGTCTGCGCCGGGGACTATTTGTCAATCTACTTCTGGTGCCTGGGATTACTCGTCTGTTGGTTCTTTTCATAACATCTATGTGTCTGCGCCTAAGATCTGCGTTTGCGCCTAGGATCTGCGTCTGCGCCTGGGACTATTCGTCAATCTACATATGTGCCTGGGATTAGTCGTTCGTCGGTTCTTTTCGTAACATCTTTGCGTCTGCGCCTAGGATCTGCGTCTGCGCCTGGGACTATTCGTCAATCTACATCTTCATTTGAGATCACATGTCCTCCAATTCTTTTTATTGGTGCATTTTTTCCTTTTATGACTGGTACAACTATTTCTTTTCCGAGTGTCACAGTAGTTTCTCTTCTGACTGTCACAATGGTTTCTCTTCCGACTGTCACAGTAGTTTATCTTTCACAATAGTTTATCTTCTGAAATTCCATTAAGCAACATTTCAATCATTGCAAACTTCAGTAAAAATGATTCAACAAGTAAATTTTAACTGCAATATAATGAAGTAATGTTTTTTTTATTCCGTTACTTCAATTTCTATAATTGAGTAGATCTACAATATCGATACAATTAAACGTTATCTAACAAGCATCATAAGATTTCCACTTTGAATACTAGTAATATAAAAGGAAAAACTTATCTGTTTGTTTTTGTATGTTGCACTGGTATCTGCGTCTAGTACACGGTAACTGTTCCTTCTATGACATAGAGAGATGAAGAAGTTTGGATGAACTAAACTTTCTTGATTCGACAGCTTCATATATTACTTTTGATAGCCACCTATGCTCTAATTTGTTGATTTTCACTCGTGAAATCCAATCTTTTTTTTATGGTTGTCTATCACCGAGACCAAAATTAAATTTTATTCAAGAACGAATTATCGTTCCCACAGACGGCGCCAAATGATGGTTCCGGTGATGCTGGATCCGGTCTTGATGTGGCCGGTCTGAGTGTGATCTTCAATCTACACAGAAAAGATAGGTTAGAAGGATTCGAACCGGTGTTGGCTCAAACACCCTCCGATGCCTAAGTCAGATAGACTGAATTGTAAGAGTTTAGAGTGAATATGAGTAATATAAAAGTGTCCTTTACCTGACCTAGGTCCATTAATATATAATAGATAGTCATTGCATTGTAGTATGAGTCTTGTTACTGATTTGAGTTCATCTTCTTGTTAAGATTAGGTAAAATCCGTCCTTATCCCTGATTTCACGGGATAAGGGCGTTATCTGGTCTTCTGCTAACATTGCGTACTGAGTCAGTGACTTCGGACATGTCTCCGAGTCAGTGACTTCGGACTTGTCTCTGAGTCAGTGACCAACACCACCTGTGTGGGTCTTGTGTACAATTCTGGTGGTGTATCCATCAATTAGGTTTCGATTAGTTTAACTGAATTTTAATTTGTTTTAATAAATATATAAATTTTAAATATTATTTAATTGTTGATATTTAAATGGAGAAGATGGTGAATGTGTTAAAAATTTATAAATATAAAATTGGTAAGTTTTTTAAACATTAAAAATTTATTTGCATGTAAACCTAGTAATTGTCATGGTGGCACATTGTGTGGCACGCTATATTAGCGCCATATAAGTAAAAGCGTGTGTCAATTGAGGGTTGGATATTATTGAAATTAAACTATGTGTTTTAGAATAAATTGGAAAATATTAAAAAAAATTACTTTTATAAAACTATTTTAAAAAATTTGATCTTTTTTTAATTATTTAGCCTTAATATAAGTGAATGAGTCTACGCTTTGTTTTGTATTGCATACGGCTCATCAGTCCTCTTCAGATGAATAAAAAGAAGAATTTTTTTTATGTAGACTCAGTTTATCACGTCATCCGTAGACTAAATTAATCATATCATAACATCTCATTAAAATGAAGGTATTTTTGTAATTTCTTTTGTTATTTACATACACTTTTAAATAATGATATTATAAGAATACTCTCATTTTAATGAGGTATGATTGGTTTAGTATACGAATAACGTGATGGACTGAGTCTACTTAAAAATTTCTCTAAAAAGATATATAAAAAATTCAAAACCTTAAAATATCAACAATAAATTATACATTGAAAAGGATAAAATGGGTAGTGAAAAAAAATCCGAAAATAAAGAGAAAAAGAATGTGGAAATTGTGAGTGAGAAAGCAACCCCGAATTTCAAGAGAAAATGTGAATTGAGTAGTGAGTGTGTGGTGGGGTAGCTTAGCAGTCTCTGCGAGTCTTTGGTGGGTCCATTCTCTTACTCACGGACGCTGCATCTATCTTTCTTTCTTTTTCTTATGGCATATAGAATTTTTAGGTCCATTTACTTGTCCTATATTTCACATTATTTATCAACAATCAATCTCACACTTGTGATGCTAAACTAATAATATATGATCCCCGGTCGAGCCTGAGAACGCCTTAAACTTACCCCCTATAGCTCGCCTAAGCAAACTTCACCACTCATACATCTGGTGAACTTATGATAAACCTCACAATGCGCAAAAAAACGTGTGAACGGGGTTTAAGCCATCAATCACTTTCTCCACCACGATATAGCGAATAACTACTTTACATGTGTTTATTAACACCACCAAGCAAACGCTCGAAAGACAATGTTTTTCTAGATCCATATATATATTTATTCACATTCATTATTTTCATCAAAGAATCTAATAGAATTAAACATCAGGGTGGTAGGCATTCTATCTGAAACCCTTGAAACTTACTTTTTTTTTAATATACTTATGCACAAGATCATCCAAGCGACCTCGTGAATATTTTACATATATCAACTTGGTACAAAATATTAAAGAAGGCCAAATTCATTATTTTGAACAAAAATATTTTTAAAATTGGTATTTTCTCTCGTTTTATCTTTTAAGCTCCCGTCCAATAGTTTTTTCCAGCCCAGTTCTAATTTTTATATAATGCTCCAATCATTTTTGACATCGTAACTTGGAGGGTAAAATGACTCAAGTTAACCAATATGTAGGTGTTTTTGTCAAAAGTAATGAACTTGTTCTTAATTGATATTTTATATCAAATTAAGGGGGCAAAATAAACCCTTGTTGCACTTTTAATATTGTAGATATTAACTCATTCCATAACAAAAAGTTTTAACAATGTCAGTTCGAACCGAAAACAATAAAGTTAAAAATTTAAAATCGACGTAGATAAAAATGCAGGGACTAAATAGAAAAGAATAAAAAAACTTATTCGAGATGCATTAACACACACACACACTTTATTTCCGTAATGGATGAACCTGATGTCTAAAAGACAAAAAGAATAGGGATTCAATATGAGTATATAAATATAAAGAGATTCAATGCTAAAAGTGGAAAAGTGCAGGGATCTAATTGTATCTTTTTCCTTTTCTTATTTCACAATTTTGAATCTTTCATATTTGTATAGTGTTTGTAGCAATTATGGCATAATCATTCCTAAACTTATTGATTAAAATCTTTTTGGTGCTGCCTGTAAAGGCAAAACACTTTTCTTTAGCTCGATCTATTACACACATGACATGCTCCTTTTTCAAATCTATGTTGATATGATCTTCTCCCCTTTTTCTCTTTTTCTTTCTCCATTATACATGTTTTATTTTTTCACATCAAAACATTTTGTTTTTTCAGCTTTTTTTAATTATTGGATATATAAGACAAGCTTCAGCTAATCAATTATATAATTATGAAGGACATTAGGTCTATTATTGATTTGTACCAGCTGCATCCCAAGATTGAGCTAGTATTATGCCTGCATTAAGGAAAATTCAAAATTTTAAAAAATATAGCAGCTGCATCCCAATCCTCAAGAAAAACATATTCCGTCAATTTTGCGATATATGATAAGTATAGAAAATTTTAAATTTGAACGTACTTCTGATTTGTTGTTATATTTATAATTTAGTTTTTTATTTTATAAATAATTAATCATTTTATACAATTCATGTTATATGTTAGTTTAAGAAGGATTATATGCGTTTAAAATGAAGGTTATATGTCTGAAAGTATTAATAAATTGACAGTTGAATATATTTATTAAAAATTACGAAATTAATAAATTAATAAATCAAATCATCATGATTTATTTTTAGAATATATTTATCATTTTGGTTAAAAATAAAAATATATTATAATATTGTTGATATGTATATGTTAGAGGCAGACTCAAAAAACTATGAGCCGCACAATAGAAAATAGTCATTATCTTTCACTATAAAAATAATAGAGTTTTATTTAAATAAATGAATTTGTTCGTGTAGAAAAACGATTATAGTTATTGTTCGATGACCCTTTTCGATTTATACTTAAAACTAAATAATAACATTCAGAAATATAATCTTTCGATGAAATGAAATAACAACTTCGGCAACCAAATAGAAACGAAACAAAATATATTACTTATTTTATTACTAAGTGAAAGTTCAAGAATTCTTAGAGTTTAATTTTTAAATCTATCCAAACTTTTTAAAAGTTGTAAATATATTTCAATTTGATTAATTGGCTGGAAATCTATTAAATTTTCCAATATCAGTTTAATTTTTTTCAAAATTAATTTATCTGAATAATGTAATATTTCAATTGCCAACTTTTCAATTTATTTAAAAAATAATTATACATTTAATTGTTACATTTTTGAAATTTAATATATTTTCAGCAAATCGGTCAAATTAGACAAATTTACAACTTTTAAAAAGATTGAATAAATTTCTAAAAGTTAAAAACCAAAAAGAGTATGGCTTTTTAGTACCGTTACGCCTTTTCTCTAAGCAATAGAACCAACCCTCTTATATCACTAGTTAGTAGTACTTTTTCTAATTAACAGATTAATTGCTCTATCCCAAGCAATTTCTATTTCATTCACATTAATCACTTAATCTATACCTTGAGTATTATATTTTAATTTATTCAGAGACATGTTAATGTATTAATTAAGATTAGTTTGATAGAGGCGTACGTGGTGGTCCAGTTGATGACAGACTTTGAGAGGAGCCGTGTAACATAAGGAGATAGAGAGAGGAACAAAATATTCTGTTCATAGCTTACACTGTCTTCTTCTTTGTTGTATTCATCTTGGCCTTATATATGCAAACCAAAAACAATATATTTTAAATTATAGTTTGAGTGAATTCTAAATTAGAATCACTTCAGGTTTTCTTTTATAAATTGAGAAGAACTCAGGGTAGGTTTTTTTTTTAGAAATATTGTCGAATTACGTTGAGCTTTAAATAAACCTTATAGGATCAAAATGTCTTGCGGTTATTAAATTATAGTTTATTTTACTATATAATTAAAAAGAGGGAGCGTTTGTGGGAAAATTTAAACTATAAATTTTTATCATCATCAATTATTGATCAGAGTTGCCATAGTAACTTCTCGTTTTTAAAAAATGAAAAATTTGGTTGCTAAAATGTAAAGAACAAAATGATGATGATAGAATTGTAAAAAACATGTAGTTAAAGTAACCGTAAATCTTTTTAACCGGAACCTTTATCATATTATTTTTGGTAGTATATACTTGTTTTTTTCTTCTTAGCTAGCTTAGGACACAACTCACTTACTGTCTCAACTTCAAAAATGATGTCTGAAGATGGATTTTCTATCCCTTCTTCAATCTTAGGGTTTGTTCAAGAGCCAGCAGCAAACCCTAACCCTTACCCTAACCCTAACCCTACTTCAAATCCAGTGATGAAGAGGAAGAGAAATTTACCTGGAACACCAGGCAAGCTTAACATAAATAATTTGTTAATTTTTAGCTTCTCTTAAGTTTTAAGTTATAATAATTCATTTCTGGGTTTTATTTCTTGAATTAAAATATTTTGGTACAGATCCAGATGCAGAAGTTATAGCTTTATCACCAAAATCTTTAATGGCAACAAACAGATTCCTTTGTGAAATCTGCAACAAGGGTTTTCAAAGAGACCAAAACCTTCAACTTCACAGAAGAGGACACAATCTTCCATGGAAATTGAAGCAAAGATCAACTAAAGAAGTTAGAAGAAAAGTTTATATCTGCCCTGAAAAAAGCTGTGTTCATCATGATCCATCAAGAGCTTTAGGTGACTTAACAGGAGTCAAAAAACATTTTAGCAGAAAACATGGAGAAAAGAAATGGAAATGTGAGAAATGTTCGAAGAAATATGCAGTTCAATCAGATTGGAAAGCTCATAGTAAGATCTGTGGCACTAGAGAGTATAGATGTGACTGTGGCACTCTCTTCTCCAGGTTTGAACCAAAACTTTATAAATTTATAGCTATCTGTCACTCTCTTTCTTGAATTTCTTTATACGGTGTGTGCAAAACATTCTTCACTTTTTATGATTATTTTGTTGAAGAATTCAATGCTATCTCTTTATTACTATACTATATAAATAAATATCCATTAAAGAGAATTTAATGCAAGTCACACCAAAAAAGGCCAGGCATATAACACGAAAACGTAAATACTGAAATATAAACCGTGAAATGTTTGTTCTCTTAAGGGAAATGAGTTATAAATATGGACTTGTAGAGTTTTTAGAAGCATTTTTGAAAGCCTATTAAAATGTAGAACTCGGTAAATCTGTGTACAACAGTCTACAAATGCTGAAATAGGAAATGACGAAATGATTTTTACATATATAAAACCAAGTTATAAATATGAAGTTTTTGAGTTTCTTAAGCTAGTTTGTAAACGGAAACGAAATATTAAAATGCTGAACTCGGATAAATTTTCTTGCAACATAGCCGAAAGAACATATAGGTTGATGATGATAAGAGTTGTTTTTTGTGTGGCATATAAACAGGAAGGACAGCTTTATTACACACAGAGCTTTTTGTGATGCTTTAGCAGAAGAAAGTGGAAGATTTGCTCCAGTTTCAGCTGCCATTAATACAAACTTCGGAAATGATCCCACCAATAATCAATTTTCTTCTGTGTTTAGACCAGAGTTTGCTTCTAATACTTCCGGGTCTGAGCTAGTAGGGCATAAGCCAAGATTGCCAATATGGTTAGATCCTAGTGGTACTAATAATGGTTTACTGCCTCATGAATTGGTTCAAACTTATGACTTGAATATGTTTGGTTCTGGTTCGGGTTCTGGTTCTTCACAAGTTCAGTGGCTAAATAATAAGTACCAGGACGGAGTTTTTACAGGCTCACTGCCGATGACATCACTGAAGGAAGAAGAAGCTTTAGCTGAATCCGTAAAGACTTCTTTGTATTCAAGTAATAGTAATAACCCTCAACGGCAACAATTACAAAGAAACTCGTCATCATTGTCATCATCATCGGCTCACATGTCGGCTACTGCACTCTTGCAGAAAGCTGCTCAAATGGGATCTACAAGAAGTAATAACCAGACCAACAGTTTTTCTCCTGCAACTTTTTTCATGAAAGAATCGGCATTATTCAGTGATTCAAATTCGAGCTCCATTTTGAATTCAAGCTCGAGTTTAACCAGAGATTTTCTTGGAGTAGGAGCTGCGGGTGAAGCAGCAAGCAGAGCGCCATTTTTGCAACAAGAGCTCGTAAAGTTGGCATCATTGGGTTCAGCTAGCCATGGATTTGAGCCAATGTAGTACTTTAAATACTGGGCATCATTCACAGTTTTACTATAACCAGAAACGGTAAGATTCTCCATGTACTATATACAGACGTGAATTAGGGTTAAATAATTTTGAGATTACTAAACAATTCCAATTTGCCAAAACGGAAATTTGTCCGATCAATTCCGGCCAGTAATTGCTTATGTAGCTGATATATTGTCCATGTGGCAAAGTTGAAGACTCCATCATATATCGACAACATAAGCAACTATTAACCGGAATTTATTTGACTATGTTGGAAAAATAGAAATTTGATTACTAAAATATAGTAACAGATAAAATACTGGTAATATTTTAGTAAAAAGTGTATAGTTTAATAACTGCAATGACACCTTGGATTATGAACTAGGCTAGGGTTTATAGACGCTTGTGATACCAAATATTTACTCTTAGTTTTAGCTGGATACCCAAATTTTAATTTAAATTTCAAGCGATAGTAATTGGACAAATTTAAGAAAATATATTTTGATGTGGTATTTAGAGATAAAAATATCTGTCCAATTACTATAGGCCATATATATCAACATGCACCAGTCTGAATTTTCTAAAGGATATTGTTTATAAAATATTAGATTTAGGGTAATATTTGATCCAAATTAAAGTTTTGGTATCAAATTGAAATTATGGGTAAACATTTGGTAACATTACATTCTGGCTAATGGCCATAAGGCTGTCTGTGAATAGTTTAGCGATCAAAAAAGAATCAGTCAGTGTTAGGTGAAACAAAACAAGAAAGCTATTGAAACTTGTGCATTAACAGAGTTTCTGAAGCAACTGAGTCAACTCGGAGAATCGATATATAAAAAAATTTGTGAGTTAGTGAATGGTCACTGGGGTCATTGCTGAAGAGACATAACAGAAAGAGACAGACATGGAAGCCAAGTGGAAGAGACGAGGGTGTTGTGTTGGGACCCTCCATGCATGCATGTAATTTTTGCAGCTTCCTTTTTTTACTGTTTAACTTTTCAAAAAGAAAAAGAAAAATTTGAAATCTTTTTTTTTTCTTTTCTAGATAGATGATTGTTTATTATGCAACGTCACCAACATGTGAAAGGTAAAAGATCCCTAAAAAGAAAATACAGAAAAGTCATTAGACTGAACAAAATAATCTAAACATGATTTAAGGTCTAAAAAACTACTGACTTTTCAAATTTTTTTCAATAGCACCCTCAGCTTGTAATTTTTCAGTAGCACCCTATTTTTTATTTTTGGCTTTCAGTAATACTCTAAATTAAAAAAAATAGATGATTTGATTACTATAAGGATAAAAAATTTCAAAAAAACTAAATTTAAAGGTGAAATCATATTTTTTTTTTATTTGGACACTTTTTAACAAGTCCTTTAACTTAAAAAAATTCAAATAAATCCTCGATAAACGAGTTTAATTTGATGATTTATGGTGTTATTAAAAATCGAAAATACAAAATAGAGTAAAATTGACTGTTTTACAAGGTCGGGGTGCTATTAAAAACCGAAAATACGAAATAGGGTGCTATTGAAAAAATTATAAGGTGAGGGTGCAATTGAAATTTTTTTGAAAGATATGTAGTTTTTCAGACCTTAAGCCTCTAAACATCTAAAAATATTGTCCTTTTCTAAAAAAAAACTGAAAATGGAAGGACGAGTAATACATAAAGGCACGACAAAATTCAAATCAATCAAAGACTCTATCTGAGTGGATTCCTCTATAAATATTATTTTATGTTGAGATTATCATTAATTAGTAAATTTGGTGACTAGGTAATTTTAGTTGATTCATTTTATATATGGTGACCAAGTATTTTTGGCAACCAAACATTTTTATATCTATATAAAAATGTTATATAGCATTATTAATGGAGTCTGTCTTTTGAACCGGTGAATAAGACCTGTAAAACAGAGTAGAAGCTAACCGGACGGTAGTTGTCCGATTAACTTTCTGATGCTAAAGTCAGTTTAGAATTTTGAGCAGCGTTTTAAGTATATGAATGTAATTGTGTTTTTAGGCATACCTTATCCTCTTTTTATAGTAGATGAATGCATAGCTTGTAGAATTATATTAGGTAAGTGAATCCTACTTTGTAGGGATTGATTCTGATTTAGCGTGATCTATCTTATTCAGACATGAGTCCTATTTAGAAACGTCTTCCTAAATAGTCTCGTCTTCTTAAGATAGATCGTATCTTCCTAAGTTGGAGATTGTGTCCAAATAGGAAGATACTTCGAGATATCATAGTAGATCTGGCGATCTGTCCGGATCCAGGATTAACGCGCTTTGGACGGATCATAAGGGATTCAATCTTCATCTTTTTGAAAGATACATCGACGGATCCTACGGATTCAGCCGTCTTCCTCATATATTCAGATTTCTTGTTAGGAGTCCGGTATCACCTGAGAATAGATCTTCTGTGACTCGGCTCCATTATAATTAGTGTAGGATTCGGTATCATCAATTATAAAGAAATAAACAAAAATAATATTATTTCTATATAAGTTTTCACACTGTAATAGAGTTCGACACTTTTTGAAAATTATTTTAAAATGAATGAAAAATTTAAATCATCCAAACACAACTATGTTCCTGTTGTGCGTGGTTCCATCTGAAAATATGTTCATCGCTGTTAGTGAAATCAAAATGAAAGATGCTAGTAACACTGAGACGACTTCTGAGTTGGTGGCTACTACAGAAATTGATGGTAACTTTTTGAATGGATAATTGATTCTGGGAGTCACTGTACTTTCCAAAGCTGCAAATGGTCACCGAACTAATTTTTGTTCCAAAATGGTTACTGAACTTATGGTTTTTGAACTTCCGGCGGTTCCTAAATGAATTCAGGCGAGTTTGTCCTACGTGGCTCGCCGGATGATGAATCACACCTTTCTCTTTCGCCATGTCTCGTCCACATCACTCTAATAGCTCCACATCATCATCTTCTTTCTTAATTTCTTTCAACATTTTCTTACAAACACCAAAAAATAAAAATAAATTCCAGATTGTTCGTCTGTCGCTAAATCCGTCGCAATTTTGCAATTTTAGCGATGGATTATTAGTCCGTCGTAAAAATCCGTCGCAAATTGTCTGTTTTCTAGCAATGATTAGGTATGGAAAACCCAAATCGTTTGTTTCTTACATTACGCTTTCTTGCCAACGAAACCCTGCTCGCAATTTCAAACTCAAAAAAGCTTGTTGAAGATTAATATAGTTCTAGGAGTCTAGGTAATTCTTAAAGTAAAAAAAAGGATTAGGACTAGGGGGTGACTGGTGGTTTGGTGGTGGAAACGGGGTGGCCGGAGTGTGGTGGTTGGAGGTTTATAGTTAGGGTTGAGAGACATGTTTTTCTTTTTTTAATTTGGTTATAGTTGTGATTCTTATGAAATAATTATTAAACACATAAATCTAGGATAAGTTTATAGAGTTATGTTGGAGTTGATTATCTCTATTCGATGGAGTTACACGGTCTTATAGGATTGGGTTGTTAATGCCTTTATGTCCAACATTTTGGTGTCAAATTCATTCGTTTGGATGTTCGATTATATATTTTACTTTTAATAAACATGTCTAATTGTAGTACACTTTCTTAATTTTCGGTTCAAATTATTATTTTCTCTATAAATTTTAAAAAGTTACTATTTTTTTCCTTTCTTATTTTTTAGTTTTTCTTAATTAACATCCTTTTGAATTTCAGTTATATAAAATACAAAAGTCAAGATGAAAATAATAATTTTTAAAATTAAAAGAAAAAGTAGTGATTGACCTAAACCCATGGACATACTAATAATTGAATATAATTACACTGATTTTCTTTAAAATTTTCTTATAAATATAAGATTTGAATTTGTTTTTAATTTTCATATATGTTTAGAAGCCTTAAATTTTATAAAGATAGTTTTTGATTACCTGAATTTATTAAAAATATTTATAATTTCTTTTGAATTAATAAATTGTTGGATATTTAATTATTTAATACTTTTATATTAATATTTTTTTAAAGTTACAATTTCAAACTATTTCATTAATTAACTTAATTTATTAATTTATTTAAACTTCAGTTGCATTACAGTTTTAATAATGACAATACAAATGGAAATTTCATATCAGCTAACAGAAACACTTAGTTTTAGGACTTTTTATTATTGTAATTTTATTTGTTATTTTTTTACACCTAGATATTAAAATAATAACGTGTTATAATGTGATTGATTTAGTTCATTGATAACGTGATAGACTAAGTTTATCGAATTATTTTTTTATAAAAATATTTACTTTTAGTTAAATGTTTACAAAAATACACTCTGATTTTTTATTTTATTGTTTTGCTAAAAACACTCTTTTGGTAGATTATTGGTAGATTATTAGTAGATTATTGGTATATCATCGATAGATTATTAGTAGATGTCATATTTTTGCAAAAGATAAAGTTTAAAAATATTTTTATAACAGCAAAAAATTGGAATTATTTTCCAAATATCTGTTTTTGGCAAAGTATTTTCACCATTTTGGCCCATCTTTCCCTTATTTCCTACGCTGCCTATTTTTCTAATTTATTTACCAAAAATACCAACTATATAAAGAAGTTTTATCACATTTTAGGTTAAATTTTTACATAACCACTTTTCTCTCTCTCTTCTCTCTCAAAGTTCTCTCTTCTTTTCTTCTTTTTTTTTTTCATTTGATTTTCAGTTTGTTTCCTCCGATTACTTTTCCGTTCGTCTTTCCGTTCGTCTTTCCGTTCGTCTACTTCCAATGGATTTCTCGTCGTTTCCGGTCGTTTTTCCGTTCGTCTTTTCCATTCGCGCTAGTCCGTTCATCTCTTCCGTTCGCGCTATGAATTTCTCGACTCGTTTTTAGATTTGTGTAATTTCTTAGGTTTTTTTATAATGATTTAACATTTTGTAAATAAATTATTACAAATCTATAATTTTATTATTCATATAATTATTTATTTTATCTTCTCTTATTCATAGATTAGTTTATTGCTACTGATTTTGTTAAAAAAATTGATTTATGGTGCATTTGTAGTAATTTTATAATATATTTATGTTTTAGTGTATTTTTGGAGTATTTATAGTGTATTTTTGGTGTATTTGTAGTGTATCTATGGTGCATTTACAGTGTTTATGGTGTATTTGCAGTGTTTCATTGTATAGATCATAAAATACACTATAAAATGTCATAAATACACTATAAATACACTATATATACACTAATCATACACTATAAAAATACCATAAAAACACTATATATACACTATTGTTACATTATAAAAAAATGAAAAAAATTACAGGAAAAAATCTATAAAAAAAAATTATTAATAGCTGAAACATAGGATTGTGCAATCGGTCGGTTCGGCAGAAAAAACCGAAAACCGAAATTGAAAATCGAAAAAGGTATTTGTGAAATTAAAAAAAGAAGAAGGTATTTTTCGTAAACAAAAAAAATCAAAAAAGAAAATTAAAATTTATAGATAAAAATATAAATAAGTTACAAGAACATGTATTTCAGAAAATTATTAAACAAAAAAATTAGATCATATTGTTATAAAATTTTCCATAAAAGAATGTATGGGACTTAATTTCTTCTAATTTTATCACAGAGTTTCGGATTCGATTTTTACAATAATAATAATAATAAAAAAGAACGTCACAATACTGCCGTGCCATTTCAATTAAGCCAAACTCATAGACAATTGGTCCCATAGCCCAACATAATCAAAATTTTGTCACAAAGAAAATGTTGCAGCAACTACACCAATCACTCCAATTAACACCAAATTACAATCAACAACCAAACTTACTGCACCAGATTTAACATTTTTTACACTATTTTCATCGTCATCATCATCATCATCCTCACTGTCATCGTCCTCGACACTTTCCTCTTCACTCTTTTTCGCTACAGGTTCCGGCGCGGCAGCCGGAGGAGGCTTAGGAGTAAATATATCCAAAGGCAGTAAAACTTTGTCAACCTTATAAATAGCAAGATGATGATCCAAATATACAGTTTCAGACACAGTAGTATTCGTAAGTCCGGTTGCTATACTTACTAAATTGCCACTTGTAGTAACATTAAGCTGAAACCTAGTTCCTGATCCAGCATGCGTTTTCAAAGGATTAGTGACAGTATCAAATTGGGTATCTGAAATAAAAGTTGGAACAATATGAAACTGAGCCAACTCGACCTTTTCTTGACGAGTTAAGGAGGTTAGGGTTCGTTTCTTGAGGCTAGAAAATGCAGTATCACTCGGTGCAAAAATAGTTAAGCCGTTGTTTGTATTATCGAGTTGGGAGTTTAAGTTGCTATCTAGCTGAGTAGTTTTCAAAAGATGGATAAAGGTTTTGAACTCGCCGGATTTTTTTAAGATTTTGATTATATTTGTAGGGCCTTCCGGTGTCGGAGCAGGAGCTGGTGATTGAGCTGTGGAATGGAGAATGAGGAAGAAGAAGATGAGAAGTGAGAATGAGAGGAGACAAGTTTGCTGCTTCATGTTTAATTGAAATAGTGAGAGATTTTGTTTGATGGGATGAAGAGCTAGCTAGGGTTTTATTATGGTTTTGGAGTGACGTGCGGATTTGGAAATTTTTTATAAGACGGATAAAATTATAAAATTATGTATTTTATGTGAAATCTGGAAGAGCAGAAACAGTGGGATTTTTCAGAACACAAATTCAAATAAAGAGGAGTTAATTTTCAACTGTTTACCACAACGGTAATTCTTTTTAAGAATTGTAATAGAATTTTTGTTACTCTGGATTAGATTTCTTTAGAAATTTAAATTGTATTTTACTTTCGGTTTTGTGTTTTATTGTTTTTTTTTTTATTTCAAAGTCGTAGTCTTTAGTGTTCCACCTTTTATGCGAAAATTTTATTAATTTAGCTTTACCACTTCTTATGACTTAATATATATTTTGATTCATTAAAAAAAAGGTTTCTTTACTAACACAAAAATAGTGTTATTTATTTATTTATAATTATGACTAAATGATAGAAATGTTTTTAAAAAATAATTTCAATCTGGTCAATCAATTATATTTGCAAGCAGTAATTATCACATGGAGAAAAAAAAATACACACACACACAAATAAATATATATATATATATATATATATATATATATATATATATATATATATATATATATATATATATATATATATATATATAATCTTAAATTTATTATTATGATGATAAATTAGTCGATGTTTTAATATGTTTTTTAAATAATTTTCTAAAGTATATAATTATTTAATAATAACATATAAATTTTCTTAAAACTAGATAAATAAATTTTTACAATTGTGGACTAATCTGTCGTGAAAATAAGTTTGATGATTAAAATATCTCTTATTCTATCAATTAGATTCTTCACCTTTCTATTTGCCTCTTGAGCACATTTTCAAAATTCATAAAATTGACGAGTCAAATATTAAAATTATTTTTAAGAATGTTTCAGTCAATTTATTTGTAATTATGGATGTATAACTCATTAAAAAAAAGTGGGTAAATTAAAAAGAAATGAGCGAAACTAGATAATTAAATTACATATTGATGATATTATTTATAAATTTAAATTTTATAAAATTAATGATTGTTTTTCATAATTCTTTTGTAGTGAAAAATTAGGTATAATGTTCATATTATTAGTTGATAAAAATGGTTGTTAGTGAGTTAATGACTACTTATTTTTTTATTGATAAAAATAGAGGGGGAAGAAATGAGAGGAGAGAGATGTGACGGGTCAGCCACTAGTTTGCTTAGAATAGGAGGAATAATTATAAGATGATATGTAAAGGATTTTTTAAAATGTGACTTTCTTTAAGGCTTACCATAATTGGAAAAATAGAATTCTTATCAATATTCTCATCACCATGACCATGTCTGCTTTTGTAAAAGCTTATAAAATTCAAATATTTTTACTTCAGTTAAATTCAATTTAAGTTCTAAATTTTTTTAATTAAAAAATAACAATATTTTTTAAGTTACTAGTTACTTTATAATATTATCAACAATAAATAAATCCTTTTGAATTTTTCCTTTCATTTGAATAATTGTTTTTCAATGCAACATGCTATATATCGATTGAATATTTTTTAAAATTATAAAAGAAATATTGTTAGTTTTGAAAAGTAAAATTAGCAAAATTATTCTTTTATTAAATTTACAAATTAAAAATAGAAAATGTTTAGATTTTTTTTATGATATAGGCCTTGTAGAAATGCTAAAAAAAATGGACTTGAATTTCAAATGAAATGATGCTACTCGGGCGTATGGAGTTTTAGAATTACTGAACAAGCAATATGGTATCAGTAGTTATGATGTAACCGGCCATCTGCATGGTAATGGCCAGGGTGCATGCTACAAATCTAATATTTTTTTCTTATATTACTCAAAAACTTTACTAATGTGCCATTTCTTTTATATAGATTCTACCATTTCGAATTTAACATTGAAAATTTGAAATTTATTATGATTTTAGTTTCTGTTAAATTTATAAGTATTTTTTATTTTTATTTAATAATATTATTAGACGATAGAAAAAAAAGATACAAATGCTAAACAATCTAATTGAAATATCCAACATGAGTTTTAACTCTCGTTCTTATTTTATAAGAATTTGATATTTGTGTATATATTTTTTATATATTTGTGAATACTAATGAGTTATAATTTAAATAATATAAATGCTGGACAGCTAATCTGTTTGGTCATGAGATTCTTTTGCACAAACGTTTCTCTCTCTACTAATTATCTAAAAACAAATCTGAGATAAATTTGCATCCACATATATAAGTGGCCAGTTGATTAGTGTAAATAGTAATTCTCAACATTTTTTTTGACTTTTGAGCAACGTATGGCAGCTAGAAGTATGAACTTTTTTGTATAAATTTCGATTTGTAACTTTCTTTAATTATAATAGAAAAAGAAAAGAGTGGTCTGATAAGAGGTTAGAATTCATTTATTAACAAAATTAAATCTTCTAGAATAAATTTGAATATTTCATGATATATCTCATACTTTACTGCAAGTGCAAACCTAATTTTTATTTATCAATCTGATAGTGTCTAACAAATTTAATTCTCACTCGTTAATATTATTTAAAGAATTAGATTTGTACGGATTATTTTATCAACTAATGAAGATATTTCGATAGAACAACCACATATAAAATTATGGTCCAATCACTTAAAAATATTTGACTTTTTTTATTTATATCACAATCTTTCAAAAACGTTAATTTTAACCTAACTTTGATAATTAAATATATTTTAATTGTAGTCGATTTTGATAAACATCTTTTTATCGATAAAAGAAATATTAGATCATGAATGAAGAAAATTAAAAAAAATAGCTTATTTCATAAATATATCTAGTTGGCTATAATCAAAATATACTAATTAAACTTCGATTAAAATTGACATCTTTAAAAGGTTATGATATGCATATAAAAAGTTGAAAATATAGGGTATCATTCAGCTATTATTTCCAAAATTAAACACAATTTTACAAACAAAACTACCCTCTTTTTCAGAAAGAGACGAAAAATATGCTCAATATTATACGATTGAATAATTGACTGTGTTGTTTGAAGAGATTTTACACTTCAATTGATATTACCAGGCTATGATGCAATGAGATGCATAATTAAAGAGAAATTTTTAGTTAGACTCAGTCTACTACGTTATCCATAGATTAAGTCTATCACATAATGACACGTCATTAAAATAATGACAATTTTGTAAATTCATTTATTACTTATTTACACATTTGAATAGTAATATTACAAGATTGCCATCATTTTAATGACGTATGATTATGTGATAGGCTTAGTTTACGGATGACGTGGTGGACTGAGTCTACCTAATAATTTTTCATAATGAAGATAGCAGGATGGACGCCGTGACTGTTTTCTAGTAGTCAGATGTATTATCGATTATTTATCTCATCTCTTTCGATATTATTTTTTTATTATTAATTAAACATTTTTTTATAAATATTAAATAAATATTTTTTTTAGAAAAGTTTTTATACTACATTATTTTTTTTTTTATTTACAACTTTGTATTGTTATTTTTGTCTTTATTATTCTAACCTTTTTTTAACAAAAAAAATATTTTTTTTAATTTCATGAATACTCTTTTTTACTTTTTAATGATTTATTTTTCTTTTTTATAGATTTTTTTTAATTTTTTATCGTTTCTTTCAGTAGAACTATGGTGTATTATAGTGTATATATTAAGTTTTTAGTGTAACTATGATGTTTTTATAGTGTAACAATAGTATATATGGTATTTTTGTAGTGTTTTTATAATGTATGCCACAAAAACACTACAAATACACCAGAAATAACGTAAAAACGCTATAAATACACCATAAATCAATTCATTTTTACAAAATCAGTAGCATCAAAATAAAAGAACAAATCTATGGAAAAAAAAGATGAAATAATTATATGAATAATAGAAGAATTTTATAAACATAAAAATAATAGATTTACAACATCTCTTTACAAAAAAAATTATTTATCACAAAAAATGTAAAAATTATAAAATATCTAAAAACGACGTCGAGGAATCCATCGAAAAAAAAAAAGCGTCGACGAGAAAATCATTGAAAAAATTGCAAGGATGAGAGATCCGCCGAAAAACGCGATAGTGAAAAATACGACGAAAAATCCACCGGAAAGCGTGCAACGGCGAAATGGAAGAAAGTGGCAATCGAAAAAGAAACGGGGAGTAAGAAACATTTGATAGGGAGAAAAGTAAAAAGGGAGAGAGAATTTTAATAGGAAGAGTAAAATAGAGAGAAAGAGAGAATTTGTTTTAGGAGAGCAGAAAAAGTATGGTGGATATAAAAATCGATGGTCTAAAATAAGATAAATTCCTAATATATTGTAGGGTAGTTTTGATATTATATTTTAAATAAGATTAGAGAGAGAAATTATAAAAAAATAAAAAAAATCTATAAATATGTATGTTCTAAAAAGAATAAAAAAAATCTCTTTTTTATGAATAATAATATACTAAAAGCAATTGAACTAGCAAAAACCGAAATTAAATTTCACCTTTTACTTTAAATTTTCTGATTTAGCTACTCCATCAAGTACTTAACTTGATTCATAATTTTCTTACTCTTGTCCAGTGTTCGTTCGTTATGGGCTTATATAAAACTCCGACCTTTTAGCCACTTTTCAATTATATCCTGATGTTGAATATTGGTAAATTTTATTTTATTTTGTATTTTTTCGTTTCAAAATTCTAATTTTTAATTTTTCATAATTTTTTTATTTAAATTATAAAATCATTTAATTAACTAAGTTTAAAGATAAAATAAAATTTATTTTTGAAAAAATACAAATAAATCTTTTATTTTTAAAAAATAACTAAAAACCATAATCAAATTAAAACTAATTTAAATTCTTAATTAATTTAACTAAATTTAAATAAATATTCAACATATATAATTAATATAAGTTAGATATGAATTTTTTTTTTAATTATTTTCAAATAAAAAAATGTTAAATTAATATTTTAAAGTACAATTTAAACATAAAAATGTAAAATAAAATAAAATTAACCCGCTTTTAACGTTAAGATAAAATTGAAAATGGAGGTCAAGAGTTTTTTTTAGCATTAGGCTTTTATTATGTGGTGATAAAATTTCATCATGTGAGTGAGGGTTAGATTTTTTGTATAAATGAGATATTAAATTCTGTGTCTCCCTAAGTCTGGAAAAATAAAAATTTATCAAAAAAAAAGTCTGGAAAAAAGCATACCCATCAATTGCAAATGAATATGGCAGTCCACTTTTCCCATGTGATTACTGGTCAAGGCTTAGGACAGGTTTTCATTTTGTCTTCAAGACAAGAAAGGGACACAAAGCAGAATAGAAAACAAAAATCAAAAGATGCCAACCTGAAAATTTTCCAAAACGCTAAGTAAAAAGATGAACTGATTCTTTTTTTTTTTTTTGAGAAAAAGATGAACTGATTCTAAAACATTCATTAAAGTACGTTTTCCCCCTTAAAAAATTTACACGAACAAAATTTTATCAAAAACATTAACAATCAAATAACATTAATCCCATAGCTTTAGATGAAAATACCTTCTAACGAGACGTTTTGACTCGTTTATTCTTTTAGTTCCAACTTGTACTTCATTCTCTTATAGTTTTTTTACGGAACAAAGGATCAAATCACCCCTCAACTTGGCATGAAATATCGAATGAGTCATTTTATTGCTTTTGGTACAAACAGAGTCAAAACTCATTTTCGTATTAAAAATCTCCTCCCCCACTCTCACCCAAATAAGCGTGCTACAATCTCCGTAAAAAAATAAAATAGATTTAGAAAAATCCTCAATATTTTATTTATCTCTTAAATTAATTTTTAATGATTTTAATTTTTAATTACATCTTTTAATTTTTAAAAATTCAATAATTAATTTATTTTTTTAATAAAAGAATAAAAGACTTTTTTTCCTCCTCTTTCCTTTCCATTCTTTTTCTTCCTTTTTTTCTGACCACCTTCCATTATATATCCACTGCCGACTCCATTCCCATCACCTCCTCAGGCGAGGAATTGTTGCTCCTCGCTTGAGGAGCAATAAATCTGCTCCTCACTGCTCCTCGTTTTAGAGGAGTGGCAGGAGCATATCTCCTCAAATGTGGAGGAGCAGATCTGCTCCTCACGAGCAGAGGCCGCTTCTCAGGAGAGGCCTGGGAAAAAGCATATATGCCCCTTGTAGCAGATTTGCCTCTCTGCTCCTCGCCGCTCATCGTTTTAGAGGAGCAACAACAGCTTGTATTTGATTAGCTTTTATAAAGTATCTAATCAACCAGTTGTTTAAGTATTTTAGTATATTTTCGCAAAAAATCAAAGTCTTAATTCTCCCCCTCTTGAGCTACTGTCGAATCCAACATATATAATTTTTTTAATTAAATGATAAATTGTTCAGCTATATATCAATATGAACATCAACAGAAATCGAAAAAAAAATCCAACTAAATCAAGAATATTCTTTCCGTCGCATAAAAATAAAAAAAAAACACCTTTTATCTTCGATGAGAATAAAAAAAATTTGTCTCATTTAATGTTAGTTAATAATAAAAAAAATTCAAAAATAACCTCATAATTTTATTAAATGAGCATTAAATATACGTGACTCCATAATAATTCATGATAAATCACCGAAAAAAGGGGGATGGATTCGATACAACTCGAGGACCTGAGAACAGAGAACAAGGTCAAGTAGAATGCCGGAAGAGATTTTTCAGGCGCTCGCTCCGACGTTCAAATAAGTTTTTGGTGAAGAAGAGTAAGAGTAAAGAAAAAAAAGAGGTAGCTTAGAATTTATGGATTAAATGGTTTATATAGTGTACTTCTTCTTCACCCGTGCTTTTATGATGAGAAGTCCTTTTATTTCGTAGGCTAAGCTGGCTCTTTCGGCTATTTCGGTATTCGAAATGCGAACGGCGTGATGTAAGTATGTTCTCTTGTTAGAGAATCAAAAGTGGTCCCCTGGGCTATTATGGCATTTCTTTCCTTTTTATTAGAGTATTGCTCTTAGAGCTTGTTGGACCCTTGTCCTCTTAAACTCCTTTGTTTTGACTTTGACAATCAACTATGAGGGTTCTAATCTTGTTTATAAGTGTATAGGACCTCATAGGATCAATCGGAAGTCAATTCGGAGCTTTCTAGCGAGAATCGAGTTTTTCAATCTCTCGCTCTCCAATAGCATTTCGCGGGCGCTACACCTTCTGCATCGCGGGCGAGATTCATGTGTCGCCGGCGCGACACATCTAATCACAGGCACAACATTCATATCTGATGAAATCCTAGATGACCGTTGGAGTTATCACGGGCACGACAAAGAGACCGCGGGCGTGACTCATGTGACCGTTGGCTGTCCAACAGATATATTTGAGTTGATCCAGTTAGAAGTTGCCATGTATCAAGAGCCGTTGAAGATCTGCTGACCTGGCATGTATTGCGGGCGCGACATGAAGCATCACGGGCGCGACAGACACAATTTCAGCAAAAGTATTTTTTTGTTTATGCTTTTGTATTTGATTGCTCTAGTCACATGTATATTCACAAGACAAATTACTAGTCGTTTTGTTTCTTCTCAAACTATGGTACAAAATGCTGAAAGTGCAAATAAATCTTCAATAAAATAGAGAAAATTGGAACTCAAATCCGAAGAACGAAAAAAAAAAAATCAATCAGATCACAAAACTTAATTAAATGATACAATTTGAGACTGATAATAATAACAAAAACAACAATCATTCAAAACTTAAAAAAAAATCACCAAAACACCTTCATAAAGAAAGTATTGCAGTAAAAATACCAACTCCAAATAACACTACCACATTGTTACTCACAACAAACCTTTCTGCACCATTACTATCTTTTGTTGCAGCTGGACCCTCTGTAGCCTTAGCCTTCTTCTTCTTCTGCGTCTCCGGCGCCGGCACCGGAGATGGAGGCTTTGGTGTAAAAATGTCAATAGGTTGTAGAACTTTATCAACTTGATAAATAGCAAGCTGCCCATCAGTATAAACAGTACCAGAAATACTTGTATTCGTGAGTCCAGTAGTAATATTCACTGAGTTTCCCGTAGTAGTCACATTAAGCTGAAACCGGTCACCGGAACCGGCCTGAGTCGTGAGCGGGTTACTCACAGTTTGAAATTGAGAACTCGTGAGATAACTCGGAATAACATGAAACTGAACTAGCTCAGATTTTTCTTGATCATTAATGGAATTAAGTGTTCCAGATTGAAGATTTTGAAAAGCAGTATCACTAGGTGCAATTATTGTTACGCCATTGTTTGTGTTATTGAGCTGGCCATTTAGTGTCACATCTTCTTGAGTGGCTTTCATAAGCCGGATAAAGATGGTGAACTGGCCGGCTTTTTCGAGGATTTTCGTTACGTTTGTCGGGCCGGGTGGTGCCGGTGCAGCTGCTGGACCCTGAGCTAGTACTATGATGGTGCAATATTGTAGAAGGGAGAAAAAGAAGAGAAGTTTTGGCGCCATTTTTATGCTAGGTTATAGTTTTTGGAAGCAAGAAATATTTGTAGAAAAAGAAGTGGTCCTTGCTATTTGGTAGAGCAAGTGTTTGATACTTGTTAAGAATTGGGAAAGAGGGTTTTTAATATGGAAGGGAGAGGATGAAGTTAGGTCTAATGTACATTTTTAGTTACAAAACTTAATAAGTTGTTGAGTTAAAAACCTAAGAAGTATCAAACATTTGCAGGCTGTAAAAACGGGTTGTTTGTCGTGTCTTTATTTTGTTAATACGATTACGATCAATATGAACATGATTTATTTGTAATCGTGTCAATACGACACAATATAAGAGTTAAACAGGTTATGGACGTCATTCCGTATATCTCGTTTAATCTAGTGGTTTGATTATGGGTGGTAACAGTACGACTATGTAATCTATTTATTGAAAAATTGCATTGATATGGGTAATTATAAACACGAACTATTTAACACATTTATTATAAATATGTTAAATATGAGTTAAATTGGATACAATACGTTTAACTTATTTTTTAAATGGGTTGAATATAATTACACCCGGTTAACATATTTATTGATAACGTGCTGGATCGGATTGACACGACAGAACATCATGTCTAGAGTCGGGACATAAACGGATCAATTGGGTTCGAGTGTCAATCCAAGCACAACACACTTTAAACCGTATTTTAAACGGATTGATTTGTTTATGACGCCAACATGTTTAATCTCAACTTTAACCCACAATTTTTTCGTGTTAGGCAGATAATCTTTGCATGTCCCAATTCTTTTGGACACTCACATTTATCAAAGTTTTGATTTGATATCAAAACTTTAATTTGTAGTAAATTACTCAAAAATTTAAATTTTATTTCATACGAGTTATTTTCCAATTTAACATAGGGACTGAGTGAAGCCACTATTGAAATATTACTATATTGGTTGCTATACATTCATCATCTAACGTGGCGTCTTACAGAATAATATATTTTTAAATATATCATTGATTGGTGCGTCAATCTATTTAGTCTGAAATTTCTTATTATGAAATAAAAACTCAAATTTTATTATTATTTTGATATAAATTAAAGTTTTAATATTTTTTTCGTTATCAGTCGGATGTTTAATCAATTAGCTGTTAGTACCCTAATCTTTCTTGAAAAGGTGAAGTAGAATTAGTGGAGAGAGAGCAAAAAATAGTACAGTTTGAGCAACTATGTTTGCTTAGAAAATCAGAAAAACATGAAGGGAAATCAAGTGGGGAAACAGAGAGTTGCATGATTGCTTTGATTTCACTTGTAAATATATTTTTATTTTTGGTAAAATCTGAAATTTGGTTGCCACAATTTTAAGAAATAGATGTGATTTGCTTGTTTTAGTTAGTGAATATGATGAGTGCTCTAAATATGGTGGTTTGTCAGTTTTGGGTGCATTGGCCTACCAACCCGAAGTTCATCCATATTTAATATCCTGGCCCATCTTTCATCCAATCATGCACTCTTATTCTTGCTCTTGTGTGCTATTTACCTTACCAGCTGGGTGTGACTCTAGTTCTTTACCGGATAAGATGATCTTAACATGATTGAAAATAACATACTAATGTTCAACAAATTTATATATTTTTATAAAAAATAATTTACATTAACTTCGTTTATTGAAGAAGAACAAACCCACCGTTTGACGAGTTCTTGTTTTACAAGAACAGACCCAATGGTGGGTTTGTTCTAAACTTTAGAGAATCCATTAGATTTTAATTTATTGACAAAATTCTTTAAATTAGAAAGTTTGTCAATTTTAGAGAGACCGTTGGAGATGTCAATGATACTCCCTCCGTCCCAATAGAGTTGTCCACTTTGAAAAATATTTTTATCCCAAAATTCTTGTTCACTTTCAAAAAGTAACTAACTTTTACACTCAGTTTTTCTTTATTAACCCTATTTAAAATCCACTAATGAGTAAATTGAAAATAAATTGCAAGTGGACTCTATATAAATAGATTTGGAATTCCCTCAAGTTCAAATGAACTTGAGGGGGTCATGTTTACGATCTATACCGTTCATTATAAAATGAACGGTGTAAATTAATTTGATTAAAATTGTGCTTTTTTGATCTACACGTGAACATGACCCCTTTCAAGTTCATTTTGAACTTGAGGGAATCCCAATTTTATTAAATAGAGGTATGACAAGAAAAATAAGGAAAATTTTACAAAATCCATAAGTAATAATTTTTTTTCTTAAGCTGTGTGATAAAGGCAAAATGGACAACTCTATTGAGACGGAGGGAGTATTAATTTATAGTTCAACTGGTTCAACTAGTTGAAAGCTTCAATAAGTCTAAAACTAATAGTTTTAAAAATTCAAATTTTTACGTGTTTTTACAATTTAAATTAAATAATTTTAATTATAGTATCCTAATTTCATCTTTTTGCTATAATTTTATTCAATTTTTTAAAAGTGATTTAATTTTACCCATGTGGCTATGCCACGGTGTAATGTTGTCCACATGGAAATATCATGATGGAATTTTGCCTAGTAATTAGGTGGCACTGAAAAGCCAAAAAAATTCCTCAATTTGCAAAGTTAACCAAAAATGAGAATTGTTTTATAATTGTACCCATTTTTACTCTAATCAATTCAATTATTCCAATTTTCAGTTTAAAAAATATATTAATTTTGTAATTAGAAAAACTCATCTTGCAAAATGTTATAAATTTAACTTTTAATCTTAAAAAGATCAAAAACATCATCAAAATCTAATTTTACTTCTCTAACTTTCAATAAAAAAAAAAGACAAGTTTAAAGTTAAAAATATCAAAAAGCCATATAAGATAAATAGGTATTGCATTTAGGTGAAAAATTGACACAATTTGGGTAGGAAAAAATGAATAGAATTGTTGCAATATTGTCAAATTGGAATATATTTAACTTTAAAAGTTTTAGATAAATTTGCAAAATGTCGAAACGGTATGTGTTTTTGGCACCATCACAGTCATATGAGAAAATTAAATGAATTTTGAAAAACTGGATATAATTACAGCGAAAAAATGAATCCGGAATAATATAACAAAATTAAAAAAATCTGGTTTAGATTGTAAAAACACCTAATGGTTTGAAAATTTTAGCAGCATGAAGGTGAAACTGATCTAATTCGGAGTTGTTGATGTTTATACAGATCAATCATAAAAAAATGCTTATTCATTCCGATTAAATTTCCTTTCTATCTTATTTCCGACTAAAATAACAAGGATTCCAATAATCCCCCCCCCCCCCCCCCCCCCCCCCCCCCCACACCCCATCCTAAGTATAAGTAAAAACTAAAGGAATAAAGATCAATTCATCCCCTCACGAAATATCAAATGAGTTATTTTGGACGTTTTTGAGTCAAACAGACCCACAACTTGCGTTTTCGGTCAAATCAGCCCCTCTGACACAAAAACACTCCAAAAAGAGAGTGAGATTGCTAATTAAGCTAACTAATTCTAATTAATCACAATTACAACCTTAATTAAAAATAATTAATTCTAACTAAACCTAATTAGTCTAATTATATTTTAAACACTTAAATCTAAACAGAGGCGGATCTATGTATATAAGGGTATTTTTCAGAAAATAAAAGTTTACTAATACTACATATAATTAAGTTTCAATAATAAAATAAGAATCCCACTAAGCTAGTGCAGTAGAATGTAAACGGTGAAAGAGGTTTAACAAAAATCAACTAAATAAATTTTATAGATTTTTTTCTATCAAATCTAACTCAAAATATAATCTAAATTATATGTCCATTTACTAAACTTTTGTTTAATTAAAAAAAAAAAAAACTCTTTTAAAACCCTATGTAGGCTTAAACTGAAAATATAAGTTCTACTAAGTGCAACAAATCAAATATTAAGTAATTGAAGTTAATTTTCAAAAAAAAAAAGAAAAGTAATTGAAGTTTAATTATTAAGATACATATATTTTTATTCTCAAAAAAAGATACATATATTTTTCGTATATATAGGTGATATTTTATATTTTTGTTTACGAATAAACTGTAAATATACATTAGAAAATTATAAATCTTTTTCATATTTTATTAGGTACTATTATATTTCAAAGTGTCTATTCATTTAACTGTTTATTAAATTTTTGTTTAATAATTTATAATTTGATTTTTCTAAAAATATGTTTTTGTGAACCACACTGAGATATTATAAAAATATTTAAATTCATTTGTAGTCTAATATAGTAATTTTTTTTTAAGTTTACTAATTCGACTATATGCAACAAGGTTGATAAAAAATAATTTACAAATAAAATTAGATAATAATATGATGAATAAAGGATCAATTCACCCCCTCAACTTGGCACAAAATATCAAAAAAGTCATTCTCGTCGCTTTTGGTACAAACTAACCCATAACTTGCGTTTTCGTATCAAAAAAACCCGCAACTTGTATTTTCATATCAAAAAGATCCCTCAAGAGAGTGGGATTTACTAATTATAATTTTTAAATGTAATTAATCCTAATTAAATCCTAATTAAATATAATTAAATTCCATTTAACACTAATTTAATTTAATTTAATTAAACCTAAATAAACCTAATTCTAACACATCGGAAACCGCCACCCGCCGCCACCGGAATTCACCTACTTGTTCATCCCAAAAGGGATGAACAGATCTATTTGTTCATCCCTTTTGGGATGAACAGCGTGTGTTCATCCCAAAAGGGATGAACTCATTTTGTTCATCCCTTTTGGGATGAACAGCTCGTTTGTTCATCCCAAAAAAGATGAACAATCTGTTTTAGGTTATTGGTTGGTGGCCGGAGAAGGAAAAAAAGAAGGAGAAAGAAGAAGAAAAAGGGAGAAGAAGAAGGGGGAAGAAGAAGAAATGGGAAAAAGAGAAAAAAAGATCCCTTAAATTTTTGTTAAAAATTCAATTAATTACTGAATTTTTAAAAATTAAAAGATGTAATTGAAAATTAAATTTATTGAGAATTAATTTAAGAGATAAATTAAATATTAAGGGTCTTTTTAAACTTTTTTCATTTTTTTTATGGAGAGTGTAGCACACTTGCTTGGGTGAGAGTGGGGGAGGAGCTTTTTGAGCTAAAAACGCAACTTTTGGGTTTGTTTGTACCAAAAGCGGTGAGAATGACTTATTTGATATTTCGTGCCAAGTTGAGGGGGCGATTTGATCCTTTGTTCATAATATGATATAATAGCTTACGAGTATTTTGTAGTGCGAGTAATGATATAATTCTTGAATATTCTATACAAATTCGTTTAGGATGATCATAAAATCTTTACTTGTTGAGAATTTATATATTTTTATAGCATAAATTTTAGTATATAAATGGACCCCACCATATCAAAATCCTGGATCCGCCACTGAATCTAAACCACCGGAAACCGCCCGACTCCACTCCGTCCGAACCGCTCCCACTTCATCACAAACCGCTCCTCAAGCGAGAAGGAGCTGCTGCTCCTCGTTTAGAGGAGCAGTGTGGAGTAGCAGCTCCTCATTAAAGGAACTGCTGCTCCTCAGGCGAGAAGCAAACACAGATCTGCTCCTCAGGCGAGGAGGAGCTGCTGCTCCTCGTTTAGAGGAGCAATGTGGAGTAGCAGCTCCTCATTAAAGGAACTGCTGCTCCTCAGGCGAGAAGCAAACATAGATCTGCTCCTCAGGCGAGGAGCTCGCCTGAGGAGGTGGGGGGACGGCGGCGGCGGACCGTGGTGGTCGGAACAAAGAGAAAAGAAGAAGAAGAAGAAGGTATAAAAAGATTCTTTATTTTTTATTAAAAATTAAATTAGTTATTGGATTTTTAAAATTAAAATATGTAATTGAAAATTAAAATTATTAAGTATTAATTTAAGAGAAATAAAATATTGAGGGGTTATTTAAAACTTTTTCCATTTTTTTTGAGAATGTAACACACTTGCTTATCTGAGAGAAGGGGAGGGGCTTTCTGACCGAAAAATGCAAGTTGCAGACCTGTTTGATCCAAAAACGTGCAAAGTTGAGGAAGTAAATTGATCATTTATTCAAAAATAAAGCCGTAGGTCTATATGTTTACAATGTAAACACTAATACAAAGCCAATAACCTCTAGCTCAATTGGTTAAGGAGCGAGGCATAAAATCTAAAGGTCTAAGGTTCTATCTTTCATATGCAGACGAGGGAGCACATATTGAAAAATTATTGAAGGTATTTGGAGAAGCATCAGAAGCGGCGGCTACGGCATCATTCCGTCATATTGGCGAGCTCGGCGATGCATTCAATGTAAACGGTGTGGATGACGTGAATGGCGGATTTGCACATATTTATAAAGAGTAATATGTATATATATATAGGGCTGTACAGAAAAAAAATTCAAACCAATCAAGTCAAACCAATTCAACCAAATCAAACCAAATATTACGGTTTAGAAGATTGTTGCTTTGATTTTGGTTTAGAAAATAGAAAACAAGTAATTATTGGTCTGGTTTGCGGTTTCAAAAATTATAAACCAGTATAAACCAAATCAAACCAATATATACACATACATACATATTTTTATTAAAATTATAAATATTATAACTTAAAAATAAAAATTCTATCACTATTTTTAAAAAGTGTACTTGACAAAATAATATATTTAAATATCATCTAATAAAATAACTATTTGTATATTTATTATTGATAAATAAATGTTATATTTTTATAATGTTAAAATATTATATTAATAAAATGTAAAAATTTATATTATAAAATATTTTTTTATTTATTAGTCATTATTATAGTTTGTTATATAAATATAACTTTTATTTTTATGTTGAATAAATATTTTAAAATTTTAAAATTTTTAGATTTTCTTTATCTTAGATAAATAAATAAGTTTTTGATGATGGTTTAAATGGTTTCAAAGAAAAAATTATCAAACCAAAACAAACTAATTTTGCTGGTTCATAATGTGTGTGGTTTGATTTTGGTTTGGAAATTTGCCAAACCAATATAATTAGTTCGGACTAAAATATCAATGATAAACCAGTCAAATCAGACCATGTACACCCATATATATATATAGCTTTGTTTGTAGTTTTGTTGTAGTAATAATGTAATTTCTATCTCCGTTAAAAAAACACTAATACAAAATTTCAACTAATAAATTCATTAAAAACTATTATGTATTATATTTTAGCTATGAAATAAAATATAGGATGATCTATATAGTTTAACAGGTCAAGAATTTCATATTTTACGATCTTTTGGTTAAAAAAGATGGAATCATATTTATGACTTTAAGAAAAGAATTGAATTGAATTGGCCTCTGATTCTTTATCTAAACGATTTAATCGGTTCTGTTCGATTCGATTCTTTTATTCAACATGTTAGGGATTTTTCCTAGAAAACAATCTATAATTGCAGAATGGTAGCTAATTCTAATTTCAATTGTTTCTCAATTTTATATTCCTACTATTTGTTTTATGATAACAAAACTAAATTCATTCTTTTAATCAAAAAAATAGTATGATGAAATATCACTGGCTCCATCCACATATGACGTCGGAGACGCATTCTATATAAAATTTTATCACTTTTTATTAATTCATTATGATATAATTGAAAGAAGATCAATTCAGAATGATAATGCAGACGGAGAAGAATGATTAGTACCAAATAAAGTTGACATTTGCAGATTTACAGTTACGAGCCAATTTCATCATATCAGCCATGGACCCAGCAATTAGTTGGCAAGTTACTCCATGAACCTAATCTTGAATGAGGCCCTTCTCAGTGCTCTAAACTACTTAGGTGACACAAGATTTTCATACAAAATATGTAAAAAGATAACAATTCACTTCAGTAACTAAGTCAATCTTAATTCTCAATTTACCGAACTCAAATCAAACTCCTAAAATGTGATCAAATTCGAATTAAAAAGTTCAAACTTCTTATAGAGTCAAAGCTTGAGATTGATAGTATTTCAACTCGACGTAATTCAATTACAACATAAGACAAGGATTGAACAAATCTCACATACTTGTAATTCTCCAAGACTGGCAATAAAATTTAGATTGCTGCATTGCTTACACAGTTTAGTTTTCCGAAACAAACTATATATGTATTCAAGGCAAAACCCAGAATTCATGTGCTTTATTACTGAAACATGCATCATTAACCATCTTTTTTAGGATCAAAGAGGAATATCAACTCATTTACATTGCATGAGATGATGAGAAAAATTCCATTCGCTTACAGTAACGCTTACGTTCCGAAAACATATACTCATGGATACAATACAAAGTCGATGGGAAACAATGGCTTTCTCTTTGAAGTTTACACAGCCAATCTAGAGCAAAGAGAAGAGCCTAAAATGTGCATACCATCATCTCAAGGAATTAGCCCAATCTAAAACCTAGCAAGGAAATGTCTTAACTAATAAATTAGAATGCCATTTGAATACAAAATGAACAGCAAATCTAGTCTACGTTGTTAGAGAACAATGTCGCTTCATGCAATCCACTGAAAACATAAGGGAAACCTACAAAAAAACTAATGATTTACTAAGGCACCAAAGGAAGTGTGCGTACCATCATCTCAAGTAGTATAATGAGCTCTATTTTTTAGCAGTTTCTGCCGATTTTATCTGCCCCAAGGCTTCCTCAGCTTTTAGTTGCTCGGGAACAAAATCTATCAACAAGTAAAATGAATACCAACATCATTGAAAAATGAAAATACTCAGCAACATAATTTTTTTGACATTTGTTGATTGTTTAAAAGAAGTGAAACTTGTCAATACATGAGAGTTGTGTCAAATATTGACGACACGTTTATTGCATGGAATTATTACTCGAAAGTTTACTGGCAATAAATGAAAAGATGAAACACAGCACAGAAAAAAGTTGATAAGGAATACCTGAAAGAAAGTCAAATCTCCTCTGCTTGCCAACAACTGATGCTGAAACCAAGAAGAAAGCATCTTAACACCATCTCAATATTATACAGGAATATTATTTTGCAAAATGTAATAACTCTAAGGTCATTTAAGCACTGCACAATCCCAAGGCTGGGATTCCGGCAGTGGTATTCTGTTGCTTAGGAAATACTTTACAGTTAAGCCAAAATACAAGACCTGCAAGCAAATGATGCATGAATTTCAAGTTCCATACATGTTTCAAGTTCCATGTGATATGTAGTACTCCTATCAGGGTAGCAGCTCAATATATCTATACTATGAAGAAACGAAACTTCTCAAATCCTACATTTCGGTGTTTCGTTTCTATTTCTAAAAGCACTTCTGAAACTCCAAAACTATATATTTTCAACATATTATTATAGATAATGTTGTTTCAATGTTTCTCATTTCTGTGTTTCCTATTTCAGCGTTTTCGTATCCGTGCTACACAGGAACTATATTTGTCTCCACACTCTACATCAGAAGAGCAAAATAAGTTTCCAAAACCATTTATACATTTGAGTTTTGAGGATCATTCATATGAAAGTTCTACAATGACAATTTGGCAAACATCACTTGTAAGAAGATCAAATGAATTTATTATAATAAACACCCAAGTTTGCGTTTCTAGACTTTATAATTTTTTGCTACCACATGTTTGAAATTGCTGAAAGACTAGCACTAGAAATAGCACAAAAAAAATTAATCAGGGTTCACTTGTATGCACATTCGGTAAGGCGATTGTAACATTACAAACTAAGAAATTACTGAAATGAAGTAAAATTTCATACTTTAGCTACTTATATGTTTACTTAACTAAATAATCTAAAAGATGGAAAAGGAGATTACATAGGTACTTGTAAGCAAGAGTTTTCTTTTTATCCCGAGCTGCGCATTCATAAGCTTTCTCAACAAACTGTTCAACAAACATCTCCTGAAACCATTCAATCAACAAACAAATTAATGAGGTCCAGAATTCAAACACAATTAAAACCCTAACCCTAACATTGTAAACATAACAGAAATTGTGAAGATTGAGAATGGTACCGTGGCTTTATTGACAAGATAAACAACATGTTGAGGCAATTTAGAACTATCATCTTCAGCCTTGATTATTCTCCTTATTCTACTCATTGGGAAGCTACACAATGTCTCGTCTTCTCCATCTTCTTCTGGTTCCGCCTTTCTTTTAGGATTTTTGTCAGATTTGGAGCTGGTCTGATTCTTGATTTTTGATTTCCTGGGTGTGTCTGAGTCTTGATTTTTAACTTTTTCGATTGAGACTTTGGGCGATTCTTTAACTTTGCTACTGGGAGACTTGCTCTTGATTTTATGTTTGTCTTTGTTGGGTGATTTTAAGTTCTTGATTGGGGATTCTTTGGTTTTGATTGTTTTGTTTTTGTTTTTGTTTGTGTGTTCCTCTTTGTTTGATTTCTTGGAGGAAGCCATTGATTGTTTGTTGCAGACTGGCGGTTTCGATTTTGAAAATTTCTTGATGAAGTAGGAATTGGAAATTATATAGCTGGGCCTACTGGGCTTTCAATTTTGTAGCTGGACTCATTCTTGGTTGGGTGACCTTTTTTGGTCAAGTTAATTAGACAAAATACTACGATTTATAAACGAGGAAATTAGGCTCAGCACCTCAAAATGCCTAAATATTCTCACATCTACCACGCGGTCCATCTTCTTTCTTTTTTACGATCATCATCTTTTTTTTCCAAATTTCTTGTTTTTGTTTTCCTTTTTTACGAATCATTCTTTTTTATCTCCGATTTTTTTACCCATCACTAACCCATTATTTGTTTAGAAATCCCAATAAAGAAGATCCCTCATCCTCGCCGATTCCAGTGTTGTCCGCCGTCGCCGCTGGTTTTGGAAGTGCTACTTTTTCATTCAATGGTGGACATGAAGAGGCCTAACCGGAAAGCGTCAATTATAGTCAATTACAATTCACCGGACAACTACCACCACCATCACCTTTGTCTCTGATGCCAGTCCTCCACCTCCATCGTCGTCTATGTCAGTCCGCGACCGCCATAACCAGAACATCCTGTCTAATTTACAGTACATATTGCGCAAAGATTGGAAAAGTACAGCACCATATAGACGAAGACAAGTGTAAAAAGTTCTATAAGGAAGCTAGCAAAACCGAGGAAGAGCTCAAACGAGAGATCGCATATCTCAAAGGTAAAGTTTTCTTCTTGCTATTTTGGTCTCTGCTTGATAACGACCATTCTAATTGGCCTTCCTTCACAGGTTTTGTTAATTTAATGTAAAATGTGGGAATATAATACATGCTCATCAAGTGTTTGATGAAATGTCTGAGAGAGACCTTGTTTCTTGGTCAGTATGAATTCTGTTTATTATCATGCTCAACAACCTTTTTTGGCGATCAAGTTATTTTCCCAAATGAAACTTGTTCTTTCACAAGTATTATAGCATTGGCACAAGGAAAAAAAATTATGCTCGAGCATTAAAATTGTTCAGCATCTGTTTCTTTTATCTCTAATGCACTTATTTTGATGTACATGAAATATGGTCAGTGGAGTAATTCTTTGATGGTTTACAATATAATGTTTGAACCAAATGATGTTTCTTTTAATGCTTTGATTTCTGGATTTATTGAAAATCAGCAATCTGAGAAAAGTATACATACACATTAGTAAACTACAATTAAGCTCATGATGAGTAGGTTGAAATAAAGTAAATTGTGTTGTCGCTGCATGTGAAACTGCTCTACCTAGAGCTATGATTGGATGATTTGGTGATGTGATGACGCTTGCACTTGAGTAATTCTTGCTCATGTATTTCTTAATGGATGATGATTGCCAATAATTTTTTATTTTGACGACTTTGTTTATTGCTGCAGCTGTCGTTTGTGAGCCACAGATTGGATGTTATTGTTTGACGGTTGATCCAAGTATTTTGGTGATGAAGAAAGTTTTTGATTTGTAATTTTTCTGATATGGTTTGCCGTTGGTTAACCAATGGTTAACTAATGGTTAACCAATAATTTTAGATTTAAAAAAGACGATTTAGGTTTTGTTTGACAGTTGCTGTTGCGGTGGTGAAGGCGGAGGGGTTTATAATAAAATTTTGTAATTATTTTTTTTTTGGTTAACCAATGGTTTATTAATGGTACACCAATAATTTTATTTGTAATACACTGTTAGTAAACGCTAGGTTAACTGTTGGAAACTTGTAATAATTTCTATTATGATTGTATGGTTAATAAATTATTGGCAAACTTGAATTGTGTATTTTAAACATACTGTATGTTAAAAAAAATTTATTTTTAGTACACCGTTAGTTGACTATGAGTAAACCGTCGATAAATCTATGGTTAATTTCCATCTTTTAAGAAATTAATATAAATTTTGTGATAGTACACCGTTAGTTAACCGTGATTAAAATGTCGATAAATTTATAGTTAATTTTTAAAATATTATTTCCGTCTTTTATATAAGAAAAATAACCAGCAAAGTCGCAATCGTAAAAGACAAACAAATATAGTAAATTGATAGTAGACCAACAGTTAACTACCTATGAGTTAACTAATAGTGGACCGTTAGTAAATTTATAGTATCAATAGTTAACTACCTATTAGTTAACTGATAGTAGACCGTAAGTTAACTACTCATTTAGTAAACCAAAAGACAAACTAATTTTGTATATATTTATAATACTGATAGTAAATCAATAGTAAATTTTTCTTTAATAATTTGATAGTAAAAATTGTGTCTTTTTACCAAAATATTATTTCCATCTTTAAAAAAAATAGTCAATAAAGTCGCAATCGTAAAAGACAAACAAATATAGTAAATTGATAGAAGACCAATAGTTAACTACCTATTAGTTAACTGATAGTTGACTGTTAGTAAATTGATAGTAGACCAATAGTTAACTACCTATTAGTAAACTGATAGTAAACTATTAGTGAGTGCTATCAAAGACTTGCAAGTATATAATGAGCAATTAAATTGATAGCAAATCGATGACAATACTTTTTTAAGTTAAAAAAATTAAATTAGGTTTTTAAGTTAAATCGATATTTTTTTCCTCATATGTCTGTCATTTTAATTGTATGTTGTGCTCGTTATTCTTCAAAATCTTATTTACAGGTGCAATTTGATTTTTTGAATCATTTCAATTGCAGTCATGGAAAAGTATCTCTTTATTTTAATTATACTTATTACTTTTTATTAGATAGTTTCTAACAGTTCACTAAAGGGTTACTAATTCTATATATTTTTGCTGATCAATAGCGGGAGCGTATTGCATTTCTTTTGTTTCAATATGGGAACATGAAGATGGCTAAAAATATTGAGAGTGGCAAAGAGGTTGAAGTTAAGAAGACGAATGTGGAAGCGAGAAAGGCAAAAATGAAGAAAAATATTTAAAACTCGTGATTGTTAGGGGTGTGCATTCGGTTCAAACCGAACCGAACCGAACCGAATTTTGGTCTTTTTTAAAAACCGAACCGAACCGAAATTTTAGGAAAAGAAAAAAATTCAAACCGAACCGAACCGAACCAGTCGGTTCGGTCGGTTATTTCGGTTCGGTTCGGTTATTTCGGTTCGGTTTACATAGAAATCTGTCTGAAATATTTTTTAACTCAAAACCGAACCGAACCGACCAACCGAAATTTCTTTGAAATCTCAAACCGAACCGAACCGAATTTGTCGGTTCGGTTCGGTTTTTCGGTTTCGGTTCGGTTTTGCACACCCCTAGTGATTGTCTAGTATATGGATTTTCAGTTTTAGTTGTTTGTTTGGTTATTTTGTTGTATAGGATTGTTTGCTAAACTTATGAATATTGGCTGTTATTTTTGTTTAGTTTTATAAATTTAGTATCTATTTAGTACATTGTTAGTTAACTAACAGTTAACTTATCTTTTAGAAAACCGAAATAACACCGATAGGAAACTCGCAATAGTTTATTTTGTCAAAATACACATATAGTAAACCAGTGGTAAATGTTTCTCTAAGTACATGGATTTAACACTTTTTATATTGAGCAAAAGGGAAATTTAGTCTTTCACATAGATGAAAATAAAGTTACATTACTTTCAAGTCCAAATGTAAACTAAAGTATCCATAATCTTCCACACAAAAACATAGTAGATGCCTCTAGTTACTAACTTTTGAGAAAAATGAAACTATAAGCTTCACGTAACAAAGTTCTCACTTGTTCTTCTAAGAATGATGAAACTATATGCTTCATGATGTACCTTGCATCTCCTGAAATTTAAGTCAATATGTTATTCAATATAGTATCAAAATTGGTCCAACGATTTAAAATAAACTAAAATATTGATGCCAATTTGTTGTCTTGACGCTATGGCAGATAAAAAAACAGCAAGAGATTTAACTTACAGATAACCAACACTATGAAAATGACAACTTAAGTAAATTGAAAGTAGTAAGAATTAAGAAGTGTACAAGAAGAATGAGACTTTTGGTGTCAAACTGTGTTAGAAGTTTACAATAAACAATAAATGAAGTTTCTTGAACAATTGAAATTGAAAAAAAAAAAAGAAGTTACCTTGACATAACCACTACCACCAGATCATACAAAAGGCCATCAAACCCTTGTTCGTTACTAAACACCCTTCACATTAAACTCAGAAAACTAAATTCAGAAAACTAAAATTCAACCCATTAATAAAGAGAAATTAAATGAAATACCCACCCATTAGCATTCTGCGTCACATACCCAAGTTTACCATTATACAGCCAAATAATCAAACAAATATCGTCAATTAAATAGATCCAAAAGTAAAAATAAGCATTGCGCAAAAGTAAAGTAATTCATTAGAAATAGGAACAAAGTCTGAGATCCACAGCGAAGAGGCCATTTTTCTCGAGCTTTA
The DNA here is from genome assembly GCF_937616625.2 of Mercurialis annua. Classification (NCBI taxonomy): domain Eukaryota; kingdom Viridiplantae; phylum Streptophyta; class Magnoliopsida; order Malpighiales; family Euphorbiaceae; genus Mercurialis; species Mercurialis annua. The sequence goes on along the minus strand of NC_065570.1, from coordinate 51,111,952 downwards.
GCTGCAAGAATGATCAAATAGTCGTCGTTTACCGGTAAGTTTCATAACCATCTGCAGTCGGCGCCTGTGAATGTGCCGATGATGGCGATGGCGATGAGGAACAGGAAACATAAGGAGTTTGATGAGATAGATGAAGACGAGGAGGTAGGTGACCGCGAGATGCTTCTGCCGCACGAGATGGTGGCTGGGCAATAATCTCTATTCAGTTAACTTAGCCAGGAGGAATCGTATTTTTCAAAACATAAATTTTATTTTTGCAATAAATTTTAGTCAAACGGTATATTTCAATAGTTTTTAGTCAAAGGGTACTGATGAGATTATTTTGCCATTTTGAGGATATTTGTCTAAAAATCTCTTTATAAACTTAATTAGATAATTACGTTCATATCTTTTTTTTTAAGAAATATAATATGTTCTTTTCTTTTTTGATTTTTATACTTTTAATTTCACACAAATATCAATGCTCCTCTAATCTTTTCATAACCTAATTTCTTCAAATCAAACTTAAAGTTATGGCAGCAAAGAGTAAATAAGAAAGAAAGCAGAGGAAGCAACTGTTGAAGCTGTCGCCGTTCGCCGATGGATTTGGAGTTGCCGCCGTTCATGGGGCTCATGATGCTGATTATCTTTTCTTCGCCTTCTAACCAGACTAACTGTCACTGCTACTGGATTGAGATCGTTGCTGCTGCCGAAGAAATCACTCATCGTCGCTGTCAGTTAAGAAGAGGCAGAGCCTCCATTATCGACGATGAAGATCCATGAACTTCCGCTGCCATAGAAAAAAATAAATTGCTAATCAAAAGATAAAAGTTGGTTCTTAAAATTTTGGGTTCCAATATCTTTTCAATTTTTTTCTAAACTTGTTGATATGTATAAGTTTAGACGGTAATTTGTTAAACTATCAAATTATATGATTTATGACTGCTGGATTTTTGTGGTTTGATTTTCTGGCACAACCTACACTCTAGGTGTTTGAAGAAATGCTTATTAGAATTGTAATGTTTTGGGTGTTGGGTAACCAATGGTTAATATTGAGTAAACCGTTAGATAACTTTGTAATAAAATTTATTTTGAATATATCATTAATAAAATCGTTTGTAAACAGTTGCTGAATTTTATTTTTGTTGCTAGTTAACCGATGGTGTACTAATGGTACACCAATGACTTTGTTTTTAGTACACTGTTGGTTAACAAATGGTTCACTAATGGTTAATCAATAATTTTAGATTTAAAAAAAGACGATTTAGGTTTATTTGACGGTTGCTCTTGCGGTAATGAAGACAGAGGGGTTTGTAATAGAATTTTCAACTAGTTTAATAGAAATGGAGGCTTGAATATGTAATAATTTTGTTTGTTGGTTAACCAACGGTGTTAATATACCGCTGCATAACCAAAATCGTATTTTTGAGATTAAAACAATATTTTAAAAATAACAAAAGTCATTTTTATAAAAAAAATACAAATTAAATTTTTCAAAGACAGATTTTGAGATTGTACTTTTTGAGAATATTTTTTTTATATATTTATCTAAAAAGGCCTTTTTGTCATGAGGTTTTTCTTCTTTTTCCTCTCATTTTATGGTGGCCTATCTACACAATTCACCTATTTATATCTCATAATCCAAATATAAATATTTTAATTTGTCCTGTATACGAAATAGGACAGACTGCCTCCGTCCGTCCCCTCCGTCCTCCAGCCCTTTGGTCACCATCGCTGTTCCGTGGCCTCTGGCCATCGGCCGCCGCTCTTACACCCTAAACATTGAATCTTAAACTTCAAAATCTATTTTATTATAAACCTTAGAAACTAAATATAGAAAAATACAACCAACATTTGAGATAAACTCTAAATGAGGAGTAAAATGTTACTACAAATATATTAAAGTACTGGATTGAGATTTACTCAAATTTATCTTGAACTTTAAGAGGTCATGTTCACGATCTACACCGCTCAATATTCTAAAATAAACAGTGTAGGTTAAAAAAGTACAACTTTAATTAAATTAATCTACATCGTTCATTTTACAATGAACAGTGTAGATCATGAACATGAACGGAATCCCAATCCGTAAGTACTAGGCTGAAATATTCAATTTTACCCTATTTCATATTTTTGACTTTCAATAACACCCTTCATTGATAGTTTTAAATAATCATTTGAGATTTATATATACAAAACCATATTTATAGATTGATAACTTGTATTTTATAAAAAAAATGAGCTATAGATTATGATTTTTTCTTTTATAGTATTAGATTTTCTTCAAAAGCTCTAAAAAAATTGAAAGATTTTATTTTCTTTTATCGTATTTTAAAAGGAAAACTACTAAATTTGATAAAAAGAATAAACAAAAAATCTTCCATATTTAGTTTATATAGATTAACTCAATTCTTCTATCTTAAAAAAAAAAAAATGTGGTCAATTTAAATATCTCATTATTCGTGATAAATCACTGCCGACTGCACCGGTCTGCTGAGCCTGAGACAATCAAGAACAAACAGAACGTCAGACGAAATACTAGTGGGGACACCGGTGTCACGACCCAAATTATTGAGCCGAGACCGGCGCTAGGGAATGGGAGTGGTAGCTCTGAAACCCGTAGCAAGCCTAAAACCACTCTAACTTTTTCGCGGAAACGCAAACACAACTATCCTATAAACATGTAATAAGAAGACACGTTTACAATCATAAAGTATATCATATATATCACATCATCGATACAACCATAGTGGGCATCTCACTTCCGTAACTTGTACGTACTAGCCCGTCTATCGATCAATACAAAACTGACAACCAAAAGACGTCACATCAAACAAACATTAAATATGAACACAACCTATAAGACCTGACTATTCTATGCTAAGACTCGTCATACGTATACTACTGCAGCACCAAGGGGACTCGTACCCAGCACACCAAAGACGGTCTGTCTGATCCGACTCTAAACACCTGAAAAACATCAATGTGAGGGGTCAGTATTTGGGGAAATACTGAGTGAGAAAACACATTACTAGGGTATTATAGAAAATAACATCGCATTTAAAACAAAACACATATATACAAACATATTATACTTCAAGCATTTGATCCGATCGAAACCCTAATCTCTTAGCATGCATAATGAACATTATCACAACATCTAACGATCGATCGATATGAGTCCGGGATAGTTCAACCAGCCGACTCGCAGATACAGGCCCCGGGATAGTTCAACCAGATAGGCTCTGTATCGCATGCACAAACAAGTATGATAGACGACCCATGAAATCTCTATCTATGACTTACCCGGACGCTGGTGATCACACAGCCTATTGACACCCAATAGGTAGCTTGTTTCCCCCGGATCATATACTAGTTTTCACAATCTATATATATATTCGATAATACGATGCACAAATTCATTTATATCGATAAAATACTATAGCATGCGATGTAGTTTAATATTATATTTATAATATAAAAACTATCTATTGCGTAATAATACTCAAAGTAAAGTTTAACTCACAACGATCGCTATTCCTTATATCCAAACGTAAGCTCCACACGTCATTCACTCTTTTAACTATTCCAGCTCGTCGATCTCGTACCTCGTCGATGTATCCACTTCCTATTCAAATCATACGTATGTTTAATTCATAAACGTAGGCTTAATATCAAAACTCTAAGTTATAAACTTAGGTTAATATAATCGTAGTTCAAATACGACTTTTAACCTTGATCGTATTCTAATACTTAGTCGAGATACTTGTTATATCTCTTAATCGTATTCCAATACGTATGATACCTTTAAACTTTAGGGTTTAGTTTCATTCCGCTGAAGTTTCAAGTAGTTTTCAGGACAATGCGCAGTTGCTGCCTGCGCACTGACACTGTTTAGAAAAACGACGATCTCTCCCAATTGAACCGTTGGATCGAGCTGAAATTTGACAGACGCGTTCCTAAGAGGCAAATCTATAAACTGACCGTAGGATTTCTCAATCTGGCAACATTTAGGTAGTGTGCGAACGCACACAATGAGTGTGCGAACGCACACCCCAAAATTCAAGGAGTGTGCGAACGCACACTCAATGTGTGCGAACGCACACCCTTGACAGCCCCCGGAAAAGTCATTTTCCGGGCGCTTTGCCGCTTTCCGGCACTCCCGACATGCTTTCGCTTCATTTTAACATATAACCCAATTCGAATCTCACCAAATACGACTATAGAAACACGATTACAATTCGTTTAATTCGTTAAAACGATATAACCCTAATTTACTAATTCTCACAATAAAAACGTCAAGCTTACCTCGATTTGAAGCTTAACGATGATAGAGAATCGAATTCTTAATCCAACGGCGCGAGAATCACTCGATTCGGACGAGAAACGGCGAAACCGCGGCGGATCGAAATCGTTCGTCAAAAACCATTTCTCTGTTTCTCATTCTCTCGATCCTTCTTCTCTTCTTAACATATATACATATTTGCTAAAGGTTCACTTTGATCCCTCATTTCTTTTACTCAAACCATTTCTCTTTTAAACTTTCAATTTTAACCGAACGGTTAATTATTCACTTAAACTCGAATATCTACGTATTATTTATATCCAAATAAATAATACTACTCCAAATATAACTATTCTCGTCGATAATCTTCCGATTGCTATTCTCGAGGCTAAATTGGCTAATTTGCACTTTGATCCTTGAATTTTTCAAAATTGACAATTTAGCCCAAAATGAATCCGCGTCCAAATTTTAAAAGGTCTCCGATTGACCTGAAACTTTTACCACCAATACTATAAAACATTTCGCGGACCTTGGCGAAATAATTCCATTTTCGGACTTAACTGGTTAAATTACCACTTTAGTCCCTGATCTAAAGTTTGTGACTTTTCTTGATATTTTTCCTTATTTTCTTATTCCAATCCATAAACAATTACGTCCTACTCCATATTATCCTTTTCTTTAATATCCAATATCTTTATTTCTGTAACTCCGGTCCTTCTCTACCGGACACGTTGCACTAAACGGCACCTGAACTTACGGGGTATTACAACCGGCAACTCGCTCTGACGGTCTGATCAGTGTTTCTAGAAATGAGAGGAAGAAGAGAAAAGAAAAAGAAGGTGTAGGGTGAAGAATAATGAATACCTCAGGGTTTGCAAATAATGTGCCTTATATAGGTTCGCCCGGTGCAAACCTTCCACAGTAGATCATTTCTCTTTGTTTGGTCCCTACAATTCGGTTAGTTGATGTGGCAGCTTCTCATCGTGTCTCGGAATATCGAGTGGGATACGCAATGGATGCGGGGGAACATTCTGTTAATATCAGATCTTATCTGTGTCCCACGAGGTTTGTTAGGATCCTCGCCAGCCCGGTCCGTGGAATAAGCAAGGAAAGACCTGGGTCACCTGCCGAGCTGGTGTGAGAGTTTTGTTCCCGCATCGATCGCATTATATACCGAGATACCGTAGTTTCAGTTCAGGCCGTCGGGGTGTGTGGATGTTTGCTCGGTGTGTTACATAGTGGAGATATCTCCGTTCGGATCCCCTAATTGTCTGACCTAGTGAGGTCTTATATGGTTGAGACTGTTTTACTGCCTTTATATTACTAGCTATGTTTTTAATTTGGATAAATAAATTTTAAAAATATTATATCATTTTTGAAAAATTAGATAGATTTTCAATGGCTGGCTAAACTGAGATAAATTTTTAATTTGTAATAGCTTGAATATATTCCAAAAAATCGAAAAGGTTAGGAACTATTAGCCAAATAAAATCAAGTCACCTTTTATAAAAAGGTTTTGAACTTTTAAAAATCAACAAAAATTATCAAAACAAATGGCATATGAACTATATATGCGTGCTAAAATCGCATTTAAATTATCTAACAAACGCTAAAAATTCCCTTTCTAATTAAGTGATAAAACAAAAAAGAGGACCATAAATATGCTTAAATCGAAATATGTAGTTCTTTGATTAGGGTCGTATTAAGTTGTTGGATTTGTTTCTATTTTCCATTATGAAGTGGAAGGTTTTATTGGACCACTTTTGTCGATTGTGTCACCTTCTATACGTTGTCCAATATCAAACTTGTAGCACTAAGGTCAATAGATGTGTGCGTTTAGGGTCGAATATTTCTTCTGTTCAGATTTTAGTATGGATTTTATTTTCAACAAAAAATCATTTACTCATAAAATTTAGTATAAAAAATTAAACAAGATTTAGTTCGTTCATTTTCAATAAAAATATTTTCAAATAGTGTAGCTAATTTTATCTCCTCAATTAAGATAGGAGAAAATTATTGGAGCGTAATGTATAAAAAGAGTTGAGATTATAAATAAAATTACAAATTCGGCATTATTTAATTTTCTTTGTGTATTTGTTTATTTTTAATAACTAGGACAAAAAAGAACAATTATGGAAGAAAAAAAAAACTCACAATCTAATAGAATTGTTGTCCATGTCCAATGTTTATATTATTTGTATTAAATTTAAGGATAAAATAAAAAATTTGTTGAATATACTTCACACAATATTGGAAGTATACAAATGTGTACAGATTTCCATAATTCCACTTCCTTTAAATTGAGTGAAGATAAAATACACTAGTGTTTTTTAATGAATAAATACATTGTAAAGATAATTAATGAAGTGTACCTAGCTATTTCAGAATATTTATGGGTCCTTTTAAAAGCAAATCCATAATTGTATGAACTCTATCTTTAGAAGCATAAAAAAGATGATTGATACAAATAAGCTATCAATTTTGAGTAGATCAGCTTTCAATTAGCTTAGTTGAACTGGTTGGTTAGACAGAATAATTTTAAATATTGTTTTAATTAATTAACAATAAACGAAGTGATTCTAAATATATATAATTTTAATTTTTTAGATAAATATATCTTAAAAAATATCCAACAGCCCAGCCTGTTAGCTAGATTTATAATTATAATAATTATATTCAGGACTTGTCTAGTTCGATATAAATTGTTTACGTGGATTTGCTTAATTAATTCAGGGACAAAAATTTCATATCTTTAATTGCGCTAAAGTTTGAAATTGTCCAATAATGGTATTTTATTAGCATTAAGTAACTAATATTTTTTGTAAAGATCATTTCTAATCTTATGAATCATAAATTAAGATGCCACTAATTATAATTCAAATGGTACGTGAACTAGCATTATTATGCTAAGATTGTAGGATCCATTGTTTCCACAAATACGAGAAATTACTCTTTTTAAAATTATCAAAACAAAAATAAAAATGAATGACAATACCAATGTGCTTCGAGAAGCTCAACAAAATGGATGATCAACCTAACATTTTTCTCAAATGGCTTAGATCCAAAAGGAAGTCTGAAAATGCCAATTTTATGGGGTCACGTACATAATAATAATAATTATTTATTTTCTTTATTTATTTTCTAAGAAGAAAATGATAAGGACACCATAATAATATTTATTATTCTAAGAAGAAAATGATAAGGACACGGTACAAATCCAAACCCTAATACCAATAATACCAATACTATACGACACCTCTATTATCACATTTTTGTTTGTCTTGAAATTTAATTATTATTCAAGGATATGTCCAATGGCTCGTGAATCTGATTCTGCAACTAATTAGTACACTTGTTTAAGGGTATTACTTTTTCTTTTCTTTTCTCATTTGCGCTCATTTCAAGCATCAGATTGGCTATTAACATTCTTTGTGAATTGTAACTATTTTATTCAATAAAGTAATTTACAGTTATTAAATAGTAATAGAAACTATTGTATTTCAAAGATGAAATTCCACAATCAATTGTTTTTTAAATTCATAAACAACTAAACTACAAATATTATCACTAAATTTTAATTTATTTTAATTGCGTCTGTCCGTTCGGTATCTACTGATGGATTAATATAATTGTTGGGCGCTAAAACTAAGTTACCAAATGATCGATAAAATTAATTTGACGTCGAGTTGACATCTTATTTTTCTCGAAACCTATTGATAGTAATGATAAAGTTGTTTTTTGTCACTAAATATGTTGTGATACTAGTGATGAATTTTATAGTAGCCGTTTATAATTCACTAACATTTATTATAAAAATGTCTAAATAGATGAATGTAGTTGTATAGAAATTGAAATTCAAAATTTTCATAAATTATTATAAAATGAAAATAAAATATCAACCATTTTATTCTCTTAATAACAAAAAAAAAACATTAATATGCAAAACTTCAACTAAATAATGGCACTTAAAAACATTTCAGTCAACTCAAAACATGATCATGTTTTTTTTCGGATGTTTATCATTCGAGGGTAGCATTTGATTCAAATTAATATGACCTTTTGTTGAAGTTAATTGTTATCGTTAGTAAATTAGGGTTTGATATTTGAGAATGAGGAGGTAGGTGAGATAAAATGGGTGAGCCCATCAGTGATCACATGCACGATATCTTGGGAATTATTATACATACTGACACAGTGACACCACTTTGCCTCCATACTCCATATATATTACACCGTTCTATTGTTATAAACTCATTATGACAAATTGCATTTTATACAAAACCCACTATCTTAGCCTAAAATTCTGATAACATATCTTTTATATGATTTGTACTATTTAACCTAACGTTGACATCGCTCTTACAAGTAAATCACTGGAAGTTACATGGAAGAAAGATATATGTACCAAGACGTACCTGCATTTTTTTTTCCAAGCTAAAATTTCCTAAAATAAAAATTATATAAAAAAATAATTTTTCAGCAAATTAAAAAAACTAATCTAAAATAATGATGAGAGTTGTTTGATACAGTCATCGAATATGATTTTCTAACCATCAAAAAATTACCCAAATATATAAATATTGATTACGATCTTAAAACCGCTTGAATCTTCAAATTTCAAACTTTTCAAGTCTTATCTTCAATATACATGCAGAAGTTATCTTCAGACCACTAGATTTGTTGAAGATTCATATAAGACGTTTTTTTTATTTAGTTGGAATTATCCATTTAAATCGTATTTATATATATACTCGTTTAAATTTTGAAATTAGAATCCAAAATGAATTTTTTTACAGTTGGAATTATAATTTGCTTGAATTAATTGACCATGACGATTGATCTACACCTTCTTTTTTTTTTCTAAAAATAAAACATTAATAGATTAAAAACATATAAATTGACTATTAGAAATATACATGTAATTTTTTTGGTTCATGATTCTATTTTTGTTTAGAAAATATTTAAAATTATAATAATTCTATCGTTAGAAGATTTTTTTTATAAATGATATTTATATTAGCTCAAACACAAGGAGTGGAAGCCAAAAAAAGCTAATACAATCAGAATTTGATACAGAAAAAATTCAGAATTCTATAAACATCCAAACTAGAAAAAAGAAAAGATAGATGAATAGACTTGTAAAAGAGAACTTGCCTTGGTAATGCTATCTAAAATAAGACTATCATCTTTGAGAAAAAAAAAATAAGACTATCAATCCGGCTAGTCTTGTACTTGAAGACACGTTTGTTTCTAACTTTGTAAAGAGACCAATTGATGAAGAATCATATGAAATTTCAAAGGATCCTATATCTTTTCCTATAAAGACTAGACTGAACCCCGTAGAAGTTCCCCAAAGAAGAAGGCGAATCCCAAGTGTTATTGATCAATCTCATAACATGTGACCAAGTTTGCCACACAAAAGAACAATAAAACAATATGTGAATAGTAGATTCCTTTTGCAAGTAAAGAAGACAACCACTGTTTTTCTCTAAAATAATTCCTCGACGAACCAAAACTGCATTTGAGGATAGTCTATCTCGAGCTGTAAGCCAATGACAAAATTGAACTCGCGGAGGAAGCTTTGTGGCCCATACTTACATTCAATCATACTTGCAATTTTACTATTTTGAGCGTTTTAAAATATAGACAAAGTTGCTATATTAACTTGAATAGTTAATTTGAAAAACCTGTATTATCCTTCATTATTTTGACCATTTTTATTATATTCTTTAAATTATCATTAATTATCACTTTATCCAATGCAAATATTAAGAATTTTACTTTTTTAAATTTAATTACAATCCCAACAAAATAATTAGTTTTTCCATAATATAAATTAATTAAATTTAATATATTTAAATAATCAAATGAAGGTTGTTATTATAATTTAATAAAAAAATTAACTACTTTAATCTCTATTTCTTAATTTTTGTGCAAATTCAACTCTACCTATCTTTATGGGACGGAGGGAGTATGACCTAATAACTAATATACGTAATTAATAGGTGGTTGAACCCTCATATTTATAAATTTTATATATTTGTGTTATTTTAACAATATGTGACTATCTCAATACTCTTCCTCAAGTGCAATAGGTACTGGACATCCAACTGTCCCTTAAAATTGAAATGTTCCAATTAAAATATTAGTATAATAGTCTAACTATTTTTAAATTCAAATATTTACATATTTTATTAATTAAGATAATTTTTTTAATTTTTTACAAATAATATTAATTTTTTTACAAATATGTCTAATTGGATCTTTTTATTGAACCAGGTTGGACCGGTTTGAACGGGATTGAACTGGTAAAAAAATCGTATGTTGAACTAATAAATTAGAGGTCGAACCGGTTCGGCCACCGGTTTAATTTTTAAAACACTGGTAATAATCTTCTCTCGTGTTAAGATCACCTCCTGCTGCAGTATTTTTATTTTTCTTCTTCTTCTTCTTCTTTTTAAATATTCAACCACAACTATTGTCCATAATCAGCAAGTTCATAATTAATTTGCACACAAAATTAATTTTATGTTAATTGCTCATTACTTACAAGTTGAGTGCGCAAATTGCTATTTAAGTGAAAAAAGAAAATTAAAATACAAATATGAAAGACATATAACAGCAAGTAAATATATGATCTTTTAAATACTACAATCTAATAATTAAATATGAAATGATAAAAAATACAAGCAAAACATAATAATGATAAAAAAATTAAACTGAAACCCCGCTAACAAACCATCTTCATGGACAATGATGAATTAAGTTTCGTTGTACGTATGTTTCAACTTGAATCTCTATTAATTATCTACATCAAATTTAAATACCATAAACTATTATATAATTAAACAACATCAACTATTGGATAATATTAATCATACAGTAATTGATGGTATTCAAATTTGATGTGGATAGTTTTTAGAGCATATAATTCTAAGAACTCTCACATTTGTCATAATTCATAGGTTGATATCTCTTATTTAAAAATCAAAAAAAATTAGTATCTCAGTTTTAATTGCGTCAATAATAAGCTAGAAGCTTATGTTAGTCCCGTTAATAATTTGGTATTCACTTTTAAATGATTTAATACCTCACTTTTAATTATATTAACGACTTGATATTTCATTTTTAAACGATTAGATACCTCAAATTTAATTCCGTTAACGATTTGATATCTATATTTAGGAGAAGGTTGCAAATGTTTGCAAAATTAAAACTTAAGTATCAAATCGTTTGATTTTCAAATAAAAAGTATCAAACTGTGAATTATAATATATGTGGGGTCTTAGAATAATTTTTATTATTATTATCAATGAGAGCTGCATTTTTAAAATTGAATGTAATATATTTATCAGTATACTGGGTATGTGAAGACTTGTGACATAAACTTGATAGGGGCATTTGTATATTTTGCAAATTCCTTAGCATTATTCCCCAATATAGAAAATAAGATTTCTTTTTAAATATTAATTTTAATTATAACAGGGATTCGAATGATACTGACTTTGAAATTTGACTCTTTTTCTCTAAAATTTGAAAAGAAAAGGAAAAGAAAAACATCCAAATTCAATGATACATTGCTTATGTTTCTTTTAACTTGTTTACATTAAAAATTAATTTTTTATTTCAAAAATATAAAAAAATATAAAATTACAACTGCATATGAAAATATTTATAAATTAATTTATTTTATCTCGATAAATTAATAATATTTATGCTTTTTTATTTATTCGTCTAATCAAATATGTCTACCTATATTTATCTCTGATTTGTAAAATAGTCTCAATAATTGTTTTCTAAATTTGCTGCTTTTTGTAAATGACAATATAATGAGGTAAAGTAAGTAATAAACTAATAATTTAATTAATAATAGTCGTATCAATATTTGGTCTTACAATTTATGATAATTTTTTAAATAATCTTGACTAAATGGAAATATAAAAAAATAAAAGAATATCAACTTAAATAGAATATTTATTCTATGCAGCGGTTGTATCCCGTTATTCTTATAATGAGTCAACGAGCATTTAGAATAATAAATATTTTATTATTTATTATTAAACGTTTTTAATATTGTAAATATATCGTTGCTTACTGCACAATAACGTTGGATTGCATTTTTTTTTGAATTTAACGTGGCATTATATTTTTTTTTTATCAAAGGTGGTAATCGACTCTTAAAAGTTTCAATTGTCAGTTTGTTAATTACGGAGGTTTGGTTGAAATCCACGACCTCTTAATGCATTTAGAGGTATCTTAACCATCCAAGTTAAGCTCACATGCCGTTGTATAATTATTCATTTAAATAAAAATTATATACATTTTTTTTAATCTATTTTTTGTATTATCTGATGTGACAAATAAAAAGTAGTTGATTTAAATTTTATTTTTTGAAATATACACTTTTTGATGGACATACGGTGGATTAAATATTTGGATTAATAATTTTTGTACTGTCGTTATTTCAGTTAATTATGTAATAAAATAATTATAGTTTTGTCGTCTCATCTACTCTTAAAATCCCAAGAAATGACAGTGGCAAAAACACAAACATCTCCCGTGGTTCGACCGACACGACACCATTTTTGCTCCATTTATCTTCTTCTTCATTAATAACGCACACCACACTCCCACTCTGCAAAAAAAAAAAAAAGCTTAAACACACACATTAATGGCGTGCCGTATCAGTCTTAAGATAACTTAACTCTGCACTATTATCATTATTCCCTCCACGTTTTTACAAAACCATCTTCCAAAGCCAAAGCAAACTTCTTCAAACAAGTTTCTTTTAATGAAGCAACTCTTTTTTATTCATTAATTACAGTTTCAAGAAAGTAAATAAATTACTGTTAAAACCAGAAATTACTGTTTCAAGAAGATGAAAAGATTGGTAATTTTATTGAGTTTATTTTGTGGTGTTGTTGCGTTTGCTGCTAACGTGAGTTATGACCATAGAGCCTTGGTGATCGATGGAAAACGCCGCGTTTTGGTCTCTGGTTCTATTCATTATCCAAGAAGTACTCCTGAGATGTGGCAAGATCTTATACAGAAGTCAAAAGATGGCGGTCTTGATGTTATTGAGACGTATGTTTTTTGGAATGCTCATGAACCTGTTCGAAACCAGGTTCTTGTCTCCTCTGTTTTTCAGTTTTTTTCTTTTCTAACCAAGAATTTTCTGTTTGGTTTCTGAGAAAATGAAGGAAAATAGAGTTACTAATCACCGAGTTTTCATTGTAACTCTATTTTACTTCATTTTATTGAAAAACAGGGCACTGTCAACATCCTCTGTTTCTTGATTACATTAATAGTTAAATATTTTTTAATCAAACTTACGTTTTTTTAATGGAAATTAAAATGATTGCAGTATAATTTTGAAGGAAGATACGACCTGGTGAAATTTGTGAAGTTTGTAGCAGAAGCTGGACTTTATGTTCATCTTCGCATTGGTCCTTATGTTTGTGCAGAATGGAATTATGGGTATAGAATTTTTTTTGGCTATTTTTACAGTTTGATTTCAGGTTTAAAAAACTGAGCAAATTACTAAGTTACTCCAGATATTTATCGTAATTTACACTCGCATCCTTCTTAGTTTTCATTCAAATTACACGAAGTAATTAATGATTTTAGATACATTTTTTGACAGAATTCAAGTCTAAATATTTGTATGTTGAACAGTGGTTTTCCTCTTTGGCTGCATTTTATACCTGGAATCAAGTTTCGAACTGATAATGAACCATTCAAGGTTTGTATTATTTTCTTTATTGATTTATTTAGCTTGTTGATGGACAAATTGTTAATTGGTATTATAATAGTTACCTCTATTTGTTTCAGGCTGAAATGCAAAGATTTACAGCTAAAATTGTGGACATGATGAAGCAGGAGAAGCTTTATGCTTCTCAAGGAGGACCCATCATTTTATCACAGGTTAGGTTCATTTTTTAGACCTAAATGAATTAATTTCTGTGTTCAAAATTAGTATAGTATACTAATCATGCACATTCTATTAGTGGAATGTCTTCCATTTTAGGAATATAGCCGAGTCGAGCAAGCTATTTAGATTGAGTTAAAATTAATTCAGAGTTCAAACTACTCGAATTAACTTACCAATTGATTTTAAACATCAAGATACTCGGCTCGACAGACTCGCAAACCAATCGAGTTTTGATTAGATGATCTTTTTATCTTTTTAAGGTTATATATATTTACAAAATATCTTTAGCTTTGTATTAAAATTTCATTTCTAAAAAGCTCAATTCTCGTAAAATAAAATTTAATTCAAGTTCGAATCGAGTTTTATTTAGAATTGAATGGAAATTTAGTTTTTGAGTATTTTGGACTCTATCTTCCAGTATTAGAAAATGAATTCTAAAATGTCGCTTTATGACTTTTTATTGATTGGAAAGTGATGTGTTGTTGAAGCAATTAGAAACCCTTTTCTTTTACAATTCTTGTGATTAACTCTTCATTTTCTGTTAAATACAATTTTTCTTTGTAATTGTTGAATTTCAGATTGAAAATGAATATGGAAACATTGATTCAGCATATGGAGCTGCTGCCAAAACCTACATCAAATGGGCAGCAGGCATGGCTATATCTTTGGATACTGGTGTGCCCTGGGTCATGTGTCAGCAATCAGATGCTCCTGATCCTGTTGTAAGTTTCTTATGTTTTTTTTTTCTCTGTTTTTCTTATTAATCTTTCTGATTGATTTCTTACAAAATTATGCAGATAAATACCTGCAATGGGTTCTACTGTGATCAATTTACCCCAAATTCTAAGAACAAACCTAAATTCTGGACTGAGAATTGGAGTGGATGGTCAGTTTTCACAACTCAAAACTTATAATATTTCACATCAAGTATAATCTTTCGTATCTGATTAGCTTTTAATTAGAGCATTTCCTGATAATTTAAATTGCTAGGTTTCAATCCTTTGGTGGTGCTGTTCCCTATAGACCAGTCGCGGATCTTGCATTCGCGGTGGCGAGATTTTACCAACTAGGTGGAACTTTGCAAAACTATTATATGGTATTTGAATTCTTATCTGGTCAAATTATAAATCTGATATGAAATATTGCAGCTTGATGTTGAAATTAAAGTTGCTTTTCGGTTTATAGTACCACGGCGGGACTAACTTTGGCCGGAGTACAGGCGGACCCTTCATTTCTACGAGTTATGACTACGATGCGCCTCTTGATGAATTTGGTAATGTTTCTATTTTATCTTCTATAGTTTTTGTACAGCCTAATGTATACTTGCAGTTACACTGGTGCCAGTCATATATTTTAGGTGTAATTGAGTTGAAATACTGTCATACTCAACATCCATTCGACTCTCAAATTTAAAACTCGGAACTCGATTCAACTGAATTATCTGTAGAAACATTTAAAAGTTAAATTTTATTATAAAGATATGTAATATTGTACATATGTATAATTATAAAAACTAAAATAAACTAATCAAAATTCAATTAGACTCGCAAAACTGTCGAGTCGAGTATTTTGATGTTCAAATGGACCCGAGTAGCTCGATTGATATCGGGTCGATTTTGAATTTTTTTTAATCAATTTCGAGTAGCTCACAGGATTACTCGACTGATCAGTAAGTTGATATCTTAAGACTTTTTCATATGTAACATTTGAAATGTCAAATGTATTGCAGGACTTCTTAGCCAACCTAAATGGGGTCATCTGAAAGATGTGCATAAGGCCATCAAGCTTTGTGAAGAATCACTAATTGCCACTGATCCGGCAACTACTTCTCTAGGTTCAAATTTGGAGGTAAAATGTCCTTAAAATCTGTAAATTAAAGGGTGTTCATGACACACTACGATTGTAACATCACCTAATTTCTCAGTTATTTTGGTTCTTTTTTCTTTTTCAGGCAACAGTTTACAGAACAGGATCATCTTGTGCAGCTTTTCTTGCAAATTTCGGCACCACTGAGAAAAGTGTAGCGTTCAACAGCAATTCATACAATTTGCCAGCATGGTCTGTGAGCATCTTACCGGACTGCAAGAATGTAGTTATGAATACTGCTAAGGTTTATTTTTAACTTCTCGAGCTAAAGAAGATCTGTTAGTGTCATTTTATAATCGTAATTCAAATTGATAGCTAATTCCAATCTTTCACATGACAGATTAACTCGATGTCTGTAGTTCCAACCTTCACTCATCAATCTCTAGTCGGTAACTTTGGTTCTTCAAAGGCTATTGGCTCTAGTTGGAGTTGGATAAAGGAACCTGTAGGTATTTCAAAGAATGATGCGTTTGTGAAATCTGGACTACTTGAGCAGATTAATACTACAGCTGATAAGAGTGACTACTTATGGTATTCATTAAGGTATACAAATCTTCTGTTTGCACAGTTATTTCCTCTCTTTGAAGCATGCTATCTGCTGCTGTAATCTATTCTATTATATTGACGATGGCCTCGTAAGCTATGTTGCACGAAAACTTCTTGACTTGTACGGTTTGTCCTCGTTTCTATTTTGAAAATACTTTTGAAACTTCAAAACTCTATATTTATAGCCAGTTCTTATATTGTTTTTTCGTTTTCCATTTCAACATTTCCGTTTCCGTGCTAAATATCTCGTAAGGGTTAATAAAGTGATGTATAAAAATCTGATAATACGTGCGGATTTTTCGCAGCACTAATATCAAAGGTGATGAGCCCTTCCTTGAAGATGGCTTGCAATCTGTTCTTCATGTTGGATCTCTTGGCCATGCCCTCCATGCTTTTGTTAATGGCAAACTTGCAGGTGATGGAAAATAAACAATGAATTTCTTTTCTTTCTTTCAATTTTTCTTTATACTGCAGTATTATTTGACCTAATTTTCTCTCTCTCAACTGGTTTAGATCAGCAAAAAATAAAGATATTTAAACCCGAGTGTCAGGAAGATAATAATAATACTGATTTTATGCATATATCTGCATTTTCTTGTATTCTGGTTATGGTTTTGGTTTGTACAGCTGCAACGATACTGATTTTACCTGCATATGAAAAATTTGAGCTTTTACAGGTAGTGGAACAGGCAAAAGCAGCAATTCTAAGGTTGCAGTAGATATTCCCATCACGCTGACTCCTGGAAAGAACACCATTGATCTCTTAAGTTTGACTGTTGGACTTCAGGTCTGGACCTGCTGATTTTATGTTTCCGAATTCATACTATATCTGTTTTATGAATAAATGCCACCTTTCAAGTATTATAGATTGCAAGACTTTTCTGATGGAAAGTTTGATATTCTGTTTCAGAATTATGGAGCTTTTTTTGAATTAGCCGGTGCAGGGATCACCGGTCCAGTAACACTGAAATCACAAAATGGCAATATTGTTGATCTCTCTTCGCAGCAGTGGACATACCAGGTCAGTCTTTATTTCTGTTCTTTTGTCCTTGAGGATCAGGCCTAATAAATTGAGTATACTGTAATCCAAAGTGGTGATAAGGGTGTGCAAAAAACTGAGCCAAACTAAATAGCCAAACCGAACTGACAAATTTGGTTTGGTTTGGTTTGAAACTATAAATAATTTTAATCTTTTACTCTCTCCGATTTTAGAAGTAAAATAATTCATTTCACTTTTGGTGCAAAGCCAACCATTTAAATTAATTTAAAATCTTATAAAATCGGTTTGTTTAAAAAAAAAGCAATCGTATGCATACCCCTAGTGATACCCCCAATTGCTGCATTCTGAGTTTCTTTTTTCACATTTTAATATTTTATATTGTGTTTGCAGATAGGACTTCAAGGTGAAGATTCGGGCCTTTCTAGTGGAAGTTCTACACAGTGGATTTCACAGCCTGCCTTGCCTAAGAATCAGCCTTTGATATGGTACAAGGTAAAGAACACTAGTTTAACTCAGAAAGACATCCCTAATCTTGAATCATGTTGTATAATCAATTCTTCATAAGCTAACAGCTGGCGTGTCTTGTAATTCAGACCAGCTTCGACGGGCCTGCTGGAAATGATCCGATTGCAATTGATTTCACAGGGATGGGGAAGGGAGAAGCGTGGGTGAATGGACAAAGTATTGGAAGATATTGGCCAACTAATTTGTCACCAACTACTGGATGCACTGCTTCTTGCAATTACGTAGGCGCTTACAGCTCAAACAAATGCCTCAAGAACTGTGCTAGGCCTTCTCAAACATTGTGAGTTCTGAATTCACCGACAGAAAATAGCTTTGAGAAACGTTTCTGATGTTAACAAATTTTTCAGCTACCATGTACCTCGCTCATGGGTGAAACCAAGCGGCAACATTCTTGTAATATTTGAGGAAATAAGTGGGGATCCATCACAAATAGCTTTTGCTACAAGACAGGCTCAAAGTTTGTGCTCGCGCATATCCGAATCGCACCCACAACCTGTAGATATGTGGAACACAAATTCAGAAGGAGGAAGAAACTCAGGACCTGTATTATCTCTGCAATGCCCGCATCCTGATCAGGTCATTTCGTCGATTAAGTTTGCGAGTTTTGGAACCCCACAAGGAAGTTGTGGAAGTTTTAGCCACGGCAAATGCCAAACCTCTACCGCTCTTTCCTTTGTACAGAAGGTATGCATACGATTCTTCGTATAACATCCAATACGTAAATTTAGTGGCACGGTCACTTCATTCGATCAACTTTTTGAAACATGTCGGAAATTTGACTTTTCGGACACGAAACTTTATTTTTAACATAGAAACTCTTAAAATAACACTTTTTTTCCTTATTCATATCCAAGTGCCCGTTTTTTCCATATCCGTGTCTGTGCTAGTGTAAGTTTCGAATTCCTGACAAATGAAGGTTATTTTTTTACAGGCTTGTATTGGATTAAAGAGTTGTAATGTTGGAGTATCAATCAATACATTTGGTGATCCATGCGTCGGAGTAACCAAGAGTTTAGCAGTAGAAGCATCATGTACATGAAATCCTGCTAAAACCGCGCTCTCAAGTAAGTGTCAACATTAAATAAGCCTTTTGGTTGATTATCAAAAAAGAAAAGAAAATATATCACAAAAATGAAAAGTTGGAAAATTCCAGTCTACACTGTATTACTTGCATAAAATAAGTATCAGTGACTCTTTAAAAGGGCTCTACTGATCAATTATGCAATACTTAATAAATTGTATTCCGACCTGCCATTTTTTAGGCTGTAATAAAAATTCTTAAATAGCAATATCAGGAGGAAAAAAAAGTGATTTTTTCTCAAACTATTGATGCAACTTGGAGTTATTTATACAGAGTTGTGCAAAAGTTAGAGCAAGCACTTCTTTATGAATCAAATTAAGTGATAAAAAATCTATTACTTGAAATTCTACTAAGAGTTTCTATAGTGACAATTTGTTCAACTTTGATGAAAGTCTTAAAGTTAGGTTTACTAGATATTCATCGATCAAAGTGAATCTAATTGATTCGGTACATAATTTTATGGATCGAAATGTCCATTGTCTCATAAGTTAATTTACTAAATAAACAACCCTCACAAATTTTGCCAACTTTTATGCATAAATTCCAGAATCAAAGCTTACACAACACAAAATCACATCTTTACCGTTATTCTTTGTCATTAATTAGTATGCAGACACTTCATAATTAGTTTCAGAACTAATTCTCTGAAATCTGCAAACTCTACAAAGAGGTGAAAAGAGATTTGGAGTCTTATACTTGTCTTCTCCACCCATCATTGGCATAGAAACACCAATCTTCACTGGACTAACATAATCCGGCCGGTAAGTCTTGCCTAAAACGCCTTCAACAAAATCCGTCAGATTAAAAAACTTAAACTGTGTTTCCAAATGAGCAAAAGCATCATTTTCCGGCAACTTATAGTTATGAATTCTGTCTTCTTCTTTCCCAATTGGCCTCACATTTATATTTAATTCCAGTAAATTAGCAACTGTGACTCTTACAGTATTAGTATCATCAGTTCTCTCAACAACAACCTCTCTTTCTTCACTGTTCGCTTTCCATTCTGCCTCGCCCGTTGTCGGGATTTCAATTTCCTTTCCGTCCCATTTTACTAGAAGAGCATCGATATTAGAATCCCAGTGTGCAACTTTCTTTGCTGCAATGACTAGCGTGTGAGTGTCGAACATGATCGATAGAGCTTGCACCCATGTGAAGTCCCGAGTCCTTCCTTGGGGTCGAGTTCCAATGAAGTGTGCATTGATTTGTAGGGTTTCGTCGGAAACTATGGCAAAGTTTCCTCCCTTTTCTCCATGGAAGTAGAACATTACGCCATCGCCACCGATGAATCGTGGATCATAACACAGAGATCCATATCCGTTACAATTTGGCCTTCTCCCTGCAGCCAGTGAATTGATATATATATATATAAATGTTACCATTCCTAAAAATGTATAACTCGATTGAAATTAAGAAACCTATTATATATCAAATCGAAGCCGATTCATAGATCTATATTAGTTTATGAATTTGCCAGTAATCGCTTGATGTACAGCCTCAAATCCATTATTTAAGAAACTTTTCAGACCATTAAAGGTTTATTTATTTGGGATTTTCATATTGCTTAGATCCTATAAATATGTCTTGTTTAATTAATTTCAGCATTAAGTGAACATTTTCAAAAATAGAAGCAAGACCAAACTATTCTAAAAATGCTAATCCAGTTATGTTGCATGGAACGAAAACATCTGAAACAAGAATATACTGAAACGAAAACATCTGAAACAAGAATATACTGAAACGAAAAATGGTAAATTCATAAATTTTATCATGTTTTAACAAGAATATATTATAAAGTTCCAGAGTTTCAGAAATATTTCCAAAAATAGAAGCAAAAAGAGAAAATGTAGGCAAGTTTCCGTAGCGGAAAACAAAATTAGAAAGGGTAAAATGAACTTACATTTACAGGTGACTTCACATCTGCTACTGCAATCAATGAAGCAACCTTTCTGTTTCCGATTCCGAACCGGCTTCCTCACCATGCATTGATCCGGACATACCAATGTCTTATTTTGGCAAGCCCCTCTAGCAAGGCAATAGGCTTGTTCATGCCCAGTAGGTGATGTTGGCAACATATAGTAATTAGTTATAGCAGCATCATAAGGTGACTTTTTTCCATTGTTATTTTGAGCTTTAACAGTTTTTGCTTCCATCAACAAGAAAACAAGAAAAATGGCTAGTAATGTACTACATGACATTTTTTTATCCATGGCTATGTTTAGTAAATGAAATTTTAATTCTACTCTTGTGCTAGAGATGGAGTTATTAGAGTGTGCATGAATATTTATATGCTGCATTAAGTCATATATATAGAGAGCGAGAGTTTGTGTTGAGCTTGCAATTGGACAACTTAGCCGTGGATTAAGGCTTAAGTTTTGCAAATTTGCTTCTTACCATTAGCTAGCTAGGCTGGAAATTGACATTACTCGTTTAGATAAACCACACGATAAGTTGAGTTTTCATTAGTTCCGATCATAAACCGACCAATCCATTTAAAATACGAAAAAGATAGGGTAATCAGGTTTAACTCGCACAATCTATAAAGAATATGTTTGGCATGATTACTTAAACGGATCATAATTGAATTATCGAATATGTGTTATACTTAAATGGATTCATGGTCCGGTTATGATGCGATGTATAACACAAACTATTAGTCATATTATTACCTTATATTGCTCGGAATCTTATCGAATCATACAATTTAACATTTTCAAAACTTTAAAAGTATTAAATATTTTATAAAAAATATTATTTTGTCATTTCTATTTCAGCTTTTTCTGCTTTCTTACCAAATACTAGTATTAAAGACAGGCAAAGCTTTTTTATACTGATTTTCTTATTAATTTTTTTGGTTAAAACCAGAGAATTTCATGTCTTTCAATGCATTCGGCTGGACTATTTACATAATAATTTTATTATCATTACTTGTTAGTATCATTCAAACGATCTAAGCCATTAACTCCATTTGACTTGTAAATCCCATGTGCCTCAGCCAGAAATCATGAGTTCTTGCCTTAAATTAGTACTCACATTTTCTAGCACATACATTAGTTTTTGATATTTTTCTATATTAAATATAGGAAACACTATGACAAATAAATACGGGTCAAATACTTTACAGATGACCAAACTTTCAAATTATTTTAAAAAGATACTAAACTTCAATTTATTTTCTTAAGGTAACCAAACTTCAGATTTGTTTATCAAGAAAAGAAAAAATTACAGTTTTTATTTCATAAAGATTTCTCCGATGTTATTTTACTTATGTGGAGTTTTTATTTCATAAAGGTTTTTCTGATGTTATTTTTTATGTGGTCATCTAAGTTAATAATTTTTGTCGCATCGGTAAACTTTATTATATTACATATTTTATTAAAACTAAATACTAGTTTTTGTGGCGTATATTGAATTATTAACGTGCATGATCAATAAGGGAAAACCTAATGGAAAGCTCTCTAGAGAAGTCTCCAAGAGAACCCTCATTGGAGGATAGAACGACAAAAAAAGCGAGATTCCGAGATGGCGATGATCAGGAAAGTACCCCACCAATCATGTCATTCAAGGATAAAGTGCTGCAATCAGATAGACAAAGGGAGGAAACATTGTCTGGGAACTTTGAAGATTTTGTGGTTAATCCTGATGATGTTACAGTGTTCAAGAACAAAAGTATGCCTTCAATTGCCTTTTCTAGTAGAGTGAAAGAGGAGTTATCTAAACAGTGGAAGACTACTGTGATTGTGAAATTGCTGGGAAGACCTATTGGATATAGGAATCTCTGCAATCGTCTGGAGATTATGTGGAACTTTACTCAAGGTTTTGATGTCATTGATCTTGAGAATAATTATTTTTTGGTACGGCTTAAGAATGGTGCAGATGTTGAAGCAGTCCTTACTGGAGGTCCTTGGGTTATGCTTGGGCATTATCTTTCAGTTCAATCATGGAGTCCAGATTTTGATTGCTTAACTGATGATATTCAGCAGATACAAGCTTGGATTAGGCTACCTGGCATGCCAATTCACTATTATAATAAGAAAGTCCTTCGATTTATTGGAGCGATGGTGGGCAAAGTGTTAAAAATCGATTACTGTACGGAAGCGGCGGAGAGGGGGAAGTTTGCGAGGATTGCGGTTGAAGTGGATTTGGGCAAACCGTTGGTGTCACAATTTTGTCTTGATGGAAAAGTCCAATTCGTTGAATACGAGTGTCTTCCTAGAATTTGCTTTCATTGCGGAAAGGTTGGCCATGTTAAAGGTCTATGCCCGAATATCATCATTCTGAACCAAGCAGATAATGCTAGAGAAGAGGGGAATGTAAAGACGGGTGATGTCTTACCGGAATCTAAGGTGGCGGCGGAGGCTAACCCTACTTTTGGCCCTTGGACGATGGTGAGTAAAAGGGGAAGGCCGTCAAATGTGAATGGTAAAAATAGAAATTACCATGTTGGTAATTCTGGGAAGAAGGAAGATCAAAGAGGATCTAGATTTCAAATCTTAGATAATGATAATGATGATTCTTTGCCAGAATTAGAAGAGATCCCGCATTCTGTGGAAGAGGTTGTTATTCAAAACAGGAAGTCTCCTACGTTACCTAAAAAGGATGTTGATTGCATGAATCATGCTAAAAAAGACCATATTGCCCATAAAGAAAGCCAGAAACTGAATAGTAATTCAATTGAAGTCTCCCGGCCCAGTAGCCCATCGCATGTGGCAAAAGCCCGTTTTGTTGTGAACAAAGCCAGTACTTCATTAGATTTTGTTCACCATTCAGCTGTTAACGTGACGTATAATACAGAGAATATTAATCCCAATATACCTTCTACCATGTAGTTCATTGGTAGGAAGGTGGCACAGAGAAACGAGGTGTGGGATATTGATCCAGGGCCAGATAACTTACTGAAGAAGAATCCTGAATCAAGAAAAGACGGCGATGTTGTGGCAATCCCTTTAAATTCTACAGCTGATGATATGATTGTTGAGGATACTACCACTGGTCTTAACAGTGATCTAGATGGTAAGGGAGAAGGAATGGAGGGTATTTCGCATGCCCCATTGTAATCTTGCTTATGTCCATCCTCTTTCCGTCTTTTTAATGATAGGCAACAAAAAGATTTTGGTGTGGAATGTGCAAGGTGCGAGCTCGAAAAGTTTAATGCGAACTTTCAAGAACTTTTGTCGTCAACACTCTTTTGACATAGTAGGCATTCTAGAGCCTAGAATCAGTGGACAGAAAGCTGACCACTTCATTAAAAATAGTGGTTTTAGCTTCTCTCATAGAATTGAGGCGGTGGGTTTTTCTGGTGGCATTTGGATTCTGTGGAAGGATGGTTATACAATCTCGATCCTAAATAATAATAAATACTTCATTCATGCTAAAGTATTTGATGGCAAAGAATCCTTTCTCTTGACGATTGTTTACGGGAGCCCTAATGCGTCTCTTAGACATATTTTATGGACAGATTTGGGGACCTTAGCTGAGTCTGTGTATGAACCTTGGGTTTTGGGAGGAGATTTCAATGCTGCATTATCAGACCAGGAGAAAAAAGGGGGAGTTGCTAGCGTTTCGGGAGGTTGTCGAGCTTTCAAAGGTTGGTTTGATCAGTTTAACATGATTGATTTGGGCTTTTGTGGGTCTCCGTTCACTTGGAAGTGTGGGAATCTTTTTAAGAGGCTGGACCGTTATATTTGTAATGATCTATGGATTCAGAGATTCTCCTATCATTACGTTCTTCATCTTCTTAGGGTTCACTCGGACAATAACCCCATCTTTCTTCGCTTTAACTCTCAGAGGGTTAACATTTTGGGAGCAAAACCTTTTAAGTTCCAAGCAGCGTGGATTGGAAAAAGTGGTTTTAAGGAGTTGGTTGAACAGAACTGGAATGGTTCGAACTCTATTGTTGAATCCATCGCCTCGTTTTCGTTTTCTGCTAGAAACTGGAACGCTAATGTTTTTGGTAACATATTTAAAAGAAAAGATAACTTGCTTGCCAGACTTCATGGGATTCAGCGTGCTAGAGAGAATTACAATTCACAAAAGCTTATCGATCTTGAAGCTAAAATTCTCCTGGAGCTTGATGAGACTCTTTACCAGGAGGAGCTTTTTTGGTTTCAAAAATCCCGGAACGATTGGGTTGTGGATGGGGACCGTAACACCAAGTTTTTCCATAAAAAAGTGGCGGAAAGACGAAGGTTCAACAGAATCCGAGTTTTACAGAATTCAGAAGGAGTGGTTATAGATGATCAGGAGGTCTTGAAGCGTATGGCTATTGAATATTTTACCACGCTGTTCTCTAAAAGCAATGATCCAGTTTTGCCTTTCCCCATTCATGGAGCTTTCCCTTCTATCAGCGAAAGCGATTTTGAAGATTTAGCCAAACCGGTCCAGCCTGATGAGATTAAAAAGGCCCTTTGGGACATGAAGCCTCTGAAAGCTCCGGGAATCGACGGGTTGCACGCCATGTTCTATCAAAGCCAGTGGGGTTTTGTAGGGGAGAGTGTCTGCAGATTTGTTAAAGGCATCTTTGATGGGGATCCTATGCCTGAAATGGTTAACCGTACTTTGATCACGCTCATCCCTAAATGTGCTAATCCGACCTCTCTTATGTCTTTTAGGCCAATTAGTTTATGTAATGTGATTTATAAAATCATTACGAAACTGATTGCTAATAGGCTTAAAAGTATCATGCCTTGCATTATTAACCCGGCTCAAACTAGCTTTGTGGCGGGGAGACACATTACAGACAACACCATTTTGGCGCAAGAAGCTCTTCATTCAATGCGCAATAAAAGAGGGCGGAAAGGAGTTATGGCGATTAAAATTGATTTAGAGAAAGCATACGATAAAATTTCGTGGAAGTTTTTGGAGGATACACTCATTGAGGTTGGCATACCGAATTATTTAACTAAAGTTATCATGAATTGTGTTACCTCGACTTCGATGAATATTTTGTGGAACGGCTGCCCCTTAGATCCTTTTATCCCATCGTGTGGGTTGAGACAAGGCGACCCTCTTTCGCCTTATCTGTTTGTTCTTTGCGTGGAAAGGCTAGGGCACCTTATCAATAGGGAGTGTGAGAGCAGACGTTGGAATCCCCTTAAGATGAGCCGCAATTGTCCTCCGTTGGCTTATTTATTTTTTGCAGATGGCTTATTACTATTTTGTGAAGCTTCTCTGGCCCAAGCTGAAGTTGTTAATCATGTTCTTTCTACTTTCTGTGAGTCTTCTGGGCAGAAAATTAATCGCGAGAAAACCAAGGTACTGTTTTCACGAAATGTGTCTTCAGTTATCGCTAATTCTGTTGCTGCAAAACTGGGGTTCGATGTCACCTCAGATTTAGGCACATACCTTGGTATCCCTTTATTGCATGGCCGACTTTCCAGATTACATACGCGGAGGGTGATGAACCGTATACAATCCAGGCTGTCAAACTGGAAAGTTAAATCTCTAGCCATGGCAGGCATGGCAACCTTAGCGAAGTCAGTGATAGCTGCTATTCCGATTTACCAGATGCAAACGTTAGCCTTTCCCAAGAGTGATTGTGAAGATATTGAAATGATATGCAGGAAGTTTTTATGGGGGACTTCGGAAGAGGGGAGAAAGGTGAATCTTGTTAAATGGAATATCGTTTGTAAGCCAAAATATCATGGGGGCCTTGGTTTTAAGAATATGTCCTCTATGAATCAAGCCCTTCTCATGAAACTTGTTTGGGAAGTCATGGCTAGCTCAGATAAATTTTGGGTTAAGGTACTTCGAGCTAAATATAATTTTGACGAGTCCAATCTTTCCGAGCTTAATCGTGTCGTTGGAGCTTCTCACCTTTGGAAAGCTCTAAACAAAATTTGGCCAAAAATTTGTGATGGTGTTAGATGGGCCTTAGGGGACGGTTCCAAAACTCGCTTCTGGCTTGATCCGTGGGTTGAGAACAGTACTACCCTTATTGAGGTTGCTACTGATACTATTCCTATATCCGACGTCAACCTTACTGTGAATGCTTTTGTTACGAATAATGGTGAGTGGCATTGGGAGAAATTTTCTAATTTTCTGCCTTGTGCTTGGGTCCTCAAAATTACTAGACACATTCCTCCAAAAATGAATTATGGAGAAGATATCATCTATTGGGGGCATTCGTCTTCAGAGCTGTTCACCACGAGGTCTGCTTATGAATCTTTGGAGATTGAAGATGGAGCCGAGGAAGATACCTGTTGGAAAATTATTTGGGATTGGCCGGGTCTTGAAAGAATTCGACATATGTTATGGATCACTGCTCATGATAAACTGATGTGTAATGTGGAGCGATTTAGACGTCATATCTCTCAGGGTAAAGAGTGCTCTCGCTGTTTTTATTTGGAGGAGGACGTTGACCATGCCCTTAGAACTTGTCTTAATGCTAAACAAGTCTGGCTCAGATTGATTGATAAGAAGTTGCAATCCAGGTTCTTTAATCTTGGATTTAAAGAATGGTTAATTCGTAACTTGTCCGGGAAGGAAAATTTCAATAATCAAGTTGAGTGGAAGTGTACTTTCGGAGTCACTGTGTGGAGAATTTGGCAATGGAGGAATTCTACTGTGATAGGAAACAAGAGCATGGCTGTTAGCCAAGTTGTTGATGACATTCATCGTCGAGTTGAGTACATAAAGATAGCTTTGGATAATAGGCGCCTCATTTATCAAACCACGATTGAGAGACAGGAAATTCAGATTGGTTAGACGTGCCCCCCAGATTCATGGGCTAAAGTTAATACAGATGGAGCGTTCAATTCAGTAACGGGTATTGCTAAGGCCGGCGGTATTATTAGAAACAGTATGGGGAATTGGATCGCTAGTTTCTCTTCGACTCTAGGAGAAGGATCAGTTCTGGATGCTGAGTTGAGAGGGATGCTCCTGGGTCTTCAGTTAGCTTGAAAGATGGGGTTACAACAAATTGTTCTGGAGGTTGATAGTAAATCGGCATTGGATATGGTCTCGAACCGGAAAGGAGCGGCTCATTTTACTACAATCATTCACGCTATTCATGAGCTAATGAGCAGAAATTGGAAGGTGAAACTGTGTCACATCTACAGGGAAGGAAATTTTGCAGCGGCCCACTTGGCTTCGACGAGTGACGACTACATTATAGGGAGCACGTATCATGATAGGCCTCCTCCGAATCTTATGCCTTGGATCTTGCATGATCTGTATGGTACTTCTTATAGTAGAAACGTTAGTTTCTAGTTTGTTTTAGACTTTGTCTCTCATCCTTGCACCAAAAAAAAAACGTGCATGATCAATATTCTTTGAATAGTCTAATTCGGATGACCACATCAATAAAATTAAATCGAAAATACCTTTTTGAAATAAAAAAAGGAAGTTAATTTGGTGACCTCATTAAAGAAATAAATTACTAATATTTAGTGTCTTTTTAAAATAATTAATTTGAATGTTCGATGACCCACAACGTATTTGACTCAAAATAATAATATTACAAAAACTCAGATTGGTTTAGCATATTCTTTCCTTCTTTTTTTATCTTCATTTTTTTAAAATATTTGTTGGTCTACAAATATAATGATTCATTAATTATTATTTTCAATTTGCAACTTTTATTAGTGAAACATATTTTTATTATCATAAAGTCATAAATAATTAAATAAAAAGTTACTACTGTAAAGTAATAATACTAAAAAAAAAAAAATTGAATGGTTTGACACTAGTTGAGAGGGTGAGGATTAATAAATGGCCACGGAGAATCTGAATTCTTAATGCATAGGATCTCACAAAAATTTACACAACCTGCATTAAGATCTGAACTTTGCAATGTGGATCTCCTTGCATTGAGAATGATGACAAACTTTGAATTCATAAGGACTTCTGTATGGACTCGAGACATACATATCTAGGAATAGGAAAATTATACAAATGAACGTATATGCGCCATGTTATTTGTATAACAAATTAAAATATATTAGTCATGCGAGATACTCCATCCGTTTTAAAATAATAGTTCACTTTGTTTATTTTTTTTATCCCAAAACATAGTTCACTTTCCTTCTAAATCACAATTTAGAGTGTTTATTTTTTATATTGACCTTATTTAAAGTGTATTATTTATTATTATATTAGCCTATAGTCATAATATTTAATAAGGTTATGATTGGAAAAATGAACATAAATTTGTAAAAAGTTAGAATATTAATTATAGGCTAATCTCCTGAAAAATCCCTCATCTTTCAATTTCCTTTCATTTGCATCCTCACCTTTCAAAATTTTCAATTTTACCCTAATTTCCACCTTTCACTTTCAGTTACACCCTTAAATATTAAATTGACTTATTTTTACTGCAAAAAGTTCAAATTAATACTTTATATTTCAACAAATATTATAAATAGTATCTAGTTTAATTAATTTTATGGAATTAAAACGGTAAAATTAAATAAAAGTGAATGTGAAATTTAGTAATTTTTGAAATATTTTTTAGAGAAGATGCTTTTATTGTTGAAATTTTAACATTTAGTACTATTTAGAAAATGAGTAAAAATAAAAAATATTGATTCGAAATTTTTTGAATGAAAAAGGTCAATTTAATATTTCGAGGGTGCAATTGAAAGTGAAAGGTGGTAATTAGGGTAAAATTGGGGATTTTGAAAGGTGAGGGTGCAAACGAAAGGGGGTTGAAAGGTGAGGGGATTTTTAGAGTATTAGCCCTTAATTATATTTCTTAAACTGTGTGAAAAGGGAAAAGTGGACTATTGTTTTGGCACGGAATATTTAATAACAAAAAATAAAAAATATTATCGCAAATATTCATTGATTTGTTCTGAAAATGACATGGCACAACGATTACATAAGATAAACACTCTTAGAAATAATATAATTAAATATTTTGATTTTATTTTGGTTTAGAATAATTATACAACCCTCCTCTATAATCTCATTCGACGTGACAGTAAAATAGTGGAAGAATTAAAAATTTATTTTTAAGAAATACATTTTCAAAGAAAAAATACTCGCTTCAACCGTTGTTTCACCTTCCAAAAAGTAAAGTTGGCTTGATGAGCGTGGAGCAATAAAAAAAGAGCTTTTTTGTCCTTCTACTTAAGAGGCAAAGAGAAGCGCATTTGCTACTAGACGAATAAAATACTGACACGTAAGTAAGTCGTAGAAAATGGGTTAAAATAATGAATTATGAATCATTTTCCTTTGACTTAATGTATAATTTAATATCTGAATATATATATATATATATATATATATATATGGTCTAGTATCTATCTTTTCATTTTTTTTCTTTAACCTATTTGATAGTATATCTTCTAAATTTTATCTAATTAACCTCTCAAATTATGATATTTATAATTATTTAACCCTTTTTTATCTAGTTAATAATACTGTTTATTTACAAACCAAAAAGCTCTTAAATCTAAAATTCAAAGCTAAAGGTGAAGTGTAAAATAAATTAACAAAAATAATGATTTAATAAAATGGTGTGCAATTAATAATTTCTCTTCAAAAATTGAAATCTCTGCCCTCCGTAAAATTAAAACTCAATCTCTAACCCACGAGAAATACTTGCATGAGCCTAATTCGTAATGTAACATTATAAACCATTCATTTATCGTGTGACAAGTGAAAACAATAAATGTATTAACCAATGAATAAATATCACATTAATTCACACACTATAACAAATACTATATTTGGTAACAATAATTTTACAGCTAATTTTTTTTACTGCTAAAAGATATTTGACTGCAATAATTTTAAAAGTTGCTGCCATTAACTAATTATAAGCAGCATTTTTACAGCAAATTTTATTGTCAATTATTTAAGATAACGTTTTATTAGCAGCAACATGCCACAATTTTTTTTGTTATTAAATGTTAACAGTAACAATTTTAGCACAATTAGAAGCAAAAATATTTACTGCTAATTTTAGTATTTCTTGTAGTGACATTAAAATATAAACAACTAATGTTATATTTATTGATTATTTAATACATTAATTATTGTTACGTATCACACGATAAATGGATAGTTTATAATTTTATAATTTTAATTGAACTCATGATCTCTGAAACTCCATATTCTTTTTGTGTTTTGAGCTTTATTTTCGATAAAATTATTTGAAATAGAAGGTAGGCTGAGCGAAGAATTGCATTAGCCATGTGCATCTGTGGCCAAATTGCTACCCTGAAGACTTCATGGATAAATGTAAATTTAGGGCGTTAATTTTTTGGTTGTTTGTGGTATAGTATTAGGGGCCGTTTGGTTCGCCACAAAAAGAGGGGAATGAGAATGAAAATGAAAATAATTTCCATTGTTTGTATTTGTTTTGTCAAATTGTACTAGAAAATGGAAATGTGATTACCCCCTCAATGGTAATCACCCATTCCCCCCTTACCCTATGGGAATGGATTTTTGAAAATGTGAATCAAAATTTTACAAAATATTTTAATAATAAATAATAAATATATATATATTTATAAAATTATTTTTAAATATTTATAAAATTATTTTTAAATATTTATTTTAAAAAATATACTTAAAATAACAAAAAAAACTTTTTTAATATTTAAAAAAAATTAATTTTTTTAAAGTAATTTTTTAATTTTTTAAAATAATTTTTAATTTTTTTTAATTTTTTTCGAAAATATTTTTTTAATTTTTTTAAAATACTTTTTTTAATTTTTTTAAAATACTTTTATTTTTTATATAAAAAATATTTTAAAAAAATATTTTTAATAAATAATAAATAACTTTTTTATTAAATTTTATCCATTTTCATTCCTACACTAATTTTAAACCAAACAAAAAATGAAAACAATCATTCTCATTCCTATTCCTATTCCTTCTCATTCCGATTCCCATTCCGATTCTCATTCCCAACCTTGAACCAAACGGCCCCTTAGTGTATCTGAATGAACTAATAATTAGGGTTATGTTTAGGTAGTTATGGCTCTTAGAATTTACATGATTTCTTTGCACATTTTGATTTGAATAGATGATTAGAACATGCAAATACTCTTTATGATTTGATTCTTCCATTGCACACCTAGGGGCGAAATTAAGTTTTGTTAAATGGGGATTCGTAATCATACAATTTTTTAAAGAGGGAGAAATATACAAGACTATATTTTCTAAAAAATAAAAAAGTTAAAAGGGTGTTTTTATTTAAAATAAATAAATAAAATTGCGGTGGCAGATGCCCCCTCAAACTATATGCCTAGTTCCGCCCATGTGCTCACCAATTAAGATGTGATTTTGAGACTTATGAAATAGAATGGGATACGAACTTGAAAATGACAGAGCAAAGAAGAAGAGAAGCACGATAAAAACGATCTCATTGTTGTTTTGTTTATGGTTATATTTGCTTTCATTTCATGTAGCAAAATGTGAATGATTAGCTAAAAGTTGTAATTGAATTAGTATGAATGAGATTCATTCCATTAGGTTCAGTCTGTTATTAAGTTACAAAATTGGCAGTCGCAATTTAAAGTATTAATATCATTCGGCTCAATCTTTTAACATCAAACATATGAGCACAAACTGAAATGCCTAGTTTACAAGAGTTTCGTAAATGTCAAGTTTTACATATCAATAATCAACAGAAATACATCAAAAATATCTACTAACTAGTCGCAAGTCCCGCGTATTTACGCGGAATCAAATTAATATTTATTTAAATAATAAATTTAGTAGAGAACATATATATAAACAAATGTGAAAAAAATTCAAATGTAAATTAATTAAATTACAATTTATTTTAATATTAGTAGTAATTTATTTGAAAGTATGACTATCTCTAATATTAACACCTTTTTATTAGTAATTTTTGTATTAGATAAAAAATCAAATAAACTATAGTATTGAAATACTAAAAGTTAAATAAATATTTATATAAATATGACCTTTTTAAAATTCTAGATTAATTTATTTTTTAAAGATTAATATTCAATAAAATAAATATTTTTACAAACTCATTAAAATAACAAAACTAAATTGAATATTTTTTAAAAAGGTGGAAACTTACAAATATATCTTAAGATTTACTTAATTATCTATTTAACAAATAAGAAATTAATAAAAAAATCTTAGAAAAAAAACATATTCGAACTGACCACCTCGGCAAGAGAACGATCGTTGTTCAAAATCAGCCCTTGGAAGTTAACAAAGATTATAAAAAACATCCTGACAAAACAGATTTTCAAAACTTATTATTGTTGATGAAAGATTTTCCTTGAACCTTTTCTATCACAGTAAATTCAAATTCAAAATTATAGATAATTTAAACAAACTCACGCAATGGAAATTAAATAGTAATAAATTTTAAATCTGTGACTAATATTTAAGTATTACCTGATTGAGTAAAAAAAAGGCCAAAACAGTATTAGCAAGAATTTTGAAAAAAAATAGACCTATTAGCCTGTGCAATGTTATCTACAAGATTATTTCAAAGTTGTTGGCAAATAGATTGAAACGAGTTCTGTCAACTGTTATTGATGAGTCGCAGAGTGCGTTTGTGCCAGGTCGTCTTATTACTGATAATGCTTTGGTTGCTTTTGAAATGTTTCACTCTATGGCGAAGAGGTCAAAGAGTAAACGGGGGTCGGTGGCAATCAAATTAGATATGAGTAAAGCGTACGATCGAGTGGAGTGGTCGTTTGTTGAGGGAGTGATGAGAAAGATGAAGTTTCCCTGTCACTTCATTCGGTTAATTATGAGCTGTATTGAGACAGTTTCGTTTTCAGTTATGGTTAATGGGAGGCCTCATGGATGTATTGTTCCTCAGCGTGGTTTGCGTCAGGGAGATCCCATTTCTCCTTATCTCTTTTTGTTGTGTATGGAAGGCTTCTCGGCGATGCTCAGAAAGGGGGAGGTTGACGGCTGTTTGACAGGGGGGAAGGTATGTAGAGGGGGTCCTTCTATAAATCACCTCTTTTTCGCAGACGACAGCATTTTATTCGCTAAGGCTAGTATTAGCGAAATCCGATATATCAAAAGGGTGATCAATTTGTTTGAAAGAGCATCGGGTCAAATGGTGAATTTTGACAAGTCAGAGATGTTTTTTAGCTCAGGCACGCTTCGGCGCCATCGGATAGCAATTGGGGATATTCTAGAGGTGCGGGAAGTTGGGTACTTTCAGAAGTATCTTGGAATGCCCACTTTAATTGGTCGAGCTAGAAAACCGATATTTGCTTTTCTTCAGGATAGACTCCATAAACGGATGGATGGGTGGAAGGAGAAGTATTTGTCTAAAGCCGGGAGAGAAGTTTTGATTAAATCCATTGTCCAATCTATTCCCACCTACATTATGAGCTGCTTTGCGTTGCCCGTCTCTTTCTGTAATGATATGCAGAGATCGACTGCGAGGTTTTACTGGAGTGGATCGGAGAACAAGAGGAAAATATCGTGGATTAGTTGGGACAAGATTTGCAAAGCAAAGAAGTTGGGTGGTTTAGGTTTCAGAAATATTCGAGCTTTTAACTTAGCTATGCTAGCAAAGCAAATTTGGAGACTGCATCAGTTTCCCGATTCTTTGTTCGGAAGAGTATTTCGAGCTAAGTATTACCCTAATTCAGACGTAATTGATGCCCCTAGGAGCAGTAGATCTAGCTATGTTTGGAGAAGTCTTGAAGAGGGGCGATCAGTTCTGAAAGCAGGGTTGGCCTGGCGAATTGGTAATGGATTGTCGGTTCGTGCTCAATGTGATAATTGGATATCTAATGCCAGTTTCATGAGACCGATTGGAGCAACTACATTGTCAGATGATAGTCTGGTTGGAGATTTTATTGATGGCGCTAACGGATGTTGGGATGTGGTGAAGATCAGGCAAACATTCTCTGAGACCGATGCCCATAACATATTGCAGCTCCCAATTAGTAAACGTCTTCCCCCGGATAAGTTGTTCTGGCCCCATGACAAGAAGGGCGTTTTCACGGTCAAGTCAGCGTACTATGTGGCGGATAAAATGGTTAGGGGCGATATAGCAGGCCCGTCAAATTCTCAAGGCATCTCAGCTTACTGGAATAACATTTGGAGTTT
Source organism: Mercurialis annua (assembly GCF_937616625.2). Lineage (NCBI taxonomy): Eukaryota > Viridiplantae > Streptophyta > Magnoliopsida > Malpighiales > Euphorbiaceae > Mercurialis > Mercurialis annua. Next base: position 51,076,725 of record NC_065570.1, on the reverse strand, counting down.
GGCGATTCCACCAAAAGTGAAACATTTCTTATGGCGTATTGGGCATAATACCTTACCGTGTAACGTGAATCTGATTAAGAAGCGAGTCATAATCTCTCCCCTCTGCCCTCGATGTAATACTGAAGAGGAAACAGCTTTGCATTGCTTGAAGGATTGCGAAATGGTGAGAGGCCTTTGGTTGGTTTCTCCCATAAACCTGAGAACTGATGGGTTTCGATGTGATTCTATCCCTGATTGGATCTCTCTTATGAGCAGCACGTTAAAAAGGGAGGACTTACAATTATTTGTCATGTCGTTGTGGACAATTTGGATGAATAGAAACAACATCGTTTTTGGAAACTATCGCAATCCCACGCCATTATTATTCAACGGTATCCAGTCGATGCTTGCTTCTGGGAACATCTCGAAGCCCAGAATGAATCAACCTCAGGGTAACGGCCAAGCTTGGACTCCTCCCCCCCCCGACGTGGTGGAAGATTAATACAGATGTAGCAGTCTCGGTTGACAAGAAACTGTCGATCCTTAGCGCTGTTTGCAGAAATTCACGAGGAGAAGTTATTCGCAGTGGAGTGTCTATATTAAATGGTTGTGTTAATGCAGAAATTGCAGAGATTCAAGCTGTTTTGTTTGGCCCGGCTAGTAAGGGAGTTGCAGGTGGATAGAATTATTTGTGAAATGGATGCGCTTAACGTTGCGAATAGGCTTCAGAACCCAGCTGAGGCGGAGGATTATTTGCAGGTCATGGTAGAGGACTGCATGGCTGCATGCATGGAGCGTGAAGTTCGGTTTCAATTTGTGAAAAGGTCATGTAACCAAGTAGCTCATGCGTTAGCCAAATGGGGGATTTTCTTTGGTAGAGATTGCGTTATTGACGGAAATGTTCCGTTTCCGGTTAATGAACTTGTAACCATGATTAATTTCTAATAAAGCGCTATCTTGATTCTAAAAAAAAAAAAGAATTTTGAAAAAAATGAAACACCATGTACCTCACATCGCATCCAGCTCCTTGGCAGGCGATCTTCTTCAAATAAATCAATTATAAAAGTTAGCAACCATTAATAAAAAGAGCTCATGAGTAGAATGTTTAAATAATATATTATAAATTTCAACTATCTAATTAATATTTTGAAGCACTTCATAGATAATTATAATTAACAGGTTTCAAATTCAATATAACTAACCATATGAATTGTTTAGTTTTAAATACACCAATGTGATAAGCTTGAAGTTGGAATCTCTTAATTGTCGTGATATAACATGTTGATTCAAATAGATAGTTTATATAGATTAGGAAATTGGTGTAAATTAAATAATATTTAATTTTTATTTTGAATTAAGAATTTTAACAAAAATAGGAACTAATAAGAATAATTTATTTGTTGAGAAAATTCTATTTGATGAGAATTATTGAGAAAATTTTATTTTGTGAGATTGAATGAAATGGCTCCGTTAATCCTCTCAATTATATAATATATGGATACCTATTTATATATTAGACACCGAGGAAGGAAATTGCATTGAAAACCCCTAAAAAAGGTAATTACATCAAGGGAATCAGGACTCCAATTTAGCAGGGTCGAAATCTCCGCGTCGTCAATAAATACGGTGTAAGTTTGGTAATTTGCACTTGTAGGCGCGGTTTTCACCGCCCCTACAAGGAAAAAAAACTGCCCCTAACACTTGTACAAACCGCCCTTAAAAAAGAGAGCAAATTACACTATATGACTCATTTTTATAAAGTTATACATTAGTGACTCAAAAAAAAATATGTGCGGTAATCTCTCAACTTATCTTTTTCCTTTTCAATTATACCTCAATATTTTTTTGGTACTGTTTTACCCCAGCCCCTGCAATCCTTTACGCCAAACCAAACTTAAACTGTCATTTCATCTCTTTCTCTCTAACCCAGCCGTGGGAAAAGTCTTATATCGGAGAGAGGCAGGCGGAGTAAACCAGTCGTGGAGAAAATCAATATGATGGGTCAGCGGCCTTGTCACGACCCAAATTATTGAGCCGAGACCGGCGCTAGGGAATGGGAGTGGTAGCTCCGAAACCCGTAGCAAGCCTAAAACCATTCTAACTTTTTCGCGGAAACGCAAACACAACTATCCTATAAACATGTAATAAGAAGACACGTTTACAATCATAACGTACATCATATATATCACATCATCGATACAACCATAGTGGGCATCTCACTTCCGTAACTTGTACGTACTAGCCCGTCTATCGATCAATACAAAACTGACAACCAAAAGACGTCACATCAAACAAACATTAAATATGTACACAACCTATAAGACCTGACTATTCTATGCTAAGACTCGTCATACGTATACTACTGCAGCACCAAGGGGACTCGTACTCAGCACACCAAAGACGGTCTGTCTGATCCGACTCTAAACACCTGAAAGCATCAATGTGAGGGGTCAGTATTTGGGGAAATACTGAGTGAGAAAACACATTACTAGGGTATTATAGAAAATAACATCGCATTTAAAACAAACACATATATACAAACATATTATACTTCAAGCATTTGATCCGATCGAAACCCTAATACCTTAGTATGCATAATGAACATTATCACAACATCTAACGATCGATCGATATGAGTCCGGGATAGTTCAACCAGCCGACTCGCAGATACAGGCCCCGGGATAGTTCAACCAGATAGGCTTTGTATCGCATGCACAAACAAGTATGATATACGACCCATGAAATCTCTATCTATGACTTACCCGGACGCTGGTGATCACACAGCCTATTGACACCCAATAGGTAGCTTGTTTCCCCCGGATCATATACTAGTTTTCACAATCTATATATATTCGATAATACGATGCACAAATTCATTTCTATCGATAAAATACTATAGCATGCGATGTAGTTTAATATTATATTTATAATATAAAAACTATCTATTGCGTAATAATACTCAAAGTAAAGTTTAACTCACAACGATCGCTATTCCTTATATCCAAACGTAAGCTCCAGGAGACTGGTCCGTCAATCCTCGTCGAGCTTCTTGGTTCGTCATACTCGTAGATCGATAGTCCGTCACATCTATCACAGGATTCTATCGTTAAAATATATACTTAGAGAATCTTGTTCTTAAAAACTGCACTAGGTACCTAACACGACAAAAGCACGAAATATAATCGTCGTGTTCTAAACGTATCTTTCTCTATAGATCTCTATTCATATCTCTATTACTCATCATGTTAATGTTCATTGCTATAATGTCTTATTAATATTCATTTTAAGACATTTGTCAGAGTTCTACGCCCATATCATGCCATCAGAGGCCAATTTTCGCTCCCGGAAGTCCCCCGGAGGTCACGATCGAAGTAGGGCACGTCGTGCTAGCTTGGCACCTCGTGCCCTTCATTTTTCATGAAGGGCACGACGTGCCCTTCACTGGTGCACGTCGTGCACCCTTGTGGTGCACGTCGTGCACCCTTCTGGTGCACGTCGCGCACCAGCACGACGTGCTGAAGTGCAGCACGTCGTGCGCACTTTGGGGGCAGCGTTTTTTGATGCTTCTGGACCATTTCCGAAGCTCCAAATACCCCAAAATTCATACCAATGCATACCTAAATCATCTAGGCTCAAAACTTATCAAGAATCTATACGAAAATGGTGGAAAACGACGTGTTTTTAGCGTTTCGATTCAAACATAGCATTTTTCGTCGAAACAGCCCGTAACCTCCGATTTTAACACTCAAATCCAAAATCTTACCTTGAAATGAAGCTTATGATTGATAGAGCTTCCAATTCCGAACAAATCGATATAAAGAACGCGCGATTTGGACGAGAAACGGCGAAACGGCGACGGATCGTAATCGATCGTCGAAAGCTTCTGTAACTTTCGCTTCCTCTGATCATCACTTCCTTTCCTTACTCTTAAGGAAAGTTATCATATATATCTTGGCTAATTGTCCATTTTGATCCTTCATCTCTTTAACTTAAACCATTTCTCTTTTAAACTTTCTAATTTAACCAAACGGTTAAATTATCCTTTTAACTCGATTATCTACGTATTATTTATATCCAAATAAACAATACTACTCCAAATATAATTATTCTCGTCGATAATTTTCCAATTACTATTCTCGAGGCTAAATTGGCTAATTTGTACTTTGATCCTTGAATTCTTCAAAATTGACAATTTAGCCCAAAATGAATCCGCGTCCAAATTTTAAAAGGTCTCCGATTGACCTGAAACTTTTACCACCAATACTATAAAACATTTCGCGGACCTTGGCGAAATAATTCCAATTTCGGACTTAACTGGTTAAATTACCACTTTAGTCCCTGATCTAAAGTTTGTGACTTTTCTTGATATTTTTCCTTATTTTCTTATTCTAATCCTCAAACATATACGTCTTACTCCATATTATCCTTTTCTTTAATATCCAATATCTTTATTTCTGTAACTCCGGTCCTTCTCTACCGGACACGTTGTACTAAACGGCACCTGAACTTACGGGGTATTACATTCTTCCCCCCTTATAAAAATTCGTCCTCGAATTTTCATACAACCTTTTTACTTATCTTAAACCCTTGACCCTTTTCATTTGTTCCTTGTTTAACATTCAATACTATATACTTTGTATTCCATCACACGCTTTCTTGACTCGTCGCTCCTATCCTTGTACATCCATCGTCGATATCCTTATTAAATCCGACGTCTTTCTAATATCACACAATATCCACCTCATCTTATCATAAGGGCAATCTTCTATCTTCAAAGTATAAACTATAAATCGATTCCTATACTCAACTATCCTCTTTTCATACTCCTATCATACAATATGAACGTCCTAGTTCACCGTCCAATCATTTTCATTCCGCTATTCACGTACATCTATCATTCACTTCTCTTATACAAACTTCATCCTTCATATCCACTTCTTCTCTTATATCCTTGTTTAAGATCCTTGACATCCCGTCAAAGAGATACTTACTTTCTAACACATCACTAATCGGGTACATATCACTGTCCAACGTATTCACGATCTTAACTATATACTAGCTCGTTAACTTGAAACTAAGTTCATATCCTAGAAGCATAACGTCTATGTTTTCGCAACTATACGTATTCATTCGCCTCTTGGTCTTGATCGCAGCTTGCTCGCGAGCACTTCACTTCCGTTACAGAGTTCTGGTCTAGGTATACTTACATGAAAACAAAACTCTTTCAAAACTCTTTCGATAAAACGATTCATCTTGAACTTTAAATCAAATTTCATTTTCATTTTAACAAAATTGTGCACTAGGGTGATGACGTCTCTCATCCCCAAAGAGTTGCCACATCTCACCTTTTCGTCCGAACATAATGCATATGATGCATGTCCTATCGATGTATGTACAGATATATGTAGTGATGCACTTCTATCAATGTCGTGGCACTTATCGATGACTGTCGCGGGTCTAGGCACAATTATGTTTTCCAAATTGTTTAAACAAACAACTTTCAAAAAGTTTTAAACTTCGAGTTTTGTAAGTTCTCTAGACATTTAAACTCTGTACACGGTAGGTTCTTCCACTTCTGTAACTTCATACTCCTTCCTCTTGCACATCTCGACATTTCGATAATTCGATTTCGATACCATCTATACATCGTATACGTATTTCGCAAAGAAACAAACAAAGGTTTCACAATCTATCGATCATACTTATCATAATGAAACAAACAAGAATTCTCAATCAATCAAAAATTCACAATCAATCAGCTCGATCTTAAAACAAATAATACAAACGACTTGGATCAGACATGGCTCAATTCTATAGCTGCAGTAGTTCCTAGCTTAGTCTAATGACCTAATACCTAGGAACAAACAAACATCAATCACAGACTCGCAGTGGTATCATGGACTAACTGCACTCAAATCATATATTAGCAGAGGTAACTGGACCAACTGCTCTGATACCAACTTTGTCACGACCCAAATTATTGAGCCGAGACCGGCGCTAGGGAATGGGAGTGGTAGCTCCGAAACCCGTAGCAAGCCTAAAACCATTCTAACTTTTTCGCGGAAACGCAAACACAACTATCCTATAAACATGTAATAAGAAGACACGTTTACAATCATAACGTACATCATATATATCACATCATCGATACAACCATAGTGGGCATCTCACTTCCGTAACTTGTACGTACTAGCCCGTCTATCGATCAATACAAAACTGACAACCAAAAGACGTCACATCAAACAAACATTAAATATGTACACAACCTATAAGACCTGACTATTCTATGCTAAGACTCGTCATACGTATACTACTGCAGCACCAAGGGGACTCGTACTCAGCACACCAAAGACGGTCTGTCTGATCCGACTCTAAACACCTGAAAGCATCAATGTGAGGGGTCAGTATTTGGGGAAATACTGAGTGAGAAAACACATTACTAGGGTATTATAGAAAATAACATCGCATTTAAAACAAACACATATATACAAACATATTATACTTCAAGCATTTGATCCGATCGAAACCCTAATACCTTAGTATGCATAATGAACATTATCACAACATCTAACGATCGATCGATATGAGTCCGGGATAGTTCAACCAGCCGACTCGCAGATACAGGCCCCGGGATAGTTCAACCAGATAGGCTTTGTATCGCATGCACAAACAAGTATGATATACGACCCATGAAATCTCTATCTATGACTTACCCGGACGCTGGTGATCACACAGCCTATTGACACCCAATAGGTAGCTTGTTTCCCCCGGATCATATACTAGTTTTCACAATCTATATATATTCGATAATACGATGCACAAATTCATTTCTATCGATAAAATACTATAGCATGCGATGTAGTTTAATATTATATTTATAATATAAAAACTATCTATTGCGTAATAATACTCAAAGTAAAGTTTAACTCACAACGATCGCTATTCCTTATATCCAAACGTAAGCTCCAGGAGACTGGTCCGTCAATCCTCGTCGAGCTTCTTGGTTCGTCATACTCGTAGATCGATAGTCCGTCACATCTATCACAGGATTCTATCGTTAAAATATATACTTAGAGAATCTTGTTCTTAAAAACTGCACTAGGTACCTAACACGACAAAAGCACGAAATATAATCGTCGTGTTCTAAACGTATCTTTCTCTATAGATCTCTATTCATATCTCTATTACTCATCATGTTAATGTTCATTGCTATAATGTCTTATTAATATTCATTTTAAGACATTTGTCAGAGTTCTACGCCCATATCATGCCATCAGAGGCCAATTTTCGCTCCCGGAAGTCCCCCGGAGGTCACGATCGAAGTAGGGCACGTCGTGCTAGCTTGGCACCTCGTGCCCTTCATTTTTCATGAAGGGCACGACGTGCCCTTCACTGGTGCACGTCGTGCACCCTTGTGGTGCACGTCGTGCACCCTTCTGGTGCACGTCGCGCACCAGCACGACGTGCTGAAGTGCAGCACGTCGTGCGCACTTTGGGGGCAGCGTTTTTTGATGCTTCTGGACCATTTCCGAAGCTCCAAATACCCCAAAATTCATACCAATGCATACCTAAATCATCTAGGCTCAAAACTTATCAAGAATCTATACGAAAATGGTGGAAAACGACGTGTTTTTAGCGTTTCGATTCAAACATAGCATTTTTCGTCGAAACAGCCCGTAACCTCCGATTTTAACACTCAAATCCAAAATCTTACCTTGAAATGAAGCTTATGATTGATAGAGCTTCCAATTCCGAACAAATCGATATAAAGAACGCGCGATTTGGACGAGAAACGGCGAAACGGCGACGGATCGTAATCGATCGTCGAAAGCTTCTGTAACTTTCGCTTCCTCTGATCATCACTTCCTTTCCTTACTCTTAAGGAAAGTTATCATATATATCTTGGCTAATTGTCCATTTTGATCCTTCATCTCTTTAACTTAAACCATTTCTCTTTTAAACTTTCTAATTTAACCAAACGGTTAAATTATCCTTTTAACTCGATTATCTACGTATTATTTATATCCAAATAAACAATACTACTCCAAATATAATTATTCTCGTCGATAATTTTCCAATTACTATTCTCGAGGCTAAATTGGCTAATTTGTACTTTGATCCTTGAATTCTTCAAAATTGACAATTTAGCCCAAAATGAATCCGCGTCCAAATTTTAAAAGGTCTCCGATTGACCTGAAACTTTTACCACCAATACTATAAAACATTTCGCGGACCTTGGCGAAATAATTCCAATTTCGGACTTAACTGGTTAAATTACCACTTTAGTCCCTGATCTAAAGTTTGTGACTTTTCTTGATATTTTTCCTTATTTTCTTATTCTAATCCTCAAACATATACGTCTTACTCCATATTATCCTTTTCTTTAATATCCAATATCTTTATTTCTGTAACTCCGGTCCTTCTCTACCGGACACGTTGTACTAAACGGCACCTGAACTTACGGGGTATTACACGGCCAGTGTCATAGCCGACGCTATTCCGTCTGACGGTGGTTGTCGGTATGTACAGGCGGCAGTTGACGACCTTCAAATAGGGGAGAGATCAAAAAAACATAAATATTGAAGACAGAAAATAAATATTTCTAATTACAGATCTGTTGTAATTGAAGAAATCTCAGATATTGGAAATTTTGATTTGAATATTGGATTAACTGAGGATTTTATGGTGGATTGTAATAGTTCTTATCTTCAATTTTATATTAAAAGGTAAGAGCTTCTAAGTTTGTATTAAAAGGTTAGAGCTTTGTTTGATTTAATTTAAAATAAGGTTAGAGCTTTGTTTGGCTTATTATGAAGTGCAGGATTAGAACCATAGACAAGCTGAAAAGTTAGGGTGTAATTGAAGAAGATATATGTGTCCTTTGTGATACTGAAGTTTTTTTTTTTTTGCCAAAGATATGATTTCATTGAAGAAAAACAAATCGACTACACAAGTCTCGATTCTAAGTTGAGTCTATAGAACATTGCTTCTTTGGCTACGGTCCCCTTTGTAACGCTCATCCTCTATTTATTACCTTAGAGAGATGCAAAGATAATTTTTTTTAAATATATATTTATTAGTTTATAATGCGTTTTGTAACTACGAATCAACTCATTATCAACTTATATTTTAAATATATATTTTACTAGTTAATCATTTGTTTGTGCTATTATAAGGGACATCTCTCTTTGTGCTATTATAATGGATAAAATGGTCTTATTTTATTATAAATCAGCTTATTTAGGGTATTGAGGTATAAAAATCATATTTTAGGGGATTTATCATGTGTTAATATAATATGAATAAAATCATTGTCAATTTTGTCCTTTTATATATATATATATATATATATATATATATATATATATATATATATATTAGTTTATCAAGTGTTTTGATAATCATGCATCGACTATTTCAACTTTAGATTTTGTAAATTCATTTACTAGTTTATTTTTTTACTTTTTAACCGTGAACCTATAAAATAACATTGAGTGTTTATAGATTTTAAATTTACATTTGTTAGTTTATTATGTGTGTTTTCTAACCAGTAATAAATTATAGTAATAGATTCGGTAATTTAAATAAATTAGAATCAACTAAATGTCAACCAAATATCAAAAGTAATTTTTTTTTCTTCCATGATACATTTCGAAAAAAAATTACCATTTTTTTCTTCTTAATGTTGACGTATGCCAATTTCTACTGTTTTGACGGGTTTGCTTGAATCTGTTGAAATTCTTATTTTTAAAATTTTTCAAATATTAAAGATCAAACAAATATCAACAAAAGACCAACCAAATGTCAATTGAAAATCAACTAAATATCAACCGTAAATCGACCGAATGTCAACCAAATTTTTCATTATTTTTGACGAAATTTATTTATTTAAATATTAGTTATTGTAATTTGTTATGAATTATATATAAATTTGAAATCAAATTAAATTTACCTATACATGTAAAATGTCAACCGCAGTGGTCGCTCAACAGTTGTGGTAAAATATTAAAAAATAAATGAATTAAATATCATTTTTTTAGTGGGATTCGAACCCTAACTTCTTTTGCGACACATTTAAAAAATATTGTTACCGTTTTTTTTCATTTGTTAATGTTAATAAGTGACGATTTCTACTGTTTTGACAAGTCCACTTAAATTTGTTGAAACTATTATTTTATAATTTTACCAAATTTTTAAAGATCAACTTAATGTCAACTGAAAATCAACTAAATGTTAACTGTAAATCAATCGAATGTCAACCATAGATCAACCAAATATTTTTACTATCTTCAACAAACTTATTTATTTAAATATTAGTTATTAAAATTTCTTATTAATTTCACTATAAATTTGAAATCAAATTAAATTTTTAATCTCTATATGTAAAATATCAACCGCGATGATAGGTCAAAAGTAGTGGTAAAATATTAAAAAACTTAAATAAAATATTATTTTATTCTCAGTGGGATTCAAGCACTAAACTTCTTCCACTACGTATTTTAAAATTATTATTACCATTTTTCACTTATTAATGTTGACAACGTTCGATTCGGGTTTTGAATCAACTCGTTGTCAACTTAAATTTTTTATTTATTTATATTTTTGTAATCATGAATCAACTCGTTGTCAACTCTAAATTTTAAATATACAATTATTAATTTATCATGTGTTTATATGACTATAATCCAATTTATTATCAACTTTAGTTTTGATTTATATACTTATCAGTTTAGTGTGTTTATATAATTGTAAATTGACTCTTTATCAACTTATTATCAACTCTTTTATAACTCACATTCTGCAACATATATGACTTAAATTATCCTCTACTTCCAAACATTGTACACTCCTGCATTTCAAATAAGAAAATAATACCTTCTTTATTTTGCATATATAATGATTAGTTTTATAGAAACTAATGTAATACATAAAATAAATAAATACTTATGACATAATTTTTCTCAACTAGTCAAAAATTGCAGCAAATCCTAAAGGCCACTTTGATATAATGCGGAATTGAGATAGGAATTTGATAAAATGCAGAATTGAGATAGGAATTTGATGAAATACAGCCTATACCATTGGAATTAATCTACAAAACAATGAACATAATTTATCCAAAACTAAAATTGGCAACCAACATAATAGATGAAAGTAAGAAGAACATCAGGTATTCTTCAACTTCTTCATCTTGGAAGGCGGCCATCTTCTTTTCTTTCATAATCTCCTTTTCCAAACAAACCCAATTTAAAAATTAAAAATTAATTGATGAATTGACATTAGCTTTAAGTTTAAAAAGTGGTAAGAAATGATCTAGATCCAAGAAAAAGAACCAACAGTTATTCTGGTGAGACCATCTAAATAACCACAAGAGAAGAAACCGCTTGATTCATCGGCATCAACTAGAAATCCATTTTGATGGATAGGAGGCGCTTCCTCCGTTCCTCTGCAGCATGTGACTGAGCTCCGTTCTGCCCAGACATGCTGAAAAGAAGCAGTTCCAAACGTCAACGACCATCTGAGCCCCCTTTTTCCTTGCTTAACTTCATTATCATCTCATAAGGCATCACAAACATTAAACTTTCAATCAGTCTATACATAATTCATAAATATGGAATCACCTAATATTCCTTACACGAGCAATACACACTTAATTGCCTTAGCAGTTCGCATTTGCAAACATTAATCACTTTATTCGCTTAACTATCTGAATTCACGCGCGTTATATAACATTCTACTAATAATGCACATATCAATCAAATGCAAACAACTAAGGTTTGACTCTCTTGCTGCAGTAGTTCCTAGGTTTACTTACTGACAGAGTATTTCAAGTCAAACACACATTCAGACACAACTGGCAGTGGTAACTAGACCAACTGCTCTCAAACAAACACTGAAACAAACTTGCAGTGGTAACTGGACCAACTGCTCTGATACCAACATTTTCACGACCCAAAATATTGAGCCGCAACCGGCACTAGGGAACGGGAGTGGTAGCTCCGGAACCCGTAGCAAGCCTTAAATCACTATTAATTTTTCGCAAATAATAAACATATAACATAAAGCAACAGAAGCAAGTATACATAACATGTATACACAAACATTTACACTAACTGTTCTGTTATCCTCGCGGGCTCTAGTTACCGTACCTTGTACGAACTGGCCTCGCGGTACTATATACATCAGTTAGTGTATCCAACATTTCATTGGCATCTAGTGCCGTGCATAACATATAAAACACGTAGCTTACAAAAACATATAATCTGGACAGCAAGTAATATGTACACTCAATGTATACTGCTGTCTAGGCTACGACTCAGTCAACGCGGGACCACTACTGCAGCATTCACAGAAGTCAGATACTAAACATACTCAACTGACTTCTGGGCTTTAAAATTGGCCTCTAGCTAGGTCCACATACTAAGTACCTGAAAACATCAAAGGTGAGGGGTCAGTATTTGGGAAAATACTGAGTGAGTTCGCATTTACTAACCGTATTATTATAAAACATAGCATCGCATCTCAAGAAAACAATAATATAAAACATATAAACAGGTATTTGATCCGTACAAAACTAATATCCTAGCATGCGACACATCTCTCGAATAATCATATATCATTCAACCCAATCGTAAATATCAATTGCGAGTCCAACTCGCTGGTGGCCCAGCCACTAGATACGGGGACTCCAGACTACACCGTAGTCGAGTGCTCACTCGTATCAAAATCATATACCCATTCGTAAATTTCATAATCATCATCAGCTCCCAGCTGTGTTACATCATTTCTCAAATGCAAACACACTAGACTGACTCAATACTGGTGATCACACAGCCTATTGACACCCAATAGGTAGCTAGTTTCTTCGGATCGCATACTAGTTCTCGTATATAGAAATTAAGTAAACATATAACATTGCAATCAATTATATATAATGCGATGCGTGTAAACAGTATATATATTTATATAAAATAACTTTAATATATAATACACGAAAGTAAAGTGCAACTCACAGTGACCGCTATCCAATCAATGAAGTGATGTAATGATATGCTCGCACTAGACCTCGTCTGGTGCCCTCACTGCTTGCTGACGCTTCAGACATATTAATAAGTCAAATACGCGTTTAGTACCTAAAAGTGAACCTTATAAACTTAAACCCTAAGTTATCATTCTTTTACTTTGTAAAACGATTCGTATCTTGTTAAGCGTTAATCAATATCCCATATACGTTTAACACCTTTCGAGGTATCTTATTAATCGCTTATTCTTTGATTAAAATGTTAATTTGAAATCCTAATTCATATCGTTAAGCTTGTCGTTCGTTTCATATGTTTTCGGAGTACATATAACGTTTCTGGGTCGAGCTAGATCGTGTCGGACCTCGACACAACCAACGGGGGTCGGCGACGGCTAGGCACATCGTGCCTAGCTTCTCTCACGTCGTGAGAGAAGGTCTCACGACGTGAAAGTCAGTCTCACGTCGCGAGACACCGTCTCGCGTCGCGAGACGTGTCTCACGTCGTGAGACAATGTCTCACGACGTGAGGCACCCGTTTTCAGTCCTCAAATGTCGATTTTTACACCGTAATCCATCCAAAACCATCCCGACATGCTTAAATACGCCTAAACCTTAAAACCCAACTCCAAAACGTTCAAAAACATCAATTTTAACATGTTTTACGTGAGTTCGATTCAAACCGTAAAAGCACGGCATCAAAAAGCCATTATTCCTTCATTTTTCACCATAAAAACGTTCAACTTACCTTGTTTTAATGCTCAGGAAAGATAGGAAATTGAACTCCGAAGAGATCGACACCAAGAACGCTAAATTCGGACGTCGGACGGCGGAGTTATCGCGATCACCGTTTCTTCGTTGGTTTTCTCTCGAAGCTTCTTCTTTCTTTCTCTGATCTCTATCTTTTGATTTCCTTTCCTTATATTTCTTGGCTAAAATGCCACTTAAGTCATCATTCTCTTTATTAGTTGCAAACTTTCCTTTTAACTTTTCCTTTATTCGATTTAATCCATAATTAAATCAATTAACCTTTTAGTTAATGCATATACGTATTATTTATATCCAATAAATAATACGAAACTCGATATTAATACTTTCCTGTCAAAACCTAAAATTTTCATTTTCGATACAAAGTGGCCAAATTACCACTTTGGTCCCTATACTTTATTTTGGACTTTTCTTGACATTTTTTCTTTTAATTTCAATTCAAATTTTAGAATTGAAATATAACCTTAATTTTCTCATAGTTAATTTCCCAAAACCGTCCTACTTGAAACTTATTTACTTTATCTTTTTCAGAAATTCTTCTGATATCGCCACTCTGGCGAATCAAAACTGGACATGTGGCCCAAATAAATAATTAAATCTTTTGGGGTATTACATATAAGAAGGTTAATGGGAGCGCAATTATTTTCTTAGTGCTTTATGTTGATGACACACTACTCATTAATGATATCCCTATACTACAAAATATTAAATCATGGCTAGGGAATGGTTTTCTAATGAAAGACTTGGGTGATGCTACTTATATATTAGGCATCACAATTTATAGAGGCAGATCAAGAAGATTTATTGGCTTAAGTCAAAGCACTTACATTGATAAGGTATTAAAAAGGTTTAGTATGCAAGACTCCAAGAGAGGATTCTTTCCAATGGCACATGGAATTAGTCTTAGTAGGACTTAGTGTCCTATGACACAAGATGAGCAAGACTACATGAGTAAGATTTCATATGCTTCTACTATTGTATCTATCATGTATATAATGATGTGTACTCGACCTAATGTCTCGTATGGTTTGAGTACAACGAGCAGATTCCAGTCAGATCCAGGTGAAAGTCATTGTGCAACAGTTAAGAATATCCTTAAGTACTTGAGAATGCTTAAGGATGTATTCTTACTATATGGTTGTCGAAAAGATGAGCTAGTTGTAAAGGGTTACGTACATAGACGCCAACTTTGAAACTGACATAGATGGTTATAGATCACAATAGGGCTATGTGTTTTGTTTGAATGAAGGTGCTTTTAGCTAGAGAAGTTCGAAGCAAGACACCGTTGCTGATTCTACAACACACGCAGCTAAGGAGGCTGTTTGAATCAATAAGGTCATAACTAGAGGAGCATAGTATATCTGATGTAATGAACTTGTATTGTGATAATAATGGGGCTATATCACAATCTAAAGAGCCAATATCACATCAGCGATCCAAACACATAGTCATGCGTTATCATCTCATTTGAGAAATCATTGAGAGAGGAGGCTTAAAGATATGCAGAGTTTTGACCAATGATAATGTTGCTGATCCGCTAACTAAGACTCTTCCAGAACCTAACATGAGAGTTATATGGGTATTAGATTTACTGTAGATTGAGCCTAATGCAAGTAGGAGACTGTTAGTGATATGCACTAGGTCAATCATGTTTGACCATATATTGATTTTATCATTTTTGTTATTAATAAGTAGGCACTTCCATTATCATTTTATACTATGATAAGTTTATCGAATTGTTAATTATTCATCAGGTCATCAAGTTTGTGAGTTGATAGTAGAATCCTTAACTTTAATATTAATATAATCATTTGACCTTAAAATTACCATTGATTTCTATATTGCTATTTTATATTTTGATACATTCTAGCATTGTCTTTAATAGGATAATGTAATCGACTCTTGTTGGATATGAAAGTAGCTATATGAGAAATGTGAGTGACTGATAAGGAATTTGCCACTCATTTATTTGAGTAAGATATATATAGGCCCTTCCTGAAAAGATAGACTGAAAGACATGCATGATCATGATAAATAAATTGATAAAGAGTTATCATTATCAGTCTACTTGGAATCAGGAACAAATGATTGAATAATATAAGAATGATAATACTTTGTCATATGTTCAATCTGGATATCGTGAGACAAAGGGTTTAAAATGTTCAATGTAAAGGTTAAATTAGATTATCAGTATTCATATGACTTGAGTTGTTATAATGTCTTGGTAGATCCCACTTATAACTTGTGGACCGAAATAAGAATTTCGGACCCAGTGTCAATGTTATATAAACCTTCAGGATCATAGAGACCAAGAACAGACCCAAACAAATATGAGTTTTATAAACCCAATATAAATGTGATATATATGTATAGTTAATTCAAATTTAAGACAAAATACTTAATTATAATATTAAGCATATATTTAAGGCATGTTATCTCAACAACCCTCACTTTTAAACTCTTTTTTAATTGTATCATGACGCTGTAAAAATTGCCAATTGTATCCAAATTTAAATCTTTAGATTTTAATTGTACCCCAATCTACACTTTTGGGGTTCAATTGCACCCTCAAACATTAAATTGACCTTTTTTTTACTCGAAAAAGTTCAAATAAATTCTTTATATTTAACTTATATTCTAAATAACAGTTAATGTTATAAATGTTTTTACTCCTTCTTCCCCATAAATTTAAAAAATAATATAATAAATAAATATAAACTTTTTATTTAATATAAATTAATGGCAGTAAATTTATTTATGTTCATTTTGATATTTAAACGCCTCCAACTCCGCCACCGCCCTCCTCTGAACCTGCTGCAATATTTTTCCGACTCCGCCTGTGACACGCCATTCGTCTTCCTCAAGACGAACCCGATTTCGATTTGACTTGAGAAAGACCAGGACAAAGAGCTGGTTCGTTTTTCACCATGGAAGACGAACAATGTTCGTCTTTCATGGCGGAAGATAAGCTCTGGTTTTTCTTCCTCGAGATGAACCCACATTGGATTCGTTTCAAGAAAGACAGAATAGTTTTTGTTTAATTTAATTTTTAAAAAAATATTTAAAAATTAATTACTCTATCTTTTTTTCTTTTCACACAGTTTAAGAAACACACTTAATGCTCTAACTGTTTACAACTTTATCTTCATTCTTCCTATCATACCCTTATTAAATATTATGTCTAATTTATTTTTTAGGATAATGACGATAAATGATAAACATTAAGTAAGGATACAATAAAATTTACAAACGCTTCCTCTCTCCAACTATCAAAAAAAATTCATATGAGCATTTATTAAGAATTGACATGAGCACTCATTAATAATATTGATAGGAGTATAAAATAGTTTTTAAAAATATAAATTAAAATATAAGAATTATAGTGAAAGAGATAAATATCATTTAAAACCCATTGGAAAAATAATCTGCAAATAAATCTCTGATTTGTTAAGGCTCTTTTTGCTAAATATTTCTTTATCAAAGTTCAGGGCCATTTCCGCCATTTTACCACTAAACATTATTGTTTCCGTCACGACAATAGGGTCTACATGGTTTGATTTTACTGATTTATCATTGATATATTAGTCCAAATCAATTATACTGGTTTGGCAAATCTCCAAACCAAAATCAAACCGCACATATTATAAACCAACAAAATTGATTTGCTTTGATTTGATAAAAATTTTAAAACTAATTAACCATTATTAAAAAATTAATTATTTATCATCTAAGATAAAAAAATTTAAAAATTTAAAAATATTTATTCATCATAAAAATAAATATTATATTTATATAACAAACTATAATAATGACTATTAAATAAAAAATATTATAGTAAATATTTTATATTATAAATTTTTACATTTTATTAATATAATATCCTAATATTATAAAAATATAATATTTATTGATCGATAATAAATATACAAATAGTTATTTCCTTAGATGATAATTAAATATATTATTTTGTCAAGTACAGTTTTAAAAAATAGTGATAGATATTTTATTTTTAAGTTATAATATTTATAATTTTAATAAAAATATATATGTATGTGTATATATTGGTTTGATTTGATTTATATTGGTTTATAATTTTTAAAACCGCAAACCAGACCAATAATTACTTTTTTTTTATTTTCCAACCAAAATCAAACCAACAATCTTCTAAACCGTAATATTTAATTTAATTTGGTTGAATTGGTTTGACTTGATTGGTTTGAATTTTTTCTGCATGGCCCTACCGGACGGATACAATAATGGTGTAATGGTACAAGAGGAAAACTGGCCCTAAACTTTAGACCGTCCATGGTTATATGTATGAATTTTTTTTTATGAATTATAAGTATGAATTTAACAAGAAATAATTTATTTTTAGATCTTTAAATTAAACCTGTTTTTTTATCCAATCTATAAATTATTTATTATCTTTATCTGGTCCCTTAATTTAACAAAAAATCATTTTTGAGTTCTTAATTGATAAAAACGACGCTATTTAGAGTAATTAAATTGCATTTTTAAAAATAACGAAACAACATCATTTTTATCTTCAAAGACTTAAAAATAATTTTTCGCTAATTTGATTTGATAAAATAAAAAATAGTTTAAAAACCGGATGAATAAAATATGTATAGTTTGGGATTAGATAGTAGGGTATTCCATCTAACAACAAACATATAATATATCAATACAATAATATCTGTCATCTATTCAACAAATCTTATCTTAAAAAAATCGGATGGTCAAACTTTTCTTGATTTGCACAATTCGTTAACTTTCCTGGTCCTCATAAATGATGATATTATCCGTAAAGTGATTAAAAGTCCAGAACTGATATTGATAGATTTTTGTTGTCATCTGGAAATGAAAATGTACTGGATGCAAAGAATTGATGAAGCTTACGCAAAATTGTACACGAAATGATCTGTCAAAAGGAAGCAAAGAGAAATATTACTTTAATTAGTGTTTTTTTTTTTGGAAATTTTATGGAATATTATAAGCAAAAACAAGAAAGAAAACGATTGATAGTTTTTTGTTTTCGTTTGGAAATAAAATGTCTTGTGTATAATTTGTAAAGAGTTGATTAGGGGAAGCCAAAATTATACGTCACGTCTCTCAAATGGATGCAAAGATGAACACTGCTGAATAGAGGAATTCTGATATATTAATTATAAGTTTAATAGTGTTAAAAATTTAATTTTTACGTGTTTTTATAATTTAAATTATTTTATTTTTTTAAATCTATTTGAATTTCGGAATACTTCTTTATATGGTACATCTTGAGATTTAATATAGTTATAATGCACATGGTTTACATCGCTCCCTACATCTGGTGCTCATGTCCCAATAATATTGGGGCATCATCGGCATCAACTTCTTAATCTTCACCAACATCTGTCTAAGTGGGTATAATAAAAATCAGTAACTATAGGATCGCATGTTGGTCATTTACCGCAAGTGACAGTATTACAACTTTTAATAATAATAAATTAAAAATCTGGAGATCGAACCCATAAAGATAATTGATTAAATAAAAACGCTTTTAAATAAATCTAAATTCGTTTAGCAATAAAATTGGTAATTGATTCAGAACATTAAACAATTACGCAACAATTTAATTAACAAACGCAATTCAACTAATCAAGCAATTGTAATCAAACAACTAAAGTAAAACAAGATTTAATCAATAAAGTAAAGCGTCTAGGGGTTGACATTCCTTCCTAGGTCCTGCATCTATGAAATGGGTAAATCGATATTAAGGGCCGACTCGATCCTAAAGCATCATTCCCGCTCTATCGAGCCTCAAAAATCGATAAAACTGCTAGTTAACCAAATAACTAAGTCTAACTCACTCTCGTGACACTAAACCTAATCAACCAACCACCTAACAATTAATATTCTAACTCAAAGGTCACCTAGTTTCAAACCCGCTCTCACGGCGTTCTAATCTAGGTTCGTAGTCCACTTTGTCCTTTTAACTAACCGTTTCTCAATGTATTAATTAGAACATAATCATGCTAGGGCTAGTTAAACCTAAGCAAGCATTAAGAACAAGAATTAAAACATGAAATCAATCAACCATCCCAATTCATTAAACACAATAACAAGGTTTTCATATCAACCCCTAAAACTTTGGGATTTAGCTACTTATAACTAAGAAAGCAATAAACATAAAGCAATAGTAAAACATAGTTAAGAAGACTTACTAAGAAGATTAATTCCACAAAATAGTTTGCATAAAATAGATAAAACTTGTTTAATACAATGAAGGAAAAGCTCCAAGACACAACAATGATGGAGGCACAAACCCTAAAAAGATACTAAAACTAAGAGATGACTCAAAATGTGTAGAGAATAATTGTTGTTAAAAAGATGCTTTCTCCAAATGAGATAAGGTGTCTTATATAGATCATACAAAAGAGGAAAATAAAAAACCCTAATACAAGTTGTGTCTAGCTAAATAAGGAAGTGGATCTCAAGTCTTGTCTTTTGTTTGAAGTCTGAAAACCCATCAGAATGATGGTCTCGATTCGAGACATCCACTAAAAGGGATGGTCTCGAATTGAGACCCCTTAGTCTAGGGCAATCTGTCAATTTTTGGATGTGGTCTCGGATCGAGACTTTCCTCTAGAGTGAGGGTCTCGATCTGAGACTCTCTGTCTTCAGCTCCATTCGCTTCATTCTTTCGCTCCAAGACTTTTCTCCTTCTCTGATTTATCACTCTTCTCTTCTTTTATGCCAAAACACTCCACAATACTCTGATATCCCTGAAACACTCACACATGCAATAAGGTATACAAAAAACTAGAAAAGTTTGGTAAAACGAAATAAAAGCATGCGAAAAACAACTCAATACATAGGAATATTTTACTCCTATCATCGCCCGACTATTGGGACAAAAAAATCAAATGGTGAAGCAGACATGTTGAGATATTGGAAATCACCGAACGACTGTTTATCGAAAAATTGATGCTGCGATGGAGTATGTACGCCCAGTTACAAACGAACTAAGCTCTGATACCACAAATGTTGGAACTTTTGATCAGAGAAAATTATTTGCAGTAGAAAATAGTAAACTGTAGTAACTAAAGTGCAGGAAATAGTTAGAGCAGTAAAGAATAAACAGAGACTGAAATTCTTTTTGGTGCATTTTATTGAATACTGAAGTGCCATTTTATTGGGTAACAAAATATCTGAATAATAAATATCTCTCAACTGAACTCCTATTTTATTGCTAACACGTTAACTAACAAAACACAAATACTTAAGCGGAAAATATTGCAACTAACTGATATTTCATAGACTAGGTCCAACACATGTCTAATTAGAATCAACCTTCAACAGTTTTTGACCAATTTTATGAATTTATGGGTTTTATTGTTTTAGTTTGACGAATTTAGGCCTTTTTGATATTTCATGCCAAGTTGAGGAGGCGAATTGATCCTTTGTCCAGTTCATATTTTCCCTCCGTTCCAATAGAGTTGTCCACTTTACTTTTATTATACAGTTTAAGTAAAATAATTATTATTATGGATTTTGTAAATATTTCCTTATTTTTTTGTAATTACCTTTATTTAATATAAACTCCACTTACAATTTATTTTCAATTTACTCATTAGTGGACTTTAAATAAGGGCAATATAGAGAAATTGAGTATAAAAATTCTTACTTTTTGTAGGTGGACTAGAGTTTTGGGGCAATAGAATTTCTTAAAGCGGACAATTCTATTAGGATGGAGAGAGTATAAAATAAAAGAGCAAATTACTCTAAAGTCCTCCACATATGTATAATTCACATTTTAGTCTCTCCTGTTTAAAATCAAACAATACGATCTCTTGTTTTTGTTTCCGTCAACAATTTAATTCATTAGTTCATTTTTGGTGTTAGTTGACAAGTCAAAAAACTTAAGGGTAAATTAATATTCAAACATGAGGGACGAAATTGTTGACAAAAATAAATGAGGGATCACAACATTTTTTTCTTAAATTTAGTTTTTTGATTGGCTAACACCAAAAATGGACGAAATGACTGAATCCTAGATAGAAATAAAAGTGAGGAATCCTAATTTGAATTTCAAATAAAAGGACAAAAATATAAATTATGACATATATAAGGAGTCTCATAGTAATTTGTTCAAAATAAAATGAATATAATTTTCAAATAAAAAATTTCAACAATTTATTACTTTTATAAAATTTTGAAATGTTAAATTAATTTCTTTTTAATTTTTGTTTAATATTTTAGTTCATTTTAATAATATTGTAATATATTGTAAAATTTATAATTTATTCTATAATTATTCTTAATTAAAGTTAAAAGTCATAAGAATAGAAGAAATAAATTGACATCTATATAAATTCTCAAAACTTAAGACGATATACATTACAAGCAATGGAAAATTTTATTTCCTTTCCATCAAACACTATGGCCGCTGTCTCCATTACTGTCGCCTTCTTGATTATCTCAATTATTTGGCTTTCAAGAAACCTGTTCCGTAAGAAAAAGAGAGCAGCTCCAGAAGCTGGAGGTGCGTGGCCGCTACTTGGCCATCTTCATCTCCTAGGAGGTCCTCAACCACCGCACCAAGTACTAGGCGACATGGCTGATAAATATGGTCCAATCTTTAGCATCAAGATGGGCATACACACAACTCTAGTAGTCAGCAATTGGGAAACTGCAAAAGAATGTTTCACCACCAATGACAGAGCCTTCGCCGATCGTCCCAAGATTCTTGCTATGGAGCTTTTGGCTTACGATCGTTCCATGTTCGGGTTCAGCCCATACGGAAATTACTGGCGTCAAATACGCAAGATTGCCACACTCGAGCTTCTCTCTAACCACCGAATAGAGATGATGAGACATGTACGCGAATCCGAGATGAGAACTGCTTTGAAAGAGCTGTACAAGGCATGGGACAAGCATAAAAGCTCAAACAGTAGTAAGGTTTTGGTGGAGATGAAAAGATGGTTCGGTGATATTACCTTAAATGTAATTCTTAACATTATTATCGGGAAATCTGTCGGATATGTGACTACCAATGAACAGAGCGACGAAGAATGGAAAAAAGCGTTGAGGGATTTCTTTCATTTGTCTGGAAGGTTTGTTGCAGCCGATGCTGTGCCGTTTTTGAGGTGGTTCGATATTGGCGGGCATGAAAAGGCTATGAAGGATACTGCAAACAAAATAGACACTATTGCTAAAGAATGGCTTAAGGAGCACAAAGCTAAAAAAGCTTCCGGTCGGAGAAAAGAGGATTTTATGGATCTGATGCTTGATCTTATTGATCAGGAAGCAGAAGCAAGTCTCTGTCGCGATTCCGATACGATTAACAAAGCCACATGCCTGGTAACTTGATTAATTCTTCTTTGAAAGTTTGAATTAACAGAGAGAAAAACTAAGATATGTGTTAATTAAGAAAATTGATTTTTTTCATTTCAGGCTCTTACTTTGGCAGCATCAGACACAACATCTGTTACTTTGATTTGGGTTCTATCACTACTAGTTAATAACCCTCATGTCATGAGAAAAGCTCAAGATGAGCTAGATATTCATGTCGGTAGAGACAGGCAAGTATGTGAATCTGATATTGACAATTTGGTTTATCTCAAAGCAATAGTCAAAGAAACTCTACGTTTATATCCAGCCGCACCACTTTCTGTACCACATGAATCCATGGACGACTGCATCGTAGCTGGTTACCATATTCCGAAAGGCACAAGACTGCTTACTAATCTTTGGAAGATTCATCGTGATCCAAACGTGTGGCCGAGTCCTTCGGAATATCAACCAGAAAGATTCCTTACAAATCATAAAGATTTTGACGTAAGAGGTCAAAATTTTGAGTTTCTACCATTTGGCAGTGGTAGAAGAATGTGTCCCGGAATTTCTTTTGCACTTCAGATTTTGCAATTAACATTAGCTACGCTACTTCATGGATTTGATTTTTCATCGCCAACGAGTGAACCGGTTGATATGACCGAAAGTCTTGGAATGACGAATCTTAGAGCAACTCCACTTGAAGTCCTCATCAATCCACGCCTCGAATCTCATCTCTACCAGTAAATTAATTGTCGCATATATTATTGTTAGCTTTGATTTGCAGCACATCTAAAATACATAATCGTATTGGTCAACAACTTATTACTTAAATTTTTGCTAGTTTCATATCAAAATCATACATCTCATTGATTTGATCAATACACTTATCATAAAGTTAGATTCTCAGAATTTTATAGTAAAATGCATTAACTAAGTGCAGGATACGCCGATCCATTTTTCTCGCTGCAGACTTTTGGCGTTAATGAAAAAAGTGCACAACTCAAGAGAAATGTATTAATCAAAATATATTGAAATGGTCTTATGTATTATGTATACGTTTAAATGTATAAATTTAGTCCTACTTAACATATACTCCCTCCGTCCCGTTTAAGAAGGGACAAATGACTTTTTCACATATATTAAGAAAGCATTAATTACTAAAGTGTTTTCTTATTTTATCCCTATTTATGATAGTGTTGTATTTTGTGTATAAGCTAATAGTCATTAATTATAGAAAGAGAAAAGGGGGTAAAAAATAAAATTCATATAAATTGGCACAAAAAACACGATATGGCCTTCTTAAGTGGGACAAATAAAAATGGGATATGTCTCTTCTTAAATGGGACGGAGGGAGTATAACACTTTCTCAAAAAAAAACATATATAACATCGTGTCACATCAGTTTTAAATGGATTGTGAATATATCTGACAAATGTCAAAAAAAGAATATATATATATGGTTGCAAGAATATATATATATGGTAAAGGTTTAAAAATATGGTATGACAAACGGATTAAAGTTATGGTTGTATAAATTTATTTGAACAAGGGGTCAATGTACTTCCTGAACTTATGACGCTGAGTCATTTAACTCAGTATTTACTTTTTGAGCAATTAATTACAAAACTCTTCATTTTTGGGTCAGATAACTCCGTAATTGTATTTAAAACGCGTGAAATATAAGTTGGAGGTGAGAGAGCGAAAAAAATAAAAAATTACCTAATTATTGCGATAAAATTATTCTAAATCTATTTAAAAATATAAATTATAGGGTAATCTGCCCTAAAATGAAGAGTTTTGGGATTAGTTGCTCAAAAAAATAAAAATTGAGTTAAACAACACTGTATCGCAAGTTCAGGAAGCTCGTCGATCCTTTGTTTAAATTTATTTTGTTTATTTTAAATGCAAATTATTATAGATGTAATAAAAAATATAATTTTAATTATTATAATATTTTTTGAATAAAATTAATTTAAAACAGAGATCCTAAGCTTATTTATTTTTTCAGTGAAAAAAAAAAAACTGGGCAGTTCTTAAATTTTGGAGGTCCGGCAGTTCAAAGTGATTTTGACGGTTTTATCTATTCCAATCTGGTTGGACCGGATTTTCAGTTCATAGGAGTCGTTTCGAACGGCTAGTCACCAAGTTTCCGGATTAACCGGCCAATCCAGTTCTGTTTTTAAATCATTGACATGGCCCATTCCACGCCTCACTTTTGCCATCACACTAATCTATTAATCTATCAATCTCATCGTTGTGGATGTATACGCCCCATTTTCACCCACCTTATCCTTCCGGATAGAGAAAAACACCCACCTTATCCTTATTAATCTATCTTTTTTGAGTAATCCAGCAAAACAAAACAGTACAAATAAACCCTATTTTGACCTTTCATGTATTATAGAAAACAAAAGAGAATTGAATATTGAAAAAACAAAAAAAAAACTCCTCATAAAGCCATCCTTTTGAATAAATATCAATGTTTTGAAAATCGGACCTGACCGGACGGTTGGACCGGATTAGCCAGGAACCGGCACTCAGTCCGGTCCCGTTACATCTTAAAACTCCTAAAAACTAAAAATCGGTTAAAAACGGGTTAAACTGATGAAATCCGGTTTTCCATTCAAACCGTAGAATCCGGTTTTTGAATAGACTGATCAAAAATAATATTGTTTTGTCCCAAAAATATAAGGCCTAATCACTTAAAAACCCTCCACGTTGTAATTTTTTTTTCGTTTATACCCTGACGTAGGAATGTTTTTCAATTGTACCCTATTTCGGATTCTCAGGTTTCAACTCTACCTCATGAGTTAAATTAAGAGAAAAATTAATAAGTACCCTACATGGTTATATTTAATTAGATTTTTACTGTTAACCAAAAAAAAGTTGATGACATACTTTTTAAGTTTTTAAATTGCACAAATAACTTTATGATATTTGAGGATTACTGTCAACTATAAAAAAAAGAAGGAAGTGGTTGCAAGAATCAAAATCTCCTACAAAATCTCAAAGCATAAATATATAGCCATTAATATTCAAGAATCTTTAATAATCCTTAATTATAGTAACTGATAATTTGAATTATATGCCATAAACGGCAAAAGAGAAACCAAAAAACTAAAAACAACAAGCATTTGAGAAAAAAAAATCCAGCAAAACAAAAAATTCATCAACTCATTATAAACAATTAATAAATATGAATACACAATATAAATTTATTTATTTGTAAAAAAAAGCTGATATACTGTCAGTTTATATGTAGTTAACCATTAATAAATTAAATTTAATAAAAAAACTATTAACATCCTAAAATCATTTTTAGATAAATTTAACAATAATATATCTTAAAATTAACAGTACATCAAATTAGTTAACTGTCAGTTAACCAGTAGTCACTTATTAGTTAACTTTAACTAATAAAAAAAATATAATTAACATTATGTATTCATGTTTTAGATAACCAACACAAGTATAGTTAATCGTTAGGAAACATATAATTATCCCTTAATTATTTTCAAAATTATTCAAATATAACAAAAAAACAACTGAACATCAAATTTCAATTATTTTAAAAATAATCATACGTATACAAATAACTGTTAGTTAACTATGTATCACATATTAGTTAACTGTAATTAAAAAAAAATAATTATCAATATATATTCATGTTCTATATAAAAAATAATACAAAATTAGTTAACTATTAATTGATCATTAGAAAACATATAGTTAACCTTAATTATTTTTACATCATTGCTAATATCACAATTACAGTAAAAAAAGACAACAGTTGTCAGCCACCACGCCTTCGTTCATCGTTCGCTTTCGTTGATCGTTCGCCTATCTTCGTCCCACTCCAATGACTGCTTTCTTCGTTCAACTCAAACCGTCTTCGTTCATCGTTTTTTTCATCAGTTTGACAGAAAAAAAACTACAATATAAAAAATAACAAAGACGATTCAAAAACTTTAGAAATACTTGCAGAATTAAAGTTTTTGTTATAAGTTAACTAATAGTGTACTAATAGTTAGCTAATGGTTAACTAACATGGATACTGACTGTAATTATTTTTTAAAAATTCAGGAATGACAACGTTGAAGGTTGTTGTTTATTATAAAATCAAAGAAATTTTATTAAAGACGATGCGAAATTCTGAACTGTAAAAGCAATAACATATAAGGAATTTTTAGAACAATTACCTAGACATCAACGGGCGAAAGAGCAATCGGTTTGTTCTTTTTCACGACATTGACAGTGAAATCCTCGAAATCATTGTCACTCCCTTCTTCTTTTACATGAACTTCAATATAAAAAAACAAAGACGATTCAAAAACTTTAAAAATAAATTGTAGAAGAAGAAAAATAACCTACCACCGCCACGACCTCCCGCCGAGCGCCACGACCGGCATCATCTTTCTCTTCTTAGAGGTTTCGTCCTAGATAGCACGGAAACGGAAACGGGAAACGGAAACGATACGAAACGGACACGGGGAAACGAAAGTTTTTCAAAATGAAGGACACGAAACGTGGGGGAAACGTGTAAATAACAAAAATGTAGAGATATATTTATAAAAATATTATCTAAATATTTATGATAATTAACAAAATAATTCATTTTAATATACTGAATATTTAAAATTTTATAAAAATATAAAAAAAAAAAATATAATTCAACACAAATAAATATATTTGATGTATTATGAACAATGCGAATGTAAAATTTATGGGTAACTAGTTACATTTTTTTAAATGTGGGTAATAATTTTAATTTTTTTACAAATTTTTAATTTTTATTATTTACGGAAACGGCCCGAAACGTTTCGTACGGGTGTCCAAGAGTTTTCGGTTTCCGAAACGTTTCCAAAACGGAAAACGCAACTTTGTCGAAGTTTCCGTGCTTCTTAGGTTTCGTCGAGTTGGTTGGACTCCAGCGGCGGCGGCTTCAGATATGATTGAGGTAAAAAAATGAAAGAAAATGATAAATAAAAAGGACAAGTAAATTTAAATTCAAACAAAAATAGAAAAATATTTGGTTAATGAGAGGATAATTAAAGTCAGCAAAAATCTTGGAAAAATCTAAAAGAAATAGGAAAGTGCTTGATGATTGTGGGTGTTACCAAATTAACAGTTTTGTATTCTGTCAAATTCAAAAGTTTATTTGTGTAAAGCATAAAGTTATAATTCAAAATTAAAAATTTCCAACCGTATAATTCAAATTTGATTTTAGTCACAGTAAAAATCTAAATATTTTAGCCCAACACAGTATCTGAGCTAATTTTCTCTTAAATTAACCTTTTTTTAATAGAAAAAAGTTCAAATTAATCTTCACTTTTAACATGTATTCTAATTAAATATTAATGCTATTAATAGTATAAAAACACCATCTTTCTCAAAAAAACTCAACTTACAGTAATTTTTTTATTTAATTCAATAAATAAATTTTAAAATTAAAAACATAAAATCACATTTTTTTCTGATTCTCATGCGAGGAGGAGGTACTTCTCCTCGCCTGAGAAGAGGAGATGCTGCTCCTCTTCTCATGTGAGGAGCTGCTACTCCTCGCAGATCTGCTCCTCGCCTGAAGCGAGGAGCAGATCTGCTCCTCTAAAAAACGAGGAGCAACTGACATAATTGTGCCTACAATAAAAAAACCCTCAATTCACAATAACATAAGTAGGCACGATAACTTTTATTTCAAATTATATTTTTTAATTTTTAAAAAATCCAATAATTTTTCTCTTCTTTTTCTTCCTTTTTCCTTTCTTCCTTTCTCCTTTCTTCCATTTCAGGCGAGGAGCTGCTACTCCTCCAACGTGAAAGGCTCCTTAAACGAGTAGCAACATCTCCTCGTTTGAGGAGCGGTTTTCGGTGGGAGACCATATGGCAGCGAGGTTTCTGCGGAAGTTCATGTGGCAGCGGGGTTTCCGGTGGAAGTCCATGTGGCGGCGGTTTCCGGTTGATTAGTTTTAGGTGTTTAATTGGAATAATTAGTTTTAGTTAGATTTAATTAAAATTTTAATTGTGGATAATTAGAATTAATTAGTATAGTTAACAATTCCTTCTCTTTTTAGGGTGTTTTTGTGTTTGAAGTGTTGATTTAAACTAAAACCGCAAGTTGCATTTGTACCAAAAACAATGAAAGTGACTGATTTGATATTTTATGCTAAGTTGAGAGGGTGAATTGATCCTTTGTTTAGTCTTTTATTAATCTCATTAGTATAATAAGGACACTATATTCAATTATAGGATCTCATATTTTAAGGTTTTATAGTACTTCAAAGTAGTCCATTGTTTTCAATTATTATTTTCCTTCATCCTATTCTTTTCTTTATGAGTTAATTCCAATAAAATACTAAATATTTACAGGTTTTGTCAGTTATGACTAAATCTTTCAAAATCAGCTAGTTTAGCCCATTTTGGGATATTTGAAACCTTTTCTAACTATTCGTGAATCAAATCAAAAAAATGTCATTCGTACCAAACTAGCCGATTTTTACTGATATGTTTTAAAACCTTTTCTAGCGAAATCAATCAAAATCAGCTAATTTAGCCCATTCACGAACGACAAATTTTTCGGTTTGGTTCACGAATGGCTAGAAAAGGTTTCGAATATCGCAAAATGGGCTAGCCTAGCTGATTTTGAAGGTTTAATTATAACTGACAAACGCCGCATACGTTTGGAATTTTATTGGGATCGGCCCTTTTTTTTAATCACCAACTACGTTGTTTTTCTTATTTTTTTTGTCAAAATAACGATTATATTGATTTAGAAAAATAGAAGTACATAATATTTCTCAGCAACAGTTGTCGTAATAAACAGAATATAAATATTTATTAGTCACTTCATGGACATCCAATTATACATTCGCTTAACATATGTAAAGTCGCGAGTAATAAAAGACAATAATAAGCGAACGGTATCAAAAATTATGACTTCTATTGCTGATATTATATCCTTCTTGCTTTATGTTGCAGAGATCACATTCAAGAAATCACCTTCAAAAAATCACCTTCAATAATTATGTTGCTAAATCCAAGCGATGTTATACCTGAAACCCAATAAATACGACAGTAAAAAACAAAATTCATAATAATATGTATAAATAATACTAACCACATATATAAATACAGTCAGTAAGACTGGGTGTTACTTTAAAATTGATCTTTATCAAATTAGGCGATGAACAACTTCATTGATATACTTGCACATAATTTATGAATTAGAAAAAATAATCTTATATATAAAAAATAATTAATAAAAAGGAATAATTAACCTAATAATGAGGACTTTAACCTTATATGGAGTACTCTAACCTCACAATAGGGATTTTAACCTCATAGGGATAACAATGATCAATATTTTTGAGAAATGGTTTGAATTAAATAACTAATAATGTTAAAATTTAAAAATACATACTTATTGAACATTATAAATATATGAACTTAGTAGGGGATATTAAACTCCCTAGGTCACTAGGGTTATCTCGAATTACATAATGATCACTAAATTTCATTTTGTTATAAAATGGTCACTGAACTATACATTTTATTACAAAGGAGTGTCACCCATATAAAACGCATTGTTTTCATGCTTAAGTTGTTACAAAAAAATACTAAAACTTTTATGAATTACAAAAAAATCATTGAGTTATATTTTTTATTGCAAAAAGGTCACTGAACTATGTACCTTTTTGTAATTAAAACTTGTCATGTAAACAAAAACGTTGCGTTTTATATGAGTGACACCCCTTTGTAACAAAAGGTATAGTTCAGTAACCATTTTGTAACAAAATCAAGTTTAATGATCATTATGTAATTCGAGATAACTCTAGTGATCTAGGGAGTTTAATATCCCCTTAATAGGAGAACATTATCTCACACAGAATACCTCACAAGTACATATGAGACGAACTTGATGCACTTCTTGCCTAATTCTAAATCTTTGTTGCCAATAGATATACAAATATTACAAACTACAACTCTTATAAACATAAAATAAAATAAACAATTTCATCTTACAACCCTTTATTAATTTTATTGAATAAAAATCTGAACATTTCAACAACTCAAAACAAATAATTCCCACATACATGCAAGCACATTTACACTTACAAAAGAATGCTGTTTTATTCACGTATATTTATAATTTACTTCCATAAATAATAATTAATTAAAACCCGGCCCTTATTTTAAATTGCAGCCATCCCTGTACTCTGCTGAAACCTGCAAACCCTACAAAGAGGAGACATAAGAGAAGGAGTCTGATACTTATCTTCACCGCCCATCATCGGCATAGCCACACCAATCTTCACCGGACTCACATAATCTTTTCTATAAGTCTTCCCCAAAATGCCCTCAACCAAGTCAGACAAATTCTTGAACTTAAACTGTGTCTCAAGATGAGCAAAAGCATCATCATTTGGTAACTGATAGTTATGAACAACGTTTTCTTGTTTGCCAATTGGTCTCACGTTAATGTCCAGTTCAGCTAAACCAGAGATTATAATCCTTAAACTGTTCGTTTCGTCGGTTCTTTCGATTATTACATCTCTTTCATTTTCATTTCCGTTAATCCATTTTTGGTCGGCGGGGATTTCGATATCTTCGCCGTCCCATTTTACGGCTAGTGCGTCGATTTTGTTGTCCCATGTTGAGATTTTCTTGGCTGCAATGACGAGATTATGGGTGTCGAACATGACTGAAAGTGCTTGAACCCATGTGTAGTCTCGTGTTCTTCCTTGTGGTCTGGTTCCGATGAAATGGGCGTTGATTTGGAGGTTGTTGTCGGAAACAACTGCGAAGTTTCCATCTTTTGATCCGTGGAAATAGAACATTACACCGTCGCCGCCGATGAACCTTGGGTCGTAGCAGAGAGAGCCGTATCCGTTGCAGTTTGGTTTTCTCCCTGTTAATTCACATAAAATGGTGGTTAATTACAAAAGTACTATTTTATGCGGGTTATTAGCAAAAATGGTACAAAATCTTTATATTTTTTTTTTGGATAAATAAAATCTTTATATTTTATTTCAAATTGATACCGTAAATTCAATATTTATATTTGTTAAAATTATTAATTTTATTGTTATTTCAGATTATTATATTCAACTATTTCAGATGATTGAAACCTGTGTTGAAATCGTGTGATTATTCATGTGGCATTGAAAAATCGTGAGATTATCCGACTTGTTCTTCATCATATAAGTAATTATTAACGTGGATTGTTATAGTAACCTAGCGCTTTTTAATGTAAAAATAAAAGTTCAGCTATCAAAAAATAACAAACTAAACGATGATAATCATCCCGCTAGCTAGAATTGCCTATAGTTCACTAACCGTAAAAAATTTAACCCCTCCCTGTAGCTTAGAT
Source organism: Mercurialis annua (assembly GCF_937616625.2). NCBI lineage: Eukaryota > Viridiplantae > Streptophyta > Magnoliopsida > Malpighiales > Euphorbiaceae > Mercurialis > Mercurialis annua. The sequence goes on along the minus strand of NC_065570.1, from coordinate 51,044,278 downwards.
ATATTTAATTGAATCAATCGAATTCATATGATAATAATTAATGAATGGTTTTCTTGATTCCATTAAATCTTTTTGTTACAATAATTAAATAATCATTCACCAACTATATATAGCATATGCTACACGAAATTTTTTGAGTTTTTACATTTTAAAATTTTATTTTCATTTTAAGAAATACTTATGAAATTTACATATATAACCTTTTAGAAAAGTAATATTTTATCATTTTCCGTTTCACTTATTTGAATGTTTTCGTGTAACATAGACTGTAACATGAGTAAAATCATGCTAAACTAATTCAATTATATACGGATTTGATTATAATTGAATAAAACTATTGAAATCAGATTATAAAAAATAAAAATAAAATTTTAAAATCATTTTTGCTAAATAAAATGGTAAAATGTTTGGGAAATAGACTTACACTTGCAAGTAGCCTCACACTTGTTGCTGCAATCAATACGACAACCTTTCTGTTTCTTGTTCTTCTTAGGCTTCTTAGATGGACATTGAGCCGGACAGACAAGAGTCTTCTTATAACAATCTCCTTTTTTTTTACATAACCCTCTTTCTTCTCCGCTCTCTAAAGGCTCTGCATCATCAAAGTCAGCATCTTCACCCTTCTTACCGTTTCCGTTTCCGTTTCCGGAGCCGTTGTTTCCGTTCCCGTTCCCGTTGCCGCTGTTACCATTACCGTTTCCGTTGCCGTTGTTTCCATTGCCGTTTCCGTTTCCGCTATTACCATTTCCATTGTTATCACCGTTGTTGCCGTTTCCGTTGCCGTTACCTTGACCTTGAACAAGGGTAGCTTCGGCTACAAGTAATACTACGAAGAATGCAACCAAAATCCATGACCTAATTAGTTTAGCCATCTTGGATCTTGATTGATTGATGTAATTAATAGCTTATCTTTGTGTTAATGTGATTATTAAGAATTTATTGGAAGATGAAAGATTAGAATTGCAGAAGCAAATTTATACTAGGGCATTGCATGCATGTTTGACTTTGGAAAAGTAGGGTTTTTCTTGGTTTGTAATCTTCTTGAAGTCTTAATTTGTTATGTTTGCTTCAATTTATTAAAAATAAGAGGAGAACTTGTAGGAATAGAAATTGGAATTAATTTAAATGTCAAAGGCTTGCTTTCAGGAATGAAAATCTCGCTTCTTGCGTTTTCTTCAATAGCAAGTTACTTTAATTTATCAATGGAAACTAGGGTTTATGAATATTTGCATGTTGAGATTCTATCGGTAAGTTTCACGGCCCGATTGAGATGATCAAATCAAGATCAATTTTCAATTACAATCCAAATTGAGATCAAATTATTAAAACAAGATCCGATCGAGTTCAATTTAAATTGTAAATTTATAGTCTAATTGAACTCGAATTTAATATTCAAATTAATTTCACTTAATTACACCCCTAATTTTAATGGTTAGAATCATGAAAACTCTAAACTTCTATGTGCATAACTATTAATTTGCTTATTAATAATTGAACTTCAACCCATTTGAAAAAGACAAACGAATTGTCATTTGACCCTTAATATGCTATCCATGTGATAGGTAACTTGTTCATAAAAGAAAATATGCTCATAGATCAAGCAAAGATGGTCATATTTATTGTAAATTTACATTTCATAAACATTCATTTATAACAACTTGTCGAAAAAAATACTTTTATAACAAATTGTCAAAAAAAACACGCATTTAACAACTTAATTGTCATAAAACTTACATTTATAACTTGTCAAAAACCATAATAGAAGGGAACTTCAATATCTTTTTTTTTTTTTGGTTAGCCCATCCAGTTTCTAGAGTTTCGCACTGACTAATCCGGATCCGACCCGTGTCGCGCACCTGGCATGGTGGGTGAGTCTTTCAGTGGGGATTTTATGCATTCACAAGACTCGAACCCGAGACCTTATTTAAGCGATATCAAGCCGCTTACCACTTGTACCAACTCCCATTGGTAGAACTTTAATTTGGTAACGAATCAAAAGCAGTAACTAAATTGAAATGGGTAAATTAGTTAGAACCCCTTGTATTTTAATTAATTATACTAACTCATCTTCTGATTTTTATAAATTCAATATCGTGTTTAAATATATTATACTCTTACACTTATCTGTTAATTTTTCTATAGCCAATTCAGCTAAAGAGTTAGATTATATTTTTAAATTTATTTTTTTGTCTACTTTCATCCGAAAATTGTCTACTTTTATTAAAAAAAATTGAATTAATATTAATTTTAAAATAGAAATAAATTTAATTTAAAAAAAATTAAAATATTATCTAACATTTCAATAAAAGAATATCTACAAATTTTATAAAAAACAATATGTAACATTTCAACAAATAAATTATTAATTATATGGATATGGATATTCAAAATGTTGATTTTTTTTTTATAAGGATCATTTTAATATGGCCTAATGGTGTCAAAAAAAATCTTTTCGACTTTTTGAAAATTATCCAAACCTTTTAAATGTTGTAAATATGTCCAAATTTTAAAAATTTGTTGTAAATCTATCCATTATAAACCAATGATTTAATTTTACCTACAATAAAAATTGAATATGTGAAGTTTTTTCAAATTGAAAAAAAAAATTAATTGAATGCCACATGATTCAGATAAATCAAGTTGAAAAATATCAAATCGACTTTGAAAAATTGGATAGTTTTCCAACGAATTAGTCAAACTGGAATAAATTTTCAATTTTTAAAAGGTTTGAATATATTTTCAAAAGGTCAAAAAGGTTTGGATTTTTAAAACCATTATACCCTTTATTATTTATATTGATATATAAAAATTATTAAAATCTAATGGCTTGTGAATTTTAATATATCTAATATATTCACGTTTAGCTAGATTTATAAACTATTGCATTTTAATAATATACTTTAAAATGTTACATTATTTTTTTAGAATTCTTTTATAAAAATTTAGAGTTAATGTCATAAAAATCACCAACTTTACACGTTTTTTCATTTTAATCACGTAGTTTAAATTTTCTCATTTTTATGCACTAACTACCACTTTTTCTTAAATTCATGGTGTTGAGGTGTCACGGCTCCATTGGTGTAATTCGCTAAGGTGGAGGTCATTTTATACCAATGAATGAGTGTCACCTCAGCATCGTGCATGAATTTGAGAAAAAGTGATAGTTCGTGCATGAAAATGAGAAAATTTAAACTGCGTGCTTAAAATGAGAAAATGTGTAAAGTTCGTGATTTTGTTTTACATTAACCCTAAAATTTATTAGAAAAAAGGGTCATTTATGCCACTAAGATTTGGATTTAGGACCAAGCAAGCACTCAACGTTCGGAAAGGTTTAATATGACCCAACGTTTTAAAAAGTGAACAATCATGCCCCCATTTTGACTTATAAATGAGACGTTAGGGGTCAAGTTGTCGAAATTGTAGGACCTGCTTGTTCATTTTTCAAGACGTTGGGGGCATATTTGAACCTTTCCGAACGTTGAGGGCTTGTTTGATCCTAAATCCAAATCTTAGAGACATAAATGACCCTTTTCTAAATATATTGTTATTGAAATGTTACGTAACATTTTAAAATTAAATTTATTGTTATTTTAAAAAAAAATTCAAACAAAGTAGATAATTTTCGAATGAAATTGAATAAAATGTAAATTTAAGAATCAAATCTAACATGTTAACCGAGTAAACTCTCAAAAAAATTAACAGATGGATCTAATAGTATAATATACCTAAATATATTTATTTTGAAATTTTATATTTACTTACCAATTTTAATAAAACATGATTAAATTTTACAAAAACGTATACATTCATTAATTTTTAATATAAATAACCCTCAAAATGAATTACTTTGTAAACCAAACAAAAATATATTCATTTTTAGATAAATTAAAGAGAAAATTTTCTACACTACACTATTTTGTATTTTATTTACGACTTCGCGTTGTTTTCAACATATTTACAGCTTCTATCTTTTGTTTTACTAAAAATTCCTTCATCTTTTTAATTTCACAAATACTTTTTTCACTTTTTAATGATTTATTCTTTTTTTATATTTTTTTTTGGGTGGGGGGGGGGGTATCGTGTTATTTAGTGTATGGTATATTTAGTGTCTCTTTTGTGTTTTTTTAGTGTAATTATTACGGTGTAACTATGATATTTTTATAGTGCAACAATAGTGTATATATAGTTTATCTATGGTACTTTTGTAGTGTTTTATAAATATACTAGAAAAACAGCAGAAATACACCAAAAAACATAGATGCACCGAAAAACACCAAAAATACACTATAAATACATCAAAAATATACTATAACGTAAATACATTATAAATATACTGCAAATACACCAAAAATCAATACGTTCTTTATTAAATTAGTAGCATTAAAATAAATAAACAAACCTATGAATAAGAGAAAGCCAAAATAAATAGAAGAATTTTATAAACAAAAAAATTATAAATATACAATAATCTATTTACAAAATATCTAAATCATCACAAAAACATAAAATATTACAAAAAAAAAGCTAAAAACGATGTCGAGAAATCCATCGGACGAAACGCGGTGACGAGAAAATTAATGGAAAATCGCGGCGATGAGAAATCCACCGAAAAAAATGCTACATCAAAAAAATGACGAGTAATCCACCGGAAGACGCGATGACGAGATGAAAGAGCGAACAGCAGAGCGATAAGCGGCGAAAATATATGAACGCAAGAGCAAACAGAAAAGAAAAAGATAAGAAGAAAAAATTTGGAGAGGAAGAGAAATAAAGAGAGAAGAGTGGTGCGGCAAAATTTGTAGAAAAATGAAATTTTAATCTAAACTGAAGATAAGCCTTGCATATATAGTAAGGTATTTATATACAAGGTATTTTTGTAAATATATTTATTATTAGTGTAAAGTGAAAAATTATAGAAAGATGTTATAAAAAGTGATAAATACTTATTAAAATATTGTATGCGACAAATAATCCCTCAATTAAAAAGGGCTAATTTACCGATACCAATAAACATAAATAAAATTGATAAAAGTAGGTGCTTAACAAAACTCAATATGCAAAAGAAGAAAAATAATTGCACCAGCGGTTGCCAACATGCAGAAAAACAAAATTTCAATTTCATTGTGTTTATTTTACATGTTTCTATTAATTCGAAAGCTTACTTCTTTTAAGCATTACGTACACAGGTGAAACCCATGAATCTGTTTTTGTATTATAGATCTAACCTACCAACCTAAGAAAATAAAATGACCTCCATGAGACAATTCGACATCAAAGTAATGTATTACTGCAGTAAAAACGAATATTATCTCCGTTCTTCAAAAGGAAGAACGAATAATTAAAGTTGTAAAGCTACTAATCACTTATCAAACTTCCATTATTGATAGACCGGAAGGTCAATCCTTGGTTTTTCGTCGACATTTTGATCTACTCCTACTTGGACAATGCTAGTTGAGGCCTCCACTAGAGCATCACTTCCCATCTTCAAGAAGTAACTATGCCTGTGTACAAGGAAACCGACACTTAGGTCGTCCAACAAACAACAATTAAATTTTACAACACTGGAAAAAGAAAAAATTACCATCGCGTATCCGCTGTCAGTTCAGGATGGAATGCAGTTCCTAACATATTCCCCTGCTTCACGGCTACAATCACTTTCTTTTCAGGCACAGCAGTTTCCTAATTCAGAATTCATAAACTACGTAAGTCAATCACAAATATTTATTTATCTACAGATGAAGCATGTAGATTAAATAATTTGGTGTCTGCAAAACCATAAAATCCACATGGTTCCATGACTCGTAACTTTCATTTTCTTTCTCGTATTTGTTTCCTCCTTTTAATTGGGGGGAAAGGACAGAAATGGACAGAACAAGAGCTCTCCAGAGCAAGAAAGAAAAAATTAATGAAAAGCAATAAACTGAAACGATTAGGTCTACAGTCGACCCTCTGATAATTAATATACATAGCGGACTAAAAATTTATTAATTATTAGAATTATTAATTTATTGAATACTTTATAAGACGTAATATTCAAATTGGTTTTATAAAATTTTATTAATTATTAGAATTATTAATTTATTGAGTATTAATTATTAGAGGGTTTACATTATATGAAAGTCTGGAACCATATTAGTCCTAGAAATCGGCCTCACTTTGCAGTTATGTACTATAGCCTATAGGTCCAATAACAACTGAAATATATATTATGTTGACCCTACACTCTATTCATACTCCTGCAGATTTTTCGACAATTGACTGGAAGGTCCGGGACAGAAATTCAACTAAACATATCAACAAGATCAGACCATTAAAGCTGATTTTCAACAGATTGCGTAAGAGGCATAAAGAAATCATCCAAATCCGAATATCATCTCCTCTCTTCTACAAACCAACACCGAAATTCCTGACATGCCCAAACCATAATGACTACTATAAGATATAACTCAGGATAAACTAGATAATACAGCCAATTTGTAAAGCTAATGTCACTTAAATGATGTCTTTCCTCTACATATGGAGTCCACCCACCAGTACAGACTTAAATTCATATGTACATTATCCACTCTAAAGATCAATCACTGACATAAAGAGTAACACAACTAGCAGCAACAGAGAAATTACCGAGCATAGTCCACTATTTTTAGTCCTTTGCTTACACCTTCTAAATCATGAAACCATCTCAATAGCTTATTATAAGAATGTCTAATGATGTCTTGCAGTTTAGAAGAGAGAAATACTTATCACACGTAAAACTCATTTACTGTTGGAATATAGTTGTGTATTTGTAGGAGAGGAGTTCTGCAAGCTTGATTAGACACACATTGTACGGAAATTTTAAGAAAATGAAAGCCAGGTAGACTGTATTATCTTTAATGAGCTCTCATTGTACGGAAATTTTAACTAACAGCCATTCTCCAATTGGAGAGCCAGAAGCTCGACCAAATTATAACTGGTCTCCAAATCCACCTATAGGAATTCGCTAGGGTTGACATCCATCATATAGTAGCTTCTTAGACATCTTTGGCAACGAAGCAACAACTTAAACTAATGTGTTATGAATCATTCTCAACCATATATTAATTGTCCTATCCCACAACCAGATGACCTACTTCCATGAAGTGAAACATTTCACATTTATTCGACTCTACATTGGGAGGATTTTGAATAAATGCGAGATCTAAAAACATATCTATCTGTGGCACCGGTAATAAGCACTCTATGGTTTGCGTCTTTAGCGGGTTTATTAATTGAGATCAATGGTTTTTTCCATCCAAGATGGGTTTTTAATAACTCATATTTTTACATGACTACGTAAGATAGAGCAACATCAAAGGAACCAAGAATAGTTCAAGAAAGATGACTATTTAAATATTGTGATTCCCCACTCGACTCTATCACTAAGAAACCATTTAAAATTGCCTTATTACTAGTTTAAATGCCATATTAAACATGCAATGACTTAGGAGTGAGCTACATGTCACCTTCCTTTCTTTTCATGGAATGGAGATCAAAAATTCCACATAGCAAGTTATGATTCCAAAAAAAAGAAAAAAAATGAGTCGTAAAGTAGCCTTAGCAGTTAGTGTATAACAATACGATCAGTAACACCTCGAGAAACACAGGCAACAAGCAAGAGATTCCAATATAAAGAAGATCAAGGAAAAACCTCTTGGATTTGAACAGCAGAACTTGAATACAAAATATTGGTAGATGTTACCGGATACTCAGCCAGCACTTCAACCCCAGGCCCAACATCAACTACAGCTGGAGCACGAATAAAAACTCCACGGAATGTTTCAGGGCCACCTTCTTTTGATACAAGTACTGGAACTGATAGCTCCGTCTCAAAGCTTTGAATCTAAGCAGACATGAATTTAGCAAACAATTCGTTTCCAAAAGTTCAAAGTATGAGTTCCTCTAGTAGATTAGAGTCATAAATAGATGATGATACCAATAAATTACTGTTTTCTTGATTTACAACAACCAAATTATTGGAGTAAAGCATCACCAATGGCTATGTGTGTTACACAGATGTACAATATCTTCATCGCACTGTGCTAAACTAATTTGTATTTTGTAACAATGACAATCGAAATGAATACCAGAATGGCAAAACATTTGAGAACAACTACACGTAATAATCTAAAAAAAAAATTGTTGAAGGGTGCAATTGACAAGACCCTAAAAAACAATCCAACACCCATTATCGATAAATCATTTATCTGAAAGAAGAAAATACAATGCAACATCATCGATCTTACACCAAATTTTCTATGGTATTTAAAGCTGCTAACACTCGTTTCCATAGAACATTCAATATATTATTGCAGTAAAAGTTGTGACAAAATCTTTAGCCAAACATCTTAGTTGAATCCATCTACTCAAGGTACAAACTGCATATAATTTACCTGACTGCCAAAATAATTCCGGTGCACTGTGCAATCTAGGCCACCAACCAATTCTTGGCCTCCTATTTTTTGCCCTGAAAATTTAAACAAGACTCATTTTACATTCAAAATCAGATAGAAAAATCCTTGCTTGCTAACCAATGTTCTCAAAATCAAAATACTAACACATATAAATTTCAATACATTACAAGCAGGATAGGTAGCACAGACACTTCATTCAATTAATGTATCCCGTTTCAGAAACATTTGAGACACTTGACCTTTCGGACACGAAACTTCATTTTTAAAACCTTAAAATAACACCGTTTCTCTGTGTCCGTGTCCCATTCCCCGCGTCCGTGTCCGTGCTACCTAGCAAGCAGGAAAGTGAGAAGATAAAAAAACTAACCAACGGCCTTGTCTGCCAAGAAAATGAGACCTGCACATGTTCCCCATACCGGCTTTCCTGTCTTAACGAACTCACGCAACGCAGGGAACTGCAATACGGAACGAAACAACAGACCAATAAATGCATTGTAGAACATATCAAACTATAACAATATAATAGTAATAAGTTAATAACAGAAGAGCTTCACTCTAACTTGAAAAGCACCAAAATTTTGATACCAAGTTATGATATTCAGCAAGCTTAGCCATAGTTGTGCTTTCACCGCCAGGAATTATTAAAGAAGTGAGATTGTGAAGCTGTTCTGGCTTCCTTATCTCCACTCCTTTCACTCCCAATCTTCTAAGAACTGAACATAAAATGGAAAAGGAATTGATAATAGAATCCCCATTTACACGAAACAACGAATAGAATAAAAAAGAGAAAGACTTGCACGGGTTAATAGATAGAAAAAGAATTGCCTGCAATGTGTTCGTTAAAAGATCCCTGAAGAGCAAGCACGCCAACGACAGCCATTCAGTATTTTATTATTTTGGAATTCTGAGGCCTTTCGTTTCTTAATTTATTTGTTTTCCAATTCTTTTGCTTTCTTTCTGGGATTAATTCCATATAAAATCACCACTTTTACACGTTTTTTTATTTTAATCACGTCCTTTAAAAAGTGTCAAATAAAATCATCACCTCTTATATTTTTACAAATCTATCATCGATGAGTAAAATTCTATATTTTTTTCCTCCAAAATAAATATTTTACTCTAACTAATGCTTTATTAACACACAAAACACATTCTTCTTACTCTTTTCTTATTGATTCCGGTTGTTAAATTAAAAAAAATTCACCGAATTTTCACCTTCGTGATAGATTTGTAAAAAAAAAGGTTATGATTTTATTTGACACTTTTTAAAGGACGTGATTAAAATAAAAAAAACGTGTAAAGGTAATGATTTTAGGCCTAATGTTTTAAAAAAACCCGACCTTTTAGCCCCTTTTCAATCATACCCTGACGTTGAAAATTTGTCAATTTTACCCTATTTTGCATTTTTGTGTTTCAATTGTACCCTGAAAAATTAAATTAACGTCTTTTGCGTTTGGAAGTTTGTTTAAAACATTCTCCATGTCTCGCATATATTGATTGTATATTTTTAAAATTTATTTAAATTTAGTTAAATTAATTAAGAATTTAAATTAGTGTTAATTTTATTATGGTTTTTAGTTAGTTTTTAAAAATAAAGGACTTATTTGTACTTTTTTGAATAAAAAAGAATTTAATTTCATATTTAGACTTAATTAATTGAATGATTTCATCATTTAAGTAAAAAAATTAACAAAAATTAAAATATTGGGGTACAATTGAAAACAGAAAATTCAAAAGTGGGTAAAATTGACAAATTTTCAACGTCGGGGTGGAATTGAAAAAAAGTTTAAAGGTGAGGGGTTTTTGAGTGATTAAGCCATGATTTTATATGGAATTAACCCTTCTTTATAAGAGCAAATTACTCGGAAGTCCCTGTTATAATTTATATTTTAATATTTGTTTTTAAATCAAATGATTTAATTCTTCACTTTTATTTCCATCAATAATTTATTCCTTTCGTTCATTTTTTGTGTTAGTCAACCGAATTAAAAACCCAAATTATAAAAAGTTAAAAAAAATGATATAGTCTTCATTTTTATTTTTGTTAATGATTTCGACCTTCAAGTTTAAAATCAATTTATCCCTAAATTTTTTTATTTGGTTGACTAACATCAAAATTAGATGGAGAGATTAAATTGTTGACAAATTAAAAGTGAGAGGTCAAATTGTTTGATTTTCAAATAAGTTGAATCATATATTAAATTATAATAAAAGTGAAGTGTTTTAAAATAATTTACTTTTATTAAAAATTAAATGATAAATGCCTAATGTTTAAAAAATATTTCAATTTTTCAATTTTTTCATTTATAAACTTTGAAAACTTCAATTTTAGCCCAATTTATATAAGTTGGTTTCAATTATGGCCATTCTTAGTTAATCAAATAACAACTATTGACATGACTGCCTAGCCGGACTGAAAAAAAAAAGAAGTAAAGACCAATTATTTGATGTGGCATTATTTTCACCCAAACCATGGTTAGAATTAGAAGGATTAAATATTTTACAGGTTATCGAACTATTAATTTATTTTAAAAACGAGACCGAATTTTGATTTATTTTAAAAAAGTTATCAAATTTTAATTTATTTTAAAAAGATTACCGAACTTTTAATTTATTTCGAAAAGACTATCAGACTATCAATTTATTTTTAAAAGATTATCAAATATTAATTTTTTTGATCAATAAAATTTTTTTTAATTAAATTGAGGATTTGTACACGTGTAGTTTATGTGGCGAATAATTACTTTAAAAATTTCCCGTATGATTCAGATGATTGGAAAAATTAACTTTTGGTTATTTCCTAAAAATAAAAAATATTTAGTATCCTTTTTATAATAAATTGAAAGTTCGGTAATTTTTTTAAAATAAATAAAATTTCAGTATTTTTTAAAAATAAATTGAAAGTTCGGTAATTTTTTTGAGATAAATTAAAGTTCGGTAATTTTTTCGAAATAAATTAATAGTTCAGTATTTCAAAAAATATTTATCTCGAATTAGGAACACCTTAGAACAAAAACCTAATTTTCCCTAAATAAGTTAGAAGCCTTCCTTTGTTGTCTAGCCCACTGCTCGCAAGAATCTAGTCTTGGGATTGTGTAATGTTTTTTTTATTGTTGTAGTGATTTTGAATATTGGTGAAGAGGGAGACAATAAGTATTAAGAAAGATGAAAATTGGGCAAGAAAATTAAAAGACTCTGGTTTCAATTTTCTCATTTTAGGTCCATTATTATCATGTCGAAATTTTAACGGACTTTGTATCATACGTCAAAATTTATATCACGACGGTGCAGAGTATTATATTATTATACATATATGAGACTTTAAAGCATTCCCAAAGGATGCTAATGCAATAATATAAAACATTAATCTTAAAACCCGAGTCTAGTGCAGTGCTACAGTTAAATAGCAATATGCCCTTTTAACTTGTAAGCAATGGACAATTAACACATAAATTAACTTTGTTGCCAAATCAATACACGAACTTGGTAATTATCGACAATTATCCATATTAGCAAATTAATTTACAAGTTAAGGGGGCAAATTATCAATTTAAGAGGCAATTAACTAACAAATTGAGGGGGCAAATTGCCCATAATCATTAAGTTCGTGTACTAATTTGTCCATAAGTTAATTTATGTGTTAATTGCCCATTATTAACAAGTTGAAGGGGCATATTGCCACTTAAGTCCAATTGGTTATAACTTTACTATAATTTTCTTATATTTATTATTTTAACATATATTTAGTTTTGCTTTTCTACATTTTAAATTGTGTTCTTTTTCTTTTTGCTTTTACGATATTGATCTATTGATTTTTTAATATTAAATCATACACCAATATATTAAAAAGTATATTTATATATGTAAATCACCAATCTTCTTTCAAAGAAACTTTTTACTGTATCAAGATAAAAATATTGCATTAATATTTTAAAAGATAATCGAAAAGAATAATCAAATAATAAAAAGTAATAGATAATTATATAAAATAATTATAACACTTCTTTTAAACATTTTGTATTGAGAAAAAAAAAGAATATTATGCTAATTAAAGCACTTTACTATTTTTCATGTTAAAATTAACATAAAAAAATAGCTTCTCCTTGCCTAGAGAGTAGTAGATTCACTATTGAAATACATTGGGTCAAATACTTTACAGGTAACAAAATTTTTAGAAAATATTAGGATAATACTCTATTTTTTTAAATAATTTGATTTCCTACCTCAATAGAAAAAGATAGAGAAAATACCTCATCATTCTAATGCTTTTATTTTTTTACTTTAAAGTATGTTTATATTATGATTATAACTACTTTTTATTGATTTTTTACTCTAAGTATATATCTTTACTCTTATCATATGATAACTGTCATATTTTTATATTTCTTTCTTTTTTTCTTTCTCTCTCCTCTCTTCTTCTTCTTCTTCTTCCTCTTCTTCTTCTTCTTCTTCTTCTTCTTCAAATTTCTTCTTCTTTTTTATTTCTTCTTTTGTTCTCCATTTTTTTCTTTCTTCTCTATCATTCCTTCATCGCTCCGCCGCCCTTTCTTCATCGCTCCACCGTCGCTCCACTGTTCTTTCATTTTTTATTTTAGCGAACTATTCTTTAATTCATGGTGATTATTGCGATTTTTTAACATTCAAATATAAATAAATTACTCTTGATCTTTTTTTCAATTTTAGATCTAAAAATCTGCATGAAAAAACAATATTATGATGAAAAAAACGATTTTCTGCACAAAAAATGATGTTCTGCAAAAAATACAGCATCTGATTGTCATAACACTGCAGGAAAAAAAAAATTATAAAAAAAAAAGTCTCTGATTATCATATGAGTATCACTGTATTATCATAATGTTATCATAACACTGTATAAAAAAATATTTTCTACAAAAAAAATTGATTATCATGTTGGTATCACTATATTATAATCTCGTAATCATAATATAATCATATGATACCGAGATGATAATGTATTATTGTACCTAAATGATAATGTTATGACAACGACATAATAATAAAATTATGATAACAGTATGATAATATGATACCTATATAAAAAAAATTACAAAACAAATATGATAACGAGATGATAATGTGAAGAAAATAGTATTATAATAAAGTATAATAAGGTCATGTTATCATACTATTATCGTCACCTTATCATCTTATTAGCATAATTTTTTTGTAATTGTTTTTTTTCATACATGTATCATATTATCATATTATCGTACTATTATCTTCACATTATCATCTCGTTATCATAATTTTTTTGTAATTATTTTTTTCATACAGGTATCATATTATCATATTATTATCTTTACATTCTTATCTCATTATCATAATTTTTATGTGATTTGTTTACATATAGGTATCATATTATCATATTGTTATCATAACTTTATTATTTTATTATCATCTGGTTATCATACTGGTGTCATGAATCTTTTTGTAATTCTATTTTCACGTACGTTATCATCTAGTTATCATAAACTTATCATAATTCATTATCATCTAATTATCATACTCCAGTGTTATGATAACGACATGATAATCAGAAACTATTTTATCATACATTATCATAGATATTATCATATATGTACCATAAATATTATCATATCGTTATCATATGATAAAACATTATCATATGACACCATTTCTGTAAAAAAAATTCCATGTAAGTACCATGTTATCATACTATATAAGCTTATCATTATATTATCATGAAAACATTATTGTACTATTATCATTATCGTACATTTGTATTATCATAACCTTATCATAATCATATAATGTTATGATAACGATATGTTAATACAGTGTTATTCATATGATAATCAAACACTGTTTTTTTTAGTAAAAAATCAATTTTCTCTGCAGTGTTATGATACTTACATGATAATGCAGTGATGATACTGTAATACCCCAAAATATTTTAAGATAATTACGTCGTGCCACGTGTCATGATTTCCGATAAATTAAATTAAGAAGAATTTAATTTAATTATATCGGGAATTTAGAATAAATTTTAATAAGTCAATTAGCGGGATTTGGGGATTTAACTTCAGAAATTAATATAAAATAATTTATAAATCCCGTAAGGAATTTTATTTCGCCAAAGTCCGCAAAATAATTTATAGTATTTATGGTAAAAGTTCCGAATCGATCGGAGATCGTTTAAAATTTGGACGCGAATAGGTTATGGACTAAATTGAAACTTTTGAAAAGTTTCAAGGACCAAAGTGCAAATTAGCCAGGTTATATATCATTTCCTTCAGATGAAGGAATCACCAGATCCTTCTTCTCCTTCTTCGTTCCAAAAACGGCGATAACGTACGGTTCGTCGCGCGGTTTCCGTTTCTCGTCCGTTTCCGACGTTCTATAACTCCAAACGATCGTATTTCGACGGGTAATTACGGTAAGCTTGACGTTTTACCGTTTCGTTGATTATATTTTGAGTTATATCGATTCAAAGTTTTAGGCCACGAAACGATTTTATCGTTTATTTGATTATAGGATCGTAGTTGGGTGTTTTGAAGTTAGAAATAGCGTTTTGGATACGTTTTGAGCGTTTTGGCGCGTTGAAGCTCGTCGGAAATCGATTCCCGGACAAAACCTCGTGGCTGTGCGAACGCACAGCAGGACTGTGCGAACGCACAGCAGGACTGTGCGAACGCACAGCAGGACTGTGCGAACGCACAGTCTGCTAGGACTGTGCGAACGCACAGTCCCCTGTGCAATCGCACAGGCAGACGTGCGTACGCACAGTGTTTTCGCCAATCGACCTAGTTCTTCGAGAAAATTGTATACGCGCATATCGAGATTTGAAATGGATTAGTAATTGATTAATGTGAGACATTAACCTAATGAGGTTGAAAGAGAATTGAGTTAAAAGTGATATTTTATCCATAAACGAGTTTGATACCGTTTATCGGGATAATCACGTGAGAGGCACGACGATTAATAAAGTTTAGTGTGTCTAGTCTCGAGTCTAGAGTCAATCTTAGAATAGAATTCTAACTCAAGTCAAATGTTTTAAAAATTTGCTTTAGATCCGGCGAGGCAAGAAGCAGCTGGACCAGTAGTTCGGGAAGCTTGACGTTCTAAAGCCCCGACGTATTTTTGGATAAGCGTTTTCTGTGAGTTTATACGATTTGCTTTTAAAGTATTTATTTAAGCAATTATTTTATATTGCTTTATATTTGAACTGCATGTTTTATATGCGAATTCTTTTTATGAATTGCATATGTTTGATTTGAAACCAGTATTGATCCGATGCAACGTGCTACCTATTGGGCGACAATAGGACTGTGTGATCACCAGTTATGATATGACTCAGCTGGGAGCTGATGATGAATATGAAATTTACGATTGGGTTATGATTTTGATACGAGAGAGTACTCGGCTACGGTGTAGTCTGGAGTCCCCGTATCTAGTGGCTGGGCCACCAGCGAGTTGGACTCGCAATTGATGTTTATGATTGGGTTGATCGATTGATTATTAGTATGTTGAGGATTAAGGTTTCATTCGGATCCTGTACTTGGCTGTATACGATTAAGTATCGTTTATGATTTTATTTGAATACTTATTGGTAAATGTATGAACTCACTCAGTATATCCCAATATACTGACCCCTCACAGATTTCCTTTCAGGATAAAGACGCTTTGAAGCAACGGACTTCTATCCTGCTTCCAGAAGTCTGTATTTTTGAGTATGTAAAGAAACAGTACTTTACTCTTAGAGCTGCAGTAGATAAGTATTTTGCAAGTCAGCTTGTATATATAGTTTTCTGTAAATATAACTTTAACGTTTTAAAGTTTTAAACGTTTTACGCTTGCTGCGTTATCTATATTGTGACTGCCATAGGATATGTATGCCTGGCATGTGTGCTTCTGCATGACACGTGTGTATGTATGTCATGCATGATGTTTATATTTCGCGAAAAATTATTTTACGTTTTTAGGCTTGCTACGGGTTTCGGAGCAACCACTCCCATTCCCTAGCGCTGGTCTCGGCCCTAAGATTGGGTCGTGACAATGTTGGTATCAGAGCATGGTCCAGTTACCATTGCTTATTTTAGAAGAGTGATTTATTTTCCTAGGAATCTACTGCAGCACATAGGATTCGAGTCTTGTCTTTGTTACGTATTCATTTAATTTTTAAACTTTCAGCTTTCCCTCTAGGATGTGAGTCTGTATTACGTGTGTGTTCGCATGTGATGAGATGCGCGTTTAATACGATATGCGATTATGTGGCTAAGTAACGCTGTTTGTCTTGGTCAGGATGTTTGACCAACGACAAGAAGTAGAGCGAGCTGCCGCTGCAGCACGAAATGTTATTGAAGGGGCGCATGACGTCCATATAGAAGCTCAAGACGATTCTTCTGTTCAGGGAGGAGGTGGTGGCCAAGAGGCCCAGGCGCAGGCACCTGGAGTGCAAGCGCAAGCCCAGCAACCTAATGTTGTGGGTTTTGATCTGAATCAGTTTCTTACGGGAATTGCGGCTATGCAAGCTAATCAGGCTGAGGTGCAGAATATTCATCGTGAACAACTTCAACAGCAACAGCTACGTAATGTTGCTTTCACTGACCGAGATATCGTTTTGGCTTATATGCGCCTCAAGCCAACTAAGTTTGACAGTACAGGCGATGCTCTCGATTTCCTCGAAGAAGTAGAACGTAACGCTCGACGCCTGCAAGCTAATGAGAGACAGACCATCATTATGGTGGAAATGTCATTGAAAGGACCTGCGAAAGATTGGTTTCAGCAGCATATTCAGCCAACCATGGACACTATGACCTGGGCTGAATTTGCAAATCACTTTAGGGAATACTTTTTACCATATGCGGTGACGGAGAGTTATCGTAGTCAGTGGTTGACCCTGAGTAGAGGCAACCGGTCTGTGCAAGAGTATGTGACAGAGTTTACCAGGGTGAGTAGGTTTGCACCAGACCTGACTACAGACCCAGTCAGAGTGAACTCGAGGTTTGTAGAGGGTCTAGGAGCTGAATTTGTGAGTCTGACGTCTGATATCGGAAGAACCCTAGTGCAACTGATTGACAGTGCTAGGCAAATGGAAATTTCTCTGATCCGTTTTGGGAGGATTCCTGATCCTTCCAATGTTGCGCCAGTGAGGAGTGATGTGTTTCGCAGCGTACAAAGCGCACCTACCCAATCATACGTTAAGAGTTATTCTCGACCCCCATCACGTCAGGGCGATAAGATGGAATCTTCTACGAGTATTATTTCAACTATTAAAGCTTGTCGAATGTTGAAGAAAGGATGTCAAGGATTCTTAGCGATAGTACGAGACGTGGAAAAGAAAGATGCAACTTTAAGTGACGTACCAGTGGTGTCAGAGTATCCAGACGTTTTCCCAGAGGAATTACCTGGATTACCTCCAGATCGCGAGATTGAGTTTTGTATCGAATTGGTTCCCGGCACGAAACCGATATCGATACCTCCTTATCGTATGGCGCCAGTAGAGCTCAAGGAACTTAAACATCAGCTAGAAGAGTTAGTTGATCGCGGTTTCATCAGACCAAGTGTATCCCCATGGGGTGCACCAGTGCTATTCGTGAAAAAGAAAGATGGATCGCTTCGATTATGTATTGATTATCGACAGCTGAACAAGGTGACGATCAAGAATAAGTATCTGTTACCTAGAATCGACGATTTGTTCGACCAGTTACAAGGAGCGAAGTACTTTTCCAAGATTGATCTGAGATCAGGTTATCATCAGCTAAAGATTCGCGATGATGATGTTCAGAAGACTGCTTTCCGAACTCGATACGGACATTACGAATTCCTCGTTATGTCATTCGGATTGACGAACACCCCAGCAGCCTTCATGGATTTGATGAATAGGATATTCAAACCGTACTTGGATCAGTTTGTGATCGTGTTCATCGACGACATTTTAATTTATTCGCGTACAGAAGAAGAGCACGCTCAACATCTGCGGATAGTATTACAGACGTTAAGAGAGCATCAGCTTTACGCCAAATTCTCTAAATGTGAATTTTGGCTAACGGAAGTGGCTTTCTTAGGACATGTGGTTTCACAAAGCGGCATTAAGGTCGATCCAAAGAAGATTGAAGCGGTAATAGAAT
Source organism: Mercurialis annua (assembly GCF_937616625.2). Taxonomy (NCBI): domain Eukaryota; kingdom Viridiplantae; phylum Streptophyta; class Magnoliopsida; order Malpighiales; family Euphorbiaceae; genus Mercurialis; species Mercurialis annua. Next base: position 51,025,734 of record NC_065570.1, on the reverse strand, counting down.
GGAAGCGGCCTGAATCAGTTACGGAAGTTAGAAGTTTCCTCGGCTTAGCGGGATACTACAGACGATTCGTGCAAGATTTTTCAAGGATCGCCGTACCTTTGACGAAGTTAACTCAGAAAAACGCAAAATTCAACTAGACAGACCAGTGTGAGCTCAGTTTTCTGAAATTGAAAGAGTGCTTGACGACGGCACCAGTCTTAGCGCTACCAGAAGGAATGGAAGGATTCACAGTTTACTGTGATGCGTCAAGAGTTGGACTAGGATGCGTCCTTATGCAACACGGTCGAGTGATTGCATACGCTTTGCGACAGCTTAAGAAGCACGAAACGAACTACCCAACGCATGATCTAGAGCTAGCAGCGGTGATTTTCGCGCTAAAGATCTGGAGACATTATTTATACGGCGCTACGTGCGAGATCTTTACAGATCATAAAAGTTTGAAGTACATTTTTGACCAGCGAGAGTTAAACCTCAGACAGCGGAGATGGATGGAGCTACTAAAAGATTACGACTGCACGATACAATACCATCCAGGCAAGGCCAACGTAGTGGCGGATGCCTTAAGCAGGAAGTCAGCAGGAAGTCTCGCGCACGTTACAACGACATGGCGGAGGCCATTAATCAACGAGATTCATACGATGTTTAGCCAAGGAGTGGAGTTCGAGATTTCATCTCTCGGAAACCTAATGGCTCAGCTAACGATACGATCGACGTTGATAGATCAGATCAAAGAGTTGCAAACAGACGACCCTCAATTAAAATATTTAATTGAGGAAGTTCAACAAGAAAAGAGTCAAGATTTCAGTATCGTCAATGGAATATTGAAATATGGCAATCGAATGTGCGTTCCAGACGTAGAAGACTTAAGACAGAAGATCATGGAAGAGACTCATGGAACGATGTATAGCGTTCATCCAGGTTCTACGAAGATGTATCACGACATCAAATCAACGTACTGGTGGAGCGGAATGAAGAAAGATATCGCAGAGTTTGTGGCTAAATGCCCGACTTGTCAACAAGTCAAGTTGGAGCATCAGCGACCTTACGGATTTCTTCAACCGTTACCCATTCCGGAGTGGAAATGGGAACAGATCACGATGGATTTCGTAATCGGACTACCCAAGACGCAGAAAGGTTTTGATTCTATTTGGGTAATCGTGGATCGTTTGACGAAGTCAGCGCACTTCATTCCTATAAAGACTTATTCTGCAGCAAAGTTGGCGGAGACTTATATCGATAAGATTGTGAGCCTACACGGAGTTTCCGTGTCAATCGTTTCCGACAGAGGTTCCGTATTTACCTCTCATTTCTGGAAGAGCTTACAAGACGCGCTGGGAACGCGATTGAATTTCAGCACTGCGTTTCACCCTCAGACGGACGGCCAGTCTGAGCGAACGATTCAAACGTTAGAAGATATGCTTCGACTATGCGTACTAGACTTCGGAGGTAGTTGGGATACGTACCTATCTCTAGTCGAATTCGCTTACAACAATAGCTATCACTCGAGTATCGAGATGGCTCCATACGAAGCGTTATACGGGCGAAAATGTCGTTCCCCTATCTGTTGGGATGAAGTCGGTGAGCGAAAGCTCACTGGGGCAGAAATCATCCAGATTACGTCAGAAAAAGTTCCGTTGATAAAGCAGCGTTTGAATACTGCTTCCAGTCGACAGAAAAGTTACGCGGACCCCAAGAGAAAAGATATCGAATTTCAGATCGGAGACTACGTGTTTTTTAAAGTATCACCGATGAAGGGAGTAATTCGTTTCGGAAAGAAGGGTAAATTGGCACCGAGATATGTCGGACCTTACCAGATCGTAGAACGCATAGGCTCGGTTGCCTATAAGCTGGATTTGCCACCGGAAATGTCGCAAGTTCATCCTGTCTTCCATATTTCCATGCTTCGGAAATATGTACCAGACCCTTCTCGAATAATTCAACCGCAAGTGGTGGACGTGAGCGAAGAACTAACATACGAAGAACGACCAGTGCAGATTGTCGATACACATATACGACAACTGCGAACGAAAAAAATTCCAATGGTGAAGGTTCTTTGGAGAAGTCAATCAGTAGAAGAGTGCACGTGGGAGACAGAAGAGGATATGAGGCAGAAATATCCATATTTGTTCACTCAAGGTACGTGACTAATTTTAAATTCGAGGACGAATTTATTTTAAGGGGGGGTGAATGCAATACCCCAAAATATTTTAAGATAATTACGTCGTGCCACGTGTCGTGATTTCCGATAAATTAAATTAAGAAGAATTTAATTTAATTATATCGGGAATTTAGAATAAATTTTAATAAGTCAATTAGCGGGATTTGGGGATTTAACTTCAGAAATTAATATAAAATAATTTATAAATCCCGTAAGGAATTTTATTTCGCCAAAGTCCGCGAAATAATTTTTAGTATTTATGGTAAAAGTTCCGAATCGATCGGAGATCGTTTAAAATTTGGACGCGAATAGGTTATGGACTAAATTGAAACTTTTGAAAAGTTTCAAGGACCAAAGTGCAAATTAGCCAGGTTATATATCATTTCCTTCAGATGAAGGAATCACCAGATCCTTCTTCTCCTTCTTCGTTCCAAAAACGGCGATAACGTACGGTTCGTCGCGCGGTTTCCGTTTCTCGTCCGTTTCCGACGTTCTATAACTCCAAACGATCGTATTTCGACGGGTAATTACGGTAAGTTTGACGTTTTACCGTTTCGTTGATTATATTTTGAGTTATATCGATTCAAAGTTTTAGGCCACGAAACGATTTTATCGTTTATTTGATTATAGGATCGTAGTTGGGTGTTTTGAAGTTAGAAATAGCGTTTTGGATACGTTTTGAGCGTTTTGGCGCGTTGAAGCTCGTCGGAAATCGATTCCCGGACAAAACCTCGTGGCTGTGCGTCGCACAGCCGAACTGTGCGAACGCACAGCAGGACTGTGCGAACGCACAGTCTGCTAGGACTGTGCGAACGCACAGTCACACCGTGCAGACGCACAGTCCCCTGTGCAATCGCACATGCAGACGTGCGTACGCACAGTGTTTTCGCCAATCGACCTAGTTCTTCGAGAAAATTGTATACGCGCATATCGAGATTTGAAATGGATTAGTAATTGATTAATGTGAGACATTAACCTAATGAGGTTGAAAGAGAATTGAGTTAAAAGTGATATTTTATCCATAAACGAGTTTGATACCGTTTATCGGGATAATCACGTGAGAGGCACGACGGTTAATAAAGTTTAGTGTGTCTAGTCTCGAGTCTAGAGTCAATCTTAGAATAGAATTCTAACTCAAGTCAAATGTTTTAAAAATTTGCTTTAGATCCGGCAAGGCAAGAAGCAGCTGGACCAGTAGTTCGGGAAGCTTGACGTTCTAAAGCCCCGACGTATTTTTGGATAAGCGTTTTCTGTGAGTTTATACGATTTGCTTTTAAAGTATTTATTTAAGCAATTATTTTATATTGCTTTATATTTGAACTGCATGTTTTATATGCGAATTCTTTTTATGAATTGCATATGTTTGATTTGAAACCAGTATTGATCCGATGCAACGTGCTACCTATTGGGCGACAATAGGACTGTGTGATCACCAGTTTTGATATGACTCAGCTGGGAGCTGATGATGAATATGAAATTTACGATTGGGTTATGATTTTGATACGAGAGAGTACTCGGCTACGGTGTAGTCTGGAGTCCCCGTATCTAGTGGCTGGGCCACCAGCGAGTTGGACTCGCAATTGATGTTTATGATTGGGTTGATCGATTGATTATTAGTATGTTGAGGATTAAGGTTTCATTCGGATCCTGTACTTGGCTGTATACGATTAAGTATCGTTTATGATTTTATTTGAATACTTATTGGTAAATGTATGAACTCACTCAGTATATCCCAATATACTGACCCCTCACAGATTTCCTTTCAGGATAAAGACGCTTTGAAGCAACGGACTTCTATCCTGCTTCCAGAAGTCTGTATTTTTGAGTATGTAAAGAAACAGTACTTTACTCTTAGAGCTGCAGTAGATAAGTATTTTGCAAGTCAGCTTGTATATATAGTTTTCTGTAAATATAACTTTAACGTTTTAAAGTTTTAAACGTTTTACGCTTGCTGCGTCATCTATATTGTGACTGCCAGAGGATATGTATGCCTGGCATGTGTGCTTTTGCATGACACGTGTGTATGTATGTCATGCATGATGTTTATATTTCGCGAAAAATTATTTTACGTTTTTAGGCTTGCTACGGGTTTCGGAGCAACCACTCCCATTCCCTAGCGCCGGTCTCGGCCCTGAGATTGGGTCGTGACAGATACTCATATGATAATCAGAAGCTGTTTTTTTGCAGAAATAGTTTTTTTGTGCAGAAAATCGTTTTTAATACAGATTTTTTAATTTTGTATTGGAAAAATTCAAGAGTAATGTATTTAGATCTGAAATTTAAAAAAAATCGTATTAATCACCACGAGTTGAGGAAAATCGCTAAAATCAAATATGAAAAACGGCAGAACGACGGCGGGATGATGGCGGAACGACGACGGAGCGATGAATTAACGATGAAGAAGAAGAAAATAAAAATGAAGAAGTAATAAATATAAAGAAGAAGAAGAAGAAAATGAAGAAAAAAATGGCGGAAAAAAAAACAGAGAAGAAGAAAGCCAATGGAGAGAAAAGAAAAAAAGAGAAAAAAAAATGACAGTTGTCACTTATAAATCCTAATAATATAGTTAGAGTAAAATAATAATTACGAATAGGTATAATTATAATATAAATAGGTGTTAGAGTAAAAAAGTAAATCTATACTATATATAAAAGCACGGATGGGGGGGGACAGGCAAATTTACCGTGATAGCCTTTTTAATTTATTACTAAACAATGACTTAATCAAAGGTTTTTTTATCTTTATAAATTAGGATATTTATTTTATTATTAAACATTATATACGGTTAGAATTAGAATTTGATTTGAATTGGGAATTAATTATGCAAGACAACACAACTTGAATAAGGAAGCAAATATTAATACACACGGCTACTAATACACGGCTATATATATGCTTATTACTTAGATGTATGCATTATACATGCATGACCTATTAATTGCTAGAGAATTTTGTGCCCTTCATACTAAGTTGGATTGATGAATAAATTCTTCAATTTATTTAGCATGTGTAATTTATTTATTAGTATAAAGTATAAACCAACTCATGAAAATTAATATTTTCTAATCCAAAATAAACTCTAACTAATCTAATATTAATTATATGTAAAATATATTAGTATAAGTATAATAATAAAGATGTTTTCTAATCCAATAAAAACTCTAACTAATTTAATATTAATTATATAATGTTATCAACGTCAATTAAATTTAAAAATCATAAATTGAAGTATAATAATTATTTCTAATAAAAATTCTAATTAATTTAATATTAATTATAATTAAAATAAATTGTTATAATTGTAATGAATTTACTTAATATACAAAGTGACGAGTCACACAACGTGCCACGTGCGTAGCACGTAATGCGGAACTAGTATATTAAAATAGTTAGATATTTTCTCTATTTTTTCCTTGTTGAGGTAGGAAATCATATTATTTTTAAAAAAGGAGTATTTTTCCTATTTTTCTCAAATTTTTAATTTACTTTAAAAAGGATATTAAATGTTAATTTTATTTTATATTTTTCGACAATATTTTTTTATGTGGCCATCTAAGTTAAAAATATTTATCACATCCGCAATCATTACTAAATTATACATTTTAATTAATATCGGCTACTAACTTTTGTGACGTATAGTTAAATTGTTGACATGATAAATGTTATCTGAATAACCCAATTAATTCGGATGACCACATCAGCAATTTTAGATCGGAAAGACCTTTTTGAAATTTTAGAAATTTTAAAGAAATAAATTCAAATTCAATATCTTTTTAAAATAATTTGAAAGTCCGGTGACCCCAAATGTATTTAATCCTAATTTTGATAGTTAAACGTCACCTTTTCTTAAATGTTGGTGGTTGAACAACTTCTTAATATCTCCATTGATATAAAAAAATATGTCTAGCAAACAAAATTATACATAAAAAGAAAAATTAATTTGTATATCTATAATTATGATCAAAATTTGAAAAATAAGTTTATTTTTTAATCAAACCTGTTAAATTGATCAAAAATCCAAAATATAAACCGAGCTAACCGAATTAGTCGTTGATTCAATTAAACACATAAAAATATAAAAAAATAAAAAATATTTGATTCATTAAGTTAACTAAAATTTAAAATCTCAAATCACAGTCGAATCAATTTTTTTATTTATTATACTGAAATAATCGAATTGACCAAAAATATTAATCAAAATAGACACGTTAAATCGGTTTAACCGGTCATTTGCTCACCATATTAACAACTTAGCAAATTTTCTATTTAAATCAATGTACTTAATTACTTCTATAAGTATAATAAATAATAAATTTAAATTCTATTAACCTCACTAGCCCTCTAGAATTGATTTTCTTTTTAATAATGTTTGTTTTTTGTGTGTCTTGGAAGTAACTATGTTGAACTAAAGTTAGTATAGTTCAAAAAAGAATAACTAAATTAGTAGCAGACAATTAAAAGGAAACACACACACACACAAACTGAAAGACATGAAAATAACGTTATTCTATTCTATTTGCATCACAATTTTCTATAATTGTCTCTTTATTTTTAGTTTAGTTTCAGTTTCACCCACCTGTACATCCTCCATTCAATTTTAATTTATTCTTCCATTACAACTCTCTCTCTACACAAATTAGGGTTTTTTGCCCCAAAGTTTTAATCTTTTTTCATCAAGTTTTTGGCTTTGTGTGTCCTTTTAAAACCTGATCAGGGGTTTTGTTTTCATTAGATTCAATTAGGCCCAGAATTATAGTTTCTCTCTTGTTTTTTCTTTGTTTTTAATTTATTGGGTGTTGATGATGCATTTATTTATTTAGAAAAGGTATGATCTTGCTTTTTTCTTTTAATAAAATTTGTTATTTTTCTTATGTATTTAAGTGGTTTGTTTGTACTATGGAATAATTTAATTAGAATGGTCAACTTGTTTTTGTTGTTGTTTTTGCAGGTATAGTGGGCATCATTCAATATAAAACTGGAGTTATTATCAGGATGTTTAGCATTTGTATAATTGATATCATAAGTTTTTTCTTTCACTTGGCTGAATGGCATCCTTTGGAATAGCATATCTGAATTGGGCACTATAAGGCCCTTTTTTCCATAGCATACTTGTCATTCAGGTTTGCAATTGCTTTTCTCCTTTCTTGATGTAAGAATTTTTGTTAGATATGTTTGTGTCCATTGAGCTACACTTTGAAAATATAGCAAATTTTATGTCGGTAGGAGGGTGTTTTCTTTTGTTTATATGTTAGCTTTATTTTACGGAGCTGATTCAGTGCGTTCTGGACATTTTTTAATAGCTTCGTGGGATTGTGTTCTTTGCAGAATTAGGATTGATTTTCGTTTTGTGCCGAGTATTCTGGTTGATGCTTGCAAGTTTGAGGGTTTGATGTATCCTAAGAGCTATTCACTTGCAAGAGTAATGGGCTGTTGTAGCTGTTTTGGTTTCTCCTGGAAGCCCAAACGAACAACGAGGACTGTTACTGTGAGGAATCATAATCTATCCCAGGAACTTTTATTGGATGAAGAAGTTGACGATGAGGACGATGGCTCATACAATGGTAACATTACCGACTCTGCTTACGAGGAGGATGCTGAGTTACCAATCCGTGTTAAACATTCAGAAGAAATTTTAAGATTTAGAGAACAAAATGGAATGATATGTAGGCAATTTCCTGTTAAGGAAACTCAGATACTTATTCGATCAGAGGTAAAAAACTGATTTGAAATGTATTTTCTTTTCATGCATAATTAATTCTAATTTGCACTTTTCATTGTTCTATTATTCCAAATCACTTAGAAATTAATATTTTTCCGAATGAAAATAATACATGTCTGATTCCTATTGCCAGTCCCCATGAAGAAATATGCATACTAGTTTAGAAATTAGGTTCCTAACAATTCATGGACAGTGGTTCCTCTTTGTGTCTATTTGATTCCTACCTTCTTCATAACTAAGCACTGGTTCTTATGCAAATAACTAATTATCAAGTTCAACTTTTTGTAAGTTGCATTTAACAATCCCTTACAGATTTTTATGCATGCATATCCACTTGGACTTTGTCTATCAGCAAGTGTTGCAGTTTACTTTGCTATTTTTTTGAACTTTTAAATTATTTTTGTGAGTTCTTTTGCAGGATGATGATGGTAATAAGATGATTAATGAATATGTTCGTGAGCGGAAGATTGGCGCTGGTAGCTATGGAAAAGTGGTAAGCGTAGTGCTTTGAACGGAATTTTTTATTGCACGACTTGGTTAAAGAAACTGACGTGTTCTGCTTTTTGTCCTTGCTCATCTCATAGGTTTTATATCGAAGCAGTAATGATGGGAAGCATTATGCAATCAAGGTAGCGTGTTTTCCTTATTGTAGAATTTCTCCTATTTTCTTGTGAACAGTCAGAAGCCAATTTATGTTTTATTAAAAGCCCTCCAATCCCCTGCCCCTTCTCATCACAAACACCATAATTTGGCATTTCTTACTATTCTTCAAACAGACTTAATTTGATAGTTCTTATGTTCTTCAATATTAATGCATTTGGAGTTTCAGTTGGTTACAATGAGTTTTTTTTTTTGGACTTGCAGGCTTTTCACAAGTCTCATTTATTGAAGCTGCGGGTTGCACCTTCAGAGACTGCAATGAGTGATGTCCTCCGAGAGGTAAAATATAAATTCTTTTCTTATTAAAGTGCACAGCCAGTTGTAAATTTTATCTCGGTGGTTACTAAATATATATATATTAAACTAAACAGTTGTCCTGAAATGTCTGTGTTTAATAGTGGTTATAAGTGCCAGTAATCATCCATTGAGTCTCAAAATCTTTATTGTTTTTATAATTTCAAGAACTCGCTTCCGTTTTTAGAGAGCCGTTTTTCATGTGTCTGTAGTTTTAGTCGGCTCATAAACAATGTACACCACTGATGGAGGAAGTTAATAATCTTTAAATCTTTTTCCTCTCTTGTTGCAGGTTCTGATCATGAAAATGTTGAACCACCCTAATATTATCAATCTCATTGAGGTGATTGATGACCCAAACACAGATCATTTCTACATGGGTATTTATGACTAAATTCCTTTTTTTCCTTTGTTGTTCATTGTCTCTTTGCTCCTCTATTGGTACTCTTTTAATCTTAAGGAATTCTCTTATTACTTCTGTTAACTGCAATTATTTTTATTTTTTCTCAGTTCTTGAATATGTGGATGGAAAATGGGATTGGGAAGGTTCTGGTCCTCTTGGAGAAATTACCGCTAGAAAATACTTGCGGGATATTGTATCTGGGCTAATGTATCTGCATTCCCATGTAAGTTGCTGACAACACCATGCTTGCAGATTTTATTTCTGAATCATTATTGTCTATTTGTCTTGCTGTGTGCTTTCTTGAATAATAACAAATTTTCTTGTTCATATGCAAGTAATATTTTGCTTTTGCACCTCTGATTTTTTAACGTATAGTCGTATACTAATAGCAGTGATTTTCTCTTATGAAAGCCATGTTTAGGAACCAATCTCTTTACATGTCATTTTATTTTAATTAGTAGCATGCCCTTAGCATATTAATCTGAAGAGTTCTTTTGATAAACGACAATACATGCTATGATATGCTGAAACAAATGCAAGTTAATTAGGAACGTGTTGCCATGAAGCATCTCTGAAGTAACAGTTTAGGTTTCGGGCTATATGGTAAGATGATGAATTTTGTTAGTAAAATTAAAAGTTCCACAAGCTGCAGGATTGTAAGTCAAAGACTTTACAGTTGCAGACACTAAGCGTCTCAGTCAAATTGTTACATTATCATCAACTTTCAAGGAAACTAAGTAATTGATTAACCTAGTAAAATTTTGCTGGTGAAATTTTCTATCTGTAACGATTTTATGGACTCAGTTACAGATATTTTACTACTTTTATATTTGAAATAGCTTTCTGATTTCTCTGTGTTCGTCAAGATGTTTTGCAGATGCTGTTCTTGCAACTCTCTTTTATGCAGATGTCATGCTTTCTTTGATGCACGGATAAGGGGATTGTTATATATACTGATCTTTTCTTTTTTCTTAATTAACAGAATATAGTGCATGGTGATATTAAACCTGACAATTTGTTGGTTACTAGTTCGGGTATTGTGAAGATAGGAGATTTCAGTGTTAGCCAGGTCTTTGAGGTAAGAAAATGCCTCCTTCATGTAGCTAAAGAAATCACTTATCTTGGACAATGGTGTATGCTACTCCCTCCATTTTTTATTTAGTTGTCACTTTAAGGTAAATTTCTAATATGAAGAAAGTGATTTCTTTGTCTTAAATTATAAATGTAAAGACTAATATAACCTTCTTTATTACACCCATTTGTGAAGAATTAGCTTTATAAATTGAATTACCTATTTAATTAAGTGATTTGATAAGGACAAATTTGGAATGTAATTGTAAAAGTCATCTAGAAATCCAAAGTATCATCTATTTATATAGACAAATACATTTTCTTTCATGGACAACTAAATAAAAACAGAGGGAGTACCTGTAAATGTAGATATTACGTCTTTGATTTTATTTACTTTTGTTATTGTCATTGATATTCGTGTTACTACTTTAATTCATTTATGACAAATGCTAGGTGCTATGGAGAAATATGTTATTATGTAGATAATTAAGTGGTCATTGACTTGTAAGGGCCAAGGGGTATTCTTCCTAATAACATATCAACTAACATAAGTTGATACTTTATCATAAGTTTGTTATTTTGTTTGTGTATCATCATTTCTAGGGTGTTGGTTTATGTTAAAACTGATGTTTGATGCGGTTTTATGATTTTGCATTCATTATGTCATTTTGCCCTTTGAGTTCGTTCATTAAAAGTAGATTTTGGATTACTAGTAGAAGGAACTTTGAAACTTTTCAGAGACGGGGACAGAACTAAGATTGGCATGATTGGTGCTTAAAGTCTCAGGCTGTTTATTGTAATTGAGGATCTGGTCTTTCTACTGTGGTCCAAAAATGTCAAATGCTCAAATATAAATGTATCTGTGTAGCACGAAGCTGAAACCAAAAATATTGAAATGGAAAATGGGGAAATATAGTATTCAAGAAGTTTTTGCAGAATTTAGAAATGCGTTGTGTGCATGTAAATAGTCTTTAAGTCATTGCTGTAGGTGTGGGATCTTTTTCGTCCTTTTGAGCATTCCCGCTTGTAGTCTTTAAGTCATTGCTGTAGAAATGCATTGCGTGCATGTGCATAAGAGCTGCAACTTGGAGCTACACTAGAGCTAATGATTGGTATATCAGCATTGCTGCAGCAGTTCATACAAGTATCTGCTTATTATTGAAGTATGCACAGTAGCTGATAAAACAAGTTCTCCTGGTCCAGTTTATGGCGATAGTGAAAATATAGCTTGCTTTTTGTAGATTGAGAAATGGATAGTGAACATTCTGACATTTATCATAATTTATTTTTCGTTTTCTTTATAGTTTTTACATCACCCTTTATTGCAGGATGATAATGATGAACTTCGCCGGTCTCCTGGGACCCCTGTTTTCACTGCACCTGAGTGCTGTCTAGGTTAGTTCTCCATGCTCGGAAACGTTGTACTAGGAATTTGAAAAAAATCAATCCTAAATAAACTGATAATCAAGCCAAACCAAACCGATAATCAAGCCACACCAAACCGATAATCAAACCAAACCAAACCAAACTGATAATCAAACGAACCAATAAATTCAGTTCAGTTTTGGTACATATCAAACCGAACTGTCTGTTTTGGTTTATCCTTATAATTTTACCACAGTTCGATTTTGAAAACAATTAAAATTCCAGTTTGGTTGGGTTAGAATTAAATGCACAATTCTATGCTATAGGAATACTTAGATGGATGAGGAATATATTGACCGATGTTCTAACTTTGCTCTTGTTTTGATTAAACAGGTCTAACCTATCATGGGAAAGCTGCTGACACATGGGCAGTAGGAGTGACTTTGTACTGCATGGTTCTTGGACAATACCCTTTTCTTGGAGAAACACTACAGGATACATACGATAAGGCAAGCAATTCTTTTTTTTTTCTCTCAGAAATTTGCATTTCAGCTTGCTCTGTAACTGCAAGTAACATGTTTGATGAAATTTCTTCCCTTTGTCCAGATTGTTAACAACATTTTAGCACTCCCAAATGAAATGAACCCTCAGCTTAAGGACTTACTTGAAGGACTTCTTTGCAAAGGTGAGCGGCATATATATTTTTAGTCTGAGTCATTCTTTGAATTTCTGGCTAGAGCTGTGTCTTTTTATTCGTTTACAACTAGGGGTGTGCATTCAGTTCGAACTGAACTGAAATTCTTATTTATTTTCAAGACCGAACTGAATTTACTAGACATCAAGCAACCCAAACTCAACTAGTCGGTTCGGTATTTTCGGTTTGTTTGTACAAAATAATTGAAACTTTTGTACCTCTGAAACCAAACTGAAAAATTAAAATATATTTATGATGTCAAACCGAACCGAACAGAATCAAATTCTTCAGTTCGATTCAGTTATTCGGTTTGGTTCAGTTTTTTACACTTCTATCTACAGCCATGTTTGTGTCTCTGTCTTCGATCTATGTTTTGAACTGAAAATTTGTTACATGCAGACCCGAAACAGAGGTTGACGTTAGATTCTGTAGCGAATCATAGTTGGGTTACGGGAGAAGATGGACCCGTTTCTCAATATCTATGCTGGTGTAAGCGCAATAGCCTTCATATGGAACAATCTAATGGGAGCAATGATGAAGCACACACGACGATCATTAATTCTGATGATAATCATACTTACTAAAATATATCGAGTAGTTTGATCTGTTGGTGTATAGTAGGAAACTTGGCACGCCTTTTCGTTTTATATTTTATTTTTTTTCTTTTAGTTTTGGTGCATCTTTTTGATTGTCGAGGGAGGGAGGCATGCAATATGCGCCAATGCCGACCAACTCCGGGGAAAAGTTAGTGTAGGTTTTGGCTGATTCAGGTTAAGTTGTAATGATTATGGAAAATATTTCGAGCTTTATATTCGTGAAAATGCTAGTATGATTTTTGAGGTGTCTTTTTTTGTTAAAAACAAATTATTTCTCTTAATTGTATGATCTGTTTCAACTTAAAGTTGTTTGTTCCTTGTTAACCTAATGAAATGCAGTTTCTACCACAAAGAAGATTTGCCTTAGCATATTGTATTGGAAGTTGAAAATGGTAAAGGGTTGTTTTAATTTGTGTTTTAATAGTCGGACTGGATCAGACCAGAGGTGAATCTGGTTTGGTTCCTTTTAAAAATGAATTATTGTCCAACAGTTTTGAACCAAAAAAGTTCTATAGGGTGTTATTTTTTCATACGAATCTTGTACATAGATGTATTTATAAAATTATTTTAAAAATTAACATTTTTTTTTTAGCGGTTTGATCGATTTTGAACTGTGAACTGGTCTAATTTTAGTTTAATAAGAAATTTTAAATTTAAACTTGATATAAACAATTGTAATGAAATTTGAAAGGAAAATATTACTAGTGTTCTCGGAGTCTAATCCGTTTCCACTTTAATTAATCGGCGTTGAATATAGTCAATAGTTCGATCATAAACAAAGAAATTAATGGTACACTCCACCGTCCAAATTAAAGGCCAAAGTTAAAACAAAATGAAAATGTCTTCTTTATTTAGCAACTAAAAAGAAATAAAGAAAATTCATCAGCCGTCGTCATGAATACTTGCACGACTCTCCTCCTCTTTATGAAAACGAATACATATAAAAAAAAGTATAAGGTAAAAAAAACACATGATTTTTTTTTAAAGTACAGATTAGCTCTTTTATTTTGTTAGGCACAATTAAGATCTTGTGTTCTTAAAATTGAATAATTAAATCCTTGTTTTTTTTAAATCGAACAAATAAATCCTTTTAGTTTATTTTTCGACACTTACCCCCTCAAATTCTTGGTAAATATTTTAAACATTGAAATTTTAAACGTTTTTCCTATATTATTATGAGATACATGTCACCTATTAACGAGTATTTCTAATAGTATTGGAAGAAAGGGGTTATTTGTTCTCTTTAAAAACAAAGAGGGTTTAATTATACCAAAAAAATAAAAAGGTTGATCTGTATTTTTGTGAAAATTACGTGGGTTTTTTTTATACCTTTTGCCTATAAAAAACAAAGACTAAATATTTTTATTTTCAATACTACTCAAAGTATTCCCAATAAACTCTCTAGAAAAGTCAAGCTCTTTAAATTAAAAAATATAACATTAAAATACAAATTTAATGAACTAACTATTATGTAAATTTAGAGAAAAGAGTGAGTTTGACTCTCTATATGTGGAGAGCCAATTTTTACTCTATATTCTATATTTCATCAATTATATTTATTTCGAAGTTAAATTATATATATATATATATATATATTGCTAATCCAATATGAAAGAAAAAAAAGAATAATTTAATTAATATTTATTGAAAAAAAGTAAAGTAAAGAGTTAAAAATTAGAGAGTCTATTGGATTAAAACTAAATAAAAATTATTTTAATTTAAAATGCTCTTTAGTCTTTATTTAAAAGAAGATACTCTTCATTATAAAAAAAACACCATTAGGAATGCTCTAATATTATTTTGGCAAAATTGTTTTTTAAATTTATATTTTTTATATATTTTATCAACTGCGAATTGTTTAATTATATTTTTTTGTCAAGGTTTAATTATATTTCAATTTGAACAATTCTATTTCAATTATATCCAAATATTTTGATCAATTGCAACCAAATTTTTACAATATTTTTTTTTAAAAAATTAGACCGCATTTTAAAAGGTTGGGCTCAACTAATAAATAACGCAAAAATTAAAATTTAAATGGTGTGACGCAAAAATTTGGACATCATTACAGCAATCTTTTCAAATTGAATTTAATTATAAAAATTAAAAAATTCAATCATAATTAATAAAAATTGCAAATGTTTGAATTTTAAAAATAATTTTACCTTCTTCATTTCTACAAGTCAAATTTTCGAGTTACGTGAAACCAAATATCTTTAAATATCTAATCTTTATAAAGTAATGCGCCGGTGTATAGCCAATCGATGGAAAAATGTTATATTTAAAGACAATATCATTCAAGTAACTAAATCAATTAACTCTATGTTTTATTTCTTAGCAAGGAGTTGGAGTATCGATCAAGATATTTAAAATATTAAATACTCTTTTCAATATTGCTTTTTCTATTCAATTTGACGTGAAATGAAAATTTAGCTCAAGAAACAAAACTAGTTTTCTTCGATTTTTTTATAATTAAATTATATTTCTCTTTAAATTACTTTTTACTAAAATACCCATTAGTGTGTAAAGGCATGGGGAATATCCATGAATAGAAATATAAAAGAATTGAAAAAACTCATCTAAAAATAAGAAAATGTTTTCGTGATTTGAATTGAATTTCGATGAAACAATATGATCGATGCAATAACAAATAAATAGAAACAAAAATACTTCAAGTGGCATTTGTATTAAGTGTATTTTCATGGAAGACTCTTTATAAATAAGGAGTTTTTTTCTCGTAATAAAAAATATCAGCATCACTTGACACGAATTTCAAAAAGAAAGATTTCTCGATTTTAGATCTCTCTAACTTTGTTCTCCATCATTTTGACTTAATTTTTGTTTCGCTATTTGTTTAAGAATATGAATACATAGTCGGAATAAGCATCATGTTGCTTGGCAGAACAATTGAGTGATGCATCCTAGATGGGGCTAATAATCACCCATGGCACCTCAACTTTAGGAGTACGGACGCTAAACCCCCTGATGTTTAAAAACGGACGCTAAACCCCCTGAACTTTGAGGCGGCGCTCACTAAACCCCTTTTGGACGAAATATGACCAAAATACCCCTGGCGCCGTTTTTTTGGTCAACTGACTTTTTTTTCAAAAAAAATCTGACACTGTCACATCAGCTGCCACGTCAGTAAAATACCTTAAAAATTTCAAACACCCAAAATACCCCTAATTTGATTTAGAAAAAGACAAAAAAATAAATCAACCCAATCTAAATCAAAAGATTAACTCAACACCCGACCAGACCACCTCCACCCGACTGGACCACACCGGAAAATTTTTCCGGTCATCTTCCGGATCTGTTCCTGAGGAACAGATCCATCGTCGTCTATTCCTCAGTGAGGAACAGATCCCGGCGGCGGCGGTGGTGGTTATGGTGGCGGCGGCGGCGGCGGTTGTGGTGGCGGTGGTGGTGGTTGTGGTGGCGGTTCGGGTGAAAGTGGTTTGGTTGGATGTCATTGGGTTGATTTGATTTAGGGGTATTTTAGGTGTTTTAATTTTTAGGGTAGTTTGGTGACGTGGCAGCTGACGTGGCGCCACTATTTATTTATTTTTTTTTTGAAAAAAAGTCAGTTGACCAAAAAAAACGGCGCCAGGGGTATTTTGGTCATATTTCGTCCAAAAGGGATTTAGTGAGCGCCGCCTCAAAGTTCAGGGGGTTTAGCGCCCGTTTTTAAACATCAGGGGGTTTAGCGCCCGTACCCCTAAAATTGAGGTGCCATGGGTGATTATTAGCCCCTAAATGGAGGTGTTCGGAAAGGACATGTTGCTTCAGTTCAATATCGTCAAACATTTCCGACTATTGCATAGTCCATATTCTTTCAAGGCCTATCTCAAGTCTTATATAAAAAAGAAATAAATAAAATAAAATATGTTTTTTACTAGATTAAGAATTCCTTTATCGAAAATGAACTCCGATAAAAAGACAAATAATATCAAATTTTCACTTGTATTAATAGTTCTTGATGATTATAAAAGACGGTGTACAATTATTTTAGTTTCTCTTTTTTCTACTATATATAAAATTTTGCCTCATCTCTTGATCGAATTTTTGGTTCCACTTCCCATTGTAAAAGTAAAACAATACTTCATAGTATAGTAGTGCATTGAAAAGAAAAAATGTCAGAATAAAACTTCGTTGATTTTCGATGGAAGAAACCCCACTTGGATTTTCTAGTTAAAAAAACAAACAACATTAACATTCAGAAAAGGAGGTACAATTTATATAAGTCTTTTGTTGTTTTTGTGGAGCCCAACTTAATGTATTGTGAGAGTACATAAATCAAATTTTTGTGTAGAATACATATCCTTTAGCTTCTCATTTGTATTTATTAAAAAAATATAATCTTTTTCAATTTAAGTAATATATTTTATGAACAAAAAATTTCTAAGAAATAAAATAAATTTGTATAAGTTGTTCTGCTATATCACTCTCTTTTTCTGGTAAAAATAAAAATAAATAAATTATAAAATATAAATATACAGTTATAATTCAACTATTATTTAATAACCTAATGTTATAATTATTTAATATTAATTAGTAAAATTTAGTATCAAATTTAATGTAATAATTATAATTATAAATAAAAGTTACCTCTTTAAGTCTTTAAATATAAAAATTATTAAGTATACATATAAAATTTAAATTGATTAATTAACCAACACTGGATTAGAAAAAAAAATATAGCGTAACAGTTTAAGAATCTACCATGACTCCAAAAGTAAGACTTTCTTACTATTTCAATTATACAACAATTTTATTCTATTTTTATTAATTATTGATATATGTGCATAAACTTGCTTAAAATTGAAGTTCGGCTCGATCTGAATCTGTAATATATTTGAAATTTACAAATTGGCTTTGGATTGATTTAAATTTTTTTTTATATAATAGAGATACATGACAAATCTACATATATTTGATATGACTTCATCTAAATTTGAATAGTGAATAAATATTAAATAATTCCAAACTTAGATTATATTTACATTTATTCAAAAATACTTAAATTTGATTAGGTTAAATTTATTCATAAAATAATATTTTAATTTCTACATTCTTCTTAACTTGATTTGTGTTTTCGATTTTTTTCAAGCTTCCACTTTTATTGACTATTGGCTTCATGTTATTTCTATTGAACAAATGAGCCACTCATCCGTGGAGTTTTTGGCACATACATGTTTTCTACTTTGGTTTATCTGAAAAGTGCGTAATGCGAAGGTATTTAACTATTACATTTATAAAGAATTTGAGACATATCAGATGGCTTTTAAGGCATCTTCTGATATTTTCATCGTCAACCATTCCATTTCTCCACATGTATTTCAACACTATGATCTTTCTCTAGTTCAATCTTGGCTTTTAAGGTGCAAATGATCTCCTATCTCAATTTGTTAGGAGTGAAGTCGAAAATCCTGAAATGTCTTGGGTTCCAACTCTTTTGGAGACAAGATGGAGAAAATTATTTGAAGGTTTATGGATGGGTATAAAAAGAAGACTCCAAACGTCGAGAGCAGCGGCTGCGACATCGTTCTACCATGATGATGAGTTTTGTAGGCGATGCATTCAACGTAAACGGCGTGGATGACGTGATTAACGTAAAATTTGCACATAATTGTAAACACTAGTATATATCAAATGTTATAAATATAATAATATAAATTTTGTATATCTCTGTTAAAAAAATCTTGACTTTAAGGCAGTTACATTTATTGAAGATAACAATTCCATTTCTTCACATGGATTATAATACCGTGATCGTTTTCTTGTTCAATCTTGGAAACAACCTCCTATTAATCGTTTTAAAGTCAGCTTTGATGTTACTTTTGATTCCCACAATAATTTTGGTACAATTGCTGCATTATTTAAAAATCCAGCAGGCCAAATAGTTGGTAAATTCTCAGCTACTTTTTGAAAAATATGGGATACTAGTATATTGGAAGCTGGCATTACGAGAAACCATGAATTGGGCATTATCTTTAGTTGGTGTCGAGTGATTTTTGAAGGAGACACATTACAAGTTTTGTAGGTTATAAATTCAAGAAAAAAATATTCTTTACTCAATCTTGGAGAATTTATCAGGATATTTGGTGTCTCAACTCCAATTATTTTTAGAAAAGATAGATTGCATTAATTAAAGAGATGATGAATCGGCCAGGACATGTTGAATAACATTAGGAGGGGTATACACCTTCCATCTTGCATATCTATTGGTATTGCCTAAAAACTTTCTTTGCTATATAATGAGTGATGAATGTGGGATGTTGGACATGAGTCTCCAAACCCTGTAGAATAGACAAAATAAGGAGCAACGGGTGAGGGTGGGTCTCAGGACCCCATACCCACTCTAATGCTTAAGCCAGTTACGGTTATGGAAGAAAGTGGAATGAATTAGCTAGAATTTTCATACCTCCTGACAGGTGAATTTGTTCCCTAATTATAGATTTCTCAACATATCTGCCTTTTCCTGGGCGACATGGGACTCTTTCGGTTTATACTATTTTACTTTATGTTATTCCATCATTAATTCCCCCACCGGTTTTGCGTTAGCTAGGTATTTATGCCTAAAGTTACCAACATAAATTTTTGTTTTCATGGTTTTGCTTTTGCCGCTTTTTTTATTTCCTTGCTGTTCAGTATGTGTCAGCATAGGTTTTGATGCTTTGTGTCTCGTGACCCATGGCTTCTGGAATTTTTACTTCTGTCTGTTTCATTTATTTTTGTGACTTGTTTTGGTTATGCGCTTTCAAGCCAAGCCAAACCAAGTCACACTCTAAAGTCGGGACAACCATTCTTTCCTTGTTTTCCTTCTTTATGGGGTTCGTTCTGTACACTTTATAACTTGTTTTGGTTTTTGGGTTTTGTTTAACCAAACCAAAACAAGATACCAGATGATCGGGAATACTTTTGATTTTCACTTACTCCCCTCTTTCCTTTCTTTTTTATTTTCTTAGCCTTCGTATTTATAGCATTCTGGATAGTGCGTTACAGCTGCCTTACCTTTCTGTATTCTCCACCTTTCTCGCGCGTCGTGCTCTTGTTATTAATTATGTTTTGACGGCTGGGTTGGTTATGCTTCCTCGTTTGTAGCATTGGCAGTAAATGCAGTTACTTTATTGTTATTTACTACATCTTCTTTTGTCGCTTTTGCCCTTTGGTTTCCCCTCTTTGCCTTCTAGGGAAAGATTATAAATAAGTCTTATTTTTTTTTTATTTCTTTTGGTATCCTCTCTTTGAACTTTCTGGCTCTCTTCTTATCTTCTTGTTTGTTTCAGTTTCCTTTCTCAAAAATGGTAAAGAATATTTTTGATGCTATGGATGCGGGTATGTTGAGTGATGATGATATGACCGTCATGCCTAGTCTTCTTCTTCTTGATCGTCCCTCTATTCCTTTCATTTCTCTTTTGTCTAATAACAAGGATGGTGTCTCTGTTGCTTTGGATGGTCATCCCGTTCCTACCACTGCTACTTCTTTGGCATCTCTTTCGGCGATTATTTCGATTGTTTCCTCGCCTGGGGCATTATCATTGGTCACCATTGATTTTGTATCGGTTGTGGTGGTGTCATCTTTGGCGCCTGATTTTTCTACTTCTTTACCTTTGCTTTCCTCCAAGGGGGGAAGGAAGCGTCCCACCACTGGTCCTCCTAATTTTTCTTCTAAGTCAACTTAAATCGGATCCTCTGTGACATTTATATTTTTTTTCTTATTGCTTCATTATCATCATATTGAGGTATGTTATTCTTGTTCTCTATTCCTCCACCATACACTATTAAGCTATATTAAGGGCATAACTTGGGTTATTCAGGCATATTGGACATTTTGTAGAGTATGTCAAAACTCTTTTTAGTGTATGTTTAATGTGTATTCTCTATGTTCTATTTCCTTTCTAAGGAACATCTTATGTTATGCACCTAGGTTCGCAAACTTCCTAGTGCATCCTCTATGTGACAGCCATCTATCTCATATAAGGTACGTCTGTGCTATATTGGTTTGCCTTATTGGCCAAACTGTATCTATCGTGAGCAATGTGATAACACAGAGCATACGCGTCGTATCTTGGGGCTGCTGACTAGGTTAGTCTCGTTCTCGGATCACTGTTCCTGATCGGCGACCTCTAATCCGCTTCGGACTACCCCTGGTTGCTGCCACTGGATTAAAATACTCACTTGGTTCAGGAACATCTCACTAATGTTCGGGTAATTGCGCTCTTCTTCGATGATGAAGAACAATTGAGCAAAATTACCCCGGCGTTCGAGTGCGTCCTCGATCTAATTAGCTTCACCAGCTATATGAGAGTGATGCTTGAATACTTTATTTGAGCATAACAAATCGTTCATTTAATTTTAGGCTTAATTACAAAAAAAACCCACCTTTTAGCCCCTTTTCAAATCACCATGACATTGTAATTTTGTCAGCTGCACCCTAATTCGCACTTTTGGTTTTCAATTCCACCCTTAAGTACTAAATTGATCTCTTCTCTAATTAGAAAAAGTTAAAATAAGTTATCCATTTTTAATTTTTTGTGTGCAAAAGAGTTCAAACGAGTACTTTATAAGGGTTTTTATAAATTTTTCCCGAGTGAAAAAGAGTCCAATTTGATTTTGAGGGTGAAATTGAAACCCAAAAGTGCAAATTAGGGTGTAGCTGACAAAATTATAACGTCAGGGTGCAACTGAAAAGAGGTTAAAAGGTAGGGTTTTTTGGTGATTAAGTCTTAATTTTAAATAAAATTTCTATGTTTACAACGTGGGCGTGAAAAGTTATTGACAAATGTTTTACTTTTATCGAAATGACTTTATCCAAACTTTGAATTGCTTGAATATTTTATTATACCTAAGTATTCTTTTTTACTAAAGTTTCAATTTTGAGGGACACACGCACGTTATGAATACCAGGCAGTAATAAAATGGCTAATTGTTGTAAAAAGGCTAAATTTTTTATAAAAATTTCATAAAAGTTTTTATCTTTCAATTTTGTCGATTTTGGCCAAAAACTGAATATTTGGTTTTACAAAAGTCATGACTTTTTAATTTTGTCGATTTTAGCCAAAAATGAATTATTTGGTTTCACAAAAGTCCTGAACTTTCAATATTTGGCATGCCACATAGGCGCCACATAGGCGTCACATAGGCAAATTGAAATCAAAATGAGAGTTGGCCACAACTGAAACCAAATAATTTGTTTTTGGCCAAAATCGACAAAATTGAAAGGTCAGGACTTTTGTGAAACTTTTATGAAAGATTTGGCCTTTTTACGACATTTGGCCTAATAAAATCCTCATTTTATAGCAATTTAATTTTTGATTGAAGTTTGTATATATATGCCTAAGCTTTTTGTGTATTAATTAACCTCAGTATTTAACAAAATGTCATGATTTAATCATATAACTCACTGCAAATTAAAAAGACATTATTTATTGTAATCCAAATAAAACATTTAACTTTTCGAAACTATTCATAAAAAAAAACCTTTTCAAAACTATCAATTAGTATTTCTAATAGTCTAACCACTTAAAAATATCCAAATTTTCGATTTGTTTTAGTTTTGGTCTATCATTTTAAAAATATAAATTTTAATTTATTTCCATAAATACATTTTAATTACGGCCAATTAGACACATATAAAAAAGTATTTATGAACAAATCTATCATTTTTAAAATATAAAGACATTTATCAAAATTAGACTGCAATTTGATGAAATTAAAGCGCTTTATTATAAATGAAAGAAAAATTGATATATATTTTTAAAAGCAAATAGTTAACTACAATTTAGATTAAATTAATATTTTTAAAAGATTCGACCATAATAAAGAATTTTACAATGAAATATTTTTAAATAATTAAGTCTATTTCTATGGGTGGCATGGGATTCTTCTTTTACCTTTTTTCTTATCTTTGTAAATCACAAAGCCAAATAACAAGTGGTGCAAAAGAAAGAAAAAGGTTTGCAAGCATAGCCCTCTAGGAACATAAATGTTAAAAAAATTAAGAATATGTACTTAATGAAAAGTTTAAAAATGATAAAAAAGAGATGAATATAATAAGAAAAAGGAAGAGGGAAAGAGCAATTTCAAAAGGACTAATATTGGAGGTAAGAGTAATATAATAAATAGGTTAAATGAGGTTCATGTGATATTTAATTAAAGTAAAAAATTAAATAGTTTCACTTAAAAAAACCCTTCTTTATTTATGAAATTTCTTCTATTCATGTGATTTAGATTAAAGAAAGGCATTAAGTTTCACATGGATTTTGATAGGGTATCTACTCATGAAATTGGTGTTTATCTAAAGTAATGAGCTGGTACCCATCATTTGCCCTCACATTTAAAGCACATAGGAACAAATATGGTAGGGGGGGAGAGAATAAGTCCAACAACTCCAAGTTAATGCATGCTTATACCCAACTAAATCAACCCTAATTTCACTTCTATCTTATTCTCCCTATATATTCATCAAACATTATGTTAATAATAAAATTTAATTAATTTAATTTTTCACATTCCATAATATATTAGTATGTATATTAGCAACGTTTGAATTTTTACGATTCTGCTATTTTAGTATATTAACTCTTATTTCGTTTAAAATAGTATTCCGACTTTTAAAAGTGTGTCAAACGAGTCTTTTATCATTTTTTTATTATCGGACTACTAATAATTTTTAAAATAAATTTAAATTACTGTTATAATGTGTTATTTTATCCATTATATATATTTATATATATGTAAAATATTTGCTAATATGACAAAAAGAATAAGCAAGTATTATTTTTTAGTACATCGATGGTCTAATAACAATTAAAAAGATTTGTTTGCTATTTAAAAAAAGGGTTAATTACATATAAAATCAACACCTTTACACGAATTTTCAAAAATAACACGACCTTTAAAACGTGTCAATTCAGGGCATCACCTTTCATTTCTTTTCAAAAACAACATGGGCATGTTTTTTGATAAAATTTTGCTGACTTGGACAGCCGATGAGAGTGTCACGTGTCACGTCACGTCAGCAAAAATGCCACTAAAAATGTGCCCATGTTAATTTTGAAAAGAAATGAAAGGTGGTGCCCTGAATTGCCACGTTTTAAAGGTCGTGTTATTTTTGCAATTTCGTGTAAAGGTGGTGATTTTATACGTAATTAACCCTTAAAAAAACACTAATTTTGAAAAAATGAAATAGTAAATTGAAAAAGATCAAATGACATAGTAGATATTTCCACTTTTATATAAATAAATTAAATTCCCATTATATGATGAGCATATCAGTAAAATCAACCCAACAACTCTCTGTGAGTTAAATAGTTAAATAGCCTTATTTAATTAATATAATATATACTTTTATAAGTGAAACCACTCATTTGTTTGAAAGTTATAATGTCCATGTCCTATTTTAATTTTATTTTTTCTTCTGTTTCTTTTCCTATGAATAAAGTGGTTGTTGAACCTAAAATTCTAGTGTTTCTCATTCATAAGCAAGTATATATTTCCACTTTAATAACTTTGCTTTGCATTTTAGGTAATATAAGAATAGGTAGCCAAAGAAGGAAATACTTGTGTGCATTATGATTATGGTGTGTGAATAAATGAAAGTTGTGTAAGGGTAGATCTATAGTTGATGTTTCAATGCCTATGCGTATTTGTATTATCTTCTTTTCAGAAATTTTTATATAAATCAGTTCTATCACGTCATCCAGATAAATTCTGAAATACAAAAAAATATGTCATGTCAATATACAACATATTTCTCACAATTATAAATATACAGGTGATATTTTGAGATTTGTTGTTTGTTTAAATAAAAAATAAAAATTATCTAGACATAAGAGATGTTTGAATATTAACGTAACACATATATTGCATAAACAATTTTTCTTATTTTTCAAAAAAAATTCTTGTTTTTTAAAAATTTGTATCCATGCAAAGTTAGAGTAATAAGCATATGAAATGCGGTAGAGAAAGAAGCATTGAATAGTTATAGAATCACTATCTAAATTTATTTCCTTTAAAACTTTGGTGGCACACCACAATGCAAAAAGTTTCTTATATCAAATGCAAGTCATAACACTATCACCAATTTATTTAATTCTTTGTTTATATTAGACATCTTATTATGGTTTTCACCTTTCAGTTCCACCCACTTATTTTTAATGTGTTTATTGTTTTAACTTTTTTATATGATTCAGAAAAATGTCAACATACATATTTTATATCTAAAAAACTATATTTCTCAATAAATTATTAAAATATAATGCCATCAGTAATTGAATTATCTTTCATTTTTATAGCTAAATGTGAAGTATTTGACTTCATCAAATTTCTACCCTAGTTATAATTTTCTAAAAATTACTATTAATTTAAAGAGTTGGATGCTATTAACCTAACCTCATTTTTTATCTGATTAAATCCGGAGTATCATTAGAGATATAGTCAAGAACAAAATTCTTACTTATGTGAAAATATAAAAATCTATCATCATATTTGCTTTAGAATCTGCGTTTCAAGAACCAAATTAGATATTTTAATTTGATCAAATAAACAATCAATTAAAAATTCGTTCAGTCTGTTTGTTCTTTTAATTTATTTTATTAATCATAGAAAGAGGGAGCACATGTAAAAAAAAAAAAACTCACAACCTAACAAATTACTATCCAACGTTTTTAACATTTGATCTATAATTTATTGGTTGTTTTTCAAATTAATATTTATGATTTAATCTTTTTAAAATAAACAAATTATTACATTTAAAACTATATATATAAACTAATTGAACATATTGTCCATTTGATTAAACGTGAATTAATTGGCTCCACCAATTAGTCCACAGGTTCAATCTTTTAAAAACACTGGTTGGAATAAACTTTGACCAAATTAGACATATTACTTATGTGAAAATATAAAAATCCATCATCATATTTACTTTAAAATATGCGTTCTAAGAACCAAATTAGAAATTTTAGTTTGATCAAATAAACTATCAATTAAAGGTCCGTTCAGTTTGTTTGTTCTTTTAATTTATTTTATTAATCATATAAAGAGGGAGCATATGTAAAAAAATACCCAGTATTTTTAACATTTGAGCTACTATAATTTATTGGTTGTTTTTTTAAATTAATACTTATGATTTAATCTCTTTAAAATAAACAAATTATTACATTTAAAACTATATATATATGTTATTAAACTAATTGACGTATTGTCCATTTGATTAAACGTGAATTAATTGGCTCCACCAATTAGTCCACAGATTCAATCTTTTGAAAACACAGCTTGGAATAAACTTTGACCAAATTAAGTTTGATTTTTAATGCTTTGATAATACTTTAGACTTTCATAATAAGTTTAAAATCGGTCCCATTATATGATAAATAAGGAGAAAATATGATATTCACATCAAATATAAATTCAAATAACGAAAATGTAGAAAAGCATTTACTGAAAGTTTAATCAATTAATGTAAAAAATTATATTTACAAATTGTTTTGATTATAAAAAAATTCGGTATTTAAATTTGAATATAAATAAATGTCTATCACTAATCTATAAAAAAAGTATTTAATTTATTATATACCCTAAATAAATAAAAATAAAAAAGATTACACATTGGAAGAAAAATCAAATAAAGAAAATGAGAGAGAAAAGAGAAAAAGTTAAGAAAGAAGACAATTTTGCTACTCTTTGCGTGCCGCCTGCAGAAAACAAACATTAAAAAAACAATCACAAGAATTTGTTTTAATTTGGGGATTTTACAAATTATAGAAAACTAGAGGGGCATGTAAGCAAAAAAGAAGAAGAAAAAAACCAAAGTAGTAGTAGCGTAATAAAATTTCAGTTTTA
This sequence comes from Mercurialis annua, assembly GCF_937616625.2. Classification (NCBI taxonomy): domain Eukaryota; kingdom Viridiplantae; phylum Streptophyta; class Magnoliopsida; order Malpighiales; family Euphorbiaceae; genus Mercurialis; species Mercurialis annua. The sequence continues at coordinate 50,998,926 of NC_065570.1, read as the reverse complement.
TAACGCCCATTTCTCTCTCTCTTTATCAGTTTCAGCTTCTCTGTCTTAACACAAAAGTACAAAAGCTATATCTTACATTAACACCAACTTACCTCTCTCTATCCCGCCGGATTCCGGCGATATGTTTATCGGAAACCCTTTCCCGGCCTTTTCTCCGGTCTCCCAGAATCCAAGATCCAGTGTCTCCGTTATTATTTCTGGTAAGCGCTCTACTTTAATATATTGTTTTGATTTTAGCTTTGTTTAATTAGCCTTATAGTTACCTGGTAAGTTAGGATCCGGGTTCTTATTGTGAGACTGGATTTGGATCGGAGCTGAAAATTTATTAACTTGTTTAGTTTGATTAGTTTGATTAGTTTTTAATTTTTTGGTTGTGAATTGATTGTGTTGTTGTGATTTTTTTCAGAGAATAAATCTGTTTGGATTGCTGGAAATCAAGTGGAGAGCTTTCTTGGAAAATTTTGGTAATTTGGTGGGTTGTTTTAGCTGGGATTATTGATGTTGTTGTATCTTTTTTGGTGATTGGGTTTTCTCTATACTTTTAATTTTGTTTTTGGGGTGGGTTTTTGTTTTAGAATCTAGAGGAAAAATAGATGTTCTTGGTTTATCTAATCTAGCTCAACAGTTGATTGAGAGTTGTGGAGATGAAGATGTATAGAATTGATTTATTTGATTGATGGAAAAGATAAACAGATGGGTACTGATTGTCTGCAAAGATAGGAATTTGTTTTCGGGATATTGGGAGCATAATCAACAACTGTTTCGTAGCTCTACTTGTTGATTTGGTGTTTTTATCTTTGGATTAGTAATACATAGAAAGAACAAAGTACTTTTTAAGGTTATAATTCGATGGAGGACGAGGAGGAAGTGATGCGTCGTTTGATAATAAATAGGAGAGGAGTAAATAATGGTCGGCTGCGTTTAGGATCAAGTGATTCACTTCTCCCTGGCCTTATTGATGATGTTGCGTTGAATTGTCTAGCTTGGGCATGTCGATCGGATTATGCTTCATTAGCGTGTATAAACAAGAGGTTTCATAGGCTAATAGAAAGTGGATATTTATATGGGCTAAGGAAGCAATTGGGAATCTCCGAGCATTGGGTGTACTTAGTTTGTGACCCTAGAGGATGGGAGGCATTTGATCCTGTGAGAAAGAAATGGATGGTTTTGCCGAAGATACCTTGCGATGACTGTTTTAATCACGCAGATAAAGAGTCCTTAGCTGTGGGTAGCGAACTGTTGGTTTTTGGGCGTGAGCTATATGGTTTTGCTATTTGGAAGTATAGTTTAATTCGTCGTGGTTGGGTCAAGTGCGAAGGGATGAATCGTCCCCGATGTCTTTTTGGATCAGGTAGCTTTGGTGCTATTTCTGTTGTTGCAGGAGGAAGCGATAGTAGTGGGAATGTATTGAATTCCGCAGAACTGTATGATTCTGTAACAGGTAGATGGGAAATGCTACCAAACATGCATTCACCTCGTAGATTATGCTCTGGGTTTTTTATGGATGGCAAATTCTACGTGATTGGAGGGATGTCAAGTCCCACCGCCACCGTCTCATTGACTTGTGGGGAGGAGTATGATTTTGAGACAAGGAAATGGAGGACGATAGAGGGGATGTATCCAAATGTTAACAGACCTGCTCAGGCTCCTCCGCTTGTCGCAGTCGTGGACAATCAGCTGTATGCTGTTGAGTATCTAACTAACATGGTGAAGAAATACAATAAGGTGAAGAATTCTTGGGAGGTGTTGGGGAGACTCCCCGTGAGGGCGGATTCCTCAAATGGTTGGGGTTTAGCTTTTAAGGCTTGTGGCGAGGAAATTCTAGTTGTCGGGGGACAAAGGGGCCCAGAAGGTGAAGCTGTTGTGCTTAATTCTTGGTGTCCAAAGTCCGGGGTCAATAATGGAACTTTGGATTGGAAGGTTCTTGGTGTGAAGGACAATGTTGGTGTGTTTGTTTTCAATTGCGCGGTTATGGGTTGTTGACGATTCATTTAGATCGACTCAACGGAGGTTGCAGGTTACTGCAATTTAACCTGCCCTTTTAGGGTTCTTCATGAAAGTTTATTCAATTGACTTACTTTGTCACTGAGATAGCACTTTTCCATATGAGAATTTGGTTTCTTTTTTCTTTAACATCCCTGTATTTAAGTTTGCGTGTTTCGCTTCAAGGTTCTGCATTTCATTTGCTTTCTTTCAGAGAGTACTGAGTAGGATCACTCTGGTAAATGCTCTTTTCCTTTTTCTCATCCTCATGTTAAGTTATATTTCTGATCACAGCTAATAAATTGAAAACCATTGTTGTTTTACGGTTCGATCTTATTCTTTGACACTCACATTCTGTTAGTCTGTTTTGAGTGACTTATATCATATTCCGACTTATGATTTTTCATCGTCAAAACACATGAAGTTATATGCTTTTATTGATATTCTCAGCATTTGCTCGGACACAGAAAAGAAACTGGAATTTGGAAACGGTGAAACAACTTTTTATCAGAATAGGTTATAAATATACAGTTTTGAAGTTTTAGAAGTATTATAGCAAACGGGAAAAAAAAAAGCTGAATCGTAAGACTCCATAAGCTTCCGTGTAACATAGATTCAAAATAGTTTTGGTTGAGATCTTGTTGATCGATAAATGACATATTTGGTGCATGGTTTAAAGTCCGTATAGTTATGGAGAGTCGGATGCCGATGATGCGAGATGAAATCATTGTGTGTACGCATGCTGCTTATAGAAGATGGTACTGAACTTTGTAACTAACAATAGCATCGTCTGCATTATTGATCTTTCTTTTTGACTTACAAAAAAGAAAAGAAAATTCATTGAAGATGTTGAATCTTGTGACAGAAGAACAAATGTTTGCTGATAAATGTACTTACAGATGGATCCAATAGTGCTTTGGAATTTGCTGCAGAATACAGCTATATGCTTTGTTTTAATGTGCTTACGATTGTTTGAGATGTGAACAGTTTATTTCTTGTGATTGCATTTATGTTCTTTTCTACTATGCTTTATACTCTCAGCTAGGGGTGCACCGAACTGAATTAATTGAAAAATCGAACTGGACGGAACTATATAATTCTAAAGATAAAAAAAAATACAGGAAATCAAAATATATCTTGAGCATATTACTTTAAGACTCCTCACGTTTGTTATGGTTTACAATTTGGTATACCTTGTTTGAAAATCAAACGATTTGGTATCTCAGTTTTGATTCCGTCAACAATTAAGGGTTTTTGTTAGTTCCGTTTATAATTTGATATTTACTTTTAAACGATTTGGTACCTCACTTTCAATTATGTTAACAATTTGATACCTCACTTTTAATTATGTGAACAATTTGGTATCTCATTTTCAAATGATTTGGTACCTTACATTTCATTCCGTTAATGATTTAATACCTATATTTAACAGAAGGTTGTAAGTGTCGGTAAAATTAAAACTGAGGTTTCAAGTCGTTTGATTTTCGAAAAAGGATACCAAACTGTGAATTTATGATAAACGTAGGGGTTTTAGAATAATTTGTTTTATATATATATATATATATCTTAAATTTCTAGAAACTGCATTATTTTGTTTATTACGCTAAAAACGCTTTTAACCATTACTTTCTCCTTTTCAAATCGAAAGACAATTTAATATTAATTTAAATATTTAGAAAAAGAGTACTTATGAAGACAACATAAATAATTAACAAAAAATACACATTTATTCTTTGTTTATACATGTTAATTAATCATTCAATTCAAACGACAATAATCTTGTATAATTTTAAATTAAAAGATAAAAATACGAGATGTCATTTTCGAAATTTTCTCTTTTGTATAATGACAATGTTTGGTGATTGGGGCCAATGCTTTATCTAGAATGTCTTGATTGGTTTATAGGTGATCATTTTGTCTAACACAACTTCCACTTTGCCATTAACAAAACAAAACAAAACAAAATTAGTTGCGTCTTTGGATAGCTTAAAGGAAATACAAAAGTGAAAAAAACATTTTAAAAAATCATAATTTATAAACTTTATGTAAATATATGTACAAAGTTCTGAAAATTTTATTTTGATTTTTTGTTATTTTCTCAAGTTTAACTTTTGTTAATAGAGGTGAGTATGCTTCACTTTAGTTCAATTTAATAAAACATACAATGAAATAAATAAATAAAAAATCAAATGGCATAACTATTTATATAAGAATTAATTAAAACTAATTATCGGGTTGGTTTGATTTTGTTCTGTTTATTTGATATAAATTTAAATAAAAATTACATGTTAATTAGGTTAATGTAATAATACATATGAAGCTTGGTGTTTTGATTCATTCGATTAACTAATGATAAAAATCAAACTACAAAACTAAAAGTCATATTTTTTGATTATTTACTGTTGATTTGTTTCTTTTGTAATCATCTAATCAATCCAATTAAACTTAAATTTCGAATTATTAATTTAATTTAGTTTTTTTGTTATACTAACCACTTGAGCACTTAGCTGTGGAAGCTAAGACTTTATGTGTGTAAGGTTGGGGTTCGACCCCGAATTCTCGAAGCTTATTGTTTGACTGATTTAAAAATAAATAAAAATTTCTATTAATTAATTTTTACCAATTTTTGCTAATTTCGGCTAACAACTAACTTATACTAGTAGCTTTATATTTGATAAAATAAAAAAGAGTTAAGGTAAAAAAATGATTCTAATGTTTACCCTGCGGCTCACATTCCTCCCTAATGTTTTTCGAGTCTCAAAAATGACCCTAACGTTACCAAAGTGAGACAAATATATTCTCTATCTACCGGTATGTGCTTTAACATTAACTCGGCTGACGTGTCATACAATTAGCCGTTGCCCTAATGTTTTTAAAATCTCAAATATGACCCTAATATTATTAAAGTGGAACAAATATAGCCCTAACGTTAATAAAGTGGAACAAAGATACTCGCTGTCTAACAATAAAGGATATATATACTCTACTTTGATAAGGTTAGGATAAATTTTGAGACTCAAACACCATTAGAAGGAAATATGAATTATAGGATAAATATTTGGGTCATTGTTGTACCTTCTCCCAATAAAAAAGTTGTACTAAGTTCAAATTATCTAACACATTACCACTCCTACTAGCCAAGCCAACACAACACAACTGTCACGTGACCTAATACGACATGACGCAGCAATCACAACTCGCCAGCTCATACGCGTCCTTGTAAATAGCGTGAATTACTTTTAAAAAATAGACAAATAACAAATTAACTTTTCCCAACAGTCAAAATTTTCCTTTCATTTCTCACCATCCAAACACCAGACAGAATGGGAAATTCCGGCAGCAACAACCGTCGCCACCACTATTACAACAACAACCACCACCACCACCAGAATCACCCCCACCCGCAATCTGAGATAACCACAAGTCAATACGCATTTGCTGCACCATCGTCACAATATCCAAACCCTAATTTACCTTACAATAATAATTACCCAAATTACCCTCCACCACCACCTCCTCCTCCACCTGGATACTACACTCAGCAGCCTGTGCCGTTTTACCATAATAATTACCATGGTTATCCTTTCGGTGTAGCTCCGCCAATGATTTCAGCGCCGGTAGAGCATCAAAAAGCTATTACTATAAAGAATGACGTTAATGTAAGAAAAGATAGTATTAGGGTTGAGGAAGATGATCAGATTCCTGGCAAATTTCTTGTTTCTTTCATTTTTGATGCTACTGCTCCTGGAAGGTACTTTTTGGTTTCAATTTCGTCCTTTTATAAGAAATTGTGTGCCCTGTAATAGATTCTATTTGTTTGATATAAAATATGTAAATTGAATTGTGTATGGCAGCATTACGGTTGCATTTTTTGCGAAAGAAGGCGAAGATTGTAACCTGATAGCAACAAAAGAAAATGTACTTCAGCCCGTAACTGTATCATTTGAGCAAGGTATTGGACAGAAGTTCAGACAACCTTCTGGTATGGGAATTGATTTTTCGATGTTTGACGGGGTAGAGTTAATGGAGGAAAATGCACATGGAGTGTTTCCTCTCATGATGAAAGCTAATGCACACACATCGAATAATGATGGGTCAGAAGCAAATGCAACTGGAAATTCTCAAATTACATTAGCTGTGTTTGATAAAAAAGAGGAAGATAAGTACTTGGTTAGAGTAATGAAACAGATTCTGTGGGTGAATGGTACAAGATATGAGCTGCAGGAAATTTACGGAATTGGGAACTCTGTCGATGTTGAATCTGATGGCAATGATTCCGGAAAAGAATGCGTCATCTGCTTAACGGAACCACGAGACACTGCTGTCCTCCCGTGCAGACATATGGTAAATACGTATATATTACTTCGTATGCATTTCATATTAAGAATATAAGAAGTTCCTTCTAGAGCTTAATTCTTTCAGTCAGCAGTTGTTTTGAGTCTTGTTTGTGCCATTCTTATTAGGTCTAACAAAATGAGTGGGCGGTCATCGAACTATAAAGTGCTTGTTTGGTTTGTTTGGAATTCTGATTATTCATCTGTTTTACTGGATGCAGTGTATGTGCAGCACATGTGCGAAGGTTTTGCGATTCCAAACAGCTCGATGCCCCATATGCAGGCAACCAGTTGACCGCCTCCTAGAAATTAAGGTGAAGGACGAGGTGGAAGATTGAGACTTGTTATGTTGCGAAAGAATTCTCATTGTGAACTTCATGATTTATGTCTTACATAGCTTCACATGACAAAAAGAAGACATGGTATGAAGTTTTCATTTCCTTATCTCACCATTCTGCAATTTTTTATAATTGGAATTGTACTGTAACTAGTTTAAGCCAATGGCTTCTTATGTATACACAATCTTATGCTATGTTATAAGCTGCCTTCAGCTTTAAACATGTTTATCATAGTAAAATAGTCAATTTAATCTTCGGGCTTTGCCTATAATTTTTTTATATAAAATAACAATATTATCTATGTTTGATTTATGACGTGCCGTTCTCATTGTTTCATAGATGATTATCTTGGTGGCATTGTTTTATGCAAATTTGATACAGACGTGTTTGCATAGTGTAATAAGCAGCAAACACTATAAAAAAATTAGGTTTGCCAGTGAGCAATATGCGAACGATGTCTAAAGTGGTCGCAGTAGAAGTATCCATAAGGGCCATAACTATTTCCAGTCTTCAAATCAGATTGAGTATTAACTAATCCCGTCAACTATAATTTCCAATCATACAATATAAGCTGGAGTGCATAGGTGCATGCAGGAAGCAAATGGCTTATATAATAATATTAACCTCAGCCAGGTAGAATTTTGCACTGCTTCTGAAAAACTACAATTCTTTCACTCTCTCAGTTTTAAAAAAATCAGAGTATTTGCTATTTTCTAGCGCAATTTTCAGGAGCATTCGAGGATTTTTTTTATGGCAGAGAATTTTCATCTCATTAAGAAAAAAAATTCTCCCAACTATTTTTCCAGGTGCAGTTTCTGTCCTTTCTCTTATTTATTTTTGTGATTTGTTAATTCTATTTTCATTTTCTTTACGTATTTTTTATTAATCAAAATAATTTGAGATTTTTATATGCTTTTTAACTTGGGATTTTGATGTTTCTATAGTTTTATTGCTTTCACTTTGAACTTGATTGAAAGTATAACCTTGCTGATAACTAAGTTATTGTTTTATTGTTTTTTTTTTTGAGATGAGTAAAATCGCAAAAATTAATTTTAGCTTAAGGTTATTTGTTTTATTATTTTTTCTCTTTTCTTACTTTTGGTTGAATTTCTACTGGTGGCTGTTTGGTTTATTGAAAAAGACGAGAAAATTACTTACAAATTTGTTGATAAAAGCACTAGAATGTCGCTGGTTTTGAACCGCTATCACTGCTTGTTTGATAGATTTATGATAGAACTTATTTTTCCTTAGATTCATTTTTTTAGTCAGCTGAAATTATGTCTGTTTTCTTGATTTAGAATATTTGAGTGCTAGATTATGGAAGTGTAAGTTTCATATGCAACTGATTCAAAGATAGATTTTAAATTGATTTTTTTGTTTGCTCTCTAGAATCAGTTAATTTGCATTGTTGGGTCTTAATTTTTTTTTTTAAATTGAATCCCAAAGGTTATAATTCAACTTTATTCAGTAAATAAATATGATATCTTTTTCATTCCTTTAACAGTCAAAGAAATTGGCAGTATCGGAATATTTATCTGATTGCTTTTGAAGAAGCATCAACGGCTTGTAAAGAAGCCAACGATGACATCAACTAAGTTGCTAACTTGTTGGATAATGCGGTTAATCCATCTACTATTATTTCGGTTTTTAGCGGCTTATTCAGTTCAAATCTTACTTCTGCTTTGGATTTAACTTTTTTTTTGTTCTACGATACGAATTCCAAGGATGGTGTGCTAAGTAATAGGAAAGGGTTTAATAGAGAAATAATATGTAAAGTATAAATACAGACTAGTGGATATGTATCCAAACTTGTGGCCGATGTGGCATACATACCTATGCTTTCTTATACTTTTATTTGTAAGACTAAACAGGAACAGAAATCTTAGGTCAAATCCAATGACAATTAGTTCTGGTTTCTTTTTTATCATATTGTGATTTTCATTTCTGAAATTGATTGTTAATACTCAAGAGTCAAGATTACTAGAGGGAGAAAAAGAGAGAAGACATATGGTTATAACCTCACCCTACTATTAGTCATGATTAAGAATTTCTGTACTTATTTTATGTTTGTTAACATCTTTCATGCGACTTGCTCCTATTATCCATCTTATTTCAGGCTGTTTCACTTCTAATGAAAGCCATAGGATGGCAAGGTGGAAGCATAGCCCTTAAGACACTAAAATGAGTTGTAGCTGCCGAATATCACGCACGGGATGCACTAGTGACACAAGGACTTAAGTAAGTTCTTTACTAAATTGTTAAAATTATCTATCATAGTGATTTATTGCCAATGGACTTCAGTTTGAATCTAATTGATGCAAATTTATTTTGAATATACCTAAAAACAAAATTATGCAGTTGAAAAGAGCATTATTCAATGGCGTGTATAGCCATTGGATCAAAGTTTTTTTTTTTCTTTAACAAAATACTTGAATACATGTGTAGAACCTGGTAAGCAGAAAGAATTCATTATGCATGCTAAAGAATTCAACCAGGTAGATGGTAACATAATTAAGATCAGAAAGTTTGCAATACCCTAGATGGTACAACTCATTTTATATGCTTCTAAGCATGAAATTAAGCATGAAAGTGCGATTAAACTGCTTGAATTGTGGAATTACTAATACACACTGATGATTGGAACTCAAAACTGGAAATATTTCTTACGTGGTTCATGTGATGAGTGTTCAAATTACACATTTTTTGTCTTAATCACTTAATCATTCGACTTCTTTAACTTATGGATGTAGGCACCTGTTGTATAACTTCATACTACTGCTAGTCATGATTAAGAATTTCTGTACTTTCTTATGCTGGTTAACTTTATTCATGTTACTTACTCCTGTTATCCTTCTAATTTCAGGTTGTTCCACTTAAAATGAAATACATAGGATGACAAGGTGGAAGCATACTAGCCTTGAGACATTAAAATGGGTTGTAGTTGCTGAATGCACGCACAGGATGCACTAGTTGCACAAGGACTCAAGTAAGTTTTTTACTAAAGTGTTAACCTTACCAATCATATTGCCGATGGACTTCTATTAGAATCTACCTTTGATGCAACTTTATTTGAATATACCTAAAATAACATGGAAGAAGGTGAAAAAGAGACCCTCATGTATACCCTATGTTATAGTAACATTTTCTCATGACTAATGAAGTGGTGTTGATTTTGGTTTCAGGGCATTACAGGAATTTTTGAGATTGAATCATAGAGATGGAAAGTCTGAACTCAAAGCTGTACCTGCAAAATACATAATGAAGGAAAACGAAAGGCTGAGGAAAAAAACACAGATTCTGAACCAGGAAAATCAAGCATTCTACTTTGGGGTTAGCTGCATGCACAATGAGTTTTTGGGATTTTTATAAGGTCGACAGGAGCAAATCTTGGCGAGTGCAGGCCATGGCAAAACTTGACGATAGTCTCTTCCAGCTCAATGTCGAGGTCTAAGGGATGGCGAACTCTCAAGGGAGTCTGTATTTCCTGGTTGTGTTTTCACCTATCATCCATTTGTTATGAGGGTGCAGTGGCCATGGCACGAGCTGCTCTGAAGCTCTAGATTAGGATTTTACAGAGGTGGGGAAATCTGTGAGTTTTCGCGTACCTGAGAGTTATGTAGTTTGACACAGTTACTTGCTAGCTTTCATTGATACATAACAAGCATTAAAAGGCTGCTATAGTAATTGAATTGTTCTATTATTGGTTTAATCTCCGTAGATACTTCTGATAAGGCTTGATGAAACAAACAACAGCTATGCACTGAATACAAAACAACACAGCCTTCTCCATGCACAACATCACATCCAATTCCCTTATCTCATTCTATTACAAACATTTGCTGATGCATGCAAATCTTCAAATAAAATTTAAATGTATGAACAAAAACAAAGTACTTCTATTATATAATTTAAATGTGCAGTCGATCCTCTAATAGTTAATATTCTATAAATTAATAATTCTAATAATTAATAGAAAATTGAGAGAACCAACTTCGTTCCACGTCGGATAATTAATAATTCTATTATTTAATAATTAATAAAATTTAAAATTTAAAATATATTTTATATGAATATTAATTATAGAGATTTTTTTAAAGAAATATATAACAATTGATGATTTATTTGAGGCAATACTAACCTTAATTCATAAAGTGGAAGTTAAAATACCATCAAATTGTGACTTTCTTATTATTTTGAGAAATTTTAAAAGAAATTATTAGATAAACAAATTAAAGTAAGTAAAGTATCTCTAGTATAAAAAATATTAAAAATTATTTTACCTTATGAATACAACTTTTTAATAATTATTTTTTGATTTAATATCAATTGATATTTTTTATATTGAATATAAAATTATTTCTTTTAAATTGAGTGATTGTAAAGTGTATTTAGTTAGTTTTTTTATAATATAATATTAATATTAGGTCTATTAATGTAGATGCTTTAAAATATCTTTTTATAATTTTTTTTATACAAATTCAATAAATTAATAATTCCAATAATTAATAAATGTATGATCCACCATATGTATTAATTATCAGAGGGTCGACTGTATACAGAAACTGAATAAGAAAAGATACTTTTATTATGTAAGTGTTCTCTAAAAATATACAACTGCCAATTTACAATACCATTTCAAAAAAAAAAATACTAAAATTGTTAAAAGCAGCGTGAGCTTTCATTTCCATTAATTACTCAGAAACAGTTAATTAGAAGCAAACATAATTCAAGTTTAAATTATCTTTCAAAACCCTACAGCAGCCAAAATAATTATTTAATTTTAAATTCAAACAGTTCATAATCAGGTAACTGGTTTGCACATATCTAAACTGTTAATTATCCGTTTCTACTAATCTAAAATAAAGTTCGCAAGCTAGGTTTTTTATGTAAAGGCAATGTGTTCCGTAAATCGTCGGCATAAAAATATTCCGTTTTATCTCAAGTGACATATTACTAGAGTTTTAGATGCCTTTTTTTATTTTTGATTTTTACGAGCCGGCTGGACCCAAATTTGGGGGTAAGCTCTCCCGAACACACATTTTTTCCGTTCACAAAATTCAAATTCAAGATCTTGATTAAGGGACATCAAACTCCCAACCGTTTGTGCCAATACGTGTCGATCTTTTTTGATCGAGCCGTAGATGGACCCAAAAAGGGGGTAAACTCTCCCGACACATATTTTCTCCGTTTTCAAGACTCGAATTTAAATTTTGCTTAAGGGAAACTAGGCTCCCTACCACCTAGAACCAACATGAGAAGGTGTTTTTTTAGCATTTTTTAGGCATTTTTTTTCCACAAAATGCCACCGTATTGATATCCGGTTATATTTTATGAGACATATTTTTGGTACTTTGTATACTCATATAAAATAGCAGAGTAGATTGCCTATTTTCTTTTTCGAGCCGGAGACGGACCTAATTAAATGGGGGTAAGCTCTTCCAGCACACACCTTTTCCTTTCACAAGGCTTAAAACTCAAGACCTTGCTTAAGGGGAAACGAGCTCCTTACCGCTTGAAACCGATATGTGTTGGTATTTTTGTAAAACCTGTCTAAAAGCAAGATTAAGGACTCGTTTCAAGGGACAATTAACTGTAAAAATTTGTACGAAACTAGTGTCCATGCGAAATAAAATGACGAATCAATTAAATATTTTCTAAGGCTGCTATAAGCTTAAGAATAATAATTCTCGTAAGAAGAATGTTTTCTATAAAATTAACAGTTGAATCAAGTGTGTGTGTGAACACACTTTTGTGTGAAAAATTCAAAATAAGGAAAGTGCATTAAATTCCCACATTGGTAAGGAGTGTGTCTTATCATGGGTTTATATGGAGTGGTTTATTCACTTGGGTTTGGGCCTCAAGAGGTACCCAGTTTTGTGAGTGGGTTAGGAGTTAAATCCTTACCGATTTACCACACGCGCGCGCGCCGTCTGTCCGGTCGGCCGGCCTGGCCTGGCTTGGTTTGGTTGGTTCGAGCACTAATTTTTTATAACGTTTTTATTTGAATTTTTTTGCAACTAAACACTATCCTTGAATCATCTCCCTCGCATTTAATTTCATTTAACTGATTTTATTTCATTTAAAAACAGATTTCAGTTTTTATGGCTTTTAATGCTTTGTCCCCTTTATTTTTCCTATAAATAGAGGTTGTCCTCTCATTTGCTTTCTACACCAGAATTACAGAGCTCAGTCTTGAGTAAAAAGAAAAACACATCAGTGTTTATAATTTCGATCTTGACCAATCAGAATAAGTGTTATTGAGCTGTCATCACAGTGCAGTGGTGGCAGTATTGTTCGGCTGTTTTATCCTAGGGACGACGTGGTTGATCGTCAGCTTTGCACCTTCGAGCTGAGCCGCGAAACGTCTAAAAGAGAGCGACCTAGTCCGCGACTCAGCCTTTTCAGAATTCTAAGTTTTAACAGCAATTGTTCCAACATTAACTAGGCATACCTCAATCATCATCGTATAGAAACAAAAGTTCAAGGCTCAGGAAACATTCTGGACATCCCTTTATAAAACCTTCGGACACAGAAATTAACTAGGCACACATCCTAGGTTTTATATACTATAGAATCGAACGTTCATTGTAAAATTAAAAATGTAAAAGCGTTAAAATGTAAAGTTAAAGATTAAAAGGTCAGGAAAAGTTGAATAACCCAAAATCTTTTTTTTTTAAAAAACTTGTATTTTTGTGGAGTTTAATGAAACTGACCGTTCTAAAAAACTAAAAAAAAATACCCGACTGAATTACCGACATATTCAATTCGGTTCGGTTCTGAAAAAAAAGGGTTTAGTTTTGAGCAATCATCGATTTGCATGGTTATTTTTTTACAGAGTTTTTCGGGTTCGACCTTGGAAGTGAACCAACGGAATGCTCACCCCAATGTTTTATATAGTATAGAATTAATAAAGGCCAATGTTTTCTATAAAATTAACTAGGCACACCTCAATCATCATCGTATAGAAACAAAAGTTCAAGGCTCAGGAAACATTCTGGACATCCCTTTAAAAACCTTCGGACACAGAAATTGACCAGGCACACATCCTAGGTTTTATATACTATAGAATTGAACATTCATGGTAAAATTTAAAATGTAAAAGCGATAAAATGTAAAGTTAAAGATTAAAAGGTCAGAAAAAGTTGAATAACCCAAAATTTATTTATTAAAAAAAAAACTTGTATTTTAGTGGGTTTTCATGAAAGTGACTGTTCTAAAAAACCAAAAAAAAATCTAACTGAATTACCGACATATTCAGTTCGGTTCGGTTATGAAAAAAAAGGGTTTAGTTTTGAGCATTCATCAGTTTGCATGGTTGTTTCTTTACAGAGTTTTTCGGGTTCGGCTTTGGAAGCGAATCGACAGAATGCTCACCCCAATGTTTTATATAGTATAGAATTAATAAAGGCCAATGTTTGATATAGTAAAGAATTAATAAAGGTTGATGAAGAATTAATAAAGGATGATGAAACGTACCAAACCCTTGACGAAAGCACCAGAAATAGAAGAGGATTGGTTGTTGAAGTTGGGGTCGGAGACCGGCAAAGTCTTGGTTGAAGATGCGACATTAATGCGAGGGCGGAACCTTGAAGGTTTGTTGGGTCGGAAGAGATGCTTTGTTTTGGATGTTGGAGGTTTTAGGGTGACGAAGAGATATGCCTTTGAGACACTAAAATGATATTTCTCGATAAGGTACGTCATGGTCTTTGAATTTGACGGAGTTGAGGATGAGGTTTTTGACGGAGTTGAGGATGAGGTTTTTGACGGAGATGATGGGGTTGAAGATTGTGTTTTTGACGGAGATGGTGAGATTTTTGACGGAGATGATGAGATTTTTGACAGAGATGAGACTAAATCTCTGCGGAAGTGATGGCAGCACACAATGGCGGACCCAGAAATATTTTATAAGGTGGTCAAAATTATATTGAAACTTTATAAGATAAGTAAAATTGACAACAAATAAATTTTAAGGTGGGCAAACTATATAATTTAAGGTGACAAAATTATAATTTTCAATTTCATATCAACGTGTTTTTAAAGAGACTCAAAATTATAAGGTGGGCAGTTGCCCACCATACGCTCTTCCTAGGTCCGCCCCTGGCAGCACATATGGTTTCTTGAGGAAGAAGAAAGACGATCCATGATTGCTTGGGCTAGGGTTTTTGAGTTCTTTCTTCACTCACTTCTCTTTAATATCTTATTTTAAGAAGTCCTACGTAAAACTATTTCACTTAATCAAGATTAGGAGGATTCTAACTCTTAGCTTTCATTCAACGTCACTAGACAAATCAATCCCCGCTTACGATACTTACATATGTAATTAGAAATTAAGTGCAGTATTTTGGTAATTATTTATAGGTTTTTTCGTATATGGTGTAATTTCTTCTAATATCAAAAGCAAATTTAATTGGGCCATGGGCTGAATTCAAATCGTCTACTCCGTTACGTTGAGCTATTCGGTCAAAAATTAAAAACCGACTGTGCCGAATTATATATAAATTAAAACTAAATTTTTAATTTTAAGAATTAAAGCCGATAATGTGTAACCATATTTTGTGATTCCGTTTGATTTCGGGTCGATAACTAAATTTCGATTTCAAGATGAGCCTTTTACAATCAAAATTAATTACAATGAATTAAATAGTCAATCATATTAAAGAAAATACAATTAACATATTATAAATAAAGTAAGGGCTTTCAATTTTGATTAATATTCATAAATATGAGGGGAATGTTAGTAGCATGATTTATTTTAATGGATTAAATTTAAATTTTTGATAGAAATGGAAAATTCTAATCTGGTTCATGAATTTACATGCACCTATCTAATAAAGTGTTAGAAAATCTAATACAATTTTCTCTCTCTTCTCATTATTTTCTCTTTTTTCTCATTTCTCTAACACCTCATTGAATAGGTGCATGGATTTTTCATGAACCGAATTTAGATAAAAATTTCCCGATCTTTAATTACGGAGCAATCATTTGGAAGTTTGTAGTTTCTAGCAATGTTGTTAAAACCGGATCAGGCGGCCGGTCGAATCGGATTAACCAGGAACCAGTCGGATGTCTGGTCCAGTTATAGGTAAAAAATTCATAGTTAAAAAATCGGTCAAAAATCGGGTTGAACTGGAAAAATTCGGTTTCTGACCAAAACAGGATGAATCCGGTTTTCTGAAAAATTGGGTGGAAAAGTTATTTTTTTGTCCAATTTGTGGTCCTCTACACATGTGTCAATTTTTTTTAACCATACAACATATTTATTTTTTTTTCTTACATAATACTTTCTTTTTTTTCTCTCTTTTTTTGATAGCTCATCCGGTTTTCAGAGTTTCGCCCTGACTAATCCGGATCTGACCCGCGTAGCGCACCTAGCATGGTGAGTGAGTCTGTCAGTGGAGATTTTCAGCATTCACAAAACTCGAACCTGAGTCCTTGTTTAAACAATATCAAACTGCTTACCACTTGAACCAACGCCCATTGGTTCCCTTTTCTCTCTTTTACACAACATTTTGTTTTCTCTCTTATCCACGACATACATTTTCTCTTTCTTATTTATAATACATTCTCTTTGTTTTCTCATACACATTGGTTATTCTATATATTTTTTAGAATATTTATTATTCTTAATAAATTGCACACAGTAAAATTTAATGTATATTTTTTATTTAAATAAAGTATCACATTTTTATTTATTAAATTTGACTACTGAAATTAATAATTACTCTATTTAAAAAAATTAATTTTTTATACAATAATATTATTTCATATACACTTAAATATTGATCAATTATTAGGTAACGATGAATTTTCAATCATTAGACTAAATTTCAATTTCTCACCATTGATTAGATCGTTGTTGGTGGCTTGTTACCTGCTTACCTATTTATAGTATTACCGACTTCTTTTTACTTTTCACTTTTCACTTCCTCTCTGTCATATCTCTTTCAAATTCTTCCTCTCGTCCTTCAACTCAATTTTATAGTAAAATGGGCTATTCTGATTTTGAAATAAGTCAACTGCAGTATAATCACTATTTCAGATTATCTTATAGAAAGAATGATTTGGATACATTAGCAATGTTAGAAAATATTAAAGATTCAAAAACTTTTTCGATCACCAGCTTGTTGTTCATTAAATAAGTATCAGACTAGACTAATGTTATAAGTTAAACTTGAATTAAATCAAAGTAAGAAACGTAATGAATTAAACTTAGTTTGCATGAGTTAATTGTTAAGTTAAAGTTAAATTTGCTAAGTTTAATTAATAGATATGTTACATGAAAGTTACATGCATTAAATCCATAAGTTTGTATTGTAGTAATTAAGTTGAAGTTTAATAAGTTCATGTACATTCATTTTATATACTAATATATAAAGCCATGTAATGTTTCATTTCAAAAAAAAAAATACAAATAGTTTAAAACAAATTGCTTCCTTTCTTTCTTTCTTTTGTGTGTGGAGTGTTTTGTGAGTATTTTAATCAAAGGGCCTACCATCTTCCAACAAAGTGATATCAAATCCATAATAGTGAAATGTCATCGAGAGGGAATTCTTTTTCTTTTCAATATCCACAACTCACTAAAACTAATTATGAAAATTGGTCAAATAGAATGAAAGGTATCCTTGGTTCACAAGGTGTGTAGGATATTGTTGAAAATGGTTTTGAGCCGGTTGAAGATGAGGCGGCATTAAATCAAGTCCAAAGAGATGCTTTGGAGAAAGAGAGAAAGAAAGATCAAAGTGCTCTCACCATCGTTCACCAAGGTTTGGATGATGATATGTTCGAAAAGGTGGCTATTAATACTACCTCGAAGCAGGCTTGGGAGACTCTTCAAAACTCTGTCATGGGAGTTGAGAAAGTAAAGAAAGTTCGGCTTCAAACTCTAAGGGCTGAGTTTGATTCACTTTTTATGAAGGAGAGTGAAATCATATCAAAATTATACCACAAGAGTGTTGGTGGTAATTAATCAAATGAAGAGACTTGGAGAAAGAATAGAAGATGTTCGTGTAGTTGAGAAAATTTTGCGATCTCTTAATATGAAATTTAATCATGTTGTGGTTGCCATTGAAGAGTCAAAAGACACTGAGACCATGACAATTGATCAATTGTGTGGATCTTTGTGTGCGCATGAAGAAAGAATGAATCGTGGAAAACAAGAACATATTGATCAGACTTTGCTAACAAAATCCTTTAGCAAATCAAGAGGTGATTCTTCTACTAGAGGTGGTCGTGGACAACTCTGTGGAAGAGGCCGTGGTCGTGGATATGGACGTGGTCAAGGAAGAGGCGAACAAAACTCTTTCAATGAAAATAGAAATCAAAATTTTCATAGAGGCCGTGGCAGAGGAAGAGGAAGAAGCAATTATGGGGTGTACGAAAAGAAAAATGATAAAACTAGAGCGCAATGTTACTCTTGTAGTAAGTAAAGCCATTATTCTTGGGAATGTCAAAATGAAGCAGTAGAAGAGGAGACAAAGTTTGTAGAACGCCAAGATAATGAAGCAGATCAAGCTTTATTCTTTTCTAGTAAGGAAGAAACCATGACTCACAAGACTTCTTGGTACCTTGATAATGGTGCCAGCAATCATATGACTGGAGATAAAAGCAAGTTCGTGGAACTCAATACTAAAGTTAGTGGTAATGTGCGATTTGGCGATGACACAAGGGTGAAAATTCATGGCAAAGGTACAGTTTTATTTGAGACAAAACATGGCAGTCATAAAACTTCTCCAAAATGTTTATTATATTCCAAAATTGAAAAGCAATATTTTGAGTATTTGCCAGCTTTTGGAGAATGGTTGTAAAATTAATATGGAAGGGCGTACTCTATGGCTTAAAGATCGTGATGGTAATCTTATTGCCAAAGTGGCGATGACAAAGAATCAGATGTTCATACTGGATATGAAAGCAGGTGAAGCTATGTGTTTGAAAGCTTGTGTGAAAGATACATCATGGATTTGGCATATAAGATTCGGGCATTTGAATTTTGAAAATTTGAAAGATTTAGGAAGAAAGAAAATGGTGAAGGATATTTCGGTTATTGATCATCCGAGACAGTTATGTGAAGCATGTTTACTTGGAAAGCATTCAAGAAAGAGCTTTCCTAAGCAATCCATCTCCAGAACTACTAAGCCACTCCATCTTATTCATTCAGATGTTTGTGGTCCAATTAATCTTCAATCGCTTGGTAAAAGTTCTTATTTTGTGTTTTTCATTGATGATTATACTAGAAAGACTTGGATTTATTTTTTAGAGAATAAATCTGATGCTTTTGATTCTTTTAAAAAAATTCAAAACTCTTGTTGAGAAAGAGAGTGGTTATAAGATAAAATCTTTGAGAACTGATAGAGGAGGAGAGTTTACTTCTAATGAATTTAAAAGTTTTTGTGAGTTGCATGGAATTCTGAGGTTCTTGACCGTTCCAGGATCACCCCAATAAAATGGAGTTGCAGAGAGGAAGAATAGAACGATTATGAATATGGCGAGATCAATGCTGAAGAGTAAAAATATGCCAGAAGAGTTTTGGGCTGAAGCAGTTGCATGTGCTGTGTATCTTTCAAATCGGTGTCCAACTAAGAGTTTGAAAGATGTGATCCCTCAAGAAGCCTGGAGTAAACAGAAGCCTAGTATGTCCCATTTGCGAGTTTTTGGATCTATTGCTTATGTACATGTTCCAAAACAACACAGGTCCAAGCTGGATGATAGAAGTGAGAAGTTTGTTTTCATTGGTTATGATGAGAACTCAAAAGGTTATAGATTGTTCAATCCTGACAATGGAAAGATAGTGACTAGTAGAGATGTCGAGTTTAATGAAAAACAATCGTGGGACTAGAGTTCACAAAAGGAAGGATCATATGATTTCCTACCATACTTTGAAGACGAACAACCAATAGTTCATGAAGTTGAAGTCACACCACCAGCTTCACCAGCTCCATTATCCCAAACATCGCCATCAACATCACCTTTATCAAGTTCAAGTGACAGGCCAAGGAGATATCGAAATCTTGAAGACATTTATAATGAAACTGAAAGGTTAGATGACATGAACTTATTATGTTTTCTTGCTAATGTTGAACCTTTAAGTTTTGAAGAAGCTAGCAAAGATGAGAGGTGGATTCAAGCCATGAATGAAAAGATTCAGTCTATCCAAAAGAATGATACTTGGAACATTGTTTCTAATCCAAGTAATCATCAACCAATTGGAGTCAAATGGGTGTATAAAGTCAAAACGAATGCAAATGGTGAAGTAGAGAGGTACAAGGCTAGACTTGTGGCAAAAGGGTACAAGCAGAGACAGGGCATGGACTATGAAGAGGTTTTTGCTCCTGTTGCTTGCATGGAGACTATCAGACTGTTGATTTCGCTTGCAGCTCAAAATCATTGGCATATTCACCAGTTGGATGTCAAGTCAGCATTTCTATATGGGTTTCTTGAAGAGGAAGTTTATATTGAACAACCCGAGGGGTATGTTGTTGAAGGCTATGAAGATAAAGTGCTAAGACTTAACAAGGCGCTGTATGGACTCAAACAAGCACCGAGGGCGTGGAATAGTCGAATTGATAAGTACTTTCGAGGGAATGGCTTCCGCAGATGCATGCATGAGTATGCTCTTTATGTGAAAGAGCAAGATGGAGATTTGTTGTTTGTCTGTATCTATGTAAATGATCTCATTTTTACAGGTACTAATCCCAATATGTTCAATGACTTTAAGAAGGCGATGGAACGCGAATTTGAGATGAGTGATATGGGACACATGTCCTATTATTTGGGAATCAAAGTAAAGCAAATGGAAGATGGTGTTTTCATATCACAGGAGCGCTATGCAAAAGATATACTTAAGAAGTTCAATATGTCAAACTGCAAGCCTGTCAGCACCCCTATGGAGATTGGAGTAAAACTTTCAAAAGTGGAAGAAGATGCTGGGAGAATAGATTCAACTTTGTTCAAAAGTCTCGTTGGAAGTTTGAGATACTTAACTTGTACGAGACCAAACATCCTGTTTGCGGTTGGACTTGTCAGTCGGTTCATGGAGAAACCCACAACTTCTCATATGAAAGCAGCCAAGAGAATTTTGCGATACTTGAAAGGTACACTTGATTATGGAATCTTTTATTCAGTGTCTGATGATTTCAAGTTGATTGGTTATTGTGATAGTGATTTTGCTGAAGACATTGATGATAGAAAAAGCACTAGTGGTTTTATGTTCTCGATGGGAAATAGTACAATTTCTTGGTGTTCGAAGAAGCAACCAATTGTGGCACTTTCATCATGTGAATCTGAGTATGTTGCAGCTACTTCATGTGCGTGTCATGCAATTTGGTTACGCAGGTTAATGAAAGAACTTCACTTGGAGCAAAAAGAATCAACCAGGATTATGATAGATAACAAGTATGCTCAAACACTAGCAAGAAATCCAGTATTTCATGACTGAAGTAAGCATATTGATACGAGGTATCATTTTATCCGTGAGTGTATTGCAAATAGGAAAATTGAATTGGTGTATGTGAGAACCGATGATCAGGTTGCTGATATTTTCACGAAGCCTTAAAGTACGACAGTTTTCAGAAGCTGAGAATGATGCTTGGAGTTACAAGAAGTTCAGGGGAGTGTTATAAGTTAAACTTGAATTAAATCATAGTAAGAAACGTAATGAATTAAACTTAGTTTGCATGAGTTAATTGTTAAGTTAAAGTTAAATTTGCTAAGTTTAATTTATAGAAATGTTCATGAAAATTACATGCATTAAATCCATAAGTTTGTATTGTAGTAATTAAGTTGAAGTTTAATAAGTTCATGTACATTCATTTTATATACTACTATATAAATCTATGTAATGTTTAATTTCAAATAAAAAAAAAAAGCAAATACAAATAGTTTAAAACAAATTGCTTCCTTCCTTTTTTTTATTTTGTGTGTGGAGTGTTTTGTGAGTATTTTAATCAAAGGGCCTACCATCTTCCAACAACTAATCTTGTTTTAGAACTATTTGTAGGTTGGTTTTATAAAATTTGCTGGTCTTTCATTTTAAAGCCTTGAATATCCAAAGTTTAATCTTTTCCTTCATCATAGGCCTACCTCCATGGTTTAAGAATGGAAAGGAGTTCGAGTCAAAAGTTAAGTAGAGGCTAGAGTTGAAGAGGTTATGTTCTTCCGAACTGCATGTAGGAGCTGTGCTCAGCCAAATTCAACGAGAATCTTAAAATTGAAATTAGTGAATTTTTTTGTGTTTTAAATTTGCCCATAAATATAAATTATTGGAAATTTCCAGATATTGCGGTTTTGAACTATGAATCATCACTATTTTTTATAATTCAGGATTTGCAGAATTTAATCTTGTAATTGCTTACCTTTAAATTGTCTCCAAAAATCAATTCAAGATTGCATGGAGGACTTTCTTCAAAATTATTAATTGAATATCCAACACAACAGTTTCTTTAAAGTAACCATAATTGTCGCTAATTTCTTATAGGCTAATGGTTTTAATTTAGTGAGATTTAGTTAATTTTTAGATATGGAAAACGAAAACTACACGAAACGGATATGGGGAAGTGACATTTTTTTAAGTAAAAGATACGAAATATGAAAGAAACGTGTTAATAACGAAAATATAAGAAAAATTTACAAAAATTAAATTTAAATACATTAAATTTTATATATACTTTACGATAATTAATTAAAAAAAATCATTAAGTATACTCAATTTTTCTTAAAATATTATAAAAATATAATACAATACAACAAAAATAAAAAAACATTGTCAATATGTAATGTGAATATAAAATTTGTGGTTAATTAATTAGTATTTTTTATTTGTTGGTAATTTTTTGAATTTTTTACAACTATTTAATTCTTTTATTTACCGAAACAGCTCGAAACATGTATCAAGTTCCGGTTTCTGAAATATTTTCAAAACGGAAAACGTAATTTGTCGAAGTTCCCGTACTTCCTAGGTTAATGTTTTATGATGAAAAGTAATATAATTATAAAAGGAACGAAGGATCACTTTACCCGCCGAACTTGACACAATGTATCAAAAACGTCCAAATTAGTAAACCCGGATCACTTTTACCCTGAACTTGGCAAAACCGGTTCAAAAGCACCCCTATGCTGATGTGACACCTTAATTGTAAAGTGAGACTCTAAATTTAAAATAATTAACTCTAATTAACTTAATCTAATTAATTATTTAACCCTAATTAATTTAAAACCCGCCTTCTTCTTCCTCCACCTCCACCACCACTATCCCTCTTCCTCCACCGAGCACCACCTAAATTTCATAATCCACCTCCCAAACCCATCATCAACCGCGCAAAACACCATCCTACACTGCACCCTCGTAACAAATGGATGATAGGTGAAAACACAACCAGGAAATACAGACTCCCTTGAGAGTTCGCCATCCCTTAGACCTCGACATTGAGCTGGAAGAGACTATCGTCAAGTTTTGCCATGGCCTGCACTCGCCAAGATTTGCTCCTGTCGACCTGCATTCATCACCATGATATAAGAATCCACAAAACTCGTTCTGTATACACCTAGCCCCAAAGTAGAATACATAGTCACAAGAATGATTCATCAATGGTGGCTACTTGAGAGATTATATGAATTTGTTTCGTATGAAATTCACCAGTAGCATGAGATCAATAGATTCAGCAGTCTAAACAAATTATTCAATTTCACAACACAAGTCTAACACATTTATGATCAAATCAGTTCTCCTAGGTTTCTTTCCTAATAAACTAATCGAATCAGTTTTCCTAGGTTTCTTTTGTTTTCTCAGCAACCAAACAGAATGAAAACAAAAGAATCAGAAATTAACTGAATCCAAGCTCTATTTAAGCTTCTGGTATTGAGAATAAAGTAAACAAATACCTTAGAAGAGTAAATCGAAGGATCGTGAACGATTAAAACTGAATGATTGAGATTGAAATTCGCCATTTGCAGGTAGCATTAGCTTCTGATAGAGGAGAAATTAGAAAATGGTTAAAGTACTAAAAACTCCTTCCTGTTGAAATATTTTTAGCCAATCTAATAATCACGTTTTTTTTTATTTAGCCCAAATTATAATTTTAGCTCCTAAGAGCATCCCCAATGGACTCTTTAAAATTGTCAAACTCTTTAAATTAAAGAGTTTGACGATAAATTAAGAGTCTAATGGACTCTCTATTCTTTATATTTAGAGTAGAGAGTGAAAATGGCTCTCCATATGTAGAGAGTCATTTTCACTCTCTACTTCATTTTTCAAATAGTAAAATTTTAAATTTTAAAAAATAAGGTAGTTATTTTTATTTTTAAATATTATATTTTTACTTTTAGTCAAAAAACTGAATAAATAAATGAATAAAAAATTAAATAAATAAAAATTATTTTGTTAATATTTAATATTTTATTAATATTTTATATGAAAACAAAATAAAATAAAATTTAATATTAGAGAGGCAATTAATTTAATATTATTATTATTTAATACTTTTATTTTATTATTAATTATTAAAATTATATACAATAAAAAATTGATATTAAAGAGTCCATTGGAGTAAAATTTTAAATATCACTCTTTATTTTTAAGATGTTTTTTATTTTACAAAAGATACTCTTTATTTTAAAGAATACCATTGGGAATGCTCTAACATCTAAAAACCTTTTTTTTTTAACACAACATCTAAAAACTGAATTGATAAAAAATCAGAATATATTCGGTTTAAAAAATTATCACTCTAAAAACAAGTGCTACGTGTAAAAAAATCAAAAACAATCTACGTTTCTAATTTTATTTTCAAATCAAATTTATTTATATATTCTACAATGAGGAGATATGTAAATAATTTCTAATGTTAAGGATGTATAGATTAGGGGCACTGAGTATTACCGACTTCATACTAATAGTGTAATTTTTTTTTATTGCATTTCCTTTAAACACATTTTAAAATTGTGAATTTCTTTATTTTAAGTTTAACTTTTGGAAAAAGGGTCATGCATGCCTTTAAGGTTTGCCCTCAATGTTCGTAAAGGTTCACCCATGCCCCAAACGTTTGTAAAAACGAACAATCAGACCTCTTGATTTAACGCTGTTTTATTGTTCCTAAGACTCCGTTAGTGTGATCCTACGTGATAAAGATAAAAGGATCATTTATGCCCCTAAAATTTGGGTCCGGGATCAAATGAGCCCTCAATATTTGAAAATGTTCACTTATGCTCTCAACATTTAAAAACGTTCACTCATGCCCCCCAACATTTGAAAAATAAACAGTTAGGCCCCCATTTTAATACTGTCTCATTACTTCCTAGACTCCATTAGAGTGATCCTACGTGGCTAATTTTTACCGTCAAATTTTTCTACGGTGACGTGTCTTTCTCTCAGCAATAATAATTTGTCATTGCAAAATCATTTTATTACAAGACTGAGTTAAACCGATAGACTGTCCTTCTCCAACAGTCGAATAAAGAATTCTCTTCATTAATCAGTATCTTATTTGATGAAACTTGCAATGTCAGAAACGGAGAAAAAGAAGTGTTTGACGAGGTAGAAGGTGGCAGTACATGAGATGGAACGCCAAATGAAAATGAGTACGTACAACCTTTATCTTTTTAGTTAATTTTTTTATATAATTGTTGGTTTCTAATTTTTGGAGGAATGTAACTATCGAATCGAAACACATGAATAAGATGAATAAAATGATTTTTTATAATTTATGTTTAATCGTCTTCAATGATAGCGGACAATTATTACCGATTAATTGTTCGACGCTGGCCGCTTATGGTTTGATTAATGGAAAACATTAAAAATTAGCCCACGTGCAATCACACTAATGGAGTTTGGGAAGCAATAATGCAATGTTAAACTGGGGGTCTAATTGTTCATTTTTTTCAAACTTTAGCGGTATAAGTGAACCTTTTCAAACGTTGGGGGTATAAGTGAATTTTTTTCAAACGTCGAGAGCTCATTTGATCCCAAATCTAAATCTTAGGGGCATAAATGATCTTTTTATCTCTGCCACGTAGGATCACACTAACTGAATTTTAGGAGCAGTGAAACGGCGTTAACCCAAGGAGTCGGATTGCTCATTTTTAAAAACGTGGGGAATATGGTTAAACCTTTTCGAACGTTGAGGGATTACTTGATCCAGACCCAAATTTTAGGGGCATGAATGACCCTTTTTCCTTAATTTTTACTCCTACTTCTTGATGTGTTTGTTTATTTTTGTTTATAACATATATCTGTTATGATCTATTATAAGGAGGACATTCTTATCATCAGTGACGGAGGCAGGATTTCTATATCAGAAAGGCTAAATCGCAATATGCACTATATAGGAGATAAATTTTTAAAGTTGAGGTGGATCAAATTTTTTAAAAAAAAAAACAAAACTCTACATACTAATTTAACTATTTCTTAAAATTCAGAGAGGGCCAAGGCCATCCCCAGCCTACCCCTAGATGTTAATATTGACAACTTCATTTTTTTCGATTTTAGTAATATCGTACAACAAGTATTAGGATATAGGAAAATGAATAAAATTCACTTTAGATATCATTAATGAAACTTAAGACTTAAGACATGGATTAAGATTGTTGACTGCATGATCAACTTTAACTTCGCTCAAAATATTGATAAAGCATAAAGTAAGGTGGATACTTAATATTGCAAAGTTAGATAATACGCCCATTAGTGAGGGTATATATTGATCTTACCATCGAATTAAGGGAGTAAAATGAGATTAGTTAGATATGTAGAAATTAGGCAAAATTAATTTCAAGGTCCCTGTATTTTATAATTTTTTTTTGATAGTCCTTATTTTGGAAACGGTATCTTTCAAGTTCCTATACTTATTAAATTGCGACTTTGTATGACGTTTTTTTCCCAGTCTTTCTATTTAAAAAAAAATCATACGCAACAAAGGGAATGAAAATTAAAATTTGGCAAATATAGGGATTGGGAAGATAATTTTTTCGGAGTAAGGGGATTCCTAAACAAAAGTAGTAAATTACAGAGGTCTCTGGACGGGTTAGCCTAAAAATTATTTCAGAATTTGCTTAATTTGATGTTGTATTTAAGGTCAATGTCATAAAATTATTAATTTTATACGTTTTTTTAATTTAATCATACCTTTTAAAAGGTATTATATTTGGACACTAACTTTTATTTTTTTCCAAATTCATATACGAAATCATAATTTCGGAACGATGTGAAATTAAAAGGTTTGATTTAAACTGCAATAAGTTATAAAGGTTTGGTTTTTTTTTATTTTAAGCCTATGGATACTGATACCGCCCTAATAATATCAGAACTCCAAGCATCGCCTAACGAATGTTATGCTCGCCCAACGGGTCTCCAAACCTCCCATCGCCCAGCGACAGTACGAGTATCGCCCATGTCTGTCTCGGGCGGACTCATCCAGGTCTGCCATCTAGGCGACCTCATCCACTCTGTTCCCTGAGACCCACTACCCGGGATAATCGGGAACGTGCCTTCACCATTATCAGTAATCGTGGGACAAACCCACGATTTACCAGATAACAACCGCCTTAAACTCATTATAAAAGGAAGCCACCGAATGCTGAGAAGGGTAAGCACAAATCAGACTTAAATACTCTTACACTCATTTACCTACCAAAAAACCCTCTCTGACTTAAGCATCGGAGTGGCTTTCAGGCTGAGCAAGCCTGAGGTCCTTTGAGCTTATATTTGTTACTTGTGCAGGAAAAACAGTATCGCCCAGGTGCACCAAATGCTAAGAAATTCAGAAGCGTATCTTTTTCGGAGGGCGATAGTCAGGGCTTATCAGTCCCCCATGAGGACGCCCTAGTTGTCAAGGGGCGGCTCAACAATTTCGAGGTATCTCAGATGCTTGTAGACACGGGAAGTTCGGTAAACATGATCACAATGGAGGTGTTCGGCAGAATTGGACTCAAGAAAGAAAATTTGACACATGTCTCTACTCCACTGGTGGGACTAGGAGGCAAATCTGTACAGGTGGAAGGATCACTGGAGATAAACATCCAACTAGGAGATGGAGAGATCTACAAAGAGATCCGAGCAGAATTCATGGTGGTCAATATGGACTTCGCATACAACGCAATTCTCGGAAGGCCACTTTTGCACGATACGTGCGCATCCATTTGCATGAGGTACCTACTGATGAAAATCCCAACCAGAGAAGGCGACACCGAAGTCAGAGGATGCCAAAAGTCAGCCAGAGAAGCATACTTTACAGCTCTCAGGAAAGTACATATAACCTTGCCAGTACTAACAATGGAACCTCCAGAGAAGAAAGAAAGGGCGGAGCATTATGGGCGAACCGCGAAAATCGAATTATCCCCAGGAAAGGAGATAGAAGTGGGAGATGAGCTAGAAGAAGAAATCAAACGATCTCTGACAGAAAATCTCAGATCGCTTGGAGACTCCTTTGCCTGGACAACAGACGAACTGATCGGAGTAGACCCGGACGTCATATGTCATCGGTTAAACATAGCGACCGACGCGAAGGCAGTGATACAGAAGAAAAGAAGGCACTCGCCCGAAAAACAACTCGCCATCGCAGAAGAGGTCGCCCGGTTAAAAGCAGCAAACGTGATCAAAGACGCCTATTACCCCAAGTGGGTAGCAAATGTGGTGATGGTAAAAAAGTCCAATGGCACTTACCGAATGTGTGTGGACTTCACAGATCTAAATAAAGCATGTCCCAAAGATAGTTTCCCGCTCCCACACATTGATCAGTTAGTAGACTTCACAGCAGGTCACGCCCTCTATACATTCCTAGATGCCAAGGCGGGATATCATCAGATACCCATGGCACCTGAAGACCAGGAGAAGACGGCCTTCATAACGGACCAGGGATTATTTTGTTACAAGATGATGCCCTTCGGTCTGAAGAACGCAGGAGCCACATATCAGCGACTGGTGAACTCAATATTCAGAGATCAGATTGGAAAACACATGGAAGTTTATGTGGACGACATGATCATCAAAAGCATCCGAGCTGAAGACCACCCAACAGATGTGAAGATAGTCCTAGAGACGCTAAAGAGGTACCAGCTAAAACTCAATCCGGAAAAGTGCGTATTCGGAGTACCGGCGGGCAAGTTCTTGGGATACATGGTCTCTCAGCGGGGTATTGAGGCTAACCCAGATAAAATCGAAGCGGTCTTAAAAATGATGCCGCCACGGAGCATACATGAAGTCCAGAAGCTCAACGGCCGGATCACGGCTCTAGGTCGGTTCATGTCCTGCTCGGCAAAACGATGTCTACCTTTCTTCAAAACCCTGAAACAGATCAAGAACTTCACATGGACAGCAGAATGCCAGCAGGCGTTTGAGGAATTGAAAAGCTTCCTATCCTCGCCCCCACTTTTGGCGAGACCAGATCCGGGCGACGTGTTATATTTATACATCTCTTGCTCTGACGAAACAATAGCAGGAGTATTGGTATCGGAAAAAGGAGGAGAACAATACCCGATCTACTACATCAGCAAAGTACTCAGAGATGCGGAGCTGAGATACCCGAAGTTGGAAAAGCTGGCACTGTGCGTATACACCGCCACCATCAAGCTCCGACATTACTTCGAAGGGCACCAAGTCATTGTACGAACCGACCAACCATTACGAAAAATCCTCCAGAAGGCAGAGACAAGTGGACGCATAGCAGAATGGGCCGTCAAAATAGGAAGCCTGGGCGTTATCTATGAAGCTCGAAAAGCACTGAAAGCTCAAGCACTAGCCGACTTCTTCGCAGAGTTAACATTCAAAGAACCCATGGAGGACAAAACGACTCCATGGGAGATACACGTCGATGGGGCAGTTTGCGGAGAAGGAGCAGGGATCGGAGTCGTGCTCAAAGGACCAGGAAGGATCCAAATGGAATACTCAGCAAGACTCGAATTTCCAGCTTCCAACAATGTTGCGGAATATGAGGCGCTGATAACAGGGTTGCAATTATGCGAAGAGCTCAATATCTCCGAAGTCCAGATCTATAGTGATTCGCAACTGGTCGTGAACCAAGTCTCAGGGAACTTCGAAGTGAAGGAAGTTACATTGAAGAAATACGCCAAGCAAGCCAAAACCTTCTTTGCCGATAATGGGCGATCCTGGTCGTTACAGCAAATACCCATAGCAATGAATGGAAGATCAGACGAATTGGCAAAGTGGGCAGCAACAAAGAATTACGACTCAATGAGAAACATCCCTCATGAAATCAAACGACAGCCTAGCTTTCAAGAAGAAATTGAAGAAGGCGAAGTACTGATGGTAGAAGGGGAAGAAACCTGGATGACCCCCCTTACAACATACCTGGCTAATGGAATACTCCCCGAGGATAAGAAGGAAGCCAAAAGAATAGTGGTACTATCATCAAAGTTCGGAATATACAACGGCCAGCTGTACAAACGGTCATTCACCCATCCCTGGCTAAGGTGTGTGAACAAAGAAGAAGGAGAGTACATCATGAAAGAATTACATGAGGGGACCTGCGGAGCACATGACGGAGCATCAACACTGGTCAGGAAAGCACTGCTACAAGGCTATTATTGGCCCACGATGAAGGAACAAGCTACAATGCTAGTAAGGGGATGCTGGCCTTGCCAGCAACATGCCCTGGTACCGAGAAAGCAAGCTTCAGAAATGAAACCCATCGGCAGTGCATGGCCGTTCGCCCAGTGGGGTATGGACATCCTGGGACCTCTCCCTTTGGCCACAGGACAACGGAAGTTCCTGGTAGTGGCAATCGACCACTTCACCAAGTGGATAGAGGCGGAACCACTGGCAAAAATCACCCAACAACGCATAACTAACTTTTTCTTTAGATCTATCTTGTGCAGGTTTGGAATACCGAAGGTGCTGATCACAGACAACGGAAAGCAGTTCGACTCAGCAAAGTTTAGAAAGTTTTGTGCCGAGTATCAGATCGACCTAAGGTTCACTTCGGTTTACCATCCACAATCAAATGGGCAAACCGAGGTAGCCAACAGAATCCTACTGGCCGGACTAAAAAGAAGACTAGACGAGTGCAAAGGAAGATGGGTAGAAGAACTCTACAGCGTCCTACGGAACTACCGTACCACCCCTAGAGAATCAACGGGCGAAACTCCATTCGCCCTAGCCTATGGAACGGAGGCTGTAATTCCTGTAGAGATCGGCGCACCCACGCCAAGGACAGAAGACAACCAGCTAAACCTAGAAGAAAACGAAGAAGAGCTCAGGAACAATCTGGATCTCCTGGTTGAAAAAATCAACAGATCAGACATCAGGATGGAAGCCTACAGACAAAAGATGGCCAAACATTTCAACAGCCATGTAAAGAAAAGAAAATTCAAATTAGGCGACCTCGTCATGCGAAAAACCGAAGTCAAAAAAGGAGAAGCAGGAAGCGGAAAACTGCAGCCAAACTGGGAAGGACCTTACACCATCAGCGAGGTCATTAAAGAAGGAACATTTAAACTCACTAACTCCATGGGAAGAATCATACCAAGGACATGGAACGCCAACAACTTGAGGAAAATTCAGTGACAATGGATCACCATCCGACATGATTAGTTATTCCTTAAGAATTAACATAATTAGTCAAGCAATGTTTAGTTTCAATATTGTATTTCAATTCCTCCAAGTGATGTTTAATCACAGCATTGTGTTTCAATTTCTACAAGTGATATTTCATCACGCTACTGTATTTGAGTTTATGCAAGTATTTTAATTTACCCTTGCTCGGACAAGGAATTTCCACAGATATCGACTCTTTACCATAATTACTGATTACTTAAAATATTTCCAAAGAGGAGAACTGACGAGTTCATTCCCAAAAAAGGAAAATACACAGTCAAAATATATATATCGCCTAAAATAAAGAGAACATAGAAACTAGCTATCTCAAAAATAAAGAAGGCAAAAAAGATATATATTAAGAAGAGGGCAAATGCCCCACAAAAAAAAAATTACAAAGGAAAGTAAAATTCCTAACAAAAGAAAATATACAAATGTACAAAGTACATAACAAAAAAAAAAAAAAAAAAAGGGAAAATTCTTCCTATACAAAAACTAAAAGAAGAAAGAGGAATCTAAAGCTTGATGATCTCTGGCTCAACCTTCTCCGGGGCAGCTTCTTTGTTCCCCTCCAAAATATCTGGGACAGATAGCCCCTCCTGCGAACCCCGCCTGGCTGAAGAAGAAGCATCGACATGAATGTTGCCAGAACGGGTGGGAGAAGGGACATCGGCAAGACTAAGAGGATCGGACCCTGGAAGGATAGACTCCAGATCAGAAGGCCGATCCAATAAGTCCAGAGCAGCAAAAGGCCGCTCCGTAGATATAAGCAAGCCGAAGTCCTTCTCCTCAGGACTACCTCCCAAACCGGGAACAAGAGGCTTCTCGACAGCCTTGGCAGGTTCCTGGACCCCTGGGGCAGACTGTTCGGCAACCTCAGCAGCACCTCCACCATTTTCAGACTTGATGGAGACAAACAAGTCTTGGGGAGAATCTGGCTCACTCTCACTGTTAACCCCCTCGGGAAAGCCATATAAAAATTCAACGTCCCCATCAGGATGACGCTCCAAGTAGGTACCCACGATGGCTTCAGTGAAGTCAGTCAGATCATTGGCTAGCTGGGCGGTGTTACGGCGACGCCTCTCCTTCTCACGAATCAGCCTGCCCCGCTTCAAATAAAGTCTCTTCTCAGCAACAGAGACTTTATCATTAAGGGCCGTGACGGTGGTGTCGAACTCCTTCTTGAGATCGTCATAATCAGTACTTTTCAACACCACCTCTGCCGCCAGATTTTTATTTTCCCTCTTAAGGCGGGCGACCTCCTCAGATAGCACACGCTGCTGCTTCACAGCACTCTCCCTCTCTCTGGATAACCTATCCACATCAGCACGAAGAGAGTCCAGCTTCTGAGTGCACCCGCCATGTTCGCTACGAAGGGAGTCATACTTTCCCTTCAGCAGCTTGTACTCCGTCTTTATCTTCACCTGCATCTCATCGTCGTTAAGACGGTTGGAGCGGTATTGACGGATGGCATAGGCAACCTAAACATAAAATAAAACTGAGTTAGAAAATAACCATAACAGGATGAAAAAGGCAAAATGATAAAGTTAGAAAATAATCACCTTTGCCAGGTTGGAAAAACAATCGTCCATCAGTACGTTGTCCGGCCTCTTCAAATAGTAGTCGACGTCCGAAGGGCAGCAGGAACCCCGGAAGATGTCGTGGGCAACGGCCGGACAACGCACAGTAGCATCGGCCCCATACTTTTGAAGGAGCAGGTCGACCTGAGTCACCATCACATCCCTCTTGGGCCTTTTCATAGAGGGTCCCTCCCCCTCAGTATCTTCGCCCCCTGAAGAAGGAGCTCGCCTTTTGCTGCCGGTCGAAGCAGCCGGGGCAGTTTGGGGAGCAGAAGGAAGGGATCTGGCATGCTTCTCCTTCGCAGGAACCTCCATCTTATCCTTCCCCTTACCGGTGTAAGAGGGAACAGCAGGAGTAGGAGGGCTGGTGACAGGTTCCTTTATCTGGAAGCCTGGCAGCACCACCCTAGGGGTAGGGGCAGATTCATCACCCTTCTGAGAAGAAGGGGGTCTGCTTCCAGCCGTAGAAGGAACATCGCCTCCTTTCTTGGCAGGCGCCTTCTTAGCCTCAGAAATCGGCTTGGGAACAGCTTGGGGAAGGGCCTCCCTCTCTCGAGCCTCCCGGCGAGCTCTCCTATCCTCCATAACCTTCTGCTGAAGCTCCTTGAAGTTCGGCACTGAAAAGTCAAAGTAAACAAAATTCAGAAAACGCCTCACATAAATTAAAAGGGAATAAAGCTTCATGGCACAAACAAGGTACCAGAAGGACTAAGAGGCATAGAAGAAATATTAAGAGGGGAAGAAAGAAGTGGTTCGCCCATGTCAGGGAACTCGTCTCCATTATCAGGCGATGTCTCCCTCTTATCCTCACTCTTCTTCCTCTTCCCCCTTTTTTCACCCTGCACTCTCTTGTTTCTCTTGGAGGCAACACTTTGGTCCCAGCCAAAGTAGGAATCTATCAGATTCACTACGTGCACCTTAGCGCCACCTCGAAGCAGACGCAGCGTCTCTTGATCAGCCTCGCTCAGGTTCGCCTTTTCCAATTTTAGGGGCCCTTCCACAAAAACATTCGGAATGGAACCCCAACCCCCTTCCTTCTTGGCGATGACAAAGGAACCTTTCCACCGCTTCAAAGAATTGGGAAGACCAGTGAAGGGAGATCTTCCGGGTTGCAAGTAGAAGAACTCATCGCTTTTCTTCCTCCCCAAAGAATAGATCGCTCTAACAATCTCGTAGCCCACCTGTCTCTTCAGTTGGAGTCCACGAATAAAAACTCCGGTCAGGTGACGGTGGGCGTTAGGATGGAGTTGACCTAAGGGGATCTTAAAATTATCAAACACTTCTTGGGTGAAGAGATCGAGTGGTAGCCTTAAACCCGCCTCAAAATCTTCGACAAAAAGCAACTGTTCATCACCCTCTAAGACCTGGCTAACAGCCGAACCCTCAGATGGAATCCGAAGGCCAATGAAGGAAGGAATTTCGTACCTCGCCCTAATCCACACAAGGGCTTCTTGACCCAGACTGATGGTCCACTCAGACAAGGGTTTTTTATTACTAGAAGATGTCCCAGAAGACCCTTTACGTCTCTTAAAAACAAAATCCTCCTCATCTCCTTCGTCATCACCCAGTCCACCATCTCCGACCTCATCTTCACCAGCATCCTCAAGGGGAGCCTCGCCCTCTGGCTCTCTGTCATCAACACCCTCCTCACTGTCAGGGATCACCTTCTGAGACAACCCTTCCTCGTCAGATGACAACTCAACGAGGGTAGCAAGAGGAACAGGGTAGGTTGGGTCACTGGCAGAACTCTCAGAGGAAGAGGAAGAAGAAGGGGAAGACACAGAAACCCTTAATGTAGACATCCTAAAAATATACTATCTGAAAGCAAACAAGAAAAAGGAAGCAAGAAGACAAACAAAAATAGCTAAGCCACTTACTGATTAAGAGAGAAAGTCTGGTGCTATGTGACTCGAAGAAAGCCTGGCTGAGAAATAAATCAACAGAAGTAGAGAATCAGATAGAAAAAATCAAGAGTAAAAGATTTCAAATTAAAGAACAAGTACCTCTTTTATACGCCAAGTTAGACACTCGAATGCCTGACAGCAGGAAACTCCTCGAAATAATCAATGAAAAACCAAAAGTCGCGTTCTTTTATAGTCAGAAAACGCTTCAAATTCGTAACCGTTGAAGGAAACGTTTGAAATTCAAATCATTTCGAAAATTTCGGAAATTCGAATTTTGAAATTTGGCGCTTCAAGTCTTTGACTTAGCAAGATTACAGGGGGGGGACATCTGATACCGCCCTAATAATATCAGAACTCCAAGCATCGCCTAACGAATGCTATGCTCGCCCAACGGGTCTCCAAACCTCCCATCGCCCAGCGACAGTACGAGTATCGCCCATGTGTGTCTCGGGCGGACTCATCCAGGTCTGCCATCTAGGCGACCTCATCCACTCTGTTCCCTGAGACCCACTACCCGGGATAATCGGGAACGTGCCTTCACCATTATCAGTAATCGTGGGACAAACCCACGATTTACCAGATAACAACCGCCTTAAACTCATTATAAAAGGAAGCCACCGAATGCTGAGAAGGGTAAGCACAAATCAGACTTAAATACTCTTACACTCATTTACCTACCAAAACCCTCTCTGACTTAAGCATCGGAGTGGCTTTCAGGCTGAGCAAGCCTGAGGTCCTTTGAGCTTATAGTTGTTACTTGTGCAGGAAAAACAGTACGGGCGACCCTTTAAGATCGACCTGTATCAGATACAATTAAACTTTTATTTACTTATATTTTCTTATCAAAATTAATTCCTACTTAATTTTGTGTATTTGTTATTTCTTAATATTTATGAATTATATTAACAATTCAAAATATAATAAGATTTAGACCCATAGTGCATGTCGTAAAAAAATTGTGCATCATGTGATTATAAACAAGTATTTGTTTACAAAAGATTTAGGTCATTAAAGTCTTTACTATTTTACTTTTTAATAAATATGCATCTTCAACATTTGTTGTGATATTGGAGAAAACTAACCTCAAATGTATTACTTAAATTAAAGAGATTTTCTTTGCTTTTTGCCGCATCAAATTCAAACCATCCATAATTGACAAAAAAAAAAAGGCCAAATCCATCTAGAGGCCCCTGTACGTTACACTTTTTCCCCTCTAGATGGATTAAGCCAAAAAAAAAAAGGAAAAAAAAGAACACAAAAAGAACAAGTGTTGTTATGAAAAAACTAAAAATTCCATTGTAGTGATGTATTGGAAAGGTTTTTAGAAATTTATATCTATATTAAATTATAAAACTGAGCTCTAAATAATAAATTAACCATCTCTGGTCATGTGGGTACTTTAACTTATAACATGTGGACTTTTTTTAATTAAAAACTCTTTTAACTTTCTATCTTCAAATCGATTGTTACTTGAAAATTATAACAGTTCAACTATTACTTAATATCTGAAACTTCAATAGAAACTCTTCTCTTTCTTTCTATTTCTCCTTCTTTATTTAGCATCACAATCATAGAACTGAAAACTTAAGTTTGTTGAAGATGTATAATTGCAAAGAGACTTCGGAACACTCATCTATACTATATATAAAAGCACGGATGGGAAGCACATTTACGTTAATGTCTTTTATATTTATAAAATATAATTATGAATTAAAACCTATTAAATAGTTATTAGAGTTAGAATACTAATTAAAAAAAAACTACTTGATTTAAAATAATAATTAAGATAATTGTAATTGCTAATAAAATACTCTGTATTTTACATGTAAAAAAATAAATAATTAGCTAACATGTATTAACCTAATAATATGGTTCTGCTATCGATTTCTGTGTTGGACTCTTAAAAGAGTTTCAAAACTAATTTACTCCGCCTAATATACAAATATTAGTGTTAACGTCATTTAATTATGGGTGTGCGAAATCGACCAAAACCAAAAAACAAAACCGAACTGATAATTATTGAAAAAGCAATTTTTCAGTTTAGTTCGGTTTTTGAACATTAAAAGATTCATTCAAGTTTCAATATAAACCGAATCCAAATAACCAAATTGAAAAACCGACCAAAGCAACCGGTTTGATTTGGTTTGAAAATTTACACTTCCTCAAAATTTCAGTTCAGTTCTTTTTTTTCAAAAAAAAAAATTTGGTTCAATTCAGTTTGGTTAGAACCGAATGCACACCCTTTAGATGCTTAAGAGCACCAAGACCCGACCTAGACTCCGACCCCGACCCATCACCACCACGCCCCTCTCCTAACAATTCACAAACATGCGAAAAGATGATACAACAGAATTCAGGGAAGAGCGTATAAATTAACAGCATATCTGTCAAAAAGTACAATTACACAGATAAATTTTATAAAAAGAAGAGTAAAACTCACCACTAAACATGAGTCTGCTTGGCTGCTCAAAATCACAGCGAAGAAGCCGACTGCAACTTTCCAATACTTTCAGCTACCTCAACATCAAAAAAGTCCTGAAGGGCTATCATATTAATAGGGCAAGATTTCAGGCTCTTTATTGCATCTGCAGTGGCCAAAGCACCAGCAACTGTTGTTATTATAGGAACCTTATAGGCAAGAGCCATTCTTCTCAGATTCAGCCCATCAATCTGATCCAGTGAATCACCAGAGCTTGTTATCACCATCAACTGGATCTGCCCATTAGCAAGCATATCACCCGCGTGCGGCCGCCCCTCGTGCACCTTCAGCACTCTATCGACAGGGATACCTTTCAGCTCGAGAAAATGAGCAGTTCCTGAAGTTGAAATGATGTTAAACCCGATTCCTAAAAAGGCCTTTGCAAGTTTTTCAAGATGGGGTTTCGTCAAGTCGTTCAAGCTGATGAAGACGGTGCCGGAAAGTGGTAGTTTCTGCCCGGTAGCGATTTGACCCTTAGCATATGCGATTGAGAGCGTAAAATCAATACCCATTGCCTCGCCAGTGCTCCTCATTTCAGGTCCTAACATCACATCACAGCCTGGAAATTTATTGAATGGAAGAACGACCTCCTTGACGGCCACATGCGCTGGGATCACCTCTTTCGTGAACCCTAAATCATCAAGTGACATACCAGACATGACAAGAGAAGCATATTTAGCCAATGGATGACCGATTGCCTTGGAGACAAACGGGACAGTACGAGAAGCACGAGGATTTGCCTCAAGCAGGAAAACTTCCCCAGCCGAAGAGATAGCATATTGGCAATTCATAAGTCCACAAACATTGAGTTTCTTTGCCAATTTAATAGTCCATGATCTTATTGTGGCCAAACAAGAAGACGAGATTGTTTGTGTCGGAAGGATGCAAGCTGAGTCACCAGAATGTACCCCAGCCTGCTCAATATGCTCCATAATCCCACCAATTACCACATTACCGTATGAATCTGCGAGTGCATCTATATCAATCTCAACAGCATCGGACAAATATTTATCTATCAGAACCGGACGTTCTGGGTCCACCTCAACAGCAGTTTCAAGATATGTTGCAAGCTTTTCATCACTGTATACAATCTCCATTGCTCGGCCACCCAACACATATGAAGGACGTACAACAATTGGGTAACCTATGTCTTTTGCAATGGCAAGTGCATCGGCTTCAGTTTTGGCAATGCCTCCTTTTGGCTGCTCAATTTGTAACTCCGTGACAATTGCATTGAACCTTTCTCTGTCCTCAGCGGCATCAATAGAGTCTGGTGATGTACCCCATATCCGAACATGTCCAGCCCCACTGGCAGCAAGAGGTTTATGTTCATCCAAGTACTGCTGAATAGGCAGAGCTAGCTTCAGAGGTGTTTGGCCTCCAAATTGTACAATGATGCCATCAGGCCGTTCCAGATTAATCACATTCACAACATCTTCAATAGTCAAAGGCTCAAAGTAGAGACGGTCACTTGTATCATAATCAGTGGATACAGTTTCAGGATTTGAATTCATCATAATTGTTTCAAATCCTGCACTCTGCAACCGAAGGGGGAAAGATGAATATAAGAAAAACAGATATAGTAAAAGGTAATAAATTAATAATTGAAATGCATGAACCTAACTGCATAGTTATCTCACAATTTACGTTAATAAATCATGACTCAAACACAGCATGAGTGTATGTGTATCAAAGATCAACAAGTTCACATTTTATTGAACTACTAACTAAAAACTCCAGAAGAACGTTATTACCTGATACAAGTTCATTAATTAAATTTTGGCAAAATTAGCAATTTCAGGTAGTTCATTTGTTGTTAGAAGATAAAAAAAACTGTGCACGATTATTCAATTCAGAGGTCCTACTCCTAGTACAAGGAAAATTGCAAACACAAACCTGAAGAGCAAACGAGGTATGGCAACAACAGTAGTCAAATTCAATCCCCTGTCCTATACGATTAGGACCTCCACCTAAAATCAAAACCTTCTTATTTTGGGTAGGGGCTGATTCACACTCCGCATCATAAGAGGAGTACATATAAGGAGTATTGGCCTCAAATTCAGCAGCGCACGTATCTACCCGCTTATATGCTGGAGTGACTCCGAGAGATAATCGTTTTGATCGGACTTCTTTTTCTGTTGATTTAGTAGCAAAAGCTATCTGATTGTCACTGAAACCACGCTTTTTAACCTCGTAAAAGTCATCCTTGGTCATATCAGCCAAGCCTAGAGTCATTAGATACTGTTCCACGTCCACCAACTCTTTAAGCTGATTAAGGAACCATTTGTCAATCAAGCTTAGTTCATGAATTTCATTAACTTTCATCCCTTTCTTCATTGCAGCATAAACGGCATGAATACGGTCTGGATTTGGAACTCGGAGATTGTACTTCAGTTGGTCCCAATCCCAGTCAAGTTCCTTCAGTCTTGTGCAACCCCATCCTGAGTAACCAGACTCTAGTGATCGAACTCCTTTCTGAAAAGACTCCTGGAAAGTTCGACCTATTGACATGGCTTCACCAACAGATTGCATCCGAGTCGTCAGAATTGGCTGAGAACCAGGGAACTTCTCAAACGCAAATCGGGGGATCTGTATTTATATAAGAAAAATCAAATTAGCACTTGATGTATGATATTGACGACTAGCGAAGAAAAATCAGTTATGAAATAAGTTGACTTGCAACATAGGTCATTAACATAGTGAAATAACATTACAAGCTAACATACTATATAAGAGATCTACATGTTAAAATGATATCCTAAATCTGTCAAATTTACAAGTAAACAAGTTAAGAACTAATATGTGAGGTTGTGAAGCAGGATTTGAAAACAAACTTTACAAAATTAGAACAAAAATTACTCGACTGTAACATTCAGACTCTGTCACATGGCTTAACCTAAAGATCAACTGAAGATAATTTTCAATCATATAATAACCTGACCACATAAATGACCCAAATAAAACCTAAACCTGTAAATTACTTACCTTGGTCACCACATAATCAATAGAAGGTTCAAAACTAGCTGGAGTCTTCTTTGTAATATCATTAGGAATTTGGTCTAACGAATACCCAACAGACAACTTAGCAGCCATTTTAGCTATAGGGAATCCAGTCGCTTTTGAAGCTAAAGCCGAAGACCTCGAAACTCTCGGATTCATTTCAATAACCATAACCTGACCATCAACAGGATTAACAGCAAATTGCACATTAGACCCACCACATTCAACACCAATCTCTCGAATAATCTTAATCGAATAATCCCTCAACCTCTGATACTCCTTATCAGTCAAAGTCTGAGCTGGAGCCACTGTAATAGAATCACCAGTATGTACACCCATCGGATCAAAATTTTCGATTGAACAGATAATCACAACATTATCAGCTAAATCACGCATAACTTCCAATTCATATTCTTTCCATCCTAATAGCGATTTCTCAACCAAAACTTGCGAAGTTACGCTCTCCGCTAACCCACCTTTACAAATTAACTCAAACTCTTCCCTATTATACGCAATGCCACCCCCCGTCCCACCTAAAGTAAAAGCGGGCCTAATGATCAATGGAAACTCGCCAATTTCATTAGCAATCTCAATACACTCATCAAGTGTAGTACCGATACCAGACGGCGGGGTTGCAATGCCAATGTTTTTCATAGCCTGTTTAAACAAATCCCTATCTTCAGCCTTTTTAATAGCATCAAGCTTAGCACCAATCAATTCAACATTATATTTATCTAATGTACCTCTCTCAGCTAAGGCAACTGCTAAATTCAACGCCGTCTGGCCCCCCATAGTCGGCAATAAAGCGTCGGGCCGCTCCTTTTCGATGACTTGCTCAACTAACTCAGGCGTCATTGGCGCAATGTAGGTCCGGTCAGCTAAATCCGGGTCGGTCATGATTGTGGCTGGGTTCGAGTTTATCAAAATGACGTCGTATCCTTCTTCTTTTAACGCTTTACAAGCCTGTGTACCGGAATAATCAAACTCACAAGCTTGCCCAATTACAATGGGACCCGCACCAAGAATCATGATTTTTTTTAAATCGGTCCGTTTTCCAACTTTTGGAGTTTCCGTTAGGCTTTTGGCAGTCACCTCGGAGTTGCTGCTACATCGTACAGAGGCGGCGCGTGGAGAGCGCCTGGAGCGGCGCGTGAGGCGAGGGAAATGAGTGTCGTTTGAGTAGGAAAAAAGCTTGTCATTGCAGTGTCGTTTGGAGAGATGAGGTAGCTTATGAGAGATTGCGTTGGAATTGAAAATTGAGGTAGAAGAGAGGGTTTTGCAGTGATTTAAACAGGCACTGCTCATTTTTCTGAGTTCTGATCAAACAATGGGAGATTTCTAGGGTTTTTGAATTAGTTTTTTGGGGGTTGGGGATCTGGGAAAGGAGGGTGTGGTGGTGATAAATGGATATTCTTGGAAGGTAGCTGACCAGAAAGATTTGTCTGAAGGTGGCAGTGGAGAGTGGGAATTAGGGTTTTTGGGTTGGGGTTAACGTTATAGTGTCACTTCAGAAAAGGACAAAACATAAGTGATCAATGGATGATGTAACGGGTTGCTAGAAGTGGTGGCGTGTTTGTTTAGTCCCATCCTATTTTTCCATTTGGACCCGGTCCGGTTCTAAATTCTTTATATTTTTTTTTTGCCAAAGATAGACCTATTCTACTTGTTAGCGGGGGTTAGCGGGGGTTAGCGGGAGTTAATTGTGATTATATACAATTCCTTTTAAATCAGCCCACTGGCTGCTGAGGCCTGGGTGATTTTAGGGTTTTTATACAAATACCAAATATTTATAAAAATACAACCTCAAAATTCTCTTTACAACAAATACTACTTTTTAAAAATATTTATAAAAATACTATATTTTTATATACGATTTAAAAAAAATCAGATCTGAAATCCCGAACTGCCATGAGATCTTTCTAACAATTGAATGTTATAAGCAAACTTTTCTCCTCAAAACCCTTAAAGGAGGAAGGCTTTTTATACGTTGACGATGCGATTGAAGGAAAAAATGTGAGCGCGTTCCTCGACATAGGAGCCACTCGTAATTTCATCGATGTAAAAGAAGCCAAACAATTAGGTCTAAATTTAAGAAAGGAAATGGCACTATGAAAGCTGTTAACTTCGATGCAAAACCACTAATCGGCATTGCCGAAGGAGTAACTACTCAAATCGGCGATTGGAAAGTTACGCTAGACTTTTTTATTGTTCCTATGGATGATTTTAAAGCTGTGTTGGGTCTAGCTTTTTCTACTAGGCATTGGATTTCCTCGTTCCCATATCATGCTCTCTTGTAATATTGGATAACTCTAAAATATGTGTCGTCCCAACAAAATGCAAGAAGAAATCATCCTAAAAAATAAATTTTGCCTGCAATCTGCTAAGAATAAGCCATGTTATATTTCCACTGTAAGGGAACTTAGCGACAGAGAATGTCAATCTGGCCCTAAAGAAGTTTACCCATCTATCAGAATTATCCTTGAGGAATTCAAGGATGTAATGCCTTCAGAGTTGCCTAAGAAACTTCCACCTAGACGTGAGGTGGACCATCAAATTGAACTAGAGCCTTGTGTGAGACCCCTCGCCGTGGCCTTTTATCGCATGGCGCCATCGGAATTGGCAGAGTTAAGAAGGCAATTGTATGACCTTCTAGACTCTGGCTATATTCAACCTTCGAAAGCCTCGTATGGTGCAGTTGTCCTCTTCCAAAAGAAGAAAGACGTCTTGTTGCGCATGTGCATCGACTATAGAGCGTTGAATAAGAACACTATCAAGAATAAGTACCCCATTTTCTTGATAGCGGATCTCTTTGATCAATTGGGAAAAGCAAGATACTTCTCCAAACTTGATTTACGGTCAGGCTACTATCAAGTTTGTGTTGCTGCCGGAGATGAGCCAAAGACCGCCTGTTTGACGCGTTATGGTGCATTTGAGTTCCTCGTCATGCCATTTGGTCTAACAAATGCACCCGCAACTTTTTGCACGCTCATGAATTGTTGGAACAATTGCTGTAAAACTGAATATGATGAGGCTGAGTCGCGGACTAGGTCGCTCTCTTTTAGACGTTTCGCGGCACATCTCGGTGGTGCAAAGCTGACTATCAACCGCGGCGTCCCTAGGATAAAACAGCTGGAAATACTGATCACACTGCACTGTGAAATCAGCTCTAAAACACTTTCTTTGTATTGCTCTGTGTTTCTGTGTGTTCTCAAATGAAAAGTGAAGCCAGTATATATAGGCTAAGAAAATTATTAATACTTTTATATGCAAAAAATAAAGTGCTAGCCGAACCACCCACCCAACCTAGACCAGGCCAGGCCGGCCGACCGACCGGACGGACGGCGCGCGTGTGGTAAATCGGGTAGGATGTAACTCCTAGCCCGTTCACAAAATTGGGTACCCCTTGGGGCCCAAACCCATATGAGAAAAACCAAGTTTATAAACTCAATATATTGAGTTCTCCTAAGCAATGTGGGAAAACCACAAAACTCTTTATCTTCTCATTTCAAGTTACAAGGCACTTTTTCCTTTTTAATTTTTAAATTCAATAACTTTCCAACAATCCCCCACTTTGAATTTGAAAAATAGTTTCTCGAGCAATTTCTGTTAAGATTGTGCATAAACAAAGGTATCTTTCGATTTGAACCTTTGCGTAGTGAGTAAGATTCTGATTCAACAAGAGTGACTCGTAGTCTTGAACTCTATCTCGGACATCAAACCACGCACGTTCTTTTCATAAGTGTTTTTCTAAAGCCCGTGCATTTATGGCCCTGCACGTCTATCCCAGTTTAGTGAACGCTCTAGAAATTTTGCCTCAAATTTCATAGGAAGCGGCCCCACTTCCACATTCACAAAGGTGAAGCTATCAAGAGTACTCCTATAGCTAGGTACTC
Source organism: Mercurialis annua (assembly GCF_937616625.2). NCBI lineage: Eukaryota > Viridiplantae > Streptophyta > Magnoliopsida > Malpighiales > Euphorbiaceae > Mercurialis > Mercurialis annua. The sequence goes on along the minus strand of NC_065570.1, from coordinate 50,954,883 downwards.
CACTCCATATGGAGTATAGACTTCATTAAGAGATTCTATTAACTCATCCTCTTCTCGCTTTAGGAATCATGCATTAATTTTGCATGTTCTGGCTCATATCATTCATAACTTGTTATTACCCATTGAACCTATTTCTTGGGATCTCCAGTCAGTTAGGTCGGGTTACCATTATGGATGATTCATTCAATAGGCAATAGTCCCATTCCTTTTGAAGTTTTATGGACTTTCTCTCTAGCTAATCCTTTCGTCAAAGGATCTGCTAAGTTATCATCAGTGCGTACATGATCCACTCTAACAGCCCCTGTTGAGATAAATTCTCTAACAGTGCTGTGCTTACGACGTATCTGTCGTTTCTTACCATTATAATAACGGTTCTCAATTTTTGCAATAGCAGCGGTACTATCGCAATGGATGAACACAGCTGGTATCGGTCTTTCCCATAAAGGAATCTCAGCTAGCAGGCTTCTTAGCCATCCTGCTTCTTCACTAGCAGCAGCTAGTGCTATCATTTCTGACTCCATCGTAGATTGAGCCAGAATCGTCTGTTTCTTTGATTTTCAAGAAACAGCTCCACCAGCTATACTAAAAATATAGCCGCTCGTGGCTTTGGAATCATCTGACAATGTATTCCAATCTGCATCACTATACCCTTCAAGTACAGCAGGATGCTTCAGATAATGTAATCCAAGATTCATTGTTCTTTTAAGGTATCTCATAACCCTTTCAATAGCATGCCAATGCTCAATACTAGGTCTACTAGTAAACCTGCACAGTAATCCAACGACATATGCAATGTCAGGTCTAGTACAATCAGTGGCATACCGAAGGCTGCCAATGATGCTCGCATATTCAGACTGTCGTACACTATCACCAGTGTTCTCAAAAAGTTTTACACTTGGATCATAAGGTGTACATGCAGGTTTACAGTCGAATTAGTTATATTTCTTTAGAATCTTCTCAACATAGTGAGATTGATCTAAAGAAATTCCTTTTTCAGATCTAGTTATCTTTATGCCAAGAATGACATTCGCTTCACCTAGATCTTTCATATCAAAGTTGGCACTCAACATTGATTTCACAGCATTCACAACATGAATATTTGATCCAAAAATCAGCAAGTCATCTACATAAAGACATATGAAAGTGCAAAGTTCCTTTTCAGATTTGTAGTAAATACATTTGTCACTTTCATTCACTTTAAAGCCATTTGAGATGACAAGATTATCAAATTTCTCATGCCATTGCTTAGGTACTTGTTTTAGACCATACAAAGATTTGTCTAACTTGCACACCTTCTGTTTCTGACCATGTATTACAAAACCTTCAGGTTGATCCATATAAATTTCTTCCTCCAGTTCACCATTTAAAAAAGCAGTTTTAACATCCATTTGGTGTACGACCAAATCATATAGCGCAGCGATCGAAATCAGCACTCTAATGGATGTTATTCTAGTAACAGGTGAATAGGTATCAAAGAAATCAACGTTTTTCACGTTGTCTGTAACCCTTGGCTACAAGTCGAGCTTTGTATTTGTCTACAGTACCATCAGGTTTCAATTTCTTTTTTAAGATCCATTTACAACCTATGGTTTTGCAACCGGGTGGCAGATCAGTCAAATGCCATGTATGATTGGACTCTAATGAATCCATCTCATCATTTATGGCTTCTTGCCACAAATCAGAATCTAATGAAGTTAAAGCTTCCTGGAGGTTTGTAGGATCCTCCTCTAAAGAATAGACATGGAAATCAGTTCCAAAGTCTTTCGAAATTCTAGCTCTTTTACTTCTTCTGATCTCTGGTTCTTTATCATTAGTAATCTCATTATTTCTGACTACAGGAACATTACTAGATGATTCGCCCCCACTATTTCCTAATTTAAAAGGAAATTTCTGTTCATAAAAATCAGCATCTAATGATTCAATAACAACTCGTGCAGTCAAGTCATAAAATCTATAAGCCTTGCTATTGACTGCATACCCAATGAAAACACATTCATAGGCTCTGCTTGCTAATTTTATTCGTTTCGGATCAGGAATCCGAACATAGGCTAAACAGCCCCAAGTTCTCAAATAAGACAAATTTGGTTGTCTTTTCTTTAGGATCTCATAAGGTGAAATCTTCCTGTTTGATTTCGGGACTCTGTTGAGTACATAACAAACAGTCAACAGAATTTCACCCCACCAATAAGAAGCAGCTCCAGAATTCAATAAAATAGACACTACTGCTTCTGTAAGTGTTCTATTTTTTCTTTCGGCTTTACCGTTCATTTCAGGAGAATAAGGTGCTGTTCTTTCATGCACAATACCATGTGAGTTATAGAATTCTATAAACAAGCTAGATTCATATTCAGTACCTCTATCACTGCGAAATCTCTTGATTTTCTTATTGAATTGATTTTCAATTTCTGTTACAAATAACTTGAACATGTCAAGTGCATCACTTTTATTTTTCATCAAATACACATGTGTAAAATCAGAACAATCATCAATAAAAGTGATAAAATATCTTTTACCATTTCTGGTCAAGGTACCGTCAAGTTCACATATATCAGAATGTATTAAATCTAAAGGTTCAGATTCTCTAATTACTGATTTATGTGAGTTTTTAGTTATCTTAGCTTGACTACAGAATTCACATTTTTCAAACTCAGTTTGGTTCATTTTAGGAATTAATCCTAGGGTGCTCATGTAGTTAATTATTCTTTTATTTACATGACAGAGTCTTGCATGCCAAGTATTAAAATCACAAACCATGTAAACAGAAGCAACATCTTTATTAATAATTTCAACATTCAACTTAAACATACCCTCACAAGCATAACCCTTTCCCACAAAAATACCATTTCTAGTAATGGTGTACATATCTCCACCAATAGTCTGAAAGAATCCAGCCTTGTTGAGAAGATAGCCAGACACCAAGTTCTTCCTCATCATAGGAGTGTGCATCACATCCTTCAACATTAGTGTTTTTCCTGAAGTAAATTTCAGTTCAACACTTCCAATTCCAGCGACAGTAGTGGTGTGAGTATCACCCAGTAATACTTTCTTATCGTCCACGACAGTGTATGTTTTGAACATAGCACGATCGTGGCAAACATGGCGATTAGCGCCCGTGTCTATCCACCAACCACTTGATCCACCAACAAGGTTGATCTCAGCCATCATTTCTGTTATCATAGCCGTAAAAGGCTCTTCAGTCAAGTTAGCCTGTGGAGCAGTACTTGGCTTGTTCCGACACTTGCGTGCCATATGACCCGGTTTTCCACAGTTAAAGCATAGAAATGGTGGCAGGTCATTCTTAACAGGTGGTGCCTGTTTCACAATATGGTTCCTTGAAGGATTACCATTCTGGTTCGCTTTGTTGCGATTCATATTTTGGTTTTGGTTCGAATTGCGATTCTGATTCTTAAAATTCTTGCCATTAGGCTTCAGACTCATCGAACTAAACTTTCTTGTGTTGTTAGAAACAACCAGCACTTCATCTTTTAGATCTTGTTTTCTCGCCTCTTCCTCAATCCGAAGACGAGTGATCAAGCTTTCCAGCGAGAACTCTTTTGTTTTGTGCCTGAGAGAATTCTTAAAGTCCCTCCACGAAGGAGGTAATTTGTCAATTAAAACAGCAACTTGAAATTGTTCATCAAGAACCATACCTTCGGATATGATCTCATGAGCTATTTTCTGCAATTCATGGGATTGCGCCTCGACAGATATTTCATCACTCATTTGATATTTGAGGTAGCGGCTGACTGCATACTTTTTAGTCCCCGCCTCCTCGGTATCATATTTCTTTTGCAGCGCCTCCCAAGTTTCCTTTGCAGTCTTTCCATCATTGTAGTAATCATAGAGATCATCACTTAGTGCATTGAGAATAAAATTCCTGCACAAGTAATCATTAGTCATCCACTGTTGAAGTTCACCGTTTTGTTTTTCCTTTTCTTCTTCCTCGGCAGTTTCATCAACGACAGGTATTGCCATTGTCAAAACAGAAACCACCTTCTTGATGGTTAGGAAAAATCCAGTCTTCTGTTTCCACCTTTTGAAATGCAAGCCTTCAAACCGGAATGGTTTGTTAGCATCAACAGTAGAACCGTAGGCAGCAACCTCATCGGTATTCATGGCAGCAATTGTAAAGGGACACGTCTAAAAATTGTTGGAACAATTGCTGTAAAACTGAATATGATGAGGCTGAGTCGCGGACTAGGTCGCTCTCTTTTATATGTTTCGCGGCACAGCTCGGTGGTGCAAAGCTGACTATCAACCGCGGCGTCCCTAGGATAAAACAGCTGGAAATACTGGTCACACTGCACTGTGAAATCAGCTCTAAAACACTTTCTTTGTATTGCTCTGTGTTTCTGTGTGTTCTCAAATGAAAAGTGAAGCCAGTATATATAGGCTAAGAAAATATAGCTGTTGTGTAAATAATTAATACAGAAAACGTTTTCTGATTAATGAGGGAAAACAGCAACAGTCAAAAACGTGGAGAGGTAAATTCAGAGAGTCAAAACAGTTACAAAAGAATTAAATAAAAAATTATTAATACTTTTGTATGCAAAAAATAAAGTGCTAGCCGAACCGAACCACCCACCCAACCCAGACCAGGCCGGCCGGCCGGACGGACGGCGCGCGCGTGTGTGGTAAATCGGGTAGGATGTAACTCCTAGCCCGTTCACAAAATTGGGTACCCCTTGGGGCCCAAACTCATATGAGAAAAACCAAGTTTATAAACCCAATGTATTGAGTTCTCCTAAGCAATGTGGGAAAACCACAAAACTCTCTATCTTCTTATTTCAAGTTACAAGGCACTTTTTCCTTTTTAATTTTTAAATTCAATAACTTTCCAACATGAATAAGCTGTTTCATCCATTTTTGGATCAATTTGTGGGTTTCTACTTGGATGACATTGTGGTGTATAGCCAGACGTTAGATGAACATGTGCAACACCTCAAGCAAGTCTTTCAAGTCCTCTGAAAAAACTGTATATTAAGGTGGAGAAATGTTCTTTTGCACAATAAGAGGTAGAATTCCTTAGTCATAATGTAACGTCCGTAAAAATAATAATAGTAATAATAATAATAATAGTAATAATAATGATAATGATAATAAAAATAATAATAATAGAATAAGTAATATAAAAATGTCTTAAAAGGCAAAGTTGGAAAAATTGTGTAGAACAAACTTTAAACCTAATATAAATCTCTTTAAAGGAAGGAAGTCTATTTAGTTCTGAAAAAAAACTATAACCAGACATATTTAAGCCGTCATAAATTTTAGTTTACTGCTAAACAAAATTTTCTCTGCAATCAAAGAAAAAGGAGACGAGGATAGAGTAGATAGTCGGATTTATGGGTGTAACCTAGTCGAGCTAACTCGCGAACTACTCGGGATTAACTCGAAAAATACTCAAAATCGACTAGACTCATATCGAGTCGAGCTCGAGTTCGAGCTACTCGAGTTAATTATCGAGTCGAGTTCAAGCTTCAAAATAATTGACTCGATGAGCTCGCGAGTCTAATGATAGGAGTAGAAATACTCCTATATTCTGTGTGTTTTATATGTCATATATTGTGCATTTGACGTTGGTTTTGAGCTTCTTTGTACTCATTTTTGTGTTTGAGTATTTCAGGCATAATGTGGTAGTTCTTCATGATAATCAAGCCATTTGGAAGCCATTGTGATCATAATTGAAGTTTAGAGGAAAGTTGTGCGAAGATCCGATGAAAATAGGCGCCGACAGTACAAGTTTCTACTTGTGAAATTGGCCCATGTTCATTGATTGAAGATTTTGGAATACTTAGAGACTTCAATTGACTTTGTGTTCTACATAAAAAAACAAAGTAGACATCCTAATCTTTCCATAGAATCAAGAATCGATTCATTCCGACTTTTCTACATCGAGTTATGACATTTTGAAGTTGATGGTGTGCAGCAGAAGCAGTGTATGCGGGCGCATAAACCTTGTATGCGGGCGCACGAGACATGTATGCGGGCGCACGAGACGGCAAAAATTCACAAAAATTGGACAAAAATGCCCCGACATGTCACCGATCTCCACCAAATTCAAGGACGCTTCTGAGTTTTCATTAAAACTCGACCTAAAGTCAGTAGCTGGGGCGGAAAACATATAAATAACACATTTTACATCATAATTAGGGTTGGGTTATCATTGTATTAGACCTAAACATTAGATTAGCTTATTTTGAGTTTCGTTCATCGTTTTCTTGTTGAATTTTCTGGATTATTCTTCATTATTATTGTGGAATCTATTGCGACTAAGGTACGATTATTTTAGAGAGATCTATATCATTGTTATCTTTTCCATTATGAATTCCATTGATTTTATTGTTGAATTATCTTCGATAATGAGTAGCTAAACCCTTAATTGGGGATTATTAACTGAATTATGCTTATTTAATTGAATTGGTGGATTATTGTTCAAATTGCATGTTAATTGTGTTCTTAATGCTTAGTTTAATCTGATCAACTAGACTATTGCCTTGTGTTTTGGTTTTGGCTCGAGAGAGCTAAATTGAGATAGACTATAGCAATTAACAACGTAGGAATTAATTACGCGAGAGTGAATTGATGATTACGTGTTCTTAAGGTTTGCTTAATAACCGCCATTTGATTAATTAATTAGGTTGATTATAACACGAGAGTGAGTGATTTGCCTATTAGTTGTTGTGTGTGCCTTTTTGCTTGTAGCGACTTGAGAGAGCGATATAGGTGGTTTAGAATAGCCTGAACTGCAGTTAAAACAACTAAATCCATAACCAATTTATTGAATAACATAAGTATAGTTAATAATCCATGATTTCCTTCTCATATAGTTTCTTCTTAGTTTAATTTCAGCTTATTAAATTCAAGTTTTAGTCTATTTTAGTTATTATTATTGTTTTTAGTTTATTTATTCTATTTAGTTTAATTACATCATTCAAATTATCTTGCTAACTATCCAAATCGAGTCTCCTAATTGGTTGTCTTTAGTAGCTTTCCTTGTGGGTACGATATCCGGACTTTACAGTCTATATTACGAGTTGACATTGTACGCTTGCAGTATTTTGCACCTAATCGAGCTTTGATTAATTTACCTTTTTACCCTTTTTATTTGTGTATATTTATTATAATACCCTTATTTTAATATTAAAATAATTTTTTCAAATATTTTTTTGATAATCGAGTCGAGCCGAGTCGAGCTCGAGTCTCAATTATTCTATCGAGTTTGAGCTCCCAAAATGAAACTCGATCGAGTTCGAGTCGAGTTTCGAGCTTCAGATTCTAGAGTCGAGTCGAGTCGAGCTTGGCAGTGTTTATTTCGACTTGACTTGGCTCGGTTACACCCCTAGTCGGATTGCACCATCTGGTAATTAGATTATTACGCGATCGAGGTAAGTATAGTTAATTATATTTATGTATATTAATTACTCCCTACGTCCCAAAACAATAGTCCACTTTTCTTATTTTTTTTGTCCCAAACAAATAGTCCATTTTTTTTGCAAATCAAAATTTAGAGTGTTTATTTTTCATATGCTTATTTAAAGTGTATCATTTATTGCTATTAGCATATAGTCATAACATATTAATAAGGGTATGATAGGAAAAATGAAGAAAAATTTGTGAAAAATTAGAGCATTAATTGTATTTCTTAAACTGTGTGAAAAGGAGAAAGTGGACTATTGTTTTGGAACGGAGGGAGTAATTGCTAATTGTGAGTTATGTTACTAAGTGGTTGTCATTTATTGTGGTGCATGATTATTATATGCTAGAAGTCTGAATGTGTATAAGATTGCATGTTTATTTTTGGTTGCATTATTTATGTTACATGATTGTTAAATTTGAGAAAAATGATTATGTTGGATACATGTTTGTCAATAACTGGTTATGTTTGATGACACAGTTTATAAATAAATTTTGATAATTAAGGAAGTTGACAGTTTGCTTACCTAGGATTGATTATATCCAATGGTTTAAAGATGCGACGATTAAATTGTGAAATGATGAGATAAAGGATGTGATCAAATTTTTGCTAGGCACCTCGGTGCCGGCATATTCTCGGAAGCATAGAATGTCCTGTGCGTTTTGCTAGACACTTGGGTGGTGACATGATACTAATGTGTTTGGTATCTTGTGCGATATATATTATTAATGTGATTTTTAATGGCCGGAAAATCATTGGATATGATTCAGATAGGTTAAACAGGGCCCTAATTAAATAAATAAAATAAATAATAATTTAGTTTGTCTGATTGTATATTTGGGATGGTATATGAGAGTTGATGGGTTTATGGTTTGATTAAATGATATTTTGTTGTTTGTTTTGTTTATCATATATATATATATATATATATATATATATATATATATATATATATATATATCCCATTGAGTAGGCATCTCATCCCTTGCCACCTATTTTTCAAGAGATAGACCACAATGATCCATTTATTTAGTTTCGTGCAGTCAACTGATTTGATTTGCTTAGGTGAGTCAACGACATTTGAGTTAGATTTCTTTTTCTTACAAACAACTATTTTGGAAGAGTGTTCGGAACAGTTATTTATTACTTTGACTTAATCTATGTGTCTTTTATTTTGAGACTATATTTTTAATTGTGGATTTAATAAGATATTATTATTTTGAGAAAATTAATAAATGTTTGAACAAGAGATTGTATGATATTAAATTTTAATTATATTTTTTGAGTTAATTTTAATATATTTTGAGAGAGCGAGTTACACATAAGGTTAAGGAAATAAAGCTCATGATGGACCCGACAAAAGTGCAAGCAATCCAAGAATAGAAACCTCTAAAAAAAGTTCTTGAATTGAGATCTTTTCTCAGGATGGTTATCGTCGGTTCATTTAAGGGTACTCATCTCTGACAGCCCTATTTGATCAACTTGCTTAAGAAAAATAAAGCATGGGATTGGTTGCAAGAGTGCTCGAAAGCTTTTGAGAAGTTGAAGCAAGCAATCTCCAAAGAACCTGTGATGGCACTACCCGATTACTCAAAACCCTTCGAAGTACACAGTGATGCTTCTGATTTTGCTAAAGAGTTCTAATGCAAGATCGCCATGAAATTTATTATGAGTCGCAAGCTAAACGACACAGAGCGGCGGTATAATGTCTAAGAAAACGAGATGACTACTATCTTCCATTGCCTATGTACATGGAGACATTACTTGCTCGGGACCAAGTTTGTGGTGATAATAGATAACGTTGCCACTAGTTATCTTCAAACACAAAAGAAGCTAAGCCCTAAGCAGGCTCGTCGGCAAGACTTCCTTGTTGAGTTTAACTACAAGCTAGAGTATAAACCGGGCAAGGAAAACGTGGTAGTTGACGCACTAAGTAGAAAGGCTGAATTATCTTCCATATGTATGGGTAGTACCCACAATGACCTCCTTGATCGCATTAAAGAAGGTCTTGAACAAGATCCATTGACCAAGAACTTGGTGAGATTAGCCAACGAAGGCAAAACATGACACTTCTGGTTGGAGGGTGGCACACTCCGTATGGTTAGAAATAGGTTATTCATTATAAAATAAGGGAGTCTACAGAAAGAGATCCTCAAGGAGTGCCATGATTCATTACTCAGGTATGGCACGAACAATAGCTCTCGTGCAAAATTCCTATTTATGGCCGCGATGCAAGATGATATTGAGGCATATGCTCGTACCTGTCTTGTATGTCAACAAGACAAGGTAGAACAACAACACCCACCTGGGCTAATGGAACTTTTTCCCATTTCTGAGATACCAAGAGAGAGTGTTTACATGGACTTTATTGTTGCGCTACGAAACTCTAAAGGATGCAGTACCATCATTGTGGTTGTTAATAGATTTAGCAAGTATGCTACTTTCATTGCATGTTCCCTGGATGTGAGATTCGATGAAGCATCACGCATATTCTCCAAGAATGTTGTTAAATTTTAGGGTGTTCCACAAAGCATCATCAGGAATCGAGACCCACGTTTCACTGATAAAATTTGGAGAGGACTGTTCAAATTGATGCGGACAAACTTAAACTTTTCCATAAGTTTCCATCCATAAATTGATGGCCAAACGGAGCGCATCAATGAATTATTAGAGTTATATTTGAGACACTATGTTAATGTGCATCAACAAGATTGGGTTAAATTGCTTGATATTGCCCTATGAGATTGTTATGGGACAACAACCCATAACTCCTAATGCAATCGCCACTAATTATGAAGGAAATAATCCTACAACTTATAAATTTTCTAAGGAGTGGCAAAAAGAAGCTGATATCACTCGGAGTTGTCTTGACAAAGTTGCTCATAAGATGAAGAAGTGGGCCGACACTAAACGACGAGAATTAGAGTTCGGCGCGGGTGATCAAGTAATGGTAAACTATTGCCCAATCAGTTCAAGACCTTTTTCCAAGTGTACAAAGGTTTGATAAGACAGTACGAAGGACCTCTTCCCGTTATATGGCAGGTCGGCAAGGCTTCCTATCAAGTCCGACGCCCTCCTAAACTCAAGATTCACCTAATTTTTGATGTGAGTCTTTTAAAGTCTTATCATGAAGACAAAAAGGATTTGCAGAGAGGGGAGTCGAGGAGAGCTCCAACTACTGTTGTTACAGAGGAGATTGATAGCATCCTAGATGATCACGTGATAAGGAAATATAGAGTTCCTAACTACAACTAGTATTTGGTGAAATGGAAAAATCTACCTGATAACGAGATTAGTTGGGAACGTGAAGTTCTAGTATGATAATTTTATAACCATGTTCGACGTTAAAAGAAAAAAAGTGCAACGAGACCGTTGCGAGATTGAGTGGGGGAGAATGTCACACGCTCTAGAATTCTTTGCACGTGATGTAGGTTATGTCCCTAACTTCTCCAGACATTACATTTTCGAATCTCATGTTCCAGAATCCTCCGGAACATTCTAAAAACTTTAGAATCCTCTAGAATACTCTAAAATCCTTCAGAATACTCTAAAATCCTCTAGAAAATTCTAGAATCCTTCGAAACACTCTGCAATGTTCGAATACTCTAAAATCCTCTCGAAACTTCTAGAATCCTTCGAAACACTCAGAATGTTCCAGTCTAAAAGCTTCTTAACAAGACTATTCCAAAATTATCTAGAATTCTCTATATTAATTCATAATACTATAAAATTCTCTAAAAGGTACTATCTATACATGACAGTTTATTACATTGTATAGAATAGTGTTAATAGTTATAAAAGATAGAATATGAACCACTGAACCAAATAGATCCTAGCCATCCATTGAGCAGGTGAACTCTATAAATTTGGCAAACCGCTTCATTTGTAAAGATATACTAATTGATAACGTATTAATATACGGACAAAGCAACCTCGAGGAGATGAGAGATTATTAAGTCCAACAAACATAGCTCCGGGCTAAGCCAGATCAATGACCGAGATATCCTCAGATGGGATACAAACACACCTAGATTTCGAGATATAAATAATGAATTGTCATCTATTCGAATATTATATCCCTGCTACAGAAGGACTTACTACTCCGAAATTCGTACCCTAATTACTAAGATATGAAAGATATGACTTGCTTAACAAGACAAAAGATACCACAAAAACCTTCTATATAAGACATATTATGAGAAAATTCTAAGATACTTCTTTTTTTACTCATTTAATATTATTTTTTTCTCTTCTCTTTTCTTTTCTCTATAAAAAGGCTGACCTGAGCGTTGCAACGAACGCCCGGATGCCCCCTTCTGGCATTCTTTCTGATCGTTGTTTGTCGATTTCAAGTGATGATTTTAGCATAGATCTACCATGATTCCAGTGATTTATCACTAATTTATACTATATATAAAAGTACGGACGGGGGAGGGAACAAGCACATTTACATTAATGTCCTTTTCACTTTATAAAATTAATTATTAATTAAAAACTATTAAAATAATTATTAAAATTAGAGTACTAACTAAAATAAACTACTATGTTAAGATAATTGTTGATAACACTAATTAAAGTAGACTACTTTGGCTATTTAACAATTACTATTTTAATTATCTTTTAATCGTATACAAGTCTAAATAAAGTAAACTATCCAATAAATTATTACTTTTTATTGTTTATTAAAATTTTCTATAATTATAAAAATTTAAATATCAGTTAAAAAATTTAAACAATTAAAATAGTTATCTAAAGTATTTAATAAGATAAATTATTCTAAATCAACTACTATCTTGAATGTTATTTAATAATTTGACGAGTTACACTACGAGTCATGTGTGAAACACGTAAAACGACACTAGTTATTATAAATTTTTTTATTTACTATTAATGTAAACTTGTATAATTCAAACTCTTTTTGTTTTTATTTTCTATTAAGTTATTTTTGTATGAAAATTCAATGTTTATTCAGCATCTTCATAAGGAAGATCGCTTATCGCCTAGGTGCCGTGCGGGTTTGCGTATAAATTTTTTAACTTCGTGACAATAAGCCCGTGTAGATCATATCGGCTCCTGTAATAATTTATCATATAATATGATACATAAATTAATAATGATATTTTATGAAGACATAAAATATTAATTCTTCAGTTTAAATAAATAAAGCAATAGTCAAAAAGAATAAAACCCAACGAATTTGAGTTATACTAGAACCTCCCCTCAATAATGAGCACGTGGCATAATTGACAATCAGACAAGCAACTTTACAGTAATCAAAACGGCATGATTGTCCATACGAAACGACCATAAAGAAAAAAAAACTCAGGTCGGCCAGCCGGCGACTCTTCAAAGCCAAAGACCCATAATAAGACACGCTTTGACAATTCGAACATCATCCTTTTCAACTCCGTTTAATTCAATGTCCCAACTCCAAATTGTCCAAATTAATCATATTTTCATATTTTTTGTCTGATCATCATACACTTGTTCCTCCAGTTTCTGATCAAACAATATACTTTCGAGCTGATTTTTATAATTTTTATTTTAGTTGTTAGTTTTAATTTCATCTGAAGAGTAAAAACGGTTGCCAATTTGATTTTGGTTACAAGAAAAGAAGAACAGAGATGGTTCAAGTCAAAGAATTGTATCCTTCATATTTTTTTATTTTGTGTTTGATGATTATTATTAACTTATAACTCAAAAATTTGATTTTTGAACTTGTTTATTACTCCATTGAATTGGGGTTGTGTCAAATTGTAAATTTCTGCTAATTTGTTGAATGAAAACCCAGTTGGTGTGTTGTCTTAGTTTAAGCTCTTCAGTTATGTATGGTAAAACCACATTTAATTGGGTTTGTTTACTTGAATTTTATGTTGTGGATATTTTTCCTTGACTTTTTTTTTTATTTGTGAAGCCGAATTGTGATGCCAGTATCATTGGAAGAGGTATAAATTTGATGGAATATATGTGCTTTAGAGATTTTTTTTAATAATTTTATGGTAAGTAATGGTTTTTGTTGTTTGATTTGCAGTATCAGATAGCTCAGATGTATATGGTAATGAAAATGCAGCAACAGAATACAAATAGTAATGAAGGTGTTGAGGTTTTGGAGAATAGGCCCTTGGAGGATGATGTATTTGGACAGTGTCAATACACATCGAAAGTGTATCGGTTGCAAAGGTAAAATTGTTAATTTACACGGAATTGAGTTACGATCAAGTTAAATAATTGTTTTTAGTTTAAACTGTTGAAATCATAAGTCTTGATGTATTCACACTATACAAAATTCAGTTGCCACAATCGTAATTACTTTTTTGAATTGACGATGATTTGAGTTACAGACTTTTTTGTAATTTAAGTACAGAACTTAATCTATTCTGGCTTTACTTGATGACTATGGGATCCTTTATAAGAATAAGTTGTAACTATAAAGTTTTGGAGTTTTAGAAACTTTTTCGGGAATGAAAATGAAGCACTGAAACATTACACTCGACAATTTTTGTGCAACGTAGCTTGATGGATGAATTTTATTGCACTGTCTGATAAAATCTTATATAGTTTTCTAGATACAACAGTGGTGCATTTTAGACGACCCTAAGAGTGGTATGGAGTTGGCTTGTAGTGAATGTGAATGGAAGCATTCGAAAGAACATGTATGAGTATGAATGAATACCTTTTAGATGTTATAAATTATATAGAATTTTATGATTTTTGCTGGATAAGAAAGGAGCATATCTGGTGCTAACAGATTGAATACAAAAACTGCACATATTGCTGCTGGAAATAAAATTTCGCATTTGGCTTGGCACCGGCTTCCTTCCTTTTTTCTTTTTTTTGGTCCCTTAATAAGATGAAATTATATCAATGAATTGAGAGGGAAAATAACTATTGCAAAGCTCAGTAGTTGATAAAAAAAACTTGCAAACTAATGCATGTCAAGTGGTTGAAGTTGAGCACGAAGCCATGTATGGAACAGATTATTATGTGTTCAAAGTTTGACAGAGATGGTTTGGATGACTTCATAGTTCATAGTATCTTTTCTGCCTTAAGAAGTGACCCACTGAATAATCTTCATCATTTTTTCTATTTATTTTAAGTGCTCGATTTCATAATCCTTTATTTTTGACGAAACCTTTGCAGCTTTAACTACTGATAGAAATGCTTTTCTATGAATTTGGTTATATAGAAAACTGTATATTTCTTAAATGTGGAACTGCACTGATACTTTCTCCACAACACTGATACTTGACATTAATCTTTATAATAGAAGTAATGATAGTAGTTTTTAACTCTTCTATAACTTTCTATTCATTTTATTATTGTTAATTTTTCAAGAAAAAAAATTTCGATATAAAAGTTGCAAAGGGTGATTTGTTAACCTCCAGCTCTTGCATCCTTTTGCAGCAAAGCGCCTACTTGGCTTGCAGCTTTTGCACCAACAGACGCTCTTATCATGCAAGAAGAAGCTTGGAACGCATACCCGAGGTGCAAGACAGGTTTGCAATGTTTTGTTCTGTATTTGCAAAGTTCGTATCGTATCAGTTAACTTTTATTGACATGCTTTCATCTTTTCTCTGCAAATGGATTTCTCTCTGCCAGTAATCAAGGTAATACTTCTATTTTCATGGTTGTATTTCTTTAAATTTTATGAAATTTTTCCTAGAGATTATACCTTTATAATAGTCAATAAAATACTTATTTAGATTTGGGATTGTTGCAGTGTCCATATTTCACCAAGTTTTCTTTAACTGTGGAAACTATACACAAGGCTGATAATGGTCAATCAGAAAATGTAAGTATCTATAGCTAGTTGTCGTTTGAATACATGGAACTGCCTACTTTATGTCATGGCAGTTAGGCATGTGCATTTAGTTCGAACCAAATCGAAATGAAATATTTCTTTCTTTTTTCTATTTCTAATCGTTGGTTCATTTTCTGTTTGTTCGATTTGTACCTTAACTGATCTTTTTATGAATATCAAACCGAACCAGACTAAATTTGTCGATTCGGTGGTTTGGTTCGTGTTTTGTACACTCCTAATGGCAGTGACTTTTTTTTTTTTGAATGAATTTATTATTGCAATTGTTTTTTCTTGGAATCTGCTGAACATGAAATTTGACAAAGTAGGTACATGGTTTATCCAAGGAACAATTAGCAACCAGACAGGTTGAATATCTCGATATCGCTTCAGCCGCTACTGATTATTGGAGCTACGCCGTCGGTAGTAACAGCACTGACTTCTCAAAATTCAAATCTGTAAGAACTGGCCGTGGTCCACTTGCGGATCGATGGCAGGTCGGTATCTTGCCTATTTCCTATTACCTACTGCTTATTATTTTTTTCTCTAGCTTTTCCTGCAAGTTAAGGCATACTGCATATCATCTTATTTATGCTAACTTAGAAGTCTGTTTTGTTTATGAACTTATCTTTTTAATTAATTATGTTAATTATATGAACTCATTTAATTTGTGACTAATTATTGATAGCATATTGAAATTGCAGGATAGGTGTAAACCTGTCATGACCGCATACAAATTGATCACAATTGATGCACCGTACTGGGGTTTTGGTTATCGACTTGAACAGGCTTTGCTAGCGGTAAGCTCTCATGCTCCGTACTTTATTCGTGTGCAAATATCGAATCAAATTGAATAATCGAATAATGAAATTGAACCAATAAATTTGGTTCAGTTTGATTCAATATTATAGAAGGATTAGTTTCTCGATTTGATTCGGTTTTGAAAGTATTAGAAATTGGAGTTCACTTTTATACAAACTGAACCGTATAAAAGCAAAGTAAACCAAAAAATAACCAAACCGACAGATTTGGTTTGTTTCGGTTTGAAATACTTTAGACTGTCATAAATTTAGTTTGGTTTTGATTAATATAAATTAAAATTCAGTTTGGTTTCATTGGAACCCAAACCCAATGCACCCGACGGATTGGGGAAGTAACACCATTTGGTCAAATTCACATCAAAGACATGTTCTTGAATATCTTCATTATTAATTTAATATATGTTTTAAAATCAACTTGTAGGGTGAAAGAGCTCTTTTCTTGGAGAGTCATCGGAATTGTTTTAGCTGGATTGATGAATGGTTTGGGGTGTCTATGCAACAAATACGCAAACTTGAACTTCAAAGTAATTCATCACTAAATAAGGTAAAACCTTTTGCTGAACTTACTTCTAACAAAAGTGACATTGAAACAAGATTATTAAAATCTGGGCGGTAGAATGCAGTGTTAAACAATATTACACCGACACCATTTCAAACATGTAGATTTGAAAGCAATCAGAAATGGTTTTCAATAGCATTTTTTTGGACATGAAAAGGTTCTCTAAAATAATAAATGCGAAAGATTTACTAACCGTATTGTCTTTATACTATTATCACAGAAGATTGGAATGACGAATTTTGAAGGCTTAGATCAGAGGCTTTGTCTTGATAAAGAAGATTCTGGCAGCGACGTGTTTCAACTTAAATCCGAGAAGCATGAACTTGTAGTCGATATGTAAGGTTCACAATTGAGTTTGCATGGGCAGATACGTTAAGCAGTGAAATGGGATGATGATACCGCAAAGGTTCCATTGAATCTTTCGCTTTATAAACAGAGTTGTCCATTGATCCGACCAGGTGGTAATTATTTGATTTTGATAACTTTGGTCATCCCATATAGAAGTTGTAAATTGCTTGTAGAAGAAACTCAATTCTTTTGGAACCCATAGTTATGCCAAATGTATCAGGAACATTCTTTGCAGCAGGTCCTGAAATTTCCTGTGCAATTCCAATTATGTATATTCATAGTTTTATATTGCTCGTCTTCTGAACTGTTTACTAAATTAATTTAAGCATTCAAACTGTTCTTGCCCTCCATTTCCTAAATATTTGGTACTTTTCGAAAATGTTATCCTTCAAATTTTAGAGGCTTAATTCATTTTTTTAATCTCTAAATTATACAACTTTATTCTACACAATCTCTTAACTATATCTTTTTTTATTGCATATGTAAGTTTTTATTTTTAATTATTTTCGATTTAACAAAAGTGACATTTTATAAAAAAAGTCTTAACATGTAAGCGATGAGTAAGGGATGAGTTGGTGTTTTGGATAATGTTGGTCGGCATGTAAGTTAAACGTAAGCTCAACACTTGGACTCAGTGCTCCCCAACCAGCTTCACCACCACAAGATCCACAACTACATAAAGGTGTAATGAAGACAATAATGCAATTCCATTAATATTTAGATAGTGAAATTCAGCTTCCCCTTTCAATCTTTTGCTTTTTTTTTTTATTTTTTTTAAATAAAGGCCAAAGATAAAAAAAAAAAAAAAACTATCAAGTTATAAAAATAAAGGAAAAAAACACACATAAATTCTTTAAGTTTTATTTTTGGCTACTTGAACTTTTAATATTTTCAAATGGTACGAATATTTTTTTTAAATTTCTAACAAAAATTTAAACCCTTTTAATTTTATTTTATTTTACACTTAACCCTACAAGTTTTTAGTTATTTTTGTATCTTTTTTCTAGACTAGTTTCGCATTACGTGCTATGCACGTGGCTCGTAACGTAACTCGTCAATGAACATATTAGTAAATTATTATAATTATATCAATTTTTATTTATAATTAATATTAAATTAGTTAAGAATTTTTATAAAAATAAATATAATATATTCGGTTATTAATTTTTTTTCCATACTGAATTTATTCTTCTTTTGGTTTTATAATAACCATAATTATAATTAATTTTATTTTATTAATAACATCTTTAAAAATAATAAGATAGAAATTTAAATAATATAATATTGATCAAATACAGTATTTTTAATTTTATAGTTTAATCAAACTAAAATATAGGTATTCCTACTAATTTGGAGACTATTTAGTTATTTTTACATACTAAAAATTAAATTGGAGATAATTTAGCTACCTATTCTAATTAGGACTTTAATTATAATAGTAATAATTAAATAACTAATTAGTTAATGACTATAAAACCTTTATTTAGTAGTAAACTGAAAAGGATTATTCAGTAAATTTGCCTGCCCCCCCCCCATCCGTGCTTTTATATATAGTATAGATGTGGAGGGTTTGTTTACAGTTTTAAAATATTAAAGCTTAAAATGGCCAAACAAGTTAAAAACATTCTCTTTAATTTGAAGGGTCTATGGTCTACCTAAAATAAAATATATGACTATTTTTATCCTAAAATAATAAGCATTTTAAGATAATTAGAAGCATTTAAAATTTATTTCTTTAGATAAAGTGATTAATTTAAAAAATTTGTCATACTTGTATTTATTTTAATTAATGGCCAAACTACTAAGCTTTTGCATCTTTTATCAATTACGACCAATTTGTATCTAAAAATTAGATGATTCTTTAGATGATTTTTTTTAAAAAAAATTGATTGTACTTGATAAATGATGCAAAAATTTGTATCTAAAAAATAAACAAAATTTTGGATAAAATTGTAATAAATCTTTCGAATTTGGATATAACTATAAAAATTAAAATATTTAGTCGCACTTCATAAACGCCGTAAAAAAACAATTTTATCTTGTTAAATTAAATAGTGATTTTTTTTTATTTTTTAATATATTTTATACTACAATTTATGAGGAGAAATAGCCTTTTAGTCATTTAATATGTCAATATCTGAATGGATAAAGTATAACATATTCTCAACAACGAATATTTGTAGGCATCCAATCTAATCCAAAAATATTAAATAAGATACAAATAATAATCTAAATGGATAATTTATTTCATATGCTATATTATAATTTTTATTTGAACAAAGGATCATTTTACCCCCTGAACTTGGCACAAAGTATCAAAAACGTCTAAATTAGCAAAACGGGATCACTTTTACCCTGAACTTATCAAATTTAGTACAAAAACCCCCCTCCCCACTCTCACCCTAGAGAGTGTACCTCACTCTCCGGTTTTAATAGGGGTTTTGGTTTTCTAAGGTGGTTTTTGATTGAAAAAAGTTTAAAATAGTCCTAATTTTTTTTAAACATTTTAAATTAATACCTAATAATTTAAAAAAATAACAATTTCATCCTTTTAATTTCAAACTTAAAATTACAAATTAATCCTCCAACTTTTACTTATATTCCAAATTAATCCCCAAAAATTATATTTTTTAATAAAAAAATTAAAAAAATTTAAACATTAAATCAGACCCATGGGTCAAAAAATTGACCCATGGGTCTCAGAGGAGCTGCCGGCAGCAGCTCCTCCGTTCTTGCTCGTCTGAGACGAGCAAGCACCTTGCTCGTCTGAGACGAGCAAGAACCTGCTCGTCTGAGACGAGCAGAGACCTGCTCGTCTGAGACGAGCAGAGACCTGCTCGTCTCAGACGAGCACATCCTTGCTCTTCTGCTCGTCTCGGACGAGCACCGACATGCTCGTCTGAGACGAGCAGCAGGTTCCGGCGAGGAGGATCTCCTCCTCGCCGGAAATTGTAAAAAAAAAATCAATTTTTTTTGAAAAAAGTTCATAAAAGCCCCTGAATTAATTAAGATTAGTATTTTAGTATGATTAATGAGTATTTAATTAGAATTAATGAGTATTTAGAATCTCACTCTCCAATTAGGGTGCCACATCAGCATAGGGGTGTTTTTGAAACGGTTTTGCCAAGTTCGGGGTAAAAGTGATCCGGTTTCGCTAATTTGGACGTTTTTGATACTTTGCGCCAAGTTCGGGGGGTAAAGTGATCCTTTGTTCATTTTTATTTTCACATCGGGTCAGCATTTCCGTTATTTAACCACCATATAGAGACAATTTCTCCATTAACGACCTTTCAAAATCTTAACAAATAGTTTCACTCCACAAATTAGCTACTCAAGGAAGATGGCGAAGAAGGAGGAGCCACCGGCGGCGATCAAGGCCTTGTTCGATGACTACTCCGATCACGGAATCATGACCGTTGACCATTTTCTCAGATTTCTCATTGAGATCCAGAAGCAGAAAAATGCTACAATTGAAGAAGCTAAAGCTATATTTAATCAAATTCACGAGCAGCAAGAACACAGTTTAAATTTAAACAGTTTTTTTAAGTTCATTTTTGGTGATCTTAACTCAGCTCTTGATCTTAACCGTGGGGTAATTACTAAACAGTAAATTTATGTATATTTTATTGTTTTTTTCTTAAATTTACTAGTTTTGGTATGCATTCTATAAATTGATAAATTCTTGGAGTATTGTTAGTTTGTTTGTATTATTAAATTTATATAAAGTCTCTTTTTTTTGTTATTTAGAGTAGAATATTAATGGATTGACTGTTTGTCGGTTCTATGCTATATTAGATAAGAAATTTTATAATTCAAGATAATGAAGTTTTGGACTCTAAATCACTTAATTAACATATAAAATTGTGACCTTTTGTGTGTAAAAAGTTGGGAATAATCAATTGTGTTGACTGTAGATTTATAATGGTTAATTGCTTATAAATTATAATTATAGTTTTGTCTGTCTTGAGTGTTTTTCTATATGTTGCATGAAAATTTCTCGAATCCTACTTTTCAGCTCCGGAAATGCTTCTAAAACTCTGCATCACTCATTCTTGTAAAAAATGTAGTTAAAGGTTTCTCGTTTCGGAGTTTTTGTTTTTGTGTTAAATAGGTAACGATTTGTTTTTCGGACTTTTAATTTTAGTGAAGTTCTTAATAATAAGTAAATAAACAAGCTGGTGGAAACAAAGTTATGACAATTAATTTTGTTTTAACTTTCATGTTTTTGGGTTCAATTTAATGAGATTCTTGGATTTCAGGTGCACCATGATATGACTGCTCCTTTGTCCCATTATTTCATATATACTGGGCATAATTCATATCTAACAGGGAATCAACTTAGTAGCGAATGCAGTGTTGCTCCTATTATCGATGCCCTGAAGAGAGGTGTGAGAGTGATTGAATTGGATTTATGGCCTAATTCCACCGATGATGATGTGGATGTTCTTCATGGGAGGTGAGGTGCTGTGTAATATATGAACGTTAACGAATCAATATTGAAAAAAAGTTGATATAATGCTCATGTTACTCTTTTGCTCCTTGAGGATGGATATTGAGCGGAAACTTATCGAATCCTATATATATTTCAGCATTTTGTTTCCATTTTTAGAAACAGTTCAATATTCTGAAACTCTATATTTATAACATACTCTAGTCAAAAATATGCTTTCCCTGTTTTCAAATTTCTCATTTCAGCATTTTGTTTTTGTGCTCCATAGTTGAGGATATGTAGAAAATATAACTACAGGTTGATATGATGTTTGATTCAAATGTTCCAACTTGAACAATGTTTTTATTTAACAAATATTAAAGAATAATTAATTCATTTTACACTTTGTATTATATTCTTATGTTATGTGATTGTGCCATTTAAGAAATCAATTATACAGTTATTATACTTTATTTATTATGACTTCTGTTCTGAGGAACTTTGGTTTTAACTTTAAAGCAATGGCTTTTGCTGGTTTTCATGTGTACATTTGCGTAGGACGCTGACAGATCCAGTGGAGCTTATAAAATGTTTGAGATCTATCAAGGAGCACGCCTTTGTCGCATCCGAATATCCAGTTGTTATAACTCTAGAAGACCACCTCACTCCAGATCTTCAGGCTAAAGTGGCTGAGGTAAGTGATGCAGAACAAGAATTATGAAATTAGAAGTTCAAATCTTATTAAGGAATTAAGATTTTTCAACTAATTAATTTATTTGGAGAGTTCATCAATTCTAAAACTATGTTTTAGTGCAGGAATTCTGATTTGTTAGTTCAAGGGTATTTTTTACATTTTCTATTTACGGAAAGTTAATATTACTATAGTATTTTAAGAGTCTTAATTAATTAATTGAAAATCCTCAGTTCCGTAAATAAGATTTGAACTTCTAATTTCATGATTTGTGTTCTGCTTCAGTAGGTTTTGTTATCTTGTAGTTGTAGGGATTTGAAGCTCTTATAAGTGGTCTAGTGATTTGTTATTCTTTGATAATCTCTAGATGGTCACTCAAACATTTGGAGATATCCTGTTTTCTCGTGGCCCGGTACGCTTAAAGGAATTTCCCTCTCCGGAAATGTTGAAGAAACGGATTGTCATATCAACCAAACCACCAAAGGAATACCTTGATGGTGAAGAAATTCAAGCTGATGATAAGGTGTGCGCAGCTTGAAGATGATCAATATACGTAATGAAATGTTCCATTTTCCTCTTTAGTTACCGTTTTTCTTGCAGAATGAATGTGATGAAGATAGTGATGATGACGAAGGTGAAGGAGATATAAAGTCAAAGAAAAATGTAGCTCCAGAGTATAAAAATATAATTGCAATTCATGCTGGGAAGCCTAAAGGTGGACTAGATGTAGGGCTGAAAGTGGATCCTGAGAAAGTGAGACGTCTTAGCCTCAGTGAGGCTCAGCTTGAAGAGGCCGCGGAAACTCATGGAAAGGAAATTGTCAGGTACAGTACGAACAAGTATTCTTTTATTTATTATTTCAAGAACAATTTGTAACATTAATGTTGGGAGTTCGATCAGTAATTATGAATTTATGATAGCCAGTTCTTTTCTGACTTTTGTGCAGAGTGTTTATGCTTTACATCAGCTCGTGCACTGCTTTGCAACTATTTTAAATGCATGAAATTTGTCATTTATAATCTGATATTCGGTGTTTAATTGAAATATAGGTTTACTCAGCGGAATATACTTAGGGTGTATCCGAAGGGTATTCGTGTAGACTCATCCAACTATAATCCGTTAGTTGGGTGGATGCATGGAGCTCAAATGGTTGCCTTCAACATGCAGGTTTGTGTTTAAACTTTAAAATCCTTATGCAGATTTAGCGTATAAACTTATTTGAAGCTGAAGGTGTCAATACATGGTGTTTATATAATGCTAATAGGTGATGAATGTATAATTTCGTAGTCTTAGAAACATTTCCAAAAACAGAATAAACTATTGAAACGTTAGACTCGACAAGTTTCCGTCAATGCAGTAGCAGATTATACATAAATGTATAAGTTATTGGCAGGGACATGGAGAATCACTTTGGTTGATGCACGGAATGTTCAATGCCAATGGTGGGTGTGGTTATGTGAAAAAACCAGATTTTCTACTGAAGTCTAGTCCAGATGGTGAGGTATTTGATCCTAGAGCTGAGTTGCCTGTGAAGACAACTTTGAAGGTGAGACCCACTGTGCTCGTGTCATAATTTATCGAGTGCTCTACTGAATTACCCAAATAATATTCATTGTATTGATTTAGTTTTATCTCGATGAGTATTCGTAATGGTATTTTTCTTGCTTCTCTATAGGTGAAAGTATATATGGGGGATGGATGGTACAACGACTTCCAAGGTTTTGACGTCTTTTCCAAACCGGATTTTTATGTTACGGTATGTTGCTCCTATTTAAAGAATTGCAATGCACAATGAACTACAACATTTTGATGCATATTTCTGACTTGTTGGTCTAGTCATTTTGGTTTATGTATGTGAAGTTTGCTGTAATCATGACATTCTTACTCTATGTACTTGCTTTATTATAGTATAACTATATTGCACGAAAAAAAAATGTCGAAACGGAAAATGGGAGTTGTTAGCTCATGTGGTATCAAATTTTTGTTTTTAGCATGATTTGATACCAAAACTTCAATCGTATCAAAGTGGTAGAGTAAACTTAACTTACATTCTAGGCGATGGTATTTCGACAAATTTAGGTGAATTTCTGCTAATATGGTAACTCAGGGATAAGAGTTTTTGTCCAATTAGCATGCACGTGTCACGTTAGCATGCACGTGTCACGTTAGCATGCATTAGATTGAATTTATTCAAGGATCATTGCTTGAAATGTATATTAATTTTGTGGTGCCACCTTGATGTAAATTGAAGTTTGGGTACCCAATTGAAACTAGAGGCAACAAATTATTACTATACGGGCTAATAACTGGAAAATAGCAACACAGTATTTTTTGTAATAATATGCTATAAAGATAAGTTTCTAAAAATGGTAACGAAACCCACGACGTTGGCCTCCGACAAGTTTTCATACCAACATATTAGTATCTAATATCTATAAGCATGTAACGAGGGTGAATATGATCTCATTTAACTCTATTTCTCTGTCTGAAGCTTGTTTTTGTTCGCAGTTCTAAACATCGTCTATTGTCTGTCTGCAGGTAGGAATTGCTGGAGTTCCTGCAGATACTGTAATGAAGGAAACAGAAGAAGCCGAAGATAACTGGACACCAATTTGGAATGAGGAGTTTGAGTTCCCATTAACTGTTCCAGAACTGGCATTGCTTCAGATTGTAGTTACTGAGCATGATACGTCCCAAAAGGATGATTTTGGTGGTCAAACATGTTTACCTGTGTCGGAATTACAGAGCGGGATTCGAGCAGTTCCGCTCCATGACCAAAGTGGAGTGAAGTATAATAGTGCAAAGCTGATTATGCATTTTGATTTTGTTTGAGTATATATAATTCTGTACTAAAATATGGCTACGATAATTTTGTTTGAGTATACATAATTCTGTACTAATATACGGCTACGATAATTTTGTTTGAGTATATATAATTCTGTACTAATATACGGCTACGATAATGATTATAGATGTAGAAATTAGTGGGGATTATTTGATTTGTTTTAATTTTGATAAAAGTTCAATCAATTTTGATACTTTTGCTAGCGAGCCGAACCAAAAAAATGGTTGTGGTTTGAAGAAGCGACCTAGCAGTACCCGTCCAGGCGCACGAGCTCTGAAGGTGGTCCATATATTATGGACTGGTATCCAATTTTGAGATTGCTACCCACCCATGGAGGATAGGGTTCCCCTAGATCTTAAGGGCACCTTCAAAGTCGAACAACCCCAACTAGGTAGTCCTACAAGCTCCAACCATTTTATTGCCCCGCTCGGTTACAAGCTCATGCTACTGAGTCCGGCAGTTGGGATAGTTTAGGTATGCGATTATAAACAAATCACCATCCTTAATCATTTTCCATGTGGGATTTTCACTTATTAATATCCATTATGGCAGCAAAATACCTAAGTTTATATTTTTGTTCATTTTTTCTTGTGAAAATAAAGATTAAACTGAATTAATCCATCTATTTCACTTGATTCGGTTAAAGTTTCTTAATTAATTTGATAATTCGATCAGTTCAATTAATAAAAATTAATTCAGTTATTTTCAAGAGGTTTAAAAAATTAATTAACTAAATTAATGAAATATCTTTTTATTTGTTTGAATAGTTATTAGTATTTATATTTTTATCAGTTTAACCGACTTATTCAGTCTGTTCAATTGTATATTTTTGAAATTTTAATTAATTCAGTTAATTCGATTTTGATTAGTTTAGCTAATTCAATTTCGATTAATTTAGTTACTTCGATCGGTTTATTTGAAAAGATAAAATAATTCAATCACGAATGATTCAGTTCGATTTTAACCAAACCAAACCAACTAAAAGCTCATCTCTAATTTTAGCAGTTTCACTCAATGACGGTGGCAGAGTGAAGTACAAATGAATAAAATGCATTTTGATTTTGTTTGAAAGTATTTCTGTACTAGTATGGATATGATCATGATTTATATATGTGTATATATAAATTAGTGAGAATTATTTTTAGTTTACATAGTTGAAAGTGAGGGATTATTAACTAGAATTTTCATACTATAGATATCAAATTGTGAGTTATGTTATGCTCAGAGTAATTTACTCAATTAAAAATTATTTTATTACTTTTCATTCAAAATAGGCTAAACCCATTTTGAGGTCTCTAAACTACACAATTTTGATTCATCAGGTCCCTCAACTTCTATTTGACTTCTTCGGGTCCCTAAACTTTTATTTTTTGGTTTATCAAGTTCTTCAACTTCTATTTGACTTTCTCGGATCTCTAAATTTTTGTTTTTTGGTTTATTAGGTTCTTTAAGGGAAATCCATTTAAAGACTCAATGAAGTAAAAAAACAAAAGTTTAAGGACGTAAGGAACCAAAAAAACGAAATTTTAGGGATCTGAGAAAGCCAAATAAAAGTTGAGGGACCTGATAAACAAAAAAATGAAAGTTTAGGGACTTGAGGAAGCCGAATAAATGTTTAGGGACCTAATAAACAAAAAACGTATAGTTCAGGGACCTTAAAATAAATTTAGCCTTTAAAATACTAATATCAATTTTGGAATAGGTACACCATTTTGGAGAAATGGACCACCTACAAAACCAGTGTTATGTAATGCTTGTAAGGTATAGAATAAGAGGAAATCTTGATAACTATGCACCTAAGCATGCTCAAACAAACATTTAAATCATAACGCTAACTTAAGAGCAGAACAATATGAGGATCTCTTTACTAATGATGGTGTATGTTATTCTACTAACTCCGATGAATTTACGAGAGATAAATCTAGCTCCGATGACTCTCCTTTTATGACCGAACTGAACTAAAATTTGAAGAAAATCAACTTTTCAAAGCAAACCGAACCAAATTACTTAGTTTAGCTCAACTTGTACTAAAATTTAATTGAGTTTTTTTTATAACCAAACATGAACTGTCAAAAACTGATCTTTTTTTTATAATACCAACCCAAAATGTCTCAAATTATAAAGAGATTTTTGCTGAGCGATAAATCACCAATGAGCACTGAGCTCTGGGGTATCTGAACACCAAGAATAGAAGTCAGAAATGAACACCGGTGGGGGGGTTCATCGGTCTCTACTCCAACAATTAAGTTAGTTTCAGGAAAAGAAGAAAAAAGAAAAAGAATAAACTAGAAATTATATTCATGGGGGCAAAATTTTATTTGACAAAACAATCGTTCAATTGTCTTTTTTAAAGTCCTAAATCCTAATCACCGAATTTTTTTTTCACCTTTTTTTCCCTTTTAAATTTCAGCCCGACATTATAATTTTGTCCAATTCATCCAAATTCGCACTTTTAAAAATTGATTTATGTGAATTTTTATAATCGAACCTAAATTTTATTTAAAAAAAAATATTGCATTCAGGTTTAGTAAGGAGGGCTGGCTTAACCGAATTAATTAGGTAATGAATCAAATAAAAACCAATCAATTTGAATTATATGTTAGAAATTTTAGAAAAATTAATTTGGTTCGATTTTTCATTTTAATAACCAAAATAACTTAATTATGTATATGCAATATAATTTTTTTAAAATTAAAAGGTTTTATTTTATCAAAAATTAATTTTGACATGTCTTTAAAGGCTAAAATATATATAATCTGATTTGATTTGGTTTCAGAGTTTAATATCTTTTAAATTTTTATTTGATTTTTATCTTTGAAAGTTTTGAAAAAAATCAATTTTTTTTATATTTTGATAAAACCGGACTGAACTTTTCTCCTTAATTTAGTTCGGTTTGTATATTTTCTTAGAAATAATTGTTCTTATATTTTGGTAAAACAAAAAAACCGAACCAAACTTTATCCCCTTGCTTTGTTTCAGTTTGTATTTTTATGAAAATAATTATTCTTATATTTTGGTAAAAATTACAAATCAAACCCAACATTATTTCTTTAATATAGTTTGATTTATATTCTCTTAAAAAAGACTCATCATTTTTGTGTAGTCTTAATATTGAATTAAAATACTGACAGCACACCCCTTTGCTTGCTTGAAAATAGAAAAGCAAAAAATGGTTGTAGTTGAAGAACCGATCTAGCCGTGCGTCTGAGATGGGTGCAAGCTCTGAAGGTCTTCGGTCCATATATTATGGACAGAATCCTGGCCTCTTGTATCTTCCGGCGGACTCCCTTAAATTCTAAGGGAAAGAAGACGCACTTTATAACCCTTCAAAGTCGAACCATCCCCACTAGATTAGTCCCACAACTTCAAACCATTTTAATGCCCCGCTCGGTTACAAGCTCATGCTACTGAGCCCGGCGATTAGATGAGTTTAGGCATAATTTTATAAACTACTCAACATTCTTAATACTAAGACCATCTCCAATCCATACCTATTTTTGGATTTGGGTCTTGTTTTTCCACTCCAACTCATACCTATTTTTGGGTTTGGGTCTTGTTTTTCCACTCTAACCCATACCTACTTCCCACCCCATTTCTTTGTTTGTGAACAGTAACAACCCTTTTGGCAAAAAAAAAACAGTAACAACCCACTTCTTGGTATACACTATTCACACAAACCCATTTTTTGGTTATTACTTTTTAATTACAATTTATATAGCTAACTTTGTAGATATTCATTTTGGTCCAACTTTTCATTAAATCCAATTAAATTTTTAATAATGTAATCCAAATTATTTTTATTGGTAAAAATAAAATAAATTATTTAAATTAAATACATAAAATTTAAACAACATATTTTTTATTTAAACATAAAAATTACGTTACATTAAACATAAACATTACATTAAACATTAAAGCGGGTAGATAAATATTATAATTAAACTAATCCTAGAACGGAAATTAACATAAATGCACACCTTGCACTTCGTAATGACTTGATTGATCATTTATGGGAAAAATATATTAATACGGAGGCATGAAGAAAGATTATTTCAATTGTAGTTTTATTATTAATATTTGAATGTAATGTGTTATTTTATTATTAATATTTAAATATAATGTGTTATTATAATTTTAATTTTATTGTTTTAATTTTAAGTATTATTTATTTTATTTTATTTTTTATAATTGGACATTAAATAATATTAAAAAAATTAATATTTAATTTAATATTATTTAAACATTATTAAATAAATGAATAAATGAAGATGTATGTGTTTAAAATATAAATATAAATGTGAAATGGTAAATGGTTAAATGTAGTAGTATTAAATATAACAGAGAATATGTAGAGAATATTCTTTTGGTGTGAAGAATGAAGTAATGGGTTGGAATAAAAATACTGTAGTAAATCTAAAAATGGGTAAATTGACATTTAAAAATGAGTTTTGGATTGGAGATGCCCCAATCGATGTGGGATTTCATTGTTTTCTGTACTTAATTTGGCTATGATAGTTAGAAGATTGTTTTGTTTTCTCGTCCCTTATTTTATTGGTATTTAGATTAACCATCAAATAAGATTTCTGTCCCGCTTTCTACGCCCTCGTCTCCCCTGAACGGTAACTGGTATGCTGCTTGTCAATTCTTACTTTCAGATGATTGTTATCTTGTTCACTGTAATATCAAGAACATGAAAATTCTTCTGGGTCATTACAATCGAGTTCAATTTGAGTAAATTTTTTCTAGATTATGCTGCTTGCATGTGATAAGTTGAACGCACCCTTTAACTGTTTGATAATTTGCCTCAATGAAAACTCACCATAAAATTAAGCTATGGCTCTTTCCAACTACTTCTTATGCTTATTATATTCTGCACTTGCTAATCAAATGAGGCAGTTTCTGAGTACTTGTGTTCGTTCAGGTGCTTTAATTCGCCTTCTAAGGGTTAATTAATGGGTGGACCGAGATGGAAAGGAAGGGGATCGAAAGCGAAAGCTCTTGCCGAACCAATGTCGAACACAGTTTCCGAGCTTTGTCTTCTCTTAATCAATGTGATGCTCATGGGCTACTCTCAGGACCCAGTGTGCTTCTTGCAGTTGAATCAGAACAGACCAAGCTTCTTACTCGGGCTTGCTTCGGATGCCCCGTGATTACAGCTGATAAGGATAAGAAATGATTTCAATTGCGTTTTACTTATGTTTTAATCTAGAATGCATCAAGATCGTTGGGAATAGTAATTTCCATACGAATGATACGGGTAGAGGTGGCAAATAGATGCCCAACCCAAGCACCCAACCCAACCCGCCCAAAGAAATACAACCCATTTGCACTCAAAAAAAGTTTGGGTAATTTTTGACCCAACCCATTTTAGCCCAAAATTTTTTGGGCTAAAATGGGTTTATAAGAAGAGAAAATTAGGAAAAATACTCTCTTTTTAAAAATAATAGGATTTCCTACCTCAAGAAGGAAAAGATAGAGAAAATACCTCACCCTTTTACTATAATTATTTTTTTACTCTAAGACATATTTATATTATAATTATACCTACTTTTTATTATTATTTTACTCTAATCATGTTTGTTTTACTCTAATCATATACTATCTGTCACTTTTTTTTCTTTTTCTCTTTCCTTTCTCTTTCTTCTTCTTTCTCTTCTCTTCTCTGCTTTCTTTTTTCTCGCCATTTTTTTCTTCTTCTTCTTCTTTATTCTTCTTTTCTTCTCCATTTTTATTCTTTTTTTCGTCATCGTTCCTTCATCGATCCGTTGTCGCTCCGCCGTTCTTTCATATTTGATTTTAGCGATTTTTTTCTTAATTCGTGGTGATAAATACAATTCATTTTAACTTTCAGATCTAAATAAATAATCTTGATTTTTTTCAATTTTAGATCTAAAAAGCTGCATGAAAAGCGATTTTATGATGAAAAAAACGATTTTCTGCAAACAAAACAGCATCTGATTATCATATGAGTATCACTGCATTATCATCACATTATCATAACACTGCAGAAAAAATTATTTTTTTTAATAAAAAAACAGCCTCTGATTATCATATGAGTATCACTGTATTATCATGTAGTTATCAAATAACATTGCGGGGAAAAAAATTCTGCATAAAATAATGTTTGATTATAAAATCGTTATCATAATATTATCATATTTCGTTATCATAACATTATCATATGATACCGAGATGATGATATTTATGGTATCAAGATGATAATGTTATGACAATATCTATGATTATGTTATGATAAAACAATATTTGATTATCATGTCAGTATCAGTATATTATCATGTTGTTATCATAACACTGCAGTAAGATAACTAGATGATAATGAAATATGATAATGTTATGATAAAAAAAAAGTATCTGATTATCATCTCAGTATCAATATATTATCATGTTGTTATCATAACACTGCAATAAGATAACTAGATGATAATGAAATATGATAAGATTATGATAATTGGATGATAACGTGCGCAAAAATATAATTACAGAAGGATTTATGATAACCAGATGATAACGGAGTAAAATCATAAATATTTTTAAACCCAGAGTAAAAACATAAATCTGAAAAAAACGTGAGGTATTTTCTGCAACTTTTCAATGTTGAGGTAAAATGTGTAAATATTTTCATTTTTAGAGTAAATACCTAAACTTCCCTTATAAGAATGACCCAATGGGTGAAATTAAGTCCAAACAAATTTCAAAATGAAGAGTATTTGAGTTTTTAAAATAATATTTATAAGTTGTATAATTTATTTTTCAAAATAATTTTTTCCAGAAATTTCTTTTTCCGGAATTGTTTTTTTTTCAGAAAATTTTTTTTTTCGAATTTTTTTTTTTTCAGAAATTTATTTTTTTCCGGAAAATTTATTTTTTTCGAAAAATTTATTTTTTTTCGGAAAATTTATTTTTTTTCCAGAAAATTATTTTTTTTTTCGAAAAATTTATTTTTTTCCAGAAATTTATTTTTTTTCGGAAAATTTATTTTTTTCGAAAAATTTATTTTTTTCCCGGAAAATTAATTTTTTCCAGAAAATTATTTTTTCGGGAGAATTATTTTTTTCCCGGAAAATATTTGTTTCTGAAAATTAATATTTTGAAAAGTAATTTCTTTGAAAAAAATTTAATTTGGTATTTTTTATTTTGAACTTTTTATCTCAAATATAGATTTCAAGTATTTCATTTTATATTTTGGGTAATTTTGGGTTTTCATGACCCAACCCAACCCAAAATTATCCAACCCAAAACTGCCCAAAAATATTGTGACCCAAAATTACCCAACCCAAAAATGTCCAAACCCAAAAAAACCCACCCAAACCCGCCCAAGAACACCCATTTGCCACCTCTAGATACGGGTTTATGGCAGTATATGATATCCCACAAGGAAAATTTCCCGGATTTTTACAAGGCGTGTATGCTCATCTTCGGATAAAAAATTGGATTGTGAGGCCAGGATCACAATATGGTGTAGATTTTGTTGCATATCGTCATCATCCATCTTTAGTTCATTTTGAATCTGCTGTGCTTGTTTTGTTGGAAGATGATGCGAATGCAAATGGGATATTACGAGTATAGTGCGATTTTTATTGCACTATCCGGCTTTGTGGAAGTGTTTTTAAAATTTTAAGGGTATATTTCAAACAAATTTGTGTGGGGCATAGTATTTATTATGAGATAAACATTAAATAAATATTTGCATATTTTTTAAAAATATTAAAAATATTTAAAAAATTAAAAATTGAATATAAATAATATAATTATATTACTTCATATAATAAATAAATTTTTAAATTAAACTAACTATAAAAAGTATAATTTAAAATATTTATAAATTTTTGTAACACAAATGATAATTATTATCTTTACCTAAAGAATTAATCTGTACTTTTATAATAGTTACTGATTGCAAGAAAACTATTCTAATAAATTTTACTCTCAATAATATGTATATAACAATTATTCAAGCCAAAATAAGTTGACTAATTAAATAGTATTAATTTTCAAATAAATACAGATATTTTTGTTTAAATTTATGCTCCATAGGATAAAGGGAAAATTAGATAAATACCTAAATTATAACTATATTAGCATTTTTTAACCCAAAAATTCCAACTTGATTTTCTTATCTCAGCGTGTTAGAGCATCCACAATGGAGTGCTATTTTTTATACTAAATTTAGCACGAGAAAATGACAAAATGCTAAATTTAACATAATTTTTTAATTTTATCTTCAATGCAAAATGTTAAAATAAGTATTATAATTGCCTACTATGATAATTATATATTATTATTCTTATTATATAATAAAAAATTTAATCATATGTTTTATAATTTTTTACAATATACTACGATCACGTACAGAAGTGAGTTCGGCTTGACAATATGAAAAAAAAATTATTTTTTTATTTGATATAATAATGAGCTATTTAAAATAAAATTATTATGTGAATCAATAAATTAAAAATAAAATATTTTATTATGTTGGCGTGCGGTCTATAATAAAAAAAATGAATCAATAGAGATCGTAAAAATAAAAAAGAGAGCACAAAATTTAAAATAAAGATAAATAAAAAATAATACAAAAAAAATAATAGTAAAATCATAATTAAAAACGAATTTTGATTGGTTGTTCAATTTTAACATATGCAATAATGAGTGCTAAATTTAACATGCAAAATAGCATATGCTAAATTTAGCATATAGTATAGCATTGCAATGAAATTGGATTTTATGTTTCAATGTTAAATTATAGCATTGGCATTGTCAATTTAGCATTGCATTGTGAATACTCTTAACTATTTATTTTTTTATTCTGCCACTTTTATTTTGTACTCCATTTATACACAGCAAACATCTTCTTTTTCTTCTATTTCTTCATCTTCTCAACTTATTTAAAGAAAACTAACTAATAATCAAACAAATTAAATCAAAATCTTCATTTTATAACAATTCAACAATTGATTTCTGCAATTTTACTATTACCTTTTTAAAAAATTATAAGTTTTAAATTTAATTTTCGATCCGCTCAAATTTTTAATTCGTAATCAAACTGTTTCAAATTTTATTTTAAATTCAGATCTAACGATCGTAACTTTCTTCAAAAAAAATTGTAAACTATTTTTTTCCTAATTGAAAATTTATTAAAAACGGTTTCAAACAGTTTCAAAAGATTTTTCAAACATAGTTTTACAACCATTTTTTTAAAGTTTATACAATGATTTTAAATAATTTACAAAAAGCCTTAAAAAATTTACAAAATATTTTAAACAGTTTCAAACAGTTTATAAAAGTTTTGAACAGTTTCCAAAGGTTTCAAACAGATTACAAAATTTTCAAAATTGTTTATAAAGATTTTCAAAATAAAATTTATAAAAGGGTTACAAATAGTTTACAAAAGTATTTGAAATAGTTTCAAACAATTTACAAAAGTTTCAAAGAGTTTAAAAAGGTTACAATAACTAAAAGCAACTTTAAACAATCTTTGGAACATTCTCTAAAACCGGTTTCAAATAGTTTATAAAGGTTTCAAACAGTTTAGAAAGGTTTTAAACAGTTTCAAAAAGAACAATTCAAATAAATTAAAAAAAATTCAAAACAATTTATAAAGATTTTTAAAATACACTTTATAAAAAGATTTCAAGCAGTTTAAAAAAGTTTTTGAAATAGATTATAAAAACACAATTTGCAACATTTATCTAATACAGTTTCAAATAGTTTATGATGGTTGCAAACGTATGAACAAAATCATCAATAAAAATTGACAATTATCAGATTAAAAAGATAAAAAGAAAAAGAAAAAAAGAAGATCCAAAATAGCATGATAAGGTGGCTGTGATGGCAGAATCGTTACTTTAAATTCTTTGAGACAAATATGATCATTTGTTTCATCGTATGATCATTTGTTTCATCGGCGATTTTTATTTGTTTCAGATCTAAGATTGTTGGTTTTATAGATCAAAAATAATAGATGTTATAAAAAACATAAATAATATTTGCTAAGAAATTTCATTAAAATGGAAGAAAAAGAAGAAGAAAAAAGTTACAGATAAAGGAATAAGAAGAAGACGGAAAAAAGAAAAAGAAGGAAAGAGAGAAAGATGAAAGAGAAAAAGGAAAGAAAAAAAGAAAGAGAGAAAGAAAAAGATGAGAGAAAAAAAAAAGAAAAAGAAATGTGCAGGTAATAAAATTAGGTAATTTATAAATAAAAAATATATATAACTAGAGTACAACTAAAAACATTAGAAAAAAAGAGTAAAACGATAAATTTTCAGAAGTCAGTTACTGAATACAAATAATTTTATAATTAGAGTATTTTGTGCAAATTCCACTAAAATCATTAAAGCCCAATAAACAAAATATTCAAGGAAAATTTAAAAATTTATTCAAAATAAAAAAATATTATGACTTTATATCTTAACAAGAAAAAGATAGTAAAACATCAGTCTTAATATTTTTATAATTTCACTCTCTGTGTTAGAATATTTATAATTTTACTCTGACAGATACTCTCTCTCTCTCTCTCTCTTTCTCTCTCTCTAAACTAACATTGACATACACAACCTACAAACCGACAATGACAAATAATCTCTCTCTCTCTCTCTCTCTCTCTCTCTCTCTCTCTCTCTCTCTCTCTCTCTCTCTCTCGCACAATTGTGTGGACCCAAATTCACTACATAACTTTTTTATGAGTGTATATCACATTCAACCGTTCCGGTACGCCATTTTTACATCAATTCAATAAGTATTTGCGATAGACAATTTTTTAATTATTACTTATATTTTATCATTCAATTTTCCATATG
Source organism: Mercurialis annua (assembly GCF_937616625.2). Lineage (NCBI taxonomy): Eukaryota > Viridiplantae > Streptophyta > Magnoliopsida > Malpighiales > Euphorbiaceae > Mercurialis > Mercurialis annua. The sequence continues at coordinate 50,919,164 of NC_065570.1, read as the reverse complement.
GCTAACGCGTAATTGATTTGTTGCACGAATAACATGACGCAACGGTTGTGTTGTAAATTTTTTCATTTTTCATTCAATATTTTTTATTCTTCTTTAAACTAAGTGGAGGAACAAAGGATTACTTTACCCCCTCAACTTGGCACAAAGTATCAAAAACGTCAAAATTAACAAAATGATATCACTTTTACCCTGAACCTGGCAAAATCGGTACAAAAATCCCCCTCCCCACTCTCACCTAAGAGAGTGAGATACACTCTCCGGTTTTAATAGTTGTTTCGATTTTTTAAGGTGGTTTTTGATAGAAAAGGGTTTAAAATGGTCCTAATTGTTTTTAAACATTTTAAATTAATACCTAATAATTTAAAAAAAAACAATTTAATCCCTATAATTTAAAACTTTTTATAATAAATTAACCCCTAAATTTTATATATATAACAAACTAACTCCCCAATTAAAATTTTAACAAAAATATTAAAACTTTTAAATTTTAATAAAAAAAATTAATTTTATTTTAAATCTAAATAGACCCATGAGTCTTAATGAACAGACCCATAGATCTTTATGAACAGACTCATGGGTCTTGTTCATCAAATATTTGATGAACAATTTCTTCATCAAATTGATGAACAGACCCATCGAGGGTATGTTCATCTTTTGATGAACAAAATTGTTCATCAAAAGATGAACACACCCACCATGGGTCTGTTCATCGTATTTCTCATCAAAATAAGGAGCGGATCAGCTCCTCATTTTGGCGAGGAACAGAGGAGCAAATCGCTCCTCAGGCGAGGAGCGGAGCTATTGCTTCTCCTCGTCTGAGAGGAGAAGCAGCAACTTTCTTCTCCGGCGAGGAGGCGTAAAAAAAATTCAAAAAGAATTGAAAAAAGTCTAAAGAAGTCCCTAGGTTAATTAGAGTTTAATTGTGATTAATTAATATTTAATTATGAATAAAATTAGAGTAAATAATGATTAATCAAAAACTCACTCTCCATTTAAGGTGCCACGTCAGCATAGGGGTGTTTATGTACCGGTTATGCCAAGTTCAGGGTAAAAGTGACCCGGTTTTTCTGCTTTGAACGTTTTTGATACTTTGTGCCAAGTTGGGGGGGGGGGGGGGGGGTTTAAAATGATCCTTTGTTCCTAACTGGAGATTACAAATTTGTAATACGTTTAACGTTTCTTTTTTATGTATTTAAATATATAGTTTTCCGTTGTTTTTTTTTGTTATTAATTAGAAATATAAAATTTTAATTAAAATATCAAAATTTTCTATTAATTTTAAATTATGTACTACTATTTATTTAAAATTTTATTATGTATTACTTCCTCCTTCCCATTTAAAAAATCTCATATTCAATTTTAGGATGTCCCATTTAAAACTCATTTGCATTTAGAATACTTTTCCAATGAATATCCTATTTTAACCGTTATTTAGCCATCTTAAAGAGATTCTGTGGAAAATTCCAATATCATTAATAGGGGCAAAACATGAAAAAACATGAAAAAATAAAGATAATAAATTTTTGCTTAATTTGTGTGTAAAAGCAAATGGGACGGAGCGAGTATTATTTATTTAATATTTTATTTATCATGATATTATAATAACCTTATCATAATATTATGATAGTATTATCGTAATTTTTATCGTCTCGTTATCATAATTATTTTGTAATTTTTTTCATGTAGGTGTTTTATTATCATACTATTATCATAACCTTATTATTTTATATTATCATAAAACATTATCATACTATTATCATAACCTTATCATTTTATTATCATAAAACATTATCATACTATTATCATAACATCGTCTATCTATTATCAAAACTATATCATACTATTGTCATAATTTTATCATATTATTATCATAATCGTATAATGTTATGATATCGATATGATAATGTAATGATACTGATATGATAATAAAGTATTATTTCTCTAAAAAATTATTTTTCTCTGCAGTATTATGATACCGATATGATTATGCAGTGATACTCGTATGACAATCAGACGCCTTTTTTTGCAGATTATTTTTTTCTCTAGTCTTATTATACCGATATGATAATTCAGTGAAACGCATATGATAATCAAATGTTTTTTTGCAGATTTTTTTCATCATTAAATCGTTTTTATGTAGATATTTAAAATTAAAATTGAAAAAAAAATTGAAGAGTAATTTATTTAAATCTGAAAGTTAAAATAAATCGTAATAATCACCACGAGTAAGGAAACAATCGCTAAAATCAAATATGAAAGAACGGCAGAGTGATAGCGGAGCAATGAATGAACGATGAAGAAGAAAAGAAGAAATAGAGAAGAAGAAAAAAATGATGAAGAAAAAAAAATGGAGAATAATAAAAAGAAGAAAAAGAAGAGAGAAAAGAGAAAAGTGACAAGTGGTCATTTGAGAGTAAAAATAAATGCTTAGAGTAAAATAATACTAATAATAAATATGATGATTATAATATAAATAAGTTTTATTATGTATCTGTTCCTTATTGAGATAAAAGATTATATTATTTTTAAAAATGGAGTATTTATTTTAATTCTCGTAATATTCAAATTGCTTAAAATCATTTTATAGATTTATTATATTTTAAAATTAGATAATAATTTTTACTATGTAATTGCATGATGGGATTATAATTTATTGTTCAAAACATTTTATAATATAATATTGATTTATATTTCTAGATTCTAATAATCAGGATTTTAAAAACTAAACCGGTGGCCGAACTGGTGAGACCACTGGTTTCCGGTTCAACCAGCTGAACCGGTTTGATAAAAATTTAAAGAAATTAAAAAATATTATAATTCGTGTGTTTTTTTACTAGTTCAACCGCCGGTTTACCAGGTCAATTCTTTTTTTTTGCGGTTTTATTTAGACCGAACCACTAGCCTGTTTTCGGTTGAACCAGTTCGACCAACCGATCTGGTTTTTAAAACACCACTTATAATTAGTGTAATTTATTTTTCTATTAGTTATGATTTGTGGTTTATTATTAAGGTTTAGTATTCAAGATTTAGTATTTAGAGTTTGAAGTTTAGGGTTAGAATTTATGGTTTAAAATTTAAGGGTTTTCTATTTAGTGTTTAGGTTTAAAGATTTAGAATTTATAGTTTAAAATTTATTGGTTTATTTTTTAAGGTTTAGAATTTATAATTTAGGGTTCTAGTTTAGGTTTTAATGTTTAGAAATCATGAATTAAGATTTTAAGGCTAATGATTTAAAGTTTGTAATTAAAAATTTAGGATTTAAAATTTATGGTTATAGTTTAGGGCTTAGAAATTTTAGTTTGGTTTAATCACTCAAAAGTCCCTCACCTTTAAACTTTTTTTCAATTGCACCCTGACGTAGGAAAATCCTCTCAAAACCCCTCTACCTTTAGATTTATTTTCAATTGTACCCCAAAGTATTAAATTGACCTCTTTTCACATGAAATAAATTTTGAAATAATTTTTTATTTTTAATTTATATTCTAATTAAACTCTAATATTATTAATAATGTAAAAAATCATTCTTTCTAAAATTATTTCTAGTAACTTTTTAAAATCAAAACTATAGTTTTTTTTTAATTTAGGGTACAATTGAAAAAAAAAATCTAAAGATGTGTGGATTTTGAAAGGATTTTCCTACTTCAGGGTGTAATTGGAATGGAATTTAAAGGTGGGAGGGTTTTGAGAGAGTTTTCCAACGTCAGGGTACAATTAAAAATAAATTTAAAGGTCGAGGGCTTTTGAATGATTAGGCCTTTTAGTTTAGAGTTTATGATTATTGATTATGGTATAGGAACTAATATAAAACAACTTTAATCTTTTCTTCTAAAATTAATAAACTTCTGTAATATATTTGTCTTAAATGTTCTTTCAAATTTTTATAAATAGATTGATTACTCTCTTCTTGTAAATCAGACGGTTATCATCCTTTCAAAGAATCATAGTTAGATTGTTTTTAAATTTTAAGTGTATATTTGATATAAATATGTCATAAAAAGAGTTGTAAATGAACCAAGCTAAGCTGAATTTTGAGGTATTCATGTCTTTCATGTTCAGCTTGTTACATGAATGAAGTGTTCATATTTGGTCAATGCTTGAATTTTGAAGATTGCGTTTATGTGCGATTCACTTAAAATTCATAATATATATGTTCGGTCGTATTCATTTGTTTAGCTGCTAAAAAATCGAATTTATGAACGAGGTCAAACGAAGTATGTTTAATTCTTAAAAGAATGAACGCGAGCTTGACTCGTTTTCTCAGCTAAATGAACGAATGCGAGGTCGACTAGTATAATAGCTAAATAAATGAATACTTATGAACACAAATCAAACCTCAACAAAGAACACGAACTAAACAAATTAAAAAAATTATTTTTTCAAACAAGTACTAATTGTCAAAAAAAAAATGTCAAAATATTTAGGCTTATCCCCTTAAAATCCTACCCCCAATTCGTTTGCACCCTCACGTTGTAAAACCACCAAATATATCCAAATTACGACCTTTCACTTTCAATTGCACCCTCAAGCATTAAATTGACCTCTTTTCACTTGAAAAATGTTCAAATCATATTTTAAAATAGACTTAATATTTTATTTAAAACAAAAATAAATCTATTTTTTCAAATGAAAACGGATCAATTTAATGTTTGAGGGTGCAATTGAAAGTGAAAGGTCGTAATTTGGGTATATTTGGTGGTTTTGCAATGTGAGGGTGCAAACGAATTGGGGATAAAAGATGAGGGGTTTTTAAAAGAATAAGCCAAATATTTATTCAAAACATCAATAATATGAGAATTCCAAAATTCTAAAGACCAACCAAACTAACAGCTATCAAAAAACAATCATAATTTCAAAATATTATATTATTTGTGTGCTATAAATATTTGTATTAAATTAAGAAGTAATATATGATATCATATGAATTACTTGTGAATGTATACGAGTTGAATAGCATCATGTTCATGTTCGGCTCATTTAAATAAACTAATTTTGCATTACGTGCTATGCACGTGACTCGTAACGTAACTCGTCAATGTACATATTAGTAATTATAATTATATCAAATTTTTTATTTATAATTAATATTAAATTAGTTAAAAACATTTGTAAAAATAAATATAATATGTTCGGTTATTAAATTTTTTTTTCATGCTGAATTTATTTTTCTTTTGTTTTTATAATAATCATAATTAAATAATTAACTTAACTTTATTAAGGCTTAATTACTTAAAAACCATCCACCTTGAATTTTTTTTCGTTTATACCCTGACCTAGGAAAAAATTCATTTATATCATGACGTATGTGTTTATCTTTCACCTCTACCCCGAAGCACTAAATTAACCTCTTTTTTATTTAAAAAAAAGTTTAAAATAGTCCTTCATTTAGAGAAAAATTCATTTCTAATTAAACTCTAATTAGCTTAGGTTAAAAATGAAGAACTATTTTAAACTTTTTTTTAATGAAAAGAGGTTAATTTAGTGCCTCGGGGTAGAGGTGAAACATAAATACATACGTCATGGTATAAATGAATTTTTTTCCTAAGTCAGGGTATAAACGAAAAAAAGTTCAAGGTGAGTGGTTTTTAAGTAATTAAGCCCTTTTATTAATAATATCTTTAAAAATAATAAGATAGAAATTTAAATAATAATATATTGACCAAATACAGTATTTTAATTTTGTAGTTCAATTAAACTAAAAGATAGGTATTTTTATTAAATTGGAGACAATTTAGTTATTTTTTACATACTAAAAATTAATTTGTAGATAATTTAGCTACCTATTCTAATTAGGATTTTAATTACAATAGTGATTAATTAAATAAATAATTAATTAATGATTATAAAATATTTATTTAGTAATAAACTGAAAAAGATTATTCAGTAAATTTATCTGTCCTCTATCCGTGCTTTTATATATAGTATAGATAATCATAAATTTAAGATCAAGTTTGGTTCGTTAAGTATACGAATAAATTTAAGGGATTAATGTTCTGGAAAATATAAAAAAACTAACCAAGTGGGGCTTAAGTCGAAATAGAAAAGAAAAAATGGTTGTAGTTTGAAGAACCGACCTAGCCGTGCGCCTGAGATGGGTGCGAGCTCTGAAGATAGTCCATATGTTATGGACTGATTCCATTGTTTGATATTGCTACCCACCCATGGAGGATAGGGGTCCCTTAAATTCTAAGGGTAGAAGACGCACAATATCACCTTCAAAGTCAAACCACCCCCACTAGGTTAGTCCCACAACCTCAAACCATTTTAATGCCCCGCTCGGTTACAAGCTCATGCTACTGAGACCGGCGATCAGATGAGTTTATGCATTCTATTATAGACTAATCACTATTCTTAATACTAGTCGATGTGGGATTTCGTTGATTTCTTATGTTTTTCTTCTCGTCCCTTGTTTAGTTCAATTTTAGTTTAAACTTTTTCTGTCCCGCTTTCTACGCCCTCGTCTCTCCTGGTATGCTACTTGTCAAATATTACTTGCAATTGATTGTCCTGGGTCTTTACAATCGAGTTCAATTTGAGTAAAAAATTACTAGATTATACAGCTTACATGTGATAAGTTGAATGCACCCTTTAACTGTTTGATAATTTGCCTCAATGAAAACTCAACATAAAATTAAGTTATGGCTCTTTCCAACTACTTCTTATGCTTATTATATTCTGCACTGCTAATCACATTGTGTTTGTTTGGTTGCTTTAATTTTGTTTTCGAAGAGCTAATTAATGGGCGGACCGAGATGGAAAGGAAGGGGATCGAAAGCGAAAGCGCTAGCCGAACCAATGTCGAACACAGTTTCAGAGCTTTGTTCTTCTCTTATTCAGTGTGATGCTCGTGGGCTACTCTCAGGCTCCAGTGTGCTTCTTGCAGTTGAATCAGAACAGACCAAGCTTCTTACTCGTGCTTGCTTCGGACGCCCCGTGATTACAGCTGATAAGGATAAGCAATGGTTTCAGTTGGGTTTAGAGGAAGCGTTTTACTTATGTTTTAATCTAAAATGCATCAAGATTGTCGGGGATAATAACTGCCATAAAAACGATCGAGCGCTATGGCAGTATATGATATCCCACAAGGAAAATTTCCCAGATTTTTACAAGGCGTATGCTCATCTTCGGATGAAAAATTGGGTCGTGAGGCCAGGCTCACAATATGGTGTAGATTTTGTTGCATATCGTCATCATCCGTCGTTGGTTCATTCCGAATATGCTGTGCTTGTTTTGTCGGAAGATGATGCGAATGCAAATGGGAGGTTACGAGTATGGTCTGATTTTTATTGCACCATCCGGCTTTGTGGAAGTGTTGCCAAAACATTGTTAGTTCTTAGCGTCGATAAAAATGGTCATGGTGCTATCTCTCCGTCATGCCTGGAAAGTTACTCTGTTGAAGAGCGCACAGTTACGAGATGGAGTTTAGAGCAAAATCGGGAGGATCAACCAATGAATGAAAAGAGGGAGCAAGTAAGTTTGTAACTTACTTACGTGAGATTACTTGATCTGTTGATTGATATTTGGCAAGTATTCATAATTTAATTGTCTGATCTATGAAGTTCAATTTACCAGCTTTGCCAAAACATTTCGAAAACGAGAAAATACAGTTTCCTCAAGGTTTCCATGCTTCATAGAGGCCGCCATTCTCTAAGTAGAATATTTTTCTCTTGAAGAGGTTATATTTACTTTTTATCAATAAGTACTTGATCAATCATACAATATGAACTCACTAGATTGGTAATAATAATTAATTTTTATGGATCTGAAATTGCTTATGAGAGTAATATGATTCTTTTCATGCTTTACTAGTAGTGATGCCAATTAAATCTACATGCACAAATAAATATAGAAGAGAAAACTCCTTTTCGTAATCTTCTAATTACAATACTATTCATTTTGTTTCCATCAAAATAAGTCTGGGTAGAAACACACTGCCTGACAGCAACATATACATCAACTTTTTCCAAAACAAGGAACAAAATTTAAGTATATTTGTCGTTATGATACAATCCTAATTAGGAAATAAAACCAAAACCATAAATTATACGTCTTGAAATTTCACTTCAACAATTTAAAGATGGATTCTACTGGGTTGTGACTTGGTCATCCTTGCTTGACCATACGGTTCATCATTATCAATCCGACGATTGTTCCTGAATGCTGCACAGCCAACCACATAGGCAATCACTAGGATGATTAGTATAACGATGTTAATAACCGACACCTTTCTCCAGCTTTTTCTCACGCTGCCTAGTACTCCAGCCTTGCAAGAATCACAAGAATAACACAGTAGCTCCTGATCGTTGCTCCATTTATTGCAATCCGGATTGTAAACAGCCCCTCCTGTATATGTCCATATCGTTTCGTTCACGTAGGCGAAACCACAGTCGGTAGGTGGCTTACAGCAACCGGACTGCACAACAAAGAGGAGAATGTTTATATACAATCTGAAACTGTGTCTATTGTGGTAGGATTACGTAATTAGAAATGTGCATTCAATTTGAACCAAACCAAACCAAATTTACAAGAATTTAAAATATTTCAAATCAAAGCAAACTAAACCAAATCAGTTTGGCTAGATTTTTTGGTTTGGTTTGATTTTTTCGTTTAGTTGTACTAAACCCGAACTATATTTTTTTGGTTCGATTATGAACCAAAAAACTGAAAAATAATAATTGCAAAAGTCAATCCAAAGCCAAATTTATCAGATCGGATTGACTATTCGATTTGGTTCGGTTTTTGCACACCCGTAATTGTAGCGCAACAATTTACCCACCCAGATTACGGAATACGGAGTTCAATAACTAGTGACTGCAGTCTGCAGCTAGCATTCTTCATGTAGAAGTTAAGCTCTTAGAGAAGAGAAATACAGAAACAATATCACTAGTTTGTGTGTTTGGAAGCACAAAAGATATGGTTAGTGTCATTTTGATATGATAATGATCAATATTATTGAGGTGGGTCCAAATGATTATGTTTATTTTGAGCAAAGCGAAGTCACATTCCTTGTCCCATTTCCTAATGCATACCCATTAGGCTACCATGACCTATATGCTGTCTAGTCATTTAAAAGTTGAATTTTCCCACAATTCCAAGCAAAGCTTAATTATAGCCATAACAATAGCACCATATAATATAGTAATACATTGTATCATTGACTTCAACAAATCTAATTACATCTTGTATCTTATAATCTTATTCTCTAGCCTCTTTTTCCTTTACTAAACACCAACAAATGAATAACGGATATTCTTAGAGGTTTCTAGTCCGACGAGAAGGAGGGGAAAAACGTCAAGAGACTATGCGCTTTGATTTTTTGATAGAGACCGATATGCTATTGTTGGCAAGTTCAGGAAGGATTCGAATAGGGGGAAATTATTCCGCGTGTTAAAATCTACAGGATGAGAGCTTTCCGACTCGGTCTCGTTATTTTTTGCTGAGTTATGAGATAAACTCTCTATTGATAGCTTACCCAATCTCTATTATTGTTAAGAATATGGGACCTAGATCTTTCAATTAATTATTATTATTAGTCAAATTAAAAAAATTATAGTTTTTTTTTTGGAAGATATTTATTGGAAGCATGTGTTTATGAGCATGGGAGGTGGCACTAAAGTTTGAACATCATTAAAAATCTGCAGCTATTTAATATGTTTGATAAGTGAGAAAAAAAGTCAAGAAACTAAGGAAAAACTTTAATCTAAAAATTGGATTCTAAAGTCTAAAGTTTATATTCCTACCTTTATGATTCTTGTCTAACTCTATTAACAATATACTGGGCAAATAAACAAAAGAAAAAGCAAAACTTAACTGAATATCCAGAATCTATTCCACTAGAAAAGCTATGAAATCCTCAAGAATAAAATTAAAAAGCAAACCAACTAACTCCACTTAGTTCACCCAACAGAACATTCTAATTTATCCATGTACCCAAGGTAAAAAAAGATGGTGACAAATAATATATATTACTCAATCTTGATGCAAAACAAAGAAGCGTATCGCCTTTTTTTTTTTCCAAATCGAGATATTATAATTAAATTCAGAATTTTAGATTCAAACTGCTCCGAAAGTAATGATGAAATCAATACTTTTCTAATGTAGAATACAATTTTCTTTCTTCTTTGTAATAAAAAATTGCATTGTTTAAGCATTTCCTAAGCAAAAGACAATATGAGCACCGACCATTAGGTCCAATATTTTGTTATGTATCTTGAAATATGTAAACTAATAAACAAAGGACCACAACAAAATGTCTAAAAATTGAGATTTGTATAGTAATAATAGTGATTTAATTTTTTTTCATGAAACGGTGGGATAGGGTCAGTATCTAAAGAAAGGGCCAGCTTTCATGCCAAGAATACCGCTATGGACAGAGGTACCCATCTCGCTTCTCACATGCATCATCATGGCTCCTCCTACCAATAATTTCTTGCTTGATTTGTGAATAAAATAAAATATGGGTCAATTTTATTTTTATCGTAATAATTATGCAATAAATGCATTTAAATTTTAATGGTGATATTAAGATATTGTCATCATTTTAATGAGGTGTTGCATTATAAATAGCTTAGTTTACAGATGACGTGATAAACTCGGTCTACCTAAAACTTTCTCCTCTTACTAAACTATTGCTATAGTTAGATATATCATATAGGCTTAGCAAAATCGAACTAGATTAATGTTTTAATATGATTAAGAAAAATTAATTTAAATGTGAATGAATAATAAAATAAATTTTAAATTTTGGTTTAATATAGTATATTTCTGTATATTAATTTTGTAGATTAAATTTATATGATTCGAATTGATGTGGTTGATTTTCATTCATTTTTTGTAAAATTATTTGATTTTAAATATTTTTATTGGGACCAAGTTGAACAAAACCGAACCATGTGTACACCTAATTAGATATCATAATCAAAAAATTTAAGCTCTTAATTATTTAAAAGATAGTTTAAAACATACCTGAATAGGATTAAGCTTCCGCCTATAAAACATGTCAGCAGTTTCCGGCACACCGTTAAAATTAACACTCATCTTACCACAGACTTTAGAGTCTCTAACACAAGAACTAATCTTCCCCCAGTAACTATCACTCGCCACTCGTTCCTCCAACCAGCCGGAATAATCCTGCAAATAATAATCCAAATAGCCTCTATTGACCTGCCGGCCGGACCCTTTATCGGTGACGGCATAGGCAAAGATAATGAACCCTATAAGTGCAGCGATGATGAAGAACATAACGAAAAGATAAACCCACATCAACAAAGTGTTTCTATAGCACGCGCCGGCGAAGCCAGCTAAAGAAACGACCATGATGGCTATTCCGATGACTATTAGCGGCCACTGTAAGAATTTTAAACAGTCGGTGTTGTTGGCTCGGCTGCTTAGCCATATTCCACCGCCTAGGATGGGGATTGAGAGTAGGAATGTTATGAAGTTTAGTAAACCGATCAAGTGATTTGTAGTTCTCATTTTTCTTGAGATTTTTTGGGTTGTTTTTCTTGATTTTTAGAGAGTTATTAAGGATGGTTTGGTGGTTGATAAGGGCTTGTGAGTGTATTTTATGAGTCTACTTATTATGAGTAGAGAGGTTGATGTGAGTGATTTGTTTTTCTTTTCTTTTTCTCAATTATATTTTGACTCTAAGGTGGTGAATTCATTATACTCAGGAATCAAGAAACAATAAGATAAAAAAATTCTTTTATTTTGAATTAATATAAACTTTAAAAAATATATAAACCTATAACATATATAAAAATGTATTCGCAGAGAATACTTTCAATTACAAACAAATTTTATTGATGGCGTTTGTTACTCGATTCCAGCAGAAACTAAATCAAACGTCAATGCCTACTACAAAGGCTTATATCGTAAGGGAGCTTAGGTTCCGTTCTCTCTTGGTTCTCTTAGCTTTAATATGCTATCGGATGCCCAGAACCTCACTTTAACTTCAGAATTTGGTTTGAAGGAATTAAGAGAAGTGGTGATGCACAGTGATGAAAATAAAGCACCGGGACCGGACGGTTTTAATTCCTTCTTTTACAAGCAATTCTGGAATATTATTCAAGCAGATATTATCCGCCTTCTTTAAGATTTTTTATTCATCGGGCTATTTCCCTACGGGTTTGAACACGGCATTTTTGACTCTTATTCTGAAATTGAAAGGGGTTACAAACATAAAAGATTTCAGACCAATTAATCTCATTAACGGCATTTTCAAGTTCCTTTTCCAAGATTTTTGTAAATAGACTCGCTACTACACTGCCTTTCATCATCTCGGGTAATCAATTCGGATTCATCAAAGGGCGTAATATTCATGAATGTCATTCAATTGCTTCGGAAGTAATACGAATAAAGGATCAATTCACTCCCTCAATTTGGCACAAAATATCAAATAAGTCATTTTCGTGGCTTTTGGTACAAACAAACTCAAAACTTAGCGTTTTCGTATCAAAAAAACCCGCAACTTGCATTTTCGTATCAAAAAGGCCCCTCTGACATAAAAAAGAGAGTGAGATTAACTAATTACACATTTTAATCCTAATTAATCCTAATTCAACACTAATTTAACATAATTAAATTTTAATTAATTCTAATTAATTAAAATAGTTATTAATAAAAAATTAGGGACTTTTTCTGCCTTTTTCCCTAAATAAACCTAATTAAACCCTAGCTAGACCTAATTAACCCTAAAATCCTAAATAAAATCTTAACAAATTTTAATGAAACTTATAAACATAAATGAAACCCTAATTTAACACACATTAAACTCTAAAAAACTCAAATGAACCAAATTCCGCTGCCGCCTTCTTCCTCCTGGTGCCGACCAACCGCAGACCCACCAGCAACCAGCAGCAGACCAGCCGCATCAAAATTATTGCAAAAATCATAAAATTCGACTCCAAATCTTAAAATTGTTGCAAAAATCAATATTAGATCTAATTTATTAGCAATAATCACTAACAAATATTCTCTAACAATCGAGCAGCAACCATTCCACTAGACCAGCAACCGTTCGTCAGTAGCATAACAGCAACCGTACGTCGTTTGTTGATTGCAGCTGTTCGTCAACGTTCCGCCTCAACCATTCTCTTGTTGTTCTCGGTGGTGATGGTGGCGTTGCGGTGTGAAGCTCTATGTAGTTGAGTTTGTCGCAACGGAAAGGACATGTTTGTTGAAGGACAAACTTCTTTGTGTTGCATAGATCAATGAAGAAATTCACTTTGGAAATCCATAAAATTAGAAGATTTGGTAAAGAAGAAACAAGGAAGGATGAGGGATTTGGGTGGGTGGGTGAGGCGGCGGGGACTGGGTTTTAAATTTAGAGAAAAATTCGATTTAGGGTTAGTTAGATTTAAATTTCTTTTTGGAAAAGAAGACATTTGGTCCCTGAGTTTTTATTTAAAAATTAATTTGATTTTTAAACTTTAAAAATATAAGGAATATAAATGAAATTAAAAATAATCAAATGTTAATTTGAAATATAAAATAAAGTTAGGGGTCATTTTAACCTTTTTTACATTCTAAAATGGAGAGTGTATCTCACTCGAGGAGGTGAGAGTGGGGGAGGGCCTATTTGATACGAAAACGCAAGTTTTGGGTCTGTTTATACCAAAAGCCGCGAGAATGACTTGTTTGATATTTTGTGCCAAGTTGAGGGGTGATTTGATCCTTTGTTCGAAGTAATACACCTCATATCAAATCAAGGCGCAAACAATCGGCTTTCATCATTAAGCTGGACTTCCAGAAAGCTTTCGATAGTATTTCTTGGTATTTTTATTAGAGACAATGCGCATGATGAATTTTAATAGCAAATGGATCCAGTGGATATCTAATTTGTTTAATTCTTCTCAAATGTCGATGTTAGTGAATGGTTCTCCCTCAGAGAATTTTTTTTATGAAAAAGGATGTGTGGCAGGGCGACCATATTTCTCCTATACTTTTCGTCATTGCAGCAGAAGAATTTAAAGCTATTATTGATAAGGCAAAGAGTATCAGTCTCATTGATTTGCATAGATGATTTTCATGATATTTTGTCTTTGTTGCAATTTTCAGATGATACTCTTATGTTTCTCCCAAACGACATGTCTATGGTTATTAATCTGCTCCGAATTCTTCGTTGCTTCGAATTGGTTTCTGGTTTGCGCATCAATTACACGAAGAGCTCAATCATTGGCCTCAACGTGCCTGACCAAGATATGACGTCTGCGGCATCCATCCTCAACTGCAAAATTGATACGCTTCCATTCACTTATCTGGGGCTGCCTTTAGCTCGGAAACACTTGCCGGTCTCTCAATATAATCAGATTTTGGAGAACTTCACTTCTCATTGCTTTATGGAAAGGTAACTTATTATCCCTTGCGGGGCGTTTAGTTCTCATTAAATCGGTGCTTTGTAGTTTGCCTGTTTACAGTATGTGCTGCTTTACTATTCCGTCGAGTGTTCTTTCAATCATCGAGCGAAATTTGAGGAATTTTCTGTGGTCGGGGTCATCTTCTACCCGGAATATTTGTAAGGTTGCTTGAAAAGATGTTTGTTTACACGTTTGGACTTGATATTCATTCACTTCGTGTTAGGAACCAAAGTTTAATGCTTAAATGGGTTTGAAAATTGTTAACGGTAGGTAGAAGGTCGCTTTTAATATCAAAAAATACTCTTATTTAATATCAAAAATTATTTTACAAGTGTAAATATAAATTATATTAACAATTGGGTCGAAATAAATAAAAATATAATATATATATAGAAATTTAAAAAATAACCAACGGTCATTTTCTCTCTGATTTCGTCCATGTCTGTGAATGGGTTCACATAAAATTGGACAAGTGCTTGTCAATGTGTTAGACATTCAAAACCAAAATGAAATTTCATATGAAATGTTGGGTAAAGAAATGTGAAAGTTTATAAATTCATAAGGTTTGATACATCATTTTACCGTAAAATTATACCACTTTATTTTTTTGCAATTCATAAATTAATTTCGTAACTCATAAGATTATTTAATTTTCTTTTTCTATGTAACCCCTCATTCAAAACGTGCACACAACGCGCGTTGATGTGGATAAAATTACTGACATGACTTTGTTGATATAGCGTTAAATATAACAAAAAATTATTAAGAGGTCCAATGATATATTAACATAGTTTAAAGGTCACAAGAAATAAAAAGGTAAAGTATAGAGGTTAAAAAATATATTAAACCTAAATATATTTGTTTTATTTAAAATATATATTATTTGAAAAAAAATCATTAAAGACTTAATTACTTTTAAAATTATAAAATTTAGCGTGGTTTATAATTTTAACACAAATTTAAAAAATTCAGAATTGATTTGAAAAGTTTGAAATTGCAAAAAAAATAAAAGTTGGTATATTAAATTTTTTAAAATTGAATATTTGTGAAACATACTAAAAATTATAATTTTTTAAATAATTAAACTTTTATTTAATATCATCTCAGTATAGTAAATTTAAATATTTTAGAATATCGTTAAAAATAGACAAACTCTCTTTATTATTATTAAAATATAAATAAATATTTACATGTATAAGAAATTATATCATGTAATTATATTACTAAATTTCAATATTTTTTATTTTTCTACTTTTTTTATTTCTATCGTGGTTAACAATTTATAAAAATATTATGAAAATTTAAAATAAATTTATTTTTAATAAATTTAATATGTCATAGTAGATAAATTAATTTATATGCTTTTAATCATTTATGCTAGACATAAAATGGTTGAAAATTAATTAATTGTATTTTTAAGGAGGTTAAATGAGTAAAATTTAAAAGTTTGAATGTGTAGTAGGAAAATAAAATAGTTCAGGGGTCAAATAAAATAAAATAATATAGTTAAGGGGTTAAATAGAACAATTTATATATTTTAATTATTCTTCACGCGTTTAAAAATACACGCTTTTACTACACTAGATAAAAAGGGTCACAAAAAAGTTGAAATTGAGGGGTTAAATAGAAACCAAAAAAATAAAAGGTCCAATAAAATACAAAATTAATTTAGGGGTCTGAAAGAATAAAAAAAATATAGTTTAGAGGTTAAATGACGTATTAAGCTGATTTATAAATACACCGTTTTATTTTATTTTATTATACCAATTATTTTTAATCCAAATGACTGTTAAAATTCTAGATTTAAATTTGATCTGCAACTGAATTTATAAAATTGTTGAGGATAGAAGGATACATATCTGAAAATTAAAGATGAAAACTATAAAACTGAAGCTACGAACATTTCTTGCAGCATTATTTTGTCGAAATAACAAAAATTATCATTGTAAAACATGTGATGATGGTAACTTGTAAATAGTAATTGTCTCCGTTTCAAAATAATAGTCCATTTTCTTTTTATTTGTCTTAAATAGTTGTTAAGGTTCCTAGTAAATCACAATTTAAAATGTTGATTTTTTCATATAATTTTTATTTAAAATTTATTATTTCATGCAATTAGTCTAAAAAGTAAATTAGTCATAACATTTAATAAGAATATGTTAAGAAAATAAAGATAAAATTGTCAAATGTTTGAGCATTAAATGTGTTTTTTAAACGGTGTAAAATAAAAAAAGTATACTATTATTTTTAACGGAAGGTGTATTATATTCAATATAAACAAAATAAATTTTTTTTAAATTAAATTCCGTTAAATATAATTACAACCTATGGTTTTGATTTAACTAAGCCTCGCTTGGTTCGTTTTATAGCAATTCCCGGGAAGTTAACTTTCCGGAAAGTATAGTTCCTGGGAAGTTAACTTCTCAGCAAGTTGATAAATATTACTTGTTTTGATTTTTACTTTCTGGGAAGTACGAAACTAATTTTTAATTAAAAAACAAAAATGTTCTATGATAATTTTTATATAAATTTAAAAAGAAAAAAAAAGAAAAAGTTAAGGTTAAATTAGAAAAATACAAGAAAAGCGCTAGGGAAGTTCTACTTCCTTAGTTTTTGCTAGGGAAGTTACTTCCCTAGTTAAAGGGAAGTCAAACATCCAACTTCCCGGGAAATAGAATGTATAAATTGAACTAAGTAAAAAATATTTGCTACTTCCCGGGAAATACAATTTCCCTAGCCTATTTACCCCCAACCAAACGAGGCCTAAATTTACAGCCATAACAACACCAGTTTAAGTAATAGAATATTGAGAATTTTTTTTCAATTATATTTGAAACATAGAAAGTTATGAAGAATTAATTAGCAAACTGTACTAAAAAGAGATTACCAAGAAACTGATGTGAAATTTCAGTTATACATACTGATTAATATTTATAGACTACAATTTAAAAGGAATGGGCACATATTGAAAAATTATTGAAGGTATATGGAGGATGTGGCATCATTCCATCATATTGACGAGCTTGGCGATGCATTCAACATAAAAAATATGGATGACGTGAATGGCGGATTTGCGCATATTTATAAAGAGGGGTAACTACATATATAATTTTGTTTGTAGCTTTATTTATAATAATAATAGTGTGATCTCTGTCTCTGTTTAAAAAAAATCAGATAATAGTTGACAACTGAATGGCGATTCATTTTAAAAATTGTAATACAGACAATGTAATTTTATTTGAAACAGATAATACGCAATACAGTTCATGTTGTCAGAATATTTTGAAAGCTTGATTGCTATGGCTTGTCTAAGAAAAGGTAATAATAGTTTTTCTGAATCCTGAATTTATTTAACGTGTCTTGGATTGATGATGTTGTTTGAGTGAAGCTATTGATAAAGAGAGATTACCAAGAAATTGTAAACTTAAGAATCGGTGTTTTAAAAACTGACAAAGTTAGCATCGTTCATAATTCTAACTTAAGGCTGTGCAAAAACCGAATCAAACCGAACTATTTATTGAACCGAATCAAAATTACAATTATAGTTCGGTGTTTTGGTGACTATAGATTGGTTCGGTTTGTAATTAGGTAAAAGTATGGTATTCGGTTTTCGATTCGGTTTGAACATTTTAAAAACCGAAAAACCAAACAATCAAATAAAAAAAAATATATATATAAATATATGTAAATTTATGTAAATTAAATCTTCTGGTTTTTATTTCTTTATTATAATTGATATATAAATTAATAAATTTCATACAACATATAATGCTAAAAATATATAAAAACATTTATTAGAAACTTATTATTTAATATTAGAATTAATTTTATGATAAAAAAATAAAAAAAATAGAGAAAGTAAAAAATTTCAATTTTTAACCGAATCAAACCGAAACTTTTAGTTCGGTTTGTCAAAATTAAAATTCGGTGCGGTTCAGTTTGAGATTTTTATCAAATTTCGGTGTTTGGTTTGTTCGTTTCGGTGATCAAACCGACCGAACTAACCGAATGCACAACCCTAATTCAACTAGTTCAATCATTTAATCACTGCTAAAAAAACTTGAATATATATATATATATAAATATTAGCCGATTTTACAGTTCAAACCGGTTCAATAGTTCACTAGTTTGTAAGTGTTTTTTTTTTTCAATTAAAGCGGTTAAACTGGAATTTTAATCTTTAAAGAAGAAAAATATTTTATAATCCACTTTTCTAACCTAATTTTTATATCCTTTTTACGTAGCAAAGTTTCATTCTTTCAATTCTTTTTAAAAAAAGTATATATATAGTTCAAAATTATTTTTGAATTCATTCATTTTTTATTGCCATGTCAGATGATTTAAAAAAGATGGATTAAAATGATGAATTATATAGCATTATTCAATAGAGAAACATAAAACTAAACTGAACTTTAATTTGGGTCAAACCGAAACTGATTGAACATATTTCTGATTTGTTATAGGAACAATTCATTTTCAGGTTCCTAAACTACACATGTTTTATTCATATGATCCTTAAACTATTTTTATTCTTATCTGGTGCTTCAATTTAGTAAAAAATAATTTTCAAGTTCTTAAACGATAAAAACGACGTTATTTTATTATTTTTGAAATGCAATTTTATCCTAAATGGTGTTATTTTTATCAATCAATGGCTTGAAAAAGATTTCTTACTAAGTTAAAGAACTAAATAAGGATAAAAAATAGTTTAAAAATCGAATGAATAAAATAGATATAGTTTATGGATATGGAAATGAGTTATTTCTTTTTAAAATACTCACAGTAACAACAAGATATAATGATTAATCCAGTAATTTCTTTTGAATATCGATTTAACTTCTGATAAAAAGAACATATATCTATAACATATTATCCAAAAAAATCATCAATTGCATATTATCTTACTACTTCTATTTCCAAACTAAATTAAGGACAAAGTGATGTGATCTTTAAGTAGCTTTCACTCATTAGTCTTTTCTTTAACTTATTCTAATTCTTGAAATTTGATTACCTAACATGTGCTTGACGTAAGAATTTGATTGGAACAACAATTAATGTATTACTAAAACTAAAATGTCAGGAATTGTATTTTATATTATTTTATAACGGTAGAAAAATTAAGATTTTTGTGAGGTAGCTCTCCTAGCTATTGCTCCAAGTACTTGCAATTTAAAATAGCATTCACCTTTCTGAAATTTAAAAATATTTTATAGCCTGTTTTATGAGTTTTTTATTGTCAGTTTTCCATAGAGATATTCTCACTAAATATCTATTTTTGAAATTTATTTACACTATTTTTTACCATTTTTTCCTTATTTTCTACGCTATATATTTTTCTAACTTATTTATAAAAGTACCCAATATATATAGATGTTTATCTCATTTTAGGTTAAATTTTTACATAAAAACTCTTTTCTCTCTCTTTTTTCTCTTAAATTTCTCTCTTCTTTTCTTCTTTTCTTTCGTTTGATTTTCAGTTTGTCTCCTCCGGTTACTTTTTCGTTCGCTTTTCCGTTTGTCTACTTCCGATGGATTTCTCGTCGTTTCCGATTGTTTTTCCGTTCGTCTTTTCCGTTCTCGCTAGTACGTTCGTCTCTTCCGTTCGCGCTATGGATTTCTCAACTCGTTTTTAAATTTGTGTAATTTTTTAGATTTTTATAATGATTTAAACATTTCGTAAATAAATTATTGTAGATATATAATTTTTTATTTATAAAATTATTCTATTATTTAATATAATTATTTATTTTGTCTTTCTCTTACTCATAGATTTGTTTATTGCTACTGATTTTGTAAAGAACAAATTGATTTATGCTGCATTTGTAGTAACTTTATAATATATTTACGTTTTAGTGTATTTTTGGTGTATTTATAGTGTATTTCTAGTGTTTTTCGGGATATCTATGTTTTTTGGTGTATTTCTGCCCTTTTTTAGTATATCTATGGTTCATTTACAATTTTTATGGTGTATTTGCAGTGTTTATGGTGTATTTGCATTGTTTTCGTTTATAGACCATAAAAACACTACAAACTGCTATACCATAAAAACATAAAATCATAGATATCATGCAAACAATGGAAATACACCATAAACACTATATATAAACACTATATATACACTATAAAAACACCATAAAAATATTATATAAACATACACTATAAAAACACCATAAAAACAGGTATATATACACTATTAGTATATATGTACATACACTATATATACACTATTAGTATATATATACATACACTATATATACACTATAAAAACACTATATATACACCATAAACAATAATTTATACTAATAGTGTATATATACACTATATATGCATTATAAAAACATTATGTATATACAATAAAAACACCATAAAAACACTATATATACACTATTGTTACATTATAAAAAAAATCAGGATAAAAATCTATAAAAATAAATAAATTATTAAAAACTGAAAATAGGACTATGCAATCGGTCGGTTCGGTCGACCGAACCAAAAAACCAAAAACTGAAATTGGAAACCGAAAAAGGTATTTGTGAAATTTAAAAAAAAAATATTTTTCGTAAATAAAAAAAGTCAAAAAAGAAAAGTTAAAACTTGACAGTTAAAAGTATAAATAAGTTATCGAAACATGTATTTTAGAAAATTATCACTATTCAAAATGGATGTAGATTGATAAAAATATTTCTCAACATTAATAAAATACTTTCTCTTACTAAAAATTATTAAATAATGTTTTTTTATAAACAATGCAAGATTCATACTTACTGAGAGTATAAATTTTGAAAATTAAGTTTAAGAGATAAATTTATTTTAGATTCATAATTTATTATGATTAAAGAATTAAAAGTTGAAGATTGTATTATAAAATTAAAAATACATAATACTTTATCGAGCATAATAATTAAGAATAAACATTTTTTTAATTTTTTTAGTAATATTTTTACTTTTTAGGTAATAAAATTTAAATTTAAATTTTGATTTTGATTTTTTTACTTTATTTTTATTGAAATTATGGATTAAAATATTAAACTAATTTAATTTTAATCAATTTCATATTTTATTATAATTTGAGGGAGTCAATGTAATTTTTTTAAGACACTATGTCTGATCCAATGTCATCTTTGAAATGTTTTCAAACTATAGGATTTATTTTGTAACAAAATATTCAGTAAGGTTTGAGTCATAATTACCCCTAAACGTTTATTTTTGTAATTTTCCCTAAAACAATTTCAGCTTTGCTTCTATGAGGAGTACAAAAGTATGGAAAGATCCATGGTTTTGTCAAACACATGGGTCTTGGAGAGGTAAAACAGGCAGTGTTTATTACTTTTTTCTTTAATCTAATTTCACCATAGCAGTTTTTGTAAAGCACCCTTTGATACTATATAAGCTGGAAATAAACAGAAATTATCGATTCATTTACAGTGACACATCCTCTATCCACCCTTGGTATACAACATACAAACACTAAGACGCAAAACCGAACCCAAAACATGCTAAACATTGTACGCTTAGACAGAAACCAAAATAAGATCATCATCAACAATTTGCATAGCCAGTTAGTCTTGCTGTCATTGGAGCTAAATGAAATGAAACATCACCCCGACACGAGCGCCCACGTCTCGCCAATGTACCGTAAACCCCATATAGAAGCCCCATGTTGGGAATGTCTCCTATCCTGAATTTTCAGCACTGCAACCTATTGAATGCTGCAGATTTATGCCCCTACTGCAGTAAAGAGACGTAAATGAAAATTTCAAATTATAATTCTACCTACATTTATAAACATAATCTAACATATTAGAAAAAGTCCTCGGTTCACATTTAAGAACTTAGCTAGTTATATCAGCGTAAAAATTTCAAATGAACTAACATAAGAAAAGCTATTTTACTCTCTAGCAAAGAAGAATAGGCCCGTACGAAAAATTAGCTTCAATAAAAAACTATAAGAGCAGATTTGGTATCACCTACCTCTGCATTACGATTTTCTCTAATACCACTCCTTGCTTCTTTAAAAGTGCCAAAAAATACGCTTCATTTTCCGTTCCTATAAATCGTTTCATCTTCACTTCCTTGAGATTTGATATGCTTAGAGTAATTGGTTTGCTAGCCAGATCTTCTGACAAACTCTCCTATCAAAAAACAACCAAAGCAATTTAACATTCTGAGATAAATGAAAACAAAATTCAACCTTAAGAATAACGACGACTCACATCTGCATCGATTTTATGTAAAGAATCAAGGATCATTGTCTCCACATTGGGAGCAAGTTCAAGCAGAGCTTCCATGCCAAGAAGATCATGCTGCGTATAACATGTTTGTAGCTCCAAGTGCTTGAGATTGTAGAGTAGGAAGTCTTTCGAGAAAGTTTCCTTTAGGACAAACTTGAAACATCAAGATCATGCAAGGAAATAAATCATATCAGTGTCTGTCATTAAAAACTATACTTCAAGAAAGATGAGTTACTAATGGAAAGAAACTATCAACTTAAACTTATTCTGTCAAGAAACTACAAGCTCATTTGCAAATAATCGATGAGCGAAATTAGTAGGGCGAGAAGTGATCAAGCATTAATGTAATAAATGCCGTCATTAAATTGATCCCAATCAGAGATATTTATAATTTTCGGCGAATAACAATGTGTTGACTAACGAGTCTGAAATTCCATTGATTCTGTTTTAGGAGCAGAGCATATCAAATTATCCAACATATTCAAAATGTCCATGGAGCTAACATTAATAAAATTTTAGAAGTCATCCCCAACTAAAAAATTAAAACAAAATTCGCCCGATTCGGGACATGGCCGCATATATATTAAGTGGAACATGGATAATAATTGTCCATTGCTGCTATGCACAACTATAACTTCAAAATGACATGAACACAAACAAATATGTATCAATCTCATAAATACATAGCAAAACTCAAAAATAAAGAAAAATAGAGATGAAGTAAGAACCTTAAGCCACCAATTTTGAACTGCAAGACTCTCGATTTGCGGCAGTTGATCAAGCAAACTGAAAAACCTACTCCAGTATCTATAAAAAGAGTTGCTATGCCCAATATGATAACCAAAATGAACCAAATTAAACAAATTCTTAAAACAACATTTCTTAACCTCGACCCAGAAAATATTTAACCTAACAAGATTAGGACAATCAATCTCCAAATCAACTTCTT
Organism: Mercurialis annua; assembly: GCF_937616625.2. Taxonomy (NCBI): domain Eukaryota; kingdom Viridiplantae; phylum Streptophyta; class Magnoliopsida; order Malpighiales; family Euphorbiaceae; genus Mercurialis; species Mercurialis annua. Next base: position 50,895,630 of record NC_065570.1, on the reverse strand, counting down.
CGCCATTACGCGAAAAATACTTAAGATCCAATTCCTTCAAGCTCTTAGAACAAATGTACAAACAATCCATACCATAACATTTAGAAAGCTCTAAAACTTCTAAACCAGAACACCCACAAATTAAATCCGAACACATTTGATCACTCAAACGAACTTCATCAAGATAAACTGACTTCAGATTCAAACTCGAAAAATTATTGACACCACTAGGCAAATTCAAGTGGCAAAGAGTCAACCTCAAAACCCTAACTTGCCCATGCAAAACATCAAATGGAAAAGTATAGACATGCATATCACGTAAAGATGGGCCAATAAGGAAACCAAAGTCTAATTCTTGCACATGATTTTCAACTGCGTAACGAACCCAAGAATCGACATCGGATTTGAACCGATCTTTGTAGAGGAATCGCAGGCGGAATGTGCGGAGAGGGGAGTGTGCACGGGAGATGAGCGTGCGGTTGATGTAGCCGGAGAAGCGTCTGCGAGTGGCGGAAGGGGTTTTGTGAGGACGGAATTTGATTAAAGAAAAGTTTAGGGAGGGGATTGATGTCCATAATCGGCACCATGTTTTTGACACTAAACTTGTTGTGATTGCGTCTTGTGTTGGGAGAAAGGACAGGATATGGAGGATTAGATTTTCCGGTAGGTTGTCTATGGTGTTGGTGTTGGTGTTGGCTGCGGCGGTGGTTGTCGCCTGAGAGTGTTGATGAGAGGGTGGGGGTGGCTGTTCCAAGCATTTTTGACGTTTCATTGCGCAGATTGTGAAATTCCGTACGCGCGTGTTCAAATTTATGACATTCTTTTGCACAACCTCAAACTTGTGTTTGGAATTAAATAAAGGTTAAATCCATCTAGAGGTCCTTGTACTATACCAGTTTTGTTGAAGAAGTCCTTGTATTATATTTTTGTTATTCCGGTCATTCTACTTACCTATTTTTCGATTTTCAAGTTCTTTTTTAATTTTTCACAGTCCATCTACTTACAAATTTTTTGTTCCTACAATCTCTCAAAAGGGCATAAAAATTGAGATTAACCAAGTACAGGGACTTGTACGTGAACAACTTTAGGGTAGGGACCTCTCGAACAAAACCGGTAAAATAAAGGGGTCTTCATATAAGTTTTGTCTTAAATAAACTCATTTTAATCTTTTGAACCAATTAGACTTAAATTTTTTTGCATATAGGTCTATTTTAACTTTTGGATAAATTAGACCAAAACCTCTCTCAATTTAGTTCAAGTAATTCCAAAATAGTACAATTCAAAATATGGACTTATTTGATCCCGAAACGTAAATTTGAGGATCTAGTTAATCCAAAAAGTTAAAATAAACTTATTTGATTTCGAAAATACAAATTTTGAGTCTAATTAACTTTAAAAAAATTAAAATAAGCTTATTTGATCTCAAAACACAAATTCAAAAACTGTGTTAATATTTTGTTCTATTTGTTTGTCATAGTATACACAAAATTCATTTATGTCAGCTTTTATCATTTTTTTATTAAGTTTATTAACTATAGTCTAATTGGGATATGATCTTTTTCAAAGCTACCCGAAATTGTTTTTTACAAAAATAATGACAAAAGATTAAATTTCTCGAGATATTTGAAATTTCTTTTTACAAAAATATTGCGAGTAAATATTCTGAAAAACAAACAAAAAAAAATAAAAAAATATTTAAAATATACATAAAATATCTTAAAAGACACTTATTCATAAAATTCAAGAAAAATCAATAGTGAACTGGTCGACAATAAACATGGACGTGTCAAAATGGTTGGGGGTTAAGTAGTCTCATATGAGAGTCTAATCTCTATTCTGTTTCCTAATGAAAGAGTCCACCACCTCTCTTAGTTGTCTCAGAGTGTTCTTGTCCAAATCTCTCCTCTCACTTCATCCGAGCTCAATTCCATCGACAATCCTATCATTAATGGCTGTTTCTCCAACGAGAACAAAAGCAAGTCCTACTAGTGCATAGGAAAGAGGGACGAAGACATCCCTCTTCGTAGGTAAAGATAGGGGTTGAAGCGTGTTATAGCACAAGTTAACCATGTCGTTGACAATCTATTGATTGTGTTATTGATCACCATTGACATGCATTGACAATAAAATTTTCTGGCCAAATTTCGGAGATCGGTCATCGAACTCCGACGATATTTTTCAGGTGTTCCGTGTGTATTTTTAATGCATTATTTTTACAAATACAAATTAAAATAAAGTAAAAAAATATTAAATTGGTAAAGTATGAGTGTAATATTTTTTAGTTTTGCAGTATTTTTATTAAAAAAAAAGCAAATACACTTTTTTAAGGATGTGCATGGACCAGTAAAACGGTTCATGGTTTATAAAATTAAAAATTTAAGCTTAAAATTAATAACGGTTAACCATTTTAAATGTTTTTAATGTTCTGCTGGCATAGCGGAGGGGTGATGAGAAGAGCGCGACGAGCCCGAAGTTTAAAACGTAAATTTCAATTTAAAATTAAAATTAAAATTTTTATAATAGTGTTGATCGTATCAACTCCAAACAAGGATCACATGTTATATGTTCAAATACATAAAAGAATGGTTAAAGTTCTACTAACTTCTTGTAAAAACCCTAAGCAATTATTTGAGCGCCGAAAGTATAACTCCTCTAACTCACCCACACAAATAAGACTTGATCGAATGCTCCCGACTTGACTTGAGCGATTTTGTATCCCTTTTAATGACCAAAAATATACTTTGCTCAAATTTCTCGGGAAGACTTAGTTATAAAGTTCGTAATACCAAACATTTTGATATAGAACTTGTAAACTCTTTATATCTTAATCATTTATTAAACTCGACAACTCCTAATAGTGTTCAATTCTCTTCAATTTTCACCATGAGTTGTAACACTTGGAACACAAATTATGAACACTATACGAATTAGAAGATTGACAAGAATAATAGAATTCAACATGAATGTAGGGTAAAAATTAACACTTAATCTTTACGTGTTTGCTTTTTAAGTATTTAGTATAACTTTTTAATTTAAAAAAGAATTAGAATTAAGCAAATTTTATTTTCTAGTAACTTTTTTCAATCTTTTTAACAAACGTTTGCAAACTTATTAAATAATAATATATTTTAATTGAATATAATTTTTAGCTATTATAAAAATATTTTAAGTTAATAATTTTAATTTTTTGTATCATGTGTAATAATATCGTTACAGAGTTTTTTGATATTTTTAACCTTTTTTATAAATTTTTATACCCAATAACCGATAAATTAATTGTTCTCGAAAATAGTATACTAATTTTTAGAAAAAAATATTTATTTAAATCATTTTTCAATTATTGAACTATTAAAAAAACAAATATCATTACATAATACAACCGACCCTCTAATAATTAATATACATGCTGGACTAAATATTTATCAATTATTAGAATTATCAATTTATTGAATACTTTATAAGACGTAATATTGAAATTGGTTACTTCAAATTTGATTAATTATTAAAATTATTAATTTATTGAGTATTAATTATTAGAGAGTCGACTGTATAATTTTATTTATGTAAAAAACAATTAGGAGGTTTAATTTAAATTTATTTTTATCGGTCAAACACTTTCATAACATCGACACTCAAAGAAGAGAGAAAACAATTAAATAACTTAAAAATTAAGAGATTAGTTTATATTTTTGTATGAATTAATAAGGGAAAATGGTCATTTATGCTCTTAAGGTTTGGCTTTAAGATCAAATAAGCCCTCAACGTACAAAAAGGTTCAAATATGCCCCTTACGTCTTAGAAAATAAACAATCAGGCCCCCGATTTGAACAATCAGGCCCCTAACGTTTCATTTATGCGTCAAATTTAGGGTCCTAGTTGTCAACATTTTAAGATGTTAGGGGTATATTGAACCTTTCCGGACGTTGAGGGCTTAATTGATCCTGGAGATAAACCATAGGGGTATAAATGACCCTTTTCCCAATTAATAATTATAATTTGAAGTTAGAAGTCATACTTATTTATTGATAATCTATTTTGGCTCATGTTAAACATTAACTAATGAATTCGGTCAATTTATTTTAATTTTATCAAATTACAATCATCTGACATATAATTTGAATTCAAAAGGCTTATGTTATGCAGGTATCAAGATTTGGACAATAAAAAAACGTTAGTGCACAAAGCCCACATCGGTTGTGAAAGAAGCTTTTAAAGACTTTATTAGTTAAACGTAGAGAATCAATGGACACGACCTTACTTGAACAGGATCTGTTCTATAGGCTCGTACTTCTGAATCCTTAGCACTAAGGAGACAGGAACCTAACTCTGGTTGAGGAATTATGACCGTGGGATCAGAGCGTGATTAACGGCTAAGTGTTCCTTGTGAACATATAGGCTGTAGAGGATCATTCTTAGTCAGCTTGCTGGCTAGGATGGTTCCACGGTTGTCTGACAGATTACTTTTTCTTTATCTTTTTAATTTCTTTCCCCAAGTTTTATTGTTCTTCTTCTTTATACATGTAAATGGGCTGGATAAATCGTACTCTAATTAATAATATTTCGTCAAACTTAGCCCAAAGCCAACTTATATTAAATTCATTTTTGTAATTTATATCATTTTCATAAAAGTAAATTTAACAAACGACAATTCGAAGAAAATATAAAATAATTTCTTTCTTCGATCAAGTATTATACAATAACAAAATAGATAAAAAGTACTAAACGGAACGAGTTAGTTAAAACATCGTCTATTAATCTAAGTTTATTTCCACATTTACATATCTTCAGTTAAAAATATTTTTCTTTTTTTATTAATGAAAATATAATATTTAATGTCAAATCCACAATTAAATGGACATAATATCAAAGCTATTAGAAAATTGTTAAAATCACAACTATCTAGCCAATAACGCTCATACACATCTGGAATAAAAATTGAAATAAAAATAATACCCAATTATAATACCCCAAAAACAAATTTGAAGTTCAAAGTTAGAAAAATAATAGGATTGCATTGCGGTTAAGTGGTAAAATTAGAAATTACTAGAGTATTATCAAGAAAAATATTTTTCTTGTGATTTGTATTTTTTTTTTTTTTAAAAATGGTCTAAAGTGTGGGAATTAATCTTGGGAATAATATATTTGAATATATAAATTTACATTTAAAATGGAATTTTAAATAAATAAAATATGCTTAAACATTATTATATGAAAGCATTTTAAACTTGGACTTTTGTAAAATGGTAATTGTTTTACAAAAGAAAGAATTAAATTGAGGATTCTTTTTCTTTTTTTTGAGATAAAAAGTTCTATTAATCAAAAGCTGATTGATCAGCCAATACATAGAATTTGATAATCGGAGGGACATGCCCCAACCAATTAGATAAACTAAAATAGTCATATGCTACCACATGAGATTTTCTATTAAAACAACATTTATGCATCTCAATTAAGCTAAAGTAGTCATTTGCTATCAAACTGATAATATTACAAAGCAAAGAGTTGTTGTTGAAGGCATCCATTACAACCTTTAAAATAAAGGGAATTAGATTAGCTTCGCTTGCCATGATAATATTAACTTTAATCGCACGACTGCTACAGCTAGCAGCTATAACTTCATCGTTAAAGTACCTAATCACATCTTCTGTGACATATCTCTTCTCTTGAACATTAAAGACATCATCGATATTGACGCAAAACATACCGATATTTGGTGAAATCCGTCGTAAGATGGTGGCTCTAACTGTTTTAGAGATCCAAGTCGCTTGCATCGCAAAAAACAATTTCATCTCTAACGATGAAAAAAAACTACTCTTAATTTCGATTAGATCAGATCTAATGAAATTAAGATACTAGAATAGAAAATAATTTCTAGATCTAGACCATAAATGGCCAAGAAAGAAATTTTATTCAAAATTAAAGACAATAACTATGGAAAAAAGCTAAAAAGACTGAATATGAGAGATTAGGGAGGTGATTTTAGGCCAAGAATGGCCAAAAACCACCTCCCAAATGACAAAAGGAAGAAAACTTACTAGGGTTTGAGAGGTTTCTCAAAGAGAGAGACGGCTAGGGTTTTTTTTAGTCTAAAATCGTATTTGAGGATTCTTTTTCAAATACTTGTTTTTGACAAAGTATTTACAATACCCCAAAAACAAATATCTAGCCAATAACGCTCATACACATCTGGAATAAAAATTGAAATAAAAATAATACCCAATTATAATATCCCAAAAACAAATTTGAAGTCCAAAGTTAGAAAAATAATAGGACTGCATTGCGGTTAAGTGGTAAAATTAGAAATTACTAGAGTATTATCAAGAAAAATATTTTTCTTGTGATTTGTATTTTTAAAAAAAAATGGTCTAAAGTGTGGGAATTAATCTTGGGAATAATATATTTGAATATATAAATTTACATTTAAAATGGAATTTTAAATAAATAAAATATGCTTAAACATTATTATATGAAAGCATTTTAAACTTGGACTTTTGTAAAATGGTAATTGTTTTACAAAAGAAAGAATTAAATTGAGGATTCTTTTTCAAATACTTGTTTTTGACAAAGTATTTACACCATTTTGTCCATCTTTCTCATATTTCCTACGCTACCTATTTCTCTAATTTATTTATTAAAAATATCCACTGTATAAAGAAATATTATTTCATTTTAGGTTAAACTTTTAGATAGCCACTCTTTTTTCTCTCTCTTCTCTCTCAAAATTCTCTCTTCTTTTCTTCTTCTTTTTTATTTGATTTCAATTTGTCTCCTCCAGTTATTTTTTCGTTCGTCTTTTCTGTTCGTCTTTCCGATCGCGCTTCCGTTCGTCTACTTCCGATAGATTTCTCGTTGTTTTTCGTTCGTCTTTTCCGTTCGCACTAGTCTGTTCGTCTCTTTCGTTCACTACTCATTTTTAGATTTCTGTAATTTTTTAGATTTTTTGTAATGATTTAATCATTTTGTAAATAAATTATTGTAGATATATAATTTTTTGTTTATAAAATTATTCTATTATTCATATAATTATTTATTTTGTCTTCTTTTATTCATAGATTTGTTTTTTGCTACTGATTTTGTAAAGAACAAATTGATTTATGGTGCATTTGTAGTAATTTTATAATATATTTACGTTTTAGTATGTATTTGGTGTATTTATTGTGTATTTCTGCCGTTTTTTAGTACATCTATGGTGCATTTACAGTGTTTATGGTGTATTTTGCAGTGTTTCATGGTGTATTTGCAGTGTTTCATGGTATACACCATAAAAAACATCACAAAATGTCATAACTATAAATACATTATATATACACAATATATACACTAATCTTACACATAAAAACACTATATATACACTATTGTTATACTATAAAAAATAAAAAAAATTCCAGGAAAAAAATCTATAAAAAATATATTAAAAACTGAAAAATAGGGTTGTGCAATCGGTCAGTTCGATCGACCGAACCGAAAAAACCAAAAACTAAAATTGAAAACCGAAAAAAGTATTTGTGAAATTAAAAAAAACAAGGTATTTTTCATAAATAAAAAAATCAGAAAAGAGAAGTTAAAACTTAGAAGGTAAAGTTATAAATAAGTTGGCGAATAGTATATTGTAGGAAATTACCACATTAAAATGAGATATAACTATTTTTAGGAAAAAATATTTATCGTAATAAATTTCCAAAAGCGTGTCTATTAATAAGAAATGAATAAATTAAAAAAAAATAGGTTGTAGTGATTATTGGACTTGTAAAAAAGGTAGCTGAATAAATTGATAATTAAGACCTAAGGGTTAAAAATGATGATTTAACCATTTTTAATTTGGATAAAATTAAGGATTAATTATTATTACTACATGAGATTTGATCTAAAACAGTACTTCCTCTATGAATTTTTAAAAGTCAACTATTTATGCTAATATTTATATTTTCTTAACTAATACACCCTTTCAATAATGACATTTTCGTTAGCTGAAACATAAAACTCAAAGAGAAATAGTCGATTTTTAAAATTCATAGGGGAAGTAAAACCTCATGAGAAAAAATAATAATTAATCCTAAAATTAAATATGATTATCTTCAAAATACATATACTCAAGCAAATTTACTTCTTTTTCCTTGCCATTTAGAAGTCACCGAAGCCACCTCTACCACCATCAAACCTTCAATTTTTTTTATGAATCTCAAACTTAAAGGTATAATTTATAATTAATTAAAAAGAATTAGAAATTATAGAATTATCTTGAGTTTTATGTTTGTTTGAAGCTTGGTTTAAGAAATGCGAGTTGTTGTAAAATTGAAAAATTCTTTGATTCTAAGCTAAATTTCGATTGTTTGTGGGTATTTGAGTTAAGGTTAAAAATCATTAACCAAAGCTTTTAAGTGAAATTTTGAAAATTTTTAAGTTTAAAACTTGTGAGAAAAAAATGAAGTTTGATTTATCAAACAACTCAAATTTTTCTTCTTATGTGTTTTCATGTGATTCTAAGACATGGGTATGGTTTGGTTTGAGCTAAAATAGAAGAAAAACACAACATGCATGGGTTTGAAGGATTTTGTAAAATTCTGAAAAATCATAATAAATGGTTGAATTCATGTTATTTGTTTACATCTTTGAGTTTGTGAGTTAAATATGGAAGTGGGTTGAAGTCGGGGATGTCGAAACCGTAAGGAGCTGCCGAAAAATGGCAACAGCTGCTTCCGTGCCGATAAGGCACTGCAGAACTGAACAGGGCATCGACTGCCCTGTTCTGTTGAGCCGTAAGACTCAACCGACCGGGAGTAGGCTCAGATGAGCTCTGGGCCCATGCTTAGTAGACGGGCCTGGGCCGACGAGCCCAAGCTCGACAGGTCTGGAATTTTTTTTAGAACCCCTATGTATTGAAAAGAGTTAATTAGACAATACACTGTAGTAACTGATATTAATCTCAATAATACAGTCAAAGGTTTCAATTTGTAAATATACTATTGGATCTTTTTTATTCTCAATTTTATATTTTTTCTTTTCATAAAGATGAGAATACTAATACCCTAATATATGTTGCTCTTCATAACCAAACACAAAAATGAAAAATGTGGCGAGCTCCACTCTTCTGCCGTCGGTTCACCCTTATATCTTTTTCTTCACCGTCGGTCATCTTAGATTCTTGTTCTCTTCTTTTTCTTCACCGTCGGCCACCTTAGATTCTTGTTCTCTTCTTAATGATTTTTCTATTGTTGCTACTGAAGGTGGAAAAAGGAGTTCGATGTTCGTCCACCGTCTCCAACGAACCAGATTTCATAGAGCCAGCGGTCAGATGCCTTTGTTGCTAGCAAACCACGATGAGTCGTCATTGTTTTTGCGTTTTGACAAATCTCTCTCTTGAAAATGACGACTTCATCGTTTTTCTCCAATTAATCTTTTACCGTTGATTTCCTAGCCGCTGTGAGTCTTGAAGGAGCAATGGTCGGAGATGGAGGACCTGCTGCCGCCATGATGAACAACAGAGATCAGATCCGCGAATCAATGAACAAAATGTTTTTGATTGGTAAATTTATGACCGGTTTTGTTTTTGGTTAACTAATGGTTTAATAATGGTTAATTAATAATTTTAGGTTTGAAAAAAGGCGATTTAGGATTTTTTTTAACGGTGGCTGTTGCGGTGGTTAATTAATAGAAATAGATGTTTGAATTTGTATGGTTTTGTTGTTGGTTAACCAATGATTTACTAATAGTACACCAATAATCTTGTTTAGTACATTGTTAGCAAACGTTGGACTAACGGTTGGTAAACTTATATCAATTTTTATTTTGAATATATCGCTAATAAAATCGTTGGTAAAATTGAATTGAATATATACTTTAAATTTTTTAATAATTTTGTTTTTAAAATACCGTTGGTGAGCTGCGAGTAAACCATTGACAAACTTATAGTTAATTGATTTTTTGTATATCGTTAATAATTTTTTAGTAAACTTAAAATATGCATTTAAAACATAAATTATTTTCTATTATACCGTTGGTAACCTATTAATATACCGCTGGTTAACTAATATTGTATTTTTGAGATTAAAAAAAGTATTCTTGAGAATAAAAAAAGTTATTTCTGCAAAATAAAAAAAGAAATTGTATTTGTCAAAAAAAAAACTTTGGCGTTGTATTTTTAAAATATTTTACCTTACTATAGGCATTTATCTAAAGAGCCTATTGAAAACTTTAAAATTTTGAGGATGAAATAATTAATAAAATACGAATCAAAATCAGTTTAAGATAAAAAAAAGTAATTTTGGACTTTAAAAATTTAACCGAGAAATTTTATCTCGATTAAATAGTATGATACTGCATGTCATTTAGGATTCCCAGATTGGGACCCGAACTATTGATAGGAGTATTTTACTCCTATAACTGGGGTCGATTTTACTCGGTTTTTATCACGTTTAGTATTTATTTTATACATTATTTGGCATTTTTATGTTTGATAGTGTTTGTTAGTGTTTCAGTGGAAATTAGGTGAAAATCGAGTATTTGGAGCTAATTAATGATGGATTGAGCGTTGGAGTAAAAGCGTAGCTTGCGGACGAAGGAATTAACGTCGTAAAGAAAAGATTACAAAGTTTCGAACGAAACTTGTGCAGTTAAGAGCTGTTCCCGTTCGAAAAACACAAGTCTCGAACGGGAACCATGAAGTTTTTGGTTGAGTCTCGAACGAGAAAGCCATTCTCGAACGAGACTCAAGTGAAAAGGTGAAAGTTGCATTCGAAACCAAGGAGGGACAAACGAGAATTTTCCCTCAGTCAAGGTTTTTTTCGAACGGGAAGCCAATGTACGAACGAGAACCTTGAGATTTTGGCTTAATCCCCGAACGGGAAAGAGAGATACGAACGAGAAAGAGGTGAAATTTGCCTAATCAGAATTGGACTTGGACTTAATCTCCTTTTACGACTACAACCGAAACTCCTATTTCAAATTTGATTCGTCAATCGACTTAGAAGATTCCATAGCTTCCTCCTCTATATAAAGACTTTGTAATAGACCAGTTTTAATAATTAGAATACATTAGTTTTATTTTCGTTCTCTTAAAATAGTGTTTTAGCTTCTGTTTCTCAGCAGTTTATAAGTAGTTTATTATTAGTTTCTGCAAAGAACGATTGTGAAGATTTCAAGTTTAATCTAGACGATTCTTCCGAAATTGACAACTCCGGTATTTATTGTTCTAATTATGTTTAATTCTTCATCTTCTTCTTTGTTTAATTTAAGCTTAAACATGCGTAACTAAATCCTTTGTTCGGGGATTGATATGAACACTTAGATTAGTTTTCGAATTGGATTAGGATTTATTAAGTGAGTAAAATTGTGTTTTAATTACTAAGAATAATGCTTGAATTAATTTGATCACTTAGTTCATGATTTTGTGTTTAATTAACTAATTGAGAGATTGTTAATTAAATAGACATAGGTAATTAAAAACTTAGAGGAAAACGCCGTGAGAGCGGGTTGGAATTTAGGTAGTCGTTGAATTTGCTTCATAATTACAGTTTAGTTCTTTAATTCAATTTTAATATTGTGAGAGCAAGTTAATAATTGATTAGTTAATTAGGTTGTGATTTTATTCGAATCTTTGAGGCTTGAGAGAGCGGGATTCAGTGCATTAGAATAGCTCGATTCATAATAAAATCACTAGATAAATGTTAATCCATTCTTTTACTAGTTTATTTGGAATTATCAATCCTTGAGCTTTTTATCATTATTGTTTAAACCTCAATTTATTTGTTTAAATTCAGATTTTTAGTTTAATTACTTGAAGTTGAATTAAGTTAGATTTTATTTAGTTTACACATATCCATTTATTTTTCTACTAGCCAATTAAAGAATATTAGAAATTAGTTGTTTAATTCATTGTTCCTTGTGTGATCGATACTTAGTCTTCCAAGTTATATTACTTGCGCGATATCGTACACTTGCGATTATTTGCCAACAATTATAATTTTAATATACAGAGTAGGTCGGTTTATTTTATAGCTTATGGGATAAAGAATAAAGTTAACCTTGTTAATTAATTAATTAGTGGGCTTAGCTTGTTTTTTTTTTAAAAATGAATACAGAAAATGAGCTACCATTTACTTTTATACGGTTTTTAAATTTCATACATGTGAAACTAAGAAAGCTAACGTTATTTTTTGAATTTTTATCTTTCTAACCATTTTTTTTATTTTTCTATTGATTTGGCAGTTTCTTCTCTCTTCTCCACCATTTCAACACCTTTTCTCCATGATCATTGTGTGTTACCTCCATTACTACATTTCATGGCTCATTTTTTCATCTCCTTTACCCCATGTGCCGCTCTTATCATTGTTATACATCTGTAAGTGCTGTGTTTTTTTTTTCGTTGGTACATGCATTTGTTAGTTAACAATTGAAATTTGATTTTGCTTATAATTTTGTGTTAATTGTAGTAGTTTTTAACTTGATTTAGGTTTATATTTTTATTTTGAAATCAGTAATACGACTGATTTTTGTATTTGATTTAGATTTTTAATTTTACACCGATGTTTGTAAATTAATTTAGGTTTAGTTTTTTATATGCTAATGTTTATTTCGTTATTTTGCTTTTATTGAAATGTTTATGTTCTGTTTTTTGAATTTATGTGTTGGATTTGTAATTTTAGGCTATTGTTAATTGTTTGTTAAAATGAGGCCTAAGTCTATTGGTCATAGACTAGAAAGAAGTCAGTCATTGGTCGATACTCATTATGAAATATTGAACCGTGACAATGTTGGCGAAGAAGTCTACTCTCTGCATACCGATGATGTTTTTGCTATTGAAATGACTCAAGTAGTGGAGTCGTCTAAAGGAATAAAATCTATTGAAAATAGTGAAAAGGATGCTTCGTAGCAAATTCCTAGTGTTGAAGAAGAGGAGACTGTTTTGCTGCCTAGCGTATCGAAAAACGCTACGGAAGTGGCATACATGGTTCAAAGATCGCCAAAACCTACGTTGACAAAATCGATGATTATTCAAAGTCGACTGCAACTTGCTGCTTCTCCTGTTGTTAAAAACATTGAAGAACCAGAATCTGTTGTAACTGATTTACAACAAAATGTTGAAAATATAGTGAAACCGGCTGTTCGATTTTCAAAGTGTTCAAAGACGTCTGAACCTTCTTCTATAACTGCTGAAATGTAAACTAAAGGCATCGTACACTGCCAGAAAACCAGTCAAGCGTGTTTCTTTTGAAACAAACAAGGAAGATAGCTGTGTTGAAGAAGTTGTTGTTGTCGAGAAAAAAGTAAAAAAGAAGTATATTGGTGCTGCAAAAAGGAAAGTGTCATTTGATCGATGGATGATGACAGCGGGATTGATAAAACTGTCAAGGTATTAATCTATGTTTATTTCTTATTTTATGTTGGTTTTGTTATTTTTTTGTAGTTGAATATAATTTTACTTGGTTTTATTTATTTAATTTTGTATGAATTTTCTGTTACATAAATCACCGATTAAGAAAAAAATTGTCAAGAGTATCGCTGGTGTAAAGAGAAAAGCTTCTGTTGAAATTTCTGAACATGAAAAAGTCTTGATGAGAAATCGATGAAAGTATTTTTCATTTGATTTTGAAAGGTTATCTATCTAAAAGTCTTGATGAGAAATCGATGAAAGTATTTTTCATTTGATTTTGAAAGGTTATCTATCTAACTTCTAAGAATTCCATTGATAAAAATGATTGGAAATGCTAAACTTCACCGAATCAGGCGGGTCGAGTGCGTGTTCGGTTAATTGAAAACAAGGGCAAATCGAAGTACCCGCTCCAACAGAATTTTTACTTCTTCTTCGATCAACATATACGAAATTTATGTCTTGATTTGTTGCTCGATTTTTATATTGCTTGTATCTTGTATGATTTGTTAGTATTTTTTTAATTCAAAAATTCAAAAATTATATATTATATAATTTTTTTATATTAATTTTTATCAATAAATTCTATCTTTAAAAAAAATAACTCTTACAGTTAAACAAAGTGCATAATGAATAAGCACGTTGTTTTTATCTAAAAGATAGAAACGTTTAGGGATAATAAAGAAACTTAAATACGTGGTTCATTTTTATACCATAGATATATAAATATTTTATTACAAAATTAATAGGAGTATTATAATCCGAAATGGACCCAATTCAATTTAAATTACCACCCAAAGTAACTCAAATCCGAAAAAAAAAATATAATTTAAATATTCATAATTTAATTTAAGTTTTCCAATCTCACCAAATTGCCGCCTGATGTGCAGGTATGCTTTTTCTTGCAATGTTATCTAACCTTTCCATTGGTAGGACATGAAGATATTCGTTAGTTTATGATACAAAGATTTATTAATATACAATCATGAGCAACGCTCCTTTGATGGGACAACATACGTGAAATGATTTTTTTGGACAATCGAATAATTTTTTATTAATAATAGTGAGCAGTTACATGTATAATAATTTAGAAATGATATAATCGTTTCTAATGACCTGACATAAAATAAGAGGCCGTTTGGTTCGCCACAAAAAGGAAGAATGGGAATGGCAATCGGAATGATTCCCATTGTTTGTGTTTATTTTGTTAAATTATAATAGGAATGAGAATGTGATTACCCTTTCAATGGAAATCACCCATTCCCCCCTACCCCATGAAAATGGACTTTTGGAAATGGGAACTAAAATTTAACAAAATATTTTAATAATAAATAATAAATATATAATTATTAAAAAAAAACTAGTTTTAAATATTTATTTTAAAAAACATATATAAAATAATAAAAAAAACCCTTTTAATATTTTTTTAAAAAAATATTTTTTTTATTTTGTTAAAATATTTTTTTTAGATAATTCTTTTACTTTTTAAAATATTTTTTTAAATTTTTTTCAAAATATTTTTTTAAGTTTTTTAAAATATTTTTTTAATTTTTTTAAAATACGTTTTTAATTTTTTTATTTTTTTTAAAAAAATTTATATAAAAATTTATTTAAAAAAATAAAAAAAAATATTTTTAATAAATAATAAATTATTTTTTTATTAAACTTTACTCATTCTCATTCCCACTCTAATTTTGAACCAAACAAAAAATGAAAACAATCATTCCCATTCCCGTTCCTTCTAATTCCGATTCCGATTCCCAACCTTGAACCAAACGGCCCCTAAGATGTAAACCTTGATTTGCATATCGACTTAGTACAATTTGAAAAAACAAACACATTGAAGGGGTAATCATATTCTCATTCCCTAGTATAATTGACAAAACAAACACAAACAATGAGAGTCATTCTCATTTCGATTCCCATTTCTCCCTTTTTTGGCGAACCAAACGGCCCCTTGGAGGGTGAGGAAGCAACCGCCCTCTCAAACTTTTTTCTTTAAAATAAAAAACCTCTTTAAATTTGAATTTAATGTAATTAGCCCCTTCAAAATATGATTAAGTGATTTTTTTCCGCTCCGCATCTACATTTTTCTCTTTATTTGCTCCGTATAATAAATATATCAACAATGTATTTTAAAAATATCTTATATGTATTTGCAATGTTTTTTTTAGAAAATAAAAGTGCAGAAAGTGAAAATAAAAATACTTTTTCGATAAAGATGACATTTTTAGATTTAAAGTATATTTTTTAAAATTAAATTGTTTTTTCAGAAAATTTTATGGTTAATTCTAATTTTTAGCAACTAGTTCCCTCTTCTCTAATGAAATAAGCATTCTGTTCAACAAAAAATTTATACTAAAAAATAGAAAACATTTAAATTTTTATTAACAAAAAAGTTCAGAGATATTTTATAAATATTTACATAGTAACATAGGGCGTCTTTTGTCCAACTGTTTTTTCTCTTCTTTAAACAAAATTATGCTTCAGTTGTCAGATACTGCAAATTTATTCTCCTTCATTGTTTTAGTGTTTGTCCTTTGTTTGTGATAGATACTGCTCAAAAACAATAATATTTATATTATTACAATTTAACTATCATAAATCAATTTGAATTATTTATTTTAATGATAGAATTTGAATTTAATCATGGCTAATATGAATATCGGGTCTAGGGATTATATTCAAAATATTGGATTTTAAAATTTATTTACATTTTTTTCATCCATGTTTTTAATATTACTGTCGCTAACCTTTTAACAAACATATTTAGGTCATTTTTCACACATAAACTTATAGCCGCACTTATCCTCTTTTTCTCTTTAGTCTCTTCTTCTCAAATTTTTCTCTTTTTTTTTTCTTTTCTTTCGTTTTATTTTTACTTTTCTCAACTTTCTATTCTGTTCATCTACTTCTGCCGCACATCGCCTTCTTCTATCTCGTCGTCGCACATCTTCCGGTGGATCTCTCGTCGTGTCTCTCATTGTCGCATTTTTTCGGTGAATTTTTCATCGCGCGGTTCTTCCATTGATTTTCTCGTCACCGCGTTTTTTCCGATGGATTTTTCGATATCGTTTTCAGATTTTTTTTTTAATTTTGTAAGTTTTTTGTGATAATTTAGATATTTGTAAATAGATCATTGTAGATCTACTATTTTTTTGTTATTGAAATTTTTCTATTGTTTATATAATTGTTTTGTAATTCTCCTTTTCATAAATTTGTTTTTTATTTTATTTTGATGTTACTGATTTTGTAAAAATAAATTGATTTATGGTGTATTTGCAGTGTTTTTAAGATGTATTTACGTTATAGTGTATTTCTGATGTATCTATAGTATATTTATGGTATTTTTCAGGTGTATTTGCAATGTTTATGGTGTATTTACCGTGTTTTATAGTATGCACTGTAAAAGAACATATAAATACAATATATATACACCATAGATACACAGACAGGTAAAAAGTGATAAGGGCTGAAGCGTCCAATGATGATTTTCATAGAAAATCTTCCGAGTGACGAGCTATCGATTTATTTGCTGGAATCTACATAGGCGTAATCATTGTATAGCTACGAACTTGGAGGATTAAAGCGTAATTAGCCCTAAATAGCCTATAAAAATCCAAATAGATTGTGGTCTAAATTCAAAAATTGGAATAATTTGCAATGCCTTATAAGTTTATGGTCAATTTGTAAGTTTGACAGACTGAAATTGACCATACCCAAACTCATAGGGTTCCAGAAGCCTGTTTTTAACACTTTCAGGCTAATAACACTTTTAGACGTAGTTATCCCCTAAAATATTATACAATACGAATCTAATGATTATAATTATCAACTTAAGAGTTTTAGCATCACCATTACGTCACACTCACTTCTATAAATAGTACTGTTAGACAATCTAGCCAGAGGTCGGCAAAAATTAATCGACCAGAAACCCTAGAAAATCGAACCCCAACCCTAAAATTCTAAGTGTTGGAAAACCCCTACACACACACACCCATATTTCAAACAAGCTTAAACGCTTTAATTATTCAAGAAAAGCTATTACGCACTGATTCGAAGCTGGATTCCACGTCTGAATCACTAGAAAGTAAAAAACGAGTCAAAGACTCAAAACGATATTTCTGAAGATCCATAACTCTCTTATCACTTTATTTGTTGTCTTTATGCCATAATTGCTGATTTATATATGCTAGGATTCATGCTTAGATTGTTCTGTTTATTTTCGCCATTGACTGTTGAAATTGCCATAAACTGCTGAAATTGCCATAAACTGCCATGACTGCTCTTTTTGTTATTATTACTATGTTTGCCATGAAAAATTGATGAAAGGCATATTTAGGGCTGTTTTAATGCATGTTAAAACTTAATTCCAATTTCATTTGATTCTGATGTGTCAAAAGTATGTTAGGACCGTTTTACGTGTTTGCTTGCCATAAATGTGTTCTTTATTCGAATTGCCATTAAAAATACATTCTTTAGATGATTAAGATGTTTCATCAACTGTATTTTGATTCCAGCATGTATATTATTCGATTCTAATGATTCTTTTATGCGCTTAACGTGTTTTGCTGAGTGTTTGCATGAAAAATCAAATCGAAACGAACAAAAACGACCAAACTGCTGCCTCTGCTCGAACCGGTGCCACCATCACTACAACCTCTGGTGTAGACTGGAACCGCCGCCAGTCTGAACTGGCGGCCCCGAAACTGCAACCGGCGCCGGTTCGTCCTTCCCTGATTTCCAAAATCTCATTCCCATATCCTTCCAGCTTCGATCTAAATTTGCTTTTATGTTTATGGGCTCGTTTGGGCTTGAAATTAGGTATAGTTTGAGCCCAGATTTAGAGATTTTAATGTAATTTTATATTTCACTTTGTAATGGGCCAGACCCAGTGTAATTCAGGCCTCAAAGCCCAAAATTGTAACCGATAGTATAAACCGGGCCCATGAGCCCACAACTGGCAAACCTAACAGCTTCTGACCGGATTCCGGGTCCACCTGAACTCATAATCGACCCTAGTTTGAACCAATGGAATCTTATCGATGAGACAGACAATTTTTGTGTTCTGTCCGAGAAACAATACTGAACACACCGACGGTCAAAAACGTGGCGAGCGCTTGACGCTCAAGTTATCGAGGTTTAAAAGTATCCCTCACCTTATATGTCTATCCAACTGCCCATGAGCATGTTAAAACCGTTTGATGCTTTCCAAAAGCATGCATATCCAAATATTAACAGGTTAAAGGACTAACCACGTAATTTAGCAATCAAATCAATTCCAGCCAATCACATAGATATCTTAAGGTTGCATCTAAAATGTAATTAGAGCTTGTATATGTTTTTCAAGAGTAACCTAATAAAATTAATCAAACTTAGACATCCCATATTAGGCATTGTGCATGTAATATATCCAAACCGACCAGACTTATTACTTGTTAGAAACCGCGAAGTTTAGATGAATGCTAGGAGTAATTGCTACTTGATAGTTCAGATCGAGTCATATGTAGGTGCAACGTGTTTATCGCTTTCATAAGTGTTTATATTTCCAACATTATGTCCTGTGAATTGCAATGTATGTCAAGATGATTTAGATACATCCACTAAGTATAGAAAATAGAGGTTAATAAGGCAAGTACGCGAGTCTCGGTGAGGTCCACGAACCCATTCTTTGGTCGGCATACAGTAAACTTACCATAAGTGAGTAATGTTATCAGGTCGATACAAAAGACATTTCCTAACTGAATTAGGTGGCGACTCCACACTTATTTCAAAACCTGTCCAGAATAGAATCCTGCCATAAGTCTGGGCGAACGGGATCCCAAAACCCTTGCTTCCGCTCACGATACACTATTAAAATACTATATTTATACTAGAAAATACCATAAATACACTATACAAACACCATAGTTACACTAAAAAAGAAACGACTAAAAAAATACCAGAAAATTTTCAGAAAAAATCTACAAAAAAAGAACATAAATCAGTAAAAAGTGTAAAAATATATTTAATTTTAAAAAACAGATACGACATGTGAATATGTTTGAAAACAATGTAAACTTAAAAATTAAAAATATAATATAATATATTTTAAAAAAATTCCTCTATAATCTAGCTAGCAGTTAGTATGTTTTTATTCCATTGTTTTGTATCTTCATCAATGAGTGAAACAATTTCTTTTCACATTAAAATATTTACTATGATCGTGAGTATTATTTTATTTTATTTTATTTATTTTTATTTTTAATGAAATACTAATAAACTCATATTTTTGTATTTTATATTTTAATAAAATAAGTGGACTACTAAATACCGCCTTTTTTTTACTATCCACCTCCCCTATTATTACTTAAACACCCTTTATCCTACTTTTATTTCAAAAACAAAAAACCAGTTACTATTAACTCATTCAAACCCTAACGAAGGAAATTTGCGATTATTAAGTGAAAATGTCAAAAAGGGATCGAGATATCGGACAGAAACCTAAGGTAATCATTCGATTTTTTTTTTACGTTTTTCAAATATTTTTATTTTTTAAATCTCAACCGCCGGAAAACGCCCTCCTAGGACGTTTTCAGACAGCAGAAACACCATAAGAGGGTGTTTTCAACGATTGAAAACACCCTCATAAGGCGTTTATGTTGACAGAAAATGCTCTACGAGGGCGTTTTCTGCTGTAGATGTTTTCTGCTGCAAATTTTCAGTATAAAGTGGGCTTTTTTTGTTGTAAGTCTGCAGCAAAAAATGAGCTTTTTCTGCTGTAAATCCGCAGCAGAAGACGCCCTCCTAGACGGGCGTTTTCTGCTGTAAATTTGTAGCAGAAAACGCCATTTTCTGCTACATCATCATATTCGAATGAGATGGAGAGAATGTTTTTTTAATTTTTTTTAATAAAAAGGACAAATATGCAAAAAACATGGGTGGTGGCTACTAATTAGAAGCAGCGAATAGTAGCACCCAAAAATAATTATGTTGGCCTTGTAATAAAAAATAAATGATTTAGAAAGAGACACATTCTACTAAAATATTAATTCAAGAACAAATAATCACTTTACCCCCTCAACTTGGCACAAAGTATCAAAAACGTCAAAATTAGCAAAATAGGATCACTTTTACCCTAAACTTAACAAAATCGGTATAAAACCCCCCCTCCCCACTCTCATTTAAGAGAGTGAGATACACTCTCCGAGTTTAATAGTGGTTTCGATTTTTAAGGTGGTTTTAATAAAAAAAAAGATTTAAAATGGTCCTAATATTTTTAAAACATTTTAAATTAATACCAAATAATTAAAAAAAAACAAATTTAATCCCTTTAATAAAAACTTTATATAGTAAAACTAACCCTTAAATTTTATATATATGACAAATTAACTCCCAAATTAAATTTTTTAACAAAAAAATTAAAACTTAAAAATTTTCAACAATTTTTTTTAGACCCATGGGTCTTAATGAACAGACCCATGGGTCTATTCATTAAAAATTTGATGAACATTTTTGTATGTTCATCAAATTGATGAACAGACCCATCGTGGGTCTGTTCATCAATTTGATGAACAGACCCACGTATTGTTCATCAAAAGATGAACAGACCCACGATGGGTCTGTTAATCGGCTCCTCGTCAAAACGAGGAGCGGATCTGCTCCTCGCCAAACTGAGGAGCAAATCGCTCCTCAGGCTGAGAAGAGGAGCAGCAGCTCCGTTCCTCCTCGCCGGAGCTGTAAAAAAAATTTGAATTTTTTTGAAAAAAAGTTTAAAAGAGCCCCTAGATTAATTAGGATTTAATTTTGATTAATTAATATTTAAATATAATTAATTAGAGTAAATAATGAGTAATTAGAAACTCACTCTCCATTTAAGGTGCCACATCAGCATAGGGGTGTTTTGTACCGGTTTTGCCAAATTCAGGGTAAAAGTGATCCGGTTTTCCTACTTTGGACTTTTTTAATACTTTGTGCCAAGTTGGGGGTAAAATGATCCTTTATTCATTAATTCAATATAACATATTTTGAAAAAATTAATTGTTTGCACCATATAACATATTTTGAAAAATTGGTCGCTGCACATACATAATAGAATTATTATATTCATTTTTAAAAAATTAAGCCAAAACTCTCACATTATATTTATATAGAATAAATAAATAAATAAAGAAATAAAGAAATAAATAAATAGAAAGTCATACAATGAGGTGGACCTTTTAAAAAGATTGAAAAACAATTAAATCCAAACCAAATATCATGAAACGACAGAGTATGTAGAGTCTGAAATAGTAGCATTTGTATTATTCTGCGTTTACACTCTACCACTTCCAACACTTTAAACTCCATTTCTTAAAATATCATTCACAAACAAAGAAGATAACCTCTCGGTAACTGTGCTTTAACCCAACTACATTCTTCCTCCTTTTCATTTCCATGGCTTCTCACTTCTTTTTTCTCTGACAGCTTCATTATACAGTTTAGCATTAAGGTCAGTGATTAATTCAGTTCTACTTCTTTCATTTTCTTCTGCTTCTGTCTTAGTTTAAGGTAAGTAAAGACCATGTCTTTATATGAAAATAAATCCATTTTTACATTTTTAAACGACACCCACAACTTAGAACAGTGTTTTCATTTGTTTATCTGCATTTTTTCTCTTGGCCACCACCATTTGAGAGAAAAAGTTGTTTTCTTTTGAGGTTTCTACATTTTTAAAATGATTTTCTTTGTGAATTTGAGCTCTCTGTTGTTGAACTTGCTTTCTCAGACAGCAATGATGTTCCTTTTGAAAAACAAATTGGCTGAAAAGTTGAGATTTTTGTTGAAAAGTCTTTGTTTAATCTGAAAATGTAGTAACAGTGACTTCGTTTTTCGAGTCTCAAAAAGCTCTCAAGCTTTGAGCAGTCTATTCACTTCTTTTTTTCTTTTCACTGTGTTAGTTTTGTCATCTCAAAGGACTAAAGTACTCGAATCTTATACAGCTTCAAGTGTTTTTCATTTTTAATTTGTTATTCATCAAGATCTCCTTTTATCTGCTGCATACTACATTTGATTCCATGTTTGTTTCCTAGGAAAATATTATCTTGCAAACATTTTACCTTGATAGAAAGTAAATCTAGCAGTTATTACTTACTATTACTAACTGGCAGTTTTTGTTTCCAGACAAAAGTGAGAACAGGTTTGAGAAAAATTTATTCATTTCCCTTATTAGCTTTTCAAACTAACAAACCCCACATATTATCATCAATGGAGGCTCCTAATTTCACGGCAAAAATGGAGGAGTTTACAAAATTACATAATTGCCCTTCTTGTCTCTGAAACTGTAGTAATCTTTAGGGTTATTTGTGTAATTGCACCACTACCTGGTATTATGGTTGTAGGACCCTTAGGACTGATTGACTAGAATAATGTTTGCATGAGGTTATTATGAGATTGATAGTGTAGCATTGAATGGATAAAGAACAGAGGTAAAATGATTGTCAAGTTCTGTTTGGTAAACTGGCTGATAGTTAATTTTGTGCTCTTATTTGGCACGGAAACGGAAACGGAAACGTCGAAATGAAAAACGGTGTTGTTCTTTTTACGAAAATAGGTTATAAATATAGAGTTTCGTAGTTTTAGAAGCGTTTTTATGAACAACAATGAAATGTCGAAACGTAGGAGTCGAGAAAACTGCCTTCTATAGATTATCTCTTGTTTTTTGTTTACTGTTGGTTTATTGGCTGGCTGGCCCTGGCCAACATTATCTTTTGCTTTTATTGCTACATAAATCATGATGATAAGAAGGCATTGTTGCTCTACATGATATCATTTAATTTACTTCTTTATGGACCATTCACATTGGATTCTTTTGTGTCCTTGCTTGTGATCTTTTCTGGTATGTTACAGGTTTTGTGGGTCAGAGAGCATTGAAGTAGAGAAGTGAAAAAACTCAGAGTAGATATATACATATACCACCATTTTTCACTTTAAGGGTAGTTAAAAAAACTATGCAGACTCCAAAAGGAAGGTAATTTTCTTCTCCATGTTCTTACTTTATAATCAAAGAAGTGCATAAATGAATGGTTTAAGAATTTTAGGTGGACTCTTTATCTCTTTTTTCCTTATCTGGTATTAAATGCTAATTTCACACAGTAAAGATCGTTGCTTGATAGGTCATGGTTGTAACGTGATTTTGTTAAATGCTTTTATATTTTGGTGGCTAGTGAAGTCTCTTTTTATCTCTCTCATGTTCTTGAGAGACACTTCAGTCTTTCACTTTTAGACTTGTGGTTTGTTTTTCTCTATAAACTTTCAGTGTCAAGATATTATTGATGTCTATTTTTGGTTGCGAGTGAGTGTATCTAGTACTCGTGACATGTGATTCTGAGTGTATCTAGTACTCGTGACATGTGATTCGTTCCTCTACGCCGGATCAAACAAAAAAAATTGGATTTTCTTTGTCTCCTGCATTAAGTTGCAACGGTGCTGGGGCATCTATGTGGACCTTTGTTTGTTCAATTGTGTATTGCTGAAGGCAATGTCTTTGAATAATTGTCGCGTAGTTAGCTGGTATGTTGTCAAGCAAACGTTTTTCTTGTTTCTCAATTATGCCAACTCATCAAAAAATACATTTGAGTCTTGATGTTAAGTAGTTCTTAATCTTTCTTTTTTTTTCTTAATTTTTAAGGTTAATTGTAATTGGGTTTATGCAATTCTTTCGAGAGAAAATGCCCATCTCCTGCGCATATATCTTGGTCAAAAGTAGCTAGTAATGTCTATTAGAAGGAAATTTTTGATTACACAATTGAATATGCTTGTTTTCGGACGTGTAGATTTTAGTTTTGAAGCTTCAACTCAGTAAACATTGCCATAATTGATACTTAAATTTAATATGTTTTAAAACTCTTTAGCTCTTAATATTTCCAGGATGATTTAAAACTCAGTATTGCCTTCTGTCTTGCACTTTCTTAACATGTCTGCCATATTTCTTGAATTTCAATTAAATTCATTTTTTTATTTAAACTTTATTCAAAGTCCAAACATAATATTTATTTAAACATTTAGTTCCCGCAATCGGGTAGAATCCAAATGCAGCCTAAATGCAACAGTATCTGTAGGCTTCACCTTTCAGCTTGTTTTCTTGTATTATCTCTCAATTTACTGTTCCTGAGTTTGAATGTGAAGTTTTTCCTACCGGTCTATGCTTGCTGGAAGATCATTTAATTTCCGAGTTGTAATTTGTTTATTTCTATAGCAGAAGTGGCTCCTCAGAAGCACCACAAAAGGTCCGTCCTCGAGCCGTGCGCCAACTTAAAACAACAGGACTAGAGTCTGACTCTGCATCTTCATCAAGTCAAACTAGAACACCAAAAGAGAGAGGTCCTACTGTTATTGACCGTCGGTCACCCAGAAGCCCAGTGATTGAGGTACTCATTAACTGCTGCACGCCTTTTCGGAATTGCCTAATATAAACAATGTTTTAAGGCTTGTAATTAAGTATCTGAAGGTTGTGTGTTAACCATCTCAATGCACTAAATATAAGAAGCTATATCTAAAGACATTTGTTTCCTTGATTTTCTTTTTGACAAGTTATGCGTTGGCCAGTATATTGCATCTTTCCAATTGCTTTTTCATATTCGGAACAAATAGGATAATGCATTAAATTTCTATGATATGTATAATGTGCTGGTATTGTCTATTCTGCTATGTTGCACGGAAACATAAACACTGAAGTAGAAAATGATGAAACAATATTTTTTACAAAAACAGGTTATAAATATAACGTTTTAGAGTTTCAAAATGTTTCTGAAAAATTAGAAATGAAATGCCGTAACATAGGGCTTAATAAGTTTCCTGCAACATAGCTCCTATGTATACAACACCTTACAATTCAACTGTTCTTGTGATAGATATCTAGCAACTTGTTTTCAGTTTGCCATTTACCTGCTAGTCTCATAATAGGTGAAAATCCGGAATTGAGAATGAGATTTGATATGAGCATAGTAATACTTTCTTTTAGAAATAGATGTAGGTACATGTCCGAATTGTACATTGTTTCCCCCTGCCTGGTTCTCGTGTCTTGGGGATTGATTTTGACTTCTTAGCTATGTTTCATGATTTGTAATGGAGAGTATAATTGGATAAAGTGTCCATATAGATTGCTTAAATGGTCCTCATATTTGTGTATCTTCTTGCTCCAGAAGAAGCGACCAAGCAGAATATCTGAATTGGAATCTCAGGTTTCTCAGCTACAGGAGGAACTTAAAAAGTCCAAGGACCAGGTAAGTCTGTCAGAATCACGTAAGAATGAGGCTGCAGAAGACGCTGAACAGTCCAAGAAACAACTGTTAGACATATCATCGAAGCTAGAAGAGTCACAAAAGCAGCTTCTTGAATTTTCTTCTTCTGAGGAGGCCCGTGTTGTGGAATTTCAGAAGGTCTCACAAGAACGGGACCAAGCATTGCAGTCAGAACTTGAGGCTACCAAACAGCAACACTCAGTTGACTCAGCTGCCTTAGCCTCTGCCTTGAATGAAATTCAACAGCTCAAGATTCAGCTTGAGATGGTAGCTGAATCCGGGGATGGTCAAAACACGCACTCGCAACCAGTAGATGTGGAACTCCAGATTTTGAGAGCGAATCTAAAGGACACTCTTTCTCTTGTGGAGAACATGAAAAGCCAGCTAAGGGATAGCAAAGACTCGGAAGCGCAGGCCCAAGCATTGGCTAGTGAAACTCTACTGCAATTGGAAACTGCTAAAAGTTCCGTTGAGGCACTCAGATCAGACGGCTCAAAAGCTATTGAAGCTTATAACTGCATTGCTTCAGAGTTAGACCAGTCAAGGGCTCGTGTGAAATCGTTGGAAGAACTTGTTCGCAAACTTGAAGCAGACTTATGTAATGCTAACACCATCATTTCTGTAGATTCTGCAAATGATCGTATGACTGAGAAGGCCGTTATTGAAAATGAACGGTTACAAGAAGCAAACCAGCTTGAAGCAGAGGTTTGTTTTTTGCGGTCTGAAGTGGAACGATTGAGATTTGCTCTTGAAGCTGCTGAGACCAAATGCAATGAAGAACAAATCAACAGCACAGTTCAGATTAGAAGTGCTTGTGAGCTGGTGGAACAGATGAAATCTGGATCTTTTCTCAGAGAGACTGAGCTGGAGGCAGAACTGAAGCAGGCAAAAGCCGATATTGATGAATTGAAGGCTGACCTTATGGACAAGGAAACTGAACTGCAAGGAATATCTGAGGAGAACGAAGGGTTGAACATGAAACTTAAGAACAGATTATCTCGCCAAGGAGATTCTGAACTAGAGAATGAAATTGGAAAATTGGAGGAAACTGTTGCGAACTTGAAGGTGAGTTTAATGAATAAGGAGACTGAACTGTTAAGTTTATCGGAGGAACATGAGATACTGAAGGCAGAAACCAATAGAAGGGAAATGAACTGGAAAAAAGGGAATAACGATCAGGTGGATACTGAACTGGAGGCAGCGATAACTGCTGAACGGGAGGCTCTCATGAAGCTTGGCCTTATGACGGAGGAGGCGGATAGGAGAAATAAGAAGGTAATTAGGGTCACGGAGCAGCTCGACGCAGCACAAGCCGCTAATTCTGAAATGGAGGCGGAGTTGAGAAAGATAAAGGTACAGTCCGATCAGTGGAGAAAGGCTGCAGAGGCAGCGGCCGCTATGCTTTCAGCAGGAAACAACGGAAAGTTCATGGACCGCACAGGTTCATTGGATGACAACTATAATGCTGTTACCGGAAAGATGGGATCGCCTTTCAACGAAGACATGGATGATGATCTGTTAAAGAAGAAAAATGGAAACATGCTGAAGAAGATTGGTGTCTTGTGGAAGAAACCACAAAAATAGAATATGCGAGGTGTGTGCGGTGCAATGCTGCTTGATAGTTAGTATATTGTTTCGTTGATGTTCATCATTTTCCTTCGACCTTATATCACTTTTTCTCGTGACAGATATGAAGCGACATCGGAATTCAACTAATCGAATCAGAAACTGACATTTTTGAAGTTCTGGCTAGTTTCCTTATGCCCATGAGTGTTGTTGTGGTAATGATCATTTTTCTGTTGACATGTCAATGCTTGCATGACTAGGTTGCGTAGAGGAGTTACGTATGAACTCGAGGAAATAGTGAAACCCGATTAACCATATATATATTTATCTGCATGTAATCTATCTAAGGAGTTGTTGAAAATATTACCTTTAGCTGTTAATATTGCTTGGTCTGCATTTATTACTGAAATGAATTCAAGCTTTCTACTTTCTGCTGTTTTATATTTTCTTTGTTGAAGTATTTGAATTCCTCTGTGAGTGTTATTTTGTGGATCTTCTAGTGGCATATTCTCTTCACAGAATTTATTGGAGTGATGGTAGAGCAATTTTTACGACATTATCATGTCGGTGTGGAGTTTTACTACATAATTTTTTTTATCTAGTGATGGAATTAACTAAAATATTTGACGGATGAATACCGTTGTGACATAAGATAACTATATTTTATCAACATCACAATTTTTTTTAGATATATACATATTTCTTAACTATATCTTATCCAGGTTGACATCCTTTTAGTAGATGCATTAGTAGTTTTAACAGTGAGACATATTTCTACCCTTTTTAATGATGAATTACTTATGTATATATATATTATCTCTAGATGTTTGTTTTATTTTTATGGTTTTATACATGTTATGTGAAAAATCAAAAAAATTAAAATTAAGTTAGAATTGCTTGTAAAATTATTAAATTTAATGTTTTTATTAAATATATAAAAAGTAAAAAGATGTTTAAATTATGTTATCCATCAGGCTAAGTAACTATTATGTAATCATGGATATAAATTGTTCATTGCAGTAGAGCATATAGTATAGAACTCGCTATGATCCACATTATTGAAAGGACATAAATCACTTTAATTTTTGGCAAAATCCATTATTAAGTCCTTGACAAAATCCATTATTGAGTCCTTGTACTATCGATTTTTGTTTCACCTCATCCTTGTACCTCATTTTGGTTAGTAAGTAGTCATTCTATTATTATTTTTGTCAAGTTGAGATCTCCAACCTAATATATACTATGCGCGTCTAAGAGAGTCCTTCAGAAAAGGAACTATAGCTGGTCTAATTTTGAGCAGATTCCTCCAAACCCAGGAACAGTCTAGGGGCTTGCAAATACCGCAAAAGCTAAATCTCTTAAGTTTGATACAAATTGAAATTTACATATCAACATTATTTTGGCCTTCTGTAGTTTTTTTTTTGTTTTGAAATAGGTTGTTGATATTGAAATTTGTAGTTGATTTTATTCAAAGCAATTAATGTAACAAGCTGTAAGCTAGGTAGCATAGACACAGATACAAACACGGGGAGATATGACACTTGAACACGGTAAAACAATGTTATTTTAAGATTTCCGAATGAAGTTTCATGTCTGAAACATCAAATGTCGAAACATTTCCGAAACGGGACACGTCGATTGAATGAAATGTCTGTGCTACTAGTCTGCAACCAAGTTTGAGCTTGCTGTCTCCGTATTTCAGAATGATTGAGTTTGCTGCAGAAAATTGGTCTTAGTACAAAAATTTGAATTGTCAAAACGTTTACTTGCTGTAGAAAGTTAATGTCCATAATTGCAAAAATTGTGTACAAAATTTTTTAATGTCGAGAAATTTTCAATGTGCAGAAAATTGTGTTGTGTAGAAATATGTGTGTGTATAAATTTTTTATGTGTGCATAAATGGGAAATGCATTTTTCATGATGTGGCTTTCCTTTATCTATTTAGGAGATAAAATGTAAATTTTTTAACGAACAAAGGATCACTTTACCCCCTCAACTTGGCACAGCGTATCAAAAACGTCCAAATTAGCAAAACCGGATCACTTTTACCCTGAACTTGTCAAAACCGGTACAAAAACACCCCTACGCTGACGTGGCACCCTAAATGGAGAGTGAGTTTCTAATTAACCATTATTCATTCTAATTAGTTATAATTAACTCCTAATTGAATTCTAATTAATCATAATTAACTTCTAATTAATCTAAGGACCATTTTAGATATTTTTACACTCAAAAAAAACTTTTTTCATTTCCGGCGAGGAGGAGCTCTTCCTCCTTGCCGGAGAAGAGGAGCTGCTGCTCATCGGAGCAGCAGCTCCTTCAAGAACGTTCTCTGTTCTTGAATCAAGAACAGATCATGGATCTGTTCTCGCCAAGAACAGATCCTTCTTGTGCAAGAACAGATGTTGCGATCTGTTCTTGGGCAAGAACAGATGTTGCGATCTGTTCTTGCTGCTGCTCCGGTAAGGAGCAGCAGCCCTTCAAGAACAGATCCAACGATCTGTTCTTGCAAGAACAGATCGTTTGATCTGTTCTAGGTAGAACAGATGTTGCGATCTGTTCTTGTCCAAGAACAGATGTTGCGATCTGTTCTTGCCCAAGAACAGATCGCAACATCTGTTCTTGAAGGGCTGCTGCTCCTTACCGGAGCAGCAGCTCTTCTCAGGCGAGGAGGAGCTCCTCCTCGCCTGAAAACAGACTTTTTTTTTTCGAAAATTAATTTTTTTTTATTCCGAAGGGTTGATTTTAATTTTTAGTGTATAGTTTTTTTTACGGTTTTTAATTTTATAAAATTGTTGATATCTATATAAATTAAAAAAAATTGTAAAAAAATTAAAATTAGAGGATTAATTTATTATTTTAAGCTTATTATTGAAGGAGTGAAATTGTTTTTTTTTTTAAATTATTAGGTATTAAGTTAAAATGTTTGAAAAAAATTAGGACTATTTTAAACTTTTTTTTTATTTAAAACCACCTTAAAAGAAAAACCACCTTTGAAAACCGGAGAGTGTATCTCACTCTCTTAAGTGAGAGTGGGGAGGGGTTTTTTTTACCAAATTTGACAAGTTCAGGGTAAAAATGATCCCATTTTGCTAATTTGGACGTTTTTGATACTTTGCGCCAAATTTAGGGGGTAAAGTGATCCTTTGTTCATTTTTTAACAGACAAGTTAATGTACGTTTGGTTGAAGACCTCAAGGCTCAAGCGGACAAAAATAATAGTAGAGGGACAACTTACTAACCTAATTAAGTACGAGGACTTGGTGAAACAGAAATTGATAGTACAAAGACTCAAAAATGGATTTTACCTTAAATATTAAATTTCTAGTATTTATTTTGTTTATAATTAATATTCGCAGTGTTAATAATATTAAACCTAGCTAGTGCCCCACACTCCACCATCTAATGATATAAAATTTGGCATATATTATTATTCACTTTCTCGTGGCATTAATAGTTAATACTCCCTTCGATTCATAATATTTGTCGCATTTGAGAATTTTTTTTTGTCCATAATATTTATCATGTTATAATATCAAAAGAGTATTAATTGTTATTTTTCCATATTTGCCTCCATTAATTTCTTAAAAAAATACAATAAATAAATGAAAATAGTAATTATAAATGTAAACAAATTTCAATATAGGGTTAATTTAGTAAAAATGTTTATAAATTAAGACATATTAATTATTTTTTTAGTTCTTGTGTTAAAGTCAAATACGACAAATATTATGGACTGGAGGGAGTATCCATTTTTTTTTCCAAAGTTAATACCCATTTCTTTATTTGATTGTGTTTCTTATTTGCTTTTGGTCTTTGTTAAGATGTCATTATCTTGTTTTTTTTTTTTTTTCATTAGTGCCTGTCCTCCAATTCTCCACCGATCCAATTGTTCTTGATCAAAATTGTCCTTAAAAATACTCACTCGATCCCAATATAATACTTCATCCATCTCAATAAAATTGTTCATTTCACATTGTCATACAATTTTAAAAAATACAATTGATATTATAATTTTTCTTTTTTAAATAATATTTTTTATATCTTTATTTAATATAGTCACAAAATCTCATTTATTTATAAATAACAATAAATACTAACTCATTATAGTGTATTTTAAATAGAAACAATATACAAATAACTTAAAAATTGTTGTTTATTAAAAGTGAAGAATTTTTTTCAAAAAATAAATATAAAAAATATAAGCAACTCTATTGAGATAGAGGGAATAGATCATTTGTACAAATACAGTAATTAAAAAAATATAATATTTAAATTGGTTATTTTGTGTAATTTTCTATTTTTATCCTTTATCAATTTTTTAAATATATAAATAATATATTAATAACTATTATTTTAAATTATTCGTTAAATACACTATTTTAAAAAGTATTTACTATTTTTTATTCTATCTTTTCATAATTTCCCACTCTACACTAATAACAAACATATTTATAAAAATATCTACTATATATATAGAAGTCTTATTTCATTTTAGGTTAAAATTTTACATAGTCACACTCTTTTTTCCTTCTCTTTCTCTAAAAATTCTCTCTCTTCTTTTTCGTTTGATTTTTCATTTGTCTCTTCCGGTTGTTTTTTCGTTAGAATTAGAACTTGGATCAAAAATTCTTCGTCAGACATTCCTGCCGGGGAAAGATGTCCTGCCGCCCGACAGAAATGTCTGACGAAGAGTTTTTGATCCAAGTCCTAATTCTAATTGGATTCTTACCTCGACTTGAATTTCAATTGTAATAGACTACTACAACTTCTCCTATATAAAGACTCAACTCAAAGCTATGTGTTCATCTAGTTTTTCATTGTTTTTCTAGTTTACAAACAATTTAAGTTTTAGTTAATCTCTTCTAGTTTTTTAAGAGTTATTTCCAAGACTTCTTTGATTCGAAGGCTTGTGTTCCGAATTATTCCAGGTTTTTATTTCAATTATTTTTATTTCAATCTCTTGTTTTGAATATGTTTATTATTATTGATTGTTTAATTAATTCAATTATGTCTAGCTAAATTTCTTGACTTGGAATATTGTGAGTAGTTTGTATGCTAGGTTTAAATTCTGAAAACTAATTTCTATATCTTTCTTTGTTAATGCAATCCTTAGTTATTGAGAGTAATGCTTGTGATTGCGTAACTAACAATTACATAAACTTAGAATAAATTGTGAGGAGGGGACTTAAGCAATTTAATTGGAAAAGGGTAACCAAGGCATAATTACAAAGCATTGTTTGACCACCATGTTTGCGTTATGTGGTCTATGTGGATAACTAATCGATAATGCGCTGATTATAAATTGTCGTTTATATTCTATCGTTCTGTAAGCCGTGACAGTAAGGGTGATTTGGGGTAACGGGTTATAATCAATAGGCTACTAACATTATAGGAATATTGAGCTAGTATCTTCGATCTATCCTTCATTGCATGTAACAATTAAAATTATTTGATATAAATTAGATTTGTAAGGCATCGATAATTCATACGAAAGCAATATTCTGAGTTATTTGTCGTTATTGTTTATTTCTTAGATCATTATTTTCTGTTTTTATTAGTTTTAATTAAAATCACACAAATCTCATCTTTGTTAGTTTAAATAATTCTTAATTAACAATTTTGCTACTAAATTAAATCCCTCGTGGGTTCGACGTTTACTTATCATTATATTACTTGATTTATCGATATCGTACACTTGCGATTTTGAGCATCAAGTTTTTGGCGCCGTTGTCGGGGATCGAACCCGGATTTTATAATGTAAATGTGCATGTCCCCTCCTCCCATCCATACTTTTATATATAGTATAGATGAGGTGGATAAAGAATCCGCCCGTGGCAATTGAATTTCACGGCTAATTTTACGGTCTCTCTTTTGGTGCAGTAAGCGTGCCACTCTTACCACGACTCCGTTAGTAAAATCTGTTTGTGATCTTGGTGTTTTATTTGGTTATGAGATACACAAAAGTTATAAAAATTAAAATTTATACACATTGGCACTTTGTTACTAATTACAAATTAGTCAATTCATAATCGATTTTAGTTCCGTCGAGTAAATTTTACCGTAATTCGCTTGTTTTGTGTAAATGGACACATCAAAAAGTCTTATTAACATTCATTTTTCTTAGTATTTTTGTATAAAATTTATAAAGTAAAAAGATAGCAGACAACATCATGTTAAGTAAATTTATCGAAGACTTAGCAACTTGTAGATTAGGTTAGAATTTCAAAGGAACAATCAAATATTTAAAAGAGAGTTGTTGTCCACATTCACTTTGTAAATAAAACAAAGAGAAGTATAATGTATTTTTTTGACAAAATTAAGATTATAATATATAAATATCATACTGACAATAGTAACATTAGCATATGGAATGCTTTTTTTAGAAAAATGATGCTTCTCTAATTTGTCCTAAAGCTAATGGATCATTGCAAAACAATTGGTTTAGAAAATTTAAAAGATACACATACAAATATCACAAAGTCAGAAAGCTAAAGTATGAACGTAATGAAGTTCTAAGTATTATTAATTATTGTGTAATCAAACTGATATAATTTAGTTAAAAGGTTGGTCCAAATCTTTTTATAAATTTAAGTATTTGATTGATTTGGTATTTTTAATTATAAACTTTTTTTCTATTTTTTAACTTGAAAATTTTAATACACAAATTACAGAACTAATTGAATTAATAGAAAAAGTATTTGTTTACTAATTTTAGCTCATATTATTTGGATTTTATATTATTATTTCAATTACTAAATTAATTCAGTTCAATTAGAAGTATAAATATTGGTCGGTTCAATCAAAAGTATAAAATAATAGATTAGTTCATTAAAAAAAAATTAAATTTTAGCCAAAGCGATCAAATGCTCGTCCCAATAAGTGTAGAAGAATACAAATTTTTTGGAAGTAAAATGAACTGAAATAAAACTCTAGATCTTAAATAAAATTGCTAAAATGGAACTAATGAATTAATATATGTACTTATATGGCAGCTTGATATTCTAATGTGCTTTTGGCTACAACTATATTAATATTATTAAACAAAACTGGTCACTGACTATTCCTTCACGCCAAAATCTTAACTTAGATTTGGTCTGGTTGAGACAACAAAATCTATACCGAAATTGGCGCTTAGTTCATGCTTCACTCGTTTTCTAAAATTAATACTTAAATAATTAATTAACTCCAAATATTCTACTAATTAAAAACCAAACTGGTTAATTGGTTCAAGTATTTAGATATTCATAAATCAAATGGCAACTCATGAGTTTGGTTCCTCTTATAAAACTAAAAATGTGATTTAACCAGTTTAAATTTTCCGAATAAACAGTAATCCATTAATTAAATGGGTTGAACTATAAAAATCTTTCAGTTTCATTTTCATCATTTAATTATAATTATTTTTTTAACTAAAAGAAGGTAATATATATATGCTGAATATTTGTTACCTTATGAGAGTCACACACATATATATAAAATTTATTTTTATTTAAGTGGTTCATTCGGTACTTGTATCGCTATGGCTGTCTAAATTTTAAAAGTCTGCTTATTGCTATTAAATAAAGGAAAAATACAGTACTTGTAGTACACATGAGATATAAATATGTCAGAAAAAATACCAAAATTTATTATTATAAAAAAACAAATTACCAATTAACATATCATATAATTAAAATATTTTTTAAACATTAGTGCTAAAATAGAACTACTCAATTATTGTTGTTATTTAATTAATTTATTTATTTGGATAATTTCTTGTTATTTAATTAATCTTCTACAGTAATAATTGAATTTTTTTAATTGGTAGAATCTACCTGAAAATAAGAAAGCAATGATGAGAGAATATCTTGGAAAACACAAACAAAGTCATTCAAAGAACATATGTACCCATCTCACAGACAATCACATGAAACATCACTTTCATTTCAAATATCTAATCAAAACCCTAATTTTTCATTAACATTAGTATTATAATAAACCAATAAAAGGAAATTAAACAAGAAACTAATAAAGGATAACCAAAAAAAATAGAGATTTATAATTCAGTTGAATCAAAATCTCTTAAAAAAAACAAAAAACAAAACTCAACAGTCTAAAAAACTGAGAACTTTTTAATACTTAAACTAAAAATAAAAAAATTTCCGTCGCTCCGTCCGCCCGATAGTTTCAAATTCGATCTTCCCGTCAAATTGTTCTACATTAGAGGACTATTAATAAGTCCGTGCCAAGCTGCATTACCACCAAGAACTCCATAATTGTTCCAATTTTCTCTTCCAGAATCAAGATCATTATTATTACTATTTATCTGCCATGGGAAGCCAAACAAGACCTTAGTATTATTATGATCATCTTCTTCTTCTCTACCATTGCAAAATTCTTGCTTCATTGTTGTCACAGTTACAGCTTGTGTAGCTTCACTCCCACTCATATGATCTTGATGATGATCATAAGGCATCATCATTTCATTAATGGCACCATTTGATCCATACCCATAATACAAATTCTGAAAATTACTGCTGGTTTCTTGGGTTTCAAGAAACCCAGTTCTTAAAGCATCAAGAAAAGTGGGGTTAGGGTTTTCAAGAATGAGATTATCAGAATGGGTAATACTGTTTAAGTTTCCAAGAATTGACAGGTCATAGCCAGTAAGCGGATTTGTAGTATTATTAGGGTTAATGAAGGGATGGTGAGGATGATCTGGTATCTTTTTTAACGACGAAGATGATGACGATGATGATGATCTTTTGTTTTTTCTACAACCGCCGCCTACCGGAACATTTCTTAAAGTGCCTCCTTTAGTCCAATATCTTCTGCATGATTTACAGAAGTATCTTGGCTGTGAGAGACTGTAATTGTTGTAGTAGCAGAATTTTGTGTTGGCTGAATCACATCTTGGACATTTTATTGCTTGGTCCGGTTGTGGTTTTGCTTTTCTCATTTCTTGATTTGGTTTTGAACAAACTAACATGTTTTCCATTGAATGTGTAGCCATTTCCTGAAATTCAACCAATTTCAAATCAATTAGCTAGGGCAATTTTGCTTCAAACGAATTCATTTGAAGTAATTGAAAGAAATTAAACTACTTATTGATTGCATTATATTCAATAAAACAAAGTGGAAACATAAGAACAAGAGAGAAAATGCAAATTTTGGATTTGAATAAATCAAGTAAATCATCAAGGGCATGAGGGTTTTATTTTTCATGAACTAAAATGAAGAATTAAAAGATCCCATTTAACTATATACTCAAAATGAAATTTCAAAATCATAAAGTTAATTTTGTTTTTCTTTTAGTTTGTATCAAGAAGAAAGATGATGCTTAAAATTACTAGTTTAAGACTCAAAAATCCAAAAACCTAGCTAGTTAATCTCAATTAAAATCACTGAAATCCATTTGATAAAAATTAAGGAAGAATTCATTTTCTTTAAAAGAAAATCCAATAATCTTCAATAAAACCTATAAATTTAACCCAAGAAATCACAAAAAGGTGACCAAAAACAAGTTCATTGCATAAGACCAGAAAGTATATATACATAATCTAGTATAAATTGTATTGATGAGCTAAAAAATAAATTAAAGACTCAAAACATATAAAAAAAAACAGAAGAATAGATTAGTGAAAACAATACCTGGTGATGTCCACTAGAAAGATCCATCCATGCAAGAAACAAAAACTTTAATTTAATTTAATTTCTCGAAACTAAAAAAGAGTTAGGGTTTGATTTATAAGTGATGATAATGCAAAGTGAGAAAACAAGAAGAGCCCTTTAAAGGAATGATGAAATTGAAGTTTCAGATATGAGATATATATAAAGCTTGCACGCAGAGAAAGCACAAAATAAAATTCTTAAAAGTTAAATAAAATAATTTTAATAAAGAGAATGAAATTTAAATTTATTTTTATAGGATGATGATGAGCCAGCCAGCCGGAAAAAATTATTGCACACAACCGTTGCGCCATGTCATTCGTGCAACAAACCAATTGTGCGTTAGCCATGTGGAAAATTGAATGATAAAAAAAATAAATATTAATTAAAAGATTCTCTATCGCAAATGCTCATTGGCTTGATGTAAAAATGACGTGGCGCAACGGTTGCATGGGATAAACACTCGCCAGCCGGACAGCAAGGCTAGCCACAACCAACTCTTTGGTCCCTCTGCTGGACCCCACTCTCGCGTGGCTGCAACTATACAATTCGACCCTACTTTTTTGGTGGTCCCCATTCTCCACTATCCATCATATTCTGTATCTGCTTTAATCTATATTGGCTTAATGTAGAATTTACCCTCTAATTTCAACTTCTACAGCTCTTTAACTATATTTTCTTGTCACTGAATTTTTATTTTTTGTAATTTAACATCTCAACTAGGGTTGAGTAAAAATCAAACCGAACTCAACCCTAGTTGAGAAGTTAAATTTATATATGTAAAAAAATTAAATGTGTGATTTATTATTCAAATTTATGGGCAATATATTTTTACTTTATCTAAATTTTAACCATTTTATTTGGATTAAAAGTCATGGACCCATAAATAAATCCAAACCAAATAAAATTCGAAACTCAATAGAACTGGCGAAAAAGTTTTGTCAATTTTTTTATAGTTTTGGCCAATTTGAAACCGGGTGATGGTTAGCCCCATTTTCAACAATACAATTACTTAATTCTTATCATAATGTGTTAATTGCGGATAAATGCATACAATTAAACGCTGAAAAGCACGTGAAATAAATTTATGCAAGCTAACATGACATTTTTGAAAAACAAAATTATTTGCTTCAAATTTTGATTGAAGCTCATATAGAAATATATTCTCATAATTTATTTACGATGGTAAAAATTAAGATAATGATAAAAAAAATGTTAATTAAGTAATTTTATATTCGGTAGCATTTTGCACATCAAGTGCAAGTTTTTTCATTTCAATAATCACAAATGGAGTTAGTTATTTTTTATTCAATATTAAAAAAAGATATAGATTTATTTTATTTTGACGACATTAAATGAATTTTCATGTCAAAAATTATAGATAGATAGATATATGTATTGTATATATGCAGTGTTGGGAAAATTAAATTGACAATAAACTATAGTTTATATGTTAAATAGCAAGAAAATAGATAAGATGTAACTTAAAAATATATAGTTAAGAGGTATTATAAATTAAAATAATATTTATTCCCTCATGTTTTATTTGTCACTTTAAGAGATGTTTATTTTTTCTTAGTTCTATGATCACAAGCATATATATATATATATATATATATATATATATATATAAGTTGTATTATTTTATATTTTCAGCTATCATTTCTTTACATTAAATTCTAAAAACCCATTAAAGATAGTTAAAATTAATGAATTAACATGTGTAGATTATATTAATAAAAACATAATAATAAAATTTTAAATTTAAACTTCTCTTTGTGCTTTATTATATGAAATTGTATAATATATATGAAATTTAGTTTTGAAAATATTAAATTCATCATTATACAATTAAATATTTTTGTTAAGCTATATTATTTGGACAATTAACCATAAAAACTGAATAAATAGCGGAATAAGCTAAACTATTATTTTTGGTTTGATCATTCATACTGATTCAATTTGTTGCTACAATCTATTAATTTATTATAACATTTTTTATTTGATTTTTTTTATTGAAAATTATTTTCTTATAAAATTACGAGTATCAAATTTTGATAAGATCGCTGAAACTACATTTAAAACAAATTAAAATTGATTTGATTACTATATTTTAATTATTTCTCATTCTGATTAAATCAAATTAATTAAATTTAAATATTTAATCGGTTACTCTGATTTTTTATAGTAGTATGTTGTGAATTATTTTGGACTATTGTGGAGGCAAAGGATGGGTCCATTAATATACAAGTTTTATGATAAGGATTGATTGAGGGGGTGATTTAGATCCTGATATGAATAATTGTTGGGTGGGTTTGTTAGTCTATTGAAGCTCTTGATGATGTGGACATCAAATAATGATGAATTGGGGACAATGTTTGAAAATGAAACACAAAGTAGGAATAGGAGGAAGTGCAAACAAAGTATCTAATGCTAGGCTCCCTTTCATTAACTTAGTGTTTTATTCAAATTTTTATATCTATATTCAAAGAAATTGGTTGTTTTTAAAATACATATTAAATTATTTTTGACCCATATTGTTACTTTTTACTAAAATATTATTAATAATTTATCCATATAAGTAAAATAAACTACTTACCATTATATATTAACAATTTAGCTTTATATTATGAAGAAAACATATTTATATTATTTCTCTATCAAAAAGGAGTTAATTCAGTCTCCCAATTGAAATCAATTTTTTTCTGTTTAATTATGTGATAATTAAATGTACAATTTATCCAATTTGAATCATTTTAATCCTGAATTGCAGCATTGATCAACTGTGCATATCTATTAAACCAACAGTTCATGAGTTGAAGTGACTAAAGTTGCTCAATTATAGGTTATTGAATTGTCAGAAAATGCTTTCAATAAATATTTTTGAGATTCTGATCAAAATTAAGGGGTGAAATGACCCTTTATCCATTTATTTTATATCTTTGAATTGCTTACTTTGGTTATTGATTGCAAATAATGGCGTTAGCCCACAATGGAATTTGATTTGGCGATGGTTCATCTGAGAACATTTTTGGTAACGAGTAAACCTCATCAGTCATCACTACCTAATTCCCTAGTGTCTATCATCAAGTATGCTAACACATGTCTCACGTTAAAATAACCTATTTAAACATTAAGGATATAAATATAGCTACTGTTGATGTTTTAATAATTAATATATATATATATAATAGACTAAAAAATTATTAATTACTATAATTATTAATATATTAAATATTTTATACGTAATATTGAAGTTGTTCCCTTAAACTTTTATTAATTATTAGAATTATTAAGCTATTGAATATTAATTATTAGAACGTCTATTGTACATAGCATATATACGTTTGGCCTATTGAGTACCTAGTCTCTTATAATCTGGTCGAAATTCTGAAATGGACAAAAGCATATCCCGAAAAATAGACCGTTTACTATGGTGCTGCAAGTAATTGTATCTAAAAAATATAAATAATAATAAAAAAGTAAGGTCCTAACATTTTATCTTATGAAGGAGATAAAATTAAAAAAGAAATAGAAAATTAAGAAGAGTACGTGCGTCTTGAAAATAATCTCAAATTTACGTGCTTTTTTTTGTACGGTCAAAACACTTAATTTTATCAAATACATGGTTTATTTATTCTTTTTTCTTTCATTTAATATGTAATTTTTTTCTTTTTTTCCTTTCATCTACTTTTTTGTTTCTTCCTTCTCTCTTTTTGTTTCTCATCCTCTTCATTTTTCCACCCTTTTTTTTCATATAAAATGTGACCTACTTGTAGTTAGCAACATCTTTTTTCATCTATTACTCTTTTACTCCATCATAATCTTCATCAGCGATAATTATGTTCTTTTTCTATTGCGAGAACTTTAATTTTATAACAATAATAATCTATGTTGATGGCGGTGGCTTGATTGGTATATTGATGCATGTCTCCTCGCCAAACAATAAGCTTTCTCTAACAAATTGTAATCTGTGTTATATGTATTTTGCTCGCCGAGCACAATAAAAGGTTACTCGTTTTGCTCGGTGAGAAAAACGTTGAAATAGCTTAGAATTTGCCTTGTTTTGATTGAGCATTATTTGTGAAAAGTATACAAAAAGTATAATAAAACTAATACGAACAATGTTTATTAAAATAATACAAAAAATATACGAATAAATTATTATTGACATCAAAATCATTAGATTGTTGAGGATGATTATCGAAGAGGGAGATTGTTTCTATGAGATTTATCAATATTTGATTATGCTATATAATTAGCGTAATTTGTGTACTTTTGGTATTATTATTGGTATACTTTTGTTATACTATTTGTATATTCTTGATATACAAACTTCTAATATAATATTTTGTATTTTATATATATAATAACTTAATTTTTGAATTTCTAGTATACTATATGTATACTACATAATTTGTAATGTGATTTCTGTAGATGCATATGCATAAAATATACATAAAGCATATATAAGTATATAGATGACATACATAAAGTTTATATCTAGTATACTAAATATTAATTTTAAGAATCAAAATACTTCAATATAGTATTTTTTTTATTAATTGCACAAGCAAAATGAAACATTAACTGAACATAATATTACTGATATACAAATTATATATACAAAATATACATAATGTATATATAAAGTATACAAATACAATAAAACTAGTTAGAAATACAGGATAGGCATAAAGTATATATAATATATATCAAACACTGTGAGTAGTAATAAGTATATTAATTATAAAAATTAAAAGAATTCAAGTGGTATCTTTAATCAAAATACTTAGTAAAAATCACTTTTCTATTTGAAGTCTATTAGGTATTCTGCCAACTACTATACAAAAAGTTTGAGGTATGTCTAAACATACAATTGCATTCATATACTAAAAGCGCTATTTAAAGTCTAAACTGACTTTAACATCAAAGAGTTAATCGGACATACACCGTCCGATTAGTTTCTACCCTATTTTGCAGGCTATACACCGGATCAGAAGGCAGACTCCATCAAGGAGTTACAATCTGAAATTCTGAAAATAGAGTTTTGCTAATTATGGAGTTAGCA
This sequence comes from Mercurialis annua, assembly GCF_937616625.2. NCBI lineage: Eukaryota > Viridiplantae > Streptophyta > Magnoliopsida > Malpighiales > Euphorbiaceae > Mercurialis > Mercurialis annua. Next base: position 50,853,738 of record NC_065570.1, on the reverse strand, counting down.
TTTAAGTTCAACAGAAAACTGAGATAATTAAATTGAGAGAAAAAATAAGGAATACCTAATATATTCAATAATATTCTCAAAGATACTGGGCTATCTTTAAAAATTGAAAGTTACTATGTCTTTCTTTTAATCCTCAAAACTAACTTTTCCAAATTGATAAAATACGTTGATCATTAAAATAGGTAAGACCCAACTGAAATTCAATTATCCTCCTATAATCTCTCTCGCAATCAAATCAAATCTTCAAATGAAGATCTTTTCAAATTGAATAATGAACAACGCAAGAAGAAAGGAAAATATTGAGTGCAGTAATACAATTAATCGGAGAGCAATTTCATTAGAGGAGAGAGGATAATTCATAGAAGAAGGAGACTTACAATTCATCAGAATTAAAACAATCATCACACGAGAAGGGATCAAATCCAGGTTTGATGAATGAAATTTTATTTTCTTTGAAAACTGATATTGAAAAACAAATTGATGAACTATATTCATTGTTACGTTAGGAAAATAGCTATATGTTAACAATAATGAACAATGTAAAATTGCGTTGATTGTAGCTAAATGTTGAGTGATAAATTGTTTATGTTGATTCATTAATTGTCTGTATGTTATCGAAAGTTGAAGTTTACCAGTATTTGATCGTAATTTGAAGTTTACCAATAGTGGACTATAAATTCAGATTGTAGTTTATGCAAAATTTTAGGAATATAGTGATTGTATTATAAAACCAGGATATTATAAAAAAAATTGTTTTAAAAATTTAAGTTAACTAATAGTGTACTAATAGTGTGTCAATGAAATAATAAGTTTTCAGCAAAAAGCTGTTAATTCAATTACTAACATTTGTTTGTTGTTTGTGATTACAAAAAGTATATTATTTGTATTTGAAATATATGTTATTTTGCAGAAATGACAACATTTAAAATACTTGTTTACTACAACGGAGAATGGGATGAAGGGTTTAGGTACTCAAATTACAGAATAAAAGGAATTCTAGTTAAAGATGATGCAGATTTTGAAACATTGAACTCCATGATTTGTGGTATGCTGAAAGTGAACAATTGGGAAACGAAGTTGGAAATTAAATATCAATTGGAACCAAACCAACAACCTTTGGATATTGAGGACAATGAAAGCCTACACTTCTACATTGAAATGAAAAGAGATGAAGCGAGAACGACAAATTTTCCATTGTGCGTCACAAGGATACAAATTGAAGATCAGCAACTCGTTGACATCAATTGTGTACCTGTTCAAAATACGAATGAAGAACAAGCAGAAAACTTTGTTTTCAGTAATGCCACATTTGATATTGTGAAGTATGCAGAAATGATATGCAAAAATTCAGAAGTAGAAGAAGAGGACACCACTAGTATACTTACTGACTCTGAAATTGTGACGACTTCTAGTGTGAAGGAAATATATGTTGGGCAAATCTTCAAAGATAAGAGGATTCTGTTATCATGCCTCAGTTTCTATGCAATTGAAAACCACTTTCAATATAAAGTGAGGAAGTCGTGTCAGCTTGAATATGTGATTATTTGCGTAGATGATAATTGCGAGTGGACATTGAGGGCTTCAAGAGACGGAAAAACAAATTTCTTTGTTATTAGAAGATTTTTCAAAAGTCACACATGTCCTCTAGAAATAAGAATGGAAGAAAAACGGCAAGCGACTGCTTCTATAATCGGGGATGTGATAAAATCAAGGTTCTTGAATGTCAAAACAGTGTATACACCAGCTAACATAATTACTGATATTCAAAGAGAGTATGGAGTAATTCTTAATTACAACAAGGCTTGGAGATCAAGGGGAAAGGCACTTGACACTGTTCGAAGTAAACCACGCGATTCGTATTCAGTTTTGCCAAGTTTTTTGTATATGTTAGTGCAAACCAACCCAGGATCAGTTGTAGATTTGCGGACAGTTGATGGTGACAAATTTCAATATGTGTTCATGGCTATTGATGCATCTATAAAGGGGTGGAGCTATTGTAGAGCGGTTATTGTTGTGGATGGGACTTTTTTAAAGTCAACCTACGGAGGAACTCTACTTACTGCATCCACACAAGACGGGAGTGGTAAGATTTTTCCGCTTGCGTTTTGTGTTGTGGATTCTGAAAATGATGCTGCTTGGGAATATTTTTTTGAAAAATTAAAAGAAACCTTTGGAGAAAAGGACAGCCTATGTATTGTATCTGATAGGCATGATAGCATAAGTAAGGCTGTAGAAACAGTTTTTCCTCAAGCTACTCATGCAATTTGTATGTATCATCTTTTAAGTAACGTAAAACGCCACTTTAGAGGTGATCCGAAGAGGTTGAGGGAATGTTTTTTTGGGGCTGCAAAGGCATACACGGTACAGGGTTGCGAGTACTTCATGGCTGAGCTCGATGGCATAAACGCAGGGATTCGACCATACCTTGAAGGTATTGGGTTGTGGAAATGGGCAAGAGCACATTCAACGAACAATAGATACTCAACAATGACGTCAAACATTGCTGAATCTATTAATGCATCAATAAAGGCAGCTAGAGAGTTACCAGTAGCAACACTCCTTGAGTATTTGCGCCGTTTAGTTCAAAATTGGAGTTTTAAAAATAGGGATGTCGCACTTTATACAGGAACTAAACTGTCAACTAGAGCAGAAGAAGCGCTGAGGGATAATTATGCAACAGCTCAGAGAATGCAGGTACAATTTTATAATATGTAATTTGTTGAAAGTGATTTGTTTTGGTCAGTAATTGGTTTACCATAGGATAGCTAATAGTTAACTAATAGTGTACTTTTAAATATTTACTTACAGGTTATACCATCGGTTACAAGTCAAGTATATACTGTGGAAGATGGTAGTAAAAGTTTTATAGTGAAACTTAGTGAAAAGACATGCGCATGCTGTAGATTTCAAAAAGACGAGCTTCCGTGTGCACATGCCGTTGCAATATTTTGCAAGTACCACATGGATCCCTACCAGCACTGTTCACATTTTTTCACAAAGGAGAATTTGATGAAAATATACGAGCCAGTTGTTTATCCAATGCCGGATCAAAGTGAATGGGATGTCCCTGTAGAAATTTCAACAAAAAAAGTACTTCCGCCAATAGCAAAGATACCACCAGGAAGGCCTAAGAAACAGAGAATAAAGGGATATTCGGAGGGAACACAAAGAAATAAGTGCAGCAAATGTGGAAAAAAGGGACACAACAAAAAAACTTGTCGTGGTATACCACTATAGAAATATATACATAATTTTTGGTTTCAGCATTTATTGATGAATATTTTGGTTTCATTCATTTATTGATGAATATTGACGAATATGTTTTGGTTTCAGCATTTATTGGTTATAAAGTACTTAATAATTGTATAGTATGGTATTGGTTTGGAAAAAAAACTATTTTAAGGTAATAAATTAAATGGTTCACCAACATTCAGTGCAAAGCAAAAATTGAAATCATTAAAGGTAACCAACTGTATGTTAAAGGTACATAAATGGTTCCCCAACATTTAAGTTAAAAAAAAATTAAAATAAAAAAGGGTCTTACCAAGTGTATTTTAAAGGTACACAAATGGTTCACCAACATTTAGTGCAAAGCAAAAATTGAAATCATTAAGGGTAACCAACTGTATGTTAAAGGTACATAAATGGTTCCCCAACATTTAAGTTAAAAAAAAATTAAAATAAAAAAGGGTTAACCAAGTGTATTTTAAAGGTACATAAATGGTTCACCAACATTTAGTGCAAAGTAAAAATTGAAATCATTAAGGGTAACCAACTGTATGTTAAAGGTACATAAATGGTTCACCAACATTATTATGGATTAAAAAAATTAAAATAAAAAAGGGTTAACCAAGTGTATTTTAAATGTACACAAATGGTGAACCGACATTTAGTGAAAAAAAAATTAAAATCAGTAAGGGTTAACCAACTATATGTTAATAGTACACAAATGATTAACCAACATTATATTAATAACAACAACTATTAAAAGCTGCCAACTAAAACAAGAGTTTGCACAAACTGATTTCACATAATAGTCCAGTAACGTGAAAATATTCTGTCACAAAACAAAATTAAAACAAACCAATATTCAGACTAAAACAAACCAATATTTAGAATTTAACAAAAAAACAACAATTCAAAACCAAAAAACAAAATGTAATCCGGTTATCTTCTCAAAATATGACTTCATGGATGAGTTTTTTGATAAGCAGCAGTTGTAAAGTCCATATCGGCGCGAAGTTGGTAAAAGTCAAGTATGCTTAATAAAATAGGTAGCAGAACAGAGTATTTTGCAGCAACTTTATTGGCTTCAGAGTTAGAAGTTGGAGTATCCAAAGAGTTATAAAGATATATTACCCTATCTTTAAAAACCAACCGCCCCAATATCCAATGTTTCTTCTTCGGCATGTGTATCGGGAACAATACTTCATCAACATCCTTCCAATGCGTGCCACATAGAAAATCATAACCTTGAATATGACTAGCCACCGTGTTGCGTTGATGTAAAACAGAACAATCGCCTTTTGTCCTACCAAACTCCTTGTAAAGCGCGTTCAGTCTATCGTCAAATAGACAATCCGTTGTAGTTATTCGCAACCCATTATGTGGATGGTACTTAGCTTGCTTGCGAATATAGTACATACCGACATCAATATGCTGTTTATCAAGGTAAACAAAAAAACAGTTAACCAAATGTCTTCTATTGGCAAACCAAAGAAGGTTCAGAAAAACATTTAAGGAGTAGCTTACCGAATCATTGAAACACTGCTTAGTATAAGCTATTGTATGGAACCAAATTTTTTCACGAATGAAGTCCACTCCGAAATGGAAACCTCTGGGCAAAATATTATGTTTCTTTGCATAATAATCTCTCCTACTCATTTAATAAAAAAAACATTAATTGTGAAACTTAATAAAAAAGTAAATTAAGCAAAAAAATATAAAGACGAAACAAGACACTCACTTTTTTTCCATCCTAAATTCCTCGTCAATCCAATCAAGAAAATGATCTTGATCATGCAAACGAACATCAGTCCCAAGGTTTTCATCCAGAGGATTCAATCCTTTTTTCTTAATGCGTTTTCTAGTCGTCACAATTCTTTCAGGAACAGCATCACTAATAGCCACAATTTGCTTCTAACAAAAAGAGAAAGTTAAAACATAGACGGTCAATATGGTTACCAATGGTATGCCTAATAGTTAATACTAGTATACTTAATCAGAAGGCACATTAAAATTTTATAGATAATTGTTTTAAAAACGATAATGTAATGTTATTAAAAAAACTTATATTACCTCACGAGCATTTGCTCTCTCGTATTCTTGTTCTACTATGACAATGGCATTATTTAAAGCGCTCGGATCAATATCATCAAATGAGCAACAAGGTTCTTCGTTGTCAGTTGCATCCACCTAAGGATAAAATAAAATAACGTAATAAATCTCAAAAATCACATGAACCACATATAACAATAACATAAAAAAAAAATAAAAAAAAAATGTAATAGAATATATGAAAAAGTTAACCTTCTTGCTTTCATCTTGGACAATAACATCGTCATTTGCAGAATGCGAGGGAAATTTGTCTTTCAATCCAGCATCCACTGGATTAACAGTATTGTTGTCGTAGTTCGATTTATCATGGTCGGGTTCATCCAATTCAGTAACCTCGTGTATGGCTCTTTCATGTTCGCTTTCAACTTTGCCATCATTTTCGCCATTGACTGACTGTTCATGCAAAACAGTACGAGTTGCTCCCGATGAAGAACCATCGTCGGCAACTTCGTGTTTGGCGCTTTCATGTTCGTTTTCATGTTTGCCTGCATTTTCGCCATCGACTGACTGCTCATGCAGAACAGTACGAGTTGCTTCTGAGGGAGAACCATCATCGGACGACTCAACCTGTACAAATATTTCACAAACTTTTTAGTAATTGACTGAAAAGTTAAAATTGACTAACTGTATTCAAATAAGTTACCTTCTCAGTTAGTTTTTTGAAATTCACTTGAATGACATTCCTTATGTCATCCAAAATATTCTTCACTTCTTCAAATTGGGTCTTCACTTCATCAAATTGGGAGTGAACATATGTCTTGAATTCTGAAAATTCATTGACCATTTTTGATTGAGATGCCTCCAAATTAGTGAACTTTCCTTTCAAACTGGTTTCACCCCTGACCCGATGATCAACTTCATTATTTTGAACTTTTGTCTTCTCTTTCAAAAACATACCATCCAACTTCATAGCTAATCTCTCTTCGGTAGTCGGTTGTATGTTACGTAAACGCAACTAAACAACAATTACATACAATAAACAAATTAAAAAACAAATAATGCCATTACCTAACCAGGAACTAACTGTTAACTATTAGTACACTAACACAATACTAACTTTTTTTCATAAATAAACAAAAAAGACATTTATGTATACCTGTTCAGAAGATTGGTGAAAAAATTCTCGCTGCAAATACGCGCGCTCCCGTCGAATTGTAACCTTCCATCTCAAAATACGGGGGATCGCATTGCTAGTACATTCAGCCAAAGTACCATTTGAAATATGGCAGCACTCAAAAAACCATGTCAGGAATGCCAAAGGGAATCCATCGTACCTTTGTTGCTTAGGAGCTTCGCCAATTTTACGACTTTTTTTTAAAAAATCGCATCTTTTTAAATTGCTCAGCTTGCTTTTCAAAAATTCAATAGTGGTCTGAAATAAAAATTTTCCCCAAGCAAAATCTTCATACTCCCCACTATCAACTAAATTGATATGTGATTCGCGAACATAGGATTCAGGTTTGTTATTGTACAAAAACAGCTCGATAAAATATAAAACAGCCAGCTTCAAAGCCTCGTCCTCATTTGTCCAACGCTTGAACAAAAAACAATCCTCCAAACATTTTTTAGAAACTTTTTTAATGTCTCCAAAACAATTTGCTTTAAAATCAGACACAGAATTTGAATAAAGACTCAAATCAGAAATCCCAGTACATTTAAGCCCAGTTATTAATGCAAATTCATCAATTGAAAACTTGAGTAATGTACCAGACACTTTAATCCAAAGCTCATAAAAAACAGGTTGCTTAACCTCTCTCAACAACAAAGAATGGATCAATTGATATTGCAATTTAAACTCATTCATACCAAGAAAACTCCCAAAACAAGTTTTTGAAAATCTTTCTAAAGTTTCCGGTGCTAACATGTTTTTTATGTTTGAAATGACATCTGAACCAACAAAGTGATTAACTTTGACTGAAAAATGATCTTGAGTCTTAATATAATATTCCCAATCCTGCATATGAATAATTAAAAAACACAATCACTATACAGTTTCTAAAATCACTCCAAAACACAAGTTTGTTCATATTATTTATATTTTGTAAAATCTGGATAACCGGTAGTATATATCTGGTGAACCATTGGTAACATTAAAAATTATACCAGAAATTAACACAGACCAAGTTAAACGTAATGCACCATAAACACAGCATTAGAAAACATTGATACACCTAATATTTTTAGTTTGTTTAACAAACAATTACAAGATATAAGAAAAATTCAATTCAAACAAACTATTAACATGATTTAAATAAACAATTATGAGCAAACAAATCAATAAATTAACAACCAGAAAATTAAAAACCTATAACCAATATGAAAATAAAATAAAATAACAACACTGACAAAGCCACATTGGAACAAAATTGCAACACATAAATGAAAGATACTCACAACTATAAACTAATTAAAAAAAATACCTTGATTTCAGTTAGATTAACAAGAGCTCCCTTGTCATTGCGTTTATCAGTAATTTCGAAGTCTTCGAAATCATTGTCATCTTCATCCTCGCGATTTTTATCTCTACCTTTTTTCATGGATGACTGACCTTGAACGAAATCAATTTTTCTTTTGCGAGGTAGCGTTTTCAAATTAGGAATAGAAAGCTTTTTGGTTGGGGACTCTTTGGAAACTGACCTAGTTTCTACCATTGCGAAAAGGTATTTTGAAATAAAAAAACACTGAAGAGGAAGGTCTAAGTTAACCGTTACACTATTAGAGAAAATGGAGAACTTACAGGCGAGAATCTCGGTGATCGGATGACATGCAAAACCAAAGATACGCGCGTATCACCGTATCTTTCAAATTTCTTTTAATGTTTTTGAAATAAAAAAAGTTCTTATTCAATATAGAAAAGGATATATGGTAATTCCCCAAAATGAAACTCTCAACCGTATATTTCTCATTATTATGGGCTTAGCCCGTAATCTGTCTAAAAATCTCTTAAATTGATTAGTAAAATATTAGATTTATTTGCGATGAAATTATCGATTTGGATTAATTTGCAAAATGACGGAATATTTGGCTTTTAACACTAATAAGCCATGTAATTGGAAATTCCACTTTGACATGTCAGGTGGGCAAAATTAAATCGATTTTCAATAAATAAATAAAATTACAACAAAGGATGAAAATTAACTAGTACTACTAAAATTAAAAAGTCCGGTTTATAATGCAAAGGGCCTAATGTCTCAAAAAACCCCGACCTTTTAGCCCCTTTTCAATCATACCCTGACGTTGAAAATTTGTCAATTTTACCCTATTCTGCATTTTTGTGTTTCAATTGTACCCTGAAAAATTAAATTAACGTGTTTTGCGTTTGAAAATTTGTTTAAAACATTCTCCATGTCTTGCATATATTAATTGTATATTTTTAAAATTTATTTAAATTTAGTTAAATTAATTAAGAATTTAAATTAGTGTTAATTTGATTATGGTTTTTAGTTAGTTTTTAAAAATAAAGGACATATTTGTACTTTTTTGAATAAAAAAGAATTTAATTTCATGTTTAAACTTAATTAATTGAATGATTTCATCATTTAAGTAAAAAAATTAAAATATTGGGGTACAATTGAAAACGGAAAATTCAAAAGTGGGTAAAATTGACAAATTTTCAACGTCGGGGTGGAATTGAAAAAAGTTTATAGGTGAGGGATTTTTGAGTGATTAGGCCAATGCAAAGATATGCAAGAGTTTGAATTCTTTTTATTAGATTAAACCATTATAAAACTAATATTTTGTATTTTAGACTGTTAAGAGTTAATGTTTATGTTAAAATTATAAAATATGGTAAAATTTATATAATTTTTTTGTTTTTTCTTTTAATTTATCCAACTAAGAAACCTTTAATTAATTAATGATTGAACTATTAGCAATACATTACACAATGTGGAAAAAGTTAAGAGCTGCCTGTATAATATTTTAATGATCCAAAAAACCTAACAAATTGATTGCGTTTTCCTCATGATTCCACATCGTTTTAAGGGCCTAGATCCATCAATTAGACACATAATGTAGTAATTTTTTTGCACTTTCTTGTATAATCATTTGAAGTCTAACAAAGATCGTTCATCATTAAAAATTGGAGCATTAGAAGAAAAAAATAAACCAAAGCGAAACAAATCATCATTAGAGGGTATTCTATATGTTAATTTATTCAAACCTTAAGATAAGCAGAAACTTGCAATCCACTCATTATAAATGATAATAACCCAATCAAATACAACATAATTGATCATATTTAATAAATAAAAGTGAAACACAACATATTTATAATACAAAATATACGACATAAGACATATAAATAAATTAATCAAACATGTTATTGAATAAATTTATTTAAAATAATATATTAAACTCATTTAATCTAAATAAAGGGTATTGACAAAATAAATCAAAACATTTCATCTTTTTAACGGTCTAAACTAATGTTCAAAACGTGAAAAAACAATCCCAACCTTTTCATTTTTTGCATTTTGTAGCGCATGCCATTTTCGGCAATTATGTGCATACGTTGTCAGCATTTTAAATACATGTATCGACATATTAAATCCCAACGTTTTAAAACATTACAAATAAAATTTTAACCTTTCGCGTTTTTACACTATAACAAAGTGACTGGAATTCGAAACTAGGCTACAAAAAACAAAAATTGAAAAGTTACGACTTTATTTTGTAACGTTTTGATCCTTAGACTTAAATCGCAATAAAAATGAAATATTGAGATTTGTTTTGCCACTATCCTTTAAGTAATACATATATTACTTTAATATAATACAAAATAGAGTATTATAAAAAAGGTTTAATCATTTTTTAAATTTAATTTTTTGTATTTTTTTATCAATTACGACCATGCTTTTTTTTATAATTATATCCAATTTGAAAGCTTTTTTTGCAATTGTAACTAACACTTTAAGTTTCATTTTTTAAATCCAGATCTTTATATTTTTTATCAATCACGATCAAATTTTATAAAAAATGTCGAACTTATGAAAAAAATTAATATAAACGTTGGTCGCAACTGCCAAAAAATTGGAAGGTTTGAATTTAAAAATAAAATAAATTTTTTTAATCATAATTACAAAAAAAACTTTAAATTAAATATAATTGTAACAATTTAAAAAATTGATTTTAATTGATAAAATCCCCAAAAACTTGGATTTAAAAATGGTAAAACCTTTAAGAAAAGGTCAATTGTGTATAATACTATAATATCTAATTTAATGAGCCATGGCGGGTGAATTTTAAGTTTAAAATTTATTCTAAGAAAAAAGAATTAGTACATAAAATTTCATTAGTTTTATCAAGAGTTTTTAAAAGTGAACCGGTTCAGCAACCGGTTTAACTAATTGAATAAATTATGTAATTTTTTGTTTTTTTAATGGTCTATTTAGATAAAATTATACTCTCGCCGTCCCATTTAAAAGTCTCATTGTTATTTTTCATATAGGGTTTATAATTTAATTGGTTGAATCAACAGTTTAGTTATTGGTTCAACCAGATTTACTATCGGTTTCACCATAGATTCAATTCGATCTTATTCAGTCTGACGGATTTTTGGAATTTTAGGTTCAGCTAGAACCGGCTGGTCTAGTTTTTGAGTCGCTGGTTTTTTTGTAAAGCTGATCAGCATATTTTAGCTGAAACATTTGAATTTGTGGTCATTTTGTACATGAACAAATCAACTTATACAATTTGTTGGCTTGTCGGCCTGAAGGATTTGCTTTAATTTTTTTCCTTGTCTACTAAATACTCCCTCTATTTTGTGTGTTTTTAGTTTGAAAAAAATAACTAAAATGGGACGAACAATGGGCGAGAAAACCGATGTTACCAAACCAAAATTGTAGGCTATAATTTGTGTCTGAAGTGGAAAATGATGAGCAAACAATGATTGATTCCACATTCTTGTTTCAATATCCTTCTTTGGATCCTATACAATCACTGCCCTCTTTGCTTTCTTGCCTATAAATAGGGGTTATAATTAGCTATGTGCACTATTCGGATATAATTGAACCGAAGGATCGAATCAAACTGAAATTTTAATTAAATTTAAATTAATAATTTTTAAAATTATAATTAATTTAAATCAATATGATTTCATTATGAGGTTTTTGAACCAACCGACGAATTAACTATATATATATATATATATATATATATATATAATGTTATTTTAAAAAAAAAAAAAAAAAAATTTTATGTATTTCTATAATTTATTAGGTTTAAATATCAATTTCCCCTCAAAAGTTGTATACAATTAAAAATAAATATCAAAACTAATTAATTTATTTTTTCTGTTAATAATTAATATTAATAAAGCTTGATTTTTTTATTAACTGAAATAACCAATCGAACCAAATTATTACTTTGATTCAATTATGATTTGTTTATATACTAGAATTTAGTTGCTGTTACGATAATATACAATTAAAAAAAAATATTGTTGCGGTTAATTTGGTTAGGTTCGGTGATCAAACTGACTTATGCACATCTCTAGTTATAAGTTTTCTAATTTTGTTGATTCAATCTATTTAATTAATTCATTTTGATTAATAAAAATAATTTGACCGCCATTAAATTGTTTTTACAAATTTAACTAACTATTAATTATATAATTTATTTGTTTAATATTTAATTATCCAATACCAACCGAGATTTATTGCATACAATTATTATTTCAGTTTGATTATAATAGAAAATTTAGGTAATACCTTTTTTATATTTTTATGTTTAACCGATTACATCGTTCAATTTATTATTTTAAGATTTTAATTTTTGATTAATCTATTTAAATTAATGTTAATTAAAATTAATCATTTTAATCAATTTGATTATAAAATAAAAATAAATAAATTGTTTTATCTAATTGTCGGTTTGCTCACCTTATTTACGAACATATCAATCAAGATTAAGAAAAAAAAGAAATTGACGACAGTAGTCCCAATTAAAGCATTGGGTGGACCATGGAGTAAATGTGGGGACAACCACACCATAATGTTTTGTAGAGTAAGTTGACCGGTCAAAAAATAAAGAGTCAAAGAAAACAATGGATAATAAGAGAAAAAAGAGAATTAGAAAACTGTGCCTAGCCATGTGGTAACATCTTTTGTTAAGAAAAGAATCTTCAATTCCCCACTATAGAATCTGGATCGTTGAGGTGGATAGTTATTTTTCTTTTATTTAACGGAAATTTCATTGACAATCTAAATCGGCTGTAATCGTGAGATATTCGAAAAAAAAAAATAACATATGACCATTTTTGATGACCTGATAAAAAACGGGTTGCGTTAAAATATGCGTAGTCTGATTCACAAATTGTCTTACAAAAATAAATAAAATATTATTAAATTGCTTAGCCAAATTAACACAATCCTCTAAGATAATATATGGATTGGATTTCTGATTCCCATCGCATAGGATTCAATAATTAGTTTATCAAATTTCTTGAGGCAACTCAACATTTCTCGAATATCCACCGATTCAGCCCTCTAGAAGAAAAATTGTCATCACATTAAACTTGCCTAGCTTGAATCAAACGACCCTCATTATTCCTAACAACAATGTTGATCGTTGCACCGCCTCCTCCAAACGTGGCAGCATCAACATTGGTTTTAAGCCATCCCTTCGATGGAGGAGACTAGCTAGTGCACCTATCTTCCTTCAACACACATGCAAATCGGAGCTCGCCTACTTGTTTCTTAACCATTTTCCAAGCTGACAATTGGGCGCAGGCAGCAACTACCACAACATCTGAAGAACCCGTCTTGCTTTTCCAAACCACATTGTTTTTGTAACCAGGGCAACCAACGTGCTTTCCTCACTCGGTAATCTGGCCATCAAGTTACTAATCCAATCCATGAAATCAGACCTCAAGTTCAGCAGAGACAACGAGATCATTTTCTAACAGTCCATCACAACCAGACAGTTAACAAAGAGGTGAATAACATTTTCCTTACTCGACCTACAAACAGCACACAACTCGTTAACAAACATACTCCTAGAAGCAAGATTATCAATAGTAGAAAGGTAACCCGAGCACAAACGCCACAAAAAGTTCCGAACATATAATGAGATATCCAACTTTCAAATCCTATTCCAAATTGAATCTGCTTGAGAAGAAATATCTCCACAAGCAGCCCTATAGAAACTACGAACTGAGAACCTCTCCTTTGAGTCTAAAATCCATTTCCAACCCTCCTCCAAATCTTGATTATAACCGGAATACTAAGAAATTTTAACTACGTCCCTCTCGTTAAACACATCCCTAACAAGACCCACGTCACATGACCTCCTACCAACCTCTAATAAACTACTCACCTTAGCATGCTCTAAGTTACCCTGTTTAGGAGTAGTAATAAAACTCTCGCCCTCTTTGCCTTACCAAGGGCATTCCCAAACCATTGTACTCTCGCCATTACCAATTTTAATTCTAACTCCCTTTGTCATAACCACTTGAGTCCCCACTATACTTCTCCAATTATAACTTGGGTTAGAGCCTAATTTTTCCTCGAGAAAAGACGACGTAGGAAAATATTTAGCTTTACATACTTTAACCATCAAGATATTCTCTAAATTAAGCATCCTCCACGCTTGCCCTAAATAACGTAGCTAAATTAAATTCTCGAATTCTTTTGCAACTCATACCAGCAAATTTTTTTGGAACACATAAACGCTCCCATCTAGTCCATTAATATCATTTTCTTCTCTTGATCTTTACCCCACCAAAAGGAGTTTAGAATCCTCTCCAAATAATTATAAATTTTAACCGGGACTAAAAAAACATTCATCACATAATTTGGCATAGATTGTGCCACAATTTTAATTAGAATCTCCTTTTCCCTCTAGACAAAAATTTAAAGTTCCACTCTTTAATCTTATTCAACACTCTCTCTTTAATATACCTAAAGATGTGATATTTATTTCGCCCTACCAAAGAAGGTAAACCCAAATATTCCTGCTATCTCCAGCCTCCTCCACCCCCAAAAAACTCTTAATATTATTTATATCTCCCACTAATATATTGTAATACCCCGTAGTTTTCCAGTAAGTTCCGATGAACTTTCCAAGTTTGTTACTTTGGTTTTGTGTAGTTTTTATATTGGTTTATAAGTTTTGGTATGTGTGTTATGTGCTTAGATGTTTGGTTGGGTTTTTACCTTGATGTTTTCAGTGTTTCGGGCAAAGAAAGTCGGGCCGCTTTGCGTTTTGGAGTGAGGTCCGACCGGGCCATCTTTTTCGAGTCAGGGCTGTCAGCCCTGGACCCTCGGTCCGGCCAAACCGTTGTCCAACTGGACCAAACCATGGTCCAGCCAAACCACTCCATCAGCAGCTCGGGTTTTTGCTTTAAAAACTTCCTTTATGCGACCTAAATTCATTCCTAACCTTTTCTAATACCCTAAAACGGCCGAGACCTCCCTCATACTCCATTCCTAACTCATCCTTTGTATTTTTGGATCATTGGTAAGTGTTTTGGGTCATATCTTTCATGGTTAAATCTTTGGTTCATGACTGTATGATTGTAGATTCAATAGCTTCTTGTCATCTATGTTTGTAGGCTGATTTGGGTCAGTTAATTTCTGGGTTTGATTTGTTTTTGGCTAATCAAAAGGTATGTGGCTTTAATCTCTTGTTATGATTCGTAGAGATTGCTAGGTTATCATGTGATTTATACTTAGGTTGTTTTGCCTTGTGTATTCTGATTTGCCTTGATTTATTACATAAATAAAAATATGGCGGTAAAGAATATTGTCAAAGTGAAAGTTAAAAGCAATCCATCTAGAACCCTTAGTAATCGTGGCATTACTAATAAAAACAGAGTTCCAATAAGAACTAAACCACCTGAAGCACCACTGATGGAATCTAATCAAATCCAAAGTCTAATTAAGGCCATAAATTGTTAATGAGAAAATTATCAACAATTTTCTTTTTGGACTCGACTAGACCAATAAACAATAAATCATGCGTAGAAATCATCCGACTAATAAATTTCTGCTTCCTATTGTTGAATAATCCTCCTCCGCAATCTAAGAAACAAAAGATCGGGGCAAAAACATGGACGGGAAAAAACCGCAAAGGAAAAAAGAACCTTAATTTTGCTGAAAGCTAGTTGTAGAATCCATTTTTTGCGCCAATTTGCGCAGAGTTGCTGATCTGGTTTCACGCTGAAAAATACCCAGACCATGCCTAATTTGCGATGTCTTGCTTACCCTATCCTCTTGTGCTGACACATCAGGAAAATCTTCCTCTAATCCATTGATTCTATTCAAATTTACAATGTCCGCATCCGATAACTCTTCGCCGCTTGCCACTTTCCTAGTAGAGTGGGATAAAATATATTCCATACTATCAACTTTTTTCATATGCGTTTTGTTAGGTGTTGCATTATTTTCGTAGATCTTCTCCACCTGCTTCTCCGCGACAAGGGTAACATCAGAACTGTTCAATTCTATAGGTGGGTTTGCAACCAGCTCCAATAAAACTGCTTCACCATCGTTATCATTAACGGTTTCCTCCAAGACCCTCTGTTCAACATCCTGTTGTTCAGCAAACTGTTGTTCAACGACAACAGCAATGGCACCCGAAGACGTGTTGTTCAAGATCTCTTGCTGACCGTCCAAGGCATTGTACTCTATGTTCGAGACCCGCTCTTTTAAGTGTTCCACGTTCTAGACCTGCTGCTCTAGAAACTCTTGTTTTGTTCCAACCATAACTGTTTTTAATAACAAATTGTTATTATCATTCAGATGATGAGTATCAACACCTTGAAAATCACGCCTTGTCTCAATGACATCAATGCCCATATTCTTTGTAGAAACAGAATAATTGATATTTCCAACTTTCTCACATCTAACTAAACTTGAAAGTAAAGGTTCCTTATGATGCAAGCAACGATTACTCTCAACAAGACGATCAATAAGAACCCCTTCTAACATGTGATCATGAAACGATTCTTCCCTTTCAACAATTGAGTCAGCTACCACAGTGTTGAACGAATCAAGCAAATTAACGCAAACCTTGGGAGTGGTAGCTTGCTCCACGTTGTTGTCCACAACCAGAAAAGAAGAATAAGTCCTTTCTCCATTCACAACAAAATCAATCGGTTTGTCCACTTCCTTGATAAATATGGGGTAATATTTATCGCCAAATATCGCCTCCAGGGAGTGATTTATCATGACAGATCTATATAAAATATATTTATTTATAAAATTTGTTTCCAAATATATTATTAGAGTAAAATTTAATAATCGATGATGCTATTTTCAATATAATAATTGATAGCGATAAAATAAAATAAAAATTGTTTGAACAAAATTACTTTCTTTAATTGACAAGAGGAATACAGTCAAATGTAAAAAAATAAATTTGTCAAAATAAAAAAATATCGTTTTGTTTTTATATAATTGCTACGTAAATTATAATTTAACAAGATTGCAATATGTGTCTGTAATCAATTAAACAAAATTTAATTTAAGTAAATTATTTTATAATTAATAAAATTGATAATTACAAATTAATTAAAAACTTAACATGTAAATTTAATATATATATTGTAATAACCCGTAAAATTTTGAAATTTAATTTGCGAGTTTCGGAAATTATTTGAGTCGTTTTACGTATTTGAAATTCGAATTTGGTTCGATTCAAGTCCGGGTTGGACGTGGTTCGACCAATATTGGGTTGAACCAGGCCTCGTTTGAACCAAAGGTCTCAAACGAGACCTGGTTTGGTTCGGTCTCGAATGAGAATTGGAAGTCTCGTTCGAGATTTCACAACTTTGGCAGGTTTCGAACGAGACCTGCAAATCTCGTTCGAAACCTGCCTCAGAATCGTGTTGAGGCACGATTCTGAAGCCCTTCCCCCGTGTATCTCGGCCCCAAAATCTCCAACTTCTAACTTCACAATCCAAGCTCTATTTATTCCCTTGAATTCTCATCAACCCTAGCCGTATTTGTGTTCCTTGCATCTCTGAAATTCATCAAAACTCCATCGCCCTCATCAGTAAGCTCTTTCCTTCACAAACCCAGTTTTATTCAATTACGTTGCTTCCATTCGAAATTAATATCTCTCTCGTTTCAGCACCAAATTGCGTTCCGTTTAATTCCAGAGATTGTAGACTCAACCCTCTACAAGTCCGTGCTTATTTTTCAGATAACAGTATGTTCTCTTTTCTGTTATAGCTGCCGCCGTCTCACCATTTGGTGTAAATTTATGTTTTAATACAAAAATCGACAGTTTACTAATTCAATCAGTTCCACAGCCGTTTGAAGATCGAGATCAGTTTTGTTTATTTCCAGCGATAGAAGACTCACGTGTCTACAAATCCCAACTTTTGTTTCGTCAAACGGTACGTAAACGAAATCGTATCAATCGCTGCCGTTTTACTGTTTTCAAGTTATTTTATGTTTTGGCTCTAAAACGATACTTTCGTTTTTCAATCCGTTTCACAGCCGTTCGGGGATCAAAATCAGTTCTGTCCATTCCCCGTGAAAGTAGACTCACGCCTCTACGATTCTATACATTTCTTTCGTCAAACGGTACGTAAACGAACCCGTATCAATCGCCGCCGTCTTATCGTATTCCCTTGATATTAAGCTGTGATGTTTTAAAAATTGTTGCTGCCGAATGCTTCTTGTTCCTTTAGCTATGATTTTGTTTCCTTTTGGGGTTATGATTATGCTAGATTATGATTATAAGCTTGGGTGTTAGAATCATTAAACTCTTGACTAGTATTTATCATTCGGTTTTAGGATTCATCGTTTTTATTTTCTTAATTTACAAGTTTTGTAAATGGTTCTCCTTGGCTTCGGTTCTTCTTAACTGAATTGGCTTGACGTGTGTAGCTTGCATTGGTGTGTAGTTCTTGTAGGGATGAAAAGTGGTGAGAAATTGTTGTGATTAATAAGCTTGTTAAATTCTGTTTTGCCTAACTGCTGTACGCGTGAAATTTGAATGAAATTGTTGGGTTGCATAATGAAGAAGATGACGAGGTGTCATTAAATGGTTGGGTGGTTTATTTGCTTTTTGGTTAAATGGCTATGTTAGTCATTGAGTTTTTGTGTCTTAAATTTATTGATTCCTAAAGTTATCTTTTAACTGTTTTTGATTGATTTTTGATTTTAATTTACGAAATTTATTTCGACTTATTAATTAATAATTTAGATAATATTATTATTTATAATTTGAAATTACCTTGGGCATTTATATATTTTTTTATTTAAATTAATATTAAATTCATTATAGTTATTTAGGATTTTATAATCGACTATATTAAATGAGAAATTGGGGATTTTATTTAATTTGAAAGTTGTCAAATAGATATGTTATTTTTAAGACCTAAAAATAATATTTGAGTTATTTAAAAATTAAATTAATAATTTGAGTTTAATTAATAATTTGAGTTTTTGGCTTAGCGTGCCGATTTGGCTAAATTTATAAATTAGCCTTTTATTTATCTGTTAATTTATTATTTGAAGTTTTTGCCGGTAATATTTAATTACTTGGGTTTCAAGCTATTGAGTTCTATTTTGATATTGATTAATATTTTTATTAGATATTAAATTATAAACTGTGGTTTATAACTCTGGTTTTATGGTTGGGTCGGGTTAGATTTGGGTCGCCCGATATGTGGGATTAGCTTGGTAGTTTTAAGAAATTCGGTTACCCCACTATTTGAGGAAAAGATTTTATTTATTAATTAAATATTATTTAATTAATATTTTGGATAAACGTAAATATGAACTCAATAGACTTGATTTATTTACGGCATTATAATTTAAGTGAGATTGTGTTTTCTCTGTGATTCTATTTAGTTTATTATTTGCACTACTCCTACGTGATGTCTAGTATTCTTAGAGTTAGGGGTTGGAGCGATTTTAACGAATGATTTATTTTTAGACTCTTCGACTACTCGCGCTCCGGAGTCGAACCAGGGTTAGCTGTTTGCCGAAGTTCACGTGGATAAGGAAGCATTGAGTTTGTAGTGCTATTTACCGATTTATTAAATACCGCATCGTATTTTAATATTATAAATGTTTTTGAACTGTTTTTACGGATTATGGATCTTGATTGAAACGAGCTACTCGATAGGCTTGTATCGAGACTGTGTGCACCGGTAAGTACTCTGGGAAAAGGCAGACTAATGATTTGCTTACGCTGGTATATATATATATGACGAGAATTTGTTCCCGTCCACTCTGGGTTTATTAGTATGCTATGTCATACTTACGCTGGGATCATTTAAATATTGTTTTCCATAATCATATTATATTAGTGTAAAAAGGTTTTGATTTAAAGGTTTTAAACTTAATAAATGTAAATAGTATTGCGAACTCATCTCAGTATATCTGACCCCGTTGTTTTCCCAAATTTTTCAGGTTTATGATTTGAAAGCTGGTCCGCTCCGATTCTTTTGATTCTTCGGAGGTTTTTACGTTATTTAAATTAGTTACTGTTTTCGAACTCTTAGACCACAGTAGAACTAGTTATTATATATTACATTGATATTACACTTGGGATTATCGATTTGATCGATTATTTATTATTAGTATATTTACTCTGGATTACTTGAATATTATATTTAAGGCATGCTGTTGAGCATTTTTGAATATTAAAATTATTTATATTGGAACTGTAATATAAATTGCTAGACCTAATTAGGAGTCTCGGTTGCCCCCGAGCAGTTTTTCTGCAGGTTTAAATGATGATAATACCCAAGTCCGTGAGACCTCGTCATGCCTAAGCGCTGAAGAGGGAATTACTTGAATTCCCAGAAATACCGAGTCAAGTTCAAGGCGCGTTGCCAGAGATTTGGATTATGGGAAAATGGAATAATATCTAAAAAACGGATATATGAAATTATTTTTCTATTTGGAGACAAACTCATATTTAGAAAGATAAGTCTATTAGAAAATAATAAATTCTTTTCATATTCAAATCACACTCTACTAAATAAGAAATATTTTTCTATTCAAACTATATAAAGTATTTTCTCGCTATTACTATATAAGAAATTTGAACTATACCTTAAAACACAATTGTATATAAAAAGCAAATACTCTACTCAAAATTCAATACAAACTTTAGCATCGGAGAGTTAATCGGACAGTCACTGTTTGATTGACTGTCTACTCAGTTTTGCAGGTTTAATCAAAAATTCAGAAGAAAAACTCCATTTATTATTATTTTACTCGGGATTCAAAGTTATAAAATATTTTGTATTAAAATTAATAAAATTGAAAATTTATATTAAAATTATAAAATATACAATTTCATAATTAATTTGTAATTAGTTGTTAATAAAATTTTAATAGGATTAGTAAAAACAAGTTAAAAGAAATACTTGAACATTAAGTTTTTTTTATCTGGTTTGACTGAAAATTACACCCTCCGTCTTAATAGAATTGTGCACTTTGCCTTTATCATACAGTTTAAGAAAAGCAATTATTGCTTATGATTTTTTAAAAAAATTCTTATTTTTTTATCATATCTCTATTTAATATAGGGTCCACTTGCAATTTACTTTTAATTTATTTATTGGTAGATTTTAATTAGGAGTAATATAGAAAATTTGAGTGTAAAAATTAATTACCTTTAAAAGTGGATAATAGTTTTGGAATAATTTTTTTTTTAAAATGGACAACTCTATTAAAACGGGGAGTATATATTTTGAAAAAGAAAAATAGAGGTTTGTTATTCGGCACGTGACATATAATGATGAAGATCACGTGAGAAACGATACGGTTAATGTACGCAATGCACATGACATGAAACAGCGCGTCATGGTCATGGTTTTGGTAACGGATTTAGATTTGTCCATATCCTGGATAAGGACACAGATTGCACTGATCACAAACAACAAAAACAACCGTTATATCTACTCGCATTCTGATTATGTGTTTGTTATGCCTTAGCTAACGTATGCAAAAAATGATGTGCCAACGTTCTCAATGCATCTTATAATTGAGCTATGAGTTGAGAATTTTATGTGTAATTTCTATTTTATTGTTTTTATTGCATGTGTTTAATAATTCTGAAAATTACTTTTAAATTTAAGACAATTACTATCACCTTAGTTCAAATTCTTACCTTCTCATTCATTTTAAAAATGTACTCCCTCCGTCCCAATAGAGTTGTCCACTTTGGAAAAAAAAATTGTCCCAAAATTCTTATCCACTTTCAAAAAGTAACTAACTTTTAAACTCAATTTTCCTTTATTATCCCTATTTAAAATCCACTAATGAGTAAATTGAAAGTAAATTACAGGTAGACTCTATATTAAATAGAGGTATGACAAGAAAAACAAGGAAAAATTTACAAAATTCATATGCAATAATTGCTTTTCTTAAACTGTGTGATAAAGGCAAAGTGGACAACTCTATTGGGACGGAGAGAGTAATATATTTCCAAATGCATAAGATAGTAATTAGAACATTGTAACGGCAATGTTATTATTATTTCTTTGACTTATAAATTAAGTGCTCTCTATAATAACAGATTTTTTTTAGAATTATTGATTGATTGTTGAATTATAAAAATTAACCACTCCTAAAAAAACCTGATTTTAACGACGGATTTTAGCAACGAATATAAAATTTATCGCTAATTTTTTTATTGACGGATTCCAAACTCATCGTAAAGTCTCCAATTGTAAAACTTTTTTTTAGCCACTTTAGCGACGGATATGGAAATCTGTCGCTAATCCGTCGCTAAAGTGCGTTTAGTAAAACACACCATTTCACTTTACCCACTTTAGCGACAAATTTCTATATCCGTCGCTGAACTCATTCGTTGATGAAACGAACCGTTTCATTATCGGAGATAGCGGCGAATAGTTTAAAATTAAAACATGTTAGCCTGATGGTCTTCTTCTTCCTCATTCTGCAACTTCTCTTTTTTTACCCTAATCGTCGTTCTCTCCATTTCCACCACGCCACCGCCATTCTGTCCATCACCACACCCCCACCGTCCCCTCAAACTCCCTCAACACTTAAACCTCACCGTTGAACCCAACGCCG
Organism: Mercurialis annua; assembly: GCF_937616625.2. Lineage (NCBI taxonomy): Eukaryota > Viridiplantae > Streptophyta > Magnoliopsida > Malpighiales > Euphorbiaceae > Mercurialis > Mercurialis annua. Next base: position 50,831,389 of record NC_065570.1, on the reverse strand, counting down.
TCGTCGTTCTCAAACTGACGCTGCCGTTTTGGGCCCCACTCTAACTGCCATCGTCCAGTCCTGATAAATTAGGTTTCTATTTGTTTTTAATTTAAACTTATAATTTTGTAATTTTATTATAATTATTTTATTTTATTAATATAAAATAAAAACTATATCTTAACAGTCATGAAATTTGAATTTTAAACTCTAATGAAGCAGATTAAAATACTAGTTATTGGGATTGGTGTAAACTCTATTGTTCTAGTTCTCCACTTGAGAGTTTAGGTCAAGTAATAGCGTTGTATTCGTAATAGTAATCCATGATTTGGTTCTATTATTAGTGCACGTAAGTGAGCTGGACCATCAATACTTTTGGATGATCATTAGCTAGCTTGAACTGTTTGGAATTTTCAGCTAATGAATGGCTGCGCCCAAAACTATTCAGTTATATTGTACCCCCTCCATCTATATTTTATTTTTAAATGTTCTATTTTAACAGTTTTATTTTTACTTTTAAAATATTTTCACATTAACTTTTCTTTTATTGTTTATTTAGTCATCTCAAATGAAAAATTCCACTATATTAATAAAGAAAAAATATAAAAAGACAAAAATAATAAATATTTTTTTAATCTTTATATAAAAATAAATGAATTTTTTTAAATAGGACGGAGGGAGTAGATTATTTGAATGCACTGATATGAATAAATTGTATAGAATTTAACAAAAATTATTTGAGAGTTCATAACGTTTATATTTGATGTATTTAAGATTTTGTTTAGAATTTTAAAATTATTTAGAATTGGTTCAAATTCTAACAAAATTGATAAAAAAAATTAATTTTTTTTTGAATGCCATAGTTATTTTTAATAAATAATAATAACAATCGCTATTTTAAAACAAAAATGGTAAATATAAATTATTTAACACACATACTAATAATTTTTAATATAATAAAATATTTTTCATATTAAAACTATTTCAAACATAATATGTAAGTTTATATTATTTTTATTAATTAAATTTTATACTTATATTTTAGGATATCAAATACAACAAAATTCAAATAATTCGTCCATAATTCACATAGCTATTTGATGTTAGCATATGTATAGTTGTTCTCTGCTATTTGTGATATTATTTGTTAATTTCACATTATATGTTAATTTTCTAAAATATTTCACCAAATTTTATTAAAATTAAATCTGACACACTTATATTTATGAAGATTCAAAATTTAAATTTGAAGGACTGATATGAAACAAACAGTATTACTCACAAAATAAAAAAATAACTTATGAAACTATTTGCTAATAATAACAGTCCCCTATTAATTTTTTTCATCAACCATAAACTAATTTCTAATTGATATTAAAAATTATAACTATGACATCCAATTAAACCATCACATGACAAAATTTTCATAAAAAAAGAAAAACAAACATCTCATAAAAAATTTGACAAATAAAACTTTTAAAAATAAAAAATAAATACAATAGTAAAAAATAAAAGTTCTTTGTTGATAAAAAAAATAAACTTTTAAAAATAAAAAATAAATATAATAAGATTCGGTATTCATTATTGAAATTCTTGATCTATTTTTTATTCTTTATTCGTTATAAATTGAATTTGATACGTGTTTCGTCGGTTACCTAAAAATAATAATAGAAATATTAATTATTTAAAACGTTTTATAAAATTAAAACATACATAAAATAAATAACTATCATCAACTATTAAAAATAAATCATTATCAGCAATCGGTAAAAAATAGACGGTTACGATTTTTTTTATGAAAGTGACGGCAGATATGCAAAAAGAGAAGATGCAAAAAAAAAGAGAAGGAATGGTGATATGAAAGTGACGGCAAATAGGCCAAAAGAGAAGACAAAACCCTTAAAAAAATTGAGGGCATTATGGTCAAAAGGGAATTATTTTTTTGTCATGTGTTGTTCATTTGTAAATTCTATCTATTTTACTTGGATTTATAAATCCACAAATTATAACTAACATTAATTCTCAGATTTTAATTTCAAAAATTGTGCTTGTTCATTCGTTCATTCCAAACATAAAAAAAATAGAATTATAAATGAATTCCGATTTTTTTAAGGAATTCATTCATTTTAAAGGGGGCAATAGAAAAAGAGAGAGGGAGATATTAGTTAAAAAAATGATTGAAAATAATTTAGGGAAGTAATTGGCATCGGGCTAGTCTAAATATAAGCCTGAAGAACCCTTCTATTAGATGGCCATCCAGAGGCCCGATATTTTGAGACTATAACATGAGCTGCAAAATTAGAAAAATTACCCACAATATAATTTTTTTATGAGAATATTACACCATTTATAAAAAAAATGAAAAAAATTGCAAAAATATCTGTTGAATTTTTTCATTTACAAAATTCCTAATATATTTAAATATATTTATAAAAATACCAAAAAAAATAAAAAAAAATTACAAACATACGGTATTTACTGTTGATATAATGTCAGTATACTAATTAACTAAAAATATACTAACGTTATACCACCATTGTACCAATATTATACACATTAGAACATACTGAAATTTAATTTATATTAAATAAAAAATTTATCAAAATCACATCAAATCGTATACTAAAAATTAAACTAATAGTATACTAAAATAATACCAACATTATACCAAGAGCATACACATCAAAATATACTGAAAGTTTATTAATATTAGATAAAAATCACACCAACATTATACCACGTCGTATACTAATAATTAAACTAACAATATACTAAAAGTATACAAAAAATATACAAATTTTCTTGTTCATTACCAACTATAGTGAAAATACATATGAAAAATGTATTTTTTTTGGTAAGCCCATCTGGTTTCCAAAGTTTTGCCCTGACTAATCCGGATCCGACACGCGTCGCGTACTTGGCATGGTGGGTGAGTCTGCCAGTGTAAATTTTCTGCATGAAAAAATGTATTTTTATCAACTAGAAAATATAAAAAAAATTATTATTGATATACCAAAAGTATACTGATATTATACCAATAATAAACCAAATACTATTTTTAAATTTTCTGGTTCATAGTCTTAATATTCTGAAATTATACCAAAATTATACACATCGTATTTTTATAAATAATTTTCATTTTTTGATATTTTTATAAATAATTTTAAATCAGTCGGTATATTTATAAATAAAAAAAAGTCTACGACCAAAAATTAACGATGAGGCGACATAAAATTGTTTTAATTTTTTTACTTACAATGTAATGAAGATAAACATAAAATAAATAGAAAATAAACAAAAGATAAACAACAACGATGTTTAAAATATTTTTAAAGTTTTTGTTTTATAATGTAAATGACGATAAACAAAAGATAGACAAAATATAAACAATTGTGTGGCATAATTTTAGGCTTAATTACTTAAAAAACATGCACCTTTAATCTTTATTTCGTTTATACCCTGACCTAGAAAAAATGACACATATACTATTGACGTTATTTTTTTGTTTCACCTCTACCCCAAAATAAAAAAATAATAATTTACTCAAAACAACTAAATATAAGGAATATTTCATACTTTTTTCAATTAATAAAAATACAAACAAATCCTTCATCTTTAAAAACGTTTAAATAAGTCCTAAAATTTAATTAATTTTTTTATTTAAAAAACAAGCATCGAACCGCCATCCGATTTAATCCGCCATCCAAATTTTTGAAATCCGCCGCAGGATTTTTTTTGAAACCGCCGTCGCCGTTCTCCTTCCACGGAAGGAGGAAAATTTATTCTTCCTTCTTTGAAAGGAGGAACGATCTCTTCCTCCTTCCGTGAAGGAGGAACATCCTCCTTCCGGTGGAAGGAGGAGCAGCGGCTCCTCTGTTGCTCCTCTTTTCGGCGGTCGTTCGATAATTGACTTTTTTTTTAATTTATTCTGTTTTGTTGAATAGCGGGTTTTTAAATCGGAGTATGGTGGTAGGTCGGAATTGAATAATTTTTTAATTTATTTTGTTTTGTTGAATAGCGGGTTTTTAAATCGGAGTATGGTGGTAGGTCGGAATTGAATTATTTTTTTATTTTTTTAACAGTTTTAATTTTTTAAAATTATTAATAATTAATGTAAATTAATTAAAAAGCATGAGGTGAATTTTTTTAAAGAAGAAGGTGTTTTGTTATAATTAATAAAATTAACTTGTAATTAGAATATATGCTGAAAATGAAGGATTATTTTACACTTTTTTTCAATAGAAAAAAAAAGGTCAATTTAATACCTCGAGGGTAGAGGTGAAACAAAAAGACAACGTCGATAATATATGTGTCATTTTTTCTAAATCAGGGTATAAACGAAATAAAGAATAAAGGAGGAGTTTTTTTTAAGTAGGTAAGCCCATAATTTTATTTTTAAAGTTTTTGTTTTATAATGTAAAAAAATTATAAATAAAAAAGGGTTAATGTCAAAAAAAATTACGAACTTTACACGTTTTTTCATTTTAATTACAAAGTTTAAATGTTCTCATTTTCATACACGAACTACCACTTTTTCCTAAATTCATACACGGTGCTGAGGTGGCACTCATTTATTAGTGTAAAATGACCTCCACCTCAGCGAATTACACCAATGGAGCCGTGACACCTCATCACCGTGCATGAATTTGAGAAAAAGTGATAGTTCGTGCATGAAAAAAAGTTCGTGAATTTTTATGACATTACCCCAATAAAAATAAACAAAAAATAAATACTAACATTCAATTAAATATTTCTAATGTTTTTATTTGCGATGCAAAGAAAAATAAAGAATTTAAACCATAAATAAACTACAAATAAACAATCACTCTAAAAATTAAGAGTTCTAACGTTTTTGTTCTTAAATATAAACTGCCCAAGTTTGTAACCAAAATATTGTTTTGGCATGAAAATAGCATTAAGGCGTAACCCATCTAAAGGTCCCTGTAATTTACACTTTTTTTCCCGTAGGTTCTTATACTTCAATTTTGTATTATCTGGTCCTTCTACTCAAAAAGGACCTGAAAATAAAAAATAGGTAAGTAGAGTGACCAGATAATACAAAAATAAAGTATAAAAACATACGAAAAAAAGTGTAAAGTACAGGGGCCTTTAAATGGATTTGGCCTAGCATTAATCATAAAATAGTTTTTCTTTTTGGCTATGAAACATAATACATGTATACTGATACCACCATTTTACTACTGTACCTATATATTCATCTTTTTCTAACAAATTTCTCTTAAATCAAAAGTAGTAGTAAAATCAAAAACAAAAATATAAAATTTATGATACAAATAAATTAAATTAATCAAGGCATAATCAATTAATTTCATAATCTGAAATAATCCAATTCATTAATAAAACTTAGAAAACTCACAATTGATAGATTCATAATCTGAAAATTTAAATTCAGTAAAAGCGGCAGAAAACTTCAATTTTTTAATTTATATTGTTGATAGATCCAAGGCAATATGAGTAAGATCGTTGCCAACAATGTTAACGGGAAAGCGTCGTCTTTTTGAAGGGGAGAAGTTGTTGGAAGTTTACAAATGGTGGAGGAGAAAATGTGTTTGTTTTAAAGGATAAAGATTGAGTAAATTTTCTGGTACTCTTTAACTGATTTGCTAATTTTGAAATACAATATTTTTAGGTGGTAAAAATAGTAAATTTTTATCTTTTTTCGGTATATCCGTAAAAATCCCTCGAAATTATATTGTGGAAAGGCCCATCATTAGTTTTGCCTTTTATCACGAGCATGAGTAGATAATAAATTTTTTAATTATTAAAAGAAGGAAGTTCGAACTTAAATATTTTAAATTTGGATATATTATATGTATCACCTCAATAATTAAAAAGATTGTTTGATATAATTACGTTCTTAAGCTTAACATTTATTTTTTTTGAAATTTATTTTGAAATTTCAAATTTTCATAAAATTAACTACTCATAATTTAAATTAACAAATTTAATTAATTTTTTTAATTAAATTATTGAGTGTGAAATATTTTGTAATTATTTAGTCTGTGATTATATTTGATAATGGAAAAATGTAATTTAATAGAAAGAAGAATGATAATGAAATAAAAAAGAAAGAATTTTTTTTTCCGTCCCAAACTAATGTTAACATATGATCTTGTGTTAATTGATGACAATACTTGTTACAAGAAGAAGATATACACAATTAAGAAACTACTAATCATCACATATTTAAAGTTATGAACTAATTAACCCGACATATCAATAAATACAGCTAACTAACTCATAACAAATAAATACATTAGTCTCCTTCAAGTCCATTTAAATGAATGACATATAAGTAAAATGATAAAAACATTATCAAATTAAATTAAAATTTATTTATATATCATCCATCTATATAGATTTGAGGGAAATGGAAAAATTTTGGATTTGAGGGGAGCCATTTCTGGCTACGAACTTGGAGACGAATAATTATGAGAAAACGCAAAAATATTTTAATCTAATTAATGATTAATGTAAAATAACAGAAATATTGCTGAAAAAGACTGGTATTTTTTCACTTTTTCTCGCTAAAAATCAGTGACGAAGCCAGACCCTAATTTGAGGCTGGGCACAATATAACTAAATAAAATAAAATTTTATACTATAAATAACAGACTTAATCAACAAAAAATATCAAGTTTTTACGAGTTTTGTCAGTTATATCCGAACTTTTAAAATCGGCACATTTAACCCGTTTTAGCATATTTAGTATCTTTCATAATCAAACCAATTTTTTGCCAAAATATTTAATTTTTATGTGATTTAGTTGGATGAGTAATGTTGCCATGTCACCATTCGTTGAATTGGCAGTGACGTGGCCGACATATCGTCTAAAAATTGGTTCGATTTAAAAAAAAAATAGCTATAAAAAGTATCAAATATGCTAAAACAGGCTAATGGGCCAATTTTTAAATATTTGAATATAACTAACAAAACTCGCACACAATTGGTATTTTTTTGTGATTAAGCCTAAATAATATACAAAGAAATTTAAGTTTTAAATTATAAAATAGGACATTTATATAAAGAACAAATGTTTTAATTTTTTTTCAAAAATAAGTATATTAATAGAAGAAAATATTATATGCATGGTTGTAGGACAACTAAATAATCTGTACAAATATAACTTACAAATAATGCCTAAGGTAATATTATTGAAAAAGGATTTGAGGTAGGGCCCAGGCACTGCCTGGCCCTACCCTAGATCCGTCTCTGCTAAAAATACCTAGCCGCCAATAGTTTATTTATCCTGTCTTCTCCTGTTGCCGTTAATGGTTTAATTTTGCTGTTGGCGGTAGCCATCTTTTTTTTTATTTCGCTTATACTTAATGGATTAATATTTATCGTCGAAAACCAAGTCGAAGATAGATTAAGACCTTTCAACAATGAAGATGGAATCGTTTATGTGCTATATTGGTTTTTTTATTGATGTTTTCTATTATTTTTTGTCATTTATATGTGAAAGTGTTGGACTATTGTCCTTTCAAACTCCTTTGTTTTGACTTTGACAACCAACTATGAGTGATCTAATCTTGTTTATTAGTGCATAGGAACTCATAGAATCAAACGGGAGTCAATTCGGAGCTCTCTAGCAAAAATCATGTTTTTGAGTCGAAAGCTGTCTAGTAGCATATCTCCCCTTACGGGGGCGATATATATCACGGGACGACGCAAATATCACGAGGGCGATATTCGAGCTGATAAAACCTAGTCGACCGTTGGAACGAATCACGGACGCGACGAACACATCTCGGGCGCAATAAATGAGACCGTTGAAGATCCAACAGATACATTTTTAAAGACTTAATGAAGCATTGACACGTGGCACTAGCCGTTGAAGGTTTTTGACACATTCAAATATCTCGCCCGTGATCCATGCATCACGGGGGCGATATGTGTGCAGAGATCAATTTTTGTTTTGTTTGTTAGTGTTTTGTTTGGGGATTGCTTTGGGTATAAATATAAACCCATTTGCAATGTTTTAAGGTTAACGATTTACACATCTTGAAACAACAAACACACATTTTCAAATCACTTGTATTGTTGTAGTTTTGGAGTAATCTTATAAACTCCTAATCATTGTAAGTTAGAGTTTATCTTTGAAAAAACTCACCCCTTGTAGGTTTGTGTTTATCCTTGAAAAAGCACATTGTGAGTTTGAGATTATCTCTTAGATTTCTCCTTGTAAAGTTTGTGCTTATCTTCAAAGCACTATCCCATTCAGTGGATTCTAAAATCTCAACATTTGATTGAGTAGTGGAGTAGGATCGAGTTGTGATCCGAACCATTCTAAATCTCGTGTGTCAATCCTCTAAACTCTTAATCTCTTTTAAATTCTTATTTCCGCTTTAAAGAATTTTAATCTTCCGATTCATAACTCAAAATCCGGTTTGCCATACCCCATAGGGTCTTTCAGAAAGGCTGTTATCCTTTTTTTACGAAAAATTTGTTGTTCTTTCTTTATGAAAAGTTTGTTGTCTTTTTTTTTTTAAAAAGGCCTGTGGGCTAGGGTGAGCTGAGGGGGGACAACAAAAAAGACTGCCTATAAAACTTAGAAAAAGTCATGGGTGGTGGTGATCGGAGGTTATGGCTGCAATTTCAGTAGCAGCAGACATTGAAGAAGTTTGATCGAGAATTACACTTAATTAACAAAACAGTTAGTAGTTTAGTTTTTATTTTCATAAGTAGATTTGCGAATCAAATAAGACGTGTTAGCATATTAGTCTGTTCTATGTTAGATCATCGTGTTTAATTTTCGCATTTATCAAATTTCTTATAAATGTAACTATTACGGATTCTATTTAATAAAATTATATGTATATTAAAAAAAAAACAATGATTAATGTACATTTATTGTTATGGGTATTAGTTAGTATGGCAGGCTCACATCTCTAAGCCCAATGCTTCACTTCTCTTGAAATGGAGTTAAATAATGAATAATTAGACTGATTTTATTCAAACTTGAAACTCATTTTGAAGATACAAAAAAGCTGATGTGAAAGCAAATAAATGGCAGTAAATTCAATGAAATCCCACCCCATTTGCTTCCCCTTCACAGCACATTTTACCAACTCCTCTCTATGAACGAATGAACCCAAAACTGAACTCACCAAATCAATTCAAAAATGGCCACTTCTTCTTTAGCTAAATCCCTCGTCACTGCTGCTCCGTCGCCTGGTCAAATTACTGTTCAAAAAACTTCTCTTATTCCCAATCAAATCCGTTTTTACCACACTAAACGGCGTCGTAATGTCATCGTATTAGCCTCTTCTCGCGGAGAAAACGATAATCAAAACGCTCAGGCTGCTCTTGAGCTGCAGCAAACTCCTTTGCTTAATAACTCTCCCTACGATGTCGTTTGTAAAGACGCTCTTCCTAGTACGTTATTTTTGCTATTTGTTTTTGTTTCTTTTTAATTTTTAATTTTTTGTTTTAAATATTGATTGTTTTGTTGTTGTTGATAGGGCCATTATCGTCTTCTCAGTTCTCCGATTCAGTTTCTGAGGGCTCTCGGCTTCGTGTAGCTTATCAGGTGAAGGAAAATCTGCGAACGTCGTCGTTTTATTTTCCTCTGAGTAATTTGAAAATTAACTTTATTTTCATATTATTTGGTAAAAGGGAGTCGGCGGCGCCTACAGCGAATCAGCGGCCGAGAAGGCGTATCCGAATTGTGAAGCAGTTCCTTGCGAGCAGTTCGATACAGCTTTTGAAGTGAGTGTTTTTTGAAATTGTTTTAATTTAAATTATGCCTCTTTTTTATATAAGTATTTGTATTTTTAACTGAGCATTGTTGTGATTTTTTCCTGTTTTAGAATTAATATTTGCTAGATAGAACAGTTTTGATGTGGAGGGTTAGGTTAGCTGTATTTTTCTTTCAACTAATTTATGGTTGTTGATTGACAATATGTATGTCAAGCCAATATCAATCCACATTTCAGCAATACGAAAACATTAAGTTTATCTTGGACTTCTGATTCTATAATACTTATGAAAGAAGATTTGATTACATGGATCGCCAGATGGAAAAAATACATCGAACCATATGAATAAGAATGGAAAGATGGAATTGTAAATCAAATGCAATTTTCAATCAGTATCCAACAAATTTATGAGGCTGTTTTTTCGTTTCATTCGATTTAGTTAAATGATATATATTTGAAGTTCTTGGTTAGTGTTGTTAAGAATTTAGTATTCTAGCTCGTTGTGGCATAAGCCTATCAGATTATTTGGTAGGTCTAATGCTATATCATCCATAATTTTGATTTTATTCTCCCTCGGTACCAAATTGATAGACACTTTAGGACAAGCACACAATTATTAAGAAATTTAGTTTATCTAGACAAAATGAATTAATTTATGAAGTACTACACTTACCTTTATTTAATATAATAATTTTTTGTCTTTTAGTATTTTTATTTTCTTTTTAATGCATTCTGCTTGTAAATAATGAGGATATATATGACAATTAATCATTCAAGTTATAAATGAATGCCTATAATTTGGAGCAAAAAAATATGAAAATGTTGCCTGATTTGGGATGGAGGGAGTATTAGATTCACTGTCTTTAGCTTCTTTGCCTGTGGTATTGTGTAGTATGCGTTATAAGTATTCTGCATGCTATACAATTGACTTCTTGCTTAATTTCTAGAAAGTCATGCGAGTATTGTAGTGGACTATGAGGAGAGCACCTAAACTGTAGTTAACAATATGGTCATATGAAGGTCATAAAAAGATGCATATTTCAGGATTTGTTGCTGGTTAAAATTTTAATATATCTTCTATTCGTTGCTTTTATAGGCTGTTGAACGGTGGCTTGTGGATAGAGCAGTTCTTCCCATTGAGAATTCTTTAGGCGGGAGCATCCATAGGAATTATGACCTTTTGCTCCGGCACAGCCTGCATATAGTTGGGGAAGTGAAATATGCTGTTCGCCATTGCTTGCTAGCCAATAATGGTGTAAAAGTTGAAGATTTGAAAAGGGTCCTAAGTCATCCACAGGTATGTTGTAATTATTTTTCTTACTTATCTTTTGCATACTTTCAGTGTGTTCATATGTTACCTGGTCATGTTTCAGGCTCTTGCTCAATGCGAGCATACATTAACAAGCTTGGGATTGGTCAGAGAAGCTGTAGATGATACCGCTGGTGCAGCTAAGGTAGGGCTATATGTTTGTTGTTGGATTGCTATTTTCCTTTTGTGAGTTTTTGAGGCCTTCCATTTGAAACTTGTTTTAAAACAATTCCTGCATGTTCCAAAAATTCTTATAGAACACTATGTTTGAGAAATTCTTGCTTAACATAAGTAGATAGTGAATTCTTTGTTGTAGTGTATTATGTTTTCAACTTATAGATAATTTGATATTATTCCAGACAATAATATACAATAAATTGCAATTATTCATGGCCTTTGAATTTTTGAACTTGAGTTAAATCCATTGTACTCGTGTAGCATGTTGCACTTCACAAACTAAAGGATACAGGAGCTGTTGCTAGTTCTGCTGCTGCGAAGATCTATGGCTTGGATATTTTAGCTGAAGATATTCAGGTTTGCATATGAATGTCTCGATATGATGATGTAACATGAATTGATGTTTGATCTGCTACATCTGTCATGGTTTTGTTATGACAGGATGATTGCGATAATGTTACTCGCTTTCTGATGCTGGCAAGGGAACCCATAATTCCAGGCACTGACAGACCATTCAAGGTTTGTCTTTTTGTGATGTAAAATTCACCGCTTTACTGATTGCCCCATATATTTTCTATTGCTGATGATTTTTTTTATCCTCAGACGAGTATTGTTTTCTCCCTGGAGGAGGGCCCTGGGATGCTTTTCAAAGCACTTGCTGTTTTTGCTTTGCGGCAAATTAACCTTTCTAAGGTGCACTTTATCTTCTTATGTTATGTTTGGTATTTACAAAGATGTAATTTGCAGGCAGATTCATGCTTATTTTTTTTGTTATTTTTGTTGAGAGTTGCCCAACATTGATAAAATAAAAGGACAAGAAAGAGTTAATAACGGTAAGGGATTGATCACTCAATTGACTAGTTCTAGTCATTTTGGGTATGGTTAGATTCAAACTCATCTTATATGTATGTGGACTCTCGCTCAATCCATATCTATCATCTTTCTTCTACAAGAATTAAATGGAATCCTGTCACTTTTAACCAGATTGAGAGTCGACCACTGCGGAAACAGCTACTGAGAGCATCTGATGATAATAACAATGGACTTCCAAAGTAATTTCTTCAACATCCTTGTATTTAGTTGCGTGAAAACTTGCATTTGCTAGCTTTTAGACTTGGAGTTTCAGTAATTCGCAGAAAGCCTTTTTTGTTCATTTGCTGGGCTTGCTAGCCTCAGTTTGTTTTTTGTTTATACTTTATTTTCTCTTGCTGCCATATATATTGGTGGGTGGAGTAGAGCTCAGCCTGATATATTTGCTTAATGTTTTGCAGATACTTTGACTATCTTTTCTATGTGGATTTTGAAGCATCTATGGCTGATCAGAAAGCACAGAATGCCCTCAAGCACCTGATGGTGTGTGTTCCTTCTTGACCGTATTGCAGTGAAACAAATTATTACTTTCTGTTTTATTTCTCATTCTTTTTCGATTTCTTCATTCTCTCCTATGTTATTCGACTTTTTAGGTCTCATCTAAAGAATGTGCAGAGTACAGAGTTCATGATGCAAAATTCGTTTAGTTCATCCCACTCGTCAAAAATTGACATAAATTTTCCTTTCTTTTACAGGAGTTCGCTACCTTCTTGCGGGTTTTAGGGAGTTATCCTGTGGACACTAGCATGATATGAATGAGCATTTAACATGGTAACTCTCTAATATCTAAATTGCTCTTTGTTGTCCAAGAGACAATCTTATTCCGATGTGATTTGGTGATGAAATAAGAACTCAGTTCTGAATCATGGCTTTCATTATTTAAATTTGAAATATTGTTCAGCCCAAAAATGACTTCTTATCCTGAAACAATCACTTAGTGAGCACTTATTTAAGAACTAATTTTGACCAATGTCCCAATTATTTGTTTCTCTTGATTTTGGCTTGATCCGGTTTGTCTGATATTTGCTGATAAGAAAATCAGGCCCTTTCTCTCTTCACCATTTCTATAATTCATAGGCTTATATGTGAAATACGTCGCCTTGAGTCTCATGTATATTGTTTAATATTGTGCGGTTTGTGTTTATTTATGTTTCTCATTGGGATTTTGACGATCCTGCTGATGCAGCGGTCCAGGCTCATAGCCTCTCGGCTTGGATTTCATTTTGAATGGACACCAGGAAATGTGATTGAATCCCCGCGGCTTGAATTTTATTTTGATTGGAGAGAAAGGATTGGTGATCTATCTCCATTTACAAGTCTCCTTAGAACCGCTCACATATTTTGTGGTAATCTCCATTCGCAATTTTGTGGCTTCCTTTTCTATATTGCTCATGTAATTATGAAGATCCGGAATGTACTTTTGTTTTGGTTCCATTTTTTTATAATTTATTTGATATTTGATATAAATGTGATTACGTTAAGAAAAACTTAATAAACTATTCATTGTTGGTATTAGTATATGTTATACTTACTGTTAAATTTATCTATATCTTATTATTAACATTATTTTCTTTTCATAACTTTCTTCTTCCTCTTTATAAATTAAGAGAAATGAACACAATTAATTATGCTCTGTTTTAGTATTTTGCATTGAGGATAATAATCAACAATTAATGCCAAGTATATTGAATCTGAGATTAGAAAGGAATTTTGGTAATCTTGTTTATGTGATAACTGTCAAAATGAGCTACAAGATTTAACTACTATATATTTACAATATATAAATACATCAGTTAACAAAGTATAGAATAAAATTATTTCATCTTACATTTAGCCTAAAAAATAGGGAAATTTATTACACTTAACTTTTTAAATTACTAAATACCAACTTTCTCTACTTTTTATCTTCTTCATCTTCAAACTCTTAAAAACCTAATTTTTTTCTCCTTTCTTCCATTAACATTAATATTCACCTTACAAAATCAACACCACGACCCACTACTTTCCGTTGCCCTCTCACTTTTTTTTTGAAACTAAATATAACCATCACTTATTTAGGTATGATATAACATAATGATATTCGTTTATATATACAAAACAACCCTAAATCAGATTGTGAGTATTAATAATTAATAAGTAGATATTAAAAAGAGTATGATAAAATTTAAAGATTGTAATATTTTAAAAATTAGAAGAGTTTTGACGTGTATAAAAAAATTTAGGTATGATATAACATAATGATATTCGTTTACATATACAAAACAACCCTAAATCAGATTGTGAGTATTAATAATTAATAAGTAGATATTAAAAAGAGTATGATAAAATTTAAAGATTGTAATATTTTAAAAATTAGAAGAGTTTTGACGTGTATAAAAAATTCATCATATTTGAATAAAAACAGTTCGCCGTCTGTGGGAATCGAACCCACGACCACATGGTTAAAAGCCATGCGCTCTACCAGCTGAGCTAAGACGGCTCAATTGTTAGATATTAATTAATATATAAATAAAAACTTTAATAAAAGTAGTAAACAGTTTCATCTCCCAGTATCACAAAACCAAACAATTTAACTTTCAAAGTGAAGCCAACCTTGCAATTTATGGGTTTTTTAGATAAATTCCAAAAAAAGATAAAATATTCCCAAGAATACTATCTCCAAATTTTTTTTTGAAAAATACAATTTGTACTTTTTTTTTGTAAAAATGACTTTTGTTATTCTCAAAAATATTTTTTTAATCTCAGAAATACGATTTTGGTTATCCACCGGTATACTAACACTGTTGGTTAACCAAGAAACAAAACTATTATAAATTTAAACCTCAATTTCTATTAAACTAGTTGAAAATTTTATTACAAACCCCTCCGCCTTCATCATCGCAAGAGCAACCGTCAAATAAAACCTAAATCGTCTCTTTTTAAATCTAAAATTATTGATTAACCATTTGTTAACTAACAGTGTACTAAAAATAAGGTCATTGGTGTACCTTTAGTACACCATTGGTTAAATAGTAACAAAATAAAATTCAATAACAGTTAACTAACGTTTTTATTAATAATATATTCAAAATAACGTTTATTACAAGTTACCAAACGGTTTACCTAATGTTAACCATTGGTTATCCAACACCCAAAAACATAACAATTCTCATAAGCATTTTTTCAAACACTTAGAGTGCAGGCAGTGCAACACCAAAAATCGAACCACCACCACATCACACCGTTGTTCACAAAAGAAAAATCAGTTAACTAACGATTGGTTAAATAGCAACAAAATAAATTTCATCACAACAGGCCCGCTACCTCCGGCGACGACAACCAGTTAACTAACGATTTTATTTATAATATATTGAAAATAAAATTTATTACAAAGTTACCCAACAGTTTACCCAGTGGTAACCATCAGTTATCCAACACCCAAAAACATTACAATTCTCATAAGCATTTCTTCAAACACCTAGAGTGCAAGCTGAACATTGATTCTATCTATACAATCACGACAATATACCACAAATCTCCACAATGAACCCAACAAAACTCAAGAATCCAGGCACAACAAAGAATAGAACAACCCCAACCGGAAACCAAATCGGAGCCCCGCCGGACGGCTATTTTAGGTAGAGTATGTCATGGAGGCCGTAAAGCAAGGCTCATCGGCAATTGGACTCCGATATAAGACTCACGTGGTTCTCGCGTGCGTTAATAGGGCTAATTCTGAGCTCTCGTCTCTCCAAAAGAAGATTTTCAAAGTCGATGACCAAATCGACGTTGCTATTGCCGGTCTCACTGCCGACGGTCGTCTCACATGGTTCAACAGTTGCTTCCTCTCTGTTTACTCTTGGCTGCCATGACTTTTATTTGAAGAAATTAGGTTATAAAAAGATTAGAAAAGCATTTGATATTTGTATAAAATCAAAAGTATAAAAATCAAAAAAGAAAAGAACAAATTGTATTTTTCAAAAGAGAAAGATATGAACGTAATTGTCTAATTAAGTTGAGAAGGTGTAGTATTTTGTCTAATTAACCGCAATTTATTGCTTCATTTTATCTGCGCATCACATGCATGAAATATAATATATTAGTTTTCTAATACAGATTTTTAATATTGGTAACAGATCCGAAAATACATTTAAAAATTAAAATTATTCCAGTTCATCCTTGAGAATCATATCACATCCCAATATAGTCAAATAGAATGAATTGAACAATATTTTATAAATATGCTATTATCATAAATATATATAATGTTTCTTGACCCGTGAACTTAACCGCTACAAAATTAAACGATAGCATTCCACAGTTCAATAATTAAAGCAAAAATGAATCCACTTCCAAATCCTGAACTAAATTAGGTAGACAAACCTCATGCACTTCAATTCATCATATGCAGGCCTCATTTACTTACCATAAGACTTCTAATAAGAGATAAAATCTCAGTTCGCATTGCAGCAACAGCAGCTGGGGTAACCTGCGCCTTCACATCAGAAAACCATAATGAAGTCGTGTCTTCGCGTTCACGTTTTCCGTACCAGAAACAAATGGCTCTCGTGGTGGCAGTGACGTATAAGCCACAATCCCATCCATTCAATTGCTGAGGCGAATCAGTATGTTCCATATACTTGGCATGAACCGTTGCATCCGAGGAGGCTAAATATCTAGCAACAGCTTCGTAAAGTCGCAAAGCATGTCTTCCGTTTGTCCCCGAGAAGCTATCGTGATGAACAAAGACATCGGAATTTCTGTCATAGACAAGTAAGCTCCAATGTGATCCACCCTCAGCAAGATTCACATCATCATTGTCGTTGACCGGAAATATCACCAGTTTCTTATCTGCTAATTTGAGGGGTTTGAGGAAATCTTTTAGACACTCAGTATCCGGGCAGTTTGAAATCCAAAAGGCAATCGAAGGTGGAAGAAGTAGGACGTCCTCTGACGGGTGGCTCGACGAAAGATAACTAAAGTAAAACTCAATTATCCGATCATTAAGAAAATGTCGACCACTAAGAATCTCCAAATCTGATTGCCTAAGAACAACATCATTATAGCTGAGAATCTTTTCGTCTGCAGCAGATTTCACCATACCGTAAATTTGTGTATGTTTATCTGGTTAAATCCACAGCCAGGTCAGATAAGGTTATAATGCCATTCTTTTATCAGCGCAAAAGCAATTCGTAGGTTATGATAGCATAAAAAACAGAGTAAGCCAATTAAACAATAAGTTTCAATGCCAGATTGCTAGCTCAATACATTATGGCCTATATTCTCTTGCTATGTAGCACGGAAACGCCAAATTGAAAAACGCTTAAACGAAAAACATCTAAACAAACATAAAACTCGACATATTTCCATATAATATATTTTTCTTAAAGAAAAACACTTAATCATCAAAGGAGTAATTTCTAGAAGTAAACTCCTGATAGACAGTAAACCATACTTTTGTTCACTAATTCGAGTAGAACCTTCTTCCTTTCTATCAAAAAAACTAATCCGTCTAAACGTTCAAATTGTTAAGTGAGACTCCAACATTAATTTTATTATCTCTAATACACTACCTCACGCGAGTGCTCACTGGACTTGAAGCGTGAACAAACAAATAACAACTTTAGTTTGTGCTTTTAATTAATCAAATTGGAGTTATTAAATTCTAGACCTTTAAATCCTCTGATATCATATTCAATAACCAAGTCACCCAAAAGTTAATTAAACTATTAGTTAAGCTTTTAGATGAGAATATAACATTCGTTTTAGTATCTCTAACACTTTCTAACAATCTTATAGAGTTACCGATAAGCGTCGGACAATATTCAGTTAAGGTTGTGTGTTTAATTCCTTCAACAAGCGCTAAAATTCCCCCTCCCCGATGAATTAAAAAAAATATTAGAGAGTTCACAGCCAATTCTAAATCAGCAACTTGTTTGAGTTTCCCTACATCTCACTAAAGATACTTTATGCTCAGTGTTCATTTTCAAAGATTTAAACAATAATAGAATCGATGTTATCTAACATAAGGTGAAAATCAAACACATAAAATAGAAAAACCAAGTACCAGCTTTCAATTGATTGATTAGAACATGGATTGATTAGATCAAAACTAATTAGATTTTCAAGAACAACCAGGTCATTGATTTAACTTATTAACCAATAACAAATTCACAAAAGTATATTACCATATGATATTATTATATAGAAAAATATATATACAAAATCATTATTTACCAGATGTAGGAGCGGTGTGAACCCGACCCTGGGATGACCGGCCAAGAACCCTCTGATTGTACTCCCAAGCACTCGGCTTGGTAGATGAACTCCCCTTTGGTCTATCTCTGACTATGGTTTTCACTCCGGGTTCACTATAACTTGATTCTTCTTGGTGAAGGTGATCGCGGATCATAAGAGATATACTGCGCACCACAGAGCGATCCTGAGCCATCACCTCCTCAACAATCTCTCGAAAATACTGGTGATCCTCTGACTTATCAGCACAACCTGCCTGTTCGAATGTGTCCACCACATCTCTACCCTCAAAACTAGACTTCCTCAAATAATCTCTATGGTTGTACACTTGTCTTATAGTAGGGTTGTCTGACGGATTTTTTTCTTTCAAGGCCGCCAAAATAGCACACGGCTTAACTTGTGCTGCACTCATATCCCGCACTATCAGTTTGGATGCATGACTTAGTCTACTCATCTGACCCTCAAACGCATGATTGTGCATACTCGTAATCCCAGCATTTGCAACGATAATCCATCCACTGCCAAACAATTTTACCGCAATCTTGAAAGTGCATTTGCACGCTTTCGTCTTTGTATTCTTTCGTGCAGCGGAATCAAGATCTCTGGACGATCCTCTGTACCGCTCACCACGGGCACATTTCAGAATCTTTTGCCTCCCCCCATTTTTATGAGAAGAAATAATCAACTCGAAGCCAATATGTTTAGCTATTCCTTTTGCCCACTTAATAGCTTCTGCATCACTTTCAAACGTTTCTCCACTTAAGAATTGTTCACTATAATCGATACCATCACCGCCAATTTTTTTTAATTGAACCTATAAATTGTAAATAACTAATATTAACATTTGCATTAATATTGATAATTAATAAATATAAAATAAATCCCAAAATATCCAAAAAAAACACACTAGGACGCACTAAAAAAACGTCCCACCATAAGGTGAGACATTTTTAGAATGCGTCCCACCTTCTGACTGGACGTCCTCAAAAAACATCCAGCCTAATGGTGGGACGTTTTGTTATCGCATCCCACAATAAGGTGGGACGTTTCCCTTTTGCATGCCATCTGGGAGGACGTCCCACCATATGATGGGACGTTTTGGAAGGACGTCCCTCCTTATGGTGGGACGCAATCCTGATGCATCCCACCTGAAAAATTGATAAAAACAAATTTTCTCGGTAGATTTTTCAGAATCTTGATACTTATTTCCTGACGAATTGGAATTGTAAGCAGCCATTACAGTTTCCGGATTGGAATGAGGTTAAGAGGGGGAAAATTATTATGTTTTGGGAGAAATTCTTAGGTAGACTCAGTTCGTGACGTCATATGTGCACTAAGCCTATCACATTATGACATGTCATTAAAATAGTGGCACAATCGTAATATTACTATTCAAATGTGTAAAAAGTAATAAACAAAAATACTACAGAGCTATTATTTTAATATGATAGGCTAGTACACTGGTGACGCGGTAAACTGAGTCTACCTAAGAATTTCTCTATGTTTTGATTAAAAAGACAAGGAGGTAATTTGGAGGGGGGGTAGGATGTATATAGTAAAACCCTTAATTTATTAAGTAGTTGAAATAGTCAATTTGATCTTAAGAATCAACAAATTTCATTTCAACAAGGAAAGTAAAAGATTGACTAAATTTTTGGTGAAATTTGAAACGACATGGAAACTAAAAGAATTTTATTTAAATTACTAATTAATGTTTTACGTTTAATTATTTTCTTTTTAGATTTTTTCGCAATATTTAAAGATAATTATTGATATATAGTATTTGACTATAAATAGAAGTCTCGTGCATAAATATGATTTTCTCTATTTAATTATAAGTTCGATTTCAATAAAAAAATTATTGACTTTATTTTTCTTCCTACTTAGTATAGCAACTTAATTTAAACACTAAAGAACAAGAATATCTATATTATATATCTAAACACTGATAGATGCATATTTACCATATAATTCTTAGTAATAAATTTTTAATTGATAATTAGTTTAAAGTTTTATTGTCGCTTAACTATTATCTGCAAAACTAAAATAAATTCGTAGAAAGGAGTAATAAACTCAATTTATGACTCTAAAATGTAGCTTAGTAATTTTAGTGCATTACAACTCAAGAGTTTGGATTTACGGCAATTTACAAGTATCCTAATATGGACATAGCAAAACAAAAGATTTTGTAAATGTTATATTTTTGTTAATAAAACTCTACTATTTATCAAATTTATTTATTAAATTAAAAATATATAAATCTAATTAATTTTAAAAATTAATCAATTGAACTATTATGTTTATTTTTATCAAAAAGAAATGTAGCTAATTCAATATTGATAATTAATACTAATTAATATAGTTATAATAATTTTTTTTTAAAAAATTGATGAGTCATGTTACGAGACACGTGATGCGAAACTAGTTATCTTAAATATATAATGTTTCTTGATTCATGAACTTAACCGCTACAAAATTATACGATAGCATTTCTATATTTTTTATTCCACAGTTCAAAAAAAAAAATTAAAAAAAAGAATCCATTTCCAAATCCTGGACTAAATTAGTTAGACAAAACTCATGCATTTCATCTTATGTAGGCCTCATTTACTTACCATAAGACTTTTAATCAGAGACAAGATCTCAGTTCTCATGGCAGCAACAGCAGCTGGAGTAACCTGCACCTTCACATCAGAAAACCATAATGAGTCCGTGTCTTCGAGGTCACATTTTCTGTACCAGTAGCAAATGGCTCTCGCGGTGGCAGTGACGTATAAGCCACAATCCCATCCATTCACTTGCTGAGGCGAATCAGTAAGTTCTGTATACTTGGCATGAACCGTTGCGTCGGAGGAGGTTAAATATCTAGCAACAGCTTTGTAAAGTTGCAAAGCATGTCTTCCATTTATCCCCGAGAAGCTATCGTGATGAACAAAGACATCGGAAATTCGGTCATAGACAAGTAAGCTCCAATGTGATCCGCCCTCAGCAAGACTAACATCATCATTGTTGTTGACCGGAAATATCACCAATTTCTTATCTGCTAATTTGAGGGGTTTGAGGAAATCTTTTAGGCTCTCGGTATCCGGGCAGTTTGAAATCCAAAAGGCAATCGAAGGTGGAAGAAGTAGGACGTCTTCTGACTGGTGGCTTGACGAAAGATGACTAAAGTAAAACTCAATTATCCGATCATTAAGAAAATGCTGACCACTAAGAATCTCCAAGTCTGATTGCCTAAGAACAACATCATTATAGCTGAGAATCTTTTCATCTGCTGCAGATTTTACCATGCTGTAAATTTGTGTATGTTTATCTGGTTAAATCCACAGCGAAGTCAGATTAGGTTATAATGCCATTCATACATAATCAATTTTTTCAGCGCAAAACCAATTCATAGGTTATAGTATAAAAAACAGAGTAAGACAATTAAGCAATAAGTTTCAAGCCAAGATTGCCAACTCAATGCATTATGGCCTATATTTTCTTGCTATGTAGCACGGAAACTCCACATTGAAAATCGCTTAAAAGAAAAACAGCAAAACAATATTTTTAATAAATATAGAGTTTTGAGTTGTATTCTGAAACATAAAACTCGACAAATTTCCATATAACATAATTTTCTTAGAAAGACATTTAATCATCAAAAGAGTAATTTCCAAATGGTAAATTCCTGATAAACAGTAATCCATACTTTTGTTCACTAATTCGAGTAGAACTTTCTTCCTTTCTATAAAAAACTAATCCGTTTAAAAGTTTAAATTGTTAGGTGAGGCTCCAACGTTAATTATATTATCTCTAATACACTCCCTCAACCGAGTGCTCACTGACCACTTTAGTTTGTGCACTTAATCAAATGGGATTAATTGAATTCTAGACCTAACAACCCTATGATATCATGTTCAATAACCAATTCACTCAAAACTATTAGTTAATCTATTAGCTGAGACTCCAACATTAGTTTCAATATCTCTAACACTTTCTAACAATCTCAGAGAGTTACCGATGAGCCATAGCTCAATTGGTATAAGCGTTGGGCAGTATTCAGTTAAGATTGTGTGTTCAATTTCTTCCCCAAACGCTAAAAATTCCCCCTCAGCCCCGATGAAAAAAAAATCTTAGAGAGTTTATAACCAATTCTAAATCAGCAACTTGTTTAAGTTTCCTACATCTCACTACAGATAATTTATGATCAGTGTTTATTTTCAAAGATTTGAATAACAATAGAATCAATATTGTCTAACTGAAGGTGGAAATCAAACACATAAAATAGAAAAACCAAGTACCCAAATCATCATTAGAACATGAAAAACAGCTTTCAATTGATTGATTAGATCAAAACTAATTAGAATTTCTAGAACGACCCAGGTCAGTATATTAACTTATTAACCGATAACAAATTCACAAAAAACTCAACATACGAATAATATTTTGTAAAAGTTATCAAACAAAAAATGGCGCAATTGAAAAAGAAAAAGAATTAAGAGAGGTAATAGTGGAGGTGAAATATAACCTTTGTGCTCAACTTGTGCGCTTTAGCTGCTTTGTGGCCTTTAGCTGTTTGAGAAAAGTTGAAGGAATGAGAGTGATGGGTCGCATAAATTAAAGGATGGGTGCATTTAGATTAACCTCTCTGCCTAAAATTCTATTTTCCTATCACATAATATTATGTCAACTTCCTAATAAACCCTAGCCCTTTTTTCTCAGTTCTTCTTCCTCGGCAGCCGGCTTAATTTTTCTTTTGACGGTAACTACCTCTTTGTTTGTCATTTTAATTTCATAAAATATAATAAATAGCCAAAATTTTTTTATTTTTTTGATGGATTAAAATTTAAAAGTTTTTTTATAAATACAAAAAAAATAAAAATATTTACTAAGATACTACATCCATTTTTCTTAACAGAAATATAAAAAATATTTACAAAAATATAAATTTTTAAAAAATATTTAAAAAATTATATAAAATTTTAAATTTTTCAGTTTTTATATTTCTTTAGTATATAATACGCATATAATCTATATATAATCCGCATATAATACGAATTATATACGTTTTTTTATATCAGATCTAAAAATAAAAATTCCACATCTGAAAAACGAAAGAGATGAGGAGGAAGACCAACTGAAAATCTAAAAACAAACTGAAAATTTAGAAACGAATGTAAAATACATTGATAATCAAGTGTTAGAATTTTAAAATTCAAATCACGAATCATATACATAAATCCTAGATCTATACATATAATAAGAACAAAATCCTAGATCTACACATACAAATTCTAGATTTAAACATACAGATATGATTTCATAACATTTGAAATCTGATTTTAAAAAATAAATACGAACGGCGGCGTGAGTAGTGCAGGGGACACAACGGTGATGATCGTGAGGGAGGGCACGACGGCAACGATCATAGCAGCGGCAGCGGTGATTGTATCAGCAGCAGCGGCGAGCGGAGCAGCGACGGCGGCGTAGAGAGGGTGCGGCGGCGAGTGGAGGAGAAGGAAAGTAGATTGTGGTGGTGATTTTATAAGATGAAGATTACTGTTAGTGGTGGTGGATGTTAATGGAGGAATAGAGAAAATAAAATTAGGGTTTGAGTGGAGAAGATGAAGAAAAAAAAGGGAAAATATTTTTTTGCTAATAAAAGAGATAAAGTGGTATATTTGAAAATATGGAAAACACTCTTGTAAAAAAAAGATAAGATATTATATTTGTAAATATTTTACCTTATTATGTATAGAGTATAAATATTCCTAAAATTTATCACGAAGCGCAATTTAATTATCAAGAAGTAAAGATAAATTGAAAATCTTTCATCAATAAAATGGATTCGTTTATGAGATATACTGGTTTTATTTATTTTTCATTATTTGTCTTTTTTATGAATATTTTATTTTGTCCTTTTTTTATGAAAGGTTTGTTGTATTTTCTCTGTGAAAGGTTTGTTGTCTCCTTTTTAGAAGGAGTTATTAAGTGTTGATTGAAAAGGATGATGTGAGTTCGCGGGTGACTGGAGAAAATTGAACGAAGAGTGATTGAAGATTGCATTTAATTCGCGAAACAGTTAGTAATTTATTTTTATTTTCGTAAGTAAGATATGCGAATCAGAAGTATGTTGTATGTTCCATGTTAGGTCACTGGGTTTAGATTTCAAATTATCCCAGAAATTTCTTACAAATGTAACTGTTTCATATTCAATTTAATAAAATCTGATAAATTCAAAAAAAAAAAAATTACGTCAACTAAATTTGAAACATTACACGGGACTGGTAATGCGATTCGTCATATAAAGACTGTTAATTGAAATAATAGTTAATTAAAAATATTTTATCTTACTTCTAGAAAATATAAATAAGAAATAAGAAATATTAATTTATTAAACACAAATACCTTAGTTATAATTTAGATAATTAAATAATAATTAATATAGTAATAATTAAATATTTAAAGTAGTATATTCTAAAGGCTTAATTATTTAAAAAACCCTCACCTTTAACTTTTTTTTCGTTTATACCCTGACCTAGGAAAATTGTCACATATACTCATGACCTTGTCTTTATGTTTCACCTCGACCCTCGAGGTATTAAATTTACCTCTTTTCATTTGAAAAAAAGTTTAAAATAGTCCTTCATCTTTAGCATATATTCTAATTATACGTCAATGTTATTAATTATACAAAAATCGAATTTTTTTTGAAAATAATAATATTAGCGGTTTTTAAAATTGGAGTATAATTGTAGGTTGTAATTAATAAAAAATATTTTATTTATTTTATTTTATTTAAATTAAAAAATTAATTAATTTTAGGACTTATTTGAGCGTTTTTATAGATGAAGTATTTGTTTGTAATTTTTTTATTAGAAAAAGGTATAAAATAACTCTTATATTTAGTTATTTTCAATAAATCATTTTTTTTTTGAAATTTGGGGTAGAGGTGAAACATAAAGACAAGGTCATGAGTATTTGTAATACCCCAAATATTTTAAGAATAATTAAGTCGTGCCACGTGTCGTGAATTTCGATAAATTAAGTCAAGATGGATCTAGTTTAATGATATCGGGAATTTAAAGTAATTTTTATTGAACGGATTATTGGGATTAAAGGAAAAGGGTTAGAAAATTAATATATAAAATAAATTATAAATCCCGAGATAAGAATTAGTTCGCCAAGGTCCGCGAAATATTTTATAGTATTTGTGATAAAAGTTTCGAGTCAATTGGAGACCTTTTAAAATTTGGACGCGGATGCGTTTAGGACTAAATTGTAAATTTTGAAAAGTTTAAGGGCTAAAATGTAAATTAGCCAATTGAGCCTCGAGAATTGAAATGAAAAGATTATTAATGGAAAATAATAATTTTGGAGTCGTATTATTTATTTGGATATAAATAATACGTACGTAATCGAGATAAAGTAAATAGTTAATCGTTAAGTTAAAATAGAAAGTTTAAAAGAGAATTGGTTTAAGTTAAAGAGATGAAGGATTAAAAGTGTGCTTTAGCCATATATGTATTAGGAATGAAATAGGAAAGGAAAGCTCCAGAACCTTATAGCAGATCATCTTCTCCTTCTTTCATTTCTCTCGTTGGTTTTGAACGGTTCCGTCGCACGATTCCGTTTCTCGTCCGTTTCCGACGTTCTATAGCTCGAATTGATCGTATTCCAGAGGCGAATCACGGTAAGCTTGACGTATTCTCGTTTAAACGGATATATTTTGAGTTATATCGAGTTAAAGTTTTAGGCCACGAAACGATTTTATCGTTTTAATGATTTTAGGATTTAGATATAGCGTTTTGATTATAGATTGAGCGTTTTGGATAAGTTTAGAGCGTTTTTACGCTAATAGCACGTCGGAACGCCCCGGAAAACGATTCCGGGGATCGTGCACGAAAGTGCACGATCGTGCACAGGAGGTGCACGAACGTGCACCTATGTGTGGTGCACGACCGTGCACCAAGGTGCACGAACGTGCACCAGCAGGACGTGCACGATCGTGCACCCCAATGCACGAACGTGCCCCGGACTTTGATACCTCAGCGATTCCGTTTTGATACTCCATTTATATTTACGTATCGAGACTAAAAATCAATAGATTATCGATTAATTTAAGACGTTAACCTAATGAGGTTAAAAAGGGAATTGATTTAGAAATGATGTTCGAATTGTAAACGAGTTAGACACCGTTTATCGGAGTATACGTGGAGAGCACGACGGTTAATGAATTTATAATGTCACGTCTCGAGTCTAGAGTCAATCCTAGAATAGGATTCTGACGTGAGTCAATTATTTTAAAATAGTTTTAGATCCGACAAGGCAAGGAGCCGATGGACCAGGAGCTCGGGGAGCTAGATGTTTCTGAGCACCGGTACCAGAGTATTTTTGGATAAGCGGTCACTGTGAGTTTATACGATTTGCTTTTAAAGTATTTATTTAAGCAATTATTTTATATTGCTTTTTATTTGAATTGCATGTTTTATATGCGAATTCTTTTTATGAATTGCATATGGTTGATTTGAAACCAGTATTGATCCGATGGAACGTGCTACCTATTGGGCGACAATAGGACTGTGTGATCACCAGTTTTGATATGACTCAGCTGGAAGCTGATGATGAATATGAAATTTACGATTGGGTTATGATTTAGATACGCAGAGTGAACTCGGCTACGGTGTAGCCTGGAAGTCCCCGTATCTAGTGGCTGGGCCACCAGCGAGTTGGACTCGCAGTTGATATTTATGATTGGGTTGATCGATTGATTATTAGTATGTTTGAGGATTAAGGTTTCATTCGGATCCTGTACTTGGCTGCACGAGGTTTGAACGCTATTGCATTGTTTTATGCTTTTTGATTTATATGGATACTTATTAGTAAATGTATAAACTCACTCAGTATATTCCCATATACTGACCCCTCACAGTCTTCCTTTCAGGTTAAAGCATTTTGAAGAACGGACTTCCTCCTTCTTGTTCTGGAAGTCCACAATAGTGAAAGGTCATGTTAAAGAACGTTTTCTTCGTAGAGCTGCAGTAGTCGGTAGATGTCTGTATGGGATGTAAGATTTATATTCAAACGGTTTATTTAAATGGGCAACTCTGATTTGAGATGAAAGTATATATACATTATAATTGTTTATAAATAACGTATTTTAACCGTTGATTTCGTAACCAATTTCCATGAGTGAAATTGGTCAAGATGTTGATTAAAGATAGGGCAGAGCCGGACATGAGGTGTCGCTCGGAAAGACCCTAGTCTATAATAATGATTCGCGATGCTTTTCAGAAAGTAGTAAAGATGTTTTAGTATTTATAATAATAAAGTTTAAAAGGGTTTTCTGAAAATAATTTATATAATATATTTAATTCGCGAAAAATTCATAGTGGTTTTAGGCTTGCTACGGTTTCCGGAACTACCACTCCCGTTCCCTAGCGCCGGTCTCGGCTCAATAAATTGGGTCGTGACAGTATTTGTGACAATTTTTCTAGGTCAGGGTATAAACGAAAATAAAGTTAAAGGTGAGGGTTTTTTTAAGTAATTAAGCCTATTCTAAACAAATTTTAACATGGTATTAAAAGTGGTTTATTTTATTTAGTACTTGATAGATACAGATGTTGGATGTGGTTTATAACTTGAGATATTGAGTATTTGAACTTTGATATCAGGTTCGGGTATTTTGATAGGATGTATGGATTAGTGTATGGGACGTTAGTTCGTTCAGATTGTGTGTCCTTGAACTTATTGGTTTGCGGACCTTTTATAGTGTTTGTGGCGCCCTTTGTCTTTCCTGGTCGATGTGGGATTTGTGATTCCCTTATGTTCCTTCTTATTATATTAGTACTTTAACTCTAATAATTATTTTAAATTTTTTTTAATTAATAATTATATTCTAAAAAGTAAAAAGAACATTAACGTCTATATATATCCCCCTCCCCGCCATCTTATATATATATATATATATATATATATATATATATATATTTTGAAGTGGTTTTTTTTATTTTAGGATATCATGTATTAGAAGTTCTGTTTTCTTTTAGATTCTTTTTACATCAATTTCTCTTTTTAACGTTTATTTAGCGATCTAAACAACATTCTATAAAATATTTCACGGATTAACTCATTCCAAAATTCCTAAAGTATATAATTTTTGTTGGCTTATCCCCTTAAAATCCCCCCACTTTTTACCCCCAATTCGTTTGCACCCTCACGTTGTAAAACCACCAAATATACCCAAATTACGACCTTTCACTTTGAATTGAACCCTCAAGCTTTAAATTAGGGGTGGGCATGGACCGGTTAACCGGTCCATGAGGGTAATTTGTAAACCGGTCCATTGTAATACGGTTTTTAAAATTAAAAACCTAAACCTAAAATTTTAAACGGTTAACCGGTAAATTGGTTAACCATAAAAAACGGTTCGGTTTTTCGGTTTTGCGGTTTTTAACCATATAACCATTAGAAAAATTAAAGACAAAAAAAGATATATTTTTAATTCTATTTGATTTTTTAGCAAACAAAAAAAACTATAGAAATTCAAATTATATTAAAAAAAAATATAAATCTAAACTATCTTATAAATAGTTAAATCAATGCAAATATTTAAAACTATTATTATTTACAAATAATTTATGAGTAATATTAAAGCTAGGTTTGTATTTTTTGAATTGTTTGTAGTGTTGTTCACGTCCACTTTCTACTATTTATAGACTTAAATATTTATATTTTTGTTAAGTAAATATTTTAATAAGGAAAACAAATTTCTTTTACAATATTTTCATATATAAAATCTCCTAAAATATATAAATATTCCTAAATAAAATATATGTCAATATATTTTTATATTTAGATTTTATTGTGTATATTTTAAAATCAATATTATTTTATAGATCATAAAATATATCTTATTAATTATTAAAAATATATGAATATATATATATAAACCGGTTAACCGGTTAACCACGGTTTTTAGAAATCCAAAACCTAAACCTAAACCATTAACCATGAAAACTAAAAATCAAAACCTAAACCTAAACCGTTGGACCGGTTAACCACATTTTTCGGTTCGGTTTTCCGGTTTCGGTTCGGTTAATCGGTTTGACCGGTTTTTTTGCCCACCCCTACTTTAAATTGACCTATTTTTACTTGAAAAATGTTCAAATCAATACTTTAAATTTTAGCATATATTTTAAAATAGGACTTAATATTTTATTTAAAACAAAAATAAACCTATTTTTTCAAGTGAAAATAAATCAATTTAATGCTTGAGGGTGCAATTGAAAGTGAAAGGTCGTAATTTGGATATATTTGGTGGTTTTGCAATGTGAGGGTGCAAACGAATTAGAGGTAAAAGGTGAGGGGTTTTTAAGGGGATAAGCCATTTTTGTTTAAAAAGCCCCTCAATTGCAGCATAGCTCTTTCTAGCCTCTCTTCTTTTATTTTTTGTATTTTTAGGCCCTCCAATGGATGTTTGTCAAACGCTTGGAATCATAACCCAATGAAAACGATTTTGACAAAGAAAGAAGAAGCAAGAAGAAGAAAAAAAAACGAAGCAAAAAAGACTATAAACCTAACGTTATGGCTGAAGGTGGTGAAAGAGAGATTTTTAAAGGTCAAGAGGATTGCGAAGATGGATTCCCCGTTGTCTTCCAAAATGCAAATGTGGAGTACGAGCGAGGGTAATGGTGGCTTGGACCAAAACAATCTTGGCAGACGATTTTTCAAATGCTCTAAACCTAAGGTTAGTTGTTGTTTACTCGTTTTTTTTTCGCAAGCGATTCTTTGGTTGCATTATTACTTTATTTTGAAATATGAATATACCGTGTAAGGTTTATATTTTTGAATTTTGGGTTTCAATTTTTTCAAGTTACTGTTTTTAATTTAGGGTTTTTTGGGTTTTAGTTTTCAAATTAGGATTTGCAATGGTAGAAATCATCATCTGAATTATATTGGTATTGAAGTTTATAGATTCAATTTTTTCAGCTTATGTCAAAAAGTAAAAAATAAATGATCTTAAAAGCAATAACATTCATAATATCCCTAGTAAGGCAGCTCCAAAATTTTAAATTTCAATTGGATTCTTGTAAATGGTTTTGTTTTTCTATGTTAGTGAATGATCATATAAATCAATTTGCTATTAAACTCAAGAGAATACTTCATACACAAAATTATTACACATATCATATGGCGATACCCATTCGGGTGGAGCTGACTTAATAGGACTCGGAAATCCCCTAAACACTCCTTAACTGAATATAGCAGGGGAAACCGAACACCCGCATCTAGTTGTTCAATAAAGATGATTGCCTCATCAGCACTACATCCAGAGCACATACATCCGGAGTGATTCTAATCTTATAGCTCTCAGGGATACTATACAATGCCCGAGCACCCTCTACTTGGTCATCATCCAAAACACAAGGGAAATCCCTTGAAGTCTTCTTATTTAAGAATTTCACCTCGCCCTTAGGCTCGCCCCTTTTAGCCCTAACTCGTTTAGGTTTAATCTCCGCCTTTTTTGGACGAGGGATAAACTTACTCTCCAAATGAACACTCACCCTTTCCCCTAAAGGGACAGACCCACTACCTAGAGGAGGAAAATCAAGGGGGACTTCACTATCATCTTCCGACCAGGATATATGGTCATTAGACTCGGCTACAGGGGATTTAAGTTCCCCACTAGATACAATAACTACCTGGTCATATCTCTCGCCGCTTAAGTCAGAAGAATCAAATGCAGAGGACATTGAAGGATCAATTCACCTCCTCAATTCGGCATGAAATATCAAAAAGGTTTGAGTTTTTTTCGTAAAATCGGTCAAAACAGCTCTTTACATAAAAAAACAGAGAATGATAAGTAATTTGTCATAATGAATCCCAATTAATTATACTTAATCCTAATTAAACTCTAATCAATGCTAATAAATTAAAACTCTAATTAACCTTATTTATAATTGACCAAAATTAACTCTAAAAACCTAATTGATGGATCCGATAAAAGGTTCATGTCTTTTGGGTCGCTCAAAGTTCGTTTTCCTTTGGTCGCTCCATAATAATCTTTTTATATAGTGAACTCCGAGAATGTCCTATAAGACAAACAAGTCATATAAGATTTCAAAGTCTTGGTCTGAAATCCACTCCGAAACTTAAGTTAGTATCAATCTCATATAAAAAGTACTATACAAAAGAGGTAATAAAACTTGACTTACTATAATAATAAGTTGACTTGCCTTATATAGAGACTTGATGAATTGACTTCCTTATAAAATATCAATGTGGAATTTTGCTATAAAGTCGTCATGTGAGGTTTTGCCTTATTCAATCATATGAGGTTTTGTTATTCCATCCCTAATTAACCACAATTAGCCCTAAAAACCTAGTTAACCTACAAAACAAGATTGTTGTTGTTGTCGCCATCAATAGCCTTCAACATCTGTTACAGCTTCACATCAAAACACATAACAAAAGACTAAAGTTGTTGTCACAATGAACGATGAACGAAGAATCGACGAGGGCGAACAAGATGCTACCGTTGATACTGGTTGTCGTATGTCTATGCGGACTGAATGATGATTTTGTTGCGGAATGCTGCAGTTGCTGCTAGTCGATCATAGCTAATGTGGTTGAAGGGAATGTCATTGTTGTTGTTGCTGCTAATTAACTTCCTTTTTTCCTCCACCAATTCTCCTATTTGTTGAGCTCTGATAGAACAGTGGTAATGGTGGAGAAGAAGAGAAAAAAGTGGTGGACGGCGGCAATGGAGGTTGTGGGTGGCGGCAAGTTTAAGTAAAATGAGAAGGGTTTAAGGAAATTGAGAAATAAGGTTCGCATATTTGGCTTAGAAGATGAAATGTAAAAAATGCAAAAAAGTTTTTAAATTTTTAAATAAAAATTCATCTGATATACAAAATTTTAAAATTATAAGGATAAAATTGATATATATTTAAAAAGGCAAAAGGCTCACTTTAGCCCCTAAGGTCGGACTAAAAGAATAAATAAGCCCCTAAGGTCAAGGTTGGCTCACTTCACACCCCGTACTTGTCCAACACGGCTCAGATCACACCGAAAACTTAACACCGTTAATTTCTTCTGTCAAATGATGACGTGGCATATAGGCAAAATGTTCAAAAAAGTCCTTAATGTTAAAAATACTTATCAATTTTATACTTACAATTTTTTTTATCAATTTTCATCCTCTTTTTCATTTAAATATTAATAATTAAAAAATATTTAAAATTAAAATATTTATTAAAGCAATCGAAACACAATTAAACATTTCGAAACAAAATTAAACGCTTCAAGGTCCAATTAACAAATATTCCAACACCCACCGTAAACTACACCAACAAACAAATATTCCAACTAAAAATTAAAAAAGATTTTGCCGGAGAAGACACGTTCGTCTTCTCCGGACTGTTCTTCCCCATGGAAGAACAGATATGTTCTTCCATGGGGAAGAACAGCTGCTGTTCTTCCCCAAGGAAGAACAGCCACGTCGGCTGTTCTTCCTTGGGGAAGAACAGTCGACTGTTCTTCCCATTGGGGAAGAACAGGTCGGCTGTGACCTGTTCTTTCCCAAGGGGAAGAACGGGCCGGTTCTTCTCCAAGGAAGAACAGAGCGGTCGGCTGTTCTTCCTTGGGAAAGAACAGCCTAATGTTCTTCCCTTTGGGGAAGAACAGCCGACCTGTTCTTCCCAAATGGAAGAACGGATCTGTTCTTCCATGGGGAAGAACAGATCTGTTCTTCCCTTTGGGAATGAACAGCCAGGTCGGCTGTTCTTCCATGGGGAAGAACAGCCGAAGAAGACGAACGAGTTCGTCCCGTTCGTCTTCGTCGATGATTTTTTCTTTTTCTTTTAGTTTTATTTTTTTTTTAATTTTAATTTTTAATTAGGTTTAAATTTTTAATTTAATTAGGTTTAAATTTTATTTTAATTGATTTAATTTAATTTTAATTTATTTAATTGAATTATGAAACGTTTAATTAGGATTCGAAGTATTTAATTGTGTTTAATTGTTTTAATAAATATTTTAATTTTAAGTATTTTTTTTAATTATTGATATTTAAGTGAAGAAGAGGGTGAAAATGGTTAAAAAAAATTATAAATATAAAATTGGTAAGTATTTTAAATATTAAGGATGTTTTTGAAATTTTTCCTTCCATGCCACGTCATTATTTAACTGAAAAAACTAACAGCAGTGTAATCTGAGCCGTTTTGGACAAGTACGGGGTGTGAAGTGAGCCAACCTTGACCTTAGGGGCTTATTTATTCTTTTGGTCCGACCTTAGGGGCTAAAGTGAGCCTTTTGCCTATTTAAAAATCATTGAGTGTTAATTTTACCAATGTAATAAATATTAAAGATCAATTTTTTAGGGTGTCGATATTTCCAAAGCTAAAATTACTAGGGAAAGAGCAATGCTTTTGAATTTGACAATATTATCCTTATTTAAATATGAGTTGACTTGTTCTTCTTTAATTTGGTTTTTCTTCTTCGAAAATAACCTAACTAAATTAAATAGAATAATCAACATTTCTTTTCTGTAACATTTTTTGAGCCTCTCTATACTACCCATCTTTAAATCTGAGACATTCTTTTATTTTTGTGTTTCGTTTTTTTACTGGATTTGTGTTCAACCATTTTGTGGTTTCCTGGAATTATTAAAGTTTAATCAATACTTCATAAATATATGAAAACGTAGAAGGATGAAGGTTTGGGCTTGTGCTTAATACCTGCAAGAATAGACAATCAATTAATGGAAAACATCAATCATCAATGGGCAATTTGGATTTTAATGGTTTCGGCAGACTTAAATTTCTATGGAAAAAATCAATCATCAATCAATTTTAAGAAATGGTTAGCAGAGAGAGATTTGAAAAATATTTGCAGGAAAGGATCATAGAATCACTCTAATTTACGAATTAGTTAAGTATTTTGGAAAAAAAATAGAATAAAAAGAAAAAAATAGATTCAGATTTGATTAAGGATAAATTTGTCAAATTCAAAAAACTGCTCTTTCCCTATTAATTTTAGCTCTGAAAATAGCGCCACCCATTTTTTAACTTTTTTCATTATTTAATGGAGGGTGTGCTTCACTTGCGGGTGAAAGTGTGGGAGGATGCATTTGTTTTGGCTTGACATAGTTGTAGTTATTTTGATCCGATTTCGTGAACTTCGGCCATTTTTAATAGACCTAATGTCTTAAAAATTTCCGACTTTTTACCTCATTTTCAATCCTATCATGACGTTGCAAATCAGTCAATTTTACCCTATTTTGTATTTTTTCATTTCAATTGTACCCTGAAACATAAAATTGACATTTTTTTTATTTGACAAAAGTTCAAAAAAATTCTCTAAATTAACCCTTTTTTTATTAGATTAACTTTTTATATCAAATTAATCATTTTTAAAAAACATTTTGAACTTTTATTAAATAAAAAAAGGGAAATTTTATGTTTTAGGGTACAATTGAAATGAAAAAAAATACAAATTAGGGTAAAATTGACAAATTTTCAACGTCAGGGTAGGATTGAAAAGGGGACGAAAGGTCGGGATTTTTTTAAGGCATCAAGCCTTTTTAATATTCCGTACAAAATTGAGGGGTGAAGTGATCCTTTGTTTGTTTTACGAGTGATCAAATTATTCTCTTATTTGTTATTTTCATTTTATAAAAGCTAGTGTATCAAAATAATCCTTTAGTTCAATCGATTGAATACAAATCAAATGATGATTAAAATGTTGTTTTTGTCAAAGTTATTAGAAACTGAGTCAATCGGGTTGACTTAATCTATCAATGATTCAAATATTACTAAAATGTTTAATTCTTTTGTCAAATTTGTTTAAAAATAAAAAACATCAGCTAAAATCTTCAGTAAATATCTAAAAACAATAATCAAACTTTTTAAATAAAACAAAAGTAACTATATCATTAGACCAAATTAGAAATTTTAGGGTTAATGTCTTAAAAAACCCTGACCTTTCATCCCTTTTTTCAATCCTACACTGACGTTGAAAATTTGTCAATTTTACCTTATTTTGTATTTTTTTATTTCAATTGTACCCTAAAGCATAAAATTGAGCTTTATTTTTTTTTAGCAAAAGTTTAAAAAGGTTCTTTAAAAATGGTTAATTTAATATAAAAAATTAATCTAATGCAAAAATGATCAATTTAGAGATTTTTTAAAACTTTTACAAATAAAAAAGGTCAATTTTATGCTCCATGATACAATTGAAATGAAAAAAAAATGCAAAATAGGATAAAATTAACTGATTTTCAACGTCAGGATATTACTGAAAAGGGAATAAAAGATCAAAGTTTTTTAAAATATTAGGCCAAAATTTTATGATTTGAATGCATTTGATTTTGGATCAATTCTTATTTGTAGAATCATATTAATTTTAGGGGTAATGTTATTTTTTTTTTAAATTCATAAACTATACCGGTTTTTTCAAATTAATCACGAACTTTAAAAGTCTCAATTACATGAAAGAAGTTTTATTTTTTAATTTAATGCATATGCTGACGTGACACTCATTCATTGGTGTGATTTTTGCTTAGGTGGACATCATTTTTGACGGTCACGTCATCATATTATGACCTTATGTATCGAATTGAGAAAAATTGAAGCTTTTTACATACAATTTTTGTGATTAAATTAAAAAATGATATAGCCTTAATTTTATAATGGATTAATTTTGTTAAGTTAAATTATTCAATTCAATCCTTTATTTTGGTTTTGATCAACCTTAAATGGATATATCTTTTCATCAAAAAAATAAAAACTGAATTTATCTAAATTAGTACTTCACAATTAATTATAATATCAAATTAAAATGGCGCAAATTATTTAAAATTATAATTTTAATGTGTTCTATAATTTTAATACTAATTTCAATTTTGACAATTTAACTTATAAATTACCATTTCTTTGTATTCGAAATATTGAACAATTTTTTTAATAAATAAAAAGCAAATGTGACGTTGGAAATAAATTATTATCACACCCACATTAGTAGAAAATTGTTTTATTTTTGGAATTGTAAAAATTTCAAAATTAATGTCTGTTATTGTTAAAATTAAATTCTTTTTTAAAATTATAAAGTATACGCTATATTTTGTGACTATATGATATTTTTTTTTAAAAAAAAAGAGAATGTAACCGGATTTTCACGATCGTGGAAGTTGGCCATTTAGAAAGGAAATACTAAAAAAAAAGAAAAGAAACCATTATTTTCTCTTGAACTTTTACTGCACTAGATGCAGAAATTAAAAAAACAATAGAAAACAAAACAGATCTGGGTCATAAAAGTTTCATAAAGTCAAAATAACGAATTAAAAAAATTTAACATTTCACACAAATATTTATCATGCGTATTCCATCACTACCATATTGAGATCCACGGAAGAAACCACTTTCTCTGGTTCATTAACAAAATATGGGTTTCATGGAGAAATTTGACAAGTTTTTCGATACTATTCCGGCGATGGATCTGATGCGTTCCGAAAAAATGAGTTTCGTGCAACTCATCATTCCCGCCGAGTCCGCTCACCGAGCCATCTCTTATCTCGGTGAACTCGGCCTTCTCCAATTTCGCGATGTGAGTTTTCCGAGTTAGATCCGAGTCTCTGTTTTATTCATTTTGCGTTAATTATGAGGATAATGTTAGTTAAGCATGATTTTTTTTTTGAATTGGCAGTTAAATGCTGATAAAAGTCCTTTTCAACGGACGTTTGTTAATCAGGTAATTATTTTTCTCTTTTTAAATTTTAATGCTCTTTAAATTAGAATCTGTTATCTTGTAGCAATGCTTTGTGCACGCCAATTTGGTGTTTCTGGCAATTTAAATATCAAGTTATGAGCAAATTGTAGCTTATGTAGGGTGGTTAATTTGTTTTAGTCTGTTAAAATCCATGTAATCTAGCAATTATATTATGCTTATAGTTAGTTAAATACGGGTTGATCGATGAAGTGCTTCCGGTGCGCCGCATTATATTTTTTTTGCCTGTAGAACTCTAGAACTAACGAAATGTTTTCGGTATCCTTTGTACAATCTACAAAATCTACAAGAATTTGATTCATTTGTCTTCTATTTACTCAATTCTCATGATTGGAAAGCCTGTAGTTGCAGGAATTCAATTTATTCAACTTAGAAAGACCAATGCATTTTGACAAAAATGAAATTGTGCCGAAAGTGGCATGCATTTTTCTGATTTAAACTATTTATTCTACAAAAGTTTACACATCCTTTTTCCTTGATCCGTTTTCTTTTTACTAAATTCCACTCGCTTCATTTGAGTGATCATTTAGAGTCTGTCAGGATAGAGGCGTTGGTTGTAGATGTAAGCACTTGAAGAAATGTGGATTAACTTGAACCCTGACATCCAGTCTAAAATATTGTTTTGTTAGCAAACTGCCTATTTTCTTTGTGTTAACAGGGTCAGGACCATGTCAAAACAATTTCATTTGTATAAGAACTTAAAGTACCCGGAGGTTTAGATAGTGAAAACTGGACCAAGTTGCTTTTGAACAAAATCACGAATAATTGAAGTTTTACTCTTCTTCACGACTTAAACTACATTAACCGACTGCCATATTTTTTATGATTTTTAATTTGTATTTCACTTTAGAGTTTGAGTAAATTTAAGTTGCAACAGCGGATTACTTTTTGTTTGTTTTTTTTAATGTTTGAGGGATCTTTCCATAGGTAAAACGATGCGGAGAGATGTCAAGGAAGCTTCTGTTTTTCAAAGATCAAATCACTAAAGCTGGTTTATCATCTTCGACACTTCCTGCTGTGGAACCAGATCTTGAACTGGAGGAATTAGAGGTACATTTACATACCAGTGCCTTGTTTGGTGACACCTGGAATTTCATTTTATTTTTTTTGCTTTCTATTATGTGATGCCAGTAATCATTAGTAGAATTTACAGGAGGCACTAATCAATATTTACTTCAGATAGGATTATGATAACTTTGTTCTAATAAAATTCATTCTGTTTTTAACTTCACATTCTGTCAGATTCGACTTGCTGAACATGAACATGAGCTACTTGAGATGAACTCTAACTCTGAGAAACTTCAACGATCATACAATGAGCTTTTAGAGTTTAAAATGGTATTGCAAAAGGTAATATTTTTGCTCTCATTTAATTATGAGCACTTGTTGGCTCAGGATATGTTACATCATAAGTTTTTTATTTTATTCATGTTTCCATTGGATCCTCCACTTTTCTTTTTCACGAGTGTCTTCACTGGTATCTTGTTTACACTAATAGTTACTTGGTTCTTTTATTGGCATGGATGATACCTTATGTGATGAATTGACATGTCACCAAGCTAGAGGCTTGTGGCTAGTCCATTAAATTTCATTAATAAATAAGTTAACCGCGGAAGAAACTAATAAACAGCAGTGTAGTGTAACACTATATTTAGTTAAAGCCACATTGATGATCTTAGTTGAGTTGAATGTGTAATTATTTTATAGTGTGACACTTCTCATTTTTACATTTTGATTCACTCTGCATGGTCCTGTGAATTCCAATCCATTAAGTAACTAATAGACTAATTGATTGCTTTTTCAATTGCTCTCTCTTTTTTGAGTTCTGCATTAACTATCAAGCTATTTGATTGTTTTAATGAAGTTGATTCCTAGGTAGGCTTTTATTGTAGTACTGGAAGTTGGAAATTATGTTAGATGGACCTTCTTATATGCTGTCTAAAATTCAAATTGTTAGGTGGGGCTCCAACAATAATTATTACTTATTATTATTATCTCTAACACACCCCGCACGCGAATTGACTTGAAGCGTGAACAAGCATAGACCCACTTTACCTTATGCATTTAATTAATCAAATGGGGGTTGCCGAGGATCAAACTCTAGACATTTCGATTCACAGAAGCTTTGCTACAATATCAAATAATCAGTTCACCTAAAAGCTTGCCCTATCGGATGTGGGTCCAACCATAGTTATCATTATCTCTAACATAAGAGAAAGATGAAAAATGTTAAATAGTAATTTTTTTATCAGAAATTACAGGATATGTATTTATAATTTTTGTTCTTCCCTTGTATGACCTCGTTAATAATTGTTTCTTAGAGAATGAATTTAGTAATTTTCCAAGCATTTTATTGCTGTTATTTTTATTTCTTTTTAATTAATCTTTGAATACTATCTTTGTAGTGGAGGTCGTAATGCATAATTTTTTCCTGATTTCTTCTATCTATCTTTGTGGCGAAATTCCAGGCAGTTGGCTTTCTTGTGTCAAGCAATAGTCATGCAGTTGGAGAGGACAGAGAACTAAATGAAAATGTGTATTCAAACAATGGTTACAGTGACACAGCTTCATTACTTGAACAGGTCTTTTCCATGATGTATTAATTATTTGTGTGAAATTATATACATCTTTCTGCTTAACAATGTGCATTGAATACATATTTCATTAGATATATTTTATAAGTTTCAACCATCGTATTTCTGTTCCCACATTCATGATATTCTTGTTATTTTACAGGAACTGAGTTCCGCGCCATCAAACCAATCTGGTTTGAGATTTATCAGTGGTATTATACCTAGACACAAAGCTCTGAGTTTTGAGAGAATGCTATTTCGTGCTACAAGGGGAAATATGCTTTTCAATCATGCATCTATCGATGAAGAGATTATGGATCCTGTGTCCGCCGAAATGGTTTTTTTTCTTTTCGTTCTATATGTTCCCTCATGTTTTATTTTCTGATTTGTTTCTCTGGAGCTGTCAATTTCATTTGACTTCATATTCTTTAGTGTACTCTAGTTTTAGCCGCATGCTTTGTTAAGTGTATGAACTAGTAATTGAATTTGTGCAACAGTCTGATTCCTCATGTTTTACCTTTGCAGGTTGAAAAGACTGTGTTTGTCATTTTCTTTTCAGGGGAGCAGACAAGAGTGAAAATATTTAAAATATGTGAAGCGTTTGGGGCTAATTGCTATCCTGTCCCTGAAGATATAACTAAACAGAGACAAATAACCAGAGAAGTAAGTGCTGTGTGATGTTTTCATGTGGTGCGAGAGGGAATCTCTTTTAGTCAGAACATATGTAATTAGTGTGCCCTCAACTCATTTATGACATGTCTTTTTGCTGTTTATTTTAGGTTTTGTCACATCTTTCTGAATTGGAGGCCACTTTGGATGCTGGAAATCGCCATCGAAACAAAGCCCTTACTTCTATTGGGTTCTATCTAACAAAATGGATGAAATTGGTACTAAGTCCTGTAATTTGTACTTCTTTTGTTTTCTTAATGAATGATTTGTGGCTCCCTATTTACATGCTGCTTGTCTCTTCTGAAGGTTCGTAGTGAGAAAGCTGTATATGATACATTGAACATGCTTAATTTTGATGTCACCAAAAAATATCTTGTTGGAGAGGGCTGGTGCCCCATCTTTGCAAAAACTCAGGTACAGTGTATATGTTCTTTTGATTGTATGTGGAGTTATGATGATTGCTTAACTCTACTTTCAGTTATTTTGTTAAGACACTTGTGAGCTTGTATATCTCAAGGGAAGACGTGCTATGATTGAACAGATTCAGGATGCACTACGTCGTGCAACATTTGATAGCAGTTCACAAGTGGGCATAATATTTCATGTGATGGAAGCTCTGGAGTCACCTCCTACATGCTTTAGAACAAACCGTTTTACGAATGCATTTCAGGAAATTGTCGATGCATATGGGTCAGTTCTCTAATGTCATTCTATCATGGCTTCATGTTGTCTTACATGTTATTACTTCTTTCGTTATATTTTTTTTTTTTTTAAAAGAGCTCTTTTTATTTCTGTAACCGAAGGTGATCTTCCATGTGAAACATTTTATGCACCGGGTTTAATACATCTTATTCTGATGCATCAACAATGAGAGGTTAATTGTCACAAACATAGATGGCTGCAGGACAGCTCATTTTGTTACCTGGCTTCCTGGGTACCACTATCAGTAATAGTTATTGATCAGATTATAAATCAAAAGTGAGGGTTATGTCTGATATTTCTTGCTAACAAGTGTGATATTAGTGAACAGTTGCAGGGTCATAAACCACAAATGCTGCATGATATCG
This sequence comes from Mercurialis annua, assembly GCF_937616625.2. Taxonomy (NCBI): domain Eukaryota; kingdom Viridiplantae; phylum Streptophyta; class Magnoliopsida; order Malpighiales; family Euphorbiaceae; genus Mercurialis; species Mercurialis annua. The sequence goes on along the minus strand of NC_065570.1, from coordinate 50,790,021 downwards.
CCATTTCTATCATGTTCTTCATACTCTGTCTTGTAGTTGATGTTACATATTTTTGATTTAAATGGATTCTTTTTTAGTTTCAGGAGTTTCTAGTTAGCTGTATGAAGTTGTGTTTTATTTATATTCACCATCCATTCATTAAGCTGCCTATGGAACTAATTCAAGAATCGATTGGCAGTGTTGCTAGATATCAAGAAGCAAATCCTGCTGTCTATGCTGTTATTACCTTTCCATTTCTTTTTGCGGTAATGTTTGGGGATTGGGGTCATGGAATATGCTTGCTGATTGGAGCTTTAGTCCTTATCGCTCGTGAAAGTAAGCTCAGTTCTCAGGTATGATTGTTTTTATTTATGCATTAAAAGGTTTCTGAAAAGTGCTATTTTCCAAGAGTCAGTTTCCAGTAATTTAAAATAAAAGTACTTTTTATAGTGACCTAAAAGTTCTTCAAAATGATTTGGTCCTTTTCATGTCATTTAATATTTGGTCAAATGTTGTGCTGAAATTTAGTTCTCCAAGGTGAATTAAACAATTTTTATGAAAAGATGTTCTAACTGCATCACATGTAATATGAGTAATGTTTAGGTAATATTTGAGCATGCATGGCTTCACTTCACTTCATGATCATATTATTAATTTCCAATTTATCTATGCTATTTGCAGTTTATTATCTGAGTTGATCCTGATACATTATTTTATTCTTTTGGATTTTCCCATTTTGACGTTGGCACTAGCACTAAATTGAATGTTTAACTCCTTCCAGAAACTTGGAAGCTTCATGGAGATGTTTTTTGGCGGCCGCTATGTACTCCTTTTAATGGCATTGTTTTCAATTTACTGTGGGCTGATTTACAATGAGTTCTTTTCTGTTCCTTTTCACATATTTGGTGGGTCTGCTTACAAATGCCGAGACACCACGTGCAGGTACATGTATTTTACATCTACATGCCATGTTGGCTAGAAACTTTATTGAAGTTCAACTCATATGCATGATAATGATCTTCTATTTGTTGATACCTTGTCTAGGGTTTCATAATTATGGGAATATGGTTGTAAATATATCTTTATGTTTTAATTAATGCTAAATCTTTCTGAGGCGTCTAATGTATAGATATGTAATTTATCTATTACATTTTTTCAGATGATAGAAGTGTTTTTAGAAGATGCATGTTTATCATTTGGAAAAAAAGGGAATAGAAAACAAAATGAATGTATAACGTGTCAAAGTGACAATGTATTATACATAAAGTCAATTTGGTCCTTAACAAGCCAAATTATGCAAAGAAAATTATGGATGAAGTTGCAATGGAATTCCTAATATAATTGGATATTTTAATGCAGTTTACTGAAACAACAGTTTTACTAATGTTGGGTTCTCATGCACCACTTTTTTTACATTCAGTTTTTATCACTCTTGTTCCATTTCCCTGAGGGCTGTAGCTGTGGATTTTATCATGATAATTATGGTCTTTTGTTTACTTCGGTCTGATACTTTTTCCTTGCATCTTTTCATCAGCGATGCACATACTGTTGGTTTAATCAAATACCAAGATGCATACCCTTTTGGTGTGGATCCCAGTTGGCGTGGAAGTCGTTCAGAACTGCCCTTTCTGAACTCTCTCAAGATGAAGATGTCAATATTATTTGGTGTTGTGCAGATGAATTTAGGAATTCTTTTAAGTTACTTTAATGCACGTTTTTTCCGAAGCTCAATAGATATAAGGTTTGCTTGTTTTCTTTCTTTCTTTCTCAGTTGCTTTGTTACATTTAAAGAGGATATAGTCGATGAAACTTTTTTCGCCTTTGGTTTTAGGTATCAATTTGTGCCACAAATAATCTTCCTCAACTCCCTTTTTGGGTACCTTTCGCTACTCATTATCATCAAATGGTGCTCTGGCTCACAGGCGGACCTTTACCATGTGATGATTTATATGTTTTTGAGTCCTACTGATGAGCTTGGTGAAAACCAGTTGTTTTGGGGACAGAGACCATTGCAGGTATGAGTATGGTTATCCTATCCGTTTTTTCCAGCTACGTGCACAACACATATGTTGCTAGTCTTCATTTTAGTGAATTTATTCTTGAATCTGGCAGATCATGTTGTTACTGTTGGCTATAGTTGCAGTTCCGTGGATGCTGTTTCCTAAACCTTTTATTTTGAAGAAGCTTAATACTGAGGTAATTTTTTTTTTTTTCATCTTTTGCCTTTTTTCAAATTTTTGAGTCTTACTTGAGTCTCGAATAGATTTATACAACAAAAGTTAATGAAGTGATGTATACATGCGCACAAAAAAAAAGGATTACAGATGATATTGGTTTACTTGCAATGTTAATTAAGATCCATTCGCTATTGGCGTTTAAAAAGGCATTAAGGATGTAACTTCTTGTTCTTATATATGAAGATTTACGTTTGATTGAAATGTTGAAATGTTTTTTACCCTCGAGTTCCTGCATGGGATACGCTTGCTATTTTCATGATAGGCCTTGTATCAATAACTAAAATAAAAACGGAGTACATATTTATGGAAACTTTTTTAAATATTTATTTACTAATTTTTCTTGGTGATACAATATAGAGATTTCAAGGTCGAACCTATGGGCTTCTTGGCACCTCTGAGATGGATCTTGATATGGAGCCTGGTTCTGCTCGACCGCAGCATGATGATTTTAATTTCAGTGAGGTGTTTGTACACCAAATGATACACTCCATTGAATTTGTGCTTGGTGCAGTTTCAAATACAGCATCATACCTTCGACTCTGGGCTTTGAGGTGCAGCCATGAAGTCTTTGTTCTTAATTCTGTTTTATTTATCTCGTCTTTCATAGTTTTGTAATTTAAATATATGATTTCTATTGCAGCTTGGCACACTCGGAACTGTCAACTGTTTTCTATGAGAAAGTCCTTCTCCTTGCTTGGGGGTAAGTAATTTTCTTTCTCAATATGAATGGCATGCTATTTTCTGCCTCTTCATACTATGTCTTGAAACATTATCCTCTTGTTCTTTTAATTGCAGTTGCTAGTTCTATACATAATTACATATTATTCTATATGGTCTTTACCAAAGACAAGTATTCGTAAATAGAAAGGATAATCTAAATTCTTCATTCATGTGATGAACCAATTCGGGCGGATTGTTATCAATACCGGAGGGGCGAGCCTGTGTGCCTTAAAACTTATTAAGCAGTCGCTATTAGGCATGTGTCTAGGCACAAAGGTACAATATAGTGGCGCCTGTCAATAATTGGCTCAAAGAATCTCTTGTTTAATCCAAATGAATTCTGAAACGAGTTTATTTGCAAATGAAATGGATTAAAGACTAGAATTGAACCAAAACAAGTTGTAGCATTAGAAACTAAAAGAAATAAGGGGCCGTTTGGTTTAAGGTTGGGAATGAGAATCGAAATGGGAAGGAATGGGAATGGGAATGATTGTTTTCATTTTTTGTTTGGTTCAAAGTGTAGGAATGGGAATGGATAAAGTTTAATAAAAATATTATTTATTATTTATTAAAAATATTTTTTTTATTTTTTGAAATATTTTTTATATAAAATAAATTATTTTTTTAAAATAAATTATTTTTTTAAAATAAATTATTTTTAAAAAAACAAAAAAATTAGTTAAATTAAAATATTTTTTATAAAAAATATTAAAAAATATTTTTTTTATTTTAAGTATATTTTTTAAAATTTAAAAGTAATTTTTTTAATAATTATATATTTATTATTTATCATTAAAATATTTTGTTAAATTTTGATTCCCATTCCCAAAAGTTCATTCCCATGGGGTAAGGGGGGAATGGGTGATTCCCAAGAAGGGATAATCACATTCCCATTCCCTAGTGTAATTTGACAAAACAAACACAAAAAATGAGAATCATTCCCATTCCCATTCCCCCTTTTTTTGGCGAACCAAACGGCCCCTAAGTGTAAGGTGGGCTTTTCAAACTTAAAAAATAGCATCCCTCCAAAAATATTGAATGAAATGATTTTGAAGAAAATAATAGAGAATATTAGAAGAGGAACTTGGAAGTGATCAATATAAACTCAATGATAATAATGAAGGAAAAAAAAATCATATTTTGTCTTGATGATGCCTTGACAAGTTTTTTAGAAGATTGTTAAGCTGTGTGTGCGCGCGCGCATGTTGACTTGTGTGTTTTGAGTATTACTATTATTTTTAGTCATAGCTTTTTATGAGTTTGTTAGCAGGACAGTTCAGTTTTTTATTTTCATGATTTTACGCCTTGTTTCGGTAAGGCGTGTGTTTGCCTTGCACCACATGCTCTAGAACCTCTTTGCATCTTCGCTAATCTCGCGCCTGAAATCTATGCTTTCATTATCAGATTGAAAATAAAAAAGCACTTCTAAAATATTTTGTTGCATCTAGTTTAGCAGAGCATTAATATGTTCATTATCCGACTAATTATTATTACAGGTATGACATTCTTGCTGTCCGGTTAGTGGGACTCGTAGTATTTGCTTTCGCCACAGCCTTCATTCTACTCATGATGGAGACACTTAGTGCATTCCTACACGCCTTAAGACTTCACTGGGTAGAATTCCAAAATAAATTCTACCACGGCGATGGCTACAAGTTCAAACCTTTCTCATTTTCTTTGATAAACGATGACGACAATTAGTCAGCCTGCACATATTTTCGATTTTGGTTTTGCATACGAGGCGCCAGAGATTTTTGCTGAGAGAACCATTTGCAACAAAAAGGATTGAACCGGCAGACGTTAGTGCCTTTTTCGCCCCCGACATTAGAGCTGCTGCACGGGTTTAACATAGAAATGTGAAATGCCGACTCATAATTCTTTGGGTTTATGGTATATATATAAGGTTTGGTTACAGCCACGAAAGGCCAATAGATTATAAAGAGGATTAGTGAAAATTATTTGTAAAGAGGGAGGTAAAATTTAAATACGCCATGTACCTTTTTATTACTTTCTGGATAGAAATAGAAACGTGAAACTATACAACAGAAGTTATGGATTTTGTAGTTATTGGAGCCTTCTGTTTAAGTTTTAAGTTTAAGTTTTGAGTAATTCGCAATACTGTTGCAAATTTTTGTATACCTCTTCACTTACATCAGAGAGAAATTAATGGCTTTCACTGTTCAATCTGTCTCCTCTGTATTTTTTTTACTTATGTTGATGACTCTAAGTAGGGGTGTGTAATGGAGTCGAGTTGAAATATTATCAAACTCGAGTCCATCCTGACTTTTCAAATTTTGAAGTTCAAAGTTGATGTAAGTTTGATCAAGTTTTATTTAGAAGTTGTAGAATAATACAGAAACGAGTTTGTTTCAATTCAATTATTTGTGTATATATTTAAAAATTTAAAAATATTACTAGTAAAAATGTTTCTAATTAAAGAATAAAGAAGTAAATTAATTAAAAAGCAAGTAGGCACAAGAATTTATTGAAATCTTAGGTCATGTTTAGTTGTAGAAAACATTTTCTATTTTCTGTTTTCATTTTTCTTCTCATTTTCTCTATTTTTCAGTTTTTTGTTTTCCAAATAGAAAACTAGAAAATCAAAATTTTATTTGCTTATCTAATTTTTTTATTGTTTTCTATTTTCTATTTTCTAAAATTAAACAACATACTACATCTTTTTAACGAGATTTTTGTATTTTTATTTTTCATGAATGTTGTTTAACCTCAGAAAAAATTAAAAAGAATTGAAATTCGAGTTTTAATTATTTAATATTTAATTTAAAATAAATACTTAATTTAAATATGAGGAGAAAATATGTCTTAAAGAACTTTTTTTATATCATGATGAATGTGTATGACTTTATTCGAAAATAATATGGTTGGATCATTAATTATGTTTAAAAACCGGTCCAAAAATGAACTAAGAGATTTTAGGCCGGTTCAAAAAAAAAAGTTGGAACCAAAAATGTCGGTTGGTGTATTTTAAAAAATATAAATTTTAAATTATATACTAAATATGTTTATATAATTCATTGCTAATATAATTAATTATATTAAATTTATTTTAATGTATTTTTTAATTTTTCGAATCGGGTGCAGCCGGAATTTACCGGTTTAAAAACGGTCCGAAACAATTCAAGAGTCGGTTTAGGGCCGGTTCAAGTGTTTCTCGAACTGTGAACTATAGAGTTATAAACTGTGCTCATTTCTACATGCAAGTGTTTATTAATGATTAAAAAAATTCATTAATATTAAGATTGAATAAATATTGATTCTCGTTGTTAAATTTTTAAATTAAATATTTTTAGTATTTTTTGAACTTGTTAGATAGAAATATCAATTAAAAAATTGTGTTTTCTAAAAGTTAATTTTAATAAAGGAAAAGTGAGAAAACATGTTTTTGGTGTTTTTCAACCATTAGTTATAAGAGAAAATTAGGGAATACACTCCAATTTTGAAAATATTTATATAGATTACCTCCCTTATTAAAAGATATAAAAAATACTTCCTCTTTTATTGTTATTTGTGTATTTACTCCCACGTGTCATTTTTAATTATATTTGCGCTGTTTCATTGTTTTTTACGCCGTTTTATTTAAAAGTTTTCTTTTATACTCTTAGGGCAGTTATTGCTCATTATTTCCTGTTTCCCTCTTTTCTCTTCTCTTCTATTCTCTCTCGTTCTCGTTCTATTTCACTCTTCGTGTTTTCTGATTTATTTGCTCTTCACTGTATCGTTTTTTGATTGTTGTATCTTCCATTGTTACTGCTCTATCATCTGCATTGTTCATCGGTGAGTGATTTCTCTAATTTTTTTTTATTTTTAACGGTTATGCTTTTGTTATATCTTATTTTTTGTTGTGTTAGATCTAGGATTGTGTTTTTTTTATGATTTTAATAGTTTTTTTTATCTTACAATATGAATTGCAAATGATTTTGTATTAAAAATTTGTGAATCTGTTAATGCATGTACAATTATTGATATTTTGTTAGTTCTTATCACTGATTTCGTTTTTTTATACTTTTTATCTCCAGTTTTTATTATACATTATGTCTGATACTGATTTTGATCAAACATTATCGGAATTCTTGATTCAATTGAAGAATCCTGACATTGCTCCTAAAGAAATGGAGGAAGCTTCTGATTCTCCGGTCCGTATGAGTTTGAGGAAAAAGACTATTGGTAGTAAACCTGTTACTCCTAAAATAGAGAAGAAAGCAATAAAGAAATCAAAATCTGTGCAGAAGTCTGTTGCTGGAAAAAGGAAAGCAAATTTTGTGGTACCTAAAAGAGATATTAAGAGGAAAAGGCTTGGTACTGATAATTTGAATAAGAATGATTCATTTCAGGTATTTTTTTGATTAATTGTGTTTTTTTCGTATTGTACTGATAATCGAATGATAATATGATTATAACATGATGACAAGTTGATGATAACATGATGATAGCGTTATGTTAGTATAAATGTGTATACTGATAATATTATGATAATATGCTTTTTTGTGATAATATTGTGCAACTTGTATGTGTTCAGTTGTTTGGTAATATGATGATAATATAAAATATTTGTTTCTGTTGATACTCTTATGATAATAGTATGTCATTTTGAGAGTGTTGTTTTTTCTGGTAGTTGTATATGTTCAGTTATTTGATAATATGATGATAATATAAAATATTGCTTTTATGTTGATACTCTTATGATGTTTTTAATAGTTTTTGTATAACTGATGACAATTTTATGACAGTATGATACCATGATGGTAAGTGTACTGATAATCGAATGATTATATGATTATAACATGATGATAAGTTGATGATAACATGATGATAAGTTGATGATAACATGATGATAGCGTTATGTTAGTATAAATGTGTATACTGATAATATTATGATAATATGTCATTTTTTGTGATAATGTTGTGCAACTTGTATGTGTTCAGTTGTTTGATAATATGATGATAATATAAAATATTTGTTTCTGTTGATACTCTTATGATGTTTTTAAATACTCTTTGTATAACTGATGACAATTTTATGACAGTATGATACCATGATGATAATGATGTTTTTTTATAATAATATTTTTGTATAACTGATAACATTATGATACCATTTATAATACTCTTTGCATTTGTGTTTATTGCAAACATTTGATTTGTTACTTGGTCCAAAGGATCGGTTTGTCGGTAAAGTTGGAAATGCTTCACAGAATGCAGTGCTGAAACACATAAAATCGAAGCTTAGTGAAGATCAGTTAGCAACGTTCAAGAACAGTAGGTTTGGTGCCTTTCTAGAACTTGACAAGGATGTACTGAGTCTTAGACTCATACATGCCATACTTTTAAGGGAAGTTCATCACAGCAATTTGTCAGAGCTTTGGTTTCATTACGGTTCGCAGAATATGCGATTCAGTCTATATGAGTTTGGTCTTGTTAGTGGACTTGTTTGTGTTGGTGATGTGTCAAGGTTTTCTGGTCATTTTAAGGACAATAATTTTTTTAATAAATATTTTGGTGATGTGAGCAAGATTACCCGTCAGGTTATTGAAGCGAAATTTAAAGAGGCTGCGTGGGAGAATGATGAAGATGCTGTAAAGTTTGCAAAGCTTTACATGGTTCAGTGTTTTTTATTGGGTCATCTTGGGACTACTTTGGTTGACGATCGGTTCATTCACTTGCTTGACTGCCCTGATTATGATGATTTTCCATGGGAAAATATTCATTCCAGTTATTTGTTCAGTCTACTAAGAACAAGCTGTGGACTAAACATAATGCATCAAGTCAATCTGCTTTCTATCGTTTGTATGGTTTTCCGCATGCTATTCAGTTTTGGTTTTATGAAACAGTGGTTTCTGTGCCTGAGTATTTGTGTACTTTGAGCAATGCTGCTGTTTATCCTCGATTACTGCGTTGGAGTCCGAAGGATATTAAGAAAATGCAAAACTTTGACTTTCAGGTTTTTGATGATGGAACTGAAAAGGTATTATGATTCTTATTTAACTTTTTTTCTTTTATTGATTTGTGTGTTATTTGTGAGATAATTATTTTTTATTTTTTATAGGTCTCAGTGCTTTCAAATATTGTAGCAAATGAGTTTGTGTCAAGTCAACTTATTGTTACTGGACTAAATTATCAAGGTCAAGTTGTGAAGCGAGCAAGAACTTCTGCTTCTGATTCTGAAGATAAAATATTGGAAGTGGCAAGGTCTGCTTGTATTAAATTTGTCCATGAATTGAAAGCACTAATTTTTGATAACAAGGCTGATTATTCTGATGTGGAGTGTGACGTTCGAAAGCGCATTTGTGCTTCTGTGGTTAGTTTTGAAGAAAATCAATTGAGTGATATTTTTGATGACAAATCTGGAAAGGTATGTGTTTTTATAATAACATTACGATAATAGTATATTATGATAACTGTATGATAATGTGAAAATACTGATACTTATATGATATTTTGATGCTCATCTAATAATGTGATGCTCATCTGATAATATGATAATTGTATGATAATTGAATAATAACTGTATGATAACATTTTTGCATAAAACTGATACTGTTTTAATATTACATATTTATTGTTAGCATTGCAATGATACCTCTATGATAATACTTAATTGTACTGTTATTTTTATGCTTTTTCATGAGTTGTGTTTTGCTGTTTTGTTAATGGCTTATATGTTCATGATAATGTTTTTAATTAATGAGAATATGATGATACTGTTATGATAATCTCTTTTATTTATAATGATATAATCATTGTTTAATATAGACTGATACTGTAGAAGAACTGATATATTCTTCTGACGGTGATTCTGAGGTAAATATTTTTATATATATTTTAATAATATGCATTATTCTAATTATTAATTTTATTAATTTTTGTTTTTGCAGACTGTTAATGAGAATAACAGTGGCTCATCGGAGGAAACTGTGAGTGATGATGATGTGAGTCATAAGGTCTTTAAGGAGAGTGCTGCGATTTTAAATAATGAAAATGTTGTATCTGTTTCTGAATCAGTTGGAGGAAAGGTATTTTTTTATTGTTGTTGATTTCTTTATAATTAACTGTACATTTTACTAATTAATCTTTTTCTGCTATTAGATTGATGCTGAGGTAAATGTTGAGGAAGTGAAATCCTTGTCCAATGATAATCCTGAAATTGATGATTGTGGTGTAGAAGATGTGGCTGAAGATGTGGGAGAAGCTGTGGCAGAAGTTGATTCTATTGCTGATGATTCAGAGAGGAATTTTGATGTGGATGCTTTTTTTGATAGCAATCCTAGTCAGTGTACTGATAAATTTGATGTAGTTAAGGAGGCTGAGTTACCTGACATAACAGAAGAAGTTGAGGATGCTGATTTAGTTCAAAAAAGGGATGTAATTGGGGATGCTGAGAATGTAAATGTAGCTGATGATATTAATCAGGCTGAGAATTTTAATTCCGTTGAGCCGTTGGAGCAGGTCGACAATGTCAATTTCGTTGAGCCGTTGGAGCAGGCTGAGAATGTTACTGCTGTTGAGCTGATGGTGCAGGATAAGAATATTAACGAAGCTCTGCATTCTGTTGCAACTGAGCAGTCTATTTGTACTGATGGTGTTCCAGACAAGGAACAATTGAGTTTAAAAGAAAAGGAATCTGACTTGGAGGTATAAACATACAAGTTTGTTAATTTTTTGCTCTCTTCTTTTTTTATGATAATGTAATGATACTGTTCTTTTTTTTATTTTTTGAGTTGTATGGCTACTTGTAAGTTAATTACATGATACTGTAATGATAATGTATTATTTTTATACTGTTATGATAATGTAATTTTATTATTTTTTAATTGATAATTTATTGATAATATGGTGTTTATATGAGCTGATTTTTTACATTTATGTGATACTGTTATGATAATGATAATTACATGATAATGTCTTATTTTTTACATTTATGTGATACTGTTATGATAATGATAATTCTATGATAATATGTTTTGATACTGTTATGATAATGTAATTTTTTTATACATTGAGTGTGTCATGATAATTATATGATACTCTATGATACTATTATGATAATATGAAATATTTTTGATTATTTTTTATGTAACAGAATGTTTGTAGTGCTGCTGGTGAAAAAACTGATATGCACAAACAAATTGAAGTTGAACTTGAGATGATTGGTGAAGTCTGTAGTGATGAGTTTATGACACCTCCTGTTGAGCAATCAGATTTAGATGTTGCAAAGACAACTTTAGAGAAGAAAGTGGATGATAATTCTGATACTGAGATGGATGGTCTTGCTGCTTGTGAGCTACAAGTATCTTCTATTGTGGCATCTTTGTCTACCTGGATTTCGAATGAGGTATTTATTAAATTTAGGTTTTGTTTATTTTTCAATTATTTATGCAAGATAAGTTAACTGAACCTTCTGTTTTATGAAATAAGGTTCCTAAAAAAACAGTTATAAAAGAAGAGAATGTCATTGCTGAACAAGATATACCAGTTAAAACAGTTACTGCTCCTCCAAGAAGGAGATTGAAAGTAATGTTTTTAAATTTATTTTATTTTTAATTAGATGTAATATTTTTTGATATTGTAATGATAATGCAATGTTTTGTTTTCGTATTGTAACAGCTTCCCACAAGGAAAACTAGTGAAAATTTGAAAAAGGAGACAACGTTGACAAATGTAAAAAGTTGGGCAATTCCATCTTTTGCTTTACTGGAAAAAGTTCGAAACTTAGACAAACCTGAAAAGGTTAAATCAGTTGGTTTGGTGTTTGTAAATCGCAATCCGTTGCTCCTAGAAAGTGTGTCTGATATGTGTAATCAAGCATGGCTTTCTGAATTTAATGATTGGATTTGTGTTGGCACATACAAGAGGAAAACAGAGCAGTAAGCTTTCTGTCATTTTCTTATTTTAATATGTATATTTTTTTTTATCTTGTTGTAACACAATTTTTTTGAATTTTTGTAGCCATGAAATTTATTATCCAAACTATAAAATTTTAAAACCAGTTATAAGGCTTGGCGGAGAGGAAATTCGTGTGAAAGATTTCTTTTTCAAGCTTCATACACCTGGAGCTTATTTGGATTCAAGTGTAAGTGTATCATTATATTGTTTATATAATTATATGATTGATTGATAACAATATGATAATATAGATTGATAACATTATGATAATCACTGGTAATGAAAACAGTGGATAAAATAATGAGATAATGTTTTCTGATAACATTATGATAATCTAATTATAACATTATGATAATATGTGTTTTTATGATCATAAATGTTTTTATGATACTTCTATTATGTCTTCTTACTTTTGGTTTGTTTTATTATTTTATTTTCAGCATATTGACTGCCTGTTTGCATATTTGAGGAAGAAGTGTATGTTTCTGAACAATGGTTACAGTACATGTGCAAATTTCTTTGACCAGTATGTGCAGAATGGGTATTTAATCTATAAGGAGGTTGGCAGTGTGACTGAAATACTGCAGTTCTCTGAATTGTATAATATCATTGTTGGTGAAGATGGTGTTTATAAGAGGGCTTGGGGAGATGTGAAGAATGTACTGTTCCCAGTTCATCTTAAAGTTGATGGTGAAAATCAGGATCATTGGATTCTTGCTAAGCTCAGTTTTGAATATAGGACTTTTTTTATCTACAACTCTCGCAGGAGTGAGCTCTATGACAAGCATACTGCTATTGCTATGAATGCATATGCAACATTGATCCCATTTCTATTGGATACTGTTGGATTTTATGATCGAAGGGACATCAACTTCAAATTTGTTTATTATATGGGCAAGAAAAACACTGATCCATTCGTTGTAGCTTATGTTAACAACCTTCCTGTTCAAGAGGATGCGTAAGTCTCTATCTTTTGGTCTTTTTATATTTTTTGAAATAGTGATTTAATGAGATAGTTTCATAATTATTATACCACAATGCAGAGATTGTGGCGTTTACGTTGCAGCTTTTGCTGAATACTTGATAGAAGGGAAGGCTATTCCGAGACAAATCAGTTGTAGTGTTGTTCGTGAGCGATATGCAGCAAATCTGTACATTTATGGAAGGTAGAAGATCAAGAGTGGATATATATCAAATGAATGTTAATGTTTTAGTTTTTGGTTTAGGTGTTTCATTTTGTTATTCTGTAAAAAAAAATGGTTGTGTAGATTTTTTTTACTGTTAATGACTTTTATTATGATGTAATGACAATTGTTTGATCAGTTTTATGATAATGAGATGATAAGTTTGTGATACATAAATGATGATAAACTGTTTGTTCATTATCAGATGTTTGGTTTACTTTGACTCATATGATAATTGTATGTTACTGTTATCAAATTTATGATTATCTGATTTTATATATTTTAATGATTATCATATGTTTAATATTTAGATGATTTTTATATATTTTAATGATTAACATATGATAATATTTTATAATATTTGTATATGGTTGATAATAAGATGATAATGTAATGATAATATTATGATAATAACATTCATAAATGATAATAAACTGTTGTCCATTTATCAGATGTCTGGTTTACTGTGACTCATATGATAATTATATGTTACTGTTATCAAGTTTATGATTATCTGATTTTATATATTTTAATGATTATCATATGTTTAATACTTAGATGATAAACATATGATAATATTTTATCATAATGATATATGGTTGATAATAAGATGATAATGTAATGATAATATTATGATAATAACATGATATTACTCCATCAGATATTGAATGATATTTTTTTATTTATTGAAAAATAGTACTATTGAAAATCTCAAATCACAGTTTTCTATCTGTTTTTTGGAATATTTTTACAAGTTTTACGATTATGTCCATAATATCCACATCTGCTGCACTTGTTTTGATTCTTTTGTTCTTCTGCTCCTTTTATTCTTCTCTTTTTTGGTCTTCCTGGCTTAGTTCTCCCTATAGGAGGTAAGACAATGATATCCTCAACCTCTGCAGTGACTTCCCATGTTTCTTTTTTAGGAACTGGGTATACAGTTTGTGCATATGTAGCAAGCATTGCTTCATTTGTGAAGTACTTTGAGCAATATTCAGTTGGGTCTTGATGTTTGTAGTTTAATACAGCAGCAGCATGTTTACATGGGATCATTTCTTCTTGATATCTGTTGCATGTACAAGATTTTTCCTTGATGTTAACAGTAGAGGTATCACCATTTTCAGTAACAGTGTATATGACATCATTAGATGGCTCTACCTGATATACATGTGATAATGTCAAAAATATTAAAAGATAATAGCATATGATAATAGAATGATAATAAACTGATAATAGCATATGATAATAGCATGATAATAAACTGATAATAGCATGATAAGATGAAAATATTTCTAGCTGTGATAAGAATGAATCCGTACCTCTATTTTGAGTGAATCTAAATAGTTTTGCCTTAGGACAACATCATATTTTGAAGACAATTTTGTAAAGGTTCCTTTAGCAATATTTCTGTTCTTGTAGCTCCACCTTTGAACCAAATTTCTCAAGTATTCCATAAGCATCGTAACTGGTAATTCTCGTGCTCTATTTACTGCTGCATTAAATGACTCAGCAGTATTTGAAGTCATTATGTTGTATCTTTTGTTCACAGAATGTGAAACTGCCCACCTTTCAAAACCTGCATCTTTGAGATAAGCTGTAACTCTTGGATTTACGTTGCTCATTTCTGCCATATGAGTATTGAATTCTTCCTTTGTATAAGCTCTTGCTGCTGCTTTGAACAGGTCTTTAATTGTCTTCTGATCCTTTTTAAATCTGCTTTTCACGTTACTTAGTAAATGATATAAGCAAATATCATGTTGAACTTCTCCAGCAAAAACACTTTCTATTGCATTTTTAATACTCATATGTCTGTCTGAAATTATACACATTCCTTCCCTTACACCAAAAACAGTTTTGATTTGTCTAAAAAACCAATTCCAAGATGCATCATTTTCTGAATCTGTTATTGAAAAGGCAAGAGGGAAGATTTTTCCTGTAAAATAAGAAGCAAAATAAAATAATGATATTACGATGATACTGTAATGATATTATAATGATACTGTAATGATAATATGATGATATCGTGATGATAATGATATTAATCATACCTGCTGCATCAAGAGTTGAAGCTGAAAACAGAGAACCTCCAAATGGTCCTTTCAAAAATGTAGCATCAACAACCATAATAGGCATACAGTGACTCCATCCACTTATTGATGCATTAAGTGACATGAATGCATAAAGAAAAGTATGATCCACATTTCTTTGTAAGCTTACAACTGATACTGTATTTGTTTGCTTCACCATGTGAAGATATCTCGGTAGTAGACCAAATGAATTTTCTGGTTTCCCTCTTAAAAGCTCTAGTGCAATTTCTGGACATTTCCAAGCTTTCCAGTAATCCAATTTAATGCTATAATCATTTCTCATGTCTCTGATTATGTCATTAGGTGTGTAAATTGTCTTGATATCCAACAAGTTTGACTTTATTATTTTTGCTATGGTTTTTGAGCTGACAAACCTCAGGTCTCCCATTCTCATCTCCAAAGAACATGTATGATAATTGTTGAACTTACGTACTCGAAACATTTTTGTATGACCAATTTTCGAGGCATAAAATTTCCAATCACAATGGTCATCTATGCATTTTAATCGGTACTGTCTTGCGCATGATTTTTGGACCTGTAATTATTAATAATATACAGTATCAGTTTTTTGTAAAACTGTTATGATAATAAAATGTCAAAATCAGAATATTTGAAATGTACCTTGAACTGAAAGTGTTCTTTTAGTCCATATAGGCTCATCTCTGATATTAATGTTTCTTTATCTTTGAATATACCTCCTTCTTCTATTTTCTGATTTGCTTGATTGGTTGCAACATGATCTTCATCAAAATTTGTTTCTGGAAGATTTTCTTGAAGTGTGCAGAGAAGGTTTACATATTCAATCATATCCAAATTTGAATAAGACATTTCTGTTTCTTTAGAGTTTTGTTCATCCAGTTGCGTTATATTGTCTTCATGAACAAGAAGTGAATTGTTTGCAGCTTCTGATGATGATGTTTCCAAAAAAGAAGCAGATTTATTCAATATGATGCAGATTGGATATCTTGTGAAGTTAAGTTCACTCTTCTTTAACTGTATATAGAATCTGAGACTTCTTTCATCTGCTATTTTGACTGGAGGATAATCATCACTGATTAGATATTGAATATCTAATTCAGTTTCAGTATCTTGAACTTGCAAACTTTGATATACTAATTCGATAAAACTATTGAATGTGCAGTTCATTTCCAATAAAATTCCTGTCATTTTGAAGTCAGTATACTTTCCATCTTCAGTCCATTGCCCATCATGTTGCATTAGTACTTGGATAAATTCCATCCTGAAAATGATAAACAGATGATTATCAGTTGAAATATTATCATATGTGTATCAGTTGATACATTATCATATGTGTATCACATTATTAAATAATCATAAGAGTATCACAATATCATATGATAATCTGATGATAATGTATCATCTGATAATCAGACTGTCAGATACTCATATGATAATCAGTTTTTTCAGATAGTCATATGATAATCAGACTGTCAGATAGTCATATGATAATCAGACTGTCAGATACTCATATGATAATCAGACTGTCAGATTATCATATGATAATCATATGACATTATCATATGACACTCACAGCTTCAATATGACTATCTGATTATCATATGACTATCTGACAGTCTGATAGATAGTCAGATACTCATATGATAACTGTCAGATAATCATATGATAATCAGACTATCAGATACTCATATGATAATCATATGACATTCTCAGCTTCAATATGACTATCTGATTATCATATGACTATCTGACAGTCTGATTATCATAACAGTACCTGACAGTCTGATAGATAGTCAGATACTCATATGATAATCAGTTTTGTCAGATACTCATATGATAATCAGACTGTCAGATAGTCATATGATAATCAGTTTTGTCAGATACTCATATGATAATCAGACTGTCAGATACTCATATGATAATCAGTTTTGTCAGATACTCATATGATAATCAGTTTTTTCAGATAGTCATATGATAATCAGACTGTCAGATAGTCATATGATAATCAGACTGTCAGATACTCATATGATAATCAGACTGTCAGATACTCATATGATAATCAGACTGTCAGATACTCATATGATAATCAGACTGTCAGATACTCATATGATAATCAGACTGTCAGATAGTCATATGATAATCATATGACACTCACAGCTTCAATATGAGCATCACATTATGTGATAATCATATAACATTATCATATGACACTCACAGCTTCAATATGACTATCTGATTATCATATGACACTCATAGTATCAATGACTATCACATTATCATATGAGTATCAGATTATATGCATCACAATATCATATAAGTATTTTTTTTTTCACATTATCATATGAGTATGAGTATATCAAATTATCACAAGAGTATCATTTGAGAATCACATTGTGTCATAATCAGACTGTCAGATACTCATATGATAATCATATGACATTACATTATCAGACAACATCAATATGAGTATCAGATTATCAGATGAGGATCACATTATCAGATTTGCATCACAATATCATATAAGTATCAGATTGATTTTTCTTATAGGTTAAAATTCAAATATCATCATATTTTTATAATCGTACAATCAAAAGAAGATAATATAAAAAGCAATTTTATTCACGAATATAGTCAATTACCTTCAAGAATCTCCATTTTTTCAAGAGCGAGCTGTTTTTCGAGCAGATTATAAGGAACGAACTATTTTTTGAGATCTGGAAGTTGTTACAGAGATCTGGATTTAAGAATTTGCAGAATCGGAGAAGATTTTTTCAAAACAGAGAGCTTGAAAACGAGCTGTGAGAAAATAGAGAGAGAAAATAGAGAGAGAAAATTGAGAGAGAAAAAGAAGGAACCTCGTTGTTAGTGAAATTAATGAGCTTATATAGTGGATGTAAATTTATAATTATAAAAGTGAGGAGAGTAAAAAAATAAAAGGTTTAAATTCGTGATGTATTTTTTGTAAGATTTCCGCGCTGATATATATTAACATATTATTTTTGTATTTTAGGTAAATATGTATTTTTCTCTAGTTATAATATGGAAAATTATGAAAATTGTTTTCTAGTTTTCTAAATTAGAAAATAATACAACTAAACACCAGATTCTGTTTTCCAGTTTTCTTGGAGTAATTTTCTGAAAAACAGCCAATATTTCCCACAACTAAACAGGGCCTTAGTATTTGAATCGGAGTCGAGAATTGACTCAAGTTTACTCTGAACGAGAAATTCTTATCGAGTTTATTTCGAATATCTTTTAAGTCAATTTGGAGCATATTACGAGTTGACCTGGTCCGGTGACATCCCAATTCCGGAATTACAGTTATCTCAATTTATATGATTGAGCTCTTTTCCATGTTCTATATGTGTAGTAAAATATTAGTTTATGATTATGATTTTTTTTTTCATTAAGACTTATCGTCTTAAAAATGTCAAACTATTTCAAATGCCGTTGGTTCTAACATATGCTTTTAAAAATGCCAATTTTAGCTAATTTTATATTTTTGCTAATTCAATTTTCATTTAACCTCGTTAGGTTAACGACTCTAATTAATCGATAATTAATCGAATACTAATCAATTTTAAATCTCGGTATGCGCGTACGAAATTTTCTCGAGAAACTAGGTCAATTGGTGAAAACAATGTGCGTCCGCGCGTCTACCTGTGCGTCCGCGCAGAGGGACTGTGCGTCCGCGTAGGGGGACTGTGCGTCCGCACAGTCTATAGACTGTGCGACTCACAACCACGGGCTATGCCCGGGGATCGATTCCGACATGCTCCAATGCGTCAAAACGCTCTAAACGTGTCCAAAACGCTAATTCTAACTTCAAAACATTCAAATACAATCATATAGTCGATAAAACGATAAAATCGTGGCCTAAAACTTTGAATCAATATAACTCAAAATATATCTGTTTAAACGATAAAACGTCAAGCTTACCGTGATACGCCGCTGGAATACGATCGTTTCGAGTTATAGAACGTCGCAAATGTGGTATATTTTTAATTTTGGTGTAAACAATATATTTATTTATACTCTTTTAATATTTATTTTTTAATTATATCTAATATAAAAGTTAATTTTTTTATTATAGTAGATAAAACACACTAATAATATATGTAAAGTTATCATTAATTAATAATCTATTAATTTTTTATATCAAAAAATTGGAAAAAAATAATTTAAAAAAATCGGTTTTAAACCAAACCAAACTGAAATTTCGGTTTGTACCAATTTCGGTTTCGGTTCGAATTTAAATTTTCACCCAATTTCGGTTTTCCGTTTTTCAGTTCGATCGTTCTAACTGACCGAACCGACCGATCGCACAGCCCTACTAGAGGGAAGGAAGAGCTCACTGCCTCATAATACATTAAAATTATATATTATTTTGAAGGAAAATGCTACTTAACAAAATTAATCTATTTTTTTATATTGCCCGACGTGACCGTTTTTTATTTGCTTAATTTCTTTTCAAGAATGTATATCTTAAATTTCCTTTTTAAATATATCTACTCGTTTGTTGACACATCATGCAAGATAATAAGATGAGGAGATATTTTTAGATAAACTCAGTTTACCACATCATCCGTAGACTAGCCTATCACATTATGACATGTCATTAAATAGTGGCACTATCATAATTTTGTTTATTACTTATTTATACTTTTGAATAGTAATATTACGATAGTGCCATTATTTTAATGACGTGTTATAATATGATAGGATTAGTCTACGGATGACGTGGTGGACTGAATCTACCTAAGATGAGTTAATTTTGGTGGGTTAAATAGTATTGCTCTATTCTGAATTAGAAAAAGAAAAAAGAAAAAAGCATAATAATGAGAATCCATGATTAATTGTAAGGAGTTAACAAGAAAGTGCAATTCTGCAACTGTATGTATCAAAGTCAAGTCCTCTGTTTTCCTCTTCCAAACCCATATTTTTCTCTCCTTTATCTCTCAAAATCGAAAAAGAAAAAACAAAACAAAAACAAAATTCCACTGCTAAATGGAACTTCCTTATAACAAGAGAATTAAACATGGATTTTCACAAATTCACAACAGAGAACTTGGTTTATTCAAACCCAGAAACTTCTCCAAAACATTCTCTGCTTCTGAGGTATTTTTTTTGATTGATTGCCTATTTTTTCACTGTTTTTAAATTGTTTTCATGGTTTTAATGATAACCAATAAATTAATTTTGATGCAGGAAATTGTGAAGCAAATAAATCTTTATGGGAAGCTGATGGGTCATGAGGGTTGTGTAAATTCAGTAGAGTTTAACTCTACTGGTGATGTTCTTGTGTCAGGTTCTGATGATAAAAATGTTATGTTTTGGGATTGGATTAGTGGAACAACAACTGTTTCATATCCTTCTGGTCACTTTGATAACATATTTCAGACCAAGATCATGCCTTTAACTGATGATCGTACAATAGTTACTTCTTCAGCTGATGGTCAGGTGAATTATGATCAAGAATTGAGTTAAATTTCAGTTCTTTCAAAGCTTGTAGTTTGTTCTTTAGTTGTTGAATTCTAGCAAATATGAAAAATTGAGTGATTAGATATCATCCGTGAATTCTTAGATTTATTAGAATTATGTATTAGCTTAGTTCGAATCCGAGCTATTGGTGATCAATTTATCGTTGTTCGCTTTTACTTTGAGCCTAAGTAGCACGCACCCTTCATTTAATCAACAGACATGAAACTTCATATTTAACATAGGAAACCTTATAATAACACCATCTCGTCATATCCGTGTCCCGTTTCTCCATATCCGTGTCCATGCTACATATTTGAGCTATCGGGGATCAATTTCGAAATTGTGATATTGTTTTTGTAGTTTGTTATTGATAGGTTAGCCCGTCGGTTTTATGCATTTCATCTGTTGTATACCTGCAGGTGAGAGTTGGCCAGGTGCTGGAGGATGGCAGAGTTGATACGAAAAAGTTGGGGAAGCACCAAGGGCGTGTTTACAAGCTTGCTGTGGAGCCAGGAAGTCCCCACATATTTTATAGTTGCGGTGAAGATGGTTTTGTGCAACATGTTGGTTAATTTATGTTATGCTTTTTCGGAAGTTCTTTCGGTTGTTTGTTTAGTCCGGCAGTTGATCATTTTCATTACTTTGCAGTTTGATCTGCGTATGCGCAGCTCGTCTTCTACCAAGCTTGTCTGCTGTTCTTCATTCACAGAAAATAACAGCAGACGATCTTTTAATTGTATAAGTTTGAATTCCATCGTAATTGACCCAAGGAATCCGCATTACTTTGCTGTTGGAGGTTCTGATGAATATGCACGTGTTTACGACTTAAGAAAATGCGGATGGGACGCGTCAAATAGTTTGGATGCACCCTTCAACATATTCTGCCCTCGTCACTTGATCGGGGGTAAAAATGTGCACATCACGGGATTGGCATACTCTAACACAAGCGAACTGCTTGTCTCTTACAATGATGAACTTATTTATTTATTTCAGAAAAGCATGGGAATTGGCCCCGACCCGTTGTCTGTGCCATCCAAAGATCTGCAAAAACCTGAAGAGCCGCAAGTTTACACAGGTCATAGAAATTCAAAGACAGTTAAAGGAGTGAGTTTCTTTGGACCTAATGATGAATATGTATCGAGTGGATCAGATTGCGGAAATATATTTATTTGGAAAAAGAAAGATGGTAAGCTAGTGCGTCTGATGTCTGGCGATAGATATGTTGTAAATCAAATCGATCCCCATCCACATATGCCTATGTTCGCTACATGTGGATTAGAAAAAAATGTGAAACTTTGGGTTCCCATGGCAAGTGAGCATTCTCCAATTCCTGACAACGTGGAACGGGTACTAAAGTTTGCATTTTTCTTTATTTTTTTGCTTTTGGATTAATATTGATATTGATTATCCCATTGTTTTCTTCTGTACGAAAAGATTATGGAATCAAATCGGCAGGGGAGAGAGGACAATTCGCGGGTGAATCTTACCCCAGATGTGATCATGCACGTTCTGCGCCTGCAAAGGCGGCAAGCATTAGCATATGTAGAAAGGAGATATAATAGAGGTGATGTTGAGAGTGATGACGAAGAAGCAGAGGCATATGCTTTTGGATTTTCAACCGGCGATGCTTCTTCCGAAGCGGGTTCAGACGAAAATTCCGGAGAGTGTAATATTAGCTAGAGTTTGTAAGTTAGACGCGTACGAATTTCCTATTCCATGTTTCTCATGGAACTTCTTGCCCTGAAAGTCCTTGCTTTTTGTACAGTTTTGTATCAATAATAATATGTTTACTTCAATGTCTTCCTGTTCTTGCATAGCAGATGGGATTGTATGGAGTTGGGTTAAACATAGAATTCTTTCAAGGCCTTAAGTAGATAACTAGAGATCGATATGTTCATAGTTATGTTATATATGTTCATGAGAAGCAGTGAGAATTTAGATTGAAAATAAAACATGTTTAAATTTTTAAAATCTTACATTTGAATAATATTAAGGTTACATGTAGATTTGTTCGTGGAATTGAATAATATCTTTGAGGTATCTTATATGTATCTACAAGAGAAATTCTTAGATGTATTGAGAAATATTTAGATAGACCCATTCTACCACATCATTCATGGACAAAGTCTATTATATTATAACACGTTATTAAAATAGTGGCATTAGCGTAATATTACCATTAAATATTTTAATGACGTATTACAATATGATAAGTTTAGTCTATAAATAACGTGATAGACTGAGCCTACCTAAAAATTTATCGTATTTACAATGTATTTTTTGTGGGGAAAAATAGAAATGTTAAAGAAAGGTCCCCATAAATTTAGTTGTTTCTGGATAGTTTTGTGGTTAACCCTTTTATTTTTTTTTCTTCTAAATTTAATACGACTATTGAGTAAGCTTTGGGCAATGAAAAATAGACTTCAATTTAACTTTATACTATAAAAGCTTAAAGGCTGTTTATACAAATGGCTTAAGTTATTTACACAAATATATTTGTACTTCATAAAAAAATAATGTACAAAAATCTCAAAATTAAATAATCAAAGTTTATATTTATATCTAACAACACAAATAAGGCCGACTTTGAATTGATATCAAGCCATGATGTATAAATATTTTTTTTTGTCAAAAACTGAAATTCTTTAAACATAAAAGATTTATGGATCAAAAACATAAATTTTATAAAAAGTGAATCATGAAATATAGGCTTAATTGCTTTAAAATCATGAATTTTAGCATATTTTACAATTTTAACACAAATTTTGAATTTTCATAATGCCGAACACCAACTTTCATATTTTTACAATTTAGCACGCTGAACAATAATTCGTTAAAAAATTGTCGATATGCACACTGAAACAATGTATATCACGAATTACTTGATATTTTGAATTGCAAAAAACTACTCATTCGTGTATGAAATTTTCAAAACTATAAATTCGTGTTAAAATTATAAAACTGTTTACACTGGCCCAAAAAAAAAAGCTCATATGTTCAATTCGGGTTTTTAAACCCAAAAGCCATCGACTATCCTTTTATTCCTATCTTAACTTAGTAGTTATCTTTTTTAGTCATTATCTTATTTTTAGTCATTATTTTAATTATTTAGTTTAGTATTTATCTAAATAAGAGATTGTATCTCACTAGACTAGGTTTTCTATTTTAGGGTATGTCCCCTATAAATAGCTAGTTTTAGGTTTGTATTAGCTACAACTCAAATCAATCAACAAATACAACTTCAAAGCCCTGCGCTTTTCTATCCCCAACCTCCGCGGTTGGTTAATTTAGGAGTAGTTTTCAGTATTAATCTCGCCTGAGTTCATAACTCCCAAATTATTACTATTAGATCACGTGGTTAAATGTCTTTAACCAAACAACACACTTTTCTGACTAAATTTCGGTCTAAAGCATACTTCCATACAGAACCCATTATAAATTCAAAGATTCGCGTGTCTGGAAATTTTCCACGCAAACATCGGCGACTCCACTGGGGACGCATTTATGGTGAGCACAAAAACCGGAACTATGAAGAAAATTTATAGGTGCACTCGTTCAAGTAGTCGAGTCCAACCCGAAGTAGATTGCACATGTTCATGCGATCCAAATTCATACTTGAAGAAGATCGTGACAAATGGCGACAAGTCAGGGTTACAGCCGCAAAAGAGGACCGACGCAGTGACAATGACCGTCGAGTTTCAGCTGCAAAAGGGGACCGACGCACCCCCCTGCTGGGACGACGACCGTCGATCTCAGAGTCAAGCATCTGAATCAAGTACACGAAGAGGAGACAAATGATTATGTCTGCAACCTACCTCTCTCTCGTCCCTCACTATCACGTGCCGATTTCATAACCATGCGTAATGAGTTAGTCTAGAAAAAATCGGCGGGTATGTGATGAGGCGATGAATCAGATGGAGGGAGCCATTAAAATAATTTAAAGGGAGAAAAAGGCGGATTTCGATAGTTTAACGAGTGTTGTGAAATTATTGGTGAAAATCTTGTCAGGATAATATATATCGCTGAGACTGCCAATAAAAGGGCCGAATTTCTCTAAAAGCCGAATAATCTTGGAGTTCGAAAGATATCGGCCAAGCAAAGTATCAAATGCAAATAGGCGATCAAAATTGGAGCCTATCATGAATGATTATCAGTGTTTTAAGAAAAATGATCGGCCAAATTTCTTGTTCAAATCAAGAAATCTAGACATGCCCGGAATAAATCAGATTGAAAATTCCATCATACAACAAAAGACATGTGGCCCGCCAAGTTGTTCAACTGAGTAGAAGCATGCAGTAATGTTCATTTGTCCTTGTAAGAATTGAAAAGAAAAGAGTGGGCCAGCTTTCATTTTTTATGAGCAAACAGGAGCAAGAAAGGAAAAATGAATGGAGGAGCAGTAACTAGACAATGACACGGCTTGCACCTAAGATCGGCCAAAGATTTATAATTCTTGAGTTTATAATAATGAGGCCAATCAATTTTATGTGCTGGTTACCGAAATCCGATCGGGCAAAACAAATGGTGAGCGATAAATTTGATTTTTTCGGTCTAAGCGACCGATCACTGGATAATTTATGGCATACAATATATAAATATGTCTCTTCACCTTTCTTAACATCCAGCTAAAAAGACGTGGGGGGCATTGTTTACACTGGCCCAAAAAGAAAAGCTCATATGGGCTAATTCGGGTTTTTAAACCCAAAAGCCATCGACTATCCTTTTATTCCTATCTTAACTTAGTAGTTATCTTTTTTAGTCATTATCTTATTTTTAGTCATTATTTTAATTATTTAGTTTAGTATTTATCTAAATAAGAGATTGTATCTCACTAGACTAGGTTTTCTATTTTAGGGTCTGTCCCCTATAAATAGCTAGTTTTAGGTTTGTATTAGCTACAACTCAAATCAATCAACAAATACAACTTCAAAGCCCTGCGCTTTTCTATCCTCAACCCTCGCGGTTGGTTAATTTAGGAGTAGGAGTAGTTTAAACAATAATTTTGCTTGGGTTTCTTAACCTCCAGATTAATGTTTTAATTTAGTTTAATCAAACCCTATTCAACTTTTCGGACCGAACCGGTTAAAGCATCGAGCTGTAAAGTACCCATCTATAAATTCAAAGATTCGAGTATGAAAATATTTTCCTGCGAACAAAAACACATTAGAATTCATGTCTTTAAAGCAGTTAAACCTAATATTATTCAAATGTAAGAATTTAAAATTTAAACATGTTTTATTTTCAACATAAATTCTCACTGATCAAATCGGAGCTCCATTTCATTCAATTTGATGAAAAAAAGACCTGGACTCAATCATGGGCCTCACAAGGCCCATTAAGAAATAGAATTCTCTAGTAGTCATATCAAATTACCACGCCTTTAGTAGTTAATTTGATAAATCGTGAAAAAGAAATGAAGAAGAATATTGACGTACTTTTGTAGCGAAACACTTGTATTCGTAATAGTGAGAATAAGTTGGTGTTTAGCGGAGTTATCATTTCGCGCTCTCCGATTTCATTTTCTTTCCACTTTCATCTTCTCCTTCAAAAGCTCAATACGAAAGATTCGATCTCAAACAGTGAAATCCAACGTTGAAGCAACAAACCGTTTTAGCAAGTAATCAATACATCAAGGGAAAAGCAAATGGTGACAGTTATCAACATGCATGATGACAGTTACCAAAATGTATTGGCTATTTGTGCACCCAAAAATTGTGTTCGATCATGCAGATGGTGATGAATCGTTGATTAAAACAAGCAACTTCATGCAAATATATCCAGATGGAACAGAAATGAGGAAGCAATTGATTCACCGCAATTGATACACCAGTAAGTTTCCCTATATGCGGAACAAAGGTAACTGTAACACTTCAAATTTTTTCTATTTTTTTTTTATTTGCTTTTGATGATTTTTCATTTAGTTAACTGCTTATATTTTAATGAAATAAGTCTAATTGAATCATAACTAATCCATGTTACTTGTAGAACTTCATTGAACAAGAAATCTTTAACTTTTATGCATCATATTGGGATTCACATAATTTGTCAACAAATTTTTAAATAATCAATTTTTGTTTTTTCATTCCTGATCTTTTTTATTTCTTATGTCATTGATGGTGTTGTTTAACATGATTTTTAATGGATTAGTACGTAAGCGTTTCTAATTATATCACATTTTGACAAAAGTTTATCGTATTTTAAAAAATATATTTTCAACTCATTAATTTCATAATTTTTCTTGAATATGATTTCCAAATTTAACTAGTTAACTAGTTATATTTTTTGAATTTTTGTTTCATTTAAGTTATGTAACTCTTTTTCTTTTAGTTTCAGATTAACATTTTGGAAAAATTCATAAATAATATAACAATTATGATGTTCCATCAATTACTACCTTTCTAAATTTTTATGTCTTTCTAAATTTTATTTGTTGATTAATCATGATTTTGAAGTACAATTTATTAAAATCTTATAGTTCGCTTCTCTTTCTCAATTACTTCAGTTGCATGTTTTTTCTTGTTCAATCAATATCTTGGTCTGTGTTTATGCACTTAGAAAAATGACGATTGAAGCGATTTTACTGTCTGAAATTTTCAGAAATATATTTACTCTCTGAAATTTTCTTAATCCGATTCTTCTACATTCCTTGCCGCATCTTCTAGATTTTTACCGGTTGCTTCTTCTTCCATCTTCATGATCAGGTAAGGGTTAAAGAATACAAAAATTAACACAATAGATTATGTACTTATATTAACCTTCTTTTTGTATTGTGTTTCCTAATCCTTACATGTTTCAGTAGTTATTTCCTAATTGGAATACACGTGTTGTGAGTACATGAAAATTAAATTTGTATGGAAACCCTAGTTTAAATTTTAGTTACTGATAATAAACAAACTAATTAACAAGTATATATATCTACTTCAAAAATACGTACGTATATATATTGTTTTTTAATGAACTTTCATAAATTATTTGTATGATAGAAACTTGTTACTTTAAATAACTAAACAATGAATTTGACATAAATATATGATGGTTATCTTTACATTAGCAATGTTTTTTTATGCTTTAATTAAGGTACGCAAACAAACAATTTTTTCTTTTCATAAAAAAGATATTAATTTTAATATTTTTAATCTAATTATTATAATTAGTTTTAGTTTCAAGTTACGACCGAGTTCAACAACAAGCGAATTATGTTATGATTTGAGATGGTATTTTAAAAAAATATATTTTTTTTGTAACGTTATTATAAAATTGATGTAATAAGTATATTTTATTAATTCAAATAATTTCCTTTTATTAAATTTTCTGAAAAAAAATATATCTGTTAATGCTTAATCACAGTTATAATCTTAACAATCTTTCGTTCTATTTAGATCTCATCCATGGAAATGAGAATTGGAGATCAAGTCTTTGACATAATTACTAAGAAGAAAATAACTGATGTTTGAGTGATTTTTTTCGTATTTTTATGAGTTTTATTTAATTTTAAAATAATATATTTTTGTATACTTTGTGATTTTTTTAGTCATTTCTTAAAAAATTCATCCCCAATTGGGTGTTTATTGTCCCTTTATGAGTGTTTATATCTCATATGGCGAGTTTTCTTTATCACGTTTACTTATACAAGAGGGGCTATTTGAGAAGCCCCTCTAGCTCACATCCTTCCTCGGCTACCTCATTGGACACCACTACTGTCAGGTAAGATCGAATTAATTTTATTATTGTTTTTAATTTCAATAATCAGGTATTCTATTATGGTGATTGCTGCTCTGGATGAACTCGACATTTCAATTTTTACTTTCCTACAAAATCAAGGTAATATTTATAGCACATTAGCCGCTACCAACTGTAAGTAATTTCTTCATTTTTTATTATTTTATGTTTATTATTCATTATTGCTACCGTTCGTTTAACAAATTATCCATATATTGATATTAAATTTGTTAAATGAATGTGTAATTGGATGGCTCAAATAGTAGCCGCGAAGTCCACTTTTAGTTCTTTTATTTCAAGAGGGTTTCATCATCTTCATGAGATGGCCTTTCTTATTATATATTTATATATTATTATCTTTGGCAAAAAAAAAAAAAAAAAAATTACCACGCCTTTAGCACGTGCAGGTTATCGTTACATTAAACCACTTCCCGCTTATGAATACAAAATTCAAAATATAAAACAAAAATAATAATCAGATTGATCACTTTCTTCCTCAAAATCACAAAAAAGAACTGAATCCATTTCAGTGATTTCTACTCAATGGAGACGGATCTGTCACTGATTGAGATTTCCGGAGAAGACGATTCGCTTCTCTCATCTACACAACAATCTCCAACCGACGTCGTTTCCCATCCCAATAATTCCTTCTTCTCATGCTCTCCTCTTCTCCAAACACGCAGTAGATCTACTGTTTCTCCTTTTATGTGCTCTCCGATTACCGGTGAGTGAGTCCCTTTCACTTCAATTTCTTGGGATTTCATGTTAATTCCATTCGTACTGTATGTATTTTATCCGCATTGTGCTCGAGTGTAATCTAGGGTTTGAGTTTTAATAGGCTGTGATTTATTCTTAATTTCTGTTAAATTAGGAAGTAAAATTACGGTTTTATTTTATTCTATTGTGCTGTGTTGTAGAGGAGGAGGATAAACCCAGCTGTTCTAATCGTGAAGAGGATAATAGTATGGGTAAGGAAAATGTTAATGGCAGCAAACAACAAGAAGCGATTAAACTCTGCATTGAGCCTCAGCAAATGAAGAGAAAGAAAAGGGGTGGCGGATTTAATCTCCGTAAAAGCATAGCTTGGAATAGAGCTTTCTTTACTGATGAAGGTTTTAATTACTCGTTTTTCTTAACCTATTCTTATGAATGTTTAATTATTGCTTGTAATTTTGTCGAGTTATTGTTCGAATTAGTAGTATTATTATTTGTATGTAGGTGTTTTGGATCAATCGGAGTTATCAATGCTTAATAATGGGAATTCTGGGAAGATGCTGTCAGCTATACATGAAGGCGGAGAGTCGTTATCTGGTGATTTGCTAACAGTTGATAGTAATTTATCCAAGCCTCCTAGGACTCCAGGTCAAGGAAGAAAAGTTTCTGCCATGTCACCGAAGCTTGGTTCACCAGCTAGACATAACAAAACTTCCCCATCTTCTTCTTGTGGTGTTTCTCAAGTATGGTTTACGTTTCTTTTATCTTTTATATCCCATTTTCTTGTGTAATCTCTTTAATTCTTGCTTGAAGTAAAGTATTTGCCAGCCCCTTTTTAAATTAATTATAGAAAGTTCCATGGAAAATTAGTTGGAATGAAATTCAAGGTGGGTGATGTTGTTCCAAACATGCTTTTCTGCAGGCCAAGCGGAAGATTCTTACACCACATGATAGCAATAGAAGTGCCTCTAAGCGAAGTGGCTGTCCCCGACCAGTTGGTTCTTCTTCATATCCTTTTAGATTTATTTCATTAAAAGTAGGTTGTTTGAAGATTGTTATAAATTTCTTACATATACTTATTTTTCTTTTCCTTTTTTGTTCCTATGCAATTGTGGCCTTAACTTCTTTGAACTGTTAGACGGATTCTAAACACAAATGTAAACACAAACACAACAAAAGTTGTTGCTAAAGACGCAAGAGTTTCTAAACGGTTGGTTCCAAAGACAGATTCCGTTGCTTCTACATCATCTAGATGTTCCACAACAAGCGCTGGCCTCCCTAAGCGCAATGTCATTTCTCAGCCAGGTGACTTTATGTATATGACTGTGACATATTAAGAATTTCTATGTTCTTGGTGCAGCTTCCAGATTTAGTTTCTCATCTGCATCATATCTTGAGAAGTACTAGCTCATCCGACATATGATTTTCTTTTCCTGCTCTTATTCTCTGTTAGATCAGATCTTCAGACTTCACTGTATCATGAGATGATATTCAATTAAATATGTAAATGATGTGTCTGCAGGCATTACTCATAGAACGGTAGGACTTAAGGGAACTTCCACTGATACAAAAATAGCCAGTAATAGTGTAAAATCTGGCCCTGATGGGAAATTGATTAGAAAACCAACTGGTCAGCCAGCAAGAAGAAATATGGTAAGAAACAAACTATTAAAAGTAACAGCCACTGTATGTCAATTTATTAGAAATTTGTGTGACTACAGAGACCAGGCTGACAAAATTTTGTAGAATTATACTATCTTATTACCTAACATACACCTCTTTTGTTGAATTTTATCAAAGGTAAAAATCAGCTCAGTACCTGAAATACATTCATCATCCAGTGCACAACTTCCCCAGGTTGGCCAAGTAAAAAATAGTTTAAAAGTTATACCAGATTCAGCAGTTCCAGTGGCTCATCCAGCACGTGGCCACGATAGTAATACCAGAAACATTGCAGCCTCTTTCTCTCAAAATGCTTGTAATAATGTTGGGCTCATGCAACCTCCACAACCTCAAAAAGCTAAAACATCAGGCTTACGAATGCCATCACCATCACTGGGATTCTTTGGTCAGGTATGCCATTTGATGATTTGTTTAAAAGAAATACCTATTAGTGCTTTATTAACTCTTTATCAGATTTTTCAACCTCCCGTGGCAAATTGATGTGCAGTCGAAACCTTCTGAGAGAAGCAGTCAAGCCTCCAGTCTTGCCAAGTCTAACATTCCTAGTTTTAACAGAACTGGTGCCTTAAATACTGTCCAGCAGAGGCCGCCACGACCGTCCGGGAATATACCTGTATACTCTAGTATGATTCACTCTGTGGCACCCACTGATACTGCCTCAAATGCAAAGATCAAATCCAACTTGGAATTGAGTAATAGGCAGAATTTGGCATTGCAGTTGCAATCTAATCCTAACAGTAAAGATTCAATAAATCAGAAGCAGAAGCTGCATACAATTACTGATGATGTCAATCAACATTCTCTAGATGTTGATGAATCATGTAAAATTAAGGTCTCAAGCATGAAGAAATTAGAACTGCAGAAGCAGCAGAACAATGATACTAAGTTGTCTTTACAAATTGGTCCATGTGAACAACCAGAAAAAGGTGTTGATAGGAGTGTTATTGACATCTGTCTCAATAATATAAACTCCACTGGTGCCGGTGTAGACTCCTCCCATTTTACTTCCCCTCTTTGCCTCCAAGTGAAATCTCAAGGTCCTTCTGAGACGAAAACTATAAATGTTGACCAACATGTGGAAGACATACTGCAGAAATCCTCTAAGAAAAATCTTAGTGCCTGTTCAGAGCCTGAGTCTGCAGAAGTTGACAATTTTAGATATGAGGTTGCTCTAGAAGTGCATGAAGATGAGCTAAGTGGTATGCATGAAGCCAGGAGGCAGTGCTCCCAACAAGTTGAGCTGATGAATCCTGATATCTGCATAACTGATTCAAATTCTGATGTGGAGAGGTCGAGGCTGAATGATACTTTGTTAGAGAAGAGCAAATCATCTGAAGAGCTTAGCAAATCTGGTAGTTTGAAACCTGCAGATGTTCTTCTGGAAGTCCAAGAGGCTGGTGCAACTTCTTATTGCCCATCTCTCTTTCCAAAAGTGGAGCTCACAGAAGATGGCTCTACTGGAATTGGTTATTCAAGTGAAAAATTACATGCAGGTGATGCAGAAATGCTGTCTGTAGAGGGTGATATACTGGTTGAAAGTGGCAATAACTCAATGGACACTTCAGCAGTGGGTAATTCAGATTTGATGGATATTGACTATCCAAGTGCAAAATCTGCAGAAGAATACGAGCTTCCAAATTCCTGTATTTTAACAGAACAGGATACTTATGGACCACTTTCTAATGATGACTCAGTTCGTGGAGTATGTTCTGAATATGACCAGGAGAAAAATCTCCTTCAGAGTCAGAAATCTGCTGAATTAAGAAAAACCAATGACCGCGGAGGTGACTTAGGCAGTGTTGATGTTCCTTGTTTAATATCACCTCTTAGTCAAGATTGTGGTTTTAATGAACCTGGGATAATCCAGTGTATTAAGTTGGAAAATGCTTTAGTGGCTTCTATAGACAGCGAGCTGGCAGATAATAACAATGTTAAACTCTGTGGTGAAGCCAACACTTTGGCATCGGAAAGGATGGAAAAAAGCAATATGACCGGAGCATTCATCACTGACAATCCTGAGATGAATATTCTTTATCCAAACAGAGGAGATTTGAGATGGAGCAAACTCGAGAATCTCATTGTCACAACCCAAAATAATCCCATTATACGTCTTAAGGCTGCTTCTGGGATGACCAACAAAAAAGATAGTGAAGGCGCGATAGACAAACAATATCCTTTTTCTGATTCACAGCCAGATAGTGATGCTTGTAGTGTGGAAGGGATAACTGGTATACAGCACACTGATCGCTTGACTGGCGTACGGGATGTGAGAGAACAGACTGCAGAGGAAACTAAGCTGATAAATTTTTGTTCTCAAGAAGCTGAACAGGTGAATCATAGTCTAGATATGTGTGATGACGACTCAAGAGACAAATGCAGATCCTTGAAAGATGTCAGTGCAATTGGTGTAAGTGGATTTGCAATTCCTCAAAGTCCACACCTATACAGTATCAGAGAAAATGAACTTGCTGGTAATGGCAATATGGAAGATGCACTAGAGGTGTCCTTAGATGAGAGT
Source organism: Mercurialis annua (assembly GCF_937616625.2). Classification (NCBI taxonomy): domain Eukaryota; kingdom Viridiplantae; phylum Streptophyta; class Magnoliopsida; order Malpighiales; family Euphorbiaceae; genus Mercurialis; species Mercurialis annua. Next base: position 50,756,819 of record NC_065570.1, on the reverse strand, counting down.
TCATTGCCTGATATGTGTAATGATGACTTAAGTGACAAATGCAGATCCTTGAAAGATGTCAGTGCAATTGATGGAAATGAATTTGAAATTCCTCAAAGTCCACAGCTATCCAGTATCAGAGAAAATGAACTTGCTGGTAATGCCGATATGGAAGATGCACTAGAGGTGTCCTTAGATGAGAGTTCATTGGGTGATAGCTACAGCGGTAATAAATACACTTTTGTGGAAAAAAAGAAGCCTTCGTTGGTATGTGTTGATACCAGCAAAGAGCATGCCGAGATTCAAAATTTTGGACTTGTAATTGAACAAGTTCCTGTGGAAAATCACGGTTTGTGTTTGAATGATAACTTGGTGCTTATGGATTCTTCTGTTGAACCGCAGGAGACCAATAATCTTGAGAATGTTTCAGGTATTAACGATTGTCCTAGGGAACCAAAAAGTTCCAATGATTGCTCCTTTATGAAAGGAGATGTAGACTTTAATATGGATGCGGATGCTTTATCCATTCAGGCATCAGTTGAAAATATTAAATGTCATATGGACTCTGAGTACAGGAGTGGTTATGAGATTGACAATCAAGCTTGTCCTTCCAATCTTGGGTCATCCTCTGAGACAAATGAAGATCAGATGCCATTGGCTGCAAATACTTTTGTCTCCAAGGCATTTTGTTCTTTGAATGAACAAACCAATCAGACCTCAAATGAAGGCACCCAGCAGGATTTGCAAGAAGATTTTACATTGACTGTTACTTTATCAACAGAAGCTGAAATTAACATTCATAGAAGCAATGGAAATAGTAACAGTGAACTGCAAAATGGGTTGGAAAGTGTTATGCACTCCAAAGAAGTTGAGGATGCAAAAAACTCACTGTAAGGATTTTAAACCTATCTCTTCTTTATGTATATGTTTCCTCTTGTCAATCCTTTAATCGTTATGGTAAGCATATGACACGCCTATTAGAAATAATAATAGAACCATAGTTGCAGCTTCACATAAGATATGGATTTTTTTTTGTTGGATTGGTTATTTGACATGATGATCATAAGGTCTAGAGTTTCATCCATGATAATTATCATTTTTGATTAGTTAAATATATGAGCACTATGTAGTATGGAACAGGAAACTTGAAATGAGAAAACAGAATGATGTTTTAAGAAGTTACAAATATTGAGTTTTGGAGCTTCAAAGCTTTTCTGAAAATGAAAACGAAACATGAAATGTAGGACTTGAGAAGTTTTCAGACAACAAAATGAGCTTGAAGGTGAAATAGATAAACAATACAAGAAAAAATTATATTCTTTTTCTTATTCACAGCCAAATAATGTTGCTTGTTGTAGTGAAGGGGCCATTGATATACAGCACACTGATTGCTCGACTGGCATATGGGATGTGAAAGAACAGACTGCAGAGCAAGCTAAGTTGATAAATTCTTGTTCTCAAGAAGCTAAACAGGTGAATCGTAGTCAAGATATGTGTGATGACGACTTAACTGAAAAAGGCAGATCCTTGAAAGATGTCGGTGCAATTGGTGGAAGTGGATTTAAAATTACTCAAAGTCCACAGCTATACAATATCAAAGAAAATGAACTTGCGGGTAATACCAATGCGGATTATGCGCTAGAGGGGTCCTTAGTTGAGAATTCATTAGCCGACAGAAACAGCGGCAACAAATGCACCTTTGTGGAAAAAAATAAATCACCATTGGTGTGTGTTGATACCAGCAAACATGCCGAGCTTCGAAGTCTTGGACTTGTAATTGAACAAGTTCCTGTTGAAAATCATGGTTTGTGTTTGAATGATAACTTGGTGCTTATGGATTCTTCTGTTGAACAGCGGGAGAACAATAATATTGAGAATGTTTCAGACATTAATGATTGTCCAAGGGAATCAAAAAGTTCTGACGATTGCCCCTTTATGAAGCAAGATGCAGGCTTTAATATGGATATGGATGCAGAGCCCTTATCCTCAGAGGCATCAGTTGAAAATGGCAAATGTCGCAGGAGTGATTATGAGCTTGAAAATCAAGCTTGGCTTTCCAATCTTGGGTCGTTGTCTGAGACAAATGAAAATCAGATGCCATTGGCCACAAATGCTTCTGGCTCTAAGGCATTTTGTTCTTTGAATGAACAAACCAACGAAACTTCAAGTGAAGGTACTCAGCAGGATATGCAAGAAGATTTGTCGTTGACTACTACTTTGCCAGCGGAAGTTGAAATTAACATTCATCTAGGCAATGGAAATAGTAACAGTGAACTGCAAAACGGGTTGGAAAGTGTCATGTCCTCCAAAGAAGTTGAAGATACTAAAAACTCACTGTAAGCATTTTTAAACCTGTATCTTCTTTGTGCATGCGCAGTATTTGTTTCCTCTTGTCAACTCTTTAATCATTATGATTAGCATATGACAGGTTAGAAATAATAATATATCCAAAACCATAGTTGCAGTGGATTAGTTATTTGTCACGCTATGTCGCTATGATTGAAAAGTCTAGAGTTTGATCCTCAATATTTACCATTTTTGAGCACTACGTTGCACGGAAAAGAAAATGTCGAAACTGGAGATATCAAATTGATATTTTTCGAAGTATAGTTTGTAAATATTAAGTTTCAAAATCAGAAGCGTTTGTAAAAATAAAAATGAAATATGACTTAAAAAGTTTTTGTGCAACATAATTTGAGTACAAGATAACATGAACCTGTTGTGCGGAGGATATGTTAGAAATAATAATATAACCATAATTGGAGCATAACTTAACTGTTTGACTTTTTGAATGTATTGATTATTTAATTTGACTCCATAACTTTCTTGGAATGAGTACAGTGCATATTCTAAATAGGCTAATCACTCAAAACCCCTCACCTTTAAACTTTTTTTCAATTCCACCCCGACGTTGAAAATTTGTCAATTTTACCCACTTTTAAATTTTCCGTTTTCAATTGTACCCCAATATTTTAATTTTTGTTAATTTTTTTACTTAAATGATGAAATCATTTAATTAATTAAGTCTAAACATGAAATTAAATTCTTTTTTATTTAAAAAAGTACAAATAAATCCTTTATTTTTAAAAACTAACTAAAAACCATAATCAAATTAACACTAATTTAAATTCTTAATTAATTTAACTAAATTTAAATAAATTTTAAAAATATACAATTAGTATATGCGAGACATGAAGAATGTTTTAAACAAATTTCCAAACGCAAAAGACGTTAATTTAATTTTTCAGGGTACAATTGAAACACAAAAATGAAAAACAGGGTAAATTTGACAAATTTTCAACGTCAGGGTATGATTGAAAAGGGGCTAAAAGGTCGGGGGTTTTTAAGACATTAAGCCTATTCTAAAAGTAGTTGAAACTTCTGTTTGGTTTCAGCAAGAAATCAGGGGAAGACAAGAAGCAAGATACCCTGGTTATAAAACCTCCATCAAATGCTGTTCCTTTCTCAGATGAATGGTTAGCTGCTTTTGAAGCTGCTGGAGAGGTACTTCAGCTTATACATATACCCTAGCGTAGAAGATAAGTATTTGGTAATCTAAATGCAAAGTTTTCTGCAGGAAATTCTAGCCAAAAAAGGTGGTGCTGTTCAAAATTCACCCCCAGACAAGTCTCTACCCGAAGCAAGTCCTTGGTCCCCGGTGAGATCCTTTATCCTTAAATCATTTCTACAAGCTCGTACGGGCGCGCTAACGGTTGGTGACTGATTTAACCAAACCGAACTAACCAAATCACTTTATCCTTTTACTTGAACCGGTAGAATTAACTGAAAACCTTTCAATGAATTAACCGAAATAGATCAGTTAATTTGGTTTGACCGAGGTTTTGCTCACCCCCACAAGCCAGTGCATGCTAGTATTTTTTCTATATACTTTTGTAGCTAAAGTAAACAAAACAATGTCTCACCATGGAATGAGAACTGTTTTGCTATTAAAAAAACTGAACTAAATTGAATAACTGAACCGAATAAATATATTTGGTTCAATCCAGTTTGAAATTATAAAAAAATATAATTTCTCGGTTTGGTGCGGTAAGAGAGTAAAAAAAAAACTCCGTTCCCTTTTGGTAAAAAACCGAATCGAACCAGAAAACAAATAAAACCGACCGATTCAGTTTGAAATATTTAATTTTTTTATTAAAAAATGTTTTGGTAAAAAACTTAGAATTTTGGTTTGGTTGGAACTGAATGTACACACCGACAGCATAATGTTTGATCTAACCAGATTCATGTGGTTTTGGTTTTCAGGTAAAGAGGAGAAACAACCAAGAATTAGGACCATATGACTGTACAAAATTTACGAATCCCAATTGAGGAGCAAAACTATAGAGGGGCTCTACTACTGAAATGTACAATACATGCCGACACGAATAGTCTGATTTCTTCCACTTTAGAAGATAAGCTAATCATTCTTTTTCTCTTGACATTTCTGTAGACCTAACTTGACCAACTACATAATAAAATTCAATGCCTTTTCTTTTGCACTAATAAATACACGATGATATAGGGGTGTGCATTTGGTTCTAACCAAACAAAACCAAACCAGGTTGGTTGATTTTTTTGATTCCCTTTGGTTTGCACTAATGTTGACCCAAATGTTTTGTGTTCTAAATCAAACCTTACTGAAAATTTGAATTTTTTTTACCAAATCAAACCGTTTGTGTTATTGTGACTGAAATAGTGCAATAGTAATAGTGATGTGAGGATTGAATGATATAACATTAAGGCCCCCTTTGGAACAATTCTTTTTACTCACTAGAATTCATTTATAAATGAATTCCACAAGAATTCATTTGCAAATGAATTCCGCTGTTTGGAATGAAAAACTATAAACTATAGAATTAAAATGAATTCTGCATATTTATGTTTGGAATGAATTCTATAATCCAATTCTTTTTAATCTATTCCTATATTAACCTTATAACCATTTTACTAAACATTAAAAATTAACTAAAATACTATTAAAATTTATTATATGCTAAAAATAACTAACTATATTAAAATATATAATTTATTTTTTAAATTTCAAAAAATTAAAACATAGCAACATAAACCACAAAATTAGTATTTCTGGAAATTACTGTGGGCACGCTTTAACTGAAAAGGTCTTCTGTTTTTTTTTGTTCAAAAAATTTCCGAAACACCGATTTTTATAAATTTTATAAATTCAAAATATAACAACATAAATCACCAAATTAAGCATAAGCTACTATTTTAAACAAAGATCAAAATGCATAACTTGTTCTTCAAGTTTTACAAATTCAAAATATAGCATATACTTTGTTAGAAGTATATGCTATATCAACATATTTAACATACATATTATTGAATATATTCATAAGAAACAAAATAACAACTAATATAAAAAATTTAAACCATTCAAAAATTATACACATATAATTAAAATCAAATACATAATATATAACAAGAAAAAAATTAAAAAAATTTCACTAGTTTATTTAACTAATTATAAAAATCTGAAAAAATATTAATAAACTATTTGAAATAGTTAATTAAAAAAATAAAGATAAGTTGATAAAACTAAACTTTTTGGTTTGAGATTTGTTGTAGTAGGTATTATAATGATTGGTTGTGTAATATGGAGTAGAGAAAATTAAAAAAAAAACGAGAAGGAAAATTAAAATCAAAATGGAAAAAAATAAAATGAGAAAGAAAATTGAATGAAAATGGAAAGAAATAAAATGAGAAGAAAAATTGAAATGAAAGTGACAACAAATATGTCAAAAAAAAAGAGAACCTTTAAAAAGTTGAGGGTATTATTGTCAAAAAGGGATTGTTCTTTTTGTTATGTGTTGTTCATTTGTAAATTCTATCTATTTTACTTGGATTTATAAATTCACAAATTATAACTAACATTAATTCCCTGATTTTAATTCCAAGAATTGTGTTTGTCCATTCATTCATTCCAAACATAAAAAATTGGAATTATAAATGAATTCCAACTTTTTTTAAGGAATTCATTCATTCCAAAGAGGCCCTAAGTAGAATTGGAGAAGGCATTGTGATCTAGCAAACCGGCATCATTTGCAATTTATAAATTCTGCATAAATAATAAAGATTGCAGAATTATTAATATATATTTTATCAATTATTGTGTTATTCGAATTTTTTTTATTTCAACTGTAGTCAATTCTGTCAAATTGAATTAATTCAATCTAATCTTATTTATATAACAACCATTGAATGTCTCTATTGTTAATTTCAATTGAATCAAAAGAAAAGATAACTCTCCAATTAAAATCATGGTCAATTGAGAAAATTTGATTAAAATTAAAAATTGGTCTTAACTAATAATTTTTTTAAAAAATTAGTTAGAATTATCGGAACTATCAAGGCTTTGCAAAATTTTCCGGCTGCATGTATATCTAATGATGACTCAGATAACTTTTCTTCCAGTATCATAGTATGAAATTTGAACAAATAAATGTCTGAGAGCAATGAAATTAATGTCATTTATTTAATGTTCTCCCCGTCCACAATGTAATGATTAACTTGAGTTTCAATAAAACTAAAATTTCTTTTTAGGAGATAAATTAAAACAGGAAATTATAGGAGATTTCGGATTTTTAATTTTGTTTCCTATTCTACCTTATTGAAGATTTTTCGTTTAACTTAATTTCAATTTTATACCTCTGAAATTAGAGTTTAAATGAACTTGGGTTTCGATAATTTCGCTAATTATTAGACCAACTCAACCTAAATATATTTCTCCAAAGAATTTATTCATTCAAAGCACCGTTTCAGTTTTTCTTGAATTCTTTTCGCACCTTTTCAACTCCAAATCTCAAAATCTTTGGTACCTTAATCTCCAAGAAACCTAAACCCTTCTTAAACCCTAAAAACCCTCTTCAATGGCGTCTTCAGTTTGCTTAAAGGACCTCTCAGTCTTTCACACAATTGATCGTCAAATTCATGAAAAATTGGTCATGAAATTAGGGGTTGACTCTAATTTATCCAAGAAAATTGTAGCTTTTTGGTATTTGCTGGAAACAAAAGGTTATACAAACTTCGTATATAACATGTTAATGTTATCGGATTCATATCTTTACGGTATGACGATGGATGCAGTAATCTGCTTAGATTGTTGGAGTAAAAATTGTCATAGTTCTTGGAATTTGCCATTACCGTTCATGCGTTTTATTGTTAGTCAAGATTTTTGTCTTGCAAAAGTGCTTGAAGATAGAGCAGATTGTTTATCTTTGATGAAAACTTTCTTGGAGAATGTGTGTGATAGGGTTTTTATTGACTCTAATCCAAGAAAGTTGGTAAATGAACTTCAAATTCAACCTGTGACGGCTAATGGGTTATCTGTCGCTAATGGTTATGGGTTACCTGTCGCTAATGGTTATGGGTTATCCAATTGTAATGGATTACCTGTCGCTAATAGTAATGGGTTCTCTAATGGTTATGGGTTATCTAATGGTTATGGGTTACCTGTCGCTAATGGTAACGGGTCATCGGTCACTAATGGTTTATCCGTTGCTAATTGTTATGAGGTATCTGTTGATAACGGCTGCGGATTATCAGTGGCTAATGCTAATTGTAATGGGTTATCTGTCGCTAATGGTAATGGGTTATCTGTCGCTAATGGCCGTAGTAATAGGTCATCTACAATCAATGGTAGTGGGCTATCTGTCGCTGATAGTTACGGGTTATCTGTCGCTGATGATTATGGGTTATCTGTTGCCAATGGTAATGGGTTATCTGTTGCAAATGGTCCTTGTAATAGGTCATCTACCATTAATGGCAGTGGGTTATCTGTCGCTAATGATAATGTGTTATCTGTCACCAATGGTAACGGATATTCTGTCGCTAATAGTGGCGTATCGGATGAGACTCAGAAGGTTCAATCTCGTAGGGCAGTTATGGAATCTGAGAAAAAAGATGCAGCTGTTGCTTCTAATATTGATCGAACACTGTTTATTACATTCTCAAAAGGACATCCAATATCAAAAGAAGAACTTAGAGATCTAATAGTGAGGTACACTTTCTCAATCTTGATTTTGCTAATATATTGCACTATAATTTCTTGAGTTCTACATTTTGGCGTTTCGTTTTTGTTTTAGAACTCTGAAACTCCAAAACTGTACATTTACAACCTATTTTTCCTAAAAAATAAAAAAAAAACACTATTTTGTATTTTGACATTTCCGTTTCCGTGCGATGTGGACTGAAACAGGAAATTCGGGGATTGCGTAGAATCGGTCTATATGAGATCAGAACCGGAACCTCTATTTGCCCGAGTTGTGATTGACTCAGTGTCAGCAATGTCAAGAATTCTAGGGGACAAAGATATAGTAAAACTCGGCATTCATGGCAAAGATGTTTGGGTTAGACGCTTTATCCAAAACACACAGCAGGTTAGTTAGTATAGCAGCAGTTATGGTGTCAATTTTTTTGTTATTTTGATGGAAATGGTGTCAATTAGTTTTAGTTTAGAAAGTCAACTCTAATTTGTTTGTTTTTCATTTAGATAAGTACAAATGTAATTATCTCTTGTAGCTTAAGTAGCACGAATACGAAGACATTGATATAGAAAACTCGGAAATTGAAAACGGAATATATAATTTCGAAGTTTGAGAATTTTTTTTAGAACATCATAATATAGAATTTGAAAAGTTTACTTGAAATATTACTTATAGCAAATATGAAACGCATATCCATCTTTTGCACATTTTCACATGACATTGTGTGATAAAAATTAAAATTTTAGGTGTTCGATATAGGACTATAGTGAGCATCCCGCGTTATTGAAATTGACAAAAACGGCGCAATAATAATATTAGATAATCAAATTACTGAATAAAAATTTAAAGACAAAGGTATAAATTAAATTTTAGAGGCGATTCGAGAAAATGAATAATTTAAGACAATTAGTAATAATTACCCGTAAATACATGAGCACATAAGCAAGTAGAACAAGACAGTTTTACATGAGATGGAAATTTACAGCGCATCTAAAATTCACAAATTTTTTGATAGATTTCTTTAAATTTAATCCTCAAAATGGAAATGGAAAATTAAAAAATAAGGAGTTGTTTTACTCAAGTGATTTACTATTTTTCTTTTTTGATTCTAAATTTTGTTGCAACTTTTAGACATATATATTAATGAATTAGTTTGAATGGTATAAATGTTAAACAAGATTTTATTAATTAAGATTGAAAATTTAGCTCTTTTCATAATCGCTCTTTCCTTCTCCCATTTCTGATGATAAAAAAAGGGTAGTACTATTCGCCGCCCCAAATAACCACCCACCGCCCAACTTTTGACCAAACTACCCCTAAATCATTTTCATTTTTTTTAAAAAAATTCAATTCTCTCAAATCAATTAAAAACCCAACGAATATCCGAACGAATTTATAATAAAAATGTTAAAATCGACTAAAAATAAATCTAACAATTAATCGGTTTTAAATTTTTTCATTTAAAAATTTTTAATTTTTTTTTTTAAATTTTTTAATGGGCCATCGACGGGAGATGGCGATGGTCCAATGGACCATCGTCCAGCTTTGGCGATGGTCCAATGGATCATCGCCAAAGCTGGACGATGGTCCAATGGACCATCGCCATCTCCTGGCGATGGTCCATTGGACCATCGCCAACGCTGGACGATGGTCCAATGGATCATCGTCCAGCTTTGGCGATGGTCCAATGGACCATCGCCAGGAGATGGCGATGGTCCATTGGACCATCGTCCAGCTTTGGCGATGATCCATTGGACCATCGCCAAAGCTGGACGATGGTCCATTGGACCATCGCCATCTTAGGGCGATTGTCCATTAAAAAATTTTAAAAAAAAATTTAAAAATTTTTAAATGAACAAATTTAAAACCGATTAATTGTTAGATTTATTTTTAGTCGATTTTAACATTTTTATTATAAATCCGCTTGAATATTCGTTGGGTTTTTAATTGAATTGAAAGAATTGATTTAAAAAAAAAAAACTGAAAATAGGTTAGGGGTAGTTTGGTCAAAAGTTGGGCGGTGGGTGGTTATTTGGGGCGGTAAATAGTAGTCCACTAAAAAAAAATAGGCCAAACACATATTTAGGTCCCTGCACTATTACTCTTTTCCAACTTAAGTCCCTGAACTATAAAACGTTTAAAATAAGTCCCTACACTATCAAAAACATCTATTTTAAGTCCCTATCATTGCGCAAGTTAACGGAATGTGGATGACGTTAACAATTATATATCAAAAATGCTATTTTGGTCTCTGCACTATCATTTTTTTCCAAATTGGGTCCTTACACTATTAGAAACATCAATTTTAAGTCTTTCTATCACATAATTTAAATAATATTAATAAAATTTTTATTTTATTTTATTTTTTAATGTTATTAATTTTTTTTAGCATTTCCAAAGCTAGAATCATCTCCGACCATTAATAAAAAAAAATTCATTTTAATTTAAAATTTTAATTATTTAAAATTTATTAATTTAATTAAATAAAAATAATTTTTTATTTTATATAATTAATTTTTTATTTTTATAAAAAATTAAATATATTAAAAAACAGTTCGTCTACCTCGCAATCTTTAAAATATCATATTTTTAAAAATATTTATTTTAATTTAAATAAATAAATTTATTTTGAATTAATCAATTTTGAGTAATTAAAAATTTAAGTTAGATTTATAGTGCAAGGACTCAAATGGCAAAAAAATTAGTGTAGGGACTCAAAATTTTAATTTCATAAATTTTAACTATAACCAATCTCAGAGTCAAGCGTTTGTATCTCACTCTCTAACGGAATGACACGGAGGGACTTAAATCAGAGACTTTTAATAGTGCAGGAACTTATTTTAAATGTTTTATAGTTCAGGGACTTAAGTTGGAAAAAAATAATAGTGCAGGGACCCAAATATGTGTTTGGCCAAAAAAATAGACACATGCACAATAATTTTTTTGTTATCATCGCATGCACAATAATTTAGAGAGTATATATTCACACACCAGTGTTTTAGTTCTAAAGTTAGTTACAACTCTCAAGTATTTTATCTCTTTTCTGATGCGAATTTAGGGTTTAAATTATATGCTTATCTCCTTAAAAAACTCTCACCTTTTACCCCCAATTCATTTGCACCCTCACATTGCAAAACCACTAGATATATCCAAATTACGACCTTTCACTTTCAATTGCACCCTCAAACATTAAATTGATCTCTTTTCACTTGAAAAAATAGGTTTATTTTTGTTTTAAATAAAATATTAAGTCCAATTTTAAAATATATGCTAAAATTTAAAGTATTAATTTGAACATTTTTCAAGTGAAAAGAGGTCAATTTAATACTTGAGGGTGCAATTGAAAGTGAAAGGTCGTAATTTGGGTATATTTGGTGGTTTTACAACGTGAGGGTGCAAACGAATTGGAGGTAAAAGGTGGGGAAATTTTAAGGGGATAAGCCTAAATTATAAGAGAGGTCTTGCATTGTAAATTACAATCGCTTTTTCTTGTTTCAGGTGCATCTTTTTCTTACATATAGTCATTGGTTTAAATTCATAAAGAAATTCATTTTCTTATATATAGCAAATACATACATTTTATATTGGTATACAATGGATTTATCTTTTTGGAATCTTTACAATGTCTTAATCAATTTGATCTTCTAATCAATATAAATGTATTCTTTTTTATCATAATAGGAACATATTCTAATAATTTCAATATAATTGCAGATTTTGCCAATTTAATATATTCTATATAGAACATACTAAATATATAATATTTGAGCTCAAGTTAATTTAAATTGGAAAAAATAAAGTTAGGATTATTTTTAATTAGTTAGAAGCTTATTAATTGGCCATTGGCTTATATGAGAAGAGTGGCCATCTCGTTGCACTAACTAAAAGAAGATCATAACTCATGTATTAGACAAGATAAGATTTTCGATCCAAAATATTTTTTTATATATATAAAATGTTGGAGAAGTTGCTAATTCTGAGTTTTTATCAGCATATTTTATTAATTAGATAAAGTATTCATTCTATCATAACTTTAGCCATTGTATTAAGTATATCAATCATATCACTATATATTATCATCTTTTCGGCCTTATTAAATATATCTTCAATCGATGTGGAGCTAAATGTAAAGTGATTTAATATACGTCATGTTAGATCATTTTTGTACACATAAACGTATAATATCGTACCACAGAATGAGAAAAAGCAGCCATGAGCTTCCGCCCAAACTCTAACCCTAAACACCACTATCCGACCACCACAAACACCACCTCCCTCCACCGGTCAGGACACCAGAATCCCCAACTTCTTAATGTCTCAACTATTTATTTTGAGAATTACCCAAATCATTGGTTATATATGGACTTACAACGGGCGTTTGAGAAATTTGGAGTCTTTGGGAGAGTAATAATCACGAGGCGCAGAAACAGAAACAACAAAAGATTTGGATTCCTTCATACTGATAACACGATGCCTTTGGAAGAGAATGTTGATCGTTTAAACACCGTGTCTATCGGATATCATAAGATTAGGGCTTTTGTTTCCAAATACCCTAAACCAATTTTTCAGAATTCTGTTAGGATTTTGAAGCCGGAACAGAAACCAGTTCCTGCTATGGCTCGACCAAATTTTTCTGATTCAGTAAGGGATTCAAGGTCATATGCTAATGTTGTCTCAAAAATTCCTTTACGTTATGATTGCGCAGTGGCGCGGGATGATACTTTCAGCTTGATTGCATCAGTGAGGAGTTTACCTAATGTACTGGAGGTTAACTCATTCCTGGATGGAAAAGGAATTTGTTTTTTATCAAGCTCACTGTTAGGAGGTTCATACGTCTTGCTCAATTTTGAAAATCCAGTTCAGCTCGACAGTTTCAAGCTGAAGTCCACAATTCTTTTTCCTGAATTCTTCGATAGAATTCTGCCCTGGGATGGATCGTTTGTTGCGGAAGATAGATTTACGTGGATTACTTTCAGAGGTATACCTATTCATGCATGGAAAGAGGACTTTTTCCTTCTTTTAGGGAATCAGCTTGGAAAGTCTGTGACAGTGAACAGTTCTGTTATTTCAAAAGAACGGATGGATGCTGGATCCGTTCTTATTTCTACATCAGCACCTTTTATTGATTGTGTAATGCCTACTATGATTAACGGGAAAGAATTTCTTATCCATGCAAAGGAATCTGAACTACCTATGTTTTTATCGGGTGACAAGGATGGGTCCTCATCATCGGATGCTTCTGGTGATTCTGATTTATCTAAGCCACATTCCCCTACAGATGTATCTCCAGAAAAAGGGAGTCCCGTGTTTATTTTGCACAAGCCTGACACTGAGAATGCAGCTTCTCCTCACACAGTTGATGCCACTGTACCAGAAAATACGATCATTCAGATGCAAAGATCTGAAAATTCTTCACCGGATTTGAATTCTATTGAGTTAGAAAAGCAGTTCTGTAACTCAAAGGAGCTAATTTTATGTAGCATGAGGGATAATGAGGAGCAACCAGACGTTAATGGAAGTCCCCAAGATTTTGTTATCGTCAGAAGGAAATCAAAGCTAATTGACAGCCCGGGCAATTTACTATTTGCAGAACCGGATTCCAAACCAGAAAATACTATTTCTGATGGTGTTATAGCTGACTGTAACCGATTACTCCGAGAGGAAAAGCAGATTTTTCAGCAGTCCTTAGATCCAAAGAAGACGTGGTTGGCATGTTTGGAGTTGGGATTATTTGCAAAGGAGAATGAAGTTCAGATTATCTCATTGTTATCTCAAGGCAATAAGAATAACTCTTAGGAGTATTCTTTCTCTCCAGGTTATCATTTTATTATGTCGAATTCTTTTAATTATCTATCTTGGAATTGTCGTGGTGGTTTATCTTATTCGAGGAAGCAGAGGTTTATTAGATCTTTAGTCTCTAAGAATTCCTTATCTTTACTGGGTCTAGTTGAAACCAAAAGGGAGTTTTTTGATGATTTTGATATCAGACGTTTATGGACTGGATTAAATTTTGGTTATTGTTTTTCTCCTTCTAAAGGGGCTTCGGGAGGTCTTTTATGTATTTGGAATAAGAACTTGATATCTCCTATCAATATTCATGTTTCAGATAGGTGGTTGTATATAGACTTTGTTTGGTTTTCTATTCAAGTCAGAGTTTTCCTTATTTATGCTAGTAATTGCCCTAGGGAGAGGCTTTTACTCTGGACCGAGATCACTCCTTTCACGGTGTCTGACAGATTATGCATTATGGCTGGAGACTTTAATGAGATATTGGATCCTTCGGAAAGGGTCAATTGTAGAGGATTTTCCAATTCTATGAAGGAATTTGCTAATTTCATTTCGGCTTCTAACTTAATTGAGACGAAACTTCATGGGCGCTTTTTTACATGGAATAATAGTATTTCGAGATCGAAGATTGATAGATGCTTTGTTTCTTCTAATGTTTTGACTTCATGGCCAAATCTTTTACTAAAAGCTTTGCCGAGAACTTTTTCAGATCACGTGCCGATTCTTTTTAGCTCGGAGGTAGCTATGGATTGGGGTTCGAAGCCATTCAAATCAATCAACGCCTGGTGGGAACATCCAGATTTTTACTCTTTCGTCGAGAACTCTTGGCTTGACTTATCAATTGATAAAAATGCTAGTTTTGTCTTCAAATTGAAAGAGCTGCGTAAGCGTATTCGTTCTTGGAATAAGACAGTTTTTGGGGACTTGAATTACAAGAGCTCCTCCATTCAGAAGGATATCGTAGCCTTGGATGTTTTGGCAGAGTCTCGGAACCTGACGGAGGAGGAGACAGCACGGCTTTGTAGCCTGCATTGTGATTTTAATTCGGTAAGTCTTCAGCTTGAATCTCTGTGGCTTCAGAAATCAAGGCTGAACTGGAGCTTATTTGGTGATCGAAACTCAAAGTACTTCCATTCCGTGGCTTCATTGAGATCTCGAAGTAATCTTATATCTGTTATGGAGGTTGACGGTGTGAGTTACAACAATCCTTCTTCTATAAAGCATAATGTGAGTTTATATTTCAAGAATCTGTTCAAGAAGAAAAGTTGCCCGCCGTACTCTCTGAATTCATTCCCTATTGCGAAACTCTCTGCTGAACAATCTTCTTCTTTGACAGTTGCTTTCTCAGAGGATGAGGT
Organism: Mercurialis annua; assembly: GCF_937616625.2. Lineage (NCBI taxonomy): Eukaryota > Viridiplantae > Streptophyta > Magnoliopsida > Malpighiales > Euphorbiaceae > Mercurialis > Mercurialis annua. The sequence goes on along the minus strand of NC_065570.1, from coordinate 50,741,692 downwards.
ATTTAGTGCGCTTTCGAATTGTGATAACAATAAAGCTCCGGGTCCAGATGAGTTTAATTTTTTCTTTTATAAGAAAGCTTGGCATATCCTAAAGGGGGATATTATGAATCTTTTTCATAGTTTTCATCAGGGAAGTGGTTTTTCGGTTGGTTTGAATACGGCTTTTTTGGTTCTTTTGCCAAAAATAGCAGGTGCTTCTAATGTCTCTGATTTTCGGCCTATAAGCTTGATCAATGGTGTTTTGAAATTGGTCTCAAAAGTCATGGCAACCAGATTAGCTCCTTTACTTCCTCTCATCATCTCGGATAACCAATTTGGTTTTGTTAGGGGCAGAAACATTCACGACTGTCACATGATTGCTTCGGAACTCATTCACCTTATTCATAGTAGGCGTGAACAGGCTTTTTTGATTAAGCTTGATTTTAAAAAGGCTTTTGATTCGATCTCTTGGGATTTTATCCTCAATATGCTTGCCCAGATGAATTTTAATACTTCGTGGATTGATTGGGTTTCTTCGATCTTCAAATCAGCTCAGTTGTCGGTTCTTGTAAATGGCTCCCCTTCGGAGAATTTCTTTATGGGAAAAGGAGTTAGACAAGGTGACCCTCTTTCTCCATTGCTTTTTGTTATTGCAGTTGAAGGTTTGAGGGCTATTTTTGCTAAGGCAATTTCTATAGGCATGATAGATGGTATTTCAGTTGACGGTTATGACTCTCCGGTTTCCTTACTGCAGTTTGCAGATGATACACTGATATTTGTTCCTAATGATTTGGCAAAGGTTTCCAACCTTTTACGAATTCTTAAGTGTTTCGAATTGATTTCAGGTCTGCAAATTAATTTCCAAAAGTCTTCCATCATTGGAATTAATGTAGATTCTAACTCTCTGAATTCAGCTGCTGCAATTTTAAATTGCAAGATAGAGTCTTTTCCTATTACTTATCTAGGTCTTCCTCTATCTCTGAAGAAAGTACAGGCAAAATCGTGGGATCCTCTTATTCACAGTTTTTCTTCTCAGCTTGCTAGATGGCGAGGTAATCTTCTTTCTCCTGCAGGAAGACTTGTTTTGATTAAATCGGTGCTTAGTAGTATGCCTATATATTATATGTGTACTCTTAAGATGCATGTTTCGGTCATTACAATTCTAGAGAGAACCATGAGATGTTTTTTTATGGGGAGGCACTCAAGATGGGAATTAGTTTAGCAAAGTTGCTTGGTCGGTGGTTTGTTTACCTTTGTCGGATGGAGGTTTGAATGTTACTCCATTTAATTTGAAAAATACTTGCTTGCTTTTCAAATGGATTTGGAAACTTATGAACGCAAGTTCGGATTCTTTGTGGTTTTCGGTTTTTTCCAATAGCTTGGGCATTCGGTATTGGTTTGATATTTTATCCGGGAATAACCACTGCCGATTTTCGCATGTTTGGAAGGATATTGTAACTGCTTGTGTGAAAAACTCGGAAATGTGGGATTATTTTTTCTCTCAAATTTCAGTGAAGATTGGTAATGGAAACACAACAAGATTTTGGCAGGATATTTGGTTGGATCGGAAATGCTTGGCTTCAGAATTTGCCGTTTTGTATAAGATTTGTAAGTCTCCAAGCTTGCTAGTTTCTGATGTCTTCGACTTGGAGCAGACAGAATTTGTGAACTTCAGCTGGGCAAGGCGTCTTCGCGTCGGGGAGCAGTCTGCACTGCTGCGTTTGGAAGAAGTTCTGGCAGCAGCTCATGTAGACGATCAACGCAGGGACAAGATGATTTGGAAGCACGGGAAGGAATACTCCTCAGCTGACATGAACAAGCTGTTCTCTAGTCATTTGGCCGAAGCAAGGAATGTATCAGCAGGGACAGATTTCATTCGCTTTATTTGGAAGACGAAATTACCGCCTCATATTCAGTTTTTTCTTTGGTTATTAGCAAGAGATAGAATCTCTTCGAATGCTAATTTGGTCAGGAGAGGAATCATTTTACAGGAGAATTGTGGTTGTCTTTTATGCACAGAGGAGGAAACGGCGACTCATATTATGTTTCACTGTCATTTTGCATGGAGAACTTGGATGCATGTAGCTTCTTTAGGTAATTTTTACTGGGTTCAGCCTTTATCTCTGGAGCAATCGTTCCATCAATGGTCTTATATTTGCATCAAAAAATATAGGACATTGTGGAACTTGATTTGGTTCTTTATTTTGTGGTCCTTATGGAAAGCAAGAAACAAAAGAGTTTTCAAGTTCAGATCTACCAAAGTCGACAAGCTCGTTATGGATAGTGTTAGTATGGCGGTTATGTATTACAAGGCATTCAATCCTTCTTTTGCTTATTCTAGTATGGATGTTATTAGGAGTTTGGGTTTTTTTTGCTCTCACTCTTCTTGATTGTATTAGTTTCTTTGCCTTCCACTATTTGTGGTTGAGCTAATGCAAATATCATTTATCAAAAAAATATCGTACCACATTATATCCAAATGATTGCAAATATACTTTGCAAAAGTCGAATATATGATGATAAATATAACACTACTTTTAAAATATTGTATACTTAGAAAAAAAAAACTAAAAGTGTGGATAGATACAAATGTTTTGTTCATTAATTATTAGTGCTTTGTGGAGGGCTTATCTTAACTTTTATAATATGTTATGGTATTAATTAGTAGTGCTTCTAAGAGGAATTTATCTCAACTTTAAAATAACATCTACTCCTTTTATTAATTTTAATCAATTTTATTAATTAGAGGTTAATTTAAAGAAATTTTATTTTATTCATAAAAAAATATATTTTAAGTGTAGTTAATTTATTGAACTAGATGAGTCAAATTTCATTTAAAGGGCGACTAGTAAATGGTTGCCTTTTTTTTAATGTTTTTAGTTTATTCTATTGAGTATGAATTATAATAAACTACTATTTAATGATAAATTATTATTATTATTAATCAAATTGGATGACTATGATTATAATTAATATAATTTTTTTAAAATTATTTAATAGATAAAATTAAAGATAAAGAGTATGGTAAAAGCGACAAATATTAAAAAAATTTAAATCATGAAGTGGAAGAGAAAAAATTACAATTAGCTTCTTTTTTTTTGCCCATTTGGGTACATTAATTAAGAATTACTACTCCATAAGACAAGACAAAAGTGTTTGTATTAATTTCTAGGAGCTACAATATTTATTGTTCTACTTCAACATTCTGATAAGTATACAAATGAGCACAAATTAAATAATACACAAAATTAATTACTCCTAATCCCACCATAACCCAGTACACATTGTCAACTCTCCCCTCATTTATATTATCAGGCAACCAATTTGTAACCTTTTCAACCACAGCAATCAAACCTGTGCTTAAATAAAATGATACCCCAATAATAAACGATATTATAGCCGTTCCCGTGCTACGAAATGACACCGGAAATTCTTTATAGTATAACGAAACTTGTCCCGGAAAATGAAACGCTTCTCCGATTCCGACTAATATTAGTTGCGGAAATAGCCACGTAACAGACATTTGACCGTCCGTTAATTTTAATCTCTGAGACTCGACCAAAGCGGAAATAACCATACTTATCACATTCATCCCGTGGCCTACTCCTACTATTTGAAATGGGGTTGGGTATTTTCGTGTAATAAGCCGCCAGCACGGATTAAAAATCCGATCAATCAGTGGGACCGTGATGGAATTTGTGATTAAAACTAGGACTGAGATTGAACCGGCGGGGATTTGGAAATGTTTTCCGAGGTGACGATCCATGGCTAGGGCTTGAAGTACCGTTAAGCTCAATTGGACCGCTATTGGAATTGCTACTAATATATTTGATGACCATATTGGGAAAATTGTGATCAGGGTTTTGAAATCTTCTACTTGTTGTACTGAGCAGATTCTCCATGGTTTTGCTATTGATCCGTCCGGTTTTATGTCGCCTTCGGTTTTTATTGCTGCTCGGTTTAAGAACCTGAATTTAATATCAGATTTTGTTAAATACATAATTGAAATGATAATTTGATGATAAATTCGGGAACTTATAATTAAAAAACGACCGCCTACAACTTCTATCATAATCTGACTTATACAAAATATACGGTAAAAAATTAAACACCTTTTAAATATAAATTGCTAAATATTTTATTAATATATACTTTAATAATTTAATTTTATTCATTTTCTGTTTTTATAGATTCATTCTACAAAATTATAATAGAATATATTTATAAATAAGTTATAACTCAAATAGTACAAGCGTGTAACATGAATCGTAGATTTAAATTCTCCCGCGTCATTTTTTTAAATTATTAAAAAAATAGAATGTATTGAATTTTATTTTTTTAATACATGTCATAAAAATTTTCAGCCACTAACCTTAATTGGGATTCTATGAAGAATTCAACCAAACAAACCTCTTAAAATCAAGCTTAGCCAATAATCAATTCCAAGTGTGAACAAAAAGTGTCCTATGAAGTACCAATCTCTATACCAATTCCCCAATCATGTCCATCACTAACCTTAGTGGAGCTATGGGCCCACTGGACTCCTACTGGACTCTTGCTTTGTTTTGACGAGAAAATTAGGATAAATACTCTATTTTTAAAAATAATTTGATTTTCTACCTTAACAAGGAAAAGATATAGAAAATACCTCACCTTTTTATTGTTTTTATTTTTTTACTCTAGCACTTGTTTATATTATAATTATGCCTAACTTTTATTATTATTTTACTCTAACCATTTTTCTTTACTTTAAGTGACAACTGTCACTTTTTTCTTTTTTCTCTCTCTTTCTTTCTTTCTTCTTCGTCTTCTTCTTCTTCTTCTTCTCTGTTTGTTTTTTCCCACCATTTTTCTTCTTCTTCTTCTTTTCTTTTCCATTTTTATTCTCTTTTTTTTCGCCGCTCCGCCGTCAATCCGCCGCCGCTCTGCCATCGTTCTACTGTCACTCTCCGTTCGTTTCATATTTGATTTTAGAATTTTTTTTCTTAATTCGTGGTGATTAATACGATTTATGTTAACTTTCAGATCTAAATAAATTACTCTTTGATTTTTTCAATTTTAGATCTAAAAATCTGCATGAAAATGATTTTATGATGAAAAAACGATTTTCTGCACAAAAAACGATGTTCTGCAAACAAAACAGCATCTGATTATCATATGAGTATCACTGCATTATCATCACATTATCATAGCACTGCAGAAAAGATAATTTTTATATGGAAAAACATCCTCTGATTATCATATGAGTATCACTATATTATCATGTAATTATCATAACATTGCAGGAAAAAAAATTCTGCAGAAAATAATGTTTGATTGTCATATTGTTATCATAATATTATTCATATATTGTTATCATAACATTATCATATGATACTTACATGGAAAAAAAATTACAGAAATAGTGTCATATGATAATGTTTTATCATATGATAACGAGATGATAATATTTATGGTACATATATGATAACATCAATGATAATGTATGATAAAATAGTGTTTGATTATCATGTCGTTATCATAACACTGGAGTATGATAATTAGATGATAATTAGATGATAATGAATTATGATAAGGTTATGATAACTAGATGATAACGTAAGTGAAAATAGAATAACAAAAAGATTCATGACACCGGTATGATAACCAGATGATAATAAAAGAATAAAGTTATGATAATAGTATGATAATATGATACATATATGTAAAAAAATTACAGAAAAATTACGATAATGAGATGATAATGTAAAGATAATAGTATGATAATATGATACATGTACGAAAAAAAAAATTACAAAAAATTATGATAACGAGATGATAATGTGAAGATAATAGTATGATAATATGATACATATATGAAAAAAACAATTACAAAAAATTTATGATAATAAGATGATAAGGTGAAGATAATAGTATGATAATATGACCTTATTATACTTCATTATCATACTATTTTCTTCACATTATCATACTATTTTCTTCACAATAATACATTATCATCTCGGTATCATATGATTATATTATGATAACGAGATGATAATACAGTGATAATAACATGATAATCAATATTTTTTTTAGTAGAAAATCATTCTTAATGCAGTGTTATGACAACAACATGATAATACAGTGATACTCATATGATAATCAGAGACTGTTTTTTTTATAAAAAATCTTTTTTTCTGCAGTGTTATGATAATCATATGATAATCAGATGCTGTTTTTTTTGCAGAAAATCGTTTTTTGTGCAGAAAATCGTTTTTTCATCATAATATCGTTTTTCATGCAGATTTTTAGATTTAAAATTGAAAAAAAAATTCAAGAGCAATTTAATTATATCTGAATGTTTAAAAATCGCAATAATCACCATGCATCAAAGAAAAAATAAAATATGATTGAATAATGCAGTCACAGTGGAGCAATGAAGAAACGGCGGCGAAGCGATGAAGATACGGCGAAGAAAGAAAAATGGAGAAGAAATAAAGAAGAAGAAAAAAATTGACGAAGAAAAAAAGAAACACAGAAGAAGAAGAAGAAGAAGAAGAAGAGAGAGGAGAGAGAAAGAAAAAGAGAGAGAAATGTAACAACATGACAACTGTCATATAAAGTACTTAGAGTAAAAAATTAATAGAAAGTAGGTATAATTACAATATAAACATGCTTTAGAGTAAAAAATAAAAGCATTAAAATTATGAGGTATTTTTTTCTATTTTTTCCTTATTGATGTAGGAAATCAAATTATTTTAAAAAATAGAGTATTATCCCAATCTTCCCTTTTTTGACTGACCATAACACGTATTCTGATCAAACTGTTAAAGTTCTCAAGTCAAAGGTAGCCCACCAGTACCACCAATTTTAAAAGAAAAATTAAGTGAATTTTGTAAAAATACTTAATTTCTAATTTTATTTATAAAAGATATCCGCTTTTATTTTTTTAATAATATTTTTTCCGAACTCATTAAATTTATAAAGTACTCTCTTTAATTTCAATTTTAAACATCATTTAAAATCGATAGAAACTTTTCTAAACTTAAATACTATTTTTAGAATGGTGGTAAATTATATTTTTCAAAATTAGTTGAATTCTTTTTTTAAAATTATTCTTTTGGGCAAAAGTGATAAACTGTATTTTTAGACTTGTTTAAAATTATTTTTAAAAACATGCTGGAACGAAATTTGTAATGGAAAATTAAAGCGCGACTGTAAAAAAAATCCTAACTGCGATAGAATTTCAAATAATAGTTTTGAAGTTGGATTTTGTAGATATTTTTATTTTGTAGATATTTTCATAAAGATCCCAAAATTTTAGAAAAATGAATTTTATCTTTGAAATAGTGTAAACCTGGTCAGAATTTTTAAATACTCTCTATGTTTGCAAAATTGTATTTTTTTCATAATTTGGACTAATTTATATTTTGAAGAGGGACATTTTGGTTCGTTTTGAACCAAATGTACATCCCTAACTGCTATCTGACAGAGACGTATCAAAAATGTTATAAATTTTTATAGTAGCTGATGACAAATGTGCATCACATGTTGGGAGGTAAATATAAAAACACAAAAAGTGAGTTTATTTTTTAATTAGAAAATTAAGAAGTTTTTTTTAATACTTTTGTAACTTTCCAATCTATAATTCCTGAAAATATCGACTACACTATGAATCTAATTAGAATTTATACAAATAAATACTCTCTCCGTCCTAATTTGTCCAATTTGAAATTTTTTCTTATCCCAAAACTCTTGTCCACTTTTAAAAAATAATAATTTTTGCACTTAGTTTCCCTATATAATCCTTATTTAAAATCCATTTATAAGTAAATTGAAAATAAATTATAAGTGGCGGCCTATATTAAATAAATGTATGTTAAGAAAGTAAGAAAATTTTCATAAAAAATCTAAACACAATGAGTGTTTTTTTTAAATTTTGTAATGGATAAAGTAAACAACTCTAACGAAACGGAGTGAGTAATATTAATGAATTCGTACCTGAAGCTCTTCGTCAATGAACCAGCAATATCCAATACCTTCTCATCCTTCTCACAGTAATAATCCTCACATCTGGAAGATAACTCCACGTGTCTCTTTTTAACAGTAGCAACAACCACACGCGCCAACCCCGTGAATGGGCTTCCTTCCGGTTTATCACCACGCTTATAAAATTGTTTTCCGACGAGGAAGATGACCAAACCAATAAAATTGGCAGCAACACAGACACCAAATCCGACCGCCCAACTAACATCTTCTTGAATAAAAACAATGGCGGTTGCGGCGATTACGGAGGAGGAATAGAGCGTGAAGAAAAACGAGTTGAAAAATGTGGTCTGATCTTCCGATTTGTTGAACTGATTGGCTCCCATTGTTGCTAATGTGTATCGTGAACCTCCGAATCCTATTGATGTCAGAATCAAAGATCCGTAGAGCACTGTGTATTGGAAATATGATGCAGATTTGCAGAGACTTGATTCTGTTAGACATGGTGGAGGTCTCAAGGGTTGAAGAAGTGCTGTTAACACCAGAAGAACTAGTCCCTGCAGTTTTTAAACATAATTTATTTTACCTTTTGTATTGTTTTCAATGCATTCAATCATAATTAATGAGGGCATATATGACAATTAATCATGCAAGTAATAAATTACTGCCTATAATTTATAAGAAATAAAATAAAAATAGTACCTATCAATTTGGAACGGAAGGAATACTATATTTCAACAGTTTCTATTTTAACATTTCTCGGTTTTGCCATTTTGGTTTCGGTATTCTATAGTATTTTTTTAATTTATCATTTTCATTCCGTGCAATGTAATGTTTAACGACAAAGAAATTACCAGAAAAGAGACGCAAGAAGTGATTGTGAGAACAGAGAAATTGCCAAAGAAGGAATCAGCAAGAATAGCTCCAACAAGAGGAAACACATTATTGCCACCAATAATTATATTAGACAGCTGAGCAGCAGAAATACTCTGAAAATGAAATTCTTGAATTAGATAAACAATAATGTTTGACAGATATCCTACTCCAGCAAGTGTTAAACCAATCATAGTCCCTGCATAAATTTTAAAAAATAATTAATAGATAATTTGTTTTATTGCACAATTAATTAACAAAAAATTAAATAATGTAACCTGTGATAAAAGGGAAGGTGACCCAATTTCCTCTCGATTTGGAATTAGAAGTTGGGTTATTTGCTTCTGGGTCAGTGGATAATACTGAATTATCCATGATTGGAAGTTCTATGCAAAGAGAAATTAGAGTGGCTTTTATAATGCAAAGTTGATGCATGTCTGTGTGTAAAGGAAGCCACCATTCGAAAAGAAAAAGACAGTCCCCATTAAAATTTGACGAAAACGACACAATTAATAAAAATTTAAAGATAATTAAAGTACAATTAAAGTTTAGAGACAATTCGAAAAGAAAGAGATAGTCCAACGACAGAAAGTGTAAATTACCAGTAGATACATGAGCATAAACAAGGGTGTTCAATTTCTACACGAGATGAAAATTTATAGTGCAACTAAAATTCAGAAAATATTGGAAGATTTCTTTAAATTTAATCCTTAAATAATAGTGCAATTAAATTTAAATGGAAAAAATATATATACTATTTTGCTTTTCAGATTCTAAATTTAATTACAGCTTTAGACATATATGAACAATAGTATTTCAGATTCTAAATTTAATTACAGCTTTAGACATATATGAACAATAGTATATAGAGAGTATATTCACGCATACGCTAAAATTTTCACCTCTCTAATAATAAATAAACAAATAAATGGTTCGAACGCACTCTCCAGATATCGGATTAAAGCGGTTGATGAATGTATTTGCACGATTTTTCTTTGGATTAGATTAATTCATTAGAGAGGTTTTGCTTTACAAATCACAATCATCTTTTTCATAGAAAGCCACCATTAAAACTAGCATCTAGTGTGATTTTTCAAACAGAGATGCATGACGTACGATCCAAATCTGTATGTTTAATGAATGCCAATTTGCCAAACTTTTATTGACATTTTGGGTTGTTTTATGATACAACTACGCCTGAGTCGGGTTTAGATGAGATAAAATTATGTATATGTTGTAAATTTTTAAATAAAAACAAATAAAAAATAATTATCACGTAATAAAAATAAGTAAAAGTCGGTTATCACATATGCGTTTAGATTGAAAAATCTTTCGTTAAAATAAAATTAAAGTTTGATAATAAAATTGAAATAAATTAAAATTTGCTCATCAAATTGCAAAATGATGACACTTTAGACCCCAAAAATCAATTACTCATATTTTAAAGAAAATAAGTACACCAAGCTCCACTGATGAAAAAGATCCAATGAACTCTATCCCAATCTTTAAAAGGAAATTAAGAGATTAATGTAATAAGATTAATTGGACGTGGAAAGCTTATTTCATAGTGATTAACTAGTGGTTTCTTTTTCATTTTTTTATTCCGTGACTTCCAATCTTATCACAAGAGTTTCAGGTAGGGAGTAGGGATGGAAATGGAAAGGGGATTTTCCGTTTCCCGTGGGGACCCGCCTTTAATGGGGCGGAGAATCCCCACCAATTACCCCCATGGGTGCGGGGATGGGGAAAAATCATTCCCCAACCACAGGGATGGGGAGGGGACGGGGAGTATGGTCCCCACCCCATGGGGATCCCCATCCCCGTTCCCACGGAGACCCGATTTATATTTATGCATATTTATATTATATTATATATTTTTGTATATTATTTATAATCTTAAATAATTTAACTTAATTTTTTTTATTAGTTTCTATTTAGTTATGAAAATATAATATTATAAGAGATAATAGTATTTTTTATAATTAACTTTTTTTAAATATCTTATGAAAATAATGAAATTATTTATAAATTATATTTAATTGTACGGGGAATGGGGATCCCCACGGGAATGGGGGATCCATGGGATGGGGACGGGGATGATTTTATCCCCATTAATTAAATGGGGACGGGGATGGGGATTCCCCACAGCCGCGGGGATGGGGATGGCTTCCCCGTCCCCGCCCCGCCCCATTGCCATCCCTAGTAGGGAGTGCATCTTTTTCTTACATAGTCATTGGTTTAAAGTCATAAATAAATTCATTTAATTAAAAATATAAAAATTGAGTATATGTATTTGCAAATACATACATTTTATATTGGGTATAAAATGCATTTCAAATAAAATAAACAGTATCTTTTTTATAATGTCTTGATCAATTTTGATATTCTAATTAATAAAATATATGTATTTTTATCATAATAAGAAAATATTCTAATAATTTTTTACAATAATTGCAGATTTCACCAATTTAATAAAGGAGTTCCTACAAAAATACTTAAAATTTTAAAAATATTTATAAAAATAAGTGTTGACTTTTTTCAGTTACAAATATATTAAGTTGACTTAAAAATATTTATAACAAATACATAAAAATAAAAATTATTTATAAAAATACGATATGTACACTTATTGGTATAATTTTAGTATATTAAAACTTGTGAAACAGAATATTTCAACACCTATTTTTGACTCTGCATAATATTTTAAGTCTCTCCTTTGCATGGACAGAATATTTCCCATGCACGTATTCCTGCTGTTGAAGACCATGACAACGCTATTGTGGATGTGGCTTCTATACGTGATGATGTTCCTCATTCTATGCGTACAGAGCTGCTTTTTCCTTCTACTCGTCATAATGCTGCTGATGTTCGAGGGGCTGCTGGGCAGAGCCATTTAACAAACGGGGTAGAGGACACAGATGATAGGACAGAGATGATGCAGGTTACAGCTCAGACTGATAATAGAGTGGTGAAACCTTCACCTTTTGCTCAGGTTTGGAATTCACACGTTCAAACTAGTGTTAAATTTTTTATTTGCGTTGCTTTACATAATCGAGTTTCTACTTTGGAATTTTTAGCACGTCATATAATTTCTTTTGATAACTTGATGTGCTCTCTTTACAATGTGTGGAGTTGCAGGAGCATTTGTTTATTCATTGTATTTTTGTGAGGAGTGTTTGGTGTGTTGTGATTCAGAGATTGGAATAGCTTGGGTGTTTCTAAATTTTTTTGACGATTTTATATTTCAGTGACAGAATATTGTTTCGAGGGGACCATATTGGAAGCTTTGGCAAATTGTACGGTGTTTGGTGGTTTGGGAGTTATGAAAATATAAAAATTGCAGAGTTTTCTGAATGAAAATTCATTGAAGGAGACGGTGATTTTTGGTTGCTTTACTGAAACAATTTTCATTTTAAGTGTTGTGATATGAGTTTCTGTTATTCGGGAATGGATTTTTATAGAAATCTTTTCTATATTTTGTAGTCGAACGGGTAATTTTCTTTGTCTATTTCCTATAGACTAAACTTTTAGTGCGCCAATTTAATGTGAACTTCTTATGCAAAAGTTATAAATTTCGATTTTTATCACTTCTTGTGACTTTTATATAAATATCTATTCATAAAAAAAATATTAGCAGTGCTTCTGAGAGAAATTTATCTCAGCTTTTTTTTCATTTTATTAATTCTAATCGATTTTATTAATTAGAGGTTAACTTAAATTATTTTTATTGCACTTAATTTATTGAAATTAGATGAGTCAAAATCATTCACAGGGCGACTACTAAATGGTTGTCTTTTTAATGTTTTTAGTTTATTCTATTGAGTGAATTGATTATAATAAAGACCTAATATCTTAAAAAAATTCGATTTTTTAGCCTTTTTTCGATCCTACCTTTATCATTACTAGAAAACAGTCGATTAGCGACGGATTTTAGCGACGGATTTTGAATCTGTCGCTAAATCCTAAAAAAAATTGGCGGGATCTACCTGCACCTGAACAGAAAGACCCTATGAAACTTCACTGTTCCCTGTGATTGGCTTTGGGCCTTTCCTGCGCAGTTTAGGTGGAAGGCGAAGAAGGCCCTTTCCGGGGGGTCTGAGCCATCAGTGAGATACCACTCTGGAAGAGCTACAATTCTAACCTTGTGTCAGGACCCAATTTTAGCGAAGAAAATTCTGTCGCTAAAAGTGGCGGGATGATTCCCGCCAATATTTTTTCCCTTTTAGCGATGGATTTTGTAATCCGTCGCTAAAAGTAATATATTTAGCGACGGATTCCAAAATCCGTCGCTGAAAGCATTATTTTTATAAAAAAATTATTAATTAAAAAAATAAATATTAATTTAAATAATATTAATTAAAAAATAACTTATTACAAAAAAAATTATTTATTAAAAAAAATTGTTTATTATTTGTTTTTATTTAAAATAATAATTAAAAAATAATTTATTAACTATTTATTTAAAAATAATTAGTATGAAAAAATAATTACTTTATATTACGGGAGTAAATTTTTGTTACTTTAAGATATATTTAAATATAATATACATAAATATATAACAAGAATATGAGTTGGTTGAGGTGGAGCTACGCGCAGGGAACTACAAGGTTAAAGAGGATTGGGTGGGAGCAATGTGAAGGATGGGTGACCTACTGGACAGTTTGAAAATTTGCGATAATTGCGTGGGTGACAGTGTGTAGTGTAGTGTATAGCGGGTGGGTGGGTTACGGAGTGCGATCGATTAAATAATATTTCATTTTACGATTTTAATTAATTTTTTTTTATTTTCAAAAATTAGCGACGAATTTAAATCCGTCGCTAAATCCGTCGCTAATTTGATAAAATTCTGTCGCTAATTTTTTTTATCCCGTCGTTAAAATTGTAGCGACAAAAAAAAGCGACGGACCGTCGCTAAAGGTAATTAGCGACGGATTTTTGCCATTTAGCGACGGAAAAATCCGTCGCTAAATGGCTGTTTTTAGTAGTGTTATGATAAAAAAAAACACCAATTTTTCCATATTTCGTATTTTTGTGTTTTAATTAATATTAAATTGACGTCTTTTTCATTTAAAAAAAAATTAAAAACGTTCTCCATGTCTAGCATATAGTAATTGTATGTTTTTAATTTTTTTAAAATTTAGTTAAATTAATTAAGACTTTAAATTAGTTTTAATTTGATTATGGTCTTTAGTTAGTTTTTAAAAATAAAGGACTTATTTATACTTTTTTAAATGGAAACAAATTTAGTTTTATCTATAAACTTAGTTAATTAAATGGTTTCATCATTTACATTAACACATTGAAAAAAATTAAAAAATTGGGGTACAATTGAAACGATAGAATGCAAATTAGGGTAAAATTTACCAGTTTTTAACGTTATGGTAGGATTGAAATGAGACTAAAAAGTCGGGATTTTTTAAGATATTAGGCCTATAATAAACGACTATTTAATGACTGTCACGTGAACAATTATTATTTTTTATTTAATTGGATGATTATGATTACAATTAGTATAGAATTCTTCAAATTATGTAATAGATAAAATTAGAAAAAATAAAGAGTATGATAAAAGCAACAAATATTCAAAACTTTTGAATCATTAAGTAGAAGAGAAAAAATTACAATTAGCTTCTTCTTTTTTGCCCTTTTGGATACATTAATTAAAAATTACAAGACAAGAAAAGAGTGTTTATTTTAATTTCTAGGAGCTACTTGTTCTATTTCAATTTATTCACTTGTCATATCAGAAACTAAAGCAGTCTCCTTAGTAATTGGCTTTTCAACATTCTGATAAGTATACAAATGAGCACAAATTAAATAATACACAAAATTAATTACTCCTAATCCCGCCATAACGCAGTACACATTGTCAACTCTTCCCTCATTTATATTATCAGGCAACCAATTTGTAACCTTTTCAACCACAGCAATCAAACCTGTGCTTAAATAAAATGATACCCCAATAATAAAAGATATTATAGCCGTTCCCGTACTACGCAATGACACCGGAAATTCTTTATAATATAACGAAACTTGTCCTGGAAAATGAAACGCTTCTCCGATTCCTACTAATATTAGTTGCGGAAATAGCCACGTAACCGGCATTTGACCGTCCGTTAATTTTAGTCTCCGAGACTCGACCAAAGCGGAAACAACCATACTTACCACATTCATCACGTGGCCCACTCCTACTATTTGAAATGGGGTTGGGTATTTTCGTGTTAGAAGCCGCCAGCACGGATTAAAAATCCGATCAATCAGTGGGACCGTGATGGAATTCGTGATTAAAACTAGGACTGAGATTGAACCGGCAGGGATTTGGAAATGTTTTCCGAAGTGACGATCCATGGCCAGGGCTTGAAGTACCGTTAAGCTCAATTGGACCGCTATTGGAATTGCTACTAATATATTTGATGACCATATTGGAAAAACTCTGATCAGGGTTTTGAAATCTTCTACTTGTTGTACCGAGCAGATTCTCCATGGTTTTGCAATTGATCCGTCAGGTTTTACGTCGCCTTCGGTTTTTATTGCTGCTCGGTTTAAACACCTGAATTTAATTTTGTTAGATATATAATAGAAATAATAATTCGATGATAATCAAGAACTTATTTAAATTTTATTTAGCCTATTATTTAATTCATTATAAATTACAATTAAAATTGTTCTCAAAACTGTATGCTTTAAATTTTCATGTAGTTATGAATCACCGTCAATTTTTCAAAATAATATGTACATATATATAGTCGGATTTATCCGGTTATATTAATGGGTATTTCTTACCTAAATCCGGTTCATGAAAAATTCATGTACCTATACAGTGGAGTGTTAGAGAAATGAGAAGAAGAGAAAATAATAATAAAAAAAAAATTGTGTTAGATTTTCTAACACCCTATTGGGTAGGTGCATGGAAAATTCATGGACCGGAACTAGATAAAATTTTCTCTATATTAATAACCCAATTTTACCTGTTTAACCTGATTCTAACTGGTGTCTTAGTTTTGAGACTTTCATATCTAACCGTGGACAGTTCGACGGTTTCATTTTTACCCTTTCTAGTCCGGTCCCCTTTTAAAAACACTGTTTTCTGCATATAATTCAACTTAAAATCGAACGGAAAGTTTTGACTAAAA
The DNA here is from genome assembly GCF_937616625.2 of Mercurialis annua. Classification (NCBI taxonomy): domain Eukaryota; kingdom Viridiplantae; phylum Streptophyta; class Magnoliopsida; order Malpighiales; family Euphorbiaceae; genus Mercurialis; species Mercurialis annua. The sequence goes on along the minus strand of NC_065570.1, from coordinate 50,725,739 downwards.
CTCAACAACATAACATGGGATGTTAAATAGGACACTTTGCTTCCACAAGCAAAATGAACCATTGGACCGTCACATCTAACATATTAGACCATATTTAGTTCAGAGATTTGAAAAAAAAAAATGGAACTTATCAACCAATTACAATAAAAAAAAGTTAAAACAAAATTGTTGAATTATTAATAATTAATAGGTCTAACTCATAATTATAACATCACCTCATATTAATAATATCAACTAATGATGAAACTAAAGTTTAGTTTGGTTCAAATAAATTTTATAATTTTTTTAAAATTCAAGTAAATTCTGCAAAATGTGTGTTTGGTTCAAATGAACTTTTACAATTTAAATTTATATTTACACTTAAAATATAATATTCAATTTATTTTATTTTATTTAAAATCAAATTCATATTTAAAATTCGGAAAACTAAATACAAAATTTCATTTTCAAGTAAAATTTATTTAGAATAAAATGAAACGAAATAAATTTTACACCAGAATTGATCTAAACAGGCTCTAAAAAAAATAAAAAAAGTTGATACTAAACTGATTATCGAATATAATCGATAAATGACATTTAAAATTTGACCGCCTACCCTTCCTTTTTAATCATAGATGAACCTTTGTATAGGAAAGATAATAATTTAAATTTATATAATTTTGTTTTGATGAATTAAATTTATATACTTAAATAATAATATTAAGATAATGTTAACAATATAATTTTATTCATTTGCAAAAAGCATATATATTTTTTTTTAAAGAAAGTATATAGTTTTATTTTTCTATCATCTTATAAAAATTTCAGCCACCGACCTTAATTGGGATTCTGTGAAGAATTCAACCAAACAATCAAACCTCTACAATCAAATCTTACCCACAAATCAAATCCAAGTGTGAAAAATATCTAAATCTAGCAATTTTGCCAATCATGTCTATCACTAACCTTAGTGAAGCTATGGGCCCACTGGATTCCTAATGGACTCTTGCCTTGTTAACGCGTAATCGGATCAAACTGATATGACCTCAAGTCAAAGGTAGCCCACCAATTTTAACAGAATCAAGATTAAGCAGTCTTATAGGAAAAATTATTAAAATGTATAAACAAAATTTAAAAATATGTTTAATTTATTTATTTATTTTGATATTCTCTATGCTTTATATTCTTACTTTATGTCTAAATTATTTTATTTGTTTCATAATAGAGGTGTATTAGAGATGTATTAACGATGATGTATATGTATAATATTTAATATGCACTGTATTTTTTGTAAATAAATATTATAATAATTTTTTCTGTTTTTCGATAAAAATAAAATTTAAAACATATTTTCAAAAATGAAATAACTATTTTGATATCTATACTTTTCGGTTATAAAGTTCCTAAAACCAAATGACTACACTATAAATCTAATTAAACTATACATAAATTTTTAATTTTAATGAAATTTCAAGTTTAAACTTTTTTGAGCACCTATAGTCAGAGGCAATGTTTCAGCCCGGGGCTGTTATTAGAAATTTATTAGGACAAATGACTAATAAAGACCAAAGCTTTCATAAAATTTTTATCAAAATACAAAATTTTCAATTATATCCAATTTGTCCTGATAGCAGGATTTCGTTTCAATTATGCCCAATTAAACGATTTTACTTATAAGGCGCTGATGTGTGGCACTGTCAAAGTGATTTTTTTTTTTTATAAATTTATAATTTATTTAAAAATTTATTGAATTATAGCTACTCTAATTTAAATAAAATAATTTTCTATATTTTTTAAACAATATATTTTAGTAGAAATAATTTTACTTAAACAATTAAAAATATTAAAAAAATTATAAATTGTTGCCAAAAAGTTTTGAAACAGAATTATTTTTAAAACAACCGTTGGAAGTTTATTTTATTTTTTAAAAAAGAATTTAGAAATTTTTTTCATCAAATGTTTAAGTGAAGTTTTTTAAAAAACTACTTCAAAAATAAAAACTCCATTAAAAACTTGAACCAAACTTTTAGATGAAAAAAGGATTAAAATTAATTAAAGAAGAAAAAGAAACGGATTCATAAGTTTAATAAATTACTAAAAAAGTTAAATAAAATCCAAAATTAATTAATACCTGAAGCTCTTCGTCAATGAACCAGCAATATCATGTCCCTTCTCATCCTTCTCACAGTAATAATCCTCACATCTGGAAGATAACTCCACATGTCTCTTTTTCACAGTAGCAGAAACCACACGCGCCAATCCCGTGAATGGGCTTCCTTCCGGTTTATCATCACGCTTATAAAACCGTTTTCCGACGAGGAAAACAACCAAACCAATAAAATTCGCAGCAACACAAACACCAAATCCGACTGCCCAACTAACATCTTCTTGAATGAAAACAATGGCGGTTGCGCCGATTACAGAGGAGGAATAGAGCGTGAAGAAAAACCAGTTGAAAAATGTGGTCTGATCTTCCGATTTGTTGAACTGATTGGCTCCCATTGTTGCTAATGTGTATCGTGAACCTCCGAATCCTATTGATGTCAGAATCAAAGATCCGTAGAGCACTGTGTATTGGAAATATGACGGAGATTTGCAGAGACTTGATGCTGGTAGACATGGTGGAGGTCTCAAGGGTTGAAGAAGTGCTGTTAACACCAGAAGAACTAGTCCCTGCAATTTTTAAACACAATTTATTATTTACTTTTCTTTTTTTCATTTTCGTTGCACAGAAATTTACCGGGTCTTATATTTTGATGATGTTTGTTTTTATTTTCGACGACAAATGTAAAATTCTATATATTATGAAAATGAAAAACAATGAGATTTATAAGAAAAAAAATTAGAAAATTGGAGTTTTGGAGCGTGAAAATTGTCTCTAAAAATAAAAATAAGACGCTGAAATATAAGATTTGAAGAGTAATACAAAAATAGGTTGAAACGAAAATACTTCAATACTCTGACATTTTATATTTATAACCTACATAGTGTAGAAACATAAATGTTAAAATGTGAAAACGCAGATATGAAAAAACAACGAAACAATATGTATTTTACATATATATGCTATGAGTATAGATTTTTTATTTTTTAAAAAAGAATTCAAAATGAAAGACAAACGTCAAACGAAAGATTCAATGAATCATGTGCAAAGTAATTTACAATCTATTATCAAAAAATACCATTTCACCGGTTTTTGTTTTAGCATTTGTCGGTTTCATCATTTTCATTTCCGCGCAATCTAATTTCTATATTTCTAGCAGTTTTCTAATGCATCATTTTCGTTTCGGTGCAATATAATTATATATGATAGAGAAATTACCAGAAAAGAGACACAAGAAGTGATTGTGACAACAGAGAAATTGCCAAAGAAAGAATCAGCAAGAATAGCTCCGACAAGAGGAAATACATTATTGCCACCAGAAACTACATTAGAAAGCTGAGCAGCAGAAATGCTCTGGAAATTAAATTCTTCAATCAAATAAACAATAATGTTGGATAAATATCCTACACCAGCAAGTGTTAAACCAATCATAGTCCCTGCAAAAATAATAAATAATTTGATTTATTGCATAATTAATTAAAAAATAATATAAAAAAATTAATATAAATAAATGTGTCACCTGTGATAAAAGGGAAGGTAACCCAGTTTCCTCTTGATTTGGGATGAGTGGTGGAGTCATTTGCTTCTGGGTCCATGACTGTTTGGGTGGAGTAATATGCAAAGAGAAATTAAAAGGGTCTTATAGTTGATGAGTGTGTGTATGTGTAAATGCATGAGTTGCCAACTAGGACTAGCCAGCTAATAAAGTCAATTTACAAAGACAAAATGAGTTTGATCTTCTGAAACTAATCAGAAAAATCTATTACAAAAAGTGGATATTCATATGGTATCATCAAACATTAAAATAGTGATGATACATAATGTAATTCCTGTTTATGTTTAATTTTTTTTTTCAATTCCATAAGGTTTTCCTGAACGGATTTCATAGTTAAAGACAGTATTTTTAAGTTTTTCACATTTAGACTAATCTCCACTCGAGCTGGGTCGGTCATTTGCAGAAGAAAAAACTCTAGCCTCAAATTTTAAACGGCTGCACACATAAATATGGTTCAAACCTGCGACCCTACTTAAATTAAAAAAACTGGATTGCTAAACACCGCCCGGTTTTACTTACCACCGCACAGGCAAAAGACATTTCTGCCCTTTTAGCAAAATTTTGAAAAAAAAGTTCTCTCAACTCATTCGAATACATTCGAACAAATACGTAAAAAATCGATTAAAATGACGAACAACGAGTACAATTCATCGGATAACGAGTATCGACGTTCGGAAACAACCCCCGATAAATATTTTTTTAAAAAAAAACTCGAAATAAATAATTTTTTTAAATTTTTTTAAGGAGGGACGTTTACATTTCACGTCCCCTCCAGAGGAGTGGACGCCGGAAAGCGGCGTCCCCTCTTCAGGAGAGGACGTGGGAAATCCACGTCCTCTCCAGAGGAGGGGACGCCGCTTTCCGGCGTCCTCTCCTCTGGAGGGGACGCCGGACGTCCTCTCCTCTGGAGGGGACGCCGGACGTCCCCTTTTCAGGCGGAGGGGACGCCGGAAAAACAGAAAAAAAAAATTAAAAATTATTTTTTATCTCGAAAAAGCCGGAACATATTGTTTCCGACTGTCGGTACTCGTTTTCCGACGAATTATACTCGTTATCCGTCATTTTACTCGACTTTTTATGTAGTTGTTCGAGTGTGTTCGAATGAGTTGAGAGAACTTTTTTTTTTTGAAATTTTGCTAAAGGGGTAAAAATGTCTTTCGCCTGTGCGGTGCTAAGCAAAAAGGGGCGGCGAATAGCAAAACCCTAAAAAAAACGCTCTACCAACTCACCTATCTCTTGAGGTTGTTTATGTTTAAATTTTAGAGGTACATGTTATTCGTTTATCTCAACTTAATTGAAAAGATTTTATGTATATTGTTTTCGGTAATTAATTTTAAGATTATTAAATAATATTTTTTTTTAATGATAAAATTTTAATAATTAATTGGTGTTATTTCAACTAGAAATACATAGGCTATATTCTCTCTTTCTTACTTTTTATCATTTGTCAATTAAATTTTTCCGGTTTATAGTATTTGATAAGTTTTAGGCAAAAATTAGTAGTAATAAATAATAGTAGTAGATTGGGATAAAGAAAATGGATCATCATGTTCACTAATCTACACCACTCATTATAAAATAAATGGTGTATATTAATTTAACTAAATTTAGACTGTTTTGATCTGCACCATTCATTTTGTAATGAATGGTGTAGATTTAATGAACATGAGAGAATCACAATTCAAAGAAAATATACATCTTTCTCACGCCATAGACAACTACTTCCTCCATTCCATTTTATCGATTATTTATTTTTTAATATTTAACGTCCAAAAAAATGTTATATTTGTATTTATAATACATATTCCCTTTTGTATTATTTTTATTATGGATGGGATTCCATCAAGTTTAAATAAATTTGAGGGGGTAATATTCACGATCTACACCGTTTATTATAAAATGAATGGTGTAGATTAATTTGACTAAAATTATATCTTTTTGATCTACACCATTCATTTTATAATAAACTGTGTAAATTGTGAACATAACTCTCTCAAGTTCACAATGAACTTGAGAGAATCTCCATTCTTTTATTATTACTAGGTTTAATACATTGGTTAATGAATAAAATTGATGACATAGTTGATTGCATTACATTTGCGAAATAAAAATAAAGGATATAAAAAATATATAACATTTAAAGTATTCTTAATGAAATAAAAACGTTACAAATGAAAAGGAACGAAAAAGTAAATATTTAGAAATTTTAAATCATATTAGGTTCATGCATATGTGAAAACTTTAGTTAGATAATTTTTTTTATTATAAATATACATTTGTTTAAGTAAAACTAAATTTCTTCTTGAAAAAAGTAAAAATAAATTTCTATTTTAAGATTTAAATTTCAAAATATTTAAGGCCAAAATAAGAAAAATATTATTTAATTCACCTATTTTAACCCACCTTATTGTACCGTCTTACATGTCATGCTTTTATTTACATTACTCTTAAAATAAATTTAACTATAATCTAGTGTCATTTATTTTAGACTTATTCCTTGAAAAATATCTCATTTTTTTCATAGTTTAATTTTAAAATAGTTAATTTTATTTTATTTTTTTAATTTTCAATTTTAATTATAGCCAATTGTTTTGATTAAGCGATGAAAAAATTCAATTATGCTTTTTGCGTTTGAAATTTTTGATTGTTAAGACAAATTAGAAAAATATGAAGTAATATGAAGAAGATATTTAATTTTGTCCTATTATAATTTTAACAAATAGCTACAATATAAATTGAAAATAGACGATTTTATAAAATTTGAATTTTAAATAGAAAAATAAAAAAAATAAGGCATATTTAGATAATTAAACTTTTATGGCTTACTCACTAAAAAATACTCACCTTTTCGATTTTTTTTTGCGTTTGTGGTCTCACTTTTCGAAATCTTCAATTTTAGCCAATTTTTCATTTTCACTTTCAATTATAGCCGTTTGTTCAAATTGGAGTGGAACAAGTTATAGATATTTCGTTTATATTACTTCATATTGTTTCCAACTTGTATTTTTATCTCAATAAAAATTAAAAATAAAGTACTATGAGAGGTTTATTTGAACTTTTTTAAATTTCAATTTGGGCAAATGGTTATAATTAAATGTGAAAATTGAAAAATGATCAAAATTAAAGATTGCGAAAAATGAGACCATAAATAAAAAACAAAAATATGAGATATGTTCAAGTGATAAGGTAATTTTTATTTTTATAACAATATTTGCAGCCACTAGTTGAAAGCCTTGGGAAACTTCCATAAATTAATGGGGGTATTTAATATGCATTGCACAAGTTGATTTTCCTATAAATATTAGATTCTGTTTTCATTTTGTTCAAAGAAAATTGCAGATTTAGTCAATGGTGGTTAGCAATGTCACGTGAGCTCATATTCGGTCATTTTCTTCCTCAGCTTTTTGATACTCTGTGTCTGCTTGTTTTCGTATCGTATTTTCTTGTTTTCTGAACAGAATCATATTCATATCACAGTCACATTGCAACCAAAATAGACTTAAGAATACTATACACTTTTTCCCAATTCGAATAATTTCTAAATTATCTACTAAATGTTTCAGCTTAACTTCCGTATCTAACTCTAAATTCACCTCTACTTTTAATTTTTTTTACCTCTGCTTTTAAAAAGAATAGGCTTCGGTTGGGATTGGAGCCTATTCTAATCTAAGTTTGCATGGTGGGGTCCATTTATATATTAAAAATTAAAATAATATAATATGGTGAGAAAATCGGTTGGATCCGATTTGGCTATAAAAAAAAACACATATTGTTAAAACGGGTTATATTTATATTCTCAAAAAAAAAAAAAAACGGGTTATATTTGTCGATTTTGAAAGATTTGGTCATAACTGATAAAAGTCACAAAAATTTAGGCCATGTTTGGTTCATGTAATAGGTGCGGAATGGAATAACTATTTCGTATGAAATGACTATTCTTTACTTTGTTTCATGGAGTAGTTATTCTATGGAATTGCTATTCCATGATTTTATGAAATAAACACTAATCTCAAAAAGTAAAGAATAGCTATTTCAATTCCATGAACCAAACATATTTTAAAAAGATTTGGCCTTTTATATATTATAATAATAATATAATTTAGTACATATAATTTTGTATAAATAATTAATAAAATCAAAACAATCAGTTGTTGGATAAAGGACTTCAAAATTGAATTTTTTCAACAATTATTGTAAATTCATAAAGCTACCCGCAACTTTTAAAAAAAGTTTATCAAATATTTAAGTTGGACTTTTTGAAAAGTAAATGGTAAATATAGAAAAATGGAACCAGCCACCTATCTACTTGACTAATAGTAAAAGTGAATGAAACGAGTAAAATTTTAACGAAAATAAATAAGAAAGAGTATTTCATTTGAATTTCAAATAATAAAAACTAAACTGTATGTGAAGAATGTTAGAATAATTTACTCTAATTTCATATTAAAATAATATATCCCATTTTTGATAGTATATATATTATATAACTAAATTTATGGTTTTCCTTTTTTAATTTGGATTTATCGTTCTATTTTAAAAAAATAAATTAAAAGTAAGTAATTGGCTTATTCTAGTGGCAGAGCCGAGCGTCCGCCCTGCCTTCGGTGATCCGTTTCCTAAGAAAGAAATGAGGTTGAACTATTCCGCCTTGGTTCGTGACTATACTAATGCCGATTGCAGAAGTATTTCGTCGGTTTGTATATTTTCTAACATAGCAGCAGCGATTTCGCTTTTGACATAGTTTTAGAATTAGCATTCTTTAGGGTTTTTTTTTACTCTAATTAAAATAGGGAAATGATAAAACAATAAATTACACATCAATTTCGTTTCAGGTATAAAAATTAGCCAAAACCCATTTAAGCCCATCAAAAAATAACCAGAAATAAACCCATCAATAAAAACCAAACTATGATATTTTTTCATATTTTATTTAGTATTTAGATTGTAAAATTATATTATAATTATATTGAATTGTACATATTAATAAGACTACAGTGAGTTAATATAAATTTGTTTATATTAGCTGATAATTTAATTTTTTTATTGATGATTGATTATTTAACTATTTTAAATTTATTATAACTAATTTTTTATATTTTAAATAAATCAATATAGATAATAAAAATTATATTTTAAATGGTTGTTTAGTTATTTTTAATTTTTTAAAAGTTATTTGATCTAATACATTGAAAAGAATGACCGATCTATGTGTTATTTGGACAAAAACAATTCCACCCCCTTACTTAAATTTTATGATTCCGCCACTGGTTTATTTAATGTCGCGGTTTTGTTAACTAAATCGTGAATACGCAGCCACATGAAGGTTGTGTAATGTGTTTAGAGTTGATTTAACTATATAATATATATAAAATTATATAATTGAAATGATTAATGACAATTAGAGTTTACAAATTAAATAAACTAATTATTAATTTATGTTTACAATACATATTATTATTAATAAATAATTCTGTTAAATTTTATTACCTCTCAAGTATTCTCATATGTTTCGAAGTTGACTATTCACTTATTTATTTTTATAAAAAATTACTAATAATAGATAATTTTATCAGATTTTCACTTTAAATAAACTACCTATAATATTTTTTTATGTATTCTCATGAGTTTTCATGTTGAAGTAAACTATCTATTTATTTGTTTTTTATATTAAAAATTATTACTAATAGATAATAATTTCCATAACTCTTTAATTTGAATAAATTACATATAATATCACTCATTTGAGTTTCCAATAAAGAATATATTTTTTAATTTCTAACCTAAATTAAAAAATATTTAATTTTAATTAATAGTATTAGATACAACTCTTTATTTTAAAAATTTATATAAAACGATTTATTTAATTTATATTTTTATATTTTTATTATAAAAAGAGTTATTAATGAATATTCTTTTTATTTATATATTAGTCTACGTAAATTGAAACCCTGTGAAACTGATGATATGGATCAAATGTCACTTTTATATTTTTTATTATAAAAATTATTATTAATAACAATTTATATTTATTTATTTTTATAATTCTTTTTGTTTTTTTAAATATACTTCTCAGAAATTTCCAAATCAAATAAAATATTTATAATATTTATTTTTTTACCTCTTTATTATAATATTACTATTACTAGAGAATTTTTAATTAATTGTAATTTATATAGATTACCCATTTAATATTTTCATGAGTTATAAATTTATATAATTATTATTTAATTTTATTATAATTTTTTTATTAAACAATCATTTTCATGATTTTCCAATTAATATATACTTTTTATTTAATTTGATTTATCTGTAAAAAATGTTATTTAAAAATTATTCTCATAAAAGTTTCATTTTTAAAACATTTTGTTTTTAATATATTTTATTATAAAACCTAGTATTCCTAAAAAATATGATTATAATTTATTTAAAAAATGAATACCCACTAGTTCTAAATTTGTATGAGTTTAAAATATAAAGATATTTTTTTTATTATATATTTTTTATTTTTATAATATATTCAGTTAGAAGTATTAATAATTATCTAATCAATTACATTATTTTTAAATTTAATTAATTTAAACCTAGATTATGTAAATTAAAACAAAAATTATATCAAGATGCTGCACTACTGCACAGATATACGACTAGTTAGTACTCCCTCCGTCCCAAAATAATAGCACACTTTTTCATTTTTACACAGTTTAAGAAATACAATTATACTCTAATTTTTCACAACTTTATCTTCATTTTTCTTAACATACCCTTATTAAATATTATGACTAATTTACTTTTTAGCCTAATAACATTAAGTGGTAAACTTTAAATAAGGATAATATGGAAAAATCAACACTCTAAAGTGTGATTTATTAGGAACATGAACAACTATTCGAGATAAAAAAAGAGAAAAGTGAACTATTGTTTTGGGATAGAGAAAGTATTATAATTAGACGGTACTTAAAAATGAATAGACCTAACAAATAGTCACATATCGATATTTAAAAAAGCAACAATTGGAAATTTGGTACCTTATATGGAGTAAAATTAATCCCTAGCTATTTCGCAATACAGGCGGACTAAGAGCAACTTCACAAGCTGTCACGATTAATATATATAAAAGATAATCTAAAAAGAAAAAAAAAGAGAAATCAATGCCAATATAAATAACCATATTGTTTGAAAAGCAACCGAATGCAAAATTTAAATAACAATAAATTTATTTTAGTTATTTTGAATATGGATTTTTCATATTTGAATATGACTTCTGTAATTATATATATATATATATATATATATATATATATATATATATATATATATATATATATATATATAATAAAATTATAATGGATATGTTTTTTCTTGCAAGATTTCAAACATATAACAACGTGATTTAGTTTGCACATTAAAAAAAATCAGAACGGAATAGAAATGTATACGGGCCAAAATATAAAAAACAAAAAACATGAAAAGAACATATAAATAAACTAAAATATAGAAATATGCTTATGTATATTTTAAAAGAATTTTTAAGTTTGAGTTAAAATGCTGAAATATTTCAAGAAACCGAAAATTCGAGTTTTCCGGTGAATCATAGTTTGCAATAAGACATTTCCTGAAATAAGAATTAAAGAGATGAACATTAAATTGCAAAATTAAAGAGTTGAAGATAAAAACTGGAGCTTACATAAATTGCATAATCTTGATGTTTCATAATCTGAAAGACAACTGATTCACATTGTTTTTCAGCTAAAGAAATAAAGTTGTTATAGAAATATAGAAAGTTTCGATGATAGAGTGGTGGTATTTTGTTCTCTAACTCTTGTACTTTTACGAATTTCATTCAAATTAAGGCCGATTCTTTTTTTCCAGTCGTATAGCTATATAGCCTATATTTGTTAATCATGTCTACTAAATATTCTTTTATCTCAAAGTCAAACTATAAACTGAAATGAAAATCATCCTATAATTAATTAATGGATTAGTGTCACAAAAATTCACCAACTTTACACGTTTTCTCATTTTAATCACGTAGTTTAAATTTTCTCATTTTCATGCACGAACTATCACTTTTTCTCAAATTCATGCACGGTGCTGAGGTATCACGACCCGATCGGTGCAATTCGCTTAGGTGGAGGTTATTTTACGCCAATGAATGAGTGACACCTCAACACCATGCATGAATTTGAGAAAAAATGATAGTTTGTGTATAAAAATGAGAAAACGTGTAAAATTCGTGATTTTTTTGATATTAACCCTTATTATAATGATTAATAACTCCAAATTTTGAATAAATGTTCTAAAAAATTTCATTATATATATTAAGATAAAAATTAGCTTAACAAGAAAAAAAGGGTCATATTTATCCCTAATATTTGGGTTAAGAATCACTTACGCCATCATAATTTGAAAAGGTGACGTTTTGAAATGGGCTCCTTTAGGCCACTTACCTTTTTTTTTTGAGAAAATTAGGTATTTACCTAAAAAAAGAAAATAATAGAAAATATTACCTCAAGATGAAAAAGATACAAAAAATACATCAGAGTTTCACCTTTTTTATTATTTTACTCCCAATGTTTAAATATTTATAATTTTACTCCAAATACAATATATATTCTCTCTCTCTTTCTCTCAAAAACAATGACATAAAGTGTGGTCGACTATAACAGATGATGTTTGCAGCGGCGTTAGAGGATATCTTGAGCTTTGGCGGTGTTAGAGAATACGTAGGAGACCGTCGTAGAGGCGTTGAAGGGATTGCGGCGGCGGCGGTGGAGATAAAGTATGCTAGGCGGTGGCAGTGGAGATGAAGTATGCTAGGCAGCGGAGGTGGAGATAAAGTATGCTAGGCGGCGGCGGTATTGAAGGTGTCAACGGCGGTGCGGTGTCTACATCTCAATTCCCTGGCATGGTGACCTAAACGGCGTTGTGGTGTCTGCTCTCAAATTTACTGACACGGTGACCTAAATTGAGAATTGTCTGTTAGATGCAAATTAGTATTTGGTGATCCTTACTAATCTAGATTGCTTTAACTTATAAAATAGGATTAGGTTATCTGTTTGTCACAACTTTAAACCCTCAAAATAATAAAATATTACTCCATATTTATGCTTGTGCATAATTGTTGTCTAACTCATATTGTGTAGTTGAAAATGATATTGATATGAACTTGAGTATCGAAAATTTGGATAATTCGGCAGAAAAAAAATATAGCAATCTGAATTATAAAATTTACTTTACATACCTTATCATTATATTATCATATGATATTATCATAATTTCTTATATAATTCATGAAAAAATAAATAATATTATCATAATATTATCGTTGTCTTAACATAATATTATTTTTGCACCAACAAGAATTTGGTGCAAGTGATAAGCGGATTGATATCGCTTATCATAATATAATCTTTTCATAATATTACCGTAGACCTATCAAAATATTATCATAAATTTATTATAATAGTATCATAATTTTATTATAAAAATTTACTTTATGTACTTTATCATAACCTTATCGTCACATTATCATAATAAAATCAATAATATTATCATAATATTATCGTAGCCTTTTCATAATATTGCCATAAATTTATTATAATAGTATCATAATTTATTATAAAAATTTATTTTATATATTTTATCATAACTTTATCATCATATCATCATAATATATTCATTACATTATCATTACATTATTATAAATATTATCATACAAATTATCGTTAGACAATTATAATTTTATCATAACCTTATCATGATATTATCATCTAGTTATCATGAATCCTTCTGTACTTTATTTTTTACGTAGGTTATCATACAATCAGGGACGAAGACAAGATTTATTTTTATAGGGGTAAAAAAAGAGAAATTTTCATTGTTGAAGGGGCATAAAAGTTTACAAAAGAAAAAATCAAGGGTCAAAAAACTAAAACTAAAAATTTCTTAAGGATGAAAAAGTAAAAGTTAAAATATTTGGGGGGCTAATGCCGCTACTAACTCCCCTTTGCCTCCGTCTATGCATACAATTATCATACTTCATTATCATATCATTATCATACTGCAGTGTTATGATAACGACATGATAATGTAGTGATATTGACATGATAATCATACATTGTTTTATCATAACATTATTATAGATATTATCATAACATTATCATATAGGTACCATAAATATTATCATCTCGATATCATATGATAATGTTATGATAATGATATGATAATCAAACATTATTTTTTACGATTTGTTTTATAGTGTTATGATGACTACATGATAATACAGTGATATATATGATAATCAAATGTTGTTTTTATAAAAAAGAAACATTTTTCTCTACAATGTTATAATAATGATATTATAATGTATGATATTCGTGTGGTAAATTACATTATCATAATATTATCATTAAATTATCATAATATTATCATGCAAATTTATGGAGAATTAGATAACATTATCATAGTATTATCTTAACTTTATTATATTATATTATCAAAGTCTTATCATAAAAATTTACTTTACACATGTTATCATAACCTTGTAATTACATTATCATTATATTATCATGATATTATCAATGATATTATCAGAACAAAATAATATTAAAAAAGATTGAACATTTTGAAAACTAAACCCTCAACCATAGAGAAATAATTATTATTCTTTTGTTGGCCATGGAGATAGAAGATGATGAACGCATTTGATACAATTTCTGCAAACTTATGACCAAAAATACACCAAGGACTAAACAGATAAAAGCAAAGAAGCGCCTGCTTATTTATAGCACGAAAGAAAAATATATTAAAAGATACAAAAGTTAGCAATTTTCTGGAGTATATTCTTTTAAGAGCATACAAATCGAAAGAACCCCCTTGTAAAATATAAAGATTCTTCAATTAATATGTACAATACATAATATGTAATTCACCTTCTTGAGTAACACACACAAATTCTGAGTCAGGCTGAATATGAAGGACTAAATTCAACACTGAATGAAATATTAAGTAATAAGTTATCAAGCACCACAAATAATAAGTAGTAATTAGCACTGTGTAAAATATATAAGCTAGATTTCTATAAGTATTGGAATTATGGCATTTTGTGAATTTAACCAATCCAGATACTTGTCCAAAATTGGCAAAAAGGACATAGATACAAATTCATAACTCATAACCATGATCATATTCATAATCAAATATCAAAATAACCCATGAACCACACAAACTACAAATGAAGTTGGATAACAGTTTACAATTTCGATAAATATACAGAATGCTTACACAAAAAGAATGAAATGAAACCTCCAATTATGTAAAAGATGAGTTAAACGCTGCCGTCACCGAATATATCATCCACGCTTCCCGTTCCATGCCGCAGTTGAAGATCGTCTCAACTGCCGCCGCTGAAGATCGTCTCAACTGCCGCTGTTGAAGATCGTCTTCACTGCCGCCACCGTAGATCGCCTCCACCTCACAGCGTAGATCGCCTTCACCTAGCCGCTGGAGATCGCCTCCACCTCGCCACCGGAGATCGTCACTGCTTTACCGCCGGAGATCACCTCCGCCTTTCAGAGAAACAAAACAACGAGAGAAAAGGAAGAGTAAAAGAAGAAATATACAGAGTATTTATTATAAATTAAAAGAGTAAAAGAATAATTAATTTAAATTTTAAAGTAAAAGTATAAAACACAAAAAACCCGAGAGTATTTTATGTAACTTTTTGGCCGTGAGGTAAATTTTATAAATATTTTAAAAATGGGAGTGTTTTCCCTAAATTTCTCTTTTTTTTGGAAAGGAACATATATACCTTAAAGGTATTCATAGTTTAAGGATATAAAGAAGCCTATCTAAAAACGCTACTGGCACGTTTGTTATTCCTATAAAATTAAAATTAAAATTAAAATTAAAATGATTGTTCATAAAATAAATTATCTAACTACTTTTCCAATGAAGTGTATTATTGCATTAAATGTTGCTCATAAATTACTACAAACATATGTATTAGAATTAGAAGAATAAGAGAGAATTGAAATCTTTATTAATGAATCAAAAACTCAGATTACAAACTATGAGCTAGGCTAATCACTATTTATACTATGCTAATGATCAAAGCAAAGCAACTAAAACAGCCTAACTAACTATGCTGACTCAGCATACAATCTGTTACAAACAGAACATAGAAAACGTGTGAGTTGAGCTGGCATGAGCTGTCACTAATTCTGATAGCCCCCCTCAAGCTGGAGCATAAATATTAATTATGCCAAGCTTGGACAGTAACAAAGACAAAGCTGGGGCAGGTAAAGGTTTTGTCAAGAAATCAGCAAGTTGATCATGAGTTCTAACTGGAAGAAGATGAATAATTCCAGCTAGTAATTGCTGTCTGACAATGTGACAATCCAACTCAATGTGTTTTGT
Organism: Mercurialis annua; assembly: GCF_937616625.2. Lineage (NCBI taxonomy): Eukaryota > Viridiplantae > Streptophyta > Magnoliopsida > Malpighiales > Euphorbiaceae > Mercurialis > Mercurialis annua. The sequence goes on along the minus strand of NC_065570.1, from coordinate 50,709,684 downwards.
TCTCTCATGAAAAACAGGATTTTCAGCAATTTGAATTGCTGACTGATTATCACAAAACACATTGACTGGAGTTGAATCAGAGATGCCAAGATCCTTGAGCAAGTATAAAAGCCACTGTGACTCACAGGTGACTGCGGCTAAAGCCCTGTATTCAGCCTCAGAAGAAGATCTTGAAACTGTTTGCTGCTTTTTAGACTTCCATGAGATCAATGCAGAACCAAGGAATGTGCAGAAACCAGTGATGGACTTGCGAGAATCAGGGCAAGAAGCCCAATCAGAATCACTGAAGGCCTGCAATTTGAGTGTATTCTGAGAAGCAAAAAACAACCCTTGGCCTGGAGCAGCTTTTATATACCTCAAGATTCTATGTGCAGCAGCTAAATGAAGGTCTGTAGGAGCATCCATAAACTAAGATAGTTGCTGGACTGAGTAACTGATGTCAGGTCGAGTTGTGGTTAGATAGAGGAGTCTACCCACAAGTCTTCTGTACATGGTTATATCAGGGAGAATGGTACCTTCATTTTTTGACAGCTTAGTATGGGGCAACATGGGAGAAGACACAGGCTTGCAACCAATAAAATCTGCATCCTTAAGAATATCAAGAGCATACTTGTGTTGACATAATGAAATCCCAGTGAAAGATCTTGCAATCTCTAAACCAAGAAAATATCTCAAAGGACCTAAGTCTTTGATATGAAAAGCAGTGTTTAGATAATCCTTGGTATCCTGTATAAGAGATAATAAACTGCTAGCTAGTATGATATCATCAACATAAACTAGCAATGTTATTGAGTCTGCTCCTTTAGTGAGAGTGAAAAGAGAGGTGTCAGCTGTGGATGGAACAAATCCTCTATGTATGAGAGCAGTAGTGAGCTTGATATTCCACTGGCGACTAGCCTGTTTCAAGCCATATAATGACTTGTCCAATTTGCAGACTGCATCTGGAATTGAGCTTTGAAATCCTTCAGGGAGTTTCATATAAACTTCCTCTTGTAGTTCTCCATTAAGGAAAGCATTATTAACATCAAGTTGATGTAAATGCAACCTTTTAACTGATGCAACAGCTAACAGAGCCCTTACTGTGGTCATCTTCACAACAGGAGAGAAGGTAGACAAATAATCAATTCCAGACTTCTGAGTATATCCTTTAGCCACCAGTCTGGCTTTATGCCTATCCACAGTGCCATCAGGTTTGTATTTTAACTTGTATATCCATTTACAACCAATAGGTTGTTTACCAGAAGGTAAAGACACAACCTGCCAAGTCTTATTATTTTCTAGAGCCTCTATTTCAACTTGCATAGCTGACTGCCACTCAGCATGCTTAAGAGCTTCTTTGTAGGTTTTGGGTTCTTTTAAGGACACAATGTTACAGACAAAAGATTTGTATGTGGGAGAAAGATGTTGATAAGAAAGAACAGAAGAGATGGTGTGAGGTGTAGTGAGTTTAGAAGAACATACAAAATCCCTGTATTTAGAAGGGAATGTAGAAGTTCTGGTACTTTTTCTCTGTGAAGTTTGTGGAATAGAATCAGAAGAGGGAATGACAGGTGGTGTTGGTTCAATTTGAGTATGAGAATGAGGTAGATCATATTGAGTTTGACCATTGAAAACAGGAGTGGGAAAAGTATTTGGAAAGGCAGTAGAAGAGAATGGAAATGTGAGTTTGATAGGAGTAGAATTACTCCTATTTCCGAGGGTTTTTAGTATTGATTTGCATGTTTTTTATGTCACATTTGATCTCGTTTTGGTGTTTATCTGTGTTGTCCAAGTGTTGTAGGTACTTTGGAGAAATGGGATGTTTTTCGGGCAAATTTGAGCAACACTATGCAAGGGGAACAAACCGAGTATGTTTGAGGCAAATTAATTGAAGTATGGAGGCTAAAGCTGAGTCTCACGACGTGAGGGTTATGTCTCACGACGTGAGAGAAATGTTGGAAATTGGCAATCTTCGCCGAAGAAGCTCACGATGTGGTCACGACGAAGCTCGCGACGCGAACCTTGAAAACTTGGCCCTCACGACGTGAGACCTATGTCTCACGACGTGAGACATGTGGGGGAGATGTCTTCAAACTCGCCGAAGTTCCTCACGATCTTGTCACGATGAAGCTCACGACGTGAGCCTTGGTATTTTTGGTCTCACGACGCGAGACCTATGTCTCACGACGTGAGACTTGTGGAAATATTTTGACGAAGGATTCCCACGATGTGCTCACGCCAAGCATCACGTCGCTATACCATTGATCAGAGTCTCACGACGCGAAGGATAGGTCTCACGTCGCGAGACCCCCGAGTTCGGCCAGAAAAGTGATATTTTTACAAGTTTGCCACTGCGAGAAATCGATGCACTGCTGAAGTCTGAGGGGCATATTTGACATTTAAGAGAGCTACAAATCAGAATTTAACCCTAATTACACATGGGTATAAATAGTTAACAAGGACATCTTGTAAGGAGTTCGCTGGGTTCGCTTAATTCGCCACATTAGACATTAGTTATTACATTAGTTTAGTTTAGCTTTCGATTACCGTTCATCGTTTTAGCTTGTATTCTGGATTTTCTTCATCATTGTTTTGAGATTATTGTCGATTAAGGTACGATAACTATTAAGAGATTAATTATTATTGTTTCTTATTCAGCCATGAATTCTTATTACATTATTGTTGAACTTTCTTTGAATATGTGTAGCTAAACCTTTCATTAGGGATTATTAATGGGATTTATGTCTGTTTAAACGAATTGGATTTGTGGGTTATTGTTATTACTATGTTTTAATTATTGTTCTTAACGCTTGAATTTATTTGGCCAATTTATTCATTGTCATGTGTTTTGGTTTTAGCTCGAGAGAGTAAAACTGGAATAGACCAACATAATTAAGAACGTATGAGTTAATTGCGCGAGAGTGAATTGACGAGTACGTGTTCTTAGGGTTTACTTCATAAACATTAATTGATTAGTAATTTAGGTTAATAATTGTGCGAGAGTGAGTAATTAGCCTGTTACTAGTTTGTTATCTGTTTTTGCCTGCAATTGCTCGAGAGAGAATTTTAGGTGCTTACGATTAGCCTGAACCTTAGTAGAACAACCAAATCCATATTCCAATCTGATTAAACAGCATAATGAAAGTTAATAATCCCTGTTCTTCCCATCATTATTAAAACCTTATTTTCATTACAGCTTTGGTAGTTTTATCTATAATTGTTATTTCAGTTTATTTAGTTTAATAACAACATTCAAAATATCTTTTCAACTATCCAAATCGAGTATCCTAACTGGTTGTCTTTAGAAGCTTTCTTTGTGGGTACGATATCCGGACTTCGCAGTCTGTATTACAAGTTGGCATACGTACGCTTGCGTATTTTTACCAACAAGTTTTTGGCGCCGTTGCCGGGGAAAGCATATCTTTTAACATCTAAGTTAGGATAACTTGGCTTGTTTTAGTTTTTATTTTTCTTGTTTTACGCGTGGTATTTTGTTGTTTTGTGTTGTTTCAGGTACCCTTCTCATAGTGTATGCATAATACACGACGTAAAGGACTACCGCTAGAACCTTTTCAACAAGATCTCACTACCTTTGAGCGAAGTGTCCGAAAATCAGCTCAAAGGAATCAGAATATGGCAGACGAAGACGGTATCCCACCTGGTTTCAATCCTGTGGTGGATAATAGAGTCCCCCCACAAAATCAGCAGAATCCGCAGGATGTGCAGGGAGAGAATAATGGCGGACAGAGAGTACGAACATTGATGGAGTTCTTTCAGCCAACTGTGGGCAACACTACTCATGGTTATTTTGCACATCCTGTACTAGCAAACCACTATGAGATCAAGACAAGTGTCATTCAGCTGATAGAAGCACGCTGTCAATTCTATGGGCTACCTAGTGAAGATCCGAATCAACACATCGCCGATTTTTTGGAGGTGTGTAGTACATTCAAGCTCAGCAACATGACAGACGACGAAGTTTGGCTGCGCTTATTCCCATTTTCTCTGAGGGATAGAGCGAAGCAGTGGATCCATGCATTGCCTAGAGCGGGGATTAACAATTGGTCAGATTTGGCAAAAGCTTTCATGAGCAAATACTTCTCCATGGCAAAGACTGCAAAGCTGACTAGGGATATTATGCTCTATCAGCAAAACGATGGAGAATCGATACATGAAGCGTGGGAGCGATACAAGGAGATGCAGAGGAAAGTTCCTCATCATCACATCACTAGAGAGAATCTGATCCAAAATTTCTACAATGGGTCAACTGAGTTGGGGAGAAGCGCTATAGATGTAGCTGCAGGAGGGTCACTAATGAGGAAGACGACCGATGAAGCATTTGCTCTATTAGATGAGATGGCCATAAATGGATGTACTTGGCCGAACGAGAGGGCGAAAGTACCTGCGCAGAGAGGGGTAATGGCAGTCAGTGTTGATCCAGCTGTGGAGAGTCTGAAAGCGAAGAATGCCTCACTGCAAGCTCAGGTTGATATTCTTATGAGGCAAGCTGCAGGGATGACTATGGGAAATGTTGCTGCAGTTCAGAGTAGCTGTGAAGTATGTGGAGATCCTACCCACATGGAAAATGACTGCTATGTGATGGGACAGGCTTTTAATGAGCAGGTCAATTTTGTGGGAGGACAGAGACAGGGCAATGATCCGTATGCTACTACTTACAATCCTGGATGGAGGAATCACCCGAATTTCTCATGGAAGGATACTGGGGGTAATGCCAACAATCAGGCGGGTCCGAATTTTCAAGGAGGACAAGGGCCACAACAGAATCAGGGCAACTTCCAACATCAGAACAATAGACCTCAGCATCCACCTGGCTTTCAGCAGAGAGAGCAAGGAGAGTCTCTTCATAGTAAGGTGGACAAGATGATGGAGTTAATGTTGAAGAAGGAAGCAGAGACGCAGCAAACATTAAGGAATCATGCTGCCACAATTCACAATCTTGAGTTGCAGAATCAGCAGATGGCCCAAGCACTTCAGACTCGAAATCAAGGGGGTTTACCATCCACTACTGAGGCAAATCCGAGAGAGCAAGTCAAGGCAATAACACTGAAAAGTTCAAAAGTGTTGCCTGAACCGCATGCAGAGAAGGCTGTAGTAGAGGCAGAGAAGGAGCAGTGTGAGGGTGGTGCTACTGAGTCACAAGTTTCAGAATCATATACTCCACCTCCACCATATGTTCCTAAGGTTCCGTTTCCGCATAGACTGAAGAAGCCACAAGACACTTGGAAGTTTCACAAGTTCTTGGAAACTTTCAAGAAGCTGCAGATCAATATCAGCCTAGCGGATGCACTTAGAGAGATGCCGCATTATGCAAAATTCTTGAAAGACATTCTGATGAACAAGCGGAGCTGGGACGAGAGTACGACTCCATTTACAGAGAATTGCAGCTCAATCAGTTTGAGCAAGCTGCCTACAAAGCTCGAAGACCCAGGGAGTTTTTCTGTTCCCTGTACTATTGGTGATTTACGAACTGCTAATTGTTTATGTGATTTGGGTGCCAGCATAAATTTGATGCCTCTTTCTTTGTTTAGACAGCTTCTTGGTGATCAACAGGTGAAGACCACTCCTATGATGTTGCAGCTTGCTGACCACTCTGTCAAGAAGCCGTATGGAATTGTCGAGGATGTTTTAGTTAAGATCGACAAATTCATCTTTCCTGTGGATTTTGTCGTTCTTGACTATGAGATCGATAAAGAGTGCCCGCTAATTCTTGGACGGCCATTCATGAACACCAGTAGGGCTCTCATTGATGTGAATGCAGGCAAGTTGACTCTGAGATTAGAGGACGAAAGTGTAGAGTTTGAGATGACAAAGAGGGTGCGAAGCCTGAGTAGTGAGGAAAAATGCATGAGAATGGACTGCGTGGAGGAAAGCGAGCGTGAGAGCATGAAGGATGTGTTGTACTTAGACTGTCCTACGACATGGCAAGAAGTCAACTCATCAAGTAAAGAAGAAACATTGCACAAGCCTGTGTGTGATATGCCTGCACGGTCAATAAAGAAGAAAGCATCTCTGAAACCTTCACTCTCCGCCAAACCGCGAAGGGGTAAACCTAAACAATGGGCAGGGTGGAAGTTGAAATTTGGCTCTACGGCAAGTAGCAAAGATCCAGTGCAACCCGGAAGCATCAATGTAAGTGAGCTTGTCATTCTGAATACTTCTCAAGTGCGTTCATGCGCAGGTAAGCTGGTATTGCAGTGGAGTGGACCATTCAAACTCCGACGGAACATTGGTCCTGAAGTGGTGGAATTGGAAAGCGCAACCGGCGAGATCTTCAAGGTTCTTGAACAATGGTGCAAACCATGTTCGAAAACTTTTATTGCTCAAGGATATGAGCGAGTTGCTCTTTTTGATCCGCCATGATTTTTCTGCCATACGGTCAAGCTAATGACCATAAACAAGCGCGCTTGGGAGGCAATCCCAATGGTATCTTTCCTTTCACCCTTTATATTTTTATGTGTCAGTTATGTTTTTTTTTTTTTTTTATTTCATTGCATTAGGGACAATGCATGAACTAGTGTGAGGGTGGGGAAAACATTATGCTTTTATGTTATTAGCTTTCTTTTTGTTTATTTATATTTGTTTGGTATGTAGGATGATATGTAGCGAACTCCTTTATAGATGTTTTTGTATGTCTTTTGCTTAGCATGATCATGCCTTGCTTGTTTGGTTTGTCCTCTATATCATGCATATGCCGTGTTTCTTGCCAATGTCAGAATTTTGAAATTTTAGTATTTTCGTCCCCCCTATTTAATGAGTTGGTTAATTATTGTCTTTGTGTGTAAACAACATTGTGGGAATGACAGTTAAATAACTTTTTCCTAGTTAGCCAACATGAATTAATAGGCCTGAGGTGAAATTTTACACTTTGAAAAACATGTTCTTTCTTTTGAATATTGTGAAATTTGGCATGAAAATCTTGACACGAGCACTTGTGTAAATTCTGAAATTTTGAGCAATTAAACATGTTTGTATTTTAAATCACCTTGTGTTTACCCAGTTTTGTGAGATATTTGAGCCTTATCGAGCATACTTTTTATGTCTCATTTTATTGTGGTGTGAGTCGATACATGTTGATTTTCTAGAACTTGCCTTGCGTCCACAGTAAAATTGCATTGTAGGTTGAATAATTTGAAAGTGATAAATGGCATTTAGGACAACCCATTCTTTAGACCACTTTAAATAGCCTACCCAATTTCCCTTAGTTCAACCAATTTGAGCCTTAGCCGTATTTTTTTTTTGTTTCATACACATTTCACACACTTTACCTTTTCTTATTCTCCTCCTTTCTACCTTATTTTGACTTGACAGATTGATGGATATGCAGAAAACTAGTGTGAGGATCTTTGACATCCTCAGCTCATGATGTTAGATTGATTATCTCTTATTTGATATGATTAGTGTTGCCTTTTGAAGTTCAGAAAAAAAAAAGCGAAAAATAAAAGAGAGCTTGAAAAAGAAAGCAAAGAAAAAGAAATAAAAAGAGAAAAGCCGAGCTTAAAATATATAAATCTGAAAATAAGAACTCAAGGCATGAAAAGAAAAAAAAAGAGATTGATATATGGTTTCTAGTTTGTGTTTGTTGATTTGTCAAGTCATTTTTCATCATGTTATTTACCTTTTTCCACACCCTAACCTAGACCCCATTACAACCCTTAAAAGTCCATTTTGATTCTTATTGTTTGACTTAACTTAGTAGTGGAATTGTGGACTGTAGGCAAGCCTATGGCAAGATTACATGTATTGATGTGAGAGTTTAATTTTTATACCTTTTACACTTGTGTGCGAGAGACTACCTTGTGAGGAGTTACTTGGTGATTTCATTATACATGCTTGTGATTTTGCTCATTTGCTCGAGTTTCATGTGTTGTTTTTGAATTGATTGGATTGCCTTTATGATCAATGTGATTTCGAAATCATGTTTTAATAAGTGTAACTGTGTAGTCTCGGTGTTATTGATTCATGATCTGGCATTAGGCATTGTTATTTGATGTTATTCTTTCATTGTTGTTTACTTCAAAGGTTTAGATTTGATCGGTTCATTATTTAGGGGGGGTGAAAGTGCTTTAATTTCTATTATCTGACTTGGTAGTGTGAGATTGGCATTTAACATTATTCTTTATTTGCTTGAGGACAAGCAAAAGGTTAGTGTGAGGATGTTTGATAGGAGTAGAATTACTCCTATTTCCGAGGGTTTTTAGTATTGATTTGCATGTTTTTTATGTCACATTTGATCTCGTTTTGGTGTTTATCTGTGTTGTCCAAGTGTTGTAGGTACTTTGGAGAAATGGGATGTTTTTCGGGCAAATTTGAGCAACACTATGCAAGGGGAACAAACCGAGTATGTTTGAGGCGAATTAATTGAAGTATGGAGGCTAAAGCTGAGTCTCACGACGTGAGGGTTATGTCTCACGACGTGAGAGAAATGTTGGAAATTGGCAATCTTCGCCGAAGAAGCTCACGATGTGGTCACGACGAAGCTCGCGACGCGAACCTTGAAAACTTGGCCCTCACGACGTGAGACCTATGTCTCACGACGTGAGACATGTGGGGGAGATGTCTTCAAACTCGCCGAAGTTCCTCACGATCTTGTCACGATGAAGCTCACGACGTGAGCCTTGGTATTTTTGGTCTCACGACGCGAGACCTATGTCTCACGACGTGAGACTTGTGGAAATATTTTGACGAAGGATTCCCACGATGTGCTCACGCCAAGCATCACGTCGCTATACCATTGATCAGAGTCTCACGACGCGAAGGATAGGTCTCACGTCGCGAGACCCCCGAGTTCGGCCAGAAAAGTGATATTTTTACAAGTTTGCCACTGCGAGAAATCGATGCACTGCTGAAGTCTGAGGGGCATATTTGACATTTAAGAGAGCTACAAATCAGAATTTAACCCTAATTACACATGGGTATAAATAGTTAACAAGGACATCTTGTAAGGAGTTCGCTGGGTTCGCTTAATTCGCCACATTAGACATTAATTATTACATTAGTTTAGTTTAGCTTTCGATTACCGTTCATCGTTTTAGCTTGTATTCTGGATTTTCTTCATCATTGTTTTGGGATTATTGTCGATTAAGGTACGATAACTATTAAGAGATTAATTATTATTGTTTCTTATTCAGCCATGAATTCTTATTACATTATTGTTGAACTTTCTTTGAATATGTGTAGCTAAACCTTTCATTAGGGATTATTAATGGGATTTATGTCTGTTTAAACGAATTGGATTTGTGGGTTATTGTTATTACTATGTTTTAATTATTGTTCTTAACGCTTGAATTTATTTGGCCAATTTATTCATTGTCATGTGTTTTGGTTTTAGCTCGAGAGAGTAAAACTGGAATAGACCAACATAATTAAGAACGTATGAGTTAATTGCGCGAGAGTGAATTGACGAGTACGTGTTCTTAGGGTTTACTTCATAAACATTAATTGATTAGTAATTTAGGTTAATAATTGTGCGAGAGTGAGTAATTAGCCTGTTACTAGTTTGTTATCTGTTTTTGCCTGCAATTGCTCGAGAGAGAATTTTAGGTGCTTACGATTAGCCTGAACCTTAGTAGAACAACCAAATCCATATTCCAATCTGATTAAACAGCATAATGAAAGTTAATAATCCCTGTTCTTCCCATCATTATTAAAACCTTATTTTCATTACAGCTTTGGTAGTTTTATCTATAATTGTTATTTCAGTTTATTTAGTTTAATAACAACATTCAAAATATCTTTTCAACTATCCAAATCGAGTATCCTAACTGGTTGTCTTTAGAAGCTTTCTCTGTGGGTACGATATCCGGACTTCGCAGTCTGTATTACAAGTTGGCATACGTACGCTTGCGTATTTTTACCAACAGAGTTCATGAAAAACTACATTTCTAGAAACAGAAATCTCATGAGTTTTTAGATTGTAAAATCTGTAAGCTTTGGTTCCAGAAGAAAAACCTAGGAAAAGGCATGGTTGAGCACGAGGGTCAAACTTGTTTCTGGTATGAATCAGAGTAGACACATAGCACAGACAGCCAAACACTCTTAAGTGAGTAAAGACAGGAGGTTTTTGAAATAAACATTCAAAAGGAGTCTTATCATGGAGAACTGGAGTTGGAAGTCTGTTTATGAGATAGACAGCATGCAGAATGCAATCTGACCAAAACTTGATAGGTAAATGAGCTTGAAATCTCATAGCTCTAGCAACATTCAATATGTGTTGATGTTTGCGTTCAACTATACTGTTTTGTTCTGGTGTGTAAATGCATGAAGTCTGATGATGAATTCCTTTAGAAGCAAAGAATGACTTCATGCTAAACTCAACTCCATTATCTGTTCTAATAGACTTTATTTTTATTGAGAACTGTGTGTCAACATAAGTGTAAAACTGCTCAATAAACTGTCTTGTTTCAGACTTGTTTTTCATCATAAAAACCCAAGTATGTCTACTGCAATCATCCACAACTGTCAGAAAATACTGATGTCCATACATTGAGGGAGTAGAAAATGGACCCCAAATATCCATATGAACAAGATCAAAAACAGATTTAGAAACTGAAACACTTAGAGGAAATGACAACTTCTTCTGTTTAGCTATGGAACATACTCCACAAAGATCTTTACAAACAGATTGAATGTTAGAATCTAAGGAATTTAAGACTTTGATTCTAGACATTGATGGATGGCCCAATCTAAGATGCCAAAGATCTTGCTTAGAAGGAACTGTGACCGCAGCAACTAAAGAAGTTTGTGAAGGAGTTTGGGAAGTGTGAAGTTGGTAAAGTCCATTTGTTTCCTCAGCTATTCCAATCATCTTCAAAGACTTGATATCCTGGATAATACAATGGGTAGGATGAAAAAGAAAGGTACAGGACAAAGCTTTTGTTAGTTTACTGGTTGAGATAAGGTTGAAAGAAAAGGAAGGGACACAGAGAACATTAGACAGAACAAGATCTGCTGTCAACTTAACAATTCCTACATGAGTTATGGGCAGATGAACACCATTAGGAAGTTTGACAGATGATTTAGACATAGCAGTATATGACTCATAATAACTAGGTGAACATATTATGTGGTCTGTGGCACCAGAATCAAGGAACCATAAAGATTCACTTTTAAGAACATTGGCAACATATGAAGTACAGACTGTAATACCTGAAGTGGTTGCTGTGTTGCCATTATCAAACTGAGCTTGTAAAGCATTGACATTAGTACTGGCATGAGCATTTGAAGTTGAAGTTTGAGATGTGGATGGTTGGATAAGTGCCAAGATTTTCATGTACTGATCTGGTGTGAAAGACATATTCATCATAGCAGCTTGATTGTGCATCATATTATCATCAGAGGATGGTATATCATAATGATCAGTCTCAGAATTTTGAAAGTCTGCATTAGACTGATATGATTCATTGCAAAACTGCCCCTCTGTCATATTTGCAGAACTGACAACTGGTTTTCCTAGAGGTTTAAAACCTGGATGACCTGGAGGAAATCCATGCTTCCTGAAGCATCTATCAACTGAGTGTCCAGAAATACCACAAAAAACACATTCTGGCAAGTTGTTATTCACATTGAACTTGTTTGGAAAGAATTTCCTCTGATTGTTAAAGGTAATTGGACCTCTAGAAGCATTGAAAGGTGGTCTGTATGAACCAGGTCTAGCATTACTGTAAAAAACTGAAGGTTCAGTTGGTGTTGGTAAGAGAGAAACTCCAGATTGTCTCTCTTGTTGAAGAACCAAACCAAACACTCTATTTATTTTAGGAAGAGGATCCATCATGATCATTTGTGACTTTATATTTGAATAAGTCTCATTGAGTCCTCTTATAAAACGAAGAGTGTAATCATTATCATAGCAAGCCTTCATTTTAGAAAATCCATCACAAGAGCACTTTGTGGCACAAGAACAGATAGGCAAAGGTCTCAGACTCACAAACTCATCCCACAGTATTTTGAGATGAGTAAAGAACTCGGTTACAGAGAGTGTACCTTGCCTTAAAGAATATAATTCTTGTTGAAGATCAGAAATTCTTACATAATCGCCTTGGGAGAAACGATCCTTAAGATCATTCCAAATCTCAAAAGCTGAATCAAAAGAGATTACACTTTGAGAGATAGTTGGAGCAAGCGATTTGACAAGCCAGGAGAGCACCATTGTGTTGCACCTCTCCCAAGCTGGATAAATTGGATCATCAACAGGAGGAACAAGAATTGATCCATCCATGAACTTCATTTTGTTTTTAGAAATCAAGGCCATGCGCATAGCTCTTGACCAGGCATAATAGTTCTGTCCATTGAAAGGAGTTGAAACTAGCATTAATGAAGGATTCTCATTAGGATGCAAGAAGTAAGGACTGGAATGTGATTCTTCAGGTCTGAGTTGATTCATTTTGAAAAGAAAAATTGAGCTGTAAAAGCTGTTTGGATACTAAGAAAAAGAGAGAAATGAAGAAATAACCGTTTTTGAAGAAAATGATGCGATCAAGAAGAAAAATACAGCAAACTGATCGCAAAGAACTGAGAAAGAAGAATCTGTAATTTTTTTTACAGATGAATAAGAAGAGAAGAAGAAGAAGAAAGAAACAATGTGTTTGTTTCTCGAGAAAATTAGAGAGAAACCTCTGATACCATATTAGAATTAGAAGAATAAGAGAGAATTGAAATCTTTATTAATGAATCAAAAACTCAGATTACAAACTATGAGCTAGGCTAATCACTATTTATACTATGCTAATGATCAAAGCAAAGCAACTAAAACAGCCTAACTAACTATGCTGACTCAGCATACAATCTGTTACAAACAGAACATAGAAAACGTGTGAGTTGAGCTGGCATGAGCTGTCACTAATTCTGATAATATGTATAAATAATTTAAAATTGAAAGTTTTTTTCTTTGTATTTCTACTAGTGATGAAAACATATAATACTACAAATTCCAATTAATTTAGTTCCCATCCGTGCTGAAATTCATTAACACCTGTAGGAATATTTTTGATATAAGCTCCTTTATCTTTAATATTCCAATAACATTCGTTATTCAAATCACACTTCGTGAGAAAACTTGAGGCAGCGGAAAAAATCTTAAAATCGGCATGATGATGACTGTCGGGAGCCATGTAGCACCAGAAAAGTGTAGTGCCAAAAAAATTTATATGAAAACGCCATCTAAACATTTCGCTGGGTATTAAGTATTGAGCACGAAGATCATTGTCTTTAGATTTATAATGCACAAGTAAAGTTTTTCCTTGGGTTAATTGATTGGTAATATGAACATAGTAAGGTTGGAGTGTTCTAGTAAAATCAGCTGACAAGCAACTGTTCAACCCTAGGGATAAAATAAAAAATATTTTGATTATATTCATATGCATATTGGATATAAGTTTAATTGTTGTCTTTAACTAGTTTACAAAACAAGCTATATGTTAGAATATGCGGAAATTAAATAGGATCGTTCTAGACATACCTCTTGTCGATTCCACAAGTTTGATCGATTATTATGCACTAAGCCTCAAGTAGTTTCACAATGGAAAATATCTTTGTTTCATCACCTAATGTACCTATTAATTGTGATATTTGATAGAAAATTGAGTTATGATTCATTAGTTTGCTATGTGGTATCACTACATATATATATAAGGTTAATGTCATAAAAATTCACAAACTTTACACGTTTTCTCATTTTAATCACATAGTTTAAATTTTCTCGTTTTTATGCACGAACTACCACTTTTTCTCAAATTCATGCACGGTGCTGAGCTGTCATGACTCCATTGGTGTAATTAGCTGAGGTGGAGGTCATTTTACACCAATGAATGAGTGCCACCTCAGCGCCAAGCATGAATTTGAGAAAAAGTGGTAGTTCGTGCATGAAAATGAGAAAATTTAAATCGCGTGATTAAAATGAAAAAAATGTATAAAGTTCGTGATTTTTTTTTGACATTAACCCTATATATAAACATATAATGGGTGCCATGAATAGGTGTAACTTTCCATTAAGTTACCACCTTTCATGGAGTTGCAACTTTTCATTAAAAGTTGCAACCCTATTCCATGCAAACCCATGCAAATCCAAATATGTAATTGGATTCGGGTGAATCCGTCATGGGCGACCTGACCCAAATACCAACATCTCCCACTCGCACATGACGAGTTAGACCTCATTGCGATATTCTCTATTATCAAATATAACCACAATTTCATACTAGTACATAGGTCGTGCGACCTAGCGAGTATACCTGCACTCGGGAGCTTATAGCTATGCATCTGTTAGGAATGACATAACAGCTTCTACCTTTAAAAAAATAAGTCATTGTTATTCTCGCAGTACCCTAGATTTATCCTTTTGAAATGATAAACTCTATTCCCTCCCAGAATATGTTAAAAAACATATATACTTGTGTATTCATAATCAAGTCACATTTCTTCAAAAATTGACAAGATTGGCTAGCCAATGAAAACACTGAATCAAATCTTTCTTTCTTACTCGGAATTTACAATTTTATACACAGTTGCTTTTCTAGACATGGTCCATAGGCCGAATCATCCATAACCATAGGTAGCAAGCTAAGATAGCAAACACCATGAATAAAACATAAATAGCAGTAAAAAGTCTGCGGGTACAATCATAAGGATATATACTTATCCTATATGGTCTCACACAGTGGAGAAGCAGGGAATCATTCTCCCACTATCCTTTTGGTCGTCTTAGCACACATGGTATGAATCATGTGCTACAATATTATGTATATCTTCGATGTCAAATAAAATACTGTACGAATCTTAGTTCAGTCATTTCTTAACGCCTAACTTGAATTCTCAAAACTCTTACTCTTAGCAGGTAATAATGAGAATTCACATCCGGCTATCACAGATCACTTTGGATTCGGGCAATCCAAAACGGTTATAAATATAGTATATAACCTCATCCCTTTCTCTTGAGGCGATAAACCTAACATCATATCTCATCTCCACTCGCTCATCTAGCGCTAGAGGCGACCGCTCATGTGAGTGAGCCGATCTAAAATCTGTGTGACATCTTTGTTGAGCCTTTAAAAAATAATATATGTGATGTGATGATATAATAAAATTAATGACAAGACATAATATTCATTTTTGCATACATATAATCAGTACAATATAAGCTCAACAATATATTTATAGATAAATACAATTATCTAAATTATACGCAATCCAAGAGATTTCACATGTGCAAGAAATACATCTCTTGGAGATCAACTACTACTTCAATGCATAGAAATATATTGTACCGCCACTTTTCTTTTGAAAACTATGTCTCTTACGTAGTTATACTAGCTAACTCGCCCATAAACAATACATATGTTTTGGTGAGTACACATCATAGTATACATTCGACTTTCTACTAGAATATGGTATAGTGGATATTTCTCTTTATTCTTGTGGATTCTTAGGGCATATTGTAGGACTTAAAACTTCATATTTTAACACTGGAGTATCCACTGGCTTGCAAGTACTCATATTGAAGTATTATAGAACCTTTTGGATATAACTCTCTTGTGACAGAGCCAAAAGTTTCTTATAACAATCTCTTTTTATTTTAACTCTCAATATAAAGTCTGCCTCACCTGTATCTTTCATATCAAATTTTATGGATAACCATCTATGGTGTCATGACATACTCTTTGTCATTTCCAACAATTAACATATTATCGACATAAAGAGATAGAATTGCAAATTTATCATTCGATCCTTTAATGTAAAAACAGTGATCTTCATCAATCATCTTAAAAATCACAGGTCAATATGGCCTTATGAAATTTAAATTACCACTGTATGGATGCAATTCTAAATCTAAATTTGCCACAATAGCCAAAATAGATTTCATTTCTTCTTCCGTTGCAACTTTTCATTCTTTCTTTTGAAGACACTCAAAATGCCTCTTTCATTGTTTTGGATTTATTATTGGCCAAACCCATCCTCAGGTCCCTCTACTCTTCACTTTTTTTTCATAGAGTCCCTTTACTTCATTTTCTCCTTATCGAGTCCCTTTACTTTCGTTTTCGTTGTTATTACACCCTTTTATGGATGGAATTCAGAGAGTGCAACACACTCTCCGTTACTGAGAGTGGCGAAAAATAAAAATGACATTTTAACCTTAAAAATACATTAAATCTATTGTATTTAGCCTATAATACAATAAAACCCTTGTACTTATCATACAAAACAAAATCAAACCCCAACTTTAAATTAAATTAATTAATAAAATAATTAATTCGAGATTTGATTTTTTTCCGAAATAAAATTTAGTCTCGTTACCCTCATATAAATTTAATTTAATTAAATTAAATTTTAATTTATTTTTTAAAAAAATATCAATACCAAAAAAAATTATGTGGCCTTTTTTTCCTCCATTAATGGAGGAAATGAAGGTTTCCTCCATTAGTGGAGGAAACCTGCTCGTTTCCTCCATGGAGGAAACGAGCAGGTGAATGTCGTTTCCTCCGTGGGAGGAAACAGATCTCGTTTCCTCCATTATGGAGGAAACGAGACCAGCTTGTTTCCTCCATAATGGAGGAAACAAGCAGGTTTCCTCCATAATGGAGAAAGTTTTTGGAGGGTTCCTCCATTTGGAGGAAACATGCGTTTCCTCCATTAATGGAGGAGAGCTCCTCCATTAAAGGAGGAAAGAAGAAGACTCCAATTTTTTTTTTTAAGAAAAAAATGTTTAATCCTTGTATTTTAGCCATATTATTTTTTTATTTTGACACATCATTATTTAACAGAAGTTTAATATTTAACGGAGAGTGTAGCACACTCTCCACATCTCATACGTCTAGGGGTATATAAACAACGAAAACGAAAGTAAAGGGACTCGAGAAGGAAAAAATGAAGTAAAGGGATCCAATGAAAAAAAGTGAAGAGTAGAGGGACCTTAGGATGTGTTTAGCCTTTATTATCATTAGTGAGGGTAACAACTAGAGTTTTTGAATGCACACTCTAACGCAAGTGATAACAATCATCTTCACCAATCGAAATTGGTTTGGATTTCTCAACTCTCTCACTCAATTGAAATGTGTGAAGCAACCAATGTGTGCTCCCACTATCAAAAATAGGATTAGATACCTCACTTTCGAGGTTCAACTATTAGTTGATTTAGATCAACTTATCCTTCTTCTTGAATCTTATAAAGATGATAATAACTATCCAAATTTCGCTTTGTAGGAAAATTATCTTCAATGAAAATGACATCTTTGGACTCAATTTCTGTTTTCCTTCTATCATTATCCTTACCAATAAAAACATAACCTTTTGAGTTTTCAAAGTATCGAATATAGATACATTTCTTCCCTCTGGGTTCTGATTTACCAAATTTGTGGGAAGAATCAAGAATGTATGTTGCAGATCTTCAAGGACACAACTCACTCAAATCGGGTTTTCTTTTAGCCCATAACTCATAAGGTGTTAAGGATACTAATTTTAAAGATACACAGTTAAGTATATAGGATGCTATCAATAATATATCACCTTAAAAATGAATTAGGAGATCAGCTTGAGCCATCATACACCTAACCAATTCAAGAAAAGTTCTATTCCTACACTCGGCAACACCATCTTGTTGCGAAGTTCTAGGAGCTGTTAATTACCTCAATATACCTTTTTCTTCACACAATTCTTTAAATTGGTCCCATAGATACTATCTACCTCGATTAGTCCTTAAGACTTTCACAGTTTTATCTAATTGATCCTCGACCTCATTTGAATGCTTGTAAAACAATCTAATATTTCAGATTTAATGGAGATCAAATAGACATGAACATATCGAGTGAAGTCATCTAAGAAAGGTAACGAAGTACGAAACACCACGCTTTTCTTGAACATTCATTGATCCATATCTGAATGTATAAGTTGCAAAAAGAAAATTCAACTCGTTTACCCTTTCCAAAAGGTTTTCTAGTTGTTATTTCTTGTAAGAACACAAGTGGGCGAAATGAATTTTGTGTTTGATCCTAAAAGATCATCACGTGTTAATCTATTCATTCTATCTTGCCCAATATGTTCTAATCTAGCATGCCATATCATGATTGCTAGATTGAGAAAATAATGAAAAACAAACATCTCTATTATTAAAATAACATTTAGTGTTTAACACTATAAAGACATCCACATAAAATCCACAACCAAGATATAAAGTACCACTAGAGGTCTTAACATAAACATCTTGAAAAATAAACCAAATCCTAACTTTAACAAAGCAATAACGGAGACCAAGTTCCGTCGAATCTCCGGGGCATAGAGGACATCATGTAAACATAGAATCTAGCCTTCTTGCAAAATCAATTTGCATGTGCTAATTCCTTTGACTTCAACTCTTGCAATGTTGCCTACATATATCACTTCAAGACCACTTGTAATTCGACGAAATCCATTTATGTCTCTAGCTAGTGGCTCTTGAATCTACACTCCATATAGGATGAGATTCAGTTAGCAAAGAAGTACTAGAAACATAAAAAAATAGAAACAAAACTTCTCTTAAAGAAGTAAGACAAGACTTTACCTTTTTAGGCTCAGTGCACTCACGAGCATAGTGACCCATGTTTCCATAATTATAACAGGTCGACTTAATCTTATCCCATTTTTTACCACGCTTTTGGTGCTTGTTTCCACCTTTTGGTCCCGGTCCAGCTCCATCCATCTTGCCTTTATTTTTCCAACTCTTTTTAGACCATTTACGCTTATGACCACCTTGTTTGAAATTAGATTCAGCAACATATGCTTGAATATCAGGTTTAGCAGCCTCGAGGCGCTCATCCTCAAGTTCCAAGTGGCGCGCAATATCACTAAAAGTGTTAATATTCTCATTGTGAGTCATGTTTACTTTCATGTGCTCCCAATTATTAGGCAAAGATCGAATGACCGCTTGGACTTGCTGTTCATTTGTGAGGTTATGTCCAGCTGATTTTAGCTCCATTATCATATTCCACATATCCCTTAAATGTTGTTTCATTATCTTGTTAGAGACTTTCTTATAAGTGTCGAATTTGATAGTTAGCTGCCTAAGTCTGGAGACAGTAGTTCCTCCAAACTTCTCGCGCAAAGCGACCCACATGGCATTAGCAGTGGAATACTGCTGATACTCATACACCAAATCATCATTCACAGAACTGATAAGGATTTCTCTTGCAGTTGAATCTTTTTTCTTCCAAACAGTGTGTGTAATCATGTCGCGCTTAAATTGCGCATCATTGACATTTCCCTCATCAGCCATTGGTTCATCCATTACATTATTAACAGCATCAAGAGCTTCTTGCTCCTCAAGCACATAATGTATTTTTAGATGCCATATGTTATAGTTGTCCCCATTGAGTTTTTCACCCTTATTAAGTTCGGCTATGATATTTTTCGAAGCCATTTCAGTTCAATAATAACTTCAAAGAGACATATTTAATGCAAAAATTAATCTATTATGTAATCATACACATCATCATCATATTAATCTAGTCGCAATTACAAAATAAGTTATTGAAATTTTTTCATATGAACTAGAACAAAAAGTTCACTATGTTCCCAATCAAATTCATCATTCAAATGTTAAATTTTCTTTAACTTAATTTAAATTTGCGCCATTTAATTCTTTGATGAGAATAATAAAATTCTACCAATCATAGAATGCCCATCTCATAAAATATTTATTGGAATAAGTATAATAATCCATAATATTTTAATGATCATAAAATATTGGGTTAATTACATATAAAATCACCACCTTTACACGAAATTGCAAAAATAACACGACCTTTAAAACGTGGCAATTCAGGGCACCACCTTTCATTTCTTTTCAAAAATAACACGGGCGCATTTTTAGTGGCATTTTTGCTGACGTGGCGTGACACGTGGCACTCTCATTGGGTGTCCAAGTCAGCAAAATTTTACCAAAAAACGTGCCCGTGTTGTTTTTGAAAAGAAATGAAAGGTGATGCCCTGAATTGACACGTTTTAAAGGTGGTGTTATTTTTGAAAATTCGTGTAAAGGTGGTGATTTTATATGTAATTAACCCTAAAATATTTATCAAACATTTAAACACACCATAACTCAAGAATAGTCACTAAAATAATAAAACAAAATTATTTAATCGGGGTATGAATCAAGAGTTTAGAAAATTAAATAAAATTATTAGTAATTTTTCTAGCACTTGTATACAATTTCTATGAATTTTCCAATTGAAAATTCTTTAACAATTGCATTTTAATCAATTAAATGATTCATAAAATTCAAAATAAATATATAAAAAATTAATTTTCTCCCACTGAAATTCAATATTATTCAAAATATTATCTCAAATATATTTAATATTTTTCCGTATTTAATTTCTATCAAAATAATTTATTTTGAATTTATAATAGTAATAAACTATAAATTAAATATTAAATAATCTGCATTTCGTAAAAATACAAAAAATATATCAAAAATTCAGAAATAAAAATTACAATTTTTCAGTGGTGTTTCAGAAAGTTTTCGACTCCAAGAAGGCATTGCATGCGCCCCCCCACGCGCCCCATTTTCGCGTGGGGCTGCTCTCTTCACTGACTGCCTATGCAGTCAGTTTCAGTCGCGTATGCGGCGCGTGTATTACAAGCGCAGAGTACACTTCCGAATTTCGTTTCAAATGTTTTCCTAACCCCCCATTTATGGCTATTCGGAGTTCAACGGTACAATCGGATTTCAATTCTGACATCGTTTGATACGGGTGTGAATCACAAACTCCATTAAAGAGAGTGTAAAATACACTTTATCTTCAACCATCACACCCTTTAATCTGAAAATTTGCAGATTTTGCATTTCATGAAGGTAAGTTCAAAAATTCATAATTTTCATTATACAAATCCGTTTTGCGTGATCTTTATGTCATTTTAAAGATGACATTACGTAGTTTTCAAATCTATAATTTTTACAAAATTATCTGCCATAGACTTAGTTCAAAAAACGTGGCAAAGTTTCTGAAAACACACAAAAATTCGAAATTTCCAGAATTGAAATTTCAACTACCCAACTTGAAATAATCATAACTTTCTCTACACTAATCCAAATTTCGTGTTCTTTATATCTTTTTAAAGCTTGAACAACATACTTTATAAATATCTAAATTATATATCATAAAACACAAAATTTGGATATTTTATTTTCATACAAAGTAGAGCAAATTCTAAGGCATATAATATAGAAAATTCATTTTTCAAATATTATGAATTTTAATCAATCAAAGCATGGAAATCAACATTAAAGGCTCCGATACCAATGTTGAAATATGCGGAAATTAAATAGGATCGTTCTAGACATACCTCTTGTCGATTCCACAAGTTTGATCGATTATTATGCACTTAGTCTCAAGTATTTTCACAATGGAAAATACCTTTGTCTCACCACCTAATGTACCTATTAATTGTGTATATTTGATAGAGAATTGAGTTATGATTCATTAGTTTGATATGTGGTATCACTATATATATATATATATATATATATATATATAAACATATAATGGGTGCCATGAATAGGTGTAACTTTCCGTTAAGTTACCACCTTTCATGGAGTTGCAACTTTTCATTAAAAGTTGCAACCCTATTCCAAACCCATGTAAATCCAAATATGTAATTGGATTCGGGTCAATCCGTCATGGGCGACCCGACCCAAATACCAATACTATATATAATTTGTGTGTTTATCTATCAAACAGATAAAGAGAAATATAGTTATTGATTTTTAGTAAGTATTGATTGCTTTTAAACAAAAAAAATATGACCTATATATTATCTACTAGTTATTTGTTATAAATTTGTGATAGAATCAATGGTAAATTAATATTGATAATGAATTATTTATCCATTTAGGTTATTAACTTCATATTGTATGCGTTCATCTCTACTCACAAAAGAAAAACAATAAAATTATAAGTAAATTATTAGATATTAAACACCGTAGCTAACCAAATTTGCATGTTGTTTTAAAATGATACCTATATTGGATTTTGTTTTTTTGTATTGTTACAAAATGGTTATAATGTCGAACCATGTAAATTTCTTGTATTATTTGTTTATATTGCTATATTATTATTTGTTAATTAAATTTATAATTAACACCTACAGAATAATTTTGATTTCGATGTGTATACCAATCCGGTTATGAATCGTTCACAAAAATTGGTATTAAAAATTCAACAATCAGCATCAATATTACAACACAGAACATTAAAATCAAACGAATTTTGACACCTCTAGCTCAAGTGATGGCCTAATTAGTAAACTTACCACAAGGAAGATTTTCAAAACTGCCTTAGTTTTGATAAATAATTGCACGAATACATGTCATGATATTCTAATTACACTCGGTATCTCATTTTAAAAAATAATTTCAAAAATAATTTTTTCTTTAATTAGGACTGCATTCACATAAACAACAGCCACCTCCTCAAATTCCAAATCCCTCTCTTCCTATCTTTCTCTCAAATCACTCTCTTCCTCTCAAATTTCTATTTTTTAATCCACCGAGTCTACGAGTACAAAAAATCGGCATCGATCACATCAAATAATAAAAGTAAATTTCATCGTCATCGTTTTTTTTTTCTGATGTTGTGTTTAAAAAAAATTCATTTTCATCGTCTTTCTTCCGGTGGTGTTATCACGAGTCTGCTACATTTACTCCATCGTTTTTTGTATTTCTTTAAATATTTTGTACACATATCATTTTACATTTCATGTTATTATAATTAATTATTATATTTGGTCATATACATTTATCTCTAAGAGAAAAAATACTATCTTATATTCCAATTTATTTTGATGCTGCTGATTTTATACATAAAGAATTAATTTATGGTATTTTTAGGAAAAATATATCATAAATACACCAAGTGTGTTTTACACTAAAAACGCATAAAAATATATCATAAAAACCCTATAAAAATATACTATTAAAACACCATAAAAAAACTATAAAAATACCACCAAAATACAAAATAAAAACATTAACGTAAAAATTAAAAAAAAGGTATTTCTAGAATTAAAAAACTAAAAATAGATCATTTTGGTAAATAAAAAAATATGAATTAAAAAGGTGTTAAAAATGAAATACCAGTGTAATTAAGTTGCAAAATAAAATATCCTCAAAAAGTCTCCTTTAGAATTAATCTAAAAACCCAATAAAATAACAAAAGATAAGTAAATGCTTGAACACTACAAAGGATAAGAATTGAATAGCAACCTAAATGACTTAAAAAAAATTGATTAATTAATACTAAAGTAAGTGTTGTAGTTTACCGATGAGTTATACTTCAAATATATAAGCGCTAAACAGCAAACTGTTAGGTCGTGGGTTCGTTTTCTCCCACAAGTGTTTCCCCTCCCCAAATTATAAAAAAAAAGTGTTGTAGTTAACACATATAACTGGACAACTTTTTAGTTATTTTAATTATAAGGCATAATCCATCCCCAAGTAGCTAATATTTTTTATTTTTTATTACTTAATCTCTAATATATTTTTTATTTAGTTTTTTTATTTTTTACTTTTTATTTACTTAGTTCTTATACTTCTGTTTTCCTCTATATATTTTGTAAATTTGTTATTTATTTAATTTTTTAAAAGTTTTATTTTTTATTTACTCTGTTTCTGATATATTTTTAAGGACTAAATTATTGCAAAATTTAATTATAAAAGGACCAAATAAATAAATAAATATAAGGATTAACCAAAAAAAATGACATCTAGATTCAATTACGACCAAACCCGCTCAATTGAATCAATTAAGCTTGATCTTATTCATGTAACATCTAATGGACTATGGATGATTTCTTTTTTTAATTCAACCTTATGGATTGGATTAATAACTTTCATGTGAGTAAAACTATAGTACTTAATTTATTTAACAGAAAAAATTTAATTACAATTAAAACACAATCCTTCACTTTTCATGCTTAGATTTGGTTAAACTTGATAAAAGCCTAAATTTAAATTAATAAAAAAAGTTATTTAAATATTGAATTTATTTGTTTCCTTAATTTGTCTCCTCCATCACTTATCAGAAACTAAAGCACCACTCTCCTTAACAACATCATGAACATTTTGATAAGTATACAACTTAGCACAAACCAGATAATACCCAAAATTAGCCACTCCGATCACCACCAGAACCCAATACACATTATCAACTCTTCCATCATCAATATTATCCGGTAACCAATCCGTTACCCTTCTAAGAACATCAATCAAAGCCGTGCTTAAATAGAATGCTATCCCTATGATCAAAGAAATCATAGCCGTTGATGTACTACGCAATGAGATAGGAAATTCCTGATAATACAAAGCAACTTGTCCCGGAAAATGAAACGCTTCTCCGATTCCGACCAAAATCAGCTGCGGAAACAGCCATAACGCCGGCATTAATGCCTCAGTATCATCTTTTCTTAACCTTCTTGACTCTACTACAGCGGAAGCAGCCATACTTAGCACGTTAAACACGTGGCCAACTCCGATTCGTTGAAATGGAGTTGGAGTTTTTCGAGTTAGGAACCGCCAGAAGGGTTCAAAGAAACGGTCGATAACGGAGAGACAGACGGTGGCTGTGAAAAGAACTATGACAATGACGGAGCCAGACGGAATTTGGAAATGTTTACCGATGTGACGGTCCATTGCTAGAGCTTGGAGAATGGTGAGGCTGGTTTGCATTCCGATGGGAGTGGCTAAGAAAATACTAGATGACCAAACTGGGAAGATTCTGATTAGTGTCTTGAAATCTTCTACTTGCTGAACTGAACAAATTCTCCATGGTTTCGAGATTGTTCCGTCTGGTTTTACGTCGCCTTCGGTTATCATTGCTGCTCGGTTGAAGAACCTGGTCAATTTATTAGAATTTGATTATGACAAACTAATACGCCGCTAACTAATGAGGTATAACTCAAATAATGTGTGTTGGATAATTTTCAGTTAAAATTTGGGGTTCAAATTCTAGTATAAGCGCCGAAAATCTCCTTTTAAAAAATACATTTTTTGCCCCAAACAAATTAGAATAAATATAAATATTAAAAAATTAGCTTATATAAATAAAATGAAAATATCACACTCATTTTTATTTATTGTAGTAATTTATTTTTGTCTAGTACTTTTTGTGTTATTTTAATGCATTCAACTACAGTTTATAAGGATAAATATGGTAAACATTCAAATAATAAATAACGGTTATAATTGAAATAAAAATAAATAAAAATAACGTCTATCAATTCAAAATAAAGAAAGTAATAAAAAATATCATGCTTTTTTAAGATAATATACGATCAACTAAACTAGTCCATTTATGATGGACATTTGTAATCTAAGTCGGATATATTTTTTATTATTCCATTCATTACAAATTAATATACATTATTTTTATTTAATTTAATTCCAAATTATAGACGATTATTTATTATTTAACTGTTGTATTGCAGTATATAAAATGGCATGGCGACTATTTTTTGATATTATGATTGAATAGTGAAGTAAAATATATTCATGATATATTTTAGACTAAATCGTCCAAAAATATCTCATTTTTCAATTATTTTATTATAGTATAATTTTAATTTATTTTTTATTTTTTTATTTCAATTATAGTTATTTGTTCAAATTGTAGTAGAAAAATTTAAATACGCCCTTAATAATTATTCATATTGTTTCAACTTAGCATTTTACAATCAATAATTCAGAATATAGGGTATATTGACTTTTTTTTACTTCAATTTAAATAAATGAAAAACAATTGAATTTGAAAAATTAAAAAATGAGTTAAAATTGAAATTTTGAGAGTTTAAATGAAAAAACATTAAAAAAATGAGTTACTTTTCAATAACTAAGCCTATATTTTATGACCGACAATGCTACGATGTCATAAATCCTTTCCAGATTTAACTAAATGTTTAAATACAGTGAGCTAAATGTTTTTAATACTGAAAATCAAAAAATACACCATTAAATTGTAGGCCTAATCACTCAAAAACCCCTCACCTTTAAACTTTTTTTCAATTCTACCCTGACGTTGAAAATTTGTCAATTTTATCCACTTTTGAATTTTCCGTTTTCAATTGTACCCCAATATTTTAATTTTTGTTAATTTTTTTACTTAAATGATGAAATCATTCAATTAATTAAGTCTAAACATAAAATTAAATTCTTTTTTATTCAAAAAAGTACAAATAAGTTCTTTATTTTTAAAAACTAACTAAAAACCATAATCAAATTAACACTAATTTAAATTCTTAATTAATTTAACTAAATTTAAATAAATTTTAAAAATATACAATTAATATATGCGAGACATGTAGAATGTTTTAAACAAATTTCCAAACGCAAAAGACGTTAATTTAATTTTTCAGGGTACAATTGAAACACAAAAATGCAAAATAGGGTAAAATTGACAAATTTGCAACGTCAGGGTATGATTGAAAAGAGGCTAAAAGGTCGGAGTTTTTTATGACATTAGGCCTAAATTGTATGTCACGCCATTTTCAAATTGTAGTATTTTATACTTCAAATGAGTCATGGTTATATTTTCCACATATTAAATAAATAACGGATGAAACTAATACAGTTTAAAATTCTAATATATCTGATGTTTAGACTATAGTTGTGTGTATATAAAAATAGTTTCTATTTGTATTAAATATTATCTGAATTACATCATTTAAGTTGGACCAAATCCTAAAGAATTTGGTTGGGAACTTGAATAATGCTCTTTCTTGACTTGAACTTCACACATTGTAGTGTCCCTATCTTTGCTTCGACAGGCATTCAGGATTCGCGTTTTCCCCACAACATCAAGTGGATATAGTAGTGGATTGGAGTGGGTAGAATATCCAAATGGGCAAATGGTGATCATTCGATTAAATTTGAAAGTAAAAATATCAAAATTGGATTTTTTTTTTAATTTACAAACTCAACCGAACTTTTGAGATAAAATTCAACTCGCTTCAATTTGATTTTTAATATTATCAAACTAGAAGAAAAATATTTTTAAAAAAAGACAAATAAAATAAAAAAATAAAAGATATTTTAGCATTTAATCTAAGTCAGATTATACATATTTTGGTATTTAAATAGATGAAAAATAATTTAAGTTTTTTGAAAAATAATGTTATTTTTTTGAAAGACAATGTTATATTTATAATTTGTTGGTTTTTTAAAGTTAAATATCAAACTGATTTAAACTTTTTAAATAATTAAAACATATAAATTAAATTGACCATTTTTAATTCAGCTTGATTTAAATTTTTAGATAGTTTGGTTGGGTGCACAGTGCACACCCCTTCAAGTTGACTTAGTGTGTATATATATATATATATATTCTCTCATCAAAATAAAAATATATATTCTGATAAATAAATAGAAGTGTGTATTTTCTTAAAAAGGAATTAAAGGTAGAGTAGTGCTACAAACTTTATTGGATTTTTGTTATGTGGCCTGCAACCCGGCATATAGTGTAGTCTACTTCCAAAGGCATCATTCAATCATTTCAGCTCATAATTAGAATCTACCTTTTCAATTTGGGACATTAGAAGGTAGATTATATTGTGTGCAAGTGATACATATGTCCATATAAAATAAAAATGAAACATCATAATTACAAACTTAATATTTATTTTTGGACTAGTTAGTAACCCGGTGATCGAAAAATAATTAAAATCACTAGAATGATATATTTTTAAAAACTTGAAATGCCGTTAGCATGGTTTAAGTACATGTTAGTTTTTAACGTATTTTTAATGGTAAAATACAATAAAAATGAATTAGAAAAATCATACCTGAAGCTCTTAGTCACTGAACCAGACACTTCTTTCACCTTCACATCGTTTCCATGGTAATAATCCTCACTTCTAGACGATAACATAACCTTCCTCTTCTTCACGGTAGCGACAACAACTTGAGCCAAGCTCGAAAACGGACTTCCTCCGGGTTTTTCATGTCGATAGAATCGATTTCCCGTCAGAAACAAAGCTAAAGCAATAAAGTTAGCAGCCAGACAAACTCCAAATCCAACTGCCCAGCCAACATTTTCTTCTATATAAACAATGGCGGTTGCGGCAATAACTGAGGCTAAGTATAAAGTGAAGAAAAACCAGTTGAAATAAGTGTTTCGATCTTCGGGTTTATTGAATTGATTTGCTCCCATTGTCGTTAAAGTGTATCGTGTTCCTCCGAACCCTATTGATGTCAGAATTAAAGATCCGTATAGGATTGTGTACTGGAATCCTGATGGAGCCTGACATAGAGTCGATTCGACCTGGCAAGGCGTTGGCCTTAAGGTTCGGAAAATTGCAGTTAAGACAACTAGAACCAGTCCCTGCATTTTTCAAAATTTTAATAATGACGGTGTCAAACCTGTTAACCGAAGGGATTAAATTATTCTCAAGTTAATTGTATATGATCGATCATGGTTAATTAATACACTCTTCATTATAAAATGGATAGTTCAGATTCAAAATACACGCATCCTATTTAATTTTTCTAAAGGTAGAAATTTTCTAAATTGTGTCAACTCTTATTAACCTTTTCCAACTCTCAATTTAAACAAACTATAAAACAAAAAACGACTGAATAACAATTTTTTTTATAAAATATAAAGTTTAGATATTTTACAAGCGTTTTTCAAAAAAGAGATAAAATGTCAAAATTTAAAACTCGACAAGTTTGCATGTAATATTATTGTAGCAAAAAATAGTAAAAAGAACATACGAAATTACCAGAAAAGAGACACAAGAAGATAGAGCAATAACAGAGAAATTGCCGAAGAAAGAGTCAGCAAGTATAGCTCCAACTATAGGAAATAAATTGCTAGCACCATTAACAACATTAAACACCTGAGCAGCATCAATGCTCTTGAAATTAAATTCTTTAATCAGATATACAATCAGGTCTGCTAAATATCCTCCAACAGCAACTGTCATTCCAGCCATAGCCCCTGCACATAAAAAAAGTTCATATTCAGAATAAATTTAGTTTAAGAAATTAGTTTAAGAAATATAAATATGCCTGCGATAAAAGGGAAGGTAATCCAGTTGCCCTTTTTTCTGCCATTGGAGCTTGAAGTATTTGCTTCAGGATCAGAAGAGAGTGAACCGTCCATGGTTAATTTCTTGCTGTTGTTGGTGTAATGTTATTGATAAAATGAGGTCTTAAATAATGAAAAGTTGGTGGTATGGCTTCTATATGCTGAGTTGGCAGCATATATATAAGAGCTAATTTCCAAATCTATCCATAGGTGAAGTCAAAGATAATAGTGTCAATATATTCTATAAGTAAATAATTAGATTGTATTATTGTCAATTATGAATTAATTAATGTTGATTAGAGCTAACACTAATATTATTTTAAAATATGATGTCATGGACCTACATATAGAACATATGAAAATTATCCATTTTATAATTTTAATTCTTTCATTAATACAATTACTATGGACTTTAATGTCATTGTTTAATCATTTTTAAATTGTTTATGATGTCAACGTTTGTATTGTATCTTGTTTTAAGTACGTTGATTTAATCATGTACGAATATGGTTTTGTGTTATGTGAACATAAATATAGGGATAGGGATGGAGTGGGGATGGAAAAGCTATCCCCTTCCCCGTTTCTATGGGAAATCTTCATCTTTGTCCCCATTTAACTGTTTCTATGGAAAATCCTCATCTTTGTCCCCATTTAACTGATAGGAACTAACACTCCCATCTCTATTTTCATTTTCATGGATTTCCTATCCCTATGAGGATCTCTACATTTTTGTATAATTTAAATATAAATATTTAAATAATTTTATAATTTTTTTAAAACATTTTAAAATAATATGAATTATTCAATATTAATAATATTCTATATAAAATTAATTTTGTCCGCAAAAAATAAAAGTGAAATTAAATTACTAAAAATTATAAAGAATATATTAAAATTTATAATATAAATTATATAAAAAAATCGGATCTCCGCATGAACGGGGATGGGAGTCCCATGAAGTGGGGACTATACTCCCCGTCATGTCCCCATCCCCGCACCCATAAGGATCATTGGTGGGGATTCCCTGCTCTATTAGATGCAGATCCTTATCGGGATTGGGGAATCCCCGCCGCCCCATTGTCATCCCTACATAAATGTGAGAGTTCGATATTGCACTCTTGCCATAGCAATTGATTTATTGATATGTATGTTGTATATATTATTGCATGCTATTGAGGTTGAAATTTATTAAACATTAACCGATGGTAGGTTGATTAGATAATCTAAGTTATTTTTTGAATGTGTACGTGTTATTTGATGGTCTTGACATGTGTTTATATTATGTTTCAGCAAGTTACAGGTTTCAGAGCTACCGCTTTTATTTCTTAGCGGCGGTCGCGATTCATGAAATTGGATCGTGACAAATTAGTATTAAACCTTAAATTTATAAATACTTAAACCTTATTGCTGTGATGTAGGTGGTTGATATGTTATTATATGATATTGTGGCGTGTTTGGATATTTTGTTGTTATGTTATAGGAATTACTGCAAAATTAGAATTTAAATCTTGTCCTTAAAAATGTTTATTGCCTCTTTAGTTAGCTTTATCGATAGTTACGATAAAAAACAAGTCATATTTTCCTTTTTGAACCTTTAATATTAGAATTTGCTATTTTTCATGGATACATTGATAAAATAAAAATCTAGATTACATTAATGAAATTTTATTTTTATGTTCTCTCAGTTAGAATCATATAAAACTTAAGTATTTGATTTATGGTTTAAAATAGTTATTGAGTAGAACATACGGATGGCCGAGTTGTACATTCAATGAGTTGTGTACTACAATTGGCATGAGATTTTGAATTTGTATATCAAACATATAATCAAAAAAGATTCCTAAATGACCTACTTTCGCAAGGTATGCATTTCATCTTTTTACATAACAGATACAAGTTTACGCGTTATGCTTCTTATGAAATACTTTTATATAATAGCCTCGTTATTTGTATTTGGAGTTAACTCGTCATGACGAATCACATCCATCATTCGGGCATACTTCAATACGTTTACTAGGATTTTTGTAAACATTGGTTGCTATTCATATACGTGATTGAAAATATATAAATAAATATTTATTATTTAATTTAAAAAAAAAATATTTACTTTATATAGTTTTCTATCAAATTATAGTTCTATTTGTATTTGTAAGGATTTGAATTCTTTTGGCACATGAAATTCTTAAACTCATGCAAGTGTTTTAACTTGTTGCATATAACCTGCTCTATTTTTGTTATTTCAGCGTGCTGCATATCCTTTTTTTTGTTTCCTTAATTATAGACTTCATATTTAAATCACGTTTTAAACCCTAAATCATTCTCTCATTCACTACAAACCCTAGCCGTCATATTCTTCTTGATGATTTCATACGTCCAAAACTCATCTCCAATTGCTGAAATAATTCAGTAAGTTTATCTCTTTAATTTCCAGTTTATGCTTATATATCGATACTTTCGTTTATCAACTCGTTTTCTTTTATTTTGGCATCGAATCGAGATCCGTTTGTTCGTTTCTGTAGTTAACACAATCCTCTTCAGTTCTAAACGTCTGAAATCAAAATTCGATACGTAATCATATCTGTTATTCACGTCGTCGCTTCACCGTTGTTTTTTGAAAGTGCTTAACTGTATCCCTTTTAAATTGTTTCTGTCGATTCCTAGCCTTTGCTTTGATATGATTCTTGCGTGTTAACGATTACAAACCCATATTTTATATTGATAAGTGATTTGTGTTCCCTTGTCTTAAATCTCGTTGATTCCGACCCCGTTGTTTTCTCCATTTCTAAGATTTCATTTTAAGTGTGTCGGTGACCTCCATCTTTATTGATTTTCTCGGAGGTTTATTTGTTGTTTAAAATAAAGATGTCAAACTTATTTAAAACTCTTAGACCGCAGTAGTAATAGTGATGTCTTTATTATGTTGTTGTCAGATCGGTCTGACTGTTGTTTATGCTTATGGTGGCATGTATTACTTTGGATTCAAAACATTTATATTATTGGCATGTTGTTGGAGTCCCGGGTTTGTGCCGAGCATTTTGGTTATTATAATTATTTATATAAATTGCTAGTGTTAGGTTGGAGTCTCGGTTTCCCCCGATCATTGATTTCTTGCAGGTTTTGTTTGATTGTATGTTATCCATTAGGCTAGCTACGGGTTTCAGTACCACTATACTCATACCCTAGCGCTGGTTACGATTTCCGATTTTGGGTCGTGACAGGGGTTAACCCTTTTTTTGTGATATTTAGTCATTCTTTGTTTATAAGTCTCGATGTGTGCTAAGGCTTGCTCTCTTCTTTCTTCCAGCAAGTCAAGATTTGCATGCTTTTCTCGTTTCTCTGCTCATTATAATATTGTACTCGGATAGTTGGCATGTCTATTTCCACTGGTATCATAACCTCACAACCATATGTTAAGTTGTATGGTGTTCTTGCGGTTCCAGCCCTTAGGGTTGTTCTGTATGACTATAGAACGTTGTGTGACTCGTCTGCTCATCGTCCTTTGGCTTCATCCAATCATTTTTCCAAACCATTGACTATGTAATTTTATTCATGTAGCGTTACAAAAGTAAAATTGTGTAGTCGGACATAATTGACGAAATCATGTGTTTCAAGATAAATTGGATAGAATTAAAAAAATGGATTTTTATAAAACTTTCATAAAAAAAATTGGCTTTTTCAGCCATTTGGCCTTTTGAATTATATATGTCCAACATTTTATTTCCAATGCATTTAGATTCAAAAGTTCTACTATATTATAGTTTGTATATATATATATATATAAAAGATTATTTACAAATAAAAATCAAATCTTTCAACTTCTTAGTAACCTATGAATATGAATGACATTTGAAAGTTAGCAGTTCATAACTCTACCTTGTGAACAAAAATATTCTAAAACTATAAATAAATAAAACTATAAATACCGACTTTTAAAAGTTTTGTTTAACTTGCTAAAAAGTGAAAGGATGATTAAAAAAGTGAAAGAATGCTTTTATTTGAAATAACCCTATAAAATATTATTTTTATTTTAGTATTTTTATGAGCAAAATACTCTAAAACCCCTCACATATATGATATATCATAATTCACAAATTGATACCTTTTGTTTGAAAATCAAACGATTTGGTACATCACTTTCAATTCCATTAACAATTAGAAGCTTTAGTTAGTTCCGTTAATGATTTGGTATTTACTTTAAAACGATTTGTTACCTCACTTTCATTTACATTAATGATTTGGTACCTCGCTTTCAATTGTGTTAACAATTTGGTGCCTCATTTTCAAACGATTTGGTACCTCACTTTTAATTCCGTTAACAGTTTGGTACCCATATTTAAAGAGAAGGTTGTAATTGTTTGCAAAATTACAAATGAGGTACTAAATTGTTTAATTTTCAAATAAGAGGTACCGGATTATAAATTATAATATATGTGGAGGGCCTCACAGTAATTTGCTCTATTTTCATTTATGTGCTGCAGAGCTTATACATGGGCTTATATCTCTAACAGCAGATGAGCACAGAAAATATGTTTGGAAGTTGGAACTAAAAGAAACAAGAGAATAATTATATGTGGGGAATCTAAAGCATAGATCAATTCATCAAGCTCTAAAATGCAACAGTAGCTACAGATAGCCATCTTCAAGACTGATGGGATCTAGCATTAACTATTCATGAATTATAATCTGAAAGACAAAGAACACTTCAATGTTTCAAATTTTATAATCTTAGTTTGAATACAATCTATAGCACACATAATAATCTGGAATTACATATAACACGAGGAATGAATTCAAATTCAATAAAAACTCGCAGATCAACTTATCTTACAAGACAAACTTTAAACTAATGAGAAAAAAATCTGAGTTACAAGAAGGTTTGTCAAACTAACCTTATAGTCTGTTTGGAGATTACAGGTAATGCACATACAGGTAATACACAGCTGACGCCAGTAATGGTTGTAAAATCTACAGAACCACCACCAAAAGAGTCACCGGTAGAAAACGCCATCGAAATAGAGGGACTTCGCCTTTTTATAGGATCTGTGACCCCACTATATAAGTTGTTTAGCATCTCTACTGGTAGCAGATGTATCTTTTAAACAAATCTTTTCGATGGAAATAACATTCGAACGGGTAGACATAAAGGACAATGAAAGAATGCCAATATGAATTTATATATCCATAACTTGCACTCTTTCGACAGATATATTCTTAAAAATAAATTGGACAGTCTGGAGTTTTTCTTTCCTACTTGGACCAATCAAGTAAATCCATGTAACTAATTTACGTCAGATCAAATACGTTTTGGATATATTTATCTGAGTTTGTAAAATTCATAGACCAGACTGTCCAAATATTTTTTTTAAATAAATCTGTCAAAATGGTCAAAGTTATAGATATATGAAATCATTTTGCCTAAAAGAATAGAATACTGAAGATGAATTGTGTTATGCATATTCAGGATTGAGTGCTAAAGCCTCCCTATAGATCATTTCCTTCATTTGCTCTTCTCCCAAGGGTTGTTGCTCGAAATCAAAGGAGAATGGTTCCGCACAGACCGGTTCGTCGGCTAGGTCATGTAACCTTTCGAGGTATGGATGCGCTAATGCTTCTTCAACTGCCAGAAATATAAAGTTAACATTTAGAATGAAGAAAGATTACATTTTGGAAATTCTATGCCATAAGATTTCAACTCTAAAGCTGTAGCAATTACATGTGTGCATCTAGCGGGTAATTGATTCTCGAGTTCCTCAACTACCTTCTTTTATTCTGGTGACTAAACTTTAAATTGTTTCATTTTGGTTATTAAACTTCAGGCCAAAAATGCATACGTGACAATCGATTTTACTTATTTTTTGTAACGTGGCAATAAAACATTTACATGCCTAAACTGATCTACCAATTTTGATTAACAAAATGAATCCAGAGAATATGCAACTTATAGTAGTAAAACAACTCAGAATAGTGATATGGAACTTACCAGTAATTCTTTTTGCTGGATCAAATGTCAACATTCTGTCGATAAGATCAATGGCCAGTGAATTAATATGAGGGAAAACTTGGTTTAATGGCTGACGAGGAAATTGACTGAGTTGCCGGATATATCTTCTGGCATCGTCACTCTTGACAAACCCAAGATCTGAATCAGTTGGCGTGCCAAGAAGCTAGAGGAGGAAAAAGCAGAACTGCATGAGAAATCATCCAACAAGTGCATTGTTCTAGAAACAAACTTAAATAAAAATTTCAGTATAATTCAAAGCCTAGATTATTAAAAGTGTAACACCATGCCCAGTTTCCTAATCACAACTCCAAAACAAAAGTAGACCCGAAACTTTCAAAACTTTACCACTCTTTTATGAGGTTGTGCTATTACATGATTTATATCAACATGTGTTCTTCTACAGCTTTAGATAATCCTAACCGATAACGTAACACCTCAGCAACAACTGCAAAATCCCTAGAAGACTACCAAGTCTGGCAAGTCAAATCCGGTCAATGCAAGGGAACAAACCTACAAATGACAAGTACTAAAGAACAAGATGTAATCAACCCGATCTAATAGGCACACATAGTCATCCGAGCTATTCTTAGTTCAGAATAAAGCATAAGCCTCTTGAAAGCTCACAGAGCATAGCAATGCTCATAACCGAGCTGTGAATGAGCTGATATAATATAGCTCATACTCGTATTAAGAATAGCTCGGATAACTATGTGCGCCTATTAGGCCGGGTTAGTTATATCTCGGTCTTTGGTCTTTGTGTGGGTTTGTTCTCTTACGTTGACCGGATTTGACTTGCCAGAATCGGTGATCTTCTAAGGATTTTACAGTTGTTTCTGAAGACTAATGTTATCTTTTTCTTTGTCAGAAGACTAACATTATCGCTAATTAAATAGAGAGATGTACCATGTGCAAAAATAATAATATGAAAATGTAATTGCAGGTTCTATTGAATTGAGTTTAAGATTACCTCGGTTAAAAGGCGCATCTGATGTACATGATCTCTGCCTGGAAACAAAGGCTTTCTGTTCATAAGCTCCATAAAAATGCAGCCTACAGACCATACATCTATCGCAGCTGTGTAGTCGGAAGAGTTGAGCAAAAGCTCAGGTGCTCGATACCATCTGGTGACAACATATTCAGTCATAAATTCATTCTCCGAAGTAGGCCGAGCTAGACCAAAATCACAGATCTTTAAGTCACAATTTGCATTTAATAGCAAATTGCTGGGCTTCAAATCCCTATGAATAACATTAGCCGAGTGTATATACTTCAGTCCTCGAAGAAGTTGATACAAGAAGTACTGTTTAAGCATACAACAGTGACAAATAATCAAAATCCAATCTCCTTAAAAAGAATTAGGCTAATGCGAGTTAATAGAAGCTGAACTTAAACCAAAAAAGCTTAAGGTTAGTACCTGACAATGTTCTTCTGATAAACCTTGGTTGGATCGGATAATCTGATGAAGATCAGTGTCCATAAGCTCCGTGGCCATGTAGACATCGGTAAATTCTCGTCTTAAAGATGGAGGAATCACATCTCTAATAGCTATAACCTGTTTTACATGCAAAAGAATTTGTTATCTACAATTCCAAATATGGAAAGTCAAGAAGAGAATGATCAACTATAAAGCTAGTACAAATTCAATACTAAAAGCAAATAGTATCCTGTATAAATAGAACAAATTGGTCATTGAAAAAATCAAACGTACAATCAAATATTAGTTCATCATTTGTAACCAACGTTAGTTAAATTAGTTATCTTTATGGATTAAGGGTCAAACAGTGTAGATTACTTTTAACGGTCCATACGTCAATTCACCAAATAGTGCAGCTTTACTAAAAAGATAAACATGTACAATAATTATTTTTCAAAATAATGATGATCAATTAAGGAATTGAACCATTGAAGCACACCGTTAAAATAACTGTCAATGGTTTAGCAAAACCAAAACCAAAATAAGTATATAAAAAAAAAAGCAAAACAAAATTACATTTATTCATTATACAAATAAAAAATTAATATAATTTTTTAAATTTGTTATAAAATTGTTAATATTTAATTCAAATTCTAGAAAAAATAATAAAAATATTAAATAAAATACAGAGTATATTTTCAATAATAAAAAAATTGATTTTTTTAAATCCAAAATGTAATTAATAGTATTATTTAAAAGATATAAAGTAAATTAAAAAAATAAAAATATTAATATTAATATTTATTCAACCTATACTTTACAAATAAATTGGGAGATGAATTAAATTAAGAATCAAAACTATTAAAGTAAATGATCAAAAATATATAAAAATCAGATACTGACGTTCTCATGATCCAAATGGCGAAGAAGCTTAATTTCACGGAGAGTACGTTTGGCATCCATATGATTGTCAAAAGCATTCGCTATCTTTTTAATCGCCACCATTTCATTCGTCTCCGAATTCAACACCGAGCTTCAATAAACAACACACACACAATATCAGATATTAAACCAAATTACAAAATATATATATAAACTCTAATTTATAAAGATCCATTATTACCAGACAATACCATAAGCACCGCGACCAATCGGCAAAATCGGAGGCCGATATTTCGATGTAATTTCGAAAACATTTCCGAATATATTGTACTGAACAAACCGGCCACCGTGAGTTTGAATCGCCGGAAAATCTCCATACATACCGGCGCCGTTATTGTCGGCCATTTCTCTCTGCTGATATAAATTATATAGCTAATTTAGATTCTTCTGCAAATTTATAAGTAACAAGAAGTAGACTTGAAGTTTGACTTTTTTATTATTATTTTTAAAAAGTTGAGCAGAGAGAGTTACTCTGTGGATTCGAGGAAGGAGATCCAAAATTAAAAAACGCGCGAGATAAGCAAGAAACGCGCTGGAGCTCTGAATCCTACGGTCTAGATTAAAGCCGCCTTTAATCTACGGGTATGCTTTCTGCAATTTTTCAATGGCCGTCTCTATCATTTGGCTCTTTTTTATTATTTTTTAATCCACATTTTGAAGTAAAGGACCATTCAGGTCCTTGAATTTATGGATCTATCTGGGTTTTTGATTTTTGTGTGCCTATAAAGCATTGAAATTTCCGGTTTAGTGCCTTTTTGAAATTTAATTCCAAAAGAGTGCTTGTGCCCACTCGTTCCGCATTGTGGGAATGCGGAACACGTGGCGTTCCGCATTCCTACAATGCGAAACGCATTAATTAGCTGATTAAATCAATAATCAGCTAATTAAGCAACTTTAGTATTTGGGCACTTTAATAATTTTAAAAAACGATGAATATTAATAAACGATTTTAAATTAATATTAACAAACGATATAAATTAACAAATGATATAATTTTAAAAAACGATATAATATTAATTTTATTTAAACAACGATTTTCAAAATAAATAATATATTAAAAATACAACATCTATTACAAATGACAAAGCAAATCTAGTGTACCAATTTTATCTAAATAAAAATTTAATCTAAAAATTATATATCCATTTCGTCTTAATAAAGTTTGATCACTTAAAAACAGTATACTATTAAAAAAATCGACTTGACATTTATAAATTTAAAAAAATTGTATGATATTGATAAAAAAAATTAAAACGCAGTATGATATTTTTAACTCATTGAACTGGGTTGTTTCAATTTTTTTATTAATATTATCATACTAATTTTTTAAATCTTACAAATGTCAAATCGATTTTTTCAATAGTATATTTTTTTTAAGCGATCAAATTTTATTGAGACGAAATGAATATATAATTTTTAGATTAAATTTGTATGTAAATAATATTGGTACATCAATGACTGGGGAGACAAAAATACTCCCCAATCATTAGGGAGTAATTAATCAACTGATTAAGTAATTAATCAGTTGATTAATGTGTTCCGCATTTCCACAATGCGGAACGCGTAGGCCCAGACACTATTTTGGAATTAAATTCCAAAAAGACACTAAACCGGAAATTTCAATGCTTTATAGGCACACAAAAATCAAAAACCCGATCTATCTCATTTGAAGTCTAATTAATTTACTTTAATAACTTTAACTTATAGCTCTTTAAGATAAAATAAAGGCTTAATTCCTTAAAAGACCCTCATCTTGCACTTTTTTTTTCATTTATGTCCTAATCTTGTAAAAACACCATTTGCGCAATTTTTGGTTTTTAAATTTCATCCCTACCGAAAATCATTAATTTATACTCTTTTCATTCGAAAAAGAGTCTATATCATATTTTTTTTCTATTTTAAAAAATAGAGTAGGAGCAGCTCGCTCCTTCTCTGCCACTCCTTCTCCGATGAAAAGGTACGGCCACCGCTTCTTCTCCAATGTGGAGAAGGACTCCTTCTCTTATGAAAAGAAGCGGTGGCGGCGGCTTCGGAAAGATTTAAAAAAATTATTAAAAAAAATTATTATTATTTTTAATGTTTTTGAAAAATATGGTATTTTTGTACTATTTATATCTAATTAATATATAGGTTAAAAATGAAGGATTGTTTTAGATTATTTTCCAAATAAAAAAAAGTACTCCATCCGTCCCGTTTAAGAAGGGACAAATGAGTTTTGTGTCATTTTGTCATGTTTACCCCTATTAATTAGTATAGTTTCTCCTGATAATAGAATAGATGTATTGTAAATTGAATTGCATTTAATGCATATTGAAATAAATAAAGGGATAAAAGTGGAAGTTCAATATAAATTAGCACATAAAACGCGATATGGCCTTCTTAGATGGGACAATTAAAAATGAGATATGTCTCTTTTTAAACGGGACGGAGGGAGTACAATTTATGTTTTTTTGGTAGGGATGAAACTTAAACACCCAAAATTGGGTACAAATGGTGTTTTTACAAGGTCAGGATATAGACAAAAAAAAAGTGTAAGGTGGGATTTTTTTAACGAATTAAGCCTAAAATAAATCACATCGACTCCTATATTTCACAATACATAGGCCTCACTTGATTTATCTTTTAGTAACTTTTAAGAAATTAACTTCTCGAAAAATTCAACTTCCATGAGGTTAAATGTCCAAAAAGTTTAAAGTAAGTTTGTTTCGTTTTTATTGAATAAAGAATCAATTCACCCCCTCAACTTGGCACGA
Source organism: Mercurialis annua (assembly GCF_937616625.2). NCBI lineage: Eukaryota > Viridiplantae > Streptophyta > Magnoliopsida > Malpighiales > Euphorbiaceae > Mercurialis > Mercurialis annua. Next base: position 50,669,535 of record NC_065570.1, on the reverse strand, counting down.
AATATCAAAAAAGTCATTTTGGACGTTCTTGGATCAAATAGACCCGCAACTTGCGTTTTTCGGTCAAAAGTGCGTTACAGTCTCAAAAAAAATGGAAAAAGTTTTAAAAAAACCCTCAATGTTTTATTGATCTCTTAAATTAATACTTAATAATTTTTAATTTCAATTGTATCTTTATTAATTTCAAAAATCCAATAATTTATTTATTTATTAATAAAAAATAAAGGATCTTTTTCCTTTTTTTCTTTCTTCTATCCTTCCCATTCGTCTTCCTACCTTCTTCTTCTTCTCTTTCCCTTCTTCTTCTTAAAATTTCCGACAACCATCTCCACCCGCCACAGTCTCCACCCGTCGCCGTCAAACTCCATCCACCGTCTACCTCCTCAAGCGAGGAGTTGCTGCTCCTCGCCTGAGGAACAGCAGATCTGCATTTTTAGGCAAGGAGCAGAGCTCCTCGTTTGAGACGAGGAGCAATAGCTTCTCGTCTCAACTCCTCTAAGGAGCTGCTGCTCCCAACGAGGAACAAAAATATGCTCCTCTCCTAAAGAACAGATTGAAATACCGTATGGGGTATGGCAAACTGGATTTTGAGTTATGAATCGGAAGATTAAAATTCTATAAAGCGGAAATAGAAATTTTAAAAGAGGTTAAGAGTTTAGAGGATTGACACAAGGGATTGGTTCGGATCACAGCTCGATCATACTCCACTACTCAATCAAATGTTGAGATTTTAAAATCCACTAAATGGGATAATGCTTTGAAGATAAGCACAAACTTTACAAGGAGATTTCTAAGAGATAATCTCAAACTCACAATGTGCTTTTTCAAGGATAAACACAAACCTACAAGGGGTGAGTTTTCTCAAAGATAAACTCTAACTTACAATGATTATGAGTTTACAAGATTACTCTAAAACTACAACAAAACAAGTAATTTGAAAATGTGTGATTGTTGTTTCAAGGTGTGCAAATCATTAACCTTGAAACATTGCAAATGGGTTTATATTTATACCCAAAGCAACCCCCAAACAAAGCACTAACAAACATAACAATTTTTGCTCTCAGCAAAAATATCTCCCCCGAGATGCATGGATCACGGGCGAGATATTTGAATATGTCAAAAACTTTCAACGGCTAGTGCCACATGTCAATGCTTCATTGGATCTTCAAAAATGTATCTGTTGGATCTTCAACGGTCTGATTTATCGCGCTCGAGATGCCTTCGTCGCGCCCGTGATACGTTCCAACTGTCGACTAGGGTTTTGTCAGCTCGATATCTCCCCCGTGATATGTGTATCTCCCCCGAGATATATATCTCCCACGAGATGGAAATCCATCACGGGCGAGATATGCTACTGGACAGCTTTCTACTCAAAAACTCGATTTTTGCTAGAGAGCTCCGAATTGACTTCCGATTGATTATATGAGTTCCTATACACTAATAAACAAGATTAGATCTCTCATAGTTGATTGTCAAAGTCAAAACAAAGGAGTTTGAAAGGACAATGGTCCAACAATCTCCCCCTTTTTGAGTTTGACAATCAACATGCTAAAATGGCTAAGTTAAGTAAGAGACAAATTGATTTTGGCTCCCCCTCACTTTATGCACATAAGATAAAAGCAATATGTAAACATAAGCAATAAATATTTGAAAATACTTAGCAATTTGAGCATAGAAACTTCTCCCCCTTTGTCAAACACAAAAAGAATAAAAGCATGTTTAAGATATGGACAAAGGAGCTAATTGAAGGAGATTTTGAAAACAGATTTTAGTTTATCATTCAATTGAGGCGCAAGGCACTAATTTGATATGCATATCAAGCCTAAAACTCAATTGATTGAACTAATTTGATTTAAATGATCAAAAATAGGCAATAATTCATCAATTGAATTACACCAAGACAAGTCCAATCATTAAAAAAAATTTAAGCATATCAAATCTTTTGAGGAGAATAAGATTTGAAAAATTGATTTTCCCCCTCAAAACAACAATTTTGGAAAACATGGCAAAAAAAAAATTATACAAGTGTTACCTATCTTGCCATTTTCCAAAAGCTTCTTTTGAACATCCACCATTAGAAATTGAATTTGATTTAGTGGACATTAAATATACCTACAAAGCAAATCACTTAGGTACCCAAACAACTTTGGGTCCTTGAAAGTTAATGCTTGAATAGTTCAAAGGGATTAACCTTAATTGAACTTTTCTCACATAGCAATGAACATTAGTGTGACCATATTTCATGCAATAAAAACATTGAATTCCATGGTTCACATTTGATTGCATTTAAGGTGGGTTGACTCTAGAAGTCTTATAAGAATAAGCACAAGCATGTGAACAAGATTTGACATTTGAAGATGCATGAACATGTGAGTTCTTTCTAGTCTTCTTGTTCCATTTTTGACTATATTGAGAGGCATAGCCATGTCTCGGGTCTTGTACCCTTGTTGCTTTTAGACTTTTGAGCCAAGAATGGCTTAGGCCTAGGAGTTTGAGCATGCACCTTCTTTGCTCAATTGGTTTGACCAATTTTGGAGGAACTTCTATAGAAGAAGTTTGAGGCAAAGTGGACTTCACAAAATTAGTCTCATTGGAACTAGAGGCATTTTGATTATAGCCAAATCCAAATTTTATGGTTGGGCATCTTTGAGATACAAGAATTGTATCCAAAGTTGTCTTCCCTTTTTGAAATCTTGAAAATGCTTCTTTAATTCAAGAATTTCATTCTTTAGTTGATCATTTCCCTTAAGCAAGTTATCAACATTCAAACCTTGCTTAGGGATAGATTCTAAAGATGACTTGAGAGCTTCATTAGACAATTTAAGCTCATGAAATTCTTTTGTTAAAACAAGCATTTTATTTTTAGCTTTTAAAACTTCATTTTTAGAAAATAGCATATTGGCTTTATAATCACCACATTTAATTACTAGTTCATCAAGCATGCTATAAACATCATCATCATCATCATGAGCATTATTATTAACAATATCATTTTTATCATTTAAGCATGCATCATAAGATTCAACACCAATACCATCTCAAAGATAGAAAAGGTTGGGGGTTTACCTCTAGTGTTGGTTCCTCCTCAAAAGACATGAGGCATAAGTTGGCATCATGGTGGCTATCACCATCGAATTGAGAATCATCATCCCAAAACGTTTTGGGCCCCCCATTTGAATTCTTCCTTGAAGAGGAGGATCTACCATGATTGTCATTTCCCTTCATCTTGAGCTCATTCACTCTCTTTGTGAGCCTCAAGAGTTCTTGCTCATTGCTTTCCTTCTTGATCTCTTCTAAAAGAGCACTTATTGAGGTCTTGAGAGCAACATTCTTCTCCCTTGCCATTTCGGCTTCAATGAGCTTGATGTAAGACATCTCATGGAGAAGAAGCTTCCCAATCAACTCATCCGTCCTCAAGGTGGACAAGTCATGAGTTTCAATGATGGCGGTGGTCTTAGGTTGCCATAGAAGAATAGGAAAGGATCTAAGGATTTTACCATTGATTTCATTGAGTTTGAAGAATTTCCCAAGTTGCTCAAGACTATGAACAATCTTTAGAAGCCTTGAAGTCATAGAAGAGACATCTTCATTAGGCAAGCCTTTGAAGCCTTCATACTCTCCAAGAAGCAACTCAAGCTTCTTATCCTTAACTTGATGAGTACCTTCATAGTAGCTCTCTAGAGTCTCCCATATTTGCTTGGCACAATTCAAGTATTGAATTCTACTTTGTTCTTCTCTAGAAATTGAGGAGAGGAGAGTAGTGATGGCTTTTCTATTCATGTCATTTTCCTTCTCTTGCTCTTTAGACCATTCTACTCTCTTCAAAAGAACTCCATTCGTATCACATGGAGGTGTCCATCACCTTAGGAAAAGACTTCATAGATCAACCCCTTGCATATCAAGATAATTTTCCATCATATATTTCCAAACTTTGTAATTTGAACCATCAAGAAAAGGTTTGAGAGTGAAGAAAAAAATTTCGGTTGCCATTTTGATCAAAAACTCTAGCAATTAAGCCAAAAAGAAGAGCACCTTGCTCTGATATCAATTGAAATACCCTATGGGGTGTGGCAAACTGGATTTTGAGTTATGAATCGGAAGATTAAAATTCTATAAAGCGGAAATAGGAATTTTAAAAGAGGTTAAGAGTTTAGAGGATTGACACAAGGAATTTAGAATGGTTCGGATCACAGCTCGATCTTACTCCACTACTCAATCAAATGTTGAGATTTTAGAATCCACTTAATGGGATAGTACTTTGAAGATAAGCACAAACTTTACAAGGAGATTTCTAAGAGATAATCTCAAACTCACAATGTGCTTTTTCAAGGATACACACAAACCTACAAGGGGTGAGTTTTCTCAAAGATAAACTCTAACTTACAATGATTATGAATTTACAAGATTACTCCAAAACTACAACAAAACAAGTAATTTGAAAATGTGTGATTGTTGTTTCAAGGTGTGCAAATCATTAACCTTGAAACATTGCAAATGGGTTTACATTTATACCCAAAACAATCCCCAAACAAAGCACTAACAAACACAATTTTTGCTCTCAGCAAAAATATCTCCCCCGAGATGCATGGATCACGGGCGAGATATTTGAATATGCCAATAACCTTCAACGGCTAGTGCCACATGTCAATGCTTCATTGGGTCTTCAAAAATGTATCTGTTGGATCTTCAACGGTCGGATTTATCACGTCTGAGATGCCTTCGTCACGCCCGTGATACGTTCCAACGGTCGATTAGGGTTTTGTCAGCTCGAATATCTCCCCCGTGATATGTGTATCTCCCCCGAGATGGAAATCTATCACGGGCGAGATATGCTAGTGGACAACTTTCTACTCAAAAACTCGAGTTTTGCTAGAGAGCTCCAAATTGACTTCCGATTGATCCTATGAGTTCCTACACACTAATAAACAAGATTAGATCACTCATAGTTGATTGTCAAAGTCAAAACAAAAGAGTTTGAAAGGACAAGAGTCCAACACAGATCCTCGCCTGAGGAGCAGCTCCTCGCCTGAGGAGCGGTTTTCGAAGGTAAATTTCATAGGGGTGGCGGTTTCCGGCGGCGGTTTCTGGGTGTTTAGATTTAGGTGTTTAAATAAAATAATTAAACTATTTATGTTTAGTTAGGATTTTAATTGTGTTTAATTAAGGTTGTAATTGTTATTAATTAGAATTAATTAGTTTAATTAGAAATTTCACTCTCTTTTGGGGTGTTTTTGTGTCAGATGGGCTGATTTGAGCGAAAAACGCAAGTTGCGGGTTTATTTGATCCAAAAACGTCCAAAATGACTCATTGATATTTCGTGCCAAGTTGAGGGGGTGAATTGATCCTTTGTTCCAATCTTATATTTTAGAAAGTATAATTTTAAATGTTAATAAAATATATTACTTTTTAAATACATAAATATTTTTCTTTATCTTTATTTTGTTAAAGATAGATATCGTCATGTTTTTATATAAAATTAATAAATAATTTAAGTATAATTTGTTGATTTTTATCTTATGATTCAAGTGCTATTTAAGTGGTTTTTAGATATTAAAATAAAAAATTAATAATTTTATAGTTTGATTATGCATCTATAAAGGTTTTTGGTCAAAACTATTAATTAATCTATAAATACTAATAATTTTAAAGTAAAATATATGTATAATAAGTAAAATTGAAATATTTTTTATGTTTAACAAAAGTTTAAAAAGATCTAGTTAAGGACAAATTTAAAAAATATTTATTTTTTTTAAAGAAAGTTCAACTTATCAGTTTATAATGAAAGTAAAGGGAGACTTACAACTTTCTAAAAGGTGAAATACACATATAAACCAAACTAATATCTTTTATTATTTTTCGAAAAGCATAACTTTTTAAATGTTTCTTTGTATATCTCTGTCTAAAAAAAAGTCATATCCAATATCCCGTAATTTTTAAATATTGGTTTTGTCACATGTCCTGATATTCATAACCAAAATCATAAAAAATAAATATATTAAATATCAGTTTAGGTTAAAAAAATAGTACTCGGAAGAATTATTAAATTTATCAAAGCTATGGTGTTAAATATATAATATATACTTCCTCCGTCCCGTAAAGATAGAAAAAGTAGTTTTTTTGTCCCACAAAAATAGAAAAAAATAGTGTTAGTTAAATATAAAATTATTAAAATACCCTTATATTAACATTAATTGATTTATAGTTTCAATATATGACTTTATACATATGAAATTCTATTGGAAAATAATTTTATAGTGGCTTTCGTTTTTGTAAACCATTAATTTATACTCGCTGAGGTTGGATCTGAATGGACCTAGTCGTGGAGGAGACGATGAAAACGTCAAGAAACCGCAGAGATCTGCGATGATGGTGACTTCGTTGACGGCGGCTATCCATTTCTATCCGGGTGTGATTTATAAATGAGAGTACTTATAGGCATAATGGAATTGTAATGTAAATGATGATTGCAGCGGCGAAATTATGATCGGAAAAAAAGAGGCATTTTTTGATGGTTGAATCTTGGAGGAGAAGTGTAGGTACATGCACAGGGCATCTTGTAATGGTTTGTTGTTGGTTTACCAATGATTTACTATTGATACACCAATAATTTTATTTTTAGTAAACTGTTAGTAAATGTTGAGTTAACCGCTGTTAAAATTGTAATAAATTTTATTTTAAATATATGGTTAATAAATCGTTAGTAAACTTGTAAGAATTTTTATTTTGAGTATATATGGTTAACAAATCGTTAGTAAACCGTTAGTAAACTTGAATTGCGTACTTTAAAAAAATTATGCTTTTAAAAAAATTTAATAAATTTATTTTTAGTTCACCGTGAGTAAAATGTTAATAAACTCATAGTTAATTTATTTTTAATATAATTGTGCATTTGAAACATTTATTATTTTTTAATATACCATTAGTAACCTCTTAGTCTACTGGTGTCCGATAGTTAACTAAAATCATATTTTTGAGATTAAAAAAAATAATTTTGAAATAAAATCAATATTTTTGCAAAATATATTTTCCAAAAAGAGAACTTTAAAGTAGCATTTTTTAATATATTTTACCTTCTTTGATATTTATAAAAAAAAATTCTAAATCAAACATTTGATAGAGTTAAAATAAATAAAAAGTCAACACGGCCTTAAACTGATTTTGCAAAACTAAATAATTTCATTTTAATTTATTGGATCAATTAGACTCAGAACTTATGTTTTTTTAACAAACAAATACTTTTTTTACTCTTTAAATTAATTAAACCCAAAACTCTCTTAATTTAAATCAAGTAATTTAAAAATTATAAACCTCAAATGCACATTTATTTGACCCCAATATATAAATTTTAAGGCCCAAATGACTCATGTGATCCCAAAACTATAAATTTTGAGTCTAATTTGACACAAAAAGTTAAAATTAACTCATTTACTTACAAGACATAACTTTGAAAGCCTCTTTGATCATTTATTCAATTTGAAATTTATAAACTTAATGAAGTTGGTATATTTTAGAAATTGGCAAGTCAAATGGTGCCTAGTTAATGAAATATCTAATTTCATATGGAAAAATAACTTTTAGTTAATAGCAACACCAACCACCAAATAATTCTAAGAGTTGATACATGAGGCATAAATTCAACCAGGTTAGCCATGTGAGATGTCGCGCAATAGGCCACACAAAAGAGAGCACACAAATAAAATCTTAAGCAGTTTTTGTTATTTAATCATAAAAGGTACCAAACATTCTACTACCCAACTTCAATATGCAGCAAAAATTAGAAAAGAGCAACCCACTGCATTAACAGCCAAAACATTTGCCTTAAAAACAATTTCTCCTCCTATGTAATGGAAATACGCATTAGCTAAACAGCACGCATTGTAGTTGGCACAATCTTTAATATTGAATGTCGACTTAGGCCTCTGCAAATCTGCAACATCAATGCAAAATGAAATGTGGTGAATTAGCTATAGCTTACAAGATGCGGATAAATGAAGTTACACATATCGATCACATAAAAAACATGAATTTGTGAACATTACCCCAACTCAGAAAGTTTCATGTGAGCTTCACTATAATCAGCAAAGAATGCATCTTCATCCTGCATAGCAAAATAATTACGGACTTCCATATAGGCAATCTTCAAACGATTGAATTTGATCAGAAAATGAAGAAACTTACAGCAGCATATTTTTCAACAAGCGGGCGGAAGATAGGGTCGGAAAGAAGAGCCAAATCAGTTGGCAATTTCAAAAGTCCTTCCTTTTCTCCACTCAAGAGCTCCCTATCAAAATTTAAGAATGCGCAATGTAAATAACCACATTCACCATACTGCAATGCAAGCAGCATAACACAAATGCAATGTCTATACAAAATGTTAGTAGTGTAACTCCGCATTAAAAACAGATAGATTACACTCACGTGAAGTAGGAATTATCAAAGATGAGAGGGTTGGTAGTCCAAGGACCTTCAAAACCAGAGCGCTCCTTATGGCATCTACCCTGCAGTAATCATATCCACAAGACAACAAATAGGAATTACAGTCAGATAAGTCAACCACTATCCAAACTAAAACAAGCCCAATTTCAAAAAGCTTCGAAACCAACCAAGGTATGGCCACCAGAGAGAGCAACAATATCACGGTCACTAAGACCCATCGCGCGACCAAAGACATCCCTCAAGTGATCGGAACCTACAAAAAACAACTCGTGTTAAGAACACTCCAAATGTGCTAATACAAATCTTCTAGTCAATCAACTTATCATAGAATAGAGAACCAACCTTTGGTAGCATCAGGAAGACGACCTTCTGGAGGTGGCTCGGGCTTGTCCTGGAATAATGGGATGGTTATAGTTAGCAGCTTAGAACCAACTGAGAAACAATATCCGCACAACAAAAAAACATTGAAATAGAAGAGCTCTGAGATATTGCAAGCATCTTCTTGATACCAAATTGATAAAATTAGAAACACATTGGACGCAATCAAACAGTATTATCCTAAAAAATTGACCTTAGTAAACATGATACATTTAGCAATCTTAATTAAACAATAGTTAGCTAAAAATAAACATAAAGTTTTAAGCATAGTTAGACCCATTATCCATTTATACATATACACTTATAGATAATCCTGACAACCAACCAAGTCAAAAACAATGGGCGATACTAAAATTTGTTAATCTAACAACAATAAGGGCTAAAATAATACAATAACAGCTCCACTAAACAAACAAGATAAGCATGACAACTTAAAAATTATGCCCATAAATATCAACAACAAATTGCTCAATTTTTTTAGAAACTATGCTGTGACTAATTGATGAAATTTAAACGAATAAAAAATGAGGCATTGCAATACTGACCTCTCTTCCAGGGTGGAATGGGATCTCAGGTCCACCAGTGATCTCAACAGCAACAACACCAGCAAGCTACAGTCGTTAAAATCAAATCAAAAACCGACCAAATCAAAAATCAAAAACCAAACAATTAAATTGACTCCAAAATTATTTTCAACACCCACCTGATAGAAATCAGCGTACGAAATCATAGGGAACTGCTCCTTAAGAGGTTCAAGAAGTCTCACAGCAATGTCAAGCCCATTATTAGCATTATGAGCCAACTCAGCTCCGTGCTTGATTGTTCCGAACGGTCCACCAGACTTCGTCTTCACATCGTATGTCCCAGCTGAGTGCCATCTGCACCCAAAACGACACCGTTTTAATCAACAGCTCACGGTTATATAAAATTACACAAGCAAAACAAAACTTACGCGAGACGGAGCATAAGCGGAGCACAGCCCTTCTCGGCGATGAAACCTCTAAGCTTCCTCTTAGCCTTATCAATGGCCTTCTGGTAATCTTCGCTCACCTTTGGATAATTCTTCGTCATTTTCCTGCAAAATAAAATAAAAATCTCAAATTAATTAATTTTTTCTCGCGATCATGAATAAATCAAACATTTCGCACATTTCAATCGACAGATCTAAAAATATTTCAAAGGAACTAACCTAATTCAAAATAATTGAGAAACCCTAGAATGAGAGTGGCACGAGGTGAACACAAGCAATGGACCTTGAAATGAAGAACTGAATATTTATAAAGGGGAAGGGTTTATAGGGAGTGAATGTTCTAGTGGTTTTTCTACAACCGTTGGATTTTGTTTCTATCGTGTGGTTGTAAAAAGTCTATGATGTTAACGGTTGTGATTTGGGTCAAAAATTGTTAGATGTAGTACGGGCTGTATGTGGGTAGGTGGTGGTAATTGGAAATTATGTGAAGGGAATAATGGTGATGAAAAGAAAAAAAAAGAAAAAACAAATTCAAACCAAATTTGGCATTGAGATTACCAAAAAGGTTGTTGGACCCACGTATAGAGAAAAAGTTTTGATATAATGACGAAATTGTCCCTAATTTGAGTGGTTTGAGGATAATGTAATTAATTTGTTATTTCCTCTAACGAAATTTTGGACAATTTTAATAAGGAAAATTCGACAAATATAATTAAAAGATTAATAAATTTCAGAAAATGGATGGCAACATTAAGAAAATAAACATATACACCATCAGCTCTATACTTATAAATTATTTCCATTTTAAATTATATTCCCTCCGTTCTAATAGAGTTGTCCACTTTGAGAAATTGTTTTGTCCCAAAAAATCTTGTCCACTTTAAAAAAGTTACTAACTTTTACACTCAATTTTTCTATATTATCCCTATTTAAAATCCACTAATAAGTATACTGAAAATAAATTGTAAGTGAATTCTATATTAAATAAGAGTATGACAAGAAAAGTAAGTAATTGTTTTTCTTAAACTGTTTGATAAAAATAAAGTGGACAACTCTATTTGAATAGAGGGGGTAGTATAGAATAAAATTCATTTATATTACTTTAAATACTCTTGTTTATATTTTTGACAAAAATATAATTATTTAATTTTATAGACATTATTAATTACGAATAATATTGATAGTTTCACTTACTTTTTTAATTTTAAATATTTATAAAAGAAACTTACATTATTAATTATATTATTTTTAAATTTATGTGCAAGATAAAAAGTGAAAAAAAAACACTTTAGTTAGAGGGAGCAATCTTTTTCATTTAATATTATTAATATAAAATAATTATCTTTCAAAAGGAAATTAAAATATAAAATATTTTATAAATATATAATTCGATTCTTCTGTCAAAATATGCAAGAACAATTGACATTCATAAAACATATATTCATATTCATATTTTTTTCTTTTTCACAAAGTTGTTTTTTTTTGCTAATATATAAGAGTATATATTTAATAAAGAGTTACATATATATTTTTCTTTTAACAGATGTATCAGTAAATTCAAATAAAGAATACATAAATTGCTTAAATTATTATTATTTTTATACAAAATATTATTTACCTTAAGATATCATAAGGAATTATTTTTAAATTAAAAAAATAGCAAAACAAATTAAAAACTACTTACAAAAGCTGGAACGAGGTTAATTTGGTCATAACATCCAAAAGAAATGTTCAGAAGCTTTTTGAACATTAATTTTCATGTGTGAACGCGTTTAGGAAGAGAAGATTCCATGAGAAATAATAATAAAACCACCTCTCAAATTACAGGCTTTTCCGTAACTTGTTGTTCTGATTGGTCCACATAGTCACACAATTCCTTTGCCTTAATGTTCTGTCTAGATTATCTAAATCCCAACATTCCAACGGCGTTACCTTTAAAACAATCCCCAACATCCAATTTATCTGGCCGCAGCGAGCAGGCATAAGCCAATAACATACGAACACGTGTGACCGTTCTCTGTGAAATTATTAAAATCGACCGGTTTTTTTAAAGGAAACTAAAAACCAAACCAAACTTTAGAAATAAATTTAAATTTGGTCTAATTTGATTCGATTTCTGATTTTACCGAAATAGAAAAACAACCACTTTATAAAAAAATTAAAATTAAATTAAAAAAAACAAATAATATTGTTACTTTTTTTGTTTTATAAAACTTAAAACCAAATCAAACCAATTTAGATGACTTAACACAGCTTGAAATGCATTTAGGCCATCTGCAAGAAAAGTTATTAAAATAAAAACTTGATTACTATCCACCGCCCCTTTTTACTGTCCACCGCTCCATGAGACGTCCCTCCTTGTGGAGGGATGTCCCTCCGGGACGTCCCCGTAGTATTTAAAAAATAAAAAAAATAAAAACGTTTTTTTACGGAAAAGCCGGAAATATTAATTTCCGAACGTCGATAATCATTATCCGACAAATTATAATCGTTGTCCGTCATTTTAATCAACTTTTTACGTATTTGTTCGAATGAGTTTAAATAATTTTTTGGTTTTGGTTTTGGTAGAAGGGCGAAAATGTCTTTTGTAGATCGGTGTTAAGTAAAAAGGGGCGGCGAATAGTAAAACCCAATAAAAATTGATGACTCTCCAACTCCAAAAAAGTTGTCTAAATACATTTAGGTGACTTCCACCTCACTTCCCTCATCAGAAATGGTAAATTATTTTTTTCATTCTTTTTAATATAATAATAAAATTAAGGGTTAATCCATAAAAAATCATGACCTTTACACGACATTTCATTTTAATCATGATTTTTAAAAGTTGCCATAAAAACTCTGAACTTTCATTTTTTATCAAATCTATCACCAAATCAATTTCTAGTGTATTTTTACTGATGTGTTCACTGGAATCCGGCGGATTTAAAAAAAAATGAAAGGTAAAAATACACCGGAAAACTAATCGGTGATAGATTTGGAAAAAAAAATGAAAGTTCATGGTTTTATATAATAACTTTTAAAAATCATGATTAAAATGAAATTTCGTGTAAAGTTCGTGATTTTTTTATGGAATTAACCTAAAATTAATTTACAATTTGATACTTATAATTTATGGTTATATTTAATTATTTATTTAATTATTAAAAAATTATATATTAATTTTACACATAATAAAATATATTAAGCATTTATTTACCATAATAAAAATATTAAAATTAATATAAAAATATTATATAAATAATTTAATGAGACAATAATATAAAAATATTATATAAAGAAACTATAACATAAAAGGCTTACATATATAATTTTACGTGACAATTACATAAAAATATTACATAAATTAGTGTAATGTTTATTTTAAATTTTTTATTACGCTGATTTAAATAAATTAATGTACTATTTATTTTAAATAAATTTAATATAAATTAAGTTTCAATAATATAGAATTTTATAATTAAAAAAAATTAATAGTGTTTTGTTTTTTAAAATAAATAATATTATATGTAGGGTTTGAAGGAATATGAATACAAATAAATTTATGGGTATAATTGCTAAAAGGTGTAAAAAATAAAAATTATTAAAATATTAAAAAATGAAAACGTATGTTTTTTGTGAAGAAATTGATAACTCCCTTTTGAGTGAATTTGGTGAAAATTCACGAAATGAAAAATGGTGAGCAAAATTAGGTGGCTTCTCTAGTGTGCCAAAAGGCTTGTTTTGTGCCAAAAGGCTTGTTTTGTGCCAAAAGGCTTGTTTTGTGCCAAAAGGTATGTTTCGTGCCAACATACATGCTTAATCCATTGACTAAATATAGATAAAATTATAAAACTATACAAAAAGAGGAAAAAAATAACAATACTAAATTTGCTGAAATATTATATAAGCACCTCAAACTATTGAAACTTTACATTTAATACCTTTCTAATGAGGATGCAACACATGACACACACAAAACAAATAATAAAGGGTCAAAACGCGTCAGAATAGGCCAAAACACGTCAGAAACGCGTCTGATATGCGTCTGACACGCGCGTCAGAACTCTGCGTCAGTCCCGCGTCAGTTTGTCAAACTATTCAAACATGTATCATTTATGTATCGGTTATGTATCAAGCACATATCTGATTATTATTTTTTCATATTTCTAAAACAAAAATAAATAAATAAATATATTATTAATATGTATTATTTATGTGTTTCTAAAGTGTATGTATTATATATTTTAAATTAAAAGATATATGTATTACGTGCTTTAATTAAAATTAACGCATCAAATAATATCAATAACATTTTGATTTTATAAAAATAATAAGTTATGATTTTCTTAATTCAACTTTTATCAATATAAACATCTTTATATATATGTGATATACAAAAAAAAGAACTAATAATAATATTTATCCCCTTCATCAAATTTGTCGCCATTGATAAAATACTATATATATATATATATATATATATATATATATATATATATATATATATTAATATGTATTATTTATGTGTCTCAAAAATATATTATTAATATGTATTATTTATGTATCTCAAAAACTATTCAAACGGACACAATTTATTTCACGACTCTTTTCATTTGCCAGCCCTAATAAATTACAACCACTACTATCCATAATGTATCAGAGATCTATCGATAATACTACATCTCAAAATACACACATAATACATATATTAAAATAAAAAATATATGTCTCAACTATTTTTGATATGTACAAAAGATGTGTCGAATATGTATAATATTTGTATTTGAGTTATATATTTAATGCATTGAACATATAACTTATGAGTAGTTGAAATGTATCTATAACATATATTAAAATAAAAAATACGTCGTATGCTCTGTAAATTATATAAATTATTTATCAATGATACGTATTAAGGATATATTTATTATGTTTTACTTGTATATGAAAGATGTATCTAAAAATACATTTAAAAGACATATATATTTATATAATATATATTTAAATATTCTTTGAACTGTTTTTGATATGTATTGATGATGTATTCGAGATGTATCAAAAATGTATCTCGAATGCTTTGAGGTACCACCATTGACGAGACGACGCATATCAAGAATATATTTATCATGTATAAATTATATATTAAAAATTTATCTAATAAATACATCTAAGAAACATGTCAAACACGTTTGATCAATTAATATATATTCAAAAAAATGTATTTGAGTTGTTTTTGACATGTATCTGATATGTATAATATATGTATCCGTTATGTATAAAAGATGTATCTCGAAAGTCACATACTATTAATGAAACTTATTGAAATAAATAATACATATCAAATATAATTTTAATAATACATTTATTATAGCCAATTCAGATTGAAACTCTCCAAAATTATCCCCCTTTTCTTTGACTACGGCTCTTATAATTCTCAATTAGCCTCTAATGCTATTAAATTAAGAACTGGAGATGAAGTCGATTTGCCGATAAAATTTTGGTTTTTTCACAAAAATACTTATTTTCAACTAAATGTTTACAAACATGTATCTGTTATATATATGTGCAAATACATAAATAATACACAAATAATACATAAGTAATAAATCTCAAATGCAATCGTTTTACACCAAATCGAACCAATCCCACAAACCGCCTCAATGCCTTGAGCATTTTAAATTTAATAGAAGAAAAAGTCTTCATCTTCATCGTCAAATCCCTCATCCTCACTATCAAATAACAAATAATCCTCTTCATCATCTTCATCTTCCCCTTCAGAAAACATCGAGATTCTCGAATTGTTCCACCTAAAATTCACTCCAGCAAGTTCATCGATAACACCATCCACGTCACTCTCTTCCACCCGACCACCAATCTCCTCATCGAAATGTGAAACTGAAAAGGATCCATCATCATTCTCAGCCCAAATCATTCTCAGTAACCTCCCCATTCTCAACGCCAATCTAAGGCACCCACAAATCAGCATGTCTCCCCAATGCCATATCTCTATTCCCGACGGCATTATCTTGCTCCTCAAACCTTTAAGAAAATTTCATAAAAGTCAAAACATTTGAATTTTATCCGTATCGTCTTGGAACGCAGGTATTCAAGACAAATTGAATAAAATTAAAAAGTTTGGACTTTTGTAAAACTATCATGAAAAGTTTGCCCTTTTTTGGTCGTTTGGCCTCTAAAATATATGATAGCATATTTTATATTAAAAAACATATATATAATATCTATTAAAAATTTATATGTGTATATATAATGTATTTATCATTCAATATATGTTAAAAAAAACTATTTATCATGAATTATAAATCATGTATTACTAATTTAAATTTTATTTAATTATAATTTATTGTGATTATTTATCTTTAACAAATAAATGAAATGTCATGTGTTATTTAAATATTTTATTTTGATAAAATTATATGAAAATATTTATTATTAATAGTGGTAGCTATTGTTTAGATTTTACTATTGAAAAAATTAATTTATTTTCAATTATCATTGTTAGGTGCTATCAAAATAATAAATTGAATATATTAAATTTCCATATGAATCATAGGCATGTCTACTAATTCTAACGTATGCAGGAATTATGATAAGGAGCACATGTCACTTTTTTATTAAGACATGTGTTTAAACTATTGAATGGGTACAAGGTGTAAATAATTGGCTTTATTAGCTATTTGATGTAAACAAAAAGTTAGCAGCAATGAAAGAGATATGTAAGCTTAGCATTTTTATAATAAGTTACCGTGTTTAGTCCAAATGTGTAATTTTCTCTTAAATATACTTACAAAACAATGATGGAGTTAAAATCATTTTTATAGTAGTTCGAAGTAAAGTTTTCATATGTTCGGTTTGTGAAAAATTTATACTCGTTTTTAGGCTTACTACAGGTTCCGGAGCAACCACTCTCGTTTCCTAGAGCCGGTCGCGGCCCTCGATTTTGGATTGTGAATATGAATCGAAAACTATTTTACACAATACGATTATAGATATCAAAATCACTTTCTGAAAATCGTTGCAAAACAACTTAGAAATCAGGGTCTTATAAAGCGATACTACATATCAGGCACTGCACTGTTTCAAATCATACAAATTCATAAACATAACCAATTTTCACACATAGGCAATTGGCAAAGAAATCAAACCGATCAAAAGAACAATGTTATAAAACTATGAACATGCATTTTATCATATCAGAGTCAACAACAAAACACCCTTTGATACAAACATCACTCATGGTCTGATATCTACTGACTACTGCAGCGCTACGAAGTAAATCACACTTTAGTACATACTTCAAAATATTGTAGACTTCAGGAACAAGAATGGAAGTCCTCATTTTAAAATATTATGTTCCTGAAAGAAAAAACTATTGGGGGGCCAGCCGACGCTGAGTGAGTTTATAAATACTGTAGAAAATTAACAACCAGAAAACATCTTTATGTGCATCTAAATACTGAATTGAATGAAACCCTAAGTTCATTATGTTTCTTTATTGTATCTCCTAGGTATTAGAGCAAAGTTTTGTTATTGAGTCCAGTCTCGGGATAGTTCCACCGAGTTAACTAGAGAGATACATGTCTCGAGATAGTTCCACCAAGTTAACCTCGTATCAGACAAATAAAAGGAGATTCTTATATGACCTCGTATCTTATTTAATATTACCCATAACTTACGTATTTGAATTTATTATGAGTGTACACACAGTTCTATTGTTGTCCAATAGATATCTTGTTCAATCGGATCTATATTGGGTTTCAAAATATTTAAAATGCAAAACATCGTTTAAATAAAGCATTTTATAAAATAATGCAACGTATTAACAATCAATAGTAAAAATATAAACTCACAACTTATTATCCATAAACTTCAAAAGTAAGCAAATTGGCTTCACGCTCCTTGAGCTCTGGGTCTCATCGTTAGTTGCCTCGCTAGGTCAAGATAAAATACAATTACTAAACGCAATTAAAATAAATCCTAATCCAAAGACATTCTAGATACAAAATACATAGTAAATAAACTAAATTATATCGCATTATATTTGCCTCGAAATGATTCGATAACCTTCAAATAACATTAATCCAAATGTTATTTATTAGCTATCCAATTTAGCTAAATTAAATTAATTATCGAGCTAAATTGATAATTAATTTATTAAATTATTTTTCCATAAATTATAATTAATCTTAGCTCAAAACGTCAATTGATTAATAGAATAATTAATGAGCTAACATTTCGTTAGCTAGAAACCAACTTTCCAAAACTAGTTAACTAATCAACTTCAAGCTATTAAAACTGTCACTTAAAGCAGTTCAAGTTCTAAATAAAATTGACATCCTTAAAGTTTGGAATGTCGCCTATAACTTTCATTTAGACCTCGGACTGAAAATAGCATCTGAAAGTGTCGGAAACTAGCCCGAAGTTTCTTCCCTGGGCTGGTTACAGAACAGCCCATATAGGCTGCTATTTGCAGCTTCTGTAGCAGCTGCTGCCACTTCCTGGCAGTCGCTTTTGTGGCGGCTGCCCACTACTTTCGTTCGTCGCTCCGCACCGAACACAACGACACAAAAACCAACTCATTCCGATATTTTGTTAGCCTGCAATCCACTCTCAAAGTCAGCTCCTCGCCATGTTTTAATCCTTTAACTTATGACTTTTCACTCATTTTCAAACTTCACAAACAACCAACATATACAATCAAAACCTTGATTAAATTACCTTAATTTAATCTATGCAACACCATCTAGCTATACCGATTCGCTCCGAGAAAAATTTATAGCAAATTAAGGTTCGTTTTAGCCCGTGAAACAACCTTTAGGACTGGCTGGGGACTTCCCATGCACTCCCCATGTTGGCAGCATCCAACTCTACTCGTCAAGCTAACCTTGCTGCTCAACGAGCAGCATTGGTCTGCTCTTCTAGTAGGTTGTTGTCTGCTCGAAGAGTAGACAGACTTGCTCGTCGAGCAAGCAACAGCTTGCTCGGCATAATGTTGCTCTCATAGTAGTTCACTGCTCTACGGGCAGTGATGATCAGACCTTGAAGGTCTGATCGCTCTGTCCAAGAATCATGTAAATCCTCCATATCCGACTTCATTCAACATACCACCCTTAAACACTACACAATCCATCACACCTAAACAATTTCTCAAATCCTTATTTTGTATTTTTTAGGCCGAACCCATCCTAGGATCCCTCTACTTTTCACTTTTTTTTTCAAGAGCTCCCTCTACTTTAATTTGTCATTTCTTCATCCCTCTAATATGATTTTTCTGATTTGAACGCCCCTCGATGGACGGAATACGGAAAGTGTGTCACAATCTCCATGAACTAACAAATTTCTGTTAAATAATGACATATCACAATAAAAAATGAAAAGATAATATGGCTAAAAATCAGAGATGAATTGACACTTTTTCCCATTATCTTCTTCTCCCACATTTCTCATCTCCAGCTATCCTCCATGGCTTGTCATTCAAGACCAATTTCATTTTGTATTTCCATCACGATTTTCAATCAATAATTTAAAGAAAACAACAGTTAAGGTGGGTTTTTCTTTTCGCTTTTCATTCTCCTTTTGTCCAAATTAGGTCCAAATCAGTCCCACTTGACTAAAATTACTTTGTCCAAATTCCATGAAACTTTGACGATAGCTTCGTCAAATTATTTCGCGAATAATGACATAAAAATTATCCGCTCGGGACTTATATATTATTTTATTTTAATTTGGACTAACGAATAATATTTAATTAGTTAATAACTAAAACTAATTAAAGTAAAGAATCCAAGGACTAAAGGAAACAATTTTCCTTCCTTTGCCTCCACGCCACGCCGCCTCACATCTTCTTCTTTTTTTTTTCTTTTATTCCTTTTTTTTTTGCCAAAGATAGACCTATTCTACTTGTTAGCGGGGGGTTAGCGGGAGTTAATTGTGATTATATACAATTTCTTTTAAATCAGCCCACTGGCTGCTGAGGCCTGGGTCGAACCCAGGACCTCAGAAGGATGTGTTAGGAGCTTTGCCAACCAGGCCAAAGCTTCCAGACTCTTTTATTCCTTTAATATATATATATATATATATATATATATATATTAACTTATATTCGTTAATAACTCGTCAAGACTTCCGAGTTTCGGCATTTTAATTTTGGGGTTTTATCCGAAATATTAAACTCTCCACTTAAAGTGATATATTGATATATTAATTATCAATATATTTGTTTTACGAAGTCAAAGAGTATTCTTTACTCTATGGGTCCTATTCATACCCGTTATTTAAATTTAAATCCCTGATTTAAATTTTAAACTCTTATTATTACGATATACTTTTAGGGATATTTATAAATTAAATTTACGCTTAAATTTAATTTACGTATTCCCGGCTAATAAAAGCTTTAAACGTGGCTTATAAAAATACGGGGTATCACATTCTCTCCCCCTTATATAAATTCGTCCTCGAATTTACATACACGTTTTCTTTTACTAATACAACCAACAATATTTTTTTTTCTATTTCTTGTTCTATGCTTTCTA
Source organism: Mercurialis annua (assembly GCF_937616625.2). Taxonomy (NCBI): domain Eukaryota; kingdom Viridiplantae; phylum Streptophyta; class Magnoliopsida; order Malpighiales; family Euphorbiaceae; genus Mercurialis; species Mercurialis annua. The sequence goes on along the minus strand of NC_065570.1, from coordinate 50,649,221 downwards.
CAACATAAACATTATTGTCGTCGTCTGTGGCATAATTGCTGTCGACTATGGCATAGCTGTGCACAACTCACTAACTGCCTTGCGTCTATCAACTTTTCCATCTCTAATTTACTTGTCCTTATAGACCGTATACTTTTCTCTACTAGTATACGAACACTGGTTATCTAAACCTTGCAGTTCTTCTCTAACTGCAACTCATATCTCTTAATCGCTTTACATCTCATCTTACTATACTTTCACTTATAGGTTCCTAACCTATAACCTTGACTTCTATTATCAGACATCTTGGTACTCATTAACCTCAGGTTATTCCTTTATGTTACTCCTTTCGAGCCTACTTCGGCTACCCGGATCGCTTATTTTGAAGCGTCATTTTACCAAATAAATTTGGTATTCTTATAGTCGGCAATGCGTTCTACAACTTCTGTTTAGACTTTGAGTTAAGGTTCCTTCTCGAAGGTATCATAAATCGACCTCAAAATTGCCTATTCGAGCTCATTTTGAAAGACTGCAAAACTGCCGTCATGGCTATTGCCGAAGCCAATGAACCAAGCATTTAAATCAGTCTTTTTTCCGAATATTATTTCATATTCTTATATTTTAACATCCAATCTACAACTTCCATGAAGAGACGAACTTAATCCAACCTCTTTTCGATTTTCGAAATCGTCCTTGAAGTTGGCTACTAGCCATATTTGTATTCTTTCCTTTTACTCCTTGAACTTTCTAGTTGACTGTTTATTCTTGGTTGTATATTTTATTGTACCTTTTTATAACTAAGATTTTTAATGTTATTATAAATTTTTCGTATCTTTTAATCACTTTAGGGTAATGTTGGTTATATTTTAATCTATCACCTTACCCTCTTTCTCTGTCTGAACTCTTGTTCTATAAACAGACTACTCGTCTTTCACGTTCCTTATGATTCTATATCTTGTATAGAATATCCTTTATCTCTCTTGTGATTCTATATCTTGTATAGAATATTCTCTTAACTCCTTATCAATAATCTTTAGTAACTTCCAGTTACATACTGAATTGCTGGTTTTCTCTCACACTAATGCGTTTTGCCGAGAACAAAAGCACAAGAAATGATATACATACGCGAGACGGAGGATAAACAGAGCAATATGCTTCTCAGTTATTAAGCCTCTAAACTTATTCTTGACCTTATCAATGGCCTTTTGGTACTCTTCGCCAACTTCTTCTTAACTATCAACTATGATTTATATTTTTGATAAAATGGTTGGGTCGGGTTAGACTTGGGTCACCCGACATGTGAGGTTAACTTGATAGTTATCGGTAACTCGGCTAACATACTAATTGGAAACTAAATTGATTTATTATTTATTAATTAAATAATATTTTTCGAAACGGATTTTAAAGCGGGAACTCAATAGACTTGACTTGTTTGTGACTTGATAGTTGTTTGAGTATTGTGTTTACTCTGTGATGCTATACCTTGACTTTTGTTGTGCTAGTCCTATGTGGTATCTAGTACTATCTAGAGTTAGAGTTTGTTTTTAATTATTATTTATACCTTGTCTAGACTCGTCGACCGTCCGTGCTTTGGAGACGAACTAGGATTAGATTGCTTGCCAAATTATCGCGGGGATAGCAAGCAATGAGCTTATATCTCTATTTACCGCTTTATTAAGTAAACTATACATTTTGTATGTATATTGTATAAACAGCTTTCGAACTGTTTTTTTTACATTATGGATCTGAATTGGAACGGGCTACTCGATGGGCATCATCGAGACTGCGTGTGCATCAGTATGGTCATATGGTATTTGAGGTAGGTTAGAGATACATCTCGCCTTAGTGAGGGCGTCAGTGAAAGATACATCTCCTGGGACTCACGTGATTTATTTAAGTGGCAGTCGGGGATCAGTTATGGAGATACGTCTCACCGGCACGACAAATGGATTTAGAATTGTGGTTTAGGGTTTCAATGTTTATCCATAATGATATAAATGTTTTATAAATGTTTTAAAGGTTTTTCAACTTAATAAATGTAAATAGTTATATGAACTCATATTAGTATATCCGTTGTTTTCCCCGTTTTCCAGGTTTATGATTTTGAGCGTTTGGTTGATCTCAGATTTCTTCATTCTTCGGAGGTTTTTTTTATTTTCAAAATAAATGGTCAAACTATTTCAAACTCTTAGACCGTAGTAGTACTAGATGTCTTATTGTTCTAGACTTATACTTTTATTGGAGTAGTCCGACTGTTTTATTTATTTATTATTGGCATGTATACTTTGTTTATGGATAATTTATTGTATTGCCATACTGTTGGAGTCTCGAAGTTGAGCCAAGCATACTTTGCATATATGTTGTTTCTATATACTGCTAGATCAGGTTGGAGTCTCGGTTGTCCCCGAGCATGTGGTTTTATTTAGGTACATGGTTATTATTGATGTTTGTATGTTATCCGCGGGGCTAGCTACAGGTTTCGGTAGAACCATACCCATATCCTAACGCCGGTTATGATTTGTGAAAATGGGTCGTGACACTATGGTTCTTTCTTGGATCTTGAAGTCTTTATCGCCATCTATTGCATAAAACATTTTGTCGCTAGATAGTTTGTGTGATGGAGTATTATACTCAATTGGCAAAATTTTATTAGATGAATATGTCAAAATACTTCTAATATGCACATGTACTCCTCAATGTTATTGTGATGCGTTGAAAACATTTAAATATTATCAAGAAGTTGATTATGTGATAAAATTTTTAAGAGGTTTAAATGAATCAAGAAAATATTCTAAGGTAGAACTCAAATTTTGACATTAGATTATCTGCCTAAGATCAAAAAAGCTTTTTCACTTGCCTTACAACATGAAAGACAATTGTAAGACTATATTTCTCAAAATATGAATTATTATGTTTTTGCTACACAAGTCTGTATGTCTTATGATAGGTCCCAATTAGAGTGTAATGGAGAACAATAAGTAAAATAATGTTTTTCTTAAGGTGACAACAATAAAATATTATGTTGATAATTTTTCTTGCCCTTTTCATTCGTTAATGAAAATTTAAATACAACTAAAATAATAACCTTCTTCCATATAATATGGAGAAATAACGTAACTTCGTGGTTTATCATCTTATCAAAAGAAACCTTTTAATATTTTTCCAAGCAGTAAAGGTTTATGCCTCTCATGAACAATTTTAATAGTTCTTATAGGAATGTGTTTTGTCCTTAAAGGGGACAAAATAAGTTTTATCCAACTCCAAATAATGGCAAGCTTATTTGTAGTTTTGTGGTTTAGGATATAATGTTGATACACGCTTCAAAAAGCATGGTTATCCACCAGGTTTTAGGTCAAGATACATACCTCAAATTTTTATTAATCACGTGGGGGAAGTTATTAGTTCAGATTATCAATATCAAGGTTTTCATTATTTTGATCAATCCCAGAATTATGATAAGAATGGTTACTATAAAGAGAATGATTATTTTTCCAATGAGAATGGATATATATTAATAAAGATAATGATCTATGTATTTGGACTTCGGTAAAAGATGGCATTCACTTAAAATGTACAACAGCTGTGTTAATCCATTCGTATAGAAGCTCCCTGGTCTAAATTTATTTGGAAGGAGTTTCTCCCGCCTTCAAAGTCATTTACATGTTGGAGAGCACTTATGAATGACCTTCATACGTATGATAATCTCATGGAGATGAGTTTCAGTTTTGCCTCGCGCTACTCTTTGTGTTTTGAAGATGCTGAATTTCACAATTTCATTTCATGTAAATTTGCCTCTACGATTTGGAGAGCAATAGCTGATCTCTTCGGAGTTAGTATCAGAAGTGCGTGTACAATTTTAGAGCTAATTTCTAATGCTAGCAGCTGCACTTTCATTTTGGAGATTTCAGTTTTATGGACCTCGACAATCATACATGTTGTTTGTATAATCTGGAATTCAGAAATGCTTCGATTTTTATATGATTCTATATGTAATATTCCTCTCGCTCTTCGAATGATTTGAAACTTAATTAGAGAAGCTTATTTTTCAGAAGTGTAAAAGTAAGCTAATATTCCTTTCGCTCTGCGATATCTGATCAGCGTGTGCTTAAGATGCTGCATATTACCAGGATTGCAAATGCTGCTCTAAAAATTATTTCAGTCTTTAGGCACCTTTCGTTAAGCTCTTGGATCAAGGTTAATACAAATGGCTTAGCTCTAGGTTCTCTAGGAGTAGCTGGAGGAGAGGAAATTTTTAGAATATAAGCAAGTGTTGAGTTATGGCTCATATTGTTCCTATTTGGATTAGGATATATTGTTCCTATTTAGATTAGGATACTTAATCCTTTATTTAGCATTGTTTTCCTTTTAGGATTTATAGTCTAGTTCCTTATTGGATTAGGACTTAAATTGTGTCTTAAGGGTTCACTATAAATAGAGGTGATGAACCTATTGTAAACTCACAACAAACATATAGAATAAATTCTCTCTCTGCCGTGGAGTAGATCGCATTGATCGAACCACGTAAAAAATCTTGTGTGATTCTTTTCTCTTCTCTTATTTATTTTCTGCTGCGCTAACAAGTGGTATCGGAGCCTAGATTTCAAATCTGAGATTCTAGGTATTTTGTTGATTGAAGATGTCGCTTCATAAATTCGATATTGAGAAATTCAATGGTTCGAATGACTTTACTTTGTGGAAAGTCAAGATGAAGGCTGTTTTGGTTCAACAAGGATGCGTAGAGGCGTTAGGAGGAGAAAGCAATTTACCGGAAGGTTTGTCTGTGGGAGAGAAGGCAGATATTATGTCAAAGGCACATAGTACGATTCTATTGAGTCTTTCTGATGAGGTGTTGAGAGAGGTTATCGGTGAAGGAACTGCTGATGCTTTATGGGGAGCGTTGGAGAGCAAGTTTCAGAAGAAATCTCTTACAAACCGGTTGTATCAGAAACAACGTTTGTATACATTGAGGATGACGAAAAATACTCAGGTAAGAGATCATGTTAATAACTTCAATCGAATTGTTATAAATTTACAAGGTGTTGGTGTTTCGATTGAAGAAGAGGATCAAGCCCTCATTCTTTTATGTTCTTTGCCCAATTCATATGAAAACTTTGTTGATACAATGTTATATGGTAGAGATTCGATTTCTGTTAGTGATGTAAAGGATGCTTTGCAATCCAAAGAACTAAAGAAAAAGGTCTCTAACTCTAATGAGGAGGAATCGGTTTCTGGTCTTGTGGTGAGTCGGGGCAGGAGTCATGAGAGAGATGGTGGGAAAGGAAACAGGTCGCGTTCCAAATCGAAGTCTAATGGACGACGATGCTATCACTGCAAGGAGAAGGGGCACTTTAGAAGAGATTGTCCGAAGCTGAAAAAGGGTGGCGAAAACAAGGAATCAAGCGGTAATGCTAATGCAGCTGTGGTACAGGAGAGTTCTGATGAGGAAGAAAGCGGTGATGTTTTGACTGTGAGTACATCAAGTTCTGATAGTACCTGGGTCCTAGATACTGGTGCATCTTATCATATGTCTTTTAGAAAGGAATTGTTTAATTCTTTCAAGGAGTGGAATGGCACTGTAAAGGTGGCGAATGATAAGGAGCTTGCTGTCAAGGGTAGTGGTTCTGTTCAGATCAAGATGTATGATGGTATGGTTAGAACATTTGATGCTTGGTATATTCCTGAATTGTGGAAGAACTTGATTTCTGTGGGTACACTTGACAAGCAAGGGTACAACCACTCAGGTGGAGATGGACAGATCAGAATTTCTAAAGGTGCATTGACTGTGATGAAGGGTATGCTACAACACGGCATTTATATTCTCACAGGAAGTGCAGTAGTGGGAACTGTGGCGGTTGCTCGGTCCTTGGAGGTACATGATGGTAAAACCGAGTTGTGGCATCAGAGGTTAGGTCATATGAGTGAGAGGGGGCTATCCATATTGAGTAAACAAGGGTTGTTAGAAGGAGCGGAAACGGGGAAGCTGAAGTTCTGTGAAACTTGTATTCTTGGCAAGCAACGCAGGGTGAAATTCACTTCTGGAAGGCACACTTCGAAAGGCATCCTGGATTATATTCACTCGGATTTATGGGGTCCTGCTCAAGTTGAATCCCACAGGGGACTCAAATATTTTGTGACCTTTATTGATGACTACTCGAGAAAGGTGTGGTTGTATTTTCTGAAATCGAAGGATGAAGTGTTTGGGCGGTTCAAGGAGTGGAAGACCATGGTTGAAAAACATACTGGAAAACAGGTCAAGACACTCAGGACGGACAACGAGTTAGAGTTTTGCAATGCACCATTCGATGACTTCTGTAGAAAGGAAGGTATAGTGAGGCATCACACTGTACGGTACACGCCACAACAGAATGGGGTTGCAGAGCGGATGAACCAAACACTACTACAGCGTGCTCGGTGCATGCGGTTAAACGCGGGTCTTCCAAAGCGTTTCTGGGCTGAAGCAGTTAACACTGCTTGTTATCTGGTGAATAGATCGCCATCTACTGCAATTGATTTGAAGACACCTCAAGAGGTATGGTATGGTAAACCCTCTGATTATTCTGGCTTGCGTGTTTTCGGTTGTGTTGCCTATGCTCATGTTAATGATGGTAAACTTGAGGCGAGGGCAATGAAATGCATATTTCTAGGGTATGCGACTGGAGTTAAAGGGTACAGACTGTGGTGCACAGAGATGGATAGAACTCCAAAACTGATTATTAGTAGAGACGTAACCTTTGATGAATCTACTATGTTTGGCCAAAAAGAGGAACTTGGTGATCTTGCAGAAAAAACTGATCTGGGTGCTAGCCAGAAGGTGGAGTTTGTAGCTCCAAATAGGATTACTACTGATCCTATAAACGAGCCTAATGAAGAAGTGGTAGAAGAGAGTATAGCAACAAGGAGAGGAAGAAGGCAAATCAGAACACCAATGAGATATGTGGATTGTGTTGATACGGTTGATACTAATCCTATGGCTTATGCTTTGGCAATAAGTGAGATCATTGATTCTGATGAGCCGCAGTCGTATAAAGAGGCAGTGCAGAGTAGAGAAGCATCTGACTTGGTTAATGTACGCATTGCATGAGGCCCTTAAGGGGCATGGATGGCAGAGAGAGAGTTGGTCTTGGTTAACTTTGACTTGGAGTAATTTTAAGTCAAGGTGGAGAGTTTATTCTGTGATGCAATTTGGTGTCCTTGTGATTTGTTGAAGAAGGTTTCAGGATTAATCTTGTTGGGTGTATTCGCCAAGGTGGAGATTGTTGAGTTATGGCTCATATTGTTCCTATTTGGATTAGGATATATTGTTCCTATTTAGATTAGGATACTTAATCCTTTATTTAGCATTGTTTTCCTTTTAGGATTTATAGTCTAGTTCCTTATTGGATTAGGACTTAAATTGTGTCTTAAGGGTTCACTATAAATAGAGAGGCCTAATGTCTTAAAAACCCCTGACCTTTTAGCCCCTTTTCAATCATACCCTGACGTTGCAAATTTGTCAATTTTACCCTATTTTGCATTTTTGTGTTTCAATTGTACCCTGAAAAATTAAATTAACGTCTTTTGCGTTTGGAAATTTGTTTAAAACATTCTACATGTCTCGCATATATTAATTGTATATTTTTAAAATTTATTTAAATTTAGTTAAATTAATTAAGAATTTAAATTAGTGTTAATTTGATTATGCTTTTTAGTTAGTTTTTAAAAATAAAGGACTTATTTGTATTTTTTTGAATAAAAAAGAATTTAATTTCATGTTTAGACTTAATTAATTGAATGATTTCATCATTTAAGTAAAAAAATTAACAAAAATTTAAATATTGGGGTACAATTGAAAACAGAAAATTCAAAAGTGGGTAAAATTGACAAATTTTCAACGTCGGGGTAGAATTGAAAAAAAGTTTAAAGGTGAGGGGTTTTTGAGTGATTAGGCCTAAATAGAGGTGATGACCCTATTGTAAACTCACAACAAACATATAGAATAAATTCTCTCTCTGCCGTGGAGTAGATCGCATTGATCGAACCACGTAAAAAATCTTGTGTGATTCTTTTCTCTTCTTTTATTTATTTTCTGCTGCGCTAACAGCAAGTTTTATGAGAGGCTCTTTCGATTGGGATCGAAATTTACGTATGTGGCTGAACTAGAAGCATCGAAAAAAGAAATTGACATCATATGGTGAAAAGGTTGGCATTCCATTTGGCTTGAATGTGATCCAATGTATGTTAATTTGTTTTTCTGAGAATTCAAAGATAGTCCTTGAAAATGAATGTAAAGTGGGTTAAAATATCTTCAACACATCAGGAATATGTTTCCAGAGTCTCTTACATTTGATTATGAAGCATGGAGTTTCAGTTGGAACTTTTGTTTGGTGGGACTCGGCTCCCACTTTTTGTAACTCTTTTATTCAAAGATATTTTAGTAGGCAGATTTCTTATAGATTTTGGTGATCTCTTTTTCCGTCTTGTATGACTTTTTTGGTTTTTTTATCATTTATGATGCTTTTGGAATTTTGGAAGCGTGATTCGTGCGCTAAGAGGGTGTCAATCTAGTTGAGATGTTCGAGTGCACTCTTGATTTCTAAAATCCGACTTTTCACTAAATAAAAAGTATCACAAACATTTGAATGAGATTTTTTATTTTATAAGTTAATTAATCATACCAGCACAATGAGAAATAGAGTGTTTCAAATAAATTAAAAACTTCAACGTACTTCATAATTTAATACGAATTTTTATTTTCGACCATTTAAAATATAAATGAACTTTTTGGAATTCCTAACACCATGGGTTCTTTGATAGCCAATATGCTTAGTCGTCAGACTCATCGTCAGACTCGTCGTCTGGAAATCTGCAAATCAAATCAAATGAAATATGGTGAATGAGCATCAATTTACAAAAGATATATTGCCAAAAAATGAAGTTACACAAGTCAATTAAATAAGTAAACATGAATTATCAAAATAAATACGTAAATATGAGTTATGAAAATTACCCTAACTCGGAAAGCTTCTCATGTGCCTCAGCATAATCATCAAAAAATTCATCTTCATCCTGGATAGCAAAATATATAAATGAAAACCATATGCATAAGAAATATTCAGACATTTGTTTTTGAATTTTGGCACCTGATCTCTTGATTAAAAAATAAAGACATCTATAGCTAGCTAGGTTTGAGATGATTATTTGGTTTGTTTGGTTATTTCAGTTAATCAAATAACCAGATTTCATTAATATCAATAATAATAAAAAAAAAGTTATTTTTGGCCTTAATCTTTGATTAAATAAAAAGAAAATTATAAGACTTTAAATTTCAGAAAAATTACAAATATAACATTTTATATAATAAGTCGGTTAATTCTATGGTTTAGTTAATATAAACGTTCAGGCTAAAAATCAAAACGATAATCAAAATTATTAAAAAAAATGGATCATAATCAAACTAAATTAATCGAAAACTGAATGAAACTAAAATGTCAATTTGGTTCAATCTGTTAATTGAGTGATGCCCGTAATTATACTCACAGCAGCATATTTTTCGACAAACCCGCGAAAAACAGGGTCCGAAAGAAGAGTTAAATCTGATGGCAATTTTAAGAGTCCTTCGGTCTCTCCGATCAACAGCTCTCTATAAGAATTTAGAAAATGCCCAACGTCAATGACCATACTCGCCCATCACCATATAAAATGCAAGCAACATTATGGAAAACACAATGTTTATAGTTACTTGAAATAAGAATTATCGAAGATGAGAGGGTTATGAGTCCAGGGACCCTCAAAACCAGAGCGCTCTTCATGACACCTACCCTGCATCAATCATTTCCACAAACAAATAGAAATTACAAGTAAGAGCGTGTAAAAACCGAACCAAATTAAAAAAAAAACAGATATTATGCTTGGTCTAGGGTTAATTACTTAGACGACACCAAATCTTTATACGTCGTTTCAAATTGGTACCAAAATTTTTAATTTTTAAGGTTACTCAAAAGCTAATATGGACACATCTTTTAGTACGTTTCAAGATATTTAAATTAGTTTTGGACACGCGACATATGATTTATGTGAATATTCTTGAATTATGCTAAAAATAATATCTATGCGTAAGAATATTGGAAGTGCTAAAGCCGGTCCATGACATTTAGTCATCTAAAATTGATCAAATCCGATGTCCAGAATAAAAATAAAATAGTCTTAAGCAGATACAAATTAAAATTAAAGGACCAATTTGATATAAAATATAAAAGAATAAATATGTTTTATGCTAATAACCCTTCGATTTATTTATTGTACGTGTTTTAAAAAATCAGTTCGATTTGATTTTACTTTTGTTTAAAACTAAACCAAGGAAAATTTGAAAAGCTTTTAACCAACCAAGGTATGGCCACCGGAGAGAGCAACAATATCACGGTCATTAAGACCCATCGCGTAAAACTTTTCCCTCAAGTGATCGGCTCCTGAAAAAAAAAACAATTCATGTGTTTAAAACACTATAAATATGCTAAAATTATCTTTTAGTCAATTAAAATATTGTAGAACTAATGAACCAACCTTGGGTAGGGTTAGGGAGGCGACCTTCTGGAGGTACCCTAGTCTTGTCCTGGGATAATGACATGGTTATTGTTAGTATAAATCAACCATAAAAAAATCGGATCAAACCGATTAATTGAACCGGTTGAATAGTGATTAAATGTAGTCAATAATTTTATTTATAAGTTTATAAACTCTTGTATCTTTATGATCTATAAATTCCTATTTTAACATTAATTTGTACATTCTAGAATAGATATTTAATCTATATAAAAACTAGAAAAAGAAATTGAAAAAATCTCAACCTTTCAATTAATGGATATATTAAACAGTAAAATATTTTTCGGTACAAATCGAATTATAACCTCTGTCTCTAACACTGTTAAATCAATAAATAAAAAAATCTATTTTGATCCTTAAATTTATAATAGCTAATTAAATAGTCAAAGCTACTAATTAAAACAAAGTTAAAGGCCAACATTTGTATTTATAAGTATAATAAAATTAAAAATTTATCAAAAAAATTTTAAAAATTAAATTAAAATTGTATTATATTCATCTAATGAATATTTTACATTAAATAAATATTTTTTTCTCAATTACTAATGGTTATAACGCATACAAATTTTATCAAGTAGTACATTTGATAAACACCTGATTTTTAACATTTTTAAATAATTGTCACCAATATAATAAGCCGCATGCATAAAATAATAACATGAAACTTTTGTACAATGTCATTTATATTTAAAATAATTAATGTCATTTATATTTTAAAATAATTAATGTCATTATATATAAAATTAATTAGATCAAAAAATACATAATGTAGTTATTGTTATATTAACAATGAAAAAGATTTTAACGTAAATATTCATGAAATTTTGAAAGTACACGAAATTAGTACAGGTGATGATAAGAACTAATAAAAGTTAGAAACTTTGTAGATTGACTATATAAAAAGTAATAAATTCAATTCTATTTTTAAATTTTTTTTATAATGTAAAATAAGTTCTTTTTACTATTTTTCTGTAGTTTGGTATTTTGAACTATAAATTATATATATTATTATATTTTCCAATTTTTTTATTATGAAACGGATATGCGAACGATCGCTTCAACTGAACGGTCTGATTTTTTCTAATAGTATTCTAATGATGTATAATTGTGAATTAAGTAAATAAACAATGATGAATATAAATTGGCTTTGATAATAAATTATGCATGAATTATATTTGGTAAATAATATATATTTGACTAATTTATAAAAAAATTAAACAAAAATTTAAATCTATTGTACTTTTAAATAAATATATTAAACTAATTTAAAAATAGTAAAAGATTTGACTATTTTATCTACTAATAGTTTATTTTTAAATTTCTTAAAATTTTAGATTCTGGTTTATACCAAAACATACTATAAAATTATAATTCGATCGTTATATAAAAGGTTGATTTTTTAATGTTTTCTAAGAAATTATTAACAATAATATTTTAAAAATTAAAATATTATATTTAATAATTTAATAGTTATTAATTTTGTATAACATGAGCACGTACTCAAATGCTAATACATATATAAATAGTCCTTACAATCAATTTAAAAATATAAAAGCAGATTAATACTGACCTCTCTTCCGGGACGGAATGAGATTTCAGGTCCACCGGTAATTTCAACAGCAACAACACCAGCAAGCTACAATCATTATATTAAATCAAAAACCAATTAAATTAAAAAATACCGAACAATCAAACAAAATTGATATTGTTATTAGTATTCACCTGATAGAAATCAGCATAAGTGAGAATAGAAAACTGCTCCTTAAGAGGTTGAAGAAGTCCAACAGCAATTTCAAGCCCTGAATTTGCTGCATGTGCCAATTCAGCTTGAAATCTTATAGTTCCAAATGGACCACCAGTATCAGTTACTACTTCGTATGTTCCAGCAGAGTGCCATCTGCAGAAAACGACACCGTTTCTTTCTATAAATAATTGTCATGTAAAAAAGACAATCTAAATTTTATATAAATAAAACACTCATATCTACCTCTAATTTTATGTTTTTAATTTTTTTTCGCCATTTGCCATTTATACGCACAATAAGTTTGAATTTGATGTGACGTGAGACTATACAACTATGTGAATACAATTAATCTTACGTGATGTATGTAGCATCTCGTCTAGGTGTGCAAAAACCGAACCGACCGAAAAACCGAACCGAACCGAACCGAAATTTCAATATTGGTTCGGTTTGTTGGTTAAAACGGTTTGGTTCGGTTTCTAATAATATGAAACTTTGATATTCGGTTTTTGGTTCGGTTTTGGCTTTCTAAAAACCGAACCGACCAAAAAACCGAATAATAATTTTTTTTTAAATAAAATTAATATACTTATTTATTTATTTTTAGTCTTTATTTATAGCTAATATATACGTTAATAATTTTTTTCTAATAGATAAAATATACAAATAACTCATACAAAATACTTCTAATCAATAAATTTAAAAAAATTTAAAATAAAAAAAAACAAAAAAAAAGTTAAAAAAATCGGTGTTTAACCGAATTAAATCGAACCGAACCGACATTTTTCGGTTCGATTTATTTCGGTTTAAACCTAACTTCAGTTTCGGTTCGGTTGGCGATGTATACCTAATTTCGGTTTTGTTTTTTCGGTTCGGTTCACCGAACCGACCGAAACCGACCGATGCACAGGCCTACTCACGTCCCACCAGCGATCCAAATCGATTGAAGTTATACTTTAGAAAAGCTTAAAAAGACGATATATGGTAATATATATCACGATTTTAAAAATATGATATATTAGACAAAATATATTTTTGTGAGTAGATATGAATATTTTGCCTCTTATTTATTTGTGTTTTTAGCTAAAATAACAAAAATATTCTGAAAAAACCGTAACAATTTAATATGTTAATTTTATAATTTGTGATAAATATATTTAGGCGTATAATCTTCATCTTAGATCCATAAAACCCTTTCTAAACTGAAAGAATAAATCAATTATATAATATAACTATTTATGAAATCAAACACAATTCTTCAACTACAAATAAATCATAAAAATAAATCTAATTTGAAAGTTAAATATATTTATCACAAATTATATTGTCAAACAGAATGTTTTTAAGAAAAAAATATTTATCATTTATATTAAAATCATTTTGCTTGAAAAATACACAAAGGGCGAACAATACATACGCGAGACGTAGGATAAACGGAGCCATCTGCTTCTGGGCTATTAAACCTCTAAGCTTCCTCTTCACTTTATTAATGGCATTCTCGTACTCATCGCTTACTTTTGGATAATTCTTTGTCATTTTCTTGTGATTGGTTCTGCAAGCATTAAAATCAAAAAAAATTCTAAATAACACTTTAAATTAATTAAGAAAGCATTTAGTTAGCACATTTCAAAACTGAAAGTTGAAAGGACCTGAAAACTGACCAAAAACAAAACAATAAGCAGCAGGCTTTGAAATGATGAAGTAAAACGAAAGATATACTAAACTATATATAATGGCATGAAAAGGGAATACTTCAATTTGCAGGCAGTTATTTAATTATTATTTTTTAAAATATACTAGATCTACTTTAGGTACCATGTGACTCGTAAATGTTTAGTAATATTTTATTGAGGAAACTACTCGCGAATTTCCTACATTCCTACATAGGATACAATTCACACTTTCGTCATTTAAAATAATCAAATAATACGATCATCCATATTTATCTCTGATAATTACTTAGTTTTTTCATTCAATTTTAGTGTTTGTTAATAAATTAAAAAAATTAAAGTCCAATTAATCTTTCAAATTGAATTTTTGATATACATATATAAATAGAAAATATTATTATTATAAAATTTAATAACTTAAGTGCTTTATAAATAGAAAGTACTATTTTTTTTAACTTTTTATATTTTTATCGTCTTACTAAACTAATGTATGCATACTTCAAATTCGCAGATTTTAAATTATTTTTTCAAACTTTTGTTTCTTTCCAAGTGATCTCATGTGTTTGTGTTTCTCTATTTGAGTAAAAGATCAATTTACCCCCTGAACTTGACATGAAATATTAAATAAGCCCAATCTCGTAACACCGGATCAACTCACCCCAGAACTTGACAAAGCCGGATCGGTTTCACCCTTTTAACCAAAAAAGATAATAAGATTACATAATCTAAAAAATTAACTATAAGTAAATCTAATTAACTCCAACTAATCTTAATTAATTTTTAATTATAATTCTAATTAATCCTAATTAATTAAAAATCCAATTATAAAAAACAGTGACCTTTTCTGCCCTTTTTCCTAATTAGACTAATTAAATATAGATAAACCTAATTAAATCCTAATTAAACAATAAATACTACAATTAAACTCTACTTAAACAGTAAACACCACCATTACTGTTAAAATCAAATAAACAAACCATCCAAACTAAGAATTTAAAATCAAAATCCAAAATTAAAATTAAACTCAAAATCAAACAAACAAATTATATAAAAAAAATGAGTCATCGATCCATCGACGGAGCAGGAGCAGCAGCAACGACAGAGGGAATCAGTGGCGGCGGCGGTGACTCATGGGTCTGTTCTTCGTTTGTTTGAAGAACAGATCCACATGTGCACATTTCTCTTAGAATATTAAAAACATTAATGTGAAGACACTCATATTAATTATTATCCTCTGAAATTAATAAATCTTGTGACATATCCTCTAATTTCTAAAAAAAAGGCAGTGCTATTTAGCCGGAATGTCTGTGGACAAAAAATGGTCAGAATAGTACTCCCTCCGGTCCATAATATTTGTCACATTTGAGAAATTTTTTTAATCCATAATATTCGTTATGTTACAATATCAAGAAAGCATTTATTACTATTTTTCATGTTTGCCCCTCATTATTTACTTCAATTTCGACTATATAAAAAAAATAAAAACTATACAAAAAAATTGAAGATTTAGTTACGATTAGAAATATACTTTTTTCTGTCTTTTTCCATAGATGCTTTACTCGTACTCATTCAATTGAATGGATTGATCCAATTAATAAAAATTATGTTTCGTAATTTGATAATCCAAAATTTTACAATAAACAAATAAAAATGATAGTTATAAATGTAAACAAATTTTAATGTAGGGCCAATTTAGTAAAAGTGTTTACAAATTAAGACACATTAATTGTTTCTTAGTTCTTGTGTTAAAGCTAAATGGATAAATATCATACTTAAAAATGAATTTTGATTGATTGTTCAACTTTAGCATATGCTATAATGAGTGATAAATTTAACATGCAATATAGCATATGCTAAATTTAGTATGCAGTGTGGCATTGTATTGAAGTTAAATTTTATGTCTCAATGTTAAATTATAGCATTAGCATGACAATTTAGCATTACATTATGGATGTTCTTATGGACAATTAGTTTTTTTTTTCATTAGAACAATCAGTCCCTATCAATTTTACATATAATTCAAGATACATAAATACTAATTTTATTGTATATATATATTAAAATTATGTATCATAGAATATGTTAGATATATATTAATTTTAAAATTATAAATCATAGCAGATTGTAGATATATATATTAATTCTATATATATTAACTTTACATATATACTTATATTAAGATTACAAGTCATATCATATCATATTTTATTATTATTATTAGTTGATTTTTTTTAATTCAAAATACAACTTTTATTTATTTTTTATTCTAACATTTCATATTAGTATTTAAGTGAAATTAATGTAAACATTTGTGATTAGCTTTGATTCAAGTAGCATTTGCCTCAAATAGAATATTTTTAAAACTCTGAAATCAAGTTTTCTCAAAAGCATAAAATTCCTCTTTTTTAGTTGTGCAAATAATTCAAATAATTAAAAAAATTAAAAATTCTTATTTAATATTTAATTGTAATAAAATTTTACATGATAGTTTCACTAGTATTAACGCCACTTTGAATTAGCGACACTTGAAAGGAGTTGGCACAAATGAATTGTTTTTAAAATTTTGAGGAAATTTAAGACAAATATATTTGGAAGGATTTATCAATACTTCAAGATAAATATTAAGGGTAATATTAGACCTTTTTCCCCTCATAAATATTTTGCACATTCCTTTAGAACTTTTCTTATTTATATGTATTGGCTTAATAAATTAATGTATGCGTGCCTCGCGTTAGCAGATTTCAAATTAATGTTTCAAAATTTTGTTTGTTAGTACTTATGTTTTTTTTAATACGTATGGTATAACTAGAGTGGACTTGCTTCTTCCGATGCATTGCATTTTTTTAAAACATTGGGTTTTAATCTTATATAAAGACGTGTAAGAGTAAGAGCATTAACAAATCGATCATTAGCTGTTAGCTTTGGCATAATTTATAAAGTTTATAAATTTTTAAGATTTGATTAATTAGGTTAATTTGTTTTATTCAATTACTTATTTCTACTTTTATAAAATTATAACCATTTTATATCTATATATTTTTTTTTAAATGATCGGCAGTAATATTAGGCTCAACCACAAAATAATGGAAGACAAAAGAGACAGAAAACAGCGAACTAAATAATATCCGTAATGCAATCTAATTTCTAAAAACGTCATTCCATAATAAGAAAAAGAGTTATTAAAAGTTTTATAAAAAACTACTGCTCTGCAGCTGAAATTCGTCCTTACTATAATTTATAAACGGAGTAAACAAATGTGTGTGTGCGTATTTATAACACGATTATTTGATGTGTCACAAATAGATCTAATATATGTTTTTCATACGAATCCATTAAAGCTCAATCAGAATTCACTAATTTTACGTGTTTGACGAATCAAAATACAGTATTATAATCCATTTGACAGCTCTATTGTTATTTTTTTTATGAATAAAGGTGTATATTAAAAAGCCAACACTCCAACCTCAAAGCTTACACACAAGAAGAGGCTACGCGAGTAGCACACAAGAGGCTGCGACAAACAGGAAGAAGAACAAAGTTACGAAAACATAATACAATCGAAATTTCTATACAAATCTAACCCCGAATAAGAAAACTTAGGCATTTTACATTTAAAATAAAACCCTGTTAATAAGAAAGTAAGAAAGACAATGTCTGCAACCTCAAAACACTTATTTTAAAAAAAATACGCCGATTTTTAGATTTCCAAATGTCCCAAATAGTAATATCCTAAAGACATTGCCATAATTTCCTCGAAGCACCGAACTTTACAAACGATCTTTAAAGATTGAAGAAACCAACCATAGCCTTAGGCATAAAGGAAAAAATACCTAACTTGTTAAGGATTTTACTTCAAACGGAGTGGCGAAATGAAGAAGGATGTGATCTTGAGATTCGGGCAAAAGACATAAAGAGAAAAAGACCTGGTTTGTATTCCTACTAGTTAAAAGCACAAATGAAAAGAATTCCTTTCATGGAAACTCAACCAAACGAAGAACAAAAGTCTTGAGGGAGATGTAGAAGACCAAAGAGCTGAAAACTGAGCTGAAATAGCTCCTATTTGCGCTGCCACAACAACTGTCTGCGTGGAGTTGGCGTCAAAAAACAGAGGCTTGGGTAACAAAAGCAGCTTGGGAAATAGAAACAGCAACATGGGTTCTCTGAACATAACTCTAATGATGGCGAGAAAGACGACAATAGCTTTCCGCTGAGTACACTCTATTCCCTTAACCCACTCAATACCATCCGGCATAGAAGAGAAAACGATAATGTTCAGGTAAGACTATAGAGAATCGAGATCAATTTTTTCACTCAAGCGAAGCCTACGTCTCCAAATCAAAGGTAACCGAATAAAATCAGAGAAACAAATATCTTTCCGCCTTGAGAGGTTAAATAAAGGGGGAATAAGTCATGTATAACGCCACAAGCATGCCAACGATCAAACAAAAAAGATACGGCTAAGACCTTATTGATAGTAAATTTTATGTTTGAGATAAAAATATCCTAAATTTAAATGTGCAGACAATAAGTCGAACAAATTCCTTTCCAAATAAAAGAAAGATTTAGAATGCTCAAGGATTTAAGAGAATTACAATCCTTAATCCGAGAACTAGCAAGAACAACTTTACTCCTAAGCAAATCCGGGTTATTAAATCGCACTTTCCGAACACATTTAAAGAGTAAACTTTTGTTACGCGTACGCAACTTAAAGATACGTAAACCTCTATCTTTGGATCGTTACAAATAGAATGCCAAGAGACTTTATAAAAAGCTCTACACAAAGCATCTCCTTTCCATTATAATATTTTCATAAAACTCTCAAGATTGTTTTGAATGGTAATTGCATTCTAAAAATCGACATACAGTACACAAGAATACTATGCACGACAGATTTGATGAGAACTAATCTGCCTGCAGGGGACAACGGAGAGCCTTTCCAAAGCGATAATTTGTGGTTGAATCGCTGAACAATAGAGTTCGAAGTGCCCATTGTAATAGAACGATGAACCAGAGGAAGACCAAGATACTTTGCAGGAGAAAAGTCAATTTTGCAACCAAGAAAGTTGGCAGCCAAGCAAGATTATGATCAGCCATATTAATTCCCTTTAGAGAGCTCTTGTGGGAATTAATTTCATATCCAAAACAATCTCAAAACATCTAAGAATTAGAGTCATATTGTTTATGTAATCCATGTTGAACGGAAAAAACAATTAAGTGTCATCTACAACTTGAAGCTGTGAAATCGGTTCTAAATTACCATCAAAAGAGAAACCATCAATCAGTCCAATACCACTCGCCTTATTAAGGATGCTATTCAGCCCCTCAAGAGCCAGAATAAAGAGAAAAGGTGAGATAATATCACCTTGACGAACTCCACGTTGAAGGTTGAATGACTTAACAAGAGAACCATTAAACAACATAGAAGTAGTACCCAATGAAAGACAATTATGAATCCAAATAATCCAATTTTTTAGAAGATCTATAGCTCGTAAAATACCCAACAAATAATTCCAATTAATCGAATCAAACGCCTTGTGGAAGTAAAGTTTGAGAAGCAATAACTTTTCATTTCTTTAATTTTCTAAATGAAGCAGCTCATTAGCAATAAAAGAACGATTTAAAATGCTACGACCCTTGATAAAAGCATTTTGATGCTTAGAGATGATAAAAGGCAAGATGGGAGCCAAACAGAGAGAAAGAGTTTTTGAGAGAAGTTTGTAGATATCATTCACAAGGTTGATGGGTCTATAATCTTTAAGGTTTGAAGAACTTGCAACTTTTGGAATAAGAACAGTAAATGAGGTATTTAAACATGTGGGTAAAATTGATGAGATGTGAAAATCATGAAAAACAACCATAATATCATTATTCAAGTGATTTCAAGCCTTGTGATAAAGGTAGAAATTAAAACCGTGAGGACTTGGAGGTTTTGACTCACCACAAGCCGAATGAGCAGAAAAAATTATATTTCACTGAATTGGCTACTAAGAAGAGCATCATGGTCATTTGAAACTTTCTTAAACTTAAGACAGTTAAGATTGAAAGCTGCGAACTTCTTTGACTCAAAGAATATAGTTTCAAAATAATCTCTGATATGCTTATGTATATCTGTTGGTTCATGGAAAGAAGAGCTACCAACTTTAATCTTAGAGATGAAATTGTTGCGATAATGAATCGACGCCGTGCTATGACAAAATTTTATGTTTCTCCCCCCCTTCAAGTACCACTTTAAACATAATTTCCGAGCCCAAATCGAATCCAAATGTTTTTAAGCGGACCAAAGATTAGCGTTCAAAGAAGCTAATCAGTTTCAGTAATTGATAAAGGCCTGGGAATCATTTTTCCATCTCATTAATGGCAATGGAGAGCTAATAAATTCTTTTATTATGATTGCCAAAAACGCCGGTGTTTTAAGATATAATAAGCTACGGAAGTTTACGAAGCTTATGAATGATGGAAAGGTTGTCTCCTTGGGCTAAAAAAGAACACCATGAATCTGAGATAAAACCATCAAAATCAACATTATCCTACCACGCATTTACCAAACAAAAAGACTTAGGACCCCAATAAACGTCATTCGCGGATTGAAAAAGAATTGGGATATGGTAAGAGCGGTGTCTTGGGAGAGCCTTGAAAGAAAGGAAAGGCCAAACAATAGCTGAACTACAATAAATTAAACATCCATCAATACAGGATCTAGAGATAGAGTTTATCAACTTAATGAATGGCCTTAAAGAGCCAACATAGACGGAGTGAAAGCCTGTCAAATTTAGTCTCTCTGAAGGAATAACAATGTTGTTGAAATCCCTATTAAAGTTAACAATGCCATTTACAGTGGTAAGATTTTTAAGCTCATTCTAAAAAATAATTCGATCTGCAGCTAAGTTGCTTGCATAAATAAGGACATGATGAACTGAAATTTCAAACCATAAGAAATCAATACACAACCGGTTTTCGAAAGAAACTAAAACACTATTCAGCAACACAGTGTTCCAAATCAATAACAAACCCCCGAAGTCACTCGAAAAAGGGATGAAAGCGAAGCTGAAATCTAAGATAGGCCAAAGTTTCTGAACTAACGATAACATCTTTTTTAGTCAGTACTATACCAGAAAAGCAATTTTATTACTCGAAACCAAGTTACAGATATCATGTTGCTTACACGAAGTAGAAAGCCCACCTCTGAAATTCCAAGAAATAAATTTAAGAGGCATAGACATTAAAACCAATTCCAATACCTAGAATCAACAAACATCAATTCATAACATTCTCTTTATTGCTACAAATGCTCTCAACCAATTGTAAAATAATAGATTGTTTATTCTTATCATCAAATAAACCGATCTATTTGTCCAAGTTCCAAGTCAAAGTAGCCTTTTAAACCTCAATATCAATTAAGTTGTCTTTGTTATAGTAATTCTTAACAAATTGGTTATTCATACACTGAAAATTCGAATCAGAAATATCTTAGTCAATGTCAATAACAGAGTTAGATAAGGAATGTATATTACCATATAAATCCACCTTTTTAAAAGGTCTGGTTGTGTTTTTTTCATGAACAAAAATCCATTTTGTGTCAACAGCTTTACCTATCTAGGTTACACGATGAGGAATACTTTTATTATCACCAATTGTTACTTGATGATTAACATGATCCTCTCTAGAAAAGCTTGCTCGACGAGTCGTAGTCTTCTTCAGACTGTCATTTGCACGACGAGCAGAAGGTATTTTCACTTTATTTTTAGCTCGATGAGCATTGACGGTCAACTGTTTCCTCAACAGTGGAATTTTTTTGACGAGTGCCAGCACAAATCACTGATCGAGTATCATCCAAATCTTCAACATCGGTTGTTGCTTGACAAGCAGGGTTGGTCTCCTCATCTTCCATAATATTATGAGCAATTTCACTAAGAATAACCATATTAGAAACAATAGGACAAGTATCAGGAACGATAGTGTTACTCCTGTCGGTCATGGAATGATCTACAATAATAGGGCATCATAAATTACTTGGCCTCTAACGGAACAAAAGTCTCTGAAGGTTTAAGGTTATCCTTAGGAGAAGTAAGGATTTTTTTGCTGTTAATAAGGGTGTGCCTTCCTACTGAAGGAATCTCTTTGCTGTTTTGAATGGGTATTCCTTCCCGGTGAAGGGATTTTCTTCCTGTTTAGGGGATCAGAAATGGGCGAAGAAGTAGATGAAAAATGAGAGAAAGAGTGTTGAACATGAGAGTTAATCGTAGGGCAAATACATGAGAATCTGTTCGTTGATTTAAATAAATCAAAAATGTTTTTGAATTCTGCGAGTCATCACTAGAACTTTGAGAAAAAACTGGAGCTCTTTATCCATTTCTTTTACATGTATCAAGCAGTATTAGTTCTAAAATAATATTTTCATATGATGATTTATTTGATTTCCTTTAAGGGAAACAAGTACAACTCCAACATCAAATATGTCATATTAAGAATGACATCTTGATGTACTGTAATCGATTCACCAACTAAATTCCCGACAAAAAAAAAGAATTCTTCTGATCATAACGATAAAGGCACACTTGAAATATTTAGCCAAGCGAGTCTGCTCAAAATTTTGTCAAAGTCTACAACTTTGCAAAAAACCTAGTAAGAAACCATCAGTAGAGCCTGGTGTTTTAATGAGAAAAAAATCATCTTCTTTTATAGAGTAAAAAGTGATCAATATATCCGAACCTCCCAGAATCGATAACTTCTCAGAGTTAACGTTTAGATTAGTTAAAAATTCGCCCTCAGACAAAGTAGACATATATGATTCCATAGATACGGCGACAGAACGCGATAGCCAATCGGCAGCGTTGATTGGACCATATATTAAAATAAAGGCTGCTAGTTTTAAGATTAACATGGTAGTAGGATTTCTTAACACATTCGCATAACTTCGAAGGTCCCTGGTTGTAGTAGATGGATGTTTAGGAGGCTCTATGGTGGTCATAATAGCAAGTGTGGTTTTGAAACATGTTTAGGTTCTTTAATGGATTGAGGAAACCTAACAATAAATGCCTTCAATTTATATTTCCCAATATATCATATTATTTTGATAGTATCCAATCGATATCCAGTTGTGCATCGATGCGAAGAAAACCAACATAACGATTAGCCGAATTGAGTTTTCTCGCAAGTGAAATTCTTCCGAATAAATTTGTATTTTTCGAAGGCAATTTGAAGGTTTAGCTAAGTCCAAGACCAAGAAAAATTCTCAAAGTAGACCACATGATTAGTAGGGACGGATAAAGGTGATATTAGGATTAGGGTTTTTTTAGGGAAGGGATAGGGCGGTTTCATGCTGTTAAAGCTTTTCACATTAATTTAAACAAAGTAAAATAAAGACAGCTCTACTATTAGATATATATATATATATATTTATGTATATTATATATAAATTGACCCTCATGGTATAAACAATAAAAAAAACAGAAGAAAGCAATTAAAAAATGAGGCTCAGACAGACCTGGATAATTTCCTAAGGACACCATCGTTGACCAACTAACCAATTCTTAGAAGAGATCCGAATTGAAAGTTCATGAACAAAGCTTAGAGGAGCTTTAAACCGACCAAAAGCAAAAATAATAGAAAATGAATGAAAAGTATTTATTTAATTATAGTGAGTCCAAGCAGCAGGCCTTCAAATGATGATGAAATGAAGGAAATGTATATGATAGAAATGAAGGAAATATATTTTTTTTTTCAAAAATTTACTTAATATTCCTTCAATTTTAATTTCTTTTAACTATTAGGTTTGTTCATTAATTTTAATTCTTAATTACTTTCAAACGATTTGGTACCCCATTTTTAATTTCATGAATGATTTGGTCTCTCACTTTTAATTTTGTTAAACGATTTGTTACCTCACGTTCAATTCCATTAAATGATTTGGTCCCTCAAATTAACAAAAGGATCTCTCAGTTAACGAAATTAAAACTGAGGGATCGTTAAATAGATTTTTAAAATAAGGAGTATCAAACTGTTAATTATAATATACTTCTGAGAATTCAACATAATTTGCTCTTACATATAAAGGAACATCCAAACAAGTATTCATTTTTTTATTTTTTAATACTTAATTAAAAGTTTTATAATCAATAAGTAATTATTTATGAAAAAAATATTTAATTTATTACAAGTATAATATAACTAGAGTTCTAGTTGAATAAAAAATTAAGGGATTTACTTTGATTTAAATTGAAATTAAATTTACCTACTTTTTTTATAATTTATTAAAAATTAAAAATTTATATATTTATTTAAAAGTGATTATTAACTAACTAGTCCTAAAATTGATATTTAATTATTAAAAGTAGAACATAATTAGAAATTGATTAAAATAAAAAATAATTAAATTTGGCTTGAATAAAAAATATTATCTTTTCGATACATATCTGACAAACTAGATAATGCTTTATAATTAAAAAAATACAATTTAAATGTTAGGAAGTAACCTATCACAACTATATGTTAAGTTTAATAGTTCTGGTGTTAATTTTCAAAAAGTTTTTATTAAGTTTAACAATATGGAAAATATTCTCCAGTTTTAAAAATCTTATTTTTAATCAATTTTTGATAGATATATTTTAATTTTAACTTATGGGTCATTCATTTTCTAATAAAAATCAAAATTTTACAATTTGTTTCAATTATGACAATTTTATAATTTATGTTCCACTCTTTTATTTTTAAATAGAAAAAGTTATATTCGGTTAGAATTAAAAATATTATGAAAAAATTATATTTCTTTTTAAAATAATTAATTGACTAAAATTTAAGTATATTTGTTAAAAAATAGACTAAAACTGATATTTTTAAAAGTTTTAGTTACAATTGACATCACCCAAAACAATTTGATATTTTTATGATATAAAACTCTAAGCAAATATATGAATCGGTTAAAAAGGTTTTTTTTGTTTCGTGATTTTGTCCACAATTAAACATTATCATATGTTAAAATTATTATTATTTTTACGGTTAATTCCTAAAAAAATCACGAACTTTACACGAAGTTTCATTTTAATCATGAACTTTAAAAGTTGTCATTTAAAGGCACGAACTTTCATTTTGTTTCAAATCTATCGCCAAAGTAAAATTCGGTGTATTTTATCGAACCAAAAATTCCTAATCCTATATACTATAACTAAAAGATAATAAGATTTAACGTTGATTTATAATTTGGGTCTTTTATTAATGGTTTATTGAAGAATTTAGTCAATAAAAATACACTGAAATTATAGATTTGAAACAAAATGAAAGTTCGTGTCTTTAAATGACAACTTTTAAAGGTCATGATTAAAATGAAACTTCGTGTAAAGTTGGTGATTTTTTTAGGAATTAACCCTTATTTTTATTAATTTCTTTTTGATTAAATCTGATCCGTAAATTGTTTAGGTGATTAGTTCTTAAATATATAAATAAAAAATCTTATTATTATGAAATATAATAACAACTTATTATGAAAATTTATCTAGTCAATCATACTTATCCAGATTCTGATTTGGCTTTAGTCATCTTTAAAGTACCAAGAAGTTAGCAGCTTGCCAAATGAATCGATTTGGAACCGTAAAAAGTAGATTGCACCGCCTCCGGCATTGGTCATCTAGATAACCTGGAAGTTGGTTTACAGTTAAGACTTTTTTCATCTAACAACAAAAGGGATGTTGTGAGATTAGCCGCAGCGGAATAACAGAAAATAAATTAGAAAATCAAGCTTATGGTAAAATATAGAATCGAACTAAAAACAAACACAAGATTTACGTGGTTCGTCAATGACAACTCCACGGGCAAAGAAATGAGTTTATTCACTAAAAGATGAAGAATACAAAAGAACGGTAGAGATTTTTTTAATGCCCAAACCCAACAATAAACCCAAATAATGCTTTGGTCGTATTAATCTGCCTCACACTCTTAAATTATACAAGCCATGAGCTTGTCTATTTATAGTGTTCTAAATAGGTCAAAGGAATAAGGAGTTCAAATCCAAAAAGGATTTAGACTTCCTTTTCCTACACAAACCTAATAATGACATAATCAACATCCAACACATATTAGGATAAATTAAAGTCCTAAACTAATTAGAATTCTAGGAATAATCCTAACAATCTCCCCCTTGACTAGAATTCTCTTGCATCTTCAATAAATTAGAATGACAACCAAACTCCACCTTCTCCATTTCACCATAACAGGTTACTACAATTGAGAAATTCCAAACAAGCCCAAGAACGTCTTGAACTTGCAAAATGACACAATAGATAAATCAAATAACTTATCAACCAATTGGCACGCAGCTGCGAATTTGTTGGCCTTGATCTTGGCTATGTCATCAGTAGAATCTGGCGAAAGAGACGAAGTCGTAACTGATCCATCAATCTCATACAAACGACCAACTCTATGAGCTTTCAATAACACCACAGCATCTTTCACAACATCCAAAACCTCATTCCCGCCATAAAACTCATATCCACAAATTTCTAAAGTAGATAGAGAGATAAGATTCTTACGCATTTCAGGAACATGTCGAACGTCGGTGAATGTTCTAACTTTTCCATTATGCATCTTGATCTTGACTGAACCAATGCCCAAAATTCTGCAAGTTCCACCATTGTCCATAACTACAACTCCACTATCAACTCTGTTGTAGTCGGAAAACCAATTGAAATTGGCACAAATGTGATATGAACAACCCGAATCTGCATAAAATTTTGAACTTATAGATTTATGCTGCATTTTTGGACCAAGCCGGTTCTCTGGGTCAAACCGGTTGTAGAACCGGCTCCCCCTAAAACCTGAATCTCTACTCCAAACTGCTAACACATCTTCATGGTCCTCATCTGATTCATCTTCAACAATATTGGCTTGAACGTTAGGCTTTCGGTAGTTTTTGCTTTTTGGATTTTTCCAACAATCAATCTTTAGATGCCCCTTCTTCCTGCAATAATTACAAGTAGAGTTTTTGTGTTTCGGACACTTGTTATCGTAATCTGTCTTCATGCTAGTACTGATTGTAAAGGCAGTATCAGACATCTGACTAGCATTCCCCATTAGCTCCTTTTCCATTAACTCCTTCGAAAATAGGGCAGATTTAACTCCCTCAACAGAAAGCGTATCATGATTAAATATTAAATTTTCACGAAATTGCTTATAATCAGAAGGTAATGAACGAAGCAACATAAGAGACAGATCTTCTTCATCATATTTAATATCCAGACTCTCCAAATCCATTATAATGGAATTGAATTCCCCAAGGTGTGTTTTCAAAGACGTACCTTCAGCCATATGGAGCATATGTAGACGGTTTTTGACAACAAGTTTACTGGTGAGATTTTTCTTCAAGAACTGCGTTTCAAGTTTCTTCCACAAATCCAAAGCGGATTTTTCGCGTAGAACTTCACGCAAAATATCATCAGATAAACATAGTCGGATGGTAGATAGAGCTCTCTCATCCAAATCTTCAATCTCGTCTTCAGTCATCTTCTCTAATAGCTTCTCCTTCTCCAGTAATGCTTTTCGCAATCCAGCTTGTGTTAAACAGTCACGCATCTTGATTTGCCATAAGACAAAACTCTTAGTGCGATCAAACTTCTCAATTTCAAATTTTGTCATAGCCATATCAGAAAATTTCCCAAATAAATCCCAAATCAGAACTGTCGCTCTGATACCACTTGTTGTGAGATTAGCCGCAGCGGAATAGCAGAAAATAAATTAGGAAATCAAGCTTATGGCAAAATATAGAATCGAACTAAAAACAAACACAAGATTTACGTGGTTCGTCAATGACAACTCCACGGGCAAAGGAATGAGTTTTATTCACTAAAAGATGAAGAATACAAAAGAACGGTAGAGATTTTTCTAATGCCCAAACCCAACAATAAACCCAAATAATGCTTTGGTTGTATTAATCTGCCTCACACTCTTAAATTATACAAGCCATGAGCTTGTCTATTTATAGTGTTCTAAATAGGTCAAAGGAATAAGGAGTTCAAATCCAAAAAGGGGCTAATAATCACCCACGACCCCTAACTTTAGGGGTACCTTACGACAAACCCCCTGATAAAAAAAACGATCAGTAAACCCCCTAATCTTTGTGACGACGCTCGCTAAACCCCTTTTGGACGAAAATACCCCTGGCGCCGTTTTTTTGGTCAACTGACCTTTTTTCTAAAAAAAAATAAATAAATAGTGGCGCCACGTCAGTTGCCACATCACCAAACTATCCTAAAAAATTAAAACACCTAAAATACCCCTAGAACACCCAATCCAATCAAATCTAACCCAATGACATTCAACCAAACCACTTCACCCTAACCGCCACCACCACCCCACCGCTCTTCGGCCACCACCACCGCCCCACCGCTCTCCGGCCACCACCACCACCCCACCGCTCTCCGGCCACCACCACCGACCGCCGCCATGGACGATTTTTTTCCTGCCGGTCTGTTTTTCGTGGAAGAACAGAACCCAGGTCTGTTCTTCCACGAAGAACAGACCCAGATGGGTCTGTTCTTCGTGGAAGAACAGCGCCGTCTGTCCTTCCACGAAGAACAGACCCAGATGGGTATGTTCTTCATGGAAGAACAGCCCCGATGTTCTTCCACGATGACCGGAAAATTTTTCGGTCATCTCGGAGAAGATGACCGAAAAAATTTCCGGTCCGGCGGTGGCGGTGGTGGTTGCGGTGGCGGCGGTGGTTGGGTGGTGTTGGCGGTTGGGTTGGTTAATTAAATGGTTTAAAGTGGGTTGATTTGTTTAATTTTTGTCTTTTCTAAATTAAATTAGGGGTATTTTAGGTGTTTGAAGTTTTTAAGTTATTTTGCTGACGTGGCAGCTGACGTGGCGCCGTCAGTTTTTTTTTTGTAAAGAATAACAGTTGACTGAAAAAGACGGCGGCAGGGGTATTTTTGTCATATTTGGGTCTTAGGGGGTTTAGCGAGCGCCGTCACAAAGATTAGGGGGGTTACTGATCGTTTTTTTTATCAGGGGGTTTGTCGTAAGGTACCCCTAAAGTCAGGGGCCGTGGGTGATTATTAGCCCCAAAAAGGATTTAGACTTCCTTTTCCTACACAAACCTAATAATGACATAATCAACATCCAACACATATTAGGATAAATTAAAGTCCTAAACTAATTAGAATTCTAGGAATAATCCTAACAAGGGACATCATTAGTCTTTCAGCAAATTATTTTAAATTCCCCTCACGTTTGTTATAATTCACAGTGTAATACATCTTGTTTGAAAATCAAATGATTTAGTATCTCAGATTTGATTTTATAAACTATACGACCCTTTTGTTAAATATAGGTACCAAATCGTTAATGAAATGAAACGTGAGATACCAAATCGTTTGCAAATCGTTTAAAAATCAGGTATCAAATCGTTAATAAAATTAAAAGTGGGGTATCAAATCGTTTATATAATTGAAACTGAGATATCAAATCGTTTGATTTTCAAATAAAAAATATCAAACTGTGAATTATGACAAATGTAAAGGACTTTAGAGTAATTTGCTCATAGTCTTTTATCTCAAACAATCTGCGAAGGTGTTCAAAAATTCCAAGACAAGCTTATTCTTTCTAGTTTTTTCCTATCACTTTATGTCTAGATAACTTAACTTTATATTTCCGAATTGATGTGGAGGTCTAATACTTTCCAGGAAGCATTGATATATTTGTTCTTTGGTGTCTAATATAAACAAGAATTTTCAATGATTTTGAAATTAATTGTTTAAGACCTAAACATGATTTTAACTTTTGCTTTATTTTATATTCTAAAGCCTCGGTAGGCTTGCTTTATATTTGGAATTGTTTGCTTATTCTCCTATTAGAATTACTGAATCTCATAGGTGGATAAGTTTTGATTTTTTTTTTCTCTTGTTATATGTTTTATACTGATTTATGGGTGTAATGTTGCATCTGAAATATTAATTCTTTGGGCCAAGGTTTTCCCTAAACTTCAGACTGACATACTATGTATCTTGGTGGGATTTTTCAATGAAATTTTGCATTTTTCTGAAAGGCTTAATCGTAGAGGCGACTCGGCTGGTATGCAATATTTTTTCAGGTTTTATAACTGACAATCTAGCAAAATCTTTGCTTCATGGTCGCTTTTTCACATGGCAGAATAGTTTTTCTAGATTTATGATTAATAGATTCTCCATATCTTAGAATGTTTTAACTACTTGGTCTAATTTGCTCTTCAGAACTTTACACAAATCTTTCTCGATCATATTCCTTTGTTATTCAGCTCGCAAGGTAAAGCGGATTGAGATCCTATCAAATATATTGATGTTTGATGAATTCATCATGACTTTTATTCTCTAATTGTCAATTCATGGGCTGATATCTCTTACAGGATTCCTAGTGCCGATTTTATTTCTTAACTTTGGGAGCTTTGCAACATTATGAAATTATGGAATAAGAATTCTTTTGGTAATTTGAATTCTAAGTTGAACTTGGGCCACGTTTAGTTCATAGAATAGGTGCGGAATAGAATAGTTATTCCATATGGAATGATTGTTCTTTACTTTGGTTAATGGAATAGATATTCTATGGAATTGCTATTCCATGATTTTGTGGAATAAACACTACTCTCAAAAGTAAAGAATTGCTATTCCATTCCTTATGAAATAGCTATTCCATTCCATGCTATTCCATTCCATGAATCAAACATGACATTGATTCAATTAGACATCCAGGCTTCGGAAGTAGATTCAGATTCAAAAATCTTTTCGATACTAAAAAAAGAAAAGCTTCCATTCTTTAATGTTGAGTATTCTACTGTTTCCAATTAATTGGAATCTTTTTGCCATCACAAATTTATATTGAATTAGAATACTTTTGGGAGTAAAAATTTCAAATTATTTCATACTGTAGCATCAGTTCAGTTTCAAAATAATTTTTTTCTGGATATTATGGCGGTTAATATATGATACCACGCACTGACATGACATAGTTTTTGAAGTGTGACACGCAATCCGTCGAAGTTTCAACGTGATAGTTATGATAACTGAGATGACAAAGTTTGAATTGAAAAATATGAAAATATATAAATATGGATTATGGCTTCGTCGTCAATTAAATGATTATACGACAAACAAAAAATTTAATTATAATCCGTAATTTAATTTATCCTTGACCGAGATTAAATCCCAATGGAAATAATAATCAGTTTCAGAATAAATTAAGGCATTCACATAAAACTAAATAATTTAGAAAATTCGTATTTGATCAATACTTGAAATTGAAGTTAATTAATTAGTTAGGAACAAAATTTGGAATAAAGATTCAAGCCAATTAAGAAATAAAGACGAAGTTTAAGAAACATATAACATGCACTTGAAATAACATTATTTTGAAATTCAAATATTTTAAGATATAAGTTTCCAAACAATAATTTATGATGATGGATACGGATGTCTGACGTGCGTCTCGGGTCCTGAAAAGGAAACAAAAAGAAGAAAATCAGAAATAGCGGGTTTGGGTCCCCGGATCCGCTCCGAAACTCTAGTTAGTAATGGTCTATTTGAGTAACGGAGTATGGTTTTTAGATCTTTTTCGTATCTTTGGGCGTGGGGTCTTCTTTCTTTTTTAAAATGCTCCCTCTGTGTCCCTCTTTTCCTAATCCATGTGAGATTTTTATGGCTTAGTGCTTTGTTTTATTTGTTTATGTTTATTCCACCAGATTGTGTTTATTCCAGCATTAATCCCCATGTGTTCTTGCAATGAGTGGGTATTTATGCCTTACTTTGCTCATCATGATTTCATAATTCTATTATACCTTCTTATTGTTGTTATTTTGCCGTATGTGTTCTTTACGCTCCTCTTTTGTCGGTACCGCCTTGTCTACTTGTGTTCGAGTGACTCTTGGACTATGGTAATTTGTTTATTTTGTGGTTCACTTCGTTCATTTTTACAGTTTGCTTTGTTCTTTATGTGTGAGAAGAACAAAGACAAACAACTAAAATGGCCGGAGCGACCCTCTTTTGTTTTTTTTTTCTCTCTATTTTCGGTGTCCAATTTCGACCTACTCGATCTAAATTGCAATAATTTAGGACCCGTGACACCATTTTTTTTATTATAAAATTTTGGGGTTATTACAGTTTTAAGCCCTGCACCTATTGATGCAATATGCTTCAACACATCTGATGCTGGAGCAGCAGAGTGCATCAACACATCTAGTGCATCATTAGAGTGCATCAGCGCATTTGATGTTGTTGCAGCAATGTGCTTAGCACATGTCACGGCCAAAATTCATGAGCCGCGACTGACGTTAGGGAATGGGAGTGTTAGCTCTGAAACCTGTAGCTAGCTTAAAAACATAGTAATTTTTTTTCGCTTTTCAAATAGATTATACTTTCACAGAACAATTTAATATATGTCTGTGACCTCATTTAAACAATCATCAGAGTTAAAACGCATAACTGTATATACATAGTTAAGGAGTTCTAGTTTATTGCGGATGTCTAGAATGAAAGAATTTCTTTCAAATCGCGTATAAAAGACTTCCGGGGAATTACAATTTCAGAAGCTTGCTTCTTCAAACTGATGCTTACTATACCTAGAAAATGAGAGGGACAACGGGGTCAGTATAAAACTGACTGAGTTCAGGAAATTACATGCAATATTACATAAAAGGTGAAAATATTTTTTATAAATCACTTTATGTAAAATAGCGTCTTTTAAAATCATACTTGAATCTTATTCAAGATAACTCGTACTTTTCTTGCTCACAAATCGTATAGCTGATTCTTATTCATGTTCGATAGCTTATGTTTCCTTATATGTATTCGATAGCTTTTACTTCTTATTCATATTCGTTCTTTTTGTTTCATGTTGAATTTCTTTCATTTTACTCCTCTGACATCGATAGCAAAGCAAATCGATGTGTTCTTATAACTGACATCGATAGCAACGCCAACTGATGTGTTTTCGAGCACCTGAAATTGACAGCCAAGTCAACCGATTTGTTTTTGATCATCTGACATTGATAGCCAAGCCAACCGATATGTCTGACATCGATAGCGAAGCCAACCGATGTATTTTATTTCATATCATAGTTATCATTCTCGTATTGGTTCTCGATATACTATATTTGATTTTCTTATCATATGAGTTTCGAGGAGTTTTATCAAGTATTGGTGAGATATAGGTCCTGAGATAGTTCTACCGAGTTACCTCGTATCTCATATCTTCTTATTGAATGTGCCTTAGCATAATTTATCTGATACGTTTATTTATAGTTC
Organism: Mercurialis annua; assembly: GCF_937616625.2. NCBI lineage: Eukaryota > Viridiplantae > Streptophyta > Magnoliopsida > Malpighiales > Euphorbiaceae > Mercurialis > Mercurialis annua. Next base: position 50,615,994 of record NC_065570.1, on the reverse strand, counting down.
TTTTGATCCTTATTTGGACCATAATATGCACAACATTACAAACTAAGAACATATATCTATAACACACGCACAAATAATATTGTCATTATGGTTTATAGTACATATAGGAATGTACGATACTTCTTTTTTCATATATTATTTGATATTCGATTTTATTTGCTTTGCTCTTTCCTGTATTATATACTTGTATTATTATTAAAATAACATATTACGATAATCGATCATTTAAAAACATACAAATATAATATTTTCAAACATACAATTAATAAACCATCCAAACATAAGATATATTCATATAGCCTTTAGTATATAAAAGTACTTGACTTTATGAATATGGACGAGTAAAATAGTGTACTCACCACTTGTTATCCAAAATACTTTATAATAAGTAAAGTGATGTCACGTTCCTTGAATTCTGAGACCCGTCGGTAGTTAACTCGCCGGGTCTACGCAAACACGATAATATCACGAATTAATAAGAATTCTAGTTATAACTAACTTGTCCAAAATTATTTTTCTAGCCAATTTCGGCTATCAAAAACGCTTATTTAAAATAGTTCAACCACTAAATAAAATTGACATTCTTATATTTTTGAATGTTTCTTACAACCCTTTTTTAGAGCTCAGACTGAACAAAGCACCCAAAAGTGTCAAAAACTAACCCGGAAGTTGTTTCCTCGGGCTGATTTACTGATTGTAGAACAGCCTGTGTTATATAATGTTCTATTCAAAACGAACGTCTTAGAGACTTAATTAGGAAACACTTAATCTTAAACAGTTGAAGATAACATCCGCAAGTATCTGTACCAACAAACAAAACTCAATTTGGAGTTACACAACTCAAGATATCGGTCTCGCATTACGGCTATAATTATAACTATTCTTTGCAAAATCGCTAAACTATCGCGTATAAACTCGGATTGAAACCATTACGCATCGGGGTTGAAGAACAATCAAAATAACGCTCCCTAAACGACTATGATATGAAATAAAATACACGGAGATTAAAGAAAGGGAACTCTATGTGGGCAGGCCTGGCGTACGTCGCAAGAAACTCTAAAAGAGAGATTGAGGTAAGGAAAAGAGAAGTTATGTGGAGAACAGACATGAAGATTAAAGAAAGGGAACTCTATGTGGTCACGAACACATAGAAACAAAGAAAAATAAAGATGACAGAGACTTAAGATCAGATCTACTGACAGTTAAGCTGTCAGTAAAGATACAAAAGTACGGTATGTAAGAAATCGAGAGTGCACTACGTCGAGAATTCAGGCATAAGAAATTGCGACCCATTATTTAATTGATGATCGACGTTAGAGTGCTCAAGCAAGAAATATCGAATATGCGAAACGCGATAAAGATGATATTAGCATAGGATCGGCCTTACAAACGGCCAGGATGTCAAAACAAATACGACAAGATGGTACGTGTACGATTAAGAACGTACTACATCGGGAAAAATTTAAACAAAGAAGGTCACAACTCTCTATAATAGTTGATGTTGTGGATATTAAAAGCAAGTAATACACGAAGTATAAGATACGCTGAAGAGGAAAATAAAGATGATAATGGAAGATAATCAAGGAACACGATAAGAACGTGAATAAAGAACACCATAGGATCATAGCATTTAGACTATGAATCCTCTTGGTTGACTAAGGACAAGAAGTCAAAGGAAAATTATAAAGAAGTACATCTACGATATGAACGAAAGTAGGAATAACGAATGGAATAGCAAGACTTCGGATAGTAGTGGGAGGTAAGCTTAACGCTACATGATAGTAAAGGGAAAGGATTTGAAAGCTAAGAGTCAACCTCAGATTAAGAATAGGGAAGAGAATATAAATAAGAAAGAATTGGATTATGATGATAAATGCTATCTTTGAAGGTCAAAAGACGACTAATGTTGAAAACAAACGACAGAGAAAAAGAAAATCGTAAATGAAGTAAGAAAGAGTGATAAATAAAAAGATCAAACATGACGCAAGCAACAGCGTCATCAGAGGACATTTTGATGTAAATACATAATTAGAAAAGATTAAGATCTTCAATTAAGGATTAGAAACAAAGAAAGCTTGCATGAGCATTGGTCACACGCTGTCTTATTAAGATAAGATGTTAACGACCAATATGAAAACCCTATCTGATTGAAAATCATATTGATGTGAGATAAAAAGAGACAAGGAATTTCAAAGAATAGTACGTCATGCTTAAAGGAAATAAATCAATGGATATGCAAACGAATAAAGAAGTATATGAGATATCTAGATACAAGAAAAAGATTAAATAAGTTTTACAAGAAAAGTGAAGACCTCATAAGGATACATCCTGAAGATTCACCTCATGGATAAAAATCGGATGACAACAACATTAATACAAAAGGAACTACGTAAGTAGAAAAGCATAAGCTAATTGAGTATTCATATTACTCAACAAGGAACAACGAGATAGAGGATTGTAAGTACATATGTATACGACTAATATTATCATAAGAGAAGAAGATGTTTAAGATCAAGGTCAAGTCGTAATAACGACTGAATGAAAAAGATTGAATAGTGCAAACTAAGAAGTTGTTTACATCAGCCGGCGATGAATAAGAAAAACCTAAGAATTAGGACTATCATCTTTAATGATGAGACATCATTAGAACGAACTGCCATTGAACATCAGTAATGAACTGAAAGTTCAATTATGAATACAAAGTTGATAGTATTAAATATCAGACAAAGAACATATGAAATGATTATGTATAAGAAATACAAGAGAAGTAGGCCACATAAAGAGATAAGGACATGATAGTCGTCAATGACGACTGATATTAATGCACAAAAAGTACAGAACTTGAATAATAACTCCATGTGCCAACAAGTATCATAAGGTATACGGTATAATTACGTATATGGATTAAAATAAGTAAGAAGAGTATACGAAAATTCGAGGACGAATTTTTATAAGGGGGGAAGAATGTAATACCCCAAAAGATTTAAGTATTTAATTGGACTAAGTGTCCAGTTCTGATTCGCCAGGGTAGCGATATCGGGAATAATTTCCAAGAAATTAAAGGAATTTAATATCATATTCCAATTCTAAAGTTGGAATTTTAAATTAAAAGGAAAAATATCAAGAAAAGTCCTGAACTAGAGTTCAGGGACTAAAGTGGTAATTTAGCCGCATAGATCCCGAAGTGAAAATTATTTCGCCAAGGTCCGCGAAATATTTTATAATATGGTGAAAATTCCAAGTCAATCGGAGACCTTTTAAAATTTGGACGCGGATACATTTTGGACTAAATTGCAACTTTTGAGAAGTTTCAGGGGCCAAAGTGTAAATTAGCCCATTAAACCTCGGAAATAGTAGTTAAAAGACTATAGACGGAAATAATAATTTTGGGATAGTATCATTTATTTGGATATAAATAATACGTACGGAATTGAGTTAAAAAGGATAATTTAACTGTTAGGTTAAATTAGAAAGTTTAAAAGAGAAATGGTTTAGGTTAAAGAAATGAAGGACTAAAGTGGCTAATTAGCCAATCTATATAAAGAAAAGAAAGAGATCAGATGGAAGGAGAGGAAACGTACAGAAGAAAGGAGAAAGAACGTTCGATCGATTTCGATCCGTCGCCGTTTCGCTGTTTCTCGCCCAAATCACGAGTTCTTTATATCGATTCGTTCAGAATTCGATTCTCTATCATCGTTAAGCTTCAAATCGAGGTAAGCTTGACGTTTTTATTGTGAGAATTGGTAATTTAGGGTTATTTCGTTTAAACGAATCGAACGAATTATAATCGCGTTTTAATCGACGTTTTTGAAATGGATATTGTCAGCAATAGCTTGTAGATCGCGTTAGGGGCATCGGAGCACGTCGGATTAGCCCTGAAATAAATTTCCGGGGCTTTGCGATCGCACAGCATGCTGTGCGAACGCACAGCTGAGGCAACTGTGCGAACGCACAGTGCCCTCTGTGCGATCGCACAGCCAACAAGCTTGCCTGTTTGTGCATTTTCTTGCCCTATTATGACCCGGTTATTCGACTTCGAGTATGTCGGATGTTGAAAATGGATTATAAACCTCGAAAATAGGAAATTTGGATATCGAACATAACGTGTTCGACTAGAGTTTCGAGATATAAGGAACCAAATTTTATAAATTAGGGTTTTGAGATTAAGTCTACGTTTATAAATTAAACGTACATATGATTTGAATAGGAACTTGACGTATTGTTAAGATACCAGGCCGTCGAGGTAGAGTAGCTACGAGATCAAACGATGCACGGAGCTTACGTATTCGGGTGGCGATAATGCAATTTTGGATAGCGGTCAATGTGAGTGGCAACTTACTTTCGCGTATTATTATTATTAAAGTTATTTTCATATATTATGAATATTATTATTAATCCATCGCATTTATATGATTTGCTCGTATAAGATGTTATGTTCAGTGAATTTGATTATATGAATGTTGTTATATTCATTGTTTTGAATATAAATATCTAGTGTGCGATCCGAAGAAATCAACTACCTATTGGGTGTCAATAGACTGTGTGATCATCAGTATTTGAGTCAGTCTAGCGTGTCTAGATTGTCTATGAGATTATGAGATCCGCATATGATAGGAATGCGATACGCATGAGAACTCGATTACGGTGTAACCTGAGCCCCGTATCTAGTGGGTTGGACCCACCAGTGAGTTGGACTCACACTTGGAGATTAAGAGATTGGTCGCGGCTAACGTGGTTGAGTGTGGACACTCCCGGGTCGGACCATTTGGATCAGTTTGATTTGAATAGTCAGAATAAGATAAATTAAGAGTTTAAGATTAGGGTTTCGGTCGGATCTGCTATTTGCGAATATTATGTTATTTTCATATTATATTGGAATATATATATATATATATATATATATATATCTATATATATATATAGATATATAGATATATATCTATATAGATATATATATATATAGATATATAGATATATATCTATATAGATATATATATATATATATATATATATATATATATAGATATATATATATATGTTTGAGTATGCGATGTGTATTTTCATAATACCGATAATAAGTTGCATACTCGCTCAGTATTTTCCCAAATACTGATCCCTCACTCTGATGTTTTCAGGTAGCCGGAGTCGGATCAGACAAACCATCTCCACTGTGCCAGAAGTCATTGGACTTGCACAAGTATGAGTTCTTAGAGCTGCAGTAGTCAGTAGTTGTCAGTGTTAGATAGACGCTTTAACTTTAAATGATACTTTATTAGCTATAAGTGTATTATTTGAAAGAGTTTTTCCGAAAATGTTTTAATATATATCATACATTATACTTTTATTTGCGAAAAATTATTAGTGGTTTTAGGCTTGTTACGGGTTTCGGAGCTATCACTCCCATTCCCTAGCGCCGGTCTCGGCTCAATAAATTGGGTCGTGACAAAAACCGTTGAATTTGGTCAAGAATCGATCACCTGAGCATCAAACCTATGTAAACTCCATCAAAGCTTAAAATCATATCTTTATCTAAAAATAAATTCAACCAAATTTAACCATTAGTCACAAATTGACAAGCTTACCTTAGTTACCTTTGGATTTGCGATTGATTTGCAAAAAGAATTGTTGAATTTGGTGAAAAAATGATGGAACTAGGAGATAAATGTGGTGTTCGGCCTTGATGAGAAAAAATGCGGGTTTGGAGAGTTTGGTTTCTTACATCAAATGAATGAAGTGAAGATGATAAATATAACTCGTTCTCTAAGAAGTTAATGATGTCATAAAATGGCTAAAATCCATTTAAACTCAAATGGCTAAATTGCAATTTAACTAATTTATGTGATTAGTCCTTTAACTTATTAATTGAGATGCTTTTGGAAAGCGATAAACATTGGTATGCCCAAGTGTAGTTGGTTATACATACAAGGTCACAGATACTTTTTAACCTCGTTGACTTCGAGTGCCTATCCCTCGCGCGTGTTTTGACCATCGGTCTGGTTAAAGTCGAGTCTCGATCATATCACGAGAGTTGTGCGTCTCGTTGATCTGGTTCTACTGGTTTGAACTGCGGTGGATTCCGAGTCTCTATCATATCAAAAGATTGTTAACGATTTATAAGTATTTAGAACGAAAAGAAACGATACGTGAAACGTGAATGATTGGTATTTCAACTTTCAAAAGACATCTGGGACGAATCATGGTGATTAAATAGACAAGTGACTAGTATGAGGAAAAGATACAAAAGTGTTACGAAGGTCGAGTATAAGATTCAACATGGATTTTACTCGACGAATCGAGAAGTCTTAAAGGAATGTGAAAATAAAAGATTGAAATTAGTTTCACTGACATAACGAATGTCAGTAATGGATGCATCTCATAAGTATAAGTGAATACAAATGTATTGAATGTTAACGTGATCCAGCAGAAGTAACGTTTAAGGTTTTCATTGATGATTGGAAGGATAAAAATGAAAAGTGAAAACGACGACAAAGGAATATGTGGAAGAAATTACGAAAGTTACACAAGAGATAGTACTAATGAATGAAATTAAGAGATATGAAAAGAAGTAATGGGTTGCAATAAGAATGAATCGTAAGTATAAGTATTTATACGGAGTTCAAGTACAAGGAAAAGTACAACAAGGAAATAAAGAGTTATTAGAGGAGTTTATAAATGTCATTTTTATGATTTCAAGTATAAAACTATCTATGGATTCATAAACCAACGTGAAGCGAATGGTTTTAACGAAAGACGTATAATAGAAGAGAGGCAAGGTACCTATCAAAAGTAATAACGAGATGGATAGTCAGATTGACTAATTAAGTCCAATACTTTCTTAGAACCAAAGAGTTAATGAAGAATCGAACCATGATTGTTCAAGAATCTAAAAGATCAGTAACGACATAAAAGTATAACAATGTGAAGATTAAGATAAGGTATCCTTGGATAAGGAATGTTTAGTAAAAACAATAAGTTATAAAGATAAAAAGTTGTTGAAAGAATATGAAAGAACAACGATACCTCAAGAGGCAGATCGAAGAAGCATGAAGAATGCATGTAGCTATTGACAAGTATAGGCTACAAAACTAAATTATGAGTATAGGAATTAGAAATAGAATCTCCAATGAAGAGAAAGTAGTACTAACCAGAGAAGTGAATGGAATCAAAAGATTGAGAAATAAGATACATCAGAGAAGGCAGATGTTAAATATATCAAGTGATACTAAGAGTGCATTCAACTTCATGAGATTAGAAAATCATGAAGTGTGAAAAAGGAAATATGGGTTTAGACGATACAAGTTTCGAAAAATGCATGCGGACAGCACGATAAAAACAAACATTCAAAAGAGATTTGACTTATGATACAAGATCATGAAGTCAATAAATTAACCAAGCAGAGTGTCGATAAGAAACAAGGACATAGTATCATTTCCCTCTATGATCACCTAGAGTGAAGTTATACATTATAATAAGATACATCACAATAAGAGAAAGGATATATAGGTAAGATTAGCAGGAATATATATATAAGATATAATTAATTTGGATAAGTAATTTGAGTAATGAAAGCAAGGAACCTCGCTACATGCAAATAGGTAGTAAGTCGTTACGAAACAACAAAATACAGAAGTTCAAAGAACATGAGGGATTATGAGGACGACAATTTGTAGCATCCATATGAGATTAAGTCGCCAAAATTTGCAAGCAAAGTAGTGAGAGATAAAGAACAAGATTGTCAGTAATTCAAGTAAAAGAACGACCGCGGTACGCCAAAAAGAATAGTGATAGTCGTATTCAAACGACGTCAAATACATGAAAAAGGAGGTAAGCGTGCAATGCAGCGGATGATAATAACGTTTGAACGCAACTCCACTATCAGAAGATTTATCAAGTTATCCCGAGAAAGGTCAAGCGGTGAAGATAATTCTCGAACGATTCGACTACAAGCGGTAGAGATGACCGAAGAATTATCGAATAAAGAAAAACCAGTAAAGACCATCAGTATAAAAGTATGAAAGTTGCGGATAAAGAAGGAACCTATGGTAATAGTTCCATGAACGAGTTAGTTCGTAAGAAAAGTACATGTGAGCAACGGAAGAAGATATGAAGTAGAAACATTCGTATTTGTTTATCTTAGATACGTGGCAAAAGTTTTAAATTCGAGGACGAATTTATTTTAAGGGGGGGTGAATGTAATACCCCAAATATTTTGGAATAATTAAATTGTGTCATGTGCCGTGAATTTCGATAAATTAAATTAAGAAGGATTTAATTTAATTATATCGGGAATAAAGAATAATACTTATTGAGTAGATTAGCGGGAATTAAGGAAATAATTTCGGAAATTAATATAAAATAATTTATAAATCCCGTAATGGAATTTATTTCGCCAAAGTCCGCGAAATAATTTATAATATTAGTGGTAAAAGTTTCGAGTCGATCGGAGATCGTTTAAAATTTGGACGCGGATGCGTTTAGGATTAAATTGCAATTTTGGAAAAGTTTAAGGGCTAAAATGTAAATTAGCCAATTGAGCCTCAAGAATAGAAATTAGAGGATTATTGACGGGAAATAATAATTTTAGAATCGTATTATTTAATTGGATATAAATAATACGTAAGCAATTGAGTTAAAGTAATCGTTAAGTTAAAATAGAAAGTTTAATAAGGAATTGGTTTAAGTTAAAGAAATGAAGGATTAAAAGTGGAATTTAGCCGAATATATATATAAATGAGATGAAGAGAAAGAAGGAACCAGAGCCTTCTTCTCCTTTCTCAGCTTCTTTCCTTTCCTTCGACGATCATCGCCGTTCCGCCGCTCGATCTCCGTTTCTCGTCCGTTTCCGACGTTCTATGGCTCGAATTGATCGGATTTCAACGGGTAATCACGGTAAGCTCGACGTTTTAACTATTGGATGGTTATATTTTGAGTTATATCGATTTAAAGTTTTAGGCCACGAAACGATATAATCGTTTTAATGGTTTTAGGATTGAGATATAGCGTTTTGATTATAGATTAAGCGTTTTAGATGAGTTTAGAGCGTTTTTACGATAATAGCACGTCGGAACGCCCCTGAAAACGATTCTGGGGATCGTGCACGAAAGTGCACGATCGTGCACACGAGGTTCACGAACGTGCACCATCAATGGTGCACGAACGTGCACCTATGTGTGGTGCACGACCGTGCACCAGCACGACGTGCACGATCGTGCACCCCAATGCACGAACGTGCACCCGGACTTTGATACCTCAGTGATACCGTTTTGATATTCCATTTATATTCGCGTATCGAGACTTAAAATCAATAGATTATCGATTAATTTAAGACGTTAACTTAACGAGGTTAAAAGGAAATTGATTTAGAAATGATGTTAGATCTGAAAACAAGTTAGAAACCGTTTATCGGGATATATGTGGAAAGCACGACGGTTAATGAACTTAGCGTGTCACGTCTCGAGTCTAGAGTCAATCCTATAATAGGATTCTGACGTGAGTCAATTATTTTAAAATAGTTCTAGATCCGGCGAGGCAAGGAGCCGCTGGACCAGGAGCTCGGGAAGCTAGACGTTTCTGAGCACCGGCACCGGAGTATTTTTGGGATAAGCGGTCACTGTGAGTTTATATGATTTGCTTTAAAAGTATTTACTTAAGCAATTATTTTATATTGCTTATTATTTGAACTACATGTTTTATATGCGAAACTTTTATACGAATTGCATATGCTTGATTTGAAACTAGTATTGATCCGATGGAACGTGCTACCTATTGGGCGACAATAGGGCTGTGTGATCACCAGTTTTGATATGACTCAGCTGGGAGCTGATGATGAATATGAAATTTACGATTGGGTTTATGATTCTAATACGAGAGAGCACTCGGCTACGGTGTAGTCTGGAGTCCCCGTATCTAGTGGCTGGGCCACCAGCGAGTTGGACTCGCAATTGATATTTATGATTGGGTTGATCGATTGATTATTAGTATGTTTGTGGATTAGGGTTTCAATCAGATCCTGTACTTGGCTGCACGAGGTTTGAACGTTATTGCATTGTTTTACGCTTTATGTTTTATATGGATACTTATTAGTAAATGTATAAACTCACTCAGTATATCCCCATATACTGACCCCTCAAAGTCTTTCTTTCAGGTCAAAGCGGTTTAAAGGACGGACTTCCTTTCCTTCTTCCGGAAGTCTATGATAGTGAAAGGGTATGTCAAAGGATGTTTCCTCGTAGAGCTGCAGTAGTTGGTAGATGTCTGTATGTAATGTCAGGTTTATATTCAAACGGTAATATTTAAATGGGCAACTCTGATTTGAGATAAAAGTATATATACATTATAATTGTTTATAAAGAACGTATTTTAACCGTTGATTTCGTAACCAATTTCCATGAGTGGAATTGGTCAAGATGTTGATTAGAGATAGGGCAGTGCTGGACATGAGTTGTCGCTCGGTAAGACCCTAGTCTATAATAATGATTCGCGATGATTTTCAGAAAGTAGTAAAGATGTTTTGGTAATTATAATAATAAAGTTTAAAAGGGTTTTCTGAAAATGTTTTATATAATATATTTAATTCGCGAAAAATTTATAGTGGTTTTAGGCTTGCTACGGGTTCCGGAGCTACCACTCCCGTTCCCTAGCGCCGGTCTCGGCTTAATAAATTGGGTCGTGAAAGAGAGGGTCCTTAGAATTACGGGTATGAGTCTTTTGCTCGTTTGCTGGCGAAGTGGATGCGGAATCCAGCTTCGAATATGGTCCTTGTGCAACGTTCTTGGAGAATTAACACGTGTTTTATGTGTGTTAGACGTATGAAAAATTCGGCTTTGGCTAGTATCTAGGGGAAGGATCGAATTATGCTGGTATTTTTTAGGGTTTGTGTGCCACCTTTAGCTAGGCTGACTTAAGGTTAAATATATAGTTCTCTAATTAGGGTTAGGGTTTACATTTGTCTATTTACAGTCTTGTCCTGTTAAAGTTTGATAGGGGTTGAAAAAGTGTTAAGTGATATGCTTTTAGGATTAGGATTAGTATTAGAATTTTAGATTTTTAACTATTTACATTAGGATTATAACTTTAATTTTCGGATTTTGACTTGCTAGCTAATTAAAAAGGTGCTAAAAATCTGTTTTCGTGCCTAAAAGTATCAAAACTCTACTCATACCCTATGGGTTTGGTTATGGTCAATATCAATCCGTAAAACTTGCAAATTGGCCCGTAAACTTCTAAAATACTGCAATTAGTCCAATTTCTAGACTTAGACTACAATCTCTTTGGATTTTTATAGGCTATTTGTGCTTAATAGTGTTTTAGTCCTCCAAGTTTGCATCTATACACTGATTCGCCTGCTTGGAATCTAACAAGCAAATTTGTAACTCGTCACCCGGATGGATTTCTCAAGATATCATCATTGGACGCTTCAGTCCCTTATCACTTTTTACCTGTCCAAAAATAGGTGTCTACACTGATTTAGTTAAAGCCCAAATTATTGGGACCGTAGGTAACAATCCTAAAATTATCATATTAGGCTTGTTGATAGGGGTAAACGAACTGAGCCGAGCCAAGATTTGGAGTGATCATTTTCGGCTCGTTTAGCGAACAAGGTGTTCATGTTTGGTTCATGTTCAGTCGAGCTTTAAAGAGAGTGTTCATGCTCGGTTTGTTTAGATTTTATAGTGTTCATGTTTAGCTCGTGTTCTTTTGTTTAGCCGCTAAACGAACCAGCTCACGAACAAACTCGCGAACGAGCTCAATAAGTGATAAACGAGTAAGTTCATGAACAAGTTCGCGAATGAGCTTGATAAGTACTAGACGAGCTCATTCGTGAGACTGTTTGTTTATTGGTTAAACGAACGAATATGAGCTCCGCTTGTATTTAAACGAACAAACACGATTACAACCTGAAAAATTATAAAAAACAATATCTAAAAATTATGTTTCCAAACATATACTAAAATTTATCAAAACTACATTGTTTTGTTTACTCCATATAATTTTAGGATTATTTAAGATAATTATATAAAGTAATTTGAATATGAGTTAGTTCACGAACACCTAATCGAGCATCTAAGCGAGCTTATTCGCAAACTATATACGAGCTCGTTCACGAACTTGTTCATGAACTCTCGAGCTTGTTCACGAACTACTAATCGAGCTGTTCGTGAAGTTAAACGAGCTGAACACCACTATGTTCATGTTCGGCTTGTTTATACTGACGAACATAAAATCAAGTTCGAGGTTGGTTCGTTTAGAATGCGAATGAACACAAACTGAGCTCTTATCGAGCTGCTCGTGAACAACTCGGTTTGTTTACGGCCCTACTTGTTGAGGAATTGTTTACACCAGCGCAAAAATAAAGAAGGTCCAAAAGAGTCGAATGGGCTTATTTTTGTATTGAGGCCCATGGAATTCGGTAGGCTTAGGAATATGAATTAGACTTAAATTATGATTCTAGATTATGATGGCTATAAATAGCTGAGCATTTATTTGTTATATGGATCATTCAATCAATCAATCAAAAATTAAAGTCTTGTTCTTTTTATCTCGCAATCCCCAAATTATTCTTAATTTAGGAGTAGAATTGATATTAATCTCGTTTGGGTTTTTTAACCTCCATATTAATCCATGTAGTTTAACCGGTTGACTTTATTAGCCTAAAATCTTTGTGTGAATCTTAGCATTGGTTCAGTTAAAGCATCAAGTCTAAACAGTACCCATTAATAAATTCAAAGATTTCAGTTAGAAATTATTTCCCTACGAACAACTATATACAGCATATACTAAATAGATGTAGCATAGGGCAAGTACCAATCACATGATTTAATGATTTCTCAGCTCGAAAACAAAAAGAACATCGAGAGAACAAATGTAAGACTTTTGAACAAAAAATATTCGAAAGTATTTTTTTTTGAAATCAACATAGAGACCATTGTATTAACTCTCGAACAAAAGCAGTTACAGTACAGGAAACAGGGTAAACATGTAGATCTAATAAAGAAAAAATGTCTTATGCTACAATCATAAGCGACTTAGTCGTAGGTCTGCCTTAAAAAATTTATAAAAAGGTAAATCAAATAATTGCGCTAGATTTGAATACTAACTTGATTTTTAAGAAATCTGCGCATGGATACTTGAATTATTGTAAAAATCAATAACAAACAAACTGAAACCATCACAAGAAACTTGAATAAATCAAGAAAACTTCAAAAAAACATGATTCATCAAGACTCGGAATAGGTGATTGCTCAGAACGATAAGATCTTGATCGAACTTGGGAAATATTGTTATATCACAACATATCGTAAAACACACTAAAACACACAAAAAATCTCCATAAAAAGAATTATTTTTATTAACAACAAATTAATTTTCGCCAAAGAATTATTATTCTAAAAAATAAAAAAATATATACCTACGGGTGGAGAGAAGGCGATGAACCGGTCATAAACCGAAGATCACCGCCTCGCCACCCTCAAATGAAAGCGGCGGTAAATAAGAGATCAAATCCTGTAGGAGCTTCTCTTTAAAGCCCGAAAGTAGGATAATATACCTCCAAATTACTTATGCTCCTAGCTACTTTAAAAAGAGCAATTATGAAATGATTATAAGCACATATGAAGTATAAAATACCAGAATCGGCAAAACAATAAAAACTGTACATCAAGATATTTTTATACTATATGATTCATATAGAACATATGAATCTGATAGTCTAATAGAACATGTGAATATTATAATATAATAAATAATACTCTTACAAACATTTGAATCATATGTTTAGAACACTCTAAAATTTATTGTAAAGTAAATTATAAATTTTAGCGTATTTCATAATTGTAATACAAACTTTTAATTTTAATAATTTAAAATATAAATTATTATTTTTTGCAATTTCAAAGATCAGGAGATTTTTTTGAAGGCCATGTACATTTAGGCATCTGGAAATCTGCAATACAAAAGCAAATGAAATGCGGTGAATGAGCTATAACTTAGAAAAAACATATGTCAACAAATGAAATTATACAAATGGATGGAACAAGTAAGCATGGATTGTGAAAATTACCCTAGCTCGGATAGCTTCATGTGGGCCTCAGCATAATCATCAAAGAATTGATCTTCATCCTACATGGTAAAATAAAAATGGAAGCCATATCAGCATCAGCATAAGCAGAATTTAGACATTTGATTTTTTAAACATCAGCAACTAATCTCTTGATTGAAAAATGAACGCTCATAGATAGGCGTGTGATTAGTAATTTTCGTCAACGAGTTTTTTTATTTTTCTTAATCGAAACATAACCAAAATATATACAAACTGAACTGTAACTGGATCGAAATAATTGTTTGATTTTGGTAAAGGTCAATTAATTTGATAATATCTGAAACCATACTCACAGCAGCATATGTTTCAACAAACGGGCGGAAGACTGGGTCGGAAAGAAGAGATAAATCAGTTTTCAATTTTAAAAGTCCTTCAGTCTCTCCAATCAAAAGCTCCCTATAAAAGTTAAAAATACCCAAGATCATACAAAATGCAAGCAGCAGATTACGAATACAATTTTAATACTCACTTGAAGTATGAATTATCGAAGATGAGAGGGTTATTAGTCCAAGGACCCTCAAAACCAGAGCGCTCTTTATGGCACCTACCCTACAATATTCATTTCCGCAAAATATATAAATTGCAGTCCTGTGATCTTATACTCCAACAGTGGTGGAATTATAAATTCATTTCAGCCTAGTCTGAGCTTATTATGATCTTTCCACAGTTTGGAGCGTTTCTCTATTCATTAATTTATGACTTAATTATTTAAAAACCACCCAGGTTGAACTTTTTTTTCGTTTATACCCTGACCTATAAAAAAATTCATTTATACCCTGACGTATGTGTTTATGTTTCACCTCTACCCCAAATTTCAAAAAAAAGATGATTTATTGAAAACAACTAAATATAAGGATTATTTTATACTTTTTTCTATTAAAAAAATACAAAGAAATACTTCATCTTTAAAAATGTTCAAAAGTAAGGATTATTTTAAACTTTTTTCTAAATGAAAAGAGGTTAATTTAGTGCCTCGGGATAAAAGTGAAACATAAACACATACGTCAGGGTATAAATGAATTTTTTTATAGGTTAGAGTATAAACGAAAAAAAAATTAAAGGTGAGTGGTTTTTAAGTAATTAAGCCTTAATTTATTTACCGACTCATTTCATTTTTTAAAATTTATATATGAATTTGGGCTGAACTTTACACCAGCCTTACTGTAGTTTTGGCGTTGTGTCGATATATCATAATTAGAAGGAATTATTACTAATTACTCCCTAACGCTAGATCATAATTACTGGTTACCCTAAGACTTTTGAAAAATCAACTGTTTAATGATTAAATTAATTAGTACATCTTCCATTAAGTAACTCTATTATTTGACTCACTCAAAGGATCTGATTATCAAAATAAAGTTCATTTTGACCCTCAAACTTTTCTTTTTCCCCAAAAAAGTTCACAAAACTATTAAAAATGCAAATACTTTTTACAAATAAGTTCAAATTACTTATGGAACCATAATATTTTTATAAATATTTTAATTAATTAAAATAAATATAAAAAAATTTAATCAAAATAAAATTTAAAAATATTTAAAAATTAATTAAATTATAACTTAGTTTATTAAAAAGTTTAGAACTTAAATTATTTTATCTAGTTTAAAATATAAAATTGGTATGATTAAATTAAAATCATACAAAAAACATAGCTGAAACAAAATATAATTTAATTTTGAATTTTTATTAAATAATCTTCAAAATAATTATATAAATATATTTTTAAATATTATGGCTTATCAAATCATTATAAAAAAATTTCAAAACTTATTAGATGTTTTTTATGATTTTATTAATTTATAAATATTTTTGAACGAAAAATAAATTTATGGAATAATTAATTTTTTTTTTAATAAAAGACCTTTTAACTAACGGAAGAGGATAAAGTTAATTTAATCAAACGTTGAGGAGAGAATGAGAAACTAATAACTATAACATAATGTTAAGCAATAAGTGGTAATTATCGTAATTAAAATAAGGTAAATCCGAAACCAACCAAGGTATGGCCACCGGAGAGAGCAACAATATCACGCTCACTTAGACCCATCGCGCCGCAAAAGACAGCCCTCAAGTGATCGGCACCTGAAAAAAACAACTCATATGTTTAGAACATTCCAGTACGCTAATTAAACTCATCTTTTAGTCAATTAATTTATGAACTAAGGATCACTTTACCCAATCAACTTGGCATAAAATATTAAAACATTCAAATCAGAAAAATCGGATCACTCTTACTCCAAATTTGTCAAGACCGGCTCAAAAAATTCCTATTCTAATATGGCACCTTAATTAGATAGTGAGTTTTATAAATATTAATATTCATTCTAATTAATTAAGGGGCTTTTTTAATCTTTTTTTAAAAAATTAACTTTTTTTTGATATCCGGCGAGGAGGAGGCTCCTCCTCATCGGAAAAAAGTGACCATCTGAATTCGTCTCAGGCGATCCCAGATGCGTTTAAGGCGAACCCAGAACAGACGCATCTGGGTTCGCCTCAGATACGTTTCTCAGACGAGGAGGAACTCCTCCTCGCCAGAAAACGGAATGTTTAAAAAATAAATTATTTTTTATTAAAATATAAAATATAGGATTAATTTGATATATAAAATTTTAAAATTAAAAGGACTAAATTGTATTTATTTTAAATATTAGATATTTAATTTAAAATGTTAAACAAAAATTAGGATCATTTTAAATTTTTTACTATAAAAAACCATCTTAAAAATAAAACCACTATCAAAACCGAAAAGTGTATCTCACTCTCTTAGGTGATAGTGGAGAGGTGGTTTTTTATACCAAATTTGACAAGTTCAGGATTTAATTTTTTTTTATTAATTTGAACATTTTTAGTATTTTGTGCCAAGTTTAAGGGGTAAAGTGATCTTTTGTTCATTAATTTATCGTAGAATTATAATGAACCAACCTTTATTAGCATTAGGAAGACGACCTTCTGGAGGTGGCTTAAGCTTGTCCTGGGATAATGAGATGACTAAA
Source organism: Mercurialis annua (assembly GCF_937616625.2). NCBI lineage: Eukaryota > Viridiplantae > Streptophyta > Magnoliopsida > Malpighiales > Euphorbiaceae > Mercurialis > Mercurialis annua. Next base: position 50,598,903 of record NC_065570.1, on the reverse strand, counting down.
TAGTAAGTACTAATTAAACATCATAGACATAGCAATTTCTAAGAGGATATTGAAAACTTATAAAATTTAAAAATTTAAAATAAAATAATAAATATAATTTCTTCAAAAATAAAAAAAAAAGTAAAAAAAACTAGGTTAATATCTTAATAAAATCAAACATTTTTGGGTTCCATTAACTCTAACCAAATGTTTCAAAAATATTGTTTTTAGCCTATTTTGTATTTTTAGATTTCAATTTAGTCATTTATGCAATTTAATGATCTATTCATTCAAAACACCAATGTTTTTTAAATTTGCTCAGTTCTAACCCAACTTAATATTTTTCCAATTGAAAAATACTTATCAAAATTATAATACATGATGGAATTTAAAAATTGGTCACAAGTAAAAACAATCTACAGGATTCAGTATTTTTAAAATAATAGTTGGATATATATTTGTTAAAGGTTAAAATTTTAAAAAAATTAATAAAAAATAACCGCACTCTTAAAGATTTAGCTCTTTTTAAGCGATTGGGCCATAAAATAAAAAATATAAATTTATTATTTAATAAAAAAATTCAAGTTCAACTTTGTTTGGTGCAGATATAGAAGAGCTACTAGCATAATTCAAGTATACATAATTATTGTTAAATATAATACATTTAAGCCTATGACTCAAAAAAATAAAATAATACAAATATCAAAAGATTTCAATACAATCTGAACCATTATAGGTATTCAAATTCGAATAAAAAATAGAAGAGTTAAGACACTTGAATTAAAAAAAGGACCATAAATAATGTTCCCAAAAATCGAATTCTTTAAGATTTTTTTTTTGATAATTGGGGAGGGGAGCATTTGTGGGAGGAATTATAATATTGAAGCAGCATGTTCAATTTGGTTAATGCACCGTTAAATGCCGATTAAAAAAAAGCAAAATTAGATCACAATTGGTAATTAACACTTGGAATAAAACTATTAAAATTATTAATTTAGCCTGGTAAAAGTCAAATGAGGTCGAATTATTATATTTATGAGACTTTTTCTAATTTAGATTATTATACTACTTTCCTTTTTATTTAATTGTTCTTTTAAATTAAATTGCTTGTATCAAAAAAAATATTTATCTTAAATTACAAAACTAATTTAATTATATTTATTAACTATATTAATAAAAAATTACTTTTAAAAATAAAATTATTAACTTCACTACTATTAATAATTTGTCTTTAAAAATTACATTTTTATTTAATAAAATAATTTAATAAACTATTCAATTTAAAATATATATAATTATAAAACTCACATAAAAGTCCTAAGGTGACATCTACTTATAGGTAAATATTTTTCTTAAAAAGGAAGCTAATAACGGTGGGAATATTACTTATATAAAGTATTATAAATTAACTTTTTGATTTTGAATTCTTTTATATTTGAATTACTTTTAAATTATATATAATTTTTAATAGAGATTAAACTTTGTCAACAATTATAGCCATGATTTTACAAACTCTTATTTAGTTATATTTCTTATATATAAAATCCTATTTTGACTGCGAAATTGTAATTGTAATTTCAATATAACATTAAATATATATCTTAATTGATATTTTGCTATTATAATAATATAAAACTTTAATAATAAATTATACATTACTTGTCTGTTAAATAGAAAAAAAAAAACTTTTACCATGATTAGAAAGGTAGTTAATTATAGTTAATTTGTGATAAAATTATTAAACTATCCTCTTTTATATTTTAAAAATAAATATATGAATTGATTATTTGCACAAATCTAAATGCACATTTAGTGCTGATACGATAAGATTTTAATGTTATTTCAATAATTAATGTTTAACTAATACTAAATTTTTATTTTTATAAGACAAAAAACGACTACTTTTTCATCGTTACGAGACGTAAAGAGTCATAAACCATGTTTATTGTAAATCTAGAACAAATTAAACAATTTTGAAAATGGACATAAAAACGAATTAATAATAATTTATCACAAATTGAAAGATTATATTTAGTATTTCAATTGTCCCGATAAATATAACATTCTTAGAAAACAACAAATTACTAACGAAAATCCTGATTTAGCGACGAATTTTAATATGTTAGCGATAGAAAATTGATTTAGCGACGGGTTTCAACCTTTTAACGATGGAAATATCTGTTGCTAAAAGACTTTTTCTAGTAGTGTAAATAACAACCACCTCAAAAAAAATGAAAAAGAAAACGATTATAACTGATTGTTGATGACTTAAAAGTTAAACTTAAACATAGCAAAAAAAAAAGTAGTTTAATGTTAACCTCTCTTCCTGGGTGGAAGGGGATCTCAGGTCCACTGGTGATTTCAACAGCAACAATGCCAGCAAGCTACAATCATTCAATTTAGTCAAAAACCAAGCAAATAAATAATCAGAACAGTTAAATTGAGCTAATATTATTAGAGTTAATTGCAAAACATAAACTTTAGCGTATATTTGAATTTTAATACGAAATATCAATTTCATCAATTGAAAACTTGAAATATGTAAATTTTTACAATTTAAAATAGCAAATAAATTTTCAAAATAATATTAATCGATATGAATGTCAAAATATATTATCATGTCACTGTTCGGACGTTCATCGGAAAATTATTCAATTATCCTAATTGGTAGAAATTACTATTTTGAATTTCCAAGGAAAAATATTGCCTTAAAATAATAAAAGAAAGCTAAAATTTATAATTTAATTTGCATATTATTGTCACTATTCACCTGATAAAAATCAGCATAAGTGAGAGTAGGGAACTGTTCTTTAAGAGGTTCAAGAAGTCTAACAGCTATATCAAGCCCTGTATTAGCTTTATGTGCTAACTCAGCTGCGAGTCTCATGGTTCCAAATGGTCCACCAGTCTCTGATATGCACTCATATGTCCCAGCTGAATGCCATCTATAACACCATAACAAAAACGACATTGTTTATTATGTATTTTATTGTCACAACGCAAAAACGACATTGTCAAAATGCACAAAAAGAATGATACACACGCGAGACGGAGCATGAAAGGAGCACAACTCTTCTCCGCTATTAGACCTCTAAGTTTCCTCTTGGCTTTATCAACAGCCTTTTGGTACTCTTCGCCTACTTCTGGATACTCCTTTATCATCTTTTTGCTGATTCTGCAAACATCAAAATCATACATCAAAATAATATAAAACAAGTTTATTCATAGTATACAAAAACACAAAGGAGCTTAGTCATCCAAAAAAGCTACAAAAATTGGACAAAACTTGGCAGAAAATGAAAAACAAGCAGGAGACTTTGGAATGATGAAATTAATGAAATTTATCGATACTATATATAAGGGGACAGCCACATTGATAAGTATATTTCAAAGTTTTGATTAAATTTTATTAATGTGGACAGAACAAATAATATTCTCTACATCATTCGGCATGTTATCAGCCAGATGACCTAGATCCATCTCATTGATGACAAAACTGATTATATAATTGCTGTAGCTGATGTAAATAATATTCTAAAACTATTTTTAACTAGCAAACTCAACGTTGAATTTAAATAGAAAATAATCAACTTGAATTTTGAAAATTGGAGTATAATCTATGTTAATATAGAATTATAACTACGTGCATATTCAGAGTAAGTATATACTATTGGATAGTCAGATGTAAATAGAATTGTAATGAAAAGTTTCAACATCACTACCAATATATTAATTAAAATAAATAAATGAAATTAAAATTAATCGCTGTAATAGAATTATGGTCTACAAAAGGTTATCAGTATGTAATATATTTTAGAGCAAATTATTCTGAAATTTTTTATGTATTGGCATAATTTTCATTTTGGTATTTTTTGTTTCCATTTTTATCTATTTTTGGTGTTAGTTAATCGAATCAAAGGAATAAATTAAAAAAAATTAATTTTCAAAAAATGATATGATACCCCACTTTTGTTTTTGTCTAAGATTTTGTCTCTCAAATTTAAAATTAATTTATTCCTAAGTCTTTTAACTTAGTTGACTAATATCAAAAATAGACCAAGAGATAATCAAATCGTTTGATTTTTAAACAAAAATGACAAAAGTGTGAATTATAATAAATATGAGAAGTTTTAAAATAATTTTCTATATATTTAAATATTTAAATTTAATATCTATACAGTAAGACCTTATAAGAGAAATTCAGGAGATTACCTAAAAAATTAAAAATATTCTCAAAATTTAACTCAAAACTGAAAGTTTGCAAATGTGCCTAAAAAATTTAAATATTTATTTTCTTACTCTGCAGTTAAAATCAGTTGTAAACAGTTTCGAAAACACACAATTGAAACTGTCTTACAAAACGTTTCGAATATAGTATCTAATAGTGTTTCAAACAATTTCAAAAAAAATACAATTTGAAATTGTTTTATAAACCGTTTCAAAAACAGTTTCTAATGAAATTTCAAACGGTTTTTTAAAAAATAATTTAAGACCGTTTTAAAAAGTTGTTTCTATTTTAGTTCTAAAAGGTCTCAAAAAAAAATTAATTTAAATTTTTGAAGCAGTTTATAATACAGTTTCAAACAGTTTTTAAAAAACATAGTATTTTTATAAATTTTCAGAGGAAAAAATAAATTTTCGAAAAAAAATGTGTAAAAATAAATTTTCGAAAACGGAATATTTTTGCGAATATTTTTAAAAACAGAGTATTTTTTACAATTTCTCACCTTATAATAGTATGAGATGTATTAAAATAATAAAATAGCAGTTATAATTTATTATTTATTGTTAAATAAAATAGTAAAAATATTAATGAGTCAAATTAGGATCAAAGTCCAAGGTATATGTTCTAGTATTTTTGTCTGCAGCCGTTGGATTGGATATTATCGGGTGGTTGTGAAAAAGTCTATTAAATGCGGTTTTTTCTCTCTTTTTTAGTACAATTTTTTTTTTTTTTGATAATTTGGGGAGGGAGAGCGCTTGTGGGAGAAATCGAACCCACGACCTAGCAGTTTGCTGCTTAGCGCTTATACCATTTTAGTACAAGTTAAGGTGGTGCGAATTGAGAACTATGCAGGAAGAATAATAGAAAGAAAAATATTTTATAACACACCATTTTAATCTATTTTATTTAAAATTTTTTATAAAACAGTATTTTATTCGTCCAATAAAAATATATATTTCAAAAAATAAAAATATTTATTTGTATAAATAATTTATAATTTTTTTTTAAATAGATCTCAATCATAAGACAACACTTTTAAAAAGGTGCATTAAATAAAAAAATTATATAATTTATTCTAATAAAAATAAAAAAATAAAGAAAAGCCAAATTCAATCTAACTTTGGTTTTTGAGATTACCCAAAAGGTAAATAGTCCCATGGATCAGTTGACTCCTTAACTGATATTAAAAAAAAAATCAAATTTGTAAAATTATATTAATTCAACTCGTAATTATACTAAATCTATCAAATCCCACCTCCTCCATTTTACTAATGAAAATAAAACACACTCTCCAAAATAAAATGTGAATTTTAAAAAAAAAAAATTCTAATTTCTATTCAATTCCTTAAATAGGCATTTAATAATTTTCAAATTTTAATTATAATCTTTATAATTCAAACCTCAAAAATCAAATCAATTTATAAATAAATTCCGAGAGATTTTTTTACATCTTTTTTATTTCTCATCTTCTAATTAACTTTAAAAAACACTAAAATTAAATCCAAGTGTCGCCTTATTCAGCCCCAACCGCTATTCTTACCATCGCGGCTCTATCATTCTACGCCTGCAAACGAGAACGACGAGCTGAAGATGACAGTTGTTGGAGGTAGAACTAGAGAAAACTGTCGTTGCTGCTGTACTGATGATGGTTGGTTGCAGCAGTTTAGAAGCAGACTTCCAGGTCCAGCAGTGTTGGAGAAGATGGAGATGGCTGCTGCTGGAGCTAGAGATAAGCGTGGTTGCTGCTGCAGTGATGATGGTTAGTTACAGCAGCGTTGGAGCAGACTTCCGGGTACAACAACATTTTAAAATAACAATTGAGATGGAGATGACTGTCGCAAGAGATGCTGCTGCTACTACAGTAGTAATGTTTGGAGACGACCATCGGCGATAGCGTAATGATTATGACGGTGGAGAGTACCAAGTAGAAGATGGTGGCTGATGTAAGGTTAATTAGGAGGTTTAAGATTATTTTTGAATTAATTAGGATTAGTTACAGTTTTAATTAGATTTTTAATTAGGTTTATTGCTAGCACTACAAAAAAAGAGATGTAAGGGGACAATAAAAATGGTCTTCTATTCTTAAGAAAATGGTCCTCTAATTTTTTGGGGACAACTAAATTTGTCCCCATACTTCGTCCCTATTGCCTCCGTCCCCAATTTCTTAGAGGACAAAAAAAGAAAAGTTGTCCCCATTTTGGGGACGATTGTTGTCCCTAATTTTAAGGACGAAAATCATCCCCTTAGATAAGGACGACTTTCGTCCCAATTGTCCGCGGACGACTTTCGTCCCCATTGTCCGCGGACAACTTTCGTCCCCACTAAAAGCGAGACGACTTTCGTCCCCATTTAACGCTGACGACTTTCGTCTCCATTGAAAGCGGACGACTTTCGTCCCCATTGAATACGACCATTTTAGACGACATTATTCTATATATAATTACTATTTTAATCTCGAATAAATATTTTTTAACAAAAAAAATATAATGAATAAACTAATTTCTATTACAACAATTAAAAAAATAAATAATCTGAATATTTAATATTATTATATCATTCATGTGAACAAACAATAATCTACTGAAATTGAAAATTACATCTAACATATTAAAAATAAATCTACTGATATTCAAAAATTGTACTACAGTAATAATGTACAAATAATGAAAAAAATAACAGTAACCGGATTAATAGTCTTCATGAAAATAAATATTATTGTTTCGCCTAATCATGTGTTGTCCTGCAAAACAAAACAATAAACACAAATCATATACTTATAATTACACTTGTCATATATGGAAAAACGCACATAACACAAAAAATTGAGTATTCATCTGTATGAAAGCATTGTGCCAAAAGAAAGTATAAGCATAAAGATGGCAGACATGATCAAAATTGATACCCTGAACACAATAAAAAAGAGTAACATCGTTTAAGTGTTTTTTGACACATAAACTTGGCAATGCTCAAGTTTTTTTGTTGTAATTGAAATATAGTAAATTTTGGTCGAAACAGCCATCAAGTTTGGTGGAACAATTGCATAAGACAAGCCTATTTCAACCTTTGATCATTCTAAAATAGAACCATTTAAATCTTTGTCACACATCAACAATCAGGAGTAACAACGTTTAATCTCTTGTACTGAACTTTAAGTCGAACAAACATGGTTGAAAGAAAATTAATTGAGCATAAAGACAAAAAACCGAACTATAAAAAAGAACTCATCAAGTCAAATGAAAATCAAAATTAATGTAACAAAGACTGAAATTTTACTTCTTCAGAACTTCGTTTAATCCTCATCATCTTTTTACAACTTCAGAACTTCGTTTAATCCTTATTATCATTAGCTTGATCTTTGTTATCGTTGTCACTAGTATTCATGGGTTCAACTGTATTAATGTTATCGCCATTAGCTAAATTTACAGATACTGAAGCATTTTGTCTATAATTTACAGAGTTCATTAGGTGAAATTAATGGTCCCACTCTCTTTTTTTCTTAGAGGGGGTGAAGTCGATCAGATTTGACATTGTTGTGAGTTGAAATGATCTTATTTAATAATTTGGACCTTTTTGATACGGCGTGCCACGTTGAGGGGGTGAATTGACCTTTTCTCCCGTCTTTAGCGACGAATTTGGCACGTCAAATTCGTTGCCAAACCCGTCGCTAAATGTTTCCGTCTAATTCTCGCTCAATTTAGCAACAGAATCTGTCGCTAATCCGTACGACGGGATTTTCGTCGCTAAATCAAACATTAGTTTGGAAATATTGTCCGTCGCTAAATGTTGTATTCGAATAGTGAAAATGATTTTTAACTACTATTTATCAAATATATCTCTCTTTATAAATAATTCTATAATAGAAATAAGTCAAAGCATTATTTTAATAAGGTTCAAACTCATGATGTAATTAATAAGGTTATTATAATTTTGACAAATGAACAAGTAAAAGAAATTGAAGGAGCGATAATCCATTCGTGAATATTCATTAACGAGCTCTGATGCCATTGCCTTATACTAGTAACAGATTCATCTGGTATTATTCCGATTATTACTTATTGTATTATCAATAGCTATAACAATTTCGATCAATCTCTTCCGGTGCTTGATTTGTTCAATCTCATCTCGAATTAAATTGTAATAAATTAAAGCTTTAGTTCTCCAATATAAAAATCATGGACCAAACCAAATGAAGGGTATTTGAAATATAATGCATGTCTTGGTTCCGATTCTTTCACTCTTCAAAAGATTGAATTTTCAGATAAAATTCACATAGATTCTTACATTATAAATTGCATAGCGTTGAATCTTTTCGTCCATTTTCATTACAGATGAAATCAATCTGTTTAAATGGACGAAAACACTTAATTTAAGAAATTAGATAGTCCATACACCTAATGTGAAATTCTTTTTAATGCATGAACACATCCATAAAAGTATGATTATATGGTGACTTGCATAAACGTTAACCATATTTTAAAATGATAGATTTTATAAATTAGAAAAATTTCTTGACAAGCACCTCTACTGCTGAGCTGTTGCAGTAAAACAAGCAGCGTTTGTAAGCTATATTTACTGTGAAATGAATTACTAATATTTAATTTTATAAAATTTATAAAATAATAAATTTCATTTTTATAATATGTAATTGTAATTTTTAATTTTTGTATGCAAGGTTTTTTTAAAAGAAATATTTGTATCTTAAAGAATTGACTGGAGGTGTTTACTGAATTGTTTCAATTTTTCAAACAAAAAAAATGGAAATTGGATTATGTGGGCGTTAGGTTCAGCTGTTTTGAAGAGCTTTTCGCTTTTGCTTTTCAAAAAGCTCTATTTTAGGTGTTTGGTGAGATATTTGAATCAGTTGTTGGCAGCTGTTTCCATCTCAAACAGCTCTGTTTCCAACAGCTCCAATTTGAAGCTTTTTCTCAAAAGTTCTTTTTTTATTTGTTTATTGACAAAACTAACCCTAACTTTGGCCCTGTTTGGTTCAGCTGGTTGATGCAGCTGATAGCTGATAGCTGTTAGCTGTTAGCTGGTAGCTGATTCATATTTGTGTTTGGTAAATTTTATTGAGTTGCTGCTGTTTCTTAGTAAAATGACTAATATAGACATCATTTATATATAAGCATATTAATTAGAATTCATGCAAACTTCAAAAAAAATAATTAACTAACATATAATATAATTAAAAAAATCAATAAATAAATAAAAAAAATATTTCAATATGTTTTTCTAAATATTAAAAAAAATGAACATCCTACAAATCTCTTCTTGCTCTCATTAAACTATGAGCAATTTGATCTTTTATTATTTTCATCTGTGCAGCTTCGCCTTCTTCACAATTTTCACTTGATCGGTCGTCATTCAAATTATTAAATATATCAGGAGGCATGAAATTGGGATTTTTATCCAGATGTAAAAATGCCGGATCATCTAGAGCTTTTCTTCGAATATAATTATGTAACGCCATTGATGTAATAACAATATCTCTTTGTACATGAAATGGATAAGAAGGCATCAATCGTAAAATTTTCCATCTTGCTTTCCAAACTCCAAAAGTTCTTTCAATGCAACTCCTAAGAGACGAGTGCCGCCTATTGAAAGTTTCTTTTAATCCTTTTGGTCGACCGCTACGTTGAAATTCAGGTAGATGATATCTAGTTCCTTTATAAGGTGCGAGAAATCCTTCTATTTGTGAATATCCAGCATCAACTAAATAGTATTTTCCTATAATTACCATAAAATATATTAAAATTAATTTTAGCATCATAATAATAGCTGTTAAGCAAATTATAAAATATACCTGGAGGTGGTTTAGGAAAATTTAACGTTTTTTTATGGATAGCACATTGAAAAATTTGTCCATCATGCGCAGTACCTTCCCATCCAGCCAACACAAAAGTAAATTGCATGTCAAAACTACAAGCAGCCATAATATTTTGTGTAGTAACTCCTTTTCTACCAATATATCGAATAATTTCATGTTCTTCCACACATGCTGATACATGAGTTCCATCAATTGCTCCAATGCAATCCTATTTTACAAAGTTAATATATGTATTAGTAATTCTATAAATAAATAGACTTATATATATATATATATATATATATATATATATATATATATATATATATATATATATATATATATATATATATCAAACTTAACTTTTATAAATAAATACCTTAAAGTGAGGCATGTATCTTTCATCATCTTGTATTTCTAAAGGAATCGTAGAAAACGTAAGATCCTTTAGCTTGATCACGTCAATAGAAAATCGCATCATTGACTTTAATACTTCACGAAAAACTCTGCTAATTGTCTCACCTGATCGTTGAAAACGTTCTTGAGCTTGTCGATTTGAAGCTCCCAGGGAAAGAATAAACAAAAATATACCAACTTTCTCTAAAGTTGACATTCTTGGTGAAGCAGCTAAACCATAATATTTTTCAAGATCTTGACAAAGGTTAATAAATGTATCTTTATCCATCCTAAACATGTTAAGACATCTTTTATCATTTCCCCTCATAATCTCTAGTAACCACATCATCCCTGTTTGAAATGAATCCATGCATGGTTCTTTATAATTGTACCTGAAATATGATTCTGATACAATTCCAACAGCATAGATTGTTCTTTCCCAAATTTGATCATCATCATTGTCATCTTCAAAAATAATTTTTTGAACGTCATTCATATCTATAAAAAAAATAGTAAGTAATATTAATCAGAGACAACTGTAGTTGCTAATAATAGATATATTTGTAATATAATAATGCATATCACATATAACAAAGTTTTCATTTAAATAAAATAAAATATCCAAATCCTTAAACTTTTTAACAAACATCCAAAATAATGCTAAGGGTTAGACGACCAAAATTTTAAATTATTCTAAATATTAAAAAGATTAAAAGAAAAACTTCTAGTTGTTCGGTTTCCACATGCCCTTCACCCACAATGTGTGATGATATTCAAGCCATTTCTACTTTGTCCCAGTATCTTTCAAAGTACAGTACATCTCTCTTTTTGATTTTTGATCCAACAATAAAGTACTAAAAAAATAAATATCACTTGCCTCTTGCATTTGTGGTAAAGAAAGAACATCTTTCATAACCTCTTCAATGGAACAACCTGGGCGATCCCCTAAAACTCTACATAATGCAGTAGTCTTATTTTTCATACTTTCCTGCATACCTTCATTCAATTCTCTAACAATATTGGTCACTTGCTCAGTACCCGATAATTTTTTTTCTTTACCCCCTTTCTTATTCATTCGCCCATCAGCTGGAGAATCTGTTCTCTTTTGCTTTTTACCACTTCCTTGACTAGTATTACTTCCAACATTTTCTAAGTTTGTTGTTCCAAAAAGGAGCTCAGTAAACGATTGTTCCTTGCCTAATCCTCCACCACTCATCTCATTTAAATGTTCATTAAAATTATTTTCTAGATAACCACTCTGTTGAGTAGAAAGCACATCATCATGTGACAGTTCTTCAATATCACTAGGTAAAATTCCAGAAGATGGAGCATATGCATAATCTCCGGTAGCCACGGTACTCAAAAATATAATTTCGTATTTCTCATAAAGCTCTTTACCGATTCCCTTTTCACGAAATTTTGCAAAACTTGGATTTTCCTAAAACATGAAAAATAAATTATTGATCAATTACTTAATCTATTTTTATTGTTAAAACAAAAGTTATTTATATTTAGAAAAAGAACACTTACTTGAATTTTTTCATCACACCATTCATTAGATGCCATGACTGTGCCGGTAAAAGGATTTCATCCTAATCCAGTTGATTTTCCTTTCAATTCTTTCCAAATTTTCCATTGTTCTTTCATCCAATCCCATTTATGTTTTAGTTGTTCTCTAGTAAATACTAAGCCAACAAGTTTCATCTCATTTTCTACCCAAATCCACCCTCTATCACCCCACCCACCTCCACTTCTCTGACCAATATTAGTACCTTTAACATATGTCAACAAATGAAGTAAATTGCTCATTTGTCCAAGTGACTCTTCCGCTAGTCTTACACTTGCGAGACATATTTATATCTATAATCAAAATTAAATATACTTCTTATTAATAATATAACAAATATAATGGAACAAAGAATCACACAAAGCAAATACACTTGCGATAAATTATTTATTTATACCTTAGGAATTGAATTGTTCCAATAAAAAATAACAATCTGATGCAAAGGAGAAATAAAAATGACTATAAATACATGCATAATTTAGATGTCGGGCCATGCAAATTGACAAGATAACATATAAACAAACAAAATTATTAGGTACATATATTACTAATATAGATCATAATATATAGTTATAATTTGAAATTTGGGTAAAACGTTGTGCATTATTCAGCTAGTGCAGTACATGATTATCTTTTTTTAACAATGACCCACCGTAACCCAAATCACAGCACTTAGGAAAATTATAATTAACAACGCAAAAAATTAAGCAGTAACTACATAATAACAACAAATCGCAACGGATAAATTTAAAACTACATAATCAATAGCATACATGCATCATCTTGTACCAATTATGAAAATTTGGTTTGTGTTAAAAATTTAAACCAGTAGCTGCATAATAACAACGAAAACAAATAAGTATATTTTATCAATTGAATTTTACCCAACATGATAACCCAGATATAAAAGTACTTCCAAACAAAAATTTAAACAAACAAAAGAACGATAAACATACCTTGTGGAGTAGCACAAAATCAGTAATTCTTGTATATCTTGATTTTCTCAACAGTTATGACTAATTTTGATTGACGTATATTTTAGAAAATAGACGTTAGAGAAAACTGAATAGACCTCAAATAGAATTAGGTCTTTTCTTATATAAGAAATAAAGTGGAAGGACAATATTTCCAAACTAACGTTAGATTCTAGAACAAGATAATTTAATTTTGTTTGAACATGTTTAGCAACTCATCGGAGGGGAAATGATTATTAAATCACCTTTTAAACCACAGTGTTTCCCGTCATTAGTTGCTTCTAATTGGTCCACATAGGCACACAAATGTCCTTCCTAAATTATTTTAAAATCCCAACACCCAAATTATTTAGTCAGAGATACCCAACAAACGTTTGAAGACGTATATATAACCAAATGTCATTGACTTTCTCTAAATATGCCTGTTGACCTTTATTGAAATACTAGTAATTTCATTAATTTCTTTGTTATTCTTTTGAAGTAAACAGTGTTTATACTCTGTTTCTCTCTCTCTCTCCATATCTTAATTTTGTTTTCCTTTTTCTCTAAACTTTTTTGTCATCTTCATCTTAAAGATGGAATGGAGAAAGTATTTTTCCGATTTTAATCTGAAAATCATCTCCTCTTCGCCCATAGAAATATTTATTTTATAATTTTCATCCTTTACTTTACTAAGTATCTTCATTGGAGAATTTTTATATATCCGATATATATTCTATTGTTTGTTTGATTAGAATTTTTTATAGTTTTAGATTTATATTATAGTTTATTTTCTTAGATCTATCAAGAATATTAAGTGTTTATTCGGACTTTAGATCCAATTTCTTGTAGGTTAAATTTTTTAGAGGATTATCGTTCTAACTTTTTAGAATTTCATTAAAGATGGGGATCGAAAATACTAGGTTTTAACGAATCGAGCGGATTGTCGGTCAAATCAGAAGGGAAAATCGAAGTACCCGCTCCAACAGAACTTCGCTCTCAAGTTCTCGTTCGGTCCTTTTATTCAGAATCGATATCTATATCTGTTTTATTTCGATTTATTTTTTACTTGTATCTTGTTTTATTTATTAGTATTTTAGATCAAACATTGAAAGAACATATATCTTTCTTGTTATACGATTTTCCATTTGTATATTACTATTTATCAATGAATTCTACCTATGGAAACAATATTTCCTTATTATCATCCGAGAAGAGGAGTGTTTGTGTGAAGAATTGAACCTACAATTTATTTGCACTAGCGTAAAACAAGCCCAAACTGAGAGCTCGATTAAGATGAGTTTGGAGAAATGATACTGATCCAAGAAGAAAATAACCCAGCCCAAGTGCGAGTTCTCTAGAAAACCATATTTGCATAGAGAGAACATGTTGATGGCTAGACTAGATTAGAACTCTTTTTATATTTATCACCAAATAAAAAAGTTAAAACTCTTATTAGAATTAAAACTCTTATGACTATAAATAGCTAAGCTATTTAATGATTAAACACACATTTTTTTTATCAAGGATTGGGATTTTCTCATGTTCACTTAAACATGAAGGGTCATGTTCACGACTCTACATCATTCATTACAAGATGAATGGTGTAGATTAATTTAACTAAAATTGAATTTTTTATCTACACCATTCATTTGTAATGAATGGTGAAAATTCATTGAACATAATCTCTCATGTTCAAGTGAACATGAGGGATCCCAATCCTTTTATCAAACAGACAATAAGCTCAAACATTTTATACCAATCTCTTAATTGAATTTAACTTAGAAGTAGATTTGATATCGTTCTCGCTTGGACCTCCGTGGTTCCCAAAATTGATCTTAATAGTGTTAATTTAGAAGGTTACATAAAATCACACCCTGTGATTGTCATTTAAGCAAAACCCTATTAAAGCATCGAACCGTGAAGGACCCATTAATGAATTCAAAGATTTGAGCTTGGATATATTTTCTGTGAATATCTTTTGGCAACTCCACTAGGGACATGTTTTATGGTTCGCACAAAAATCTAGCTTTCGAAGGATGATTATAGGTATACTTGGTCCACCACCCGATTTTTATCTGAAAAAAGTCATTTGTCGGACGATTTAGACGCGGACATAGTAAATATAATGCCAAGGATAACAACACCCAACAACCGACCAAAGGGCCCCTTGGGCCGATTGTGCCCCCTTCTGGGATGAGTGGCGTTGATCATATGGCCGAAGACCTCACGCTAAGGTATGAAGAAGATATGGTCCAGTATAATCGCGAGATGCATCCAAGCTAACCCTTCCTCTCGCATGCCGATTTCTCTTCCATGAGAGACGAGATTGCCTTAGAGAATTGGGAATGTTTGACGGGGTAATTTAACAAATGTCGAATGTCATAAAATCAATGTTGGAAGACCATAAGATCGTTCAAAGAGGGATCATAAGAGATTTGATAGTTTGATGACTATTGTGACATATTTGGCAAACCTCATCTCGGGACAGACCATCGTCGAAAAAGGTTATCGTAGGGCTGACTTGCCCATGCAAATAGACATGGGTACCAGGGTTACTTGGTCGATCAAGGGTAGCAGGAAAATAGGCTCGGTATGCAGTATAGAAATGTCACGTTGTTGACATGCCCTGAAAGGTAGACATCAAGAGCCGATATGATCGGCCAAATATCTGGTGAAGAGCATCTTAACGAGCCGATCATCAATTTATAGACCTTTGAAACGATTCCAAATGCGAATAATTCCTCCTTGGATAAGGGTGGAAACAATCCATATAATCGGGGGAACTGTTGGAGGAGCTATAAAAGCTTGGAGTGGACTTAAGGCCGTGTCACGACCCGATTTCCGCTTAGAAACTCGTGTCGAGACCTGCGCTAGGGAATGGGAATGGTTGTTCCGAAACCCGTAGCAAGCCTAGGAAAAACAGTAAAAACTTTTCGCGTTTTGAAAACATAAAAGGTCTCAATTTCTTTTCGCAAGTATTTAAAACCTTCAAATAAACGTGTAATCAAAACCATGCATTCGCATTTCTAGACTCAGGGTGATACATGTATACTGCACACACCTTGACACAACCCTGTCCAAAAACAATGCCAGCGGTGCAAACCAGTTATCGCGTCAAGTAACTGGTTTAAGCATGCCATTTAATTAATCACAAAGCTTTTATCAAAACCAGGTTTCTTATAAACAACTGGCAAAAGCCCTTTTTATAAAAACATGCTTTTTGTCCCAAAATGATACTAACAGTAGTTTCATATCAGAGTTTAAGCATTTACAATTGAACTACTGTTCGGAGCTAGAACTACTCTGCAGCTCTAGAGTGACCTTTATTTAGTTACAACTTCCAGAAAAAGAATTGGAAGTCTTGTCACGACAAAATATCATTTACCTGTGAAAAGGGAAATCAACGGGGGTCAAATATGAGTGAATTCACATAGTTACTCAAGCATATTAATAAAAGCAGAAATCGCATGTAAACACACTTTGTGCAGCCAAATAACCGATCCAAATGAAACCCTAAGAGAAACCCCATTTGGTTAACTGTGATTAATGTCACAGTTCGTGCTCTCTTGTTTAACACAGGATGAAATGTGAACTCATGTTATCACAATCATCTTATCTCTGTGTAAGGTTTGCTGGGCCGTAAATCAAATTACTGGCTCCCCAGGATAACCTGTTAGGTCTTGGCCGCTTTGCAAGCATCTGGCCCAAGAACCCAACTAGTATGCAATGCAATGTTTTATTAATACCGGTGATCACACAGTTCTATTGTTGCCTAATAGATAGCACGTTCCAGTGGATCTATATATTGGTTTCAAATTGACTCTATGCAATGCAATTTCAAACACATTTTTAGTTATAAATGTTTTGGCATCAATATTCAAAAGTAAATATGCGAACTCACAAAACCGTTATCCACAAAACAGTTCTCGTTCACCCTCTACTCTTCTTGTCCAGTAGCTTGCTTGCTCGTCGGATCTAGTTAGAAAACAATTATTAAACACAATTGAAACAAGAATTCTAACTCTAAAGAGTAGACTCTCTATTGACATTACTAAACATATAGCATATCTAGTCTATACTCATTTTTAATCTCAACTCATAGTCCTCTATCTATTAATCACTTTGATTAATAGAGAATCTAATTAAAACGTCTCTAAGTTTTAATTAATCGAACTTCCTTAAACGTCCAAGTTCTTTTTAGTCCTTATTGAACGTACCGTTCAAAATTGTTCAAAATTCGTTGGTTCGGAACCCGACGTGCGAAAGCACGTCGGAAAACACGCGCTGGCGCGAGGCCCTGTGCGCCCGCACAGGACACTGTGCGCCCGCACAGTGTCCCTGTGCGTCCGCACAGGTGACTGTGCGGTCGCACAGTCTCAAAGAGACTGTGCGCTCGCACAGTCGGGCTGTGCGTGCGCACAGCCTAGGCTGTGCGTCCGCACAGTCACTGTGCGACGCACAGTGGCTGTGCCGCACAGCCACGGGAACTCCGTTCCCGGGCCGATTTCCGTCGAGCTAAACCCATTTTTCGATCCAAAACGCATATACAAATACCAATCTATCCATTTTCACTATCGGAACGTAAAATCATTACGTATACGTTCGATTCGATACGGTAACCGTTATATATTCGATTATAATCCATTTTCTATATATCCAAATTCAAAATAACGGTTATAACTTCGATTATTAATGGATTACCGAAGAAATTTGAGTTAAAAACGAGAAATTGGATCGAAACCGTCGAACCTACCGTCGTGTGCCGTCGTCGCCGTTCCTCTGAATACAAAACCTAAGTTTTAGGTTTCTGAAACTAATGAATTCATTTGAATTTATATTGATATATATAGTTTGGCAAAATGTCAAACTAATCCCTAGGTATTCACGCGTTACTTTAACCCAAATTCTTAAATACTCGTCCGTAACTAAAACGGACAACGAACTCCAAATTTTATGAAGTTTTAACCACGAATTCCATAATTCGTAATTAGAATAAAAACAAAATTTGTATTCTCATGGGACTTATATTTTATCTTTAATAAATCATTAAAGATTTATTAGGGCTAAATTAGACCCACTTAATAAAATTTCTATCTCCAAATTCTATAAAATTTTAGGGGCAACTTTCTAAAAATATTTCGTGAATATTAACTCCAAAAATATTCACACGGGACTTATAAATTATCCTATTTTAATTTATAAGCATTTCTTAATTCCCGTTAGTTAAAATATAAATATCCAATTTTTATATTTTAACTTCTATAACTATTTTATATTTACGGAGATATTATAAATTAAATTTATCCTTAAATTTAATTTACGTTCTCCCAGTCCTATAAATTATTCCTTACGTGGAATAATTTAATCCTTTAATTTTACGGGGTATTACAGGCCGACCCTACGGCCGTCGTATGTGAAACCTTATCCTGATTGAGCAGATAAACTATAAACATATCCCAAAGGATACAAGGAGTCGGAATTCAGCCTATTCTCGGGAAAAGAGCACGGTCAATCAACCGTTGAGAACATCGCTAAGTTCTTGGCTCAATCCGGCAAAGCAGGCGCACATGACTTTTCAAAACTAAGAATGTTTTCTATTTCCTTCATCAAGATGGAATTTACTTGTTACTCTCACCTACCGCCCAGTTCAATTGGAATAGGGAAAGATACGGAAACAAGGTTTTGTGAAGAATTCTATAGGGCATCGCTAGACGTTACCCTAGCCGATCTTGCTCGTATCTCATAATTTCCCGGTGAGACGATGGAAAATACAGCAGGTTATTCAGGAACCTACGTACTCGGTGCCTGACAAATATATCAAAAATAGATTGTGTATCCATGGTAATCAATGGGATGGGTTTGGTGATGAGGGAGCACTTTGAAGGGCATCGCTTTAGCGACCTGTTAATTTGCATGGGTGATGATTTCTCAGTCTTGGAAGCTTCAGAAGGCAATTCTTGTTGGGAGGCTGTTAAAGAAGTGGTTTGTTGTACTTTAGCTTTCTTCTTTGAATGAGAGGATCTGATCTCCTTGGGAAGTTTAGACTTTTTCTTCTTATTCTTCTTCTTTCTAGTCTCCTCATCTCAAGGGAAGTCTTAGCTCGACTTTTCTTCCTCGGACACTACAGTGAATGAAAACTGTTAGAACAACAAAAGGGCAAATTATGGGAAAAAAATAGAAACTATTATACCTGAGCAAGCAGCTTGCTTGGTAAGCACTACAAGATCAGCTTTAGGGTCTATATCTTTTAAAAATAAACCAGTAAACGTAACATTGTCGGGACCTTGAATTGCTATAGGATCCGCTCGGCTGATCATGGTGCAAGGAACCTTAGGGGGGTTATATACAAAATTTGGGCGAATACGTTCACTAAAGATTCTATATGAAAACTAGAGATATTTGTTTCACCAAAAACTTGAAAAATTATTGGACGAACCACCTATACCTAGTTTTCTTATATTCTTTCATTTTTATACACATGTGAGGGCAATCTAGAGGGATAAATTTAAATTTAAAGAATTTCTCAAACCTTTTAATTTCAAAAAAGATAGTGTAATTACCTTTAAAGTTCATTAGCTTAGGCACATGCAAAAGAAACAGTCTGACATGAGTGGGAGTTTTACTAAGTTAAGGAAGGAAAAAGTTATTGAAAGATAAAATCTCCTTCGAAGTGATCACAAAGTGCTGATCCACAATCGCCCCCACCAGTTCGTAAACTCATCACTACACTAGGGTTCCATCTCAGGGAATGGTAAGTGTACGGGTTTAGAAAGGTATGTGGTGCCTAAGCGAATCTGAAAATTGATATCTCTTTTGTTCTTTATAGTCGGTCTTGCACGGCCATGTGCATTTTTGTCAATAAGAAACGGACATAGGATCGCCTGGGTTCGCCCTAGGTGGCGGCTATAGTAGTTGGCAAAGCAGCCCTCAGAGCCACTGTATTTATAGGACATGCAAACTATAAGGTTTCTGGATTGAAGAGAGCTCGCCTAATTGGTGTCCCAACAAAGTTATTGCTCAGACTGACCATCAAAATTGTCTTCCCATCCGTATATCAGCCATAGTGGTGGGTTTGTCCAGTACAAAAGGGGGCAGAACAGTTCGACCGGTCGAGTTTGTGTTTTATTGAAGAAGGAAATGACTTGGAGGACATGTTTTATAGAGGGTGAGGCCTTTCAATAAGGTGTACGCATAACACTCAGCATGCTGATATGGCTCAACCTCTACCATCTCAGGGAAATATAGGGCGAGCTACATTGGCACTATCCACAAGGGACCACTGCAACACTTGTATACCTTTGGTTCTTCAGTGGGTAGAAGATCATGCATGGCACGGTAAACATGGGCAAGCATAAATTTGCCCAAATTGAGGTGAAATCCTTCAACAACGGCTTTGACAATAGTGAAGCAATGGGTCGTAATGCGAAAGGAGGCAAGGCACACGATTAATTTGGAAAAAAAAGTAGCTTGAGAAAGATGAATGTTTGTGCTGGTCAAGGTGGATAGGGTCATGTCACATGTTGGCCTTCAGGAAGTTTCCATAATTACGTAGTCCCTTGTTTAAGCCGAGATTATTCATCGACGAGTCAAGCAGAGACGATATTATTTGGCCAGTAATGGGAACATTCAGCATGACAGCCATATACAGTAAGTTAATGTACATTGGGCCGAACCAGAAATAGAAATTGTTGATGGCTGACGACCATAAGATAAATGCGCCCATTAGATAATGTTTCTTGATAGGCCGGCCGACTTTGTAAATATGGATGAAAATCCTCGTGGATTACCAAGTGCTTTTGTACAAGGGCTCGAATATGTTAAACCAGATGCAGAAGTCATCATTTAATAAGGGCTAGTTTTTGAGATGTCCTTTAACCCAAAAAGAAGCTTGATGAGGGAGAGAGAACCGAGGAGGGAAGTGTTCATTAAATGGAACTGCAGTTGCAAGTAACTCTGAGGGCGACATTGTGATTGGCCCACAGGCAGTATGTATTGGATTCTATAGGTATGAGTACCTCGAAGTTGGTTGAAGTATTGGAAGCCTTAAGATCTTTCAGTTTATCTCGGACCGATTTGCTAACTTATTTGTCTTAATGCGCCATTGAAAGCTGTAAGAGTAAATGCAAATATAATTCAGCCTGAATAGGGTTCTAAACAAAGATTATGGCCGAAGCAAAGTGTCACGACCCAATTCTATGAGTCCAGACCGGCGCTAGGGAATGGTAGTTTTGAAAGCCTAGAAACCTCTATAAATCTTTCGCGTTTTGAAAACACAAAAAGGTCTTAATTGCTTTTCATAAGTGTTTGAAACCCTTTTTCTGAGAATGTAATCAAAACACTGTGATTGTATCTCTAAAATTCAAGGCGTACACATAAATTCCATATAACATAATAGCCATGTCCGAATACAATGTAAACAGTCTAAGACTAGTTAACATCACAAGCAACTAGTTAAAACATTTTGTACAAACATATAGCTTTATCATAAATCCAATTTTACTTTATAAACAACTAACAAAATCCCTTTGTACAAACACACATCATGAAAAACCATATACACAAAACAATAATTTCATATCATAGTAAATCATTTAAAAATGAACTCCATGGTGGATTGGGCCAGAATCGTCTGTTTCTTTGATTTTCAAGAAACAGCTCCACCAGCTATACTAAAAATATAACCACTTGTAGCTTTGGAATCATCTGATAATGTATTACAATCTGCATCACTGTGTCTTTCAAGGACAACATTATGCTTATGATAATGTAACCCTAGTTTCATGGTTCTCTTAACGTATCTCAATACCCTTTTAATAGCATGTCAATGCTCAATACTAAGTCTACTAGTAAAGTTGCACAGTAATCAAATGATATGTGTAATATTGGGCCTGTCCAATCATTGGCATACCAAAGGATGCCAATGATACTCGCATAATCAAACTATCGTATGTTATCACCAGTGTTCTTGAACCGTTTTGCACTTAGATCATATGGTGTACAAGAAGGTTTATTGATAAAGTAATTATATTTCTTAATAACCTTATCAACATAGTGAGATTGATCTAAAGAAATTCCCTTTTTAGACTTAGTGATACTTATGCCAAGGATTACACTAGCTTTTGATAAATCTTTCATATCAAAATTGGCACACAACATTGATTTCACAGCATTCATAACATGAATATTTGATCCAAAGATCAACAAGGCATCAACTTATAAACATATGAAAATACAAAGCCCATTCTTATATTTATAGTAAATGCATTTGTCACTTTCATTCACTTCAAACCATTTAAGATTACAAGGTTATAAAAAATTTCATGCCATTGAGTAGGTACTTGTTTTAGTGTGATATATCATGTGTTTCTGGCGTGTATTGTCGAGGTTTCATAGTGTTTTTGATGTGTTTATCTTTGCTTACATGTTTGAATTATATTGGTATGGTGTTTGGCATGTGGATCGATATGAGTTTTGAAGTGTTGCATGCATAGTGGCATATGAATTTTTAATCGGGTTTTGAATCAATGTGTTGTGAAAGATCGTTTAGTTTAAAGCTGGATTTTAACTTTGGACGATCGTCTGTTTGTTTTAGACGATCGTCTAGTTTTTAAAATCCAAACGACTGTCTGGAATGTTAGACAATGGTCTATCATGGTCTTCTAATAAACCTAATTTTTGTTTTAAAATTCATTTTTCTTGAATTTTCATAACTCAAACGCCCAAACTCTTCTCTCAACCTATTTTTCTTTGATCATAACTAAATCCTTCATGGTTTTGAATGATCATTTGATAATACAATTCATTTCATCAAGATTTTGAAGTTCTTAAAGTTGCATGTGAGTTTGGCAAACTTGGGATTTCATGAGCTTTGATCATCCTTTTTTCAACTCTCTTTTTTCTGAGTTTTTGGTGATATCTAAGGGTATTTTTTAAGAGGATCTTCTCTCTTTTTACCTTCATATATTTCTTTATCCGGTGATAATTATTTCACAACTTTCTTCATCTTGGCTTTGATTTTAATTGATCTTGATTTTTTTATCAGGTGAGTCGATAGTATAGAGACACGACGGCAACGAAAAGCCTACGTTTCATCTTCGGCAAATGACGTCGTATGCTCTACTTGCAGCAACTCAAAAAAAAAACATTACGTGAAAGAAATCACCACCGAAGAGGGGAACATGTATTGAGTCTGTATTTGTTCTTTATAGGGTGTACGTGCGAAATCAACAAAATTTGGAGCCATCGACTATAGTGGTAGATTCTTTTTACATTTTCAATGTGTTCTAATGTTCAGTTGGTTATCGTTTTTCTGTATTTAATCGGTGATTTTGATGTTTTATTTAGAATCGAATGTTTTTGATATTATAATTGTTTAAAATTTATTTTTATTAGCTCATGCTTTTTAATGTTTTTTTTAGGGGTCATGTTTTTCAATGTTTAGTATATTGTTATTGATTTATTAAGCTATACCTTTGATCTACTATGTATAGTTCCCATATCTAGCTAGAGATTGTGATTTTGGCAGTCTGGGTGGACAACTTTAGTTTGTATTGTTTTATGAAGTATTGATTTAGTCTTTGTGCATCTTAAAGCGGTTTAAAGGTTATATTTTTTTGAGTAAGTTACAAAAGTATACAAAAGAGGGGTTGTCTTTTCATGCGGTATAATCAATATAAAAGTAAATAACATGCAGTACAAATTTTCAGCAATTTATTACACCTAATACCTACAATGACGTCAGCAGACCTGACGCGCGCGTCAGACCTGCTGACGCATGAGCATGTGCACCAGCTGTGCTGGTGCACATGCTCCACTGACCCGCGGGTGACGCGAGGGTCAGCTAACATGTCCCCCTTTTTTTTTCAAAAAATCAAATACTTTCTTTATTTACTTATTTATTTAATATTTTAATTTGACCTCACATTTCAAACAAATAGTTTATCTAATTTTTTTATTCTATTTATTTATTTACTTATTTAATATTTAAATTTCAAAATACTGATATTTTAACAAATTTTTAAATACTAATATTTATTACTTATTTAATATTAATTTTAATTTTAAAATATATGAAATTTTAAATTTTAAAAATATAAAAAATATAAAAAATATAAAAAATATTTTTTACGTCTCATAAAAATAAAAAAAAATAGGCACTTTTTTTGTCATATAAAAATAAAAAAAATAGCCATATTTATTGTTAATTAAATATAAAATTTTTGATAAGTTTTCAGATGTATAAAAATATTAGTAATAAAACTTAAAAAAAGACATAAAAAGTAAGGAAAAAATTTCGAAAAACGAATGCGTATCAATTATGTACTATATATGTATCAGAGATGTATCAATTATGTATAGTATATGTATCAGAGATGTATCCAATATGTATCAAAGTTGCATCATATATATTTTTCAAATACCTTTTGTATGTATCAAATATACATAAGTTGATTCAATTAAATTGATAAAAGAAAAAAATAACAATTTATAAATTTAATTAATTAAACTTCAATTTACTACATCTAAAAAAATGTATTGTACGTATATCAAATATGTATAGTAAATATATATGTAAAGCATGTATTAAAATTTCCGATAAGTTTTTGAGACGTATAAAAATATTAATAATAGAATTTAAAAAAAGACATAAAAAATAAGGAAAAGGTTTCGAACAACGAATACGTATCTATATGTATCAATTATGTATTGGATATGTATCGCAGATGTATTGCATGCGTATCGAAGAAGCATTAAATATATTTTCCAAATACCTTTTATATGTAACAAATATACATCGGTTGATTCAATTAAATTAATAAAAAAAATTAAAATTTAATTAAATAAATTTTCAATTTATTACATCTAATTCACTTCTTAATTCAAAATTTAAAAACATTAATTCAATTATTTAAATTTTTAAATTTAAATTAAAGTTAATATTTTTAAAATTTATTTAGAACGAATTAATTTTTAGCATAATTTAAATAAATATATATTGTCACGACCCATTTTCATGAATCGTGACCGGTGCTAGGGCATGGGTAATGTAGTACCAACACCCGTAGCTAGCCTTTCTTATAACATACAAATTAATTAAACCTGCAGAAAACCAATGCTCGGGGGCAACCGAGACTTCAGCCTAAATCTAGCAGTTAAAATATTCAATAATTAATATAACAAGCTTATCCACTTCTGAGTCTAAAAATAGGCATAACATAAATAATCCAAAATAATTATATATCATGCCAGAGCAATATAACTAGTCAGACCAATCCGACAAACAACTGTAATAATAATAAAGATGTCTAGTCAACTACTGCGGTCTAAGAATAAAACAGTTTTACAGTTTATTAAAATAAACGGAACCTCCGAGGAAAAGTAAATGCGGAGATCACCAGACTCTCTCAGATCATAACCCTGGGGAAAATTGGGAAAACAACGGGGTCAGATATACTGAGATGAGTTTATACCACTATCTACATTTATTAAGTGGAAAACCTTTAAAACCGTTTAAAACATTTAAATACGATATTACGAATAATAGTTGGAACCCTAAACCACAATTCTAAATAATAAACATAATCCAACAGGTCTGGTCCCGAGAGCTGAGCTACACCGAGTTACCACCGACCACTCTTAATTCATAACCAGAGTCCCGAGAGCTGAGCTACACCGAGTTACTCTACTGGTCCCGAGAGCTATGCTCACACCGAGTTACCACCACATTTCACATACCTTATCTAGATCAGTACCGGTGCGCACGCAGTCCTAATGATGCCCATTAGGTAGCACGTTCCAACTAAGAGCCATAATATAAAAACAGTTCGAAATATACGTACAGTATATATATTTAATATTAAAATAACAATTTACTTAATAAAGCGGTAAATAGTAAATATAAACTCACTGCTTGCTAATCCACGTGAAAACTCCTGGCAAGCAACCTAGACTCGGTTCGCCTCAAAAGCACGAACAGTCGACGAGTCTAAATACAAATAAATAATTATTAAAACGAACTCTAACTCTAGAGAGTACTAGACACCACATAGGACTAGCACAAACAACAAGTCAAGGTAAAACCAACCAGAGTAAACACAATACTCAATTAATTAATAAACCACACAAGTCAAGTCTATTGAGTTCCCGCTTTAAAATCCATTTCATAAAATACTTTTTAAAACAATTGTTAAATAATGAACCAAGTAATCTCCAAATAGTGGGTTAGCCGAGTTACTGATAACTACCAAGCTAACCTCACATGTCAGGTGACCCAAGTCTAACCCGACCCAATCATTTTATCAAAATATAAACCATAGTTTATAATCCCAAGAATAATGATTTGATAAAATAATAAATTATAATTGAAAGCGGAACCCAATATCTTTAAACAAAAGTAGCCATTAGTTACTAACAAAAACTTAACCACAATAAAGTTTAAGAAAACGTTTTATGCCAAAACGTAACTTTATCCAAAATGGCACATCAAGCCAATATTTTTCAAAACCCATAATTACCCAAGTAATTATGTGATTAAAGATTTTAAAATAAAAATCGTATTCAGATTGAAATTATAAAAACCAATCCGATTAACATCAAAAAGAATATTATTTCCAAATTTAAACGATGCTAACACTTATCAAAAATTTGGCTAAACAAGCCAACAACATTACAAGCATGCTATAACACTTAAATGAATCCAATAAGGATTGCATAACACATTTAAATCATTTACTCATAATGAACCAACAATCAAACCATATATCAATCGAATAACTATGGCATACATAACATAACTCGTGTACAAACCATCAAGAATCGATGGGCAACAATCTTGAACAATATCATCATGCCAAAGACATTACAAACAGCCCTAACATGTATTTCCAGCCACTATCAACACATTCAAACAGTAGGTAAGCAATGAAATAATCATACCAAGCAAGCTAGCACTTAACCTAGCAATTCAATTCATAATACCCAAGGTAAAATCCAATACAAACACTCTAAACCAAAGCTAACTATACATAATCGGTTCTAAGCATGCCAAAACAGTAAATCAAATCATCACAACACCCAAGGTATAGGTTTAACCTTAAAACACAAGATTCGGCACTTACCGACGAAGATAAGCGGATAAAACATCACATGGATCCAAGAACGAGGCGAATCAGAATTGGTATGCTTAAGACCTCACACAACAATGGAAAACATGGATACATAAGCCCTAAAACGAATTGAACAAAGGAAATGTGAACATACTAAGGATAGGGTATGCGGATCACTTACCGGAGTCCAACAAACAAAGGAATTGATGTACAAACTATCAAATCAGAGTGTTGTAATGTCAATGGGTCGGCTAGGGTTTATAAAATGAAGTGGGAAAAGTTTTAGATCATATTAGGGGTCTATTTATAGACAAAACAAAAATTCAGACAGAGGGGCACGATGGGAGGCGCGTTGCGAGGCGCGTTGGACCCATCGTGCCTCAATCCTCAAAGAAAACGAAATTCTGCATGAGGCACGTTGCGAGGCGCGTTGGACCCAACGTGCCTTCCAACGTGCCTCCCTACACAAGGCTAAAATGCATGGGGCGCGTTGCGAGGCACGATGACCCCATCGCGCCCTCCAACGCGCCTCAAAAACAGATCCTACGGTCAACTTTCTCTCAGGCACAGCATATCCGAAAATGAGCCCGATCCGACGGTTAAATTGGGAGATATGCATGTTTTCTCAAAACATGTCAGATTCAGAAGGTATACGAATACATCATCGATTAAAAACCGAATACAAAACAAATCGCCATAGTAAACTCACACGACATATGCGACACATAAGATACAACTCAAACCCCAAACAAAGTGTCACACTTGCTAAGTCCACCATTAACAATCCAAAACTATGTCGGAAACACAACGAAACCATGACGGAAAAATACGGGATATTACATTCTCCTCAACTTATATAAAATTCGTCCTCGAATTTAAAACAACACAACCCGTGTAATAATATATTATAAAACTATATGTTGTCCGAACGAAAATGCACATAACCAACATAAAACACATAAAAGATACCTGCACAACAACTCTTTCTTTTAAGAACATTCTTCAACCAAGTCCAATCCAAACTGTAGTCATAGGAGTTTCCATGCTTAACGACCTAAGTACTTGCGTAAGAAAAACTCAAAAGGTTGTTCCTTGAACAATAACTCTAAACTACCACTTTCATAAACCGAACAATCTCAAATGATCACAAAAAGTATCGATACTAACTTCCACTTAACATAAAACGATAATGTCATTTCTAGGTGAAACCAAACGCAGGAATACAAACTCTCCAACATGAAACTCGACTGAAATTCTAATGATAATCAAGAACGAAACCTCAAATCTCTTCAATGATAACTCTAACAAAATTTTCACCCAGAGAAGGTCAACACAAGACGAAACACGCTGAAAACATATGGGGTATTACATTCTCCCCAACCTATGAAAAATTCGACCTCGAATTTCAAACTGAACTAATTCGCACTATAACCGTTACGACACACAAATGCGTAAATTTTTCTGATTCCGATAACTCGTTGTTCTAAAGTTTAAATCGATCAACACAATTAAATAATCCAAAATTTCATAGCTGATAGTCACAAATACACTTTACCGGAGTGGCTTCCAAAACCATCTCGCATATTAAAAATTATAAAATCCTCAATCATCAAAATAAAGATCATGCCCTTAGCTCGACTATAGTTCTATAATTCCAAATTCTTTTGCCTCAAACAAAACAAGGATACTGCAAACA
This sequence comes from Mercurialis annua, assembly GCF_937616625.2. NCBI lineage: Eukaryota > Viridiplantae > Streptophyta > Magnoliopsida > Malpighiales > Euphorbiaceae > Mercurialis > Mercurialis annua. The sequence continues at coordinate 50,570,173 of NC_065570.1, read as the reverse complement.
TAGCTGATAAAATCTATCGTTCTAAAACACTTACTTACTTCCACTTATAGCATCTCTACATTAAAATTATTGATAACAAAACCCAATAAACTCAGATAATATTTTGGTTCCATAATAAACATTAATAATAATCTAATCCTAACGATTAGTACCAACTCGATAATACCATTATCTTGTGAATCATAAAGCATAAAAATATCGTAATTCAAAGAAAGCGAACTTCTCTCTTCACACAAAAATCTCTAGATCTTTGATACACAAAATCAATCATAATGATTCTTCCAATCATTCACAACATCACGCCACAACTAAACTGGACATCGACTGAATCTCACAACTCAAAATTTTTATCGCCCACACCATGGGTTCAACCACTTACCCGAACGATATTTAAACATTTCAACCATCAATCAACTAATGGTTGTTGAAACCTTTTAACCGCGATTCCCGATTCTCGAATTAGCCAACTCATATATCCAAATTAAGTCCACCAAATTTTTCCATCAATTAACTATTGCCACGTATACAACGAACGATCACCATGATCAAATCACCACGACCGGATTGTTAGCTATGCTCAAAACCAACCCCTGAGGGTATAAAATCTGTTAATACGAAATATTTAAATACAAAAAAAATTTCCACTTTGTTTAAAAGACTCTACGTCTTACACCTCCTTTTTCATTCGAAATTGAAATACCTTTACCGTTGAAAAACCATCGGTTTTGCAAACCTTTGAAAATTTTCAAAACCTCCACATTTAAATCCAAAATTTCTTCTTACTCTCCAATACATTTGCAAATCTATAAAACAGTTCAATTGACAAAATTTATGTTCTCTTTAATTCAACTTGTTAAAAACTTTTTAAATAGTTTATACTTGAAGGCCAAAAGTGGCAAAATCCTCCGTATTAAAAATACACATTGATGTTTCAAACATCCAAAATTTAAGTCGCTTAAAAAAAAATTCTCAAACATATTTGAAGAATCGTTCAACCGAAAAATTCATTATTCCTTTTGAATCAAATTGGACAAAAATATCTTCCTTTCCACAGAAGGATAAATTTAGCAATGCAAATCTCTTGTTTGTGAAACACCTTTGTATCAATACACTAAAATACTTGGACAATTCAAATCTGAAAAGATAGAGTTTCTTTTAAAAACGTAGTGTATACACACACATGAGCACAACCAACATCCTTAATCCACAAATCCTCAAATCACAAATTGGAAATTATTACGAAAGTTTTCTATTCTAATCGAACCATACACTGCACTTGGTATAACTAAATCTCGAATGCAGTCTCAAAATTACTCTTACTCATAACCACAAGATTCTGATACTACAGACCAATCACTCTCAACATAAACATCCAACAGCCATCATCATCATCACAGAGTATTTGTCTAGCTACCTTTCGGTAACAGTTTCAAAATCATTTGAAATTCCACAACTTTATAAATACATTTACCCCAAAGGGACTCGCGAGTTTGTTTAAAAACATATTTCTCAAAACACTTTATCGAAGAATCCATTTTACATAATTGTGCGCCAGGGTGATGACATCTCTCATCCCCAAAGAGTTGCATCCAACCCTAATTATTACTATGCACGTGATGCATGTACTATTATGCATGTATCAATTATTAATTTATCTTTTATTTAGTGAACATACTCAGTGTTCAATGCAAACCTATTCGTGGCATTCAAAATGCATGTTCATGATATGTCTGGGCACAATTACGTGTTGAAAATATTTCAAATATTTAAACAAATCAACCTTTGAAATTTATTTCACAACAAAACATTTGCTAGACTTTACACTCTGTGAGATGTGTACTCAATAACCTTTAAATATTTCTCAAACTCCATACTTGTAATCTACCGACATTCGATGTTATAAAACAACTCAACCTAATGATTTTGTTAAAACTCTTCGGTAAAAGTATCCAACTAACTTCAACCCAACTGAAACTTATACTCAATGAAAATAACACATCACATACATTCCTACGAAACCTACCGCCAGCTCCCGCATCGCATCATTAACTTGATGAAAATATTAGTGTATTAATACACCGCTCTATGTTCTCGGCCAGAATTTTCCTATATCCTTTTCAGGATTATCAAAAACCATCAACCATTCCAAGAGAATACTTCCCTCGTCTTCCTCGATATCCAACCCAAAGGTTTCGATCCACGACACAAACAGCAAAACTCCGCGCAATCCTAAACCGAACAAAGGAACAAGGTCTAAAGGAAGGTCTTACACAAAGATCAAACTATACATCGAGGTAAGCCAATCATAACCACGTGATTAAGTCATTTCACGCGCTACTCCGCACGAAGAGACAAAACAAAAACAATCAACTTAGCCCAACAGGCAAGCGATTTATACAACGCAAATTATTTCTAAGGGATACCAAATTTGTAAATTATAAGTCATGCAAGCATGCCATTCAACAAAACAACTCAATCATTCTTAAAGACAATTATTAAAACATGCTACAACAAGCTTGAATCTTTGTATCGAAATCATCTTGCAATAATATCATCCTTTAGGAAATACGCTACAAATTTTATTTTGAAATTTAAAAGTCAAATACAAAAACTTCCAAATTTTGTTGATCCCCACGATTAAAACAAAATCACTTTCTGTAAAAGTCTCTTCTTATTAATCAATTGCTTTAAAACGGATACCCAAGTATCTCGAACCATAAATTCATCGAGCTAATCGAGTCATTTCAACTACCAAGCTCAACTCCTAAAGTTGGGTGACCCAAGTCGAACCCAATACAACTGTTTATAAAACATAATCAAAACATTTATAAATCTGTAAAACAATATGTGAATAAAATTTCCATCCTTTAAAAATTGAGAGCTCAACTTAATCCGACCGCTAAACGGTAATTTAAAACTCAAGTGAGAAATCTTTGATTTCAAACATCTATTACGTAAATCCCAAAAATTTAAAAAGATGACATACTACATCATGATAAAATAACTTCAATTTAAATTCTTAAAATGATGGCTCATCTCATAAAATATGTTTTTATAATCATCGCTTGTTAACACCAAGCCAAACATAATATTTCAAAATACAAAAAAAAAATCTTTTTACTGGTAACTCAACCAAAAATTCAAACTTTTTTTTTTTTGAATTTAAAACCAAACTTCTCTTATGATTCTGTGTCGAAGCACAAATCAGAATAAACAAATATTCTCATGAAAATTTTAAAACAACATGTGGTCAAACAATGTATGACTACCAAAACACATTTTAAAATTTAACCCAAAATCTCTTTAACGGAAAAACAAGGCTAACGTCCAACATACGATCACATTTAAAATCAACAATCGAGGCCAAAGCCAAGATGTACTTTAAAAATATGGAAAAGGCAATTCAACGCATCATGTAAAAATAGTTGTAACCATACCATATACTCAAAATTGTATCAGGCACAAACACCAAGGTTTGTCAAACAACATCATACCCAAGTATGAGTTTTAGAAAAATTTACCAACCTAAGATTTCCCGAGAAATCGAAAGCAATAATAATCACCCAAGTGAAGTAACATCAACATGATAAAACACAGCAAGTAACATCCAAGTGAACTAAATTATCAATCATAGCATCAATACTAAATAGAGACTGACAGACATCACCTATAGGATGTAGGCTGAAAGTTTAAAAACAAAAGGTGACGTTTTAAAAGACAAGACACGAATCCTACTTCCGCAGTAGTTCCTAAGACACAACCATACTTAACAGAGTAAACACATAGCAAGCAAATGGCCTTGGTTTGAAACCAAAGCTCTGATACCAAGTTTGTCACGACCCATTTTCATGATCGTGACCGGTGCTAGGGCATGGGTAATGTAGTACCAACACCCGTAGCTAGCCTTTCTTATAACATACAAATTAATTAAACCTGCAGAAAACCAATGCTCGGGGGCAACCTAGACTTCAGCCTAAATCTAGCAGTTAAAATATTCAATAATTAATATAACAAGCTTATCCACTTCTGAGTCTAAAAATAGGCATAACATAAATAATCCAAAATAATTATATATCATGCCAGAGCAATATAACTAGTCAGACCAATCCGACAAACAACTGTAATAATAATAAAGATGTCTAGTCAACTACTGCGGTCTAAGAATAAAACAGTTTTACAGTTTATTAAAATAAACGGAACCTCCGAGGAAAAGTAAATGCGGAGATCACCAGACTCTCTCAGATCATAACCCTGGGGAAAATTGGGAAAACAACGGGGTCAGATATACTGAGATGAGTTTATACCACTATCTACATTTATTAAGTGGAAAACCTTTAAAACCGTTTAAAACATTTAAATACGATATTACGAATAATAGTTGGAACCCTAAACCACAATTCTAAATAATAAACATAATCCAACAGGTCTGGTCCCGAGAGCTGAGCTACACCGAGTTACCACCGACCACTCTTAATTCATAACCAGAGTCCCGAGAGCTGAGCTACACCGAGTTACTCTACTGGTCCCGAGAGCTATGCTCACACCGAGTTACCACCACATTTCACATACCTTATCTAGATCAGTACCGGTGCGCACGCAGTCCTAATGATGCCCATTAGGTAGCACGTTCCAACTAAGAGCCATAATATAAAAACAGTTCGAAATATACGTACAGTATATATATTTAATATTAAAATAACAATTTACTTAATAAAGCGGTAAATAGTAAATATAAACTCACTGCTTGCTAATCCACGTGAAAACTCCTGGCAAGCAACCTAGACTCGGTTCGCCTCAAAAGCACGAACAGTCGACGAGTCTAAATACAAATAAATAATTATTAAAACGAACTCTAACTCTAGAGAGTACTAGACACCACATAGGACTAGCACAAACAACAAGTCAAGGTAAAACCAACCAGAGTAAACACAATACTCAATTAATTAATAAACCACACAAGTCAAGTCTATTGAGTTCCCGCTTTAAAATCCATTTCATAAAATACTTTTTAAAACAATTGTTAAATAATGAACCAAGTAATCTCCAAATAGTGGGTTAGCCGAGTTACTGATAACTACCAAGCTAACCTCACATGTCAGGTGACCCAAGTCTAACCCGACCCAATCATTTTATCAAAATATAAACCATAGTTTATAATCCCAAGAATAATGATTTGATAAAATAATAAATTATAATTGAAAGCGGAACCCAATATCTTTAAACAAAAGTAGCCATTAGTTACTAACAAAAACTTAACCACAATAAAGTTTAAGAAAACGTTTTATGCCAAAACGTAACTTTATCCAAAATGGCACATCAAGCCAATATTTTTCAAAACCCATAATTACCCAAGTAATTATGTGATTAAAGATTTTAAAATAAAAATCGTATTCAGATTGAAATTATAAAAACCAATCCGATTAACATCAAAAAGAATATTATTTCCAAATTTAAACGATGCTAACACTTATCAAAAATTTGGCTAAACAAGCCAACAACATTACAAGCATGCTATAACACTTAAATGAATCCAATAAGGATTGCATAACACATTTAAATCATTTACTCATAATGAACCAACAATCAAACCATATATCAATCGAATAACTATGGCATACATAACATAACTCGTGTACAAACCATCAAGAATCGATGGGCAACAATCTTGAACAATATCATCATGCCAAAGACATTACAAACAGCCCTAACATGTATTTCCAGCCACTATCAACACATTCAAACAGTAGGTAAGCAATGAAATAATCATACCAAGCAAGCTAGCACTTAACCTAGCAATTCAATTCATAATACCCAAGGTAAAATCCAATACAAACACTCTAAACCAAAGCTAACTATACATAATCGGTTCTAAGCATGCCAAAACAGTAAATCAAATCATCACAACACCCAAGGTATAGGTTTAACCTTAAAACACAAGATTCGGCACTTACCGACGAAGATAAGCGGATAAAACATCACATGGATCCAAGAACGAGGCGAATCAGAATTGGTATGCTTAAGACCTCACACAACAATGGAAAACATGGATACATAAGCCCTAAAACGAATTGAACAAAGGAAATGTGAACATACTAAGGATAGGGTATGCGGATCACTTACCGGAGTCCAACAAACAAAGGAATTGATGTACAAACTATCAAATCAGAGTGTTGTAATGTCAATGGGTCGGCTAGGGTTTATAAAATGAAGTGGGAAAAGTTTTAGATCATATTAGGGGTCTATTTATAGACAAAACAAAAATTCAGACAGAGGGGCACGATGGGAGGCGCGTTGCGAGGCGCGTTGGACCCATCGTGCCTCAATCCTCAAAGAAAACGAAATTCTGCATGAGGCACGTTGCGAGGCGCGTTGGACCCAACGTGCCTTCCAACGTGCCTCCCTACACAAGGCTAAAATGCATGGGGCGCGTTGCGAGGCACGATGACCCCATCGCGCCCTCCAACGCGCCTCAAAAACAGATCCTACGGTCAACTTTCTCTCAGGCACAGCATATCCGAAAATGAGCCCGATCCGACGGTTAAATTGGGAGATATGCATGTTTTCTCAAAACATGTCAGATTCAGAAGGTATACGAATACATCATCGATTAAAAACCGAATACAAAACAAATCGCCATAGTAAACTCACACGACATATGCGACACATAAGATACAACTCAAACCCCAAACAAAGTGTCACACTTGCTAAGTCCACCATTAACAATCCAAAACTATGTCGGAAACACAACGAAACCATGACGGAAAAATACGGGATATTACATATATATACATAATTATTTATGAAAAGAAATATATAAATAATATTTTAATATATTTAATAAAATAAAAAATACATTTAGTGCCTTATGAATTGTTCAAATTGAACAATCCAAAAGATCTGTGTCAGGTCTTTTGAATTGTTCAAACTTGAACAATTCACCTCTCTGACCCGCACATCATGCGGGTCAGCTATGCTAGTGCACCAGCAAAGCTGGTGCACTAGACAAAGCGTCAGAAGGCCTGACGCGTGTGTCAGGCCTTCTGACGCGCACTCCTAGGTCAGTGCGATATGACGCGCGCTGACTTAGTCTAAAAGTATGTACTGGCTGTAATATTTTGGCGTTTTTTAGTAAACATGTAATTTTTTGAAGAAAAAGGTAATCATGTTATGTGTGCCCAAAAAATGTACACTTCTGTAATTATTCCTATTTTTTTTCGCTTTTACTACCATGGATAAAATAGTATCCAAACTTAATAAGTCTTCTAATAAATTAAAATATGCAAATATAAATAAATTAGAGATAAATTATATTTTTAAGGATATAATGTCGGAGGATGTACTTTTTTCACGAGAAATGAAAAAATAAGGATGTGTTTATCAGAAAAAAAAATGTTATTTCCATTCTTAAATATTATTGTATAACTCTTATGTTATTTTTTAGGCAAAATATTCTTCTATACATTAATATTTTGTTTTATTATAAGTATTTTTAAGTAAGTTAACTAATAATGAAGCGAAGCAAATGTAATTTACCAATATATATATATATATATATATATATATATATATATATATATATATATATATATATATATATATAATTGTTTCAGGATTCTAAACATTTTAAGGTAAGTCTCATATTCCTTTATTTAGTTTAGAGAAAACCACAAAAATATTAGTTTTTAAATAGTAAATAACAAAAATACACACCAATTTAATAATTTACATTAATACCAAAAAAAGATAAAAGTTTACATATTCTAGCCAACCCACTAAATAGAAGACACATGACACACAAACCAAAACAAATGTCAAAACGTGTCATAACTGGTCAAAAACGCGTCTGACATGCGTCAGAATTGCATCTGACACGCGCGTCAGTCACGCGTCAGCACGCGCCAGCGAGCCTCAGCATATCAAAATAATTTAAACATGTATCAGCTATGTATCAACTATGTATCTTGAATGTGTCACTGATTCATTTTCTTATATTTTTAAAAATAAAATAAATAAATATGTGCGTGTATATATATATATATATACATACATACATACATATAATTTTATGTACTATTTATGTGTATAAGTATAATATATTTTAAATATAAAAATATATGTATCACATGCCTTAAAAACGCATAAATTACGTTACAAAAAAGTATATATATTATATATTATGTATTAAAAATATATGTATCTATCATATATAAATGATATATATAAATTGCTTCTAATATGTATTCGATATATGTATTTAAAAAACGTGTCTTCCTATTAAATATTTGATGCTTGCTTCGTCCTTTTATTTTTTCATGTGGCACAAGGTTTTGCTTTTTAGCTCAATTTATTGCTTATATTAATAATGTATTTACGATGTATCGCCATGTATTTATAGTGTATTGCAAGATATATATGATACATCGGTAATGTATTTAAATTTTATTATTAATTTTTCCCCTCTATTTCTATGATGTATCAATGGTGTATTTATGATGTATCGGTTATGTATTACGATGTATCGATAATCTGTCGGTCATTTTAAAATTTATTTCGATAAAATAATCCATTCTGAGTTAGAGATGGATTCTAAAAATTGTAATCAATGGCATATCTACGAAATTAATTTTGTTGAAATAATAATAAAAAAAGAACATGTATCTACAATGTATTAATGGTGTATTTTATGATGTGTCGACGATTTATCTACAATGTATCAGTGGTGTATATATACGATGTATACATCATGAATGTATCCAATATGTATAATAATGTGACTACCAAAAACAAAATGCATATTTATTGGTGATTAGATCGTCTGCATGTGCACGTTGCACACTCTCAAAGGCCAAATGCTAATTGGACTTTTCATAAAGACAACGAAGAAATGTATTGTATCTTCTTCTTTCCTTTATTGTCACGACCCATTTTCATGAATCGCGACCGGCGCTAGGGTATGGGTATGGTTGTACCAAAACCGTAGCTAGCCTTGCGGATAATCAATTTATAACATTTAAACAATGTACCTGCATAAAACCACATGCTCGGGGGCAACCGAGACTTCAGCCTAGTCTAGCAGTACATAAAGCAATATATATTTAAAGTACGCTTATCTCAGAAAAATCTCCAACAGTATGGCAATATAATATAAATACCGTAAACACTTTAATCATGCCAAAAGCGATAAAGTAATAGTTGGACAAATCCAACAACAATAGTCAAATATATAAATAAAAGACTAAGACATGAATGACTGATACTACTACTGCGGTCTAAGAGTTTAAAACAGTTCGACTCTTTTATTCTGAAAATAAAAATAAAAACCTCCGAGAATGAAGAAACGGAGATCGACCAATGCTCAATTCATAAACCTGGAAAATTTGGGAAAACAACGGGGTCAGATTTACTGAGTAGAGTTTATATAACTATTTACGTTTATTAAGTTAAAACCTTTAAAACGTTTAATAAAACATTTTCATTATGGATTATCAATGAAACCCTAATCCACAATTCTAAATCCATTGTCGTGTCGGTGAGACGTATCTCAAAAACTGATCCCCGATTATCATTTAATAAATAGTGAGCCCAGGAGACGTATCTTCCACCGGTGCCCTCACTAAGGTGAGACGTATCTCAAACCTACCTCAATACCATAATCATTACCGGTGCGCACGCAGTCCCGATGATGCCCATCGAGTAGCATGTTCCAAATCAAATCCACAATGCCGAAAACAGTTCAAAAGCTGTTTATACATATATATATACAAAATATAACATTTGCTTAATAAAGAGGTAAATAGAGATATAAACTCACTACTTGCTAAATCCACGTGATCCTGACAAGCACTTAACTCTGGTTCGCCTCTGAAGTACGAACAGTCGACGGGTCTAAATAAAATATTAAAATCATAATTAAAATCAGACCCTAACTCTAAAGAGTACTAGACACCACATAGGACTAGCACAACACAATACCAAGCCACATTTAATAAACACTTATATTAAATGCATTTCAAATATAACCCAAGTTATAGAGTACAAATTATATAAACATATTTAGAGTGAATCGTAAAATAATTTAAATAAATCCAAGTTAATATTCATATCAGTGAGTCAGCCGAGTTATTAAAAAAAACTACCAAACTTCTTCCCACTTGTCGGGCGACCACAGTCTAACCCAAACATAACTTATTAAATTTATAAACCCGAGTTTATAAATTAAAATAATTCAATAAAATAATTATCCATTTTAAAGTAGAATTCAATATCTTGCAAATTAAGTAATCTAAGTTACAACCCAAAACTTAACCATTTTAAGTTTATAAAAGTTCAGGGACTAAACTGTAATTTAGCCAAATTTGATATTCGAAGTCAAAATTAATTACCCAATCTCAATTTACTAAATTATCAATCAATTAGAAGTCCAAAAGATAAAACTTAACTTAAATAAGTTTTTAGAAACTTTTAGGTGCTAAATTGCAATTTAGCCAAATTGACATTTCAATTAAAATTTAAAATTAAATATAAAATATTTAACGTGTTCAAATTGTCTATTTAAAACCAAGGAGTTCAAGTTAATATTTAAAACAAGTTCAATAGGTAAAACTAACTTGAAGGATTCAATTGATTTAAATAAAACAACTTTAGTGACCCTTTTGGCCAAATAGCCATCTCCTACCTTTATCATCACAATTTGAAACTCCTGCATATAACCATCCCCGCCAAAACCACTTACAGCAACCATTCGTGAAACTAAACCAATATTAACCTAGGTCCAAAATTCTCTAATTAATCATAAACAATCATCCTAAGTTCATCACCTAACTAACAAGATGTATTACTCAAGAACAAGTTACAGTGACCATGGGAAATAACGGTGGCAACATCAACTATTAAACGGCGGTCTAAGACGATAACAAGTTTAAACCGATGATTAACTACTAATCCACAACGAGATACAACTAGTAAATTTGATAGCAATTCATTAAAAGATTCGGCAGTAACATGTATATGGAGCGGCGAAACGGAACGGTAATGAACGGCGAGATTCTTACGTACCGTACAAGATTCCGAAGCGATAGGATTCAAGAGGTTGAAGAATAATGAGGAACCGTCAAAAGAAAACTCAGATTAACGCTGAAACGAACGAGATAAAATCAAGAACGATAATTACGATATCGAAACGAATAATGAAAAGTTAAAGGATTGCTTACCGAATCTTGATCGAATGGAGTTAATGAATAATGGTGAAGTTTCAGATTTGTTTAAGGGATTGAGGCTGATAAGTTTTGATTCAAAACGAGAGAAATTTTTTAGGTTAAGAAAGGAAGAAACGTGATGCAGAAGACGTTTATATAGGGGGAGGAATGAACAAAAACGATACTGCTATGCTTCAAATATAACAAATGGGCTTTGAAATTAACATGGCCATAATGAAAACTAAATGTGGCCTTTTTCACGTGTACTTGCATGTATCATATTCTTATTTTCTTTCCTTTTTTTTTCTTTTAAAAATTCAATAATACACTCTAAACACGAATCAGACCACGATCGAATCAACGAGCGATTAAATAAATTTAAATAAAAAAATATAATAATAATTATAATAATAATAATAAATTACTTAAAACTTGACGGAATGCAAAAATTTATAATTAAAGTAAAAAAAAAATTAAAAATACGGGATATTACATTTATATACAAACTTGAACTAATATTGTTTGAATTATAATTTAACTTGGTTCAGAATGTGACTGAATGTTCCAAATATCATACATACACGAATACATTAGATGGGGATTTTACTGTTGAATTTTAAGACATGCAAATAATTGTTTGATAAAATGATTGAATGGGGAGGGTACAGTTCATTCAGGGTCTTAGAATTAAATCAGTGTCATCTATAATGCATGAAAAGTCTCATCCATAATCCAACATAAACCAATATATTGTTCGATTATTTCACCTTAAATCATGACACAACATAACAACAACAACAACCATAAAAGGAGCAAATCGATAATCAAGGTTAATCTTCTTTCAAAGTGTAATACCCTCGTCTGTCTTGAAGTAGTGACTCAAGAGATCAATTAATTGCTTGGGACTTCACTTCAGTAGCCATTGTTGAGATCTTTATTCTAATGGAAAAACGGCGACAGAGTAAACTACCAAAAGAACCCAATTCCTCAATGTGAAAAGTGAAAGAAGGGGGAGATCTCTGGTGAAGAAAGGAACTAGAAGGTGGTTGGTGGTGGTTATGGTGATTGTTGGGGTTGGGTTCTATCGTTTTGGTTTATTAGTGTCTCGCGATCATCTTCCTCATCAGATGGATCATTGTCGTCGAACTTCTTTTTGACCTCTAATGTTAATCCGTTAAGCATCATAAATCTCCGGTGAAGGATTCAGGAATTGGTCGTAGCAACGATCTGTATAACATTTCTTTATTTTCTCTGCAAATAATACACATCTGGCAGCTTGAGGTGTATTTATTATAAATTGTAATACTTTTACCACTTAAGCTATTTAATGTAAACCCCATTGGTTATAAGAGAAAATATTAGAGTCGGTGGATATTTTAGTAAAAATCAGCCGGTTTCTTAATTATTGTGTAATTTTCTCTTAATTTTATACTCTTATGCAAGGCATTTGTTTTGTGTGAAGAGTAGGGTTTAGATAACAAGAAAGAAATAATTGGCCTACATACGGGCTTAGGCCTTTTTAATGAGAAAAATACGGTTCCAAATTCAGTTTATACTTTTACGGTTACCATTTTATATTATTTGATTTTTATGATTTTATTTAGCAATAATAAACTTTTCAAACTAGAAAAAAAAAAGCCATTAACTGAAAAGGTACCTCCCTCTACATTGTTCAGTTTGCATGTTACCATTTCAAATAGATTCTTCAAAGAATCTCGCCGAAAATAACTCCACAATCCCACTTTCCAAATCTTTCCCATTAGTTTGATTTTAGGTTACAAAAAAATGGCCAAAACTAGATCATCGACAAAGCAATTACCAATGAAACCTTCTCCGACCAATAAATTGCAATGGCGAAATTGAAGAAGATTGGAAGCAAAACATAAGGGCTTAATTTATATAGAGGTCCCTGTACTTTACACATTTGTTTCCGTAGGTCCTTATGCTTCATTTTTGTATTATTTAGTCCCTCTACTTACCTATTTTTTATTTTCAGGTCCTTTATGAATTGTTTCCGGTCCTTTTAAATGGCTGAAGGAAACAAAAATTGTAAGTAGAGGGACTGGAGGAAACAAAAATTGTAAGTAGAGGGACATGAAAAAACTCATAAAGGACCTGAAAATCAAAAATAAGTAAGTAGAGGGACCAGATAATACAAAAACGAAGTATAATGACCTACAGAAAAAAAAAGTGTAAAGTACAGAGACCTCTATGTAGATTTGGCCCAAGAAAGATAGAGTTTTTAGATGGTCAATCATCGACAAAGAACTGTAGATTCTATAATGCATTTTGTGGTGATTGTTTTTGTTTTGTTATAAGAAAAAATAATGTGATTATTTAAACTATTTTGTTGGAGTACATTTTGTGTATTGTACATTTTAGTATATATTGTTGTTAGTTTTATTTAAATTGACTTTATGATGTTAATATCATTTTTATTATATGTAGTTAACCAGTGATTAGTTATGTGTAAACTGACAGTTAACTAGTGTTTTTCTTTTACAGAAAAATGAAGCATTCTAGCATACTTGCAACATTGACAGCGATGAGGAGGTAGAACCGAAACCAAAACTGAAGGGGGACAGAAGGATTAGATTTGTTGACAGATTGGAAGATTTAAGTTTAATTTTGTTTTATTAAATGAAAACAATTGTAATTGTGTCACTGATTTTAGGCTAGTCTTTTTTTTTTCCTTTATTTTGTTATAAAAACATTTGTTATTGTCAAATATATATTATATTTTGATTACCAGTTAGTCAACTTTTTAGGGTTAATGTGTTGTGTGTAAATTGTATGCACTATATGTGTACTATTAATTAATTTTTAAGTTAATTAATAATATCATACTAGTTAATTGCATGTTAACTTTATTTTTCAACCAAATGTTATGTTATTAGAAATAAATTGATGTTTTTTTAATGAATAGTAGCATACTATTAGTTTACTGAAAGTAAATTCAATATCCGCATAAAAAACCTTTTGTAGTAAATTTATAGATAACATGAGGATGATTACATAATAAAATCCTATTAGTTAACTGCATGTTAACTTCACACTAACTTTATTTTTCAACCAAATGTTAAGTTATCAGAAACAAATTGATATTTTTTAATAAGTGATAGTATACTATTGTAATTAATGATTTTTGAAGATTTTTTAAATCTTTTCTATATATGTAAATTTGAGATTTTATAGGATTTTTTGATTTTTATAACAGTTGGTTTCCTTAATAATAGTTGACCGTATTTCTTTAATTAAATAAGTTATTTGTGCAATTTAAAAGTTAATAATTGTATTTTTTAATTTTTCTTTTTACTTTAGTAAAATTTATATTATTTTGACACATGTGAGGTATTTGTTAAAAAAACACTTAAAAAAACCCCTGTGCTGATCCACGAAAATGGACACCCTTGACCCAGCTCACTGAAAATCCAAAAAAAAAATTGACAATTGCACAACTTAAGCATAAATAATCCCACAATTACGCCCAACATTTTCCATTTAGATAATTAACCTTTTCTTATTTTTTCTTGCAAAATTAACTTTTTTAAATTAGAGAAATACGATTAACAATTGATTAAGGTAACAATCAACTCTGATCAAAGATTCTCCTAAAATTACTCTTAACTTTTAATTCACACAAATCTTTCTTAATTAGAAAAATCTTTAATCTCATAAAATCTGTTGATATTCAGTTCTTCATAAGTGAAAGATTCAGCGCTGTCATCTTTTCCATCTCGTCGTCGTTCTTCCCACCATCAACAGTGGCACCACCAGTGGAGGTGGCGGCTATTTTGCTTTAATGATCCTCTTTTTTTTCTCATTTAATTTCTTTGTGATTTGAAGAGATTATCTAATTTGATGGTTGTGGATGACCGTGGTTGTCGATGGTGGTCTGATTTTGATGCTACACTCTTGGTGTTTGAAGAAATGCTTATGAGTGTTTGTATTTGTTCCGGGTGTTGGTTAACCAATGGTTAATTTTGGGTAAACTGTTGGTTAATTTATAATAAATTTTATTTGGAATATATTGTTAATAAATCATTCATAAATTGCTCCTAAACTTGAATTATGCATTTTAAACAAATTGTATAAAAAATTATTAATTTTACTTTTAGTATACCATTATACATTAGTAAATTATGAGTAAAACGCTGATAAATTTATAATCTATTGATTAGTTATCCAATGGTCAACCAAACGATAACCAACTATATACTGAATTAAATCAGTTTATTAGGTTTTAAAAGTTAACTAAAAGCTGACCAAATATTATAAGACAAATTTAACAATAAGTGATGTGTGTATTATATAGAAGATAATTAATGTGAGATGCGTATTTGACAAGTATGCTTTCAAAAGAACGTATTATTTGTTATCCAGTTGGTATCCAAAGTTTTAACAAAAAATACGCAAGTCTATATTGATTTAAATTAATGTTGCTGGTCTACCATTATAAGATCAACTATATACCTAACCATATAAACAATATAATGTAATTTAATAACATATCCAGTATAAAAAAAATCTTAGTATGCCAAATAGTATCCAAATGTATATCAACTGGTACCCAATTGTATGCCAGCAGGTACCCAAAATGTAAAAACTTACCAACTATTACCAAAATGTACTACTTCTAATAAAGTACTAAAATAACAAGAAAAAAGTATTCCAAACTGATATCATAAAATTCAAAGTAAACAAACTACTCTATGATATATTGAGGAATTTTCTTTGGTCTTCCAGACTTCAGTTTCGGTTTCGGTTCAACCACCTCGTCGCTTTGAATGTTTCTTTCAAGCTTCATCCGTCCATATCGATACAAGAGGTAACCAAGACGTTCCCAATACAGTTAGAGTCATCTTCAGGTTTCTTATCACCATCTTGTCCATCATTTTGAACATGATCCTCCTTTGGTGTACCAGATTCAAAAACATCTTTAGGTGTCTCCACAGCATCATGGTCTCCGTCATCAGATTTCTTGGATAGCATACTTTGGATAGCTTCTGAGGATGAAACATCTCCAGCAACATCCTCCTAAAAAAATATAACATGAATTAATAACAAATAACAAAATAATAATGTACCTATGATTAACCAGATAGTAACCAATTGATAACCAATAACATTCGAATAATAGTTAACCAAATAGTTACTAAAGGTTAACCAGAAAGTAACTAACAGTAACAAAAATTTAACTAAAATTTAATTAACACATATCAAAAATAACTAGTAGAGTAGTTATGATTCAGAGGTTTACCGTCACATGATCGTGATGATCATTCACACACACAGCACTCTTCAAATCAGACAATACACTTAAAACTTCAAAAAACTGCTTCTCAACGTAGGTCTTGAATAACGAAAACTCGCTATACATCTTGGTTTGATCAGATGGGTAACCTTAATAGGAAAATGGTCCGAAGTTTGTATGAAATAATCACAATCCTACATAAAAATCATTTAAATAGAAAAATAGTAAATACACAAGGTCAAATATATTCACTAAAAGAAACAATAAACAACATCAAAAATTCTTTGCAATTATCACTGAAAACAACACCAAACACCTACTAAACCGAAACAAACACAAACAAAAAACTATAAATTCCCTATAAACTTATAAAAACCATAATAAAATTGTTAAAAAGTTAAAAATACCTTTATAGCCAAAATTCCAGATGAAACAGGCCTATCCGTCTTCTTAGGAGGTATTTCGAAATCGTCGAAGTTACTGTCATCGTTTTCATGAACAACAGCTCGGCGATTCTTCATTTCCGTAGCAAAATCAATTTTTATTTTGCTAGAACTCGGACTAGATGTCAATTTGTTCATTTTTTTGCGGGGGAGAATTTTTAGAGGCTGACCTAGTTAAAACCATTCTGAATTCAAATTTTGAAAAGCAACAGAAATGGAAAGTTTGAAAGAAATGGCAATCAGATTTTGAATGGAGAAAAGGTAGGCGTGAATCTCGCAAGAATCACGACATGCCACCTCTCTGAATTTTGGAACCGTATTTTTTTTATTTTGAAAGTATAAAAATTGAAATTACAAAGGTTAAAAATCTAATTAAAATAGATGGGATGACAAATCTCAACTTTTAAACTTAGGGCCGTAATTAACTAATTAAGTTGGGCAAAGCCCGTAGTCTATCTAAAAAAGTCAAAAAAAATGGTTCAAATGTCAAACCCATATCACTTTAGATCCATATAAAAAGCCGACAATATTAGGCCTTGGGTGTCAGTTTGACTCATTCCAACATGACCGAAATACATGGCCCAGTACGAAAAAGAATATAAAGTTATATAAAGTAAATTGGCAAAATGGTCGGAGTAGCCCTTTATCTTTTATCTAAAGAATTGTTGAACCCAAAATGTTATATTTCGTCCATCTCGTTTTAAAAGAAACATAAACTTACCCATAAAATAAAAGAAAATTATTGATTCTTTTTTGTCATTTTACCTCTAGTAATGGCGGCTTTATAAATTATAATTAGTGTTAAAATCTTTGATTTTAGAAAGAAAAAAAAGAGATAAAAAATAAATTTTATATAAAATGACACTACAAATATAATATAGACTATTTACATGAGACATGCAAAAAATGCTATTTTAGGCAGAATTTTAAATTTCCACAAAAGTAGCACAGATATTTTACCGAATTAGCTATTAAACGTATTGATTCATTTATTTATTTTTGACAATAACTTTTTTTTGTGACGAGAACTCATTCTATTGAACCAAAACTCAATATCATTGTCAAATCCCGGAATGTGAACCGCCTGCAAGCCCACATACCTGATAATTCCGGGCTATAATAGCGAGCAACCCAACCTCAACCACTCCATATTAAAAAACATAATCGGGTTTCAACCCGTGAATTTTGACGTCTAAATAGCTGAAGTTTAGATCACTAGATCAAACCCATGCGATCATTGGTTCATATAACCGGATAATTCTCAATTCTCGTATTTTCATCATTACAATTGTGGTGGTACCATATTGTTTGTAGTTTTACTGTTGATTCAATAATGGTTTTGATGTTTATAATTATAGTATGGGCAGAGATGTGCATTATTGGATTGTAATCGAATTATTTGATTGAATCAAATTAAAATTTTAATTTAGTTTGGTTTAAAAATTTGATTAAATTGATTTGTTTTAGTCGGTATTTTCGAAATAAACTAAAATAAGTGAATTATATTTATAATTATTTTTAGGATTTAGATAATAATTCCCCTAAAATTGTATATTAATTGTAAATTAATATTAATTTTTTTATTTTTATTGCTATTTTACTTTTTTATGATTAATTTTAATGAAGTTCAGTTATTTGGTTAATCGACCAAACCAAAATATGATTTCTTTCAATTTTAGTATAGTTCGGTTTTCATTTGATTATACAAAAATTATAGTATTTGAATTTCGGTTCGTTCGCCCTAATTTTGGGGGTTTTCTTTGGTCGATGACTATGGAAGATGCAACATGCAAAATAGAAGGATGATTACTTTTTTGTTTTTAGTTTCTTCTATACTTTAGGTAATTTTATACACATGTTTTTTTATAATTGGATTTTATTAACACTAATATTGTTTTCTTTTTACAATAACACTAATATTGTTAATTTTAGGGGTTTAAATTAACGGGGTTTACGTGCATTTTGTTTTCTTAGATAGAGCTAGATAAAAGGAGGAAACTCCTAATAGGTGGAAATAGGATGGATAAATAAAGCATAGTCCGCTTTTTCCTGTTGAGCCAGACGGTGATCTTTGATGTTGTTCCTCTTGTCAATGTATCGAATCTTCCAGTTTTGAAAAAGCGGTGATAGGCGCCATATCTTGACATGTACTCCAGTGATTGTACGAGGAGCAAGTCCCCCTATTGATTGACTGGGCTACAAGGACGGCATCGCCTTCAAAAATAACATGATTCCACTTCATTCTGATACTCCAACTCATCACTTCTCGCAGGGCTAAGAATTCCAGAATGCCCGAGTCCCAAATATTCCTGGAAAATGGACGAGAACTTCCCTAGACAATGGCCTGCTGAATCGAAGGCCAGACCTACTACTGATCCAAAGCCCTAATTTTTGCACGTACCTGTATCGTACCTAATTGTAATCGAATGAGGGTGCACTGCAAAATTCTGGACATCTCCAATAAACAAAGAATGAGTGTTTTGAAGATGGTGATTTTGAATTCTGTCTTCTAGATCGTTGACTGTATCAAATTCTTCTCGATAAGATAAAGCACTTTGGATCGTTAAGGGTAAGGTGTTAAGTTTGGGTGGTTTATGGAAAAAGCTAAGTTTTGAATCAAATCAAAAGTAGAAACTTTTCTTATTCTCTTATTAAAAAAAAAAAAGAAACAACAAAAAACACTCTTTTTCACTTGATTTTGCCAAACCCTAACCAAGAAAAGGACACCTCTTTTCTTGGGTTTTTGACAGAAAAAGTGTCCCCCTCAATTTACTATTTATATTTTTATGACCCATACCATAAAAATTATATTTTGTCTGGGAATCCACCAGCCCGTAATGGCCCATTGTGGACTGGTTTAATCCAGCTGATTAAAATAAATCAGATGCATTAATCATATAAAGTAGCACGCAATTCACCATTGCGGGCTGCTTTAGATTGGGCTGATTGGGGAGAGAGTGTCTCTCCCCAATATTAATTTTTTAAAATTTTTATTATAAATTTAATATGATAGTATTAAAATATTTATATTGTATTTTAATTATGATTATTTTATAAAATGTATTTCTAACAAATTATTTAGAGATTCCAGTGTACTAATTTTATGAATTAAAATAATTATATTTAAATTATTAACTTTTTTTGAGAAAAACATATTACGCATGAATGATTATTTGTTACACTTAATTTTTTATTTTAATTTAAAAGTGACAATTATGTGCCTAAAAATAAGTTTAAATTGAGGATTGAATAATTTAGTTGAATTCGTAAAATTAACAATTAAAATGTCAAACTTTCTTTTAAAAATATGTTTGGTAAAATAGTTAAAATTGTGAAAATAACAAATTATTTTGCCAAGTTTAATTTTTTTGCCAACTCAATGCAAGAACAAGTTTTGTGATCATTCTTTTACAGAATTCTGTATTTGCTTCTCCAACAAAGAATGTTTCCCATTTTTTGGATCGCGACCGGCGCTAAGTTATGGGTATGGTTGTAACAAAACCCGTAACTAGCCTTGCGGATAACCAACAAATACATAAACCTGCAAGAAAACCACTGCTCGGAGCAACCGAGACTTCAGCCTAGTTCTAACAGTTCAAAATATACAACATTTATTATAAAATGCTCAGCCAACTCTGAGTCTTAAACATGGCAGAAACACGTATTAACCCAAGTTAATATAAGAATGTCAAACAACAATAATCCACTGAATAAGTTTATAACAAGTATTAGACATATAAGATTTCTAATAACTACTGCGGTCTAAGAATAAAATCAATTTAATAACTTTATCAAATAAAGTAAAACCTCCGAGGAAATAAAGAATCGGAGAGTAGCTGACTCGTTCATATCACAACCTTGGAAAAATTGGAAAAACAACAGGGTCAGATATGCTGAGATGAGTTCATACCACTATTTACATTTATCAAGTGAAAAACCTTTAAAACCCCTTTAAAATCCCTTTAAAACATTTTACATAAACATTACGTATAATAGTTGGAATCCTAAACCACAATATTCTAACTTATACACTTTATACTGAAAGGCCTGGTCCCGAGAGCTGAGCTACATCGAGTTACCACCGACCACACTTAAACCATAACCAGAGTCCCGAGGGCTGAGCTACACCGAGTTACTCTACTGGATCCCGAGAGCTAAGCTACCACTGAGTTACCCCCATATATCACATACCTTATCTAGATCAATACCGGTGCGCACGCAGTCTTGATGATGCCCATTAGGTAGCATGTTCCAACTAAGAGCCATAATGGAAAAACAGTTCGAAATATATGTACAGTATATATTTATATATCAAAATAACAATTTATTTAATAAAGCGGTAAATAGTAAGTACAAATTCACTGCTTGCTAATCCAGGTGATAACCTGACAAGCAATCTAATCATGGTTCGCCTCTGAAGTACGAACGGTCGACGAGTCTAAACAATATAAATAATTATTAAAACGGCCCTAACTCTATAGAGTACTAGACACCACATAGGAATAGCACAAACAACAAGTTAAGGTAAAACAATTCAGAGTAAACGCCATACTCAGATAAACAACAAACGTAAACAAGCCAAGTCTATTGAGTTCTCGCTTTAAAATCCAATTCAGAAAATATTATTTAAATAACATTAAATAATAAAACAATCCAATTTCCAAAACAGTGGATTAGCCGAGTTACCGATAACTACCAAGCTAACCTAACATGTCGGGCGACCCAAGTCTAACCCGACCCAAATATTTTATCAAACTATAAATCAGAATTTATAACTCTAAAAACAACTCGATAAAATAAAATATTATCCAAATTATAAACCACAGTTTATAATTATATAAAAAAAACAACCTTAATAAAAATATTAATCAAATTCAAAATAGAACTCAATACCTTTCAATCCAAGTAACCCAAGTTACAATCAAGTACTTAACTAAAATAAGTGAAGAAAACGTTTTAAAGCTAAATCTATAATTTAACCAATTTGATACAACAATCTAAAATTCTTAAACGATAATTACCCAAGTAATTATCCCAATTAAAAGATTATAAATAATTGCCACTATTTTACAAAACAATAATTACTCAAGTAATTATTCGATTAAGAGATTATTAACGTTCTCAATTATTATAAACAATGCTTCAAATAAAATCTAATAATTTATTTTTAGATTTGATTAACGTTAATAATTGGTAGTTTAGGAATAAAAAATAACCAATCAACTAATATCCAAATTACTATCAAAACCCAAGCACTATGGTAATTTAATTTAGAATTTCCAAAAGTCATAGCATAATCTCATGCTAAACAGTAACTATTCCAACACAACAGGCTTTCATATAAGCAAAAAATTCTAACACTTAATGGTAAGGATATCAACCAACAAGTCATAATAACTAAGTTCAGTTATTAATAAGCAACGTGAGATTATAGTTTTCACTAAGGCAAAAGTCAATTCAGTAATCAAGAACTCAATCGGCAGCACCATGGACAACGAAAACACAACCGCAACAAGGAATGTTAAATCGCAAAACTCAAAGGAAACTGAGACTAACTTTTCTAACCAAAGAGTATGATAACAACAACTCATAATAACCTCTGAAATCAACAATAATGGCAACAAACAACCAAAGAGAAACGACAGCAAATATACACAACATCGGTGTTCGAAACGACGTCTAAACGAATAAGTTTTACGTACCGAATTCAATACCAACGCGTAGGTATTAGTGAGAATGTTGTTTACTGATGAAACGAGGAAACCCAACTCAGATTAAAGCTAGAACAAACGAGATATGAATTAAAATGATATTGACGATATCAAATGAAATAAGCGACATGACGTGAAAACTTACCAAAATTCATAATCAATGGAGAGGGATAAATTGTTGAGTGTTTCAGAGAGCCTTTGATAATAAAAGTTGGCTAGGGTTGATAGAAAACGAAAGAATGAACAAAATAGGGTTTTAAAAACGTAAGAGATCTATTTAAATACCTGAAATCCCGTAACAGCACAGTGCACGATCGTGCACTCCATCGCTCCTCCAAATCGCCTCAAATTTTGATCCAACGGTCAACTTTTTGTCGTGCACAGCATCCAAAAATGAGCCCGATCCAACGGTTCAATTGGGAGATATTAATGTTTTATCAAAACATGTTAGGTTTAAAAGGCACACGAACACAACATCGATTATAATCCGGATACAAATGAAATCGCCATCGAAAACTCACACGACACATGCGACACATACAAGATACAAATCCAACCCAATTAAAATTTCACACTTGCTACGTCCACCATTAATAATCCAAAACTAAGTCGGAAACACAACGAAACCATGACGGAAAAATACGGGATATTACAATCATGTTTATGATTTGTCTTTCTTACAAGAACACTACTTTATCTAATCTAATAAATCTATTTTTTATTAAACTAACAGCTCAGCATGCAAATACCAAACGCTAAAAGGTAATTGTTTTACAGTTCTAACTCTTTAAGTCGTGGTTCTTTACTAAACAATTTTTATAGGTATCAGCAGTTATCAAGTAAAAAAGTTAACCAGTTCTCAAATAAGCAGTTGACACAACAAAGGTGAGAGTTGATTTATAAATTATGTAACCTTTAGAAGTAAATGAAAATAGTTAATATTGTGAAAATAAAAAATTAACAAAGATGAGAGTGATTTGGTAAAATAGTTAATATTGAGAAAATAAAAAGTTATTCATGCGTACAATATTTTTCTCAAAAAAAAGTTAAAAATTTAAATATAATTATTTTAATTCATAAAATTAGTACACCAGAATCTCCAAATAATTTGTAAGAAATACATTTTATAAAATAATCGTAATTAAAATACAATATAAATATTTTTTATTATCATATTAAATTTATAATTAAAAATTTTAAAAATCAAAAATGATTGGAGAGAGACACTCTCTCCCCTCAATCATAGCCCAATCTAAAGCAGCCCGCAATGATGAATTGCGGGCAGCTTTTGATAATTAATCCAGCTTATTTATTTTAATCAGCTAGATTACCCGCAATGGCTTATTGCGGGCTGGTGGGTTTCCAGGCACAAAAATATAATTTTTATAGTATAGGGGACAAAAATATAAATAGTAAATTTTATGGGACATTTTTTTATCAAAAACCTGCTTTTCTTTTCATCTTCAAGCTAAACAAGGTACTTAAAACATCTACTTGATTTATATCTCTGTATTTTTAAATTGTTTATAAAATGTTTATGTGTTCTTGGTAGGTTTTGTTTGATGGTTAAAGTTTGATTTTTTTTTAAAAGAAAATGAGTCTCTTAGCATGATCAAAATATGGGTTTGTATTATTTTTCAAAAATTTTGGTTTTAATCAAAAATATGATTTTTTAATGCTTAAATCTTACATGCAAATGGTTTAAGATAATCTAAATATTGAGTATGGTTTATTTTCGAAAATTTGGATAAATTTCTTAAATTTTTGAGTTGTTGTTCTTGAGTAATTACTTGGGTGTTGGCCGAATATGAAATATTTGGGTATTATATGAAATTTTTAAGCTAGATAATTTATTTTAAAGGAATAAATTAAAAGGTTAACTTTTTAAAGGTGTTGGCCGAATATTTCATGTAAAATTCTAAGAAAATAAAGTTTGAAATCTATGATTAATTTGGTGTATGTTAAAGAATAAGAATTCTTGATTTTCTTGAGGAAAAAAAATAAGGGGTTTAATTTAATTTTGGAGAAATCGAATATATTAAAGAAAAAAACAAAAATTTAATTAAAAAATTTATAAACTTTGGATTATAGGTTTTAAGTTATAAATTATGGAATTTATGAAAAATTATATGTTATGAGTTTTATATATGATTTTATGAAAAAAAAAAATTAAAAAGTGTATTTTTGGGGGTGTAGCCGAATTAATCGAGGGATTAATTTGAGAAATAATTCTTTGATTTTCATATGTTGTTAAATATTAGATTTTATGCATGAGATTGGAATTGTTGATATGGATCCATGATTATGTGAGTTTTAAAAACATAAAATAAAGATTTGTAATATTTGTGTGTTAGCCAAATATTTTAGACATAATTTTAATAATTTTGGTGAAAATTATTTAATGAAATTTATGTGTAATTATAGACATGTTTATGCGTATAGATGATAAATTGTTTAAGTGTTGGTTGATATTCTTTTGATGTTTTGATCAATAGAAATTAGGTTTTCTTGGTGATGTTATTTTTATATGTATTGAAATTAATATTTATGTGATTTTGGGTGGTTAGGTGATTTTTGGATGGCCAAGCAAATTCTACAAAAAAAAAAGTTCACAAATAAATTACTGAAATAAATAATAAAATTTTGTTTCTAATAAAAAGAAAAATAAAGAAAACAAATATAACAAGAATAAAATAAAACACACACAGATAAAAAAAAGTTGCTGGCCACTTTGCCTAAACAAATAAGAACAAATTTCACCCAAGTGCAGGTCATGGCCATATGGCCTTTGTAAAAGTTTTGATTCTTGCAATTAGCCTTGGCATAATTTTGTTCGTGAGCAAACTGTCTCGACCTAGACAGTAACTTTTTTTTTTTTCGAAAACAAAATAGAAATAAAAGGAATACAAAAATTCAAAACTCACAAATATTCACAAAAACACATTTAAATAAATTTTAAACTAATAAAAACATATAACATGTGAACAAACACACTAAAATATATGCATAAATTAATAAAAAAATGACTTAATCTCATTAATGGTAAATCAATTATGACGTCCTAAATATATACCCCGGCATCAGCGCCAAAAACTTTGTTGGTGTTTTTGCAAGTATATGAAATCGTACAAGTAATAAGGAGTAAGAAAGATGTCGATCCTAACGAGGAATAATATAAAACCGCCTATCGATTCTAATTAGAGTTAATTATCCGGTTTCGGGGGATGAGTTTCCACCCGCCATTTCATCTTTTTGTCTGCTTGACTATTTCGAAGTCAAGATATAAAATCATGACCTCTACACCAAGTTTCAAAAATAACATGACTTTTAAAACGTGTTAATCACAGACACCACCTTTCATTTCTTTTCAATTTTATCATGGGCATATTTCCGGTGCAATTTTGCTGACTTGGACACCCTATGAAGTTGCCACGTGTCATGCCACGTCAGCAAAAATGCCACTAAAAATCGTCGTTAATTTTGAAAATAAATGAAAAGTGGTGTCTGTGATTGACACGTTTTAAAGGTCATGTTATTTTTGAAACTTGGTGCAAAGGTTTATATGTAATTAACCCTTCTAATTGCTAGTTTTCACTACTAAAAAACAGGTGATTAGCGACAGAATTATCCGTCGCTAATCGCCTCTGTTCTGTCTCTAATACTAGTTAGCGACAGATTAGCGACGGAAATGAAGGGTTGAGTTGGCTAATTTCACTAAATATTTAAATGGGATAAACTATGAACTAAAGTAATTATGATTCAAACAATAATGATAAAGACGAGTATTAACATTCCTCCATACAATTGTAATTATAGGTCAATGGATTATACTGACTAAGGTTCTAACTATTTTAAAGCATTAATTAACCTTTATCAATTATTAATTAACAAAACACAGTTTAATTCAATTAAAGAATCAATTAATCACTTTCGTTCAACTTATCAATTATTAGAATCAAATAAAAACCAAATTATTAAACAGGCATAAAAACATTGAATTAACTATCAATATGTCTCATTAATAATTAAAATGTCACGACACAAATTTATGGATCGCGACCGACGCTAGGGAATGGGAGTGGTTGCTCCGAAACCCGTAGCAAGCCTAAAAACCTTTATAAATTTTTCGCAAAACAAGACCACATATCACAATGATCTGTTTTCAGAAAACATCGTTAAAACATTTCTCTCGTTTAACGTAAACACATTTCTGAAAACCGGGTCTTAAGACCCTGATTGTATTTAAAGAAACTAGAGCACAAACATCAATCTCAGTTGACGCACTTGCTCTGTTTCCAATACAATTCTAAAATGCTAAAGACATAAAACCAGTGTATCTCTCAAACAACTGGTCATAGCATTTTAGAAAACACGCAGCTTTTCAAACATATATTATATACAGTAGTTCAATCAGAGTTTATCAAAATAGTTTGAACTACTGTAAACAGAAAGACAGACTTCCCGTACCTAACTACTTGCAGCTCTAGAGTTATGGCTGACATTGACTTCCAAAATTATTGTGGAAGTCAGACCTCGTACTTGATTACCTGTAAGGTAAACATTGGGGAGGGTCAGAAATATAAATATTTCTGAGTGAGTCTACAATTTTACAATTGAATATTCAAATCGCAAATACATAAACATTTGTACATGTAAAATATTACCAATTAGTCGATCCATATGAAACCCTACAAGATTGTAAGGGTCTCAACCTACACAATATAGACCTTAGACCGTAAACTGAATCACTGCCGTCTAAGCCGGGTGTCTGGACCGTAACCGTGAAACTGCCATCACAGTACTGCCTGTGACCATAACCGTTATTGTCGTCTCAAACTGTTAAGTTAGGGTCGCTAGCACTTCCAACGCCCAATGACATTAACCGACCTCTATGTCAGACACATGCTCGTATCGAGAAACACTACTGGTGATCACACAGTCCTATTGACAACCAATAGGAAGCTTGTTCCAATGGATCTTTCATGGTTAAGTTATACTAGTGCGATTTGTGATTTAAAAACAGTTTAAATATAAATATTCAAAAGTAAAAATCACAAAGTAAAACTCACAGTACTGTCGTCCCCATTTTTAAAAACGTAAGCTCCAAGCAAGCTTGTCAGTCAAACACGTTGGTATTTGGCTCACTAGATCGACCACTCGTCGGATCTCGATTACTTGAGTAATCGTCGAAAAAACGGAGTCGGAATCGCCAAATGGATCGCGTCGCGCCGCCCTCGGCTTGCTATAACTAGCAAGCACGTCAACCATCTTGACGCAGAGAAATGAGATGCCCCCCTCACTTCTATATATAGGCATTTGGATTGGCTAAAGTACCATTTGGTACTAGTTCAATCATGCACTTTAACTCTGATTTTAATTAGTCGTCCGTAGTCCAAACGGAGACTAATTTCAAATTCCGTCAAACTTTACCCAAAAATCCAATAAAATACAAAACGAATAAAAATATAATTTTTATTCGCATCCGACTTATATTTTATTTTTAATAAATCTCCAAAGATTTATTAGGTCCAAATCAGTCCTGCTTAATTAAAATTATTATGTCCAAATTTCATAAAAATTTGACGGTAACTTCGTCAAATTATTCCGCGAATATTAACACCAAAATTATTCGCTCGGGACTTATAAATTATTTTATTTTAATTTGGACTAACAAATAATATTTAATTAGTTAATAATTAAAAACTAATTAAAGTAAAAGTTCAGGGACTAAAATGGACAATTTTTTATAATTGCCGCCTAAACAGCACCGCCTCTCTCTTTTTTTTCTTTTTCTTTTTCTTTTATTTAATATATATATCAATATATCAATATACTAACTTATAAAAGAGAAGCAAAAATCACTGTTCATTGAACAGTGTTCTGCTTCTCTCTTTTTTAACCTTCGCACCGCCTTTACTTCAATAGATATGAAAACTGGTTTTGTTGAAATAGTGCCTTATTAGCTGTCTAATTATGTAATTTCATTCCTTTTTTACTATTCAGTCCTTGGAATAGAACACAATCACACATTAATAACAGGGTATTTACGCCTTTTACTTATTACAACAAGCCACATGCTGTTATTAAATTGAAAATGGATGTCCTTTACGGTAAATAGTGCGCAACTTCTTGAAGAAGCACCTTCTTGGAGAAGTTATATTTCTTTGTGAGCTTATCCAAATGGTTACAGCTGTTAAGTTGTCTCATGTGGCAGCTTCCTGTCCACACTTTCTGTTTATATCCTTCAATCTTTACCTCAACATTAAACCAATATATAACTCAGTGTTTGAAGAAGACTACCAACTTTCATTTTCCATCTTCTTCATTAGGTTAGCAATTAGTTGCAGTACCGATTAATTGTTTGCTAATTGAGCTTCTTTAATTTGTTTCAGAATTACAAGTCCAGTTACACAAGCTATTCATGTACAAATAATGAATTAGATAATTTGTATTGCTTATATTACCTACAAGTGAGCTCTTTACTGTCGATTTTACTACTAACTCTGTTCATCTCTTGGTATTAGAGACAGAAAGCAGGAGATCCAGGTTATTCAATTCAACTTATCAGTAATTCACTGTTGGTCTTTCTATCGGTCTTGCATGTGTCCTTGATTGTTGCGTTTCACCTCGCATATACATAAATTTAGAATATTCAAAGAGAAATATAATTTTGAATTGAACACGTAAAAGCAGTGTATGCAGTTTCAATGTTACTCTATGCGATTGATCTTTTTCCTTATCGGAAGTCTGCTTCTTTTCTCTGTTCCGTGTGTATCCAGATGACTCTCACCGTTTTCTCTTGATAGTGGCTATTGCAATGACTTTTAAAGTTTCTTTTTGAATTTGAGACAACATTAGACGGCTGAAGATGATGAAAATGAACGTTGTTTAATGTGATGTTCGTTTAGGGTTAGAGACACGGCTGTCAAATCAAACGAATGTGAATAGCCGATAAAATGAACGCTACAATTTAAGTGGTGCTAATTAACTAAATAATGCTACGTTTAACCCGTAAACGCAGCCTTTGACAGCACGTTGAGCTGATGACCTTGAATCCATTCTGCCCTTAATTGACTGGATTCCAAATATCGGAGAGGAGGTGGCCTAATTTTAAAATTATTAATCATCAAGTATAATTAAAAATTAGTATTGGACAAAACACTCCAACCATTAATTGGCCCATTAATTTAATTTCTTAAGAGTTGGTAGAGGGCTATAATCATGGAAATAACTGGAGTCTATAAAAAAAACACCATTTTTCTAAGTTTAATTTTGCACAGTACAATTGTTTTAGAATAAATTTAGCATGTAATTTTTTTTTTCAATTTAACTAAATGATATTTAAATAGAGAAAAAAATACTTTTTATTATTGCTATTAATAAATAGACATGCATTTTAGTCGCTTATCATTTTTTGAGTTTTGTAGTATTTAAAAATATTCTTAAAAAGATGTGAATAAAAGAACCCGTTATATTTAATTTTAATAGTTATTAGCGGGTATTAGTTGCTTCGTATGAGTCACGGTAATGGTTTTACATGGTAAATAATTAATATAGTGTTTTTAAGTTTCAACAATGTGTTTTTAATAAAATTAAAAACACGTATTTGATATTAGACGGATTTACAGTATTAGAATTAATATTTTTTACATACATGAACAGATAAATAATCTTAAAATTAATTTTAAATACAATTATGTCCAAGCATGTTTTATTTATTTCTGATAAGGGCGTTAAAAAAGATTATTTTATTATACTTCAATTTTTTTCGTCTGTAATTGAATTTTTTTATCTTGAATTATTTTTACCTTTCTAAAACTCATTCACATAAATGTATATATCAATCTTTTCATTTAGGATTTTATTGTCCAATCAATATTGTCTAACTACAATACTCCCGAAGCAAAGCGAGGGTGAATGTACTAGTATTTATATATATCTTAACTTATATTCGTCCATAACTCGTCGAGATTTACTAGTTTCGACATTTTAATTTCGGGGTTTTGTCCGAAATCTTAAACTCTCCATTTAGAGTGGTACTTTGATATATTAATTATCAATATATCAATTCATACGACGCTAAAGTCTCAAATTTATTGCTCCCGTTCACACTCGTTTATTAAAATTTAAATTCCCGATTTAAATTTTAAACTCATATTATTACGATACTCTTTTACGAATTCGTATAAATTAAATTTACGTTTAAATTTAATTTACGTATTTTGAATTTATTAAATCACTTCCCGTGATTTAATAATCTTAAATAGTCAAACCTAACTATTATCCTTTAACTATTAAATTTAGTCTTTCCGAATATTTTTTTTAATATTCTAACCGGCAAAATATTATTTTTAATATTTTGATTACTTCAATTTGACTTCGTGGCATATTCTAATTACTTAAAATTACGGGTATTACATAAAATCAATTGAATTCTATAGGTCTATTGAGTTATCATTTTTCAATTAAACATAACACAAATAATTAACTAAAATTGATCAAAATCTAATTAATATAAAAACAATAGAATCCACAAAAACCTTTAAATAATTCAAAGAAAAATAACTACAAATAGGCTAGAGAATGTTAAACCCAAGAAAAGTTTAGCTACACATTTACATGGTGGAAATTAAAATGAATTAAAAAGGAATAAACAAGAGTTAGAAAAATAGTTATGGATTTCTCCGCGCGTTTTTTTCAATCTCGAGCTTTTACCTTCTACATTCTTCAATTCCTCTTCTTAGTTTTCTTTGTATTGTAAAAATGTATGGTGCCTCAAATGAACCATTAAATACCTCCCCTCTTGGTTGTTATAGAAAATTAAGGATAAATCTTAACAACCTAAGAGATTAGATAAAACTTCAACTTTTAAACTAGATTTGCCTTGGCAGATTTTGTGTTACAGTTTGTAACAAAAATTCGAATTGAGAATGATAGAATTTGAGCTACC
Organism: Mercurialis annua; assembly: GCF_937616625.2. NCBI lineage: Eukaryota > Viridiplantae > Streptophyta > Magnoliopsida > Malpighiales > Euphorbiaceae > Mercurialis > Mercurialis annua. The sequence continues at coordinate 50,538,620 of NC_065570.1, read as the reverse complement.
TTTCTTCATAAAGGCCTTTGGATCCTTCAACCGTGAGCTTTTGAAACAGGTCATTTCCACTACTAGAAAACAATCATTTAGCGACGGATTTTTCCGTCGCTAAACGAGTCCGTCGCTAAATCTCTTTTCGCTAATTTTACAGCGACAGAATAAAAAAATTAGTAGCGACGATTTAAATTCGTCGCTAATTTTGAAAGATAAAAAATAATTTTTTTTAATCGTAAAATGAAATATTATTTAATCGGTCACCCACTCGCTATTCACCACACACTATCACCCACCCGCAAATTTCACCAATTTTCCAACTTCCTAGTACGTCACCCATCCTTCACATTGCTCTTACCATATAGTTCACCCACGCGTGACTCAGTCTTAATCAAGTCAGATTCTTGCTATATATCTATATATATTATATTTAAATATAACTTAAAGTAACAAAAAGTTACTCCCGCAATTTACTCTCGTATTATAAAATAATTATTTTTTCATACTAATTATTTATAAATAAATAATTAATAAATTATTTTTCTAATAATTGTTTTAAATAAAAACAACAAATTATTACTTTTACACTTTACTCCCGCATTCTAATATAATAATTTTTTTAATAAATAATAATTTTTTTAATAAATAATAATTTTTTTATAATTTTTTTGATAATTTTTTTATAATTAATATTATTTTAATTAATAAATCTGTTTTTAATATATATTTTTTTAATTATAATTTTTTTAATAAAAATAATTCTTTTAACGATGGATTTTGTAATCCGTCGCTAAGAGTAAGAATTACCGACACATTTTGTAATTCGTCGCTAAATGTATTACTTTGAGCGATGGATTACAAAATTCGTCGCTAAAAGTGAAAAACAACCACATTTAGCGATGGAATTTCCGTCGCTAAATCCCGCCAATTTTTTAGGATTTAGCGACGGATTCAAAATTCGTCGCTAAATCCGTCGCTAAATCTGATTTGAGCGACAGATTTGAAATCCGTCGTAATCGACTGTTTTCTAGTTATGTTCGACTTTTGTAGCTCCGGTTATGGTCCATATACTGAGATGAGGTCCAGCATATCCGAATTACGAGTTTAAACCCAAAATTTCTACACAAAAGCAAAAGAAGTAAACGAAAACGTAAAAGGTAAAATTCACATAAATAAAACATTCAATAACTGAAAATGTAAACTAATCAACCCCTAAATAAGTGTTCTAAGAACACTTATCTGGACATTGGAGTGCAACCCAGCGCGTGAGAGCGGCTATGAGTATCGGGACTGGAAAGAGACTCCTAGAGAGCAAGTGAGAAGAGAAATTCTAATACAATGCAACAGTTGTAAATATGTTTGGCAAGTAAATCTGGTGATGGATAAGGCACAAGCCGTGCGGTTTAGGTCCATGACAACTGTTTTTAAAAATAGTTATAAAAACATTTTAATTTTTCAAAATAGTTTTTTTTATCCCTAATGAAGTCGCCACTGTGAGCGGAGCGGGGTTCGGGGGCCGCTCGCCCAAGACTTATGGCTGACTTCTCGATTTGGAAATGAGTTTTGAAAATGGAGTTGTCACCTAGTTCAACTACGAAATGCCTTTTAACTGACTAGGTAACCTTACTCACTTATGGGTAAGATTACCGTACATCAAACCAAAAGACCAGGTTTGTGGACCTCCTTGAGACTCGTGTGCTTGGTTTATCGGTTACTAGTTTATTTGCCGAACATATTTACATTGATCTCATCTCAACAGTATATGCAGTTCATTGGATATAAAACTGGTAAATGAACAGGTGTGAAAGCGTGTAAATAGGCTCGACCCGCATATGACTCGATTTGGACTAGCATTTGAGGCAAGTAGCAGGTACTCCTAAACATACATCGAACCTTAGAGCTTTCCAACAAGTAGACAAGTCTGGCTGGTCTGGATATTTTACATGCACAAAGCCTAAAATGGGATGTAAAGGTTTGTTTGTTTGATTTAATAAGTGAGTCCTGAAAATCCTACACAACTGTTACTACATTTCATGGCAGACCTACGATGTCTAGGTGATGAGCTGGAATTGCATTATTTGGCTAATTTATGTGATTAGTCCTTTAACTGGTTAATTGATATGCTTTTGGAAAGCGGTAAACATTGCTGGCATGCCCAAGTGCAGTTGGTATACATACAAGATTAGAAATACTTCCTCCGTCCCAATAGAATTGTCTAGTTTGAGAAATTTTTTTGTCCAAAAACTCTTGTCCACTTTCAAAAAAATAACAATTTTTATACTCAATTTTTCTACATTATCCCTATTTAACGTACACTAATGAGTAAATTGAAAGTGGAGCCTATCTGTAGCTCGACACCCGGCTGGATTTCTCTGAAAATCATCATTAGACGCTTCAGTCCCTTATCACTTTTTACCTGTCCGAAAAATAGGTATCTACAGAAGCTGATTATGGTTTTCATGATATGATTGATGAAAGTGATTTTTGACAATGATTCAATTGCTACCGAGTGGGAAGTCAGATTTTACTTATAAAAGTCATGTGATTGATGACATTTTCAATTTAATCCCCAGATTTGATGAAGTGAAATTTGTCTATATTTTAGAAAGATAATAAATCCGCTCATGTGCTTGCTAAATAAGCTTTATCTATTTCAAATACAATGGCGATTATGGAAGGTGCTTCAAATCCGGTTGAGAAAATTACATGGAATCCCCCAAAATTTCAAAATTTTATGTTAGTGACTCAACCTTTTTTTTCTTGCAAAAATCCCTCAATTTTAAAACATTCTTTTCATGTCTACCTTTTAATGGTTGTCATTGCTATTTTGTCCTTATAGTGTATTTTACCTATTGTGTTTCCAATACACTCAATAATTTCTCCTAATTTTACATAAACTGAACCATCATCGGCCGGACCATTGTTGGTCGGACCACCGCAGTCAACGGCTGGACCACCGCAGTCAACGGCCGGACCACCTCGGTCAATGCCGGTCAACGGCCGGACCACCGCGGTCAATGCCGGTCAACGGCCGGACCACCGCGGTCAATGGTCGGATCACCGCTGGTTACCGCCGGTCGGACCACCGGTGGTCTGACCATTTTTAGTGGTTGGACCAATACTTGTTAAATAATTAAAAATTAAATAAAACATTATATTAGGGTTAAGGGGATTTGAACCATTGACCTCTTACAAGCATGACCAAGTGTTTTGCCATTAAAGCAAAGGCTTATTACTGTCAACATTTGCTCTATAATGTATATATATATTATATACATCTGATATAATGAAATTATTTTTATGGTGCAAATTAAATATAAACTAAATATCAATTTAAATTAAATTTACTATTAAATTAGTATAATTTAATTTATTTAATAAATATTTACACAGTAAAAATATAAAATATACATATATTTAATTTTACACTCTTTATTAATACATGAGTAAGACTAGTAAGATATTTCACTTGTTAAAAATAAAAAATATAATGGTTTGTTGGTCAGACCCGAGGTGGTCGTGGTCGGATACGTGGTGGTGGGACCCGCCGTGGTGTGCGAAAATTCAATATAATTCTAATAACGACTTAATGTCAACTCAATGACAACTTAATGTTAACTTTATTATTTATACTATTAAAAATAATTTATAAAATGACAAATAAAGTAATAGTAATTTAAAAGCAAACTATCTAAGATTTTATTGACATGAGTCGAAAGTAAATTTAAAATAAATGAACTGAATATAAACTTAATATGAACTCAATGTCAACTCAATATAAACTCAAAGTAAACTTAATGTGAACTTAATATAAATTTATGTCAATTTAATGTTCACTAAATATCAACTCAAAGTAAATATTTTGATAAATAATTATAAATTTTAAATGAAATTATTTTTTATTATAATAGTAAAATTATTTTTTTATAATTCATACTTTTAAAAATAAACTAATTGTAGATTGAAAGTAAATTATTTAAGATTTTTCGCAATGATTTATGTAAATTTAATGTCAACTCAACGTCGAATCAATGTAAACTCAATGATGACTCAATGTTAACCCAATATAAATCTAATGTCAACTCAACGTCGAATCAATGTAAACTCAATGATGACTCAATGTCAACTCAATATAAACTTAATATGAACTGAATATAAACTTAATATGAACTCAATGTCAACTCAATATAAACTCAAAGTAAACTTAATGTGAACTTAATATAAATTTATGTCAATTTAATGTAAATTTAATGTTCACTAAATATCAACTCAAAGTAAATATTTTGATAAATAATTATAAATTTTAAATGAAATTATTTTTTATTATAATAGTAAAATTATTTTTTTTATAATTCATACTTTTAAAAATAAACTAATTGTATATTGAAAGTAAATTATTTAAGATTTTTCGCTAAATTAATGTCAACTCTACGTCGAACCAATGTAAATTCAATGATGACTCAATGTCAACCCAAAATAAACCTAATGTCAACTCAACGTCGAATCAATGTAAACTCAATGATGACTCAATATCAACTCAATATAAACCTAATATCAACTCAATGTAAACTTAATACTCCCTCCGTCCCACAAAGATAGGCCACCTTTCTATTTTGGGCGTCCCAAATTATAGGCCACCTTCTATTTTTGCTTAATAATTTTAAACCTAAAAGTCTTACTTAACCCTAATAAATGTACATTGTTATCTTCAACTTAATTAATTGCTCCATGTTCCAATATGAAATAAATGTCATTTTTTAATACCAATACAAAATACATCAATACAAAAAATAGTCATCAATATATTATTTATTTATTTAAAAAATATTAAGGCTAAAAATGGAAAAGTACATAAATAAACTAATTTTAACTAATCTAACTACATTTTTCTTAATTCTCGTGTTTGTCCAAACGGCCTATCTTTGTGGGACGGAGGGAGTATAAATTAAACTTAATATCAACTCAACGTCGACTCAATGTCATGTGAATGTAAATCTAATATCAACTCAATGTAAAATTGATGTAAATTACATGTCAATTCAAAGTAAATGTTTTAGTAAATTATTATAATTTTAAAAATTAACTTAATATTAACTCAACGTCGACTTAATATCAACTTAATGACAACTCAATGTCAACTCAATGTAAACCTAATGTCAATTCAATGTAATCCTAATGTCAATTTAGTGTAAATCTCATGTCAATGCAATGCAAACCTAATGTCAACTCAATATAAATTTAATGTCAATCCGAAAAAGTAAATTATTTTAATTTTGAAATGTAACTTAATATCAACTCAATGTAAAATCAATGTAAGCCTAATGTCAACTCGATGTAAACCTAATGTCAACTCAATGTAAACTTGATGAAGGTTACATGTCAATTTAAAACAATTTTTTTAGTAATTTTAAAAACCAACTTTATATCAACTAAATTAACTTATATAATTTATTTTAAGTTTATATCGAGTTGACATTAAGTTAATTGTGTTTCTAATACACTAATTTATAAATTTATTTTAACTTAATTTACTTTAAGTTAATATTCAATTTACAATAGTATTAATTTAATTAGAATAAATTAATTTAAATTTTAACAAGCGTAATATTTTATTAGTGTTTTATAATAATATATTATTTATAATCAAACATATTAATATGTTTATATTTAGTTTAAATGCTTTCTTATACATTATTAAAGAGTATATGTATATATGTTAAAGAGTAAATAGAAACAACAAACATGTCTTGCCTTGATGGTTAGACACATGGACAAAGTGTGAGAGGTCATGGGTTCTATTCCTACTAATAGCAAATTTGTATTTTATTTAATTCTTTTAAAATCTCACCAATATAGTTAACCGGTGTTGACCGCGGTGGTCCGGCCGTTGACCGCGGTGGTCCGGCCGTTGACCGCGGTGGTCCGGCCATTGACCGGAATTTGGCCGTTGGTCAGTGGCGGTTGGTTAGTTTGTCTAAACCAAATCCACATTTGCCACATGTCATCATTTGATTGATTCAAACATAGACCAATGAAATGTTGACAAATACCAAGGACAATATTGTCTCATTTTCTTTTATTTTGGGTTATGAAGGATTTTTTTAAACTTTTTGTTTTTTTTTTGAGAGATTTTTGCCAAAATCAAAATGGTGAGGGAAAAGTGAAATACCATAGCACTTTTAGGGAATTTGTGTAAAAAACCCAATCCGGTTTTGCCTTGTAACTAAAGATATTACTTTGAGTTTTAGTCGAATTTTATTTCTGACCAAAAAAATATTATCTTCAATTATATTAGTTAAACTATAAAATCGATCATTCTTTATGTAAATCCAATTACTTATTTTAATTAAAAAGTATAATTTAAACCGAAAAATTTATTATTTATCTATATTATATATAAAAGCACGGATGGGGGGAGGAGACAGACACATTTACATTAATATCCTTTTTATTTATAAAATTTAATTATTAATTAAAAACTATTAAAATAATCATTAAAATTAGAGTACTAACTAAAATAAACTGCTATGTTAAGATAAGTTAGAGTACTAAACAAAATAAACTACTATATTGAGATAATTGTATAAAGTACTAATTGAAATACTACTATAACTATTTAATGATTACTATTTTAATTGTTTTTTAATTGTAGTAAATAAGATAAACTATTTCAATGAACTACTATTTTAATTTTCACTTTATATTTTCTATTAAAATTATCTATAATTATAAAACTTGAGTACCAAATAATTTTTTTTAAACAATTAAAATAGTAATCTAAAGTTTTTAATAACATAAACTATTTCAATTTAACTATTATTTTAAATTTTATTTGATAATTTGACGAGTCACACTACGAGCCACGTGTGAAACACGTAAAGCGACACTAGTATATATATATATATATATGTATGTATGTATACATACATATATATATATGTAAACTATATCTATATCTATCTATCTATACTTCTATACTATATATAAAAGCACAGATGGGGGGGAGGGCAGACAAATTTACTAAAAAATCCTTTTCAGTTTACTACTAAATAAAGATTTTATAGTCATGTCACGACCCAAAATATTGAGCCGCAACCGGCGCTAGGGAACGGGAGTGGTAGCTCCGGAACCCGTAGCGAGCCTTAAATCACAATTAATTTTTCGCAACTAATATAAACAAACAGCGTAACACAACAGAAGCAAATATACATAACATGTATACAAACATTTACACTAACTGTTCCGTTAACCCCGCGGGCTCTAATTACCGTACTCTGTACGAACTGGCCTCGCGGTATCATATACATCAGTTAGTGTCTTAAAACATCACACCGGCATCTGGGGCCGTGAATCATATACAAAACACGTAGCCTATCAAAAAGCATATAAAACAATAACAGCAGATAATATATACAATAAAAATAAACTGTTGTCTAGGCTACTGTTCTACCGACACAGGACCACTACTGCAGCATTCGCAGAAATCATAAACTAACATATACAGATGACTTCTGCACTCCAAAATTGGCTTCTAGCTAGGTCCACAAACTAAGCACCTGTAAGACATCAAGGGTGAGGGGTCAGTATTTGGGAAAATACTGAGTGAGTTGTCATTTACTAACAGTATTAATATAAAGACATAGCATCGCGTTTCAAGAAAATATTAATATAAAACATATTAACACGTATTTGATCCGTACGAAACTAATATCCTAGCATGCGACACATCTCTCGAATAATCATATATCATTCAACCCAATCGTAAATATCAATTGCGAGTCCAACTCGCTGGTGGCCCAGCCACTAGATACGGGGACTTCCAGGCTACACCGTAGCCGAGTTCACTCTGCGTATCGAAATCATAACCCAATCGTAAATATCATATTCATCAACAGCTCCCAACTGTGTCAAGTCATTTCTCAATGCAAACATACTAGACTGACTCGATACTGGTGATCACACAGCCTATTGACACCCAATAGGTAGCTAGTTTCTTCGGATCTCATACTAGTTCTCGCATATAGAAATTAAATAAACATATAACATCCAATCAATTGTGTATAACGCGATGCATGAAAACAATATATATATATTTTCATAAAATAATTTTAATATATATATAATACATGAAAGTAAAAGTACAACTCACAGTGACCGCTATCCACTCTACAACAAGATCGATGTGGTAATATGCTCGTGCTAGTACACCCCTAGTGCCCTCACCGCTCGGTCGTACGTCTGATACATATTAATTAACGTTTAATAGTTAGACGTAAATCATATGTTAATAAGTATAATACTTTCATAATTTAAGTATTGGTTTCATTCTTAGTAATCAGAAATTCTTAGTCGTATCCACGACTTATCGAATACTATTCCTTGTATTCGAAAATAACATAATTCCCTTAACGTTTTCATCGTCATTACTCGTGTAAAACGTCGAGCTAAATCTCACCTTTTGACTTATCGAGGTCTTTTATTAAATTTTAGGGTTTAATATTCAAAATTATCGAAATTCGGGTCGAATTAGGTTAAAAAATCCATTTCGGTCCCCCGGACCCGCTGTGCGGGCGCATAGCGTAACTATGCGCTCGCATAGTCTGGCTATGCGGGCGCATATCTTGGCTATGCGCTCGCATAGCCTCAGCTATGCGGGCGCATAGCACGGCTATGCGCTCGCATAGCTTCTGCTATGCGGGCGCATAGCTGCTCGCTATGCTCGGCCCGAAAACGCTGTTTCCGGGCCGTTTCGCCGCACCCCGACCTACTACACACGTATACAACATCGTTTTCAACTAAACCCGCACTCTCGTTTCTTCAAAAACGTCAAAATCAAACTAAAATCATCAAATACACCATAAACCTCAAAACAGCCCCGTATTTCACGTATTTGGCACTAATTTTTGAAATCTTACCTTTAAATGAAGCCCCGAGATGATAGAGAACGCGATTTCGAGAAGTTTGACACCAAAATCACTGAATTCGGACGTCGGACGGCGAAACGGCGAGATCGAGCGTAATCGACGATCTTTCTTCTGGAGCTTTCTCTCATCCTCTGATTCATTCCTTCATTCAAATGGTTTCCTCTTATATTGAATGGCTAAAGGTTCACTTTAGTCCTTGTTCTTTTTGTTTCTTATCATTTATCCTTTAAACTTTTCTTTTATACGATTTAGTCCATAGCTAAATCGTTAAACTCTTTTATTACGGCTTATACGTATTATTTATACCCGATAAATAATACAAAACTCGATATTAACACTTTCCCGTCAAAATTCCATATTTCTATTTTCGACACAAAGTGGCTAAATTACCACTTTGGTCCCTGTACTTCATTTTGGACTTTTCTTGACATATTTCCTTTTTATTCCAATTCTAACTTCAGAATTGAAATATAATATAAATTTTCTCCGAAATTATCTTTTCTAAAACCGACCTGCTAAAACTTATTTATCGGAAAACTTTCCGATAATGCCACTTTGGCGAATCCAAACTGGACACGTGGTCCAATTAGATACTTAAAAATTTTGGGGTATTACAAGTCATTAACTAATTAATTTTCAAAAAAAAACTAATTAGTTATTTAATTAATCACTATTATAATTAAAGTCCTAATTAGAATAGGTAGCTATATTATCTCCAATTTAGTTTTTAGTATGTAAAAAATAACTAAATTGTCTCCAAATTAGTAGGAATGGCTATCTTTTAGTTTGATTGAACTACAAAATTAAAATATTCTATTTGGTCAATATAATATTATTTAAATTTCTATCTTATTATTTTTATCTATATCTATACTATATATAAAAGCACGGATGGGGGAGGAGGACAGGCAAATTTACTGAATAATCCTTTTCAGTTTACTTCTAAATAAAGGTTTTATAGTCATTAACTAATTAGTTATTTAATTAATCACTAGTTAAATTATCTCCAATTTAGTTTTTAGTATGTAAAAAATAACTAAATTGTCTACAAATTAGTAGGAATACCTATCTTTTATTTTGATTGAACTACAAAATTAAAATATTCTATTTGGTCAATATAATATTATTTAAATTTCTATCTTATTATTTTTAAAGATATTATTAATAAAATTAAGTTAATTATTTAATTATGGTTATTATAAAAGCAAAAGAAGAATAAATTCAGTATAGAAAAAAATTTAATAACCGAATATATTATATTTACTTTTACAAAAATTCTTAACTAATTTAATATTAACTATAAATAAAAAATTGATATAATTATAATAAATTTACTAATATGTTCATTGACGAGTTACGTTACGAGTCACGTGCATAGCACGTAATGCGGAACTAGTGTATATATATATATATATATATATATATATATATATATATATATATATATTTTAAATAAGTTGAGCTACTTTTCAATCATACAATTTTTTTTTCCAAATCAAATTCAAATCACATTATTTTGTAGATGGAGTTTGTATGAAAATCATATTTCACATTCGCATCAAAACGAAAATATTTATGTGAACGAAAATCAAAATCCAATACAAAACCAATACCAACCATCCGATGCATAAAAAGCTACTTTTATATCTTGCCTGGCCCCACTAATAAACAGGTTGCGTTTTACATATCCAAAGGCCAAAAATAAAAGCCAATCATTAACCGTCAGATCACTAAATATACTCCATGCGTCAAATTGATAGAACTCGCCACATAAGAATCCTAAACCGGAGACTATCCTACAAATACGACTTATATACAAATTTGCCCCCTATATTTCAAGTCATAAGCCATTTGTCCAAATTAATAGGGAAATTGCCCCTAATACTTATACAGAATTCTAAATAAAACCCTCCTAACATTTTTAACTTAAATAATACTCTCAAAATTTTGAAAATGATTCAACTTCCGATGGTTTCCTAGAGAGCACAATTGAGCGCAAACACGATCAAGAAATTTAAGTTAGAAGGAATACATAATTTTATTCCGATAATTAAAATAAACATAAATTCATTATGCAAACTGAAAATTTAACCTTTAGACAAAATAAAATATCTTTAAAAAATGACAAATAACAACAAAAACATTCATCATAAAAAATACTCCAATTTTGCTCTATTATCAAGAAGATAAACAAATTACATAATTTCCACCATTTTCAATGCTAAATAATTTGATTTTTGATTAAAAACAGTCTACCTAAAAATAAGCAATTGCAATATTGAATTACTACAACAAGTGATAACTTTACATTTTATACTTTTGATTATATTTTTTCTAGCATATTTTTTGTTGTAATGATTATGTCGACGATTTAATTTTTTTTATTTCTTTTTAGAAATTGATGATAAAATAGACCATAAAAGAAGAATTTAATTATTTAATTTTGATTTTTATATGGAGTAATAAATTGAGCATTGCATAAACACACCTATTTACATTACTTTTGGGCAAAATGATAAAAAAAATTTAACTTTATTAATTAATTTGATCAAAGAGTTAATTAACGAGTCAACTACCAATGAGCTGCAATTTCAGGGGGCAAAATGCTACTTAAGTCCCTAAAAAACAGAAAAGAAGTTCAATAGGGCAACATCGGTAAATAAACTGAAAATCCAAGGGTATAAAGTAGTAGAGTATAATATTTAAATGAGAAGGAAGACAGCGACGCAGGGATAAGAGAAAAGCCAGCAGCCAAAAAAAAAACCATCTAAACAAAGACAACAACACAAAAAAGAGAAGAAGAAGAGCTTTCTCTCTCTAAAAAAAAACTAATTTTCTCTCTCTAGAACTCTTTGGCTTTAAAAAAAGTAATAGGTTGTGGTTTCCCTTTTTCCTCTTGTTTTTTTCTCTCTCTATATCGCGTTTTTGTGTTTCTCTCTCTAAAACTCAAATCTTTCTCTCGATCTCCAAAACTGTAAGTTTTATGTCAAAAATCCCTAATTTTTTCTATTTTTTTTCCAATCGTACCCCTCGATCTCTGCCTTATCATCAGGATCCCTAATTTTTTTGGATTCGTTGTTTGGTTTTAATCTTGAGTAGGTTTTTTTATTGATTTGTTAGGTTTTTGATTATGTTTCTGTTGCATGCAACTGATTGCGGCAATTAGGTTTAGTTTCGATTTTATGTGAATTGATTGTCTTGATCTGCGATTAGGCTGTGGTTTGTGGTTACTGATTAATTATTGTTGATGGAGTATAATAGTGGCGAAATTAGGGTTTTTAGGGTTTGATTTTAAGATTATTTATGGAGTATTTTGGATTCAATTATAATTTCGAGTTTGATTTGATAGGAGATTTTTTTTCTTTGGTACACATTTGCTTTTGTTTTTAAATTCGATTTGCATAACATTTTTTTAGTTAAATTTTTGCAATACAGTTCCTGTCTATTAAATGGTTGATTTTACACACGAAATTGTTGAATTACTTGTTTGATACCTCTTTAAGTTCAAAATCCACTTATAAGTTTGTTAATTTTAGTTTAGTGGTGATTTTATTTGAAAGATAGCAGATTGGTGTTTTATAAGTTCTTTAGGTATAGTGGCGAGTTTGCGACTTTTTTTTTGCTCTAATATTGTTCTTAGAATATTGTTCATTGTAATTGTTGTTTTCCAGGGCAACCATGAGTGATGAAGGAGAAAGGACCTGCCCACTCTGCGCTGAGGAGATGGACTTGACTGATCAACAATTGAAGCCTTGCAAATGTGGTTACGAGGTAAGCTTATGCTATTTTTGTTTAGCTCAGACTAAGTAATTGTTAGGGTAGTCTTTGAGAGTATTTTGTCATGACATATTGACATGTCTACTTATATGCGGACCTCTATGTCGTACTTGGCTTTTATAATAGGCCAGATGTTGAAATTTGTTATTTATGTACTGGCAATTTACAGTCTTACTCATGCAGCTGCATTCCTGTCACTCTTTGCTATAAGGTGTTCTTACAGCCCCCAGCGTCTTTGTCGTTAACTGTTTGGTTACTTATTGTGTTTCTCTGTTGTCGTGCAGATATGTGTTTGGTGCTGGCATCAAGTCTTGGAAATGGCAGCAAAAGAAGAGACAGATGGGCGGTGCCCAGCATGTAGGAACCCTTACGACAAGGAGAAGATAGTAGGGATGGCTGCAAACGCTGAGAGGTTGTATCCGAGTTAATGACAAGATTAATGTCTTGTTTTTATGATAATAGAGGATTACTTTGATATCTTGCTTTCCTTCTCATTATTTTTAAAAATATTACTTCATAGAATGGCTGAATTTCATACGGAGCGAAAGAAATCACAGAAGGCAAAAACAAAGTCATCTGAAGGAAGGAAGCAGCTCAGCAGTGTTCGGGTGATTCAACGTAACCTTGTGTACATAGTTGGGCTACCTCTTAACCTGGCAGATGAAGATGTAATTTTACTCCCTACATTACTTCTAGAATTGTTCTTCATGTATCTCCGTCTAAACACTTAAATATTCTGATGACCAGTCTTTTGTGAATGTTGAGCAGCTTCTTCAACACAGAGAGTACTTTGGGCAATATGGGAAGGTTTTAAAAGTGTCTATGTCTCGGACGACACAGGGTGTCATTCAACAGTTCCCAAATAATACTTGTAGTGTGTAAGTTCAAATGCTTTTACTATTTACTGAAATTCTAATAATGCATCCCATTGCTTCTGCTTTCGACTTTTTAAGGACCGTAGCAGCAGTGAAATTTATGTAACTTTCTGATGTCATATATTGTTTGAATCGGTAGTAATAAAATCCTAAGCTCAAGCAACTGGTATAGTCATTAATTTTTTGCTTTTGAATTTCTTTGTTTGCAGATATATAACTTACTCAAAAGAGGAAGAAGCAATTCGTTGTATTCAGTCTGTACATGGATTTATCTTGGATGGTCGATCTTTAAAGTATGCTCATCTATTGCATATGCTGGTTCTTTTTATCCTTAATGGGTTGCCCAGATATTAATAATTAATCGTTAAACTACAGGGCTTGCTTTGGGACCACAAAGTATTGTCATGCATGGCTGAGAAATGTGGTATGGTTTATTGTATAAGCTTTTCTCTCTTGGGACGTCTAGATTTTCTTGTAGTATGCACACTACAAGAAGACTAATAATTTGAATATGTAATTGGGAGTGAAATTTTGTTGATGGCAGCCCTGCACAAATCCAGATTGTCTATACTTGCATGAGATTGGTTCACATGAAGATAGCTTCACAAAAGATGAGATTGTGTCTGCATTCACTAGGTATTCTTTTATACAGTTGACGATATCACTTGAATATCTGATCTGAGTTTGCATAAGTGCATTATTTTGGTCTACTGAATTCTAATGTAGTTTGTTTCTAGTTGTATAACATAATTATATTATCTTAGGAAAAAAGGTTGACTTTTAAGGTACAACTCATTGGATTTTGTTAAAAGTCATCTCTTGTGATTCTCCGTGTAAAAAGTTCATCCATCTCATGTGGATAGTACAACACCTTTTTCAAATATCTTCTTTGCAGTGTTGATTTTAATTGAGGATGTTCATAGCCTTCATGTTGTGGGTTTCATAAGTTGGTGTTAGTGAAATGGAATATAAATTTATCTTTTGTTTTCCTCTCTCTTACATATAAACAGCTCTGTTGTGTGCCATTTAGATGGTTCTTTTAAATTTCTATAGTGAATAGTAATATGTTGAGTCGTTGCAATTTTTTCCTTATTGGAGATCAATTCATTTATGATGGTTTTGAAGGAGTAGAGTGCAACAAATTACCGGTACAAATACATCAAATAATATGCTCCGGCGTTCGGGTAGTATGCTGCCTCCACCCCTGGATGATTTCAGCTGCAATACCTCTGCTTCTGCACCAAAACCCATAGTGAAAAATACATCAAATGTAAGAATTTAACTGTTTATGCAAGAAAAATAAAATGATGATGTAAAACAAAAAATCAGCTGCTAGCATGAAGTGTTGCTGCTAGCATGAAGTGTTCATTTAGGACATCACTGATATATGTACCAGCATCTGACGCTGGTTTTTAACTTGTTACATTTATCTTGCAGAATCCAGTGACTACATCTAAAAGCTCACCTCCGAATGGAAGCTCTGGCAGATCTATTGCACTTCCTGCAGCAGCCTCATGGTATGATATATTAACTGTATGTGGTTTTACTTCTTTGTTTTGTATGTAGGATATTTTACCAAGTCTCTGTACCAGGGGGGCACGTGCTACTAGTCAGCCTCAAGCTGCCAATTCTACATCTTTAAATGGAACAACCAAACCTATATCAGACATACTTAATGGCTCCCTAGCATTCTCATCAGTAGTTACAAATGCAACCCAGGCTTCTATATTGCATAGTGATGTTGGTAAAAGGACAACCTGGCATGACGATGGACAAAGTATTAACGGTAAATTGAAATTAGATCCTTCAAAACCAGAGAAACCAAATGCCGGTATAGATATCCAAGCCAATGTACTAGAGAAACCAGTTGCAAACCTTGATACTGCTGATTTGACCTTGAGTAATCAGTCTTCCAGTCTGCCAACATTTAAGCATGATGACTCGGGCTCTGGTTTTGTGTCAAATGGTTCAGGCTGTTCTGTGCATAATTCTTCATCTACCGCAAATGGGGGAGTTGCTTCTCCTGATAATGCATCAATAAAGATTGATTATAATGTAAGAAGCGAAACTTCTGGCTTATGTAGAACTAGTAGCTCACTTACAGATAATATTGCTGTAAAATTGCCTGAAAGTCGAGGGTTACAACAATCATGTGCGGACCAGTATAGTGAACCGTCACTTTCACCAGCAACCGAGAAACATTCTGCTCCTAGTGATCTTTCTGATTGGAATACAGATTCACAAATACAAACGGCTTCAAACACTGTTTCAGAAGTAGAGGAAGATATAATATCATTCGATAATCAGAGACTTAAAGATCCAGAAGTTGTAAGCCGTACTGCTTATATGCCATATTCAGCCAATTCATTTCGTGTTTCAAATTGTTCTAGGCCTCACACCCTCCAACATAATGAGCCTTTCGGTGCTGTAAATTTAAATGCTGATCGTCCTTATGTAGATAATAGGGTTAGCGACCAAGCACTTCGTGCATCTAATAGTGCTGTGATAGCAAATGGATACCATGATAAATTGATCAGCATTTCTGCTGGGTTGGATAGAAACACAGAGCAATATCGTCTCCCAAATGAAGTAGAAAATAAGCACATGGGGATGTTACAGGGTGATGCTACTGCTTTAGATGCAGGCGAGGACAGCATAATTTCGAATATTTTGTCATTGGATCTGGATTCATGGGATGACCCGTTAACATCACCACAGCATTTGGCGAAATTGCTTGGTGAAACTGACAAACAACCTAGTTCTCACAAAATGTCAAGTTCCTGGAAAGTTCAAAATAATCATCAGTCAAGATTTTCTTTTGCAAGACAGGAGGAATCGAGAAATCATGGAGTTGATGCTGATACGTCTTTCAGTGTTTTTGGGCAGATGCAAAAGAACCTTTCATTTGGCCAGGATATTGCAGAAAACAGACTTTCATATATGGATAAGTTTGACACTGGAAATGGTTTCTCTTCCAGTAATTTTGGTGAATCTGAACTTTTTGGAAATGCTCCTTCAGTTTTCTCTTCTAATAAGCCTTCTGGTGAGTATTTTTTTGAAAGCTTCGAAGTTAAATCATTATTTTGAGTTCCCGGCTTACTAGAACTATTGAATGCCTCTTTTTTATTTTATTTTGCCTTGGATTACTTGAGACCAGGTAATTATTGAGAATAAGGTTTAATATCTTGAAATGATAGGAATGGAAGTAGGCAATTTGGTTTTATGAACATATTGCAACACTTGATTCTTGATTTTTGATATGGGGCTCTTGCATGAGAAGAGAGAGTAGGGGTGGCACAAGGCCTTCCTCTTCTCTTTATCTGATTTCGAATATATGGCCTTTTGTACAACTGTGGTATTTGTTTCACTCTGTATGTGTTTTCTCATTATTTTATTAGTAGTTGGATGTGACATTGTCTTGTTTATTTAAAGGGACTTGCTGCATTTCTATGAACTGCCTGGGTATACTTCGGTGTTAAGATTTTCCGCATTCATCTTATAATCATAACTGATGTACGCATATAATCTTGTTTTCTTATTTCTTATCATTTATTAAATGCATTGCAAAAATCTTGGTTTGATTTTAGGCCTGGCCATTATTTTAGTTTTCTCCTTCAAGGAGGGAAGGATTTTTGTTATTGCCTTCACGATTGTACTTTATACGTGTTGTTTGAATGTGAACTTAGGATGGTTTTGCCTCTAACCAGTGGATCTCAGGGTGTAGCACATTAATTCTGCCCATCATATTGTAATCATTGTTTTTTTATATTGGTTGTGATGTGTTGATGTGGATTTCTTAAAGACCGGCTTGCCAACATGTGAACATGCTTAAACCTATCTAAATGTAGCTGTAGTAAGATTTAAGTTTTGCTGTTCATCAATGGTGGTTTTCATGAATGTATTCATCTTGGCATATCATAAGAGTAAACTGATGCTTCATTTGATTTTGATTTTAGTTGTAATAGCTGGGTAATAACTGAGCGTTTGTCATTTAGCAGTATCAGTTCCTAGATCTCAAATTTCTGCACCGCCTGGATTCTCAGTTCCTAGCAGAGCTCCACCACCTGGATTTTCTTCTCATGAGAGGATGGACCAGTATTTTGATGGTATATCTGGTAAGCTTCATATTCATTTTTTCACCATTGTTCTTAATTCTGTATCATGTTTATTGACTTTTTGTTTTGTTTTTTCCTTTAACAGGGAGTCATCTGCTTGACTCCTCTTCGTTGCTGAGAAGTACATATCAGGCACCCCCAACTGGAAATATTAGTCCTAATGGGGATATTGAATTCATGGATCCTGCAATTTTGGCAGTTGGTAAAGGGAGACTTCAAGCTGGGCTTAACAATCAGGGTTTAGATATTAGATCCAGTTTCCCTCAGCAATTAAGTGCTTTTGAGAATGATCCAAGACTTCAGCTGTTGATGCAAAGATCTTTTTCACCACACCAGAACTTCAGATATAATGACCTCGGGGATAACTTGTCCTCTCTTACTGATTCTTATGGCATTTCTTCAAGGTTTGTGGACCAATCACAAATGAACAGTCTGTCTCCGTTTATGCAAGTACCCCTTCAGCATTCTAGGAATGGGATTATGTCAAATGCACACCTCTCAAATGAGCACATTTCAAGTGGGCACATGTCTGGTGGGCACATGTCGAGCGGGCACCTGTCGAACGGGCACCTGTCGAGTGGGCACATGTCGAACGGACACCTGTCAAGTGGGCACATGTCGAACGGACACCTGTCGAGTGGGCACATGTCGGGTGGCCACATGTCGAGTGGGCACATGTCGAATGGACATTGGGATGGCTGGAATGAAGTCCAGGGTGTAAATAATCTGGGTGTAGCAGAACTACTTCGGAATGAGAGACTGGGATTGAACAAGTTCTTTGGTGCTGGGTATGAAGATTCAAAATATCGGATGCCAAATTCAGGAGACTTATATAACAGAACGTTTGATATGTAAACACTGTTGTCATGGGGTGACAGATTTGAATACGCAAGCTATTGTAAACGGAGAAGCATAAATGATTTGAAATGTGGTGTGGTCTTGTACTGAAGGATCGGACTGATACTTGACTGGTCTCTGGTAACTTTGGGCAGCCTGATGAAGGATAAAGCTCTCGAAAATCGGGGTCTTGAAGGCGGCAGGTAATATTTTACTTCTCTATTTTCTGTCCTCCTTTCTGCAAGTTTTGTAGTGGGATTGAATCAAAATGGACCTGGAAGTTGGTGCAATTCTAATCTCTTGGTTGGCGTAATTATCACTGAATTTTGTTGTGGTTACCTTATAAATAGTGCCATAATAAGGAAATTGCTGATGTTTTTGTTGAAATTTAAATGATAGTCCGAGTCATGAGACTCGTATTGATTGCAAATTCAAGAATTGCGGTCTTACAAGTGATATGGCTAATAATAATCTTGGTTCATTATAGAATGAAGCTTCAAATGTTCGAACAATGTTATATGGTTCTACATGATTAGTCGTTTCAGTTGTCCAAATGCATAATAGTAGCCGTGTGTGCATTCGGTTCGAAACGAACTTAACTGATTCGATTTTTTTTAGTATTATAAAAATTGAACTGAACTAAATAAAATTTATGCAGATGTATAAAATCTCAAACTGAACCAACTGAGCCCGCTGGTTCAGTTTGTATTAAAATTTAACTGAGTTTTTGCTCAAACTGAACTAAACCACAAATATGGAAAAACAAAATTAAATGTCGAACCAAAATAAACTGAATCTGTTTGTTCGGCTTGGTTATTTGGTTTGGTTCGGCTTATGCACTCCCCTACATAATAGTACCAAGCTAAAATGATATTTTAGGAATTATAGGGGGAGGCAGCTGTCTCTAATGTGTTGATCTGTCCATCATTTGTAAGTGTGCTTATATTGTGTATTCTTTGTTTTACCCTGACAGGTGAAGGATCTATATTTGATATGAAGACTGTATCGTGAGATGATGTATATTTGTGAAACTGGCAGGTTGGTTGATTGATCTTCCAGACAGATGAGTGTTTGTGTCCTTGTTAAATGAAAAGAGAAATTTTTGGTTGCTGTTTTCCCAACTAAATAGATCAAAAAGTTAGATATCTCTTCTTTTTTTATTTCTTTGCAGCTTGTCTTACGCGAGTTACATACATTGACAACTGCCTCCATTATTCATATGACCAGAAGTTTTCAGTTTGCTGCTTTTGCATGTTATTAGCTGTCCACTAGCTGATACACATTCCCACGAGCAGTTGCTTCAGTAGCAGGTGTCACCGTTGTGTTTTCTTTGTCCATCCATTATGTTAGAAAATGACTTGTTCTAAGTAGGCTTGCGCTTGTGAATCTTTACGACCGTGTTTGGTTCATGGAATATGTGCGGAATGAAATAGCTATTCTGAATAGGATGTCTATTCTTTTCTTTGGTTTATGGAATAGCTTGTGTTTGGTTCATGGAATATGTGCGGAATGAAATAGCTATTCTGAATAGGATGTCTATTCTTTTCTTTGGTTTATGGAATAGCTCATAAAGTAAAGAACTGCTATTCAATTCCTTATGGAATAGCTGTTCCATTCCAAGCCATTCCATTCTAGAGCCAAACGTAGCCTACATTGAACCTGCTTGTTAGTTTGCAAATGGTTGGAATTCTTGGATTGCAGGCTAGCTTATTATTTTTCTCTCCCGAAGCATGTGATGCCTTCATTTTATGTAGAACTTATATTAGCTGGAAACAATAAGTAAGAGACTAAATACCACTATAATGGAATGGCGATTTTGAACTAGTTAAAAATCTTTGCCAAGTCTAACTACATATTATCTCTTAAGGATTTTGTTTTGCTGGTGGGTTGAACCGTTGAAGGTTTATCTAGGAATTGGTATGGTCTGCATGAAACGTGGACCAGATGGTCTGCATGAAACGTGGATCAGATGGTAGCAGGGTAGACCTTTGTTATTGCTGTATGTAGGGCTGGTCGAATTTGGTTAATTAGTCTGACCATGTGGTTGGTTAGGATTTTGGTTGCTGTTTTCTTCTTGCTTTTGGCATTCTAACTTTAGTTATTCAGTACAACAATGGGGTTGATGAAAGATAGATTCAATCTTAATCCTATCACAATTGGCATTATTTGGCAATATATTTATGAATTAGTTGCTTTTGTGTAACTTTGTGCTTTTGTGGCTACTAATTACCTTAACACATCAAACACTTGTGAAACAGTGAGTAAGGTTGGAAGAAAAGAAACCAATCCCTACGTGCCTACCTAAAATTGGAGGAATCACAATCATAATTCTCTAACTTTATTTAGTGAATTTATATGCAAGATTACCAAAAACCCTAGTTGATCACCCGCCTGTACTTGAGGTTGTCTATCTCATCTTGTGGTAGACAAAACATAGCTTGAACTGTACAATAGCTCTGTTAACACGTTCTTCAGCTTGTTTTTGGCTGGCTTTTTCTAAACTTCATATGTATTGTTCCTTTGCGTTGAATCTAAAATTGTTTCAATAGCTCGACGTGAATTCACGAAGTTCTCTCTTTGAAGAATCCTTTAATTTTCTTTAAAAATTTGTTTGAGTTTTAGGTTTTGATGTTGGTGTCCTTTCTCTTTTACGTTCCAGTTACTTTTGACATATTTCATATCTGCTTTGATTTCTTGATTAGAAATAAAAAATTTAATCAAAAATTTTCTAGTAAAGTTTAAGAGTTCAAATGCATATAGAATCTGAAATTACATGCTTTTACAAAATAAGGTGTAGGGTTGTACATTAGAGAAGTAAAAGTACCGGATCTAAAATCAAAATTGATTGATGGTTTAGGCGCTGAATGTGTAATTGGCCTTGAACATAGTTTTTGTGCAAAGGGTTTTTGAGTACGGATTAACGTGGTTTGCTTCTAATTGATTTGGTCTTCATAGGACTTAAAATAACTAATTATTTTTAGAAAATTTTGAATCAATTGTTTAACATTTATTATCAGTTTCTGTTCTATTTTGTATGATTAATATAAATCCGGATAATAATTACACATAATAGTTCAATTAATATGTATTTGTATTTATATGTGTTTCAATTTTTTTATATATAATATACGCATATATGATATTTATTACGTATATTATATATGAAATATTGATATAACAAAATACAAACATGCATAATATATATTAAGAAAAACATTATTTTAAAATTTGATGTTCTGCTGGCTAACTATAAAAAATTAAACTATAGGAAGAACAGTTTCAATTATTCACATCTAATTTATTTTATTGCAATAAATTTTAGATTGATTTCGACTTCTCACAAACTTATCCTAGAAAATATATAAATTTACAAAGATACCAACTTGGTCCATTTATAACATTAGTATTTAAAAGAACAAAAAATTTATAAAAAATATCAAATTCCGGCCACGACTGCCGCCTCCTGTCACCCTACGAGCAACCACCTTTGGGCATTCTCCGGCCACTTGCCTCCAGCCAGCTATCTCAGCCATTTGTTGTTGGTACACCGAAATTGTTGAACTCCGTTGCCCGCCACTGACCGACGCTCCTTTCCTTCACTGTTGTCGAGCACCACCATTAACGGTGGGCTCCACCGGATACCGTTGGGCACCACCTCTAGCTACTGACCACCTCCGGAAACCAGCGACTATCTGCCGCTGTCCCTCTACCCTCAGTGATGGTTGTCGGCGAAAAATGTCGACCGCTGCTTGCCGGCTTAAAAACTAAATTTTAAAAATTAAATTCTAATTCTGTTTCTATAAAATTGTCTATTTTTTACTATTTTATACAGTTTCAGACAACATAATTAATATTATAAAGATAAATAAACTTTTTCTACTACTCTCTCCGTCCCAAAACAATATTCCACTTTTTTTATTATTTTTGGGTTGGGTTAATTGCAAATTAATACACAAATTTTACCCTAATTTACAATTACAACACACTTTAGAACTTGGCAAATTGGTACACCGATTTTTATTTTTTGGCGAATTGATACACCGAACTGGAAAAACACTAACGTGGACATTGTCATATAAAGTCACGTGTTGTTGTATAATTGTTCGGTGTACTAATTTGCCAAAAAAATGAAAGTTGATGTATTAAATTGTCAAGTTTAAAAGTTCGTGTTGTAATTGCAAATTATGGTAAAGTTCGTGTATTAATTTGCAATTAACCCTTTTTTCCCCCAAAATAATAGTCCACTTTCGTTGTAAATCATAATTTAGGATGTTTATTTTGCATATTGTCCTTATTTAAAGTGTATCATTTATTGCTATTAGCCTATAGTCATAAATATTTAATAAGGGTATGAATAAGAAAAATGAAGATAAATTTGTAAAAAGTTAGAGCATTAATTGTATTTCTTAAACTGTGTGAAAAGAGAAAAGTGAACTATTGTTTTGGGACGGAGGGAGTATATATTTATTTAATGAATAATAACAATAAATACTAACTATAAACAGTTAATGGTGAGTTTTAAATAGGGATAATTCATTTTAAAAATTGTCATTTATTTCATGGTGGATCCGGATGTCGGATGTTAGTCTAAGGGTTGGGACATTGAATATCGGATCTAGTGCTTGTTACGTCCACTATCCCTCTACCCTCAGTGATGGTTGTCGGCAAAACGCCGACCGCTGCTTGCCGGCTTAAAAACTAGATTTTAAAATTTAAATCCTAATTCTGTTTCAGTAGAGTTGTCTATCTTTTACTATTTCATACAGTTTCATACAACATAATTAATATTATAAAGATAAATAAACTTTTCCTACTATATCTTTATTTAATGAATAATAACAATAAACACTAACTACAAACAATTAATGGTGAGTTTTAAATAGGGATAATATAGAAATATTCATTTTAAAAATTTTCATTTATTTCATGGTGGATCCGGATGTCGGATGTTAGTCTAAGGGTTGGGACGTTAAGTATTGGATCTGGTGCTTGTTACGTGGTGATAGGTTTGATGTGCGGTCCTTTGGCTTGTGGAGTCGTGGCCCTTTTATAGTGTTTACAGCGCGCCTTATTTCCCTTACTTTCCTTGGTCGATGAGGGGTTTGTGGTCTCCTTCCTTTTACCTTATTTTATGTGCTCATTCCATCATTAATACCCCCCCCCCCCGAGTTATTGCAATGGCTCGGTATTTATGTCGAGATTCACTCATTGCAATCTATGTTGTTTTATGTTTCTCCATTCTTCTTTTGTTGGTCTCTTTCTGCCTGTTGATCTCCGCGGGTTTGTTGCAAGTGATACTAAATTTGTTCTTTTCATGGTCGTCTGGTGCGACTGGTTCTGTTTCTCTTCTCTCCTTTTTTTTATAACCCTTTCTGGGACAGGTCTTTGAGGGGGTTTCACGCTTTCGTGAGATTAAAGCGGTCTTCTTTGTGTTTTTGTGGCTTGCTTGTGTTGAGTTAAATAAGACTAATCAACCCAAACGAGTTATAAGGAGGTTCGGTGAGGTGACCGGTGCGAATTTTGTTTTGTCTTTTATGTTGCTCCTGGGTTCTACCTGTGCTTTTTGTATCATGTTTTGGTTGGGTTAAACAAAACCAAACAACCAAAACAAGCTCAAGGAGATTCCATGCTTTGCGTAGGCTGGAACATCTTTCGTATACATATCTTCTCTTTTTCACTTCTGTGTTCTCCCTCATTTGTGTTTTTTCTATCTGCCTTATTCTGGAGTTCCCCCTGTGCTTTTTGTAGCTTGTTTGGGTTGATTGGTTTTGTTCAACCCAACCCAAGCAAGCTACAATAAGGCTCAGGGAGACTCCACGCTTGTGTCTGTTTGCATAAGATTTCTTCTTTCTTCTTCTTATTTTTATAGTGCCGTGTGGTCGTGAATTTATAACTGTCACATCTTTTGGAGTTTTTCCTCGTTTCTCGCGCATCGTGCTTTTCTCTCCTAATTTCTTTTAACGGTTGAATTGACTGTGCCTCTTCGATCTAGTGCTGCAGTGGTTATAGTTTCTTTATTACCATTTATTACTTCTGCATTTTCCCTTTTTACCCTTTTGTTTTACTTTTAACCTTCTCGGAAAAGTTTATAAATAGTTCCTCTTCTTCACATTTTTTTCATTACTGATGGATACGCAGATGACACCAGTACATATAGTCAGACAAGCACAATAGATAGCAGATACCAAACAGCTGTCATTGGTCAGTAGACGCAGATCCTGGAGATATGATCTTTGGAATCCGGAAAGATTGGGATTAACCTAATCCTTATTTTCTAGCATGAGCCCGAATTAAACACAATCACAATAAGATGACCTTGAGTCGATTACTGAGAGAGGATTCTATATAAATAGACCAAAGACCAAAGGTAAAACGCTAATTCATTCTCTTAAAGCTACGTCATTTATCTTTGAACCTTACAAGGTATCTGACTTAGGCATCGGAGTGTTGTCGGACACAACGTCCGACTCATTCTAACCTGTGTTCTTGATCTCAGGTCGACAAGAGAAGATCCTACCATTCGCAGAACCATCATTTGGCGCCGTCTGTGGGAAACGATTGTTCTTTCCTAAAAAAAATCAATCAATTTTGGTTCTACGAACTGAAACAAACTCATGGACAACCATGATGAACCACCACCACCTGGAGTCGGAGTTAGAAATAGAGAGATGGCCGGAGGCACCAATCCAACTCTGCTAGCAAGAACAGACGGAATAGTCTTTCCCCTTCGCCCACCTCCGGCGGGGACTGCGGGAACGACAGGTCCTTTGAGGACAAGCTCTGGAATCCCAGTGGGGAATGGAGCCACAAGTGCGGGCATCACACCACCGGTTTCCATACCCGGATCAACAGCGGGATTAATGGGCAGAGGAGCACAACTACCCGAAACTAGTCAGGTATTTCCTCCTTGGAATTATTATACACCACAGAATATGCACTATCCATCGCCCATGTATAATCAAAACGCGACGAGTTGGCCGCAGACGTATAGCCCATGGGGCAGCCAGTATCACCAGGGATATCAAAGACCCACCGCACCAATTCCTTTTCCGTCCCTAGATGTAGAAGGAACCGTCACCAATTGCCCTCGCACCAATTACCTTTTGTGATTTTTCGTTTTCATTTCTCTGTTGCTGTCGTTTTCTTTTCTTCATTTTAATGGCTAAGAACATCTTCGATGCTATGGACGTTGGTCTTCTGAGACGATGAGGGCGCTGCTGATGTCAGCCTTCCTTTACTTGCCTGTTTGACTATCCCGTTTATCTCCCTTCTGTCGGATAATAAAGATGGACCCCCCGCTAGCGATCATGTTCCATCCACGGTGATTGCTTCTCTGGCTTCCCTACCAGTAGTTTTGCCCGTTGTTAACTCGCTTGGGGCTCTTACCTCTGTTGCTACTGATTCTGTGTCGGTGGTGGTGGTGTCCGCTTTGGCTGTTGCATCTTCAATGTCTCTCCCTTCTGCTTCTTCCAAAGGTAGGCAGAAACGTCCTGTTACTGGTCCTCCGGATTCCTCTTTGGAGGATGTGTCTCGCCCTCGTCGGGACGTACCTCGCTCCACCTTTATATTGAAGGGTAGCGATGTCGACCGATATTGTTTTATTCTCCTAAAGGACGCACCTCTGGATTCTAACTACATCCGAAATGTCGTTTCGGGTTATCTCCAGAGCCAATGTTCGTTATCTATGGCTGGGCAGGTCCCTGCGTGGGGGGGGGGGGGGGTGTGCCGTCCATTTATTCCACCTGCTTCCGCCTTGTTGATGAAGTTCGTCGGCTAGAGGACGATCAGACTCGTCTCTCAAAATTCAAGAATTCCCGAACGGAGGTTGACGCTTAATTTGAGCAGATGTCTGCGGCCTTTGCTTGGTTTTGGGAGGCGCAAAAGCGGAAGTCGGATAAGATCCTTCTTTTGAGGGCTTCAAACAAGTCTTTGAGGTACGATCTTCTTGAGAAGACTATTCTCGCGACCCCGCTAGAGAAGCAGCTTGACCAGAGGGGTAAGCAGGTGGAATCTCTGCAGCATTTTCTTCGTCAGCGAGAGGATCATATTGCGGACCTTGAGGTTTTGTTGAATAATGTTCGCTTGGACCGGGCAAAAGTGGAGGCGGAACGTTCTCGCCTGGAGTTGCAAGGCCAGGCCTTGGAGAATCAACTGGGGGAGGCTACCGGTGTAGTCCCTTTAATGTTTCAGCAGTATCGCCGGTCTATCAGGTCGGTTATTTTGAGAGATTATCCAATGGCAGATCTCTCTTTTCTTTATGTTGACCTGGTCCGGTTTCGTGACCAGTGTCTCTCTGCCCTGGCTGCGCAGAAGTCTGCGTTTGAGGCGTTGATGGGTGCCTCTCCTTCGTCTGAAGTTGTGCCTCCATCTTCCTCCTCGGTTGTTGTCTTGCCTTCTTCTGTGCCTATCTCTGGTGTTTCTTCGCCAGTGTTAATTGAAGGCGTGCCTCCTTCTACTGGCAGTAGATGAAGTTTGCTTCTTTTTTTCCTCTTTTGTTGTTATTATTTTATGTGTTTGTTATTTTTCTTTTTCTTTTTGTAACGTTGGAGAGTGTGGCCTCCTCTTGTGCCGCACGTATGTTTGAATAATACTACTATTTGTGACTTGGCCGTTTCTCTTATTTATTTTCTCGTATTGCCTTCGCTGTTTATGCTGCTTGTGAGATTTTCATTGCATCTGTTGGTTTCTTGCTTGCTTGCTTGTTGTCCTAGTGGTCTTCCGATTTATGTTGTTGTTGTGTTGTTTTTTGGGAGATATGTTTCTCCGTTTTGTTTGGCCGTTGCCTTAATGAGATATGTATCTCTTTTATTTTTGATCGTTGCCTTAAGAGGTTTGTTCCTCTTCTGTTTGGCCATTGCTTTAGGAGATATGTATCTCTGTTGTCGTTTTTTTATGTGTATTTGTATATCTTCGGATTTTTGCTGTTGCTTTTAACTTACATTTTGATACTTTGTCAAAAGAGGACTTTGATTGTGTTGAAATTGACATGGAGGTGCTAGTTGATACAAATATGAAGGCTATTATCCTTGTCTTTTTGGCCTTCGTTCTTTAGCTTTCTTCTTATGGTTACTTTACCCTTCTGCCTTCTTCATGGCGATAGTGTAACATTTGGTTGCCATTTCATGATCTCCCTTCACGTTGATTATTCCTCCTGGAGTTGGTATCTTCATTACCAGGTAGCGGATGCTGGTGATTTCCCCAGAGTCGTATAGGAACGGTCTCCCCAGTATTCCGTTGTAGGATAGTGGCATGTACACGACCGAGAACAGTGTTTTGACTTCCTTTGCTTCTTTTTCTCCCCTTCCAAACTCTATCATCAGTTCCGCCAGCCCCTTGGGTTGGATGGGAGATCCTCCGAGTCCCATAATCGGCACCGGGCAGTATTTGAGCTTTCTGAGTTCTCCTCCAATCCTTTTATATGTTTCTCATGTCATCAGATTTACCGCACTTCCCTCATCTACTAGCAGTTTCATTACCAGTAAGTTGTTGATGATTGTTTATACCACCAACGCGTCGTTGTGCGGCCCTTTCACATGCAGTCCATCGTCTGTCGAGAAGGTGACGACCCTTGTTATTTCTCATTTTCCTCCCGCCCGCTCAACTACCTGCATTATCCAATCTACAAAACTTTCGATATGACTATCAAATCACGCTAATCCAAATACGTCGACCTCGTAGCTCGCCGATACGTCTGTTACAGATTCAAACCAATATACGTTTAATCTCGTAAATGTATTACTAACTCAAGTTATGAATTCAAGCCGTTTAAATCTTATTCTTGTACGTTTCTTTGGTTTGATAACTTTCAAATATATTTCATAATCCAACATTCAAGTATTCATACTTGAATTCAATAACATTATATAATCTTTTAACGGTTTACTTTAAACCAAAACTTCCTTATTCTCTTAGTCATGTCTCGTCCTTTACGTGTCCTAATCTTTTCAATCTCTTTTAGGTTCCGGAAACAGCTCGATACGTTGAAAAACACAAGTCCCGTGGCTGTCTATCTCAGTTTGCTCGTCGAGCAGACATACCTTGCTCGCTGAGCAAGGCTGATTTTGCTCGCCGAGCAGGCTCGCGCTGCTCGCCGAGCAGTGTGCTGGTCTTAGAGCAGTACCTTCTGCTCTTCGAGAAGGGGCATGACCATGCCGTTCCAAGGCCTGGTCGAGCCGTTCCTGACCTCGGAAACCCCAAAATTTTTCCATCATGCTAGCCTAACGCAAACCCACAAAATCCAACTCAAAAAGTAAAAAACGACGTGATTTCGGCTTGAACGGTTCGGCATGACACATGCAAAGCAAAACAACCAATATTCCTTAAAAAACCTAAACAAAACATCAAGCTGACCTCGATACAAAGCTTAAAGATGATAGAGGATTGAATTTCGAGAAGATCGATATAAAAGAACGCACGACTCGGACGTCAAACGAACCCTAGCCTTCGCCGATTCTTCTTCCTTTTCTTTTTTCTTCTTTTCTATCTCTGATCTCATGAATTCCTTATTCATAAGGGTTTGTTATATATACTTTGGCTAATTTCCCACTTTGATGCTTCACTTCTTTATTCCTTACCAATCTTTCTTTTAACTTATCTTTTAATTAAACGATTAATTATCCATTTTAACTCAACACTTACGTATTATTTATACCCAAATAAATAATACTAACTCGTAAATAATAATTCTTGTCGATAACTTAATATTTACCATTCCCGAGAATTAAATTATTATTTTACCAATTTGGTACCTAATCTTTATTTTAACAAATTTTCTTACCGTTTCTTTTAGTCCCAACTCTTATCTTCTAAACGAATTCTAATATCAAACTTTCCGTATTATAATTCTTAAAACCGACCTACTCGGGTCTTGCCGATCCAATCACTTCGATATTCTTTATTCTACTAGTTCGGGCTATCGGAATAGGGACAAATTGCCAATTCCGGCAACGCCAAACGTATGGAGTATTACATTTTGTATCAGGCTGGGCATGATTAATATCTATGCTCCAGCTTGAGGTGGAGTGTTGAAGAATAATCTAGAATATTATAGAATGTGGAGTAATTAATAGAAGATAAGTGTGTTGTAGAATAATCTAGAATAATCTAGAATATGGAGTAATTAGTAAGAGATGATTTTAAAGAATGGAAGCTTCTAGAATATAAGCTAGAATAAAAATTTCTCCTATTGTACCTCCATCATCAATAGAAATCTACAACAATTTCAGATTTATATTTTCTACTTTAACACGCAAAAAATAAAGAACACCAAGAAAACAAAGAACACCAAGAACAGAGCTATGAAAAATAATGGAAGCAGCCTAGATGATGACGAAAACAAGACAAGGGAACCAAAACAAAAAATCCTAAAGCAGATCCAATGAACTTACTTGAAAAATGAAGGTTGAGAATAAAAAGCTAGAACTGGAAAATATTTAGAGAAAGAAAAAGAATAAGTGAAAGAGCATGAGAAAGAAGAAAACCACTTAAATATATAACTGATGGCATGTAAAAAGTCACAAAAAAGACAATAACAGATGACTGATACATGGCAAAAAAGAGGAAATATAGAAATCCTGACAAGAAACCAAAACGACACGCCGGAATACGAATCAACTCGCCCCAAACGAAGCTAAAATTTACCAAGGCATAAATATCAAGAGTTTAGCTCTCTTGCGGCGGCGGCGGGGGGGGGGGGGGGGTGGTGGTGGTGGTTAATGATGGATACCAAATCCTATCTAAGTATAATTGAGTCGAGTCGCACAAGATTCATCCTCCAAGATGACATCATGCTTTCACCCAAACGGCTGAAAGCCAGATAATACCGAGGATCGAATCCAAGAGATTCACCTTGATTAAAGGAATATACCGAATCACGAAAATAAGGTAGAATCCCCTGAACACTCAGATAAAGCGCGTCGCCCAAGGGTATTCGCCCAAGAATCAAATTTACAAAATATCTACGAATCATATCTATGAAGATATTCCTGAATAAGACTTCTAGTTGAATAATAAACCTCTTTCCTATTCAAGGTCAAACCCTTTAAATAGGAATTACTTTCCTATTCAAAGTCCACAAGGTATACATTCAACTATTATATAAAGAGATTGAGGTGTGCCTAAACACATAATTACATTTATATACTAAAAACGCTGCTCAAGCCAATACTGTCTTTAGCATCGGAGAGTTAATCTGACCAACACAGTCCGATTAGTTTTTACCCCGTTTTGTATGTTTAATTATCGGATCAGAAGGCAAACTTCATCAATAAGCTATATTGGACGTTATATTTGATATCAAGTATGGATATGTGCTTAATTTAATTTCAAATATATCATTATATGAAAACCATATTTAATAAATTCTATATTCATGTCATAATTCACATTTTACTCCTTTTTATATGTAAATCAAATGATATAGTCTTTTACTTTTGTTTCTGTTAACGATTTAATCCTTCTGTCCATTTTTGCTGTTAGTCGATCCATTTAAAAAACTAAATTTAAAAATTAATTAAAAAAAACAATTTAGTTTTCTGTTTTTATTTTTGTCAATGATTTCACCTCATGCTCGAAAATTAACTCCTTAAGTCTTTTAGTCAGTTGAGTAACATTAAAAATAAACAGAGGAACTAAACTGTGAATTATGATATTATACTTTTTGATTTTTAAATAAGAGGAACTAAAACATAAATTATGGTATATGTTGAGAGTTTTAAAATAATTTGCTATATATTTAAACACTAAATCTGAAATTATAAAATTGGCGTTCTAGATTATCAACGCATTGGGATGCTCCCATACTCTTACTATAGAATGAGCTTTTAATTGATGTAACAATTTTGAGAAAAGAAGAATTTAATACCTATATGCTTGCTTAGCCGATTCCCATAATGTTTTTATGCCATTCAAGTATATGGTCCATGTCACATTCTTAATTTGCAACATCTTTTCGGACCACCCAAAGTGGTAAATTGCCTTTCAAAAATTTGCAACATTTTGAGGATTATAGTGACAAGTGGCTTTGAATCTTAAAAAAATGGTCCTTCAGGTTTGGAAGAGGCAATACCCATATTATGTTATGCATCAGAATTTTATCTTTTTATCCAAAACAAAATTAAAGAACAAACTACTTTCTTTGTCGTTTTGGTTTGTTCGTATCTCACTTCTTAAAACCATTTATGCCTTACGTACTCTTTGCCACTTGAAAATCTCTCATTGGCTTCTTTTATTTATTTTTAATTTAAAGTTACATTTAAAAAAATTATTTTATGCATCTATTGTGATAATATCATTTTTATTCGAGGTTGTGCATTCAATTCAAACTAAATCAAATTAAATTAAATTTTTCTTTTTAATTTTTTTAAAGGCAAACCAAACCCAAATTTGAAAAAAGTATAAATTTCTAAACTAAACCAGTCAATTCGACTTGCATTGGTTAATGTTTTTTGTAAAAATCAAATCAAACCAAACATCCAAATTTTTGTCACAATATCAAGCCAAACTAAATTTTTCAGTTCGGTTTTTTCAGTTTCGATCGGTCCTTATACATCCCTGATCTATATAATAAACCAATAGAATGTGTGAAATGTAAGAATTTCTTTTTACAATAAATGTATAATTACTAAAAATTTCAGCATTTCATGCATTTTATTTCGTAAATTTTTAAAGTAAGACCGATCACACTCGATCACTACGTACTATGTTTTCAAAGTACATGAAAAATTAAATGTTAAAATATTCATACTTAATATTTTATGTCCTTTCAATATATTTAATATCTTAACGATTATTTTTCACATCTTTGAAAATATATAAATGAATGTGATTGAACATATTTTAAATAATTATATGCTAAATATTTAGGAAATATAGAAAAATTAAAAACAAAACGGTGAAAAAAATTAAAAATACCCACTTCCAATTTTTTTTAGTACCTAATTTTTTTTCCACTAAATATCTAAAAGCTTTCACTTTGTATATTTCATATCATAGATGTATGTATTAAAGATGTATCTTTTAAGGTATCACATATATATCAAAAATAAGTAAATAAAATGTAAAAACAAAATCATTTTCAAGGTAAATTTGAAATGCTTTGACCTGGAGCATATTTTAAAAATTAAGTGATTTTTTGAGGTAATGTTGTGGTTAACCTAAATTATTAAAATGGTTTAAGTTTGACTTATCTAATTCCGGCCACAAATTCATGTAATAGGATTACCCTTTCCTCCAAAGAGTTCACATAGTTGTACTAACTTTCTTAGCTTGCTAGTCTTGCGAGATATTGTACAATTACAATCAATGATATGGGACACTTAAAAGTTCAGTTTGACCCAACCTGCAAAATGTACTAAAAAATAGCAGAAATATAGTACAAGCAAGGGGTTTGAAGGTTTATTTTTAGTGAGCTAACACATGTACTTGATGAATAGCTCAAAACAAAAATAAATTGCAGTAATTCTACTTCAAAGAACAAAACCGAATAATAAGATAGTTAATTATCCAATAGAAGACTATAGTTATGGGGTTTTTTGACAGAGTAAGAGAGCTCATATTAGTGTGTATGTGATCAATATATTCAATCATAACTTCATAATAAGGAATCTAAAAGTGCAATTTCTGTGATATAATTTGTTTTCTTTTATTATCTACTACCTCCAAAGCAGAAACAATGGATTATGGCTGTGGGTTCACCGGGCAGTAGAATTGAGAAGCACCGGTCGGCATGGTAGCCGGTGAAGTGAAAAAGAGATTGTGAGCTGCTGGGTGGTGGTGAGGTTTTGATGGAAGAATGGCAGCAGATGATGGTGGAGTGGCCGAAAATGAGAATCCTGATGATGCTGCAGTAGAGAACATTGTCATTGGGATAGCCGGGACTTGACTGTGTATTTGCCACGCCCAGTTTGGGTGTCCCTGTGAAGAGCCTGATTCAATTCTCTTATCTGTTGCTCTTTCCTGATCAAAAAAAAAAAGATTGACGGCATTCATATAAGAAATTCAAGATGATAGAAAGTTCATCGGAATGTACATACTGTTTAATGTTTTCTGTGATTCAAAATGCAAGTTCTGTCAACATGAAACCACAATTAACCTTTTTTTTTAACAATGCGGAAAGAGAGGTTCAAACCTGAATCTACTAGATTCAAGCATATTATTCCTACCACTAAGCTAGGCCTGTTGGGACAAATCTTCAATGAACGTTCGGTTATGTCTAGGAAATTTTGAGCAATTGCTCGGCAGATCAACATCAACTATTTAAAGGTATTGAATTTATAAACAGACAAAGAAATCAGATACAGTCAATATAGCAACTTATTATACATTTAATCGCTATGAGCACGGCAACAAAAAGTACCTCGTTGGAAAAGAAATTAGGATATACACCATTCCAAAACATCGGATGATCTGATGTCCTTGGTGGCTGTCTGAAAGGTGGATCACTTGTCATTGGAGTAGCCGGGTTCTCCTGTAGATTCAGATCATAAAGAAAATAAAACTGACAGCTTTTAAACTAGAATTGGCAGAATATGTTTACTAATTGGCTACAAAGGAATGGATCTGCTAAGCTGTATAAATTTTCAACAAGAGGAGAGACCTAAGAAGTAAGAAGCATATCTGAATAAAGAAGGTTCCGAAATTGTGATACTTTAAACATGAAATATACCAATAGAAATATAAAACATGGAAATTACAATAATCGCAGGTCGAGCGTTACCCTTAAACTATTGCTGTCGAAAGCATAAGGGCCCAAGTGTAACTGCTGATGCCCTCCTTTTTCCTTGGGACTGTTGCCAAAAGAAGGTGATATCCCCAAGTTCAGATCAAGATTGTGTTCAATACCTGCAGTAGAAACACATTTTGAAACTCAATACTGTTCATATCCTTAAAACACATTTAAAACATATGTAAGATCGGAAAAATACACCATGAATATTGAATAGCATGATAAATAAATAATACCTTCATTATTGGTCTCGGATATCAGCTCCCCTTCATACGTACTCGGCTCAAAGTTGGTCACAGCTTCCCTTCCGTTGCATTTGATAGCTGCCTTGTCATAAGCCCTGATTTCCAGAAAAAGGGAGACACAAGTTGGATGGTAGGGTATTGAGGTTGAGAATTCAGGTTAATAAATTGAGTATCAGAAGAGTGTAATTCATGAGCATTAGGACCTTGCAGCTTCTACTTCACTGTCGAACAGCCCAAGATAAATATACCTGCATGCAAGCATCGTAATCTTCACGATAAAAACACCATTGCCAACTTTTTTTCTTCTTGGAAATAGGCATTTTTATTCTTTTCCCGTGAAGGGGAAAAAAAGAAAAAACAAAGTCCCATTTGAGAAATAATTTAAAAACCAACTCCCATTTCACAACAAAAGAGCAATTAAACATGTACATATTTCCAATTTTAAGACATGAATCAAATCTAAGTTTCTTAAAATAGTTTCCTCACTTTTTCCCAAGGAATTGCCCCATCCTCGCTTCCCATCGGCCACATTTATGCAGCGTCACCCCTCGATATTTTGAGCTCCCTCTTGAGAAACCAGTGCTCTGGCGACGGAGTATGTGCACAAATTCTTCCTTGGTCAAATTCTTCATCTACAATATAGACCAAATTAGCCAAGGTTTAGATTCCAATTACAGACTAAAATAAAACAAAACAAGCTGATATTACTGAAAATCAGTAATAACTATCTAACCTGCATAAGATCATCATCATAATCACTGAGATTGAAATTGATATCAGCATCAACACCCCTAAATTTGATAGCAGCTCGATCATAAGCTCTGCATACAAAATTTAAATTAGACCACAACATACATACCTTGATTTGAAAAAAAAAACAATTAAGAGAGCACAAGAGAAAAAATAGAGAAACAATTTCATCAAAAATATATAGCACTCTTCACCTTGCTGCAGCATGAGCAGTGTCAAATCCACCTAGAACCAAAATTCAAACATCAAAGGTCAATTATATAAGTATCTATAAATTACCAAAAATAGAAAGTAATAAGAATAAAATAAACAAATGTCATTCATCCATACCCAAATAAACTTGTTTTCCACAATCCCTGCACCATCAAAGATCAAATATAAATTAACCAATAATAGAATAGTCCAATTATTATCTTTAAATTGAATATACGCTCCAAAAAAAAAAACATAAAAAAAATTAAAATATCCCCAAAATTAAACAAAAATTTAAGCTTACCAGATATGAGATTCCCAGCGGCCAGTTCTTCTATAGAAGGTAACACCTCTATACTGGGAGCTTCTAGACCTAGGTCCTCTCCTGCTTTTCTTAGGCTGCTGCGTCTGTGACGGTTGCTGCATCACCCGCACCTCTCCTCCGCCAATCATCATCTGCTGTCGACTGTCAAACAAGAGACTCCCATTTTTCTCCACCGGAAAAAACTCCTTCGTTGCAACAACGGCGTCGTTTTGATTACTTCCAACATTGCTTTCGTTCCCCACTTTCAATATATCAAAATTGAAAGTGCATATATTGGAACTGCTAGTCGCAGCGTCAGTGTAGGCGCGTGTAGAACACGAGTCATCGTTACTGCTAGAAGCATCAGCATTCACGTTATTATTAACCACTGATGAATTAGAGGTAGTTGCCGATCCTTCTGTATAATTGTAATTTTTGTTCATATTATTATTATTATGATTATCATACTGACGATAATACTGAGTTGACTCGGCCGATTCCACATTCAGATTAAAATCCAACATATTTGCCAAAATTAGCTTTTTCTAGCTAAAATCGTCCTTAAAATCTTAAAATTAAGCTCAAATAAGCTAAACAATAACAAAAAATGGAAAATATTCAACGCCGGAGATCGACCGGATCGGATATTCAATCTAAAACAAACTAAACTAGCGAGCTACAAAATGAACAGAATAACTGCCGAGTTAAAATTTCTGATCACCGGAGAAAGAAAAAATACAGAAAAAAACGACGACGTTTAAGAGAGACAGTGTGTGAAAGCTAGAACAAGCGGTTCACATTTAGTGAAAAAATCGGCGAGAAAAGAGATGAAATGATCGGCGAGTAGGTTAGTTTAATTTGAAGTTCTAGAGAGAGAGAGAAGAAAAGAATGAATTGAAGAGGGAACAATTTATCAGAGACAAAGGGAGAATAATAATTTACAGGATTATATATAAACATTTTTGCTGTGATGATGATGATGATTATAATAGATTTTACCGGCTTGACCGGTCACTGGTTTTTCTGTACTACTGTCAAAGTCTAATACTATGTTGATACTGCCTACAGATTTTGTTTTCCTTTTCACTTTTTAGGACTCAAGGCCAATACCTGCCGTCCATGTGATTAGGAACTACACACATTAAAATTAAAAAGTTTACTTAATGTTAAATGGGAAATAGTTACTAAAATCCCCTTATATAAAGTTAAATTAACTAAATCTCCCCTCATGTTTTAAAATATGATATTCTTTCTTTTAACGTTTAATCAAATCTACTAAAACCTCCTTCCGTTAGTTTACTATTATTTAAAATGACATTTAGAAAATTAGGAGTTTAGTTTTTTTGTAAATTTTTGAAAAAAATGTGCTTGGGGTATATTGTTAGTGTAATTTATATATATCTGAAAGTTAGTGAAATTTAATATTGTTAGTATATCAATAATTAATTTAATTTATATTTAATAAAATATTAAAAAATTATTTTGGTCCTTATATAATCATAAACATACATTGATTATTTAATTATTTTGTAGTTCATGTATTAATAAAATATATATGTTTACGAGTAATTGTATAATGTATGAAACAAATTTTCTTCTAAATATCTTATTTAGTACGAAATATTTGATACAAAATAACACATATTTTGACGAGTAATAATCTACAAGGTACAAAATAATTTTTTATTAATGTTTTATTGTGTAATGTAAGAAATAGAATCATACATCAACGATAAAATATATTTCATACCTAGTTTAAACATAAAATAAAATAATTATAATTAATAATTAGGATTTACTAAATAATGTTAAGATAATTATAAAATAATTTGATTTTTATAAATTGTCATATTAGTGTGAAAGAAAAATAAATTTCAAAATTAAAATAACAATAACAATAATTTGATCATGTAAAATTAACATAGTTACCTATAAGAGAGGTATTACTGAATTTGACCAAACAACGGGGGGCATTTTTTATTTTAAAACATAGCGGAGAACTTAGTTAATTTAGCCTTAACTCATGAAGTTTTTAGTAATTATATCTATTAAATATACAATTAGGTGAACGTAGACTACAATTTGTCAAGGACGAATACTTATCGGTGGTCAATTCTGATTTGAGTGGACCATTTCTGAATATTTAATTTGTTTAATCAAATCCAGTATATACATTAATTGTAGATTTTTTTCTTTAAATATGTAGATGCACTTTTATTTATAGTTAAATTTTGATAAGATTTAAACAATGTAGCCTGAATGTATGTAAATTTCATAAATAAATTAAACTCTAAATAATAAAAATTAACTTCATATCAAATCAGACGAATTTAAACTTGTATATAAAAGAGTCAAATATTTTACTTGTGTATAATATA
The DNA here is from genome assembly GCF_937616625.2 of Mercurialis annua. NCBI lineage: Eukaryota > Viridiplantae > Streptophyta > Magnoliopsida > Malpighiales > Euphorbiaceae > Mercurialis > Mercurialis annua. Next base: position 50,500,514 of record NC_065570.1, on the reverse strand, counting down.
ACCCCTCAAAGTGGAAAAAAATATTTATTATATTATAGAATTTTATAAAATGATAAAAAAATTATAAAATTTATATTTTATATTTATTATTAATATATAATATAAAATAATTATTTAATGCTTAAAACAATATTTTGGTTTGTTTGTTTGATAATAATTTATTAATTAGGAATTGCAAGTTAGAGGACTAGTTCAAGTTGTATGCTTAAAAAATAATTATTTAATGCTTTAATTTTTTAGGTATTTTTTCAAAAAAAAAGAAGTTAATATTATATTTTTAAAAGTCAACTCCTAATTTTAAAAATATTTTTCAAATTTTAAATAATAATTTATACTGTTATCATTAAAAAAATATGCGCAATTTAAACATAAAATGAAATAATTATAAATAAACTAAGATTTTATAAATAATTATAAGCTATTTTAAAAAAAATTAATTGTTATAATTGTTATACCTTTTTGAAAGAAAAATAAATGTGAAAATTAAAATAATTTTTGATTTTAATAATTCGATCATTTGATTAAATCAAATAACATATTAACCTAAGGAGGGGATAGTATTGAATTTTACCAAACGATAGAGGGTATTTTTTTAATACATAGAGGAGGACTTAGTTAATTTAACATTAACTCATGAGGTTTTGTGTAATTATTTCTATTAAATATATAATTAGGTGAATGTAGACTACAATTTATCAAGGATGGATATTCATCGGTGGCCAATTCTGACCCGGTTGGACCATTTTTGAATGTTTATTTTTTTAATCAAATCCAGTATGTATATTAATGTTAAATTTGTTTCTTTAAATATGTAGATGCAATTTTATTTTTAGTTAAATGTTGATAAGATTTAAAAACAATTGCATGAATATATTTGAATTTTATAATTAAATTAAACTTTAACTAATTAATATTAACTTCAGATAAAATAGGACGAATTTAAACTTGTATTTAAAAGAGGCAAACCCTTCTTACCCCTAGAATGCTGCCATATGTGTATATAATATAACCCTTTGAAGTGGAAAAAATTATTTTTTACATCATATTATTTTATAGAATGATAGAAAAATTAAAATTAATTTAAACTTTTATATTTGTTATTAATATAAAATATATATATATATATATATATATATATATATATATATATATATATATATATATATATAATAGATGTAAAATTTATATTATTTTTTAATAATCTTTTATTTATTCTATATAATATATTTGATTAAAAATTAATTTAATTTGTAGAAGTTAACCCCCAAAATATATATTTATTACATTAAGTGATTTTTGATAAAATAAATATAAATGAAAAAATTACTCTATCTTTTGAGTGAAACAAATTGACATCTTCTTAATATAAAAATATCTTTATATTAATATTAGTACAAATTCTCGCTTCGCTACAAAATTTATATTTTCTGACCAAAAGAAACAACAAATGACAATTTGAATAAAATAATAAAATAATATATCGTATTAGATGAATATTAGTAAGTATTATTGAATTAAGATAAGCGCTTGAGAGCAATTTTTTAGGTCATACGTCCTATTCTTTGCACAAACGCTTTCTCTTTCTAACTATAAAAAAGTGAATTAGGATAGCATGAATATATCATAATTTATTTATAATTATTTACTTTATGTTTAAATTAGCATATTTTTTAATGATAATAGTATAAATTATTATTTAAAATATGAAAAATATATATAAAATTAGGAGTTGACTTTTAAAAATATAATATTAAGTTTTTTAAATTTATAAATTATTATACCTTTTTGAAAGAAAAATAAATGTGAAAATTAAAATAATTTTTAATTTTAATAATTTGATCTTTGACTAAATCAAAATAACATATTAACCTAAGGAGGGGATAGTACTGAATTTGACCAAACGATAGAGGGTATTTGTTTTTAATACATAGAGGAGGACTTAGTTAATTTAACCTTAACTCATGAGTCTTTTAGTAATTATTTCTATCAAATATATAATTAGGTGAATGTAGACTACAATTTATCAAGGATGGATACTCATCGGTGGCCAATTCCGACCCGGTTGGACCATTTTTGAATATTTAATTTTTAATCAAATCCAGTATGTATATTAATGTTAAATTTGTTTCTTTAAATATGTAGATGCAATTTTACTTTTAGTTAAATGTTGATAAGATTTAAAAAAAAAAATTGCATGAATATATTTGAATTTTATAATTAAATTAAACTTTAACTAATTAATATTAACTTCAGATAATATAGGACGAATTTAAACTTGCATTTAAAAGAGGCAAACACCTCTTAGCCCTAAAATGTTGCCATATGTGTATATAATATAACCCTTCGAAGTGGAAAAAAATATTACTTACATTATATTATTTTATATAATGATAGAAAAATTAAAATTAATTTAAACTTTTATATTTATTAATATAAAATATAAAATATATATATATAATTAATAGATGTAAAATTTATATTATTTTTTAATAATCATTTTTTTTACTGTGGTAGAATCTAATTATGTTAGTAGTTAGTGGTTAGTAGTTAAACTTCCATTTTTAATTCGGCCTTAAACACTGGCTCTATTGAGACTCGAAACCGAGATCTCAGAAATGCACTGGAGCGCCTTAATCTTTTATTTATTCTATATAATATATTTGGTTAAAAATTAATTTAATTTGTAAAAGTTAACCCCCAAAATATATATTTATTACATTAAGTGATTTTTGATAAAATAAATATAAATGAAAAAATTACTCTATCTTTTGAGTGAAACAAATTGACATCTTCTTAATATAAATGTCTCTTTATAGTAATATTAGTACAAATTCTCGCTTCGCTACATAATTTATATTTTCTGACCAAAAAAAACAACAAATGACAATTTGAATAAAATAATAAAATAATATATCGTATTAGATGAATATTAGTAAGTATTATTGAATTAAGATAAGCGCTTGACAATAATTTTTTAGGTCATACGTCCTATTCTTTGCACAAACGCTCTCTCTTTCTAACTATAAAAAGTTGAATTAAGATAGCATGAATATATCATAGTTTATTTATAATTATTTTACTTTATGTTTAAATTAGCATATTTTTTAATGACAATAGTATAAATTATTATTTAAAATATGATAAATATATATAAAATTAGGAGTTGACTTTTAAAAATATAATATTAAGTTTTTTAAATTTATAAATTATTATACCTTTTTGAAAGAAAAATAAATGTGAAAATTAAAATAATTTTTAATTTTAATAATTTGATCTTTGACTAAATCAAAATAACATATTAACGCAAGGAGGGGATAGTACTGAATTTGACCAAACGATAGAGGGTATTTATTTTTAATACATAGAGGAGGACTTAGTTAATTTAACCTTAACTCATGAGTCTTTTAGTAATTATTTCTATCAAATATATAATTAGGTGAATGTAGACTACAATTTATCAAGGATGGATACTCATCGGTGGCCAATTCCGACCCGGTTGGACCATTTTTGAATATTTAATTTTTAATTAAATCCAATATGTATATTAATATTAAATTTGTTTCTTTAAATATGTAGATGCAATTTTACTTTTAGTTAAATGCTGATAAGATTTTAAAAAAAATTGCATGAATATATTTGAATTTTATAATTAAATTAAACTTTAACTAATTAATATTAACTTCAGATAAAATAGGACGAATTTAAACTTGCATTTAAAAGAGGCAAACCCCTCTTAGCCCTAAAATGCTGCCATATGTGTATATAATATAACCCTTTGAAGTGGAAAAAAATATTACTTACATTATATTATTTTATAGAATGATAGAAAAATTAAAATTAATTTAAACTTTTATATTTATTAATATAAAATATAAATTATATATATAATTAATAGATGTAAAATTTATATTATTTTTTAATAATTTTTTATTTATTCTATATAATATATTTGGTTAAAAATCAATTTAATTTGTAAAAGTTAACCCCCAAAATATATATTTAGTATATTAAGTGATTTTTGATAAAATAAATATAAATAGAAAAATTACTCTATCTTTTGAGTGAAACAAATTGACATCTTCGTAATATAAGAATCTCTTTATATTAATATTAGTATGCTTGCGTTAGTTGTCTGCTATAAGATAGCTAGTTTTGGGGAGAAATTCTCACTTCGCTACATAATTTACATTCTCTGACCAAAAGAAACAACAAATGACAATTTGAATAAAATAATAAAATAATATATCGTATTAGATGAATATTAGTAAGTATTATTGAATTAAGATAAGCGCTTGATAACAATTTTCTAGGTCATACGTCCTATTTTTTGCAAAAAAGCTCTCTTTCTAATTACAAAAAAAAAAAGTGAATTAGGATAGTATGAATATATCATAGTTTATTTATAATTATTTTACTTTATGTTTAAATTAGCATATTTTTTAATAATAATATTATAAATTATTATTTAAAATTTGGAAAACATATATAAAATTAGGAGTTGACTTTTAAAAATATAATATTAATTTTTTTAAATTTATAAATTATTATATCTTTTTGAAAGAAAAATAAATATGAAAATTAAAATAATTTTTTATTTTAATAATTTGATCTTTGACTAAATCAAATAACATATTGGGTTTTTAAAGGCACCCAAAAATCCAGTTCTGTGCCTCTTCTGGAATTAATTACAGAAGAGTGTCTGGGACCACCGGTTCCGCATTCTAGGAATGCGGAACAGGAGGTGTTCCACATTCCTAGAATGCGGAACACCTTAAGCAGCTGATTAATTGTTAATCAGCTGCTTAAAGCACGTTCCGCATTCAAGGAATGCGGAACGTGCTTCCCCAATGATTGGGGTGTCTCCCCAATCATTGGGGCAGCAATGATTGGGCACTAAAATGCCCAATCATTGCTGATTGTTAATTTTTAAAAAACAAAAAATTATTTAAATAAAATCATAAACTAAAAACAATATAAAATAATTTTATTAAACGATATATTAAAAAACGATTTAAATGTTTTTTTTAACTACTGATTTTAACAAACGCTTATAAATAAACGACAAAATTTAACAGACGATATAAATATTTATTTTATTTAACTAATGATTTTAACAGACACTGATAAAAAAATAACAATTATAACAAACGACTATAATATACATAATATAGTAAACATACAACATATACTAAAATACAAAAATCGATAAATAAAGAAAAATATGAAATCTAATCCTCATATCTACGAGTCCTCGGTCTCTGTATCCTCAAACCGTGAGTCTCTCGTCGGTGCCGCGACCTGTCTGTGATCGAGTGAAACTGTCTGGGTACCGGAGGGCTCTCGCCGCTGTCGTGGGCGTCCACGTCCTGAGCTGAATGCTGAACGTCTGCTGCTGGTGGTGCAGTACCGGTCTCCTCCTGTGTGGGCGGTAGGAGTCTAAAAGATGGAGGTGTGAGATCCGGTCGTGATAAAAGCTCCTCGTACGCCTCTGAACCGATCTCCGGACCGAATAACCATGACTCTGACAGTGTAAAATGTAGCTGTGATGGATCCTGGGCCTGGTGAGAAGAAGATGGCCGCGAATGTGACGTCGACGGCTGATCATCCGAAGGCATCGTGGGACGGTAACACTGATCGAAAGACGTGAACGGTTGAGCATCTGTATATGGCGCTGGACGGTAATACTGATCTGATGCAGCAAACGGCGGTGGTGTGGTCAGCTGAAACGGAGACGCCGGTGGTGTGGCCTGCCGGAACTGAGACGCCGGTGGTGTGGCCTGCCGGAACTGAGACGCCGGTGGTGTGGCCTGCCGGAACTGAGACGCCGGTGGTGTGCCCTGGTGGAACTGAGACGGCGGCGTGCCCAGAGGAGTCGTATATGCTGTCTGTCCGTACGACGGCTCAAAAAACGGCATCGACGAAGGCGGGACCTGATACGATGATACCTGGGGTCCCTGAAATACAAAGTTAAAAACGCAACATTTAAAATATATATTTAACTACGAGTTAAAAAAGCAATAAATTAAATTATAAATGACATGAAACCTGTGGGAAAGAGGTCTGATGCCACGGAGGCTGTGATGCTGAAGTGGAACCGTAGTACTGAGTCGGGCCATAGTACTCCCCCCGTCTGTCTGTAGTGGCTGTAGGATCGAAGTGGAAGTAGACCGGTGGGGGGATAGGGTCTGCCGGGCGCTCGCGAGGCGGGGCGGCTCTAGGCTGCCGTCTACGCGCTCCCCTGATGTGAGCCAGATCGATGGTCAGGAGAGGAAGAGGAGGTAGTACGTAAGCCGGAACTGCTGGCTCTGGTGGGGGCAGTGTGACGTCACGGCGCTCCTCTCCGTAAGCTAATTGAGAACTGCGTGCAGCAGTCCCAATCCTAGACGCACGCGCCTCTCTCTGAAGGGAGATCATCTCGAAAGTGTCGCGCTGTTTACAACAAATTGTCAGTGTATACACTAATAAGAGAAATTTAATAATAAAATAAATACGTACACTCTGTCCGGCCGCTGCGCCCTCATGGGTAATCCAACGCCGGCTGCGGCTCCGAAACCACTCCATATACGCTGAATGGTAGTGAGGTGGACGCTGGAGCTGGTAACCCTGAACAACGTAAGCCGCTCTGTTGTTCCAAATCTGAATGTAATCTGAGAGCAGTTCATCGAAGTTGTAGTTCCCCTGATATTGGATGTTATGAAGGCGCCGATCTTGCATAGCAGGCAGGGGAATGGGCTGCTGTAAGCCGAACTGCTGCAGAACCCTATCCGGCTGGTGCCACTCGACAATGTGATAGTAGATCATTGGCACTCGGGCACGCCAAATATGTCGCCCTGTCAGGTACATCTGTGGGATGGACTGGAGAACGTCGTCGGAGTATGGCTGCCAAACGATCTGCGCACGTAAATTAGAAAGTTAGTTAACATTTGTCCGTACGTTAGTTAAATTCCAAAAAAAAAAATTAAAACTTACATCGTCGTAACGCAGCCCGTCCAATAACAGCCTGAAGTAAGAAACTGAGTGTCTGGGAACTCGTCGTGTCCCCCGCTCCCGCTGTCTGGGACCCCCCCATCTGCACATATTATTAAATTATATTTTAAGTGTAGTGAAAAACGTAAAATGAAGATAACTTCATACGAAAAATGTACCTGTCACCCAAAGGCAATCCCCCCGTGACATCAAAGTCGGCCAAACGGGGTTGCAATGGCCTAAGTCGCTCGTAAGCCCAGAGCTGTAGAATCCACACAGCGCCCCCGATGTTTTGTCTGTTCGCTGAAGCAGAGGCGCAGAGGCATAGCTCGTGGTACAAATACGCCAGAACAGCCGATCCCCAGCTGATATCGCGCAAGCGGCCTAAATCCGCCAGATGCGGAAGAATCCTCACGCCCAAGTGGCCACTGTTCAAATCCGGAAAGCACAGACCCTGTAAAGCAGCCCAAAGGTAACCTCGAACCGCCTGGTCAACCTGATCCTCTGTAGCACCCGAAGGCAATACCGTCCAACCAGCAAACTGAGCTGACACGTGCATTTCTTATGCTGAAGGTTTACCGTATGGGTATTTCCTCCTCTCCCATTTGAGTGGTTCTTCCTAGTTTCCACTTTGCATGTCATCGTAGAACGGTCGTACGTCTGACTTGTATGAAAACGAGCCTTCTCCCCCCTCTGCTTCAGTAGTTGGATGCATATTGGGGTGTAGTGAACGTTTGTAGCAATCAACTCCTCATACGTCTTCCAACGTGTGTCGAACATTTTAACCATCCGAGCAAAAATTGCCTCAAGCATTGATGTGATCGGAAGCCCCCTTATATTCTTCAGTGTCGCGTTGACAGACTCAACATAGTTAGTTGTCATCACATTGTGGCGTTGCCCTTTTTTGTCATACACCCTTGTCCACTTTTCTTTAGGCCGCTTTTCTTGCTTAGTCAGCCATGCATACGCTTCTGGGCTTCTAATCTCGATCGCTGCCATGTAGCGTTTATACTTGTGCTTCTGATATGCTCGGCCTATGAGGCAAACCATAATATTAGCGCATAATAATAACCTATGTAGCGTTTATAATGACTCGTAAAAAATCATTACCTGCTTTATCCGCCAGCTTCTTCAAAACCTTGTTCCTAAACTTGGTCTGAAAATTACTATAGAAATGTCTGATGCAAAATTTGTGGGCGACACCGGCCCATTCAGGACGCTTCAGAACCGACAATATTCCAGCGTGCCGATCAGATATAATGGCCACCTTCCTTTCGCAAATCACGTGCTCACGCAAATGTTCAAAAAAGTACTCATAACTGGCAGTACTTTCAGATTCAACAAGTGCAAATGCCAGTGGCATGATGTGACTGTTCCCATCGATTGCCGACGCGATCAACAAGGTCATTTTGTATTTGCCATACAAATGAGTACCGTCGACGAACAAAACTGGCTTGCAAAACCGAAACCCTTCAATTGTCGGTTTGAAAGTCTAGAACATTCGGATGAACGTTACGACTTTCGGCTGAAGGATCCCGTCGGTGTACACCTCAGCGCCTACAAATCACAAGTTCAACAAAATTAGAATTATTACTTGAAGCAACTCGTTATATAACAAATTAGAGTTATTACGTATACCTTCTGCATCCCAGAAAGATCCAGGGTTGACATGCATCATCTCGTTCATGAACTTGTGAACCATAGCAAATGATTCATACCAGCCACCGTAAACATCAGCTATTGCCTTTTCCTTTGCATTCCAGGTTCGTTTATACGGAGGCCTAACTCCATATTGTTGCCAAATTCCAGCTCTGAGGGTATCGATCCGTATATCACGTTGCAGCTTTACTTGACCCTTGATATAGTCTGTGATTGCAACAGACCCAAAATTCCGATGGTTTGGATCAGGTAACAGTTGATTGCACGTGTACGGGCCAATACATTTTGTCAACGTCCACGTCTGAGTTGCTTGCAGAAGTGTAGCGCGCAGCCACCATTTACATACAGGGTTCTGCCTACAAGCCAACACTATTGTGGAGTTGGTAGTCCGGCGACCCTTGAACTCCCTTCCCACCCCGACCGAATAAGTAGTCGCACAAGCTCGGACGGCATCGCGATTTAGGAATACCATCCCTACTCGGAATTCCACCCCAGGATCCCACATAATCTTTTCATCAGCCTCCGGGGCGACGTCAAAGTCGCAAAGATCCGCCGTTCTTACATGCTCAGGAAGTTGCGACTCATATTGTGAATCTGCTCCTAAGTCTTCCTCGACATCCTCTTCGTTGCTGTCGTAGAAATCCTCTTCTTCCTCTTCTTCCTCTTCACCACTACCCCTCTCAGACCCGCTTGAATCACCTAAGACCAACTGATCCAGTAAAGTCTTGTTGCGAACCACGGCCTCGTATTCCACGTACAATTCCAAAATCTCCAGTTGCGGATACCGCAAGACCTCGTTCAGAATTCCAAACACATGCTCGTTATTCTCCACAGAAAACAACGAGTACGACCGTATCGCACCCTCAACTATTCTTGGAAGCCGGAAGTAGATTTTTGAAATTTCTACTTCCCCGTCGGTAGAAACTGCTCTTCTACAAATATTTTGTAATTCTTCGAAACTCATTCTCTCGCTAAGCGCCATATTAACCGGACGACCCCCGTGGTATTCTATTCCACACGGAGAACTCACAATACGGCCATCACACCATATCAACAAAGATATATTTCGACTCGTCATTTCTAATTAATAAACAGCAAACATATCACCGTTATATTTAAAATGCAAATCTTAAATTTATAGCTTTAACATATCAATCGTAATTATTATTACTTTATTTCTAATATTTTTTTTCAAATATTATAAAATTAAATTAAACATATCCTAATATTGAGGCCTAATTTTTTTAACAATTAACAATATTTTTGTAAACTACAATAATTTTTAACAACAACAATATTAATAATTAAAACAATTATAAATATTATCTAATTTTTTTATATTACACATATATTTCTAAATTATAATTAATAGCTAATAATATTTTTCTACATTATAATTAAATTTCTACATGCATTCTAAATTATAATTAAAATCTAACATTTTCCTACATTATAATTAAATTTATATATGCATTTCTAATATTTACTAACACTAAAATTATTTAAAGCAATAAATGAAAAATTAAACGTATTAACCTCTTGTAGTCCTCCAAAATAATTAGTATCGAATAAAAAATATAACTCCTTAGCTCCAAAATATATTTCTGTTTAGCTCCGAAATAAAAACACCTCGATCCAAATTTTTTTTCGTGCTCCGAAATAATAACCGACTCACTCGAACTATTATATTTCACTCCTTAGATTTTCGGGTTGTGATAATTTTCTTTGTTTGGTATGTGTTGTGGCTGGGTGTGGGGCGATTTATAGCCCTTGAACATTAAATGTGTTCCGCATTCTAAGAATGCGGAACACATTTATTACCGTTGGGAGCTGTCAGCTCCCAACGGTAATCTCTGCGTGTTCCGCATTCCTAGAATGCGGAACACGCATTAATCAGCTGATTATTAATTAATCAGCTGATTAGTGTTCCGCATTCTAGAAATGCGGAACACCTTGTGGTCCGCATTCCTAGAATGCGGACCACGTGGGACCAGACACTCTTTCGGAATTAAATCCGAAAGAGGCACTGATCTATAATTTTGGGTGCCTTTGAGGCACCCAAATATCAAAAACCCTAACATATTAACCTAAGGAGGGGATAGTACTGAATTTAACCAAACGATAGAGGGTATTTGTTTTTAGGGTTAATTGCAAATTTATACACGAACTTTACGTTAATTTGCAATTACAACATAAACGTTGAAACTTGGCAATGTTAGTAACCAACTTTACACTTTTAGCAAATCGATACACCAAACACGAAAACACTAACGTGGACATTGTAATATACCGCCATGTGTCGTTGCGTGATTGGTCGGTGTACCAATTTGCCAAAAAATGAAAGTTGGCTACTGACATTGGTTTATGTTGTAATTGCAAATTAGGGTAAAGTTCGTGTATTCATTTGCAATTAAACCTTATTTTTAATACATAGAAGAGGACTTAGTTAATTTAACCTTAACTCATGAGGTTGTTAGTAATTATTTCTATCAAATATATAATTAGGTGAATGTAGACTATAATTTATCAAGGATGGATATTCATCAGGGGCCAATTCCGACCCGGTTGGACCATTTTTAAATATTTAATTTTCTAATCAAATATAGTATGTATATTAATGTTAAATTTCTTTCTTTAAATACGTAGATGCAATCTTATTTTTAGTTAAATGTTGATAAGATTAAAAACAAATTAGGATGAATATATTTGAATTTTATAATTAATTTAAACTTTAAATAATTGATATTAACTTCAGATTAAATCAGACGCATTTAAACCAAGAAGGTCAAAGGGACCGGATCCAACATCGTCGGAGCTATCATTTGACGCCGTCTCTGGAAACGATAATTCGTTCTTGTATAAATTTAATTTTGGTTTTCGGTGATAGACAACCATGAACGAACAAAAAAATATCGCAAGTCACAAGCGCAAATCAACAAATTATAGAAAAAGTGACTATCAAAAAGTAATATATATGAAGCTGTCAAATCCATGGATCCCTGAAAGTTTAGTTCATCCAAACTTTTTCCTCTCTGTGTATCATAGAAGGAATAGTTACCGTGTACTAGACGCAGACAATAATACAGCATTAAAAAAACAGATAAATTTCTCATTTTATATCACTTTTATTCTAAGTGGTAATCTTACGACGCTTGTAAAATAACATTTAGTCGTATCAATATTACATATCTACTAAATTATAAAGATTAAAGTAATGAATTAAAAAACACTATTTTATTATATTGGCGTTAAAATTTACTTGTTGAATCATTTTTACTAATGCTTGCAATGATTAAAAGGCTGCTTAATGGAATTTCAGAAGAGAATCCATCGTAACGGTTAAAAGAGACACCACTGAAATAGTCAGTAGAGACACCAGTGTGACAGCCAGAAGAGAAACTATTGTACCAGTCAGTAGATAAATTGTTATACTGGTCAAAAAGAGAGAGAAAAATACCAATAAGAAAAGAAAGAACCGGAAGACGAACGGTCCCAGACGTAGAGGTGCTGGAAAACAACAGGAAGACCAACGTAGAGGTGTTAGGGAAATAACCAGAGGATGAGTGGTCTCGGACGTAGAGGTGTTGGGAACCAAAAGACAAACTGTTCCAGACGCAGAGGTGTTGGGGAAACAACCGGAGGACGAGTAGTCTCAAACGTAGAGGTGCTGGAAAAACAACCGAAAGATGAATGGTCCAGGCGCAAAGGTGCTGGGGAAACAACCAGATGACGAACAGTCGCAGACGCAGAGATGCTATGGAAATAACCGGAGGACGAGCAATCCCAGACGTAGAGATGTTATGGAAATAACCGGAGGATGAACTATCCCATATGAAGAGGTGTTGGGGAAATAACCGGAAGACGAATGGTCATAGAAATAGAGGCCATGTGGAAACAACCAGAGGATGAACAATCTCAGACGCAGAGGTGCTGGGGAAGCGACCGGAGGACAAACGCTCTTAAACACAAAGGTGTTACGGAAACAACCAGGAGACAAACGATCCGAGATAAAGACGTACAACAAGCCGAATAACAATCCTAGATGGAGATGCACAATAGTAAGTAACCGGAGGACGAATGGTCCAAGACGCAAAGGTAATGTGGAAACAATCAGAGGATGAAGAATCATAGATGGAGATGTACAAAAGAGGAAACAAGAGGACTTACGGAGAAACCAACGGACGCAGTCTTAAAGGAGCTGACATATAACTTGTTTGTCGACAGAGCATCCAATGGCCAAGGAGTGGGAGCAGGAGTGGTCTTATTTGAACCAGACAAAGTCTTCATAGTGTACACAATATACTTGAACTTCAAGGCTACCAACAACGTAGCAGGTACATAAGTGTTTTTCGTTTATTAAATATGCTATAATATCGCATAATGAACTAACAATGTAGCAAAATATGAGGCCCTCTCGATAAGGCTTACCATAGCAAAATAAGTAAAAGTTAAATTCTTTAGAGATCCACAACTATCCCAACCAAGTTCTGGGAGATTTTCATATTAAAGACGCCTACATGGCAAAGTATACGACGAAATTGAAAGAAAATCTCAAATAGATCGAAGAATAAGGAGCACATTAGAAGATACTCCCAACACTCAAAGAAAAAAGGCAAGAGCTGACGCCATAGCCAAAGTCATTGACACAAAAATCCAATTATATAAATCAACATCATAGACAAGCACAGGATGAAGAATGTAACAACGTATCCATAAGATTGTGTCTGTACCTATTGGAGGAAAGGAGGCACCAGGTAGCCATCAAAGACGAAGCATGCTAGAGCCTAGAGGTAAACAACTAAGCATCACAATTTCCAAGTGAAAAAGGGCAGTCCAACCAAAAGGAATGTTACACTCGAAGGACTATTCTACTAGAATGACAGTTCCAATAGAAAGACCATCTCACTCAAAGTATGGAGGATGCAGATCTCCAAGTATGATAAATGTGGATTGAAAAACACCCACAGAGTATCGAAGTATGAAACACTCATGCATAGCAAAAATGAATCCATAAAATATAAAAATTGTTCTGAAATAGAGGGCCCCGTTCTAATTAACGTAAGAGCCCCAAAATGAAAGAACAAGAGAAGTGATGTCCCACGAGACAACACAAAAAGTATTCGAAATCTAGATAAAAATAAAAGGCCAAACAACATTTTCCTTTGGTTGGGTCGCTCCCTCCTCTGGACCATCAGTATTCTCCTCAAAAAGCTTTTCCATTCTCGAAAGACCAAACAAAACTATCCCCTGGAAATGTCACTCCCTCCTTTGGACTGACAATGTCGAGAACATGCGGGTTCTCCTCCCTCAGAGTAACCTCCACACCTCTGGGCTCGGTGTTGTCAACTGTGACCCCGGCCACATCTGTCTTCAACTCAGTTGGCACTGTCTCAGGCATAAAAAGCCCGAACCATACTATCTTTTGGAAGGGTCTCTCTCTCCTTTGGACTAACAGTGTTAGGAACAAACAGGTTCTCCTCCTTAGGAAAATCCTTCACACGATCACCTTTGAGCTCGGTGATGTCAACTGTGACCCCTGCCACGTCCGTCTTAGACTCAGTTGGCACTGTCTCAAGAACACCAATGTATCATAACCTTTGGGACTCCGACTTCTCTCCGCATCACTCTGGTGGGAAGACCCAATATCGCCCCAAACAGGTTCAGTAGACATAACTGGATCAGGAGGAGGAAGCCCAGCTTTCTTGGCCGCTACTTTAGCCGCAACTCGTTGACCTAGAGCCTTAAGGTCCACCGATAAAAATTTGTAGATGTCATTGTCAGGGTAATCCAGACAAATGATATTAGCCATGGTAGCGCAATAATTAGTAAAACAACTGCTAGCGTACACATTAGTGTCCCTCTTGCTGTTCTTCAAGTCCTGAGACAAATTTCACAAGAAGATCTCAAAGAAATGATAGTCCCTTCGCGATCTGCCACCTTCTTCTACAAAATCTTTACTTGATCAATATTGGTCCGATTGGCCTTTACCAAACGATTCTTCTCCATTGGGTGAAAGGATTGGAGAATTTCGAGTTATATTTTATTGTTATTTTTGATTTATTAGATTAAAAGTTAAAGTTTAAAATTCTAAAAATTGAATTTTGCTAATTACGATGTTAGTATTTGCATTGAACTGAAAATTGAAACAATTTAACTGAATAGAAAAAAATTGGCTAGAATTACAGTAAAATGATGAAATCTGGACAATATTATAAAAATAAAAAATTTAATTTATATTTCAAACACACTTAAAAATTTGGACTTTTTGTACAATTAAAATTTGCTGGCTAGAACACCATGTGTGTGCATAGAATGGTCATTTCACGTAAAAAAAATCTACCATGACATGCCACTTTGATTGGTTAAATTTGTTTTAAAATTGATTATTATTACAATAAAATGTTGAAATTAAATATTATTATAAAATTTAAAAACTTCAGCCGAAATTGCTGCAATTTCAAAAGAAATGAATTTAATTTGCTAGTATACCTTATATTTATCTTAACACTATTTTATATATACACACACTTTATTGACGAGGACATTGTATTTTAGCACATTTAATAATTTTGTCTCTCCAAAAAATGTGGATATTAGACAAGAAGGACTGGAGAAGAGGGGGCAAAACCTCCAAAAGAAAAGAAAGGAAGAGGTTGAATTGTTGCTCTCAACCAAGTTTCTCTTTTAAAGTCGATGTAGCCATTCTATATATCGTGGCATAATTTAGGTGGCTCTCTTTGTCTACATTAAAAGAAAAATAGCCCTCTTAAATAAAAAAAAGTATTTATGATATACTTATTGAAAATAATCTTTTTAAAAATTTAGTAAAGTTTATTTATACATGAATATAAAAATCTTTTTTTCTATCTAAAAGTTATAATTGATTTTTACAATTGTAGTTAATGTAAAAATATTATAAAATAAATTCAACAATAAAATGCAAATAATTGTGAAAGAAATATTTTAAAAATTATGCAATAATTGTTTTCCTTTAAGAAATTTTATTTCTTTCCTTTATGAAAGTTTATTTTATTTTTCTTCGTAAAAATTAGAATGAGGTTCATTCTATTATATTATATAACAGTTCTATAATTTAATTTTGTAATTTATCAAGAGATCCACGAATAATGTTGAACTTATTTTATTCAAATATCTCATTTCATGTCAAGTAAAAAATAATTTTTTTGTAAGTGATCAATATTGGCTTAACAACGGTTTTTCTATTTCAAAAAACATTAGCCTCTTAAATTTGTAGCAATTTATGCGTTATACAAATTTATAAATTTTATCATTTAATTTGAACACAATCTTCATAAATTTTAAAAGATACTTTTAAAATAATAATATTTTAAAGGCTTAATCCATATAGAGGTCCCTGTACTTTACACATTTTGTTTCGTAGGTCCTTATACTTCATTTTGGTATTATTTGGTCCCTCTACTTACCTATTTTTGATTTTTAGGTCCTTTATGAGTTTTTTCCGGTCCTTTTGTGTGACTGGAGAAAATAAAAATTGTAAGTAGAAGGACTGGAGAAAACAAAAATTGTAAGTAGAGGGACTGGAAAAAACTCACAAAGGGCTTCATTTTTCATCTAATACTATTCAAATAAAAAAAACTGAGATATATTTTAAAGTCAATAGATTATTATAATATTTTTTTACTAAACGATAAAATTTAGTTATATTCATAAATTTGTTTTTATCTAAAATTTATTAATCACGATGATGCCTTAAAAAATTATTTTACAACGAAGAAAGTATATGTTTTAGTTTGTGTCGTAAAAACAAATTTTGACTTTGAATTTTATAAAAGTAATTACAAATCACAAATTTATTTATTATTTAAAAATGAATTCGATAATATAAAATCTATGCTAATTTTTGTTGCTAAGAGCCCTCACAGTCTAGGCAGAACGATACAATTATCAAGAGCACGCTACTACTGAGCTAATAACTCGTCGTGCGAACTTTTTGCGGGGGTTTATCTTTTTTATCTATCACAAAATTATTTGTTTTATCAAATTGATTATACCAAATCGTTAAACACATACTTGTAGTAATTTATATGTAATAAAATAAAAATAACTTTTATAAGTAACCCATAATTTTATACTATTATATTTTTATAAATAAATTTTTCATTATTGATAGAAAACAAATTTTCATATTTATACATCAGTTAGAGTGATATTCATTGGGAGGCGCGGTTCCCTGGGGTAAGGCGCTCATTAGCATCCCTACTCATAGGGAGGATGATACCTTATCTTTGATATACGATCAAATCAATCGTTAGTGGGCCCAATGTCCTTTTTAACCGTCCAATCGACTCAACTAAATGGCTCCATTTGTTAGCCAATGGATCCTACGGTTAGGGTTAGCTTAAGGTCGTGACTTTTTTTTTTAGAGGAAAATTGCACTTTAATAGGGCCAAATGTTGTAAAAAGGCCAAACCTTTTATAAAAGTTTCACAAAAGTCCTGACCTTTCAATTTTATTGATTTTGGCCAAAACTGATTATTTGGTTTCACAAAAGTCCTGACCTTTCAATTTTGTCAATTTTGGCCAAAAATGAATTATTTGGTTTCACAAAAGTCCTGACATTTCAATATTTGGTACATGCCACATAGGCGCTACATAGACGTCACATAGGCAAATTGAAATTAAATTGAGAGTTGGCCGCAATTGAAACTAAATAATTTGTTTTTGGCCAAAATCGACAAAATTAAAAGGTCGGGACTTTTGTGAAATTTTTATGAAAGGTTTGGCCTTTTTACAACATTTAGCCCTTTTATAGCTAATGAATAAAAGTTACAAGTTCATTGATAGGGTATGGAGCACGCCCGTCAATTATGCAATCTTTACCGAAAAATATTCCCCATTTAGCTAAAGCATGGGCTACATGGATACAATCTCTTCTCGCAAAATTAAAGGTCACCTCTTTACCATCACAGTAAGAAATGCAATCTTCAACAATGAGCTGAACTGAGTCCGTAGCCCTCTGAGGATAGCTAAACCGATTGATCACATTCAGCGAGTCCGACTCGCACAAAATCCTGGAGAACGGCAGTCCAGAAGATAAACGCAGACCCAATCCTATTGCAGCAGCTTCTGCAATCTCAGCACTGACAATACCTTGCATAATCTCAGTTCCGCATCTAAGAACAGCCCCCGACTCATCTCGACACACAGCGCTAATTACCGCCATCTGCTTTTTAGCTGAAATGGCAGCATCCGAATTAATTTTCAGAACTCCTGCTTGTGGGGGTCGCCAAACCTGCGTTGACGCAACCTCGTTTATCTTCTCCTTTGTCTGAGCAGGTCTGATCATAGCCTGCAATCTGCTGAACAGCACCTGAAGCGGAAGACGACGGTTATCGAAGACAATATCGTTTCGATCTTTCCAAATAGACCAAAGGCTTAAAATGAACAGCTGCGCTTCCTCTCTTTTAAGAGCCCCAAACATAAATGCCAGCCATGCATCAGTTGAACTATGACTAAATCTGTCCACTCTCAGATTAAGCGGAGATAAAAGCCACATCCCCCTTACCTCTTCACATTCTTTCAAGCAGTGAATCAGCGATTCCTCATGAGTCTTACACCGCGGACACAGATTAGAAATGGGAATCTTCCTTTTTACAAGATTTTCATTACAAGGTAAGGAATTATGACAGATTCTCCAAAGGAAGTGCTTCACTTTTTGAGGAACGTCACAACTCCAAATTTTGTTACAGATCCCGCTATCACGTGAGTCCTCCGAAGAGCTAGCTCGTGTCTGATGAAGCAAGCTCACCGCTCGATAATAGCCCGACTTGACCAAATAGAATCCTGTCTTATTAAGTGACCATATCAACTTGTCCGGCGGTAGACGATGACTAATAGGAATTTGTAAGACATCAGCTACAACCTGCGGCGTAAAAGAGCTGTTGAGCTTATCAATATCCCACGTCTTCGTTTCCTCGTCAATGGACCAGCTAACTAGACGATCATCATCTAAATTAACCGGACCAACAGGCTTCATGTTGTGAGAAGAAACAATCCAATTGTCCGACTTAGCTTTCACTGAGAGTCCATTTCCAACTCTCCAAGCTATTCCCGAGTCTAAAACTCTTTTGCCCGCTAAAATACTTTGCCAAATAAAACTCGAATTTCGCTTAGGAGTAGCCTGCAAGAAACCTTGATTTGGGAAGTATTTCGCACAGAACACCCTGCAACATAAAGAATTTGGATATTGGGACAGCCTCCATGCTTGCTTGGCGAGCATAGCTAGATTGAAAGCTCTCAGATTACGAAAGCCTAAACCACCGAACTTCTTCGCCTTACAAATAGTATCCCAGCTAACCCAAGGTATTTTCCGCTTCTCATTTGACCCGCTCCACCAAAAACGCGCAATAGACCTTTGCAATTCGTTACAAAACGTAATGGGAAGCTCGAAACAACTCATAATGTATGTGGGTATCGATTGAGCTATCGATTTAATCAGCACCTCTCTCCCCGCTTTTGACAGAAGCTTTTCCTTCCACCCCGAAATTCGCTTATGTAGTCTATCTTTGATGAACGCAAATATAGGCTTCTTGGCTTGGCTGATCATGGTAGGCATCCCCAGGTACTTGTTAAATTTCTCCATAACTCGCACACCCAATACCTGCTGAATAGGACCACGAGCAAGGCGGGGGACTCCAGAACTGAACATTAATTCGGATTTATCAAAATTCACCCGCTGCCCTGAAGCATCCTCAAAAGCTCGGATTGTGTCCCTTAGGCATTGACACTCGGCAACTGTGCCTTTCGCAAATAAAATGCTATCATCAGCAAAGAATAGATGATCTATTCTGGGACCCATCTTACAAACCCGACTTCCAGACAGGAGACCACGCTGACCTTCTCGACGTAATAAAGCAGACAACCCCTCCATACACATAAGAAATAAGTACGGCGATAAAGGATCTCCCTGTCGTAATCCTCTCTGCGGCTGTAAAAAACCATAAGGCACCCCATTTATCAAGAAAGAGAACGTAACTGAAGTGATACAAGCCATAATGGATCTCATAAAGCGCTCCGGAAAACCCATCTGATGCATCACCTTCTCGATAAAGCTCCACTCCACTCTGTCATACGCTTTACTCATATTCATCTTAAGCGCAACAGAACCTTTCTTGCCTTTTGATTTTTTTGCCATAGAATGAAACATTTCGAACGCAACTAGCGCGTTATCCGTGATGAGCCGGCCGGGAACAAACGCACTCTGAGTTTCATGGATGACAGACGAAAGAACAACCTTCAATCTATTAGCCAAGACCTTTGAAATCAGCTTGTACACTACATTGCAGAGGCTGATCGGGCGAAGATCTTTCATAGTCTCTGGGGATGCTATCTTAGGGATAAGCGTGATGAAAGTGTGGTTCATGTTAGTCGGCATTACACCCGTTTCGGAAAACTGAAGTACACATTTGACGACATCCTTCCCCGTAATGTTCCAATAAGTACGATAGAAGATAGCAGGCATACCGTCAGGACCCGGCGCCTTAGTCGGCCCCATTTGGAAAAGGGCACACCGAATTTCCTCTTCGCTATATGGTTGTTCTAACAAATCAATTTGTTCACTCGAAAGAGCCGAATCCACACAAGAGACAACCTGCTCCTGGTTAGACGGGTGAGCTGATGTAAACAAGCCATGAAAGTAATTCAGAATTACACGCTGAACTGCTGCCCCACTCTCCCACTCACCTGCGTCATTCCTTAGCCGAGCAATTGTGTTATTTTTCCTCCGGTTCGAAGCCTTTTGGTGGAAAAATTTGGTGTTCTTATCGCCTGCTTTTAGCCAATCTGCCCGTGACCGTTGCTTCCACATGACTTCCTCCTTGTGGAGAAGGGAATCCATTTTAGCTTGCAACACCGCTTCTTCGCCAACGTTTTCAAAAGCACCATCTGACACTTGCAGCAGTTTAAGGGCATTTCCTTTCTCCTTAATTTGTTTCCGGATGCTCCCTACATTCAGATAAGCCCAACTCTTTAAACTCTGACCACAACTATCAATCTTACTCATAAGAGTAGTGCCATTATTTGAACCCGGGTTCCAAGCTGCCATAACCACTTCGCTGAAGTTGTTGTGATCCATCCAAACCTGCTCGAATCTATAAGGCTTTCCGGAATTGTGCCTCGAAACCACTGCGACTTGAGTTTCATCCTTAAATTTGAGCAAAATAGGACAATGATCAGAACGAAATCTGACTAAGTGACTCACATTCCACTCCGAGAACAGCTCAGTCCATCTTGCGTTAGCCACAAATCTATCCAACCTCACTTGGACCTTATGATCACCACTTTGTCTGTTGGACCAAGTAAATGGCGAGCCTGAATATCCTAAATCCGAAAGGTTACACACCTCCATTACATCCCTGAATAAATCAAGCTCCCTTTGATCACTATCCCAACCTCCCAATTTCTCATTGTGGAAGAGATGCAGGTTAAAATCCCCAAGAAGAAGAATCGGGTGTCCACTGTTAGCACACAACTTATGAATCAACTCACTTGTCAACACTTTGTTGTTCGTTTCCGGCCACCCATACAAGCCAATTCCATTCCACTTGACATCCTGAACCCCATCATCCACCTCAAACTCAATGTGATTATTAGAATGACTAATTACCTGGAATTTCAAACTTTTAAGCCAAAATAAAGCGAGACCCCCTCTTCTACTGACGGGATCAACTATAAAAGAATTAAATAAAGGAAAACTTCTGCGAATGCTATCAAATTCACTACTAGCTAGTTTAGTCTCCATCAGAAAGAAGACCGACGGGGAATTATTCTGAATAAAATACTTTAGAGCACGTACCGTTCAAGGATTCCCCGCACCTTGGAGGTTCCAACTTAGGAGATTCATGGCTTCCGGCGGGACTGCTTAACAGTCTCCGCCGATATCTCCCATTGTTCAAACTGATCCACAAAATCATCTCTAGCTTTTTTTGAGAAAGAATTAGATGGATCGTTTGAAGATTGAACTGCTGCAAAAGCTCTTTTCATCGCCACTGGGCCTTCTCCTACTTCATGTACTGCATTTTTCCCACTCTGATGCCCCTTACTTCTAGTCCAAGAACCTATCTTACCACCTTTTCCTTCCATCTGACTCGTCTCAGCATTCTTTTTTAACCTTTCTGCCTTATCAGAATCAAACTCCAGACTAGACACTTGCTCCACATTAATTTCAACAAAATTACTGGCAACCTGCCTATTACTAATCTGATCAGGCATATACTCCTCACTCTGGACAACCTTGTCGGCTTGCTGAGTCAGCTGTTGTCCTTCCTGTATGTTACTACCTGACCCTCCATATTGTTCCTCTTGCAAGTTTAGACCCCTTCTAGTAGATCTATTCAGTCCCCCCCACTAGACTGCGGCATCGTAGCTGTTGATTCGTCCAAAAACTGGCTCCTATTGGTGGTAGTAGCCCTTGTTCCCATCAGCTGTCTTTTTTTTGGCGTGGCTCGCAGATTAGGACCATAGGGCCAATCAGAGACTTCCATATGCTCGGGTTTGGTTTCACAATCCGCCACCAAGTGATCAAGTAATCCTTACCAATAACAATAATTATGGATACGTTCATATTTAAACGATACCCAACTTTGTTCACCCAGTGAATTGGCTATTCTTGTACCCCGAACGATAGGTTTTGAGACATCTAGCATCACTCTAATTCTACCAAATCTTCCCCACTTACCACCTTCATCCCCACTCCAGTCAATAACTTTACCTATCTTCGAACCAATTTTTGTTATCGCCCCCTTACCTCTGCAATTCAGGGGCAGGTCATATATCCGAACCCACGCTGGGACGTTCATCAGTAACAAATTATTAGGTTGCATATTGCCATGCAAGGGTTCGAATAGAATGAGTTGTTTATCGAAGTGCCAAGGCGCCTCACTCATAATTCTGGCTCTATCCTGCTTTGCGTAAAACTCACACACGAACAGGTTATCTCCAATATCCCTAAGCTCGAAACCCTTAGCCAATCTCCACGCACTAGTCAGAGCGTTTTTCATATGGGTCAAATTATAGGGTTTCTTCGTAAGGAGTCTACCAATTAAGCTCATGTCTGCTTTTTCGTTAATTTCCTCATCAACCACATCCTCCAATGTCACAACGGACTGTTCACTGTCCGTCAACCTGAGTTGAGCGTACAACTCATTCAGTTCCCCATCCATCACTCACAAACACCACAGATAACGTGACAAACACCAAAGTAATAAGCCAGCAGTTACTACCAGCGGCCTCGCACAGAGACGTAGAAAGCAAATCGGATACAACCGAAGGAAAACTTCAGGGAGAAGAGAAAACTCTAACCCTAGGTTTCCCTAGAATAGCGGAGAGAAAACTCGAAAAAGCGAGAATCTTAGTAATTTCAATTTCTAATCCTAAGGTCATGACTTTTAAAGGATTAAACTTATTGAATAATATCTTTTTTTATGGCTTTTTTCATATATTTGATAAAATTTTATAGTGATTCATTAATGTAAAAGTTGAACGAAAAAATTTATTATGAATACTTGTGAGCGATAAAGGTAGTAATTTAATTGGCATATGAAACATTTGTTATTGATGGATACTGAATTCTATTTTAAGTACAGTGGAGCCAATTCGCAAGAGATCCACTCTCAGATGATATTGGATTCCCGCCCAAATAGCTGAGCCAGAGAAAACCGGCAGCCGAATTCATATGATCCGCCTCGACTAGAATATGATATCACCCACAAGGATAAAGACTGAATCCCTAAAGACTCGGACAAAGCGCGTCGATCCCGGGATTCCGATAAATTACCAGATCTGCCTATATTCTCGAGTATCTTTTCTATTTGGATACAAACTCCAATTTAGGAAGATAACTTCTAACTTAGAGAAACGAGACTATTTAGGAAGACTTTCCTAAATAGAACTCATGTCTTAATAAGGTATAACACTGCTAATCAGGGTCAAACCCTACAAAATAGGACTCACCTTTCTATTACAACTCTACAAGGTATACAATCATCTACTATAAAATGAGTTTGAGGTATGCTTAAACACACAACTATATTAAACACTCAAAACGCTACTCAAAGCCTAAACTGACTTTAGCATCAGAGAGTTAATCGAACAACCACCGTCCGGTTAGCTTCTATCCTATTTTTCAGGTTTCATCACCGGTTCAGAAGGCAGACTCCATCAATTGGCGCCGTATGTGGGAAAAGCTTAACAACTTCGAACTTGAAGGAGCTTTTCTGAACTCAAACAAATTCTATTTAAAAGGATGACTTCTGATGGGTTAAACCTAAAAAAACCAGTTAAGCAGAACATCGCGCTACGTACCGGAAAAGAAACGAAAAATACAGGAATCAACGATTCCACCTCCGGTGACCTTTGACGAAGAGGACTTTGAAAGAATCACGGAGATGCATAATGAACCCCTAGTTGTGGCCATGATTATCGAACACTGGAACGTGGAAAGGATCTTGATTGATGAAGGAAGTGCTATCAATCTTATGAAAAAAAGAGCTTACGAGAGCCTTGGAAGGATTCCCGCAGAATTAAAAAGGAATGCTATCCCGGTGATCGGGTTTGGTTTGTCTCCCATCAGACCCATGGGAACAATTATGCTTGATGTTAAATTGAGAAGAGAAAGGAGAAGTGAAGAGTTACCAACACGATTTAGCGTCGTGGATATCGACCTACCATATAATGCAATGTTGGGGAGACCATTCGTCCACGACTCAACAGCCATAACAAGCGTGAAAGCGCTCACAATGAAGATACCAACGAAGAAGGGGATCGTTACAGTACAAGGAAACTGAGCCACATCAAGAGAATGCTACAACCAAGCGATAAAGGAATGCTTCGAAACCCTACCAATTGAGGAGATCCTCAACCACGACATCGAAGAAAAAGAGACAGCCCTGGAGGGCGAGATGAAGAAACTAGAGCTCAACGAGGAGAAAAAAATGAATTTGGGAGTAGGCATGAACCCCAAGATTGAAGAAGAAATTACGGTGATGCTGAAAAAGAATATTAGAACGTTCGCCGCCAAGGCTTCAGAAATTTTTAGGAAAAACCCACACGTCATAACCCACGAGCTGAATGTGGCAGAAACGGCGAATTCCGTTAGACAAAAGAAAAGGAAATTCTCTAAAGAGAAACAAAGAATAACAGCTGACGGAGTGGAAAAACTCAAGAAAGCAGGATTCATCAGAGAGGTGCATTACCCTGAATGGGTAGCAAAGGTAGTGATCGTGAAGAAAGAGAATGGCAAAAACAGGATGTGTATAGACTACACAGACTTAAACAAGGCGTGCCTCAAGGACATCTATCCACTGCCAGACATCGACCAGCTGGTCGACTCTACCGCAAGATACGCGATGTACAGCCTGGCGGATATCGCCCAAGGCTACCACCAGATTCAAATGAAGGAGCAAGACCAAGAAAAAACATCATTCATAACAGAATGAGGGACCTACTGCTACACAGCAATGCCCTTCGGACTAAAGAACGTAGGAGCGACATGCCAAAGGCTTATGAATTTCATGTTCAAAGATGAGATCGGAAAGCGAGTCCAAGTATATGTAGACGCCTGATCATAAAGAGCGAGAATGCAGAAAGCCATGCAAGAGATCTGGAAGAAACATTTAAAATCCTAAATAAGTTTGGGATGAAGCTGAATCCATATAAATGCACGTTCGGAGTACAGGGAGGAAAGTTCTTCAGATTCATGATACTCGAAAGAGGAATAGAGGCGAATCCGGAAAAGATCAAAGCAATTATGGACATGAAGCCACCCAAGAATATAAATAAAGTTCAAAAACTCAATGGGCGAGTCACTGCGCTCGGAAGATTCGTGTTCTGCTCAGCCAAAATATGTTTTCCGTTCTTCAAATCCTTGAAAGGGACACAAAAATTCGAGTGGAATGAAGATTGCAAAGAGGCGTTTGAAGAACTAAAGAAATTCCTGACAACACCACCGTTTCTTAGTCGACCACTAAAAGGGGAAATGCTCTACTTATATATTTGCGCAAGAAAGGAAACTATAGGAACGGTACTAGTGAGGGAAGAAGATGGAGAACTAAAACTGATTTATTATATCGGACGAGTTCTGAAAAGAGCAGAAACAAGATATCCAGAGATAGAAAAATGGCGCTCGCCTTAGTAACCACAGCAAAAAAGTTGAAATACTATTTCCAAAGCCACAATGTGGTGGTAAGAACCAACCAGCCCCTACGGAAGGCAATACAGAGACCCGAGACATTCGGATGACTCGTCCACTAGTCCATCCAACTAAGTGAGTATAACATCCGATACGAACCCCGCCCAACACTCAAAGCACAAGCTTTGGCGGATTTTGTAGTCGAGATCACTCCCGGCGAACAAGAAGAATATGTACCCGAACTACTATGGGAATTACATATAGATGGAGCATCTAATGAAAAAGGATCAGGAGCTGTAGCTATTCTCAAAGGACCCAGAAAAGTAAAAATTGAATACGGAGTAAAAACACGATTTTCCGCTAGCAACAACGCTGCAGAATATGAAGCTTTAATCGCCAGACTCGGTTTAACTTTGGAAGTAAAAACAAAAATCCTAAAGATCTGCAGCGACTCTCAGCTAGTAGTGAATCAAGTCAAAGGCGAGTACCAAGCAAAAGAAACGGGAATGGTAGAATACTTGGCAAAGGTCATGAAGTTGCTCCGAAGTTTGGAAGCACAGGAGGACAGTGGAAAATTATACAAATCCCACGAGAATAAAATACTGATGCTGACGCCATCACTAAATCAACATCTGAACTTGGAGACCTTTTCATGAAAATGCAACTGAAGGAAACTTTCAAATCACCGAGCATCAATGAAGAGGAAATTATGATAGCCGATGAGGCCAACTCTTGGATGACCCTGCTAATCAAATATCTAAACCAAGGAGAGCTACCTATAGACAACGTCGAAGCTATCCGAGTCATCCAAAAATTAGCCAACTACTTGTACCACAATAAAATTCTCTTCCGAACCTCCATAACCCACCCATGGGCGAGATGTGTCTCATTCGAGAGTGGAAACCTAATCCTAAAGGAGAGCCACGAAGGGATATGCGGAGCACACGAAGGTGCGGTGACAATCGCAAGAAAAACGATGCTTCAAGGATACTACTGGCCGACCATTAAAGAGGATGCAAAAGCACTGGTGAAAAAGTGTGATAAATGCCAAAGACACGACAATGTCAGCCACCGGCCGACGGTACCACAAGGGTCTCTAGAGAGTCCTTGGCCATTCACCACGTGGAGAATCGACATAGTTGGACCGTTTGAAACGGGAAGAAACCAGATGAAGTTCCTCATAGTATCAGTCGAACACTTTACGAAGTGGGTGGAAGTAGCGCCGGTATCAACCATAACAGCAGCTAGAGTGGAAGAATTCTTCAAGAATGAAGTAGTATGCCGATTCGGCATACCTCACACCATAGTAGCAGATAACGGGAGGCAGTCCGACTACAAACGATTCAAGAAGTTTTGCGAAGATCTGATGATAAACCTAAAGTTTACATCGGTAGCGCCCCCCAGACCAACGGAATGACTGAAGTGACTAACCAAACAATAGCGCAAGGGATATAGAAAAGATTAGCCAAATACAAAGAGAATTGGGTGGACGAACTCGATAGCGTTCTGTGGGCCTATAGAACGACACCAAGAAAGGGAACGGGGGAGACGCCCTTTAGACTCGCCTATGGTACTGAAGCTGTAATACCCGTGAAGATCGGGATACCAAGTATCAGAGTGAACTACTTGGAAGAAGAGACAAACAAGTTAAAAATAAGGCTATGCCTTGACCTGCTAGAACACTACTAGAAAACAACGTTTTAGCGACGGATTCAATTTCCGTCGCTATTTTTTTTGGTTAAAATCCGTCGCTAAAGACCCATTTAACTCCCGCCAATTGTTTTGATAAAATTTAGCGACGGATTTTAAAATCCGTCGCTAATTATTGGCAGGAATTCTCCCGCCTATTTCTTGCCGCAATTAGCAACGGATTTTAAAATCAGTCGCTAAATTACGCCTTTTGCGACGGAATTTAGCGACTGATTTTTAAATCCGTCGCTAATTTGCACTGTCAAAAAAAATGAAGGTATTAAAAAATATTATTTATGATAGTATTTAATTAAAAATAGTAATTAAATTTTTTAATTAAATTTATATTATTTCAATATTGCGGTTTTATTTATAAAATAATAATTAAATCTTCTTTATGAAATAATAATTACAGATTATTATTTATTTAAAGTATATAAATATTTTTAAAAATAATTAATTATAAAAAAATTATCTTAGAATGCGGGATTAAATTATGAAAACAAATATTTGTTGTTTTTAGTTACATTTAAGTATAATATATATAGATATATAATATGAATATGAGCTGGTTAAGATGAAGTTATGCGCGGGAGAACTACAAGGTTAAATAGCTTTGAGTGGGAGCAATGGAAGGATGGGTAACCTATTGGGAAGTTTGCGAAAATCGACAATTGGGTGCCGGTGGTTGATCTAACGCGGGTGGGTCACTGACGGAGGGCGCGGATGCGTGATTGATTAAATAAACAATTTATTTTACGATTTAATTTTTAAAAATATTTTTTTAATTTTTTTAAAATTAGTGATGGATTTAAATCCGTCGCTAATTAGCGCCAGATTTAGAATTCCGTCGCTAATTAGCGCCAGATTTAGAATTCCGTCGCTAAAACGAAGACTAAAATTTGTCGCTAATTTTTTTTTCCGTCGTTATCAAACGTTGCGACCAAAAATTTAGCGACGTATTGTTTCCGTCGCTAAACGTGTTTAGCGACGGATTTTGGTCATTTGGCGACGGAAAAATCTGTCGCTAAATCACTGTTTTCTAGTAGTGGAAGAACGAAGAAATCAAGCAGAAATTCGAGCAACGGCCTACAAGAAACAAGACGCTAAATACCACAACAAAAGAGTAAACTCAAGAGAATTTCAAATAGGCTATCTTGTTTTGCGAAACACATAAATTGGTAGAGGAAACGCTGGAGTGAAGAAAATGCAGGCAAATTGGGAAGAACCTTACATAATTGAAGAAACTACAGGAAAAGGCGCTTACAAGCCGAAAACTTCGACCGGATCGATAGTCCCGAGATACTGAAATGTAGAACACCTAAGAAAGTACTACCAATAGAGTAGCTCGTAGCATGTACCAGGTTTTATCTTATGAAATAAAAGCAGATTCATCGGAAAAATATATATAAACATTTAACAGACTCGCTTGAGTCCAAGTTAAAACAACAGACTCGTTTAAGTTAAAGAAAAACATAACAGATCCATTTGGATCTACAAATAAAAAAACATATACATCCCTATCTCAACTAGGTTCGCGAATATGAATTCATGAATGGCACGACCATTTTCATAGATCGCGACTCGCGCTAGAGTATGGGTATGGTTATACCGAAACCCATAGCAAGTCTTGTAGATAACATACTATAATCATTTAAAACATTGTACCTGCATAAAACCACATGCTCGGGGGAAACCGAGACTCTAACCTAGTCTAGCAGTTTATATGTACAACCTATAAATAATAAATGCTCGGTCAACTCCGAGTCTCTAACATGGCATAAATATTAAATAACCAAAGTTAATATAATAATGTCAATCAACAAATAATCCAATTGAATAATTAATCTGACAAAAATACTGTAACAAGACTTCTAATTACTATTGCGGTCTAAGAGTAAAATCAGTTTAATAACTTTAATAAAATAAAGTAAGACCTCCGAGAAATTAAAGAATCAGAGTCCAGCTGACTCGCTCAAATCATAACCCTGGAAAAAGTTGGGAAAACAACGGGGTTAGATATACTGAGATGAGTTCATACAACTATTTATATTTATTAAATGAAAACCTTTAAAACCTTAAAGCGTTTATAAAGCATTTTATCATTATGGATAAGCATTGAAACCCTAAACCACAATATCTAAAATCCAGTTGTCATGTCGGTGAGACGTATCTTCATAACCGATCCCCGACAGTCACTCAAATAAACACGTGAGTCCCAGGAAACGTATCTTCCACCGGCGCCCTCACTAGGTGAGACATATCTCTAACTTACCTCAGATACCATATGATCATATACCGGTGCACACGCAGTCTCGATGATGCCCATCGAGTAGCTCGTTACAATTCAGATCCATTATGCCGAAAACAGTTCCAAAGCTGTTTATACAATATATATATATATATATATATATATATATATATATATATGCAATTTACTTAATAAAGCGGTAAATAGCGATATAAACT
This sequence comes from Mercurialis annua, assembly GCF_937616625.2. NCBI lineage: Eukaryota > Viridiplantae > Streptophyta > Magnoliopsida > Malpighiales > Euphorbiaceae > Mercurialis > Mercurialis annua. Next base: position 50,470,564 of record NC_065570.1, on the reverse strand, counting down.
AAATGCTTGCTAATCCACGTGAAAACTCTTGGCAAGCAGCCTAAACTCGGTTCGCCTCAAAAGCACGAACAGTCGACGAGTCTAAACAAATTGATCCTAATTAACAAAACCCAACCATTTGATGGAGGACAAAAGCCACTTAATCAAAATAGCAAGGAGAAGTTACTGCTGCCACAACAAAGATCGCAATAGTAAGAATCCAACATTTATTTTCTGACCCAATTGGTTGTACAAGAACAAATCAATTATCAAATTAATTATCAACTATAAACCCTGAGATTAAGACCTAAGGAGTAAAACCAAGCCATAGTTCATGACGTTTAGACACAGCAAACCGAAACAATCTCATAACCATGGAAGGGATCGATACAAGGAAATTCTATCTATTAGTGAACTCAAAACACAGCAATTAAGCAACTCAAAAACCCATAAATCAAGGCAGCAAAAATAAAGAAGAACAGCAGCCTAAGAATAACAAACGGTAAATCGCAATTGTGCTTAAACAAGAGTTTTATGTACCTAATAGAGATTCGATACGTCCATAGATTTGATAATAACAAGAAGATGTTGGTGAAGAAGGTGACTTCAGAACGATGCTAAAACAATCAACGTAACAAGTTACAAAATGGAAAGTCGGTATCGAATGAAACAAAGAAAAGTGACGTTAATATACTTACCGGATTGTAATCGAGAGAAAGGAATGATGAAGATGATAGTTCAGAAAACTTTAGAGCGTATGGTGGCTAGGGTTTTAAAATATCAGAAAAAAGAAAACACGCGAATGACATGTCTATTTATAGACCTGTTGATAACAGGTCTGGCAATGTGCGGGCGCACACTACTGCTCAGCAGTGTGCGGGCGTACACTGCTTGTGTGCGGGCGCACACAAGCAGACCCGGCTTAGGCCAGGCTGGTTCGATGCAAATCGAACCCGAAAAACCTCCCGAACCAAGATCCAACCCAAAACAAATCAAACCACCAGAAATACGAGCCCAAAACCAACTTGAAACGTGATCAAAAAATACGGGATATTCCAATGAATTTTAAATTAACTTCAAAAAGAATTAAAAAGCAATGAACACGAGTTTAGATTGACTCGGAAAATAAATAAATAGGAACAAGCAATGATCGAAAAATTCTCATATATTAACAAAAAAAGTATTACAAAAGGATTCGCTACAATCCATTACAAAAATAGAAAAAAGAAAATCAAGTCACTTTCTTCAAGGCGTCAAGTTTTTGCTTGTCGAGTTTCGCCTTAACCTCCTTAGCAAGCGAGGCTGGATCCAACTGATTCACCCCAAAAAGATCGATGCCAGGGTTCTTCTCCCGCAGCTTCGCCCCAATGGCGAGCCAGTATTGGGTCATCACTTGGGAGTAAAAACTCCCCGACTCGCCCAGGCGGCGACGAAGGCGCTCCTCCTCCTTCTTCAGCAGATCTCGTTCTTTCGTAAGGGCCTCTAAAGAAGTCTTTAAAGACTCGATCTCTTCGGAAAAAGTCCAAACCCGAGTCTCCAAAGCAGCAATTTCCCTCTCCTTGGAAGACTTGGAGGACCGCAACTGTTGGTTGAGACCCTCGGCCTCATTAAGGGCCTGATCCATCTTCTCTTTCTTAGATTGCCAAGACTCCCAATCCTTCCGGAGCTGCTTCAGCTGATCAACCGCATCTCGCCGGCGTTTCTCCAAAGTGGAGATCGACTGAACCACTTATAAGGTTGAAAATAAACAAACAAGAAAGGATGCAACAATACTTCAAAGCAATCTCAAAGAAAATAAGGAAACGGAACTAACCGAAAAACCGCCAAGACATGCGAACTCTACGAGACCATTGCCGTGGTCCCGTTCTATGGACTCAATGTCCTCTTTCAACATAATATTCTACATGCAAGCACGGAGAATATTGGCGTTAGACAGCCGAGGCGGATCTTGCGAATCTGCCCATTCTGCAAAACGAGGTGCTTCGCCAGCAGAAGCCTCTTTAGAGGCCTTCCTCTTCTTCAACTTCTTAGAAGAGGGACCGGCCTGGCCCTCAGCAGATCTTTTCTTGCCACCAGATGGCACATTCCCCTGAAGGGTCTCAGGATCCTTCGACTGGGGCAGAACAACATCTGATCCAGCGCTCGGAACCTGGTCAGCAACAAGGTTTGGAGTCGCCTCTGTGCTAGGGCTCAAATCAACAACAGAAGGGGGAAGAACCCCACTAGTTACCTCGCCCATATCTATAGACATGTCCACATTAAAATTGTCAAGCAGGTGATCAAGGGATGTCGACATCCTACAAAATGGCAACAATAAAGAAGTTAGGAAAATACCTTCAAAGGGAAGATCCGCCAAATGTAAATCATGACGATTCAAATTATGCTTTAAAAGGATGGTGTATTTGGGTTTGTCGACCCGGCAGTCTGATAGAAGAGTCTGGGCGATGTCTCTCTCTTCATCAGACAGAGCTGGAACAGAAGAAAGCGAAACTTTACTTTGAGTAAAGCTCCACGAAAAGGAAGAAAAGGAAGAGTGTTGAACCAGGAAGAACTTCGGAGTCCAGCCATTCAGAGAAGACGGAAGAACAAAAAGAGACTGATTCAGTCGACCTCCAGCAAAAATGAACTCCTCGTCCTTTCGGCGGGAGAAAGTATAAAAATAATTAAATAAACTAACTGAAGGCTCTTGGTCACGAGACCTACAAGACTCAATGAAAGAACAAATAATGCGAATCACATTAGGATGAAGCTGGCCGAGAGGAATACCTAAATTTATACAAATATCTACAAGTAAAGACTCAAGAGGAAAACGCAAACCCGATACAAACTGCTCGTGAAAAACAACAATCTTAGTGGGCGAATCGGTACTATGATTAGCCCGATACTTAGACCTGGGTTTTTCAATAACGAACGACTCAGGAAAGTCAAACTCTTCAGCAAATTCTGTTATCTTTTCAACAGATAAAGAGCTTCGGGTATGCTCTAAGTCATCACGAGTACCTCGAGACCCTTCGCCTACTTATGACATTTTAAATTAAAATGGGGGGGACAAGGAGGAACAAATAATTTCAAATTTAAAAGATCAAAACAAAGGAAAACTGGAAAATTGAAATGAAGAACACGAAAAACAGCAGTAGCAAAACCCAGACATCAAAACAAGAGATTAAAAGGAAATCACAATACCTTGAAAGCAGATATGCAGGATAAAATGAGAGATAAAGAGCAACCTTAAAACGAGAAATCTTGAAAGAAAGGCAACACAACGAAAAAAGAAATTGCTTTATAAGAATCTGGAAACTTTGAAGAAAACTAAAGAAAAGGGGAAGAAATGGTAAAAATGAACATTTATACCCAGAAGTTGGGGATTAGGAAAATGAAAAGACGGAACCCTAAGGGTCATATCACATGGATGACAAATGTCATAAAAACGAGACATTTGTCTCTCATCTAGCAACCATTACTCGCCGGTGAGCGACACATGGCAGAAAGAAGAAAAATAGAAATCTTGCTAAAGAAACAAAATGAATCATTAGAGCATGAAACGACTCGCCTACAAAAGAGTTAAAATTAAGGCATAAATACCAAAACTTCAGCTCACTTGCGGGGGGGGGCTAATGATGGATACCGAATCCTATCTTAAGTACAATGGAGCCTAGTCGTAGGAGATCCACTCTCAGACGATACCGGACTTCCGCCCAAAGGGCTAAACCAGAGGAAACCGGCGGCCTAATCCATAGGATCCGCCTCGACTAGAATATGATATCACCCACAAGGATAAAAGACCAAATACCCGAGGACTCAGACAAAGCGCGTCGATCCCGGGATTCGGACAAATTGCCAGACCTGCCTATATTCTCGAGTATCTTTTCTATTTGGATGCAAACTCCAATTTAGGAAGATAACTTCTAACTTAGGAAGATGAAACTATTTAGGAAGACGTTCCTAAATAGGACTCATGTCTGAATAAGGTATAACACTCCTAATCAGGGTCAAACCCTATAAAATAGGACTCACCTTCCTATTACAACTCTATAAGGTATACAATCATCTATTATAAAAGGAGGTTGAGGTATGCATAAACACACAACTACATTATATACTAAAAACGCTACTCACAGCCTAAACTGACTTTAGCATCAGAGAGTTGATCGGACAACCACCGTCCAATTAGCTTCTATCCTCTTTTGCAGGTTTCATCACCGGTTCAGAAGACAGACTCCATCAGTTATCTTTCTAAACATTTTTGAGAGAGAAAAATGATATCAATGTTTTGCACCATTTAAATTAAAAAATAATTTTATTTAATTCTCATGTCACACGGTTGTGATTTTAATTTAATGGTTTTATGATATTTTTTACATCACAAAATATCCATATTAAATAACCTTTTAGGAAAAAAATTAATTATGTTAGTAAAATCAGTTGAATGATCTAAGTGACATAAATAAAATATAATTAATTTGTTTTATTTATTTTCAGTTCAAATTAATTTAAATATTTATATAAATATAAAAAATACATGACATATTATAAATTTTTTATTTTAGAAATATATTTATATTAAAGTATTGAAAATATTATAATTGTTAAATTTCAAGGGATTTTTTGTGATAAAATTTTAAAATAGCATGTTTAGATAAATGAACTTGTTCTCAAAATTTATTAAAATATTCTATAATAAAAGATATAACTGCTATAAATTTTAAAATAATTACTTTTTAATAGGGCAGCAAAATTACCTACTATATGAGTACAACTTCAATATAAACAAATTATTAAGTTATTGATATGTAAATTTTTATATAAAATAATTAAAGTATATGTTGGTTATGTTCCAAAAGATTTTTCATCCTTTTATATGAATCATTTTGCTTGTTAGGTGTATATTTATTCTATAATAAAGTATTAACACCAACCACCTTGTTATATTAAACAATAAAGATAAACTTAATCCCAAATGATGGTTTACCGACAAAGAAAATAAACAAAGGATACAATTAGAGAATGATTATAAACTTATAATGATAATTATTATAAGTAGAGAAAGGAAAGGAAAATTTGTTTCCTAGGATTAGGAATTACCACGTTACCTTTTTCATTTATAACATTTGTTTATTGATTTTGGGAGATTTCTTAGTTGCAATTTTTGACTAATTGGGATTTGTAGAATCTAATAGAGAATGATATTTTTTGTCTCGGGAAACATTAAAATAAAATTGTCTATAAAGATTTACTTATAATGAAATATGGAACATTAAAAGAATACAAGCAACAGATGATGATCATAAAAAAGTTAAAATATTTAAAAAATTATATGTTTTCTTATTGTTGTATAACTTTTTCATATTTATACTTTAATCTTTTTTTTAATAAATTCACCTCAGTTAAAAAAAATTAGTTAGCTATCATCAATAGAGTCTATAGTCTAATTTTTTTAAACCTTTGATATAAATTCCTTGTATTCCTTATATTTTATCAATATTTTTGCAAAATTTTAAACATATCTATTTATCCAAGTCATTGTGATGTCATGATAATATATTGTAGGGGTAATGTTTTAAAAATTCACGAATTTTATATGTTTTCTCATTTTAATCATGCACTTTAAATTTTCTCATTTTCATGCACGAACTATCACTTTTTCTCAAATTCATTCACGGTGCTGAGGTGTCACGGCTCCATTGGTGTAATTCGCTGAGGTGGAGGTCATTTTACACCAATAAATAAGTGCCACCTCAGCACCGTGTATGAATTTGGAAAAAAGTGGTTGTTCGTGTATGAAAATGAAAAAATTTAAACTTTATGATTAAAATGAGAAAACGTGTAAAGTTCGTGATTTTTTTGATATTAATCCTATATTGTAAGCATATTTAGTAGAAAGACGGAATATCTTTATATTATCAATCATTTATTCACAAACCTCATGTTAGGTGAATAATTTTCATTTTTCATTTCATGAAAAATCATTTTCGCTCTACTTAACACTATCTCCTGCGGATATTATAATGATAGGTTCTAAGGACTAAGTATGATTAAACATAGATAAATACATTTTTATTTAAATAATAAAATTCAATCATGTAAAAATAACTTACCATGAACCAAAATAGATAAAAGTATTATATGCATAGCAAGTGACGAGTCAAATCATAATTTGAGATAAACATAAAAATTATGACGAAGTTAAATCATAATTTGAGATAAAATCAAAAATTTAAAAGTTAAATATATATTAAATCACTATTTTTATATTATTTTTTATTTTTATCACAATTTATAAAAATTATCAGATAAAATTATTATTTTTTTAAAAAATTTAAACCCTCCCAAATTTTAATTGACTAGAAAAAAATGACGCGATAGAACACGTCAGATTCCACATATGAAGGTGAAATAGAAGAGGGTTGTGATAGATTTATATTCTTAAAAAAAGATCATTATAATTTTGAAAAACAAAATAGTTTACAGATGATGATTTAATATGTAATTAACCCTCAAAAAATATTATGCCATACCGTTTTTTATTTGTCTAGTAAGTTAAAATTCGCCGGATTTAAAAATAAAGAAAAATTTCAAAGAATTTTTTTTGAAAGATGATGGTTTTTATTGACGACTTTTAAAAATTGTGATAAAATTAAAAAGTAGTCTAAAAATGGTGATTTAATATTTAATTATCCAAAATTTAATATATGTTTTGAAATGTCAAAAGTTGAAAATTGGTCTTTAAAATTGCTAAAAATTATAATTACAAAACATACTAAAATTTATGATTTAAGTTGCAATTGACCCATGATTTAAGAATATTTAAAGGATTTACAATTGATTTTATATTTTTTTAATTAATTTTTAGTATTTGTACTTTCAACATTTTAAATTATATTATATAGATAATTATTTAAAAATTGTGATAAAATTAAAAAGTAGTCTAAAAATGGTGATTTAATATTTAATTATCCAAAATTTAATATATGTTTTGAACTGTCAAAAGTTAAAAATGGGTCATTAAAATTGCTAAAAAATATAATTACAAAACATATTAAAATTTATAATTTAAGTTGCAATTGACCCATGATTTAAGAATATTTAAAGGATTTACAATTGATTTTATATTTTTTTAATTAATTTTTAGTATTTGTACTTTCAACATTTTTGTATTATATAGATAATTATTTACATCATTAATTTTTAATTAAATTAGTAGTTATCCATAGAAAAATATTTTCTAAAATATAGTATTTAACTGCACTTATATTATCAATAATAAATATATGAAAATATAAATATTTTCACCTAAACACGGATTTGAAATATATTATTTATACCACATTTTCATATATAATGCATTCTGCTTACATTAATTTAATGTGTAAGTTCGAAATATATTTATGATTTAATATTTAATTGATCACAATAATAAAATAAAATAAAATATATTATTTTGAATAAATATTAAAAGATTACTTTCACCCTTTAGATTTTCATGTTTTTAAAATAAGTCGTTGTATTTTTATATATGTTGTCTTAAATTCCTAACATTCTCTGAACCAATAAATATATCCTCAATGAAATATAAATAAAGAGTAAAAGGGTTTGATAAAATAAATTTCAAAAGGGATCAATAATTTAAGAATTAAAAGTTCAAGGTTTAAAATGTATTTTGCCATAATCAAAAGGACAAAATGAGCAAAGTTAAAGAGAAATAAAAACAAAAAAAGAAAAAGAAGATAGAGATTGACAACTTTATTTAATTAGTCATACTTTGTATACCTTCCTAAAAAGGTAATTCTAGTACCTTAAATTTGTTTGGTAAACTTATCATCCAATTTTGGTAATCTCTTAGAACAACCTTTGATTTTGACTTCTCAACCGTCTATAGCCGGTTGTTCAAAAAAGGTTATCTTTGACCAATGACTGTTTGCCAAATGTAGAGCTTTATGTTTGATATTTTAAACTTCCCCTTTCTCATACTCGATGCCATTATAAAACATTAAAACAACCAAATGGGTTTTCCATGAATTTGACCTAAAAAAAACCAATCAAAATTAAAATTAAAATTTTGAAAAAAAACTAAGTATTTTGTCTCATTTTGTCTCTTTATAAAAATTGTTAAAAAATAGTTGGAACATCATATGCAAATTGAAGCTAATGTTGTAAAATATAAATAAATTAATTAAAATTAAATAAGTAAACGAGTCAAAATATCAAATTCATGATGACTTTTTTTTTTAAACTATAAAATTAATCTTAATTAATTTTTTGTGTCAAATTCAGGGGATAAAGTAAATCTCTATTGATTATAAACTTATTATGTAATCCCAAAACCATACGTAAGTTGGTTAGACATTTTACTTTTTATGAATTAAGTAAGTTCATGACTTCAAATTATATTTATATATGCAAGTTTTTAAAATTTAAAATTAGAGCTTTAAGTGGTTAAATATCTCAGAAGTCCCTATGTCAATTTGGTTTGAGGACTTCTTCAAAGTAATGGGAAATTTATTTGGTGAATTTGTCAAAGTTCACTCGGGGATTCTTCTTAACGAATCGACTTGAAATTGGTTCGGTTTTGATATCGACATATTTGGGTTGAATTGATAAGAAAGTAGAAATTGGGCTTCCTAATTCAGACTCGTTTTTCATCAATGTTTATGGGACTGATACACCAGTTTTTATGGAAGACGTTTTGTAAGGCGGATATGATTTAAAATCCAGTTTTTTTGTTATGAAAGGGAGTCCACTACAAGATGTTCCTGCAAAACCCAATGATTTAGAAAGATCTGTTGAAGATTCTTTCAATAATGAGTTATCTACCCCGACTTCTTCTATTACTGCAGCTGCAAACTTTGTTCCATTTTCCTTGGGTGTGCTTAATATTGTCGACGAGTCACCTGCTCCAGAATTTTCGTATGATCACATACAAGAAAAAGAAACCAGCAAGACCTTCAAAATGTATTAACGATCAAGGTAATCTCCCCTCTTCTTCAGTTCCGCTTGCATCTGATCGAGTGATTATCTCGGATAATAACATTGTTAATATGAGCAATATCAACTGCTTTGTGCATGAAACTATTGCTGACTATCCTTTGTTTGATGCGATTATTGACCCCTTATTACATGAGGCTACATGCGCATGGTAAGTGGGTAATTCTATTGGGTTATTTAATAAAAATGATAAACAGGCTAAGATTGATCAACTGACCAAGAATACTATTAAAGATAGAGAGAACGTTGTTGTTTAATCTATCTTTAGCGGGAAATTATATTTCTATTTTATGTCGATACATCTTTCTTTTATCTCCTGGAATTGTAGAGGAGGTCTCCTTAACACCCGTAAGCAACGCTGTATTCGTAATTTAGTCTCAAATAATAAGATTTGTTTCTTGGGGTTACTAGAATCTAAAAAAAAAACTTTTTGATGATTTTCTCATTCAGAAACTTTGGTCGAACATGGACTATGATTTTTCCTATGTTCCTTTAGTAGGTGCTTCTAGAGGGCTGATTCTTATATGGAATTCCATTCTTATTCCTGCAGTTGTGGTTTTTTCGGGTAATCGTTGTATTTTCATTGATTTTCTTTAGTTAGGTACTCCGACTCGCTTCATTCTTGTTTGTGCTAGCAACAACTCGAGTGAGCGAATTTCTTTTTGGAGTGAGTTAATGCCTCCCATTTAATTTGATGGTATAATAATTGATAGTGGTGACATTAACAAAATTATCGACCCAATTAAAAGAACTAATTGTTTTGGGTTTTCTCCGTCCATGATTTCCTTTAAAGATTTCATCAATTCTTTAGAGTTAATTGACATACCTCTTCAAGGTTAGGTGTTTACTTGGTACAATTCAATATCGCGCTCTCCTGACCATTGTCTTATTTCGACAAACTCTTAAACCATTTGGCCTCAGTTGTCCATTTCTGCTCTAAATAGAGGTCTATCCAACACGTTCCCATCCTTTTTAAATCTGCTCCAGCTTTTCTTCATGATTATCACCTAATAATCACTCATGGCCCTTATCTTTTGGGGGTCCGGTCACAAAACTCCCTGATGTTTAAAAACGATCATAAAACCCCCTGATCTTTTTGGCGGCGCTTGCTAAACTCCCTAAACCCCAAATATGACTAAAATACCTCCGACGCCGTCTTTTTCAGTCAATTGTCATTCTTTAAAAAAAAACCGACGGCGCAAAGTCAGTTACCACGTCAGCAAAATACCTTAAAAATTTTAAACACCCAAAATACCCCTAATTTTAATTTAAAAAAAAAACAAAAAAAATCAAACCAACACAATTTAATTTAAACCACTCGATTAACCCAACAACCGACCCAACCACCTCCGCCGCCTAACCACCGCCAAAAAATTTTCGGTCATCTTCTCCGATTTAATGATGACAAAAAAATTTCCGGATCTCCGATTTAAATAGATCCACACAGACATCTGTTCATGAACATATATCCCTGCTTGGATCTGTTCTTTTTGGATGACCGGAAAATTTTCTGGTCATCATAAAATCGAAGAAGATGAATGAAAATTTTTCGGCGGTGGTTGGTTGGCGGTGGTGGTTGGTTGGCGGCGGTGGTTGGTTGGCGGCGGTGGTGGTTGAGTCGGTGATGGATGAGTTGACCGAATAGTTTGGGTTAGATTAAGTTGAGTTTGATTAATTTTTTTATTTTTTTAATTACTTTTAGGGTTATTTTGGATGTTTTAAATTTTTAGGGTTTCTTGATGCCATGTTAGCTGATGTGGCGCCGTTAGATTTATTTTTTAAGAATGTCAGGTGACCAAAAAAGACGGTGCAAGGGGTATTTTCGCCCTCCAAAGGTTTAGCGAGCGCCGGCACAAAGATCAGGGGGTTTCGTGATCGTTTATAAATATCAGGGAGTTTTATGATCGGACCCCTAAAAATCAGGGGCCATGGGTGATTATTAGCCTGATTATGGACATATATGCTTAGTGAATGGCATTTTCAAGCTTCTATCGAAGGTACTCGCGATAAGACTAACCCCTATTCTTCAGAGTATTATTGCGGATAACAACATGCTTTTATAAAAGCGTGAAGCATTCTTGACTGTTCAATGTTAGCAAATGAGTTCCTGCATTTGGCTACTAAAAGAAAAGATCTGCTCATTCTCAAATTTGATTTTCAAAAAGCCTTTGATAGTGTGGATTGGTTTTATCTGTTAACAGTTTTGCGAACTATGAAATTCCCGCCTAAATGGATTACCTGGATGGAAGTTTTTCTAACATCGGCCTCCTTTTCAGTGCTCATGAATAGGAGTCCGATTATTCCCTTTTCTCTTCAGCGGGGTGTGAGACAAGGAGACCCGATTTCCTCTTACCTGTTTGTTATTGCTTTGGAAGGGCTCAACCGCATTCTTCATCGCTCTAAAGATATCGGTCTTATTGATGGTTTCAAGTTCAGTAAGACTCATGAATCGATAACTCAATTACAGTTTGTGAATGATACACTTCTCTTATTGCCTTTTAATTTGAGTAAGTTAAAAGAATCTAATGAGAATTCTTCGGTGTTTTGAACTTATCTCGGGGTATAAAAATAAAATTTCACAAAATTTCTTTGATGGACATTAACATATCTCAAGATCACATGTTCGAGGTCACCAAAATAATTGGCTGCCATTTTATTCCTTTGCTTATTCGTTATTTGGGCTAAACTCTAGCTAACCGAAGCATCAATAAAGGAATGTGGGATCACGTTATCCGACTTTTCAAATCAGAACTTTATTAATGGAAGGGATCTCTGTTTTCTCTGGCCGGAAGATTGATCCTTATTAAATCAGTTCTAAATAGTATCCAAGTGTACTTTTATGTCCATTTTACATATGTTGGTCTCTATTCAGAATCAACTTCAATCCTACTTAAAACATTTCTCTAGAAGGGTGGTATCGCTAATAGAGTTCTCTACAAGATCTCTTGGGATTCTATTTGTATGGATTACAATGATGGCGGTTTGGGAATCCATAAAATTTGTGTTCACAACCGTAGTCTTTTATTTAAGTGGATTTGGAAATTGCGAGCTGCGAGTTCATATTGACTTTGCGTCACAACTCGATTTCCACCCGAAAATCGAGTCGAGATTGGCACCAGGGAATGGTTGTTCCAAAATCCGTAGCAAGCCTAGGAAAAACAGTAAAAACTTTTCGTGTTTTGAAAACATAAAAGGTCTCAGTCTTTTCTCGTAAATATTTGAAAACTTTAGTTAAACATGTAATCGGGAAATCAATGATTGTATTCCTGAAACTCAGGGTAGTACTCGACACATCATATACCATATGACAATTGATGTAATAAGCATAAAACGAGATAATGAAAGGAGCACACGAACATTGTAAATACGACACGGACTTACGCCCGGAGGGACGACTAATCTTAATCAATAGATATATTACTTAATAAAACAACCAATTGACTTGAGCTTTGGAGCGGTCACGGGGTTTGGAGACCCTCCGTAACCGATCCTCTTCTTATTATCCACTTTGTAGGGTCAAAGACGCACGTCCAACATCGGGATACATCATTTGGCGACGTCCGTGGGAACTCAACTCCTATAACAAAATTTCACTACTCGGATCTTGAGATATTTGACGTCAGCAAAGACCCCCAAGACAAATAGCCAAAGAAAAAACATGCTACTAGCCGGGAAAAGAGGATCTACGAAGGATAGTCTATAAACGCCCATAGTATTAGGAGTGACAGGAAGATTCAACATCTTCTTCCAATGATTCGGCAGTCCAATCCTGATTCCAGGAGATAGATCAGACCCAACCTTCCAAAATGCCATAAACCAGACAATGGACGGCACAATGAGGCGCTTCCGGGAAGATATTGCAATGGTGGTCAAGGAAGCAACGGAAACCCTTCTGTCACAGACGCTAGGCAGTTAAAGTCATGACAAAACTGGAGGACGAACGGAAGACGGAGGGAAAACGCCTCGCGCAGGTGGCAACCTCGAAGGCAAAGAACCAAAGGTACTCATATTGGAAGATGAGGAAAAGGAGGCAATGGACCCGACCAACAAGAGACGATCGGAGGTAGGAACAAAAGGTGTGGATCTAATGGAAGTAAAAAGGCTGATAGCATACAAGTTGAGCTCGAAAAAGCCCAAAACCTACAAGAAGTAATGGCGGTGGCCCAAAAGTGCATAAATATGGACGACGGAAGGAGACAGAAGAACAACGATGCACCAAACAAGGAAGAAATTAAAGGAGGCACCTCATAAAGGCAATCATCCCCCTCCCAAAAAGCTACATCATGAGTCATCGGATCATCGGCAGGTACACACCACACGAAGACGCCAGTCATTGGAGGACTGAGAACAGATACACCAACGAGCATCAGTCAAGCAGATACGGTGACAGGACCGAGATATTCACTCCGCTGAATACAATAAGGGCTAACGTACTAATGTGGGTCAAAGAAATTCGAACGCCAATGACCTAGCCCCAGAAGATGATCCACAGAACAGGAACAAGACGCGAAAACCGATATTGCAATTTTCACGAGGATTACGGACACGACATGGATGAGTGTTACGATTTAAAGAAAGAGATAGAAAGGTTGATAGAGTACGGGATGCTGAGAAAATTTACGAGCCGCAAGAAGAAAAGGAGCATCGAAAGAAAGGAGCCGATAAATAAGAAAAGAAAGAAGAAGAAAGGGGAAGAAAGCAGGAAATTACCGGAGTTATCAACGTCATCATAGGAGGAAAAAACATGAAGGTAGGAAGGAAAAGGCCAATGGCCGAAATAATGCAGGTGACATAGCAAACAAGAGGAGAGCCGAACACAATGAAGATTGTCAATTTCTCTACAGAAGATGGGTCGGGTGTGAAGGGACCATACAATGATGCCTTGGTAGTAGAAGCGATCATCAACAACTTCCTAGTCATGAAGCTACTAGTCGACAAAGGAAGCACGGTGAACTTAATAACTTGGGAGGCATACAAAGGAATAGAAGGTGAACTTAGGAAACTCAAACATTGCCCAATACCCATAATAGGACTCGTACAAACACCCATTCAACCCAAAGGTCTAGTAGAGATGATAACGGAGTTCGGGAGAGGAGGAAAGGAGACAAAAGAAATCAAAACGCCATTCTCCATCGTGGATATGCCGCTGGCTTACAACAGAATACTGGGAAGACCGTTTCTATACGACTCGAGAGCAATTACAAGCATCTGCTACCTGATAATGAAAATACCAACTACGGGAGGGACTATTAGCGTTAAAGGAGATGAGGAAGTTGCATCAAGGTACTACACAATAGCAATGAAAGAAGCAGAAGAGTGAGCGGCCGAGGAGAGGAAAGAGTCAAAGACCGAAGGCCAAAGAGATGATGATAATAGCCTTCATTTTTGTATTAGTATTTTCCTTGTCAATTTTAATACAATCAAAGTTTCAAGGAATAAATTAGCAAAACACAACAGAAGGCCAACAATAGACGGAGATCGCAACCAAACGTACTCAAACAAACAACATAAGAGATACATATCTCATAAGGCAACGACCAAACAAACGAGATACATATCTCTTAAGTTAAAGGCCAAACAAACGAGATACATATCTCCTAAGGCAACACATAAACAAACGAGATACATATCTCCTAAGGCAACGACCAAACCAAAGAGATACATATCTCCTAAGGTAACAGCCCAATAAAAGAGATTCATATCTCATAAGGCAATGGCCAAACAAACGAGATACATATCTCCTAAGGCAATGTCCAAACAAAAGAAATACATATCTCATAAGGCAACAGACAAACAAAAGAGATACATATCTCATAAGGCAACGACCAAACAATAGAGATACATATCTCCTAAGGCAATGTAATAACCCGTAAAAATTTTAAGGAGTTAGATTGCGCCACGAAGCCTAAATTAAGAAATTATGTCAAGTAGGTCGGAAATGAGATTCAAGTCAAGAAGTATGGTGAGAATAAATGAATTGAATTGGTCGAGAAATAATAATTTAATTGGAAAATTATTATTTCGCTAGAAGCGGTTATTAGCGGGACTAATTAATAATTAAGGATAATTTAAAGTAAAAAAATAAGAATTTAGTCCCAAGCTAATAATTTATATGATATCATCCATAAAATATTATTCGGAAGTGAGTGTGAAAATTTTATTGAATTTCGAAGTCGTATTAAATTTTGATGCGACGTAAGTTACGGAATTGGATTAAATCGTAAAGAAATTTAGAGGAACTAAATTGGATCTTTTGCCATTTGAAGTCCAATAGATAAGGCCATATGATATCATCCTCTTCACTTTCTTAAGACTTCAAGAAGCTACCAAATTCTCACCAAAAAGCTTCTCTTTGCCGAACCCATAACCCCACCACCATCTCCATCAAAATCTCACCAAAGCTTGGAGTTTTTGGAAGCAAAAGACTCTAAAATCAAAGGAGATCAAGGTATGATAGTTTAATTGAGAAATTAATGGTTATATATTATGATTTAAGCTTAGTAAATTTTAAGGTTTTTGGTTAAGATTATGATTTTGATGTGGTGTGTTGTGGGTGAGATTGAGGGTTGTTTTAGTTGTGATTTTTAGCAAGTAAATGGATGAATTATTGGTTAACCTTTGGAGCATGTCGGAATAGGTTTCCGGTGGCCGGAGTTTGCTCCGGTGAGCAGCAATTGCTGCTCACCAAGAGCAGCGAATTCTGCTCTCAAGAGTAGAATTCTGCCTTCGGCAGAATTCTGCCGAGAGAGCAGAGCTCGGCTCTGCTCTTATGAGCAGAGCTGAGCTGCTCTTTTGAGGGCTGCAAACGCAGCCCTCGGCCGTTGTAAGGAGCGTAATATTGATGCTAAGTCAGCCCCTATTCGCGTGGTAATTGGTCCATGTTAATGAGCGTTGTTTAACGGTTTTATAATGATTGTTTATAACGAGATAAATTCATGTGGAGTAGTTTAAGGTATGAAAAATATATGGAAAATACATTTTTAAGGTTAATATGAAATGATTGATTGGCAATATATTTGATGTGTAAGTCTAATGTTAAGTTTGAAATTAAATTGTAAGTTAACGGAAGGATTTAAACATAGCGAGGAGCAAACTTTGAGAGCGGATTGTGGGCTAACGAAATGTCGGAATGAGTCGATTTTGGTGTCGTTTTGTTTGTTACGGAACAAAGAATGAAAGAATTGGACAGCCACTGCCACAAAAGTGGCCAGACAGCTGCAAAAAATGGCTGTAAACAGCAGCCCATAGGGCTGTTCTGCTGTCTATAAAACAGCCCGGGGAAGCAATTTCGGAGCTAGTTTCCGATATCTTCGGGTTTGATTTTGAGTCCGACATTTAAACGAAAGTTGTAGAGGACGTTGTGAACTATAGGAATATCAAATTTGTTTTGGGTTATGATCAGTTTACGCGCACTATTTCTAAGCCTGAAACAGCAGCTATAGTAAAATGTTTTGCAGGCCAAAGCTGCCAATTTTAAGGAGTCGACTTCAGGACCAATTTCCGACACCTTAGGACGATAATTTCAGTTTAGAATCTAAACCAAAATTTTAGACAAGATTACGAACTATAAAGACGTCAAATTTATTTGGGAGTTGGGCCGTTTTAAATAAACGTTTTAATAGCCCAAAGTCGACTAGTTAACTAGTTTTGGGAAAACTAGTTTTAATTAACGAAATGTAAAGTCGTTAATTAATTGAGTTTTAAATTGACGTTTTGAGCTAATATCAATTATAAATTATGGAAAAGTGATTTGTTAAATTAATTATCGATTTGGCTCGATAATTAATTTAATTTAGCTAAATTGGATAGCTAATAAATAACATTTGGACTAATGTTATTTATTAAATGGAATTATAATTTTAAAACGTTATCAATTTATTCCGAGGCAAAATAAATTGATTTATTCGCTAAGTATTATATAGCTAGAACACCTTTGGATTAGGATCCATTTTAACTACGATTTATTATCGTATTTATATAGACTCGACGAGGCGATTATCAAGGGGACGCGGAACGTAAAGAACGCGACATCGCTTTGCTAGGGCCGAAGTCTTTGGATAGAAATTTGTGAGTTTTGCAATTTACTTTCGTATATTATCATTATAAGTTGTTATTTGTGTGGTAATCTATTAATTGCATTGCATATATATTATTACTTAGGTACTTCATATGAATACTTTGCTCATGATATGGCTTGGATGCACTATTTGACGTATTGTTGTTATTTGTAAATTGTGATGTTTGCTTTAATGATCCGAGGAAACGAGCTACCTATTGGGCGTCAATAGGCTGTGTGATCACCAGTGTCCGGGTCAGTCATAGAATTAGTGTCGATAGATGTTTGTATTTGAAAATGTTTGATATGACCTCAATATACGCTAATCATGTTTGGGTATCGGAAAGGAGGATTATAATTTTTGTTAGATACATGAGTAACTCGGTTGAACTATCTCGGGACCCGTATCTAGTGAGTAACTCGGTTGAACTATCTCGGGACTCACACTTTGGGATTAAGCAGTGACATGATGTAACTCGGTTGAACTATCTCGGGACTATGTCACATGGTAACGAGTAACTCGGTTGAACTATCTCGGGACCGTACCACTTGGATTAAAATGATTTGATATAATATTAATGGATACAATATGAGTAGGATACGAATAGGAAATAGTATTAATTTAAGATTAGGGTTTCATCGGATCAAATATTGTTGTTTGTTTTAATATATGTTTATGCAATTTATATTTATAATATCTTAAGTAAATGCGAACTCACTCAGCGTTATCTGACCCCCCAATAGTGTTATGTTTCAGGTGTATAGTAGCGAATGTAACGGACTTCTATCCTTGTTCCAGAAGTCCGCGAGTACAGAAAGAAGGAACCAATCAGTAGTGCTGCAGTAGTCGAGTCCTAGAGTGTAATTATGTTTTGTCAAACAGTTTTAAATATTTTGTTTATACTCTGATATGTATAAAGGCTTTAGACTGCGCTTTTAAACCGTTTACATATATGTGAGAAACAGGGCATTGCTTGATATGAGATATCACTTTGTAAGACCCTGATTTCTAAAGATCGTCTTGTATCGTTTAAAGAAGTTTTATAAAAAAAAAACATTTTGAGAATGTTTCGCGAAAAATTTATAGTGATTTCTAGGCTTGCTACGGGTTTCGGAGCTACCACTCCCATTCCCTAGCGCCGGTCGCGGCCCTCGATTTTGGGTCGTGACAGGCAACATCCAAACAAAAAGAGATACACATCTCATAAGGCGACGGCCAAGAAGAGGAAAGGCATATGGCATAAAATAACGGTCAAGCAAAGGGGACGCATATCTTGGAAGGCAACGGTAAAATAAAAGAAAGACACAAGGCAAAAAGCCAAGCACGAAAAGAAGAAGAAAAAGGAAAATAAACAAGAAATCATAAACAATGCTAGGAGAAGAAAGATATTATTATAACAATACGCGTGGGATAAAACGGAGGCCACATTCCCCAAGTAAAATATAAAAAAACAACAAAAACCAACTAGTCAAAACTTCATCAAAACATCGCCATCGGAAGAAGGCAATGAAGTGGTCACCACAGGGAGAAGAACCAGACAAAGATGCAGGAGGCAACATCGGAATAGGAGCGTGACCATGAGCACGGGAGCCAGTCAGAGAAATAGGACAATCACCGGTTGTAATAGAAATAGAAGGAATGCCAGTAGAAGAAGGGGAGGCGGCAACCGAGGGATCAACAACATATTTCTAAGCTGACAAGTAGATAGGCACTAGCTTTTAAAACAAGCCAAGTCAACATACAGAAAGGGAAGATCCGCTAATGGATAGTCCTTCAAGATGGCCGATCGAATGAACCGACGGTAGTGTTGAAACATAAGAGGAACCACCTTGGTAGCCTCGTCCAACTAACTCTTTAGGGTCTGACAAAGCAACTCTAAACGTTCACGGTAAGTAACCGCCTCCGCCCTATTTGAACGAATGTTATTCAAAGCGGCCTTCAAATTTGCAATATGATTCTCCTGCGCTCGCAAAGAATTCTGTAACCCCTCAACCTGCTTTCCTCGATAATCAAACTCTTTTTACCTGTAAAAGGGAAATATCAATGGAGGTCAATATTGAGTGAGTTCACATAATTACTTAGGAATATTAATAAAATAGAAATCGCATGTAAAACATACATTATACAGCCAGACAACTGATCCAGATGAAACCCTACACATCAAACCCTAATGAATAAACTATAGTATGAACCATAATATATCACACCATAGTTTGATAAAGCAATTTATACCGTGAACTGAATCACTGCCATCTCAAATTCTATATTGGGTATTTAGGCCGTAAACATGTTACTGCGGCCTCAAGACTACCCATTAAGTTAGGGTCACCAACATTTATGTTGCCCAATGGCCAAATATAATCACACTTACCTATATAAGTAATCACATGCTTAATCTATATTATCGGTACCGGTGATCACACAGCCCTATTGTCGTTCAATAGGTAGCATGTTTCAATGGATCTATATCAGTTTCAAATCGACTCAATGCAATGCGATTTTAATAACATTTGAGTTATAAACATTTTGGCATTAATATTGAAAAGTAAAATGCCAACCCAATTATAGGATTTGAACTCTCCCTACTCTGCTGGTATGGTAGCTCGCTGGCTCGTCTGATCCAGTTAGAATTCAATTGTTAAAAACACAATTCAAATAAGAATTATAACACTAAAGAGTAAACTCTAAAGAGTAAACTCTATACATAATACTAGACATATAACGTATATTGTCCATCCCGACTCTAGGAATAAACTTGTAGTCCTCCCATTATTAATCACTTTGATTAATATCAGACTTTATTAAAACGTCTCTTTGTTTTAATAAACTGAGTGTCTTTATATCTCTAAGTCCTTTTTAGACTTTTGAACGTTCTCGAATCAACAAAGAAACACGTCGAACAACTTGGCAAATGCCCCTTGAACTTCCCATCAAACTCACCACACGTCCGCAAAAAATCAGCTGTGCATACGTATATTTGAGTGGCTGCATGTTCGTGCAGCTCTTGGGCTGCATAGTTGTGCAACCGCTATGCAAAATGTGCACGGCAGCCCTGCCACTATCTCCGGCCCTCTGATTCCCAAATTGTCCACTCAGAACACTAATTAACACCCCACATAATTCGTTTCCGCAATCAGAATGTAAAATCATTCGTATTCCATCGATTCAATACGATAACCATTATAACTTCAAATATAATCCAAATTCTATAAAAGCAAATTCAAAATAACTATTATTACCTCGATTGCTAGTGAATTTACAAAGAAATTCGAGTTATAAACGAGAATCGAATCAAAAAAACCGCTAAACCTAGCTCGTGCGCACTAAGAGCAAAGAAATGAGAAAAAGAAAATGGTTTATGTGAAACCTAATTTCAATGAAATAGATTTACATAGTTTGGCTAAATGTCAAACTAGTCTATAGTGACTCACACATCACTTTAATGTAAATTCTTGAATATTCTTCCGTATCTAATATGGAATCGAACTCCAAACTTTATGAAATTTTATCCAAAAATTTCATAAATTATACATAAAAATGTAGATTTTTATTCTCACGGGACCTATATTTTATTTTTAATAAATCATTTAAGATTTATAACGTCCAAATCAGTCTCACTTAATAAACTTTCTATGTCTAAATCTTATGAAATTTTAATGGTAACTTCTTAAAAATATTTCGTAAATATCGACTTCAAAAATATTCACTCGGAACTTATAAATTATTTTATTTTAATTTATATGCATTTTTTAATTCCCGTTAATTAAAATTTAAATATCCAAATTTACATTTTAACTTCAACAACTATTTTATATTTCTAGAGGCACTATAAATTAAATTTATCCTTAAATTAATTTACGTTCTCCCGGTCCTATTAATTATTTCTCACATGGAATAATTTATTCCTTTAAATTTACGGGTGTTACACTTTGACTGGCAGTAGTGGTTAGCTGCTCGAAGATAAAATATTGACAGTCGCTTTTTTCGACGAATGCAGGCAACTTCTCGTTCATTCGGAAAGGTATTTGAAAATCTTGTTGTTTGGATATAAATGGCTGTAATTTATTTCTCAATAACGTCTCCTTCAAGATTATCAACGGAACGAATACTTTCTTTTGGACTGATTCATGGAAAGACGGAATAGGTACGGCTGGATATTCTTTTCCTCGGCTTTATAACCTTTCTCTGCAAAAGAATGCTACAGTTATTGTTATTTCCAGCGAAGCATGGTGTTGGAGAAGACGTCTTCGCTTATCAAAGAAGGAAGACCTCGTCAGGCTTAATGATTGTATGGTCCAGTCTATAACTCTTAATGATAGAAATGATGAAATTCTTTGGCAAAACAGAAAATATGGATAAAAAGCTAATGATTTTTGCAAGCTTCTTTTACTCATCCAATCATCAACAACTCTTTTAAGATAATTTAGAAATCAGTTATCCCTCTAAGGATCAAATTTTTCTTATGGACAACTTAGCATGACAAAATTCCATCTCGCCTGTTCCTCCATTCCCCTAACCTTCTTCCGGAGCTACAACATCTTGTCCGCGCTACAACCTGCCAGAAGACCAGGCCCACATCCGTCTCCATTGCCAATTTGCAGCTCATGTGTGGAATTCAATTCTAAGTAAAATTGGAATCTCTTGGGTAATTCCTTCTTCTTTTACTATTTTTTTTAACAATGGATGGGAGTGATTTCTTTTGGTATATACAAGAAGCTTTGGTATACTTTACATAATTATTTATTTTGGGAGATTTGGAAATGCCGCAATAGAAGAATTTTGAAAGAACGGAGACTGATTTGCAAGACTTAATCTTCTAAAGCTTCTCTAGAGCGGTTTTGTGTTTAAAATGTTATCACCCTTCATTTTCTTACTCGTTTATGGATGTTTTTAGTAACTCCAATTGTAGATCTTGTTTCTCCCTAGAGTCATAGTTTTTTGAACTAAATCTTGAGTAGTGGAGTTTTGCCACTTCGATCATGTGGCTTTTAAATACAATCTTATTCATAAAAAAAGGCCTAATACCTTAAAAAAAATGGCCTTTTAGCCTCTTTTCAATCCTACCGTAACGTTGGAAACTGCTCAATTTTATCCTATTTCGCATTTTATCGTTTCAATTATATCCCAATTTTTAAATTTTTATCAATTATTTTTATATAATGGGTTAATTTCAAAAAACTTCACGAACTTTACATGTTTTTTCATTTTAATCACGCAGTTTAAATTTTGTTATTTTCATGCACGAACTACCACTTTTTCCCAAATTCATACACGGCGTTGAGGTGGCACTCATTCATTGGTGTAAAATGACCTCTATCTCAGCGAATTACACCAATTGAGCCGTGACACCTCAGCACCGTGTATGAATTTGGGAAAAGTGATAGTTCATGTATGAAAATGACAAAATTTAAACTGCGTGATTAAAATGAAAAAACATGTAAAGTTCGTGATTTTTTTGACATTATTCCTTATATAATTAATGAAATCATTCAATTAACTAAGTTTAAAGATAAAAATAAATTCATTTCCATTTAAAAAAAATACAAATAAGTCCTTTATTTTCATAAACTAATTAAAAATTATAATTATATTAAAACTAATTTAAATTTTTAATTAATTTAACTAAATCTAAATAAATTATAAACACTTACAATTATATGGAAAACATTTTTAATTTTTTTCAAATAAAAAAGACGTCAATTTTATATTTCAAGGTACAATTAAAACATAAAAATGTAAAATTGAATAAAATTGATCAGTTTTCAACATCAGAATAGGATCAAAAAGGGTCTAGAAGGTCAAGTTTAAAGCATTAGGCCTAAAAAATGATTTATTTTTTTACATATATTTTTTTAGATATAGTTTTTTTCAATAATATAATTGTATGCCTTGTGTACACATACTCGTCTCTTTAAATGAACTAGTGTCGCTTTATGTGTTTCACACGTGCCTCGTAGTGTGACTCGTCAATTTATATTCTATTATTCATTAATTATGTATTATAAAAAAATTAAAATCAACAGAATATTATTTTTTTAATAATATAAGACCTTCTACTTCAATATACTCATTTACTATACAAAAATTATAATATATAAATGTTTATTAAATTAATATTATTATTAACTTGATTGTCCTAATTTAACTCATAAAATGTTTTTTTAATTTAATTAAAACTTTATCTTCTAATTTCTATTAATCCGTGTATTTCAAATATTGTCTATCTTGAATCATTAAATTTGTTTATCAAATAAAAAAATTGTTCTATTAAAACGTAGCTTCCGGTTAGTATATTGTAACTTTGTCCTATATTAGATTCTTTTCAAATTGAGCTTATATGTTCGTTATTATTAAAAAAAAACAAAGGGTCAACGCGCCTTCTAAACTTGTGACATAGGATTATTTAATTCAATTTATACTGTTTTAAGCAATTAACCTCAAAATTCTTTATTTTTAGATCAAATAACCCCATAATTGTATTTTTAAAATGCGTAAAAATACAAATCGGAAGTGAGGGATGTAAATTGTAATTAGATACTTTCCTAATTGTTGCGATATAATTATTTTAAATTTATTTTTTAAAACAAAAATAAAAATTATGGAGTTATTTGATTCAAAAATGAAAAGTTTTGGGATTAGTTGCTCAAAAAAGTATAAATTGGTTAGATGACCTCCTGTCACAAGTTCAGGGGGCACGTTGACCCTTTGTTTTTATTAAAAATCTGTCATTCTCTAGTAATATTCAACCATTATCTCCTTTATTCTACGTGACTTGAATTGGTAATAGTTATTACTATTATTGTTGGTAAAGCTAAATATATTAGCGAAAAAGTCTATATTTTTTCCTTACACTCCAAACTTGCAAATTTGCAACATAAAGAGAAGTTCAGATCGAAATTGGTAGCCTATAGGATTGTGAAAACAATAATTTGTCACCAATTTTTAAGTGTTTAAAAACTAATAATTCGTTTCGTTTCTCACAATCCTAATTGTATTAGATTGTAAAAATTAGTCTTGTGTTCAACTATTATAATTTTTAAAGGCTACAATTGTCAATTATCATAAAACTTTTTATTAAATAATTAAATTGTAATAAATTAAAAAAAATTATTCGATAAATTTCTTTGTTCTCCATACGTGCTTTTATATATAGTATAGATAAACAAATTTATAAAGGAGTGGTCCTTTTTCTAGAAGTATAACACATCTCTTTAATAATGAAAGGCTTTAATTTTATTGTTTAATTATTTATTGCTTTTCTTTGAGAGATTTGGTTAAGTGAAGTAGCAATCAAATATTAGCATTGAATTCTAGACCCCATTATGATATTAACCAATCCATCAACTCTAATAACAACTACTCCGAATGATGTGATATTATTATATTATATTTATTAGTATTATTTTTAAAAATCAATTATGTATTATCATATAATTAAAGTGAAACAATAAGGTATTATGAAATGATATTCTAGATTTTAAATACAGACTCTATTAACTTTTATATTTTTTTTAAATATATGATGAATACTTTTTTTAATTAAGGATTAATCATTCAAAAGTATTTTACTTTTTAACTATTTAAATGTTCAACTGTCCACATATTTAATTTTCACTTAGACCACTTGATAGTTAATATATTAGTGATATTCTTTCATTCAAGTTGCTCTACATACAGTAGTTAGGAATTTAGGATCATTAGTTGGTCAAAAGTTGGAAAATAATCTAAATTTTTGTTAATGAAAAAATGCTATTCCTAAATAATGGTATTTATAGCAGTGAAAATAGGAATTTGAATATGTTTTTTTGATAATTAAATATGAAAAACGCTTGCAAGAGGAATTAATTTCACGATCTAGCATATTGTTGCTAAAGCATATACCATTTGAGTTATAGTTCGGTGGTTAAAAATTTGAATATTGATTTTTCCAACTAATTAAAAATAATGATAAAAATATAATAAATGTTTCAAATATTTCTCCAAGAAATTACATATGTAGTTGATAGTTTATATGAATATTTTTTAGGTTTAAAAACAAGAATGCAAATATAACTATAAAACTATTACACATTTGGTATTTGAAATAAATTAATATTAGTTAAGTATACTATTATAGAGAGAAAAATAAAAGCTATTATTCGAAATGCTTTTAATTAGTTTAGTTACCAACTAAGCAATTTTATAATTGTGCTCAAAACATAAAACAAAATTTGAAGTTTGTAACAAAGACAGTTTACTATCATCTAAGATGAAAATAATGCTAAGTAGAGCAATGCATTCGATAATTTAATTTGTTTTGATACTAAAAATATCAAAATCTACCGGTTACTGAAAAAGTAGATACCCAACTGTATAAAATCATCTTGAAATATTAAAAAAATTATACAATTATATAGAGAAAAATAAATACTAAATATTGGTTATCAATAAGCAATTCATAGTAGTTTCTCGAAACATAAAACAAAATATAAAATTTATTATAAAAATGATTTGCAATTATTTAAGATGAAAAGAAAAAAATGCAATCATTAATGAGAATTTGCTACATTTTGTTACAAATTCGAAATGGTATCAGATAACTTGTAACTGCTCTTTTTTTTTTCTCTGCTGATTTTATCATCATCCAAACAACAATTCTTGTTCATTTTTCCTACTCTGTTCACTTAACAAATTAAATATTCTTGATCCTCTTTTTATTTTTGCAATTTTACTGATCATATCTTTGATTGAATTGATATCTTCAATGGCAGGAACTAGTCCTAATAATGTTTGAAGACAAGAAAAAAATCCATCGAATGTTTATTATATTCATCCAAATGAAAATCACATTTGTACTTGTCACACCTACTTTGATTGGCATTAGTTACCATTCCTGATCAAGATTTATGAAAAGAGTTTTATTGGCCAAGAAAAAGATGAAACTTATTGATGGATCAGTGCAATTACCTTCAAAGGATAATTATTTGTATTATGTTTGGGAGAGGAGCAATAATCTGGTAATATCCTGAATTTAGAACTTTGTTTCTTTACCAATCAGTAAAAGTATCTAATGTATTGATTCGACGTTGAAAGCATGAAATGATATGGAATCTAGGTTTTCTCAAGGAGATGCCTATAAATTTAGAACTCTGTTTCTTTACCAATCAGTAAAAGTATCTAATGGATTGATTCGACATTGAAAGCATGGAATGATCTCGAATCTAGGTTTTCTCAAGGAGATGCCTATAAAGTTTCTAATATTCAGGAGGAGCTTGAAATTTTTAAGAAAAATAATTAGACTATAGTTGAATATTTCACTCATTTGAAAGAAATGTGGATGAACTCAAATAATTTGAGACATTTTCCTTGTTGTACTTGCAATCCTCAATGCAATTGTGGAGTTTTAAACAAAATGAAGAAATATAAGAATAATGATGCAGTGATTAAGTTTTCGAAAGGCTTGAATGAAAACTTTACTACTCTAAGATCTCAAGTAATGACTATGAAATCTTTTCATAATATGAACACAGGTTTTTCATTGGTCAGCCAACATGAAAGGCCATAGGACATTCAGTGAGAATTGTTGAACTTATTGTGTATTACAGCCAAGTTAATTAAAATAGTAAAGGGAACTCTCAAAATGAAGCTTCTATGAATGAAAATCTTTTTTCTGGTTTTTGAGGTAATACTTTTCATAAGAAAAACTTACAAGGGAACACCTTTGGTCATGTCACCAAAGTTAAGAATAATTTTAAAGACTTAATCACAAAAAATCCCGCCTTTTTAGTCCCTTTTTACTTGCATCATGATGTTGTAATTTTGTTTATAGCACCCTAATTCGCACCTTCCGTTTCCAATAACACCCTAAAAAACTAAATCGACCCTTTTTTACTAAAAAAAGTGCCAATTTGATCCTTCATTTTTTATATTTTTTTGAAAAGTGAATAATATTATAAAATGAACAAAAAACCCTCTTCCCCAATAAATTAATATATTTAAAATTTTAAATTAATATAAATTATTTAATAAAATATATAATTAATTTTTTTTAAATCGACAACTTGCTCGTCTTCCTCATGACGGAATTTGTCACGAGGAAGACGAACCTGATTCGAACCAGACTTGGTTCGAACAAGATCTGGTTCGAACTATGGTCTTCCTCATTGAGAAAGACTTGTTCGTCTTCCTCAGTGAGGAAGACGATGACTGTTCATCGTCTTCCTCACTGAGGAAGACATGTTCGTCTTCCTCACTGAGGAGGACGACTGTTCATTCTCTCAGTCAAAGTTTTTAGTGGTGGTATTTTAAAGAGAAAAAAGAAATAGTTTTTAGAGAGAGATATTATCTTAAAATTATGAATTTGTGAGAATGCTCTAAATTAGTTTAGTTACAAACGAGTAAATTTTTTATTGTGTTTGAAACATAAGATAAAATATAAAATTTATATGAATAAATCTTTATTATCTTTTAAGTTAAAGAGAAAGAAAAAAAATATACAAAACAGAACAATGCATCCAGTTTTTTGTTTAACTTGATAATAAAATTATTAAAATTTATATTATTTTTAGAAAATTAAAAAAGCAGATAATAAAAAATAAATAAAACTTGATTTGGTTCGATTTGGTTCGATTTACTTTTTAATTTAATTAAAATTTAAAAATATTTTTACTTTTATAAAATTTTTAAGATGAAAAAGTTAAGAATTAAATTTCAAAATTAGATTCAAGCTAAAGAATAATATAATTCATATTTTAATTATTTTGAAACATATAATTTATATTTTAGTAATTTAAAAATATCGTAATAAATAAATTAAACCGAATCAATCTTGGTTCGATTAGTTTAAATCAGCGTACACCCTAATGGTGGGTATCTTGTCGGCAAGTCCGTACGAGGTTTACACATAGGGAGACGTGGATGCTTTAAGTCCATTCATGGAAAGTTTTAATATTAATATTTTAATCTTGTCTTTTAGTTAAATTTTCTATTTTTATATTGAATTCTACTTTTCTATAACAATTTTTATTAGTATTATCATTAATTACAAAAGATATTAAATTATTAGATGATCTTTTATTTTTTTTATAATTTTTTTCTGCTTCTTCAACTGCAGCAATTATTGATTAGTTTGAAATGATAGAAAAAAGGCT
This sequence comes from Mercurialis annua, assembly GCF_937616625.2. Classification (NCBI taxonomy): domain Eukaryota; kingdom Viridiplantae; phylum Streptophyta; class Magnoliopsida; order Malpighiales; family Euphorbiaceae; genus Mercurialis; species Mercurialis annua. The sequence goes on along the minus strand of NC_065570.1, from coordinate 50,442,417 downwards.
TCTTCTTATATGAAAATAATAATTGTTTATAATATGTTCTTAAGTGACAAAAATGCCCTCTAATCCCATGATGGATTTGGGATTGGCTTCTTTGCCTTTTCTATATTTATAAATATTTCTATATGATAGGCTAAGGTGTGGTCTATATCAATCTATCAATTATAAATTCGAGAATTTCTTATCTAAAGTCGATCGATATATACATACATATATCCGACGAATTAAATATTATAAAATTTTATACATTTATTTTCACTTTTATTTATGATATTTGATTGTTTGAGTTTATGCATTTTTTCATTTATGGATTCGGTTTAGATAAAAAAATTTAAATAAATAAATTTACTTTTTTATTTAATTTTAGAAATTATAAGTCATATGTTTCAGTTTCATTCTTATTACATACAAACTGTAATCAGTTTAATTGTAGTATTGTAGAGATTTGAGCTTAAAAATTTGATAGAAATAGATCATTAATACAAACTTTGGTCTCTCTTAGAGGCCTTGATTGGAAAAATATTTACTTTTTTAGCACTTGTTGGTGCCAATAGCAAGAAACTAGAGATGTCGAAGGGAAGGAGATTCCATTTTTTATGCGGACCCGCCCCTAATGGGACGGAAAATCCCCATTAATTATCTCCATGGAGACGGAGATGGGAGAAATTCATTTCCTATTCACGGGAATGAAGAGGGGACGGGGAGTATAGTTCCGCCATGGAAATTCCCATCTCAGTTCCCATGGGGCTCGGTGTTTATACATATAAAATTATTAAATTTTAAATGTAATTTGTATTTTTATTCAATTTACTATTTATTAGTATTAATTAATTAATAAAAATATAATATCGTATATATTTACATAGTTATCAAAAGACTAAAAAATATAAATATGCATGTTAATTTAGTTTTAGTTGTTGATTTTTTAAATTTGAAGGAAAAAAATTGCATTTCATGTATTAAAATAAGAAAACAATATTTTTTTATAAGTAACAATACGCTATTTGTTTTCAGATAGTTAGGGTCGTATTTATTATCAAAACACTCTAAATTTTTAACTTAAAAACAAAAAAACATCATCATATTTAAAAATTAAACGGGGATGGGGATCCCCGTAAATCAGAAGAACCTATGGAGTGGGGACGGGGATGGATCCATCCCCATCAATTAAATAGGAAAGGGGACGAGGATGGGAATGCATATTTCCCATTAGCTATCCCCATCCTCATCTCGGCCTATTGCCATCTTTATATGATACATATCCAAAAAAGGCTAGTCTTTATTGTTATTGTTACTAGATTTATTATGATGATTAACATTGGAAAGATAAAAATCAATCACAAAGATGGAATATGTTAAGTAGGAGAAACATAAACTGTTAGATAATACCGATGACCTCGTAAGTCAATTGGTTAGGAGGAAGGTCTAAGACCTAGAGGTCTTGATACCTATCCACAATGAAGACACATATTTATGAAGATTTATGGTGAAGTCTTCAAATTTGTAAGAGAAGGCTACAAGCGTCAGAAGCGTCGGCTACAGCACCGTATCATCATGATGACGAGATTATATGTGATACATTCAAGGCTTAAATGCTCCTAAAATTACGAACTATCGCGTGTTTTTGGTGTTTTTGGTAATGTCCCGAATGAGGCGGACCGTGATAGCCTTGAGTCCCTTATTTCTAATGAGGAAATCAAAGCTGGTATTTTCTTTATCAAGGAAGACAAGCCCCTGGTCCAAATGACTATAACATTGTGTTTTTTTTAGAAAAACTGAAGTATTATGGGTCATTGACATCTCCCAAACCATCTCAGATTTCTTTAAAACTAGTCTTGTTTTGAAGCAGACTACTGCCACAACTATTATCTTGATCCCTGAAAGAATACAAAAAAAGGATAAATCTCTATAAAGCCTTAATGGCATTGTCTTTTTTCCTAAATTCAATGGTGATTATAGGCATATTGCTTACTACAGTGTGATCTATAAAGAGATCTAAAAATTCTCAGCTCCCCCGGCGCAGGCCTACCACGCTTCGCGCCTGTTGAGACACCAATAGAAGGTTCAAAGAAGGAGACATTCATAAGGATTTTCTCGCTCCATTTTTTCACGAATTACTGAAAATAAAAAGGTTTTCTTTTTTATTTCATTTCAAATAAAAACCGTAAATAGTGGGGGATTATGGGACAAAAAATAAATTCACTCACTAATAGGCTAAAATATGTTGTCAACAATCTAGTCAACCCTTGTTAGTTTGCTTTCATTCCAGGTAGGAGCATTGCTGATAACATTTAATTAGCTAATACGATGGTCAGGAATTATCACAAAGTAAAGAACAACTTTTGTGTTATTACGATTGACATCCAAAAAGCTTATGACTTAGTGAATTTGGATTTTATTGAAGAGGTGCTTTTCGGGCTCAGTCTGCCTAGAAAAACTATTTTGCTAATTATGAATTGCATTTGATCTGTTAGATTTTCCATCATGATCAATGGTAAATCAACATGATATTTTCTTGGTGGAAAACGTTTGAGACAAAAGGACCCTATATCCCTTAATCTTTATATTGTGTACAAAATACATCTCACGACTCATATCTCATAACACAGATTTGGCTCAAGTTTTATAAATCACAGAGGTTGTAATAAGTTGAAGATAAACCAATTTTCCTTTGTAAATGATCTATTTTTTTGTTTTTGCAATTGCAATAAAATTTATGTCATTATTCTTAAAAACACCTTCTCCACTTTTTTAAAGTTTTATCTCATTAGTGAAGTCTTCTTTAACAACTCCTCCCAAGTTGATAATATTGAGATTTAGATATCTTGGTTTTCAAGGAGGGAATTCTGCCTATCAAATACTTAGACTTTCTTATGGTTTCTTTAAATCTATTAAAGGAGAAATGCAATAGCCTTAATCAGAGAATTAATGCCAAAATGTCTCATCGGACCTCAAGGAGTTGGTCATATGCAATAAAACTGCAATTGATCTATTTAGTGATCTTAAGTATGCACATATAATAGTGTTCTATTTTCATGCTCCCTAAATTAGTGATTAAAGAATTGGAATCTAGTTGCAGAACTTTTCTCTGGCATGATTTTAACAGTATTAAAACAGGTGGCCTTATAAGTTGGGATAAAGTTTGTAACGGCAAGAGCTTTGGTGGTTTGGGGATTAAGTCAATCTATTTATGGAATATTGTTGCTCTTAGTAAACATGTTTGGAGCATAGTTACTTGCAAGCCCTCCTTATGGGCAAGATGGATCAATAGTAATAAGGTGACAAAGCTTAGCTTACATGGGATCACTGAACCCATGACTGTTGTTCGAGCGTCGGAAAAACTATTTCTCCCTCCTTTGAAACATTTTGGGGAATGACAGTAAAGTTTCCTTCTGGTTTGACCTTTGATCAGATGGAAAAGCTCCGATTGACATATTTCTAGAGATTATGAACATCTCTAACTCATAATTTCTTTAGAATTGCTAGGTCAAGGATGTTTGGAGGAACAACATATAAGATTATGCCTGATCCTGTGGATGATTACTCTCTCCAAGCCTGGGATTATATTAGAAGTAACTTTTTTGTCAACAAGTTCTTGGATGATAAAGTAAACTTGAAAGCTAACAGGAACAGTGTGTTTGCTGTAAACAGCATTTGAAAAAATTTGTACCCAAACAAAGCCAAAGTGTCTTGGACTTCTCTAATCTGGTCCCCAGTAACATCCATAGACATTCCTTCATTTATTGGCTATCTTTGAGGAATAGGCTTTGTTGGGAAAAAATCCCAACTTGTAATAGAGTGGACCTAAGTCCGAGTTATCGATCCCACAAGGAGTGAATTCAAGAGTGATTATCGATGAGAATGAACTTAGTTGCGATTCAATTCGTTTAGCAAGAGAATAAGTGTTTTTGCTTAATAACTAATCAACCAACTACTAACAACTTACGCTAGTCTAGGAATTAACAATTTACTAATTTAAAGAAACGAATAAACACTATAATAATTAACGAAATTCAAGTGATAAAGAGGTTTGGGAGCTAATAATCCTCTTAGGTCATGCAATCAAGGGTATCGGGTTTAGGGTTCTAAACGAGGACCGAGTGTTCTAGACCGCAACTCCCGCTCTCTCGAGCCTCAAGGAGCTACAAAACCGCAACTAATCGAGCTTAACCTACTCTCGTAGCACCAAACGCAAATAGAGGCAATTAACAAATAAATCACAACTCATAGGCCACCTAATTACTAACCCACTCTCATGGTGTTATTAATTAAGTCTCTAATTAATCAAATCCAACTAATAAACCCTCTCTCAAGGTGAGAATTAATTTAAGAACAATACTTAGGTAGCTAATCTAAGCAAGCTTTAGGTTCCTTAATTAGAACAATCAACACAACCCCAAAACCCTAACCCAATCATACACAACTAAGATTCAAATTAACCCCCAAACATGGGGTTTAGCCAACCATGGCTAAAACAACAAACATCAAGCAAATAGAATAATAAATCATTGAGAGATAGATCTAGTTACCTTTGTAGAAACCCAAGCCAATAACATTCAAGAAGATAATACTTCAATAATAAAATGAGAATAAATCTTCAATAGAAAAAGCTTAAGTATTCAACAATGGAGGGAAATATGAAAATCTGGAAATTCTATTGAAGAAGGTAAGGACTACAATTGGGGATTTCTAAAATTAGGAGAAGATTCAAAAGTACAAAATAGAATAATGTCTAGCAAAATCTTCTATACCTAAAATAAAGATAAGGCCCCATATATATAGTACTTACAAAAGAAGGAAAAAGACAAACATTCAATTACACATGTGTTGGGCCCAAAATAGCAAATTAATAAAGCCTTAATGCATCTTGAATTAAGATTTCCCCATTCCAGCAAGCCCAAGTTCGAATAGAGCTCCTTGGGCTAAATGAGAAGCCCGATTCGAGCTGCCATTTTCTGCTCCAAATCTCGATCTTCAAACCTTCGTAACTCGGTGTAGAAATGTCCGATTCAGTCGATTCTTGAACCGTTGGAAAGCTCAGGACGTCTACTTTAACTTTCATGAAGATCACGAGTTCATTTGAGGCTTCGAGCTAGTCCAAATTGGTCAATTAGTGCCCCGGGGTCAGCTTTTCAGATTTGCAAATGAGCTTCCGCATCGCTTTTGTCGTCTTTTCCAACTTTTGCACTAAAATGCTTCCGCAATGCTCCTAAGTACCTGAAATACTAAAACACGTAATAAGGCATACGAAATATCATAAAACCGTGATAAAACGTTAATAAAGCATGCGGAAACGACGCTAAAGATAGGAGTAAAAATACTCCTATCAAACCTCCTCACACTAAAGCTTTGCTTGTCCCCAAGCAAGAAATGAACTTAGGCAAATCAATCGGAAACTAACCATGGCGATCTTGAACAAGCATCAACAAATGAACTCCTATTCAACAATGGCTCAAATGATCTCGCCTAAAGTCAATAACCGCTAATGATGCACACAAGAGATGAATGCACTTTTAATGACAAAATGAGATGACAATTAGACTACACTTGCATTGGCTTAAGGTTTTTGTTGAACAAATCAAGTCATTAAGGTCATCTAAGGGACATGCATTACTTGGTCAAGTGATAAGAAGGCAATCAAGGCATAGCAAACATAGGCATCAATTTAAAAGCATATTAATTCTCACAAGATTCACTCTAACACACAAGTGTTTGGGGGTGCACACAATTAAGCTCAAGAAAAATGCTAATTCACCATAGGCTTGCTTTTAGTCCGATTCTCCCCTACTTAGTTCGGTAATCAATTGCTATCATATGGTCTTTTGATTGGGTTGTAACTTGGCTAGGGGTTAGGGGGTAGGTAAAGAAGGATAATTTTGGCTACAAAAAATTTGACTTGACAACTAGATATTTATTCACAATTATTTGTCTCACTTGGAATTTTCTTGCACATTTGAACTTCAATTTGATTTTCATGCCTTTTATTCAACTTTTCTTTTTACTCTCTTTTTTTTTTTTTTTTAATTTTATTTTATTTATTTTTCTTGATCTTTCTTTATTCTTTCTTTCTTTTGCTTTTCTTTCTTTTCTTTAGGCACATAATTACTTCTTTGCTCATGCCTTTCCTATTCTTCAAGTTAGACAAACTTCTTAATAGTTAAAAGTCATTCAAGTCAATTTTTAGGGTATTTTCAAAGGGTAATTTGTTGAAGGGATGGTGTGTTAACATGTGTTGCAATTTGAAAGAAATGGCTTAAGGCTCAAAGGGGTGACCTAGTGGTAAGGGTAGGCTTTTTAAGTGGTTTTAAACAAAATGGTGATCCTAATGCCATAATCATTTAGCAATTGACACTCAACTATATAGTCTTAAATGGACACTAAGCAAGTTCTAGGAATATAGCTACACAACACACAAGAATTATAATCAAGGCTCAACATTTTAGAAAAGAATGTGGTGTTATGCACTAATTTAATTCCTATGTTCTCATGCCAATCATGCCCAATTTTATTCACAAATGACCCAAGATTTTCAAAAATTTGCACATCATGCATCCATATCCCAAAACAACTATCATGCTCACAATTGTTTTCACCAAAGAACATTTTTCACCCAATTTCCATCACAATTTGTCACATAAAGGTATTTTCATCAATCAATCATCCTTGGAAATTGCTCAAATTAGACAAAAATACATTCATGCCATTAAAGATCGGGAGATGTCATAAGTTGATAAATTTCCAAATTCCGCCACAATCACAATGTACAAAGCATTCAATATCATGCTTAGAGCAAAGATTTAGTGGAGGTGACTCAATAACTAGACTACTAACACAAACTAAAACAACAAAGTAAAATAAAACACAATAAAGCATAAAACAAGATAAATTTCAACTAACGACATACAATTGACTAACCCTCCTCACACTATTTCGAACTTAGTCCCTAAGTAAGAAATATAAAGCAAAATTGTATGAGTTGAGTTAGAGAAATGCAAATCTCGTTTTAGTCGAATTCCGGTGGTTCGGGCGATGGAGTTGGAGATGGATAGGCCGGCCCTCCTTGGGCATTGAAATAGTCACGTAATTTCTCTTCGTGACGCCTTTGTCGATCATGAAGCCTCTTTTGGCGATATTCCATACGTGCCCACATCTTGCGTTGATCCTCCATGAATCGGAGTTGGGCGGCTTCAAAGTCATTCCTTGTATCCACATTAGGAGCGGGAGGCTCCCATTGCACGCCCTCCGGTATTGCTCCTCCTTCGGCGCTTGTTCCGGCCGCATATTTGTCTTTCCGTCGCACCGGCTCTACTTCTTGTCTTGGTGATGCGCGCAAACCACGCGGAATTGGCATGCCGGGATGTGTTTCCACCCAATTATCGTGTAAGTATTTCCCCACTATTTTCTCCTTCCTCACATATCCTCCTATACCCAAATGATCCATATCAATCATTCGTGGTGATTGAATCCGATATTTGCTTTCATCAAAATCCGGGTCTTGTCTTGCCAAGAACAACACTAACCATCCGAATCCTAGCTTCTTTGGAACTTTTGGAATCTCCCGGAGCAATGCCATCAAACGATACCCCATACTTAATTGCAATTCTTTTTCCGTTGGATGGTCTAAAGCTCGCAAAAGGAACAAATCCGACTTTGATACTTTGTTATGCTCATGGCGACCATGGAAAGTGTGACCATACCACTTAAGCAAGATTATGGTGACAAAATCCCGAACCTCTTTCAATTTGGCGATGTGTGAGTTGTAACTCGGCTTCCCCGATGCTTTATTCCAAATCACGTTTGCCTCCATATCGTCTAAACCCGGCAACTCTTTAAATCCGAACTCATTCAATTCAAGGCCTTGGATCAAACTTTCCATGGAGTATTCCCGCTCTTTGCCATCTAACCGAAATGTAATAGAAGTGTTGTCGGATGACGCAAGAGTGGTGAAGAATTCAAATGTGAGTTCCTCACATTGATCATGTGGTATCTTAGTTATTTTATCAAGGTAGAGGAAGTGAAGACTTTCTTCTAGCGCGTCATCAACTTTCAACTTCTTCATGGTTTCCCAACATATGGCATAAGCATCGGTGATACCCCATTTCTTAAGCTTCTCGTAGCGTTCACCCTCACTATCCGAGCGGATTTCGAAGGGTGCCTTGTATTTCCGTGAAAGAGCCCCGAAATTGGTTGTCTTTCTTGAAGAACGGATAGGTTGTGGTGGTAGCTCCTCTTGAAATTCTTGCTCATTAGGAGGTATGGATTTTTTCTTGGAGGCTCGGCTTGCTCTTGTATTCCGAGACATTGTAGAGGAAGGAAAAGGGTGTTTGAAAGTGTATTTAATTTTGAGTTTGGCTTAAAAATGGTGGAGATAGAGCTTGGAGAATTTTGCTAGAAGAAAGAGAATGGAGGTCTTGGCTATGGAGTTTTTGATAAATGGGGAAAAGAATTTGGAGAAGAAGAAGTGTTGGAGTTCTTTTTGGGGTAAGATTTGAAAAATAGGAGAAGAGGGGTGGAGATCTTGCCATGTCATGAATCTTTGTGAAATGCTTTTCTAATTTGAAGGCCAAGATTAAAACACCTCATCAATCCAACTCCCCTCAACACCAACCAATAGGAACATTCCAAAAATTCAACCAATAGGAGCAATTTTAAAAAAAAATCACCCCCCCCCCCTTTAAATGAGGTGAGCTCGAATCGAGCTCACCTCTTTGAAAGCCAAGCTCGATTCGAGCTTGGCAATCTGGTTGCCCAGATTGCCAAGCTCGAATCGAGCTTCCCTTTTAAAAGGCCAAGCTCGATTCGAGCTTGGCAATCTGGTTGCCCAGATTGCCTAGCTCGAATCGAGCTTCCCTTTTACAAGGGGAAGCTCGATTCGAGCTTGACAATCTGGGTAACCAGATTGTCAAGCTCGAATCGAGCTCTCCTTTTTCATGGGGAGCTCGATTCGAGCTCCCTATTAAGAAGGGAAGACTTGATTCGTTTCTTGGTCTCTTCTTCTTTTTTTTTTTTTTTTTCATTTTTCGCCACACCTACGCACCAAAACCAAACACACCGGCGTTATCTTGAACAAAAAGACATAAAACTAACAAAAAAAAAACAACATCTAAACAATCTAAAGAAGGTAAAACAACAACAAAAACATTAAATCGAACCTCTTGGGAATGCCTCCCAAGTGCGCTTGTTTAGAGTCGAAAGCTCGACCGTCTCACGGTGGACTCATGTAGGATTTGTGAAAGATATCTCATCTTCCACCCGATTCGTCAAGGGTCCAAGATATGGTTTGCACCGGTGGCCATTAACCTTGAAAGTTTCACCCTTGGAATTCTCCAATTCCACCGCACCGTGATTCGCCACATTCCGGATTTTGAATGGGCCACTCCAACGAGATTTCAATTTTCCCGGAAACAACCGCAAGCGTGAATTGTAAAGAAGTACAAACGAACCAACCTCTAAGACCTTTGGGGAGATGTGAGCATCATGCCATTGCTTCGTTTTCTCTTTATAGAGCTTGGCATTCTCATATGCCATGAATCGGAATTCATCTAACTCATTCAATTGAAGCAATCTCTTTTCCCCCGCCTTCTTGAAGTCAAAGTTCAACTTCTTAATAGCCCAATACGCTCTATGCTCAAGCTCTAGAGGAAGATGACACGCCTTCCCATAAACAATACGGAATGGTGACATACCAAGTGGAGTTTTGTAGGCCGTCCTATACGCCCACAATGCATCATCCAATTTCAAAGACCAATCTTTCCGGGATCCATTCACCGTCTTCTCGAGAATTCTTTTCAATTCACGGTTCGAAACCTCAACTTGGCCACTCGTTTGGGGGTGATAAGGTGTGGCGACCCGGTGATGCACATTATACTTCCTCATAAGAGCTTGAAATTGCCGATTGCAAAAATGCGAACCACCATCACTAATAACCACTCTAGGAGTCCCAAACCGATTCACTAGCCGCTTAAGAAAACTCAACACCACTTTAGCATCATTAGTGGGCAAAGCCTCCGCTTCTACCCATTTCGAAACATAATCCACACATACCAAAATGTATTGGTTTTTGAATGAAACCGGGAAAGGCCCCATGAAATCTATACCCCATACATCAAATATTTCCACTTCTTGAACCGAAGTCAAAGGCATCTCATCTCTCTTCGAGATGTTGCCTACACGTTGGCACCGATCACAATGGCCAACAAACTCTTTGGCATCACGAAACAAAGTTGGCCAAAAGAACCCGCTCTCAAGCACTCTAGCGGCGGTTCTAGCCGAACCATAATGTCCGGTCTCATGACATGAACTCAAAATGGGCATCATTTCTCCCAAGGACACACATCGTCTCAACATTCCATCACCACATATTTTAAACAAGAAAGGTTCGTCCCACAAGTACCTTTTAACATCGGATAAGAACTTCTTCCTTTTGTGGGATGTCGAGTCCGGAGGCATGACTCCCGATGAGAGGTAATTTGCAAAATCGGCATACCATGGTGTCTCCACTTCCCGAATCATCATAAGCGTTTCGTCCGGAAACCGCTCATTAATCTCCTCACCAATAGGAATTGGTTCCGGATTCTCAAATCTCGAAAGGTGATCCGCCACCACATTCTCCGTACCCTTCTTATCTCGGATTTCTACATCGAACTCTTGCATGAGAAGAATCCACCGAATAAACCTAGGCTTTGCATCTTGCTTAGTGAATAGATACCGTAAAGCGGCATGATCGGTGTATATGATGCATTTCGACCCAAGCAAGTATTGTCTAAACTTATCGAGAGCAAAGACAACCGCCAACATCTCCTTTTCGGTAGTGGTATAGTTGAGTTGTGCTCCCGCCATAGTTCTACTAGCGTAATAGATCACATGCACCCGCTTGTCCTTTCTTTGCCCCAACACGCAACCCAATGCTTGGTCACTAGCATCACACATTAACTCAAAAGGCAAACTCCAATCCGGAGATGAAATAATGGGAGCGGTCACAAGTGCCGACTTTAGCTTCTCAAAAGCATCTTGACAATCCCTTGTGAAGTCAAACGACGCATCTTTTACTAGCAAACTTGTCAAAGGTCGAGCAATCGACGAAAAATCTTTAATGAAGCGCCGGTAAAAACCCGCGTGGCCCAAAAATGCCCGAACTCCTTTGACCGTAGTTGGAGCGACTAATTTTTCAATAACCGCCGTTTTTGCCCTATCCACTTCAATTCCCGCCTCCGATATCCTATGCCCGAGTACAATGCCTTCATCCACCATGAAGTGGCACTTTTCCCAATTTAGCACTAAATTTGTCTCCACACATCGTGCTAAAACCCGCCTTAGATTCGCTAAACAACCATCGAACGAATCGCCAAACACGGAGAAGTCATCCATGAACACCTCCATAATATCTTCAATCATATCGTTGAAGATTGAGGTCATACACCTTTGAAATGTGGCGGGTGCGTTGCATAGTCCGAAGGGCATTCGCCGGTATGCAAAGGTACCGTAGGGGCATGTGAAGGTCGTCTTCTCTTGATCTTCCGGGAGGATTAAGATTTGATTGTAATCCGAGTACCCATCAAGGAAACAATAAAACTTGTGTCCCGCTACCCTTTCTAACATTTGATCGATAAATGGTAGCGGAAAGTGATCTTTTCGGGTTACCTCATTGAGCTTCCGATAATCGATGCATACACGCCAACCGGTTACCGTCCTCGTGGAGATTTGCTCTCCTTTTTCACTCTCCACCATCGTCATACCGCCCTTTTTAGGAACACATTGAATGGGACTAACCCACTCACTATCCGAAATCGGGTAGATTATTCCGGCGTCAAGGAGCTTGACGATCTCTTTGTGCACTACCTCCTTCATATTCGGATTCAATCTTCGTTGCCTTTGAGCCGACTTCTTTGACTCGTCTTCGAGATTAATCTTATGCATCACAATTTGAGGACTTATTCCTCGAATGTCTGAGATTTGCCAACCCATTGCTAACATGTGCTCTTTCACCACTTGCACAACCTTCCTTTCTTGATCCTTAGAGAGCTTGTTCGAGATGATTATCGGCAAGGTTTCATTCTCCCCAACAAAAGTATACCGAAGGTGTGGCGGAAGCGGCTTCATTTCAACTTTCGGGGGCAACTCCGAAGATGGTGGAGTCACACCATTGCTCTTATCTAAACTTTCCGGCTTCGGTTCATCCTTTCTAGTATACTCATCATCCCCCGACTCGGAATGAAACGAAACTTGAGATATTTGTTGAGGACAAATTTCTACCCTCTTTGCTTCATTCAACAATTGCACATTCTCCCGGAGTTGCTCTTCCACAATCTCATCAATCACATCAATTCTCATGCAATCCTCCTCCTCGATGGCATTCCGCATCACTCTCTTCATATCAAATTCCACACTTTCCTCATCAATTCTCAAGGTGAGCTTGCCGGCATGAACATCAATGAGAGCACGCCCGGTGTTCATAAAAGGGCGACCAAGAATCATAGGACATTCTTTATCTACCGCATAGTCTAGGATCACAAAATCCACCGGAAAGATGAATTTATCCACTTTAACGAGCACGTCTTCCACTATCCCATATGGCTTTTTGAGAGAGTGATCGGCAAGTTGCAATACCATCGAGGTGCGCTTTACCGGTTGATCACCAAACAAAGACCTAAAAAGAAACAATGGCATCAAGTTAATACTTGCCCCAAGATCACACAAGCAATTTATAGCATTCATATTTCCTATAGTACAAGGTATAGAAAAACTCCCTGGATCCTTAAGCTTTATTGGTAAGTTGCTTTGGATTATGGAACTACAATGCTCCGTGAGCGGTATTGTCCCATCTTGCTCCCAACTACGTTTGTTCATAATTATGTCTTTCAAGAACTTTGCATATTGGGGCATCTCCCGAAGTGCATCCGCCAAGCTTAGATTGATTTGCAATTTCTTGAAAATCTCAAGGAACTTGTGAAATTTTTCGTTCCCTTGAGCTTTCCTTAACCGGCTTGGGAATGGAACCGGTGGCACAAACGGTGGCGGCGGTGGTGGCCTCACATAGGGCTCTTCAACCTCGATAACCACTTCCTCACATTCCTTTGGTAGTTCTTGGCTTGAGCTTGCTACATCAACAACCACTTGAGGCTCATCCTCCTCAACAACATGCTTCTTCCCATTGGCTTTCTCAAGGTTTCTCCCGCTTCGGAGCTCTACCGCCTTAACTTGCTCTCTAGGGTTGTTTTCCGTAGTGGATGGCAACCCTCCTTGAGGTCTTCCTTGAAGCGAAATTGCCATTTGAGAAATTTGAGTTTCCAAATGATGGATAGTAGAAGCTTGATTCTTCTCCCTTTGCTCCATTTTTTCTAACTTCTCTAGCACTTTGGAAAGCACATTTCCCTCATCCGTATTCTTTTGTGGTTGGAATCCCGGAGGGTGTTGAGGTCTACCACCATAGTTGTTTCCTTGCCCTTGATGGTTATGATAAGGGCCTTGATAAGGACCTTGTTGTTGGGGCCTATTTCCTCCTTGGAAACTAGGACCCGCTTGTTGATTTGCTTGCACATTGCCTTGGCCCTCTTGATTCCTCCATCCGAAGTTAGGATGGTTTCTCCACCCCGGATTATAGGTATTCGAGTAAGGATCATTCCCTTGACGTTGACCTCCCACATAATTCACTTGTTCGCTCCAAGTTTGACCCATGGCATAGCACTCATTACTTCCATGATTGAAATCTCCGCAATGCTCACAACCTACTTGGACATATGCAACCGGAGCATTCCGTGGACCCACTTGCTTCTTCAAGGCATCAACTTGACTTTGTAAAGAGGCATTCATGGCTTTCATCGCTTCAAACTCCTTGGATTGGTCAAGTGTCATTAATGCCTTTTGAGCCGGTGGTCTTCTCCTTTCCGAGGACCAAGTGCTACTCACCATAGCCAATTTTTCAATCAACTCATTAGCCTCATCAAGCGTCTTTTGCATCAAAGAACCTCCCGCGGCCGAATCAATGGTAGATCTTGTGATCTCACCCAAACCATTATAGAATATTTGAAGCACATGTTCCCTTACAAGCCGATGATGAGGTACGTGCCTTTGGAGATCCTTGAACCTCTCCCAAGTTTCATAGAGAGATTCCCCCTCATATTGGTAATAATCAATGATGTCCTTTGTCAACTTCGCGGTTCTCCCCATCGGAAAGTACTTGTGAAGGAAAGCTTGAGCAAGATCCCGCCAATTGTGGATAGATGCATTAGGAAGTGATCGAAGCCACAAGCTAGCCTTGTCTCTTAGTGAGAACGGAAACATTCGAAGCTTGATTTGATCGGAGGTGACATTATGGAGCTTGAATGTGTCCAACACTCCCAAGAACTTGGCTATGTGTTCATTCGGATCCTCACTTGGTAACCCAAAGAATTGGCACCGATTCTCTAGGAGTTGAATCGTGCTAGGCTTGATCTCAAAAGTAGCCGCGGTGACCGGCCTTGCAAAACACCCATAGGTAGCATTATCCACATCCGGGAGGAAGAAATCCCCCAAAGTTTGTCTTTGTGCTTGATGGCCTTGAACTTGAGGGTGATTGTCCCCTTGTTGCTCTTCCTCATAGTTATCATCCCCACGTTCCATGATAACGGGTATACAATTTTCCCTTCTCACACTTCTTTCAAATCTCCCGAGGTTGTCTTGAAACGGTTCTAGTGGAAGATTGGCCCTTCGTGTATTGTGCATACACTATAGTTGATCTCCTACACAAACAACAACAAGCAAACCACGCGTAAATCCGGAAAGAAGCAAAAACAATAAAAGTGATAAAAAACAGAAAATAAAGCTAACTCGACCGAACAATAACTAATTTCAATCAATCAATAAACACTCGTCACTCCCCGGCAACGGCGCCAAAAACTTGTTGGGAAAAAACCCCAACTTGTAATAGAGTGGACCTAAGTCCGAGTTATCGATCCCACAAGGAGTGAATTCAAGAGTGATTATCGATGAGAATGAACTTAGTTGCGATTCAATTCGTTTAGCAAGAGAATAAGTGTTTTTGCTTAATAACTAATCAACCAACTACTAACAACTTACGCTAGTCTAGGAATTAACAATTTACTAATTTAAAGAAACGAATAAACACTATAATAATTAACGAAATTCAAGTGATAAAGAGGTTTGGGAGCTAATAATCCTCTTAGGTCATGCAATCAAGGGTATCGGGTTTAGGGTTCTAAACGAGGACCGAGTGTTCTAGACCGCAACTCCCGCTCTCTCGAGCCTCAAGGAGCTACAAAACCGCAACTAATCGAGCTTAACCTACTCTCGTAGCACCAAACGCAAATAGAGGCAATTAACAAATAAATCACAACTCATAGGCCACCTAATTACTAACCCACTCTCATGGTGTTATTAATTAAGTCTCTAATTAATCAAATCCAACTAATAAACCCTCTCTCAAGGTGAGAATTAATTTAAGAACAATACTTAGGTAGCTAATCTAAGCAAGCTTTAGGTTCCTTAATTAGAACAATCAACACAACCCCAAAACCCTAACCCAATCATACACAACTAAGATTCAAATTAACCCCCAAACATGGGGTTTAGCCAACCATGGCTAAAACAACAAACATCAAGCAAATAGAATAATAAATCATTGAGAGATAGATCTAGTTACCTTTGTAGAAACCCAAGCCAATAACATTCAAGAAGATAATACTTCAATAATAAAATGAGAATAAATCTTCAATAGAAAAAGCTTAAGTATTCAACAATGGAGGGAAATATGAAAATCTGGAAATTCTATTGAAGAAGGTAAGGACTACACTTGGGGATTTCTAAAATTAGGAGAAGATTCAAAAGTACAAAATAGAATAATGTCTAGCAAAATCTTCTATACCTAAAATAAAGATAAGGCCCCATATATATAGTACTTACAAAAGAAGGAAAAAGACAAACATTCAATTACACATGTGTTGGGCCCAAAATAGCAAATTAATAAAGCCTTAATGCATCTTGAATTAAGATTTCCCCATTCCAGCAAGCCCAAGTTCGAATAGAGCTCCTTGGGCTAAATGAGAAGCCCGATTCGAGCTGCCATTTTCTGCTCCAAATCTCGATCTTCAAACCTTCGTAACTCGGTGTAGAAATGTCCGATTCAGTCGATTCTTGAACCGTTGGAAAGCTCAGGACGTCTACTTTAACTTTCATGAAGATCACGAGTTCATTTGAGGCTTCGAGCTAGTCCAAATTGGTCAATTAGTGCCCCGGGGTCAGCTTTTCAGATTTGCAAATGAGCTTCCGCATCGCTTTTGTCGTCTTTTCCAACTTTTGCACTAAAATGCTTCTGCAATGCTCCTAAGTACCTGAAATACTAAAACACGTAATAAGGCATACGAAATACCATAAAACCGTGATAAAACGTTAATAAAGCATGCGGAAACGACGCTAAAGATAGGAGTAAAAATACTCCTATCAGGCTTCTAACCAGGAACAATATATTCAAGTGGGAAGTTATTCCAACAAATGATTGTTGTTTTGCAATTGCAATATTAAGTTGTGAATCATTTGTTCTTTGATTGCCTTTACTCTCAGGCTACCTAGAACACATTATTAACTTTTCTAAACATTAACAAACACGGTTGAGTTGGAGAAGAGAAATGAGCTTCTTTATAAAAAGAGCAAAAGGAAAATTCATATTAGCTCGAATGAGAAAGCTTGCTTTTATGTGCCTCTATTTACTATATCTTGCTGTCTATAAATGATGTGATGTTCAATCAGAAGAAGATAGAAGAGAAGTATATTGTCTACAAGATTAAATTTTGTTAGTTTGTGTGGAGTTAGGATGTCTTTCATTTGTATATACAATAGTTTTGACCTTCTTCAAGTTTAGGATGTATCTCAATTCTTTGACAATAAATTTGCTCTCTTTTGGTGATTGACAAAAAAAATTAAAAGTTATAATTGACATCAATATATATGTTTTATATTTACTTAATGTACCAAATTCATGTTGAGTTTAATTTTATTAACAATAAAGGTTTTCATATATTACATCTACTTTTAAATAACCTTTCACTTAAAAATATCATCTTATTCATTCTAAAAATTGTTCAAAAAAAATTCTTTTTTAGAGTTAGTTATTTTGGACTGAAAAATTTACTTCTTCCTCCGCCATCTCTATATATAAATCTAAATCTAAATTTTTATTTTATTGTTTCACCAATAAAAAATTTGCTATCAAATTTTTTTATATATTTTTGGTACAAATGTTTTTATTTGTTTGTTGATTTATCGATTAACATGTATTGATCCATAGTTCAATCAAGAAAATAAAATTATTTTGCGAACTTACATATTATAGAATATTAGTTGGTCAAAATTTTTACAGTTTAATTGAAAATCGAATATGTTAAAAATCAACGAAAATTGTGGTTGATTGTCAGATAAATAATGTGTTCTATGTCTAGTAACGTGTTCCTGACAATATTTATATTGCGTTTAAGCTTGATCTAACATAATATTAGGATTGATAATCTGTTTCACTGTGTCATAAACGTATTGTGTATCCATGTAATATATAGATATTTTCCTAACTCAATTCCGTCAAGTAACTAATAGTGTCAAAATTTAAACGTAATACATTTATTTAACAGGTTAACATATGTCACATTGTCTAATTTATTTTCTTAAAAAAAATTATAATACATCGCTATATACACAAAAGAAGGCCTAATCACTCAAAAATCCCTCACCTTTAAACTTTTTTTCAATTCCACCCCGACGTTGAAAATTTGTCAATTTTACCCACTTTTGAATTTTCCGTTTTCAATTGTACCCTAATATTTTAATTTTTGTTAATTTTTTTACTTAAATGATGAAATCATTCAATTAATTAAGTTTAAACATGAAATTAATTTTTTTTTTATTAAAAAAAGTACAAATAAGTCCTTTATTTTTAAAAACTAACTAAAAACCATAATCAAATTAACACTAATTTAAATTCTTAATTAATTTAACTAAATTTAAATAAATTTTAAAAATATACAGTTAATATATGCGAGACATGAAGAATGTTTTAAACAAATTTCCAAACGCAAAAGACGTTAATTTAATTTTTTAAGGTACAATTGAAACACAAAAATGCAAAATAGGGTAAAATTGACAAAATTTCAACGTCAGGGTATGATTGAAAAGGGGCTAAAAGGTCGGGGTTTTTTAAGACATTAAGCTCACAAAAGAAATCCATTTAATCTATTTAGTAATAAAAATATATTTAACATGTTTATTCATAACATGTTTAACATATTTTTTTAATAAAATAAATATAATCAAACAACAAAACCTCCTAAAAATCACATACCTTCATACGACATACAATAAACTATAAATCCGTCAATTAATAAATAATTTTCACTATTCTAAAATTTAATAATAAATATTAAATAAATAAAAATGCAGTCTAATTATAAAATTTCCATTATCTAAACAACTACATTCATTATATGTTAGGGTTAAATGTTTTTTGATAATTTGAGGAGGGGAAAGCTCTTGTGGAAGGAATCGAACACACGACCTAGTAGTTTATTGCTCAGTGCTTATACTATTTGAGATATAGCTCATTGATATATTAGGGTTAATTATTATTATCCCATGAATTTAGATTCGAATTTCCTCTCAGTTTTAAAAAATCACTATTCCCCCTCTTTTTTATTTTTTAGTTTGCTAAAACCTCCTTTAAACCTCAAATGTGAGAGAGGGAGTAGCATTTTTTAAAAACTCATAAAGAAACCAATATTTAATATGCTATTTAATTGTGCCATAAATATGTTGACTTGCTCATGATCGAACATTATATAAATTCAACTCGAATCCGCTTAATTTCATATCGTATATGATAACAAATTGTGTGAGAAATTATCAGCCCTCTATTATAGGCTTAATACATAGTTTGACCCCTGAACTTGTACCCTTTTACCCATCTAACCTCTAAACTTAACGTCTCACCTATCGAACCTCTGAACTTGTTAAATAATCCGATTTGACCTCTGAACTTGATAAATATGTAAATATTGAACCCTTCGTGTCCACCTGTCACTTGAAACATTACAGAAGAAATTGTGTACGGAGGGGTTCAATGTTTACGTATTTATCAAGTTCGGACGTCAAATCGGGTTATTTAACAAGTTCAGGGGTTCGATAGGTGAGACGTTAAGTTTGGGGGTTAGATGGGTAAAAGGGTACAAGTTTAGGGGTCAAACTATGTATTAAGCACTCTATAATATATCTATTTAAAGAAACAATAATAACTTTCTAAATCATTAAACTAATTAATAATTTATTATAATATGATAACAATGGAAGTAAAAAAAAATACAAGTTTCATATCAATTATGCAGTTGGACTATAATCGGAATACAATCGTTCAAATCAGACTAAACTTAAAAAAAGTTAAAAAATCTTAAAAAAATTAATTTTTTAAGAATCATCAAGTCTTCTAGTTGATGTCGAGAAACATATGCTGATAAATTATTTACTCGTAAATCGCACCAAAAACGTTAACATCGAAAGAAATGCATACGACCACACATAGGTGACCCCACTGCAAAGTATTTTAACATAAAAAATCACAATCATTATGTATCAAAGAAGAAATCCACACATGAAAATATCTTCAGGTTCAAAGATATATGTATCCAAGGGGAAATCAAAATTATTAAACGTTTTATTTTCCTTTATACAATGACAAGTAACAACTCAATTTGCCAAAAATCAAATTATTCTAAACGTGCTTTAGATAATTAACTAATGTCACCTCCCTTATGGCCTTTTTATACAGTTAGGAATGAAAAACCTAAGATATGCTATATCCTAATGTTAATTACTATAAAATTTTAATTTTTTTGCTAATCTTTATGTTTTAATATTACATTTAAACCTTCATGATGTTTGCAAAAATTAATTATTGTCTCCCACTGCTAAATAAATGAATTAGGATTTGATTAAAAAAGAATTTGTAACTTCATCATTACCGGTGATTTTTAGTAAAATTAACTAATTTTATTTCTAAAACGATACTAATAGAAAGTATTATTTTCTTATGTTAAAATATAAGCCTGCTTCAAAAAAATCCAAATACTTTCACTTTTTTTGCAAATCTAACTAGAACTTTTAGTTTCAACAATTTTAGTTTGATTTCAAAAAAAATTAAATTAATTTAGCTGATTTCAGTAACTGTTCAATTTAACGTGAATTTTTAATAATTTAAATGATGAATTAAAGAAATTCATGAATATATTAATTTAGCGTTATTTTTACATATGTAACATCTAATAATTAATTTTCAAAATCTAATGTAACATGTTAAATGTTTAAAACAGGGCTACAATTGCTGTCAATTTTTAGAAGCTGGACTAAAATTATCAAAATTAAAATTCTGGTTAAATTTAAAAGGCTGAAGGTACAAAAAAATCCCTGAAATTTTTCAGAAAGTATAAAACAGCCCTTCAACTATTTTTGGTACAAAACGACCCTCAAACTTTTAAAATTGAACAAAAAAACCCTTCCGTCCAAAATTTCAGTTAACTGACCAATTTTATATTTATGATTTTTTTAACTATTCCCACCCTCTTCTTCATTTAAATATCAATAATTAAATAATATTTAAAATAAAATATTTATTAAAATAAATCGAAATACAATTAAACGAATCGAAACCTAATTAAACACTTCGAAACCCGATTAAATCAACCGAAATCTAATTAAACACTTAGAAAAATATTGAAATCCAATCGAAATTATTATTTTTTAATTTTTTTTTAAATCTCAGCCGGAGGAGAAATCTCTGGTCGCCTGCCGGAGAAATCTCCTCCGGCGGTCTGTTCCTCAAGAACAGACGAGATTTCTTTTACTTGATGTCTGCTCTGAGTTATGTAAGTTGGGAATTTGCTTCAAAATTGAAAGAGTCGAAATCAAGATTTGATGCTGCTGGTGTAAAACTTATTGCAATTGGCGTTGGTACTCCTAATAAAGCTCAAATCCTGGCTGACAGGGTAATTCTTAATTCATTCATCAATGTTTGCTTCCTTTTGATTTTATGTGTTCTCTTGTTTAGTTATTTAATGAAGCTAAAAAATTCCGCTTCCTACTCGCAAGATTATATTTTATTTGGAAAATATTAGAAATTGTAGGTGTATTCAGTTTAATTCGATGTGTCTTTTTCTCCGACCGGCTACCAGAGATTTCTCCTCCGGGTGTGGTTTTAGAAAAAAAATTAAAAAATAATAATTTAATTTTGATTTATGTTTGATGTATTTAATTAGATTTTGATTTGTTTAATTGTGTTTCGATATGTTTAATTATTTTAAACACATCGAATTCCAATTAAACTAATACAAATTTAATTTTTTTAATTGTGTTTCGAAGTGTTTAATTAGGTTTTGATTGATTTAATCGGATTTCGATTGTTTTAATTTAATTTTAATTGGTTTAAATTTATAAATTTATTTAATAATAGATATTTAAATGAAGAAGATGGTGGGAATGGTTAAAAAAATTCATAAATATAAAATTGGTAAGTATTTTAAATATTAAGACTGATTTTTAACTTTTTCCCTACGTGCCACGTCATCGGCTAACTGAGATTTTGGACGGAAGGGTTTTTTTGTTCAATTTTAAAAGTTTGAGGGTCGATTTGTGCCAAAAATAAGTTAAAGGGCTGTCTTGTACTTTCTGAAAAAGTTCAAGGGTTTTTTTGTACCTTCGGCCAATTTAAAAGATTTGAATTTGTCCATGCATTAAGCCATAAATATATTAATATGAATGTTCAATGTGTTAAATTATGATAAACGTTTATTATGTAATTAAATGTTTAATTTTATTATAAAATATAATTAATCAAAACTAAATTCATAAGAGTAAAACACAATTACAAGTAAAGAACAAAAGTTTAAAACTTACATTTTTTAAAGTATTGAAAAATGGCATCCCATTCCAAATTTGAAGTGTGTTGGAGGTGCTCTTTCTAAGTTAAGGTACTAGTTTCAAACTTTCAATTAATTAGAATTTAAAAGTTTCAGGTTGAGCTTTATAATCATAATTGTAGAGGTTGACATTTGAGAATATTAGTTTAATGCATTTCACATATAAATTAGTAACAATTGAAATGATGCTAAGCCAAGATACCTTGAAACTACCTAAAATACTAAAATGACTAAAGTATAGTCCAAATTATGATAACCTACAATATTTAGACCATAATTATTATAATAAAAGCTGAATTCCATGCTCCTAATATACCACTAAGTAAAAGGACCATCAATATGATTATAAAGACCCAGTAATTCTTTTTAATGAACAAAAGGTAGAAAAATAAATAAATTCTTACATAGATTTTATCCATCATGTCAATGCCGATAAGATTATAATAGATAATTGAATGTCTGAACATTTTTGTTAATTAAATTACATTGCTGTCATTATTTTAATTTAAAATGTTGTATTATAGTTTTATTAATTATGTCTATAGATAACGTAGCGGAAATAGTTGTTTCAAGTATTTTTCGTATAAATTTAATCGACGGCAAAACTAACTTAACGACAAAATAGACTTCACCCCAGACTAGCGTCGGAATTTTTAAGAAAAACAAATAAGATTCATAACGAATTCAAAACTAGAAGAAGATTAAATCCGGACTATCGAAAGAACAAAAATGGATTATAAAGTACAGATTGAAATAAAATCCTGAATCCGCCGTTTAATGTAATCAAATTTGGTTTCCAGCTCCTGTCATCGCTGATGCATATGTATAGATATTATATGATTAATTAATCAAACACCAACAAAAACTAATTGTTAATGGTGTCCAGTGGACCGATGCCACTAATTGATGTATTAAAAAAACATAAATGGGGTAAATATCGTGATCCAAATAAAGCAACTGTACATAAAAATTTCGAGGAGATTAAGATGCTAATCCATTAATAAACTAAAAAAACATGACAATTCATTGGATTAGAATCAAAGCAAAATCACGAATAGTTTAATATAACATAAACATAAATGTATCTGGACCTAAAACCAAGAATTATCCATGGACACTTCAGCTAGCTAAGGTTTTACGAATATTTAATTGGAATTATCTACTATATAAAAGTCAGGCTCATGAGTAGGTTGATGTTCACATTTCATATGACTTAATACCATAGCTTTAATTGGAAATTGGAATGTTAAGACAATTATATAAAAAAGAATCACTAATCAGTCATTGTAATTGTTAACAAAATTTTAGCTTCAAACTAGTTGGTTAATGAGTATAAAATTTAACCAACAGTTTTTGTATAATTTTTATTAAATCATAATAGAAGAAAATAATAGAACATAAAATAAAAATAATATTTAAAATTGTGCAATTTTGATCAACCTGGGCAGT
The DNA here is from genome assembly GCF_937616625.2 of Mercurialis annua. Taxonomy (NCBI): domain Eukaryota; kingdom Viridiplantae; phylum Streptophyta; class Magnoliopsida; order Malpighiales; family Euphorbiaceae; genus Mercurialis; species Mercurialis annua. The sequence continues at coordinate 50,419,030 of NC_065570.1, read as the reverse complement.
TCCACATATTTATAGAAATACATTGATAGATATTCAGTTGTGTAACTATACCCTAAGCTCAAATTAATAATTTGCATTAAATTAGAAGAAAATTCAATTTAATTTTAAATGAGATTTTATCAATACTTTAAATCAAATAATACAAAACTAAATTAAAAAAGATAACTAATTATAATAATTGTGATTTTATAGATAAAATGATATGGAGAAAAAGACATTTATACAATATTATATTATAATAGATTTTAAATTTCGATTGGAATTCGAAATTTAGAACCGTATCCAACAAAATTTCAGCATGATACAGTTCAGAAAAAATCAAACAATCAACTAAAACATTAGCGGGCGAAATTTGATAGAGAGCCGATAGTTCAGAGACGGTTTCAATTCAAGTTGTCGAATGGAAACATACTATATTCAAAACCTAAGTGAGAAAAGGAAAGAAACCTTAAAAATAAAGCCTAATCTTTGGCTTCTTCCCCATACACTTTTTTCTCTTGTTTTTAGAAACCAATGCCATAAGGTTGTATAGTACTACATGTTTTGTCCAAGGAAAACAGAAACTTTAATGTATTTTTGGATCCCTGTATTTGTTCGGTCTTTAATATATGATCCCTTCATTTTTATTTGTCAACATTGAATCCTTACGCTTTTAATCTTGTAAACATTGAATCCATCCATTACAAAAAGTGTTAACGTTGTCAATTCAAACAAGAAAAAGAAATCAATTTAGGAACTGAAATGTCAAAATAAAATAAAAAACCATTGACCAACTTTTCACTAAAGTTAAAGTAAAAAATGAATAAAAAACTTATTCCAATCGCACTAATGGCGTGTGAAATTACGTATCTCATTTTCGTGACGGATGGACATAATGTCTACAAAATTAAAAGTACATGGACTCAAGGTTGACAAATAAAAGTATAGGGATTTAATGCTAAAAAGTGGACAAGTACAGGAACCCAAAAATGCCTTTTACCATAAAGAACACATGATCCACCTTTAGTTTAAAAATTAACAATGCCAAATTGCCAATGCATGAGATGTAACCAAAATGTTAAAATATCAAGCCTAGAGAGGTCCTCTGATTTTGGATTTTAAAATATCCGTGGGGCAAATTTAAAAGAACCCACAAACAGATATGCATAATATATCAAATTGTATTTCTTTCATATATTTCCAAAGCACATAGTAGTGTGGACCTCTTACCTAATAATATTGTAAGGAAAACCCATCAGCTGTCTTTACTTTGGATCTTCCATGTTCCAATAAGCCCCGGCTATTAAACAAACAACTGTAGTTACTAACAAGCCACAAACAAAAGGGTACAAGTTGTTTCAAATTTCAATACGGAGATAATAAAGGGAGGAGCAATGACAAAAAAAGCACTATATTATTAGCATATAGAATATCTCTGAAACGATCTAAGCACAAAACAAATAGTTATTTCCAATTTCTGACCCTTCTAAGTTCAGCTATTGCACTTCCCCAAGTCCTTAAAGCCTTTGCAGAATAAGCAAGAAAAACACACACAAGAGTATATGAACCAAGGGCCAGCGCGGTTTTTGAGCTTGTGCATCAGGATTAATTAACTCGCACTTAGTCATTTTAATTAGTTAGGGATAACACTCTCTATTTTTCCGTCAATTTGGGATACTTTATTTTTAGGCCAATTAGCTCCCAAATTGTGTCATTGCGGTTCAAAAACGCATTTATTTTGTATACTATTAGGGTTAATTGACGTAAAAATAGAGAACATTGTCCTCAACAGATTAATTGGTTAATTGTGAGTTGATTGATCATTATGCACAATTTCAAACACCGCGATGACCCTTTGCTCGTTTATTATTTCTATTGCCTAGATCAGCAATACTTGCTTATAACAATGGACTAGCTCCTACTCTTAAGGATACAAAAAGTTCTCACTATAAATTTTTAAGAGAATGAGAATTGGCTAATCTTAATCTCACATTCCAGCATAGAATAAATATGCATAAGCTACTTAGTACCTCGATTATTGAAAATATGTATAGTCTGAAATAAAAATAAAGGAGAAGTGGACAGTAATTTCAGGACTTCGACATTCAAAAGTAACGGCATCCGATAGCTACTTAGTTGTCATTGTATCTTTGTTTTTGCAAGAGTATTATATTGAAAGTTTAAAACAGAACCAATAGAAATTTCAAGCATCTAACTTTATCATTCTCTTTGAGAAAGAAAACATCATATGCATACCCTAACTTGACTACATGAGTACTCCAGAGGATTGAACATTACCCATGGACAAAGGCCCAAGTTGGAAATCCCTCGTGTACACGCAAATATGACTTCATATGAGTTCAAATGATTGAACATTACACCCGAGCAAAGGCCAAAAGCCTTTGCAAATAATGACAAAAGAGTGGGCAATTTCATGCTTTAACAGGGGGGAAAAAGTGAAACCCACAAAAAGGGCTTAAAGAGGCCAACATTTTCAAAAATATGTTTTTCTCAAAAACATTCACTCAGCAGTCAGCACCAAAAAAATTCTCACTTGGTCTATTCCCAGAGATCAGAGATGTACAATGAAGCATCGATACGGATACAGATATGGGTACCAAATAGAACAGAGGTATGGTGGAGACACGGACAATTTATTCTTTTAAAAAAATATGAATTTACTCATAAAATTAAAATATTTTTGATGCATTATCATTTCAAGCTTCGGCATTTAAAAAAGAAAAATCCATGAAAAGAAATGAGTTAAGGCTGTTGTTTTGTGTTGTAAGAAGTTGTGTTTGTGACTTCTGTTTTAAATTGAGGCAGTTGCTAGTTTCTTTTTCAAATTAGAAATAGGGTGTAGTTTAACTTATTATCCAATTGTATTTGGGTTTGAACCCAATTACTTAAGGTTCTTATAAAAAAGAGAACATACTAAAAAAAAGACTGTTAAATTAACTAAAATGTAACTTGGAGTGTCCCCGGTATATCCCCGCCGTGTCCCATCTCCTTCAACAAGAAAAAAAGTATCGGGGCACATATTTTTCCGTGTCAGGTACGTATCCTAGTGTCCCCCTATATATAGCACCCTGAAAAAGAGTCGATGTTTCACAGGCGATGTATATTTGAGATATCAAATATGAATCTGCATTGTAATTTTTATAGGCAAATAAAAGCTTAAAAAGTGAAGATTTTCATTTTCTAGGTAAAAATGAAATTTTGGATTTAGACCCTATTTTTTGAAAATTAAGTATTTTTTTTTTTGTATTTTGTGGTTAACCTAGGAAAAAAATGTTCTTCAGTAGTAGAATCTAATAAGTTTACAGTAAAAATGTGCAACACATTGATTTTTTTTTTGAGAAATAAGATTGCTTTATAAATCAACCAATAGAGTTTACAAGCTCATTAACCGGATAGGGAATCTCCCCGGTAAATAAGCAAGCACGCCCGAAAAACACACCCCATTTGGCGAGGGCATGAGCGACTTGATTACAAACTCTACTAACAAACTGAAAACAAAAGGATCGATCGCCAGCAAGAACTAGGCAATCATCGACTATGGACTGGATTGGATTGATAGCTTCTCCAGGATGAAGCAACCGGAACGCATTGATTTGAAAAACAATATAAGGAGCTTAAGTAAACAATCTGCTCCATATTTATCTGCTCAGACCTTTTACCTAGCGGGATCACAAGAAGCAATAAGGATCCTACAATTTCGGGAATAGTGGTTCATATACAACTATAAACCAGACATACATGGCATATGGTGTCTTGATTCAGCAAGAGACAAAAAGAAGTGCAAAATCATGTCTTAACCAGGCATATCATGAACAAGCCAGCATGTAATACAGCATAATTCATATATTCATACTTTAAATTTTCAACTGTGTGCCCGAAAAATATGCAAGGAGTTGGTTTATGGAACCTGTCCAATCCAAAGTTTTTCCAACTCGAAGTGCATTTCATTCTTGGCAGTTGACACAAACTAGGATTGTATGATGGGAAAAAGGCAAGAAGAAAGAGAGGAAAAAAGTTGTATTTAAGCTCATTCAACCGAATCTATTGTTCAAATTTTGAACCTATGATTGAAGAACTGGACTGGCCAGTTCAACCGGTTGAATTTGGAACCGGCCAGCCGTCTGGTCCAACTAACCTAAGAACTGGAAATCCACTCCAACCGGATTGGACAGGCAGAATCAGACTGAACTGGCGTTTGAACCAATGGAATCGGCGGTTGAACTAGTTGAACCGGAGGTTGGCCCATACCCATACAAGCTAGGTCAAATTTGTTTTTACAATTTTACTCAACCGGGAACTGGTGGCCATACCTGTTTGGCCTGTGGTTTAAACCATTAGTACAAAGGCATTATATGGAGTATGTAATAACATAGGCTCGCCATTAGCAAAACCCATCGGCATGAAGTCCAAAGACCATCATCCATAGCCAGCTTAGATCTGGATATGTTCCCTAAGCTTTAGAAGTATAGCATTAAATGTTACTCAGAAGGATTAAACCTTAAGAAATGGTTTTGCAGCTCAAAATTTTGCTACTGCTTCAAACAATGGCTTCCTACACAACACATCTCATCTTGGTGCTTCTAATCTTTTTGATCTTATCACTATTGAGAAGTCTCGGAAATATATGGCTTAAGAAAAACGCTTAATTGTTGTCAATTTTATCACTTAAGCTGAAGGTAGAAGATGGCTTTTGCTAGCTCAAAATGAAATTAGGACTTCCCCCACTCTTTGGATCCCAAATCAACTCTTTTAGCATTGTTAAAAGATCCAAGCATTTAAAATGAGATCTGACTGCACAATACTAACTATGTTTTACCCAGAATTATCTATCGCCTAAACTATCATGTTATATACTATAATGTCCAGGTGACAAAATATATAGCTAGAACTTTGATTTAGTAGATTCTGGCTCACACATAAAAAGAATCACTAAACATACAAGATAACATCAGCTTTCAATTTCCAAGGGAATAATATATGTTGTCATGTAATCCTAGTTCACTTTTCCATCTACTAATATTATATAAGGTAGTTTCAGATTCAGGTAATGATAGTCATAATGTCCAACACTGGTTAATATCTCTTCGATAAAACAGATAAATGAGGAAATAAATGAAGTTTTGAAAATTCACCTTCATTCTCATTTCTCACTGATCATGGCATCACTTCCCCATGAAAAATGTCATTGTGGCCTGCATTTGTCAAAATATCAGATTTTAATGCTATTATATGGTTAAAAAAACAAAAACTTAACACAGTATAGAAATGCTGAAGACTGCAAGGAGTGCTGTTCATAGAAAGGTTTGAAATTGACAGCAAATATTGACATCAATGGGGGTACACTGCTAGGGCCACCATATTTTGTCACGTTAACAGATAGTATCTATCAATTTATAATGAGAAAAATTTATTTCTAATCAATCATGTAGCGGATATTTTTCTACACCATTGACCGCCTTGATGGTTATTAAGAGCAGTTTCACAGATCCAGTTATGGAGAAGTCCCAGCGACAAACCTTGACAGTGAATTGAGCTTATTTCCTGCCCTCTTAGTTCCATTCCATCATCATCCAATAGGGTGATCCCTGACGATGTTATGTTAAAGGGGAAGGCCATGGGTGGCGATATCGGAGATTTTGCCACCTTAATATATCTCTGACCTGAAACCCAAGGTATAATCTGAACTTCATATGCAGCAATAACCAAGTAAATATTTTCAGATTTTCATTTAACATGCTTTAGATTGAAGCTAAGAACTAGTGCATAAAATTTCATCATTTGTGGAAGCTTGCTACTATGTCGATAATATTATGAAAGTTTAATATGGTTTCAGAAGATAGCTGGCTTTCGAATGATAAAAAAAGGAGACTCAGTACTCGGGATCCCACCTCTCGACCTGATTACTGGTACTACTTCTATAAAATTCTCAAAGTCTCAAATCCCACTCTGTTCTAATTTTATTGTAGTCATTGAATAAACAATTACTTTCTAACTAAATATTATTATCCTTTTTGTATTTGTTTTCATAAAAAAAGTACAGAACTTCATTATTACAGTTAAAACATTAATCTGACTATTGCTTCCATCCAAAGAAATCACATTCTAATATTTTCTTAAAAGCAGCACTTTCATCATGCCAGATCAAGCTCATTAATAGGTACAGCAAGTGTTACGCAAACCTGATTTAGCTTCAAGCACAAGACGGATGGTCACAGCATGAGCCCAGTGAATACCCAAGGCAGCAACAAGATGAGAATCATATTTTTCAGTTCCATCTTGAGACTCGGCATTTCTTTGCACTGCACAAGAGAAAAACATGCTGTTAACGAATCATTAAAGTTTTCACAGGTAGAGCATGCTCACATACCTTGGAATGAGTAATGGCCGATTTGATCACGTCTTTGAGATCGAACTTGGTTTGTCACGACAACAGGAATTCGTGAAAATTCAGCAAGTGACCTAGATGGATCAAAAATATTTATATATATGTCCCGACCTTAACACGGAGTAAATTACATAAGATAGATCTTGTTGAAAGGATAAGAATCTCACTTAATAAATGAAATATGCCATCCCAATGAGTGTTGTCTAGGATCTCTTTGATCATATTCCCTGAAACACGGTAGCACTTCCTTTTTAAAGCATGAGCCAAATAGAAGAACAGGTCAGATTAAGGGTTGGTTTTCATACATATGGCCCGAAAAGGAAATCAAGTATGAAAAAAAATTCCCCCGACACTACACAAAATCCAAATACTCTTAATGTTCTGTAGCCTCATGAGGAACCTTATGGAAACTACTCCATATAAATCATATTAGCATAGTAAGCTATTATGCAGACCGCATCCATGCACAGTTTGAGCACATGACCTACAAAGCTTACTGAAACTTCATCCATCATGCTAATCCAGAAAATATAAATATTAGTTGTAAGAATGGCAAACTAGTTTTTTCTTTTTTCATTTTTTTAACAAGGGCAATATAAAGTTACTTAACTAGATATTACTCAAGGTCAAACGACAAGTTTAAGACAATGCCAGAAGGGTTATTCTACTCAGACATAATTCTGATGTCAGTGATCACCACATTAAGCTTCTCTATATTATGTAAAATCATAATTATTTAAATGACAAAATCCTGAATAGCTTTGTGTTTAGAAGCAAGTAATTCAAAAGTATTCCTAATTCTAAGACATTGTAATTCAACTTGGAGATGTTCTAGTAAACAAGTTGATGTTTGTACAGACAATTGAAGCATACCCTGAAACTAGAGCAGCAATGCTATCCACAATGAGTAGCTTCACTTGTTGCTGAAGGAGCAAAACCTTGATTTGCTGCAAACTGTTAGACAGTATGATGTTTATATATATCTTATGTAAGCTTCAAACGCACCATAAGTTGCAATAGTATAATTAAAACAAAAACAGAAAATAAACTAACAGAAAATAAATTGTTCAGGCAGGATGAATAAGCATGTTAAAGTGGTGCTATTAATATGAATGTGACATGCTTTCCAGTTTCAGTTTCCACTACGCATCAAGTTACCAACTGACTATTAAATAAAGCTTGCATCTATAAGAGTATAAAAAGGGACACACATATAGAGTGCTACAATTGAGCAATTAAAAATTCAATATTCATCACCTAACTCGTCATGGAACAGCCCAAACAAAACCTTGTCAGCTGAAAATAACTATGCAAGACTACTACATGCATTGGAAAGTCAAAACCTAGTGATAACAATCATAATGATAAGATATAGTCATGTTTGGAGACAATCACAATGGTTCAGTATCTACAACTCAAAAACAAAATTTATCATGTGCATTTTGCTAAAATGCACGTTAAGACTACAGATTGAGGTTTTGAGGTTCACTAATTGGCAGAAAAGTAAAGACCATACTTAAGTGGCTGGTTGCCCATTAGAGTTTGCATGTTATATCAACAATGATAAGTTAAGGGTTGCACAAAGCTTGTAATTTTTTAGAGATACTTGTCAACTGTTAAATCACAATGAAGCACTACTTCACTAAGAAGTTGAAGCACACATGCTACACCTTTAATGTCTACTGACTGGTCAACTATCTCTTTCACTTCATGCTAGTTGTTCATCAAGTACATTTAAGTTTAATGTTGTCGGTAATTGTTTTGGGGCTGTGTTTATGACCAAGGTAATTCTCTAGTACTGGGGGGATTATGAATACTTTTTCCCCTGCTAATCGCATCAGTTTCCTGAATTTATAAGAATTCCAAAATAATCAAGCTCCTAGATTTTGCCCAAGAAGAAACATTAATATTCAAATCATACCCTCCAATAGGTGTTGTTTTTAAAACTAAGCAATTAATGCAAATATTTCAAAACTAGATGGAGTTTTGTAATACCAAACACCTCAAAATGTGTGAATGTACTGATATCAAAGTCGTAGGATTTGCGATTCGATTTGATTCACCCCCAAATCGATTTGAATCTCTAAGTGAATCGCAAATTACAGGAATCTGTGCCGAATCTACCAAATCTATAGTGAATCGTAATGAATCTATGAATCGTGCGATTCACCACGATTCATTAAGTTTAACAAAAAAATAAAAGATTAGGAAAGAATAAGATAGTAAAAAATTATTCAATAATGTCTTTTCATATATCATAAATTACAAGAGAAAACGAGAAGAGTATAATAAATGGAAAGAATCTGAAAGTGACTTATCAGTTACCTTCTTAATCCAAATAACCCTTTCAAACAAAAACATCAGACCTAGAGCTTTTAAATATATAATTTAGAATAAGAAAAAAAAGGACAACACAGAAACAATAGTTAGTTTGTTAAACACTTCTTCTCAAATTACTCTAATTTTATGTGTTAAGACTTAAGACTTTTATGTGTAAATAATTATATAGTTCAAATTTTTAGAAATATAAAAAATTTACATATAATATATGTGCATATATTTTTTTTAATAATATTAAAAACATAAACCAAATCTCACGATTCGAGTCTCGAGATCAAACATTTTGATTCCTGATTCGAATCTCGATTTGACAGCTACAACTACTGACAATTGGGTGCCGTCACCTTAAATTTGAAACTTTTTTTAAAAGCTTTCAACCACTTTCTTGCCGTGATAATAATTGATTCCATTACTAGACTTCTTATATAGTTTATTGCCGTAAGGAAGTAAGTCTTAGTTTCTTCGATTCACAGGTCGTAAAGTGATGTTGATACCCCTAAACATGTACCTTATTATGATTGTTTACGAGTGCTATGTCATAGTGTACTTCAATAAATCTAAATTCTAAAACCACAGAACTAATTAAAGTTATTGTGCAAGACTAGATAGTCAGATGAAAGTTCTTATCTCTTGCCTGCAATGCTAATATTGAATCCATTACTAGAGTACTCCTATGAAATGATAATCTTTCCCTCTGAAAGTGAACTTTTCTTTGTTTCACACCTCTCTGTGAATTCTGAAAGGGATGTTGGCCGCAAAACAAGGATCCTACCAGCCATCTGCAGTTAAATGGAAAACCAGTACTCAAACTCATGTTATGATAAGACAAATAATAATAAAAGTTTATTTTAAAGAGATATTTTATACCTCCTGCGCCATTCCTTTCATGTGAAATATTTCAGGAAAGCTTGCTGTTCCAATTTCAATTATCCTAAGAAAATCACATTTCAAAATTCGAAAAAGCTTTCTTTCATTTAAGATTTTAAAAAGGAAAAACAAAACAAAAAAAAAATCACAAACCTTAAGTAAATGCTATCAATAGGTGAACTTCAATTACCTTCTAGAACTAAATTTGGATTCCACATCAATATATATTACACGGCCATCTAAACCTCCATAGCTCGCTGGCAGAGAGGCCAACAATGAAATCTTCAGGCAAAACTATCCAAGTAAAAAAACACCATTCAGATTCATCCTTGCGTAAAATCTTACTCATAAAGTATAGAAATGTATACATGTCCCGTCAAGCTGCAACCACAAGATATTTTTCTTTAATGAAAGACTCTCTTCTCATCTTCTAATTTTAATAATCTGATACATGTCTCAAGAAATTAAACAGGAGAATTTTTGCTTGATTCTTTATAGAACCCTCGAAAACAAAACAATGCTGAAAGCAAATATGCCAATCATAATACGCAAGAAAAAAATCAAAAATTCGTTATTTTCACATTGTATAGTCTCCAATTATATTTTTAAAATCAATTGTGAAAACAAAACAATGGAAAAAGATCAGGTTCAAACATGCTGGGCCAATCACATTATGGTGAGACAACGTATGGCCTTTCATGTAAGCATATGCGCAAAGTCATATATCTTTCATCAAGGCCCCGAAGATTCTCTTAAAACCTATTATCCTATGTCTTAATAAGCATCAATGGCGAGTAGTAAAACCAATTCAATTCATCTTATTGTTGAATCTCCATGATACATAATGCTTCAGAATTTAATTCCAAAATGTCTAGGATGGAATTTTAGTTATGTCAATTAACCAACATTTCATTTCCAATTCAGCTAGGCCAAATTTGTTTCAGAATTCCCATCTTTTCCCAAGAAATTTTACCTGAAAAAACCGGGGTGCATCCTAATCGATTCATTGCAGTTATTGCAAATAACCTGTTAATGTATTCACACTATCTTTTTCATCAGTTTAAACTGTCACCTGATTTTTGGTATCACCTGATTTTTGGTATCACACTATCTTAGGCTAATTGAAAATAATTGTCAACAGTTATCAAAGCCTATGGGTGAGGAGCAATACAAGCACGGACTTGAGCACAAATTCTCGAAGTAAATTGATGATATTTAAAATGACTAAAATTTAGAACATTTAATTTAACAGAAAGGCTGAAATTTCAATATCTTAAGTGCGAGATGTTAATAATGAACACACATTTCAAAAAAGATGAGGTAGGAATCTTAACTACACCACAAAGTAAACCATTCCTTATATCACTCACTCAAATTGAAAGTAACACTGAATAAATTACGCTAAAATGAATAATAAAATTAAAACGTGATACATAACATACTTGCGTTTTACCGATTCCAGGAGGACCGACAACCTCAGTCAAAACACCAAACGGTAATCCACCACACAATGCCTCATCTAATCCCTTGAGATAGGTTGGGAGATGCCCGGCAAATCGCTCATTTTGTAATCTCTGCTCCATCAAAGATAACGCCTAACAAAACCAATCAACCAAGCATACAGAGTGATTTTTTTCTTCAGAATATGCAACAAAGTAAAACAAACAATCAATTATAAAGTGATTAGATCACAAAAATAAAATAAAATGCTCACGGTTATATAAGGAGGTGAAACGATTGCACTAATGTGCGAAACTGCAGACCTAACTTCTGATAATCCAATATCTAGTAGCTCCATCAACTCGAATTCGGTAAGCGATAATGCATCCTTTAGAAAGCAAACAAAAATTATTAAACTATTAAATTTAAAAGAAAAGATTATCTAAATCGAAATTGAAATGAAACGAAATAGTTTTTTGCGACGTTGTTCGTTTGTTACCTTAGCAGTGTGGAGGTTGCGAGCTGCAAATATGCTTGCGATTGATTTCGGGAGTCCGATTTGGCTTATCAGCTTGTTCGCCATTACTACACAGTACTGATCTTGAATTTTTCATTTTTGAATTTACTTCATTTCTTATATATATAAATCTTCCCGCCAATCATAAACCCTAAATCGAATCACCGACACGTCGTTTATTGATGACGAGTGAAAACAATTTTTTTAATTTAAATATCAAGTAATAGACAATTAAATATATAAATTAATTTTAGAGTTGGTGGTTATACTTATATAATTAATCACCCTTACTTTTATAAGTTATTTTAGAATTAAAGAGACAAATTTTTAATTTATGGGGAAATTATCTTATAGGTTGAGGATAAATTTTAAAAATAGAATGAATTTAGAAGAAAAACTAACTGCCACTGCTCTTATAAATTTTTCAAAAATTCAAAATTGATATATTTTTTTAAAATATAGTCATTAAATTTTTATTTTTATATAATTGTCTTTTCTAATTTCTTTTTGATATCTTAAAAATATATAATTTTTATAAATTTTTAACAAATATGCTAATTACTCAGTCGAATATACATGTACATTATAGTTTGATAGTATGTTATTTTTTTTATGTATGTTTTTAGATGTCAATATATTTTATACGATAATTTTTTTACTCAGTTATTTTAAATTATCCAGTTCTACCCCTAAATGAATTAACCATAACTATCATAAAATGTGCTAATTATTCGTTATTTAGGTCAAATTAGCTTGTAAGCCCATTTTATAAAAAAAAAAAAAAAGCTTGTAAGCCAAGGCAGCAGCAGTGAAGCAATCGAAAAAATAGCGCACATAAACGACGCCGCATTGATTTCTCTATAAATAATCCCAATTTTATTTAGAATTGCCGTCTTAATCGACTGCTTCCTCCTCCTCCTCCTCCTCCTCCTCCGTTTCACAGTACGCAAGTAAGTTCCCTCTCTCTCTCTCTTATGCTCTTCATTGTATAATGTATAGAGATTTTAATTAGTTATAGGATTGAAAGAAATAATATATTTTATATTTTGGATGTATAACAGTAGTTGAATTGCCATAAGAAAATAATACTAATCTTCCATGGAATTTTCTTATTGAGTTTGGTAAGTTCTTTAATTTTGTAAAAACTCAAATCTCTAATTAGATGACTATTTAGTTTCAGATTGTAGCTAGAAGCAAAAATGGCTGGTTGTGCATTCAAACAAGTTATAGTTGGCAACTTGTACGGAAGTAGAAGTTGCCTTCGTTACAGAAACATTAGTACAGTCATTTTGGGTTTGAAAACCCAAGGACAACCCACCTTCCATTCTCCAATTTATGGTTATGTTGCTGCCCATGGAAATTTCTTGAACAAGAGATTTTCTTCACCCGTACTGTTGGGATCTAAATGCTTTCGTAGTTCATTGCCTTCTCCATGTTCGTCGGCTTTATCAACTGCTCCTTCAGTTTCCTTGTCTAAAGAGTAAGTTTTTCTATGTTTTTATTATAGGTGTATGGATCCACAATAACTCAATTGTTTACGTTTTTATCAATCCTAATTTACTTTTGTCAATTATAGTTTGATATGAAAGTGTTTATTTCAATTGTGGTAAAGACCACTCTTAATTGAATAAATTGAGTTTGATTTTGCTCACGTGACAGCCGTTTCATGGTTATATTTTTTTTGTATTTATCTGGATTTGTCTCCAATAGACCACTATTCGATGACCGCCATATGAGTAAAATCATGCTTAATTTATGTAATTACAAAGACTTGACTATCATTGATGAAATTAAAAACGCTTGGATTTTTTCGAGTCTTGTCAAGTTTGGTTTAGGAGATATGTAGAATTGTAATATAACTGCTCAAAATTGACTTCGATATTCAGGAACTGCTCAAAATTGACTTCAATATTCAGGAATATTTCTGTTGAAAAAACGCTGAAGCTGATATCAGGATCTTGCTACTTACCACATCCTGATAAGGTAGAAACTGGAGGAGAGGATGCTCATTTTATTTGTAAACATGAACAAGCAATCGGTGTAGCTGATGGCGTAGGTGGTTGGGCAGGTGTTGGCGTTGATGCAGGGCATTATTCCCGTAAACTCATGCTTAGTTCAGCTTCTGCAATTCAATGTGACCACAAGAATGGTTCAATCGACCTAGTTAGAGCCTTGAAGAAAGCTCACGCTGAGACGAAAGTTAAGGGTTCATCTACAGCATGTATTGTAGCACTTATAAATGAGGTGTTAAATAATTTATAATCCACTTTCATGTTTGATGTTGTTGAAAGATCAAATTGTTTCTGTTGGCTTATTATTGACACAGTTATGTTGTCATTTGATTAGGGTCTCTGTGCAATTAATCTAGGAGACAGTGGCTTTACTGTGGTTCGAGATGGACATAAATTATTCAGCTCTCCTGTGCAGCTTCATGGTTTTAATTTTCCTTATCAACTTGCGAATGGAAAGCATAGTGATCTACCTAGCTCTGGTCAGGTTAGTTTTTTTGCATTTTTTCGTTGTGATCTCTCTGCTGTATGATGGAATTTGCTATATGTTAGACTTTGATAAGGTTTAAGATTTATTTTTGTGTTTACCAAGCTATAGTATTTTTTAGAATGGTTATCAATTTTCAAATTCTTACAACCAGGTAGATCACTAAATAATTTCTCGTAAATTTCTGCTTACTCGAACAATTATAAAATTAAAAGGTTTAGTTGTAATTGATAAAGTTTTCAAAGGTTTGAATTTAAAAAGTGATTTTACTAACTTTTCTAGCAGCAACGAAAATAACTTTTTTATCTAAATTTATTTAGCGACTTCTGGTTGTTGTAAGAGTTTGAAAGTTGGCAATATAGTTTGATAACTGCAAATTTTTTAACCCGGCTTTGATATTTATGATATGATTTAACAACTTGATGTAGGTTTAATTGGTTCAGGTGTTCAAACTCAATGTTGCTCCTGGTGATGTTATAGTTGTTGGGACAGATGGGTTGTTCGACAACTTGTTCAACAATGAAATTATTGAACTAGTGGTTGATGCCTTGCGAGATGGCTTATCTCCGAACAAGACTGCTCAGAGAATAGCTGCATCCGCACAACAAGTAGCACAAGACAAACATCATCCGGAGACCCCCTTTTCCATTGCTGCTCGCGAAGCTGGATTTCACTGGCCTACTGCTGGCAAGCTTGACGACATCACTGTTGTTGTTTCATATGTTACTAATGCTTCTTATGCATGTTCAAAACCGGAGCTTGGGAAGGTTCGATTTAGTTCCAGCTAGAATTGACTCTTTTAAATGCAAGTCTAAATTTTGTCCGGTTTAATTCTGGTTTCATATTACTATTAAAATCTGACCTATATTTTTAAATTTATGCGAATTCGAACAACGGTTTTTCTAGAATTACTTTGAGATTAATCAATTATAAAAGTACATACTCACACATAAGGACGGGTTAATACGGGTTCGCGCTCATGCTCGAACACGGATTCGGGCCGGATTTGATGAAAAATAAATGTCTAAATTTGGTCGAAGCGAGTCGGAAATTCTAGTTGCATGAGTGTTTTTCTGATTTAATGTATTGTGCAGAGTACACACCTGAGTGGGTTTCTCGACAGAATAAAATCCGTATTGAAGCTCTTCATAGCTGTAAGTTTTTCACTCATGTCCCTAGTATGTTGCGCTTATTTTTTCAGATGACACTTACTTGTTTTTCACTGCTTGCAGCGATGAAGCACACTGTATCAAGGAATGTTTGGCTATACATGTACAAGCTTCTGTCAAGTAATCGATTTTCAAAATTTTATGATTGCTTTCAGCCACAATTGTAAGCCTGATATGACGACTTTAATCTGCAATATGTTACAGGTCCGTAAACTTGAAGAAATGGGATGTTGTTTGGGAACTTGAACAATCTGTTCTTTTTTTTTTTCAATATATATATTTTATTTTTTGTTTTAAATTTAGAGTGTAAATTAATTTTCATTTACTCATCTAACATAAATAAAAACATACATTTATCTTGAAACTTTTCAAAATTCAGGATGTCGGTAATAGTAGTTTTCTTTAGTTATCACAAAATTTTATTAATTAGAATAAAGTAAAAAATAAAATACAACCATGTAAAATTAATTATAGATTTTTTTTTTTTTGGGGGGGGGGAAGGTACATTGCTATAAGCAATGAAAATTCTTAAGATTATGAATGGTAGGGCTGAGCACGGTTCGGTTCGGTTCGGTGTTCAAAAACCTCAAACCAAACCAAACCAACCCTATAAATATAAAAACCAAATTACACTGCTTCGGTTGACGGTTTTTTCGGTTTGGTTAACTGAAATGTCGGTTTATTTCGGTCTGGTTCGGTCTGGTTCGGTCGGTTCTCATTTAAAAAAAGATAGAGAAAAATTTATAAAAATATGAAAAAAAATGGTCCATATTAACCAATTTGTAGGACCTATAAATTTACAGACTAAGAATATAACATAATAACCTGTTTACAAACTAAACATCAAAATAAAGCAAGTTTACAAATTATAGGACCTATAAATTTACAGTCTTTTAATTACAAAACAAATACATATAATTCAGGCCAAAAAATAGCATATAGAGGACCAATATAAACAAAAACAGGTCCAAAAAATGAGCTTAGCTCCCAAAAAATTAGCTAGCTTCAAAAATGCAATATAGACAGCCTTGCTCCAAAAAATTAGTCCCCACAAAAAGTGCATCTGCAACTGCAAGCCTGAAAAACAGAAATAAAAAGAATGAAATAAGTTTTCATAGTAAAACAACAAAGCAAAATTAAAAATTGAATTCACAACTATCTAAATAATCATAAGTTTGGCTCAGCATCTTAGTTTTTAAGTCAACAGTAACTCAACTCTTAAAAGGCAACAAAAAACTAATGTCGCACAATTAAAAATCAAGTAATTCTAGACTTAAATGTGGAAGTTTCATCATAGCCAACAAAAATGAAAAAAAAAAGCAGACATAATCATATAGTCAAGGCTCATCATCTTAGTTTTTAAGTCAAACATTAACTCAACTCTTAAAAGGCAACAAGAAAAAAAATGGATGTCGCACAATTAAAAATCAAGTAACTCTAGACTTAAAGGTGGAAGCTTTATCATAGCCAACAGAAATTGTAAATTAGCATAAGACAGAGAAATCCATCCAATTGCAGTCACTACATACAATTGCAGCAAACTATACAAAGACAGATCTCAGCATTGTGAAATGCTAAATCAGGCTCAGTTCAAGTGCATCTATCAAGTATGAAATACATAAGATTATAAAAGAGGTGGCAGCAAACAATGTAGTGCCTCAACAATTCACAACCTTAAGCAATCTAACTTGGATGTCAAATCATCATAGCCATATATTAAACAAAGCATAATAAGACAGAGAAATCATGGCAGAACATAAAAAGCAACCAAGATCTCTACTATGTCTAAACTAAGCTATCAGAAAGGGACTATCAGAAAGGGACTATCAGAAAGATACTATCATAAAGGGACTATCGGAAAGGGACTATATCAGAAAGGGACCACAAATGTAAGCAACATCAAACTTCCACCAGATTAGGTAATCAAAATAGCAAATAGTCAATAAGTAAATGACAGAAGATTAAATAGTTATAGACAAACTATTAATCATTTGCTGGATCTTGATATCCTGCAAAAAAAAAAAGTTAAACAACTAGAAGAAAAACATAAGTAAATTAAAACACAAAATTAAAATATAAAGTTACCTTCTTCTACCTCCTCCAACTCTTCCAAAGCCTGTTAAACAGAAACAGGCTTTGATGGGTCTCTAAACCAATCTTGAGTGCAAATCAAGGCCTCAACAATCTTAGGAGTAAGACGGCTCCTGAAGTCATCAAGGACTCTACCACCAGTGCTAAAAGCAGATTCTGAAGCAACTGTGGAGACTGGTACAGCTAGCACATCACGAGCAATCCTTGAGAGGACTGGAAACCTCTGAGAATTGAACTTCCACCAGTTCAGAATATCAAAACCACTATCATTGGGAACCACTGCCTCACTTAAATAGACATCTAGTTCAGATTTTTTGCTTCCACCCACACCACCAGTCTCCAACATTTGTTGCATGAACCTCTCTTTCAACACTGAATTGGCTTGAGATAACTGGCCAGAATTTTCATTTGAGGGGCTACTCTGGCCAGCAGTAGCCAATTATTTTTTGTATTGCACATCATAATCATTAAACAGAGAAGCAAAGTCCTCCATCAAACAAGCAAACAAGAATTTTCCCTTTTGAGACCCATACATCCCACAAAGTGTGTACTCCATAAACACAATTCTATCCCTAGGATCCAAAATATTAGCAAAGAAAATAATCTTATTCATCACTAACGGTTCACCCCAATACTTGTCAAATTTTGCTTTCATTTTAGTTCCCATTAATCTCAAAGATAGATCACTAGAAGCAATCCAATCTTGCAAAATTGTACACAAGTCAGAAATTTCATTCAAATGGTTGTTTGCAGTCACATAAAGAGAACCAGAAATTCTCAAAGTCATTTTGTAAAAGCACTCTAACATACCACATAATTCCCTAACATTTTCCCAATCACTGAAAGTAGGCACATTTTCACCCAAATCTGCTTTAAAACTAGACTCAACTTCCTCATACTCTTCAAAGACTTTCTGATAAAGTAAGGCAGTACTCAACATAAGATATGTAGAATTCCACCTAGTTGGGACATCCAAACATAAAGAGCGCTTACACACAGTTTCAGTTGACAGTTTACAAGCTTTAAACTTACTTAACCTAAGTGGTGAATTCTTAATGTATCTTACTGCCCCTCTAACCTTCTCATAAGAGGAACCAGACTCCTTCAATCCATCAGAAACAACTAGATTAAGTATGTGAGAAATGCATCTCATGTGTGCATACTTGCATCTCTCAGGTGTAGTGCCCCAACTTAACATTTTTTTCATGAAAAAACCCATTGCAGTACTATTATTTTCTGCATTATCAAGAGTCACAGAAAAAATGTTTTTTACCCCCCACTCTTGCAAACAAGATTCTAATGCCTTAGACAAGTATTCACCCTTATGCTTAGAACAAGGGACAAAAGATATAATCTTTTTATTGAGCTTCCAATCATTGTCAATGTAGTGGGCAGTGATACACATATAATTAAGTCTTTGATTAGATGTCCATGTATCACTAGTTAGACTCACTCTCTGTGTACATGTTTTCAAAAAAAAATTCAGTTTTAATTTCTCTTCCACAAACATGCTATAGCAGTCTCTATTCACAATGAATCTAGAAGGAATTTTAAACATAGGACAAGCAACACTCATTAACTTCCTAAACCCCTGTTTCTCAACAAATCTAAAAGGCAATTCATCAACAACTATCATATATGCAACAACCTGCCTAATTACATCCTGATCAAATTTCCATGCAGCAACATTAAACATACCACCAACATCAGGACCAGCATTAGAAACAGGTTGAAAAGAGAGAAGAGCTTGCCTGGTTTCAACAGTGGAGGGGTGTTTAGTACACCTAATCATATGACTCCTCAATGTAGATGTGCCATTTTTTTGGCGTTGCAGTTATACATACGAGCACAGTACTTGCGCTTTGCTTGCATTATAACACCTTTTCCATCTCTTATGGAATCAAAATGATCCCACACCACTGATCTTTGCAGGGACTCTTTTCTTTTTCTTGGATTTGCTTCCACATTAGCAGTTTGTCCAGCAACAGTAGGGTCATTTCCAGCATTGGCTTCCATTTGCACATTAGCATTTTGGCCATCACTATCAGAGTCATGTACAGGCACGGCTTCCACACCAGCTACTTGGCCAATTTGTGGCTCAAGTTGGTTAGCTGTCAGATTTGTTTCCATCTACAAAAAACCATCCAAGGACAATAAAAAACTCATCAGAGATGCAATAAAAACAGAGCATCAAACTTTCACAATCACAACCATATAAACACAAGAAAATCAAGCATCAGAGGCAGACCAAAGTCATATTACCTTTTAATTTGCCTTTCAAAGCTTCCACCAAGTATTTTTTCCCAGATAACCTTCGAGATAATTGTTCATGAAAGAAAATAAACAAACAGGAACACACTTAATAAGCAAACAGAACCTCATATATACCCAGATTAGATATAACAAAGTAAAAGAAGATTGACCTCAGATATACCTCAAAATCTAGTTATTTTGTTAAGAAATTCAAGATCTGCAACAAGAAACAACGAAACACAAAAAAAAGTTAGATCCAGAAGATTAAAACAAATTTTAATAAACAAGAATTTTTAAAAACCTTTGAACCGAGTTTATTTACCTTAAAGTTCAGGTATATCTTCACAAAATCAACACAGATTTTGTTGATTCAAACATTTAGAATCAGAAACTTAACATGCGAGAACGATGTTTAGTACAAGAACGATGCCTGACCAGTGAGCAGATGATGAATCCATTACGAACAAAGAGAGATTAGGGTTTGTTACAGAGAGGAGTTGAATCGATTGAATCCATTAGTAACGATTAGGGTTTGTTACAGAGAGGAGTTGAATCGATTGAATCGATTGATAAAATAACTAGACTAGGGTTTGTTACAGAGAATGAGAGAAATTAAAGAGTGAAGTGAGAAATTGAGAAAGATTAGGTTTGAATCTGCAAACCAAGAGAGAAGAAGATGAAGAGAGATTAGAGAGACTGAGAGAGAGATTAGGGTTTTTGTTTCAGAGAATGAGAGAAATGAAAGAGTGAAGTGAGAAAATGAGAGAGGCGGCGAGGTTTGGGGGGTAGAATAAAATTAGGGCTTCATTTTTTAAGGGTGAAAATTACAAAGCAACCCCTCCCCTCTATAGATAAAACGACGTCGTTTTATCTTTCTCGGTTTTCGGTTCGGTGCGGTTAACCGACCCCTAAATCCAAACCGTAACCGAAAACCGGGAATTTTAAAATTCCTAAACCAAACCACACCGTTTTAACCATTATAACCACACCACAATTATTTTCGGTTCGGTTTGGTCCGGTTTACCGGTTTGGTCCGGTTTTTGCTCAGTCCTAATGAATGGTATCAGAATGAAAATAGAAATGAGAATGAATAATTGTTTTGCATATGTTGTTTGATTTAATAAATTACTATAGATATGCAATTGAGAATGAGTGTGCGAAAATTGAATCAAATTTGGCCCAATTTGATATTATAATATAAGAAGAATTTGCAAAAAAAAAACTTCATTTTCTAACTTATTAGCGATGGGTGTCTCAGTTCTGATATGTGCACATATTTTCTTCTTTTTTTCCTCCTTTTTCTCTTTTTTTTTCTTCTCTCTTTTCGTCTTCCTCCTCTTCTTCTTTTTTCTTTCTTTGTGATTATTCATTCTTCTTTTATTTCATTTTAATGGTGTTTCTTAGCAAATTCAGTCTAATTTTTCGATCTTCCATCTAATAAGTCCGATATATAACACTAACTATAACCAATACGAAGCAAATAAGATCACCAATGAAAAAGTTTGTTCGCGTTCGTCTCAAAAAAATCGACCATTCCGCAATCGCCATTAGTGTATCCTCTTATTCTGGATCTTCTTCTTTCTCTTTCTATCTTTTTATATGTTAATTTTCAATATTTATTGACAACATTGTTCATATATTTGAAACCGTTGTAAACTGTTTGAAATTGTTATTTTTTTTTTCAACTGTTTGAAACCTTCATAAACTGTTTGAAACATTTGTAAACTATTTGAAATCTTTGTAATAATTTTGAAATCTCTATAAGCTATTTGAAACTTTTTTTTTTTGAAATTGTCGAAAATCTTTATAAACTGTTTGAAACCGTTTTAAACTTTTTTTATAAACTATCTTCAAAAAATTGTTGAAAAGTATGTTTTGAAATCGTTTTAAACTCTTTTATAAATTGTCTTTGAAAAATGGTTGTCAAAGTATGTTTTGAAACTATTTTAAACCCTTTTATAAACTGAATTTGAAAAATGGTTGTTAAAGTATATATTTGAAACTGTTTTAAAACGTTTTAAACTCTTTTATAAATCGTCTTTGAAAATGGCTGTCAAAGTATGTTTTTGAAACCGTTTTATAGACTGTCTTTGAAAATGGTTGTCAAAGTATGTTTTTGAAACTGTTTTAAACCCTTTTATAAATTGTCTTTGAAAATGCTGTCAAAATATGTTTTTAAAACCGTGTTAAGCTGTTTTAAACCCTTATAAACTATCTTTTAAAAATGGCCATCAAAGTACGTTTATGAAACCGTTTAAACCCTTATAAACTATTTTTGAAAAAAGGTCGTTAAAGGATGTCAAAATTAGTTTTACAAAACAGGATACTAAGTGAAAATTACAAGAATAGGCCAAAATTGCTATAATTAAGTTGGAAAAGTAGAATATTATATAAATAATCCTGATTTTAAATGGTTGACTGCTTAATTAATTAAATTCCTTGATCTATTGAAGGATATTAAAATCTTTAGATCACTGGACTTTGGTCAGATTATAGAAAGGTCATTGAACGAACTTTTATTACAAAAGTGTCATTGAATTGAACTAATTGTTTCAACAAATGTCACCCTCACTAAACGCATTATTTTGCCTCTTCAACGATGTCATTTTGTGCTCACTTGGCACGCTAGAATTGGGCAACAAATCTCTCACTTCCATGTTAGCAATGGAATAGCCACATCACCCATACGTGGAATGGTAATAAAAAAAATCCACTACGGTAAACTCACATATTCACTAATTACTTTATTTCCCCTAAATAAAAAATTGAAAACATCGAATTGTGTTTGCACTCTTTCAAATTATAAACCCTAAAATGACTCTTCACTCCGCGTTTCTTTCAATTCTTCGCTTAGAAACCCTAATTAAATTCATAAGTTTATCATATATTTGTCATAAATAGACAAAATTTACTTATTCTAAAGTTGAAACCCTAATTTCAAACCC
The DNA here is from genome assembly GCF_937616625.2 of Mercurialis annua. NCBI lineage: Eukaryota > Viridiplantae > Streptophyta > Magnoliopsida > Malpighiales > Euphorbiaceae > Mercurialis > Mercurialis annua. The sequence continues at coordinate 50,396,527 of NC_065570.1, read as the reverse complement.
TATAAACTGTTAAAACCCTAAATTGAAATCAAAAAGAGGATGAACCGTGATTGAAGACCCTGCTAGCTTGGAGACCCTATATCAAATTATTGTAACTCTCATGCTATATCGATTTTGTTAAATTTTTGTAATTTTGTTAATTTTTTTATTAATCGTTGCATGCATGAGCACTAGTAGAGACACAGTGTTAACTATGTTATATTTTATTATTAATTTTTGGCATGAACAGTGTTTGAGTAAAAAAAAATCGCAGCTTTGAGTCTTCCTACTACACTATGCGAATGCAAAAAATCTTAGTTGGACATGTAATTGGGTATGATCATCAAATATTATGGTATATTGATTATTGTAGTGCTATGAACTTAACAATGCCCGAGTTGGTTTGTATGGCTGTGAGTTTAGGTTTAGGTGTGGATGCAGACATGTTTAAATTCTTTCATGTTTGTGATGAACAATATGTTAAATTAAACCCACTCCGTAATGAAAGAGATGTTCTCAAGATGGCACTCGATGTAGATTATAAAAAAAATGATAGATGTTCATGCATGTATGCATGTTGGTGTGAATTTATTTGAGGGCAGTGCTGCAGGGGAGAATCAGATAGATGCTCATGATGACTGTTGGTGTGAATTTATTTGAGGGCAGTGTTGCAGGGGAGAATCAGATAGATGCTCATGATGACTTCATTTATCCTGATCCTGGTGGCAATGATGGTGTGGGTGAGGATCCTGATGACAATACTGGTGTGGGTGAAAGTCAAGCTGCAGATGCTCTTGGTCAGTGTGGGAGTGAAGCTTATTTAGAAGGTGCTGCTCATTGCAATGAAGACAATCGATTTGAGGAAAGTGATCTAGAAGATTTAGACTACAGTGATCACCATAGTCTGGATCAAGATGGGGATATGGAATAAGAGGATCTTGAAGTTGTTGACATAGAAACTAATGCAAATACTGAGCGTGAGGCCAATGCTAATACTGGAGATGGAGATTCATTTCTTATAGAGTCAAATGAGCTCTATTCATGTTCAGGGGGTGATACTGATGATGATTCAAAGAAACTTAGGTACTATGAGTTCAATGAGGAGAACATGGATGACCCTGAATTTAGCATAGGTATGAAATTTAGAAGTTTTGCACAATTTAAGAAAGCAGTGAGAAACTATGGGATTAAGCATCAATATGTAATGAAGTTTAGGCCTAATGACAAGTTAAGACGCAAAGCCTATTGCAAAAATAGATGCCCCTTCAAAATATGGGCATCTAAGATGGACAAGGACAGTCTGACAGCGCATATCAAATTTGGAGTCTTAAAGCATAAATGTAGCAGGGATCATAATATTAGTCATGTTAATCCCGAGTGGATTATACAGAAATATACCGAGCAATTCGTTGATCCAAATTGGTGTTTAAGTGGAATAATTCAGGCAGTAAAGTCAAACTAGAAAGCTAGTATAGGAAGAGTAGCAGCTCTTAGGGCAAAACATATAGCTCCCCTTAAGCTAAATGTGGATGAGGCTAAACAAATGATGATGTTGAATAATTACAGGCTTGAACTAGTGAGGACACATCCTAATTCAACTATAATGTTCAAGAGGTGTGGGGGTGTGTTCGAGGGAATGTATATGTGTTTGGTACCTCTCAGGGATTGATGAGAATGATTGCACATACCCGATAGCTTGGTGTGTAGTGGATAGGGAGACAAAGGAAAATTGGATGTGGTTCCTTTCCCTATTAGCTGATGATTTACCTATCAACAATAGCTATGGATGGTGCTTTATGAGCGACAGACAAAAGGTAAAGTTTAAGTTTTATGCATTGTAATTATTAAAAAATGTTGTATGCATTGTAAGTGTAAGTGTAAGTGTAAGTGTAACTGTTAATTGTATGTTAAAAACTGCTAACTTGACATGCCTGGTATGCATATAGTTTATTAAGTGTAACTGTTAATGGCATGCATTGTAATTATTAAAAACTATTGTATGCATTGTAATTATTAAGTCTCTTTTATAGTATGCCTTGTAACTCTTAAATGTATGAAAAATGTCGTATAAACTCAAACTGTTGTATGCAATGTATTAAGTTGGCATGACAGATACGCATATAGTTTATATCTTAAAATATACTAAGTTAAATCTAGTTTAATGTATGTAAAAAAGTGTTAAGTTGGCATGACAAAATTGTAATTTTTTTTCCTGTATATGGGGACTTATACCTGCTATTGAGACCTTGTTTCTTCATGCTGAGCATAGGTTTGTTAAACACATATTATGCAATTTTATGAAAAGTTATAAGAGTAAGGCCCTTAAGGACCATCTTTGGGTATGTGCTAGAGCTCCTTATACTCAGGGTTTTGACAAATGTATGGAGGCTGTTAGAGCTATCTCCACATGTGCCCATAGTTACCAAAAGAGGATTACTTAAGGGAAGTGGACTTGGTCAACATTCGACCCCCGGTTCAAGTATGATATATTGTTAAACAATTTATGTGAGATTTTTAATCATATCTTTTTGGAAGCTAAAACTAAAGGGATTATAATTGTGAATGAAATGATTAGAACTAAGTTAATGGTCAGAATTCACAAAAAGAGGGATGCCATGCGTAGGTTGGATAGTATATTTTGCCCTAAAGTAAATGAGTTGGTTCTATAAGGCTGAATGGTCAGGAGGGAAAACATATCAAGTATTTAGGTTTGATGGTCAATTTGTGGTTGATAAAGGGGAGCTTACATGTACATGTAGGAGGTGGAAACTGACAGGCATACCCTAGCATCATGCAATTGCTATAATGCATGACAATAATGAGGACCCTCAAAATTTTATGTATGACTGCTATAGGATTTCCGCTTATGTTGAGACATATAGATATCTACTCAATCTAACAAATGGCAAAGACCTATGGCCTAAAAGTAATGATCCACCAATTATACCCCTTAAGCATGTCAATTCAGAAGGGGCAGAAAACAATTATTGAGAAGAAAGAAAGATGATGATATAGGCAATGGGAAAGTCATAAGAAAAGGTACCATCTTAAAGTGTTCCCACTGTGGTAAGAGAGGGCACAATAAAAAAGTACATGAAAAGGAAAATGGTGCTACTCCTATAAATATGATTTAAATGATTTGTAAATGATTTAAATTTCATAGTTAACCTTATTTAACTTACATTTGTATAGGGCACCAGTAGAATGCCTCTTGGACCTACAGATTCTACCTTGACTCCACCTGCTTCTACTCAAGATGAGCAAGAAGCTACTGGTCTGAGTGATCTCATGCCTCAAGAAGCTGTTGGTCTGAGTGATGAGATGCCTCCACTAGTTGGTACTCAAGAAGAGATGCCTCCACCAGTTTCTACATAGGAAGACCAAGAATATTATTATGGTCCCCAGGATGAACATGTTCCTCCACCTGCAAATTCTACACAAAATCATATGTCGAAGGTAAACATTGTCATTCTATGATGCATAATTATATAGTGAATCATGCTAGCATAAATGTGCTTTAGAATGATGCATAATTATATAGTTATTGTTGCTATGATGTTTGTAAAGTTGTTATTGCTTTAGCATTGTAAATGTTGTTTTATTTCAGAAACACACACCAAGTGAGGATTTGGTGGGTCAGAAGACAAGGAGGCCGGTGGACATTACCAGACCTCCAGCTAAGGGGATGGAGAAAGGAAAGCAAAAAGTTAATGCTAAGACTTGTGCAGCTCCAACTAGATCTGGAAGATCCAAATCTACAGCTCCAACTTCAACCAGCCTCCCAAAATCAATAAGTGTGAACAAAGTGAGCAAAGTAAAGCTTGGAAGACCAACTACTTCTGCAAGAGCCATATCTTGAGCTAAATGGACTCAGACAACTATGCAGCCAACTCCAACTACTCTTGGGAAACTCAAATTTGAAGCTAAAAGGACTCAAACAACATGCATCCTAAAACTCCAACTACATCCACAGCCTCCAGTGCTCACAAAGTCCCAAAGTACCACATCTATTATCCTCTCAACAACAAAGAAGAGAACGATATGGGTTCCATGGGGCATATCTCAAAGAAAGAGCTTTAAAGTTAATAATAGGGACAATTTTTGGTGGAAGCGTGTGACATCAGTACTTTTAATTTTTTATGTTATTTTGTTACAATGGGGGGGACCATTGTTAGGATTTTTTTTGGGAGAATATTAAACTCTTGCTTTTGTCAAGTTAGCGGTGCATTATTGCATTGCATCTACCTCACCACTTCCTTTTTTACAATGTGTTGTTAAGTTGGTGTATTTAGGTTGAATAATTAACTCTTGTTCTGTACTTTCAGTGGTGTAAATTTTTGAATTTAATAAATGCAGCAGCTCATGCCAAATTATGACTCATATTTCAATCTCTTCTCTTTTTCTCTATGTCTGTATTCAATATTTTAATATCCAGCTTCTGCAAATAACTTATGCCAAATTGTACTACTAAGTTACATTCAAGGTTATTTGAATCAGAATTCAACACTTAACTTCCATTACTAACATAATTGAGTTACATTCAATCATACTAACAACAAACTATCACACCATAATCAGACATAGCAAAGCTGGATTAGAGGAACATCACAACTACAACCGTTGCATTCAACCTAAACTAATTGCAGCTCCATTTTTTTAGAAAAAAATACAAAAACTATAACCACTACATATTTCACATAAGTCTATTTCGATGTCTTATTATAATTTTCCATTTCTGGTGTATCCACCTTTTCCAGCAGTCCAAACAGAAGAGATCCTGTTCTATTAGGCATAGTCTGATCAAATCAGTAGAAGTAATCACAACCACCTCCAGACTGTTTATTCAGAATTGAAAAATTTTAGTTTCAAAATCAGAAAGCTAAACAAAAAAAAAATCAAGTTTACTAAATAAAATTACTAGATAATGTGGCAACCAAAGAGTCGCCATCCTGGGTTCGCTTGAGTCCAAAATGTCTTTAGCACTGCAGGTTCAAATCAAAGCAAAAAATAAAACTTGGATATTCCATTTCAATGGAAAAGAATTTACGTTTCGGGTTGAGAAAATAGAGAAATTAGAGTTCAGAGATATTTAGTGATCGAAGAAATGAGGGAACATTAGGGTACAAAGAAATTGGGGAAGTGATAACGTAGCACATCTAGTAGGGGCGAAGCAACCTCGCCAGGAACGAATATCACTAAGTCAAGCATTTCACCGACCTGGTAACAATGTCCGACCTTCTTGAAACCACAGAACGCATGACTTGGGGGGTCACCGGATCGATGGGAATTCAAACATCATCCGAGACAATCATGCCTGATAAGGTCGGACCAAGAATCTTACCCGAGCTCTGACGTATGTTCAACTCAGACCTGAGCCGAGCTCCGAGCTCCTAAGCCCGAAAGATTGGACCATCTGGTTCGAGCTCGGGGCTGCTCCAGATACGGGAATTATGATAACTTGACTCCCAAGTTATCCGGGCTCCGAGGTTCCGTCCAAAGAGCGCTCACTCGTGTACCAGATCCTGGGACCACAGAAGATCTTCTGACAGGTACGTGAGGAATGTTCCCTCTGACACACCTAACAACCCGTGCCTCCCGCAGGGATATTCTACCACGTCAGCATAACTGATTTCTGGGACCACTGGGCTCACAGCCTGCCAGCAAGGCAGGTTTGTCCTTAAACCCTAACTATAAATAGAGGGTTTAAGGACAAACCCTAGGTAATTTCTTTTTCTCTACTCAAAACACCCTCTTTTCTCTTCTTCTTCTTCCTCTACCTAAAATCTTACTTGAGCGTCGGAGTGAACGTCCGGTGACCCCCACCGGAGTTCTTTCTGACCTCTGTCTGCTTGTGGTGTGCAGGTCGCTACAGCTCGGATTCAGTTTGGTGATTTATCACTTGGCGCCGTCTGTGGGAAACGTTTTGTATTCCCTTGTTCTACTCTGGTTCTCTTGACGTTGCTAATCAGATCTTGACAAGAAACAATGGCTGATGATCCTGTTTTGGACAGGGTAGATCCTCTGGGAACTACGGTTACCGACGCTAACTTGGTTGGGGGAGTCTCTGCTAGTGGTCGGACCTCTGTGATCACTGGCTTAACTCCTCCGGCGAATGCTCAGGTGGGAGGATCCAGAGCCTCCGGCAGTGGAGCTGGATTTGTGCCTTTATATGGGTTGGAAAACTATCCAAGGGCAAACCCTCTTGCTTCAGATCCAAGTCACACCCACTTATCAACACCAGGAACCACCGTGCCTCAGAGTTTCCTCCACAATAACTTGTCTCCCACTCAACTCAACTTTCCGGTAGACGCTACACTGGTGGCTACGGGAACAGGAACAACTCCTGGGCAGGATATACCTCCGGCGGTCTTACAAGCTCAAGAATATTTGGAATACATGGCTCGACAACTGCACCAGGCCCAGCAGATGCATTTTGCAGTCATGTCCCAGTATTACCCCAATTACAATACCTCAGCCACCCCTGTGGCTCCACCGCCTCGAGCTGCTGAGTTTCAGGATGGTCGTCCTCCGAGAGAAGAAGGTCGGAGCGACCACCCACGACCCAGACCTAGGGGTCCTACAGAGCATCAAGCACCCAGAGGCGAAGATCATCGTGACACTAATCTGCCGAGAGACGAAGGTCGGCACGATCGCCCTTTTCCGAGAGACGAAGGTCGGAATGATCCTCCTCCTCCTCGAAGGGAGGGGGTGCAAGACGAGAATCTACCACCGGGGACACAGCGCGGAGACGCTGGTTTGGGGAGGGGAGACCCAGACCCGGAGGCAGATCCTCTGCGGACCGCGAGAGCAGGAGCTCCACCGGTCAGGAGAAACGGGGCCGAGAGTGTTCACAGTTCGGGGGCAGCATCTCAGCATCAGAAAACTTTGCATGACGAAGTTACTCGTCTAGTCCAGGCCGAGCTGGATAGGCATAAAGGGCACAAGGCAGAATCTCGACCTTTTACTACCTGTGGCATTGCTAGCCCTTTGTCAAAGGCTATATGGGATGACCCATTTCCAGATAAGTTTAAATATCCGCCCATTGACAGATATAACGGTAAATCCGACCCGATGACTCATTTAAGTTGCTTTCAGGTTGCCATGGGAGTTCAAAGTGTCTCGGACGCCACGGTGTGCAAAGTTTTCCCTTCAACATTAAGTGATGCAGCGCAAAAATGGTACCAGAACCTCAAAGAGGGCTCTATTACCAGCTTCAGGGAGCTCGCCATGGCTTTCAAAACTCATTTTGCCCCGAGCATCGAACGAAAGAAAAGATCCAGTGATTTGAAGAAGTGCTTTCAGAAGCCTGGAGAAAGTTTAAAAGCTTACATTGCTCGGTTCAATGCCGAGGCGATCATGATAGAAGATTTGAACGATGATACCGCCATCGATGCTATGAAAGATAACACCAGCATGCAAGTCTTCCGAGACAGCCTGATCACCAACCCGGTTGACACTTACACCGAGTTGATGGACAGGGCTTGGAATTATATCAATCTTGACGAGGAAAGGCAGAGGAAGTCTTATGGGACGGCTAGCCCAGTTCCCAGTAAAACGCAGAATACTCAGGGATCTAACCGTAACCAAGATCGGTACCGACCTCTGAACGAGACTTCGGGGTACAGAGGTAACAAGCCATTCAATGCTCAGACCAGTCCGCCAAGTACGGGGCCTGGTACTAAGCCAAGTTTCAGTATTGGAGGGGGAACGGAAGGATATGTAGATCGAGCAGGAGTGCCGAGACAGTATGTACCACTCAATACTCCGAGGGAACAAATTCTATCATGGATCAAGCACAACAACGAAGAAATTCGTTACCCGCCGAGGCTAGTGAAAGATGGAGACCGATCCAAGTTCTGTGATTTTCATGATGGTTACGGCCACGAAACAGAGGAGTGTGGACGTTTGCGAAGTGAATTAGACAAATTGGTCTGCCAGGGGCGATTACAACATTTTGTTGTGGCCAAGGAGGGCCAAGATCGAGGAAATACGAGGGTCAACTCGGTCAGGTCGGAGCCCGGGGGGAGTAGGGAAGCCCAATCCCCATCAAAGAAAACACAAGTCACGGGGGTAATTAACACAATCTCGGGAGGAACCTCAGAGTCCGAATATGGTCGCAAGCGCAGAAAGAAAAAGCAAAAGATGGTCATGTCGGTATCTACTGGGTCGCCATGGCCTAACATTGTTTTCGGGCCAGAGGATGCGAAGGGAGTAGATTTTCCTCATGAAGACGCCTTGATCGTATCAGCCATCATTGGATCGAAATGGGTAAAACGATTGCTAGTGGACGATGGAAGCTCGGTTAACTTGTTGACTCTGTCAGTCTTTTTGACAATGGGAGGATCCAAGACGGACCTCAAGCCAGTGAACATTCCTCTCCTGGGGCTGGGGGGAGCTCCGGTCACCCCAGAGGGCATGGTCGAGCTAGATCTGGAGCTCGGCATCGAGGTACCTCAGGAGGACGGAACAGAGGGAATCCTGGCGGAACCAACACGGAAGGTACGTTCGCTGTTCATGATAGTTGACATGCCTCTTGCTTATAATGGTATTCTTGGTAGACCTATGTTGTATAGCACAGGTGCAGTGACTAGTATTCGTTACTTGATGATGAAAATCCCAGTGGAAAACGAGGTCATAACTATCAGGGGAAACCAAACCCTGTCCAGGCAATGTTACATGGCCACTATGGGCAGCACGGTGGAAACGATGAACATCGATACACCCGAGCTGCTCATCAGAGAGAAAAAAGCTCAGAAACCCCGAGAAAACTTAGAAACGATTGAACTTACAGAGGGATCCGAGATGTATGTAAAGATGGGGGTAGACTGGCCAGACGAGCACCGAGAAGCTATCATAGCTCGGATAAAACAGTATGTGGAGGAGTTTACCAACAAGCCAGAGGATATTGGAGGGGTAGACCCTAAGATCATCTCGCATAAGTTAAACGTGGATGCGAAATGCAAGCCTGTCAAGCAAAAGAAAAGAACTTTCTCTCTAGAGAAACAGATTGCCATCCGAGACGAAGTGGAGAAGCTCTTGAAAGCCGGGTTCATCAGGAAAGTAGACTACCCTGAATGGCTGGCTAACGTAGTCTTGATCAAAAAGTCCAACGGTAGATGGAGGCTTTGTATAGATTTCACTGATCTAAACAACGCCTGCCCAAAGGACAGTTTTCCTCTGCCAAACATTGACCAACTGGTGGACGCGACGTGCGGATTTGCGGTCTATGCATTTTTAGATGCTTCTCAGGGATATCACCAGATCCCGATGAGTAAAGATGACGAAGAAAAAACAGCTTTCACAACGGATCTGGGGACCTATTGTTACCAGAAGATGCCTTTTGGTTTGAAAAATGCTGGGGCAACTTATCAAAGACTCATGAATCATGTTTTTAAAGATCAACTGGGCAAAAATGTCGAGGTTTACGTGGATGACATAGTCGTGAAATCTAAAGGGATCGAGGAACATGCAGAAGATCTGGCAGAAACTTTTGAAAAGCTGAAAGGTTTTAACCTTAAGCTGAACCCGGAAAAATGCGTTTTCGCGGTACGCTCGGGGAAATTCCTAGGGCACCTCATCTCGGAGAAGGGCATTGAGGCCAACCCGGAGAAAATCGAGGCAGTATTGAGCATGAAAGCACCCAGCTCGGTGAAAGAGGTACAAAAGTTGAACGGGAGAGTAACGGCGTTGGGCAGATTCATGAGTTGCTCGGCCAAACGATGTTTGCCATTTTTCAAAATCCTGAAGAATACAAAGAATTTCAAGTGGACAGAGGAGTGTAACGCAGCTTTTGAAGAGCTGAAGGTTTACCTCAGCACACCCCCGGTGCTGGGTAGACCTGAGCCTGGGGAAATCTTATACTTGTATCTTTCGGTGAATGACGAGACAGCAGCAGCAGTCCTGGTGAAGGAGGATAAGGGTCTGCAAACCCCAGTTTACTATCTCAGCAGGGTCTTGAAAGGCCCGGAGGTCAGATACCCAAAAATCGAGAAATTTGCTTTGGCTTTGAAGGTGGCGGCTGAAAAGCTAAGGAGATATTTTGAGGCTCACATCATTGTAGTACGTACGAACCAACCTCTGAGAAAAGCATTGCAGAGGCCAGAGATGTCGGGACGGCTGGTCAGCTGGTCGGTCCAGCTGGGAGGATATGACATCCGGTATGAACCAAGACCGGCTCTGAAAGCACAAGTATTGGCAGATTTCATAGCTGAGACTACTGCAAGCGACCAACCCGAAGAACCTGATGAACAACTTCTACGGTGGGTCTTAGAAGTTGACGGGGCATCAAATCTAGATGGATCGGGGGCAGGCGTAGTCTTGAAAGGCCCTCACGGAGTCACACTCCGAAGCTCGGTAAAATTTGATTTCCCGGCATCCAACAATGCCGCGGAGTATGAGGCTCTGTTGATCGGATTGAGAATGGTAAACGTGGTCAAGGCCGAGCACGTAACAATAAGAAGTGATTCTCAGTTAGTTGTTTGTCAAACTCTGGGTACTTTTGAAGCTCGGGATTCGGAAATGAGGAGATATGTAGACAGAGTCAAGTTCTTCTTGAACAAGATTCAGGAGCTCGGAGGAAAATGGGTAATAGAGCAAGTTCCTCGTTTGGAAAACCAAGAGGCCGATGTATTGGCCAAAGCAGCAACAGTGAACGAAAAGATACCAGGAGTCCATTTCTCTGTTCAAAAGCATTCCAGTATCGACAACTATGAAACCATTTTTCTAACTCAGCCCTTGGAAAACTGGATGCAAGGTATAGCCCACTACCTGATGGATGGAACTCTGCCAGAAAACAGAGATAAAGCCTACAAAATCTTGCGACAAGCTCCGTACTACGCGTTCCTCGACGGAGTCTTGTACAGAAAGTCATTCACCCACCCGTGGTCGAGATGCTTGACAGCTGAGGAAGGAGAGTATGTGTTGAGAGAGATACATGAGGGTATTTGTGGGGCACACATAGCCCCTCGCATGTTGGCCAAGAAAGCAGTGTTGCAAGGCTACTACTGGCCCCTGATGGTCAAGCAAGCAGAGGAGATAGTAAAGAAGTGTGAAAACTGCCAGAGACACCAGAATATCCGACATGCTCCTACTGCAGAGCAGTGTCCTATTACCAGTCCTTGGCCATTTGCAACTTGGGGAATTGACATCCTAGGTCCTTTCACGCCAACCACGGGGCAGAAAAAATTCTTGATAGTGGCAGTAGATCACTTCACAAAATGGCTTGAGGTAGAGGCAGTGAGCACCATCACGGAAGCTCGGATCCGAGACTTCTTCTGGAGGCAAATTGTGTGTCGCTTCGGTATACCCAGAGCTTTGGTCACCGACAACGGAAAACAGTTCAACTGTCGAGCTTTCAAAGAATTTTGCAACGACTTGCACATCGACCTGCGTTTCACTTCAGTAGTTCACCCGCAGAGCAATGGGATGACCGAAGTAACCAACCGGACGATCCTAAAAGGGCTCAAGGCCAGGCTAGGGGAGTTCGACAGACAGTGGCTGGAAGAGCTACCGAAGGTCATATGGGCTTACAGAACCACGCCAAGGGCAGGCACAGGAGAAACCCCGTTTTCTCTAACATATGGGTGCGAGGCAATGATACCGGTGGAAATCGGGATGCCAACTCTAAGGGTCCAGTTCTTCGATGAGGCTAAGAACGAGGAAGAACAGAAATTATGCTTAGACCTGCTGGAAGAGCGAAGAGAACAGGCAGCGCTCAGAATCGAAGCATACAAGCAAAGAATGGCCAAGTATCATAACAAGAGAGTTAAACCCTTGAGTTTCCAAGTCGGCGATCTGGTCCTACGACGGGCAGATATTGCTAAGGGAAATGCTGGAGTGGGAAAGCTCGAACCTAACTGGGAAGGCCCCTATCGAGTCACTGAGGTCGGACGAGCAGGAGCTTATAAAATAGCACACATGTCGGGCAGAGTGCTCCCGAGAACTTGGAACTCCCAGGTTCTTCGGAAATACTATCAGTAGTTACTTGTTTTCATTTTCGAGGTACCTAGGGGTTTTTTCACTTATGTTTGAGTTAGGCTTTTGTAAAACTCAAACATAAGTTTTTCCCCTCAATGAATAAAAAAGATTAAAAAGAATTCATGTCTTTTTCAAAACCCGAGCACTTTACTCGGTAAAAAATCCACGGGCTATGTGCCATCTACGGGCTATGTGCCATCTACGGGCTATGTGCCATCCACGGGCTATGTGCCACCAGCGGGCTATGTGCCACCAGCGGGCTATGTGCCATCCACGGGCTATGTGCCATCTACGGGCTATGTGCCACCAGCGGGCTATGTGCCATCTACGGGCTATGTGCCATCTACGGGCTATGTGCCATCCACGGGCTATATGCCATCTACGGGCTGGGTGCCACCAACGGGCTGTATGCCGCCCGCGAGCTATGACAATCCCGGGCCACCCAGAGATAACAAGTTATCCACGCCGAGCAACTTGATCAAGCTCGACCTATGAACAACTAAGAACTTACCCTAGCATTTTTTATCCCAATTCTAAGTCAAGAGCCCACGTATAAAAACAACATAGAAACTAGAAAATTTTTACTACTAGAAGGAACTCGGAAACTAAGCTAAGTTAGCCATGAAAAAACTTCATTCAGAAAGATAACAGGCAAACCGGCAGGTAAAAAAAAAAAAAAAAAAAAAAACAAGATATATATACTAAGGTCAAAGTGACCAAACTTTGCAAAAATATGCCAAGCGTAACAAAGGAGCTCGGAGCTCAACATTACAAAAACAATGGAAAATTCATTCAGAAAAAACAAGTATACGAAAGGAAATATTCAAACTAGCAAAAAGAGCTCAAAGCTCAAACATCCCAAAAATTTACAAAGACAAGGAAAATTGTTCAAAACTATAAAACTAAAAACTAAATTGTTCAACAATTACAAAAACAAATTGCCTCAGTTTGGGCCCTCGCCCTGATCATCGGCCAGATAATCTTCAATATCTGCCGGTATGTCATAATCTTCGGGCAGCTCTTTAGCTCGGCGGTGCAGCTCCAGCACGTCCAGTTTGAAGTCCGAAACATCAACGTTAGCTCCAAACCGGCCCCTCACATACTCCCCGGCCTGGACCTCCCCGACATACAGCATTTTCCGGAAGTCTTCATACAGACCTTCTTCCCGAGCTGCAGACTCGGCGACTTTAGCCTCAGCATCTCCGACTCGCTTGGTGGCCTCCTCCAGCTTCTTTTTCTGGTCATCCACGGTGTCCCGGAGCCCTTTGCTCGCCAACTCATTCCGGCGCGTTAGGTCGGCCAGCTGCTTTGAAAAATCCTCTTTGTCAGCAGCCTTCTCGGTCTCCAACCGACCAACATCCTTCCGCAAAGACTCCAGGACTCCCAAGTCCTCGACACGCCGGTCCTCGGACTCCTTCAGCTGGTTTTCTAAACTTGCCACCAAGGAAGCCCCTTCCGAGGCCCTCCTCTCCGCCTCGACAGCTCGTTTCTCAGCATCCCGGAGACTAGACCTCGCAGACAGCAGAAGGTCCTTGGCAAGAAGGAGGTCAACCTCGTTCTTATTGGCGTTTTGGTCGGCCAAGTAAGACATCTGCGCAGCCTGCAATACAAACAAAGCATGATTCATGACTAGATAAAAGCAAACACTTAGAAAAATTTTAGCCAGACTAAAAAATACCTGAAGGCAGAGAGAGGAAACCGCAGCCAGCAAATTCTCGGGCTTGTGCGTCTTGTAGTGGGCCAGATCTATGGGCAGCGTGGTCACCCGGGCTACGTCCCCCGCAATGGGCAGCTCGGTCAATGTCGGGCGGGCCCCATCGTTATGACGGCTCACCCACTCGGCAAAGCTGGTCCTAGTTATCGTCTGAGGACCAGGGGCGGTGGTGCTTGTATCAGAGGAGATCTCCGGCAGATCCGGGATCTCGCGTCTAGGCCTGTGAGTGCTCGGGCCACCTCCCCCAGGAGCTCCTTCCTCGGGAACCTCCTCAGCTCGCCTTGGTCCCACCACGGTCTCGGCCGACCCTAGGTCCACGAACGGAATGTCCCCCACGGGTTCTGCAGTAGGGGGAACATCAATCCCTCCGGGCAGTTGAACCCGAAGCGGGATAACGTGAATGCCAGCAGTCGAGGTCCCTTGATCACCCGCAACCCGCGGAGCCGAGGTCGCATCCGCAGCAGCTTTTGGAACAGACGGGGGCGCCGGAGTGGCAGCTCGGGCTGCCGGTCTTTTGCGTTTCTTACTCGCGAGCTTGGCCACATCAATATTATTCACTACAGGAAACAACCAACAACAATCAAAATAAAAACAAGCAAGTTCATAAAAAAAAAAAAAAAAAAAAAAAACAAACAACAACAACAGCACAATGAAAACAAGCACCAGGATCCGAACTCTTCCAGAATTCAAAAAACTTCTTCGGACAAAGATCATCAGCATGAGCTTTGTCCGCCACGGGAGAAGCATCCCGGAGCTTAATAATATCGGCCCGTTCCAGAGGGGCAGGGGTATGGAACCATTTTTCTGGTTTATAACACTTGTCCTGCCAAGCAGTCACCATCCCCTCAAAGGCAGTCGGGTGGGTGATCTGGAAGTAATCCTCTTTGAAATCCCTTAAGGAGTCAGTTATCCCAGTAACTAAGCCTCCTACCACCTCTTTCCTCTCTCCTCGAAGCCGGATGTACGCGAAATGATTCCGATCTTTAAACGACAACAGGTACAAGCAGCAGAACAGTCGCATAGAATCTACCACCCCGGTCTGCCGACACAACTCCAGGAAGCAAGAATAATGCCGAACTCCGTTCGGATGAATCTGAGATAGCGGCACCTCGAAATAATTGCTTAAACGCTTGTACTGCTCCGAGATAGGGAAGCGGATCCCGGACTGGAGATGCTCCAGGGTCAGCATGATAGTGCCCTTCGGAGGCGCGTCGTTCAGCTTTTTCCCCTCCGGGATCACGGACAGTTGGTACTCTACCGGGATACCAAAAGTGGCCCTCACGGCCTCCAAAAACCCAGTCGTGCACCGAGACGCTTTAATATCACGATCATCAGGTCGGCCACTAGCATCCACGGTTGTGCTTTTCCCCTTTACTTTCTTCGGGACTTGAGGTTGGGAGGTCCCTACCTCCTCTGGCTCCGAGAAGTTAGCTCGACTAGAGCGAACAACGTGAAATTCAACAGACGCCTCAGCTGTCCCTTGATCATTATCATCATATCCCACCCCTTCCTCGCGATCTGATGGGTCACCCGACATACCTAAAGACACAGAAACCAGCTCGGATGAGACAAGCTTCACTAACAAAAATAAACTAGCTAAGACTCAAAGGTACGAATCAAAAGACAATTTTAGAGGGTGACACCATCAGAAACACGAAGACAACGAACTTGAATTTCCAGATTTTTGGAAATCCACACCCCAAACAAGAACATGAAAAACACGCATGAACCTCCAGATTTCTGGAAATCCATGTCTCACAACAAAATCACAGAGAAACAAAGGCATGAAACATGAAAATCCTAAACAGATACACTAACGCAAGGAAGAACTCAGTCAAAATATAAGAACATGCATCTAAACCAGAAAAACAAGAAACAAACAGCAAATCAGAAACACTCACTTGTGCAAAGGAACGAGGAATTCTGGAGAAGACGATCGTGAATACAGAGAGTATCTGGAAAACAGAGGCAAACACAGCAGATGAAGCTTCAGCAACCAGGAAACGAAGACTTGGAGAAGACAAAGAACAGAAATCTGGTGATTCGCAAGAACAGGTTTCTTTTTCTTCAAAGGCAGAGAGAGAACAGAAATGGAGAAAGGAAGCGAAAAGTCTCTCAGTTTGAAAAACCAAATTTATAACGGAAGAAAAGAGAGGGAAAACCAAAAGGCACCTCTTAAATTTTCTCTCTCTTCCCATTAAGCGTGACTCCTAGAAACCAGCACCAGCAATAACTGCTAGACACGTGGCTCAAATGTAAGAAGAAATACAACCGCCATCAAGGAAATCCATCCCACCAGCTGTCAGAAGAGACAACTCGACAGTCACGTCCTTTCACATAACCATATCAGCTCACCCATCTTCCTGACAAGAGGCTCGGTGTCAGAGATCACCCAAAAACAAAGCAAGCATGCCCAGACTCACGTGACCTAATAACTCGGATAACACTACCATCTCGGACATAAATATCCGACACACTGAGGGGGGACTAGTGATAACGTAGCACATCTAGTAGGGGCGAAGCAACCTCGCCAGGAACGAATATCACTAAGTCAAGCATTTCACCGACCTGGTAACAATGTCCGACCTTCTTGAAACCACAGAACGCATGACTTGGGGGGTCACCGGATCGATGGGAATTCAAACATCATCCGAGACAATCATGCCTGATAAGGTCGGACCAAGAATCTTACCCGAGCTCTGACGTATGTTCAACTCAGACCTGAGCCGAGCTCCGAGCTCCTAAGCCCGAAAGATTGGACCATCTGGTTCGAGCTCGGGGCTGCTCCAGATACGGGAATTATGATAACTTGACTCCCAAGTTATCCGGGCTCCGAGGTTCCGTCCAAAGAGCGCTCACTCGTGTACCAGATCCTGGGACCACAGAAGATCTTCTGACAGGTACGTGAGGAATGTTCCCTCTGACACACCTAACAACCCGTGCCTCCCGCAGGGATATTCTACCACGTCAGCATAACTGATTTCTGGGACCACTGGGCTTACAGCCTGCCAGCAAGGCAGGTTTGTCCTTAAACCCTAACTATAAATAGAGGGTTTAAGGACAAACCCTAGGTAATTTCTTTTTCTCTACTCAAAACACCCTCTTTTCTCTTCTTCTTCTTCCTCTACCTAAAATCTTACTTGAGCGTCGGAGTGAACGTCCGGTGACCCCCACCGGAGTTCTTTCTGACCTCTGTCTGCTTGTGGTGTGCAGGTCGCTACAGCTCGGATTCAGTTTGGTGATTTATCAGGAAGGTAACCAGAATTTAGGTTTTTTTTATGATTTGGGGATTTTTTGGTGCAAAAATATGAAGGGAATAAAAGAGAGTTTGGGGAAAATAAAGATTTATTACCGTAAGATTTAATATTTTTTTGTTGCCGTTGAGTGAATGTGACATCCCGTTGAGGTAGAAAATGATACTTGGGTGATGTGTAAATATGCTGAGTTGAACATATCAGGCCTCATTTAAGAGAAAACAATGCGTTTAGTGAGGGTGATATCATGTTAAAATAATTAGTTCAATTCAGTGTCATTTTTATAGTAAAACTTTGTTTAGTGACCGTTTTGTATTTAGTATTGATCCAGGAAATTCAATATCCATTTATGAACTTGTTTATGCTAAATTACAAAGAAAAGAAGGCGACGCTGATATGGTTGTACATTGCTTGTATGTTGTCCTTTCCTAGGAGACTAAATTTTGTGGGCGGTGGAAAAAGCGAAGCAATAAATAAAATATTATGACATGGCAAACTAAACAATAAAGTGGATGGTGTTTACCAATTTTTGTACTCTCTCCGCTTTAATAAAATTATACACTTTACCTTTATCACACAGTTTAAGAAAAATAATTATTATTTATAAATTTTATAAAAAAAAATTACTTTTTTTATCATATCCCTATTTAATATAGGGTACATTTGTAATTTATTTTTAATTGGGAAAAGGATCAATTATGCCCTTAACGTTTGCCTCAAGGATCAAGCAAGCCCTCAACGTTTAGAAAGGTTCAAATACGCCTCTAACATCAGGCCCCCATTTTTACTTACAAATGAAATGTTGGAGCCTGATTGTCAAAATTGGAGGGTCTGATTGTTCATTTTTCAAGATGTTGGGGGCATATTTGAACCTTTCCGGACGTTGAAGGCTTGCTTGATCCTGGAGGCAAATTTTAAGGCATAAATAACCCTTTTTCCTTTTTAATTTAATTAATAGTGAATTTTGAATAGGAGTAATATAGAAAAACTGAGTGTAAAGTTAGTTACTTTTTGAAAGAGATAAAAAAAATTCAAAGTGGACAAATCTATTGGGATGGAAGGAGTATAAATTTTGATAAAACCATCTTTGGCTTCCTATCAGTAATAATATTAAGTAAAACAATTTATCTTTTGTTAATAACTAATAATTTAAAACAATTTAAATTAATAGCCTTAAATTATTAATTAATAATTATTAACAAAAAAGATAAATTAATCAAATTAATTCTATTAAATTGGTCAAACCTATTAATATATAAAAAAAAGTATTAAATTAATAAATAAATTTTAAAATTATTAGTTATAATTAAAGCAAATTAAATTAACCAAACAATCTAAATCAACTTAATTTCATAAGATTCATCGAAGAAATATCTACTACTGCAATATATATAATAATGTACTTTTTATAAATCAAAACAAAAATATGAAAAGTAAAAATAAAATATATTTTTTAGATAAAGACGAAATTATGTTCGTATTTTTGGATAGTGTTGGTGTTATGCCACATTTTTTCAATCAAACTTAATCGGACTCCATTAATTGGGGTTAATGGACCAAATAATAACCCTTATCTAGAAGCATGTAGGCCAAACCCACAAGAGAAATTGCAAGGAAATCACTATTTAATTTCTCAAAGCCACCATCAAACTAATTAAGCACACACCGGTTTTGCTTAATAGCACACCAAAAACACCATCAAATCCAATCAAGCCATTCATTTCTAATCAAACAGTTGAAATTAAAACTTTATTTTTGTTTTGTGCAGACCAAGTAGTGCTCACATCACTTATGTTATGCTATAAATACAAGTCACTTATCAGCTCTATTCTTATCTTTCACCACCCCACTGGGGGCCTCATAGCCTACACACCAACTTTTTTAAAATTTCTAAATCTTTTTATTAGTAAACACAAACCTCTCCCTTCTTCTTAATTTGCTTCTCTACATAGTACCAAATTCAAACTGTTAGTGCTTAATTCATTACTCCCTTGTTTGAATATTTCTTTTTCTTGCATATTTTCTTGGATGAAAATTGGTTTTTTCTTTCTTTTTAGACATATTTTTTTTTCTTTCTTGATGTTTTTCCTTATGGATCAAAATTGATTTTTTTTCTTTTTCTTTAAACATTCTTTCTTGTTTTTGGCTTGTGAAATGATAATTCTTGTTTCTTTATTTCTTGCATCAAATTTGGTTATTTCTCACACAAATTTTCTTGGTTTTTGCTGTTTTACTTCAATATATCCATTCTTGAAATTCTCTTTTTCTTGAATTAAAATAGGTTTCATGCACAAACTTTCTTGGGTTTTGCTTTTTTTGCCTCAATATATCAGTTCTTGAAATTCTCTGTTTTCTTGAATCTAAATTGGTTCTTTCATGCACAAAATTTTCTTGGTTTTTGCTTTTTTTTGCCTCAAAATCTCCATTCTTGAAGTTTTATTCTTCTTGGATCAAAATTGGTTCTTCTATCCACAAATTTTCTGGATTTTTTTTTCACTTTTTCTTGTTTTCTTAAGGATTATGTATTGATTAATTATGTTTTTCTTGTTTCAGATAATTGATCAACTGAATGGTGGAGTTTCCATTAAAGAGCAAGAACACAGCATTCCCTCCAATTCCAAAGAGAGGAAGGGTCAAAGCTCAAATTTTCGAGAGCTTAGCCAGGACTGTCATCTCCGCCACCACCAAAGCAACTAGAAAACATGGCGGAGACCGCGACGGAGATAGCGGCAGCTCTTCCCCTGCAATTCCACCACCTAGTCCTCGCAATTCTGATGCCAACTCAGATATGAACTGAGTTCTGTTCTGGTTTGCTGGTCTATGTAATCAGCTTAAACATGCAAGGGTATTAAAATATGGGATCATTAAACTTTTGTGTTATTTTATTTTAGTCAGAAAATTTTAATTTATTTCGATTTGAACACTGAATTTTAAAATTATAAACATTAAAAAGTTTTTTTAGTAATTTTGGCCAAATGAAACTACATGGTACATGGCAATTGGCCTGAAATTATTAAGAAGGTTTATGTTGTTTGTAAGTTTGAAATTTAGTGTCTAAATCGAAACGAATTAAAGTTTTATAACAAAGATGAATTAACACAAAAGTTCAGGGGTTCTGAAAACTTAATACCGACAATCAACATGTGTCCCCTGCATAACTCATATTTGAGATAGTTTAATCAGGGGTAAATGTGTCTTTCAAACGCATTTGTTTCTTGATTTTGTGATTTAAAAGTTGTGTGTTGTTAGTTAATAGTTAATATGTTTTTTTGTGGATGTTTAATTAGTAGGGGCATCTCAGTAATCCCCTGTTTGTTGTAATATTATCATTTCTAATGTTTTTAGAGAAGAGATGATAATTATGGGTTTTCTTGGTATCCAAAAGTGTGTGCGCTTTTGTATTTTTTTTCTTTCAGTTGGGTCATGTTCAGTTGTAATTCTGTTTTGTGTTTTTATTAAATAAGGGCAATGAATTTTGTGTTTGCTTTTGGAATATTCTCTTTTTCTTTGTCTTTTATTCTGATGATTATTAGCATGGCTTTCTTTTATTTTTTTATTTAAAAAAGAATCATTTATATACTTAATCTTTGATTTTATGGTCAAATAAGCTCTCAACGTTTAGAAAGACCAAATAATTCCACTGAATTTCAAAAAGTTAACAATCAACCTTCCGATATTGACTACTAGATTCTGAACGTCACATTTATGTGTCAAAATTGGGGTTTGATACCTTTTTGGTGAGGGCTTACTTGATCATGTAGTTAAATTTTTAGGGGTATAAATAATTCTTTTTCTTTTTATTTATTGAAGATTGAATGGGTATCTATTAACTATAAAGTTGAAAATATTTCATTAATTTATATAAATTCTTGGAATAATAAATTTTCATCAAAATAGATGAATATCATTACATAACTATATGAAAACTCAAATTCAAAATTTATATAATTCTCATAATTTAAAATATGAATCGGATTATTCCCTGGTGGTTCGTATTACCAGACTTCTTCAGTGAAGCTTTTAGGTTGACTAATGTAATAGGAATCAAGTTCATTTGCTGAAAATAAGATACATTTATATAAATTTGACCAAGAAAATTAAACTAAACCCCCAAAATTGTGTACCTTTTCCTTTCTTGTTAAAGTTAATAGTCCTCCTAAAACTAAAAACTTTTTTTCTTCTTCATCTTTTTAAGGGTGGGAGAAGAAGATTTTTCCGGTTAACCGGAAAATCATCTTCTCTCCGCCCATAATACTATTAATCGTAGATCTACTTTTCTTATTTCAATAAACCTTTTTTTAAGGTGTTTGTTTAAATTTTATTTTGATTGAATGTTGTTGTAGATCTAAGAGTTGGAAGATAACTTATGGATCTATGTTAAAGATGAGGTTTGAAAAGTTTGAAACTCCAAGAATCAAGCGATTTCAAAATCTTATTTTCAGTTTGATTCATTTATGTTTTGGGTAACCTTTTGATGGTTGAAAAAGCCCTAATCGATGACTGTATTAACAGTTCTGATCATTAATTTAGAATAGTTCGTTCAATATGTTGAAGAACCATTCATCTATGTAATTTTCATTCTCATCAATGAAAGTTTTAGCCTTTAATAAAAAAAAAATTGATAGTCCTCAATTATTTTTAACTAGATCAATTTAATAATGAATTGTTTTGATGTAAATAAATTTTATAGGAAAAGATCAATATGATTTAGTCAAAAATTTATATGTATAGTCATATTGATTTATGGTACTGTAATGGATCTCTAATTTAGTTTGTTAAAGAAGCAATGTAATCGCGTTCAAAATCAATAAATTCTAGTCTAAAATTAAGTGGCCATATTTCTATATCAACTTGTAATTATGTCGGAACAATATTCTATACTTTGATATATCATAATCAGTATATTTTCTTTTCTTCTAAAAATAATTTAAAACTACATTTTAGAAATGAACAAAGGGTCAACGTTCCTCCTAAACTTGTAACACGGGGTCATCTAACTCAATTTATACTTTTTTGAGCAACTAACTCCAAAACTCTTCAATTTTGGGTCAAATAACCTATAATTATATTTTTAAAATGTGTAAAATATAAATCGGAGGCGATGAATGCAAAAAGGTAATTAGATATTTCCCTAATTGTTGCAGTATAATTGTTCTAAATCTATTTTTTAAAATAAAAATATAAATTATGGGGTTATTTGACCCAAAAATGAAGAGTTTTGGGGTTAGTTGCTTAAAAAAATATAAATTGGATTAGATGATCCCGTGTCACAAATTTAGAGGGCGCGTTGACCTTTTGCTTTTTTGGAAATCATTTAAAAAAGTAGTAACGCCTCTTCTGATTTGATACATATACTGCCGGCCTACAACCACCCAATTCCATAACCCGTTCTTTCTTAGAATATTATAGAACTAATGACGTCTTGCCTTAATGGTCAAAAAATTATGTTTTCGATTCTAAGAAGTCTTTAGTTCAAAACTTGATAATGACAATTTAAAATTTATGAAGATTATCTTAAATAAAAATTTCTGAAGATAATCTTGAATAAAAAAAGGTAATTCAAAGAATCAAGTTTGCTTCTTTTACTTAAAATGTATTTGTATTAATTGGTGGTTTAAAAGCCAGACCGAACCGACCGGTTAGACCAGTCTAACGAGGATCTTTCTAGTAGTTCGGTTCAAAAAAATACAAAAATCGGAAATCCAGTTGAACTAATTTGGACTATTTTGGACCTTATTGAACCGGACGAACCAGTCATTGAACCGGTTATTGGAAAGGTTGGACCGCTGGCAAACCGGATGAAGAGAATTAGCAACGAAAAAGTTTGTCGCTAAAAACTTAAAATCCGTCGCTATTTTCATTGTTTTATTTTTCAAAAAATTCCATTGAATTAATTCAACCGGCAGTTGAATTGGGAACCGATCACTTTACTGGTTCAACCATCGGTTTGAACTTTAAAACATTAAATTACAACTGATGATCAACCAATACAATAGAATTGATTTCCGGAAAGACACATCCCAACCAAATCGAAAAATTATCTTGAACTTCAAAAGCAAAGTTTGCCTAAGAATTCGCAGCTTTGTTGGCTCTCCTACTTACATAAGAAAAACCACTACAATTATCATTACCTACATTCTCTTGCAATCTTCAGCTAATAAACTCAATTCGTTTCACAACATACCTCTGTTGTTGATAGTATCAACCACCACCTTCAAATTAGAGGCTTCTTCAGAGCTAACTTCCATCATGCTTTCATATCTTTTGTTTGCAGCTACTTGAACCAGACATGTGCTATTTCTGATTATAACTAAAATGATGAACCTTTTATTATTAACATCAAAGCCTGCATCTACATTAACTGAATATGTGCCCGGCTTCAGAGGGACACATTTACAATCTCCATTTTGAACCTATTAAGGCAGAATATTATGAGTAGACTGTCTACCCGCTTTTTGGAACTCCTCTATATAACTTACTGTTCAATTCAGAAGTTTATTAGGAGGCTTGATTTTATTCCCAAATACTACATCATTCTTGTTTTTTCAAATGATCCAAAGCAAAACTCCAAAGACAACAAAGTCTTGCTTTCCCAATTTGTTAAAATCATGATAAATCAAATCTTGGATATTTCCAATTTTTGTCCGGATGTAGCATCTCATATAAACACCAACCCTTCAATACTTGTTTAACATTTTTACATAATCATAAGCTATGAATATCAAACTCCCCGTCCTTATTGTAAACAGCGCAAAAATGAGATATGCACATACCTCTACTAATCAGGTTCAACCTAATAGACAGCAATTGTAAAAGCATTTTCACAGAATGGTCTTTATTTTTGCAGGATTAGTCAATTTCCACAAAAATTTCCATCAACGCATTATACATGAGGATTCTGAAGTAGAAGTTGATCTTTTGATATCCATAGCAACTCTATACCCGCTTCTAACAAAGTAAATTCTGATTTTTTCATGATGCCGCTGCAATTAATATATTTTAGCATAATTATATAAGAGAATTTTGTAATACAATGCACATCATATAGATTAAAATAGGCATTCAAAATATCTAAATTCCATTGCCTTAGCCTTCTAAAAAACTCAATAACTACCTCATCCTCTTCAAGAACTGGCTGACTGAGCACCTTGAATGTTTTTTCTAAGAAAGCCGTTTATCTCTATAAATGCTAATAGACCTTCCATCACCCATTCTCCATCTTGATCCCACCAAAATCACCTCATTACCTCAAATAATACTTTTTCAAGTATATGAGGCATTATTTGGTAGTCGGCTGGTAAAAATATTCCCCTTCTTAAAATACTTGTGCTTAAAAGGCTTTTCCAGTAAAACTGTCGGGCTTCTTTATTATCCTTCAACTCTGTTTCCCCAATAAGCTTTTGTTGAAGCTTTCCAAATCCTTAAACCTCATTCCTCCCTTACATTTTGCTTCACAGAGGATTTTCCACCTAGCCCAATGAACCTTGTTTGCCCTAACCTGTCTACCCCACTAGAATCTACTACACAACCTTTCAATTTCATAAATCAACCTTTTAAGAAGTTTAAAGCAGTTCATATAGTAATTAGGAATTGCTTGTATAACTGATTTTAATGCTTCCATTGTATGAGCAAGAAATGTAAAAACAAAATGGATATATGGCAATCAAACTTGATATGAGCAAAGCCTATAGCAAAGTGGAATGGACGTTTGTGCAAGTTGTTTTGGAGAAGATGGGTTTCCCTATGTTATTTATTAATTTGAGGGTTAATGTTATAAAACTTCACCAACTTTACACGTTTTCTCAATTTAATAACGTTCTTTGAAACTTCTCATAAAAATACACCAACTTTCATTTTTTTTCCCAAATTCATACACGGTGCTGACGTGTCATTCATTCATTGGTTAAAAATAACTTACACTTCAGAAAATTGCACCAATACATAAGAAAAACTACTATAATTATTAAATTACCTACATTCTCCTGGAACCTTCAGCTAATAAACTCAATTCATTACACAACATACCTCCGTTGTTGATAGTATCAACTACCACCTTCGAATTAGAGGCTTCTTCAGAGCTAACTTCCATCATGCTTTCATATCTTCTGTTTGCAGCTGCTCTAACCAGACTTGTGTTATCTATGATTATTATTAAAGTGATGAACCTTTTATTATGAACATCGAAGCCTGCGTCTACATTAACTAAATACGTGCCTGGCCTCAAAGGGACACATCTACAATTTCCATTTCGAACCTGTTAAGGCAGAATATTATGAACAGACTCTCTACCCGCTTTTTGGAACTCCTCTGTATAACTTATTGCTCAATCCAGAAATTGATTAGGAAGCTTGATTTTATTTCCAAATACTACATCATTCATGTTCTTTCAAATAAGCCGAAGCAAAACTCTAAAGACAAGAATGTCTTACTTTCCCAATTTGTTAAAAGCATGATAAATCAAATCTTGGGTATTCTAATTTCTGTTAGAATGTAGCATCTCATATAAGCACCAACCCTTTAAATTGTTTAGCATTTTTATAAAATCATAAGTTATGAATATTTATTTGCATTTTTACTTTTCCTCCTTTAAAAACATGTGCGCCTTATTTTTTTTATTTTCTCTCTCTTATCTCTTCGCTTCTCTTTTTTCTTTTTCTTGATTCTTCTTTTCTTTCTTCCTCTTCTTTTTTTTTCTATAACTTCTTTTTTTCTCGTTTTTAAATTTCAATAAATTTTGTTAGCAAAATCTATTTAAATTTTATATAATTTAGTTAATGTATCCGATTTATAATATAAAAAATCAAATATCTGAAACAAATAAAAAATAAATGATGAAAAGATCAATCTTATTCAATTAAGAAAATTTGAAGCAACACAAGATTACATTGCCACCGTCATATCCTGTTATTCTGGATCTTCTTCTTCCTTTTTTTATTTTTTATGTATTATTATTTAATTTTTATTAATAATTTGGTTCATAAGTTTGAAACTGTTTTTAGAAATCATTTTAAATTGTTTGTTTGAAACTTTTATAAACTATTAAAAAATTTGTAAACTGTTTTAAATTGTTTTTATAACTAATTTAACTATTTTATGAAATGTTTGAAACTGTTTTTAAAATCTGTTTAAAACTGGTTTAAACTTTTGTAAACTGTTTTTGAAATTTTTGTAAGCTATTTGAAAATATTTTTTTAAACTGTTTAAAATCTTTGTAAACTCTTTGAAACATTTTTAAACTGTTTGAAACTGTTTTTAGATAAAGGTTGCATATTGTGTTTTATGAAATTATTTGAAACACTTGTAAACTGTTTGAAATCTTTGTAAACTGTTTGAAGCTATTTTTTGAAACTGTTTGAAACGCTTGTAAACTGTTTGAAACCTTTATAAACTGTTTTAAGTTGTTTTTTTTTTGAATTTGTTTGAAACACTTGTAAACTGTTTGAAACCATTGTATAATTTTATTTAAATGATAATAAAATTGTGTTTTAGAAACATTTTGAAATCGTTTGAAACTGCATTTAAAACCGTTTTTAATAGATTTTTATTGAGAACAAATAAATTAATAATTTACAGTTTTTTTGTTTTTGGAGAAAGTTATGATTGTTGGATTTACATTCGAAGTGAAATTTGAAGCGATTTGATTACAAATTAAAACTTCGAGCGGATCAGAAACTATATTCAAAACTCACAATAAATTTTTAAAAAGTGATGATAGAATTAGAAAAATCAATCTATTTAATTGTTATGAGCTGAAAAATTTGATTTATTTATTGAATTGTTAGTTGTATTGTTTGGATGAACTGAAAAAAGAAGAAAAAAGAAAAAAGAAATAAAAGAGGAGTATAGATCCAAAACGGCAAAGTATGAAAATAAAATAGTAGAGTAAAAAAATAAAGAGTAAATATGCTGGAGTATAAAAATCAAGTTAAAAAAATATGATTAAGAAATGCTAATATTTTTTTTAGGCATTCTCTTAATTATCTTTTTTCTAATGGACATCTATCGAAGAGTCTATAAATATAAAAAATTGAAAAAATTTGGGCCAGAAAAAAACTAATTTAAAATTTAGTAGTTTTTTAATCAAAAAATGTATACTTTAGAAGTTTTAAATGGGTTAATCCATTTTTGTAAAGCCTAATGATCTTTACCAGGTTAAACCAAAAGAAAAAGCTAATTCTGGCAAATGATTAGGAGTCTTCTTAGGACATAGTCTTAGGGCAAAACAAAGAGTAGTTCATAAATCTTAAATTTCAGAAAAAGCAAAAAATGTTCTTTACGACTTTTTTAGGCCATCAAATGCCTAACTAAAATTGTCTAATAAGATAGTGATTGATTGAATTCAGAGTATTCGATATGATTACAATAATGGCTACATTATTCATTAAAAATGAAGAAGATAAATATGTCAAGCAATTAGGAGTTTTACTAAGGAAATAGTCAAGCAATTAGGTGCAAAATGAATAATAATGCATGCATCTTTTATAGCAAAACGCATAAAATGTTGGCATCACTTTTTTTTGAGTCATCTCAGATATGCCTAACTAATATTGCCTATACGATATTGATTGATTGACATATTCTGCCTCCTTGATGATGATAACGATTATTAATTGACAAAATACTTGCATGAACCCGAGTGGAATTATATAGTTTAGAATGGAAGGACAAATAAATTTCTTTTATATAGAGTAGAATGAGAAAATAAATAATTTACTTTTGAAGGGACCAACATTCAAAAACCTACATGGTCTAGAGCAGTGTCGTAATGACCGAACTAGCGATTAAACAGCTTTGAACGGTTCAACTGGTTGAATAAATTATACGTAAAAAATCCGTTTTAGATGTGGGGTAGGATCTAATTGGTTGAACCATCAGTTCAACCAGATCACAAACTGGTTTAATTATCAGGTCAACCAATTCAATCTGACCCAATTCAGTTCGATAGATTTTGAATCTTAGAGCCAGTCTGACCAGACAGCTTGCCGGTATCGGGTTTAACCGGCTGATCTGGTTTGATTTTTAATCACGAGTCTAAAATATGTCCACCCTATCATTATTGGACAAAATTAATAACGTTTTAATATATTATTGAATACATATAAAATCTAATTAAACATATTAATATTATAACATTATTTAATTTACTGAATTTGTTCAGAGATGTTATAATAAATAGAGATTTTTTTTTAATTGATTATAATCATAATCGTCAAACTCGATCAAGTTGGGTTTTTTGAAAATTGAAGGATCAACTATTAAACCGGATTTGACAACTCTAAAACTTTTTTTTATAATTGAAATCCGTTGAACCGACCAAATATCATGTAACCCGGATGATTTGTAAGTGGTTCAACCGGTTTTATGGGTTCATATATTTAATTTAGTTTTATTTTTTGTCCTGCAATTTGTTTTTTATGCTTTTAGATAATGTATGGCACTATGATACTTGTGAACATCAACATTACAGAAAATATTGAATCTAATATTTTAAAATTTTGTGGGTGAAAATAATAATTTTTTTTTAAATTCGTCAAATCTCATTTAATTGAATATGAAATAGTTACATTTGAAATTGGTCATAATTCGAAAACTGAACCTGATAACCTGACATGGAACAGATAACATGTTGCATGATTTGCAGATCTTACGAAAATAAAAATAATTTGTTAACTGTTTTGTTAATTAAGTGTAATTTTGAATCAGTTTTCGATCAAATTTATCCAATCACCCGCAGACTCACAGCATCTGATTCAATCATCACTTGATAACTCTATAAAAAAAAGAGACAACAAATTTTTCACCGAATAAGGATAACAATTTTTTTTAAAAGGACAAAATAAAGCATTCAGAAAAAGGCAAATAATGAAAAATAAATAAAACTAATATAGCTCATAAATGATTCTATTTTGTTGTTAAAAGTTCTTCAATCTATCTTCACTTCTTGATAATTGAATTGCGCTTCGTTGATAAATTTTAATTCTTTAAAAAAATATAAGAAAATTAACTATTTATTATATTTTATGAAATTAAAAGAATATAAATAAAAGAATGGCTAGCGTTAATAGAAAATCAAATCTTTGACGGCTGTCGGAGAATTAAAAAAATCTCTAGACGGCTAAGGTAAGGTTTGTTTAAAAAAAAAAGCAAGGTTTTAGAATAAGAGCTGGTATATATGAGTAACAGGTTTAATAATTTTATTATAAAAAATGATTTTAATGTAAGATTGTATTTTCAAATAGTGGATGTTGTTTGTCAAAAAAAAAAAATAGTGGATGTTGATGGTGTCAATATAAATTTTGAATATAACTTTTCTTTTACTTGAAATGTAAGATGACGATGGCAAATCAACCATGAAA
This sequence comes from Mercurialis annua, assembly GCF_937616625.2. Classification (NCBI taxonomy): domain Eukaryota; kingdom Viridiplantae; phylum Streptophyta; class Magnoliopsida; order Malpighiales; family Euphorbiaceae; genus Mercurialis; species Mercurialis annua. Next base: position 50,367,248 of record NC_065570.1, on the reverse strand, counting down.
AATGATCTAACATTATTTATCAATTCACAGTAATTTATTTTTAACTATTACAAAATTTAGTGAAGTCGGTGTTTTTTTTTTCTAAATATTTACTTTTATAGAAAAGGCTTAATTATTAAAAAAAATCCATCTTAATTTTTTTTTCCGTTTATATCCTGATCTTGTAAAAAAGTCATTTGTTTGTACCCAATTTTGGGTTTTTAGGTTTCATCTCTACCCAATACAATAATATAATTGACAATTTAATAAATTTTTTTGGTAAATGACAATTTAATAAATTAAAAGATGAAAAATTTAAAAAAAATTAAATAAAAGGTTATATTATACGTTTAATTAGTATATAAATATATATTAAAAAATTATTTTAAGAAGAAAAAAAAATAAAAAGAGGCGATTTTAGTATTTTTGGGTAGAGATAAAACCTAAACATTCAAAAATGGGTACAAATGACTATTTTATAAAATCAGGATATAAACGAAAAAAAATATTTCAGATGGATTTTTTTTAAATAATTAAGCCTATAAAAAACGATGATAAGCAGACCTTTTCTTACCGGCTCCATTTTCAACAGAATCATCTGTTGCACTTTTTCTTTGTACCACGGCCATGCTTTGGAAAGATCATTGAAGTCCAAATTCATTCTTATTGTCACTATTGTGCTAATTATTTGCCACTTCTCATTTTCGTGGAAATACTTGGGAAATTACTTGTCAAAAAGTTGATAACGAGGAACTATTAATACGTTGACATTTGTCAATTCAGAAACTAATTTTACATAAATGTTGTTCACATTTTCTTTATCTTAAATATTTATTTATTTTTAAAAAATATAATTTTTTAAAATTAATTTCTTTATATTATCTTATTTAAGATTTACAATTTATTGCTATAATTTCAAAAGATAAATTATATTATAAAGTTTTGGTTTAATACTGTCAGAAAGTCAAATTTTTAACATTTTAAAAATCTACCAATATATTTCAAAAATTATAAATATAGTCAATTTAACAAATTTGATAAAAATCAATTCAATTTTTTTCAAAATTGATTTAATTATGCTTACTTATTTAAAAAAATAAAAAAAATAAGAATTACCAGTTAAAATGGCACATAAAATATATTATATTTGGCATATCCAATATTGCGTTGCCTCAACTCCAAACTAACTTAGATATGATTCTATTTAATAAAAGTAACAAAAATTGTGATTACAGGCATTAAAGGCATTATCATTTACTATTTCTCTCGATATTAGATTACAATTATAATTCTTTCAAAGTCAATTGTATACCTTATGATGCTTGATTAAAGTTATGTTTCTCTCAAATAAGTACATAAAATTACTAAAACAATTTAAATATGTCTAAATTACTTATCAAACCTTTTTTTTTATAAATGTTTAATTTATTAAAATAAGATTTAAAATAATATTTTTTATCAATATAAGTTTAAAAACATTAAAATAATTAAGTAAATTTAGTTCATTGAAAAATTTAGAATTTAATTTATTTAATGGAGTTTAAAATTTAAAAATTATATAGTTCAAATTCAAGTCATTGTTAAAAACGTATTGTATTATAGAAATTGTAATCAGAACACACATTATGTCTAATTCATTTTAAAAAAAAAATAATTGAATATAACTTTAAATTTTCATTAAACATATTTCAATGGGTTAATCTTTTTTAATAACAAATTTTTGCAGGTTTGTCAGTTTTAGCCAAACCTTTTCAAAATCGGCAAGATTAGCCCATTTTGCGATATTCAGAATATTTTCTAACCATTTGTGCTAATACTGCATGTAGTAACTTAGGGTTCGATTCAAAATATGCCTAAAAGGTTCTAAATAGATCAAAAATATTTGGCTATAACGGAGAAAACCGCAAAAGTTTGGTATTATAAAAAATTAGCCCTATTTAAAATAATTATATAAATATTTTATTGTTTATCATATCATTATAAATAAATTATATAGATTTTTTTGAATTTTTTTGAAGATTTATGAATTTAAGAATTTTTTAAAATAAATTTTTGGACTAATTTAAATTTTAATTATAAATATATTCTACTTACTAGTATTTATTCGATACAGCCGTTGTGCCAAATTGTTTTTGCAACAAGCCAATCAGCATTTGTAATAAGAATTTTTTTAGTTATTTTTAATTTTTTTTATAATTCAATTGTCCACATACTAATGCACTATTAGTTTGTTGCATAAATAACATGACATAACGGTTATGTTGCATAATTTTCCTCTACATAAACACAAATTTCATTGTATTGATTATGTTCACTACCTCACTTTTTTAGGCTAAATTCTCATCTCATTTAAGTATTCTGGAGGAGATCTAGTGGCTCCTCAAATTCCTTCTATTTTGTTTCAAATTTATTTAGATGGATGGCCCATAAATAAAATAATAAAAAACTATTATATTAAATATTATTTTAATTATATGTCATCCATTTACATAAATTTAAGGAAAATGGATTTGAACTTTGAGTGGATCGACTTCCGATTTAAGATAGAAAAAATTAGAATAAATACTTCATTTTTAAAAATAATATAATTTTCTATCTTAATAAGAAAAAGATAAACAAAATACCCTAGTATTTTAATTTTTTTTACTCTAACACATATTTATAATTATACCTACATTTTATTATTATTTTATACTAACCATATTTTTTACTCTTAAGTGACAACTGTCACTTTTTTTTCTATCTCTTTCTCTGTTTTTTCTCCATTACATTTCTTCTTCTTCTTCTTTTTTTCCGCCATTTTTTTTCTTTATTTTTTTCTTTATTTTCTTCATTTTTGTTCTCTTTTTCTTCATCGTTAATTCATCGCTCTGCCATCGCTCCGCCATCATCCTGTCGTCGCTCTGTCATCATTCCATCATCGCTCTGCCGTTTTTCATGCTTGATTTTAGCGACTTTTCCTCAACTCGTGGTGATTAATACGATTTGTTTTAACTTTCAGATCTAAATAAATTACTCTTGAATTTTCTCAATTTTTTATCTAAAAATCTGTATTAAAAACGTTTTTATGCACAAAAAATAATTTTCTAAAAAAAAAACAGCTTCTGATTATCATACGAGTATCATCACCGCATTATCATGTAAGTATCATAACACTGCAGAGAAATCAATTTTTTTTGTTAAAAAAACAGTGTCTGATTATCATATGAATATTATTGTATTATCATATCGTTATCATAATGTGTATATGATTATGATAAAGTTATGATAATACAATGTATGATAATGATAATAGTATGATAAGGTTTTTATGATAATAAAATGATAAATTTATGATAACAGTATGATAATATGGTACCTACATGAAAAAAAAATTACAGAAAATTATGATAACGAGATGATAATATGAAGATAATAGAGTGATAAGGTTTTATGATAATAAAATGATAAGGTTATGATAATAGTATGATAATATGGTACCTACATGAAAAAAAATTACAAAAAAACTTTGATAACGAAATGATAATGTGATGATAATTACATGATAGCGGAATAAAATTATACTCCCTCCGTCCCGTTTAAGAAGTCCCATATTCTATTTTGGGATGTCCCATTTAAAAAGTCTCATTACTATTTTTAGAGTACTTTTCCATTGAATACCCCATTTTACCCTTATTTTAGTTATCTTAAAAGAGTTCTATGGAAAATTCCACTATCATTAATAGGGGCAAAACATAAAAAAATATGAAAAGACAAGAATAATTAATGTTTTCTTAATCTGTGTGTAAAGTCAAATGGGACTTTTAAAGTGGGACGGAGGGAGTAATTATTTTAAAAATTGAGAGAAAAATAATAAATCTAAAAAATTCCTTTAAAATATGGAAAATGAGCAGTGCGCTATGTATTTAATATGATAATGGTGGGCCCTAAGTTTCTAGCAAGTTTAAAGAAACAATTGATTAATATTGGTGAACCGTCATTTTTTCTTGTTTTGTTGGACGCAATTGGATGCATTTTTTAAAGTTCTTTGTTTACATTAATTGCTTAGAAAATGATAGGCTTAATTACTCAAAAACCCCCCACCTTTCACTTTGTTTTCGTTTATACCCTGACCTAGGAAAAATGTCATAAATACTACTGACCTTGTCATTATGTTTCGCCCGTACCCCAAATTTCAAAAAAAAGATGATTTCTTAAAAACAACTAAATTTAAGGATTATTTTATACCTTTTTCTATTAAAAAATGTACAAACTAATACTTCATCTTTAAAAACGTTCAAATAAGTCCTAAAATTAATTAATTTTTTAATTTAAATAAAATAAATAAATAAAATAACATAGTTTTATTAAGTCCTATTTATTACCGTACTCCTATTTAAAAAAACAGCTAATATTATTTTTTTTATTTTTTTTTTATTTATACGAAAATAAGCTCCTTCCTCCATAGAGGAAGGAGCAGATCTGCTTCTTCCTCCATGTGAGGAAGGAGCAGATCTGCTCCTTCCTCACATGGAGGAAGGAGCAGCGTGCTCCTTCCTCATGGAGGAAGGAGCTGCGAGCTCCTTCCTCCATGAGGAAGGAGCAGCGTCCTCCTTCCTCATGGAGGAAGGAGCTGCGAGCTCCTTCCTCCATGGAAGGAAGGAGAAGCTCCTCCATGGGAGGAGGAGCTATTTTTTTTAATTTTTTTTTTTAAAAAAAATTTGAAAATAGATTTTAAAATTAAAGTACGGTATTATGTTGAAATTAATTAGTCTGATGTAAAAAAATTTACGGTTTTTTATTTTTAACAAATTATTGATAATTAATATAAATTAAATTATTATTATTATTAGTTGATTTTAAAGAAGAAGGTGTTTTTGTATAATTAATAACATTGACGTGTAATTAGAATATATGCTAAAAATGAAGGATTATTTTAAACTCTTTTTCAAATGAAAAGAGATCAATTTAATACCTCGAGGGTACGGGCGAAACATAATGACAAGGTCAGTAGTATTTATGACATTTTTCCTAGGTCAGGGTATAAACGAAAACAAAGTGAAAGGTGGGGGGTTTTTGAGTAATTAGGCCGAAAATGATACAACTATATATAGTTAGTTTTGCTCCTTATCTGTGCCTTTTTTTTTCCTGTTTTTTTTCCTGTTCATACTATTCTCTCCCTCTCATGAAACGACCATGTGTCCATTTTCAAAGGCTGGAAGGCTATTGACTTAATAATTTTGCGACCATCTCAAATCTCTATTTATAAAGTATTTTTTGTTAATTTACACATTTGTTAAAAAAATATAAAATATGTTTTTGAATTATATAAACCATTTATTGCCTTAAAAATATGCTTTATTATTAAAATTAATAAAGAATAAAAAAGATTGCATTAAAAAGGAATTTTTTTAAATGAAATATAAAAAAATGAAAAAACTTTCTAAATAAGATAGAGGAAGTATATTTTTAAAATATTATAAATTTCATCCATTTTAAATTAATAAACTCAATTTTAAATTAATGTTTCTTAAATTTTAGTCATAAAATTATTATTCAAATAATTAAAATTTTATATATCCACATTAATCATACTATCACATTGAAAATATAATGATCACTAAAAAGACATAAAATATGTTAGTATAAAATTATATAAAATAAAATCTAAGAAGCATGTTGGTATTATTTTAAAAAATGAAAATATATATATTTTAATAGGTCTACCAATCCAAAAAAATTTACTTTTTTGAATTTTTAATTATAATCCAAACTTTTAAAATCGTCAATTTTTATCTATTTTCCAATTTGCAGTTTCAATTGTATTTAAATTGAGATGAAAAAAAAATTCAATTATACTCTTTATTTTACTTTATAATGTTCTAATTTGTCAATTTATCATCAAAAATCTCAAATATGAATGACATATTTAAATCTTTTTCCGCTTCAATATAAATAAATAGCTATAATTGATATTCAAAATTTAAAATAAATTAGAACTAATAATTTTAAATGTTTGATTTAATATATAAAAAAATTAAAAATACAAAATATTTTTTAATGGCTAAAACTATTTCAATATGTATATAATTCTTCTGAATTATTACTTGTTAAGTTTATTTCTTACTTGAAAGTTTAACGAAAAGGTTGGAGGTGGCTTGACCAAAAGAGACTTTTAGGGCCAAATATGTCCTTGTGGTAGGCTGGTCCTACGTACGTGATCATCTCATTTAGGGCATGACTACTTCATAATTATGTAGTAATTGTTTATTGTTCTATGCATATAAATTTATCACATGGCCTTTATTTTTGTCGGTTTTCTACTTTCTTAGTTATAAAAGCTGTGTGTACTCAACCCAATTGCCACTTTTTTTCTTCTTTACTCTCCACTTGTACTACTAAACTGTACGTCTAGAATGCAAGGCCGTGGAAAAAGTTTCATGGCTATTACTCTGAAATCTGAATTGTTGCTTTGGCGAGAGATTAGCCCGTATTTATTCCATCTAATCTAATACTTTAGTCAAATTTATAAAATTTAGGAAAAAATTTATAAATTATTTCATCTAATCTAACACATTAGTAAAATTTATAAAGTTCAGAAAAGAATTATAAATTTTCATATTAGAGCATATATCAATCAAGTTCAGATTTATGTACATTTTGGAGATTTAAATTTAGATTAATTACATATTAAATCATGACCTTTACATTAAAAAATGACAAACGAAGGCACCACTTTTCAATTATTTTCAAATTTAGCACCGACTAAAAATCCAATCAAGTGTTGCTGACTGGGATGCATGCGTCCTTCGTGGTTTTACACGTAGGACTCCACATGTGAAACTCACCGTTTCACATGTGATAATTTTCTTTCCAAAACGGCAGCGTTTTGGTTGCAAAATACACCAAACCCGTTTAATTAAAAGGTAACTTTTAACCTTTCATTTCCCCAAACATTGATGAAGAACTCATTACTCTCAACAAACAAAAACGAAGAATCCTAAATTTCTTTTACTCAAACTAACATCGATGAAGAACCAAGAACCATCAATGAACAACCTAGAACCTAAATATCTTTAACTCAAACTGACATCTAGAACTTCAATCGAAAACTTAACCGAAATCGACCGTGGTATTTTGCTCAAACATCAGCGCAAGAAAAGGAACCCTAATCAAACAATTTTCGAAGCTGCAGAATGGAAAAGGGATCCAGGTAGGTTTTCTCGAAGCTCTTGTACCTCGTTTTATACTCTGCGTGTTTGTATTCAGCAGTCTGTATGTTCGTTTTGTTGTGGATTCTGTCTTCATTTTTTAGCTCTTCGTATTTGAATCTCCCTTTCCACTCTTCTCCATTTCTAAACCTTCAACCTCTTATCAATTTCGAAGTTGCAGAATGGAAACCCTGGGTTTAAAAAAAAAAACTAATTTTGAAAAAAAAAAATCTAACTTTCCAATTAATCCCCAATTTTTATGTAAATCCGCAATTTATTTCTGAATCCGTAAGTTTTGAATAAAAACCTAACTTTTTAAAAAAAACCCTAATTTGCATAAAGAAACAATAATTTTCAGGAAATAGAACCCTGATTTTGAATTGAAACCCCATTTTCTAAATAAAACCCTAACTTTCCAATTAAACCCTAATTTGAAGAAAACAAACCCGAATTTTTCAAAAACAAAAACGCTAATTTTCCAAATAATCCTTAATATTTCTATAAATTCCCAATATTTTTATGTTATGTGTTTAATTTCAGCCCATTTGAATTGTTGTATGGCCCAATTATGTGGGAGTTATCTTTTAATTCTGTTTTGCTATTACACTGAGCTGGCAGCTGTGACCAAGCCAGGTTGTTATAAGGAGAATGTAACCGTTAGAAACAATTATTATTGAATGATAAATATTCTCTTTTCTCTCTCCTAATCATCTTCTTCTCTTTCTTTTCTCAAAATTCTGCTGATCTAACTGATCTAATTTCTAGTTGGATCATTTGGTATCAGAGCGTTCGTCCTTGCGCGTACGTTTCTCCCTAAATATCCAAACAAGTATGTCAGTATCAAAAAACACCAGAACACAGGAGCAGAAAAAAATGGAGGAATCCATAAAAAACTCAGTCAAAGGAATGTTTCAGGAAGCTTTTAAGAAGCAAGAGGAAGTTAATAAGAAGCAGGAATTATTCTCTACTGGTGTCAGCAATGATATCAAGGAGCTAAAAGCTATGATGGCCTCATTCATGCTAGCTCCACCAAGAAGCTCTGTTTCTACCTCACCTGCTACCATCCGAGTACCTCACACCCAACAGGGTCACTCATATGTCGACATCCTTACTAATACCCACATCCAACCACCCCAGCCATTACCAGCACAACAAAATAACCAGAACAACACCTATCAACTGTCTACTCGATTCATTAAGATAGAGTTTCCCAGATTTGATGGAGAAGATTTGGAGGGATGGGCATTCAAGTGTGAGAGGTTCTTTCAAATCGACCTCACCCAGGACAATGCTAAGGTGAAATTAGCTGCTATTCACTTGGAGGGAAGAGCATTACAGTGGCACCAGTCATTTAAGAACATAAATGGAGGGGAAGAACTACCATGGGAGGAGTACCTTGCTGCCCTTAGAGTGAGATTTGGAGAACATGTCTATGAAGATCCAATGGCAGATCTCAATGGGTTAACTCAAGTTGGAGCTCTTACTGATTATATGGAGGAATTTGATATTCTCTCCCACAAGGTAACCTTATCTGAAGATTATGCTCTTAATTGCTTCCTTAGTGGCCTTAAAGATGAAATTAGAATTCCTTTGAGGATGCTGGGTCCTAAAACTATTCAACAGGCTTATGCCTTAGTCAGACTACAAGATTCTTACCTCACAGCCACCAAAAATCCTAAAGCCTATTTTAATAAATCAACCACTACTACCACTACACAGTCTAATTTACAATCATTCTCAAACACCACCAAACCCCCTTTGCTACCTACTCCTACCTCAACTACTAAACCAAATACTTACAATTACAACCCTAGAAACAACACTACTGCAAACCTTAATCCCAACCAGACCCGTTATGTTCATCCAAAAACCAGGAGGCTTTCTGATGAGGAAATGAACGAGAAAAAGGGCTAAGAAACTTTGTTTTTGGTGTGATGAGAAGTTCATTCCTTGTCATCGCTGCAAAAAGAGGCAGTTACACATGGTGGTGGTACAGGATTGGCCAGAAGATGATAGTGGTGTTGAAGGTGATGATAGGGCTTTTACCTGGAATAATGAGGAATGTTCTGAAGAAGCAAACCCAACCATATCCATTCATGCCTTATCTGGATTCCCTGAGAGGAACTACCAAACCATGAAACTGGTGGGTAGATACAAGAAAAAGTTGCTTCACTTGTTGGTGGATTCAGGAAGTACAAATAACTTCTTGGATAGTTCAGTTGTTAAAGGATTGGATTGTAAACTACAATCCATTCTTCCAGTAAGTATTACTGTGGCCAATGGTCAACAGATTAAATGCTCATATGTGTGTAAGGGATTCTGTTGGGAAATGCAGGGGAAGATGTATACAGCAGACTTTTATGTGATACAATTGGCAGGATGTGAAATGGTTTTGGGAGTTCAATGGCTAGCTACTCTAGGGGACATCACTTGGAATTTCAAGCAGTTGAGTATGACCTTTAAGGTTATGGGGCAGGAGCACAAGCTGCTAGGAGAAAATTCAACCACTCTCAAACTAATAACAGAGAGCACCATGTGCAAGCTGCTGCAGCAGCCAAGTCTTCTGGCTTTTGCTATCCAGGTCAGAGAAGTACCTGCAGGTAATAGCATAATCATAGCTCAAACTAATGCTCCTGATATTGATACCTTGTTGTATTTATATGGGTGTCTTTTTGAGGAATCCTCTTAGTTACCTCCCTCTAGGATGCATGACCATAGAATTCCCCTGGTAGAAGGTTATAAAGCTATGAATATCAGACCTTATAAGCATTCTCCTGTGCAGAAAACAGTGATTAAAGGTATGATTCAAGAACTGTTCCAGAAAGGGATCATACAACCTAGTGTGAGTCCTTTTTCTTCTCCCGTAGTGCTAGTCAAAAAGAATGACAACACATGGAAGATGTGCATTGATTACGGGGAACTTAACAAACAAACTGTGAAAGACAGGTTTCCAATACCTGTTATAGAAGAGATGTTGGAGGAGCTTCATGGAGCCAATGTCTTCTCCAAAATTGACCTTAGGTCTGGTTATCACCAGATCAGAATGCTCCCTGATGATAGTAAAGACATGAGCAGCCATCTTAATCATTTGCAGGCAGTGTTTGATAAGTTAAAGGAGCATCAACTGTTGGCTAGGAAAAGCAAGTGCAGTTTTAGAGTGGGATCTGTGGAGTATCTGGGGAACATTATAAGTAGCTCAGGAGTAGCTACTGACCCTGTGAAGGTGGAGGCTGTTGCAAACTGGCCACAACCAAAAACTCTCAAGCAGCTTAGAGGATTTCTTGGCTTGGCAGGGTACTATAGAAGATCCATTAAGGGATTTGGCATCATCAGCAAACCCTTAACTGATCTGCTCAAAAAATACAACTTTGGTTGGAATGCTGCTGCAGAATCTGCTTTCAACATTCTGAAACAAGCTTTAATATGTGCTCCTGTACTAGCTCTGCCATGTGTGGATAAACAGTTTGTGATTGAGACTGATGCTTGTGATGTGGGAATTGGAGCAGTCTTGATGCAGGACCATCATCCCATTGCTTTTATAAGCAAGGCCCTGGCTGTGAGGCATCAATCTTTATCTGTATATGAGAAGGAATTATTGGCTTTGGTACATGCTGTAAGGAAGTGAGACCATTACATTGCCCATAGGAAGTTTGTGGTCAAGACTGATCACCAAAGCTTGAAGTTCTTGTTGGAGCAGAGAATCACTACATTTCACCAACAGAAGTACATAGCCAAACTTTTTGGGTATGACTTTGAGATTTGTTATAAGAAAGGTTGTGATAATATGGCAGCTGATGCTCTCTCCAGGTTGCCATCACATGAATTATTTGTGTCTACTTCATCAGCTCCAGAGAGTCAATTGTTGCCATAAATTGAGGAGAGTTGGCATACTGATCAAAGGTTGCAGGAGGTGATCAAGGCTCTTTCAGGAAGGCAAGATTACTCAGACACCTTACACCTGGATTGGAGGGTTGTTGAGAAGAAAAGGCAGACTAGTCATTGGCAATATCATTCCATTTAAACAGAAAATCCTTCACTTGCTTCATGACTCAGCTTTGGGAGGTCATTCTGGATTACAAGCAACTCTCAAAAGACTCAAACTGCTGTTTTTTTGGAAGGGAATGGAGAGGGATGTGAGGATTTACATCCAGAATTGTGCTACTTGCCAAACTTGTAAACCAGAAAATGTTAACACTCCTGGACTACTGCAACCATTGCCCATTCCAGAAGGTATTTGGACTGACATTAGCATGGACTTCATTGAGGGCTTGCCTAAGTCCCAAGGAAAAGAGGTAATCATGGTGGTGGTGGACAGGTTGAGTAAATATGCTCATTTCATTGCAGTAAGTCATCCCTATACTGCTACTAGTATTGCTCAAATATTTCTGGCTAATGTGTTCAAACTTCATGGAATTGCTGCTTCCATTCTGAGTGATAGGGATCCTGTCTTTGTTAGCAAGTTCTGGGAAGACTTATTCAAGTTACAAGGTGTTGAGCTACTCAAATCATCTGCTTACCATCCTCAGACTGATGGCCAAACTGAGGTGGTTAACAGATGCCTGGAGACATACTTGAGATGTATGACGGGTAATAACCCAAACCATTGGGTCTCATGGCTGCCCTTGGCTGAATGGTGGTACAACACCAACTTCCATTCAGCTACTCAGACTACTCCTTTTGAAATAGTCTATGGAATGCCCCCACCTCTGCACATTCCATATTTTCCTGGGGATTCCAAGATTGCAGTAGTGGATCAGTTCTTGCAAGATAGGGATCTTGCACTTAATGTGATGAAACACCATCTCCTCAGAGCTCAGCACCGGATGAAACAACAAGCAGACAAGCAAAGAAGTGATAGGGATTTTAACATTGGGGACTGGGTCTATCTGAAGTTACAACCCTGCAGGCAACACAATGTGGTTCATAGAAAGAATGCTAAGTTGTCTCCTCTGTTCTATGGCCCCTATCGTATTGAAGATAAGATTGGGGCAGCTGCTTACAAACTCATTTTGCCATCTCAGTCAGAAGTTCATCCAGTGTTTTATGTATCTCTGCTTAAGAGGTCTGTTCCTACCTCTGCAACTACTGTGAATAAGCTACCAACAGTTCCTCAAGTTCCCATCATGCCTGTGGCAATTCTGGGTAGGAAAATGGTGAAGCGGGGGAATCAGGCAACTACAAAAGTTTTGATCCAGTGGTCTGGCATGCTTCCTGAGAATGCAACTTGGGAGTTCTTATTTGACATTCAACAGAGATTTCCACAGATTAACCTTGTGGACAAGGTTCTTTAAGGAGAGGATATTATTATGTGTTTAATTTCAGCCCATTTGAATTGTTGTATGGCCCAATTATGTGGGAGTTATCTTTTAATTCTGTTTTGCTATTACACTGTGATGGCAGCTATGACCAAGCCAGGTTGTTATAAGGAGAATGTAACCATTAGAAACAATCATTATTAAATGACAAATATTCTCTTTTCTCTCTCCTAGTCATCTTCTTCTCTTTCTTTTCTCTAAATTCTGCTGATCTAGCTGATCCAATTTCTAATTGGATCATTTTATAAATCCCTAATTTTTACCTAAAACCCAACTTTTAAAAAAAACCATAATTTTCATAAATAAAGAGACAGTAATTTCCAGGTTAGTTCTTTGGTTGATATTTGACTTTCTGAAGTTTATGAATTATGAACAGTTCACTAATTAGGCTCTTTAGTGATTAGGTTGTTTAGCGTTTTATTTTTTAGATTTTCATGGTACATTTTCTGTATATTGATTAGGTTGTTTGTTGATGTTGTTTATTTATTAGGTTGTTTGTTGAAATTGTTTAGTGATTAGGTTGTTTAGTTTATTGAGCAGTTTATTGAGCAGTTCATTGTTTAACTTTTCATGTTAACATTTATGTGAATTGATTAGTTTGTTTGTTGATGTATTAGTCTGTGTTAATATTGTTTTGATTTTTATTTTGTAGAATGGAAATTTCATTGTCTATCATTCATGGCGGCACGATCATGGTGACAAAAGGGAAATTTTTTTATTTGGATGACGAGTTTCTGAGTTGTCATAATATGGATCTTACAAAAATAGGATACAACGACTTGTCTGGGTATGTGGAGGAGATAGGCTATCGGGAGTATAAACTTTATTATCGAGATTTTGGAGATCATGAGTTAAACGAAATGAAATGTCATGAGAATGTTCTAGAATTCTTAACAGCTAAGAAAGCTTTAGATGTCTGTATGCTGCAGTTGTACGTGGTAGAGAATTCGACTGAAAATGATGTGACTGTCGGGACATCCTTGACTGAAAAAGATGTGAGTACTGCCGGGACATCCTTGACTGAAAAAGATGTGACTGCCGGATATACTTGACTGAAAAAGATGCGACTGCCGGACATCCTTAACTGAAAAAGATGCGACTCTAAAGCCCGTAAATGTGAATCATAAGTTTATCGGGGATAGAACTTCATCCTATAATACAACTTTCGGAAAGGTGTTAACTGCTAATGATGGTTTCAATGCGAACACTGAAGTTATCGGGGCTTATACAAGTGCCAACACTTCTACGACAGGATATAAAGATGACATTGTTTATCCTGATTACTTCCCGGTTGTAGAAACATAAATTGAAGAACTTGATTACTTTCCGGTGGATGAAAATGATATAGATGATGATATCTCGAATATTGATCTTTCTAACGATGAAGAGCACACATTTGAAAGGAAGAACATGGCTCAATTTAAAAATTATATTCCTAATGTTCCTAATGTGGATGTCAATAGCTACCTTAATATTCGAAGAGATGTTGATTCAAAGATGAAGCAGGCAATACAAGTAGCGAGTACGCTACCTCTGATGGCGATGTGAATTTTGATCTCAGTGGTGAGAACGAGGAGGTAGAAGGTGAAGTAAGGCGTAAGAAGAAGAAATCTATAATTTATGATCCTAACTTAGATAATAAAACATTGTAATTCAAGACTGGAATGGTTTTTTTAGATTCGGAAGTGTGTGCAGCTGCAATAAGGAAGTGGGTAATTTTGAATGGCTATAATATGAGGAATATTAGGACCAATATCAATCAAGTGGAAAAGAGGTGCGACGGCAGTGGTAAGTGGAAGCTGTATGGCAGTTGTAAATGGAAGTTGTATAGCAGTCTTGATCGTAAGAGAAACTCCTTTACAATTAAAACCCCTAACAGTGGGCACATGTGCAACAGGAAGATGGAGAATAGGCAAGCGTTATATGGTTGGATTAGCACTAAATACTTGCATAAACTTAGGAGGAACCCTAATATGACTGCTGCCCTGTTGATTGATGATGTTATGGAAAAGTACTGCGTGCAAATTTCAATATCTAAAGCCTACAGAGCCAAGGGACATGCACTGGAATTGCTCAGAGGGTCCGTTATTGAGCACTATATTGGGTTAAGATCTTATAAGACAGAGTTAATGAGAGTCGATCTGGATGGAAGGTTCGATTTCGTACTTGGAAATGAGACTACTTTCAAGGGCTTTTATATGGGATTTAGTGGATTGAGGAAAGGGTTTTTGAAGGGATGTAAGCCTATCATTGGGTTTGATGGCTGCTTCTTGAAAACCTTTCTAGGGGGAGCATTGTTATCAGCCATTGCTAAGGACGGAAACAATCAAATGTTCCCTATATGTTGGGCAGTTGTAGAGTCTGAAAATGAAGAATATTGGATGTGGTTTCTAAAACATTTGTTTGATGACTTGGGTATTATAGATGGAAATGGGTGGAGTTTCATTAGCGATCAACAAAAGGTAAATCCTGCTTTAAATTAATTTTGTCAATTTTTAGATTCTTTGAATTGATTACCTGAATTAAAGTTAATTTTGTTATTATTTTGATTGTTTGAATTGGTTACCTGTTTTAAAGTTAATTTTGTTAGGATTAGGTTGTTTGTAGATATTTTAGGATTAGGTTGTTTGTTGATGTATTAGGATTAGGTTGTTTATTAGGATTAGGTTGTTTGTTGATTATGTTGGTATCAAATGTTGAATGGAATAAAATGTTCGTGGATGCTAATATTTGACTGTTTTGTTTTTAATAGGGACTGATCAATGCAATAAGTAAGCTTGCTCCACATGCGGAACATAGAAATTGTGCATGCATATCTATTGCAACTGGAAGAAGGACTTTAAGGGTCAAGCGTTGAAAAAAAATCTTTTGGAAGGCTGCCCGATGTACTTATCAAGCTGCACATGACAAGGCGTTGGCCGAGATGAAAGAAGAAAATGAGCTTGCATATGATGACTTTATGACACGAGGACGACAAAATTTTGTAAAGTGTTCTTGAGCCTATGGTCGAAGTCAGATATGATTGATAACAATGCAGCTGAAACTTTCAACGGCTACATTGTTAAGGTAAGAGGGAAGCATATCATAGACATGCTTTTTTTTTATTTATGTGTTTTTAAAGATTGTTATTCATCTGAACTATCTCATTTTTTAGTAAGGTTTGTTTTTTGTTTTTTTTTAATTATTTATGTATTTTTTTTATAAATTGTGTCATATTTTTATATAAGTTATTTGTTATTCTACTTTACTAAACATAAATTTTATGTTAGCTTAATATATTTTTAATTGTTGTCTCCATGCAATGATTCTTTCAGAAGAATAACTTCATACAATAGCAAATGTTAATGATTCAACACGACATTTTTTTATCATTTTTTTCTTGTTATATAAACGATGACGACATCAAGAATATTGCTGATTGAACAACTAAAATTTTATAAGATTTGAGTATATTGATCCTACTTTGATACATATTAAACTCTGATGTGACCCAACTTACAATGATGATTCGAATATATATTAAATCGCTCTTTATTCCTCCACCATCATACCAATTATATAAATAAGAAAATTTAGACAAATTAAATTAATTAAATTTATTAATTTATTTCAAAAGCAATAATTTATTAGATGTACATCAAAAAAGAATGAGAAGAGAAAAATGTGTAAATTAAATTTAATTTAATTTTAATTTTGATTTCTTGTTTGTTGATATTTTGTTGCTTATTAGCTGCTTTTTCGTTGCTAGTTGGTTGCAGTTTATTTGCTTATTGGTTACTTTTGATTACTCGTTGGTTGCTTATTGTATGATATATTGTTTACACTATTTTATTGGTTGCTATTCCCAACTAACATCATAACAATTGAATTATCAATTTATTTTAAAAGCAATAATTTATTAGATGTACATTAAAAAGTATTAGAAGAAATATATGTGTAAATTAAATTTGATTTAATTTTAATTTTAATTTCTTATTTGTTGATATTTTGTTGCTTATTGGCTGCTTTTTTGTTGCTCGTTTGTTGCTGTTTATTTGCTTATTGGTTACTTTTGATTGCTCGTTGGTTGCTTATTGTATGATATATTGTTTATTCTATTTTATTGGTTGCTATTCCCAACTAATATCACTACAATTGAATGACAAATGATCCTTATAACTTCTCTACACCTAATAAACTAATTTAAAATTAAACAAGATAGATAATTATATAATACTCCATCCCAAAATAATAGTCTCATTTGCCACTTTCATCCGTCCCAAAATAATAGTCCTATTTAGGTTTTTGTTTAAATGATAAAAAAAGTAATAACTAAAAAATTCTTTATTGCAAATGCTTATTGGTTTGTAGTAAAAATGACGTAGCGCAACGGTTAAGTGAGATAAACACTCCTCTCTTAATTATTATCGTACAATATGCTAAATAAAATTGCACAATCTCATATTAGTTTGTAAAGTGAGTTTGTTATTATTTTGGATACCCTTAACTACAACAATTTGTAATAATTAATATATTTGGTAAAATCAAGTACAACTTATTTATTTGTTTTGAAATATACAAAGAAGAAAATACATAAAGGGATATAAAAACATCTTGTGCTCCAATTTTAAAATGATGTTCATAACTGGGCCCTTTTTATGTGAATTATCGATAAAAACACTACAATAATTTATGAAGAAAAAATGACACAAACAACCGTAAAACTATTAAAGAGAAACAAATTAAAAGCTAAAAAATGTTATCAAGAGGAGTTATTCCACTTTCAAAATCAATCATAATATAATTTTATTTTTATATTCGCATGGCGCATATATATAATATAAATGAGTAGTACACATCTTAAAAATATTAGTTATGTTTTCTATTTGATAAAAAAATATTTAATTAAATAAAATAGATGATATTTAAATAAATAAAAGAGATTTATTATTGATAATTGTAAAATTAAAAAATATTGAGTGACTTGATAATATATTAATAGAGAGAAATAAAAAAATAAAATTACAATGGATATGACAAGTATTGTCATATCAAAATAAAATAAATGTCCAAAAATAAATAAGTGTTTTGATATTGAAAGAAAATATGATAAATTTTAATAGAAAAATTAAATATTTTTATTATAATAATAACAATACTAAAAAAGCAACCAATAAACTAGTAATTTTTTTTAATTTACATCTAATAAATAGTTGCTTTTGAAATATAATTTATATATTTTATCTTTTAATTTGTTCAAATATGTTTATAGAAAAAATTATGCTTGAGAAGAATTTTTTTTTTTTGGTTCTCTTGATATTAACCCTCTACAGGTTAAACTTAAAAATTAGCCAATCAAAGTAGAAATGTCACAGTATAATTAATAGCTTTTTGCAAAGACTAATATATAAGATGCATAACAGACTAGGGATAGGTTTGTTACATAATTAAAGAAAGAACACGGAGCAAAAGATAATTATTATGTGGACCATTTTTTTTAAGTATTTTTGTATAAGTCCAATAAAATATACTAGTTTCAGGGTTAGGCACCCAAATTTTTAGATCAGTGCCTCTTTCGGAAATAATTCCGAAAGAGTGTCTGGATCCACATGTTCCGCATTCTAAAAATGCGGAACATATGGGGTTCCGCATTCCTAGAATGCGGAACACCACTAATTTGGGTCAAAATTAGCGGTGTCCCGCATTCTAGGAATGCGGAACACCACATGTTCCGCATTTCTAAAATGCGGAACATGTGGCTCCAGGCACTCTTTTGGAATTAATTCCAAAAAAGGCACAACAATAGAAATTTGGGTGCCTATGAGGCACCCAAATATCAAAAACCCTTAGTTTCATCCATTCTTAAAATTTATTTATAAAATATTTTATAGTTTTATAAGTTACACTTTCTATTTTATCATTTAAATATTTTTATTTTTAATTTTAGTTTCTATTATAATTTTATTAAAATTGGGATTGTAGTCCGGGCAGTGGAAGGCCGCAACTGGCAGTGGTCAGTAGCTAGAAATTTTATCAAGTACTGGCAATGGTCAACAATGATATGGTATTATTGACTAATTAATGGTTGATTTTTGTTGATATTGTTAACTAAATAAGTATATCAGTAATCTTATGTGTATTTTAGTGATTTTAAATAGGTTTAATTATTTAAAAACCACCCACCTTAAATTTTTTTTTCATTTATACCCTGACCTAGGAAAAAATTCATTTATACCCTGAATATGTGTTTATATTTCTCCTCTACCCCGAAGCACTAAATTAACCTCTTTTCATTTAAAAAAATAAATTAAAATAGTCCTTCATTTAGGGAAAAATTTATTTCTAATTAAACTCTAATTAGCTTAGGTTAAAAATGAAAAACTATTTTAAACTTTTTTTTTAATGAAAAGAGGTTAATTTAGTGCCTCGAGGTAGAGATGAAACATAAATACATACGTTATAGTATAAATGAATTTTTTCCTAGGTCAGGGTATAAACGAAAAAAAAGTTTAAGGTGAGTGGTTTTTAAGTAATTAAGCCTTTTAAATATATATTACTACATTTGAAGACTTGGCCCAGTTGGCCAAGTTCTAATGATATGTGTATGAGGTTGAGGGTTCGACCCTCAACACTCACGAACAGTATGCCTATTAAAAAATGTCTAACATTAACTCTCGTTAACCCCGCTAACAATTATTGTAGGCTATCTTTGAAAAAAAATATATATTACTGAAATGTTAAAATCTACCAAAATTCATGGATGGCTAGAATTCGGTAGTGTTTTTTCGATGAATTTTAAACTACAGTATTTTTATATATAATATTATTAATGTTTTAGTTTATTTTTCCGCGTTAGTATTTTCGTTATTATTTTTAAAAAGTTTTATTTATTTGTAAAAATCCTTAATTTAGATGGTATAGATATTATAATTCAATTCTTGAATTTTAAATTTTATTATTCTATTATAATAATCCAACTAAATTAACATTAATAATGCAAAAATTTATTTAGACAGAATTTATCATAATTATTATTTATATGAGGTTGTCTACAAATTATTTTGTTTTCTTCTTATAAAAATGATTCTGTTGAAACTAAAACAGTTAATACAGTAAACTAAAAATAAAATAATTCTAGAAACAGCTAAAATTCGGTCTTATCAAAAGAATTCTAGAATGATCAAAAAATAAATTCTAGAACCATTTATAAGTAAATATTTTTAATTTTGTTTCGTAATAATTTTATGAATTATGTCTATTAGAATTTCTCGTTAATCTTGCTCAAGAAGTAACTGAGTTAGCTATGAGCTCACTCGGCACTTCTTTACTCATTTGTCTATAAATGAACTCGAGTTGTTATACTTCAACAAATCACTTCTCTTCACTCTAAAAACAAATACTATCAAACACTTTTCCTCTTTCAAAAATCAATCAATCTTTTTTTTTTCTGTCTTCAAATTGAGATCTCCGTTATTTCCTTTGATTAATCTTTTTTTTTTATTATTATTATTTAAGAAAACTCTATATATATTACCCAATTCAAACCAACAAAAATGGAATTGAAACAGCAAGAACTGCCTCCAAAAAGAGGGCAAATCAAGATCAAGATTTTCAAGAGCATGGTAGCTGTGTTTACGATAAATAACGGTAAAAAATACAAAGAAATCGGAGATTCAAGCATCTCAAGTCCACTAACACCGGCTACTCCGACTGGGTATAACTCAGATGGGTCTTGAATCTTTAGTCGTCAATATTGATTATGATTTTGGTATTTGTACATATACTATATAATATATTTGACGGTAGAATTGTTGTAACTTAAGCATGTACCATTACTCAATAATTTGTACTGTTTATTTCTTTTCACCTTTCTATTGGGTGATTTGATTTGTTTCTGTATTGCTGTTATAAAAAACCATTACTTTTTTGCTGTGATGCTTATTGTTTATAATTTATGACGCAATACGTGGGATGAATAATGATGTTATAAACAATGCTCATATTTGTTGTTAGTGGGATTTGGTTCAAGTGGCAAATACTCCAAATGCATTTCTCAAATTTGGAATTCGAGATTCAATAGGATCAAGTGGTTTAAGAGCAATTTAACATCTAACGATTAACAACTAACTACTTATTATTAACCACAGACATAATTAGATTTTATCTATCGATAAAATAATATTCTTTAATTTTAATATAATTCTTTTTATTATTTGAATTTATCTTTACCAAATTTTAAAAATAAGATTATTTAAACTTTTTTAACAGAATTGAAATCTAATTACATTATTAGTTAGTGGTTAGAGTTGGATTTTTTAATTTTTATTTTTTAAATCGGGTGACTATGCTAAAATTCAAAATCGAAATTTTAGGAATACACTAGAATGCATTAGTCAATTGTGCTAGGCTTCAGTGACCTTCATGTTTAGAATTGCAATTAAAACTCTATAAATTAATAGTTTGTTGATCATTAAAATTGATTAATTAAATTAGATATTAATTAATAAAAAAAGCAGCAATAATTAATTTCATATTAATTATATTATTTTTAAATTTGTAATCAAATAACTATTTTTAAATGAAATATTATATTTACAAAATATTTTTCAATATCATATTTTGTTTATTATGCTTTACTTGTTCAATATATTTATATATTATGGGCAGTTCCCAAGTTGTTATTTTTTTATTTTGGTGACCAAATCATTTTTTGTTGTTTTGTTTGCTGAATTTTAAAATTTTTTCCAATTGAGTTTTTTCCGTCTAAAAATGTTTAGATGGTAGCAGGAACTTATTCTTTTTACCTTAAAACTTGTCATGTATGTACAATTTGCCTTAAAAACTTCACTTCAAAAATAAAATTATACATAGATGACAAATTTTTAAGGTAAAACTAGCAAAATTCGATTGCCATGCATTAAAACCTGGCTGTCACCTATGCATTTTGGTAAAAACAATTACTCATTTGCAAAAAAATTAAAATTCAGTAAGCAAAATTAAAAAAACAAAAGTTCGGTTGCTAATGAAAATAAAATAAAATTTGAATATCCTCAAAATTTATTACCCTATAGTTCGATTTACTACTTTATGAGCATTAAACAAATCTGAACAAGTCTTCATAAAATATTGGCCTAATTGCGTAAAAAAAAACCCATTTTAAACTTTTTTTGTTTATACGTACCATGACTTTATAAAATCGTCATTTGTATCCATTTTTGAATTTTTATATTTCATCCTTACCCAAAGACACTAAATAGTACTCTTTTCATTTGGAAAAAAATTTAAAATAATCCTTAAATTTTAATCTACATACTAATTAAATATTAATATTAGTAATTGTATAAAAATACCATCTTCAAAAAAAAATTAAAAATAATAATAAATGTAATTTAATAAATTTTTTAAAATTTCTCGAATTGGAGAAGGAGTGAGCTGCTCCTTCTCCACGGTTAAGGAACGGCAGCCGCTCCTTTTCCGATGAGGAGCGGCGACGGCTCTTTGGTTGGTTCCGGATTTTTTCAAAGTTTTTAAATTTATTTTATTTTTTATAAAATTTAAAAAACTAATTAATTATTAGGATATATTTGAACATTTTCTTAAGTTGAAAGATTTATATGTACTTTTTAAAATAGAAAAAAGTATAGTATAATCCTCAATTTTGTTGTTTTTTAATGATTTCATCTGTTAATTTATTAAATTGTCAACGATATCCTTGTGTTGGGTAG
This sequence comes from Mercurialis annua, assembly GCF_937616625.2. NCBI lineage: Eukaryota > Viridiplantae > Streptophyta > Magnoliopsida > Malpighiales > Euphorbiaceae > Mercurialis > Mercurialis annua. The sequence continues at coordinate 50,345,060 of NC_065570.1, read as the reverse complement.
GGATGAAAACGATAAACACAAAATTGGGTACAAATGGTTTTTTTACAAGGTCAGGGTAAACCGAAAAAAAGGGTAAGGTGGGATTTTTTTACGTAATTAGGCCTAAAATATTCATGTATTATGTAACATATAAGTAATTCTATCCGTATTTGGGTGAAAAAAACGTCGGGATTCAACTTTTCAAAAACATCATAAAAAACTTCGTTAAATTATTCCGTACATGCCTTGAATCCAAATATTGATTTAAGTAACTTAAAGCTTTTGAAATGTTTCCTAAGCTTCCGTTATGGTTTGACAGCTCATAGGGTTTTGAGGGTAAATGACGAATAGTGTTTTTCTTAGGGTTTAAACTCAAATTTGCTCACAAATCAGACCATACGATTGTAAGCCTCATGAAAATGCCATCATTTCAGTTTATTTCAAAGAATTTTCTCGATTTTTATCTCGGTCATACGATCATTATAAATTTTCTACGATCGCATGACGCTTTCCAATGCTCGTTTAGTCTCTTTTTGGAGATCATTTGAGTGTAATCTCACTTTTTGTATGGTCGTATATGCATAGCATACAATCGTACATTGCTTTAAATCCACAAAATGCACACTTTAACTCAAAGATAGTTATAGAATTGCATTCCGAAGCATAATCAAGTAATAAACACATTAATAATTTGTTTTATTCAAGTATGAAGTTTCGCCTTTTCTTTTTGTATTTCGGACTCCGCACCTATACATAATCAATTAAAATTTATCATATTATTAAATAATAAATTTATTTTTAATATTAAATTTTTTTAATGTAATAAAAGTAAATTGATTCGTTAGAGAAATCAGGTGTATCAAATAATGTTTTTTTTATTTTTGAGCTCTTGGATTCAAACATGAATATAGTAATAGCTCTTGACAAAATCAATCCTTGAGGCATCAAGGTCAAGTCTTGAAGATAGTTTTGCTTTGTTTTTATTTTAGCACATTTTTGGAATCATATTCCAAAAGTTAAAGTGAATTTGGAATGAAAATATCAGTCTTGAACTTGAACCACTGTTTTAAACGATATTAGGTGCTTTCAATAATTATAAAAATGCCATAATGGCTGGCAAAAAATTGACAATTCATCAAACTCTACCTAGTACCGTGGAGGATAATATATTTTAATCGCATCTTAAAAACTAAATCAGCGTAACAATAGGTTCACAGTTCAATCGGTTCACTTAATTAAATAAAAGATAAATATATTTATACGACATATATAATATACATCATTTTTACTAGAAGTCTATGTATTTAAAATTTAAACACACTTATAGCTAAAATATGGATTGAAAAACTTAAAGAATTAGACGATATTATTATTATGTCTTAACTGGTCATTTTTTTTTTATTTTTACGGTCTTTGTATTTAAAAGATTGAAGTGAAAATTCAATATCTAGAAAAAGAACCGAACCAAACAAGCATGGTTCGTGAAAGTGTAAAAGAAAAATTTATTTTATTTATTGATCAGGCTTAGATTTTATACATAACTTTTAGATTAAGTTAGACATAATTGAGCATTTTAATAGTATAGTTTTTTATTCCACGTGGAACGATGAAATAAGCTTTTGATATAATTTTAATATCTTCTTTTTCATGAATGGTTGAATTATACACGTTTCCGACTAGATATATTATGGAGAAATCATTTAAATATGTAAATTGGTGATTCATCATGCTGACCTCTATTGATGATGAGAGCATATACATGGAATCTCATCACAACCCAATTTAGAAAAGAGAGCAGGAAAAAGGAAAATTGGTTAACCAATATGAACTAAAATAATAATAATAATAATAATAAGGCTTAATGCCTTCACAAAATCCCGACCTTTTATTTCCTTTTCAATCCTACCTTAACGTTGAAAATTTATCAATTTTACCCCATTTTGCATTTTTTTCATTTCAATTGTACTTTGAAAGCATAAAATTGATCTTTATTTATTTGACAAAATTTTAAAAGAATTCTTCAAAAATGATCAATTTAATATAAAAAATTAATTTAATGCAAAAATGGTCGATTTAGAGAATTTTTACCAAATAAAAAAAGGTCAATTTTATATTTTAGGGTACAATTAAAGTGAAAAAATATAAAATAGGATAAAATTGATTGATTTACAACGTAAGGATAGGATTGAAAAGGGAATGAAATGTTAGGATTTTTTAATATATTAAACCTAATAATAATAAATAATACACTTTCTCTGATACCATTTTGCTAAAATGAACAAAACAAAATTGACGGGTTCCAATCGAACCTCTGCAACCTTAAATTTTGTGACTTAATATATGTAATAAGAGAGATTTGTCTCCGAATATACAATTTAACATATATTTATAATTTGCTGTCAAATACTGTTATCATTTGAGGTATAATTCATTGATAGCCAAAAACTTTTATTCAGCTTCCGTACCAAATTGAATCTCCTTTTTATTGCCTCCTCATTGATGGTTTTATATGTAAATATTTGGCCAAATGTCTTAAAAAGGCCAAACCTTTCATAAAAGTTTCACAAAAGTCCTGACCTTTCAATTTTATCGATTTTGGCCAAAAACAAATTATTTGGTTTCAATTGTGGCCAACTCTCAATTTGATTTCAATTTGCCTATGTGAAGCCTATGTGGCATGCCAAATATTGAAAGGTCAGGACTTTTGTGAAACCAAATAATCTATTTTTGGCTAAAATCGACAAAATTGAAAGGTCGGGACTTTTGTGAAACCAAATAATCAATTTTTGGCCAAAATCGACAAAATTGAAAGGTCAGGACTTTTGTGAAACTTTTGTGAAAGGTTTGGCCTTTTTACAACATTTGGCCTAAATATTTTGCCCGCTAAAAGTATTAGTATCATTTTTCGCTTAGGGTAAGACATATACATAACATAACATATAGTATTAATATAAGGCTTAATTACTCAAAAACCCCCCACCTTTCACTTTGTTTTCGTTTATACCCTGACCTAGGAAAAATGTCATAAATACTACTGACCTTGTCATTATGTTTCGCCCGTACCCCAAATTTCAAAAAAAAGATGATTTCTTAAAAACAACTAAATTTAAGGATTATTTTATACCTTTTTCTATTAAAAAATGTACAAACTAATACTTCATCTTTAAAAACGTTCAAATAAGTCCTAAAATTAATTAATTTTTTAATTTAAATAAAATAAATAAATAAAATAACATAGTTTTATTAAGTCCTATTTATTACCGTACTCCTATTTAAAAAAACAGCTAATATTATTTTTTTTATTTTTTTTTTATTTATACGAAAATAAGCTCCTTCCTCCATAGAGGAAGGAGCAGATCTGCTTCTTCCTCCATGTGAGGAAGGAGCAGATCTGCTCCTTCCTCACATGGAGGAAGGAGCAGCGTGCTCCTTCCTCATGGAGGAAGGAGCTGCGAGCTCCTTCCTCCATGAGGAAGGAGCAGCGTCCTCCTTCCTCATGGAGGAAGGAGCTGCGAGCTCCTTCCTCCATGGAAGGAAGGAGAAGCTCCTCCATGGGAGGAGGAGCTATTTTTTTTAATTTTTTTTTTAAAAAAAATTTGAAAATAGATTTTAAAATTAAAGTACGGTATTATGTTGAAATTAATTAGTCTGATGTAAAAAAATTTACGGTTTTTTATTTTTAACAAATTATTGATAATTAATATAAATTAAATTATTATTATTATTAGTTGATTTTAAAGAAGAAGGTGTTTTTGTATAATTAATAACATTGACGTGTAATTAGAATATATGCTAAAAATGAAGGATTATTTTAAACTCTTTTTCAAATGAAAAGAGATCAATTTAATACCTCGAGGGTACGGGCGAAACATAATGACAAGGTCAGTAGTATTTATGACATTTTTCCTAGGTCAGGGTATAAACGAAAACAAAGTGAAAGGTGGGGGGTTTTTGAGTAATTAGGCCTTAATATAACATGTCACATTATATTTCTTATAGCCAAAAATGTCACATTATAAGATCATCAAGCGTGTTTCGTTTTATGGTCCCCACGCGCTAAATTAGAACTCATCCAAAATTTCAAGTTATCAAGTTAATTTAGCCATATTTAATCATCTAAATTATTTTCAATCTAGTGTTTGTATTAAATTTAGATTGATTTTTGTAATGAGTATTGGTTTTGTTGATTGGTTGAGGTTTGAGACATTCTAATAGACGGGTTCATCCATTAAAAAACAATAGATAATGTTAGAAAGTACATAATAATTGTACTAATGTAATGTTTTTAGAGTTAATAACTAATTTTTTTCTGAAATTTTAACTAAATTCATTCCTTTATATTCACCATTTAGAAAAAATATTTATATGAATTATTTTTGAGTTAATTACTTTAAACTCCATTAGTCAATTTTACCATATACTGAATTTCTTGTTTCAATTGTAACCCAATTTTTAAATTTTTACAATTTATAAACTTAAAGAATGAAATCATTCGATTAACTAAGTTTAAAGAAAAAATTATATTCTTTTCTTTTAAAAAAAATACAAATAGATCTTTCACCTTTAAAAACTAACAAAACAATTATATCTAATTAAAACTAATTTAAATTTTTAATTAATTTAATTAAATTTAAATTAATTTAATACATATATAGTTTTATTTTTTAAATAGAAAAACATCAAATTCATCTCGAACACTCTGAAACCATTCAACTTTGACTCCAAACCCAACCTGAAATACGACTCATCTTTTGGAAGACGAATCAGGTTCGTCTTCCTCATAGAAGACGAACCAGTGGGTGCGTCTTCTCTAAGGAAGACGAACTGAAAATATAGTTCGTCTTCCTCGGGGAAGACAAACCTGGTTCTTCTTCAAGACGAACCTAGATTTGGATTCGTCTTCCATGGAAAAGATGGATCGGTTTTGGGTCGGATTTGGGTCGGTTTTGTAGTCGGAGTTGGGCGGTTGCGGGATGGTCGAAAGCGTTTAAATGTCAGGACGAGTTTGACCGTTTTTTAAATAAATTAATTGTAGCATTATATTATATTAAATTAAAACTTTATTATTATTATTATTAGAATTTGTGGGGAAGAATAATTTTTGTGTTATTTATTATATCAAATGTTGTTTTAAATATATGTTAAATATGAAGAACTTTTTTGAACTTTTTCCAAATAAAAAAAAATCAATTTAATGCTTAAGAGTACAAGTGAAACGAGAAAATGTGAAATAAGGTAACATTTACTGGTTTTCAACGGTAGAGTAAAATTGAGAATGAGTTAAAAGATCAGGTATTTTTAAGGCATAAGTCTTTTATAATTAATCTACTGGATTACTAAACACCGCCCCTTTTTACTAGGCAGCGCCCCCTAACTTTACCATTTTACCTTTTTCTTTATAAAAAAAAACAAATTCTCTAAATTCATTCAAATCTATCAAACGAAAACCACATTCTATAGTGTAAATATCGGATTCCGGAACCGCCGGTGAGCATTCGATTTTAATTTTTTTATCGTATTAATATTTTTTATTTAATTTTTTAAATTATTCCGGCCGGGACGTCCCCAGTTGGCGTCAGCCTGGAGGACAGACGTCGCTGAACGGCGTCCGTCCTCCGGACTGACGCCAACCGGGGATGTCAGGCTGGCGTTTTGACGTCAAACTGGGGGGACGACCCAGAGTGACGTCTCCCCATAGGAGAGACGTTCTAGAAGGACGTCTCTCTTCTGGAAGAGACGTCCTTCTGAAACGTCTCTCCACTGGACCGACCTCCCAGTTGGCGTCGGCCCAGATGACAGACGCCATTTCAGGGCGTTTGTATTATGGGCCGACGCCAATTGGGGGCGTCGGCTCAGTGGAAATGTTTTTTTAAAAAAATAACAAAAACATACAATTTTATCTTGAAAAAGCCGGAAAAACTTGTTTCGGAAAGTCGATACTCGTTACCCGACCAATTGAAATCGTTATCCGTCATTTTAATCGACGTATTCGATGTGATTGAGAGTTTTTTTTTTCGAGAAGGGTAAAAAGGTATTTTTAGGGCGGTGTCAAGTAATTAGGGTCAGCGAATAGTAAAACTCTTAATCTATCATATATAATCTATTTTTAATATAAAATTAATATATATAGTATATAAGTATTTAATAATAAAATTAATATATTTATCCAAAAAAAATAATAAAATTAATATATTCCTCTCAAAAAAATTAATATATTTATAAAGTTTTAGAAAAAAGATGAAATGAAAAAATTACAAATAATATAAAAAGAAAATCAAATTAGCTCCTCATATTTGATCTGAGGGTCAATTAGGCCATTAATGTGAAAGAGTGCGACTAAGAGTATATATGACTTTTTTTAACTTTCTTTTAAAATGAATGTGTATTAAGTTAGTAGATTTATATTTTTTTATTTTATAAAATTGACATATATTCATTGAATTTCACCCATTATGTTAAAGTGAACTTGAAAATATCATAAGCATTTTTGCAAAAGTTGTTGTTGTGAGCCTGTGACGGCACTAACGCCGGTTGAATCAGATTCTATTTTTAATACGTTCAAAATTTTATTTATTTCTTAAGTGGAGAATAGAATGAACAAATGATCAATTCACCCCCTCAACTTGGTACGAAATATCAAATGAGTCATTCTCGCAGCATTTGGTACAAACAGACCCAAAACTTGCATTTTCGTATTAAAAAAGCCCTTCGACAAATTTTTAAATTTATTTTAATCAATCATAATTAATTCTAATTAAATTTCTAATTATATCCTTATTAATCAAAAAAATACCAATTATACACTAAATAAGCTAATAAAACTCAAAAAAAAAAGCTAATAAAACTCTATTAGCCTAATTAATCATAATATTTAATCTCATCACCACTCCAACCACCGCTCACCTTCTTCCTCTCACACTCTAGCCAGCCACCATCCATTCTAAAAATCAATTCACCCCCATAAAAAGATGATTGTTTATCTTCAAGAGAAGAATAGAACTATTGTCTGTTCATCCTTAAGAGGATGAACAACGGTTTGTTCATCCCTTGAGGATGAACGGATTTGTTCATACTCAGGGGATGAATAGATTGATGTTCATCTCTTAAGGATGAACAACCGTCTGTTCATCCTCAGAGGATGAACAACGATCTGATCATTCCTTAAGGATGAACAATGATTTTTTCATCTTCAAGGGGTGCACAGTAAACTGTTCATAGCATGACCAGATCGATGAAAACAAAGAAACAGGGGAGATGGAATTGACTGAACGGAAGCAGAATGCGGCGGGGATGAAATTGACTGAACGGAAGTTGAAGGCGGCGGGGATGAAGTGAAGGTGTTGATAGGCAAGGAAGAAGAAGGGTGGTAGCGGCTGGGCATTTTTTAATTTTAGGATTTGAATTTTTGTAGGGTTTAGGGTATAAATTAGAAAAAGGGTGATAACAGTCCCTAAAATTTTAATTAAAAAATTATTAGTCTTTAAATTTTAAAAAATTACAAATTATTACTGAAATTAAAAATAATTGAGTAGCAATTTAAAAAAATAAATAAAATATTAAGGATTTTTTGAAATTTTTTTTCATTTTGTAAGTGGAGAGTGTAACTCACTCACTAGAGTGCGACTGAAATATGGATGAGCGGGGTTTTTTTTTTATACGAAAACGCAAATTTTGAGTCTGTTTGTACCAAAACCCGCAAGAACGACTCATTTAATATTTTGTGCCAAGTTAAGGGGGCGTTGTGATCCTTTGTTCAGAATAAATTAATTACTTAAATAAGTGACACATATCTGCTAACTAACCTTTGGGTCGGGACCCATCCAACTTTAATCAATCATTTATGGCTAGATTCATTTAGAAGTCCATACACTATATTATTTGTTTCAAAAGAATGCGCTTACATTATTTTTTATTTTTCTAACTTCTTTATTTATTTAATTTTTGATTTTAGGTCTTTTAATTTTTTTCAATTCCTCTATTTATAATTATTTTATTCTTCATTCATACAAAAGAACCTGAAAATTAAAAATTAAATAAGTAGGAGAACTAAGAAAATAAAAAAAAACAATACAAGAATTTCCTGAATAAAAATAATATAATACGTGACTTCTGCATAATCCTGTCATTATTTACTTTTGTCTCCATCTTTTCAAATAAACAACATCAAACATTAAAATTCAAGTCTTTACATACATAATTTGAGATAATAAATACATTATAATTTAATGAAATATTTCATTATTCTATTGTAAGACAGCTTGATAATATAAAAACATTACTGGAACTGAATTTATAATGGACCACTATAACTTTTATTTAAATAAACTTTACAATTTTAAGATAATAATATAATTATGAGATAGGTGATAAGATATTCGATTTAATCAAAAACAAAAAATTCAAAATCTATAGAGGTAACTTTTTTTTAATCCGTTTCATTATAATATATTTCTTTGAACTGTTTTTATTTAAACTTTAAATAAAGGATTATCTGGTTTTTTTTAACCCATTTTAAAACCTTCATATTTTAATGTTTTATTTATTTAATCTTTTGTAAAGTTTTTTCTTATCTACTCTTCATATTTAATTAATTTTAAATTTATAAGTCTTTTTTTGGATAGAAAAAAAGCGTGCACTGCACTCGTCGTAAAACGCGCATGAAACCAAATTTGAAGAGAGATAAATAAAAGTTTGAAAGTACAAAGATCGGATAATAAAAATTTAAAATACAAAGATTTATTAAATAAAAAATTACTATCAATCCATATTATCATTTTCCACTTAGTAATTACGGCAATTGAACATGCGCATGCAAATTCCGTCGAAAAAGAACCTATCAAATCAAATTTGTGAAATATGAGGTATACAAAATTATTAAAAAGGATCAGATAAACAAAACGGAACAAGTACAAAATTCTTAAAAAGGGATTGGCTGGTTTTTTTAACTTGTGACTTGTAATCAAATAACTCACGTTCAACTATTTATATTAATTAAAAATAGTGTTCTTTATTTTTAGATCAATTAGGGACACAATTATACAGTTCGAACAAATTTATAAACTAAAACAACTTTATGTTGGATTTAATTGATTAAAATGATTGAAAGTGATTTATTTAAGAGCAAATTACTATGACACCCCTCACATTTGACATAATTCACAGTTTAGTCCATCTTGTTTGATTGAACTATATAGCCCCCTCACTTTTATTTTTGTCAACGATTTAGTCCTTCTGTCCATTTTGAATGTTAGTCAACGAAGTCAACGAAACTATATGGTCCCCCACTTTTGTTTTTCTCAATGATTTCACCCCTTACTTTTGTTTTTGTCAACGATTTAGTCCCTCAGTTTTGATAATTAATTTACCCATAAGTCATTTGACTTTGTTGACTAACACTAAAAATGGATGGAGGGACTAAAATGTTGACGGAAGTAAAAGTGAGGGGCCACATAGTTTAGTTTTCAAACAGGATGGGCTAAAGTGTGAATTATGTCAAATGTGAGGGGCTTCATAGTAATTTGCTCTTTATTTAACTTTGTATTATAAATTTAAGGAAAAAGGATCATTTATGCTTATAAGGTTTGACTACAAGATCAAGTAAACTCTTAACGTCCAGAAAGATTAATATATGCATTAACGTCTTAAAATGTGAATAACTAGACCCATTTTAATTTATAATTGAGACGTTGGGGTCTATTAGTAAAAATTAGAGGGCATGTTTGTTCATTTGTCAAAACGTTCGGATATATTTGAATTTTTCCGGTATTAAGAGTTTACTTGATTTTAGAGTCAAACCTGAAGAGCATAAATGACCCTTTTTCCTAAATTTAAAAACCAAATTCACCCTTTGATCTTAAAACATTGGTGTTAATCTTGGCCAACAAGCAACTGAGTTAACTGAGTTCAGTTGGCACTCTTACTTATTGGTCTATATATAGACCCAACTAGAACTAGCTTTACTTCAACAATCACTCCAAAAGCAAAGATCAAAAACCCACTTTCTATTTCAAGAATCAACCAATCAATTTGATTTCCTCTCTTTTGTTTCCACTATTATTCAAGAAAACTCTAAACCCAGTTCAAGAAAATGGAATTGACAAAGCAAGATCTTCCTCCGAAAAGAGGGCAAATCAAGATCAAGATTTTCAAGAATATAGTAGCTGTTCTTGCGATAAATAATGGTAAAAAACACAAAGAAATCGGAGATTCAAACATCTCAAGCCCCGTAACTCCGGCTACTCCAACTGGGTATAACTCAGATGGCTCTTGAATCTTGATTTTGATTTTGGTGTTTGTATATATAGTATAATGTTTGACTGTAGAATTGTTGTTCCATAAGCTATGTTTTCTTCGTTGATCTGTCATCTTTATGTGTTTTTACCTATCTATTGAGTGATTTGATGATGTTTCTGTATTGCTGGTAAAACAATATCATATGGTTTTTTTACTGTGATGTTCACCATTATTTTTCAGGTATATTATCTGTATTTTTATAATTTTTTGTAGTAGGGAATGGTTTTTGAATGCGGATCATTGATGAACTCTCTATATTAAAAATTCTTAGATAAATAGTTTCTTTAAAAAAAAAAAACTTATAGATAAACTCTCTTAATTGAGTTCTATCATCCTTTTTAAATTTGGCAATTCATAGTTCAAATTTATTTTCTACACGGACTTCGACAGTCAAAGAACGGCAATGAATTACACTATACTAAATTTAGAAAGAATAAAAAAGTGAAATTTTAAGTGATGTACTTAAATCGCTATAAAAATTAGAAGTGAAAATTTTATATACAAAATTCCAAAAAAGTAGTATAAAATAATTTATTGTTGTGATAGAATTAGATTGAATATGTTCATAAATAATATGGTGTAAATTATGTGAAAGATGCTTTTACTTTGCTTTTTAGCACGTTTTGGAATCAATCTTAGAAATGAATTTGAAAAGAAAAAAGCAAATCAGCTTTTTACTTTATCTGGACACAGTTAAGCTTTTATATTTTTAAAATTGAACAATTAAATTCTTAATATTTCAAAATCGAACAAATAAAGTCTTTTAGTTTATTTTTGGGGCACTTACCTTCTCAATTTTTTGGTAAATATTTTAAATATTAAAATTATTTTTAAACTTTTTTCCTATATGATTATGAGAGACATGTCAGCCATTAACGAGTGTTTCCAATGATGTTGGATGAAAGATGTTATTTGTTCTATTTGAAAATAAAGAGGGATTAATTGTATCTCAAAAAAGTAATTGAGTTGATTTGTACTTTTATGAAAATTATAAAAATCTTTTTATACCTTTTGCCAAAAAAAAAAATTAGAATCTTGAACTGGAATCTCTTTTTTATCAAGTGCTTTTAATAATTATAGAACTGCCATATTGGCAGGCAAAACATTTGACAATTTCATCCAATCTACCAAGTACTTTTAGAAGATATCGAATTTTGAACAGTTTTTAAAAAAAAATTGAATTGGGGTTTTACCCATTCAATAAGATATTTATATACATGATGATGGACTCAATTTTCTTTATATAAAATAAACATGATTGTATTAAATATTTGTAAGTTAAATAAAATTGACAAAATTTTAATTTTAAAATGGATAATGATATAAATTTTAAAATGTAAAAATTATACTATTATTTAAATTTTATATTTATATTTCTTATAAAATCACTCCCCACCATAAACTCTTATTAGGTTCGCCCCGGCATAGTATGCATATATTTTTTACAATAAATATGTATATTCGAAATTGAAAGACATAAATAAACGTAGAACTAACATGTGAACTAAAAGATTAATAAATCGATCAAAAATTAATTAGTAAAACAAATTTTACAGTTAAACAATTAACCAATTTAATGGTTTTTGGTTTTTATAATTTTTTCATTTGAAGTATTGATTGAAAACTCAAATTTTAAGGAAGAATTAAACAAAACTTATTTTCGGTTGGGGAAAGATATATAAATTTTGATATAATTTGAGTATTTTTTTGTTCGAGACCGGTTAAACTATATACTTGTTTATGATTTTTTTTATGAATAATATGTTTGTTAAAAACCGTAAAAAGCGATAAAAAAACTTAAACGTTAAACTTTCATACATAAAGTATCTGACAAAGGAGCATACTTAAGCTAAGATAAAAGGAGAATACAAAATGGATTATTATAAAAGTCCATGTCCGAAAAAGAGAAATTCTTATCAGAAACTTTTTTTAAAAAATAGCCCTTGTAAAACAATAAAAAATAGCATCCTCTTTTGCCGAACTTTTATCCCGAAAAATTCTCTCGTTTCTACACTTCCATATCGCTCATATGATAAGACATCCAAGAATTTGCTAAAGCCTCCAATAACGACTCAAAAAAAAAAAAAACTCTCCCACTGGATCATGAACTCCACAAACGAATATGGAGCTACCTAAGTAATATCCAACTTTCTAAGAACACTACATCATATACTCAATGCCCTTGAATTTCTACCACATTACAAAGATAACACAATGAATTTTCCACTTTGATAATAGAACGTCTCACCAAAAAATCAAGAGTATGTACGCTTCATGTAAAACACTCCATACAAAGAACTTGACACGAGGTGAAACATTAGAATTCCAAATCTACATATACGGCGAAGAAACCCGAAGCCTACTCGTGACCTCTTCATGATTTACTAACTGATTAAGATCTCCACCTTTCACATACAGTTCACAAACGCCAACTCTATTGTTGTCCGCCGGAAAATTGTGACTAGAAGATTCATTTACAATTCTGAACACGAGAGAATTGACGGTCCTTTCCAATACTCTTACATCAAACCCGCTTGAGCTATTACACCTTCCATTCACAGCTCTAATAGACGTCAAAGGAGACTTAAAAAGAAAACAAAACATGCACAAAGAGAAGAGGAAGAGTAAGTGAAACAAAAGGTGTTCCTTCTGATAATTTTGTAGCTTGCTTAGGTTTGGCTAAGCAAATCCAAAAACCGGGACAAGTTATAAAATGAATGAAACAAACCCACATGCGAAGAGAAGCAAAAGAAAAAACTAGAAAGGAGGGGGTCGTTTCGACCACTTTTGTGGCTTGTTTTGGTTCAGTTTGAACAAAAATACACAACCAAAACACGCCACAAAAATGGATGAAACGAGCCACAAAAGACCTTCAGAAACCCGGTGATCACAAAACACAAATATCAAGACCGCTCTAATGTATAATGAAACGACAAAGAGACAAAGAAGCGTTAAAAGCAAAGACCATGAAAGCAAAAGAAGAAACTGAACATGCATAAGTTATGCTGGAAAATCTAGGCATAAATACCTAGCCAAGACAAAATTGAGGGGGGGATTGATGATGGAATAGTATAAAACAAAGTAATAAGAGCGCTTAAGAGAAATCCCACATCGCCTAGGAGAAGGCATACGCGCTGGGAAGGCTATAACCCGTCCGCCCAAAGGTACGATAAATCATGACCAATACACATCATTCACCTTACTACTACATCTACCGACTTAAGCTTCGTAGTGGTTACTGGGTCCGGAGACCCGCCATTGATTGATTCTCTTTTTTCTTATTCCATCCATAAGGTTAAAAACGTACGTTCAACATCTGGATTTATCAAGTCCTATTTAGGGATGCGTCCTAAAGAGGATTGTTCTCTCGAATAGGAATACGATCTCGAGTAAAAGAGTATCTTTCATTCTTCTAGAAAATGTAGGTCTTCTAGAACCTCTTTTATTGTCGGTATGATAGTTGAATTGTACCCGGATTCTGAATCTTTAGAGTATCTGTATCAGATCGGATTACCGGACCCTGCATGATTTAGTCATTACTCTTTCGGCGAATCCATATGGATTCGCTTCTAAATGGATGAGTCTCGTGGGACTCTGCCCAACTTAGCATGAATTAAAATCTCTTTGACTTATTATTTTTTGGCGAATTCTGAGATCCGCTTCAGTTGGCGAATTTCATAGGACTCAGTTCGTAATATTACCATGTGAAATGTGTTTCCATCACATAGCATGTAATAAACCCGCAAAACAATATTAGACAATTCAGAGTTGAATGGATAAAATGAGTTAAAATAATCAATATTATACGATGCCCAAAGTCATGAACGATTCTTAGTTAATCTTTTGTGTTAAGTTTTGGAAATAAAATGAACCTTTGTCGGATTAATAACGTTTTATTTTATACTTTTTTTGCTAACCGTCAAAAAATTTGAAATTTATTTTAAATTAACACGAACAAATTATACATTTAAAGAGTTTTAAATTGTTTGTCATGTTTCAATCCAAACAATGAAGTCGTCCGGTCAAAAATTAATCGAATTTGCTATCTATGTATAAGTTTTGCAAGTCACTTCAATGGATTAAAAGTCGGGAAGATTTTTTTGGTCCCATACATTCAGAATGTAAACGCGTTCAGAGTTGATATTTGGAACATTTCTAGGTTTAATTATCATCAAATCACAATTCTCACTTGTTATATTATATAAACAAATCCAATCTATCTTAATTAATGATAAAAAAAATTAGTTAACCTTATGAAATTTGAAGTGCAAGCTCTAAAATAATTTAAAGTTTAATCACGTAAGAATATTTAATTCTTTTGGCTTGATCCATTTATGTCTAATTGTTTAAAGATATCAAATTTAGCTTAATTTTCTACAAGTACGTGACAGTTATAGTTAATATTCAAAAAAAAGTTCAACAAAATTAAACCTATTCAAATTGTATTTATTTAAGCTTAAATTCTAAAAAATTAATCAAAATAAACTACAATTGATAAAATTAAAAATCCTGTTATAAATAAAAAATTAAATAGTTAACTGCAATTGAAATATATCAATTGAAATTAAACAAAACAAATAATGTTTTTTAAAAGGTTGTTTTATAAATAAAAAAATTCTAAAAAAATGTAGAATTTGAAGTGGTTAAACCATAATTAAATATGCAAATTAAAAACCTATTTATTAAAGAGATGATGGAAAATAAAATTAAAACTGGATCACTAATTTTTTTAATTAGAGATGGACCTATTCTAAATTAGTTATTAGTAGGGATTAATGAAAAATTAGCAGAAACTAATATATATTTTTTTTAAATTAAATCAAACAAATCACGTTCTGAAAAAAAAAAAAAATTAAAACTCGACCTCGTGCATATTGAAGGATTTGGCCATTAAGCCGAGCCTTCAAATGCGAGGGGAGACTATTTGAGTATCAAATGGCGCATACAAATGGCCAATTTCATAATACGGCTACTAGCTAGAATTGGTGGGTCATCCAGTTGGCCCCTGTCCAATGGCGATAGCATCATGCCACTCCATCAAAAAGTCTTAAAGTGAGCCATAGAATAGATTAATAAATAGATTTTTGATTGTCGATTGTCGATTGAGAGCGTATATATTAGTTGGGCACCTCCACTTAATACCAATTGGTCCCAAAACATTGCCTTTTGTTGCTTAAAATCTTTTAATCTTTAACATTGTCTTAAAAAGGTTTGTGCAGTATATGGTCGATTACTACTCGAGCGAGTATTCCTTGCGCCGATATTGTCCTAATGCGTTTGTAGAAAAGTTTTTTTTTTTTTTCGATCGAAGTCTTTGCCAATGGGGCGTATTATTGTTGGTGATGTTCGATTAAAACAATGAAGTCTTCCAGTCGAGCATTTGACAAACTTGCTATCTGTGTACAAGTATTGCATTTGCAGTCACTTCATGGACTAAAAATTGAGAAGATTTTGGTCCCAATCAATCAGAATATAGACGCGTCTAGAGTTTTTGGTACCCTCCCTCGATGGATTATAATTTCATCAAATCACATTATATGAGGAAACATATACGTATGGTTTTTACATCATTGGCACACGTTAAGTTCCGTCAGGAACGATCGATTTTATTAAAATTAAATAAATTCAATTAACCAAATTTATAATTTTAACTAAAACTAATTTGATGAAATTAACCAAATTTAAAAATATATAATCAAGAATAAAATTTTCCTACAACCTCTACAACCATTGACATGACATCTTTTGATTGGCCATCTTCAATGTATTTAATATATTTATAAAATTTCAACTTGAGTTCCTATATTTTATTAAAAGTTATATTTTAATTATTTAGATAATTTTATTTTTTTATTTTTCCAACTATATTTCTTATTAACCTTTTATCATGAATGAAAAATTAAATTAAGAGAACTTCATATATTAATAATAATATAGAATATTATAATTTCGTTTAATAATTTAAAAGTTACTTTTATACCCATTACCTAAAATCATTTAACCGTAACTTACTATAATTATTATAAAATTAAAACGAATGAAATATATGCTTATCTGAAATAATGTATTATTTCAAAAAACTTAATTAATAAAAAATATTAGTAGCTTAATTTATAAAAAAAATTATTTGATTAACTAATTTAATAATTTTTATTAATTTAATTTCAACAATCATTTTATTATCTACAACATTACCGTCTAAAATAACTACTAAAATATAGATAATGATTATAAATTTAAAATAAACGATCATACTGCTTACCAGATTGCAATTTTAGAAGTCACAAGTTGTGTGGGCATGTGTAATGTGAAATATAGGAACTAAAGTTGAAATTCTGTAAATATATTAGATGCATTGAAGATGGCCACTAAAAAAATGTCATGTTAATGGTTGTAAGAGTATCTTACAATCAAAGTTGTAAGAAAATTTTATTCTATAATCAAATCGATCAGATTAAGAATAAACTTATTTAAACCGATAAATACAAAGAATTTGCTATCTATGTACAAGTATTGCAGTCACTTCATGGACTAAAAATAAAATTGAGAAGATCTTGGTTCCAATCAATCAGAATATAAACGCGTCTAGAGTTTTTGGTCCCCTCCCTCAATGAATTATAATTGGATCATTTGTAGGTTCTTTTGTCATGGAATCACAACATATGGTGAAACATACACGTATAGTTTTACATCATTAGGAATAGACTGATTAAATTAAAATTAAATAGATTAAACTAATCGAGTTTATAATTTTAATTCAAAAAATTATTAAAATTAACCAAAATTTAAAAGGCCTAATGGTCCGAGAAAATCAAATCTTTACAACTTGTTGCAATTTAAATCAAATCTTTTAATTTTTATAATAATAGCCGGTTTTTTTGTTACAATAATAGTCAAATTGGTGGCTAAATTTGCAACAAAAAAATATAATTTGGCTATTATATAAAAATGGGTTAATAATTAAAAAGTTTGATTTAAATTGCAAAAAATCGTAAATGTTTGATTTTTTCGCCATTAAGCCAATTTGAAAATATATAATCAAATCAATTAAATTAGGCATTAATTATTTAAACTAATAAATACATAAGGAATAATATTTATTGAAGATTTAAAATATTTGGTAAATTTAGTTAATCAAAATTGTAAAATTCTTAACCATAATCAAACTAACTTTTATTAATCAAATCAAACTAACTGAACTAATTAAAAAACTTGGCCAAATTTAATAGAAATAAATCAGTTAATTGGTTAATTAGTATTACTAGGTGATTGCTCATCCCTAGTTCTACATCAGCCTAATAGGTGTCAATTTTAGAAATAGAATCTATTATGTCTTCTATAATTAACAATAATTATTTATTTAATCTTATGAATTTTCAAGTGTAAAGTCCAATGATTAATTAAAAAAATAGTCACTAAAGTGATCAAGGAAAATAAAAGTCCAACTTTGAGTACTCTAATATGTGAGTTTGGACTATGGCGCATATTAAATGGTCAATTTCATATTAGAGCTACCAGAATTTGGTGGGTGGTCCGGTTTGCCCTATCATGCCATCAAAAGGTCCTAATTGACTTAGCCATATAGACCATCTAAATAGATTAATGCACAACTCCTAAAAAAAAAAGATTGATGCACAACCGCACCTGAAATATGGACTATCTAATCTACGTATTTTTATGATTTTTTTAATTCATAAGCCGGCTGCAGTATTTCCATATATTATAAAATTCTTAAGATAGGAGTTCATGAAAAAAATATTGATATGGGTATATTTTGGTTCGTTGGATGAAAGAAATGATGATATAGACAACATAAACACTACTCATGATAATAAATATTAGAGCGAATTAGTCCGACACTTTTTACATATGTTGTAATTTATATTCATATGTTTTATTTAAAATTAAATAATGTGGTTTTTTATTTATTTGTGTTAGTATGTTAACTCTTTGTTTTAATTTCAACGTCATTCAATAATATTAGAAAAAACATTAATTTATTTTTATTAATATTTTAATTGTTACGTTAAATTTTAGCTATTATGAATATAGCAGAATTGCTGGGTGGTGCAGTTGGCCCCAGTGGAGTAATAGATTGAGTCATGGAGTGGAGTAATAGATTACTACTAGGGCTGATGCACAAGACAAGACCACCTGAAATACGGACTATCTAAATATCTAGTATATATGGTCCTCCAATTCCAATTTCCAGTAGCATGTACGTCCTTGAAAAATTCAAGAATAACAGAACTTTTAAAAATAATATAAATTATATATTAATTGAAATTTTTATATTCTTCTTATCATTAGAAACAAAAAAACGTTTGCGGAAAAATTAAACTTACGATCTTAACAAATTACTAACAAATACTACTTACATTATTAGAGTTATAATTCTTCGAGAGACTTATGGAAACAGACTCTCTGATGAAAGATTCTCGTGCGCCAGCCGATGATGATAGGTTGACCAAAAAGGCTAAATTTAGAGAAGGTGAGGATGAAGGGTCTCCCCCTGTGGTCATGTCTTTTCGGGATAAACTTGTTCAATCTGGAAAAGAAAAGGAGGACTCAATAGCTGGGTTATCGGATGATTTTGAAGTAGAGGAAGACGATGTTTCTGTTCTTAAGGGTGATGATATGCCTACTATTGCTTTTTCAGACAGGATTATGGAAGAACTGAACAAACCATGGCGAGCAACGGTGGTGGTGAAACTTTTAGGAAGGCCAATCGGGTATCGTAATCTCTGCAACCGTTTGGAATCGATGTGGAAATTTACTGAATCTTTCGATGTTATTGATCTAGACAATGATTACTTTCTCGTTAAATTCAGGAATGGGTATGACTTGGAATCGGTGATAACCGGTGGTCCATGGGTTATTCTTGGCCATTATTTGTCTGTGCAAGAATGGAGTCCAAGTTTTGATTGTTCTAATGATGAAATTCGATTTATTAATGCCTGGGTTAGATTACCTCGTATGCCAATTCATTATTATAATAAGAAAGTTCTGAGATACATCGGATCGGTGGTTGGGAGAGTTATTAAGATCGACTATTATACGGAAACAGCAGAAAGGGGTAAATTCGCCCGTATTGCGGTAGAACTCGATCTTAAAAAACCTTTGGTTTCTCAGTTTCGTCTTGATGACAGAGTTCAATTTGTGGAATATGAATGTCTTCCCCGAATCTGTTTTGATTGTGGGCGCTTTGGCCACGTTAAGGATACTTGTCCTCATAGAATTACTAAGGATAAAGTTGATATATCCAAGAATAAAGCAGTTGATGGTGGTACTAGCAAGGTGGCTGAGGTTGAAACGAGAGAAGAAAACCCAAGCTTTGGTCCTTGGATGATGGTGGACAAAAAAGGAAGGCAAGCTGGAAATTATGGTAAGTTTCGAAAAGGTCAAGCTACTAATGGTATTAAGGGAAACAATATGCCTAGTAACAGATTCGATGCCTTGATTCCAGAGGAGACTGAAAAGATAGCGGAGGATGAAAGGATTCCTATTTTGGTGGAGGAGAATCAGAATTCTAGAGAGAGTATCTCAGCAGTTAACGCTAGTAGCAAAAAGTTGTCTTCTAAGAATATTGCTCATGCAAAAAATATCAATTATGCCCCTAGATTTTCTAATGTAGATACACAAAGGAAAGCCCTAGCTGAAAGGCCCAATATGGAAGCCCAGAACTCAAACAAGAAATTTATTGTCACTAAAGTTCAGACCTCTTTGGATAATAAAAGTCATTCTGCTGTTAATGTTATATTTGATGCTAAAAATTTAGCTTCTTCAGACTCTGGAAATTGTACTTCTCGTCAGAATAACCAGATGGTGATTGATTCTCAGTTGAACATGGATCCTGTTCCTCCAGATTTGATTTCTGAAGAGTACAATAATAAAGAGAATAATATTCTTCTTTCGCAATTGGAATCTTTTGTCCCAGCTTCTCCTATGGATGTTATGTCCATAGATTGCCCGAACATTATTATAGAGGAGTCTAATGCTGATGCAGTAATGCATGGAGTAGAAACTTTTGATGATTAAAAGCTTTTGGCTTGTGTCTTTTCTCTTTTCCTTGTTTATGATGATAGACAAAAATAAGATTGCTATTTGGAACGTTCAAGGTGCTGGCTCTAAGTCCTTCCTTAGAATTTTCAAAAATTACTGTGATCAGTATAAGTTTGATTTGGTTGGTATTTTAGAACCTCGTATTAGCGGTGAGAAAGCTGACAATTTCATCAGAAGTAGTGGGTTTGCGCATTCTCATAGAATAGAAGCTACGGGTTTTTCTGGAGGAATTTGGGTGTTGTGGAAGGACAACGTTGAGCTTGATATTATTGAAAATAATAAGCATTTTATGCATTTAAGAACGGGCGTTGGGAACTTTTCTTTCCTTGTTACCATTGTTTATGCGAATCCGAATGCTAGTTTGAGAAGATACTTTTGGGATGATATTCATAACTTGGTGATGGGGATTAATGAGCCTTGGTTAATTGGTGGTGATTTTAACGCTTCTCTCCAGAATAATGAAAGAAGAGGTGGTGCCAATGGGCGTACTGGTTGTTGTCCTCTTTTCCGGAAATGGGTTGATAACTTTAGATTGATCGATCTTGGTTATAGAGGTTCTCCTTTTACGTGGCGTCGAGGTTCGTTGTTTAAGCGCCTCGACCGTTATATCGGGAATGAGGCTTGGGCTGAGTTATTTTCTAATCATTACGTGCTTCATCTTCCTAGATTATTATCGGATCATAACCCTATTTTTTTGCAATTTTGTAAGCATCAATTTACGGGATGTGAAAGTAAGCCTTTCCGCTTCTTAGCTGCTTGGGTGGGAGCTGATGGTTTTAGTAAGCTTATCAAAGATAACTGGAACTCGCCAGTGTCGATTGTTGGAGCTATCTCAGATATCACGACTAAAATGAAACAGTGGAATTACGAGGTTTTTGGCAATATTTTTCGTCGTAAAAAACAGCTCACGGCCCGGATTGGAGGAATTCAACGTGCTAAAGATTACTATAATAACCAAAGATTAGAGGAGCTCGAAAAACAGCTTAGAAAGGAGTTAGATGAAACTCTTTATCAAGAAGAAGTTCTTTGGTTTCAAAAATCCCGCTGTAATTGGATTTCGGATGGAGACCGGAACACGTCTTCACAAACGTGTTGCTATTCGTAGGAGACATAATAAAATATGGGCTTTGAAAGATGAAAATGGTCAGATGGTGGATAATCAGGTTGATCCTAAAAGTATGGCAATCAGATTTTTCTCTAATCTGTTTTCTAAGAGCTCAGATCAGTTTATTCCCCTTCCGTATCGTGGTCTTTTTCCTGTGTTGGATAGCTCTTATATATCATGTTTGTCCTCCACTGTGACGAATGAAGAAATAAAAGCTTCTCTTTTTGATATGAAACCGTTAAGCGCCCCGGGGATTGATGGACTCCATGCTTTATTTTACCAGAGTCACTGGTCAACGGTTGGAAATAAAATTTGTAATTTTGTGAAGGGTGTGTTCAGAGGTGAACAATTCCCTATTGAAATTAATCGCACTCTTATTACCCTTATACCCAAATCTGATAATCCGAATTCTCTTCAGAATTTTCGGCCGATCAGTCTATGTAATGTCATTTACAAGATTATAACCAAACTGATAGCGAATCGCCTGAAGAAAATCATGCCTCACATCATTGGTCCAACTCAAACTAGTTTTGTGGAGGGCAGGCATATTTCGGACAACATTATCGTGGCTCAGGAAGCGTTGCATTCGATGAGAAAAAAGAAGGGCTGTAAGGGGTATATGGTTCTTAAGATTGATCTTGAGAAAGCGTATGATCGGATTTCTTGGGATTTTCTTCGTGATACTTTAGAAGACAGTGGTATTCCTGCCTTTCTCTCGAATATTATCATGTCTTGTGTTTCAACCTCATCTATGAATATTCTCTGGAATGGTGGTCTCCTTAATTCGTTTATCCCGTCGTGTGGCATTAGATAGGGTGATCCGTTATCGCCATATCTGTTCGTGCTTTGTGTTGAAAGACTGTCTCAGATGATTAATCATGCTTGCTCGACTAAGCAGTGGAAACCGCTTCTTATGGGTCGTCAATGTCCTGGATTATCACATATTTTTTTGCAGATGATCTCTTGTTGTTTGGTGAAGCATCTACTGTTCAGGTTGATATTATCAATGACATTTTGGATACTTTCTGTATGTCATCAGGGCAAAAAATTAACAAAAGCAAAACTAAGGTTCATTTCTCGGGCAATGTTTCTAACTCAGTTAAGCTTTCTTTAGCGAGCAAGCTTGGAGTTCAGGTCACTGATGATTTAGGCTCCTATCTGGGAGTTCCGCTGATCCACGGAAGATATATGAAGAAGCATACTAATTCTGTTATGGAGAAAATTCGCAACAAGCTCTCTAAGTGGAACGCAAGTTCCTTGTCTCTAGCAGGTCGGTCTACACTTATTAAGTCCGTTATTTCAGCAGTCCCTATATATTCTATGCAAACTACTTTTTTTCCTAAAAGTTCTAGTAACTTTATTGAGAAGAGTTGTAGAAGCTTTCTTTGGGGTTCTACAGGAGATAATAGAAAGATAAGTCTTGTTAAATGGGATGTGGTCAACCAACCGAAAATCAGTGGAGGTTTAGGGCATAAAAACATTTCTGCTATGAATGAAGCCATGCTTATGAAGATTGGGTGGAATATATTGAGTAATCAGGATCTGTTTTGGGTGAAGCTTTTGAGAACTAAATATAAGTTGATGGAGAATGGGGAAGCTAATCTCCCTAATACTAAAGGGGCATCTCACCTTTGGCAGAGCTTAGGTAAAATTTGGAACCTCATGCATGACGGTATTCGTTGGGCTCTCTGTGATGGAACTTCAGCCCGGTTCTGGCTCGACCCTTGGTTAGGAGATGGTACTATTCTTCTCCATATTGCTACTTCGAGTATTCCTGCTGAGGATTTACTTCTCACTGTGAGTCGGTTTGTTGATGATGATGGAGGGTGGTGTTGGAGCAAATTTGCTAATTTAATTCCCTCTTCCTGGTTGTTAAAGATAGCTAATATTATCCCGCCTAGTCCTAGTAATGGTGCGGATTTTATTTTTTGGGGTTTATCGAGCTCGGGCCTTTTCTCAACAAAGTCTGCTTATGGCTTAACGTCCCATGATACGGGAAATATGTCGGATAATAATTGGAAAGATGTTTGGGAGTGGCCTGGTCCTGAAAGGATTCGTTATTTTCTTTGGCTTGCTACTCACGAAAAGCTTTTAACGAATGCAGAAAGGTTCAGAAGACATATTACGACTGATGATTTCTGCACTAGATGTTCTAGTGCGATTGAGAGCTGTTGTCATGCCCTTCGTGATTGTGATTTCTCTCGCTTGATATGGAATAGATACTTACTTCCGGAGAAAAGAGAGGAATTCTTCTCTATGTCCTATGATGTGTGGCTTAAGGTTAATCTTAATGGTCAATTTAAAGGTAATGGCAGATATGATTGGATTTGTATTTTTGGCGTTATTATTTGGAGCAGCTGGAAGTGGAGAAACATGATGGTCTTTGAAGGGAATAAGGTCTCTTTTAATTTTGTTATTAAAGAAATAGACAGTATGTTGAACTATATTGCTTTAGCTAATGAGAAGAGTAAAGCAAAAAAAGAGAACCTGTTGATTTACAGATCAGTTCATATTTTCTGGTCTCGTCCGGAGTATGGTTGGATTAAAATCAATACCGATGGAGCCTATATTCAGTCTACTCAAATAGCTAAGGCAGGGGGTTTAGCTCGTGACGAATCCGGTAAATGGTTGGGGAGTTTCTCGATGTGTATTGGTTTAGATTCGGTGATTGGAGCAGAATTCAGAGGTGTGCATCAGGGCCTCTTGCTTGGGTGGAATCTTGGAGTTAAGAAAGTGATTATAGAAGTGGATAATAAGTTGGTCGTGGATAAGATCAATTCGAGCGTGTTTGCAGCGGGCTACTCAAATCTCCTGGCTGCTATTCGAGGGCTTTTAAATCAAGATTGGGAGGTTATCATTACTCATATATATAGAGAGGCCAATTTTGCGGCGGATCATCTTGCGTCTTTGATGCCGGATAATATGATTGGTATTGCTTGGCATGACGAGCCTCCGAGAAGCCTCGTCCCTTGGTTATTACATGATGTTCAAGGCGTTACTTATGATCGTAATGTTCTTTTCTAGTTATTTCTAGGCATTTGCCTCTTTCTTTGTACCAAAAAAAAAAAGAGTTATAATTCTTCGATGAACACTACAAAATAAGGGAGATAAGGGGACCATAAAAATGGTCTCCTATTCCTAAGAAAATGGTCCTCTAATATTTTGGGGACAATTAAGTTAGTCCTCATGCTTCGTCCCTATTGCCTCCATCCCCAATTCCATAGGGGACGAAAATAGAAAAGTTGTCCCTATTTTAGGGATGGTTGTTGTCCCTAACTGGGGGGACGAAAGTCATCCCCTTATATAAGGACGACTTTTGTCCCAATTGTACGCGGACGACTTTCGTCCCCATTGTACGCGGACGACTTTCGTCCCCATTTAATAGGACGAATTTCGTCCTCATTTAAGATGACGACTTTCGTCCCCATTTAAGAGGATGAGTTTCAGTTTAAATTTTAATATGAATCATTTAATAGGGACAACTTTGGTTCCCATTATTATTTTTATTTTTTAATTAAATATTTAATAAATAAATTTACTTATATTAAAAAGATAAATAAATAAATGATCTGAATCTTTAATTCTATTATATCATTCAAAATAATTCTATTATATCATTTAAAATCGAACAAACAATAATCCACTGAAACTAAAAATTATGTCTAACATAAAAAATAAATGTTAAAAACAAATCTACCAAAAACTATCTAAAAAAATGCAGTAAGATAAAAATGTATAAAAAATGAAAATAACATTAACTTGATTTCATAATCTTCATGAAAATTATGCCACTGCTCCGCCTAATCACATGTTATCCTGCCAAAAAAAATTATTTTTAAAGTTAAAACAAGTTTAATGAAAACTAATATTAAATGTATAAATACCAAAAATATAATTATATATAGACAATAATGATATTTATAACTTACCGAATCAACTTGACTATTTGTAAACTGAAATCCATTATGCATACTATCGAGTCTTTCCAAGAATTCTTTATGGAGTCGTTCTTGCATTTGTATCCGATCAGTCATTTCTGCTACTTGACGCCTAAGTTCTGCAACTTGATCATTATTTGCAGTACTTATAGCCACACCCTTTTTACGTGCTATGTATCCTAAACCTCTACCACGTACATAACCTGATTTTGTCCCACATACCTCCTTTAAAACATCATCTGGATTAGCAATTGGTTCATTAGAATCTTTTGGTTGATTCTCAATTCTTTGCATTTCTTCCTGCAAAAATAAAAACTTATAATAATCCTTAAATAGTAATTTATAATCCTAAAATCTAATAAGTTGTACTGAATCACGTACATATATTCTTGATGATTCGGAATCATGAAAATCTTGTGAGCCATTCTCATTTACAAATCCATGTGTAGCCAACCAAACTTCAGATATAGGTGGCACACCAATTTCTTCATCCATCTATAACATTAATTATAAAAGTAATTTAACTAAGACATACACAAAGAGGAAAAAAATTGTTAATAATTATAATAATTTTTTATACATACCATATCATACTCCACTTGTAAATAAAAGAACAAATATATACCGCCAGCTGAGCGTCTCTCATTTGGAAGAATTGGGCGATTATTAGTAGCTGCATCTAAATTCCGTTGCTTATTAACCATCGGAATTTGTCTCGAAACTTGTCTCGAAACTTGTCTCCAACCATCAAACACAATTGGCTCATCTGATATAAATTGAGAAGGAGGAAGAGTCTCATCTGAATCATGTGTATCAATTAACCTTTGAGTAGTTGGATGTTTTTTTAGTGTCGGCGGTAGCTTTCTGCTTGTACTTTTGCGTTTGCCCGTCATTTCTGAAAGAAAAAAAACAACATATTAAAATAACTTTTTTGATCTCTTGTAGATATAAATGATAGCATAGCAATAAGAATGAATCATTTTACAAATTTATTCAGTTAATCATTTATCTTTAAAAGCCATTTCATGAAAAAGTAATCCACATTACAGCACATAATAGCTTCAAATCACATGTAGCATCTCTTTTTAACTTTACTCGATCTTTTCCATATTGAATAATCCGATTTTTTTTACTATAGATACATATAACTTATCATGAAAAACTGATCCTATATACAACAAATTTATAATAAGGTTAATAGAAGAATGAGTGTAAAAGAACCAGTACCTAGTTATTAACTTATTACACATGATAGAAACCTAATTCTGCTGTAAACTGCAGAATTAGAATTCTGCTGTAAACTGCAGAATTAGAATTCTGCTGTAAACAGCAGAATTAGTGAATTAGATATCTAATTCTGCTGTTTACAGCAGAATTCTAACTCAGCATATTATAGCAGATTTTAATATGCATTATAAACAGCCAATTTTTTATAAACCTATCAATTTAACCAATCAAATCAATAATTCCAAACTCAAATTCAGTTGCAATCAACACAAAATACAATGCCTAGACATATAATATAACACATAACAAAAACAAAACCAATTCGCAACAAGTAAATCTAGAACAATGGAAAGAATAATACTTATTTCATGCATGATCCATTGTGATTGAAGAAACCAAAACCCAAAAAGAAAAAGAAAGAAAAAATCAATTAGGGCGAAAATAAACTTACAAAGACGATGACCCACAATATTATTCTTGTGAAATAATTGAATCCGATTGTGCTCTCTAAATAAAAGTGATTCCCCAAACTCAACTCTTAATCCAATTTTGTCAACTACAAAAAAATAATGAGATTTTAAGTTCTAAACAAGAATCTTTATATAGAGAAGCATGTTTCATAAAATCATAAAAACAAACTTACCTTTGATGAGAAAATTGTGTAAATTTTGTTCAACAATTGCTTTAGAGTATCATTTGTATACCCAAAAGAGGCACAATAGTTTCACTAGTTTGCACCAAAAAAATACCGCCACTTTTTTGTTTTATTTTCTGAATTGCCGCTTTTTTCCTTTTGCAAATTGAGTAGCTTAATAATTTGGTCCCCTATTCTATTTAGGTTTTCATTCCATACTAAATAGGAAATTCCGTCCCCAATAATAGTGTAATAGAACAATTGGGGACAAATTTTTAAAAGGTCCCTATTTTTATTTAATTCTATTTTTTGGGGACAATTAAAATATTTTGGTCCCCTAATTTTGTCCCCTTATCTCCTTTATTTTGTAGTGGAAACTTTCACATTCATATTTACGATTAAAAGTTTATTGAATAATTTGTATATTGAATAATTTGTAGATATACGATGGTAAAATTGCGTACCCATCTATTATGAACAATATCAGTTCACCCTTTATTTGGCACGAAATATCAAATGAGTCATATTTGAAGAAAAGGAGTTAAATAGAGATGCACTTTATTATTTTAGCATCAAACTCACCCCTTAAAAAGTGAATCTTTTACCAATGGGAGTTGGTCCAAGTGGTAAGTGGCTTGGTATCGCTTAAACAAGGTCTCGGGTTCGAGTCATTGTGAATGCAAAAAAATTTCACTGGAAGACTCACCCACCATGCCAGGTGCGCGACACGGGTCGGATCCGGATTAGTCAGGGCGAAGTCTTGAAAACCGGATGGGCTTACAAAAAAAGTGAATCTTTTTAATTTAATTTGATATATCTCTTGGGACTTTATAGAGGAAATCCTGATTTGTCTTAACTTTCCTGAGAACTTTATAAACCTCACCATGAATTGCATCAAATCTGCTAGTTTTTTTGTCAACTGCAATGGTGTTGCTGGTAGCCTCTTCAAATCTAGCAAAGGTCTTAGACAAGGAGACCCTGTCTCTCCTCTCCTCTTCGTTGTTTGTATGGAATATCTATCTAGAATCCTTAAGAATGCAGATCCTGACTTCACCTTTCACAAAGGGTGCAAAAAATTGAAAATTAATCATCTTATGTTTGCAGATGATCTATTACTCTTCTGTCATGGTGATATTAAATCTATCCTGTTTCTTGCTAACTCCTTGAATAGCTTTAAAAATTCCTCTGGTTTAAGTGTTAACCCTACTAAAAGCCAAATCTTTTTCTGTAATATTGATAGTAGTCTCAAAGTCAGAATTTGTGAAATTTTGGGGTTTAAAGAAGGTGTCTTACCCCTAAGATATTTGGGAATTCCTCTTATCTCTACTAGGCTGTCAAAAACTGATTGTCAAGGTATTATTGATAAGATTACTGCCAGAATTTGTTCTTGGACAAGTAGATTCCTGTCTTATGCTGGGAGAGTCCAATTAATTCAAGCTGTTTTGATGAGTATGCATGTGTTTTGGGCTTCTATAATGGTCCTCCCAAAGAAAATTAACAAGGAAATCCAAAGCATCTGTGCAAGGTTCTTATGGACTGGAAAATCAGAGGGAAGATATAGTGCAATGGTGTCCTGGCAAGACATCACTAAGCAGAAAAAAAATGTGGGCTTGGTATTAAGGATATAGGCAACTGGAACAAGGCAGCAATAAGCAAGCATATCTAGCACATCATCAGCAATTCTGATACTCTGTGGGTAAAATGGACAAGACAAAACAGAATTAAGAAAGGCAGCTTCTGGGGTTCTAAAGCAAACAACAACACAAGCTGGGTTTGGAGAGGTTTGTTAAGTATTAGAGATGATGTGAGGAAACTTATTGTGTACAAGCCTGGGAATGGCACTACAATTGACTTCTAGAATGACCCATGGCTACAGGGCTGTTCTCTCCTAGAGAAATTCCCCAGAGTTAAGATGAAAGATGCTAATATCCCCAAGCATTCCTCTCTAGCAGATATATGGAGGAACAACAGATGGATCCTCCCTGACCCCATAGATAATGATACTGAAGAAGCTTGGAACAACATAAAAAACAATGTCAGGTTACATAGCAATGTGGAGGATGCTATGGAGTGGAAAGTGGTGTGCAACAACAAGTTTTCCATTGCTCAAACTTGGAATGAATTCAGAGAGCACCATGGATATGTGTCATGGCACAAGTTAATTTGGGGTAAGGATTCTATCCCTAGATTCAACTTTATTCTTTGGTTAGTGATGAAAAGAAAATTGAAGACTAAAGACAGATTATACAATTGGGGTGTTGTTGCTGATAACAATTGCATTTTCTGTTCCTCTGATACTGAAACAATTGATCAATGTTTCTATGATTGCCATTTTGTGAAAAAAGTCTGGGATATCCTATTGCCTATATGTTGCTGTCCTAGTAATATCAGAACATGGAGGAGACTGATTAGTTGGTTTGTTGATAGAGCCACTGGGAAAAATGTTGCAGCCAGACTACGAAGAATTATTCTGACAGCAACTGTATACTTCATCTGGAAGGCCAGGAACAGGTTCATTTTTGCGAATGAGACCCCAAGTGTTGCAGGGATTATCAAAAATGTGAGGTCCATTGTCATTGAGAAGATCAAAGTAAGCAATTATAATTCTCCTATCTATACTTCTGTTTGTAATTTGCAGAGATTAATGTTATAAAATCTCTGCTAGTTTCTCTTGGGAGAGTTTTTCTTTGGTTGTAATCTTTATTGCTCGTCAGTAATAAAGTCCTTTTTTGGGTTTTCACCAAAAAAAAAATTGATTAACTAAATTATTGTTAATTAATGTTAATTTAATATCTAATTAAAACCTAATTAAAACTTTAATTAATTCAAATCTTGAATTTTAGTCTGTCACCACTACACTCTCGCACTCTAGTCACCACTGCCTTCTCCCTCTAGCACTTCGGTCGGTCCTTACCCAGGCAAACCGGTATTCACCTCAATGACAAACATTGTTTATCCTCAAGGTTGTTCATCCTCAAAAAGATGAATAGATATGGAGAAGACGTCGTGTCTTCTCCATTGATGGAGAAAATGGTTCATCTCCTCTGCTGAGGTCTTACTATTAGAAAACAGCTGATTAGCGACGGAATTTAGCGACGGATGCTAATTCCGTCGCTAATTAGCTGCATTTGCGATGGACTTGGCGTAAAAAAAAAATGGAAGCAATGCAACTAAAATAACCAAAATCAGAATGAGGAAGAAAAATATATCGTAATGTAAGTCCATTTTTTCTTCCTTGCAAAATAAAAATGAAAAAAAAAAGTTTTCGAGTTCTAACAATTTTAGAAGAAATAAGAAAATTATTTAGAAATTTATTAAAAGAAAAAAAAACTGGGCCATCGAAAACATTTTATTTCGAAAAGAAATAATAAAAAAAATTTCAAAACATAAAAGAAATCGAACAAATTCCAATTGAAATGAAATCTTTAGGATAAATCAATGCAATTTAGGAGGAATCAATGAAAGGACATCAATTCAAATCCTGAATTTTCGAATTGAGAGAGATCCAGAATTCTCACTATTTCTTAGATTCATGGACCCAATTCAATTCCGTTATTAATTAGCGACGAATTATCGGTCGGTAATCCGTCGACAAAAAGGCGGGAACTTGATGGGCTCTTTTCGCGCCCGCGTTTTTGCCAAAATTAGCGACAAATATAGTAATCCGTCGCTAATTTTGCCCCAAACTAATACGCACCGTTTTTGTTGCCACATTGGCGACGAATTTTGCGTGTCCGTCGCTAAAGTTTTGCGACGGATAGGGAATCCGTTGCCAAAGTTAAAATGAAACGGTGCGTTTCGTGTTAGTTATGAGTTTAGCGACGGATTAGCTGTCCGTCGCTAATCTGTCGCTAAATCAGATTAAAATAAAAACGCCCAGTCTTCTCCTCTTCCCCATTTTCTGCTTTCTTCTTCTTCTGGCCGCCGTTTTTAATTTTTCTCCCATTTTCTGCCGCCGTTCATTTCCTCTCGTTGCCGTCCGTTTCCTCCCGCTGCCGTCTGTTTCCTCCCGCTGCCATCCGTTTCCTCCCGCTGTGCCGTCCGTTTCCTCCCGCTGCCGTCCATTTCCTCCCGCTGCCGACCTTTTCCTCCCGCTGTCGTTCGTCTGCCGCTTTCCTTCCGGTAATCCTCTCCCTTTATTAGTTTTGTTGTTCATTTGTTTATTTAGTTGTAATTGTTATTTTATTTTTGTTAGACTTAGATTTTTCTTCTCCGGCCACCAACTGCCGCCACCTCCTTTTTCGATGACCACCATTCCGCCGCAACACACACTGCTGTCGCCATTCCATTTAATTCCGGTCAGTTTTCATTTTTTTAATTTGTTGATATTAGTTTATAATTAGGGTTAGTTAATTAGCTAGATTAATTAGATTATAGGGTTTTAATAATTATGATTAATTAGTTATTTGATTTTAATAATGGATTAGATTAATTTTGTTAATTAGGGTTTAAAATGATTAATGTTGTTAAATTTAGGTTAATAAGTGTTTTATTAGGTTTTGATAATATTTTACTTATTATTTAATTAAGTTAATTAAATTTAGTTAGGTTAATTGATTGTATAAGTAGGCTATTTTGTTAGTTTAAGTTAATTTGTTAATAAATTGAAATAATTAATTATTAGGTTAATTTTTAGTTTAATTGTTAGATTAATTTTAATGCTAATAAATTTGATTAGGTTAATTATTTATTTGTTCAAATTTAGGTTAATTGTTAGTTTAATTGTTATTTTAAGTTAAATGTTACTCTAATTTTTATATGTTTTATTATTAGATTAAATATTTAAATTTAGGTTAATTGTTAGTTTATTTATTAAAAAGTTAATTTTTAGTTTAATTGTTAAAACATTATATGAATATTTAATTTAATTTTTAGGTGTACGTTTTAGTTTAATTTGATAATTAGGTTAGTAGTTTAACTTAAATATATAACTAAATGAAAAGAGGTCAATAACATCTCAAGATAGAGGTAAAATATAAAAATTCAAATAAAAATATAACTGAACTTTTTTCTAAATTGGAAGATAACCGTAAAAAAAATTAAAAGTAGATAATTTATAAGTAATTAAACCATAGCATGACTATAATAAACTAATTTTTTAAAACAAAATATAATGCATGGCAATACTAATATCTCTAATAACATAGATCTTTAATTTTTTCCATGAAAGATCTCTTGTAAGAGAGGCCTCATAAACGGCCCCTAAGATACTCGCCTTCCGACGTTATTTGGTGGATCTCCTCAACTATCAGGTAAGCTTAAATTGAATTTTTTTTATCTATTTTTTGGCTAAATTTACAGGTGGCCTATACTGGTGAATTTGTTTTCAGAATGACTCTAACAGTTACAATCATGTGTTTCTATAAAATCAAGGTGATATTTATATTATGTCATTATATGTCGACGGTAAGTTGGTTTTTCTATAAGTAATTTATTTATTTTTGTTGCTACCGTTTGTTTAGCAAATTATGCAGGTTTTGCTTTTTAATTTGTTAAACGAATGTGTGTTTGGAGAATAATTTATTGGATATAACTGTTACATCAGGTTATTCATGCAACAAACCAATCATGCGCTAGCCATGTGAATAAATTAATGATAAAAAAAAAGTGATAATTAAAAAATTATCTATCGCAAATCCTTATTGGCTTGTTGTAAAAATGACGTGGCGCAACGGTTGCGTGTGATAAACACTCGTATTTGGATGGCTCAATTAGTAGTAACGAAGTCCATTTTTTTTTCGAGTTTAAGAATGGTTCATCTATCTTCATGAGATGGCCATTTTTCTCATATTATTATATATTGTTATCTTTGGTAGAAAAAAAAAATAAAAATAAACCTCAAGTCATCTGATGTTTATACGAATTATATCTTAGTTAGCAAGGAAACTCTTCCCCCGCATCACATTTCCCTTATATAAACCCAACTTCACCCCACTCCCTGCCTGCACTTCACACCAAAAATTACTTCAATTAAATATTTGCGTTCTCTCTCTAAAATCTTAGTTTCTCCCTCTAAAACCATTTACTACTGATTCTTTTATTCTCATCAGTCTTCATTTCTGCTTCTGCTCTGCCATTTTCAAAAGTTTCCCATCCAAAACCTCTGTCTCTCTACTTTCTAGTTCAAGATTCTCAGTCTCACTGCCCATATTCTTCAAGAAATGGCGTGTACATCATTGAAGCCCTCCAAACACCACCGTCGCCAACAAAGTCTTCCTCCAAGAAGAGGTCAGGTCAAGGTGAGAATTTTTAAGGATTTAGTTTGTAAAATCACTGTCAGCTTTTCTTGGAGCAAATCGCAGCAGAAACAAAGGAGATAATTTCACTGTCTCAAACTCCTCAATTGTACTACTTATTTCCATTTTTCATATTTATTCTCATACTAATTTACCGCTTGTATGTAATGAATATTTTCGTTTGTTAATAAAGATTTTAAAAGTTGTTTTTGTACCGGATATGTTAGAATGAAAGGGAGCGTTTGTGTATCTCCTCTCTTTTTAATTAGCAATCGATCATTATTAAAGGAGAATACTACCCTTGCTAAGAAGTCAAAAGGTATAGATTGGCATTTATAGTTGGAATCTATAAATATTTAGGTCCTTAAGTATTTGAGCTAAAGCTCATTGGTTAAAATTAAAAAAATAGAAATTATGTCTTAATTCATAAACACTTTAATACACTCTTTGATTCTCAATTATTCACATGTTTTGGAAAATAACAATAAATATTAACTCATTTGTGAATATTAAATAAAAATAATATAAAAAATTAATTCTAAAGATTGTTATTAATTAAAAAAAAATAGATTTGGAATAAAAAAATTGAAAAAATGAACAACTATATTGAGATGGATGGAGTAAAATATTATATTTAAAATTTAATATGAGTTTATCTGTGTGCGCGCGCTTAAAACAGATGGAGGAATTTTCTAAAAATGTAGAATTATTTTTAGATCAAACCACGTTTTAAATATGAATATTTTTCATTTTAAATTAATTATGATAAAAAAAAATTATATTTGTAATTATATTTGCAATTATATTTATCTTAAAATTATAAATTAATTTAATTTTTTTATAATGATAATTGAACAAATGGTCAACGCGCCCCCTGAACTTATGACACATGGTCATCTAACCCAATTTATATTTTTATGAGTAACTAACCTCAAAACTCTTCATTTTTGGTCAAATAACCCCATAATTTATATTTTTATTTCAAAAAATAAATTTAGGATAATTTTATCGCAACAATTAGGGAATACGTAATTACTTTTTTGTATCCCTCACCTCCGGTTTGTATTTTACGCGTTTTAAAAATACAATTATGGGGTTATTTAACCCAAAAATGAAGAATTTTGGGGTTAGTTTTTCAAAAAAGTATAAATTTGGGTAGATCATCTCGTGTCACAAATTTAGGAGGCGCGTTGACCATTTGTTAGTGATGATTATATTAGTTCATCTGGAAGGAGTGGGAGATAAAACCAAAAACACTAGCTTGAAAAGAGAAAGTCTAGTGATCTAAAGCTCGGATTGTGATACTTGTAATAAATCACATCCTTGAAAATACAAATAAAAACCAAATCCATATAGTTTGTTGCCTCATTACAAAAAACTCACTTGTTTCGCGCTTTCCAAATCTCCTAAACACCGAATAACCAAATAGTATCTCAAAGATTTTTATATCTGGAAGAAGCTAGAAACGTCCATTGATAATAAATATTATCTATCCCATATGGAAATATCCAACCTCAAACATTTAATTTCTGAAGTAAAGCTTCCCAAAACATCCGGGTTGTTGAATAGTGAACAAGTATGTGCACGGAATTTTCAGTTCTTGAGCAAAAAGAACATGCTGCATTATTCATTGGAATGAGGCCCCTTATCACCAAGAAGTTATTCGAAGCGATATGATCTCTACACCAAGCAAACAAAAAAAATTCGAGGAGGTAGTCGTTGCTTTCAAAGGTTACTGAAAAACTGATTTGAAGGCGACCGTAAGTTAAAGATCGAATATAGTCAGTTGCTGAATAATTTTGCCCTTTTTTGCCTAGTAAACAGTGTCATGCAAGTGTGGACATATAGAGTTGTTCCTGAGCTGCTCAAGTAAATCTGCCAGGATTGTTCTTCACCAACTCGAAGTCGTCATCTCCAAATGAAGCTGCCAACTCTGAGCAACAGTGATACAACAAAATCAGCAACCTTTCCCTTTTGATTTAAGGACAAATCAAAGAGAGTTGCATGAGTTATCGAAAATGTCCGAGTTTGATTATCAGTCCAAAGATCTCTCCAAAATCAAATAAAGATGCCATCTCCCACTATAAACTTTATGTTGGACAAAAATAAATTCCAGCTCTCAATATTATTAATACAGTTTGTACGGATTTCATGCCATATGAAAGATAATTTCTAGTTGTTTGGATTTAATAAGTCATGCTAAGAGGATAAGTTGGAGCTAATGCTAATCACCGAAAACCATATAGAATTTTTATCGCAAGTCATCAATCTCTAAATCCATTTGTATAAAAGACTTTGATTTCTTAGACGTAAAGAAGGTATATTCAAACCCCCTAAACGAGTAGGAAGAGATACCGTGTTCCAAGCCACCTTGCATATCCCTCTAGAACCCGCTCTACCATTCCATAAAAATTGTCCCATGTGACTTTCCATAGCTCCAATAACACTCACTGGTATAACAAAGCTGCACATAAAATATACAGGCAAACTACAAAGAACCGACTTAATTAGAACCAATCTACCTGTCGGAGACAATAGATTTCCCTTCCAAAGAGCAAGATGGTTGAAAACATTATGTATCAAAGAGGTGAAATCGTTACGAGACAGAGATTTTCTAGCAAGAGGCATACCGAGGTAATCAATAGGAAGTGACTGTTTTGCAATGCAAAAAATTGGCAACAGTTTGTAGATCATTATTCTCAATATTGAGACCAATAAGAGAGCTTTTATGATAGTTAATACTCAACCCGGAGATCAGCTCAAAGCAACGTAAGATTCTGTCTAATTTTTTCACCATTTCCATGTCATTAGGCAAGAAAAATAAGGTGTAATCGGCAAACTGAAGTATACAAACTGGTTCATGATAACCATCGACATTAATTCCTTCTATCAAACTCCTCAATTGTACTACTTATTTCTATTTTTCATATTTATTCTCATACTAATTTACCTCTTGTATGTAATGAATATTTTTGTTTGTTAATAAACATTATAAAAGTTGTTTTTGCGTGTGTGTATCTCCTCTGTTTTTAGCAATCGATATTCTACCCTTGCTAAGAAGTAAAAGGTATAGATTGGCATTTGTAGTTGGAACCTATAAAATTATAAATATTTAGGTCCTTAAGGTGGACTGTGGCTCATTTAAGCCCCTATAGTCATAAAAAATGGTACGTAAAAGAGTGTATTGTTAACTCTGTTAAACGTTTTGTTTCTTTACAGTAAAAAAATGCAAATAAAATCTCATGGTTAAACATTTGAATACTTAACCTCTTGTAGTGTAAAACGACTATAGCTTTATTTTTTAAAAGATAAAATAATTATTGTGAATTTGTGATTGTTATAAAATAATTCTTAATTAATGACTAATATTTTAAATTCTATTTTTTTAATTTTTTT
Source organism: Mercurialis annua (assembly GCF_937616625.2). Classification (NCBI taxonomy): domain Eukaryota; kingdom Viridiplantae; phylum Streptophyta; class Magnoliopsida; order Malpighiales; family Euphorbiaceae; genus Mercurialis; species Mercurialis annua. Next base: position 50,308,190 of record NC_065570.1, on the reverse strand, counting down.
ATCATTATTCAAATATTATTTGAAGTTATTTAGTATATTTTTTATTTACAAAAGTTGAATTATTTAGCATAATTTTATAATTACAATAAGTATAAAATTAACTATAATTATTTAATATAATTTTTATTTAATTATACTAAAATATTGTAATAGACTTTATTCCTAGTATAATTAAATTAAATATTATATTGAGTAATTATAATAAATTTTATACTTTGTATAATTAAATAAAAAATTAAATAAAATATTTATTGTAATTATTGTAATAACTTAGTATAATTATTATTTAATTACACTAATAAATTATTCACGTAGAGTGATTATATAATAAGTTTTATCAATTAAATTAAAATTATTATTTTACTTAGTATAATTAGATAATAAATTTTATAAGTAATTATAATTAATTTTTTATTCAGCTTAATTAAATAAAAAATTATGCTAAAAAATTATAATAAATTTTATTTGTGTAAATAAAAAATTATACTAAGTAACTATGCATATTTTTTATCAATAAAATAAACTAAAAATATTCAAACAAATAAAATTTAAAAAATTAACATAAAATTTATGAAAATAATCAATTTTTTACTATTAACTAAAACATAAAAAATTGGCAATTAATTAACTGAAATGAAAAAAATAATAAGCATTAATTTAAAATAATTTTATAATAATAAAAATAATTATATCCAACTAAAATAATTATTTTATTTTAAAAAATAAAGCTGGACTCATTTTAGGCTATAAGGGGTTAAATGTTCTGATCTTTGACCATAGGGGTGTACCTGAAATTTTTTATTTTGAAAAACAGAATTTTTAATAGTGCTTTTTGTACTACTTTTTTTATGACCATAAGGGTTTAAATGAGCGACAGTCCATTCAAGGGCCTAAATATTCCCAAGTTTTTATCACAAGGGCCAAACTATATATTTTTCCATGTATTTTGTTCATTTAACCATTTGATGAAAATAAAATGTTGATGAAGTAATTATAGTGTGATTCTATTTCCATCAAATCGCTAATAAATGAAGTAAATAAATGTATTATTCCTCCGATCTATTCCATCCGACCTATAATATTTGTCGCATCTGATTTTGACTTTAAAACTAAAATAATAGAAATTATGTCTTAATCATAAACACTTTAATACAGTCTTTCATTCTCAATTATTTACATGTTTTGGGAAATAACAATAAATACTAACTCATTTATGAATTTTAAATCAAAATAATATAAAAATTAAATCTAAAGATTGTTATTAAAAAATAATAATAGATTTGGAATAAAAAAATTTGAAAAAATGAGCAACTATATTGAGACGGATGGAGTAAAATGTTATATTTAAAATTTAATATGAGCTTGTGTGTGTGTTTAAAACAGATGGAGGAATTTTCTAAAACTGTAGAATTATTTTTAGATCAAACCATTTTTTAAATATGAATATTTGCATTTTAAATTAATTATGATCAAAAAAATTTAAATTTATAACTATATTTTATTTTATATTTTTTATAATTATATTTATCTTAAAATTATAAATCAATTTAATTTTTTTTATAATGATGATTATATTAGTTCATCCACAAGGAGCGATCCAAAAACACTAGCTTGAAAAGAGAAACTCTAGCGATCTAAATACATCATTTCCGTCATAATTAAAGTTCAGATTATGATATTTGTAATGAATTACACCCTTGAAAACACAAATAAAAATCAAATCCATATAGTCCGTTGCCTCATTACGAAAAACCCGTCTGTTTCTCGCTTTCCAAATCTTCCAAACACCAAATAACCAAATAGTACCCCAAACGTTTTTATATCTTAAAGAAGCTTGAAAATCAATTAATAATAAAAATTATCAATTCCATATGGAAATATCCAACCTCAAACATTTAATTTCTGAAGTAAAGCTTCCCAAAACATCCGGGCTGTTGCATAGTGAAGAAGTATGTGCATGGAATTTTCAGTTCTTGAGCAAAAAAACCATGCTGCATTATTCATTGGAATGAGTGCCCTAATCACCAAGAAGTTATTCGAAGCGATACGATCTCTATACACCAACAAAACAAAGAAAAAATTCGAGGAGGTAGTTGTTGCTTCCAAAGGTTACTGAGAAATTGATTTGAAGGCAGTCGGAAGTTGAAGATCGAATAAAGGCAGCTGTTGAATAATTTTGCCCTTTTTTTGCCTAACAAACAGTGTCATGCAAGCGTGGACATAGAGAGCTGTTCCTGAGCTGCTCAAGTAAATCTGCCAGGATTGTTTCTTCACCAACTCAAAGTCGTCGTCTCCAACTGAAGCTGCCAACTCTGACCAACGGTGATACAGCAAAATCAGCAACCTTTCCCTTTTGATTTAAAGACAAATTAAAAAGAGTTGCATGAGTTATCGAAAATGGATGAGTTCATACACGAGCCAATAGAAGCAAGCTGCCACACGTCACATTAGCGCTACAAGACGGGCATTTTAAATAATTGATATAATTGAAATAAATCAAGTTAAAATCAGAACGTTTTAAATGTTGAGATGCGATAAAACTTTCTTCAAACATTCATTTGACTAAGTTTTATCATTTTAAATTTTAGTTTACAATTATACAGTGATGACGGTTATTAGCGGTTTCTTCGATTGAATTTGCCGCCGCCACTTCCTCTTCAGTGCTGCCATTCAATTTCTGGGGGAAATCAACTCTATTGTACCAAACATCGAAGATCAAACAACAACACTTCTAAATAACCGCTTTTCCCTTAATCTCCCTCCGGCCACCGTCATCAACTTTACTGTACCAAACATGGAAAATCAACAACAACACATCTAAATAACCGGGCGTGATCACCCTCTTTCTTCTTGGTCTTCTTCCGATGTTCAACAATTCATCTCTTCACATCCACTCCATGGCCCCACTAATTCAAAAGGTTATTTCCAAAAAGTGGTAAAAATTCTGAAAACCACACTTTCAAAATCTCCCTTCACTTGGTAAGATTTCTCTTGTTCTCTCCATCATATCATCATGCATTCCGCAAGTAACAGTAATTTATATTTCAAATTCCTTTATTCAATATTGTCCATAAGTATAAGAATTCCAACAATTCAATTGACGGTTATTTTCAAAAAGTGGGTTTATTTTTCAAAACGGTGCATCATTATCACCATTATCATCATGATCTTTAATGATTTTGATTTGGTTTCCATAAAAATTACTCTCTTGGGTGATTGTCAAATTGGAAAATCAAGTTTCATGGTAAGTATTACATAAATCAATTGTAATTTTTCAGTATTCCATGGCTTAGCAACAGTAGTATATACTTAAGTCCTGAAATTTCACATTTATCTTCTCAATATGCAACAATAGATGGTGTGTGTCTCTAGATTTTTTTGAAATTTATTATCATGCCATTGTCCATTTTTTTATTTTTTGTTCATGTTTGGTTGCTCAAAAAATTGCATAATAACCATTCTAAAATCTGTATTTTTTATTTGGCGTGATTATATATCACATTCTTGGCGCTTTCACTTTAGAGCATCTTAATGGTATTTTTTTCTATTAAAGATCATATTCGAATAGATAAGAAGATTTTTTAATAATAATGAATAGAAAACTAATCTAAGTTAAGCGAATTTCTAATTTTAGAGATTGTAAAGCTTAAAATGTAGAAGTTAATTAATTGCGAAAGAAGTAATAAAATATAGAATACATATGGTGTTTTTTAAAATATAAATTTGTTTTGAAGAGTTAAACATATTTTTATTTTATTTTTGAATATAAAAAGTCCATTAAAGCATTGTTTAATTTTTAGATTTTTTATACAATTTTTAAAGTGTCCATTATAGATGCTCTAAAAAGTAAAGTTTATATATTTGGCTATATTTTGGATTTTGGATGGAATATGGAACTATTCAACTCCGAAGGCAGGTATGTGAAATTACTTTATTACTTTATTTTAAATTATTTTTTCCTTTTTTGTATTACTTTATTTTATGTGTCATTATTTTTGTATCATTATCTTTTGTAATGGTTTTTTCATAGCTTACTTTTATCTAGTGGATTTTTTGTTAATAGTGATTTTGCAGATAATATTATCTTGGCTGGGGCTCTATGTTGGCATAGTAGTACCGATTGTGATATTCATTGGCGCTTCGGATATTTATAGAGGAGGTGTTACTCACAAGATATGATGATCCAGTTCTGAATGCTACTGATGCTGCTAATTTCTCCTCTACCAATGACAGAGATGCCGAAGTAGTTATATAAATCTAGTTTTCTAATTCTCGAAAATTAGATTTCAAATGTGATTGGGTGGCCCATTTGGTGGCTAAAAAAGCCCTTGTCGATGGCTGCATCTGCAGTTCTCATCATTCTCTTATGGAATGGCTCACTCAAAATTGTTGAGGAGTCGTTCATCTCTGTATTTCTCATGTTTCATTCAATGAAATTTTAGCCTTTGACAAAAAAAAAAAAAACAATTATCACCGATATCTAAGCTTAAAATTATATGTACTTTAATGTCCAAGATTGCTAAAAAATTTCTATTAATTAAATTTAGAAAAATGAATATAATGAGAAACTATTAATTTACTTCAATTCGTAGAAATTAAGGTTCATTAGAATAATTAGAGCTGATTAGGTTTTTAATTTAAATTTTAATTAGATCAATTATGGTTATAATTAGGATTAACTATGATTAATTAGGGTTAATTAAGTGAAATTGAAAACTCACTTTTATTTTGGTAGGGGTGAAACTGATATACTTTACTCAAAAATGACCTTTTAGATTTTTATACCAAATTTAGGGGGTGAAGTGATCCTTTATTCCCACTCACAGTCACATACTTTTAGCATTTCGAATTTGAAAGGCGGAAAAATGAAAATTTGAAAGCATCCAAAAAGAAAGAAAAAGCAGTACAAAGTAGGCCCCTGCACTTCTTTACTATCAAAATTACAATCTTTACTTCCCCAAACTTTTCTTTCAATTTTGTCCCTCACTGACAAAAAGAAAGCAGATAAAAGCTTAGTTTTTTTAGCATAGAAATGGAGAATGAATCTTCATCAATGGTGACAGAACACAGAGGAATTCCATCTTACAATGGGAGATATGTACAGTATAACATAGTGGGCAATCTTTTTGAAGTCACTTCTAAGTATTCTCCTCCTATTCAACCTGTGGGTCGCGGTGCATACGGCATCGTTTGGTAATCTTTTTATCCATTTATTTTTATTTTCTTTAAATCAAACTTCAAGAATTTGTTGTTTCGGTGGGTTTTATGAACTGGGTTTTCTTGCATTTTGTCTGGGTTCTTGCTTGTATTTCTTAATTTACTTTACTTTGTTGTATTTTTGTGAATTTGGCTGTAATGGGATTTTAATTCTTTATCTGTTATGAAAATGTATAATATCTTTGGTTGATATTTAAAGAAAAGATAGTTTTGTTCATTTGCATCTGTGAAGTTTTAGAGTGAGAATAATCAATTTGGAGGGTTATGTAGCACGGACACGGATATGAGGAACGGGAAATAGTGTTATTTTAAGGTTTTCTATGTTAAAATTAAGTTTCATGTCAGAAATTTCAAGTTTCCGACGCGTTTTCGAAACGGGTCAAGTTGATTGAATGAAATGTCCGGGTTACTTAGTTGGAGGGGCTTTATGACCATATATTAACTGGTTTTTTTTATGGCCATTCTTGGAATTTTCATTTGTTTATGGACTTAATTTGTGAATGCTGTGATGCATGTTTGATTTATGAAGTATTACCATTTGTTCGCTGCAGTTGTGCAAGAAATTCTGAGACGAAGGAAGAGGTTGCTATTAAGAAAATTGGAAATGCTTTTGATAACAGAATTGATGCTAAGAGAACACTTAGAGAGATCAAATTACTATGCCATATGGATCATGAGAATGTACTTCTTCGACGTTCGGTTATTTTATTAAACATTTTGTTTTTCGTTTCTTTACTTTTCAATTTGCGTAATTTGTATTGCATTAGCAATGTATTGTTGTGCATATCATTTGAGTAACTCTGCAGTTTATAATAGGAAGCATAATATAGGCTTGACTGTTGCTGCGTATACTGATTAACTTTCTTGAGTATTGGTGATTTATATTGCGCTTGTTTTGCAGATAATCAAAATTAAGGACATAATACCACCACCTGATAGGGAAGCATTTAATGATGTGTATATTGTCTACGAGTTGATGGATACTGATCTCCATCAAATTATACGTTCTACCCAGGCCCTGACCGATGATCATTGTCAGGTAAGTTCTTTTTATTCCTTTTCCCTTTTGTAAACTTCTGTTGTGGAATTTCAAGATGCCATTTAGTATTTCAAAATTACTAAAATGACCAGCGACGTCACCCGTGCGCACAAAATATGTATTTACTGTTTCTTCGCTTAAACTGTCTATCATGTACCTAGAGCTGACAAATATAACTTGATATGAAGAAGTTGTTTGCAACTTTGCATATACTGATGCCTATAGGCATTTTATTGAACTTTGAAGAAAAAATTATGTCAGTAAATGTTGCTAATGTTATAAGTACAATAAAGGTTCAATTTAACCCTTCAACTTGGTACGAAAGATCAAAACAGTCCAAGTTCGTGTCTTTGAAAAAAAAACCTTCAACTTGTCAATTTTGGGTCAGTTATGCCCTTGATACATCAAAATTGACGTCATATTAGGGGATAACTGACTCCAAATTGACAGGTTGAGAATTCTTTTTTAAAGCCTCGAACTTAGATTCTTTTGATCTTTTGTCCCAAGTTGGAGAATTGAAATGAACCTTTCCTGGTTAAAAGTTCAATGCAAAGTTAATTGCAAGTTGAATCAAAGCTCTAAGGTAACAAGTATTAAAACTGTGTTTTTATGGCTTTGGCAGTATTTCTTATATCAGTTGTTGAGGGGACTGAAATACGTACACTCCGCAAACGTTTTACACCGAGATTTAAAACCAAGCAACCTGCTTCTCAACTCAAATTGTGATCTTAAGATTTGTGATTTTGGGCTTGCTAGAACCACCGCAGAGTCAGATTTCATGACTGAATATGTAGTTACCCGATGGTATCGAGCCCCAGAACTGTTACTCAACTGTTCGGAGTATACAGCAGCTATCGATATTTGGTCAGTTGGTTGCATTCTCATGGAAATTATTAGACGGGAGCCTCTCTTCCCTGGTAAAGACTATGTTCAACAATTGGGGCTTATTACAGAGGTACTACTGACTCATTTTTTGCCTGTTCATCAACTTAACAGTAGAGTACATTTAGGACATGTTAATATTGTCCAAATTTAACTTGGTAAAACTGCAATTTTCTTTATTCTAATGTACTTTTATTGGTTTATTGATAAGTAGCTGCTCGGCTCACCCGATGATTCAGATCTTGGTTTCCTTAGAAGTGATAATGCTAGGAAGTATGTCAAGCAGCTTCCCTATGTGCCCAAGCAACCTTTTGCACAGAAATTCCCTGATCTATCACCGGTCGCTCTTGATCTTGCAGAAAGAATGCTAGTGTTTGATCCTTGCAAACGCATAACTGGTTTGTTTTCTGCTTTAGTCAACAATTTGTTATTATATTAGTTTTAATTGCTTTAAAAGTCGCGATCTTTAACACGAACTCTAAATTTTTGGCAATTTAAAACATGAATTATCATTTTTTTGCAATTCAAAAAAACAGAAAATTGCTAAGTGTTTTGAATTGCAAAAATTCATAAGTTGGTGTCCGACATTGCAAAAGTTAAAAGTTTGTATTAAATTTTCCAAAGACGCCAAAGTTCGTGATTTGTTTAAAGCAATTATGCCTTATATTAATCTAAGTCATTTTACTGATGCGAAATGCTACCTGTTGTTTTGATATATACAAAGTCGAAGAGGCATTGAATCATCCATTTCTGTCAAGTCTTCATGAGATCAACGAGGAGCCCACTTGTCAATCTCCGTTCGCCTTTGATTTTGAGAGCGCGTCTTTAAACGAAGAAGATATAAAGAAGCTCATAATGGCAGAGTCTTTAAACTTCAATTCCAATGCCATGCTCGAGTAATCTGGTCGACGTATCACTACTTTATGGTCCGGTATTTTTTGGATTACTATACTGATGAGAAGTAGATTGATTGCTGATTAGATGATGTTAAGTGTTAAAATGCTCTATAAGCAGAAAAATTAGGGAGATAGGTTTCTCCCTTATGAGGTTGTGAGGTGCGATTTTCGGGTTTATTATCGAGGGATCACTGGATCCATCGCGTTTGAGGATCTAGCCACCCAGTAAGTTTGGTATGCATGAATTACTCAGGAGGCTATAATATTCCCTTAGCCTCTGCATGTTTTTTTGGATTTGGTTTGTATAGTATGAAGCTGAATTGTGTCTGAAATACAAAAGAAAGATAAAAATGAAAAAGAAAAATTTTGTTTTAATTTTTGTTCGGTGTGTTGGTTACTTCATTTGTCCAAGTAAGTGTCACTGTGAGTTGAAATTGACTTTATACTTTGACATTGTGAGTTGCAAACTTGGGAGAATTTTTTTTTGCCATGACAATGGATATTAGACAGACTTTTATTCATAAGGATGCCTAAATATTGCTCAATTATTTAAAGCTAAATAAAATATTCAGGAGCAGTCTAATGTTTAGTTAATTTTTGCATCGAGATCCTTAAATAAAGGCATTGTAACTAGGGTTGTGAAAGAAAAATTAAATTAAGCCGATTGAGAGATATGATTCGGTTTGATAGTAAAAAAATTTAATATTGCAGTTTAGTTTGGTTTTGAACATAAAAAGATTAATTTAATTTTTGTACATATTAACCTAAAAAATAAATTGAACTGACTATTTTAGTTTGATTTGTTATAAATTTATTTTGTTATAATTTAAGAAAATAGTTTTGCACACCCCTAATTATAATAGGGAAATAATAATTTGTTACAAACATTTGTATCTAATAACCAATGAGGCTCGTTTTGCCCCTTAAATTTATGATAGAATATCAAATAAGGCTTGATTCATGGCCTTGGACATAAACATTATGAAAAGACTTAATAAACAAAAAAAACCCAACCTTTTAGCCCCTTTTCAGTTGCAACATGACGTTACAATTTTGTCAACTGCACCCTAATTCGCACTTTCAATTTCACCCTCAAAATCAAATTGGACTCTTTTTTACTCGGAAAAAATTCATAAAAACTCTTATAAAATACTCGTTTGAACTTTTTTCCATACAAAAAGTTAAAAATGAATGACTTATTTTAACTTTTTCCAAATGGAGAAGATATCAATTTAGTACTTGAGGGTGGAATTGAAAACCAAAGGTGCAAATTAGGGTGCAGCTGACAAAATTACAACGTCCTGCATTTAAAAAAGGGTTAAAAAATGAGTTTTTTTTTGTGATTAAGCCTTATTAAAAGTGTTTTTGACAAAAAGATCTGTTTAAAGTAGAATTTAATCTCGCTTTATCCATTAAGTTTCTTTCCATTTACTTCAAAATACCCTTCTATTTTTTGTTTTTTAAGGTGTAGTTGTAAAATCTAATTTTGTGTAATGACCCCCCGTAACATTCAATCATGGCTCTGCCCGAGCTTATGTTTAATTGATATTTTATGCTGGTTGAGAAGGTAAAATGAACTTATGTTGTCTAATAAACTATTACTACTACTATTTTTTTATGAAATCAAACACACAGCTATATGAAAAGTTAATTTTGAGTAGAGTTTTAAATCAATGCGAGGGAGCCGAGCAATTGTGTCGAACTCTGTGCACATACTACGGTGTTAATTTTAGGTGATGAACTGAAAAAGTAGCAGAAATATTGAAAGAATGAGACTTCAATACATAACTTCCGCTCTAAAGAACCGAAACCAGCAGCACCACCTTTTACTTTCTTCACGCTCCTTCTCTCGACTCCTCTCGCAATCTGAATCTCACAGGTACATTTACATACTATGAATTATTCATATACTGCTTCCAATTCAACTAATTCTTCTCTATAATTTGAAATTAAACAGAACTGCTTCTTCATTTGCCATTGCGTTTGATATCCACGGCGGCGGTTCTCTTCATGCTCTCCCTCCACTATGTCATCATTCCGGTAATATTATGCTACAGCAAAAATAAAATTTTATCATCAATTTTATAAATTTTTCTTTATGTATGTGTTTGTCACCTATCTGTTTGTTAAAAGTCCTCATAGAATGTAATTCAGTTGAATATTATTTTACCAAATTCTCATGTTCTTAACTACAAGAATTCAATTATTTCAACTTTATAAATAAATAACTGTTATGGTATCAAAATTTACATAAATAATTGCTTCGTTTTCGACATAATGAACAACTTTACATTGGATGTTTTGCAGCATCACGGACATATGCTCGTTCTAGGGACAAGCATTATGATCTATTCGGAAGTGCTAAACCGGGCGATGAGGGTTTTAAGAAAGCATGGAAGAAAGAGATGGATGAAGATGATGTCCTATGGTCGGGAAGTGAAGATGAAGATAAAAACGAGAATGATTCTCAAAAGGGACAAAATCGACTTGAAAAAGAGGTTCGGAAAGTGAGACAGCAAGCAAAAGACCATTCACATCTTATCGATGCTGATGATAGCGATGAGTTATGGAGCGTATGGTCTGGTAGTGATGAGGAGAAGACTCTTTGGACTGGTAGTGAAGGCGATGACGACGATGATATTCCTACAGAAGCATACCCGAATGAAGCTAGTGATAAATATTTAGATAAATTGTTTGAGTTCGAAGAAAAGCCTAAATATCGTACCATCTCAGAACTATTAAAAGCTGAAAATGAACCAGAAGAGTTGTCCCCTGGTAAGCAAGCTAGGAAACTTGCTGTTGAGAATGCCTTGAAAAAACTAAAGAAAGGGCCCGATGGGCGTTACGTCAATGTGTGGGAAGTTATGAGTGATATCGACATTCTAATAGGCGCATTTGAAAATATTGTTGCTGGACCAGAGTACGAAGAGCTTAGACAGGGAGGGCCTAAAAGATTAAACATGGAGTTTTTCAAAGATATACAAGCGCGTATGAGAGATCCAAATTACAAGTTTTCGCCTGAGTTAAAGTTGAAACCAAAGAGCAAACTGGTTCCGAAAAAGAAATGGCAGAAGACACAGTCCAAAAGAAGGAAGGCACAGAAACGCTAGGCTGTAGCTGCTGTAGCAACCTCTTTACAAAATCACAGTTTAATCTTTATGTGCTCCTCAGACTATGACCTTAGGATTACATGTTAATAGATGATATTTTAGATCAGCATAACTCAAACTGCGACTCCTTGATTACCTTTTCGAAGCTCGATTATGAATATAATGAGGGATGAGTTCGTTCTCTGTAGTAATTCTCTTTAATGTTATTTATATGCTTATTATTATGTCTTAACACTTTCACATATGATTTCGTAAACACATATGCAGTTGCAGACTTTCTATATTCTTTTGGTTTCCCTTCTGATCTGAATGGTGTATTTAGCTTGTTGTTTCCTAGTGCATTTGCTGTTTTTGTTGTTGTTTCCTACTGCACTTGCTGTTGTTTCGGTTTTGGAAGGCAGATAATTGCTTATATTTGCTCTATTCAGTTAGGGGTGTGCATTTGGTTCTAACCGAACTGAACCAAATCAAAATTTTCTCTTTTCCAAAACTTAACCGAAATACCGAGAAAGTGTAATTTTCAAACCGAACCAAACCGCTTGGCTTGGTCGCTTCAGCTTTGTTTTTTGAGCATAGAAATGGAGAATGAATCCTCATCAATGGTGGTAGAACACAGAGGAATTCCATCTTACAATAGGAGATATGTACAGTATAACATAGTGGGTAATCTTTTTGAAGTCACTTCTAAATATTCTCCTCCTATTCAACCTAAAGGTCGCGGTGCATACGGCATCGTTTGGTAATCTTTTTATCCATTTTTTTCTATTTTCTTTAACTCAAGCTTCAAGAATTTGTTGTTTCGGTGGGTTTTATGAACTGGATTTTCTTGCATTTTGTCTGGGTTCTTGCTTGTATTTCTTATTTTACTTTACTTTACTGTATTTTTGTTAATTTGGCTATAATGAGTTTTCAATTTTAATTCTTTATCTGTTATTAAATTGTATATCTGTGAGTTGATAATAAATCTATGAATATGTTATTTTCTTTGGTTGATATTTTTTTTAGAAAAAGATGGTTTTGTTCATTGCATCTGTGAAGTTTTAGACTGAGGAAAAGCAATTTGGAGGGTTATGTAACACAGATACGAGAAACGGCCAAATAGTGTTACTTTAAGATTTTCTATGTTAAAAGTAAGTTTCGTGTCCAAAATTCCATGTTTCCGACATGTTCTCGAAAACGGGACAAGTTGATTGAATGAAATGTCCGGGTTACTTAGTTGGAGGGGCTTCATGACCATATATTAACTGATTTTCTTTATGGCCATTTTCGGAATTTTCATTTGTTTATGGACTTAATTTGTGAATGCTATGATATGTATCTGATTTATGAAGTATTACTATTTGTTTGTTGCAGTTGTGCAAGAAATTCTGAGACGAAGGAAGAGGTTGCTATTAAGAAAATTGGAAATGCTTTTGATAATAGAATCGATGCTAAGAGAACACTTAGAGAGATCAAATTACTATGCCATATGGATCATGAGAATGTGATGAGCCATAAATTGGACTAAGTCATTCAGTAGTATTTTATTAGTTGCTTATTTGTAGGCTATTGTAATGCCACTAACGTTAGTCTTTAGTTGTGAGTTAATCCCTTTTAAATAGGAAAAGTTGTTGGTTAGTTTTGTATTTAAAACTTGTAATTGATAGTAGTTGACGGCAATTAATAATCAATCAAAAAGCTTGTGGTTTATTCTCACCCTAAGTAGAATTTCTATCTCAAATATAATTCAACTCTGATTGGGACCTATCAGAATGTACTCTTCAACATTAGATTATTTTATTGAACATATCATTTTTTCTTTTCTTTACATTTCAATTCTCGTAATTTGTATTGTTGTGCATACAATTTGAGTATTGATGATTTATCTCGCGTGTTTTGCAGATTATCAAAATTAAGGACAAAATACCACCGCCCGAGAGGGAAGCATTTAAGGATGTGTATATTGTCTACGAGTTGATGGATACTGATCTCCATCAAATAATACGTTCCACCCAGGCCCTGACCGATGATCACTGTCAGGTAAGAGGATCCCTTTTCCGTTCTGCAATCTTCTATTCTCTAAAATGGCCAGCAACACCACTTATGCGCACAATATATGTATTTACTGTTTCATCACTTAATCTGTGTATCATGTACCTAGAGTTGACAATATTACTTGATATGCGGAAGTTGTTTGCATGCGTAAATGCCTATAGGCGCTTTATAGAATTTGTAGGAAAAAAATATATTAGTGAATGTAGGTAATGTTAAAAGTACAATGTAAAGTTCATTGCAAGTTGATACAAAGCTCTAATGTAACAAAGTTTAAAACTGTGTTTTTTGGGCTTTGGCAGTATTTCTTATATCAGTTGTTGAGGGGACTGAAGTATGTACACTCCGCAAATGTTTTACATCGCAAGCAACCTGCTTCTCAACTCAAATTGTGATCTTAAGATTTGTGATTTTGGGCTTGCTAGAACCACGCAGAGTCAGATTTCATGACTGAATATGTAGTTACCCGATGGTATTGAGCCCCAGAATTGTTGCTCAACTGTTCAGAGTACACAGCAGCTATTGATATCTGGTCAGTTGGTTGCATTCTCATGGAAATTATCAGACGGGAGCCTCTCTTCCCTGTTAAAGACTATGTTCAACAATTGGGGCTTATTACAGAGGTACTACTGACCCGTTTTCATGCCTGTTCATCAACTTAAACAGTAGAGAACATTATGACGTGCAAATTCCATACGTACTACTAAATAGAATTTGACTGATAGGCTGCTAATTAACTTGGTAAAACTGCGATTCTCTTAATTCCGATTTAGTTTTCTTGATTTATTCCGAAAAAGCTGCTAGGTTCTCCAGATGATTCAGATCTCGGTTTCCTTAGAGGTGATAATGCTAGGAAGTACGTCAAGCAGCTTCCCCATGTGCCCAAGCAACCTTTTGCACAGAAATTCCCAGATTTATCACCGGTCGCTCTTGATCTTGCAGAAAGAATGCTATTGTTTGATCCTTGCAAACGCATAACCGGTTTGTTTTCTGCTTTAGTCAACAATGTGTTATTATAATAAGTCTTCATTGCTTTAAAAGTTGCGTTTGTAATTTTAACACAAATTTTTGTCAATTTAAAACATGAATTGTCATTTTTTTTTGCAATTCGAAAGTTGGTGTGCAACATTGCAAAAATTAAAAGTTTGTAAGTTTTTAAAATAATTAAGCCTTACATGAAATCTAAGTCACTTCACTGATGAGAAATACCACCTTTTGTTTTGATATTTACAGAGTCGAGGAGGCATTGAATCATCCATTTCTGTCAAGTCTTCATGAGATCAACGAGGAGCCCATTTGCCAATCTCCATTTGTCTTTGATTTTGAGAACGCATCTTTAAGTGAAGAAGATATAAAGGAGCTCATATGGGCAGAGTCTTTAAACTTCAACTCCTATGCAATGCTCGAGTAATCTGATCGATGTATCATTACTTTATGGTCCAGTTTTTTTTTGATTACTATACTGATGAGAAGATTGATTGCTGATTAGATATTACAGTGTTAAAATGCTCTATAAGCAGAGAAATTAGGGAGATAGGTTTCTCCCTTATGTGGTTGTGAGGGTGCGATTTTCGGGTTTAATATCGAGGGATCACTGGATTCATCGCATTTGAGGATCTAGCCACCCAGTAAGTTTAGTATGCATGAAAAACTCAGGAGTCTATAATATTCCCTTAGCCTCTGCATGTTTTTTTTGGATTTGGTTTGTATAGTATGAAGCTGAATTCTGTCTGAAATATGAAAGAAAGATAAAAATGAAAAAGAAAGATTTTATTTTTATTTTTGATTACTTCATTTGTCCAAATAAGTGTCACTGTGAGTTGAAATGGAATTTATAATTTGACATTGTGAGTTGCAAACTTGGGAGAAAATCTGTTTTTGCCATGACAATGGATATTAGACAGACATTTATTCAAAAGTATACCTAGAAATTGCTCAACTTTTTGAAGCTAAATAAAATACTCAAGAGTAATCTAATGTTTAGTTAATTTTTTTTTTGCATTAGATCCTTAAATAAAGGCATTGTAACTAGGGTTGTGAAAAAAATCAAACTAAACCAAATTGACAAATCTGATTCGGTTTGATAATTAATAAAATTAACTTTTTGGTTTGGTTTGCTTTTGAACATAAAAAAAATTAATTTAATTTTGGTACATATTAGATTAAAATATAAATTGACCTGACAATTTTAGATCGATTTGAAGACTTTTACATCTTATAAAATTATTTTGATCTAATTAGGAAAAATAGTTTGGTTTGGTTCGATTATTAACATAGAAACAATAATTTCATCTTGAATTTGTGATTAAATATCAAATAAGTCCAGATTCGTGGTTTTGGACAATTTTTTTAAAAATGGGCATTTTATCTTGTTTTACCCTATAAGCTTTTAAACTGTAATGAATGAAATCAATAAATTTATGGGTGTTTTGATCTAAATTCACAAGCTTTTTGTTAATTGATATTTGAAGAAAGGGTTAATGCACTCCTGAACTTGTGACACGGGGCATTTAATTCAATCATTATTTTTCTGAACAACTAACCTCTAAACTCTTCAATTTTAGATTAGATTAGCCATAATTGTATTTTTAAAATGCGTGTAATACAAATCGGAAGTGAGTTATATGAGAAATAAATTAGAGAACTTTCTAATTGTTGAGATAAAATGATTTTAGATCTAATTTTTACAATAAAAACTTAAATTATGAGATAATTTGTTCCGAAGTTGAAGAATTTAGAGATCAGGTGCTAAAAAAAATAAAAACTGACTCTGTGTCGCAAGTTTAGGACAGACGCAGGCCACGCGTCCCCTGTGTTCAGTGTTCATTGATATTTTGTGCCCGTGGAGATGGCAAAATGAATACTTGTTGTCTAATAAACTATTGGAATTCTTGTATGAAATAAAACACAGAAAAGTGCATGAAAAGTTAATTCGAAGTAGAGTTTTAAATCACTGTCCGGGAGCTGCGGAGTTAGCTCGAACTGTCGGCACATACCATCGTAAAAATCACCATTAATTTTGCTGGAGATCAGCTGATGAACTGAGACAGACAGCTGCAGAGAAATTGGAAGAATGAGACTCCAATTCATAAGTTCCGCTCGAAAGCAGCAGCGCCGCCTTTTACTCTCTTCACGCTCCTTCTCGCAATCTGAATCTCACAGGTACATTAATATTCAAATGCTGCTTCCAATTCTTCCATTCACCTAATTCTTTGAAATTAAACAGAGCTGCCTCTGCTTCTTCATTTGGCATTGCATTTGATATCGACGGCGTCATTCTGCGCGGCGAATCTCCAATCGGCGGCTCTCTTCATGCTCTCCCTCGGTTATATCATCATTCCGGTGATGTTAAGCTACAACAAAAACAAAATTTATCAATTTCCGTGTAATTTTGTATAAGCATTTGAACTATTCTCATTCATTGTTAGCAGGTGCTTTGAAGATTCCCTTTGTATTCTTGACCAATGGTTTGTCTTCTCCTCACTTTATCATCAATTTTATAACAAAATTATGGATACATATATTAGTTGCTGAATCAATTATTAAATTTTAATTAGGAGGTGGCTTTC
This sequence comes from Mercurialis annua, assembly GCF_937616625.2. NCBI lineage: Eukaryota > Viridiplantae > Streptophyta > Magnoliopsida > Malpighiales > Euphorbiaceae > Mercurialis > Mercurialis annua. The sequence continues at coordinate 50,291,446 of NC_065570.1, read as the reverse complement.
GCGAATCTATTAGAGCTATGGAGTTGAGTAAACTTCTAGGCGTCAATATTTCAGCATTGCAGGTTCTTTTTTTTTTTTTTTAAGTCTTACTTTTGTATGATTTATACCGATGTTTTAGATGTTGCCAAATGATGACGAAAATTTCACTTTTCGTGTGATCTTATTGCAGGTTTTACAAGGTCATACGCCTTTTAAACAGCTGGTGAATAGGTACGTATTTGAACCGAGGCTACCAAGGATAGGTCAAGTTATATCAAGCCAAGACATTTATAGTTTTGCTTGTCATAGAATACTCAGACGTATTAATTAGATGTTAACCTTGTCTATTTCTTGGAAATAAAGCGTATAGATGTAAAACTAGGTTCGTGTTTTTTTTCCTTCCAAAGGACGACGCTATTTGCATGTTTAGATACATGAAATGCACTTATGCCCATTAGCTATCCTTTGCCAAAACCACATTTCCTTTTCCTATGCCTGGCCGTCCCTAAGCAGTCTATTTAGTAGGATGTTTCAGTTTATGACCGCATGCTTGGAACTTGGGTAATCTGTTAATTATGACAATGCCTGCTCATATTGCATTGTAGAACTTTATAATATCTGGCCGTAGTGTGTAGTTGTCCGGATAACAGATTCTCAGCTAATCAACATGCATATTAAATGTAATGAATGTTATGCATAAGGCTGAGCTGAATGGTTCTCTAGGTGTTCTATTTATGATGCTGTGTAAATCTTGCAGAAAAAATGAGAAGTTTTACATGCAAATGGAGATTTATGATTAATAGTTTTTAATCATTAGAAAGAGGGAAAAGAATCCAGAGAGTATTAAATTTTTCCATGAAAATAGAACACCTATTTCTAAGAATATTACCTTAATATTTCTCTATATAAATAACAATTTTGCATTCTACAGATTTGAGAATGAATTTGTTATTGCAGCTGGAAAAGGAGAACCTGCTGCAGTGATGTCTGAATATGGATTTAAGTAAGCATATGGGACTATCTGATTGTATTTGTTAGAATTTATCAAAACACATCAAACTCTGCTATGTTTCATAAAATTTATTTCTTTTGTGCTTTTTCCCTTTTTGATTTTATTACACAGAAATGTTCTCTCAATAGATGAATATGCATCTTATTTTGATGGCATTGATCCACTAGCACAATATAAGACATGGACAACTAAGCCGACTGCTAAATGGAGTCATACTTCACAGCAGATGACTAAAAGAGACGACATCCACTCACAGAGAGTTCAGGCAGCATTTATTGTTAGTGATCCTGTTGATTGGAGCAGAGACATTCAGGTTGCACAAAACCTTTGGCTTATCTGATCATTTATCATGTAGATTGGGAAGACAAATTTATTTTTCCTTTCAAATCAATGGTCTGTCAGTTGTCAACGCATTCTAGGTGCACAAACTCAATCCTTCTCAACACTTTGGGATGAATGTCTGAAACCAAATGTGACCATTCCAAGCGATGGTGCTACAGTTGTATATATAACCAGCAGTGGCCTAAGTTTACCCAGAAAAGGATGATGATTAATATATCAACCATGTTGGTCGAGAATCAGGATTTTAATGTAAATCAAGCCACACTTTATAATTGATATACACATCGGCTTTTCCAGCTAATGATATGGTAAGGGCCATATTTATATCTGGCTGCCATTTACATGTGGATATTGGTCCATTTTGGCTGATTTGGCCAAGAAACTGCCATTACATCAATAACGTTGCCTGATGCTAAATTTAAGCTTCCATTACAGTAGGCTTCATGTTGAATCACTTTGATATAGCTTGTAAAATATATAAAACAATGATAGTAATTAGGTGAAAATGTGTCTTCCCTATTGTTTCGAATGATTAGATGATGTTGTTTGTCATATTTTGAGCGTCAATATGTTCTACTGCCTGAGCTGTCTGTCACATGTTTACCTGCTTTCTGGACTGCTCTCTTAATTCTAATTTTTCTTTTCTGTTGAAAATTTAAAGCTGATACCAGAATTGCTTACTTATTTGCTGGTGCTAGGTTCTGTGTGACATTTTAAGAACTGGAGGTCTCCCTGGGAGGGAGATTGGACATCAACCCCACTTATATTTTGCGAATGATGACCTTGCCTATCAGGTTAGTTTCCATGTTTTGTCCTTTTTTTTCATTTATGCTCGAGTAGTTTGTGAACTAGCACTGTACTGATGAGCTGTTGCTAAAGTTAGGCTACTTTTCCTCCAGAGCGCCTTGGAATGGGAGCTTTCAGAATTGCATTAGAATCAGTCTTCAACAGGTAAGGCCTGATAATATTTGCTTTGGAATTAAGCAATTCGAGGTTGAACTTTTTCAGAAGAATTTTTATTTAATGGCTATCCTGTTGCCCCTTTGCTTTTGGAGCGTAAGCATCATAAATGGATATTTAACTGCAGCTCTAATTTACACATTAGAAAGAAAAAAATATACTGTACAAAAAATGGCCATAATTTATGAGCATTGCTGATGAGAACATTTGTGCAGAGTTCACACCAAAAATCTGGAATATACATCCTTTGGAAAGCCAAATCCATTTGTATTCAAAAATGCTGAAACTGTCCTAAAGCAGCTTGTCCCGTCTCTTCAATGTGGGAATGAAGCTGTGGATCTCGTGAATGGTGAAATTCATAATTTTAACACACTATATATGATAGGAGATAATCCTTCAGTTGATATTAGAGGTGCAAGACAGGTTAGTTATCATCTCAGTTGGTATTAATTTCCGTTCTTTTTAAATTTGGTGTTGATGATGATAAGGTTGATAATGTTATTTATCTTCTGACATCTCAGGCTGGACAACCCTGGTTTTCTATCTTGACAAGGACAGGGGTTTTCAAGGGAACAGAAAATCACACCGAGTTTCCAGCAGATCTGGTAGGCAATTGAGAGACTTTGTTATTAACAATATCTATGTTCATATATTTTAACATAAACCAAACAAGGGGTTGAAACCATATCGGCGCTAATATCTTTCTCCACTATTAGGCTGTATATCTACTTGCATTAATTGAACTCTCTACAATCGTTGATTTGCAGAGATGCCATCAGTTTTATAGTTTTTGGACCAACTTTATATCATTCATTAATTAATTTGTACTTGATTGATTCACAATTGGTTCACAATTGAAATTCAGTTAGCTGAAATGTTGCACACACTTTGGCGAGTCCTATGTTCTGGCATCTCATATCTGTTTCCGCCGTTTTCTATTTCACCATTTTTTTCTTTTCAGAATTTTCATTTCCGTGCAACATTGGTTACACGTTAATGAACTCATTGTGAACTCTTAAATATAGAAGAACCATTTGCTTGTACTGAACATATATACACTTTGCTGCTTTTGTAGGTTGTTGACACTGTGGAAGATGCTGTGGACTATATTTTGAGCAAAGAGTGTAAATAGCACACAAGGACATTCATCTACAATGAGAGGGAAGTCTGATATTGCCATTTATCAGTCCCTAAAACTATTCTTGCCAGATTTACTATTGGCTCACGGATTACGTTATGAATATTATTTTCTATTTAATGGCAACAAATTTGTGATTGTCATGTATACATTTCAAGGAAGCTCACCTGGGTCAAGAGTTTCACATTCATCACATTGTTTCTGAAAGCAACTCTCTTTATGTTGGTTGTAGCGTTTCATAGTTTTACCGAAGATCGCTTGTAAGTTGGTGGAATAATACAAGATTGTAGGAATTTATTTTCTCAGTTTGTTGAAAGTTCCATTGTTTTTGTCAAGAGTTCATTCAATATGACTCTTCATGCTACAATTAGACAGTTCCATTGTTTTTGTCAAGATTGAATATGGCTGTCATTGCAACAATTAGACAGTCAACTGTCAAGATCGTGGGTTTCAAATTCTCCCATAAACGCTCCCCCTCCCTAATTATAAAAAAAAAAAAAGCAATTAGACAGTCAAATTCTATGTCTGATGTCGATTGTTGGGAACTGAAAATCTTGTCTTGTCTCTATTTTGAGTTCTCTTTATTCTGTTTCCTTACAACGATATTGATTCTAAAAAAATCAATTTGCTCCATGAATTTGCACACGATGGACAATTTAACACCGCAATAATTTTTTTTATTAATTAGTCCATTCAATTTTTTCAAAGTATATCAATTGCACCAAATGTATCAAATTTGAAAACAACTGTAGGAAACTAATTGACCAAAAAAATTGGATTAATTTATAACTAAACTAAGGATTACTTACTATCACCCTCATGAGTTTAAGCCTTTTTCTTCAATTTTACAAAATCATCATTTTTTTCTTTACTTTTGTATTTTGTATAACTAAAATCCTCTTACAAAAGAGAATTTTAATTAAAAAAATTAAAGATGGGAAAAACAGTAAATTTTAGAAAATTAATGAGAAAATAATAGTTTGGGCAATTATCTTTTAAACCAATATATATATATTATTTTTTGGTAAAATGTACCAGAGAATTGTATTAAGCTCAAATCAAATATTTACAACTCAATAAACCAAAACTTTGCAAGATAAAAAAATCCTATACACTGAGCTAAGCTTGCCAACAATTATATACATTCATTAAACTATCAGACTCGTGCTTCTTAACTGACAATTTATAGATATTATTATATTAACTAGTCTAAAGGATTAACTGATATAAAAAGTTTATTTTAGTATTAATTGCTTATTATGAACAAATTTGGAGGAAAGGTGATATTTAAATTGGCTAGGTAACTTTTTTTTTTCCAAATCACCAAATAATTTTTATTTTTTGAGAAGACCAGGTAATTTCATCAAAGGGAAAATTATGCATACGTTTTCTACAAGGTACAATTTTGGGACCTGCCTTCTCAACTCACTGCACAAAGGATTTTGCACCTAAATAATTACAGAATTCGTAAGGTGGCGAAAAAAGATCTGTATAGTGGATTTTTATTAGTACCTAATGAATTCCGAGATTTAGAATTTCAAGACTTGTTTAGGTTGGCTCCCTTGCTTTCCAAGTGCCTTATCCAATGCTGTGTGAAAATCATCAAAAGGAACCACCTCCATTCTGCAAAGCGTCAATTTAACACGAATATATTTCAGTTACATTTAGTTAAAGAGTCTGGTTAAGTTGATTAGTTTGGCAGATCCAGTTTGGTTGATAACAAATATTGATTTGCTTTGAGAGTTTTAAAATTTTAATTCAACTAAATCAGTTGCAACTAAAACTACTAACGGAACCAACTGTTTACTTATGCCTAGATTATGAAAAATCTGATGTTGCAAGGAAATAATTGTATTGAGAGAAAAAAAAAAGTAGTGGTAATGGAATTTAAACTAGGGGGAACATACTCGTATTTCAACTTCCCTTCTCGAGCTAAGCACAGAAGATAATCTATCATATCTCTACACTCTTTTGCTTTATCTGAAGTCATCCATTTTTGCAACCAGAATCCCCTCAACGAAAGATCCTGCAAATAGAGAGATGTTACTTTTGGTGCAAACCGAGCCAAAAAGCAGAAAACCGAGAAAACAAACCGAACTGACTGCTTCAGTTTGATTTGAAATATTTAAAATCTTTATAAGATTGGTACAGTTCAGTTTTAACTGAAACCAAGTCTTGGTTCGGTTCAGTTTAAACTAAATGCACATTCGATACTAAAGTGAAATGATATCATGCTATGACAAAATTTACTTTTATCATCTCAGCGCCACCTTTTCCAATTTCTATAAATTACGATCTACCGACCAATTTTTAATCTATAATTCAATTCTTTTTCAACTTTTGACCAATTCCCAAGCTTTCATTTCTTATGATTCATTAAATTTAAAATATAAACACTATATTGTTGAATAACCAGGAGAAGATAAATGAGAAATTGAACTAATGCTTACCTTAAAAATGAAGGATGATGTTGATACTGTTACCGGTTTCTTAGACATCCCATCGTAAGTTACCATTGTTCCTCCCTGCCTGAATTATTAGAAGAGCTAAACATTAGTGATTTAAGTTTTTGCATAAATAATTACATAAATGTTAAGAATATTCCGATTTCCGAGTATTGATCATTAATATCCTACCTCAAGAATTTGAGAACCAAAGAAGCAGAATTACCGCCGACACAGTTGAATCCCAAAGTTGGTTCTGATATATTAGTCTAGCATGCCAACATATGAGAAAAATTTGAGTATAAATTGCTCAAAATCCAAAAATATATTAGATCCTGGTCCTAAAATACATAATATAGAAACATTAAGCACATGTGAGAAAATACAAAGACCTCCTAGTTCAGCTGCTACCAATTGCAAATAGGGATACGAGTTCAATTCAAATCGAATCAAAACTTTAATTTTTTAAATCGAACCGAATTAATTTTAAATCAAACCAAATCGGTCAGTTCATTTTGGTTTTGGTTCGATTCAGTTTTTTCAGTTTAGTTAGCATCAAAAGTAAACTAATTTTTCCCCTCAAAACAAAACCGAACCGTTAAACCAAATTATTTAATTATAGTATCAAAGAAGTCGAAATCGAATTTGCCGATTCAATCCGGTTTGGTTCAGTTTTTGCACTCCCCTAATTACAAACATAAAGGAGGCCATAGCTGACATACCAGAAGGGCCTTGACATTCTTCACTGCCAATTGACTCTCAGTAAACACTTCATCTGCACCTAGTTTCTTTAAGAATTCCTTTGCTTCATCCGACCCGGGCCTAATAAGGTATAAAAAATGGTAATGAAGGATGTTCTGGCAGCCATTTACATTATAAAATTATACTCCCTACGCCTCATTTTATTTGACAAAATTTTCTTTTTAGATTTTTACTATTCTAATTGACAGTTTTTATTTATAGTATATTTTTGGCTTGATTCTTTCTTTGTTACCCTTTTCAATTATTATCCTTTGAGATGCTATCTTTTAAGAAAATGCCAGAGTACAAAATATCTAATTTGACAAAATAAAATAAAATTAAAACTATATTTTATTTAGTAAATTCTCTTAAACAATGTATAGAGATTGCCAAAACCATGAACATGTACTATAAATATCAATTCCAACTACAAAACGAAATGAAAATTGATGGTAGAATCTTGTCAAACAGAACGGAACATAAATAAATAATTAGATTTATAGCTGGAAGCAAATTAAATAACTTCAATGTCAGAAATTTGTGATGTTTGATGTATCCAATAATGTAGCATCTCAGATTGCATTATCTAGAGCAAATTTTAATGGTGAAATGTAAATTAGCATGCTGACGCCGTCCTTTTTCCGCCAATTACTATAATTTGTTTCCTTTAGGTATTTATTTCTTCTTATCAATGGTCTGATGGACACAACACAGGTAGGAGTTCTACAAGGCACAAGCAACTACAATCTTCAATAAAAAAAACATAGCTCTTCATAAGGAAAGAACAGAAAAATCTTTTACCAGGACGGCACGAACTCAAACCAGCCTAGACAATAACTAAAATGTAAACTAAACCCTAAATAATTCTCAACGTAAACTTCAACTTTATGAAACAATAAAGCTAAATGGACTACTCCAAGAAATACTTAAATCAGAACCTGACAATGACTCAATATAACAAGATTCACCTAAGATCTAAACTTCATTATTAGTTCAATCCCTTCCGGAGCAGAGATTAGCAAACAAAAATTGTAATAATGCGCATTCACATTTATCATTCAAATACAAATTTCAAGTAGTACCTGTCCCTTAACAGGTTAATGCTATGAATGCCGCGGAATTTTGCAATCTGGATAATGCACTGCCCCACAATACTTGTAGCCCCATTTTGCACAATGGAATCTCCTGCTTGCAAACACCATTATCAGAAAATAGCATCAGAAAGAGAACACGATTAGGTCGAAAATATTTAAAAGCAGTACCTGAACTAAGAGTTGTGAAGTCTTCCAGCATTCTTAAAGCAGTCAAAGGATTGACAGTAATAGTCGCAGCATATTCCATGGGCGTATTTTTGTTGATTTTGTGCCAGATGCTCTGATCTTGTACGATGTAAGTTTGCCATGTTCCTGCAAAACAAATTTATTCACTAACCTAAGGAAGAACTGTGAGGTTAGATTTGAATTCCCATTCTCACAAGTACATTTCAAAGAACCACAAGAATTATGTTTCTATGATAGTTCCTGTTTGTGAATGTCATTATCATTAAGCATGCAGAATATACATCAATTGGACGATGGCAGTCGTACGCCTGTTCATTTTTGTAACCTTTACGGTCAGTAAAGTTTTCATGCTTCTAATGTCACTAAAATCTCCGAAAAAATCTTACCTAGACCCGACCAACCAATCAGAAGTTGGGAAAACAGAGGTTAGAAAAAAAAGTGCAAAATTTTCTAACTTATGATTGTTTCTCCCGTCCAAGTAAGAATTTCCCAAAAACTATAATGAATGAACTAGTATTTTCAACACTCCATTCTGCACCCGAGTAACTAAAATGCGCCAGTTCAGAAACTAAAACCTCAAGCTCTAGCAGAAGTAACAAAAGAGCAATGCATGACAATCAAGAAATCTAAACATGATAAAAAAAAAGGCACACACCGAAAGTAGGTGGAGATGGAATGACCCAGTCACCGGGCGAAAGATCAGTAACTCCAGAGCCAACAGAATGCACCTCTCCTACACCTTCATATCCTCCAACTGCAGGCACTGAAGGCTTTACAGGATACACTCCTACAACCCAATTTAGTTCAAATTGAAGGAGAAAAAAAAAAAACATAAACATCACTTCAAATTCATCACTAATCAAACTTTTTTTTACATAATCTCATGAGGTTGTAATAATCCCATTATTTAAGCACAAATGGACAGTTGCGCACTTTATTATATTAAATCTTTGAAAAAAATGAATATAGAGTTTAATAGGATAATTTTTTCGCCTTGAAATTCATAGCATTGCCCACCTTAAAAAAATTATTTTATCAATTTTACCCTCATATAAACTTTCAATACAAATTTTCTCACCTTATAAAAAATTTCTAGGTCCGCCACTCGAAAAAACCCAAACTTTACCTTCACTTAAAATCCTCAAATTGAGTTCAAGCATAAAATTACTGAAAACCCATTAACAATCTTTACAAAATAAGTGGAATAAACACAACTTTACCTTCAATTCGATTAATATCAGAAGGGTTAATAGGGGCAGCCAGCATTTTAACACAAACATCATTCTCTTTAACTTCAACTGGAGGCATCTCTACTACTCTACACAAAATACCCACTGTTAAAAAATTACTAAAAACCGTACATTTTAAGTGAGTTGTGGGTACCTGGTTACTGAGTCAGGGGCACCGTGCTGGTCATATACTATGGCCTTAGAAGGCGGTGACATGAGAGCTGAGAATGCTCGAACCATTTGGGTTTGGAGCTGACGATTGTGGGCTATCCTTGAATTCGAGAAGAAGACGGAAGATGGATGGTCTAGAGCTTTCATGGCCGTTGATCTTAATCTCATCATCATCGTGACCGCTCTTGCCATTCCTGTCAAGTCTGTGTCTGACTCTCTGTTATTTGATTTGATTCAATAGGCCACGTCTTGTTTGTGCTTTTCTGCAACGGTAGATTATCTATTGTAGATGCTTCTGGGCTTGCCATAAATAGGAACATGGTACCACCATTCTATGAAGATAAATTTTTAGGTAGATTTAGTCCACTATGTCATCTGTAGACTAAGTTTATCATAAAATGACACCTCATTAAAATGATGACAATTTTGTAATATAACTATTCAAATGTGTAAATAAATAACAAACGAATTTATAAAATTACTATCATTTTAATAACGTGTCATTTTGCGATAGGTTTACTCCACAGATAACGTGGTAGACAGAGTTCATATGAGAATTTCTCTTCTATAAAATAAAGGCTAAACCCCCCGTACCACACACTTATTTTTCATTTGGTCCCTGTACTAATATTTTGTTCAGGTAAGTCCATATATTTGCCGTTTATGGTTTAAGAGGTCTTTTTTTAACAGAATGAAGTGTGCGTGGTCTTAAGAGGTCTTTTTTTAATAGAATGAAGTGTGCATGGTCTCACATTCTGTCTAACTAACAGGGCTCTCTTTTAATAAAACCATGTCAAAGAAAAACTCTGACATGGAATAAAATTCAAGGTCATATGCCTAACGTGATGGCTTACACGGCTGTGCTTGAAGTTTATGGAAATGTCGGCGGCCAGTTCAAAAAGCCACTATTATAAATGTTCAAAATTCTCAGAGAACTGAGGTGAGCTATTTTTAGAGGAAGCTTTCCGATAAGGTTATGCACAAGGATAGTAAGATTCATAAACTTGTTTAACAAACCAATTTTTCAGGAGGAATGAAACTGAAAAAAGCCAGAGAAAGAGTCGTTTCATGTAACTCTAGAGAAATAACTATGAGCAGAAAACGACGACGATGGACCGATGGTGAAAGTTGCAAGTCATGAAGACCATAGTCATTTTTGGAATCTCAAAATACGAGAATAAATCGAAGTAAACAGCTCATTATGATTATAGGTTCCATAAAGCATAAACTCTGGTTTTACTGAGAAGCAACGAGGAGTAATAGGAAAGAAGAAGGATAATGAGCAAAGAATAGTGACAGGAAAGGGAAAGTGCAGTACATGAATTTTGCTTTTTGAGTGAATTCATTGAAAAGCAAATCAACAAGAAAGTAGTACTCCCTCCGTTTCAATAGAGTTGTCCACTTTACCTTTATCACACAGTTTAAGAAAAGCAATTATTGTTCATAAGTTTTGTAAAATGTTCCTTACTTTTCTTGTCATACCCCTATTTAATATAGGGTCCACTTTCAATTTATACATTAGTGGATTTTAAACAGGGATAATATAGGAAAATTGAGTGTGAAAGTTAGTTACTTTTTAAAAATGGACAAGTATTTTGGAACAAAAACATTTCTCAAAGTGGACAACTCTATTGGGACGGAGGGAGTAGTAATTTTGAAGGGAAAGTGAGAGAATAATTAATTTTAGGCTTAATTACTTAAATACCACTCACCTTGAATTTTTTTTTCGTTTATACCCTGATCTAGGAAAAAATTCATTTATACCATGACGTATGTATTTATGTTTCACATCTACCCCGAGGCACTAAATTAACCTCTTTTCATTAAGAAAAAAGCTTAAAATAGTTCTTCATTTTTAACCTAAGCTAATTAGAGTTTAATTAGAAATGAATTTTTCTCTAAATGAAGGACTATTTTAAACTTTTTTTAAAATGAAAAGAGGTTAATTTAGTGCTTCGGGGTAGAGGTGAAACATAAACACATACGTCAGGGTATAAATGAATGTTTTCCTAGTTTAGGGTATAAACGAAAAAAAAGTTCAAGGTGGGTGGTTTTTAAGTAATTAAGTCTTAATTTATTTTCATGTCAGCATTTTGTATGACGTGGCTTTATGAATAGAGATTTATGTTAGTTCGACGGAGTGTGAGACCACGCGCACTTCATTTCGTTCAAAATGACCTTTTAAACAAAAAATTAAAAGTAGAAAGATTTGGAGTAAAAAATTAATACACCGATCAAACGAAAAATTAATATATAGTACAGGGAGCTCCATATGGTTTAGCCTAAAATAAACACTTAAGTGTTTAAAATAAACACTTTTTAATGGTTTTATATATCATTTGACTTCTAAACTATACACTTTTCTTTTATGAGACTCTTTAACTAATTTTGTATTTTATTAGACCTCTTAACTTTACATTTTGTTCTATCTAACCTCTCAATTGTAATTTTTGTGTGTCCAGCGTGATAAAACCGCGTGTTTTCAAACGTTTTGAATCGCGTGAAGGATAATTAACATGCATAAATTATTCTATTTAATCCCTGAACTACACATTTTTATTCTATTTTATCCCTGAACATATTATATTTTCCTACTGTACCTTTTAACCTTTAACTTTTACTCATTTAACCTTAATTTTTACTCAATTTTGTTAAAAGTCATAAAATAATACTACATCATTACAACACTGACCATTACGCTTTCCTTTTAAAAGTTGTGTCTAAACTTGTGAAAGTTAAAGTGGATGAAAAGATACATTCCATTAGTATAAGAAATGGGTTTGAGCCATTAGTGCTCGATAAAAATAATTTGATGCATATGTATAATAGAAGATATGTAATTATGTGTATGTATAAGGGTAATACTGTATTTGTATCTATACATCATTAATATAAATATGGGTGTTAGTAGTCTTCTAATATTTATTGGAGACTCACCCTTCTTTATGGTATCAGAGCAGTAAAACCTAAAACAATCTCTTTCTCCATCTTTTTCTTATTCTCCTTCACTATGTCAACATCATCTGATATTTCAAGTTCTGCCTGCACCTCTTTCTCTAATCCAACTCATTCTGTTTTTGCAGTTAGTAACATCAAAAATCATGTTTCCATCATCCTTGATTTTACCAACTTTCTTTTATGGAAAACACTCTTTCTCAATATCCTTCATTGTCATCAGATTCAAGATCACATCAATGATGAAACTGAACCCCCTTCTCCTACAATTCTAGAAGACAATTATGCACTTCCAAAGCCAAATCCAGTTTACGTTTTATGGCAACGGGTTGATTATATTATTGTCTCTTGGCTTCATGCTACTATTTCTTCTGATATCTTGAAACAAGTTGTTCAACCTGAAAAAATTCAGACTGCTCTACAGACATGGAAAGAGATTGAAAAATTATTTCATGACCATGTAAATGCTAAATACCTTCAACTTAAGATTTCTTTTAATCAAGCCACCAAAGGTTCTCTTTCCATGGCCGAATACTTGCAACAAATTAAATCTACGACAGATTCCCTTCACTCCATTGGGAAACCAGTAGATGATGATGATATTATTCTGCAGATTTTATCTGGGTTATCCGCTGAATACTCTGATGTTGTCACGGTCATGACCGCAAGGAAGCCATTGCCATCTTTCTTGGAGCTTCGTTCCTTTCTTTTGGCTCATGAATCTCGCATCAAACCTGATTCTAAAATAGACAACAATGTTCAAGCTCTTGCAATGTCACGTAATCGCGGCGGTTTTTCTAGTAATCACAATTTTCGTGGTAGCTCTCGTGGTTCTTTTTATAGAGGAGGTCACCAGAATTTTCAAAGAGGTGGTGGTTATGGCAATAACTTCCGTAATGGTTCACGGGGGAATTATAATTCCAATTTTCGTGGTGCTTCCTCTTATCCGCGACATCAATGGCCCTCACCAATGCAATCTAGTTCTTCAATCCTTGGTGCACCTCCAGTGCAATGTCAGATTTGTAATGCTACATCTCATACTGCCAAATTTTGTCCTCAACGAATGACAAATGCTTCTGATTTATCCTCTTTTGCTGGCTTACATCTCCAAGAGCCTACTTGGCAAACTGATACAGGTGCTTCACACCATATGACAGGAGATCCAGGTATATTAGACAATTATCAGATCTATTATGGTGTTGATTTTGTTACTGTTGGTGATGGGAGGAAATTACCTATAACTCATATTGGTCAAAAAGCTATAAAAACTTTTTCTTCTATTTTTTATTTGCGAGATGTTCTTGTTGTTCATGGTCTACAATTCAATCTTATTTCTGTCAGAAAATTTACCCGTGATAATTGTTGCTCACTTGACTTTGATAACTCTAGCTTTTCTGTGAAGGAATCTCAAACACAGAAGGCAGTTCTACGCTGCAATAGTTCCGGTTCTCTCTATCCTTTCATGAGTGCAAAAGGTTCCAGTCCAGTTCATTCTGCTTTCCTTGTTACCAAAGTACCTCCATTCACATGGCATCTACGTCTTGCACATCCGGGTGGTCCAGTCTTTTCTGAATTTTTCAAGCAAAATTCTAGTTTATTTACATCTAGAAAGTTAGATTCTCTTTGTCATTCTTGTCAAATTGGTAAACATGTCAAACTTTCTTTTCATGATTCAATAAATGTATCTCATTCAGCTTTTGAGTTAATACATTCGGATGTTTGGCAATCTCCAATTTCCTCTTTTACTGGTTTTCGTTATTATGTTCTATTTATGGATGATTATACTGGTTACACATGGGTTTATCCTTTAAAGGCCAAGAATGAAGTTTTTGATGTTTTTGTCAGTTTTAAAAATATGGTGGACACCCAATTTTCCACAAAAATTAAGAAATTTCAGTGTGACAGTGGTGGTGAATTTCTTAATAACAATTTTCAGAAGTTGTTCAATGATACTGGGATAATTGCTAGATTCTCTTGTCCACAAACACCTCAACAAAATGGTCAAGCCAAACGAATGCACAGAACTTTGTTAAATGCTATTCGAACCTTGTTATTTCATTCTTATTTGCCTGCACATTTTTGGGTTGAAGCCTTACATGCTGCTGTCTATATTATCAACAAAGTGCCCCATAGTTCATTGCAATTTTCAACCCCTCATGAATTATTGTATGGTGTTAAACCAGATTATTCACTCTTCAGAGTTTTCGGTTGTCTTTGCTATGCTCATATTACTAATCCATTGCCTCATAAGCTAGCTCCACGTGCTAGGGAATGTATTTTTATTGGATACGCAGCAAATCAAAAAGGCTACAGATGTCTTGATTTGTCCACTTCAAAGGTGTTTGTTTCCAGGCATGTTACGTTTCTTGAAGATAAGTTTCCCTATTTGAAAATTGGTTCAACAGCAGAATCTCGTTCCAAAATGCAATCTCTTGGTAAGTTTCACAATCCAGCTCATATACTTCCATCTTCTCACCAAATCTCTATTTCTACTCCCACTTCATCTCTTCCTTTGACTTTTCAAAACAACCCAATCTCATCCAATGATTCCCAAAATCAAACGTCACCCACCTGCTCATCTCATCCTTTATCAAATCCCTTATCACCCATTCAAAATTTAAATTTCACATCTCCAAATTCAAATTCAAATACACCAATTCTATCTCCTAATCCACTCTCAAGTTCAAATCCTCCATCTATTCAAATTCAAACATTTCCCTCATCTATTCCAGTCTCTCACCTTCATCCAATGATTACGCGTACACAGGATGGCACCCGAAAACCAAAACAACCTTTTTCCTTACTCACAAATCTCAGTTTCTCTGCAAATCATGAACCTTCTTCCTTTAATAAAGCCTGTACAACACAAGCTTGGTCTGATGCTATGAACTCTGAATACAATGCTCTTATATCCAATAATACATGGTCTCTTGTTCCTAAACCTGATACTGCCAATATAATTGGATGCAAGTGGGTTTTCAAGTTAAAAAGAAAAGCAGATGGTAGTATCGAGAGACATAAGGCGAGATTGGTTGCTAAGGGTTATAATCAACAACAGGGAGTTGATTTTGATGAAACATTTAGCCCAGTTGTTAAGCCTGCTACGATCAGAATTGTCTTGACCCTTGCTTTATCTCGAGGTTGGAAGATACATCAATTAGATGTTAAGAATGCGTTCTTGCATGGCGAGCTTAATCAAGAAGTTTATATGATGCAGCCTCAAGGTTTTATTGATACTCAGTATCCAAATTATGTGTGCAAATTAAGCAAGGCATTATATGGATTAAAGCAGGCACCCAGGTCTTGGTTTCATCGTTTCACTTCTTATTTGCATAAAATTGGATTCTCTGGGTGTAAGTCGGACTGATCTATGTTTGTTTTTAAAGATGCTGGTGACATGGCCATTCTATTGCTATATGTAGATGACATAATTATTACCGCATCTTCCTCTTCTTTATTGTCTCGACTTATAGGAAAACTCAAAGATGAATTCCAGATGACAGATTTGGGTCTTCTTCATTATATCCTTGGCATCCAAGTTCAAAGCAATAAAGATGGGTACTTTCTCTCTCAACAAAAATATGCTAGTGATTTGTTGATCAAAGCAGGTATGCTTGATTGTCATGGTGTTGATTCACCTGTTTCTAGTAAGCCATCTATATCCACTTCTACTACAGCCTTTGATAATCCTACTTTGTATAGAAGTGTAGTGGGGGGACTTCAATATCTGACTTTTACTCGCCCTGAGATTACTTACGCTGTTAATTCTGTTTGTCAACATATGCATCATCCTCTGGATCTTCATTGGCAGCAAGTCAAGCGCATTTTGCGTTACGTTAAGAGCACTATTTCATATGGTTTTCAGCTTTGTTCTGGCAGTTTGACAAAAATGGTGGCATATAGTGACGCTGATTGGGCTAGTTGTTCTACAACAAGGCGATCCACTACTGGATATTGTGTGTTTCTTGGTAATAATCTTATCTCATGGGCATCAAAGAAGCAACCCACTGTTTCCAGAAGTAGTGCTGAATCTGAATATAGAGCATTGGCTGCAGTTGTGGCGGATGTTTGCTGGCTTCGTGCGATCTTAGGCGAATTACATGTTTCAGTTTGTTCCCCTATAGAAGTTTATTGTGATAATATCTCTGCTACGTACCTTGCTGTAAATCCTATTAATCATGCTCGCACAAAACATTTGGAGATCGATTTACATTTTGTGCGCGAACGTGTTCTATGGGGTGATATCGCTGTTTTACATGTATCAGGTGACAAACAAATTGCTGATGTCTTTACAAAGGGTTTGTCAACGTCACGATTTCAACAGTTCACTAACAATTTGGGTGTTGCTTTGCCACCCTCAGATTGAGGGGGAGTAATAGAAGATATGTAATTATGTGTATGTATAAGGGTAATACTGTATTTGTATCTATACATCATTAATATAAATATGGGTGTTAGTAGTCTTCTAATATTTATTGGAGACTCACCCTTCTTTAATGTATACTGCTTGTGGGCATTACGAGAGTGAACACAAGGTGTTTGCTTGTAGGCCTGAGGGAGATCTTATAGCTTTGAACACTGTGATTAATGGATTTTCGCTTAATGGGAAACCTAACGAAGCTTTAAAAGTTTATATGGAAATGTATTTCATGGATCTTGAGCCAAATGAGTTCACTATGGTTAGCTTATTGTTTACTTGTGCTTAGTATAATGGTTTTAGAGAAAAATGTGGAAAAGAAAAGGAAAAAATTCACTTGAGATTCTTTTATTTTAGATGTATTTTATCTATTATGTATGAGGATTGAAAGTTAAATAAACTAGGCAAATTTTTCTTAAACTCACATATAACGGAGAGTGGGCTTCACTTGCCATTCTCATCCATGTAAGGGTGTTATAATCATAATTTTCCACATACAAGGACTCGACGTTCAAAAAAAATGTATACGAGCTTCCTGAATAAAATGATAAAATAGAGGGACATTTGTGCGGGCTTTGCCATTTTCTTAGCAATATATGTTGGTTTGTTTTGGTAAAAAATACATATTCATTTTTCACGAATATTACATGTATTGCTTCAATATTATTAGCTTCCAGTATCGCAATTTAATCATCATTTTTCTAACTTTTGAATAACTAATATCATCAGCGGATGTATGTTTATTATGATCATTTTATTATTCATTTTCTACATACTATTGCTTAAAAATATTTTCTTCTTCTATATTCAATAGTTATATATATTTCACTTAAATTTAGATAATGCTAATTTATTTGAAAAATTTATTAAATTATTATATTTAAAATGTGAGCTCTTTCTATAATACTATGTCCAATAAATTATATATAATATATACTAAGTCAATCATTATATTAAGTAAGAGTTCAAGAAAAATAATACTATTATACAAATCAAAAAAATTTAATTAAAAATTATTAATATTATTTAATCTCGCATGCGTAATATGCATGCATCTACCTGATAAATCTTAAATTTTATTCAATAATATACCTACCAAGCATTATCAGTAAACGCGACGAATCTCTCAAATAAATATCTCTCAAATTTTTCCCAAACTTAATCTAAGAATTGTTTGTGAGAGATAAAGAAGTGATGGCTTCCAAATTTCAGCTAGAATTTCATCATTTCTCATCTTTCTATTTCTATTTTATTTTCCTTTTTTGTTACGATTTTTTTCAGTAAATTTCTATATTGTGGAGACTTATATATTTTGCTGAGTTTAGTATGAGTGATTTTGATAAAATGTTATTGTTTGTGATTCGATCCTTGATTTATTTAAGACTATTTAGCATTTTTTGTGTTTTAAATTTAATTTTTCTTGACGAATTATTTAAATTTAATTTTTCTTGATGAATTAAGGTTGGAGTCATTCCGTTGAAGTATATTGAAAACAAAGCACAATAACAATGAAAGTGTTTTTTAGATAAATGATGATGTAAATTGTAAAGACGTAAATAGTGCTTGAGAATTATCATCACTTGAATTTGTCGATATATTAACGCTGTCAATATTTCATTCTAGATGCCTATGATATTTTTTGTCTTTTAGTAAATCAATGATTAGATTGTAGTTTGTATAACAGTTTATTTACTGTGTACTTTGATATTTTTATCAATAAATATTATTTTTTTCAATTTAAAAAAATGCAAGATTTATAAAAATATTTGTTAAACTTAATAATATAACTTTTATAGAGAAGATGACATTTCATAATTCTATGATTAGAATTTGTAATGTATTAACATTTGTAGTTCGAAAATCTTTTTTTTGAAAAATTGACCATGAAAATGTTTATACCATCCACAAAAAAATCTAATGTAATTATTACGTCATATTATTTATATAATAAGCTAATTGTGTATTAGCCATGTGGAGTAATAATTAAAATATTTTCTATTGTAAAATTCATTGACTAGTTGTAAATATGACATGCTATAATCATTACATGAGATAAATACTTCATTTAAGATGGTATGTCCTGTTTATTGTTTTTTATACATTAATGACCTAATAATTCTAAATTATACAAAAAAATATAAATTATATTTGATTGGTTCTTATTTAATTGAAAAAGGAACAATGTTATAATTTATAATCATATCATATTAATATAAAATTAAATTTTGTTTTTGTCAGATGCTAAATTTTTTATTGATAAAAATGAAAATTACATAAATAAATGGTTTTTTAACAAATTAAAAGAACTATTCTAAAATAATGATGAGAGCTGTTAATACAGTTATCGATTAGAGCTTTTCAACCATCAAAATGTTATACAAAATGTAAATAGTTCAAATTGAAAATATGCTCTTGAAACCGCTTGATTTTTGAAGTTTCAAACTTTTCAAGTCTCATCTCAATATAAATCCATAAATTATCTTCCAAATCTTAATCTACAAGAACATTGATTCAAAGGTCGAACAGATTAAAGAGGAGCGAAAAGGCTTTAAAAATTTATTTAATTAAAATAAAATTCAAACAAACACTTTAGAAAAAGACTTGTTGAAACAAGAAAAGTAGATATGCAATTAATAGTAGGCTTAAATGCATAAAAAATCACCAACTTTCGCGTGTTTTTGGTATTTAACACAAACTTTTAATTTTGACATAAAAATACACGAACTATCTGATTTTTGCAATAATAACACGAACATCATTTTGGGCATAAAACGACACCGTTTTCCCCATAAAACGGCACCGTTTTTTCCTTAAAACGACATCGTTTTTTGAAAAAAATGCATACTTGGTCTTATATGCAAAAATTTGATAGTTCATGTATTTTTACGCCAAAATTAAAAGTTCGTGTTAAATACCAAAAACACGCGAAAGTTGGTGATTTTTTGTGCATTTAAGCCTTAATAGTAATATGGGCGGATAGAAAATAATTTTCCAGTTAATCGATAAAATCATCTTTTCCTATCGCTAAACAGATGAAGAAAAAAGTTTTTTGGTTTTAAAGAGAAGGGAGAGCACTAATTTTAGAGAGAGAGAGAATGAATAGTGTAAAAAATTATTTTCAATACCTAAAAAAATAGGACCAATAGAGTTCTCTCATTAATTCTCATCAAAAAAAATTCTCATAATTAATCACCAAATAGAGCATTCTCATAATTTTCCACTTTTTTAAATCACTTATTTAAATTATATTTATTTTAATGAGTGTTCTAATTTATATTAATTTTTAATCTCTATACATTATAGTGTTCTAATCTATATTAATTTTTAATCTCTACACTTTATAGTGTTCAATATATATTAACTACTAATCTCTACAAATCATTTATTTATTGAATATTATCTTTTTAAAAAAATAATCTAAAATTTTAACAAACTCACATATGATAAAAATATTTATTATTTCAATATTATAGTTTATTTGATTTTTATCTAATATAAAAATTATAATTATATGAATATTCATATTAGAGATCATTAGTATTTTCAAATAATCTATTATTAACATTAAATTATATTTTTATTTTATTAGTCTGTATATTATGAATTTTTTTATTTTTATATATATTTTTAATAAATTTATTATTTTAATAAAATTATTAATTTGATTCCGCGTAAATACGCAGAACTTACGTCTAGTGGATAAGGTTTTCTGGTTTTATCTCCCTTTTTTAATTTTAATTATAAATAAATAGAAATAAAATGCTCAAAACTCCGTAAGATATCCAGAGGCTTTTGTAATTTAAAAATCTCAACCTGATCAAACGACGCCGTATACAATATAACAACTCCGCCGCAGATTGACACACGTGTCCATTAACAGATCTAAAAAAATCAAATTAGATACGAACCTAAACTCACATACTCCCAGCTTTTGATTCTGTCCACATCAGAAATTCATCAATGGCTAACATGTCCCCACGTGTCAGTAGGCCTTACTTTACAGGCCTATTACACGTCACCATTCCCCCATCGACAAACAAATATCTTCTCCTCATCCCTAAAAAAACTCTCTCAAAAACTTTCATTTTTATTATCTAAAAATAAATCAAAAAATTTCTTGAACCAGTCAAGCTTTTTTCCATAACTAAGTAATCTGTCAATTTTTTTCTTTAATTTCTACTTCTTTTAATTAATTATATTTATTGTTTAACTGGTTAATCTCTGCTACTAGTAGCTCAAAATCAATGGAGTCATGGAGATATTTTTATCTTACTTGATAATAACTTAAAGGTATTAATTATCATTAGTTTGTTCTTTTACTGGATTAAGTTTTATTATATGCTATTAGATCTATGATTAAGAGTGATTATATGTTTAATTAGCTGCTAATCTGTTTTTTTATAAGTTAGGTTTTGTTGAATTTATGGCTAAATGCAGTTATAATGTAAATCCTGATGCTCTATTATTGAATAATTATTATCCCACCTTATTATTTTGAATCTTTGGAAAAATATGAATATAGAATTTAATAGTATATTCCGTCTTAAAATTTATAGCATTGCCCAGCTTAAAATTTATATTTTCGTCATTTTGCTCATCTTACAAACTTTGGTATAATCTTGCCCACCTTATTAAAAATCTCTAGACTTCAGTAGCTGTTTTTTTTTTTCATGGCTGTAAAGTCAAAATTAGATTGTATATCTAGTTATTTTATTTCAATTTCACTTTTTGATGGGAATCTTACCTAGATTGGAATTGAAATGCAGGGACTGTGTTTTATGGAGTTTATTATAGTGTAATAATAAATTAAAAAGAAGCAGATTTTGAATTTTTTTTCCTATGCAGTCTTGTGAATTCTTCACCCATGGTTATTTTGAACCTGGTTAATGGTTGCTGTTTATGCGGTGGGGAACGATTGTGTTGCGGGCGAGAGGGGATTGGCCCGAGGAAAAAACCACATGAGTTTTGATTAGGAGGATAGGAATAGCATAATGGGTGACAGAAAAGGTGTAGGAGGGTCATCCGACGAGGTTGATACTAGGGTTGATGATAATGTTGCACCTCTTAATGTAAGTAGCGTACCTAGTGGAGTAGTTCAGGTTCATGGTGGGTTCCAAGTACAACAACAATCTCAAAATTCTGTCATTCGTTGGGAGAGGTTTCTCCCTACCAAGTCTCTAAATGTTCTTCTTGTGGAAAATGATGACTCCACACGACATGTTCTCAGTGCTTTACTACGGAACTGCAGTTATGAAGGTTGGTTTTCTGCATTTCAAATTCAGTAAATGGTTTTCGAATGGACGTATCCAATTGTGTGTAGCTTTTAGAGCTTTAGCTGTAGTTAGTTGTCATTATATGTTCAAAATGGTATCTTTTCTCATATTTTTTATTTCTATTTGATTATAGTTCTGTTGGAGTTGTGCCAAATAGTTACTGATAATCTTCCATGTAATATGCACAGTTACTGCTGCTGCAAATGCTCTTCGAGCGTGGAAAATACTGGAAGATATGAATAATCATATTGACGTTATCCTAACAGAGGTAGTCATGCCTAATGTATCTGGAATTGGTCTTTTATGCAAGATTATGAGCCACAAATCCCTCAAGAATATTCCAGTGATAAGTAAGTATTGATCTCAAGTGCTTCTATAGTGGATCTCTCAAAATTCAGTATTTTTAATGACTATTTTGATATCGCTGATTTGTTGCGTTTAACCTCCACCTTTATGAATGGTGGGTGCAGTGATGTCATCCCATGACTCTATGGGTATAGTCTTTAAGTGTCTGTCAAAAGGTGCTGCTGATTTCTTAGTGAAACCTATTCGAAAGAATGAACTTAAAAACTTATGGCAGCATGTTTGGAGGAGATGTCACAGCGTGAGTTACTTTACAATTGTTCTTCAAATATTTACTGTTTTTTTTTTCTGATTTCTGGAAGGTTAGAACAGATTTTGCTGTAATAAATGTATCCTGCCATAAGAATAGAATAGATTCAAGTTATCTTTTCTTCACAAAACCTCTGATGTGGAGCATATTTTCTGCATCTCCCCTTGTGTCAAAGAACTATCAACCAAATTAAGTTGTTGAGCAAGCCCTACGAATTTCTTTTTTATCTCTCTAACCTGCCCAGGTCCCCTGCGCATAAATACTGATTGAGCTTCAAGCAAGGGCAAGCAGAAATCTACCTTTCCTTGCTCTGAAATGCTTACCAATCTTATAGGGTAGCCCAGGATTGATTCTTGGACCATTTGGTCGTAGAAACTCTAATACGATATCAAAGAAACATCCGAGCCACATTGTGGTCAGGTCCCACGAATATTTCAAATTTCAAATTCTGCAGTTAAGTCAAATATAGGAGATTCTGTATTGAAAGTTTAGTTCGCAACTTTAATTAATGTTGCATCTTTTCTCAGTCTAGTGGTAGCGGCAGTGAAAGTGGGACACAGAGTCAGAATAATAAACCTGCAAAGACAATGTGTAATGAAGAGTGTGAAAATAATTCTGACAGCAGCGATGATCTTAATGACTATGGAAGTAATGGTCCTAGTAACAGGGATGGAAGTGACAATGGGAGTGGCACCCAGGTAATGATGATATAACCCTTAAATCACATAGCTCTTTGTTGCTTGGCTTTTTACTTTAAATTATATTTCCAACTTGAATAGAGTTCTGTTTTAATAAGGAATGCTAGTAGCAGTTCTTGACTTACTGCATGACTAGATTTTTAATGATCATCGCCTTCCTTGATAGAGGATGGAAACTTTATCTTATATTTGATGTGCATTTGTTGCGTCTTTGCTGAATCAGCTCATTTAACACTCACATTGAAAAAAATACAAGAAATTGTAAATAGAATACTAGTATAAATAATTAAAAAAAAATTGAGGAGAAGGCAATATTATATATTCTCCGCGCTCCTTTCCACGATTTTAATGTGTTGCAATTATGCTTCAGAATTTTTACTTTTTGGATGTTTCCAACATGTACATCTATCTTCATTTTTAAAGTCTAAGTAAAATAAAATGGAATGTGTTATAGAAATTGAAAATACTTTAGAATTTAGAAAGTAATTCAGAAGGTTATAGAATGTAGGACATAATATATTCCATCTTTGTTTATAACAGAATGTGTACTCTTATGCACGTAGTATACTTGCCACTGAAAATAATAATGCAGAGGACTGAAATCAGAATATTGCATGCACTGCTCAAAATAAATCTTGAAATTGAGAACAAAATCAAGAGTGAATAAGTTGCATTTATACATGACAGCTATGGGTGTACTGCCTTGCTTCATTATCATTATGACACGGACTGAAACTAGAGGAAAACGTAGCCTATCATCTTAATTTGTGTGCTAGTGGAAAATTACATCGAAGTCCGACTCAAGAATGCAACATCAGGAAGCTCGTCTTACTTGCTGGAAAACAAACTTTGGAGTTTTTTTTGATGTGTGATTCACTGTCTCTTTTTTTTTTGCTTGCTCAAATGATTCTTATCAACTGTCTTGACATTAAGAATAAGAAAAAGGAAAAAAATTGAACCAGAAAAGGACAATAGAGGATTGAAACTGCGCTATTCTTGCTACTTTCTTGATCCCTCAGTGTTGAAAAGGCTTAAAATGATATTGCATGCATTTTTATCTTCATTGATCTTTTTTCATATTTCCTTATAAGAATTGAATTCTAGCTGGGCTCTATTATTGTAGTACAAGCTCAAACAGTCTTCCCTTACCATATTCAGAAATTATGATTTAAGCGAATGGACAGCCAAACTATGTAGATATCAAGTGTTAAAAAAATTTATATTCCTTAATTCTTATTTTTTACAGAGTTCATGGACAAAAAGAGCATCTGATTTTGACAGCCCTCGACCAAAGTCATCTGCATATTTATTGGCTGATGGCCCTGATAGCACCTGTGCGCAGGTCATCCAAACAAAGCCGGAGTCCATTAGCAATATATGGTTACATGATACTAACACAAAAGAATGTCAAGAGAAGGATGGTAAACATGGTATGCTTGGATGTTTTCTGCTTATTCTTTTGCTTATTTCTATAATCTTTTTCTTGGTACCTTCTGTTCTATTCTGAACGATACCGTGTGTTCCGATTTCAGATAACTTTGCAATGGGAAAAGATTTGGAAATAGGTGTCTCTAGCAACCCAGATGTCCAGCATGATTATCACTCTGAAAAACTCTCTTCACATCGCAAAAGGAAACAGAAAAATTCTGAAGTGGATAGTATGCCACTTGAGAATGGGAAACTGGAACACATCAGCGAAAAGACATGCACAAAACTGATTAATCAAACTCCTGAATTGATTACTAGATTTGCCAGTTCTGTCAATCCACATGCTGAAAGTAAGATAGTTGGCACTTCAAATTTTTCTGGCATTTCACAACTCGAAGACAAATCTTGCTGTGAGTATGGAGAGTTGCCATCCCTTGAATTAAGCTTGAAAAGGTTTAGAAGAGAAAGAGACGGCGGGAATGCTTCAAATGATGATCACAATGTGTTACGACATTCAGATTTGTCTGCATTCTCAAAGTAACTTAAGTTTTCAAAATTAAAATGGCATTGCTTCTGTTTAAGACATCCATCTCACCTGTATCTTTTCTTTATTTTGCAGGTATAACACTGGATCTTCTGCTAATCAGGTAAAAAAATTTACAGCTCGAACGATTTATATTTAAACTTCTGAGATTTTTTTTTAAAACACTGGGTCTTCTCTTTTGTTGGCTAACATATGTTTATTCTTAACAAAGTCTACTTTGTTAGTAACTAAATAAATCAACAATGCCTTATCTCTCTTGGTTGCAAAAGCAAAATACAGTCAAGATAGGTACACAAAGGAACCCCTAGAAGCCACATATGATGTAGCTATGCAAGTAAACCCAGTTCTTTGCGGGCCTAATATTATTATTACTGTTGTCCAGGGTCCCACAGAGAACGTTGGGAGTTGTTCTCCGCTCGACAATAGCTCAGCTGTGATAAAAACCGAGAATACTCTCAATGTTCCATTTCATTTGAGCAACACTCTGCTTAATCAACAGTCCAATGGTAGCAGCACTAACAATGACATGGCCTCAACAGCTAAAAATGTTACCGCCAAGCCAGAAGCTTTTAATGACAAATCTGAGTCTACGTCAGCATTCAAATCATTTCACTCTTCTGCCTTCCATCCCGTGCAAAGTGATCGTACTTCTCATCCCCAGCAGATGATACCCGTGAAGGTAGAGGATGCTGGTACGGTAAGGGGCGTCCGCAAGCAGGTTCAAGTGCGGCACCACCATCACCACCATCATTATCACCATCATGTCCACATACAACAGCAGAATTCGCCACAGGAACATGATGAAATTCCACAGAAGAATATGGAAGCAGTTGCTCCACAATGTGGATCATCAAATATCTTTGGAGGACCAACTGAAGGAAATGCTGGAAACTGCAGCATGAATGGTAGTGTCTCGGGGAGTAACCATGGCAGTAACGGGAAAAATGGAAGCAACACTGCCTTGAATAATGAACTAACAAACATGGAAACTGACAACACAACTGCTGGAAATAATGCAGCTGGTGGTTTGAGCAGGAGAATTAATGGAACTGCGGTAGATGAAGATCGCATTGCACATAGAGAAGCTGCATTGTCCAAATTTCGTCAAAAGAGAAAGGAGAGATGTTTTGACAAAAAGGTAACCTGTTCCCGTCATTGTCTCTCAATTTTAATGACCGGGTTACTTGGCTGTTAAATTAACATGTTAATGATCCATGTCAAAATGGGGCTTTGTCATAGTGATTTTTAAAAAGGGGTTATCTGCAAAGAAACCTCAGCTTTCACCTTTGTAGTGATTTAAGCACGCCTTTTTAAAACGTGGTACAGAAAGGTTCAACTTTTTATTTTCTGGCATTTCTGGTCCAAAAATATTATCCGATGTCGTTTCAGTCACTGAAAACCGCCAAAAACAGCGTTGTTTGGTGAAAGAAAAACGGAGTTGGGTTATACATGGCCAAATTTAATAAGCATATGACGTGGGGTGTCACGTTTTAAATGTTTAATTGCTACAACCGTAAATAGTGGAGATTTAAATGCAAATAACTAAAAAATATGAGTTTTTGTGCTTGATCTTTGTGTGCTTGTTTTGTTAATGATACACTAGTTTACGTTTGGTTCCTTGGTACTTTTCTGTCTTATTTTCAGGTCCGATATCAAAGCAGAAAAAAATTGGCAGAACAACGACCTCGAATCAAGGGGCAATTTGTTCGACAAACAATGTATAATGAAAAACAGTGTACTGAAATAATGGAGTTACATTATTTCAATATTTAGCAACTTACTTTGGTTTCATCTTTTTCAGGTCTGAATCTAGTGCAGGGAGGGATTGCCAGAGCAACGACCTCACTTCCGAAGATAATTCTTCCGACAGTGTAAGATAGCACAGAAATATGCAGATCGTAACTCAGTGTTAGTCAATCCTCTAATTTATGCTTGTTTGTTGACATGAGATTAGCGTAGTGGTTTGTAATATAAATGCACAAACAATCTTTGTTTTTTCGTTTGTTGACTTACAAAGAGATACTTTATCCGACTTTTTGTAACTTACCATAAATCTCAAAGGGGAGGCTGTCCTGCTATAGGGCATCCTCCGAGATAGAATGTCATGAAGC
This sequence comes from Mercurialis annua, assembly GCF_937616625.2. Lineage (NCBI taxonomy): Eukaryota > Viridiplantae > Streptophyta > Magnoliopsida > Malpighiales > Euphorbiaceae > Mercurialis > Mercurialis annua. Next base: position 50,264,111 of record NC_065570.1, on the reverse strand, counting down.
TCTCAGTGAAACAAACTTAACGTTAAAGTAAATTTCATGTTAACTTACTCTTGTTCTGGTTTGAGACCTTTTTAACTTATTTTTTTTAGAAGCCTGATGTTTTTAAAATTTTGCTTTTGGCAAAAGAAAATGGAAACCAATTTTCATTTGAATTCACAAAAAGTATATATAGAAGTATCAATAACCACATCATTTTGCAATATGATTTTTTCCATGTACCACGTCATTAACAACTATCATAATTAAATTATTATTCGGAGTTTTTATAATAGTCCCATAGTGTCTTAAAAAAGACAAATTAGGTTATCATACATCTAAAAAAATAATATTTAAAAGTCTACTAAGAGTTCAATAATAAATGTCGAATACATGCATAGAAAGTCAGAAAAGTAATAACTGTGAGCTATCTTCAAGGCCTATACTTTAAGTGTGTTTTTAAAAAGGCTTTAGAGGTAGTCTTTTTATAAATATATCCGCAACCATATCATTCATGCCTAAGTGACCAATGACAAACTTTTCTCTTCTAACTTTTTATTTCAATGATAGGTATTTACAGTCAATGTATTTTGCTCTCTTAGATATCCGATCTTGTTTGGAGAATTGAATTGCAACATTATTGTCACATTAAATTTTAGTCAAAAGCTTAGAGCTCAAAGCCCCAAAGTAAGAGATAAAATTTCACAACCATGCTCCTTGATTAGCAGCCTCAAGACGTGCCATATATTCAGCTTCCATAGTAGATGTATAAAGCGACTCAGATTTTTAGCTTTTCCATGATATTGCACCTCTATATAAGAGGAACACATAGCTAAAAGTGTAGTGTCTAGTCACTAAATACCCACCAAAATCTGAATCTGAAAATCCAACCATCTGTAGATGTGTTGACTTTTTATATGTGAGCATGTAATTTCTTGTTCCCTTTAAATATTTCAACACTTTCTTTGCAGCTTTCCAAAGAGCGAGTTCTGGGTTACTCTGAAATCTGCATAACATGCCAACTGCATGGCTAATGTCAGGTCTAGTGCAAACTTGTGCATACACCAAACTCCCAATAAGTGAAGCATAAGGATAACTTTCCATTCTTTATTTTCCAATTCATTCTGCGGACATTAATTAAGATCAAGTTTTTCTATTTTATGCAATGGAACAACACTAGAAGAACGTGTCATCATGCCAAATTTTTTTAGAACTTTATCAATATAGACTTTCTAAGACAATCCCAAAATTCCAAGTGATCTATTACGAAATATCTTTATTCCAATCACATAAGATGCCTCACCCATATCTTTTATTTCAAAGTTCTCTAATAAGTAGCGCTTAGTCTCAAAAGATCAGGATCACTATTGGCCAATAAGATGTCATCAACATACAGTACCAAAAATATAAACTTACTCCCACTGATCTTGAGGTATATACATGGATCAACAATATTTTCCTTAAAACCAAAAACTGTTCATCAAACTTTAGATCCCATTCCCCCGAAACTTGTTTTAGTCCATAAAGTGTTTTCTTAAGTTTGCATACCATGTCTTCCTAACCTTCGATAATGAAGCCTTTAGGTTGATACATGTAGACTTCTTCTTGCAAGTCTACATTAGGCCGCATTTTTAAGCTTTAGGGTACAATTGAAATGAAAAAAACACAAATTAGGGTAAAATTGACAAATTTTCAACGTCAGAGTAGGATTGAAAAGGGGACGAAAGGTCGCGGTTTTTTAAGGCATTAAGCCGTTCAAAAACGGTACATTATAATTGGTGCAACGACATCTATGGAGTTACTCATTAAAATTTGAGAGTTTTATCAAATAGAAATTTGATGCAATTTATTAATTAAACTATCTTAAATTAAAAGTCATTAAATATATAAACCATAGTCAAAGTCAATTGGACGGACAAAAATATCCGACCGACTGAATTATGTGATCAAACCGATAGTTTTACTGATAAATTCGAATTTAGTTGGTTTTGATTTTTTCTTTTTCAGTTCGATTAAAAATTTAAATTATTCAAATTGATCGAATTAACCGAACCGACTAAATAAATCAAATATTGTTAATTTTTGGTTTATAATTATTTTTTGTATTGCTGATGTAATGTTAAATTTAACATATATGCTTTATTTCTTAAATTCAATTTATTTATTTATCATGATTATATTAACAAATATTGTATATCTAGCTAGATTTTCGTATGAAACTTTTCTTAAATTTTTCACTTTGGATACTTAGTCCTTGTAATAAAGTAGTTTTTTTTTGATAAGTTGTAATAAAGTAGTTAACATATTTGTTTTAGTAATTATCCTTATATTTGGTGTTTGACTTTAGAGTTAGTTTCAAATTAAATTACAAACTTTAACGTGATTTGTAATAAAAATGAATTTTAAAATTTGATAATATCAGTCACCAATTTTTATTTTTTAGCAGATAAGAACACCGAGCTAATAAACGCTAGCATGATTATATACTGCTTGGTGTTCTCATTAATTAACATAAAAATTAAAGTTCAATCATCAATCAATATTTAAAAAGATTCCATATTTTAAACTTTTTATCAATTTCTCCAAAGCTTTAAATTTTAAAAATCATTTTCTAATTTAATAGTTTCGTTACAATTGGACCTTTCCGGAATTTAATCATATGATAATGATTTTCACAAGCAAATTTGAATTCCAACTAATAGTATTAAGTCATATGGAACTCACATAAATATAAAACTATTTAATGTATTTTTGTTTATTTATAATACTCAAACTCAAAAAATTTATTTAAAATAATTCATTATTTTTTTTATCATTTTAACCAATAAACATACTTTTAGATGCTTAAATGAAATAAATCCTTTATTTTATTTCTCTATCCACCACATATGATTTTTCGTTTATTTGTAATAAATTTCAAATGATGTATTATTAAATTACAATTATTGACCAATGGAAAAGGCTTAACGCCTTAAAAAACCATGACCTTTCGTCCCCTTTTTAATCCTACCCTGACGTTGAAAATTTATCAATTTTATCCTAATTTGCATTTTTTTTATTTCAATTGTACTCTAAAACATCATTTCTTCATTTAACAAAAGTTCAAAAAATTTCTTTAAAAGTTATCAATTTAATATAAAAAGTTAATCTAATGCAAAAAGGGTGAAATTAGAGAATTTTTTTAAACTTTTGTCAAATAAGAAAAAGATCAATTTTATGTTTCATGGTACAATTGAAATGAAAAAAATATAAAATAGGATAAAATTGACTGATTTGCAACGTTAGGGTAAGATTAAAAAAGGGGTGAAAGGTCGAGTTTTTTTAAGACATTAGGCCTTTTTGAAATAGTGTTAAACTACTGGTATCATCCAAATGTTAATATCTTTTGTCCACATTGTGACGTAAATGAGCATTAACGGATTTGACAAGAAATTGACGGTAAGCATTTTTGTGGAAATTAAATTATATTTCAGAAATCTTTTGATTACAAAAGTAGAATATAAGAACTTTAGTGGAAGAAAATAAAAATCAAGGAATGTGAATGAAATTATCCATAATGTAAGCTGTACATCAAGTAACAGGTTAAAAAAATTAACCGTCACGATTAAATAGTTATCATCTAAAGGTGTCAATTTCAAATGGTATAGAAGGGTTAGTGGTACTATAGAATGACCATGTTGTAAAGATATACCGAGAGCCTTTCAATTCTATTAAAAATATTGAATGTTGAATAAAAAATAATTATTTTTGTAAAAATAAATGGATCCACCAACTTATTTTTTGATTATAGAAAACAGAATTTCACATAAGAGATAAAGGCGTATGTACTCTTAGGAGAGTTTTATAGAATTTTAAAATTATGCTAAAAATACCATTAATACTATATACTTAAATTAATATTTCTAAGTATAATTTAGATTGAGAGAACTCAGACGATTAAAATTTATAAATTTAAACAAAATTTATCTTTTGGTATGATAAAATATGATGAAAATTTATGGTTTGTCAAAGTCCACTATCTTCCAAAATCTTTCATTTGATTTTCCACTTGAGAGGTAGAAAAAATAAAAGCCATCACATTTTATACGATGAATTGTTAAAATATTTTTTTTATTCCCAAATGATCCTTTATAAATCCATTTGATTTTAGTTTACATCTAAATGATGAAATTTTTAAACCCATAAATTTCACTTTTCGTAGATTTTATTAAATTCATAGATTTTAACATCCTTCAATCCATATGGTTCTTAAAGCAATTATAAGCTTATTGTAATTAGTAAATTTTAATTGATTATAAATAAAAAAATATATTAGAACTATCAATATTATAGTAGTCCGTAATTGTTTTTTTTAATAATTGGATAGTGGGGAGCGTCTGTGAAAGGAATTGAACAGACGACCTAACTGTTTGCTGTTCTGCATTTATATCATTTGAGATATAATTGTTAATACCCATAAAAGTACATATATTTTTTTTGTCAAAAATCTAAATTTTCAAAATATAGCTAAAAATAATTTTTTTTCCTATATTAGTCCAAAATAAAAATATGTTTTTGTATTTATAGGACAGAGAGAGTAACATTATTATTTAGTGAAAGGTGCATATACTTCTAATTCTAAAAAAATTAGGTCTTTAATTTTTTTTTTGGAAAATTTAGAGATGAAATTTCACCCGAAAAGTAATTATGTTTAGAATATGTAAATAATTAAATTAAAAATTCAATAAAAATATATTTTTTTTTCCGTTCCAAATTAATAATCTTATTTTCATTTGGATATTTTAATTATAAGTTTGTTTCTAATTGATAGATACATGAATGTATAAGCGGTTAATGTCGTATCTGGTAGTCTGGTTCTTCCAGAGATTACAAAGAGGAAGATGGATCTTGGGCTCGGGCCTCTAGTCCATTCCGATATTTAAATTAGTAAGGGTAAAATGATATAGAACTTGTATATAAACTGTAAGGAATAGTACGTATCTGTGAGAGTGGCCTTGGACCCTGTATATATAGGCGAGTGTTTAGGTCCTTTTTTCTCTTGGCGATATGAGATTTTTTGGTAATCCATCATTAATCCTCCCTCTTGTACCCTTTAGACATTTATGTCTAATTTTTGTGAGGCGGACTGTTGGTTGTCGGGTTAGGTTTGATAGTGAGATTGCTTTTTTTTTTTCATGTGTCCGTACTTCTGATAGCCTGTCATTGTCTCATTTAATGCGTTTAGCACCCTTTCGGCTACTACTGCCGTTTTGATTCCTTTTCCAATTTGAATTTTTGTCTAAAATTTCTTGGTCTTCTGATTTTGTCATTACTCTCTTTGTTCTTATTATCTCTTTCTTCTTCTTTTCCACTTATTTTTCTTCTCTCATTGTTTCTTGCTTGCCCTTATACTAAAGTCGTTGCTTCATTAAGAAACTATCCTTATTTTTTTTACAGCCGGATTCTCTTGTTACGATTCATAACTTTTACAATATCCTCAACGATTACTTCTAGTTTGTTCCCGAGATTGGTGCTTTTGTAAATGTTCGTCCTCCTACCGGGCATTCCTATGGCTTTGAAAAACAGTTGTTGAGTGGTCTTTGTTTTCTCCTAGATCCTTTGGTACTTTATTTTTTTGATTTTTGGGGTATCTCCCTTTCTCGATTGCATTCCAATGCCATTCGGATCATCCGTCTAAACTCATTTTATCTTCTTCACGGTGAGCAGTTGACAGATTTGCCTTCATTATTGGATGAACTCTCTTTTTGTCGAAAGGATTGTCCGTTTTTTACTCTAGGTTTCAAGTCTGGTATGAAGATGTTCAAGGATATTCTTGATTCCTTGAAGAAGTGGAAGGATAAAATTTTTCTTAATTTTTCACCCTAGTCACTCGTTCGGGCCTCCATCATGGCACTCCTATGTTGAGCAAAAACTTGCTCTTGAGATTCATGCTGCCCAACAGGCCGTGATGGAGTGGATAGACGTTGCCTACTTTGATGATCCATTGGCGTATACTGCGTATATTAGTGATTACGTGTGGCGATGAGCCGCTCCTAGAGCTCCAGTGTTGTAGATTGCCACTTCCTCAACAGGTATCTACCTTCCTCCTTTCTTGAGCGGTTATGACCTTTTATAAATTTATTTGCGGTTTTTCTTTATACCTATTGTTATGAATGTTGTAGGCAAATCTTTGCTGATATCTATGTCTGTTCGTCTTGGGAGGAAGCTTTGGGCGTTTCATGGAAGCGTCAGGGGAAGGATCATCCGGAATGCCCGCTAAGAAGAAGGGGTTATTAAAGCGTTCCTTTCCTTTTGATAATCGTGGTCCTTAGAAACGATTTGATATTAGGCTAGATAAGAGCTCGAATCAATCTCTTTCATTGGTCAAAATAAACGTTATATTTTTTATTCATTTATTTAAACAATCTAAACTTAAAGGCAAGGCTGAAAAACCTTGACCTTTGTTTTTATTTTCAATTCCACCCCGACGTTGTAATTTTTTCAATTTTACCCTATTTTGCATTTTTAGTTTTCAATTGCACCCTAAGGCATTCAATTAAACTCTTTTTATTTGGCTAATATTCAAAATAGATTCTTTATATCTATCAAAAAATCTAAATATTTTTTAAAGTTATAAATTATACAAAAAAACCAATAAATAAATTAAATTTAAATTAATTAATCTAAAAATATTTTTTTAAAATTTTGGGAGGAGGAGCAGCTGCTCCTCCTCCGGCTGCTCCTTGCCGGAGAAGCAGAAGCTCCTCGCCTGAGGAGCAGCTCCTCAGGGGAGGAGCTGCTGCTCCTCCGTTGAGGAGCAGGTTGCTCCTCAACGAGGAGCAACTATTCCTCGTTGAGGAGCAACCTGCTCCTCGCCTGAGGAGCAGCTGCTCCTCCGCCTGATGAGCAGATGCTCCTCTTCCGAGGAGAGGCTTTGACAAAAAAATAAAAAAATTCCGGTGGTTTCCGATGGTAAGTGATAAGCGGATTTCGGTCGATTGATCCGGTGATGGTAGGTCCGATGAAAGCGGAGTGAGGTGTGTTAAAAATTAATAATGAATTATAATTAAGATTTTATTATGGATTTATTTGAAACTTTTTTAAGTTTAAGGATTTATTGAATTTTTTCCATATGAAATGATCCTTCAATATAATTGTTTTATATATTTTAATCCTTATAATAATAAAATTATTTATTTTTTTTATCTCAGGGTGCAATTGAAAACTAAAAATGCGAAATAGGGTAAAATTGAAAAAATTACAACGTCAGAGTGGAATTGAAAATTAAAAGAAAGGTCATGGTTTTTCAATCTATTAGTCAAACTTAAATTTAGCGGTGTTTGACTCATTTATGTTTTACGAACAATTTGTATATGAGTTTGCAAGTTGGCTTGTATACAAGTTTGTTTAAGAGCTTGTAAGTTTGATTGTATATAAGTTTGATTAGAAACTTGCAAGCTCAATCTTGATTATGAGTTCGCAAGTTGGTTTACTTATGAGTTCAATTTGTATTTATATAATTTTTTTAATGGGGCTATATATTTTTCTTTTGGAAAATAATTTATGAATTCTTGGTATTAGTTTTTACTAAAATGGGTTAATATGATGAAAAAGGCTTACCCTTTCTTTCTTGATAATAACTTCATATTTTTTAGATTTGTTTGGTCGTTCCTATGTGAATTTCATTATTTGTTTTATTGTCCTTTTGTTTGTTAAGTGAAATCTACATATAATACAAAAACCTTCATTTGGGTGTTCAATTCTTTTGCTTCCAGTTTTGATGGTTAGATTTCGTCCATTGCTTTTGCACTGTGTCTTCTTATTCTTACTTTATTATCTACTTTTCTTTGGCTTCTTCTATTATTTTTCAGGGAGAATCGAAGCCCAGTGAAAATATGAATGAACAAGAGGGCTCTAGAGATGATTAATTGAAATTGCAACTGTAAATTTTAGACAAGATTACTACTTCAGTAGAGGTGGGTTTGCTCAAATTTTTAAGGGCTATATCGAGAAAATCAACCAGGTCAGTTTAATAGAATTTATTGATAATCAAATGTCTAGTTCAATATTAGAATAATGGTGTATTTTTAACTTTTCACATATATGAATGGCTTTTTGCAAGTTCGAGTGTTGAATTTTACTATTGAATTTTAAATATAGGTTGTTGTTGTTAAGCAACTTCATCTAGATGACATCCAAGGGAGTGGAGAGTTTGTAGTTGAAGCTGTTAAATTAAGTAAAGTAGGCCATCCCAATCTTGTAAAGCTGATCAGATATTGTGCTGAGGGACATCAGAGGTTATTGATATCAGAGCTCATGTCATTCCATTAGGTTCTCTAGAAAATCATTTGCATGGTATACTAGCCACCATACCATCTCACAATTCTTCTATAGATTCGATGTCTTCATGCTTCACGGTTCTATTTTTTCATAATGTTTATATCTTTTCTTTTGCATATTTTGCATCCTATAAACAACCACTGGCATGAAACACAAGAATTAAAATAGCTGCAGACGCGGCCTTAGGATTAGAATATTTGCATGATAGAATGATATCTCCTATGATACATCGTGATCTTAAAAGCTCCAATATTCTGTTTGGTGATGACTTTCATCCAAATCTATCTGATTTTGGCTTTTCGGGGCCAATTGGGGACGAAACTCACGTTTTAACAAGGGTTATGGTCACCAGGAGTGGAGACAGGGGGCGGCGAGCCCGTGCGGCCGCCCCCTCTCAATCAGTCAGCATCTAAAAAGATAACAAACATTTGTTTTTTTCGGTGAAGCTTCAGATCTTTTACAACTCCTTCCTCATACTGAGTTTTAGGTTTAAGGAATAACATATTTTATTGGGCTTGGATATTGACATTAATAGTAACATATGCCTAATTATTTAGATTTTGCACCATAAATTGCAAATTTTAGAGAAATACTTTGATTGTTAGTTTTAATAATTAATTTTATATATTTATTAAAAATAATTAATTAATTTTTTATGAATAGAATTACCTTTTTACGGATAATTAAATCACTTAGTATTTGATGAATTGATAAATTTTATAATTTTAAAGGGCGAATTTTTTTCAATGTTTTTTTAAAATGAATTAGTGTAAAAAATCTAATAAAAGTAACCAAAACAATATATCGTTCGTCCAAGTAAATTTTGCGCCCCTTCAAAAAGTATTATGGCTCTACCACTGATGGGCACACATGGAATTGGATATTGTAGTGCCAATGAACTTACATTTAGATCATATATTATTAGATTTAACAAGGTGCTTCTTTTGGAGTTTATTATAGGAAGGAAAACAATTGACCAAAGGATTAGATTTGAGAAGAACCTAGTTGAATGGGTAACTTTTTGGCTTATGTTGTTGTGAATTAAAATTAGTCGACCGTTTTATTTTACTTGCTTATAAAATAGGGTTGTACATTCGGTCGGTTCGCTTGGTTTTTACCAACGGAAAAAACCGAAAACCGAAAATATGTAAAAATCCAAAATCGAACAGAATTCAAATTTAGATCAAATCGCATCCGAAAAACCAAAAACATTCGGTTCTATTAAGTTAAAAACTGAATTTTTTATAATTTTTAAAAATTAAAAATTATCGACTAATAATAACTTTATATATGTTATTAGTACATTTTATCTATTATAAGAAATTTATTAACTTATGTATAAGGTATAATCAAAGAATAAATAGTAAAAAAAATATAAAAATATATATTAATTTTAATTTTAATTTTTTTCAAAAAAAATAGTAATTCGTTATTCAGTTTTTACGCTCGGTTCAGTTTCAATAGCTAAATCCGAATTAAAAACCGAATATCTAATTTCTATGTTGACATAAACCGAACCAAACTGTTTTAACCAAAAAATCAAACCAATATTAGAAATTAAGTTCGGTTCGGTTTGGTTTTCGATTGAATTTGGTTTTTGTAAATATCTAACTATGTGTTTGTCATGAAGCACTACTAACATTTTTTTTTTGTCAAAAATAGAGTATGACTCTTAGAGTCTCAGTTTGTTAGATGTTAGTTACAGAGGTAGGGATCGAACTCATGACCTCTTGATGCACTTGGAGACGCCTTAACCATCTAGACTAGGCCCACACTGGCAAGCACTACCAACATCACCTTACATTTTATTGTAAATTTCATGAAATGTTTCTAGGTTATAGACTTTTTATGATCAATTGCTAGCATTAGTTGGGAAAAAAACCTCTCGTGCTAAGAGACATGATGAATGATCGATACATGGTTGACCTTGCGCTTCAAGGTTGTTTCGTTCAAGAGTATTGTTCCAAGCTATCCCCCTTGCTCAACTGCGTGTTCAGGAGAAGCCTAGTATGCGACAATACATTTTTGTAGTGTTTGTATACAAGGTGTTTGGTATCGATTTTTGTAGAAAATATCTGCACTTTCTCTTTGGTTCTGGTGTACATATGAGTTGGAATTCTTGCGCGTAGGAACCATTTTGTTCATTTATAGATTACATTATTAATTTAGTTTCAAACTAAGCTCCTATGGGTGCATGTGTTGCTGCCCGTGTTACATTCATTTGTTTCAAATAATGTACCTGCAATAGCTTTAAGAACATGATTATTATAAGGGAAAAGGTGCAAATATGACCCTCAAGTATACCCTGTGTCTCTTGTTGGCACCTGATGTTTCTTGGATTTCAATTATGACCCTAACGTCTTCAAAAAGTATCAAAAACACACTCTTTTCACGGTGTTACCCAATCGACGTGAACTTGCTAATTTGACCGAATTTTCTGACACATAAGCATTTAATAGATTTGCTACATCATCACCTACCCATGTTTATTAATTTTTCATCGCTCTCATTCATAAATCCCTAATTTTGTTTGACTAAAAATTAAAACCCTAAAATTTCCATCTCCAAAATTAAAACCCTGAATTTCTTTCTCTGAATTTGAATGGTGTCGTCTTCTTCTTCTTCTTCTTCCACTAAACGACATAGTTATGTTAACAACGAGTTTGAATTTGATTACAGAGGGACACCTAGATTTTGTTATTGTACATTTAATAGGGTTAGACTCAAAGCTCCAAGAAGGACTTCATAGACTGAAGGTAACCCAGGAAGAAGGTTCTTTAACTGCAGTTACTCTAGTGTAAATAAAATCTGCAAATTTTGATAGTTATGTTATTTTTGCGAAAGAAAGAATAATGATGGTTGTCTAGTGGTTTGTAGGGAGGTACGGTAAATGGGAAGAAGTGTACATATATTAGGTGGTTTGATGGAGTGATAAGCGAAAGGGCTGTGGTGGTAATCAATCAACTTATGGATGAAAAAAGTTTCTTATGGCTTGAAGTATTTAAAGAGAAGACGGTTGCATCAAAATGAACACATTGATTTTGATTTGGAAATTTCTGAAATGTGGGCAGAGTTAAACAGAATCAAAAATGCTGAAATTAAGAATGATGTTCAATTGGTTGTAGTAAGAAGGATGAAGAGATGTGCTTGTGTATGTGCTGTTATGGCTTGGGTGATACTATTTTGTGTTGTTATGGCTGCAATGGTAGTATAGTAGTTAAGTTTGGGTGTAATGGTAGTATAATATTATGTGTAATTTGGGTGCAATTTGTACGAAATTGTAACTGATTTCAAATGCAGTGGAAGAAATGTTAAGTTTCAGTGCCATTCAATTCTTGTTTTATCCTTGTTTAAAGCATTGTTATTATAACAGTTAAGGCACTAGTCACTTCAATGTTAGGGCAATGTTAGGGCAATGTCAGTGTAGTAAAAATTGAATCACAGTGAAGACAATCAATAAAGAAACAAGTCCATAATATATTAAGCATTTCAACTGTTTAGTGGTAACAAGCACAAACAAAAATAAACATCCATGCACTGAAACTGTTTAGTGGTCACAAGCACAAAAAAAAATCCATGCAATGCAACTATTTTGTGGTTACAAGCACATACACCATTGTTTTGTTGTTACAAAAACATCAAAATCCCGAAATCAAAAGAGTAGTGTGCTATGTATGCAATCATTCCTTGCCCTTGCCCTTGTCCATATGTTTAATTCTCATTGCATCTCTTTACTTCTCCAATTGTGATCATGTAATGCTAGGGCCTCCATTCCATTGCAAACCAGGTATTGAAAATGGCAAATTCTCTGCATAATGTATGTCAGTCTCATCGCCCGTGTTGGCACTCCTTGTAAAACCGGAAGAACTTGACTGCTGAGCACGAGCGTGCCTTCTTAACTGCCTCAACTCTCTTTTATTAGGGATAAGAAATCTGGTTTCTGGATCAGTTTCAATTGGGGCAGAACATGCACGAACAGCCGGTCTGATGATTCTTTCAGATGACATTCCAGCCTGCATAGAAACAGTTGAAAAATCATACATATTAAGTCATTCAAAAGCTAAACCAATGAAAATATGAACAAGGGAAGAGAATTACTTACATCTAAAGTTATTTGGCCTGTCTCATAATCCTTTTGAGGTCCATATCCTACTTCACCAATACGTACTCTTTGGCCAACTCTTTGGCCCAAGTTTTTTCTTCATTGCCATAGCCATATACTTAACAGTACAAGTGCTATTTTCAAACACCCTATAACAATCATGTTCTTCCACTAATGTCTTAATAGTCAGAGTAGGATTCTTACCATCATGAGATATCAACAGAATAAAGGGACATGCACCACTACTCACACACTTTGCTCTAATCCTATTAGGCTCATTATGTTTAATCTTAAACTACATAGCCATAGCCACTGCATATTTAGCAATTGCCATTCTAGCATCTTTTGGACTAGCAAAAGTCATTCCAAGTACAAATTGATGCATCCCTTCTCTCTATTCATATTGTACAGTTGGTCCATTATCCACCTCCTCATCACTGTCAGGCCCCTCTCCATCACTATGGTCAATTCTATCATAAGCCTCACCCATACAACTAAACTGTATCCCTACTTCACCTTCTGGCTCCTCTTTATTCCCTTAATAGACTTCTTCTTCCACAAATGGCCCCTGTTTATCCCCTACATGCACCTCTTCTTCCACAAATGGTCCCTCTACATTCCCTAGATGGACCTCTTCTTCCACAGATGGACCATCTGCTTCCCTTGTTTCCCCTAGATGAACCTCTTGTTCCCTTACTGGACTCTCTGCTTCCCTTGTTGGCCCCTCTGCCTCCCCTAAATGGACCTCTTCTTCCCCTGCTGGACCCTTTGCTTCCCCTGTTGGCCCCTCCGCTTTCCTTGCAGATTCATTTACTGTCCTTGATGGGTCCTCTATGTCTTCAAGGTTAAGCATTAATCTATGAAACACCGGCTCACTACACCAACTATTTTCCTTCATATAGTTCAACATTGTTCTGATATCATCATCATTATCCACTAGAAATAACCCATTATATAGCTTTGCACCATGTTTTAACACAAATATGTTCGCCACATTCTTAACCCTAATTTCTCAGCACATCGCCACTGTAAATCACTCAACTTTATGTAGTCTGGATCAAAGTTATATACTGTATCCACATCACCATTCACATATTGCAATGTTGGATTATAAACCTATTGTCCCCCATGATTAAAATGTATGTCAACCCCTTCATCAATTCTGAAAATGAAAAAAATATAACTAAGAATTAAAAATTAAATTTACAGTACCAAGAACCAAATTATGCAATTAAGATTTTAAAATTAACTTAACCTATTAAATAAATTGCATTTTTCAAAACCCTAGGACTATTACTAGTACTTTAAATAGTGAAAAGCTGGTGATCCACAACAACCACAATACGTTGCTTTCAAGAATTAAAATAATAAGAAAAGAATGGTGGACCACATTATCTTCTTATTTCCACGTTTTTTTCCTTTGTTTTTTTTTCATCTTTCACTCTCGTCCTTTTTTCCTTCCACTAACAGTCAAAAGTGACAATTTAGGTTTGAAATTAAAGAGAAGACAGAGATCTAAAGAGAGAACATTAAAGAGAAGGGAGATATAAAGATTTGACAATGCGAAGGGAAAAATCTTTTGATTTAGGGTTTTTATGTTTTCTGATTTTGGTAGATGGAAGGGTTAATTGATTAAACAAAATTAAAGGAGATGGGGGGCGTGTATAATTAGGATTTTCCACATCAGATATGCAACTGTTATTTTTTGCCAAATCAGCAAGTTCACGTCGATTGGGTAACACCGTGAAAAGAATGTGTTATTTTGATACTTTTTGAAGACGCAAGGGTCATAATTGAGATCCAAAAAACATCAGGTGCCAACAAGAAACACATGATATACTTGAGGGTCATATTTGTATCTTTTCTCTTATTATAATAATGAATAGGCAGACAAGGAAACCTTACTGATAGGAGTAGAAATACTCCTATTTTCTATGTCGGTTTTGGGTCTTCTAATATGTTTTTATTGTTATAATTGAGCTATTTTGGGTCTTATTGTATGTTTTAGTATTTCATGTTAAATACATGGAAATCAATGAGTTTTGGGTGTAATTTGAGCATTCCGAAGGTTTCCGAAGCAAAGAGACGCCGAAAGCACATTTGCAAACCTGAAAATCTGACCCGCTGCACTAATTGACGAATTTGGACCAGTTTGAGACTTCCAATGAATTTTTGTTTTTCATAAGAAATACAGTAGACATCTTAATCTTTCCAGGGGTTCAAGAACCAACTCATTTGGAGGTTTCTACATCGAGTTATGAAGTTTTAAAGTCAGTGTTTGTGCAGTAGAAATAATGTCTCTTTCAAGACAAACTTTTGTGCATGTCTCGATCGAGAACCTCACCTTCTCGATCGAGAATCAAGACAAAAAATGGCAGAGAATTGGAAAATCTTGCTTCTCGATCGAGAAGCTGACTTTAATGAAGCTTCTCGATCGAGAAGTGAAGAAAACTCAGAAAAAGTCCAAATTTCGAGTTTAGAGCTTTGCTTGGAACATTTCCTTATTAAGCCCAGCAAAGTTTGTACTATAATATTTTATATTTCCTCTTTTGCTTTTGCCTATATAAGGCACCTTATCCCTCAACTTTAGGGTATCACTTATTATGTAACAACACTTTTAGTCATCTTTTAGGAGTAGAATAGCTTAGGTTTTGTGCCTCCATAGTTTCCACCATTGTTGGTGCTTGGAAGCTTTTATTGCTTTGTAAGAACAAGATGTAACATTTGAATACAAGCTTTTATCTTTGATTCTTCATTATCTTCTTTATGATTTATTGTTCTTCATTGCTATTTAAGGTAATCATTCTCACTTTTATTATGTTAATTAATTATTGCTTAGTTGTTGCTTTAACTTTAATCATGAGTAGCTAAACTCCTAGTCTAGGGGTTGTTATGATTGCCATGTTTAATTGCTAAATGATTGGTTAAGGTAGTATGGGTTAGGGTTTTGTTGTGTTTATTAGTCTTAATGCCTAGATTAAGTTGGCCTCTTAATCTTTGATTAGTGTTTGATTAGTGAGGGCGAGAGTTAAACTAATCAGATAGACCTATTTAAGCATAAGCTTAAGACCTAGATGCACGAGAGTGATTTAGGATTTAGTGGTTGTTTGAGTTCGCGGATTAATCGGATTGATTGGTGTAGTCGACATTCAATTGCGCGAGAGTGAGTTGGATTTCGACTTATTAATCAATTGTCGGTTCTTCGACTTCCGGCTCGAGAGAGCGGATTTGGATACCTTAGAATGGCTTGACCCAAACCAATCCGTATACCGGACCTATCTACCTAGGAATTGCTTTGGCATGATTAGCAACCCTTAGGCGCTTTTTAATTATCGTTTTTAATCCGTTAATCAATTAGTTGTTTGTTGTTGCATTTCTTTAATTGTTTATTGATTAGTTGCTTGAGTTAATTTCCGTAGTGTTAATCAAAACCAATCACTCGTTTGCTATCCGAATTGAATTTCAAGATCGACTTCGCTCACTTTAAACCTCTCATCCTTGTGGGTTCGACAATCCGGACTTAAAGTCCACTCTATTACAAGTTGGCATTAGCGCGTGAGCATTTTTTCCAACAAGTTTTCATGCTGAAACAGAGGTAGAATTGGCATTGTCCGACGAGAATGCCTAATTCCATGGCTGAACAGTGAGATAATGTCCAAAAAGAACCCAAGGGCTGCCGGATAAAACATTTATGTAATCATCGTTGGAATATAATTTCACTAGAAAGAAGTTATTATTCAAGTCAATGAGACTTGGATAATCCTTAGGTTTCCACAACTTAAGAATTCTATATCCAATAGTTTTTCCAAGCAGCCAAATTATAACACAATACTTTATATTCTAAGCAATGAGGTTATGGGCTCGGTCGGAAAAATTGATCATTGGTACACCTCTTGCGTCAGTGATGTCCACATCTTCCTTAGAAAGAGTGAAACTAGAATATTTCCCCATCGTAATCGTCCTTATTGTTATTAGAGCCCATCGACTTATCTTTGAATGATGTTCCTTGTGAGCCTCGAATTTCTAGCTGTGTTGTCATTACCAGCCTCGACTTCCATATCTGAAGTAGTGATATATTCCCCCTCTTCATTCCCTACTTGTATTTATACCTTTTTTTGTTGATTTATTAGGATCATCATTAGCCGTTATTTTAGGCGTAGAACATAAAGAGTTTTTTTTGTCATTGTTTCTCTTTTCTGATTATGAGTCCTCTATCAATACAACTACATAAGTCCTTCTCCTACTGAAAAGAGTGTTAGCGACGTTTATTCTAGAAGATATTTAAATTACTGTAGTTATTTATTGTATTATAAACTAATCTTTAATTTATATCTACCCTATATGTAAAAGATAATTATAATTATGCTATTTAAAAGTTTTATTTATTAGTTTTGGGCAGAATTGTCTCATATGAAATTGAGTATAATTTTGTAAAGAAATAGCCCACTTCTTTCTCGAAAAGAGATTGAAAACATGTTTAATATCATTTGATTAAATAATTGACCCAACTCCTTGTTTATAAGTACATTTTTTATTTTCAAAGAGACAAGTATAACAACGAAATTGTGTTAAATTAAAAAAAAATACATCAACATTTTTCCATAAACTGAGACAAAGCCTTGGTGCTAATAAATAAGGTTAAATCGTTCGTTAATTTTTTTTTTTTGCTTTTTTTTTTCATTCATGGTCCAAATTTTTAAAATCATCTGCTTTAACCCATTTTTTAATTTTTAAATTCAATTATAGCAATTTGTTAGGGTAGAAAAAAGTTCAAATATACGTTTTACATTATTACATTTAACTTTACCTTAAGAATTATAAATATGAATGATATATTTGGATCGTTTTCTATTCCAATTCAAACAAGTGGCTATAATTGAAAGTAAAAATTGAAAAATAGTCTAAAATTGACAATTTTGAAAGTTTAGTCATATCACAGAAAAGTCAAAATAAATAGGTAGTATTTTACGATTAAACTTAAAAATAAAAGCAAACATTAAACTTATAGGTCTAATAAGTAGACCTGTTCATAGGCCTGAGTATCTGTGTGGTCTGTTCAAGCGGGTTTGGAAACAGTCCGAGTCCAAAATCGAAAAAAGCCCGTTATTTTGCAAGCATATGCTTTCAATATATTGTAATTCCTCATGTAAGGCTGAAAAAACCACTATGAACCCGCATGTATAAAACGCAAGAGACATACTTGGATAGCAAATATGAAGCCCAAACCAGATTTAGGCCGCACTTGGATTTACATAAAAAATAATAAAGCCCGGTAGACTCGAGCCCGAGCCCAGCCTGAAATCAGCCCATAAACAGGTCTAATAATGAGGGACGAAAAGCAATATTTTCTAAAATGCAAGGGCAGAAATGTAGATAGAGCAAACACTTAAAATTCCAAACTATTTCCTCCAACAAAAATTTAATTTGCTCAACAAAGATTTAAAAAAAAAGGCAAATTCAAGCATGGATCCCATCTTCCACATCCTAAAAATCGTACCCTTCTCCATTCTCCGGCCACCGCGCCTCCGCCTGAAGGTGCCAACAGTGACACTTCCATCACCAATGACAGTGTTCGCCGTCGTTCTTCTGACCTACTTCATGGTGGTCTCCGGCGTGCTGTACGATATGATCGTGGAGCCACCCGGAATCGGATCTATCCAAGACCCAGTTACCGGATCCGTAAGACCCGTAGTTTTTCTAGCCGGAAGAGTGAACGGGCAGTACATAATCGAAGGATTGTCGTCCGGGTTTATGTTTGTTCTTGGTGGAATTGGTATTGTGCTGCTGGATCTTGGTCTTGATAAGAGTCGGGCTAAATCCGTTAAGGTTTCGTATGCTTCTGCTGGGGTTTCTTCCATTGTTATTGCTTATGTTATGAGTATGCTTTTTATTCGTATTAAGATCCCTGCTTATCTTAGGTAGGTCAAATCTGTTGTTTATTTATGCAATTTTGGATTGGTCAAAATGAACAAAGATTGTTAATTTAGAGAAAAAAATCAGTTAATTTATGACAAAGTTCATCAATTTCTGTTTTTTTATGTGATTTGTATCGTATTCGAGAAGGTTTGTAATTGTTTTGCAAAGGTTCTGGCAGAGGAACAAAGACTGGTAGTGGGTTATGAGAGTAAGTCTCATCCATCTAGGGGCCAATGGTCGTGGGTTCAAATCCCGGCTATGCCATTTCTAATAGATGGAGTGGTTGGGACTCGGGAATGAGTCCTCGTCACCAAAAATATATAGTTTGCTCGGACTTAAAGTCGGTTAAGTGTTTTAAAGAATCCCCGTTTTTTCTTAAGATTTGATTTATAAATTTACAATTAGACTTTTTAGGTTGCTATTCTCAGTCATTAGACTTCCTATGAAAAACAGGTTTTAGTTGTTATAATAGTTGTACGAGTGATTGATATAGTTTGCGAAATATGCTGATTAGAGCCATTAGAGATGTTTTGACAATTGCTCGTTGTCCAAGTTTCATGCTTACTTATTTATTTACTTGCAAAACCAGTGTCTTAGGTCTCCAAATGGAGTATTGTACTCGGAAACAAACAGAAATTCTATGTCTTTGTTTCCAATTAATCCCTAAGAAATCCTACATGATATTGGAAACGTTTCCATTACATAATTACTACCGATTACTTGGTTTTTACTTTTTTCCATAACATTACTTCTTTCATTCTTTCTGTCTTGCGCAAGTACCCCCTGATGGTGATATCGATTGGTAATACTGTTTTAGGATTTGATTAATATGTTTTAGGATTCTTGTACGTAGGAACCATTCTGTTTATTCAATACATGCTTTTGATACGCTAGCGTAAATCTTAAGTTACAAGTGCCCTTTTCCTTGTTGTCTGGGGATTGATTAGGCTGCAATAAGTCATGCCTTACTCGAGTTTAGACATCGATATGATAAAGTAGTTTAGATACTCAAGTTCAGGACAAAGGCTTACAGTATCAATTCAATTAAATACTACAATCTCAGTTCTTCAAAAATAGTATTCATTGGGAGATCCTACAATTAATTTTTTTACTACACTTGCTCAAACATATGTTGCACAGATATTTATCATGTTTTATGTTTTGTTGTTTCATTTTCATTCTTAAAAGGCCAAATGTTATAAAAAGGCCAAACCTTTCACAAAAGTTTCACAAAAGTCCTGACCTTTCAATTTTATCGATTTTGGCCAAAAACTGATTATTTGGTTTCATAAAAGTTCTGACCTTTCAATTTTGTCGATTTTGGCCAAAAATAGATTATTTGGTTTCACAAAAGTCCCGACCTTCCAATATTTGGCATGCCATATAGGCGCCACATAGGCGTCACATAGGCAAATTGAAATCAAATTGAGAGTTGGCCACAATTGAGACCAAATAATTTGTTTTTGGCCAAAATCGACAAAATTAAAAGGTCAGGACTTTTGTGAAACTTTTATGAAAGGTTTGGCCTTTTTACAACATTTGGCCTTCTTAAAATATTTTTGAATTTTTTTCTCAAAAAAAAAATTGAATTTTTATATTTATATTCTATTTTTGTAAAATATGTAGTTTTAGCATTTGGTGTTTCAATGGGTCTAATGGTTCTTTGACACAAATCAGACATTTTGTGGAGACATAAAAACTTGAATCTATTCTACAATTTCTACTCTTATGTTATTTCAGAAAAATTTGTCTACCTTCCAGAAGTGCGAAAAACGAAAACAATAAATGTCCAAAATGGTACCCAACATACTTTAACTCATTTGAAGAACAAATGTTAAGTAACTCACTGTGACATCTCCTCCAAACATGCTACCACAAATTTTTAAGCATCACTGCACATACAACTCATAAATGTGAAGGTTAAATGCAAGAAATCAGCAATCTCAAAATAGTCATCTAAATACTGAATCTTAACAAGTCCACAATAGAAGCACCTGAGATTAGTACTTACATATCACTGCAATATTCCTGAGAGATTTGGTTCATAATCTTGCATAAAAAGACCAATTCCAGGTACATTAGGCAAGACGACCTCTGTTAGGATAATGTCTCTATGATTAGTCATATCTTCCAGTATTTTCCACGCTCGAAAGAGCATTTGCAGCAGCAGTAACTGTGCATGTTGCATGGAAGATTATCAGTAACTATTTGGCGCAACTCCAACATAAATAGAAACAAAAAATATGAGAAAGATACCATTTTGAACATATAATGACACCTAACTACAGTTAGAGCTCGAAAAGCTACGCGCACAGTGGGATACGTCCATTCGAAAACCATTTACTGAATTTGAAATGCAGAAAACCAACCTTCATAAAGCACTAAGAACATGTCGTTTGGAGTCATCATTTTCCACAAGAAGAACATTTAGAGACTTAGTAGGGAGAAACCTCTCCCAACGAATGACAAATTTATCTCCATGGCTCCATTATTTTGAGCTACTAGTAGCAGTTAACGGGGTAAAAAACACAGATAATTATTAAAAAATGATACATTACTTAATTATGGAAAAACAACTCGACTGGTTCAAGATGTTTTCTCAAGCTTTCTAATTTTTTTAGATAATAAAATACTCATCGAGGAGGAGTAAGTAAGGTCTAGTGAAATGTGGGTTCCATCATCTAGGGGCTAGCACGGTTCGGAGGAATCCGGAGATTGGCATATCTCCGAAAGCAAACCATAAACCGGAGATATCAAAAATTGAAGATCCGGATCCGTACCAATAATTAGTTCGGAGATTCTATTTTTCGGTACGGTTCAGTGCGGGAATTCGGTCCTTATGGTTCGATACAAATATCACTAGAACCACGGATATTATTTTATTTATAATATGGTCTTTAATATATTATATTATATTATTTTGACTCTTCAAATTAATCATCTTCTAATTCATTACATTGCTTTTATATTTCCAACTATCACAAATAAGTAAACGTTAATAAAATAAAAAAAACACAATATGTATGTTATCATTCGATTTAACATTAAATTTTTGGTTATTTGATAAGGTACTTTTATCTACTATAAAAGCCAAAACTGTATTATTTTTGTTAAAACTATATAATTTTGGCCAATAATAAAAAAATTATGAATATATCAATTGATGATATCAATTTTTTAAAAATTATATATAATAATTATTAAATTTTTGACAAATTTATATAACTTTTATTAAAATAAAAAACAAGTATAATATAAATTCTTAATTTATATATAGATTGAGATTCCCTCATGTTCATTGAACATGAGGGAGTCATGTTCATTAAATCTACACTGTTTATTACAAAATAAATGATGTAAATCAAAAAGGTCCAAATTTAATTAAACTAATCTACACCATTCATTTTGCAATGAATGGTGTAAATTAGTGAATATAACTCCTCATGTTCATTTATTACAAAATGAATGATGTAAATAAAAAAAGTTCAAATTCAATTAAACTAATCTACACCATTCATTTTGCAATGAATGGTGTAAATTGCTGAATATAACTCCTCATGTTCATTTATTACAAAATGAATGATGTAAATCAAAAAACTCCAAATTTAATTAAACTAATCTACACTATTCATTTTGCAATGAATGGTGTAAATTAGTGAATATAACTCCTCATGTTGGAATCTCAATCCTTTATATATATATAGACTAATATGTTTGATATATATTATTTAATTTTATAAAATAATTTTAAAATTTGGTAATTCTAAGTTCTGTACTTCGGTTCAGTACGGTTTTCGGTACAGTTATTTATCTAAGATCCAGAACCGTACTAATAAAATTTTCGGTACGGTTCGGTTCGGGAAAAGTCAATGGTCAACGATATTTTCCGGTTCTGGATATTTTTGGTTCGGTTTTCGGTTTGGTTTTTGGTTCGATTTTGGAAATATCCATGATCCGTGCTCACTCCTACCATCATCAATGGATGATGTGGACGATATCTAAAGTTAAAAGGCTTACTTTACTCTCTGCGATCAAACTAAAAGAAGAAATAAACCTTTAAGGTTAAAATTGGCTCAATTATCATCTTGAAGTTGTACAAGGTGGTTCACATCACACCAAACACTAACTCTGTTAGTTTTTTTTTATGTCTAGGCCCTTAGGGAAAAAATTCAAAAACATCATTAATGTTTAAAATACTTACCAATTTTATATTTATAATTTTTTTAATCATTTTCACCTTTTTCTTCATTTTAATATATAAAATTAAATAATATTTGAAAATTAAAATATTTATTAAAACAATCAAACCTCGATTAAACATTTCTAAATCTAATTAAACACATCAAAATTGAATTAAACAAATCAAAATTGAATTAAACTAATCAATATTCAATTAAACTAATCAATATTCAATTAAACTAATCAATATTCAATTTAAACTTAATTAAATCTAATTAAATTAACTAAAATAAAAATTAAAATTTCGTAAAGCACCCTTAATTTTTTCTGCGAATCTATTAGAAAACGACCCAGTATATTTTATCACTGCTTTTAACCGACCGACGAATTTTTTTCCGGCGATCTTTTTTAGCGGTTCTCCCATGGAAGAACAACATGTTGTTCTCCTATGGGTGAACAACCCCTATTCTTCCCAACTTGGAAAGAACATCGATGTTCTTTCCACTTTGGAAGAATAGATATGTTCTTCCCAAGCGGAAAGACCGCTAGAAATAGATTCTGGCGGTCGGAAAAGGGGTGGTACCGTTTTCTTTACCGATTAATCTTTTTTTTTAATTTTTTTTAAATTCTTTTTATCGAAGGTTATAGAGGTGGTATTCGGTGCGTGTGTGGCAGCGGGCGGGTGAATTAGATTTAATTAGGTTTAAATTAAATTTTGATTTGTTTTATTAAATTTCAAATCATTTAATTAGGTTTTGAAGTGTTTAATAAGTTTCAATTGTTTTAATTATGTGTATTTAAATGAGAAGAGTGTGAAAATGGTTTAAAAAATCATAAATATAAAATTGATAAATATTTTAAACATTAAAAATGTTTTTGATTTTTTTTCTAAAAACCACGTTATTATTTAGAAGGAAGAAAAAAATGGTGGTGCTATGTGAACCACTTTAGTCAATTTAAATGATTTTCTTAGAGGACTCAATTTAAATTTTTAAACCAAATTTTCCTCCAATTTATACTATATAATAATAAGCAATTAATAGCAAAGTTTAACTTTTTTATCGGCTAATCCTCTAGACTTGTTGATACCTTTAAAAGTTGATTACTTTTACTAATTTCATGAATTTCGATCCAAACAATTTTTTTCCTCATGAATTTTAAAACTATTATTTTATTCCATATGATTTTTTTTCCAACCAAAATGCTCTTTTATAATGAGATTACAGCTATATTAATATAAGGGCATTACCCGCCGTTTAAAAATTACCAATTTTATTCTGTTACACATTTTGTGTTTCAATTATACCCTGAAATATTAAATTGACGTCTTTTTTATTTGAAAAAAATTCAAAAATATTCTCCATGTCTAGCATATATTAACTGTATATGTTTAAAATTTATTCAGATTTAGTTGAATTAATTAAAAATTTACATTAGTTTTAATTTTATTATAGTTTTTAGTTAGTTATTAAAAATAAAAGATTTATTTGTACTTTTTTAAATGAAAATAAATTTAATATTATTTTTGAATTTATTTAATTGAATGATGTCATCCTTTAAGTAAAAAATTGTCAAAAATTGAATAATTGAGGTAAGAAGCATGGAAATTTCGACAAAGTTGCGTTTCCCGTTTCGGAAACGTCTCGGAAACCGGAAACTCTTGGACACCCGTACGAAACGTTTCGGGCCGTTTCCGTAAATAATAAAAATTACAAATTTGTAAAAAAAATAAAATTATTACCCATAAATAAAAAAATCTAACTAGTTACCCATAAATTTTACATTCGCATTGCCCACAATACATCAAATATACTTATTTGTGTTGAATTATATTATATTTTTTATATATTTATATAATTTTAAATATTTAGTATATTAAAATGAATTATTTTGTTAATTATCATATATATTTAGATAAAATTTTAATAAATATATCCCTATATTTTTGTTATTTGCACGTTTCCCCCACGTTTCATGTCCTTCATTTTGAAAAACTTTCGTTTTTCCGTGTCTGTTTCGTATCGTTTCCGTTTCCCGTTTCCGTTTCCGTGCTACCTTACAATTGAAACGAGAAAATGCAAAATAAAGTAAAGTTGATCAATTTTCAACGTCAGAGTAAGATTGAAACAGGGTTAAAAGATCGGGGAGTTAAGGCATTAAGCCTTAATATAAAAGTTAAGGAGAAATAATTATTTTTCAAAATTGATGAAAAAAGCTAAGTTCATATAGATAATATTGATCAATCCTTAGTTTAACTTATTCATATAAAAAAAAATCCTTAGTTTAAGTTACAATAAAATTAACACATTTGGTTAAACAGAATATAAAGAACTCAAAATATAATCATAAAAAAAGAAGTCAAAGACCAGAATATTAGGTTCCCAATAGTCGACTTTGGACACAAAATTTGAAGATCTCTTGAGAAAAACAATGGAACTTTCAACAAACTGAAAAAATTAAGTCCTACATCCTTGGTATCTATGAAACACTAGACCCCAAGTGAGCTTCCTTGAAATTCAATGACATATAGAGACTAGTGATGGCAGGTACATGGTAAATTTCAAATCCATTTAACAATTGAACACCGTTAGCATAATTAATATCTATTAGAGTAATGCCCAAATATAAAACTTGAAGTAATGGTTAAGTATAAGACCTGAAGTAGTGGTCAAATATAAGCTATTTTCTTTATTATTGCTGAACTTTGCCTACATAAATGTCTCTTATATTATTCTGAAATTTAGGCTTTTCTCTTCTATTGTTAGCCTTTATTCCTTTGTATCTTATTCTTCTATTCAAATCAATGGTTTTGTATATTTCCATTAATGTTATCTGGTTGTTAGTCTTTTCTGCTCCTCTTTTGAGTTTGTCCTCTCTAATTCGTTGATTTAATTTGTTAGTTTTCTGTTGATTTCTTTTTAGTATGCTTGAAACTAGAGATGATTCGCTTCAACAGTTAGTATTCAGTTAGATAGTAAAAATTATGCATATTGGAGTTATTTGATGAAAAATTTCTTGAAGGGTAAACAAGAGTGGGATTATATTTCGGGTGATTTTGTCAAGTCTGAGGATGACACAACTGCTGATTATGTGTTTTTGTTAGATAAGTGGGAAGTTGCTAATTCCAAGATTATTACATTCTGTTAAGCACTCGATAGTTACCCAGTTAGCAAAATATGAGACAGCTAAGGAGGTTTGGGATCATCTAGCTAGACTGTACACACAGTCTAACTTTGCAAAACAGTACCAGTTGGAGTCTGATATTCGTGCTCTGCAGCACAAAAGCATGAGTATTCAGGAATTTTATGTTGCTATGATAGATTTATGGAATCAGCTGGCTCTTACAGAATCTGCTGAATTACGAGGCTTTGAGCCTTATATTACACGAAGAGAGGAGCAGAGATTGGTACAGTTCTTAATGGCTCTTCGTGATGAGTTTGAAGGACTTTGTGGGTCCATTATGCATCGTCATCCGCTGCCTTCTGTTGATTCTGTTGTTAGTGAACTTTTGGCTGAGGAAATTCGTCTTAAGCCTTTTGTTGTAGAGGAAGTTTCTATGGTCTCTACTCCATCAGTCTTTGCCATGCCTCCACGACCAAACTTTTATTCTCAAGTCAGGCCATATGGAAATTTTGCTCGTGATGAATGTAATTTTTGTACACAGAAAGGTCATTAGAAATCACAATGTCCAAAGTTGGGTAAAGGAAAGCAGCAGTATACTCAGCAACAGCCCCATCAGCAGTCTCAGTAATGGAGTTACCGACCACCAGCTCCTCATAATGGACCTCCTCTTCTTCCTCGCCCTCACAATGTATTGGCAACTTCTTCTTTAGATCCATCAATGGTTGAGCAATTTCAGCAGTTCCTTGCATCTCAGTCGCATGTCATGGCAACTTTATCTCAAATAGGTTTTTCATCTAGTTCGTCAGGTATATCTTCTTTGGATTTAGATTCTGGTGCTTCAAATCATATGTCACCTAATTTGTCATCTTTTACTTCTTTGACTCCCAAAGTTTCTGTTCCTGTCATGAGTGCTAGTTGTACACCTATGCCCTTGCATGGGGTTGGTTCAGTTATTACACCTTCTTTGTCATTATCTAATGTTATCACATCCCTAGTCTTAATTTAAATCTTTCTTCTGTTGGTCAAATTTGTGTTTAGTTTCCTTTTCTTCTTCTGCTTGTTATGTTCAAGTTCCAAAGTCTCAGGAAGTGATTGGGACCGGCCATTGGGAAGGAGGACTTTATATATTGGATCAGCTTAAAACTCCTAAGATTGTGGCTGCTGTTCCTAGTGTGGATGTTTCGTCTTTTCGTTTAAGTCAGTCTTCTTTTGTGTTTTATTTGTGGCATTCTTGCCTTGGTCATGTCTCTAGATCCTGATTACAATTTTTAGCGTCTATAGGAGTTTTAGGAGATTTGAAAACTCATGATATTTTTGATTGCAGTGGTTGTAAACTTGCAAAGTTCTCTGCTTTGCCTTTTCCTAAATGTAATTCTTTTTCTGTTGCACCTTTTGATCTCATTCATTCTAATATTTGGGGACCCTCTTCTGTTCCTACAAAGGGGGGCTCTCGTTATTATGTCTCTTTTATTGATGATTGCACTCGTTATTGTTGAATTTATCTTATGAAACGTCGCTCAGACTTTTTTGGCATTTATAATGAGTTTCGCTCTCTTGTAAAAACTCAACATGCAGCTGTTATTAAATGTTTTAGATGTGATTTGGGGGGAGAATATACTTCTCATGCTTTTAAGGAACTTCTTGCTTTAGATGGAACAATTTACCAAACTTCTTGCACTGATACTCCTGAACAAAATGGGATTGCTGAAAGAAAACATAGGCATATCCTTGAGACTGCTAGGTCACTTATATTGTCTGTTAGTGTTCCTAGTGAATTTTGGGGGGAGGCAACTGTCACGACCCGAAATCTCGAGTCGAGACCGGCGCTAGGGAATGGGAGTGATTGCTCCGAAACCCGTAGCAAGCCTGAAAAACACTATAAATTTTTCGCTTTTAAAAGAGACGTATGACACATTTATTAAATAACTGATGAGATAAAACATCAGAGTTTTAAATGTGCTTTAAAACATTTAAATACAATAAGACTATACTAGTCTACTGCGGACAACTAGAACTTAAAACCTTCTTTACAGTCTTTTATCAAAGTAGACTTCCGAGAAATAAACGTTCGGAAGCCTTCATCAAAATCGGACCAGCTTTCCTGAAAAATAATTCCACAACGTGGGTCAGATATACTGGTGTGTTCATGCCGTTACAAATAAATATTTCATAAAGTTAAAAACCGTTTTATATTTAAAATAACTTTATGTATTTTCGAAATCCTTTGAAAACATCTTTAAAACAATTGAAGCCTAAGCTCACACATAACATATTTCAATCAAGACTTCAATATCAAAGAATGTCAACCATATACGTTGACCTTTAAATTAAACCACATTTCTTAAATTCGTCCATCTACATTGATGGCGAAACTTATCAACACATCATACATGCATAATCTTATGGGACCGATAGCACAGCCAACCGATCAACCATATCCACAACATACATAAATATTAAGGGACCGATAGCACAGCCAACCGATCAACCTTATTCACCTGAGACCGATAGCACAGCCAACCGATCTAACATACACACACAATCCTGACATCGATAGCACAGCCAACCGATGTAACACACACACACAATCATGACATCGATAGCACAGCCAACCGATGTAACACACAATCCTGACATCGATAGCACAGCCAACCGATGTAACACACAATCCTGACATCGATAGCACAGCCAACCGATGTAAAACACACACACACAATCCTGACATCGATAGCACAGCCAACCGATGTAGCACACACACACACAATCCTGACATCGATAGCACAGCCAACCGATGTAACACACACACACAATCCTGACATCGATAGCACAGCCAACCGATGTAACACACACACAAAATCCTGACATCGATAGCACAGCCAACCGATGTAACACACACACACACAATCCTGACATCGATAGCACAGCCAACCGATGTAACACACACACACAATCCTGACATCGATAGCACAGCCAACCGATGTAACACACACGCACACAATCCTGACATCGATAGCGAAGCCAACCGATGTAACACACATTCAAGCATAAACAATTGCATAATAATTTTCAAAACTATGTGTGTACCTTTCTATATCAAAATAATATATACATATAGTATATACATAAAACATACATCGATACAAGGCATGTAAACATATAACACCGCAACACATATATCACACAGTATGTTAAAATATGAGACTTTACGAATACCGAAATGTAAAAACATGTACTCACAGAAACCGTTTAACTACGGTATTACTCCGTCAATGCTCCTTTAAACAACTCCGTTAATTCCCTTGGTCCTCCGACTCGATAGCTCGACAACTTGTCGAATCTAGTTAGGATCAAAATATTAATTCTCTTAATTAATAAAATCCTAACTCTAGAATTAACTCTATACAATATTAATTCAATTTAATTAATTAATTCTAATCCCCAAATAATTTCTTATTTAATAAGTTCATAACTTATTTTATTCATGTAATTTTTTCTTTACTTATCTCTTTTTACACATAAAACCATTATTCAGAAATATTCATTTAAATATTTCATTTTTCATAAATATACTTTATTATATAAAATATATTTCCTTATATCAATAATACTTTCCACTTCAAGGTTAATTATTTAAATTTATTAAAACATCCCCGTATTATCTTAAATTCCACTTTTGGTTAAAATACCAAAATACCCTCAAACTTTTCAAAATTGACCATTTAGGTCCTTTCGTAATTCAATTGATTTTAATATCGACAAAATTACTTAAAATATCCAAAATCATTTTACCTCAGATTATTAACAAATATAATCTGGAAACTTTGGCTAACATACCATGTAGCCTTTCAACTTTGGAAAAATACGATTTAACTCAAAAACTCTAGTTTTCGGCAAACATATCCAATTCTTTCAAAAATCATCAAGATTCTTTAAAATTCTCAAAATCATTTCACATCAGATTATACACATCAATAATCTGGAAATATGGTTAAAATACTGATTGGTCCTTTATTTTCTTAAAAAAAATACATTTTAAACCTAAAACTTTAAATTTTGACAATCAAGTCCAAATCAATTGAAAATCACATCAATCAATCCTTTAAATAGTCTAAGCTTACTCATCAACTCAATTTTATGATCTCACATTTAATTCATAGACATGCAACACAATTTAGATTAAAATCGAAACTTTTAATTTCTTAAGTATTCATCAATTATGGATAATCCAATCAAATTAACCAAAACATATTTATTTTAATTATCATACTAAAACAGCAGCCCCAAAATTAAAATAAATTATTTTTCATAATTTTAACAATTTTAACAATTTAAAACCGTATAAACAATTAATAATCAAAACCGATTATTAATCCGTCAAAACACCTCAACTAAATCAATTAAATTCCATAAATAATCAACATATATATTTCATACATTTTTCATGAATAATTTCTGTCCGGAAATTAAAATGACAAAAATACCCTTTTTAAACATTTTTTTACCGATTAAACTATTATAAAAATTAAACCCGATTAACAAACTATTAAAAATTCACCATTAAACATTTATTCACCATCAACCCAACATCTAACTCAAACATAAACCAATTTATTTCCAGAAATTTAAAATTCATTTATTTATCATTTTTAAGCGATTTTTAAGCCTTTAAAACTATTAAAAATCGAACTCCAAACCATTAAATTAATACCCGAAATGTTTAACATTTTTAATCCACAAAAATCACACTTTAAAGCATATTTTAACCTCATGAAGTAGATCAGCCCAGAAATTAAAAATAATAATTTAATTTCACGGAAAAATTAATTCAAAACCGAAACCCATCTCTTTAAACTAATTACCCACTATTTTTAACACTTTTAATCCATGAATATCACATTTTTAAACATATATAAAAATAGTATTTAACATCAGCCCATAAATTAAAATTAATTTAATTTCCCATATATAAAAATTAATTCAAACCGAATATATCAAAACTATACACAAAAACCGAATTAAACACAATTAAACCACAAATTTCAACAACTAAAACACATAATATAAGCTTATTAAACATCAGAAAATAAACACAAAGTTTTGAGCTAGCGATTATACCTTGATCCTACATGCAATTGTAGATTAGTAATTAGCGGGTGATTTCCAACGTTTTTCGTTAAGGAATTATTGAGAAATAACAAATGAATAATATAGCTAAGGGTAAATGGTGAGTTGAGAGCATTCAACAATGGAGGTAAAAGAAATTTGCTGGAAATGAAGTGGGGAAGAAGACTTAGGATATTTATTAGTCTAGGCAAAATTACAAGTTTGCCCTTGTGGCAATTTCGTAAATAAAAGTAACTTTTGCAATATTCGAAATTAAACTTTCTCATTAATTTCCGAATAGTATTTCATGAATATTAACCTCCAAATTATCATCTCGGGATGTCTATTTTATTTTATAATAAATTTTCTTTATTAATTCTGCAGTCCAATTGCAGTCCGGCTAAAATATACTTTTTCGTCCAAAAATTCTCAAATTTATTCCTTGGACTCCAAATATATTAATAAGCTTCCTCGATTATTTAAATTCTCAATTTAAACTTAAATAATACGTTTCCTTAGTCCTGATTACTTAAATCCTGACGAACCCAGCGGTTCGATTTGAGCTGCATTGTTCTTTAAATTTCTGCACTGTTTTTCATTCAAATTTTATGAAATAAAATTCATAAAATTGAAGAGGACGTCGATAGCTTCGATTTGACATATAGATCATCGAATTCTGATGTCGGAATAGGAAGATATGAATTTTGGAAATTCGTCATTCCAAAATTGTCATATTATTATACTTATCCAAAAAAATTTCAAAATAATTTCTTATGATTCCAATATTTTTATGGGCTTCCCTACGTATTTAAATTCTCCATTTTGAATTTAAATATCCCTTCTTATAATCCCGATCGTCCAAATTACGACATATATCTTAATTTAATAATTCAAAATTCCGGGTTATTACATTCTCCCCTCCTTAAAATAATTCGTCCTCGAATTATAATATCACTTACACTCCAACATTTTCTTTCCTACATCATCAATACTTCTTTGGAGACTTTTCCATTTAAGTCTCAGAATATTTCATACCATATTGTTCATTACTCTATAAATATATCTCCTTATTTAGGCCTTACAAGGTATATTTTCCTTGTCCTATTCCTTTCTTTACATTACAGAGCCAATGTCTCAGCGTACTTACGTTAGAAACTTATCTATTTAAAATCACTTTGTTTTTCCACTTATAAAATCATGCCATAATTGTGCACCGGTGTGATGACTTCTCTCATCACCAAGAGTTGCAATGACATTACTCTTTTTTTTTTCAACATACATAATGTACATGATGCATGTCCTAATAGTGAACATAATATGAATGTAGTGATGCAATTCTATTCGTGCCAATGCAATGCCGGCATAAATCGCCTCCGGGCACAATCATGTGTTTATAAAACATTCCTTTTTCATTAAACACATTTGTTTTTATAAAAATGGCGCCATCGTAAGTTTCTATAGACATAGGGCTCTGCGAAATCACTTATTCCAAAAGATTTTTATCTTCTCTTCTCTTATTTGCCTTGAAGTTT
This sequence comes from Mercurialis annua, assembly GCF_937616625.2. Taxonomy (NCBI): domain Eukaryota; kingdom Viridiplantae; phylum Streptophyta; class Magnoliopsida; order Malpighiales; family Euphorbiaceae; genus Mercurialis; species Mercurialis annua. The sequence goes on along the minus strand of NC_065570.1, from coordinate 50,231,861 downwards.
GGTTTCCATAGCCAAAACATTCATCTCTGACTTCGTTCAGTTGTGAGGGGTTAGGAATTTTACCAAATTGGATTAATGCGCTTTCCAGTTGTCTTACACCGTCGACAACTTGCACAAAACTCCTGTCTCTCTGACTCAACAGTCCTATAAACTGAGGTCATAATCCCTTCACAAACATGGGGTTTACTCCGACTCGATCTGTCATCAAGTCTGGAGCAAATCTGCTCAATCGATTAAACTCGGTAACATATTCCTGAACAGATCTGTTACCTCGAGTTAACGATAACAGTTTGTCCCGGTTACCTTCGATTACCGCAAACGGTAAGAAGAAATCCTTATATCTGGTCACAAACTCTGCCCATGTTATATGACCCATTATTGGTCCAATTACTTGTCGAAACCAATCCTTGGCTGGACCTTTCATCGACATCTCCATTAACAACATTGTCTGTCTTTCGTTAGCTTGAAGTCTATGAGCATTTTGCTCGACTTCTTCCAAAAAGTCTAACGCATCACTTGATCCATCAAAATCCTTTGGGTTCAGTTTTACGTATGCTAACACCAGATCTCTATCAAAATTTCTCTCTTCTCATGCTGGTGTTGCATCTACTGTCCTATTATTAACACACAACTCCACCAATCCGTAACTTCTGTTACTAACTGATGTATATCAACATTGGGTTGTTGCGGTATTCCTGGTGCCTGCACATTCCCAGCTTGATATGTTACAGGTCCTTCTCGACCTCTACCTTGTCCACGGCCTCTATCCGCCGGTTGAACTGGTACACGTTCATTATCTAAGGCTTTTCCTAAAGTCTCGTTTAATCGCCGTGCGCTTGCACGCACTCGCATATTTCTTTGCTCAGCCATTCTAAAGCACAAAGAAATCTAAACGCGTTCTTAATAACATGATATACGTATCATGTTCGCAAAGTCTTTATCGTATACGTAGTCGCGTCTCATTCTTACTTTACGAATTAAGCTCTAATAGAATTTTCATTCGTCTATGTCATATATGGCTATATTTCACGTGTTCTATACGTTTCATACACACTATTCCATTGCATGCACATAACAATCAATCACATAACATGCACATAATCAAATCATAGCCATCACCAATACATAAAAATTAGGTTCAAAAAAAACCCAATTCATTCATGATTTACTCAATCATAACACATTCCATAAGTCTCGAGAGTATACTACTCTACGTAGACTAAACAATACTCAAAACATATAATCATTCAAGTAAACAATTCTCAACACACATGTCATCATACATATAAGCCATATCCTAATGATAATCAACTCATTTAGAAATTCTCGGCTAAAGCACATAACGCAAGTCTCGTGAGTATATCTCTCTACGCAGACTTTATCACATTCGAAAGCATATCACTCCTTTCAGTGATTACGCTATAAACATACCACATCAATTAATCAATCATACTCATAATAAACACACATTTCATAGATAATATGAGTCTCGAGAGTATACAACTCCTCGCAGACTATATACTCGAAAGCGTAATGCTTACTCGAGTAACCACAAACATATATTGTGCTAACACACATATCTAACACATATCCTGACACCACACATAGGACAGGACGTTTTGAAAAATATTTGAAAAACCGATGAAAACGTTTAAAAGACATGACTGGAAATCCTATAATCCGCAGTAATTCCTAACTTAGCCTAGTGACATTGTATATTGCTCCTAGGTAACACAACATCTACACAGACTAGCAGTGGTATCTCTGACCAACTGCACTCAATTCCCATATTAGCAGAGGTAACTGGACCAACTGCTCTGATACCACCTTTGTCACGACCCGAAATCTCGAGTCGAGACCGGCGCTAGGGAATGGGAGTGGTTGCTCCGAAACCCGTAGCAAGCCTGAAAAACACTATAAATTTTTCGCTTTTAAAAGAGACGTATGACACATTTATTAAATAACTGATGAGATAAAACATCAGAGTTTTAAATGTGCTTTAAAACATTTAAATACAATAAGACTATACTAGTCTACTGCGGACAACTAGAACTTAAAACCTTCTTTACAGTCTTTTATCAAAGTAGACTTCCGAGAAATAAACGTTCGGAAGCCTTCATCAAAATCGGACCAGCTTTCCTGAAAAATAATTCCACAACGTGGGTCAGATATACTGGTGAGTTCATGCCGTTACAAATAAATATTTCATAAAGTTAAAAACCGTTTTATATTTAAAATAACTTTATGTATTTTCGAAATCCTTTGAAAACATCTTTAAAACAATTGAAGCCTGAGCTCACACATAACATATTTCAATCAAGACTTCAATATCAAAGAATGTCAACCATATACGTTGACCTTTAAATTAAACCACATTTCTTAAATTCGTCCATCTACATTGATGGCGAAACTTATCAACACATCATACATGCATAATCTTATGGGACCGATAGCACAGCCAACCGATCAACCATATCCACAACATACATAAATATTAAGGGACCGATAGCACAGCCAACCGATCAACCTTATTCACCTGAGACCGATAGCACAGCCAACCGATCTAACATACACACACAATCCTGACATCGATAGCACAGCCAACCGATGTAACACACACACACAATCATGACATCGATAGCACAACCAACCGATGTAACACACAATCCTGACATCGATAGCACAGCCAACCGATGTAACACACAATCCTGACATCGATAGCACAGCCAACCGATGTAAAACACACACACACAATCCTGACATCGATAGCACAGCCAACCGATGTAACACACACACACAATCCTGACATCGATAGCACAGCCAACCGATGTAACACACACACACAATCCTGACATCGATAGCACAGCCAACCGATGTAACACACACACAAAATCCTGACATCGATAGCACAGCCAACCGATGTAACACACACACACACAATCCTGACATCGATAGCACAGCCAACCGATGTAACACACACACACAATCCTGACATCGATAGCACAGCCAACCGATGTAACACACACGCACACAATCCTGACATCGATAGCGAAGCCAACCGATGTAACACACATTCAAGCATAAACAATTGCATAATAATTTTCAAAACTATGTGTGTACCTTTCTATATCAAAATAATATATACATATAGTATATACATAAAACATACATCGATACAAGGCATGTAAACATATAACACCGCAACACATATATCACACAGTATGTTAAAATATGAGACTTTACGAATACCGAAATGTAAAAACATGTACTCACAGAAATCGTTTAACTACGGTATTACTCCGTCAATGCTCCTTTAAACAACTCCGTTAATTCCCTTGGTCCTCCGACTCGATAGCTCGACAACTTGTCGAATCTAGTTAGGATCAAAATATTAATTCTCTTAATTAATAAAATCCTAACTCTAGAATTAACTCTATACAATATTAATTCAATTTAATTAATTAATTCTAATCCCCAAATAATTTCTTATTTAATAAGTTCATAACTTATTTTATTCATGTAATTTTTTCTTTACTTATCTCTTTTTACACATAAAACCATTATTCAGAAATATTCATTTAAATATTTCATTTTTCATAAATATACTTTATTATATAAAATATATTTCCTTATATCAATAATACTTTCCACTTCAAGGTTTATTATTTAAATTTATTAAAACATCCCCGTATTATCTTAAATTCCACTTTTGGTTAAAATACCAAAATACCCTCAAACTTTTCAAAATTGACCATTTAGGTCCTTTCGTAATTCAATTGATTTTAATATCGACAAAATTACTTAAAATATCCAAAATCATTTTACCTCAGATTATTAACAAATATAATCTGGAAACTTTGGCTAACATACCATGTAACCTTTCAACTTTGGAAAAATACGATTTAACTCAAAAACTCTAGTTTTCGGCAAACATATCCAATTCTTTCAAAAATCATCAAGATTCTTTAAAATTCTCAAAATCATTTCACATCAGATTATACACATCAATAATCTGGAAATATGGTTAAAATACTGATTGGTCCTTTATTTTCTTAAAAAAAATACATTTTAAACCTAAAACTTTAAATTTTGACAATCAAGTCCAAATCAATTGAAAATCACATCAATCAATCCTTTAAATAGTCTAAGCTTACTCATCAACTCAATTTTATGATCTCACATTTAATTCATAGACATGCAACACAATTTAGATTAAAATCGAAACTTTTAATTTCTTAAGTATTCATCAATTATGGATAATCCAATCAAATTAACCAAAACATATTTATTTTAATTATCATACTAAAACAGCAGCCCCAAAATTAAAATAAATTATTTTTCATAATTTTAACAATTTTAACAATTTAAAACCGTATAAACAATTAATAATCAAAACCGATTATTAATCCGTCAAAACACCTCAACTAAATCAATTAAATTCCATAAATAATCAACATATATATTTCATACATTTTTCATGAATAATTTCTGTCCGGAAATTAAAATGACAAAAATACCCTTTTTAAACATTTTTTTACCGATTAAACTATTATAAAAATTAAACCCGATTAACAAACCATTAAAAATTCACCATTAAACATTTATTCACCATCAACCCAACATCTAACTCAAACATAAACCAATTTATTTCCAGAAATTTAAAATTCATTTATTTATCATTTTTAAGCGATTTTTAAGCCTTTAAAACTATTAAAAATCGAACTCCAAACCATTAAATTAATACCCGAAATGTTTAACATTTTTAATCCACAAAAATCACACTTTAAAGCATATTTTAACCTCATGAAGTAGATCAGCCCAGAAATTAAAAATAATAATTTAATTTCACGGAAAAATTAATTCAAAACCGAAACCCATCTCTTTAAACTAATTACCCACTATTTTTAACACTTTTAATCCATGAATATCACATTTTTAAACATATATAAAAATAGTATTTAACATCAGCCCATAAATTAAAATTAATTTAATTTCCCATATATAAAAATTAATTCAAACCGAATATATCAAAACTATACACAAAAACCGAATTAAACACAATTAAACCACAAATTTCAACAACTAAAACACATAATATAAGCTTATTAAACATCAGAAAATAAACACAAAGTTTTGAGCTAGCGATTATACCTTGATCCTACATGCAATTGTAGATTAGTAATTAGCGGGTGATTTCCAACGTTTTTCGTTAAGGAATTATTGAGAAATAACAAATGAATAATATAGCTAAGGGTAAATGGTGAGTTGAGAGCATTCAACAATGGAGGTAAAAGAAATTTGCTGGAAATGAAGTGGGGAAGAAGACTTAGGATATTTATTAGTCTAGGCAAAATTACAAGTTTGCCCTTGTGGCAATTTCGTAAATAAAAGTAACTTTTGCAATATTCGAAATTAAACTTTCTCATTAATTTCCGAATAGTATTTCATGAATATTAACCTCCAAATTATCATCTCGGGATGTCTATTTTATTTTATAATAAATTTTCTTTATTAATTCTGCAGTCCAATTGCAGTCCGGCTAAAATATACTTTTTCGTCCAAAAATTCTCAAATTTATTCCTTGGACTCCAAATATATTAATAAGCTTCCTCGATTATTTAAATTCTCAATTTAAACTTAAATAATACGTTTCCTTAGTCCTGATTACTTAAATCCTGACGAACCCAGCGGTTCGATTTGAGCTGCATTGTTCTTTAAATTTCTGCACTGTTTTTCATTCAAATTTTATGAAATAAAATTCATAAAATTGAAGAGGACGTCGATAGCTTCGATTTGACATATAGATCATCGAATTCTGATGTCGGAATAGGAAGATATGAATTTTGGAAATTCGTCATTCCAAAATTGTCATATTATTATACTTATCCAAAAAAATTTCAAAATAATTTCTTATGATTCCAATATTTTTATGGGCTTCCCTACGTATTTAAATTCTCCATTTTGAATTTAAATATCCCTTCTTATAATCCCGATCGTCCAAATTACGACATATATCTTAATTTAATAATTCAAAATTCCGGGTTATTACATTCTCCCCTCCTTAAAATAATTCGTCCTCGAATTATAATATCACTTACACTCCAACATTTTCTTTCCTACATCATCAATACTTCTTTGGAGACTTTTCCATTTAAGTCTCAGAATATTTCATACCATATTGTTCATTACTCTATAAATATATCTCCTTATTTAGGCCTTACAAGGTATATTTTCCTTGTCCTATTCCTTTCTTTACATTACAGAGCCAATGTCTCAGCGTACTTACGTTAGAAACTTATCTATTTAAAATCACTTTGTTTTTCCACTTATAAAATCATGCCATAATTGTGCACCGGTGTGATGACTTCTCTCATCACCAAGAGTTGCAATGACATTACTCTTTTTTTTTTCAACATACATAATGTACATGATGCATGTCCTAATAGTGAACATAATATGAATGTAGTGATGCAATTCTATTCGTGCCAATGCAATGCCGGCATAAATCGTCTCCGGGCACAATCATGTGTTTATAAAACATTCCTTTTTCATTAAACACATTTGTTTTTATAAAAATGGCGCCATCGTAAGTTTCTATAGACATAGGGCTCTGCGAAATCACTTATTCCAAAAGATTTTTATCTTCTCTTCTCTTATTTGCCTTGAAGTTTGGTTTCCATAGCCAAAACATTCATCTCTAACTTCGTTCAGTTGTGAGGGGTTAGGAATTTTACCAAATTGGATTAATGCGCTTTCCAGTTGTCTTACACCGTCGACAACTTGCACAAAACTCCTGTCTCTCTGACTCAACAGTCCTATAAACTGAGGTCATAATCCCTTCACAAACATGGGGTTTACTCCGACTCGATCTGTCATCAAGTCTGGAGCAAATCTGCTCAATCGATTAAACTCGGTAACATATTCCTGAACAGATCTGTTACCTCGAGTTAACGATAACAGTTTGTCCCGGTTACCTTCGATTACCGCAAACGGTAAGAAGAAATCCTTATATCTGGTCACAAACTCTGCCCATGTTATATGACCCATTATTGGTCCAATTACTTGTCGAAACCAATCCTTGGCTGGACCTTTCATCGACATCTCCATTAACAACATTGTCTGTCTTTCGTTAGCTTGAAGTCTATGAGCATTTTGCTCGACTTCTTCCAAAAAGTCTAACGCATCACTTGATCCATCAAAATCCTTTGGGTTCAGTTTTACGTATGCTAACACCAGATCTCTATCAAAATTTCTCTCTTCTCATGCTGGTGTTGCATCTACTGTCCTATTATTAACACACAACTCCACCAATCCGTAACTTCTGTTACTAACTGATGTATATCAACATTGGGTTGTTGCGGTATTCCTGGTGCCTGCACATTCCCAGCTTGATATGTTACAGGTCCTTCTCGACCTCTACCTTGTCCACGGCCTCTATCCGCCGGTTGAACTGGTACACGTTCATTATCTAAGGCTTTTCCTAAAGTCTCGTTTAATCGCCGTGCGCTTGCACGCACTCGCATATTTCTTTGCTCAGCCATTCTAAAGCACAAAGAAATCTAAACGCGTTCTTAATAACATGATATACGTATCATGTTCGCAAAGTCTTTATCGTATACGTAGTCGCGTCTCATTCTTACTTTACGAATTAAGCTCTAATAAAATTTTCATTCGTCTATGTCATATATGGCTATATTTCACGTGTTCTATACGTTGCATACACACTATTCCATTGCATGCACATAACAATCAATCACATAACATGCACATAATCAAATCATAGCCATCACCAATACATAAAAATTAGGTTAAAAAAAAACCCAATTCATTCATGATTTACTCAATCATAACACATTCCATAAGTCTCGAGAGTATACTACTCTACGTAGACTAAACAATACTCAAAACATATAATCATTCAAGTAAACAATTCTCAACACACATGTCATCATACATATAAGCCATATCCTAATGATAATCAACTCATTTAGAAATTCTCGGCTAAAGCACATAACGCAAGTCTCGTGAGTATATCTCTCTACGCAGACTTTATCACATTCGAAAGCATATCACTCCTTTCAGTGATTACGCTATAAACATACCACATCAATTAATCAATCATACTCATAATAAACACACATTTCATAGATAATATGAGTCTCGAGAGTATACAACTCCTCGCAGACTATATACTCGAAAGCGTAATGCTTACTCGAGTAACCACAAACATATATTGTGCTAACACACATATCTAACACATATCCTGACACCACACATAGGACAGGACGTTTTGAAAAACATTTGAAAAACCGATGAAAACGTTTAAAAGACATGACTGGAAATCCTATAATCCGCAGTAATTCCTAACTTAGCCTAGTGACATTGTATATTGCTCCTAGGTAACACAACATCTACACAGACTAGCAGTGGTATCTCTGACCAACTGCACTCAATTCCCATATTAGCAGAGGTAACTGGACCAACTGCTCTGATACCACCTTTGTCACGACCCGAAATCTCGAGTCGAGACCGGCGCTAGGGAATGGGAGTGGTTGCTCCGAAACCCGTAGCAAGCCTGAAAAACACTATAAATTTTTCGCTTTTAAAAGAGACGTATGACACATTTATTAAATAACTGATGAGATAAAACATCAGAGTTTTAAATGTGCTTTAAAACATTTAAATACAATAAGACTATACTAGTCTACTGCGGACAACTAGAACTTAAAACCTTCTTTACAGTCTTTTATCAAAGTAGACTTCCGAGAAATAAACGTTCGGAAGCCTTCATCAAAATCGGACCAGCTTTCCTGAAAAATAATTCCACAACGTGGGTCAGATATACTGGTGAGTTCATGCCGTTACAAATAAATATTTCATAAAGTTAAAAACCGTTTTATATTTAAAATAACTTTATGTATTTTCGAAATCCTTTGAAAACATCTTTAAAACAATTGAAGTCTGAGCTCACACATAACATATTTCAATCAAGACTTCAATATCAAAGAATGTCAACCATATACGTTGACCTTTAAATTAAACCACATTTCTTAAATTCGTCCATCTACATTGATGGCGAAACTTATCAACACATCATACATGCATAATCTTATGGGACCGATAGCACAGCCAACCGATCAACCATATCCACAACATACATAAATATTAAGGGACCGATAGCACAGCCAACCGATCAACCTTATTCACCTGAGACCGATAGCACAGCCAACCGATCTAACATACACACACAATCCTGACATCGATAGCACAGCCAACCGATGTAACACACACACACAATCATGACATCGATAGCACAACCAACCGATGTAACACACAATCCTGACATCGATAGCACAGCCAACCGATGTAACACACAATCCTGACATCGATAGCACAGCCAACCGATGTAAAACACACACACACAATCCTGACATCGATAGCACAGCCAACCGATGTAACACACACACACAATCCTGACATCGATAGCACAGCCAACCGATGTAACACACACACACAATCCTGACATCGATAGCACAGCCAACCGATGTAACACACACACAAAATCCTGACATCGATAGCACAGCCAACCGATGTAACACACACACACACAATCCTGACATCGATAGCACAGCCAACCGATGTAACACACACACACAATCCTGACATCGATAGCACAGCCAACCGATGTAACACACACGCACACAATCCTGACATCGATAGCGAAGCCAACCGATGTAACACACATTCAAGCATAAACAATTGCATAATAATTTTCAAAACTATGTGTGTACCTTTCTATATCAAAATAATATATACATATAGTATATACATAAAACATACATCGATACAAGGCATGTAAACATATAACACCGCAACACATATATCACACAGTATGTTAAAATATGAGACTTTACGAATACCGAAATGTAAAAACATGTACTCACAGAAACCGTTTAACTACGGTATTACTCCGTCAATGCTCCTTTAAACAACTCCGTTAATTCCCTTGGTCCTCCGACTCGATAGCTCGACAACTTGTCGAATCTAGTTAGGATCAAAATATTAATTCTCTTAATTAATAAAATCCTAACTCTAGAATTAACTCTATACAATATTAATTCAATTTAATTAATTAATTCTAATCCCCAAATAATTTCTTATTTAATAAGTTCATAACTTATTTTATTCATGTAATTTTTTCTTTACTTATCTCTTTTTACACATAAAACCATTATTCAGAAATATTCATTTAAATATTTCATTTTTCATAAATATACTTTATTATATAAAATATATTTCCTTATATCAATAATACTTTCCACTTCAAGGTTAATTATTTAAATTTATTAAAACATCCCCGTATTATCTTAAATTCCACTTTTGGTTAAAATACCAAAATACCCTCAAACTTTTCAAAATTGACCATTTAGGTCCTTTCGTAATTCAATTGATTTTAATATCGACAAAATTACTTAAAATATCCAAAATCATTTTACCTCAGATTATTAACAAATGTAATCTGGAAACTTTGGCTAACATACCATGTAGCCTTTCAACTTTGGAAAAATACGATTTAACTCAAAAACTCTAGTTTTCGGCAAACATATCCAATTCTTTCAAAAATCATCAAGATTCTTTAAAATTCTCAAAATCATTTCACATCAGATTATACACATCAATAATCTGGAAATATGGTTAAAATACTGATTGCTCCTTTATTTTTAAAAAATAATACATTTTAAACCTAAAACTTTAAATTTTGACAATCAAGTCCAAATCAATTGAAAATCACATCAATCAATCCTTTAAATAGTCTAAGCTTACTCATCAACTCAATTTTATGATCTCACATTTAATTCATAGACATGCAACACAATTTAGATTAAAATCGAAACTTTTAATTTCTTAAGTATTCATCAATTATGGATAATCCAATCAAATTAACCAAAACATATTTATTTTAATTATCATACTAAAACAGCAGCCCCAAAATTAAAATAAATTATTTTTCATAATTTTAACAATTTTAACAATTTAAAACCGTATAAACAATTAATAATCAAAACCGATTATTAATCCGTCAAAACACCTCAACTAAATCAATTAAATTCCATAAATAATCAACATATACATTTCATACATTTTTCATGAATAATTTCTGTCCGGAAATTAAAATGACAAAAATACCCTTTTTAAACATTTTTTTACCGATTAAACTATTATAAAAATTAAACCCGATTAACAAACCATTAAAAATTCACCATTAAACATTTATTCACCATCAACCCAACATCTAACTCAAACATAAACCAATTTATTTCCAGAAATTTAAAATTCATTTATTTATCATTTTTAAGCGATTTTTAAGCCTTTAAAACTATTAAAAATCGAACTCCAAACCATTAAATTAATACCCGAAATGTTTAACATTTTTAATCCACAAAAATCACACTTTAAAGCATATTTTAACCTCATGAAGTAGATCAGCCCAGAAATTAAAAATAATAATTTAATTTCACGGAAAAATTAATTCAAAACCGAAACCCATCTCTTTAAACTAATTACCCACTATTTTTAACACTTTTAATCCATGAATATCACATTTTTAAACATATATAAAAATAGTATTTAACATCAGCCCATAAATTAAAATTAATTTAATTTCCCATATATAAAAATTAATTCAAACCGAATATATCAAAACTATACACAAAAACCGAATTAAACACAATTAAACCACAAATTTCAACAACTAAAACACATAATATAAGCTTATTAAACATCAGAAAATAAACACAAAGTTTTGAGCTAGCGATTATACCTTGATCCTACATGCAATTGTAGATTAGTAATTAGCGGGTGATTTCCAACGTTTTTCGTTAAGGAATTATTGAGAAATAACAAATGAATAATATAGCTAAGGGTAAATGGTGAGTTGAGAGCATTCAACAATGGAGGTAAAAGAAATTTGCTGGAAATGAAGTGGGGAAGAAGACTTAGGATATTTATTAGTCTAGGCAAAATTACAAGTTTGCCCTTGTGGCAATTTCGTAAATAAAAGTAACTTTTGCAATATTCGAAATTAAACTTTCTCATTAATTTCCGAATAGTATTTCATGAATATTAACCTCCAAATTATCATCTCGGGATGTCTATTTTATTTTATAATAAATTTTCTTTATTAATTCTGCAGTCCAATTGCAGTCCGGCTAAAATATACTTTTTCGTCCAAAAATTCTCAAATTTATTCCTTGGACTCCAAATATATTAATAAGCTTCCTCGATTATTTAAATTCTCAATTTAAACTTAAATAATACGTTTCCTTAGTCCTGATTACTTAAATCCTGACGAACCCAGCGGTTCGATTTGAGCTGCATTGTTCTTTAAATTTCTGCACTGTTTTTCATTCAAATTTTATGAAATAAAATTCATAAAATTGAAGAGGACGTCGATAGCTTCGATTTGACATATAGATCATCGAATTCTGATGTCGGAATAGGAAGATATGAATTTTGGAAATTCGTCATTCCAAAATTGTCATATTATTATACTTATCCAAAAAAAATTTAAAATAATTTCTTATGATTCCAATATTTTTATGGGCTTCCCTACGTATTTAAATTCTCCATTTTGAATTTAAATATCCCTTCTTATAATCCCGATCGTCCAAATTACGACATATATCTTAATTTAATAATTCAAAATTCCGGGTTATTACAGCAACTCTTACTTCTGTTTATTTGATTAATAGAATTCATACTTCTCATAATTTTGGCTTATCTCCTTATGAGAGATTGTATGGTTGTCTTCCAGATTATTCTTCTTTTCGTGTTTTTAGTTCTACCTGTTTTGTTCTTCTTCCTCATGTTCAGCAGAGTATGTTAACTTCACGGTCTGCTATATGTGTTTTCCTTGGTTGTGGTGCAGGATAAAAGGGGTATCGTTGTTTTGATCCAGTCAGTCATAAGCAATATGTTTCTCGTCATGTTGTCTTTCTTGAACATATTCCTTATTTTACAATTCCTGATCGTTCTCACAGTATATCTATGCATGATCTTATTCACATTGATCCTTTTACTGCTGATAATGATGAGATACGTCGTGCTAGCCATCCTGAAACTCCTACTGGCCCCTCAACTACAGTCACTACCCAATCATCTTTAGAGACTGCGAGGATACTACTGAACACCGTTATCCTGTACGAAATCGTAAGTCTACTAAACAACCTGATTTTGCTTATTCTTGCCTTTCCAGTTCATTTTCTTCATTCCTTGCTTCTATTCATTGTCTTTTTTAGCCTTATTCTTTCAAAGAGGCAGTTTTTGATCCTCTTTGGCAGCGTGCTATGGCTGAGGAGCTAACTGTTCTTCACCAAAACCATACTTGGGATTTAGTGTCTCTTCCTGTAGGAAAACGGGCTATTGGTTCTCGTTGGGTCTATAAAATTAAAACTAAGGCTGATGGATGTATTGAAAGATATAAAGCTCGCTTGGTTGCTAAGGGTTAATCTCAGGAATATGGTATGGATTATGAGGAGACTTTTGCTCCTGTTGCAAAAATGACTACAGTTCGAACTCTTATTGCAGTTGCTTCTGTTCGTCGTTGGGATATCACTCAAATGGATGTTAAAAATTCATTTCTGAATGGCGACCTTCATGAAGAATTCTATATGGTTCCTCCTTCTGGTATTGATCACCAACGTGGTGAAGTTTGCAAACTTAGGAAGGCTCTTTATGGTCTCAAACAGGCTCCCCGTGCCTGATTTGAGAAATTCTCTACTGTGATTACTTCTCTTGGTTTTTGCCCAAGTAACCATGATTCCGCTTTGTTTGTCAAGTGTACCTCGGCTGGTCGAATTTCGCTTTCTCTTTATGTTGATGATATGATTATTACAGGTGATGATGTTGTTGGTATTATCTTGTTAAAGTCTAAGTTGACTCGAAGTTTTGCTATGAAAGACTTGGGTCCCCTTTGTTACTTCTTGGGTATTGAAGTTGCTTCTTCTCCAAAAGGGTATCTTCTTTCTCAATCTAAGTATATTTCTGATATTTTTGAGCATGCTCGCCTCTCGGATAACAAGACTGTTGATACTCCAATTGAGCTCAATGCTCGATACTCTATTTCAGATGGGTCTCCACTGCCAGATCTGAGTCTTTATAGAACGGTTGTTGGAAGTTTGGTTTATCTCACTATCACTCGCCCTGATATTGCCTATGTTGTTCACATAGTCAGTCAGTTTGTTACTTCTCCTACTACAGTTCATTGGGCTGTTGTTATTCGCATCTTGAGATATCTCTGTGGCACTCAGTTTCAGACTCTTTTGCTTTCCTCTACTCCATCTTTGGAGTTATGTGCTTACTCTTATGCTGATTGGGCTGGTGATCCTACTAACCGCAAATCTACTACTGGATTTTGTATTTTTCTGGGTGATTCTCTTATCTCTTGAAAAACTAAAAAGCAGGATGTTATATCTCGGTCTTCAACAGAGACCGAATATCGTGCTATGGCTTCTACTACTTGTGAAATTGTCTGGTTGCGATGGTTGCTTGCTGATATGGGCGTTTCTTTGCGGCGACCAACTCCTTTGCACTGTGATAATAAGAGTGCTATCCAGATTGCTCATAACTCGGTTTTTCACGAAAGGACCAAGCATATTAAGATTGACTGTCATATTACTCGCTATCATCTTCAGAATGGCACATTGACATTGTCATTTGTTTCTTCCTCCTTACAGCTTGCAGATTTGTTTACTAAATAATTGTCATCTTCCCGCTTTCGTGTTTTGACTGACAAACGCTCGATGCTTATTGCTATCGCATCATGAGTTTTAGGGGGGATGTTAGCATTATTAATATCTATTGGAGTAATGGCCAAGTATAAGACCTGGAGTTGTGGCAAAGTATAAGACTTAAAGTAGTGTCCAAGTATAAGATTTTTCCTTTATTATTGCTTAGCTTTGTTTATATAAGGGCCTCCTATATTATTTTAGGATTTAGGCTTTTCTCTTCTATTGTTAGCCTCTATTCCTTTGTATGTTATTCTTCTATTCAAATCAATGGTTTTGTATATCTCCATAATGTTGTCAAACACAAGACAACCATGAAACACCACTATAACATTAATTATGAGAAAGACTAACCTTAACGTGCCAAGAACGCGACCAATGGATGATTTGTGACTCGACGAAACAGATTTGCTCAAAAAAACGTATTGATTTTATCAAAGAAATGCTTTCAAGTTCCCCAACAAGATATGATATACTAGGTTTCTTGCTAGGGTCTTGAAGACATTCTTGAACGAGGTTGAGAACTCGGTCTAATTCCGTAAAAGGGCAATCACCTTTCATACGAGGGTCAACCGTTCTAGCCTGCAAAGAATTCTAACAAGGGTAAGCAAAATATCAGTTCGTAAATTAAAAACTATAGACTAACATAAGTCAAAAATTATTTACCCATTCATTATTCTCAAAAGACTTGCATTCTGCTTCAGTGGTTTTCATGCCCCTTACAAGCTCTAATATAAATTTTCCAAGGGCATTAATATTATAATTAACCACATATTCTTTGCACTCTTCAGCTCAAATTCTCCTATAACCCTAAAATCACAATGATTCATATCATTGTGTAAATACTGTATTCCCCGTGCAGTTCCTGCAGCTATGTCGATTCTGGCATTCCGGTCCAGCATTTCTCTACATTGATCCAGATCTGCAAAAATGAATAAGTCGAACCATGTGTACGATGATTATTTTTCCTTGTGGAGTATTATTAACATAGCTTTTAACATCTCCTAAATACAGAAAAATGTTTTATCAATCAAATTGTATGAAGTCTAAAAATTTGTTAGCAGTTTCCCTTAAAAGTATGCTAGACATGAAACTCAAATTAAAAGCAACGTACCCTCTGGGCTTCTACTTTGACCTAAGAAATTTTTTTATCTACAAGTGATCAAAATCAAGACTTAACATTGCAACACAAAGTCTTCCAAGAACATAAAAACCAAAAAAACAACACTACATAACCTTAGCCACAGTTCACATCACTTCAAAGTGTATTTATATATAGGTTCAGAGTTTCTAGGTTTACCCTAATACTCCAGACAATGCTCATCTATACTATATATAAATGCATGGATTGGGGGGCGGGGGGCGGGGGAAAGACAAATTTACCAAATTATCCCTTTAAACTGAATAAAGGTTTTATGGTCTTCTAATTATTTATTTATTTAAATAAATACCAAAGATATAGTGGTAATTTCCTGAAATACATGTTTTGGTAACTTATTTACAACTTTACCTACCAAGTTTTGACTTTTTTCGAATTTTTTTTATTTACGAAAAATACTTTTTTTTTCTTTTAATTTCACAAATACCTTTTTCGGTTTTTAATTTTGGTTTTTGGTTTTTTCGGTTCAGTCGACTGAACCGACCGATTGCACAACCTTATTTTTCAGTTTTTAATAATTTTTTTTTTGTAGATTGTTTTCCTGAAATTTTTTTATAGTGTACCAATAGTGTATATATAGTATTTTTATAGTGTTTTTATAGTGTAAGATTGGTGTATACATAGTCTGTATATAGTGTAATTATAGTGTATTTATGGTATTTTGTAGTGTTTTTATGGTCTACACCATAAACACTGCAAATACACCATAAACACTGTAAATGCACCATATATATACTAAAAACGGCAGAAATTCACTATAAATACACCAAAAACATACTAAAGCGTAAATATATTATAAAAGTAATACAAATGCTCCATAAATCAATTTATTATTTACAAAATCAGTAGCAATAAATAAATCTATGAACAAGAGATACCAGAATTAATAATTATATGAATAATAGAACAATTTTATAAACTAAAAATTATAGATCTACAATAATTTATTTACAAAATGTTTAAATCATTATAAAAACCTAAAAAATTACACAAATCTAAAAACGAGTAGAGAAGTCCATAGCGAGAACGGAAGAGACGAACGGACTAGCGCAAACGGAAAAGACGAACGAAAAAACGACCGGAAACGACGAGAAATCCATCGAAAGTAGACGAACGGAAGCGCGACCGGAAAGACGAACGGAGAAGACGAACGGAAAAGTAATTGGAGGAGACAAACTGAAAATCAAATGAAAAAGAAGAAGAAAAGAAGAGAGAACTTTGAAAGAGAAGAGAGAAAAAAAAGAGTAACTATGTAAAATTTTAACTTAAAATGAGATAAAACTTCTTTAAATAGTGTGTATTTTTCGTAAATAGGTAGCGTAGGAAATAAGGGAAAGATAGGACAAAATGGTGTAAATACTTGAGAAAATTACACCATTAACTAAAAAAAATGAAAATAATTACAAAATTGCATGTTGACTTCTTTTATTGACAAAAATCCTAAAAACATTTACAAAAGTACCAAAAAATAAAAAATAATTACAAACATACGGTGTATACTGTGGGTATAATGTCAGTATACTAATAAACTAATATTATATCAACATTATACCAACATTAAATCAAAATTATACCAACATTATGCATACTGAGATTTCATTAATATTAAATTAAAATTTACCAAAATTACATCAAATCGTATACTAAAAATTAAATTAATAATATACCAAAATAATACCAACATTATACTAAGAGTATACACATCAAAATATACTGAAAATTTATTATTACACCAACATTACACCACATCGTATACTAAAAATTAAACTAACAATATACTAAAATTATGCCAACAATAATTCTCTAGTTCATTACCAACTATAGTAAAAAACACATACAAAAAAATTATACATGTTATCAACTAGAAAATATAAAAAAAAAATTATAATCGATATACCAAAACTATATTGAAATTATACCAATAATAAACCAAATACTATTTTTAAATTATTTGATTTATTGTTTTAATATTCCAAAATTATACCATAATTATACTGACATTATACACATCGTACTTGTGTAAATAATTTTCATTTTATGGTAGTTTTGTAATTAATTTAAATCAGTCGAATTATTGTAAATAAAAAAAGTTTTCAGGTACTTTTGTAAATATTTTAAAATTTTAGATACTTTTGTCATCGTCCCTAAATACTTTGCCAAAAACAGGTATTTGAAAAATAATCCCAAAAATATTATAATTAGAGTTTTAATTAAAATATAATTGTATTACATATAATTTATTAACTATATTCTTCCTAATTTGTAGAAGTGAAATAACAACGTTTAGGAATTAATCGTTTAATTAATTACCAACTCTATATTATGAATAGACTTAATTAGAATCGAATTTTATTGTATTGTGCGTAATTTTCTAATTGGTAGAAGTGGAAAAGCATGTTTAGTATTAAAACATACTAAGAGTAATCGATACTCTTAAAATTACTCCACTAAAATATAGGTAAATTAAAAATTAATATACTACGTACTACTAATTTAATTATCATAAAAATTAATTAATTTTGTTAATACTCTTAACCCAATTGATTAAGATTAGAAGTGAGCATTAAATGTTAAAAACTGAATAATCGAACCAAACTAAATTTGTCAAACCGAAATATAATTTGAAAATTTAATTCGGCTAACAGTCAGAATTTTTAAATTATAGTTATTCGATTCAGTTTACGGTCACACCTAAAAGGTAGCGTAATAACCGAACTGATCGAAATTTAAAACCGCATAGTTTTGTGAATATACACTTTACCTTATTCTAACCCTAAAACCAAATTCTCTATCAAACAGCCTGAACAATTTTCTCCACTTATTCCACTATTCTTTTTCTCTTCTTTTTCGGCCCTAATTTCACTCTGTCTCTAATCTATAACCATTCCTCTCATTTTTGTTCTCCTCTTCTTTCCCAACCTTAACTAATTTCACTCCCTAAATTAATAGCCATTAGTAACTTTAGTTTTCAGCACTAATTAATTTAACTCTGTAGTTTATGTTGCACAGTTATAGGAGATTGTTATTAACATTTGATTTTTGTGTAATATACATGTACATTTTTTTTGAAATTGATCTTTGAAGAAAATGTTTAAAATTCTGGTTTATGTTGTACATGTATAGAAAATATGTGATTAGTACTTGATTTTTGTGTAACATACAAGTACATGTAAACTTCGGTTTTTGACCGAACATAACCGAACCAAACCAAAAAATTTCGATTTAGTAAAAATTTAATTAATTCGGTTTGGTGACCAAAATTTTAAAAACCGAACAGTTAGAGACTTTAACATGGTTTGGTGACCAAACCGACCGTTACTCACCCCTAATTTAGATAATTTCTAATTCAATAAAACCTCTAAATAATAGTTTTAGATAGACTTAATTTTACATTGACTAAATTTTTTAAAATAATATTAATATAATTATAACAAATTTAATTAATGTAATACTACATTTACTACTACTTTAATTCTTGTTATAATTAGTTAATATAATTAATATTCTTAATTCAATTTATACAACTACTTTCTAATCTAATAAAAAATTAACTAATTTAATATTGATTTAATATTAAATATATTGGTAGAGTTATAATAAATTATAAAAAATTATAAAAAAATACTATTGATATCACTTAATTATAAAAATAAGTAAGCATTATTTTATTTCAAATTAAAAAAAAAACAATTTAACATCGATTATTGACGAGTCATGTTACGAGCCACGTGCGTAGCACGTAATGCAAAACTAGTTATAAAAAAAATCAAGAACAATTCACTCTACAAAATCTAATTTTTTTGAGAATTAAGAACAAGTCACGTATAAAAAAATAGTTAAACATTATTATGTGTGAAGATAGTTTTATAAAAACCTTGTGGTCATATTCTGGTATAAGCTCCAGTGGTGAGTTAATGCCAGATTCTATTGTATCCAATGTCATCTGATTCTCCTGGCCCTTCGGGAGGAATCGATAGCTTCCTGCGAGCTACATGGTAAATTTCAATTCGATTTAAAACAGGTTACATAAGCAACTAGTGGCAGACTCAGAAATATTTTATAAGGTGGTCGAAATTATATTGAAATTTTATAAGATGAGTAAAATTGAAAATAAATAAATTTTAAGATGGGCAAACTATATAATTTAAGGTGACAAAATCATATATTTCAATTCCATATCAACGTTTTTTTAAAGGGACTCAAAATTATAAGGTGGGCGATTGTCCCCCATACGCTTTTCCTAGGACCGCCCCTGTAAGCAACTTACTGAAAAACCAAACAAAGGCAAGAATAGGTATAATGATGAGAAGTTTTCTAGGTAAATGAAAAGCAGGAGATACAGAAATGCAGATTGTGTAAGAAAATTACTTGAAAATAGAATCGATGTCTGTGAATCTACTAGAAATTTTAGTGTCGTGTGGCATTTGCTGCAGGAATAAATTCTAGGGCATGGGAATCGGTTCCAACTTGAAATCGTCAGGAGCTAGTAGTTGTTGAGGCATATCTGCAGAGGGCAGCGAGGATTCAACATAACACTAACGAAAGACCCACATTGCAAAAATTAATATCAAAGAAAAGACATTGCTAGCAAGAAGGAACCAAAAAACCATAGGAAAAGGGAATCTTTTATAAGTTCATATTGTTCTTGGTACAAGAAAGAAGGAAAAATAAATCTTTTCTAAGTTACTATCTTAAGATGTTAGGTGTTGACGAATTCGAATGCACAAACAACAAATCTAAAATCTTTGTTAATATGAATGATTACGTACCTAGAGTATAAGGTTCGACTCGTCTCCTCGAGAAAGATTGTTGGCTCGACCTACAACTGCAGCAATTCTCCATCTCTTAGTGAATGTGATTTCTTTCTTTGCTTTTACAAAACAATGTGTGACAGTTCTTAATCTTTGAAAACCAGGAGTAGGAAGTTTCTCTTCTATGAAAACCCAGGAGTAAATTTCAGTGGCAACTAAATGTTTACACTTTCATTGACGTACACGTGGAATGTGTCACGACCCATTTTCATGAATCGTGACCGGCGCTAGGGTATGGGTATGTTTGTACCAAAATCCGTAGCCTTGCGGATAACCAACTTATAACATTTAAAATAATGTACCTGCATAAAACCACATGCTCGGGGATAACCGAGACTTCAGCCTAATCTTGCAGTACAATATAAACAAGGCCGAAGGTACAAAAAAAACCCTCAACTTATTCAGAAAATACAAGACAGCCCTTAAACTTTTTTTGGGTCAAAAACAACCCTTTATTTTTTTTTCTGAACAAAAAAACCCTTCCGTCCAAAATCTCTGTTAAATGGTGATGTGACGCATAGGGAAAAAAATTCAAAACCATCCTTGATGTTTAAAATACTTACCAATTTTATGTTTTTAAATTTTTTTAATCATTTTCACCATCTTCTTCTTTTAAACATCAATAATTAAAACCAAATCAAATTTAACGAAACACAATCAATAATGACCTATTCTAACCACCCATTCACCCACTGATTTCCGGACCGCCGCCTCATCCGTCACCGCTCCACCCGCCACCTCCGCCTCGCCCACACTCCCACGCCGCCTCGCTCCATCCTGTTAGGGATGAACCGTTACTGTTCATCCCTAAAAATGATGACAACAGCTGTGTTTTCATCTCTAAAAGGGATGAACAGCCCCTGTTCATCCTTTTTAGGGATGAACATGAGCTGTTCATCCCTAATCCCTAAAAAGGATGAACGCCACTTTTGGCGTTTATCCCTTTTAGGGATGAACATGTCAGTTCATCCCATAAAAGGGATGAACTTTCATCCCTTAAAAGGGATAAGCATCTCAGTTCATCTCTTAAAAGGGATGAACAATGGATGTTCATCCCTTAAAAAGGATGAACACCACCGTCGGCAAAAAACATTGAATGCCGGAAAGAAAATTTCGGCGGTCGGTGAGTGGCGGCGGCCGGAAATTAGTGGCTAATTAGATTTTGATTAATTTAATTGGATTTTGAAGTGTTTATTTAGTTTTTTATAGGTTTAATTGAGTTTTAGTTTATAATTTTAATTAATTATAAGTTTTTAAATGAAGAAGAGGGTGAAAATGATTAAAAAAAATTTAAGTATAAAATTGGTAAGTCTTTTAAAAATTAAGGATGTTTTTAAACTTTATCCTTATGTGCCACGTCATTATTTAACAGAGATTTTTGATATAAGGGGTTTTTTGTTCGAGAAATAATAATTAAAGGGTCGTTTTGGACCCAAAAAAAGTTTAAGGGATGTCTTGTACTTTCTGAATAAGTTGAGGGGTATTTTTGTACCTTTGGCCATATAAACAACATAAATTTAAAGTACGCTTATCTCAAAATAATCTCCAACAGCATGGCAATATATAAAATACCATAAACACTGTAATCATGCCAAAGCTGATAAAATAATAGTTGGACCTATCCAACAAACAATAATCTAAAATATAAGTAAAAGGCTAAGACATAAATAATCTGATACTATTACTGCGGTCTAAGAGTTTAAAACAGTTCGACTTTTTTATTCTGAAAATAAAATAAAGATAGATAGATATATAGATAGATAGATAGAGATAGGGTGTTCAAAAATCAAACCGAACCAAAAACCGAATTAAAACCAACCAAAATAGACAATTAGGTTCTAAAATTATAATTTTTTCATACATTGTAGTTCAACTCGGTTTTGAGTTTTAGAAGACCGAAAAAACCGATATATTTAAATTTATTGATTTTTTTTGAATTACTATTATTTTTTAAAAAATAATACTATTTTCTTTCATATTTAATTCGTATAATGTATAAAACATTACAATTTGACTTAGATTTGATTTTTAAATTAATTATTTTTATTTTTATTTTTAGTTTTTTTGCTTTTTGATGAGTAAAATTCTAAAAAAATGCATTATTTTTCTATTTCAGTAAAACCGAACCAATATTTTTGGTCAAAGTTCCGACAATTTTCAAACCTTTAAAAAACTGATCGGTTTTAATAATTTTACCACCGAACGTACACCCTTAATTATAGATAGATAGATATTTATATTATATTAGTTGTTTTAATATTTTTATAATTATAAAGGATTGGAGCCAAAACTGCCTGTTTGAACCAGAATCACCGATATGGGTTTCAAGAAAGTTGGAACCGGCCTGCAACTAGCCTTCGCACAGTTCCAGCCCTATCTTGGTACGGTTCAGAAATTGACCAGTTTCTAGCCGGGTTTGATCGGGCTGTTTCACGGGCTGAACCGGCCCATGGCCACCTCTAGTATAAATGTTTCAAAAGTTTGGATTACCATAAAGTTTAATCTGTATATGAAGTAACAGGTCAGAAAAATTGATGACTAACATCAGAGTTTTATCATCTAACGGTGCCGATGATAGATTGTGGAGAGGAGTCAGTAGGAGGTATTTTATGAGAGGAGGAGTGATGTAGTTGTATTAGTAGAGGACTCATAATTTGGGTCTATTTATAATTATGACCACAACACTTAATTTTATGTTGCAATTGTGAAGTTGGCAGAACGGGTATCGGTTGGAGCAAAAAAAAAAAAAAAATAGGTATAACGATAAGCAGCAGCAGCAGCAGCAGCAGTGGAAGAATATGCATTAACTATGTGTTCTGTTGTGGCTTATGTCTAAATTAATGTCATTGGTAATAGTGATTTAACTATGGATATATTCGTTCTTCATCTTTATACTTTACATTATCGAACTGAACTCAATATGTTTGTCTATTCGTCTCTAGGACTAGATGAGAATTGGAGACTGCTAATTCTGTCAACTATGTTGCACGAAAACTTATCTATTCCCGTGTTTCCGCATTTCCATTAAAGCTTTTAATACTGCCAAACTGTATTCTTATAAAAAGATGTCATTTTTCCATTTCCGCGTTGCCGTAATTTCTATATGTTTTTGAAAACAGTAAGTCTGGAGATCAAAGATGGTGGTGTGACTGTTGGAATACAACCAGTTGAGATACTCCAGTCTCTTAATAATGATTTTGTTGAATTTGCCATTTTGGCATCTGCTACATAAGGGCAATGAAACTGACAATGCTCCATCCGTAAGTGAAATTGATTGATCAATAACAAGAACCACCGAAAAACAAAAACAATTTCAACAGTTTGATTTTAGTAGAGAGTAGGATTTGTTTGTTCAATGTAAATGCAACAGTAGATATGGTTATTCTCGGATAGGAAACACATAGATGCAATTTGTAAAGAAAACTATAATTGCTTTACCATGTGTCTATTTTAAATAGGAGAAACAAATTCAGAAGTAAATTTTTTTCTTGAGAATCTCAGTTCTGAGCTTTTCTGGGTGGCTGATCTTCTAAGCTATACTCCAAATGATACTTTGCTTTTGCTTTTTGATCTTATCTGCACTGCACAAGCTTTCTTTGAGATACAAGATGAAATCACGGAATAAACGATCTTGGTTTCTCATTCAATCTATAACTCACTAATTCCACCCTCTCGACAATTCCCACCCATACGTCGTGGTTCTGTTTGATGGCAGAACTCTGCAACAATCTCTTCATGGTGACTATAAAAGAAACTGTAATTCAATTAGCAGTTTAACAACATGAAGAGCATCAATTTATACACTTATTTATGACTCAAGAAACTAACCCACCTTCTGCCACCGAAGACTATCCGGCTGCTTCAGTACTACGATTGAGTTCATTTTCTCAGTGAAAGCCATCCTCCATCGGCTATAAGGTGCGTGGGATTTATGGCGAGTGTAAACACTAGCTATGTGTTTCCATCAAGTTACTATCATTCATAAAAACTAAATTGATATCGTTCAATAGAAAGTTAGGATGACAATTCTGATGATTTGTTGAACAATATGCAATCATGTTGAAGCTTCTCAAGTGTTATCCAAAGTTTTAGTTTTCAGCTGTTCCTTATCAAGCAAGAGTGAGTTCAAAGCTTTTCACACATCATAATTAGGAGAAACTGAACCGTACGGGCAAATTCAATTCTGTATAATCAAAAAAATAAATGAAATTTAAACACTAATAGAACTGAAAAAAAAAACTATCCGGACTAACTGAATCGGTGCAGTTCAGTTTGATTTTGAATAAAGAGAAAAGAGAAAAGAATTTGAATTGAATGCAGGCCCCTAATCAAGATAGATCACCAAACAATAAGTTTTTAGTTGAGAAGAAGCAGCAAAACTAGATGTCCAAATCAATATAGCAAATAGTTCTCATAACTAATGCAAAAAGCGATGATTCTAAATTAACCATCAATTAATTCAATGTTTTGATTCAACAAGGCAAAAGAATATCCATAAAATGGTACAGAACACGGCTCAACATAACAGAAAAAGAAGCTTATTTCGTGCTACTTAGCAGGGGAGAATGTTTGATGTCAGGCTACTTCATTCATCATTGCTTTTTACGCACACCTGCAACAACCTGCAAAATAATAAGTGGAACAGATTTCAGAAATTTGGAGAATTCTAGATAGAAGTAAAGACATTTCTTGGCAACGAACTGGCATCACTCATCAGCAGTGCCATCATCATGAACATGGCATGGCTAATCTCTATCATTAAGGGCCAGAATAGATAACAGTAATTATAGCCCACACAGAATCCATGATTAGCCATGCCATTAGGCTCACAGTGAAGTCGATAAATCCTACATTCCAAATCAATCGAAGACATTCTATCTGATAAACAATGTTTAAAAAACTAGCAAGAAATTGTCAGTTTCTTACTTCAAGATGGTACCTTCCTAAAAGATGATGTCAACAAACAAAATCATATGACGATAACTTCATAAGTCATAACCAGCCAACCAGGCCAGATTCCGTTAAATATGCAAATGATCTTTGATTTATCAGTTACAACAATTGTTTCCTATACTCTTACTGAAATCAACTTATTACAATATTTTAAGCACTCACCGCCATAATCCAATGAAAAGGTATTAAAAAAGTGAACAATTGCCACTAAATGCCGCTAGTATCACTATCAACTAGAGTTTAACCCTAAAATTCAAGTTCACAAGGAACAACCGTTGACTCCGATACACATCAACTTATACAAAAATTAAAGGATACGCACATCAGTCAAGGCCGGCTGAGGGACTTGCTTGCTCGTTTCAAACGAATCCAAAATCGGCCTAACCACAGCTGGAAGAAAAAGACCTAGCATTTCCACAATATAATAAAAGCTTATATAAATATGCATTCACTATGAATACATAAAATTAAGTCTATGCTGAATGAAAACCCTAACAAATAATAATTTCTAGAGGATCATCAAAACAACTATGATGCCCCTAAATTGAGGCAATTCAACAATTAAAATTCATACAACACAAATAAAAACCGGTATTACAAATCTGCCTAGAAAAAAAATTCAAATTAAGATCAGGTGATAAAAAATAATACAAACCAACACCGGCGATGAGGCAAGAAGCGGCTACAACTGGCTCCTGTACTACAAAAATTTTGAGCTTCCCCATTACTGTCATTTTTTTTTCTAATTTTTAATTTTTCTCTAATTTTTCAACCAAGAAGAAGATCCACTCTTTGCTCAGTTTTGATTCCTAAAGGCGGGCCTCTACTGGGCTTATTAAGCCCATTTATTGGCTCTTTAAAAGGTTTCTGAAAAAAAAAATATAAATCATTTTTAATTAGTAAATTTAAATAGTAAACTTTTTTAAAAAGTATTTAATTAATTTATGATATTAATAATGCACATAGTTCTCATTTAATTTCTCAAACTTTTTTCTTATTTGTTATATCTTGTAACACAACTACTTAAATAAATTATTATATTAACCCTACGACTATGCTAAACTTTGATAATCAGCTTTGGTGACTAGAAGGCGGACATTTTATCCGAAAAATGCACGACTCATCGGGGATCCAATTTGCCAGGAATTTGTTTTACACTAACAAAAAAAATGTTGTATATTTTGAAGATACATAGCGCTAAAAATTAGATGTAGATTAGAGTCTAAATTAAATCAAAAATATTTTTCTACATATAAAACACTCAATCAAATCCAAAAAGAAAAAGGATCAGTAACTATCAAGCTTCAAGATCTCTCTATATATATAGGACTCCAACCACGGTTATTGTATTATCTATTTTATTATTCATTAATTGTAGTTTTTATTTATCTTTCGAATTTAGTTTTCTTTAATTTAGATAAGTTTTTGTTCAAAAATTAGGCGTGAATTATTTACAAACTCTTATTCAAGATTTTTTCTGGTTTAATTTCAAGTAATTCTTTTTTACTTCTTTTAATTATGCAGTTCTTATTCATCATTGATCTAACTTCATATATGGCTAGTTAAATTTTTTAATTTAGAATATTGGAAGAATTGGGTGAATAACTAAATTGAACTTTAATAAACTATCTTTGTTTATTTATATAATTTTTTTATTGAACTTATGCTAGTAATTATTTAATGCTAAATTGATTTGTGACTAGACTCCCGTAAAGCAAACCGATTGAAAGTGGTAATAAGGACATAGTTACACAAAAAAATGAACCAATCCATTATGTTTGTAGTATATGATCTATATAAAAAACTATTGTTAATACGTTGATAAATTGTTGATTACTTTTATTATTCTGTAAAATGTGACCGTAAGAATAATTCAGGATGTCGGATTATAATCAATAAATCAACGACGTGTAAAAATAGAGAGTTGAAAAATATCGATTTATCTTTCATCGTATGTAATAATCAATAAGTAATGATTGATCGGTGTTAGAAACCAATTAAATTTAAGAATTTATATGAATGTAATATTTTAGGTTTATTAATCATTATTCTTTATTCTTTATTTTAATATTTTATTGTATGTTTTTAGTAGTTTAATCAAATAAAAATAATAAAAAAGATTATTTTTTAGCTTAAATAATAGACTAATTGATTTATTTAGTACTAAATTCATTCTCCGTGTGATCGATATTCTAATTTCTTTATATCCCTTTATTTGCGATATTGAATTTTGCACATCAATAATCATAATGAAGAAATAGTAATTTGATTTATCAAAAAATATAATCATATTAAAGTAGTAATGATTTATTTTATTAAGTAATATAATTACATTAAGCGGAATTGTAGATAGAGGAAGGAATTTATCCCTCATTCAGTCAATTGTCGTGGTCACGTGCCTTGCACGTGCATATCCCATTCCCGCCTAGAAATCCAAAGTCGTTATAAAAACCTAACAAACCAATAAACTTAATTATAAACTCTACAAACAAACAGTTACCCCTGTCATCTTCTTCACCCAAAACCCTAATTCTTGCTCTCTGTTAGTTTGTGCAAAATGCAGCAGAGACCGATTATAAGCTCATCTCGAGCGCAAGAAGCAGAGATCCCCGTAACGCAGCCAATTCAGCAACAACAATTCAAATATTCTCCGAGACACTCAATCACAGAGGATGATTCTTGGCAGCTTCCGCTCTACTCTCGCTCTTCAACTCTTTTCAAGAAATCTTCTTATGAGAAGCTGGTTCATGCTGTTCCCCTTGTTGTCTTGATCTGTCTCTTTACCCTTTGGTGGTTCTCTTATCCAGGTACTAAAAGATTACCCTTTTTCTTGTTTTGATTTCAATTTTTGATTTTTTTTATCTCCGTAATTGGTTTATTTTGATATATTGGTTTCTGGTTTCTGATTTAATTTGGTATTAATTAAATTTGTTCAAGATTACCCTTTTTTGGATATTGTTAAAGATTGTATCTTTTCTTGTTTTTGGTTCAGTCTTTGGTTTGTTTTATTTACTTGGATTTTTGATATGTATCTCTTTAATATATTAATTTCTGAGTTCTGATTTAATGTGGTAATAGTTGATTTCTTTCAAGATTGCCCTTTTTTTTGTTTTGGACTATATTAGTATTTGAAGGAATTAATTATCCTTTTAGTTTCAATCTTTGCATTATCTTCTTTGTCGGGTCATGATGATTATCTTGGTTAACTAAGTTTTATCACCATATATTGATTCTTGGTTCTGATCGGTAATGTTGATTAGATTGTGTAGATAACAATCCATAAGCAATTTACAGTTTCTGTTCTTTATCTTTATTCGTCACATTGTCAAATTGAACTCTATATGTTTGTTTATTTGTCTATGAGAATTTATTAGAACGGGAATCTACTAATGCTGTCAACTATGTTGCTCAAAAACTTAATCAGTCCCGTGTTTTGGCATTTCGTTTAAACGCTTTCGAAACTCCCAGACTCTACATTTAAAACTTATTCTTGTAAAAAATGTTATTTTCTGATTTCAGCTTTGACTTAATTTCTGTATTTTGTTGGAAACAGTAAACCTGGAGATCAAGGATGGCGAGATTGTCGGAATACAACGAGTTGAGATGCTGCAGTCTCTTGATAATGATCTTGTTGAATTTGCTATATTGGCTTCTGCTACACCACCAGAGGCAGCAGTTTCTCAGAATATCACAATGAAGAACAACGAAACTGATAATGCACCTTCGGTAAGTAAAATTGATTGATCAATCATGTGCCAGATAAGATGGAAACGAAAAATCAATAATTTGATTTTAGTATAGAGCAGGATTTGTTTGTTCAATGTAAATATAACAGTAGATATGGTAGTTCTCTATCAGGAAATACTTAGATGCAATTGTAAAGAAATCTATAAATGCTATTGAGCATGTGTCCACTTTACATAGGCGAAATGAATTCAGAAATGAAATTTTTTTCTTGAGAATCTCAATTCTGAGTTTTTTGTGTGGCAGAAGTTGAAAATTTGATCTTCTGAACTATATTTCTAAATGGCACTCTTTGTTTTTGCTTTTTGTTCTAGTCTGCACTGCAAAATCTAGGTTCCTCGTTGCATCTATAATTCACTAACTTCGCCCTCTCGACAATCCCCCACCCATAAGTACAGTGTTGTGGTTCTGTTTGATGGCAGAATTCTGCAACAATCTCTTCTTGGCGACTGCAAAAGAATTTGTGATTCGTTAGCAATAACAACACAAGTAGAGCATTGACACTTTTGATTCAATCAACTAACTAACCCTTTGCCATCGAAGACTATCCGGCTTCTTTAGTACTACGACTGAGTTAATTTTCTCGGGAGAAGCCATCCTCCATCGGCAATAAGGAGTGTTGGATTTATGGCGAGTGTAAACACTAATTATCTGCCTCCTTGCTCTATCATACTTAGTATTACTCATATAGAAAATGAAAGGCTTGAGACATGGATGTTTTGTCACAGGCCTTGTGTTGAATGCATATGCAGTGTAATCGGCTTTTCGATACCAATTGAGGAATGTTCTTGTGGGCATTTCGAGCTCTCTGGGAGAGATAACTCCTCTCCAGATTTGAACGACGAATCCCCAGGAAACTGAGATCGACCAGTACCTTTTCTTGTCGTAGCAGATTGATTGCTGCATTATGCTGCCTGAATCAAGGGCGACTGATTGGAATAGATGTTGTATGGCTTTAGCTCTAGTCATGTGTGGAAATACTGGCTGTACTACATCTAGGTGATGAAGTGTTGCCAGTGGAGTCACAGGATGAGCTCCTAGAAGGCCTAGTAGGTCTCCGTAGACATCGTACTGCATAAGCATAATCAACAATCAATCATTTCTGATCTATCAAGAGTTTCAAAAGCATTTCCGTAAACAAACAATTTTTTTAAAGAAAGTTTATGAGTTCAGATTTAGAGTTTCAGAAGCATTTCTGGAAACAATAACGAAACAGTGAAATAGAGGATTTGATAGTGTGTCGTCCACTAGGTGCATATGTAGCATGGAAATAGAAATATTAAAAAGGAAAACGTCATTTTTTATACAAAAAGAAAGTATACAGTTTTAGTGTTACATAAGCGTTTTCAGAAATATAAAGAAACGTTTAAATGTAAGATTCGAGAAGTTTTGGCTCGGGACTCGAAATTCTGAATTGTTCAAAGAGACATACCTGATGAAATCCAGCTTCTTTGGTTAGTGGTACACCAAGCTCAGCCATACAAGCCTGAATCCTGTCATCACTGCCATACAATCCAGGATATCTCTGAATGCATCTATCTTGCATCTTAGCCAACTGTTGCGCCAACGGGTAACTTATCGCAAATCCACCACCCCCATACGCCATAGCATAAGAGAAATATATATTCTGAAGATGACTTTCCGATGAGCTACCAACGTAATACAATTGCCTATGATCATATTTTGACAGAATTCTCACCACATTGTCGACAACGAAAACAGTATCGTCATCTCCCATAACGAACCACCTCACATCCTTCAATCCGAGCTTCAACGTTTCAGAAATCACCCGAGAAATCCTGATTGCTGATCGGTGTCCTTGCCTATTCGAGTACTTAAATTTCGAGGTATCCGAAGAAACTCGAATTTCCGGCAAATTTTCGTTTCCTCTAGTCCTTACTCTTCTATCCATCCAAACTATCCCTCGTGTCTGCCCCGGCTTCCACCATATCTTGACATACTCCTTCCGCTTCTCCCACAAATTCGCGGACGCTGCAATCCCGAAAACAATGTGCTTTAATCCTGTCTTGTAAGACTGTGATCTTTGAGGTATTTGAATAGGTTCTTGTAAGGAAACATGTTTTGGTTCTTGTTCTTGATCTTGATCTTTTTCTTGGTCGTTAAGGTTCGTCATATTGCTTAGGAATTCGAGATTTTCTTCGTGCGTAATGCATTGACGATCCTTGATTATGAGAAGATGATAAGAGTAGATAATGTATAGCATTGCAAAAATGAAAAACAACCATATCATAGTCTTTCTAAATCCTAATTGTAGCACCCTTAACATTTTCTTGATTCTTGGCACTAAATTTCAAGTAATGTGGTTGATTTTTGGGTATAGTTTTTCTTATTTTTGCTTCAATGGAGATGGAAATGAGATTAAGAATGAGAGTTCTTCGGATCTAAAGCAACAAAAATGTAAAAAAGATGAATTATATTTCATTTTAATTAATTATTTTTGGTTTTGGTTTTGTGGTTTGAGATTAACAACTCAACTGCGAGTATTTCTCAATAGAAGTAATTTATGAACCATATGAAAAATAATTTTTTTAGTTATTAACTTAATGACACATTTAGTCTAGTGGTGTTAGGATCCCATCAAGCTACTTAACAACTTTATTACTAAGTTATACTTGAATGGAGTATAGAGTCTTATTTAGACAATATCAATGTTTTTAAAATGGCCTTATGGTCCAAAAATATCTTATCCTTTTCCACTTTCTTAGTTGTATTCTAATTTTTTTTTCCAATTTTTAGTTTCAATTATATATTTTTTTAAAATTATTTTTTTACTCTTAATAAGTTTTAATTATGTCCTTGATATTTGAGACGTAGTCTTAATAAACCCTTAATGTTTAAAAAAATACTAAAATTTGAGACTGTGTCAAAATATAAAAGACATATTTGAAATTTTTCCAACCGAAAAAACTCCAATACGGAATAAATGAATACAATGAAAACTAAATATCAAAAAATGAAGTAAAATAAAAGATTTTAAAAGTTTGAGATATAAATAAAAAATTTGAAAAGGTGAGGTATATTTTAATGATTAAGCCTTTTATAATCCGATTGGACCGATCTCACTGGTTCGACTAATTCGACCGGTTTAAATTGGATTGTTATTAATTGTGGAAAACAATTGAAAAAAGAAGAAGAAGAAAATTCAAATAGTTGAAATAAAAGTGAAAGAAAGTACATTTTAACAATAAAAAAGAAAGGATGAACCATGAAGTTGAATCAAGTTATAAAATCCATACTTATATACAAAATAAAATATAAATTACATGGGAAAAAAAACCCTAGCCGTCTCTCTCTTTGAGAAACCTCTCAAACCCTAGTAAGTTTTCTTCTTTTTGTCATTTGGGAGGTGGTTTTTGGCCATTCTTGGCCTAAAATCACCTCCCTAATCTCTCATATTCAGTCTTTTTAGCTTTTTTTATAGTTATTGTCTTTAATTTTGAATAAAATTTCTTTCTTAGCCATTTATGGTCTAGATCTAGAAATTATTTTCTATTCTAGTATCTTAATTTCATTAGATCTGATCTAATCGAAATTAAGAGTAGTTTTTTTTTCATCGTTAGAGATGAAATTGTTTTTTGCGATGCAAGCGACTTGGATCTCTAAAACAATTAGAGCCACCATCTTACGACGGATTTCACCAAATATCGGTATGTTTTGCGTCAATATCGATGATGTCTTTAATGTTCAAGAGAAGAGATATGTCACAGAAGATGTGATTAGGTACTTTAACGATGAAGTTATAGCTGCTAGCTGTAGCAGTCGTGCGATTAAAGTTAGTATTATCATGGCAAGCGAAGCTAATCTAATTCCCTTTATTTTAAAGGTTGTAATGGATGCCTTCAACAACAACTCTTTGCTTTGTAATATTATCAGTTTGATAGCAAATGACTACTTTAGCTTAATTGAGATGCATAAATGTTGTTTTAATAGAAAATCTCATGTGGTAGCATATGACTATTTTAGTTTATCTAATTGGTTGGGGCATGTCCCTCCGATTATCAAATTCTATGTATTGGCTGATCAATCAGCTTTTGATTAATAGAACTTTTTATCTCAAAAAAAAAAAATATAAATTACATGGCGTCAAATTTGAATTATAGATGTTCTGTCCCCTTTAAAAAAAATTACGTTTCGGTTATGCATATTTATTTCAATTTTCATTTTTTCCATACTATATTATCTGAAATAAAAGTATAGTAAAATTGTTCTAATATTACTCTAAATTATAGAAAAATATTATATCACTAGTATATAAAAAATATAGTAAAATACACAAATAATATGTTATAAATATTTATATACACTTAAAAGTAGGGCTGTGTAATCAGCGATTTTGGTGACCGAACCGGAAAAGTTAAAAACTAAAATTGGATGAAAATTCAAAACCGAACCGAAATCGAAGTTGGTTCAAACTAAAATTAAAAAAACCGAAAAAATCTCGGTTTGGTTTGATATAAAAACCAATTTTTTTAATTTTTTTTTCAGTTTTCTAATAAAAAATTAAAATATCATTGATTAATAATAACTTTACATATGTTATTAGTATATTTATTTATTATCTTAGATATTAAATATAATTGAAGAAAAAATCCTAAAAAGTATAAATAAATATATTAATTTTATTTTTTCAAAAAAAATTGTTATTTGATGCTCAAAATCGCAAGTATACGATAAATCAAGTAATATAATGATAAATAAAAGTCGAAACCACGAGAAATTGAATTTAGTACCAAAATAGTTAGCTAAACTATTATTTGAGCAATCGAATAATTGATATATTTATGTTTTGAATTAAAATAACGAAAACAGAAAATATTAAATAAAAGAAATTAACAATGATAACAAACAACTTAGAATATTGCTTTCGTATGAATTATCGATGCCTTATAAATTTAAATCATATCAATTAATTGTAGTTATTACATGCAATGAGGATAGATCGAAAATCACTAATCCCGCTTTCGGGCTCGAACTAGCCGATTGATTATAACTCGAGTACCCCGAATCGTGCTTACTGTCACGGCTTACATGACAATAGAAAATAACCCATAATTATAACCAAAGTATTAAGATCAAATTATCCACATAAACAACATAACGCAAACATGATGGTCGGACTCATATTTTATAATTATGTCTTTATTACCTCTTCCGATCAAATTGCTTAAATCCCCTCCTCACTATTCAATCTTAAATCATGCAATTATTGCCAACTAATCACAAGCATTAATCTCAATAACAAAAGGTTGTATTAACAAAAAATATATAATTTTAGTTTTCAAATTTCAAATCATAGATTCGTATTATTCACAATATTCTAAGTCAATAAATTTAGCTAGGCATAATAACAGCAAGCAAACAAACAATAATGAATTGCATAATTAAAGAGAAAAGAAATCAAACTTGATTTGCCTTAAAAATAATCATCTTCAATGAAATCTTGAAATCCAAATTGTGCTTGAATGATTTTACAAGTTAAATTAAAGAACTAATCTAAAAAATAAAATTAAATTAAATTAAACTAAACTAAACTAATAAATAAAGAATGGAATGATTTATTTACATAATGAATTGAATGATTCAATAGCCCTGAGCTGAGCTCTATTTATAGAGGTCTTGAAACTTGAGTTTTGTCATAAGTCAATCTTCTTTTAGTATTAAAATAAAGTGTAAAGAAACACTTCTAATTCAAATTGGACTTCGATCTTTGATGCTCTCAATTTTCTAGAAGTAGAAAATTTCACATTTTATGTTGTAAAACAAGTCCGAGTCGAATTAGGATCGATTCCCGATGAATTTAGCGCATTCCAGATAATTTTTTTGTCACTTTTCACTTTGATCCCGCCGGCCTCCAAATCCTGTCGATCGTCAAGATTACTCAATGGCCGGCAGGGCAGCTGTCCAGATGTGATTCCTGCCGGCCTCCCAATCCTGTCGGTCGTCGGGATTGCTCATGGCCGGCCGGACTAATTTCAGGGGCAGCCACCAACTTCGGAAAGTCATAACTCTATGCACACAACTCCAAATGACTTGGTTCTTGATTCATTAGAAAGTTTGAGATGTCTCTAAGGAATCGGAAATATCAAATCAATGGAGAAAGATCAAATCTGCAAGCAATCTAATGCGGCGTGCAATTTGTCAATCTTTAAAACTCCATAGGCTGAGTTAGACAACTCTGAATGCTGTAATTTTTGATGTTTTGGAAAGTTTATGATGTCTACAACAATTCATATGAAGAACACTTTCTCATTTGAAGTATTGAATATGAACAAAACTATCCGTTCATAAATAAGGATCAATTTGACATATTTTCTTCGTTTCTTTGCAAATTCCTTTGATTCTCGGTTCATGACTTTCTTGCATAAATCACCTACAAAATAAAACCTATTCAAGCATAATATCCTCAACATAATAAATAACTCACACATTATATTAAGAAAAGGCAATATATAAATTAAGCGTATTATTATTCAGTTTTTTCGATCGGTTCAGTTTGTAAGAACCTAAACTGAATTAAAAATCGAATATTAAATTTCTAAAATGGCAAAAACCGAATCAAACCGTATGTGTGTCCTGCATTTGAAAAGTAAGTGAATCAGTATATTATTATTATTATTAATTACACTTTTCCTTTCTTTTGTCACTAATTTTATTTCGTTGTTAGTTTCTCTTTAAAAAAAAATCATAATGAGTATTGTAAAAGAGTCAATCAACTTGCACCTTATTCAGAATTGACTCAAAAAATATTCGAAATTGAATCGAATAATATCGCGTCGAGTTCAAACTTCAAAAATACTTTGTTCGATAAGCTCATAAACCTAATTGAGCTCTAATTAATTATTTATTTACCTTATATATATTATATTTGTATTTGTATGAATTTTTTTTAAAATTTATACATATAATCGAGTTGAGTCGAGTTTATGTCTCAGATATTCTAACTAGAAATCGATCTTTTAAAACAAAACTCAATCGAGTTGAGTTGAATTTCGAGTTTTAGATTTAAGAATCGGGTAGAGCTCGAACTTAACAATGTTTCAACTTGAATGGATTCAGTTATATCTCTAATTAAAATACCATTACATTCCACACAACTCTCTTCAAAATTATCCATATAATTTTTCCAAAAAAGTATAATTAAATTAAATTTATTTATCGTTATTTTAACTAATTTCTTTATCTTGGTCCTGCTCAGAATTTCATATTAAAATCAATGTCTTTTTTTCCTTTTGTGAAATGTTATTTTAGATTTTATTTTTAAGAAATTCAAAAGATTAATTAGATGGAAAGTGAGGGACTCACACGAACTCAATCGAATAAAATAGGAATGGGCAAAACAGCCAAGCTATCGAACCGTTTTACTAAATCGAAATTGAAACATTGAACCAAAATGAATGGTTACTCGATTAACCTGTTTAGGTTTATGTTAAAATATTTAAACTTTATAATTAATGATTTAAGTTTAGCATTTAAACTTTTAAAAACTGTTTTTAATAACCGATTAACTGGTTGCAAATAATGTAATTTTTTGATAAATTATAATATATATATGCACACATACTCGTAAAGAAATCTAAATAAAAAATATATAAATAGAGTTTTATTTGGTTAAAAATAGATGGAATGAAATGAATGAAACTACAATTTTCATAGATTATGCATAAAATTTCATTCCATATATTTTTTTAATTTGAATTTCTAATAGTTATATGGTTAAAAATTGTAAAACCAAAAATAATCAATTTTAAATGATCAACCGATTTTAGATATTTGTTTTAAAAATTATACTATCATGAATCGGTTAAATAACACTTATGAATCGATTAATTAGTTCTTGTCCAACCCTAATTCAAAATATTAAAAAAGGAATGAATTCAGCCAAGGATTGGCAAGTTTTAGATTTTTTTTTTCAAAAATGTCAACTTGGTATTTAAATATTTTTTGTTAAGCTCAAGGAGCAACATGATCCTTTGTCTATTTATAAAACATATCAATAATTAATGATTTAAGATAATGGATGCTTTTAAGATATTTAGAAGTGTAAAATAAGATAATATTCACTAATGTCTACTCACAATGCCAAAATTTCCCCAATGCTATAGTCTTCTGATGGAAAATGAGGAATTATAAGGTACTAGAAAAATATTATAAAATTGTGTAGGGGCTTATTCACTAGGTTGAATGTAATGTAGAAAAGGGCATATTGTCCAAACATTAAGATTTTTGCATAACCTATGTGTAGTCCAAATCAAATTTGACACTACAAAAGTAATCAAACACAAGTTCAACCAAATCCACTTTGGTTTTTCTTAATTTGTGGATTGAAGAAGATGATGCTTCAATTACAATATGTTATGTCTCCATCAATTTTCAAACATTATCGACAACAACATAATATTTATTTGTCTCAATTGATCTCAATTTTTAGCCATGAAAGGCAAGCTGAATTTAAATGTATTTATAAAATTGTTCCGAAAAAGTGTGATTGTTCATGAATAGTTGACCGCCGTGGCCGATTTAGAATACTAGAAAAGAGTAAAAGAAAAATGTTGGATGACCGTAGAAAGGATGAAATGAGACGATCGAGAAAGCAATCAAATGACGATAAAAATAACCGTGACTGACAGTTAGAAAAACAAATGTTCATCCGCTCTCCTTTCCGCTCTAGTTGAGAAAAGCAAACATGGTGAACATTCCTAAAGGAACAAAATATGTAGAAACAATATGAACCATCAACATTATTTTAAAGATAATCTTTCGTTAAGAAATCCTTGATTGTTTATAAAAAAAAATTATGAATCTGAGCGTATTAATTGCATTAACAGTGAGTAATTTCTACATAATTGAGATCAACATCAAAATCAATTGTACATTGGTGAACCAATTGATTTGTATTGTGAGAGTAATTCATATATATCAACAAAAAAACGACAAAATTAAAGAGTAAAAGAATAAAAATTTATAAAAAATAATTAAATTAATAGCAAAATAAAATATAATCAAACCAATACAAAATATATATATAGTATGAACCAATGGGGGTTCGTCCAAGTGGTAAGCGGCTTGGTATCGCTTAAGCAAGGTTTCGGGTTCGAGTTCTTGTGAATGCAAAAAATTCCCACTAGAAGACTCACCCACCATGTCAGATGCGCGACGCGGGTCGGATCCGGATTAGTCAGGGCGAAACCTTGAAACATATATATATATATATATATATATATATATATATATATATATTATGAGATGGAGGAATGAGTAGTTTACTAATATTAATTCAATAGATTATAAAAAGAAAAGTAGTTAGAGATCAGTACTCTAACACCTAAAACTTAATCACTGCAGAAAATTTAATCACTAAACAAGAAAAAAAAAACTTAAAAATAATGCAAGGTATATCTATTATGTCGTACATGCTCTTCGAAACCCTAAAAATACATAGCATATATATTTATACACCTAAAACGTCCATTAAAAGAGAATACGTTCGCACATCACCACAACCGTAGTAGTGATTATGGTGGCCTCCAAAAACTTATGCTTTTCGTATTAGAAATATTATTAATTAATATGGTGGAGTATTTGATTATAAATGAGTTAGAATAATATTAAACAAGCATATGAATGATCAAATAATTAATTAATAGGTGGTTGAACTTTCATGCTTGTAAACTCTTTATATTTTACTTTAATAATATGGAAATATCTTAACATCTCATGCTTGACGTCAGTGGCGGAACTAGGACTCTCAATTAGGAGGGTCAAATTTTTTACGTTCGGCTAATTAAAAAATAAAACGACAATAAATACGTGCAAATATGTTATTTTTTAGTTCACCTCCCCTACAAGGATAAAACCGCCCCGACAACATGTAAGGGCGGTTACAACCGCCCCTATGAGAAAAATTTCTAAAAAATCTATTTTTTTAAATTATTTTCCGGCGAGGAGGGTCGGCCGACCCTCTTCGACCCTCCCTAGTTCCGCCCCTACTTGACGTTCTCACCTCATCACAGCTTGCACTGTGACATTAGTGCCCCCGTACGTGTTTTCCAAATTTGAATTCTACGTTCAACTTGCCCTAATACAATTAGAGTTATAAACATTTGGTTTCCGAATATTGTAAACTGAATCATAAATCCTCCAAACCAAAAACTAATTTATATGTATGATTTAGTGAGTAGTGTCTCATTATTGAAGAGAATATACTGGCGTGCAATATGTTAATTTCATTTGCATGAAATGTTCATATTATTAGAGGTGAAGCATACAAATTCTGAATTTTATTTAGGGGGGAAAAGGTTATATTAACTCCTAACGTCTTGGTTAAGGATCACCTATACTCATGTTTTGGAAAGGTACAATTAATGTTTTTTTAAATGGCTCTTAGATCACTAGTGTTTTCTAAAAAAAGGTGGTATATGCCTCTAACGGTGTTTAGTGTGAGGGTTTAAAGGAGTCCATTTAAATATGTTAGCAAATATGATAATTTGCTCAAACTTTAGGGGCAAATATGATTTTTATACCTTTATTTAGTAACACTTCATTTTGGCCATTGGACTTCATTAAAATATATTAAAATTTCAAGTTAAAAAGATATATAAAATATTCATTTTTAAACATTATAAATTTCTTAGATTTTTTATTTTTTTATTATTTGAAGAGGGTAATTTTAGTGTTCGTAGAAAAATTTGATCCTATAATTTTTAATGGATTGATGTCCGACACATATATCATTTAATCTATTAACTAAAGAAATTTAAAGTGACTTGGTGTACATAATTTTTTACTTATTTCAATGAGGAGAAAATTTAACTTTTTCAAATCAAATTATAATGTGTTTTTATTATGAGACATTATTTATTATAATGGAGAGATAATATGAAAGTGCAAGTTTAGTTACTCGACTATATATATATACATGTATATGAATAGTTGTGTACATCGATTCGTTCGAAACAGAACTGATCGTGCATATACCAAAATTGATTTGTTTGAATACTTAAGAGTCGAGCACAAATGGAAAAACATCAGTTCAATTTTGATTCATTACCCATTATATTAAATAAACTATTTTAAAAAGCTCAAGCATTGCATCTTTTATCAATTATATCCAAATTTTTTATTTTTAAAATTAAATCCAATTTAAAAGGCTTTTGTGTAATTATGTCTAAAACTTTAAATTTCATTTTTCAAATCCAAACTTTTTTATCTTTTTATCAGTTGTGACCAAAATCTTATAGTAACGCTTTTTAGAAGTTAGACGATATTTTAAAAATTTGGCCGTAATTAATAAAAATATAAAATTTAGAATTTAAAAAATTAAATTTTTCAATATAATTACAAAAGTATTTTTCAAATTTTAAAAAATTAAAAAATTATAATTGATAAAATGCATGAATGTTTGATATTTTAAAGTGATCTACCTTATCATATATAGTAAAGTATATGATAAAAAGATTTAGACAATCAATTAAAAAAAATGGATCTTTAGTTTTTCTTTTCAAATGAAGTTAAAGATATGAACTTGAGCCGAATAATTAAATAATAAAAAGATACAGTTTTTAATTTTGTGATTTAAGATCAAACAATTCACTTTCAATCGATCAATGATAACATTTTTTATTTTTCGGAAACCAGATTCACTCTTTATTCAAGATTTTGTGATGTATAATAATAATATAGAAAAATGTTATATGCATATTGTTGATGGGGTATTATTATTATTATTATTATAAATTATTAACCCATGCAAACAGAAGGGAGTTTGGGCAACAGATGTGAGGGATCTGAGATAAGATTATTTGTCTAAAAAAGTTAATTCACGTGGCTCTGGTACCTACCTCTTGTGTGGGCTCAAATCCCTTTCTATTTCTATCTTAATCACCAACTCACACTGTTAATACTAACTTCTAATTTCAGTTCCACAAATACCATAAATCATGGATTTTCTGTGAAATAACAGTTAAATATTCACGATGGAGGGTCTAATCTTTTAACAGATCGACCCATCTTCTGACAAAGTTTAGCTAATTTATAATGTCCAGATTAATGAAGATGATTGCTGAAAACTAATTTGCAGAAATAAACCTTAATCAAAAAAAAAGAAATTTCCAGAAATAAACATTTTATTTTTAATTTGAAAACAAATATTAAAAACTAATTAGCAATTTCAAGTATGGGTGTCAAACTTATGGCGGAGCATCGGTCGGTTCGGTTTCGAATCGACCAAAAGCGACAGCGCCCGAGATCGACCGAACCGTTGATTTTTTTGTCAAATACTGATTTTTGTACCGAACTTTTTGGTTGATTTGGTTTCAGTTTTTTTTATTCGAAACTCATAACTTTTTATCCAAAATAATTAAAAAAACTTTAAAATGTAGACAACTCAAAGAAAAACTACAAAATTAGATATAAAGCTTTTTTAATTTTGTGAAGTTCGATTTATTTGGTTTTTTGGTTATTTCGGTTTTAGAAATCTTAAACTAAACCATTAACCGGACTCTAAAATTCTCCAAATTGACCATAAAACCAGACGGTTTTCACCGAATAACCAAATCAAACAACGAATTTTGGTACAATTTATTGGTCTTGTTTGGTTTCTGCTCGGCCCAGTCAAACCTGACCCAGCCAATCAATGCAATTGAAAAACCTCAAAAATTAGCCTTCATTTGGGTTTGACAACTCTCAAAATCCTTTTCCACGGAAAAGTTTTTAAGAATTAGTAAACTAATCAGATATCAGTTTACTAAAATGATTCAAGTATGGTTTAGCTAAATTTAAAGAAGTTGTTTCATTTAATTGACATTCTTCAAGTTAATTGTATATGCCTCTTATGGTTATTTGATCATGTATATTTGTAGAATTAATTCTAACGGCAATGATATACATGTTTCATTTGAACTAAGTGTTCATTTAGACATATTGTCACGTTATGAAATAATCTAATTTTAAGTGTTAAGAATATGAGTAACAGATTCTTTAGCACAAGTGATCTAAATAACAGTTCGAGTTCAATTGGGTCATATGAATAAGGGCGT
This sequence comes from Mercurialis annua, assembly GCF_937616625.2. Lineage (NCBI taxonomy): Eukaryota > Viridiplantae > Streptophyta > Magnoliopsida > Malpighiales > Euphorbiaceae > Mercurialis > Mercurialis annua. Next base: position 50,189,353 of record NC_065570.1, on the reverse strand, counting down.
CATATTGTCCCATATCGTCACCCCTGTCTATTTTTCCGATTAGTAAAAAGATACTAATGAGCGGAGGTAGTGAGTCTCATACTACTTGATGGGATATCAAAATAAACATGTGAACCCTCAAAGGTTGAGTAGGTTGAACAAGTGATTTCGGATAACTTATACGTGGTATTTTATATAAGTCAATATAATGTCATATAATTCATGATTATACATATAAGTCCTTAGCCTTAACTGACACAATTATCTTATATATAGGTGATTAGAGTTTGATACTCCTAATCCCTAGATCGTTCATGGGGATATGTGATCAGCGTATATAGGATTCATTACTCCGGGTAAACGGGGATAAAATTCTATGTTATCTCGAATTGTTCTTGATGGATGAAATTCTGGCCAAGAGAATATGACTTGAATAGAAAGAATTCTAATACAAAAAAGTCATTTCTAGTATAATTCATATTAATCAGGAATTGAAATTGAGAGGCGCGTTCATATGATTAAGACAATTAGTTTTGACTACCCGTGACACTGGAAGAGATCAGAATCTTATAATGAAGATAATTTCAGTTTACGTTAATCATGAACATTGATTCATTATAATGCATCGAAACATTCTTTTATATTAGGGAGTCCCGATATGTTTATAGACGTCTCTCACAATTTACGAGAGTTAATAATTAAACGGGGTTTTAATTATTCAAAATAAGAAATCCATTTCTTATGTCTCTCGGTGCTATCTATATGTGAACCTAGTTAGTCACACATAATTGAGTGTGCAAATGATTGTTTTACGAAGGATCAAATTTGAATTAGATAGTATCATATCTCAAAATTTGATATAAGCTTAAAACGGAGCTCAATTACATACCAATTTGTAAGAGTTATAAATTAGTAGGAATATAATTCTACTTTAAGAGTATGTTCATATGCTTTGAAGCATGCAAGCAGGGCTGAAAAGCTGGATGCAGGCCTCTTATTGGCTTGGATGGATGTTTTTTGAAGAGTGCTTGCAAGGGTAAACTACTAACTGCAATTAGGAAAGACGCTGATGACCACATGTACCCTATAGTATGGGCTGTCATAGATACTGAAAATACAAGAAATTGGAGATGGTATGCATACAGTATTCTTAGATTAGAAAGCATGCACCTGCAGAGTATGAGATCTTAGTGTAATCCCTTGCTCACATACACTATGTGCAATGCAGCATCTGGATAAAGACCATATGAAAGAAATTTCACATTATTACAACAAGTCTAAATATGAAGCCTGTTACAACTTCACTATGCAACTAGTGCCTGGCATGAAATTTATGAGAATGGATCAGTATTTACCTATGGAACCCCCTGAAGGGACAAAATTGCCTGGCAGACCAAGGAAAAAACGCATCAGGAGTGCTAATTAGCCAAACCCAACATCTGGTAGTGGAAAATTGGGAAGAAAGGGCCAGAAATAAAGAAGATATGCACTGCCATGAAGAAGGCCACAACAATAGTTCATGCAAGAAAAAGGTAATTTCAATTTTAAATTTTAAGTTAAATGTACTGTATTTATGTGGTGATTGTGAATTATGTATGTGGTTTTAGGGGCAAAGAGGGCATACATCAAATGCTAGATTTCAAGATAGTAGCATGCCTTCACAGACTACTGAAGCTTCTCAAGTCTTTCAAGCTAGTCAGGACTTTAAAGCTTCTCAAGGGTTTGAAGCTAGTCAGGACTTTGAAGCTTCTCAAGTCTTTCAAGCTTCTCAGGACTTTGAAGCTTCTCAAGACTTTGAAACTTCTCAACCCACTCCATCTTTTACCATAATTAATCAGTTTTCGAGACCAACAGTAGGAGTTAGCTGCTTTTACAACCCAATAACAAGACATACTACTTTGCATGTAAGCCTCTAAACTTATTCTTATACTTTTTGTAAAAGTTGTTGATTGTAGTAATATTGTCATGACCCATTTCTATGAATCGCGACTGACGCTAGGGTATGGGTATGGTTGTACCGAAATCCGTAGCTAGCCTTGCGGACAGCAAACATTTATCATTAACAACATTGTACCTGCATAAAACCACATGCTCGGGGGCAACCGAGACTCCAACCTAGTCTAGCAGTCTATATGTAAAACATAAATAATAAATGCTCAGTCAACTCCGAGTCTCTAACATGGAATAAATATTAAAATAACATAAGTTAATATAATAATGCCAATCAACAAATAATCCAATCGAACTAATCTGACAACAAGTACTATAACATGTAAGACTTCTAATTACTACTGCGGTCTAAGAGTAAAATCAGTTCAATAACTTTAATAAAATAAAGTAAGACCTCCGAGGAAATAAAGAATCGGAGACTAGCTGACTCGCTCAAATCATAACCCTGAAAAAATTGGGAAAGCAACGGGGTCAGATATACTGAGATGAGTTCATACAATTATTTACATTTATTAAGTGAAAACCTATAAAAACCGTAAAACATTTGTAAAGCAATTTATCATTATGGATAAGCATTAAAACCCTAAACCATAAATAAACTAAATCCAGTTGTTGTGTCGGTGAGACGTATCTCCATAACCGATCCCTGACAGTCACTCAAATAAACACGTGAGTTCCAGGAGACGTATCTTCCACCGGTGCCCTCACTAAGGCGAGACGTATCTCTAACCTACCTAAAATACCATATGATCATATACCGGTGCGCACGCAGTCTCGATGATGCCCGTCGAGTAGCCCGTTCTAATTCAAATCCATAATGTTGAAAACAGTTCGAAAGTTGTATATAGAATATATATATATATATATATATATATATATATATATATATATATATATATATATGCAAAAATACAATTTACTTAATAAAGCGGTAAATAGCGATATAAACTCACTGCTTGCTAATCCACGTGAAAACTCCTGCCAAGCAGCCTAAACTCGGTTCGCCTCAAAAGCACGAACAGACGACGAGTCTAAACAAATACAAATAATTATTAAAAACGGATCCTAAGTCTATAGAGTACTAGATACCACATAGGACTAGCACAAAACGACAAGTCAAGGTGAAGCCAATCAGAGTAAACGTAATACTCAAACAATTAAAAAAAGTCAACACAAGACAAGCCTATTGAGTTTCCGCTATAAAATCCATTTCAGAAAATATTATTTAAATATTTATTAAATAATAAACCAAGTTATAGAATACAAACCATATAAGTTTTCATATCAAACACAATCCGAATAAATCAGAAAACAGCTTAAAAATAAACCAAGTTAAAATCCATATCGGTGAGTCAGCCGAGTTATCACAAACTACCAAATTTCTTCCCACTTGTTGGCGACTAAAGTTTAACCCAACCCAAAAGTTAAACCAAGTTAAAATCCTGAATTACTTGAATGAAAAGTATAGTCTTTTAAAAGCAAGTACACAATCCATCGTCTAGCCAACAATTGGTAAATCACTCCATACTAACACAAGTATGTTAAACTTCTTTTAAATGAACCAAAAAGGATTAAATCATCCATTTAAACGTTAAACTCATATTTGAAACGATAATCAAATCATGGCATAAACTTGTCAACTAAGGCATAATCAACACGAATGAGTCTAGCGCAAACAACGCAATGCCATCATGTCAAGAACGATACAAAACAGCCCCAATACGATTATGGACAGCAACTATATCGTTGAAATGTACTCAGCACATAAACAAGGTGAAATCATGCACTTACAAGCCAACCAATCATCCTATGATTTACTAAGCATGCCAAAAGATGTAACATTGATTCAAACAAATAAGATCAGCCTTTAATAATAATTTTCACCCCTCTTTTACATTGCTAAAACAACAAATTAACCAAGCCATAATCATACGAACAACCTAGCACCTTAACCCAATAATCAACATTTAAATCTAAATATTATAGCATGATAATTCAATCATAAACACCCTATTACAGATTAGGCTAAGCGTTTTAGAGATCAAATCAGCCACAATATAGGTACAACACAATAGAACACAATCTATCGAATTAGCACGCGAATCTCTACGCAAAAACTTAAAGGATTGCAACACATACCGTAATGAATCGAGATCGGCGTAAGAATCGAAAGGAAACAGTAAATCAATATCCACAATACGCTGGAAAAAGGTTCGAATAAGTTAAGAGCCGATATACGCGATAAGAAATTGATTAATCGAAGAAAGGAGTATTAGAATCGCTTACCGAATGATTAAACCAAAGGGAATGAAGGAAAATAGAGTATCTCAGATGCTAGGGCGGCTCTAGGGTCTTAGAAAAGTGAAAAATTAGGTTAGGCCGAGCTAAGGGTCTATTTATAAGTCAAAATATCAAATTTGACAGAGGGGCACGATGAGAGGCGCGATCGATCCATCGTGCCTTCCTCAGCAAAATGGAAAAAATGCCTAGGGCACGATGCGAGGCGCGATGGAACCATCGTGCCTCTCATCGTGCCTTCCTTAGCAACATGAAAAAAGCCTAGGGCACGATGGCAGGCGCGATGGACCCATCGTGCCTCCCTGCACAAAGCTATAAAAATGCAAAAACTTGCATAAGGCCCAACGACAACGACGGACCAAACCCAAAGTATAACATGGAACACACGGAGCCCAACAAACACCAAAAACGATCAACACGGTGACGGAACAACGCCGAAACCAAACGGAAAAATACGGGATATCACAAATATTTTATTAGTTATGTTTAGTAATTTGGTAGTTTGAATTAGTGTTTGTTTGTACAACCTGGTATGGCAAACGAACAACCAATTGCCTCTGAAATAGCAAAGGCATCAGGCAGTGGCAACACCAATGAAGATCCAAGTGTCAGATTTGCAATACCAAATGAAAATATCATTAGAAAGGAGAAAACATTTGTCAAACGAGCAACTGGTGCAACTCCAAGAATCATCAATTTTATAGATATTGGATCTCATATTAGATATGCTGAAAATCTACCTTTTAAGCCAAGGGGAGGTCTAAAGTGGAAAGGAGCTCCAACAATCACCGGATCACAATTGGAAAAGAAAGATCTTGCGAAGAAAAAAAAGAAAGAAGGGCCATGATGGTGCAAGTACAAGCTGGATGTATTTCGGTTTGATTTTGATAGGTTCATTAGGAACTTGTTTATGGCTTTAAACTCTGCCATTTAGATACATTTTTGGGAAGTTCCTTATGAACTTGTTGGTAGTTTGGTTTTGTGGATGGCTTTATACTTTTCCATTTATGTTATTTTATAAGTCTTGATGGCTCCAAACACTGCCATTTAAGTTTATTTTGGTTTGATATTTTTCAAACAGAATATGTGACAGGCAGAATTTGTCACATTAAACTAGCTCTATGTTATATAAACATGCTTTGGTTAAACTAATGTTTGTTCATGGAAAATTATATTTTTTAATGTGAATGTATTATTATTAGATAATGAAACATGACATTGCATTACAATACATCTAAAGGCACTGCATAATAAAGACAAATTTAACAAAACATGGCATATTTTCATTACTAATTGAGGCTGCATAATACAACTTACATTGCATATCAAAGCATTACATTCTAAGAAATTCATAATAGAGCATTTGTAGCATTACATCTTGCAAACAACTACAACATTTAACCTAAAGCATACACTATCAAAACAGTACATGATATTACAGCTATAACAAATGCATTTGCATTTTTCTTTCTAGCACTATGAACTTCATGATATCTGTGCTCCTCTAATTTCTTCAAGTTCTTCAGTTTCTACCATAAGTGGAATACATCTTCCCCACAATTGCAGTTGCTGTTACTGCTTCTATCCAAGAGCAGTTCTTCATCATTTTCAGCTACTAGATTGTTTATTACATGCTTAGCTCTGTCGCTCATTGCATCATCATGCCATTCAAAGTGATCACAACCTTTTTCCTAATAAACAAAGCATAAATGAAAGTTAATCAACCACACAACAAATTAACTGGATAACCTAAAAGTCACAACAATTGAATCAAACAATAACGATACCTTGTAATTGCGGCATCTATAGAACCTACGACTAGGATTTTTTTCAGTCCAAGGTACATATCTTGGTGCAATACAATTGCATTTACACCATCTAATCCGACCCTCGTACTATTTCAATATTATTGCTTCTTTGCCTACTCCTTCTTGAAGAAACTGAATGATGCCATGTCAATTTCGAGTTTAGGAAGTTAGTGATTTAGAGAGTTGCATATTTGGGGAAGAAGTTAGTGATTTTGGGTTTGGGTTGGGGATTTACTGATTTAGAGAGTTAGGGATTTGGGGAAGAAGTTAGGGTTTCTAATTTTGTGATTTAAAATTAAAAGAGTTGGTACATGTGTCATTAATGAACTGACATGTCATTAGTTTACTGCCATGTAATTAATTGGCAACGGTAACAAATGGGCCACACTGGAACCGTTTAACAGAGTTAGGAACGGTGTTAGGTTTGAGGGCCTCGTTGTCAAAATTTTGAATCGTCGGGGGCTTATCTGACCAATTACTGATGTTGAGGGCATAACTGATCTAAATAGTGAACCTTGAAGGCATATTTAACCCTTTTCCATTTTGAGTTCCAAATTTGAGGAAGATCTTGACTAGAGCACCTTTTATATACTTTAAAACTGGATGCATTGCTTGTAAATAAAATGATGTAGGATAATCTAAGAACTATGGAAACTGTTGGATCACAAATTACAAGTCTTGCCTTGTTGTACAAAGATAGATTAACTTGTCAATAAACTTTTAATATTCATTATTCTCAAAAGCAAGTCAGTGTTGTCTTTGCTTAATTTATTTGATGTGATCATAGAAGTTGGTCCTGGTTTTCTATCAACAATATCACTTTCTTTAAAAAAGATTAAGAGCATAATTGCATTGAGATAAGTTAATATCGGAATTAAATCCGGCAACCTCAAGACCAAAAAAGTATTTGACACACCCAAGATCTTTAATACTAAAAGCATTACTGAGGAAAATGTTGATGTTTGAGATGGCATATAAGAAGTTACGGTCAACGCTAATATTATTAACATAGATCGATAAGGCTATGAAGCAATCAAAAATATGCTTGACAAAGAGATAAGAGTTTGCAAATAACGCTTTGGATCATTTCTTAATCAATGCACTAGTCATTTTTGCATTTGATTGCCCACTGACATGTTTGAGTCCATATATGGAATTCTGAAATTTGCAGTATTTTGATAATGGACTATGAACATTAATTCCGATGATAATTTCATATAGACTTCCTCAAATAAATCAATATGAAGGAATGCATTACTAATGTTCAATTGGCGGAGATGCTAATTATCGATTGTTGCCATAAACAAAAAGGTTCAAATGGTTGTCATTTTTGTTACAAGATTGTTTATTATACCATTTTGCTACTGATAAGTGCAAAATGCACCTATGTTTAGGAGTTGTAATTAAAATAAGTTATAAATACTTTTTATATACATAAATGATACACATATATTTCATATATATTTGATAGATACATCTGAAAATGAAGCTCAAATTTGTTAAAGAAACTTTCAAGATATATGACAAATTTATAAATGATAAATAATTTTTTTGTCTAAGATATCTCTGACGCATTATAAGGGCGGACGCCCTAATCCAATGCAAGGTAGACACAATGATGCAGCACATGGCTAACGTGGTAACATAGAGTTGACGTTCTAATTTAAAGATGACACGTATAGAAATGAAGCGTTGACATAGGACTAACACGCTGACACACTATATTACTAGTGTATGCTGATGTGTCGCTCTTTTTATTGGAGCATGTAAGTGCATTTTATTTTATTTTAGAGTATTGATGTAATAATTAAATGAGTATAAAATGTATTTCTATGCATTCATTTTTTTAAGATAGTTTTAAAATTTATCATTAAATATAAGATTTGGTTGAACTCAACACAAATTCTTTTAATTCGGCTCATAATCATGTCTAGAAGTGTCCTTGTAATTAGGTAGAGCTAATTAATTCGTCTCTTTAGTTCTAACCATTTTATTTTTAAAAAAAAAAAGATTATTTATGCCCCTAAAATTTGCCTTCAGAATCAAATTAACTCTCAATGTTCGGAAAGATTCAATTATTACCCCTAACGTCTTAAAAAGTAAACAACTAGTTTCCAATTTTGACGCATAAATGTAACGCTAGGAGCCTAGTTGTCAAAATCGGGAGGCCTGATTGTTCACTTTTTAAATAACTGAACCATTCTGAACGTTGAGAGCTTACTTGATCATGAAGTCAAATCTTAGGGGCATAAATGACTCTTTTCCTATTTCTAAATAAGTATAGGAAAAAAGACATAAATACAATACAAATGAAAAATATATCTTTATTTTACCTAAATTATACTATATATGTATTTTATCTTCCAAAAACTTTTGGGATAGTGAGTGAGGAACACAAAAACATAAGAAGCATTGTGTGCAAAAGAGGATGGTCGGTAGAGCCACAAACTCCAAATTTGATAATAATATTAACACATAAATACACACCTCCTTCACTCTACTCTTCTTCTTCATCATCATCATCTTCATCTTCTTTTGTTGGTTTTCTTGATTGCCAACCCACCCATTTCCACTTCTTGTAGTTTTTTCATCATTCATGCCATAGGGATTCCCAAATTTAAACTATACCATGTGAATTATTAGTTGTAGAGTTATGGGATTTTATTAATCTTTTATTTTTCGACAATTATTCCCTTTTTTTTAGTATTTCTTGGATTCTAAACCTATTCTTTTTGTTTCTTATATCTTTACTCTGCAAATACTATAAATATCATCCTTCAGCTGCTTCACTTTTCACCTGTCAAATTGAATTCACATATATTTCAGCTTCCTTTTCAGGTACTTTAATTTCTTGTTTATCTTGATCAACTTAGATGCAAGAGTTTTAATTTCTTTTGCTTTCTGCTATTTAATTACGTTTCTTCTGCTAGTTTTACTCGTTGGGTTAAATATTATTACGGTTGCTGAACTAAACACTTCTTCCTAAACGGTTATCGGTGTTTTATTTGTTACATTTTGATAACTGAATATTTATTTTTCTAGCAACCAAAGGTTACTCGATCAATTTCGAACAATAATTGTTTATGTGGCTGATGAATTGTTTGGTATCCAAGGTTATCATGTTAGCAAGTTGTCGACCGCATAGATATTATTGACCAGAATTGATTGGATATTTTTTCATTATCAAAAAGATGAAAGTTCAATTATAAAAATATGATAGACAATATATTACTGATTTATAAAAAATGTATAATTCTCATAAAAGGGTTTAACACTTGTATTATTGATTTTTCATATACTGCAATATATATTTAATTGTTATTGTCATTTTATGAAAAAAGAGGATTGAGTTATTAAATTTGATCATTTAGAGGTATTATTTTTTGCTGTAAAAAAGAAAACTTATTTATATTATGTCGTTTATGATATGTAAGTCTCTATATATACATGTAATCAAAATTATATTATTTCATTTATGATATTTAGTCTCTATAAATATATTTATATAAGTATTAATTAACACTTGCTTGTTTTTGATTTGTTTGCTTTATTTTCTTGAGTATAAATTTGTGTGGTTGTGAGTTCTATAATTTAAGTAAACTTTTTGTTTTTGTTATGTTGTGTAACGTCATCACTCACTCTCATGGCCTCTGTGTGTATGAACAGCTTTAATTAATTAGCTAACTACCTATCAATTTCTAATTTTATTACATTCATTTTCTTCTCTAATTTCTTAGGTTAAAAGTTTCCTTCAACTAATTTTATATTGTTTTTTCAAAGTTAAGTTAATTGTACGGACCAAATTATTTCTGCACGCATAATCTAGAGATAAATACATATTTATTATTTAAATCTACAAACTTTAAATAAAATTCTCTCATCTTCTTAATAATGTAATAATTGACATCGTTACATTTCCTACCACATATTTATTTTGCCAAAAGACCAATCTTTTTAATAATGTCAGTATGTTACAAACTCCAGTTCATATCACTGCCCCACCTGTTCACCGAAAGTAAAACTTATGAGTTTTGTTATGTCTATGATTAGCGGTCGGTTCGATCACGGAATCAGCCTCTAGCGTTTTAATTGATTGGCTAAAAAATCTGCGTATCAAACCGTATTGTGCGTTTTATTTTTCATTACTGTGCTTATAATTGTCTTTTATTATTGTGTATTTTCTCTAATTATGATAAGAAAAAAAAATCTAAACTTTGTAAACATATAAAGTTTTCTGATATATACAATTTTTATTGATATATTTTGTATTATTCTTATATGCAGATATTTGTAGAGATATGGAACAACCTGGCAAGTCATCCTCCTCCAATAAGCAGTCAACACCTGTAATTCCTCCGGTGACTAGAGATGCTAGTAGGGAATCACTAGAAGTGTTCAACCCTTCATCCGCCTATTCGACCCGACCCGCTAATCCTTCTTTTCGCCCGAATACCAATTGGCAAAGCTGGGTTGAAGAATCACATGAGAGTCCGAAATCCGATCCGGGTTCCAAGTCGGGTGGGGCCCAAGAAGCCACCTCATGGATGGCTATCAAGGACCCCACACCACCACAGCCACTGCCATTACTATCACCGCCACAATCCCAACCTGTCAGCACTGACCCAGCCACAAAATCAGCTAAAAAATTAACAGGAGAAGTCGGGGTGGCCGCGAAAAGGGCGGCCGAGTGGGGTCTAGTGTTGAAAACGGATACGGAAACGGGCAAACCGCAAGTTGGTGTTCGAAACTCGGGTGGGGATGAACCGAACAATGTAAAACCGGGTACGTCTAGAAGAGATTCGGGTAATTCAATTCGGAGCTCCGGAGAATATTCGGAAGACGAAGGATCGAAAGAAAAGGGAATTCCTAGAGTATCAGAAGATGTGAAAAATGCATTGTCATCATTTCAACAAACATTTGTGGTGTCAGATGCTACTAAACCTGACTACCCAATAATGTATGCAAGTGCTGGATTCTTTAAGATGACTGGATATACCTCTAAAGAAGTTATAGGGAGAAATTGGTAAATTCATTACTAGTACTATTTATTTTGTCATAATTTTTCATAATTAAGTTAATTTAATCGGTTTTGATCTCATTATATTATTGTACTACATGTGTTAAAATGGAACATAAATAAACTACTATATTTAACGGTAATAACTGTCATGTGAGGGTAAAAGTGTCATTTTCATTGCTGTTGTGATGTGCAGTCGGTTCTTACAAGGTGCGGATACGAACCCAGAAGATATGACAAAAATAAGAGAGGCATTACAGGCAGGGAATAGTTACTGTGGAAGGTTACTTAATTACAAGAAAGATGGCACCCCTTTTTGGAACCTTCTTACTATTGCTCCTATTAAAGATGAATCTGGCAAAGTCCTCAAATATATTGGGTTAGTTTTCTCACTTTCATTATTTTACTAAAATTTCATTGCAACTATGAACAAAAAAAAATATTTTATTTAGATATTTAAAATTGAAAATAAAAAACAGTGAATTTATAATCTCATATGATGAACTAATTTTATACTCATGATTACCAGACCCAATCCACTATAATGTGTGGTGACTACATGCATATGTGTCATAGAGCACACCACATGAAAATTGGACCTAATTTATTCCATCTTTTTTTCCTTTCATTTCTGTCAACTGGGTCACTTGCTAAGATTCAATGCTTCACTCTAGAGTTGTTGATTCGTTTCCAATCGAACTAAACCGAACTAAATTTAATCTATAGAAATTTAAATATTTCAAAATTTGAATCGAACCAATCAGTTTGATTTGCTTTAATTTTCCGGTTTAATTTTATTAAAAGGCCTAATTGCACTAAAAATCATCAACTTTCGCGTGTTTTTGGTATTTAATATAAATTTTTTTCTTGGCACATTTTTTACATTATCTATCACTTTTTGGCTTATAAGACCACGGGACCGTTTTGGATGTAAACCGGCGCCGTTTTCCAAAGGAAACGCAACCGATGTTAAATATGCCAAAAAGTGATAGATAATGTTAAATATGCCAAAAAAAAAAATTATGTTAAATACCAAAAACACGCGAAAGTTGGTGAATTTTGATGCAATTAAGCCTTATTAAAATTAAGCTGAAATACTTTTAATTTTAAAATTAAACCAAACAAAAAAAAATGAAATGTGGACCCTATTAAGATTTAGCATGAACATATTATAATCAAAGAAGCTAATTTTATATTGGAATAATTGTGTGATAATAAGTAATCAATATTATCTTGTTATGGTTAACTTTATTTGTGCTGATTTGGCAGAATGCAAGTGGAGGTGAGCCAGTTTACTGAGGGAAACAAGGATAAGGCATTGCGTCCTAATGGATTGCCTGAATCTTTAATCAAATATGATGGTATTATTATATGCTTTCCCATTATTAATTTTACTTCTATTATAATTAAATCTGTCTTAGATTGAGTTTGATTTTATAAATTACAAAAAATAAATACTGAATGATTGTTATTGGTGTCAAATCTTTCAATTGAATTAAGAGATAATTACAAAAAATAACTATTCATTGGCTAATACGTGAGTAAAATTATATTTAATTGATTTAATTGAATGAGCTTTACAACCATAAAAATAAAATTCCTAAAATTGGGACATAATTGACAAAATTAAAAGTTTTGGAAAGCATTTGATTTTCTGTCTAAATTTATTGAAGTAGTTAGACGGAAATTCTGCCAAATATGAGTTGTAAAAATGTTATATTCTAAAAATCAAGAATTATATTAAAATTTCATCAGAAAACAGTGATTATGAGACTTTTGCACAGTTCTAGAAATTCTTGGTATGAATGTTGAGGAACAGAATGATAATTGTAATGAGTTTCTTTTATTTTTTTTTAAATTGGAAATAGTTCTTGAATCTTATGTGCAAACTTGAATACATAAAGATAATAAAACTATCTTTCATTCTGCAGCAAGACAAAAAGAAATGGCTACAAGTTCAGTGACAGAACTAGTTGAAGCAGTAAAAAGGCCCCGTTCGCTAAGCGAATCCAACAATCGTCCTTTAATGCGAAAATCGGAAGGCGGTGGTGAAGAGAAAAGAAAGGGAGCTACAGGAAGGCGGAATTCGGAAAATGTTCCTTCTAACAGACGAACTTCATTTGGTGGCGGTGGTCAAAACTCAATGCAGAGTATCAATGAGTTGCCGGAAAAGAAACAACGAAAATCTATCCGCCTTTCAATAATGGGGTATTGTTTCTTTATTTTCTTGCAAAACAAATCTTGCACTTTAACATGTTTTCTAATTACAATACTAATTTTAATTTTGACTATATAAACACGAACTATCATTTTTTTTGCATTTCATAACACCAAGCAATTATCCTATAAAAATATTTATATGAATGCCGAAATAGTGTATATTTTGGTATTCAAGTTAATGTTTTTTATTGGAAAATTATAAATTTAGAGTTTCAGAGTGTTTATATATGTTTTTGGAAATAAAAACGACATAGCCGAAATACAGGATTTGATAAGTTCATGTTCCAACATATTTCTGACAAGGTTGTTTTTAATGTTCAGGCTTGTAAAGAAAAGTAAGCAATCGGATCACGACAGAATTGAGGATCCGATTATTTTTAATGATGCTGATGATGACGATGAGGATGAAGATGATATCGAGAGCGATTATGATGGAAGACCGGATAGCGTAGACGACAAAGTAAGGAAGAAGGAAATGAGAAAGGGTATTGATCTCGCAACAACACTTGAACGTATTGAGAAAAACTTTGTCATCACTGATCCAAGATTGCCTGATAATCCCATTGTAAGAGTCCTACTAATTAAATATTCTAATTCAATAACTTGCATTGCAAGAAAATGTATAATGTTTCTGATTTTGTTTTTGTCAAATTTTCAGATTTTTGCTTCTGATAGCTTCTTGGAGCTGACAGAGTATAGTCGCGAAGAAATCTTGGGTAGAAATTGCAGGTATTTAACTCCTGCAATTCATAAGTTCTTTGCAACAGACATGTTAAAGATAATATAATTATGATGGGAGTTTGAACTTTTTGGTAAATTTAATGACGGAGCAAGGGAGCCTTGGCCCCCCAACTTTTAAAAATTAGCTAAATAGTAGTATATGGAATAAATGTTTAGTGCAATTTGACTATTTGATATGGTATCAAAACCTCTATTGAAAGTTTGATTCTTAATAACTTTCATTTGATGAGCATGTGCATGCGGGAATGTGTTAGAGATAATAAAACCTAATCGATTGAGCTTTTGGGTGCATTGGTTATTTGATATTATGGTAATGAGATTGAAAATCTTAAATCTGTAATAAATTGATGCCTGGATTTTGCAGATTCTTACAAGGGCCTGAAACTAATCCTGCTACTGTGAGGAAAATTAGAGATGCAATTGATAACCAGACAGATGTTACTGTGCAGCTCATCAACTACACCAAGAGCGGTATGCTCGTTGTCTTAGTCTAAATTTTGTAATGGATACTTCTGATAGCTTTAAAATTAATTGTTGTTTTTTTTGCACATGATCGCAGGCAAGAAGTTCTGGAACTTGTTCCATCTGCAGCCTATGCGTGATCAGAAGGTAACTGATGCAGCGAAAACATAAAAGTCTATTGATTTAAAATTATCTAAGAACTTACGTATACAGAAATTCGCTGATTCAAAGAATTCTGAAATTGGAAAAATTTATGCGATTTCTGATAAACGTTGGGTTTCTGAAAACAGGGAGAAGTTCAGTATTTCATTGGAGTACAACTCGATGGAAGCGAACATGTTGAGCCGCGAACCAACGCTATTGCACAGGAAACTGCGAAAGAGGGTGAAAAATTGGTATAATTTTTGACATTTTTTAGTTACCTTTTAAATCTGAATTCAACCACTCTTTTCCTAAAAATGACAGATTGGTTTGTGTTGCCAGATAAAACAAACTGCAGAAAATGTTGATGAAGCAGTGAGAGAACTTCCTGATGCCAACCAGGTAAAAGGCCCTGAAAAATATTCTGAGCATTATAAAATGTGTTAACTTCTGAATTTTGCGTCTTTCAGAATATTTTTTTCCTGACATGTAGTCTGTTGTACGCAGAAACCGGAAGATTTGTGGGCTAATCATTCAAAGGTGGTTCGTCCGAAACCTCATCGGAGGGATACCACACCTTGGAAGGCAATTCAAAAGGTATTACAAATTTACAAGTGCTTCACTGGCTGGGATTCTTTTCACTTTTCCATTTTTATGATCATTCGAATATTATAATGGACGAATCTAACCTGCAGATTCAAGAGAATGGAGAAGAAATAGGCCTGAAACATTTTAGACCTACTAAGCCCTTGGGATCTGGTGACACTGGCAGGTTTGTCTTTCACTAGGCTTACAAAAATGCACTCTTTATCTCACTGAGCTATGTTGTACAGAAACTTGGCGAGTTCTGCTTTTCAGCATTTTCGAAAATGTTTCTACGAGACTGAAATTTTATATTTATAACCTATTCTTAAGAAAAATAATTATTTCGCCCTTTTCATTTTCAACGTTTCCATGCAACATAATTGTTGAGATCAGTAGATAGTTACATTTGCATTTCTGAATCAAAGTAAAACAGAATCAGGAAAATTCTCCAATTTTTCGTATGCGTAACGAGAAAAATACTTTTGCAGTGTGCATTTGGTGGAATTGTGCGGAACAGGACAATATTTCGCCATGAAAGCTATGGATAAAAATGTTATGCTCAACCGTAATAAGGTATTATAATGGAGTTAGTCATACGCAGGACTCGATAAGTTCATTGCAAGGTGATTGTCCTAAATGACTGATTTGTCCATTGCAGGTGCACAGAGCTTGTACAGAGAGAGAAATTCTGGATATGTTAGACCACCCTTTCCTTCCTGCATTATATGCTTCATTTCAGACCAAAACACATATTTGTCTGATAACTGATTACTGTCCTGGTGGAGAGCTTTTCATGCTTTTGGATCGACAACCGACGAAAGTTCTGAACGAAGAGGCTGTAAGGTAAAGAAATACATTACCAAAATATTTAAAGCTATGTTGACTTGTAATGTAATGTAGAACTCGGATAAGACATAATCGTTAAATGACGATTAGGTAGTCTAGAATTTTTTTGACTCAAAAGCCTGACATTTAGATTTAATGGTAACAGATTTTATGCAGCAGAAGTAGTAGTTGCATTGGAGTACCTTCACTGCCAAGGTACAAATTTTCTGTTAAATTAAATTGTCAATTTCCTTTTCAATCAAAATCAATAATTTAATTACATTAATCTTTCTTTTTCAGGTATAATTTACAGGGATTTAAAACCTGAGAATGTTTTGATTCAGAGCAATGGACACGTAGCCTTGACAGATTTTGATCTTTCATGTTTAACATCATGCAAACCTCAGGTTCTTCATCAATCTTTTTCCTTTTTCTTTTCCTGTACGGATGTTAGTTTCTTGTTCGTTTTCTGTATCGACATAGGCGTGATTGTTTTTATTTTGCAGCTTCTGATTCCAACTGTAAACGAAAAGAAAAGGAACCGTAAAAAGTATCAGCAAGATCCAATTTTTATGGCTGAACCTATGAGAGCTTCAAATTCATTTGTTGGTACCGAAGAATACATAGCTCCGGTACGTTTACTAAAGATTTATGTATCATGGAAATGGAAATACGGAAATGAAAAACGAAAAAAATGATTTTTTTTACGAGTTTCTAGGAAACAGAAAGGTAGAATTCGACAAGTTCTCGTGCAACATAGCTAAAGATCATCAGAAGTCTAACCTTTCATGCATGCTTCTGAAATGCTTTTGCTAATGTAGCACGGAAACGGAAAAATGGAAGTCAAAATGGAAAATGCGGAAATGAATAAATATGTTTCTGATGAGTTATTATTGCTCTGTCAGGAAATTATAAGTGGAGCAGGACATACTAGTGCAGTGGACTGGTGGGCTCTTGGTAATTACACTAATATCTTTTTGTCCAAATTCTCCGGAATTACTGTAATGTTTAGATTTGGCCTTAATTAATTTCCATATTCATAATCCTTCAGGGATCCTTCTGTATGAAATGCTTTATGGATACACACCATTCAGAGGAAAAACTAGGCAAAAGACATTTTCCAATGTGCTTCACAAAGATCTCAAATTTCCAGGAAGCAGACAGGTAAAAAACCATTAACTAATAATTCTCAGTTTTACATTTTTATTACGATTAACTACTATCGCCCTGAATTTAGGTCGAAATTACTGTTTTTTCCGATTTTTAGGAGAAAATAGTAATTTTTTAAAATTCGGAAAGAAATTAATAATTTTGAACTTGTTTGCATAAATATCAAACTAGTATATAATATTTTTGTTTTTGGCTAATGCAGCAAGTGAGTCTGCAAGCAAAGCAGTTGATGTACAGATTGCTGCATAGAGATCCTAAAAACAGATTGGGTTCTCGTGAAGGGGCAAATGAGATCAAACGCCACCCCTTCTTCAAGGGTGTCAACTGGGCACTAGTCCGCTGCATGGTAAAATACACCATCATGCTTATATATATTTAAGACGGAAAAATTATATTGACGGTGTCTGAACTTTTCCAAATGAGTGTTTTTAGTACTACTAATAAAGCCAAAATGAATTTTCTTTGATGCCAAATAGGAAAATGCATCATTTATAAAAAAAATTGATAATTAGGTTGGGGGAAGTGAGGCTCGAAAACGAGACCTTTGATATAACGTTACGATACTAATAGTAATTACGTGTTTCAGAATCCTCCGAAGCTAGAAACTTCAGTTTTGAAGAATGAAGCAGAAAAAGAAGTTGATCCTGGACTCCTTGATCTTCAAACCAATGTTTTCTAAACAACAGGTTCTTTTCATTATTTTATTTTCTCTATGTAATTGGATTATAATTATATATTGTTGAATTAAATGAATATTATTTTTGCAGGATTTTTTCTTCAAATTTTACGTAATGATGATGGGCTCAGATGATGATCATCTCTCGTAAATGCTTCAATTGATTTTGCTTGTGTATCTCAATTGCCATTATAGTGGAGGGAGGCCATTGATAGCTGAATGATATTTAGATTTCTGATGGCCTTCTCTTCAATAATTTATGCTTTATTTGATCGTTGTAGCGCTTTTGTAATTTGTGTTTATTAGTACTTGGATTTTTCTTTCATTTAATTTATTAAATATCTGTTTTTTTCAATCCTTCTCATATATATGTGTGCCTTAGTGCCTAATTAATAAATGGAGTTATGTACTATTAGTTATCAACCAATGAGATATCACACGGTAGAAGCGGTAAGTAGCAAACTGCTAAATTTTAGGTCGGTTTTTCTAATAAGCGCTCCTCCGTTCATAATTATCAAAAGATAGATATTAGTCATCATAATCTTTTGCATCAGCCTTACTATATAGTAGGAGTGTAATCGAGTTAAAACTTGAGCAAATTACTATGACACCCCTCATATTTGAGATAATTCACAGTTTAATCTCTTTTATTTGATAATTGAACTATATAGTCCCTCATTTTTGTTTTTGTCAACGATTTAGTCCTTCCATCCATTTTGGATGTTAGTCAACAAAGTCAACAAAACTATATGGTCCCCCACTTTTATTTTTCTCAACGATTTCACCCCTCACTTTTGTTTTTATCAACGATTTCGTCCCTCAATTTTGATAATTAATTTACCCATAAGTTCTAATACTAAAAATAGATGGAGGGACTAAAATATTGACGGAAGTAAAAGTGAGGGGCCATATAGTTTAGTTTTTAAACAAGAGGAATTAAAGTCTGAATTATGTCAAATGTGAGTGGCTTCATAGTAATTTACTCTTAAAACTTTATTAAGATACTTAGTTCTAAATTTTGAGCTCAAAATTAAAGTCTAATTTGATTGTTTATTTTAGGAGCTCGAGTTCCGGCTAGAAAATCAATCTCGAGTCGCTTACATGTATAAAATTGTTAGAACTAAATTAGCAATAAAAAGTAGGGGTGGGCAAAAAAACCGGTCAAACCGATTAACCGAACCGAAACCGGACACCCGAACCGGAAAATGTGGTTAACCGGTCCAACGGTTTAGGTTTAGGTTTTGATTTTTAATTTTCATGGTTAATGGTTTAGGTTTAGGTTTTGGATTTCTAAAAACCGTGGTT
Source organism: Mercurialis annua (assembly GCF_937616625.2). Taxonomy (NCBI): domain Eukaryota; kingdom Viridiplantae; phylum Streptophyta; class Magnoliopsida; order Malpighiales; family Euphorbiaceae; genus Mercurialis; species Mercurialis annua. The sequence goes on along the minus strand of NC_065570.1, from coordinate 50,170,176 downwards.
AATCGGTTAACCGGTTTATATATATATATTCATATATTTTTAATAATTAATAAGATATATTTTATGATCTGTAAAATAATATGGATTTTATAATATACACAATAAAATCTAATTATAAAAATATATTGACATATATTTTATTTAGGAATATTTATATATTTTAGGAGAATTTATATATGAAAATATTTTAAAAGAAATTTGTTTTCCTTATTAAAATATTTACTTAACAGAAATAGGAATATTTAAGTATATAAATAGTAGAAAGTGGACGTGAACAACACCACAAACAATTTAAAAAATACAAACATAGCTTTAATATTACTCATAAATTATTTATAAATAATAATAGTTTTAAATATTTGCATTGACTTAACTATTTATAAGATAGTTTAGATTTATATTTTTAATATAATTTGAATTTCTATAGTTTTTTTTGTTTGCTAAAAAATCAAATAGAATTAAAATTTTATCTTTTTTGTCTTTAATTTTTCTAATGGTTATATGGTTAAAAACCGTAAAACCAAAAAACCGAACCGTTTTTTATGGTTAACCGATTTACCGGTTAACCGTTTAAAATTTTAGGTTTAGGTTTTTAATTTTAAAAACCGTATTACAATGGACCGGTTTACAAATTGCCCTCATGGACCGGTTAACCGGTCCATGCCCACCCCTAATAAAAAGTACATTAATCCAAAATTTGACAAGTTCTACAAGTCTGTATTTATAATTTTCATTTTTGATTCGGCAGTTGAATCGAATATCTCTAACTTGAGATCGGCTTGATTAATATTAAATTAACTTTAAATAATTTAGTGAGTTGACTCGATTTGAACATATTCCTAATATACACAAAGAACTTCCTGCTGTCTTTTCAAGAAGTTATATTATGAGGGACCATCACAATAATTACTGCCAATTAATTTGTTAAATTGAATGCCATACCTAAGTTTCATATGTAATTGTTGTTGCATCTCCTAGCAAAAACAATAAAGCAGTAAAGGTAGGTATTGTAATAAATCAAGAAACCACTTAAATAAAGGCAATTTGCTGCTGAGTTAATCCAAGAATGTTAGTACCAAATAATTTCAAGAATTTAATTTGTGGTCCTAAAATTGTCCTATTTATATATGTTTATCTATTATTCCTGCTAGCCCTAACACCCACCTTCAATGCTTATGGAGCATAGTGTGTTTGGCTTCATAATTTCAGTTTGACTGGCTAATTAATAATTAAGATTATGTTTCATAGAGCTACTTATAGTTATAGATAAAAACTATACTGTGTGATAGAGGTGGGTTCTGTCCGGTTCGGTGTGCAAATTACCATAATCGAACCAAACAATCTCTATAAAGTTCAAATTCAAACTTCACTAGTTCAGTTCACGGTTATTTTGTTTTGGTTCGGTCTAAATAAAAACATAAATTTTTAATTTACCATTATTAAAATTATGTTATTTTGTTGATTTTCGGTTGATATTTTGTTGATTTGTGGTTGATATTTTGTTGATTTTGGTATTGGTGTTAAGCCAATAATGATATTGAATTATTATAATATTACAATGTTGATCTTGTGTAAATATTGTATTAATATTATATTGATATTTGATTAATTTTAGCATTAGTAAAGAAGATCATATTATATGTAAAATAAAATAAAAAATTTAAAATTAAATTGAAACAATGTTGAAAAATAAAAGTTAGTATAAAAAGATTTAAAAAATAATATTATCCGGTTTATTATTGATATTGTGTTGATATTATGTTGATATTAAAACTGACAAAAAATGTCAACAGTCAAAAAAAGTCAAAATAATAAAAAAAAGTTAAAAATTATATATATGATAAATATTAAGTGCAGAAATATAATGGTGAAAAGAAATATTAAAAAATGAGCATTAGTATAGCAAGTGAAATTTAAAAAAAATTGTAAAAAATTAATATAAAATATAAAGATTTATAAGATAGTAAAAATAAATAAATATTTGGTATGCAAAATCCTTATAAATTTCACATCACTTGCCATTTCCAACCAATTAATTCCATTTCTAAAACGACAGTCCTGTCCTGTCATTTTGTTTTATTCCTGTCGTATGCCAATAATTTCAAGGACAGAATGAGTCTTTTCTATTTTTGCATTTCTTCTAATCTATTTAACAAAATTATAGATATAGAAGTATCATTTTCACTTACTACTCTCTCTTTTAGTTATAAAATAAACTTAAAGGTTTTTTCTGTAAATTAAATAAAATATCAAGATTGTAGGTGAAAATTATCATTAATGATTAACGCACGTGAGTACAAATAATTAACATTTCTCCTTTACAATAAGCTTTTGTAAATTAAAAAATTGAACAATTGTTTCTTCAAAACTTCATAAAGAAATCAAATAATCAAATACCGCATTCATAATTGGAACACCTTGTCAGCATCTTTACCATTATTGAGTTAGGGATCCAAAGCCCCCACCTTTCTCCATTTTCTTTCTTGGATTCCCTCTCATTCTCTTACACTACTCACTTTCCCGGAAACCCATTTCCTCACTTTCCCGGGAAAATCATAAAACAAAGAAGCAGAAATGAATTCTATAGTGTCAATTCTTGATTCTTGATACCATACTGTGGATATTTGATTCTTGATTCTTGGTATGTTATTTTCTTAATTTGATTCTTGATTCTTGATTGTAGAATTGAATAGGAAATGGCAACATCAAGAGAAGTATCAACAATGATAAAACAAGGATTTATATCAGATTCAACTCTTTCTTTTTCACCTTCAAGAACTCCTAATTCTTCTTCAACTAGGCTACTACTAAACTCTCCAACTAACTCTAACAAACCCCTACTCTCACCTCCTCACTTCAACAACTCCTCCACCGAGTTAACTCACCCACCACCGCCGCCCCCACCAACTCGCTCTGCTCACCACCACACAACCCTTTTCCAAATGATGTCTGAAGAGCAATCTTTAGAACTCAACCGCCAAAAAACCCAGTCAAAAATCTCTAAACTAGTTAAAGAATTTGATGGCTTCAACAACAATGGTGTGTTTGGATTCGGTGATGTGAGGCTCACTGTGATTGGGAGAGATGGGTTTAAGGTTTCCTGTGATGTGCACAAAAGGGTATTGATGGAAAAGAGTGGCTTTTTTAGTGACAAGTTGAAAGATAGACAAAAAGGGATTGTGCATTCAATTGAGATCAGTGAGTGTGATGATGTTGAGGTGTATCTTGAGAGTTTGGTTTTGATGTATTCTGATGATTTCAAGAAAAGATTGATGGGTGAGGGTGTCACCAAGATTTTGGCTTTACTCAAGGTATTATGATCATATTTATGTTTATACACTAATATATGTATATGTATGTGTTAAATGTGTTAGCCTTGATTTGTTATTATGTTGTTTGCTTGTCACTAGAATGAGGAAGATAGGAGTAAGTTTCGGTATGATTCTGTTTGTTAATATGGTTTGTGAAGAGTAAGCATTGATATATGATCAGCCGTTTTAATATGAAGAACTGAAAACAGAGAGAATTTTCTATTCGGGTTTTAGTTGAGGGATAGACAGTAGGTTTGATCGCCTTAGTTCGAGAATTAATGGTAGAACGTAGCGACAGCCAAGTTTTTATCATTATTATTGTGTTGCTAATCGGTAATCTTTTTTAGCCTTTGCATTATAGCTGATTATTGAACTTTTCATAGTTGGCACACAGCAACATGAACATTTATTTTATTTTATCATTGTTTCTCTTTGAAAGTTGAAGAATATAGGAAATCCCGGTCATTCAAATTGCTAAGTGCTGCAATACATTGGACTTGCTAATATTTGCTGTTTTGATTTGTGTGTAGTGTGTACATTTCATTGCTGATGCCATCCTCATTTAGTTTATATTTGAAATGCTAGGCTTTTCGTCTTGTCTGGTCTATCTTGTAGTTGATTTTTCATCATTTAGGCGCTTGGTTGCAGGTGTGTGCTGATATCATGTTCGATGCTGGGATAATGTCATGCTTAGAATACTTAGAAGCCGTGCCATGGACGGAGGACGAAGAAGAAAAGGTCATATCCCATCTAAGTCAACTTCAACTTCATGAATCGGCCACTGAAGTTCTTCAGAGAGTTTCATGTGAATTATCGACTTCTTGTCGAGCTGATGACATCTTCACGAAACTGCTGAATGGTGTTCTACAGGCCAAAGATGATAAAGCTCGTCGAGAGATGAAAACTGTAATTTCTCGTTTATTTAAGGAAGATTCATCTAATCATGATAGTAGGCTCGATGTTTCTAAAGATACCCTTTATTCTCTTTGTCATGGATGTCTCAGTTCTCTTATCCTATGCTTGTCTGAAGCTACATGCGTAGATGATGATAAGCGTGATCGTGGAGTTTTAATGAGTGAAATAGCTCGAGAAGCTGAAAATCTACAATGGATTGTCGATATTTTAATCGATAAAAAAGAAGCAGATGAGTTTGTAAAACTGTGGGCAGATCAGAAGGAGCTTGCAGTTCTCCATTCAAAGATCCCGACTATCTACCGACATGAAATCAGCAAGGTTACTTCACAACTATGCGTTGCCATTGGCAGAGGACAAATCTTGGTGCCGAAAGAAGCTCGGTTTTATTTGTTGTCTACTTGGTTGGAACCACTTTATGATGACTTTGGGTGGATAAGGAGGGTTTGTAAATCTGTCGATAAGAAAGTAGTCGAGGACGGACTAGGGCGAACAATTCTTACACTTCCATTGATTCAACAGCAAGCTATATTGCTAAAATGGTTCGACCGATTCTTAAATAAAGGGGATGACTGCCCCAATATTCAGAGAGCATTTGAGATTTGGTGGAGAAGAGCTTTTATCCGACAGTATGCGGCTGAGCAAAGCAATTCCGAGTTGCAATTAGCCGTTTGCGATTACCCTAACTGAAAGGTACATCCAATCAAGTCATACAAAATATAAAGTCCAAACTGTATGTACATATCCAGTAATATTCATTTTATCTGATACTTGGGGGATTCAACTCCTGTGATATGAACTGTATTCTTTGGAACATTCTGTGTTAAAATATAATGAGATTGAGAAACAACCATTTGTAGGAAGATTGAGAAAGAGAAGAATTGTATGATATGTATGCGTAATGTGCTGCCAATTATGTCGGTAACGATACAGAGTTGAGTGTATGATTGAAAGTTTAGCTTTAGTCAGAATGACGGCCAAGATGATTTTCATTTACAGGAGTGTTGTTTGTTGGGTAGGGGTGTGCAAAATTCGAACCAAACGGAAAAACAAAAAACGTGACAAACAAATTCTACTCGGATTAGTTTGAAATTATAACTTTTTTTTATTATTTTTAGTTTGGTTTGGTTTTGGAAGTCAAAAATATTGCAGCTCATTTTTCATTTGAAATATTTAAAACTTATAAAAAAATAAATTAAAGCTTCGAACAGAATGTACACTCTGCTAAGAAGCAACTGCGGACTGTCTTTTTTATTAATTTGTTGTTTGTTCTTATGAATTGATATGATATCGCTTGTTTGATACAAAAGGAATTGTTGATCATCTTTTTACTGTCGATAATTGTTGTTTCATACATCATTAGAATCTGATGAAACTTAAATTGTAGACGATTACACTATATGATTTTCATTTACCTGGAGCACACAAATGGTGTTGAGTATGAATGTACAAAAATCCAACTAAAATCGAATAATCGTGTCAAATTTGGTTTATTTTAACATTAAATTATAAAATATTTTAGTTTGGGAAGTGAAACAGTTCAGTTTACTTTTGGTGCAAACTGAACAGGGAAATGCAAACTGAGAACGATCAGAATCAATGCAATTTGAACCTATTTAAATAGTTGATAATACTTTTATCAAAAAAGAAAATTGTTTATAAAACTGGTTCAGTTTGAATCAAATGCCATACCTCTATTCCTTTACTCTCTGTTTATTTTACCAAAAATTACTTGAGATGAATCATTCTTCTCCTTCTCCAAATTTTTCGTTTTTATAGAAATTAAATCTTTAATAACTATGTTTAATAAATAATGAAGTAATAAATAAATATTATATAAATATAATTATAAAATATTTTAATAAATAATTAATTTAATTTGTATTTGTATTAAAAAAATAATATAAAAATATTTTGATAAACAAATAAATAAAATCATTATTTAAAAAAACTATTTTGAAATTTATTATATAAAAATATTTTACTTAAAAATAATTAATTATATATTATATATTAATGATAAGCAAAAATATTCAATTAGTCTTCATTTCCATTCTTACTATTTTATTGAACCAAATCAAGTGAAAAATAGTTATTCTCATTCCTAATTCTAAACTAAATAAATCCTCAGTGTTCAGAAAGTTTACCAAATGTTATTCAACATTGTTAAACTAATACTTAGTTATGCTTCCATTTAACTTATTTCATACATCAAAAGATATGTTTAACTGTTGACTACTACATACAAAAATGCAACTTTAAATGTAACCCTTTAAAGGGAACTGCTGAATTCACTACTGCTGCTTATGCCTAGTTGTATGTATGTGCGGCAAAAACACCTTTTCTTTTTCTTTCTCGGTTCGCAAAGCTGCAAAATCAGATATATCAGAGCTCCGCAGTTACCTGGAGAGCCGTGCCTATAACTCACCGCCGCAGTCATCTGTAATGCAAGTAATCACAGAAGCACGCACAGTTCATTAATTCTGCTTGCTTATGTAAGAAAGAAAAACAAGGGATAAGGGTGTCAATTTTCAATTTTAAAAGAAAATAAATACAATAAAAAATCGCGAATTAATTATTTTTTCATTTCTAACCTTGTAAGTTGTAATAATTCGAGAACAATGTATATCCACCAGGTCCATTGTAATAATCTGTATGATAGTATACTCTTGAATAAACTCTTTAACTTGCAAACACTAAGAGATTATAGAATCTGATCCATATTTTAGCATTGGTGGTGGGTCAATCCTGCGGAGAAAACACATTAGGTAAATGATTTGCGACTTGGCTCGTCAGAAGTGTGTAGTACTGAAAGAAATCTCCAGAAAAGAAATGCATAGACTCAAAAACTATTCCACCATACGACATATGCAGCAATGCTAATAGATTATCTGGTAAACTAATCAAACAACAAAACATGCATGAGCTTTTATTCAAGGAATTATTACTATCGCCCCCTGAGGTTAGGCCAAAGTTACTGTTTTCCTCCTGTATTTTCCCTCTGATATTAAGGTATTAGACATGAAATTAAAATGTTAAAAGGGGCAACATTGATTTTTCAAATGCAGGAGAAGAACAATAATTTTGATAATTATCCTTTTATTTAATAGCACGTTAAAAAAACAATTAGTCACCAGTGTAGTGACTACCAACTACCAAGGAAACAAAGATATGCTGAACACAACACAGCTAAGAAAATATCGCATATGACATAAACAAAGATGGAAAGAAAATATATCCATATAGGAGAAATCAAAAAATAAAGGACCATGGTTTCTCAATTGTTTTTAATGAATTTCACTAAACTAGCAACACCAGAACTGATTTCAGGATAATGCTTGGCGTAATTATGTTGTTTCAGCCAGCAAATTGATTGAAGTCGTCTGCAGGGCAAAATCATCAAAACTTAAGAGAAAGAAATTGTGTACTTACCTTTGTTGTACTTTGAGTATTCCAGTGCCTAACTGCATTGGAATGCCCATGATGATGCATTCACTAACTCCTTCAATTTTGTCATCCCTGCCATGCACAGCAGCATGATAAAGGTGATCTGTTGTTTTCTCAAATGAAGCCAGCATCAGAACACTTTTGTCCATCCTTTGAATGCCAAATCTTGTGATTCCAAGAACTTCGCCCTGTAAGATTATTATGTTGAAATAAAATTAAATAATACCCTATTATGCCAGCTACAATTTGGATAGAAAGACGAGCTGCACAAAAGATTACCTTAAATGTCATTAGATCTGCTAAAAGCATCATATGACGTATATCGATGCTCATTCCATGATGTTCCATAGTTTGATTTATCTCATAAATAATGCATTTTCTTGCAGCCTCAATCCCAAGATATTTCTGAATTTCCATCACATGATTACTTGTAGTTTTGCGACCATCCACTCCTTCAGTTCCCATAACAAGATCAAGGCCCATCCTACAAAGATATATATACCATGTTTGTAAAAAGGAGGCTTTAGGCTGTAAAATAGACTTTTCACAATAGCAAAATTGGACAATATTAATTTACAATCACAAAGAGATTCAAGAAACATGTGATCATTCTTTAGCTACCAGGCAACATTTATCTTCTTCAGCATTCGGCAGGTATACCTTAAGTCAGTGCACTTTCTATTTTATCTTTTTGACTCGAGTACTGAAGGATCAGGTGCTGTTATTTTCACAAATAATGATAAGACATGCAGGTTCACACCAAGTTTATTGCTAGTATTGTTATTTTGGAACTCCTAAATACAGAATCAGAAAGTTGGATAAATCTTGGGGTAATATCAGCAGGCTTAGAGTAATCCAGAATTCTGGCAAGTTTCTGAACATTTCTTCAAAGGAATCCAAGATTCTAGAGTAGTCTTCACTGAAGTAGGTATCAATCATAAGATTATTGATCTGTTCCCCGGGACAAACCATCATGTGGGGTTAATATCAGCAGGCTTAGAGTAATCCAGAATTCTGCCAAGTTTCTGACCAGAGCCTAGTTCCAGTAACATCATTTAAACAATTTAAATTTGCTGATAACTACTCTGATGTGCCGACTTCAATGCTAGACTTTAAATAAAAAGGTAGTTCGAATAACCATGACTTACTTTTGTTATGTACCCTATCATCATTCATCAGTGAAAATTTATTACCCATCAACCCGTCATACTTCCCTCATTATTAAATTTAAGAGTTTTGAATCCTCATCCGGAAGGGGACAGCAAAAGAATAGCTAGAGATTGGTAAAGAAATAGTCAATAACCCAACATTGCACAGAATTAAGATTGATATTTACATTCAGACAAACTTCCCAATTCCATAAACATCAAGTCAAAACTGGCCCTGAGCAAGAATTGCTTATATTATAGGAAGTGATTTTAGGTCCATGGATTGAAAAGGACATGCTCAAAAAAAAAAAATGCAAGGAAATGATACATATTTAGAAGTTACCTGAACACCACCACTGCATGTAAGAAAGTCTTTTTAAAAACAATTAATAAACTCAAAAGATAGGTCATATTCATTGATTGTTGAACTCATATCACAATGAGATTGACATGAAGTCAGTCCACAGCTTTGACAGCCATGTTACCATTAGTCTCCAATCGAATATAGATTTGATCGAGAGCCATTTCATAATTAGTCATTTTGTAACTCTTAATCATTTCAAAACATGGAGCTCAAATAGTTAGAATTGGATAATTAAAAGGCTTAATGTCTTAAAAAATCCCGACCTTTCATCCCTTTTTCAATCCTACCCTGACGTTGCAAATTTGTCAATTTTACCCCATTTTGCATTTTTTTCATTTCAATTGTACCCTGAAGCATAAAATTGACCTTTATTTATTTGACAAAAATGCAAAAGAATTCTTCAAAAATGGTCAATTTAATATAAAAGTTAATCTAATGCAAAAAGGATAAATTTAAAGAATTTTTGTCAAATAAAAAAAAGGTCAATTTTATGCTTTAGGGTACAATTGAAATAAAAAAATACAAAATAGGGTAAAATTGACTGATTTGCAACGTCAGGGTAGAATTGAAAAGGGAATGAAAGGTCAGGGTTTTTTAAGACATTAGGCCTAATTAAAATGTTATAAAACAGCATATTAAGAAAAAATATCAAAAATAAATAATGAGGAAAAAGAAAAGAAAGATTGATCATAGCTAGGGAAAGGCTGAGAGAATAAAGGGGAAACAAAATTAACAAATGTGTTGAAGGGGTAGATAAGTCTTTAAACCATACAGATGATATTAGCCTTTACTCTTTAGCATAGACAGCTGAGTCTATAAAGTCAAGTGACTAAAGTGAGTCTTGTCAGTAACACACTTGCGAACATGCTTTTAATCTTTTCTTTGGATCCCAGCTCTACTAAGACAACTAGCTGCCCGACTGGAAATAGTAAGTATTCTACTCATGAGCGTATGCATAACTTAAAGGCATTTATTTCAAGGAAAAGCCAGGGATCTGAGCTACTCATCATGACAGATTAGAAGAAACTAGAGATTATATAATGGAGTTTATTATATAAATCGAGTATATTATATAAATAGAGTATATTTAAAAAATAATCGACCAGGCTAATGTACATGTGAAATATTGACTTGCAAAAGGTCGGATTCTTTAACGAAATCAAAATTTTATCTGTAAGAGAGATGTGCTTGAGAAAGGACCCGAATGATCTGCGCACCATAATTCTTGTGGAAGCTTTTACAAGGGAATTAAAGAAAAGAGAGCAATTGAAGAGGGTGCTTGTTTCCAAAATTTTATCTGAATTTATTAATATTTCCCGGAGATTATCTTTTCAAGTTCTAGAAGATTGACATGAAGTAATGGATAACTATGATTATCTTAGTTCACTAAAGCAAAGAGTAGAAGAACATATATTGGTAGCAGGGTTTTAGATAACATTACCAAAAACAGAATATATAGATGATATATACGTGCAATAAAAGAAAAACTCACCCTTCTACCAACATATTGTACGTCGGAAGCTCCTGATTACTTGCTTCCCCCTCGCGCTTCTTTTGAGCAATAACAGCACGTTCAACAGTTTTTATGCCCTGTCAACCACAAAAAAAAGGTAACTACATATCAATCTACATAATTCCAACTAAGACAGAAAGCGGAGTGGTCTCATAGTAATTCCAGAAACTTCAAAAAATCTCACCTGAACTATGATTGATGGCAACATGTTTTTAAGAGAATGGAGCTCAAAATGAACTTTTTCTCTGTCACCCAGAGGAATGACTTCCAACTTCCTGTTATCCATAACCTTGATATGCTGCATGTTAACATTGCCATGAAGTGTTCAAATGCAAGTCTAAAACTTATACAAAACGGAAAAAAAGAGAGTTTTACCTGAGGCTTTAGTTTTATTCTTGGAGTTTTTAAAATTGCTTCCTTCACAATATTTGCATCCAAAGATAATTGTGCCTCTTCAATTGTTCTCATATCTAGCGTGATTACTACAGATGCTGATCTTGAAGTCATTACAATTTTAATACTTTTAGCAACCTACAATATAAACATGAAACTCAAGAGTATTAAAACAATTCAGCTTTTTTTTTTTTTTGATAATTGGGGAGGGGGGAATGCTTGTGGGAGGATTTGCTGCATAGCGCTTATACCAAGAATAAAAGATTTCAAATACCATTGACACGATACAGTGCAAAAAGACCTTGGAACTCATGGAAGATTCAGAAAATGGAAGATCTAAAAAAAAAGTAGTAAAGACAAAATAAAACCTCGAAATGCTAAAATCACCAACAACAATCAGACCATGACATGAGGCATTAGACAAGTATTTCAAATATCTAAAGCAATAACTTCATTGTAAGTGCCAAGAACGTCTATATGAATAGGGACTACTGAAAGTTGAAACTTTGGCAAGAGTAGAACTAAATGGAAATATAAATGTTAAATTCTTCCAATTACTTAATGGCATACCTGGCCTAAAACAGTTTTTTGGATACGACTTCTTACAATTCGAGCAGCAGTGACATTAGTATTCTTCTCAAGCTCTGCAGTAATGATAGGTGTACTGATCTTTTTAGCCCCATTGATTATTTCTTTGATGCGAGGAACTCCTTGTGTAATATCTGATACAGCGCTAAGGAGTCAAGCTGAAAAAAGAAACTTAAAGCCAAGTATGAACAAAAAAAATTCAAAAAAGCATCAATTGATATTAAAATAATGAGCAAGGATACTCATGCTGGCAACTCCAGCAAAGTGAAAGGTCTTTAATGTCATTTGTGTCCCCGGCTCCCCTATACTTTGAGCTCCAATTGCACCAATTGCAGTTCCAGGTTCAACTTTTTTCCAAAGAAAACGATTGATGCAGGTTCTCAAGAAAACCTGTCACATGACAATCAATTACTCTTACAGATTCATATTGCCATTTGGCAGACAACACAGAAAAAAGAGCATGCTAAAAGTTCAAGCTGGCAAGCAGGTCTATACATAAAAGCAGAACAACATTGCATAAGACAACTAATAGTCTAATAATACCAAACCTTAATTGACAAGGACACAAGGTACAAGGCTCTGATCCACATTTAAGGGATCTGCAAACCACTTTTTGTTACGAGAACAGAAAAAACAGATAGACAATGTTCAGATAGACCAAAAATGACAATAGAACAGCTAGACAATTACTGATGTTAGCTCAAAATAAGGCATCACAAAGCACAAGAAAAAAGCAGTACATATCCTTGAGCACAGTTTATATTAAAAAGGGTTATTTGCATATAAAATCCCAAATCTTTAACATTTGTAGTATTTAAGCGCATTATTTAAAACGTGGTATCCCACATCCCAACCTTTCTGAACTTGGCATTGTGTAGCCCGTTGCCGTTTTCCGGCTATTCAAGGCCTGTGTGGCAAAACGGAGCAACAGCCAAATGCCAACTTAGTGACACCTTGTCATCACTATTTGAGATTATTTGCATATTAAATCCTGACCTTTCGCATTTGTACCGATTAAGCATATCGTTTTAAATTTGGCAACTCGCAGCCCAATCTTATTTGCCATGTATGCTTCCAACAGCCAGAAAACAGCAATGGGCTATAGAATGCAGAGTTTAGAAATGTTGGGATGTGAGATGCCACGTTTTGAATAATTTGCTTAAATCGCTACAAACGCTAAAGATGAGGATTTTATATACAAATAACCCAATAAATGAGTCATTACATAGAAAAGCCAACTCAAACGTTTACACGCAAGTTACAGATTCTAATGATGATTTATACCACATCTTTAAGGGTGAAAAATCATTAAAATAGTCTAAAATCTTCTGAACATCAACTGAGAAGAGTAACAAAGCTGAAACCATGGCCATTCTCTGTAAATTTGTTTAGTCCTTCAGCTCACCTTAACCTCTATGATGCCATAAAAAAAAGGCACTAGTTTACCATTTGAAAACATAAGTTCATAGTAGCCAAGTGATCAATAAGAAAATATTCAAGAAGACTGAAATGCTATTCCAAAGAAAACACTTTGAAATATCAAATACTTACCTCTATCTGCCTTTTAGAAACACCACATACTTTATGAGCCAGTTTTTCTACAGTTTCAGAACATTGGTCCTCATCACCATCGACCAATTTCATCATGCTTTCCAATCTCTTTACATGACCTCCAAGAAAGGTAGTCAAACTTTTTTTGAAGGCTTCAGAACAAACTCCACCAAGAGCCAAATCAATCTTCACAAATAAATTTTCGACCACATCGGGGATATCTGAAGGAGATAGGTAATTATCTTCTCCAGCAGGACAAGTAGCCTGCAAGTGAATGTTTGACAATAACTTTAAACTTTTCCAACCGTTCAATTCCCAGTTATAACAAAAACAAATCTGCAAACCTTGGCTTTTGCAAACAAACGGTCAAGATTCAATGGAACTCCACCCTTCCCTTCCATCAATGCAGGATCCAAGCCATCATCTCCATAAAGAAATTGAACTATACATCCACTTGCATTCCGTACTGTATTATCATATTGGATAGATAAGTCTTCCAACCCTTTTATCAGTCTACGAGACATGTACCCAGTGTCAGCAGTTTTAACCTGCAACAACATTTAATTAACGTCAGTTCATAATCTTAAGATACTAAGATAGTTAAAAGATCTACTTTTTATCTCTGAATACCATATCCACATGGCAATGTTTTATCCTCATGAGTACATTATCAGAGATGCGCATGTGTGTGTGAGAGAGATAGAGATAGAGATAGAGACTATCACATGAAACTATAAATTGTATAATATATTTGTAAGTGATGAAAACTATACCCAGGTTATACCAAAAAGCGATGAACTAGCAAACATGTTCTCAAATCTACATACAAAACTAAAAAAAAAAAAGAATTTGCATACCGCAGTATCAACGAGACCTTCTCTCCCACCCATGGTATGGAAGAAAAACTCAGTTGCCCTCAAACCACTATAGAAGGAATTTGCAACAAAACCCTTAGCCTGCACATAAAGGTACAATTTCTTATTCAACAATTCAAAACTTCATGTCTTTAACATGCACTAAACAGTTTACCAAATGTAAAATAAATGATTGGTTACTCCTTTCATTATAAAGCATTGACACAAGTTCTAAATTGAGCATTTCTATTGGATATTATTGTGAATGGAAAAAACAATTGTTGATGCTCTGTTATATGTAGCATAATGATGCGACTTAACTGATACCATACCAAGGTACACAAAATGATAATGTATTTAACTCTTAACTTTCTTTGGCTCATTTGCATATGTAAATAAACAAAGAAATCACATAATATGCAATCAAAATGTAAATGATAAGGAGCTAAAAAAGTAAGGTTAAACTTACTCCAGGGGTTTTAGATTTTCTGGTGAAATGAGGAAGGCTCCGATCTATGAATCCATCAGGTGCACGGCGACCCCCAACTGACTGCTGACCAACACATGCAACCATCTGGCTAATATTGATAACGGAACCCTTGGAACCACACTGTGACATGATCAATGGACTGTTTCTCCAGTGCAATTCTTTCATGCACACCTACAATGAAAAAGATTAATTATGGGATCTTCAAGCCACCTTACAAAGCCAACAAAAGGCAACTTAATGATTTGTTATCAGAAAATAAATTTCCTTCAATGAAAGACAATGTACATCAATCATGAATAATACATTAAAAAAGTGAAAGCAAATTTATCCCAATAGGAGAAATGAAACAAGAAATACAGGTTAACTTTACCAATCAGTTCAACTAAATTTCCAATTATTTTTTCCAGTTTTCATTTCATGTACAAGAGTTCATTTGTTAACGAACTGAACAGAAATACTGCACCTTTATGAGATATATCATTAAGCACGAGCAGTAAAAAATGTCAAATCTAAAACAGCTGGGTACTCACATCACCAGCTTCTTCTCGAAGCTTGTTCAGTCTGTCGGTAATTTCAGTCTCCAGTGTTTGAGTGGCATCACAACCAGGTTTAAGCATAAGCTTCCCTTTATTGTATTCCTCTATTAGTCTATCACATTCTTGATAACCAGTAGAAATTGTTTTCGCTTTTTCCTCGATCAACTTTTTCCCTGGCTGGACATCATCGATGCCAATTGAGAAGCCATGATTTCCAATCCATCGGGCGCTGTATTCAAGCAGAACCAACAAAAGCTGTGAACAAGTAAATTTCAGAAAACCACAATGGAAACTTGGAAAATATGAAATACTGAATTTTATTTTATTTTTATTCTATGAATCTAAAATTAAAGCAAGAAAAACAGGGTTACCATATGATCAAAGATAGGATAACAATACAACATGAGTGGAACATCAAGAAAATATTATTGAGCAATTGTGTGTTAGAGAGCGACACTTTTAACAATGTTGGCCACCGCCAATATAAAAAGATCAAACAATTGCCAAATGTAGTAGAAGAAGATGGGCCTCATGGAACCATGTAGAGATCAACTAATAATAACAGGTCAAAAATAGCATTACTATTAGCATAAAAAAAGTTGCACTGTGTAAAAGATAATGATCAATAGAAATAATCTAAAACACAAACAAATAGGACGAATTTGCAGATTGGGGGACTTCAAAGAGACTCACCTCAACTTAGCTAACCGATTCATGCAAGTGGAAGCAGCATGGGTATTGTAGTCTCTGAGAAGAACAGAGTAAAGTCCATCCTTGTTGCCATTTCCTGGAATATTAATAATATAAGAACAGAACAGATTCTAGGAAAATTATACAACATGACCGTTACGCCATGTCATTCGTGCAACAAACCAATAATGCGTTAGCAATGCGGAATATTTAATGATAAAAAATAAGTAATAATTAAAAGATCTTCTATCGCAAATGCCCATTGGCTTGTTGTAAATATAACATGGTGCAATGGTTGTGTGAGATGAACTCTCTAGATTCTAATATGATACATGTAGCAACTGCATTCGTAAAGGAAAAAAAAATAGATCAACTATACTTGACCAAAGTTTCCAAATGAATAATGACATAAAACCATAACGACTCTATGCTAATCTACAAACAGGGGATAGCCATACTTTTGATAACTTATAGACTAGAGGTTACAGAACTAGCATAATTTAGGGTAAGCCGAGAGACTGTTCTTTAAACACACAAGGAACCACTTCTCACTTATCAAACAAGATTCAGCAAAGAGACTGTTTCAATAATAATTTGGACAAGCACTTGATACTCAGATAAAAGAAAAGAAAAAAAAACAGAGAACAAGAGGAAATGAGAGGCTGATCAAATCAACATATGAGCTTTTAGTATAGTAAATAAATCAGACCACATGTGAACTTTAAGTGCAATAAGTAATGATCCCTTCTACGTAATGGTGCACTATAACTACGAATGGTAACTTATAGAGTAAGAGTTATAGTTGAAAATCTTGAAATACACAAAAGAAAGAAAGCAACAGAGTTTGGCGTCCTACCCGAAAGTAGTTCACTTTGAAAAGTTCCCTTCTCTTTAAAAGAATAATGTCTTTAAAATATAATTTTATACCCAAAAAAATTTAAATAAAGTGACATTAAGCTTTAAATTTAAAGTACATACATCTATAAATTTCAAACAAACAAGAAAACTCACCTAGAGTAGCCTTCCCAAGTTGTCCAGATATTAGCTCACTATTCCGGATATAGACAAAACCATCATTAGGGCACATTGTTTCTCTCTCTCTCTTATCTCCTTTCTTAGGCTTGGAGTAAATTTTCTCCTTAACAGTGAGATTGAGGTAGACTCTCACATTTGCACTTGGACGCAGCAGGACACTAAATAATTGTTTACCGGTCCAAAGTTCTATCGGCTGCATAAGAACAATTTTATAATATTCAGAGGTTTAAAAAAAACACAAATGTAGATTTTTTTTCCATAAAAAGCTCATCTCATAACAATGCTTTCAACCACAAAAGCACAATATGTGATGTAGTTACAAAAGCATTAAAAACAAGGGAAATATAAACTTCTGCAGTGCAAGAAAATCAACATCAACATAGTCTAACTCGATTTAATGTGGAACCTGTATGTCTTTTTTTGTGAACGTAAAAAGTTCTTCTAGCAGCGTAAGGTAATGGTGAGATTTTGCGCTAAGCTACTCAATCTAATTGAGGCTGCATGAATTCTTTAAATTTAGATGCTGAAGAATCAATTACCATTATGAAAAAAAATTCAATTCTTGGCGCCAATAAGGACAATGTCCGCCATTGACACCACAGCCCCACCCAACCAAAAAAAACCTCAAGGCGCTGTTTGGATTGAGAGTTTTTCAAATCCATGAATTTAACAATTTCATCATTTGCATCAAATATAAAATCGTTGGATTTATGGAGATAATTTTGGAATAATAGAATATTCCAAAGAATCCATCATGTATAAAAAATAAAGGATTACAACTTTCTCACCTCCTAGGTGGGAAGTGAGAATCATATGAAGAATTTTGGAGGATGATGGATGTTTAAAATCCATAGATTCTCATCACTTTTTAGCATACCAAATGAATGATTTTGTATTTTGACCATCTAAATTCCATCAACCCAAATGGTACATAAATGAAAAATGGATGGGGATAATAGCAAGCCTCAATTTCAGGATGGCCATCACATTTTCAAAAAGAAAAGCATTAACATTGAAGTAAAGCAGAAATATGGACAAATGAAAAATGCATTAGCTGACCTTAAGTATTACAGGTGTTGGCAAATCAACAACATCCGCACCATCATTTATATAAGAACACATAAGTGAGAAAGCTGCTCGGTCATAAAAAGTGTCCTTCCTTGTGATCAGGAAAGCTGATGTTAGAAAATCTTGTGTGGATGCTACCAATATTTCTCCATTCTTTGGTGTGCATAAATTGTTTTGGACCTGATGACAACACATCAAATGGCAGACAATGATATTCAACATGTCATAAAATAAAAAGGAAAAAGTAACATATATAGACAAAGCAGCAAGATCCAAGGAAGCTCTTGTTGTGAATAATAACTAGCACCACCCAGCTATACTTGCAACTATAACATGCTAATTAAAAGGAAGCTGGTGTGCATTTGCCTTAAAGCAGAGTAAATTTTGTCTGGAAGTGGTCACCGTCAAAAACTGCATGAACCATCTTCACATCAATGGGATACTCATGTATATCAATGCTACTGATCCAAGAGTGCAAGAAATTCATGCACATCATTCAGGTTGTTCATTACTGGCCTCAAAGTTAATAAATTACCAAAATGCTAGAAAATAGTTTTTTTGATAAAGACAATGTTATCATAGGATCAGGGAACATTTTATGGAATAGGTTGCAGCAATCGCTATGCACATCCCCACCTAGTATAGTTCTTTTTGATGTTCAATGAATTCCTTATTATTTCGTCCTTTTGTAGTTACTTATTTAAGAGAGTCACAGTGTGTCGGTGTATCCTTCAGCATGTTATGTATTATCCAAAAATCAATAACAAAATGTTCTGGTACTCCACTTGGAATTTTTGTGCCAATACCAACAGTAACATAACTACTGAAATTGGAAGTTAAGGAAAAGTCGAATAACATTTAATAATTAACACCCCGTTGCATTTTATGACTATAATCTTGCCAACATTAGACCTACATATACCAATACAAAATTACATCAAATAGCCCACGTATGTGATTGTTCACAAAGCTGTAACCATTAAAATTGGAAGGACAACAAATAATGTAACATTCACTGAAATTGCTGCAGCATGTAGCTAGTGCTGATATTTTTCAAAGTTAGTTGGTCAGGGTGTACTTTTGTTGAAATCGTTTTAGATTTTTCATCTTCACAATTTCAGTGTTAGAAAGATCATAAAGTATGATCAGAACTTCACAACTTCAGTGTAAGATAAACCATAGAGTATGGTCAGAGACATATGTGTTGGACAGAGGGATACCCAATGTTATCATACAAAGAGGGTAAACAGAGGAGCTATCAACCTGATTCATATTTGCTGAAGAGTAGAAACCTAGTTTCATATTTTATAAAGAGAACCTGTAGTAAAATGATGCATATATCTCAAAATAAGATCAGTAGCACAAGTTTTTTAATGCTTACATTTGAAAATGGAGTCTCTATACCATTGCAAAGTTGAAAACCTATCAGTATCATCAAGACTGGGTGAAACATTGGAAAAATGATACTATCACATCCTTGCAAACTGACATTTAATTAACAGATGTAGGTTTAAAGCAACACATTCTTTTTTATTATTTTGTAATATAAAACTGGATTGTAAAAATGATTACATTTCCAAGGACAGATATATAAATAAGAGTGAGAAAAAAGGAGCTTACCCCCATCAACAAAAGAGCCTCTGTCCGAGCCTCTTCTGTTTGTGGGACATGCATATTCATCTCATCACCATCAAAATCAGCATTATATGGGTTGCAAACAGATTCATTAAATCTCAACGTTCTCCAGGGCATGATTCTTGCCTGCAAGGACAAAAAGAAAATTTGATTCAACAGAAAAAGAACATGTTACAAAATATACTTAAGTGACATCAACTATACCCTATGGCACATGATAGACATTCGATGCAAGCTTGGTTGTCTGTTAAAAAGGACAACATCTCCATCTTCCAAATGGCGATCAACTATACAACCAAATGTCAATTCCTCAGCAATAGTTTTTCTGTAACTACCTATTAAACGCCTGCAGTACAAAATAATGAATTCCAGATATGGAAAAGTTTTTACTGGTAGCAAACAAAGGTAAGAGTACTAACTTTGAGGAACCGTCAGGATATCTGACCATACTTGCACCAGGGTATTTCTGAGGACCATTACTGACGAGCTGCCTCAACTTCTCAATATTATGATGGGATACACGTTCAGGAAAAGATAAAATCCGAGCCATATGTATAGGAATAGCCACCTAAACTCGTAGATGGTTACTGCTTAAATAAGAAAATGGCCTATACAAAAAGCTCAAGAAGTTTGTCAACTTCTGGTACAGAACTGACCTCAGTAATTTTAAGATTAGGGTCTGGTGATATAACAGTCCTTCCAGTAAATTCGACACGCTTCCCTGACAAGTTCCCACGAAAACGCCCCTGCTTTCCCTTTAAGCGCTGAACAAAACCACTCAATGGCTTGCCAACTTCAACATTATTTGGAACACGGACATCACTATTTATATAGAGTGCAACTGCAGCTTGAAGACCATCCCAAGAATCCTAAACCAAAATCTTCAACATAAATATCATGTAATAGTACCTTGAGACCAAAAAGGTTTGCAACAATTATTAAAAAAAATCATATGACATGATAAAATAGTGTGGAAAAATGACTTCTAGTAATATAACCACTACCTAATCATAAACAGGGAAACTGAACCATTCTACATGAAAACAATACAGGTCTAAGAAGCAGAAAAACTGGTATAAAAAAATTGCTATCTGAAGTGGAATTAATAAGAAGTAAGAACACTCTGTTGTTAAATGATATGATTGGATTTTTTTCTTTTTTTGCTAAAAAGAATGAATATCCATGTTTCTTAGATAATCGCAAGTAAAACAATTTAAAAACATAGTGAAGAGGACTAATAATTTATGCTTTACCAGGAGAAGCTAAAAGGTAGGAAGTAGAAACAACATATTAAAAGAACCAACGTGATACTACTGAGTTATAATATAAAATGCCAAGCAACTTCCCAAAAAGTTAACGTGCATGTTCAAACTTCCTTATCTTACCAGATATTTATTCATACTCATTCTTCCTTCTAGTAATTCCATGCGAAGGCTAGCATTTGCCTGAATAATTTGTTTTAACCTCTCTGTGATGTCATTTTCGTTGCTGCAGTAGAAGAGGAAGAATGTATATGCATCAATTATTGTAATGCTACTACCATAAAGGGAAACTTGAAGCAAATAATGAAGATCTAATAAGAAAAAACCTCTGTAATCCATCTGTGAAAACGGAGGGTCGAATAGATATAGGCGGCACAGCTATGTTTGTTATGATAAGTTTCTCTGGTCTATCAAAAAGACCAAGCACTTCACAATTCTGTTATACAAAAGCAGAGTGTTATTGATTAGCAAATATGAAAAACCTCAAAAGTTATTCAGATTCAAAATGGAAGAACAGTATTACCTCTTCTGAAATTTTTCTAAAAATAGACAGAACTTTAACAGGGGTAAGAATGTAAGTAGCCAGACTAATTGGTGCTTTAGACTCTTTTGTATGTGAAATTGCAGATCTACATTCTTCCAAAAAGTTATCTAATTTAGCGCGATCATGAATAAGGGTTAGAGCAGAGCCAGCCTTTTTTACCATCCCTGAAATGCATGATATCAAACAAATAAGTATTTTACTTTAAAAGCTACAATTGCCCTGAAAATTCCTTGATTTTCTGCATGTGGAAAACAAGGTTGCAAACTATATCATTTTAATGGTCGTGAATTATTTATTGTTTCTTCCAGAATTTCATATCCAAAAAACACTTAAAGATGTTCCTTGCCTCTTAGGCAATTCATTATCTGCTTTATTTGCTGCCACAACATTCTAGCAATAAGGACTGGCAACAGCTAATCAATAATGCCTTTTAGATCCCAGAAACAAGTCAAGAAAACCTTCCAAAGCTGATTTCTTTGGGAAAGACCAACCCACTTTACCAAACCTACACAGATCTGAAGCCTAAACTCGCCACACCTAAGTATCATATACCAATTACGGGAAAATTGTTTAGGCATGTCCACAACCAGCAAGAGGTTAAAGCTTTTGTTGGCAAAGATGAAATATCAAAATGTACTACCAACAATAGGGAACATTCAAACTCAAAATAAAGTTGGAATATGCCGTCATATACAGTAAAATCTTATTAATGAGGGAAAAATGCATCCATGACTGACTTAACGTTTCAAGTTCACTTTGTTTACATTTGGAATGTCCAGGTGACAATCCAAAAATGCACTTCAGTGATTATTAAGATTAGTCTACAAGTATTCATTGCATGTAAGCAAAATTCATTACATGCAGATACAGACATACACATAATGTGTTCATGCAGGCTTAACATCAATCTGCATCTAGGATAATGTTGACACCATCTTCACACGTTACACTACCGTCTACACCTAATGGATTTAATAAAAATATAAAGAATCTAAATCTTCCAGCACTCAATAAAGGATAATAAAGAATACTACCATTTGGGAAGGCTAATTATTCAAAAAGCATGATTCTGATGATAGCATTTGATCTTGTTCTTGGTCCTTAACAAGCATTAATTTGGGAAAATAATAGAATAATTATTATAAGAAATAAGAATGTTCAAAAGCATCATTCTTCATACATTTTCAATGAGGTGCAGCATACAGTAAGTTTCTTTTGTGTTCCTGATAAGAGTAATTATGCAGGCATGGAAAAGCAGAAGCTTTACCATTCATTTCTCCACATCTTTTGCACTTCACAGCTTTGTTACTTGTCATGGTACTACACTTCTTCACAATCTTTCTCACCAACTCACTCCTCCTCAGATGTTCTAACTTGGGATTTCTTATCCTTTTCAAGTCAGTTTTACATAATGCCTCATCATAAAGTATATGAGAACAAGACTGCAAAAATACTAAAGTCAGTAAGAACCATGTCAAGAATCAAACATTAAACAAATGACAAGCACAAGCTAAACCAAAGTATTGGCTTTGACAATTCTGTTACTTCTCCAATGCCAATTATAATTCGATTTTCAATCCCTTATCATGTGTTATATGGCTCTTAATAAAAAGTTCACTACAAATCAAATATTTCAAATTACATCATTACCTTGCAAATGCACTTCAAAACATCCAAAATAGTGCTCATATAACCGACATTAAAAACCGGCAAGACAAGATTCAAGTACCCAAAATGACCAGGGCACTCGTGAAATTCGGCGCCACAAGTATGACAAGCACTACTATTTTTAGTAGCAGGACCCTGAAAACAACCAGACCATCACTAAAAAAATAAAGAGTCATAATTATTCAGTAGCAGCAGCAGCAAAAAGAGCATACCAAGCGGGGATCTAATAAACCGCCGGGAATGGCTTTACGAGTAGCATCATAATAAGAACCTAAATGAACTTGACATTCGGCTGCTTTCATTATCTCTTCTCCGGACATCATTGTAAATTGCATACTTTTGCTGCACATTTACATATCACAATTTAATCAAAATCATACAATTCAAATTGAAAAAACTAATGAAAATGAAAACTAAAACCCTAATTAAAACAAGAAGTTTGAGTAAATACTGACATTCTACGGGGGCCGACATCTTCGACGTACGGCTGTTTAGTATAGACTATCTCTTGCTGTGATTTCTGCATTTTTTCTTGAAGATTCTGATCAGCTGATGCTATTAATTGATCTGAGTTAATAAAAATGAAGGATTTAAGGTTTTAGTTTCTGTACTGGCTGGAGGGTTTATTGTGACTGGTGAAAGTGACGGGCGAATGTATTTGCGGCTTTCAGAGAGAAAAAGAAAAAAATAATTAGAAAGTTGCCTTATTTGGGTTCGAGCCCTCGACCTAAGGCGAAAACGAAACTCAACCATTAAACCAATAGCAGACTTTGCTATATTTTGCGGGTTTAAATAGGAAAACTGACGCTAGAATAATAAAACCTAAAAGAACACAACACAGTGCTCTGCTAAGTAGCCATTCAACAAGAAGCCTCCGTTCTCTACTTTGTCGCAGAATCCGAATCAACATTAAAGAACGCATTTTTCCGCTGTAAGTGATCTTTCGCTGCTTGCTATGCAGTTTTTATTTTCACTAAATTCTTCAGCCAATTGTATTCTGAAACTTATGAGTACAAAGCATGTCTTTTTTTTTCGCTTTTTGTTTCTTGATTTAAAGATTGTGTTTTCATGGAATTGGGTTCTTAATATCATCTGGGTTTCAAAAGAAAAACACGGTGCTTATGTTTATGCATTTTGATTATGCCCTTGAGTTCAGTTTAATATTCAGCTATGTGCTAGAAGTTTCTGAATCAGGGAACTTAACGGCTAGGCTACAAACAATTATCTAAAATATTCGCATGCCATTGGTATTGAACTCATGTATTGTGTTCATTATGTGCAGAACTATTCATGTTTTATCAGTATACTAAGGCTATATTTAGTTCATGGAACAAAATAAAATGGAAGAGAATAGAATGGAATAGCTATTATTTACTTTCTAGCAGAAATATTTATTTCAAAAAATCATGGAATAATAATTCAATGGAATTATTGTTACGTGAACCAAAGCAAAGAATAGCGATTCTATGTGGAATACCTATTATATTCCTTACCTATTCCATGAACCAAACATGGCCTTTAAGTGTTCAAAGCAGTTTTTAGAAGTTTGGGTGTTTGATTAGCTGAGTTTTCTGCTCATATTCCTTTTCCTGCTCTTATGAGTGTAGTTCCACTTTGTTTCATTGGGCAGAATGGCTAAAGAAGAGTATAAACTGAATGCTTTGAGCTCTCAGACCGAAAGGGATACAAAATCCAGTTTGGAAAGACAAAAACGTAAGAAAAATAAAAAGAGAAAACAGTTGTTGGGTAATAAGATGGTAGACGATGAACAAGACATCATTGGGGATGGCCCCTCAGTTGGACGGGATTCAGAACATTGTGATATGAGGATAGAAGGTTCTCCAAAGGTGATGAATCCAGTTGCTAAAAGTTTGAAAAGCAATGAAGAGGAACATTTACTGCAAGAAAATGCAGTGGCTGCTGAAAAGCAAGAGGTCAGCGGGTTGAACTGTGCAGAAGAGGAGATGATGAATGATAAAATGGCTGATATGCCTAAAAAGAAGAAGAGAAAGCGGCTTTTAATTGATGCCGGTAAGGCTGACAGGCGCGGAATTTGTTACTTGAGTCGAATTCCTCCTCATATGGATCATGTAAAGCTTCGCCATATTCTATCCCAATATGGAGAAATACAGAGGATCTACCTTGCACCTGAAAGTAATGTTTCTTACTTTTCTTGTTTCTTTTGTTCTACTTTCTGACAACACTATTACTAATCAATCTCAAGCTATGTAGCAGTTGCAGTTCATAAACGTCAAGTACAACGAAAAAAAGCTGATGGATCTCAAGATCAAGCATTTTCTGAAGGGTATGTCAAATACAAAATAGAGCACAATATACGATAAGCATACTACTTTTATCTTTAAGAGTAATATTACTTTGAATATTGAATGTGATTGTCTCCTGTTTCTTATCTGCTGTAATACTGACAAATGGAGAGTTTAAGTTTTATTTTTGTTTGTCCTGAAAAGATGTACACTGTGTTGTTGCAAGCAATAATACATATTCTCCTTGTCTGTAACATGCAGGTGGGTTGAGTTTGGCAATAAAAATGTCGCCAAAAAAGTTGCTAATGCATTAAATGGTGAACAGATGGGTAGGTATTCTTATATCTCTGTTTTTTTAGCTAAAAATTCTGAATGTAAATCATGTATAGACTCCCAGTACTTCATTTTGTATTTTGATATTTTTGAGCGTGGAATGAGAATAAGTTGTCGAATGCGGAAGCCGAGTCAAAGTGCAAACTTCTCTACAGAATATGTGCAATATAATGCTCATAAAATTCCTTCCTTAGTTGCTTGGCGGTAGTTTTATTCATTATATGAGATTGTGGCTTCCTATTTGTTGTTTTTCGGTTGTGGTTTGAACAAAAAATGTCTCATGTATTAATGCTGCAAATGGAGCAGGTTTTTCTGGAGATTTTCTTCTTCATTTTTAGCTTTACATATTGTATTTGTTGTTTGCATCTTTTTCCTCCTTGCATCATCCCTGGTGTGTTTATTTATGTCATTTTCTTGTTTAGGTGGGAAGAAGAGATCAAAATTCTATTATGACCTTTGGAATATCAAGTACTTGAGTAAATTCAAATGGGATGATCTCACAGAAGAAATTGGTAAAGAATATATTTTCTTATGCTATATCATATTTACGTAAAAAGTTTACTTCATGTCTAACTGTCTGTGTTTCTAATGCAGCTTATAAGAGTGCTATAAGAGAGCAGAAGTTAGCTCTAGAGCTTTCTGCTGCTAAGAGGGAGCGGGACTTTTATCTGTCTAAAGTTGACAAATCCCGTGCTTTGAGTTCTATAGAAGAACGCTTAAAGAAGGTAAATATTGCATCTGTATAAAATTCACACAGTTCAGATTACCATTTTACTGAATTATTTTAAATTATGTTCTAAAATAATAAATATATATAACCGAGGTGCTTTATTTCACATTTGTTCTTTTTTTTTTGTATAGGAAATTAATTAGGTTCTTAGGTTTTGACATGTCTTTTACATTCTGCACTGGACAATATTTCAATTCATATAGCAGTTGTTTAATAGTTCTTCATAGGACTCATTCCTCGTGTCAATATTGCACAATTCGTCACTCAAGGGACCTCTTTCTTACTAAATAGAGGAAACCCGAATCATCATTTACACATTGGGGTTAACAATGGATGATGAAGGCACAGAAGTGAATGACTTAATTTTTCTTTTTGTAGAGTTGGTCTTCATGTCTCTTAGTGTAGACTTAAGGGAACATGCTCCTGATATTCGGTGCACTTCCGACTATATCAGGGTTTACAGATCATTATATTTGAATCCCTCTTATCTGTTGAGCCCATAATTTAAATTCATTTTTTTAATGTCTATCCTCATTGGTATATTAAAAGAACTAGGATAAAATCCTGATTAGTAGACATCTATGAAGCACCGATACGGGTACGGGTACGGGTACGGACACTGGTACGGGTACGGGGAACGGCATTTTAGGAAAAAATAGGATACGGGTACGGCGGGGACACGGCAATTTTTTTATTTTTTTTAAAATATATATTTAGTCATATATAAGCTTTCAAGATGCAAAAACAATGAATCTTATGTTATAAGATGCATAATTAATATGTAAATTAGTTGAATAATTAAAAGGAGGTTACCGCTGTGTTTTTTTTTTAAATTAAAAACAGGGTTTAGTTTCACTTACTATCTAATTGTATTTGGGTTTGGGCCCATTTAGTTAAATTTCTTATTAAAAAAACTCATACTAAAAAAAGACTTAAAATCAACTAAATACCACTAGAAGTGTCCCCCCGAAGTGTCCCCAAAGTGTCCTCGGCGTGTCCCCCTCTTTGACCAGTCAAAGGTACGGGGACACGCCACGTGGCGTGTCGGGTACGTATCCCCGGCGTGTCCCCGTGTCCCCGAAGTGTCCCCCTAAATACGGCACTCCGGAGGAGTGTCGGTGCTTCATAGGTAGACATGTTCCATTACGAGCTCTCTTTGTTCTTATCTTAAGAAGCCTTCAAGTTGGAGTCACGAAATTGTTTTGTCCGAGCAGTATCTATTATTTTGAAGTAATGGAACCAACAGGCAACAGTTGCAGATGTATTTTATGGTTGCAGTTTTGTACCTTCTTTGGATTGAACTTGGATCAACCTCTTCGACACGGAGAAGAATGCAAAACAGAAATTTCCCCTTGATTTTTGTTAATGTATCATCTGTTTCGTCTTGTTTCTGCAGAAACAAAAGGTCCAACAAGAGACTGGAGGTGAACAGTCTGTAAGCGAGCAAGCACCAAAATTCATCCGTCAATTTCCACAGACAAAACCAGTTGCAGAGAAACCAGAAGAAAGAAAATCTCAGCTCTCGAAGGATGTTCTGGCAGGGGTGAGTGAGATTCCTTATAGACATAGACCTCATAATATTTGTTTCCTTAAGCTTACTGTATCATGCTCCTTGCAGGTATTTGGTGTTTCTTAGTGATGAAGTTAATGGATTTGTTCACCATGATGATGATGAGGTTGCATATCGTAAGTGTTGCTTTAGTTGTGGGTACTTTGGCTGCATTACTTGAGCAGCTTACAGTTTTGGCTTTTTTTTTTTCATTGGGGAAAGGGGAATTCGAACCTGAGATACGTAGGTCGAGTTAAAATGTCCCTGCCACTAAGCTATGCCTATTGGCAGAGGCTGATCTACTCTAAGGCTAGGGCAGGCTTAAGCCCGGGCTAGCATCAAATATTTGTTGGAGGATTCAACAATTTTATGTTTCATATTTTCACCAACTGTATCATACATCCCCATTGTATTTAAGTTGAGGATTGAAGTGTAATGCCCTTCTTTTCCCAATAAATGTTTATAGAACTTGCTGGGATTTGATTTTGAATTTCATTTGCGACAACTCCATTGGGTTGATGGCCTGTACATGACACCCAGAAATTTATGATTTTGTGGTACTAATATTGTTGGAGATTTTAATGTTCTACATTTGGTCCAACGCGCACATTAATGTTTTTGTAAAATAAACAAATACATTGAACCAAATTGAATCAAATAAATTGATCCAAAGTCAAGTGGAATGCGCAGCCCTAGTGATTTCAACAAATTATTGAATTCTCTATTGCAATATGATCAAATGTTTTACATATTGAGAAATCCTTTCGTCATCTATTCCCTTGATTAAACAACCAAAAATGTGTTTGGTTTCGATTTCCATATTAGTGTGATCATTTTATGTTGGCCAAAAAGGTCTGAGACTGCAATTCAAAAGGAAATCCTGCTTCCTTTGAATCATCAGCAGACCATATAAAGATCCCATGAAGCTTATTCTGATCTCTAAGACTATTACAAGCACTAAAAAAACCATGCTTAGGAGATAAACCTCCACTTCCATCTGTTCCAAAGCTGGTCAAGATCTTGCCACCTTTGTAATTCAATCTCTGTGCCTCAAAATATTCCAAGAACTGAGGAACTGTAGTATTCTTAGGATATGCATAGAATTGGAAGTTTACATAGTCAATAAGATGACCATATTTCTTCCATAGGGTTTTGTAATATGGTTGCACAGAGGTATCATCGTATGGTGCTATTGATACAAATGAGATAATCTTGTGGTCTTTCAGGTAGGATATGAGTTTTCCAATGCATTCTGCAAATGTGTTTGGATCAGTGCGAAAATGTTCGTAATCGATATCGATTCCGTCGAGATTATACTTGTTTGATATCTCTGTTATTGAGTAGATTGCATTGGTCACCCAAGAAGTGATTGATTTTGGTTGAAAATATACGTTCTGACCATTTATGGTGTCCCCTCCGAGACTCATGGCTATCTTGATGTTCGAGTGGCGGGCTCGGATCGACGAGGCGGATGAAGTGGTGAGATTCTCTGTGTCCCAATATGCATTGAAGTAACCATTAGTTGGGGAAGATGATGGAGTGTAGTCAATGGCGAAGGAGAGAATGAAGTGAAATTCGAGATTTGGATTGACCGGTACGTCCGAAAACTTGACACCTTTGCCTTCAGCTCCGATGTACACTCTGAAGAGCTTGGAGTTTGTTGGGGCTGCTTGGGTTGATAAAAGGGTGGTGAGCAGAACTAGGACAAGGATAGAGTAAGTGTTCATTGTTGTTAGAAATTGAGGAGAAATGATCTTCTACAAGACGGTACTTATAGACAATTGCATTGTTTTCTTCGATATAATACCGAAATTTATCGAGTCCTACATTTCCGTATTTTTTAAAATGCTTCTGAAAATTTCAGAACTTTAAATTAATAACCTTTTGGGGTAAAAATTGTTGTTTTCTCTTTTTTTTTCACCATTTGCATAACATAAAAACACTTTCGAATAAAAAGAGGTCAATTAAATGTTTTAGGGTACAATTGAAAATCGAAAATACGAAATAAAATAAAATTACAATTTTACAACGTCGGGTTCTATTGAAAAAAGTTCAAAGGTCTGTAATTTATGAGACATTTTGCCAACTTTAATATATACTTATTATTGTAAAATATTTTTTAGTTTTTAGTTTTTATTTTAGTTTTTTTATTTCAACGTTTATGTTTTCGTGGATGATATGTTTTCTTTACTAAAAACATTGTTGGTTTGCAAGATTTTGATTCTTGTTTGCAGTCCATGGCAATATTTTATGCATAGTAAATAATTCTTGTACCTAAAGGTAAAGGTGTATTGTCCAATGCATTTAAGTATATAGGTTAAAGTACACTAAAAAATGATCAAAGCTCGTCTTGTTTTATTTGACAGTAGAATCATTTTTCTGCAAATTTGTTATTTGTTTTGGCCTATATGAATGTTGTCTTTTTATCCGAATTTAAGTAGTTTCTGCATGGAATCTTAATATGCTTAAACCAATTCAGAATGTAGCTATTAGATGTGATTATTTATTATAAATATTTGGTGTTAATCTTTATCAGTTATATACATAATATAATTGTGAATGGATTAGTTGTCTTTGTATGTGTGTTTTGTTGAGCTGAACCTTAGTGAAGTGAGAATATTATTTTTTTCTCTTCTTCCTTATCTAATGATCTTTGGTTCCGCTATTGATTATAAACTTGAAATTAATTTCAGTAATGGAATTAGCAAAATAGTGCCATTATTTTAATAACGTGTCATAATATGATACACGGATGATGTGGTGGACCGAGTCTACCTAAGAATTTCTCCATATTCGAATATATATTTGTTACACAAACTTATTTAAAAAAACATCAAAATCAATCTGATGATATTCTTATTAAGGTTTCTCACAGTATAATAATATATTAGGTTACAAAAAATTGCTCACACACATTTCTTTCCTCAACTACACAGAGGGTAGTTAGCTAAGTTATTAAACAATAACTTGCTCAACAAAGAAACATAATTAAAAATGAAAAAAAGGGCAACAAATGAAAACTTGGTTACAAGTTACAAAAACAAATTGGTGAAAAAAATGGAATTGATGAGAAGTTTTTTATGGTCAGATTGTATGATCAGAAGTTGCTGAAATGTCAACACTTTGGAAGATCAGCTGGTGGAGGAAGAAGCTTCTGATTGGGAAGCTTTCCATCTAAGACAAGCCAAGCCATTTTCAAACCCCAACTTGTGTGCACTTCAAGATGGCAATGCATGAACCATACCCCTGTTACAATCATCAACAACTCCATCAAAATTATGGATAAAAACATAATCATTATGTTTCTTATTTGTATTACTATAATCAAATCAAGTTGAGTTGAAACTATGTCAGTTTTGATGTAGACTTTATTCTATAATTTAAAGCTTAAAACTTGATTCAAACTCCATTGAGTTTTACTTTGTGAATTTGTGTTAGAAATTGGTTAAGTAACTAATAATCAAGATCGACTGACTCGGTTATTTGTATAAAAACTTACATAAATTAATTTAGAACAAAAATAAGGATCTCAATATATATTAATTTAATTTGAGAATAAAGATTTGTTGATTATATATATAAAAACATCTGAAAAAATTAATTAAAATTCGATTTAATTCGCAAGTCTGTTGAGGCGATCATTATTTTAATATTCGAACTCTGCTCAAAAGATTGACTTAAGTAATTCCAACTTGAGCTCGACTCAATCAAATCAAATTGATTTTAAATTGTTTTTGAATCAGTTTTGAATAGCTCGTGAGTTGACTCGACTCGTTACACCTTGAAATCAAATATCAAAATTTAACTTTAATTTTTATGATAATTTTCAAATAGGTTAAACTATTTAAAATAATTTAAATCCATTATCACTATTTCATTTCTTAAAAAGTATAATTTCATAGTTTTGTTTTCAATTCAACAAATAAATGTAAATAAAATTATTTATATACTAACCTGGGTTATCAGCACGAAACCTGATAGCAACCCATCCACCGGAGGGCACACCAACAGTGTTCCTCTCAACAGGATCAACAAGATTAAACTTAGCCGGATCTTTATTCCGATCAAAGTTACCAAACCCTTGACCAACAACAAAGAAATTATATCCATGCAAATGAAGAGGATGACTCTCAGCACCAAGAATACTAGTATCCTGCATTATCACCTCCACACTAGTATTATAATTCAGAACCACCACCTTTGTCCCATTTCCGACGTTCGTATTATTTGGGGGAGTACCCGTATAATTAAACGGAATCAACGGACTAATCGGAAAATTCGAAGAATAAACACGCTTCGACTGACCGGTGAAATGTGACTGTAGTAAAGCTTTTGTTGGCATTGTAAAAGAAACATTATTAATTGAAGCAGCAAACATCGTACTGTTTGTCGGTCCTTGACATGTTTGGTTTTTAGGGCAAGGATTTGTCCCTAACCCTACTGTGAAAAAAAATTGTCGATCAATATTTTGTGGAACATTAGCAGGAAACTGTGAATTTGCTAAACTAAAAAGTTTTTTAGTAAAATTTGTAGCAAACGCTGTGTCGTTAAGAGCGGGTAATGATGGCTTTAAGATTGGAAGATTTTTGAGATTTGAATTTGATGATTCGTATTCTAGAATGGCTGCAACGGTCGAATTATCAAAAGTGCCTTGGCCAGTGGCGTAGGGTCTAGCGGTCATGAAAAATTTGGCATTAGGGTTTTTGGGTTTGGTTTTGAGAAGAACATTTGAGGTTTGACCCGGTGCGATTAATAGAATTTTGGTTTGGAACGGTTTGACGTAAACTGCGTCTGCGTCGACGATGGTTAGTGTGTGGTTTGCTATGCTGAAGAAAAGCTCGTCGTTGAGTGCAGCGTTGATTAGTCGGAGCATGTAAGTTTTGCCGGGCTTCACCTTCAATTTGAATGTATCTGCAGAAAAAAAATAACACATTTATTGTGTTAGTGTGAAAAAATTGAATAAATTAAATAATCACAATCAGATCTGACTGATTAATTTGGTTTTGGCTTGATTTTGTAAAAATATTTTAATTTTTGGTTTGGTTCGATATTATGTAAGAAAATCAGTTTAATTTTATTACAAACATCACTTTAAAACCTAACAGAATCAAATAAATTAATTTAGATTAATTAAAAAATTATCTTTGGTTCGGTTTGATTTTAGTAGTAACGAAAATCAGTTGACTCTTAGCACGAACTAAACTGCTCAAATTAAATCGACTAAATAAACCATCTAAAGCAACAAATTTGATTTAATTCAGCTTTAAAATATTAGAACTTTTTATAAAATCGATTTGGTTCCGTTGGGATCGCCGTTTAAAGTATACCTTTGGCTGAGCAGTTATATAGAGGTCCGGGGAGGCCATTTATGGTGTAGGCATCAGAAACATTTGGACCGCCGCCAGTTTGTAATGCTTGGTTAATGATTGCTTCAGTATCAGTATTAAACCACTCTCCTGCAAATCAAAATAATGACTCGATTTTAAGTCTTTTTTTCTGTTAATCTTAAATAAATCGCGAGTTGTCAATATATTCATATGCAAAGCTTAAACAATAAAAATAATGTATTTAAATTTGAGAGTATTACCAAAGATGATGGGAACTTGCTTGTAAGGCTTAGGGAAAGGGTAAGGAACACCAAGTTTAGGGAGGATGATAATAGGACCATGAAGAGTTGATCTTAACCATGAAATATGTGCATGCCACCAAAGGGTTCCTCTTTGCCCAACGATTGTGTAATTGTACACATAGCTTTGACCACTTTGGATGGGACATTGGGTTATGTATGCTGGTCCGTCTGCCCATCCACTCCTTAGCTGCCTAATTCCATGCCTGTAAAATGCAACCATGAACATTTAGCCTCTAAATTAGCTACTCATCATAAATTAACCATCCAATTGCTCATTAGTAAGGGTGTGTGAAAACCGAAGCAAATTGAAAACCAAATCGAACTGAAAAATTCAGTTTGATATGGTTTAATACTACCATATTATTTGTTTTTCGCTTCAGGTGGGGACATCAAATCTTTTAGTTAAGTTGTAGTAGTGCAAACCGAAACGAAAAATTGAAACCGAATTAAAAAATTAATCAAACTGATTGGTTCGATTCAGTTTAATTTAAACACTTTTGCATTTTTACAATTTTGATTCGAATTGAAAAAAAAATAGTTTGGTTCAGTTCACTTCAGTTTTGGACATAAATGTTAATTTAGTTAAGTTTTAGTACAAATCGAAATCAAAAATAAACAATTAATCAAACTAATTGGTTTGATTCAATTTGATTTGACCAGTTCTACATCTTTATATTTTTGTTCGGTTTGATTTCATAAAAAAAGAGACCAGTTCGGTTCAGTTTGGCTCAAACCGAAGTCATATCTCTCTACTCATGAGCCATTGAGTCTTTCCAATTTAGGCCTTAATGTTATAATTCAAACTCAATTCGACCTCATTTATTTAAACAATAACAAATATGAGTTTTAAACTCTTGATAAAATTTTAGAATGTAAGTATCAATTTACTTTTGAACTTATAGTTGTTCTAAATTAGCTCTCAATTTTGACAAATTATCCAAAAACATTCGTCAATTTGGCCCCAAAATTTGTTTACAAAAGTGACAAATTTAAGGAACTTATTTATAACAAAGCTCCTTTTGGATCTAATGGACAATGAACTATAAGTTTAGGGACAAATAAATATTTAAGTCAAATTTTAAGGTAAGAGCTATAAATTTAATGTTGAACTTTGGATTTAAAAGAAAGAAAAACTTGAATGCTCACCAATGAAGAGAGATGTTGTTTTGGACATGATTGACCACATTAATCAGAAGATTATCACCTTCCCTAGCTATAATGCGAGGTCCAGGAAACTTTCCATTTACGGTCACAATGCTCTTGGTGTGGCACAAACGAGTCACATTTTGCAACTTAATCTACAAAATCAATCATTTATGATATTGCATATAAAATGAAGTATTAAAATAGATAATTAGCCATTAGCCAATGCACATTATATGGAGTACTATATGTCTAAGAAAACTTACATCAAACTTGTAATGCCTTGTTATGCCAAATGCAGGCTCAAGGAGATGAGCAAAAGTAATAAAAGTAAAGAGAAAAACTCCAAGAAATGAAGGTTTTGGAAGAAAGGAAAAAGAACCCATCTCTTTATTTGATGCCTCCTTTTGACCCTCTTTAAAGAAAAAGTTTACAAAAAACTCCAAAATTGAACTTCTTGCTCTTGCAAGCTGAGTGAGTATGTTGATGGAATTTTCCAATTCTGCCTATATATAGAAGTGAGGAAAGGGGTTTGGTTTGATTGATTTGATTGTAAGAAATTTGTTGTAATTATTTAAGTGATTTAGAGAAAATATGAAATTGATTTTATGTGTTTTAATCAAACCTGTTGTTGGAACAACTCAAGAGTGTAGTCAAAGACAAATATTTCATTTGACCTTCTTTCCTTTTCAAGTCAAATCTTTTCTTGTTTAAACATAATTAATTAATTGTGCTAATACATAATTTATAATATATAATATATAATATTAAAATGTTATATATATATAACTTGGATAATGCTTTTCACGAGCTTCTGTTTATGGTAAAACATATGCTTCCATGTTTAGCAACAACCCAAGTATTTTACAACACCAACCTTATAATATTACGACCAGTTAAAAGACATAGAAAAGTATTACTTCAATGTTTTGCTTTTTGAAAATTAGTATATATTGCTTGCTACATCAACCAAAAATCTGTTAAGAAAAAGACATCAACCAAATTACTTTTGAAAGAGGCAAAAATTAAAATTAGATAGGATAAAATATGTTTAATCATTCAAAACTATCCGACGTTTTTCTACTTTTTTTTATTTATGATCCAAACTTTCGAAATCGCCAATTAAGCTTATTTCTCATTTTTCAACCTTAATTGTAGCAATTTGAACCTTTTTCTATTCCAATTTATACAAATAGCTACAATTGAAACTGAAAATTGAAAAATCGACAAATATTAATGATTGTAGAAGTTTTAACTATAAATATGTCAAAAAGATGCAGTATTTTGTAGACAATTGTTGTAGTTTTTTCTTTTATAAAACTGCAGTTTCCAAATTGTTTTATTTTCTTTTTGAAACACCGCCATAAGTGAGGCTATCTAATAGATCTCGTGCTACTGTCCACGTTCCAAAACTTCTTTTTTTTACTAAAAGTTGTTATCTTTTTAAATATTAACCATAAATGTTACTTTTACTAATATCTAATTATATCTACTATATATATATAATTAATGATCAAAATTCATAATAAAAAATTTGATATTAAGCATAATTTAATGTGTATTAAGATGAGCGACATGCAAGTATACTGTGCAAATTCAACAAATTTATCCAAAGATAACTAAGAAAGATGTTGAATGGGCCATTGGGATTATACATCAAGTAATAGCCAATTGAAGATGTTTATTAAATAATTTTAAATTTAAATATTTACAATAAATTATCAAAACTTAAACTATTCTATTTAGGCCTAATTACTTAAAAAAAACTCCGCCTTGTAATTTTTTTATTTATACCCCGATCTAGATAAAAAATTCATTTGTACCCTTTATTTTTTGATTTTTTGTTTTCAACTGTACCCTAAAACATTAAATTGAACTTTTTTCATTTAGAATAAAATTTAAAATAGTCCTTCATTTTTTAACTTATATTCTAATTAGACCTTAATGTTATTAATGGTATAAAACTACCTTCTTTTTTATAAAATTAAAATTTTAATTATTATTAATTTATATTAGTTATTAATAATTTATTGAATATAAACAGTAAAAATAAATAATTTTAAATAAAAATAAAAATTCCGACTCTCCGCCCGAAGGAGAAGCCCACTGCTCCTCCTCCGGACGGAGCCCGCTGCTCCTCTTCCATGAAGGAGGAGCAGATCTGATGAAGGAGGAGCAGGCCGCTGCTCCTCCTCCATGAAGGAGGAGCAGGCGCTGCTCCTCCTCCATGAAGGAGGAGCAGGCCGCTGCTCCTCCTCCATGAAGGAGGAACAGCCCGAGATAAGACCTTCTTTATATACGAGCGGTCTATGCCTCCTTTAACACCATTTGAAGTTCTCTTCAAGGCTTCGGCAAGCTCTCATTAATTAATTCTTCCATATTTTTTTTCTGACTACTCCTCCTTCATGGAGAAGGAGCAGTTGTTGCTCCTCCTTCACGAGAAGAGGAGCAATAGCTGCTCCTCCTCTCGTGAAGGAGGAGCTCCTCCGAAAAAAAAATTAAAAAAATTATTTATTTTTTGTAAAAAATATTTATCGGATTTTGATAGCGGATTCGTGATTCGAAGAAGTATAATGGTGGGTCGGAAGTTTTTTAAATAAAAAATTTTAAAACGATTAATTTTTAGTATTAATCTGAATAGTTTTAAAGTTTATGAATTTATTTATATATTTATCAATAGAAAAAAATATAATATAGCCCTTCTATTGAATTGGTTTTAATATTTGCCTCCTTTAATTAATTAAATGCCAAAAAATAAATTTTGGGGGTACAGTTGAAAATGAAAAATCAAAAAAAGGATACAAATGAATTTTGTTCTAGGTCGGAGAATAAACGAAAAAATGTTGTAAGGTGGAATTTTTTTAAGTAATTAGACCTTCTATTTAATATATATTACAGGCCGTAATGTGTTAAAATTTCAATTGAAAAAATAATTTATAATTTTTTATCAAAAACTAAAAGATTATATTTTATAATTTAGTTAATAATTTAATAAATATAACAGGTCATTTAAAAATAATTTATTCAATATATATATATATATATATATATATATATATATATATATATATATATATATATATATATATATATATATATATATATATATATTACGGGTCATAAAATGTCACTCATGCGCTATAACTTTTATTTATATAAACAAATTAATAAAAACTAATAAAAATTAAAATACTTTAGTTAATATTTTATACATATAACGGGTCATGTCGCTCACGTGTGTAGCACGTGGCCGAACGCTAGTATTTATATAAAAGTGGCCACGGTTTATAAAACGGCGGTTTCGAACTGATCACAGTTTAAGAAATATTGGCGTAACTATATTGGTTCGGAACCGGTTGGTTCCGCTCAACGGTTAGTTTTGACGGTTTAAACATTAAAAAGGAAATTTAATGAAAATTAAATATAAATATTTTAAATCAGGTTCAAATTGAAATTTAGCTTAATATAAATAATTCATTATATTTAAAATTAAAAATTTAATTTTATTTAATTTATCATAAACTTTGATAATTAATTATTTATATATGCACTACTAGAAAACTGCATTTTAGCAACCGATTTTTCCATCGCTAAAGGCTGAAATCCGTCGGTAAATTAAGTTTTTCGTTGATAAAAGACTCAAATCCATCGTTAAATCAAAATTTACTAAAAAAAACTTTAAACTAGTTAGATAAAATTGTGAAAAGATAAGTATGAAAGAGAAAAATTTCTAAATTTTTAGATATAACTATTTTAATTGTTTGCTCTGACTTTAAAATTAGAGTATATCCGATTCTAAAATTTTAACAATTAAAATAGTCCCTTAATGATTAAACATCCATTTTATTGTGAAGTCATTAGAATATTGATTTTTTTACGGTCTTTCTTAGTTTTATTAAAAGAATAACCATTTTTATAGTGGATAGATTGATGAAGAATATTAAATAAATATTAAATGAATAACAAATAGTTATAAACAATTATTTATTTAAAGGGCTATTCTTTTTTATACCTAATCTTTACTTATATCGTCAATTATAGTCAAATTTTTTAAAATCGGCTGTTTTAACCCATTTTGAGATATCCAAAAAAATTTATAGCCATCTTCGAACTGAACCGTAAAAATTGTCATGTCACTCGTCACGTTGAAGCGAGTGACACAATAATTTTTTTGATTGTATTCGCAATTAGTAATAAAAAGTTTCCATTATTTTACGCACATAAGACTAAACTAGCTGATTTTAAAAAATTTGACTATAACTGAATACACCTTAAAAGCTTTGGTATTAAAAAAAGGCCCTTACATCAGCTGAAATTACCGAATTTTTTTTTTTTTTTTGATGAATAAGATTATATTAAAAGCCCAAAAAAAAGGCAAAACCGAAAAACAAAAAATAAGCCATAGGCTTACAAAAGCTAAGAAAAGAAAATGCTATCGGGGTTTCTATACAAATCTAAACCCGAGTAAACAAAAGAAGGGTGAGCGCTATTGTAAAAGAAACCCACGTTAATAAGACTTCGAAAAATAACATCTTCTGTAGAACAATCCTTATGCTGAAAAATTCTTCTATTACGGCACTTCCAAATTTCCCATATAAAAATAATCCAAACATTAGTCCAAAGTTTGGAGCAACCACCATACGAAATAATGGCATTCCATTGAATGAGAAAATCATCAAGAGAAGAGGGCATTACCCAAGCTAGATCCATTTTTTGAAAAAACGAAAACCAAATTTTTCTTGCAAAGATACAATGCAAAAAAATATGGTCTTGAGTCTCCAATTCAGCACAGAGATCACAAGTTGTATTACCATCTCTAATAATTCCACGCGAAGCTAGAAAAGCTAAAGACGGGATGCTTTTGTGTAAAGCAGTCCAGAGGAATACCTTTATTCGAGGAGGAACCTCTGATTTCCAGCAAATTTTAAATAAATCCGACCTGTGTTGATCAAGAGGCTGGGAGTGAATTCCTGTTATCAATAAAGAAGCTGCAGCTGCAGCTGAGAAGCCTCTGCTTCCATGTTTCCAGAAGATATCATCGTCTTCAACAGCAGCAACGGCATAGTGATAAGATTAATACAATAGTCGGTAAAAAGATTTGAAAACTTTAAAAGAACATATGATAGAATTGAAATTCAATAAAGTTTTTATTTTATTTGCAATTAAAAACAGTTATCTATAATCTGAATACTAAATGTTTTATTTTTCTTTTAAGCTATGAATCTTTTGATAGCGCACATAAATAATTAGATGTCCATTAAGTTGATATACATCTGGATGATCTTCATGAATGGGAGGTTTCACCACATAGTTCATGTAGGTTTTGGTCTATAACTAATATTAAGAATGAAAACGATAATTAATTAACCAATTAAATATTAAATACATGAAACTCTCACTAACATTAGAGCTTGATGATCAAGTATAAATGGCTATTAAATAAATGTTTATTTAATAAATAAATAGACATATGACAAGTGTTTCTATGAAGAAGTCATGTCATAGTTAGATGCATGAGCATGACATTGCTATTTTCATTTCCATGATGGAAACAAGGGAAACCCTAATTGAAGCAATTTTATCTCAAGCAAACATGTATACTATATTCACATATAAATATCAAAGACTTATTTTTAAAGGAATAGATATACTTCCAACTAAGTCAATATCACTTTTTTTTATTTCTATATTTTATTATCGACTAGATATATTTAATAGACTGAATATCTCTCGCTCAATTCAGGACTATCTATCTTAAATAGGATTTGAATATTTAATTTTATTATCAAATTGATATGATTTCAGTGTGAATTTGCATAATCTTAGCTTTCTACATATAAAGTTAAACTTTAATTTTTAGTTAAATTTTCACATAGCTCGAAAAAAATTTGGTCCGGATTGTAAAAATTTGATTCGTAGACCGAATTTGATGATAACATATAGATCCAAATCGAACTCAAACTGAATAAAAAATGACGACTCGATTGGACTAAGACCGAAAATTAATCTAAACGGGGTCCATAATTAGGTGTAAGTTCCAACTATTTTAGTAAGAACTTTTTTACTGTGTAAGGCAATAAAACAACATTTTGCTCATTCAACTTGGAACAAACAATTAGAAGAATATTAGTTTGTGAATTTGGATTAGAAAAAGTAAAAAAGTTCTTACGAAAATGTAAACTGAACTAAAATTAATAATTTACTTTCTAAAATTATGAATTTGAATTATTCTAATTTTTTGTGCGAAGTTGAATTGCAAAATGATATTAATAATCTGTATAATATCAATTATATACATTCTAGAAATTCCCAATATGTCATTCTTAAATTGTAGTTGCACCAACTACAGTGGTCTATCTCAGTCTCTTCAAAATGTAGTAAATAACTTGGGCAACTCATGCAAGATAATTTGACAACTTTTGAGTTAATGAGTTATATTTTTGAATCCCAAGTCTTTATCTCATCCTAATTATGGCTCTAGAAATTGAATTTTCAGTCAATTTCATTCACTGTTTATGTGTCACTGTAGAGTGTTCATAACTTACATCTTCCTATAAAATAGTGTTTTCTTTGTAAAAAAATCACTCCACTTAAAAGTTCAAACAATTAAAATTTTAAAAATAATTATTATTATGTTCAATATACTTTGGCATGTAAGTATCCATTAAACTTAAAACGTGTACAAGCATAAATAAATATTACTTTAAACATTTAATTAATCAAATGAAAATTGTCAATAATTAATCCACTCAAATGATCAAAGTCTTAGATAATACTCCAACAATAGTTATTAGATACAATGATATTCATTTATAATTTTAGTCATTTTAACATACCGTTTGAAAAAATAAATAAATATTAAGGTTCGTCGGTTTAGCAAATTTAAAGATTATATTGAACCTCCGGTTCAATTAGAATTATGGAAATTCTCTTTCATATCCAAATTAATCAAGTAAATTTACATAACCAAATAAATTTTGAATATAATTGTCTCAATTTACAAAATTATAACGAACCAGCTCGTCAAATGTTTTCTACAGTCTAAATAAATCAAATTATTTTACCTAATTAAATAGGCCTAATGCCTTAAAAAAAACTCTGACCTTTAAGTCCCTTTTCAATCCTACCCATCCTATTTCGTATTTTATCATTTCAATTGTATCCCGATTTTTCAAATTTTGACAACTTTTTAATTTGAAAGATGAAATAATTTAATTAATCAAATCTAAGGATACAATTATATTTTTTTCATTTGAAAAAAAAAACTATCTTTGAAAACTAACAAAAAAACCATAATCAAATTAAAATTAATTTAAATTTAAATTAATTAATTTAATATACTCATAATTTTTTTTTTATAACAAAATATCAAACTCATCCCAACCATCCCAAAACCGTCCAACTCCAACTCAAATCCAAACTAAAACCCGGCCCGTCTTTTCCATGGAAGCTGAACCCAAATCTAGGTTCGTCTTCTATGGAGAAGATGGATCCGGTCGGGTTACATTCGGGTCGGTTTTAAATCAATTTTCAGCGATTGCGGGATGGTTGGAGGCTTTAAAATGTCGGGAAGTTTGATTTAAAAAAACTAATTGTGTATATATTGAATTTATTTAGATTTAGTTAAAATAATTAATAATATTTAGAGAAGACAAACCGTTTGTGGGTGTGAGTTACGCGGTTGTAGAGTCGGAAATATTCATAAAACAATTATTGACATCACATTATATTAAATTAAAAATTTATTATTATTATTATTTGAATTTGTGGGAAAAAAAAAAATTTTGTGTGCAATTTATAACTGCTATTTTAAATATATGTTAATGTGATGTTCCTTAAAAAAAATCAAATGAAAAAAAGGTTAATTTTATATTTCAGAGTATAATTGAAACTGTAAAATACAAAATAATATAAAATTGATCAGTTTTTAACGTCAGGATTGAAAGAGGCTAAAAGATTAGAATTGTTTAAGATATTAGGCCAATTAAATATATAAAGATATATATTAAAAAAATTTAAGTTATAAATATATAAAATTATTTGGCATAATCTTTATTATGTCTAACACTTATTTATGTGTGGTACTTCATAATAAATGAAAGATGAGAAAATAGACGGTTGATCCATTCAACTAGCTGGTTGTGAAAAGAGCTTCCTACCCGAAACCCTTTCCTATAAAATCCAATATTTTCCTTATTGTTCAAAGATAACTGTATTTAGTTTATCTTAGTATTTTTGACCTAATATTTTATTTTAATTGATGTTATATTATTATATTTGTTAAATATATTATAATTTGAGAAATTACTATATAAAGAATGAAACAAAATCTACCACGTACATATTATTAATTATATTTAAAAGTATAATAAAATGATATAAAAATACTAGAATATAAGTACAGTCACCCCTCTAATAGTTAATATACATGGTGGATGAAAAATTTATTAATTATTAGAATTATTAATTTATTAAATTTTTATTAAAAAATATAAAAAATCTAAATATATTCAGGGTAATGTTAAAAAAATTCATAAACTATACATGTTTTCTCAATTTAATCACGAACTTTAAAACGTCTCAATTGTATGAAATAAGTTTTATTTTTCTCAATTCGA
Organism: Mercurialis annua; assembly: GCF_937616625.2. NCBI lineage: Eukaryota > Viridiplantae > Streptophyta > Magnoliopsida > Malpighiales > Euphorbiaceae > Mercurialis > Mercurialis annua. The sequence goes on along the minus strand of NC_065570.1, from coordinate 50,126,901 downwards.
TACACGAGATCGTAATATGCTGACGTGGCTGACAAAAATGTCCACCTCAGTAAAATTACACTATTGAATGAATGTCACGTCAGGATATGTATCAAATTGAAAAAAAAATGCAATTTCATGCATACAATTAAGACGTTTCAAAGTTCGTGATTAAATTGAGAAAACATGTATAATTTATGAATTTATTTAACACTACCATAATATATTTTAAAGCATTTGCATTTGTAGACCTAATATTAATATTATAATATAAAAAAAACCAACTAAAGACACTTCGCAGTCACTCTATTCAAAAGAAATAACTTTGTACTTATTAAACTAAAAAATAACTATCAAAAAGTTGTATTCATGAAATAAAATTATCTTTTATATCTTTTTATACTAGACATATGTGAAGTCTTTTATTGTAATAAATAATTAAGTTAAGTGTTAGATAACACTTTTTTATCCCATATATAATTTAAATTAATCTATTATATTTATATGTAAATATATATATTTTTTAGAAAATCTCTCTAATAATTAATATTCATTATACTATATATTTTAAATTTCATTAATTATTAAATAATAAAATTATTAATTATACGACGTGTAACGAAATTGGTTCTTTCACTTTTCTATTAATTATTAGAATTATTAATTATTAGAGGGTTTACTGTAGCATTATAATCTAAAAAATTCTATTTTTAGGCTTAATACATTATTTAATAATTAGAATAATGTTGTTCGAAATTATTAGGTAGGTCTAATTCGTATGATATTTATTACTTAAGTATTGTCTAACTACTGCATTTAGAAAATAAAAACTTGTTCAGCTACTAGAACACAATTGTTAGAGATTTTTTTTATCACTTCCATCTAACTTTGTGTTTTTTTTCTTTTTTTATTCTATATGAAAAAAACCTTTGTTTTAATTAAAATTTACTTTCAAGGTTCTTTTTAGAGGATATAATATTATTTATTGGATGTTAATTGATTAGAGGTTAGTTAAATAATATAATATTAAATATTTTGATTAATTATCACAAGATGAATACTTTTATTACAATGTATATGAATGTCTTTTTATTTTAATTAATTAAAAAAACTCATCTTTTTATAAGATTAAATAATGACAGTTTAGAAGGAAAAAAAAACTAAACTAATTAGGAAAGAATTTTAAATTAATTTATAATAGGAATAATTTTATTTATATGGTTCGGGAGAGTGACTTTGAACATCCGGGATAAATCTAGGTTGTTTCAGGAAATAAAATTAGAAGATAAATATGTCTATAACAATGCATACAACAGGTGATGGGTAATGACTGACGAACTGATAATATTAATAACCGGCAAGTGATAGGAATAAAATACTACTATTTATTATAGGTTTTCCATTTGCTTTTGCATGTTTTACCACGCTTTTTGGTTACTTTGTATACCTTATTGTGTGTATTTGTGTTATAGGAAAATCAGAGCAAAATAGGGTCTTTTGGGCTAGAAAAGGAAGAAGTAGCAAATCAGACAAAAAATGAAGTCGTAAAGTGTTTTCGGCGAGTTTTTCCCCCCTCATAGGTAGGGCTCGATCGAGCCCCTGAGTTTAATGAAGGGCTCGATCGAGCCCTTATATTTAGGGATCAATCTTGAGCCCTCGGAAAGTGGGCTCGATCGAGCCCCATTGGTTTAATGAAGGGCTCGATCGAGCCCTTTTATTTTGCAAGAGGGAATCTCATATTATTCCAACTGCAAGTTTCTAAATAATTTTTGGTTGATTAAGTTTAAAAACAGATTTAAATTTTTTTAGTAGAATGAAAGCGGAAAGAGTTGTGGAAGTGTATAGTTCGTTCAGATTTATGGCAATCTAGTGGCTTTGTTGGATATGCAGTTGCCACTTAACCAGCACAAGAATACCTTTTCTACCGACTACTGCTTATTTATGGTTGCATAAGACGTCGTGCATCAAATCAAAAGATCCAGATTCGTAAAGACAACTAACTTTTGAACTTGCACGACTATTTACAAGTATAGCGCAAATAGACTGAATCATGTTATACAGAGAATAATAAGGCAAACATCTCATCTCAATAAAACTAACTGGAAAAAATATTGAAAATAAATATATGGAAAGCAAAGGTGCTGAAAATAACCGGAAACAATATAAACATACTTAATACTGACATATGACTCAATTTGTATTGACATGACAAATAGAATTCATAATAAGCATCTAGCTTTAAAATTCCTAACAAATAATACTTAGCATCTAACCATGGAATTTCTAGTGGATAATTGTTTTTATTTTATTTTACAACACAAATTCTAAACCGGATAAAATGAGGCTAATTGTAGAAATTATCATGTTAAATGTCTATACAACCTCTAATTATAAATTTATGAAAATCCTAAAGCTTTTATGTGTTTGATTAGTTTTGAACTAATTTAACATGATTATCTGATTAACCTGCTAATATTAAGATCTGAACATACATTCAAAGCATTAAACAACATCCACGTGCTCATACAACAATTTACATATGTAAGGTTAGAACATTGTCAAACTCTTGGGCGTCCATCGTTATGTGTAAGGGTGTGTATAAAAACCGAACCGAAAACCGCCGATCCGGTTTTAAAATTATGACTTTTCATACATTCCGGTTCTGTTCGGTTTTAAGTTCTTGAGAACCCGAAAAAACTGATATATTGTTTTTTTTAATTATTACTCCCTCCGTCCGCAGTTGATAGGCTGATTTGAGTTTCACACATATTAAAAATTTTAGTTAGTTTAGTTAAAATTGTACCAACTGCCTATAATACCCTTGTTTAATGCTAATTATATTCAATGCTTTTTTTATTGTATTCACACAATTAGTTTTCGAAATAAGCGAGTATTATCTAAGTGTAGGAGTTTTAATTAGGCTAATGGGCTGAAAAAATCCCGACCTTTGTTTTAATTTTGAATTCCACCCTGACGTAGCAATTTTTTCAATTTTACCTTATTTCGCATTTTTAGTTTTCAATTGCACTCTGATGCATTAAATTAAACTCTTTTCATTCGATTAATATTCAAATAGGTCCTTCATTTTTACAAAAAAATCTAAAAATCCTTTAATGTTTTAAATTATACCAATAAACCATCTTCTCTGTAAATAACAAAAAATTAAAAAAATTAAAAAAATAAAAAAATATTTTTTAAAATTTCCGGAGGAGGAGCAGCTCCTCCTCCTCCGACAGCTCCTCAATGGAGGAGCAGAACTGCGCCTCAGGCGAGGAGCATCTGCTCTTTAACGAGGATCTGTTGCTCCTTGATGAGAAGAAGATGCTCCTCCGGAAGAGCAGATGCTCCTGGCATGAGGAGTAGCTGCTTCTCCTCCACAAAATTAATAAAAAATAAAAAAATTAATTTATTTTTATTTTTAAAGTTTAAAATTTATTTAAATTTTATTTAAATTTAAGGATTTGTTTGAATTTAGCCAAATGAAAAAAAGTATGAAATAATCTTTAAATATATTTTTTATATATATTTTAGTTCTTATAATAATAAATTCATTTTAATTCAGGGTGTAATTGAAAACTAAAAATGCAAAATAGGGTAAAATTGAAAAAATTGCTACGTCGGGATGGAATTGAAAACTAAAATAAAAATTAGGCTTTTTTCAGCCTGTTAGCCTTTTAATTAATACATCTTTTGCATTTCCTTTATAGAGTCACTGGCCAGCAGGCATGTTGTATTTGTAAAATTCATTTAATGATGATTTAGCATGTCTATGATAAGTACAGTTTCGGCAGTAAAAAGCCATTGAAATTATCAAAACATTCTCAGTGATATTATCAAAAGGCTTATCCCCTTAAAATCCCCCCACTTTTTACCCCCAATTCGTTTGCACCCTCACGTTGTAAAACCACTAAATATACCCAAATTACGACCTTTCACTTTCAATTGTACCCTCAAACATTAAATTGATCTCTTTTCACTTGAAAAATGTTCAAATAAATACTTTAAATTTTAGCATATATTTTAAAATAGGACTTAATATTTTATTTAAAACAAAAATAAACCTATTTTTTCAAGTGAAAAGAGATCAATTTAATGCTTAAGGGTGCAATTGAAAGTGAAAGGTCGTAACTTGGGTATATTTGGTGGTTTTGCAATGTGAGGGTGCAAACGAATTGGGGGTAAAAGGTGAGGGGTTTTTGATAGGAGTATTTTTACTCCTATCTTTAGCGTCGTTTCCGCATGCTTTATTAACGTTTTATCACGGTTTTATGGTATTTCGTATGCCTTATTACGTGTTTTAATATTTCAGGTACTTAGGAGCATTGCGGAAGCATTTTGGTGCAAAAGTTGGAAAAGACGACAAAAGCGATGCGGAAGCTCATTTGCAAATCTGAAAAGCTGACCCCGGGGCACTAATTGACCAATTTGGACTAGCTCGAAGCCTCAAATGAACTCGTGATCTTCATGAAAGTTAAAGTAGACGTCCTGAGCTTTCCAACGGTTCAAGAATCGACTTAATCGGACATTTCTACACCGAGTTACGAAGGTTTGAAGATCGAGATTTGGAGCAGAAAATGGCAGCTCGAATCGGGCTTCTCATTTAGCCCAAGGAGCTCTATTCGAACTTGGGCTTGCTGGAATGGGGAAATCTTAATTCAAGATGCATTCAGGCTTTATTAATTTGCTATTTTGGGCCCAACACATGTGTAATTGAATGTTTGTCTTTTTCCTTCTTTTGTAAGTACTATATATATGGGGCCTTATCTTTATTTTAGGTATAGAAGATTTTGCTAGACTTTATTCTATTATTGTACTTTTGAATCTTCTCCTAATTTTAGTCTTCTTCTTCAATAGAATTTCCAGATTTTTATTTCCTCCATTGTTGAGATCTTTGAAGCTTCATTGAATGAACAAGTTTTATTTTCTATTACAATTATTATTTGTGGGTTTTTCATCTTATTGTAAGTACTCTTTACCCATGTCTTCCATTTATCATTTTGTTGATTTAGCTCTTGAAATGTGTAACTAATCCCCCATGTTTGGGGGTTGAGATGATTTCCTTCTTGTTATGTTAAATGGTATGATGATTGGTTAAATGCTTGTTCTAATTCTAGTTCCTAATGCTTGTGTTAGCCTAGCTATCTAATGCATGATTTAGTGTTTGCTTGACTCATTGAGAAATGGTTAGGTGAATAGACTTTGGAATTATAAGCCTAGATTGTAATACCACGAGAGTGGATTAGGATTTAGGTGACCTTGAGTTTGTTGATTAATTGATGTTGGGTAATTGGTTTTGTTTAGTATCACGAGAGTGAGTTAGGCATTAATTGATTACTTGATGATTGATTTTGTCGTTCTTAGAGGCTCGAGAGAGCGGGAACGGTGCGCTAGGCACAACTCGGCCCTTGCTATATACCAATTTATCCATTACCATGTATGCATGACCTAGGAATGATTTCAACCCCTAGACATCTTTTACTTATTGATTAAACTTGTTCTTATTTTAGTTACTTGAATTGTTAGTTTAATTGTTTAGTGCCTATTCAGTGTTAATCTTACTTGAACTTCACCATTCGAGTTTCGCTAAACGAATTGAATCGCAACTAAAATTCATTCTCATCAATCGCTCTAGATTCACTCCTCGTGGGATCGATTCCGACTTCCGGATTATTACAAGTTGTGCTTTTTGCTCAACAAGTTTTTGGCGCCGTTGCCGGGGAGTGACGGGTGTTTATTGATTGATTGAAATTAGTTATTGTTCGGTCGAGTTAGCTTTATTTTCTGTTTTTATCACTTTTGTTGTTTTTGCTTCTTTCCGGATTTACGCGTGGTTTGCTTGTTGTTGTTTGTGTAGGAGATCAACTATAGTGTATGCACAATACACGAAGGGCCAATCTTCCGCTAAAACCGTTTCAAGACAACCTCGGGAGATTTGAAAGAAGTGTGAGAAGGGAGAATCGTATACCCGTTATCATGGAACATGGGGATGATAACTATGAGGAGGAGCATTATCACCCTCAAAACGATGGAGTGAGGCAACATCCGCCTCCTCCACTCGATGAGAGGAATCGGCAAGAGCAACAAGGGGACAATCACCCTCAAGTTCAAGGCCATCAAGCACAAAGACAAACTTTGGGGGATTTCTTCCTCCCGGATGTGGATAATGCTACCTATGGGTGCTTTGCAAGACCGGTCACCGCGGCTACTTTTGAGATCAAGCCTAGCACGATTCAACTCCTAGAGAATCGGTGCCAATTCTTCGGGTTACCAAGTGAGGATCCAAATGAACACATAGCCAAGTTCTTGGGAGTGTTGGACACATTCAAGCTCCATAATGTCACCTCCGATCAAATCAAGCTTCGGATGTTTCCGTTCTCACTAAGAGACAAGGCTAGCTTGTGGCTTCGATCACTACCTAATGCATCAATCCACAATTGGCGGGATCTTGCTCAAGCTTTCCTTCACAAGTACTTTCCAATGGGGAGAACCGCAAAGTTGACAAAGGACATCATTGATTATTACCAATATGAGGGGGAATCTCTCTATGAAACTTGGGAGAGGTTCAAGGATCTCCAAAGGCACGTACCTCATCATCGGCTTGTAAGGGAACATGTGCTTCAAATATTCTATAATGGTTTGGGTGAGATCACAAGATCTACCATTGATTCGGCCGCGGGAGGTTCTTTGATGCAAAAGACGCTTGATGAGGCTAATGAGTTGATTGAAAAATTAGCTATGGTGAGTAGCACTTGGTCCTCGGAAAGGAGAAGACCACCGGCTCAAAAGGCATTAATGACACTTGACCAATCCAAGGAGTTTGAAGCGATGAAAGCCATGAATGCCTCTTTACAAAGTCAAGTTGATGCCTTGAAGAAGCAAGTGGGTCCACGGAATGCTCCGGTTGCATATGTCCAAGTGGGTTGTGAGCATTGTGGAGATTTCAATCATGGAAGTAATGAGTGCTATGCCATGGGTCAAACTTGGAGCGAACAAGTGAATTATGTGGGAGGTCAACGTCAAGGGAATGATCCTTACTCGAATACCTATAATACGGGGTGGAGAAACCATCCTAACTTCGGATGGAGGAATCAAGAGGGCCAAGGCAATGTGCAAGCAAATCAACAAGCGGGTCCTAGTTTCCAAGGAGGAAATAGGCCCCAACAACAAGGTCCTTATCAAGGCCCTTATCATAACCATCAAGGGCAAGGAAACAACTATGGTGGTAGACCTCAACACCCTCCGGGATTCCAACCACAAAAGAATACGGATGAGGGAAATGTGCTTTCCAAAGTGCTAGAGAAGTTAGAAAAAATGGAGCAAAGGGAGAAGAATCAAGCTTCTACTATCCATCATTTGGAAACTCAAATTTCTCAAATGGCAATTTCGCTTCAAGGAAGACCTCAAGGAGGGTTGCCATCCACTACGGAAAACAACCCTAGAGAGCAAGTTAAGGCGGTAGAGCTCCGAAGCGGGAGAAACCTTGAGAAAGCCAATGGGAAGAAGCATGTTGTTGAGGAGGATGAGCCTCAAGTGGTTGTTGATGTAGCAAGCTCAAGCCAAGAACTACCAAAGGAATGTGAGGAAGTGGTTATCGAGGTTGAAGAGCCCTATGTGAGGCCACCACCGCCGCCACCGTTTGTGCCACCGGTTCCATTCCCAAGCCGGTTAAGGAAAGCTCAAGGGAACGAAAAATTTCACAAGTTCCTTGAGATTTTCAAGAAATTGCAAATCAATCTAAGCTTGGCGGATGCACTTCGGGAGATGCCCCAATATGCAAAGTTCTTGAAAGACATAATTATGAACAAGCGTAGTTGGGAGCAAGATGGGACAATACCGCTCACGGAGCATTGTAGTTCCATAATCCAAAGCAACTTACCAATAAAGCTTAAGGATCCAGGGAGTTTTTCTATACCTTGCACTATAGGAAATATGAATGCTATAAATTGCTTGTGTGATCTTGGGGCAAGTATTAACTTGATGCCATTGTTTCTTTTTAGGTCTTTGTTTGGTGATCAACCGGTAAAGCGCACCTCGATGGTATTGCAACTTGCCGATCACTCTCTCAAAAAGCCATATGGGATAGTGGAAGACGTGCTCGTTAAAGTGGATAAATTCATCTTTCCGGTGGATTTTGTGATCCTAGACTATGCGGTAGATAAAGAATGTCCTATGATTCTTGGTCGCCCTTTTATGAACACCGGGCGTGCTCTCATTGATGTTCATGCCGGCAAGCTCACCTTGAGAATTGATGAGGAAAGTGTGGAATTTGATATGAAGAGAGTGATGCGGAATGCCATCGAGGAGGAGGATTGCATGAGAATTGATGTGATTGATGAGATTGTGGAAGAGCAACTCCGGGAGAATGTGCAATTGTTGAATGAAGCAAAGAGGGTAGAAATTTGTCCTCAACAAATCTCTCAAGTTTCGTTTCATTCCGAGTCGGGGGATGATGAGTATACTAGAGAGGATGAACCGAAGCCGGAAAGTTTAGATAAGAGCAATGGTGTGACTCCACCATCTTCGGAGTTGCCCCCGAAAGTTGAAATGAAGCCGCTTCCGCCACACCTTCGGTATACTTTTGTTGGGGAGAATGAAACCTTGCCGATAATCATCTCGAACAAGCTCTCTAAGGATCAAGAAAGGAAGGATGTGCAAGTGGTGAAAGAGCACATGTTAGCAATGGGTTGGCAAATCTCAGACATTCGAGGAATAAGTCCTCAAATTGTGATGCATAAGATTAATCTCGAAGACGAGTCAAAGAAGTCGGCTCAAAGGCAACGAAGATTGAATCCGAATATTAAGGAGGTAGTGCACAAAGAGATCGTCAAGCTCCTCGACGCCGGAATAATCTACCCGATTTCGGATAGTGAGTGGGTTAGTCCCATTCAATGTGTTCCTAAAAAGGGCGGTATGACGATGGTGGAGAGTGAAAAAGGAGAGCAAATCTCCACGAGGACGGTAACCGGTTGGCGTGTATGCATCGATTATCGGAAGCTCAATGAGGTAACCCGAAAAGATCACTTTCCGCTACCATTTATCGATCAAATGTTAGAAAGGGTAGCGGGACACAAGTTTTATTGTTTCCTTGATGGGTACTCGGGTTACAATCAAATCTTAATCCTCCCGGAAGATCAAGAGAAGACGACCTTCACATGCCCCTACGGTACCTTTGCATACCGGCGAATGCCCTTCGGACTATGCAACGCATCCGCCACATTTCAAAGGTGTATGACCTCAATCTTCAACGATATGATTGAAGATATTATGGAGGTGTTCATGGATGACTTCTCCGTGTTTGGCGATTCGTTCGATGGTTGTTTAGCGAATCTAAGGCGGGTTTTAGCACGATGTGTGGAGACAAATTTAGTGCTGAATTGGGAAAAGTGCCACTTCATGGTAGATGAAGGCATTGTACTCGGGCATAGGATATCGGAGGCGGGAATTGAAGTGGATAGGGCAAAAACGGCGGTTATTGAAAAATTAGTCGCTCCAACTACGGTCAAAGGAGTTCGGGCATTTTTGGGCCACGCGGGTTTTTACCGGCGCTTCATTAAAGATTTTTCGTCGATTGCTCGACCTTTGACAAGTTTGCTAGTAAAAGATGCGTCGTTTGACTTCACAAGGGATTGTCAAGATGCTTTTGAGAAGCTAAAGTCGGCACTTGTGACCGCTCCCATTATTTCATCTCCGGATTGGAGTTTGCCTTTTGAGCTAATGTGTGATGCTAGTGACCAAGCATTGGGTTGCGTGTTGGGGCAAAGAAAGGACAAGCGGGTGCATGTGATCTATTACGCTAGTAGAACTATGGCGGGAGCACAACTCAACTATACCACTACCGAAAAGGAGATGTTGGCGGTTGTCTTTGCTCTCGATAAGTTTAGACAATACTTGCTTGGGTCGAAATGCATCATATACACCGATCATGCCGCTTTACGGTATCTATTCACTAAGCAAGATGCAAAGCCTAGGCTTATTCGGTGGATTCTTCTCATGCAAGAGTTCGATGTAGAAATCCGAGATTAGAAGGGTACGGAGAATGTGGTGGCGGATCACCTTTCGAGATTTGAGAATCCGGAACCAATTCCTATTGGTGAGGAGATTAATGAGCGGTTTCCGGACGAAACGCTTATGATGATTCGGGAAGTGGAGACACCATGTATGCCGATTTTGCAAATTACCTCTCATCGGGAGTCATGCCTCCGGACTTGACATCCCACAAAAGGAAGAAGTTCTTATCCGATGTTAAAAGGTACTTGTGGGACGAACCTTTCTTGTTTAAAATATGTGGTGATGGAATGTTGAGACGATGTGTGTCCTTGGGAGAAATGATGCCCATTTTGAGTTCATGTCATGAGACCGGACATTATGGTTCGGCTAGAACCGCTGCTAGAGTGCTTGAGAGCGGGTTCTTTTGGCCAACTTTGTTTCGTGATGCCAAAGAGTTTGTTGACCATTGTGATCGGTGCCAACGTGTAGGCAACATCTCGAAAAGAGATGAGATGCCTTTGACTTCGGTTCAAGAAGTGGAAATATTTGATGTATGGGGTATAGATTTCATGGGGCCTTTCCCGGTTTCATTCAAAAACCAATACATTTTGGTATGTGTGGATTATGTTTCGAAATGGGTAGAAGCGGAAGCTTTGCCCACTAATGATGCTAAAGTGGTGTTGAGTTTTCTTAAGCGGCTAGTGAATCGGTTTGGGACTCCTAGAGTGGTTATTAGTGATGGTGGTTCGCATTTTTGCAATCGGCAATTTCAAGCTCTTATGAGGAAGTATAATGTGCATCACCGGGTCGCCACACCTTATCACCCCCAAACGAGTGGCCAAGTTGAGGTTTCGAACCGTGAATTGAAAAGAATTCTCGAGAAGACGGTGAATGGATCCCGGAAAGATTGGTCTTTGAAATTGGATGATGCATTGTGGGCGTATAGGACGGCCTACAAAACTCCACTTGGTATGTCACCATTCCGTATTGTTTATGGGAAGGCGTGTCATCTTCCTCTAGAGCTTGAGCATAGAGCGTATTGGGCTATTAAGAAGTTGAACTTTGACTTCAAGAAGGCGGGGGAAAAGAGATTGCTTCAATTGAATGAGTTAGATGAATTCCGATTCATGGCATATGAGAATGCCAAGCTCTATAAAGAGAAAACGAAGCAATGGCATGATGCTCACATCTCCCCAAAGGTCTTAGAGGTTGGTTCGTTTGTACTTCTTTACAATTCACGCTTGCGGTTGTTTCCGGGAAAATTGAAATCTCGTTGGAGTGGCCCATTCAAAATCCGGAATGTGGCGAATCACGGTGCGGTGGAATTGGAGAATTCCAAGGGTGAAACTTTCAAGGTTAATGGCCACCGGTGCAAACCATATCTTGGACCCTTGACGAATCGGGTGGAAGATGAGATATCTTTCACAACTCCTACATGAGTCCATCGTGAGACGGTCGAGCTTTCGACTCTAAACAAGCGCACTTGGGAGGCATTCCCAAGAGGTTCGAATTCATGTTTTTATTGTTATTGTTTGTTTTTAGTTGGTAGATTATTTAGTGCGTTAATGGTTGTTTATTTTTTTTCATTTGTTTTGTTGTTTTTTTTTGTTCGAGATAACGCCGGTGTGTTTGATTTTTGATTGTATAGATCTTACGGAAGGATGTTCGAATTTTCGATCCCCGGAACCAAAAAAAAAAAAAGTAAAAAAATTTGTCTCCCCCACCTTAAGAGGTGTCTCGAACCGAGACACAGCTGTCTCGGTTCGAGACAGCAAATCTGGGTAACCAGATTTGCTGGTTCGATTCGAGACACCTATTTGGCTAGGGTGTCTCGAATCGAACCCATGTAAGAAAGGGGGGGAAAATTTTTTTTTTGTGGTTTCAAGCTCTTGGATTGATGAGGTGGCTTCAATCTTGGCCCTTCAACTAAAAACACACTCCACAAGGATTAATGCCATGGCAAGATCTCCACCCTTCCTCTTATCTATTTCAAATTTAGCCATTAATAGAACTCCAACACTTCTTCTTCTCCACATTCTTTTCCACATTTATCAAAAACTCCATAGCCAAGACCTCCATACTCTTTCCTTTAGCAAATATTCTCCAAGCTCTATCTCCACCATACTAGAGCCAAATTCAAAACTAAACACACTTTCACATACCCTTTTCCCTATTCTTCAATGTCTCGAAATACAAGAGCAAGCCGAGCCTCCAAGAAAAAATCCATACCTCCTAGTGAGCAAGAATTTCAAGAGGAGCTACCACCACAACCTATCCGTTCTTCAACGAAGACAACCACCTTCGGGCCTCTCTCACGGAAATACAAGGCACCCTTTGAAATCCGCTCGGTTAGTGAGGGTGAGTGCTATGAGAAGCTTAAAAAACGTGGTCTTTCCGTTCCTTATGCAATTTGTTGGGAGGCTATGCAAGAGTTGGGTGTCATTGAGATGTTGGAAGAAAATCTTCACCAATTGGCACTTGACACTTTGACAAGGGTGTCACACGAGCATTGCGAGGCGCTCACTTATGAATTCTTCACCACTATCGCTAAATCGCCAAACAACGAATATGCGATTACATTTCGGTTGGATGGCAAAGAGCGGGAGTACTCGGTGACGAATTTGATTGAAGACTTGCAATTGAGGGATCTAGGAGTGCGAGAGTTGCCGGATGACGAATTGGATGAGCATTTAGTATGGAATGAAGCGTCGGGCAAGCCGTCTTATAACTCACACTATGCCAAGTTGAAAGAAGTAAGGGATATTTCCACGATCATCGTGCTTAAGTGGTACGGCCACACCTTCTATGGACGTCATGAATATAATAAGGTGGCGAGGACGGATTTGTTTCTTTTAAGAGCTTTGTCACGCCCAACGGAGGAGGCAATGCAAATACATTTGGGGTATCTTTTGATGAAGTTATTACAAGACCATCCTAAGGCTCACAAGAAGGTGGGGTATGGATGGTTGGTATTGTTCTTAGCAAGACAAGACCCGGACTTCAATGAAGACATGTACGAGATCCTACCTCCACGCATGATCAATGAGGATCACTTGAATATTGGAGCTTATGTGCGCAAAGGAAGGGTTGCGGGCAAATATAAGTATGATAATTGGGTGGATACACATCCCGGAGAGCCAATTCCGCCTAGATTGTGCGCCTCGCCAAGACAAGAAGTAGACCCGATGCGAAGGAAAGACAAACATACGGCCGGAACAAGCGCCGAAGGAGAAGCGGCAAGGAATGCTTTTGAAGCCACCCAAATTCAATTTATGGAAGATCAACGCAAGATGTGGGCACGTATGGAATATCGCCAAAAGAGGCTTCATGATCGACAAAGGCGTCACGAAGAGAAATTACGTGACTATTTCAATGCCCAAGGAGGGCCGGCCTATCCATCTCCAACTCCATCGCCCGAACCACCGGAATTCGACTAAAACGAGATTTGCATTTCTCTAACTCAACTCATACAATTTTGCTTTATATTTCTTACTTAGGGACTAAGTTCGAAATAGTGTGAGGAGGGTTAGTCAATTGTATGTCGTTAGTTGAAATTTATCTTGTTTTATGCTTTATTGTGTTTTATTTTACTTTGTTGTTTTAGTTTGTGTTAGTAGTCTAGTTATTGAGTCACCTCCAATAAATCTTTGCTCTAAGCATGATATTGAATGTTTTGTATGTTGTGATTGTGGCGGAATTTGGAAATTTATCAACTTATGACATCTCCCGATCTTTAATGGCATGAATGTGTTTTTGTCTAATTTGAGCAACTTCCAAGGATGATTGATTGATGAAAATGCTTTTATGTGACAAAATTTTGATGGAAATTGGGTGAAAATATTCTTTGGTGAAAACAATTGTGAGCATGATAGTTGTTTTGGGATAGGGATGCATGATGTGCAAATTTTTGAAAATTTTGGGTCATTTGTGAATAAAATTGGGCATGATTGGCATGAGAACATAGGAATTAAATTAGTGCATAACACCACATTCTTTTCTAAAAATGTTGAGCCTTGATTATAATTCTTGTGTGTTGTGTAGCTATATTCCTAGAACTTGCTTAGTGTCCATTTAAGACTATATAGTTGAGTGTCAATTGCTAAATGATTATGGCATTAGGATCACCATTTTGTTTAAGACCACTTAAAAAGCCTACCCTTACCACTAGGTCACCCCTTTGAGCCTTAAGCCATTTCTTTCAAATTGCAACACATGTTAACACACCATCCCTTCAACAAATTACCCTTTGAAAATACCCTAAAAATTGACTTGAATGACTTTTAACTATTAAGAAGTTTGTCTAACTTGAAGAATAGGAAAGGCATGAGCAAAGAAGTAATTATGTGCCTAAAGAAAAGAAAGAAAAACAAAAGAAAGAAATAATAAAGAAAGATCAAGAAAATAAAAAAAAAAAAAAAAAAAAGAGAGTAAAAAGAAAAGTTGAGTAAAAGGCATGAAAATCAAATTGAAGTTCAAATGTGCAAGAAAATTCCAAGTTAGACAAATAATTGTGAATAAATACCTAGTTGTCAAGTCAAGTTTTTTGTAGCCAAAATTATCCCTCTTTACCTACCCCCTCACCCCTAGCCAAGTTACAACCCATTCAAAAGACCATATGATAGCAATTGATTACCGAACTAAGTAGGGGAGAATCGGACTAAAAGCAAGCCTATGGTGAATTAGCATTTTTCTTGAGCTTAATTGTGTGCACCCCCAAACACTTGTTTGTTAGAGTGAATCTTGTGAGAAGTAATATGCTTTTAAATTGATGCCTATGTTTGCTATGCCTTGATTGCCTTCTTATCACTTGACCAAGTAATGCATGTCCCTTAGATGACCTTAATGACTTGAATTGTTCAACAAAAACCTTAAGCCAATGCAAGTGTAGTCTAATTGTCATCTCATTTTGTCATTAAAAGTGCATTCATCTTTTGTGTGCATCATTAGCGGTTGTTGACTTTAGGCGAGATCATTTGAGCCATTGTTGAATAGGAGTTCATTTGTTGATGCTTGTTCAAGATCGCCATGGTTAGTTTCCGTTTAATTTGCCTAAGTTCATTTCTTGCTTGGGGACAAGCAAAGCTTTAGTGTGAGGAGGTTTGATAGGAGTATTTTTACTCCTATCTTTAGCGTCGTTTCCGCATGCTTTATTAACGTTTTATCACGGTTTTATGGTATTTCGTATGCCTTATTACGTGTTTTAATATTTCAGGTACTTAGGAGCATTGCGGAAGCATTTTGGTGCAAAAGTTGGAAAAGACGACAAAAGCGATGCGGAAGCTCATTTGCAAATCTGAAAAGCTGACCCCGGGGCACTAATTGACCAATTTGGACTAGCTCGAAGCCTCAAATGAACTCGTGATCTTCATGAAAGTTAAAGTAGACGTCCTGAGCTTTCCAACGGTTCAAGAATCGACTTAATCGGACATTTCTACACCGAGTTACGAAGGTTTGAAGATCGAGATTTGGAGCAGAAAATGGCAGCTCGAATCGGGCTTCTCATTTAGCCCAAGGAGCTCTATTCGAACTTGGGCTTGCTGGAATGGGGAAATCTTAATTCAAGATGCATTAAGGCTTTATTAATTTGCTATTTTGGGCCCAACACATGTGTAATTGAATGTTTATCTTTTTCCTTCTTTTGTAAGTACTATATATATGGGGCCTTATCTTTATTTTAGGTATAGAAGATTTTGCTAGACTTTATTCTGTTATTGTACTTTTGAATCTTCTCCTAATTTTAGTCTTCTTCTTCAATAGAATTTCCAGATTTTTATTTCCTCCATTGTTGAGATCTTTGAAGCTTCATTGAATGAACAAGTTTTATTTTCTATTACAATTATTATTTGTGGGTTTTTCATCTTATTGTAAGTACTCTTTACCCATGTCTTCCATTTATCATTTTGTTGATTTAGCTCTTGAAATGTGTAACTAATCCCCCATGTTTGGGGGTTGAGATGATTTCCTTCTTGTTATGTTAAACGGTATGGTGATTGGTTAAATGCTTGTTCTAATTCTAGTTCCTAATGCTTGTGTTAGCCTAGCTATCTAATGCATGATTTAGTGTTTGCTTGACTCATTGAGAAATGGTTAGGTGAATAGACTTTGGAATTATAAGCCTAGATTGTAATACCACGAGAGTGGATTAGGATTTAGGTGACCTTGAGTTTGTTGATTAATTGATGTTGGGTAATTGGTTTTGTTTAGTATCACGAGAGTGAGTTAGGCATTAATTGATTACTTGATGATTGATTTTGTCGTTCTTAGAGGCTCGAGAGAGCGGGAACGGTGCGCTAGGCACAACTCGGCCCTTGCTATATACCAATTTATCCATTACCATGTATGCATGACCTAGGAATGATTTCAACCCCTAGACATCTTTTACTTATTGATTAAACTTGTTCTTATTTTAGTTACTTGAATTGTTAGTTTAATTGTTTAGTGCCTATTTAGTGTTAATCTTACTTGAACTTCACCATTCGAGTTTCGCTAAACGAATTGAATCGCAACTAAAATTCATTCTCATCAATCGCTCTAGATTCACTCCTCGTGGGATCGATTCCGACTTCCGGATTATTACAAGTTGTGCTTTTTGCTCAACAGTTTTTAAGTGGAACGGAGTGGCCCATGCCTTCACTCGGTCCACGCAGCCCAACTTTCAGCTTGGAACGGGCGGGCCAGATACTGTCACAACGAACCCAACCTTCTGGGCCAAAGCAACGTTCCATCACTTTAAAGTCCCCACTTGGGTTACAAGCTCACGTTACAAAGCTCGACAATATTTGTAGGTTAATAGTGTACATTTTATAAAAATATAATCCTAATTTCAGCCATCTAAAACAAAGAAAAACACCACAGTTAGATTGCAAACAAATATGAAAAAGGTAAAAGACATAACTACCTTTGAAGATACAATTACTGAACTGGTGCTTGCTGTGCCTGAAAATAGAGAAAACTAAATCAGCTAGTATTTTGAGAAACTGTACATAGAAACTAACAATAGTATATGTGAAAGAGTAGCTAACCAGAAGAAGAATGTCACTGCAGCAGTGGTTGTACTATATGCTGGGGGTACTATTTATAGTGCAATTTTTTTATATTGAAAATTTTAATTTGTTGAATATTTTTATTGTGCAGATGGTATCAAACTTGCCAGTAAGGATGGATGGATCAGATCATGGGAACAAATAAAGGGCTGATGAGAAAGCACATTAAAAAGTCTATGAGTTAAAATGATGTCAACTATTTCGAAAATTTAAATTGTATCATCTTATCCTGATAGACTGAGCTGTCTTTATTTCTGAATTTTTTTTAATCTGAAATTAAGATTTAAATCTAAAATAGTCACATCAAATCTTGTTTTGATTTTAATTTTGTTTTATTTTTTTTCTGAACAAATACAGAGCATCATTTAGGTAAATCCTTTTTACTTATTCTCTTTTTTTTTAATGTGATTTGAGATATTTCTGACGCCAATTTTGATAATTCTCCATTTGTTAGCTTTTTTAGATTTGCTTTTTGCCAGAAAAAATAGCAATGACTTGGACATTCGCCATACTTATGCGGAGAAGCAAATTCACTGTTACATGTACAGTGAATTTGCTTATCTTTTATATTCATAATATAGATAAGTCATGTAGTGTACTTGTTTTATGGTTAAATTTATTTTGAGATACCTAAACTATATATTTTTGGTTCATTAGGTCCCTTAACTTCTATTTGACTTCTTCGGGTCCTTAAATTTTCATTTTTTGGTTCATCAGGTCTTTCAACTTTGATTTGCCTTTCTCAAGCCGCTAATTGTTTATTTTTTGGTTCATTGGGTCTTTAAATGGATCTTCGTTTAAGGATCTAATGAACCAAAAAATAAAAGTTTAAGGATTTGAAAAAGTCAAATAGAAATTGAGGGATCTGATGAATCAAAAAATAAAAGTTTAAGAATTTGAAAAAACCAAATAAAAGTTAAAAAATTTAATAAATAAAAAAATAAAAGTTTAAGGACCTTAAAATGGGTTTAGCCTTGTTTTTATTTGTGGGTATGAGGATAGCAAGGCCTATGCTATGCAGGCTGGTTTACGGATTGGTCTGTATTTTAAGCCCGGTGGGTGTGTCCTGGTCCAAGCACGAGAATGAAAGAAGGGGATCTAGACCATTGATCCACTGTGGGGAATAATCTGAGCCATTCATTGAACCCACCATATGTGAAAGTATTTTTAAACTAAACCCAAATTCTCAATTCCTCAACACTCTCTCTTCCTCCTTTTTCCTGCAAATTGAGAGGTTTAACACGGCGGCACCGCCAATAATGGCGGAAGAAGAAGGGAAAAAATCAAACAAAGAAGGCAATAACCTACTGGGCTCTCCTACTTTTACCCACTTACAAACCGGAAGATTCAAATGCGTAGAGACCGGCCACGAAATGCTAGACAAAGACAAAGAATCATATTCACAGAGCAAACGCTGCCGTATTGGTCTCATAGACTACGCTTTAGCCAACAATAAAACTCCTCTCAATATGTTCAAACAAGACCCCGCTATTAGGTAATTTCACAACTACCCTTTTGTTTGTTTTGCTTCTAATTTTATTGGGTAATGTTAAATTTGTGTTTTTGGGGACTGTATGGTAATTAGGTTTTGGTGAATTTGTGTTGTTTTTCAGTTCGAAATTGATATGTAAGCTGACTGGTGATACGGTTAATAAGTCTGAGGAACATATTTGGAAGCATATTAATGGAAAAAGATTCCTTAATAAATTAGGTTTGTGTTTTTTATTTTATTTTTATCAATTATTTTTCAGCCCTATTGTAATGTTTTGGTGGTTTGGAAAACAATTATTTTGATGCTTTGATGTGAACAGAGCAAAAGGAATTGGGGATTGTTGAGGAGAAGAAACCAGAAAATTCAAAGCATGGCGTAGACGGTGGGAAGAAGAAGAAGAAGGAGATGAATAAAAAGAAAGATAAGAAGGAAAAGCCGGTTGAAGAAATTGTTTCTGAAATGAGGGATTCTTCTGATAAGGATAGTGAAGTTGAAGACATCGAGTTCTGGATGCCGCCGGACGGAGAACGTTGGGACTTTGATGATGGAGGAGATCGGTGGGGTTCTGATGAGGAGTTAGAGTTAGAGGAGGAAACCGAGGAGGCAAACCGATCAGGTATGCTTGTTCTTTTCTGTAATAAGGCTCTATGGGTTCATTATTTTGTGTTTCTTTTAGGGTTTATGTTCATGGTTAGTCAGTTGGATTATATAGTAGTTTTCATAATTCTTAAGTAATTTGTTAAATTTCTCCTAGAGAACCCCCATGGGCACGGATATGGAGAAACGAGACACTTGGTCAAGGACACAATGAAACAACGTTATTATGAGGTTTCCTATGTTATAAATGAAGTTCCATGTCAGAAATGTCAAGTTTCTGACACATTGCGAAATGGAAAACATTGGTGTTTGTGCTGCTTAGCTAATTGCAAATCAACAATCATGACTGTGATCGGGTTTGATAGAAGTAAATGTCACAATTCGATTTCAGTATAGGAATCTATAAGAATAATAAATCGATTCACTTTTTGTCAACTTTCTTTTTGCTAGAGAAACTCGTCATAGTTTAATGCAATCGAATCCTACTCCTAATGTTGTTAATTTATCCTTTTATTTTTGCTCATGTTCTTCTTGAATGAAAGACTACTTGAATACTTGTTATGTGGCACAACTCTTTCTGGATGTTATCTTTCTATTACGGAGTCTTTTAGAGATTATTTTTTTAGTTAAGTAGCACGGCACGGATATGGGGAACTTGACACTTCGACGCAGACATGGTTATTTTGACGTTTCCTATGTTAATTTAAAGTTTCATGAAATGCCTGAAATGGGATATGATACTTAGTAATCACACTATCATTGAGCGCATACAATTTGATTTAGTGAACCTTAATATAGAGAGATGCCATGAGGACATGCCTTAGGTTTTCTGCATCTTGAATAGCTTCTCTCGTGTTTTTTCCTCTCCATAGTTATGAATTTTAGTCTATTTTATCTTAGCTTTATTTTCCATTTTTGACAAAAAAGAATATTTTGTGCTCCTGCTCCTGTTAAGCTGATGATATTTTTTGTCATCAGATGATGCAGTTGAAGAAAATGGCGAGTCAGAAGAGCTATCTAAGCGGTAAATTTCTCTGTTTTGTGTTCTACCTTGGACTTTATTTTTCCTCCAGTTAGCTCAAATAAATTTGATTTTTTTACTCTGCAGGACAAAAAGAATGTCAATTGAAATTGGGCCGAGTAGCTTTGCATCTAGGAAGAAAAAGAGTAAGAAGAACTCTACGAACTGAATTTCCTACAAATTGTAGTAGCTCAGATAAGGAATTTTAATTATTATTATGAATTCTATAGCAAGCATTTCGGGTTATTAATTTGGTAATAGCAAGAATGGGAGGTTAGAGACTGTAAAATGTAAGATCTCTAAGTAGGATAATTTTTTTGAAGACTAGTATGGAAATTTGCTTAATTTATATTCTCATGGAAATTTGCAGTGATGACCATCCTAGTAAAATTTTGTAAAATTCATTTATAAATGAATATAGTTGTGTTTGGTGTACTAGAAAATTCATTCTAATTCTATTATTGAAGATTTTGTAGAACTAGTTATGTTTTTAATCAAATGAATCATTAACTGAGTTTATTTGCAGATGGAATGAATTCTACACTAGAATTGAACTAAATAAAGTGTAAGAATTGTTTCTGCTATGTTTGGTTACTTTGGGATTAACTTTAATGTGGTTGTTTTGAAGTTAGATTTTGGTTAATCAATGATGCAAATTTAAAAAAAAACTGATAAACAAATTTTCTCTTCGTTTACACTATTCATTCTTTTCTGATTTGAAATTAAAAATGGTCTGACTTGTAGAGATGTAGCTTTGACTGCATAGTATCCTGTTCATGCATACACAGATTCTAAGATCATGATGTGTGTCGAGCATGCCTTTTGATTTGAGCTGTTCAATGAGCCGGATACTCGCGCATCCTTTCCTTGAGTTTTTCTTGAAACCCGATTCCAAATCCGAACCCATATAGTCCCCGGTTTTCGCTTACGGATTTGGACTTTTAGTTTTACCTAGAGTTCTACATATTCCGAATAATTTGGTCCGGGTCAATACAATTTGTTAGCTACTCTAGTTTGAATAGAGAAGCAGTTTGAATAGAGAAGCACTTGAAATCATCTTGATGTTGATCGAATTGAGTTTGATCTCAAGCTATGCAAGTTATTTTTTATTATGAAAATATTTCACTCGACAAACTCGCTACTTTAAAATTTAGAGGAAATTAGACAGGGCACTGCCAAACACATAAATAATCTCATGAATACGATTCTATATATCTCGCTACAAAAATACGACATCCTTTTTTTTCTTTTCTTCTTCACCTTTTTACTTGATGTTTTTACGATTCAATATACCTCGTTGCCGCCATACTGTTTTCTTCATACGAAGAACATATGCAAAGAGTCAGAGATTTCAATGAAGACGAGGAGAGCTGGTGGAGTCACGAATTCTTCTAGACATGGATCCAGCTGCTCTGAATTGCTGAGATTTTGTAACAGACGACGAGATTTATGGGTTTTTCTTGGATTGAGATATTGTTTCAGATTTGATTGATTCTTGAAGAAAAAAATGGTGACGACTTCTGTGGGTTTGATCGGAGGAAATGGTTATGGCGGTGCTTTTAGCGGTCTCCTTTTAACAGTCAGTTCTACCTCTCTTACTATTATTATTACTCTGTTTGCTGCTGTTATTTGAGCGATTTAATTAGGTATCTATTGTTTAAGCGTAGGTGTTTTTCTTCTTGCATTATAAATTTAATTGAAATTTATGATTTTCTATTAGGTTAGCAACTAATTCAGTTTTTGTGTTTTATCTGTGTGCTTGCTATTTGTTTAGCTGTTTAGATGGCAGTTCATGATTTGGAGAAATGGATTAAACGAACTATTGCATGTAATTTTAGTTAATTTGTTATTCGTATGAGGTGGATGAGTTAGATTAGATTTGTTTATACTCACTGTCTTGCCTAGTAGTGTTTGACCAATTGGTTCTCCAAGCTTTTTCTGCTTTACTGAAACTTGCATCTCATTCTGCAACAAGTTAGCTAGAAAAATTAGAAAATACAAATTGAATTACGATAGCATATATAAGCTGTTCATGTAGTTGAAAGAATGCAGGCATGATTTCAACCTCAAGTGATTCATGGAGATAAACTGATATTGTTCTTCTCGGTTACTTTTTCTAAACAAACGAAAATAGAATGATCAATAAAAGAAGTTCAATTTTAGGTGAACATAAACAATTGGAATAAATATAAAAATTGATAAATGTTAGATTTAATGGTTTGCTATAGATTTGCTATAAATATAAAAGTTCTTCTCTGTTATTATTAATGGTTTGCTATACGTTTTCTAATGGTGTTTTTTCTGTTTACCAGATTTAATGGTTTGCTATAGGTTTTCTAATGGTGTTTTTATGTTTACCAGATTTTATATTTTTTTTCTCATGTCTGTCATTTTAATTGTACTTTATGCTCGTTTTATTTTCAAAATCTTACTTACATGTGGAGCTTGATTTTTTGAATCATTTCAATTGCAGTCATGGAAAAGTATCTCTTTATTTTAACTATATCTATTATTTTTTACTAAATAGTTTCTAACAGTTAACTAAATGGTTACTAATTTTATATATTTTTGTTGATCAACAGAGGGAGCGTATTGCATTTCTTTTATATCAATATGGGAACATGAAGATGGCTCAAAATATTGAAAGTGACGAAGAGGTTGAAGTTAAGAAGATGAATGCGGAAGCGAGAAAGGCAAAAATGAAGAAAAAAAATTAAAACTTGTGATTGTCTAGTATATGGATTTTCAGTTTTCGTTGTTTGTTTAAATTATTTTGTTGTATAGGATTGTTTTCTAAACCTATGAATATTGGTTGTTATTTTTGTTTAGTTTTATAAATTCAGTATCTATTTAGAACATTATTAGTTAACTAGTAGTCAACTATATTTTAGTATATGTTTTATTTTATTACAAATTATAGGTAGATATTTGGTAATTTAATAGTAAACTTCCGATATATAATTTGATAAATTTTTATGTAGTGTACTAGTAATTATAGTAATTTCTAATGATTATTATTATTTTTGTATTATCAGTTGGTAACCATTTAGTAACTATTTAGTAAACCTTCCATTTATGAATTCATTTACTTTTTAAAGTTTCTTAATTTTTAATAATAGTAATATTAGTAAACTTTTAGGTAAACTATTAGAATAATTGAATTTTGGGTAAAATAAATTTTATTGGTCAATCGATAGTTGACTATAAGTAAACGGTTAGTGAATTTATAGTGAACACATATTTAGTGAACTGTTAGAAAACTGTTAGTAAATTGAAACAATATTTAGCCAATTGTTTTATTTTTTACATTTTAATGAAGGAGCTTTTAATTGCTGTAAAATCAAGTACTACATTTTAATGAAGGAAAGATTGTTACAAGCACTTTTCCGCACACTACCTTCATTACTTTACAAAGCGGCTACTTTGAAAGGAATGAATGGACATACTTTTGTTATTCATGCTTATACTACCGTTGCTTTTCTTCTTTTTCATGCTCCTTTCAACTTCTCCATATCTTTCTCTAATTTTTCCTAATTATTTCAATAATTTTGCAAGTGGCTATGGTGAGCATTCAATCAAAACTCAAAACTCAATATTTTGTTTTTTTATATTGCAGATCAAACATACTTCCACCATTGGAATTTTCTATCCTCTGTACAATTGTTCTTGTTGGTCTTCTTGGGTAATAATCACTTCTCAACCACCAACCTCTCAAAAAAAAATCAACGACTAACACTTTCAAAAATAGAAAGGCGACTAAAATTAATTTCCATGCTTTGAGTTTGATACTCTACACCTATTGTTGCCATTTAGTGTAAATTAAACTCATTTCTCACATATCTCAGCAGCAGATCTGATTTTCCGACAGTCGTCCATTGAAGAGTGTATTAGCCGTTACCGTCCGGTGTAGAGAGAAGTCCCGTCTTCTTCAACAAACTTTCGCAATTTCTCGACATCTTGTAAGCAGAAGTGGAGAAGACATCGATAAATATACTGTCAATTGATAGAGGAGATCCAGTTTTAAAGTGGAAATTCAAAATCGGAGTCAAAACAACCAACTAGATCTCTCCTATAAGCAGCAGCGGAAGTCCATGGAGGAATGAAGATCAGCACTGTAATTTTGCAAAATAAAAAATTTATTTTTGCAAGAAATTTCAGTCAAATCGTATATTTTAATTAGTTGTAGTCAAACGGTATTTGTGAGATTATTTAGGTGTTTTGAGGGGATTTGTCTAAAAATCCCTAAAATTTAAGATAACTTGTTCCTAATGTTTTAATATCTTTACACTTAACCCCTAAATACTTAAAAAGTTTGATTTAGTCGAGTCCAAATATCAGCGTATGCATTCCCTACATGGCACAAGGACTTGTCTGAGCTTTGGCGTCTATAAAAATACTTCCAAAACTTTTTATTTATAACCTATTTTTATAAAAAAAAAATGTAATTTCTCCGATTCCTATATTAATATTTTCCTGTTCAGGACAAACAACACATAAGTTTAACGGTATTAATTACCAGAAATGTTGATGTTATAACAAAAACATTTGGATATATTTGCTATACGGTTTGGATATTGTTAAATGTACTATCATATCAATAGCCGCACCATTAATGTCTGCATCTTTCAGAAGCATTTGTAGAAACAAATAGACCAAAATAGCTAATGTTTCTGCTTTGATCAAAGAAATTAATGATCAAACTTGTGTTTATCAACTTATGCTAATTGCTCATCATTGAGGGAGTGATAAAATCGAATCCTGTAAGTGTGAGATTAGGCCATGAATATGGGTGCGCCAAAATAGAAACAAAATATAAAATACGATAAATTTCCGTACAACATATACAAAGATTAAATATATATCCATAAATGAAAGCTAAGTTAGATTAGATAACTCTTAACTCAGGACGGACAAAATGAACCTATAATTGTCTTGCGTCTCTGGCAAGTGGTTGTCTTGTGCTGGTTCTCAGCGACAAGTGGCGGCGGAAGTGTGTTCTACTCTTTATGTGTGCTGTTGATTAACTCAATCATTTGAAGCTTTTTGCTTTTGATTTTTGTGTCAGCTGAAAAGTGTCTGTTCCCCATCATATCTCTGATTTCTAGAGATCTGTTCTCCACTAAAGCCTCTATTTATTTTGTTGGGTCCTTTTTCTTATTGGGTCATTTTTAGACCAGTACATGCATATTACTAAACCCTATTAGGTGAAGTTAGGGTTTTTACTTCTTTTCTCCCATAATCTGATTTTTTCAGTAGTTTGGCGTCCTTTTTAACCCAAAAAATGGCTGGTTACTCTGATGTGGTGGATTATGATTCTCGGTTGGCTATTGCAGAGGAGGAGGAGGGTGGCCTTGATTTTTCTGGAGTTGAAGTGGCTGAAGAAAGTGAAGAGTTTAAGTATTGTTTAGTCGGGAGGTTTCTCACAGACAAAGCGGTTAACTGTATGGCGGTGAAAACAGTTTTACCACCAATATGGAAACCTGTGATGGGAGTGCGTATCACGGAGGCGGCACCGAATTTGTTTTTGTTTCAATTTTTTCATGAGCTTGACATGAAGAGGGTGGTGGATGATGGGCCATGGACGTTTGAGTTCCATTTATTTATTTGTCGCCAGTTGGTGTTCGGAGAAACTGTGGCAGAAGTAGAGTTGTTTGATACAGCTTTGTGGGTTCATATTATCGACATCCCGTTGGGTTTGGCGTCGATGAAGCTTGGAGAAGAAGTGGGGAATTTTTTGGGGAGGTTCATAGCTCATGATAACAGGCCTAATAAACCGGTGGAAGGGAGTACAATGCGTATCAGAGCCAGTATAGACGTTCGCAAGCCTCTTAAAAGAAGAATGAGATTGAAGAGGAGTGCAAATTCTTGGTGCTGGGTAAATTTCCAGTATGAAAGAGTTCCGATGTTCTGTTTTTATTGCGGTGTTATGGGTCATTCTGAGAAGTTTTGTGTGAAGTTCTTTGCGAACCCAATCCCAAAAGAGATGATGCCATATGGTCCTGTATGAGATTCAATATGAAAAAGCAGCAGGTACCCATGGATGAAAAATGGTTGAGAAATTCTGTGCCAGTTAGGGCAGGAGATGAGGAAGGGGATGATGAGGTGTCAAATTTGAATATCAAAATGGCAAAAAATCTTATGATTGTAAAATCAAATCAGAGATTCGAAATTCAAAATGGCAAGGGGAGTGATAAGGGGGTTGGGCATGGGAAGAGTTCAGATATGGTAGCAAGAGATGAGGGAAGATCTTCTACTTCAAATTTGAATTATAATACAGATAATTTAGATTATGAAATGTTTGATGAGGTGGCGTTGGAAGCTAAAAGGAAACGACTTAGTGGTGGGCTGAATGGAGACGTTAATGGGCCAAGTTTTCATGACTCAAGCATGATTATTGATCCAACAAGTTACAGACCGGCGGGCCTAGAACAGGCCGGCCAGAAGAAATGAGTTGCCTAGGATGGAACTGCAGAGGATTGGCCAGTCCTCGTGCAATCAGGTTCCTTCGTGACATGGCAAATAGGTTGAAACCTTCAATAATTTTCCTGTGTGAGACGATGATTAACGATGCTCGAATTGTTGCTTTGAGAACAGCAATGGGGTATGATAATTCTTTTGTTGTGGACAGTATAGGAAGAAAGGGTGGTTTGGCGGTTTTGTGGAAGTCTGAGGTTGTGGTTTCTGTTTTGGGGTCTAGCTGCAACTATGTGGATCTTCACATTAGTTCAGCAGTAGATAGAAGTTGGAGATTAACGGGTTTCTATGGTTGTCCGGAGCGGAATCGTAGAAGAGAGTCTTGGTCTATATTACATACCCTTAGTTTGGTGAACACGCTTCCTTGGTGTGTTTTAGGGGACTTTAACGATTTATTAGCGTTTGATGAGAAGAGAGGAGGAGGAAGACAAGAGAGGTGGCTTGTTGATGGGTTCCGTGATACTATAACTAATTGTGGTTTGATAGACATTGGTTATACAGGCTATAAATTTACTTGGAGTAGGGGCAGACGGGGAGCAGACAAAGTAGAAGAAAGGTTGGATCGGGTTTTATGTACAAGCGAGTGGATTGAATTATTCCCGAGTGCAAATTTGAGAAATCTTGAGGCTACCACATCTGATCATTTACCAATTTTGTTAACGTTGAAGCTCGAAGTTGAAGGCAACAGAAGACGTAAGTTCCGGTTCAATAATATTTGGTTAGCCAAAAAAGATTGTGTAAATGTGGTGACAGCAACGTGGAGTTCTGGTGGAGATATGGAATTACCAGAAAAATTGAAAGGAACCAGTGAGTGTCTAAAAAGCTGGAATGGTGATAAGGGTCCAAATTTTAAGAAGCGGCTGGATAGAATCAGAAGAGAGTTGGCTTCGGTTCAGTCCAGAACTGATGAAGCAGGGGTGGCTGAGTATAAAGCAGCTACAAATGAGTATAATGTTGTGTTGAGCGAGGAAGAAGTCTATTGGAAGCAAAGAGCGAAGTGCTTCTGGCTTGCGGAAGGCGACGCAAACACACGATATTTTCATGACTACGCTTCGGCAAGAAAAAGAACAAACCGGGTGGACAAGCTGCGTGATGAAGACGGTATCTGGCGAGTGAATAGAAGGGAGGTGGATGGTGTTATAAAAAGGTACTTTGGTAACTTGTTTACTGAAACCAATTTTGATCCTTTGAATTTTATTGATATTGAGCCAAGTATATCTGATAATGATAATATGGCTTTGATGAACACTATTTCTGAGTTTGAAGTAAGAAAAGCGGTGTTTAGCATGCACAACGATAAATCACCGGGTCCAGACGGGTTTAATCCAGCTTTCTTTAAGAAGTTTTGGGGTGTGGTGGGTAAGGACATGGTCCATATGTGCAGAGAGTTCTTTGTTAAAGGCATATTTAGAGATGGCCTTAACAATACTGAGCTAGTATTGATTCCTAAAGTCAGTAACCCAGAATCTGTTTCTGATCTTAGGCCAATAGCTTTATGTAACGTTGCATACAAAGTTATTTCTAAAGTGTTAGCCAATCGAATGAAGAAATTGATGCCTTGTGTTATTTCTGAGAATCAAAGTGCTTTTGTTGAAAACAGGCTCATTACTGACAATTTTCTTATCGCCTACGAGATTGGACATTACTTGAGATGCAAGCGTAGAGGGAAGTACGGTATGGCGGCGCTAAAAATCGACATGAGCAAAGCTTATGACAGAGTTAGATGGGATTTTGTCGAGTTTATGCTCAGGAAATTGGGATTTTGTGAAAGGTGGATTAGTTTGGTGATGTACTGTGTAAGAACTGTTAAATACACAAGTATTGGAAATTGTGAGAACTTGACGCCTATTATTCCGAGTAGGGGGTTGAGACAAGGAGATCCTCTATCTCCTTATCTTTTTATTATTTGTGCGGAGGGTCTAAGCCGTATGTTGGCTCATGAGGAGTACTCGGGTAGAATTCATGGAGCTACTATTTGTAGAGGCGCACCTCAGGTTAGTCACTTATTTTTTGCGGATGATTGCTTTTTATTCTTCCGAGCATCTATTGAAGAGACGACTGCTGTCAAAGGGGTCTTGGCCGAATATGAGAGGCTTTCGGGTCAAAAAGTTAATTTTCAAAAATCCAATGTCTTATTTAGTTCTAATACAGACTTGGATTTGAGAAATAATATCAAATCAACTTTGGGTGTGGAGGAAGTAAATGACAGTGGCAAGTATTTGGGGCTCCCGTCTTTAGTGGGTAGAAATAAGGCATCTATCTTTAATTTTATAAAAGATAGAGTGTGGAGTAGAGTCCAAGGTTGGAATGCAAAATTTTTATCACGAGGTGGTAAAGAGGTTTTGATTAAGTCGGTAGCACAATCTATGCCCAATTACGTGATGAACGTATTTTTAATTCCTCTCCGGCTTTGTGAGGAGTTAGAAAGGATGCTTAATTCTTTTTGGTGGGGTCGAGATCAAGCTAAAAAGAAAGGAATTAGTTGGGCAAATTGGGATAAACTGTGTGTGGCAAAGAAGTTTGGTGGCATGGGATTCAAAAAAATTCGAAACTTTAATATTGCCATGTTGGCTCGGCAAGCGTGGAGATTTCTTAGTTCGGAGAATAAGCTTATGGTGAAGATTTTTAAAGCGAAGTACTTTCCTGATTCTTCATTCCTTGAGGCGAAAATAGGGTCAAATCCGAGCTACGTTTGGCGTAGCATTTTCGAGGCGCAAAAAGTAATGAAATCAGGTGCAAGAGTTAAGATTGGAAATGGGCAAAATACAAGAGTTTGGGGTAGTCCATGGCTTGATGATGATAATGGAGGACTCATTTCTACTCCTATGCCAGGGAACTTAGAGAATTCGATGGTTCGAAATCTCATGGATGAGGAGGGAAGGGCGTGGGACGAAGGGTTAGTGCGAGACGTTTTTGTGAGCAGCGATGTGGAGAAAATCCTGAAAATTCCGATCAGTAACCGGAATTTAGAAGACGGGTGGTGTTGGAGGTTCGATTCAAAAGGCAAATTTACGGTTAAAAGCTGCTATAGAGCTGTTTGCGGTGAGTATTTAGGGCCTTTAAATGATGTTTGGAATTTAATATGGAAGCTTAGAATCCCGTTGCATGTCCGGAACTTTTTGTGGCGAGTTTGCAAGGATTACCTGCCAACGGCCGAGGCTCTTGCTCGAAGGAAAGTGTTTGTTTACTCTCAGTGTTCGGTTTGTGCAGCGGGAATTGATAATGCAGCTCATATCCTGGTGTCTTGCTCGGTTGCTGCTGATTGTTGGAGTATTATTAAAGTTCCTGAGTTGTGTGAAGGAATGGCTGTTGTGGAATGGATTTGTAGGTGGCTCACAGGTATGAATATGGAGGATAAATCCTTGGTTGCCATGGTGTGTTGGAATCTTTGGGTAAATAGAAACAATGCCGTGTGGAATAAGAAATGGGGGACTGTGGATTCCATTATTGGAGCTGCTACTGCTCAACTTTCAGCGTGGAAAATCTGTCATCTGCCGGACGAAGAGATGCGTGGAGCTGAGCTGCTCCAAGATGACGGGCGTGTTAGCTGGGTTCCTCCAAGACAGGGATGGTTAAAAGCTAACTGTGATATAGCGAATTTTTCGAATAGTCAAGGAACGGGACTGGGTATTGTTGTTCGTGACTCCAATGGTGTTGTGGTGCAAGCGCGTCAAGTCAGACTTAGCTGCAATATTTCTCCGCGGGCGGCGAAAGCTATGGGAATTCGTGAAGCGCTGAGTTGGTTGAAAGATTGCCAAAATTTGATAATAGAGTCGGATGCGATGGATGTTATTTTGGAGATTAGGAATCCGGAATTGTCTGAGGATATCCTAATAGGTGATTGTGCGTATTTAGCAAAGCAGTTAAGTAATGTTAGTTTTAATTTCGTGAGACGATCTGCGAATCAGGCAGCGCATATTCTAGCGCAGAATGCCCGTTCCATTTCAGGTCATCAGGAGTGGTACTGTCACTTCCCTGAATTTCTCACAAATGTAACTGCTTTGGATCATTAATAAAAGTTCGACTTTCTCTCAAAAAAAAATATATATCCATAAAAAACCAATAGCTTACATCAACATCATTTGGCGAAGACTACAAAAAATGAAATTATTATTTTCTACAATAATATATATCATAAATTTAAAGTTTCTGAGCCTCAAACTCAAGATCCGATTGAGGCTTAATGGATGAAACATAATATTTTGCTTATTAAAACATAAGAGCATGATTGAATACATATATAATAAATAAATTGTACAAAATCCACAAATTATGATATATGTAAGTTGACTTTACGTACAGATTGTATCTCCCACAACAACAACAAAAACTCCAAGTAACAAGTTCAATACCATCAGGGTCTAAACAATTACATTCCAGTAAATAAGGAAAATGAATATCAATCGTATAAGCATTGGACATCAAACTGCTAGATTATGGATTTAGATCCTTCCACAAGCGTCCCCCCTTTCCAAATATCAAAAAAATAAAAATAAGAAAAACAATTATCCTTAATAATATTATTTATATAAATTCCATTTCCATACCCGTTTCATGTATAAGATAATTATACTGAATTAAAAAAAATCTGAGGGTTAAAATTATATTGATTTTAATAAATTCTACGCAGAAATTTATTTGTCAAACTATCATATATTATTGATGGAACGACGAAACTGTACTTTTTTAGTGCAACCGAATTTAACGTATGGAGGAGGGTTGATACAATTAAAGCTAAAGGGTTCATTAGAATAAATATCGAGAACCGAGGGACCAAATAGGTACTTTTGATTAATCAGTAATGGGTGTTGAGGATGAGGCTTTCTACGCCCACCATTCATCTTATTAGATGATAGATTAAAGCTGAACATAAGTCTATCTTTTTGGCACTGGAAAAAAACTAAAACTAGAATTAAGAATGGCACTCAGAATCTGGGCTTCTTCCACTGCCAATGCACTCAAAATTTCTGTTGCCTCCAGACCTCATTTCTCTCCTTCCAGATGCTTCTCTTCTGGTATCTATTTATTTCTCTTTTTCTTGTAATTTTTTATATTCATTCAATGTTTTTGTTACTTTAACCAATTTGTTTCTTATATCCTAGACTTTATCAAAATTCTTAGCTTTAGTTTTTATTTAGGCAGCACGGATATTTCGTTTAATTAATGTGTCCCGTTTCGGACACTTGACGTTTCAGACACGGAACTTCATTTTTTATATGGAAACCCTTTTTTTTTAAACCGGAATATGGAAACCCTTGAAACAATACTGTTTCGCCGTGTATGTATTCAAGTGTTCCCTCTTTTCGTGTCTGTGTCTGTGTCCGGTGCAACCTAGGTTTTTATTATTTAACATGGTATTAGAGTCTCCATAATTAAAAGATTGTCAATATCCTTCGTTAAATTAATTAAGATATTTAAGCATAATGTAAAGTTCGGTTCTTGATAACAATCCATTTCATTAATTAAAGATTTGAAATTAATTTGTTTTTATTCACGTTTTAAATTTATAAGCATTTTGCGTACGAGAGTGTGTTAGAATAATAAAATCATAATTAGCATCTCCTCTAATAAGTTTAAGTTTTGAATGAATTAATTATTTGAAAATGCCCATAAATTTAAGTATGATGCAAAGTTTGAAATCTCGACGGCCATCCATTTTATTAATAAAATTTTGAGTAAATAGATCTGTCCTTTAATTTTATAAACATTTGGGTATGATAATGTTATGAGAAATAATAAAATTATAATGGAAGTCTGGTCTAATAGGTTAAATTTTTGGATGAAATTAGAAATAAATTTGGTTTGCAGTTTTGGATGGGCTAAAATATGCAACTTCACATGAATGGGTGAAGCACGAAGATTCAGTGGCTACTGTTGGCATCACTGACCATGCTCAGGTTAATACTAATTACAAGCTTATTTCCATCAGAAAATGACTGATTCACTCCCTTAACTTATACCAAAACTTCAAAAAACTCAATTTTAGAAATTTCTAACAATTGCACCCAAAATTTATTGAATTTTGGAAAATCGACAGGACCATCTAGGAGAAGTGGTGTTTGTGGACATGCCAGAAATAGGGGTGGCAGTGAGTCAAGGAAAGAGTTTTGGAGCAGTAGAAAGTGTGAAGGCAACGAGTGATATCAACTCTCCCATTTCTGGTGAAATTATTGAGGTCAACAAAAAGCTAAGTGAAGCCCCTGGCTCGGTGAGTCCCTCTAGTTTGTCGATAAATATTTCGGAATTATAATTATCGATCCCTAAATTTAGGTCGAAAATATTATTTTATTTTCATTTTTAAAAATATTGTTATACTCGCGACATTTCGATTACTAAAATATCTTCTAAAGGAGTTTTAGTATCTGATATCTAAATATCGGATTAAATTTTACATGATAGCTGGATTTTTTGATTTTCTTTTCATTTTGATAATCAAATATTTATTTTTCCGATAAAGAGAGTAACTAAATAATTTTACACGGTATATTGATGGAAAATATTTGTCTTCTCAACTTTGCTACATCATTTAAAGTCAATATTCATTTTAAAATAAAGTATATAGGTGAACGATCTTAAAATAAATAAAATATGATGAATATTATGTCCAAGTTGTCAACATAAACATTATGTAGTTATCTCTTATTATTGAAAAGAAAAAATAGATGTCTGGTAATCGAAATGAAAAAAAAAATTGAAATTCAATTACTGTTTGATAAACACACTATAGTAATTTTTAAAAATTCTATGAAAATAATAATAATTCTAACTTTATATTAATTTATAATACTTTTTCCGAATAAATAATACTTGTTTATTTTATCTAATTTTGTTTTTTTTTTGTTTTTTAATCTTGGCAATGGAAGATTAATTCAAGTCCATATGAAGAAGGATGGATGATCAAGGTGAAGCCCAGCAACCCATCAGAATTAGAGACATTGATGGGTTCAAAGGAATACACTAAATTCTGTGAGGAAGAAGATGCTGCTCATTAGAATTTTCTTCATTCATATTCCCTTGGACTAACTTGTTACAAAAACTATTCCAAGTCCCACTTTTTCTCAATAATTAAAAAATTGTTCTCTATGTACCTTTTCTTTTCCTCTCTTGTTTTCCTTTTCATTTTTCAATTCTATTTAGACTAATAGTGGTAAAAAAAAGTCAATTTTTTTTTAAGATTTAAAAATCTATCCAAACCTTTTAAAAGTTGTAAATCAATTCGCTATATGCACATATCCAATTTTATTAAATTTTTAACTGCGCCTAAATGACAAGTGAATGTATAATTTAAAAAAAAAAATGGAAATAAAAAAATTAGGACGAAACATGGTTCGGATTAATCAATTTTGAAAAATTAGATAGAAATCCAGTAAATTGACCAAATTGACGTAAAATTACAGCTTTTAAAAAGTTTGGATAATTCATAAAAAAAGGACATTTAGACACTAATAAGCTTTTTATTTATTACTTCCTCCGTTTTAAAATGATTGGTCATTTAGACAACTACAAGATACTTTACCCTAATAACCAAGAAAATTAATTTCAATAAAGCTATGAGTATTAAGGAATATTTAATTCCCCTTAAGCATATATACTTAGGATCACATATGTATAAAGCTAGTTTAAGAATATTATTCATTTCATTATAATTCAAGGCAAGAATAATGAGTTCACCTAGCTATACATATAAATTGCATGGAAAATATTAAAACATAGAGAGTACAATGCAAATGGGTTTGATCTTATTTGGTTGCTTCTTTTTGCTTGCTCTACTATCAGCTGCAGCTGATCAGACTCTGTTTCTTCCACAAAACAAGGTACTACAATTTAACTTAATTTTCGTGGAATGTGATTATATATCATGAGAGATTAAACAATTTAAATATTGATAATTCTTTCCCATTTTTAAAGGTTGATAGTAATTTTAGTCTAATTTACTAATTGTTCAATTTGACATGTGTTTTTAATATTTTAAATGATGAATTGAGAGAATTTATATATGCAATTTTTTAAATTTCATTATGTTTTTGCAATTTTATACGTATTATTAATTATTTTAAAATTAAATTTTTAAAGACCTAATTACTTAAAAATATCCAATATTTTTATTTATGGTGCAACCTTATAAAAACGTTAATTCTAATATAAAAGATCTATGGGGCAATTACTTAGAAATACATTTTGTGCAACAGCCCGTCCTATCTGATAGAAAAGGATCCCATGATCCTGAACCGATCTTACCTGGGATCGTAAATCCCAAATTCGTCTATGAAGAGTAGATAGAATTATATTAGTGTCTATAATGGATTTCTTCTGTGTAATACTAATTGATAGGGCCTCATTGGTAAATGCTACAAGATCTCGTACATTGGAACCCATGGTTATGGACCCGAATCCATTAGTATGGAACATTTTATTTTCCAAGTAAAATAGCAGTTCCGCTTTCTTTATCTTTATAGAGAATTCCCTTGCGCAATTAATCACTGAATATATATTAAGTATGGGCTTAGTCCTGCCCTTAGCCATTCTCGTGGCTTTGTGAGGAGAAAGAGACCGAAACGAGTAAAAAAGGGTTCGTTCAATAGTCGTTCCCTTTCGATAGTTATTCTAATTGTAGCTATACGCTTTTTTTTAAAAGAGTCAAATCTATTGTATTTTTTATTTATTTATGATTAAATTTTTTAATTTTCCAAACTGTAGCCTAATTTTGAAAATCATAAAGTTAAATTTGGTTATAAATGAAAAAAAAATAAGTATATTAAAATGGCTAAGCTCATTTTTGGTTCCTGTGCAATTTGTATTGTAGTTATTTGGTCCCTATACTTTACTTTTAAATTTTCTAACCCCTTAACTTCGTTAATTTTTGCAATCGAATGTTCCATTAATATTGACAGTCTTTTTCAATATATATACCTGTAGGTAAGAAATTGCACATATGCGATAACAATAGAGACAACATGCACTAGAGGAGCAGAAACTTCAAATCATGTCAGCATAAGATTTGGAGACACAAAATCAAACGACATCGTAACACATCATCTAAACTCCAAACATGTAAGAAAATTAGATCCATTACAACCTCAAGTTCTCGATGATATCCCAACAAAACCTTTTCAAGCTTGCATGATTGATCAATTTCAAGTCACGAGCCAATGTGTGGACTCACCAATTTGCTATTTATATCTAAAATTGGGAGGAAAAGATGACTGGAGGCCAGGTTTTGCGCAAGTTAGGGTTTTGGACGGGTCTCATCTTAGCTCGGATTATTTCTATTTTCGTCGATATTTGCCTCGTCGAGTTTGGTATGGATTTGACGTGTGTGACAAGGAAGTTACTCCTTTTGGGGTTAAATATAAGAGAAAGGTCTTTGCAAGAAAGCTATAGCTAAGTTAATATTAATGTTTGACATGAAATGAGCTACATTTTGTACATATATAATTAATGTTTACAAAATGCTTGATTGTGTTGGGGCTTTTTCCCTTAATCAAAAATATAATGTGGTTAGTGTTGTCAAGATGTTATATATTGATGCATTACTAGTGGTGATAAAACATGAATATCTGGTGATAAAACATGAATATCATGCATCGAGATAATTGTTTTTTCGAGCGGCGGCGCATGACTATGCGGTTAATAAATAACATAGAATAATTTTAAATTTTTTTTTATTTAATTTAAAGCACTAAATCCAAATAAACGTGATAATTTATCAAAAATAGATTATAATTTATTTTTATTATTGTAAATTTATTCTTGTTGACTTAAGTGTAAAATGTTTAAAATATAAAAAGTGCATTGGATTACCATATTAGAAAGCAATAGGACTTATTACAGACTAATAAAGAATGACTCACTCACTTTTAGTTCAAGATGTATCCGGTTTTATAAATAGGTTAGGAGTTAAATCCTTTCCGACTTATTATAGACGTGCGTCGTCCGTTCAGTCGGACGGGTTGATTGGTTGGTGCACTATTTTATTTTTTATATTTATCAAACATTTTTGAATTCATCACTCAACAGTAAAACATATTCTCTAATTTACGTTTTATGTTTTGTCAAGTTATTGTCATGATTTTAATTTCAAAAAAAAATGTTTTACATTTATCTAGAGTTAATTTCATATAAAATCACTATTTTTATACGTTTTTTCATTTTTATCACGTCTTTTAAAAGGTGTCATATAAATTCACCCCCTTTCATTATTTAAATTAATCGGCCACCGACTCTAACTCATATTTAATATATTTTTTAGGTGGAATCGGTTAAATTTGATGAACTGAGGGCCTAAGTGATTTGGCCACTGCTTCCAACATCTCTTTAAACATCAAGTTGTCCTTTACATATCTAACAAACCAGGAATTTTATATATAAATGCACACAAAAAATTGTCAAAAAAAAAGGCACCAGAAATTATAGAGAAAAAAACAAACAAACAAATAAAGATAAAATTACATATGAGGAAAATGTACAGAGGAAAGTAAATACTTTACTAGCCATTAACTATATTAATGGGTTAAGAACCAAAGTGCGTTACTTTTGGAGACAAAAGGGCATAATGTATTGATATTTTTGTTTTTGTGCTAAAAGTCTTCTGTATAAATTTCAATAAGTAAACTATGATAAGGTCGATTTGTTCCATCACAATTAAATTCTCTCAATTAATTCTACTCCCGAATTTTCCTTTTCAATTGGCTTTCTGAATTTTCTATTAGTTTAATTACTCATCTGCTTTCTCTTTTCATCTAATGGTGTTGCCATGCTTTGCTCGATCCCTTAGGTCTAAGGTTGTGTTCAAGGGTGCAACTAGAAGTTTTGGTATAAAGGGATTAAATTGTACAAAAAAATATTAGGGGTGCTAATTGTGTAAAAATACTAATTTAATAGCTATTTCAAAAAAATGCAGGGGTTATATAAAAAATGAGCAAATTACTATGACATCCTCACATTTGACATAATTCAAAGTTTAGTCCCTCTTGTTTGAAAATTAAATTATATAGCCCCTCACTTTTGATTTTATTAACGATTTAGTCCTTACATCCATTTCGGATGTTAGTCTACGAAGTCAAAGAAACTATATGGTCCCCCATTTTTATTTTTCTCAACGATTTCACCCCTCACTTTTGTTTTTGTCGACAATTTCGTCCCTCAGATTTGATAATTAATTTACCCATAAGTCCCTTGACTTTGTTGACTAACACTAAAAATGGATGGAGGGACTAAAATGTTGACAGAAGAAAAAATGAAGGGTCACATAGTTTAGTTTTCAAATAGGAGAAATTAAAGTGTGAATTATGTCAAATGTGAGGGGCTTTATAAAAAAATGTAAAGAGGTGGTTGCTCCCTCTGGGCTAATAATCACCCATGGCCCTCAACTTTAGGGGTACGGGCGCTAAACCCCCTGATGTTTAAAAACGGGCGCTAAACCCCCTAATCTTTGTGTCGGCGCTCACAAAACCCCCTAAGCTTCAAATATGACGAAAATACCCCTGCCGCCGTTTTTTCAGTCAATTGTCAGTTTTAAAAAAAAAACTAACACTGCCATATCATCTGACACGTCAAAAATATACCTTAAAAATTTCAAACACCCAAAATACCCTTATTTTAATTTAGAAAAAGACAAAAAAAAAAACAAACCAACCCAATCTAATCTAACCATTTGATTAACCACAACAACCAACCCAACCAGCACTCCCACCCAGCACTCCCATCCAACCACCGCCGCCACCCTACCACTGCCGAAAAATATTTCCGGTCATCTTCTCCGAGCGGAAGATGACCGGAAATTTTTTTCGGTCATCCCTCAGCAAGGATCTGTTTTTGGATCAGATCCTTGCTAAGGATCTATTCCAAGAACAGATCCCCGACTGGGATCTGTTCTTAGAACAGATCCTTGCTTGGATCTGTTCCAAGAACAGATCCTTGCTTGGATCTGTTCCAAGAACAGATCCTTGCTTGGATCTGTTCTCGGATGACCGGAAAATTTTTCCGGTCATCTTTCACTTGGAGAAGATGATTGGAAAATTTTTCGGCGGTGGTGTGGCGAAAATGGTTGGGTTGGGGTGGTTTGGGTTAGAACGGGTGGTTGGATTTTGGGTTGAATTTTTTTTTAATCAGATATTATATTTAGGGGTGTTTTGGGTATTTTTATTTTTTTGTCTTTTGATGACGTGTCAACTGACACATGGTGTCGGTCAAATTTTTTTTGTTTTAAAGACAGTCGCCAAATAAAAGACGGCACAAAGGGTATTTCCGTCCAAAAGGGCCATGGTGAGCGCCGACACAAAGATTAGGGGGTTTAGCGCCCGTTTTTAAACATCAGGGAATTTAGCGCCCGTACTCTTAAAGCTGAGGGGTCATGGGTGATTATTAGCCCTCCCTCTGCCTTTGGTTGTGTTTTTCAGTTAGCATGTAAATTGATTATGCGTGTGTATAACCGACGTCATGCATGAATACAATATTTTTTATCAATTAATTATAATTAATTATTATTTGTATTATGTAATATTAAAAAATATTTATTATGCTAAGCAATCAAACTGTATACATATTAAGGGAAATTATTTAAATTATTTATTCATCCTATTTTTTATTTTTTATAATTTCACAAACTATATCAATTTATCAATTTACCCAATTTCAGCATAATAATTATTATTAGAGATGAGTAAGACATGTCGAATCAGGTGTAAAACTGCGGTAAATTAATGAGTAAATTACTATGACATCCCTCACATTTGACATAATTCACAGTTTAGTCCCTCTTATTTGAAAATTGAATTATATAGCCTTTCACTTTTGTTTTTGTCAACGATTTAGTCCTTCCGTCCATTTTGGATGTTAGTCAACGAAGTCAACAAAACTATGTGGTACCCCAGTTTTGTTTTTCTCAACGATTTCACCCCTCACTTTTGTTTTTATCAACGATTTCGTCCCTCAGATTTGATAATTAATTTACCCATAAGTCATTTGACTTCGTTGACTAACACTAAAAATGGACGGAGGGACTAAAATGTTGATGGAAGTAAAAGTGAGGGGCCACATAGTTTAATTTTCAAACAGGAGGAATTAAAGTGTGAATTATGTCAAATGTGAGGGGTTTTATAATAATTTGCTCTAAATTAATTGAAAAGAAAGTCAAATTTAAGATTAAATTAATATCAAAAAGTTTAAGTTTGTGTTAATTAATTAACACTTGCAAGTTAAAAGAGTAAATTGACAACTACCTCAAGTTTAAATTATTTAAATTGATTTATAGTACTACAACTAAATATGCAATAGGGTGGTAGCATAGCATAAACAATCTTGCATGCTACAAGGATCAGAATTGTACGAACCCTTCAGTTCGAGTTGTCAATAATCAAGTCTTATTGTATTTCTTATTTATTATTCAGCTTAATTATTTTTTATTGTCTGAAGAAATTCTTAATTCGATTATTTTGGAACATTAATAAGAGATGACAGTAGTTAAGTCAGATCCAAAAACAGTATTTAGCGTGCACCAATCTCCGTTCCCCACCTGTACACATTGACTAGAGCGTCTTATCATTTACCCTTCTTGTCGTTTTTTTTTTTTAAATAAAAGTAAAAATATTTTATAGTCAAGAAGTGCGTCATGCATTGTTTTCATTATTTGTTGGAAACTTTGCCTTTGTTCATTCCATTTCAAAGAGAATTGTATTGGTGAGGGGAAAATGCTATTTAACCCACCATTTTGTACTTCATTTATTGTCCCTCTTTACGTGTCAGCATTTAATTCGTCCAATTCTCCTCCAAAAGTGCATATCTCAAAAACAATTTTTAATACATCCACTAATTTATTACCACGTCAGGTGGGTTAAAGAAGGTGGGTTAAAAAGAAGGGTTATATAGCATTACTCGTGATGAGGCCTGGCCTATGAACTTTTTTTATGGATTACTCAATACCGTCCTTAAATTATTATGTACAGCCCTTTTATTCTCTTTCTGCTATTTATTTAACCGAACCGATTATGACTATAAAATTAAAAGTCAGTAAACGATCATTTCATTTTAAAAAATGATGAATCTGATCAAAATATTTTATCTTTCTAATTGACCCAATCAAATTAACTAAAATCAAATTAACTAAATTGATCAAATAAAATTAAAGTGATATACTTAGTCGGTTAATTAATTGGATAATTATAAACATAAAAAATCACTATTAAAAAAATACTCAAATAACTCGATTATTGGAATCTTATAAGCCTTCACTGTAAACAAATTAAATTTTTTTAATAGCCGAGCCTACTGAACTAACCGAATTAATCAAGACCATCTCCAACGTCCTCATCAAATTTATATCTACATATTATTAGTACCAAATTCACTCCAACCCAAGTTACAAATACAACACCAAATATAACTTTTTAAACCAAATTTATACCTACATATATTATTGTTCAATTTGGTTCGATTGTACCCATAAGTTTTTTTTATTACATTTTCATCAATTTAATTATAAAATATATTTTAAAAATATAAGAAAATTAATAATTAAAATTATAAATTTATCTATCTTTGTATATTATTACAAATTTTATTTTATTTAAAACTAATTTATATTAAAAACTAAAACTAAAAATTAAAAAATTAACACAATAAAATAAAAGATAAACTTGATGGATACATAATTGAATAATTCAATCCTCATAAATACCATGTTACCTCCACAAATATTCTACTTGTACATTACAAAATTTAATATAAATATTTTTATCCTTGTTAATCAATTTTATTTTTTATTATAAAAATAAATGATTAGAGTAATTCAATATTATCGTGTGTAAAATATTCTATCATATCATAAATAAAAATATTTATTTATATTTATGTTTTTAATTAAATAAAAAGTAAAAAATAAATATAATTAAAATTATTAAATAATATTAAATAGTTTGATGAGTTTCTCATAGTTCAGCAAATTTGATGAGTAATGAAAGAGAAATGTCATCAAATTACTCCCTCCGTCCCAAATTGATAGACACTATTTTAAATTTCTTTATCTCAAATTATAAACAGTAATTTATTACGTAAATGGCATATATGTCCTCATTAATTGTAATATATTATATTAAGAAGAGAGAAAAATTTATTAATAAACAAAGTGTTGTTTTGTATATATTTGCTAAATTTCTTAATATTTGTGTTTGTTCTAAACTGTCTATAAATTCGGGACGGAGGGAGTAATATTTAATGTCTATTTAATGTCTCTAATAATATTTTATGTCATTCATGGGAGAATACTTAGAAGAAATTAATCAAATTAACAGAAATTGATAGATTAATTTCATTAATTAAAATTAAAAAAAAAATTTCCCACCTTTAAATATAATTTTTTTTATCATTAGAGAGGAGATAATAATTGTAAAAGTTGATTATGGTCTTTGTAGAATATTATTCAACATTTATATTATTTGAGCTATAATTAAAGGCTTAGGGTTGTGCATAGTTGGTTTGGTTTGGAATTGGTCTAAAACCGACCAACCAATGTTTGTAAAATTTACAAAGCGAACCGAACTATCAAATTTTAAATTTGGATTATACCAAGCCAAACCAAAAACATTTATTGCGTTCAATTAAAATAATCAATTTTTGTATTTTTTTTAAAATGTAATTTTTTTATTTCTATTTTATATAAATTTGTTAGCATATATAAATGTTGTGTGGAATTTATTAAGTTATGTTTCAACTATAATTAAAGAAAAAAAGACCAATTAATTGTTGGGTTTTTTTAGGTTCAAAACACAGCGGAATTTTAAAAATTTATCAAAAATTCAAATCAAAATTCATGTAATTCGAATAAATAGATTAATGACATAGTTAATACTTACTTGTATGTCGAATTCCACCAGCAATGTAAGAAGGAGGTGGTTCACTTTGGTAATACGTGGCCTCGGATCAGAAACACCTCCAAAAGAACGCGTCCTCTACGATTATCCACACGAACAAATTTTTGCCAAAACTAGTGCTTATTTGCTAGCACTATTGCTTCACAAAGCAATTTCGAATTATTTAGTGATTGTGTATCTTGTGTTTATTTTGAAAAACACATATTTTGAAACTTTAGGTTTAATAGCCTATTTATAGGAAAAAAAGACATATAGGGTTTACTCAAAAACGTGTTTTGCAATCATATGCAAACACTGCGTCTTTGATAACTCTTTTAAGTTTATATCTATCAAAAACTCCTTTTTAATAATTACACATATATATTAATTATTATTATTATTATTATCTTTAAAAGATAATATCTTAAGAAAAGCACTTGTTCTTAAATTTTGAATTTCAATTAATATATATTTATTGTTATATATAGTACGAATTATATATATAATAATATATTAATCACTTAATTCCATTAAATATGTACAACTCATAACTGTTTTGTGCCTGTTTTTAGTGTGTGATTCTGTAAGTTCATATAATGTTGACAGTAGACCTAAAATCTCTATTTCGACCTATAAATCGTAAGTGGCTCTAGTAAGACATTATGACTACCCAAGTTATATGAATATCGATTATCCGATTTAACCATTTTACAA
Organism: Mercurialis annua; assembly: GCF_937616625.2. Lineage (NCBI taxonomy): Eukaryota > Viridiplantae > Streptophyta > Magnoliopsida > Malpighiales > Euphorbiaceae > Mercurialis > Mercurialis annua. Next base: position 50,083,749 of record NC_065570.1, on the reverse strand, counting down.
TAATATTGTAATCGTTTTGTCCCACGATATCCTGATTGAATATAAGGCATAGTTCTGTCATCCTTATCATATTTAATTATTAGTTTCCTAATTCCAAATAGACTGAAAATAATAACTCTTTATCAATTTATTTAGCATGACCATGCATTTCTTTCAGTTTATCTTCTTCAAGAGGCCCATAGATATCGTACTCAAATAAATGAAAATTCATTCTCAGTCATTTCTCACGTGTTACTTTCATATCCAATGACAATCTATTCCATTATCCTGTTAAAGATAATGTAAGACTGTATCAAAATATGAAATAGTTATGTAGAAATTCATGGTGATTTCAATGTCAAAGGATTATACTAATAGAACTGTAATGAGAATTACTTATGACATTGATCAATATAGTATTTTTAAGGTGGATCATCCAATACCTTATCTCAAATAGCACTTGTGATTTGACTTAATATCTCATATACATGATTAGTAAAATATAATCATCACTCAACATCATACTAGTTTCAATATTAAGACTAGAAATAGATGGAATATAATTTTTATTAAATCTAAGGGTTCTACTATCAAATCACATACTTTATGACCTTAAAAAGAATTAACCATTCAAATATTTTAATTATAATATAAAATAATAAAAAACAGCCGATCAATAAATAACAAAACGATAAAGTCAATACATGTTCAAACATGATTGACCTAGTGCATATCATAACATTAGTATTATTTTTATTTATTCATTTGGTAATTCGGTTTTCGGAGTTTTTGGTTGTTAAACTGTCCAAAACCAACCGAATATCGAACTTTTACATAATTACAAATTAGACAAAACCGTATTCATTAAACAATTAAATTGCAGTTGCAATTTTGGATCAATTTTACAGTCCAATTCGTTTTTTCATCCCCTGACTATTATAGCTCATCGGTAGAAAGTGTCTAGCCTTATGCGTATAATTAGAAGCTGCATGCATCTATGCAGGTCTGGAATGAAAGGTCCATACACAATTAATTAACTTAAATAAAACACTTCTAACAGTGTGTCTAGTCACATTCAGTATCCATCACACAATAGAAAAATTGTTTCAATTAAAAAAGATAATTTAGTAATTAATACTGTATTGTTTATTGATGAGGGTTTTATAATCGAATTTTTGTAGTTTATTTATGGTAAGATTTATATAAATGCTGCTGTCATCTATGAGTCATTTTGGATTTTTTGATTGGACACCTCCTTTGGGTACTTTCTTATTCTGTTATTATATTACGTACTTTATTTCTTTCTTATCATTCTCTTTTCACTCTATTAAGTTATTTATTTATGTTACATTCTTTTTAAATTAATAGCATAACTATGTCTTATCAATTCTGATTAAGTTTATAAATATTTTAATTTAGCTGCAAACAATTATTTTAAATTTAAAATTATTTATATGAAAATTGAATGGTTTTTTTTATAGTATATGTTTTCTTTTTAATTTAATTAAATGAATTTATGGGAGTAAATTTAGATTAAAATGATTCAATCGGATATATTTAACTGCAATTGCAATACTTTTTTTTATACTATCATATAATTTATAATTTATAACATTACAAAAATTAATTAATATTTATAAATACAATTTTGATGTTTGTGTGAGACTCGAACAATAATATCATCTAATTTATACCTCATACGCAAATACATATTGCAGTTGAAACGTGAACAGGAATATATCAATTTCTCTTTATAATAAATTATTTAAATAGTTCAAATTTTAATTTTTCAATGATAGTATAAGGTTCATATCAGATAACTAATTCATCTTAAAACTCAAAACTTTTAAGTGATGATTCAACAATAATATTATGTCTAACCGATTTTGATATAAAAGCAATAAATAGTTGAATTTTGATGATTAGTTAAGCCTATTAATAATTAGTACTTCCCCATTTATTTTCGTGAATAGTTTAGTGCAGTACTGTGAAAATTAATTTGCATCACATGCACACACTAAAAAATCAGGTTAAATTTGAGGAGCAGTAGTACGTAAGACTAAATGCAGAGCTAACCCTAATCATCTTCTTGCTTTTATGAAAGGAGACAATAAAGAAAAGGTGGTGTGTATGTAGATATGTCTCTTTTAAAACTCTCTTAATAGACACTGGTATATAGGAATATGTATCGATTGGTTTGATTATCGAACTAAATTGAATTAACCGTAACCGGATTTTTAAACTTTTTATATTCATAATCAAATTACATAAAGCAGGAATTGAAATAATTATTTAATTTTGTTGGTTATTTCAAATAACTGAATAGCCAAATTTTATTAATTATTAAAAATAATAATTTAAGTCCTAGAAAAACTATAAAAATATCTTAAATGTTTTAAAATTATACAGATAACATTATGTATATATAAGAGGGATAAATTTATCTAATTACCTTTTGGTTTCAAATATTTTTCACCAAAGTTCTTTTAATTTCTTTACATCTTAAAGGGTAATGCGATATGAATTTTTTAGTAAAAAGTGTCCAATTTTATTAGTAAAATTATTTAAATGATTTAATTAATATAAATAAAATACAATCTGCTCGCTCATCTTATTCTCATTCCAAACTAGTTTAAATATAGATGAAAATATAAAGATATATTAAAAATTAAAAATTATTTTATATTTTATTAATTCAATAATTTTAAATAAATAAAAATTATAATTTATTCATGATTTTTTATTTTTTATTTAAAGTGAAATAAATTGAATGGATAAAATGTACTTTATTTATATTAATTAAGTATATTTTATTAGAAAAATTATTCTAAAAATTGGAGTTTTTTTTTGCTAAAAAAACTCATGCCACAAGACTCTATGCTGTAAAAAAATTCTACAAAACCCTTCATGATGAGAAGTTAAAACTATAAAATAGTTAAATGATCTCTATATATAATTCGATTAATTCTGATATTTCATATCGAACTAAACTTTTCTTTCTTGTCTTTATAGTTTTTCCCTCACACGAGATGCTACCGAGTTCTTCTACAAGACAGAGATTTATCATGGCGACGGTTTAATCGAAAAGTTCTTAATCGATATTCATATTCGAACTAAATTAATAAAAAATATAGCCAAATTAGAATTTTACTAGTTCATATCGATAAATAAATTTAATTATAGCCAAATACTACGCAGAGCCAGAGCCAGAGGTATAGGTAGGGGCATGAGATTAAGGAAAAGTTGAATAAGAGTGTTGTGCATTAAGTGCACGGTTGAGATTAATTAATAAAAAGGAGAATGTTGACAGAATGAAACAGCAATCATACCAAATTCAAACACCGCAGGGTAAACCATTGCATGCACATACTGCACAATTAGTCTGATTATTTGTTTCAAAATTCACCATTATCTCTACTTTTTTTGTTTTTAGAATTGTGTGGTATCCCGTTACCACGTAAAAGTAGGAGGTAGTCAGATGATTTATTTAAGAGAAATTACCACATTTGTATACAGTTTTAGCATTCTTGTTAAATATTGGCAAAACCGATACGAACACCCCTCTATTTTTCCAGTTTTTATTCGAGAGATCAAGTTGACCCATAAATTTTAAAGTCCATAAAATAAATTGGGCCTAATATTATTGAACTTTTAAATATATTTAATAATTTAAAATTAATTATTAAAATAAAGTCTAAATAATATTAAATAAATCATTTTGTGTAAGTCAATAAATCACACTTACCTAATATTAAAGAATACATTTATTTTTCTATTAGTTAAGTGAATATTCTCATTTAACTCATTAGAATAAATTTAATTATTCTTTCCAAGTATAGAGATATGTACATAAATACATATTCTCTACACTCCTATAAACAGGGTTGTCCTCACAATCAAAAAAGACAGACAAAATACACAAGTCGTGGAAACTCTGCAAATAAAGCGATAAAGAAGCTCTGCATAATTTCTTCAAGCGACTACATCAAATCAAGCCTCCGTATTCGAATCTTCATACGTCGTGTTCATCACCCGTCGAGGATTCAACCAACTGACTACATATCAAATCAAGTCTTCATATTCGAATCTTCATACTGCGTATTCATCACTCGTCAACGATTCAACAATTTTCTTCATCAAATCAAAGGAAATTGTACACCGGATTCAAGAACAAGCTTCAAAAGCCCTTGATCCACAAATCTTGAAGGAAAGCATAAAAGGATTCAATTTCTACACGTGTAGAAATTACCCAATAGACATTGTACTCGCTTTTTGATTAAATTCAATAAAATTGACATTTGTGCATATTTTTTAGTTTTCTAATTTCAAAACAAGAAATTCGTGTTAATAAATTTCTGGCACGCCCAATGGGACATCTCTACCTTTCATCTCTTTCCTTTATAAATTCAAAGAATCAACAATCAAGATCTGTGGCTTCACGAAACAACAACTACGGTCGTCAATCCAAGACACCAGTACGTTTTACCGTCCGCAATACTACTAATGCTAGCCCTGGAGCGATAATGAAGGAGAGATTGATTGAAGATATTTATGTCCGCACTCTTCCTCTTCTTCAAAAGATGTTCGTTTTCCAACCATCGAATGAAGAAGCGCCATCTCCAATTTAATCTCCACCAAAGGCAAAAGGAGATCCTAAGTTGCCATCAAGTAAGGATTCGCCAACCACTCCATACACGCCAACATCACCAAAAGGTTCTTCTGATGTCATGAGCGTGATGATGACCAACACTACTTCTTTGGAAAAGCAAGTTGCTAAGATGAGTAAGGTGTTGGAGGCTCTTGCTGATTCCATTAAAGAAAAGGATGAGAAAATCTCCTTTTTGATGAAGAAGGTGGACAATTTAACTGATAAGGCGGTTGTCGTTTCTAAAACTCCACAATCACAAGAAGGGGATGATATTGCAAATATCTTAAATTCTACTACTATGGATGGTACTTCTTCCAGTGATGTTTCAAAAGAGGCTCAGATTTCAATCACCAATGGTTCTATTCATGGAGACCAATTGAAAAATCTCATTAAGGAGGCAGTTAAAGATCAAGTTGAGAGTGGCACACAACCATCATATTCATATGCCAAACCATATTCTCATAGGATTGACCTCAAGAAGATGCCCACAAGCTATCAACCTCCAAAGTTTCAACAGTTTGATGGCAAAGGCAACCCAAGACAACATGTAACTCATTTTGTTGAGACATGCAACAACACTTGTACAGTTGTACTTATGGTGACTTGATGTCAAGCAATTTGTTTGCTCCTTGAAAGGAAATGCTTTTGATTGGTACACGGATTTAGAGTCTGGCACAATTAATAGTTGGAAACAGCTGGAACGTGAATTTCTAAATCGCTTCTATAACACTCGTCGAATTATTAGCATGATAGAGCTAACGAGTACACGTCAATGGAAAGATGAGGCTGTTATTGACTACATTCATAGATGGAGAAACTTGAGCCTTAACTGCAAAGATCGTCTTTCGGAAGCATCCGCTCTAGATATGTGCATTCAGGGCATGCACTTTCAACTGCTATATATTCTGCAAGGTATCAAGCCTGGAAGCTTCGAGGAGTTGGCAACTCGTGCACACGATATGGAGCTAACTATCGCCGCTGCGGGAACTCAAGGTTCAATGATAGAAGATCCCCAAAAGGGAAAAGAAAGACAAGAGGCTCGTAAAGTGGGCAAAATATCAACAATGGTTGAATGGAAGCATTCCATGGTTGTTACTACAACACCCTTCAAATTCAACAAGTATGAAAAGAAACAAGAAGAGAAGCCTCCTGCCTTCAACCGTCAAGAAGTAAAGAAGAGTACTTTAAAGGAGCGACAAGAAAAAGTCTACCCTTTCAATGACTCTGACGTTTCTAAAATGTTGGATGAATTGCTTGAGGCTAATCTCATCCAACTCCGAAAAAGAAGCGTCCCTAAGAGGCTGACAAAGTAAATGACCCAAACTATTGCAAGTATCATCGACTAATTAGTGATCCACTCCAAAAGTGTTTTGTCTTAAAAGATAAAATTATGCGACTACATGAAAGGGGTGATCTAGTCTTTGATGAAGATACTGCAACTTCTAACGTAACCACAATTATGAACGAGAGTTCCTATGTTGTGGCTTTAAAGTTTGGAGATTTTGAACCAGTAGAAGCATGAATACAGTCTTCCCTTAGTGAATATGCATCTCATTCTCTACAAGTATTAAGTGACAACTCACACTTTGCTAGGGGCATCAACATTCAAAACAGGGAGATTAAAGACAATTCTGATGAAGGTTGGACTCTTGTTACTCATCGGAAAGGAAGAAAGAAGAAGGCACAACTGCCTAAATCGGCTCTTATGTCTAAGATGATAAAGACCAAGGTTCTTAAGACATCAACTTCTTCAAAAGTAGTGAAGGAGAAATCATTTTCGACAAATATTAAAGATGACTCTACAAAGCTAAGAGTGCCCATAACTCTCAAAGAGTTTCTACCGAAGAAATTGCTTCAAGTCGATGAAGTTTTTCCATGCTACCATGTTGACAAAGAAGATCACAGTGACATAGAAGAAGAGGAAATATCTGAGTGTAAAGAACTCGCTTTTAATCCTTGTACGGCCAAGATATGCTTTACTGCGAGGACTTATATCTTGGTTCTAAGCCTCATAACTGTCCACTATTTGTTCAAGGTTTTATTCTAAAACAAATGGTCAGTAGAATCTTGATAGACGATGGATCTACTGTCAATATCTTACCTCTAAAGACCATGAAAGAGTTGGGCATATCCAGGGATGATCTTTTCAAGTGTCGTTTGGTAATTCAGGCTTCAATTAAGGAGGTCAAAAGACTCTCGGTAAGATTAGGCTTGCAATGATAATGGATGATATGGAGTCAAATGCATTATTCCATGTGATTGATGCAAGGACTACTTACAAAATGTTGTTAGGGAGTCCATGGATACATGAGAATGGTGCAGTTTCGTCCACACTTCATAAATGTTTTGAGTATTGCCGAGATGGACAAGTGAAAAGGATGAATGTTGATTCTAAACCTTTTACTACGGCAGAGTCTTACTTCGTTGATGCAAAGTTTTATAATGATTTATCTACAAATGACGATGACTCTTGTAAAGAAGCATATGTAAAAGAAGAATACAGAAAGGAAACCTATATCCCCGCATGCACATCTTCTCCACCTATCTGTGCGCTTCATGAAGCATTCACGAAGGGGGTACAAGCACTAAATGCACATGAAGTAGAAAAGATAATCAAAGGTCTGCAAGATTTAACTCTCTCAGTTACAAGTTTAGCATCTTCTAGTGTTTGCAAGCTTCCTTCAGAAGAAGCTCTAAAGCCATCACAACCTTCTATAATAAAGCATGGTATTCTGCCGACTGAAAGAGCGAATGGATTTGATCCAAATGCTTATAAATTGTTGTCTAATGCATGGTATGGACAAAAGAATACCTTTCTCCTAACAAAGGAAGAAACATGTGATGACTATGCAAATGAAGGAAATATGAAGAAACCTCAAAGGGTGTGGAAAGAGAAAAACAAGCCTATAGGTTCTAAGGCTAGTCTTGGATACAATACTTATCAGCCATTGTGCCTTAAAATTCGCAAGGAGAATGCACAACATATCACCATTGAAGAAATTAAAGAGCAACAAGATAATGAAGTGTCTACATCGAGAACTTCAATTTTTAATCGCCTCGGTAGTCTTCCCAATTCTGTATCTGTTTTTGACAGGATTGGAGGCTAAAAAGATGTCAATCCGCAAGTTCAGAGAACTTCAGTGCACAAAAGGCTTGGAGTTTCAAATAAGTGGAAGTCTAAAGAAAATAAAAACTATGTCGTTGATTCGAAGGACATATGCAGCAAGTTTCCGTCCCGCATGAAAAAGTGCACTGAGTGGGTGGTATCAACAGGTGATGTGCTAAAAGGAAGACAACATACGGTAGTAATCACCTGTCAAAAGCCTCATTCACGGATAAATAATGATAAAATGGAGAATACAACTGTCAATCATGTCAGTATTGTAAATGATGATGAGGAGATCGAAGAAGTTGTCGAAGATGCTCCTCCTACATTCAAAGAAGGAAACAAGGCGGTTGTTGACGAGCTAAAAAAGTCAATCTTGGAACAATTGAAGATCCTCGCCCCACCTTTTTGAGTGCCAATTTATCCACTAAAGAGGAGAATGATTACGTCAAACTACTCTTCAAATTTTGAGACATCTTCGCATGGAAATATACATCAATGCTGGGACTTGATCCGGAAGTTGCTGTCAGCATTTGGCCGTAAGGCAAGAAGCTAAGGTAGTAAAACAAGCTCAACGACGTTTTCGGCCAAATTTGATTCCACAGATTGAACGTGAGGTAAACATACTCATTGATGCTATATTAATTGAGGAGGTCAAGTATCCTACATGGGTCTCCAATATTGTGCCAGTAAGGAAGAAGAATGGGCAAATTCGAGTTTGTGTAGATTTCAGAGATATAAATAATGCATGCCCCAAGGATGACTTTCCATTGCCTATTCCCGATATCATGATTGACGCTACAACTGGCCAATGCCCTTTCAAGATTGTGGTGAAATTGATTAATGTCGTATGGACTGTTCTTGCAAAGTCTGGAGTTCAACTATGCACAACCATGCGTTAGCTGTGTATCAGGAGGGACACCGTCAGATGAGTGGATTGAGTGCTGCGGCCAAACAGATAGTGCAGGATATGAGTGCGGCACAAGCTAAGCCGTGTGCCATTTTGGCGGCTGTTAAAGAAAAACATCCATCTGACAAACCTACAAAAGGCAAGTATACAATTACCGAGATAATTTAAGGAAGTCCAGCTTTGAGGATAGAGATGTGGTAGATCAGTTTTTTTATTTGGCTCTGAAGCCCAACTATTTACACTGGACGCGTGCTGAGGAGAGCACAGTTGTGTTGACCCACCTTTTCATGTTGCATCCGGACTCTCTGAGGTTAGTCCGAACCTACCCCTGGGCGATCGGTATGGACTCCACATACAAGACCAACAATTACCACATGCCTTTCTTTGAGATTATCGGGATGACTCCTTCCAACAAGAACTTCTTAATTGCATATGCAATTATGAAGGATGAGACTAAGGGGAGCTGCAGATGGGTGTTGGAGAAGTTGAGGTTTTTAATTGGTGACCACCTGCAGCCGACCGCTAATTTTACTGATCGAGAATTGGGGCTGCTTAAATCAGTGAAAGAGATATCCCCACATACTTCTCATCTGCTTTGTACGTGGTACATAAATAAGGATGTAGATGACATAGTGTTCAAATTATGCGGGAAAAACAAAGGAATATTTGTAACTTTCATGAAATGGGCGTGAAAGAAATTTATTAGTGATCAAACAGAGGAAGAATAAGAGGCAGCTTTGACCACCGTGAAATTTCGGACTAGAGCATTCCCATAAGTGATACAGTATGTTGAGCGGACTTGGTTGGGGCACAAAGAGAAGTTCGTATCATGCTGGACAAACAAAGTCCTATATTTTGGAAACACCACTACGTGTAGAGTGAAGAGTGCACATGCTCAGTTAAAGCAGTGGCTCAACTCTAGTACCGGAGCTCTAGACACAGTTTGGATGAAGTTGGACTTTGTTCTACAGTCCCAGCTCATTGGTATTCGGTATGTTTCTGCTATGATTAATATCTTCTTAATAATAAAAATTAACGTTGTCATTATCATTAATTTAAATGTTGTCTATATTGGCAGGAAAACACTTGAGGGCTCCAGACAGACTATAGGCGTCCACCGACGAGGTTATCCATACGACCACGTCTCCTACAAAGTGTCCCATTACTGTCTTGATTTAGTGGAAAAGGAACTAAAGCGTATGAGAGAGTTGAGTTGAGATATTCTCGTTCGGTGTGGTTATATCCTGAGAACAACACATCAGATTCCGTGTGCATGTGAGTTAAGAGCAGCGATCGATGCAGGTACTAATATAAATATTAATGTTGATACTAATCATAAATATTAATATTATTATTAAATCTAATATAAGTGTGTCATAATATTATTGTCAAGTGTCTTGATCAGATTGGACAGTATCCACTCATTTTGGAAGACGCTTGTTATCAGTGACGGGGTTGACACATCAGAACATGCCAATTATGCCGCTTTTGAGTCAGATGATCATCAGTACTTTTTTGGGGATGTGGAGGAGGTGATGTCTCAGGATCCCTATATAGTGCGCAACATATCTCATATGATCAACGAGCGACTTCATAACATAGAGGAAATGCTACCGAATTTTTGTTAGAATTTGTTGTTAAAAAAAACAAAAAAAAACATAACATAATAGAGTACGTAGTATAAAAAAACATAATAAAAACATAACATAATAGAGTACACTGTACAATAAGCATAACATAGTAGAGTACGTAGTACAAAAAAACATAATAAAAAACATAAAATTACTACAATCTCAATCAGCCATCCGCCAGTCTGTAATAACTTGTCCAAGTCAGTGTTCGACTAAGATATGCTCTGCTCTATCTCTGGTACGTCATACTACGCACTAGCCGCACTGATACGACTGAGCATTCCCTAGCTCACGCGATTGAAATGATTTACCCACTATAAAAGAAAAATAAATTAAGATCAGTTAAACAATTAAATATATATGTTAATTATTAAGTTAAAAAACTTACATAATTTTGGAGCGAGAAGGACACCTCGTGAAGATGCAGCGTCAATGCTAAGGAGCTACAGGTGAGAAAATCACATGTACCACTCCATGTATGCAGGATGGCATGCTCCAACAGAAACAGTGGCTGGATCGAGGAACGACAAAGGAAGCATGCAAGTCATAAGAAAACCATCCCAGTCGTCGATCCCTCCATTCTTAGCCATAACCACAGTGTACAACTTTGAATTCCATGGCCTGACATCATTTTTGGCCGAAAAATAGGCGACGGTATGATCTGCACATAACACAGCGTACGTACAGCTCTGCCGGATATGTACGGCTCAATGATGTTCCTGTACACTATACAACCCATGTAGCAGTCCGCCGACGGGGACAGCCGGGTCACCACCAATAGGGAGCCACGCCACCTGCTCAAAAATAAAATAATTACAAAAATTATTAAAAACTAATTAATTAAATTCATCTAAATATAGTGAAAATTCAACTACATAATTAAATTCAACTAAATAATTAAATTCAACTAATTAATTAAATTAATTTAGTTTAATTAAACTAACTACTTAAATTAAATTTACGTACCTCGTCGACAGTCAATTGGTCAATGCGCGCACGCAATGCCTAAAGTCGGCTCTTTGTGTACTCTATCGCGGATACACCCAACTACACGCTCAAGTAGTGCCAGGCTTGATAATCAGCCTCTTTCACTGCGTTGGAAGCATGGAAAGTACTCGTATATCCAAGTCTGGAGTAGTGTCAGCCACCCGGACAAACCGTAACAGTCTCTTCTAGAGGCGATTCCTAACTGATGATATAAATATGCATGTGTAGCAGAGGCCCAGGAGTAACCCTTCGCGTCTGTGGCTCCATACCTCACCTCCCAAAGACAGGCTGGTCTAACATGGTGGCCAGTCATATCGACAAATAGAGTGCAATCTAATGTCAGCCAGATCCATGCTATTGCCTTAACCTTAGCACTCAAACCATGTCCACATAACCTAAAAATGGACTCATTCAAAATCCCTCCATTTTAAAATGCTTCGTCGACTTAGCTAACAGCTCATCCATAGAGATCCCTAAAATCTTTACACCGGAGGACAGCAGCAACTGTTTCCCCGGCTCATCTGAAAACATATTCCAGCCATATACTTTAATTTATTTCAATAAATATTTTTGACAAAAATATTTCAACAGATATATAATAAAAAAATTCACCTGAAATCATTTTTCCGTCAACTGGAATACCGAGAATAACGCACACGTCATGCAGTGTAATTTGTTATCTCCGAGTGACAGGTAAAATGAGCTAGTCTCAGGCTGCCATCGCTCCACAAATGCAAAAAGGAGTGGAATATCCAAGTGATCAAATATAATTCCCGGGAGATGTCCCAAGCCACTCATGTCTATCAGATCTCTGACCTTGTCCAAAGCATCCTGATGCCATGCTATCAACCTCTTACAAACTGCATATCTGCTCAGGCACTTTATAGTGTCTCTCTCCTCCTTCCCTGTCCATATCCCAAAAACGACAATGTCCGAGAAAACTAAGAATAACCCTGCCGTCTTCGGGTCCACCTGGCATTGGACCACTAACAGTCCACTCATCTGTCTTACCTCGTCCACTCGTCGCTAAAATTATGATTACAATAATTAACATAAATTTAATATTTTATCAATATTGTTAAATTAATACAATAATTGAATTTTATTTACCTGATGACGATTCACCGACAAACCGTCCATCTTTCCCCTTTCTCCGTCGAGTAATGACGTATGGTCCTAAACTCTCTTCCACAGAATTCTAAAAATCAGCATCCTCTATCCGATCATCCTGTATCTGATCATCCTGAATCAGATCATCCCTTGGCATCCCACTAGCTCTCTCAACAGCACGAGTCTGTTTCTGTTGTCGTCGGACTGAGGCACGCACAACACGCTTTCAGACATTTTGTGCTCCCGACTCTCCATATCCAAGTCATCTAACATAGTCTTCCCCCTGCCACCCATACCGGGTTCTTTTTTCTGCAATTATCAATTTAAATAAATATTAATTAAATTACACTATAAAAATTAAGCAATTAAAAATAAATTTAGTACATGAATAATAAAATTCATCTAACTAAAGAATTGTAATCATAAACCCTAAAATAAATTTTTTTAAGTTTAATTAGCCCATAAAATTAATTTAACTATACCCTAAACGCTAATTAATAACCCTAAATAATAAAATTTAATTAACTAAAAGATTATATCCTAAAACCTAACCAGCACTACAAAAATTTAATTTAATTGGATTAACCTATAATTAATAAAATTTAATTAATTAAAATGATATTTAATTATTTATCTAATTAATTTAATTTAATTATTTATGTAATTAAATTTTTAAAAAAATATTTAAAAAATAAATAATTCCGTCCCTCAGGGGAGAAATTGCATAGGGCTATCGCCCTATTTTGGCGATCGCCATCTCAGGGCGATGGCCCATTAAAAAAATTAAAAATCGTAAAAAATGAAAACCGATCACTTACCGTAGGTTCCCGTCTTTTATATCTGGTCGATTCCGAAATTTTTATTATAAATCCGTTCAGGTATTCGTCGGGTTTTTAGTTGAGTTGAGATGATTGAGTTTTTTTATAAAAAAATTGAAAATGGCTTAGGGGTATTATGGTAAAAAGTTGGATGGGAGGCAATAATTTAGGGCAGTAAATAGTAGTCCATAAATTAATATTTTATCTCACGACTTCCGTATTACTTAGTTCAACAGTGATAATAAGTATTACTAAAATAATTATTCAATGGATGGTAAATTTTCTTTCTCATAAATAGAAAATTAACTCCTTAAAATCCATTAGAATACTAAGTATTAAGTATAAAGAACACTATGTACTATAGGCTATGTGAAGTATATTGTCCATGGCTTGTAAATATGTTCCAACAGAAAATTAATAGTACTAAAACTGACCCCCACCTACATGGGTTGGGGTTGACAAACCCTAACGAACTACTCTACAAAGATCAGTGTTTGATAATGAATTATTAATGAAGGTAATGTGGGTGTCAGGTGTAATTAAGACTAGGCTAAGTTAACTGTTTTAAGACTAGTAGTGCCTAAAAACTGATCATGCAAAGGCTAAACTGAGAAGTTATACAGTTTTGAAAGCAGCAAAAACAAGATCACTACCAAAGATTTTCTTGGTACATATGTAGTGTATGTTCCAAGAAAATTAATTAATTCAGATCATTCTTCTTTTTAAAATTGTAATTATTGTTTATAATTAAGGTTACAATTTTCTACTAAATGGGTGATTAAACCATTAACTGTCTTTGAAGTGACTAGAGCATGTTTTGGGCTATAACTAAAACTATCATGCTATAAATTGATGTTTCATAATGGACATGATATCATAAGTTAATTATTTTAATTTGGATTGTTCAATAAGCAAAGCATTTCACTTAAGTTCTAACATCAAGCCTAGTCACATAAAAGTTTGCTCAATAATCCTATGCCGATATAGAACCGAGGAAGCAGAAAAAGGCCTAATCACTAAAAAAAATCCGCCTTTAGCCCCTTTTGCAAATATATCCCGACGTATGAATTTTTCCAATTTTACCTTAATTTGCCCTTTTATGTTTCAATTGTACTCTAAATCATTAAATTGACCTCTTTTCAGTTCAAAAAAAATTTAAAATAATCCTCTATTTTTAGACTATATTTGAATTAGATCCTAATATTATTAATAATATAAAAATTAAAAGATATTTTAATTTTTTTATATAAGTGAAAAGAGATCAATTTAATGCCTTGTGGTACAATTGCAACATAAAAGGGCAAATTAGGGTAAAATTGGAAAAATTCTTACGTCAGAGTATATTTGTAAAAGGGGTTAAAGTTGGGAGATTTTGAGTGATTAAGCCCAGAAGAAAAAGAGAGTAAAAAATTGTAGGCAAGAAATCAGGAATCGCATCTGACCATCTCAGCTACATTAACACCCTTTTAACGAATGCATCATCATTTTTTTGTCTTTGGATAATTAACTTATTATGTTTTTAATTCTTTTTTTTTTTTTATAGATCGGTGGTTCAATGGATTCTGTAAGTTATACACTGAAAATAGCTTATAGTTTTCTAGTATTCGTTATAAACATCATAAATTATCATCTAATTATATGGATATAGACTCAAACTTAAGACCATTAGGGGATTGGCCTAATCACTCAAAAAACCTTCACCTTTAATTTTTTTTTCAATTCCACCCCGACGTTGAAAATTTGTCAATTTTACCCACTTTTAAATTTTCCGTTTTCAATTGTACCCCAATTTTTTAATTTTTATTAATTTTTTAACTTAAATGATGAAATCATTCAATTAACTAAGTTTAAACATGAAATTAAATTCTTTTTTATTCAAAAAAGTACAAATAAATCCTTTATTTTTAAAAACTAACTAAAATCCATAATCATATTAACACTAACTTAAATTCTTAATTAATTTAACTAAATTTAAATAAATTTTAAAAACGTACAATTAATATATGCTAGACATGGAGAATGTTTTAAACAAATTTCCAAACGAAAAAGACGTTAATTTAATTTTTCAGGGTACAATTGAAACACAAAAATGCAAAATAGGGTAAAATTGACAAATTTTCAACGTCAGGGTATGATTGAAAAGGGGCAAAAAGGTCGGGGTTTTTTAAGACATTAGACCTATGGGATTTGTCCATAGTAATGGTCATGTTTGTTAATGAGCAATTGAGTGAGTTACCTCACTGAATTAATTCGACCTTCTTTG
Source organism: Mercurialis annua (assembly GCF_937616625.2). Lineage (NCBI taxonomy): Eukaryota > Viridiplantae > Streptophyta > Magnoliopsida > Malpighiales > Euphorbiaceae > Mercurialis > Mercurialis annua. The sequence continues at coordinate 50,068,297 of NC_065570.1, read as the reverse complement.
TGTCTCCCAACTAATGAGTCCTCATAAATAGTAGTATAGCTTTTAAGCCTCACATTATCTTTTCAGGCTTTTTATTAATGCAATTGAAAAGTATTAAAATGGTAGCACAATTTTCTTAAAAAATATTCTTATTATTATCTACTACAACTTGATTATGAAAAAGACATTTCTATAATTCATTTAAATCCTTACACTTTGCCCTCCTCCTTTTTCCAATAGCTAGCTGAAATCCATTTTGCTGAATCTTTAATTTCCATAACACACACTTGAGTGATTTTATGATCTTTCTACTTTTTGTGATCTTCATTTATGTTATAAGCAAAAGACGTGTAAATTAATAGGGAAATTTTACATGATGGAAGAATAAACTTTTTTTTTGATAATTGGGGAGGGGAGAGCGCTTCTGAGAGGAAACGAACCTACGACCTAGCAGTAGTGCTTATACCATTTGAACTATAACTCATTGGATGGAAGAATAAACTTATTTGTTTGTCTATTACAAGTGGTACACATTGATCTTTCTAATTAATTGAAAGTTTCAATATTTATTTTAAAGGAAAAACATATTAGTATGTAATTCTTAAATTTATTAGGCGAGCCGTTAAAAATATTGCACGTATTTTTATCCAAATATCCCATTTTATATGAGACCAGCAAAAATATATCTAACTATTATAACTGTTTTTGACATTGGCTTTATGATTATTTTTTAGTATATAGCTATCTCTACATGGAAAACTATATACTATCAATGTATGTAAATACACACCACTTTAGTAAAAAATAGATTAAAAGCTAAACCTAATCATAAACCAAAGTCACTCAGTTTCACCTCATTCACTATTTTATAGATTCTCTCAAATAATATTTTTGCATGAAACTGAAACCAACACTACTTCCATGCCTCTCTCAGGGAAACATCAGCATGACAACCCTGTCTTCATTTCCACTTTTCAATTAATTTCCAATTCTCTTTTTTTATTTATCTTCTTTTAAATTATTAAACAAATAATAAATTCTTTCAAACCTCTATATATCTCATATCATTTCATTCTGTCCCTCAGTTTTTTCATTCTCAAACTCACTATTATTTTCTCTCTTCTGACTACTATTCTCTCCAAGAACTCAGTAGCAAATAATAAAAATATTATATTATTATTATTATTATGTCTCCTTCATCTTCATCTTCATCATCATCAAGATGGTGTCCAACACCAGAACAGTTGATGATCTTGGAAGAGTTATACAAAAGTGGAATAAGAACTCCAAATGCTTCACAAATTCAAAGAATCACTGCTCATCTCTCTTTATATGGAAAAATTGAAGGCAAAAATGTTTTTTACTGGTTTCAAAATCATAAAGCTAGAGATAGACAGAAACTCAGAAGAAAACTTCTTAAGCAAATTCAACAGCAGCAGCACCAGCAGATTTTTCATCATCATTATGATCATCAACTTCAGATGCAGCACTTTAATCAATCAAGCCACCTTCTCAACTATTTTGATCTTCCTGCTCCTCCTCCTCCTCCGATTCCTAGTTCATCTTTTCAACCACTGTCTTCTGCTGCCTTTTTTCCTCTTCATCATCAGGTAATATTGTTGTTATTATTTATTATATCATATAGCTATATGTTTATTTTTTTGAATATGTTGCACCGAGATTTCTCGACTTTTACATTTCGTTATTTCGGGGCGCTTCGTTTTTGTTTTAAAAAGTACTTGTGAAACCCTGTATTTATAACATATTCTTGTTTCCCTTTTCCGTTTCCGAATTATTTAATTTTGACTTTTACACTCGATATTTCGTTTTCATTCTCGGAGAAATTTCTTTTACATCCGTTTTCTCTCCGGTATTTTCCATTTTAGCATTTTCGTTTAAAAAAGCTTAGAAAATTGATAATTGTTTGATGCTATATATTACAAGTATATAGACTAGTGAAAATCTAATATTTTTTTATCTGTTTTTTATGGTTTTGTTTTGGAACATGAAAAACCAACAAGAAAGTGTTAAATGGGATTAAAAATATACTAGGGTTCACTTTCTAAACTCTTTTCTAGATATAGTATCATTCATATGCTAGAATTTGTATGGTAAGTAGGTTGTTGGTGTGAACTTGCCAAATTTCAAGAAATATCCCACTCACCTCACAGTCTACTACTGATAAAAAGTTAGTTTGTTACTTTTAATTGATCTGAATAATTTGTAGTTTCAAGAATCTTGTAACAGTATGTAGCATGCACCACCTTTTTATTTCCTGTGTTGACTTTACTTAAAACATTGCATTTAATTGTAATATAAGTCCTGGCGCACATAGTTTAATGATAAAAATGTTATAATTTGAAATGATCGGTTCGATTTCTTGCATTTTGATGTAATCCACATAGTAATATAAAGATTTTAATGTATTTCCATTGCATTTTGATGAAATTCATAAACAAAATACTCTCTCCGATCCGTAGTATTAGTCTCGTTTGACTCTGGCACATAAATTACTATTCTTGCTAAGTATTCTTTTTTGCAATTTTTAATGTTCTTTTTGAAAAAAGATGATTATTAATGATATATAGAACATAGATTTATAGGATATGTATATATATGCATGTGTATGTGTATGCATGAGAGAAAAAGAAATTTTCGAAATTTGTACATATTTATGAATTGCTCTTTGTTTGCGTATTTTGATATTATAAAGCGACTAATATTACTAGCCAACTCTTTTCTTCAAATGCGGTTAATATTACAGATCAGAAGAAATATATACATTTAGTTAATATGAGCAATTTATTTGTATTTTTGGTGTAGGGAGGAATTGAAGGTGCAGCGACACAAATGATGAAGAATAATAAGACATGGAATAATATGGAGATGGAGAATTGGAGGATGAGAACGTACGGCTATGATTGGATGATGATGATGGATGAAATGGGAGAGTCATCAGAAGGTACCAAAAAACCACTGGAAACACTTCAACTTTTTCCAATCACAGCAACAAATCTGAAAGAAGAATGCAAAAACAACAACACATCAGCATCATCATCATCCAATTACTAAACCTAAATATGTAGGCAGCTGCTTTGTTGGGTACTTTTCAAAATGTCATCATGATATGCATATTGCTTAGTAGAAATAAATATAAGTATTAATTTAACCTATGTTTATCTTGGGTTCTGTTATCACATTGCTTTGTTTTTTTTTTGAGGAATCACATTGCTTTGTTTATTCATAAAAAAAATCATATTGCTATCAGAGTAACTATATTTTTAAAATTATTTAATTTCATTTTGAAACACCTTATAAAAGGAGGTTTCAGTTTTATATGAACGAAATATGTTAAGGATATATCTATATATGCCATTCACGCCATTTATTTTGAATACGTCGCGTAAAAATTTCATTATCATGACGATACGATGTCACATCCGGCGTTTCATTTATAGACTTCTCGTGCAAACTTCAAGTCATTTTTCATAAATTTTTATAATAATTCAACAATTGGTCTCCAATAAAGATAGAACTCTCCCTCCTATCCAATTGAGGAGCTCATTAATAGTGAGCATAATTTGATTTGAAAATTAAAAAAAAGATCCCTTAAAATTAAATTTAAATTTAATCACTAAAATAAGTTTAACTAAAGTTTTATGATTATAATGAATAATTCAAAAGATCAATGACTAGTGGTCAATTATCCAGTTATGTTATTCAAATTTTGTAAAGTGTCATCTAGATATATATATGCAATGTCGGAACTAGAAATTTTATTCAAATGGGGCGATGTTTTTATCAAACAATACGTACGTCATTCGAGAATATTAGACCGAACGATATGTTCATTGACTTTTTTAAAAAAAATAGAGTAAACGACATGTTTGACTTTTCTAAAAAATTTAGTCCGAACAATATGCTGATCGACTTATTGAAAATAATAATAGACTAATGACATATTTAATTTTTTTTAATTTTTTAGACCAAACGACATAAGTTGTTTTGCTCAATTTTTTTTCGAAAAAAAAATCATTCAATCCTTTTTAAAATAATTATTTGGTACTTATCGATTTTTAACATTTCAAAACTAGGATGGGGCGACAGCCTTTGTATATACCGGGTTCAACATTTTTTCGAATACCGAACTATAACATTTTTACACAACGATTACTATATTATAAAAAGTTACAAAATGGTTACCGCTCTAATTTTATAAAACGGTTACCGAATTATAAGATGTTGTAAAATGCGGTTATCGAACAATAGTTTTTTTTTTTTTTACAAAACGCTGACCGTCTTGTTGATGTGGACGCTGGCTTGTTTATGTGGACGCCAACTTGTTAATGTGGACGAGGGAAAATGTATACTTAGCTATCAATTTGGTAATCATTTTGTAAAAAATTAATAGTTTGGCAATTATTTTGTAAAAAAATACAAGTTCGATAACCATTTTATCAATTTTTATAATGCAGCCTTTGTCAAAAAAAGATATAGTTTAGAAACCGTTTTGTTATTTTTTGTAATTTGGTAACCGTTTTTAAAAAAATTTATAGTTGGACAACTCTAAAAATAATTAATCCGCATATATGCATATTGTTTAATATGAAGAAACTAAATGAAATTAAATTAAAGTAATGTTTTTTCTTGGTTTCTGTTACTATATCTGTAGTGAGAGAAAGATCTGAATTGTCTAGTGAGTAATGTAAGTAGTGCTCCTGTAAACTTCTCTTCTGTTACTAAAACTGCAAACCCTATTAATTTACTTCTCTTTAATTTATTTCATTTCCATATTAGAATCTGCATTGGGTTTCAAAAGAATGTGTTGTTTTGTGAGTTTTTTTATTTCAATTCTTAATTTTCAGCTTGTCTTTATGTAAAACCTAAAGCCTGCTCTAACTGCTCACTAGCACTTAACACTATCTCAGCTTTTTTCATTGTCTTGGACCTTTCACACAAGTCAATGCAATTATATTATTGTATCATCATTATGTGTTTTATTTTCAAAGAAAAAAAATTAAGCATTGACATGGCTCACTATTCTTTTTTATTAAAAACCAAAAATTAAAGTCATCAACTTAAAAAGTTTAAAGACTAATAAATCTAAAAATTTCAATCTTTTATAATTCTAGTATTCAAATCAATTGACACAAATTGACTAAAATCGGCGTTCAAAATCGACTTAAAATTGCAAAGTTTTAGAGTTTTAGTTAGAATCGTAAAAAGTAAAAAAGTTTTAATACTTCTTTATAGTTCATAGGGATTCAAAAAAAAAAAGTTAAAAGAGATAAGGATTAAGGAAAGAAAAATAGATAATATATATATATATATATATATATATATATATATAAAAGGATAACCATAAACAAATGATGAGTGGCGATTAGGGAGAGCAACATCCCATTATATTCCAATTAATAATGTATAGCTATATGTTTGTTGTTGTTTTTAAATATAATTAATTTAAAAAATAAATTAGATATAGCTAGATTTATTTATAAATATTTTGTAATTTTATAAATCAAATATACCATTAAAATTGTTTTGCAAAAATTATATTAAAAAAATGGACATAAAGTTCAACATGCTTTGATGTAAAAGGGATCTAGCTAGTTATACATTCAAAACAAGGGCACAATAGGACATGCATGGCCTAGACATAATATAGATATAAAAGTTACATTGAATTTGCTGCAGTGTAAAAGCATGAATCTATAAATAAATAAATAAATAAATAAAGAAAATTAAGTGGAATATTCCAATTTTATGAAAGGCCGGCCCCCTCTTAGAAACAAGATAATTAATGTTCTGTTTGAAAAAGATCAGAAGTAGCATCTATATGGTGTTATGTTAGAAATTTAGAATTGCAGCATAAGGATAAGGAAATGGGCAGGTCAAAGATTATTTGTGATTATAAAATCAAGCTCCTCCTATCAAAATAATACTGAAATTGACAACAAATTTCTGATCTGATAACAAAAGGTCAGAAACTAAATTACCCAAAAGTGGAAAAGAAATATTTCAAGAGGAAAATAATTTAAGAAACTGATAAGATACTTAAAATTCTGAAAAAGTTGGACATTTGATGTCTTCCCTGGCTATTTGGCAGAATAATATTGTAAATTTAAGTTTCAAAAATAAAAGAATGCAACAGTTGTTAGAAATATGCATAAAATTTTAATTGATTTAGAATTCTATTTAATTTTATGAAAACAATTGGGGTTGGAATAGTTGTTACGTTAGAAACTTTTGATTGGTCAATTAAAAAATATACTGCAATTAATAATATCACACTTAGTTTTGTATTTTCAATTCTTGTTCACTATGTATGTTCATTTTGTGGAGGATGTATACGGCTGTGATCATATCATGCAGCTCGAGCAGCGCCTCGATCAAATGGATCAACGGATGGATGAACGAATGAAGTGTATGATGGAACAAATGATGGAATAGATGGGTGCCAACCATGCGATATTGGCTAATAAAAATAGGGTTAACCAGCATATAACAAATCAATAAGATCAAAAGAGGGAAAAAGTAGCTTTATTAATCAATCAAAAAATTTACAATGATTAAAATGAACTCCTTGAACTTAGCTTCCTATTTATACTAAAACAGAAAATAACCGCTACTCTAACTGCTTTGCTTCATACATAAAAAAACTTATGTTTGCTGAGCTGTTGCTTAACTGTAAAAGACACGTGAATAATGAGTTGCTGAGCTGGATTAACACACCAACAAGCACACTACCACATGAATCAATGACCTGGATGAAGCTGAGGAGGAAATACTAAAAGTTCATCTGCAAGACATGCTGAATAGGAAGCAGAGAATAACCAACGTTAGCTTGTCATACACCAGGATGCAGTATACTGTGATACCACCCCTCAAGCTGGAGAGTAGATATCTAGCACTCCAAGCTGCCAATGTTAGCTTGAAATACACCAGGAGGCAAAGCTTTGGTGAAACAGTCTGCTAATTGATTAGCAGAAGTAACTTGCAGCAAATGAATGAGGTCAGAATGTATCTTCTCACGAATGATGTGGCAGTCAATTTCAATGTGCTTAGACCTCTCATGGAAAGCTGGATTATGAGCTAATTGAATAGCTGAACTGCCGTCACTATAAACCTTTGCTGGAAGAGAGCAAGGTTGCTGCGAATCAGATAATAAATAGGAAAGCCACTGCAACTCACAAGTAAGAGAAGCAAGAGATCTATATTCAACTTCTATACTGAATCTTAAAACTGTAGACTGCTTCTTGGATCGATATCAATGAATCTCCTAGGAAAATACAAGATTCTGAAATGGATCTTCTGGAATCTGGACACGTGGCCAAGTCAGCATCAGAAAATGTTTTGAGTTGAAGAGCATAAGTAGCAGGGGAAAACAGGCCTTTGCCAGGAGATCCTTTGATGTAACAAAGGACTCTATTTGCAGCATTGAGATGAGAATTGATTAAACAATCTAAGAATTGTGAAAGTTGATGCACTGCAAAAGACAAATCAGGTCTTGTAGTGCAGAGATAAAGAAGCTTTCCAATTAACTTTCTATAAAAAAGCATTATGTGGTAATAAGTCATTGTCATCTTTAATGAATCTTTTTGAAGTAACCATTGGAGTAGGAACATGTTTTGCATCCATAAAACCAGTCTCTTGAAGAAGATCTATGACATATTTCCTTTGAGAGAGATTGATTCCAGCAGAAGAGTAAGCCACCTCAAGACCAAGAAAGTATTTAAAAGTGCCCAAATCTTTATTACTGAACTCTTTATGCAGAAAAGTCTTGATAGAAGCTGTGTTAGACAGAGAATTACTGGCTAATATAACATCGTCAACATAAATGAGTAGGATGATAAAAGAAGTTGATGTATGTTTAATCATAAGAGAAGGATCAGAAGATGCTGGTTTGAAACCTTGAGAAATAAGTGAACCTGTTAACTTGGAATGCCATTGCCTGCTAGCCTGTTTTAGGCCATAAAGAGATTTTTATAACTTGCATACCAAAGAAGGATGCTTAGATTCAAAACAAGGAGGGAGCTTCGTATAAACTTCTTTAGTTAGATCTCCATGAAGGACGGCATTGTTTATGTCAAACTGGTGAAGGTGCCAATGATTAGCTGCTGACAAAGCTAGCAATGTTCTAATGGTTGTCATTTTGGCTACTGGAGAGAAAGTATTCAGGTAATCAAGGCCCTTTTGTTGTGTATATCCCTAGCAACTAGTCTAGCTTTATATCTGTCCACTTATCCTTTTGAATTATACTTGACTTTATAGACCCATTTGCAACCTATTGGTTGTTTGTGTGATGGTAGAGGAGTTAAGGTCCAGGTTTGATTATCAGATAGAGCCTGTAGCTCAGCTTGCATAGCATGCTGCCAATGGACATGCTTGATGGCTTCATTATAACTTTTAGGTTCAGAAGTATTGTCAGTGCTGCAAACAAAGTGCTTGTGAGAAGGAGGTAGATTTGAATAAGAGAGAACAAAAGAGATATGAAGAGGTGTAGTAATTTGGTGAGAAAGAGATGAGGGAAGAGAAACCTGGTAGTCTTTTAGAAAAGAAGGTGGATGTATTAATCTAGTGGATTTTTTGAGAACATGAAATTCATTATCATGAAATAATGAAGTAGTTGGTGGAGAACAGTCCAGGGAATGCTATTATGTGAAGGGCTAGGAGATGATGGATTGAAAGAACTGAGAGTTGGAGTTTCTGGTAAAGAAAAGAGAAATGACATGCCTGTATTTGACATAGTCATAAAAGAGGGTGATTCAGAAAAAGGTTTTGAGAAGGGGAACATATGTTCAAAGAAAACTACATTCCTGGAAATATGGATCTTTTTGGTTTCCAAATAATATAGAATGAAGCCTTTTGTGTTTGGAGGAAACCCCAGAAAAACACATTTTATTGCTCTACTGTCAAATTTTATTCTATTAACATGAAAAGTACTAGCAAAACTCAGGCAACCAAAAACTTTGATATTTGCTAGTGATGGAGATGCATTGTAAAGCTTTTTATAAGGTGATTGTTCTTGAATGACAGGAGAAGGTATCATGTTAATCAAGTATACTGCATGCATAATACAATAGTTCCAAAAAGTCAATGCGAGTGAGGACTGAAACCTGTTGCTCTGGCCACATTAAGAATGTGTTGATGATTTCTTTCGACTGTGCTATTCTGCTCTGGAGTAAATACACAGCTTGTTTGATGTAAGATCCCATGGCTCTTGTAGAAATTAGATTGATCAAATTCTGCACCATTATATGTTCTAACAATCTTGACAGCTTTAGAAAATTGATTTTGAGCATATATGGTGAAGTCTTGTAAATGTAACCTTGCTTCAGACTTGTGCTTCATGAGAAAAACCTAGGTAAACCTTGAGTGATCATCAACTATTGTCAAGAAATACCTATAACCATGCATGGAAGTAACAGCAAAAGGTACTTGTATTAGTAATTTTACATTTATGTGGTCCTTCTATTAGAGCGTGTGCACAAACGCGTTTAACGATGTTAATTTTACGTACGAAACTTATTCTTAAGTCCATGTACTATTACTTTTTATTTTAGTTAGTTCTTATCAAACTTTTTACATTTAATGATTTCTTGAATCACTATTTAATTGCGAATAATTTTATAAACTCCTCCTTCGAATTAAAACCCACATTGTGAATCATAAACTCTAACTTCGATTGAAACCCAAAATAACAATTTCAGAAACCCCTACTTCGATTTACAAACCAATTTAATTACAAAACCTAGCTGCGATAAATAATTGCACGAATGTAATATGAAAATTAATAATTGTGTTAAAATATTTAATTGTTTAATTTAGTAGGTCAATTATGGGTGATACACATTTAAATTATTTGATCCATACTTAACTTAATTATTTTAAATAAGAAAAATATTATTCATATAAAAACGGTACGTTTAATTTTTTATTTAAACAAATTAAATATGGGTTATATCAATATGTATATTTAAATATGGTTTCAAAGTTGAAGTTTATAAAATTATTTAAACTTATTTTTATAAAATTATTCGTAATTAAATAGTGTTACATGGAATAGTTAAATGCAAAATTTTTGATAGGGACTAATTAAAATAAAAAGTAATAGTACAGGGGCTTAATAATGAGTTTTGTACGTAAAATTAACGTCGTTAAATGCGTTCGTGCACATGCTCTAACGGAAGGACCACAGAATTATAAAATTATTAGTACAAGGATTAATTAAATTTAAAAAAATCAATAGAGACTAACTAAAATAAAAAGTAATAGAATAGGGACTTCAGAATGAGTTTGGCCATATTTTTATGATTTCTTTACATGCATTTTATAAATACAAAAGTCAGTGTAGCTAATTTTATTTTATAAAATTATGAATTAAATTATCAAAATAAGCCAAATTGAGTTTATATAATTTTGTTTCATAAATTAATGTACGGAAAATGATCGCTTAATGCTAAAATGATAATGTGACAAAAGCACCTCTATTCAAAACCGAAACTAGATCAACATCTAAAATTCATATGAAATTCTAAAATACATGTTAAGTTTAAATACCTATTTTTGCAAAAGCTAATTGCAAGAAATTTCTCTATACAAATTAAAATATTTGCACTAGGAATCAATGTATAAATTGCCACCTTTAGAAGTTTTCCTTGTGGAAATGGAATCTAGTTGTTGAATGTAAGCTGAATTCTTGACAAAGTTTCTTTAATGGCTTCGCAAGAGTTGCACTTCCGCAATAGAACACCCCTGTAAATAAAAATGTAAAAAATAAAATAAAATATGATATCGCAAATATCCGATTACAACATAAACTCAATATAACCTGAAATCACGAAGAAAAAAAACTTTTTGTTGTTTGTAACTTGAAGTTCAATGTTTATAATGAAATAAATTAATTTTTTTTACTAAAATAAAATGAATAAAGAGTCATTGCGGTTCTTAAATTTGTATGTCATTTTACTAATTAACTCATGTTTAATAATTTTAATAAAAAATGAGCAATATTCTTAAATTTTAGGTCAATTAACCCAAAAATTGTACTATATATATATAGTTAAGTTCAATCAATAACAGTATGATTGATTTGCAATTTGAATAATAGAATTCGTCATCAAGAGTTACCTATGCGTGAAGATGGATGATCATTTGTCAGTTGGGACAATACTTTTCTCCAGTTTGGTCTTGCAAAATGTGTTCTTATCTGCCATCATTTCAGAGTACTTTATATACATAATGTAATCAAATTGTAAGAATTAGAATTAAACGATTTTATTTAGTAATCTATTAAAATAAAGGTTTAATTATGCAAAAAATCTAAACATGGGCCGTTATTATCACTATTAGCAACATAATTTGATTTGAAAGAAATTGTTTTAATTATAACCAAATTATCTCAATGAAAATAATCATATAAAATTTCAGTTCTAACCAAACTATCTCAATGAAAATAATTTTATATAATTTCAGTGATGTGACAGTCAACCAATAGTTGTTTTTCCTTATGTCATTTTTCGGTTCAATTGGATAAATTTGACTATAACAAACAACTATTTAAAGGATTGCCACGTAAATATAATTGGCTCAATCGGTTTATGGGGTGAAATTAACTGCATTCAAAACTAAGTTGTACATAATTGAAAATAATTAAAAATTTGATTAGAACTAATAAAAGCGGCAAATATTTATAATTTTGAAGTTATTATGCGTAAATTAAATAAAAATGCAACCGTTAACGTACCCGACTTTCAGAAACTATATCCATGCCATCCTTTGCATGCTGCAATTTTTGGACCATGGCAATAAGTGCTGATCTGGCATCACCCTCTTCATATACACTTGTCAAGTAATTGTGCATTTCAATTACATTCTGATAAACAATCAATTCAATTAGTTTGATTAATTTTAATTTAAATTTTATATTTGAAGGAAAAAAAATGCTCACATTCTGATCAAAATCAGCAAGATCATCCATAACACCTTTAAACCATTCAAATGAGCTTTGCTCTCGAGTTACCCAATAAAAATATGCTCTTTCTGGACCGTTTCTTGCTTCTGGATCCTGCATTCAGCAATAAATTATCAGCCGAATTCATTTTCTAATGAACTAATTAAAAAAAAAGTTATAATATTTTCGTTAAATAAGGACTAGTTTGTCATAAAAATAACTTAAGATATTGAATTGTATTAAATGCAAATAAAATATAAATACGGAAAAGAAATAAATTAAAATTTGAATACCAACAATAATTAGAAATAGGGAAAAGGGTCGTTTATACCCTTAAGGTTTGCCTCCAGGATCAAACAAGCCCTCAACGTCCGGAAAGGTTCAAATATGCCCCCAACGTCTTGAAAAATGAACAATCAGGCCCTCCAATTTTGACAATCAGGCCCCCAACGTTTTATTTGTAAGTCAAAATGAGGGCCTGGTTGTTCACTTTTTAAGACGTTGGGGGCATATGTGAACCTTTCTAAACGTTGAGGGCTTACTTGATCCTTGAGGCAAACGTTAAGGGCATAAATGACCCTTTTCCCTTAGAAATATACTCACTAGATTAAGGTCAGCTGAATGGTGTCGTTTCATATGATAAAGGAGATCCTTAACAATGCTAATAAAAGGGGTTGCTCCAATTCCTAGACCAATAAGCAATAATATATCAAATTTGCTATAGCTTTGAGCCGGTGCTCCATATGGCCCCTTTAGAGCAATATTTGGAAATCTGCCCAAAACAAATATCAAAATTTAATGTACACATTTTATGTTAAAAACTATATATTATAATTTGTAGTACTCACGTTGCTTGTATTTCACTATAGTTTTCATTTGATAATGCTCTTGTTTCTATTCTGACCAGGTTACCTCTTTTTGGGGTAGTAACTGGGGGGCCACAAACCTGAAAATGATAAACATAAAAGTTAATTGGATGAACCAATTTTTAGGGTAACTCAATTTTACTATCACTAATCTTTTCTGTTTTTTTATTTCAGTCACTAAACTATATTTTTTTCAATTATTAAACTTTCATTTTACTATTTTTAGCCAAAAATGCTTAGCTGGCAGCCGAAAATTGACATATGGCAACCGGATTTTGTTAGGTAAATTTTCGGCTAAAAAAATTAATTTCGGCTACCAGCTAAATATTTTTGGCCGGAAATTATTAAAATGAAAAAATTGAAAGTTTGGTAATCAAATAGAATATAAAAATAGTTTAGTGACTGAAATAAAAAACTCAAAAATTCAATAACCTTTAGAATCAATTATCCCAATTTTTAAGTTCTTATAATTACGAATTTGATCTTATTTTGTAATTGTAAAACAATTTCTACTAATTGATGAGACACTAATTGGCATTGGGTTAAGAACTTTTTGGGTGGTACTAAATTTTAATTTTATATCTTAATTTAGTGCTAACACTTCATATCATATCAAAATATTACTAGAACTTAATTTTTATCTTCGACCATTATACACTTCACTTTTTATTATGGTACGGCGACTGGTGAAACTAGACCTACTCATGAGCCGAATTTGATGGACTTTATTGATTTTTATGTAAATCTAAGTCCGATCCAAGTCTGATCCGGACATCATATTTTTTATCCCAATGTAACCCTTATACTCTATAAATGCGGATTTGGATAGGACTGTTTCGGATTTACATAGAAAATTATACAAAAAAGCCTAAAACCGCCAATAAAACAGGCTTTTTTTAGAAGCGGGCCAGGCTTTGGACAGATAATTAGTGTCCAAACATGACCCTAGAGGGACGGACTTGGACAGGCGGGCTACATATTCAGGTCCATGAAACTAATATACCCAGGCCCATGAACCTAATGTTAAAATTTGCTATAACATTGATCTCTAGGTCATTTGCCATCTAATATTTTTTTTTTCAAAGTTAGAATCCATTAAAACAAGATTAAAGTACAATCAAAAGAGTCATATGAAAATTTTTAACAATATGATCTTTTCACTCTATTTTATCAAAAATTTAATAAACAACAAAGGAATCAAGCAAAATTAATTAATCGAAAATGAGAAGACTCAAGTCGTGGATCTCGCTAAGATTGCCAACTTCGGCCACAAACGATGGAAATCTATTAATTCTTACAAAACTGATTTAATTATGACTACAGTAACAATTGAATGTGCAAAGTTATTTAGAAGAGTTGGTGATTGAGATGCTATATGGTTGAAATAAATTAATTTGGAGAATATTAAAGCGATTTTAAAAAAAATTGGATAAATTTTCAGTGAATTGGTCAAATTGAGATAAATTTATAACTTTTGAAAGGTTTTAATAAATTTACTAAAGGTAAAAAAATATTAGCTTTATAGAACTATTAGGCCCCACTTAAAATAAATCCAAGTTTTGTTACCAAATTAAATCGACTTAAGTGGTAATTTACCCCCTCAATTTGTAAGCAATGGGCAATTAACATATAAATTAATTTTATGGGCAAATTAGTCATAAACTTGGTAATTATGGGTTAATTAACCTTATTTGGGCAAATTAGTTTACAAGTTAAGGGGACAAATTGTCAATTTAGGGAACAATTGACTTATAAGTTGAGTGGGTAATTTGCTAAATTGGATTAATTGCCCATAATCAATTAGTTCGTGATTATTTTTCCCATAAAATTAATTTATATGTTAATTGTTCATTACTTACAAGTTGGAGGGACAAATTGACATTTAAGTCAAATTAAATCATATGATAAAAAAAATTGGTACCATTCACTCTTTAACCCAGTTAGCATGAATCTGATTATATGTAATACAGTAGATAATACTATGTGTAATGAACTTCTCAAATCTGCTTTAAATTATGTAATACTAATACTTTTTAAATGTGAAAATAAAATAAAACTTAAAATGGATGCATAAATAAAGCTCCCTAATTTATAAGTGAACTTAAAACAGATGCATAACTATTAATTTTTTAAATTGGTTTAAAAATATCAGCAACAAAAAATTTGCGATAAGGTAAAAATATTTGGACTTTTGAACTATTTAGACCTTAAAAGTATTTGTAGGTACCTTTTCAAATCTGTTTTTGAGCTCTCTTGTCCAATCTCCCAATGTCCGAATATGGACACTCAAATAATCATCTCCTGGTGCGGAAGTAATGGAAAATGGATGCCTGCAATTTAAAGAATTCCTAAAATTAATAAATATACAACATAAATATTTATTTAATAAATGGTTAGTAAAAAGAGTTCATGAATTCACCATTCGAATTTTGAGATATCGCGACACTTAATAAATATATACATTCCGCTTTTATATCTAAATCCTGGAGGTTTAGTCAAGTATAATGCTAGAACATTTCCCGAGTATATTACTGCCTGCAAATAATAATAAAATTTAATCTGAATTGATTGAAAAAATTATTTATTAAGAAGATAGATACTTTAATTATAAATAATATGAACCTTAACGACATCTACTTGATGATTATGTTCATATCGCGAAATGAGCCTTTCGAAAATTGCATATAATAATACCGGAAAAAGAATGTACATCCATGTCTGCAACAATAAAAAGAGATAATTAATAATTTGAAATAGTTAAAAGGAAAAAGTGTGCTTTTTATTGGACTAGTTCTTACTTATAATTTCATAGTACTCCTAATGCCGGATTAAATATCTAAATGGCACCTAAGCTCTTTGGCATGTTTAAAATTGATACCGGAACTTCAATTTACATCTTTTTGATAATATACTTGTAGTTTTTGTTTCAGTTGAAAGTATCTTTGTATATTTCGATCAAACTAAACTGACATGATATACTCGTCTGAAACATTTTATTAGAATATATTATCACAATAAATGTCATATTGTCACGTTCTTCGATTTGTAGCTTCTAAAACAATATATGATCTAGTAGTATATTTTAAAATTATGTTCCGGGTATGATTTGACACGTCAACTTAATTTTGTCATTAAGTAAAATACTTTCCTCTTAAGTAAAAGTTACAAACCAACATTTAGTTGCCGATTTGAAATATATAATAAAATTTATGTACCATTCTAGTATTTAATCCAAAAACGTCCCAAATACACCTAGCTAAAGCTCATAAATCATAATTAGTAAAGGTATAGTATAGCTCATAAAAATGTACTTACCGATTTCATATACCAAGGTCTCAGAAAAACTAGAAAGTATCCATGTATAACTATCAGAATATATGCCAAAACAAGCAAATGATGCGCATACCAAAAGGCATTAAACCCTGCCAATCTTTGAAACGGCCCCGGTAAATTAATCGCATTTCGTCGAAAAGAATGTGTCGCGAGAATATACACGTATCCCATAATAAATACGAGTAAGAATCCAGTTATGTTCGCTTTAGTAAGAAACAAGTCTCCGTAACTTGGTTGGTTATAATCGGTCATATCTCCAACTAGCACCATGAATTTTCCTTTCGGATACGAGCTAATCCGAGGATAATTGCAAGTCAAATGCACCACCGCATGAATAAGACTAGCAATCATAATAAATATGGCTACGATCTTGTGAAAATTTATATTATCGTCGAAAGGGATGAATTTTCCGAGAATTGTAGATCGGAGTCTAGTAAGTGTTCTTCGGCAAACCGGAATAAGAATAAGCGCCATGTTGAACTTTAGGACTTCTCCGGCGGCTTTCGCGATACAGACACAATAGCCTGTGATTTTGAAAATTGGCGAATCCTCGAAAGTTCTAAATTTCCAGAGAATTAGGATGAGGTTTATGGCTAACCAAGCTGCTAGAGCCCAAATTCTCATCCAATTTTCGTAGACGAATTCTTTTGATAAATTGATGTATTTGCTGACTGGATATCTATATTTTCTGGGGATCATGGCTTTGGTAAGATTTTGTGTATTTCTGTCTGATTTGTTGACATTCTCATCATTGTTTACTAGTCCTATTAGTAGAATTTCTAGCTGCCATAGCTGTTCAACATAAAAATGTCAGTATACATTTTGAGATGTTTTGCACGAAAATAAAATTACAGAAATAAAAAAAATTAATTAATTAATATATCTAAAATTATGATGAAATTGATAAATATATACTTTTTTTTAAAAAATTTATGCCGATTTGGTCCATTGATTTTATGATTTGTGTCGATTATATCAAAGCAGTAAAAAGAAAAGATGAAGACCCGAACTCATAAAAAAATAACTATACTTTAGTCCTTTCAGTTAGTTTAGTGACAAAGTAGTTCAAATTGGAAAAGAAATTATAAAAAAATTATCCATTCAATTTTATCAGAATTGTTAAGTTATTATAAAATATCTTATGAATTTTTATGTTATTATCAAAGCAATTATATATTTCTTCACTAAATTTGGACTAATTTATTATGAAAAATAAATAAATTATCGAATTGTAATTTATTTTTATCAATTGCACCCATCATTTTTTATTTGTTATTTAGATATAATCGCATGAAATATAAAATTGTTGGATCAAACTATCATTTTTTTGATTCGTGATATGTTTGTTATTAATTATTCAATTTTTTTCAAACAAAGAAGGTCCGTACTAGAAATGGATTAAAAAAAATAGAGTATCAATATAGAGTATCGAAAAGTTCTAAATATTTAAAAAAGTACTTGTCGATCTAGATAGCACGGACACTTCATTTAATCAATGTTTTTTATTTTGAAAATGTGTTGAAAATCTTGAAATAATACCGTTTTGCCGTGTTTATGTCTAAGTGTTCTATTTTTTCGTGTGCGTGTCCATGACGCACTACTTGCACATTAAAATGAATTACATATTGATTACTTACCTCTATATAACCAAGATGATCAGGATCGAGCTCTTCCATGATTAAAGATGCATATGAGTCTGCTTGTGTCTTCAGATTCGTTAGCTTATTCGCAGAGGCACTCAACAATATAACCTGCATTTTCAGTCATGTCTTGTCTGAGAGTTGTTCAAATATATATTGTAACCATCTCCCAAAATACTAAAAATGACATATTTTTACATCAAAATATAATAGGCACTTACAATATTTTCATATCCAATATTTGTTGGATATTGATTCTCAAGGTACCTAAACTATCATTTTATTTCAATTTAGTGATCAAATTTTGATTCGTTTTACTTTAGTCTCTAAACTTTGATTTCATTTTAACAAAAAAATCTGCCTAAAATCGCGTAAGCGACAATCAATTTTTGTTTATTGTTTTTCTGAAAATTTGTCACGTATATATAATTTTATTTCAATGGCATATTTTTATGTTTACGTGATAAATTTTCATACAAAAATAAATAAAAGCTCTCTGTCGCGTATATATTTTTGCCCGAAAAACCTTCCATTGGAATGAAATTAAAGTTTAATGGCCAAAATGGAATGAATAAAGGTTCAGTCATCAATATGGATTAAGAATTTACCTACTATGAGAAGCAATTCCTAATAATTGATTATTATTTTTAACTTTAAAAAATAGTTTGATCTTGATATTTTTCTCCAATTCCCTTTTATACTGTTATTATCTTTTATATTAAATAGAAGTTAAAATAATCTTATAAAATAGAAAATATTACAAATATTTTTCTACGAACTTTTTACCTGTTTAACCTCTTCTTCTGATAGCTTTCCATCTCCATCTTTGTCACACCTGCAAGAAATAACACACACAATTGTTTAACATGTTCATAATCAAAAACTGTGTCTTAAAAATTTCTTACATGTCAAAGAAAATCTGTAATCTAGCATCAAGATCTTGTCTAGTCATATCTTCCCAAAACAACTTCAATTCGTCCTTCGAAATTCCATTTTCGGTGCATATGTTTTTCCGCCTTGCAATCGCATCGAATATTCCTTCCGCGAATTCCTTCGAATCTCCCAATCCTGTAAGATCAAAACAAGTTCATACTTCAAGAGTTCTTCCTTCGATTTTGGAAAAATACATAGACTTGGTTAAATATTTTAAAAATTATCCAACTATACTACTTTTATAGAATGGTTACCGAACGTTCAATTTATTACATTATGGTAGCACAATTTTCATTTTTTAGAAAATACAAAACATTAATTCAGGCCAATTTTTTCCTATATGACTGACGAATTATCAATGTGTCACATTGGCATACAAATTGTCATATAGGTAAAATGTCGTATAAATTGATCGTAACCAGAACGAAAATTGGATTATCAAAATATAACAGATTCACTGTTCCATAAAAAGGTATATAGAATGAGAAAGAATTAATAAAGCTGTAATAATTCACCAATACAAAGTCCGAATTTGTCCCTCGAAACTCTGTTGTTTTCGGCAAATTGATAAAAACGTTTCTCAATAGATCTCCAAGCTTCCGTTTCTCTTCCTGTAACTGTTCTATCAAGAAACCTGAGATTATTAAGCCCTCTTACAGCAGTAGATTCTGTTCTTTCGATTTTTCGCGGCGGATTTGCACCAAATCTACGAGTCGGAATTTTCCTCAATGTAGTGCTCGTAGTTTTCCATAGAGCCGAACCAAAATTACTAACAATTCTTCCTGAACTAAATTTTCCAAGATTTTCCGGCTGCGTTTCGCTATTATTATTAGTACCCGAACCGGAAGATTTTTTGCTGACATGACGTGAACTTTGATTATGGAAGAATGTGTTCCGGTTGGAACCTTGATCGTTGATCGGAACGTCGGCCATTTTTTCGACCTGAACGTTTTCAAGAATCCATCTTCTTGAATCTCCTGGTTTTGTCATTTCTTGAACTATAGTTTCTCTCTTCACTTGGCCAAGAAATTGTATAGAGAGATAATGAAGGAGAGAGTGTGGAATTTTAATGATTGAATTAGAGAAAGAGAGAAATTTTAGTACAAACGTTGAATGGTTAAATTGGAGTGGAAAAATAGAGGAAAATGTTTCAATTAGTTTTCTAAACTTAGAAATATTAATCTAATTAATTATTTTATTTAAATAATTATATTTTACATTCAATCGGTACTAGAAGTTGGAGAGCTGTAAAATTTTGTATTTAAAATACGTCAAGCATAGTAAGAAATTACAATTTACATTCAATTGATACTAAAAAATTTATTGTTAGATTTTTAATTTAAAATACGCCGCGCATAAAAAGATATAAAATTGTGAGAAATTAGACATCAGTATGAAAGAATTATACTAGATTTACATCTAAATTTATATGAAATTCTAAGGTGAAGGATAAATTTATATACATAATGGTTCTTGTTGTGGATACATCAAATATTAAGGGGGTAAAGAATTTGGGGAAGTAAAATTAATTGCAATATTTCTCTACCAAAATTTGTGTGCATATATTGCTATTATTTAGAAGTTTTCTTTGTGGAAATGGAATCGAGTTGTTGAATTTAAGCTGAATTCTTGGCAGAGTTTCTTTAGTGGTTTGGCTAGTGTTGCACTTCCACAGTAAAATACACCTGTAAAAAATAAAATGTTGTAATTACAATCCTTTTTCTTATGATAAATTTAATAATATATTATTTTCCATTCTAAAATATATGTGTAGTTGTTAAAAAATAAATGTGTACTTTTTTAAAATTATATAATCTACTATTTGTTATTTTTTTATTTGCCTAGACATTAAATAAATATTAAATATTATAAATAATAATTTAATATAAAATAGAGATAAAATAATAAAATTATAACCTACCTATCCGTGACGCTGGATGTTCATTGGTCAGTTGAGACAATACCTTTCTCCAATTGGGTCTTGCAAAATGTGTTTTTATCTGCCATGCACACACTCTTGGTTAAAGAAATTTCAAGTAGCTATACCATTATATATAACAATATAAAAGAATTCGTCAAACAGAAAATATGAACTTTTTCTAATTAAATTAAAACAGTTTATATTCTATATTTTCTTGTATCCATTAATTAGTACAAAAAAGAATTTTAAAATTAAATTAAATTAAAATTTATTATTTTTTATTGATTAAAATTCCATGCGTAAATTTATGGTGCTTAAATGTATTAATTATTTGTGTAAAGGGTCATTTTTGTTTCTCAATTTGTTACTAAGAATTAAATAACTTACTCTCATCTATTTTAATCAATTAAGACAATATTATACTTGTTTAGATCAATTAATGACAATACTCCTTTTTTAGGTCAATTAAAGATAAAACTGTATCATCTCAATCCCTAGACGTATTCATATTTTATAATTTTGTTTTTAATTGATCATAAAATAAAAAATATTATTCTTAATTAATTAAAATAATTAAAAATAAATTATTTGACTTTAAGTTATAAGTTCAGAAACCAAATTGACCCTTTCTCCTTAAATATTTCTAACTAAATTGGCTATGATAAATAAAACTATGACTGATCTGATTAATAAAATTGATACCTACCTTACTTTCAGAAACTATATCAATTCCATTCTTGGCGTGCTGCAATTTTTGCACCATAGCTATAAGTGCTGACCTGGCATCCCCTTGTTCATATACACTAGTCAAGTAATTGTGCATCTCTATTACATTCTGATAAACATCGTCCAGTAATTAATTAGTTAGTTCAATCCATTAGCATCATAAATTGGTATAAACTATTAAGTTACGTTCGAATTTGGAACAAAATTAAAATTCCGGTACCATTTCGATACAAATAAAAGTCTTGATATCAAAATGGATTATATAATGAAAAATTGGCACCACGTAAAGAAATGGTTAAATATGAAAGAAACTCACATTACGATCAGAATTTGCAATATCATCCATGACACCCTTAAACCATTCAAAGGAGCTTTGTTCTCTAGTCACCCAATAAAAATATGCTCTTTCGGGACATTTTTTCGGCGACTCCAACGGTTCCTGAATTAATCATGAATAAATAATCAATATTCACCCAAACTAATTTTCCGAAATGAAATTAAAGTCATGGACGTTGGACCGACTTACTGCTGGATTACGGTCGTTGGTTTCGTTTCTTCTGATGTGATAAAGGAGATCCTTGGCAATGCTAATAAATGGAGTTGCTCCAATTCCTAAACCTATGAGTAAGAGTATATCAAACTTGCTATAACTTTGGGCTGGTGCTCCAAATGGCCCCTTCAGAAGGATTGATGGGAATCTGTCGTAAGAATAGAGTTTCCGTAAGTGAAATGAATCATAATGGCTTGACGGAGGGATATAATTGAATCCAGTCTGGTCGAAACACAGTTAAGTTCAAGTTCGACTCGATTTTAAAATTAATGATTCTATATTTTTTAATTGAATTAGATCGAGTCTTATGTTATGAGTTTGAACTCGAGTTCAGTAGAATAGCTGAAATTGAATTCGACACAACTTTACTTGATTTTATATGTAAAAGTTTTTAAAATTAAATTTTAACTTGAAAGTATAAATTAAATTGATGAAAAATTAATTAGGCTTGCGAATCTGTCGAATCAAGTACCTTGATATTCAAATTCAATTCAAATAGCTCAAACTCGAGTTGAATCGGGTCGGTTTCGAACAATTTTTCAGTCTTAAATAATATAAAATTTCACTCACGTTGCTTGTATTTCATTATAATTTGCTGTTGACAATGTTTTAGTCTCAATTCTCATTAGTTTTCCTGAAATTGGTGTTCTAGGTGGGGGATCACATACCTGAAAATAAAACAAACAAACAAATAATTAAAGCATTAAAATGTCAAACTATATCAACAAATTTAAATTTTATTTTTGGCTTTCTGAGAAGTACGGTAATTGAAAAATGGCAGAAACACTCATTTGTTATACTTTTAAAAAAATTAAAATACTAATGTAAAAGAAATAAAAGTTTAGATACTCAAATAGTATATTTTAAAAAGTTGAGACATCACTGGTGTAATTTATCCTAATAAGAATCTCATATTCTATGAAAATTTATGGAGATCCCGAATTCATATCTCCACACGACAAAATCATTCCATCTAGATGTGAATTTATCATTTTTATGACGGACGTAAGGAAATAAGCTACTCCTTATTGTATTACCGTAAATTTGATGTTCCGACTCAATTCGGCTCTTTCGTGGTCCGGACACATTATATATGTCGATTTTATGTGAAAAGGAAAAAAAATTAAA
Source organism: Mercurialis annua (assembly GCF_937616625.2). Taxonomy (NCBI): domain Eukaryota; kingdom Viridiplantae; phylum Streptophyta; class Magnoliopsida; order Malpighiales; family Euphorbiaceae; genus Mercurialis; species Mercurialis annua. The sequence goes on along the minus strand of NC_065570.1, from coordinate 50,045,265 downwards.
CCATGGATAAAAAAAATACTAGTTGTGAAATTACTCTTTCAAATCTGCTTTTAAGCTCTCTGGTCCAATCTCCCAATGTTCGAATATGAACACTCAAATAATTATCTCCCGGTGCTGAAGTGATAGAAAATGGATGCCTGCACCAAATTATATGCATTTATGGAATAATTTTTGATTTGAAAACACAACTAATTACAAGATTATTCGATAATAAAATTACATATATTAGATATGAATACTCACCATTCGTATTTCGAAATATCGCGACACTTGATAAAAATGTACATCCCACTTTTATACTTGAATCCTGGAGGTTTAGTCATGTATAGTGTCAGGACATTTCCTGAATATATTACTGCCTGCAATTGATTTCAGAATTGTGCCTGAATTAGTTTCATTACATTTATAGTTTAATTTCCAATTGAAAGATTAACCATTAGTTATGCAAACCTTAAGAACATCGACTTGAAGGTTATGTTCGTATCGCGAAAATATTCTTTCAATTACATAAAATAAAACCGGAACTAGAACGTACATCCAGGTCTGCAAAAACGAAAAAAAAAAGAGGTATTAGGTACAACTCAACAAATAGATAGACCATTAAAACTAACAAATAGACTAATTGTGCATGTGTTTTGGTTAATTACCGATCTCACAATCTTAAAAAAGGGTTAAAAACCCTAAGTAATACAAAAAGTTTGCTCTATGTTTCACTTTAATATCAAAACTTCAATTCTTACAATAAATCATACTGAAAGTTTAACTTTTATTCAAAGTCAAAATACTTTTAATTTTCAAACAATAAATAAAGTGACGATTGGTGATAATATATTCTTATAAGTAAGTACATACCGTTTTCTTATACCAAACTCTTGAAAAAATCAGGAAGTAGCCATGTAAAATCAGGAGAATATACGCCAAAACAAGCAAATGATGTGCATACCAAAACGCATTAAACCCTGCCAACCTTTGAAATGTTCCCGGTAACTTTATAGCATTTTTCCGGAACGAATGTGTTGCGAGCGTAAACGCAAACCCCATAATTAACACCATCAAAATCCCCGTTATGCCTACCGTAGTATGCAACAGTAGCTCTCGATACGTCGGTTGGTGATGATGTAACAATCGTCCCAATACCGCCATAAATTTCTTTTTAGGGCACGAACTCAGTAGCGGAAAATTACAAGCCAAATGCGCGAAAGAATGAATAACACTCGCAATCACAATAGCTACCGCAATTATTTTATGAAAATTAATATTATCGTCGAAAGGGATGAATTTTCCTAAAATTGTCGACCGGAGTTTCGTAAGTGTTCTTCGACAAACCGGAATAAGAATAAGCGCCATATTAAATTTTATGGTTTCGCCCGAAGCTTTCGCTAGACAGACACAATAGCCTGTGATTTTGAACATTTGTGAGTGCTTGAAATGTTCGAATTTCCACATGAAGAGAAATGCATTCATTGCTAACCAGGCGGTGAGAGCCCAAATTCTCATCCAATTTTCGTAGATAAATTCAGTGGTTAAATTGAGGTGTTTAATGATGGGAGTTCTGTATTTTTTGGGGATCATGGCTCTTGTAAGAGTTTGTGTTTGTAATTTCTTGACATCTTCGTCATTGTTTACCATTCCTCTTAGTAGAGTTTCTAATTGCCACATCTGTAAAACATAGAATTAAAAATTATTGATATGCAATTCATTTCATGCAAATCAAAAATCAGGAAGAAAAATGAAAAAATAGTTTCATAATATTTCAAATTGAAGCTAAGTCAGAGACCTACAGGAGTTAGGTGTTGGCGAAAATTTGATATAATCGAATAACCGATCTATTTAAGTTAATTCGTAAAAATTTGAGTTAATTCGGTTAGTTCAGTCAATTTGGTTTGTTTAATGAAACAATTGATTTGTTAATGGTCAAAAGTTCTAAAATTTTGGTTAAATTCCTGTCGATATGGTTTTATATATTTTAAGATTTTGGTTAATTCGGTCAGTTTAGTTAAATAAATAAAATAATTCAGTTGACTTGGCTTTGGTTAAATCAAACACGATTTTAATCGAACCGACCGTCTGGTCACCCCATAGAATTTATCGTGTTTACCTCGATATATCCAAGATGATCGGGGTCGAGTTCTTCCATGATTAAAGACGCATATGATTCTGCTTGTTTATTCAGATTCGTAAGCTTATTTGCAGAGGCACTCAATATAATAACCTGCAATTTTAATTATCACACATAAATATATTGAATTCTGAAATTAATTGGAAATTATGATACTTGACCAATTGAATTAGCTCGATTAGTACTACATAATGTATATATTATAACCTTTTTACCTCCTTCACCTCCTCCTCTGATAGTTTTCCATCTCCATTCTTGTCACACCTATAAAAAAAATCATTATGTGAGTTACAAACTTAATTGATATTAAATCTTTATCCTATATTTCGAGTTGATAACAATATTTAACTTATTTCAAAATAGCGGGTAATGAATCCCTACAGCCATTGAACATTCATTTTTTTATTTCAGCCATTAAACTTTCAATTTTTTCTTTTTGGTTATTGAATTTTTATTTTTATTTTTATTTTTCCGGCCAAAAATGTCTAGATGGCAGCTAAAATTTGACAAATTATACTGGGTTTTAGTAGTTTTACTTTCAAAATTTGTCAAACATGCATAATTTTAGTTTGAAAATAATTTTAGGCCAGATTATGAATACATGACAAGTTTTCAGGTACAAAAATATAAATTCAGACTGTCAGTTAAGCATTTTTGGCCGAAAAAACCAAAATGAAAAAAAGTTTAAACTTTAGTAACTAAAAAAAATTTCAAGTTTAGTGTGTGAAATGAAAAAACTTAAAATTTTAGTCTTTTAGGATCGATTACTCTAAAATAGCATTAAAATCTTATTTTTTTTTACGGTAAAAATACTTCAAATAATTCATATCAAAATGAGTTAATAGACAATTTGTTTTAATATATTCTAAAAATATGTTTCACTCTATCGCCATATCATATTAAGATGCAATGAGTCACGAACACCTAAATAACAATTGATTCTTAAACAAATTAGGCTAACATCTCTAAGGTATACCATAATTAACAGTTTGGTATCCCTTGTTTCAAAAGTCTACTTAATGGTATCTCTGTTTTATTCCGTTAACTGAGAATTTTTTTTGTTAATTTGAGGGACCAAATCGTTTAACGGATTAAAACTCGGGTACTAAATTGTTTAAAAGTGAGGGACCAAATCGTTATATAAAATTAAAAGTGAGGGACCAAATCGTTCGCAAAATTAAAGGTAGGGTACCAAATCGTTTATAAATAAGTGTCGAAATTAACGGAGGGACCTAATAGTTAATGAAATTAAAACTGAAAAACCATTAAATAAACTTTTAAAACAAGGGGTATCAAACTATTAATTATGGTATATCTCAGAGACCTTAACATAATTTGCTCTTGATTCTTTGTATTACTTTGGTACGAATTGAAATTTCTGACCAAATTGAAATGTAAAATGAAAGTTTGGTACCTTTAAAGCTATCTAGTTCAAATTGAAGAACTAAAATTGGTTTAAAATGCTTACATGTCAAAAAATATTTGTAGTCTAGCATCAAGATCTTGTCTAGTCATGTCTTGCCAAAACAACTTCACTTCATTCTTTGTTATTCCATTTTCAGTGCTTATATTCTTTCTCCTTGCAATTGCATCAAATATTTCTCCTGCAAATTCTTTCGATTCTCCCAATCCTGTAAAATCAGAAAAAAATATTCCAAATTTCAGATTTAATTATTGGTTCTGCAAAGACGACGGGTGTAATTGAATCAAGTCAAATCGAGACAATATCAATTGTGAGCTTTAATCAGTTTTAAAATTTAAAGTTTAAAACTCGACTCGATACGATGGAATTTCATTTTAAAAGTTCAAACTCATGTTAATAGTTGAGATTTGAGATTCATAAAATTGAATTTTAATATAAAATAATATTATTATAGATATAATTATAACGGTATAAAGATAAATTAACTAAAATTCGATTAGACTCGTGAGTTTATCGAGCTGAATATTTTGACAATTAAAATCGACTCGGTAATTAACTCAAGTCGGTTCGACTTCGAGTTCGACTCGATATTAATCAAATTGATTTTACATCAATTTTGAGTAGCTCACGAGTTGACTCGACTCATTTGCATTTCCGAACAAACAAGAATTAATCAATAAATATATAAATGCATAAATATTTACCAATGCAAATTCCAAATTTGTCCCTGGAAAGCCTATCATCAACAGCAAATTGATCAAACCGTTTTTCAATTGACCTCCAAGCATCCCCTTCTTTCCCTGTAACTGTTCTATCAAGAAACCTGAGACTATTAAGCCCTCTTGCAGCAGACGAGGCGGTTCTTTCCATTCTCCGCGGCGGCCGCGGACGGGGCGGGCCGGCCGCTTGAATCGTAGAAATCACTCCAGTTTTCTTCAATACAGTGCTCGTAGTTCTCCTCAAAGATTCACCAATACTACTCGTACTTCTCCTCATAGATTGTCCGATATTTTTCGCATTTTTTCCAAGATTCCCCGAATGTTTTCCAAGATTTACCGAAGTGTTTTTTCCAAGATTTCCCGAATGCATTCCAAGATTTACGGACGTATTTTTCCCTAGATTCCCCGAATGCATTCCATAATTATTACCAACATTCACATTAATATGATCATTAGAACTTCTTGGTGGTAATAATGAGAAATTATTGATCGGAATATCAACCATCATTTTATGATCAATTTCTTGATTTTCAAGAATCCATCTTGATGAATCTCCTTGTCTTGTCATGATCAAAATTAATTAATTAAATTAATTAATTTTCTCTTCACTTTGTCAAGAAATTAAAGAGAAGATTCATATGTTAGTGAAAAGAGAGAAGAAATTTATTATTGAGTTGTTAAATTGTTAGGGAATAATATAATTATGTTAATGTAGCAATTAGTTTTCGATTAGTTTCCTAAATTTAGAAAAATCAGTGATATTTACAGCTTATAAGAATCATCAAAAGTACCTAAAGTTAAGTTTATGTACACTAAAATCAAACACATTATTTAGTTAGTTTTGTTATTTTATTTAATTAAGCAAGGAATTTACTTAGTTTGTTGTGATCGAATAACAACTTTAGTCTTTTTTTTTCTTTGTTTCATTAATAAAAAAAATTTATTGTCCTATATATGTGATTCTATTAGTAACAAAAAGTAACTTGATTTGATTAATCTAGTTGGTGCTATTTTTTTTTTTGTATTTAACTTCATTTTGCAAATGAACTTCTTTTAGTTTTTGTGGTTGTTTCAGTTTTGTCTCTTTTCCCCACTTCGTATTGAGCTTCATGATATGGTTTCATATAATTTCAAACTTTAGTCCAATTCATTTATATAACTAAACTTGTATTTGTTAACTCGATCGTTCAATTTATAAAAATGATATGAATTATCACTTATCATGAGAGAAATATTAATAGGATTAGTTTCAAAAGTTCCATTGTATAATTTCTGCATTAGTCGTAGACCCGCGCATTTGCGCGGAATCAATATAAATAAAAATAAAAAATTTCTACAATTTTAATTCTAGAAAACTCCTACAACCATTGACATGTCACTTATTGATTGGTCTCTTTCAATATATTTAATATATCTACAAAATTATATTTTTAGTTCTTATATTTTACACAAAATATGTCCACACTATATATGGCTTAGTTTTTCTAGACGGTAGTGTTCCATATAATAAAATGATAGTTGAAATAAAATTAAAAAATAAAACTAATAAAAATTATTAAATTAGTTATCTAAAATAATTTTTTATAAATTCAGCTACTAAAATTTTTTATTAATATTTTTTTAAAAATAATATATTATTTTAAATAAATATATATTCATCTGTTTTACTTTTCTAAATTATGGTAAGTTACATAAATGATTTTAGATGATTGTTACAATAGTAAATTAAAATTTAGACTATATAATTATTAATATATGAGTTAATTTTTATTAATTTAATTTTTTATTCATGATAGAATATTTATAAAAATTATAATTTTGGAGTATTATTTGAAAAACAATTATTCTAAATAATTAAAATATAACTTTTAAATTAAAGTCATAACTTTGTAGATATATTGAATATGTGGAAAGAGGTCAATCAACAATTATCATGTCAATAGTTGTAGGTTGTAGGAAAATTTTATTCAATAAATAATATTTTTATGAAAAGTATAAAATAAAAAGATTAAGTAAAACAAACATTTAATAATTGATTTAATAATTAACTATTCAAGTTAATTAAGTAAAGAATTTATTAAACTAAGTAAAACAGAACGTACTTTGATTTGAGTAATAGTTGGTGCTCTATTCTTGGTATTTAACTTCATTTTGCACATTGAACTTCTTTTAGTTTTTGCGGTTATTTCATTTTGTCTCTCTTATTTTCTTCATATTAAGCTTCATAATATGGTTTGATATAATTATAAACTTCAGTCCAATTAACATTTAAACAATTAAAGTTGAATTCGTTGTAACTCAATTGTTAAGTTTATAAAAAGGCTTAATTATATAAAAACCACCCACCTCCAACTTTTTTTTTCGTTTATACTCTGAAGTAGAAAAAAATTTCAATTGTATTCTAATTTGAATTTTCATATTTCACCTCTATCCAAATTTAAAAAAAAAAGATTATTTATTGAAAACAACTAAATATAAAGTTATTCTTTCTATTAAAAAAATACAAATAAATACTTTATCTTTAAAAATGTTTGAATACGTCCAAAAAATTAATTTATTTTTTAATTTTAAAAATAAAAAATAACGTTTCCGTCGAACCCGTCACCTGATTTCCTCGGACCCGCCATCCGATTTTCTCGGACCCGCCGTCCGATTTCAAATCTGCCGCCGTCCTCCTTCCACACGGTTCCTCCTTCAAAGAGAAGGAGGAACATCTGTTCCTTCTTTAAAAGAAGGAGGACCAGCTGTTCCTCCTTCAGAACAATCTGTTCCTCCTTCCATGAAGGAGGATGGCAGCTTTTCCTTCCACGGAAGGAGGACAGCGGCGGTGGGTCTGAATATTATTTCTTAAAAAAGATTAATCTAATCTTGTTTTGTTTAAAGAGTATTTTTTTATGTTTTTTAAATTTTAATTTTTTATAAATTAAATAGAAAACTTATTTTTATTTGTTAAATTTTATAAGGAAAAAGGCTTTTGTACTAAAAATAATATTAATATCTAATTAGAATATAAGCTAATATTAAATGATTATTTTAAACTTTTTTTAAATGAAAAGCAGTCAATTTAATACCTCAAGGATAGAGGTTAGACATAATAACCGAAATTAGGGTGTAAATGAATTTTTTTATAGGTCAGGATATAAATACAAAAAATGGGATGTTTTTAAATAATTAAGCCTTAAAAAGATGATATGAATTATCACTTATTATGAGAGTAATAATATTAGGTTAGTCGAAAAAGTTCAATTGTAGAAAAAGTTCAATTGTATTATTTCTAAAACACGTTTAATGGTAAACTTATATGGAATCTTTCTACAAATATTTTGTTTTTTTAATAAAGTGAGTTATTTTTGTTTCAAAAGTAACTGTAGACATTTATTTTCCGGACAGATTAAAAGTGATAAGAGACTGAAGCGTACAATGATAATTTCAGAGATATTTGTCCGGCTTCCGAGCTATCAATTTGTTTGTTTGAATTCAAACAGGCGTGATCAATGCACAGCTGCGAACTTGAGGGGTTAAAACGTAATTATCCGTAAATAGCCTATAAAAGTCAAGGAGATTGTAGTCTTAGTCTAAAAAATTCGATTAATTTCAATATTCTAAAAGTTTATGGGCCAATTTGCAAATTTAACGGACTAAAATTCACCATACCCAAATCAATATAGTCCATAAGCCTTTTTGAACACTTTAGAGCACCAAAAACAGCTTTTAACCATAATTTACTTATCCTGCAAAATTAAATACGAATTTAAATAAGAAAATAGAGTTTTAACTTAATCCTAATACTAACTAGTCTACCACTTCACACTCTTTCATCAATCTAGAAGAAACCTAAACTAACAAAGACTCTAGTAGACCCTACACCTAATTCACCTCTATAAATAGGACTGCTAATCAGCCTAGTTAAATGTCGGATCAGAATCACAAAAATTCAACACCCTATAAACATAGTGGTGGCCGAACCACCCCCCCCCCCCCCCAAACTCACACCAGTCAATTAAATTAAGATGAAATGCTTTAGTCACTCAAGAACGCAGTGCATCACATCGATCTAAAGATGGATTCCACATCTTGATCACTAGAAAACGAGCCAAGAACTCAGAACGATAATTTTGAGGACCCATAATGTAATACCCCAAAATATTTAATTATCTAATTGGACCACATGTCCAGTTTAGATTCGCCGGGGTGGCGAAATCGGAAAGATTTTTATAAAGATTGAGATAAATAAGTTTTAGTAGGTCGGTTTTAGAAAAGATAAAGAAAATTTATATTATATTTCAATTCTAAAGTTGGAATTGGAATTAAATGGAAAAATGGCGAGAAAAGTCTAAAATAGGGCACAGGGACCAAAGTGGTAATTTAGCCACTTTGTGTCGAAAATAGAAATATTGGATTTTTAAGGGAAAATGTTAATATTGAGTTTCGTATTAATTATCGGAGACAATTAATACGTATAAGTCATAATAAAAGAAATTAACGATTTAGCTATGGACTAAATCGTGCGAAAGAAAAGTTTAAAGGATGAATGATAAGAAACAAAAAGAACAAGGACCAAAGTGAACCTTTAGCCAAGAAATATAAGAAACCAAATTCAAAGAAAGAAGATCAGAGAAGGATCGAGAGAAAACAGAAAGCTATCGCCGATTTCCGTCGTTTCGCCGCCGTTTCTCCGTTCGACGTCCGATTCGAGCGATTCAAGCGGCGATTTCTTCAGAATTGAAAGCTCTATCATCTCCGGCAATTAAATTAAGGTAATAGGTCGGGTTTTGGCATGAAAATGATGGGTTTGTTGGCTGTTTTGGTTAGGATTAAGTTTAGGTTGAAATTTGACGTTTTTGAAGTTATTATGGCGTTTTTGAAGAAACCGAGATATGGGTATTGAGTGTGGGTGTGTGAAGCACGTCGGGGTTATGGCGAAACTCCGGAAAATTTGATTTCCGGAGCTGTGCACGTGGTGCACGTCCGTGCACCACGGGTGCACGAACGTGTACTGGAAGTACACGAACGTGCACCTAGCAAGGTACACGATCGTGTACCTAACGTACACGAACGTGCACTTTTCATGGTGCACGAACGTGTACTGGGAGTACACGAACGTGCACCAGTGAGGTGCACGAACGTGTACTTGAGTACACGAACGTGTACCTACCGAAGGACACGCCCGTGCACCCTGACTCACCTCTACGCGTATGCAAATTATAATTGACCTAGGTGTTTGACGTTTTGAGTAATTTGACTCTAAAGGACGGGATTCGGACTTTGAGAATTATTAATCTCGAGATTAGCTCGACGTTTTAGATAAATAATCATAATGGAAAACGTCAAGGACGTTAAGCGATTCTCAATTATGAGAAATAGTATTCGCTAAGTCGTTAATACGACTAAAGTTATTGAATACGTAAATAAGTATAAAATGAAACTAAACCCTAAAACTTAGAAGTATTATATATATTAAAGTATAAGTTTCACGTCTAACTATTAAACGATTTATCAGACGTGTCAGCGAGTAGTGGAGTCAATAGAAGCGGACTAGCGAGAGCGTACTATCAGATCGATCATATCATTACTTGGATTGCGGTCACTGTGAGTTGTACTTTTACTTTCATGTATTATATATATTAAAATTATTTTATGAAAATATATATATACTGTTTTCACGCATCGCATTACATACAATTGATTGAATGTTATATGTTTATTTAATTTCTATATGTGAGAACTAGTATGCGATCCGAAGAAACTAGCTACCTATTGGGTGTCAATAGGCTGTGTGATCACCAGTATCGAGTCAGTCTAGTATGTTTGCATTGAGAAATGACTTGACACAGCTGGGAGCTGATGATGAATATGAAATTTACGATTGGGTATATGATTTGATACGAGTGAGTACTCGGCTACGGTGTAGTCTGGAGTCCCCGTATCTAGTGGCTGGGCCACCAGCGAGTTGGATTCGCGATTGATATTTACGATTGGGTTGAATGATAATGATTATTTGAGAAATGTGTCGCATGCTAGGATATTAGTTTCGTACGGATCAAATACATGTTTATATGTTTTATATTAATATTTTCTTGAGATGCGATGTTATATTTTTATTAATACCGTTAGTAAATGTCAACTCACTCAGTATTTCCCCAAATACTGACCCCTCACCTTTGATGTCTTTCAGGTGCTTAGCTTGTGGACTTAGCTAGAGGCCAATTTTGAAGTCCAGAAGTCAGCTGTATATGTTAGTTTCTGACTTCTGGGAATGCTGCAGTAGTGGTCCTGTGTCAAAAGAATAGTAGCCTAGACAGCAGTTCATTTTTGATTGTATATATTAACTGCTGTCATTGTTTATATGCTTTTTGATAGGCTACGTACTTTGTATATAATCCACGGCCCCAGATGCCAGTGAGATGTTTGAAACACTAACTGATGTATATAGTACCGCGGGGCCAGTTCGTACAGGGTACGGTAACTAGAGCCCGCGAGGTTTTGAAACAGTTAGTGTACATGTCTGATTATATGATATATATAAATGTGTTGCTTCCGTTGTTTAATGTTAAATGTTTAATGAATTCATTTATTATTTGCGGAAAATTTATTGTGATTTTAGGCTTGCTACGGGTTCCGGAGCTACCACTCTCGTTCCCTAGCGCCGGTTGCGGCTCAATATTTTGGGTCGTGACAATGTTGGTATCAAAGCTGTTTGGTCCAGTTACCACTGCTAGGTTTGTCTGATTGTATGTTTGGCTGGAAGTATTTTGTCAGTAAGTATACCAAGGAACTACTGCAGCAAGAGTCAGACCGTAGTTGTCTGTTATTGTGTGATGTATACAATGGTAATATGTAGTATGACGCGCGCGAACCACGATTATTACGTTAATAAGTGAATAGTATCTGTTCATACGGACGACTAGGGCAACTAAGTATTTGTTACTTACGCTAAGAGATAGAAAGTGATTATATATTTGCAAATTACGAATGATTGAGGTAATTAAGTAATTATTACTTGCGTTGAGGTTATTAAATGTTTATCTGCTTGCGAATTACGTGCGGCTGGATTAAATGCTAAATGTTTATAGCATTTATAAGTTGATATAGGAATCGCGTGTGAAATGGGCTCAGATGGTCGCTTACGTTTGAAATTGTTTCTTTTCAGCATGTCTGGGCAAAATGGAGCTCAATCGCATGCTGAGGAAGAACGGGAGGAAGCGCCTCTTATATTTCAAAACGGGTTTCACAATGAAGTAGGCAAACCATCTGGGGTCCATCAGAATGGATTCCACGCAAATATTAGAGCATCACCAGAAATATATCAAAATGGCTATATGTCTGTATCGGAGATAGGTAGTTCTTCTGGAAACCGGGTTAGAGTGCATTCGCTGGAGATAGAATACAGCGAAGAAGAGGAAGAGGAACCGGAGGAAGATCCGGAAGAGGATCCTGAAGAAGATCCTGAGGAAGACCCTGAGGAGGATCCTGAGAAGGATCCAGAAGAGGAAATAGAAGAGGAAGCAGAAGAGGAAAATTCTCAGGAAGAAGAGTATGAAGAAGAAGAAGAAGAGTTAGATGAATTAGATGTCGAGGAATACAGAGGTGATTATTTCTGGTCTAGTGTGCGGAGATACCGCAATTTGAGGGAAGATGCAGATATAGCTAACGGTCAGGCGCAGATAGCCCTAAACCAGGTTAGAAGGCAGATGCGTTCTTTTTCTAGAGGGATGTTAACTGTAGGAGCGTACTCTACTGATTTTCTGCGGATGGCTGAAGGATTCCCTGATCTGAACGAAAGCAATAGAACCATTAATCGTAGATATGTCAGGGGCTTAGGACCTCAGTTTGATGAGCTGTATGAACACGTGGACGAACATTTCAGCACGCTTACTACAATGGCCCGTAGGATTGAAACAGAGCATGAATGGTCGGGTGATCCGGTACGACCTTATTACTTTAGACGTGAGTACCACCCAGATTACGTCAGTACGTCCTCCAGAACTACAACCAACCCTTATTTTGTGCAAAGAGGTGGAAGAAACTCTGGTAGAACAGTTAGGGGCCGACATACAGGCGTAGTTATTAGGGAACCTAACGCTCCGCACCAGGCACCCCCAGGTATTAGTGATTTACATACTTTAAGTAATTGTGTTTATGTGTTTGCATTATTGTGTTTATATAATTGCTGCATTGCATAATAGGATGTCAGTAATAGGTTATGCCTATAGGATAAAGCCTCGGAAAGCGAGAACCTATAGGAAGCGTTGTAGTTAAACACGCGCCTAATAAAAGAACATATAAACATAACTCACAAAAACAATAATATAATATATACTACATAATACATTTGTAGTGAACGTAATTCCTATGTTACGTTCAAGAAGCTATAAAGGGAAATCGATGTGGAACATCGACACCTGTATTTGTATCTGACGTAGAATAGAATGTTGCAGAAGTGGATATGATGATTACAGCAATAGAGAATTTTGAACTTAATTGAGTTATCGGAGATATGGAGAAAGAAGTGGCGTGACAGACGAACAGTCTGTAAATGATACAAAAATATGACAGCAGTACAAAAATTTGAAATATACTCAATAAGTATAAAGAAAGCCGTTAATAGTCGCAGAGCGTATAATCTAGAGTAAGACTTACGATTTTATAAAGATTTTGAAAGTTTTTATGATTTTTCAAGGTACAATTGTGCTCAGGCATCGCATGTGACATTGCATAACCACGATAGAAGTGCATAAAAGAATGATTTTCAAAATTTTAGATCATGCATCATATCTTTGTAATGGAAAAAGAAACTGCGATTTTGAGCAACTCCTTAGTGATGAGAGATGTCATCACTCTGAGCAACAATTGTACTAACGATTTTAAGTGATTTATGAAAAGTGGTTTAGAAAGAGCTGCGCAGCCAAAAGAAGTTTTAAAATCGTTTTGTTCAGTAAGTAAACTCGGATGTAAAGCCCTGCGACAAATAATAAAAGATTCTTAACAAATAAGAATAAAATTGTGAAAGAAACTCCAATAAAAGAATAAAGCCATGTTAACAATTATTGCAGTTAGGCTAATGAAGCCAAGGGAGAATATGAACAAGGAATTATCGCCGGAGAGCATACGCAGATAAGCTGCGATGCACTGGCAATATTTAAGGATATAGTATTTATCCTTATAACAGAACGAAGGATGAAATGCCAGAGAGTCATGTTAGACGAAAGAAACGTAACGAATACATAATAATGATAAATGTAATGATTATTCTTATGTTGAGATAAACGAAGTAGCAATCCAGAGTCATAATTGGAGGAAAGAGATTAAAAGTGTGAAGGACGAAAAGATGGTAATACGAATGATGAATATCAAGTGATATTTATAGGATATATAATCTTATAATACCAGTGTTCGAAGAATACAGAAGTAGAAAGAAGAAGAGATATAGATAAATCAAGAAAGATAATGATGCTATATGACTGATATTAGGTGAAGTAACTAATATCAGCATCATGAACTATAAGTTGCGTTAACAAAAAGGACAAAGGCACACGTATAGACATACGTGTCAGTAAATGTAAGAATGGTGGATGATATGAAGAAAAATGTAAGGGTAAAATTCAAATACCCTCAAAATTTAGTAAGGTGATTAGAGAAGTGAAAGTTCTAGAAATACGTCATAAGGATTGTCAGAATAGAACAGCAGCAATAGAACTGCTATAAACGAAGGAAAGACGTAACAAATATAACAAGTAAAAGACAAGACAAGAGTCGATACTAGTACAAAGAGATCAAGATATTTAAAGACAATTAAAATCAAGATATAAGTGCTAAGGAAGCATAAAGCGTATAGGACGACAGTGAGTTGAAATTATTCCTTGACTTTGGGAATTGTAAAGTAAATGGAGTATAAATATTAGAAACAATCGGAAAACCCTTCAAAAGAAGACGAGAGATAGAATAAGAAAGAAGTTAAATGAAGGTTAGCTAACGAGAAGGATTCTCGAAACAGTTAGACTTAAAAGAAACATGCGAGATTCTTATGAAGTTATTATAAATAGGGAATTGTGACATAAAGGAGAGACATTTTTGACTGACAAGTCAATTAATGACTCGAGAAGATTTTTAAGGACTAATCAGAGAAAGTCAAGAAGATAAAAATACCGGTAGAATCGGCCAACGAAGACGATCGTATAAGCTATACGGTTAAAGTCAACACAAAGAGAAGTACATATAGCAATGGGGAATGTACGAAGGATCACGACCAACAGAATAACATAAAGTTCACAATAGCTTAAGCAAAGCAAGTAAAAGTTGAAGGAAGCAAAGGAGGTATCAATCTCAACTACGTTGAGAAATAGCAAGTATGATAAACAAGGTACAAGTTGAAAGAGATTAGCTAATCAAGAATAAAATATTAGATAACTGTAGAGAGAAATAAGAAACGACGATAAACAGTTAAGGAAGAAAGATGATATCGTTAGATAATAGCAAGCATTAAAAGTCATAGATTGTGCTTATAAGAGAAAATACTCATAGAAGTATGAATGAAGTAAGTACGTCATTAAAGAGATAGCCGATACGTCGTGATTATTCACGTATAAAAGAGACAAGTAGCGACTCGATGATGATTAAGAATGAAACAGTAGACTTGAAGGATACCGAGTGAGGATTAGTCGACGCTAATAAGGACAGAAGAAAGATCACAATCAGTTGTACAAGACGTCAGGATTACGATATCGGTGATACGCCTTGAGCCACACTATTTTAGAAAGATGACGAATAGGACAAATGTAACAGTAAAAAGATTCTCAGCTATGCTACGACAAGAGACTACTATGAGCAAGATAGATAATCGATTAATGATAAGTACAAAGTCACAACTATACAAGACAGGAAGTTATGAGAAGAGAAGTAAAAGTTAAAGTACAAGAAAAGATACAACTATTATGTATTAATGGACGCTAAGGAGGCAATAAGGATAAGTTAAGATCCCAACAAGATTTATGAAAATTCGAGGAAGAATTTTTATAAGGGGGGAAGAATGTAATACCCCAAAATATTTAATTATCTAATTGGACCACGTGTCGAGTTTAGATTCGACAGGGTGGCGAAATCGGAAAGATTTTTATAAAGATTGAGATAAATAAGTTTTAGTAGGTCGGTTTTAGAAAAGATTATTACGAAGAAAATTTATATTATATTTCAATTCTAAAGTTGGAATTGGAATTAAATGGAAAAATGGCGAGAAAAGTCTAAAATAGGGCACAGGGACCAAAGTGGTAATTTAGCCACTTTGTGTCGAAAATAGAAATATTGGATTTTTACGGGAAAATGTTAATATTGAGTTTCGTATTAATTATCGGAGACAATTAATACGTATAAGTCATAATAAAAGAAATTAACGATTTAGCTATGGACTAAATCGTGCGAAAGAAAAGTTTAAAGGATGAATGATAAGAAACAAAAAGAACAAGGACCAAAGTGAACCTTTAGCCAAGAAATATAAGAAACCAAATTCAAAGAAAGAAGATCAGAGAAGGATCGAGAGAAAACAGAAAGCTATCGCCGATTTCCGTCGTTTCGCCGCCGTTTCTCCGTTCGACGTCCGATTCGAGCGATTCAAGCGGCGATTTCTTCAGAATTGAAAGCTCTATCATCTCCGGAAATTAAATTAAGGTAAGAGGTCGGGTTTTGGCATGAAAATGATGGGTTTGTTGGCTGTTTTGGTTAGGATTAAGTTTAGGTTGAAATTTGACGTTTTTGAAGTTATTATGGCGTTTTTGAAGAAACCGAGATATGGGTATTGAGTGTGGGTGTGTGAAGCACGTCGGGGTTATGGCGAAACTCCGGAAAATTTGATTTCCGGAGCTGTGCACGTGGTGCACGTCCGTGCACCACGGGTGCACGAACGTGTACTGGAAGTACACGAACGTGCACCTAGCAAGGTACACGATCGTGTACCTAACGTACACGAACGTGCACTTTTCATGGTGCACGAACGTGTACTTGAGTACACGAACGTGTACCTACCGAAGGGCACGCCCGTGCACCCTGACTCACCTCTATGCATATGCAAATTATAATTGACCTAGGTGTTTGACGTTTTGAGTAATTTGACTCTAAAGGACGGGATTCGGACTTTGAGAATTATTAATCTCGAGATTAGCTCGACGTTTTAGATAAATAATCATAGTGGAAAACGTCAAGGACGTTAAGCGATTCTCAATTATGAGAAATAGTATTCGCTAAGTCGTTAATACGACTAAAGTTATTAAATACGTAAATAAGTATAAAATGAAACTAAACCCTAAAACTTAGAAGTATTATATATATTAAAGTATAAGTTTCACGTCTAACTATTAAACGATTTATCAGACGTGTCAGCGAGTAGTGGAGTCAGTAGAAGCGGACTAGCGAGAGCGTACTATCAGATCGATCATATCATTACTTGGATTGCGGTCACTGTGAGTTGTACTTTTACTTTCATGTATTATATATATTAAAATTATTTTATGGAAATATATATATACTGTTTTCACGCATCGCATTACATACAATTGATTGAATGTTATATGTTTATTTAATTTCTATATGTGAGAACTAGTATGCGATCCGAAGAAACTAGCTACCTATTGGGTGTCAATAGGCTGTGTGATCACCAGTATCGAGTCAGTCTAGTATGTTTGCATTGAGAAATGACTTGACACAGTTGGGAGCTGATGATGAATATGAAATTTACGATTGGGTATATGATTTGATACGAGTGAGTACTAGGCTACGGTGTAGTCTGGAGTCCCCGTATCTAGTGGCTGGGCCACCAGCGAGTTGGACTCGCGATTGATATTTACGATTGGGTTGAATGATAATGATTATTTGAGAAATGTGTCGCATGCTAGGATATTAGTTTCGTACGGATCAAATACATGTTTATATGTTTTATATTAATATTTTCTTGAGATGCGATGCTATATTTTTATTAATACCGTTAGTAAATGTCAACTCACTCAGTATTTCCCCAAATACTGACCCCTCACCTTTGATGTCTTTCAGGTGCTTATCTTGTGGACTTAGCTAGAGACCAATTTTGAAGTCCAGAAGTCAGCTGTATATGTTAGTTTCTGACTTCTGGGAATGCTGCAGTAGTGGTCCTGTGTCAAAAGAATAGTAGCCTAGACAGCAGTTCATTTTTGATTGTATATATTAACTGCTTTCATTGTTTATATGCTTTTTGATAGGCTACGTACTTTGTATATAATCCACGGCCCCAGATGCCAGTGAGATGTTTGAAACACTAACTGATGTATATAGTACCGCGGGACCAGTTCGTACAGGGTACGGTAACTAGAGCCCGCGAGTTTTTGAAACAGTTAGTGTACATGTCTGATTATATGATATATATAAATGTGTTGCTTCCGTTGTTTAATGTTAAATGTTTAATGAATTCATTTATTATTTGCGGAAAATTTATTGTGATTTTAGGCTTGCTACGGGTTCCGGAGCTACCACTCCCGTTCCCTAGCGCCGGTTGCGGCTCAATATTTTGGGTCGTGACACATAGCTATCTCTTTTCACTTTACATGATGTTTTAATTAGAACTGCTGATTTGGTGTGTTTAGGATACATGTTTAGGTAGTTTTATCTATTTTTGTCATAAACTGCTAATTGCCGTATTTACTAAACTTAGTAATATTGCTAGGATGCCATACAAAATTGATTAGAAACATGATATTAGGCTATTTTAATACATTTTATAACTCAATTCTAGTTTTTGTTTGATTTAAATACTTAGAATGCATGTTAGGACGTTTTATGTTTTTCTTACCATGAATGTGTTCTAGCTTAGATCTCCATGATTTCACATCATAATTATGTCGTTTACCTAATTTAGGATGTTTTATTAGACGTGTATTGATTATAGTGCATGCCAATGTGCTTTTAAGGCATTTTAAGGTTTTTTTAGTGTTTTTTATGAAATCCTGAGCCAAACGGCGAACTACTGCTCCCCCTTAGAACCGCCGCGATCGGCGTGTGGAGTGGCGCCTCCGCCACTCTCAGTAGTGCCGTGATCATCCTTTTCCATGACCCAGATTCAACTCTCAGATCTTCCAAATTCCAGTTTGACCTTGTTTTCGGGTTCGTTTGAACTCGGAATTACGGGTTCTTTTGAAGTTGGAATAGACCCCGGTTCAAAATAATAGAACCATATCGACGAGACGAAGAACTTCCGTATTATGCTTGTGATCCAGTTCTGACCACACCCAGGGT
Source organism: Mercurialis annua (assembly GCF_937616625.2). Taxonomy (NCBI): domain Eukaryota; kingdom Viridiplantae; phylum Streptophyta; class Magnoliopsida; order Malpighiales; family Euphorbiaceae; genus Mercurialis; species Mercurialis annua. The sequence goes on along the minus strand of NC_065570.1, from coordinate 50,026,754 downwards.
AAAAATGCAGCGAGTTCTAGACACTCCAATCAACAAGATTCAATAGTATTTCTTACCTTACATGTATATCCCCTACATATGAGCATGTTATTGGGTTTTCTAGGTTCATAACGTAACGAAATTTCAAAAATATTATTAAAAACCCCAAAACAAGATCCATGTAATTCGAAGAGACAGACAAGTTGCATAATTAATACTTATTCGAATGTCGAATTCAAACAACAATGTAGGAAAAAAGGAGGTGGTTCACTTTGATGATAACTTGCCTCGGTTTAGAAACGCCTCCAAAAGAATGCGTTCTCTACTAATATCCACACAAACAATTTTTTTGTTTTATAAAACATTATCTATATATAAATGAAACAACCTCGGATTGAAGATGAACAAAGGATAATCTAACCCTCTAAGTTGGTACAAAATATTAAAAAAAAACAATTCTATAAAATTGATAAAAAAAACTCCAATCTTTGCCATTTCGTATTAAAAATATCCTCCCACGACCGCATCCCCAAGAGTGAAACACACTCCAATTTAGAATGATAAAAAATTTAAAAGGACCCTTCATATTTATTTTATTCTTCAAATTGGCACTTAAAAGAATTTAAAATTCAATTATTCCTTTATAATTCTAAGAGTTTAAATATTGTATCAATTTAAAGAAAGCAATTAGCGGCCTTTTTGCCCTTTTTTTGTTTTACTTTTCTTCTTCTTCTTCTTTTTAGTGTAGGATTTCTCTTTACCCCTTCATCTTTTTTCTTCCTCAACGAACGACGCCACTTTTCTTTTTTGTTTACGTATGGTCACCACTTTTTTTTCTTTTTTTTTCTTCTTCTCCAATGAATGGCGAAACAACGAACCGTTGTTTTCTCGCCATGTCTCCCCGTCGACTAACCGTTGTTGCTCCTCTACGTTTCTTCAAAGAAGAAGAAGAAAGAAACAATAGATGGAAGAATGTCAATGAATGGCGATGAACGATGATGCTGATGAAACGAACGTCTTCTAATGAAGGACGAAACAAATGGCGGTAATGATGAATGATGAAACAAACGCCTTTTAATGAAGGATGAAATGAATGGCGGTGCTGATGAATGATGAAACGAACGATTCATTACTGATGAATGACAAACTGCGACGAATGGCGGCGTTGCTTTTTCCAGACGAAAGACAGTTACAAACGGCGACAATAGTCGGTGGTGGGGGGATGTAGCAAGAGCTAAAGGGTGCTGATTAGGTTAATTAGAGTTTTAATTAGAATTTTAAGGTTATTTATTAGGATTTAATTAGGGTTATTAAGATTAATTAGTATTAATTTTTTAATTAGGTAATCCATATTTTTTTGTTAAAGGGGTGAAACGTTACGGTTTAGCAAATGTTGAGATTGTTTTGACCCACTTTTGTGAAATCGACTTTTTTATACTTTGTGCAAACTTGAAGGGTGAATTGATCTTCTATTCCATTAGAAATGCTATTACTATCAAACGGCTAATCAATATCCACGTAGGATGACACGCAATTGAATTTTATTGTTTAAACATTTTCTTCTCCTTCACCCAAAAAGAGCGAGTGACTCAGGTGAGTGACTCACTGAGTCAACTCGTCTCTTTCTCTTTCTCTCTAACCAAATCAAAACCTTCTCCTCTCTTTACCTGAGACAGCATTTTCTCTTTCTTTAATTTAATTTCCAAATATACCCTTTCATCTTTTCCGAATACAAAAAATCAAACGGCCCACAGCCTTCCACGTCAGCATCGTCTTCTCCACCTCCTCCCTCCTCCTGTCATCATCATCCTCTTTGCCTCTTCCTTTATTATCCTTTTCTTTTTATATTCTAATTCTTATTATTTAGGGTTTCCTTTATTTACGCCCACAAAAAATTACAATTTTTTCTCTCTTATGGTCGCAAAAACTTTCTGATTTCGCCGCCAAAGTTCAGTCTCTCACTTGAAAAGGTAATGATTTCAATTGGGTTTTCTTTTTTCTTGCCAAAGATTGAATTTTTTTTATTTGGGCTCTTTTATTTTTGAGGAATCTATCTGGGTTCTCTAATTTATTGTGCTTGCTTGCTTTTTTTGATTGTAAATGTTGAATAATTTAATTTGTTTTTCTAGGGTTTTGAATTGGGAAATTGAAAAGCTTTGGGTGTGATTATGGCTATTGAGAAGAATAATAGCTATAAGGGTTCTAGGTTTGATCCAGAGATTTCTCCCAATAGTGGGGAGAGTATGTCTAGTGATGATGATGATCATGATGAGGTTCAGCGTCTAGGCGGAGCTGTTTCCGCTGCTGAATCTGATGATATTGATGTTGAGGATGATGAGGAGGATGATGAATTTGATGATGCGGATTCCGGGGCTGGATCTGATGATTTTGATTTGTTAGAGTTAGGAGAAACCGGGGCTGAGTTTTGCCAAATTGGGAATTTTACTTGTAGTGTTCCTTTTGAATTATATGATCTTTCGGGTTTGGAGGATATATTGTCTATTGATGTTTGGAATGATGTTTTAACTGAAGATGAGAGGTTTAACCTCACTAAGTATTTGCCTGATTTGGATCAGTTCACGTTTATGCAGACCCTCAAAGATCTTTTCGAGGGTCAGAATTTTCATTTTGGTAGCCCTATTAAGAAATTGTTTGAGATGTTGAAAGGTGGTTTGTGTGAGCCAAGAGTTGCTCTTTATCGGGAAGGTTTGAGTTTCTTTCAGAAGCGGAAGCATTACCATCTCTTGAGGAGCCATCAGAATAACATGGTTTCTAATATATGTCAGATAAGGGATACATGGTTTAATTGTAGGGGGTATAGTATTGAAGAGAAGCTTAGGGTCTTGAATATAATGAAGAGTCAAAAGAGTTTGATGAATGAGAAGATGGAGGAAGATTTAGAGAGTGATTCGTCGGAGAAAGACGAGTTTGGTGATGAGCCATGGAGCAAAAGGGTTAAGGATAGGAAAGGTGCACTGAAATTGGGCTGTAATACGGGTTATGATGTTGGTGCTAATTTGGAATTTCCTTCGCGAATGCCTTCCATGGGTTTGGAGGTGTCAAAGTATGGGAAGCAGAACCAGAAAGGTATACTGAAGTTGTCTGGAGCAAAACCTCTGTCAGCTAATGAGGCGACTGGTCAGTTTCCTTCTCTTTACCATGGAGTGGACATTAATTCTCGGCCATTTCGAGGTTTTCCGGTGCCAGTTTCTCATCAAAAGGCAATGGGATATGACTCAGGCACAACACTCAGGCAAAGAGATCAGATGAGAGATGATGATTACGATGATGATGCTGAAGATATGATATACGGAATGAGAATGGAGCGAGACCGAAATATGGCATACAGCGGTCTGATGGAAAAATCCGGGGTTTCAAAATCAGGAAAGAAGCATGACCTCTTAAGAAGTGATGAATTAGGCACTGACAATTTTATGGGCGTTCCTTTCTCTTCAAAGAATGATTTGCTTGCCTATGGGAGGAATAGGAATATGAATCAGCTGTCCGAAGTGAAACGGTCTGCAGGTAAGCCATCAAATCTTCGAACTTCCCATGAACTTGGCAAAAGGGTCAAGGAGAATTTTCATCAATATGCTGGTGGAGGTCAGATGAAATCACTGAAAGGCAGGACACCACCACGGCTAACTCTGAAGGGTAATCTGGCTGACATGTCAGATCATGGTGATCCAATATGGCATGGAAAGAAACAAGCACTTGCTTTCCCTGTAGATTCCTCTATGATACCTGAGGACCGGAATATGAGAAGCAAGAAATGGAAAACAGGGAAAGAGTATCATGATCTCAATTTTAAAACTTATGGATCCGCATCTCCTCAGGTGAATGATAGTACTCTGCTTTCTGAATTGAGAGCAAAACCACCAAGGGAGAAGATCAGAGCAAATTTAGTACAGAATGGAGGACTGGATAAAGGAGCAAAGAAATCAAACAGGATATATGCCAGAATTGAAGATACAGAGTCAGACTCATCTGAGCATTTTGATAATGACGATGAGGACATCAATCCTTTGATGAGAAGCAAAAGTACTTATTCTAGTGGTATGATGGAGGGTTCTCGTCCATTGCTATTGAAATCTGGCTTTGATGGTAAAAAGGGAAAATTTATTAAGAAAGAAATGCAAGAGGACACACTGGCTTTTGATGGAACGATAGATTTTTCCAGAAAAGCGGGTGGCTTTAATGAGCTTGGGGATATGCCGGAGTGTTTTTCAAAATCTAAACAGAAGGGGAAGATGTGTGACAGCAGTCCATTGCATAATAGGCTTTCGGAAAAAAACTCTCCCTTTAACTTGGCTAAAGCTAAGGATGATAATGACAGGAAGAGAAGTCGCAAATTAAGCAGGAATGGCCAGTTGCAAGAATCTGGTGAAAATTTGTATATATCCTCATCGAAGGCCTACCCTTCTGACCGGAAGCTGAGGGAAGTCAGCCATGGTTATGCTATTGATGAGGAGTACAATTTGGTTGAAACTTCTCTGTTAAATGAAAATGGGCTAGGCAGATTTGGAAAGAAAGGACAGGGGAGTGAAGCGTATATGCATGATTTAGGGTCTAAACCATTGGCGAAGAAACGGAAAGCAAAGGAGGAATTGATTGATTTTGATGGAAGAGATGAAGATGGTATAATGCAGTTTAATATTAGGCAGCAAGTTGATGATTCTATTTCATTGAAGAAAAAGGGGAAAAGTAGATTGGAGGCTGACATTGGCACCTCAGAAATGGAACCTCTTGAACCACCCATTACAGAAATGGGGACTGCAGACATGGATATCGAAACTAAACCACCACCGAAAAAGCCCTACACTCCGATTACGCCTACTGTTCACACTGGTTTCTCATTTTCTGTTATACATCTTCTATCTGCCGTTCGCATGGCGATGGTCAGTTCTCTTCCAGAAGATTCCTTAGAGGTTGGAAAATCTAGTGAGGAGCAAAATGGAAAGCCCGAAGGTGATGCAAACGGTATTGTTTCTCATGAGAATGTTGATGCCAATAAATTAGACGATGCTGCACAGGTGAATGTGCCATCCCTTACCGTACAAGAGATTGTTAACCGTGTGAGATCGAACCCTGGGGATCCTTGTATTCTTGAGACACAAGAGCCCCTTCAGGATCTGGTCAGAGGAGTTCTCAGGATATTTTTATCGAAAACAGCACCTTTAGGAGCAAAAGGTTGGAAAACACTGGTGGCGTATGAGAAATCTACGAAGAGTTGGTCTTGGATTGGTCCAGTTTCTTGTACTTCAACAGATCATGAGACCATGGAGGAGGTAACTTCTCCGGAATATTGGGGTCTTCCTCATAAAATGCTCGTCAAGGTGGTTGATTCATTTGCTAATTGGCTGAAAAGTGGTCAAGAGACTCTTCAACAAATTGGAAGTCTTCCGGCGCCACCCGTGTCATTGATGCAGTGCAATTTAGACGAGAAAGAAAGATTCAAGGACTTGAGAGCTCAGAAGAGCCTCAATACTATTAGCCCGAGTTCAGAAGAAGTACGGGATTACTTTCGTAAGGAAGAAGTTCTACGGTATTCCATTCCTGACAGAGCATTCTTATACACAGCTGCTGATGGTAAAAAGTCGATTGTTGCTCCCTTGAGAAGGGGCGGCGGTAAGCCAACTTCAAAAGCTCGAGATCATTTCATGCTGAAGCGGGATCGACCACCTCATGTTACGATTCTGTGTCTTGTGAGAGATGCAGCATCCAGATTACCTGGAAGTATCGGCACTAGGGCAGATGTTTGTACCTTGATAAGAGACTCTCAATATATTGTTGAAGATGTGTCTGATGCTCAAGTGAATCAAGTCGTTAGCGGAGCTTTGGACCGTTTACATTACGAGCGGGATCCTTGTGTACAATTTGACGGGGAAAGAAAATTATGGGTTTACTTGCATAGAGAGAGAGAAGAAGAAGATTTTGAAGATGACGGTACTTCATCTACAAAAAAATGGAAGAGGCAGAAAAAAGATCCAGCTGACCAGCCAGAGCAAGGGGCAGTAACTGTGGCGTTCCATGCTAATGATCAATCTGGATTTGATTTGGGCTCTGACCTCAATGCGGAGCCACCCGCCACTATCGATGATAAAAGAATCGACCTTGTGTCTCATGATGTGAAACAAACTGTAGAGGACATTCCCGAGACCAGTCATGCGTCGGACCAAGGGAATGCACATCAAATGGTTTGGGGTGCTCTTAGCTTAGATCCGATACGAGAGCATAGATTGTTATGTCAAGAAAATTCTACTAACGAAGACTTCGATGATGAAACGTTGGGCAGAGAGAGACCAATGGGACTATTAAGTGCAAGTTTATCATGATATATTTTTCAGGTATCTCTCAATGTCATCATTGCCTTTCATTTCTCAGAAAGTGTTTAGTTTATGTTCAAGTGAATGCTTATTTGTTGCTTTTTAGTGAAATCCACCCATATATCTGCCATTTTAAGGTTAAGCATTTAATTTAACTGCGCCAAGCTTAAAGAATGGAATGAAAAGCTGGCACAATATTGAGGTCCAAAGGTCTATTTGTGATTCTTGCCTGACCCTGCTATATTTGATAGCTATGTAGCACAGAAACTTCCCGAGCTCTACGTTTCAGCGTTCTGTTTTTATTTTCGAAAACGCTGATAAAACTCCATAATTCTACATTTATGACCTATCCATAAAAAAGTATTATCTCATCTGTTTTCAGTTTCCGCTGCCATGTTACAAAGTCTGAGAGTCACTAGTCTGACAAAGCGGAGGTGATTATCAACATTATGATTGTTAGGAACTTAAGTACTATGATAACCCGAGTTACGTATAATTGTATTTTGTAACGAATGACATGGTTTCTTAAGCTACTGCTGGTCTTTGAGTTGGTCTCTAACATAGCTTTTGATACGTTTTGCAGGCAGAAGGTGGATTTTATTAATCACAAGACCTGGTCCCCGGTCATTCTTTCCTCCTCTACAGGGTTTTATGAGATGGTCAAATATAAATCGATACACAATGTAGAATAGCAAGAGATGGTGCCAGGCTCCAGACTATCTTCATTATTACCCTATATGCTTCTGTATTATCTTTTTTTCCTTTTTGGAATGGAATAATCTTCATTGTTTCCCTTGAAATGAGTTGATTTAGCCCCTCTCTGTACATATATTATATATATTTAGCTAAGTTAATGGTAACGTAGAAGTCTTGAGCAGCATTTATCGCTATACATTGTATAGGTTCTTCAGTTTTGTATTTGGCAATGTCGTAATGTTTGTCCTTTATTTGAAGGCATAATGCATTTTCGGCTCCTATTTTTGTTCTGTTTTTAGCTTTGGATCCCTCTATTTTTATTTGTCTAACATGGAATTCTTACATTTTCAATTTTGTAGATATTAGATTTGTCCGATATCAAAAAAAGTGTTATTGGTTAAGAGAAAAAAAGTGATTCAAGGAGTTGATGTCATCCAAATTTAAAGTACATGGACTAAATTTCAATAAGATTAAAATAAACGAGTAAATAAAAATTTCATCTCAGCTGCATTGGCACGTAAAGTATATGCACTTCATGTCTCAAATTAAAATTATAGGAAGTTAATATTGATAAATCGAAATATAAAAATTTAATATCAAATATAGATAAATGTAGGAATTCAAATATGTATTTTGCCTTTTTTTTTATAATCAATCTTGCCTTTATTGGATAATCTCAGAATTTAGAACATCAACGATAAGTTTGAAAGACCATATACCGCTCCGTACGTTCTGACATAGAATATGTTGCCTTCGCTAAACTATGAGCAACACTATTCGCAAAATGAAAAATGAGACAGCTGCTATAAAATATTATTTTTCCTTGAATATTTCCCTATAATAAAAAAATCGTTTTTCTGTTAACATTTAGGTATAGTATAATTAATTTTTTTCTTCAAAGTTTTAATTATTTGAAATTTAAAATACTATGAGGACAATAATACTTTGACATAATAAGGCAATCGTACACCGTCGAAAAAGGTCAAAAAGGATATTTTTGGATGATCAAGTCACATAATAATTATCCCGAAAATTTCTTGGGTGAAGGCCACTAAATTTTCCATTATATATTTAAACCCCTCCACTTTTACCTTTTAATAGATTTAAATCATTCAACTTTTCATTTTTATGTATAAATCCCCTTCATTTTAAAATAGTTGATAGCAATGTTTCAAGAACCGAACCCGCTGGTTCAACCAATTCATCCAAAGACATTTCCCATATATGCTGCCTGCATATATAAATGTGTTGTAAAATATCTGTTTCTTTTTTAACCAGTTGAACCATTTACCAAGCACATTTTTAAAACACCAGTTGAATGGCCTTGTCACTTGCATAACTTTCAGTGATCAAGACAAGAGTAGTTTTATAGACCAAAAATGTAAACACTCTTCTCATTTTCTCAAATTTCTGCAAAACGTATTAACTAATTGATCTCCGACACGTTCTCAAAAAAAAAAAAATTGATCTCCGAAACAACACACTATATTTAATAAACTCGTGTAAATGTTCATATTTTTTCAAACAATACCTTTCTAAATAATCCTACCCAGTGAACAAAAAATAAAAAAGAATCTATCATATTTAAGCAATCAATTAATGAATAAGAAGAGACGTAGTTCATAATACCAAACCCTTTTTTTTCTGTACACAAACCTCTTTTTCTTACCACTATACTCTATCTGCCGATTTTAACTTTTTTTTTTCTCTTAGTTAATAGCGGTGAGAGGTACTCTGGAGTCTTTCAAGGACTGCGCGGCCTCATAGACTGCAGCAATATGTTGTTTAATGTCTCCATTTGCTTGCTTGGCGGATTTCGTATCCCAGAATGATTTTAATAGTTCTTCGAAAGCAGGAGTTCTGAGTTCCTCGATTGACGCAATACTCGGTAGGTTGAAGGATCTCTTTCTTGGTGTTGAACAAGATGGTTCATCCACCTGTTTGTCGAGCATTGAAAAACATTAGCTCACAGTAGAAAAATTCAGTTACTTTCTATAATATGTTTTTCTGAGAGCGAAATGGTGTTCAGTTCTGTAATTGTGAGAGCCTATGTTGTACGGAAACTTCGAGTCCTACATTGGAGTTTCATTAGGCCTCTAAATCTCACGAACTCTATAATTAAAATCTATTCTTACAAAAAACCATGGTTTTGCTGTTTCTCATTTAGGCGTTTCTTGTTTGCGTTTGCATTTCCATTTATGCAATAGGTGAGAGCAATTAAATTATTGTCTTGCAGTATGTGTTTTTCTTTATATTCTACATGTTAAAAGTTGCTAGAACCCTGAAGATGCTTACCGCATATTCATCCTGAAGGCATTTCCCAGCATTGTCTGTAACTTCTACAATCTTGTGATAGTGGCCACCCTTTAATTCCCTCAAGTCTTCACAACAAGGAACAATCATGGAATTAAGATTTCCGCAAGCATCATGGTCAAGTTGTAACGAATCTGCAAATATGTTGTTCATCAGTGGCCAATATTAGAAACTAAGGTTATAAGATAGATTATCCGTATACATAGAGACTAGATACTGACGATCAATGCACGAGAGTAAGTTTGTGTTTCCAGCATCCACATCTTCAATAGCAGTCGATACAGCTGATGAAAAACGTGATTGTAGGGCTTGATTGGCTTCCATTCCTCCACTAAGTGAAGTAAGAAATTATATCAGTGATATTTAATAATATAGAAAGCTAAAATGATAAAGGATAATTGGCAGAAATGACTTACCTAACAATGGAATTCACAGAAGAAACATTGCTTTTTTCTAGGTTGAGCAAGGCTTCTTGAGCATCCCTCCACTGTTGTGCTCCCATTCTTGCCTTGTTCAAACTGGCCAGATTATGATTGAAATTGGTTCAGATGAGAAACTAAGCACTCAATACTCTACAAGTATGAGAAAGAAATGCAAATCAATAGCCATTACCATTTATGGAGAACATCCTCCAGATCTTTCTTTCCATTGTCCACTGCATTCGTGTCCTCGAGATGATTAGTTTCTGTTTTCTCCATATGGTTATTCCATTCGGCCTTAATAGAAGATGAGGAATCCTGCATGGTAGCCATTTCTTGCTGTATCTTACTAGTTCTGCTATTTGCGCTCTCCCGCATGTCATGCAATGCCATTTGAACCTATAAACATAACACATCAGGATACCACTGGAAGTATACTTGTATGATCTCAGGCGCACTCGGGAGAGCTAGAAACATTAAAATGGAACTCATACCAGTTTCTTCTTTCTGTCATTGGAACTTGCAAGCAACTCTGCAACTTTTGCCAGCAATTGCCTTTCTTCATTAGCAGCACAGTCCTGCAGTGAATGAAATGCAATGCAATAATAAGCATAAAAAAGGGCCTAGCACTGGTCCAGTAATTTTAGAAATCCATTGTAAGTTTGTAACTACCTCAAATTTCTTTTCGAGATCAGACAATTTCTGATTGTTGACTATTTGGGCTTCTTCCACGATTTCGGATAGGTTGGAGGCATGCGAGTCTAGAGTCTTGAAGAAGTTTACCGTTATCTTAGAAACTGATCGTGCACTTTCAACTCCTCTAGAATGTGCCTATATCCAATAAGAAAATACATCAGTTATTTAAAAGCGACAATATATAAACACTGGTTAACAGCAAGCTATAGTAAAAATTATCCAATTACAAACCTCACGCTGCTGCTTTGCAAACGCAGTCAGCTTGTCCTCTTGAATATGTAGACTGCTTTGGAGATCATTTAGTAATGTATCAGCTTCCGTAGCAATTCCTTGGAAAAGCTGAAAGAGTATATAACTCATGTCAAAGAGAATTAAAGAGTTCACATTTTAAATTTTAGTCAACTCCAGTCAAAGATATAGTCAAAAAGTAAACTTTAACCAAAACTAGCTGTAAGAAACTTACACCCTCAAGAGCATGCGAATGCTTGGAAACTTCAGAATTTAGATTGTCAAAAGTTAACCGAGAGTTTCCCTCAAGTTTCTTAGCCATTTCATCCAGAGCTTGGATACCAGATCCATACATGGTTTTCAGCTTTCCAACCCTTCCTCGAAGTTCTTCAGTAGCCTTTATGCATACAAATAAAATTTGTAATGTTACCAATTATAGTGAGGCAAGTTAATAACTTCTTTTGTGAGGCTTACCTCAGCCTTTGTTGATACAAAAGTCTGCATGTCTTCCTCCATATCTTTGAGTTGCTTCTCCTGCTGAGTTACAGAAATTGCCACGGTCTTGTGCAGGGTATCAAGCTGTTGGGTCAATTGGGACTGAAATTTCTGGATAAGTACTCTATTTCCATCTTCAATTTTGTCTTTCCGCTCTGAAAGAAACCACTATTAGCTATAAAGATCAGTACTTCCAAGAAAGATAATACCCAACAACAAAGTCAAATATCAAACTGATACAAACCAATTTTGGCAAATAAATTGGAAATATCTGATGCAGCATTTTCAAGTTCTTCTCGAAGTTCAAAAGCACGTTCAACAAGAGTTTTCTCTGAAAGATTAACAAAGGCCATTATTGTTAAGCTCATAAATAACTGGAAATTTGAAAAATTAACACTTTTAGTACCTTCTCCTCTACTCTTTTTGAATCAGAAGAAAACTTGAATTGAAAGCACAAACTAAAAGTTGCATGCAAACAAAAGAAAAGCAAGCTCACCGGATTTGAGGAGATTAGATATCAAAAACTCCTTCTCTTTTATTGTTGCATTTGCCTGTCGGTGTTTTTCTTCGAGATCAAACAAGGAATTTTCAGTTTCCTCTAGCTTGTTCTGTATCAGCAAAGTGGAGAACAACTTCAGATTTAGTATGATAATAGATCAGGGAAATCTGCATGCTGAACACCTAAACGCAGTTACCTCAGTTTTTTCGAGTTTCTCACTTAGTTCTGCAGTCAAAAGTAGTTGGGAATTGTAAAGCTCCTGAAGCTCCATTGTTTGCTGAACATAAGTGAAGACAAATAATTAGTTTCCGTTTTGACATGCAGTTGGGTAAGACGGCTGTGAAATGTGCCCTTAATGGAACATACCTTGTCTTTAGATTCTGAGTCAAGTTCCATGCGCTCTATTTTCTCAGCCATTGCCTGGGAGGAGATTGATATATCAAGTCAACAATAATTTGATTTCACGGTAAAACTCAGTCAAGTGAGGGGGTGCAACATCAAATTATATGGTATGAACTAAACCTTTTTTTCTGCCTCTTCTTGCAGATAACGATCTCGCGGTATATAGATTCCATTTTTCTCTCTCGCAGCATACACCTCTGTTAGAACGCAAAATAAATTATTTGACATAAATTAATTTTTGCAGACATTAAGCTGCACTTGTTTTCAATTTATATTCAGTATAAGCAGTACCTTGCTTTAGCCTGTCAATTTCAGTGTACAGATCCTTGATCATTGCAGATTTCATCATCTTCTGATTAATCTGAAAAAACAACCAGTATAAAATATGGAGGTTGTAAGCAAAGATAACTCAAAGAATAAGCAAACCATGGATAGAAATAAATGAATAAGCAAGTGAACACAAGAAGCAGTTCATGAGTGACTACTAACCTCTGGTTTGTTCTTGATATTCTTGGCACGATGTGCATAGTCTAGAGTGCTAAGAGTTTCTTCCAGGCAATGAATAGATGGTGATATAGTGGCAATTATACAAGTCTTTGTTTTCCCTCCCAATGAATCCCTTAGTAACCTTGTTAATTTGCTATCCCTGGAAGTCCATTCATGTTTCCATTAATATGATTCGTAGAGTTCATAAACATGGGAGGAAAAAAGTGAGAGATCATACTTTTTGCATGTAATACCTGTATGGAACATGACCAGAATGTTCAACGAGTGCATTAATCACACGGCCGAGTGTAAGCAAACTCTTATTGATCTCTCCTGCCTCTCTTGCTCTGCCCTGCAAGATTCATTTGTTTTTTTCAGGATTAAAATTCAAATATAAATTGTTAACAAGACATTATTTAATTAGAAAAGCATATATATCAAAACCAACATTTTATAGAAGTTTCAAAAGTTAAACAATTTAGTTTGACCAATACACAAATCTCATACACGGTGGATGACTATGCTTTCTTTCAGGCTATTTTAACAATTATCAAAGAGTAGAGTGCAATCATCATGGTTAGACCAACCTCTCGTGCACCAGAACGTGAAATATTCTCTGAACCAGCAAGGTCAACAAGGTTCAGCTTTCCACACTTGATCATCTCCTCCCCCTCTGGAGTACATTCTTTAGTGTGAATAGTGATAGAAAATATTGAGTGAGAACGACTACTTTGCTTGTTAAGTAAAGTCTCCGCTGTGCGCCTCTTTGCAGAACCCTTCTCCAAGATTTTATAAATTTCATTTGCAGTACATACTATCTCTTCTTCCAAGCCTCTAACAAAAACACCCCCTTTTCCATCTTCCATAAGAGCTATTGGTTTCTTAGATTTATCATCAACAAATTTTGTAGTTTCTTCCAGCGCCAAAAGATCTGAAATTTCTTCATTGTATAGCTCTAAAAATGTAACTTTCATGCTATACTCAGCATTCTGAGCTTCAAGAATGTCAAAAATTTGTTTAACTGCTCTTGGAATGACACCAGCATCGCTTGGAAATTCCCCATTCTACAGAAGACAATATGCACAATTTGAAAAAAGTTGGAAATTTTAAAAAGACAACAAATGTGCATGTCTAGCAAAATCAAACCTTTTTCCTGCCTCCTCCTTCCATTGTGTATGTCTTTCCTGTTCCTGTCTGACCATAGGCAAATATGGTGCAGTTATAACCTTCTAACACTTCAAACACAATTGGCGCCACCGCCATGTCATACAAATCCTTTTGTTGGGACGTTGGGCCAAAAACCTAAAACAAAGTAAGAAAATAATAACAGATATCATATCTGTAACTAAACAACTAAAAACAAAAAATAGAAAATTCCATTATCTTTTCATTTTCCTAGCTTCAGAATGGGCCACGAACAAACTTACCTTATCAAACAAAAAAGTTCGATCAATCTGCTTGTTAGCGATATTCTGAACAGCAGCAACTTCCCTTCTACCCTCATGACAAGTAATCACCACTGGAGTATGCACTCTCATCTCATCATCACTCAACGGCCTGCATTCAAAAAAAGACAAACCCAAAACTCAAATGCTACGCCAATCACTCTACTTCCTCAACATTAATTCACAAACTAAACAATGCAACACAAACTAAACAATGCTACCCTCATAAAACAACAAAAACAACCCATAGTTAAGGAATCAATAACAATTCAATAAAAAGCACCAAATTCATACCTGCAACGCACAATGACTTGAACATTGACACCTTTATCCTTATCATGCTTACTATTAGAAGAAGACGACGTCGAAGAGCTAAAATCAGCTCCAGATCTTGCCGCTTTATCGCTCGAACGCGGCGTTTGAGAGGGCGAAAGTGACACCAATCCACCTCCTCTTCTTTGTGAATCCATCCTCTTAATAGTTTTAACCTCTCTCTTTATCTACATCAAACAATCACCCCAAACTTCAAATCATAAACAAAACCAAAACCTAACTCGCACAGTCAACTCAGCAAATTAAACAACAACTCAGTACAAAACAATACTCAAATTCAAGTCAAATCAGGTCACACATTTCAAACATTATCATCAAAATGCACATTAAACCATTAAATTAATGCTATAATCTTAAAACCTGCACATTTTACATAAATTTAAAACTAATTATGAATTATAAACGCACAAGATCGATCCAGAAGAAGAAGAAGAAGAAACGTACATTCATGATCAAAATAAAGAATCTGAAGCGAATTAAACTTACAAATTATTTATTGATTGTCTGCAACAATGGATGGTAGAGAAATCAAGTGAAATTTTAAGATTTTTTTAAAAAAATTTATAATTTTCTAATAATAAACGAAATGAATTTTGATATCAGAGGTAGAGAGAGATTAGAGAGAGTGTGAATTGTAAGTTTAAAATGAGAGATGAAAAAAGCGTTAAATGTTAATGCCGTTACTGATTCTGCTTCGTTACTAGCTGAGGACGGCCTTTTTACTAGTAAACGCCGTTAATTAGATCCCGTATGTATCCGACCGTTAACAATCTGCAATTTCTTATATATATATATTTGGTTTTTTTTCTCTTTTTGTTTTTGAAAGTTTTTGAATTCTAAATTCTGTTTAGGGGAATAACACTTACTACTTTGCTTCTTATTTACCATATTATCCTCTCACATTTTTCTTTAGGTTTGCAGAAAATAATAGTCATTAAACATTTAATATAACTAGTAACAGAAATTATATCTAAAATTTAAATTTTAATATATTATATAACTTAATTATAAATTAGTTAACAAATATCCAATTAAAATAGTTTTCATTAATACTAATTATTCTATGAAAGATTCAAATTAAAAATATATAGAAATAATAAATGACAAACCTTTTAATATCTTCATGGAGGAGACACATTTGAAATTTTGCTAACAGCTAGTAATATTTTGATTAAAAAAATTATAATTGAAGCAAGCTTGAATTGGTAAGTAGGGAAAATAGAATAAAAATTAAAAAATGACAAGTATTATTCAAATGCATATAACTACAAATTTGACTTTGTAAAACATGACCATTAATCAAATAAAACCAAAATAAGTACATACTTGCAGAAAACAAGCCATATGTTGTAACTAAAATGAATTTGGAAAGCTTATAATTATTTGTTTTTCACTTAAATTTGATCTATTTGGTAAGTTAGGGTATTAATGCTCAAATTAGAAACAAATTTAGAAAGCTAAGGATGTTGTGATATATAGAGTGAGCATTCCATAGCTTTTTCTATATGCAGTTCAGTAATTGAATTTAACTATATTTTTAAGCAAATCCATCAAAATTTAAATATCTAGCCGTATCAAAACTAAATAATAAATATTCAAAAATATAAAATTTAACCGATTGAAATATTTGAGTGACTCGGTAATACCAATAAAATTATAATGTGAAGTAAGAAAATAATACTAATAATTAAATTATTGAATCAAATTTGTAAATTAAAAACAAACTGAATGAAAATTTATTATTAATAAAATTTAATCCTATTAATACCTGTATGCACATTTAAATAAAACCTTCCAATTAAATTAATTAAACTCCAGTCAGTTTATTTGATTAATTCGGGTTGTCTAAAGTTTTGCAAACCCTAGTGATATTTGTGCATATAAAATACATTTTAGTTTCACTTGATGAACACCTAAAAGTTCATATATCATGCTTTTCATGCCGGCTTCATTACAATACATTATCTTTCGAATTTATTGAATGATTGGTACTTTGTTTCGTAAATTTGGAATACAAAATTAAAATTTGTGTTGCTAAGAATAGGATAAAGAATGTCATTTCCTAGTCTTTTATTTAAATTTTCAGAAATATTCATATGTGACTATAATTTTTTTATATTAATGCAGTTTTTTTTTCAATATTTTAGAAGCTAAATACGAATTACTAAGATTAGGAGTAATTGATCCTTTTTTAGAATAAAACCATAATACTTCATTGAATTAAAGTTGCTTTATCAACCAGGATATAGGAAAAAACATCTTGAAGAGCAAATTCCATCCAAAATTAATGATCATTAGTCTCTAACAACGCCATTCTGGCTAATATATAAGTAATTGATCTTGTATACTTAAGATAACCCGAAACGTTGAAATTAATTTCACATACTCTAATAATTTTTTTTCCAGAAAGATTAAAATCCTCATTAAAAATCGATTATAAGAGTCTCACATCTTACTACACCAATTGGGTTAGAAGATTGTCATAGAATGATCTAATACTTTTAAAAATTCCGACATTTTAGCCACTTTTCGATCCTATCCTAACGTTAAAAAATCATCAATTTTACCATATTTTGTATTTTTGTGTGTCAATTGTACTCTGAAATATAAAATTGACGTTTTTTTTATTTTAAAAAAATTCAACACGTTCTCCATGTCTAGCAAATATTAATTGTATGTGTTTAAAATTTATTTAGATTTAGTTAAATAAATTAAGAATTTAAATTAGTTTTAATTTGATTATTTTTTTAGTTAGTTTTTAAAAATAAAGGACTTATTAGTACTTTTTTGAATGGAAATGAATTTACTTTTATCTTTATACTTAATTAATTGAATGATTTCATCATTTCAATAAAAACATTGACAAAAAATAAAAAATTGGAGTTCAATTGAAACGAGAAAATGCGAAATAAATTGACCAGTTTTCAACGTCAGGGTAGGATTGAAAAGGTGATAAAAGGTCGGAGTTTTTTAAGGTATTAGACCTTATAGAATTCTGTATCTCTAAGTCATTCAACTATAGCCAGAGAGTTTGATGGTTTTAAATAGTTTTGCCCAGGAATGGACCACTCTTCTTGCGTGATTCCTTACTACACACGCTCCTACCACACATTGTGATTCAGCCTTAAAAGCTCCATTAAAATCTATTTTGAACTCAGAAATAGGTGGAGGAAACCAGCGAACATAAGCTTTAGCAGGTTGGACAATGCCGAGACTCCTATTTTTTGCCAGTCTTCTTCTTGAAACCGAGCTAATTTCCTTACGGAAATATGCTGCTTCCTGAAGGATTTCCGCTGTCCACATTTAAAAATTTTAATTAATGTGTTTCTTACTCTCC
The DNA here is from genome assembly GCF_937616625.2 of Mercurialis annua. Taxonomy (NCBI): domain Eukaryota; kingdom Viridiplantae; phylum Streptophyta; class Magnoliopsida; order Malpighiales; family Euphorbiaceae; genus Mercurialis; species Mercurialis annua. The sequence continues at coordinate 50,009,100 of NC_065570.1, read as the reverse complement.
AAATTGACCACATAATCCAAGCAAATTTAGACATAACATCAAACTGATTTCCCACTTCCTTTAGCCTGTTAACAAGAAACAACCAGACCCTAATAATTGAGAATGTAAGCAGTTCAGCTAAGGAGGGTGAAATGTCAGAACGGATCTAAGCCGCTTCTGCAAACTGATAGAGAAACATAGGTGCTCCAAAGATTCTGAATAAGTGCACCTTGAACATAGAGCAGATTTCTCTAAAAGCCGCTTATGAATATTCTCATTGCAAAAAGACCATTACGAATACACTTCCAAAAGAAACATCTCACATTTGGAGATAGGTTTAATTTCCATAAAAATTTCCAAGGGCCAACAATCTTCGGGTTTGGGACGAAACCTATAGATGCTCCGAAGGACAAATGATAGGCTGAGTTTACAGTAACTCGGTCTGACTTGGATCAGTGCCAAACAAAGCAGTCTTCTTGACCCGTTATACTAATGGAAATTTTTAAAACATCTTGTGCATTTGAATGCTCGAAGATGCGCGTGACTAGCTCTCTATCACACTATCTTCTATCGGCAGCTATGAGTTCTGAAACTTTATGAATTTGTTGCGGCAGAACAGTTGTTGTGGTTATTGTAAAAGGTGGCTTGATACGAAGCCAAGGGGAGATTTGAATCAACACTGAATTACTGAATCTCACTTGCCAACGTGCCCCCAACTGAAGAACTTTTCAACCTTGCAAACGACTTTGACATGCCCATGAGCTATTGGAGTGAATATTCGCTTCCATTAAAAGTTGTGAGGAAAATATTTTCCTATAAGAACCCTAGAAGTCTATGAATTCGGATGAAATACAATACGCCATCCTTGCTTAGCAAGAAGCGCTAAGTAGAAATGCTCTAAATCACAAAAACCCAAAAACCTCAATTGTTTTAGGAAGACACATTTTGCCCATAAGATCCAATGCATCCTCCGCTCTTCATTTCTATTCCCCTACAAAAAAGTAGAACTTATGCTATTAATTTCTTTATGAGTACTTTTTGGAAGCGAAAAGTAAGAAAATAATAAACCGGAATCGCCGTAGCTACACTTTTAATTAGAATATCTCTTCCTTCATACAAAAGCAAACATCCTTTTTAAATTTCCACCTTATGCCGAACCCTCGAACAAATTTTTCTAAACATAGCTATTTTATATTTAGTAATTAGAACAAGAATCACTAGATATTTATCCTGACCCCCTATTCTAGCAACATCTAAAGTCGTTGCCAGTTGCAAATATGTTTCCTGAGGGGCGTTACGGTTAAATAGAATAGAGATTTTATCAAGTTAACCTCTTGTCCCGACGCCTTGGAGTAGAGTTGTAAAATATTACTGGCCGATCTGCATTTGTGTGTGTGGCTTGAAAAATAATCAAGAGTCGTCAGGGAATAAGAGATGGGAAATGCTCGGGCTTCTCCGGAAAATTCAAACTCATGTAATGTGACCTTGGGTCTATGCCTGCGAAAGTAAAGCAGAAAAGCATTGTGCGCAAAATAGAAAAACAAATGGTGATAATGGGTCACCTTGACGTAAGCCTCTAGACGATTTGATGAACCAATGGGAGGACCCATTAAAATTCAGCGAGTAAGAGATGCAATTCATCGTCCACCGAATCCAAGAATGGTGAAAGCCCAATTTTCTCAGTACTCGTTTAATAAAGACCCATTCAACTCTTTCGTAGGCTTTACTCATATCAAATTTAAGAGCCAATTTGAACTTGGACAACCCTCTCCTCGTTTTCAAGTGATGTGTCAACTCATGAGCAAGTAATATATTATCTGAAATGTTTCGGCCTTTCACAAAGGCACTTTGGTTTTCTTTGATAAGTTGAGTCATGAAGGGTTGTAAGAAATTGGTGAGAATTTTTGAAATAATTTTGTAAAAAACTGGGCACAAACTAATGGGGCGAAGATCAGACATAGAATTCGGAGAGTTCCCCTAGGTGATAAGAGTGATTGTGGTGTATTGAGGCTACATGGAATTTGGTTTCGTACAAAGAAGTCCCGCACTACAATATAAATTTCACCTTTAATAGTGTCCCAACTTGCCTGAAAGAATAGGCTTGTCATACCGTCTTCGCCGGGAGATTTGCTCGGATGAATTGCAAATGCTGCTATGCAGATTTCCCCATCCGAAAAGGTCCTAGTAAGGCTTTGGTTCATAGCCGCTCTGACTTTTCTCCCCATGCTCGAGATGGCAGCCAAAGTTTTTGGAGGATTGACGTCGTATAATTTTTTTGAAAGTGCTCGAAAGCAATTTAACCACTTGACCTTCATTAGTACGCAGTTCTCCCTTGTCATTATAGAGTTGTGAAATATCATTCCTTTTCCTTCTATCCACAACTTTAGAATCAAAGAATGCAGTGTTTTGATTCTCCCATTTTTTGCCAATTCAATCCTGCTTTTGTTGCCAAAATTGCTCCTCCCATAGACACTCCACTAATAATGATTCTTTTAACCCTTTTATTTGATCTGTGTGTTGATCAAACCGCCTGATGTAAAGCGAATGTTTGTTGATTAAGAGAAGTAATATTCCTCTTGGCATTGGATTGTCATATCCTTACCCATTGGAAGAGCCCCTGCCTGCAAGCTTTCAATTTTTGTTGGATCCTGGTCAAGCTATCAACAGCCACATTATTCCTCTTACTTCAAGCATTATTGATTATATTTTGGGCTTCCTCATTCCCCTTCCATTGTTGATCATAATAAACCGGCGCCTACTCCGTCTTATAATCGAGGCAGAATCAAGTAGTAACGGTCTATGGTTCATACCAAGTTTGTCAAGATGAGCAACATAACCTTTAAGATAAGCGGTAAACCAATCTAACAAAACCAAAAATCTATCTAGCCTCATCATAATATTATGTGATCCTACTCTTTTATTATTCCAAGTAAACAAAAACCTTTTGAAACCTAAATCAAGTGGACTAGAGTCAAGTTGGAATTTAGAGAGAACCTCCATACTGCTTGCATTCAGATGTCGGTCTCTTCTTTTCTCTTCACAGTTACTAACACAATTAAAGTCAACACCTACAACTAAGGTCCCGAACACATCCAAACAATAATAGTTTAAGAAATTAAGTTGCACAACACGTTCTGAGTACGGAATAGCTAAATAGATTCCAATAAAGTTCCAACTACAACCATCATCAACATTGGTGGCTATACAGTGAATATAAAAAACATATGAAATAGGCTTAAGGTCTGAAAAACTACCGCCCTTTCAATTTTTTTTCAATTACACCCTCACCTTGTAATTTCTTCAATAGCACCCTATTTCGTATTTTTGGCTTTCAATAGCACCCCGACCTTGTAAAACAGTCAATTTTACCCTACTTTGTATTTTTGACTTTCAATAGCACCATAAATCATCAAATTAAACTCATTTATCGAGGACTTATTTGAATTTATTTTTAAGTTAAAGGACTTGTTTAAAAATGTCCAAGTAGAAAAAAGTATGATTTTACCTTTAAATTTAGTTTTTTTGAAAATTTTCATTCTTATAATAATCAAATCATCTATTTTTTTTAATTTAGAGTGCTATTGAAAGCCAAAAATACAAAATAGGGTGCTATTGAGAAAATTACAAGGTGAGGGTGCTATTGAAAAAAATTTGAAAGGTCAGTAGTTTTTCAGACCTTAAGCCTATGAAATAACATAAATAACATTACTTTTAGTCGACCAAGCCAAAGCCAAACCAATAGAGTTGCCAATCAGTTTCTGCAATTTCAAATTTCTCAACCTAGCTTTAAGATTGAACTTCTGAACAACCGGTTCTTCATTCTTGATTTCAGAAAGGAAAACTAAGTCGGGAGAATAATACTTCAACATCCCTTTGAAATTATGTAATGTTAGGGAATTTCTCACACCCTAACAATTCCAATACAAAATCTTCATATATCCTCTTAGGGTCCATTAAGGCTGACACCCTCCACCGGTTTGAATTCCGGGATAACACACAATTTCTTAGCCATAACAAGTAGTTCCTCGTCTCTATCTCTCTTCGAGAAATTGTTAAAAGATGTTTCTGCTTGAGTACCTTTAATGGATCTACTGCTAGAAATTACACTCTCATCTTAGCAGCTCGCAGGACGTGCTTGTCGTGTTAGTACTTTTTGATAAAGCCTTATAAGAGGTGGCACCAAGTCTGGACTATGGAAAGTCATTGGGCCTGCAGTACTCAAGGGATGAGGGTGAATAAAAACTCATGGATGGTTTAAAGTAAAATGAACATTGTCCTTATGTGGAGAAGTAAGGCTAGTGTTATATTAAGACAGGGCTTTTTGAGTAGGTGTTGGGAGTAAGAGAAAGGTTGTGGTTTGTTGAGAAATTAGTGACATGAGCGATGAGAAAAATTCAAATGAAGGGATTTTCAAAAGAGTTGGTAACTGAACCACCTTAGAGTTAGTCAAAATCTGGCTACTAGAAACTGAATAAAATCAAATTTTTGAAAAAGTACAATTTTTAAACCAAATCGATCAGATTTTTGGTTTGGTTTACGTGAAAAAATAAATGATTTTTTAAGGTTAAAACTAAACAGAACATCCAAGTTTTTCTTATCATATCAAACTGAACTAAACCTAATTTATCAATTTGATTTGGTTTTTCAGTTTCGATTAGTTTCTGCACACCCCTAGTCCATATAGAACTCTAGTTGGTACGCCACGTCATTAGAATTGACGGTAACTACACACGAATAATGATATGGAAATCCAAGCTATAAAATAAATGTTAAAAGATAATTAGAGTATGAATTAAAGTTTAGAGACAATTCAGAAAGACAACTGATAATCGAAAAATAGTTGATGTAAATTTCCTAAAATTCCAATCAATAATCATGATCGATATGGAATCCTATATTTATTAGAACGGATTCACCTGATCCAAAAATGATCAATCGATTTGTAATTTTGTTAGAACCGCCTATTCAACCGATTGAATTTTATTGGATAAAGGGTCAACTCGGTCCCTCGACTTGTGACTTTGATCAAATAATTTACTTTCAATTATTTGATCAATTGAGGACAGTACTCACTAGTTATGAATAAATTATAGACAATTTTGTAAGATATGATCAAGTTCAGAACCATAATGATTCAATTTTATGTTTAATTAGCCTAAAAATGTATAAAGTTGGCCTTACTTAATTCAAATATTGAGAATATTGTCCTTTGTTATTTAAAATAGTTAAAAGTATTATTTAATTTTAAATCATAAATTTAAAAACCATATTAATCCTTTACGGTTAATTCGAATTCTATTTTAGTAAGGATTCGCGAATTGTGATATTTGCTTAATAAGCTTATATAGATAAGTTACTTTTTATATGTAAAAGACATAATTATAATGGAATTCATGCCTAATGACAAAAAGCTATCCACCTTTTAACCCCTTTCAATTTCACCCTAACGTAGTAATTTCGTTAATTGCACCCAAATTCATATCTTTTGGCTCAATTCCACCGCCAAAATTAAATTATACTTTTTTCCACTGGAGAAAATTTTATTAGAACCCTTATATCAAAAAATTAAAAATAAATAGCTTATTTGAAAAAAAAAATCGAATAGAAAAGAGATTAATGTAGTATTTGAGGGTGAAATTAAAATTCAAAAACGTGGATTTGAGTGCAACTAACAAAATTTAATTTTTAATACTAGTATCTCTTACTTATTTTCTCTAAAATTGAAAGAAAACTTATTCTATTATGATAAAAATAAAAATTAACAACCGAATCGACTAGAACTTATATTTTTTAGTTCAATTCTATTTTTTAAAGATTGATATATTTTGTTAAACTTCATCTGAAATGAACTGAAAATTGATTTAAACGTTCCTAATAAAAAAAGTCGTAGTTAAATTGATGAAATTATTAATAATTGGGTTAATGTCATAAAAATTCACCAACTTTATACGTTTTCTCATTTTAATCACGCAATTTAAATTTTTTTTATTTTCATGCACGATTTAACTATTTTTCTCAAATTCATGCACGGTGCTGAGGTTTCATGATTCTTATTGGTGTAATCCGCTGAGGTGGAGGTCATTTTTCACTAATTAATGATTGTCATCTCAGCACCGTGTATGAATTTGAGAAAAGTGGTATTTTGTGTATGAAAATGAAAAAATTTAAACTGCGTGATTAAAATGAAAAAACGTGTAAAGTTCGTAATTTTTTTGACATTAATGTTAATAATTCTGTTCATATCAACTAAGCAGCTCCTTGCTAGCTATTATTGGGTCCACAAATTTGAATTTTGAGTGTCTAGTTTTTCTTGCACATACCCCATTTTTTATTTTATTTCACCATCAAGGCTTACATGAGATATGTATTTATTTGAATTTTGTGTTTTTCTTTATGGATTGTTCGTCATCCTGTAGTGAAGGAGTGAAATTGGATTGAAGTGGCAGTGCCACGTTTCAAACTGGGAGAATAAGATAGATTACAATTTTTTCTAGACTAACATTTCATTGAAATATAAAGAACTATACAATTCTAAAATTAGTCTTTTCAAATTTAGATCTATAATTATATACTGGTTGTAATGTTAAAAGTATTGACGATTAGTAGCAATCATTTTAATTCTAATTGATCACCCCTTTTAAATGTAATTCAAAATTATAGTATTAAATTAGAAAAAAGACAAAACAATATTATATTTTTTTTACGAATATTATATAAAAATAATTATGACCAATTTAATAAAATATCCTCAAAAGATAATTTCAACATCATGGTCCAATTATTTTACAAATTTTAAAATTATTTTCAAACAATAAATAAAAAATTAAGGATCTAATTGGTAATTTTTTTAAAAGTGATCCCCTTAATTTTTTTAGACAAATTGGTTCATTATTGAAGAGAAATTATAATTTTAAAAATTATCCAATCAATTTTCAATTTAAAAAAATCATAAAATAATAATAATTATTATAAAATACTTTGTAAATAAATTCTCAAATATGCACTGCTTTATTATAATTTTTTTATAAAATACTGAAATGTATAATATTTTTTATCAATTATTTTTTCTTTTTTATTAGAGCTAATAAAATTAATGGACCCAACTGTTAAAACTATTTTAATGATATTTTAGTTAATTTGACCATAATAATAGATGGATATATTTATTTGTCTAAAGAAAAGTATTGCATACGCATAACTTATTGTATTGATATACTGAATAATACTAATTGATACGGTTTTATTGGTCGGAGTTGAAAATAATCTAACGGTAAGTGCTAAAAGATATCAAGATTGAAATTCATGGTTATAGATCCACTCTATGTTATAATTTTATATATTCATCCAGTATATTAAATGGATTGGGATCCTTTCAAATTCAAATGTACTTGAGGAGGTCATGTTTACGATCTATACCGTTCATTATAAAATGAACATTATAGATTTATTTGAGTAAAATTATATTGTTTTTATCTATACCGTTGATCTTATGATGAACGGTGTAGATTGTCAACGTTACCCTCTCAAATTCATTTTGAACTTGAGGGAATCCCTATCCATATTAAACTTGTCATAAATATTTTCTATGAAGAAATAGAAAAAAAATATAGAAATTAGTTAAACAATGAAGTGAGTATTTGAGATGAAAAAGAAATGCTAACAAAAAACAGAAGAAGAAGATGGGAAACAAAAAAGTGGGGCAAAGTGAGTGGTGGAAAAGCTGAAGTTGGCATGTGATAAAGGATAGTGTATGAACATGCCAATGCTTCCTTTTGATTTCATCAAAAACTACCATATCTTCTCTAGCTAACTTTTCAAAACTTCTTGTACAAACAACCTACATTCTCCTGATTTTATTTTTATTTATTTTAGCCAATTATTTATCTCTTCTTCCATAACAATGGTTGTGCTTGCCTGAGATTTCATTGGTTATTTTTATTGCTAAAATAGTGGAAAATTCCCCGAAGCACCTTTTTAAATTTTTTAATTACAACAATACATCGCGTATTTTTCAAATTACTTATAATTTTAAAAATATCCTTTCCGATGTCTTCTTTATTTTTGTTGGTGTTTTTATGATGTATTTTATGGGATTAAAGTGTTTATATAGTGTACTTATGGTGTATTTACGGTGAGTAAATGCTGGATAAAAAAGGAATTTTTGTAACTATTTTGTGAAACAGGGTACCGAATGTTATTAACAATTCATAATCCAATTTATAATTATTTTCTAAAAGTAGGATAATTTGAAGATATAAAACAATGATTATATTGCTATCTTTTTTAAAATTCAAATTTTTATTTATCAATTATAGCTATTTTTTTACAGTTATGTCCAAATTAGATTTTTTTTACAATTATGTCCATAGCTTTGAGTTTCATTTTTTTAATTCAAACTTTTGTGTTTTTTTTATCAATAGCATCCATATATTCGTAGCAACCTTTCTTAAAAGTCAAACAATATTTTTAAAATGTCGTCGCAATTAATAAAAAATGTAAAATTTAGATTGATAAATAAAATTTAAATTTTTGGACATAATTGCAACAAACTTTTTAAATCGGGATATAATTATAAAAATCAAAAAAATTTGTCGCAATTGATCAAAGATGCAAATGTTTGAATTTTAAAAGAAATTTTGTATTTTTTACAAATAATATTGTTGATAAATTACCGAATATTTGTGATAATTTGGTATAATAGATAACAGCTGAAATCAAGCACAAAAGGGTTAAAACAAACGCCAAAATGAGATTTGGATTAACCGTACCAGTACTTAAATTAGTATAAGAGAGTTAAAAGAGGAAAAAACAAAGAATATAAAAATATGAAATCGTACAAATATTTACCTTTATATAAATATATATATTTATAGTTTTTAGGCCAAAAGTTGTAAAAAGGCCAAACCTTTCATAAAAGTTTCACAAAAGTCCTGACCTTTCAATTTTGTCGATTTTGGCCAAAAACAAATTATTTGGTTTCAATTGTGGCCAACTCTCGATTTGATTTCAATTTGCCTATGTGACGCCTATGTGTCACCTATGTGGCATGTCAAATATTAAAAGGTCAGGACTTTTGTGGAACCAAATAATCCACTTTTGGCCAAAATTGACAAAATTGAAAGGTCAGGACTTTTGTGAAACCAAATAATCAGTTTTTGGCCAAAATCGACAAAATTAAAAGGTCAGGACTTTTGTGAAAATTTTGTGAAAGGTTTGGCCTTTTTACAACATTTGGCCTAGTTTTTAAAGGTATGTCAGGTGCGTATGTCACCGAAAAGTTTACATTGTATTAGAATATCAGCCTAATTAGTTAAAAACCACCCATCTTTTAACTTTTTTTCATTTATACTATGACCTAGAAAAATTTTCAATTGTATCCTATTTTCGATTTTTATGTTTCATCTCTACCTAATGAGTTGAATTGTTCTATTTTTTTTTAAAAAGAGTTTAAATTAGTCCTTTATTTTCAACCTATATTCTGCTAAAACGTTAATGTTAATCATTTATTTATCTTGTTTTTAATATTTTCATCATTAAATTAATTAAATTATCAAATTTTTTAATTTTGGGGTACAAATAAAACATAAAAATCGAAAATAGGGTACAATTGAAAATTTTCCTAAGCTATGGTATAAATAAAAAAAATTATAAGGTGGGTGATTTTTAAGTAATTAGGCTTTAGAAGATCTATGTGTTTGTTTCATATTTTTTTTCTCATTTTAGTGTGTTTTTGGTAAAAATTTTTTTTGTCAAAGATAGAATTTCATTAATGAAAATTCGACTACAAGAGTTTCGACTCTAGCCACAACATTTGGGCTAGAGTATTACATCTGAACATAGTATCTCTAAGGGATTTCTTGGCTAATAAATGAGCCACCCAATTACCAGAACGTCTGATAAAACTAAACGAGACCGAAGCCAGGGATTGGCATAAAGAGCGATAATCTTGCAAAATGACATCACAAGCCATGTCTGGCAGCCCACTTCCTGACATAGCATCTATAATACTCTTCGCATCGCCTTCGAAAATGACGGCACTGAGCTTCAATCTCTTTGCTAGCATGATTGTTTCTCGCATAGCTAAAGCCTCAATTAAAGCCGGAGACTTCACATGGGAAAACAACCGGGCACAGGAAGCAATGGGTTTGACGATGGAGTTCCTAATTACACAGGTTCCGACACCAGTTTCAGATTCTTTATGGTAAGCGCCATCGAAGTTGCATTTTAGGAAGTTACCCATAAGAGGTTGCTATTGAACAACAATCTATTGATTCCTAACCTTGTTAGTACTGTAGTTTAGAACCTCAAAAAATTCTTTGAACGACCTATCAGCATCCTCCAAGGTTTTTCGGGGGTCACTGTCTTCTTCGCGAAAGATTATAGCATTCCTACCAACCCAAAGGGTCCAGGCTATCCAAGAGGCCTTCTCCAGACTATGCGCTACTGGGTTACCATCCGTTTGGTGGTTTGCGAGAGCCATCCACAGGTCTTGGAAAGATGTGATATCCTTGCTAGATAAAACACTGCTGAGGGGAGATCCGAGCCAAACCGCTTCCGCAAATGGACAGCTAAATAAGACATGGTTGATTGATTCATCACTGCAGCATCTTGGGCAGCTTCCGGAAAAGGTTGTTAGACGACTATGGATATTCCAATTGACAGCTAGTCCATTGTTGAATGCCTTCCAGATAAAACATTTTATGTGCGGCGGAATTCTCATTTTCCATAGGACCCTCCAATTGACAACAGATTGCCTCGGACGTTTTGCAACCGACTGATTGTTGGCCACTACACTCGAAACAGCTAAGTGATAAGATGATTTGATAGAGAAGGTACCTGTCTTAGTAGCATTCCAAATTAGTTTATTCGGCTCTCATGTAATGCTGATTGGTAAGGATAGGATAGCGCTAGCATCCGAAGCGTTGAAGATGCTTTTCACTAACTGATCCTTCCATGTCATCGTATGAGCGTCCATCAAGTCAGCTGCCTTCAAGATGTTATCAGGGATATTGGTTCCTGGGTTCGGTTTAAAAGGATAATTCCCCAGCAGCCAAGGGTCACTCCGAATGGAGATATGGTCACCTGATCGCAGTTGCCACCGCAAGCCTTTGGTCAGAATTGTCCTGCCATAGAGGAAACTTTTCCAAGCCCAAGATTCATTGGAGTGGTGCCCGACTTCTAGAAAGGATCCGAGGGGGTAGTATTTCCCTTTGAGGACTCTTGAAATCAAGGAATCGGGTTGGTTGATAAGGCGCCATCCTTGTTTCGCAAGGAGCGCCAAATTAAAGTTCTTCAAATCTCGAAAACCCATTCCTCCATCATCTTTCGATTTGCACATTTTTGACCACGAGATCCAATGAATCCGCTTCTCCGCTGCTTTTCATCCCCACCAGAAGTTGGAGATAATAGAGTTGATATCCTTGTGGAGTTTTTTGGGTAACAAGAAGCATGACATAGTATAAATAGGGACGGCGGTAGCTATGCTTTTAATCAGAATCTCTCTACCACCATTTGATAGCAAGTTGCCCGTCCAACCACTGACAGTATTTAGGACTTTCCGATTAATTTCCTTAAATGTTTCCATCTTCGATTTATTGACCACTGCTGGTAATCCCAAGTACCTGTCTTGACATCCAGAATTTCGTACCTCCAATGCCAAAGCTAGCTGTTGTCGAATTGCTTCAGGAGTGTTACGGCTGAAAAAGATGGTAGACTTATACCTATTTATTTACTGACCCGAAGCAGTGCAGTAAAGGGCTAAAATGTTTGATATGCAATTAGCTTGGCAGGTGGTAGCTTGAAAGAAGAGCAATGAGTCGTCGGTGAATAGTAATGGGACACCGAAGGACTCCGTCTTGAGATTTTAACCCCAGCAATATGGTTGTCAGCCTCTGCCTGAAGGAGCAGTGATGAGAAACTCTCGGCACAAATCAAAAAAAGAAACGACGACAGTGGGTCTCCTTGGCGGAGGCCTCTAGATGGCTTGATAAACCCATGAGAATTGCCGTTTAGGGTGACCGAGTACGAGACTGAGGAGATACAACACATAATCCAACGAATCCATTTGTAATTGAAACCCATTTTCCTCATAGCTCTCTTGACAAAATCCCACTCAATCCTTTCATAGGCTTTGCTCATGTCGAGCTTAAGCACTAACTCAAACTTAGTAGTACCTCTTCGGGTCTTGAGATGATGGGTTAGCTCATGAGATAAAAGAATATTGTCCGAGATGTTTCGGCCCTTGACGAACGCACTCTGGTGCTCGCTAATGAGCGTGGTCATATGAGGCTGAAGACGGTTGGTCAGGATTCTCGCAATAATTTTGTACGGAACATGACACAGACTAATCGGGCGAAGGTCAGCCATGGAATGGGGAGCGTTGACCTTAGGGATTAGGGTGATGGTTGTGTGATGCACTCCTCTGGGAAAATTGACTCCGTCGAAGAAGGCTTTGATAGTCGAACAAACATATGCCTTTACCGTGTCCCAGTTGGCTTGAAAGAAGAGATCGGTCATCCCATCTTTCCCAGGCGCTTTTTCGGGTGAATTTTGAAAGTTGCTCTCCTAATTTCCTCCTCCGAGACAGCCCTTGTCAAACTATGATTCATGCTATGAGTAACCGTCCGGCGAATGGGCTGAGTAGCTTCCGCAATCCTTGAAGGATTAGATGAAGTGTAAATGTTCTTGAAATAGTCTAGAGCGATATTCACAATTTCAGGTCTGGTTGTGCGGAGAAGACAGTTCATGTCGTGGAGCTGAGCAATGTCATTCCGCCTCCGTCTCGTTATTACTTTCGAATGAAAGTAGGATGTATTGCGATCTCCCCACCGAAGCCAATTCACTCGGGATTTTTGTTGCCAATACTGCTCTTCCTTAACCACTTCCTCTAAGAGTTTCGCTTCAAGCGTTTTGATGCTTTCTGCGTTGTGGTTAAATCCCGTAGAATGAAGGTGTGTAATCTGGGCTGTGAGGTTCTGAATGTTGACCTTCGCATTTGAAGACTTGGATTTGGACCAAAGGAAAAGTTTATTGTGACAGTGTTTAAGTTTGCCACATACCAGCCGAAACGGGTTGCGAGAGTAACTGGATTCATTCCCACCGCTGTTCCAATCTGGCTATGCATTGCTGATGACGGTTTTGGCTTCAGGATTGTTACCCCAGCGTTGGTCAAAGTGGAAGCGACCCTTGCATCTAGGAGTTATTGGCGATGAGTCAATCAATAAAGGACGATGATCAGACCCGAGTTCCTCGAGATGCGTCACACAACAGTCTAGAAAGATGGTCAGCCATTCAGCGTTAACAAGGCATCTGTCAATACGCATCAAAATATTATCTTGCCCAGCCCTCCTATTGTTCCAAGTGAAGGGAGGACCGGAGAACCCAAGGTCTTGAAGGTTGGAATCATAATGGAATTTTTGGAAAGTTGCCATTCTACTCATGTTGTAAGGGGTTCCTCCACTCTTTTCATCTCTACTGACGATACAATTGAAGTCCCCCCCAGCAAAACAGGCTCGACTAAACTGTTGATATAATTGGTTAAAAAATTAAATTGATCGACACGCACGAAGTAAGCAACATCGAGATAGATTCCAATAAAATTCCAAACCACATACGGGACATCGTTAACTACGGTACAATGAAGAAAAAAACTACTACAATTAACTACAGTAACTCTAAATGTGGAATTCCAAGCAAGCGCGATGCCACCCGAGAGGCCCAAAGGAGCAACACATTTGAACTCTCTAAAGCCGCATTTTCTGAAGATAGGTTCCACTTTTTCAATCCTATTTTTAGTCTCAATAAGTAGCACTAGAGCTGGAGAATGGGATTTGATGTCCCCTTCAAATGATGAATTGTCAGAGGGTTCCCCACACCCTGACAATTCCAAACCAAGGTCTTCATATATCCTTCTGGGGGCCATTAGGGCTGGCTACCTCCACCTCTTTGGATACATGGGAAAAACAGTGTTTCTTAGGTAAAAAACCTTCCATCTGACCTCCTCTTCTCTTGGAACCTGTTGGCAAAATGGTAATCTGGCTTGCATACGCCAAATCTGCACCCTGGAAGTCACCATTGGCCAAAGTTGGGCCCTGAGCTGTTTGACCTTGTCTTGCGAGGGTTTTAAGCCTGTACCGTATTGGCACTTGATCAAGTGTGGTTGCTGGGTATTCCACAGCACACTTGGCCGGAGCAGCGATAAGGAGAGCCTTCGCATTAAAGGTGATAAGAATTATCTCAGAGAAAGTAATATCTTCGGTAGTTGAAGTAGTAACAGCAGCTTTGTCCTCTGGGGTTCGAGGGGCAGTAATCTGGGAGGTAATTGGAGGTATCTTCTTCTCATTATTGCGAAGGGAAATGGGGCTGAGGTTCCTGCGGTTTCTGAGCGTTGAAGGTTGGGGGATGGTTCAGGGATGGAATGAATGCGTGTGATGGATTGGGGAATATCGACCGGCAATGTGTTAGCATCAAAGGGAGAGTGTATAGTAGCATGAACTGAGGTAACAGAATCCTTACGTGCATTAGTGTTGCATGGGGCAGGATAAATGACTGTGCAATGGAGTGCAGGAAAGCCTGTGTTAGAGGTGGGCTTGTCAAGGACAAGATGGAGTAAGCCCAGCTCTTCAAGAATCTTTCGGTTGTAGAGGATAGATCCCTTATCCGAGTTAGCTTACCATATGTTCATCAACAAATATTTATAGTTCATTTCTTATCGTTTTTTGCCGGAAGTTCATTTCTTATCACTATCAAATTTTCTACACTTTCAAATGGAAAGCTCTGATGCTCTTATTCATCGTGAGAATGTCCCTCAGCCAGATGAGCTTGCCGCCGGTGATAAGCCTCCGGCTGCTCTTCCTCGTGAGCCTCCGGCTGCTCTTCATCGTGACCTCCGGCTGCTCTTCCTCGTGAACCTCCGGCTGTTCTTCCACGTGATCCTCCGGCTGCTCTTCCCGGTGAACCCTCCGGCTGCTCTTCTCGGTGACCCTCCGGCTGCTCTTCCCGGTGACCCTCCGGCTGCTCTTCCTGGTGACCCTCATAGATCCCTTATCCGAGTTAGCTTACCATATGTTCATCAACAAATATTTATAGTTCATTTCTTATCGTTTTTTGCCGGAAGTTCATTTCTTATCACTATCAAATTTTCTACACTTTCAAATGGAAAGCTCTGATGCTCTTATTCATCGTGAGAATGTCCCTCATCCTGATGAGCTTGCCGCCGGTGATAAGCCTCCGGCTGCTCTTCCTCGTGAGCCTCCGGGTGCTCTTCATCGTGACCTCCGGCTGCTCTTCCTCGTGAACCTCCGGCTGCTCTTCAACGTGAACCTCCGGCTGCTCTTCCTGGTGATCCCCCCGGCTGCTCTTCCTGGTGAACCCCCCGCTGCTCTTCCTGGTGAACCTCCGGCTGCTCTTCCTGGTGACCCTCCGGCTGCTCTTCCCGGTGACCCACCGACTGCTCTTCCCGGTGACCCTCCGGCTGCTCTTCCTCCACCATCTTTTTTAACTAAGCTGTCGTATGTTATGTACGTGATGAATCTTTGGGGTGGTTATTTTGGGTTTGCTATTTGTTTAGGTTATCTACCAGATCTTATTAGGAAATATACACCCTATATTATAAAAGTATAAAATAATTTAATATAAAAATTTTGTCTTTATAATTTTGTCTTTTTATTTTTACAATAACATTATACTATTTTATTTATAAAAATACTAATTTCTCTTTCACCATTCTTCTTTTTTCTATTTTTTTTTCTAAACTCTGATTTTTTTTTTCACTTCTTCTATCAATATACACCAGCCATCGTCAAACTTCATCTTTCAAACCACAACACCACCATCCTTTTACCGCCGTCGCCGCTCATCCCTTCCACACCGCCTATGTTCGTCCCTTTCACACAAACGCTTGTCCCCTCCATGTTGCTGACGCTCATCCACTCCACGCCGCCGTCACTCGTCTCCTTCACGCGGCCGCCGCTCATCTCCTCCACGCTATCACCTTTCGAATTTTTTATTTTGAAATCATGTTTATATGCACAAATCTAGGATTTGTATTATAAATGTAGGATTTATTGTTGTTGTATGTATAGATCTATTCAGTTTGTCTTACATTTTCAATTCAACTTCATCTTCATTTCCTCTGTTTTCCAAATCATATTTGTATAAAAAAATTAATGAATTGTATAAAACTCCCTTTTTTTTAAATCTTAGCAGTTATTTTTTAAATTATATAATATTTTGTATATAATTCGTGTTATATACAGATTATATATAAAAAATATATACATTTATTATCTGATTTATATACAAATTTTATATTAATGTATATAGAATCGTATTTTTCTATACAGAAAAGATAGTATTATTTGTAAAGAGAACTTTTAGGTAGTATTTTTATAAATATTTTTAATTTTTCCGGTATTTGTATAATGCTATTTTTTATTTTTCCGGTATTTGTATAATGATTAGAAAAGTGACTTCCTCATTTGGAATGAATCCCAATAAAAAACTACTTTCCTATTTCTCATGTCCTACTAAGGAAAGACTCCTAAATAAGGTTGGATATTGGAATAGAAAGTTCAATCCAATTAGGAAAGCATCTGGCAGATTAGTCCAATCTGTATCTTCTCGAATTTTGGAGGATATTTGATTCTCACGTGGAATCTCTGATCTTAGCAAAGCGCGTTAAGTCCGAGGTTCCCGGAATCCTCTGATCCCTTGGGGATTTATAGATCTGAGAATAAAATAAATCGTAATGGTCACCACGATCTAAGAAAAATATTGTTAAAATATGAAAAAACGGCAGATCGACGACCACGTGATGGCCGATCGACGACGGTGTGATCGCGGAACAACGACGGATCGATGAGTAGCGGACTGATAAAGATAAAAAAAGAAATGACGAGAAAGAAAAAAAAATAGAGAAGGAGAAAAAGAGAGAGAAAAAAAAAATACATGTTAGAGTAAAAAAAATGTTTAACATAAAAAATAACAAAGTATTATTATAATAAAAATAGACCTTAGAGTAAAAAAAATTAAAGTGCTAAAAGAGTGAGGTATTTTTTCTATATTTTCCTTATTGAAGTAAAAATTTCTATTATTTTAAAAAATGGAGTGTTTTCCGTAATTTTCTCTTGAAAAAAGTTAAAAAAATTATTTAAAAAATTAAAAAAATAATTTTATTAAAAAAATATTAAAAAAGTTTTATTTTATTATTTTAAGTATATTTTTTAAAATAAATATTTAATTTTTTTTAATAATTACATATTTACTATATATTATTAAAATATTTTGTTAAATTTTAATTTCCATTTTCATAAGTCCATTTTTATGTAATAGGGGGGAATGAGTGATTTCCGTTGAAGGGCTAATCACATTTTCTACTACAATTTGACAAAACAAATCAAACAATAGAAATCTCATTTCTATTTCCATTTTTTTATGCCGAAGCAAGCCACTCTTTAGAATAAATATTAGAGTCATTTGGTACCTTCTTCTTTTGAACATTCATTTTATGGCTTAAAAAAGGTCATTAAGAGATGATTTGGATTGGGTAGGAGTTCTTAAATATTAAAATTATATACAAGTGCAGTCGGGGGCAAAAATTTACGCTCCACTAGTGGACCATTATGTCTCGGTGCAGGCTTCACTAGAAAATACCGCATTCCAATAGTGGACCATTACAGTACATCACCAAAACTATACTAATTACTTTGATGGCTGTCTTAAAAAGAGATTACTTTGATGGATTAAAAGTTCAAGTGGTAATAATTTTTCAAATTTTATATCAATCTTTTAACTTTATACTATTAAATTTAATTTTAATTTCAGATAATGATGTTTCGTCATTTTAATTTATAAAGGGATCAAATGAAGAATATGCCGTCACATTAATTTATTTTAATAGGAAAAATTTAAAATATTATAGTTTGGAATAAAAATGAAATTAACCAAATTAAAACTTTAGTACAAAATAAAAATTTAGTACCACTTAAACTCATAACTCATTTTTAATTAGTAAATTATTTAATAAAAACTTTAATTTTTTTCAGTTTAGATATTAAAAAAGCTAGTATAAAATATCTTTTAGTAACTTTAGACCAAATTAATCTATATAACAACCCAATCTTCCCACGTTATAGATAAATGAAAAATATCATAGCTCCTAAATTAAATTAAATAAAAAATTAATCTAATATCATTTTGATTTAAGTGAAAAAAAATATGACATAGGGCAAAATCCATTTACCACATAGATTCAATTTGAATTGGAATTACTAAAAAACATTTTTTTGATGAATTACTAAAAAACATTACTATTGTTTGCAATTTCAAAATACAATATCTGACAAAAAAAATTAAAAAAATTACTAAAAATTCATTTAGTTTATGTTATAATAGTTGTTTATACGGTTATTTTTAAAAGTAAATTACTGAATGATTTTATTGATAAAAATTAAAATTTCGTTTAGTTTTTTTTTAAAAATAACCTTTAATTTAAATTAGCTCAGAATTAAAACAATGTATTATATATTATGCTAATTTGAATGCTAAAAAGTAATTTTTCTGATATAATGCTAAAAAATAAATTTAATTACTTAGTAATTTTATAATTGTTATTATAAGGCTAAGTAATTTACTTTTAAAAATGATTGCATGAATTAATTATTATCTAAAATCAAGAGGTCATAATAATTATTCCAAAATTTACCTACTTTTATTTAAAATAAAAATTAAAGTATACAAATTAAAAAATTAGTAGCAAATAGAAGCATAAAATTTAAATTTGTTACCACTCAAAGTTTTAAACCACTTTGATTATTATTATTTTTTAAGAAATACGCTCTTTGATTATTAAACTCAACAAATTTCCACAAAAGATAAGGCTTGCCTAGGCCAGGAACTCTCTATAAACAAGAACTTAACATTTGTCAATTGCAAAAGAAATGAAACTCAGCAACAAATTTCTTGTATTTCTCTTCATTCTTCAAACTCTATTCCTTGCCACCCAAGCAAATGCATCAAACAAAAGAATTTTCAGAGAATACATAGGAGCAAATTTCAAGAATATAAAATTCACAGATGTTCCAATTAACCCTAATCTTGATTTTCACTTCATTCTTTCTTTTGCCATAGACTATGACACGTCATCTTCTTCATCCCCATCTCCTACAAATGGAAACTTCAATGTGTTTTGGGATTCAGACAATCTAAGCCCATCACATGTTTTATCCATAAAACGTAACCACTCAAATGTCAAATTAGCCCTAAGTCTTGGAGGAGACACAGTGGGTGATTCTTTTGCTTTCTTTAAACCTAATTCTGTCAATTCTTGGGTTTCTAATGCTGTCTCTTCTCTCACTCAAATCATCAAGAAATATCACCTGGACGGAATCGATATCGACTACGAACATTTCCAATCCGATCCTCAAACTTTCGCTACTTGTATCGGTTTGCTTATACAAACCCTGAAGAAAAATAAGGTAATTTCTTTTGCTTCCATCGCTCCGTACGATGACGGAGAAGTTCAGAAGAATTATCTAGCATTATGGAAGAGATATAGCCATTTTATTGATTATGTAAATTTTCAATTTTATGCGTATGATAAAGAAACAACAGTGCCTCAGTTCTTGAATTATTTCAAGATTCAGAGACTTAATTATTTTGGTGGTAAGGTTTTAATTAGCTTTCTTACTGAAGGAAGTGGTGGATTAGGGCCAGAGAGTGGGTTTTTTAGTGCTTGTAAAATGCTTAAGAGTCAGAATCTGCTTTATGGTATATTTGTGTGGTGTGCTGATAACTCGAAGGCCAATGATTTTCTGTATGAGAAGCAAGCACAAAATTTATTAGCAAGCTGCAATTAGTCTGCGCAGAGGCCGAGCCAGTTACTGGCAGAGACATGTGCATTCCTCTGATCGAAGTTGATCGGAGATGCAATTTTTATTACATAAAGATTGGATTTTAAGTTCTGTCTTGATTGACTTAAAAAATAATTATCAGTTACATTTTTCTGTCTTATAGTTTATAGTTTACCCTCTTGATTGTACTAGAGCAAATCATTTTTAATGCTAGAAAACCGAAAATTTGAAAAGGAAAATAAATATATTTGTTCTTTTAATAAATTAAGTTCAAGATTGTAGACGATTTTAAGAAGTTGAAATAACTTTATAAATAATTTATAGTGGGAATTCCTTCGGGTTAAATTTTTTACAGTTACCACACTATGTTGTTTTAATTAAATTATGTTGAAATTTTATATCTTAAAACTTTAATTTTACCAGCAACAACGGACTACTAAATGATTTTAAGTGACTTTTTGCATATGTGGACCGTTGGTCAATAGAGATTGATAGTGTAAAACATGAAGAAAAACCGTATATCTCTAAAAAAAATTACTAAGTCCAAAATATAATTTACCGACTGATTGTCTATGAATTTCATTAATTACCAAGTGTTTTTCATGATCTCCCAACATAATTAGTTTCTGAAAAAATTGCCGACGCCTTGCCAACAGACATACATTTTGCTGGGAAATGGGAACAGATTGTCCATCGGATTATTCATCGCCAACTGGCGACACAAATGCCGACAGCTATAACCGTTGGTAAATACTGACGGATTGAACCTGGCGTAATATTTGTCAGTATGTTGTAGGTAAAAAGTTCCAATTAAAATTCTATTGATATTCGCCATTCTGTTGGTGTGTTCTAGTAGTGGTTTTTAAATCTCGCGGAAAGATAGGTGACGAGTAGCGGAGAATGGAGGGTACCAATTACCAAATATTCAGTAAGGTGAAGTACACCTCCATATAAAATTTGGTGGCCATCCGACCCCGATTAGGTACACATATAGCAGCAGAATTAGAACTGTTTTTATAAATTTTAATTTTCAAACAACATTTTTTGAAAAAGCTGAAATGTGTCTAGGAAAGAGATTTATTGTTCAATTCTTGTCTGGGGAAGCCTGCCCAGGCTAAGATGGCCACATTTCATATAAACTTGTGGTTTCGGTTCAGAACCGCAGATTTATGGTTCAAAAAAATTTTAAACCGATCAGTTTAAGAAATTAGATTAAAATTAAAATTAAACTTAATATGAGTGATTAGTTAAATTTATTTAATTTATTATAAATTTTGCATAGTAATTATTTATATACGGTAGATATAGTCATATTTGCTGTAAAAATAAAATAAAATAAACAATTAGTATTTAAAAGGAACAACAGTCATATATTTTATAAAACAAAGTCAAATATATTTAAAACAAATAAATAATACTTATATATTTGTCGTTTTATATATTATAAATAAATATGGTAGTATTAACAATTAATTTTATATATACATATTTAGTAGACAATATAAAATATAATTTTTTTAACATATCCGCTCCGAATCAAAACTGCCGGTTTA
Organism: Mercurialis annua; assembly: GCF_937616625.2. Lineage (NCBI taxonomy): Eukaryota > Viridiplantae > Streptophyta > Magnoliopsida > Malpighiales > Euphorbiaceae > Mercurialis > Mercurialis annua. The sequence goes on along the minus strand of NC_065570.1, from coordinate 49,987,718 downwards.
AATCGGTATCGCTAATTGCAGTTTTAAAAGATGTTGAATTTTCCCGAAACTAACCTGCTCCTAGTTGAGGACGGTTTGAAACCATCTCAGAGTTTAACCAATTCTGGGCTGAATGTAACTGGACCGGTTTCGAACTAGCTCACGGCTCAACCCCGGCCCGTTGCCACCTCTAGCCTTGGCGTTTGTCTTTTTTCTTGTATGTAGAAAAAAAAAAACCAGCATGTAGCTTTTTGTTATTTGTTTTGATACATACTTGTTTGTTTTTTTTTTTACAGAGTACATACATGTCTTTAGTAGTAAAGACATGCAGTTTACCGGCATACATAATTTACATGTTGCCGTTAAGGTTGATAATTCAAATCGCAAATTGCCGCAACCTCTCAAGTACCTTAAATTAAGAAGACAAAGAAAATAAAGCATTAGTCAATGAATGTAATGGTTTTCCATTAACGATTATTTGCTAATATAAAAATATCCATTGACCATTACATTCGATCATTTACGTACCGTGACCCCACCGGCAAAGACTTGATTAACTCCAAATTAACATCCAAATTCATCACAATAATTACTATTTCCTAATCTAAATACACAATTTTGTATAGACCAAATTCTCATAAAATGAGTTCTACAATTCAAATATAGTAGGATTTAAGAATATATATTTATTATGTTCAATCCAATATACTCTTATTCATAAAAACAATCAATACATTTTAGACTTAAAAATAAAATAAAAAAGTGTATAAAATATGTTAATTTTTGATATACAGTCAACCCTCTAGTATTTAATATTCAATAAATTAATAGTTCTAATAATTAATATAATTTCAGGGAACCAACTTCAATATTACGTCTTATATAATATTTAATAAATTAATAATTATAATAATTAATAAAATTTTAAACCATCATGTATATTAATTATTAGAGAGTTGACTGTATTGATTTTGACTATTTTATGAATGAAGCGTAAATCGATATTTAAAAAAGATTTTTTTTTAAATTATTATAAAAGAAATTAACGAAGAGTACGTATTTTATACTCTTTCCATCTCAATAGAGTTGTTCACTTTACCTTTATCACAATATTTAAGAAAACATGATTATTGTTTTAAATTTTATAATTTTTTTCTATTTTTTTTTTCGTACCCTTGTTTAATATAGAGTCCACTTTTAATTTATTTCATTTTGTAGATTTTAAATAGAAATAGTGTAGGAGGACTGGGTTTGAAAATTGTTACTTTTTTAAAAGTGTACAAGAGTTTTGAGAAGATTTTTTTTTTCAAAATGCACAATTTTATTCGGACGGAGAGATTATAAAAAATTCTCAGGTGAACATTATGGACTATTCATTAATGATAAGCCACATGGTATACACATTAAATAATCCAATCAATTAAAAGTACATCTATTAATAAATTTTGATTCAAAATTATCAATTAATAAATTTTAAATTAAAATTAAATGTTCATCAATTATAGTTAGTACATTATTTAATATATTTATACTATGTAGCTCATCATTAATTGATAGTTCATAATTCTTCTTGTTACAAGACACATAACGTGTTCGGAAAAAATCTCAATTGAACATGTAATCTCAATTAAATCAAAAGAGCGTTTTACCGATTAATATGCACCTCGAAGACGATAGCTTACAATTTAGTAGTTCAGCTAAGAACTTTTTCTCATCTAGACAAAAATTAATTTCAAATAGACTATTAGTGAGTGTCATAATTTTAAGCATTATTATGTTTGTTATAGAAAACAAAACAGCAGCCAACTGCTTAACCTTGAAGTACATTTGTAAAATTTATTTTCTTAACAATTTATTGTCTGAACATACAAATTAAGAGTCTAAATATCATAACTTCAAGTACCCTATTTAACGAGTTGTCAGAATAATCATATCCATCAAACCAAAACAAAATCCTACAAATCAAGAAACAAAAAATGAAAATCTCCAAGCTTTTAATCACTCTTCTCACTCTTCAATTAGCCATTTTCCCCTGCATCCAAGCAGCGGCTCCGGCAAATTCAAATCTGTTCAGAGAATACATAGGAGCAGAGTTCAACAACATCAAATTCAGCGACGTTCCTGTAAACCCTAATGTCGATTTTCACTTCATTCTCTCCTTCGCCATAGATTACGACACGTCAGCTTCTCCGTCTCCGACCAACGGACAGTTCAACATCTTTTGGGATTCTGATAATCTCAGCCCCTCTCAGGTTTCATCTATCAAGAACCAGTATTCCAATGTCCGAGTCGCTTTAAGTCTCGGGGGCGATAGCGTGCAAGGCGGATTCGCTTACTTCAACCCCTCGTCCGTAGATTCTTGGGTATCGAATGCGGTTTCTTCGCTTACGAAAATCATCAAGCAGTATGATCTAGACGGAATTGATATCGATTATGAACATTTTCAGGCGGATCCTGACGTTTTTGCAGAATGCATCGGAAAGCTTGTGACAACTCTGAAGAACAATGGGGTTATTTCTTTCGCTTCTATTGCTCCATTCGATGACGATCAAGTGCAAACACATTATCAGGCTTTATGGAAGAAGTACGGAAATGAAATAGATTATGTAAATTTTCAATTTTATGCTTATGATAAGGGAACAACAGTGGCTCAGTTTTTGGATTATTTTGAGACTCAAAGCTCGAATTATGATGGAGGAAAGGTTTTGGTAAGCTTTATTAGCGACGGAAGTGGCGGATTAGCGCCGAATAACGGGTTTTTTACAGCTTGCAGCAGGCTTAAGAGTCAGAAGAAATTACATGGTATCTTTATTTGGTCTGCTGATGACTCTATGGCTAATGGTTTTCGGTATGAGAAGCAATCACAGGCTCTGTTAGCAGTGAGACATTAGTGTATTAGACTTTAGTCTAATGGTCTAATGATCAAGTGGGGGCAGGGCTAGGCGTTGTGGCAATGCTTTACATGTGTTCGAGTCTAATGTTTCGGTATTTTGTCGGTTATGAAATTCCGAAGCTTATATTTATAACTTATTTGTAAAAAATGTTGTTTCACAGTGTTTTTCGTTTAATTGCAATATAGTTTGTGTTAAATATGTTCCTCTGTTTAAATTTGATGTATTACTTCAGAGATTTTAGATTGCGAGAATGTACAATAGCTCTCGATTATGAATGTAGTTGAATGCGTTAACGCATAAAAATACTATCATGTATGTAATTCTATTTTAATAATTGTTGTGAACTTTTTAGATTTACAAAGAAGAGGGATACAAATAGTTATTCAAATCAACGCACTACTAAAAAACAGCCATTTAGCGACGGATTTTTCCGTCGCTAAATGGCTAAATTCCGTCGCTAAACGAGTTTAGCGACGGATTAGCGACGGACAACGTCCGTCGCTAGATATCTGGTCGCCAATTTTGCAGCGACCGAATACTTTTTTTTTTGCGACGGATTTAAAAAAATTTGCGACGGATTTTGCGACGGATTTAAATCCGTCGCAAATTTTTAAAAATAAAAAAAAATTATTTATGTAATTACTATTTCCTAATCTAAATACACAATTTTGTATAGACCAAATTCTCATAAAATGAGTTCTACAATTCAAATATAGTAGGATTTAAGAATATATATTTATTATGTTCAATCCAATATACTCTTATTCATAAAAACAATCAATACATTTTAGACTTAAAAATAAAATAAAAAAGTGTATAAAATATGTTAATTTTTGATATACAGTCAACCCTCTAGTATTTAATATTCAATAAATTAATAGTTCTAATAATTAATATAATTTCAGGGAACCAACTTCAATATTACGTCTTATATAATATTTAATAAATTAATAATTATAATAATTAATAAAATTTTAAACCATCATGTATATTAATTATTAGAGAGTTGACTGTATTGATTTTGACTATTTTATGAATGAAGCGTAAATCGATATTTAAAAAAGATTTTTTTTTAAATTATTATAAAAGAAATTAACGAAGAGTACGTATTTTATACTCTTTCCATCTCAATAGAGTTGTTCACTTTACCTTTATCACAATATTTAAGAAAACATGATTATTGTTTTAAATTTTATAATTTTTTTCTATTTTTTTTTTCGTACCCTTGTTTAATATAGAGTCCACTTTTAATTTATTTCATTTTGTAGATTTTAAATAGAAATAGTGTAGGAGGACTGGGTTTGAAAATTGTTACTTTTTTAAAAGTGTACAAGAGTTTTGAGAAGATTTTTTTTTTCAAAATGCACAATTTTATTCGGACGGAGAGATTATAAAAAATTCTCAGGTGAACATTATGGACTATTCATTAATGATAAGCCACATGGTATACACATTAAATAATCCAATCAATTAAAAGTACATCTATTAATAAATTTTGATTCAAAATTATCAATTAATAAATTTTAAATTAAAATTAAATGTTCATCAATTATAGTTAGTACATTATTTAATATATTTATACTATGTAGCTCATCATTAATTGATAGTTCATAATTCTTCTTGTTACAAGACACATAACGTGTTCGGAAAAAATCTCAATTGAACATGTAATCTCAATTAAATCAAAAGAGCGTTTTACCGATTAATATGCACCTCGAAGACGATAGCTTACAATTTAGTAGTTCAGCTAAGAACTTTTTCTCATCTAGACAAAAATTAATTTCAAATAGACTATTAGTGAGTGTCATAATTTTAAGCATTATTATGTTTGTTATAGAAAACAAAACAGCAGCCAACTGCTTAACCTTGAAGTACATTTGTAAAATTTATTTTCTTAACAATTTATTGTCTGAACATACAAATTAAGAGTCTAAATATCATAACTTCAAGTACCCTATTTAACGAGTTGTCAGAATAATCATATCCATCAAACCAAAACAAAATCCTACAAATCAAGAAACAAAAAATGAAAATCTCCAAGCTTTTAATCACTCTTCTCACTCTTCAATTAGCCATTTTCCCCTGCATCCAAGCAGCGGCTCCGGCAAATTCAAATCTGTTCAGAGAATACATAGGAGCAGAGTTCAACAACATCAAATTCAGCGACGTTCCTGTAAACCCTAATGTCGATTTTCACTTCATTCTCTCCTTCGCCATAGATTACGACACGTCAGCTTCTCCGTCTCCGACCAACGGACAGTTCAACATCTTTTGGGATTCTGATAATCTCAGCCCCTCTCAGGTTTCATCTATCAAGAACCAGTATTCCAATGTCCGAGTCGCTTTAAGTCTCGGGGGCGATAGCGTGCAAGGCGGATTCGCTTACTTCAACCCCTCGTCCGTAGATTCTTGGGTATCGAATGCGGTTTCTTCGCTTACGAAAATCATCAAGCAGTATGATCTAGACGGAATTGATATCGATTATGAACATTTTCAGGCGGATCCTGACGTTTTTGCAGAATGCATCGGAAAGCTTGTGACAACTCTGAAGAACAATGGGGTTATTTCTTTCGCTTCTATTGCTCCATTCGATGACGATCAAGTGCAAACACATTATCAGGCTTTATGGAAGAAGTACGGAAATGAAATAGATTATGTAAATTTTCAATTTTATGCTTATGATAAGGGAACAACAGTGGCTCAGTTTTTGGATTATTTTGAGACTCAAAGCTCGAATTATGATGGAGGAAAGGTTTTGGTAAGCTTTATTAGCGACGGAAGTGGCGGATTAGCGCCGAATAACGGGTTTTTTACAGCTTGCAGCAGGCTTAAGAGTCAGAAGAAATTACATGGTATCTTTATTTGGTCTGCTGATGACTCTATGGCTAATGGTTTTCGGTATGAGAAGCAATCACAGGCTCTGTTAGCAGTGAGACATTAGTGTATTAGACTTTAGTCTAATGGTCTAATGATCAAGTGGGGGCAGGGCTAGGCGTTGTGGCAATGCTTTACATGTGTTCGAGTCTAATGTTTCGGTATTTTGTCGGTTATGAAATTCCGAAGCTTATATTTATAACTTATTTGTAAAAAATGTTGTTTCACAGTGTTTTTCGTTTAATTGCAATATAGTTTGTGTTAAATATGTTCCTCTGTTTAAATTTGATGTATTACTTCAGAGATTTTAGATTGCGAGAATGTACAATAGCTCTCGATTATGAATGTAGTTGAATGCGTTAACGCATAAAAATACTATCATGTATGTAATTCTATTTTAATAATTGTTGTGAACTTTTTAGATTTACAAAGAAGAGGGATACAAATAGTTATTCAAATCAACGCACTACTAAAAAACAGCCATTTAGCGACGGATTTTTCCGTCGCTAAATGGCTAAATTCCGTCGCTAAACGAGTTTAGCGACGGATTAGCGACGGACAACGTCCGTCGCTAGATATCTGGTCGCCAATTTTGCAGCGACCGAATACTTTTTTTTTTGCGACGGATTTAAAAAAATTTGCGACGGATTTTGCGACGGATTTAAATCCGTCGCAAATTTTTAAAAATAAAAAAAAATTATTTTTTAATTAAAATCGTAAAATGAAATATTATTTAAACGGTCAACCACCGTCACACACCCACTGGCTATACAACACACACCCGCACTGACCCGCAAATATCGCAAATTTCCCAACTTCCCAGTAGGTCACCCATCCTTCACATTACTCCCATCCACTCCTCTTTAACTTTGTAGTTCCCTCGCGCGTGACTCCAACCTATCCAGATCAGATTCTTGTTTTATATCTATGTATATTATATTTAAATATAACAAAAAGATACTCCCGCAATTTACTCCCATATTATATAAAATAATTATTTTTTCATACTAATTATTTTTAAATAAAATAAATTATTTTTTAATAATTATTTTAAATAAAAACAACAAGTTATTACTATTACACTTTACTCCCACATTCTAATATAATAATTTTGTTATAAATAATTATTTTATTAATAAATAATTATAACAAATAATTAATTATTTTTAAATAAATAATTATAATAAATAATTATTTTATTAATAAATAATTACAATAAATAATTTTTTAATAAATTGTTTTATAATTAATATTGTTTTTACTAATAAATATTTATTTTAATAAATATATTTTTTAATTATAATTTTATTAATAAATATATTTTTTAATAAATATATTTTTTAATTATAATTTTTTTAATAAAAATAATACTTTTAGCGACGGATTTAGTAATCCGTCGCTAAAAGTTAGCATTTAGCGACGGATATGGTATTCCGTCGCTAAATGTATTACTTTTAGCGACGGATTACAAAATCCGTCGCTAAAAGTGAAAAACAAATTGGCGGGATTCATCCCGCCACTTTTAGCGACGGAATTTCCGTCGCTAAAAGTGGCGGGATTCATCCCGCCAATTTTCTTTAAGATTTAGCGACGGATTTTGAATCCGTCGCTAAATCCGTCGCAAATTTTGATTTTAGCGACGGATTTCAAATCCGTCGCTAAAATCCGTCGCAAATCGACTGTTTTCTAGTAGTGACGGCTGTATTACATCATTTATGCAATAGACCAATGATGTTAAAATACTTTATTATTTGCAAATATTTTATTGGCTTGTTGTATAACTGGCATGATATTACCGTTTTGTGTAATAATCAACCATGTTTGTTTTATTAGCGGATAGAGTTGGGATGAAGTGATAAAATCTCCTTTTTTTTTACTAGGAAGTCTCGAATTTGAGCATTCTGTATGGATCAATTTTAGAATTTTAGGAAAGTTTCATTACATTTACGGGTTCTATTTGGATGATCTGAATTAGTTAAAACAGTGGTTGTGAACATCAAGTAGGTGTTGATATTATAAGTAAATTTTTAAATTGCTTTAGTTAGCTGTGGATATTGAAGTTCAAACCGGTATTTTGAACATCTAACTTATGGACAAACCGATAAGATTATCGATTTTTGGTTCAACCGTCAATTCAATCAGTTGAGTAGATTATAATTTATATGTATATAAATAATTTTTGGACATAATTTATAGTCTAATAGGTTCAATTGCCAATTCAACTAGGACAGCCACTGGTTGTCGATCAAATCCGAATCAACTAGTTCAATCGAGTCCAATCTGATAGGACCTGATTTTTGGTTTCTAGTGTCAATTAAACCGGATAGCTGGTTGGTTTTCTGTTCAACCGGCCGGTCCAATCCTGATTTTTAATCACTGGTTCAAAGTTCAAATAGTACAACTTGGCCCTGAAAATGAATAGCCCATTAAAGAACCACTACTATGTAGTGATGGTGGATTGTGGGCCATCTCAGGTCTTTTTAGCTGTTTGATCATTGTGGATTGTTAAATGGGCTGACCATATGGTTTCTCCTTCATAAGCCTCAGCCTCGTTACTTTTTCCTTTGTTATTGACATTTAAAAGGGCTTTTTTTCTAGTTCAATAAAGAAAAAAAAAGAGGAATTTATTTCCAATACAACTTATATGAGGATGTAACTGAAACTTTTTAAAGTTAAATGACTTGTTTGTATTTTTAAAAATTGAAAAAAAGATAATATAAAATCCTTATATTTAGTTATTTTTATGATTTTATCGTTAGATTTATTAAATTGTCAAAATTTAAAATTTTAGGGTAGAGGTGAAAACGAAAAATCCAAAATAGGGTATAATTGAAAATTTTCCTAAATCGGGGTATAAACGAAAAAACAGTACAAAGTGAGGTTTTTTTTAAGTGATTAGGCCTCTCTTTTTTTACAGACAATATTATATAAATACAACTTTATCAAATTTCGGTAAAAGTTTGGAAATGAGCAATAGCCTTATGTAGCACGGAAACGGAAACAGAAAACGGAAACGACACGAAACGGACACGGAAAAACAGTGAATTTTTAAAATGAAGGACACGGAACATGGGGGAAACGTGTAAATAATAAAAATATAAGGATATATTTATAATATTAAAAATTAAAAAATGCTATATATATATATATTAAATTTTATTTATATATTTACGCTAATTAATAAAATAAATCAAATATAATTAAATCCAACAAAAATAAAAAAAATAAGCTATATTATAGATAAAGTAAATAATAAAAATTGTGGCTAATTGATTCATAAAAATTATTTATTGAGATCTTTTTAGATTTTTTTATAATTATATAACTTTTTTATTTATGGAAACGGCCCGAAACGTTTCCTTATGAGTTTCCGAGAGTTTCTGAGAGTTTCCAGTTTCTGAAACGTTTTCGAAACGGGACACTCAACTTTGTCGAAGTTTCCGTGCTTCATAGCTTAAGGGTGAAGTACAATTTTTATAAAGATTAATTTCTACTATTATTTTCATAAAAATTACCAAAAAAATTTATAAAAAAGAAATTCTAGTTAAAGAATATAATAGTTTTAATAAAAAATAATAAGTCGGATTTAAATTTATGGAGATTAAAATAATTAATCTATTTTATTATAAAGCTAACATTTAGAATTAGGTGAAAAATTAATTAGTTGGGTGCGATGATAAAAAAAAACAAATGAGTTATAGCTTAACGGTGGTCAACTAACTGTTAGGTTGTGAGTTTAATTTCTCCTCAAACGCTCTTTCTTCTCTAATTATAAAGAAAAAATAATAAAAATTACATTTAATTTAACATGTCATTTCATATGGCAAAACATAAAGTCAATACTGCTTTTTTTTTTCTTCTGAAATCAAGTCAATATTGCTTTAACTATACATGTTGTGACATTTTGATTTTGATGGCTAGATCCATGTTGCTACATTATTCATGTCTTTTTCGCATCCATTCTTGTGGAGATGATCGTAAATTAAATAAATAAACAAAAATCAAGTGACTTATAAATTGAAGCTAATGTCAACTGATTTTTTTACAAGACGAGTTTCAATGCAATTCCGGTACTTTCCAGACTTATAAATTTACTACATGACATGGGAGCATCAAATGGCTGAACGTGATCAACAATTATGAATCCATATCTAAAAAATTTAGAATTGAACTAATAAAGAAGGATAAATTCTTTAATTATTTTGGACCTCAATAACAAAAGTCAAAACAAAATTAAAGATGTTACGTATTAAACAAGCAGCAACTCGTTTAGATCCAGTTGCACTTAAAGGAGCCGCATCGAATAAATAAAAAAAAAAGTATTTGCAAAATAAATTCTAACGTTTTATTTTTATAGCAATTTAATCCAATGTTTAAAACGTTATGAAATAAATCTAATCTTTTTAATTTTTGCAATTTGCAGCCTCAACCGTTTTCCGGCAACTTTGTGCATATGTGGCAGCCATATTAGATACATATATTGGCATATTAAATTTTAACGTTTCAAAAAAAACTCAAATGAAATCCAAATTTTTCGAGTTTTTGCACTTTATAACGTAAAAAAGGAGACAAAACTGTCAGAAAACTGATTGAGGCTACAAATTGCAAAAATAAGAAAGGTTGAAATTTGTTTCGTAACATTTTAAACGTTGGTATTAAATCGCTATAAAGGCAAAACGTTGAAATTTGTTTTGCCAATACCTCAATAAAAAAAAGTTAAATAATTTATTTTTGGAGATTAATATTACTGAGCAAAAATCAATTATTTTTTTGTATAAATTGTTTCCGATCCGGCTATCATTGATTTTTATACATAACTTGTTGAAAATAACTATCAAATTGAACTTTGAAGTTTATTAGTAATTCAAAACAATATTAGCATAGAGATATAATTCATATTTTCTTCTCAAATTCTTTTCAACAGAAGGAAAAAAAATGAAAACTAGCAAATTAAGAAAGTATATATAAAAGAAGGAAATCGTTTAAAAATGAAAACTAGCAAATGTGTCTCTCGGTGAAATTAATGTTGACCTAATTATATTTTCTTGTATGCTATCATGATCCTCTATGATTGCACCTCTAACCAACTATGTATAACAACATAGAGTGGACCTTCTTCTTCATAACACTCTATCTATAACAACATACCTCTCGAATTCTAATCAAATTGATTTGGGTTAATTAAATAATTAAAAATAAATTTAACTCAGAAAACATTTAAAATTAGAATTAAACTCAATTTTTATGTGAGATTTATTCAAACTCAATTAGCAGGTTCATTCATATATGCATCTGTTTATAATTTAAGGTGAACAATTCGTCTCTCGCGAGAAACCTACCCAGTTCGAGTGAAAATTAGTCTGAATATGGAAAGTCTAAAAATGTCGTTCCATATTTAAAAGTTGGAATTCATCCAGGACATCTTGTGTTCCTATATCAAATAATATTTAAACTCGATTAAACTATAAAAAGTTTATTTTAACTCGATTTAATATATTTTGATGCTTATGTTTGAATTTGGTTGAATAAAAGAACAAAATTAAATTAACGAAATGTTAACTAGGCTCGCGAGTCTATCTTGTTGAGTATATGTTCAAATCGATTCACAAGTTGATCAGAGTAACTCAAATTTATATTAAGTCGATTTTAATTATTTTTTGAATAGGTATTCGAGCAATTCATAAATTGTTTCTACTCTATTACACCTACATCCTTAAAATTCATATACCAATAACATTTGATCTCGGCCACAAAAGCGCCATGCAACATGTAAGGCAGATTTTAGGTTCGAATTTTCTTATTCTATAATTAATTAATTATAAGTATTTTATCTGCAATTTCGTTTTAGTAAATTCATTCATTGGAAGATAGAAATTAGAATAAAATTGAATTAAACTACGTTCTGTAATATCAATGTTTTGCAATTAATTTCAGACATGAAAAAGAGTAAAACATATGGTACATATATATGCCTTATCTTGAAAGGGTGGCTGCCGATTACATCCTTATCACTATTTTGTCAACCTTCCACCAAATTAACTTTAGTATTAGGGTAAAACTGAATGTTATTTCATTCAGAAGTGACCATTGATGTGATAATGAACAAAGGATCAAATCGCCCTCTCAATTTGGTACGAAATATCAAATGAATTATTCTCGCCGCTTTTAGTACAAACAACCCAAAAGTTACGTTTTTGTACCGAAAAAACCCTCGTTTATCCATTTTTCAGTCGCACCTCGGTTAGTGTATGACATTCTCCATTTTGGTAATGAAAAAAAGTTTAAAAAGATACTCAACATTTAATATAATATTCAAATTGATATTTATTCATTATAAAATTTAATTTTATCATTATCATTTTCAAAAAAAATTATAAGTTAGGGACTATTTTCGCCCTTTTTATCCCCTCCAGAGGAAAAAAACTAACGGAACCCAGCTGGGTTCCGACGGATCTGTTCGTCCGTCAGAACCCAGCTGGGTTCCAACGAATCTGTTATCAGCCTGAGAACAAGATGAGAGCGTTGGAACCCAACTGGGTTCCCACGCTTTCATCTGTTCCCGGCCATAGAACAGATGAACAGTGGGAAACCCCACAGTTACATCTGTTCTTTGCCTGAGAATCGATGAAATCGTGGGAACCCAGCTCGATTTCATATGTTCTCAAGCGAAGAATAGGTGAAACCGTGGGAACCCAGCTCGATTTCATAAGTTCTCAAGCGAAGAACAGATGAAACCGTGGGAACCAAGCTGGCACAGTTCATCTGTTCTCAGGCGAAGAACATATGAACCGTTGGGACCCAGCTGTGTTCCAACGGGTCATGTGTTCTCAGGCAAACATAAGATCCATTGTTGGGTTCCAACGGGTTCATTTATTTGCCTGAGAACGAAGGTGGTAGGTGGTGGTAGGGACGTGAAGAAGGTGGTGGTGGCATGGATGTGAAGAAGGTGGTGGGTGATGGCTGAGATTTCAAGAAGATGACGGCGGCGGCGGCGTAAATGTGAGGAAGAAGATGTTAGGATGTCGTATTTTTTATTAATTAGGGTTAATAATGTTTTGTTAGTTTAATTAGGGTAAATTAGGGTATAATTAGAATTTTGATCAATTACAATATAGTTAATTATGATTAATTCAGATAATTAAATGAACTTATAAAACTCACTCTCCAAGGGGGCTTTTTCGATTAAAAAATGCAACTTTTGGGTTTGTCTGTACCAAAAACGGCGAGAATGACTCATTTGATATTTCGTGTCAAGTTGAGGGGGAGATTTGATCCTTTGTTCATGTGATAATTGTAGTAGGAAAAGTAAAGGCTGGCCGATATTTTGATCCCTGTACTATATTCTTTTTGCAGATTGAGTTCCTACATTACAAAACATTTAAAATGTGCCTTACACTATCGTGAACATCTATTTTAAGTTCTCCAGGTGAGCGTGTTAACAGAATATCAACAGTGTGTGACTATTGATGGATACACGTCATTAAAAAATAAAATAAAAATTGTCAATAATTACTTATGTGAAATTTCACCTAATTATGATAATATGTTTTTGTAATATGGCTTCGAATATGGCAAGCCACTCTTACCTACCACCGCTCTGATTTTTACCGCATCACCAGAATCACTAACTCCATAATGACCACCAAAATCAGTTTAGACCACCATGCATGGATGGGAAATGATAATGTTGTGCCGGGGACACCTCAAGTTGACCACCCTGGAAATTGGGTTTATTGGCCAACAACCGCATCAAAATCATATGATCATCAAACAATAAGAACTCTTCAAATGATTAAAAAAGTACAACTGATGATTCAAATTTACCAACACGAAATCGAACAAAAAGGAGCAAACTTTCAAGCAGTGGATAAGTTTAATTTCAAACTTAACAAGAACCCGTTATAACATCTGTGTTGGATTACTTTATTAATTCAATATATGACCCATGTGACTTATAATTAATTTTAACAGTACAGACTCAATGTGATGTTTGTTGGCTTTATGAGTTACTTTCACATCTCCCTTCTATAAATATCACATTAAAGTGAAAAGAAAAGAACAACATGTACGACACAAAATTACAGCATTGTCTAATCATCAAGGAAGCAAGAAGGGTTGAAGGAAGAGAAGCGAGAAATTTATCTATTGATCGAACAAGAAAGATTTTCGCATATACTTTGTATTGCCATATTTATTAAGGTCTGAAAGCATGGAACAAAGTATGTATGTATGGCTGAATTTATTTGCGATATAAATCTAACAAATCATTATATTTGCATCAAAGTATTATTTTGCTTACAGTTGGCATCAGAGCAGTTATAATGCTTTTCATTCGCCATGAAAAATTTCATATATATACTACCATTAATGGGTGTTTAGGATTTTGATTTTCTAAAAAAATTAAAGTTTGGATTATACAAATTACATAGAATTGCTTTTGTAATTTATAGTAATTGTTAGAATCAGAATTTTGAAGTTATAATTCACAGTTTTTACCACTACAAACCAGCTGAATTAAATCGGTCATAACTCTTTGCTCTGAATGAGTTACGGGAGCCATAATATTTTTTTTAATACTGATACTGATTTGAGTCTTTCAAAATGAATTTTTCCAGTTTTTGAAACAAAACTGGTATGACATCAAAACGAGTGTTTTATAAAACTGATGCAAACTGAAATTTTTTAGATTTATTAAAGTTTAAGTTTGCATATGTTTTGATTCTCTAATGATATCAAAGTGTTATAAAAGTTTATAAACCAATTAAAGTTGCTTATTTAAAGCAAGTAAAGATTATGGTTTATAATTTTAGGCCCATAAGTCTTATTAATAGGACTTTTAATTTTTTCTCGGAACTTCTTGCTAATCGTTTTGCTCCCATTTTGCCTGCTATTATCTCATTGAACCAATTCAGTTTTATAAAGGAACGGAGCATTCATGAATGCCACTCAATTTCAACTGAAATTATTCACCTATCCTCGAGGCATAAAGAATAAAATTTTATTATCGAATTGGACTTTCAAAAGGCATTTGATAGTGTTTTTTGGCATTACACTCTAGATATTCTTGAAAATTTGAATTTTCATTTCAAATAAGTTAGTTAGATTTCCTCTCTTTTGAGCTCTTCGCACTTTTAGGTTCTTTTAAACAGTAGCCCTTCAGATAATTTCACCATGGATAAAAGGGTTTTAGAAGGCGATTAACTATCACATATGCTTTTCGTTGTTGCAAATGAAGGGTTCAAAGGTCTTATTTATAAAGCTAAGAACTTCGTTGTTATTGATGGTATCGAAATAAATGATTATCAGGAATCCATTTCTCTAATGCAGTATGCTGACAATACACTTCTTTTTCTTCCAAATAATTTGGTATTAGTCAGAAATCTTCTCAAAATCCCTTACAACTTTAAGATTATTTATGGGCTATATATAAATTTTCACAAAAGGTCCATTATCAGTTTGATTGTAATAACGAGAATACCTCTACAGCAGCCGATATATTAAATTGCAAAATTGAAAAACTGTCTTTTAGTTATCTTGGCATGCCACTCTCTAAGAAAAAATCTTTCTCTGACGTATTATTGTCAGATGCTTCAGAATATTTCAAACCATTTGACACTTTGGAAAAATAACCTTATTTATCTAGCTAGCTCTTTGGTTCTCATCAAATCAGTTTTATGTACTCGTCCAATTTATTCAATGTGTAGCTTTGCTATTCCAATCTCGGTTGTTACTTCAATGAAGAGTAATATAAGGATTTTTTTTATGGGCTGATTTGAAATCATATGGAGGTTTTATAAAGTCTCGTGAGACAAAGTTTGTCTTCCTAGTCGCTTTGGTGGTTTAAATGTGTCGTCTTTATGTCTATAAAACCATAGTTTGTTGTTTTCAAAAAAAAACCATAGTTTGTTTTCAAAATGGGTGTGAAAATTGATTTCTTGTGATGAAACTCACTATGGTTTTCGGTTATGCAAGATAGCTCCAACTTATCTTTTTGGCATGATTTACTTCAATTTGATGGCATGAAATTATCATTATTGTGGCGTGGAATTAAGAAAATTTGTGTTTTGAATATGAAGGTTTGCGGTTTTTTTTTTCAATCCAATGTTCACTTCAGAGTTTGTAATGAACAAAAAATACATTTTTGGATCTAGCCTTTATCGACTACTCATCATCGTCTCTTTAATGTATGTTTATATCTGAAAGACATTTTCGCAAACATGGTTAATCCTAGTACAAGCGTCATATCCGAGTTCAAATGGAAGCATCAACTGCGGATAGGCAAAGGAATTGAGCTTGATATTCTAATCGCTAGTTACCAGCAAATGCCCCTCCACCATCACTGCAACGACCAAACTTGCTGGTTGAGCTCCAACCTTTTTTCAGCAACAAGTTTTCTTCAGACTAACACTGCAAACACAAAAGTCCTGGACCCTTTTTACTTCAGCTTATGGA
The DNA here is from genome assembly GCF_937616625.2 of Mercurialis annua. NCBI lineage: Eukaryota > Viridiplantae > Streptophyta > Magnoliopsida > Malpighiales > Euphorbiaceae > Mercurialis > Mercurialis annua. The sequence continues at coordinate 49,971,519 of NC_065570.1, read as the reverse complement.
AACCCAGTCCCGCCAAGAATTTTGTTCTTTGTTTGGCTGTTACGTTAAGATCGTATTGCGTCTAACTCATCCCTCTGTTAGAGATAACTGCTCTCTGTTGACTAGAAATTCTGCCAAATCTGCGCCGATGTTTAAATATGGATTTACATCATTTTACATTGCAACCAAGTTTGTAACTTTTTAAAATCTTTATTGTAAAAGATTGGTTCTCTTTTCAACTGATATTACTGCTTTTCACTTGTAATGGTTGTGCTTGAAAGGTTACAAATTCAGAAAATTTTGGAAACAATTGTTTTTTGTTTGTTTGAGAAGTTTGGAAAGTAAAAAACATACAGATATTTTGATAAGAGGATACAAATTACACAGATTTGATTTTTCTTAACATTAATAAAAGAGAGATTCATTACGAGTATCATAGCCCGACTCTTATTTATAATGGCAATGATGTATCTAAATTTTGATTTCTTTACTAGAATCTAGTATGAATTTTTTTTATCTTCCATATGTTGTGAATGAGTTGATATAATTATCATTTATAATAAAAGAAAAGATTATATATCTAACTTCTGTATTGTTGAAGTTGTAATTACTCTAATTATATATAGGGTTAATTACATATAAAATCACCACTTTTACACGAAATTGCAAAAATAACACGATCTTTAAAACGTGGCAATTCAGGACACCACCTTTCATTTCTTTTCAAAAACAATATGGACACATTTTTAGTGGCGTTTTTGCTGATGTGGCATGACACGTGGCACTCCCATTGGGTGTCCAAGTCCGCAAAATTTTACCTAAAAACGTGCTCATGTTATTTTTGAAAAGAAACAAAAGGTGATGCCCTGAATTGACACGTTTTAAAGGTCGTATTATTTTTGAAAATTCGTGTAAAGGTGGTGATTTTATATGTAATTAACCCTTATATATAAAACAAGAAAATGAAAACAATCCAAATAATGCATCATTGATGGAATTTGATTTGCACTTGGAAGTCCATCTAAACAATCGCTAAAGAGAATTGAGTCATTGAGTATCCAAAACAAGGGCTCTATCAAGGCTTTTGGCACCTGCAAAAATCAAGGCTTTTAGCTAGGATCCAAATCAACATAGCAATTTAAGAAAATCCATTAGCATTTTTTTTTCTTTTTTAATCTTTACCTCCATTGAAACAATTCCACTTGTTAATTAAAAAAAAATCAATTCCACTTGTCTAATAAAACTCATAGGTAAATGAATTTCACCCATTAGAATGAAAGAACATAAATTTTAGTCTGAAATAAAGTTTAGCATTTTAATATTATGAGCATTTTATTACAGATGTTTTAAAGATGGAAACAGTCCACTACGCTTATTTTATAATATGAATATGTTATATAATATAATATGTAAAAATATTTCAAAATAAGCAATATTTAAAGTCATTAATACTATAATTAATATATATAATAATAAATTTTAAAAGTTGTAATAAAATAAACATGAGAAAAAGGTGGAAATAGAGATAAAAAAAAGACTAAGTAGAGAAAATAAGAAAACAAATGTCAGCTATTAAATAAAAAAATGAGAAAAAATAAAAATAATTTAGTGAAACGAAATTGTTTTCTTAAGTTTGTGGAAGTCATTTGTAAATTCAATTTATTTTGGTTGAATTTAAGGACGGATATGAATTTTTGAAAAATATAAATATATAAGTTAGTAGTATAGTTTAGCCGCCTTAAGCGCACATTAAAATCTATATTTTGTCCATCTTATAAATTTTTGGTACAATCTTCCTCCACTTTATTAAAATATTTCTAGATCCGCCACTGAACTTGAGATTTACAATTCTTCAAATAATAAATTGTGTCCTATCCATGATTTTAATTCTTAGAATTATATTATCCATTTATTTATTTTAAACACAAAAATTCAAAATTACAAATACATTTCGTATAATTTTAATAAATTCTATTTGTTTCAAAAGGGCCTTAAATAACTTTGTAATTTGATTGATCATATCATTATTTTAAAAATAAAATTGTCCATCACCGTTACAAACATTTAAATAAAAAATAATTTGGTAAAAATGCATATATTTATAAACTAACTTTAAATATTAAAAATTTAAACACATATAAAATTCTAATTAGCAAATAAATTTTAAAAACTAGTAAATATATTACAATAAAATTAGTAAACCAAAAACTTGATGGCTTTTATCTTTTAATCGGTTTAACAATTTTGCTGTTTTTTTTTTAATTTAAAGAAATTAAATTAAAAATTTAATTTTAAGAAATAACTCATCTAAACTCTAATTTGTGCGAATTAATGAACCAACCAGTCGGATTCGATTCTTAAAACACTAATCATATAATAAATACAATACCATGAGTATAAAATTTTACATCATAAGGAAGGGTTATTGAAGGTGATACCACATTGAGCACACTCAATCTAGTGGTAGAAACTGTTTTTATTATTATTGATACCATTTGACATTAAAATTGCCCACAAGCTTAATATATGAGTGGGAGTGTTGGATCATACACACCCATCTCATATAGGAGAAACCCCACCTTCCATTTTCCTTTCCCATGTTCCTTCCTCATGAGAAAAGAGTCCATCATTGCCTATGTGAGTATATACACATAGGCCTATGCCTTTTTCTTTATAGCCTAGGAGAAGTTGGGTATATGTTGGACCCTCATGAAACAAGATGCCTTTCTTTTTCATGCAATTTAAATTTGAGAAGAGTATCAATCAGATTTTTGAAGTTGTGTCTCGAGATTAAATAAAAAAAATTAAATTGTTTTAGTCAATTATATTTAAAATTTATATTTTGGAATCAATTAAATTATCTTTAAACTTCTTTTAGTCAATCAGATCTCAATATTTATATATCGAATTAAATAAATTAGGAGTTTGAAGTATACAGATTAGAAGTTATTTAACCTAAATTAAGAAAATTTGTGATTTAATTAACTAAAAAGGCTAAAAATGACTTATTTGATTCTGAGAGATGAATTTTGAGATCTGACTGACTAAAAAAATTAAAAATTATTTATTTGATTCTGAGAGATGAATTTTGAAATCTGATTGACTAAAAAAATTAAAAATTATTTATTTGATGTTGATATGCAAATTCGAATAGAAGGTTGACCCTTTGCTTATTTAAATTAAGACAAATTTTCAATTTTGCTCTCATACTTTTATGCTATTTGAGTTTTGATACAAATCAATTTGGTTTCCTAATTGACACTCAAACTTGACATTTTCTCATTTAAATTTAATAAAATAAGAAATTATCATTTAGATAAGACAAAATTATTTATGCAAGTGGATTGTATTTTTTTTTTGTCTAAAGGTATTATATTAAGGAAAAGCAATAAGAACAATAATAATAATAAAGTTAAATATTTGTCACTTGTCATTGTAAAATAAAATTACTATTGATATATGTAGATGTTGCATTATAACTTTTCAAATTGTTCATTATAAAAAATATAACGATATGATTAATTTTTATGTCTAAATAATTTTTTTTTAAATTGTCTAAATATGATTAGATACTTTTGATAAAAAAAATTTAATTTTAATGTTAATTTTTTTTTTACATTTCAACTACAATTATATTCTTTTCATTACATATATAATTAATATATATATATAGTACCCTAAATATTTTTAAGTAATTAAATCGTGCCACGTGTCGCGAATTCCGATAAATTAAATCATGATGGATTTAATTTAATAGTATCATGAATTTAGAGTAAATTTTATTAAGCGATTTAGCGGGATTTGAGGAAAAGATTAGAAAATTAATATAAAATAAATTATAAAGCCCGAGTTAACAATTATTTCGCCAAAGTCCGCGAAATATTTTATAGTGTTATGGTAGAAGTTTCAAGTCAATCGGAGACTGTTCAAAATTTGGACGCAGATGCGTTTTGGATTAAATTGCAACTTTTGAAAAGTTCAAGGACCAAAACATAAATTAGCCAATTAAGTCTCGAAAATAACAATTAAAAGATTATCGACGAAAAAAAATCTTTGGATTCGTATTAAATAATACGTATACGAATTTATTAAAGTATTAATCGATTAAACATTGATTAAATCGAATAAAAAAAGTTTAAAAGAGAATTGGTTTAAGTTAAAGAAATAAAGAATTAAAAGAGTATATTGGTCAAAGTTTATATACATAATTCATATGAATTTTATTTATCAGAAGGTGAGGAAAAGAAAGAAAAGGAAAATGACGATCACTTCGATCCGCCGCCGTTTAGCTTTCTCGTCTAAATCGAGTAATTCTCGCGCCGTTGGATTAAGGATTCGATCCTCTATCATCTCTAAGCTTCGAATTAAGGTAAAAATGAGTCTTCTATTTCTGAAATTGGGAGTTTACGGGCTGTTATTAGAAATGGTATTAGGATTGTTTTAGGACATCGGAGCACGTCGGAATGCCCAGAAATAGATTCCCGGGCTGTGTGAAAGACCGCACACAAATGTGTGCGGGCACACACCAGGTTGTGCGTGCGCATAGAGACAGCCACCAGTTTAAACATTTCCGCCCCGTTTTGACCTAATTTTCCAACTTCAAGTACGTCGGACATTGAAAAGGAAACATAGACCCCGAAAATGTGAAATTTGAATATCGAACGTGACGTGTTCGATTAGGGTTTCGAGGTATAAGGAACCTATAATTGAAAATCGATTAACAAGAGATATACCAAGTATCTCGATGAATTAGAACACGATCAAAGCTAAAGAACGTATTTAGAATAAGATCGTGCTAACGTAAGTTTATAACTTAGAGTTTTAGTACTAAGTTTACATTTATGAATTAAACGTACATGTAATCTGGATAAGTAACGGACGTACCGACGAGCTACCAGGCCGACGAGCTAGAATAATTACGAGATTGAATGACGCGTGGAACCTACGTGATTGATTGACGATAATGCAGTTTTGGATAGCGGGTTCTGTGAGTTACATTTTATTTTCGCGTATTATTTATAAAAGCTATTTTCATATATTATGAATGTTAATATCAGATACATCGCATTTATATTATTTGAACGTACGCTATATTGTTTATTGATTATTTTAGGTATGAGATTTTAGTATGCGATCCGAAGAAACTAGCTACCTATTGGGTGTCAATAGGCTGGGTGATCACCTATAATTGAGTCAGTCTAACGTGTCTAGATTGTCATTGAGATTATGAAATGCGCATATGATATGAATGCGATACGAGTGAGAACTCGGTTAAAGTAACCTGAGCCCCGTATCTAGTGGGTTGGACACACACTTTGGGATTAAAAGATTGGTCGCGGCTGACGTGGTTGAGTCAGAATACCTCCCGTGTCGGACCATTTGGATCAGTTTGATTTGAATATTTGTAAGTCGGGTTATGCTTTAGGCTTTTAGTTGCGAGCGGATCAAATGCTGAATTATATGCATTTTTGTACTAAAGCTTTATTTGATATGCGATGTTATGTTTTTATAATACCGTTAGTAATTTGCAAGCTCACTCGGTATTTTTCTAAATACTGCCTCACTGTCGTTTTTCAGGTAATCGGAGTCGGATCAGACAGACCATCTCGTTTGTGTCGGCAGTCTTTTGGCTTGCACAAAGTACGAGTCTTTATAAAACTGCAGTAGTCAGTAGGTGTCAAAATAAGGTTTATGATTTGATTTCAAACGGTATTTAAAATGTAAACTCTGATGTAATTTTATAAATAAGTTGTTTATAAAGATGACGTTTTATATGTTTGAATTTAGTAGCAATTGCCGTGATTGGAATTGGTTGTGATTATGACTAGAAACAGGGCAGTGCTGGATATGAGATATCGCGCTGTAAGACCTTGGTTTCTAAGAATTGTTTTGCGAACGTTTTCAGAAAAGGAATACGAGATTTTGACATTTGTAAATATATTACTTAAAGAAGATTTCTGAAAACGTATTATACATATTGATATATTTTAATTGCAAAAAATTTATAGCGGTTTAGGCTTGCTACGGGATTTGGAGCTACCACTCCCATTCTCTAGCGCCGGTCGCGACTCAATAATTTGGGTCGTGACACTTACCTCTATAAAAGCGCATTTGACGTTGTCAGCAAGTTCCTTATCCTTCTTCTTACCGAAAAAGTCAACGGCCACGGGTAGAGCAGATCCCCTGAAAACGTCCAGTGCCGCGGAAGGGTGGCGAGCACTAGCACTATCACCATACTTCCCGATCAACAGGTCCACCATGGTGACTCGGGCATATTTCTTGGTCATTTTCATAGAAGGCCCCTCGTTAACATCCTCCCCTAAACCATCAAATGGGGGAGTCTCCCTCTTCTAACCAATAGATGAGGGAGGCAAAGGAGGAAGGAATTCCTCTTATCCTTTTCAGCCACATCAGGCATCTTGTCCTTTTCCTTCCCAATATAGGATGGAAGAGGACGAGGAGTGTTAGTTGAAAGCTCATTGAACTTGATGCCCATCAGACGAGCGCGAGGGGAAGGAGTTCTCCAAATGCGTCCTTCTCTTTGGTAGGGATGCTCTTGGAGTTCTTCCTCCTCTGCTTTTTTGTCTCCCTTTCCTTCCTCTTCTTGCGGGCGAGCTAATTGGAATTTACAAATGCAAAAAAATAAGGAAAAAAATAAATAAAAGCACAAAAATTGCGACATTGCAAAAAATAGACTTCATGACACAAACAAGATACTAGAAGGGTCAGCAAGAGAAAGGCCAGTTAAAGGAAGGTTAACAGGGTTAGAATACTTCATCTTCGCCTTTCCCCTTTTCTTTGACTTCGCCCCCCTTTGGGCCCTATTTTGGTTTCATTTATGATTAGTTCCTCAGAAGTACTAGAGATCATATTCATAACATCCATGGGGGGTAAAGATACGGAAATGCTCCACTAGTTCGTTGTTTATTCTGAAATTAATGTCTTGTCAAGGAAGTCAAGATACGTTGTCAAGCACTAAACCGTTCATATTGATTCTCCCTATGGAAGGAGGTGAGTATTCTTTGTCTTCTTTTATTTACGCTTTCGAATATTTGCTCTTGATTGGCTCTAGTTTTTTTCTCTCATTTCACCATCTTCTAGTCTGTTATTTATTCGTAGGTTCTAATTCTTTGTTTCATTTCATTCATGTGAGGATTCAACATCTTTTCAAGAACCAATAAGTTATCCTTTTTTATTACTGATATCTTCCTGTTGCTAGAAAACTATGTCTTCCTCTTTCTTTTCATCTTCTTCGAAAGGTTCTAGTGATAAGTCGGCCTTCTATATTCATGCTAGCGTCATAGATGTTGTTTTTGACTTAAAATAATTAGAAAATAGAATAGTGCAGGATAGTCAAGAAGGATTTTCTAATTAACCGATGGTGATGTTGGGGCAAGATGTGGTTCATGCTACCAATACTGAGGGTATAGATGTTGAGGGTGAAAATGAGGAAGGAAAGGAAAAAGAGGGTGAAGAAGAAGATGATGAAATAGTCAGAATGAAATGCGGAAAAAATTCTAAATCTTTAATTCGCCCTTCTACTGCTAAGAAATAGCAAATTCTCCTTACTGAATATCCTTATGTTTTGGGAAATAATGTCTTGATTTGGATTAGAGAGAGGTATGAGACTCCCGGCACAATGGCTTTATGACACCCTACAACATGACTCTTAATATTCTGTGTAACTGCTGAAAATGTTTGAAATTTAAACAGATTAAAATTTTGAAATTTGAAACGGCGAAAGAACCGCCTAAAGTCTTTTACTTGGCAAACCATTGGAAATATCTGATACCGGCCTCATATTATCTGAACCTCAGGCGAGCCATGAATCGCCCTTGAGGATTATTGCTTGACTAACAAATTAATCCTTCAAAGGAGATCTTATCTCTCCATAAGAGATCTTCCTGATGCCAAAGGTGTCGCCACAAGTAAGGTTCTCCATGATCATTCTCACTTCGGCTAAAGACATATGAGATAGGCGATGTATTCCCTCATCTCCACTACATGCAAATAGTAAAAAATGTGGCTATACACGTATAGAGAATTTTGGGACCAAACCACGATCTAAGAAGAAAAACTCTATATTCTGATGGCCTATAAATACCATACTACTGGTGCTTGAGAAGGTATTCCCTTTCCTAAATACTTAGTACATATATTATCTACCGAAAAATTCTTGTTGACTTAAGTATCAGAGTGACTTTCAGGTTTTTCCAGCCTGAGAATCTTTGAAATTTTCTATTCTATATGCAGAAAAATCACCAAGAGGCAACCTTAGAATTTTCTACTTGTATCACTAGTCAAGCGACAAAATTTCGTCTCTCTAAATTGGTTCCGTCATTGATTATAACATTATCCTACATTCGATTAAGTATAAAAAATTTAATCAACGGGGGTTGTTTCAAGCGATAAGCGACTTGATATTGCTTAAACAAGATTTCGGATTCGAATCTTGTGAATGCAGAAAATCTACGTCGGCAGACTTACCCACCATATCAGGTGTGCGACGTGGGTCAGATACGGATTAGTCAGGGCGAAATTCTGAAAACCGGATAGATAACCAAAAATAATTACATCACTTTATAATTGTATACATACAAATTAAAAATATAATCATAATCACATTTTTTTTGGTCAAAGATCTACTCTAATTGTTAGTAGGATTAGCAGGAGTTAATGTTAATCATAACCACATTTAAATTCTGGAATTGTGTGGATGAAAACAATTAAAATTCATATGCAACTTGACAATTAAGATAGAATATATAACACATGATCAGGATTAATTGCATGTAAAATACGCAATACGTCCAAGTATATGCAGGAGACATTTAATTAAAAGTTACAACACAAGTTGGTAGCTGTACATTATTGCACTGTATAAAAATTTATAATGTCATTGAACAATACATTTATACAGTAATTTATTGATCTATGTCTATAAGATGGTAATATACATATCAACTTCCAATTGGCTCTTGAGTGAAATTCTAGTTATGGACCAACCCTAAACTGAAACGTTTTATTTGGGTATTTCTAGTTAGTTAGTTTGAGCAACTATTGATTTATGTAAAGTCTTGATTGTCATGAATGAATTTATTAGAGATCAATATGAGCTTTCTCATCAAATAAATATATACCACTTTTTGAATTGAAGTGATATAGATGATTCCCATGGACCTACATTTTTAATATACATTGCTTTCAAGGTCCCTATTCTTTCATGGCAATTCATACTTGTTATCAACGCTTTAAGAAAATATTTTCTAACATTACCATCATTATCAAACATTTGATCATTCAAGCCAAACGGAGTGATATGATCGGTTTTCTTATTTAAAATTTGTAAAAAAAAAATGTGTTTGATATATATTTAAGTGAAAATACATCATATTTATAGTTAATACGAAGACAACAAACTATATCTTATTGGATAACTCACGATTAAAGATGTTAAATATTTCGAGTACTTGCTCAGTCCATCCAGGCCCGACTTGCTTGGAACAAATTGAATACTTAAAGTTTTCATCAAATTTGGCTCAAATTAAATTACTGTAATACATTCAAAAAAAGTTTTGCAAGGAGCTTTGATTTTTAATTTTTATTAAAATCCTACGTAGACACAAAAAGAAAAGATCTATACCCATAAAAGTTTAGTTAAGGGCAAATTTAGATAACATATATAAGGCAGGAATCAAATCCATGATGAATTAAACTTGCATATAAAATAGTCAGATTCAATTGAATTCAACTCAAATCCGATCAGACCTGACACCCAATTAAGAATACTCATGACCTATTCAAATTCCATCATATAAAAAAGGGATAATTCATTTGCAGGTCCTAAATTATACTTGTTTCTTTTATCTGGTTCTTTATCTGATCCTTCAAATAAGCGAAAATGCATTTTCAAATTTTTGAACGATCGATAAAAACGACGTCGTTTTGTTATTTTTGAAAGTGCAAATTGCTATCTGCGTCGTTTTTGTCAGTTTTGGGATTGAAAAATAACTTTTCACTAAGTTAAAGGATCAGATAAGAACAAAAAATAGTTTACGGGTCAGATAAGGACAAAAAATAGTTTAAGGACCAGATAAATAAAATAAGTATAGTTTAAAAATCTAAAAATGGATTTTCCCTATAAAAAAGTTTGATTATTCGAATCAAGATTACATATATTTAAAGTTAATTACAAGTTATCTACGAGAGGCTGGCGAGTTGGTAAAGCCTATATTCATGTATGCAGTCCACAACTAAAATTCATCTAGAATTTATAGGCAATAAATATTTATCTTATTTAGTAATTATCAAGTATACCCTCATTAATTAAAGAAAATATCTTGAAAAGGGAAAATTCTTAGGTAGACTCGGTCTACCACGTCATCCATAGACTAACCCTATCACGTTATAACACGTCATTAAAATGATGACAATTTTATAAATTTGTTTGTTACTTATTTACACCTTTAAATAGTAATATTACAAGATTGTCATTATTTTAATATATAAAAAAAATCAAAAAAAGACAAAAGTTATCACTATATTAAATAAGGGAAAGTATGATATATTTTTATACATTAATTTATTTTATTTAAAAAATTAAATTTTTTAATATTCGTATTTGTCCTAAACTGTTTATCAATTTGACACGGAAGGAGCAGTTGAATTAAAAAAAAAGGTAGGATATGGTGGTGTGAAATGAACTCATCGAATCTCAATATATCCAACATTAAATTGCATTTATTGATCAAATAATGATGTCTTTTCAATCAATGATTCCCTTAATTCTCCAATTATAAAGAGCACCGATGAGATTTGTTTGTGGACCTTTTAATTTCAATCAGATTTGTATTTAGTGATAAAGGATTTATACTACATATCACATTTGCTTTTCATATCGAGATAAATTGGAAACTTTCATCAATGGTGTTTCAACTTTGTCGATTCTACTATTTTAAAGTTTAAACGTTTATTTCTTTAAATTTGTTTTTTTAAATTTTTAAATAAGTGTTTTTATTCGTTAATTTCCGGTCATCAAAATGCTAAATAACTCATACGTACTTAATATCTTAATGTTAACATATGCTAAACTTATTGTTTGTTGATGTGGCATCTGTTGCATCAATGGAGGATCGGCCTTTGCTGCAACTAGAAACTTTATACTGAACTCGATTGTGCTAAGTTGGACTAAGGAATTCATGATAGGCTGCTTTAGCTGCATTAACCAAAAGATCCGGTTTTTTGTCTTTTAAGACCGAACCACTTACCGGTTCGCGTTTCAACCGGTCTGACCAGCCAGTCCAGTCCAGTTTTTAAAACACTACTTCGAACAATGAAAGATAAACCAATTATGAATGAATTTTGAATGAATTTCAATTCGACTCAAACAATCGTGCTACTTCCATGAAAACCCGGCCTCACTTTGAGGCTATAACTGTTGGAGTGCCGCTTTAGAAATAAAAATTATAGAGTTTTGTCTTATTTTATTTATAATTTTATATTTTTATTCTATTTTTCCCTCTTTTTATCTTTTACCAAAAATACATTTTTTTTCACATGATTTACTCTTTTTTATAGATTTTTTTCAGATGTTTTTTTTATTTTTTTATCGTGTTTTTTTAGTATAACAATGGTGTATATATAGTGTAACTATGGTATTTTTGTAGAGCCAAATGTCGTAAAAAGGCCAACCTTTCACAAAAGTTTTACAAAAGTCCTGACCTTTCAATTTTGTCGATTTTGGCCAAAAATGGATTATTTGGTTTCACAAAAATCTTGACCTTTCGATATATGTCATGCCATGTAGGCGTCATATAGGCAAATTGAAATCAAATTGAGAGTTAGCCACAATTGAAACCAAATAATCTGTTTTTGGTCAAAATTGACAAAATTGAAAGGTCAGGACTTTTGTGAAACTTTTATGAAAGGTTTGGGTTTTTACGACATTTGGCCTTTTATAGTGTAACAATAGTATATATACAGTGTATTTATGTTGTTTATGTAGTGTTTTTATGATGCATACCATAAAAACGCTACAAATACACCATACACACTGCAGATACACCATACACACTGCAGATACACCATAAACACTACAAATTCACCATAGATAAACTAGAAAATGGTAGAAATACACCAAAAAACCGTAGATGCACCGAAAATGCTATAAATACACTATAAATACACCAAAAATACACTATAACGTAAATACATTATAAAAATACTATAAATACACCATAAATCAATTCGTTCTTTATAAAATTAGTAGCACTAAAATAAATAAATAAATCTATGAATAATAGAAAAAATTTATAAACAAAAAAAATTATAAATCTACAATAATCTATTTATAAAATATCTAAATCATCACAAAAAAACTTAAAAAAATTATAAAAACAAAAAACGGTGTCGAGAAATCCATCGAAAAAATGTGGTAACGAGAAAATCAATGGAAGAATTGCGGGGATGAGAAATCCACCGAAAAAATGCGACATCAAGAAAACGATGAGCAATCCGCCAGAAGAAGCGCGACGGCAAGATGGAAGAGCGAACGGCGGAGCGATGAGCGGCGGAAATAGATCAATGCAAGAGCAAAACAAAAAAGAAGAAGATAAGAAGAGGAAATTTTGAGAGGAAGAGAAATAGAGACGAGTGATCCGCCAGAAGAAGCGCGACGGCAAGATGAAAGAGAAAATGGCAGAGCGATGAGCGGCAAAAATAGATGAATGCAAGAGCAAGCAGAAAAGAAGAAGATAAAAAGAGAAAATTTTGAGAGGAAGAGAAATAGAGAGACAGAAGACTGGTGCGGTCAAATTTGGATAGGAATAAAATTTTAACCTAAAATGGAGATAAGTTTTTATATATATTAGGGTATTTTTGTAAATATGTTTGTTATTAGTGTAGAATAAAAAATTATAAAAATATAGTGTAAAAAATGGTAAATACTTTTCAAAATTGTATATTTGACAAATAATTCCTATATCTATACGCTCAAAATTGTTAAAGATGAAAAAACAATTATGCGCAATGAATTTAATTTAATTCACATAAAATACAAAACTAATAGCAGAAATGTTTTATATCTATAAAAGACAGATATCCAACAATAAAAAATCTAATAAAAATTCATTCATTTCTTCTTCCCTCTCAATTTTTTTAATTTCTATTCAATGTGTAACACCCTGTATTTTTTCAGAGTAGATTCGTTAAGCTTATCGCATACTTTGGGGATCGTTCTTGTGGTTTGACCACTTAAATTATGGTTTGAAGGTTTCAAATCTTTTCATTTATGTTTTGAAGTGTCTTGGGTGTGATCTCGGAATTCGAAGCGGTCCCGAGCTCGTTTTCAAAAATTGAAATTTTCATCGGAGGCAATAGCCTTTCGTGGGCGCTACACCTTGAGTGTCGCAGGCGCGACTTGTGTATCGCGCGCGCGATTGTTGTGTAGCGGGCGCGAAGCGTGCACTGTTCAGTTCGCTGATTTCTATTTAAACTCACCTAATTTGATCTAATTCATTTTTACTCTTTTTCTAAAACCCTCAAACAGCTATTGCTCTCTGAAAACTACTTCCTATCAATTTCTCATAGAATTTTTGTTCTTTGATAACTGTTTTTAATCATTCTTTTCATTAGTAATCATTAAATAAAGGTTTCTTTCAATGGTAGATTCATTAGCCTTTGTGTTTAATTGATTGTAGGCTGATTTTTTATCTATATTTTCTTTGTTTGTCCTTCTAGATTGCTCTTAATCTATTTCAAGAGGTTAGTGGTTCTAATCCTTTGTTTTGATTGTGTAGAGTTTTCTAGGTGGTTTGTGTGAATACTTTGGGTGTAATGGCATATTGTATTTTCTGTTTGGCTTACTTGAAATCTGAGATTTCATACTTTGAGTGTTGATATTGATAATCGTTATTGCTCTTACTTGTTTGGCTTAGAATCATTTATTGAATTAAGGGCTATGTGTATTGGCATTATTATTATGTATTAAATTCTAATTTTCCTTTGTATAAAAAATCTAGAAATTTAAAAATAAATAAATCATAGATTGTTAGATGTCAATCAATATATTAGATGTGTTGGAGAAATTGTTTAAATGAAATAGTATATCAATTGGTTAATGTTGTTGAGTATAAGAATAATAAAACAATGCTCGGAGAAAATAGAGACTCCAACAACAAGCATACATCATTAATAATATCATTTTAATTCATCTGAAATCGATTTACAATTGTATACAACCCTACATAAAAATATTCTATGAAATTTGTACAAATACATTTTTATAAAATAACCTATAAGAAGAAATATTCGGAAGTGACACCATGTCCACAAATGATAAACCTGAAAGTGGAAAAAACAACGAGGATCAGATAGACTAAGTGAGTTCATATCATTAAAAACAATTACTAAGTATAAAACCATTAAAATATTTGATAAACATTTTACTATTAAAAATTATAAATGGAACTCTATACCACAAGTCCAAATAACCTCAATATATATATATATATATATATATATATATATATATATATATATATATATATATATATATAAATATAAATATATATATATATATTAGAATGTATTTTGTTTCTTTATCGTATATTGTCGATGCTTGTATATCATTCGATATTCGAGTACATTTCGTATGGCTTTACCCTTCCCCTGTATCTTAAACATTTACGTTCTTTTTCATTTAATTATGTTATTATCAAAATAGCATAATACGATAAATCGTCATTTTCAAAACATAAGATACATTTTACGTTTCAAACGTACAATTCATATATTTTTCAAATACAATTCAATACATAATTATATTCATATAGCTCCTCGTATTAAAATACGTGGTTTTATGAATATCGACGAGTAATTTAAATTGTACTCACCACTTGCTATCCATATAATTTAAATAAGCGAAATGCTATCTCGATCCTTGAATTCTGAGCCCCGTCGGTAGTCACCTTGTCGAATCTATACACTTACAATAATATCGCGAATTAGTAATAATTCTAATTACGACTTTTCGTTTAAAAGCTTTTTTCTAGCCTATTTCGGCTATAAAAAACGCTTATCTAAAACAGTCTGACCTCTAAAAAATTAACTTTTTTGAAGTTCGGAATGTCGCCTACAACTTTCGTTTAGATCTTGGACTGAGATTAGCACTCGCAGGTGTCGGAAACTAAGCCCGGAAGTTAATACAATGGGTTGTTCTAACACTGCAGGGCTGTTTACACAACAAAATGCTTTGCCTCATATGAACATTTTAGAGGTAGATTCATGAAAATCAAACTTAGACAATCACAGATAACATCCTTAAGTTTTTGTACCAACAAACATAACTAATTTTGGGTTATAAAACGCAAGATATTGCTCTCGCAATATGGTTGTTTTGCATAACAGTTCCCGCAAAACGTCAAACTAGTCTGCGTAAACTTTAATCGTAACTCATTTCGCAACGAGACCAATAACCTATCGATAACATATCTCCATATTCGTACAATCCAGACATTGTATACCATCATAGACATTCAATCCAGCCATTGCATACCAATTATTTTTGATGTATTTAGTGATGAATATTTCAATCCGTCGCAAAATTCGTTTTTAGCGACGGATTTTAGCGACGGATTTAAATTCGTCGCTAATTACCGACGGATTTTAGCCACTAAAAAAATCGTAAAAATAAATTATTAAATTAAATAAATTTTTATCAAAAAATTATTTAGAAAAATAATTATTAAAAAAATAATTATTATTTTTTTAATTATATATAATATTATTTAAATATAACATAATTATTTATGAAATATATATATTGAAAACATTGTTATTTATTTATTCATTAATAATTATTTAAAAAAATTATTAATTATAAAAAAATTATCTTAAAATGTGGGAGGAAGTATTTGTCATTTTTTAGTTACATTTAAATATAAATATACATATATATATATATATATATATATATATATATATATATATATATATATATATATAATAAGAAGCTGAGCTGGTTCTGGTGGAGATACGCGCGGGAGAACTTCAAAGTTAAAGAGCAATGAGTGGAAGCAATGGGGAGGATGGGTGACCTACTAGGAAAGTTTGTAAAAATTGCGAGTGGGTGATGGAGGCAACAGATGGGTAACCGAGGGCGACGGGCGACGGGTGGGTGACGGAGGGTGACGGGTGTGTAACCGATTAAATAATAATAATTTATTTTACGATTTAATTTTTTTATTTTAAATCCGTCGGTAATTAGCGACGGATTTAAATCCGTCACTAAAATCCGTCGGCAATTTCTGAAAAATCCGTCGCCAAATTTTTTGGTCCGTCGCAAAAAATTTAGCGACGAGAATTTTGCCAACGGATCAAATCCGTCGGGAAACGTTTTCCCGAGGGATTTCATGCTTTTCGCGACGGAAAAATCCGTCGGGAAACGTTTTCCCGAGGGATTTCATGCTTTTCGCGACGGAAAAATCCGTCGCTAAAAGCAGGCATTTTAGTAGTGTTTTTAATTTGAGCTTTTAATTTTAATTTTGATCATGATAATATTATTTTCCGTAATTCGAAATACCGACTAATAAGATGTTTGCATAATTGTTTTTTTATCAAAACTTTATTCTTCCCGAGGGATTTCATGCTTTTCGCGACGGAAAAATCCGTCGCTAAAAGCAGGCATTTTAGTAGTGTTTTTAATTTGAGCTTTTAATTTTAATTTTGATCATGATAATATTATTTTCCGTAATTCGAAATACCGACTAATAAGATGTTTGCATAATTATTTTTTTATCAAAACTTTATTCGTGGTTCTAGATTATAATTATAATAATAATTTATATTCAAGATTATCACAATTAAAAATTTATATAAATTCATAATTTTGTTATTATCTAATACAAACTATAGATATCTAATCATCCCTAACCTACTATCTATGATTTGGAACAAAAATGCCCTCACATGGGGATGCAATAAATAATTCATTATTGTTGTGAACTGAGTAAAGTGGTAGGGTTTGCATGTTGTCAAAATGCAAGTTGGGCAAACTCTTTTGATATTTTTGAAAGGCCAAAGTGTTATTTTATAATTTCTTTTATTTTATTTTAAATGTAAATATATAGTTGAAAAGTGCCCTTACTCTTTACAATTCTTCATTGTTTGACCGAATTTGCAAGTGAAATTCCCAATTGGTATTCAAAATGATTGCAATTATATTTAAAATAAAATTAGTAAGGAGAATTGTCTCCAAAGTTGATATTATTCTAATATATATTTTTATTATTAATGTTTAGGGTAGGCACAATTTAATTTTTTTTACTAAATATATTATTTAGCATACATAGATAACTTTTGAATGTAATGTTTAACATTTCATTTGATCAAGATTATCAAACTTCTCTAGGCTTCCATCTTCTTATCTTCGTTTTCTCACCGCGGCTTTGATTTTAAGGACGGTGAGGTGGTAATCTTTAGTTTATGACCGGTTCATCGCCGTCTCTCTATCCATACATATACATTATATATTTTTTATTTTTTGAAATAATAATTTACTATAGAGAAATTAGTTTGTATGAACAATAATTTTTTTTATGAAAATCTGTTTGTACTTTAAAATATTTTATGGCATGGTTTTGTGATTTAAAAGTGTTTTTCAGGTTCAACCGAGATCTTATCATTCTGAGCAATCACCTGTTTTGATTTTTGATAAATCTTATTTTCTGAAGTTTTATTGATTTATTCAAGATTTTTATGAAGGTTGCAGCTTGTTCATTGCAGATTTCTATTGATTTCAACAACTTCTGTAATAATTCATGTATTCATATGTAAATTTCTTGAAAAATTAACCGTGTATTTAACTCCAGTGCAATTATTTAATTCACCTTTCAGATGTTTATAAGACAGAGCGCGATTAAGTCGCTTATGATTGTAGCATTGACCATTTTTTTGTCAAATATGTAGATTTATCCTGAATCTTATATTGTAACTAGTTTTGTTTCAGAGTCAGTATAAAGAATCCATGTTGAGTTCAAAAAAGAATTGATCAAAAAAAATTGGAAAGACAAATATCAGTATACAAGCAGAAAAATTATTATGTACACTATGTATGTCGATGGCGATGAACAAAATAATAACTCATTTTAAAGTACTTAAACTTTACCACTTTTGATTATTTGGTCTTTAAATAAGATTTTGTTATTTTCTGATTCTTCAACTAAATAAAAACGCATGTTTAAATCTATAAATAACAAAAATGACGTTTTTTAGAGTAAAAGTATGTGTTTTCGAATATAATGTTGAAGGATTCATTACCTTGAGTGGTCGAGGATTCATTACCTTGGAAAGACAAATATCAGAATACAAGTAGAAAAATTATTATGTACACTATGTATGTCGATGGCGATGAACAAAATAATAACCCATTTTAAAGTACTTAAAGTTTACCACTTTTGAATATTTGGTCTTCAAATAAAATTTTATTCTTTTCTGATCCTTCAACCAAATAAAAACGCATATTTAAATCTGTAAATAACAAAAAAGGATGTGGTGAATAGCTTGTGGGATTTGGTGAAAATAGTTAGTTATATACTGGATAGTTGATCAATTCATAGAGGATTCATTACCTTGGGTGGTCGTGGATAATATCATATTTCATCTAAACGTATTATTGATAGAAGGAGTTCTCAGCCTAGACAATGAGATTAATGGAAAGAGTTTTAATTTTAAGAAACGAGTTTTGAGTATTTAATCTTATTCCATTAAGAGTTTAAACTTAATATGAGAACAAATAATCAAGATATTAAGAGTTTAACTCACCATGACTTACGTCAAGATTGGAATATTGTAATAAAGGGATTTAAGTTCATGGTAATTGCGATCGGAGGTTCATAAGAATACATCAAGTTATTCATCTCTATTTGGGTAATTATGATATGTAACATTGAACGTTGCTTATATGGGATTAATAAACTAACAAGAAAGTTTCTTCTTGTGATATTAAGAGTTAATATCATTCTTCATTGCCAATTATAAATAAATCTAGTTACACGTTCACATAAGGATAAGACAAGGGTTAATTGTAAATTAATACACAAATTTTATCCTAATTTACAATAAAAACACAAATTTTGATACTTGGCAATTTCCACCACAACTTTCATTTTTTTTTTTGGCAAATTGGTACACCGACCATTCATGCAACATCACGTGGCTGTATATTGCAATGTCCATGTTAGTATTTTTCTAGTTTGGTGTACCAATTTGCCAAAAACTGAAAGTTAATGTGGTAATTGTCAAGTTTAAAAGTTTGTGCTGTAATTACAAATAAGGATAAAGTTCGAGTTACATACACATTTTTTTGGAATTAATCTGTTCAATACATATTTTTGAATAATCATTTGGTATTTATATATTGTTTAAGTTATGTTTTCTATCATTATTCATAAATTTTCAAAACCAATTTAAAAAAAGTCATGCTTTTTATTCTCAAATGAGTAATATTCAGTCCTCCTTGGGTAAAAGAAAGACAAATCACATGCCACAGTACTATGTTAAAATAATTTACATTCAAATTATCACTCTAAAGAAATCAACGCCTTAAATGCTACATAGATAAAACTATGGATTTAGGCATATGAACGGAGCTCGTATAATAGATGGACAAATTAGCTTGTCAGCAAGGACAATAAAGAACCTTTTGAAGAAGAGAGTTGAGAAGAAAATCTTGTAACAACTGGATCCCACATCTTGATATTAACCTTTTTGATCGATAAAGGTAACCCAGGATAGGTAATCGTAAAGGAATTAATCTTGGAATTAAGGATTTGGGGGTTAGGTAATCATAAAGGAATCAATCTTGGAAATAAGGATTTGAGAAGCTACATATATAGAATTGTCATCCATATCAATTTCAATAATGACATACCTATAAAAATTAATCTGAAGACCTGATATTAATTCAATACATCAAAGAATATGAAGTAAATTACAAATCATTAGAAATAAATAATAATAAATCATCAACGAATTGCAAGATTGAGATCGGATTATCATATCTTAAAAATTAGATACTATCAATATATCATATAGAGGAAGGTTGCATAAAAGAGTTTTAAGAAATTTTCATCTCCAAAACAAAATGCATAAGAGAGATTGGGTCACCTTATCTAACACCTTTGCTCATGTAACAATTCTAAGAAGGATTACCATCAATCATAACCGAAAGTTAAGAGGAGTTGAGAAAAGATGAATCTACTTGATCCAAGTTTTATTAAAATTCCTAAGCTAAAGTATTTTCAAATAAAATCCCAAGAAATTAAATTAAAGATTTCTTAAAATCAAGCTAGATAAGGAATAATTGATCCTTCCAACAATTTTTCAAATGAATAAGGTCGGATGCAATTATGTGATAATCATAAATTTTTCTTCATATAATAAATCCAAACTGATTATCTGAGATAATAGTAGGAAGAATAAGCAAAAGACAGTCTGCCAACACCTTCAGACGAAATTTATCAACAATGTTAATTAAATTAATTGGACGAAAGTTCTTAATGTATCGAGCCCCTATAAGCTTCAGAATAACGATAAATACAATGTTAAGGCTGGAAGGAAAAACAACAGTTTGTTGGAAAATGGAAATCAAATCCAAAAAATCTTGTTTCAGAGTAGACCAAAAAAAATTTCTAAAAAACATAATTGAAACCATCATGACCTGTCTATCATCTTCACAATTCATAAAGAGTGAATAAATTTTCTTCTTCAAAGAAGCAATAAGTAAGAGAGTATGTTTGGTTTTCCGAAAGCTTATTGATATGCAAAGCATAAAATCTTATACAATTATATGATAATCATAAAGTTTTCTTCCTTTAATAAACTCAAACTGATTAACTAAGTTAATAGCATGAAGAATAGGCAAAAGACGGTCTGCTAACACCTTCAAAAGAAGTTTAAAGACTCTGTTAATCAAGCTAATTAGATAAAAATCCTTAAATTGGGATCGATTCTGAGTTTAGACGAACTCAGAATCGCGTCTAGAAGTTGTTGGTTTCGTCAGATATAGGCTTCAGGGTCCGGTTGACTAGGAAGATTACAAGTGTGGGTTTCGAGACTCGAAATAAATTGGGACTGGCCCATTACAACATATATTAAGATTCAGCAACTAATTACATAAATGTGAGCTTAAACAGGGCCCAATTCCGAGTTCAAACGAACCCGGAAACGCAAAAACAAGTCTAGATCAAAGTTTGGAAGATTTGGGAGTGATTCTAGATCGACGAACAGGGGACACCACGACGCCAAAGTGAGTGGCGGCGGCGCCAGTGCGAGGGAGGATGGAAGTTCGTCATTTGGATTGGTTTTTTGTGCAAAACACTCAATAACGCATTAAAACGAAAAAGGAAAAAAAACTAATTCGTATGTACTTGAATTGATATACAGTTGATAGAACACACTAAATCAGCTGAAAAACATGTTTTTGGTATGCAATCATGGTAATTTAAGCAAGAACACGTTTATGGTAAAAAAATAACATGTTTCTCATCAATTTGCATGACAATCATGGCAAGAACATCAAAGTTGACAGTTATGGCAATTGTGACAGTTTATGGCAAAACTAGAAATCAGTTAAACATGCAATTATAAAACATGGAATCTAGCAATTCTATATTATGCATAACATAGTGGTAAAAGAATATAACCGGGTCTTTGAAAGTACCATTATGAATTCTTGGCTCATTTTCTAATGATCCGAATGTGGAATTCAGCTTTAGATCCATGAGCATCAGGGCGTTCTTGAGTAATTAAAGCGTACGTATAAGCTTGTTTTTTAAAACGGAATCAACTGTAAAGTGTGTGTGGTGGCCTGTAATGTTCGTCTACTACTAGTATTTTAGGGTTTTGTCATTAATTTTCTTAAAATAAATAAAAAATATAAAAGGGAAAATTTGCATCATTCTCTTTTAAGAGCACGTACTTAATAAAACTAAAATTAACATTAAAAATATAAAATAAAATTAAGAAAATCTTAAAAACAAGGAGAATCTATGCAGAAAAATAGAAGAATGAAAATAGAGAAAGTCAACGCCCTCTAAAACAATGACGTCAGATTCCACGTCAGCATGCATCCACCTTCATTCCTTCTCCTTTGGAACCTTCAATATATATATGTGTCACTCCAAACCTCACTGACACTAACACATTTTCCCTCTCCTTTTAATCCCTCGCTAGCTACTATCACCACGCGCCATGTACGGTTACAACAGCAGCAGCACATTTCCACGCGCTGACTACATGCTTAACGGCCACCATCCACCGTCGTCTCCTGACGGTGGCGCCGCCATGCCATCGCCATCCTTTCATCAATTCCCGCCTACAGGTTACTTAACCATTCCCGACCAGCTAGCCGGAGGGTTCGAGGTGGGTAGTAGCACTACGACTACGACGAGTAGTAGCTACGGCTCACCGAGTTCACTCGCTAGCTGCGGAACAAATTTGATGCAGAGAAGTATTAGCAGCCATTCTCTTCAAAGAAATGGCTACCATAACCACCATTGTCATTTTGCCTCTGATTTTCTTGATTTGGATAGTAGCCCTGTTAGAAGGGTTTTTAGTACTGGTGATTTGCAGGTAATTTGGTCATTTTACCCTATGAATTTTATTCATGCAGGAAATTTGCCATATTAATCTACCCGCTAATTTGCGCTAATAGTCTCTGAATTTTCTTCTCTCGTCCATCGTGGTCCTTTTTGTAAATTAGTTTTTAATTTACATAATAATATTAATCGAACCGACTTTTTTTGTAGAATTTCTTTGTGTCAATATGAATTTACCACCGTACTGAATTTCTATAGCTAGTTTTTCATATTTTTTGTATTATGAAATTATAAGGTGTCTTTCATACTTTTTTTATATCATACAACCCAAGAACTTTCATGATAACGGCGTAATTTGTTACATAATAAGAACACGTGGCGCTATATCAGCACCACGTTGGTCGTGTTATTAGTTTCGGTTAATGCGTCGCTACGTGGTTTTAATATGAGACATGAAGTAATCAAACTAAATAAGCCTAAATTTTGTCAATAAGCAAGAGACTAATTTTACATTAACATGTTACATTAAAATGAAAATTTAAAACCTAAAAAAAACAATGGAATATTCCAATACGAATCTATTGGAATCTTTCTTCTCTTTTTGTAATAAAAAATGTAGAAAGGAATTTTGATTTTGTTGGTTTGTTGTGATACAGCATCAGCATCAGCATCAGCATGGGCACAAGGCCGAGTCTCCATTATCAAGTGAGAGTAGTATGATAATAGAGAGTATGAGCAGAGCTACCAAATACAGTCCTGAGGAGAAGAAAGAAAGAATTGAACGATACAGAAGCAAGAAAACACAAAGAAACTTCAACAAGAAAATTAAGGTTTTTTTAATTTTTTTTTGTATTTTAACTTTAATTAATATCATTTTGCATGTCAAAACAGTCCATTTCTAGATTAAAATGCACTTTTAAAACCATTATTAGAGGGCCATATAATAATTTCTACTTCAAGTTATTTTTTTCTGTAATCATAAGCATATATGACTCTTTTATTAATATCTAGTTTTTTTTTCCAAAATTTAATTATTATTGAGAGCAGTATATAATATACACATACATGTTTGACACAACTTGCATTTGGTCTTGCTTGTCTTTTTGGCGTATTTATCATAAATACTTTATGTCAAATCCAACTTTTCTAATCAGTATCACTATTTGATAGAAATTACAATAGTTTTTGTTTGAATTTTATCAAGATGACAAACTATTGACTATTTAATATATAATAATAATCATAATAAAGTCCATTAATTGTATTATTTTCAGCCCAATTTTAATCTATGCTTTTGTGATATTAGTCAAATTTATGCAACACATGAAATGATAAATTTGTATTCAATTGTTATATACAAAAAGAGATTAGGCTA
This sequence comes from Mercurialis annua, assembly GCF_937616625.2. Classification (NCBI taxonomy): domain Eukaryota; kingdom Viridiplantae; phylum Streptophyta; class Magnoliopsida; order Malpighiales; family Euphorbiaceae; genus Mercurialis; species Mercurialis annua. Next base: position 49,947,570 of record NC_065570.1, on the reverse strand, counting down.
CAATAAAAACCCATATATCTATATAATTAAGTTTGTATGATTTATGTGAATAATACATGCATGTTAATGAATTATTATTATTTTTTTCAGTATGCTTGTCGGAAAACGCTGGCCGATAGCCGGCCGCGGATCCGGGGGCGGTTTGCGAGGAATGATGAAATTGAAAAAAATCCTCAATGTCAGTGGAGCAATAATGCAAGTGGGGAAGAAGATGAGGACTATGATGATAATTGGATCGATTTTCTGGATGCATTTTCAGCAAATTCAATTCCTTAATTAACTTTGATTTATGAGACTCAATTGCTTGCCTATGTTACAAATATTCCTATTAATTTCTAATGTTGTAATTTTAGGTTTCGCTTATTAATCATTATTAGTATGCATATTCAAGATTAATTACTTATCATGAACTAGGGGATGTAAATATAGTTTGTTTAACTTTTATTTTAATGTAATTGTTTCCCTACTATGACAAGATGTATTCTTTTTGAGAACAAGGTCCCTAATATATAAAATTATTAAATTACATATCGTCTCTTACGGATATAGTACAACAAATAATCAAAATATAAGGGTTGTAGTCGCATTAGATTCAACCAGATTTAAGAACTTTTAAGATAAATCAAAACAGATTTATTTTTCCTTTTCATACGAGTGATTGAAGAATCAGACGAGTTTGGTCGATTTAATAGTTGTCTGGCCCAACTAGCCTTTAAGAACCAAAAGTATGGTCCAACCACATTGGATCACCAGCAAAAAAAATTGAACTGGTATCGATAGTTTGAACCGGTTAAACTGGCGGTCAGACCATAAACCACCAAGCTAAGCTCAATTTTTTTATAATTCTGGTCAACTAATTCAATCACTAGTTGGACTAATTAAACTGGAAACTTGTCGCCAAGGGCCACCAGTTTGGTTTTTCAAATACTGGTCCATACCAATAATCGAGTTTATACGGATTCATACTGAATTTAGACCTACAAATCCTCAAGTTTTTCAAAATACTTGAAAATACAAAATTACCCATGAAAATCAGACTAGTACTATTAGGGATTCCGAACGAAGTTGATTCTTAATATTAATTTTCCAACTCCAACTCAGGAGTATCTAGAATTCGCAATACTCTAAACATGTATTGTTTTTCCGGTGCTCTCTAAAAATGCTATTCTTCGAGCTCCCCCTCTCTTCTTCACAAATGCAGCATCCCACAAGCTAGTAGGGAAGTAGTTTTGGTCATGTATTGGCTAAAATCGGCTAATAATTATTCATGGTCTCTGATTTTAGGTAACTGATGAAAATACGTTTTATCAAGACCACAATGGTAAACCGAGTCCTGTTAGGGTTCGGCCGGCAAAGCCTGCCCAGAACTCGTCTTGACGTAATCAACCATACGTATCGACACGGTCACTTCCCAAGAGATTTGCCCGTCTCAGAATACGCTCATACAAACTTTGCCTAAATAGATATTGATTGAATCCTCACGTAGTCAGCAATACTCAAAAGACTATACTCTAAGGATATGAATCTCGATAAGAGAGTGAATCCAAGTCAACTAGAAATGTTATAATCGCAGAGAGAATATAGAAGAATATCTTCTAGATGTATCAAAGATTGTCCCCTAAAAGGGATAAAAGACTAAAATAAGAAGACATTCCTATTTAGAACTCTTTCCTAAAAAGGACAAAATGAAAATCATGCTATAAAGAAGGGATCTCTTACCTCATAAAGGAATCACTTTCCTTTTAGGATTCTAACAGGTCAAGTCTCACTACTCTAAAAGGAGCTGAGGTATGCACATACACACATATTCAATACTACTTTTCAAGCTTAAAACCTAAACCGATTTAAGCATCAGAGAGTTAAATCGGACAACCATCATCCGATTAACCATCTATCTTATTTTGCAGGTCATGACTGTTGAGTGGAGCATGCAATGCATGAGGTCCCTTTACACTAAACATTCTAAGTTTCAAAAACGGACACTAAATTCTTTAAATTATGTGTGACTGGCCTATAAACCCCTTCCGTCTAAAAAGTGACAGCTCAAAAAAATTGACGGTGTTCGTGATTTTTTGGACTGAAAGGATTTATAGGCCAATCACACATAATTTAAAAGGTTTAGTGACCGTTTTTGAAACTTATGAGGTTTAGTGTAAGAGGACCCTAAAATCAGGAGTCATGAGTGATTATTAACCGTCAAAATCACCTCTACCCTTTAAGTCTCTTTATTTTTTTTATCACATATTAAATAAATAATTCTTATCATATATCATATTGTTGTGTTCTTAAATCTATCTTACAAAATATTTTACTTTGATTTCTATAAAAAGTTTTAAAAATATTACAATTCGCCTTTTTAAGATCATTTTATATTTTTTCATCTAGAAATTGACTAGAACAAATGTGTCATCAAAAATTAAATTTCCTTATATTCTCGTTTGAAACTTTTATTTTGAAGTTTAAATTTTACAGCTTTTATCCCAATATTTGTTATATATATGAGGTTTTCTTGTTAAAATTAATTTAAATTATAAAATTTGCTCATTTGATTAGATTTATTTTTAGACTTAAATTTGTGAAGTTCATATTGAGCGGCACATTTTTTCAAAAAAATTTCACGTCTTGAATTATCTAATTTAATTACTGATGGAAACTCAATTTCAAAATAATATAGGGCAGAGTCTCACAGGATTCGTCCACTGAAACAAACCCTAAGACTCGCCCCAGGGAAAATCAAGTTAAAGATGAGACGGAGTCCCACGAGACTAGCCCACTTAAGGTAATCGAAGAAAATTCGCACAACAATAAAATGACCGAATCCAGTAGTATTCGGTAATCAAATCTAGTACAACTCATCAAAGATTATAGATATAATTCAGCTATAATACCGATAATAAAAAAAATTATAGAAAACTCAAATCTTCTAGAATCTCAAGAGATATTTTCCTACTTGAAGTCATATTCATGTTTAAAAATTTAATTCTATTTAGGATTTTTCGTTATATAGGTCTTTTACTGAATATGAATGCCTTTCCTATTTGGACTCATACATTGAATAGGAATCCCTTTCCTATTTGAATTCTACCATGTATTCATCCATACTTACTATAAAAGGACTTGAGGTAATGCCTACACATAAACTCATTACGAATTTATAATAATACTTTTAAATTCGATGCTGATTTAAGCATCGGAGAGCTATCCGGACAACCACTGTCAAATCAGTCATGTACCTTGTTTTGCAAGTTCAAACCCGTTGTAAGGATCAGACACTATCAATTATTGTGGTCAAATTTTAATTTTTTATAATCAGTAAAAATCTATCCTTTATATAAAAAAAGGAATCTAGAGAACCGTAAACAGTTCTAGACGTATGCAATGAAGTTATACATGAGATTTCTTTCTTTGAAAGGCTAAAACATTCATTGATAATAATGAAAATTACATAAATGAATAGTTTCTCAACAAATTGCAAAAACTATTCTACAATAATAATGAGAGTTGTTTAATACAGTCATCGATTAGTGCTTTTTCAACCATGAAAAGGTTACTCAAATATTTAAATAGTTCAAATATTGTGATTATGATCTTGAAACCGCTTAAGGCTTGAAACTTCAAAATCTTATCTTAAATATAGATCCAAAAGACTTGCAAACTGCTAGATCCGTTGAAGTTTCATCTTTTCCGATCTTTATCTTCAAAAAAATTCTAAAAAAATAGATCTTTATCTTCAAAATACCTTCGATTATCAAAAAACTTCAACTAAAATTACACAAGAGTCATTAAATTAAAATTCTAGATTTAAAAAAAAATTAAAGATTAAAAAAACATAAATATAAAAAGTACCGTAGAGATAAGTAATAATTTTGGCAAAAAAAAACAATTTTTTGATTAAAATTGAAAATCATCTTTTTCTACCCTTTATATAAAAGTTTTTAGAGAAAAGGAGAGCTAATTTTAAAGAGAGAGAAGGAGAGCTAATTTTAGAGAGAGAAAAGAAAGAACTATTTGTGACAGTTGCTCACAAGATCTCTTAGAAATGGTGATTTTCAACTATCAACATTTGATTTACCCCTAGCTAGCCTCTAATAGTTGGCCCTAAACAAACCGACATACACAACAGGAAATTAATAATCAACATAATAACATGCCAATTGTTTTTCCTTTGGGGTGGAACGAAATTATGCCTACTTTCTTGTGATCAAACAAAAATGTACTTAAAAAGGTGAAAACAAAGTCATTATCTTTAAGAATAAAGATGTAGAGGAGATAAATAGTTAAGGTAAGAACTATCATGGCTAAAAGAGTAATTTTTACCCAAAATCCCTAACATTTTACATATTTTCCACCAAAGTTTTTTTATTTCATTTTGTAATAAAATATCTTAATATTTAAATTGTATAACATGCTGTCAATTTTGCACATTTCTCCGTCCAAAAATGCTAACCAGAACACCTAAATCTTCTATCGCCACATTAAACTTATGAATAATACAAAAATTTAACATATTTTCGATCTCATTAAGTACTAAATATTTTAACATTTTTGTACGTAGAATGTGCATAATTTAGTGACTAAAAAGCGGAGGACCGGCTGGGTGAACCAAAAACAAATCCGTTTTCCCGTCCAATTAACCTTAAACCCAAAAATATGGTCCAATTGGATTGAACCGGTTAATCTGAATGAATTGTTAGTTGAACTGGCAATTCCCGGTCATCAGACTATGAATAAAAATTACATTGGCTAAAAATAAAAATTGTTGGACTACTACTAAAGTAAAGATTTGAAAGGAAGCATTATAGCAATTTGCATTTTCTTGATCTTTTTGCGCCTAATAGAGTAAACAACTCAAAGTGGCATGCAATTTAGCTTGCAAGTTATTGCACATAATAATTCATAAATGGGTAGATAAATGGCTTTTGTCAAAGCTATTTTGTTTGTGTATAGAAGGGAATGTCATGGTCCTATCAAGGTCTTTGAGAGTATGACATTTGCATAAATTTTCAATACAAAAACTCAAAAGGGCTATAGATTGGCAAAACCCATATGAAAGCCCTTATACTTTATCAGTTTTGTTCAAAAGGCCCCTACTTTAAAGTTGTTCACGTTCGGATCCCTCTACTTAGCAAAATTCAATTTTTACACCCTCTAGTGGACAGAATTCGGCGAGTGTACCACACTCTCCCTTTCTGTTAATTAACGGAGTTAGTCTGTTTTGATAGTACACATCATCAAGATAGTCTCTTAATTTTTGACACGTAAGAAAAATAATTTAGAGAAAACGGGCCCACCACTTAGGTCTGATTCCAACCCACCTCCACTGCCAACCATACATGTAGATCAATTGATTCTCACCTCCTCCTCCACCGCCACCATCTTCACTTCCATAATCCGAGCACTACATTCTGTCACCGCTCCTTGTAATTTTCCGACCACAAATTCAAATAACACCGCCATTCCCATTTCACTCTGTGGCTTCACCTCGTCTCCTTCGTCGTTGCAATTCCGATCCACCGCGATCTCCGTCGCCGCCACTGTCGTTATTTATTTTCATTAGTTTCAATATCTTGGTATGAAATTTCTGACTCTAGGAGAATCCACATCGCGTCTCCATTATTAGTTTCTGATTATTATTTCGATTCTTTGGATTGACTGCAAAATGATTGATTTACTCCGCAAAACTGCTTGAGGTGTACGATACAGTCTTTAAAGATAAGCACTTATTATCGTGTAATGTAGATAAAGTTGAATTTTAGATGCTTTATGATTAATTAGAAAGAAATGGTTGAACAGAGCAAGGAAGCAGATGGACATACAAAAGATGAGGTATTCATGGAATGTGGCAAGTGAAGTATTAAGAATCCATCCATCAGCTAATGGAGCTTTCATAGAGGTCATTGCCGACTTCAACTATTCTGGATGTCTAATTCTTAAGAGATGGAAGGTATATACATACACATGATGACTAATTAAAATTGTATTGCAGATACCGTTTAAGGTCTAAGCTTAAGATTGAAAATTTGTACTGCAATTACTCTTAGATTTTTCTGGGTGGATTTCTGTTTTCAGAGGTTTTTGTTGTGGTGGTGGATCGAAGGACGAGGCGTGACCGGACAGAGATCGGTGATTTATCGAGCGGAGACTTACAAAAAAAGACCTCACCTACCGTTAAAAATGAGAAAGAAAGGAATGAAAGGGGAAGATGACTAGTCAGCATATGTTTTGCCTTAAAATTACCATGTCACCACTAAAAGAAAAAAATAATTGCCATGTCATTATTTACCAAAAATAAATGAACATCATGTCACTTTCTTTTTTTCTCCACTTTCATTAACAGAGAGTGTAATGCACTCGCCGATTTCCGTCCACCGAAGGGTGTACAAATTAGATTTTGGCAAGTAGAGGGATCTGAACGTGAACAACTTTGGAGTAGGGACCTTTCGCACAAAAATGGTAAAGTAGAGGGACTTCTGTATGGGTTTTGCCCTATAGATTCGATAAGCACAACCCTAGCTAGCTAGTAACCAAAATTTTTACAAGTTTTTTTTTTGTCAGAAGAATTTTACAAGTGATTGAGTTCAATCATTTTCTTTCCCTATTTTTAATTTAATTTAATTTTGTGTGTATATATGACATTGCTTTTTAGAGATTGATGGTTTGCTTGGTTTTGGTAAGCATCTTAGTGCATATCTAATCCAACTCCAATTTCATAATCTAACTTCATTTTGGAGTTGTCAGTTGTGAAACTTCAATTTTAAAGTTCTATTTATCAATTTTTATTTGATATTTTCTAAAAATTTATGAGAATTTAATTATTCAAAATTTTTTCATCTTTTGATTTTTATAATGTATAGTCCAACATTTCAGAAAAGTCAATTTTTATAAGCAAATTATGCATATTTATTTTAAAAAAGAAAGAAATATATATATTTTATCATTTATGGTTCAATCATTTCTTTCTTAAAAAAAATAATTATCAAAATTAAACTACAGATGAAATTCAAAATGTTTGATCATAAATAATTGAAAAGGTTTGACTTTTAAAAAAGGATTAATGTCATAAAAATTCACCAACTTTATACGTTTTCTCAATTTAATCATATTTTTTAAAACTTCTCATAAAAATACAACAAGTTTCATTTTTTTCCCAAATTCATACATGGTTCTGACGTGTTACTCATCCATTGGTTAAAAATGACTTACACCTCAGCAAATTGCACCAACGAATGAATATCACGTCAGCACCGTGTATGAATTTGAAAAAAAATGAAACTTGGTGTATTTTCATGAGAAATTTTAAAAAACGTGATTAAATTGAAAAAACGTATAAAGTTGGTGAATTTTTATAACAATACCCCTTCAAAAGATGAAAGGCTACAATTGAGATATATTTATAAACTAATTACAATGCATATCCATCAAATGACGGCATTTAAATTTTAAATAAACAATATTAAATATATATATCTAACACAAACAACAAATTAGAAAATGATAATATTTTGACATTTTATAAATAACAAATAACAATATTTCAGCAGTAAAAAATGTAACATCTCTAACTTAATTAAAAATAGTTAATATTTGTATTAGCAATATTTATATTTATTATTAAAAATTATTTTTTTATAGACATATAAAAAAGATTAAATTTAGACATAATCTATAAATAATAAAGTAATGTGTATTAATAATTTACTAGTAACATTATAAAATATGATACGAAAAAGTACACGCTGAAGATATTATTTTAATTTAAAATAGAGTTTTTGATTTTTTTGATATTTAATGGTAAAATAGAGTTGGTGGTAGAAGATGAAAGTTGACTTTTTTGATGTAAGTTGAACCGTTTGACTTCTAGTGCACATCTACCTCTAGATGAGTTTAGCCCATCTAATTTCAAATGCACATCTAATTTCAGGTTGAGTTTTTTTTTTTTTTGTTTAAAAAAAAAAAGAGGATTCACTCTCCGGAACAAAACTCGATTACAGTAAAATTCTGGAATTGGACTACCCGTAACTTCTATTGTTCTTTGATAATCGATCACTTTTTTATCTAAAATAATTGGTGGATGGTGCGCTTCAGTTGACGAATGTGATCTGTAAAATAAAATAGATTGTTAGATATATACTTCAACTTTTTTTATAGTAGTGAAATCTAACCTAACAGAATACTAGAAGAAAAAGAATTTCTTTAACAAGTATGATTGAAGTAGAAAAAAGATTCATATTTCATAGCATGATCTTCTCCTTTTCTTTATTCAGGGAAGAGTTCTAAATAGGAATGTTTTTTTGATTCAGTTGTTAATTTCATTTACGAGACAATCTTCGATATATCTAGAAGATCTTATCTTCTATATTGTCTCTGTAATTATTATATTAGTTGATTTTGTATTCAATCTTTTAGTAAGATTATATTTTGAGAAAATTAGGAAAAATACTCTCTTTTTGAAAATAATATGATTTCCTACCTCAACAAATAAAAGATAGAGAAAATACCTCACTATTTTAATATATTTATTTTTTTACTCTAACACCTATTTATATTATAATTATACCTACTCTTTATTATTATTTTACTCTAACTATATTATTGGTGATTCATAAGTGACAACTGTCACTTTTTTCCTATTTTTCTCTCTCTTTTTCTCTTTCTTCTCCATGACTTTCTTCTTCTTCTCTGTTCTTTTTTCCGCCATTCTTTTTCTTCATTTTCTTCTTCTTCTTCTTCTTTTTTTTTCTTTATTTCTTGTTCATTTTTATTCTCTTCTTCTTCATCGTTAATTCATCGCTCCGTCGTTGTTCTGCCATCATCCCGCCGTCACTCTGCCGTTTTTCATATTTGATTTTAGCGATTTTCCTCAACTCGTGGTGATTAATACGATTTCTTTCAACTTTCAGATCTAAATAAATTACTCTTGAATTTTTCCAATTCTAAATCTAAAAATCTGTATTAAAAACGATTTTCTGCACAAAAAATAATTTTCTGCAAAAAAAAACAGCTTCTGATTATCATATAAGTATCATCACTGCATTATCATGTAAGTATCATAACACTGCTGAGAAAATTGATTTTTTACTAAAAAAACAGTGTCTGATTATCATGTGATTAACACTGTATTAACATATCGTTATCATAACATTATATGATTATGATAAGGTTATGATAATCCAAATGTACGATAATGATAATAGTATGATAATGTTTTTATGATAATATAATTATAAGCTTATAACAGTATGATAATATGATCCTTACATGGAAAAAAATTACAGAAATAGTGTCATATGATAATGTTTTATCATATGATAACGAGATGATAATATTTATGGTACATATATGATAATATCTATATAATGTATGATAAAATAGTGTCTGATTATCATGTCGTTATCATAACACTAGAGTATGATAATTAGATGATAATGAATTATGATAAGGTTATGATAACTGGATGATAACGTACGTGAAAATAAAATTACAAAAGATTCATGACACCAGTATGATAACCAGATGATAATAAAATAATAAAATTATGATAATAGTATGATAATATGATACCTATATGTAAAAAGATTACAGAAAAATTATAATAATAAGATGATAATGTAAAGATAATAGTATGATAATATGATACATGTATGAAAAAAGTAATTACAAAAGAATTAATGATAACGAGATGATAATGTGAAGATAATAGTATGATAATATGATACATGTATGAAAAACAATTACAAAAAATTTATGATGATAAGGTGATAAGGTGAAGATAATAGTATGATAATATGACCTTATTATACTTCATTATCATACTATTTTCTTCATATTATCATCTCGTTATTATAATTTTTATGTAATTCTTTTCATATAGGTATCATATTATCATATTATTATCATAATTTTATTATTATGTCGTTGTCATAACATTATCATTTAGGTACAATAATACATTATCATCTCGGTATCATATGATTATATTATGATAACGAGATGATAATACAGTGATAACAACATGAAAATCAATTTTTCTTTTGTAGAAAATATTTCTTTATACAGTGTTATGATAACAACATGATAATACAGTGATACTCATATGATAATCAGAGACTGTTTTTTTTTTATAAAAAATCATTTTTTCTGCAGTGTTATGATAATCATATGATAATCAGATGCTGTTTTTTTTTTTGCAGAAAATCGTTTTTTGTGTAGAAAGTCGTTTTTTTTTTCATCATAACATCGTTTTTCATGCAGATTTTTATATCTAAACTTGAAAAAAAAATCAAGAGTAATTTATTTAGATCTGAATGTTATAAAAATCGCAATAATCACATGAATTAAAGAAAAGTTTGCTAAAATAAAATATGAAAGAATAATGCAGTGATGGTGGAGCGATGGAGAAACGGCGGCGGAGCGATGAAAGAACGAAGAAGAAAGAAAGAAAATGGAGAAGAGAAGAAATAAAGAAGAAGAAAAAAATTGACGAAGAAAAAAAGAAATATAGAAGAAGAAGAAGAAGAAGAAGAAGAGAGAGGAGAGAGGAGATAGAAATAAAAAAGAGAATCATATAAAAATGACAGCTATTATATGCTAAGAGTAAAAAATTAAAGAAAATGAGGTATAATTATAATATAAACATGCTTTAGAGTAAAAAAATAAAAGCATTAAAATGATGAGGTATTTTCTTTATTTTTTTTTTATTGAGGTAAGAAATCAAATTATTTTAGAAAATAGAGTATTATCCTAATCTTCCCTTATATTTTTAGAGATCTGTCTTTTAAGGTTTTGCCGACTCCTTTAAGAACTCGGTTAATATCTTGTTTGTGCAAAGTTTGTATGACCATATAGAGAAGACCCATCTCTATTAGGTTTCAATCATCAAATCTCCTTATTTGATTATTGTGAAAAGGTGGTGTTTTGGCAGGGGCAAATGGTAAATTCACAAACCAAACACTAAAACAATTTTGATGAATAAGATGTCACGTGTGTGCATAAATAAATAATTTCTAAAAAAATATCTTACGTGACATGCCACATAAACCGGTTAAAGTTGGATTTTCAAAATTGGCTATTATTGCAACGAAATATTAAAATTTGGCCATTATAACAAAAACTAAAAAGTTCGGTTAAAATTGCAAGAATTTGTAAAGGTTTGGATTTATTTTATCATTGGACCCAAACTAATAAACAACAAAAAAATATTATAAAATCGTTCACTCATAAAAGATCAACAACAAATATAAAGGATACTCTTCTATTTTATTTTGATATTTTTCTGCATTTCAATACTATTATAGTAATTATCACCATTAATAATTCATAAATCAATACTATAAGAGAAACCAAACACAAAAGGCAATTTATTCTAATTTTTAAACTGATCGAAATCAAAATTATAAATTAACCGATTTGAAATAAACCTAAAACCACCCAGTGAACAGTTTAAAGCTGATTTCACTTTTTTAAAATCGTTAACGAGCAGTTTCGAATTGAAAATTAAGGGCTTACGAATTGTGGCCAGGCCAAATCCTATACATGTTTTTATAAGCTTAAGCTATATATTTCTTAATGTTTCAAACTCTTAATTTACAAGGAGAATGTACTTTGTTAGGTTTTCAATTATGCCCACTCTAAACTAAAGTCTAGACTAAAAACAATATTCAATACTAAAGATCTCATAAGCACTTTAGTTTCTCCTGCAAACTTAAAGAATATTAATATAATTTTAAAGTTTATAAAGTGAATCTCTCTCCACGTTGTAATAGAGAAAAAATAATATACTTTAATTAACAGCTTGAAAAGCACATTAAACTTTAATTACCATCCCTACTCCGTTTTTCTTTTTATTTGGCCTTTTGTTTTTAAGCTCAACAATGATCAGGACATACAAATGATACTTTTTATTTTAAAGAATATATTAAGAATAGGCAAGAAAAGCATTTTAAATTGTTGATTCATCGTCAGAGCAATTACACCAATAGAGCCGTGACACTTCAACATCGTGCATGAATATGAAAAAGGTGGTAGTTCGTGCATGAAAATGAAAAAATTTAAACTGCGTGATTAAAATGAGAAAATGTATAAAGTTTGTGAATTTTAATGACATTAATCCGTTAATATTTATAAAAATAAAATAAATTAAAAAGTTATAAATTGGAGAGTCTATTGGACTAAAACTAAAAATCATACTCTTTATATTTGAAATATTCTCTATTTTTTAAAAGATACTCTCTATTATATGTCATTGAAGAAGATGGCCTCTAAATTATTGTCAAACTCTTTAAATTAAAGAGTTTGACAACTTTAAAGAGTTTGACAACTTTAAAGAGTTTGACAACTTTAAAGAGTATATTAGAGATGCTCTTAAAAAGCCATATATTTTTTATTTTTAAATTCACTAAAATCTATTCAATTTAATAAACTTATAAACTTATCATATTTAAATTAATTTGCTGAAAATCTATTCAACTTTTCAAAATTAATTTAAATATACTAACATGGCAATAGGATTTATGTTTTTTTTTTTAAAAGATAAAAAAAAAGTAAAAATTGTTAATTTAAATACACTTAAATGGCAATTGGATATTTTGTTCCCCAACATACTTAGGTTGGACATTTTGTTCCCACACATATCTTCATAAATTTTTCAAACTTTAGAGATACTTGCGGGTTTTGGTGAATTTTTAAATCCATAAGTCACCTCCAAAGTTCGAAGAATGTTACTTTGTCATCTTCGCAGTACCTGTTGTTCGATTTTTCTCTCTGATCATAAAGGTAGCTCGAGGTCTAGTCGTTACTCAGACCTCCAAGTTACCTCTAAGATTGAAAGGGATAATTTAGTGGCTTGCCTTCTCTTTTCTCTCTCTCTTTTTTAATTTTCCAGTTACTTCTTCTTTCCCTTGTAGTGTCGTACATCTGTTTTCGTATTTTCCCTTCTCAATGCTCCTAAGTGTCGTGTGTCTAGCATTACTGCTTCTTTATTTTTGACGACTAGTTACACAAGCTGCCTCGTTTTTTGTAATTCTTTTGTAACGTGCTGCAAAATATGTGTGGGATTTACCTAAATTGTGTTGTTTTAGTTTTATTCGAAATTCAAATTTCACCTCACTTTGAGTATCGATGTCCCTTGGTTTTCCTGACTCGCTCTCTCTCCTATTTTTATAAATATGTATTTTTCTTCTCGTCTCTTTTCTTTCTTCTTTTATCTCTTTTAGCTCTTTTCTCTATCGTTCAACTGATGTCCTCATTTTTTGCCTCTTCTCTCGAACTTCCTTTCCCTATGCCTTCTTTCATTTAAATGGCAATCAATATATTTTATGCAATGGATGTTGGCTTGTGGAGCGACGAAGAGGTCACTGCTATGACCTTGTCCATGTTGGATAGTCTTTCGGCCCCTTTTGTAACACTTATTTCGGACAACAAAGGGACAAGTCCTTTAGACCATGATAGGCTTCCCTCCTCTACCATTGATGCTTCTGTCGCTTCTCTTCTTGTCATTTTTTCCACGAGCGTGGCCACTTCCATGTTTTCATTTGTAGCTACTGATTCGGTGACCGTTACTACTACCACTATTCCCTCATCTGCTTTGGCTCTTCCTTTGGTTGCTACCAGTTAGGTGGCTGATTCAAGGAAGCGTCCTGCCTTCTCGAACTCTAAGATTAGGTTTTCCAATCCCCTTAGGTTCAATGGGGGTTTCTCTAACTCCCATGATTGGCGTTCGGCAATGTTTGAGCCTTCCTACCTCTCCTCTAATGTCCCTAAATACCTGCCAGGTCATCAAGTTGACTTCTTTTCCTTCATCTACTAGTAGCTTCATTGCCAAGTAATTGTTGATGATTCCTTTGATTACCAGAGCATTGTTATGTGGCCCCTAGACGTGTGTTCCATACTCCGTACCAAATGTGATAATCTTTGTGGCACTTGACTCTCTTGTCACTCCTTCCACCACCTGCATTATTTCATTCATCGTTCTTTTTCTCTTTGGCCTATAATTTCTTCCTCCTATTATCACATTGATGACTTCTGCGATTTCTTTCCTCTTAGCTTTCTCCTCCTCCTTCTTTTCATCCTTTCCGTGCGTGAATTTTCTTAACGTTCCTGAATCTATCAGTTTCTCGATTTCTTTCTTTAAATCATAGCACTCCTCTATTTCATGCCCATAATCTTCGTGAAATTTTAAGTATCTGGCTTCATCCCTGGTTCATGTCATGTGCGCCATCTTTTGGGGCCACGTCATGGGTGTCCGATTCTCTTTGACCCACAGCAGTATGTTGGCTCTTGTAGTGTTGAGTGGAGTGAATATTTTATTTCCTTCATCATATCTTCTGCTTCTGTAATCTCCCGTAACGTACTTTCTTTCGTTCCGCCAGTGATTAGACTCTTCATAGCGGGAGAACCAGCTAATGCATCGATGACTGATAGTGCTATCCTTTCTCGATTGGGACAATTGTCTTTGTGAGGTAGTTCGTTTTCTTTTTTCTTTCATCAGGGTGTCTTGGCAGTTTTTCCTTCTTCCATCGTCCATATTTATACACTTTTCTGCCATTGCCATGACTTCTTGGTATGTATTTTGTTTCTTTATACTGAGCTTGTCTCCTAATATGCCCATTTTAGTTCCTTTCTAGTGCATGTACAATAATATCGTTGTTCAGATCCTTGATTCTCATTACTTCATTGTTGAATCGTTCGATATACGCCCTCAATATCTCTCCTTCTTCTTGTCTACATCGGTATAGTTCCTCTGAGCTCCTCTTTGGTGGAATATTCGTGAAAAACCTTATTATGAATTCCGTATTCGGTTGCTTTCATGACATAATTGTTCCTGTTTTAAGATGGTTGAACCAGCGTTATGTTGTGTCACTGAGGGTGGCAGGGAATGTCTTGCATATGATGGCATCAGAGACATCCAAGAGCACCATCTTGTTGTATAATTTGGTCACATGACTTTCAGGACATTTAATTTCGTCGAAGTTGTTGAGGTTGGGCATTTTAAACCTTTCAGGCAGTTTTTATGACAGGATGCTTGCTGCCAGAGGTGATTTTCCTCGAGTTAAGCTTCCGGTATTGAAATGTTCTATTGCTTTACCCCCCGCCGCCGATTGCATGGCCTCCGATATCAATTGTTGTACCTTAAATAAGTTTATTCTTTTTGTCGCTATTTTCGATTTGTAATCCTCATTTCCCTTGATGGTGTGCCCGCCTGTTCCTTATCCCCCCGCCTCTTGGTAGTCTGTCGTTTCCTCTGGTCTTTGTTTATCTACTTCTGGGGTTATTCCCGTTGGTCCCACGTTCAAGTGTTCGCTTGTTCCTCCTGTTGTTGTCGCGTCCTCCGGACCTCCCTCTATTCTTCTCAGCAGCGTACTAGTTGCTTCTTGGATTACCATAGCTACATCCACGTGGAATCGCCTTAAGCCGTTATCAACCGTTTTGTTGACTACTTCTTGGAACTTCGATCCAAAACTTTCTTTGGCATTCGGGCTTGGCGTTTCATATCCTTGGAATGGTACCACCACTAATTTCACTTGTATTTGAACGAGTGGCGTGTATGGGCTACGGGGTATGTAAGTTTCCTTTGTGAGGGGAATTGGTGGGAGCATTTCTTTGGTTGGGATAAGTAGGCTTTTTCTTTTGATGTGGCCGGTAGTAAGGTTTTGTTGGTTTCCATCATTCGAAGATCCAGTCACTGAATTTTATGTTTATAGGAAATGTCGTTCTCACAAACCGGAGCCAAATGATGGATCCGAAAAAACTGTAGTCAAGGTCCGCCTTTGGCTATAGGAAGTCGATTCATGTAATCTGCACAAGGCAGATGTAAATAGGAGAGAACTTTGTTTTTAGGCGCCAAGTTCAATCCACTGCTAAAATAAAAAAGGGTAATTTGGGTATTAATATTTGTAATAAATGAACATAAGAAACAAAAAAGAAATGAAGTTTTTACTTTTTTATAGACTTCTTGGTGTGGCCTTTCTCTTTTTGGCGATGTGAAATTTTGTGGTGTTCCATGATTTGGTAAAACCGAAACTACGTCTTCAACTTTTCAAAACATAAATACATCAAATAAATCAAATTTGACATTCTTACTATTTTCCGAAAAAAATATATCTTATTTTTAAAAAAATTATTTATGTCAACCAAACGGGTACTAAGGCGTTTAATTCATTTTTTCCATAAAAATTTCAATTTTTAATTTCTAAAAATTCCACTTAAATGTTTGGTTAAAAAAACTAAAAGTGATTGTTAATTTTTTAAATCTCCAACAGTCCTTGATATTGTTTACTAACAGTTGATAGTTGTTTTAATGTTATTAATCATTCAAGAAAATTATCCCTACAAAAATAGATGATTTTGATATTATATAAAATCATTTAAATTATTTCATAAAGAATATAATTATTTATAAATTATATAAAATTATTTTATTTATATTATAGTAACTATAATTAAATAATTTATTAAATTTTTGTATAAAACAATTTTGATATTGTTTTTTATAAAAAAAATTGATTATTTTGTATAAAATATAATATAATTTATATTAAAAAAAATCATATTCTTTAAAGTCATTTAACATATAAATAACAAAAACTAATCAAATTTATCCAAATGGTATTTGTCTATTAGCTACTAGATAACAGTTGAACCAAACAAATCCTAAGTTCTAACCATTTGGTTGCTCAGTACTATAGTTTAATAAAGGCGAGATAATTTTTTATATCTATAATTTTGATTATTTTGTCAAATATATCTTTAAATATATTTTGAATATTCTGATCCGTCAATTTTGCAAATTGAGACAGATATATCCAAATGCCATATAATTATACCTATACTGGAATTTTTTTATAAATTCTTAATTTCATAAATGACTATTTTATATAGTTCTAATTTCAGTTTAGGATGAGTTATTTCGGTTTAAAATGAGAATTATGTGTCTGAAAATAAGATTAAATTGAGAGTTGGATAGATTTATCGCAATTCGTAAAATTAACGAATCAAAATTTTCAAATTACATCTTAGGGACATATTTGATAAAACAACCAAAATTTTGGATGTACAGAACATTTTTGCCTTTGATAAAATATTTGATAATAATCATGATTCATGAAAAATTAATTAAATTTGGGTATAGTAAACTAATTTATACTATATACTACTATGTTGCTAATTATATAAAGGCTAGCTATTGTCTCTTGAGGGAACCCATAGAGGTTGGAAGGACGGCGCTTTTGTCGGCCGGCGGCGGTGGGTTTCCCACTATGCTCATGGATGGCCCCTTGGCACAGAAAGATTTATTAAAATAAACTTAAAATCAAGACTAATTTTTTAATTATGAGCAAATGCAATCATAATTACACTTTCATTCTAGGAGCAACAATCGTCTCATGTACTTAGTAATGATTAATTAGTAGCTAAATGGAACAAATTAAGTGAATGATTACTTCATTTTGTGGTGCCACTAGTAAAAGATTAGATTTTTGTTATACCAAAATTAGTAAATTCACGCATTTAACTAATTACTTTTCGATTGAGGTGCAATGTAAATATTAAAACTATTTTTAAACTTTAAAATCTTAAGTTCAAATCGAAAATAAATATGCTCAATTGTTTATCAATTTGGATTATTTGGTTTGACTAAATACTATGTTAACTTTATCAATTCTGAACCAAAAGTATATTTTTGTTCTTCATATTAGTCTAATACTCTCTTAACTTAAATTTCAATGATTTTTTTATTTTAAAGTGGTACTTAACGTTACTAAAAATGAAAAAGTCGATCCTTCTTTACCATTTTTTTTTTGTTATCTCTAGTGATGTGGAGGACAGATGGCATACACGTGCCATTTTATTTAATTTTTATTTAATTTCATTATCAATTATCTATTTCAATTTTGAACTTAACATTAAAAAAAATAGAAATTATTATGTCACAAATTGCCCATGTCAGCATGAGTATCCGCGAAATATTTTTTATTAAAAAAGAGTATATTTTTTATTTTTTAATAATGTGAGGTATCAGTTTCAGACGAAAAAGTCATTAAAATTTAAGTCAAAATCCGAGCCAAATTTAGGGAGTCCAAATTGTACATTTAGCTCAAACTCTAAGAACAATTCTAATGATGCAGGAGCTACTCGCTTTCATTAAGAATTCGGTCATTCTGTCCCACGACCAAATCAATGGTTAAAGGGTTAAAACATATAAAATCACCAACTATACAAAATTATAATTTTATCACGATTTTTAAAATTGTTAATTTTATTCACTGTTTTTTAAAAAAAATTGCAAACATATCACTATTTGAAAATCCAGCGATTTATAGCTGACGAGGCGAACAGAGGATGGTATAGCACAACAAATCAGATACCATAAATAATTGATATAGTTACAAAAAAAACAACCTAACAAAATAAAGGTGGTGAATCTTTAACGTGATATAATCATAAAAAATAAAAAAGATCATGATAAGATTATAATTTAGTATAAATGCATTGATTATTGCTTTAAATAAATAAAAACTTTAAATTCTAGCTAGTATTAATAAAATCAATTAAACCGGACTTACTCATTAAAATTAAATTCTAACTAAAATATTTTTAAAGAAGAATTTATAAATATAACCTTACTACTATAAATTTTTTAATACAAAATAAGATTGTAATTAGAAATTTTAATATAATTAACACTTCTTTAAGAAAGCCCCCCCCCCCCCAAAAAAAATGCAATATAATTATACCTATATTGGAATTTTTTATAAATTCTTAATTTCATAAATGACTATTTTATACAGTTCCAATTTCAGTTTAGGATGAGTTATTTCGGTTTAAAATAAGAATTATGTGTCTGAAAATAAGATTAAATTGAGAGTTGGATAGATTTATCGCAATTCGTAAAATTAACGAATCAGAATTTTCAAATTACATCTTAGGGACATATTTGATAAAACAGCCAAAATTTTGGATGTACAAAACATTTTGCCTTTGATAAAATATTTGATAATAATCATGATTCATGAAAAATTAATTAAATTGGGTATTAGTAAACTAATTTATACTATATACTACTATGTTGCTAATTTATACTATATACTACTATGTCGCTAATTATATACTACTATGTTGCTAATTCTATCATCTTCCAAACAATAAGAAAAAAGAGTTTAATTATTCACTGCCACATGAGATGCAGTAAAGTGGTAGGGGCCGAGTAAAGACTAGCTACCAAAAAGATAGCATTTGCCTGCTTACAAAACTCTCTTTCCAGATTCCACCCTTTAGGCCTAAAGAAAGATTAAAAGACAAAATTTTGAATATTAAATTTAGCAGAAAATTAAATTAGATCCAACTCGTAATCTCGGACAAAGATATCCTCAAAAAAAGTATTTTGATTTGTTTTATCCCTCACCTTCAATCCGTGCATCATGTTCTAATAGTTTTCTGCCATTTTAATTCCATTTGTACACTATATTCTAATAATTTTTTGCCACCTCGGCCGGAGGGAGTAAAACAAGCCAAAATATATTTTTGTCCAAAATCACGAGTTTGATTTTATTTCTTTTATATCAAATTCAGGGACAAAATAAACCCTTTTTCAAATCAATATACAAATTTGCTGGTCGCAATGATTTGGTAAAATTGTCAGAAGAAAAGGCAAGACAGCCACGGGGGCTGACAATGTCACACCATGCCCTCGGGCTCTTTAGACTAATTCAAAAATCACACTATCTATTTCAACTCATCAACTAAAAAGAAATACCACAATTGTTTGGTTTAGAGGTCCGTTGGAACAAAAATTTCAAAATAGTTGATCCAACAGCTCCAATTAAGATTGTGCAAGGTTCGGCAGTAGATTTATAATTCTCCAGAACCTAACCGAAAATCGGAGATCTCAAAAATCAAATCTCCATAACCCTACAGAAGTTCGGTTCGGCTCGGTGTGAAATTTCATCATTTCAGTACAGAAATTCAGTTCCAATGGATTGGGATAGTATGGAATTGGGCTAATAATCACCCATGGCACCTCAACTTTAGGGGTACGGGCGCTAAACCCCCTGATGTTTAAAAACGGGCGCTAAACCCCCTAAACTTTGTGTCGGCGCTCACTAAACCCCTTTTGGACGAAATATGACCAAAATACCCCTGGCGCAGTTTTTCCTGGTCAACTGACTTTTTTTTAAAAAAATAAATAAATAAATAGTGGCGCCACGTCAGCTGCCACGTCACCAAACTACCCTAAAAAATTAAAACACCTAAAATACCCCTAAAACACCCAACCCAATCAAATCAAACCCAATGACATCCAACCAAACCACTTTCACCCGAACCGCCACCACCACCGCCGCCGCCGGGAAATTTTCCGGTCATCTTCTCCGATTCGAAGATGACCGGAAAATTTCCGGTCATCACCACCAGATCTGTTCCTCATGAACAGATCGTGATCTGTTCCTGAACTGAGGAACAGATCCGACGGATCTGTTCCTCACTGAGGAACAGATCCAGATCTGTTCCTCTGAGGAACAGGTCCGGCAATCTATTCCTCAGAGGAACAGATAAAGATGACCGGAAAATTTCCGGTCATCTTCAAAATGGAGAAGATGACCGGAAAATTTTCCGGCGGTGGTCGGGTGGCGGGTCGGTTGGTGTGGTGGTTGGGTCGGTTTTTGGGTTGATAGATTGGTTTCTATTAAATTGGGTTGGTTTGATTTTTTTTCTAAATTAAATTAGGGGTATTTTGGGTTTTTCAAATTTTTAAAATATATTTTTGACGTGTCAGATGATATGACAGTGTCAGAATTTTTTTTTTAAAATGTCAGTTGACTGAAAAAACGGCGTCAGGGGTATTTTGGTCATATTTCGTCCAAAAGGGGTTTTGTGAGCGCCGACACAAAGCTTAGGGGGTTTAGCGCCCGTTTTTAAACATCAGGGGGTTTAGCGCCCGTACCCCTAAAGTTGAGGGGCCATGGGTGATTATTAGCCCTGGAATTGATATCAATAGAATCATGAATATTATTTTACATCTAATCATATATATTTATTAATAAAATAGACTAATACTAATAGTAAATATGAACAGAAAGTACAAATCTCAACTTACATGAATCATATACTAATAAAATATTGTTCATGGTACTAATAAAATACTATCCAAATTATCAATAAAACTTCAATGAAATTCTATTAACATTCAACAATCCTTTTTGGAGCTTAGCAAAACATTATCTTTAATTCTGTTTATAATTTCCAGTTCTTTGGTTCGGTGGAGTTCAGGACGTTCGTACAGTTTTCAATATGGATATCCAACTAAAATTCAAAACCAAATCATACCGTTTAGAAACAATACAACGGATTATTTGGTTCGGGATAGTTTCAACTCAGGTTCAGAGATTTCTAGGATTATGCATAGCCCTAGTTCCAGCAGCAATAACAACTAAACAAACACGCACTTCATATTTTTTCAGTCATAATGAAAAGGAATATAACTCTCCAAAATTAACAGCCAAATTGTTAATTAGACTTGCATTTAAATTCTGTTAATCTAATTGAATTTGGTTCATAATATCTACAAAATTAAATTTAGCATTTTGATCAATACAACATATGATCGCTCTCGGATAACACCAGAAACTAAATAAATTTAGAGTTGTAAATAAATAAATAAATGATTGCATCTCAAGATTTGGACAGAAGATGCATACCCAGACAAAATTGTACCACCACTCAACATGAATGATGACCACTGATATAACTGCAAGATGAGAATTATTCTCAACTTGCTTTACACTTTACGGAGTCAGCCAAAAATGAAATTTGAAGGAAGAAAAACATAACATGGTCATGTCCGTACCTTGCGTTTAGATTTTCTTTTCATAGGTATAGGATTCAACAAACGTTTGAATGGCAACATTAGAGGTATCCTCTGCTTTGACTTGGATCTCCCTGCAATGTAACAAACAAGCTCAAGTTGAGTTATTACAAATTTAAGATAGTCAAAGAGAAAAGATATATCTGAACTTTTTTTTTTACAGAATAAGCTTTAAAACATTCCATCTGAAGTCAATTTTTGTAATTAGAATACAGCTTTTAGAGATTTCGGAGCAAAGCGTCGATAAAATTAATGAAGTCCAACAAGAATGGAATCTAGAAACAAAAAAACTCGAGAGACGAACAAAGATTCAATAATCAAATCAGGATAGTTAGATTTCAACAGTAAATTATCTTTTGTGTTAGCTTTTTATAAATTTGAAAAAACAAATGATTAAACATCCCGAAGATGAACAAAAGCAGAAATAAAATGGAAATCGCCTTATTTAGTAGGTATGGAAGTGAAGTTGCTGCAGAGTTATGAACACAATGAGAATCCATTAACGAGAACCGAAATTTGTCAAGACAGTATTCTCAGAATAACATTGGCAAAAATAGCCTTTGATTCTGGGAATGCTGACTAAACTGGTACCTGATATAGCTGGGACAAATGTGCGATGATTTCTTTCTATATCAGCTCCTTCAAGCTTTTGTTCCTCCATTGAAACTTCTTTCTTGGGCATAACTTTTACACTTGCAGAGTCATCTTTGAATCTTAAATCATTGTCCTCGACAAGAGAAATTTTGGTAACCGCATCGCCAGATTCTTGATCATCCATTGCCACCTCATCTGGGTGGTCCAGATCTGAATCTCCATGTTCTTGTCCTTCCATAACCACATCCTCCAGGTTCTCCTGATATGCAACTGCAGTGACATCATTAAGATCCATTTCATCAGAATTCAATTCAGACGGGATATCCTCCACAAGTGTAATCATAACATGTCGCGATTCCTTTTGCTGTTTTCGGCCAGATCTATGTTCAGTTAGAGGTGTATCTTCCTGATCTTTTTCAGGCAAATCTTCTATGTCCTTGTCCACCACAGCTTTTTGTTCATCAAAAACTGCATACGAATGCATCGACTTTTTAAACTGAGATTCGAGAAAGTCAAAATTTTCAGACAAATTCTTTAATTCTGAATCAGCAAAACTCGAGTCTGTTAATCCATTTTCTGCAGCAGGTGTCTGATGTAATACATCTTCATCTGCTAACACAGTATTTAAATTGCTGCAAATAGGATCTTCTAGTTGCAAACCATGCTTCTGAGTTGATAGAAAAGGTAGTACTGCATCAGAGACATTTGAATTATTTGGCTCTTCTGAGATGGTGTTTGTAGTGGCTCTAATGTCCTCAGGTCTGCTCAAAGTGGCTGCAGAATCACTTGGCAAATGTAACTCTTGGGAACTGCCATGACCAAGGGTCTGATTCTTTGATGGAATATTGTCCAAAAAATTGCAATCTGTATCAGGAAAAAGATCACACTCAGCAAGTTCTTCTGATGCTCCAGTTTCTTTAATTGATACCTCAACAGCCTTAGCAGCTGTCAAAAAATTTGGACCATGCGACTGGATACTATCAATTACCGCAACAAAGTCAATGGCCTTAACACAATTTGATGCACCAGTGGTGGCAGAAAAAGACTTTGCAATATCCTCCAGTTGTAAATCCCCTTCACCGCTAGAAACTGGATCCCATTTAAGCCAGTCCAGAGATGAAGGTTCTTTGGAGTCAGATCTTCCATATATTGGTTCAACTCTTATAGTCTCTTTGTAAAAGTGCTTTTTTCTCAAGACATTAGCCATAAGATTCCTGCAAGACATTGGAAAAAGAAATACGTAAAGAAGTTCAGCGTAATTGCAGAGTTGGACATTTTATAATTTGTTATACCTACAATTCTTGGAAATAGCTGCTTTAGCTCGTTCCATAGAGAGCCCAAGCAGAGATGACAAATTTGCAACATCATATGGACCTCTAAGTTCATTTATAGAAGAAGCGGCACTTGATATAATGAGATTCCTTCCTCGCGTCCAGGAAACCAGCAACTGGAAGTCACAAAAAAGTATAGCTAAGATGATAATCAGAAGATTCATGTACTATTTCAGCCAGAGGTGAAACTTATCAGCATATCATACAAAGAAAGCTATTTTTATGTCTAGGACTACAAGATGTATTCTTTATCCACCAGTAACTGCAAATAACACAAAAATGTAGCTCAAATGATGAGTTAAGAGATCATTCATAAATTCAACCAGTAGTGAAATAAATCAACAGAAAAAACAATTCCATATCAAAAAATCACTGTTGTAGCTGCAAGATGTAATCTATCGAGCAATGTTTATTGTTAACCATTTGTATCTCTAGTATCTTGAATTGAAAGAACAACTTAGCACTCATTCAAAACCAGAAGATCAAGGTTCAAATTTTATATTGAAAAGCAGATATTTCAGCTTGCTGGAGAATTACAAAAGAAAAGAAAATTTACTCATAAAGACGCTACTGAAGAGGAACAACACTAAGTAATGGCCCGAATTAAGTTGTGACGTCTAATACATAGCAAAGAGTTGTCCTACTACAGACCTTTGATACAAGTTTTTCTATGATTTTACTAGTACGTAAATTTTTTTACGGAAGTTATTAGAAATAGAGCATTTTTCAAGGCATTCTGAACATGCAGCTACTCTAGTTGGAAATTTTCAAAATGCGAGAACTCATTAAATTTTATATAATTGCTAGAACACAATTCATTCAACTTCTAACAAAAAAATCAAATAAAAAATTATAGGACATGATGTTGCAATTTTTCAACTGAATTCAATTGAAAAACTCTACCTAAAACAGTAAATAAGAAGCGCAACTCTTAAAATTAACAAAAATGATTATAAGAATAACTAACAGAAATTACAATCATTTCTCACCTTAGCATTTGGTATCATTTGTCTCCTTAATTGAACATCCACAATTAGATCAGCATACGTAATTTCAAAATAAACACCACGCTGCATTACCAGAACCACCGAACATGGATTAACAAAATCAAAAAATAATAACCCACACGCACGAAACAAAACAAACCTCAATAGCAGCCTTAACCATAGGAAACTTTAACCGAAATGGTAACTTGTCCGAGAAATCAATCGCAATTATATTCACCTACGCGATAAGCACCAAGTAAATAATTCAAAATTCAACACAAAATTAAACATAAAAAACCTTAAATTCACCCCAAAAAAAACCACCTCAGCTTTCTCACAGACGTAATCAAAAGCTAATTGATTGAGAGGCCTAACAGCAATCAAATCATAACTCTTTAAAATCATGTTCCCACTGTTAAGCACTTGATACTGAGCTGGACAGTCTACACACACCGTCAAGCGTGTGTACTGACGGAAAGGTGAAGCGCGTGGGACTCTTAGAAGGTCACGGTGGAAGTTGACGGAGGAAGAGAGAGACGGGGCAACCTTTAGGAGAGTGGAGAGGGATAACGGCGTGATTGAGCAACGGTCCTGATCGGACATTACGCCTTTGATCGTACGGTTGTATGCGATTCCTGTGTAACCTAACTCCATGGATTTGATTACTAGTTTGACTCGTGTTGTTTTTGACGATTGAGAGGTTTCGTATGGTATGTTTAGATCAAAGAACCCCATGATTCAGACAAAATTGGATACTCTTCGTTTTGGGGAATTCGATTTTGAATTTTACGGTTTTTCTAGGGTTTAATAAGTTTGAATTATGGAATAAAACGTCGTCGTTTTACTGAGAAGTTTACCTCCCTTTTTTGTCTGAGTAAATTACGATGAAGCCCCTTATATTTGACATAATTTACACTTTAGTCCCTCTTGTTTGAAAACTAAACTATATGGCTCCTCACTTTTGCTTCCGTCAACATTTTAGTCCCTCTATCCATTTTTAGTATTAGTCAACGAAGTTAAAGGATTTATGAGTAAATTAATTATCAAACCTGAGAAACGAAATCGTTGACAAAAACGAAAGTGAGGTGAAATCGTTGAGAAAAATAAAAGTGGGGGACCATATAGTTTCGTTGACATCGTTAACTAACATCCAAAATGGAAGGAAGGACTAAATCGTTGTTAAAAATAAAAGTGAAGGCTATATAATTCAATTTTCAAACAAGAGGGACTAAACTATAAATTATATAAAATGTGAGGGGTGTTATAGTAATTTGCTCTTTTTGTCTTTAACTACCTCAAAATAGACCTCTTTCATAGTTACCCAGGCCCGTGCGCCTTGGGCCGAGCATGACCAGGATTTTCAACAAAATTAGATAAAATACAGTCAAATTTTAGTTTAATTATAAAAAAATATCTATTTTTTTCATTTTTTTTTTATTTAGGCTTAATTCCTTAAAAAAAACTCACCTTGTATTTTTTTTCGTTTATACCCTGACCTTGTAAAAACACCATTTGTACCCAATTTTGAGTTTTTATGTTTCATCTCTACCCAAAAGCATTAAATTGTACTCTTTTCATTTGAAAAAGAGTTTAAAACAACCCTTCATTTTTAACTTATTTACTAATTAGATATTAATGTTATTAATAGTACAAAAATACCATCTTCTTTAAAAAAATTAAAAAAAAAATTGATTTTTAAAAAAATATTTCCGAATTTTTTTTATATTTTTTTAAAAATATTTCCGACAAAAAAATTAAAAATAATAATAATTTTATAAAATTTTATAAAATTAAAAAAATTAATTAATTATTTGGATGTATTTGATTATTTTTTAAGTTTATGGATTTATTTGTATTTTTAAAAGTAGAAAAAAGTATGTTTTAAACTCTTTTCCAAATAAAAAGAGTACAATTTAATGCTTTTGGGTAGAGATGAAACATAAAAACCCAAAATTGGGTACAAATGGTGTTTTTACAAGGTCAGGGTATAAACGAAGAAAAAGTGTAAGGTGGGGGTTTTTTAAGAAATTAAGCTTTTTATTTATGATCTCATCTTTCGAAATCTTCAATTTTAGTCTACTTTTTATTTTACACTTTCAATTGTAGATATTTATCCAAATTGAAATGAAAGAAAAAAAACTCAAATTTTTACCCTCATTTTGTTAGTTAATTATTAGGTTATTTCATATCTGAATTGGTATGTTAAAAAGTAATTTAAATCATATTTTTTTTCATTTAAAGTGATTTATACATGTTGTATATACTTTGTGTGACATTGCTAAGTGTTGACAAATTGTTTGATATATTTTTTTTTTTGATAATTTGAGGAGGGGGAACGCTTGTGGGAGGCACAACCTATAAGTTTGTTATTTAGCACTTATACCATTTGAGCTATAGTTCATTGGTTGTTTGATTTATTGTTACCAGTGAACTTTGGTTGGGTTAAGCTTATAAATGAGCTCTTTGTTTTCAAATAACTTGATTTTAAATTAAAGGACTTTGGTTACTACTTTGAATTACACTTTGACTTATTCTTGGACCGGATTAGACTTGAGTCGCTCAACCTATTGTGTTAAGCCTAAAATGTGGTTTATGGCTAACGCACTACTTTGGAAATGCTAAGTGTTTTTAAATGATTATTTAAATTATGTAAGAACGTCGGATTTGATTTCAAAAGTAAGAACTCAATTTAACTTGTTTATTTGGTTATATATTGTATGGATTCTTTGGCTTGTATATTGGTTGTGTTTTGAAATGTTAGTCATATGTGATGTCTAGTATTCTTAGAGTTAGGGGTTATATGGATTTTAACTTGTGCATTGTTTTTAGACATATCTTCTGCTCGTGCTCCGGAGTTTGCGCAGGGTTAGCTTGCTTGCCAAGATTATCGCGTGATTTCACAAGCGGTGAGTTTGTAGTGCTATTTACTGCTTTATTAAGTAACACAATATATTTTAGTATTATGAATGTTTTAGAACTGTTTTAAATGATTATGTAATTGGATTGGAACGAGTTACTCGATAGGCATTATTGAGACTGTGTGCACCGGTAAGTATTTTGGTTTTGACTGACTAAATGTCTGACTTTATTTTGAGATTGATAAGTTCTCATCTACTTTGGGTTATACTTTGGTTTTCATTTTAATATTGTTATTCTGTAAACATATATGTATATATATAAGGATTTCATGTTTTAAAGGTTTTTAACTTAATAAATGTAAATAGTATTATGAACTCATCTCAGTATATCTGATCTTGTTATTTTTCCAAATTTCTAGGTTTATGATTTTGAGAGCTTTGGTTGATCTCTGACTTCTTTGATTCTTCGGAGGTTGTTTTGTTTTAATAAAACTAATTAATTGTTTTATATTCATAGACCGCAGTAGAACTAGTTAGTATTTTATGATCATTTATACCTTTGTTTGTCAGATTGATCTGACTGTTTTATTATATTGTTGACATGTTACTTTCGATTCAGTTATTTTTATAAGGCACGTTGGAGTCTCGGGTTGAGCCGAACATTTGTTTTTATAACTGTTATTTAAACTGTTAGACTTAGGTTGGAGTTTCGGTTGCCCCGAGCATTGGATTTCTACGGGTTTATTTGTATTGTGTGATTATCGGCGAGGCTAGCTACGGATTTTGATACAACCATACACATACCCTGCTGCCGGTCACGATCTCCGAATTTGGGTCGTGACACTGGTGATATATATGTTATCACAAATATGTTCGACAAATAAAACTGGTAACCAATAAGCCAAGCATATGAGTCTCGAGGAGGTCTACAAACCCTAGTCTTTGGTCCGATGCTCGGTAATCTTACCCATAAGCGAGTAAGGGTACCTAGTCGGTTAAAAGGCATTTCCTAGTTGAATTAGGTGAAGACTCCATTTTTCAAAACCCATTTCCCTCGAACCCCGCTCTGCTCACAAGGCCATAAACAAAAATATCGAAAAGGTGGACGACTAGACCTAATTAGTAGGACTGGAAATTTCCTACACTACCCGTTTACTCGACACAACACGATACGAAATTAAGCGGGTTCGATTGGGCTTATATGAGTTTGGATCATAAACGAGTCATTCTGTTTATGACTCGGTTAAATAGCGAGTAAAACAAATTAAATCCGCTTAACTCGTTTATGACACGGTTAAATAGCGGATAAAACAAATTAAATTTTTTAACTCATTTAAGACACGTTTAAACATATTTATTAATCATATTAATTATTCAAATTATTATATGTGGCCATATAGTACTCATATAGTGTATATAATTTACTAATTGGTGTTTTTTCAATTAAACTTTATAGTTATTTTTAGAGGTTTACGTTTGATTTTACTTACTTAATTAAAAAATGTGATAAATAGGTTAAACATGTTTGTAATAAACGTAATAAATAGGTTAAACATGTGATCTATTATAACTTGTTTTATTAAACGAGTTAGACAACTCGACACGTGCTAACCCGTTCAATAAAAAGGCCATGTTCGGGTTCGACAGTTTGACACGATTAATTAAACGTGTCGTGTCTAGGTTAGAGAAATTTGTCTATTTTTTAATGGATACACGACACGTTTATGACACGATAACACGAATTGCCAGCTCTAATAAAAATTCAACTTAATCTCGCCTATAAAGTGCTACTTTCGTATTTGTAAAAATACCATACAACCTAATTTGTTTTCTAATTTTTGTGCTTTTATTTTTGATAAATAGGGTACTATTTTTCTTTTAAGAGATCAAACATCCATAACTAAGCTCTTTTCTTCTTCTTTTTTCGGCTTCTAGAACTATTGAGTCCGGCATAGATAGCTTCGCAACATATTTTTATTAAAGTTTTAAAGGATGGTAAATCTTTTATTAATTCAAACATAGATTATTTGGTGGACATAATCCATCTAACTATTTTTCAAATTCTATTTTTTTTTCTAACATTCACATACAATTTGCACTAAAACAGGTCATCCAATAACAATTAGTAGCCGAATTTCCTTGACCTAAAAAGATTTAGTTTATTCGATGTCAATTTAAGTGATTACTAATGAACTATAGTTTAAATAGCATAAATGTTTGACGGTAATTCCATAGATCTTAAGTTCAAATCATTCCCTCTCCTCCTTTTTGATTATTAAAAAAAATAAACTGCCAACTAAAACTTCCATTTCGACAAAAAAAAACTAAAACTTCCATAATTAATTTTAATGTTTTTATTTAAATCACGAATAATAAAAATAACAACAACAGTATAAATTATAATAAATTACTAAAATACAATATTCAGTTAAATAACATTTCATTACTAAAATCTCAAAGCACAGTGAATCGTCTGCCCTGAATCATGGTAGCCTTATACAGATCACCCAAGCTCACATTAGCACAAGTGAACACTAACCTCTCCATTAATCTACACTTATCATCATTCACTACAACATTGCTTACACTACTCCAACTACACCCGCCGCCATGGCCGTCAAGTTCACACAAGAACACCTCTTCAGGATATGAACCGTTGATTACAAACACAAAATCACCCATTACATTCACAACCATTGATGACAAACTTAAAACCTCACCTCTCATCTTCTCCACCAGAAAATTCGGCATCTCGCCGATTTCTCTGGTTATCTCCATTGATTCACAGTTTAGCTCAAATAATTTTACTTCATCAACCGTTTCATCATCTTCTCCGATCAGACCGATTAAAATCAGACGGTCGTTAGCGAATCCTACGTAACAGCTCTGCATGTTTGCGTTAGGGCACAGATTATAAGGCCCGTACCAGGTTTTGATTTCAGGATCGAACCGGTAAGCCACGGCGGTTGTTTTATCCGCGACGTACATTTTATCAGTGGTGACTGCTGTGGACAGCCACATAGAGGCTGCTGAGTGTTGGAAGACGGCAGGCATGGATTCGCACGTCTCCCACGTGCTGGTATTCATGTTATATATCTCTACTGCTAAAGGGTCATCCTCGAAATCACATGTACCGCCGGCGACAATGATGCGGTGGCCGATAACAGCAACGGTAGGGTCTGTTCTCCAGATGAGCGGCGCGTCAACGACGCTCCAGTCTGCATGAAAAGGGTGGAAAGAGAAGGAGAATTTGGAAGGGGATAGCGTGTAAAGGAGGGTGGAGTGAGAGGAGCGGAGAGGTGGCGAGGTGGAAGAGGTGGACGGTGGTTGTTGAACGTTGATCCAAAGGGAGGAGCGGGGATCGAAAGCGTAGGCGGTGGTGGAGAAAGGAGACCTGGTGGATTGTGAGTGGAGGAAAAGCCATGGTTTGATTGGGTTCAAATGATGAAGAGAAGTAGAAACAGCTTGTTTCCAAGATTTGGAGACTTGGAAGGTGGAAACAAGATCTATGAGTGGAACAAGAGTGAATATATATCCTAGGATATCTAAATTAATTGAGACTTGTTCATGTTCAAGTTCTTGTTCTTGGGTTGCCTTGTCTGCTTTAGAATCTTTTGACATTTTTTTTGTGTTTATTTAGTTGTGAGCAGGCCAAGATTGCTCTAGTGAATTTATATAATCGGTGCAACTCACTTGGAGTACCTCAATTATTAGGATGAAACTTATCATTCATACTCATTTATAACTTCTTTAGAGTAATTTGTACTTTATATTTTCACCTTCTCTAGAGTTTACTATCTTTAGATTTTTATTTACGTGAATTACTCTAAGGCTCTTTAAATGTATCATCTTTTACAATTTGATACCTCAAGTTTGAAAATCAAACGATTTGGTACTTTAATATAGTTCCGTTAACAATTAGGGATTTCTGTTAGTTCCGTTTACAATTTATTATTCACTTTCAAACAATTTAGTACCTCACTTATCAATTATGTTAACGATTTGATAACTCATTTTCAAATGATTTGATACTTCACTTAATTTTAATTTTGTCAACGATTTGCTACCCAGAAAGTTATAATTGTTTGCAAAATTAAAAAGTGAGGTGCCAAATTGTTTAATTTTTAAACAAAATGTACCAAACTATAGATTATGACATATGTGAGGGCACTCACAATAATTTGCTCTTTTTATTTACATTCCACACTATTTACATAGAGAATCGTTTTTTGGATAAATTATTATTGAATTAGCTCACCGTCAAAAAGTGGAAGGCGAAATTTTTTCCGAAAAAAGATAATGACTGCGAAAAATTACAAAAAAAAAATCAAATTTCTATATACTTCATTTGCCGAGTAATAGAAATCCAAGTTGTGTCCTTGCAATAAGTGACCGTTGTGCAAATTGTTGCATAGACGAAAGAATTAATATCTGCACTTCTTATTGAAAAATCCTTATGTTTCTTGCTTTTCCACAACTCCCAAATGCTAATTAGAACCAGATAGTTAGTCAAAGAGAACGATAACGCTTGCCGGATAAGTATCAATTTGTTGTATTTTTTTATGAATATCAATTTGTTGTTTCTTAACGGCATCTTTAATCTTTGTCATCTAATTTAAAGTAGGTGATAAGGGCCCTCAAACGGAAGGGTTTTAGAATCATTTGCTCATATGTAAAATTTAATGTGTTCAGTGAAAAATAAGTCAATTTTTTTGACTTTTTTTTATCTTAAGTTACTTTTAACTTAATTAAATAAATTAAGTTTAACCTTCTTAAGTTGTCAAACCAAAATTAAAATAATTAAGTATTGAATATATTAATTTAAATATTAAATTGGATTATGAAACACCCTCTAAATTAACTAAAGTTAAATCAAACTAAATCAACTAAGTAGTTATAACTAATTGATTTGAATGTGGGTGAGGGTTTGGCTTGGCCACTCTATGTCCGAAAAAATTGATATATACTATTTCATTTCTTTTAGGGTTAAACACATTAAATCCTGTCACTTTGTTGATGGAACCGATTAAAGCATCCGGATCTTTCAAAACTCAATTATAAATTTACAGATTTCAGTGTTGTACGCTAACAATATTATTGTTAACATTATTGGGGTGTCTTATACTATTAGGTAGGGGTAGGCATCAGGATTTATGTGAATATGCTAAGGTTTATGTCCTCTTTTTAGGTTGTACAAATCAAACAGTTAATCTAATAATTTCTGTTTGGTCAAGTTACTATGCCACATAATGCGTTGTCGATTTTATATTCTATTAGTGACCACAAAATAGGTAAATTTGTACGCCAAATAGTTGAAGAGTGATGACATTGAGGGTCACTCTTCAGTCCAGCGCTGGACCGGTCCAGCGCAAGGAGAGCCACATATTATGATGGCTGAATAAGACAAAACTGACCTGTTACCTAATGAATAGGTTGGAGTAAAAATAGTCCACACTTATAAACACACTCTTATAAAACAAGAGAGTGAAAACACTCTCCTTTTAAATAATTAATTGACATGAATAAATTTAATTAGTTAAATATAAATATTATTTAATATACGTTTTTATTCATTAAAATTAATGTACTATAAATACTATATGTTTTAAAAATAGATGAACATCAAAATATTTAAAATTTATTAATATTAAATTTTAATAAAATATAAATTTAGTTATATTTATTAATTTTTTTAATTTAAATATAGGTTTTTTTAAATTATATTTAAAGTAATATATTATAATATATTTGATTGATCTCGACTTTTTCTTAGTCAGGAAAGAGATACATCTTGTTTTTTAATTTAAATATTTGTTATTTTTATCAATTTATAATTAAAGTGAACCAACTTATTAAATTTTAACCGTTTAAATATATAAACAATTTATTAATCCGTAATTTTTCTTTATTTAATTGAAATATATTATTTATAAATTTATTATTTCATCATTTCAAGTACTCTCCACCTTATATTTTATTCTAATAATTTCATACGTGTACTATAAAATATTATAATTTTTTATTTAAATTTATTAAACTAAAAATTATAAAAACAATAAAATTTTAACAAAAAATTAAATAAATAAAAAATAAAAATTTATATCTACACCACGGCCGCGAAAAAATGCAACGGACTACTTCTTCTTAGATCCGGAGCTCCTTCTCATGAGAAGGAGCAGGTGCTCCTTCTCATGAGAAGGAGTTGTCCGGAGCTCCTTCTCAGGAAGGAGCAGGTGCTCCTTCTCATGAGAAGGAGCACCTGCTCCTTCTTGAGAAGGAGCTCCGGACAGCTCCTTCTAAAAGAAGGAGCAGTCCACTGCTCCTTCTCATGAGAAAGAGTAGTCCGGTATGTTTTCGAAAATCAGCCCGGATATTTTTGTCATAACTCGTTTTTCCGACGTCGGCTATTCCTGATTCAGACGTTCATAGAAAGCTAATTTGAATACCTACAACTTTCATGAAGAGGTCCGGTCCGGATTCGGCCTGGAAAAGGGACGAAAGTGCCCTTGAAGCTGCTACATGTGTGCAGTTTTATGAAATCTGCATGTACCCAGTCCGAGTATTTAATTCGTAAATCATTCTTCCGACGTGGGATTTCATCAATTCAAACGTCCCTGGAAAGGTAACTCGAATACCTACGACTTTCATGAAGACGTCCAGTCCGGATTCGACCTGGAACATGGACGAAAGTTGCCATGAAGCTGCTGCATCTGTACATCAGTGTGAAATCAATATATATTGAGATTGTGTATTTATGTCATAACTCGTTCCTCCGACGTCGGATTTCATCGATTCCCACGTCCCTGGAAAGGCAACTCGAATACCTACAACTTTCTTAAAGAGGTCCGGTCCGGATTCGTCCTCTAAGAGGGACGAAATCGCCATTCAATCAGCTGTATGTGTGTATTCCAGGACTATCCCGTAGATACAAATTTACACATGCCTATTTCCGTATATATCCATCTTTTTTTGAAAAAGGTAGAAGCATCTCCAAAACCATAGGGAGGGGGATTTATATGCTTACTTTGTCTTTTTGTCCCCATTGACTAAACATTATGGACATGGTTTATTATTATTATTATTTATAATTTATTTAATTGAAATATATATGTTCAATTATTTTTAATTTGAATTTAAATATACCTCATTTTCCTTAATTTATAATAATCTATTCTATCCGAATAATTCAACACACGTCCCATTTCTCCACGCTATTTTATTTAACTTAAATTTATTATTTTCAAGTTCACTTTTTAGTAGTGGGTAGCTATTCAAGCGATACAGATGGAATAGAAGTATGTTTTTGAAAACCAGCCCGAGTATTTTTGTCATAACTCGTTTTTCCGACGTCGGCTGTTCCTGATTCAGACGTCCATAGAAAGCTAATTCGAATACCTACAACGTTCATGAAGAGGTCCGGTCCGGATTCGGCCTGGAAAAGGGACGAAAGTGCCCTTGAAGCTGCTGCATGTGTGCAGCTTTATGAAATCTGCATGTACCCAGTCCGAGTATTTAATTTGTAAATCGTTCCCCCGACATCGGATTTCATCGATTCAAACGTCCCTAGAAAGGCAACTCGAATACCTACGACTTTCGTGAAGAGGTCCGGTACGGATTCATCCTCTAAGAGGGACGAAATCGCCATTCAATCAGCTGTATGTGTGAAAACATGATCAAATCTATAATATATGCAATTCTTTTTAATTATAAAATTGATTAAAAAAAATTGTAATACAAACACATATGTAATTATAAAATTTATCATAATGTATTTTTTATTTTATTTATATTAAATTTTAATAAAATAAAAATTTAATTATAAATTTTATAACATTATATTTTAAAATTGAACTTTTTTTTCATTTATAATTTATTTACTATACCTCATGCATTATTTTATTTTTTTATTTTTTTAAATTTATATATTTTTATTTTTTTCATCTCAATAATTTATATATTAATTAATTTTTGAATGATAATAAAAAATAAAAAATATGTGTATTATTAAAAAGACAAAAAAATAAGTGAAAGGCAAGGAAGTGGAAGTTGGACATCTTTTCTATTAAAGAATATGTGGGTCCGGTAACATTTTATTTGTGACTTGCCTACACATTTTTCTAGAGGTAATTTTTTGTCTTTTCCTTTTTGTCCTTTTGCGCTGGACCGGTCCAACGCTGGACCTTAGACAAATCCTGACATTGAATCTACAACCTATGCGTTAGTCTCAATTTTTTGAAGAAAAAGAAAATAACAATAAAGGAACTTTTTTCAAAGAGTGATTAATTTGGTTGTCCTCGGACTAAATAAATATTTTTTTTTTTTATGAATAACATGTAGACCAAAAAAAATAAAAAAAAGACCAAATATTTCATAAATTTTTTGCAAAAATACAAATCTTTCAATTTTATCCAATTTGTCATGAAACGTATGATTTCGTTTTAATTTTGTCTAATTATGCAATTTTATTTATATGACGCCTATGTGGCGCTGATGTGTGAATGTGACACATTAGCGCCACATAAGTAAAATTGTGTAGTTGGACAAAATTGGAACGAAATCATGCATTTTATGACAAATTGGATAAAATTGAAAGTTTTGGATTTTTGTGAAACTTTCATGAAAGATTTTGCCTTTTTTAGTCATGGCCTAATATGTATATTAACACACAAGATGTGGCAATAACCAGTCCAAAATTTTCACACAAAAAGTGGCACACTCAAAGTGGCACATTAGAGAATACGGCTAAGAGAAATGCTAAAAGGATCAAGTTCTAGAGAAAAGAATATAATGAGGATTTCAAAAGAAACCTATACTTGAATAAGAAAACTCCCTGTTATAAAGTTTGAAAAGAAAAAGTGCCTTTAAAAATAGTTTAATATGTCACCTTCCTTGTCCTGAAACTTATTCTGAAAAACTCTCTCATTCCTACATTTTGAAATTTGCCAAATAATAAGAAAACATAAAATCCTCCACAAATGCCGATAAAAACTTCTTGGAATAATATTCTGTCATTAAAACATAAAATCCACAAATAAAGAAGGAAAAGTCCAAACCATATCAAGCTTCTGCAAAATATCACACCAAATACCTCTAACAAAATAACAGTGAATAAAAATATGGTCTTGCGTTTCCACCACACCGCAAAGAATGCATAAAAAGTTATCAGCATATATAATTGAGCGACGTGCCAAAAAATATAACGAATGGTTCTATTATGCAAGGCTAACCAAATAAAAGACTTAACTCGTGGCGGTGCTTTTGAGTTCTAAACTTGCAAATACGGAGACATGGTTGCGGAGTTTGTTACTCCCAAATAATTGAGCGACGTGCCAAAAGATCTAACGAAGGGTTCTATTATGCAAGGCTAACCAAATAAAAGACTTAACTCGTGGCGGTGCTTTTGAGTTCTAAACTTGCAAATACGGAGACATGGTTGTGGAGTTTGTTACTCCCAAAGCCTCAGCGTTCATATCTGTTTCTGTAGATGAAGAACGGACAATGACAGTAACATATGTTGATGAAGAACGATCAAGAACATAATCACAAACAACAATTATTGATGTAGAACCCCCAGGAACAGACGCACAGCCAGAGCCAGAAACGACAGCTGTCAACAAAATCCGACCATAAGAAACAGTATCAGCTCCCAAATTCACACTTCTAGCAACAATGGTCTGGCAACGACAACTAATTTACACCTTATCCATTAGAAATTGAAGGAAAAATTTCCTGACAAGCCTATTGACAAGGATAAAATTCAAAATCGCATGGAACACATCAAAAGGGGTTGGTTTGTATGTTATGGCTCGTTCGAAAATGACATGAGTGGTTTTGGTTGGGATCTAATTAGTGAGAAGTTCACGGCTGAACCTAAAGTCTGGCAACAACTAATTCAGGTACACATTACAATTTAAAAGTATGTTGCAATAGTTTTTTGTTATTTTCACAACTTATGATACCTGAAGCCGCTGAATGGGAGAGCAAATAAATGCGGAATTTTGAAAAGTTATGCCAACTTTATGCAAAAG
This sequence comes from Mercurialis annua, assembly GCF_937616625.2. NCBI lineage: Eukaryota > Viridiplantae > Streptophyta > Magnoliopsida > Malpighiales > Euphorbiaceae > Mercurialis > Mercurialis annua. The sequence goes on along the minus strand of NC_065570.1, from coordinate 49,909,920 downwards.
ATAGAGCTACCGGTCAACATGCTGAACGTGGCTAACACGGATTGAATAGGGACTTTTCCTAACAGTACTGTTCTCCACCTTGCAGAGTTAGGATCAGAACATCGTCCCCTACTTCTTGATACCTCTCCAACAGTGGATAGGTGTAAAGGGAAAATTCACTACGATCAGCGATGGGGCAAGAACCAAGAGGCAAAAATGATAACAAAAACAGCCTGGCTAGGTACAAACAACAGCGGGAATTGCAACTCGGATGTCAACCCTCTCCTTGCGGTGCTAAAGAAGATAAAAAACTGCATGAACCATCTCTTCTCATGGTCAAAGTCGAAAACCTCTAGTGCAAGGTTAAAAATTAAAGAAATTCATGAGCATATTGTCGCTTTGCACACACAAGATTTTGAACAAAACACTATTGCAATTAAGTCCATATGGCAAGAATTGACTGCTGAAGTTATTCGAGAAGAGGAATATTGGCGCCAAAAGTCGAGAATAAACTGGATTTGGGATGGGGGTAGGAACACTAAGCATTTCCACTCCAAAGTGGTAGAAAAAAGGAGGAGGAACAACATAAGTCAGCTCAATAATAAGAATGGAGTTTCCTGCAATTCAAGAGCATAAATCATAAACATTGTAGTGGATTACTTTAAGGATATCTCTATCACCTCTAATCCATCGCAAATGTCAGAAGCCACGAGAGCGGTCTAGCCAAAAGTCACAAGGAGCATCAATTAAAGCTTAATCCGGATTGTCTCAGATGCGGAGATTCGCAAAGCTACTTTTGATATTCAACCGAATAAAGCTCCGGGTCAAAACGGGATGACAGGTTTGTTTTTTCTAACTAATTTGGAAACGGTTAGAGTGGATGTTTGCACGGCAGTTAGAGCGTTTTTAGACGGAGCCTCGATCCCCACAGGTTTGAATCATACCACCATTACTATCCTTTTCAAAAATTAGCAGCCCTAAATTGACGTCCGACCTCCGACCAATCAGTTTGTGTCCCGTTTTTTACAAGATCATTTCCAATTTTAACAAATAGATTGCATCCCCATATGCATAAAATTATCATTGAGCAACAAAGTGCGTTTGTAAACGGTCGGAATATCTCCGACAATATCCTTTTCCCGCATGAAATGACACACAACTTAACGACGAGGCGGGGCAGCTCGTGTTTTGAATTGGCTCTCAAATTAGATATGAGCAATGCTTAAAATGAATATTCAGAATGTAAAATTAAACAAATTTAAAAAATCCATTAGATGAGGTTTAAATTTTTGCTCTAAATAATGAAAGATGTTCTTTATTTATTTGAAAATATTTTTTTAAAATAGAATACATTCTCTTTTAGATATTTTTTCAAAATTTAAAGGGTAGTAAATTTTTGGGCAATCTATATAAATCCCTAAAAATGTCAGTGTTATATTTTTATTTTTTACTCATCATTTTGGCAAATATTTCCCAAAAAAAAAAGTTTTCAAAAATTCCCTATAATTCAAAATAAAAAAAATGAGACAATATATTTCTTAGTATGCGTCAGCATCTCACTGGTCTATATTTGAGTCAATAAAATATTGACACGTGACAAATGTGGGTTTGGTTAGACAAACCAATCAACCGCTACCGACCATTCGGCCGGTCAACAACGGTCAACTATAGTGGTGAGATTTTAAAAGAATTAAATTAAACACAATTTTGCACTTAGTGTGATTTGAAACCATGATCTCCCACTCTTTGTCCATATGTCTAACCACCAAGACAAGACATGTTTGTTGTTTTATTTACAACAATCTTTAACATATATAAATGTACTCTTTAACAACGTATAAGAAAGCATGTAAACTAAATATAAATCTATTAAAATAATTAATTATAAATATTATTTATTATAAAAAACTAATAAAATATTATGTTTGTTAAAATTTAAATTAATTTATTCTAATTAAATTAATACTAGTGTAAGTTAAAGATTATCTTAAAATAAACTAAGTTAAAATAAATTTTATAAACCAATATATTAAAAACACAATCAACTTATTATCAACTTGATGGTCAAAATAAATTATATAAGTTAATTTAGTGTATATTAAGTTAATTTTAAAAATTATAATAATTTATTAAAAAAATTACTTTGAATTGACATGTAGTTTACATTGAATTGACATGTAGTTTACATCGTTTGATCCACTAGCTATTCCAACTAGGCGGCTTGGTAATTTGTCGGTACGTAAGTTACTTAGTTGGATTGCCTGTACGTTTAATCCATAAACGTAGGCTTAGTATCAAACCATAAGTTATAAACTTAGGTTAACACAATCGTATTTCAAATACGACTCTTAACGTTGATAATCTTTTAGTCACACTTCTCTTTTAAACGCCCTAGTTTACGTTTTGAAATTTCAATCGAATCATGATTGATTACGCGACTTGAAATTGTCTGAAATCAAGTTTCCGCGTCGCGTCAGAGCTCCGGAAAATCCGCATCGAAAATCCTTATTGGCAAAGGACTGCACGTTCATGCAGCAGCGTACTGCATATTCGTGCAGTTGCTGTGTTGCACGATCGTGAAGCCCCGAGGTTCACTCCCCGGGCCATTTCCGACGTGCTAAAATATTCTAACTCGATCCCACAACGTTTAATAACATCAAAAACTCAAGATTCATGCTTGAAACGTCGAATTCAAACTCAAAATCGCTAAAACGATAAAACCGCTTAAAATCCTAAACCAAAATGTCAAGCTTACCTTGATTTGATGCTCGGGGTAGATATGTAATTGAATTCTGAACAAATCGATATAAAGAACGATATAAAGAACGCGCGATTTGGACGAGAAACGGCGAAACCGCGGCGGATCGAAATCGTTCGCCATTTCGTTCATCATCTGATAGAGGCTTATGGATATAAACTTCATTCATATTCACTTCTTATATATTCTGGCGAATATGCCATTTTGGTCCTTTAACTCTTTAACTTAAACCATTTCTCTTTTAAACTTACTCTTTTAACCGAATGATTAATTATTCGTTTTATACGTATTATTTATATCCAAATAAATAATACTAGCCCCAAAATTATTATTTTCCGTCAATAATCTTCTAATTTCTATTCTCGAGACTTAATATGTCTAATTTACATTTTGGTCCTTGAACTTTTTAAAAGTTGCAGTTTAGTCCAAAACGTATATGCGTCCAAATTTTAAACAGTCTCCGGTTGACCTGTAACTTTTACCATAAATACTTTAAAATATTTTGCGGAATTTGGCGAAATAATTACCAACTCGGGATTTATAATTTATTTTATATGATTTTTCTTAACTATTTCCTTAAATCCCGTTAAATAGCTTAATATAGATTAATCCAAATTCCTGATATATTAAATTAAATCTATCTTGATTTAATTTGTCGGAATTCACGACACGTGACACGATAAAAATATTCGGGGTATTACAGCGGGGCAGCTCGTGTTTTGAATTAGCTCTCAAATTAGATATGAGCAATGCTTAAAATGAAATGACACCCCCATTCAGAATGTAAAATTAAACAAATTTAGAAAGTCCATTAAATAATGTTAAATAATGAAAGATGCTCTTTATTTATTTGAAAATATTTTTTAAAATTGAATGCATTGTTGGAATTGCTCTAATATATTGCTCTTTTAGATATTTTTCTAAAATTTAAAGGGTAGTAAATTCTTGGGCAATCTATATAAATTCCTAAAAATATCAGTGTTATATTTTTACTCGTCATTTTGGCAAATATTTCCCCAATATTTTTTTTCAAAAATCCCCTATAATTCGAAATAAAAAAATGAGACAATATTTCTTTTAGTATGTGTCAGCATCTCATTGTTCTATATTTGAGTCAATAAAATATTTTCTTTTGCCAGAAAAGATATATATTACCAAACCATAAAATCAGAATCATACAAAAAAACAACAACAACAATTAAAGACATTAAAGAAAAAAGTTCATAGTAGCCTTAACAGTTTGAGCATGCTGATGTGCCTCTTTGTTGAATCGATGAGGAACGTATTGGACTTTAAAATCTTGAAGAATAAAATCTTGACACGTGACAAATATGGTTTTGGTTAGACAAACCAATCAACCGCTACCGACCATCCGGCCAAATTCTGATCCGACCGGCCGGTCAACAACGGTCAACTATAGTGGTGAGATTTTAAAAGAATTAAACCATGACCTCTCACTCTCTGTTCATATGTCTAACCATCAAGAAAAGACATGCTTGTTGTTTTATTTAATCTTTAACATATATAGATTTACTCTTTAACAATGTATAAGAAAGCATGTAAACTAAATATAAACCTATTAGAATGGTTAATTATAAATAATATTTACTAAAACACTAATAAGATATTATGCTTGTTAAAATTTAAATTAATTTATTCTAATTAAATTAATACTAGTATAAATTAAATATTATCTTAAAGTAAACTAAGTTAAAATAAATTTTATAAACTACTGTATTAAAAACACAATCAACTTATTATCAACTTGATGTAAACTCAAAATAAATTATATAAGTTAATTTAGTTGATATTAAATTAATTTTTAAAATTATAGTAAGTTATTAAAAAATGTACTTTGTACTGACATGTAGTTTACATTGAGTTGTTGAGAATTTCAAAATTAAAATAATTTATTAAAAATTACTTCGAATAAGCATGGAAAATATTTTTAAAATTTAAGAGATTTTTTATAAAAAATAAAAACACGGGTCACTAAAGTAAACAATTAAAATTTCAAAAAAATTCATATAATTTTCTCATTTTTATGCTGCTCCATAAAAACTAAAAAGTCTAGAAAAAAAAAACCCGCTTAACTCTTTAAAGTTTAAAAATATGAATCTCATTAATTTCGCCAAAAGTTTCAGATTACCGCCAAAAACCCAAACAACAAAAACAAACCCCCGTTCCGTTTATTTCTTCCCACGAAAGAAACAAAAGAAAAAAAAAATCAAACAAACACAAATATTTATCCACGTCAGCGATCCGCATACAAGCCAACCTCAGTAATCTCTCACCGTCAAACCAAACTCAATCAACGATTCAAAACGCTCTTCAGAGCGTCACAAGGATCGATTAAACTCCTTAAATACCCACACAAAAATCCCCAAAATCCACAATTCAAATCAAACAAATTCAATTGTCTCAAAAATCCAATCGATTAGGTCCAAAAATGTCAGGACGAGGAAAAGGAGGTAAGGGATTAGGAAAGGGCGGAGCAAAGCGGCACAGGAAGGTCTTAAGAGACAACATCCAAGGAATTACAAAGCCGGCGATCCGGCGTTTGGCTCGGAGAGGCGGAGTTAAGCGGATCAGCGGGCTGATCTACGAGGAGACACGTGGAGTTCTCAAGATCTTCTTGGAGAATGTGATTAGAGACGCTGTGACTTACACTGAGCACGCGAGGAGGAAGACTGTTACTGCAATGGATGTTGTTTATGCTTTGAAGAGACAGGGACGAACTCTCTATGGATTCGGCGGTTGAGCGGCGGTGGTTGTGACGGTGATGGTGGTGGTCGGAGAAGTCTTGCTGTCAAGAAAAGTGAAATGGGCGACGGTGGTTGTGTTCTTTTAGAGTTAGAGTTAGTTGATTTGTGTTCAATTGAAATGCTGTGTAATTAAGAAAGTTAGAGAGTAGTTCTTATTAATGTAATGTGTAATTCTGGCTTTGAATTGCAAATTTGATCTAATTCGGTTTGTTTCTTCTTCCAATTATTCCATATGTTTTCTGATTTTTAAACTATTTTGAGCTCAATGTGCATTAGTATATCTGAAAATGTGGGTGTCGATGAAAAAATCTGTTCAATTGATTTACATAACAAACATAATTTAGAGTGTTTTAAGAACTGAATTGAGCTGACCGATTTTTTTTGTATTTTATTTTATTCTTATACAATTATACGGGTCCGCCTCAAATCAAAACTCTTTTTTTTAAAAGAAATTTGGATCTTAGATACTAGGCAGGGCGGACGAGACCGTCTATGAGTGGCTCCGCCACTGGTTTGTATGTATTTTTTGGGTTATATTTGTCATTGTAGTTACTGTTTTCCAGATATACATCACCTGAAATTGCAGAGGTTTTTAGTTTAAAATCATGTACTGTTTCTCAACTAAGTTTATGTGCAATTCTAAAGAGGAAGGTGGTACGAGCTTCAGAGATTTAGAGCACTTCAATCTCGCTTTGCTAGTAAAGGAAGGTTGGCGGATTCTCTTATCACAAGAGTTACGAAAGGCAAATATTTTCCATGTCTCTTTTTTAGAAGCAGCCCCTCATTCCAACGCGTTGTGGGCATGGCAGAGTATTCTGAAGGGTAGAAATGTTCTTGATATGGGTGTTCAGATGGCAGGTCAGAAATGGGACTAGTATCCGGGTGAGACAGGACCCCTGGTTACCTACGAGGCAAGCGGTAGGAGCAGCTCCGTCAACAGTAGTTCCAAGCAATATCACTATGGTCTTAGACCTAATCCTCTAGGACTCAATAAGTTGGGACCACCATCTGATTCAGGACATCTTCTCTCAAGAGGAAGCCGCGGCCATTTTCAGATTACCTATTAGTAATGTGGGACTGGAGTGAGCTGGAAATTATTGTGGAAATTGCAGGTCACCCCAAACTTGCACACTTTCATTTGGAAAACACTTAATAAAGGCTTGGCGTCAAATGGAAATATCTACAGAAGGATGTCAGTGAAAGAGAGTTTGTGTCCTAGCTGCAATACGGAGGAAACGTTGGTGCACCTTTTTTTTCCAATGGCCCTTTGCTGAAGCTGTTTGGTTGGGGTCATCTCGTCAGATTATGGATGTTCTGGTGGAGCAAAGCGATCTGAAAGGTATTTGGTTGAGCTTAGAAAATAGACATCCTAGTCTCAGAGACAAAATCAAGCTCTTATCCGAGGTGGTGTGATGGATGTGGGCTTTATGGCAAGCGAGAAATGCATTGATTTTTCGAGATGAGAACTGTGATCACCATGAAGTCATTTCAACGGCTGCTAGGCTCCAAGCAGAGTTTACACGTTTTGGTACCAATGTCCAGCCTCCTCCGAACCAGCCTGACGTTCCAGGTTCAGGGGAGGGCTACAGATAGATGGAATCCCCCGCCATCAAACGTATACAAAATCAACTTTGATGGAGCTTTTCAGGCAAGCGCTTCTACTGGGTTGGGGCCTGTGTAGTTCGAGACCATATGGGTAAAGTGGTTAGTTCATCTACAAACAGGTACCTGCACATTGATTCTCCAGCTTTGGTGGAAGCTATGGCACTTAGAGATGCAATAAAGCTGGCTATTCGACTCCAGCTTCCGGAGGTTTTGTTCGAAGGAGATGTGAAGGTGATCATAGAGGCATTTTCAAACAACTCCAGTATTGAGTTTAATTGTGACATTATTGTCCAAGACTGTAAAATTCTGTCGGAAAATAGTATGTCCGCAATCTTTCCTTTTTGTTAAAAGAACCTGTAGTTGGGTGGCACGTATATTGGCCAAAAAAGCTCTTCGAGACTATAGTTTCTGTTGTAACAACATTTGTGGTTAGACACGAAACTCATGTAGGTGATCCTCTTATCTATGATAATTCATCATTTTGACAAAAAAAAAAGTTTATGTATTAAAGTGTGATGTCTGTAGCAAAAGGCATCATTTTGCATTTTTTAAGTTAGTCCAAGCCCGGTACGGGCTTACTACTCAAACCCGGCCCATGCATTCTACTTTTGCAGGTTCAGCCCGGGCTTTCCGGATTTACATGTAAAATTAAGGGCTAAGCACACAAATCACCCATATAGTCCATTTATTTTCATAAATACATCACCTATAAGAAATATGCATAAATCTCTCAATCAAAAACAATTGTTTTCACAAATACCTCAAAACTAAAAACAAGCTGATTTAATATTGAAATAAGACAAGTATACCCCCTTCTTCCCAACACGCAGTGAAATTTTCAAATCATCTTCTTTTTTCTTTTAGGTCAAACAAATAGCCGGTGGCAATCGCCATCGCACCTCCCGTTAGTAGCTTTCTTCGAAATCACAAGCATCAGAAGATTATAACGTCGACTAAGGTAAGGTCGTAGAAATCTAAACCTTCGGCGTCGTTGAGAGTAAACTTAGCCAAAGTCGCCGGCATAATAGCGCCTCTTCCGCCGCACTCGAGCTTATTGGAGCCATAATCGACAATAAGACGAGAATTTACCGTAGGAATGTCGAGAACGGAGAGTTCTTCGACCCGATGGTGGAATGGAAACAGATCTTGATTTTCCAGGTCAGAGAGTGAAGCCGGTGGTATCGGAAATTACGAGAAATTTAATTAACTAAATTATATTATTGATCAAACTCTTATCGGAAATTCTTAATCAAACTCTTATCGGAAATTTAATTAACTAAATTATATTATTGATATTCAATTGAAATACAGTTGATTTTTGGTTGACATTCGGTTGATCTTTAGTTTATATTTGGTTGATCTGCAGTTGACATTTTGGTAGTCTTTAAAATTTGATAAGATTATAAAGTAAGAGTTTCAACATAAAGCGAACTCGTCGAAATTGACGCTTTTCAAAATTAAGGAGGGGAAAAATGGCAATATTGGTTTTGAATATGCCGCGGAAGACAAATGAAAAATATTTTTTTTTGACATTTGGTTGACATTTACTTGATTTTCAGTTGATTTTTGTTGATTTCTGTTTGACATTTAGCTTATCTTTTAAATTTAGCGAAATTATGAAAAATTCTTAAGTAAACCCTTATCGAAAATTTTAGTTAACTAAATTATATTATTGATATTTAGTTGATTTCGAGTTGACATTTAGTTTATCTTTTAAATTTAGCGAAATTACAAAAGAAAAGTAATTATGCGAAATTCTTAAGCAAACCCTTATTGAAAATTTTAGTTAACAAAATTATATTATTGATATTCGGTTGACATTAAGTTGATTTGTAGTTGATATTCGGTTGATCTTTAGTTTATATTTGTTTGATCTTTAAAATTTAGTAAAATTATAAACTAAGAGCTTCAACATAAAACGAACTCGTCAAAAAGTCAAAATCGATGCTTGTCAACATTAAGGAGGAGAAAAACGGTACTAGCGGTTTTAAAATGTGTCGCGGAAAACAAATAAAAAGTTAATTTTTATAATATTTGGTTGATATTTAGTTGATTTTTGGTTGATTTCCGGTTGATTTAGTTTATTTTTAAATTTAGCAAAATTATAAAAGAAAAGTTTCACTGAGCACCATTTTACGTAAATTATATACATCTTCATGAACAAGATAAAGTAAGATGGAACATTTGTTAAACAAGCACAACAATAAAATTAAATTAGATTCTCTGAACAGTTTTGTTCCATAACCAATTAAGGAGGGAAAATACAATTTTTCATTGGACAAGAGCAATGACTACACTGCACACATGCTACACATTCCAATAGTTGCTTGCCTAGCTTGCGGACGAGATCAACTGGAAATGGGTGATAATTATTTGAGAAAATTACACCAAATCACCCAAAAACTCAAAAGTTTGTATAAATCACCCAACTTTTTTTTTTTTTGCAAAAATCTCTCAATTTTAAAAGATTCTTTTCATCTCTACCTTTTAATAGTTGTGATTACTATTTTATCCCTATGGTGTATTTTACCTATTGTGTTTCCATTACACCTAATAATTTCTCCTCATTTTACATAAATCGGGCCAATTCAAACCGAACCACCACCGGTCAGACCATTATTGGCCGGTCAACGCCGGTCAACGGCCGGACCACCGCGGTCAACGCCGGTCAACGGCCGGTCAACGGCCGGACCACCGCGGTCAACGCCGGTCAACGGCCGGACCATCGCGGTCAACGCCCAAACCACCACCATTAATGGTTTGTGGTCTAACCATTTTTAATGGTTGGACTAATTTTAGTTAGATAATTAAAAATTAAATAAAACACCATTTTGGGATTGAGGGAATTTGAACCCTTGACCTCTTATAAGAGAGAGGTTGTGCTTTGCCATTAAGGCAAAGGCTATTTGTTGTCAACATTTACTCTATAATATATATGTATAACTGATTATAAATTTAAATTAACTTATTAGAATGAAATTAATTTATAATGTAAACTAAATATCAACTTAAATTAAATTTATTATAAGTTTAATATTAAATTAGTCTAATTAAATTTATTTATTTATTAAATATTTATACAATAAAAAAATAAAATATACATATATTTATATTTTACAATTTATTAATATATAAGTAAAACTAGTAAAAATATTTCACTTTTTAAAATTGAAAAATATAATGGTTTTTAGTGGTCGTAGTCGGATATGTGGTAGTGGGACCCCCGTGGTGTGCGTAAACTCAATAAGAACTCAATATAAATTCAATGACGACTTAATGTCAATTCAATGATAACTTAATGTCAACTTCATTATGTATACTATTAAAAGTAATTTATAATATAACAAATAAACTAATAGTAATTTGAAAGTAAATTATTTAAGGTTTTATTAAAATAAAATAAACCGAAAATAATTTTAATATAAGTGAACTGAATATAAACTTAATATTAACTCAATATAAACTCAAAGTAAACTTAATGTGAACTCAATGTAAATTCAATATAAATTTAATGTTCACTGAATGTTAATTTAAAGTAAATGTTTTGATAAATAATTATAAATTTAAAATGAAATTATTTTATATTATTATATAAAATTATTTTTCTATAATTTATACTTTCAAAACTAAAATATAGTAGATTGAAATTAAATTATTTAAGTTTTTATTACAGTAATTTGTGTAAATTTAATGTCAACTCAATATGGACTTAATGTCAACTCAATGACGACCCAATATCAACTCAATGTAAACCTAATGTCAACTCAATGTAAGTTTAATGTATTTTAGTAAGTATACTTTTAAAAATTAACTTAATATCAGCTCAATGTAAATTTAATATCAACTCAATGTCGACTCAATGTCAACTCAATGTAATCCTAATATCAACTCAATGTAAACCTAATGTAAATCCGAAGTAATTTTTTAGTAAATTATTTTAATTTTAAAATGTAAATTAATATCAACTCAATGTAAACTTAATAACTCAATGTCAACTCAATGTAAATCTAATATCGACTCAATGTCAACTCAATATCAACTCAATGTAAACCTAATGTCAATCCGAAGTAATGTTTTAGTAAATTATTTTAATTTTCAAATGTAAATTAATATCAACTCAATGTAAACTTAATAACTCAACGTCAACTCAATGTAAGCCTAATGGCGACTCTATGTCAACTCAATGTAAACCTAATGCCGACTCAATGTCAACTCAATGTAAACCTAATTTCAATCCAAAGTAATTTTTTAGTAAATTATTTTAATTTTGAAATGTAAATTAATATCAACTGAATGCAAACTTAAGAACTGAACGTCGACTCAATGTCAAACTAATGTCGACTCAATGTCAACTCAATGTAAAGCTAATGTCGACTCAATGATGACTCAATGTCAACTCAATATAAACCTAATATCAACTCAATTTAAACTTAATATAAATTAAATTTAATATCAACTCAACGTCGACTCAATGTCAAGTGAATGTAAATCTAATATAAACTCAATGTAAAATTGATGTAAACCACATGTCAATTCAAAGTAAATGTTTTAGTAAATTATTATAATTTTAAACATTAACTTAATATCAACTCAACGTCGACTTAATATCAATTTAATGACAGCTCAATGTCAACTCAATGTAAACCTAATGCCAATTCAATGTAATCCTAATGTCAACTCAGTGTAAATCTCATGTCAATGCATGCAAACCTAATGTCAACTCAGTATAAATTTAATGTCAATCCGAAATAGTAAATTATTTTAATTTTGAAATGTAACTTAATATCAACTCAACGTAAACCTAATGTCAACTCGATATAAACCTAATGTCAACTCAATGTAAACTTGATGAAGGTTACATGTTAATTTAAAGCAATTTTTTTAGTAATTTATTATAATTTTAAAAACTAACTTTATATCAACTAAATTAACTTATATAATTTATTTTGAGTTTATATCGAGTTGACATTAAGTTAATTGTGTTTCTAATACATTAATTTATAAATTTATTTTAACTTAATTTATTTTAAGTTAATATTTAATTTACACTAGTATTAATTTAATTAGAATAAATTAATTTAAATTTTAACAAGCATAATATTTTATTAGTATTTTATAATAATATATAATTTATAATCAACCATTTTAATATGTTTATATTTAGTTTAAATGCTTCCTTATACATTATTAAAGAGTATATGTATATATATTAAAGAGTAATTAAAGACAACAAATATGTCTTGCCTTGATGGTTAGACACATGGACAAAGTGTGAGAGGTCATGGGTTCTATTCCTACTAATAGCAAATTTATATTTTATTTAATTCTTTTAAAATCTCACCACTATAGTTGACTGTCGTTGACCGCGGTGGTCCGGCCGTTGACCGGCGTTGACCGCGGTGGTCCGGCCGTTGACCGCGGTGGTCGGGCCGGTCGGACCGGAATTTGGCCGGTGGTCGGTGGCGGTTGGTTAGATTGTCTAACCAAATCTAGATTTGCCACGTGTCATCATTTGATTGACTCAAACATAGACCAATGAAATGTTGACAAATACCAAGGACAATATTGTCTCATTTTCTTTTATTTTGGGTTATGAGGGATTTTTGTAAACTTTTTACTCCCTCCGTCCCACTTTAAAAGTCCCATTTGACTTTACACACAGATTAAGAAAAAATTAATTATTCTTGTCTTTTCATGTTTTTTCATGTTTTGCCCCTATTAATGATAGTGGAATTTTCCATAGAACTCTTTTAAGATAACTAAAATAAGGGTAAAATTGGATATTAAATGGAAAAATACTCTAAAAATAGTAATGAGACTTTTTAAATGGGACATCTCAAAATAGAATATGGGACTTCTTAAACGGGACGGAGGGAGTATTTTTTTTGAGAGATTTTTGCCAAAATCAAAATGGTGAGGGAAAAGTGAAACACCATAGCATTTTTAGGGGATTTGTGTAAAAAACCCTAATTATTTTTGCGAAGAAAACCACACAAGCTTGGTCCAAGCATCTCAAAAACCTTTTAAACCATTTAAATCCACCACCATCTCCAGATTATTTGTAAAAATTGAGAATGATATTATATACTATATTAAAAATGAATTTTTACTTACAATGCAGATATGGTGACGATAATCTAACCAGTTTTATTGAGGAATAAACACAAAAAATACAAGAACAAACAATACAACACCAAACAGTCGACAAAATCCCATTTATATTAACAAATTACCTCAATTTCAGATATCACAGTTTGTTGTGCAGTCCTAATTCACCATGACTAAACCCATTTTCCTTTCCTTTTTTCCACCTCCTCCGCCGCCGCCATATCATTACTACTCTTTTTTCTTACCCTCTACCGCTACAAACAAATTACAGATCCAATCCAACCACCGGCACCGGAACTCTCCGACCTTCTTCCAAAACACTATCCTCTCCGGTTGTGACGCCTCCATTCTCGTCTCTTCCACTCCTTTCAACTCCGCCGAGCGCGACACCAACATCAATCCCTCCCTTCCTAGATACGCCTTCGTTCTCATCACCCGAGCCAATACAGCTCTCGAACTCTCTTACCTCGACAAAGTCTCCTGCTCGAACATTCTCGTCGTCGCCGGCGATCTCGTTACCATGTTGGTGGGTCACATGTAATGCACAAGAGAGGAGAAGTATTAACAGGTGTATGTCGTGACAATAGAAGGGTAAAATAAGACTAAAAAAGTTTTGAGGTATAAACGAAAACTTTTTTAAAAAAAAAGAGATCACTGCATAAAATTAATTTATGAGTCACTAATGTATGACTTTATAAAATATGAGTCATAGAGTGTAATTTCCTCTAAAATTAATAAAAATAGAAGCCCGAACCCGCCGAAACGATATCATTTTTACATAATATAATGCATAAAACAACTTGGCCATAAGATGAAAAATTTGAAAATGTTGAGATGCGAGGTGAGACGTTTTTTAGATTATGCTTAAATTGAAAAAACACTAAAAATGAGGATATATAGTAACAATACCTAATTTAAATCTCCGCTTCTATCAATGTATTTATAAAGAATAACAAAAATTATTAAGAATAATATCAAAAAATTTATACAAGAAAATAAAACATCCATGAAAAAAGATTAAAAAAAAAAGAATCTCCAAAGCAAAACATTAGCATACCTGAAATCTGTATTTATTGAAATTTGTAAATTTTAATACTAAGACAATGAAGGAAATTATCAATAATTGTCCTCCAAACTTTTGCTTAGAGATTTTTAAATTTTTATGTCATTACATAATTAGGTTATGTATCACACTGTTAATATATCTTTTCATAATATAGGCTTTGAATTACAGGTCTGATCAAATTTGGTTTATTTTCGCTTTCAATCACTTTATCCTTTGTTTTCTATTTTTAGACACAATAGCTTCAAAATGTGCAGAGGTATGTGCATAATTTTAGCAGAATAAATTGGCTCAGTGGTAAAATCAGATCTAAACCTTCAGAAACATCAACATTTAGACATTCAAAACATGAAAAGAGAAAAAAATGAGGTTAATTTTAATAAACTAAAAAAGAGAGAGGAAGATTTATGTGTTTGAAAGTAAAGTCTAAAATCTAATAAAAATTATCAATTGCCTAAAACTAACCCTTAATCTTGAATTTAAAAAAGGGCTAGTTGCATAAGTTCATAGACTTAAGACTCATTCTGAGCTTTTTTTTTTGCTTTTCTAAATAGTTTTGGTTCACAACCTGCGATAGCTTTATTCTGTCTTGTGCTTTGAATGTCTGCTTGAACCAATGTTCCTCCTCATTCCACTCGTACACCTTCCCACAAATTTGAGAACCTCATCTATTAGAATTACAGGTAAAGCAACAGCTAACACAAGAAGCCACTCGTTTACGCTCAGAGGAACGATTCCGAATATCTGAGCAAGGAACGGTACGTAGAGGATCAAAAAGTGCAACCCGAATGATATAAACATTGCCAGAAGAAGCCACGGATTAACCCACGGAGGCATTGTCAGGAGACTGCCATCTTCGGAGAGAGCATTCAGGGAATTGAACATCTCGATTGCAACCAAAACAGAAAGGGACAGAGTTGATGCTTTGATTTTTCCAGATCGGAAGTACTCGCATGGATTATCGTCGAAGTTGAACACTTGAGACCCGGCTGTGAATGGCGATACTGAGAAATTCTGCCAATTTCCACATTGAGCCCAATTGGCCAGCTGGGAGTAGGTTACCACACTGTGACCATCTCGACTCAGGTCGATGAACATGAATGTGTGACGTGTGTACCAGATTATGAATACCCCTACTGTCGCTAGCCCAACATAAGATCCAATCACCTGAATCAAGTACAAATAAGGTTAACAAATAAATTTTTATTAACTCCATGAAAGCAACAATAACATTTTGGTCTTTGGACAAAATGAATGAAATGCAGATCCCATACCAGGTAACGAATTAAAATCCAGGGTGTTATCAATGAGTCGTCACTCTTCCTGGGAGGCTTCTCCATAATATCTTTGTCTGCAGGATTGAATCCTAACGCTGTTGCTGGCGGTCCATCGGTCACGAGATTAACCCAGAGAAGCTGAACAGGAATCATTCCTTCAGGTATGCCCAAAGCAGCTGTCAAAAATATAGAAGCAACCTCGCCGATGTTTGAGGAGATCATGTACCTACAACATTAATGAAAATAATTTATAATTTAACATTAAAATGGTACTTGACATTGATTGAAACTGACTATAGTGATACTTTCAAAAGAGCAAAAACACTTAGAAAATACTTAAATGGACAAAAGGCAAAATGACTTGCACAAGAAATAGTTACAAATATAAAGTTTAAGAGTTACAGAATTGTTATCCGAAACAAAATCAAAACGCCAAAATGTAAGACTCGACAAGTTTTTATGCAACATAGCTCAGTGGTGAACTGTGATCATAACTGTAAAGATAAACCAAACTTAACTCCATTTGAAAGATAATCTGTATTTGACAGATAAGTCCCAGTTGCATACATGCTGGTACGTTTGCACAGTTAAAGCATCCAATAAACGACGACGCTTCTATGCTTAAAATTGAATGCACCACAACAGATTTGTTTTTTTAAAAAATTGGCATCCAATTATGAAAGTTACGGTAACTTCTACTTTTTAACCAGAGAAAATTTAACAGCATAATGGCTATTGAAGATACAGTAGCCCAAGTGAGAAAATATCAGACCTGATAAAAGCCTTCATATTGTTGTAAATGGACCTGCCTTCACCAACGGCAGCAACTATGGTACTAAAATTATCATCTGCTAGCACCATGTCAGAGGCTTCTTTTGCAACCTGGAATGAGAAAAATTAGATCTCCCAACATTAAATATGCAGCCTAAGCAAAGAATGCAGTAATGTGTGATCTAGAGTAGAAGAGTCTATTAAAATGGAGTAGTGTCTGACATCTCAACGCTGTGGTCAAAGACAAATAACAGTTTTACTTAGGCTGAAATCCAAAGACTGGCTTACAAAAACTCTCAAAACAGCTAAGTGAAGTGCATCAGCAACAACAGATGCTCATTCAAGCAGTGATTTCAAACTCTGGTCTAAATACACATCCATCCACATTTATGCAGTAAATTGTAAAGTTCAACTTATAAAAATAAATTTTCAGGGCTTTCCAAAAGCTGCACTATAAAAACATGTATATACCTCTGTCCCAGAAATCCCCATTGCTATGCCAATATCAGCCAGCTTCAAGGCGGGTGCATCATTCACTCCATCTCCTGTCATGGCAACTACTTCCCCATCTGCTTTAAGCAACCTCACTATTTCTTGTTTATGCCTTGGTTCAGCCCTGGAGAATAACAAACCACAATCTTGCCTTAGGTGATTCCTTTGATCAGGATGTTCCATGAATTCTTTCCCTGTCAAGCTCCTAGAGCTGATATCATCATATGGTCCAAATACACCTATTTCACGACAAATAGCTTCTGCTGTATTCTTGTTGTCTCCTGTAATAACCATAACACGGATTCCAGCTGCTTTGCAGTCCTCAATTGCTTGGCGAACCTCTTTCCGAGGAGGATCCTTTAAGATTTAAAAGTAAGAATAAGAACCATTTCAACAGCAGAAATTTTCCAATTTTAAGAAACAAGAGTAGAATAATCCCAAAAGAAAAGAGAACGGAGTAAACAATACTGTTACAACGTACCCTTAACCCAACTAAGCCAACAAATATGAGTTCACTCTCAATAGTAGAATACTTGGATAGGTTTAACAAGAGTTCATGTGCAGGGTGGTCTTCTTCACCATTATAAGTTTCAAACTTTGGAACTTCTGCTTTGTAAGCAAACCCTAGACAACGTAGAGCGCTTGTTGACATGTCATGAAGGCTTTGTAAAATAAGATCTTTTGAATATTGATCCAGTTCAGCAACTGAGCCATCAAGCAACTGAATGTATGAACTTCTCTCCAATAAGTTCTCCACTGCACCCTGCCACATACATGCCCCCGATAATTAAGTCAGCCAAGAGAAGCACAAAACAATGAGAGAAAGCTTCACAGTACTAGTTAGTCATCTGTGTCAAACCTCCAATTGGAAGACCAAACAGCATAAGAAAATCATTTGGGAAATATTAAAAAAGAATACAAAGAAACATGGAGAACCAAATCAATGAAAAAGTTTTAAACAATATATTTCAGTAACTATCTTGTAAGAGAAACATACACTAATGGGTCTGACTTTAAGGGGGGAAAAAACTTTCTATAAATGTCATAGAACGAACCAAGTGGTAGCACATGCAAGTACACGCAATGACACAAAGATATACTATAAAATAAAAGCCCATGCACCGTCCTCATAATTGCAGGAAAATGCCCACTAAGAAGTAGGAGCCCCAACATCCATCAGATTTTGTTAGGAAAGTTCGCTACTCGTAGAGAAAAAGAGAATTTTGGTTGATGTTATTGGGCAGTGCAACTGCAGTCTGCGGAAGAAAATACAAATCAAGGCTGTTTTGAAGCATTTATATCGGTTTTTGTATTTATAGCCAACACTTCTGTACAAATTCTTGTGCAGCCAAAGCAAGACCGGCGGCACCTTAATTTGGCTGAATATATGTAAAAGACACATAGGGATATACGCGGAGAGAGAGAGAGAGAGAGAGAAAAAAAGAGTCAATACCTTCACTAACAGTGCTTTTTTGCCTGAGCTGGAATTGACAATAACTCCCATGGATTTCCGATCTCGGTCAAATTCAAGAGTTGCAATGCGCTGCTCCATTTTATTCCATAGTTGACAACAACCTTAAATGTCATGAGGGTGAAGGGAAAAATGAGTGGAAGTCAGGATCTTTGATATATAAAGAAACAAAATAATAAGATGTAGGATTTCAGTCACATACGTAGAACATCTTCATGACCTGATGATGATTCAAGTCCACCTGGAAAACCCATTTTTTCAACAAGAACCTGGTACAGCAAATAGAAGCAACCGATGAGGTATTTATTACCCAATGATTTCTCTAGTAATTCATTTCTTGGACCAAAAGTATAGATGCTTAATGCGTACACACCTAATTTTAAAAGAAAATAAGCCTAATCAAGTAGTAGTGCAGATATCAACAAGACCTAGACTAAGATGCAAAAGAGTTTGACTTTCTCAATGCTCAAGTTAACTTGTTTTGGCATGAAGTAATGGAAAGAAAATAATCAGACGATCACTTCACCTTCAAGGCAGCCTCAGTAGGCATTCCAGTAGCAATATAATGTTGCCCAGATTGCTCAACATCTGCATCATTGCAGATAGCAGCAATCTTTGCAATCATTTGAAGATTAGAGTCCATTCTACCCACGGGCCAATCTTCTATTTTCCCATCAGAAGGATTGTATGAAATCCCTTCCACATTGAAAGATCGAAGAGTTCCAATCCTAGAACCCATAGCCACAACTTTTGATACAGCCATCTGATTGGTAGTTAAAGTACCCGTTTTATCAGAACAGATCACTGTTGTACAGCCAAGAGTCTCAACACTAGGCAACTTTCTGACAAGTGCATTCTTTTGAGCCATCTTTCGAGTTCCGAGGGCCAAACATGTAGTAATGACTGCAGGCAGCCCTTCTGGTATAGCAGCCACTGCCAATGCCACAGCAATCTCAAAGTAGTAAGTGCATTTCTCAAAAGAGAACTTAAAATTCCTAGGCCAACCGTCAACATACTCCCAAGAAAGGAAGTATTTCACATTAATTAGCCACACCAACGCACAAATGACTCCAATAATCAAAGTTAGAAGCTCTCCAAATTCATTTAGTTTCTTCTTCAAAGGAGTATCCTCCTCATGCTGTGAAGCCTCATGAATCTGCGAATGCACCTTTCCTATCTCTGTGTTCATCCCTGTATCTGTAACCAGGCATATACAGTTGCCATTAACCACTGTTGTCCCGGCAAAAACCATACATTTCTTGCCTTGAATATCAGTATTTTCAGCAACAGCCTTAGCAGTCTTATTAACAGCTTCACTTTCTCCTGTCAAAGACCCTTGTTCAAACCTAACTGTGGAGCTAATCAAGCTCAAAACTCTCATATCCGCAGGGACCTTATCACCCACTCTCAGCTCCACAATATCACCCGGAACAAGCTCCTTAGCTGGTAAATTTGATAACTTCTTACCATCTCTTATAACCGTAGCATGCTCAGACTGAATTTCTTTCAAAGCCTCTAGCGCTTTCTCCGCATTACTCTCTTGCCAAATACCCACAATCGCATTGACAATCAAGATCAAGAAAATCACCAACGGTTCAACAAACGCAGTGATCCCCATCTCACCACCTTCGTCCCCATCATACCAAGCTAAAACAAAAGATATAATTGCCGCAGCTAACAAAATCCTAACTAATGTATCATTAAATTGCTCCAAAATCAACTTAAAAATCGAGGTGCCCTCATGTTTCTCTAACTCATTCAAACCATGGATCTGCCTCCTTTTCTCAACTTCTTCACTAGATAACCCAACCTCATGATTAACACGATAATGTTCCTCACATTCTAAAACTCCTTTCGACCAAGCCGGAAACTTATCTCTATCCCTTTCTTCTACCCCAATTTTTTCCGCTTTCCCATAATCCTCCCCTCCTTTCCCCATTGAAATCAAAATTGCAATGTAAAAAACACGAAACCCCAATTCAAATCCACCTGAACGATAAAAATCAGGATCTAACCAATCAAATTCACAATATATAATAAAATCAACTCAAATTAAATTAAAAAATCGAATCTAATATAGCAAGCAGATCTGAATTGCTGATTTTTCTCAATAACCTAACAGAAAACTCATACAAAAAAAGAAAAAAATTAGGGTTTAACTGAACTTACCAGTTATTGAGTAAATCTAGAGAGAGAGAGAGACTCTTCAATTCTTTAATTAATTCACACACACACTCGCTCTACTAGTGTGTGATCTGTGATGATTATAAATCAGATCTAAATCAATAATTTGATTACCAAATTCACTAATTAACAATTAACATCGCAACTGAAAAAAATTAATACAATTGCTTTTTTTGCTAATAATTTAGTAATAAATTTGTATTTATAGTTTTTTTTAAAGTCTTGTGTCAGGTAGGAAAGCTACTAATCCACATAACTCGATCCAATAAGATTTTGCCACGTCAAAACAAGTTGCTTTTATTGGATCATTTTCGTCAAGTGGCGAACAAACATACGTGATACTATTCTAGTGAAATCTGCGAGCTGTCGCATTGGATCTTCTTGTTTGCTTAGTTTTATTTTTTTTTGACTAGTTTGTAATTTAATTTTTTTTTTTAATTATATTGGGAAATTTCCTTGATGTTGCCTTTTGTAAGTGGGAAGTTATTTTAAAACTCAAAAAGGTTTTTGGTTTATATTTAATTTATATTTGAACTTTTTTTTAAGAACAAGAAAAGAAACCGAACGATTAAATCAACCGACTGAACAAATGATTTTTTGTGATTCGATTTTAATAAATTATCGGTTCAGTTTGAGATTTTGATTATCTAAATTAACCAAAGCAACCGAATAAACTGACAATTTAATTTTTTTAACTTTTTAATTCTTTTTAATTTTAATCACACCGATCAAATTACCGACTTTTCCAGTTTTGGTTATAGTTTCCTTGTCTTTTTTCGCTTTTTTTTGAATGATTCGATTTTAAACATTCTACTAGTCAATTAATTTAATTTTAAAAAAATTTGATTTTACCGACGGACCAACCGAATGGAAAGTAGGCATATTGGATTATTATTCTGTAGTTGTTCTATAGGCAATTAGGCATATAAAATTTCTATAAACTGTTAGTATTTTTTTGTTAATGGGCAAAGACTTGTATTTAAATGATGTTAATCTACTTTGAGCCTAATCAAACAGCGTTTCTGACCTTACAAAGCCAAAAAAGGAAAAATAATTAGCTAAAACTTTATTTAACTTAATAATTTAATTGTATTAGTTATCATATCAGTTTTATATTACGATATGTATTTAATTAATTAGTTTTAATTTTTTTAATATGGACAAATTTTAGCTAAGTCAATACACAAAAGTCTAATAAATGGCAATAAAATCAATAATTGTACTTTGTCAAAATGAGGATTACTTGTCTATCTCAGTCAATTAACAGGAATCATATAATTAGAGAACACTACTAATAGAGAATTTTCAGAAAAATGCTATTGCAAGATTGGAATATATGATGCTATAACAGTTTTCCTTTGGGTCCAAGAAATGAACAAATCAACTTAACCCAAAAGAAAAGAATAATAATTTTAAGTTTTAGATTTGGCATTATCTCTTGGCATAATATTTTAACTTTTACTAAATAAAATGATGCAAATGAATAGTTAATATAATCATTTCAATTTTGGATAAAATATGTATGTGTTTTCTCAAAAAAAAAAAAAACTAAAATATGTATGTGAGCATAAAATATTAACACAAATTTTTCCGTTGTGATAATAGATTTTTAAAACTTCAAATCTGGTATTTTCGTGGACTAAGATATATAAATTTATTATAGAACAATCAATATTAAAAAAATTATCAATGTTTGAAATTTTAAAATAAATTATGGAAATAAAATGATAGCTCAACACACTAATAAATTATGATTTTTTTTTATGCAGATCCAAACTCTAATTATAATCGGAAATTTGTTACTTTGCCTTTTGTAAGAGGAAAGTAATTTAAAATTTCCAAAGGTCATTCGTTTCAAATTTAATTTTTTTTTTGATTTTTTTATAGGTTGTATTAATAGAAAATATTAGAAAAAAATGATATCTTTCGAACTAGGGGTGAGAAAAAATCCCATCGACCAAATTAACCGGCTGAACAGGTGATTTTCGACCAGTCCGATATTGATTAAAAATTGTTTTTTATTACCAGTTTAGTTTGAAATTCTAATTATCTAAATTAACTGAACTTTAAAAAAAAAACACTTCTATTATGCCTTTTTCAAGTCTAACCGGACTGATCAAATTACCAACATATTCAGTTTTAAGCTTGGTTTTTCCTTCGGTTTGATTTTGGTTAGAACTTTTTATTTGATCGGTTTTATTTTAAATATTAAATCGATCGGTCAATTCGATTTGGAAATTTTTGGTTTTAATAATCACCGGATTGACCGAATGCTCTCTCCGCTTGGAACCAGGAATATGCGGCTTATTATTCTGTAGTTGTTTTAACTTTTATGATTAGGCATACAAGATTTCTATACATGGTCTTTTTTTGGGGGATTGTTATTTTTTGTTAATGGGCAGAGACTTGTATTGAAAATGAAGTTAATATACTTTGCGCCTAATTAAATAGTATTTCTGTTAGCTAATAATTTAACTAAGTGATTTTATAATTATCTTATCATTCTATATTATGATATTATTTAATTTATAAAATCTAATTAATTAATTTAGATTTTTAATATGAACAAATTTTAGCTAAGTCAAGACACAAAAGTCTAATAAAAGGCAATAAAATCAGTAATTGCTCTTTGTCAAAATGAGGATTACTTGTATAAAAAATCAAATAAATACAAACTATGGAGTTGTTTAGTTCAATTTTTTTGTGGAGTTTTTAACTTTTACTTTTCAAACAGCTCTATTGAAGTATTTGGTTAAAAAAATTTAAAAGCTATTGGTAACCTTTTAAGCCTCCAATAACTATTGTTAAAAAACTTTCAATTTAAATTTTTTTGATAACAACTGCTTGTCTTCGAAAGGTGTCTAAAGGACGGGCCAAATGCATCAAAGTGAGAATCTGGGAGCGGATTCCCTACCGGCAGGGGGAAGAAGCAGAGCTGCAATTTTTTTTTTTTTTGAAAAATCCGGTTCTCTTTGTCTTAGCATTTCAATATTATTTATTATTTAGATAAAACTATCCCAATTAAAATATATTATTTATAGTGTATAAAATTATTTAAGATATTTTTAAATCATCTGATTATTTTTAAATTAGATAAAATTAGTTTATTTATGTTATAGCAACTATAATTAAATAATTGATTAGATTGATTACAAATTTATTGAACTTTTATATAAAATAATATTAAATTTTGTTTCTGATAAAAAATAGTTTTAATAATTTTTATTAAATATTATTTAATTAATTTATAATTTAATAAAGTAAAAAAAAAATTATTATTACCCTTTAAGATCATTATTAACAGTAACAGTCAATCAAATTTCACCAAATAATCTGTCAGTTAATAGTCACTAGCTATTAATCATAAGATACTGCTGAACATAACAGAAATATGATGATATGGCAGTTTTTCTTTGGTCTAAGAAATGAACAAATGTAACTTAACCCAAAATTTTCAATTTGGCATATCTCTTGGCATAATATATTAACTTCTTTTTTTTGTGACGAGGACCCACTCTATTGAACCGAAACTCAATATTATTCAAACCTCGGGATGTGGACCGCCCGCAAGCCCACATACCTGGTAATTTCTATAATGGTCAGCAATCCAACCTCAACCACTCCATATTAAGAAAGGGCGTAGCCGGGGTTCGAACCCGCAACCTTTGAACCCAGATGACTGAGACTTAGATCACTAGAATCCGTGCGGGCAAATTAACCCCTCATAATATATTAACTTTTACTAAATAAAATGATGCAATTATAATTATTTTATTTTAGATCTTGAATTGAAGCTTCACTAAAAATGATTAATTGAAAAAAATGTTTGTTGATATAAAATATTAACACAAAATTCTCCAATGTTATAATAGATTTCTCAAAACTTTAAATTTGGGGATTAAGATGGTGCTTGATAACTGATTTAATTGCTTCAATTAAAATTTTCAGCATTTATTTTTATTAAATAGCCATTGACAACACAACTAATTTCAACTTAATTTAATCGATTAAGTTAAAAACCATTCAGAATAATAAGCTAAAATATCAGACTTAGAATTTCCACTTAAAAATTGTTATTTTCTAAAGTAAATGAATTCTAGATATCTAAATTATTATACTAATCAATAAACTGTATTTTTAATTTTGATATTTTTGATAATATTATTTACGAGTACTACCCATACACTTATATTTATATATAAATATTATATTATAATATTCATACCATATAATTATATCTATTTTAATAAATATATTATAAAATCAAAAAGCTTAATATTAAAATATATTTTATAATAAATTTAATATATATAGTGATGAAACTTATCAAACAGATTATATGGCATCCGACACGTATATATTTCAGTGATTAAAATATTCAATTTTTAAAATTCAACTCTAATTTTTTTCCAGTATTTATTTTTTATTTTTATCGAACATCACCTAAGGTTTATAAATTTTATTATGTCTATGAATTAATAAATAAATAATATAAAATTATCTATACTTGAAATTTAAGATAATTTTTACAAAACATTGACCGCTTAGACATACTGATGAACTTCTATCAAAATATAGAAAAGTTCTTATATAAATTATAGAGTTAATTTCATAAAAAAATCACAACCTTTACACGAATTTTTATTTTAATCACGACCTTTAAAAGTTGGCATTTAATGGCACGACCTTTCATTTTGTTTCAAATCTATCATCAAAGTAAAATTCGGTGTATTTTTTATGACTAAAAATTACTAATGCTACACACTCTAACTGAAAGATAATAATATTTAGTGTCAATTTATAATTTAATTTTTTAATTAAATAGTTTAATAAAGAATTTAGTCAACAAAAATACACTAAAATGATAGATTCAAAAAAAATTAAAAGGTCATTATTTTATATGACAATTTTTAAAAGTCACGATTAAAATAAAATTTGTGTAACGGTCATAATTTTTTATGGAATTAACCATAAATTATATATATTGAGTCATTCGCTGATAAAATTAAAAATATTATAATATACAATTGAATATGTAAAAGCATTAATTAACAAAACTGATATCACTATATCAACATTTGAATACTTGGCCCAGTTGGCTAAACTCTAATGATATGTGTATGAGGTTGAGGGTTCGACCCTCAACACTCACAGGCAGTGTGCCTATTTAAAGAAGAAAAATTATTGCACACAACCGTTGCGCCATGTCATTCGTGTAACAAACCAATTGTGCGTTAGCCATGTGGAAAATTGAATGATAAAAAAAATAAGTAATAATTAAAAGATTCCCTATCGCAAATGCTCATTGGCTTGATGTAAAAATGACGTGGCGCAACGGTTGCATGGGATAAACACTCTTTAAAGAATGTCTAACATTAGCTCCCGCTAACCCACTTTAACAATTAGAGTAGACTGTAAAAATAAAACAATTAGAGTAGACTATTTTTGACAAAAAAAGATATCATTATATCATGTTAATGATTTATGATAATATTATTGATTTATTCAGAGATAATGCAATAGATATAATTTATTTAAATATTTTTTTCAAAATATATATCATGCTTAAAGTAATAATATTTTAAAATATTTACTACTGTCTTTGAAATTAGATTAAAATTGTTTTTTGTATATATTTTTTAAAAATATTGTTTATGCATACATATTTAATTTCATTTAACTCAAAACTAGAGAGTTTTAATTATTTGATATCCAAATATCAAGAGATAAATAATTATTTTTTAATTTTTTTACTAGAACCACAATATTTCTCCTAATTTAATATTATCCCAAATTTTTGTTAATCGTAATATAGGATATATGAATTTAAATTTTTCAATATGGGTAAATTTTAGGCAAGTTTAAAACACAAAAGTCAATATATGGCGATAAAAGAACTGTAATTTATCAAGATGAGGGTTAAAAAAAAAAAAATATGCAAAACCAATAAAGCAGAATGTTTAGATTATATTTTAAAAAAATAATCGATAAAATAATTAAAATTCTAAATATAGAAAAGCATTTTGCCTTTTTAATTGTTAGTAAATTAAATAATGCAATTGAGTTGTTATTATTAAAACTTGAATTCAAGTTACAATGAAGATGATCAACCATAATAAGTATAAAACTTAACATAAAATTTTCCTTTGTTAGAATATAGTTTTAAAACCTCATTTTCTTATTTTTATAGGATTACGAAATATACAATTTATTTTATAGCAATTAAAATATGAAATATAAATTATCGATGTCTGAAATTTTAGATAAATTATGGAAATAAAAATAATAGCTCAACACACTAATAAATTGCTATATTTTTTTAAAAAATTCTTTAGTAAATTATCTTCAGTTCATTATTTGCTAAAAGTTATTTAATAATAAATATTCAAGTATGTGTGTGGAAAATAAATTTAACATAGTTACAAACTTAGATTAAGGGTCGTACAAAATTATGATCAAAAGACCATTTTACCCCCTCAACTTGGCACAGCGTATCAAAAAAGTTAAAAGTAAAAAAATATGATTATTTTTATCCCGAATTTGACAAAACCGATACAAAACCCCCTTTCTCACTCTCAGCCAAGAGAGTGAGACACACTTTCTGATTTTGATGGTGGTTTTTTTCCTAGGTGTTTTTTTATGGTAAAAAATTTAAAATGGTCATATTTTTTTAACATTTTAAATTAGTATCTAATAATTAAAAAAAAAACTAATCCCTTAATTTAAAACTTTATATAACAAATTAACCCCTCATATCTTAGATTTTTAATAAAATAAATAAATTTTTATATTTTGTTAAAATTAGAACAGACCCGTGGGTCCGTTCTTTGAAGAATAAACATCGGTCTGTCCTTGAGGAAGAACAGACCTCGGTCTGTTATTCAAAGAACAGACTGACCGACGTCTGTTCTTCAAGAAAAGACCGGCTGACATCTGTTCTTCAAAGATAGACCGCCCGATGTATGTTCTTTGAAGACATATATGGATTCGTTCTTCAAATAACAAATCGGCCGACGCCTGTTTTTTGAATAACTGACCGAGACATATGTTCTTTGAAGAACAGATCCGAAGATATTCTTCAAAGAACAAACCGGGGCTCCTCCTCCTCCAAGTAGCAGCAACTCTTCTTCTCCAGCGAGGAGGAGCTCCTTCTCTTCGGAAATCGAAAAAAAATTGATTTTTTTTTTAAAATGTTCAAAAGGCTCTTACGTTAATTATAGTTTAATTATATTTAATTAGTATTTAATTATAATTAAAGAAAATTATGATTAATTAAAAATCTGATCCCCAATAAAGATGTCACGTCAGCATGCAAAGATGATGTGATGATAAATGTTGTCTATGTAGATATTTCTCCAAATTACATACCATATGTAATAATATTTTAAAATAATTATTATCACTCTCAAATTTAGATTTAAACTATCATTTGTATTAATATTTTAATTTTATAGGTTAATGTTATAAAAATTCACCAACTTTACACATTTTTTTAATTTAATTATATTTTTTAAAACTTCTCATAAACATACACCAACTTTCATTTTTTTTCCAAATTCATACACGGTGTTGACGTGTCACTCATTTATTGGTTAAAAATAACTTATACCTCAGCAAATTACACCAATGAATGAGTGACACGTCAACACCATGTATGAATTTGGGAAAAATAAAAGTTGGTGTATGTTTATGAGAAATTTTAAAGAACGTGATTAAATTGAGAAAATGTGTAAAATTGGTGAATTTTTTTATGACATTACCCCTAATTTTATTTAACTCAAAATTAGAGAATTTTAGTAGTCGCATATGATGAGAATAGTAATATTTGTTTTAAATAGAAAAATAATTTAATATAAAAGCAAAACTAACTATTTCTATTTTTTTTATTAGAACCACATAATGGTTCTCCTAATTTTCCCTACGCTCCCAATTTCTCTATCATAATGTAGAATATAACAATTATAACAACAAAGAAACGCCCAATTTTCCCTTTTCCCCCATATAGTTGAATTAATTATTGGGCCATAGGCTTTGTGGCTTCTGGTTCCACCTCATTGACCCATCAAAAGAAAACAATTAGTCACCATCTTAAAGGACCCAACTGAACAGTTTTATCATACACGTGGAGACAAATATCATACTTTTTTCTTCATGGACTTTACTTTTTAATCCAATTTGGACCACAACCTAATTGAACAAATTTCTTCTGTTGAAAAAGTAGTCTCTCACTATCTCAAAAATAGTAAGAGAATCTCAACAACTGCTTTTAATCAATGGTTTAGAATTTTCTTTGAGAATTTTCGATTTTTCTTTTGCATTTTAATTTGCTTGTTTTTGTTTGGTTTTCAAATGAGAATATGTATAAGCAAAGCTACGTAGTAGTACATTCCAACTAGAAAAGGTTCAGTTTCTTTTGGAATTAATAATGGGTAACAATACAAACAACAAGTTTCCTCTAGAAAATTTATTCCATTTAACAATCTAACATATTCAAAATATTAAATTAAATACCAATGGAAGATATTAAAATTAATAAAGTTTATATTATAAAAACATATAAATTTCATCGGATAAACATTTTAAAAATTACTAAAGAAAATGAAATATTGATATATTTTTGGGTTTTTTTTCACAAGTACCTTATTTTTTGAATTTTTTTATAAAAATACTCCTTTTTGGTAGTTTATTAGTAGATTATTGATAATTTATCAGTAGATTAGAGGTAAAAAAAGTATGTTTATAAAAATTTCAAAAAATAAGTTATACATGATAATTTCTCTATATTTTTTCTGTAAAAATTATGTAAATGGTGCCCAAGACAAACTATGAATAGAGTTTTGCTCTCATCACACATATATGGTCAATGAAGAAATTTAAGTTTTTCATTTCTAAGTCTTTGCATGTGCTACAATTGAGATGAAAATTGGATTTTTTGGTCTACCGTTTAGATTAATTGCTGTGCCTGCAATTAAAATGCTAAAATCTGATTAAACAGACAGATAAAAAAAATACAACATAAAGTGCAACATAAAATAAATTTACCACTGGAATTATTAAAGCCTTTTTAATAATAATTAGACATATTTGAATATACGCTTTCAGACCGTCTACTCTCGCTCCTTGGATATAATTTAAAATTCAACTGCAACGCAATTAAATAATAGTTTAATTTTGATTTTTTTTAAAATCACGTGTTGTAAAAATATATTAAAAAGAATGACCTTTAAATTTGTAAATAATATTGGAGGAGAAAGTTCAAGTGTTGTTGCTGTTGTTTGTTATCGACTTAAATAACAATTTGCCCCCTCAACTTATAAGCGATGGACAATTAACATATAAATTATTGGGTTAATTACATATAAAATCACCACCTTTACACGAATTTTCAAAAATAACACGACCTTTAAAACGTGTCAATTCAGGGCACCACCTTTCATTTCTTTTCAAAAACAACATGGACACG
The DNA here is from genome assembly GCF_937616625.2 of Mercurialis annua. Taxonomy (NCBI): domain Eukaryota; kingdom Viridiplantae; phylum Streptophyta; class Magnoliopsida; order Malpighiales; family Euphorbiaceae; genus Mercurialis; species Mercurialis annua. The sequence goes on along the minus strand of NC_065570.1, from coordinate 49,879,984 downwards.
TTTTTTGATAAAATTTTGCTGACTTGGACACCCGATGAGAGTGCCACGTGTCACGCCACGTCAGCAAAAATGCCACTAAAAATGTGGCCGTGTTATTTTTGAAAAGAAATGAAAGGTGGTGCCCTGAATTGCCACGTTTTAAAGGTCGTGTTATTTTTGCAATTTCATATAAAGGTGGTGATTTTAGATGTAATTAACCCTAAATTATTTATGTGAGAAATCAGTCATAAACTTAATTAGTGATTATTGGCAATTAACCCTCATTTTGGTAATTTAGTTATAAGTTAAGGAAGTAAATTGCTAATTTAAACTGTTAAAATGAGGTTCATTATCTATAATCAATAAATTCGTAATTAATTTGTCCATAAAATTAATTTATATATTATTTGTTCATTTCTTATACGTTAAGGGGACAAATTGCTATTTAATTATTATTGTTGCCTCACTATTGTTGCCTCACTATTGTTGCAATTGCTGCAACCATTTATAGTTGTTGGCACTGTTACTACTACTTTCGCCGCTGCTAATTATAAAATTAAAAAAAAGAACACTGAGCATCGTGTTAGAACAAAAAAAAAGGAAATAAACTTTAGTGAAAAGTACAATACATATTTTACAAAATAATATCAGATTTGATTATTAATGTACAATACGTATTGTAAACTTAATCCAGTAAGTAAAATTAATTTTATAAATAAATTAACGGTAAATTTAATTTACTTAATAGTATTAAAAATAGATTAAAAATAATTTTTATTTTATGATATATTATTTTGAACTGTTTTTATTATTTAGTGTTGATTAAAATTTGTAATTTAACAGTAAATTAATTTTTGACATATTTTTATTTTACTTTTAATATTATAAATAAATTAATATATAAAATGTTAAAAATATGATTAGATTGATTTTATTTTTCCTAGAAATTTTGTAGCTATTACCAAGTTTAATTTAAATGCTATAATATTTTATAAATTATATATGAAAGTGATCTTTATTTATATTTTTATTAGTGTACTAAATTTACTTTAAATTTATATTTCAATTTAAATATTTACTGTCAGCTTACTTTAAAGTTTATAATATTTTAGTCTTTCAAATTTGTTTAATATTAATTTATCATAAATACACTTTCCATTTTATAATTTTTATAATTAATAGTATATTGGTTTCTCAAATAAATGTTTAATTTTAAAATAATAAATATTTAATAAACTAATTATCATACTCTCAAATGAGCCTTATAACGATTGCACGGGGCCCCAAGAATTCTTCTAATCCAGTTATTAAGCGTTATAATGTGTCCAAAGCTGACACCTCTATGAATCCTGAAAATCACTCTGCAGCCAATATTTCTTATATTCACTCTAGTATTTCTAACGCCTTGGGTAATGTTTCTGAACGAAGAAGAGACAGTCCTATGGAGGAAATTCATGATATGGACATAATGTTAAAAGAAAATGTTCCCATTGATATTATAAGCAAGAACCCAGGAGTGTTGAGTTGTGCCCCTAAGCAAGTGATGGGGCCTCATTTAGAATTTAGTTCTGATGTGAACATGGAAGATATGGAAGAGTTTCCCCAGAGGCATGTGATTATTAATGGATTATCCATTAGTTTGGAGAACAGACGAATTTGATATATTGGTATGGTTTCTAATTTCTTTTCTTATCATATTGTAATGATTGGTACACTTAACGTCATGGTTTGGAATGTTCAAGGAGTCGGTTCTAAAGCTCTTAAAAGAGTTTTATTTCTTTTTTCGTTTGAAGTATCGTTTAGATACTATAGGCATTGTTGAGCCTATAATTAGTGGTAAGAAAGCAGATGATTTTGTTAAAGCAAGTGGTTTTGATTTCTCTCATAAGGTGGAGGCTAATGGATTTTCAGAAGGTATATGGATACTGTGGAAGTCTGTTGTGAAGGTCTTTGTCCTTAACAATAATAATTATTGTATCCATGTTCGAGTTGGTGAAGGTGCATATGCTTTTCTTTTGACAATTATTTATGCTAGCCTTAATGCAGCTTTGCGCAAATTTGTGTGGTATGATCTCTCTATGTTGGCTGAGGGTATCTAGAAGCCTTGGGTCTTGGGTGGAGACTTTAATGCTGCGCTTCATGAGGGAGAGGAGAGGTGGAGCTGTTTGTTGTCCTAGTACGTGCAATCTTTTTAAAAGCTGGGTGGAGGATAATCAATTAGAAGATTTGGGTTTTATCGGCTCTAAATTCACCTGGAGGAGAGGTAATGTGTTGAAGCGTTTGGATAGATTTTTGTGTAATGACAAGTGGTTGCAGAAGTGTGATAACCAGTTTGTCACCCATCTTCCTCGAGTTCAATTGGACCATAATCCGATTCTTTTGCAGATTAATTATACCCGTTATGTCCACACTGCTGCCAAGCCTTTTAGATTTCTAGCAACTTGGGTGGAAAATTCTCAATTTCAGAATTTGGTGAAGAATAACTAGCTGTCTCCGGAGCCGTTTGTCAATTGTGTTAACCACTTTACTGATGAGGTTAGGCATTAGAATCACCATGTGTTTGGGAACATTTTTAAAAGGAAGAATAATTTACTAGCTCGTATTGATGGTATTCAGAGAATTAGAGAGGTTTTATTTTTCCAAAATCTTGCTGAGTTGGAGCATAAGCTTCAATTTGAGCTTAGTGAAGCTTTTTTGCAAGAAGAGTTGTTACGGCTTCAAAAATCTCGTTGTGATTGGGTTTTGGACGAAGATAGAGATACAAGTTTTATCATAAAAAAGTTAGGCAAAGGAGACAGGCGAATAAGATTGTTGCGCATAAGGATGAAGAAGGAAATATTATTGTTGATTAGAATGACCTGAAGAAGATGGCTATCAATTGTTTCTCTAAACTGTTCACTAGAGTTATGGAGTTTAAGAATTTGCCTCCTAGCCGTATCTATTTTCCTGCTATCAACCTGTAATATGAAACACAAAGGTTGAGGAATTCTCAATGATTTGTATTAGAGAAATCACTAGGTATTTATACACAAGTAAATGCTAAAAGAAAGGAAAGCAATTCCTAGAATTAATCTAATCTAATCCCTATGATCATGCTACCATATATGATGTATTCACACTAATGTATTCACACTATAATTCTAACACTCCCCCTCAAGCTGGAGCATAGATATTTGTCATGTCCAGCTTGTTACAAATATAGTTTACCCGAACCCCATTTAAAGCTTTGGTAAAGATATCTCCAAGTTGTTCATTGGTGCCAATGTAGTATGTAGAAATGATGTTGGCTTCTAGTTTCTCACGAACAAAATGGCAGTCAACTTCAATGTGCTTGGTACGTTCATGGAATACGGGATTCGAAGCAATATGAATAGCTCCTTGATTATCACACAATAACTTTGCTGGAGTGTTGATCTTGAATCCATGTTCGGACAAGAGATGACGAATCCATATAATCTCACACACAGATTGAGACATCGCTCGATATTCAGATTCCGCACTAGAACGAGAAACAACATGTTGTTTCTTGCTTTTCCAAGAAACAAGATTACCTCCAACAAAGACATAATAACCAGTAATGGATCTTCTATCATCCTTGTCTCCTGCCCGGTCTGCAACAGAGAAACACTCAATCTCAGTATGACTATGATTCTGGTAAAGTAATCCATGTCCAGGTGTCCCTTTTAAGTAACATAAAATCTGCTCAAGTGCATTCCATTGATCAATGGTAGGAGAGGACATGAACTGGCTGACAACACTAACAGAATAAGAAATATCAGGTCTTGTTACTGTAAGATAATTCAGCTTCCCAACTAAACGTCTATATTTTCCAGGGTCTGCAAAAGGCTCTCCTTCTGATGTGAGATGAGAGTTTGGAGTCATAGGCGCACTACATGGCTTGGCTCCAGACTTTCCAGTTTCTGTCAACAAATCAAGAACATATTTCCTTTGAGATAGGAAGATCCTTTTCTTGCACTTTGATACTTCAATTCCCAAGAAATACTTTAGAGCTCCCAAATCTTTTGTTTGAAAGTGATCATGAAGAAATGTTTTCAGAGATGAGATTCCTGAAAAATCACTTCCAGTAATGATAATATCGTCTACACAGAAAACAAGAAGGATGATACCTGAAGAGGAACGCCTATAGAAAACCGAGTGATCACAATTGCACTTCTTCATCCCAAACTTCTCAATTACTTGACTGAACTTACCAAACCATGCTCGAGGACTCTGTTTCAACCCATATAGAGATTTACGAAGATGACAAACTTTGCCATACTCCCCCTGAGCAACAAAACCTGGTGGTTGCTCCATATAAACTTCCTCTTGAAGGTCACCATGTAAAAAGGCATTCTTGATATCGAGCTGATGTAGGGGCCAATCAGAACTAGCTGCCATTGAGATAAAAAGGCGAATAGAAGACATTTTGGCCACTGGTGAAAAAGTGTCAGAATAATCAACCCCATATGTCTGAGCATAGCCTTTTGCGACAAGGCGAGCCTTTAAACGAGCAACTGAACCATCAGAATTAAGTTTTACAGCAAACACCCATCACCTACAGATTTCTTTCCCACAGGCAAATGTACCAAAACCCAAGTATCATTAGCATCTAGAGCATTCATTTCTTCCATCATTGCCTTTTTCCATCCAGGATGGGATAAGGCTTCCGACACAGATTTTGGTATAGATGTAGAATCAAGCGAATCAATAAAACATTGTGAAGGGGAAGATAAATATTTGTATGAAACAAAAGCAGAGATAGGATAAGTACATGATCGTTTACCTTTGCGAAGGGCGATAGGAATATTATCAGTATCATGACTTGACTCAGAAGCAGGATCTTCAGCCGAAACAGGAATTGGTATTTGACTAGAAACCGGAGGTTGCTGACGTCGTGAATAAACTTGAATAATAGGTGGTTTAGGCGGTTGCTGAGGTAACGAAGTAGGATGAATGTGATAAACCAACATATCATTATCAATAATATCATCAGAATTTGACACATTAGAAGACATGGGAAAGAAAGGGAGATGTTCCATAAAGGAGACATCATAAGACACAAGATATTTATCAAGAGAAGGAGAAAAACAACGATACCCTTTTTGCAGGCGAGAGTACCAGAGGAAGACACATTTTAGTGATTTTGGATCAAGCTTAGTAACATTTGGATGAACATCCCGAACAAAGCAAGTACTTCCAAATATGCGAGGTGGCATGCTAAATAATGGTTTATCAGGAAAAAGAATACTATAAGGAGTCTCACCATTCAATACTGCAGAAGGCATGCGGTTGATCAAAAAACATGTTGTAGAAACAACATCTATCCAAAAATGTTTTGGAACCTGCGTTTGAAACAAAAGAGCTCTAGCAGTTTTAAGAAGATGACGATTCTTACGCTCAGCTACACCGTTTTGGGAAGGTGTATCGACACAAGAAGTTTGATGAAGAATACCATTCTGAGACATAAAAGTTTGAAAAGGACTAGAAAAGTATTCTTTAGCGTTGTCACTTCGTAAAGTATGAACTGAAACATTAAATTGGGTTTTAACCTCAGCACAAAAAGCAGTAAAATGAGTAAACAATTCAAAACGTTGTTTCATTAAATATAACCAAGTAGTTCGAGAATGATCATCCACAAAAGTCACAAAATATCTGTAACCTGGTTTAGACACAACCGAACAAGGACCCCAAACATCGGAATGAACTAATTCAAACGGAAAATTAGACCTTTTATTGACTCGAGGAGCAGAAGCCAAACGATGATGTTTAGCAAATTGACACGACTCACAATCTAAACTAGACAATTTTTGAAATTAAGGACATATCTTTTCCAACAGAGGTAAAGAAGGATGTCCCAACCGACAATGCTCATCAAAAGGAGTGGATATAGTAGGGCAAGCAACAGGTCTTCTAACAGTTGTATCCAAACGTAGAGACCACCAGATTCCCGTCCACTACCAATAATCTGTTTCGTCATAAGATCCTGAAACAGACAATGATCAGGAAAAAATGAGATAGAGCAATTTAGAGAGCGAGTAAGTTTACTTACAGAAATCAAATTAAATGAAAAACCAGGCACATTAAGAACAGTGGAAAGGGAAAGTGATGAAGTTGGATTAATAGTACCAGACAAATCACCGAAGAATGAGTACCATCGGCTACGGTAACGTGGGAAGGAAAAGTGATATTATAAGAAGTGAAAAGTTTAGAATTACCTGTCATATGATCTGTAGCACCAGAATCAATGACCCATTTTGAAGACGAAGAAACGAGGCACTTACTGGAATTACCTGACTCAACAATGGCAGTGACAGACGAAGAACGCTCTGAAGCTAATGATTCTTGATACTTGGCATATTCTTCCGCAGTAAGAGTGTAAGATTGAGCAGAGGATGGAGCAGAGGGAGCAGAGGGTGTAACATCAATAGTAGCAACCTGGGTAGACCGATATCGTTTCTCCTTGGCCTTGCGAAGAGGACAAGTTCGTTTGGTATGATCAGGCTCATGACAATAAAAGCATACAACAGATCTGCTGCCATCATTTGGACTTCGCATGTCCCGGGTACTCCCCCTAGTTGGACCCTTAAAAGGGCGGTAAGAGGTATGCCTTTGACTATAAAGAGCACTAGAACCAGGATCAGAAGGAGTGGCTGAAAGAACTAGGTTACTGCGCAAAATACGAGTCAGAGCCTCCTTACCATCAGGAATGTCAGCACTGGAGAGAATCTGAGAAGTGACTCCTTCATATTCTGAACCGAGTCCACATAAAAATCGGAGAACAAACATTTGTTCTCGTTGAGCTTGAAGGACCGTAATATTTGTGCTCAAAGGTAGCAATTCATTCAATTTCTCAAAGGTGTCCTTTAACTGCATATAGTAATCCTGAACAGATTGCCCTTGGCGATCAGTAGTATAAAACGACTTATATGTATCATATAAGCGAGAAACATTACCCTTTCCAGCATACAAAGATTTCAAATAATCCATAATTTGTTTGCAATACCCACAGTGACGAACCAAGCTAACAATCTTAGCATCAATAGAGTTCTTGATGCCAAGTAAGAGACAAGCATCATCAGCCATCCAATCTTCATCATCTGTTTTCGGGTCATCAATCAAATGACGTGATTTTCTGATACTCCGAAGATACAACGTAACATTGGTGGACCAATCAACATAATTGGACGCCCCAGTCAATTTATGATCAGTAATGCTAGGAGATACTGCCATAATACCACTAACCATAGGTTTATTATGTCCACTAGGTTCATTTTTCTTTCCTTCAGCCATATTATCACACCAAACAACAATTTCAGCAAGTACAACTTCAAAAGAATAATACTACAGCAGTCCTATCACCACAGTATAGGTTCACAAAAAAAAATATTACAGTAACTGAAAACTGACTAGATGGGTAGGCTGGAAATAAAGTGCTGATACGGAAAAATGTAAGTCGGAGATGAACCGGTGGCCGGAGGAGGTATCACGCGCCGGCGCGTGGAGGAGCGTGACTGGATGACGGCGGCGCGTGGACGAGCGTGGCTGGAGAGATAGCAACCGGACCAGCAGATTCCGGCAGATTGGAGGACAGCGAGTCGTGTGGGAGGGGGGGGGGGGTGAGATCAGATGATTGCCGGAAAATGGTCGCAAGAAGGAAAGTGGAACCCTAGGTTCCTGAACTGAAGAACTAAAAAAAAAAGAGGATCTGCACACTAGGGCAGCTCTGATACCATGTAATATGAAACACAAAGGTTGAGGAATTTTCAATGATTTGTATTAGAGAAATCACTAGGTATTTATACACAATTAAATGCTAAAAGAAAGGAAAGCAATTCCTAGAATTAAACTAATCTAATCCCTATGATCATGCTACCATATATGATGTATTCACACTAATGTATTCACACTATAATTCTAACACAACCCTTCTATCCTGTCGAATATTTTTATTGAGGTTACGGAAGAGGAGATTAAAAAGGCCCTATGGGATATGAAACCTTGGAAAGCTCCTGGTGTAGACGAATTGTATGCTTTATTCTATTAGAGCCATTGGACTATCATGGGGCAGAAGCTAGTTCGGTTTATTACAAATATTTGTTCAGGTGGCCCTATCCCGACTGAGTTGAATAGGACGTTAATTACTCTGATTCCTAAAAATGACAATCCAGAGTCTTTAACGCATTATTTCCCTATCATCTTATGCAACATCTCCTTTAAGATTATTACAAAGTTGATTGCCAATAGATTTCAGCAGATTTGCCGGTTATCATTGGGCCGGAGTAAACTAGTTTCGTAGCGGGGCGTCATATTGCTGATAACATAATCTTGGCCCAGGAGGCTATGCATTCTATGCGTAAGAAAACTGGTAAGAAGGGATACATGGCTATCAAAATTGATTTAGAAAAAGCATATGACAAGATTTCTTGGAACTTCCTTCGAGAAACTCTTGTGTTAGCTACTATTCTAGAGAATATTATTCAAGTTATTATGCAGTGTGTTACCACTACGTCGCTAAGTATTATGTGGAATGGGCTCCCTTACCTACTTTCTAACCCTCGTATGGCCTTCGACAAGGTGATATGCTCTCCCCTTACCTCTTTGTCTTGTGTATTGAAAGGCTTGCGCATATTATTAATTCTGCTATGGCGAGAAAGAGCTGGAAACTGCTTTGAATGGGTAGACAAAGTCCTCCGCTCTCCCATTTATTTTTTACGGATGATCTTTTTCTATTCTGTGAAGCTTCCTTGGACCAAGAAGAGGTGGTTAATTAGGTCCTTCATTCTTTTTGCAAAGCTTTTGGTCAACGAGTTAATAATGAGAAAACTAGAGTGTTGTTTTCTTCTAATATTTCAAATAACATGGGGAATATCATTGCTAATAACTTAGGATTCTCTAAAACACTAGACTTCGGCTAGTACTTGGGTGTTCATCTTATTCATGGGAGAGTGTTAAAAAGGCATTCTAAGGGATTTATGGAAAGGATTCGTAGTAAGCTAGAGAGATGGCAAGCTACAACGCTCTTCATGGCTGCCCGTTCTACTCTCATTAAATCAGTAGTCTCATCGATACCTATTTATTCTATGCAAACCATGTCGATTTTGTTGGATTATTGCGATCAAATGGAGGCTGACTATCGTAAATTTGTTTGGGGATCTTCTACTGGTAACCGTAAGCTGAATTTAGTTAAATGGAATAGTGCATGCTAGCCTAGAAGGCATAGAGGCCTTGGTTTCAAGAAAATGAGATCCATGAATATGGATCTTTTGATGAAATTGGGGTGGAGCTTAGTCACTAATTTAGATAAGCTCTGGGTTAAAGTTGCTGGAAAATATAGCTTTGATTCTGAGAATTTTCATTCTCTGCTTAGGGTGAAGGATTCTTCTCATCTTTGGCAAAATCGTTTCAAGATTTGGAATGATGTTCATCAATGAGTGAGATGGGCTGTTTGTGATGGTCAGAGAGTTTGTTTTTGGTTAGATCCTTGGTTTGGAGATTGTGTTGTTCTTAGCCAAGTTGTTACTCATCAAATTCCTCTCAATGAGATTGATTTCATTGTTAGCTTTTATATTAATGCCAACTATAATTGGAGCTGGAACAAGTTCACGCACATGTTGCCTTTTGAATATTTAAGCAAGATTTCCAATTTATGCCCTCCTCACATTGATTATGATAAAGATTTCATTTATTGGGGTCTTTCTCCATCTGGGTATTTTTTTCTACTAAATCCGCTTATAATCTTATTGAAAGCCCTAAACGAGAAGCTACTAATATTTGTTGGAAAGTAGTCTGGGATTGGGATGTTCCGGAGCGCATTAAACAGTTCATCTAGCTCGTGCTGCATGGTAAACTCCCGACTAACTCGAAACTTAATAGGAGGCATATTTCTTTTTTTTTTGCGTGTTGCAGCAGGTGTGGAGTTAAAGAGGAAGATTACAGCCATGTTCTGAGGGACTGTTGGGTGACTAAGCTTCTCTAGTTCAGATTCATTAAACGTCAAGAAAAGTCTCGTTTTTTTAATAAACCATTTCAGGAATGGCTTATTGATAACTTCTTTGACTCATTCAAACTGAACTACAATGGAAATTGGGCTCAACTTTTTGGTGTGATTATTTGGAAAACTTGGCATTGGAGGAATCTTGTTGTTATAGCTAAGGAAGATATTCTTGTTTCTAAAATTATTGCTGAGATCCATGCTCAAATGCGGTATATGCAGGTTTCGTACTCTTGTTCTAATTTGACTCAGCAAGCTGCGGAGAAGAGGATTTCTGTTAGTATTGATCGGTCTTGCCCAACCCTTCAATGGGTTAAGATTAATAATGATGGCGCTTTTGATCAGAGTACGGGGATTGTGAGAGCTGGTGGTCTGGTAAGAAATGAGATGGGTAACTGGCTTGGGAGTTTTTCGATGACTATCAACCATGATTCGGTGATTGGAGCTGAGTTTAAGGGAGCATACCAAGGGCTTCTCCTGGCCTGGAATTTGGGGTATCCGAGAGTGATTCTGGAAGTTGACAACAAAGCGGTGGTGGAGAAGATTAACAGTAGTGAGATTGCGGCTCAATATTCTAATATGCTTTTCGCTACTCGAGCCTTGATAGCTAGGGACTGGGAGGTTAAAGTGCAGGACGTCTACAGAGAAGCTAACAATGTTGCGGATCACTTAGCTTCAATAGGCCATGGTGGGTTGATTGGTTTAGCCGTTCATGAAAGCATTCCGAGTAGCATGGTGCCATGGATTACGCATGATAGGCATGGAGTCTCGTATGAGAGGAGCTTTCGTGCTTGATTTTTCTTAGGCTCTTTGCCGCTTTTCTTGTATAAAAAAGTCACATATTAAATATTTGTTACAAATTAAATTGACCATGTAGTCATGTCGTGTTAGTTGCATGTGTTAGTCATATTATTTGTTTATTTTAACGTATTTATATTATCGTGTCATGCTATCCGGTTTTAAATTCACATGGTATTAGAAGGAGATTTTGATACAATTAATTGGATGTTGCTCCTCATGACGTTAATTATGACAATAGAAGGACTCGACACGACACAAACACCGTCTTGTTAACCCATTTAACACCCCTACCATATGTTGGGGTATTTTCTGTCTAATACGAATTCAGCGTAAATTCTATCTCATTTTAGTTATTTTTTATAGGCCTAATGTCATAAAACCCCCCGATCTTTTAGCCCCTTTTCAATCCTACTCCGACGTTAAAAACTTGTCAATTTTACCCTATTTTACATTTTTGTGTTTCAATTGTACCATAAAATATTAAATTAACGCTTTTTTTATTTGAAAAAAATTTAAAAACATTCTCCATGTCTAGCATATATTAATTGTATGTTTTTAAAATTTATTAAAATTTAGTTAAATTTATTAAGAATTTAAATTAGTGTTAATTTGGTTATGGTTTTTAGTTAGTTTTTAAAAATAAAGAACTTATTTGTACTTTTTTGAATAAAAAAGAATTTAATTTCATCTTTATACTTAGTTAATTGAATGATTTCATCATTTAAGTAAAATAATTAACAAAAATTAAGGTATAATTAAAAACGGAAAATTTAAAAATGGGTAAAATTAACAATTTTTCAATGCTGGAGAAAAATTGAAAAAAAATCTGAAAATGAAGAGTCCTCGAGTGATTAGGCCTTTTTTTTACTCTTAACCCGAGCTAGAGCTTATCACAGTCTAAGACTAGATTCGCCGCTGGCCCATGTTTTAGGATATCCTAGTCTATTTCATGAAGCTAAGGGATGACTTCGCTCACACGGCACCACATTCAACGTAATATTAACTTACTTTATGGGATGTGTTGCATTAAATCTCAACCTAACCTCCATACCTATATCACGCAGCATGACAATTATCTACTTAACTTGCAAACAATACCTTAAAACCGGCCTTAATTAAATTATTTTTTTTTCATACTATTTAATTACACATCTTTATCACCGGGATCGGTTATCACAATGTTGATCTTGTCTTTATGCCTATAACATGAAATACTAGAATTATTTTATAGTATAAATTTCATTGGAAATGTTGGGTAATTTTATTATTATTAGCCTCATCAAGAATGAATTGAGTTAATGAATAGCCATTGGCATTTAAACTAGGCCCGGAGGATAGAAGAAAAATATTCATTTTTTATATTAAACTAAAAAAAATTAAATTTTGGTAATTTAGTGCAATTTTAAAAGTTAACATCAATATTTTTCCAATTTTAAGATTATTTAAATAAAATGTAATATTAGGAATCAAAAATAATTTTTTAGAAGTTATGCATCTAAAATAAAAAAATATAATATAATTAACATAAACAAATGTAATTATGTTTAATTGATTCAACAATAAAAACATTACAAAAAAATTAAATCAAATAACTATTTAAATTGCTTAAAATTATAGCTAACTTTTTAAATCAGGCTAAAATTATTGAAATTGAATATTTGGATTATTATGGAAAAAAATAAATATTTGGATTATTAGGCTTTTAGATTAATGTAAATACTTGTCTAACCTATTTATATCACATGTTTATGAGTTTGAATGCATGATTTGAATTTAGAAAGTTATTTTTTTCAATTACAAAATGAAAAAAAATTGAAATTAAAATCTTACATTTTTAAATTTAATATATCTACTAATTGTTAGATTATGCATGGGAAATAAAATTGAATTTGTCCTTGGTATATATATATATATATATATATATTAAAATGGAGTTCATAAGCCGATTGCACCTAATAGAGGAATAATTAAGTAGCATTGATTAAATTAATGTTTGTGCCGAAAGGTTAAGCGAACTATATGTTATCTAATTTTTGCCTAACTCCGTATAACAATTAATCTAATGGCATCAAGTCCTTATCCAGGGTCTTAAAAATGTAATGAATTCACAGAAAAAAAAAAGAACGATAGAGGAAAAAATGGCTGATGATTTGTTAGAAATATAAACCAAATGAAATGGTTAAAATATAAATTCAATACCGAAAAAATAAAAATAAAACAATAAAAAATAATTGGTGACTTCGCTACTCATATATGCCCACTTTTAGTGCCAACCTTTTTTTTATCAAATGGAAAGGGGGATTTTGGCGCTAGTAGGAGGATTAATTTGATCCCACGACTTTAACAAAATGCTGGCCAATGTAGATTCTATTTGAGCTATAAATTATTGGTTAGTTCTAACTTTTAATCTAAATAATCCAGTTAATTTAAGTGCACGGACCGTAGATATTTCACATGCTGACAAAATAAATACAAACCGATGCCTTAATGCTAAATACACAAATCAAAACACATTGCATAGGTCTCCAAAACCAAAAACCTTCCTTCCTTCAATACCACTCCTATATAAATATAACATACGAAAAGATATGCTTCCATTTATATTCACCAAATATATAATACCTAGCTAATTAGCCATGGCTAACTGCAAGAATGACACCCAAATCCCAGTCCGATCATCGTACATCGACATCCACAAATGGCCGAAGTCCGACAGCTTTCGACGGCCGGACGTGCATGGGAATATGGCGCAAGCAAAGGTTGTGGACAGTAGATCATGCAGGCAAATGTACTTAAGAAGCTATACATTTTCAAGAAAAGAAAGTGTTCAAGAAAAGACCAAGAAACGTTTCGATGAAGTTAGAGAAAGAATCAAGAATATAAGATCAAGAAAAAGATCATCATCATCAAATGGTGAAAATCAATCCTACCCTTTAAAAATGGTCTCATGTTCTGCTATGTTATCTATGTTTAGGAGGCTTATGCTGTCTTGCACAAGTAAAGGTTGATGCTGCTTAAAATTAATTGTTTCGATCCTTAATTCACAAATTTATGTATATAAATTATAGTTTTTTTTAATCTTTTGAATGGTTCCTTTAAAGCCTAATGGATACTAATATTTAAATATTTTTGATTTTTTAAAAATTTGTTCAAATTTTTAAATTTATACAGTTTTCTACCAATTTTAAAAATTAATTCAAACTTTAATTTAATTTTAAAAATTGTGTAAATTCTGTGATATGATATATCGAAAAATAATTTTTTAAAAGTTATGTGGAAAACTATGAAAAATAAGTGAAATTTTAATAAGATAGATATGAAAACAGTTTTAGTCCATTCTTAAATATATAAAAAAATTGGACAATTAATTATTTTTTGAAGGATAAACTCTTTATTATGTCCTTATATTATATATCTTTTAATTAACTGGTCCCTATATCTCACTACTAAAAAACAGCCATTTAGCGACGGATTTTTCCGTCGCTAAATGGCTAAATTCCGTCGCTAAACTCGTTTAGCGACGGATTAGCGACGGACAACGTCCGTCGCTAAATATCTGGTCGCCAATTTTGCAGCGACCGAATACTTTTTTTTTTGCGACGGATTTAAAAAAATTTGCGACGGATTTTGCGACGGATTTAAATCCGTCGCAAATTTTTAAAAATAAAAAAAAAATTATTTTTTAATTAAAATCGTAAAATGAAATATTATTTAAACGGTCAACCCCCGTCACACACCCACTGGCTATACAACACACACCCGCACTGACCCGCAAATATCGCAAATTTTCCAACTTCCCAGTAGGTCACCCATCCTTCACATTACTCCCATACACTCCTCTTTAACTTTGTAGTTCCCCCGCGCGTGACTCCAACTTATCCAGCTCAGATTCTTGTTTTATATCTATGTATATTATATTTAAATATAACAAAAAGGTACTCCCGCAATTTACTCCCATATTATATAAAATAATTATTTTTTCATACTAATTATTTTTAAATAAAATAAATTATTTTTTAATAATTATTTTAAATAAAAACAACAAATTATTACTATTACACTTTACTCCCACATTCTAATATAATAATTTTGTTATAAATAATTATTTTATTAATAAATAATTATAATAAATAATTAATTATTTTTAAATAAATAATTATAATAAATAAATAATTATTTTTAAATAAATAATGATTTTATTAATAAATAATTACAATAAATAATTTTTTAATAAATTGTTTTATAATTAATATTGTTTTTATTAATAAATATTTGTTTTAATAAATATATTTTTTAATTATAATTTTTTAATAAAAATAATACTTTTAGCGACGGATTTAGTAATCCGTCGCTAAAAGTAAGCATTTAGCGACGGACGTGGTATTCCGTCGCTAAATGTATTACTTTTAGCGACGGATTACAAAATCCGTCGCTAAAAGTGAAAAACAAATTGGCGGGATTCATCCCGCCACTTTTAGCGACGGAATTTCCGTCGCTAAAAGTGGCGGGATTCATCCCGCCAATTTTCTTTAGGATTTAGCGACGGATTTTGAATCCGTCGCTAAATCCGTCGCAAATTTAAATTTTAGCGACGGATTTCAAATCCGTCGCTAAAATCCGTCGCAAATCGACTGTTTTCTAGTAGTGTCTAATTTTATCTCGTTATGGTCCCATAATTTTATTATAAAGAACGTCTCTTTAAGTTCTTCTGTTAAGAGCGTGTGATTCACGTTTCAAAAATGATGAGTTACTTGTCAATTAGGCTTAATAGCTTAAAATCACGAACTTTAGTGTCTTACAAATTTAACACGAACTTTCAATTTTAACAAAAAAATACATGAACAATCTTTTTTTTTTTTTGCATTTTTAGACATCGAGCAAATTTCCGTCAACAAAATGCGATGTGTACACCGAAATAAACATTGTTCCGGCATCTACATCAACATTTTTCTGACAAAACATTGCTCGGTGTCTAAAATCACAAAAAATCAAAAGTTAGTGTCTATATATGCCAAAATTGAAAGTTCGTTTTAACGTACGCTAAAGTTTGTAATTTTTTAAGCTATTAAGCCTCAAAAATGCCACATACCTAACAAAATTTCCAACGGAGATTCATCGAAGGACTTGAAGACATGTTTTTTCTTTAGTTCAGGGACTAGAAAAAGACAAAATTTAATTTAAGGATCAGTTAATTAAAATACTTATAGTTAAATGGGTTAAGCCATTTTAAGATTACTATTAACTTTTCAAATTAAACTAAAATTATTAGAACTAAATGTTTTTGTTTATTAAGAGGTAATGTATAGACATCTTTTGTACGGACAACGAGAAAAACGGCAAGAAACTTGAGTGTTTAATGACGCTTTTCAAAGAAATACGTTCAAATGACGAGCTAATGTTCCATTTGAAAATTTAAAGGACTAGTTCGACATATAGTGATAGGTTTGAAAGATTTAATCGTAATTGTCACAATAACTCTAAAAATCCAAAACAATTTCGGATATAAGTTTATAGTTCAAACTAATCTAGAGCCTTAGTATGAGGGACTTTGTTCAATTGTAAAGATCCAATAACTTTATTTATTGCATATCTTACTAGAGTAAATCTTAAAACTTCATAGCCTTAAAGCCATTCTCTGACACTTTCATAAATCAAAATGATACTCTTACCATTCTATTAGCACCATTTATAATTAATTATAAAATTAATTAATTTAATTAGTAATTATCTATAATCTAACCTTTGGAAGCCTAAACCTACCTGGCCATTATAAATAAACTACCTTATAACATAATTAAAAGAGAGGGAGCAATTTTATAAAAAAAAAAATCAATTAAAACAACTAATATTCACAAAAGCTATCAAATCATAGAATTCCCACCCACAGTCGAAGCCAATTCAACCAAAACAATAAGATTCAACTCAAATCAAGTAATTTAAATTCACATTACTTTTAAGGATCTACTTTTCTTTTTTTCACTAGTAGATTACAGAGACATGGCGCTAGAAAAAGCATCTAAGAACCTAGTCTAAGTATTCTAAATGTTAGAAGTGCGTCGAAAATTGGCTTTCTCTAACTGAACTAGCCTGTGAGCCTCTTTGTTATCCTGACGCTTAATCCACCGGAACTGGCAGTAATCAAAGGAGGTTGTACAAAGCCATATGTCTTGACAGATTCCCCAACTAGATGCCAACAAGCAATCTCCCAAATTGACAGAATTAGAGACCTGAATGGCATCTCCTTCAAAAATCACATCACGACAGCCTTTATTCTTTGCCCAGAATATAGCTTCCCTAAGTGATAGAAATTCTAAGATTTATGGCTCCCATATGCCCCTATACGATTTTGCAAAAGTCCCCAATCGCTCCTCTTGTGCATTTATTGCCATTCCAGCTACTGATCCTGATTTAGCTGTAGCATTGGTTCCCCCATCATAAGAAATAGTAATGCCATTACCTACTCTATCTACAGCAGAGTTGAAGGACCTTGGTACTTAGAAAATTTCCGTTCAGTTTGCTTCACTTTTTGAAGCATCACCCTATGCGCTTCCTCAAATTCACGTTGCGCTTGCTTAGCATGAAGGCCTGTTTCTTCTACCGACCAAGGGATTACCTGGAAGACTTTGGAGTTCCTGACTTTCCATATGGACCACAGAGTAAAGGCAAAAGCAATTAATAGTCTATCCGAGTCACACGAAGATGAAACTGAATCAGCAATGTTTTTCCAAGTTTTGTCTAAAGATTCATCTGGGATTGAATTCGAGTTCATAGGGAAGCCAGACAAAAGCCAGACTCTTTGAGCAAAATAGCAATTGAAAAATAGATGATGGATGGATTCATTACCTTGGAAATGGGGGCATGTGAGATCACTCCGCATCCTGAAGTTAAGCGCATCAGCTACTGGGATCCCTTTATGGAAGATTTTCCATATGAAGACTCTTATTTTGTTGGGAATCTTCAGTTGCCAAAAACGCTGCCAATCCTGTCTTTGAAGAGCTAATGTGGGGGAGCTGGACCTGTTCTTATGATCCGGCTGCCCTTGGCTCGCAGCAAGGCCTATATAATATCCTGACTTCACATTATACTTCCCATTGTTGGTATAGTGCCAGATACGTTTGTCTGGGGCAAAACAGTGAGGAATAGGAATAGAAAGAATGGCGTCTGTCTCCCTTTCTGGAAACAGAGTTTCAACCTCATTTTTCTTTCCATTGGTTAGTAACTGGGTCTATTAGATCACTTACAAGATGGGGGACCAAATTTCTATCAATTTCCTGGAGAGGGTTTATGATGTAGGCTTCTAACTCTTATAATTCATATAATTATATCTAGCATAGTTACCGTGATTTAATTATTTGTTTTATAACTTTTGACATCCTTCAGCCATAAGTAGTATATCTTTAGTTTTAACTTTTTGATTTGTTTTGCATGTCTTCAATTCATATGACTCTCCTTTTGCATGTACAAAGCCTATAATTTGCTTAATCTTCAATCACAATAATTTGAAAATAACTAAAAAATGCTAGAAATTATTGGAAATAAACTAATAAACTGACATATGACTCTCATTAATTGATCATAGCGAATAAGAAAAACATTATCCTAAGAAAGCATCTAATCGCAGATTTCTAAAAATCACAAAAAAAAATCCTCCCGCTAACATGCACAAATTTACATATTTTCGAGTACAAAATATTGACATGTAGCACAACACAACGATTAGAAATTTTGGGGTATTACATAAATGCCTAATAAAACCATTATCATATTTTGAAAAAAATATTCTTATGTTCTCCACATATGTCATAATTCACATTTTCGTCCCTTTTTTTTTGAAAATCAAACGATATGGTCACCGACTTTCATTTTTGGTAACATTCTACTCCTTCTGTTTTTTCGTGTTTTAGTCAACTAAGTCAAATGACTTAACTAATTTAATCATTAAATTATTTTTGACACAAATATAGATCAAAATTATATTTTACAAGATTCAATGATTAAATAAATCCAATTTAATTTGTTGTATTTTTCTTATTTAAGATTTGTAATTTTATTTTTTTTTGAATTTTCTTACTTTATTTATTTTTAAAATTAAAAATTACAAAAAACAATTTCTAAAAATTAAAACATTAATAAGTATAAATATTTACTGATGGATATCGAATCCTATCATAAGTACTATGGAGCCGAGTCGCAGAAGATCCATCCTCAGACGATATCGGACTCTCGCCCGAAGGGCTAAGCCAGATAAAACTAATTACCGAATTCACGAGATTCGCCTTGACTGGAATAATACTTCAAACCAGTAAATTAAGACCGAATCTCCTGAAGACTCGGATAAAGCGCATCGACCTAGGAATTCGGCCAAACAACCAGATCCACGAAAATCTTTCCTATATGGATACAAACTCCAACTTAGGAAGATAAACTCCAACTTATAAAGATGAGACTATTCAGAAAGATATTCCTGAATAGGACTTTCATTCGAATAAGGAACTATACTCCTAATCAAGGTCAAACCCTACTAAATAGGAATTACTTTCCAATTCCAAGACTACAAGGTATACATTCAACTACTATATAAAGAGTTTGAGGTATCCTAAACACATAATTATATTCATGTACTCAAAACGCTTCTCACAGCTCAATATTGACTTTAGCATCAGAGAGTTAATCGGACCACCACCGTCTCGTTAGCTTCTACCCTGTTTTGCAGGTTAATCCACCGGATCAAAAGGCAAACTCCATCATTTACAAAATTAAATTGAACTCATTATGTCATCAAATTCATGATAATACAATTTTTATTTATGCATATTAAAAATATAAGTTTAATGATTAAATGGAACTCTATTTTATTAATTAAGTTCTTTGACTTAATTTACCAACATAAAAAATAAACGAAATGACTAAAACATTGACGGAAGCAAAAATAAAGGATCATATATCTTTTGATTTTTAAATAAGTGAATTATGACATACCAAATTTTGGGGAAACGCACCAATACTGTCATGATCGACGATGGCTCTAATAACCAGCTCATAAGGCTTCAATGTCGCTGGAGTTATGCTACGTCTTGGCAAAATCAATGCTGGGCAGACATTGAAGGCAGACCCATCGTCGATCATGACGGTATTGGTGTGTTTCCCTAAAATCTTGACTGTAATGAACAACATTTTGTTATGTTGTCTCTCTTCCAAAGGCAAGTCATCTTTTGTGAAGACAATGACACCAGCCTTCTTCTCCATCATCTGGATGATCATGACTGTTGTGGTTACATCAGGCTCGATGTCCATCATGGATAGTGCTTGCACCATCGCTTTTTGGTAATCTTTGGAATGTATCAGCAGGTCCCAAATGGTCTTGCATGCTTTGAACTTCTCAAGCTGCTGCACTTTCAGTCTTTCTCCTTTAATGGATTTCTCTTCCTTACCTGGGCCTTTTTCTAGGGCCGTTTCTGATTCTTTCTTCTCATTCGGATCCAGTTTCTCCCTCGGAGTGACCTTGTTCACATATTCTGGAATAATTTCCAAATATTTCTTGAACATGATTTCCTTCTCAGTATCGTCTTCTTCCAATTAATAGTTTTAGTAGCCATGGTAAAAAAAAACTTTCATGTTCTGACTGAGTCCTGATTCAAATCACACAAACAGCCAGACGATATACCAGTTCTAGACACTTCGAGTTTACAAGGTTAAAAAGTATTTCTAACCTTATATGTATATCAACTGCTGATTATGTATATATTTGCATTGTTTATATGCTTTCTGTTAAAGAATAATCTATAATATTATAGAATAAGTGAAGTAATTATTAGAAAATAGAGAGTTATTAATTAGAGAAGATTCTAGAGATTAGAATATTCTAGAATCTATTGTGTGTGATTTTATATATATATATATATATATATATATTTAAAGATATGTACCTCTTTATTCAATAGAATGAACAACAAATTCAGAATACTTTCACAAGGTATCTGAGCCTCTATGACCGAAAGGTTTAGAGTGCGATCCTTGGCAACCCCCATTTGGTTAATTAATTTAAACACAAGGTGAGATGAGCCTGTGTATTTTTTTATTCACGCTTCAAGCTCAAGTGTGCAAGAAGCATGCGGGGTGTGTTAAGACAATTATTGTTAAAGATTCACCCAACATCTTGAGATTTTTAGTGAATTAGTTATTTGGATTTTTTTTCTACTAAAAATTTCAGATTGCCCAGTGAGCAATCTGTTGAAGTTCTACTCTGCCCTGGTGAGCAGATTTGTCAGTTCAAATTCTACTCTGCCCTGGTGAGCAGATTTTTTGGTTCAAGTTCTACTCTGCCCTGGTGAGCAGATTTATCAGTTCAAGTTCTATTCTGCCCTGATGAGCAGATTTTTCGGTTCAAGTTCTACTCTGCCCTTGTGAGCGGATTTTTGGTTTTTTCGGGTTATTATATTCTTGCGACGTTTAATTCACACCTCTAACAATGGGAGGAGCATGACCTCAAGGCGGACCAGTCCAGTTTTTTAGCGATCATCCGACTAGCGTGTGAGACTCACGCTCCGACGATAATAAGCGTCATGTCCACCAGGTGCCAGCGCGTGCAACAACATATCTTCCTTTTGTTTCTTCCTTCTCCGTCGCCCCGCTCTCTGTTCTTTTGAACAACCCCTTCCTATGGTGTTTCTTGCTTTGTTCTATGTGTCTTTAATATTTTGACTATTCTTCTATCAAGCTGGTATGCTCCAGCTTGAGGGGGGAGTGTTAAAGAATAATCTATAATATTATAGAATAGTGAAGTAATTATTAGAAGATAGAGAGTTATTAATTAGCAAAGATTCTAGAGATTAGAATATTCTAGAATCTATTGTGTATATATATATATATATATATACCTCTTTATTCAATAGAATAAACAACAATTTCAGATTTATATTTTCTACTTTCACACTTTCCAAAGCATTTCAAGAGCCAAATATTAACACACAAATGAAATTAACCACGTTAACTTAGCACTAAATCTAGCAAGTCCAACAAATCACTTACAATTCATAGGGTTGTCATGAAAATATAATTAGAAGTTTGTACAGACATTCAAGATGACTTAAATAAAATCAATCTAATTTAGACATCTGGTTTAGACTTTATTCATGCAAAATGACTAAAGACCCACCACGTTTCGCTACATGATGGAAAACACCAGGATTAGATGTGTGTTTAAGAGTACATGTTATATATCTCATATGTCAGATGAAGTGTGGACGGCCTGGAAGGCAGTCCGAGATACTGTGGAAGCGAAGAAGAAATCTGAAACGACACGCGCTAATCGACTCACTGAGTCGTGCGGACCTGGAAGCTGGCCAATTTGCATACCAGAGGATCTAGATCGGCTTTAAAGCATAAGGAAGTTTTGGAATAGTATTAATGTTTATATATATATATATATATATATATATTATTTCTTTTTGTTTCTATTACCTAAAAGTATACACTTTTAATACTAGGCTACTGAGCTCGGCCGTGAACCGATTGTTCCAGAGTTGGTTATTCAGATGCATATGACTAAGGCTAACCGAACAGTTTTTGTTAATCTGAGATCCAGGATTACGATTGTAACTAAAGATTTATTAATGAGTTTTATAAATTTAATTGTATATATATATATATATCTGTATGTGTGTGTGTATTACTTTTATGGTTGGTGGATGCAAATGTAAATATATTTGCAGGTTTTCCCTGAAAATGGTTGATGCTCATATTTCAGAGGAAATGCTTCCATATTTTCATTACAAATTTGTGTGTTATATAATTTTATAAAATTTTACTAATCAAGTATTTCATCTTTTGCAGGAACATTTTAATGAGGAGTTCACTGGTGCGTCCCAACAGGCAGAAGGAGTTCAGCTTCTACACCGGTGGACCAGAACCAATTATTTCTCGCTCTCGAAGGGGTGAAAAAGTAGAGAATCTACGGGATCGGTGCAGCTTCCTCATCCTACTTCGCATCCACCACCCAGATTAGCCGTAAGGGTGGTAGCTCGACGTCAAAACGAGAGATGGAGGAGGGGGTCCGTGTTGAGGTGCATACAAAAATGGAGGCCACCATGCAGCAAGTGATAGGTGATAAAGAACATGAAGTAGAAGATTGAGTTCGTGCTCAGATTCGTATGGTCCTAGAGAACATGGACAAGCGGATTTCAGAGCTAGTGAAGCTCCTTCCTGGTGGCCGCCAGCGTTCGCCCACACCACCAGCAAACGATGAGGACACTACTGATTTTTAAAGTGGTCTCTGTAATATTCAAAATATTTTGTTTGTTTTTATTTGACATGTTGTTTATGAATATAACAGCATAAAAGTATAAAAAAAAATTTATTGCGTCAATTTGTTTTGAATTTACATATTTTATATGTAACAGGTTTTAATTTCAAATTGACAAAAAAATAAATTAAGCCGGAAAGGGAAAATTTTGTCAAATGTTTTGTAAATTTAGCGACGGAAACGTACTATTTAGCGATGGAATTCCGTAGCTAAAGGTTGCATTCTCAGCACTGGATTGTCCCAATTACTTTCCGTCGCTAATGAGCAAATATATGTCGCTAAGGTAAGCCATTTTGGCGAGGGATTTTGACGTTTTAGCAACGGATTAATCCGTCGCTAAATGGCCGATTTTTAGTAGTAACACTATCCTACGGACTATGTGTATGATTAAGATGAGATTATCGGATATTGTCCTGTAAATACGATTCAATCGATAAGCCAAGTACAAGAGTTTTGATAGTGTTCATCGACCCGGTCTTTTGGCCCGATGTAAGGTGGTCTCACCCATAAGCGTGAGAGATCTACCTAATCCGTATAAAAGACATTTTCTAGCTTAACTGGATGGCGACTCCATTTTTCAAAACCTTTCCAGATCCGAAATCAGACATAAGTCTAGGCGAGCGGCCTCCAAACCCTGCTCCGCTCACATAACTATTTACCCCTATCACTCCAACTATGCATACGCCTTCCACTCCAACAACACCTTCCTTGGCAATAAAATCGTCCTCTCTAAATCCAACCACGCCATATGCACCTCGAGCCTCCTCTCTTTCACCTTCTTCTTTATCATCTCTGGAACCTCTCTTAAATCCTTCAACTCTTCCAACATCCATTTTGACCCCTTCTTCTCCGTCTTCTGCAACATCATTTCCTTTGGCACTACGTTTCGGCACGACCCGTGATGCCTACTTTGACAACTAAAAGACCTCCTCCTTAGTCTACTTCCACCTTGACGTCTCCACCTTTATCGTCGCTAGATGGTTCATCAGGAAATACGACCAGAGCGGTAGTGGGAATAACTATTGTATTGGAGGAATAGTAACTCCAGCACTTTTGAGTTTAACCCGTACTCTAGTTATATTCATTTTTTTACTTGATTTTAGATTTTTTCCGCCCACATCCTTGCACAAGAATATTGAACTATTCTTTGTGAGGTCAAATTTTCTTTAGCAACATAATTAAGAAGTGACATTTTACAACTTGTTGAAGCATTTTCAATATATTAATTGTACATTAGCACCTTTATATGGACGGAAGGCTTATTTGGACTATAAACCAAATACGAAGGGCTTGTTTGAATATTTTTTAGATTTTAAAAGATTAACTAATACATTGAGTCATTTGGAACATAATTTGTGAATTATCTTTTGGTAAAAGTATAACAAATTAACATTAGCCTAAGGATATAGTGGAATAGTAGGTAAACTATGCAACTATGCAAGATATTTGTTATTGGTTATATATAATTGAGGTGGAAAGTCACCAACTCTTCCATATGTAGATGATATTCTACATATCATCTATAATTTTAAATTTAGGAAAATTATAGATGATATTCTTTCCATATGTAGGTTTAATTACACTAACTTAAATTAATTGTTCTTTTAAAATTATCGTAAAATGATAAGATTCTACTATTGCTGGTAAAATGAATCAAATCTAAACTTTTTCATTAATATTCATCGAACTTGGACTTACAAAATGAGGATCAAAGAAAAAACAAATTTAGAATTTTAATTGCTCATACATGATTTTGGATATTGATCAATGTTGGTTAAATTTGGTCCATATAGAGAATTAATCTCTAGATACAGTAACTGCTAACAAATGAAAAGGCCTGCGCCAAATCATTGTTGATCAACAATCTAAAACCACAATTGTAACATAATTTTAGTAAAAATATTTCAAGTGGAAAAAAGGGTTAATTTTGTTATAAATGAAAAATACCGAGACTGTGTGTGTGTTTAATTAAATAAAATTGAAATATATTTTTCAAAATTAGATTAAAGTTGAGCGCTTTTAAAAAGTTAGACTACAAATGTGAAAAAGTAAAAAAAATTGAATATTTTCATGTGATTCTGCCTCAAATAAAAGCAAACCAGACAATCATTTTCAAATATAGAAATAAATGTTGTTGAAACAAGTAAATGATTCATGCATAACTATAAATAGACACAAAACAAGCTACAAATTCAAAGCAATATTCTTATCAGTATTTCCTAAAACTCACTTTTGAAGAAACATCATTCCTTCTGTACAAAAGAGTGAACTTCGTCCTGTATGCCATAAACAATTTGGAGTAGCTGTTCCAACACCCGATCGAAGGATGATATATTGAGCAACTAGTCTTCGTTTTTCTTTTTGTGATCTGAGAAATGTAACCAATCAAACATGCAATTCTCACAGGTTATCGTCCTTCTGACTTCACCAGCTGCGAAAATACCTTACTCATTGAAATTCCCGACATGTCATCAACGCTATTACTCGAATCTTCGAATGGCGCAACGGAAACACTGTTATCAACATTGCTGAAGTTGTTGATTTGTGGAGAGAGCTCGCCGATCATATTTGTACTGTTTTCGTCAGGCTCTCCTGGAATAACCACCTCTTGAAGCTGAAGAGCATACTCAAGATTCCATAATACATCTCCCATGGAAGGTCTGTCCACCCCGTAATCCGCTAAGCATTTCTCAGCAGTTTCCCCGAATTTTCTAAGTGAATCTGCTCGTATTTTGCCAGCAAGCGTAGAATCTATTATCTGATCCAACTGTCCCTTCTTCTGCCATTTCATCGCCCATTCCGCTAAGTTCACCATTTCCCTTGGAAGGGTTGGATCTATGACAGGTCTCGCGCAAAGAACTTCAAACAAAACAACCCCAAACGAATACACATCCGATTTTTCTGTCAGTTGTTGCCGTCTAAAATATTCAGGATCGAGGTAACCAAAACTACCCTTCACAGCTGTACTCACATGGGTCTGATCAATTTCAGGTCCCGTCTTTGAAAGCCCGAAATCAGCAACTTTGGCCATGAGATTCTCATCGAGCAAGATGTTTGCCGACTTAACATCACGGTGAATGACTGCTTTAGCATAGCCAGTGTGGAGGTAGTGAAGGCCCCTAGCTGATCCAATACATATCTCAAGTCTCTGCTTCCAACTCATGCTGGGATTACCCGAGCCATAGAGATGACCCTTTAGAGTCCCATTCTCCATGTATTCATAAATTAAGATCATCTCATTTTTCTCATCACAGTAGCCTATTAATGACACTAAATGGCGATGTCGGAACTGGGATAGCATCTCAATTTCAGTCTGGAATTCTGCTAGACCCTGTTGAGATCGCGGATTTCCTCTTTTAACGGCCACTTTTGTACCATCATTTAGTTCTCCCTTGTACACCTTCCCAAAACCTCCGATACCAATAACCCAACTCTCGTCGAAGTTGTTTGTGGCTTCTTGAACCGCTGCAAATGGAATCCGATATCCCAAATTGGAATTGATGCTAACTGTTGTTCCATTCGAATATTTACTACCCATAGTATGAGATTGTCCTCCACTAATAGACAGAGGAATCCATGTCTTTGAAAGACCTTGGCGTACCAACCTTTTCCTCTTTTTGCAAAACAAACAAAGAATTCCTGCAAACACCAGACTTATAACTGCCCCAGCCGTCAAGCCTACTATTAACCCGATATTCTTCTTCGAGCTTGAATTAGAAGGCAATGGAGTTGCCCCACTGAGGCTGCCCAAGGAATTATTCAATTTCATGATCTCCAGGCCATTTAAAATGGCATTAGGAAAATTATTTAGCACGGTGCTCGGACCAATACTCACACGAAGTTTGTTTCCGACAGTTAATGCTGTGACATAATCCCTATAGAATGCACCCGCCAAAATATTGTTTGTTATTGTACTAGGATCAAGATCTTTAGCAACAAGCCACGAATCGATATAAACATCAAAGTAGAGCTGGTCAAGACCTGTACTTACTATATCACAAAAGTGAAACCGAACAAAGTACTGAAACCCTGACACAACATCAAAATCCCAGGTCACATTGAAATTGCTGGTGGGATCACCTGATGAGTTCATCATGGTGGCAGTACCATAGACAGAATTAGGAGCAATATCCGATGTCGCTCCACCATTTATGAACTTGACAGCACGAATATTCGATACTGTTGAGGCACCATTCTGATTGATGAGAAAATCTTTATCAGGAATCCAAGTTCGACCAAGGGTATCATTGAGAGAGGTAATCAACGGTCCACCCATGTTTACCCTATGAATAGTTTCAAATGCCTGCCATGACAAACCATTGAAATCCCCAACCGGATTAAACATAGCGGGATCACCAGCAAGAAGAGAATTGGGGGCCGAAACAACTTCCAATGCATTCAAAAACGCAAATGAATTGGCCGAAGGAGCAAAAGTAATTTCAAGGGTTTTCGAGGTTACACTGATAGAGAACTCTTTAACAACATCAGTGTTAACACTAAAATCGTTCAGAAGGCCATGATCTTGAGTGAAAACATCAAATTTCGCCTTACTCATATCATAGCTTTCAAAAACAAATGGATAGAAATAAAGGCGAATCCAATGTCTACCCTGTTGACGAATCGAAAAGGTATACTTAGAGGTCCCGTTGAGAATTCTCGCAGTTTGATAGAGCTGCGAATTCTCAACGGAAGTGACCGATTTCGTAGTGGTGGCAAAAATGGGTTTCGGGGTTGAAATCGAGTTTGAAGAGGAATTATCAGCCAAGAACACACGGTTGTTACCAACTGCAGTCTCTTGGCTTGATCCACAATCAATAAGATAGTTATCAACAGGAGTAAATCCACTACATAAACACACCAAGCTCAAGATTGGCAGAACCCAAATAAAAAAGTTCAATACTTTATCACCCATCATTACAAAAATCAAGAAAATTGGCCAACAAAATGCTTTAAATGAAGCCCTACAGTTCTTCCAAAGACTACTAATCAACAAGCCAACAGAACAAATAACTATTACAGCAATTCAAGAACTTGTAATAACTAATAAAAAACTTTAAAAATTCAAGATGAAAGAACCCAAAAGATAATATGAAACCAAGAATTAAAAAGCTGGCACCTTTAAGATTGGAAGCTCATATGGAGAGAGACCCAGATGAGCAATTATTGAGCAAAGGTCAAATCTGATGTGGGCTTTTAGGTTTTCAACTTTACCAATAAAGAAATATGTAACAGAACAGCAATCTAGCAAGGTGTAAGCTGGTTTTAAAGTTGATGACAACCTCAGATATTGACAGATTCCATGATTTTTTAAGTTGTATGAAATAAATAAAGAAGTGAGGTTTCAATAAGACAAAAGAAAACAGAAACCAAGAGTCAAAGAAATAAAGAAAAAAAAAAACAGGTAATTAAGAGAGTTGAATATTTGGTTGCTATGATTTTATGTAATTTTAAGTTGCAGAGAGGTAAAGAAATGGAGGATTAAAACTTAAAAGAGTTTACAGAAAAACGCAGAGGAAAAATATGTTTTATTAGTGAGGAGGTTTGAGAGGTTTGTAGTGTTTCTTTAATGGGGAATGGAGAAGAAGGAGTAACTGATACTAGTCTACAGTACAAGTATATTTTATTAGGTAACACTATTTTTTACAATTATATTCAATCTAAAAAATATATAATTATATTTAATATTCTATTCTTTTTAAATATTAAATTTTTCGACTTTTATCAACTGTAATCAATTTTTTTTGATAATTTAAAAATGCATTAAAAAAATTAATTGTAATTGATAAAAAATATAAAAATTTGTTTAAATAAAAATAAAAAAATTAAATATAATTGTAAAATATTTTTAAATTGAATATAATTATAAGAATTAAAAAATTTATCGTAATTTAAAAAAGACAGTTGTTTGTACTTAAAAAGTAATTGTGCCATTTTTATTTATCTAAGTAGGTATAATTTCATCCACCATTAAATTTACAAATACTTTAAATTTCTAAATAATACTCTTTTTATATATTGATGATTTATATACATTGATAATTGAAAAAATAGTTAAAAGTTAGGGCTAAATATATATAAAATTACGACATTTATACTGAATCATAAAAAAAGATGATTTTTAAAACGAGTCAATCGAAGGCAATTTTTTTTTTTATTTTCAAATACTTCATCGGCACATTTTAGGGGTTGTTTTGCTGACGTGGCATGACATGTGACAGACCCATCAGATATCCAAATTAGCAAAATTTCACCGATAAATATGCTAATGATGATTTTGAAAATAAACGAAAGATTGTACATGCGATTGACATGGTTTAAAACTCGTATTTTTTCGTAATTCATTGTAAAAGTTGTGATTTTATGTATAATTAACCCTAAAATTTATGAGGTGGTAGTAAAACTCTTGAGTTTTTTGAGCTGAATATTTAAATCTTTTAACTTCAACTCAGTTCGACTAGATTCGACCGGGTCAAAACTGAGTTGAAACTATTACTCTCTTTGTTCTAATAGAGTTGGTCATTTTATTTATTTCACACAATTTAAGAAAACATAATCAATATTATAGATATTTATAAATATACATCGATTTTTTTATTATATTCTTATTCAATGGACAATGATAATAAATACTAATAAAAAATAGTTAATGAGTGAGTTTTAAATAGGAATAATATAGAAAAAAATTAATTTTAAAAATTATTACTCTCTCCGTTTAAAAAACATAAGTTATTTGGATAAAAATTAAAATTAAAAAAATTTATTGAATTTATTTAAATCAGTTTTTTATTCATCTTATCTGTCATATCCTATTATAATTTTTATATATAAAAATAGTACTCTCTCCGTCTCATAAAGATAGGTAAGATAGAGTTTCCACATGAATAAGAAATAATGGTTAAAATAGTTATATTTTGTTAATTTCCAATAATAACCTTAATTTAATTATTTAAATATTTCAAATATTATTAATTTATATTACAGAAAAAGTAATTATTGTCTTGGAATTGTAATTAAATTTTGAAAAGAAAAATTTATCATTAATTTTTTTATTGTATAAAGTGATAATTAATGATGATTTATAGAATATAACAAAAATGGTCGAAATTGATGAAGGTTAATATTGATATTATTCAAATTAATATAGTAATTTTGTTTATATTTTGGGATGCTTTAAATAGCCATTTTGTCTACTTTTGTTGGACGGAGGGAGTATATTAATATTGGAAAATCTAGTATTGGAATATGAATTAAGTCTTTAATTCATCTGAGAATAACTCGATATAGTTATTAGGAGTATATGGAACTTTGAGTTTGTGAATTGTTTAACAAATATAGAAGGTGACCTATAATTTAAGACGTTAAAATTAAAAAAATGGTATATTATTTCAAAACTAATTGAGTATTTATTAAAAATAGATAAAAGTTTTGAGATAAAATAAAATGTGAAAGTGAAGAACTTTATTAGTATATAGGGAGTGTTATGTTTTTATTTCTTCTCTTAAACTTATGTCAGTTTTTTTTCTTCCAAAGTTATGTAACAAAAGTCATATATATGATCTTTCTAATTTTGAGATAATAAATAATAAGCAACAATTCAAATACAAGCTATAAAAATCGAAAAAATAAAGAAAAATCTAAATTTAAGTCCGAAGTTTAAACACAACGACTCGTTGAGTGGGTGTTAGATGATTTCTTTTTCCGATTTGCCACTCGATCTGCTTGATCCGTTGAAGCCTACTATTTCCGATCTCCTTCTTCATTTAGATCCTAAAAAAATAGATCCACAACCTCACCATTTTTTAGATCTACAAGAATTTGAATTTAAAGTTCAAACAAACACTAAATGTTCTTGAGGATCTAAAAAATATAAACAAATGAGGATATAAAAAATCTTATTATTTTTTCAAAAATGAACAAAATAAAGACCTAAACTAAAACTAAAATTTTAACAAGGATTTATTGAAAGAAATAGTAAATCTATAATAAGTATTATAGGCGGAGAGAATATGATTTTTCCGGCACTTTTAAAGAATTGAAGAAAATGAGAGTTTTTCTAGAGAAAAGGAAGAAACTTTTGTCAGTTTTAACTCTACACTTAATGAATCAATTTAATTAGTAATATTTTTTTAAATTCAATTTAGTTAAATATTAAACAACAAAATATCTGTTGTTTCAATCATAGCCAGCCACGTTACATCCCCTCCCCTTTAGAAAGAAGAAAATCCGAATATTTTAGAGAGAAGAAAAATCTTATACACAATCAATGTACATCGCCATCTAATGATTGTCATTATTATCGCATTTTCATTTTCAACCATTTTCCTTTGCATTTTAATTCTTTTGACTAAGATATTATACGTGAAGAGTAAAAAAAAAGAATTAATTACGCATAAAATCATGATCTTTGCGCCAAATTTTAAAAATAATATAACCTTTAAAACGTGTCAATTATAGACACCAACTTTCATTTTTTTTTTAAAAATAACATCGGCGATTTTTAATGCCATTTTTGCTGACGTGGCATGACACGTGGCATACTCATCGGCTGTCCAAATCACCAAAATTTCACCAAAAAATGTACCCATGATGAAATTAAAAAAAAATGAAAGGTGGTGTCTATAATTGACACGTTTTAAAGGTAATATTATTTTTAAAACTTGATGTAAAGGTCATAATTTTATATGTAATTGTTTACACCAGCCCAAAAATAGACTTTAAGACAATGGGCTGCCAGTTAGAATGGAGCATAGCGGGCTGAATTGGGATTGGGCCCGTAATAGCCATTTTTATTATTGTTTTTTTATTAGCCGAGTCAAAGACTTTTAGTCTTATCAGGTTAAAATTTAGTTAAGTCATTGAGTCTTAGTTGTTTTATTTTTCCTATTATTAGGGGATTTGTCCCTATAAATAGTTATTTTTTCAGATTAATAAAGGCTCTACACAAATCAATCAACAAAAACACAACTTCAAAACCCTGCGCTTTTCTATCCCCAACCCCTGCGGTTGGTTAATTTAGGAGTAGATGGACATCAATCCCGCTTAGGTTTCTTAACCTCCGGATCGATACTGTTAGATTTAGTTTAGCTGGTTACTTTTGTTCCGTTTGCGGAACAGGTTCCCTCGCGGAACATGTTCGACTCGCGGAACAGGTTCGCCTCGCGGAACACGTTCGCCTCGCGGCACACGTTCGTCTCGCGGAACACGTTCGCCTCGCGGAACACGTTTGTTTGCGAGACAAGTTTGCAAACATCGGAGGAGATCAGCTCATCGAGCCATTTGGCCGATCGGCGGATCATGACAAGTTTGCAAGACCTGTTTTGCGAGACCTGATCGACTTGACCGATTAAAGCATCAAACTAAAACAGATCCCAGTCATAAATTCAAAGATTCGAGTGGCGGATTATTTCCACGCGAACATCTTTTGGCGACTCCACTGGGGACATGTTTATGGTTAGCACAAAAATCGGTACTAAAGAGCTAAAAGATATACACGCTCGATGAGTCGATCAAGCTTATTCGAAGGAAGCGAGACGCCATGAGATTTAGACTCTGATTTGGAAGCGATCATGACCAAGAGAGACAAGAACCAACTGTCGCACGAGGGAACTACTATACCTCCCATAGAAGGGAAATCGGTCGATCTCAGTGTCAAAAATTTCAACCAATTCGAAGATGACGATTCGAGTGACGATAATCGTTTCCTATCCCCAAATCCTTCAACATTATCAATGGCCGATTCCATAACCATGAGGAATAAGATCACGCATGAAAATCGGCCAAGATATTATGAAGGAGACCAATTAGCGAGAGCCATGAAGACCGTACTTGACGAAAAAATGACTGTTCAAAGAGAGATCAGGCCGGACATAGGAAGAAGCCTATTAAGCATAAACGATATTATGTCAAAAGTCATGACTCGACAAAACATCGCCGAGACTACCATCAAGATGGTTGATCTTGGCTACACACCAGCACGGATCGGCTCGCAAAGAGGGACTGCCGATCAGACGCAACCGATCAATCGATCTGGTATGAAGTACGGTGCTGCAGATCGCAGAAATGATGTGAGACACATGGAGTATTGTGTGGCCAATCACAATAATGCTTCAAGCCATATACATAATGGTGCAGTTGATCACAATAATGCTTCAAAACACATGAAGTATGGTGTGGCCGATCATTTGGTGGATCAAATCCAGACACCGAAAGAGATCAGCTCATCGAGCCATTTGGCCGATCTGATCCAAATGTCGGAGGAGATCACCTCGCCGAATCATTCGGTCGATCTGATAAAAAAGCCGGAGGAAATCATCTCTCTGAATCATTTGGTCGATGTGATCAAAACACTGGAGATCACCTCGTCGTGGTATTTGGCCGATCTAATTCAAAACGGAGAAGGAGATCAGCATTCGAGTTCATTGGCGGGACGACTGCTTGAAGATCGGTCCGATATAATGGTGATCATCTTTACAAAGGAGATCAGATTATCAAGTATATTTTGTCGCGCCTTTATGTGAGAT
Source organism: Mercurialis annua (assembly GCF_937616625.2). NCBI lineage: Eukaryota > Viridiplantae > Streptophyta > Magnoliopsida > Malpighiales > Euphorbiaceae > Mercurialis > Mercurialis annua. Next base: position 49,846,392 of record NC_065570.1, on the reverse strand, counting down.
CAGATTGTCAAAAATGCGATAAGGCATATGACTCATTTTTAAGAACGAATCAAGACGCTGGGGGGCAAGGCCGACTTGGTGTATATGGATGTCAAGGAACAAGTAATTTGATATCGCCGATCGAAAAGATGAAGAATGGAGTAAGCTCATTCGACGTTCTGCTAGTGAGACATGATCATTTTAGTTCGCTAGTGAGACCTGATCACTTTGTTCCGCTAGTAAGGTATTTGATTATTTCGGAAACATGGTGTTCAAGATTATGGTTTTTCACAAAATCACAATATGACGGTATTCTTGTCGATCATATACTTTTTGCCGAGTCCAATCCGAAGTAGTCGAGTCCAATCCGAAGTAGGCTGCACATCGTCACGCGATTCAAACACAGACTTGGAATAGATCATGACAAAAGGCGACAAGTCAGGGTTACAACCGCAAAAGGGGACCGACGTACCCTCCGTTATAACAACGACCGTCGAGTTTCAGCTGCAAAAGGGGATCGACGCACCCCCGCTGGGACGACGACCGCATAGTCAAGCATCCGAACCAAGTGCATGGAAGGAGACAAATGATTATGTCTGCAACCTACCTCCCACTTGCCTCACACTATCACGTGTTGATTTCCTAACTGTACATGATTTGGCCTAAGAAAACTCCGGTTGAAGATCAGCCTAAGAAAGCTCTGGTTCTCAGAAAAAACACACCTGCCATGGTCGCACACAAGGTTACACCTATTGCGATCTTCAAAAATGGTACGACGACCATGATTGCCAACAATGGTTTACCCATCACGGATGTCAAGAACGGTAAATACAGGAGAACAATGTTTGAGAGGATTTATGAAGTACGTTGCCCAAATGTGCAAAACATGCTTCAAGACGGAGCAATATGTGTGCCGTCAACATTCGAAAACTTTCAAGCCAAAATCTGATCCGCCAGTGACAGTCACACTCGGGGGCAAGAGTCGATCATCCATAATGCAAAAATCTGATGATTAGTAAATACAAGTCGATCAGGGAGAAAGTTTGCATACTTCCCGAAAATGGTGCGATACGATCAACGAAATGCATTTACGAGCAAGACCCTACATGAGTGTTTCGTGCAAAGATCGACATCTTTACTTAAGATTAATGTAAGCATAATCTTGTTGATCGATCGGCGGCCAATCATTGGTTGTTCACACTTGTGATAAAACGCAATGATCGACCAAACAAGAGTGTTTTGTGCAAAGATCGACATCTTTAATTAAGATTGTTGTGAGCATAATCTTGTTGATCGATCGGCGGCCGATCATTGGTTGTTCACACTTGTGATAAAACGCAATGATCGGCCAAACAAGAGTGTTTCGTGCAAAGATCGACATCTTTACTTAAGATTGTTGTGAGCATAATCTTGTTACTAGCTGTTTTGAACAAGAAAATTAAACAAACTTTGGCAAAACATGTCGATCAAAAAAGCAGAAATAGATGTTTATGCCGATCCACAAGCCATAAAATATGCCCAAACATGCCGATCTCGTCGAGAAATAAAAATGTCTCACTAAAAATTACGTCTCTTCATCTTACTTGACATTCAGCTAAAAAGACGTGGGAGGCATTGTTTACACCAGCCCAAAAATAGACTTTAAGACAATGGGTTGCCAGTTAGAATGGAGCATAGCGGGCTGAATTGGGATTGGGCCCGTAATAGCCATTTTTATTATTGTTTTTTTTATTAGCCGAGTCAAAGACTTTTAGTCTTATCAGGTTAGAATTTAGTTAAGTCATTGAGTCTTAGTTGTTTTCTTTTTCCTATTATTAGGGGATTTGTCCCTATAAATAGTTATTTTTTCAGATTAATAAAGGCTCTACACAAATCAATCAACAAAAACACAACTTCAAAGCCCTGCGCTTTTCTATCCCCAACCCCTGCGGTTGGTTAATTTAGAAGTAGATGGACATCAATCCCGCTTAGGTTTCTTAACCTCCGGATCGATACTGTTAGATTTAGTTTAGCTGGTTACTTTTGTTCCGTTTGCGGAACACGTTTGCGGAACAGGTTCCCTCGCGGAACAGGTTCCCTCGCGGAACAGGTTCGCCTCGCGGAACACGTTCGCCTCGCGGCACACGTTCGCCTCGCGGCACACGTTCGCCTCGCGGAACACGTTCGCCTCGCGGCACACGTTCGCCTCGCGGAACACGTTTGTTTGCGAGACATGTTTGTTTGCGAGACAAGTTTGCAAACATCGGAGGAGATCAGCTCATCGAGCCATTTGGCCGATCGGCGGATCATGACAAGTTTGCAAGACCTGTTTTGCGAGACCTGATCGACTTGACCGATTAAAGCATCAAACTAAAACAGATCCCTATCATAAATTCAAAGATTCGAGTGGCAGATTATTTCCACACGAACAGTAATTAACCCAAAAAAAAACTATATTTAAAATTTTAACCATTAATTCTTTGCAAATGCATTTCATGCAAACAAGTGAGTAATACTTGGGGTAAATTAGAAATTTAGTCTGAAATATTATATTTTTCATAAATTTTAAAAAGTCATCTATTTATATTTTGATATTTGTATTTTTTTTTAAAACTAATTCCCTTCTCCATAAGAAGGTTTTAGTTAGCTGAAATATAAAATTCAGAGGAGGAATAATCGATTTTTAAAATTTATAGGAGAAATAGAAGTTTGGACCAAATTTTATGGGGCAATAGTAATTAATCCTAATATCTATAGCTTTTGGCTGTTTCACATTATAATAAAGTTGGCTATTATTTAATATTTTTAATTTTAAAATTGTTTTCTATTTTTAATATATAATAAATATTAAAATTAATTTTTCTATATTATTTATATTTATAATCCACTAATAAATGAGTATTTACTGCTATTTATCGAAATATATAAGTAAACAAAAAGTACGTGTTCAATAAGAACAAATATAAAAAAATTATAAAATTTATAACATTAATCGTGTTTTCTTAAACTACATAGTAATGATAAAGTATTATAAATCAGAGAGAATAAATTTTAAAATTTGCTAAGACATTGAAACAGAGAGCATAACTATTCATGTTTGGAAATTCATTCTGAATAGTTTTCGGTACAATTTTAGATTTTTTTTGACTGTCCAAATAACAACGAAGATGTAAAAATAATGTCAAATAGACCTTAAGGATTCTTGTTTCAAATAGGACATTAAGGTTAAATACAAGCCACAACATATTCACACCCTAGTGAATTCTCAACAACGTTAAATTGCAAATCTGGTAAGTTCTTCTTTTACTTGCATTTTAAGAGTTGCATCCATAATAATACGAAATTCAAGTAAAAGAGAATTTGCCAGATTCCATCCTGCTGTACACAAGAAACAAAGTACATCATAATCCAGACATATATAAGTATGTGAATGATCTGGATTCAGAGGAGGTTAATTATTATATCTCCGAAATTTTACTTTGATAAGATAGCTAAAGATCATAATACTAGTCTATATAAGGATAACATTCATTATTCATATAATATTCTTTCTACTCTTATTAACTAAGCATTAGAGTGTTCAACTTTAAATTCATTCTGACGTTCTTATTCAGAACTGTAGGGATGGCAACAGAGAGGTGATTCCCCGATCTCCATGGGGACCCACCACTAATGGGACGGCGAATCCCCTCCAATTGCCCCCATGGGTACGGGTATAAGCGAAGATTATTCCCCATCCACTAGGATGGGGAGGGAACGGGGGTTGTAGTCCCCACCCTATGGGGATCTCCATCCTTGTCCCCACGGGACCCGGTCTATTTATATATAATTTATATTATAGTTTTTAATATATTGTTCATAATTTTTAATAATTTTATTCAATTATTAGAATATTGAGTAATGACTTTTAATGATTTTTTATTTTATTTTAATATTTAAAATTGCTTAATATTTTAGATGATTAATTAATTTTTGGAATAATTTAATTTTATTATTATTGATATTAAATAGTTCATATTTTTTTCTCAAATGTTACATAAAAATAATAGAATATTTAAATATTTATATTAAAATTATACGGAGATGGAGAATCCACGGGATGGGGATAGGGATGGAGTAATAATCAAATAAATGGGAACAAAAATGGGGATTTCCCATAGAAGCGGGGACGGGGATGGGGATAGCTTCCCCACCCCCACCCCGCCCTATTACTATCCCTGTTCAGAAGTGCATCATAAAGATCTGCCTTGGCTTGATCCAGTTCGAATCCATCACCTATTCTACTCATTCATCAAACATAATTATCGTTATAAACCTATGGCAAGACCCATTATTAAGTCCATTTTAACCATCGTCATTCAACAGGTCTGTTTGGTAATCTCCCAATAGGTAGCTATATTAGGGTTATCCATAATAGCCATAAAAACCATCCAGACCATGTTGATTTTGCAGCAAACGTGAAATGAGTCTTTTGGAACTGTTCGGAAGTCCAAAGTGCAGCAAGTGATTTATTTCAAAAACTTAAAGAAGACTTGGAGGTATCATGATTTTGGAGAAAGTCTTAACTAGATACGGTATAATTGGTAGAGTTTCATTGGCTACAAAACTAACCAAATATAATGTTAGTTTTGGCTTTCAAAGACCTTTTCGAACAAGCCATCTTCATGGATAATAGATCTGCTTAATTTGATAGCCAGCAGGAAGTTCAAACTTAAGGCATTCATGGCGAAATATCCTGAGAAAAAGTTGGATTTTGCTGCCCCTAAATTGAAGAAATTTTGGCAGACCACTAGAGCTGTTTCAACACTGGCTTTTAGAGATAAGAGGTCCTATAAAGAGGTGGCTTCTCTGGATATTGATGAATAATCGAAGGAGAGGACAAATGATTTTCTTAGTTTAACGATTGAACAATGAGTGTATAGTCTCGGCAAAAAATGAATGGATGGGAAGTTCTATAGTGGCAAGGGCAATTGATATTGAATCCGTTCTTGTTGCTAAGTGATGGAATAAAATAAAATTTCACATGATGGAATAAGATAAAACCTCACATGGTTACTTTGTACTAAAATTCCACGTTGCTAGTTTAGAAGGAAACCCATTCTACAAGTCTTTATATAAAGGCAAGCCAACCTGCTGCTATAACAAGTTAAGCTTTATTACCTTTTTTATATAGTATCTGATATAGCATTTCAGTGTGACACTGTCACCCCCCCCTCCCAATTTCTCGCAGCAACATGTCCAAGAAAACTAGGAATGACACTATCGTCATGTGGTCCTGCTGGGACTGGCCTACTAACGGTCCATACGTCGACAGACTCTGCCTCAGGTCGTTTGCTGAAAACTGAAATAAAAATTATAATATTAAAAAAATATTAAAAATTAATCCAGTATTTTAAATAACAGAATAATTGAGCTTTTTTTTACCTTGATAGGATGCAGGGACAAACTTTCCAACTTTCCGCTTTCTCTGTCGAGCATCATCAATCTGTTCAGACTCCTCTGAACTCTCTATATTTGCCTGAAAAAGCATGGCATTCCACTCGTCATCTGGCACACGAGGTCTCTCAACCGGATCAATTTGAGTCTGCTGCTTCGGTCGTCGTACTGAAGCGGTTACACCACGAGAATGGCCGTGTCGAGGTCCCGACCCCTCTAGCTCCGGATCCATCTCTAGCTGTCGAGTAGTAAGTAGATTTTTTTTTCTACCAGGTCCTTTACTCTGCAACATTTAGTTTATAATAACATTAATTAAAATACACTATTTATGTTAATATTAATTTAAAAAATATAATTAACATAAGCAAATTCAAAACTAACCATAAACCCTAAACCTTAAAGCCTAAAATGAGAAACTAAATTACAAACCCTAAGCTCTAAACCCTAAAATTAGACACTAAATTATAAACCCTAAATTATAAGTTAAATTTTGTAAAACTTAAACCATAAACTTTTAATTATAATAAAAATTAATTTATTTATATTATACTAAATTAATTTATTAAACAAATTAGTTATGTAATTTTAAATAATTTATTATTTTAAAAAAATAAAATTATAGGTGAACCCTAAAATAAGACACTAAATTATAAACTCTAGGTTATAAACCCTAAATTCTAAGTTATCAACCTTAAATTTTAAGTTATAAATCCTAATTCTAAGTTATAAACCCTAAATTTTAAGTTAAATTCTCTAAAAATTAAAACATAAATTCTTAAACAATTCAATATTTTATTAAAAAAAATAAAATTATAGGCGGCGACGACGACATTTCCGGTGGCCGCCGCACCGAGAAAAATCACATTGCTAGGGCGTTTCCAGCAACTGGTAAACGCTCCTACTGGTGCGTATTCCAGCAGCTGGTAAACACCCTTGTCGGAGCGTTCCAGCTGCTGGAAAATTCCCTCAAAGGACGTTTTCCAGCGCCGGAAAATGCCCTTTGAGATTTAAAAAAATAATAATTTAAAAACGTAAAGAAGAGTAAAACCGAACGTTTACCTTAGGTATCTGTCCGATATCTAGATCAATTTCTAACATTTTTACTGAATAATCGCAATTTTTCTTCGTTGGGGTTTCATTGAGTTGATAGTAATTGGTTTTTTGTTTTTTTTTTTAAATAAAAATAGGATAAAAGGTGTTTAAGTAATAATAGAGGCGGTGGATAGTAAAAAAAAGGGCGGCGAATAGTAACATCCTAAAAAAGTAATAAATTTTAACTTTTCCACCTATGAAGTGAGATTTAAAATGACAGATTTTGAGGGATGATGAAATTTTACAATTCATGATTTTCATATTTTTTTTCTTTATCAAACGATAAATTTTGTTGAAATCCATAAATTTTGCGAAATTGATATATTTTATATTTTTAAAATCCATCAATTTAGACTCATTCATGAAATACTATGGACCTTATAGCAAAAAACAATCCATCAATTTCAAACACTGTAAATTGAATTATATAAAATTTAATGTAAATTGACACATAAAACACAAAAAAAAAAAACTTTTAAGATGGAATTTATCAAAAAAAAAAAAAGCTTTTAAGATGGATTATGATATATTTTCTTTTAAACGGACAAGAAAGAATATTTATTTTTCTAAAAAATAGCTCCCCTCAAGTTTAAATTATCTTATTTTTTTTAAGTTTATTTAAATGCAGGACATATGAGTATAATTATAAAAGAATTATTATATTAAATATCATTTATTTATATGTCATCCATTTAAACAGACTTGAGATAAATAGAGAATTTTAAATTTGAAAGGATCCACTCTCATTTTCATAATTTCACGATGATAGGAACGTGGTATTTAAACATTTAATAAAATGTGTATGATTTAAATCCATTATTAGGATAAGAAAGAATCTTAAAACTGTCGAGCTACAAATTTGAAGATAATTCTTTTTGAATCTTACAGCAAGTTCAAAGACGATATAATTAATCTTTCTATATGTTAAGACGAGCCCTCAATTCCGCCGGAATAGCAGTTTAAAAAAAGTAGGTAAATTAGTTCTTTTTTTTTTGTTTCTTTTGAAATTAGGTATTATTAATTGTGAATTATATAATCAACAGTTCCGACTGGTGGGTCGTCACATGCCGCTATTATGGCAGTAATGCACCGCCTGCTCATATATTCCCATAAGCATGACAACAAATTTATGCTGTTGTAATCTAATAATTCTACTCTATTTTATTTTAGTTTTTTTTATCCTTTTTAAAGAGTAGCATGTTGTAGGTGCTATCAAAATAATTAGGGATTATTTTTCAAATATCTGTTTATGGTAAAGTATTTATACTATTTTGGCCCATATTTTTTTCTTATCCTATGTTATCTAATAAGCTAATTTATTTACAAAAAATATCCACTATATAAAAAAGTCTTATCTCATTTTAGGTTAAATTTTTACATAGTCACATTTTTTTTCTCTCTTTTCCTCTCTTTTTTTCTTCTTTTTTTCTTTTTCATTTGATTTTCAGTTTATCTCATCCGATTACTTTTTTATTCGTCTTTTCCGTTCGTCTTTTCGGTCGCGCTTCCGTTCGTCTACTTCCGATGAATTTTTTTCGTTGTTTTCAGTCGTTTTTCTGTTCGTCTTTTCCGTTCGCGCTAGTCCGTTCGTCTCTTCCGTTCGCGCTATGAATTTCTCGACTCATTTTTAGATTTGTGTAATTTTTTAGGTTTTTTGTAATGATTTATATATTTTGTAAATAAAGTATTGTAGATCTATAATTTTTTGTTTATAAAATTGTTCTATTATTCATATAATTATTTATTTTGTCTTTTCTTATTCATAGATTTGTTTATTGCTACTGATTTGTAAAGAAAAAATTGATTTATGGTGCATTTGTAGTAATTTTATAATATATTTACGTTTAAGTGTATTTTTGGTGTATTTATAGCGTATTTCTACCGTTTTTTAGTATATTTATGGTGCATTTGCAGTGTTTATGATGCATTTGCAGTGCTTATGGTGTATTTGCAGTGTTTCATGGTGTAAACCACAAAAAACACTACAAAATGCCATAAATACACTACTTATACACTATATATACACTAATCTTACACTATATAAACACCATAAAAACACTATATATACACTACTGATACACTATAAAAAATAAAAAAAAATTCCAGAAAAAAAATCTATAAAAATAAAAATTAACACTATAGATACACTAACCTTACAATATATAAAAAAATTATCGGTCGGTTCGGTCAGTTTGGTCGACCGAACCGAAAAACCGAAAACCAAAATTAGATTCCGAAAAAAAGATATTTTTGAAATTAAAAAAAAAACAAAAAGGTATTTTTCGTAAATAAAAAAAAATAAAAAAAGAAAAATCAAAACTTGACAGGTAAAGGTGTAAATAAGTTACCAAAATATGTATTTCAGGAAATTGCCACAAATAATTACGGTTATTAGTTATTAATTTTTTTAAAAACAATATTTATTTATTTTCAGAAAAAGTAATTTCTTTTTTATTATACATTTCTTGTGATAATTATTTTCTTTAATATTAATTATTGATAACGTACAGATAAAATAATATAGGGACGTAGTAATCTCACCGGCATATAATTTTACGAAGTCCAATAAATAGTAACCGACACGACGACACTTATGAGATAGAACGACCACGATAAGCACGTAGCTCGTCACAAGATTAGAACGTATTGTTAGTCGGTCAGTATATTCAAGATACCCTGATCAGAGAAACGCTTCGGTATAATCCGGACTCTCTTTTTAGAAAGATCTGACTTACCACGTCTCGGGGGGACACATGCCTAGCCTACTAGAGGAGACACGGGCCTAATCTGCTAGAGGGGACCACATAAACTTTTATGACACACAAGTCCGAGCGCCTGACACAAGAGAACGTCTTCTACGTCCTATGCACCTGACACACTACACCGAAGTGTAACTGAGTGTTCTATGCCGAATTTTTTTTCCAACTATTCCATCTGCATCGAGAATTTAAGTATTGTATACGTCATTATTCCGATCTTTTGTAGGAACCACCCGCAATAACGAACTTGCAAAATGAATTTTCCAGCTCCGCAAATAAAGTGAAAATCAAGGAAAGAGCATCTAACAGTTTGGCTGGTAGGTATATATAAACCACCTTAAACATAAACCTTAACGTATTCTGCTTTTCACTATTTTTTATTCTTCTTTCTCTTCTCTTTTTCTTCATTTAGAGGTACTGACTTAAACATCAGAGCGAACATTCGGAGACCTCCTCTGGTGTTTTATTTAACCTCTGATTTTGTTCTCAAGTGATTACTACAGTTCGGATATCTCCCGACTCCTTAATGATTTATCAATTACAATTAATTATGTTTAAGAAAGTAAATTAGAGTATAGAATAAATAAAAAAAATGAGTTCGCTTCACATTAAATAAATTTTTTAATTGATGTGAATGTTTTTTTTTATAATAAATGATGTGAATGTTAATATGAGCTACAGTCAGAAAACGGTATGCTTGACATAAAAATAAGTTACAAATTATGAAAGGTTTTGAATTCGAATCTACATACAGTCATATCTATATATCTATTTAGATTAAAGTTTTATAAATTTTTACTGAGTACAAGAAAATAAATATTTTATTATATAATTACATGATCTATTTAACCTCGATAATTCAAAAAAAATCATTATACATTATTATTATTTTTATAATAAAAAAACATATAAAAGTGTACAATGAACCACCATAATGTATTTTAACAAAAGATGGAAGGTCTTGAGAGCTTTCATATATATATGAAGTAAATGCTCAACTGAGGCGAATATTAGATGTGGCTATGCGCCGGTTTTTTCGATCAAATCCGGTCAGAAACCGGTCACACCTAATACAAAATCTATCTTCTCATGCAAGTAACATTTGGGAGTTTATAAATTAATTTTTTTTTGGAAGCAGACTTGGAGAAACTGAAAAACAACAAGGGAGTTGCTGTGCTGATGTGTCAAGTTGATGAGTTGCATTTTTTATATTGATAAAACACAAACAATGCTTGTGTTTTTGTTTTCTGGTGTAACATAATTTTGTTATCAATAACATTATTTTGAACTGTTGTTTGTAGTAGTAGAAATAGAGAGTTGTAATTCTTTTCTCAATTAATGAAAATAATTCACAAGCTTTCTAATATGGTATTAGAGCAATTAAGCTCTTCTTACTATTTTCATTTCTTTTCTTGATAAGCAAAAAACAAACGGTTATTTTTTCATCTACAATTAAATTTTTCAAGCTTTATCAATGGCAGAAGCTTATAGACCATCAGCCCTTATTAGGTGCATCCAAGTGAGAATCCCTCGCTTATTATTGTTACTAATCTTCTTCATGGTGGGAATTATCATTCTTGGAGCAGAGCAATGAGAGAAACTCTGATCTCTAAGAACAAACCGAAGTTTATTGATTGGAGGATTAATTTTCCTCACAAGCATGACTGTTACGACCCAAATTCAGAGATTGTGATCGGCGCTAATATATGGGTATGGTAGTATCGAAATCCGTAGCTAGACTCGTGGATAAACATAACAACATACAAAACCTGCAAAGAAACCAACGATCGGGGGCAACCGAGACTCCAATCTAAGTCTAACAGTTTATATAACAACATATAAACAAAATGTTCGGCACAAATCTGAGACTCCAATAGCATGCTTATATATATATATAATTCTAATATCTAAAGTAATACATACCAACATGCATAACAACAGTCGGACAAATATGACAACACGGTCTAAAAAGATAAAGACATACTAGTACTACTGCAGTCTAAGAGTTTTAAATAAGTTCGACATTTAAAACAAAAATATAAACCTCCTAGGAAAAGCAACAAAGGTGGAGGTCACCAACACGCTCAAAAACCATAAACATGGAAATGGGAAACATAACGGGGTCATATATACTGAGATGACTTTATAATATTATTTACATTTATTAAGTGAAAACCTTTAAAATCTTAAATCCTTTCATACTAATATATATAACATTATGGAAGCAGTATTGAAATGAAATGCAAAGTAAATTCTAAAGTAAACGGGAATAAATCCTCGTCAATCCCAAAGTAAGCTAGACATCTTGTCAGCCGAACTCAAAGTACTTACCGGTGCACACAATCTCGATAATACCTATCGAGTAGCTCGTTCCAATCCATTTCCATAATCAATCAAAACAGTTCGAAAACATTTATATACTAAAATACATAAGTTGCTTAATAAAGTGATAAATAACACTACAAACTCACTGCTTGCGAATCCACGTGAAAACCTGGCAAGCAACTAAACCTGCTCAGACTCCAAAGCACGAATAGACGACAAGGTCTAAAAACAAAGAATAAGTTAAAATCAACTCAACCCCTAACTCTAACAATAGTAGACACCACATAGGACTAGTATCTTAAACCGTAATATAAAGTATAAGTCAAAGCATAACAATTAAGTGTATACAATCCAAAGTCAAAGTAATGCCAAAGTCAAATAATAAGTTAAGCTTAATTGAGTTCTCGCTTTAAAACATAATCCGGAAAGCTTATATAACGTAGTTCAAATCTTAAAAAAAAAAGAGAAAATCCCAAAGTAGCGAGTTAGCCGAGTTACACAACTACAAGCTTAACTTCACATGTCGGGTGACCCTACCCGACCCAAAGATACCAACGTAAAACCAAAGTATAGATCCGGAACCTTTAAATAAATCAATGTTCATTTGAAAACATGAAACTCAATTATAGCTTAACAACGATTCATTTATACAACACGCTTAAAACTAGCCACGATTGGCCAAATCACCCAAGGTAAACACAAGCGTGCCAAAATACTTAAATATATTTAATAAGGATTTAAATATGCATTTAAATCTACCAATTCATATCTGAAATAAAGAACCCAATTCAACAACATACATGGCATAACATAGCAAAACTTACATATAACCATCATTAATTGATTGTCCAACAATTTTAAACAATATCAACATGCTAAGACATTAACAACAGCCCTAGATCATTTATGGACAACAATTAAAATCCCAAGACAACAATTAAACCAAACAAATGTATACATATGTATATCATGTCAATAAACCAACATTTGATTCACCAATCCAATGAATATCCATAGAATCAAACCCAAAGTATAAACACAACCCTAGGACACTCATTTACAACCACTATAATCATGCCACAACATTAGATAAGTAATGCCAACATCATACCAAACAATATAGCAAACAACGTAATAATTGAATTCATGAACCCTAGGTGATATCCAACAATATCATGATAAAACAAGCTTAAACATATAAGAACAGACCTAAGCATGGCAAATCAATAATTATATAACATAACACCCAAAGTATATGGATTAGAAACTAGCACACAAAATTCGACACTTAATGACAAAGTTAAGCAGATAAAACACCTCATGAATCCAAGAGCGAGGTGAATCTGAATAAATATGTTCAAGACCTCACACAACAATGGAAAACAATGATTTTAAAAACCACAAAACAAATAGAACAAAGAACAACAGAAAACACAAGGAATACGGTGTGCGAATCACTTACCGGAGTCCAACAATCAAAGGAAAGATGAAAGACAGGTTAAGTCAGAGTGTTTTTATGTATTATAGTTGCCTAGAGTTTGTAAGACAAAGAGGGAAAGGTCTTAGATCAAATAAGGGGATCTATTTATGGGCCCCGATATGAATTCACACGACAAGCGCGTTGGAGGGCGCGATGGCCCACGCGCCATACACATTTTGGCACCAAAAATTCCTAGGGCGCGTTGCGAGGCGCGATGGCCCATTGCGCCTCCAACACGCCTAAAAAACGATCCAACGGTTAATATTCTCTCGGGCACAACATATCAAAAAATGAGCCCGATCTGACGATGAAATTGGGAGTTATGGATGTTTCATAAAAACATGTCAGATTTAGAAGGCACACAGACACATCTCCAATATTCAAAAACTTATCAAATTGACATCGAAAGCCAACACGACACATGTGTCACATACCAGTTACAATCAATACTCAAATGAAAATGTCGCACTAGCTAAAAAACGCCATAACAATCCGAAACTTAGTCGGAAACACAACGAAACCATGACGGAAAACACGAGATATTACAATGACATATCTTTTCCAGCTTGGGAACGATGCAACATAATAGTTAAATCATGGATAACAAGATCTGTAAGTTCTTCTATTGCTAAAAGTTTATCATGTATTGATAATGCTATAGATGTTTGGGAAGATTTGAAAGAAACATTTTCACAAATTGATGTTATCAGAAATTCTAATTTGCAAGAAGAGATTATTCCTTCATGCAAAATAATATGTCAGTTACAAATTACTTTACTCATTTAAAGATGCTTTGGGATGAGATTACTAGCTTGAAGTTAATACCTAATTGTAAATGTAATCCTACATGGTCATGTGATTTGGTGAAATCTATCAAAGATTATTTCTTTAGTGACAGAAAAATTAGGTTTATCAAAGGTCTTAATGATAGTTTTGGAGTGGTTAAGATTCAGATTATGATGATAGAGCCTTTGTCTCCAATTAACAAAACATTCTATATTGTTTTGCAGCATGGGAGACAACTTGGACTTACTAGTTCTGGAAATGAATTAGTAGTTTTTCTTGCAAAAGGAAATACTTAATATACAAATTAAAGTTCCATTGATAATCAATAAATCAATGTTAACTACATCAAAGTCAATAATCATGGGAATAATGGTTGTAGGCCAAAGAAATTCAATTACAGTTAGAATAAGAAGCCAATATGTACCTATTGTGGGATGCAGGGGCGGAACCAGAACTCCAACTCTGGAGGGTCGAAATTTTTACCTTAGATTATATAGAAAAATTAAACGACAGTAAATAGAATGAGAGGTAGATAAATTGTACTTGTAAGAAAAAATTATACTTTTAAAAAAAATTCCAGCGTTGGTGAAAGTAGATAGCACCAAAACAATTCATCAAATTATGGCAAAAAATCATCGATTTAAAAAATAAATGACAGTCGAATCAATTCATTTATCAGTTCATCCAGAATTTATCATCAACACACTAATTTAAATTAATAATTAAATAAACAAAAATATAAAATACTTATTTGTTAGAGTTTTGTCAAATTCACCATTTTTTGGGACTTGTTTACTAAACAGGTCAGTTTCAATCCTAATGATACTTGACTCAAAAGCTTATAAGTAAATTAGTTCATTTATGTTCAATATTAGTTTAATTTTAAATTTTTAGAAATCTAATTTAAATATTTTTTGTTAAAAATATATATTGTATGGATCATTATATTTATTTTATACATAAAAAATATAATATTATAATTTTTGATTGAAGATTTTAATTTGATTTTTAAAAAATAAAAATTTAAAATAATTTAGGTTAAGGAATTTGTATGAGAAAATTAAAGAAAAATTGAAATTAAAAAATTTTAGATTTTGAAATTAAATTTTATTAATAATAATAAAATTTAAAAGGAAAATGAAAAATTAATATGATACTGTGGAAAAATGTAAAATTTTAAAAGCAAAAGGGGCTGCTGTTGGACTATTCCTTTGGGCTATAGAATAGTTAAGACCCTTTGAAAGTTGATAAAGAAACCATAAAAACTGTTGGACTATTCCTTTGCGCTATAGAAGGGTCAAGCCACTTTGAAAGTTAATAAAGAAACCCTAAAAACAAATCAGACTTTCTTCTCCATTAGGACAAGACTGCGCAACCAGGACTAAATGTTTGAACAGAGAGCAGCTGCCGCTCAACCCCGCCGCTTCTCCACCAGTCCCCCTTTTGATTTTCTGACGGAAACCCGGACCTGAACGTAGTTTCGCCATTATTGGGGGTCGAAATGAAGACAAGGACCGGTGGAGTAACACCGGTTCCTCATTTTTTTTCCGGCGAGGAGGAGGGTCTGCCGACCCTCCTGACCCTCCCGTGGTTCCGCCACTGGTGGGATGGAAGGACATACTAAAGAGATATGCGTAGAAAGCATGGTTGTCCATAAAATTTGGCTATAAAGGAAAAAGGAATGATGTATCATATGGTAACAAAGTTGAATCAGATTATTTTCAACAAGAAGGGCATGTTGCTAATAATTCTGGAAGAGAAGTTTTTCATTGAAGTTTTTATAAGCATGAATCCATATCTAGCCGTGAAGCTCATCAATTCCATTCTACTAAAGATCATTATTCAAAGCTTTTTTCTTTGATTCAGAACAATAGAAGTGTTCCTCATGTTAACAACATCTCATCTCATTTGAAGAGTGATCAATCTATAAGTATTGATTCTCATTTTTGCTTTATGAAAAAAGGCTCAAATCGTTGTGGCTGGATTATAGACACTGGCACAACAAACCATATAACTTGCAACATTAATGGCTTATTTGTCAAATTACCTAATGGTAATCAAGTTATTGTTGAAAGGATATGAGAAATTTAGATTAACTCATCATTTCTACTGACTAATGTGCTTTATGTTCATGCCTTTAGATTTAATCTCATTTCAGTAGGCAAGTTGACCAATTCCACTTTTCTATGTTTGATTCTATATTAAGTATTTGTCTAATTCATGATATGACAAGGATGAGGTGTTATTAGGTATGTTCCATAGGGCCATTTGATCGTGTATTTTATAGAACTAATCCTAGTGGCAAAGATATATGTGTTTTATTTGAAATAAGTGTCTCAACAACTAAGTGTTCATTTAAAACGCATTGTCCTTATCACGTTGTCATAGAATATATTCTTAAGATGTTAAGGATATGAAAAATAGATTAATTATACAAGTGATCTAAATAACCATTCACGATCGATGGGGTCCTATGAATAAAGGCATCGCAGTATCCCGGTAAGATCGTCACCTCTGTTTATTCTCCTGATTAGTAAGGAGTTACTAATGATACGAAGTAGTGAGTCTCATACTACTTGATGGGGATAAATAAACATGTAGACATTCAAGGGTTCGAGTGGGTCGAACAAGTAACGCTAGATGACTTATACATGGTATTTCATTAAAATCAATTTTTTAATGTCATTTAGTTCATGATTGTACATATGTCCTTACATTTGAGGTGACAATATCCCGTATATAGGTGATTCGAGTTTGATACTCCTTATCCGTATATCTTTCATGAGCTAGGATTATAGGATGTGTTGGCTCTAGTTAGTTGTATATGGAGATAGGTGTTCAGGCAAGAAAGGATTCATTACTCCAGATGAACGGAGACAAGATTCTATGTTATCTTGAGTTGGTCTTGATGGATGAATTCTTGGCTAGAAGAATATGACTTAATTAGAAGAGTTCTAATACTATAAAGTCATTTCTAGTATGTCATATTTATCAAGAATTAGATATGAGAGATGAGGTCATATGATCAAGACAAACAATGTTTGACTTAACTGTGACACTAGTCGAGATAGGAATCTTAGATGAAGGGAATTTTGAGTGTATGGTAATCATGAATATTGGTTCATTAGAATGCATCGAAACATTCATTTCTATTTAGGGGTCATGATATGTTGCTAGACGTCACTCTCGATCTACGAGAATGAATAATTAATGGGATTTAATTATTAAATATAAGAATGGTGTTTCTTATGTATCTCGTTGTCATATAGTTGTGAACCTAGCTAGTCACACACAATAGAGTGTGCAACCAATTGAGTTTACGAGAGATCATTTCATATAAATACTAGCATATCTCAGAAATTAATCTAAGTTGAAAACCGAGTATTAATTATAGACTAATATGTAAGAGTCATAAACTAGTATGAACCTAATTGTAATTTATCCAAATTAATGTGATTAGTGGCTAGATGATGTCATGGTGATGATGTCATATTACGATGTCATGGTGATAATGTCATGGTATGACACCTGGCATATGAGGTGTCACATGGTGGCAACACTTATGCTTGGTGTATGACACCTGGCATATGTGAAGTGTTAAAAAAGTGTTGGAATTTTCCATTAAATATTGCCTATAAATATAGCTTGACTTTGCTCTTCCATAACACACAACATATGAAAGGCATAGCAACACACTTACTTAAGAGGTGAGAACGGTTTTGAAGGAGTTTGAGACACGGTGTTGGATAAATCGTTTAAAGGAGTTTAAACGATATTCGTTAGTCACAAGTTAACTTGGGAATTTTTTCAAGCATTTGAGCAAGGAGGTGATCATAGTGAGAGTTGAGATCGGGTCTCTAGATGGAGGAACTTGAGCGGATCACTTAGGGCAAGGATGCAATCGGGCACATACTAGTGTGGACGAGTTTGAGGTCTCCGTGCTTTCGGGACTATAAGAATCATTAGAGTATCGACATAGGTATTCCTCTTTAATTCCCAGATGTTTGCTATTAAAACTAGATGATAATTTTATCCTAGTTCATCGTGTTGATGTGGTCAAACCCAGATTGCTAATTTTAGTTTTGAATTTAAATATACGATCCGGACCCACATCCTTCGAGCTGCCCGACTTTCATGAGGATAATTGGATTAACTAGAAAAATTAATGGCCTCTATGAATTACTACTAAGTCCAGTCATAAGTTGTAACATTGCAACTCTTTATAATACAGACTTGTGGTATAGACTAGGGCGTCCTTTAGCTCAAAGAATAAAGAAGATTATATCATTGGCTCTAAAGTTCATTGTTCTGATATTTCTTTTTGTGAATTTTGTCATTTAGGAAAATAATAAAAACTATGTTTTCCTCTTAGTGAATCCAAAACTAATGTTGTTTTTGATCTTATTCATATGGACAAATAGGGTCCAATTAATACTCCTTCAGTGAATGGTCATATATACTTTTTTACTATTGTTGATGACTTTAGCAAGTATGCTTGTTTTTTTTTTATGCAACATAAGTCAAAAACCAGGTCATGCATCCAAGATTGTTTATGTTGAGACACAATTCTCTCATAAGATCAAAATGCTTAAAATTGACAATGGTGTTGAATTCAACATTTGTATGTTCTTTGCTAAAAAAAATGAGTTATGCATCAAACGTCTCGTGTCTACACTCCAGACTAACAATATGGTGGAACATAAGCATCAACATATTCTCAATGTTGCCAGAACTTTAAAGTACCTTGCAGGTTTGGCTTTGTTTCTTTGGCATCTTTGTATTGATCATGTTGTTCACTTAATAAACAGAATTCCTTCTCCTGTTATTAATAATGCAACTCCATATAATCTTTTGTTTGGTATTCAACCAAACTATCAAATTTTAAAAAAAATTGGATGCATGTGCTTTGCTGGAATAACACTTGCCTTGAGAAGTAAATATGATCCTAGAGCAGCCAAATGCGTTTTTAGTGGACTTTTGTTGAATATAAAACGCTACGAACTTTGAAATCCAATTTCAAAAGACATTTTTGTATTTAGAAATTTTATTTTTCATGAAAACTATCCCTTACTAAAACACCCTATTATAGTTCATGAGAAAAGCTCACTTCCATAAAACTTTCCTTTCTTTTCTCAAAACATAGACCCAATCTTTGATACTCAACCTCTTCCAACTCAAACACCCTCTCTTCCACCAAATACTACCTCCACAAATAATCCCTAGAGTTCACCTACCTCTCTTTCTCAACCATTATGCTTTATCTTTAATAATGTTGATTTTCCTGTTTTATGGAGAAGCCCCATGATATCTTATTTACCATATTCTCTCAAAGATTATAATTGTAATCTAGTTACATCTCCTTACTCTTTATCTCAAGTTCACTCTTTTGAGAACCTCTCTTCTGGTCATAAGGTTTTCTCTAGTAATTTAACTGCTAAAAGAACCAACTTGCTATAATGAAGCTGTTTAGTCTATAGACTGGTAGAATGTAATGATTGTTAAGTTGAAGGCCTTAACAGACAATGGAACTTGGTCTTTATCTAAGTTACCTTCTGGAAAACAACCTATTGGATGCAAGTGGATAAACAAAATTAAATATAAAGTTGATGGCTCTTTTGAAAGTCACAAGGCCAGGCTTGTAATAAAATGGTTTACATAATAGTCAGGACTAGATTATACATACACTTCTAATTCAGTTTCCAAGATGACTACCATAAGAACTCTTTTTGTTGTTGCAGCAGTCTAAAAATGGCATCTGAATCAATTGGATATCAATAATGCATTTTTGCATGGAGACTTGGAAGAGGAAGTATACATGAAAGTCCCACCTGATTTCCAAGCTAAAGATGATCAAGTTTGTAGGCTTCATAAGTCCCTCTATCGCCTCAAACAACTCTATAGGCAATAATACAACAAATTGGTTGATGCTGTTTTTGCTAAAGGCTTTATTAGTTCAGCTTCAGATCCATATTTATTCATCAAAAGTACTACAAATTATTACATAGCACTACTTGTGTATGTTTATGATGTAATTTTGGCAAGTGATAACATACATCAAGGATCATTTACATGATTATTTCAAAATTAAGGATCTTGGATCCTTGATTTACTTTCTAGGCTTAGAGGTGACCAGATCCAAGTCTGGAATCAATTTGTGTCAACGCAAATATGTGCTGGATTTGCTTAGAGATACAGGTTTCTTAGAATCAAAACATGTACCTACTCCAATGTTGAATTCTAAAAAATTGTCCAAGATAGAAGGTGTCCTTCTTCCTGATGCTCTTGTATACAGACAATTGGTGGGAAAGTTGCTTTATCTATGCACAACAAGACCTGATATCCAATTTGCAGTTCAATAATTATCTCAGTTCATGGAATGTCCACCTGATATACATCTTAAGTCTGTTCACAGAGTTTTAAGGTAGGTGAAATCTTCTCCTGGAAGAGGCATTTTCTATATTCTAGTTCTAATTGTCAAATTCAAGGGTTTACTAATTCTGACTAGGCCTCTTGCATGGACACTTGATGATCAGTTTTTGGTCATTGTGTTTTCATAGGACAATCTTTGATATCTTGGAAGTTAAAGAAGCAATCAACTATCTCAAGATCTTCCTCAAAAGCTGAGTATAGAGCTTTAGCTATATTGACTAGTGAATTGCAGTGGTTACTCTATTTGCTAAAGAATTATTTTGTTGATCATTCTTAACCAACTTTAATCTTTTGTGATAGTCAATCAACCCTCAAATTGGCTCATAATCCTATGTTTTATGAGCGTATAAAACACATATAGAAATTGATTGCCATGTTGTTAGAGAAAAACTGCAAAAGAAGGTATTTCATCTTCTGCATGTTTCTTCTGCTGCACAACTTACAAACTGCTTCACAAATCCTTTTGCCCCCGCTGACTTTTCTCAAGCCATTTCCAAGCTAGGCCTACAAAATCTGCATGCTCTAGCTTGTGGGAGATAATAAACAACCTCTCTTCTAATGCAATTAACAATTGTGAGTTTACAAGTCAAGATTCTTCTAAAAGCAGACTTGAAGAAACTGAGAAAGAACAAGGGGATTGTTGTGCTGATGTGTCAAGTTGATGAGCTGTATTTTTTGTATTGATAAAACACAAGCAATGCGTGTGTTTTTTTTAGTATAAAAAATTATGTTATCAATAATATAATTCTTAGCTGCTGTTTGTAGCAATATTAATAGAGAGTTGTAATTCTTTTCTCAATTAGTGAAAATAATTCACAAGATTTTCAATAAAACCCGTAACCGAGCATAAATCGGCCTAGGACAGAGAGGAGGTCGGTTCTTGGCTGCTTCAGCATTTTTTGGAAGCTGAACCGTTAGTTCCGATTTCAAACCTACGAGTACAGTTTCAAACCATATTTTAAAAAATAATATAAATTTAAAGTTACATGTTATATAAATATGTAATTAATTAATTATTAATAATGTTCAAAAATCAATTTTAATTTTTAATATTTTAAAATTAAATGAATAATATTTTAATATTAATAAAATTTTATTCTATCCTTAAATTCATTGATTTGCTTCAAAAGTAAAGTTATCTATACTATATATAAAAGCACGGATTTGGGGGGGGGGGGCAGACAAATTTACTGAATAATCTTTTTCAGTTTATTACTAAATAAAAGTTTTATAGTCATTAACTAATTAGTTATTTAATAAATCACTATTGTAATTAAAGTCCTAATTAGAATAGGTAGCTAAATTATCTCCAATTTAGTTTTTAGTATGTAAAAAATAACTAAATTGTCTCCAAATTAGTAGGAATACCTATCTTTTAGTTTGATTGAACTACAAAATTAAAATACTGTATTTGATCAATATAATATTATTTAAATTTCTATCTTATTATTTTTAAAGATATTATTAATAAAATTAAATTAATTATTTATGGTTATTATAAAATCAAAATAAGAATAAATTCAAGTATGGAAAAAATATTTAATAACCGAATATATTATATTTATTTTTACAAAAATTCTTAACTAATTTAATATTAATTATAAATAAAAAATTGATATAATTATAATAAATTTACTAATATATTTATTGACGAGTTACGTTACGAGCCACGTGCATAGCACGTAATGCGAAACTAGTATGTACAAAAACTTGCATTATGAGTAGGGGTTAAAATGAGTAGTTTTATGTTGAAAAATATAAAAAAAATTCCAAAAGTTACAGAATCAATCAAAGTGGAACTTTTTTGTACAAGTTAGATATTGAATGTACTTTTTTTTAATATGTTGCTTTTTATTTAATTTTATGTTATTTTTTTTGAACCGGCCGGAACCGAAACTATGAACCGACACCGATCGGTTCCAATTTTTCTTCTAACTGTGATCCGGCGGTTTTAAACCGGAACCATCAGGTGTAAACCACATCCAACTCTAGTAAAAATGAGTCTGTTTGATTATCTTGTATTAGCTTATCCCAATTCTATTAGCTTTTATAAAATTAAAGTTAAATTAGTTTCATTTTATTAAAATTGATCGTTTACCATATAATTAAAATCTAGGCTTAATTGCACCAAAATCACTAATTTTCGCGTGTTTTTGTTATTTAACATAAACATTTTTTTTTGGCATATTTAACATTAACTTTCAATTTTTTGGCATACTTATCCACGGTTGCGTTTTTTTGAAAAATTGTGCCGGTTTAGATGTAAAACGGCGCCGTTTTATATCCAAAACGGCGCCGTTTTACATCCAAAACGGTCCCGTGAATAAATATGCCAAAAAATAAAAGTTAATGTTAAATATGCCAAGAAAAAAACATTATGTTAAATATCAAAAATACGCTTTGGTGATTTTTGGTGCAATTAAGCCTAAAATTTACACTCTTAACAAAAATATTATAAACATATTGATGGTAAACATAAATAAAATATTTATATGTCTAAAGTTTAATTGAAAAGTATTTCAGATAATATCTTTTTTTTAATTTTTATAATATGACATAGGAAAAATATTTTAAAATTGTAATCTAAAAGAACTATAGAAGTGCTAAATCACCGAGACAAAATTATAAAACTATATTAGAAATTAAACTAATTTTTTCTTTTGGAAATGTTGGTTTGATTTTTTTCGATTCGATTAAATTGATCAAATTTTTCTTGAGCAGACAACCCCAATTATTCATTTTATGTTAGCTAATCTAGTTTTACATTGTTTTTTAAATTCATCAAATATTAATGAATATTTTGTTCCACAGAGTTGAGCTGATGCAGAGAGATTTTCAAAATTATATATGTATATAAAGATTAATGTTATTCACTTATTTCCAAATCGAAAACTTTATTTAATAACTCCGTTCAAAAAAAAAGTTTTAGTATAAACAAATTAAATATTAATTAACCTTGATGATAGTTGAGTTTCATTTTAATATTATGCACGTTATCGATTGTCCATTTGCCATTATAATACGTGCGAAAATGACATTCCTTTTGCTAATGTGAACTCTAGAAAAGCTTCTAAAAGACTTACTACTAATTAGTGTATATCTTTCCTTTTCATTTTCTTAGCAATACTTTTCTCTATTTTTAATATTGATCGTCATGTCGGATAATATTTGTGTAACAAGTTGCTTTTTAATGTTATCATTGCATAACAACTAGATATTCAATTTAATTATTTTTAAAAAAAAAATTAAGAGATTAAACTTAAAATTTAAGCAAATTTTAATATTTTGTTACTAATTTTAACTCGCTTGCTAAGTATATCATGATTTTCGAATTTAGTCATATATATCATTATTTTTTTAACCTTTGCTTGGAATTGATGTGGCGTGAAGTAATAAACATCATGTAAGATTTATTTTGTATATGTATTGTATTACATCGCACGACATCAACTTCAAATGAGTTTTGAGTAAATTTAACAAAAATTGAAAAGATGTTATATAAAATTAAAAAAATAACTGTATATATTGTGAGCGGAGCGGGGTTTGGGGACCACTCACCCAGGCTTATGGATGAGTTTGGATTTGGTTAGGTTTTGAAAGTAATGGAATTGCCACCTGGCTAGGCTAGGAAATGTTTTTTCAACCAAATAGATAACCTCACTCGCTTATGGGTGAGATTATCATGTATCAAACTAAAAAATCCGGGTTCGGTGAACACTACCAAAACTCTTGTACTTGACTTATCGAACGTCTCAAATGTGTGCTATATCTGATTATCTCATCTTAACAATCATGCAGTTCTGTGTATATAACACTAGAAATGTAAATACGTCTAAAAGCAGTAAACAAGTAAGACGCCCATATGACTCGATCTAGACTTACATGTGAGACATGTAACATGTACTCCTAAACAATCATCTAATCCTAGTGGTTTCTATCATGTATCAAACAGTGGTTGGCCTTCACCATTTTGCATGCACAAATTCTAAAATGGATGTCTAAGTGAGGTTGATTTTTTAAGTCATCTCGAATGCCTATACAACCACTAATTATGTTTTCATGACAATCATATGATTTTTAAGTGATTTGCTGGACTTGCTGGATTTAACTAAGTTAACGTGGTTAGATTCATTAGCATGTTAATATTGGATTTGGACATACTTTGAAAAGCGTATAAATAGTATAACATACCCACACATAGTTGATATACATATAAGGTTAGAGATACTTTTAAACCTTGTAGACCAGGAATGTCTGGCACTCGTCTATCGTATGAAAGTCTATATGATCAGAATCTGAACTCAATCAGAGCATAGAATTTTTTTGTATCGTCGATACGGATCCAACAGTTTGAATCAGGGTCAATTCCAAGTTCAAACAAATCTGGAATCTGCTCTGAAAGTTTCTGTCTTTCGTGGGCTTGGGCTTCTGGGCCCGGAGACACAAAAACAATGCTATAACTATCAATCAAATCTGGAAGTTCTCTACAATGAAGAATAGTGGCGCCACCATAAGGTCATGGCGCCACTTTACAGTTGCGGCGGTGCTAATGTAGAGTGGCGCTGGCGCCGCTATGGCTAGCCCAAATATGCTCTTTGTTCTGGCTCGGTTTTATACAAAAACACTCAAAACGGATCAAAATACACAACGAAACACTCTAAAACATATTAGGATTAATAAACAATGCTTAAAATGAACTAGACACCTTAAAATACACGTTCCTAAGCTTATTTTATGAAAATCATGGAAAATAACTAAAAACACAGCAAGCATGACAATCATGACAATTTAAGCTACAAGGATGCATTCAAAGCGTTTAAATTAAATAGTTTCAACTTTTGATGATTAAAACATATATAAACAGGCCATATACATGTTTCTAATATCGATTTTATGACAATCATCTTAAAGAGCTTTAAAGCATGGCAGTCATGACAAAGACACAGTTAATGGCAATTTCACAACAAAATTACCTAAACATGCAAGCTGATATCGAATCTAGAAGATCTAATTTAAATATAATAAAAAGTGATGGAAAGAAGATTTGGGTCCTCATAAGTACCATTCTCATTCCTTGGCTCGTTTTCTAGTGATCCGGACGTGAAATCCAGCTTCAGATCGATATGCATCAGTGCGTTCTTGAAGGATTTGAGCATTTCTAGCTTGTTTGATCGAACGGTGTGTGTGCTAGGGGGTTCGGCCAGAGCTATGATTTTTTAGAATTTCTATGCTTTTTTGGAGGTTCTGCACGCCACCTTTGGCTAGGTCAATTATCATTCCTATTTATAGAGGATGTAGATTAGAGTTGGTGCTACCTAGAGTCTCAATTAAGTTCAAAGTATGCTGGTGAGAGATTGAGATGAACAAGGGTTGTGAAAGTATGTGAAGTAATAGACTTTTAGGATTAGGATTATCTTTTACATTTATTTTTAGGATTTTACAATTTAATTTCGTATTAAGTATTGCATGCTAAGTAAAAAGGGTCTAAAAGTTCATTTCGGCGCCCGAAAGTATTAAAAATGGCTTCTGGGACCCTAAGAATTTGGGTATGGTCAATTTAGTATGTCAAACTTTCAAATTGGTCATAGACTTCTAAGATATTGCAACTAGTCCAATTTCTCAGACTTAAATCACAATCTCTTTAGATTTTTATAGGCTACGTGCGGCTAATTATGTTTCAATTCTTCAAGTTTGCAACTGCACACGGATCTTACCAGCTTGAATCCAATTAAGCGTACCACAAGCTTGTCACCCGGAGAAATTTCTCTAGAAATCATCATTTAACGTTTCAGTCCTTTATCACTTTTTACTTGAAAAATAGGTGTCTAAAGGCTATCCCATCTTTCATAGGAATTAACAAAGTAGGTAAATTCTTGTCAAAGATGAAACTCACTGTTTGACAAGAAATAAGGATATTGTCCACCATTTGAGGTACTTGCTCGCCGGTGGTTTGGTGATTCCCAAGTCTGAGCATCACAGGTTGAGGTGCATGATCCTGATCCCATGCTCCTTGGTTCTGGTTTACTATGCTATTGTCTGAAGGTAATGCTTCTCAGCTGCCCTGAGGGTCTTCCGTTAGGTTTGAACATTGTACCCCGTGTAATGGAGCTAAAAACTCTCAGCCGTCCTGAGAGAGATCCAATGGCTTGGACCCCTGGTTGTTATCCTGTCTAGTACTCTTTAAGTTTGCAGAAGGGACAACATCTCCTTGATTGTCCCAAGGGTCACCCTATTGCACGGGTGCCTAGTAATTGTTATATTTGATGCCTCCTAGGTTTGTAGAGGGAACAACATCTCCTTGGCCATCCCGAGGTCATCCTATTGCGTGGATGCCCGCATTCCGTAGTTATTCCACAACTATCAAAAACATCTAAAGTTTATTTGAACTATCGAAGACAATATCTGGATGTCTTCTTGAAATTAGATTCTCCTCTGGCCAAAGTCTTGCATGTAGGGTCAAGCCGTTGTTATGTTGTTCTAGGTATTGCGTTTTGCAAATAATGGCATGTCGATGTCTTTCCACCGTTAGCCATTTGAATTTTGATCCTATCTTATAGAAGTGTCTTGCTATATCAAGGATAAAGTCTGGTCTTGATAATTTGGATTGTCTGCTGAAGATGCAGTCTGATCTAATTCACTTGGGAGATATTTTGGTTCGTTCGCTGAGGAGGTAGTTTGCACTGATCCACTGGGGAAGTATTCTGGTCTGTCCAATGAGGAGATAGTCTGCTTCTATGCTGATTATACTGGGAATAGTTGTGCTCTGCCAAGGATGAAATCTGGTCCAGTCCTCTATTTTGACCACTAGGGAAATAATTCGGCTTGTTGATAGTCTATGCTTTCTATTCCGTGGATATTCGATTGTCTTGCCCTGCCGAGAATGAAATTCAATCTAGTTTTAACGTCTAAGATTCGAAAACCCAAATTTTGGCGCTATGTGGATCTGACAACCCAAATTTTAGTGTTGGGGATTTGAAAACCCAAGCTCCGGTATATTAAGAATTTGAAAATCCAAATCCGTGTATGACCTCTTTTGGGCGTAAAAATGACTTTGGATCAGAAAGCAGACTCCATCATAACTAAATTTAGATATAAAAAGTTGAAATTTATAAAAGAAAATACAAACAATAGACGTTAGTAATAATGGAATCCTAAGATAATTAGAATATATATATATAAGAGTATTTTGTATAATTTTCTAGAATAGATGCTTCGGTAATTTATTTACACTTTTACATGTCAATTTTTGACTTTTCTTTTTTAATTTTTTTTATTTACAAAAAATATTTTTTTTTATTTCACAAATAACTTTTTTCGGTTTTGGGTTTTCACCCAATTTCGATTTTTGGTTTTTTCAGTTCGGTCAACCGAACTGACCGATTGCACAGCCCTTCAGTTGTTAATAATTTATTCTATTTTTTTAATCGTGTTTTTATAGTGTAACAATAGTATATATATGATGTTTTTATAATGTAAGAATAGTGTATATAGTATATTTATGGTATTTTGGTAGTGTTTTTGTGGTTTATACCATAAAACACTGCAAATACACAATAAACACTACAAATACACTATAAACACTACAAATACATCATAGATATATTAAAAAAACAACAGCAAATACACCAACAAACATAGATATCCCGAAAAACACCAGAAATACACTATAAATACACCAAAAATACACTATAACGTAAATATATTATAAAATCATTACAAATACACCATAAATCAATTTGTTTTTTACAAAATCATTAGTAATAAATAAATCTGTGAATAAGAAAAACACAAAATAATTATATGGATAATAGAATAATTTTATAAACAAAAAAATTATAGTCTACAATAATTCATTTATAAAATGTTTAAATCATCACAAAAAACATAAAAAAATTACACAAATATAGAAACGATGTCGAGAAATTCATAGGGCGAACGAAATAGACGAACGGACTAGCGCGAACGGAAGAGACGAACGGAATAAGGACCAGAAAGGCGAGAAATCCATCAGAAGTAGACGAACGGAAAAACGAACGGAAAAAACGAACGGAAGAGACAAACTGAAAATTAAAAGAAAGAAGAAGAAAAGAAAAAAAAGAAGAAAAAAAACAGGTATTTCACAAATAATTCCGAATATTTTTATCTTTACTAAAATTAATATAAATATTAAAGCTATTTAAATTTTCAACGAAAGATTAATTTCTCTACGTCCTAAATTAGGGAGTAACTGGAATGGAGGGAAGTTCTTACCTAGATCCGGTCCATGAAAAATTCATGGACCTATCAATGAGATGTCATAGAAATGAGAAAAAAAGAGAAAATTATGTTAGATTTTCTAACGCCTTATTGGATAGGTGTGTGGAAAATTTATAGACCGGACTATGTAAGAATTTTCCTTTCTATTATTAAATTCAAACAAAAAAAAAGTTCAATTCCTTTGTCTTATCTTTTCTTTCCCTTCTATTAACCTAATTCATACGAAGCGTTAAAATTTGAATTTCAGTTTCAGTTTTGCTTGTTCCTCATTAAATGCCATGGAATCCTTCTTAGTTCTAACTCAATATTAGACAAGATATTTCTTTAATGTCAAAATTTTCAAAAATATATTCTATTACACATTTTTCGTCTGCTAAAAATAGAAAACAATCATACTATTACTGATGTAAAATCTAAAATAACTTTTTTTGATTGTGATCAAATAATTTAATAAATAAAAATAATTTAATTTATTTTATATATTATCAATTGAAATTACATGAAAATGGTATAAGTAAAAAAACATTCAAAGAGTGACAAAATCCATGAACTGGGAGTCACTCCCCATAGCCTGCAAAACATCATGCAAAACACAAACCTCAACATCTAAACTGCCTTGTTCAGGTCCTGGATAAACTGCAATTAACCCATCAAATCTGTTTCCATGTCCACTTCTTACTGCAATAGGTTTTCCCCAGCCAAAATCATTACCATAAACATCAAATCTCATTAAACTACTTGCCAACATTACTTTTCTTGAAATTCCATGAGCCAATTTAATCAAATTTGGATTCTTTATCCAATCCTCTAGATTATTTCTCACATTTTCTTCTGTACAACGTTCGATCATCTTGTTCATCTCGCGAGCTATGTATCCAATTCCGCTCTTTAGTATATCTCGTGCTTTCATTGTTACTACCCCGGCTTGAGTTGCGTTTCCAAAATACGTTTCTGGGATCGGTGGGTCGAATCTTGATCGAACACCGATTGGTAAGCAGTAAAATGTATCTTCTTGGGGATCAAGATTTCGATTTAGTGTTAGCGATTTCCAAATATGAGCGATAACGGATTGAAGAGACGAGATTTTGTTATTGTTATTATCAACTTTTGCCTCTATATTGGCTTTTTCTTTTAACCCTAAAATGTTCTCTTTGCTGAAATGGAATATTCTCTTCTTCAGCATTGGGGGATCGTCACGATGATCGGTTTCAATGAGCGAAAGCGGAATTTTGATAACGGAATAACTACAATTTCGAAACCAATGTTCGATCACAGGAGGTTTTGAGATTATCTGATCATTAAGATTATTATCATTGTGATAAGTTTTACGAGAGATTTCAGACCAAGAATTGACGAAATTCCAAAATGCGGCTCCATCAGCGACCGAATGATTTATAGCTAACCCGATAAATACTCCATCGACCAGCTCCGTTACTTGAACCGCAAGCAACGGATACGAAACACCATCGTAGTTTACAACCCCGTTGAGGGGAAAAAACATGTTGGGAACAATGTCCGGAACATAAATGGGCTCGAGAATATCCGAAACCGTAACATTTTCAGCTATGGCATGAGCAAATTCGGCCCCGGCATTGTTGCAGTCAATAAAGAAAGACACGGTGTTACTATTGTCGTGATCCGTGGCGGTAGCTAAGCGGCCGGCAAGAGGGAAGAAGAAGTCTAGTGTTCGAGAAAGAGTGGATTTTAAGTGTTCTATGAAGTTTTTGGATTGTGATGAATTTAGAATTGGTTTGTGGTAAAGAAGACCTCTTTGAATGGGTGCAAGCAAAAGCTGGCCGAGATCATGTGGTGTTAAGTTAATTCTCTGGCTTTGTGTTGATTCTTGATGAGCTAAAGCTTTAATTTTACTTATGGATATCACTCTTGGAGAATTATTTTCCATTTTCTAGCTTCTTTTCTCACAAAAATGCATATTTGGTTTGAGTTACAATATATATTAGGAAAAAATATTTGTGTGAACTTAATTCGTCATGTAGAATTGAGAATCATTCATTAAATGCTTATTAAATGAAATTAACCGATCAATAAATATCATATTAGTTTTAATTAGAATGAAACGCTCTTTATTAATTGATTATAACATTTAATAATGATACATATCAAACATTTAACGGATGGTTTATAGTCCTGTACATGCAGAATTAGCTCATGTAGAAAGTTATCTATATCATGCATCTGATTCAATGGTTTATAGACCAATTAAAAAAAACTGATAAAATATGTCTAGATCAAAATTGGCAATGAGAGAACCAAAAGAATGGTGAGGTGATTAAGATGAATAGGTTTGCTAGTTTCTTTCAAGAGAGCAGTTAGAATTTAAAGTCTTTATATTTCTTAGATAAATAATTCCGAATTCAACTGAATTTTTGTTGATTTTTGGGTACCACTTTATGAATCACCCATTTATTGTATGACACGTGTCAACAATAAATATATTAACTAATAATCAATAAACTATTAATTGATATTTTAATGTGAATTAATGAGATATTTATTTATTGGATATATTTATTTATCGCGTGTCACACAATAAATAGATGGTTCATAATTATATTTGATAAATTAAGTTTATGTAAATAATTCCGAATTCAACTGAATTTTTGTTGATTTTTGGGTACCACTTTATGAATCACCCATTTATTGTATGACACGTGTCAACAATAAATAGATGGTTCATAATTATATATGATAAATTAGGTTTATGTAAGTATTTCTTCATTCTGACCCTACTATTTTTCATTTTTAGCTTCTTTTGGTCTATAGCAAGCATATTGGGTTGAGTTGAAATTATTTATGGAGCTTAATTGTTTAATTTTCGAGGAGGAAGTATTGATTGTTCAACAGAAAAATAATCTTAGGATAATTTGGTTCCCGAATAAAATTGTACTATTAACTTTATTATAATAGTGTGCATGACATGTAAAGTAATTTAAATATCATTCGCACATTAAAAGAAAAAAAAATCCCCTAACAACTTTTAACACTAAAAGATGGTCTGTTACTGTTACAGTAGAATAATTATCATTTTAATGCGCAATTTATAACAAGAGTTATAAAAATTTCCCTGAGAAATCCCATTAATTAACAGTTACCTCTCAATTTTCTTGAAGTTGCTACCTCTCAATTTCCTTTTGATATTTTTCACCTCTCAGTTAGTTGTTAAAATAATGATTGTATAAGTTGACAAAATAAGATCAATTCGAGTTTGAGTACAGCCTTCTTGTTGACATTCATGGTCACTTAATTAGGATTAGAAATTGATAATTACTCATGTTTACTGAGAGACTAACTTTGCAGCAGATCACTTAGTCTCTCTAATGCCGAATAGTATGATTGCAATCTCTTACCATGAAATTCATGATGTTAAAGCAATTACTTCATCGTAATGTTCTTTGCTAGTGTTTTTTAGACTTACGCCTCCTTCTTTGTACAAAAAAATAAAACAGATTAACCCTTACTAAAAGATTTTAAAAAATTAATTGATGGAATATCGACTATATCTAAAATCAGTTTTTTTAAAACCGAACTGTTGACCAAACCAGTGAGGCCAACGATTCCCGATTCAACTGGTACAACGACCGGTTCAAACAGTTCTATTAAAAAAAGTGAAAAATTAAAATTAGTGACAAATTTTAGGTATTTAGCAACAGAATTTTTCGTCGCTAATTCTCGTTATTCGTTTCAATCTACGATTTACCAATTCAACCCCCAATTTTTTACGGTTCTTTTTGGTTTGATCTGGTCCAATCCGGTTCAATCCTAAATTTTGATTTTTTATAATTTTAAAATTAGACCACCGGTCAGTTTCCGGTTTAACTGGTTCGACCGCTAACACGGTCAAAATTTTAAAACACTGTCTACAAGAATTAAAATAAAGATAGAACGGTAAGTTATTTTAAAATAATTAATTTTAAACAATTTAACAATCATTCTTATTACACCTTAATTACATCTGATTCACTCCGATTAAACGATTTCTCGCTAATAGTATCAAGAACCGGTTTCCACGGCGTACCACCTCCGACAGACCGGTGAGGACTAATAACCGCCGAGTTCACCGCCGGTGTAGTTTTTGAAGCCTTATGGTATTGGCTAGCTATTGAAGTGAGTCTCTTGACTAAATCCAGAGGAGAATCTTCATATTGTAAAGCTGAGTAAGGCAGCAAGAAATAAACATTGCCTGGTTGAAGTTGAGTCTCTGGTTTTAGCGAGTTGTTAGACTCAGTAGAAAGAAGCTGAGTTGCTGTTGAAACGAATTGCTTAGAGTTTCTGCCTGTGATTTGGCTAACTGAAACTGGCGAATCAAAATCTTCCACATAACCACTTAAATGAACTACACGAATGGTTGTCATGAGTTTTGGTGATGATAAACAACAACCCATGGTTTAGCTAACCCTAATATTATGAGCTGCAAGATTAAAAGGAGTATATGTAAAGAAGAAGTGGCTGCCATTTGTGTATTGATAAGAGAAAAACAAAAGTTGGAGAAGACTTGGTCTTGCCGTTTTAGTGAAGTTGTATTGCTTTTTGGCTATAACTTCTAAATGAATTAAATAAAACCGTGTCACACACTTCATTCTATCAAATTAATAGATTTTAGGGACCATATTGATCATTTTCTCAGTATAAACATCAGTTTGAGACTTTGAGTGAAAGCCCATCTCTAAGTGGCTTAGTTTTGAAATGCAAACTATTGCAAAAGATTCTAATCTTGACTAATTTAATATTTAATCGGTACTAAGTTCAGTCATTTGTGAAATCAAAAAAAAAGTTCAGTCAATTGTTTAGAAGAAAAAGTCAATTTAAATTCATTAAAATTTTAATATTAAGCTATTTTCTTTTGTCAAAGATTAATTATATTAAAAGACTCATCAAAATATATGTTAAATCAACTGAATCAAAATATTCAAAAACTATTAAATTTTATTTTTGAGGAAAATTATCAAATTTAATATTTGATCTACTTAAATAAAACAAAAGAAACAACACAAATTTAAAGTTGTAAATTTTAACGGTGACAAAACAAAAGGAATTTAAATAATGAGAATTTTATAACATTATTTATACCATTAACAAATTACATCGTTGTATATGTACTTCAACAATATGATCTAAATCTTAATTCATCAAAAAATTTGAATTTGACGTTTAAACTAACGCAAAATAAGTTATCTAATCAAGAGCCGATTGAGAAATCATCATTGAATCAATATAAACTAAACTCACAAAAAAAACAAATCAAATCTTCAAGAATGAATTTTAAAAAAATCAAAAATATATATGTATAGAAATGATAAAAATGTGATAAAAAATCACCATTCATCACCGTCAAAAAATACAAAATTAAATAAGAAAAATGGGTTTTTGAAAGCCAACTGTTCAAATTTAAATGTTTACTGTTTTGTATACTTTTTAAATATTGAGCTTCATAGACCATTTTTTATTCTTGCTTTTTCGTTCTAAATATAAGCACCGTGTCTATAGTTCTTCATTTTATACTTCTGGTCAAGAGGACAAGTTGATATGGCACTATTCAAAAACTGGTTTCTTTTCGGTGAAATCAGCTTATTATATAGCTGTTGAAGGAAACCGTCCGGCGAGTTTTTCTGGGAGTAGCGAGACAGGTAGTAGTTTGACTTGGAGTGCAGTTTGGAAGATGAATGTGCCGCCTAAAATAAAGCATTTTATTCAGAAATTATTATAGCAGAGGGCGAAGCGATGTTGTTCAGTTGATAAATGCCTTGAACTCGGATATCTGCTACTTGAATGAGATTGAAGATATTGTGAATGACATTAAGCAGGTTGAGAGAGAGAGAGAGTGAGTTTTTTCAGAGTTACCACTATTTAAATCAATAATATTATAAAAAATATTTAACAATTTATATTATAATAATCTTATACTAATATATTTTTAATAATTTTAAAAATACAAATTGATTAAAAGTACAATTTAAAACTATAATTATAATTACATTTAATTTTCATGAATATGCTATTATTATTACTATACTTTTAAAATTATTTTATTTAGTTATGAATCTTTTTGCAAACTATTTAATTTTAATTATATTTATTGATAACAATTTATTTATTAAAATTAAAATTATTTAATTTATTTAAAACTAAATAATTTAAATTTAATATCAATTGTTTTTATAATTGTATTTATAAAGATTCAGTTTAAATAAAAAAAGTTGACCGTTTACATGTTTAAACAAAATTTATCGAACAAAGTGCTAACGCGTCCCCTGAATTTATAATCGGATCTCATTATAATCAATACCATCTCTAAATTTATAATTCGAAAGAGTATAAAAGATTTCATCTAAGTACGATTTACACCGTTCAGTATAAAATGAATGATGTAGATAAAAAAAATACGTTTTTAATCAAATTAATCTACACCGTTTATTTTGTAACGAACGATGTAGATCGTTAACATGATCTGCTCAAGTTCAAATAAACAAATTTCAAGTAAAAAAAACAAAAAGGCACGCTGCTCAAATATTATAAAGCAATTTGACAAATGCAACTACTTTTATAATATTTAAATAATTGCAAGCTACATATGCTATTTAAAATTGTTTTTTTAATTTAAATTTTCAATGAGGAAGTATGGAATTGAAATACAACTTCTTAAAAATTCTCGCAATTTTACAATATGGTGTTTGAACCGGGTTTGAGTACAAAATATAAAGAGAAAAATTGACAATTGTATAACTTAACTATAAATAATTAGAGAAATACGCCTGTGATTTTCCATTTAGATAATTATCTTTCCTTTCTTTTTTTCTTGCAAAATTAACTTTCATAAATTAGAGATATACGATTAATAGTTGATTAAGGTAACAATTAGCTCTGATCAAAGATTCTCCTAAAATTTCTCTCAACTTTTAATTCACACAAATCTTTCCTAATTAGAAAAATCTTTGATCTAATGAAATCTGCTAATATTCAATTTTCGAAAGTGGGAGATTACAAAGAATTGCATCAAACAACAGAGAAAAAAGCAAGAAATTATGTTAATGCAAAAGTAAAAAAATTCAAAGAATCCAATCAATTGAAGAGAAAAAAGTTGAAGATTCAGTGGAGGTCGCGGTGGTGGGTTTGGATTCTATGATCAAGGTCATTCTTATTTTCAGCTATGTCATCTTCTCCATCTCGTTTTTGTATCATCTATGCCAGCAGTGATGTCATCTTCTCCATCTCGTCGTCGTTCCTCGGAAGTGAAAACGTCGTCATTCTTCCTACCATCAATAGTGGCACCACCAATGGAGGTGGCAGTTGTTCTACTTTAATGATCCTCTTGCTTTCTCATTTTTTTTTATGATTTGAAGAGATTGTCTAATTTGATAGTTGTGGATGACTGTGGTTGTCGGCAGTGGTTGATTTTGATGTTGCACTTTTGGTGTTTGAAGAAATGCTTATGAGTGTTTGTATTGTTTCTGGTGTTGGTTAACCAATGGTTAATGTTGGGTAAACTGTTGGTTAACTTGTAATAAATTTTATTTTAAATATATTGATAATAAATTGTTAGTAAATTGTGGTAAACTGAAATTATGTACTTTAAACAAATTGTACTTTTTAAAAAAATTATTAATTATTCTTTTAGTACACCATTAGTGAAATATGAGTAAAGCGCTGATAAACTTATGGTCTATTAATTAGTTATCTAATGGTCAACCAAACGATGACCAACTATAATTGAATATAACCGGTTCATTAGTGTTTCAGAAGTTAACCAACAAAATTATTAATTTTATTTTTAGTACACCATTAGTGAATTGTGAGTAAAACGCCGATAAACTTATATTCTATTAATTAGTTACTCAATGGTCAACCAAACGATGACCAACTATATACTGACAGTTCATTAGTGTTTGAGAAGTTAACCAAAAGCTGACCGAATATTATACATACTGACAAACGATTTATTTACTGGCCACCATTATAATACCAATTATAGAGTTGCTAGTATAGAAGAATATTTAATTCAATAAAATATAATGTAATAGAAAGAAACAAAATTCATCAACACTTTATTATACCAAATAGTAACCAACTGTGTACAAAAAACATTGTGAAATAGTTAACACAAAATTTAACTAATCGAAGTTCTCATTATGCTAAAAGACATATAGCTAACAAAATCAAAATATATTGCAATATGTGGAATAATCTTCTCCCGTCTTTTTTCTTGCATTTTTTTGTTTTGGTTCAATCTCCTCGTCAGTGTCAATATTTCTATCAATCTTTATTTGTCTTTATCGATACAACAGAAATTCAAGATGCTCACGATGATTCTCTATGGTATAATCAGCCGAAATTGGTCGGTTCATGATCAAATGCTAAGCAAACGCCAAAACAAATGCACCACAATCACTATGAAAAAAACACTTACTCAGTTATTGAATAGATTAATATAATAATAAATTTAAAAGAAAATCACCTATCCTTCTGAGTTGGAATATCAGACCCGAACAACAGCAAATGATGCACCAACTGCTACATTTCGATAAGGAAGAGATGTAAGATTAATGTCCGGCCGAAGCTTCTCTAACCAGTTGTTAACTTATGGTTAACCAACAAAATAGTTAGATCAATATCATTGACAAACAACAAATCATTTACATAAAAATATGATTAGTATGCAAAATATGTGGTGAACCAGTGGATAACAAATGATTAGAAAATAGAACCAACTATAAACCAGCTGTTAACTTATGGTTAACCAACAAAATAGTTAGATTAATATCATTGACAAGCAATCAAAAAATTGTTTAAACATTATAGACTAATTTTGATTGTTAAAAACATGGTAAACTAAGTACATTCACTTCTGTAGTAAATCATAACAATTGTGACTAGCAAAACAACAATAAATATCATATAACAACTATGAAAAATTATAACTTCGTAGCACCAAGGACAACCAAACTCAAAGATAAACAAATATTATTAACAAATCATTACATACTAAGAAAAAACAAACTCAAACATAAACAAACATCAAAACATGAACTTAAAGATAGTAAAAACGAGTAGAAAACATATAAAAAATACGAAAAAAAATCAAAAAAATACCTTTATAGAACTAATGGGTTCCGCAACAGCCCTATCCCTACGATTATCAGGGATCTCGAACTCTTCGAAGTCGTTGTCGTCATCTTCACGAACAAGCTTTCTGCGATTCTTCATTGTCGCTGGAATTGCAGCAAAATCGATTTTTCTTTTACTAGAATTCGGATTAGATGTCGATTTATTCAATTTTGTTTGGGAGGGGGGATTTTTTAGAGGCTGACCTAGTTGAAATGAATTCAAAATTCTGAAAACTACTGAAATGGGAAGTTTGAATGAAAAGGAAATCAGAGTTTGAATGGAGAAAAGGAAGCCGAGAATCTCGCCACAATAGCGACATGCAAATCTCCCAACGATTACAATCGTATTTTTCTAATTTTAAAAGTATAAAAATTGAAATTAAAAAGGTTAGAAATAGAATAATTGAAGATGAAATAACAAATATCAATTTTGGAACTTCAGAACGTAATTCTCTAATTATTTTGGGCTAAGCCCGTATTACCTCTAAAAAACTCAAATATAAAACTTAAGTCGGGTTTCGGACCGGACTTGGACTTGTATAAAAAATTAAAAAAAGTCGGCAGGTTCAATCCAAATCCGGCCCATAAACAGGTCCAGCTACAATTACAAAAGTTAAGATTTCATATACAAATAACCTTCTCACGAGATATGAAAATACACATATAAAATTACAATTTTTCAAACAATGTGTAATGAAGTTTTCTTCAATTAGAATGGAAGTACATGAAATGTCATAAAATTGATCGCGGAGGTTTTAAAAAAGTGGAGTAAAAGTGTTCTTTAAAGACGCATAAGCACTAATTTGAACCAATCTTTTAGAAGTTTCTGTACTTATTTGCACAAAACAGAAAGTTCAGTTATTAAAACATCCACTTTAGAAAAGTTTGAGGGTGCAAATTTTCCTAACACATATATAAAATATTTTGATTTTTTCTAAAAGGACCCTTTTGTGTTAGGCTCTCTATCTCACAATCTATAAAGAAACGCACACAACCTCTCTAATTAAAACTAAGCCTTACACCAATCTACGCCCTCCAGCCACCCTATCGCCGCCGTCTCCGCCGTCGCAGCGGCAGCTCTTTTAGTTTCTTTCTTCAATTACAAGTGCGTAACCATATCCTGTGCTGTCTCTGTTATTATTCATGTTACTTCATGTTTTAAATTGTAAATTTGAATTAAATTATAAATTTTAGGGTTTTCTGTTTGTTTTGTTTTTCTTTCTTTGTTATTAGATTCTTCCAGATCTGAGATTTCAGTAAAAAAATTTATCCTTTATCGTTTATTTATTAATTCTTTTTGCTGTTTTGCTGTTTTTTTTTTATTTTCTATATAGAAATATGCATCTTTTTTGGGTTCTTTTTTAGGGTTAACCTAAATCTGTACTTTTTAAATTTTTAAGTTGTTTAGTAAAGTAGTAAGAGCTGTTTAATTATATGTAAAATTGATGCATATTTTGATTCATAGATTGATTCAAGAATTAGGATATAAAGTGAGTAAGCATTGGATCAGATTAGTATACTTAGAGATTTGTTTTTCTTTTCTTGTCCTATTGGGCCTAAGGATTAGGGATTACGATTTATAATCGGATTTCAAAAGTCGAAAGATTTTGCTTTGGGGAGTTTAGATTTGTAATTAATTGCCTGTTATGCAATTGAGTTAAACTCTTAGGGGAGATTTATGTATCAAGCTCATTATCTATGCTACTCTGTGTGGCAGTTGGAGTAGAGTTTTATTGTTTGTTTTATAATAGTATATTTCTGTTGTAGTTTATTCAATATATTATAATCTGCATGACAATTTCAAAATGTTATTTGAGCTTCGCTCATTTAAATGATCAGCTTTCTTGCTACTAAGCTTTTGTCTTTCCCCAATTTTAGCATCTTTTTGACTTTTGATCACTTTGGATGTTGTTTTTCAGGCTCATAACATCTGGGTTTGGAAGCATTCTTTGTTGGCTTAAAGTTGTTAACCAGTATCTTAGATTCATTTCATCTTCATTGAAGCTTCGGAACATTGAATTTGGAGTATGAAGAAAATCCATTGAAGGCATAATAAACGACATTTTTTTAATTATAGAAGGTATAAGATTTATGATGTTGTGTTTATTTCTTTAGGATCAACATTGTAACATAGGGCATTGGTATCTTTAAGTATATAAAACTTAATCACGGTCTTTGAATTTCCAGGTTATACCTATACCTAGCATGTTTTGTTGATTATCAATCCTATTATTTCAACGTTTTAAACAAAGAAAATAGCGAATAACCGTTTAGATATTTTCTTCGTAAAAATTGTAAAAAGTCTTAACTTATACACTTGCCTTATTCGTATGTACATGTTTTTGTATGAGCATGTGCCTTGATATCTTTCAATCTGTTATCTCTATTTCTTTCCTCATATCAAATTAAATTCTTATATTTTCTTGCTCTTCTTATGCTCTCTCTCTAATAATCTGAATTGAATATTTTGATTTTTATAGGGAAATAAAAGAAGACAATGGCTGCAGCCACACAACAGCAGCAACAACAAGTAACAACAACTAAACTGTCTTCAGAAGAAGAGGCTTTGAAGAGGAATACAGATTGCGTTTATTTTCTTGCTTCTCCTTTAACCTGCAAAAAGGTATTATTGCTTTTCCCTTTAGCTCATCCCAACTTTTTTTTACTTCTGTCTTAAAATATTGTCCGTCTTGGGAATCTGATGCCCTGTTCTAATTACACTGTCAGATTGCCATTTAGTTCTATTCTATCAGGAATTTAGGATTCTTTGATGTTTAATACTATTCTGGTTTGGATCACATTGTTGAAAAAGAGTCTGGTGGATTAGATGAGATATATAATCAATCAAATTTAAGAGGCACCATGTCTATCTGTGGCTATTTTAAGTTTCAAACCAAATGTCGCATATTTATAAAGAATTTGATATAATTTGAAATTTTGATACTTCAGACATAATTTTATATATGGTTGCTTTAACGTATAGTAGGACACTGTTTACTATCTTTTATTATGCATGTTATAATTTATTAATTGAAACGTAATAAATTAATATTTATTTTAATTACTAGTCAATCACTGTTTAAAACTGGTTGAACCTCTGATCCTTGAACTTATCACTGTTTAAATCCGGCTGAACCTCTAATCCTTGACCATATATTTCTACCAGTTCAAATGGGTTTGGCAACCATGGGTTAGATGTATAGCCTGTGTAAATTGCAGTTTTTGTATGGCCTTTTTGCCAACTTGCATGAGTACCTGAGAATTTATATTCAGAATTTAAGTGTATCAAAGTTTGTAGACACGAAATTACTTTGTATTGCATGGAATAGTTACTTGTATAAACATGTACTGCAATTTGTAATGACTCTCATTTTTCTATTTTACTTTCTAGCAATCTATTTAGTTCTAATCTACGAGTGGTTTAAGTTTTAACTAATACCATTTGCTGTAATTTTGCGATCAGGGAAGTGAATGTGAGTACCGCCATAGTGAATATGCTCGGGTTAATCCAAGGGATTGCTACTATTGGTTGAATGGGAACTGCTTGAATCCGAAGTGTGGATTTCGTCATCCAGTAAGTCTATGTTCTTTTATTTTGACACTGCTTAATTTTTTAAAGTTCATGAGCTACTTGTAATTTTAAACATTGACTTATTTTTGTGGTCTGTTTTTTTTAAGCTAATGGATCTCTAATAATATTTTGTCATTTCAGCCTCTTGATGGCTTGTTTGGAAGCCAAGCAGTAACTCCTACTGGATCTTCTGCGCCCAAGTTGCATATGGCGGCGGCACCTGCCTTGCCCACTTCCCAAAATCCTGGGAAGCAAGCTGTCCCATGCATATTCTTTCAGAAGGGACTGTGCTTAAAAGGCGATAAATGTGCTTTCTCACATGGACCGAGTCCTGCTAGTAACAAACCATCACTCCCAGTAGTACCTTCATCCAGCTCTGAACACCCACCTCAAAGAAAGACCTATGGAGGTCCTCAGAAATTCATGCAAGATCAGAAGATTCCACAAGCAAGTTTCTCAAAGACAGTTGAAGCATCTGCTGAAGCTAAACCTGCGGGAAAACCGGAGTATGCTTCACACAGAAATGGAGAAGTTGAGAAGAATCTACCATCTTCTAAAAGCATTGATGGTGTGGTTCCTAAATACAAAGCGACAAATCTTCATGCTGGGGTAAATGGAAACTCAAGTCGTTTCGATCGTTTGCATCAGTCACAAGTTCCAGAGGATCAAAGTTTTCAGAACGGTAAGGACGCTGATGAATTTTTGAAGGAGTCATCTCCTGGTTTTGATGTTCTTGTAGATGATGAGTTGAGAAATTCTGATTTTTATCATGGTGAAGATCAATACGGAAGGACAACTGGTCATGAAGGAAGGAGCTTGAATCCTATGGATGAGTATGATAGGGGTCATTCTGCTGATTATGGACCAGTGGATGACATTGACAGAGAAGCTTATCGTGATCCAAGAGGCTATGATTCCTACAAGCGCATGCAGGGGCGGTATGCTTGGGATCAGCGTAGGTCTTCATCAGAAAGAATGGCGTTAGGGCCAGCTCATCCAGAAAGGGGAGTTTATTCTAAAGCAGATAGCCCTGAACACGCTGATGATGTGGATCTCCGTTACCGTCTATCAAAACATAGAAGAGTTGATGGGTTGAGATCAGTTGTCAGCCATGATGTTATCCATGACAATCATGCTGAGGAGAGAGGGTATCGTAGTTCTTCAAGAGGGAACTCCCACAACATTAGTAGTCGCCTTCTTGGTAGATTAAAGCTTCCAGGAAGATCTTCCGATGAGATACGTTCAGAAAGGGAAGTAGAGAAGGGTAGGAGTAGGAATAGATTGTCGCCAGGGAGGTCGCAGATACCGTCTCATCAAGGCAAGCTTCGTGACAGAATGAAAGCAAGGATGGGCGATGATTACGATAATGAACGGAGAAGTCTTACAGGTAATCGAACAGGAAGAGAAATGCCAGATGACAGAAATCCTGGTTTTTCTGGTCCTAAAAGTCTTTCCGAGCTGAAAGGAGTATTAAATACGGAGGGTATGACACAGCAATCAATTAGAAAGAGAAAATATTTGGATGGCCATCAACCATCTGAAGGTGACCTATCGTTTGAAGGGCCAATGCCTCTCAGCGAGATTCTGAAAAGAAAACGAGAGGCTGGAGGAGCGGGTTCTGGTAGCGGGAACTCCTCATCTAACAAGGATGACATTAATCGGAGAGAAATTAAAGCAACAGTTGCAGAGACTGAGGATGAAGCGGACAGACGAGTGGTTAAAGATGAAGTTTCCAAATCTGTAGAAAATGCTGAAGTTGTTGATAATGAGCATTATTCTTCTCAGCTACGTAATCCAAGTGAGCCTGAGACTGAAGATGGAATGATAGTTGATGATGGCGTAGAAGAATATCAAGAGTACGAAGGCGATGATCACGGTGAGGGAGAGTATGAATACGAGCAAGGTGATGAAGGGGAGTATTATGAAGAGGGTGAAAATGTAGAAGGTGGAGAAGAATATGTAGAAGATGAGGAGGGGGATGTGGTTGGAGAAGGAGATGGGGACGGAGATGATTTTGCGAAGAAAATAGGTGTAATGTTCTCGTAAGAGGGCATTATGAAGCTGACACATTTTGCCGTTCTATCGGCTGATTTGTCAGCTCGATTGCGAAGGGCGGATAAATTTTCACTTTAGTAGTAATGTCAAGTTGTTCTGAGAGGATTAAGTTAAAAGTTTTTTAGTTGTATGTAAAACTGATTGAATGGGAATTTTTCTTGTGCTTGGGGTGATTAGCTTTAGCCCTTGAGCTCTGCTTGCCCAGAAGGCACGATTGTAACAGTAGAAATTTAATAAGAAACCTGCTGCTTTTTCTAAATTTCGGTTCTCACTGGTTCAGTTCAGAGACCAGCCTAGTCAGTGCTACTAGTAGGTACAGGCATTACATTATTATCTGATATGCCTATTTTAGAGTAAACTACACAATTTTTTTAATTCCATTAGTGGATGTTTGGTTAAAAGTTAGGAGCGAGAATTACAAAATAAGAATGGAAATAAAAAAATGAAATTGGGAGTAGAAATGATTATCTTTTTTTATAATGTTCTTTGGTTTAATAAATTAGTGTAGAAATAGAAATGAGTAGGGGTGAACACGGTTCGGGAAAATCTAAAAATTGATAAAATTTTAGAACCTTAACAAAGTCGGGAATTTTTAAAATGATTTTAATTCCGTATTATAAATTTATACGGTTTGGTTTGGGGATCTTATTTTTCGGTACTGTTCGGTTGTAACGATTCGATACAATTCGGTTCGAAAATCACTAGAACTATAAATATAATTTTGAATATAAATCATACAATTTTTTTTAGAGATGCGTAATTTGATATAAAATTGCAAAACTGTATATTAAGATTAATTTTTTAAAGAGTTACATTTCAATTTCATGCTTCTCACTTGAAAATTTAAATTAGATGAAAATCAATTATAAAGACATATGTAGTTCTTAATTATTTGGCTATTCTAAAAGTAGTTACAGTTATCAAAAGTTAACTAATATTTTGTATATATGAATATTATGTAGCTTAATTTTCTTGAAATTTGTATATGCTTTAACAAAGAAAGAATGACAATAATAACATGTTACAATTAAATGGTTTTTTGACAAACGTCATCTAAATTGGCTACTACTAAAAAAATAGATGAAATCTTATGTACTCCTTCGTATTGTGAACTCAGAGCTACCATGAATTATAACTTGACAAATCTTTTTAGTTTATTTTATTTGTTGTATTTTATAATTTTTTTTAATTTTTTTAAAATGTTAAAAATAAATGTATATTATAATAAATAAAAAGTTGTCATTAGTTTCAAAAGAAAAGTTGTCATCTTATTTCTTTTCTTTACAATAATATATATTCTATTAACTTAAG
The DNA here is from genome assembly GCF_937616625.2 of Mercurialis annua. Classification (NCBI taxonomy): domain Eukaryota; kingdom Viridiplantae; phylum Streptophyta; class Magnoliopsida; order Malpighiales; family Euphorbiaceae; genus Mercurialis; species Mercurialis annua. The sequence goes on along the minus strand of NC_065570.1, from coordinate 49,801,815 downwards.
TATCATGTTTGTATTTATTTTAATATCAATAAATGAATTGTATGATTAACTTAAGTATCATGTTTGTATTTATTTCTTTTCTTTACAATAATAAATGAATGAAAAAATTAATAACAAAACAAATATAACAATATCAAGAAATAAATTGTTTTTCATTGTTTATTTATTATGACGAAACTATCTTGATAAAATGACAGATGAAGTTCACCATAAATTTAATATAGCAATAAATTTAATAGTTATTAAATAAACTTAAAATCAACAGTAGCGTCTCATCAGTGTAAATTCGAAATAGTTACAGACAATACTAATATAATATAAATGATTATTAAACATTGTATGAATGTTATTATATGATATTTTATAGTGATTTTTAATTATGTCATAGTAAATATGTCTAAATGTTACTATAATTGATGGAAACAATGGTGGAAACCAAATTTTAAAATAAATACTATAAACCGAGTCGTACAGGATCCGCTCCAGAGGCGAAACTAGGGAGGGTCGAAGAGGGTCGGCCGACCCTCCTCTCCGGAAAAAAATTAAAAAAAAAATAGAAATTTTAGGTTTTTTTTCAGTAGGGGTGGTTATAACCGCCCCTAGAAACCGCCCCTACACATGTTAGGGGCGGTTTTTTCTTTGTAGGGGCGGTTAAAACTGCCCCTAAAACTACAAATTAATAAATTTACTTTATATTTACAGCCGTTTGATTTTTTAAATAGCCGAACGTATAAATTTCGACCCTTCTGAGTTGGAGTCCTGGTTCCGCCACTGATCCGCTCATTCGAGTGAATTCAAGTACTCCCCAAGGTGAAAGTCCAAATATAATAGCATCCGAGTCCTAAAAACTTCACCATTACTGAAGACTGCTCAAGGGGATTCGCCCAAATTCCAAGTAAGACCGAATCTCATAGGATTCGGTAAGATCCAAAATTGAGTTCAAAGCGCGTCGCCGAAGGACTTCATAACATGGAAACAGAATAACTTACGAAATTACTTTCTTACTTGAAAATATACTCTTATATATAAAGATAAACCTATTTAAAAAGACACTCCTAAAATAGAACTCTTATTAAATAAAAAATCATTTTCTTATTCAAATATATACAACTAAATAGGAATCACTTTCCTATTCAAACTCTTACAAGGCGTTCATCATGCACTATATAAAGACATGAGGTATGCCTACAATCACAACTGAATTGAATATAAAAAATACGCTGTTTGCGCCTAGTCCGAATTAAATATCAGAGAGTTAATCGGATAACCACCGTCTGATTGACCATTTACTCTATTTTGCAGGTTTAACCTACGATCAAGAGGACATACACCATCAATTGGCGCTGTCGGTGATAAAAGCTTGAAAACTTCAAATTCCAAAGAGTTTTTCTGAACTCGAAAAGTAATCTTATTATGAACTCTGACAGACTAAATCTCAAAAATAAGCAACTGATAGATCCAAAAGACTTGAATCAGACGCTGGGACAAGGTTTAAACACCAGAATCAACACCTCCAACACTTCTAATGTCACTGGAGTTGACGCTATAAATATCACCGGATTGAACACAACCGCGACAGGGAGTTCTCATCAGAACAACCTGAATTCTACCCTACAATATCAAACACAATAGATTAAGGTGGATTGCTTTCCCTAATCTGGACGGAACTGGAACGCCAACCCTAACTCGGTTTTTTCAGAAATTTACCACGATACACTGAAAAAGATGCTGGAAATATTTCAGGCCAACCTGAACAAGATTGCGGAAGAAGCTAAAAGATATGCAGACCCTTCCTACTGTTGGCAAAAATCAAAACTTCATCGTTCATAGATAAAGAAACCAAGTAACGAAAAACATTTATAGAAGGAGATTGCCACTGAAGCCTACAGGTCTCTATAAAAGCGGTAATAATTTGAATGGTATCGGGATGAAGTTCTCCTATAGCGACATTTAAATCGCTACAAAGCTCGGCGATGAAGAGATCTAGAGGAAACCTAAGACCGGCTATAAGCTGCTTCTCAAAGATTATAGACAACCGAGACAAACTAGGATAACAGAACGACCTCGTATGAAAATTGGGTCCCCTAACCCTGTAGCCTTCAGAAAATAATATTTTAAAAGAATCACCAAAACGTCCTCCTCGGATAAAAGACGGCTTTGTACTTTCCATAACAGCAAACTGAACTCTCATTTTCTTATTTGGCGACATCTAAAGGCGGGAAAATATAACTAACAACAAAAATTGGAATTTGAAAAGAAAGGAAGATCAAAATGAGAAAATAAAAATAAAAAAAATGAAGAACACCAAGAAAATGCAAAACTAAAAGGAAAAAAGAGAACACAATAATAATTGAAATACTCCTAAAAAAACACGATGAAAGCTATAAATGTACCTAAAATTAAATAAAGAAAAGCAAAAGATGGAGATCAACGACAAAGATTCAAAAATATGGAAAAAATATAGAGAAAATACAAATATGAAGTAGCAAATAACAAAAAGTGGAATAAAAAAAAATTTAGAAAAGAAGGAACCCTATAATAAATGAACATATGTACGCATTATATCAAATAAAGCTACGTGGCTCAAATCCAAAAATAATAGCGAACACGTGTCAAAAAAGCAAAAGACAAGAAAATAAAAAAAATTCAAGTGGCAAGTAAAACGACTCGCTAAAAAACAAAATGACTCGCCAAATAAAAGCTAAAATAAATAAGGCATAAATACCAAGACTTTACCTCACTTGTAAATGGGCTAATGATGGAAATCAGTAGGGGTGTAAATGAACCGAGCATAGCCGAGTTTTGGAATGTTTATGTTCGGCTCGTTTAGCGAATAAGGTGTTCATCTTCAGTCGAACTTTGAACGGAGTGTTCATGTTCGGTTCGTTTAGATTTTATAATGTTCATGCTAGGTTCGTGTTTAGCTCGTGTTCGTTCGTTTAGCCGCAAAATGAACAAGTTCGCGAACGAGCTCACGAACGAGCTCGATAAGTACTAAACGAGCTTGTTCACGAAGAAGCTCTTGAACGTGCTCGATAAGTACTAAGCAAACTCGTTCGCGAGCCCGCTCGTTTAGCGGGTAAACAAACACGAGCTGTTAAACGAATAAACACGAATATGAGCTGAATAAATTAAAAACAATCTAATCGAACTCGTTCACGAATATGAGTTGAATAATGAGAAACATAATTGTATAAATTAATTTAAATATGAATTAGTTCGCGAACACCTAATCGAGTTTCTAAACAAACTTGTTCGTGAACTATATATGAGCTCGTTCACGAACTCTTAATCGAGCTCATTGACGAGCTTGTTTATGAACTCTTATTCGAGCTATCCGTGAACGAAAACGAGCCGAACATCAGTATGTTCATGTTCGGATCGTTTATATTAACGAACATGAAATCAAGCTCGAGCTCAGTTTGTTTAGAATATGAACGAACATGAACCGAGCTCTTATCGAGCCGAACACCGAGCTGCTCGCGAACGGCTCAGTTCGTTTACACCCCTAGAAATCAGATTCTAGAATAAGAACTATAAACTGAGTCGTATGGATTAACTCATCCGAGTGAACCCAAGGGCTCGCCAAAGGTGAAAGCCCAAAGATAACAATACCTGAGTTTTAGAGACTTTGCCGTGACTGAAGACTGCTCAAAGGATTCGCCCAAATCCCCAACAAAACCAAATCCCATATGATTCGGTAAGATCCAGATTCGAGTGCAAAGCACGTCGCTGAAGGACCTGCTTACACGAAAATGGAACAATATCTAGAAAACCAAATGAAATCACTTTCAAAATTGGAAAATATTATTCCTATTTGGAAAGATAACCTATTTACGAAGATATTCCTAAACATGACTCTTATTAAACAAGGGATCGTTTTCCTATTCAAACATATACAACTAAATAAGAATCACTAGTTTATTCCAACTCTTATAAGGTATTCATCGTGTTTATATGAAGATATGAGGTATGCCTACAATCACAACCGAATTGAATATAAAAAATACGCTGCTTGAGCCTAGACTAACGTAAGCATTAGAGAGTTATTAGGACAACCACCGTCCGATTGACCATTTACTCTATTTTGTAGGTTTAATCTATGATCAAGAGGATAAACTCCATCAATAATAACTATCAATATTTATAGCTATAGTTTAAGCGATTAATTTAACTCTAGATTGTCTCATGATCATTACTAAAAATTATCAATTTGTTCCACAAAAAATATCCTATTAAATTTAAATTGTTTAGTCTTGATAAAATTACATTATTTTTATATAATAATGAAATATATTAAATAAATATAATTAACATTTATATTTTTTTTATAAATATAAAATAATTGTATAGTATAGTTTTAATAATATAATATGCATGAAAATCAATTGTAATTTTTATTTTAAATTAAATTTCAAATCAATTTTTTAAAATTATCAAAATAATATTAATATAGCAATTAGTATATAATATAAAGGGATAATGTTAAAAAAATCACGAATTTTACATGTGTTTTCATTTTTTTTCAATTTAATTTAATTGAGTTTTAGTTTGTTTAAAATTAGGTTTAACTAGAGCTAATTAGGTAGAAAGGGGTGAAAAAATGCTATATGGTTCATAAATATAAAATTAGTAAATATTTAAAATATTAAGATTATTTTTGAATCTTTTTTTATAAGATTATAAGAGACATGTCAGCAAGTGACGTTAGGTTACAATATTAATGGACGAAGAGTTTAATTGCTCAGTTTTAAAACAACAGACGCTTAATTATGCCAAAATTAATTTAAGAGAAAACTATGAGGGTTGTTTTGTACCTTTTACCTAAAATTAAGATAGTCACGGCCGGATACAATCTTAACTTGTATTTATCAAAATCATAAATTAAATTAATAAAAAAAGAACATTATTTCTGCACTACTACTAGCACAACTTTCAATTTCTCTATCGCTTGGTTTCGTTTTTAGGGCAAATTAAAAATTTTAAAACCCCCCCAAAAATTGGCTTCTTTTTGACTCTCAAACCCAAACCCGAACCCACACAAAAGATCTAATTTAGCAATTTTATATATTATTTACCCAATCGCTCATCTTATTTCAGGTACTTCGATCTCCATCTTCCCTCTCTTAAACTTTATTTTCAATTTTTGTTTTCCATTATTATGTAAGCTCGCATTTAGGGTTTTTGGGATTTATTTTTTTAAGAATTAACTGGATTTGATTTTTAAGTTTTTGTGGTAATGTAATATAAGAAAATTCGGATACTGTTTGGTTTGGTGTTTTTAGCTTTATGTTTTGTAATTTAATTTATGTTTAGTAGCTTAAGATTAATTATTCGGTAATTAAATGTACAGAAAATTTGTTTGACAAAATTTGGTTAAACGTAGACTGAGTTAAGTGATTTTTATGTGGGTTTTGAAGTTTGTTTGACAAAATTTTGTTGCTGTTATTTTCTGGATGCAGGGCAAGATACTGTGGAAAGAGTTTTTTTACCAGTCTATACCTTTGATTGAAGACGAAATACAGCTGCTTCTAAGCGAGGAATGATCTTTCCTTAACCTTTTGACGTTTATGCAATGTCGGGGTTACTTAATGTATTTATGCTCTTCTCTATAAATGCTTTGTTTTATTTGCATAAGTCTATTAATTTAGGCTAGGTAGCACGAACACGGGAACGGGACACTTGGACACAAATACCGTTAAACAGTGTACTTTTAAGGTTTCCTATATAGAAAATGAAGTTTCATGCCTGAAACGCCGAATTTTCAACGGGAAACGTTGATTGAATGAAGTGTTCGTGCTACTTAGAGTTAAGGTCGTTTTGTTACTTCTGGTTTTATTAATAAGAAGACTTTCTTTAGGGGGAGGTACTATTTATTCATCAATTAGACTCAATTTTTTTAGTTTGTCGCTGAATTCTGAAAGACGTTAATGCACGTTGTTATGATGCTGATGGGTTTTTGTTAGAATTTATATGTGGCATCTTAAGCATGCATATTTTTTTCATTACAAATTTTGCGACTTAGTATGCAGTGTCCGTGAGTGACTGATGTGCATCAGTGAGGAAATGTGTGATTCTGTGCTTGATTTTGAAGCAATTTGTTATTTCCAATTTTCTGTTGGACTTAATTTTAGATGATTGAAGATCTTTTTATTTGCTTAAATTCTGGTTGTTTGCATCAAATGAAAGAATTTACTAGGTACTCATAACTTATAGATATTGATTTTATACATTTTGAAATGTACACCGAGTTCATGATTAGAGAACTATTTTTAAAAACCTTTTCTTGATTTCTAAAATGTAAACTATAATGTAACTTTAAAATGCATCATTTAGAGAACTTGGTCAAACATAATTTTTCCTACACCAATACAACTTTATATCTTAAACCATGCCCTTTTTGCTAAAAGCTATATTAGATTTTGTATTTGTTAAGTTTCTAGTCAAAATGATTTGCACTGTTCTATAAGATCCAGGAATAATGTAGGGAGATGAAGAAGTGAATAAACCCTTTAAGATCTCTACCTTGTTATTGCAAATTTTCTTAGATTTCTTGTCCTTGATGGAAGCTTCTATCCCTTGTTGTTGTTTCGTTTTTCTGTCATTTTGTTTTGGAGATTTAAATTAATCATTCGGTTTTGGGTTGTCCTCTTTGGTACATCATATCAGTTTGTACTGAAGTTTTTCGCGCTTTTGCTGCAGTCTTCTCTAAACAGTTCTGCATCAAATCTTCCAGACAGTACTGGACGTTCTTTTGCTTCATCTTTCTCTGGCCAGTCTGGTGCAGCATCACCTGTTTTTCATCATACTGGTGAGCAGAATTAGGGTCTGTTTGAGATAGATGTTTGGGGTCAGAAAAGCACTTTCAGAAATGTTTCAAATAATTGTTTGTTTTTTTACTAAAAATTACAAATCTTCTCTTTGGGAAAAGGAAAACGTCAATTTACTGCTTTTCTCAAACATCAGTTTTCAAACTCAAAATAGTTAATTTTTTTTCTTTGAAAAGCACTTTTCTCTAATTAATTACCAAACACCCGGTTGATAGATGTGCTATAGCTTCATTGCATATTCTTTGTGTGTGTCTGTAATTGTGAGTTTACTTGCAGGAACCCTTCAAGGGCTGCATAATATCCATGGGAGCTTTAATGTCCCCAACATGCCAGGTACTTTAACATCAAGAAACTCTTCACTCAATAATGTTCCTTCTGGTGGTGTTCAACAACCTACTGGGAGCCTCTCTAGCGGGCGGTTTGCATCCAATAATATGCCTGTTGCTCTTTCTCAGGTACTTATAGTATGATGTGAATTGGTGAATGTAGTGAACTAGGAAGCAAATGTCTTTTTTCGATGGTCGACATTATATTGTTTTCCATGCTATGAACTTTGCAGTTATCGCACGGAAGCTCTCATGGCCATTCAGGAGTTGGGAACAGAGGAGGTATAAGTGTTGTAGGAAATCCTGGATTTAGTAATAATACAAATGGAGTTGGTGCTTCTATTCCTGGAATTCTTCCAACCTCTGCTGGAATTGGTAACCGGAATGTTGTTCCAGGATTGGGAGTATCCCCGATTTTGGGAAATGCAGGTCCTCGTATCACAAGTTCAATGGGTAACATGGTTGGTGGGGGAAACATAGGAAGGAGCATAAGCTCGGGAGCAGGATTGTCTGTTCCTGCTCTGGCATCTCGACTAAATCTAACTGCAAATAGTGGATCTGGAAGTTTAAGTATGCAGGGACAAAATCGATTAATGACGGGTGTTCTACCACAAGGTATTATAGTTTGAGGAAATTCAATTAGTGCCTTATATGTTGACTAAAATTAATTGGGATTCGGATAAGATTCACCAACCATTGTGCTGGCTTGGATATTCAGTTAATGCTTTGAAGCTTATATTGTTTTGAGATTGAACTTTTTCCACTATTAAATGATTGTTTTTTTGCTGAAATAACACTTTTGCTGAATGCTCCTGGAATATCTAATTGTTGCTATTTTGCCACCAAAGTTTTCATTACTGTGTTCCTTTATAGAGGAATTGGTAACTGTAATTTTATATCTTTGATAGGCTCCTGTTATTGTACCCTCCTTCAAGATCAATAAATACAATCCTGAATTTTGATATATACTTTAGTGACTACTGATTTATACACTGTAGTTTTGGAGGATAGTCGAGAAGTCTTTGAGTAGCTTATAGCATGCTTAAGTAGAATGTACTGTTATCTCTTTGTGTTACTTTCACATGATTAATTATTGGATTTAGTTGTTAGTTCTGTTATGGTTAATTTTATAAATATTCATGTCCGTGGGCTTTCTTTCTCGGGATACTGGTTTCCAGTGTGCATCATTGCTATAGAAGTCAATTTTTCCTATCATTTTTCACCTTTCTGACAGCTCGATGTCTCCATTTCTCTTTTCCTCCTTTCTTTTTGTGGATTTTAGTTGTAATTGCTTATTTAGTTTTGTCTACATTTACTTGTGTAAGTGACACATGTTGAATTCAGGATCTCCACAGGTAATTTCGATGCTGGGAAATTCTTATTCTAGTGCCGGTGGCCCACTTTCGCAAAACCATGTGCAAGCAGTGAACAATCTCAGCTCCATGGGGATGTTGAACGATATGAATGTTAATGATAATTCCCCCTTTGACATAAATGAATTCCCAGCGTTGAACAGTCGTCCTAATTCTGCTGGAGGGCCTCAAGGACAATTGGGTAATGAAACCTGAGTTTGTTATATGGCTTTTGGCTGTTTCTACTAGCTACTCTGATCTGTAATTGGGGTTTAATCACGAGGCACCAAATTTTCAGGTTCGTTGCGGAAACAAGGTCTTGGTCCTATTGTTCAACAAAATCAAGAATTTAGCATCCAGAATGAAGATTTTCCAGCATTGCCAGGATTTAAAGGTTCCTCGGTTTCTTTTGGATTTCTTATTTACTCTATTGCATAGTGTTTGTGTTGATCTTGACATTAGATTCTCTTCAGGTGGTAATGCTGATTATACAATGGATATACATCAGAAAGATCAACTGCATGATAGCACCATGTCAATGATGCAATCTCAGCACTTCCCTGTGAGTCGAGGTTTCTAAATTTGGTCACTTACATGTTACCTGTTATATTGTTCTTACGCTTTGTTGCTTCTCCCTGCAGATGAATAGGTCCGCTGGATTCAATTTGGGGGGCAATTTTCCATCTTATCGTCCGCAGCAGCAGCAACAACATGCTCCTGCTGTTAGTAGTAGCGGCATCTCGTTCTCATCTGCAAACAATCAAGATCTTCTTCATGGTTCAGACATTTTTCCGTCTTCACATTCATCCTATCACTCACAGGTGTGGAAATGTGTTGCTATAATTTACAGGAAATGTCCTTTTTCAGTTCTGAATTATTGGCATTTTATGATTTTTTAATTCATCTTTTGTCTATTATTCAGACAAATGGACCCCCAGGGATTGGATTGAGACCTCTAAACTCGCCAAATACAGTTTCAGGTATTGGATCATATGACCAGTTCCTCCAGCAGTATCAACAACACCAGAACCAGTCCCAGTTCCGACTACAGCAAATGTCCGCAGTTAATCAGCCATATAGGGATCAAGGCGTGAAATCTATGCAGGCAGCACAATCTGCTCCTGACCCATTTGGGTTACTTGGGTTGTTAAGTGTTATAAGGATGAGCGACCCTGATCTTACCTCCCTGGCTCTTGGAATTGATTTGACAACTCTTGGATTAAATTTGAATTCAACGGAAAATCTTCATAAGACGTTTGGCTCTCCATGGTCTGATGAGCCTGCTAAGGGCGATCCTGAATTTAACGTGCCACAATGCTATTATGCTAAACAACCTCCTCCTCTACATGTAAGTTTCTTTTTCTCTTTAATATATTTTTTTATTTAAAATGTATATTTGGCTTCTTCTTCCTGCTCTTACTACAGTTGGATATGGTTGCAGCAAGGCTACTTTTCAAAGTTCACAGTGGAAACTTTATTTTATATATTTTACAGGTTTGGTTTCTTGATTGAATGTGTTGCTTTTGTTCTAATTTTCATATTTAGACACTCACGTCTTCTCTCTTCTTGTTCCTGCACTTTCAGCATGCCTAAGGATGAGGCCCAGTTACATGCTGCTAATGAACTGTAAGCTCCCAGCCTCTGTTTGGTGTTTCCTTATTTCCATGTAGCCTCCTAAGAGTTTTATTATGCTGACATCTTTTAATCTGCATGGATTTGTCTCAAACAAGATTTTCTTTTTAATTTTTTTGACTCGTAGATCTATAATTTACTGTTGGCAAATGATTTTTTCTATCCCTAACTTCAACCATTTTGTCAAATGTTTCCCTACAAATAAATTTGGCTAGTCTGATCTGTCAATTTTGCGAATTGGGACAATTATATCTGGAGTATGTCTAGTATGACGTTGATTTACTTGATTGGTCAGCTAGAAAAGAGAAATGTCATAGTTTTGATTGAGCTGAGGTTTAGGAGTGTTTATCCCACACAACTGATGTGCCACGTCATTTTTACAACAAGCCAATAATCATTTGCGATAGGGAATCTTTATTCGTTGTTTATTTTTTTATCATTAAACATTTGCACATGGCTAACGCCTTATTGGTTTGTTGCACGAATGGCGTGGTGCAACAGGTCGAGGTTTAGATATAATTGTCCTTACCTGTAAACTTGATAGACCTGTACAATTTTTTTTAGAGATGTATTTGCAAAATCGAAGTTATGGCTAAAAAAATCATTTTGCATTATAGCTATAGGTACGAGGCTATTTTGATAATGATGATCGAAAACCTTTTTTTTTGGTTTGTTTTCGCAGTTATAACCGAGGTTGGTTTTATCACAAAGAGCACCGGTTATGGTTCATAAGAGTTGCTAATGTAGAGCCACTTGTTAAGTCAAATACGTATGAGAGAGGATCTTTCCACTGTTTCGATCCAAACACATTTGAAATAATCCGGAAGGTATAAGCTGGTTTACACTCTTAAGTCATTTGCATGTCTGAAATTTTTATTGCATTCTGACATCCTATACATTTGATATGAATTCAGGATAATTTTGTTGTTCATTACGAGGCATTGGAAAAAAGACCGGTTCTACCTCAACATTAACAACAATTTCCATTTACAATGTAAAGTTTCAGTTATGTACACTCATTCGTTAGAATGTCGGTCAGTTTGCAGCATTAATGGTACTCGACTTTATAATTTTTAGCAATTGTCTTGTCAATCTTGTTCTCTCTATTAAGTCATTTCTAGCAATATATCGCATATTAGTTGTTTTTTTTTACAAATAAATTCGCATTTTAGTTATTTAGAGATGAAATTTGAAAAAGCCAGATTAGTAACATCTTATTGCTTGTTCTCCATTTCTTGGGACAATCTGTGGTTTCCCGTTTTTGATCGACGACTACGAGATTATACTTCTGGGCACTTCTCTAGGTGGCATTTTCTGTACATGTTTTATCTACCAACTGGGATTTGAGTAGGCATATTCAGAGGAATTATGGCAGTGCCATTAATACCAAGGTTTTTAATTTTAATCAATTATTAGTGCACTGATTTTTACTCTTATAATAATTTTAGTTTCTTATGTTTAGACAAATTTTAGTTGTACTGTTCTGTGTACCATGTTCTGTGGATTCCGTATAATTATCCCATGCAACAGACGTGCCACATCATTTTACAACAAACTTCTTTTTTTCCTATTTAAATAATCAATATATGTTTAAAATAGGATTTCCATATTTATAAATGTGAGATTTGTTGTAAAATGACGTGGTTTATCGGTTATACATGGGAATTTTTTTTGTGATTTTGATTATATGTTATAGGCTTGTTCTACTTGCGATTATAAATGATTGTGGATTTTGAAAGTTATTCATTCAAAGCTTAATTATTTAAAATTACGAACTTAGTGTGTTTTGTAATTTTAACATGGACATTTAATTTTTGCAGTTTAATGCATGATCTATTTTTTTCGCATCCAAAATGCCGAACAATTTTCCATTAGAAAAATGATGTAGATACTGGAATATACAGTAAAAAAGTTGGTGTTTGATGTTGCTAAAGTTAAAAATCTATGTCAAAATTGCAAACACATTAAAATTTGTGATTGTTAAAGCAATTAAACTTTGGCTTAATCACAAAAAAACCCCCACTTTTTAGCCCCTTTTCAAATGCACCCTGACGTTGCAATTTTGTCATTTGCACCCTAATCCGCACCTTTGGTTTTCAATTCCACCCTCAAGTACTAAATTGATCTCTTTTTCATTTGAAAAAAGTTAAAATAAGTCATCCATTTTTAACTTTTTATGTGGAAAAGAGTTCAAACGAGTACTTTATAAGGGTTTTTATGAATTTTTTCCGAGTGAAAAAAGTCCAATTTAATTTTGAGGGTGGAATTGAAACCCAAAGGTGCGAATTAGGGTGCAACTGACAAAATTGCAACGTCAGGGTGCAACTGAAAAGGGGCTAAAAGGTGAGTTTTTTTGGTGATTAAGCCTTAAACTTTTATTCAATTTGCTCAAAAGTAAAACATGTGTATTCAAGTTGGCATATGAGTCTAGTACTTTAATTTTAATCATTGAAAAACGAATCCTATAAGTTATATTCTCCCATAAGCTCCTGAACTTCCATGTTGTCGAAGCAGCTCCTTGAGCTCTTCCTCGTCAATGTCTTGCGACACAGGCTGATGACTAGTAACGACAGCATTGACAGTGTCCGAAACATTAGCTTCTCCACTTGCTGCTCCTGCAGAAAACGCATTTTCTTGAATTATTAACAGATTTACTAAAGAACCATTTGGAGCCGCAGCTGTTATAACGATTGGTTCATCCTCCGTGGGATGTACTGGCTTGACCATTGCTGATGTGCTTATCGGCAATGCGGAAGAACTATCTTCTTGAGACTGAAGTTGTGCACTTGCGCCTGCAATGCCGCCTGTGATCTCCGTTTCTGGTGCTTGCCCTTGGCTCGACGACGGTTGCTTGTAATTGAAGACATATATTATGATTATCACTGCAATTACTAGTAGTATGCCTATTGGTATGCCAACGGCTAACCCAACTATAAGTGCTGAGTTCTTTTTCTTTCTTTGCTGCAGGTTTATGTTTCCATCTATGCTGAATGTATGACAAAAACAAGGATTTCAAATTAGGAATCAAACATTTTTCGTATGTTTCAATTTCGTACCAAGTCTTCAATTTGTATTTAAATGGTACGAAAAATTTAAATTTCATTTCAAGCAATGCTACTTATCGCATTTCAATATGATATGATGACCGAATAAGAATATGCTGCCCCGTCGGTTGCTATGTTTGTCATAATATCAGCGTAGCCTGATGTGGCATCTTACATTATCATACGCTCTTATCAATTGCCACATAAACTAATTTTATTTTAGTAAACAGTTTGACTTGAAATTAAAATTAAAATTAGAATTTTAGTATCATTTTAATATCAATTGAAGTTTACATACGAATCGAAGTTATGGTAGCAAGTGAAATATAGGGAAAATGTTTAGTATCACTGACTATTAACCCTCGACTTACTAGTAGGTGAGTTTGTTGTTGTTAGCAATACTCCGTGGAACATCTCCAGAAAAATCATTATCTCGAAGGTCACTAATTAAGACACAATAAAATATAAAAATGAATTAGTTCTTGGATTACAATTAGCTTTTTAAGTGATTTGCTTACGGAAAAAGCTATCATAAGTTTGTGGTGGATTCTTCAATGTGTCAATTTACTGTTGTGACGGAATTTTCCGTCATAACATCAAAAATTATGTGTGACACTCATTTTTGTGACGGCGGAAAATCTGTCATAAATTCATCATAGATGACAGTTTAGAACGGATTTCGCCGTCATTAATTTGTGATGGATTACATTTTCTGCGTTAGAATTATTTGTTACGCTTATTTTTGCGATAACCAAAAATACGTCACAAAACGCCTGTTTCTTTGTAGTGTGTGCCGTTATGACTTACAGTAAATTTAGATTAGGCAGATTTCCAAGGAAAACTGGAATTGGACCATCAAGGCTGTTGTTTGACAGATTTCTGATAAACAAATTACTATTAAAAAAAGAACAGAAAAATATTAATAAGTTTATTTAAACATGACAAGTATATATCACTCACATTGTTTCAAGCTCTTGCATTTTGCTGAAGTCAGGGAGAGGACCATTCAGACCATATCCTGTCAAATTTCTTCAAAAACAGCCCAAGAATATGATTCTGTTAAAAAAATGAAAAGATTTTATTCTACTTCAACATAATATTCAGTCAAAACAGGTAACTATAATACATTGAAGTCACCCTTGGCGGGTCAAAGCCGTCGCAGCTCAGCCATTGCCATACAGTATCACGCGGCAGACAGGGCTCGCCGCTCCATCCTTGTAGCTGCTCAAAGGAGTTGATGAGAACTGCTAAACCATCCACTGTTTCGACAAGAACTCACTTTAAGTTACAAAATATACAAGCAAAGGGTAATTCCGGTTCTTGAACTCGTGGAACGGAGACATTTAAGTCGATGAACAAGTAAAAGAAAACATCTAAGGACGAAATAAAGAAAAAATAGAATGTACAGAGACCTTAATTAGGATAGGTTTTTTTTTTAGACTTTAACTCCTATAAATAAATTCAGCGTACCACATGTACTTATGCGTTTTCAGAGCTCGTGAAAAACAACGGTGAAGATATTAAACACAAAATTGTTGGAATTAGTATAAGATATTAAACAAAAAATACAAACATGTTGAATTTACAATACAATATTAAATAAAAATATTTACACGGTTGCCCTCTATACGCTCTTAAAATAAAAGAGTTAGTGTGATTGAACTTATTCTAGAAAGTTGTAGGCTAAATTATCAAAATAGATTAAGTTACTAGAAAACAATAAATTACTGATGGAATTTCTTGACGAAAGTAAAATCCATCGCTAAATGATAATTTGCAACGATTTTAGTGACGCAATGCCAATAGATAAGAAATTTAACATTTCCGATGGCGCTAATAGATCAAGTCGGCAAATAAGGCGCCATTTTAGCGCCAATATTTACCGAACGGCTTTAGCGATGAATCCATCGGTAAATGTGGCGTGCTGTGAGCTCCAAAAAGTGTGAGGGGGGTAATTACCGACCACCATAAATATCAGTCGGTAATTACCAACAGCCACTTACGTCCATCAAGAATATTTTGGTAATCCGGTGACAAATATTTCCCGTTCTATTGGTAATCCGTCGGGAAATCTTTTTACCGAAACGGAATATTAGTATATTTCCAGACGGAAAATGTCTGCGATAGCTTGTTTTCTATTAGTGCTATATGACTCCAATCCACCTACTCAAAAAAGTTACAGATTAGGCTTATATGACAAGAACACAAGGCTAAAGAGTTGCTTACAATCATCCTGTGAAGTTCCGGCACCAACAAGCGGATCGGTCGCTGTATATACTTCAATTGCACTGATTATTGGGGGTAATGTGGATTCTAAAGTTGGAACTAGAGAAACAATCAATGAACCAAAAGATTGAGTATTTATCATATAGCCAGTGCAGTTTTTGTACTGTGGGGTAATAGTAAATTCAAGGGCATCATTCACATATAAATAAATGTTCCTAATAGCATTAGGATCTTGATCTATTTCTGTGAAATAAAAATCGACATGGTACAGGCGATTTGTTCCGTCGAATTCGAAAGGCGGAAAAATAATAGATTCTGTTGGAAGTTGAGACTGAACAGCTTGAATTATTGTCTCATCAGGAGGTTCATTAACAACTGTGTAGTCTAGGGTTGTGAAATTAGCTTGCACTGCAAGTAATCCTGATGGAGTTATCGGCTTCCAAATGCGATTTAATCGATCATTAGGATACCTGGAAATTAAAATTTACAGTATTGTTTATTAGTCATATGCAAAATTTTGTGGAATAGGATGCCTATAATAAAAGCTATAAAATTTAGAAGGTTTTTTAGTTTCTTACCCAAGAATCAAATCAGTGCCACCATAATTATAACGATAACCTATAATCCAGGCTCGATCTTTGCTCATGATAGAGTAAGAATCGTCCGGCATAGCCCAAGCTTCGAGCACGGAAATGAAAGGAAACTGCGTATCCTCGGTTCGTGCCAGACACACACTAATATTTTCGCCTTTGCTCTTGTACATTAGTTCATGAAAGACAGCTCCAGTCATAGAAGTCTCAACAGTAATCCACTTATTTCCATCAAACTCGAGATCAAAACTCGGTGGATTCGAGTTACCATCATAATCACCATAATGAAACATTGCTCGAATGAAGTACCTATCTGTTGTCGGAGCAGGCAGACTATAACAGTTCTTGTTCTGTTCTTTGAAAACGCGAAGTGTCTTCAATTGGTCTAATTTTGTCGGACTATCTGGCGAAATCTGTTTATTTTCGCCTGTTTTGATGAATCGGTCGTCTGTCTGCCAGAGAAGTCCGTTATCGACGTAGCTCCCGTCTGATCCGCAGTCAATTCTGACCCAATTTGTTATGTCTGATTATGTAGAAAAATGTACTGTCAGGAACTCAGGATTAATGAAGCAGGAATCAGAAATTTAGAAGTGTGAAAATTATATGACATACCTTGTGATGGATAAGTTTTGAAGAGAAACATAAGTAGTAGGAAGATTAAAAACTTTGCCATAATTCTGCTGGAATATCTTGAAGTGTGTCTGAAAGGACATATTAATTCAGAATCTACTGACTCTGTTCAGAAATTGAGATGAGAGTTGAAAAATAAAACGTTAGATGTAAGGATTTTTACATATATCTTGAATCTTGTAAGGACTCATTAGATATTATATTTAAAAATCATCTTCTGAGATTAGGTTAAAAACATTGTTCTCCATTGTATTCTGAAAAGTGTTTGGACTTTGTCTTTTCATACTCCTTTATTTTGATTTTGATAATCAACGTTCTAATCTTATTTTAAGTGTGTAGGATCACCTAGAATCACCCACGAGTCAATTCAGACCCTTCTATCGAAAATTGAGTTTTCGATTTTCATGCTGTCCAGTAGCATTTTCGCAACCGCGACATCTTAGTGTCACGGGCGCGACTATAGTCCTTCATGGGCGCGACATTCAAACCTGATCAAACCCTAGTCGACCGTTAGAAGAATCACAAGCGCAAAAGGTGTGTCATGGGCGCGTCTTTTGAAGACCGTTGGAGCTCAACTGATATATTTCTAAAGGCCCATTTGACATGTTGCACTAGCCGTTGGAGATTTTCCAACAAAGCACAAGTCGGGGGCACGACATGTATGTCACGGGCATGACATGCCAGTTTCCTACAAGTGACTTTTGTTTATTAGTGCTTTGCTTGTAGTTTACTCTGGGTATAATTATAAATTTATTCGCAATGTTACAAGATTAATGATTTATAAACTTTAAAACAACAAACTTTAATCTTTAAATCCATCTTTGTCTGTTATAGTTTTGGAGTAAATGTAAACTTCTAATCATTGTAAGTTAGAGTTTAACTTTGAAAATACTCAACACTTGTAAGTTAGAGATTAGGCAAAATAACATAGTTGGTATTTAGCTTGAAAGCACTAAGAAGTTAGTTTACAAAACTCTTTGTGAATCTTAATTAGTTGATTGTAAATCTCAATTTTTGATTGGATAGTGGAGTAGGATAGATTTGTAATCCGAACCACTCTAAACCCTTGTCTCAGTCTCCTAATCCCTTAAACTCTTTTTAAATTCTTATTTCTGCTAAAAAAAAAAAATCTTTCATTCAAGATCGAACACCAAAAGTTTTTCATATCCCATAGAAAATTACAAAAAGACATAGTATTATTTTTTCTTATATTTTAGTTTCGACTAATCACTCAAAAATACCCAACTTTTTTGATTTTTTTAGTTACGGCATAACCTTTTAAAAACATATAGTCTAATTTCAATAAGTACATTCTAATTGTAATCAACTAGACATATTTATATACTAGTGTCGCTTTACGTGTTTTACACGTGACTCGTAGTGTGACTCATCAAATTATCAAATAAAATTTGAAATAATATTATCTTATTAAATATTTAAAATTTTAATTGGTACTCAAATTTTATAATTATAGAAAATTTTAATAGATAATATAAATAGAAAATTAAAATAGTAGTTCATTGAAATAATTTACCTTATTTAAAATTTTATACGATTAAAAAATGATTAAAATAGTAATTATTAAATAGTCAAAGTAATATATTTTTATTACTACTCTAAACAATTATCTCAACATACTAGTTTATTTTAGTTAATACTCTAACTTATCTTGACATAGTAAATTATTTTAGTTAGTACTCTAATTTTAATGATTATCTTAATAGTTTTTAATTAATAATTAAATTTTATAAGTAAAAAGGACATTAACGTTAATGTCATGTCCATCCGTGCTTTTATATATAGTATAGATATAAGCCATATTTTTTGATTTTTTTTTTCATTTATAACCAGATTTAAACTTTTTCTATCGGCATTTTCTTATCAAATTAGGCTACAATTGACGAAAAAAAAAAAAGTTTGATCATAAATGAAGAAAATCAAAAACAATTGGCATTTTTTGAAAAAAAAATATATGAATAGTTGGCTACAAAAACATACTTATCAGAATTAAACGAAAATTAACATTTTAAGAGGTTGGATTATAAAAAAGGTAAATTTAAAAAAGTTCGATAATTTCAACTCATTAGACATTTTAGTTTCATGTAACTGAAACCCGGATATTTCAGGTATCTGTTACCTACATGTCAAGAAGAAAATGGTATTTAACATAATTTCAAGGTTTGATAGTAATTATCCCTCTACATTTTGTTGTAAATGAGAAAGAAAACAAAAATACCGAATAAATAAGACAAGAAATCTGTGGTTCTTAAAATTTCATGACAATTAATACTTAAGAATTTTGAAATTCATTTTGTCAATAATGGCAGTTAGTGTTTGGGCATGTGTGAATAATCCTAAGCTTATTTTATTGTTTTGAAAGCAATGTTTTGATGTTATCTGAGCAACATTGTGCAATGTCGCCATCATCTAACTAATTATATTAAGAATTAATATCAAAAAAATTCACGAAATTTACATGTTTTTTCATTTTAATCACGCAGTTTAAATTTTATCATTTTCATACACGAACTACCATTTTTTCCCAAATTCATACACGACGCTGAAGTGACTCCTTTATTGGTGTAAAATGACCTCCACCTCAGCAAATTACACCAATGGAATTGTGACACCTCAGCACCATGTATGAATTTGGGAAAAAGTGTTAGTTCATGTATGAAAATGACAAAATTTAAACTGCATGATTAAAATGAAAAACATATAAAATTCGTGATTTTTTTTGACATTATTCCTTATATTGATACATTTTTTCATTTATACAAAACAATACAAAGTAAAGTTCGGATATCAAAATGATACATTAAACAAAATTTGGATATTATGAGTATAATTAACCCAAGTTAAGTTTACAGACTAGCTCATAAAATGATACTACAACCTAAAGTTCGGGTATCATGAATTTCCACGTAATAGTCATCATGGCACTAAATCAAACAATTATGTTTTGAATACATTAAACACAACAATGAATTCATTAAAGGGTTTTTCCTGTTGTTTAAGAAAACAGTTTGTGCCTTTGAAGTGTGCGAGCGTGGCAGAGGTTATACCTCAAATTATAATTTTAAAAATAAATCAAGCGATTGTGGAAAGTTTTTAAAGGACGTAAAAAGTTTAATGATTCGTAAAGAAATCTCCTGAAAAACTTTAAAAATTAGCATAAAACTTCTGCAATTAAAAATCTAGAATTCGACACTGCAAATGAAACTAGGACTGAAAGTAATGTCGAAAACAAAAGATTGAATATAAGAAAACTGTAAACTGCGTACAAAAGATTTCATAAAATAAAAGTATTTGGTGGTGATAATCTCCTGAGAGTATTGATTTTTTGTTGAAATTGTCTGGGATTGTAATCGTTGTCTTCTTCTTCATTTTATAGCGCCTGTAGAAACTACCAGATGATAACTGCCCACTTCTCACTCCCACTTCTCCATTTCTAAAAGAAAAAATGTTGGCTTTCTTTATCTATTTAAACTGCCGCTTTCAAGAAAACTGTCAGCACGTGAGATCTTGGGCTTATAGCAACTTGGAGATCTTAGCTTCTGGTCAATTAAAATTCTGACAAAAATATCTTTGGGCTTCTGGCCAATTACACATGGTTTACTCTTTTGAGGATGAATTTGGTCTTTATAGATCTTCTGAAGAATTATTTCTGAGCTTCTGTTTTGAGCTTTTGGCTAAATCTCTAGAATTAGCTTCTGGATAAATCTCTGAAATTAGCTTCCGGCCAAACATCTAGAGTTAACTTCTAGCCAAACCTCTGGAGTTAGCTTTTGGTCAAACCTCTGAAATTAGCTTTTGGCCAAATCTCTAGAGTTAGATTCTGGCCAAACCTCTAAAGTTAGCTTATAACCAAACCTCCAGAGTTAGCTTCTGAGCATCTTAATCACGGTGGCCTTTCTATTGAGAAGAAAATGGGCTTTATGGGCCTTCATGCCACATTTTTAATTGAGGATTTTGCACAAAATACCCCTTTTTTAAAAAATATTTGCAAAAATACTCTGTTTTTTGAAAAATTATTTTTTTACCTTTTTTTTAAGATTTATTTTTTTACTCCGAAATTTATTTTTTTACTCTGAAATTTTTTGTAAAAATACTCCATTTTTTTTAAACTGTTTGAAATTGTATTATAAACGGTTTCGAAAATGTCTACTTTAAAAAAAATTGAAACCTTTTGAAACTGTAATTGAAACTATTTTTTAAAACAGTTTCAAATTATTTTTTAAGAAACGGTTATAAACTCACTAGCTTAGGCTCTGACCCGAGTAGCATGGGGCACGAGAGAGATACCACGTAGAGAAACGCTTGAATTTTTGTCCTAAGTGACAAGTAGCTATATACGTATTTATAACTTTGATTTGAAAGTATCAATAGATACTGTCGAAGAACAATCGGGGCCCTCCCTTCACCACCCCCATGGGGATGGTCTACAGGGTTCAGTTTGAAACCCAATTAAAAACCGTCTTTAAAACGGTTTATAAATGTTTTAAATTTTATTTTATTTCCTGAAATCGTTTGAAACTATTAAAAACTGTATATGAAACATTTTGTAAAATAGTTTCAACTTATTTTTTAAAAAACAGTTATAAACCGTTTGAAACCCAATTAGAAACTGTCTTCGAAACTCTATTAGAAACTGAATTTGAAATATTTTTGTGTTTTTTTAAACTGTTTGCAACTACGGAGTAAAAAAATAAAATGCGGAATAAAAAAATAAATATTTAAATTTTTTAGGTACATTAATAAATTTTCAATTTTTGAGGTGTTTTTGACAAATATTTATAGTTTTTAAGGTATTTTTGTAAATCACCCTTTTTAATTTTGGCGTAACAAGTAGTAATCATTTTTTTATTGATTTCAGAAAGAAAAAAATCCGGATTGGGTTCATCCCTGTAAATAGTAAGTAATCGGGTACAATTTTGGGATCCTCATTTCGGTCAACCGGCCATGAAAGCTTTTACTCGAGGGGGTGCGCCTGTTTACAAATTAATATACAAATTTTATTTGTAATTACAACACGAACTTTGAAACTTGGTATATTAGTACACCAACTTTCAGTTTTTTTGGCAAATTAGTACACCGACCAATTATGCAACAATATGTGGTTGTATATTATAATGTACACGTTAGTGTTTTTCTAGTATGGTGTACCAATTTGCCAAAAAATAAAAGTTGGTGTATCAATATGCCAAGTTTTAAAATTCGTATTGTAATTGCAAATCATAGTAAAGTTCGTATATTAATTTATAATTAACCCTTTATTAAAGGATGTTGATGTGCCATATATGTGTTCAGGTTCCGGAGAATAATTTCGGAACTGCAATTGTCAAATTTAAAAATGATATATTATTATTTGTCAACTTTTAGAAGGGGTATTTAGATTGCAATTATTAAAAATATGAGGATCTTTTTAGCAAATAACCCTAAAATTTCTTTATAAAAAAATTGAATTTATAATTCTCAATATTAACTTTAATTTTTATGTTATTTAGGTCGCAGTTACGAGTAAAACTTCAAAAATGCGACAGAATTAGAAAATGAAGTATGAAAAATTAAAGAAGAAAAATAATTAGTTATAGAAGAAAATAGTAGGACGGGAATAAAAAAGTTTAATCATTCAAAATATTTCATCTTTCTAAATTTTTTTATTTATTATCAAAACTTTTAAAATCATCAATATTAACCTATTTTTTAAATTTTTAATTTCATAGTATGATCTTAATCACCATTTTTAACTACATATTGCACCATAATATTCCACTTTATCTTTTTACCATCAAGAATTCTAAACATGAATGATATTTGAAATTTATTCTACTCCGAATAAAACAAATGGTGCCACAATTAAAATTGAAAATTGAGAAAGGTTAAAAATTTGGACTAAAAATAAAAAAGTTGAAGTATTTTTCAATAATTATGCTTAAAAATGGTAAATTCATAGAATTTGAGATATTTTTGTGGCCATTTCTAATTGCATTACCACTCAGGCGTGGATTTTATTTTCATATATATTACAGCAATGAAGAAATAGGTGTGCATCGGTTGATTTAGTCACAAAACCAAATTAACTGTAATTGAACTCTTCCGTTTTTTATAACCGTAACGTAACTGAACCATAATTGAACCGAAAAAATTATTCAATTCGGTCAGTTATTTCAATTAACTTAATAATTGAATTTCAATAAAATTATTAAAAAAAATTAGAAGTTAGTTAAAATAAAATAATTAATTTTGGTATTAATTTGTAATTATATACAAATTTAGGGGGAAAATTATAAAATAATATAATGTGTGTATATAATTCAGTTGATACCAAGAACAGAAATCAATTAACTATATTTTTTAAAATTATTAACCTTAGCCGAATCAAATTAACAAAAAATCAAATGAAACTAAATTAAAATTTCAATTTGATTCTCAGTTAATTTGATTATACTTGAATAGTTTACAACCCTAGTTGTGACATCAGATGAATCATTCACTAGCTCATTCATTAAATCTACTACTACAGAAAAAAATAAAAGCTTTTAATTTTCTTTTATCTTAGTTGTATGCACTTCAATTTTTGTCATTTGCGGAATATTTCAGGAACAATGTTCTATAAATATACCATATCATCAAAAAGGGTGAAAAACATGCTAAATGCTTCAATGGTATGTTTCTCTTTAATCAACTTAAACTGCCTAGTTGAAGCTTACCTGTTACGTCAACTTCGACCATTGTGATGATCAACTTCCAGCATGGGTGCACGGCGAAACTCAACCCAAATATGATGCTAACTGTCCGAACAAAAAACCATCCAATTCTGCACGTGCTTGCACAGAGTTGCAGAACAACATCCATCGCTGCTTTTCAGAAATAAAAATATTACTATCAGAAATATATCCACTCACATTGGTGGAAACAGTTAGAACGAGATGAGCAGAGTTGTTGCCTTGTCAATGTCGATATTTTCACAGCTTCTACATACGTTCGGATAATTGAGATCATACTATGGCAAAAACAGTTAGGCTTTCAAAACCAGGCCTTTCAGTGGTGGGATTAGATTCTCAAGAAACTCCCTTTTGCTCAAAATTCTATCCGATGTACAGTCTTCTTCCTGAAACACAAGAAGAACGCTGTAAATTAACTAATCATCACCAGAAGATTGGAACTAATGAAGATTCACAGTTCACCATTTTTAACTGATTTGCTTCACCAATTAGACAGAGTAGTCATTATCTATGCACTATCAATGCCGTAGAAAATAAGTTTACCAGATAAAAGACACTATTATCTCCCAACTAAAAACTACGCATTTAACATATTTTCCATTAATAGGGAAGATTACGATCACCTAATGACATTAGGTTAAAGTTACAGTCTTCTACAAATGTCGTAAAAGATCACGGTTTTACGACATTTAGGTATTAGATAACCGAAACCTCCTCACAAATACAAAAGAACAATAATTTTTACCTAATCTCAGGAAGCTATAGTAATAATCCCAAATAAGTATGCCATAGCAAAAAAGTACATACAGATTTCGTAGCAAGCACGTGAACAATGGAAATTTTCCAAAATAACTACAATCATGTCTTTTCTCACCTCACCAGTTGAAGCAGAAACAAGTGATAACAGTGCAACTGTTGCACTTTGATAGTCCGTCAAGATCTTAAAGGCTGAATCATCTAGTTTGTCCTGAAAACATTACATGTCCGCCGAAACATTTAGTATGTAGAATTTGAAACATAATTACTTGTGTTATGCACCGGTCATCAAGTAATGGTGACTTATACATCAAATGCATGCAGAAATATCTTGCAGCATGATAGTCCTAGGAATTACTAATAGCAAAGAAAACTTGAACCAGCATTAGAAAAGGCCTGGTGTTCAAAACCACTTCCTTTCTTACTTATGCCAAATAGTGCATTACATACACACCTTCAAACGAGACACAGCAAAAGAAATAGCTCTTCCTGGCGCTTGAAGGGCTTTATTGTGAACCTATAAACAAGAAAATCCACATGTAAAAGTGGACAAACATAAAAGTTAATATGCAGTAGTGTAGAACGAAAGTTGCATTCAAATGCAAGCATGAACAAAAAGAGAACCTGAATATAGAGTAGGGAGACAACTTTAGGCAGCAGAGCAACTGGATCTGTTTCAGCAGCAACTTGAGCCGTCAAGTCCTGACAGTAAAAAAACAGGCATTGGTATGGTGTTCAAACATACTTCCTTGCTGATTAAACATCAAATGCTCATTTGAAAGAATACAAGCAAGAAAATAGGGAAACTGGATTGATTTCAAGAGACCAATAACCACAGGATTGCATTGCATAACCAGCATTCATTCTATTCAACGACAGACTGTTGGGCATAAAACAGCAGAATTGAACATCTACTTTAATAAACAAGAGAAGAAGACTTTCTGTGAATGACAACGAGTTGAAACCACTCTATGTAGAAGAGCTCACACTCACACATACCTTACGATATGAATGCAGAAGAGTTCTTTCCAATTTTTTGTCAAGCTTTTTCAAGACTAGCCCACTGAAATACAGTCCAAAAGGTAAATGCTAACGTCACACAACACACATAAACAGAGATTGTAGAAAAAACAACACAATCTACTGGGAAACTTAAGACTTGAAATAATACCAGATAAGATAAAATTAAAATACCTCTCCTCTGCCATTTCTCTCAGCGATGTCATGAATCCTTCCACCTCCTGGCACAGAAAATCAAATTGAATATTGCAGTTAATTCCAAAGTGAGATGTAATATCAGTTATCACTTAAACAGGTCATTTTTCATTTAACTAAGATTCAACCCCAAACCAGTTAAAGTTTGGTAATAGTGAACATTTCCTTCTTTCCACAGGTCTGATACTTCAGACGACCTAAGCTTACTACATAACGTTTGACAAGTTTCCTCTATGCCATCATTTCTCTAGAGCCATTAAAAATAGTCTAAACTATCAAATCAACTGAATGCATCCACTTAAAAAATAGATTTAAGGGTGTGTGACAACCCCAAAACCAAAAGCCTAAATATACTGCTGTATTTTATATTACAACTTTCCAATAAGAAGCAAGTACCAAAGTGGAAACTCAACAGACAAATTTATAAGTTCAGGGCTGAAAATAATATACTAAATTCAGGCACAACAAGAAAAAAAGTTGATGTTCTAAACTAAAATGAAGGGAAGTTCTAATATAAATGCTCCCCTTTCTCATTCCTCCATGCCCAATCAACTTCCAACCAAAAGGGAGAGGTTCAAATAGTTTACTGACAACTTCCAATGAACTATTTATCTAGTGAGATTTTCTTGTTTACCTTCCCTTCCAAAGCTTCTACTACTGCAACAGCTTTTTTCAAAAGAGATCCTGAGAAACTTTTTGCCTGCAATAAAAAAAAAGGATAGTATAATTTAATATCTGGTAAATCTCACATGAAAGTAAGTGGTGCAGCAAATAATTCATACTAGAGCACTTCTTTCTGCAGAATTAAGTGTGACAGATTCTGAACTCTGAGTCTCCTCAACTTCAATTCCATTCTTCAATTTATTGTGCTTGTCCTACATATACATTATGGGACCATAATTAACAACAGCATGTATCTTGATTTACTTAAATTAAATCAATGGCGATTTGAAAGAACGTTACCAAATTATAAAAGAGGGTATCTGCAATAGAAACAGCTAATGTTCTTAGTAAATGCCTGTGCAAAATAACCTGCAAGTCATTAAATAACTAGGTTTTACTAAGGTTTTCATCACAAAACAACCTCTTGGAATATTAGCATTTAGCACGATATGTTGAACTATTAGAAGAACTTACTGAAGTTGATTGGTCATCTTCAAACAAATCTAGTGCTTTTT
Source organism: Mercurialis annua (assembly GCF_937616625.2). Classification (NCBI taxonomy): domain Eukaryota; kingdom Viridiplantae; phylum Streptophyta; class Magnoliopsida; order Malpighiales; family Euphorbiaceae; genus Mercurialis; species Mercurialis annua. The sequence goes on along the minus strand of NC_065570.1, from coordinate 49,775,308 downwards.
CATACAGCTGCATATTTAAGAAAGACTGGAAACGGGAAAAAGACAAAATGCATGGTTTAGTAGGTGCCAGATTAGAAGTACGCACCACAGCTTGTATGTTATGTAATGTAGTAAATGTACTAAATTTGAAGAATGACAAATACTGTATGTTATCAACAGCAATAAGCCAATAATCATTGAGCCAAACCTCGTCAAGCTTCTTTTGCAAATTATCAAGCACACGTTTAATTTTCTCAGTGTTTTCTGTAAATAACGCCTTCTTTCGCTCCTTCAAAAAATTAATAAGCATAGGTCTCATATGGTTAGCTAAAGGTCTAAGGATTATCTGCAGATCTTCTACACCTGCAAGGTAGACCATTGCGCCCGTCATAAGTATAAATGAAGCTGATGGTAGTAATTTTTTTTTAAATTTGTAATAAATGAATGAGAATCAACATGAACAGACCTTGCTCTTCAAAATCAGGAGCAAGTGCAAGGATCTTTTGCATTACCCAATCTTCTGAAGGAACATTAAGGTTTTCATCTTGTGTCTTAGCCGAATCTTTCCTAGCTCCTGCTTTTGCATCTGAAACTTGAATAGAAGACGTGTCCTTGCCTTTTCTTTGGTTTTTCTTAGATTTTGTAGGAACATAGTCCTCATCATCAGCAACATCAATTGTTTTTGTTCCAACAAATTTTCCTTTTTTCCTCCTTTTCTCATTACCAGTTTCGTTTACTTGGCTAGACCTGCTGGACTCATTTCTAACTTTGACATCCTTACTTAGGTCGTCACATAGCACAACACCAGAAGAGCCTGAAAGACTAAAGGCATCCATCTCTTTTTCCATTTGATCATAGATGGACTGGCCATGTCAGGACAAGTTTACATACATTATACAAAGAACAAAAAAAAAAGATATTAGCCTATGTCAAAAATTTCAATAGTTTTGTGGTAAAAATGAATGCAATTCATCTGCATTTGTTTGCAAACTTTGGCAAATGGAGAGGGAAGAAGTGGGTTCAGTACTTCAGTTCAACTGATATTCAGAGAAGCTATTAAAGGGAACTTCCAATTCCAAAACAAAAAGGAAAACAATTTAACTAAGGGAAAAGCCATAAGCCCCGTGATAGAACTCTGGCTGTGAATTTTAAATCTATTTGACCTCTAGGTTCAAAATACAGGCTAGAAAAACCAGCTCTGACCTAATAAGGGTTCAGCAGGGACACAAAGTGCTCCCTGGGTAATGTGGAGACAGGGAGAAACGCTAGGTGCATATGTAAACAAGCTTCCCTTTCACAACTAAACACTGATGAACATAAATATTTTAGATGCATGTATAGCTCACAAAATCAATAATTACCTTGACAAAACCAGTACTGAAAATATATGAATCCCCTAGGATAAGTCCTTTATTACCCTAAAAAAAAAACAGACAGCAGTTATATAAATAATCTTCACAATTTATTCTCAAAAAAAAAGAAATCTTCACAACTTAGTACATAACAGTTATCAGCATAGAAAATTGTCACCTTGAGAATAGACTTAACAGAAGGACAAAGTGATAAAATCTTATATGCATCTTGAGGACCTAGCGAGGTGGGTAATACTGAAAGAGAATCAATCCTGAAATTAACATCAAATTACTCCACATAAGTGATACTGAAGTCTTCAAACATACGGCTTAGATCAAATACATTCTTCAAAGAGCTTTAATAAGCTATTAGGTAAAAAAAATGAAATCTTTCAAGAATTTTGCTATAGTTTTGAGACAAGTTATGACAGTACAATTGAACAAATAAAAAAATATAACAGTGATAACCAAATTTTTTCCTCTCTTGATTTTGCAAAGAAACAACGAGACCATATTAGTTCCATGGAGTAGCAGCCTAGTTAAAGCAAGAAGTGCAAGATAAATGGCTTAACCTATGAGACGAAGAAGCAAGTAACGCAGTACTATAACGGAAGACCTTGGAAAATGAAATGTTTGACAAGGATTTACTCCTAACATGCAATCCTAAAAAATGGCTTGGAAGCGTCCCCACAGGCATAGCCTAATGGAAGGGACACAGGAGCTGTAATTCAACCTGAGAGTCTCAAGTTTGATTCTCCCTCCCCTCATTGTAATAAAAAAAAGGCTTTGAAGCAGCTATAAATACAAAGTGACAAGGAGTCCCTGTCAGCATAATAATAATGTATGACTACAGACAAAAGGATGCCTATTATTGTCTAACTAGAAAAAAAAATATAACTCTACTGTCTTCCCTTCAGGCATCACTATTGTTCAAAAAATGATTAAAACAATCTGTATATTTATTAATATGTCAAATAAAAATGCATCATGGAATAATATTAATCAAGACAGTAACATTGGAACATAAAATACAGCAAATTATCACCATTGCCTTACCAGCTACCACGTTCAACAGCATCCTCGACAGAAGCATCCAACATCTCAATCAAGGACGGGTGAGCAAATGCAGTAACTAAAGGTATACCTTCAGGATACCTGGACTAAATTGGCCCACAGGACCACAACTTTGATTAGACAACTTGGAAAGCCATATCAAGTAAACAATTACAATTCACATCAACCCTATGAGGCTATGTCCCTCAGGAAACAAATGTAAATTGAACTTCAATATCATAAAATCAACAATGAACTCGATAAATACCTGTAAAAACTGAATAGGCTGGGAAATCCCAAGTTTATTCAGAGTGTCATAGCTGATAAAAGAATTCTGCACATAAGGAGAAACAATATACCATGAATTTTTGTCAGCTTTCCTCCCTTCCCCAAAAAGAAAAATACATCATACAAGAAAAAACTAAATAATTAACATCCTATTAAAGTTATATTGCATGAGAAACACACACTGTCTACAAAACAAGATAGCACAAACTCAAAAGTAAAAATGAGCACTGGGATTGCTAACCTGTGAAAAGAAAGAATCTACACACTCCTTCTGAGCAGTGGCAAAGACCTGTTGAAAAGTTAAACTTTGAGATAAGGACAAGCACTTACTATCTCATGCAATACTAAATTACCAATGGGCATATAAAATTTGAAGTATGCAACATGTTATCCGTCAACAGAATCTGACCAATTAATATAGTAATTAACAAGTCAAGGTTTCAGGAAATGACAAATGAAGACTACATGCATGCCGCAAGCCCTATCTACTCGTAGCATCTTGTTGGTGACACATGCGATCACCAAAAGAATAAGTTCATCCGTTCATACCTCTAAAATGCAAGGCCTGTTTTCTTATCATTTGTCTATTGAAAAAATGCAACCAAAATCTAACAGCAAGTGCGGCATCCAAAAAAATGTTCACAAGTCATGAAAAGTACTGATTCAGCAAAACCAGCAAAAGTGTACCACAAACAACAGTTGCATTTTGCAGAAAAGATAATAAATGCAATTGGGGTCTAATAAAAAAGAGAAGTAGCGACTTTTGATCCTTCAAACGTTAAAAGCTTACATATGACATACTGCAACAACTTTACAGATTTGGCACTATAGAGCACCGGAACGTTATGTCAAATAAGAACTTTGAAGCACGCACACACAATATTTAAAAGAATAAAAGAGAACATAACATACAGTTGGAGTCCAATGAACTCCTGCACGGAGTGATCCTAGAACCTCCCCTTCCTTGACAAGCCCATTAAACAAAGATTGAAAAAATGAACTTTCAACAACCACACCACTAGCTCCATCCATTTCCTGCAACAATTGCTGTAAAGTTCCCCATAGTAAAGACAAATTAGTAGGAACTGTAATACCCCTTGCAGCACCTCGAACCATGGCACTAACACGAGCAACATAAGCTGGCGTATACAACTGCCCTCCTTCAAGCCTACCTTTCACCTAAAATAAAATACAAAAACACTCATAAGACATGGCAGACAAAAGAACCACATTACACCAACGACGCAAAAGTTACCAATTTCCCGAGGCGAGCCTCTAACATAGAGGCAACCAATTCGGAGCCAATATTTAACTGAGCAGCAATTTCAGCCAAAGCAATTTGACTACATTCTTGAAGCCTCTCGTTAATTTCCTCAGCAACATTATCCCAGTAATCCTGTGATATAATTTCTCCTTGGATTAACATAAGACCCGGATCATCGGAAACCACTTGCTGAGCTTGCTTCTCAACATGATACAAATCAACCCCAATAACATCCGCAAGATCAATCAACGAAATACGCCCTAACTTCCTAATCTCCACCACAATTTCATTCCTCAATTGCTCCTACATTGTCAAAAAAACAACAGATAATTCAAGCCTATGTAAACTGATTACTGTAATTTACAAAATAATTAAGTGAAATGCAACGCGTTTGGTCAAAATTACTTACATTAATAATCTAAAACAGATAAATAAAACCTAAGTTCTTTGTATAAGCTGACTTTGACTACTAAAAAAATCAATTACAGTTTTTGTTGTTGTTGTTGTTGTTGTTGTTTCTTGCTACATTTTCTAGGCAACCAAACAGAGTGAGATTAAGAGAGAGAAAGAGGAATTACGGGAGTGATGTATTCTTTGCCGGAAACGGTGTGGAGAAGGTCGAAATCGATGATGTGAAGCTGGTGAAGTTTTTGAACCAATTCGACGACGTTTCGTTCTGATAATCTTATGCTTGATTTTGCTTGCTGTGCCGATTCGAATTGTCTTTGCAATTCTAGCAATTCTGCATCCATTTCTCTCTTCTTCTTCTTCTTCTTCTTCTTCTTCTTCTTCTTCTTCTTCAGTTCTATTGATGTGTGATCGTATATGCGATTCTCGTCTTCTTTTTTCTCAGAGGTTTTACAACGACACGAATCGGTTTTTTGCTGCAGCGATTTTGGTACTCATGTGATGGGCTTTTGTTGTGGACTGTAAAATGGGCTAACTCACTTTAGATTTTGAGGCCCACACAATCAAGCATAGTTGAAGATGAAAAAATTAGCCTACATACTGGCTTAGGCCCTTTTATTGTAAATAAAGTGCATTTGAACTTTTACGGTTGCCAATTTTATAATTTGAATTTTATAATTTTGATTTGCACAAAGATACTTTTCAAATTAGCAAAATACAACTACCCAAAATTGTAACCTCCCGCAATTCTTTTGCATGTTGCCATTTCCATTAGATTGTTCAGAGATTCTCCCCGGATTTAACTCCACAATCCCATTTACCAAATCTTTCCCATTTTAATTTGAATTTAGGTTGAACAAAATCCCATTTATCAAATCTTTCATTATATTCTCTCATTAACCAAATGTTTTCCATTTTAGTTTGAATTTAAGTTGAATTAGTTTTGAAATGCGAAAACTAGCGTTGGTACCAATCAATATCTTATGACGAAAACGGCTTTGATCCTCGTCTTCCTCCTCGTTGATCGGCTCATTAACTTGCTCTTCTGATGAGGAATCGGAGCCGTTAGAAAACGCTTCATCGTAGGATAGCTGCTGATTTGAGGGATTCCAAAGCCGATGTGAGTCTTAAAGGGATTTCCAAGCCGCCATTGAAAAATACTTCATCGTAGGATATCTGCTGATTTGAGGATAGCTGCTGATTTTAGTACGAGAACATTGGGTGATTTTTTCAGTAAACTGAAATTGTGCGTTTAAAACATGAAGTATTTTTTAGTATATCATTAGTAACCTGTTAGTATACCGTTGGCTAATCAAAATCATATTTTTAAGATTAAAAAAAAGTGAACCGTGATTTTTGTTTAAAAGTGAACTATGATTTTTAAATAAACGTTTACAAAATATTATCATTGATTTTGTTTAATATAATTTTCGAAAGATTTTAATTGATTTTATTTGAAAAGATCTTTAATTTCTTTTATGTTGGAAAGATCTTAATTGATTTCATTTGAAAAGATTTTAATTGAAAAGATCTTAATTTCTTTGGAAAGATTTTGATTTTTTATAACAGTTTCTTTCCTTATTTAATTGTTGACCGTATTTTTTAAAGTGAAAAATTATTTGCGCAAAATTTAAACTTTCTTTTTTTTCTCTAGTAAAATTTAGAATTTTTTTAACACATGTTGAGTATTTATTAATTTTTCTCTTTAAAGAAGAAAGAATTATGAGATCATCTTATTTTTAAAAACATTTACAAAATAATCACTAATTATAATATAATAAAATAGTTAATGTACTCAACAAAATATAACAACATGGATTCCAGTTATTTTTTATCTTATGCGATAGCCGGATTTTATTTACACCCCACATCACTTGCCAAATCACCAGCCATAAAGACTCAATTCAGCCTTCAACTTTACACATAATTTTTAAATAAAATTAATATCTTTTTTATATTTTCACCATCAATCCACCTCCATCTTCTTTACCAGCCACTGCTATTCTCTTCGACTAGTTTAAATCCCGAAAAAATCTTCATATTTTAAGTGATACTTGTTTGAGTTTAAAAGAAAATAAATACATGTGTAGTACAGTTGGAATAAAGTTTTTTTTTTAAAAAATATATGTGTTTGTACTTTTATAAATACTAGTTTTGCATTACGCTGCTGCGCATGTGGCTCGTAATGTGACTCGTCAATTTATATATTAATTAAATTTATTATAATTATACTCATTTATTTTATTTATAATCAATATTAAATTAGTTAGATTTTTTTGTTAGAAATAATAATGATACTTCAATTTATTAATTTTAAAAATTAATTAACATCAATAATATTTATTTATAATTTACTATAACTATATCAATGTATTTTTTATATTATCAATATAAAATTAGTTAGAGTTTTTTTTTGAATTAGAATTTTTTTATGAGTTAATTAGATGAAAAATATTATTTATATTGATAAATATAATAACAATCAAAATAGTAGTAAGTAATGTTAATTAATTGATTCACTAATTGTCAAAAAAAATAATTGATTCACTAAGCATACCCTACATGATATATAATTACAAAGAAACATATATTTAATATAAAAAATAATCTTTTATTTTATTATTTATTGATATACATAAAATTTCAATAAATAAATAAAAATATTAAACCATATTTTTTATTATATTCAGCAACATAATATAAATAATTAACAACATACATTATTAATGAATCAACATAACAATTTGTACAAACTAAAAAACATAAACTATATTAATTGTTTTTTTTTTACAAAATAAAGAGTAAAAAAAATTACTAAGTTAAGTTTACTCACGAAAGTTTATTGTTACAATAAAAATATGTTATAGTTTTTATCAAATAATAGTAAAATAATAATTTAGTAGAAGTATTTTACCTTAATTAACATTATTAATCAATTATCTAAATATACAAAATAGTAATTCATTAGTGATGGAGTCTGCCTTCTGAACCGGTGAGTGAACCTGCAAAACAGGGTAGAAGCTAACCGGACGGTGGTTGTCCGATTAACTCTCCGATGCTAAAGTCAGTCTAGACCTTTGAGCAGCGTTTTGAGTATATGAATGTAATTGTGATTCTAGGCATACCTCGTGCTCCTTTTATAGTAGTCGAATATACCTAGCAGAGTTGTATTAGGCAGGTGAATCCTACTTTGTAGGGATTCGGCCGTATCGTAGAGATTCTCCTGATTTGTCGGGATCTACCTTAATCTGATAAGAGTCCTATTTAGGAACGTCTTCCTAAATAGTCTTATCTTCCTAAAGTAGAGCTCATCCTTCCATATGTAGTGTTTGTGTCCAAATAGGACAAGATTTCCATATTTAATCGTTTACCCGAATCCCGGGCCTGACGCGCTCTTGGCGGATCATGTGGGATTCGGTCTTTATTAGCGTGATACCGAATCTTAGAGATTCGGCATCTCCTTCATACCTTTTCGGTCTTCAGGGGGAGTCCGGTGTCACCTGAGAGTAGATCTCCTGCAACTCGGCTCCATTACACTTACAGTAGGATTCGGTATCCATCATTAGCCCCCCCGCAAGTGAGCTGAAGTAGTTTGGCATTTATGCCTTAGTGGATTTTGGCTCTTTTGGAGCTGAGTTCTCTTATACGGGCGGGTCGCTTTGTATTCCGGGCGAGTCGTTTCATATGTTTGTGGGTGACGTTTCTTCTTTAGTAAGATTCTGTGTTGCCACGTGTTGGCATTTAATGATTTCAACGGTTAATGATTCAAAAGCGTTTTGTATTTAATCTCTTTGTATTTCTTCTTTTCCCTCTTACTTACTTTTCGAATTTACTCTCATTTCTTGTAGCTTTTCCCTTTTCGTTCTTCGTTTGATCATTTGATTCTTCGTGACTTGTTTTCAAGAGATTTTTCAGGTATGTTTCCTTTCGTTGTTTGGATGTTAATATGGCTTTCTTCTTTGTATATATTCTTCATGGTTTATATTCTGGAAATTCCTTTTCTGTACTTGGTGTTCTTCGATGTGTTCTTCAACGTGTTCTTCAATATATTTTTTGTTTGATCCTTATTTTGTGTTTATGTTTGTGATTTCCTGTTCTAAGATGCCTCTTAGTCGAGTGGAAGATGCATGCGCTGCTATGGCTTTTACCCGATCAAAGCTTCGTAGGGATGAAGTCTTAGATATCTATTTTAAGTATAGTTTTCCTTTCGATTATAGGGTAATATTACCCGGTGCCGATATGGCTGCGTCCGATTCTCCCGGATCTTTTTGTAGGGCGGTTCTCTTCGAAGAGCAATTTGCTGCTGGTCTTAGGTTTCCTTTAGATTCATTTTTAGTAGAAGTGTGTAGGGATTTAAAGGTTGCTCTGGGGCAACTTTACCCTGGTACTATTAGAGTAGTGCTCGCCTTTTCGGAGGCATGTAGGCTCCGGGGCTGTGCCCCTTCTCTCAAAGTGTTATATCATTTTGTAGACTTTAGGAAGTGTGATGGCTGCTTCGTTTTCGCCCTTGGTAGAGAAGGGCGATCTCGTATTTATCTTTCTTGCCTAACCAGTCGCTGGCGAAGGCGTTTCTTTATTGTCTACCATAAATTTGCTTTTCTTCATTTTTCGGATGGTTTTTCTTCTCATCCAGTTCGGAGCTGTTCTTCTCCTTTAAGTTTATCCGAGTCAAAACTTGCTTTCGACATATCTTCCTGTAGTGTTGAATCGCGTCCCATTTTAGATGTCTTGGTCAATAGTCATCTTCGACGTCGATGGTTTCCTTTGGAGGATCCTCCTCGAGGCTTGGCGGATCTTTGCTACTCTTTTGTTCAAGGTATATTAGTTTGCTTAAGTTCTTTTTAATGTTTCTTTTGTAGGATGTCTTCTTCTTCTGACAATTTCCTTTCCGGATTTCAAGTAGATTTAGACGTTCCGATGGGTGGTCCTGACGTTCCTATTGCCAACATTATTCCTGGCGACATTGACGTGGATGGGGCTCCTGTTGATATTACCATAGCTCCTGCCGAGATAGCGTTGCCTGAGATTATTATTGTTGATGATGATGAGTCGGCTGATCCAGTAGGCGACGAGGCGGTTCCGTCACTACTTCCCCCTCTAGCATCATCTATCGTCTCGGGGGGAGTTGGGGGTGTGGCCTCAGAGGGGCCTGTTGTTGCTGATTCGGGAGAGATTTCTCTAGGTCGAGACCCGGATTCTCCGTCTAGAAAAAGACGTCGAGTTGGCGATGGTTCTCCAACGAGGGAGAGTTTTCCTGGAAGCTCTTCTTCCGCTCCAGACTTGGTTCAGTGGGTCGAAGGTCAGGATCCTGCCAGTTTGCTGAATCCGAGAGTGCTAGCGGAATATATCCGGACTTTGGCGATTCCTGCTGATGTCACGTGGTTTTGTGGTAGGCCGGGTCAAGAGCTTTCCGATCTGGCTTGTTTTCATGGTTTCTCTGTAAGTGCTTTTTTTTCTTGAGTATAATATGTTCTTTGTATTCAGTTGTTTTCTTATTCGTTTATTTCTGGTGTGTGTAGGCTCTTCAATCTGTTTTGGTATTGAACGACCGCCGACAGTGTGCCGAGGAGGAGGTCGAGCGTTTGTCTTCTCTTTTGGCGACTTCCGAGTCTGAAAGGGCGAAATTGAAGGCCTCTTTGGAAGAGCATGATTCTCTCCTGGCGCAGCTCAAGGCGCAGGATGCAATTAATGATCGCCAGGTGAAAGTGATCGAGAAAAAGACCGATGACTTGACTCAAGAGATTGAGGAGCTCATTCGGATCAATTCCCTTGTTGGTGGGGAGAGGGACAATCTAAGATCGGAGGTTGAGGGTCTTCACATCCGTCTGCTAGATACGAAGGCTTTCTACTCTGCTTTGATAAGCGAGTATCGCCTTGCGATTGGGAGGAAACTTCTAGAGCAGAATCCTAATATTGATCTTTCTGGGGTTAACGGGTTGGATCCCCAGGCCATCGCCCGTGATCTCCTCGCCAAAATGTCTAAAGACCGCGTCTAGTAGTTTTTCTTTTGATTGTATTTGCTGATGTATTGATTTTGCTTTTTGTAATTCACAATTTATGAATATATTTTCTATGTTTCTTCGAAATGTGCTTTCGCCTTATTTTTATGTACTTGATTTGCCTCGAGGGTTATTCTAAACCCTGTTCTTTGCTTTTTATAGAGTTAATCTAAACTCTTTTTATTTTTGTTTTTGTTGAGTTAATCTAAACTCTTTTTATTTTTGTTGAGTTAATCTAAACTCTTTGTTGGCGATTTGCCTTTTCTGAGTTAATTTTAACTCATTTTTTAGCCTTTTGTGGCGATTTGCCTGGTTCGGCGATTTTGCTTTGAGTTAATTTAAACTCATTTTCTTGACTCTTAACCTTTGGTGGCGATTCTCCTATTCCGGCGATTTTGCCTTGAGTTAATTTAAACTCATTTTCTTGACTTTTAACCTTTAGTGGCGTTTTGCCTATTCTGGCGATTTTGCCTTGAGTATATTCATTTTCTTGGCTCTTAGCCTTTCTTGAATTTGATCTTTATTTTTTCTTCTTTCATCTTTGATTTAATTGTTCGTGGCTGTTCTTGATTTTCATTTCTTTATTGGTTCGTCTGGCTAATCAAATAGCAGCAAAATTGAACTTTTATTGATAAAAGATGGCATACAAAAAATTAAAGATAGATTTGACGCCATCTGGTAAGACGTGAAGTCGTTACTGATGATGGGTCTTTTTTCGTTCCTATTCTTCCTTCTTTTCGGTTTTGTTTTCTTGGAGATCCACCACTGACTCGTCATAGCACTTCTTGGCTATTCCTTGGTCTCCTCTCAGCGTCACTACTCCCTTTTCAGTTGGTACCTTCATTGCTAGCGCTCTGATGCTGGTTACCGCTGCCGAATCATGGAGGAAAGGTCTTCCTAAGATGGCATTATATGTCAATTCCATGTCCACTATGTTAAATAGTGACATGATTTTCTTGTTTATTCCTCTTTCTGGGCCGATTATTACTTCCAAGGTGACTGCTCCCAGCGGGGTGATGGAGGGTCCACCGAGTCCTGATAGCGGAATTGGGACTCGGCGTAGCCTTGACGCTGTTCCTCCCAACATTTTGTATGCTGCGTTTGTCATGAGGTTTACTGCGCTTCCTTCGTCGATAAGGATCCGCTCCATGTTCCAATTTTCAATGATAGTAGTCACTACCAAAGCATCGTTGTGAGGTGCTTTGACGTGTTCATAGTCTTCTACATCGAAGATCACTGGCGGCATGTGAGTTTCTCGTATGTTCATTACTTCCTTCCTCTGCTTCCTCCTGATCGTGGAGCTACTATGCCCTCCACCATTAATCATGTGTATGGTTCCCAGAATTTTGGATGGGCGCTCGTCTTCCTTTTCTTTCGGCTTGTCTTCTCTGTTTCTTTTTTCTCCCTTGTCATTGCTCTTCTCTTTTCGGGCCACAAATTTCCTCAGCTCGCCTGTGTCGATCATTCTTTCGATCTCGACCTTCAAGTCTCTGCAGCTATCCGTTTCGTGTCCGTAATCGTCGTGAAATTTGCAGTACTTTCTGGTGTCTCTTACTTCTGCTTTCATTTTTGGTGGCCATACCACGTTTTTGACGTTTTCTTTGATCCACATGAGGACATTAGTTCGGCTGGTGTTTAGTGGAGTGAAGTTATTCTCATCATCTCTGGGATCGTATCTCGATTCATATCTTGTCTGGGGGGCGAATCGTCTGCTCTCTTCGGGTCTTCCTCTCCTGTCATCAGGTTTGGACTTGGTTTTTTCTCTGGATCTCTCTTTTGATTCTTTTCCTTTTGCTTCCTTTCCGCGAATCGCCCTTCGCCCTTCGTCTAACTCGAAGTATTTCTGAGCTATGCCCATTAAGTTCGAGAAAGTTGTGGGTTTATTGACTAGCAGCTTGTCCACCAGCTTTCCGAATCGCGTCCCGTCTCGCAATGCTTCTGTCGCCATGTCGACGTTCAGGTTGTCTATCTTCATAGCTTGCTTGTTGAATCGTTCGATGTAGCTTCGCAGGGTTTCTCCTTCTTCTTGGATACAGGCTCTTAGGATACTGGTAGTAGTTTTAGCTGGGATGTTTGTGAGATATCTGTTGAGGAATTCTGTTGAAAGCGAAGCGAAGCTTTTGATCGAGCCTGGTTTTAATTTGTTATACCATCTCTGGGCTGTGCCCGTGAGCGTGGTAGGGAAAACCCTGCAGAGGATGGCGTCTGATACGCTGAGTAGCCCCATGGTCGCTGTGAACCTAGAGGTATGGTCTCGGGGGTCTCCTTCCCCATTGAAAATTGGCAAGGTCGGCAGCTTCATGCTGTGCGGGATGGTTTCCTCCATGATCTCGGGCGAGAGGGGTGATCCTTTCAACCTGAGGTCATCTATGTCCAATTCTTCAGATTTTAGTTTTTTGAGCGCTTTGGCGATCTTCTCTTCTAAATCTTCTTCCACCACATATGTGGCTTTGCTTTTTTGGGGTGTCTCTGACGATTCGCCCTCTCCTTCTTGGTGTTTTTTCTTATTTTGCTCTTTCCCTGCATCTCTTTCTTGTCGCTTACTCCTTGGTGGGGCGTCTTCTTTTTCCTTCTCCCTTCGTTAGTCTCTTTTCGTATTCAGACCGCTTCGGGCGTCCTCCTGGTTGTGCTCATTTCTGGGTGCCTCCGGCGATTCCTCGTTAGATTTTTCTCTGTCCGGACTTTCCTCGTCGCTGGTTTTATTTTCTCGCTGGTTTCTTGCTTCGTTCCTTTCTTCGTTTCCTCTGGTCCGAGGTTCCTTGCTTTTGTTGTTTTCTGCCCTTGTCTCTCGTCGGCCTGGGTTTGCATTTTCTGTTCTTTCTCTTCTTCTGGGAGCTGTAGGGCTGAAGTTTTCCCTTAGCATTTTCATAGTTTCTTCGTGCCTGTCGTTTGTTCTTTTGGCTTCACTAGCCAATCTGTCAAGATTTGCCTGTACAGATTCTAGTATCTTTTTCAGCATTTCGCTGTGTGGATCTTGTGCCGCTGCATTTGGTGCTTGTTCTTCAGTGCTTAGGTTGAAAGCAATTGGGTTGCTTCCCCTTATCGGATTGGTTTGGTATTGAGGTGTTGAGAAGGAGGGTCCTCCGGTGTTGCTTTTTTCCCCGGAGTTGTGAAGTCCGTCTTCCGTCACGTTGATTATCTCCGGAGTGCTTTTTGGGTCCATTGGTTGTTTGTCTTTTAGGTTTACTCTTTCAGAAGTCATCTTCTTCAATGAGATTTGTATTCGAGTTCAGAAAAGCTTCTTCTTTTGAAGTTTAGTTAAGCTTTTCCCACAGACGGCGCCAATTGATGGAGTCTGCCTTCTGAACCGGTGAGTGAACCTGCAAAACAGGGTAGAAGCTAACCGGACGGTGGTTGTCCGATTAACTCTCCGATGCTAAAGTCAGTCTAGAGCTTTGAGCAGCGTTTTGAGTATATGAATGTAATTGTGATTCTAGGCATACCTCGTGCTCCTTTTATAGTAGTCGAATATACCTAGCAGAGTTGTATTAGGCAGGTGAATCCTACTTTGTAGGGATTCGGCCGTATCGTAGAGATTCTCCTGATTTGTCGGGATCTACCTTAATCTGATAAGAGTCCTATTTAAGAACGTCTTCCTAAATAGTCTTATCTTCCTAAAGTAGAGCTCATCCTTCCATATGTAGTGTTTGTGTCCAAATAGGACAAGATTTCCATATTTAATTGTTTACCCGAATCCCGGGCCTGACGCGCTCTTGGCGGATCATGTGGGATTCGGTCTTTATTAGCGTGTTACCGAATCTTAGAGATTCGGCATCTCCTTCATACCTTTTCGGTCTTCAGGGGGAGTCCGGTGTCACCTGAGAGTAGATCTCCTGCAACTCGGCTCCATTATACTTACAGTAGGATTCGGTATCCATCAATTAGGATTAGTAGTCTATATTTCAATTATATTAGGAATAGTTTAATTCCATTACTATTTTACATTAATTGTAGTTAATTAAATAATAAAAAATTAATATTAAGGGTATTAGCATAAAAGTGCATGCCCCCCTCCATCCGTGCTTTTATATACTAGCATTTCGCCACGTGCTACGCACGTGAGCGACATTTACATGACCCGTTGTATATATTAAATATTAATTATTAGATACACTAAGTTTTAAATACATTATTTTTATTTACATGATCTATTATATATATTAAATACTAATTAAAGTTATGTAATTTTATTCCTTATACAACACAACCTCATATATTTTTATAAAACTAAACTTCAAATTACTTAGTTATTATCATGTAATCATATTTATATCTAGGGTTAGTGTTAAAAAAATATGAACTTTACACGTTTTCTCATTTTAATCACGCAGTTTAATTTTTTTCATTTTCATGCATGAACTGCCACATTTTCTCGAATTCATACACGGTGCTGAGGTGGCACTCATTTATTAGTGTAAAATGACCTCCACCTCAACGAATTACACCAATGGAAACGTGACATCTCAGCACCATGCATGAATTTGAGAAAAAGTGGTAGTTCGTGCATAAAAATGAAAAAATTTAAACTGCGTGATTAAAATGAGAAAACGTGTAAAGTTGGTGAATTTTTATGACATTAACCCTTATATCTATAATATCTATTATTGAACTTATCTTATTAAAAATAATTACAGTATATATACTTTAATTATAACTTCTTATTTTTTTATTTTAATTAAATTTCTTACAGTTTTAATTATTTTTAATAATTAAAATCTCAGATATTTATTATTAAAAATAATTAAATTTCTTACAGTTTTAATTATTTTTAATAATTAAAATCTCAGATTTTTACTGTATCTTATTAGCTATAGTATTACTATAGTGTTTAAATGTCATTGAATCACATAAATAATTAACAATAAAGATAATTACTATATGATATTTATAATAGAGTTGGCACAAAACAATTTATTTTGAAGTTGTATTTAAAATTTAACATCTATTGTTTTACCGTAATTAGCTAGAATTAGTTATGTTAGAATTAAATTAAATTACAATATTAGACTTCAAAAATAAAACAAATTACATAGTTAAATATAAGTCTACTTCTATATATAAGAATTATACATAAAACTAAATAAAAATAGTCGGAATCATAAAATTTAAGAAAAGTAAAACTCTACAATAAATAATTGTATAATTTTAAGAATTTTAATCAATAGTAGTAATCAAATATCAATCTAATTTTAACAAAAAATAAGATAAAATTTAATTTAAGAAGATAATGACTCCTACAGTTTAACCGCAACCGTTCTTGACTACTAATTCTAATGTGTGCATCAAGTTTACAGTAAATGTTGGTATTATTAAAATGTCTTATTGTATTAATGTTTTTCACAGAACCATTAGAAATTATATATGTATTTTTAAGTTCGAAAGAATCTTCAAAGAATTGCTCCAATTGTAGTACTAATTCTGATTCTCTGAAAAAAAATATTAATTTGATTTAAATTATAAAATAAAATTGTATGTTTCAACAGATCAAAAAATAAATATGCAACAATAGAAAGTTGGTAAATAAATGTAGAGAAAATCATAACTCAATTTGATAAATTCTTAAATAATGTCATTTATGACCCAGAAAAAGTTTGACAACTATTTATTTCGTGACTTGTAACAACCCGTATTTTTCCGAGTAGTTTCGTTAAGCCTATAATATATCTTGGGGTTTGTTCAAGTGGTTCGACTACTTAGAATCATGGTTCGAAGGTTTCAAACCTTTTTATATGTGCTTTAAGATGTCTTGGGTGCAGTCTCGGAGTTTTGAGCGATCTCGTTTTCGATTTCAAAAATTTAATTATTTTGGATCTAGTGTAGTTTCGCGGGCGCGACTCGTATGTCGCGGGCGCGACAAGCCAGAGTCTCGGGCGCGACTCGTATGTCGCGGGCGCGACATGAGTATCACGGTGTAGTTCGCTGATTTTTCTATAAATAGACCCCTTATTCGATCTAAACTGATTTTACACTTTTCTAAAAACCCTAAAACGACTCGTGCACTCAGATTATCATATCCTACCTATTCCATAGCCTATTTTGATCATTTGTAAGTATTTACATCAATCGTTTAAGGTATCATTCACTACTAGAAAAAAACATTTTAACAACAGATTTTTCCGTCGCTAAAGGCTGAAATCTGTTGGTAAATTAAGTTTTCTGTTGGTAAAAGGTTGAAATCCGTCGCTAAATAAGATTTTTTTATGTCGGTAATTTGATGTTTTCTAGTAGTGATTCATGGTTTATCAATCCTAGGGTTTTTGTTTTCATTAGATACGGTAATTGATGAATGTAAGCTGATTTTTTGTCACTATTTTTTCTGGGTTCTCTCTTTGTGGTTGTTCCTTATCTATTTCAAGAGGTTAGTGGCTCTAATCCATCATTATGATTTGTTGAGATTGATAGATTATGGATCTATTCTATACTTTGGGTGGTTTGGACTATAATTCTATTTTGCCTTGATTTTAAATGCTGTAAATGTTGAATCATATTGCTTTTCCATGTTTATGTCATTTGTACTTTGGATGGTTCAGAGTAATCGTTATAATCAAAGAATTGATCAAATTGTTAAACGTTTATGGATTGAGCTGTTTTAAGTTTTTATTAAAATCGGAAAATTTCAAAATACATGAATCATAGGTTGTTAGATGCCTAACAATATTTTGAGTGGTTTGGATAATCGTTTAAATGAAATTAGGTATCTATTGGTTTAAGTTTTTGAGTTAAAAATCTGTTTGGGTTATAAACTAAAAGCTGGAAATTTTCTTTTAAAAGTTAAAAGGTTGTTAGTTAGCAACTAATACATTGGGTGATTTAAGATAATTATTTAAGGCTAAATCATATTTTAATTGAGGCTTTCCAAAGGTTTAATTCGCTGTTTTTAAATGTTAGTGTTGCTGGAAATTATTTACAAAGAGTGGTTTAAGTATTTAAGAGGCTACTTTGGGTGTTTGTTGGTTAATGAAATAATCAATGTTTTTGACTTTATTAAATGCCTACTTAGGGTGATTTTTGATCATGTTACTAAGGTCTAAAACTTTGTTTATAAAACGGTTTTGAACATATATAAAGATGTTAGTTTTATCTTAGATTGTGTGTAAGCAATTGGTTGAATGAGATGTAAGACATATAAGGTGTTATTTTGTATGTAATGTTTTGACTAAATTATTTTAGTTTCAAGTTGATTCTTGAAAGGTGTTGAATCTTATTAATTCCATTTAAGCTGATATATTTAAGTGCATGTACTTTGAGTGATTAGTTGCCAAGTGTTGGCAAGATATTTGGCTTAATTGCTTTCTAAGTTTATGGCATTATTAAGTTAAGGATCGAAAACTTATTTAAAATGACTTTGACTTATTTAAGATTTAGTTTTAAACTTTTATTTCACTTTGGCTTATGGTTGGGTTGGGTTAGACTTGTGTCGCCCGACATGTTGTGTGAGTTATACTGCAGTTAAGGCTAACACATTACTTTGAGAAATTCTTTGGTTTTAAAAGAACTATTTAAGTATTTAAGAACTTGGATTTTGCTTTAAGAATAAGAACTCACCTAAACTTAACTTGCCTAATTTTGTTATTGGTTTGTATGAATTTTTTGGTTGTACTTTGGTTGTGAATTGAGATGCTAGTCTTATATGGTGTCTAGTATTCTTAGAGTTAGGGATTGTTCGAATTTTAACTTATACATTGTTTTAGACCCGTCGACTGCTCGTGCTTCGGAGTCTACGCAGAGTTAGCTGTTTGCCAAGATTTCACGTGGACAAGCAAGCAGTGAGTTTATAGTGTTATTTACCGTTTTATTAAGTACCATAAATTATTTTAGTATATCAACTGTTTGCGAACTGTTTTAATGATTATGGATCTGGATTGGAACGAGCTACTCGATAGGCGAGTATCGAAACTGTGTGCACCGGTAAGTATTTTGGGATTGGCTGACTATATGTCTGGCTTACTTTGGGAATTTATGAAGATTTGTTCCCATCTACTTTGAGCTATACTTTGAAATTTCATTTCAATACTGTATTCCATAATCAAGTATATAAATATATTAGTATAAATTTTTTTGGTTTTAAGGGTTTTAATCTTAATAAATTTAAATAGCATTATGAACTCATCTCAGTATATCTGGACCCATTGTTTTTTCCAATTTTTCAGGTTTATGATTTGAAAGCTTGGTCGACTCCGATACTTTAATTTCCTCGAAGGTTTTTAAGTCATTTATACTAGTCAACTGTTTTACTTCTTAGACCAAGTAGAACTAGTTTATTGTTTTGGTCGTTATACTTTGGATTGTCTGATTGGTCCGACTATTTTATTATTATAACTTTGGCATGTTACATTGGGTTATTATATTTAAAGCATGTTTCGTAGTTTCAGATTGTTATCAAGTATTATATTAGAATTGTTATATAAACTGCTAGAGTTAGGTTGAAGTCTTGGTTTCCCTCCGAGCAGTAGTTTTCTTGCAAGTTTATTTGATTACATGTTATTAGCGAGTCTTGCTACGGATTTTGGTACGACCATACTCATACCCTAACGCCGGTCGCGATCCATGAAATTGGGTCGTGACATGACTTTAGTTTTACATGGAACATCCAGTAATCACTTAAGTAGTCTAATTTATATAAACATTCTAAACTCAATAGACTTATCCTATGTTCTAAGTTTACAGCTATAACTATTAATTTAACTAAACATACAAAATTTTAATATCAAATATATAATATAAATAAAATTAAAATTGATTTATATATAAAGAAAATTACCTTAATATCAAATAAAATTAATTTTTTTAATTGGCGATTCTTATTTGTTTGGATCATAAACATTCGAAGCACCATTACTTTAATTGTAAAGTGTTTTTGATTTTTTTTTTTTTAAAAAGATTAGAGAATTCTTGCCTTGATTCTTTTCAATATCAAATTCACTTTCGATTGCAATTTCGCTTTTAATTGCATCAATTTTAAAAGAGTTCATGTCTTGATATTCATTGCTTTCGACTTCACTTTTACTTAGAATTTCTTCCATTGTAGAAGAAAATTGAAATATAAATTTGATCGTACTAATTGAGCAAAATTAAGAACATATATATTATATAAGAGTTAATTATCCTTTTAGATAGTGTTGTGTTGTAATACAAAAATAACTTCTAATCCTAACTGTAATTAGAGAAACCTTTTCTCTCTCTCTAAAAAACCCTCCCCCTTCTCTCTAGCTAAAACTCAACAAACTTAGTTTAGAGGGGGTGGTTTTTTGGCCTTTTGGCCGGAAAACCACCTCCTCCACCACCCTTTTTTTAATTTTTATTTTTAAATTGTTTTTATTTTAAATAATTACTTCATAGATGAAGTTTGGTGTGCTTTTGTGGGCTCTTTTTTTATGCTTTTTGGAAAATCTTGGCTCTATCAAGATTTTTTGATTTGCATTAAGGATCTATGGTCCAAAGAAGAAATTTTGAAGTTTTTTTGGTTTGCATGTTAAAAATTTCTTGTCTAGATGATGATTTATGAACCTTTAAATATTGAAGATTTTCTTCAATATTTTATTTTAATTGTTTGTATTTTTTAATATTTGTTTTGATGATTGTTGATGGTTTTCTAACTTTAAATTCATGATGAAGAATGTGCCTACAAGATTTGAAGTTTTAAAGGATCAAGCGGTTTAACGGCATAGTCGATCGAGAATCAAGTTAAGACGCCGCTCCAACAAAATTTTGTCCTTCGTTGCATCACCTTAGTGGGATTTGATTCTTAATTTTTCTTTTTCGATTATTATCTTTTATTTGTATTTTTTATTGTTTTATACTTTTATATTAGCTTAGAGTATATGAAAGACTATATATTTGTTTACTGTTGTATGACTTTCATATTTGTACTTTGATCTTCTTCTTTAACATGAATTTATCTCTGTTAAAAAAAAACTTTTAATCCTAATCCTACAATTGATCGTACGATTTTAGAATATTCTATCAACTTACAAAACATAATAATAATTGTTATACTTAGAAATATACAATTACATATTATTTAATTTTCCAAATATTAAAAGTTTGCAATTTGAGTGTCCAATACCATTTAATATTATAGACTTTCAGTTAAAGTGTTTCATATAATCATAATTTAATTTCAGAAACACATTAAGATTTTAAATTGAGAATCCAATTCCACTTACTATTCTAGACATTCAATTCAAATGAGAATCCAATTCCATTAATTATTTTTACCCTGTCTTAGTTGAATGTAATATTTTTAATTATTGAAAGTTAATATTGTAATTTTGTCTGTCCCCCCACATATAAAATAATTGTAGAATAGTATAGATAAAATTAAAAATGTAAATATAAATTAATAAATATTTTATACCTTGATAAGATAAAGTGAGAAAATTACACTCCTTATATTTCTATAGAAAAATATATTTTTTAATATCTATTTTTTATGGTGTTTTTTTTATAATTGTAGAATGAGAAGTGTTTATGAAAAGATTTAAACTTACGACCTATTAGTTTGTTGTTTAGTCTTTATAACATTTGAGTTATAACTCACTAATATTTTTTTTATGATGTTTTAGTTTCATAAAACTGAAATTTCTTTGAAAGTATTTATTTAATATTTAAATATCAAACTTAAATAATAAAACTTTAAAATATGTGAAATTATTCCAACAAAATACGCTCTGGGAATAATTCAAAAAGTAAAAATTAATTTTCTTTCACGATTTCTTTTTTTTTTTTAATTTTGTTTTTCGGAAGATGATCAGCAATCAGCATGCATTATTATGGTGTTAAATGATGATCAAAATCAAGAAGAGAGAAGAAATCCTGTAGGAAAAAAGGTGTTAAATTGCATACATTTTCTTATAGTCATTACTCAAAACCTCAGTATCCGACATTACATCAACAGAAAACGACCGTGATCTACTTCCCAACGACGATCGCCGTATACTTCTCATATTCTTCGCTTCAATCCGATGCTTAACCACCCAATAACACATTGTCCCCAGCGTCGTCACCATTATACTCGCTCCGATGATCGTCACACTGATCGCCAGCCACTGCTCATCCTCGCCCACCACAATAAACGCCAGAGCTAAAAACGCCACCGAAATAAGCGCACAAGCTAGCCACATCAGCTTGTTAATCACCGCCATCATTTGCTTCTTCGCCTTGCTCTCTATAACCACGACGGACGTTTGCACGACGACCACCGCTAGCGAAATGAAGAGCGCGATGGAGTCGAAGATGAAGAAGACTATGAACGAAGCTTGTGGAGCTATGTTGGCTTCGCCGAGCGACTGTCCGGCGGGGATGTTGTTTTTGTCGTCCACGTATTGGCCGGGGACGGTGAAGATGGCGGCGAAGGCGACGGTGGCGATGAGGACGGCGACGACGGTTGTGGAGTTGATGGCGTTGTTGAGGCCCTCGCCGTGCATTTTGTTGAGGCGTTTGGCGATTCCTTGGACGCGCTTACGGGTTTGGCGAGTGTGTTCTAACTGGTAGTGGACTTCGTGTTTTATGTCGCTAACGGTTTGTTTTAGTTCCCGCGCGGGGTTTGTTAGTTGTGGTTTTATTGTTTTTGCGGTTTTAACTCCGTGAGATTGCAAAATGGCTGCTAGCTCTGGGTGCCCTGTTTTCTCTGCTGTGTCGAAGGCGGTTTCGCCCGCTCTGTTCACGGCGTTCATGTCCGTTTCTTTGTGCCGGAGCAGCAACTGGACGATCTGCAGGAATAGAAGGGAGCTATGTCAATCAATTTTCCCTCTCAGAAACAGAAATCCCGAAACGGAAATGTTAAAACAGAATGCGGGAAAAAAACATTTTCTATAAGAATTTATTGTAAATGTAAAGTTTCGGAGTTTCAGAAGCATTTGCGCTCTGGAAACAAATGATGAAACATAGAAGTTTTATGCTATGGTGCACGGAAATGAAAACGACAAAATATAAAACAGTGAAATGCTATTTTTTATAAAGATAAGTTATAGATATAACATTTTGGAATTTCAGAAGTGTCTCCAGAAACGGAAACGAAATGCAGAAACCTAAGGTTCGACGAGTTTTCGTGCAATTATAGGTTTTCTTTGCAACATAGTCTAGAAGTCAAAGGAATGACAAATATGAGAATACAAGTAATTTCTAACAGTTCTTTCTAATTGCATATTGCTTCTGTCTAATTGCATATTGCTTCTGTCAAAACTGTGTGTCTAATCTGCAGAAACAGACCACAATTATGTCAATCAATTTTCTCTCTAGGAAACAAAAAATACTGAAACGGGAACTTTAAAACAGAAGACGATAAACTAAATTTAGGATTCAAAAGAATTATGCTAGTTGCACGGAAACGAAAACACTGAAATAGGAACGGCTAAAGACATTTCTTATTCCAATAGGTTATAAATATAACAATTTGGAATTTCATAAGTTTCTAAAATGAAAAATGAAAAGTAATAGTATCTAATATTTGATAAGTTTTCATGCAATAAAGTCTAGTTTTATAATTGCATATTGCACAAGTAATTTGGTAATATAAAGGGATACAAGTAATTTCAACTATTCTGTCTATAGATTTATGGCATCACTGGAGAGTAAAATGTTGTTCTAAATTTTGCAGCATAAGTTTGATTGAGCTCTGATAATCATTTTCTGATTTAGAGTCCTGGCCTATTATTTATGTTCTTAAAATTTTAAAATTCAACTAGTTGACCATTCTCAATATTATAGCATCCACTAGCTAAAATAATTTCGTCAAGCAATCAGACATATCAGGAGTATGTTTAGAAGTCAACTAGCAATGGAATTTCAGAAACTAACATGAATATCATATCAACATTATCACAGACAAGATCAAATATCAAAAATAAGATCCAGAATATGAGGAATTTGTTCCTTATCATGGAAAATCTAGCGAATATCGACAAAATATCAACTAGGCATGTGGATCGATGGTATGCAATCGCTCGTATTATGATTAGGTCAAAGTAATCTAGATGAATTAAGAATGAATTTATCATTTGCAATTCTACATTGATTATTAATATTTTTTGAGTTAGGTCATCTTTGGTAAACCAGAAATTGTTTGTTTAATACAATTTGCCTTGACTGCTACTATAGAGCATAGGATATAGTATTAAAGAACAAATTGAATAAACAATTAATTTTGATGTAAACAAAATATGTCTTTGTTTGAGCTATTCAACAAAATATGAACATGACCATTCAATTATCCACAAAACAATTATGTTGCACGGAAACTTCTTGGATTATACGCTTTTAGTTCATTTTCATCTTCAGAAATGCATTTAAAACTCTGAAACTCTCTCTATATAAGCTATTCTTGTAATATATGTCGTTTTGAGTGCTACGTGGCAGTGTAAGATAAGAAAAGTATCAATCACCTGAGATCTTCCTTTTCGGGTGGCGATATGCAACGCGGTGTTTCCCTTGGTATCGACTATGTTGACGGACGAAGGTTCTGCATTAATCAGCTCCGCCACAACTTCAACATTCTGCCCCTTCACCGCCATGTGAAGTGCCGTCTGACCCTTTTTATCGACCCTAGTCACAATCCCAGGCTCCATGGAAATGAGTGCTCTTACAACTTCTAAATGCCCGTTTCGAGCGGCTGAATGCAAGGCGGTTTTCCCATTGCTTCTAGCAATAGCTGCTAGGCTACTTCCTCCACTCAACAAAAAATTCACTACCTCTATATGGCCTTGTGTTGCTGCTGTGTGTAAAGCTGTAGTGTTTGATAAATCAACTGTCATAGCCAATTCTGGATGTTCCTCCATTAATACTTCCAAAATATCTGGAATAACACATAAGACAAGTCAAAAAACGGAACCTATGTAGCACGGAAATGGAAACATTGATCAAAATCGAAAACCAAAAACAAAAAAAATCATATTTAAAAGAGTTTCCCGGAAATGAACCACACGCCTAAGTATAGAATCATATAATCATCCTAAAATCAAAAATTGAAACCTACAAGCACGAAATTCAAAATGTTCAAACTAAGAATGCAGAATGTTACAAATATACAATCTGTACTTTTAGCAACGGAAACGCAACGCATTCTAAAGCAAAAAACGCTGAAACAGTAAATGGAAAATGTACAAACAGTAAAATACAAAGTTTCGTAGTTTCAGAAGCGTTTCCAGAAACGAAAACCAAACACCGACACATAGAAGTCTAATAAGTTTCCGTGCAACATAAATTGAATCAAATTAACAGATCGAAACGTACCTAAATCGCCTTGCTTGGCAGCAATGTGAAAGGCATCAAACCCATTTCTTGCTTTGATACCAGCATCAGCAAGATCATAATACTTAATCATCTCTCTAACTAAATCAACATAACCATACTCAGCAGCTACATAAAGTGCAGTTTCTCCTGATTGATTTTCTTTTTCCAACAATTTCTTCAACTCTTCCTCTTCACTGTTACAGATAATCTCCATCACAGCAGCCAGATTTCCTGCTCTGGCTAAAGAATGCAATGGCGTATCGTCTCGTTTTCCTGTCAACTGTTTAGTCATCTTCTTCCTCGGAGCTGGACTCGGTGCTGGACTCGGTTCTAGAATCGGCGAGTCCATTGGAGATCCACTGGTTTACAAAAACTGCAACTTTTCTATAATTTCTTCTTTCTAGCAAGAACCCAGATCAGAATTTTCATATTTTATCATCAAGAATCAGTTTGTATTGAATTTCTTGAAAAATTCAAAAACTTCAAATTTTTCTTTAATCTCAGTTCTTGCCTGCCTCCCATGCTCTTCACTTCCTGCCATCCAAACCAACATTTAAATGGATAAATACAAAAAAATAAACAAACCCACATTATTATTTTTATCTAAGATCAAGAAAATGAAAATGAAAAAGAAATTGATTATTACCTTGAAGAACAGAGCATTTTCATAATATGTTTTCTTAGAATCGAAAAAAAAAGACAAAATTACGCCACTCTATAGAAGAAAACAGGATGAAAACACCCTGTAATGCAATTTAGAAACAAGATAAAAACATTTTGGTGGTTTCATAATTGAATAATTTAAAAACTAAAGAGGAATAAAAATAGGAAGAAGAAGAGCAATAAGCATCAGGCCAAAAAGGAATGAGAAACGCACATGTAGGCAACAACTTTTAATATTATTATTAAAAAATTTCTGTGAATCAAAAATTAATTGAGAATCAGAAAATGGGTATTACAGGAACCAAATCAATGTAGCTTTTGCAAATGTTAAAACAAAGTTTTTTTAAAAAGGTTGTTATGATTACAACATTTTTGCAATTTTTTTTTGTATAATAAATGAGAGAGAAAACAGAGCAATGCACCGGAGATAAATTCTCAGGTGATGGGTGCCAACGGTAATAACAGAACCACGCGCGTAAAATGTCGTTAGATGGGCGAGTGCAATGTCGGTTTTTTGACTTTACAGTTTGTCGGTTGACTTACTTGCCTGTTCATCAACAAGCTAATTTTTCATATATATGGATAAGTTTGTTTTTTTCTTCTATTAAATTTTAGACAGATTTAACTAAATCAGATAAACCATTTTTCTGAATTATTGGAAGTGTTAGGATTGGATTTTTATCTCATATAATTTACACTGCATAAAATATTAACAACCTATCTATCTTTATTTATATAATTAAGAGATCAACGGAAATCATCAATTTATCCTTTCCTTGGTTTTTTAAGCATTTGAATCTTCTTTATTTAATCATGTTATTATCAAAATAACATAATATGATAAATCATCAATTTCAAAACATACAATACATACTACTTTGCAAACACAATTCAATATATAAATATTCATATAACTCGTCGTATTAAAATACGCGGCTTTATGAATATTGACGAGTAATTTAAAGTGTATTCACCACTTGCTATCCATATACTTTAAATATGCCCATCGCTAACTCGATCTCGATCTTTGAGTTTCATGCCCTATCAATATTCGTCTCGTCGGGTCTACGCAAATTCGATAACCATCGCGAATTAATAACGATTCTATTTATGATTTTTGGTTTGAAAGCTGTTTTTAGCCTACTTCGGCTATTAAAAACGCTTATCTAAAATATTCCGATCTCTAAAAAAAATTGACAATCCCAAGGTTTGGAACGTCGTCTATGACTTTTGTTGAGGTCTCTGACTAAGATTAGCACCCGAAGGTGTCTGAAACTAGTCCGGAAGTTAAGACATTGGGCTGTTTTAAAACTGCAGAACTGTCATGCGCGACATAATGTTCTACTCATTATGAACAGTTTAGAGGCTGATTCAGGAAAACTCAAACCTAAACAAATTATAGACAACATCTTCAAGTTTTTGTACCAACAAAAATAACTTAATTTGGAGCTATTAACCTCGAGATATTTCCCTCGCAATATGGTTGTTCTGTATAACAGTTTTCTGCAATTCGTGTAATTAGGTTGCGTAAACTCTTAATCATAACTCATTACGCAACGAGACCTATAACCTATCGACAACATATTTCAACAGCAACATAACTCAACCCCTATACATCAATACATACACAATCCAATGGCAGAAGTATTGTTTGACTCATTCAATCACACAACCATCAAAATGGTCGAGCACTTAATCATCAAATTCCAATCAATCTTATTCCATCATATTTAATTTATTCTCAGCTCTACGAACCTTTTGGAGTGTTTTGGTTTCTTTCATCAAATGAATCAAGTGAAGAAGATAATCCAACTCCTTCTTGGTTAAGCTGATGAGGTCATCAAAATGGCTAAAGTTCACTTTAGTTCGGTTAAAATACACTTTAACTAAATCGATTAACCGACGTTCTTAACTTTATAAACAATCTCGGAAATCCTTTTCCAATCAATTCTTAATTATTTTAAATTATAATAATCTTTTCCTTAGATTATTATTGGCTAAAATCCCTTTTTAGCTCAAATGGCTAAATTGTACTTTAACCCGTATCCTTAATTAATCGTCGAGCTTACCTTTAAAATGATTTTGTAAATTTACAAAACTTTGACAATAACTTATTTATAATATTTCACGGACATTGGCGTGAAAATTATTAGCTCGGACAATCCAATTTATCGTATAATAATTTCTCATTTAAATTATTATTTTATGATAACTTTGATAGACCCGCTTTGGTTTAAGTCCTTATTATCTCATCTTGATTCGATACTTTTGATCTTAATCTTTACGATCATGCTTCGCGGCACTATACATAATAACTAAAAATCTAGGTTACTATAGATGTCGATCTATATCTTTAGCCCTGGATGCAGTATGAAGAAGAAACAATGTTATATAGCCTAAATAAATGCAAAGTTCGGGGTCTATGGATATCTTTCCCGTTCTGTTTGAGAGTGGACAAATTTGAGAGTATATTTATTCCGAATGACTATCAATTATTTTTAGCTCATTGAAATGAGAAGAATTCCGTTATTTATTATGACTATACAGATGATATAGAACAATCATAGTAATGTCGTTTTTGAAAATGCTCGTATGCCTCCGTAGCCCTATTTCTGGTGCATTCCATCGTTGCTCAGACTTAATGATACTCAAAGATTAGGGAAGCAGAATAGTGCCGCAGTTACAACTCAAACCTGTTTGCCACATCATTCCCTAGTTTTGAAAATCGACAAATATGATGTAGTATCCATTGACAAGAATTACTCGATATTAAGTGTATGTGCATAGATCCAACGAGGGTAGTTCGCCAACGGGGGGTCTCAATTCTGCAACACATAAACGATACATGTTTAAATATTTATGACATGCTTACACGCGCTAACGCGTGTGTCAGACGCATTTTCGACCCGTTTCACATGTTTTTTACTTTTTTTTGTTTCGAGTGTGCCATGTGTATCTTATTTAGTGGTTGATTAGAAAATATAAACTTTCTCCTTATTTTGTCATGAATGTAAATAATTTAGATTTTGGCTATTTGAGTAATATTTGATTTATTTTAAAATATTTTTGTTTTTTTTCTCTAATTTTTTAACATTTTTAGAATAGCATAATAAACGTCAATAATGCTATATAATGTTTCAATATTTTTTTTTTAAAATAACTCCAATATTTATTATAATTAGTAAATTTTCACTAATTAAAATTAAAATATATATTAAAACCGTCGATGTAACTTTACAATAATATTATAAAAATAAGAGCAAATTATTCTAAAGCCCCTCACGTTTATCATAATTCACAGTTTGATACCCCTTATTTGAAAATCAAATGATTTGGTACCTTAGTTTTGGTTTTGTTAACTATAAGTAGGGGTGTGCAAAAACCGACCGAAACCGAATAACCGAACCGAACCGACAAATTCGGTTCGGTTCGGTTTGAAAAAGTAGAATATTTTCGGTTGGTCGGTTCGGTTCGGTTTTTAAAGTAAAAAAATTTCAGTCACTTTTACACGTAAACCGAACCGAAAAACCGAACCGAACCGAAATAACCGACCGAACCGACAGGTTCGGTTCGGTTCGGTTTGAAAAATTAAATTTTTTCAGAATTTCGGTTCGGTTCGGTTTCTTAAAAAACCAAAAATTTCGGTTCGGTCGGTTCGGTTTAACCGAATGCACACCCCTAACTATAAGGCCCTTTTATTAAATATAAGTACTAAATCGTTAACGGAATGAAATGTGAGATACCAAATCGTTTGAAATTGAGGTGCCAAATCATTTACATAATTGAAATTGAGGTACCAAATCGTTTATATAATTGAAACTGAGGTATCAAATCGTTTGAAAGTAAATTTCAAATTATTAACGGAAGTAATAGAAACCCCTAATTATTGACGGAATCAAAACTGAGATAATAAATCGTTTGATTTTCAAATTGTGAATTATGACGAACGTGAGGAGTCTGAGAGTAATTTGCTCTAAAAATAAATATATTTATTTTTGCAAGTATAGCCAAAAGGCCTAATCACTCAAAAAACCCTCACCTTTAAACTTTTTTTCAATTCCACCCCGACGTTGAAAATTTGTCAATTTTACCCACTTTTAAATTTTCCGTTTTCAATTGTACCCCAATATTTTAATTTTTGTTAATTTTTTTACTTAAATGATGAAATCATTCAATTAATTAAGTCTAAACATGAAATTAAATTCTTTTTTATTCAAAAAAGTACAAATAAGTCCTTTATTTTTAAAAACTAACTAAAAACCATAATAAAATTAACACTAAATTAAATTCTTAATTAATTTAACCAAATTTAAATAAATTTTAAAAATATACAATCATTATATGCGAGACGTGGAGAATGTTTTAAACAAATTTCCAAACGCAAAAGACGTTAATTTAATTTTTCAGGGTACAATTGAAACACAAAAATGCAAAATAGGGTAAAATTGACAAATTTTCAACGTCAGGGTATGATTGAAAAGGGGCTAAAAGGTCGGGTTTTTTTAAGACATTAGGCCTAGCCAAAAATGGAATCGTTTCTATATTTTGGGGGCATTATTTGCATATATGTATTTCCAAAATTTATTAAACAAAATCAAACTAGATAGTGACTTTAATACTAAATCACTAGGATTTGGTTTTGGTTTTATGATTCATGCCGAGTCAGAAAAAAAATAAAGGTGATTTGATCAATAACTCATCAGTTCAACACTTGAAGTGTGATGTCATGATGAATCTCGAATTAAAAGTTCCTTTTTTTTTTATAGTTCAAATTGGTGTACAAAGATAACACTTAACTTTTTCCAAAAAAAATATAAAGGTTTACCGAATCAGAATATTTTTAATTTATTTTTATGCTACTAATTTCATACATAACGAATTATATTTTTTTATAATAATTTTGTGGTATTTTTATAGTATCTTTGCTAATAATTTTTTTATACAACGAATCGATTTAAACTTTTATAATATATTTTTACTAAAAACAATCATACAAATACACCTTCAATACACTATAGAAACATTATAAACACACAATAGGACAAATATTATAAAAACGTTATACAAATCACCAACAGAAAATATAAAAAAAGATAAAAATTTATAAAAGAAATAAAATGTGAAAGTAAAAAAGATGTTATTGAAATTAAAATTCTAAAATATATATTTCAGGTAAAAAAGAGTGATATGTAAATAAGTTAAAAAAGTATTGGGTTAATTATGTTTTAAAAAGAGATATTATGAATAATCTCCTCATAAAAAATACTTTTCTTTTCTTTTAGTTAATGTTTTTACTCAAGCTCTAAAAAATTTATTTTGTTTAAAAATTGAAGAGCTTATTGAACAAAAATTCTTAAACAAAAAAAATCAATTGGACAAGGAAAATATGATTTCGCGATCAATATCGGAAAACACCCTCTCTCACCTTCTGAATGAATAAAAACAAAAGGATTTTCTAAACAGAAGGAGGAATAAAATTTTAAAAAATATTTATCTTTCGTTTCTCTTATGTTGGTTTCGTATCATCGCTACTCATATTATGACATGATTGCATTTTTCTTTATTTCACACATAAACAGTTAGAACAAAAATAAGAAAGTGAAGATGAATTGAAATAGTGAAGATTTCAACAAAAAATAACATTGAGAGAAAAAAAAATTATAAGGAGATTGCAAAAGAAAAAAAAATTGTTAAAAGAGTTAAAATATAAAGTTGTTAGAGATTTAGAGTATCCTTTCAAGATATTTTAAATAACCAATTTTAAAATAAATATAAAAAAGTTGAAAAAGAGAGTATTGTTTTAGAAAATTATCCTTGTGAGGTTTTTTTATTAATACGTTTGAAACTGAAGTCCTTTTCATAATACCTTTTTTATATGCATTGAAAGCTCAATAGGGAAGGAATTCCAAATTATAATATATCCTAGTAAAATAAATAAACGATAATAATTTTTTTTTTGAAACTAAACGATAATAATTTAATATAACTACAATTAACGTGATCATACTTGTGCGATAAATTAAACAATAATAATTTAATATAGTCCAAATAATAACATTCAATATTTCGCTATATTTACTATTCCTATTACATTATCCTAAACAAAAAATAGTTGTTTTTCTTATAAAATAAAAAGAAAAATAAAATGTATTTCAATAGAATTCAAATATGAGACATGCTTACATAGCTAGAGAATAATAGTCCAAATAATAACATTCAATATTTCGCTATATTTACTATTCCTATTACATTATCCTAAACAAAAAATAGTTGTTTTTCTTATAAAATAAAAAGAAAAATAAAATGTATTTCAATAGAATTCAAATATGAGACATGATTATATAGTTAGAGAATAATAAAGGCTTAATCCATATAGAGGTCTCTATACTTTACACATTTTTTTCTATAGGTCCTTATATTTTATTTTTGTATTATTTGATCCCTCTACTTGCCTATTTTTGATTTTAAGGTCCTTTATGAGTTTTTTCCGGTCCTTTTGTGTGGCTGGTGGAAACAAAAATTGTAAGTGGAAAGACTGAAGGAAACAAAAATTATAAGTAGAGGGATCAAATAATATAAAAGTAAAGTATAAGGACCTACTAAAAAAAAATATAAAATACAGAGACCTGTATATGAGTTTGGACAATAATAAAAGTATTAAATACCAAGTGCAGTGTACCTATGACCATATATCAAATAACCTAAAAAACAATCCTATTATTAATATTAAGTCCAAAGTCCATTTCCTATCATGCTGAGTTCTGTTTCATTCTTCTCTTTGTGATGAGGAATTTTTTTTTGCATACATGATTTATATTAAATAATCTAAATTATTCGATTTTAAAATATAAAATATTAATTATAAATTATAAATAAAAAAAATAATCATATAATATTAATTTACCATTGTCATATATGCGCTGAATGTAGATAAAAATTATTTTTATAATTATTAATTATAAATTATTTCATATAAAAATTTATTTATTTTTAAATATTAAATAACTTTCTATGAGTATGAATACTTTATATTATCTATAACTATCTTATATGTGGGAAGGGGGCAGGCAAAATTACGATATTAGGTTTCATTAAGGGTATAATTTATAATTAAAAAATAAAGCTAGAAAAGATTAATTTAAATAATATATTATAATAGAAGTTAAATACAAATGAACTACTTAGACCAGAAGCATTCGGATATATATGCTAAATGTTAGGCAATATAACAGTTTTATTAGTCCAACAAGGACTACAAAAGTAAGAAAAATATTAACGATTTATAAAAAATTATTACTATAGTTTCATATTTATCAAAGGCCTAATCACTCAAAAACCCCTGACCTTTAATGTTTTTTCAATTCTACCCTGACGTTGCAAATTTGTCAATTTTATCCACTTTTAAATTTTCCGTTTTCAATTGTACCCCAATTTTTTAATTTTTGTTAATTTTTTTACTTAAATGATGAAATCATTCAATTAACTAAGTATAAAGATGAAATTAAATTCTTTTGTATTCAAAAAAGTACAAATAAGTCCTTTATTTTTAAAAACAAATTAAAAACCATAATCAAATTAACACTAATTTAAATTCCTAATTAATTTAATTAAATTTTAATAAATTTTAAAAACATGCAATTAATATATATTAGACGTGGAGAATGTTTTTAAATTTTTTTCAAATAAAAAAGACATTAATTAAATATTTTAGGGTACAATTGAAACACAAAAATGCAAAATAGGATAAAATTGACAAATTTACAGCGTCAGGGTATGATTGAAAAGGGGCTAAAAGGTCGGGGTTTTTTTAAGACATTAGGCCTTTATCAAAAGACATGCAAACTTTAATAGTTCAATAAAAACTATAAAAATATACAAATATACAAATTATTGACGAATTAGCATATAAGGACTTGGCCTAATGGTTAGGTCCTTATACTGCATGAGGTCGGGTGTTCGAATCCCTGATTCTCCTCAGACCGTGGTTTGTCTGATTTAATTTTAAAAAAATACATATTAATCCCTGCAAACTCCCGGTAACAACTAATCCTAAAATAGGTCTACCTCTGATAAAAAAAATCATTGACAAATTAAAAAAATCATTGACGAATTATATATAATGGGTCATATTAATATAAAGGACGTGATATAGTTTCAATTTAAACGAAAATAATTTATAATAATTCATAAAAAATAAAGTATTATATTTAATATTTTATTCATTTTAAATTTAAATAACGGGTCAAGTAAATATCGCTCACGTGCATAGCGCGTGGCTACACGCCAGTAAGATATATAGGTAAGAAATTGAGTAAATAGTCGATTCGTTATTTTAACTTGTGATTTAAAATTAAAAGCTCTCTCTTGGCTATTTTAATTAATTAAAGATAATAAAAATATAACACACAATTTAAAGGTACAGAATTGCAAAAAAAAAAAATCAAATTAAACCGAAAATTAACCATATTTTTTTGTTAAATTTTGTTTATTTTCAGTAATTCAGTAAATCATAATTAAACTTAAAAAACACTTAAAAACACCTAATAAATACTTAAAAGAAATCTAAACATAACATTCAACAAAAGCGAAAAATACATTGAAAAAATACCAAAAAATATCAAAAAAAACTTAAAATACACGTAAAGACACTCATGCACGAAATGAACAATCTACTGGCCAACAGTGCACATATCACGTGTTGACCGCACTTTTGTCCACTGTTAATTGTCGTCTGTCATAAATGTTTTTGGCAAGATTCCGGATATATTTTTTCAGTGTTTTATATATTTTTTAAATAAAAATTAAAATTAAAGTAAAAAATAGAATTTTTTAAAGTATGAGTATAATTTTTAAAACTTCACAATACTATTATAAATAAATTTAAAAAAACAGTGATATATCTTGCTCGTAATGCTACCCATTATGCATTATTAGTCCAATTGGAGAGATACCAAACTGTATAATACTAATTTAGTAACCATACAAACCGACCACAAACTAACAGTACTATTTTCCATTAAATTTCTGCAATCACATAATATTAGATATACCTTTTTAAAATGCAGTCACGTATGTTCTTATATGGATTGGAATCTAGTTCTATGATTGATACATAACTTATTAATATAAAATTAGGACCTTTTTTTGTTTTGTCTTGAGCTGAATTTATAATTACAATTTGTGTTACATAATATAATATATTAAGATAGGGGTTGATACTTGATACTATTCTTTTCACATGTTTTAATTTAATTCTGTAATCTACATTTAAACTGATTTTTTTAAAAAAACGATTGTGACAAATATAAAAGTGTAATTTAGAATTTACTGAGGTACAATTTTGTTCTCACTTTACATTTAACTTGTACTTTAATATTCTACAAATGAATGTATAATTAGGATAATTCAAATTAATGTTCATTTTCCTGATGAATGATTATAAAAATCTAGCAAAATCATATACTTATTAGATCATACTTGTGAATTTTTTTTAGAAAAAAACAAATATACTAATAAAAACACGGACGGAAAACACATGTCCATTTTTAAAATATTCTCATTAATTACAATTATTTATACATATATACTTAATTGAATTGAAAATCATTTAATTATAAATAAAATGAAGAGACATACATATTAATTCAATTATTTTTAAATTTAAATAAAATTTATTATCTATATTGTTTATAGTAAACAAATTATATATTAACATGTTACAACATTAATTTACGGGCATCACACTTGATCATTGACTTATCAATTGACAGTGATATATAAAAAATTATATGGATTCTTTATGTGTTTTTCCCTTGTTTTTATTTATTTTAGGTGTTTTTAATTTGAGTTAAATGTGAATATAATGTTGTTAAGTGAATAATCTAATGATTAGAACTTTGAAAATTACATTTATAATGGAAATTTTGGTGTTTAAATAAGTGGACGGAGTGAGAAAATTTCAATTAATTAGAGCATAAGTCTACCTTTATTGCATAGTTTAATCATTGATTTAGGATGAAAATGAGCGATAGTCTATTAAGGAGGCTCCATTTTTTGTATAAAAAAAGACAACAATAGTCATCTTAGATTTAAAACCGGTCTATTTAACCAAAACTGAGTAAATAAAATATTTTTTTTAACTACATCAGCTAATTATATTTTAGATCAAAATTGATTTAACTGAATTAATAATTTTTTTAAAAAATATATAAATTAACCCGTAAGTCTGATTAAATGGAAATATACAAGTATAAAATAGAATATTATAAAAAAATATGTAATCTAGTTAAGAAAAAATTTTAATTTTTTAATCATAACTGAACCAATTTTTTATTAACTGAATTAACTAAAATAATTTAATATTTTTAACATAAGTGAACTTAAATAAATCAATTAATCCAATATAGGCAACCGTTTGCTAAGGTCTAATTAAATTAATTATTTATATCCTCTGGTTATATAGTAAAATTAGACTTAGTAAAAAAAAGTAAAATTAAATTTAGTTATAAAGAGGAAGAAAAAATGTCTTTCAAACGCTACTTTTTAATTTTTTTGGTATATGATTTATGAAATTTTCAAATGAGTTTTGAGACAATATCTTTAAATTTGACTAATTCTCACTCGAGTGAAGGTCCTTTGCGGGAAGAAAATTTTGGCTTGAAATTTTATTATATATATATATATATATATATATATATATATAAATACGATTAAAACCTACAGTTTCACTTAAATAAAAAATACACCTAACTAATTTTCCTGCGCCTTATGTTAAAAGACTCATGTTTACATTTAAATAAACTTAGAGAAAAGATCACTGGTTTATTTAAATGTAAATATCAACCTTTTAACATAAGGTGTAAAAAAGTTGCTAAGGCGCATTTTTGATTTAAGTGAAATTGTGAGTGTTTTGGTTTGATTGGCGAAATTCTTATGGCATCCTTCAGAGATCATGGGTTCGACCAAGACCTCTACAGCCAGCAGGCTGAATTAAAAAAAGAATATCTAATTAAATCCCGCTAATTCCCGCTAATTCCCGCTAAACTCTCGCTAACAAGTAAGTAGGTCTATCTCTGTAAAAAAACGATTATTGGTTTATTTTATTTTATAATTATTCAACTATTCGCTTTGAAAAATAATAGCTTAAAGCTGTTGGAAATTGATGATTTTAGTGTTTAATTCGCTTTGAAACACTTCTAGACCAGTATATTTGTCTTCCTTATTCTTTTTTAAGCGTTTTGGCTATTTTTGCACGAAACACGAAGCTGAAACGAGCTGAAAAACGACCTGCTGCCCGCAGCGCCGCCGTCGCCAGAATGAAGTGGCGGCGCCGGCAGTCATACCGGCGCCATGTTCGTCGTTCCTTGCTTTCCAGAATCGCTTCCCAGATCTTCCAAACTCCGATCCAGACTTTCAAACGGGTTTTCGGGCTCGTTGGGGGTTAGAATCAGGCCCAGTTTTACTCAAACGTAGAGAATTTAATTTAGTTTAATTTTATACACTACAACGGGCAGACCCAATGTAAATCGGGTCCGTGGGCCCAGATATGTAACATAAAGTATAAACCGGGCCCACGAGTTCGAGGCCCGTAAATCCAGCAACTTTCAGAGTAGATTTCGGGTTTAGCAGAACTTAGAATCAACCGTGGTTCAAACTGATAGAATCGTATTGCCGAGTCGGACAACTTCCATCTTCTGACCGAGAACTAATCCTGACCACACCGACAGTGGAACCCGCGCGAGTGCAAGGCACTCAAAAGTCTACGAGGTTTAAAATTATCTCTAACCTTCTATGTATACCAACTGCCCATGAAAATGTTGACATTGTTTATCTTTGCAAAAAGCATGCCAAAACCGATTTTAACAGGCTAAAGGACTAACCACGTTAATTTAGCCAATCAAATTAATTCCAGCCAGTCACTTAGACATTTCAGGACTACCACGAAAAAGTAGTAAACGGTTGAATAAGGCATTCATGATGACTTAATAAAATCAATCAAATTTAGATATCCGGTTTTTAGGCTTTGTGCATGTAATCAATCCAGACCAGCCAGACTTGTGTTATTTGCTAAAAACTGCAAGGTTTAGATGTATGCGCGTCAAATGTGTTTATTGCTTTCAAACTTGTTTATATCCAGCAATATATCCTATGGACTGCTATCGAATGTTAAGATGAGAATAAAACAAATATGTCCAGTAAATAAAGCTGGTAACTTATAAGCTCATCACGCGAGTCTCAGGGAGGTCCACAAACTCGGTCTTTGGTTTGATGCATGATAATCTTACCGGAGGCGAGTAAGGTTATCCAGTCGGTATAAAAGAAATTTCCTAGTTGAACTAGGTGTTGACTCCATTTTTTCAAACCATTTCTAGATCAAGAAGTCATCCATAAGCTTGGGCGAGCGGCCCACGAACCCCGCTCTACTCACATTGGGACTCCACTGGGGATTAAAATCAATCATTTTTAAAACATAAAACATAAAGACGTTTCATAATTATTTTTAAAAATGGGTTCCATGGACCTAAACCGCACGGCTTGTGCCTTATCGATCATAAGCTTTATTTTCTAGTCATATTCGCACCTGCTGCATCACATTAGAAAATTATCTTCTCACCCACTATCTAGAAGTCCCTATCCAGCCCCGATACTCATAGCCGCTCTCACACTTTAGCGTTGCACTCCTACGTCCATAATGTCTTTTGCAGAGCATTATCACTCAGAGCCCAATACCTCGGTCGTTTGTACTCGTGATTGAGGAGACCTATCAAAGGTATATCACTGTATGGAAGCCTTAAACCGGTTACTACCAAAACTCATCGATTCAGGCCACATGCATTCCAGCCTAGACACTACCCTCTGAAAAAATAGCCAACATAACGTTCGTATTTGTGGCCTTATTTATATTTAGGACTCAAGATGTTGTTTTTGTTTTTGCATTGAGACTGAAGATCATTTATTTATGTATTGTGAAGGTGCTCGTTTTTCTTGGCATGGTGTGCTTCATAAGGTCGGGTTTATGTGAGTTATGCCAGATTCGTTTGATGATTTTTCCTTCAATGGTTGTATCTTACCTCAAGAGGGAATTATGCGAAACTAAAGGAATTGTTGTGGATTATTTTAATTTGGAAGATTTGCAATTGCAGAAACATGAAGATATTTCAGAATAAGAGTACGTTGACAAATAAGATTATTTGTGGAAGTTTTCTTAAGACTATTTTTTATTTTTGTTGTTGTAATTCTTCTTTCCCATATTCGGGTTTGAACTTTTTTAGAAAATCTGATTGTATTTTAGTTGGACGATTCTGTTTTTTTCTCTCACTTATTAGTAGCCTCTAGTGCGCAACTAGTTTGCCACTTCTTGTGCGAAAATTATAGGTAGTTCAGCTTTTACCATTTATTGTGTCTCTTTCTAAAAATTACAATTCATAAAAAGATAGGTTTAATAGCATAAAAAATCACGAAATTTAGCGTGTTTTTCAAATATAATACAAACTTTTAATTTTGGCAAATTAATACACCAACTTTGATTTTTGCAATTTTAGCACCGAGCAATTTTCCGTCAGAAAATGTTGTGGATGCCGGAAAGTATTTATTCTGGTGTACACATCAACATTTTTTCTGTAGAAAATTGCTCGGTGTCTAATATTGCCAAAACCCGATAGTTCGTGTATTAATTTGTCAAATTTGTGGTAAATTTGCAAAACAAACTAAATTTCGTGATTTTTTACGCCACTAACAAAAAAAAAATATAAGGGCACTAGAAGTAGGGAAGCTTGAAACTCGATTTGATGAAAATGACTCAAATTTGAATTATAAGGCTTGTTTAGTAAACAAGTCAATCTCAATTTTAGTGATACTTTACTCGAAAACTTGCAAGTAAGTTTGTTTTTATATTTATATTTTAATTAATATATTAAGTTTGTTTATATATTTATATTCTAATTAATATATTATTATTTCAATTTTTAAACTTTAAATATTTAATTTATATATTTTTTGTTAAAAATTTAATTTATAAGGTAACATAGTACTAAATTTTTTATTAATTTTTTAAATAATTTTCTTAAATAAAAATGAGATTAAATTAAACTCATGATTTTTTAATAAGTTCAAAAGATATTTGATATATAAATTCGAAACTTGACTTGAAATAGACAAATCAATCTCAATATTTTTAATATTCAATTTAATTCGATTCTTTTTACACCCTAGAAATAAATAAAAAGTTTTATATAGAACAATATGAATTAAAAACTAACCCACTATAAAAGAGAAAAAAAAAAGGAAAAAAAAGGAGTGCTTCAAGTCGAAGAAAGAAGCAAGTAGACTAAAATTATTGGTAATACAGATCAAAGTACCATTTTTACTTTTTGTTTAAACTTTTTTTTGTATTAGCACTTTTAAACAAAGCATCATTTGCGACCCAAAGTATGTGATCCTCCATCCACCAAATTAAAGCATAAATATATGTAAATTTTTTAATTTTGACAGAATTTTCTACAAATTCCTTTCATCATAATTTTATGATTTCTAGAATGTGGAATTGATTAGATTTAGAATAGATTTTACGTGTATTGTTATATATTCTATTTCACATGCACCACAAAAATCCAAAATCAAGTCCAAACAATTGCACCCCCCGACACTTTCACATGCTTAAAATTGCAATTTTAAATTGTACTAGTTTCGCATTACGTGCTATGCACGTGGCTCGTAACGTAACTCGTCAATAAACATATTAATAGATTTATTATAATTATATCAATTTTTTTATTTATAATTAATATTAAATTAATTAAGAATTTTTATAAAAGTAAATAATATATTCGGTTATTAAATTTTTTTCCATACCAAATTTATTCTTCTTTTGATTTTATAATAACCATAATTAAATAATTAACTTCATTTTATTAATAATATCTTTAAAAATAATAAGATAGAAATTTAAATAATATTATATTGACCAAATACAATATTTTAATTTTGTAATTCAATCAAACTAAAAGATAGGTATTCCTACTAATTTGGTGACAATTTAGTTATTTTTACATACTAATAACTAAATTGGAGATAATTTAGCTATATATTCTAATTAGGACTTTAATTACAATAGTGATTAATTAAATTACTAATTAGTTAATGACTACAAAACATTTATTTAGTAGTAAACTGAAAAGCATTATTCAGTAAATTTGCTTGTCCCCCCCCTCCCCCCTCCGTGTTTTTTATATAGTATAGATTAAGGCATAATCTATTTTATGGAGTGTGTATCGTTGGTCAGGTTTACAGGTATTGGAGATAATTTCGATATTGCCCCAAGCAAATGTATCAGACAGGAAGACCCTATATCCCCGTATTTGTTTATCATATGTGCATAGGGATTGAGCCGGTTGCTTGTGGAGTGTGAGAATGTGGGTAGAGTGCATGGTATTGAAGTTTGTAGGAAGGCCCCATCTATTAGCCGTCTCTTTTTCACAGATGGT
Organism: Mercurialis annua; assembly: GCF_937616625.2. Lineage (NCBI taxonomy): Eukaryota > Viridiplantae > Streptophyta > Magnoliopsida > Malpighiales > Euphorbiaceae > Mercurialis > Mercurialis annua. The sequence goes on along the minus strand of NC_065570.1, from coordinate 49,734,591 downwards.
TGCTATTTGTTTTTTCGTGCTACTACTGGTGAGATGGATTCAGTAAAAAGGGTTCTTGATTGTTATGCACAGATGTTAGGTCGACAGATTAATCTTCAGAAGTCTAATATCATGTTCAGCAAAAACATGACTAATGAGGCTCAAACTAATATTGCCAGCATTCTTAATGTAGATGTGGTGGAGGACCAAGGCAATTATCTAGGTTTGCCTTCTCTTATAGGCAAAAATAAGAACTAAATTTTTAATTTTTTGAAAAGAGCGGGTTTGGCAAAAAGTTAAAAGGTGGAACGCAAAATAGTTATCGAGAGGTGGTAAAGAAATTTTAATTAAAATTATAGCTCAATCTCTCTCTAACTATTCAATGGATGTATTTCTTCTTCTGGCGGACCTTTGTGATGCGCTAGAAAGGATGCTTAACTCCATTTGATGGGGTAGAAACCAAAACGTATAAGAAAGGCATAAATTGGGGTTGGTGGGAGAAATTATGTTTGCCCAAGAAGTTTGGAGGTTTGGGTTTTAAGAAAGTCCAAGAGTTCAATACTGCTATACTTACCCGCCAAGAATGGAGATTTATTAATTCAGGGAGCTACTTGGTTTCCATATTGTACAAGGCTAAGTACTTCCCCAATTCAAGTTTTCTGAAAGCGAAAATGGGTTCTAATCCTAGCTTCATTTGGCATAGTATATTCGAAGCCCAGGTTGTTTTGAAGACTGGTGCTAGAATTGAAATTGGTGATGGTAAGAACACAAATGTTTGGGGGACGCCTAGGCTCGAAGGCGATAATAATGGATGTCTGGTCAATCCTGTTGTTTCGGCACTGATGGATACAAAAGTTTGTGGTTTATTTGAAGTTAATCATCGGTCTTGGGATGTTGGAATTTTAAATGACCTTCTTAGACATGCTGAAGCATTGCGAGTGCTGAGTATTCCTCTGAGTGTAAGGAAAGTTTGTGATATGTGGTTTTGGAAATTTGAAGTCAAAGGGAATTTTTCAGTTAAGAGCTGTTACAGAGTTCTTTGTGGTGAAGTTAATCACGCTCCCAATGGAATCTAGAATAAACTATGGAAGCTTCATGTTCCGCTGCACATTTGCAATTTTTTATAGCGACTTTTCTTCGGCTATCTTCCAACGCCTGATGCATTAGCAAGCAAACAAATTTTTATTAATTCCACTTGTCCCGTGTGTTTCTCTTTTGAGGAAAATGCTCTGCATATTTTTTTTCTTTTGCCCATTTTCGATGGATTGTTGGAAGCTCTCTAAGTTGCAGGTGATGAATGCACAATTTGTATCTATTCAGGAATGGTGCTTGAACTGGTTGGGAAAGCTACGAGCCGATGAAGCGTGTTTGGCGGCGATTATCTGTTGGCAGTTATGGTGCAACAGAAACAATGTGTCTGGGATTAGAAAAGCTGGACAGCTAGTGCTATTTTCAGAGCTGATAAGTAGCAGTTGTTGGCATGGAATATCGCACACCATGAAAGGGCTGACATTCGGTCTAGTTCAGCTGAGAAGACTGATTGTGGCTTTAGGTGGAGACTACCAGAACCAGGTTGGTGGAAATGCAATGTGGATGCAGTTGTTTTTGCTGAGAGTGGCAAGATAGGAATTTGGGATGGTGTTGTTATTCAGGCTAGAAATGTGGTGTTCCAGGGCTCTTACTCTCCTAAAATCGCTGAAGCAATCGGCATTCGCGAAGCTCTTTCTTGGTTGAAGGGTTGGCCAAACTTGATTATAAAGTCAGATGCTATGGAAGTGGTTATGGATATACGAAATTAGGATAGAGAGGAGTCACGTCCTTATCATTGATTGTGCTGATTTGGCGAAGCAATTTCGTAGTTTAAAGTTTTGTTAGGCGATCTGCTAACAGAGTTGCGCATGTTCTCGCGCAAAATGTTAGGTCTATCTCAGGTCATCAGGAATGTAATTGTTTCAGATTTGTTGGAATAAAATTGACTACTTATCTATCAAAAAAAACTAAACTGAAATCTATTTTATAAACATTAAATCATTATTTTTTGAAAATTTATGAACTTATAACGCAAATTAGAGCAAAGCTTGAAAGTAAATTAGAGAATTTTTTCTTAAAACTAGAGTTATCTCATATTTTCTCACAGGTTCTATATTTTTTATATACTCAAAAGATAATAATGTATGTATTACAAGGGAAGATTACATTTTGACTCTAAATTCAAACTTCTGACATAAGCTAACATTATACAAAATATTAGTTTCCCTCTAAACACTATTACATTAGAAAGTAACTAAACAATGAACTAAGTTTCCAAAAGTCATTAGTTCTAACAGAGTATACAGTCTATTAAAAAAATTAAATATTCGGGCCACATGTATTAGGTAGGTTGAATTCTACCTAGTAAAAACATCTCACTCGCCACACATTTTTTAAATCTTTTCAACCTAGTTAAAGAATGTTTGATGCGCCATATCATCATCCTAATCTTTTTTTATCGAGTCTCCATTTTATTTTTATCCATCAATATGAACAATGCATCTCATATGAAAATATTTACAATTAAGAATGCAAGTTTCTGAACCAATAAATTGTTCTTTCAAGAATCTTAGTGCAATATCATTTGCGCTTGCATTGTCCGTAATAATAGTGAAAACATTCACAATTCCTCATTCTTTCAATCAATTTTCTACTTTAAACCCGATCTCCAGACCTTTATGACTAGAAATCAGATAAAAAATTACAGTTTTCCTAAACAAATTTCAATCATTGTTAATAAAAGGCTTAATTACTTAAAAAAACCCCACCTTGTAATATTTTTTCTTTTATACCCTGATCTAGAAAAAAATTCATTTGTACCCTTTTTTGATTTTTCGTTTTTAACTGTACCCCAAAGCATTAAATTGAACTTTTTTCATTTAGAAAAAAATATAAAATAGTCCTTCATTTTTTAACCTATATTCTAATTAGATTTTAATGTTATTAATAATACAAAAATACCTTCTTCTTTACAAAATTAAACTAATAATAATTATTTATTTTATATTAATTATCAATAACTTTGTCAAATTAAAAAACGTAAAAATTAATATCTTTTATTAAAAAAACAATTTACGTTAATTTTTTTTTCTTCCGGATCTCAGGCGAGGAGGAGGAGGAAATCCTTCTTCCCGCCTGAGAAGAGGAGCAGCAGCTCCTCGCCTGAGTTTCAGGTGAGGAGCTGCTGCTCCTCCTTGAGAAGAGGAGCAGCAACTCCTCTTTTCAGGCGAGGAGGAGGACCTCCTTCTCCTTGCCTGAAATCCGAAAAAATTAAAAAAAAAATTATTTTTTAAAATATTTTTGTCGAATTTTTGAAGCGGATCTGTAAATCGAAAGAGTATAATAGTGGGTCCGAAGTTATTTAAATAATTTTTTTTAAATGATTAATTTTTAAGATTAATTTGAATATTTTTAAAGTTTAAGGATTTGTTTGTATTTTTTCAAATAGAAAAAAGTATAATATAATCCTTCTATTTAATTGTGTTTAATATTTGCATCCTTTAATTAATTAAATTGTCAAAAAAATAAATTTTGGGGTACAGTTGAAAACAAAAAATCAAAAAAAGAGTAAAAATGAATTTTTTCCTAGATCAAGATATAAACGAAAAAATATTATAAGGTGGGGGGTTTTTAGGCCTTAATAAAATAAAAGGTGACACATATAACTGATTCTTTGTAAAGAAGTTTGTGTAGCCATAGTCAAACAAACTGGGAAAAAAATAGTCAAACAAACTCTGTCTTGTGTTTTTCTACATATTTTATATTTGGCTTAATTACTTAAAAACCACCCACTTTAAATTTTTTTTCTTTATACCCTGATCTAGAAAAAAATTCATTTATACCCTGACGTATGTGTTTATGTTTCACCTCTACCCCGAGGCACTAAATTAACCTCTTTCTATTTAGAATTTTTTTTTTAAATAATCCTTATTTTTGAACATTTTTAAAGATGAAGTATTTATTTGTATTTTTTTTAATAGAAAAAAATATAAAATAATCCTTATATTTAGTTGCTTTAATAAATCATCTTTTTTTTTGAAATTTGGGGTAGAGGTGAAACATAAACACATACGTCAGAGTATAAATGAATTTTTTCTAGATCAGGGTATAAACGAAAAAAAAGTTCAAGGTGGGTGGTTTTTAAGTAATTAAGCCTTTATATTTTTCTACTCATCAACATAAAAATCACAACAATCACCAGAAAGAGTAAATTTAAAAGGCATCCTAAAATTAGAGCAAGCTGTATGTTTTTCCACAAAATTTAAAAGGAAGCTCATCAACAACAATCATATGAGCTAAAGATGTTTTTATCGTATTTTGATCAAATTTTCAATTAGTATGACTCATTGAAATTAATTATTTAAACATTGCAAATTCAAAATCTTTTGTCGTCCTCTTAACCTAGCAAGATGTCTAAGCAAACACTTATATGATGTTATAATGACATACCATTTGATTTTGTATAACAAAAATATCCTTTAGCACAAATTTTTTGTTAAATAGATCATTATATTTATTATTATGTAAGCAGTGTAGTATTTTTCTTATTTAATCTATATACTCTTTTGCGTTATATTAGGATTTAAGGCTTTCTATTTTAATATTAGTCTCCATCTTTTTGTATATATTTTTTCTTCTATTTCTCTTCAAGTATCTGCATTCTTCTATTAATGTTATCAAAAACACTTGCATTTTTCTCTCCATTGAATGAAACAACATCAGGATGATCCCGTACAATTGACCTTGACCTCGAAGTCGTGGCTCTCTTTTAAGACGTCGATGTAGGTATTGATTTTTTTTATCAAAAGTATTAATTGAGTAGAAGATTGCGGTTCATTACTGCAAAGAGTTTAACATTAAATGCAGAACGTTCAACAGTAAAGACAATTCATTCGCGTCCATAATTCGTTACCACAATGATTATCTTACCGGTTGAACAAATTCTTTTTCATTTTCATTAGATGATCGAAAATTTGTTGGTCGACTGAAGAAGAATTGAAGATTACCAAGGGCAAGGAGAGTTAGAGCTGAGAGATTGATTTCAAATTGACTAAAAAACAGAGAAAAAAATAGGAAGATCAGAGATGTTGGTGGCCACTGCTAGGTTGATTTTCTTTTTAATGTAATATGCTGCTAGGTTACGATTAGTGCTTAGAATTAGAAGTTAGAGTTAACAGTGTTTCAAACTTCGGTCTGTTCGGTTAGAATGGGCAATTTAAATGCAAAGCAGAACTGAAAACCGAAAACTGACTAAAGAAGATTTTACCGCCAAAACCGAACCATCCGAAAGTCATCGGATCTGTTGGTTAACTCGGTCAGTTCAAAATTTTGTCCACCCTACCCCTAGTCTTCCGCTTGTATTTTAATTCTTTAATGCAGCTATGGAGCCTCATTCTATTAGATGTGAATAACGACATGGGCACGTCTTGGTAATTTTTGAGCGGTTCACAAATAATTATTTACTACTTATCAGATATAATCTTTTACAGGGCAGCAAGGCTTTAGATGATCTGCCATTAATTTTGAGAAAACAAGAGCAGTCTGACAGTGGCATGCAGTCATCAATGTGGCAAATCAGTGTATCTATCAAATGAACTGTAAATGGAAATTATGGATTAGAAGACTCAGTGCCCACACATACACTGAAACAAGTCCAAACACAAGGTTCAAAGATTGAAAACGAATGTTTTTGTTCATCTGCTTGCAACTTCTATTGCAGGAGGTCAGGGACTTGATCACTTAAAGATGGCAAACCTCGACCTGACATGTCCGGGGATGAAGTAGCTGGTTCGGTAGAACCAGGATATGACCAAACTCGTGTACATCTGAACAAATTCGAACTCGACAGAGTCTATAATATGAATCAATTTACGTACTCATTTGGTTAAGCTGTTGCTCTTGTGAACTATTTAGATAGAATCCCACAGTTGATAACAGTTTTTCTAATAGTTCCATTTTCAAAAAATTTATTTCCATCAATTTCTAGAATCCCTCAACCTCTAAACCAAACATGAAAACTGATAACGTTTGAAATTATATACACGGATCTGATAAAATTTAGGTTTAATGACCCAAACTTGATTCCTGAAAGGATATCCAAATCACGCAAACCTAACAACTCTCGAATAAGATAACAATCTAAACTCGAAAGGACCCGAATCCAAATTAACCTAAACACTAACAATCCAAACCATACCGTAAGATAAAATCTAAACTCAAAAGGACCGGAATCTAAATTAACCTAGACACTGACTATCCAAGCCAAACCATACCGACCCTTCCATTTGCCATCCATCCTAGGTGAAACTATACTCTTTAAAAACTAACATAAATTAGACAACTTTGAGCAATTTTAGCCTCTTGCAGTTTTTTCTTTTGGGGTTGTAAGCCAGTTTTATTTGTAAAGCAATCTTACATTAATGAAATTTTACAAGGATGGGAATTGGAAAACATGTCATGAAATGAGCGACATGCAAGTACTACATCTTGAAGAGGATTGACATGAGCTTATGATAATAACGAATTAAAATCAGTACCAGGGACAATCATGAATTCTTTAATGCTTCCATCATCAGCTTATAGAGAGAAAATCCACCTTGATGGCACCCAGGCATTTTAGATGCCATGTTTTCCAAATCAGCCTGATATGTAAAAACACTCAGATAAAGCAATTTTATATAAATCAAATCAACATATAGAAAATTAATGTTTACAAAGAGAATCACTCAAAATACTAAAACTGGAATTTCAACTCAGAATCTTTTCTCATAGCATGTTACAACTATTGTATTCTGATAGCAAATGAAAACGAAATATTAGAGTTAAATTTGCTGTAAAATCCAAGGTATGTATGTGATCACTCAGATGTTAGATCTATTTATAAAATTAATTCATTGAGATGCTCTCATCTAGGGTGTGCAAAAACCGAACCAAATCCAACTAACATATTTGACTCCGTTCGGTTAAAAAAAAAGATTCTTTGATTTGGTTTTAGAAGTAAAGACATTTCAGTTCACTTCTGGCACATACCAAATCGAAAAAACAAAATTGAAAATGAACCGGCTGGTTAGGTTCAGTTTGGATCAAATTATTTAAAGTTATTATAAAATCAATTTGGTTCTGTTTTAAAAAAAAATCAAAATTTTGATTCGGTTCGGTGCAGTTTAAACTGAACACACCCTACTCCTTCCATTGCCAATTCTCATAAAGTTCTACGTATAATAACTTATCACCCTACTATCTCAAGTCCCTAACAACCAGGTGATCAGCTTTATAGACATAATGCACCTGATTGCTGCATCTCAGGCCACTACCCTTCTCCCTGACTGGTAGTCATACTACCAAGTATTTCCATCCTCATATATCAAGCCCTTGACATCTTAATTAAATATAGCGATACTATACAACTAGTTGAGACTGAAAAACAAAAGACCAATAAATGAAACAAATGAATGAAATTTGGACATCAGGGGTAACAGATAAAATTTCATCTCACCAATGAAACTGTATAGAGTTGGGTTGATTCATAACCATCCTGAGCATGGCGATACAATTGTTGAATTTCTTCAGACTTAAGGGAGCATCTGATAGAGAAAAATGCAGCTGGTCTGACATTCAACACCCGGCAGGATATACCAATAAAAAGTGGGTTGCTCTGCAATGAAAATTAAAGCCAAGCGTTGAGTTTATAATACCCAAATGACCATGCAAACATATCCATTAGAGTAAAGGGACTATCAATTTTCACAGGAAGTATTAGTACAGTATATATTACTCATATGCAGAAGCTTTACTATGTGACTAAGAAAGAAAAAATATGTATTCTATACCCTCCATAGTTTTTGATATCATGTACCAAAAGTTCGGGAGAATATCGAAAACCTACTCATGTATAGTGGCTCTCATTGTGGGGACAATGATCTCAATTTCCTTTTAGCGTTTTATTACTTGTCTTTTTATTCTGCTTTGTATAATACCATATTGACTATTACCTCTAAGATTATGTTAAATACTTGTATGGCGTACCATAAGCTACTATGTTAGACTAATTTTTTTATTTACAGTACTAGTACATGCATAGGAGAAAAAAAACTATATCTGCTACTTTATTTAGATTTTCCAATGATATATTTCAAATTAAAGGGAAGGAGAATAATAGCAAGGTACAGTTTAGTTGTTTGCTTTGCTCAAAACCCTCCACTCCATTTGGAAGAAGAATGTGTAAATTAAGGGGAAGTTCAAAACATGTTGAGTTAGTACTTTTAACATTTGAGGCTGCAGGCTTGCAGCTTCTTTTTGATGTTTTTATGGCTACTACCGCTAAAATGATGTACTTTCTGCATGGTCTTAATATATTCATATAAAAAAAATTAATAACAATTTGTGCGCATGCCTAGATGCAATTAAAAGGTAATCCTATAACACTTATAATTTCATGGTATACTCAACATGCTATCAATGCGATGCCACTTGCTCATTCATATAGCTCCGCATGAATAATGCTCAAACTTATTTGTTATTCCAGGCAATAAAAGCACCGATAAGTATCCTTTGGTGACATCTAAGAAACTAAAATGGTAAAATTTTCAAAATATCAGATACAACTTTATTTAGCTCTCGAATGTTTATCTAGAAGACGAACAGAGATATAATTGTTTTATTTATTTAAAAGCACAACTCCTCTTATGTCCATTCATATAAGTAAAATTGGACACAAAAGCTTGAACTGTTGAAAATCCCCTTTTGTGGGGGATCCAGCCATGAAACTGACAATATTAAGCATTCCTAACTATATATTGATGGCTGAAGATAAGAAGAGCAACATATATCTCATAACTTATACCAGAAATTTAAAGACATTGTCAATTTGTTACATCGGGAAAGTTTATCAAATGCTGATATGCTTAAGTTGTTTTGGCAAGTAAAGCTTATAAAGATACTAAAATTGTGTGTCCATTCTCTCTAATTAACATAGCCTGCTAAAAGAGAGAAATAAATTATGTTATTAAAAGAAGCTATAAAGGCAACTTGTGGCTTACCAGAGATGTTGCAGGTACTCCAATTTCTTCCACCACTTCACGAATAATACTATCAAACATCTCAAGAGAAACTTTCCTGTTAATCATATCAGTGTCCTTAAAGTCTTTGCTGCGCTGATGAGAAGCAATTTCAACTGCTTCAGGCTATCAATCATCAAAAAAGAGCAGCTGCGTCATTAATTCTAGACAACAATGTAATTGCCGACCAAAGAATAACAGAAAAATGAAAACTGCTTGCAAATACTTAAAAAAGAGAATAATAATTTGCAAAGGATGACAGAAACAGAATGTTCTTAATATGATCAAGCCCTAAAGGAAAATGCACCAAAGTACTCATAGCCTCAACCAGGGAGGCAATTGCACAGCAACGAGAAATGCAATAAATGCAAAGGTTTCATTTGGTAGACTTTTACCTCTGGGTGGCCTCCAGGGAAAACAAAATGTCCAGGAAATTCACCAACATTATGACTTCTTTGCAATACAACTATTTTCTCGTCAGATGTCTCCACAATTGCACCATTTCCCAGGGGACTTGACATATGTTGACACATCATAGAGTCATCTGGAAAAATAAACCAATAATGAACCAGAAACCATATGCTTTATTTTTTATAACCCACCAAAAGTAAACTTGAGATCTCAGAAGTTCATGCATAAGGAGATGAGAACAGGCAAGGCACATATATGTAAATTCATGTCTGTGCATTATCCACACGGCTATACCAGCAAGGATGAATTGCCACATTAGTAAAAATAATAGCAAGGGTAGTAAAATTCTCTTATGTGATGGTTGAAGAACATGTTAAAATTTGCAGAAATACCTTCTGATGGAACAAGGAACTTTTCCCACATCGGATTTAAATTTGTCCCCACAAAGGTCCTGAATAACAAATAGATACTATTCATTCTTTATCTTTTTAGGGATGCTCGATTCATTCAAAAAAAAAACTAGTGAATCAGTTTCAGAAAAAAAATGGAGGTCATAATGAACTAAAGGACTGGCAGCAAATCATTCAATTACACCAAAACTACTTTGATAAAAATTGATAGGTTGATGCAAGACCACGTTCTAGTGACACTTGATACAGGAACTTTTTACTATACTTGCATTTGGCTCCTACAGACGATATAACATCGGAAAATAACATGTCCACTGCATTAATGACATATTACGCTACAGCATCGTGATGTAGAACGTTTTGAAATGCAAGACCTATAGCATTGTCCGGCAATAAGTGAATATGGATATAGCTCAAAAGAGGCAGAACTAAAGGATATTAAATTTGGTATGACTGCTAAATTCAGATGCCAGCGAACACACACATAAGAGGGCGAAGAGATGGACCTATATTCTGTCAGACCAAGGTGGAGGCATACGTGCGAATCTTTGTTTGATCCACTCCCACTAGGCACATTGTAACCTCCATACTGTCATTATTTAATGCAAGCAAAACAAAAGGCCATTTCAATTGGTAAGAAAGTTATGAAAAGTTAAATGCGGGACATACATATAGGCATTAAAGATTAAAGTTTAAATGTACAAATCAATGCAGCATGTCCTTAATTTCTTGTCTGTGACTCTGTGGTATTAATGCATTGTGGTCTCTTGCATCAAATGGTTCAACCAAAAAGGTTCAGTTCCTTTCTCATTTTGATATTGCCTAGTAAATCTATCATACTTGCACTTTTAGAATTACAAGATATTGAACTTTAAAGTGATTTTTAAAACTTTTAAATTAAATTGATCTAGTCAAAATAGCTTATGATTTACCGCCACAGATACACTGCGTCGTAAACTACAAGAGAATTTTTGTCCCAATTGGTAGTATCACTAAAAACATTTGCGACACACAGTGTTTAATATCAAATTTAAGCTAGTTCGATGGTATTCTGACGTTCCTTTTCTCAACAAATTTTACGATATGAACAGATGAAAATAAAGAAATATACATACCAGAAGTTGATAGTTCAAGACATGAACATACCCGGAACTTTTTTCCATTGTAAAATGATGGATTCTTCAGTACCCTTTCGTCCCAAATCTATTCAAAATTCATTAAAAAAAATGTGCCATAAATCATCGTAAAATCAGCTTTAATTCTACAAACTAAGATACATATTTATATAATTCCAATATCCAAGTTAATGCTAAGATTACAAAAATGAATGCGATTCAACATGATATTCAAAATGGGTCCATTTCATATTTAAATTAAATGAAAGTAGAATAGAATAGCAAAACCCACTAGAGAAAATTCACTAACCTTAGCAATGGAGTTTTCTAATTCAATATCAGGATGAGGAATCCTGTCATATAATTGATCAAAAACCACCGATACCTGAAATTCAACATTTACAAAATTAAACAGGTACAAATACACAAACATGTACTACATCTTATGCTTATGAACCTGAGATGGTGAGAGACCAGAAGGAGACGATAGAAGAAGCTTGTAGTCAGCTTTCTCCATTGAAATTGCAGAACGCACGCCAAATGTTTGACAAAATTCCTCAACCAAAAATACAACAGTGTAATAACTAATTTTAAGACAGTGATATAGTATAATAACTATAAGTTCATTTTAAAAAATTAATAAGTTCATTAATTTTGATGAAAATAATTTAATAGTCATTTACTTTTTCTATTTTTATCTATTTGTCCAAGTGGTTTCCTAAAATACATGTTTCGGTAACTTATTTACACTTTTACCTGTTAAGTTTTGATTTTCTTTTCCGACTTTTTTTATTTACGAAAAATACCTTTTTTAAAAATTTCATAAATAGCTTTCGGTTTCCAATTTTGGTTTTCAGTTTTTTGGTTCGGTCGATCGAACCGACCGAACCGACCGATTGCACAGCCATATTTTTCAGTTTTGAATAATTTATTTATTTTTTAAAGATTTTTTTTTTCCTGAATTTTTTTTATTTTTTTATAGTGTAACACTAGTGTATATATAGTGTTTTTATAGTGTAAGATTAGTGTATATATAATGTATATATAGTGTATTTATAGTCTAAGATCAGTGTATATATAGTGTATTTATAGTGTATTTATGGCATTTTGTAGTGTTTTGTGGTCTATACCATGAAAACACTGCAAATACACCATAAACACTGCAAATGCACCATAGATTTACTAAATAACAGTTGAAATACACCAAAAAAACATAGATATCTAGAAAAATATCAGAAATACACTATAAATACATCAAAAATACACTAATATATTATAAAATTACTACAAATACACCATATATCAATTTGTTATTTACAAAATCAGTAACAATAAACAAATCTATGAATAAGAGAAATACAAAATAAATAATTATATGAATACTAGATCAATTTTATAAATAAAAAAATTATAGATCTACAATAATTTATTTACAAAAAACCTAAAAAATTACACAAATCTAAAAACGAGTCGAAAAAATCATAGCGCGAACGGAAAAGACGAATGGAAAAACGATCGGAAACGACGAGAAATCCATTGGAAGTAGATGAACGGAAGCGCAAACAGAAAAACGAACGAAAAATACGAACAGAAAAGTAACCGGTGGAGACAAACTGAAAATCAATCGAAGAAGAAGAAAAGAAGAGAGAACTTTGAGAGAGAAGAGAGAGAAAAAAAAATGGCTATGTAAAAATTTAATCTAAAATGAGATAAGACTTTTTTTATATAGTGTATTTTTGGTGAATAAGTTAGCAAATTAGATAGCGTTTGAAAATAGAAAAAGATTGGCTAAAATGGTGTAAATAATTTGCAAAAACGGGTATTTGGAAAATAATCACTTAATTAAATTCATTTGTTTAGTAATTGTTTTTTCATTTTAAATTTCAAAATAAATTTTATTATTGTCTTTCAAATTTACTGCTCCTCATAATTATAACTTCATGTAATAAATTGAAACATTTATTGATTAACATGGTTAAATTAGTCTTTATCTTTAGTATAATTTAAGATACAAATAGCACTTTTTCAATTTGTGTGTACTCTAAATAGACAAATAAAAAAACGGATTAAATATGGGTTATTTAAATTTAGCTCACAAAATAAATAAAATTATTATTTAATTCATTTATCCTATAGACAATTTAATGTACTTTTGGTTGAATGAAATGTTAATTATTTTTTAACTAAAATTTATAGTCACAATATTTTTTTTGCTATCAATAATAAAATTTAAAAAGAAAATATACTATATTCAAATACAAAATTAAAAGAATTAAAAATAAACAACTAGCCAAAATAAAAATTAAAACAAAAATTTGTGCGAATAATTCAATATTTTTCATGATGTGAAAAATTATGGAGGAGAATTATAAAAATTTATTTTATTATCTTTTATATTACATATGTATCTACCACTCAAAGACCATCTATAATAGCTATTAGCTGAAAAGAATTTCAAATTTCAAATTCGATCTATAAAATAAAATGCATAATATTGAATTGTTGAGCACCCAAAGTTCAATTACCACAATTGCATAACCATCCTATCATCAGCGGAGACCTGCATATCAGGCAGTGTTTGGATATGGTCGGACGGGGAGTACGTTTACTGGCCAGACAGTCTGAGGTTATGGAAATCGAGAAGGAAAGAATGGTGGCGGTCATGGAACTGGTCAGACCTCACAGGCTGGTGGGAATCATGCTAGAATTTTTCGCGTTGAACCCCCAAAAGGCTCAAACTTCTAATGTTATTGTGTAAGGTACATTTTCTATCGCTTTTATGAATGCGTTAGTTTTGTTTGATCTGGATGCTACGCATTCATTTGTTTCGCCTATTATTTAATATTATATACTTAAATGAATAAAGGTGAAAATGATTAAAAAGATTATAAATATAAAATTGGTTAACATTTTAAACATGAAGGATGTTTTGGAACTTTTTTTCTAAAGACCTAGACGGAAAAAACCAACAGAGTTAATGTTTGGTGCGATGTGAATTACTTTGGACAATATCAGGATGATAATTGAGACAATTTCCACATCAGAAACTTATTTATTTTCTTGGTCTGAACTTAGAAGGTAAAGTGAACCTTTTGCCTGATATTAAAGTAAAAGAGACGGCTACTAAATGCAATTCATTTTCATGCCACCAACATAGCACATGAATAAACACCTAGTGCTATCCTGTCCAATCTCTTTTTGTTGGATTCATCTGCCTCACCTCCATGCGTACTCTTGAAATAGATAAAATAAAGTGAATTGACATTATATCAATTATATTTTTCTTGTAATAAGAAATAGTATGCCGTAAGAGAAAAAAATTGGGTCTTGAAATAATTAAGTTTAGAGAGAATTGCAATAAGTTAGCCAACAAAAGCTGGTTTAAAGGTACATTAATGGCAACATTGGTGGCTACTTTTTGTGGATAGTATCAATGTCACCAACTGTGGAGTAGTTGACAGATCAAGAACACTTGATTTCAATTTGTCTAGCTCTTTTGTTTGCTAGATTTTGGGTAATTGATTTTTATTTTTGCAGTTTGGTAATTAAATTTTCAAATGTGTGTTATGCTTCTAGTGATTCTGGTATATACTTTAAAAAATATATGACAAATTCCAGTTTGTGTTTTAATTTTTTCTCATTTCCACATCAACCATACTAATAAAACGAAAGATATCTTATTCTCTCAAATTTAGAAATTTCCCACGCATAAATATAAATTGGCCAAATTTTATCAAAAAAAAAAACTTGTTAGAGTCTCTGATTGCCCAATACAATAGCTAATTTATTACAATTTTAAGTACAATAACCAGTTTGTTATGTTTTATAGTATGATAATAAACTATAACAATAAAAAAAAACTACAATAACCTTTATTATCAATAATTCCCGAATTTTGCTTTAAAGTTTCATATATTATTCACCATCTTTTTAAATTAATAATAAAAAGAAGACGTTACACCTTTTACCCTCTTTTTCAAATTATTTGCAACAATATTCTGTGATCTTAGGTTATTTCAAGCATGCCTTTTTTTTCAAGTTATGTTTGCGAATATACCTCATTTATTTAAATAGAACAATCCGCTGGCTTAATCCATCTAGAGGCCCCTGTACTTTACACTTTTATTTTCGTAGGTCCTTATACTTCATTTCTATATTATTTTGTCCTTCTATTTACCTATTTTTGATTTTGAGGCCCTTTTTGAGTTTTTTCCAGTCCCTGTACTTATAATTTTTTTTCCTCCAGTCCCTCTACTTACAATCTTTTTTCCTCCGGTCACACAAAAGGATAGAAAAAAACTCAAAAAGGACTTGAAAATAAAAAATGAGTAAGTAGAGGGACCAGAAAATACAAAAATGAAGTATAAGGACCAACGGAAAAAAATACAAAGTACAGGGACCTCTAGATGGGTTTGGCCCAATCCGCTCTATTAAATGCTATTCCGTCAAAAAAGAAGAGTAACATATGGTACTTTTAAAGGATATGATTTTATTTGGCCTCATATTCTTAATGGAATCTGTCCGAGTTGGCGTGTCACCACTAATTCTACTAAACCTCATTTTTCTTAATTCCAATTCAAAACCCTTCATTTATAATTCTTCTGTTTTTTAATCTATGTGTTTTTGAAGACTACTGTTCATCTGAACTATCTCATTTCTTAGCAAGATTTTGATTTTTGTTTTTTTAATTATTTATATATTTATTTATAAATTGTGCCATATTTTTATATAAGCTATTTGATATTCTACTTTACTAAACATAAATTTTATGTTAGCTTAATATACTTTTAAATTGCCAACTCCATGCAATGGTTTTTTCAAAAGAAGAACTCCATACAATAGCAAATATTAATGATTCGATGCGACGTTTTCTTTGTCATTTTTTTAGTTATATAAATGATGGCGATATCAAGAATATTGCATATTCAACAACTGGAATTTTATAAAATTTGAGTATATTGATCCTACTTTGGTACATATTAAACTCTGATGTGATACAAATTACAATGATGATTCGAATATATATTGAAACGCTCTCTATTCCTCCACCACCATATCAATTATATAAATAAAATTTTTTAGACAAATTAAATAAATAAAATTTATAAATTTATTTCAAAAACAATCATTTATTAGATGTACATTAAAAAAGAATGAGAAGAGATATGTGTGTAAATTAAATTTGATTTAATTTTAATTTTGATTTCTTGTTTGTTGATCTTTTGCTGCTTATTGGCTGCTTTTTCATTGCTCGTTGGTTGCAGTTTGATTGCTTATTGGTTACTTTTGATTGCTCGTTGGTTGCTTATTGTATGATATATTGTTTACTCTATTTTATTGGTTGCTATTCCCGACTAACATCATGACTGATGGTTTCGACGCAGTCGGGCTGGTAATACTTCAACCCGTTCAATAGAGAATAAGTTAAAAGGATTTAAGCCGATGTTGGTCCGAACACCCTTCGATGCCTAAGTCAGGATCTTGATAGGTTATAATGGTGAAATCACCGAAGTAATAGAATCAATGAACATACCTTCATTACCTGACTTATTTCTCTCTTTATATATATGCATCAGTGTTTCGATTGTAGTTGAATACTTAACCCTTCTCTTCTTTGAGTTCATATTCTTGTTGGAGCGAGATAAGCTTGATCCCTATCCCTGTTATTTCGGAATTATGCTTTATCGCTTTAACTTCTTGGCATGTGCTTCTGATTGACTATGTTTGCAGCTAGCGCATAGAGTCTGGGACGACCCCAGATTTTCAAGCATCACTGAGTCTATCTCATGACGTCTAAGTCAAAAACCAGAGAAGTATTTTGAGGTCCATCGATAACATTTGAATGACAAATGATCCTTCTAACTTATCTACACCTAATAAATTAATTTAAAATTAAACAAGGTAGATAATTATATAATATTAGTTTAGAAGTCATGTCTGCGCTCACCATTCTCTTAAGAAACATTATACAACACGACCGTTGCGCCATGTCATTTGTACAATAAACCTATAAAGCGTTAGTCTTGTGGAAAATTGAATGATAAAAAAATTAATTACTAAAAGATTCCCTATCGCAAATGCTTATTGGTTTGTTGTAAAAATGATGTGGCGCAATGGTTTGAGTGAGATAAACACTCCTCTCTTAATTATTATCATACGATATGCTAAATAAAATTGTCACAATCTCATATTAATATGTAAAGCGAATTTGTTATTATTTTGGATACCCTTAATTACAACAATTTGTAATGATTAATATATTTGGTACAATCAAGTACAACTTATCTATTTGTTTCAAAATATACAAAGGAGAAAAGGCAGAATGGGATATAAAAACATCTTGTGCTCCAATTTTAAAATGATGTCATAACTAGGCTCTTTTTTATGTGAATTATCGATAAAAATATGACTACAATAATTTATGAAGAAAAAACGACACAAACAACTGTGAAACTATTAAAGAGCAACAAATTAAAAGCTAAAAAATCTTATCAAGTGGAGTTATCCCCCTTTAAAAATCAATAATAATACAATTTTATTTTTATATTCGCATGGCGCGCGCGCACACACGCACACACATGTCACCAAAACTATCAAGCTCCACTTCACATGTCGAGCAATCCAAGTCTAACTCGACCTAATATTACCAAAGTACAAACCAAAGTTTAAAATCCGGAAATCAATTTGATAAACCATACATATAATTATTTGAAAAACAATGGAACTCAATAGCTTAACCAAACCAACCAAAATAAACACGGACACAAGATGTTCGATAAAAGTCCCTCAAGGACAAACATACGAAAATAGGAAAAAAATACAACATACAATAGCCCTAACATGCATACTAACCATATTTGATATAACACATGCTATAATAAAGCATTTAAAATCAAATGCTCTATAATCTTCATAAGGTTTGTGATACGGTTCTCTTTGCCATTCACTATTGTATTGAGAATCACTTTCCTCATCCCATGTAGCTATATACCCATTCTTATCCTATTGAAAGGTTCTTCTAGCACCTTACCGGCATTTTGGTTTAGTATGACCTAGTTCCCCACATCCATAGCAGGTGACATACCTTTTAGGAGTGAGGGTATCTCTTATAGGGGTGGAAGCCCTCTTGAATTTGGAGGCTTCTCTTTTGTTATTCTTAAATCTTTTTGCTCGCCCCTTCTTCCTTATCTTCCGATGCCTAACCTTCTTTTCCATCATTGTAATATCATAATCATCCTCATAATTACTCAAGTAGTCTTCATCCTCAACCTTGGTTTCATTTGCTTCTGAATATTTCATGGCAATTCCCTTGGTCTTCTCATCTTGAAGATGCTTGGCCTCTTGAATTCTCTTATTGTAAGTCAATTCATGAAGAAGAAACTTTTTCAATGAGCTCATCGTTTCTCAAGGTCCTTATATCATGAGACTCATTAATGGCGGTTACCTTTAGTTGCTAATCTAAGAGAGGCAATGAACGAAGAATTTTGTCATTAATACCTCCATGTGTGTAATGTTTTCCAAGCTTTTTGAGGTTTGAGGTGATGGTAAGAAGTCAATTTGTGATGTCGGTAATGTTCTCTGGGCTCCTCATGAACGGTAGCTTTGATTTGCAATTACATGGGATCAAAGTCTCTGAAAGTGCCTCGGCCATCTCCCATTTGTTTTTTTTGTGGATGCATCTATAATTGTTGTCCATGCTAACGATGCAGAAGAGACTGAAATTAGAAGAATTATCAAATGCTATGAGGAGGCATCAAGACAGCTTATCAACTTTGATAAAGTGATAATTTCTATCAGCCATTATGTTAAACAGGAGGAGCAAAAGAGGTTAACAAGAATTATAAGGGTGGCTTAGGTGGCTCACCGTAATTGATATTTGGGTCTTCTGACGTTTGTAGGAAGATCCAAACGGGGAATATTCAACATCCATCTATAAAGAGTTTGATAAAAGCTAAATGGATGGAAGGAAAATTATCTTTCTAAAGGTGCGGAAAAGGTTCTTCTAAAAGCGGGTGTTCATGCCATCCCAACAGATACAATGGGTGTTTTTAAACTTCCTTAGGCGATTTGTACCGAAGTCTAAAGTCTAAAGGCTAATTTTTGGTGGAATAAAGGTGATGGTAAGCGGGGTTTGGCTTTTGTTGGGTGGTAGAAAATGTGCATGGAAAATAAAAGTGGGGACCTTATTTTTTGAAATATCGAGTGTTTGAACTCAGTTATTTTAGCTAAGCAAGCTTGGAAATTAATTTATGATGTAATATCGCTAGCTGATAGAGTTCTCAAATCGAGATATTTTTCTAGCTCGTCGTTATTTAATACTAAAATTTTCTCTAGATCAAGTTACAGTTGGAGAAGCATTCATGGAGAAATTCCTTCACTTGGAAAGGGAGTTAGATGGGAAGTTGGCTGGGGATAATATTAATATCTTTCGAGACCCTTGGTTTCCGACATATGGCTTGTTATGTGCTTATCCATAGGAAAATGATGTTGATCTAGACATCATAGTGCAGGACCAAGTGTGGCCTGATGAGTCTTGATAATGCGATTATTAATGAAGTGTGTAAAAACTTTGATGCTAAAACTATTAAGGACTTGCATTGGTGTAATTCTTGGCAAGATGATTTGCTAGTGTGACATTTCTTAAAGGTATGCCATTTCTTGGTAAAATCAGCGTATTTTTTGGCTATCGATAGTTCCCTTTAAACGAGCTCTTCGGTAGCGAAATAGGTTGTTCCTTGAGATGGATTACCATTTGGAATATGAATATTAAATAAAAAATCGAACACTACGTATGACGATTGGTGAAGCGAAGCCTGGCAATATAGAGTTCAGTTTATCACCACACAAAAATGGGAGAAGGTTAATTCCTAAGGTCTAGAAGTCGAGAAACAGTTGATCATTAAAGAGTGTCCTTGGGCGCGTGGTATTCGGTTTGCTAGCACGTTTGGTTTAGACAAAAATAGGGGTCCCAAGTGCAATTTCTTGTAGTGGACAAATTTACACTCCAAGGCGATTTAACAAGCAGACATTAAAAACTTCTGGATTCTGTGTTGGTCTATATCGTTTTCCAGAAACCTACTTTGGTTCAAAAATTTTGACATCTCGTGTGAACGAATTATGGAGCTTAGTAGTAATATGTTCACTGACAATCAAGCTGCTAGTGAGTCGGGTAAAGAGAGTTTGTAGGGTGCAAAGGCACCATGATCCAAACTGGTCCAAGCTTAGCTCAGATGCAGGAAAGACTGAAGGTGGTCAATGGGGTCTGGGATGGTGATTCAAAATGAAGATGGTGATACTTTAGTAGCTGGGAAAAAAATGCTAAAGATAGACGTATAAATTATCATATCCAAGAGATCAGTGATGTTATTCGGTCCCATAATTGTGAAGGATTGCGACATTTAGAAGCTGATGATGGAAAGTGATAATATGCAGTTAGTCAAGGTTGTAAACTCAGAGGTGACTTACCTAAATGAATTAAATGTTATTTCTGTAGAGTTGCATCAACTGGCTCATGAGTTTTTGTAGATTAAGTGCAGTTTCGTGTTCAGAGAAGCAAATCAGATGGCCCATAGCTTGGTTGCTATGACATAATCGTACGAGAAAGAGTGTGGATCGAAGAACATTCGACTGTAGTTGAAGAGTGTTGGAGAAAAGAAAAGCGAAATGCATAAGTTGATTTATCTATTATAGCTAGGGGTGAGCAAAAACCGAGTCGAACCGAAAAACCGAGTCAAACCGAACCGAAAAACACCAAACCGAAAAATAAATGATTAAAACGGTTTGATTTGGTTTTGTATTTATTAAATTTGCGGTTTTCGGTTTCGGTTTGGTTTAAGTGTTCGGTCACCGAACCGAACCGAAAAAACCGAATTAATGGGAAGGTCATTTCAGTCATTTTTATATAATACTATATATAGTCTTTTAATCCCAAAACCCTAATAATTTACCCAGCCGCACTCTTCCCTCATTCTCACCCTCACCAAAATTCATGTTCTCACCCACTATTTCCTTCTCTTATTCTCTTTTATCCTAAATCGAACCTAAACCCTACTATTTCATTATTATCGCCGACCGTTGTCTCATGGGTTTTGTCCACCCGTGTATACCAGTGAAGACCAAACAAGATCGGATGATGATAATATGGTGGAGATCGGGCGTTGCATGTATCGCCGGAAGAGATGAAGTTTGTTGATTTCTCTTCTGATTTCTTGGGTGGATGTAGAAAGCTTGCTGTGAATTTATTGTTGAAAGTTAGTCATATATATAAGATGATTTCCTAGTGATTTGGTTTATATTTTCTAAATTTGTAACTGTGAACAATTTGTTTTGAATTTATTATTGTATTTGTATTGTTGATTTCATATTTTTGTTTTTATTTCTGCTTTAGAATTTTTGAAACTTTGATCTGCTTCTGAACTTGGAAAAAAAAATCTGCTTCTGAAATTTCGGTTCAAATGACTCGGTTCGGTCGGTTAAACCGAAATTTCGGTGTACCGAACCGACAAAACCGTTCACCGAAGTAGGAGGTTTGGTTCCTATTAATTAGGGGTGGTTTGGTTCGGTTATGATAAATTGCACTCCAAACCGAACCGAACCGTGCACACCCCTAATTATAGCTAGGCAATAGTTTTTGTTTTCTTTCTGCTTTATGTTATTTCACAGAAAAGAAACTATAGCTCAAATGACATCCGTATTAGGTACAATTTTGTTAAAATCACCAGATCAATTATATTCATAAGTGCTATTTTTTTTTTGCTTTCCAATGAGTAAAAAAAGAAAAATATTTCTACACATTACTCACTTATTTGTTTATCTATTTTTTTTTTCAATATTCATTTTATAATAACACTACATAAATACAAATAACAAGATATCATTTTCATTTATAACTCAATTTTAATGTGAGATCTCTTGTATTTCCGACAACTATAAATCAAGTAGAGAAGAAGAAAAAGAAAAGGCTTCATCTCTGCTATTTATGGCAAAAGGTGTGGGCTCTCTGACCACGCTGGCTCTAAACTGAAAGCCTATTTGATTTAATGCCGTATTTATAGAATATGGTACTGGCACAAGCTGTTAAATTACATTTTTTTCAGATATTTTTAAACCAAAATAAATGTGTGATAAGGAGGCCATTTAAAAAAATTTAAAGTACAAATTTAAAATCAATTTTTGAAGGAAACTGCGGTCCTAAAAATTTAGGTGGAAACTTTACGCCACAAACTCTCCAAAATTTGTCATAAATCCTTCACATTTCAACCAAAAATATTTTGGTATAAGAAATCATGTAACTTCATTGCTATGAAATCATTTTCTGAATTACTATAAAGTTTCAAATCTTGATAATAAATAAAGAAAGTGTTTTGAATTAAGAGAAACTCCAACAATGCATAACAATAATTTGTTCAAATATTCATCAAAAAAAATATTTTGTTCAAATGAATTACACAAAAATAGGTAGCATATTTAATTATGTGTCCAATTCTCTGTCGAAATAATAATTCAGATACAAATTTCTGTGTTTCCTATGTTCTTTATCTATTTATTAGTTTGTTTTTTGAAAATCATGGTTATGCATATTTGCTTCTCTTTTGTATATTATAGTTTATTTTGTTTGATTTGAATCTATCCTAGGACATTAAAAAAATATAAATAGATTTATAGATAAAAAAATTTGTCTGTAAACATAAAAGTTCAAAATTAATGTTTCAAAAAATCCTAGCATACATGACTAGATCTATATATAACATATGATAGGTAGTTGGTCACTTTATAAATTTATATTCACAAATAAGATCATTAAATATAATAATATAATAATATACTTTATAGTTGTATAGACTTTAAAATTTTAATTTATAAATTATACTTGTAAACTACTATATATCACATTATATTTTTATCCATCTTAAAAAGTTTATATATCTGCCATTATCTGGAATAATAGTAGACTTTATATTTCGACCTAATTTTGATTCTGCTCTTCCATTTGTAATAAAAAAAACGGCCAAATGTTTTAAAAAAGCCAAACCTTTTATAAAAGTTTCACAAAAGTCCTGACATTTTAATTTTGTCGATTTTGGCCAAAAACTGATTATTTGGTTTTACAAAAGTCCCGACCTTTTAATTTTGTCGATTTTGGCCAAAAATGGATTATTTCACAAAAATCCCGACTTTTCAATATATGTGCATGCCACGTAGGCGTCATATAGGCAAATTGAAATCAAATTGAGAGTTGGCCACAATTGAAACCAAATAATCTGTTCTTGGATAAAATCGACAAAATTGAAAGGTCAGGATTTTTATGAAATTCTTATGAAATGTTTGGCCTTCTTACGATATTTGGCCTAAAAAACTAAACAAAAATTTCAAAAATAACTGTTACGCTTCCTGATCACTTTGGATTCTCTTCTGCTTCCTCTAGAATTAGTGTTACTCAAAATTTATCTCACAATAATAAACTAGTACAACAACATGTGTGGTCAGAATATAATTAATAAAATGTTCAGAAAAGGACATTTAACAAAGAAATTTCAAATTTAATTCATCATGTATATTAAGAGATGAACATTCAAATGGGAGACTTCTATTTCTTGAAAAGTAAAAAGGTGAAAAAAAAAACATAATACAACAAGAGTACCACACTATCCAACTTGTAAAAAAAAGGTAAAAAATAAAAATTACAGCCCTCCAATAGGATATATTGCAAACTTCTCATCTTTTGGAAGCAGCACATCTTATTGGGTTATGAAATCCACAAAGTGGATTTAACAATAAATAATAATAACAACTAGTGTACAAATTTAATTGACAAATTCAAAGAAAACTAAAATTGGAAACAAAAAAATTTAAAAGAAGACCCTATTGAAATGATGATGATTATTAATAAATAAGAGTATTTGATAAAAATACTTGTATAGTTTTTGCAAAATAAATTTATCAAGTAACAAGTATAGCTCATTCGTCATACATACCATTAAATTCCGTCAGTCTGATTTTAATATCTTTTCGAACATTATTAAATATATTTATGATTTTTTTGGAACTAACGTGACACGATGTTTTATACGCCACATATGACGAACTTTGTACACATGGATATTACACATCAGGTTGGTCACATGTACCAAATGAATCGTAAATATATTTAACAAAAGCTCGAAAATGTGACGGATCATACTGATAAAATTTAAAAAATATGGTATATACGACAAACCTGGTATATTTGTAGGTAGATAAATTGATTTTGAAGTTTTATGAAGGAAAAACAAAGGTACTTTCATCTTCATTATTGATCCAACCATACTTCTCCATGAAAGGGTTAGCCAAAGTTTTTGGTGGGTAGCTATCAATACAATCCTTCCACACATTACCATTTTTTAAATCTCTAACCACTTCCCACAAACAGCTGTTGCATTTAAAACCTGCACCAAAACTTATCATCAAAACCCTATCTCCTTTCTTCAACCTCTTCTTAGCTTCCATGTAAGCCAACACATACCACAAACTCCCAGCTGAAGTGTTTCCAAATCTATGTAATGTCATTCTTGCCGGTTCCAAATCATACTCAGACAAATCAAGGTTCACTCCTATTCCATCTATTACAGCTTTCCCACCTGTGTGGATGCAAAAATGATCCACTCCCGTCTTGAAATTAATCACCGGTCTCGGTCCTCCGGCGCCTTTATTGTTACGGTTACGCCATTTTCTTATCAAAGCCATGATCCCAAATCTGAGGAGCTCTCTTATTGGTAGTATTTTCGGCGAAATCTCTCGTAGATTGTCGATAAACGCCCTCGTTGCCGCCTTGGGTAGCGTCTTATCGAGGTGGAACCCGGAGTGGCCTTGCTCGTCTTCTGTTTGGATGCAGCAATTATAAGATTCATCTCTAGCTCCATGATGGGTTCTTACTAGACACTTGAGTTTGAACATGGCTTTATGTTTTAATGCTCTTTTGTTAGTTAAAAGCATCGCACACCCACCGGATCGGAACAAACAATTTGCGAGAATCATCGATCTGTTGTTGCCCGAGTACCAATTCGGAGTTAAAGATTCGGATGTAATCACAAGTGCATAAACATTTTTTCGAGACTTAAAAATGTTTTGTGCAATGTTGACAGAAATAAGACTAGCACTACAGCCCATTCCCGTGAGATTATAAGATTTAATATCTTCTCTCATCTTGTAGTGATTTATGATTCTTGAACATAGAGACGGCATTACGGATAGCATGGATATATTTACGACGAGAACATCGATCTCTTGAGGAGAAACGCCTGACCTTGTCAATAATTTGTCGATGCAATCATGAAAAAACTCATCCATTTCCAAGATCGCGTCTTCGTATCTAGGGTTTTCTTCTCGTCCGTCGAAAACCATTCTTGGAGCGTACGTTTGCTCTCCAATGCCGGAGCTTACGATAGCTTTCAGGAGAAACTTATACTCGTTGAGACCGAGATTCTTGTTTCTCAATATAATATCCCCGGAGAATTCCGTGTTAAGCATTCGATCATCCGTAGGTTTATAGCACTCGTAATCCAGTATATAACATTCTCGATCTAATTTGCCATCAACCCACCTAAAAAGCAAGAGAAGTGGATACAAGATCAAGAATGCATACACTAACATGAGCAAATCCATTTCAAGAAAATCAAGAAAACCAAGAAATTAGAGAGAGAAGAGATGAAGAAAATCAAGAAAATATAGAGAAGAAATCAAGAAATAGAGAGAGGGAGAGAGAGTTTATTATGTGTAGGAGTAAAATTTTGTTAGATGGAAATGAAAAATTGAGGGACTTATAAGGAGAAGTGTGATGAGTTGGACATGTGAATATGCTTAAGGAGAAGTGTTTTTTCCATCAGCTCAACGCCCACCAACTGTTTTGTGTGTAAGTTTTGGTATTAGTCTTTATTACAAATTCAACTTTGGTCACACCTTAGGCATGTGAAAGATACACCTAAACATTTCTAATTAATTCTCTCTCCAAATTCCTTCATTTGTTAAATAAATAAATTAAGTTTCAATATAAATTGAGTTTTTCAGACTCTTGAATCCTATAAAAACATAATTTTTATTTACATTTGTCTCAAAAATAAGTTTAAGGGTTAATAAGTTAATAAAAACAAAATGAAAAGCTATATCATTTTATTTTCAAATAAAAAGGATGTAAATGTGAATTCTAACATTCGTGGAGAGCCTGTAAATAATTTATTCTAATTTTTTTATAGATATTTAAACTTTGCAAAATTTACATCAGATTTATCACTGATGAATCGTTATTTCAATCAGAAAATAACAAAAAAACATGATAGGATGAACGATTGTTTTTCTAATTACAAATTATAGATTATTTTAGTTATAGTGTTATATTTTTTTTCTTTATTTTTTTGATTCTGCTGCCAATTAAAGATAATAAACTCCAATATTTTTAAAGGTTCAAATTATTTACAAACCAAATTAAAAATTGAAAAAAAAAACTATACTTGAGTGCACACTGACTCTTTGCGAAAGTCTACGTCTGAAATTTAAATACATAATTTTTTTAATTGCACGTTTGAGTCAATATACTTTGAGTTGATTTGTATGAATAAGCATGCAAAGGTCATTATAGTTTACAGTTAGTAGCTTACCCAATATGCGTAATCCACATTTAAGAGAGAGATAAGGTGGTAGATAGAAAAGATAGATTCATTATTATTTATTTTAAATAATCTATCAATAACATGCAGCCTTAATTGCAAATATAATTTACTACTAATAAGTGATTAAAATAATTAAAGTAAGCATAGTATACAGTAATAAAATTATATAAATTAGATTTGAAATTTCAAATTTGATTTCTTCCTCCTCAATTATAATAAAAAATAAACAAGTGGTTAAGAAAATTAAATGACTACGTAGGATATGCTTGTGCAAAGAGGAAAATCACCTACAGATATACTATTATATTGTAAATAAATAGAAACCAATAGCACCACCTACTAAACAGCTTGCAGTAGTAATTATGGAACAATTTTAGTGGCATGTTTGATGAACATATATACTTGTTCAGTTAGGCTTGTGTCAAGAAGCACAACATTTTACAGAATTTCAGGTGTTTTGAGTATTTTAATAATAAAAAATTGGTCAACAAATAAATTTAATAAATATTATTTTGAATTCTTGAGAGTTAGTTATTTCTGAAAAACGAGAAGTTAGTTCTTAAGGAAATATTTTTTTTCCATAGGCTAAATTTTCTATCAAAATTAACAAAAAATATATAGAGAAAACTCCTCAACAGATTTGAGTGAACTATTTTATAAAAATGAGAACTGCAAAGACAGTTATCAATTAGAGTTCATCTAACCACCAAATAGGTTATCCAATACATATATCATTTAAATATTAAAAGTATAATCTTAAAACCACTCTATCATTATGTTCGCCTGGAAATAATCCGAATTCGAATTTTTGAATTTATAATCGGGATCGGTTTGAGGTTTGATGCTTTAACGAACTCGTGAAGATATTCATAAGATTTTGTTGTTTAAAAAACCCAACCACGTAATCTAAAAAATACTAATCTGAAGCAACTCAAACGAGATTAATATAGAAACTACTCCTAAACTAAAACAATCCGGGGATTGCTGGATAAAAAGCACTGGACTTGATTTTTGATTGATTGATTTGTTGATCTCAAAAACAATAAAACTCTGAGCTATATATAGCTCTACAAACTCAAGTCATCTAATCTAACTCTAACTAATATTCCTAAAGAGAAATACTCTTAATGAGCTGCAAATTCCTATTAAGAATAAAAACTAATCTAAAAGACTTTTAGCTGGCTCAATTCCCTTGATAAGCCCATGACACTCTGACCCATATTTTTTTCCATAGGCTAAATTTTCTATTAAAATTAACAAAAAATATATAGATGAATAACTCCTCAACAGATTTGCGTGAACTATTCTATAAAAATGAAAACTGCAAAGACAGTTATCAATTAGAGTTTATATAACCACTAAATGGGTTATCTAATACATATATTATTTAAAATAAAAATAATCTTAAAACCACTCTATCATTGTGTTCGCCTGGAAATAATCCGAATTCGAATCTTTGAGTTTATAGTCAAGATCGGTTTGAGGTTTGATGCTTTAACAAACTCGTGAAAATATTCACAGGGCTTCCTTGGTTAAAATACCCAACCACGTAATCTAAATAATACTAATCTGGGAGTTAAGCAACTCAGACGAGATTAGTATCGAAACTACTCCTAAACTAAAACAATCTGGGGATTGCTGGGTAAAAAGCATTGTGCTTGGTTTTTAATTGATTGATTTGTTGATCCCAAAAATAATAAAGCTCTGAGCTATATATAGCTCTACAAAATCAAGTCTTCTAATCTAACTCTAACTAATATTTCTAAAGAGAAATACTCCTAATAAGCTGCAAATTCCTATTAAGAATAAAAACTAATCTAAAAGGCTTTTAGTTGGGCTCAATTCTCTTGATAAGCCCATGTGATACTCTGACCCATAATTTTCTTGGGCCGGTGTAAACAACGCCACCAACAAGCCTGAAATAAACATTTTGGGCTTGTGCCTTATAAAAAAGCGGCACAGATCCAACACTTCCTCCCCCAAATTCTGACTTGACAAGATTTAAAGGAGTGCGTATCTATAAACGGTTCGGTACCCCCTTGATGCCACGTCACCTCCAGCTGTCCCCCACGATGTCACGCACTAACTCCATGAACCCTTCGGCTTCCCTGAATTTTACTTTTAAGAAAAATACAGAGTCACTTTTCTCATTCACTACTTCTTCAACAATCTCCAAGACTTTCTGTTTCCTCTCTGCAATCTCAAGCTCTCAGCAATCCCTATACCTGGTAAGCACTCGCCTTTTATTCTCTCCTAATCGCCCCTTTTACTCTCCTAATCAGAGCGATTCCTTTTCACGTACCATGGCTACTCCAAACAACAACCTCATTGATCAAGTGACTGCCAAGATCGACGATGTTCGATCCAACGCTCCGAATACAGAGTTTCAGGTAATTGTTGATGCTGGCGATAACCAAATCTATGTCGGCCCCATCATTACATTGCTCAGCCATCTATGTAACTTAGCCTCCCCCTATCACGAAGCTGCTCCACCCAGGTTTACCTTACCCCACCAGTCATCCGTCTGGGCCGACACTACTTTCAAAAACTGGCCGACCGAACATACTGGGTTCTCAAAGTGGGTGATCAGACTTACTCCCCATTTTTGCCAACTATGGATTGACGGCGGCATCTACGACATGGGGGCTTCGATGTACTGGTCAAGCGCCATCAATTGCATATGCTTCAAATCTGGGCCAATGACTATCACTTTGCTCGACCTAGCGCTCATGTTAAATATTCCAATCAACGGCGACCGGATCAACCCGAACATATATGCTGATATTCCAGAGTTTATCCTAACCAAGGCACAATTAAGCTATGGCCCTTTTGTGAAGTTGTTCATGGGCGAGGTGCCATACAAGCCAGACCACAAAGAACATGTCGCCTTCCTGGTATTCTTCATCGCCAAATATATACTACGCACTTCATCTTTCCGGGTAACTCAAGACTGCTTCCTCCTAGCTGCAGTACTCATCGAAGGACGCCGATGCAATCTGGTCCGATTTGCTCCATTTTACCGGGAAATGAGCAAATTGGTTCACCAACCAGTTAAGCCAGTAGAACCGGCCATAGGGCCCATTCACTTTTTCCTAGAACGGTTCAATAACTGTTTCTGCCAGTAGAACCGGCCATAGAGCTGGTTCACTTTGTTTTTTCCTTTAAATAACTCGTTTTGCGACCTAATTATCCCCCACTCGTTCTCACAAACCCTAAACTCATTCCAAAGCATTTCTAATCAATTATCAACCAATATTTGCTGCCTCAATCACTTGATAAGTGTTCTAATCCACCTTTTACCATTTCAAATCCTTGTTTATGCGATTGATTCATTTGGGTATTCATTTTGTCCTTTGATTTTATTGTTGTAGCAATAGATCCATATTATTTCTGAGATTGCTATGCCCTTTGGGTTGCTAAGGTAATTAATACTTTCTTTTCTCTATTGATACGAATCTTTTGGATTTCATTTTTAGATGTTGGTTGTTGTGGTATGTATATATGGGCTATTCTGATTATGTTTTATGATTGGTATGTCATATTCAGTTATCGATATTTGTTGTGTTATTACTGGGATTTAATATATTCTTTTGATTTTGAATTTTTTATGCGTTGTTTAGGTTTTAATGTAATTAAAATGTTAGGGTTGCCCATAATCATATTGCTATGATATTATTGTTTGGATTTCAATTATGTTAATTCATGTTAGGAAGGTTATGAGATATGACTATTGATGTGTTATTTTATTATACCTTGTATCGTTCGATTCATATGTTTTTGGTTGGTTTTTGAGTTCGAATTGAGTTATCCAATTGCTAGTTCATGTGTGATTTGGAATTATGGATTTGTTTGGATATTGTGAGTTGTTGATTGTTTAGTATTGACCAAGCATGTTCTAGGGATGTTTTTCATGTCTTTGCGATTCATAAATGTTGGGTTATAAATTGTTGTTTGAATCCAAGATTAGCGATTGTTTATTGAGTTCGTATGTTGATGGATGCCTACAAACTGTTTTGACTTAATCTAAATGTTTATGGCTGTTTGTATAATGCTCTATATGGTAATGTTATACTTGGATTGCGGTGTTTAATTATTGTTGGATTATTCCCAAACTAAGCTAAAAAATATTGTGATATGTCATGCTCTATTTTTAAGTATTAAATTGATGATTAGTTTGATTATTGGCATTGCTTGGGTATGATGGATACGCTTATTGTTAATTTGTTTGCTAAGGCATTTTTGTGGCTTGTGTTGTTTTTTCAAGCATGATTGGATCATTGTGGATTTTATTGAACACCTTGTATATGTGTTGATTAAATGTTGGTTAGTTAAGTGATATTGAGTTAATGTGCTTTTCAAACTTGGTTTTGATTTATTAAATAATTTTCGGATTTTAAACTTTGGTTTACAACTTAGTTATGCTGGGTCGGCTTAGACTTGGGTCGCTCGACATGTGAGTTAAGCTTTGAAGTCTTAATTGACTCGACTAAGTACCATTTTGGATTTTTAACTTGTTTTATCAAGTTGTTTGAAAAGGTATCCGAATTATGTTTTTAAATGAAACTCAATAGAACTTAACTTGCTGTATGACATGGCTATGGTTTGAATTTATGTGTTTACTCTATCTTTAACTTATGATTTAGCGTTGATTTTGTGTTGTGCTAGTTATTAGTGGTGTCTAGTACTCTTTAAAGTTAAGGTTGATATTGAATTTAACTTATATTTCATTTTTTAGACCCGTCAACAACATGTGCTTCTGAGTCGAATCTGGTCTAGCTGCTTGCCATGCTTTTCCGAAATTTCCGCAAGCAGTGAGTTTATGTTGCTATTTACCGCTTTGTTAAACAAATTGTATATTTTGTATATATATTGTATACGCAACTTTTGAACTGTTTTTTGACATTATGGATCTTATTTGGAACGGACTACTCAATGGGCCGGCATCATCGAGGTTGCGTGCGCATCGGTATATGACCATTTGGTATTGAGACTGCGTGCGCACCGATAATGATCATTTGATATGAACCAAACATGACCTAATAAGAACAGAATAAAAAATTTCTCTCCCTTAGCCACAAGAAGTCCCTACAACTTGTGTTGTGGCAGCCTCTTAGGATTTTATATTATAGTTTAATTAATCAGTTAATTACATGTAGTGAACTAGTTAATTATCGATTTTGTACAAGCTGGCATGAATCGAAACGGCTAATTAATGATGAACTTTTGACGATTGAATACCCAATCCACAGTGAATAACTTTGTGACCCTCGGTAAGGATAAGATCTTAAGACATAATTTAGCTTTAATTTAATCGTAGAGATAGAAACAATTGAAGGATTGTTTGGAGGTGGCGAAACTGTTTTGAGCGATTTTGGCGGAATTAACATCGCTCCAATATTCGAATCACGACGATTTCGACCATATTCTTTGACAAGAAAACTCAATTCCTTGTCGGATTTTATATATTTTAGCATCACCAAATCGACGTTTGGTAACTGACACCTCAATTAAAGTTTTTGATGCATATACGCCTAATGCTGAAGATTATGGTCTGCATTTGTTCTTCTTGAGATGATTTAAAATAATAAACCATGTTGGTGTTATCAACATGTTATAAATGTGCAATGCAATAGCAACTATTAAAAGGAAAGAAAAAAGAAAGCAATTTTTAGATGGGTTAGCAGACTTTTGAACTTGCGTGAAGGCATTTTGACAAGGGAAGTTTAGGTATTTACTCCAAAAATGAAAATATTTGCACATTTTACCTCAACACAGAAAAGTTGCAGAAAATACCTCACGTTTTTTTTCAGATTTATGTTTTTACTCTGGGTTTAAAAATATTTATGATTTTACTCCGTTATCATCTGGTTATCATAAATCCTTCTGTAATTATTTTTTTGCGCACGTTATCATCCAATTATCATAATCTTATCATATTTCATTATCATCTAGGTATCTTACTGCAGTGTTATGATAACAACATGATAATATACTGATACTGAGATGATAATCAGATACTGTTTTATCATAACATAATCATAGATATTATCATAACATTATCATATTTCATTATCATCTAGTTATCTTACTGCAGTGTTATGATAACAACATGATAATATACTGATACTGACATGATAATCAAATATTGTTTTATCATAACATAATCATAGATATTATCATAACATTATCATCTTGATACCATAAATATCATCATCTCGGTATCATATGATAATGTTATGATAACGAAATATGATAATATTATGATAACGATTTTATAATCAAACATTATTTTATGCAGAATTTTTTCCCCTGCAATGTTATGATAACTACATGATAATACAGTGATACTCATATGATAATCGGAGGCTGTTTTTTTATAAAAAAAAATAATTTTTTCTGCAGTGTTATGATAATGTGATGATAATGCAGTGATACTCATATGATAATCAGATGCTGTTTTGTTTGCAGAAAATCGTTTTTTTCATCATAAAATCGTTTTTCATGCAGCTTTTTAGATCTAAAATTGAAAAAAATCAAGATTAATTTATTTAGATCTGAAAGTTAAAATGAATTGTATTTATCACCACGAATTAAGAAAAAAATCGCTAAAATCAAATATGAAAGAACGACGGAGCGACAACGAAACGATGGCGGAGCAACAACGGATTGATGAAGGAACGATGACGAAAAAAAGAATGAAAATGGAGAAGAAAAGAAGAATAAAGAAGAAGAAGAAGAAGAAGAAAGAGAAAGGGAAAAAAAAGTGACAGATAATATATGATTAGAGTAAAATAAATATGATTAGAGTAAAATAATAATAAAAAGTAGGTATAATTATAATATAAATATGTCTTAGAGTAAAAAAATAATTATAATAAAAGGGTGAGGTATTTTCTCTATCTTTTCCTTCTTGAGGTAGGAAATCCTATTATTTTTAAAAAGAGAGTATTTTTCCTAATTTTCTCTTTTGACAAAAATGAATTAGCTTTGCAACAAAGGTTTAATTTTCCCTTTTAATTTGGAGGAAATTACACTCTCTACATAATTTTTCAAATTATTTGCAAACCCACTCTCTTAACTTTTTCAATTACAAGCGTGCGTGTTTCTAAAATTAAATTTGCATGAATACGCCTTTTTCTTTCTTCTTGCATTGTAACCAGCCACCTTTACCTTATGCAGTGGGACCATACCATGTGTCTTCCCTGATTGTTGTTGTGAAATTTTTTCTACTTACTTAAAATTCTAAATATAACTTTTTATACTTATTTGTTAACATAATTTTCTTTCTTTTAAAATAATCATCCTTCTTCTCTCCATTAATTATTCTTTTTATATTAAAAATCAAATTATTATTAAAATACTATTTTTTTTATAAAAATAAATTTTAATTTAATTTCTACATAAATCAATTGAAATCAATATTTCTTCTTTTTCAAATTCTATCTCTTTAACTTAGAAAATGAAAGACGGCGAGGATGCCGACATCGGCGAAGATGATGATGATGAAAAAAACGATGGTACTTCTGGTGCAAATATAAGTTGAAAGCAGAGTAAAATCTTAAAATAGCAGATGAGATTGTAAAATTTTTAACTTTTTCAATACCTAGAAACATAGCATGATTGAATATATAGAGCTAAACAACTCTAAAATTATTATGATCAACTTTTTCTATTTTTCTATAATCTAAATAAAATAGATTTTATTTTAAAAAATAAAAAATATATATAAAATATATGTCTAAACTTATATGATAAATTTCTATATGTGAAGAACAAATAATGAGCAATCGATGATCAACCAATGAGCAACCAACGATCAACCAACGAACAATAAAAAAGCAATCAACGAGTAATAAACAAACAAGCAACCAACGAGTAATAAAAAATTAACCAACCAATATCTAAAAACAAAATCAGATTAAATTTAATATTCACATATTTTTTTTTTTAAATTACAACTTAAAAATTGTTGATTTTAAAATATATTTATGAAAATAGATGATATTTAAACATAATAAAATATAAAAGAGTGTACTATCAAAAAATATAAAACTTAAATAAAAAGTGTTAATATACATAGTGATTTGATAAGATAATATTAAATAAAAAAAATTAAAATGACAATTTTTTTTAATATATAGGATATGTATTTATATTTTAAAAAATAAATTTTTAAAAATAAATAAATGTTTTGATGATAAAAATAAATTTATTAAATTTTTATTTTTATTTTAAAATTAAAATTAAATATTTTAATTATAAACATAAAAATATATATAAAAAATATACAGTATCTGGAGTTAAAATTCTAAAAGTGTTCAAGTAACATAAATGAAATAAAAATATATCAAATATTAAATTATAATATATAAAAGGTATTTAAGGTATAATAATTAATATAGTGGAAAAAAAAACAAAAACAAAATGTGATGGGGCACATATAAATTAGTTTGACTCTAGGATTAGAAAAAACAGCGTATAAATGCATATGTTTTTACTCAAAAGGAGTACGATTGTCAAAGAATTAAACCCAGCGTATATATACAAATGAATTGAGTAAAAGAGGTGATTATGTATAAAGCCCTTTAATTTGATACAAAATATCAAATAAAGTTAAACTCACATATTTATATAAGGCCTAATTACATAAAAACCACTTACCTTATAACTTTTTTTCATTTATACCATGACCTAGGAAAATTTTCAATTGTACCCTATTTTCGATTTTTATGTTTCGTTTGTACCCCAAAAGTAAATTTTTTGATGATTTAATTAATTTAAAGATGAAAATATTAAAAACAAGATACATAAATGATTAACATTAACGTTTAATTAGAATATAGGTTAAAAATGAAGGACTAATTTAAACTCTTTTTTAAAAGAAAATAGGTTAATTCAACTTATTAGGATAGAGATGAAACATAAAAATCAAAAATAGGGTACAATTGAAAATTTTCCTAGGTCGTGGTATAAATGAAAAAAAATTACAAAGTGGGTGGTTTTTAAGTAATTAGGCCTTTATATAAAAATATCTTAAAAATGGACGTTTAGACAAAAATATCCTTAAATTTATCTTCAAATTGTCCACAGTTATTTGCTACCTGAACTACAATTTATATACAACCCTCCAATTAGTTTCTGACATATAGATGTTTTTGTCCAAAATCATAAATTTAATCGTCCTTTATTAATGTTTTGTGTCAAATTGAAGATGTAAAATGAATCTGCACTGATCAGTGATCAGCTTTATTACATGGAATAGAGCTCAATGGCTGAAAATTAAGTAGTTCAAAAGAGTTATTATCAAGAATCCATATTTCTAATTATTTTGCAAGTTTTATCAAAATCGTACATCATTTGTATAGTAGTTAATTGACCAGTTCAGTATATGCATTGAATTGCTTAATTAAATCATAATACAGAAACAGGTGGAGCGTAAGTCATTTCGGTCCGATTTGGTTCAATAACATTTAAAATCAAATTATACTTTTAAGAATAAAATAGAAATCAAACCACATCAAATATTAAAATAAATATTTTGGTTCACTTAATCAAAATTTATTGTCAGTTTCGGATTGATTTATTGTCAGTTTCACCAACTTTACACGTTTTCTTATTTTAATCACGTAGTTTAAATTTTCTCATTTTCATACACGAACTAACACTTTATTTCAAATTCATTCATGATGCTGAGGTGTCACGGCTCCATTGGCGTAATTTGCTGAGGTAGAGGTCATTTTACACCAATGAATGAGCGCCACCTCATCATCGTGCATGAATTTGAGAAAAAAATGATAATTCGTACATGAAAATGAAAAAAATTTAAAATGCGTGATTAAAATGAAAAAACGTGTAAAGTTCGTGATTTTTTTGAACATTAACTATATATATATATATATACACACACGCGCGTGCGAGCGTGTGTGTATCAAGTTATATGTATATATAACTATTGATAAAAATCAAACTAAAATTGAAAGCCATACTCTTTTTATTATGTTCATCTAAACCAGTCCGTTTTAATTAGTTTAATCAAACTAAAAAATCGATCTAGTTTAGATCAAATTAATAGATTAATTTGATTTTTCTCACCCCTAAACTGTCACGACACAGGTTGCAGGGAGTTTCCGCTGCAAAGGAAGCATGCATATTTAATTCATCTAAAAATGTTTACTGGAGTTTTCTGAAGAAAAATAGATATGTTTACTGGAGTTGACATATTTAAACAAGTCAAAATTAAAAACCCAAAAGACTGACATAATTGATGCCTTATCCTCTTAGTACAAAATTTAGATAGAAATTAATTTGTTTTGACTTTGAGGTTGCTCATTTAATATGGTGTTTTTTTAATAAGCTAAAACACTACTTAACTTTGTTTTGATTTTCGATTGCATCCTGACGTTATAATTTTATCATATTTCGGATTTTAACTTTCAGTAGCACCTTGAAACATTAAATTGAACTCTTTTTATTTGGAAAATATTCAAAATAAACCTTTAATATATATCAAATATTCTTTCATGTTATAAATTACACAAAATATCTTCTCCGTAAAATAAAAATAAAACTAATAATTTAAATTATTTAAAACGTATCCGACTCCATTACTACCTCCCTCGGACTATCGCCGTCTTTCGCGAACCCGTTGGCCCCCAAACCTGTCGTCGTCGTCCATGAGAGGACGGGCAAGAAGGTCTGCTCATCCTCCCATGTAGGACGAACAACCAGCTCGTCCTCCATGGGAGGACGAGCGGAGAAGGGGTCGACGAGTCCGACGATGGCGGGTCTGATGAAAGCTGCGTCGGACGTGTTGAAATTTAATAATTAATTATATATACTTATTTAATTAATGTTTTATTTAGGATTTATTTGAAACTTTTTTAAGTTAAAGGACTTTTTTAAATTTATCCAATTAGAAAAAGCATGATATGATCTTTAAATTTAACTGTTTTACGTATTTTCATCCTTATAGCAATAAAAACATCTAATTTTTCTAATTTAGAGTTCTATTGAAAATTAAATCCGTAAAATAGAGTAAAAATGACAAATTACAACGTCGGTGTGGAATTGAAAAACAAAACAAATTAAGGTCGGTAATTTTTCAGCCCTTTAGCCTTTCTTTTTATCAAAAAATGAATTTTTATTACGAAAAAATTGACTACAAAAATTTCTACTCTAACCACACCATATGTGTTAGAGGGTTACAACATAATTCTACATCTTTAGGTGACTTTTTGGCGAATAGATGAGCCACCTAATTACTGGAACGTCTAATAAAATTAAAACAAACTAAACTCAAATTTTGGTTTAACACTCGACAGTCCTGAATAACAACTTCGTAGGCTGAATCAACTAAAATACTACCTGTCATAGCCTCTATAATTACTTTAGCATAACCTTCAAAAGTCACACTTGAAAAGCAAAGTTTCTGAGTTAGCAAAATTGCTTCACGAAGAGTGATAGGAGTAGAATTACTCCTATATTATCGTTGTTTTACGAGTTATTTACATGTGTTTAGTGATTATTTTATGTATATAGGGTCTCATTTCCTATTTGAGTGTTTCAGGTACTACCACGTAGATTTCACAGGAGTTTCAGACTAAATCGGAGCAATATGGTGAAGTTTAAACAATACCGGAGTCTGATAGATTATTAGAGTTATTTCGTAGCTGTTTCTGAGATTTAGCTTGAAGGAAGATGGAAGGCACTGTGGAGGCAACGTGCCTCGCATCGTGCCCCTGGTTATTTTGCTCCCTAAGGAGGAAAGGAAGATGGATGGCACGATGGAGGTAACGTGCCTCGCATCATGCCTTAAGAAGAATTGAGCTGAGTTGCAAGGTGCGATGGGATCAACGCGCCTCGCAACGCGCCTAGCTGCTGGATTGTGTGGAATTACCGTTTTGACCTGTTACTTTATTTTGATGCTTAATCGGGACTTCATCACATACGAAGCTAAGACTAATAACAGGTATATATAGTAGTTTTTACAACCAAATTAGGCTTCGCTTACAATTGTATTAGACTAAAAACATCATATTAGCATAATTTGAGTTTTGTTCATCGTTCATTATTCATTTTCTAGATTATTCAGCGACATTATATTTTGGGGATCGAGCGATAGAGGTACAGTGATTTTCGAGAGATCTTTAATTATTGTAACCTTAAGAACTATGAATTCCTTCTTATTGATTGTTGAATTTTCCTTAGTTAGGAGTAGCTAAACCCTTAATTAAGGATTATTGAATGAATTATGCTTATTTAACTGAATTGTGTTTATGAATTATTATTCAATTGTATGTTAATTATTGTTTTTAATGTTTAGTTTAATATGATCACTTAGACTATTGCCTTGTGTTTTTATTTTGACTCGAGAGAGCTAAAGTTGAAATAGACCATAACAATTAACAACGTAGAAATTAATTACGCGAGAGTGAATTAATGTATACGTGTTCTTAGGGTTTGCTTAATGAACGCCATTTGATTAGTTAATTAGGTTGATTATAACACGAGAGTGAGTGATTTGCCTTTTAGTTGATGTGTGCACGTTTTTGCCTATAGAGGCTTGAGACAGCAATATAGGTGGTTTCGACTAGTCTGAACTGCAGTTAAAACAACTAAATTCATAACCAATTTGTTGAATAACATAAGTATAGTTAATAATCTCTTATTTCCTTCTCATAGAGTTTATTCTTAGTTTAATTTCAGCTTTATTTAATTTCAGTTTTAATTGCTTGTATAAGTCTAATTAGTTTAATCACTTTCTTCAATTATTCTATTTGTTATCCAAAATGAGTATCTTAATTGGGTGTATCTAGTAGGTTTCCCTGTGGGCACGATATCCAGACTTTACATTCTATATTACGAGTTGGCATCTGTACACTTGCGAATTTTTACCAACAAAGAGCTAGATCATCAACCAATGCTGGAGAACTAATGTGTCTAAATCGTCAAGCAAAGGATGATATAGGTCTCCCCACATTATACCTCATAACGCATGCCCCAACCCCAGAATTTGAAGCTTATTGGAAAGCTCCATCGAAATATATTATAAGGAAGTTTGCAGTTGGAGGCTGCCAATGAACCACCACGTTCGGTTGACCTGTAGACTACCTATCAGAACTCAGAGCTTCCTTGCAATCACGAAAGAGTTTGTTTGCTAACTAAAGAACTCGCTGGGGTCGCTATCCTCATTCTTGAAGATAAGCTCGTTTCGTGCTAGCCACATAGCCCATATTATCCAAGCTTCTTTGATAAGGATCATATCGAGTTCTTCTGCAGCTAATTGGAGGGAAAAAAATGTTTCCATAGGTCATTAACAATTTGAATAGAACCTCCGGAGAGGACTTGGCCGATAGAAGAAACCAACCAAACCGTTGCAACAAA
Organism: Mercurialis annua; assembly: GCF_937616625.2. Taxonomy (NCBI): domain Eukaryota; kingdom Viridiplantae; phylum Streptophyta; class Magnoliopsida; order Malpighiales; family Euphorbiaceae; genus Mercurialis; species Mercurialis annua. The sequence continues at coordinate 49,694,566 of NC_065570.1, read as the reverse complement.
AGGGAAAGATATAATGGTATGACAAACTGATTCAGTATTACAGCAACTTGGGCATATATCTAAAGCTAAAGGAATCCATCTAGCAATATTTCCATTATCTGCTAACCCGTTTCTAAGTGTTGTTCAAAGGAAGCTCTTGAGATTAGGAGGAATTCTCATCTTCCAAAAGGACCACAATTTGCTATCCCTTAGGGCTGGTTGAATAACAACCCAACATTTGAAGGGCTTCTAGTAGAATTGGCGAAAGAAAGATGATATTCTGACTTAACTGAAAAATCCTCGGATCTTGTGAAGTTATAAATCATTTTGTCCCTATTCATTTTAACGCTTATAGGCAATGAAAGAACCGCCCTAGCATCATCCTGAGTAAAGATAGCGTTTACTAGGTCTTAATCCTAATTATTCACATTGCTCCTAACCAAATCATAAACTCTATTAATGTGAGGAGACACTATAGTTTTTAGCAATATTCTGTGCGGGTAAGATCCGGGTAACTAGGGATCATTCTGGACAGAAACAGCTTCACCTAATCGTGGTTGCAAACGAATGCCGTAGACAAAGACAACTCTATCTTTCATAATGCTTTGTTAAGCCCATGAGCCGTTCGAATGCGGTCTAGCTTGAAGGAAGGAATCGTGGGGGAAATATTTCCCTTTGATAACTTTGGAAATGAGGGACTTGGGTTGATTAATGAATGGCCTTCTTTGCTTACCTAATAAAGCTAAATTGAAATTTTTGAGATCCGAAAATCCCATACCACCCATTTCTTTCGGTTGACACATCTTTGCCCAAGAAATCAAATGCAACCGACACTCATATGGGATTGGCGGAGAATGAAATTTTACAACATTCTTTATAAGTCCCAACATTCTCATAAGCATAAACATGTAACTCTTCCAACTCGTTTAGTTGCAAAAGTCTTTTCTTGCCAATCACATACCTTCCAAAATTTAGCATCTTGGTTGCCCAATAAGCTTTATGCTCTAATTCCACCGGAAGGTGACACGCCTTTCCAAACACCAATCGATATGGTGACATACATGTTGGTGTTTTTAAGGCTGTTATATATGCCCATAGAGCATCATCAAGCTTAATTGCCCAATCCTTCTTTTATGAACTGATTATAGCCTCTAAAATTTACTCTAGCCCGCGATTGGATATTTTGACTTGGCCACTAGTTTGAGGATGATATGGCGTACCTACACGCTTAGCGACACCATATTTAGTGAGTAGAGAACCCAAATATTTACTATAAAAATGCTTACCTCCATCACTAATAATTGTAAGAGGTACACCAAAATAAGTTATATTTTTTTATAAGAATTTAAGCACATGTTTAGACTCATTTGATGGTAGAGAAATTGCCTCTACCCATCTAGACACGTAATCCACTGCGACAAGTATGTATTTATTACCATAAGATGATGGAAATAGTCCTATAAAATTAAATCTTCAAAGATCAAATAATTCAACCTTAAGTATGGTATTAAGCATTTCATTCCTTTTTGATATATTACCCATCCTTTAACATCTATTATAATTCAAAATAAAAGCATGGGCATCTTTGAATAATGAAGGCCAATAAAAACCACATTGAAGTACCTTAGCAGCAGTTCTAGACGAACCAAAATGTCCACCACATTCTAAAGCATGATAATGATTTAAAATTCTACGTGCTTCTTCCTTGTCAATGCATCTCCCAATAATTTGGTTAGAACAATACTTTTACAAATACGGTTCATCCAAAAAATAGCTTTTAACATCATGCGTAAACTTTTTCCTTTATTGATAAGTTAAAATTCTTGGGTAGTATTTTGCAAGCTAAGAAATTAGCAAAATCAGCAAACCAAGGAATATCACAAATAGCATTTAGGATAGCAAACAATTGTTCGTCGGGAAAGAACTCGTTGATGGGTGGTTTTTCTAGCTCTATGTCTTCTTGTTCCAATCTAGAAAGGTGATCCGCAACATGATTTTCAGCTCCTTTCTTATCTTTGATCTCTAGATCAAATTCCTGTAATAATAGAATACAACGAATTAGTCGATGCTTAGCCTCTTTCTTTGCGATCTGATTGCTGCATGATCCATGAACACTATTGTTTTTGAACTCATTAAGTATGATCTAAACTTGTCAAAAGCAAAAACAATAGGTAGTAACTCTTTCTCGGTCGTGGCATAATTTAATTGCGCATCATTGAGGGTGCGATTCCATAAGCAAGGACATGCAATCGTTTATCTCGTCTTTGTCCCAAAACTGCCCCAACCGCGTAATGACTTGCATCACACATGAGTTTAAATGGCATACTCCAGTCAAAAGTGATGATGATAGGTGCATAAATTAGCTCTTTCTTGATTCTGTTAAAGGCATTTAAACACTCTTGGTCAAAATCAAATTTTCTATCTTTTATCAATAGATGACAAAGAGGTTTAGTGATCTTGGAGAAATCTTTGATGAATCTTCTATAAAACCATGCATGTCTAAGAATACTTTGAGTGCCTTTCATCGAAGAAGGCAATGATAGTTTCTCAATTACATCCTTTTCCCCCTATCCACTTCAATGCCTTTTTCTGAAATTTTGTTCCATAATAGAGTTCCTTTTCTTACGATAAAATGACACTTTTCCCAATTCAAAACAAGGTTTGTTTCCTCACATCACTGTAATATTTGGGAAAGATTAGATTAACAATAATAATAAAAGTAACAAAGACAAAAAATCATTCATAAACACTTCAATAGATTTCTCAATCATGTCAGAGAAAATGGCCATCATGCACCTTTGAAAGGTCGCTGGTGCATTACATAGCCCAAAAGGCATTCTCATATAGGCAAAAGAGCCATATGGACAAACAAATGTGGTCTTTTCTTAATCTTCGGGCAAGATTGGAATTTGATTGTATCCCGAATAGCCATCGAGGAAACAATAATATGCATACCCTATAAGTCTTTCTAGCATTTGATCGAAGGTAAAGGAAAGTGATCTTCTCAGGTGGCTTTATTCAATTTTCTATAGTCAATGCATACACGCCAACCCGTTACTTTTCTAGTGGGAATCAGCTCATGTTTATCATTTTCAATCATAGTTGTTCCCCTTTTTTAGGTACTACTTACAAGGGACTCACCCAATTACTTTTCGAAATTGGATAGATACTTCCTGCATCTAGAAGTTTGATAATTTCACTTTTCACCACCTCTTTCATGTTAGGTTTTAACCTTTATAGATGCTCAATGGTTAGTGAATGAACTTCTTCCACTAAAATCTTATGCATGCATAAAGAAGGACTAATTCCTTTTATATCTGCTATGGTCCAACCTATAGCTTTAACGTCCTTTCTTAAAACATGCATCAGATTGGTTTCCTCTACTTCATTCAAATGTGCAAAAATTATGACCAGGAAAGTAGAGTTCTCCCCTAGAAATGCATACCTCAAATGTGAAGGTAATTATTTCAAATCAAGCTTAGGGGGGCTTTCAATGGAAGGTAGGGCTGGTTTGGAATCTCTTTCAAGTATTTCAAACATCTTTTCTTGGTTCCTAAAATTATCATGTGAAATGATATTATGCTCTTCAAAATAAATCTCATGTAGAGGCTCATGCTTAAACTTAACATATTCATCAACATAATGATTGACAATATCAACACGTAAACAAGAATCATATTCCATAGGATATATTAAAGATGTATACATTTCAAAAGTTACCTCCTCTTGACCTACTCTTAAGGTCAACTTGCCTCCCTCAATGTCGATTACGGCTTTACTTATTGCGAGAAACGGTCTTCTGAAAATGAGAGGCACTTCCTTATCTTCCTCCATGTCAAGTACTATGAAATCAATGGGAAATATGAACTTGTCCACTTTGATTAGTATATCCTCAAGTACTCCTCTTGGGTAAGTGATGGACTTGCCTGCCAGTTGCAGAGAAACAAATGTTTCCCTCAATTCTTTCATCATACCTAACTTCTTACAAATATACAAAGACATCAAATTTATGCTAGCACCAAGGTCACAAAGTACCTTAGCAAAATTTGTTTCGGCAATCGTGGAAGGTATTGTGAAGCTTCCCTGATCCTTTGCCTTTTGAGGAAGTTTGTTTTGAATGAGGGCGGTCAATGTTACCGTTCCCAAATCATCAATGTTTCTCTTATTTGAGATAATTTCCTTCAAGTACTTGGCATATTTAGGCATTTGAGTAATTACCTCGGTGAGAGGGATCTTGATGTGAATTTTCCTAAACATGTTAAGGAACTTAAAGAAGTTCTTGACTTCTTTTGCTTCCTTCAACAGTTGAGGATGAGGAACTATCAGTGCATACGGTTTGAGTTCAACTTTCTTTTCCTCAATGATTCCTTTGCTTTCGCCTTCACTTACATTTCCTTGAGCTACTTTGTCCTTGGGTTTTGGTGATTTTAATTCAGTTCCGCTCCTCAAATGGATTGCCTTAGCTTGTTCTTTTAGATTTATTTCAGTGTTGCTAGGTAATGCACCTTGAGTGCGATTTGACAAATAAAAAGTTGACCGATTTGCGTCTCCAAACCTTTTATGGAAACTTGTTGATTTTGCAAAGGAGCATCGTTTTTGCTCATGTAAGTAGTGAACATCTCCTCTAAGCTAAGCTTTCTTAGTTCTTGTGGCTAGAATCCTAGTGGAGGTCTCACCGCATTTTGATTATTGTACCATGAAAAATTCGGATGATTTCTCCTACATAACCTAAGTCCTACAGTTTGGCATCATTGAGGAACTTGTGCATGCTTTCCATCCGACTCAAATTGTACACAGTCCCCCCGATTTTCTCACCTCTATTACTAATACAATTAAAGTCACAACCTATAATAGTTTGTCCTGATAAATCATTAATCTAATTTACAAGGAAACAAAATTTTTGCACACATTCGAGATAAGAAACAATAAGGTAAATTCTAATAAAATTCCAATTGACATTGACATCCTCACTTACTACAATACGATGAAGATAAAAACTCTGAAAATTAACTACGCTAATAATACATGTGGAATTCCAAGTGAGCGCGATGCCGCTGGACATGCTCTAAGGATCAGCACATCTAGACTGTCTAAAGCTGCATTTTTGAAAAATAAGTTCCACTTTTTCAGTCCTATTCTTAGTTTCGACAAGAAAAACTAAGCCCGGAGAATGAGATTTTACAATCCCTTGAAGGTTATGGACTGTTAGGGGTTCCCCACACCCTGACAATTCCAAACAAGAGTCTTTATATATTCTTTTGGGGCCCATTCTTGCTGGCGTCCTCCACCGGTTTGGATAATGGTAGTAAACACTTCTTTTTAGTCATATGGACCTCCATCATGTCACCCTTACACTTGTGTAATTTTGAGTTTTCCTTACTTGTTTCAATTGGGCCCAAAGAATTTGTAACTTCATTTGTGCCCGAAGTTGTGTCAATACTTCCAACAATTGTGGAAAGGAGATGTTGCCTTGCCAAGGTTTTAATTCTATGATGAATTGGGAGTTGTTCGAGCCTAGGTACAGCGTCATCATTGATAGGAAATCCAGAGATAACATCAAGAATAACCAGGATAGTAGGGTTAGGGACAACATTAGTGTGAGTTGTGGTCGGAGCAAGTACATGGATAACCAGAGAGAGTGAGGTAACATTTGGACTAGAGACTGGTGTCAAAGGGTAAGTTTAAAACAGATGTCCAGAGAGGTTAGAGGGTTATGGTTGCATCGAGTTCTAAGGGTGGTGACACATGGAATTTGTGAGGGTTTAGGACTATCGTTGTTAACTAAATGGAGCTGATCAAGTGTTAATCCATGGGATTTAGGGTTTTCATGCATGTGATGAAAATTAGAGGGGGATTTAGAAGAGGTAGTGGGCTTGGGGATCACCAAATGTAGTAGTCATAGCTCTTCAAGAATCTTTCAATTACAATAAATAGCTCCTTTGTATGAGTTTGCTTTGAGAATAGGGCTTGTGGCAAACTTGTAGGGATCCAACTGAATTTTTTGGTAAGAATCTGGGTTGTGGATAGTGGGCTCAATGTTTTGTAGAAGTCTTGCAATGTTACATGCCTTCAAGATATCTAGATGGAGGAGTTTATTCGAGTCACAATTGTTTGCCTATACATCAGTCTTTTTAGCACGCAAAAGGAACTTTCTACCCTTTTTATATCAAAACTCTTATCTTCAGACTATCCACAAATAGGATGAAGTACAAGTTTGACCTAGTTTCCTTTTTCTAGACTCATGTCTACCTTCATTAGGTCTTCAACCTCGTATCTAGAGGATCCATTTTTTTTATTATGTTATGCAAAGTTAGGTTTGATGTTTCTTCTATCTACCCAATGGTCAAGAACCATAAGGCCTCTGCTTGGAATGGCCTAAGAAGGTTGAGCTACCCTTGAATGTCTAGTCATCATTGAGGGTTCACCGGGTTTAGACCAACTTCCGGCTGAGTTACCATTCGCCAAAGTCACGTTAACCCTACTCTTGTTCCAAGGGCAAGGTATTTGGTAACATACACTTTCTTGAATTCCACTCTCATATCCGATCTGAAAGAGGCCTCACTTGAGTCTTTGTTAACAGACACCGTTGTACTGCAATAGTAGGTTGAGTGTCCAATTATTCCACTCTGAAAACGGTGGGCATCCTCTCGTACATAAAACTAACCCATTTTTATTTTCCAATCTTAAGAGGAGTGTAGAACCCTTTTCTCAAAGGTTTCTTGAAATATAGCGTGACTTTTAAACATAGGGGCCCTCATCCTCCTCTAATTTAATTATCATCGCATTTTGAGGAGATATATTCCTCAAACAGACTTCTGATATCTCTTTCATTATGGGCATTAATATGGTTTGCTGGTAGACCCATTGCATGAATCCAGAATCGAGGCAAAGAGAAATCTATTGAACCGACAGCTTCATCATCAGGCCATCATTGAAGAACTAGTAAGTATTTAGTGATACACCATGGTCTGCCAGCCCAGACCTTCTTAGAGTCTTCCTCCAAGTAAAATGTAGATCCCATCGCAATCCTTTGAGATGTTAAAACCTTCTATTGTTCTCCAAGACTTAGTCAGGACTTTCTAAACAATAGCATCATGAAAAACTTTCTTACCAACTAATTGACCCACCAAAACAAACTAATTTCCAAATCCTCTTGGGTTAGGTTCAATAATGGTTCAGAGACATTGAGGTTAGCTGCGTGCATGGTGAGTTCCATTATACGAATTAGTTATTGTTGGGTCGTAACGGGGAGAGAATGATACGTAAATCGGTGAAGAGTAATGACAGTAAGTTGTTGAGACTGAGTAAAAATAGAGCAACAGTTTGAAGTTAAGGAGGGGCATCAAAAGAGAAAATTAGGTATATGATGTTTGGCTGAAGTGAAGGGAAAATATATGTGATATTTAGGTTTGGTAGTTAGTAGTTATTCTCAAGAAAAGAGGAAAAAGGGATGAACCCCTAGAGAGGTTTTTTTAACAACAAAATGTGCATCGAATAACTATAATTAATATGGTGTAATTGTTAGGCAAATTTCACTTTTAATTTGTTCTTAGCGTGTATAATCTTGTGGCTTGGTTATATAGTCATTTAAACAAATTAATTATTTCAGTTTATTAGATATATTTTCAGTCACAAATTAATAGATAGGTAAAATAAAAAATAAATTATATCTAAATAAAATAAATTATTTTATTAAAAAATAATAATTACTTTTTAAAATATAGTTATCTAGCAGCCAGCTCGATGGCGGCTTTCCCTCCACTTTGATCAGCTCCGGCAGCCATCTCCATTTCCAACCAGTAGCGTTTTTAAGTAACTCAGAAAGGAACTTATTAACCAGTAGTATCTTGGTAATTACCCAAAAAATTGGTTCTATGATGATAATGAAAAAGCTTTTTCCAAATTTAATATCCATGAAAAATAACCCTTGCTCGACGGATGAATAGATTGAATATAAGGTTTGGTTTTTTGAGAATCGACACTGAACGTGACATGAATCCTTTCCTGTGAAAGCTAATCAGATTTACTTAGGTCCTTGTCGGGTCTTCTAGATTCTCTTAACCTAATTCACATGAAGCCATGCATCATAATTCTACTCCACATGCTCGTCAACAGGTCAAACGGATTCCAACAGCAAAACTGGTTTTCATAGAATCGATAAGGGATTCACGATCCTATGCACAAGTTGTCAATACAGATCCTCTTGTTTACAATGCTCCACATATTTCCATGCCTATTTCCAAATTCTACATTGTGGTTAAGGTGTTAGACATTAATAAATTGATTCATGTTCATAGTTTCCTCAAGGATATCGAAGTGTTATGCGATTCAATCTCACTTTTAGGTGGTTGCTTCATAATGATTTCCTTTCACAATGATATGTATTTGAATAGGTTCCGAACTTATTTCCCAAGCATGATGTTGGTGAAAATACGCAAGCGTACGTAGCCAACTTGTAATACAGACTGTGAAGTCCGGATATCGTATCCACAGAGAAAGCTCTAAAGACAACCAGTTAAGAGACTCGATTCGAATAGTCGGAAAGATAATTTTATTTGTTGTGTAATTTAAAAGACAGAATTTAATGATTGTAGTTAAGTAAACTAAAGCTGTAATTCAAATGATGATTTAACAATAATAGGAAAAGCAGAAATTATCAATCTTTGTTATGCTGTTTACTTGATTCGGGTTATGGATTGTATTGTTCTGATGAGGTTCGAACTAATCTAAAGCAACTAAAATTCTCTCTCGAGCAATTACAGGTAAAAGCATTAAACTAACTAATACTAGGTTAATTATTCACTCTCGCACAATGATTAACCTATGTATAAATCGATGTAATGGTTGTTAAGCAAATTCAAAGAACCCGCACTCGTTAATTCACTCTCGCGCAATCAACTCCTGCGTTCTTAATTATATTGTTCTATTCCAATTTTACTCTCTCGAGCTAAAACTAAAACATATGGCATAGACTAAGTGATCAGTTTAGGCTAAGCGTTAAGCACAATAATTAAAACCCATCAAGAACAAGAACCCATAAATCCAATTCAATTAAACAAACATAATTTTAATTGATAATCCCCAATGAAAGGGTTTAGCTGGTCATAATAATAGAATAACTGAAAACAATAATTAAAGAACTCATTCTAAGATTAAATTGAATACTGAATATGAAATTAAAATCAATCGTACCTTGTTCGAAGTAATCTAATAATAATTGCAGTAGAAAATAATAATCAACGATGAATCCAATTGCGAAAACGAATCGAAAACTAAGAAACTAGGGTTTGTTGTCTAATACAAAAATTACGTGAACCCTATTACAATGATTAAGTCCCGTATTTATACGGCTCCCAATATTGCTGAAGTAGTTAGGTTGAGCGGTGATGAAATCCCAAAATTGCCCTCGACACTTGTTTGGAGATTGCTGACGAAAAGGGGCATTTTTGTCCGATTAAAACCCATCTTGCACGTAGTGTGCGTTCGCACACAAGGGAGTGTGCAAACGCACACTCTTCTTTATCTTGGGAGTGTGCCAATGTAAACTCCCTTTCTCTCATGGGGTGTGCGAACGCACACCCCTTTACTTGGCCAAATATTTTTACTCAATTTTCTTGGCAGCTTCTGTAACTCAAAAGTCACTCGTGAAGGGCTCGCATAGCTTGTTCCCGAACGCATACATGTAAATTCTGCCCTTGGAAAACTTCGTTTTTGGTTCTTCAACTTTGCTCTCTTCTCCTCTTTGATCCTTAACTTCTGAATTTCACCAAAAATACCCTGATTCTCGCTATAATTGCATATTTCACCTGAAACGCTCAAAATAATAATAAGACAATAAAACACCAATAGAATAATCAAAATATGCACTTATCGAGTCAAAAACACACCTAAAGAGAGGAGTATTTCTACGCCTATCACATGATACCTTTTCTCGACACGATTATTCATTGGGATGATAATTTTACAACTAAATATCGTTTTGTTTAGGTAGCGCTAACAAGAATTCCTATTTCAGCATGGTACAAAGACTTTTTTCTTCTCATTGGTAATAGTCTGGATCAAGCTATTACAGTGCAACCTTTGGTTTTAACTAGAGAGGGTATGGATTCCGGATTAGTTTTACTCTTAATTAATTTTAATCATATTAATCGCAAATTTCCAATGATTATCAATGGCCACGAACACTTGATTCAAGCACTGGAAACATATTTTCCTATTCTTGCTAATAATATGGCTCACTCATATTTAGAATCAGACTCAGATTTTGATTCATCGATCCTCGCACAAATCTCTACAACAAGTAGTTGAATACAAACAATTCTTATCACTTTATGTGTTGGGTTCTACAGATGTTCTCATGCAACAAATTCAGTCAACTCAAAAGCCACTTTTCAGAACCTAGATATGACGAATATAGCACTTAGAAGAAAATTTGTAAAAGGAACCAGTCAACATAACGTTAATATTCACAAATTAGACTCGCTGAATAATAACCAACAACGATCTTAACTGAAGTACACAGATTATTGGAAGTGGGTGTTAAATTGGGTCTTTTTTTTGGAGGAGCATGAAAAGGAGATAGTCGATCTTCTCTCGCAAAGGATATTTCTTTCTCAACCAAAGAATATTTCTGATATTTTTTAGCGTGCTTGATTTTTGATAATAAGAGTGTGGATACTCCAATTTACCTCAACGCTCATTATTTTATTTCTAATGGGTATCCACTGCCAGATTTGAGTCTATATAGGATTATTATTCAAAGTTTGGTCTATCTTACTATCACTCTTCCTGATATTGCATATGTTGTTTATATAGTTTTTGAGTTTGTTACTTTTCCTACTATAGTTTATTGGGATGTTATAACTCACATTTGAAATATGTAAGAGACACTCAGTCTTAGACACTCTTGCTTTCATCAACTTCTCTTTAGATTTATGTGCTTACTCTGAAGCTGATTAGGCCAGTGATCCCACTCACCGCAAATCAACTACTGGCTTTTGTATTTTTCTAGGTGATTTTCTTATTTCTTAAAAAAAATAAGAAGCAATCATTTATACATTTTCAACGAAGGTTGAATATCGTATTATGCCTTCCACTGCTGGCTATTGAGATTTTGTATTACACGGTCTCTCACGAACATACCAAACATATCGAAAATTGATCGTCATATTACTCATCACCATCTTCAGAATGACACCTTGATTGCTTATCTTTTATTAATGTTATCTGCTTATTCCTAATATCTAGACCCATTTTGCATTACTCCAAGTCAATCTTTGGGTGCTTAGTACAAGTCAAGCATGGGCCCAAATGATCCACCAATGCTTTTGGTCATAAAATTCCCCATTGAAACAGAGTCAACTTCTAGAAACATAATTTTATTTTCTTACAGAAAAACGACCATCTTTGTTCATAAAACTCCCAGCGGTTGTGCAGACGACGATCGTTTTCATGCTCTATGTCTGGTTTAATACATTCAAGTCAACTTAAGTTGCTGTCAATAAGTCAACTTACTTAAACTCCACTCAATTTAGTTTATCTTTGAATTATTTGATTCGAAATCCTTGAATTATTTGATTGTCATCGAATTAATATCATATTTAGCTCTAATAATTCAGTACATCAATGAAAAATAATTCAAAACATTGGAGTGCTACGCGCCGGAATTTATTCAAAGAGCGAAACTTTTGGTGAATTGAGAAATATATTTTCAATCACTTTAATGAATTGGGAAATATATCTACAACTATGAAGAACAAATAAATTTGTTTTCGATAAAAAATGCAACAGTTCACCAATTTTAATTTTTGAGTTAATTAGTTATATACAAGTAGCAAATGAAAAGGATATTTTTTAAGATAAATTTTTAAGTTATTTTTAAGATAAATTTGTACCGACTAGTGAAAAAATCTGTAATTTTTATAAAATAATATAAATACGAATCAAATTTTTGGAATGCACATAAAAAATTCTCATAAGATGATAAGTGTTCTTTATAAGTTTTTGCTCAAATTATTGAATAATTTATCCTGAAAATAAGTTAAAACATGTAAAACATTATATTTTATCAAATAGATCAATAATGTTTTTAACTTGATACCTAGATAAAATTGACATAAACCATGAAATTGTTGGCAGGGGCGGATCTACGTTCAGGCTAGGGTAGGCTAGAGCCCTGGCTGCCGTTGAAAAATCGAAAATTAAACATATAGAGCGATGAAGGAGTGACTTGAAATTGCAGATTTTTGTTTTGTTCAGCCATGGCTGCCTAGGGCTGAAGAAGAAGATAAAGCGAATAATATAAAAATATCCCGTTTAGCTTTAAAGGGACCGAAGTGGTCCCTTCTTCTTTAATTATCGAAGGGCCAAAAGCTCGGCCTTTCTTTTACTAAAATAGAGAAGAGAAAAATTGACAAATACCCTACATGAGTGAAAATATTGTAAATTTTACTACATTAATTTAGCCAAAGCCAGTACATGAGCTAATTTTCTCAATAGAGAAAGGGCTTTTGGCCTTTCTTTTACTAAGATAGAAAAATGGCCGTTTGGCCTATTTTAATTTTATTTACATAACCATTCTTATAAACAACTGGTGAAGGATTAATATTTATAAATACTAATTTTCAAATTAAATAATTGTTTTTCTAACAAATTGTCTTTATTGTCTATCAATTATTTAATTCAGTTCTCTTAATTTTTTGCATACTTTTCTAACTTAATTTCCTAAATCATTAACTTAAGTTTCAATATTTTTATCTAAACATCTTCAATATATTTCAGTAAAAAGTTACTAATTCTATAATATTTTCTATTTAAAAATCAATCCACATCTAATTTTACATAATTCCTTTTCCTTGTTTTTATATTATATTTATATAAATTACTTTAATTTATATTTTTATGTACTAATTATAATAATTATATTTTTGGATTATTTAAATTGATTTATTCATGGAGAATGAAAAAATTGATTAAACTATAACAAATAATAATTTTTTGTTATTTTCATTTCATTTTATTTATTAATAATTGATTTTATTTTATTTTAGTTTATTGATAATTGATAATTAATTTTATTTTAATTCATTGATAATTGATGAATTTCATAATTTGGAATTTTTGCAAATATTTAAAGAAATGGCTTGATAAAAGCTAATTAAAACAGATTTATTTAGGTTATTAATAAATTTATTGTGAGAATACCAAAAAATGTCAACTCTTATAGAAATATATTTTGGCCACAACTTTGGGGTAAAGTCGTGTTGAGTTTAATTTTACGGATATAATCGTTGATCATGAACAACGAATTTCAATTAATGAAAATGAAGCCAATATTAAATTTAAGATAAAATGAGACATGTATATATGTTTAAAAGGTTCTTGTTAATCAAGTTCAATTTAAATAATAAAACGGGTGATAGTTTAGTATGCTATACTGAAGACATATTTTTGTAAAAATTGATGAAATCTATTTTATAGCACTTTCAAAATATTATACACAAATAATGCAATTGACTTGTGTTGAAGGCGGTTAATATAGAAGTTTATTATAATATTTTTATTGCTATTTATTGATAAATTTTATATAAATGATATTTAAATATTTATTATTTACATGTCGTTTAGCCCGGGCTGAAATTAAATCCTGGATCCGCCACTGATTGTTGGGATATGCTTTTGTTATAATTTTGGATTTATTAGTTCATTTTGCGTAATATATATAAATTTTACTTTATCAAGTTTTAGCTTGCGAATAATGCATGCGAAGTTCTAATCAATTGGGTCAAAATCGAATTTAATAAAATAATTGTTTTCACAAAATAATTATATATTCAAAATTACTTTAGATTTCAATTAATCTGAGTTTATTTACAATTTAAATAAAATGCAGATTGAGAATGGACATACACATGTAGTTGTTTGTTGTTTTAAAATTTTAACTATGCACATAATTAAATTAAAGCTTTATAATTATTTATTATTACATAGAAGTTAAAAAAATGAGAATACACACATCTATACAATTATCCTTATAGATATACAAATTTAGTTTTTTAAGTTTTAAATATCTATGTATACGTATTTAATATATAAAAGTAATTTAGTATTGATATATGTATATATTCTCTTTTAATATTGGCCAAATGTCGTAAAAAGGCCAAATATTTCATAAAAGTTTCACAAAAGTCTTGACCTTTCAATTTTGTCGATTTTGGCCAAAAACAAATTATTTGGTTTCAATTGTGGCCAACTCTCAATTTGATTTCAATTTGCCTATGTGATGCCTATGTGGTGCCTATGTGGCATGTCAAATATTGAAAGGTCAGGATTTTTGTGAAACCAAATATTTCATTTTTGGCCAAAATCGACAAAATTGAAAGGTCAGGACTTTTGTGAAACCAAATAATCAGTTTTTGGCCAAAATCGACAAAATTGAAAGTTCAAGACTTTTGTGAAACTTTTGTGAAAGGTTTGGCCTTTTTACAACATTTGGCCTTTAATATTTAAGTATCTATATATTTAAATTTTCTATTAATAGTAACGTACATCATGTGTAAAATTATATTAATATTTAATATAATATTAATAAAAAATTTGTGGTTCTTATTTTATAAGGAATTCAATATCTGGGATAAATACAAATCATATCAACTAGACCTTTGTATATTATGATCTTATAAAAATATGTGATAAATACAAAATACAAAGGTCTACATGCAACTGGCATAACTATGTAAGATACATTTATAATGTGAATATTCAATATGGTTGAGGCTAATTACTACGTAAGATGTCTCTTCATGAAATGTTAGTTGATTTATCCTATTTGCTGGACTCAACTTTAATGTTATGCATATAGAATTAAATGTGTAAACCAATAATGTTATGCATATAGAATTAAATGTATAAACCAATTATCAATTGAATTACTTAGTAGCAAATAATTGAGCTTCCAATTTAAGGCTGCTATGTCAACTACAAATTAAAGGATAATGATATAACCAATAGATTATAGTTCAAATTGTACTAAGATTTTATTACTATCATGGATTCTATTTCTCTCATGAGCGTTCTCTTTTTTTAATTATAAAAGAAACGAATCAATTTTTCCTCTCATCTCTTTTTCTCTCAGTGCTAATAGCATCCTGCTATAAGATGTCACTGGTATGGTGAGAAAGAGAGCCAAGATTCTAACAGCTACTCCGGTGAATAAGGCAATACTGTTAGAGAAGATGACTATAGTCCTTCCTTCAGTAAGCTAATTTATTCCCCCTGCGGTGAAGGATAGGAATAGGTTTGTTTGCTCCAACTCTAAAGAAATTGCTAAGGAAGAAGACAAAATGGAAGTTTGCGATTGTGGGTTGTATGTATGGGATGTTCCTCAAGTTTGAAAGGATTAACTCGTTTGTGAGAAACAGATGGAATAAATTAGCGCTAAAAATGTTAGCCGTATCCACGCCTCCATGTTTCTATTTGAGTTCAGTTCATAGGAAGAATGTACCAAGGTTTTAAGGTCTAGACCATATACTTTTGACCAAAAGCCATTAATGTCGAAGAAATGACATCCTAGAATGAAAACAAATCAAAATGAGATCAAATACGTTCTTATTTGGATCCAACTCCCTGGTTTACCTTGAGAGATTTGGTCAACAGAGATTTTAAGCAAGCTGGGATATGCTAGAGTATTGGTTGAAATGGATGCTATAGGGCCCTTTCCTAGAGATGGTGGAAATGCTTGATGAGCTAGAGAATAGTTTAAATAGAAAATAAACTATGAATGAAGGCCCCTTATATGTGAGAAATGCTATAGGATGGGTCATTCAAAGTCACCATCTCTACATCTAGGGAATACGGGAGGAACTTCGTCATTGCCAGTAGGACCCAGTTCAGTCTTTCACAGCCTCTTTTCTAGATCATCAATACAATACTGCAAGAAATCAAAGAGCATTTAGAGCTATAAATTGCATACATGCATACATTTAGAATAAATTATAGGCATGCAAATACACTACATAGCCGGTCTCGCCAGTAATAGGCCACATCATCCAGCTGAATAGCATCAGACATTGGCACCTGTAAAGCAGAAAAGAGCACTCAGTTAAGTGGACATGATTTACAGATAATAACAGAAGAACATGCACAAGAGATACACTCACATGGGTATAGTAAGAAGGCATGAAGGAGTGCGTGAGATAAGCAGTGGGAAAAGAATCCTATGTGGGTCCACGTGCACCACTGTAACAGGCTTTGTAGTTTAAAATACAAACCATTCACTAACAAGAGGGTCACTTACATCAATCCCAGCCACGTGGTTCAGTCGACCTCTCACTACAAGAAAACAGGGCTTTAGAGACGGAAATATCCGTCGCTAAAGCCCTCTAATCCGTCGCAAAAGTGGTTTTGCGACGGACATAATTGGTCGCAAACACAGTTTGCGACCAATACCGTGTCCTTGGCTAAATTAGCGACGGGACTGATAGCGACGGACAGTCCCGTCGCTAATCATAACAAATTCCGTCGCCAATTTGTCTCCAAACGATATGATTTGGAGACAAATTGGCGACGGACTTTGTGGGATTTGCGACGGAACTGTCCGTCGCCAATTGCCTCAGCCTTGGAGACAAAAGCTGAGGCATTTGCGACGGATAAATCCGTCGCAAATCAGCGACGGACCATATCCGTCGCAAATTCATCAGCTTTTGTCTCCAAGGCTGATGTCCGTCGCAAATCCCACAATGTACGTCACAAATTTGTTAATTTTTTGGCACTTTTCTGCCGTTTTACGCTATTTTTTGCCGTTTTTCCCTGTCGTTTTAAATACAGTAAAACAATTCATTTATAAATTACAATCAATTGAAACTGATAAATATATATATATATATATATATATATATATATATATATATATATATATATATATATATATATATATATATATATATATATATATATATATATATATATATATATATATATATATATATAAAAGTATACATATAAACGTCAAAATATAAAAAAAAATGTATTATATGTTTGTAATAAAATAAAATAACACGACACTACAAAGCTGGAGTGTCCTCATCGTCTGGTGGGGTAGGTGGGCGCTGTGGCCGATACTCTGCCGGAAGGTTAGGAATCATCCTGGCAATCTCCTCACGTATCATCTGGGCCATGTTCGCAGCCTGCTGTTCCCGAGCCAGTCGCAGACCCTCCTGAATGCCGGCCTGCACACGGCGCTCGACCTCCTCGTCTGCCTGCTGCGACGTCCTAGAAGAGCTGCCTCGCTGCACCCTGGTTCTTGGCCCGGCGTACCTGCTGCTCGCAGAACCCAAGCCGTACAGGCGTTTCTTCTTGTTGATGCCCTTGATGTCTAGAAACACCTGGGTCTCGTCCACTGCAGCTGGGCTCGAGGAGCTACCCTCTCCGGTCTGAGGCTGTGTCGCAGCAGCAAGCCTCTTAGTGATGGCGTCCTACAAAACAATAAAAAAGATATCAGTTTAGTTTTAAAGCAACCAAAAATGCATAACATATTACAAAGTAAACCTAATTTCTAACGAAATTTCGACAGCATTTCCTCTGTAATATGAGCATCACCCATTTTTCAGGGAAGTCCTACAAGCAAATTCCAGTATATAATCCAATAATAAACATGTTTAACAGCTAACCAACAAGCATTTTCAATCTAATATATCATTTCCGAATTATTAAATTCAACTTAGAGAATTACAAGTTTAATAAAAACTTACAGTCATATCCTGAGCCCGTTTGTCGACCGGCTTCTTGTCAGCCTTCGTGGAGTGAAGGCGAGTGTACAACTCCGTCGCACTCGGTTTTCGGCCAAGCTCGCTTTCCTAAAAGAAAAAATACAATTCAATTAGTATCAAAATAAAACAAATACATTATTTAAGTATTTTAATTCTGAATTTTAAAACAAACCATCACATCCATATGCTTCAGAGCAGAGCGAGATCCACCAGTATGGCGGACAGGTCCAGAACCGGCGCCCGCTGGCTCGCTCATCCGATTTGCTCGGGCGGTTTCTGACCTTTTCTTCTCTTTCTCTGAGTTCCAGAACGCATTCCAAGCATCCCAGATATCCTGGGTCACAGAAATATGCTTCTGTTGCGTCCTCCTCATTCCGTGGATGTTGTCTTTGTAGCGGTTGACTGCATGGACCATGAAGACCTGTCACACAATTAGATTCAAAATGGACGGCTATCAAATTAACCTATCACACAATTAGATTCAATATTTTGTTATTATTTAAGTAAATACATTAATTAATTTTTAAAAAAATTGACAGAATTTCCCCTAAAAAATGAGCATCACCCATTTTTCAGGGAAGTCTTGCAAGCAAACACAAACCAACAATACAACCCAATTACGTCAAAAATTATATTTATAACGTCAATTGCACTAACTAATCAATTTTATCTCAAATTCAATAACCTAATTTAATCAACTAATTAACATACAAACAATAATTATAAATAAATAAATATTAATTAATATAAATTACTAATTTAAACCTAAACCCCTAACCTTTAATATAAAGTTTTTTAAAAATATATAATTAACCCTAATAAAAAAACCTAACCCCAAACTAATTAAAGAAAACTAACCCCAATCTAATTAAATTCAACTAATTCAAATATAATTTAATTAACCTAACCCTAAACAAATTTTATATAATTTAAAAAAATAAAATAATTAACCCTATAATACTAATCCTAAGCTAAATAAATTAAACTAATTATACAATTATAATTTAAAACCTAACCCTAAATTACTTTAATATTACTTAAAAACCACAAAATTAACCCTAATTTAAAATTAACCCTAATTTAAAATTAACCCTAATTTAAATTAACTAATCTAATTAATACAATATTTAAAAATAATTAAAAATTAAAAAACTTACCTCATGAAGCAGCGGACAACACCGGAGGCAGCTGACGAGTCGGACCGGAGGCAGCAGCAGGACGACGCCGGAGGCAGCGGGAATGGCTGTTTTTATCAAAAAAAATTAATTTGCTATATTTTTATATTTGATCTATAAATAAATTAAGAAAAAATTAAAAACACATACCTGAGAATCAGTAGTGGCCGGCAAGAAAAACGGCATGACAGCGGTGGAGAGGAGCGGCAGTGGAAGCGGCGCCGGTGGAGAGGAGCGGCGGAAAACGGACTGGGGCTGACGGGATGGCGGAGGAGAAAGGAGAATGGCGCCGGAAAAGAATGGGATGACGAAAAGAGAGGAAGAGAGGAAGAGAGGAAATTTGAGAAGAAGAGAATGGGCGCCGGAAAAGAAAAGAGAAGAAGAGAGGAAGAGGAAGGGTTCGGCAGTTTTAATTAACTCGATTTTAGCGACGGATTATACAGTCCGTCGCTAAAATCGAGTTAATTTAAACGGTGCGTTTTGGGCAGAGCATTTAGCGACGGAAATATGTTATCCGTCGCTAAATGAGCCACCCTAAACGCAGCGTTTTAAAAACATCACTCATTTCTTTTTTTTTTAATCTTTCAGAAACTGAATGAAGGAGAGGCGCTGTAGGTTTAAGTAATTTTCGTTTTTAGCGACGGACACCTAATTCCGTCGCTAAAATCAAAAACAAATGAAACGCGCCGTTTCATTAAAGATATTAGCGACAGACACCTAATTCCGTCGCTAATTTTTTTAATGAAACGGCGCGGTTCGTGCCTGAAGATATTAGCGACGGATTAGATAATCCGTCGCAAACTTTCACCAAAAAAATTGGCGGAAAGGCTTCCCTCCTTTTTCCCGCCAAAGGTGCGACGAATTGGCGACGGACTGTCTGTCGCTAAAATGGCGGGCACTCTCCCGCCACACTTTTTTGGCGATGCAGCGACGGGTGTGTTATCGGTCGCTAAATCCATCGCTATTATGTGGATTTAGCGACGGATATACAGTCCGTCGCTAATGTCCGTCGCAAATCGTATGTATTCTAGTAGTGTCTACACTCGACTCCCAGCTGAAACGACAAAGTGCGGGAGAAGTCCTAGAGTCTCAAAAGAAGGATTCCAGGCACCAGAAGATTACCAAATCCGGTCAAAATACCCATCTAAATTGCCCAAATTTGAAAAAGGGAACACAAAAAACCAGTTAAACAGTTGAAACAAAAGTATGATGTTACGACCCAATTTCACAGATTATAACCGGCACTAGGGTAATGGGAGTGGTAGCTCCAAAATCTGTAGCTATTTTTGCGGATGACATATAAACACATAACCTTGGATATTAAACTATATAGATCACTAAACTTTCCTCAAATTATAGAAAGGTTACTAAAAAAACTTTTGTTACAAAATGGTCATTGAACTATACCTTTGTTACAAAGGGGTTCGGCCATCTAAAACGTTGCGTTTTAAATAAAAATACTACATTTTTGCTTACGTGGCAAGCCAAAATTACAAACAGGAACATCGTTCAGTGACCTTTTTGTAATAAGAGGTATTATCTAGTGACATTTTTGTAATTCACGAAAAGTTCAGTGTTGTTTTTGTAACAACATCAATATTTCTGTAGTAAAAGGTGTAGTTCAATGACCATTTTGTAACAAAAGTTTTTTTAGTGATCTTTCTGTAATTTGAGTAAAGTCTGATGATCTACAGAGTTTAATATCCCATAACCTTCATAAAACCACTACTCGCGGGGCAACCGAGATTCCAACCTAAATCTAACAATATATATAAGCGACAATATAATCAAGTACTCAACACAACTCCGAGACTCCAACATCATGGAAATATATAAATATTCATAAACCAAAGTATACAATAAAGCATGCTAACAAAATAAGCAACATTCGAACCAATCCGACAACTCAACATAACTATAAAAGCAATAAAGACAATTCTAGTACTATTCTAGTCTGAGAGTTTTAAAATAAAAAACGCTATCTTTATTTAAAACAAAAAGTAGATCTCCACAAAAACAATGCAATCTGGAGATCAACAAACATGCTCAAAATCATAAACCTGGAAAATGGGAAAACAACAGGATCAAATATTATGAGATGAGTTCATAATACCATTTACATTTATTAAGTGAAAAACCTTTAAAAAACAATTCTTTTCTACTACTCCTTCCGTCTCAATAGAGTTGTCTACTTTGAGAAATTCTTTTGTCCAAAACTCTTGTCCACTTTCAAAAAGTAACAAATTTTTACATTCAATTTTTTCTATATTACCCTTATTTAAAATTCACTTATGAGTAAATTGTAAGTGGACCCTATATTAAATAGGGGTATGACAAGAAAAGTAAGAAAAAATTTACAAAACCCATAAACAATAATTGCTTTTCTTAAACTATGTGATAAAGGCAAAGTGGATAACTTTATTGGGACGGATGGAGTATTATATGCATAATCATTATGCAGTAAGTATTGAATCAATACCAAATTAGATGAGACACATCCAATCTAAAGTAGGACAGAGATATAACCCTGCCGAATCCAAAGTAAGCCAAATACTAATTTGCCGATAATAAATATAACTGGTGCACACAGTCTCGATGATGCCCGTCGAGTAACTCGTTGCAATCCATATTCATAATGAATTCAAAATCATTTTGAAACTTTGTGTGTATATATATACTTTATTCAATAAAGCGGTAAACGATACTATAAACTCACTGCTTGCAAATGCCCGAGAAACAAATCAAAGCATAAAATGACAAACATTTACATAAACTAAAGTAGTCATGTGTAACTACAAAAACAAAATCCACCAAAAATAAAGAAAACAGGGTCAAAATTGACATACCTTCCACTATATCGTCACTATCACTGTCATCCATTAACCCCCATACAGGAGTTCCAGGTGGTCATGTTCGCTCTCTTTCCTTTGCTTTTCCCTTTTTTCTCACTTTTTTAATTCCATTGCTTTAAAAACATGTGACACACCAGAAATACACAACATTAGTTAAACCCTAAACCACATAAACCAGACAACAAAAAGAAAAATAAACATATCTTACTCTAAATTTCAGTTTTGTTCCTGTGTTATTTTTTTCTTCTTCACAATGCAAGAAGAAAGAAAGAATGAAAGACAGAAGAATAGTGTTAGAACAAGTAATCGAAGCAACAATGATGGTGGGAAATAGAGAGTTCGAGAAAGAGAGAGAAGGAAGAGTATGTCAGAAACTGAGATAAAAGAGAGAAAAGTTACTGAGCGGTTAATTTTTGTTTTTAATTTAAATTTGAAAAATCAACCGACATGTCTGAAGGAAGGACAAAGGAAATTGAAAGAGGGCAGGGCCACGTGGGGACAAGTGGCGAGGGAAAGGAGTTCAAAACGATTAAATTGGTGGCGGCGGCGCGATTTGCGTTTTTTTGTTGTCATAAAGGCTGTGGGTGGAGCCGCCATAAAATTCGGAGAGTTTAGGGAAACTTTTGAAAATATAGAGAGTGGGTAATTGATTTTGGAGGTCACTGTACTTTTAAAAAGTTGCAAAATGGTGACCGAACTTCAAAACGTAACATTTTAGTTACTATACTATTTGGTTATGTTAAGATAGAAGGATTTTTGGTTACCGAAGAAAATTATTTCAAGTCGATTTTTTGTTGATTGTGTGTATATATGAAATATAAGATATTATTTGTTATAAATAATCAAAATTTGATTACTACGTATGTATAATTTGACCGTAAAACCTAAAAAACCTTCCAAAATCGCATATTTGAAAGTTTAGTAACCAATTTGTTACGTTTTGAAGTTCGGTCACCATTTTGCAATTCTTGAAAAATACAGTGACCCCTAGAATCAATTACCCATAGAGAGTTTAGTGAAGTTGGGGGTAAAAGAAGAGGGGAATGGATGATTATTAGCCAAATTGTATTAGACCTTTTAACGGGTATAATCCGTTAGAAGGATAATACCATATAATCTAATTGTCAGCTGTGGACTTGGGCTTGACCATTTTCTTAATAAACTCGGCATCTTCAACTTGACCAACCTCATCGATACGGCTCTCGTTCTATCGCCTATTATGGTGATCCACAGTCCACCTCAGAGAGTGATCGGCATGGAAACAACCATCTTTAGCCAACTAAGGGTTCTAAAATTCTTGTTGACAGCCATTCCCTACTTTCTATATCGCACCACTCTTTAAAAGATGAATTGTATTTTGGATGCTTCGCCAAGCATAGCTACCTTTCGAGCTAAGTTTGGCATCAAGAAAAGAATGTACAAAATAATTTATTTTTCTGAAGTTACTTCTTAAAATTTGATAACCCATAGAGTAAAATATGTCGATCTTAAAAAAAATAAGATATCAAATCAAATGAATTAAAAAGGCTAGAGGGTGTGTGCATGAGGAAAGTGAATTAATTAAATTGAAATAAAAAATAAATTAATTCGTCAATCTCCCAATTTTTTTTTTTGATAATTGGGGAGGGAGAGCGCTTGTGGGAGAAATCGAACCCACGACCTAGCAGTTTGCTGCCTAGCACTTATAACATTTGAGTTATAGCTCATTGGTAATCGATCTCCCAACTTTGTCGGCTAATTAAGATGTGAAAATAGCATCATTTATAGTATTTATGTTTGAGAAAAGCATCATCTACAATTAAGTGCAAGAACATGGCAACTTATTCTGATAGAGTTTTCCCTTTAATGAATACCTTAAGATAATAAAATATTGGAAATCATTGTATTAATAATATATGATAATTAATATAGATGAATTAGTTTAATTTTTAATTCATTTAATTTAATTTAATTACTAATGCAGTTCCTCATGCGCACACCCAGTCTGATACATCTAATTCAATATCTAATTCAATTTTAAGTTAATTCATTTAATTCAATATCTAATGTAATTTGGCATAATATATGTTTTGACCCGTAAATTTGTTTTGGCCAAAAAAACTTTTGAAAAGGAGAGTGAGGCATATATGTGTTGGTGCGGCAAAAAAATACTAATTAGACTCACCTAACTCGACATATCATCAAATTCGAAAAAAGAGGAGTCAAATGAGTCAAACTGAAAATTATAAAAATCAAATGGATGAAACGATAATTTTTTATAAAAAAAATCCAACTTTAATTTTTAATAAAAAAAACTCATAATTATGCAATTTAAATAAAAAAATTGACAACATATTTTTAATTTTAGTTTAAAAATTATATACTAATATTTTTATTTTTAAAGTTGATTTGATTTCTATAGCTGATTTTATCATCCATTTTTTTCGTTTTTTTTCTTTTTTTGAAAACATTAAAAATTTACTTTTTAAAAAAATTTAAACACTAAAAGCTCATTAATTATATAAAAAAGAGTTGGTTTTTTAATATTTATAAAAAATATATTATATAAAAATTTAAAGTTGATATGTTAAAGAGGTTAAGGTTGGGGTTATATGACTAAACAGAGTATAAGTTCGAGAGTTAAAATATACCCTAACTATATAGGCTACTAATCAGCTATGACACTTCAACTTAGGACCCCCTATCACCAAACCCCCTAAATTTTAAAATCGCCGCTAAACCCCCTAAATTTTTCTAATGATCAACTAAACCTCAAAACCGCCCAAAACAACCGCCCCAAGCTTTTTATTTTCTAAAAAATGTCCAAAATACCCCTAAGGTCAATAACAAAAACCGAATCAACCTAATCTAACCAAATTTAAATTCACTCACTAATTAAATCAAACATAAACCATCCAAATCACCAATCAACTCAATTAAATCAGACCACACAACCAGAAATTTCCACCCGCCACCGCCAGTTTTTTCCGGCCACTACCGTCCATCGTCGTAAAAAAAATTATCCAAATAATAAATTATTTAATTTTAAAAAATACATAGAGAATTATTTTTAATTTAAATAAAAAAATAAATAAAAAATTTAAAATTTATTTGCTCCTACCGTGGTGGGTCTGCTCACCGGAGAGCAGACCCACGCTTCAAAGAGCAGACCCATCAGCGTGGGTCTGCTCTTTGTAAGACACCCACGGTGGCTTTGCTTTTTGTAGCAGACCCACGCCAGTGGGTCTGCTTCAAAGAGATAACAGACCCACCGTGGTGGGTCTGGTTTCCGTTGAGCAAATCCACCACGGTGGGTCTGTTCACTGGATTAATTTTTTAAAAAAATTATTTTGTTTATTTAAATTAAAAATAATTATTTATTTAATTTTTGAATAAATTTAGGTATTGTTAAATTAGATTGGATGGATTTTAGGTGTGGTTAGATTGAAGTTGTCTGATTTGTTTGTATTTACTTATAAATTTGAAGGATATTTTGATCAATTTATACCAAAAGGGGTTTAGTTGATCATTAAGTAAAATTTAAGGGGTTTGGGGACCCTAAGTTGGAGTGTCATAGCTGATTAATAGCCAACTATATGGCACATTAAGCAAAACGAATAGAGATCAAATAATTGGAAAAGGGGTACTAGTGAAGGTGCTGAGCCATAATTGGATCTTTCCGGCTAGATATATGAAACCTGTTAGTTGTGTCAACGTCGCTGAGGATTGTACAGCCAACTCCTTCATCAACGATCTTGGCTGTTGGGATTTGGAGAAACTCGCGACTTGTTTCTGTTGGTACAAAATTGAATTTGAAAAGATAAGGAAAAGAAAAGTGCTAAGTGAGAGTAAAGAGAGTATTGTGGAAATCCCACATTGCTTAGGAGAGCTCATTTAATTGAGCTTATAATGTTGATCTCTCACACTTGGGTTTGGGCCCCAAGGGGTACCCAGTTTTGTGAACGGGCTAGAAGTTACATCCTAGCCGATTTACCACACACGCGCGCGCGCCGTCCGTCCGGCCGGCCGGCCTGGTCAGGTCAGGTTCGGTTTTAGCACTTAATAAATTTTTTATTTCTGAAATCTTTTTGTAACGTTTTTATTTTTGAATAAAACACAATCCCTGATTTTCCTCCCACGTTTTGACTCTCTGATTTAATAAAGGAAAACGTTTTGATTTATTATTTTTTACCGTTTCAGTTTTCTAATCGCTATAAACTGTTGTCTTCCCCATCAGAAAGGATAATTTTTTTTACAACAGCTATTTTCTTAAAAACAAAAACGGAGTTCTTGAGCAATAGAAAGAAAGGTGTAATTGACCGCTGAATACAGTGCAGTATTCATCGGAGTTCGGCTGTTTTATCCTGGGGACGACGTGGTACGTACAACTGCTTACACCATCGGAGGCAGAACCGCGAAACGTCTTAAAGAGAGCGACTTAGTCCGCGACTCAGCCAGAAACATTGTTTGGTAATTTCGTTCCATTTCATAAACTGTTCCAACAATTTTAAGACGTATACAGTTTCTGCGATGGCTAATGATGATGTTTCTGGTTTAGATTCTGGTCGCTTTGATGTTAACAAACCGTTCCGCTTGGAGGGTCTCCATTTCAAAAGATGGAGGCAGAAAACTTTATTTTTTCTTACTATGAAAAATGTTGCTGCTGCTCTTACTACTCCTTTACCTGTTGTTGCTGATACTGCCGATGGTGATGAACTGGATAAACAAACTGCTGATGTTCAACAGTGGCTTAACAATGACTATTTATGCAAAAATTATATTCTGAATGCTTTATGTGATGATTTGTATGACTATTATAATTCAGATAATTATAAGTCAGCTACTGAAATCTGGGAGGCGCTGCAAAGAAAGTATAATACGGAGGAGGCTGGAACAAAGAAGTATGCTGTCAGTCGCTATCTGAAATATCAGATGACGGATGAAAAATCAGTCGAGGCTCAGTCACATGAATTGCAGAAAATTGCACATGAGATAATATCTGAAGGTATGGTCCTTGATGAACAGTTTCAAGTTGCTGTATTGATTGATAAATTGCCTCCTTCGTTGAAGGATTTTAAGAATTCTCTCAGGCACAAAACCAAAGAATTTTCGCTGGAAAGTTTGATTACTCGCCTTCGTATTGAGGAAGAGGCTAGAAAACAGGACCAGAAAGATGAGGTGCTTGTTGTTTCAAACAACACCAGAAAGTTCAGTTCTGCGGTTCTGAAGCCTAATGGCAAAAAATTTAAGAATCAGAATCGCAATGGGAACTCGAACCAAAATGTGAACCGTAACAGAAATAATCAGAATGGTAATCCTGCTCGGAACCATATTGTGAGACAGCAACCACCTGTAAGAAATGATCCGCCACAGTTTCTGTGTTTCAACTGTGGAAAACCGGGTCATATGGCACGCAAGTGCCGGAACAGACCAGGGGCAGCCCCTTAAGCTAACCTGACTGAAGAGCCGTTTGTGGCTATGATCACTGAGGTGATGTCTGAAATCAACCTTGTTGGTGGATCAGAAGGGTGGTGGGTAGACACGGGCGCATCTCGCCATGTCTGTCATGATCGTGTTATGTTTAAAACATACACTGCTGTTGAAGACAAGAAAGTGTTGTTGGGTGACACTCACACCATTACTGTTGCTGGAATTGGAAGTGTCGAACTGAAGTTCACTTCAGGGAAGACAATGATCTTGAAGGATGTAATGCATACTCCTATGATGAGGAAGAATCTGGTGTCTGGCTATCTTCTCAACAAGGCTGGGTTTTTTCAAACTATTGGGGGTGATATGTACACCATCACTAAGAATGGTATTTTTGTGGGAAAGGGTTATGCTTGTGAGAATATGTTCAAGATGAATGTTGAAATTAATAAAGTATCTGCTTCAGTTTACTTGTTGTCTGATTTTAATGTTTGGCATGCTAGACTTTGTCATGTTAATAAACGGATTATTAATAATATGAGTAACCTAGGATTAATTCCTAAAATGACTTTAAATGATTTTGAAAAATGTGAATTTTGCAGTCAAGCTAAAATAACGAAAACATCACATAGATCAGTAATTAGAGAATCTGAACCATTAGATTTAATTCATTCTGATATATGTGAACTTGATGGAACTTTGACTAGAAATGGCAAACGTTATTTTATCACGTTTATTGATGATTGTTCTGATTTTACTTTTGTGTACTTGATGAAAAATAAGAGTGATGCACTTGATATGTTCAAGTTATTTGTTACAGAAATTGAAAATCAATTCAATAAGAAAATCAAAAGATTTCGCAGTGATAGAGGTACTGAATATGAATCAAGGTTGTTTATAGATTTCTATAACTCGCATGGCATAGTACATGAAAGAACTGCACCTTATTCTCCTGAAATGAACGGTAAAGCCGAAAGAAAAAATAGAACATATACAGAAGCTGTAGTGTCTATTTTATTAAACTCAAGTGCTGCTTCTTATTAGTGGGGTGAAATATTATTGACTGTTTGCTACGTGCTAAACAGAGTACCAAAATCGAACAATAAAATTTCACCTTATGAGATTTTAAAGAAAAGACAACCAAATGTGTCTTATTTGAGAACATGGAGCTGTTTAGCCTATGAATGTGTGTTCATTGGGTATGCGGTCAATAGCAAGGCATACAGATTTTATGACTTGACTGCACGAGTGGTTATTGAATCCGTGGATGCTGATTTTTATGAACAGAAATTTCCTTTTAAATTAGGAAATAGTGGGGGCGAATCATCTAGTAGCATTCCTGTTGTCAGGAATAATGAGATTAAAGATGATATAGAACCAGAGATCAGAAGGAGTAAAAGAGCTAAAATCTCGAAAGACTTTGGTCCAGATTTCCAAGTCTATTCTTTAGAGGAGGATCCTGCAAACCTCCAGGAAGCTCTAACTTCTTTAGATGCTGATCTTTGGCAAGAAGCCATAAATGATGAGATGGAATCTTTGGAGTCCAATAAGACTTGGCATTTGACTGATTTACCCCCCGGTTGCAAGACCATAGGTTGTAAGTGGATTTTAAAAAAGAAAATGAAACCTGATGGCACAGTTGATAAATATAAAGCTCGACTAGTGGCTAAGGGTTATAGACAACGTGAAAACGTTGATTTCTTTGATACCTATTCACCAGTTACTAGAATAACATCCATTAGAGTGCTGATTTCGATCGCTGCACTTTATGATTTGGTAGTACACCAAATGGATGTTAAGACCGGTTTTCTGAATGGTGAATTGGAGGAAGAAATTTACATGGACCAACCTGAAGGTTTTGTGATACATGGACAGGAACAGAAAGTGTGCAAGTTAGACAAATTCTTATATGGTCTAAAACAGGCACCTAATCAATGGCATGAGAAATTTGATAATCTTGTCATCTCAAATGGTTTTAAAGTGAATGAAAGTGACAAATGTATATATTATAAATCTGAGAATGAGCTTTGTACTTTCATATGTTTATATGTTGATGACTTGTTGATTTTTGGATCAAATATTCATGTTGTGAATGCTGTGAAATCAATGTTGGGTGCCAACTTTGATATGAAAGATCTAGGTGAAGCGAATGTCATTCTTGGCATAAGAATAACTAGATCTGAAAAAGGAATTTCTTTAGATCAATCTCACTATGTTGAGAAGATTCTAAAGAAATATAACTACTTCGACTGTAAACCTGCATGTACACCTTATGATCCAAGTGTAAAACTTTTTAAGAACACTGGTGATAGTGTACTACAGTCTGAATATGCGAGTATCATTGGCAGCCTTCAGTATGCCACTGATTGTACTAGACCCGACATTGCATATGTCGTTGGATTACTGTGCAGGTTTACTAGTAGACCTAGTATTGAGCACTGGCATGCTATTGAAAGGGTAATGAGATACCTTAAAAGAACAGTGAATCTTGGACTACATTATTTGAAGCATCCTGCTGTACTTGAAGGGTACAGTGATGCAGATTGGAATACATTGTCAGATGATTCCAAAGCAACGAGCGGCTATATTTTTAGTATAGCTGGTGGAGCTGTTTCTTGGAAGTCAAAGAAACAGACGATTCTGGCTCAATCTACGATGGAGTCAGAAATGATAGCACTAGCTGCTGCTAGTGAAGAAGCAGGGTGGCTAAGAAGCCTGCTAGCTGAGATTCCTTTATGGGAAAGACCGATACCAGCTGTATTGATCCATTGCGATAGTACCGCGGCTATTGCAAAAATTGAGAACCGTTATTATAATGGTAAGAAACGACAGATACGTCGTAAGCACATCACTGTTAGAGAATTTATCTCAACAGGGGCTGTTAGAGTGGATCATGTACGCACTGATGATAACTTAGCAGATCCTTTGACGAAAGGATTAGCTAGAGAGAAAGTCCATAAAACTTCCAAGGGAATGGGACTATTGCCTATAGAATGAATCATTCATAATGGTAACCCGACCTAACTGACTGGAGATCCCAAGAAATAGGTTCAATGGGTAATAACAAGTTATGAATGATATGAGCCAGAACATGCAAAATTGAGGCATGATTCCTGAAGCGATTAGAGGATGAGTTAATAGAATCTCTTAATGAAGTCTATACTCCATTTGGAGTGGAGTACCTAGCTACGGGAGTACTCTTGATAGCTTCACCTTTGTGAATGTGAAAGTGGGGCCGCTTTCTATGAAATTTGAGGCAAAATTTCTAGAGCGTTCACTAAACTGGGATAGACGTGCATGGCCATAAACGCACGGGCTTTTGAATACACTCTTAGAAAAGGTTGTGTGTGGTTAGATGTCCGAGATAGAGTTCAAGACTACGAGTCACTCTTGTTGAATCAGAATCTAACACACTACGCAAAGGTTCAAATCGAAAGATACCTCTGCTTATGCGCAATCTTACTGGATCAGAAATCGCTCGAGAAATTATTTTTAAAATTCAAAGTGGGGGATTGTTGGTACAAAATTGAATTTGAAAAGATAAGGAAAAGAAAAGTGCTAAGTGAGAGTAAAGAGAGTATTGTGGAAATCCCACATTGCTTAGGAGAGCTCATTTAATTAAGCTTATAATGTTGATCTCTCACACTTGGGTTTGGACCCCAAGGGGTACCCAGTTTTGTGAACGGGCTAGGAGTTACATCCTACCCGATTTACCACACACGCGCGCGCCGTCCGTCCGGTCGGCCGGCTGGCCTGGTCAGGTCAGGTCAGGTCAGGTTCGGTTCGGTTTTAGCACTTAATAAATTTTTTATTTCTGAAATCTTTTTGTAACGTTTTTATTTTTGAATGAAACACAATCCCTGATTTTCCTCCCACGTTTTGACTCTCTGATTTAATAAAGGAAAACGTTTTGATTTATTATTTTTTACCGTTTCAGTTTTCTAATCGCTATAAACTGTTGTCTTCCCCATCAGAAAGGATAATTTTTTTTACAACAGCTATTTTCTTAAAAACAAAAACGGAGTTCTTGAGCAATAGAAAGAAAGGTGTAATTGACCGCTGAATACAGTGCAGTATTCATCGGAGTTCGGCTGTTTTATCCTGGGGACGACGTGGTACGTACGACTGCTTGCACCATCGGAGGCAGAGCCGCAAAATGTCTTAAAGAGAGCGACCTAGTCCGCGACTCAGCCAGAAACATTGTTTGGTAATTTCGTTCCATTTCATAAACAGTTCCAACAGTTTCCTCGCTGCTGATATCTCTAATATAATCAAGATCCCTATAAGCAGAAGGCTTCCTCTAGATAAGAGATTTTTGGTCCCCAATGGCAAATGATTGCATACTGTCAAAACGGGGTATTACCAAGCTTGCAAAATATTATAGAGTAAGAGCGTCTACGTCGTCAAACACTCACTTCAGCGGATTATGGTCGAACGTTTCGCGATATTCAGTCCAGCCGAAGGTGCGACATTCCCTTTAGAGAATTTTGCATGAGACGCTGCCATGTAATGTAGAGCTGGATGCAAAATTTCCTAATTTCTCCAGACTATGCTCAAGATGTGGTACTGCTGAGGAAACCCAGTTTCATGCGCCGAAGGAATGTGAGATGGTTCG
The DNA here is from genome assembly GCF_937616625.2 of Mercurialis annua. Lineage (NCBI taxonomy): Eukaryota > Viridiplantae > Streptophyta > Magnoliopsida > Malpighiales > Euphorbiaceae > Mercurialis > Mercurialis annua. Next base: position 49,662,774 of record NC_065570.1, on the reverse strand, counting down.
GGGTTTGTGGTTGTTATCCCCTTTAAACTTGCGTGTAGACAGATTCCCTTGCAGTAGCGTATTTGAATGGCTTACTCAGATGTTTAACGGATTGAAGGAGGAGGAGGTGTAGTTTCTTATTCTGAGCTTATGGACCATCTAGAATGATCAAAACAATCTCGTCTTTGATAATAAAAGACTACCTCCCCTTTTGCTATTCCGTCACATTACTCCTTAACTCGGTCCTTGATCTCTGTTAACAGCAACTTATCAGTAGTAACGGCGGTTTTGCGGGAACTCATCGGATGTTGTGGTGAGATGGTGAGTTTTGATTTTACGTGGAATAACCGACGCTGAAACTGTTGAAGCCCATGCCATCCTCTTCGGTCTTCAGACAGTATAAAATCTTCCAAGGAGCAGTCTGTTGTGCGAGTCCGATGCTGCTGACGTTATCCGTAGAATTCTCAATCCGGATGGTGCCATTGATCCCATTCAGCTCATAGCATAAGATTGTTTCTCGTTAGTTGGAACCCGCTCGGTGCATTTTCAGCATGTCCGAAGATAGTGTAATCAAGTTGCACATGCTTTAGCCAAATGGGTATTTTTATCGTTTAAGATTGTATTGTTGACGGTGTTGTTCCTTTTCCGGTCAACTAACTTGTTAATTCCTCATTTGATTACTAAAGTTCGATCTTTTATCTCAAAAAAATTAATGGTTAAGTAGGTAAAAATTATAAATCGATATGTCAAATAAATTAAACTAAAAAATAAAAAAAATATGGATAAAAAGAATTGAGAAGTAAAAATATGTACTAAGCCAATAAAACTTTTAAATTAGTTCATCTATATTAACAATAATATGTGGTAATGAATATTGATGAAGACCCAAATCTATATTTTGGCTTCCATCTTTTTTAATGCAATAGACTTTTCGGTGGTTATAATTGTTTATCTTTCATAGTTGCACCTTGACTTATGATAACTCAATTCAGTTTACTCTTTAATAGCTAGCTGCTTTAAATTCCTAATTTGACAAGTTGGAGTCCAATTTGTTTCTTTCTAATTTAATCATTCAGTATTGGATTTTTATATTGATACCGACTAATTCGAACTGGATACAACTAAATATACTGCAGAATTTTTATAAGTTCTAATCATAAAGACAACGACATCTATGTTAAGCAATTATTTATGATAATTTATTCATATGGTTTAAATATTTGGTTCTTCCTTCTTTCAAGACAATTTTCTTTCTATTTCATCTTTTAAAGGGTGGAAGAAGGTGATTTTCCGAAGTCAATCCGAAATCATTCTCTCTCCGCCCATAAAAAATTATTTTTTTGTAAACTTAGATTTTAATTTAATAAATTTACCCGTTTGATAGTTTTTTCTCTATGGATTTTAGTGTTTTTTATTTTTGCTTGAAAATTTATGTTCTTATAATTTTGTGATTTGTTTTCTTATCTCTCTCAAGAATCTCTAGTGATTGTTCAAATTTCATAGTCAATTTTTTTTGTAGATCTAAAATTTCTGGATGTGTGTTGTTCTAACTTTTTAGAATTTCATCGAAAATGAAAATCGGAAATACTAAAATTCAACGGATCAAACGGATTGCCTGTTAAATCGGAAGGACAAATCGAAGACCCGCTCCAACGGAACTTCGCTCTCAAGTCTCGTTTGGCCGTTTCATGTGAAATCGATGTCTAAATTTACCTAATTTTGATTTATATTTACTTGTATCTTGGTCTGTTTGTTAGTATTTTAGATCAAAATTGAAAGATCATATGTTAATTTTATTATATGATTTTCTAATGGCCTAATTACTTAAAAACCACTCACCTTGTAACTTTTTTTCATTTATACCACGACCTAGGAAAATTTTCATTTGTACCTATTTGCGATTTTTATGTTTCGTTTGTACCCCAAGAGTAATTTTTTGATAATTTAATTAATTTAAAGATGAAAATATTAAAAACAAGATACATAAATGATTAACATTAACGTTTTATTAGAATATAGGTTAAAAATGAAGGACTAATTTGAACTTTTTTTTAAAAAAAAATAGATCAATTCAACTCATTAGAGTAGAGATGAAACATAAAAATTAAAAACAGGGTACAATTGAAAATTTTCCTAGGTCATGGTATAAATAAAAAAAAATTATAAGGTGGGTGGTTTTTAAGTAATTAAGCCTTTTCTAATTATTACTTTTCATCAATGAATTCTATTTTTGAAAAAAGATTATTTGGTTAGCTTTTCAGTCTAAAATTTGCTACTCCCTTCTCTCTCTATAATTTATTTTTCCTTCTCTTTAAAAACCTTTCCCTCGATCTTAATCTTTTAAAGGGTGGGAGATGATGATTTCCAATTTTAATCGAAAAATCATCTTATCTCCGTCGAAATTATTACTTATTTTTATGGTATTTTTTTTATTAAACAAATCTCTCCATTTAGAATTTTCGTTTCTGTTTGGATAAAAAAAATTTAGGATGTGTTTGATCTATTTTTGTGAGATTTATAGAAGATGAAGACCGAAAAGTTAAGATTTAATGGATCAAGCGGATCGTACTTTAGGATCTATATTGAAAACGAGATTTGAAAAGTTTGAAGATTTAAGAATTAAACAGTTTCAAAATCGTAGTTTAAATATTTGAACCTATATATATTTGGGTAACCTTTTGATGGTTGAAAAGAAATTCTTATTCGATAACTGAATTAACAGCTCTCAATATCATCTTATAATAGTTCTTTCAATTTGTTGAGGAACTGTTCATATTTTTAATTTTCATTATTATTAATGGAAGTTTTAGCTTTTAACAAAATAAAAATATTTGGTTCATGAGTTTATTTAAATTTTTTAATAAATTTTAATTATTGAATTAATTTAAAAATTGTTATTGACATTTTTTATAATTGAACTCACAAAAAATATAACGATCTATGATTCAAAGGTATGTTTAACTTAACTCATAAGGATTATAATTTTTTTCATTATATTTAAATAAAATAAATAAAAAGGCGCATGATGGCACCAACTCCCCCCCAACCCTAACCCTAAATCTTCAGGCCACCATGTTTCGGCCACCATCTCAGCCCGACAAGAGTCTGCTGTAAGGTCAGGTATAAGAAACAGTAATTTAATAATGGGTTAATTTCATAAAAAAAGTGACGATCTTTACACGAATTTTCGTTTTAATCGCGACTTTTAAAAGTTGCCATATAGAACCACGAACTTTCATTTTTTTTTCAAATTTATCACTAAATCAATTTTTGGTGTATTTTTGATGACGTGACCACCATAATCCGGCAGATTTGAAAAAAAATAAAGAGTAAAATTCACCGGAAAAATAGTCGGTGATAGATTTGAAAAAAAATGAAAGGTCATGGGTTTATATGATAATTTTTAAAAGTCGTGATTAAAATAAAAATTCATGTAAAGGTCGTGACTTTTTATGGAATTAACTCTTTAATAATTTAGATGTTGTGGAAAAACAAGCAATGTGATTTACATCGAGAACTTCTCGAAGATTTAGAGATAACATAACCTAGAAAAGGTGTTTATTAGATATGGTGTGAATGGTAGAGATTTTTGGCTACAAAACTAACCAAACGAAACGTTAGTTTTGGATTTCTACGTCTGGATTCAAATAAGGCAATGTCTTGGAGAATTAAAAAATTGAATATGGTTTCTATAGGAAAATTCAGGATGAGAGCTTTTCTCTCAAAATTCCCTAAGAGAAGGAATTTTGTTTCCATGGCAAAGATATCGGTTACACAACTAGCTAGGATTGTGTCTTTGCCATCGTTTCACAACAAACAATCACATAAGAAGGTTTCGTCGAGGGATATGGTTTCAGGTGACCGTTTGCAAACTAGGGCTCTCCTAATAACGCATGATTTGCATATATCTCCCCCTAACGAGCTGGTCTCAGTTAAGAACGAATGGGTGCAGCGGTCCATAATTGCTAGGGTTTCCTATATAGCATTATTTCTGAAGTCGAAGAGGTTCCTTGCTGATTAGAAAATTTATGCAGAGAAGGTTGCTTTGTTGGGAAGAAATGTGCTTCTTATTACTTTTGCCTCAATAAATTGCCTGAAAATTTACTGTTATATATCTGGCCAAGATTGCAGGATTTCTTCCATTCTTTCTTATGAGAATTCAATCAAGGGTTTACATGTTTGGTTTGGGTAACAATATCAATGATGCCTGTTTTGTTGTGGTCCTAGGAGGTTTTTATGGAAAACAAGAATTCTATTAGGGAATCTATCGTTTTTCATCCTAAGGTTAATGTGAGAGATCGTCTAGACTTCGGGCTTGCTCTTATTTCAAGTCCTTGCAGTTTTATCAAGCACTCGGTAGAGTTGAATTATGGTGATTAATCAATCTATATTTATTTTACTGAATAAACTTTGCCAATTGATTTTGATGAAGTTGTATGTAATAACATCATTTGGAGGGAAAACTTTCATTCTTAAAATTGGAGAATGACAGGTCTCCATCGAACTTGGCTAATGAGTTTTTGCATTATGGCGTTAGTATTGCACGTACCATAAAAGGGTTTGTCCATTTACCGGAGCTCAGTAATTGTATTGTGGGTATGAGGTGAGGTGAAGCTAACGCCGCACTTTCAAGGGGTTACACTGAAGGACCAGCGAGCTTAATCAATAGTGACTCGCAACAGTCAATGGATTTTTTGTCCATCCATCTGGTTTCATCAGTTGAGAAGACCGTCAATCTTCGGGTCTTTAGCAATGAGGAACAGGGAAAGGTGATTCCAAACGATCATTTGGATAACGGGCAGCATCATACGATAGAAAAAGAGAGTAATTTAGGGCATTTTATTACACTAAGGAAGGGGGTGAAAAAGATTGATCATTTGAGTCTTATTCATTCTTGCTCAACCAACCAAGTAGATGTGGTGACTGCAATATCTGATGGAAACATATCAAATATGAACAGATTATATAATGCCTCGAGGGAGGATATTAATACTTCAAACCCGGATGATGAAATTATCAAGACTTGGAGGATTGGACATGATCTGGGCTTATTTAAAGTAGGGGACAAAGCAGCAACTTTGAAGGAATTATCAAACCAGACGTATGGCGACTAGTAAAGAGGTTAGGCTTAACTGCCACGAGGTTTATTTTATTTTATTATGTATTTGCCACTTACTTTTGAGTGCTGAAATTGTAGAGGCGGTATGTTGAATAGCAGGAAATAATTTTTTTGTTTGAAAGTTAGTCACAATATATAATTTATTTCTTATTGGGTTAACTGAATCTAAAAAGAAAACTATTAATGATTTTCTTATTAGAAATTTATGGCCTCGTTCAAATTTTGGTTATGCTTGGGTTCCCTTCTGTAATACCCTGTATTTTTATGGTTATTAAGTAGTGTCACGTTTTCTAATTTGTGATGGTTTAAATTAAAGAGTTCGAGAATAAATTAAAATATTTTAGATTTAAACCAAGGAACGTCTATTTTTATTATCGGTATTTGATAAGTTAAAGCGGAAATTTTATCGATTTAGATCGGAATTATCATAACTAAAGATTGGAAATAAGAAATATTAAAATAAAATAAATAAAGGTCCCGTAATAATTTTTATTATGCCAAAATCCATTAATTATTACTTAAGAAATAATCGTAAAAGTTTCGTTTAATTACGAAATTAATTTAGATTGATTTGGATGATAAGTAAAGATTTGAATTAAAAGAGTAATTATGTTTGAGTTGAAGTAGACTTTTTCCACCACTATTTAAAACCCCCCACTAACCCCACTATTCCATCAAATTCTTCATTTGACAAGAAAAATAGAAACCCGCTCCTCGAACACTTATTAACACGAATGTATATTGCATGTTGGATCAAAGCTGGAAATTATTAAATTCTAGTTCAAGATTCATTGAAAATATTGTAAAAACCATATCTTCTTCAATTCTTATCCAAAAACAATGAAATTTTTAAGAGAAATTTTTAAAGTATCTGATACCGGCATAGAAATGTCCGAACCCCAGGCTCCGTCTATTGAATTAAGGTCGCCCGTGACATCTTATACCGCCCTGAGCTTAGTCCTCCCTAAGTCAACATATTGACATCGCTTAAGTACTATCATGTGCATCGCCCCATAGGCGACGTATCGGATCGATGAAGTCATCTCCATTATCCCACTATCCTGAATAGTTGAAGAACGTGGCCTCATGCTAACCAGAGATCGTGGCCAAGACCCACGATTGCCCAGAAAACAACCGGTCATGACACTACAAAAAACAAGATCAAAGGAGACAAAATTTAGGGACCATAATATTTAAATGGTCCCTAAAAGTTATAACTCAATAAAAATGGGGACTAATCGATAAGTTGTCTCCAAATCATTTATCATACAACTATTGGGGATGGAGATAGTGAATTACCTATGATTTTATATGAAATAGTAATTCAAGTAGAATAGGAGACAAAACACATTCAACCTAGCAAAAAAGCCACAGACTTTTTCTTTTCTTGCGCCGGCTAAATAGACAAAAGTATGAGATTCTAAAAGTTCATTCACCCAAGCTTAAATGTTCTACTCGAATTCATCTGGGTAAGTTTTTTTTTTTTTTTTTGCTTTTATTTAGTGTGATTCTAATTTTATATCTGATACATTGTGGTGCTACTAGCAATAATTCTCTACCTTTTTTTTTTGGGGTTTCACGGTGAAATTAGGGCACGAAATAATTGATCTTTGAATTGTTTCTTTTTTGAATTAAACTTAATGTAATTGCAGTACTGATTATAGAACTAGCAGCACATTGATTTGCGTTTAATGATTTTATTTTATAATATTCTTGATTAGTTTCTGAATAATCATTACAACCCATAATCAATACCTCTCCGTGAAATTTACTTCTTCCAGAAGTGTTGGAATGTACTCATTCGTGCTACTCTTCAAGGTGTGGGTCTTTTGAATATAAAGTTGTGCTTTGTATTCTTTTTTAAAATTAAAATGCTTTGAAAAAGTTCTTAAGGGTTCGCTATCTATTATTTTATTTATGTTTTATTGGTAACTGAATTATTTTAAATTTTGGTTTATGCTTCAGTTAGTTATTAGTTACAACTTACAAGCTGTATTTTCTAGTGTCAATTTTGATTGCTTTAACTTTTCACACATTGGTTAAAAGCAATATACTGATCATTCACTTTATATTGAATCTAAAGAATTGATGATGAGTTTTTTCTTTGTTGAAGGATACTTTTATCGATTTCAAGGTTCTCCATCCTCTCGGTTCCCTTCAACTCGTAATGTGGTATTGCATAGTTGAGCTATTATTTTATAATTATGTTTGTTCTTGTAGCTTCATGTCTTTTCATCATTTTCTCTAGTTTGATATGCTTGTAGGTTTCAATTCACAATCATAGTCATTTGACAAGCTCATATTGTGCCATTGCTTGGTTTCTATAATTTGCCAATTCTCAATTCTAAGTCAATTAGTAACCTGCAGCAACATGATGGCAGATAAGCTTTTTTTTTTCTTTGGACTCTAATTATTTCTTAGAAGCTGACTTTTCATTCTTTTCCATACTTGAGTTGTTACTAACAGACTCTCTAGGTTAATGCATTGTGTATATGTCTTATCTTCTTATCATTGTTCTCCAATTAAATTCATATCCATATTGAGAGAATTTTTTGATTCATATACTGTGTAGGTAGTAATAATGATAGAAAAAAACCTATCTTGTACCTTAATAAGGTTCTCTAAGCTAAATTTATATATTCATTTGACTCAAATAATATGTATCAGCGGCCATCTATATATTATATGTTGGAAAATTGGAGTGAGATGGACAAGGAGAATGCAAATGATGACATCTTAAAATACCAAGTATGTTTGATTTTTCATTTTGTAAGTTTTAATCTTTTTTGTTTTAGATTATTTTACAGTCTCTCTATTTCGGTCATATGATGGTGGATTCGGGATGGTTCCTAGCTCAGAATCTAAAGGTGAGCTATTAAAAAAACTTCATAATGTTAGTTTCAGAAAATTTACATTTGAAACTCAATCTTAATTGATGATTCTTGTTGTCTTAATATGCTTTATGTCTTTGTCTTTCTTCCCATAGCTTTTACGTGCTACAGTATATTTTGGCCTATTCAGATTTATTGCCTCATTTTGATATAGAACTATCCAAGTAGAACAGAACATTTTCAATTTTTTGTTCTATAAAATTGTCAGCTGAATTCTTCAAATATTATTCCCACAATGATTATATATTGGTTAAATGCAATACACAATTGCATTTTGTTAGATCATATTAGGTATCACTTTTAAATTTAATTTTATTAATTTTTATTTTTAAATTTCTTTACAGGACGATGTGTAATCAGGCAAAAGAATATCATTCATTTTCATGAAGACTTCTCAGCAAGCTAATATTATTTTTTGCATTGTGTATACATTATTATCTTAGTACTTTTAATTTTTTTTAAATAAGTTTTAATGGATTAATTTTTAGCTACGTACTTCTTCTTTTTTGAACTCAGCAATGTACTTTTCTTATGTTGGACATAATTTTAAAATCAATGGATTATTGTTTTCATTATTGTGTTTTTATTAAATTTATGTAAATGGTTTGTATCAAAAGGAAACCGAAATTCGTCCGACTAAATATGAACGAAAATCATCCTATTAAATGGGGACCAAAGTCGTCCGCATATTCAATGGGGACAAAAGTCGTCCGTGTTCAATGGGGACGAAAGTCGTTCCTACTCAATGGGGATGAAAGTCGTCCTTATATAAGGGGATGACTTTCGTCCCCACAGTTAGGGACAACAATCCTCCCTGGAATGGGGACAACTTTTCTCTTTTCGTCCCCTAATGAATTGGGGATGGAGGCAATAGGGACGAAGTATGGGGACCAACTTTATTGTCCCCAAAACATTAGAGGACCATTTTTTTAAGAATAGAAGACCATTTTTATGGTCCCCTTACATCTCTTTTTTTCTAGTGTGAGGGACCATAAAAATAGAGGCCTATCGGTGCTTGAGGGGGTAATCATCATTTAGACTCAAAATACATATACATTCATTTACCTACCAGAAAACCCTTATTGACCTAAGTATCAGTGCGGATTTCAGGCAACACCAGACTGAGGTCCTTTGAGCTTATATTGTTACCTGTGCATGAAATACAGAAGAGGCGACCTCGAAAGTTTTGACCTGTATCAATATAAAAACAAACCCATTGAAGAATTTCCAAATTTGGTGAGTTTTGATGGGTGTTTAATTTATTTTAATTTTTGATGATTTTATGCCTAAAATTGACATGCAAAGGTAGATTAATTGTTGTTACTAATTTTGATGGATTGCGTGTATATGGATCATCCATTTATTTATGGAAATTAAGACATACATGAAGATGTGTATGAATTTGATGAGTATACGGAATTTGGTTGAGTTTAATTGCAATTTGGCGAAATCGTAAGTTTAGGGACCATATTGCATTTTTGGCAATTCGACAGGCCAAACATTATTTCTGTCAAATTTGGAATTATGAGTGTCTTAGGGTCTGATGTTATATTTTAAATACGAATTTTTAGTATGTGATTTGATTACGGTAATTGTTGTCGAATTTAAATATTAGGCACTAAAGTGCGTTTTTATAAAGTTTGGGGATTAAAATGTAATTTAACTATTTTGGAAAATAATTGCTTTTGGGGCTGTTTTATTTAAAATATTTTATTATAAAATAAAATATCATTTTGGATAGTTTTGCTTCGAAAAGCTTTTTTGGCATTTTATGATTTCACACGAATTATGTGTTTTTATGAGTGATGTTTTTTGGCGTTGTCTTGCGTGTTTTTGTGTTTTGGATGTCGCGTGTCAGAGTTCTAGAGTTACGCATGGTTATTGTAGTAAAGATTATTAACTTAGCCGTATTGTGTTAGACCCGCCTATATCGAGGGAGTCAGCGTTGGAGTCGGTGTGACCTCAAGGAGCAATCTAGTGATGAAGATTATACTGCGATTGCGCATTTTTTTGGAGCTTGCTATTACTTTGTATATTGTATTTATAAGTTGATTGGTGTGTTGCTAGTATGATTAATTTGAATGCATTGGATACGACATGGTTTTGACACGATGTTTGTGATGTAATAGTTGTTTGTAAAATGTGATGTTTGCCATAGAATTCCAAAGAAACGAGCTACCTATTGGGCGTGAATCAAGATTGTGTGATTACCGGTGTTGTAAGAGACTAGATGGTTATAGTTATAAATTTTTGATATGAGCTCATTAGTTATATTTGTGGAATGGAAATGAGGAGTGTGAATAAAAGTTACGAGGTTAATTCGGTGGAACTATCTTGGGACTCACACCTTGGGTATAAGAAGTAACATGAGTTAACCTGGTGTAATGTTCTCGGAACTCTCAACTTAGGATTAAGCGTTGGTAGCGGTTAACTCGATGGAATTACCTTGGGACCATACAACTTGAATTAATTCGGTTTGATATAGTATAAATAGTTGTGATGTGAAAAGTACACATCGGTTGGCTTTGCTATCGATGTCAGACGTATAGGATACATCAGTTGGCTTTACAATCGATGTCATCAGTTGACTTCGCTATATATGTCAAGTGTTAAGGTTACATCGGTTGTCTTTGTTATCGATGTCAAATGGATGAGGTTAAATAATATGAGATGGATATGATACGAATGTGATACAGATACGAAATGCAATAAGTTTAAGATTAGGGTTTGATCGGATCAGATAGTTTGTTTGTTTTGATGTGTGTTTCAGGTTGGATGATTACTTTGTTTCTGTTTATGCAATTTGTATTTACAATACCTTGTGATAGTTCGTGCCCGCGAACTCAATAGTGTCAGTTCGTGCCCGCTAACAATAGTTCGCGCCCGCGAACTCAACAAAAAAATGATCCGACCGACCAGATTTTATAAAATCCTCTTAGGAACATCCGAATGGCGGCCCGATTTGACACTGTAATTGGGAGATATGGATATTTTAATAAAGCATGACAGATTTGAAAAGTGATCAAACACATCTACCATAATTACCCGAAAACGAATCAAATCAACATCAAATACCCATTCGACACATGCGACACATACAAGATACAAATAAGGCTCAACGAGGTGTCACAATGCAAAAAACAATCCGAACCAATCTTAAATGAAGTCGAAAACAAGACCTAATATCAATACAAAGGTTATATACACCAAACAAAGCTTTCAAAGAACCAAACCATTAAAGATCAACCCAAAACACATCAGAAAGTTCATCGGAACAAGTCAGAAAAACATGCGGTATTACATGAATGAAGAATTATGACAAAAATTTAAAAGCTTCATAAGAAGGAGATTTCGATGGTGAACGTACTTTGGAGGGATCAGTCGGTATTAGAATACACGAGGGAAACCAAATCAGATATACAAAATTGTTATACATATTTATTTTCTTAAGATAACCATTTATTTTTCATTTTCACTAAATTTTGAAACAGAAATAAAAATTACCATACAAATGTAATAAATTTTATAATCGTGATTAAATTATTAAAATGTGTATAGGTAGTGAATTTATATGATATATGATCTTATCTCTAACCTTAATTACAAATATATATATATATATATATATATATATATATATATATATATATATATATATATATATATATATATCTGTTCACATTTATATACACCTATGTAAACTCCGGTTCATAATATTTGTCGCATTTGAAAAATTGATTTGGTCCATAATATTTGTCACTTTAGAATATTAAGAGAGTATTAATTGCTATTTTTCATATTTTCTCACCATTGATTTATTAAAAAAAATACAATAAAACAAATAAAAATGGTAGTCATAAATGTAACCAAGTTTCAATGTAGAGTTAACATAGTAAAAGTGTCTATAAATTAAGGCATATAAATTGTTTTCTTAGTTTTTGTATCAAAAACCCAATGCGACAAATATTATATTACGGAGGGAGTAATTAGTTTAAGATAAATATAAATAATCAAAAACTTATCTGTTGATATAAAACAAATTGGTTATAAAAATGATAAGATTATTATTTATTTAATTAAATAATAATTTTGTATTTTAAGCATATTTTTAGCATATTTACTAAATTAATAAGGATTTATATAATATTTTAAAAATAATTTTTAATTATTAAAATAAAATTTTAATATTAAGAATTTAAAATCTAAAATAATACCGCCTATTACTTTAAGTCGAATAAAGTATTAATACTCAATTTATTACATCAAATTGCAATAGGAAGTCAGTTTCTTTTTGTATGCATTAATTGAATGTTGGAGTATCTTTTAGGCTGTAAACTGAAGAAGATTAAATGCAGCAATAAGTAACAAAAGGTACACATTGTTGGGTTTGGTAGAGAGTCAGTATACATAAAAGACGTATACAATGGCAAGAAACCACTGAATGTTGGCCTTTATTTCTTTTCTTGCCAGATTGGTATTTTCCATTTATTTTCAATATTTTTTACTATTTATTACTTGCCCAATTCTTTACATCTAATACAATTCTTCTTCACTGCTTTTTCCGATTTTTTAATCCAAAAAATCCCATTGGTTCCTTTTAATCCTATATCTCTTGTCAAGACTCAAATTTTTGAATCGAGACCACCACTAGAAAATGGGAGTGATAGCTCTGAAACCCGTAGTAAAGCTGAAAGTTTATTATAAATTTTTTATTTTAAAAATATTACATAACAGTGCAGCATCCAAGACGATTTTGGAAAAATTTGCAATATAATATTTGAAAAATAGCTCAAACACAACCTGTTAAAAGAGCACTACTGTCACCCTGTATAAATACAAGTATTCCTTTCAAACTACAGATAGCATCCTAACCATATACACATTATAGTACAATTCTAAAATCAGAGTTTAAGACTCATAAACTAAGTCTACAGTTAGACAATCATATAAACGTCTAGTCTACTGCAATGCTAGATTTAAACTTTTGTTAACATTGACATTTCCAAAACGTCACACTTCCGGAAGAAAGGTGTGAAAGTCTGTTTCCGAAAAACGCTATAAACTTGAAAATGTAGAAAACAACGGATTAGTTGAAATTGAGGTCATAAAATTACTAATGAATATAAAATAAAACCAAAATTACATGTTAAATAATTAAATGCAATGCAGTCAGATAGGGATACCGAATGGAATCCTAGTCCTCAATTCGATAATAATTTCATATACACATATACTTCTATAAAATCTTTGAATTCCATATGGTACTGTCCTAATAGAATTACAGCTCTACCGAGTTAACCGTCGCCCAATTATTAATCTCAAGTTGCGAGTCCCGAGAGATAGCTCAACTTAAATCCCAGTCTTAAGAGAATCACTTAACCGAGTTACTCACTAGATATGGATTCTAAGTGATTCACAGCTCTACCGAGTTAATCTCGTATATACTATATAATATTCCACCTTTATCACTATATTCATTTACTCAAATATTCAGATCATTTATTTGTGCGCATACAGCCCTATCGCCGCCCAACAGGGAGCACATATCATCGGTTCTATATCGATTTCAAACCATATAATGCAATGCGGAGCACATATCATCGGTTCTATATCGATTTCAAATCATCGAATGCAATGCGGTTTGTAATACATTTGATAACATAAAGCAATGCTCTTTTAAATATTTAAAAGTAAATGTACAAACTAACAGTCAACTGCTATTCCCAAAAACAAAACTCATTTCTACTTCTTTAGTGTTGCTGCTGCTCTGATCATATGGCCTTGAGATCATTGGATATATACGTAATTGTACATTAAAAACTGTACAATGAAAATAACTTAACTCTAGAGTTGACTTTAGACACAAACTAGTTACATTACTTATAAAAACATATATTATTATTCACTATCTCTTATCATTTCTTATCGTTTCTCGTTAACTGATTATCGATCTAACTCGTTTTCAGAAGTCTTTATCTCGTATTCATTTCATAAATATTTTAAAACTCTTTTCACAATATTATTGACCGAATTCATAAACTCCAGGCCCAGCGTTTCAAACTCATTTTCTAAACACATTTCTCTTTTCATTGGTCAAATTTAGTAATTCAAGACCCGCCGTAAAAATCAATATCATATCCAGCTGGCCGAGGCTACTGGCTCTCTAGCCCGGACAGAGACATACTTAGCTGGATTATGAATTTTTAGATATATGTTTTAAAAAGTTTCATTTAGTACCTTAGACGTCAATTCAGAAACTAAAACTTTTCGCTTTATATACTCCTTATAAGAGATCAAATATATGTCAGTATTTTATTTTTGTGATATTAAATATATATCTACAATATATTTTTTATAATAAAAATAAATATGTAAAATGTAAAGAAAAAAATTGTTTTTTTAGATAGTATTAACTTTTTTGATTTGAGCGTTAAAATTAAGTGATTTCTTTTAGATAGTTTTCTGGCTAATGCTGAAATAAAATTATCAATTTGGGTTGAATTCTTTTATTTGGTTTGGGTAGGTTAATCTAAAATGTGTAGAGCCCTAGTCTTAGGTATTTTCTGTAAACATCCCAAAACAATATGATGGGCTTACCCAAATACATGCCACATTTTCTTTCAATTGGGCCAACACTAACTGAAACCGAGCTTGTGGATTGTAGAGGCATGAGGTTCAATAATAACTAAGGGGTTTGTACACAAATAACCAACTCTTTTTTAACTTTTTTTTATATAGGTCTAATTTTTGTATCTTTAAAATCCGGTACATGGATCACATTATATCTTTTATACTGTTCACATGTATACCCCTTCTCTCAAATAAACTCTCATAATTACAATAATTTTTTCTTTTCTCATATTTTTCTCTCCTCTCTTTCAACTCACATTCTCACACTTCTTTTTTTTCTCCATCATCATCTCCATTCACTTTCAATTCAATAAATCGGCATCTTTAGATCTATTCTCCGCGCTTCGTCCTCGTCGTTTCACCTTTGTCTCACCGCTCGAAATCATTCCATCATATCTGAAGTTTATTGTCTCTCTTTTCTTCTTCTTCTTCATTTCAGATATTTAATTGTTTTTTACTTTTTTTACATAACAATATTTTCTCATCATTAGACATGTATAAATATTATCTTTTCATGTTATATGAAATAATTTTGTGATATAACGGAATAAAAATATGTTATTTCTGCATTTTTATTGTGTTTGGTTGTATTTCTGTATTTTTTATTTTGCAGCATGATTAATTGATAAAGGTTGATTGATGAATTAAATTATAATGTTACAATGTTGTTGATTTTATGTTGATATTATATTTATAATCAATTGATATTTTCTTGATTTTAACATTGACAAATAAGATAATATTGTCTGTGAAATAAACTAAAATTAAAAATTAAACTGAAACTAGATAATGATATGTTAGTATTGGAAAGAATACAAATAATAATGTTGAATTATTGTAATGTTACAGTATTGATATTGTGTTTATATTGTGTTAATTTTCCGTTGATATTTTGTTGGTTTTAGCATTGATGAAGAAGCCGATAATGATGTTGAATTATTGTAATGTTATAATGCTGGTCTTGTATTGATATTTAGTTGATTTTAGCATTAACGAAAAAGAGCACACTATATGTGAAATAAAATAGCAAGATATAAATTAAATTAAAATAATATAATATTGAAAAGTAAAAATTAGTATAAAACAAGATTTAAAAACTAATTTTATATAGTTTATTAAATGTTATTGATATTATGTTGATGTTATGTTGATATTAAAACTGTCGAAAAATGTCAATAATCAAAAGAAGTCAAAATTTAAAAAAAGTCAAAAAAATAAAAAACAAAATTAAAATATATGATAAATATTAAGTGCAGAAATATAATGGTGGAAAAAAATTAAAAATAATGAAATAAAATATTGGAAAATGAGAGTTAGTATAGAAAATAAAGTTATAAAAAAGTAGTATATAAAAAAAGATTAGTATGAAATGTAAAGATTTTAAAAGAATAGTATAAAAATAAATATTGTAGAAAAACAATATTTTATATAAAAAGTCCAATAATGAATTTTGATTATTTATGTGTTTTTTTTATGTGTTGATTTACTCAATTTTTCAGTTTATTCTACTTAACCAGTTACGATATAATTCTAAATTTCTTGAACGATCAACTATAGCCTATATACTTTTTCTTATCGAGGCATTATCTAGACTAATTCGGATAAAACCAAATAAAATCCATTAGACTGAAAAAGCTCTTTTAAAAGTATTTCTATTGATGACTTGAACTCGAGACTTCTTTTTAATAGAATTCTTATTTTATCATTATCTATAGTTAGAGATGAGGCATGTTCATTGGTTTAAGTATTTAATCGGTCTATCTAGATCATCTATCTTAAACCATAGCAGATTAAAATTATATATGAATGATTTTAATTTTTTGTTTTAGAAATGGATATATGTCTGTAAACATGTATAACTTTGACTCTTAGATAAAAATTGAATAGTAAAAAAATTATCTATTTTGAATTCAAGTTAAATTGAAATTGGCTAAACCTATCTAGAGGCCCTTATACTATATCATTTATGTTCAAAAAGCCCTTGTACTATTTTTTTGTTCTTCAGGTCCCTGTACTTGGCAAAATTCCGATTTTCAGGTCCTTTTTAGGGACTGGAGGAACAAAAAAATTGTAAGTAGAGGGACTAGAGAAAACTAAAAAAGAACCTGAAAATCAAAAATTATGTAAGTAGAATGACCTGAAGAATAAAAAAATAGTACAAGGGCTTTTTAAACAAAAATGATATAGTATAAGGGCCTCTAGATGGATTTAGCCATTGAAATTTAGCTTAAACTTTCTTAAATTCTAGACTAGGCTCAAACTTGTCCAATTCCTTGCATGAAGAAGCATAACACCATATATTAGAAAATAAGATTAGTTTCAAAACAGATCGTGCATTTTAAAGTATTTTGTAATTCTCATACAAATTTTTAAATTTTAAATATAAAATAAGAATTTTAACTTTTTTATAATTTAAAATGTCGAGCAACTTTTCAATTAAAAATATTAATTTTGGTGTTGAAATTTAAATTATTATTGATACTGTTCCAACGTCCATGTCAGTAAATTTTTTCAAAAAATTATTCAGTTAGCAGTTGTGAGCGGAGGGGGGTTCGGGGGCCGCTCTCCCAAGGCTTATGGCTAACTTCTCGATTTGGAAATGTTTTGAAAAATGGAGTCGCCACCTAGTTCAACTAGGAAATACCTTCTAACCGACTAGATAGCCTTACTCGCCTCCGGTAAGAATATCGTGTATCGGACCAAAGACTAGGGTTCGTGGACCTCCCCGAGACTCTTGTGCTTGACTTATCGGTTACCGGCTTTATTTACTGGACATATTCGTATTATATCTCATCTCAACAATATATGCAGTTCACAGGATATGAAAGTTGTAAATAAACATGTATGAAAGCAGTAAACATGTTTGACGCGTATATGACTCGATCTGGACTGACATTTGAGGCAAGTAACAGGTACTCCTAAGCATACATCGAACCTTAGAGGTTTCTAGTAAATGGGCATAAGTCTGACTGGTCTGGATTGATTACATGCACAAAGCCTAAAACCGGATGTATAAACGTTATTTGATTGATTTAGTAGGTGAGTCTTGAAAAATCTATACAACCGTTACTATATTTTTGCAATAGTCCTACGATGTCTAGGTGATGGGCTGGAATTGCATTAATGGGCCAATTTTAGGTGATTAGTCCTTTAATCGGTTATTATTTGATTTGGATACTTTTGGAAAGCAGTAAACAGTGCTAGCATGCTCAGGGGCAGTTGGATATACATACGAGGTTAGAGATACTTTTAAACCTCGTTGACTTTTAGTGCCTTGCACTCGTGCGGGTTTTGACCATCGGTCTGGTCAGAATGGGCTCTCGGTCAGATCACGGGAGTTGTGCGTCTCGTTGATCCGGAGTCGATTCCAAGTTTAGGTTAGCCCGGAATCGGCTCTGGAAGTTGCGGATTTGCTGGGCCTCGGGCTCGTGGGCCCGGTTTATACACTATGTTACATATTTGGACTCTGAGGCCGTTTTACACCGGGCTTAGCCCGTTGGCAGAAACATAAGGTACACGAAAAACAATAAATCTGGATCTAAACAGAATCTAATTCCGAGTTCAAACGAGTCCGGAAACCTAATTTGAAGATCTGGGAGTCGTCTGGAAGATCTGGGAGTCAATCTGGAAACTGGATTCATCGAGAACACGGCGCAAAGAAGAGTTGGGGGCGCCGGCAGGTTGGAGTGGCGGCTCCGCCAGTTGTGGTTGGCGGCGGCGCCAACAGCGATGACGGCGGCGGTGCGATGGCAGCAGGTCCGGGGATTCGTCTTTTGGTCGTTCTCACTCGTTTCAGCTCCGTTTTTTATGCAAAAGTAGTCAAAACCGCATCAAATCGAACAAGGAATCCAAATATGGCATAATTGAAGTGTTTAAAGCTCATTTAAACAAATTTATTTTCTAGGCAGCAAGTACAAATTTCAAGTTTTCATGGCAAAACGAGCTAAAAATCTCCTAGAAACATGCATTTTAAGAGCTCTAAATTAACTGCATTTATGTATTTGAGCTTAAACATTATTAATTAGAGCAATTTAACATGTCTATCATCAAATATCATGGCAATTTATTGAAAGCATCGATTTAGTTAACATTACAATTTTAATGGAAAAAGTATTGAAACTACCTAAACATGCATCCTAAGCACATAATTACAGCAATCATGGCAATTTTACACTTATTTATGGAAAATCAAAGGAACATAATAAGAGGGTCCTCAGAATTATTGGTCTGAGTCCTTGGCTCGTTTGCCAACGAAGTGGATGTGGAATCCGGCTTCAAATCTGGTGCTTGCGCTGCGTTCTTGGAGAATTAACACGTACTAGGGTGTTTCAGGACTGAATTTTTTTTGTGTGTGTGTGTGTGTTGTGATTTTCGGATTTCTATTCTAGGGTGGTGGCCGAATTCTGCTTAGTATTTTTTAGGGTTTGTGTGCCACCTTGGACGCTTCATCATTGGACGCTTCAGTTCTTTATCACTTTTTACCTGTCCGAAAAACAGGTGTCTACATCAGTTTGTGTTTTAAATTGACACTATTAAAAATTTGTTTTAAAAGTATAAAATACGCTAAAATTCATGATTTAATTTATAGTTATCCCTTAAAAATATAATGCATATAATATCATTAAAGAAGGTCCATTAGTGTAAAATATTCTATAATTTGGAACAATATATTTGATACCGACCCAGAAAGGTCAAAACCTCAGGCTTTGCCTTCTTACCTGGATCGCCTTAAGGTCTTAAGACCGCCCTATATCCAGGTTCTCCTCAGCTCATATGG
This sequence comes from Mercurialis annua, assembly GCF_937616625.2. Classification (NCBI taxonomy): domain Eukaryota; kingdom Viridiplantae; phylum Streptophyta; class Magnoliopsida; order Malpighiales; family Euphorbiaceae; genus Mercurialis; species Mercurialis annua. The sequence continues at coordinate 49,643,378 of NC_065570.1, read as the reverse complement.
AGGCTTCGTCCTTCACTATCTAGACTTCGCCAGGGGAACGAAGTAGAGAGGCACACATGTTCCCCTCTCCCACCAAGCGGATTCCTCGGGAAACGCTGTCTTGTATCAAATGAAGATCGTGGGCACAAGTCACGATCCTGAACAAGATAACTGGCCATGAAAATACCTATAAATATAATTTTACCGATGCTTATGAAGGTTTCCGTTCTCTTAGCCCTAAATACTTATCACCTTATTATCTACCAAAAACTCTGACTGGCTTAAGTATCAGAGCGGCTTTCAAGAAATACCGTCGTAAGGTCCTTTGAACTTACTTTATCCTTTGTGTAGGAAGAGCTCAAGAAGCGATCTCGAAGTTTTTCACTTGTATCATTTGGTGTGGTGAGCGTAGAGCTTATTGTTCTAGTTTTCTTTTCAGGTTTCTTTCAAACTTGTTATTTTGTGATGGATCCCCGGAGATGATGTACCACCTCCAGTCAACGATGGAGTAGTAGGAGAAGGGCCATTAGTGCTGAACTTATTTCCTCCCATAAGTGAAGAAGGGGAGACAAGCGACCCATAACCTACCAGACGAGCGAATCTGTAAGTTAAGTTCCAAAAGGAATGATAGTGAAGGAGCCAATTACCAAGACGTGTTCAAAGCCTTCATAGAGATCACTGGTCTCTTGAAGGATACCAAACAAACAATGTCAAAGCATTCAGAAGCTTCGGCCCCAGAAAAAGCCACCTGGACAGAATTCAGCCACCCCTGGTGGATAGAGGAAAGAAGTCGATGCATGTCAAACAACCCCCGGGAGAATCGGCAGCTGAGCAGAACACGTCGATATCCATCCCATATGACAAACCTTGGATGGGGGGAAAACCCAATTCTAAAGGAAAAGAAGAACATCTGGAGGAAAATGTACACCAAGTTATGAGTCGGCCAGGAATAAGATGTGATGATGTAACTGCGCAGCAATTCACCCTTGGCGGATTTTATCATTGCCCATGAATTTCCGGTGAAGTTCAAATGTCCTCCAAATTTGAAGTCATGCGGTGGCACTGGGTGTCCCAAAATCCATGTTCACAAATTTAGGCGGTGATCGATGTTCAGAGTAACTTGGACCATGTCCTATGTAAGCCCTTTCCCATCACTTTGAAAGGATTAGTACAAGAGTGGTACAAAGGCCTCAATTCGGTTTTGGTACTCACTTTTAAGTAATTTTATGGACTGTTTCAGGCGAGGTTCGTAGTGTGCATCCCCTATAAGAAGTTATCAACGGATCTATAGGCGATCGTGCAGAGAGATAGTGAGACGCTAAGAAAGTATGTGGAAAGATTCAACAAGGAGGCGATGCAGATAAAGATCTGAGTCAAGAAATTGCTTACATGACGATGCTGAATGGTATCACGAATTCTTATCTAAGAAAGGAGCTTCTGGAAAAATCTCCAAAATTGTTCACCACCTTGATGACTATTTCACATACACAGATTAGGGTGGACGTCGGGCAAAGGGAGATCGTCAGCAAGTATGAAGGGAGGAGTGAATAGAGTTCCTCCTTAGAGAGAAGATAAGGAGAGAAGTTAAACGATAGATCCAAAGACAAACGAAAACATGATTAGGAGAGATGATACAGCCCCTTGAACACCACAAGAACCAACGTGTTATTTTAGGTGAAAGATAACCGAGAAAAGTGAGATGAAAAAAGAAGATGAACTCCGCCATAACACATAAGAGGGACAACAACAAGTATTGTGAATTCCATAAAGATAATTGGCATACCACTGGTGAATATTGTCACCTAAAAGAGGAGATAGAGAAGCTCATTAAAAGAGGCTCACTTTTCCAGTTTATTAAAAGGGACGGCGAAGCCAAAAATCCAGAGAATGATCGAAAGAGAGTAAGAAAGGATGTCATGAATCACGATGATTCCCCAAGGAGACCGAGATTTAAACCAGCAGACATAGTAAACTTTATCATAGGAGGAACCATGGGAGGTGATAATAACATAACAAGGAACGCCATATGTGAGAAAGTTTGGAAGCATATCCTTTTCAGGAATGGATGGCCAGGGGCTGGCTCTCCCACATGAGGATGCATTAGTTGTAACAGGAAAGCTAAACAACTTTGAGGTCTCTAAAATGTTGGTTGACACTGGAAGCTCGGTTAGCATAATGACAATGGAATTTCTATAGAGTAGGGTTGAAAAGGAGGATTTGATTCGGGTCTCTACCCCATTGGTGGGACTTGGAGGCAAATCACTGCAATTTGAACAATTACTTGAGGTAGACGTCCAGTTAGGCGATGGCGAAATATTCAAGGAAGTTCGAACAGAATTCATAGTGATTAATATGGGCTTCGCCTACAATGCCATCTTTGGAAGACCTCTCTTGTATGACACTTGTGCCTCTATTTACATGTGATACCTATTGATGAAGACCCCAACTTCAGAGGACGAAGCTGAAGTAAGAGGATGCTCGAAGTTAGCTCGAGAAGCATACTTCTCGACTCTTGAGAAGGTTCATGTTACTTTACCAATCCTGACAGCTGAACCTCCATAGAAGGTTCATGGAGCTATTTCTTGGAAAGGTTCATGGAGCTATTTCCTAGAAAGGAGATTAGAGTCGGAGATGAACTAGAAGATGATGTTTGTAAATCTCTTGCAGAAACACTCTAAGGCCTCAGAGGATCTTTTACTTAGACCATAGATGAATTAGTTGGTGTTGAACTAGAGATCATCTGCCATCGCCTAAACATAGCAGGCGATGCCGAACTGGTGATGCAAAAGAAAAGACGTCATTCATCCAAAAAGCAGTTTGCGATTGTGGAAAAAGTCAGGACACTAAAATAGGCGAAGGTGATTAGGGAGATATATTACCCCGATAGTTAGAGAATGTGGTAATGGTAAAAAATTCCAACGACACTTATCGTATGTGTGTAGACCAATGTTGTCAAACTCGTTTTTCAATGTAGAATCAGCTGAGTCTATATGACCCAAAACAAGAAACTTGTCCAAAACAAGAAACTTGTTAAAAACATAGGAAATGGAAATAATAGCGATAATGAAATCATAAGAAAGCAAAATATCTGAAGAGCTAATGCAGCCGAGTAGAGACAGAGATCTTCCGGCTTAAAATGGTCGTACTGAGCTATGTCGTCGGGCAAAGTAGTAACTCGGACAACCTCGCCAGCAATCAACAGATTGTTAATGTCAAAGAGGTACCGGGGTGACGTATCGTCACCCACTTAGAAAAACTTTGAGGTGTAATGACAGCATTACCAGTAGTGCAGGATGACCCGAAAGACAACCCATCATCCTAGGACTCCACTCGAGGCATCTTAGTTGGGCGCTTTTTGGTAGCGCCTATCGGGCCATCCGCATTATTGGATGAGTCTAAATGGATCACCGGACCCCCCCCCCCTCCATTAATAGGTGGAACAGGTGGATAAGGACTAACCCGAAGAATGTTAGTCTCCCCGAGAACGGAAGTTCCCTATGGTAGCACAATTGGAGGGGCAGTAAGGCTACTCCGCCTTGAAGGGTGTCCTCAGCGTTTTCTTCTACCCCAAGAACCTAATATGTGGTAGCCTCGGGGACCCAAAATGTAGTAACCTCGAGAACCAGAGTTGATGTCAAAGCATGTTTTCGGCCAATAGTTTTCTTCTTAGGGGCCGTTTGGTTCAAGGTTGAGAATGAGAATCGGAATCGGAATCAGAATGGGGATGGGAATGATTGTTTTCATTTATTGTTTGCCCAAATTTAGGTTGTTCACTGGAAAGAAAAAAGAAATACACCGTGTTAAAAGACTTGAATAAAATCACAAAAAACAAAATCCATACATGAAAGTAAAATTTGAGAATTAAGAGTGTTTATAAAACAAAAAAGTAATATAAGTCAAAAAATAGTTGAGGTATACTGTTTCCGATAATCAAAAGGAATGTTTGGACACAAGTTCTGGGCATGGGTACCCCATTCAAGTCGGTTGCCTCTTTGAAAGTTTTTATATGGGCTAACTCGTGAAGCCCGCGTATGATAAAACTTTTAAGAGGTTTTCTCGCGACATCCATCCAGTGATGATAAACCCCGGTCAGACCTTTGGGGCGAGTGACTTGGAAATAGTCCTCTTTCCAGTCTTTCAATGAATCTACCACCCCGATCACTAAGGCAAGAAGCTCGTTTTTTTATCTCTTTCTGGTAATGCACGTAATCGTAAATTCGTTTATCTTTCAGAGACATGGAAAAAGACAACAAAATAATTTCATGGTCGGCTCTAAAAAAGACAACAAAATAATTTCATGGTCGGCTCTATGTTGTGTTTCTTATATAAGGTAATAAAACAAATGTAATGACGTATTCCGTTGGGATGAATTTGACCTAAAGGAACCCCGAAGTAATAACTTAATCTTTTGTACACTAAGAGAAGAGGAAATCATATCCCGGATTGAAGATGCTCTAAATTAAGTATGATGGTATGAGGAGGCGGCATGTCATTAACTTTGTTGCCCGACAGAACAAGAGACAAAACATACTCGGCGGGGATGTTGAAAACTGCCCTCATGGCATCAAGGAATCCCTGGTCGCACCGAGACGGTACTAGGTTCGTCTCCGATTTATCCTCTTAAGAGGCTCGTCTTCGCCAACCTTTTTCTTGCCCTTCCGAGATTTCTTAGGACGAGGAGCCTCGTCTAGTTCCTACTCCACATCATTAACCGTATGATCTACCTTGGCATTGGGCGAGTTAGTACCCCCATCTAACCTACCCTAATAATCCCTACCCTTTTCTTGCGAGGAACGTTCGTCCAACGATACCTAAAAATAGAAAGGAAGCTCGATAAGGCGAGATTCCTGGTTAAAAGAGAAAAAACGGGAAAATGGAAGAAAAACTTAAAACTAAAGCTCAAAGCAAGAAAAAAAAAAGAGAAATATAAGGGACGAACATAAAGAACACGAAGGAAAAATTTCGAGTTTTTTGGAAATTGAACCTTCAAATGAAAATCAAATTAGATACGGAAACTGAAGTTCAAACTCACACAAAAGCAAGGGGAATAGTAGCAAAATCAGATTCATAACCACAAATCTCAAACAAAAACTCAAAATCCAAACAATATTTATGCGAGGATTCTCATAACTCAGAATTAGATTCAAATTAAGGTTTCGAACCTGGAATTTCAAACAAAAGACACAAAATCTGAACACATTTATAAACAATGACACAAACGCTAAATCATGCGAATCAAAAACACGAAAACGGAGAATAAAAGTAGAAAAACAGATTGAGAGAAAATAATAAACTTACTTGTGATTAAGAATTAAGTCTTGATCTTTGAAAGCAAAAAATTCTGATCCAGTTCAGTCAAGAGGAAGCGAGAAAAGTGAACCAATTTTTTTTTTTAGAGAGTTTTAAAAAGTTTCATAAGACTTCAGAATGTGAAAAATGGTAAGAAATGAATAGGTGAGGAGTTGGTAAATGAAAAAGGTAACTAAAAATCGGGAAAAATTGAAAGGTCATTCATTCAATTTTCCTTTACCCCGATCACCTAAACTGTCTCTTGATTTAACGTGCATAAAGGATAAGGGGAACACGTGGCAAACGCGATAATGAGATCAAAGAAAAGCAAGACGTCAAAACATCAAAGCGTCACCATATGGAGACAGCTCGGATACAGATGTCAAAAGCAAGCTCCTTTTTTGGTGACTCGTCAAAATCACAAGCAAGAACCGAGGAACGTGATTATTAACAACTGACAACATACCACGTGATAGTACGGAGATACATCTACTCCATGCTTAACTCCGACCAACAACCGAGCATGTGATACGAAGATAAAATAGAACCCCACTCACTCACTTATAGCTGATAACTCTGGCATAAATATATGATATACTAGGGGGGGACTAGTGATAACATAGTGGTAACATGTCATAGGGGGCGAAGCAACCTCATCAATGTATTATGTCGTTTAGTCAAACGAGTAACCTGTAGACCTTTCACAGATCCGCTGAGATACCTCACATATCTAGCAGTAGGGTAAAAGCCGTCTAAGACATACTGTAGGATGACCGAGATATAACGCATAGCGGTTATCCCGGTCCTCATAAACTAAGCAACCGAGATATAAGAAAATATCAAAATATCTCAAAAGAGTCGTATCTAAATTTAGCGTGCGTGTCTAATAACTTTTGAGGACCACAGAAGGATCTCTGACACACGAATGTCTCCTACGTAACACGCATCTGACACTCTGCTCGAGGCACAACATAATATGCCACCTCAACTAACAGAATTGTGGAGAACAAAGAAGAAAAAGAAGGAAAATCTCAGTGCAGGTTTGCTCGAGTGGGCCTATATAAATCACCATATGTGCAAACTCTAGAGATACTTCTTATTCTCTTAATTTTTACACTGTTTTTTTCTCTTTTTTTTTCTCCCCCACTAAAACTGACTAGAGCGTCGGAGCAGTTTGCGGATATCCTCCACCAGCATTCCTTCCGACCGCTGTTCTTCTCGTGATTTCAGGTACTCCGGAGCTCGGTTACGGTTGGTGATTTATCATATACTTTTCCTTGTCTTATATGAATAATTGGTAAAAGCAACTTCTTTATATTATATAATATTGAATGAATATTAACGACGGCTTCATAAATCATTCCAAAACATAGAATATTTATTAGGTCGGAAGCAGATTAAAGATTCTATCTTAGTCGTGACTGCCGGCCTATGATTTCTTTTTTTAATCACTCTTTTCAACTCATCTTAATTATCATCTAAGTTATCTGATATATATACAATGAAACATTTAATTATGGTGAAAACTCATAAGTATAAATTAATACATCCAATTCTCATCAATTTGTATTAGTATAACACTATAAATCAAATATTGAATATTCATATATTGAACTGGTGCAATAATTTGGTGTGCATGAGATTTGTTTTTTATCTTACAAAAAGCGCATTGGGTGTATTAGTATATTTTTTTTTTAAATCGAGTCTCTATAATTTGTATATATTGAATCTTTTTTACTTTTAATTTTATAAACATTAAATATTTCTGTCAAAAAATATTAAAAATATTAAGTCAAACTAAAAAAAAATTGAAAAACTTACTTTTAACAACTCAAAAGTATAGGATCAAATTTAAAAAACATCTAATGTAAAAAATATGAATAAAACATTTAATGTCAGACTAACTAGCTGCATGCAGAATACACACATGTAATAGAGAAACCTAATATCTGTATATAAAATATATAAACTCAATCTTATCTTTAGAAATTGAGACTTGTTTTTCTGCTGATTTGTTTTCTCAAATATGGACCATAGCTCATATCAAATTAAAGTTAGATAGAAAGATTATTATTATTATTATTATTATTATTATCATTTCCGCATATATAATTTAGTTGCAAGAACGTTGCAATTTGATATATAGTTCACATTCAGTTATACATTTTTCCATTATAGAAAGAAAAAGAAAAGTATTAAGTAGAGAATAAAATTGAACAACTCCCATCTTTGCTGTTTTGCTTGTGCTTGATATATAGTCAAAATACCATATTTATTCTTTCAAAATAATCGGCAAGAATGAGTAAATTATGTTCTTTCCAATAATCTTCTAATACTATTTACTTTTCTACGTATCTATAATATTTATATTTATATTTATCTCATCGTCACTAATTTTATCAACTCTTCCGACCTTTTCCTTCCTTCAATCCCATGCACAACACACATTTGGATTCTTTTAAGACATTTAAAGTATAGTTTCATCTACATTTATATATACTTGTAAACTTATATAACATATATAACATCTATGATTTAATTAAATGTACTTTTTTAACTAATTTAAAGATTAACAAAATAAATTAATAAATATTATTTATTAAAACAATATTTATTAAAATTTATCTATTTATGTCAGTTTTAATTAGTTTAATTAACAATAAAACATCACTTTTTAAAGATAATGTTAAACACTTAAACATTAAAAATTCATCTTGTTCTTGAACTTGACATCAAAGATCAAATAAAGATAAATTTTATGACCTTAAATAAAAATATTTTTAAAATCAACGCTTTATCTAATTTTAGTTTTTTTTTAACTGAGGTAGATAAATTGAAAATAGAACATAAAACTTCAAAATAGCTATTTTAAAGTTTTTTATTTTTGAAGTCATTCTTATTTTGTTTTTTGTCAAATTAAAAAGGTAAAATATTTTTTTGTTGAAATCTTAATTATTAGCAATCAACTTATACAATCTAATATGTTAAAATAATGTTAAATATAAGTAATAATTAATTTGATAAATAATATTATTATATTTGAATACTTCTCGAATAATCTTGTTAAAATTAGAATACTTCTCGAATAATACGAAAGAATGCATTTCTTTACAGTATTACATCTCTATCATATGCACCTGTCAAGAATTCCAGGCCTCAGTTTTTTTGAAAAAAAAATATGTACACTCCACTTTTTACAAACAAACAAATAAATGGCCTAAAATCAACGACTCTTGCCACCATGCGACGAAAACGACGTCGAAGAAGACCCTGAGCTATTACCAAAGAACAAATCAGATAAGTAATTCCCCAAATCATCAGGGGTATATCGGACAGTTCCAGGATTTCTAACCACAGGCCGAAAATTCTCATAAAAATTCCGGTAAGCCGGCACGAGCTTTTTAGCCACCGATAGTTTAATCTCATCTCTGAGCTTCCCGTCCGGCACGACCCAGCCACTCTGTTTCATATACGATTCTTCAAAAGCGGAATTGAATCTATTAAACAGCTCCGCCGCCTGATTAACCGTCATCGCCGCCGTTAAATCCTCCGGCAAGGAAGCTAAAACCTTACTCCACCCCATCCGCTCGTAATTCTGTGCGTACTGTCTCACTTTAGTCTCGTGTTTCTCAATCCAATCATCGCCCATCAAGAATCTCAAGCTCGATGTACGGACTTTACTGACGACGTATTGGAGATTAGTAGATAAGAACAAATAAGACTGCGCCACGTCTTTGTACAGCATAGCTTTACCATCAAGTTTACACAGCAGTACAAGAATCAGCCACGCGAAACGGACTGGTATTGTCGTCGACGCGCCGTCTTCAATCTCAGGGCTTCCGAAGTAAGACTCCGGTAACGACGTTTGCGTCGTTAACGGCCAATCAGCGACGATATCGGAAAGCACGCCGCTATAGTCAGCTAAAAAGGAGATATAATTCATGACGTAACGTGTTAGCGGGTGGACACCGCCGCCTGGTAACGGCGTTTTAGAATTATCCTTCGAAATCGCCGCTTCAAATTCCGTTAGCATTGTACGAACAGCTTCACCAAGTCCGATTAAGGAATTAACCGCCTGTGATCGGACGGCTGAGGTAGACTCAAAGTTGAAGATAGACTCAATCTCCGGCCACTGGTCAGCTATGGCTTCGTAGAGGTCGAGTATTTTAAACATTTTATCAGGCGTTTTCTTGCACTTTGCTACATTTTCCGGGAAAACAAACAGAGATAAAGCGCCTTCTTTAGTAATATCAGAGAAACAATTCTCAGCAATCGTAGAAGAAGCGGAGAAAACATGATCGCACAGAATCCTCTCGCCGTAGAACAACGTTTTAACGGCGACTTTAACGGCGTTTATCCAGCTCTTGATCTTAATCTCCAGTAAATCCCAGTCCATTTTCAAAACTTGAGCAACACTCAAACTTTCAACTCGGAGATGATACAACGACTCATCAACGATCGATTTTCGAACGATTTTATAAATCTTGACACACTCTTTTCCATAACCAGAAGCTATCATACAGTCAGCAATAGCTTTTAAATCCGCCATTGCAGCCATCGAAACTCGCTCCACCTCAGTAACTGAGTCACCGAATCTCGACGATAACGACCCGTCATTCTCCGATTCATCTCCAGAATCCTCGGAGAACACAGAAGCAGCGCCGCTCGATCTTGAAACTCGAGAAGAATGAGTACTGGAGACTGATTCAGCGTCCAAATAATCGCGATTCGACTTCAAGATTTGGTAAAACTCCTTTTCGAGGCGTTTCATGGCGATTTGCATTAGGGTTTGAGCTTTAACGAGTTTATCAGAACCAGGCTTCTCCGTTATGTAATACTGCATGGCGGCTTGTAATGCTTTAACGGAGTTAAGATACTGTTTAGCTTCTTGACGATTTTCGGCTGCGAAAAGTGAAGTTAAAGAGCAATAATCTGCAGAGGAAGAATCATGAGAGTCCCATTTAGTAATAATAGAGTAAGCATTCTCTATATTCTCATCCATTAAATTTGCAGAGAATGTATGGCGTTGCTGCGGCGGCGATCTCATCGGAGACGACGATGGTGAGCCAGATTGTTTAAAGAACATAGTTCTCATTTCTTTTCTTGGCAAAAAAAATTAAAGTTTTTAAAGATGGTCGGATAGAATTTAAAGATTTTAGAGAGAGAAAGTGTGAGTGTTTTTTAGAGTGTTAGAGAGAGAAGTTGATGTTTAGATGAGTTTGGTAATTGTGGAAGAAGTGAAAGTTTGAGGGGGTATTTATAGAGGGAGAGATTTGACTATTTCTACAGGGTCTACGCGTAGTGTTGTTGGTTTATGAATGGCTTTTAGTTAGAAAGAAACTGGAGAATAAGTTTACCGTTAGTTTAGGTAGTAATTGATTTAAAATGTTTAATTGTAATTACGTGATGATTTAGCCGTCAACTGAAAGATACGAGAAATAGCTTATTGGTCAAAAGGTTTTACTTTTTCAAGTTTAGTCAATAAATTTCTGGAATAAGTTCATTTTACTACCCATAGAATATTTTACATCATAAAAGGCTTCATCGTATGAAATTTTAGAACAAATGTCGAATTTGTATAATAAATCAAATATATTCTAATAAAATAATACTTAATTTATATTTAAACTACTTTAAACTGGAAAAGAATTAAGCGTTCAAATTATATTTTATTTATATGAGTGTAGCTTAGGTGGATGCTTCTAGACAATTAATGCGTTTAATTTAGAGTGTGAAATCACGCGTATAACATATTTTCATTCAGGGACAATTTTGAATCCGAAAAATTTAGGGGTCAGTAATAAATAAAAATTAATTTAGAAATTAAATAATCAAAACTGGTATAGTTTAAGGATTTGAAAATGTATTATTTTTTTACTTTGTGAAAGTTATCATGGAATTATTTCAAATCAATATCATTATCTTTGAGACCAAAAACTTTTTTTTCTTTCAAATATCCTGTAATCTGTTAGATGCTTGATAATTTGCATGTTGATAATATCAGACATAGTGGCCAAATTTCTTGTAATGTTCTTGGTTACTTCGCCACATTTTTTATTTTTGATATTTAGTGTAAACATTTTGCAATTATGCAAGAAATTCTTTAGAATTTACCTCCAACTTTCTTGAATATGAACAATATTATTCTTGGACGATCTATATAATGTATTAATTACTCTATCCATACATGTTTTGTTTTCTTGTTTAATTGTCTAAGCATTTCCTTATCAAACATTTAATAAATATCATTTTCATTTTCATACGGAATTATCATCTAGACGGATTGATAAGCCAAATGTTGGTCCATCTATTTTATATTTTTGCTACCTAGCTAGCTAATTATGACTTTAAGCTTCAAAAACACATTTATATTTTATATTTATATTTATAATTACTAATTATATTGTTAAGTATCAAGATGAATTTGATTGGTGTGATTTAGTGTTGGGAATTTTTTGTGGACTTCGGAGTTCCAAACTAAAGTTCTTACGCTCACATATAAATACTTTTTTCTTAAAACCTATAATTTAATCTTTTTCATTCTCTTATAATTAAGATTAACTCACTTAGATATACTCTAAGGACATTTTAAACAAATATTTTGGAACGGAGGAATATTTCTTACCAAAAAAATTATAAAAGCTTGATAATATTAAATAGAAATACTAAATATTAGTAGGTTTATTTTTCAAAATACTCTCAAATTTTTTAAAAATCCTATAATTTTCTTTCGCATTTAATAAAATCAACATTCTATTTTACGTATATTTTTAAATAGCACTATGCTAAAAAAGTTAAAATAAAAAATGGTGTAGAAACTGTTTTTGTTGTTGTTGATTTATTTTTTCTCTCTCATCATGTGATTTTTGTTTCTCTCGGCGCTGGTTAAGCACTGGTTGCTATCGTACGCTGTTTCCCAAATCATGGGGAGGAAACCAAAAAAAGTGTTGAGTCTGAAGGAAAAACAAGCTAATGATCTGAAATGGAAACTTGTTGGTGAGGTTGTAAACAATGATGAGCGAATGGTGGAAGAAATCGTGGAAGTAGGGGTAGATCTGGGTGGTGATTCTCAGAGAACTATCCTGGGTCTAGATAAGATTGAATCTGTTGTTGAGAAGAAACAGGAGAATGATATGGGTCGAGATGGGCTGGAGAGTGTGAAATCAGTAGTGAGTAAGAAGAGTATAGGAAGTAACTCGCAGTTTCAGAAGGTTGGTTCTAAAACGTTTGAAGATACAAAAAACCCAGAAGAGCCTCTGATAGAAGAAGATGAAGATGAGGAAATAGAAGCAAAGGAAGTTAAGTCGTGGAGGTCTTTGTTTGCTGAGAATAGATCTAGAGATAGTGGAACGAAGCTTCAGTATCATCCTCCTGCTGTTAGGGATGGAAAAAGAGTTGTGAAATTCCACTCATCTGAGATTGCTGAGGAAGAAGAGAAGTGGAAGTATGCCCTAATCTGTCAAGTTATTGGGTATGAACCGAGGTTCTTTCACTTGAAAAGTTTTGTTATGAGTAGATGGAGGAATATAGGGCTGCAATCTGTGATACAGATTAATTCGAAAATGTTCCTGCTCCAGTTTGAAGATGATGAGGGCAAACTAAAAGCGTTGAGTGATGGACCTATATTCTTTGACAGAAGACCTCTGGTTCTAAAAGAATGGCAGAAGAGAATGAAGTTTGAGATGGATGAGATGCTCAAGGTTCCAGTGTGGATTCACTTTCCTAAACTTCCATGGGAGTTCTGGAATGCTACTATGCTTGGGAGATTGGCGAGTTTGTGTGGAAGACCTATGTATACTGATCAGTGTACTCATGATCTATCTAGATTAGCTTATGCAAGAGTCCTTGTAGAAATGGATGCTTTTGGGGATTTTCCTCAAGAAGTGACTATGGAGGATGAGGAAGGAGCTCAGTTGATACAGAGTATTGTCTATGAGTGGAGACCTCCAGCTTGTGCAGAGTGTAAAACCATAGGACATAATACTGCTGAATGCAAAATGAAGAAAGCTGTTCAAAAGAAATGGGTTAAAAAAGATAATGCAGTGGAGAATGCTAAGCAAGGGGGAGAGGGTGAAACTACCCCAGCAAAGGAAGTTGGAATTGTCTCAGCTAATCAGTTCAGTGTTTTGGAGAAGGTAACTAATGAGGGAACTAATAAGTCAGATGTTTCTGAGAAGAATGAAGGTCAGAATAATCAGAATAAGAAAGCTCCTGTGGTGAACAAGTTAAAAGGGAAAGTTGTTAGTGCTGTGCAAACCTAGAGTGGAAGTGTAGGCAAAACAATTGAGATAGGTGGAGGGTCAAAAACTGGAGTAATTGGAGATAAGAGGAATAAGAGAGTCAATATAACCCCTGAAAGGGGTAAATGATAGGGGTATGGAACATCAGGGGTCTTAATGATCCCATTAAGCATGCAGAGGTCAGGAATTGGTTAGCTTCTAATCATTTATCTCTGTGTGCTATTATTGAAACTAGAGTTAGAGGTAGTAATATGAATAAAGTGTGGAAAGCTTTGAAGTTGTTTGGGTGGTCTATGATCAATAATGATGAGTGCTGTGATCTAGGAAGGATTTGGGTGTGTTTTAAAAATGACATTATGGTTAATTGTGTGGAGAAGTCTGATCAGTTGATGCATTGTGAAGTTAGGAGTAATGATAGAGTTTTTATGTGCTCTTTCATCTATGGCATGAATGATAATTTGAATAGGAAGAGACTATGGAAGAGTCTGGTGGATATTTCTAGAAGAACTCTTACTCCTTGGGTGGTACTTGGTGATTTTAATGCTACTCTTAGGAATAATGAGAGGTGTGGTGGAAACATGGCAAATCAGCTTGATTGTGATGACTTCCAGGATTGTTTGAATGATGCAAATCTGGTGGAATTAAATTGGAAAGGGAATCTCTTTACCTGGACTAACAACCAAGAGGGAGATAATAGAATTTGGAGAAAGTTAGACAGGGTGCTGGTATCTGAAGTCTGGATGGATAGTTTTGAATCTGAAGCCAGAGTTCTTAACCATGGAATTTCAGATCATGCCCCTCTGATTGTGCTTTTCAATGATTCCATTACTTTCAAGGGCAAACCTTTTAGATTCTTCAATGTTTGGACTGAAAGTAAAGATTTCATGGAGACTGTTAGGAGGAGTTGGAATGAACCTATTAATGGTTTCAAGATGTTTAAAGTGTTTCAGAAGATGAAAAAGCTGAAAAAGGAGCTTAGAAGTCTGAATAAGTCCTGTTTTAGCAACATATCAGATCAGGTGGAGAAATGTAGAGATATTCTGCAAGAGATCCAGGATAACTTGCAAAAAGACCCTCTTAATAGCTATCTCCTGGATGAAGAACAAGCTGTGGCTATTCATTTTAGGAAACTGCTAAGATGGGAGGAGAATTTAATGAGACAAAAATCCAGAATTCAGTGGATAGAGCTTGGGGATCTAAACACTAAGTTCTTTCACAAGTCCTTGAAGCAAAGACAAGCCAGAAATAGAATCTCACAGCTGAAAGTAGATGGAGTTTTGACCAATGACCAGGTGGTGATTACTAAAAGTATTGTTGAGTTTTACAAAAATCTGATTGGTACTTCCAGGCCCAGAAGAGCAAATGTGAAAAATGATATTTTAAATGCTGGTAATATGGTCTCTGAGATTGATAGCAGTAATCTGTGCAAGAGTGTAACTGACAATGAAGTAAAGCAGGCTATTTTTAGTATTGGGTGTGAGAAGGCCCCAGGTGCAGATGGCTACAATAGTCTTTTTTTCAAGAAGAGCTGGGAGATTATTGGTAGAGATATTTGTGATGCAGTAAAAGATTTTTTTGAAAATGGCCACCTCCTGAAGCAGGTAAATGCTACCATCATTACTATTATTCCTAAGATTGATAATGCTGAACTTTTGAATGATTATAGGCCTATCTCCTGTTGTAATGTGTTGTATAAGTGTATTACAAAGATTATCTCTAACAGGTTGAGGGTTTGTTTGGAGTATTTAGTTGATAATTCACAGTCTGCTTTTATCCCTGGGAGGAAAATAGGAGATAACATCCTACTAGCTCATGAATTAGTTTTTAATTACCATAGGGTGAAGGGTAAAAAAGACTGTGCTATGAAAATTGATCTTAGGAAAGCCTATGATACAATTCACTGGGACTGTATTGAGGAGATTTTGTTAGGGCTTAGGTTTCCTGATAAATTCATAAAATGGGTCATGACCTGCATTAGAACTCCTTCTTTCTCTGTTATGATTAATGGGGTTCCTGAGGGTTTTTTTCCAGGGGCTTGTGGAGTGAGACAAGGTGATCCTATGTCCCCCCTAATTTTTGTTCTAGTCATGGAATACTTATCTAGGGCTTTGAGGTGTATTGATGATAGAGAGTTTATTTACCACTCTGGATGTAAGGATATGAAAATTAAGCACTTATGTTTTGCTGATGATCTCTTCATTTTTTGTAAATGTGATATGAGGAATATTAATCAGATTTCTGAAGTTTTGAGTCACTTTTATGATGTGTCTGGCCTTCAAGTCAATACTCAGAAAAGCAATATTTACTTTAGTGGTGTGGACAATAGCATTAAGGGTGAGATTTTGCAGAAAATAGGTTTTGTTGAAGGGGTTCTACCTATTAAGTACCTAGGGGTTCCTCTTATTAGCAAGAGACTGAGTAAGAATGACTGCAAGACCCTTATTGATAAAATTTCCAATAGAATTTCTCACTGGACAGTGAGGCATCTCACCTATGCTGGGAGGCTTCAGCTTGTTAATGCAGTGCTTTTCAGCATGCAAGTGTACTGGAGTTCCATTTTTGTTTTGCCTATCTCTGTTACTAGAGGTGTGGAGAAGCTTTGCAAGAATTTTTTGTGGAAAGGTTCTATTATGTTTAAGCATGGTAATCTGGTGTCTTGGAAAGATGTTTGTAGAAAGAAGTGTGAAGGGGGGTTGGGGATTAAGGATATGGTAATCTGGAATAAGTGTGCAGTTATGAAGCATATTTGGGACCTGGTTGCTGTTAAAAAATCCCTCTGGGCTCAATGGGTGATTAAGAACAAGCTGAAATTGATGAGCTTTTGGGGTATTACTAAACCTCTGATAGCAAGCTGGAATTGGAGGTCTCTGATTAAGTTGAGGAATGACATGTATGAAGGGTTCAGAATTGAGTTGGGTAGAGGGGATATCTCTTTTTGGCATGACCCGTGGATTGATGGCAGATCTTTGTATGACAGATTCTCAGGTATTTCTATCTCTGATTCTGATGTTCCAAAACAAGCAAAAGTTAAAGATGTTTGGCGTATGGGTGAATGGAAGTTGCCTGATCCTGTGGATGACCAAACTGAAGCTGCTTGGGATTTGATCAAAAACAATTATAGTGTCCAGGAGGAGGAAGAGGATAAAGCTGTCTGGATTCATAATAATTCTGGCACTTTCACTATTAAATCTGCTTGGAACTGTTTTAGGAGTCAGCATGAGAAAGTTTCTTGGTGGAAAACACTTTGGAGTCCTGGTTTTGTTCCTAAACATAGTTTTATCGCTTGGTTGGCTGTTCAGAAGAAGCTAAGAACTAAGGATAAATTGAAACATTGGGGCACTATTGATAATGACACTTGTGTTCTCTGCAACGAGTATGCTGAGACCATTGAACATCTCTTCTTTGAATGCCCTGTTTCTATGGTTGTGCTGAACAAAGTTTTCCAGAATTGTAAGATTAATAGAAGTGTGTTAAGTTGGAGAAGAGAATGGGCCTGGTTCAGCAGGAAAACTAAAGGCAAAAGTGTGATAGCAAGGATCAGGAGAATTGCTTTTGTTAGCTGCATTTACAACATCTGGAGAGGGAGGAATGTAAGGATATTTGAAGATGTTGATATCACTGGTGGAATGATTTATAGTTGGGTCAGACAGGATGTTCTCTTGAAGCTGTTAGCAAAGAATAGTAACTCAGCTGTTCTTAGGCAAATGCAGGAAGCTTGGAAAGGCTTAAGTTTGTGAGATGTAATCAATTTTGTTTTCTTGCTTGTAAATAGTGCTCCTTGGTTTGAGCTTTTAATATAATCTTGGTAATTTTACCAAAAAAAAAAAATGGTGTAGCATTATAGTTATTTAAAAATTTAATTATGAAAATAATAAAGATACGAAATAAATTGAGAACGTAAATAGCAATTTGAGTTTTGGTTTTATTGGCGAGTGACAATTATTTGCTAACTCATCTCTTTAAAAATAAAAAAAAATGCTAATGTCAAAAATCAAATTTAGCTGAATTTTGGATGAGATTGCTATATATTTTCTATTAAAGTGCAATATAAATTTGATAATTTACAAAAGTAAACGGTAGAATTTGATAATTACGAAAGTTATTTTGATAATTATGCCATATTAATGATTAATCATATATCTTGTTTTCTAAAAAAAAAAATACAACTAATCATATATCTTGAGTCCAAAGTAATATTGACCAAATAAAAATCAGAAATTAATAATATAGCTTTGGATGGAAGTAATTTTTCACAAAGGCCAAGTATGGTCTATTGTTCAAATACTCCAACTACAAAAGGGTCAATAAACACGTACATTGCTTCTCTAGTATATTTATAATATATCTCAATCAATTAAATTGTTTTTATTTGTTTCATGTGAGAGTAGAGAGGACCGGTTCTCCAACTCCAATACAATTTTATATAGGTTCAATTATTCCTAAACATTTGTAACAATAGTTTGGTGATGTCTCTAACTTTAAAATTATTAATTTTATTTTATTTTTTAATTTGATTTTAATTATATCTATTTTTTTATAATCTATTCTTCATATTTGACACGTGATCTAAATAAGATTATGTGCTAAATATAAAGAAAATATTTGAACTTTTTTAAAATAGGAAAACTCAAATTTACAAAAAATATAATTAAAAATAGAATAAAATTGACGGTTTTAAAAGTTTAAAATATAAAAAAAAGTTAAAAAAATTGAGGCATTAATAATTAGACCTATTATATTATCCAACGTTTAGAAGACTTATTCAACTCAATTTCATCGTGCTATGTTATTAATTGTTTTTTTTTTGGGGTGGGGGTTCAATGTCTATTCTGTTGATATAAAATAGGCTAATAATCACCTATGGCACCTCAACTTCAGGGGTATGGGCGCTAAACCCCCTGATGTTTAAAAACGGGCGCTAAACCCCCTGAACTTTGAGGCGGCGCTCACAAAACCCCTTTTGCTCCAAATATGACGAAAATACCCCTGGCGCCGTTTTTTTAGTCAATTGTCAGTCTTAAAAAAAAAACTGACACTGCCATATCATCTGACACGTCAGAATTATACCTTAAAAATTTCAAACACCCAAAATACCCTTACTTTAATTTAGAAAAAGACAAAAAAAAAAACTCAATCTAATCTAATGAATTAATCCAGCAACTGACCCGACCGACCCGACCACCGCCGGAAAATTTTCCGGTCATCTTCTCCGATTTGAAGATGACCGGAAAATTTCCGGTCATCAAAAAAATTTGTTCCTCAGAGGAACAGATCCGACGATCTGTTCCTCTGAGGAACAGATCCGACGATCTGTTCCTTTGAGGAACAGATTCATCTCTGTTCCTCAATATGAGGAACAGATCTCTGTTCCTCAGGGAACAGATCTGAATCTGTTCCTCAGGGAACATATCTGAATCTGTTCCTCTGAGGAACGGATTTTTTTGATGACCGGAAAATTTTCCGGTCATCTTCAAATCGGAGAAGATGACCGGAAAAATTTTCGGCGGTGGTCGGGTCGGTCGGATTGGGGTATTGGTCGGGTCAGTTGCTGGGTTAATTCATTAGATTAGATTGAGTTTGTTTTTTTTTTTTGTCTTTTTTTAAATTAAAGTAAGGGTATTTTGGGTGTTTGAAATTTTTAAGGTATAATTCTGACGTGTCAGATGATATAGCAGTGTCAGTTTTTTTTTAAGACTGACAATTGACTGAAAAAACGGAGACAGGGGTATTTTCGTCATATTTGGAGCAAAAGGGGTTTTGTGAGCGCCGCCTCAAAGTTCAGGGGGTTTAGCGCCCGTTTTTAAACATCAGGGGTTTAGCGCCCGTACCCCTAAAGTTGAGGTGCCATGGGTGATTATTAGGCTATAAAATATTTGTATTGTAGGTATGATGAGGAGTTTAGTTAGTTATTCATACAATTAATAATGTTATGTAGACGAACATGTGAGAATTATCATATACTATATCCTATCACATAATTTTAATACATTTTTGATGCTATTTTGGTTTGTATATTATAGAGTTGTAATATTTTCTGTTAGCATATAATTATGATCTTGTATTGTTTAATATTACTAGTAAGAATATGAAATAAGAAACTGTTCAAGCCCAAAATTTCATTTTATAAAGTTTTTTTTTTCTTTTTTGAAGATTATTAATTGTATGGATATAATTTTCTTATTACTAAATGGATATAATTTATGCTGATATAATGCGATGTTATATGTATTTATTTTTCAGTTTAATCATTCAAAAATATTCTATCTTTTCGTTCCTTTATTTAATTATTGTCCAACCTTTTAAAAATGTTAATTTTATAGAATTTCGAATACTAATTTCTAACAATTTGATCATAAATAAAAAATTAAAAAAAGTTTGCATTTTTTCTTTAATAATTATGCCTAATTGGCTGCAATGGAAACATAGTTATTAGTATTAGATGAAAATTGACGTTTTGAAAGGTTTGACAACAAATATAAGACACCAAAATGAGAATATATTTTAGAGATTAAGCCTTATTTTTTTTATCTAAATTCTTATTTGTGAATCGTATAAAATTATGGTTTTAACGTATTAATTAGGGCATAAATAGATTGAAAATCACTAAATATGTTTTTTATTTGTATTTGTGAAAGGATCTCTAAATCAGTTCATACAAATTCGTTTTATTTCCTTTTATTTTTCTATTGTGTAACGTGTAATTTAGTTCAATTTGACCCTTCCACATTTGTACGATTTGTTAACCGATGGTGAAGTGAAAATTAGAATCTAAAGGAGGATTTTTTATAAAGCTCCGGTACGAACTACTCATCATTCAAAAAGAATTAAAAATTCAGTAAATTATTTAAAAAGCTCAACCCAAAAATGTTTCTTTTAAAATGATATCAACTGTTTATATGCAATTTTGTATAAATTTTAGGGCAAAAATCTCTCTCTCTCTTGTTATGAATAAAATTTAAGGTAATTTTATTTGATGTTTTATTATCATTAAGATTCCGATCAAAAAAAAATATTTTTCCTTTTCAAAAACTTTTTCTTTTATCCTAATACTGCAAGACAAAGTTTAAGTTTTCTTTTTTGATGATTATACAAAGTTTAATTAAATTGATTTGTGTGAATGAACCCATTACCCATGTAATATTATTTTTTATTTAATTCTTTTCCCTTTTCAATTTCAGTTTTAAAAGATAATCATGAGCTGAATTTTTAAAGTTGTATAATCAGTCCCATTCTGGATAAATAATCATTATGTAGCCACACGTGAGATGAATCCATATAAAATTCTATAATTTTGAATTAATTTATTTCGTTGTTTCTTTTTGTTTTTCTACAAATTTACTTTTTTCACTTTGCCTTATTTTCTTTTTCTAGAATTCTCTAGAAATTTGATTAATTTAAAAATAAATTAAATAGTAAAAATAAATTCTTATAATATATATTTTATTTATTATATGTAGCATCAAAATTTCATATAAAATATTATATTCCTTATCAATTGACATCAATAGTTCGTTAATTTGTCTTCTTCTTAATTAGTGATTAAAATAAATTAGACAATTTCTGACCACTTTCTAGCTTCTAGATGTGATTCTTTTTATTTGGTACAATAGAATATGTTTCTAGATGTTACCTTAGATTATTGCCGCTGTTTGATTACTTTTGTATAGTAAAGCATCATTGAATATTTCCTGTCTCTTGTTAATACTTAATATATTTCGGATTTCAAATATAACTCTGACGTCTTAAAAAAATATCAAAAACACACACCAAATTAACAGTATCACGTAGTTGCTGTAAACTTAGTGATGTGGCAATAAATTTGGACACATAAGCAATCAATATATCCGACATTACCACCGACATAATTTTATTCCCTTACTCTTCATTTACTTTTTAAAATCCCCAGAACCCTTTATCTAAAATTCAAAAATCTAAAATTAAAAACGCTTATTTGTATTTTTTTTTTAAATAAAAAAAGATATAATCTTTTAATTTAGTAGTTTGAATGTTTTTATTTTTATAGTGATTACATCGTCAATTTTTTTTTAATTTGGAGTACAATTAAAAAATTAGAATACAATTTATTTATTTTTCACGTCAAAACAGTTGAAAAAAAATATAAAGGTGAATAGTTTTTGGGTAATTAAACTTTTTTAGTTGGGCCTATTTATTTTTAATATTCATTAAGTTTGAATTTATACATTTTTTTATTTCAAATATTAAGTTCATTTGCCGAAAAATAAGATAAAATACATGTTTTATGACGCTGTTAATACGGTTGAAATATTTTTTTTTAAATTAGTATTTTTTTTGAATTAGATCTTTATATTTTTATTTTTTTTGAAAGAACTTTTTTGTTGATTTTTGTTTACTGGGTACCATAAACTTTTTGTAATAACTTGACTTAATATATACAAAGTAAATGTATCAAAAGTATACATATATCATAAATTATAATAGAATGACCGAATTCAAAAATATAGCATAATACACGAAACCAATATACGTGTTTCCTCAAAGATGTTATTATTTAATCATACTTTACATATCATTTTATTATCACATGATATGTGTGGCATCATGTGTTATAAAAATTTAGAAATATATTTTTAAAAGTATAATCAATAAAATAATTGAAATAAATTACTACTGTAAAGCTCCTTTGTCTTTATTTAACTTTTTTTTTCCTGAGAACTTACTATTGAAAATAAATAAGACATGATGGTTAAGTTCACAAATCTAGTAAAATGGTCAATTATCAATTACATGTTGGTAATTGATAAACTATCTTGGAACTTTATTCATTAAGCTAGTTCACTTTTTCTATATATAATTCTGTTACATTTTTTATCCCTTTGAAAAATAAGCGTAAGAATGATAATGAATTTTTTAATATAAATAATTAAATTAAATGAATGATATGAGCAAGCATGTCACTAGATTTTATCCCTTTAAGAAAATAATATGTATGACAGTGAAAATTGTAAGTATTAATAAGTAATTAAATGAATAATATAAACAAGCATGTCACTAGACTTTTTTTTTTTTGAGAGAACACTAGACTTTTTTTATCAGTTCAAAAGAATAATCAATCCACTTTGATTATCATGAAATTAATTCATCATTTTAAAAACTAATATGATTGGTTAATAAATATTTATAAATCTATATTTCTAATGAAAGACCAAATTATATAAAAGGATAATTTTATAAAATTATTTACTACACTTTTAAATTTTATAACTAATTCATCAAAAAAAAAATTATAAACAAAACTATAGAACATATGAATAGGACGGAAGGAGTCTCTTTATGGATTAAACAAGGTACAACTACTGTTATGCTAATGCCATACTTCGATAAACTTTTTCTCCCAATTCCAACCCTAATTTTCTAAGGTCCCAATTCCAACCCTAATTTTCTAAGGTTTCTGCCGCCACTCATCTCATGGGAGGTGGTTCTTTGGCCAATTTCTAGCCAAAAGTCACCTCCCTCCCTCTAATTTTCTCTATTTTTCAACAAATAAATACTATCTATCTTATATTTATGTCTTTAGCTCTTTATTCTCTTCTCCCTCTATGGATTCATCTACCCTATATGGGTTTTACTCACCCTAAATGGGTTACTTTTTCTTCAAATAGGAGGTTCAACAAGGTATTTGCTCTTGATTTCTACATAAAATCTTAACAACTACAGTCGGAATTTTGCGTTCAAACCCGCTTAGTGGTTCTTCGTTTAGGAGTCGATCAGAACAAGTGATACTGGCAAAATTTGGATTTTCTTGTGCTTCCATTTGTAGATTAGTTTGTAAATTTAATTTTACAGCTTGATTTCTACTCCTGACGATATTATAGATCTAAGGAATTCTTGTTGTAATTTTAGATTTATTTTATGTCCATGTAGCTAGGGCTGTGCAAAAATCAAATTGTTCGAACCAACCGAACCGAATCAAACCGAAATGGGGTTTATAATCCGGCATATATGGTCAAAACGTCACCGTTTGGCTTGGGGTTTGGAAAAATTTCGGAATTTGATCTACGGTTCGGTTTGTGTTAGCTGGCCACCTATTTAACCGAAAAACCAAGTAGCAAAACGACGTCGTTTTGCTGCTGGTCTCACACACGCGTGGGAAGCTTCCAGAGCCTTGCCCACGTACGAGATACCCTACACAAAACGGTGAGTTTTGTGTAAGGTATATATTCTGACTTAAAAGAAACCTAACCCTAATTCATTTCTCACACACACCGCCTCTCTCCATTTTCCATCGCTCTCAATTCTCTCTGAAAAACCCTAACACAAATTCGTCTTCCTCACTAGTCACTCCCACAATCATTTTACAAGCAGCCAAACACCAAAATCTGACTAATAGATGGCTCCTATCCTCTCATACGCAGTTCTCTTGAAGTATTATCATGACTTGAACACTAATTAGCTTCTGTCTTTCATCTCGAAAGCTTTTTATTTTCTAAACAAGAAAGGAACATGTCTTCTCTTTTCTTTTTATCAGCGATCTGTTAATAAATCAAAGAAATTATAAATTGGTAAGCATTTACATATTTACTTTTCGCTTCAGTTTTTTTTTTATTCTGTCTGTGTTTGATTCTTGCTTGAACCACCCTAACTTGGGGTTCTGTCTTCGATCTTTGCAACATGCTTCTCACAAATGATGGATCTGTCATCTATGTCACTGGTTTCAGGGTTAATCTCATGCTCGTGGACATTCTTGACTCTGGCCTGGCCTGACGTTTCATTTTCTTTTGATTTCTTCAGATTAAAAAAGATAATTTTTTTAATTTGCTTTAATTTAGTTTTTTAGATTCAAGATTTCATTTACTAATATAAACATTCATTCTGTTTTTTGAGATATCAAGTGGTGGAAGCTTAAAGTTACTCTTTGCCCTCTGGTATAACTTCTGAGTTCTGTGTGTTCTCAAATGGCAACGGAGTCAATGGTAAGCGTTTAAACCATAATTTATTTTTCATTTAAAGTTAATTTTGTTCTTTTGTTTAATAGTTTCTAATGTTTTTCTGTTTTCAATTTATAGATGCCAGCAGTAAAAGAAGTTGGGACTGGTGGTAATATTACTGCCAGTCCTAATGCTCCTGCTCCTGCGTTATTGCCTCTAGAGGGACCAACATGCCCTCTGCCAATGCCTGAGGCTGCTGGGATGAATACCCAAGCCCGAAAGAGGAAGCCAATGGTTAGTAGATCTCCTGTTTGGGAACACTTTGAGCGTGTGTATGATGATTGTGGTAGAGTCATTAGTGCTAAGTGTCATTATTGTGCTAGAGTTTACCAATGCCATAGTAAACTGAATGGTACTTCAACTCTAAGAGCTCATATGCTTGCATGCCTTAAAAATCCTCATGCTAAACATACTAGGCAGGCATTATTGTCTTTGAATCCTGTTGTTCCTGGTTGTAATGCTGATGATGAGAATAGAGTCAATGTTGGGTCCTGGAAGTTCTGTCAGGAGGCTGTTAGGGAATCATTAGCCTATATGATTGTTGTAGATGAGTTACCTTTGAGGTTTGTGGAAGGGTTAGGGTTTAGAAGGTTGATGTTAACAGCATGTCCTAGGTTTAAAATTCCTTCTAGGTGGACTGTAACAAGGGACTGTTTTAAACTGTATGAAGAACAAAAATTAAAACTGAAATTATTCTTAAAAGATCATAGTCAAAGGGTTAGTATAACGACTGACACATGGACTAGTATTCAGAGAATAAACTATATGTGTGTTACATGTCATTGGATAGATGATCTTTGGGTTTTGCATAAACGAATCATTGCTTTTATGCCTGTTACTGGTCATAGGGGAGAATACATCTCTAAGTCCTTAGAGAATTGTTTGTTAGACTGGGGACTTAAAAATGTATTCTCAATTACAATGGACAATGCTAGTAGTAATGACACTGCTGTTACTGCTTTTAAAAAAAAAACTGCTTCAGTGGGGGACTGGGATTTCTAAGGGTAAATTTTTGCATATGAGATGTATTGCCCATATCTTGAATCTGGTTGTTAGTGATGGTCTTAAGGATGTGAATGTGTCAATTAAGAAAGTCAGAGATTGTGTTAGGTACATTAGGAATAGTCCTGCTAGGTTGAGAAAGTTTAAAGAAGCTGCAGTGTTTGTTGGTATTGAAACTAAGAAATCTTTATGTCTTGATGTGCCCACTAGGTGGAATTCTACTTTTTTGATGCTTACAACTGCTTGTTTGTTTGAGAAAGCATTTGAAAAATTTGATGAGGATGAGTCCTGTTTTAGGTCTGATTTGAATGATAGTATACCTGATTTTTTAGATTGGCAGGTTGTTAGGAAGTTTTCTGACTGTTTGTCTCACTTTTATCATGTCACTTTGCGCATATCAGGGTCTTTGTATGTGACTTCTGATATGCATTTTCAAGAAATATGTGATCTGAGTTGTGTACTGTCTGATATGATAGAAAGTGATGATTTAGAGGTGAAATTGTTGGGTGAAAAAATGAAACTGAAGTTTGATAAATACTGGGGGGATCCTGAAAAAATGAATAAGTTGATATTTTTTGCTTGTGTCTTTGATCCTAGTGTTAAGTTGGAAGGTATGGAGTATTCCTTAACCATAATGTTTGGTAAGGAGAAGGGGGTAGTTCTGTTTAAATCTGTTGTGGATGAACTCACTTTGCTGTTTAATGAATACAAATCATTGTATGATTCTGGTGGAAGTAGACCCAATTTGGCTGAATTGAGTTCTCAATCTGAACTGTCCCCATCTCAAGGAGGCTCTGTATCACCTCCTCTTCCTATTCTTGTGCATGCTTCTGATTCCAAAAGGCCTCCATCTGTCATGAAGGTCAGATTTAAGAAACATAGAAAAGAAATGGGAACTTTAAGCACTCAAAAAAGTGAGCTGGAAGTTTATCTTGGTGAGGATTTAGTGGAGGATGGTGATGGAATTGAGGTTTTAAAATGGTGGAAGCTTAACACCCAACGCTTTCCAGTCCTATCTAAAATAGCTCGAGATATACTTGCGGTTCCCATTTCTACTGTGGCATCTGAGTCAGCCTTTAGTACTGGTGGCAGAGTGTTGGATAGCTTCAGGAGTTCTTTAACTCCTAAACTAGTGGAAGCTTTGATATGCACACAAGATTGGTTGAGAGTTAACAAAACACCTGTGATTGTGGAAGAATGTGTGGAGGAGTTGGATGCATTTGAGCTAGGTTATGCACTTCTCTCCTTTATGTTTAATTTATTTTACTTTGATCTTTTATATTGTGTGTCACTGCTTTCTGAACTTATCTTTTGTTTGATTCTTCAGAGTTGCCAAATGTTGGTCCTCCTGCAGTGTGAACTGTGAAACAAGTATGGAAATGATCTCTTTTTGCTATTGATACACATGTGATGATGTTAGCCATGTGTTGTGGATTTGGACCTTCTTATGGTGGAAGCCAAATGTCCCTGCTGCTTGCTTGTCCCTTCTGATCTGAACTGAATGCAAACTGATCCAAGGATCAGTTCTTGTCCCTGTCCCTTCTGATAATCTGAATTTTGAAGTCTGAATGGTGGAAGCAAAAAACTAAAGCAGACTTGTCAAAAAAAGTACGAACTTCTAACTATTTAACTCTTGTACAGTTATTTGACTTTGTGATAGTTTTAAAAATATTTCAAGCTGATTTGAAATTGAAACTTCTTCAATTTGATAGTTTTATGCAAATACTATGTTTTTGTAACTATTTTCTACTTGGTTTTCAAAGCTTTGATCAATCATCAATGTTTTAAAACTGTTTCATATCTTTTTATTTGGGCAATGATGAAGCTTCCACCATTTTCAGATCTTGTAATGCCTTCATATTTTGATATGATGTAATGGCACATTTTAGAGCCACCATATCATATGTTCGCTTTACAAATGACAAGAAAAACTTATTTTTGAGCCCCCGTTTTAACTTATAATTTTTTTTTCTATTTGATTTTTATTTTTAAACGTATTTTCTAACTCAACTCATGTTTTAAAACTCTAAGTTTCTTTTATTGTTTTAACTTTTTACAGCTTCTCCTCTTCTGATCTGAATCATTTGATCTATCCATTTATGCTTGCTGGCTGCTGTTATGAGTTATCATACTAACAGTGTGAAGGTTCAGTTGGCCATTGAAATGAATATATTGTTCTGTGTTTGTAATTTTTGAAACAGATTATTTGTATATTTCTGAAGGGAATTTTTGTACATTCAGTAACTAAACATTATGTTTTGTATGTGACAAGTTGGGAACATTTGTAGATTTATGGTATCTTGCAAATTTGTAATTTGTTGTAGTAATAGAATTTTAGTGTAATTTATGTATGTATATTAAGTATGTTTTTGTATGTCTTGTTATTTTTCTTTAGAAAAAAGGCCTAAAATTGGGCCCAAAAGAAAAACCCAAACCGATTTACAGTGTACAAATCATTAACTACCGTCGGTTTTCCAACTCTGACTGCCGAACCGAACCGAACCGACCGACGCACAGGGCTACATGTAGCTAGATTTATGTTTAGATCTAGTTTTGTGGTTTTATTTTGGCTGACACATTAAGATGTCAAATAGCCTCACCTATTATAATTTTCTAGTCCCGTTTTGTGGCTAGATGCGAGACTCTCGTAGTCGTTTTCTAATCTTAGATGAAACCATCTTCTGACAAAAAAATGCCATACTTCTATGTAAATTAAGTAAATATATTGCTAAATCTATTTGGAGGTCTTTGTATTATATTTTTTTTTTTCAAGAAACCCTTTTTTTTATTCTTTCGATCCTTCTATTTATATAATTTTTGATTTTCAGATTATTTTTTAGTTTTTTTTTTCAGTCCCTCTACTTATAATATTTTTGTTTCCACGGTCCCTTAAAAAGATCTGAAAATCAAAATTTTGCCAAATACAAGGACCTAAATATAAACAACTTTACAGTAGAGACCTTTCGAACAGAACTGGTAAAATAGAAGGTCCTCCATATGAATTTTTCCTAAATGTATTATTATCTAATTGTATTTTATAATCTTTAATTATACCAATACAGTATTGATTAATTTACCTTTTATTTTACTAATATGTTATAATATCACATCAGTTCAGATGAAATTACAAGAGTAAAATTTCTTTGACTTTATTATTTATTTGTGTTATGGAAGTTATTAATTAAAATAAATAAGACATGATGATTAAGTTAAAAAGTCTAATAAAATTATTAATTATCAGTTACATGTTGGATAAGGCTCTCTTGCTATACACTTTTCTTTATTCATTATATATGAAAATTTAATTATAACTAATTAAATTAATTGAATGATATAAGCAAGCTTTGGCAAAAAAAATGATATAAGCAAGCATGTCACTGGACTTCTCTATCAATTCAAAATGATAATCAACCCAATTTGGCCATGACGAAATAAATTTAACTGAAATAAAAAAAATTAGCAACTGATGCAAACAAGGGCGGATTTAAGGGAGGGTCAGGAGGGTCGGCCGATCCTCCTTGACGGAAAAAATTGAAAAAAAAAAACAAATAGTTTATTTCATGTATAATTGTTCCTATTTTTTTGTAGGGGCGGTTAAAACCTTCCCTACAAATGCTATTTACCTATCTTTCATTGTATTTATCATTGTTTTATTTTCTTAAATAGTTCAACGCAAAAATTTCGATCCTCCTAAATTGGAGTTCTGGTTCCAACTCTGGATACGAATATTTAGATTTTAAAATAAAAATAAAAATTAGATATGAACTAAAATAAAATACGAATCGATAATCTACATATCTAAAAGCCATAAAAGTAGCCAAGATATAAGAAAATCAACAATCATGTGTGTACAAAGAAGCAGCAACTGGAGATCCTATCTATTTCCTTCATTTTGATTCTCAAATTTAAGGAAAAGACACTTTATTTTTCTAATTAATCATTTACCCACTTGACTAGAAAAAAAGGGGGCGTGGGGTAATCTTATGGCTAATAATCATCCATAGCCTCCAATTTTCAAACTCTCTTACAATAAACTCAATAAAATTCAAAAAATGTTACTAAACCTCCTTAGATATATATGCATGGTTTGTAGATTTTCTCCGTCTAAAAAATGCCTAACACCGTTAAAAATTGATGAAGTGTTACTTAAAAAAAATTATACACACTTTCATACCTCTACATCACTTGACACCTCACAAAAAAATCCTAAAAATTTATAGTACCAAAAATTAAAAAAAGAAATAGAAATAAAATAATTAGTGACTGAAAATAAAATAAAATTAGATAATTCAAAATATAATGTCCAAAGAGATAACTAAATTGAAAATGATCAGTGACTGTTGGATAATGGGAGCAGTTGACTCCTTTAATTTCGTTTATATTTATAAATCTGTTCGAAATTATTATTCCGAAGTGAAAAAACTATTATAATTTTTTCAACTAATTTTGATTTTTATAGATATATTTTAAATAAAGTCTAGTCATTCAAAAATATTCAATTTTTTTGCCCTTTTTATTTATGAAAACTATTCAAAAACTCTGATTTTAATCTAATTTGATAAGTAATTTAATTGTAACTTCAGTTTTTTTTAAAAGACAGTTTCGTTTAATTTCTAATTAAACCTATTAATTTCATTAATTATAACATAATTTCAATTAGTATCTTTCAATTAAAAAAAAGTTAAATTTAGTGATAAATAAAAAAAATCAAAAAGATTTTTTTATATGCAAATATGCCTAGTTGACTATAATTAAAGCATATTTATTATAATTAGAATAAAATTAACAGTATTAAAAAGTTACATTATAATAAAAAAAATTGAAAAATTAGATATAAGTAATAAACCTCGTAAAATCCATAAAAAATTAATCAATATGCTAAATAGCCCTATATTATTTAGAGCAAACTACTTAGAGGTCCTTGAAGTATACCATAATTAACAATTTGATACCCCTTATTTCAAAAGTCTATTTAATGGTCCCTTAGTTTTAATTCCGTTAACTGAGAGATCCTTCTGTTAATTTGAGGAACTAAATCGTTTAACGGATTGAAACTCGGGTACTAAATTGTTTAAAATTGAGGGGTCAAATCGTTTCATAAAATTAAAAGTGAGACCAAATCGTTCACAAAACTAAAAATGGGGTATCAAATCGTTTGAAAATAAGTGTCGAAACCAACGGAGTTAACGGAATTAAAACTGAAGGACTATTAAGTAGAATTTTGAAACAAGAGCTACTGAACTCTCAATTATAGTATATCTCAGGAATCTTAGTGTAATTTACTCTATTATTTAAGTGAATAGGTTGTAACGAACTTATAAAAGGTTGGAAAAGTAAACGATCTCACCAAACTTCGAATATTGACTATGTTTCATGATTGGTGTGCTAATTCCATTTTTGTAACTCCTCAGGTGAAACATTTGTCCGACCACTGAATGCGACCTTTTTCTCTTATAATTTTATTAAGAAATTCCTAATCACATATTTTCTCATGTCATGTCATTTCATTACTTAATTAATTAATTGATTTATAAAGACATTTCTCCATTAAAGTCTACACTTTACACGTAGACATTTGATAGCTCATTTTCAAAATTTTATACGATGCATTTATATTTGAGATAACCCATTCTCAACTTTCATAACTTTAGAAATTTTTAGTATTATTTTTCATATAGTAGAGGAATTAAGTAGAAAAATTTAATAAAGACGAAACAAATAAAATAAAAAGAAAAATTTATGGATTTTAGAATCGGTTTTGTTCAAAAAAAATTGCACTGTTAATTTCACAGCAAGTAACATTCATTTTTCAATTTTCCTCACTTAAAACTCTTTTTTGTCCTATCTTTGTATATATAGTAGAAATATTGAATAAAAAAAATTAAGGACGAAATAAACGAAAAACATAAAATATAAGGAGGGTGAAATGAATTTTGACTTCCATAGTTAAGAAATTCCTAATGGCACATTTTATTTTATCATTTGCTTGGTTAATTAATTGAGTATATTTCGAAATAAAGAGGTAATTTTAAGAAGCACAAGCTGAGGAATCAACCATAATACAAACATTGATTTATGGAGGGCCACACCCCATCTAAATAGAAAAATTATCTCGAGTATTGAAAGCCAAGTTCGTTAAAATATGAGTTGCTTTATTAGCTTCTCTTCTAACAAAAGAGAAATCAACATAGTCACTATCTTTAAACGTTTTTCTGCAATCCTCTGCTAAAAGATTAAGGGGCCATTTGGTTTAAGGCTGGGAATCGGAATCGGAATGGAAATCGGAATAGGAATCGGAATGAGAATGAATAAGAATCGGAATGAGAAATCAATTAGTTTTATCATACAATTTAATTTAATATTCACTAAAGCCCCTATACTTTCAAAAGCTTCCCTAAATTTTCCGGATTTTGTGGCGGCTCCACCTACGACCCTTTTGACAACAACAAAAACGCAAATCGCTGCGCCGCCCCCAAACTAATTGTTTTGCATGTCTTTCCGTCGCCACATGTTCCCACGTGGCCCTGTTCTCTTTCAGTTTGCTCAGTCCCTATGTCGGTTGACTTTTTAAATTTCAATTAAAAATAAAATGTAACTGCCTCAGTACTTTTCTCTTTCTTTTTTATCACTTTCTGACATACTCTTCCTTCTTCATTTCTCTTCGTTTTCAAACCTATGTTTTTTATCCCCCCCCCCCCCATTTTCTCTGTGTTTGACCTAACGTTTGTCCTCCTCATTCGTGGGTCTTCATTTTCTCTCGTTCTCGCGTTTGACTGCGTGTACATTATAAGGAAAAAAACCCCAGGTATGAGAAAAGTGGCTTTTCAATTTTTTAGAGTTAATGTTAGATGGTTTTCGTTGGTTTACTGGTGGATCTTGACACATTTTTTTCATTCACATGTTTAAAGGGTAAATAGTAAAAAAGAAGATAATGGGAAAATAAAAATCTTTGACACTGATGAGATGAAAGGGAAGAAACGATCAGGTACGCGTTTTATTACTGCAAATTTTACTTTTTGGTTTAGGATTAAACTTTTGGGTTTTGGGTATGTTGTTTTGGAGCAGTTAGTCTTAAATGCATGATGTATTTGGTTTGTTCTGTTGGTTAGTTGTATAATGTGTTAATTCATTTTGTATAATATCTCTGCATAGTTTGTTTGAATAGCCCCTATTGTAGAAGTGGATTTTGAGATCCTGGAGATTATACTGCACTACAATAGAGAGTTTAGAGAGGGGGGGGTTATTGAATAGTAATGTGGCTGCAAGGTGTTTTGACATTTGGCAACTGTCAATGACTAGACTTGATTTGTGGGCAAAACAAATTGGAGTGAAGGGGCTGTTAATGTATTATTGGAGGTAGCCGGAGTTGGAATATCATCGAGGGATAAAGCCTATTGAAAATAATGTAGATGTTGAGGAGATGGCAAGGGCTGGGGTAAAAGCAGGTGTGGTTGATGTATACGTTAGGTATTTAACCTATGATGATGTGTATAATTTGGTGTCTGAGAGTGTACCCAAATTGGAATTGAAAGAAATTGAGTATGATGGTACATTTGAGCCAGTTGAAGATGGTACATTTGAGCCAGTTGAAGATGGTCCAGTTGAGCCAGTTGAAAATGCTCCAGTTGAAGATGGTCCAATTGAGGCAGTTGAAGATGTTCTATTTGCTCTAGCAAGTGGTGACTTATTGTTGATAAAGTGGTACGGTAATGAAGGTGTGGGCCAAGGAGAAGCGGTGGAGGTGCAGACTGCTGCTGTTGAAGTACCAGTTGCTGGGGCTGAAGGGGTCAGCAAAAAACAGAAGAACAACTAAATGTAGTGTTGTTTTATATTTTTGGATATGTTATTATTTTATTTTGAAACACTTCTATGTTTTTTACTTTTGTACCCTGTCAAGAAAACACACAGACCTTTTAAAATTTTAATGGAAATATACCGAAAAAAAAACAATTACATTTCACTTATATCCATCATCCAGCGGAGGGTCACGGAAGCGTCATGAATAACAGGCTCTCTTTCAGCAGACTGTCCACCAGGCTCAGGAGTTGACTGACCCCCACTTTTCTTTAGGCACCCCCTCTTATTGTGTCCAAACTTGCCACATAAACTGCAAGTCATTTTCATATTTCCCTTCCTTGGCAACTTTTCCCTATTTGCAGCAGCTTCCCTGGCCTTCTCCACCCTTTGTTTCTCTAGTTCTTCTGCCTCTTTTCATCTAGCCTTTAGTATTTTTCCCCTCATTTTCTTCTGAACTGGGGATGGTGGGAGTATGATGTTGAAGGGCTCAGGGTCTGTTTCCCACATGTCTGGCCCATTCATAGGGTTGAATAAACATTAGTGAACACTTCCCCATTATGGTAGCCCCAATCCCCCAATTCCCCATTAATATGAAGGTTGATTTGGAAGAATTTGAAATCTTCTGGTGAAACTGCAAACAGACAAATATTCAACACACCAACCAACACAACCACCAACAACCATTCATAATTCAACAAAGCAACCAACAATAACATTAAATTCATCAACCAACACAACAACAATAGTCAATGCAAACCAACACAACCGTAAAAATAAGACAGGTCCTATAAAGATTAAAAAAATCAAACCAACTATTGGTCCTACAACAGTAAAAAAAAATAAAGTAACTACTGGTCCTATGTTCCAACAGCAATAAAACATTCAAAGCGTACATTGACAAACATTTACACAAAATAAAATATTCATGTGGTCCTACAGCAATAAAATCCCCCCAAAATAAACAAAACAGGGTCAAAATTTACATACCTTCCACTACATCGTCACTACTATTGTCATCCATTAACCACCATCGAGGAGTTCCAGGTGGTCCCGTTCGCTCTCTTTCCTTTGCTTTTCCTTTTTTTCTCATTTTTCTAATTCCTTTGCTTTAAAAACCTGCGACACACCAAAGATACACAACATCAGTCAAACCTTAAACCACATTTGCTTTAAAAACATGTGACACACCAAAAATACACAACATCAATCAAACCCTAAACCACATTTGCTTTAAAAAACTGTGACACACCAAAAATATACAACATCAGTCAAACTCTAAACCACATGAACCAGACAATGAGAGGAAAAATGAATCTATCTTACTCTAAATTTCGGTTCCTGAGTAATTTTTTTCTTCGTCAAAATGCAAGAAGAAAGAAAGAATGGAAGACGAAGAATGGTGTTAGAACAGGTGATCGAAGCAACAATGGTAGTGGAAAATGAAGAGTTCGAGGAGAGAAAGAGAGGGAAGGGAGAGTATGCCAGAACTGAGAGAATAGAGAGAGAAAAGTTACTGAGCGGTTAATTTTGTTTTAATTTAAATTTGAAAAGTCAACCGACATGTCTGACGGAGGGACTGAGGAAACTGAAAGAGGACAGAGCCACGTAGGGACAGGTGACAAGGGAAAGGATTTTAAAACGATTAAACCGGTGGCAGCGATTTGCGTTTTTTAGTTGTCAGAGAGGCCGTGGATGGAGCTACCATAAAATCTGGAGAATTTAAGGAAGTTTTTGAAAGTATAGGAGATTTAGTGAATTTTGGGTAAAGGTCGAGGGGGCTGGGTGATTATTAGCCTATTTAGAGCTAGCCAATGAGCTTTTCAAAATAGAAAATTTTTTAATAACTTTTTTTAATTATTAAAAATTACATATGGTTAACGCACAATTGATTTGATTGCTGCACAAATAACATAGCGCAAGGGTTGTATTAAATAATATTTCATTCACTAAACAACAATTGTATAACATAATAAGTGTATAGGTTTGATGTCTATATATGTAGGTTATAACGAACTTATAAAAAATAATTCTATGACTTAATTATAATTGGTTCTCTCTCTCTAAAATTTTGGTGCTCTCACTTCTCTCTTAAAAAACTTCATTTCTCTTCATCTTTTTGAGGGTCGGAGAGGATGATTTTCCGGCTAGCCGGAAAGATCATCTTCTCCCCGCCCATATTACTAGTTTTTCTAGATCTACTTGTTTAGTTCAATAAATCTAAAAATAAAAGTTTAGTTTTTGCTTGATTTGGGTTTTGTTTCTTGCTTGTTAGTAATAAAGTTTAAGTCTTTTTCTCTCCTTTGTTTATATTTCTTAGATCCACAAGAAATTTTAGTGTTTGTTTTGAGTTTAACTCCAAAGTATTGTAGATCTAAGAAATGAAAAGGATATGGATCTATCTCTATAGAGTTATAATGAAGATGAAGATCGACGATCGGAAATAGTAGGCTTCAACGGTTCAAGCGGTTTGATTGACAAATCGGTGCAAGAAAATTTCGAAACACCCTTCCAACGATTTCGTTGTGTTAAGTTTTGGGGATTTATGTCTAGAATTTTCTTTGTTTTTCGATTTCTTTTGCTTGTATCTTATTGTTGTCTATTATTTTGTAGTTTAATTTTTTCGAAAGATCATATATAAGTCCTTGTTATATGACTTTCATCCCTTGTAAGTTAAATCTTCATAATTAACTCTACTTTGGGGGGGAAAAAAAACATATAAAAAGATGGAAAAGTAAACAATCTACACGAAACTTCGAATATTGACTTCGGTTCATGATTCCATTTTTATAATTCCTTAAGGGAAACATTTGTCCGACCACTGAATGCGACCTTTTCCTCTTAAGAAATTCCTAATGACATATTTTCGTATTTATAAGTTCATTACTTGATTAATTAATTTATGAAGACAATTCTACATTAAATTTTACACGTAAACATTACAGGATTAAGTAAAGCAATTGCTAATGATCATGTTAACTCTTGCAAGACCTTTTTTAAAATAAAACGAAGAAAGCGTGAATTATATTAATAATAAATATGTGGTGTGTTAAAATAATTTGCTTTTTTTATAAATATGTTTACTTGGCTCTGCAATGAAAATCTTAGATGATTTGTGAAGGGAGATTTTATAATATAAATAGTAAAACAAATATATTTGTTTCAATATAATATATATTTGTTTTATTTATCTTTTCTAACCATTTTTAGTTCCAAAATTACTTTTTGTCTTTAACCCCAAAGTGTGGGTGAGTTGGTAAGTCACTCTCCTGACAATTGAGATCGCGGGTTCGAACCATATTTATACATGCAACCGTTTAAAATTTGAGGTCATAGATTTTTCTCCCGCATGACCTATCCGACTCGAATGACAATTAGTCTGGACGTGGAAGGCTTAAAGACGTCATTTCATAATTGGAATCCGTTTAGAACACCTCATGGTCATACTAAAAAAAAAATTAAATTTTCACATTTTTTTTAATTCAACTAATGTTTTAATTAATATTTTTAATTATTTAAATGTTTAATTTAATTCTTATAAGATTAAACCAATTTCTATGTGCACGGATATATTTGTAAATTAGTTTGTGTGAATTTAATTTCATGATTTTTTTTTATTATTTTCAAGTTAATAATAGAAATTTTTGAGTCAAAAATAGATTCGACATTTAATGTTAGTACCGTTGCTTAAAATATTTAATATTATTACGCCTTGTGTTAATCTAGTCATGTTTTTTTTTAATAATTAAAAAAGAGGGAGCATTCGTGAAAAGAATAAACTCACGATCTAACAATTTATTACCTAACATTTATATCATTTAAGTTATACCTCATTAGTTTATTCTCTCATGTTTACTCATTAATACAAAGATTAAGATGAGATAAAAAAGTCTGGTTTTTTATATATGAAATGAAGAAATAAATTTCATTTGCAATTGGGCTAATTCTTTTTTAATTGCTAATTTTTACAAGTTTCGTCAGTTATAGCTAAACTTTTCAAAATCGTCAGGATTAGCTCATTTTTTTGGATATTCAGAACCTTTTTAGCCATTTTTTGAATTTAATCATAAGTTATTATATGAAGAATTAGTCTAAATAGTTAAAAAAAGATTCTGAATATCTCAAATTGGTCATTCTGACGATTTTAAAAGATTTGACTATAGTTGACAAACCAACAAAAGTTTGATATTGAAAAAAAAAATAGCATTTGGCGATTACATTTACAAATTAGTCTGTTGGTCAGCATTATTTTAATTTAATTTATTGATGTTATTTTATATTATATCAAAAACCTCGCGTGAAAAGTATACACGTGAGTCGTGACTAGATTTTTAATTTGCTAAGGTCATAAGGCAAATGATAGAGTAATGAATGGCATAGAATAGTTAATCATTTCTTCCATTTAAATTATCTGATGAAAGATCTTAACTGATCTCTTTGTCTGAAGACAATTTTGACTGCATAAAGAGGACAAAACTTCAGTTGGTGATCTTGTTATAACTAAGTCATGGTTAGATTAATTAAACACATAAATATACTAATAATTAAATATCTTAATCCAACATTTAGTTTAATGATTGGGATATAAATGTTATTTTTTTATATAAAAAGGAGTCATGTTTTAAATACAAAAAATGGATCTGTGCAGATTAAAGAAATGCAATTTGAAATAGTCTACTTCTAAGTTATATTCTTGTGCAATGACTTAGTAGCTCAACAAATAAGACAATTTTTTGGTCTTTCTTTTATATAAATTTTCTTGTATTTATTCTATTAAACTACTACTTATTTCTGCAAATTAAGAGTTCTGGCTCCAACCTCTCCACCTTCCACTAATGTGAGAGAAAATAAATTTACTTAGTCAAAAGAATTAAGAAAAAATTACAGAAATGAGCTAATCGCAAAATTTTATTACACAAATATTAAATTGCCTTCATTACTGCTAATTTGTGGTTTACATAAAAGAACTAATAACGGTAAATTATTACATCTTTTATATGCTTCATCCAAACCTTACACGTGTCACTTTGATTGAAAAAAAAAAGAGATCAACATTTGTAGCTCGTATATTCTTCTTCCTTAGAATTTTCACCATTTTTATTCTCTATTTCATTAACTGTTCTCACTATTTTTCTCTGAAAAATATAACAACACGAAAATATCAAATATATTATCTTCTTATTCTCCCTCATCAACTCACATAATTTTCAAGAAAAATTTTCCATTTTCCCAAAACGCAAACAGTGACTATTCAAATTAAACAAAATAAACTCAATTATCCTCAAGTCCAACTTCTTTTCCCCCACTTCAACACTCAAAATCAAAACCTCAAAACCCCCCAAATCCCATCTCCTAATTCTCAATGAAATTCTCAATCCACTCAGACCCATGGTCATTAGGCGACGAAAACAACATATGAAAACCAAAACCCAAATCAAAGATGCTAAAATAACGTCTGAACAAATGGTTAAATACTTAGGGGATAACAGAAATGGCTAATTTATGGGAAACATATGATTGCTGCAATAAAGACCGTATGGAATATGGCAAACCGGATTTTGAGTTGTGAATCGGAAGATTAAAATTCTTTAAAGCATAAATAAAAATTTAAAAGGAGTTAAGAGTTTAAAAGATTGACACAATAGATTTAGAGTGGTTCGGATCACAAATCAATCCTACTCCGCTACTCAATCAAAGATTGAGATTTAGAATCCACTAAAGGAAATTCACAAAAAGTTTTCTAAACTAACTCCAAAATTAGTGCTTTTTAGCTAAACACCAACTATGAGATTTTCCAAAACTAGTCTCTAACTTACAAGGGTTGAGTTTTCCAAAGCTAAACTCTAACTTACAATGATTTAGGAGTTTACAAGTTTATTCCAAAATTACAACAAAACAAATATAATTTAAAGTTGTGTGTTTGTTGTTTCAAGGTTTGGAAATTATTAACCTTGAAACATTGCAAATGGGTTTATATTTATACCCAAAGCAATCAATAACAAAAGCCAACAAACAAACAAAACTTTTGTTGCAGGGGAAGAGATTGCGCCCGCGACACATGCCAAATCAGCATTCCTACAACGGCTAGTGACACTTTGCGGCTTCTCACTGGGGGCAGCTTGAATAGATCCGTTGGACAAACAACGGTCACAAGAGTCACGCCCGCTAACCCTTTTTCGTACCCGCTAAGCCTCCAACAGTCGAGTAGAGTTTAAAAGGCTTGAATGTCACGCCTGCTATTAAGGAGAGTCGCGCCCGTGATGCAGGGACTGTAGCGCCCGCAAAATGCTACTGGACAGTTTGAGTTTCAAAAACTCGATTCTCGCTAGAAGTCTCCGAGTTGACTCCCTATGGTTTCTATGAGTGCCTACAAACTTATAAATAAGATTAGGACACTCATAATTGATTGTTAAAGTCAAAACAAAGGAGTTTTAG
Source organism: Mercurialis annua (assembly GCF_937616625.2). NCBI lineage: Eukaryota > Viridiplantae > Streptophyta > Magnoliopsida > Malpighiales > Euphorbiaceae > Mercurialis > Mercurialis annua. Next base: position 49,603,672 of record NC_065570.1, on the reverse strand, counting down.
AGGACAAGGGTCCAACAAGTATCCATGTCTTTCTTTTCTTCATTTCTTATATTATGTTTAATAGGTGATAAAATACAAAAAATGGAAAGGCTAGGGTTTGTTTCGTAACATTTTGAATAACAGGATTAAATTGCTATAAATTTGAAACGTTGCAATTTGTTTTTCTAATATCTCTTATATTTATTTATTTTTTATTTTATGAATTATAACTATTGTATTTCTATATTATTATAAATAATATAATTTGTTAGGTTAGACGGGTTCGTTAGTCGACCTGTGACACGATCCATATATTGCATATCATAACAGGTTGACACGTTTTCAACACGAACCCGGTAAGTATCAACCTGAATTCACCAAATTTATGTGTTAGACGAATCATGTTATTGTATCATATGATCCATTTTAACACCCCTAATCAATATTGTTGTTTATGAAAACGAATATCTTTATTGATTTATCAAGAAATTGGTTACAAACTAATTTATTACTGATTTATACTTATAAAAATTAACAGAAGACCAACTAAATAACAAAGATTCTTAAATTTCAAAAATTATCGACCTATATTATACGAATTATAAAGTGTGTTAGTAACTAAGTAGCACACTTAACCAAAAGCTTTGTTTACACTCTGCTCATGATACTGATGTGGCTGATGGTTCATGGATTGCTAATGTGACTTTTAGCTCATGGATTGCTAATGTGTAATTCTGGTATTACCCTCCCTTATGCTGGCATTGTAGATATCAAGTGTCACGATCCAAATCCATAGGCCGCGACCAGCACCAGGGAATGTGAATGATAGCTCCAAAACCCGTAGTAAGTTTAAAACCGCTATAACCTTTTCGCAATACAAAATATATAATCATACAAAATACAATTCCAGAAAACGTCTTTTCATAGTATAGCAATAATGTTGAAATCGTTTTCGATAAATCTTTATTTATCACTTGGAAACCATAGACATACGTAAACATTGCATATCTCATGCATTGTCCTGTTGCAAACATAAAAAGCACATATTCTCGATGAAACCGGGGCTTAAATATGTGGTACACGATTTTGACTAATTAAAACACGTTTTATTTTATCACACCCACTACTTAGATTTTCTATTACACGTTCAAAGTTTAATTTGATTTCTTTCCAAAAATATCTTCTATCTTTATTTAAACTTTTAATTGCTGGATTAGTTAGATACATTCGTATCAAATAAGAAACACTGCTACTTCTGCTCTTAATACTCGATATATTGGACGAACTTGTTGAACCCTGAAGAATACGGTACATTGCCAAAATATTTTTAACGACAGTGGCATTCTCACGCCTCGAGCTCTTCCGAACAACTGATATAACTCATGAAATTGTTGCTAGTGATTTGATTAAGTTGGGCATTTATGCTTGGTGTCAAGGTTCACATATCTAGTTGTTAATGGAATTATTAAGCCATCTACATGAGTCAATTAAAAAATGTTGGATTACTAATCCAATGTATGACGGATAATTATGCAACACAAACAACAAACCAATTAGGTGTTAGTCATATGTAAATAATTAATTATAGAAAAATAAGTAATAATTAAAGATTTTATATCGCAAATGCTCGTTAGCTTATTGTAAAAATAACGTGGCACAACCGTTATATGGGATAAACACTCATGTAACTTTTAGATATTGACGATTATTGAAAAGATATTTGATGGTTGTTGGGTTTAAGATAATACGAGTCATTTAGGTTTTGTTCAAATACCATTCACTTTCTTTTTTTTAGAAAAGCGTTCTAAAAAGTCCGGAAAAAAAAGGATAAAGAATTATCCGCAAACGGTTATTGTCTATATAATGAAAATGTCATTCGAAGATAGAATGTGATACTTGATTCCTCACTAAAGATGATAAAAATGGATGGATGAAATATATAGTTATGATACTAGTCACTAGTTACTAGTTACATACGATAGTGAAGCAAAGCTAAACCATTAACTCATCTACAAGAAAAAGAAGAAAACAAGTAAGAATTAGGCAATTGGTGCAGATTTTGTTGACGTTACAAATGATTCATGCATATCAAATAATCAACTTTTAGCGCGTTAAGAAAAAATTACGTATATATGAGCTTAACCTAATATGATAGCTAATACGACCATGCACTATTACCCTCTTTTTGACTCAAAATGGATACCATGATGAAAATGGACTTGCATAGTAATTTGCCTCTTTTACTTGTAAGCTAATTCGACATAGTGAGGCTAATGGCCCATAATCAGCAAATTTATATGATTTTCCCACAACATTTTTTTATGTGTTGATTTTCCATTTTTTACAAGTTGAGGGAGAAAATTGTTATTTAAGTCGATAAAAATGACTCTTTTTTACTTGTTCTTTTTCCGTAATTGTGTACTATAATTGCAACATATTTTTTAATTGAGGATTAAAGGATTTAATTCCTATACCCCATGATGTCTCAAACCCAAGATTTATCGATATTACGCTATTCATATCAAATAATCAATTTTTAGCGCGTTAAGAAAATTTACGTAGAAGCTTAATCTAATATGATTGCTAATACGACCATGCATAATAGCCTCTTATGTTGACTCAAATGGATACCATGCTACGATGAAAATGACTTATTTTTACTTTTATGTTTCCTTAATTTTGTACTATGATTTTGACATTATTATTTAGACAATGTCATGCTGCAAAAAGTTGTGTATGTAAACATCTAGGAAGGTAGCTTTAACTGTCCAAATCAAGTTGGGCAATTTCTTGCTAGTTTGTTTAGATTTCGGTCAATCTTAAACTGTCACTTTTCATTTTAATTAAGGTTTATTTTGCTCTTCCAATTTAAAACGAAAAAATAAACAAAGTTCACAATTTTAGAAAAAACGAATTATAGTTTGTTAATTTTGGATCAGCTGATATCCTTATCTCAGGTAATTCTTAATGATCAAAGGTATAAAGTAATTCAAAATTGACAAATTATTAGTTAATTAATTCAAAATTATAAAATTTCAAATTGTTTCTATTCAAAAATATTAATAAACCTTAAACGAACATCACAGGACCGCATAGCGCAGTGGATTAGCGCGTTTGACTTCGGATCAAAAGGTCGTGGGTTCGACTCCCACTGTGGTCGATACCTTTTTTTCTTTTTATTTTTTTAACAAAAAGCTAATTTACTTAGTAGTTTGGGCCTTTTGGGCCATAAACATATGCAAAGATGCTGCTCAAAACAATTAAAATTAGAGGCGATGACAAAAGTACCTAAAATTTTAAAAATATTTACAAAAGTACCAGTAAACTTTTTTTATTTACAAAAATACGACTGATTTAAAATTAATTACAAAAGTACCAAAAAATGAAAATTAATTACAAAAGTACGATTTGTATAATGTCGGTATAATTATGGTATAATTTTGGAATACTAAAACTATAAATCAGATAATTTAAAAATAATGTTTGGTTTATTATTGGTATAATTTCAGTATATTTTTGGTATATCGATTATAAATTTTTATATATTTTTTCTAGTTGCTAACATGTATATTTTTTTTTATATGTACTTTTCACTATAGTTGGTAATAAACTAGAGAATTTGTATATTGTTGGTATAATTTTAGTATACTGTTAGGGTAATATTTAGTATGCGATGTGGTGTAATGTTGATGTAATAATAAAATTTCAGTATATTTTGATGTGTACACTTTTGGTATACTGTTGGTATAATTTTGGTATATTATTAATTTAATTTTTAGTATACGATTTGATGTAATTTTGGTAAATTTCCATTTAATATTAATAAAATCTCAGTATGTATAATGTCGGTATAATTTTGTTATAATGTTGATATAATGTTAGTTTATTAGTATACTGACATTATACCCACAGTATACACCGTATGTTTGATATTATTTTTTATTTTTTTGTACTTTTGTAAATATTATTAATATTTGTGTAAATGAAAAAAGTCAACATGTAGTTTTGTAATTATTTTCATTTTTTTTGGTAAATGGTGTAATTTCCTCTTAAAATTACAATTGCATGCTAGCCATCCACCATCTACAAGAATTCAATCACAGCTATAAATGTTCAACCGATTACAGCTATAAATGTTCAACCGAATTAAACCAAAATTTAGAATCGAATATGATAAAAACTATTTGATAATACTCGCCATATTTAAAATATAGAAACGTTATTTGATCCAGTTCACAATATTATATATTATATTATGAATCTAATCTTACCAAAATTTTCTTTTATTTTAGCTTCGGTTTTCTGTTACCAAGAAAGCCAATAGGTTATGATGTTCATGATTGATTCAGTACCAAAAAGAGTTCTGATGGCTTCTCCTTATTCATTCAAAAGTTTACAGGCATTTGATGGTTGATTAAATATTGCTGAGAAATGATTTATACATAGTGGAGGTGAAAATTTCTCGGGATGGAACCATCAGCAATCAGACTGAAAATTTACCTAAATGAAGGCTTGACAAAGGATCACAATACATAAATTGCTCATTAACTAAATCTTACTAACATCACAAGTCTGAACCAAAACCATACAAGTTAGGGATGTGGGAAACAGTATTCAAAAACAAGACCGAACTGACTGGTTCAGCCAATTGAATCAGGAACTGGCTAGCTATTGGATCCAACTGACCCTAAGAACCAAGAATTCAATCCAACCGGACCGGACTAACAGAACCTTATTGAACCTATCAGTTAGTTGCACCAGCAATTGGGCTGTGAATACAAGTTAGGTCCAAATTTACCCAACTAATTCAACCGGCAGTTGAATCAAAAACTAGTGGCCTCGGGTAGGGCTGAGCAAAAACATAACCAGACCGAAAAACCGAACCGAACCGCACCATAATTCAGTTTGGTGTTTGGTTATTCGGTTAGTTTGGTTTGATTTGGATTAAAATTATTAAAAGTATGGAGTTTGGTTTATGATTTGGTTTTGGTGGTTCAGAAACCGAACCGATCGAAAAACCGATAACACCGAACCTTCAAAACGACGTCGTTTTGAAGGCACGTGTCACACGTGTGAAGCAAACCCTAGGGAGCCTCTGAAATGACACCGTTTCGCATATCCCTTATATACCCTCCTTAACATTTTACCCTCAGTCTCTCAAACCCTAGCAGCCACTCGAATGTTCTCTCATTAATCTGATGCTCTCTCTCTCACTAAAACCTAACTCTCTCCCTTCTCTCTAGATTCAACCCTTTTCCAGAGATTGAAACCCTAAATTTCTCTACTCCTTCGTTATGATTTTCTCTAGATTAAACAATACAAAAGTCATTAATGATTTCCCTTACTCGTTTATGCCTTCTTGATTCGATTGAGATCCAACCTAGCCTTCGTTTTCATGTTTAATCGATCCTCTGCTTCTATAATAGTGAGTTTGGTTTATTGTTCTCTGTGTTTCTCTTTCGTTTCTGAGTTACTAGAAGTTGATTAATGATTCTGATGATGATCGTTTCTTATTCTTCTCTTGCATGTTGTTTCTGTATTTAAAAAATTGAGGCTTGATGCAAAAGGTGGAAGCCTGAGTGAAGAAAAGGTATGAAATTGATGGTTTCTGGGTTTAAAGATCTGTATTTGTTTCTTATGTTATTTTCTTTATTTGATGGTTTCTTTCTTCTGATTTTCATGTTTATTTTGAAAAAATGGAGGCTTGCTGGTGGAAGCCCTAATCTGGATCTTAATCGATTCAAACAAGGTAATCTCTTTTCTATTGGATCTGTATTATTTCAAGTTCTTGAGACTTGATAGTCTCTTTTACATTTGTGCTTCACTGTTTGATGGTTTTCTGTCTATCCTTTGGTTTTCATGTTTCATTTTGGATGTGGAGGCTTGGTGGAAGCCCTGAACTTGATCTTTGCGTTCATAGATTCATTTAAAGGTAATTTTTTGATAATTATTTGTTTGTTAATCTTTGTGTTTCTGTCTGTTTCATTTGAGTGTGATTTCACTGATTGTTTTGCCCTGTTTGTGTCTGTGATCAGTGGAAGCATAAACTATACCTGGGTCCCTTAGTCACTATCTGCTTTCAAATTTGAAGCTTGGTGGTTGCATCTGTAATCCTTGGTAAGTTATCAAATTCTCACTTCTGATCTTTGTTTTTTTATTTTGTTTATTCTTTTACATTTTGTTTGTTCTTTGGGGTTATTAATAATTTTGTTTCTTCTTTTGCAGATGGCTGATTCTGAGCAACTTGGGGTTGCTGCCACTGCTTCTGACGATCCCCTGTATGGCCTGCTTGATCCATTGCCATTCATTAGAGAGGAGCAGGAGCAGCAACCTCTTGGTCCTGGTGATAATACTTCACCTCATCCCAATCAGCAGCAGGAGAAGGATGCAACTGAGACTGCCAGTGCCACTGGCAATAAGCCAGTGGATAAAAAGAGGAAGCAGATAGTGGTAAGATCTAAGGTTTGGGATCACTTTGAACGTATTGTTGATGAAAATTTTGGGAAATTGCTTATGGCTAAGTGTTTGTATTGTGCTAGAGTCTATCATTCTGACACTAAATTGAATGGAACTTCAACACTTAGAGCACATAACATTGCATGTTTAAAAAACCCACACAGTAAAGACACTAGACAAGCCCTACTTACTTTGCAACCTGTTGTGAAATGTGAAGAGGGGAATGAGGGTCAGGGGCAGTTAGGAACCTGGAAATTTTCACAGGAAGCTGTTAGAAACGCTGTTGCTTACATGATAATAGTTGATGAACTCCCTTTTAGATTTGTAGAGGGAATGGGGTTTAAAAGATTGATGAATGTTGCATGCCCTAGGTTTAACATCCCATCTAGATGGACTGTTAATAGAGATTGTTACCAAATGTATTTAGATGAGAAGTTGAAGTTGAAAACAATTTTAAAAAACCAAAGTCAAAGAGTCTCTATAACCACTGACACTTGGACTAGCATTCAAAGAGTCAATTACATGTGTGTCACATGTCATTGGATTGACAATGAGTGGAAGCTGCATAAGAGAATTCTGTCCCTTGTCCCTGTTTGTGGTCATAAAGGTGATTATATTAGTAAGACTTTGGAAAATTGTTTGCTTGCTTGGGGTTTGAAAAACATTTTCACTGTGACAATGGATAATGCTGGAAATAATAATACTGCAATTGCTGCTTTTAAGAAGAAAATGATTTCATGGGGCACTGATGTATCTAAATGTCAGTATTTGCATATGAGATGTATTGCACATGTAATTAATCTGGTGGTTTCTGATGGCTTAAAAGAAATGAATGCATCTGTTAAAAAGATTAGGGATTGCATTAGATATATTAGAAACAGTCCCTCTAGGCTTAAACAATTCAATGATCTTGCCCATGAGGCTAAACTTGGTACTAAAAAGTCTCTATGTCTTGATGTTGCCACTAGATGGAATTCCACATATTTGATGCTAGACACTGCTTGTTTGTTTAAGTCTGTGTTTGATTCTTATGAGGAGGTGAATGAATCTTTTAGGAATGACATGATTGAAAATATTCCTAATATTCTTGATTGGCAAACTGCAAAAAAATTTGCTACTTGTTTGTCTTACTTTTACATCACCACTCTTCGCATATCTGGCTCATTATATGTGACCTCAAACATGCATTTTTTGGAGATATGTGATTTGTCAATTATGTTGGATGAAATGATTGCTAGTGAGGATGTAGAGATAAAACATATGGGTAAAAAAATGAGAGAAAAGTTCAATAAGTATTGGGGTGATCCCCTTAAGATAAACAAACTGATTTTCTTCTCTTATGTACTTGACCCAACTTCCAAGTTCAATGATTTGCTGTTTTCCCTTAGCAATTTGTTTGGCCAAGATCATGGTAAAGTTCTATTTGAAAATGTTAAATCTGAATTGAATGCCTTGTTTGATGAGTATCAAAATGCATACTTGTCTGGTGTTAGTGGGTCTGGCTTTCAATTTAGTTCTAGTCAGCCAATAGAGGGACTTGTTGCAATCAAATGCCAATTCTGACTATGCCCCCACCTGCTAAGAGGCATACTTCTTTAATGAAAGCCAAATTTGCTGAGCATAATAAGGGGCATGCTGAAACTGGGCCAAGGAAATCTGAGCTGGAAACTTATTTGAATGAGGCCCCTGTTGAGAGTGAGTGGAAGCTTAATGCTGGAAGATTTCCAATCCTTTCGAGGATGGCTCGAGATATCCTTGCTGTCCCAATTTCTACAGTAGCCTCTGAATCTGCATTCAGCACTTCTGGCAGAGTGCTTGACTGTTTTAGGAGTTCATTAACTCCAAGAATTGTGGAAGCCTTAGTATGCACTCAGGACTGGCTCAGAGCTGAAAATATTCCTCTTGTCATTGAAGAATGTCTTGATGAGCTTGAGCCTTTTGAACAAGGTTATGAATTCTTACTCTTCTATTTATTTTGATTTTTTTGTTATTAACTTAGTTTGGTTGCTAATTTCAAATGTTTTTTTGATCCAGATTTGCCAAAATGAGGTGCCTATTCAATTTGGTTTTTTGGTGGAAGCAAACTGTTGCAGTGTTGCTCTGATTTGTGCCTGAATTTTTGGTCGCTACACTGAGTTAATAATTTTTGCCCCTTCTGAAGTATATTTATGGTCCCTGACCCTTTTGAAGTACATTTTTGATCCCTGACCCTTCTGAAGCACATTCTTGATCCCATTCTGAGGCTGAGGACTTAATGCAATCTGAACAAGGTGGAAGCCTTATACTTTTCTTTGTTTATTAACTGTTTTCTACACTTTCTTCTACACTTTTCAAGCTTTCTACACTTTTCAAGCTTTCTACACTTTCTACACTTTTTCATACTTTCTGTTTTTAATAAATCATTAAAAACTTCAACTCTTTAAATTTGAACTTATGAATCTGTTTTGTTGAAGTTTGAACTAATAAATATAGTTTTGAGTTTGAACTTGTCATTTTGTTTGAGGTTTGAACTACTGGCTTTAGTTTTGAGTTTGAACTTGTGATTTTGTTTGAGTTTGAACTTGTGATTTTGTTTGAATTTAGAACATGTTTGAACTTGAAACTACTGCTTCTGTTAGTTTGAACTTTGAACTAATGAACTTGTTTGAACTTTTACATTTGCATTAGTTTGAACTTGTTTTTGGGCAATGATGATGCTTCCACCTAATCAATCACATAAGGCCTTTTGATTTGCATGATGAGGCTAATTGCAACCGTGCATATTGGATCGCCTTATTTTGATTTGAAAATCTTATTTCTGAGCCCCTTTTTATTAAATATTTTTAGTTTCTTTGCATTGATTACACTTCTGTTATTTTGTTAATTAAATAAACTTGAAAAGAACAATTTTTTTTAAATTTCAGTTGCTGCTGCTGATTGCCTATTCCTGATGCCTTCAGTTGATCAATCTAATTTTTGGATGCTACATTTTACAAGTATGAAACTGATGATTTTTATATCAGTTTACATTTTTTTGCATATAAGTTAACTTCTAACTTTTATTAATTCAGGACACAAATCTTTTGTAATAGTTAGACCTATTATTTTTGCATATAAGTTTGAATGTTTAGCTTGTATAATTGTATTAAAACAGGGTTCAATTTCAGGATACAAAGTGTATCCATAATTCCATATAGTATTTTATATATTGTATGTGATTTAGTATGTGTAATTTGCCAATTTGTAATAGAATAGGGCTTTTAATTTTGTTTATCAATCATTTGATATGTAAATTGTAATAGAATAGATTATCTTTTTTGTATTTGTATAATTGTATATAAATTGTAAGGTCTTGTAATTTAATCAGTTTAAATGTCTTTTAAAACTGATTTTTTGTTAAAATTTTTGTTAAGTTGATTTGAAATTGGACTTTTATTAAAATTTGGGCTTTTGTTAAAATTTGGGCTTTTGCAAATGGGCTTCGGTACAAGCCCAAACCGATTAATTAAACCGAAACCGAACCGAACCGAAATTAATTTTCGGTGAAAATTAATTTCGGTTTTTGATAAATATTAGCACGGTTCGGTCCCCAATATTAATAAATTTGAAACCGACGGTTTCTACATTTTCAAAACCGAACCGAACCGAACCGACCGATGCTCTGCCCTAGCCTCAGGTGACGAAGCCAGCCGCAAAATTGAGGGAAGGCACAAATTCAACTTGTAAAACATTAAAATATCATACCATAAAAAATCTAATCTAAATGTATAATTATTAAATTTTTTAATGTAAAATAAAATAGAAAAGTTAAAAACGCATTACAAAATTGAGTTTACTAATTGACTATATTAAACTTTTCGTTTATTTTAAAATTAAGTTTAATTTTCTTTTTAAAATATCGACCGATTTTTTAATAATAGTTTGTTACATACACTTAATCATTAAATAAATCAACTTAAATTAATTCTAAATCAAAATTCAAAAGCTTATCTATAAATAAAAATTCGGTGAGCAATAAAGTCCGGTGAGCGGCGTTAAATTTTTCAGACTAACAGAATAGGATTTTAAAAAAATAATTAATGAGAGCATTAGTCGAATTGTTAAGTTGTGAATACACATCATGCGTATTTATAGAAATTAAGTTCACCGCCTTTCTAAAGTATTAGGGAACTGAGAGTATTTTATTAAATAGGAAAATGCTGGAAATTTTAGAGTCGGAATTTTATTTAAATAGAAATTATGCAAAACTAAGAATTTTTTTAAATTAATTTATATAATAATTAGAATTTGCTACACACTCCTAATCTTAATTGTATTTAGGCTACCACAAACTGTAAATTAGGCTTTGTTTTTTCACGCCAAATTTTCTTTATGAGATTATTGCTATATGTGTTGCAAAGTTTTAAGGTAACCCAAGAATATAGGCATCTAGGTAATTTCATTTTTAAGTGAGGTAGGGCCAGGCAGGCATCCGTCAGTGCCTCAGCAGCTCAGCCACCGGTTCAATTTTAAAACACTGGTTGGAAGCTGATCAAACAGAGTTCCAAAATGGAGCTATTATGAAATGTTAGATTGTCATCTTAACAGCTCAAACATCTCACAACAACAGCTGAACCAAACATGTCTGCGATATTATAATTCATAAACTTTTAACATACATAATTGCTGATACTGAAAAGATACTAAAACTAAAAGTTGTCTCAACCAAAAATGAAACAGTAATATGCAACTGTTGCCACTAATAACTTCATTCTTCAGTTCACAATCATTGTAAGATAACTTGGTGAATTGAGATACTAAACAAAAAATTGATGGTGACAAAAAGTATCGACGCCATGGCATTTTACGAAGGGAGTACAAAACCCATCTTCCGAAATCATGAAGACCTTACACCTTAATGGCATACTTCCTCAATGGATAGTACATCTCTTTCTTCTTCTCACGCTCGGTCTTCAAAGATGCCTATACAGCACCAAAATCAAACCAACCATTGCAAAAATGAAACATGAGATCAGACACAAATCAAATAAGATAAGCCTAAACAAACTATCAATTGAATTGCCAAATTCTTGAAATAGAAACAATGGTTCTACTCTAGTATTTGTTCTTAGCAAAGACAGCTTTAAGATTGAAAAACCAGAGGTTAACGAATTCAAGATGATAAAGGGCGAACAATAACTTTATATTGGGGGGGGGGGGGGGTGTTTAAATTCTTGTGCATCCGTAATTAAAAGGGAAAACAAGAAAATGAAACAAAACCCAAAATAAGCATAAAAACTTGTAACTGCCATAACATCATTGATCACATCCAAAATCAATAAAGTGAGATAGATATATGACAATAACCTAAATGCTCAACAACAATCAATCAGATAGTCAGCAACCAACAGCAAATAACTTCGCCTACCCTTGAGGTCATATTGAAAGCTTATAGCACAAAACAGTTTCACCATCATCGTCAGATGACTGAAAATTTCCCTAGCAAATAATCAAAAGATAGCTAACTTCCTAGCAATTCTAGCACAAAACCATTAGCAATATGGTGAAAAAAATAACAAGTTATCAATAATCAATGCCACAACAGTTAGAAAGACCTGACAATGCTCTTATTATTATCTCTTTTATGATCAAGAGTCCTTATCATTGTTCGACTAAGCAATTCTAGGTTTATAAAGATAGTCCGAGACATTAACCAATTTCAGAATAAAAGTCCTTACACATCATCTTATGTCTGCTGTATTCATTTTATGGGCCAAGGGAACCTTTAGGAAAATATTTTACTTTTTTAAAAACTAAGATAAAATCCTAATTTTACATTTATTCAATTCTTGTGGTTATATTTACCCACACCATAATAACTCTATTTTTTAACCTAACGTTCAAAACAACGAAGCAAAAGTTAGAAAATATGACTATTGTTTAACTTATCAAAAATTTAATTAAGACCCTAATTTTTTCACTTATTCAATTTTTAAGGTATAGCAACCCACACCCTAATAACTCTATTTTCAAATCCATCATTCAAAATAACGAAACAATAGTTAAAAAAAAACATCAGCAGTAAGCAAAAACGTAAGATCAAGATAACGTCTTTTTATGATCAGGGTACTTATTATACATTTCATTGTGTTAATTTTTAAGGCATTTTACATCCGAAAGGCGGGCGCCTCACCTTGCGTCTTGGGCACTAGGACACCATGGGACCTTGGGGCACCTTTTGCCTTTAATAACTTTGCAGATAACTATGTACATAGCTAAAAGTTGAATCTAAGGGGGCTTCCCATCAATTGTCTTCGATTGTCCCCCACCCCTAACGGAATCATTTTTTTTCATTAATCGCCTCACCCCGCTACTTCTTCACTCGGCAACTGGTCTCCACCTCACTCACATATCATCCCTTAATTTTCTAGTCTAACTACTGGCTGCTTCATCTTATAACTTCTAATTTTCACATAAAATTAAGACCCATCAAAACAAAATGCATCCATCACACAACAAACACAAGAAATAACCATACCAATCCCAAACTAACAAATAAAACTGACAAGATAATCAAAGAACTCCATAAAATTGAATAGTTTTACAAAAAACATAAAAAGTACCTGATGCTTAGTGAGGCGTCTACGAATAGCTCGGGTTTTCTTGGGACGCAAATCAAGAGGCAACAACTTCTTATTCTTATAAACTTCCCTCAAAGCCGCCTTCTGCTTCTGCGAAATCACAGTCAAAACCTGCGCTATCGATAGCCTCACCACCTTACTGTACCCATCAAAAACACAAACACACCATTAATAAATTGTTCTAATTCGACTTCACATAAAAATGTAACCAAAAATGGGTAGTTACATCTTGGAAAGCTTGTTGGGTGCACCACCAGTGACTTTAGCAACTCTGAGAAGTGCCAGCTCAGCTTTTAGGTCATTCAACTGACCTAATAGATCTGCCTTGGATTTGTTTCTAAGTTCATGAACCTTGATTCTTGCTGTTTTTAATCATAGTTTATAAAAAAAAAAGTTAGTACTGAGATTACAATTAACCAATTAAAATGGACAACGCAGAGAAAAAAGTTAATGAATAATTTAAGAACTTACCCATGGCTCTGTGTCTTCTTCTTCTTTTTTTGGCGCTCTGGAGAAAGATGGGACTAAAACAGAGAGATGAAGAGAAGTGTTCTTGATAGGTTTTATGTTGCGTTTTCTGCAAAACCCTAATTTTAGTTTACACGTGCGAGGATGACGGTTCTTTGGGCTTTAATTGCTTTCTGTTGTTTTGGGCTTCTTATTGTTGAGGCTTTTGAAAGTTGAGGAAATTACACCATTTATTAAAAAAAATAAAAAAAATTACAAAACTACATGTTGACTTTTTTCATTTACAAAAATTTTAATAATATTTATAAAAGTAAAAAATAATATCAAACATACGGTGTATACTGTGGGAATAATGTTAGTATACTAATAAACTAACATTATACCAAAATTATACTGACATTATACATACTGAAATTTTATTAATATTAAATAAAAATTTATCAAAATTACATCAAATCGTATACTAAAAATTAAATTAATAATATATCAAAATTATACAAACAGTATACCAAAAGTGTACACATCAAAATATACTGAAATTTTATTATTACATCAACATTACACCACATCGCATACTAAATATTAACCTAACAATATACTAAAATTATGCCAACAGTATACAAATTCTCTAGTTCATTATCAACTATAGTGAAAAGTACATATAAAATAAATATACATGTTATCAACTAGAAAATATATATATAAAAATTTATAATCGATATACCAAAAATATACTAAAATAATACCAATAATTATTTTTAAATTATCTGATTTATAGTTTTAATATTCCAAAATTATACCGAAATTATACAAATCGTACTTTTGTAATTAATTTTTATTTTTTGGTACTTTTGTAATTAATTTTAAATCAGTCGTATTTTTGTAAATAAAAAAAGTTTACAGGTACTTTTATAAATATTATTAAAATTTTAGGTATTTTTGTCATCATCCCTTGAAAGTTGGACTTATATGACTTAATTACACAAAATACTACAAATGGCTTACTTAATCTCAACATTACGGAGGTACGTTTCGTTTTACATAAATACAAGGTATTTTTTTAAAAAAAAAAACTTTTCATTTTATATAAAAATGTGGCCTCATTTATTTAGTCTTCTTTTCTTCTAAAATCATTTCAAAACAATCATCTCCTCCCTTCAATTTTACCAAATCTAACATATATAAGCTTATTTCCCTAACTCACAAATCAACAAACTCTAGATTTTAAATTCATATTCAATTTTAATCTTTTTTCACGTTTCCAGTCCTGACACTGGCTTCTTTCTATCCTTCTTTCCTCATGACCGGCGATTTGTTGTTCTCAGCAGCCGTTTGACGCACCAGTCCCGATGTCGGCTTTCTCTTTTCCTCCTTTCCACAAAATCGGCGATTGTTGTTGTCGGAGGTTGGTGGGACGGGGCTGTTATGGGAGGTTGTTGTTGGGGAGGAAATCGACTGTATGCTTTGGGAAGGAGGAGTTGGGTAGGATTGTTGAAGATGACGAGGGTATTAATGGAAATATATATAATTATAACGATGTCGATGCCGTTTTTGCAAGCTTCTGTCGTCGTATGCCCGCTGGCATCGCACACCATCGCCACAAGCCCGTTGTCGTTCGATTCAGTCAAATCGTTTTCATCTGTAAAATCAAATAAATGTTTCGGGTATTGGTTAACCAATGGTTAACCTTAGGTAAATTGTTAGTTGTCCTACAATGATGTTCTTGATTTTCTAATTTAAGTTTTTTTTCACTTGTGTATTTGTAATGGTTTGTTGGTTAATCAGAGGTTTATTAATAGTACACCAATTATTATTTTTAGTACACTATTAGTAAACGTTGGGTTAACTATTGGTAAACTTGTAATAAGGTTTATTTTAAATTTATCATTAATAAATCGTTAGTAAACTATTGGCAAACTTGAATTGTATATTTTAAACAAACTGTACTTTAAAAAAAATTGTAATACCGTTAGTGAACCGTGAGTAAATCGTTGATAAACTTACAGTTATTAATTTTTAGTATTATCATTAATAATTTTTTAGTAAACTGCATTTAAAACATAAATTATTTTTTAGTGTATCATTAGTAACCTGTTAATATACCGCTTGTTAATCAAAATAGTATTTTTGAGATAAAAAAAATGGAGAATAACCAAAATCATGGCAGGCTTTTCACTTGGCAAAATTTGGTTTCAAAATCTCGTATTGACAGATGTTTGATTTCAGCTTCTGCGTGATCTATTTGGCCGAATATGATTTTAATGGCTTTGTGTGGTGGCCATTCTGATCACATTCTTATTTGTTTCTGTTCGGGTAATGTTTTCGACTGGAGTCCTAAGCCTTTACGCTCTATAGATTCTTGGTGGGATCAAGCAGAGTTTGGTATTTTTCTAGAGGAGAATTGGCGTTCTATCTATGCTAATATCTCCTAATCTTATTCGGAGATTGAAGGAGTTTAGGCAGAAAATTAAGGCCTGAAATTTGGAAGTTTTTGGTAGTCTGAATAGAAAAATTAGTGATATAATTATGAGCAAATCTTATCTATGGATTAGCTGCATAATTGGGTACCCAAACAGAAGAGGAAAGGGTTATTTATGATCGGCTTCGTAGTGATTTATGGAAAGTTGAAAAATGTGTGGATTCCTTGTGGGTGTAGAAATCTAGGGTTAAATTGGAACATTGAGGGTGATAGATATACAAAGTTTTTCCATAGTATGGCATCCTCGTATTATAGGAATAACCATACTTCGTCTATTCTGGTGGATGGGGTAACTTATACGGAACCTAGAGATGTCAGATTTCATATAAGGAATTTCTATAACTCTCTCTATAGTCGGAATAATGGAGTTTGTTTTGATATCACGGGTCTTTATTTTGCTCAGAATGCCGAGGTTGTTTCCTTGATTAAGTTGTTTGATGAGGCTGAGATCTTCAAAGCTCTTACTTCTTGCAGTGTGAATAAGGCTCCAGGGCCAGATGGATTCAACTTTTACTTCTACCAAAGAGCTTGGTTGGTGATGAAGGATATAATTATTGATTTTTTCTGGAAATTTCATGGATTTAGTACTCTACCAAAAGGAATTAATTCTTCCTTTATGGTTCTGGTTCCTAAGATGGAGAGGTCTTCCAACATCCAAGATTATCATCCTATTAGTCTGGTTAATGGATTCTATAAGATGCTTTTTAAAACTCTTAGCAAGAGGCTAGCACCTATTCTTTTGGATGTGATCTCAGATATCAACATGTCTTTCTTAATAAAGAAGTATTCTGGAATGTTCTATGATAGTAATGAGCTTATTCATATTACTACAAGGAAAAAGAATAAGTTGCTTGTTCTGAAGTTGGATTTTTATAAAACTTTTGACAGTATTGATTGGGAGTATTTGTTCTCAGTTATACGTTGTATGTATTTTCTTGAGAAATGGATTGATTGGATTTCGTGTTGTCGTTCATCGGCTACTACGAAAATTCTTATTAATGGTAGCCCAATTGACCCGATTTCTTTAAAGAGGGGTGTTCGACAGGGGGATCCGATTTCAGCTTATTTATTTGTTATTACTGTGGAGGGTTTGAAGCGCATCTTAGACAAATAAGATGTTTCGGGTTTTACCAAGGGTTTCTTTTTGCTCCTAGACATGATCTTATCTCATTGTTGTAATTTGCAGATGATACTATTTTATATCTCCCTTATGATATCGAGCAACTTAGAAATTTGATCTGTATTCTACACTGCTTTGAGTTGATCTTTGGATTAACTATTAATTTCCATAAAAGCTCCATTATGGGAATTACTATTTATTGTCAGCGACTAATTTGGTTGGGTGTAAGATGGAGTCCTTTCCAATAAGATATTTGGGTCTTCCATTATCCAATAGAAGGTTGTCTTTAGGTACTTGGAATTTTGTTGTGGAGCGCTTTAAGTTGCATCTAGCACAGTGGAAAGACAATCTACTTTCTCCTGCAGGAAGGTTAGTTTTTATTAAATTGGTTATGTTAGCATTCTGGTTTATTTTATATATCTTTTAAGTATGCATGGCTTAACGCATAATAAATTTGAATCATATATGATGAGATTTTTGTGGAAGGATGATGTGAACTGTCAAGTTTTGTGTAAGGTTTCTTGGAGTGTTATTTGTCAAGATTTTAATAAAGAGGGCATGAGGATGGTTAACCTTCATATTTTAAACAAGGGTTTGTTGTTCAAATGGATTTGGAAATTAAGGACAGCAGTCTACTTGGTCCAAAGTTTTCTCTAATTCTTCTTCAGTTATGGATTGGAATTTTCTTTTGCATGGCGATGCAAAGTAATTATCTTTTATATGGAAATGTTTAGAAATTTGTGTTGCAATGATGCTGTGAATAAGAACAATTTTGTCAACAATTTGAAGTATATTGTGGGTGAGGGGAATGATACATCATTTTGGAACGATAATTGGATGGGTAATGGTCTGGCAACATTGCTTTTTTCCTCGGCTTTATAATCTTTCCAACAAAAAAAAAACAACTATTAACGACGTCTGATATGATAGTTGGTGATGGAGACGTCCTTTAAGGGGAAACGAACTCCTCCTACTTGTTGATTTGCAAGTGATTTTTGGTTCGATTATTTATACTATGGATCGTAAAGACGAAGTTTTATGGAAGTCTACTTCGGGTGTGTTTAGTTCAACTTCTTTTTGTAAACTTCATGGTAGTGTTGGAGATAGAAGTGATGCACCTGCTGTTCGTCATCCGTTTTTGGGAGCACTGCTGATCGATTTTCAATTTATGTTAATGTCTGGTCTTAGGCTTCTGTTACAGTTCAATTAAGGGTTGTTGCTTCTGCTCGTTTATGAGTTGTTGATACATACCGTCTAGGAACTGTTAAGAGAGCTGTTAGTGAAGCACGGAGAAGGGGAGCTGCTGATGTTCAAATAACGCCGACAAGAACTTATGTGAATCAGTACGATGTGGGTTTTATGGAGGGAATGGCTGATGTCGTTCATGATGATTTTCAAGTTCATGTTCAATAAGAACATAGCGGGGCTATTTTGTCTGTCTTGTTTAATCCGTTCAAGCATGTCTAGAAATCTATAGCGTCTCCACGAGTTAAGTTTTTTCGTTGGCTTGCTACTCATGACAGAGTTCCTTCACTGTATTTTTTGACATTCGTTCTATAGTTTCTTTGGAGAACTCTGTTTGCTCTATTTGTGATGTAGTGGAAACACAAACGCACATTTTTATTCATTATAGTTCGGCCTAATCACTCAAAAACCCCTCACCTTTAAATTTTTTTTCAATTCCACCCCGACGTTGAAAATTTGTCAATTTTACCCACTTTTGAATTTTCCGTTTTCAATTGTACCCCAATATTTTAATTTTTGTTAATTTTTTTACTTAAATGATGAAATCATTCAATTAATTAAGTCTAAACATGAAATTAAATTCTTTTTTATTCAAAAAAGTACAAATAAGTCCTTTATTTTTAAAAACTAACTAAAAACCATAATCAAATTAACACTAATTTAAATTCTTAATTAATTTAATTAAATTTAAATAAATTTTAAAAATATACAATCAATATATGCGAGACATGGAGAATGTTTTAAACAAATTTCCAAACGCAAAAGACGTTAATTTAATTTTTCAGGGTACAATTGAAACACAAAAATGCAAAATAGGGTAAAATTGACAAATTTTCAACGTCAGGGTATGATTGAAAAGGGGCTAAAAGGTCGGGTTTTTTTTAAGACATTAGACCTTATAGTTTTACTAGAAACATTTGGTGTGACATTCTTCAGAAACTCGATGTGGTTTGAATTTTCCCTCAATCTTTACAGATTTTATGTTGCAATGGCATAATATAAATCTAAGAGGTCCATATTGGAAACTTTGACATGTTATTTGGATGCTTGCGATTTGGAAAATTACAATTCAGTAGAAGGCTTTAGATAAAAATGTTGTGGTTTTTGGTTGTTTTTTCAGGGCAGTGTGGTTATATAAAAAATGTGATAGGAATTTTGCTTATTCGACTATAGATAACTTTAGAAATTCTTTATGATTTTGTTGCAAGACTTTTGATTTTACCTTAACTTTAAATCGTAGTTTTTAGTATGCCTCTTTAAATATGCAACTTTTTATGTAAAAATTAATAGTTTAGATTTTATGACATTTGTTGTGGTCTTTAATATATAAATTATTTATAAAAAATTAACAATATTCTAAAGGGAAAGTCCCAATTTTTTTCTTAATATCAATTTAGGTTTGGCTAGCTATATGGGTTTATAGCTCAACCAACAAAATTAGCTATCATATATTAATTTCCACTCGCTTTAATTCCATTTCAAAATCACATGGGATTATTTTAAACAAATTTATCAAATTAATAAATTATTTATTAATATCATAAATTTGTTTAAAATAATCCCATGTGATTTTGAAATGGAATTAAAGCGAGTGGAAATTAATATATGATAGCTAATTTTGTTGGTTGAGCTATAAACCCATATAGCTAGCCAAACCTAAATTGATAATTAAACCCAAGTAGTCCTCTCACATATATAGAAAACTCAATGATATGTTAATAATAAGAGCGGACAGATTTATGACTTCGCCTACACAACCCCCATGCTATAACTAGTGGTAGTAATCATATCATACAAAGTATTAATAACCCCACCATCTTAATTAATTAATTAATTTAAAACTTTACTTATTTATGAAAAGTTAATCACAACTTTGAAGGGTCCAAAACTAAACTTATAATCTCATATAGGGTGTGTGTATCAGTCGGTTTGGTTATTAAACTAAACCAAATCGAATTACTATACCTGGAACTTTCCATTTTTTATACTTGTAATTATAACCGATTTATATATAACTGAATTATAATCAAATTAAAATAATTATTTCCTTCAATAGGTTAATTTGACTAATCGAATAACCCAATTTCATCAATATAAATTATTTAGAAAATTGATTTTAGTGTTAATTAGTTACATGTAAATTTATTGGAAAATTGACATCTAAATTCAGTAAAATTATAAAAATATCTTAAATTTCTAAAAAAAAGGTTACAAAAATGAACGGTATTAACCGATTTTTTTAAAATTGTTAACCATAAAAAAACTAAATTAACCGAAAATCGAACCAAATTAAAATTTTGATTTGATTCAATCCATTAATTTATTATATCCGAATAGTGCACCCTAGTCTCATATTCTACACTATAATTACTTTCCATGTGGGTCCAGTTTTTCTTCTTCTTCCTTTCATTCTTCAAAAGGAGTTTGTGCATTATTTTCGTTATATATAGTCTCATAAAAATATAATTTCACTGAAATTCAAGAAAAAATCTAGAACAATGAAGAAATTAGATTTTTTCTGTTCTTCTCCTTCATCAACTTCTATATGTTCTAGCGTAGATCATCGTTCCATGGTTCGCCACGGAACTCGACCTATCGATCACCATCACCTTCATCATCATCTTTACGATACTTCAAAACCTAATTTTTCTTCTTGTTCTTCATTATCTCAGTTACCCATTAATCCAAAACCTAATTCTCCTGCGAAACGAAGCAATTTTCAGAGATCGAAAAGCTCGGCTGATTATAAGTATTCCGCAGCTAATTACAAGCGAAGTGATGATAATAATAATAACAATTTACGTAGAAAAAGTTCGGCAGATGTAAGAGATTTTGAGAAAACTAAAGCAACCGAGTCTTCTAGGTATCTTTTGAGTGATAACGTGGCTTATATTGATTGGATTTCACCGTCGGATGCTCTGATTCTTGATCCTCATCAGAATTTATATTCCAAGGCTAAAGAAAGAAGATCAAGTGCTAGCATTTCAGAAAATGTTACTCCTGCTTTGAAATCGTCTTCCTCAACTCGCTCACATGACCAGGTTCTTGATGATATTTAAGTTTAATGAACATTATTAAAGCATAAACTATTATGTTTTTAATTAGTTAATCTTGGTGTTAATTATATATGTTTAATTAATTATGCAGCAAGTTGTGGTTTTGTGGGTGTCAATTCATTGCAAGGGGTGTGAAGGAAAAGTTCGAAAGCATATATCCAAAATGGAAGGTGAGTTAATTTGTAGTATTTTTCAATTTTTATTTTTGGTAAAATCTCTAGTTTCAATCCAATATTCCAGTATCGGAATGATTTTCCGGCGTCTGAATGATTTTAATATCAATTGAATTACATCATATTGATAATTCTAGTTATAAGTTTATGATTACAGCTGTGCAAAAATTAAGCCGAATAACCAATTAAACAGACAAACTAGGTTCGATTTGAAATGATAAAAAAATTGACTCGATTTTATACTATGAATAAGGAAAATGAATTGACTAAAAAATAGATTACCTTGCCGATTCGGTTCAATTTAATTTGAAATGTACAATTATAAAATTAGTTTGTTCGATTTTAAAAATAATAATTAATTTAACTTATACTGAGAGTAAAAGAATTTTGTGCATTTTCAATATAGAATTGAGAATCACTCAAGTTCAATGAACTTGAGGGGCTCATATTCACGATTTATACCGTTCATTTTAAAATGAACGGTGTAAAATGAACGGTGTAGATTAATTTGATACAAACTTATTGATCTGGTTAATTTGATTCAATTTAAAAATTTAAAACTTTCTATAAAAGTAATTTGATGCGATGGATTGGATTTTAAACCGAGTGAACATCATAATTAAGAAATGTACTTGTTTTTCTTGTATTGAAAATTTGGGCAGGAGTGACATCATTCAGTATAGATATGGCGACCAAGAAGGTAACGGTGGTCGGGAATGTGAGTCCATCGAGTGTCGTTGCCAGCGTGTCAAAGGTGAAGAAAGCACTGCTCTGGCCATCTCCGACATCATCAACTCCATCCCCTTCTCTCCCATGGTCCACTTGATCAACACTTATCGATAATTAATAAGATAAATAGTTATAGTTTTCCATTTTTCATAATTTTTATGTGTTTGAATTTTAGTTGTTTAATTAGATGTTTAATTTATCAAGAACCCTAGTTTTGTTAGTTAGAAAAATGTAAATTTTTACTCCTATTATGTCATGAACAGAATCATATAAATGAATCTAAACCCTAATTTAGAATATTAATAAAAGAATATTATGGTGTTTGAACTTTTTTAAATTTACAGTTTTAGTATTAGCGGTATGTGCAAATAATATGCCTTCCTATATGGCACTAAAGTAGAAATATATATAAAAAAATTCAAAAAAACAATTCATGATATGATTACTTAAAATAGTTTGCAACCAGTTCTATTATCGGACGTTCAATCCAATTCAGTTCAATTTAAATTGATTTAATTTTTAGATGGCTACATATTTGGTCAGTTATCGGTTTAACCGGATAACCCGATCCAATTTTTAATCATCGGTTAGAAGGTGGTCACCCACTTTGTCTACATTTAATGATGATACGAGCACATGAGTTGTTATGCATTTTTAAGAATGAGAAAAGAGTAGAGAAAGTGTATAGAGCATAACAATGATAAGAGTGTGCAACAAGGCATGCGAATGTACGCACAAGGCAATGGTGCGCAATCATGGACAACAAGGTGGTTGTTATTTGGGACACAAACATTACACACTTTTATTTCCAGTATGTCTTATGGATTGGTTTTTGGAAAACTCTTACTTAGATCCGGGTCATAATTTTAATAAAAATGAAAAAAAAATTAGGAGAAGAAAAAGATAGTTCTCGGAGATTAATATATAATATATGGGTTTATATATATATATATATAAATATAACGATATGTATAGTGACAGTATTTACATTTATACATCCAACCAAAACTTTAATTATAAATTTTCTCTTTTTTATTGTTAACTTAATACTTATACGCCTTTAATAGTTTGTTAGAAGCTTTGTGGTAGTTTTTAATAATGTTCAGATACAGACTTTTTTTTTGGATGAATAATAATATGTATTAAAGAGCAACAAAAAGTGGTTAAAAAATTCCAAAAATTAAACTTGGGCACAAAAAATAACCTTTGAAAAAGACGCACTAAAGGCTGCGACTCAAGAAGGAGGCAAAAATGGAGATACATCAATAAAAAAAAAATACAATCCAAATTTCTATAAAATTTTAAACCCGAATAATAGGGGTGAGCAAGAACCGAATCAAACCGAAAACCGAACCAAACTTTGTTGTTTGGTTCGGTTTTCGGTGAAAACGGTTTGGTTTGGTTTCTACTCTAGGTGAAGTTTGGTGTTCGGTGTTCGGTTTGGTTTGGATGTTTTGAAAACCGAACCGACCGAAAAAACGAATTAACAGAATTTTAATATAAAATATATATTTTTAAAAAATAATATACATATATACTTATATTTATATGTTTTTTGTCTTTATATCTTAATTATTATTGATATATGAGTTAATAATTGTTATTTAAACATATATGGAAGTTTATTAGACTCTAATTATTTAATATTTCAATTAATTTTAATATAAAAAATTTTAAAAAAATAAACAATGGTGAAATTCGGTTTTAATCGAACCGAACCGTACCGAACCGAAATTTTCTGGTTCGGTTCGGTTTTTTCACCTCCAAACTAAAAGTTCGGTTTGGGAATTTTTCAAACCGAAAACTTAAAAAACCGAAAAATTTCCAACCGAACCGAACCGACCGATGCTCACCCCTACCGAATAAGAAAAATTAGACTTGACGTAGAACTCAGCCGTAATTAAAAATATATTAAATAGTAATATTTAATTTTTAAAAATTTAAAATTAATATAAATATATCATAGTGGCTGGATTTCTTATAATCTATAACCAATTATGCTATTTATCAAACTAAAATACAAAAAAAAATATCCGGTTAATTTTTTCGAAACAAATTTAAACTGATGTGGTTGACATGATCATTTTAACAAATAATCGGATTTCTCAAATTATATGTGTTAGGTTTTGGTTTTAAATTCTAGAAACATTTTTTTATATCTTTTAACATTTGTTATATTTTATAAAATTGTTTCATATTAAAATAAAAAAATTTATATTAAAAGATAGACAATATCAAAACAACCGTCATTACTATTAATTATTTCTTTTTAGATATTTTTATATTGTTTCACATATAAAATTTTAAAATAATAAAAAATGAGTTTAAACTTCTTTACAATAAAAAATTAGAAATAATTGAATTACTTTTTATCTAAGATTATAAATTTTCTCTTATCATATTAAACCAATTATATATTTTAAAATATAGACCTAATGCCTTCAAACACCCTAACATTTTACCCCCTTCTCAATCCTATTCTGACGTTAAAAACTGGTCAATTTACCCTATTTCATATTTTTGTGTTTATTTCAATTGTATATTAAATTCATTTTTTAAATTGACGTCTTTTTTTTTGGAAAAAATTCAAAAATGTTCCCCATGTCTAGAATATATTAATTGTATGTATTTAAACTTTATTTAGATTTAGTTAAAATTAATTAAGAATTAAAACTAGTTTTAATTTGATTATGGTTTTTAATTAGTTTTTAAAAATAAAGGACTTATTTGTACTATTTTAATTAATGTAAAAAAAAAATCACGAACTTTACACGTTTCCCCATATTAATCACGCAGTTTAAATTTTCTCATTTTCATGCACGAACTACCACTTTTTTCAAATTCATGCACGGTGTTGAGGTGACATTCATTCATTGGTGTAAAATGACTTTCACCTCAGCGAATTACACCAATGGGGTCATGACACCTTAGCACTGTGCATGAATTTGAGAAAAAGAAAGTGGTAGTTCGCGCATGAAAATGAGAAAATTTAAACTGCGTGATTAAAATGAGAAAATGTGTAAAGTTGGTGAACTTTTATAACATTAACCCTTTTAAATAAAAATGAATTTAATTTTATATTTAATCTTAGTTAATTGAATGATTTCATCATTTAAATAAAAAAATTGACAAAAATTGAATTGGGAGTACATCTCAAGTTTGATGCCCTACTCCATCCTTATCAACCTCGCTGTTGTTCGTCCTCCTTCTATGACAGATGGGAATGATAATCCTTTATTGGAATCTCACTGCTAACGGAAAATTTAGTGTTAATTCTACTTACAACATGTAGAATATAACTCATTGGGATGATGGTAACAAAAATTGGAAGTGTATTTGGAAATGGCCGGGAGCGTCGAAAGTTCGTACAATGCTTTGGTTGGCAGCTTGGAAGAATCTGCTGACGAACTTTGAACGAGGTCGTCGGCACATGACCGAAGATACTTCTTGTTGTGCTTGCGGCTACCATACCGAAGACACGGATCATGTTCTCAAAAATTGTCCTATTGATAGGGAAGTTTGGAGGAAAGTCTTAATTCCTAACAACAGTTCTTATCATGTTTTTTTTATCATGCCTTTAGATGAATGATTTTTTTGTAATCTACAGGGTCTTAATAACAGGCATGAAGTTGAGAATTGGACCATCACCTTTGGTCTCATTTGCTGGAACACGCTCGAACATGAAGCTAATAACAACAATTTAGTCTTCAATAATGTTAATCGCAGCTCGAACACGCTCGTCCTTGAGATTCACAGGATGTTTGAGTACACCGTTCAAGCCCAGCATTTCTACTTGCTCTCGAATCCAGGTCTGAATAGCAAGGAGGAGATCTGAATCGGTTGGTCTCCTCCTCCTGCCCTCATCAAGATTAACACGGACGAAGCTGTGTGCCTCCCGGATAACAACGCTGCATCAAGCAGCGGCATTGCTAGGAACAACAACGAGGATTGGGCTTTTGGTTTCAGTAGATTGATTGGCAGTTGTTCTGTTCTCTAAGCTGAACTTTGGAGTACTTTGGATGGTTCAGAGTTGGCTTAGAACAAGGGGCTCAGAAAATATCATTCTTGAGTTAGATAGCAAGTCGGCGGTTGATGCTATCATTCAGAACGACACTCATATTAATGCCAATTCAAATTTGCTGATGGCTATCAAAAGCATTTTGAGACGGGACTGGCAAGTCTTTATTCAGCATGTTCACAGAGAAGGAAACCGTCGTGCGGATAGCATGACGAGTTTTGGCTTCTCTTTGCCTTTAGGATTACACACCTATGATATCATGTCTGCTGATATGTTTAAGTTTTTCATTGATGATATTGGTGTGTTGCTGCCCCGTATGTGTCGTTCACCTTGGTCAGCTCTCCTTTGTATCAAAAAATAGAAAAGTTCCAAAATAGTGATATAAAATCACGCCAAAACAGCGATTACAAATCACGTCAAAATAATGATAAAAAATCATGCTAAAATCTAAATAGCACGGATACAGAAATGACACAAAAAAATATACATGACATACTTTTAAAATAATAAAAATATTATTGGATGTTCAAATTGAAAATCCCATAACTTTCTTTGGTTTCTATCTCAACACAGATTAAACATCTGTTACTATTATACGCCGTGTCTCACCACGGAGAGGAGACCGAAGAAGACCGGTTACATTACACTAGAGGTGGCAATTTTCACCCATACCCATTTACCCACCCATACCCACTCATTGTATAAAGGGTATGGGTTATAAAAGGGTAGTTATATGTTAAATGGGTAGTAAATGGGTAAAAATCTTTCAACCCATTAAAATAAGGATTATAAAAGGGTTTGACATGGGTACCCACGATTTACCCATAATAATTCAATAATCAAAATTGGTTGAATGACACGTGTAAATTTAAGAGTATTTGAATTTTTTTAGAATATCAAATAAATTTTAAATTTCTAAATCAATATTCAAAAGTCATAATGAACCAAAATATTTTTTTTCAAAAATAATTTTTTTTCAGAAATTTTTTTTTTCGGAAAATTTTTTTTTCCATAAATATTTTTTTTCGGAAAATATTTTTTTTCCAGAAAATATTTTTTTCCATAAAATATTTTTTTTCCAGAAAATAATTATTTTTTCCAGATAATATTTTTTTTTCGGAAAATATTCTCTCTAAAAATTTCTCTCTAAAATTCATTAATTCTCACAAGATGTACAATTAAAATGAAATAAAATTTATATTTTAAAAAATCAATTTTAACATTATGCATATAAATGGGTTAATGGGTGGGTTATGGTCATATAGAATTATAAGGGTATGGGCACCCATATAAATTAAAATGGATCATAAATGGGTAGATTACCTATTTATAACCCTACCCATTTAAACCCAACCCATACCCACCCAAACCCACCCATTTGCCACCTCTACATTACACCAAAGTAAGTTTTTGATTTAAAGCTACAGTTGATAGGTAGATTTTTTTTCTCTACAAGTTGGTCAATTAAAATTTGAAAAAAGTAAAACAGGGTTCTCTTGCCAACTTCCTATATACGTATTAGTGCAAAATTATCTAGAAAAAGCATTTTTCTTTCTTTTTTGGAAGAATGTGCCATCCTCACAAAAAAGACCAAATGATGACACTTTTTAATTATTTTATGTATGGGTTGTGGGATTGTTTGTTTTTCTCCTCATGTCAATTTCTTCCATTGTTTGGATTTTGCTTTTTGCAACCTTTCTCAACTTTATTATGTGGGGCTAAAAACCTCGATGGTACTAAATACTTTTTTATGTGAATTTAAATACCTTATTTTTAATTTATACTCTGGATAACATTTGTTTTAATTTTATTTTAGGCGATGATATTTTATAATAGGCTTAACCCATATAGAGGTCCCTGTACTTTACACATTTTTTTCTGTAGGTCCTTATACTTCATTTTTGTATTATTTGATCCCTTTACTTACCTATTTTTGATTTTCAGGTCCTTTATGAATTTTTTCCGGTCCTTTTGTGTGGCTGGAGGAAACAAAAATTGTAAGTAGAGGGACTGAAAGAAATAAAAATTGTAAGTAGAGGGACTGGAAAAAATTCGCAAAGGACCTGGAAATCAAAAATAGGTAAGTAGAAGGACCAGATAATACAAAAATGAAGTATAAGGACCTACAGAAAAAAAAGTGTAAAGTACAGGGACCTCTATATGGATTTGGCCTTTATAATATTCATTAATTGCTTCTGCCATGAAATCAAAGCGAGAATATTTTTCATATACATGACTACTCAATTGCCAGGTTTAATTCACAAAAATCTTAATGGTACCAATTTTTTTCTTTATATATCTCTTTGGTATCAAATTTTTCTTATATACCAATTTGGCCCTTCTTTTAAATCTGCCAATTTGAAGTGACAAATTAAATGGACAAACACATGAATAATATTTTCACTCTGATTACCACGTCAGAAGCAATGGGCATAATATATATATATATATATATATATATATATATATATATATATATATATATATATATATGATTAGGTGAAGAAAGGAAGCAAATTCCAAACAGTCTATGATATTGAAATCTAATTGTCCTATTATTTCCCTTTCATTTACACTCTTTTTCCTTTCGCCGAATGGTTTGAACTTTAGTTCGTTTGACTAACTTTTGGACGGCTGCAACTTATAGATATGAAGAAGAATTATATATATATCTTCATGCAAATTTGGTGATTTTGATCGGCGCACTATATATCTTTTGTAAATTATATGCCTTTATGGAGTCTAAAGCTTTGCATGATTTGCGCAAAAAGAAAATAATTAGAACTACATTGGTTAATCATTAAGATATATAATTAAGATGAGTTACCATTGAATTCTTATTTTTAAGTTCATTTTTAGATCATATAATTTTTTAGTATAATCGAATTCACCGTATATATCGTAATGGAATATATTGCATTCACTTATGCGATTTTATTAGTATCACATTACATTATATTTTTATTGTGGTAAATTATAAAACATAACCTTAGATATGCAATGACTGTATTGTTCATCGTCGGTTTATTTCTTGTTAGGTTGAAACTATTTTCTTGAATTTCAGAGTTAGTTAGACAAGGATTTTCGCATCGAGTTAGTCGAGAAAAGAATCCACCCGTTGTGCTTTTTTTTATTTATGATCCAACTTTTCAAAAAAAAATTCCGGCATAATTTTAATAGACATATTTCAATTCTACCAGCTGTATATATTTATAAAATAAAAACACGCGCCTTTTTAATTTTTTATTTATTTATGACCAAACCTATTCTTTTTCAATTAAAAAATTTACCAAAATTAGGTGATGTAATTAAAGGGTAGACCTTTATATTCATTGTTTGGTGGGTTAATCCATTTTAAGACCTTTTGATTTTATGTTTTTTTGTTTATCCGATCCCTGAACTTTCAGTTGGTTTTATCCAGTCCTTTAATTTTATATTTTTTTATATGATCCCTGAACTTTCATTTGGTTTTATTTGTTTCCTAAACTTTGATTTTTCGCTTCCTCGAGTCCTTAAACGGGCATCTTTTTGAGGACTTGAGGAATCGAAAAATTCAAAGTTTAAGGATCATATATGATCAAAAATTTAAATTTAATTTTTATATAAAACTGAATAGAAGTTCAGGAACTAGATAAATAAAAACAATAAAATTAATAGATAAGATAAAATCAAATAAAAATTCAGAGACCAAATAAACAAACACAAAGTTAAAAGGCCTTACCATAGGTTGCTCCTTGTTTGGTTGATTTTTCACTAAAGGGGGGACAAATTGTCAAAATGGGACAAATTGTCTATAATAACTGAATTCGTGTACTGATTTATTTATAAAGTTAATTTATATATTAATTATCCATTTTTTATAAATTGAGAGGGCATATTGCCATTTAAATCCATAAAAATAGTTAAATTTAACTAATTAAAGTAAAGCTATCAAATGGGAAATTGATTGTAAAAGACAAATAGAAACTATCAGAAACTTAATGAAACAAAACTAAAACAGTCACAAACTCGCCTCAATCCAAACAAATTTGAAGAAAGTGGCAAGCAAATTTTTGATGTGCATATAATTTAGTGTAGTGTAGTGCTAGTTTCTGCATTGAAGAAACTTGAAAAAGATAGACCAAATAGAAAGGGTCCAAAGTTCAGAGTGTTATCCAAAATGATTTTGTTTTGTTTCTCTCCTTTTTGAGACATGAATCCTAATATGTTGCCTGTAATTGAAAATTTGGAGTTTTGCTTTGGTATTATTGATAAACACTCTTATATAATAGCGGTGTAAGTAGAAATGGCCACGGTTCATAACCCGACGGTTTCGATTCATAAGCGCCGGATCACGGTTCAAAATAAAAGAGAACCGGCCCTGAACTGTCCTTTGAACGGTTCCGAGACAGTTCGGAACCGGCCGGTTCCGGTTCAGATTCCGGCCGGTGCGAAAAGTAAAAAGAAAACATTTTACATAAATTTAAACTAAATATTTTGAATTAAGCTACAATCAAAATTAAACTTAGTATAAATAATTTATTTTACTTAGATCTAAAATTTTAATTTACTTTACCGTAAATTTTAATATTTAATTATTTATATATAATATAATCATATATTGTTATAAAAATAAAATAAAATTGATGGCTAGTATTTAAAAGGAATGACAAATTAAAATATAGTAAATATAAATAAAAAATATTTTATATATTTATAGTTGTATATAATATAAATAAACATAGTATGATAATTTTATAATTAATCATATAAATCATATATAATATATAATTTGAGTTATATATTTTTTAAAATATACGGTTCAGACTCTTTAACCGCCGGTTCACAGTTCAAAAAAATTAAAACCGGTCCGGAACCGGTTTTCGTACGGTTCTGGGACGGTTTTAGTCCGGTTCCGGATTTGACCGGTCCCGGGCCGGTTCACGGGCTGACCCGGCCAATGGCCAGCTCTAGATGTAAGAGGTGCATCTAGAGAGAGAAACAATTATCTAGAAAGAGAAAGCCTATTTTTTTTTAATTTCGAGCACATGAGACGGTGATCTTCGGCTTTTAGCCGGATATCATTGTCTTTTAACTCGTTTATTGATTTTCCTTACCTTTTTGAATAAATTACTTCGTTCTTTAAAGTTTTATGTGATTTTCCGTGAATCTTGTTTGACAGATTGTGTTTTATAGAATCTTGGATCGTTCAAATTTTATAGCGTTTGTTCCAATTTTATATTTAAGTTTTTGATGATTCAAATTGTTTCAATCGTTTGAAATATATTAACAGTGGAATAAGAGAATAGAAATTTTAAGGTACAATTTATGTCAGGGAATTCTCAACATTTGTAATTTTCCTGAATATTTCACACCTGTAAACTTTGTGTCTCTCAGAGTCTATTTTTGTTTCGTTTTTTGTCGTAAATCGATTATAGTATTTCGGTTTACTTTTTATTGTTTATAATTTAGATCTACGATGTACTTTGACAATTTAAATTGTAATCTATTTTTTATCTTCATATATTATCATTGGTTAAAAAAAAGAGATAAACACTATCAAATTATCACCAGTGAATTAAGCTAATTGGATGAGATGAAAACTTTGTAAAACACAAAAGTTGTAATTGCAAGGATGCAATCGAATTGAGTGAATTCCCAATTCAAGTTCGAATATCAATATATTTTCATGAGTCTAATCAAGTTATAACTATTTGTTTATGTACATATAATTATACATATTTATAATAATACTAATAATTTATATTAAAATTTAATTTTAATTTTTTTTATATAAGGGATAATACTCTTTCCGTCCCAAATTGATAGGCAGTTTAGGACAAATACAAGTTTTAAGAAATTATACTTATCAAGATAAAATGAGTAAATTTATAAACAAATACCACACTTGCCCTCATTTATTATAGTAGCAATTTTGTCTTTTAGCATCTTTTGTGTTATTTTCAATGCATTCAACTATAATTAATGAGGATATATATGACAATTAAACATTCAAGTAATAAATTGCTGCCTATAATTTGGGACAAAAAAAATGAAAATAGTGCTATTAATTTAGGACGGAGGGAGTACTATTTACATCCTGATATTATTTTATGCTTAATAGTTTTTTCATAATTTTTTAAAAGTCATTTGTTTTCCTCTCGATGTTTGGTCCAAATTCACTAATATATTCTTTTTTTAGTTAAAAGGGTTTTGTTTTGTTTTTTTTTTTTTTGTAAAAAGTTAAATTTAGTTTAGCCAATGAATTTATTTTTCTTTCAAAAAATTCATGAACTTATAAAATCATTAAAATATCCAAATAGATTTATATAATTTTGTTAAAATGATTTGATAAACAATAAAATATTTAGGGAAGTACACATATCACCTTTTATTAAAACTTATTTAAAAAATATTTTAAACTTTAAAAATTACACTTCATATTAACTACTTAATCATTTTTTTACTTTCTTTAAATTTTTATTTATAAAAACACTGCATCAAAATAAAACACTAGAAAAATATTAATAATATACCACCGGAGTTCGGTGACCAATCACCGAAATTGGGCTGATTTTTTTTCGATCGGCGGAAGTCAACATGTGATATGTTCACTGTTGACTTTGTTGACTGGTATGTATGAGTGTTTTTTTAGGTGTATTTTAAATGTTTTTTGAATGTTTTCGATGTATTTTTTATTTTTATTAACTGTGATGTATGAGTATTTTTAAGTGTTTTTTGTTTGTTTTTATTTTTTTTTCGGTGTATTTTTCATTGGTTCTTGGCAAACTAATACCAAAAAGTAAACTAAAAATAAACCGACTTAATTTCTTTCGATTCTTTTCCTGTATTTTTAATCCAGTATTTTTGTAAATAATTTTTTTTAGCACTTTGAGAATTTTTTTCTTCCTAGTGGGTTTGCAATTATTTTTTTCGGGTAGTTTTAAAAATAACCCCTAAAATATTTATATAATTACATTTAATAAAAAATCACGATTAAAGTTAATTATTTTTTAAAAATAAATTGCACCTAATGTGTTATGTTCGGTTCTATTAGCAAGTTTCATAGTACAATATGTTTTTGATATTTTTGAATCATATGAAATTTAAATTTTAAACTAAACAAAATATATGAAATTCTAAACTTCTTAATGAACTAACTTATTTAATATTTATTAATTTTTGATGTTTTTAATTTTGTTTGATAAAAAATTATTTTATCTTATTTTATAATATTTTAATAAATTAAAATGTTATGGTTGGATAAATAATTTAAAATTATTTAATATATTTTTGAATTTTTAAGTAATTTATGGACTTATTTAAAAGAAAAATAAATTTAAGGGTTAAACAGAACTTTATTTTTTACAAACAGATCCTTCAATCAAGGGTATCAGGGAATAAACATTTGACTTTTTAAAAGTTGTGGGAAACTAGTGATAATGACCTAATATTAGGGGGACTCGATAATTATAACTATAATAATAATAGAGTTGACTCAATCGAATCAAACTCCATTCCCAATTATTCTACCGGGCTCATACTCGAGTTTTTAAATTAAAACTTAACCGCATTCAAGTCAAATTTCATTTTTTAGACTTAAGCCAAGCTAGTCCTTGATAATGATTCGTCTCGACTTTCGACTTTCGACTTGGTTACCCCTTCTCAATGGGATATAATTACCATGAGTAGACCCTTGTTAGGGTGCAGACATCCTAATTAAACAAATTCTCGTGATCAAGAGATACATAACACTCGAATAACAATGTCTCTCAAGGATGAGATGTGAGTTAATCTCTCGGATCAGAGCTTTCATATCAAGTGGTAAGGCAATTGAATGTCATTTTTTTTAAAGCTGCAATTGAATGTCACTTAATAAGTCCTAAAAGCGGTAGGAATTTTTTTTAATATTACAAAATGTGTAAATTGGATATAATTGAAGAAATGGCTAATTTTGACAAGGCCATAAAAGAATTGAAAGAATGTTTATTACTTCCAATATTGTATAGTCAAATAAAACTAACTTCTTTAACTAGCAGTGTGAATCACAAAATAATATAATATTTTATGCAATTGTAGTTTCATTCTCAACATTCATGAGTTAAATGGATATGCGCAGACACATACCTTCAGAAATGAATTTCTCGATCACCAAAATCTTTGCTGCCAAATGAGAGTAAATGAGGAATCTTGGTCCTGAACAATGGTATTGAAGATCAAGTACTTGCATGTCTTTAGATCATCTTATCATAACTTTTCTATCCATTTCCTCCCAAAAGTAAGGCCGCGGTACCGAGCTCTCTTTCTTTTCTCGAATAAGACCACAACTGAGTTGCGCCCGATCAAGGACTCTACAACTGAAGGAAAGATCATTCGAAGCTTTCTCAAATCACGAAACTTCTAATTGCAAACCAATCACAGCCTATGTTGCACGAGAACTTCTCAAATCTTATGTTTCTACATTTTATTTCTTGTTCTAGCAGTTAAGTGTTTTAAATCCATGCTACATAATTCATGACTTGTAGTAAAACATGAAATGCTATCCCGTGCAAACTTTCCATACTGTTAGAGAATGTGAGAATTATACTACACATAATCTAGCCACCAATGATACTCACTTTACTGAGATTAGTACTTCAATTACAAGTTTGCTTACGCTTTCATGCCCACTACAGTAATGCCTAACAATGGCTTCCCAACTATCATAATTCAATCCGACCTGTCTCTTCTCAATTTCTTCCAACACAAAGCAAACACCATCAATATTACCGGACCTCAACAGACCAACTATAAAACAGTTAAACGTTTCAACGAGGGAAAAATGTCTACTAACCAACATTGCATTCAAAACCTTCAAACCTCTCTCAAAGTCCCCAATATGGCAAAACCCATCAACCAACATTCTGTAAGTCACCGCATTCACTTCAGAACCTCCAATTTGCATTTCAAACAAAACTTTATAAGCTTCTGCTACCTTACCTTCCTTGCAAAGATAATTTATCAATATATTATAAATTACAACATCAGGCTTAAACCGCCTTTTGTTCATTTCAAAAAGCAAAGATTTCGCCTCCTCAATCTTACCTCTCTTTCCAAGATCATTTATCAAAACGCCGAAATTCAAATTTTTTGACTTACATCCATTATATTCCATATCAAACAACATCTTCTTAGCCTCATTATACTCACCCACCGAACAAATGCCCTCCATTAACAACGCATGAGTTACCGCATTGGCTCGTTTCCCTTTCTTAATTATATCCTTAAACAAATCCTTACCTTTCTCAACCTTACCGTTTCTCGATAAGACTATTATAACTCACGACACTCGGTTCCACTCTTCTCTCAAGCATTTTATCGAACACCTTATAAGCTTCACCCCACTCGCCCTTCTCAAGCCATCCTTGATCAATATATTAAACAGAACCGCATTCAAACAAAAACCCATTTTAAAGGACCTATCAAATAAGCCTTTAGCATCAAACAATCTAATATTATCAACAAGAACACTCAATATAGCATCCAAGGACTGAAGTGTACTGACACAGTTAAAACCCTTCATTTAATTGAAAAGCCCAACGACTTTATCAACCAAAACCAATTTTCCATGGTGCTGAAACAAAGCAATGAAAGGGTATCTTTGCAATGAACGTTATTGTCCTATAAATAACCAAGAACAGTATCAACATCTTCCAATTTACGGGAGCGAGCAAGCTTGTAAATGAGAGCAGAGTATGATGGGTAGTCATGCTTATAACCTGTTCATGATATTCCTCAAAGAGAGACAATGCTTTATCTGGGTCTTCTATTTCTTTTACGTTGACAACGAATGGTATGTGTCTGCGTTGTCTTCTTGGACAATTTTGATGATTTGTGTTGGGTTTTCTGGGTTTGGTTGAAGTCAGAGTTTTATAGTGTTGATTATGCGTTAGATTGATGAATTGACGAATTTGAATTGTTTTTTTAGGTTTGAAAATGTCCATTATAGCTAAATGCTGGCTAATTTTTACTTAAAATTTTCAGGAACTTGTATAGATCTAAAAGACACCCTACATATATTTTAGATTTTACAAAATCAGATCCCAAATTCGAAAATCCACTAAATATTTTGATATATCTAGCACCTACAAACACCAAAGATCTTCAAACTTATTCAAATATGAAAAATACAAATCAAAATCCAAAAAAACCTTCATAAACCAAAGACTTTATTCAACTAAAAAAAGAACATAGTAGATTTATATTAAATAATATTATAGGCGGAGAGAAATGATTTTCCGGCTATAACCAGAAAAATCATCTTCTCCCACCTTTAAAAAAATGAACAAATGAAATTTTTTTTAAAGAGAAGGAAGAGCAAATATTTTAAAAAGAGATACTTTTTTCAGGTAGAGATACATAGAAATAGGTTAACCACTCATTAAATGTTGCTTGAATTAGAAATTACAATACGCAGAGAAAAAGCGTGAAACAATTTAATCAGCTATAGCTCAATTAGCGTAAGAAGTAAGTATATTTGTAGAATTAAATGATAAAAGAAAAATATATTACACCTTAAATTATTTATAAATATACTCTCTTAACTTTTTAATTTGCAAGTGTGCGTATTTTTTAAAATTGAGTTAAATACACCTTTTTTTTATTAGCGCACTTTATGTGTTTCACACGTGACACGTAATATGATTCGTCAAATAATTATATTTATTATAAATTTAAAGAGAAATATAGTAAAAACTAAAAACGTTGAATAAAGAACGTTAACATGGTCACAATGAGTAAAGTACACTAAGTTAATTATATCAATTTTAATCTTGATAAAATTTTTTTATATTTATTTTATATGTATGTATCATTATTATTTTATCAATATTATAAATATTATTTTTGGTAACTGATAGTTAGGGTATAGAAAAGAGTCGGATTCCATCCATTTCCAAAATGGGGCTTCTTGCATTGTATGATTTAGCCCACATTTGCCTTATCGGTGAGACTTTAGTTTGCAGACTGCTCCCATACCACGTGGCTTCCCCATGGCTGTTGATATAGTTTTTTTTCCATTAAAACCATAAAGTATAAACTCTGCATCTCATTTTTATTCATTCCCTTTATCCAAAATCATGCAAGATAAGCTCACATGCCCATCTAGCTCAACTTTCATATATTTAGGGCTAATCCCCTGAAAAAACCCCATCTTTCAACCCCCTTTCATTTGCACCTTTACCTTTTAAAATCTCCAATTTTATCCAAATTTCTATCTTTTATTTTCAGTTGCACCCTAAAAATATTAAATTAGCTATTTTTCACTATAAAAAAGTTCAAATCGATAATTTATATTTTAATTCATATTCTAAATAGTTTTCAATATTTAAATTTCAACAATAAAACCATATTTCTAAAATTTTTAAAAGTTAAATTTTTTTATATAAAATATAAATCAATTAAAAATATCATTAAATATGGTTTTTTTGTTGAAATTTAAACATTAAGGACTATTTAGAACATGAATTAAAATATAAAGTATCGATTTCAACTTTTCTTTAGAGACAAAAGCCCAATTTAATGCTTATAGGGTGCAATTGAAAATGAAAGGTGATAATTTGGGTAAAATTGAAGATTTTGAAAGGTGAGGATGCAAACGAAGGGGGGTTGAAAGGTGGGGGGTTGAAAGTTGGGGGTTTTTCAGGGGTTAAGCCTATATTTAGGATTTTTGTTAATTACATATAAGATCCATTGGTTAATCATTTTTTATAATTAAACAACCTAAATTATAATTAAATTATCTAAATTACCTTAAAAACCAAAATTATAAATTTATAAACCTAACTAACCTAATTGCAATTAAACAACCTAAATTATAAATAAAGTATGTACATTACCTTAAACACCCTAAATTATAAATAAATAAACATAATTAAATAATAGAATTAATGACCTAAATTTATTAATCTAATTAAAATATATACCCTAATTACAAGCTAATTAAATTATATATTATTAAAACAAACTAAATTATCTAAACTAAAGTGTTTTTAACTAAACTATTTATAATTAACTAATTATAATAATTAATGAAAATTAAAAACTTACAATAACAGCGAGATGGAGACGTTGGCAACAAGTGACAGCGGAAAGCGACGGTGGCAGCAGGTGAAGCGGAACGCAACGATGGCAGCGGGTCTAAAAAGCACAACCTGTTAATATATTTTAACAAATAAACTGGAAATTACAAAAAAAAAAAAACAAATACAATACCTAGAAATATATGACAGCCGGCGAAGGAAGAAGAAAAGAAGCGGCAGTCACAGTGAGGAGCGGCGCGGAGGAAGGAAGGAGGGATGAATAAAGGCCGAAAATTGAAGCACGGACCTTAAATGGACGACCGACGGACGAAAAATGGCGAATGGCGAACAAACAAACGAGGAACGGCGGAAATAGGGTCTGCGGCGGTTTTCCTTTTTTTTTTTGGCAGAGAAGAAAGAAAGTGGGGAAGAAGAAAGAATGCTGGAATAAAAAGGTTAAAAGATTAGCGATGGATATGTATCCGTCGCTAATATTATGAATTTCGTCGCCAATCAATAAATGAAACGACGAGTTTCATTAATTAATTAATTTAGCGACAGAATTCTATATCCGTCACTAAAATACCGACGAATATAGAATTCTATCGATAATCAGCCCAGATTAAAAAGGTGCGTTGCACCTTTGGCGACGGATATCACTATCCGTCGCTAATTTTCACCAAAAATCTGGCGCCATTCTTTCACTCCATATTCCCGCCATGTTTGTGACGGACTAGCGACGGATAGTCCGTCGCTATATGTAATTTGCGACAGATAATGTATCCGTCGCAAATTCCGTCGCATGCAAAAGTAGTCGATTGGCGACAGATTTGATGTCCCTCGCCAATATCTGTCGCTAATCGACTGTTTTCTAGTAGTGATAGCCATTGCTCTTATAGTACAGTGGTAATAGCCGCCAGCATCGTGATAAGAGTTATTGTCTCGCTTCCTCCTCCCTAATTTTAAAAAAAAATTGTTTTTCAATAAATAAAAGATTGGTTTAGTCATTATTTTTATTTGGCCAAATGGTAAAAAAAACCCAAACCTTTT
This sequence comes from Mercurialis annua, assembly GCF_937616625.2. Lineage (NCBI taxonomy): Eukaryota > Viridiplantae > Streptophyta > Magnoliopsida > Malpighiales > Euphorbiaceae > Mercurialis > Mercurialis annua. The sequence continues at coordinate 49,564,262 of NC_065570.1, read as the reverse complement.
CAATTTGTTACAATTATATCCAAACCTTTTAATTTTTGCAATAATATCCAAATTACATTTTTTTGTTGCAATAATATCCAAATTGCATTTTTTTGTAGCAATAATAGTCAAATTGATGGCTAAACTTGTTGTTTTCAATTAAAATATTAGGCTATTATTATATTTTGATATATAATAATATAGTAAAAGTCTCCAAAAATGGCAAAAAACTCAAAAAAATTCACATAAAAAGTGCAATTTGGATATTATTGCAACAAAATAATGCAATTTGGATATTATTGCAAAAATTAAAAGGTTTGGATATAATTGCAACAAGTTGTAAAGGTTAGGTTTTTTTTTGCCATTAAGCCTTTTTATTTATAATATATTAACTTTATATATTAATTTTAAGTTGTATATTAAAAGAGAAACAAGTTTATATATTCAAAATTATAGTAGATTGTCAAAAATATCTTAATTAGAAAAAAAATTAACAGTTTGTGATACAGGTCGATCTACGAGGGTCGCCCGTACTGTTTTCCTGCACAAATAACAGATGTAAGCTCAAAGGACCTCAGGCTGGTTCAGCCTGGAAGCCGCTCCTATGCTTAAGTCAATAAGGGTTTTTTTTGTGAGTAAGTGAGTGTTGAAGTGTTTAAGTCTATTTTATGCGTACCTTTCTCAACATTCTGCGGCTTCCTTTTATAGTGAGTTTATGGCAGTTGTCATCTGGTAAATCGTGGTTTTGTCCCACGACTTCTGATGATGGTCAAGGCACGTTCTCCGATTATCCCGGGTAGTGGAGGTAAGAGAACGAAGTGGGCGAGGTAAGCTTGATAGCCAAATCGGGCGGAGTCTGATTAAGGCCGACTTGGGCGATATTTGTATCACATCTGGGCGATGGTTCTTTCGGATACTTAGTGGGCGAGTATAGCGTTTCCTAGGCGGTGCTTTGAGTTCGGATATTCTTAGGTTGGTATCAGTTTGATTCAACTATTTTATAAATTATATAATTTTTTTATGAATAAAATTATATTAAAAGTTATAATACGTGGAAAAAAATCCACATTCAAGAGCTTAGCCAAATAAGCTAGAACACCAAGCAAGAAACAAACTAAGAAAAAAAAGAATATTGGGATTTTGTTATACAAATCTAAACCCAAATAAATAAAATAAAGAGATTACAAAGATCTAAATAATAAAAATAAAATATATTTTAGGGTTTTTATTTATTTTTATGATATCTCGTCAATAGAAGAAGAAAAAAAATTTAAAACATTATTTATCTAAATTTTTTGAGTTTGTATGCTATTAGAATAGTGTTATTTTTACAATTTTTTAATAAAAAAACTTCTCTTAATATCGATTAGTTTATCATACAAATAATTTAAGATTGAATTGTATTTTATTTTTGCTAATTAGACTCTTCATTTCTTTTATTTACTTCTTACTCATAATCTATTAAAAATAAAATATTGTCAAACAAAGTTGTTAATAATTTTATTTGTTGGTTTTATATGATAGCCGCTATTTCTCTCAGTTATAATTCGATATACAAATCAATTGGTTCCATTGTATTATATATATATATATATATATATATATATATATATATATATCACATTATAACTTCAAAAGTGAGTAAGTAATGATTTATAAAACAAGATAGCTGCTAACATCCTATAGATTGTTTATTTCTCTTCATCTTGATTATGAGTAACACTTGAGATTACTATGACTCACTGAATTTCGTAACTTCTATTTCATAACATTTATTATATGTCAATTTTAATTAAAAGGTTCAAAAATAACATCCGAGAGTACGTATGAACAGAAAAGTTGGAAACTACTATTAATTACAGAGTGTTTATCCCATAAATTGATTGTGCCATGTCATAATTACAATAAGTCAATGGAGATTTGCGATAGGAAATTTTTTTTTTATTTAATTTTTTTATTATGAATTTTTCCACATGAATAACGCACCATTGGTTTGTTGCACGAATGACATGATGCAACGGTTGCGTGCAATAATTTTTCTTAATTACATAAATAGCTTCAGAAGCACATCTACCTTTATGATCTAACTTTCCAATTGATTAATTTAATTGATGAATTAGGTTCAAAAGTCTACTAGGATATTGATTATAGACAAGTGGTCTATAATTTCAAAATTTGGTGGTGGTACAAAGTGAACAAGATGGGCATTAATATTGACATCAGATTCATTAGCCACTAATTATAGAGTAAAATTTCGCCTATAATAAATTCCTTATTTATGCTAGCTTCAAAACTAGATATATAAAAGAGATTGAAGTTAGGTTAGAAACTTTGAACCCAATACAAAACTGAGTTTAAAATTGGATTATGAAAAACTAAATTTGTAATTGAGTAGTACTTTTGAAGAGTTGTCCATGTAATTTTAGGTCCTTATCTACAAAATTAAACTATATGATTTTGTAAAATTTTATTTCAATTCCGTCCATTTGATACGTAGAGAAGATGTTTTACCAAACGAGTTTTATGATCGATGTTATACTTGTTGTAAGATTATGCATAGCAGAATTAAACATAAATCAATAAAAAATATTTATATAACAGTAAAGTAGAAAAGCAATCAAATGAACTAAGACACACATAAATTGTCTATGTATATATGGAGAATAAGGAATAAGTAGTTCACTAATATCAAAACAAGAGATTATAAAAAAATGATTAGAGATCGTTCCAATGTTCAAAAGCCAAATAATCAAAAAAAGCCAAACCTTTCATGAATGTTTCACAAAAGTCTAAACCTTTCAATTTTATCCAATTTGTCCTGAAAACACATGATTTCGTTTCAATTTTGTCTAATTATGTAATTTTGCTCATGTGGCGCTGATATGGCATGCCACACATCATCGCCACATAGGCAAAATTGTGTAGTTGGACAGAATTGAAACAAAATCATGCATTTTAAGACAAATTGGATAAAATTGAAAAGTTTGGATTTTTGTGAAACTTTCATAAAAGATTTGGCCTTTTTTGATCATTTGGCCATGTTCAAAACTTAATCACTGCAAATAGTTTATTCAGCCCAATAAAAAATTGAGATTTTTAGACAAATATCTATAAAACACCTAAATATTCTCAAGAACACTCATTGACTAAAATTTGTTGAAATTTACGGTTTGACCAAATTTTATTGCAAAAATATATTTTCTGAGTTGAAAACTACGACTTTGTACAATTACAGGTGGAAGATGGTTTGTTGATGAAGGAAAACAAAACATGAACCAAAACCAATCCATAGATCCACCGATTCTCTTCATAGAAAAACATCGCCTTCTCATTGTGATTCCGATTTCATTGCTGCGGCTACCGGCATTTTTGCTGCCATGGGGAACAGATGGGCCATTGCCGAAAAAAACTGCACAATTGGATTTTGTAGTCGGGCAAACAGAGAATTTCTTCGGGAAGGCGAAATCTGGTGAGTATTAGAAGGAATCCGATTTTTCTCTGATTTCATTGTTTTACCTTTCACTTGTAGTTTTCTATTTAATCTGCGTTTTTTTTAAAATCAAATTGTTGTTTTAACTAACTCTTGTCTATATTATTGATTTATGTTTTCAGTATAAATTGAGTTTAATTTGATTTTTCTGACATTAGGGTTTCACTAATTTTTATCATTGTTTGTTTGTTTAATTGGATATAACGTGTCAATTGACATTGTACTTCTTCTTCATTTTTGAACAACTATAATTCTTTTTAAGATGCTCTTTGTAGCTTTCTATTTCATAGCTTGTTGAAACTGATACTGATTAATTACTGAGATTGGGTTTTATACTTTGAATGATATCAATTTAGGATGAATATAAGCTATATAGATGAATTGAGTATTATTATACCTGGAAGCAGTTTTTTAAAATAGAATAAGCAATAATTTACATTTATGGTTTGCAGCATTCATTAGAGTTTAATGGAACTATTTCTGAACTTTTGTAGAATTGCTCATGCTTAAATCGAAGGAGCTTTAAAGTTATATTTAACTTTAAACTAATTCTAAAATGAATGCGATTCATGTTATGCTTAGCTACGACCTAAATAATATTCTTATACATCTAGATAATGTGGTGAGTTTTTTTTATTATTGCAAGTATTACATTTGAAGTCTATAGCATGGATACGAAAATGTTGAGCTGAGAAACTCCGGAACAGAATTCGACAAATTGTGCAACATAGCATGCAATACCCTTTTATTTTCAGAAAGCCATCAACTTGTTATTACTATGTTTGTGTCTGTTTGTATGATGGTCATTTTGTTTTTTGCTGATGGAAATATGGTACTCTTTCATGTGCAGGTCCTTTCTGTTGTTAGGCTTTTTCAAGTTGAGGTTGATCCTATGGTGTGTTTGATGAAGGTTGAGAAGGCACCACCGAAATCTTATGCTAATATTGGAATCTTTACTATTAGTTTACTAAAAGTTTTTTTATTGTTAGTTCTCTTTTAAAATTGTAAAAATTATAGTTTACTATAAATTTACTATCAATATTTTAAAACATGTATGAAGTTAGTTTCAATTTGATTTACTATTTTAGTTTTTATAAATTTAGTAGTTGTTTAGTAAACTGTTACTGAACTTGCACTAAACTACATGTATTTTTTTTATAAAAAATTATTGGTAAATATTTGGTAATCTAATAGTAAATTTTCAAAAAATCTTTATATAATGTACTAACAACAGTAATAATTGTCTACTAGTTGTAATTCACAATTGGAAATCTATTAAGACACTTTGAGTGACCTATTAGTAAACCTATAACAATGTTAAAAGGATATAAAATAAATTTTATTGGTTAACTTTTAGAATTTATTAGAAAACTTTAGGGATATTTATTGGTTATCTTTGGGTTATTAATAGTTGAAAGTGTAACTTATTAGTAAAAGTATTTGGTAACAATTTAGTAAACCTTTATTAACCTATTAACAAACGTAAAACAATCTATTCCGATTTAAATTGTTTTATTATCAGTGAATATTAAGAAAATGGATATAATTAAAATAATAGATATAATTAAAATAAAGAAATGTATTAAATTGTAACCAAAGGCTTACTAAATGGTTACCAACAGCTGACACAAAAATAATAATAATCATTAGACAATTATTATAATTACTGGTATACTATATGAAAATTTATCAAATTATATATCAAAAATTTACTATTAGATTGTCAAATATTTACCTATAATTTGTAATAAAGTAAAACATATATTAAAAAATAGTTTATTATTAGTTAACTAACATTCTGATAAATAGAAACTAAACAAAAATAACAACCAATATTCATAGGTTTAAAAAACAATCATATACAACAAAATAATCCAAACAAACAACTAAAACTGAAAATCCATATATTAGACAATCACAAGTATTAAATCTTTCTCTTCATCTTTGCATTTCTCGCTTCCACATTCGTCACTCTTAATATTTTCAGCCATCTTCATGTTCCTATATTGATACAAAAGAAATGCAATACGCTCCCGCTGATCATCAAAAATATATAAAATTAGTAACCCTTTAATGAACTGTTAGAAACTATTTGATAAAAAATAATAGATATAATAAAATAAAAAAATGTATTAAATTGTAACCAAAGGCTTACTAAATAGTTACTAAATGGTTACCAACAACTGACACAAAAATAATAATAATCATTAGACAATTATTATAATTACTGGTATACTATATGAAAATTTATCAAATTATATATCGGAAGTTTACTATTAGATTGTCAAATATTTACCTATAATTTGTAATAAAGTAAAATATATATTAAAAAATAGCTTACTATTAGTTAACTAACATTCTAATAAATAGATACTGAATTTATAAAACTAAACAAAAATAACAACCAATATTCATAAGTTTAGAAAACAATCATATACAACAAAATAATCCAAACAAACAACTAAAACTGAAAATCCATATATTAGACAATCATAAGTATTAAATCGTTTTCTTCATCTTTGCATTTCTCGCTTCCACATTCGTCACTCTTAATATTTTCAGCCATCTTCATGTTCCTATATTGATACAAAAAAAATGTAATACGCTCCTGCTGTTGATCATAAAAAATATATAAAATTAGTAACCCTTTAGTGAACTGTTAGAAACTATTTGATAAAATATAATAGATATAAATAAAATAAAGAAATGTATTAAATTGTAACCAAAGGCTTACTAAATAGTTACTAAATGGTTACCAACAGCTGACACAAAAATAATAATAATCATTAGACAATTATTATAATTATTGGTATACTATATGAAAATTTATCGAATTATATATCGGATAATTGCCAAATATTTACCTATAATTTGTAATAAAGTAAAACATATATTAAAAAATACTCCCTCCGTCCCATAAAGATAGAAAAAGTACCACCTTTTTTTGTCCCATAAAAATAGAAAAAGTTGAGTTAGTTAAGTTAAAAATTATCAAAATACCCCTACATGCTTATCATAAAACATTAAATGCATATTTTGAAAAGATAAACAAATGAGTTGTAAGTGCTATAATTAGTAGAGTGGCTTTGGAAAATGTACATAACTAATAAAGTACAAAGGGTAATTTAGACAAACTATCACAAATTACCTATAAATAACTATTTTCTTAATTCTTGTAAAATGGGTACTTTTTCTATCTTTACGGGACGGAGGGAGTAGTTTACTATTAGAACTAACATTCTAACAAATAGATACTGAATTTATAAAATTAAACAAAAATAACAACCAATATTCATAGGTTTAGAAAACAATCATATACAACAAAATAATCCAAACAAACAACTAAAACTGAAAATCCATATACTAGATAGTCACAAGTATTAAATCTTTTTTTTTCTGTTTCCCTTTCTCGCTTCCACATTCGTCTTCTTAACTTCAACCTCTTCGTCACTCTCAATATTTTCAGCCATCTTCATGTTCCTGTATTGATATAAAAGAAATGAAATATGCTCCCGCTGTTGATCAGCAAAAATATATAAAATTAGTAACCCTTTAGTGAACTGTTAGAAACTATTTAGTAAAAACTAATAGATATAATTAAAATAAAGAGATTCTTTTCCATGACTCTATTCTATTCGACCAGAGATGTTTTATTTTACTAACTGTTCAGTAACGGTTTACTATTCGGTTATTAAAAGATAAGTTACTTTGCTAATTATTTACTAATGTTTTGCTTCAATTTATTTAAAGATAAGTCACTTCACTAATGGTTTATTATCAATTTATTATTAATTTATTATCAGTCTAAACAAATTAACAGTCACAAAACAACCATAACAATGAACAAGTTAATTATCACTTTACCATCAATATTTTTCCATTACTATAGCAATTCCTGTCAATAATTGCTTACTAACAGTCAACTATCGATTTACTATCAATATACAAAAAAAATCATGAATAATCCATTTATTATTTATTTCCAAGTATTATGTTAATCATCCTATTGTGGTGAGTGAAAAAAAATTCTTGGTGGAAACCAAGAGCATGCAAAAGGATAACAAAAAAAAACATGAATATGCATGTAAATCAAATTCAGTCGACTAGAAATGGGACTTCCAATGTTAGAAATTTTCAGTATTATAAAAACGATAAAGTACCTATGAGGAGCAACAAATTAGAAGAAAAATGGGTCTACATCACCGAAATATGTCTCCCACTGTTGAAAATATACACTATAATTTTGTGACGTTAAAAGCTCAAACTATTACCAAACCAAAAACAATAGCAAGAATCGGAAGAACACACTCAAAGCAGATGTGTCAAAAAAGACAGTCACTAGACAATCTACTACCAATCAAAATTAATTTAAAAATGCTAAACTCTCAATAATTGTTATATTGTAAACAGTGTTATCCATGGTCATGGTTTTCCATGGATACTATTAAGTCTACTAACTGTCTACTTAAAGTCCGCTATCGGTTTACTATTAAATTATGGCTTAAATGCACAAAAAATCACCAACTTTCGCGTGTTTTTGATATTTAACACGAACTTTTAATTTTGGCGTAAAAATACATGAACTATCAAATTTTTGCATATAAGACCAAGTTTGCATTTTTTTCAAAAAACGATGTCGTTTTAAGGAAAAAACGGTGCCGTTTTATGGGGAAAACGGTGTCGTTTTATGCCCAAAATGATGTTCGTGTTATTATTGCAAAAATCAGATAGTTCGTGTATTTTTATGCCAAAATTAAAAGTTTGTGTTAAATACCAAAAACACGCGAAAGTTGGTGATTTTTTATGCATTTAAGCCTTAAATTATTTTCTTACTCATCTTGATCTTAATACCCTCCAAAGTAATTTCACAAACCATCACCATTCACCAGCACAGAACAATCCATTCTCTTGAGAATCAAACAAAATAATATAACTGAATTTTACTAAATAATTGTATATTTATATATGAAAAGCAAGTTAAATAAGGAGTTGATGTATGTACATAGTATTACCTTAATACAATTTTAAAACAATGAATCTGTCAGCTTAAAAACTTATAAATTTGATTTTAAAAAAATTGATTGAGGATTTTCATCAAACAGGTAACATGCAGGGTAAAAAGAAGTGTGAGTACCTTATTTAGTAACCCGTTTCAACATTGAGACAAAAATTGGACAAAACCATGACTTTTCCCTACAGTTTCTACAATCAGATATATAAGCCATCATCTTTTAATGCAAATTGTGAAAATACAAACAACATTAATAGAGTAAAAAAGGAAATTAATAGGACCTACAAACTTGAACCTTGAAGTTCCATTTTCAGAATATCTCCTCAGAAACAGCACTAGTGCGATAGCAAAATAAAAAACGATTTGACAAATAATGTTTAAGAAATTGCTGGAGGTCGCGGTTTTCTATCACACTTCATCGTCGGAGAAGCAATTATCATCGGCAATATTCACAGACATGCACGGAAGAGGCGGAGGTAGAGAAAATTGAAGAGACTCCCCATATAATATTTGAAGGGGAAGTGAGATTGAATCATTTTAAAGAAGAAAACAGAAAATCGTATATTTTTAATTTTGCAAAGTAAAAAAGAAAGCAATTTAACATGTAATGTAATTTTGAAAGCGAAATAACCGAACAGTACTATTGAGAATATTTTAATGTTTAGTGGTGGAGAGCCTAATTTCCTCTAAAAAATATGAATTTTAATAATGTTAGGTATAACTATTATGTCTTGCACACTCTTAAAACTCTAAAACCACATAATACCAATTTTTGTAAAGATCGAAAAATGCTCCTTAAAACGAAAAATATTCGTCACACTTTTTGCACTAAAAAATTGCGGATAAAATATTGGGCTAATTATAAAAATTCAAATCTTTACAGGTAGTTGTAATTTAAACTAAAATTTTAATTTTTGTAAAAATATTCCGATTTCATTATTTAATTTGTTGCAATTCTAGTCGTTTAGTACAATATGTATTTGATTTATTTGACTTTTCTAATCATTTTTATCCAAATTTACTTCTTTTTTAATTTCAAACACCGAAAGTTAGAGAATTTAAAATTAGATTTTAACTTTTTTTTTAATTTCTTTTTCATTAAAATTTAAATTTTAAAATTCTGAAAAATGAATTTTGCTGATTACATAATTAGTATATAGTTTCAACTGAAAATTGGGACAATTAAATTGATTATAAAGAAATTAGCTAAAATTGAAGTAAAATACTAAAATCGAAACAATATTATAAACATTTAATTTAAAATGTAAACACACGCATATATTTAGATTTTTTTTTTTTTTTGCATTTAGATCTAAAATATTTAACTTAAAAAGTTGTGAAATGTAGGGAGTGTAATTAATAATTTCATACATAAATTATGCATGCGATAAGGCTACCAACTAAACTAGACTTCTCATTTAAGTTAGGTAGATGGTCATTTATCCTAAAATTTGCATATATTATGAACATCTCGTGCACAAATAAATTCATGCCGAATTACATACTTCTTTTCTTTAAACTAGACTTCTCATTTCCTTGCTTATTTTCCTCATCCACTAAAAAATTGAGCTAAACAAAATGATAATCTTACTATATGCCATAATCTTCATCTTCTCTCTCCTTTCTCTAAAAACCATCTTCCATTATTATAAACACAATCGCCACCATCTTCCTCCGACTCCGTTTCGCATACCAATCATCGGCCACCTTCATCTCCTCGGACCCCTAATGCACCAATCATTACACAAACTCTCATCAACTTATGGCCCTCTAATTTATCTCCGCCTCGGATCAATCCAATCCGTCGTGGTCTCAAATCCCGAAATGGCAAAAGAATTTCTCAAAACTCACGATCTTACATTTTCTTACAGAATTTTCAATCAAGCCATTGATTATCTTACTTATAACGCTGCTACTCCTCTTGCTCCTTATAGTTCTGAATGGATTTTCGTCAAGAAATTAAGCATTTCTGAGTTATTAGGAAGCCATACTCTAAACAAGTTTCTTCCGTTAAGAACTCAAGAATTGCATTCTTTTCTTCGAATGCTCGTCGCTAAATCCGAAACGGGCGAAAGCGTTAATCTTTCGAAGGAAATGTTGAGATTGACGAATAACATTATTTCTCGAATGATAGTAAGTAGGAGATGTTCGGAGAATAATGATGAGGTTGTGGATCTTGTTCGTGAGGTGACTGCGATTTTCGGAGAATTTAATATTTCGGATTTTATATGGTTTTTCAAGAATTGGGATTTGCAGGGAATTCGAAGGAGGCTTAAGGATATTCGGACAAGGTACGATGTTTTGTTGGAGAAAATCATTAGAGAACGTGAAGAAGATAGAAAGAAAAGATTAGAAGATAATGATAATAATGGAGTAAAGGATTTTCTTGATCTTTTGCTTGATGTTGTGGAAGATAAAAACTCGGATATACGATTGAGCAGAGTTCACATGAAGGGTTTAGTAATGGTGAGTATACTACATGATGTAATTATTCATATCATTTACAAAATTTAATTTATTGGGGCTAATGGCACAAAAATTTCAAAAATGCACAACTTTAGTTTATTTGCCTAATATGTCATATTTTTTAAAATCTTATTAGTTTGGCATTTTTTTTTCTTTTTAACAAATATACTCGTTTGGAGCTGACGTGATGCGATGTTGTATACGTTAGATATGATAGATTTTTACAAATTGACAAAGAACATTGCGTCACGTCAGCTCTAAATGAATCGTGTGACAAAGAATATTTGATGGACCAAATTGATAAAATTTAGAGATCACGTTATATTTGGCAAATCACCGAAACCGAAGGTTCTTTGGCAATTTTTTTGATTTAATTGTGTATTTGTAGGACTATCTGACAGCAGGTACAGATTCAACATCAGTTGCAATTGAATGGGCAATGGCAGAAATCATAAATAACCCAACTATTCTCAAGAAAGCAAGGCAAGAAATTGAATCAAAAGTTGGAAAACAAAGGCTAGTTGAAGAATCAGATGTACCAAATCTTACATATATTCAAGCCATAATTAAAGAAACATTTAGACTCCACCCACCAATCCCATTAATCCTCAGAAGTTCAATTCAAGAATGCAAAGTGAAAAATTACACAATTCCTAATAACACTTTACTAATGGTGAATTTATGGTCTATTGGTAGAGACTCTGAAATTTGGAAAAATCCATTGGAGTTCAATCCTGAAAGGTTTTATGAGAATGATTTTGATTTCAGAGGCCAACATTTTCAATTGTTACCGTTTGGTTCGGGTCGGAGGAACTGTTCTGGTATGTCTTTAGCCATGCAGATTTTGCCTATTACATTGGCTACCCTTATTCAATGTTTTGATTGGACGGTGGTTGCGAGTCGGCCAGCGGCGGTTGATGGCGGTGATCAGGTGGTTGATATGACTGAAAAGCCTGGAATCACAGCTCCCTTGGCCAATCATCTTGTGTGTGTGCCAATTGCACGTTTCAATCCGTTTTGAAGTGTTTCAATTTGTGTGTATTAATTACTATGTTTTTTTTTTTTTGAGTTTTTCTTTACCATTTTTAGTAGGTATTGTATTGAATAAGGTGCCTGATTGATCATTTATACTTTATTATTATACTGATATTGTTTTATGTGTTTCCCATAGGCTTGGTAATGGGATGCATTAATATAATTTGTCTATATACAGACTATAGATTTTTTTATAAGTTTATGAAAATTGATAAAATAAAAAATTTAAAATGAATAATATTATGTTTTTTTTATATGGAATAATATTATGTTTTTAAATTGGGATATTGGTAAAACAAATTTTAACATTTCACTTTTTGCGATTTAAACCTAACGTTTGAAACGTTACTAAATTAACCGTAACCATTTAAATTTTGAGCTTTTTACAGAACTACCAAACTTTTCCAACCTTTTATCAAAAATACCATACTTGTTTTGCATTTTAGAAGTTACGACGCGGTGATTAAAACTTAACATTTATACGATGTTTTCTATTTTCTTCTTCCTTCTCTGCATCTTTTCATCTTTTCTAGTATTTTTTTTCTTATAAATCAATCTAACCCAACAACAAACAGCTCTAGGCCTTCATCGATAGATCGTCGGCGACATAAACTTTTCCAAAGATGGTTTATGTCCTTGGAGATTAGGAGCTAACGCTTTTAGTATGTGAGCACCGCGTCTTTAATTTGGATCGAGTATAGCTATTGACACTGCTTCTTCGGCTTGTTTGGCTATTGAGATCTTGGTTGCCTGTGAGTTTGATGGTGACTAGCTTTAGAGAGTATCTACGCTCCAAATGCAAACTAACGTTTGGCTTCTGCTCCGGCTCAGCTGCGATATTCATGAAATTCGGCTACAGATTGTTTAAAGATGTTATGCATAGCGGTACGTACATTACGATTGACCGCATGAATTGTTTTACCAAAAATCGTGGCGACAGCTCTGAATGGTTGAGGTTAGACAAATCATTGACAGTAGAGGGAATCCAACAGTTGAGGTTGATCTTGTCGCCGATGATCTTCACCAATCTATTGTACCCAGTGGTGCCTTCATTGGGATCTATGAAGATTTGGAGCTTATAGATAAAGTAAGTTGCTAACGCTAGAAACGAGAAGACCCAAATAACAAGACCACGAGGCGCGGGAAAAGAGGAGCATTCAGGAAGACAAGACATTTGTAACGCACCACCCAAGACGTTATAAATATGAAGGAAAGGAAAACAATAAAAAAAACACACAGAGAAGCAGAAGAGTAAGTAAAAACAAAAGGTGTTCCTTTCGATCATTTGGTAGCTTGTTTTGGTTTGGTTAAACCCAAAATCAAAACAAGTTACAAAATGTACGGAAGTATCCCCAAAACAAAGAATAACATTGAAAGAAAGGTCGTTCCGATTATTTCTATGGCTGGTTTTAGTTCAATTTACATAAAAACGCAGAATCAAAACACGCCATAAAAATGAATGAAGCAAACCACAAAAAACAAATAAAAGCTCGAGAAACATGCGATCACGAGACACAAAATATTAAAACCGCGCTAAAACGACAAGGAAATAGAGAAGCGGCAAAAGCGAAAAATCCACGAAAGCAAAATAAGTAACCGCACATGCTGAAGTGATGATAGTAAATCTAAGCATAAATACCTAGCCAAAGAGAAATCCCTCATCGCCCAGGAAAAGATAGACGCACTGAAAAAGCTATAAGTAAGGCACAAACTCATTTGACTAGAGGTACGACAATCTTGACTAAATACATACGTAACATACCATTCTCTTTTTAAAAACAACAACTCATGCTCTTTGTGTTGTCTGCTCAACATTATTCGGAGACGCACGTTCAACGTCCAGTTCCATCAGTAATGTTACAGTGTTAGTCTTGTGTTGATGTTGATGGACATTTTGGTGATTTCAACTTTAGTAAAAAAACGATATTGTACGTGAAATAAAAATAAAAATTAAATTGAAATAATGTTGGAAAAATAAAAATTAGTGTTAAAAAGGAAATAAAAAATTAAATTAGTTACTTTATTACATGTTGTGAATTTTTGGTTGATTTTGAGTTGATTTTGAGTTGATGTATGAAAAAAAACTTAAAATTTAATTATATATGGTAAATAATAAATGTTGATATGAGAAAAAAATAAAGATAAAATATAAAAAAAGTAAAGATTAGTATAAAAAATAAAAATTAATATTACCTATTTTATTAAATGCTGTTGATGTTGTTTTGATATTAAAACTTACAAAAAAAACGTCAACAATCAAAAAAGTCAATAAAATAATAATAATAAAAAAATATTAAATATTAAATATATGATAAATATTAATTAGGTGCAGGAACATAATGATGAAAAAAACAATTAAGAATAATGAAAAAATTTTAAAAAAATGAAAAAAATATTAAAAATGAAAGTTAGTATAGAAAATTAAATTTTAAAAAAATAGTATAGAAAAAAAAAAGTTGGTATGAAATATAAAAATTTAGAAGAGATAGTAAATAAGTAAATATTGTACAAAAAACAATATTTCAAATAGAAAGCCCTTCAATTTTTGCATTTTATAGCCCAAACCATTTTCGGGGCATAATTTACATATGTGTCAGCCATATTATTAGCATATTAATTCCAACTATTCGTATTTTTATACTTTGTATTCTAAAAAATATGATAAAATTACCGAAATTCGGGATGAGGTTATAAAATGCAAAAATTAGAAATGTTAGGATTTATTTGGTAACTTTTTAAACGTTAGCCTTAAATCGCTAAAAACGTGAAACAATAGGATTTTTTTGTCAATATACTTTTTAAATTTTATATCAAAAAACATTAAAAAAAACATGTTTCTTCTGTTTTTTTTATTTGTCAGTTTAGAACATGTTTCTTCTGTTAAGAACTTTATAATATTTGTGTAAATAAATTTTAAAAGAAAATGAATGGTGTACTTTTCTCAAATAAAAAATAAAATAAATTACTAAAATAAAATAAATCAAAAGTTTGATAAATAAAATAAAATAACTCGATAGATTAATTAGTTTCGGAATCAATTATCATGTAATTACCTTAAAAGAAAAAACATGTTTCTTACGTTTTTTTATTTGTCAATTTAGTTAAAATTATGCATACTAAAAAATTATTTTTCTTTTATTTTAAATTATAAATATAAATATTATATCTAATGTAGTTCTATTAGTTAATAAATCTTTTGTAAATTAAATTGTAGAATCATTTACTAAAAACAGATAAATTTGAATTATTTTTAAAATTCAAATGGAATCAACTATCAGTAACTTGAATGGTATAAGCGCTGGACATAAAGTGTGAAGGTCGTGGATTCATTTCCTTCCACAAGTGTTCGTCTTCCCCGATTATTAAAAAAAAAAATCAAATGGACAAATAATTATACGTTTAGCTAAATAATAAAAGTAGATAATTTGTTTGGACAAATGTTTTAAATTTTATTTACCACTTTATTCATCACACAAGGCACAACAAATACTAACAAGTTCATAATAACAATATTTGCAAAAATATAATAAACCCAAACAACACCACCCCACTTCAAATTCAACCACTAGACAACAACGGATCAAGAACACACGGAATGAGAGCCACAGGATTACATACAAGATCATGCATTCTCGGAGCAGTCAATCCTGGCCGTTCAGTCATATCAGGAGGATTAAGCACCGTCCAATCAAAGCACTGAATCATAGCCGCAAGTGTAGTCGGCAATTCGGCCATTGCTAATCCAATTCCAGGACAACTTCTTCTTCCACTACCAAACGGCAGCAACTCATAATTCTGACCTCTCAGATCAAATTTTCTTGAATTCAAAAATCTTTCAGGTTCAAAACTCAACGGGTTTTTCCAGTATTTTGAGTCTCTACCAATAGCCCAAATGTTGACGAATAGCAAAGAATTTGCAGGAATTTTGTAGCCGTTGATATGGCAATCTTGAATTGATTTTCTTGCTAACATTGGTATTGGTGGGTGTAATCTGAAAGTTTCTTTTAAAATTGCTTGAATGTAGTGCAGATTTGAGTTGTCTGATTCTTGAACAATTCTTTTATTTCCGACCACTCTATTGATTTCGTCTCTGGCTTTTTCAAGAACTTGTGGATTCTTTATCAGTTCTGCTAATGCCCATTCCAGTGTTATTGCTGTTGTATCCGTTGCTGCTGTGAAAAAATCCTGAAACCGAACAATATTTTTAATATTATTTCACATAAATAAAGTTTAATCGTCTACACTATATATTTAATTTTAATTTAAAAATGGATTCACAACTATATGTTAGTTGCTAAATATACCGTAGATTTTTAAAATATATGAATTTGATTCTAATTTTTACGATTTTTGCCAAATATAATCACAACTCGTTTAGAGCTTACATGGTGCAATATTAGACTTCCACGCGTATAAAATTTATCCTATTTGACATATACAAACTAAGCATGAATATATTTGGCGATAATAATAATAGACTAATTGATAAAATTTTAAAATCACGATATATTTAATAAATGAGGGAGACTAAACTTGTTATTTTTAGATAGAATTACAATAATTCACCCACGAGAAATTCTTAGAGAAAATATACACTTATATGTAAAAGAGAATAGAGAGAAAATATATTTGGAGATTTTAGTTAAAAGATGAAAAAAAAATGAAATAGAGAAAGAAAAAAAAACATGTAATACAAAGGATTATGTAATCAATTGTAAAAAAGTAATAATGTGCAAAATTTATGTGTGTTTGCAATAATAGATATAGATCAACTTAAACACAGGCAAATTAATAGATTTTCAAAAAGATCAAAGCAATCAGATCAATCCACGAAAGCAATAATTTTAATCAGTGGAAAACAAAATTTCATAGAGTATAATCAAACAATAAAAATGAGATAAAAATATTAAAAAGCAAAACAATAGGAGCAGATTGGAACAAAAAAGGTTTGGGGATGAAAGAGTGTAAATAGAGATAAAATAAGGAGAAATATGGTAATATAATTTTAGTTTACTTACCAAAAACAAGGCCTTGATATGGTCCCTTGTCAATTTGATTTCTGCATTTTCATCCTCCATAAAATCAAGCATTACATCAAGAAAATCAAAACTTTGATGCTTAATCTCATTTTTATTCCTTTGTTTCTCACGTTCTGTAATTAACCTCTCAAGCAACCCATCATATTTTATAAAAATATCATCAACTCTCTTCCGAAAACCCTGAAAATTTATATTCTTAAACAACCAAATAAAATCAGAAACATTAAACTCCCCAAAAATCTGTGTGACTTCACGGATCACAAATCTTACAGTCTCAGCTTCACTGTCTGAATCAGAAGATCGCACACCAAGCATCATTTGAGATATTACATTATTAGAAAATTTAATCAACTCTTCGGTTACATTAACATTTTCGCCAACTTTTGATTTTTCGTAGAACCCGTAAAGAAAATTATGCAATTCTTTAGTTCTGACAGGAAGAAACTGATTCATCATTCGATTTCCTAAAAGCTCGAAAGTACTGATTTTCTTAATAAATCTCCAATAAGGACCGTAAGGCGAAAACGCAAACGACGAGTTATAGGTAAGGTTTGCAATGGCAATGGAATGTTTTCTTGAAGAAAATGTAAGTTCATGTGTTTTTAAGAATTCTTGAGCTAATTCAGGAGTTGAAGCTACGATACACGAAACTGAACCGAGCTTGAGATGGAATAATGGGCCGTAACGGAGAGAAATGTCGCGAAAAGATTGGTGAATTAAAGGTCCAAGAAGATGAAGATGACCTATAATTGGTAAGGCTATAGGACTTGGAGGAAGATTCTGCCATTGTTTTTTAATGAAGAAAATAACAAAGAAAAAGGCAGCAAACAAGGAGAGAAATTCCAGTATCATTTCTTCAATAGCTGAAATTAGGGGAGTGTGTATTCCTTCTCTCTTGATCATATATATATATATATATATATATATATATAAATTAGAAGTTCCAGTGTAATCTCTTAATTATGACTGATTTGAATTAATTTTCTATAAACTAATTTAAAATAGTTTATTTTTGTATTGGTTCACACTGTATCCAATATTATTAGACTGTATGTAACGAATGAACTTTTTTTCTGTTTGTTTTTTCTTCTTTCGGAAAAGAGGAAGAGGAGGTCAGAATTTTTTTTTCTGTTTGCTAATTACTATATTGGTGCTAAATTGATAGAAAGTTTTTCGTTTTCATATTATATATGAAAAAAAAAAGGGTTAATGTCATAAAAATTCACCAATTTTACATATTTTTTCATTTTAATTACGAAGTTTAAATTTTCTCATTTTCATGAATGAATTATCACTTTTTTTCAAATCATACATCGTGCTGAGGTGTCACGGTCCCATTGGTGTAATTCGCTGAGGTGGAGATCATTTTACACCAATAAATGAGTGTCACCTCAGCACCGTGCATGAATTTGAGAAAAAGTGGTAGTTCGTGCATGAAAATGAGAAAATTTAAACTGTGTGATTAAAATGAATAAACGTGTAATGTTCGTGATTTTTTTTAACATTAACGCAAAGGAAAATTAGACAGACTTTGTTAACAGCGTCAAATATGGACAGAACTAATCTCACTGTAACAAAATATTAAAATAATATTTTTGCATTTTCCATTGTTAATTTGTTTATCCAAAAAAATATTAAAATAACAGTAGTAATATAATCTTAATTATTAAATTTCTTATTTTTAATATTATATTATAATGTGATTGATTCCGACCACGAATAACGTGTTAATCTACTTAATTTTATTTCCAAATTATCGATCATATTTTATTATTTATTCTCATTAACTATTAAATGCATTAAAAAATAGACCCAATATATAAAAAAATCCTCGTAGTACAAGATAGCTCTTTAACTTTTTTTTGGGTACAAATCGATCCTTTAATTTTATTTATTTGAACAAAAAAAACATTCCGCTCAAAATCTCCGTTAGCTGGTGATGTGGCATATAAAAAAAAATTCAAAAACAATCTTGATATTTAAAAAACTTATCAGTTTGATACTTAAAGGTTTTTTTAGCACATTTCACCATGTTCTTTATTTAAATATCAATAAGTAAAGCAAAATTTATCTTAAGGTCTCTATACTTTTCACTTTTTCTTTACTTCATCCCTAAGAATTTTTTTCTTTACTTGATCTTTGTACTGCCAAAAACAGTTTTTTTGAGGTTCTTCTGTTAACAAAAGTGCAAAAATGCTAGGGGCCAAGTAAAATTATTTTTGACAGTATAAGGATTAAATAAAGAAATAAAAGGACTTCATAAAACTGTTTTTAAAAGTACATGGACCAAGTAAAGATCCAAAATTTTATAGGGACAAAGTAAAGAAAAATGAAATTAGTACAGGGACCTTAGAATAGATTAAGGCTTAATTAAATAATATTTAAAATTAAAATATTTATCAAAACAAATCGAAACTTAATTAAACCGATTAAAACCTAATTAAACATTTTGAAACCCGATTAAATCAACTGAAATCTAATTAAACACATCATATTCATCTTCTCCAGTGACCGGCTCCCCTGTCGGCCGCCAGAGACATCTCCAAAAAGGTACGAATAGGTCTGTAATTCAAGAACAGACTAGCAAGTCTATTCTTCAAGAGTAGATCTAGCCTGTTCATGGACCTACGTTGGTATTTTCTTCAAGAACAGACCATCAGATCTATTCTCAGAGAACAGATCCAGCAGATCTGTTTTGAAGAACGAACCAGAGATTTTTGGCCGGCAACCGGAGATTTCTCCTCCGAATGAGGTTTTTAAAAATTTAAAAAATAATTAATTGAAATCTGATTAGGTTTCGATGTGTTTATTAGATTTTGAGTGGTTTAATTGAGTTTCGATGTGTTTAATTATTTTAAACACATCGAAATCCAAGTAAGCTAATAGAAATTCAATTATTATTTTTTTAATTGTGTTTCGAAATATTTAGTTAGGTTTCAATTGATTTAATTGGGTTTCAAAGTGTGTAATTAGGTTTCGATTGGTTTAATTGAGTTTTAATTGGTTCTAATTTATAATTTTTTTAATTATAAATATATAAATGAAAAAGAAGGTGAAAATGGTTAAAAAGATTCATAATTATAAAATTTAAAAAATTTAAAAATCGTGATATATTTAATAAAGTGTTTTACTATTCGCCACCCCTTTTTACTTAACACCGCCCTGCAAAATACATTTTCGCCCTTCTAGCAAAATCTGAAAAAAAAAAAATTCTCAACTCATTCGAACACATTCGAACAAATACATAAAAAGTCGATTAAAATGACGGATAACGAGTACAATCGTCGGGTAACGAGTATCGACATTCGGAAACAAGTTTTTCCGGCTTTTTCCTGGTAAATAAACGATTTATAATTTTTTTTTCTGTTTTTTAGGGGGGACGCCGGACGTCCCCCTTTAAGGGCTGTTTTCGGCTGCGACAGATGGTCGTAGCCGGAAATTAATTTTTAAGAAAAAAAATTTAAATAATACTATTTTTAATAATTTAATTAATTTAATTAATTTATTCGATTTAAATATATTGAATATTATTAGGATATGTTAAACGTAATTATTTATGTTTTGCAGGTTAATTTAGAAGATTTTGGCGGTGACGGAATTGATTACATCGATCGGTTTAATCCAGGACATGGGTTTGATACTGATGATAAAGCAATTAGATGGGCTGAAAGTATTGCTATAGGGATTGGGTTTGAGTTAGTAATTTCGCCTCATAAGAACGAGGGGAAACGAAAGCTTCTGAAATGTGCTCGGGGTGAGCGTTACAGAGGATCGTTCACAGATTTTGATTCATTTGTACGAAAAAAATACGAAGACAAAAGCGTGTCAGTGCAAATTCAAAATAGTTGTCAAATTAGGTAAGACTGCATGGTTTGTACTCACTAAGCCTGATATTTCGAGTACACACAACCATGCTTTATCTGTGTATACTGAGGGATACAGTCAGATGAGTGGGCTGAGTGCAGAGGCAAAAGAGATTGTGCGAGATATGAGTGCGCACAAGCGAAGCCGTGTTCTATAATGGCTTCTTTGAAAGAAAAAGTACCATCTAACAACCCTACAATAAGGCAAGTGTACACCTACAGAGAGAATTTGAGAAAGTCTAGCTTTGAGGGTAGAGATATGGTGGGTCAGTTTTATCACATGGCTCAGAAGAGTGATTATGTGCACTGGACTCTTGCTGAGGAGGATACGGGTGTGTTGACTCACCTTTTCATGGCTCATCCCGATTCAGTGAGGCTATTACGTTCATACTACTGGATAATCGGTATGGACTCCACGTACAAGACGAACAAGTACAAGATGCCTTTTTTGAGATTATTGGAATGACTCCTTCCAACAAGAACTTCATAATTGCATATGCAATTATGAAGGATGAGACTGAGGGGAACTACAGATAGGTGCTGGAGAGACTGAGGTATGATGGTATTTACATTGATGGGTTACAAGCGGCAATTACACGTATTAGTTGGGAAGGGGGAGCCTGCGACCCTCGCTACTGGATGCAGGTATTTAATTGAATTATATAAATTTATCAGTAAGTTTTAATTTTTCTAAAAAATGATATTCAAATTATGACTTATTAAGTGGATGCAGGTATGGGATGACTTGTACCCTATTGCCACTATCTTCAATGCAGTTGTTATTTACATACAAGGCGGGACACTACCAGAGACGCGGTTCGGTTCCCGTACTATCCTGCCTTTGCATTCCTCTGAGGTCCAGTCACAACCATCGAAGGAGATAATGATACTGTATATTAGGCGACGCTCTCACTTTGTTAGGTTGAATTTACAGGATAATTTTCCGGTCCCACCAATTCCCAGCTTGTGGTTCGAGCGCAGGGACCGTACTGTTGAGTCTTGGCATACTTTATATGGTAGTAGGAGAGATCAATGAGATAAATTGATAGGTATGGCAGATTGAGTTGATTGTAAAATTTTGATTCGGAACCTTATTTCATTATGTGTGTTTTATTATTATACGTGTAATATATTTGAAACGCACAACATATGTAACAAATTAAAATGTTCATAAAATTGCATAATAACAAAAATGTACATAATATTTAATAAAATGTCTAGAAACTCACATCTAATAAAATAAAAAGTACATAATTAGAAAAAAAAGTACTAATAAAATAAACATACACCATATTCTAACAGTACTCAATCAGCACTACGTCAAGCGGCCATGACTCTCTCCAAAGTAGTGCTAGCCTCCTCCATTTCCTGCTCCAACTCTGGAATGCCCTCAAAGTCGCAGTGCTGTCTATGCTGGGCGATAATCGAGCTGACAGCTCCGATAAAATGCTCGAACTCGGTAGTCAGCAACATCATCCACTGTAATACCATAAATAGACAAGTTATTTTAATATGTTAAATATATATAATATTCACTAAATTAGAAAATAAAAACTTACATAATCGTTGTTGGAGCGAGGAGGATGTGATCGTGGAAGATCTACGCCAGGAAGGACACGTGGATGCGAATGCCGCTCGTACCAGTCCAAGTACGCTGGATGACATCCTCCAGCAATAATATGGGCTTCCTCAAATCCCATGAACGACAACTTGTACATGGTCGGAAAAGCAGTCCACATGTCAATCGCAATCGTCACACTCATGTCCACAGAGTATTTGATTGACTTCCCGGACCTAACAACCCCTATTGGCCGAAAAATTGGCACAGGTACAGTCTGCACATAACCCAGCTGTCGCAGCACCCTAGAAGGCATGTATGGCTCGACAATGTCCCGGTACGCTATCCAGCCATAATATGCAGTATGCTCAACGCTGGCAACAGGCTCGCCGCCAAAAGAGAGCCACATGATCTGTTAAAAATCAAAATACCAAAATTAAAATCTAGTGATCGTAATAAAATCAAATTTAACTAATAAATTAACAAATTTACGTACCTCCTCAGCAGTCAGCTGGTCCAAACGAGCTCGCAAGGCCCGAAGTCGGATGCCTGAACACTCTGACGCAGTAGCACTCCAACTGGAAGCTCGAGGTTGATGAGACTCGATCAGCAGCCGCTCTCGCTGAGGTCGAAAACATGGACAGTACTCATAAATCCATGTCTATTGCAGTGTCAGATACCCAGTCAAACCCGAGAAATCTCCTCTCGATGAGATTCCAAGCTGCCGATATAGATAAGCAAGTGTAGCTGAGCCCCAGGAAAATGTACTCGCATCTGTGACTCCATCCCGCACCTCCCATATGGTTGCAGGTCTAATCCGATGGCCACTCTTGTCAATGAATAAAGTGCAACCTAACGTCAACCAGATCCAGGCTATCGCCTCCACCTCTGCAGTACGGCCATGCATACATAAGCCGATGATCGACTCAATCAACACACCTCCCTGGGAAAAATGCTTGGTCGTCTTACTCACCAGATCCTCTGGGAGAATACCTAAAATCTGTATGCAGTAAGCTTGCAGCTGAGCCTTATTCGGCTGACCTGAAACCATAATTTTGCAATTTAAATTAATATCACGCAATAGGTACATTAAATTTCTAAAAAAAATTGGGCAGCACTTCCCTTAAAAATGAGCATCACCCATTTTTCATGGAAATCCTGCGAGGAAGTTACAATTCACAAACCAAAACACAATCCACATTAAACAACTAATTGGCCTAAATATTTTATTAAATAACAAAATAACCTAAAACAATTAAATTATCCTAAATAACATTAAATTTACCTAAAATAATAATGTGACCTGATTAAACAATTATTAAACCTAATAAAATAAAAAATCTCAAATTAAATATTTTAATAATAAAATTTAATCTTAACGTAAAATTATAATATGAAAAATATAACAAAATACTGCACCTGAAATCATAGCTCCACCAATTGGAATGTGAAGAATATGCCACACGTCGTGTAATGTGATGGTCATCTCCCCGAATGGCATGTGAAAAGAGTTTGTATCTGGCTGCCATCGCTCCACAAATGCAGAAAGGAGCGGGATATCCAGATGATCAAACATGATATACGGGAGATGTGATAACTCAGTCCCGTCTATCAGCACCTTGACCTCCTTTGAGGCCGTCTCATACCACTGTCTCAGCTTCCGAAGAGCTCCATGTCTAGTCTGACACTTTAGCACGCCTCTGTCCGCCCCATCCCATAGCCGAGAAGCGACATGTCCGAGAAAACTAGGAATAACAGTGTCATCCTCGGGTCCACCAGGTACTGGACCAGTAACGGTTCACACGTCAACCTCTTCGGGTCGTCTGTTTGACCCTGTAAGTAACATTAAATATAATTAACTTATATTTGAATTTTTTAACAATATTATTAAATTAATTAAAATCGTTTAATTATATTTACCTGATGACGAGTCGCCAACGAACCGACCACCTGGACCCTTCTTCCGTCGAGAAATATAAATTTTTTCACATGACTCATCCTCTGAGCTATCAAAATTATCAGTATCTCTAATATCATCTGTTATAAGATCATCAACAGACATGCGTCTGTTATCGGGAGAAGTATGTGTCGGTTGCGTCGGTTGGTTCTTTCGTCGAGCTGAGGCAGAAATTTTACGCGTAATAACGTGACGGGCTCCCGACCCCCTAATTCTGGAGCCAAAAAGGACTTCCCTCTATGCTTTCCGCCCTGCGATTATAAAAATTTAAATATAAGTTACAGAAATAATATATAATATATATTAAATCTAATTAATTCCTAAAATCACTTAAATGATTTAAAATAAATATTTATTTTTTAATTTTTTTTTAAAAAATAAAATAATTTCCGGCTGCGACGTTTCGGTCGCAGCCGGAAAAGGGGACGTGAAATGGGAACGTCCCCCCCAAAAACCGAAAAAAAAAAATTATTTCGAATTTTTTTAAAAAAAACTTACTGGGAGTTGTCGATCTTTATCTCGTTCGGAATCTGACATTGCTGTTGAATATGGGATTGAATATGATTGAATGAGTTGAGAGGATTTAGGTTTTTTTTATGATTTGGTTTTCTATTCAAAAATTAAAATGAGTAAAAGGGTAATTTGTAGGGCGGTGTTAAGTAAAAAAAGGCGGCGAATAGCAATCCAGTTAATAATAAACGACTATAATTGTAGATATATAACTTTATTTTATCTATTTTCGTAAAATAATTGTGTCGTGGAAACTATCTATACACATTACCGATTTCTTTTTTGGACTTGCTGTTTGGATCCATTTTAGAATTTGGTTGAATTAATTGTTTATCTTTTAAAAAGTATTGTTCATATGAATATTTATTGAATTCTCATATTTTTCTAGATCATTTTTGAAGACTCAAAAATTTTAAAAAATATTATGACAATTAATTTTCTAAAATTCAATATGATGCTATGTTACGAAAATATGAAACTTACTAATATGAGTATAATTGAGTGAGTCGAGCTGAATTTAAAAATGCTCAAGATCGGCTCTACAAAAATCTAGTCATATTGAGCTCAGACTTGAATCATACTTTGTTTGTTTGTTCAAATAAACCGAGAAACCGAGATTTATCTTGATTTGTATTATATTCATTTAAGTACTTAACAAGTTGAGTCTATAAAAAAATGTTAATTCCAATAAAATACCAATCATTTACGGGTATTGTCTGTTAGCTAAATTTTTCAAAATCGGATAATTTAGCTTATTTTAAAATATTTGAATTTTTTTTCTAGCCATTAGTGAATGAGACCTAAAATTCCGTGATGAAGTTTATTCCAAAATACACTAAATTATTCGGTTCGATTCACGAATGGTTAAAAAAGATTTCAAATATCTCAATATGGGCAAAACTAGCTGATTTTAAAAGGTTTGAGTATAACTGACTAAATCCGTAAACATTTGCTATTTTATTGAAACTAGTTTCGCATTACGTGCTATGCACGTGGCTCGTAATGTGACTCGTTAATATATGTATAATAAAATTTATCATAATCATATAAATATATTTTATTTATGATTATTAGTCAGGATTTTTATTACAAATCAATTTAACATTTTAGTCGTTATTTTTTAAAATTATTCGATGTTAATAACATTTATTTATATTTTACTATAATTTGTTTAATATATCTTAACAATCATAAAATCGACTTATATAGAAAAATAAATTCTTTACAAATCAAATAATTGGTTTTTAATTATTTGTGCAGTAAACAATAACATATAATAAAATAAAGGTTTTAAAAAATTAGTTTAATTAGTATTCAATATCTCAAAATTACAGGTTGTTTTTTTTTTTTTATAAATTTGTTCCAAGTTAATGGAAAACTTCCTATCTTGTATGATACATGATAAAAACACCAATTCTAAATTTCAATTTGATAGATTGATCTCAATTTAAAAATTAAAAAGACACAAATACATACCTTTTTTCTATATAGTAAGGGCAACAATTTCTTTATTTAGAGCAAGATCAACGGTGTAGTCACCAACTCTCGCTCAAATATCTTTTTCATGGAAACGATATATAATCAAATTGAGCAAAACAAATTAGCATAAAAAATAAAGTATATGTTTCTTTGAGAAAATAGAATACCAAAAAAAGTCAGTAACTTAAATGAGATGCTATGGCGATTTTATAAAAAAACTATTAGTAGTAGATGGATTTGAATGTGATAATAAATTTTTATATGAACTCTACTACTATTTAGAATAGTTTATCAATTTTATTATGCTATAATTATTTAATATTATCAAATTACATTATTTTTTAATGGATTTACAGTCTATTATGGCTTGATCATTATTAATTAATAAATTTTTACATCTTACTTTATAGAATATTAACTCTTAGTTAATTACTCTTTTTGTATGCAAAAGCAAACATATAGCTAATCTAAGTCTCTTTTGTTGTATTATGAAATTTATTACTCGGGATGACCTTTCAATTATTAAGGGTTTCACTATGACATAAAGTCTGATTAGTAAAATTAAACTTTTTAATTAGTGAAAGAAGTAAACTCACAATTAACCTCTCCTTTTTTATATTTGTACTTAATTTTATAAATATTTTAATTATTAAAGGCTAATGTTATAATTTTCTCTATCCCCCTCTTCATAGTTATAGTATAATTATAGATAGATAGTGTAAATAAATAACTAAATAACTATAAATAAAATATTATTTAATTATTAAAACTAATACAATCGAAGTTTGATTGGAATTAGGAATCAATGACTTTAACTTGAATAAAACAACCATCTTTTTAATTTACGGCTATAGTATTACATTAATGGATCTTCTCCATACATTAATCTTCTTAATATTTGTTTCATTGTATTATTTCAAACATAGATAGATATTTTAAATTAACGAGACAACATTAGTGAAGATCTGATACAATGTCAATCTCTTTTACTTTACAAATTCTTAAGTTGCGAAAAAAATAATATCAAAATAGGAAAATTTTAAAATTCAATAACTTGTAGTGGTAGATATGGTATAAATTTCTACAAAATAGGTTAATTTTAAAATTCAATAACTTGTAGTGGTAGATATGGTATAAATTTCTACAAAATAGGTGATTGTTTTAATTAGATTAAAAGGAGTTTAATTAGCTAATATTTAGATAAAAAAATTACCATTTGAGTACTAATAATTTAAATAATATTAAGGATATTAACATAAATTTGATTGTCCCCCCCCCCCCCCCCACAATCCGTGTTTTTATATATAGTATAGATTAACCCTAAAAAAATAAAAATGGTTAGTAGTAATATTTTATTTTATTTTAGATTATGATATATTAATTTTGTATAGGCCAGCTTGCGAGCTCGTAACTGGAATATTCACAAATCTAAAGGAGACGATCATCGTTTAACCTAAGTTTGTCTCATTTAAATAAACTAGTTTCGCTTTACGTGCTATGCACGTGGCTCGTAACGTAACTCGTCAATGTACATATTAGTAAATTTATTATAATTATATCAATTTTTTATTTATAATTAATTTTAAATTAGTTAAGAATTTTTGTAAAAGTAAATATAAATATAATATATTCGGTTATTAAATTTTTTTCCATAATGAATTTATTCTTCTTTTGGTTTTATAATAACCATAATTAAATAATTAATTTAATTTTATTAATAATATCTTTAAAAAAAGTAAGATAGAAATTTAAATAATAATATATTGACTAAATATAGTATTTTAATTTTGTAGTTAAATCAAACTAAAAGATAGGTATTCCTACTAATTTGGAGACAATTTAGTTATTTTTTACATACTAAAAACTAAATTAGAGATAATTTAGCTACTTGTTTTAATTAGAACTTTAATTACAATATTGATTAATCAAATAACTAATTAGTTAATGACTATAAAACTTTTATTTAGTAATAAACTGAAAAGGATTATTCAGTAAATTTGCCTGCCCCCCCCCCCCATCCGTGCTTTTATATATAGTACTAGCGTTTCACCACGTGCTACGCACGTGAGCGACATTTATATGACCCGTTAAATATTTAATAATAAATAAAATAAATATATATTTAATTAAAATTGTAACACGCAAGTGATATTTATATGACCCGTAATTTATATATACTAAGTTAACCACATGTGTATATAAATTAATTAATATGATAATATATTTTTTATAAATTACTAATTTAAACTAATAAAAGAGTCTTAAACAACATCGATTTTTGGTTGTTAAAATTAGGGGCTGTTTGCCATTCAATTTGATAGCAGTATATCTATGTTTGTGACCACGTTGTTTCTGTTTAATAATAAATATAAAATATTATAATTACCAAATTTGTTCAAGCCTTCAATATTCTTGACGTATAGATAAATACGGTTTTTATTGCCTCCACCAATCTTTTTAAAGCACCTAAATTCCTATTGAATAATTAATATTATTTAATAAACAAATCCAACTACAATGATCGGGAATTGTAAAATTTTATATTATTTTATTGAAATTTAACTATCCACAAAATTATTTTGATATTTTTTAATATGAGTTGGAGTCGAACTCTTATCTAATTCATTATATTTTTATTTAAATTTTATTTTTATTATTTTTATTTTTAGTATCAATTATACTGTTAATGAAACCTACTATCATAATTTTGCCTGCCCCCTCTTCCCACTTATTGCGTTTAGCCACGTGCTACGCACGTGAGCAATATTTACATGACCCGTTATTATTTATTAAATATCTATTAAATTAATTAAGACCGTAGCATGTGAGTGATTTCATATGACCCGTTATATGTGTTAAGTATAATATTTAGTATTTAATTTATTGTGAATATATATATATATATATATATATATATATATATATATATATATATAATATTATTAAGATGGTAAATTTTATATAATATAAAATATATATTAAATTTTAATTATTAATATAATTTTTTAATTTTTACTAATAGCATGTGAATGATGTTTAAATGACCCGTTATATATTAAATATAATATTTAGTTTTCAATAAATTATCGTCAATATATATATATATATATATATATATATATATATAACATTCTTAAATTTTTTATAGATAACTTTATTATTTTTAAAGATATAATTTTTAAATTTTTAATTATAGACTCTCTAATACAGAATACAGAAACATTCTTTTTGTACAGAAAATATTTATTAAATATTAAATTTTAAAGCCCCTCTCTAATATGTTTATAAGATTGCTATGCACACATCTGAACTATGTCAAATAAAATGAGCCGGACTACATCATTAGAGATGGACTTAATTACAACTTGTATTGCATTATATATTTTAATCAACTTTGAAGATATACACGCCTAACCAAATTATATGAAATCAAACTCTTACATTTTTATTTGTTCTATGTTTTTATAGGAAACTAGTTTCGCATTACGTGCTATGCACGTGGCTCGTAACGTAACTCGTCAATGAACATAATAGTAAATTTATTATAATTATATTAATTTTTTATTTATAATTAATATTAAATTAGTTAAGAATTTTTGTAAAAGTAAATATAATATATTCGGTTATCAAATTTGTTCCATACTGAATTTATTCTTCTTTTGGTTTTATAATAACCATAATAACCATAATTAATTTAATTTTATTAATAATATCTTTAAAAATAATAATAAGATAGAAATTTAAATAATAATATACTGACCAAATACAATATTTTAATTTTGTAATTCAATCAAACTAAAAGATAGGTATTCCTACTAATTTGGAGACAATTTAGTTATTTTTTACATATTAAAACTAAATTGGAGATAAGTTAGCTACCTATTCTAATTAGGACTTTAATTACAATATTGATTAATTAAATAACTAATTAGGTAATGCCTATAAAACCTTTATTTAATACTAAACTGAAAAGGATTATTCGGTAAATTTGTCTGTCCCCCCCCCCCCCATCCGTGCTTTTATATATAGTATAGATTATATTAATTTTTTATTTATAATTAATATTAAATTAGTTAAAAAATTTTGTAAAAGTAAATATAATATATTCGGTTATTATATTTTTTTCTATACTGAATTTATTCTTCTTTTGGTTTTATAATAACCATTAATAATATCTTTAAAAATAATAATATTGTAGTTAAATCAAACTAAAAGATAGATATTCCTACTAATTTGGAGACAATTTAGTTACTTTTTACATAAAAAAAACTAAATTGGAGATAATTTAGCTAGATATTCCTACTAATTTGGAGACAATTTAGTTACTTTTTCCATACAAAAAACTAAATTGGAGATAATTTAGCTATCTATTTTAATTAGAATTTTATAATAAAAATTAATTAAATAACTAATTAGTTAATGACTATAAAACCTTTATTTAGTAATAAACTTAAAAGGATTATTCAGTAAATTTGCCTGTCCCCCCCCCCCCATCCGTGCTTTTATATATAGTATAGATAGGAAAGAAAACAATCCTAACTCAAATCTAATTCTATTTGTACGGTTAATTTTTATTTTGATATTGGAATTAATTTTTATTAGAAATAAACTTATACTTAATTACTATTTTCTAGATAATTATATCCTTAATGAAGCCTATTACTGTAATTTTGTCTGTCCCCCCCCTTCCCACATATAAGATAGTTATAGATAGATAGATGAATAAAAAATCAAGCTGGTATTTGATTCATTCGAACGAGTTCAAATTAAGCTTTTGTGAGTGTAATCCTAAGTCTTATAGTTTATTTATAATCCTAACTTCGTATTAATTCAAAGTTAAATTAATAGTTCAAAAGATAGCAAATAAATAGGCAAAATGTTCTTCTAGATCCACAATTATGGTTCGTTTGCAAAATATATCGTAATTTAAAAATCGTGCCAATTTGATTCATCATCATTTAATCGACATGTGTCAAATACCCACAATTCCTTTGGAAAATCAAAATATCACCGTTTTATGATGATTTATATTGTTATTTGAAGATTTAAATCATATTCTAAAGGCTTAATTGCTCCAAAAGTCACCAACTTTCGCGTGTTTTTGATATTTGACACGAATTTTTAATTTTAGTATATAAATACACGAATTATCAATTTTTTGCATATGTAACATGGGCACCGTGTTTGACATAAAACGACACTTTTTTTGACCTAAAACGGCACCGTTTTTTACCTAAAATGAAAACTTGGTCATATATTCAAAAAATTGATAGTTCGTGTGTTTATATGCTAAAATTAAAAGTTCATGTCAAATACCAAAAACACGCGACAGTTGGTGATTTTTGGTGCATTTAAGCCTATTTTAAAAACAATGCGGATATATTTGACACATGTTGAATAAATGATAAATCAAACTTATATAATTTTAAAATTGTGATATAGCCATAATTGTGGATATATATGAATATTTTGCCTTTAAATAATTAATTGTTTAAGAATAAAAATGAGCTTCACCTCAAAAATTTCTTACTTTGTTAACTTTGATTTTCTTCCTACATAAAATATCAAAACAGCCAGCTAAAAATAACAAATTCAGCAACCCATATGTTGGTGAAATTGTGTAATCAATGTTTTTAAAATTGGTTGAGATGTTAAAATAAACATGGACCAGTTGTGGGATATTGTCAAACATTAACTTAAAATGTTTAATTATTAACAACTACATATATAACCACATATGTACAACATTAATTATATATTAATGAGTTAATTTATGAAAAGTATAAACTAAGGTTCAAAAAGATCAACCATCTAGTGTTCAGAGAAATAATTGGCTTGTACTTTATTTTTTTTTTCTTTTTGTTGAATCACTCACTTTAAGGATTTTCTTTTGTTTAGTATTGCGTAATGGAGTCTGACTGATGCTAAAAAGAATTACTATTACTTATATATTTTTGTGTTTATTAATTATTTAATTAAACACTATTCATTTTATTATCTTTTCCAAAAAAAAAACACGTACAATTACTTTTAAATACAATATACAGGAAGATCATCAATAAAAACAATTACTCCCTCCGTCCCACAAAGATAGACAATTTGGAGAAACACGGCAATTAAGAAAAAACATAGTTAGATTAGTTAAAATTAATTTATTTATATACTTTTTTATTTTTAGCCTTTAATAATTTTTTTTAAATAAATAAGTAATATATTGATGACTAATTTTTGTATTGGTTTATTTTGTATTGGTATTAAAAATTGACATTTACTTCATATTGAAACATGGAGATATTAATTAAATTGAAGATAACAATGTATATTTATTAGGGGTAACTAAAATCTTTAGTTTTAAAATTACTAACCAAAAATAGAAAGTAGCCTATAATTTGGGACGCCTAAAATAAAAAGATGGCCTATGTTTGTGGGACGGAGGGAGTATTATTATTCCCATAAATTTAAATCTGAACTACTTCTTTTTCCTTAACTTTAAAACATTATTATTACTCTCCTGATTTTAATGTTTCATATAACTGAAAATAAATTATAATTGGCAAATAATGATTTTTTTAATAATTATTGGGGAAACAATAATTTGGATCACCTAAATTATGAGGATAAAGTAATTTATTCTAAATTAAAAATTAATATCACTTTTTTTGTATTATATGTAAAGTAGGATTGCCTTTATAAAATGGAAAAAGAGAAATAAAAAATATCAGTCAATAATATAAATGCTGAAAATTTGGTCTATTAAACAAGTTTACTACATATTATTTATTTTTAAGAATAATTTGAAATATTTTACTCCAAGTTCAAAAATATTATTCTGAAAGTCTTAGTGAAAATTAATGTTTGAAACATGTAAGAATAAATAAAATAAAACTAGTGCGCAAATTAAACATTTGTATTGGTAAAATGTTCGATTTTTATATCTTATGTCCACATTCATTGTTTAAAAATCATGAATTAATATAAATATTCATAAATGCTAAATGGGTCCTTAGATTGACATCTCCCTTCTTCTAAGTAATAAAAATAAAAGCAAACCGAAAGATGTTATTGCTTTATTTTATTTTTTAAACGAGATGATTAGCTTAAGTGATAAGAGTGTTCCATCTAAAACGAGAGTGTGGATTAAAATAATCACGGAGTAGATGTGAAATTCTTTAATTCTCATTTTAAAGAAAAAAATTAATCTTTTACTTACAAGTATTTAAAATATGTTTGTGTAGTCAATATCAAATTATATTTGAATATTTCAAATAAAATAAAATTGTGCATATAAGAATGATTTATTTATCCTTTAATCATAGAAAATTTGTGATCTATTTTATTAAATGAAAAGAAATTAGAAAGGTATTATTTACACGACTACGCAAGTAACAATTTCATGTTTACGTGGTGGAGAAAATAACAATCACAAGCTCATATAAAATGCATGTTGAGTGACTTTGCACTATATATCATGCAAAACCGTACGTCCACCTGAGTTGGTGTTGGAAGAATGTATTGATTGAAAGAAGACATATGAATAACACGGTGCGCTTGTGAAAAACATGGATGTGAGACAATTGGAGAGCATTTCGACTATCATACAAAAAAAACTCCTAAGTTACTTGAGAATGAGTTAGTTTACTTTTTTTTTAATTGTCGTCAATGGTTTAGTTTTACCGTTAACGGTAGCATCTTCTCTTATTTTATTTTAATTTTGTAAAATATGGTAAGTAGTCAATTCTTTTTCATTTTTTTCTTGGTGGATTGACGTTTATCGACAAAGCGCAAATCCAATTCAATTTACTTGAATCAAAATTGAAGATAGATTGGAGATTTTACAACAAAAATGAAATTGTAAATGGGTTATAGAAGTTTTTTTTATGATTTTATTATTTGTCTTTTTTGATAAGTTTATCTTGTTATTTCTGTGTGAAAGGTTTGTTGTTATTTGTTGCAAATTGGAAGTTGCCATGCATTCGCTGTTCTTTTGTATTTCAGCATGTTCTCGTTGTGATTCTGACTTGATTTCAGAATGTCAAATGTTGAGATTAGCAAATGTAGTATCTTGATTATGTCTTGATGAGGGATTTATGTGTATCTCTTGAACCTTTATGTATTTGATGTTGATTTGATTTATTTCCGGGTATTCATCGATACAGTGTTCATATGTTTTCCAAATCTGTCATGCTTTAGTAAAACGTCCATATCTCCCAATTGCACCGTCGGATCGGGGGCCCCTTCAGATTTGTTGTTCCTTTAGAGAATTTGCTAAAAACTGGTCGGTTAGATCGTCAATCGGAGGTTTCAACGATTTTTGAAAAGGGTTTAACGATCGTTGACTTTTAAATTTAGTTTCCGAGCACTTCACGAGCTGCCCGACGACCTAGCCAACGATCGTTAACATTTTCAACGATCGTGGAAGGTCCCCAACGATCGTTGACTGTGTCTTTTTTATATAAAAAAACTTTTTTGACCTTTGATGCGAAATAAGAACCCTAGATACGATTTTTCCAGCCACCACTCGACCTCTAAGCCCTAAATTCGACTAAACACTATTTTTCCTTCATCGTTCTTCAATCATTCGTGTCCTCGATCACTTGGTAAGTGTTTAATCATTATGTTCCGCTCTTACTCCTTATTAATAGTTTTGGTTGATTTATGGCTCAAATGTTCTTTGTAGATTTGTTCTTGTAGCGTTGAACCCATTTCATTTCTAATATCCCTTTGTTCTTTGAATTGTTAAGGTATCCAATCCACTCTATTCTCGTTTTGTTTCAATTTCTTGTTATGTTGTGATCGTATATTCATACAAAGCGATGTTTGATTGTTGTGTGGGTATACCTACTGTTTGGTGTTGATTGTTGGCTGCCCATACATGTTTTGGTTAGATCTATATGTTTAAGAATGATATAGCATGTTTTGGTTGATTTCTTAATCATATATTGAATCAGTTGCGTTGTTGCGGTGTTTATATAATGTTGGTGATTGTATAAAATGTTTTAGATTTATTCAAGTGTAGGGGCTGTTCATAAGTGGTTTATCATGTGGTTGGTGTTATGATATTGGTACTATAAGAATATGTTGGGTTGATTTGAGTTATGTTAAATGGTGTGTTGTATTGCCATATCTTATGTTGATCGATAAGTATGATTTTTGGTTGGTAGTTTCGAACCTGAAAATGTAAGTGGTTTATGCATTATGATATGAATTGGATTTATTATTGATGTTGGCTTATTTTGCCGATTTTGGCTAAGCATTGAACTCGTTGCCATATTATGTCTTGATTACTTAAGCATGCTATATGAGCTGTTTAGCATTGTTGGATTATGTTAGAATGGTATTTAGCATGCTAATATGTTGTGAGGCTTATGTTAGCCGTTCTAGCATGTTTTTATATTGTGGACTTTTATCGAACACTTTATGGACAATGTTGTTAGACTTGGATTGTTGAGTTGATTTTGAGATTCTTTTTTTTTCTAAATTGATAATATGGTTTATAAAATAGTTTTCGGACTTTAAATTTGCGGTTTTACTTTGGTTTGATGTTTGGTTTGGGTTAGATTTGGGTTGCCCAATTTGTAAGTATAGGCTTAGCAGTTGTGATAACTCGGCTAACTCACAACTTTGTTTTTAACTTGGTTTGATGATTTTAACTAAGTTATTTGAAAAGGATTTCTGGATTATGTTTTCAAAGCGGAAACTCAATTTAACTTGATTGTTGTATGACTTTGGCTACGGACTTAGTATGTGTGTTTAACTCAATGTTCTATTATGCTTTGGCTTGGTTGCTATTGTGCTAGTCATATTTTATGTCTAGTACTTTTTAGAGTTAGGGGTTATTTTTAATTATAATTTTGTTTTGTTTAGACTCGTCGACTACTCGTACCTCAGAGTCAAACCAGGTTTAGTTTGCTTGCCAGGCTTTCTCGGGGATTTGCAAGCAGTGAGTTTATATTATCGTTTACCGCTTTTATTAAGTAAAGTATATATATATTTGTATCTATATACTGTATATGCAGTTTCAAAATGATCTTAAATTCGTTATGGATCTGAATTGGAACGAGCTACTCGATGGGCATCATCGAAACTGTATGCACCGCTTATATTTGATATCGGCAGATTGTTATCTAGCCTACTTTGGATTCGGCAGAGTTATCTTTGGCCTACTTTGGATTCGGTGGAGATTCGTCTCAACTACTTTGGGATTGATTCAATACTTATTTCATAATGATTATATATAAGTATAAAGGTTTTATCCGTTGATCTCCATCTTTCATTATTTCCGTGGAGGTTTACTTTTGGTTTAAAATAAAGATGGTCTTTCGTATTTAAAAACTCTTACCGCAGTAGTACTAATATCTTCTTTATTGTTTTTATAGATTGTTGGTTTGTCGGATTGGTCCAGTTGTTGCTTATATATGTTGGCATGATATATTTATTGGTTTGGATTATAGTTATTTATGCCATGTTATTGGAGACTCGAAGATGGACCGAACATTATTTATGTATTGTTGTTTTAACTGTTAGATTAAGGTGGGAGTCTCGGTTGCCCCCGAGCATTGGTTTTATGTTGGTTACTTGTGATTATATATGTTTGTATGTTACCCGCGAGACTAGCTACGGGTTTCAGAGCAACCACTCCCATACCCTTGCGTCGGTCACGATCTATGAATTTGAGTCATGACACATCACTCCCCTCCTCTAAAACGAGCTTGCCTTCAAGCTCGAATGGTTGGCATTTTAGGATTTCTAGCACGGTCGTCGGCATTACCAGTGTTTGCATCTTCCTCTGAAATAGCAACCTCAATCCAAAACAACCTTTTACATTGATGGCGTGGTGAGAATATTTCGTCACAATTGTAGCAAAGACCTTTGGCTCTTCTTTCTACCATCTCTGCACTATTTAGTTTTTTGATAAAAGGAGGAAGAGATGAGGCGGTTCCACTTGGTGTTATTTTTGTAGCATCTGCCATTTTCAGAGGTGCCCCAAATTTTTGATTTTTAGAACATTTTTCCAGCTATGAACATCTCTCAAAAGGTCAAGCAAGACTCATAGCTTCCTCAAAAAAATTCAGTTTAGCCAACTCCACATCAATCTACAACCTTTCTGATAACCCTGCCATCATTATTGCCACCTGATGTTACTGGATGATAAAATTAGTATGAGCCAACAATCCTGAAATTTTCCAAGATATTCTTCCACAATCCTGGTCTGTCTAAGTGAGATTAACTCGCCTACCGAATTATTATGAACAGGTGGACCTAACCGTACATTGCAATATTTTTTTAACACTTCCCATTTCAAGTGCGGGTTTGTTTTTCTACATAAACAAACCAGAGTTGGGCAACCCATATTAGATGAAACAAAGCCATCCCAAGCCATTCTTCTCGTGGGTTTTTTAGTGAGCAAAGAATTGCTCGCAACGGGTAATCCATCCGAGAGGGTCTTCCTTGCCGTTATAGGTGGAAAATTCCAACTTTGTATATCGTGGTACAGCCCACTTTTTCCCTCTTGGCCTGATGAATTTTCAGATCTTTTAATGCTTAGTATGTCACTGCTGCTGTCCTCTGCATCCCTTTTTTTATTTGTCGTCTGTCCCTTTTGTTGACAGAATGCACCAAAACGAGCGTATAAGGCTGCCTGATCTGCTACTATATTCCGCACCATCTATATGAGTTGTTCCATTGCATTTGTATCCCCATGACAATTGGCTCTCATACCAAATTGCTAAGACTAGTTAATAAGGATCGTGTCACAGGGCGATGACCTTCTTTTGAAGGTTGTCCTGTTCTTGATTTATTAGGTCTTCGAGCTATGGTGATTGCTGGAGCTCAAACGGAGAGCTACCTATCCGAGAACTCGTTAGAAAGAGTTGCCTATCTGAGTTGTTTATAATTTTCTGGTTGTCGTTTATTTATAAGCTGAAACAGCTATTTATAATACAACTAGTCTTGAGTAGCAAGACTCATAATAGAACTAGGAAATATAAGAAGATTCCTAATTAGAATATAACTAGGAAACATAATAATACTAAATAAGAAACAAATACTACTAAATAGCTATTAAATAATAATTTGATAACTAAGATAATTGGTGATTCTTCTTCGTCTCTTAAAATCAACTAAATATAGAATACGTCCATAACATTCATATTGATAACAGCCGAACTCAACAATTTATAAAGGTCAAATGTTGTAAAAAGGCCAAACCTTTCGCAAAAGTTTCACAAAAATCCTGACCTTTCAATTTTGTCGATTTTGGCCAAAAACTGATTATTTGGTTTCACAAAAGTGCTAACCTTTCAATTTTATCGATTTTGGCCAAAAATGAATTATTTGGTTTCACAAAAGTCCTGACCTTTCAATATTTGGCATGCCACATAGGCGCCACATAGGCAAATTGAAATCAAATTGAGAGTTGGCTATAATTGAAACCAATTAATTTGTTTTTGGCCAAAATCGACAAAATTGAAAGGTCAGGACTTTTGTGAAACTTTTATGAAAGGTTTGGCCTTTTTACGACATTTGGCCTCAACCATATCATGTCGGTGACCAATGTGGCACAGAACATAAACGCCAAAACAAGAAAATCCAAAATAAATAATGAAAAAGGCAAATATCACATTTTTTTTATAAGAATAGGTTATAAATATAGAGTTCTATAATTTTAGAAGCGTTTTCAGAAATGGAAATTAAATGCCAAAATATAGTATTCAAGAAGTTTCGAGCAACATAGCGATGACTTCTTGAAAGGTCAAGACTCGATCTAGGTATCAATGCCATCCTAGACTCAAGTAGGCAATTTTCAAGACACACTTAAGCATACACAAAAGTTATTGACCATAAAAAATTGATTTGCAACAGTTCACAAATATAAAAGATCACAAAAAAAGTACCATGCTAAATATTATGAAAAGGAAAAATAACAGTGTTTTCTAATCTTAATTGTGTGATCATTCTAGTCTTGGTCAGACTCAGCTTCACACTAACTACAATGTATTATGTCTAATTACCTTCATCTATGATGCTAACTTACAAATTAATCAGAATTCAAAAATCTTACAAATAATCTCATAATCAGTCATCAACGTTAAATCTTGTCGCCTTACCAGAAGCCTGAAAAGGGAATCAATTTTATAATGTGTATCCAGAAAAGGATCAAGTTTCATATGAAAATTAGAAGAATCAAATAAAAAGCAAGCTTGGGAAGAAAAACAGTACTTGGGAAGGGTGCTTCAGGATAATTATGTGATGAATATTGTTTTCACAGTCACGGGAAATCTGAAGCCTCACATGTGGAATGCTCTTCCAACTCTCTCCCAAAGCGGGTTTAAGATTACCTCCATCTCCAGCCACCATATGATTGGTCACCTTCAACAACCAATTTACAAGGTATCAAAGAAAAGCAAACCAGTTTGTGAACAAAAACCATGATGAGTGTGAAAAGTAATAGCAACCTAACAATGTCTACTTGAATGATAAGTAACAATCTGTAAAGAAGAAGACTGTCTAAACATATAAAAAACTGGATCACTTTAAAGGTTGCAGTCTAAAGCAAGTGTAACCAAGAGAGAGAGAGAGATAGGGACTATAAAAAGAACAACACGCAATACTCATATTGTAATTTTAAGAAGCAGATTTACCAATACTGCAATATTATGCTCATGTGCTAGCTTCTTCAGCAAAATGCCAGCCGATGTCATAAGAGCATGTCCTGTATTAATCCATCAACAACAAATATATCATTTTTATATAAATCGGACATGAAAAATTGAAAGGAAAAGGTGAAACATTCATCCCCAAGAAATAAGCAGAAATCACATTTACAAATAGTTATGGTTTTTCAGTAAGATAAAACAATGAGATGATGTAATTATTACAATTGGATAGTAGATTAGGATAAGGTTGCTCGTCTGTCCTACTATCATTGTTGTACAAAACTGTTAGAAAACATTGCAAGCAATAGGTGATCTCATATTGATAACATAAATTATTCAGATACTATTGTAAAAATGCAGAATGATAGTACAGACTACAGACTCAATGACTTAAGTATGAATTCTAAGCTCACACTCTTGTTCTTATCGTTTTCTGGATAAGACTTTCATTCATGACCAAGCACAATCCCATCCACCCACCTGTTTATAAATAAAGTTGAAGCACAAATGGCGCTTTGGCAAATTACTTTACCTACAGACTCACTGACTTAAGTATGAATTCTAAGGTCACGCTCTTGTTCTTAGTGTTTTGTGGATAAGACATTAATTCATGACCAAGCACAATCAAATCCACCCACCTGTTTATAAATAAAGTGAAAGCACAAATGGCGCTTCGGCAAATTACTTTACTTCTTATTGAAAAAGTGGAAAAACCGGCATGTAACATTTCAAAGTATGAAATCAAGCAAGACCAAACTGTATAGCATCAATATTGTTAACAGTGGCAATTCACAACACAAGGCTTCAAGTTAATCTACTGGAACTTTTAAACACAATAGCACCTCCATGACTTGAACAAAATATAAAGCCCCAACACATTTCAACTTAGCATTTTATAATTTAGTATCACATCAGTTAATATCTTCTTTTCCTAATCCAGTAACAGTGTGCTCTTTCTGTTCTTCTTACTAAGGAAAAAAGAGATGAAATGAAAAGTAGACTTGGTGTAGCAAGCAAAAGCATAATCTAACAAAGAAACTTTGCTGCACATACAAGATTAAATACCTTGAGGACCACCACCTCCGAGGATTGGGGTAATCAACGACGAGATAGAATCAACAATTAGTGATCGCACCTTAAGATCTCCGTTGTGCCCCTACACCACAAGAAAATAATAAATGACAAAGAAGAAAAATATCCTATAAAATTAGCTAAATGCTACATCTAAAAGGGATACCTGGGACTTCAAACTGATTTCTATCTGATGTAGCACATCAAACATTGAAAAGATATCGAACACAGGACAGCACAATATGTTGCTCATAATCTTCTGAAAATTATTGCATACAACAACAAAAATCAGCAAGGCAAGATGAGGATGGATGACCAAGCAAAAGATAAACTAAAATCAAAGTGCCAAAAAAGAGAGGTTAACCTCAGTCAACGCAGAACCAGAGATCTGATCAACAAAGTGCTGAATACGCTGAGGCGAAAACGAGTTACATGTATCCATGAAAATAACTCTACCCATGTGTTGTTCTGCTATACTTGCAGCTACTCGTAGGCAAACCTTATCATAACCAAGAATGTTATCAAGTGACCATAACTAAATTTAATTTTCAAAGCATTACACAAAAGCCAAATTGCTTAAAGCTTAGATAAAATGCATATCCATGAAGGTGATATTACCGCATCTGATGTAGAAATTACACGATAATTAAATAAAAATCATTTGAATCATCAACTTGAACTCTTGATAATTACTACTATTATTAAAAAGTTCTTACTTGTGTTTTACCTGATGAGGAAAGCCCAACCAATTCCGTTAACTGCCCTTCCCTCAATCCACCTCCAATAAGTGCATCAACCCTGATTTACAAAAACATAAGCAGACAATACAAATCATACACAAAGCAAAACTCATTCTAAAAAAAAACTGTCAGCCAAATATTAAATATTAAGGCTTATTTTGAATAAATCATTCGTATGAATGCATTTAAAAATAATGTCAATTGCCGTATAATTCCCTTTAACACAATCAATTTTAGCAACAATAACATTTCCAAAAATAAAATAAATTCTGTATTTATAAACTTTACAACATAAAATCAATATTTGCAATAGATAATGCAACAAATAAAAGAAGAAATTACCCTTGAAATCCAGTGGATAAAACATGCTTATTGAGTAAAGCATCTTGTAAAAACTGCATCCCATTGGACCATGGTTGGTGATGATTCTTATCTATGATACAAAGCACTTGGTTTATGCCCTAATTACACAAAACAACAATTATTTTACTGATTAATTAACTGTGAACAAAACAAAACTAGAGATTACCTGTTTTAATCTATCGGAGTTTGGCCCTTGCTCTGCTAATTGAGCCAATACAGTTAGGTCTTGCAATAGGAAATCTTCAACTAACAATTGAAAAATAACTATGAAAATTAGTAGTTAAACAAATAAAATTAGTAGTTAAAAACCTATTAAAAAGCATGAAACAAAATACTAACCAGTAAAAATGGAGTGAGATGCACAGAAATACTCGAAACTGGAGTCTAGAAGGGGATGATCTTTCTCTAAGGAATTTATTGGCGCCATAATTTGATTCTATAAGTTTGATTGTTTCATTATGAGATTTTTCTTTGTTAAAAGTTTAAACAGATGCAAATTATTTACTCAAATTACTGAATTGTCCCTAAAGTTGGCTGGAAAATTACTGTATTTAAACCAGTAGGAGAATAAGGGATGAGTAGATCCGCGCATGAGTCGGATTCAGTTCAGGTCGGGTTTTAAACCGACTTATCGGAACAATATCTTTGTTTTTATTCAAGTCCTATTCAATAATAACATTTACATGAGTTCAGATTAATTTATACGAGCAAATCACAGTCTCACAAAATCCGGGGGTCGAATTCCCGACCTTGCGCATATTGAATGACTTGGCCATTAGACCAAGCCTTTCGAATGCGTACTGGATTGTCTTAAGTATTTTTTAAATACAAATTTATACATTCAGTGTTGTTTTTTTATAGGGATGGAGATGGCCTTGGCCCCCTAACTTTTAAAAATTATTGAAATTAGTATCGAAACTTTTTACACATCGTAAATTGGCCTCCCAACTTTTAGAAAGTATCTCCTCATATGTAATGCATATTGTACTTCGACTCTTCTAATATAATAATTTTGACTCCATCACTGCCCCT
This sequence comes from Mercurialis annua, assembly GCF_937616625.2. Taxonomy (NCBI): domain Eukaryota; kingdom Viridiplantae; phylum Streptophyta; class Magnoliopsida; order Malpighiales; family Euphorbiaceae; genus Mercurialis; species Mercurialis annua. The sequence continues at coordinate 49,521,014 of NC_065570.1, read as the reverse complement.
CCAATCTATAATAGTCATCGCTTTGGAGAATTTTTTTAGTTCTTAAAATTTATAACTTTAAAATATTAAATGAGCATTTATTATTTTTTTTCCTTATTTATTTCTACTAATAATTAGTTTATTGAGATTAAAAAGACTATTTAGACATAAAAAGTAGTAAGTAATATGGAGTGACGATATTTCTAGAGTAACAATTGATAGAGATAAAAGAAATGTTTTTCAATATCAACTTGTTCTCACATGGATAATAAGTTACATATCCGAAAGCTTTCTTCAACAAATTGTTAATATCACCAAAGTCAGAGATGCTTGGACAAAGCTTGCAACAGCTTATTCTTCGGGTTCAAAGGCTCAAATCCTAATTATTAAATCTAATTTTTATCGTCTTCAAATATGTTTGATCAATTGTTGGCTTTTGGCAATCCTATAATGGAGGATGATCTTGTGCAGGTGATTACTAGTGGACTTGATTCTTCATATCGTTCTTTTGTTCGTTCTCTTGAAAATCGTCTTGATTTTGTTGGATTTGATGATCTCTATGGTTTATTACTCAGTGAAGAGGCAAGTCTTGCTTCTGAGAAAGAAAATATTCCTAATATTTCTACAGCCTTTTATTCATCAATTGGTAATAACAACAGCTGCAATTTTTCACCTTCTCATGGTAGAGGCAGAGCACGTAATCCACGTGGAAGTCTTGTGTTTAATTTTTGTAATATAAAATTTTAATATTTGAGATCAAATAAGGTTAAATATTTGGCTTTACTACAAACTTCAAATTTGATATTTGACTCGTTTATGTCGGTTTATAAAAAAAAACACATATTTGACTTCATTTAATTTTTTTGTGGTAAATTTAATAAGCAAACAAAATTTTATTATTTGTTCTATCATGAGAATAATTATTGAAACATAAATCTTAGAATCTACTATAAACTTTCATTCTAGTAAAATTTGTATTTGTAAAAGAAAAAAATAATAAATAAGAAGTACTAGTTGAGCAGAAATTTTTTTCTGGTTGAAGAGCAATAATTTTTTATCTCTTCAACTAGAAAAATCAAACTCTTTACTCCTTCCAGAGATTAAACCTTGAACAACAATTTTTGGTAACAATGCTTTTCAAACTCTTCACTCCTTCCACCAAAACCATTCCATCAGAATTAACACAGATTGGTTTTTGTTATTGTTGCAATTCATAATCCAATCCACAATGTTAATAAAAATCCAGGTTTAATTATTCAACTTAAATGAATTATAGTTATGAACAAAATAAGCAAAACAGATGTAATTAAAAATTAAAAAGAATGAACATGAAAAATAGTTTTAGATTATCTAAAGAATACTTAACAAGCTTTTTATTGAAGAACAAAAGAAAAAGACTAAACTATACTAAAAAGGATAAAACAACTGATTAGCTACTACAGCTTCCTGAAGCTTGGTGATAATGGGGTAGTTTCCTTTACTCAGTTTGGTGGTGGGAAGAAAATCTCATCAGAGGTTCTCTTGGAGCGGAAAAGTTGCTCCACCTCAGAAGACACGCCAAATGACGCCTCGAGCACCTCAGGCGACAATGCCTTCCACACAGATGTCCTTCCGGACAAATGGGTGAAAATCGGGCTGCAAATCAATAGAACATAATAAACATTAGTATTCATCTATCTTGCACAATAATGGGCAACAAAGGTTATGTTGCCAGGGAACGGAAACTTGTCGAGTTCTACGTTTTAGCATTTTATTTTTCGTATGTAGTAAGTATTGATTAATGATAATAAAAAACAAGAAAGCAAAAAAGAACTTACTTTGGGGTGGTGATAATCGAGAACCAATCCATACCATCAGGGTCACAGATCTTCGAAACAACATAAAACCTCGGAACAATAAACAGATTACCAGCCTTAACGGTAGTTTCCAACACTCTCCGCCCATCGACGCCAACGACTTGAACGCGTCCGCTTCCTCTAACAATGTATGTAACCTGCAAAGCAGAGTCACAAGAAAATCCGGGAGAGCACATAGCACCCCCATCTAACCTAACAAGATCAGCACCGAGTCCGACCTCAGCAACCAAAGGCAAATTCTTAGTGTTCAACACCACAACTCTTCCACCATTCTTAATATCGACATCCAACGGCGCTTCCTCACAGTTATACACCATTCCGTTACGCTGTTCCTTTACGGGTTCAGCCATTTTGAATGATGCAGGAAGCTTGACAATGCCTTTGCCGGATTGGGTGCTAACAAGGCTGCTAACTGTTTTAGCATCAACATCCCAAGCTCTGCCTACGAATTCTGAGGAAAAGCCGGTGAAAATACCATTTGTTCCGGTCAAAAAGAAATCGGTAAATTCCCCGGATTTGTGTCCTTTTGCAGTATCACCCATGAAAAGAACAACCAATTCAGTGTCTTCCTTGTTGTACCACCATGAAACAACTCCAAATGGAAGAGCTATGGCATCACCCTTCTTGATGGCAATCACCTTCTCTTCTTTCTCAGGAAGAACAATTCCAGCAACACCATTACCTAACCAAAAAATAAATCATACAATTAGATCTCATTCAAATTCAATTAAGCTGCAAACAAACAAACTCATGAAAAATTAATCAAACCTATATGACAGAAAGAAAAAAAAACCAACCAACTAATCATGATCATCAACATAATACAGAACTAATAAAATAATAATAATCTAAAGATTTTAGATTCTTTTTAAGAAAACATAAATTTTCCAGAAAGAAAACAAGAAACACAAAAAAATATACAATTATGACCGCATTGAAATTTCAATTATTAAGCTACAAAAACGAACTCATAAGCAAATTAATCAAACCCATATGACACAGAAAAAACAACAGCAACCAATCATCAAAATAATACAGAATTAACAAAAACTGTTCCATAAAATTCATCAAGACACTCTAGATTTTTTTTTATAAAATAATTAAATTTTCCAAAAAGAAAACAATGAACAAAGAAATCTCATATAACAAGAGCAATAAATCTGTAACAAAGTTTTAAACTTTAAGAAAGAAAATAATCTAATAAATACGAGAACAAAAAACCCATGAAAAAGATTTAAACTTTGACCAAAATATACAAAAAAAAAAATTGATTACCTTGAAGAACATAGGCAACTTTAGCAGAATCAGAGTAACGAGGGAGAGCAAAGCCATTCTTTTCAAGGGCAAGCTTAGCTGCACCAATGTTTCCTTCGCGCAGCATAGCTAGTTCAATGGGACACCATGCATGGTATGATCCACCGTCTCCTCCGTAAACTTTCTTGGCCAATCTTGGTGATAGATCAATATCCATCTTCATTCTCCCTTTTTTTTGACTAGTTAACTAAAATAAAACAAGAAACAGAGAAGATTATGATATCAGAGTAAAGGAGAGAACTTTGTTTGTATTTATAATGGAAAAAGGATTTGTAGATAAGATTAAAAGGAAAACAGGATTAATATCTAAATCCGAAATTACTGTGAAAATCAATAATTGCAGCTCTCTCAAATATAAACACTCAGTGTACGGTAAAAAGTAAAAGAGATGTTTTATCCCTATATTTTAAATTACATGTGTTTATTAATTTAAACATGATTAGATCTACAATGTTGATATCTTAACAGAAAATAATTTTTTTTTATCTATTAATGTCCACTGACAGAAAAAGAATTAATACATAAAAATGGAACAAAATCTTTATCTTGATCTTTTTTAGTATAAAATCTTATTTAAATATTATTAATAAGATTAATAGTTATGTTGGTCCTTATTCTTTGGCTATTTTTTTTAACAAATATTTTATCTAAATCATTATGAAGATAATATAAGAATTCTTAAAATAAGGAGAAAAGTTTGAAGTACGGTGTAATGTTATGGATAAAGAAAGGTTATGATTATTATTTTTATTTACATGTTCTACATGTGCTTATTAATTTATGGGTGATGCTATCCGGATAGAATCTATCCGGATAGAAAACTAATTTTTTATTATTTATTTATTTAATTAAATATGAGTTACAATTTTATCCTTTTGTAATTTTTATTTACCACAATTAATTTTAAATACTATTCACTTTAATAATTACTTTTAGTTTATATTTCTCTACAAATTATCTCTTTTCTAACTAATTTTTATCCTGTCTAACTATTTTTTAAGTTAAACTGTAGTTATCTCTGAATAATGTTTGTATTAATAAATTTTTTTCTCACAATTACTATGTATTCTTTATTTTAATTAAAGAACAGTAAGTATCCACGTCTATATTTACTTACTTAGCCAAGAAATGATATAGCAGAGGAAATAGTATAGCAGCTCATGAAGAGCTATAGTTGCAGATGTAATTGGCACCGGTCGATAAAGAATAAATATCTCCAAAATTTTAATTGGTGTCTCTTATCTTTTCCTAATGAACTTCACATGCATATATTTTATACATGATAACTCTACACTGACACCAAATTTCATTCCTGAATAATTTTTTCTTTCTAAAAGATTAATAAATTTAATAAATATTCTATTCTCTAAAATTGATAAATGTTATTACTTTATATTAAGAGTTAAATGTATATAAAATTATAAACTATTTAACATATTTTCTAATTTATGATTTTTAAATTTCATAATTTAAAAAACATTCTTTTATATTATCTCTACTGTGATTGCAAATTAATTAATTAATGATGATAGAAATATTAGAACTGATATTAGAGGTGTGTATGGTTCCAGAAAATCTAAAAATTAATAAATCTCAAGAATTGTACCAAATTAGTAATTTTTGAAATGAGCTCTCATAAACAATATCGTAAATTGATTCGGTTTGAAAATTTTATTTTTCAGTACGGTTGATAAGAATGCTCTAATTTCAGATTAGAGGTGAGAATCAAAAGATTTGATTAAATGAAATCAGCTCAGCAGAGCAGTTTATATACAAGCTAAGGAGTCTGGTCTAGCTAAAATAGAAAGAACTACAGACTAATAAAACTCAGCTAACTAACTAATTAAATAACTAACTAACTTATTAGTTAAGTAATCAGCTGCTCTCTTTACAACGGTTCAGTTCAAAAATTCGGCTCTAACATTTCGGTATAATTATTGTGGTGTGAAAATCTTTCTAAGATCAATAACCATACCAATTATATTATTGGTTCGGTTTAATTTGTTTCAGAAAAGTCAATAGTTAACATATATATTTCGAGTCTGGACACTTTCTGTTTGTTTTTTTGTCCGGATTTTACCCATATATATATACACAAACTTAATTGTCATGTTATTATATTGGGTTAATTAAAAAAATATCACGAACTTTATATATTTTCTCATTTTAATTACGCAGTTCAAATTTTCTCATTTTCATGCACGAACTACCACTTTATCTGAAATTCATACATGGTGCTGAGGTGGCACTCATTCGTTGGTGTAAATTGACTTCCACCTCGGCAAATTACACTAATGGAGCCGTGACATCTCAGAACCGTGCATGAATTTGAGAAAAACAGTAGTTCGTGCATGAAAATGAGAAAATTTAAACTGCGTGATTAAATGAGAAAACATGTAAAGTTGGTGAATTTTTACGACATTAACCCTATTATATTCAACTGGATTTACGTTAAACATCAAACTTTAGCAAATTGAATCGATATTGAATTTTTTTTATTCAATTAGTTAAACTAATTAAATTAATCTAAACGTGTTTTTTATAGGATAGGCTAGAGGTGGATATTGGACGGTTCTAAATGTAAACCGGCCAACATCGGAAGGAGGGCGGTTCCAAGCCTATTTTATATTTCTTAGAGCCGGAACCGTCGGTTTTGAGTCCGAACCATATTATTTAACATATCTTAGATTTCATTATTGTATGATAGGCTTTCTTGCAAAGCTATTCGGGTTTGATAGTAAATTATTAATTTTAAACGTGATTTGAAAATTAATTTATCTTTAAAAAACTGTTTTTTATTTTTAGAATCGACTGGAACTAGAATCGGCAGGTTCCAAACTGGCCCAGAACAATTAAAGGGGCGGCTCAACGTCGATTCCATATAAAATGGAATCGGGGGGTTCCAATCCGAAACCGCTAGTTTAGAACCCGTGACTACTCCTACGTTAGACAGGTTAAAGTCGATAAATTTGTCTTTTTATTTCTGTTAAAAAAATAGTTTATTTTTTGTACTTAATTTATTATAACATATTGCTCAATTTTTTTTTAAAAGTAACTTACTAAATGTTAAAATTTATACTTTGAAAAATGTTTCATAAAAAATAATATAGTTTTTATTTCTAATAATTGTAATTAAACTTCTATACAAAAAACGCATTTTCAATTATAAAATGGGTCTCTATAATATTCTTAGGCAAACTTTTAATTTGAATGTGGGTTGATAGCCGGCTCTAGGTGATGAACCGACTCAAACCGGCGAAGCAAAGTTTAATTGCAAATTTGATAATGGTTTTGCCAATATTGGCACCAGCACTAGCACTGAGCCAGTGACATTATTAAGTAAAACAATCAAATACTTATTCATAAATTTAAGTAATAATTATAAAAAATTATAATGTTACTTAGTAAAAAAATTTATTATTACTTCTCTCTAACTAATTTTAAACTTATCATGTTTGTTATGTATTTAAAATTTATTGTACTAACTGTTTTGACATTGTAATATTTTAAATGTAAATATTTATTTATTTACTGAAGGTTATAATTGTCTTCAAATTTTCACTTGTAGTTAAAACTACTTAAATATCCTTCATATATTTTCAAAAATGACCAAAATGGGTCTTTCTATCCGGATAGATTCTATCCGGATAGCATTTTTAATGTCCACTGACAGAAAAAGAATTAATACATAAAAATGGAACAAAATCTTTATCTTGATCTTTTTTAGTATAAAATCTTATTTAAATATTATTAATAAGATTAATAGTTATGTTGGTCCTTATTCTTTGGCTATTTTTTTTAACAAATATTTTATCTAAATCATTATGAAGATAATATAAGAATTCTTAAAATAAGGAGAAAAGTTTGAAGTACGGTGTAATGTTATGGATAAAGAAAGGTTATGATTATTATTTTTATTTACATGTTCTACATGTGCTTATTAATTTATACATGATTAGGTCAACCATTGTATTATCCTAAACCGAAAAGAAACATTTTTATCTTCACCCAGAAAAGTTGGTACATAACAAAAAGGGCAAAATCTTAAAAAAAAAATTGATAATTTGGGGAGGGGAAAGCGTTTGTGTGAGGAATTGAACCACGACCTAGCAGTTTTCTGCTTAGCGCTTATACCATTTGAGTTCAAACTCATTGGTAAATCTTCAAAATTATTTTAAATAAAAAATCCGGTGATTGATAAAATTGGATTGGAATGGCAGATTCAACCAAAACCGGACAACTTTCTGGTTCTAATTATCCAAATCCGTAAATCCGGTTGAATCAAGTGGGACCAGATTGAACCACCGCTCAAGCCGGTGATTAACCTGTTTAGGTCGTAACTGATGTCTAAATTTAATTGTAATTTATTCAATTGGTATCAACCGAAAACTAACGGGCTATTTATTTAATTTTACAAACACAGATAAAATCCTTATAAATATATTAAATAAAATTAATAATTATATTTATCTTTACCTTTTTAATATAAAATCCTTATTATATCCTTAAATAAAGATGATAACAATATCCTATCTAAATTGTTATCAATGGCCTATTTCTATTTCTTTGACAAATTCATGAGCATAGTAATTCTTCCATGAGAAAAATTCTTAAAATGAGTATCCACTTGGTAAGTTTTATATCGCTTAATAAGAAGAAATTGAATTGAAATAGTATTTTCTATCCATGAAAGATAGGGACTCCATATTAACCAATTGAAAGTCATGAAAATACAATGACATTCTTGAGTATTTTAATTTTAAAGAGTCTTCAGTTAGAAACCAAAAATATCAAAATTGATTAGTTTTTAAAGAGAATAAAATTCAAAATGAATTAAATGAGTAAAACTCGGTTCAATTTTCTTTTTACCTTTAATGCAATAACAATCAACTTCTAAATAATTCGTAAACAAAAATTAATAGAAAAGTTCATGAAAAAAATTATATCGTATATGTAGAATTTCAATTTTAAATTTTTCGAAACTAAAAATCAAACCAAATTAATTTGTTTAAAAATTTATAATATATAAAGAAAACTAATAATTTTTCATATTATTTTGAATACAGCTACACATATCACATGTAATTTTCACACAAAAGTAAGTGACATCAAAAATAAAGAAATGAATAAATAAAATAACCAAAAACATATTATTCTATATTTGAGTAAGTACTCTGGGAAAGAATAGAATCACATACTTTTGTGAAGGTGGATAAATATTTTAGTTTAGTCTATTGCATATGTGCTTGTTATACAAAAAAATTAGTTATTCTTAAAAAGGCAAATTTTATCCTTTTGTTTAGTTCGTTCTTGATCTATTTTATTTCTTTAGTTAATTCTTTTTTTAAAAAAAAATAATGAATTTTTTTTTAATAAAGACATAAAAATACAACTTGATCAAATATTAAAAACATCAATACATTCAAGAGGTAAAATAATAGAACATCAGTAAAATAACAGAAAATCATATCTAATTTTTTTAATCGCATTGACGGAGCTCTTTAAATATGCAACTCGGCAATCCGTCCGCTCCACTTGAAGGTTATTTTAAACCACAAATCGACTTTTTGGTCTTTGAATGAGTCCGATTGAAAGAATATTAGAAATAAGATTTCTACTGATAATACTTCAGATCTACGCTCCGTAGATAATTCCATCAAGGAAATAGCAAAACTCATAAAGGAAAGAGCCAGAACTCCACTAAGGAAGACAAAACAGCCATAAAGGAAGAAAGAAAAATACCAACAGATCTCAGATCTGTGATTATTAACGCATAATAAACTAAATACGAGATTTGAAGAGAAAACGAGAAGGTAGGGAGGTGATTTAGAATCAAATAATGGCCAAAATCACCTCCCTCTTGTTGCGGTTAGGGTTTCTGAAAAGAAAGAGAGAGTTTAGAGAGACGAGAGTCTTTTACAGTTTTTTTTAAAACAATAGTTTGAAGGTTCTTTAGTTAGTTCTTGAACTTCTGTATTTGTCATTGTATTATATAAAATTTGTTATTTATTTAGTCATGTTTAAAGTTTATTTTTTATTTATTTAGTCCAATTAAAGACAAAATTATTATAAAATTTGATTGTAGATGGACGAAATAAATAATTTTTTTTAAAAGGAACAAGCAAAAAAACAAAAAAAATAGAGATTTGAGGATGTGTTTTTCCTTCTAGAAAGGCTTAATGCTTTATAGCAAAAACGTTTTTTTAACTTTTTATAAATCGGTCTCAGTTTTCTAAAATTGTAAATCCAGTCAACTTGGTCAATTCTCCGTAAGTCTATCTAAGTTTTAAAAAATCAATTTAATATCTTTTAATATTGATTTTATCTAAATCATATGGAATCACATTGAACAACTCTTTTTTTTTTAATTTTTTTTTAAAAATTGCAACTTCAACGCTTATTGCAATCATAATTAAATCAATTTTGAGCAAAATCGATAGAATTCTAGTGAATTTGTCAAATTGTAGTAGATTTACAACTTTTAAAAAATTTGAGTAGATTTTAATATTTTTGAAAAAGTTAGGCTTTTTGACACTGTCAAATCTTTTATATAGAATCACATTGAACAACTCTTTTTCTTTCTAATTTTTCAGATAAAATATTGCAACTTCAACGCTTATTGTAATCATAATTATATCAATTTTAAGCAAAATTAGTAGATTTCTAGTGAATTTGTCAAATTATAATAGATTTGTAACTTTTAAAAAAATTCAATAGATTCTTAAAAAATTGAAAAAAAATGGCTTTTTGACCCTATTAAGACTTCTTTAAAATCTAAAATTAGTTCGAATTTTAGATACATTATTTTGAAATTCTTTTAGTTTTATTATTAAAATCCAATTATTCTTTTTTTAAGCCAAACGAGCTATTATTTTAAATTTTTAGAACTAAATGACATTGTTGTTTGGTCTAAATTATATTTTTTTTAAAATCATTTGATTTCTTTAAAAAAAATTAAAACTATCGGCTCTAATAAATTTATAAGCAACAATTATAGTTGAAATAGATGAAAATAAGTTAGCGTTGTAATAGGAGTAGGAATACTCCTATATTCTATGTGATTTCTGAGTCATTTACGTGCATTTAATTATTATATGTGAGCATTTCTTATTTGTTGTTTCAGCGTCAGGTGCTATTGCACGTATTTCACAGAGTTTTAGGGTAAATCGATGTGAATCGGAGAAGTTTTGGAATCATCAGGATTAGAATTGAAGTCAAGTGGGAAGTTTTGGTAAGATCTGATAAAAATATACGTCAAGACTACAAATGCATACTTGTGAACTTGGCCATGCTTCATCAATAGAAAGATATACATGAGTTGGAATTAGTTTATGTCAATTTATTGATTAAATTTTTAAAACTGAAAATTTATAGATTTAAATCAATGTTTTAAAATTGAACTGGAGGCCAAACCGGTAAAGCCACAGGTTTTCGGTTCAACCAATTTATTTTTAAAAAAAAAAATTAAAAGCAAATCCACTTCAAATTGTTTTGCCGGTTCAAACCTCCGATTTTTACCAATTCGATCCTGGATCATCTCGGTCCGATTTGATCCAACTCGGTTCAATCGTAAATTCCGATTTTTTACAATTTTGGACAGACCACTGGTTGGTTCTCAGTTTAACCGGTTCGACTGGCTAGTCCGGTCCAATTTTTAAAACACTAGTTTAACTTAGTGACGCATTGTTTCATACAAAAAATGCAAGTGTGAATTATAGTATAAAAGTAATGACACAGTAATTTTATCCATAAAAGATTCAAATTTATTATGAGTTCGGTTATCCAAATCAAACTCGAACTTAAACCTTAAAACTAGTGTTTAATGTAAATTCATAATAGACTGATCTAATAGATATTCGAATTGATAAATGGATAAAACAATTAATATAATACTCTTTCTGTTTTTTTATTATTTGTCTTTTTTATGAAATCACTTTATTAAGAAATAATTTAATTTATTAAGTAAAGTATGGGTGGACTTTTTTTTGTTTCTCTTTGGACATTTCCACTTGAGCTTTTAAGGCTGAAGAGCAAAATTGAATGATGGCTTAACAACTTTTGGAAACAATGCTTTTCAAACTCTACTTCTTCAACCAAAATCTTTCCATCACAATTCTAAATTTTATTGCTAGATGGTGACAATGAATTGACACATTGATACGATTGGAATTTGAAAAATAATCAGTTGGAATCGAATTTTACTTGCTTAACATCCACGAAAACAGATGGGTTTTTGTTATTGTTGGAATCCAGATTCCCATTCCACAACGTCAACAAAAATCAATAAAGTTTGGTATTTCATTCCTCTAACATTACAGAAAAGATAAATAATATTCAAGTTTGTATTTTATAATAAAAATGAATACACTTCGCTAATTTTGTATCAATTAATCTTGATGATTATGGGAGTTTTTTTTGACATAAAACATTTTTAATATTTTGTGCCAAATTGGAAGAGCTAAATGACATTTTGTTATGATAAAAATACAGAAACAAAATATTTTAGATGTAATTAAACCAAAAAATAGAACAGAATGAACATGAAAAAGAGTTTTAGATTATCTTAGAATACTTAACAAGCTTTTTTATTGAAGAAACAAAAAAGACTAAACTATACTAAAAAAGATAAAACAACTAATTAGCTACTACTGCTTCCTCAAGCTTGGTGATAATGGTGGAACTTCCTTTACTCAGTTTGGTGGTGGGAAGAAAATCTCATCAGAGGTTCTCTTCGATCGGAAAAGCTGCTCCACCTCAGAAGACACACCAAATGACGCCTCGAGCACCTCAGGCGACAATGCCTTCCACACAGATGTCCTTCCCGCCAAATGGGTGAAAATCGGGCTGCAAATCAACAAAACATAATAAACATTAGTATTCATCTATCTTGCACCATAAGGGGCAAGAAAGGTTATGTTGCACGGGAACGGAAACTTGTCGAGTTCTATATTTTAGCATTTTATATTTCGTTTTCGAATGCGAAGTAAGTATTGAGTAATGATAATGAAAAAAATGCAAGAAACCAATCAAGAAAGCAAAAAAGAACTTACTTTGGGGTGGTGATAATCGAGAACCAATCCATACCATCAGGGTCACAAATCTTCGAAACAACATAAAACCTCGGAACAATGAAAAGATTACCAGCCTTAACAGTAGTTTCCAACACTCTCCGCCCATCGACGCCAACGACTTGAACGCGTCCGCTTCCTCTGACAATGTACGTAACCTGCAAAGCAGAGTCACAAGAAAATCCGGGAGAGCACATAGCGCCCCCATCTAACCTAACAAGATCAGCACCGAGTCCGACCTCAGCAACCAAAGGCAAATTCTTAGTGTTCAACACCACAACTCTTCCACCGTTCTTAATATCGACGTCTAACGGCGCTTCCTCGCAATTATACACCATTCCGTTACGGTGTTCCTTTACGGGTTCAGCCATTTTGAATGAGGCAGGAAGCTTGACAATGCCTTTGCCGGATTGGGAGCTAACAAGGCTGCTAACTGTTTTACTATCAACATCCCAAGCTCTGCCTACGAATTCTGAGGAAAAGCCGGTGAAAATACCGTTCGTTCCGGTTAAAAAGAAATCGGTAAATTCCCCGGATTTGTGTCCTTTTGCAGTATCACCCATAAAAAGAACAACCAACTCAGTGTCTTCCTTGTTGTACCACCATGAAACAACTCCGAATGGGAGAGCTATGGCATCACCCTTCTTGATGGCAATTACTTTCTCCTCCTTCTCAGGAAGAACAATTCCAGCAACACCATTACCTAATCAAAAAAATAACAATTATAATCTTTTATTTTTCAAAATGCATGATCCCATTCAAATTCAATTATTATGCTACAAAACAAAACTCATAATAAAATTAATCAAACCCATAGGACCCAGAAAAACCCAACCAACTAATAATGAAAGATGAGGATCATCATCAAAATAAAACAGAATTAACAAATTAAAAACTGTTCCATAAATTCATCAATAAGTCTTCATATTTTTTATAACAAACATTTAATATTCCTGACAGAAAAAAAATTAACAAAGAAACCCCTATACAGTTGTTATCACTATTTTCAATATGCATGATCTCATTCAAATTCGACTATTAAAGAATTAATCAACTAATCATCAAAATAATACAGAATTAACAAAAAAAATCCATAGACTTTAGATTCTTTTTCTTTCTTAAGAAAAAATTAATTTTTCCTGAAAGAAAACAATGAACAAACAAATCGCACGTAACAAGAACAATATATCTGCAACGAAGACATAAACTTTATGTAAAAAACATTCTAATACTCCATATAAAGAAAACAAAAAACCCATGAAAAAGATTTAAACTTTGAACAAAATACAACAGATTAAAGCCAAGAGAATTAAAAAAAAATTGATTACCTTGAAGAACATAGGCAACTTTGGCAGAATCAGAATAACGAGGAAGAGCAAAGCCATTCTTTTCAAGAGCAAGCTTGGCTGCACCAATGTTTCCTTCACGCAGCATAGCTAGTTCAGTAGGACACCATGCATGGTACGATCCACCGTCTCCTCCGTAAACTTTCTTGGCCAATCTTGGTGATAGATCAATATCCATCTTCATTCTCCTTTTTTTTTGACTGTTTAACTAAAATAAAACAAAAACAGAGAGAACTTTGTTTGTAATTTGATGCTGTGAAAAGGGTAGAATAAGGAGAGTATTTATAGGGTAAAGAATGGGATTTTGTTTGTAGATAAAATTAGGAAGATAACAAGATTAATATCTAAATCCGAGATTACTGTGAAAATCTGAATAATTTGTAGCTCTCTCAAAGATAATCTCTAAGTGTACGGTAAAAAAGGTAAAAAGATGTTTTGTTTTATCCATATTTAATATTATGACATGTGCTTATTATTTTAAGGGTGATGCTATCCGGATAAAATCTATCCGGATAGAAACCCATGTTTTAAAAAATTTAATTTTTTAATTAAAAAATAATTACTCTTCTAATTTTACTGTCATTTTTTATAATCACTATTAACTATTAAATACATTTACTTTTACACTTATTTTTAATAATTAATATTTATCTACAACTTATTTGAATTCAAATGAAAATCCACTCCTTTTATATTTCAGAGATAATTAATTCCACCATCTTGTGTTTGATATATTTCAGGAGAATTACAACAATAAGGAGTTGCCAAAATACCACCTCTTGAAGGAAGCAATTTGACCGTTGCTTCATAATATGGAAAAGTGTGAGGGAGCACTGAAGCTCTTGCAAATGCAGGTGAAAATGTTGGAGGAAAAATAATGAGTATTAATTTGAAAAGATGAAGGTAATAAGTGATGAGTGAAAGGAAATGATTTTAAAGAGTAAAGAATCAGAGAACTAGACTGACAAATTTGAGTCATAAACAAGTTATTAAGTATGAATATAACTTTCTTTATGTTAGTTCTTTTGATTTTTATGATTTACGTTCAGTTTTTTTACATCTTAGTTTCGCTAGAAAAATAGACAATGATGGTTTTTGATGTTTATTGGTTTTTGATTTGATGTTCTTATTCCCTCCCTTTGTTTGAGTACAAAATTTCATATATCTTTTGAATTTTTTCATGGAAATCAAGCAAATGATGGTTCTGTAATTGTTTGTTTCAAATGCCATTAATAATAAAACCTGCAATTGTTAGTCATTAGCAAGTCAGGTAAATTTTGAATTGATCCATTCATAATTTCAAAATATTTATCTGATTCTTTGAGAAAATAAAAAAACATTGATGATCCTTATTTCAAATGTACTGCATGTGTAGAATTAAGAATTGACAGAAGTGGTAAGCGGCTTGATATCGCTTAAGCAAGGTTTCGGGTTCGAGTCCTTGTGAATGCAGAAAATTCCCACTGGAAGACTCACCCACCATGTCAGGTGCGCGACACGGGTCAGATCCGGATTAGTCAGGGCGAAGCCTTGGAAACCGGATGGGCTTACCAAAAAAAAAAAAGAATTGACAGATTAACAATCCTATATAAGAAAGGAACTGGCGAATTTTAGTTTAAATTTTTTAATTTATTATTGTACCAAATACAATTTCAGCACTTTTTGGATTTGCTACCAGGTTTTATACTTAAATTTTAACACCTTTTAGATTTGCAAATTTTAGTTTAAAAATTCTAATTATTATTTTACCAAATATAATTTCATGAAATTATAATACTAATACTTCTTATGATAGGTACTGATCTAGAGAAAATCATTTAATTTGTGATAATCATTTTAAAGTGATACAAGGTATACATGTGAAACGATAACAAGGTGTATGTGAAATGATAAAATCAACATACCCACCGAGTTAGCATTAATATTTGAAATAAAATACAACTTTGGTTCTTATATTTTATTATAAGTACTATTTTACTTATTTATATAGCATTTACTTTTTTTTAGGAAAAATTAATATCCATCTTCATTCTCCTTTCTTTGACTAATTAACTAAAATAAAACAGAGAAGATTATAATTATAATATCAGAAAACTTTGTTTGTATGTTGATAGTGTGAAAAGATTAGAGAAAAGGGGAGTATTTATAGAGTTAAAGAGTAGAGTTGTAGATAAGATTAAAAAGCTAATACAATTAATATCCAATCTCATTCAGACATTTTCTTTTTAAAATCCGAAATTACTGTCGATATCCGAATAGTTGTTTGTAGCTCTATATATATAAATAGGAAGAAATCAAACTTATCAATTCAAATTTTAGATTTTAAAACTAATAAAATAATTTATCTCAAAATAAAAATGGTTGTCACTGAATAATTATGAAAACAACATATTATAACAATAAGAGTTGGATGATTATGTTCATGTATAAAGTAGAGTTAGATGATTCATAAAAACAAAATATTCTGCATGAGGAATCAATTTATATGTAAATTATGTGATTACTATGTCCATTAATCCTTTAGTTTTAGACTTAAATTTATATAAAAATAAAAAAAAATCAAATATTAATTGAAAACTAAGGTATTGGAGAAAATTAATTGTTTGTATTTTGATACTAGGGGAGTATTTATAGGGTTAAAGAGTAGAGTTATAGATAAGATTAAACAGCTAATACAATTAATATCCAATCTCATTCAGATATTTTCTCTTTAAAATCTGAAATTATTGTGAATATCTGAGTAATTTCTCCTCTATGGAAAAATTTTAAAGTACGGTGAAAAATTGAAAAAATGTCTTATCTATGTGTAATGTTGTAGATAAAGATTATCATTATGATATTAGTTACATGTTCTACATGTGCTTATTAATTTAAACACGATTTGGTCTAACAATTTTGGAAAATGCTATTTAATCCATCATTTTATACTATCTTAATTGTCCCTCCTTATGTGACATCATTTAATTCGTTCAATTATCCTCTAAAAGTGTATATCTCAAATACCAATTTTTAATCCATCCACTGTTTTAATGCCACGTCAGGTGGGTTAAGAAAGGTGGATTAAAAAAAAAGGTTATCTATTACTCAACAATTTTTTTTATTATTTTAACCGAAAAGAAACAATTTTATTATTCTAACCGAAAAAAAGTTGGTATAAAAATAATAAAAAGGATAAATCTTTAAACTTAATATTTAATAGAATTTTGGTGATTAAGGAAATCGAATTGGAATGGCCAATTGAACAAAAACTGAACAACCAGTTTTATTTATCCTAAAACCCATAAATCTGGTTGAATTAAATTGGATAGAAGTGAAGATGGTGGTTGATCTGATAGAACCGGCGATTAAACTGGTTAGGTCCTAACTCATGTCTAAATGTAACTGTAATTAATTCAATCTCGATTCAGGTAATTAGAAATCAATGGCTTCACCTGTTTGGCCACTAATTTAATTTTAAAAATACGTTGAATATATTAAATAAAAGTAATAATTGTGTTTGTCCTTATCATTTTAATGTAAAATCCTTATTTTATTTTTTAAATAAAGATAATAATAATATCCTATCTAAATTATTATCAATATTATTTAACAAATTCTTGAGCACATTAATTCAATCATGAGAAGAATTCTTAAAACGAGTATCCACGACCACTAGGTAAGTATTACTCCCTCCGTCCCGTTTAAGAAGCGACAAATGAATTTTGCACAAAAATTAATAAAATAAAACAATATTATATTTTGTCATGTCTACCCTTATTAATTAGTATAGTTTCTCCTAATAATAGAATAAATGTATTGTAAATTGAGTTGCATTTAATGCATATTAAAATAACTAAAGGGATAAAAGTGTAAGTTCAATATAAATTGGCACAGAAAACACGATATGACCTTTTTAGATGGGACAATTAAAAATGAGATATGTCCCTTCTTAAACGGGACGGAGGGAGTATATCGCTTAATAACAGGAAGTTGAATTGAAAAAATATTTTCTATCCATGAAAGATAGGGACTACGTATTAACCAATTGAAACTCATGAAAATTTTTACAATGACATTCTTGAGCATTTTAATTTGTGATAATTTTTTGATATACATGATTCGGTAACTTATTTATATTTTTATCTGTCAAATTTTGACTTTTATTTTTTGACTTTTTTATTTACGAAAAATGCCTTTTTTTTAATTTCACAAGTACTTTTTTCGGTTTTCAATTTCGATTTTTAGTTTCTTCGGTTCTGTCGACGAAACCGACCGATTGCACAGCCCTATTTTTCAATTTTTAATAATTTATTCTTTTTTATAGATTTTTTTCCTGGATTTTTTTATTTTTTTATAGTGTAACAATAGTGTATATATAATATTTTTATGGTGTTTTTATAGTGTAAGATTAGTGTATATAGCGGAAAAACGACCGGAAACGACGAGAAATCCATCGAAAGTAGGCGAACGGAAAAGACGAACGAAAAAAATAACCGGAGGACAAACTGAAAATCAAACGAAAAAGAAGAAGAAAAGAAGAGAAATTTGAGAAAGAATAGTGAGAAAAATGAATGGTTATGTAAAAGTTTAAACTAAAATGAAATAAGGTTTCTATATATAGTGGGATAAAATTCAGAATAGGGTACTAAGATGGAGTTTCCATATAGCTACGAAGCTATATTTCGGATATAAGCTGAACTATAAGACCCGATTATTTTAATCGGAAATAATGGATTTGGTTAGATGGAATAGAGTAAATTAGATTTGCATAATCTAATCAAGATATGGAGAAGTCGGAATAAGTAAAGCTATAGCTTAAGGATAAGCGGAAATCGCGATTTAACAAACGGATAAAAGTGTGGCTTTTAGCCAACTTTAAGGACTGCTTCGGGCATTAAGGAAATGTCGAAATGAAATTTGATCTTCATGAAAGTTGTAGACATGACGATAAAATATAAGAATATTGAATTTAATTCAGATTACAACGTTTTTAAACGCTTGTTTCGTTGATTTGAACAGCGGCTATAAGACCTCCAAGCGCAGTCTCGAAATTACCTGCAGAAGCAATTACAACACATATTTTCGGTATGATCGAGGATTATTTTGACCTCGAGGATCGAACGACAGTTGAAGATGACATTAAGAATTAAAAGATTATCAAATTTGTTTAGCAAACGAGCTATTCGACAATAGCAATTTTTAAGGTCAAAATGGACCGAAAGAGCAATTTTGGATAAGTTCAAAATAACTTAGAATACTAAGTTATCCAAATGAGTTATTTTAGATTAATCAAATTAAAATTTTGATTAATGGCTGAAAGAATTTAAAGAATGTTTTAAGGAAGTACCAAGCATGATACACTACAGAGATGACTCGTAAAGAATTATGGAGAAATGATGAATAGACATTGAAAACCATTTAAGAAAATGTAAAGGTTGACCAACGATAGATTGGATAACCCGAGTACCTTAAAAACGAAATCTGAACATAGTGGAAAGATGTTTAAGGAGCAGCTGCAAAAGGACACAAAGATGTACTAAATAAGAGTTTCGCCAACACAATATAACATGAAATAGAAATCGAGAATGATTCGGATACGAACGAAGTGTATTCTCAACATGATAAAAGTTGTTACGTATGCGAATATCATGAGTAAACGAGTATACCGTTCTATGGAAAATCGATTGCTATAAGAGCACGTTACTTAAATGTAACTAAAAGGATTAAGTAAATAAGTATCGATGGTTAAGATACAACTGAGAGCAATACGAATGAGGATTAGGAGACAGCAACACATGAGGAAAAGAACCATGACAAAAGGTAAACAGTCAGAAGTGCGACCTTAGGTCATCAGTTAGAAAGATGATTAATTACCCATGTAAGGATTGTAACTAGCGTTTCATTTAAGATACGGACGCTATGACAACAATTACACCAGCAATGGATGCCCAAGTGTAATTGAAAGTATTGGAAGATCGTTAAAAATCAGCGGATGGATCGAGTAAGATAATTAAGAATGATAGAGGTGAAGTTTCAATCATGTGACGATGGTGAAGTAAACACCCAGACAATGATAGTATCAGAGTTGAAATACTAAGGAAAAAATTATTAAACCAGCAATGGTTTCCATATCAAAAGTGCAAGTTGATATCAAAAAAGAATTCGTTAAACGTCGGTTTTAACTAGTATAAGAAGTTATATGAAAATTCGAGGACCAATTTTATATAAGAGGGGAAGAATGTAATGCCCAGTACGTTTGGCGTTGCCGGAATTGGCAATTTGTCCTTTTTCCGGTAACTCGAGCTAATAGGACAAAGGATATCGAAGTGATTGGATAGGTAAGACCCGAGTAGGTCGGTTTTTAAGAATTCTAATACGAAAAGTTTGATATTAGAATTCAATTTAAGGATAAGAATTGGGACTAAAGAAATGAATGATTAAAGGGGCTAATTATCCATTATATATAAAGGAAGCCATATGAATTAAGTTAAGAAAGAAAAGAAGATCAGAGAGAAGAAGAAAGTGACGATCGATAGGGTTTCTCCGTTCGACGACGGAATCTCGCGTTCTTGGTGTCGATCTCTCCGGAATTCAAGCCTTTATCATTCCTAAGCTTCGAAACAAGGTAAGTTTGACGTTTTTGTTGCGAGAATTGATGAATAGTGGCTGTTGTGTATGGAATAATATTACGGCCGGATCGAAACGTCAAAACCATCATTTTTTAGCGTTTCGGAGTTGGGTTTTGAGGTATATACGTATATAAGCATGTCGGGATGGTTTTGGACGAAATTTAGGGTGAAATACGTGATGTGAGGGGCCGGAAGTGTTGCCTCACATCGTGAGAAGTTGTCTCACGACGTGAGACAACGTCTCGCGACGCGAGACAGGCTCTCACGTCGTGAGACCCTCTCTCACGACGTGACAGAGGCTAGGCACAATGTGCCTAGCCACCGACAACCTCCCACTTGTCGTGTCGAGGTCCAACACGACATACTCAACCCGAAAACGTTCTGTGGACTCCGAAAACGTAAGAAACGATCGTCGAACTTGACGATTCGAAATAGGGCTTCTAAGTGAATGTTTCAAATGAGATTTAATCGATTAATCGAATACCTCGAAGGGTATTAAACGTGTATAAGACATTGGTTATAGGCTAACGAGTTTACAAACCTAGGGTTTTAAGAATAAGAGATTCACATTTACTAAATGTGTATTTGATCTAAACATGTAACAGGCGTATCGGCAAGCTACGAGGTAGACGTATTTGGACTAGTGGGGTTTGATCAGCATATCGAAAGTTTTGTAGATTGGATAGCGGTCCATGTGAGTTACATTTTACTTTCGTGTATTATTCATAAAAGTTATTTGATATGTTATAAATAGTATTATCGCATGCATCGCATCTTATATGATTTGAATTGTATAGTATATTGTTGTTTGATTGTTTTAAGTATAAGAACATGGTGTGCGATCCGAGGGAACAACTACCTATTAGGTGTCAATAGGCGGTGTGATCACCAGTGTCGGGTAAGTCTTATCAAGTAGAATTAGACTAACTTATTTGTGAATGCGGTACGAGGTCAGCATGGTTGAACTATCTCGTGGCCTGTATCTAGTAAGTCGCCATGGTTGAACTATCCCGGAACTCCGCTGTATTGTTGGATTTAAGATGGTATGAGGCATGTTGGTTGAACTATCCCGGTGCCCGACCAGATGGTTGATTGACATGGTTGAACTATCACGTAACCTACCATCAGGATTAAAAGATCGTTATTGCTATGAACACTAGGAATTGCCTAGTTCATTATTGTTATAAGATTAGGGTCTTGATCGGATCAAATACTTGGCTTATATTGTATACTGTATAAATGATTTTTTAAAATTTGATGTTATTTTTATAATACCGTTAGCAATTTGTAATCTCACTCAGCATAGTCTGACCCGTTGTTTTTAAACATTTCAGGTGCTTAGAGTCTGGACTTGGCTAGAGTCCACCTTTTTGGGTCCGGAAGTCGTCAGTCGCATATATAGTTCCCGACTTCCGAAGAGCTGCAGTAGTAGTCCCGCATTGATAGAGTCGTGGCCTTGACAGCAGTGTATATGTTTGTTGTTTTACTTAACTTGTGTATATCATTTTGTAGGCTATGTTTGTTATGTTTTGTTCACGGCACCAGTTGCCGGTGATATGTGTTAGATACACTAGTATATGTATAATATCGTGGGGCCAGTACGTATGTGGTACATAAGCTAGAGCCTATATGTGTGACATAATAACTAGTGTATATATTTATTTATATGTTATATATTTGCTTCCGTGTAATTGTCATTTTGCGAAAATGTTTTTATGGTTTTTAGGCTTACTACGGATTTTGGAGCTACAACTCCCATTTTCTAGCGCCGGTCTCGGCTCAATAATATGAGTCATGACAACTGGTATACTGTCAGTTTACATAGTTAACCATTGGTACATTTAATAAAAAAATATTATTAACATCATAAAGTCATTTTAGATAGATCTAACAACAATAATATACTAACATTTAACAATACACCAATAATTTAAAAAAGAATTTAATATTGAAATAAAATTAATTGATTATTAGTTGACCATCAGACAATATATAGTATCCCTTAATTATTCCAAGTTAACTATTAATTGACCACCATACAACATATTAAAAAAAAAAAATTAACATTATGTAGTCATGTTTTAGATAAACAAATATAGGTAACTAATAGTTAACACCAGAAAATATATAGTTATCCCTAATTAATTTCAAGATTATTCAAATATAACCAAAAAAAACAACTGAACAGTAAACTTCAATTATTTAAAAGACAATCATATGTATAAAAATAACTAAATAAACCTAATTCACACACAATTGATTTAGAACAAAAAGAATTCGAAATAACTATCAGTTACCCATTAGTTCTCATATAGTTATATAACTTATTTCATGTTTAATTTTTTTCTAAAACTTAGGCCATAAAAAACATACAAATTAATAATTTTACAAATAAATACCATAAATACATAAATAACAACAAATAAACTAAGTGATATAAAAATTAATAAACAACATCAATTAAAGAAAACAAAAGTTAATTGGTAAGAACACTTATCCTAACATTAAGAAGAGGAGGAGGAGCAATTTTTTTGTTCTTTTTATTAGCAGTGAATGCCTCGAATTTACTGTCACTCTCCTATTCGTCATGATGAACCCTACGGTGCTTACTCGAAAAAAGAATATACTCGAAAAAGGAATATTAATGAAATCAATCTTCTTTTCCATGGAAACACTCTTAAATTTTTTAGGCGGGTTTGTCTTTGTTGGGAATTTTTTTCATAGGAGATTGATTGATGGCAGCTCTAGATTGATTTGTAGAAGACCTAGTTTTCGCCATTTCAATTTTGTGTCAATTTAAAATTAAATTAAAATGGAAAAGATTTGGTAAATTGGATTGTGGAGTTAAATCCGGCGAGAATCTCTGAACAATCTAATGGCAACGGCAACATGCAAAAGGAGCAAGGGAGATTACCATTTCGGGTGACAGTATTTTACTAATTTAAAAAGTATCTTTTTGCAAATCAAAATCATGAAAATTAAATTATAAAAATAGTAACTGTAAAGTCCAAATGGACTTCTGTAACAGTATTATTCACATTAAAAGAGTCTAAGCCCGTATGTAGACTAATTTTTTTAAATAAAAGGTTTGAATTTTTATGAAAATTTGATGAAAAATTTGGCCTTTTTTAATTATTTGGCCTAATTTCTATAATAATTTTATTCCACAAAATATTAGTTTTTAGTTTATTTAATAATATTTTTTATTTTTGTTTTATTTCTAATTGAAATAAAATTACCAGTTTTAATGTATATTTACAATTTAATAACGAATTTTTAACAAAAAGAAACATGATTTTCATTGTCTTTAGCATGTAACCTAAATTCTCCACAGTTTGTTTGAAATCATAATAGTTATCCCATCATCGATATAAGGCTCATGTTTAAAGCAAATAAAAAATGCACAATCCATTGTCTTTAATTAAAAATTAACATGATTTAACAATACAAAAAAGATAAATAATATTTAAGTCTGTTTTTTTATAATAAAGGCATACACAGTTCACTAATTTTGTATCAATTAACATCTACATTCTAATCTGATAATTATGTGAGTTTTTTTTTTTTTTTGAGATTAAACTTTAACATTTTTAATATGGTAAGAGGTACAAAAAAGTCCTCGACTTTTCACAAAAATAAAAATCAGTCCTTTTATTTTTTTTGGACACAATTAAGCCCTTGTATTTTTACAATTGAACAATTAAATCCTCATTATTTTAAAATCAAACAAATAAACGCTTTTTATTTGCGTTTGGGACACTTACCTCTTCAAATTTTTGGTATATATTTTAAATATTAAAATTATTTTTAAACTTTTTTATATGATTATAAGAGACATGTGAGCCATTTACGAGTGTTTTTAATGGTATTTGACGAAAAAAAATATTTATTCTATTTAAAAAAGAGAGGACGTAATTATACCCAAAAAATGATAAAAAAGTTTATCTGTACTTTTATAAAAACTATGAGGATTTTTTTATACCTTTTGTCTTTTAATATTTTATGCCAAATTGGAAGAGCTAGATGACCCTTTGTTAAAATAAAAATCAAGAAACAAAATAAGCAGAAAAATCCCTTTATTTCTATTATTCTATCAATCGGACTCATACAAAAACCAAAGAGTCGATTTGTGGTTTAAAATAATCACCGAGTGGAGCGGGCGGATCGCCGAGTTGCACATCTAAAGAGCTCCGTCAACGCGTTTGAAGAATTTAGATATAAATTTCTGTTATTTTACTGATGTCCTACTCTCTATGTACTTCTTGAATGTATTGTTTAGCTTACATTTAGATCAAGTTGTACTTTTATTTACCTATTAATGAAATATCATTATTATTATCAAAAAAAAAAACTGATAATTTAGATGTAATTAAACCAAAAATTAGAAAAGAATGAACATGAATAAGAGTTTTAGATTATCTTAGAATACTTGACAAGCTTTTTATTGAAGAACCAAAAAAGACTAAACTATACTAAAAAGGATAAAACAACTAATTAGATACTACTGCTTCCTCAAGCTTGGTGATAATGGTGGAACTTCCTTTACTCAGTTTGGTGGTGGGAAGAAAATCTCATCAGAGGTTCTCTTGGACCGGAAAAGCTGCTCAACCTCGGAAGACACGCCAAATGACGCCTCGAGGACCTCAGGCGACAATGCCTTCCATACAGACGTCCTTCCCGCCAAATGGGTGAAAATCGGGCTGCAAATCAACAAAACAGAATAAACATTAGTATTCATCCATCTTGCATGAGAATTTATCGAGTTTAACATTTCAGCATTTCGTTTCCGTTTTTTACGGTTTTTGTTTTCAACATTTGGGGTGTGATAATTGATTAATGATAATAAAATACAAGAAACTAATCAAGAAAGCAAAAAAGAACTTACTTTGGGGTGGTGATAATAGAGAACCAATCCATACCATCAGGGTCACAGATCTTCGAAACAACATAAAACCTCGGAACAATGAAAAGATTACCAGCCTTAACAGTAGTTTCCAACACTCTCCGCCCATCGACGCCAACGACTTGAACGCGTCCGCTTCCTCTGACAATGTACGTAACCTGCAAAGCAGAGTCACAAGAAAATCCGGGAGAGCACATAGCGCCCCCATCTAACCTAACAAGATCAGCACCGAGTCCGACCTCAGCAACCAAAGGCAAATTCTTAGTGTTCAACACCACAACTCTTCCACCGTTCTTAATATCGACGTCTAACGGCGCTTCCTCGCAATTATACACCATTCCGTTACGGTGTTCCTTTACGGGTTCAGCCATTTTAAAGGATTCAGGAAGCTTGACAATGCCTTTGCCAGATTGGGTGCTAACTAGGCTGCTAACTGTTTTACTATCAACATCCCAAGCTCTGCCTACGAATTCTGAGGAAAAGCCGGTGAAGATTCCGTTTGTTCCGGTCAAAAAGAAATCGGTAAATTCGCCGGATTTGTGTCCTTTTGCAGTATCGCCCATGAAAAGAACAACCAATTCAGTGTCTTCCTTGTTGTACCACCATGAAACAACTCCAAATGGAAGAGCTATGGCATCACCCTTCTTGATGGCAATCACCTTCTCTTCTTTCTCAGGAAGAACAATTCCAGCAACACCATTACCTAACCAAAAAATAAATCATACAATTAGATCTCATTCAAATTCAATTAAGCTGCAAACAAACAAACTCATGAAAAATTAATCAAACCTATATGACAGAAAGAAAAAAAAACCAACCAACTAATCATGATCATCAACATAATACAGAACTAATAAAATAATAATAATCTAAAGATTTTAGATTCTTTTTAAGAAAACATAAATTTTCCAGAAAGAAAACAAGAATCACAAAAAAAATATACAATTATGATCTCATTGAAATTTCAATTATTAAGCTACAAAAAGGAACTCATAAACAAATTAATCAAACCCATATGACACAGAAAAAAAAACAACAACTAATCATCAAAATATTACAGAATTAACAAAACTGTTCCATAAAATTCATTAAGAGACTCTAGATTTTTTTCTTTTAAAAGAACTAAATTTTCCAAAAAGAAAACAATGAACAAAGAAATCTCATATAACAAGAGTAATAAATCTGTAACAAAGTTTTAAACTTTAAGAAAGAAAACAATCTAATAGATACTCCATAAAGAGAAAACAAAAAACCCATGAAAAAGATTGAATCTTTGAAAAAAAAATAGAATACCTTGAAGAACATAGGCAACTTTAGCAGAATCAGAGTAACGAGGAAGAGCAAAGCCATTCTTTTCAAGGGCAAGCTTGGCTGCACCAATGTTTCCTTCGCGCAGCATAGCTAGTTCAGTGGGGCACCATGCATGGTATGATCCACCGTCTCCTCCATAAACTTTCTTCGCCAATCTTGGTGATAGATCAATATCCATCTTCATTCTCTCTTTTTTTGACTGATTAACTAAAATAAAACAAGAAACAAATAAGATTATGATATCAGAGTAAAGGAGAGAACTTTGTTTGTATTTTGATACTGTGAAAAGAGTAGATTGTATTTATAGTGTAAAAAGGATTTGTAGATAAGATTAAAAGGAAAACAGGATTAATATCTAAATCCGAGATTATTGTGAAAATCTGACTAATTGTAGCTCTCTCAAATATAATCACTCAGTGTACGGTAAAAAGTAAAAGAGATGTTTTATCCATATTTTAAATTATAGTATATGTGTTTATTAATTTAAACATGATTAAATCTAGTACAATGTTGATATCTTAACAGAAAATAAACTTTTTTTATCTATTAATTTCCACTGACAGAAAAAGAATTAATACATAAAAATGGAACAAAATCTTTATCTTGATCTTTTTTAGTATAAAATCTTATTAAATAAGATTAATAGTTATGTTGGTCCTTATTCTTTTAGCTATTTTTTTAACAAATATTTTATCTAAATCATTATCAAGATAATACTCCTAAGTTTCGTATCCTTGATGAAAAGAAGTTGAGTTGAAATGGTATTTCCTATCCATGAAAGATAGGAATTATATACCATTTGAAAGTCATGAAAAAACAATGACAAAGCATTTTAATTTAGAAGACTCTACTCAGTATTTCAATTTCATTTAGATATTATAAATATCAAATTTAGCTAGTTTTTCTAAGTGAATAACAGTAAAATTAGATTAAATGAGTAAAGTTTGGTACCGTTTTTAGTTTTATCTAAATGCAACGAAAAATCATGTTTTAGAAATTAGACAAAAAATAAATTAATTAAAAGAGACGAAAATTAAGAATTACATCTAAGTTAAATTATAATAACATAAACATTTTAACTGTTTGCATAATGAGAAAAATAATATTATTTAAAAAAAGATCGTATCTACCAACGAGTTATAACTTAAATGGTATAAGTATTAGACAGTAAACTACTGTGGTCGTAAGATCAATTTTGTCTCGCAAGCGTTTGTCCTCCTCCGATTATTAAAAAAAGCATCGTATTTATAATTTTACTTTTTAGTTTTCTAAAAATAAAAATTTAAAGTTCAAGACCCACTAAAATTATGTAAGCAATAAATCGCAATTTTTCAATTAAGTGTTTTTTTTATATTGAAAGTGTTTTTCTATTACTTATTAGATAGTTAATATGCTTCAGGTGTCCATAAGCATCTCCTTTTCGATTTGAAATAATTATAAAATTAATGTTAATGGAGTTGGGAACAAATTCAAAGTAATTCTACTTTTAAACGTATTCGGTTTTGAATGGCTTCCCAATCTTTCTGGACTATCATTTAGGCTAAATCCATAGAAATCCCACCTTTTTACGTCAGTACGAGAATATATTGAACGCCTAGTCATCTATCTTGTTTTATGGACGAACATAAAGTTCAAAACAAAACTTATACTATTATGTTATAGTTAATGGTAGAATTCAAAATATAATTTAAACCAAAAAAATGTAATAAACCTATATAAGAGTATCAAATTTTTAAATTATGTATTAATTATGTAACTATGGAAACGAAGTTCCACTTAATATCTCAGTGTAATTTTTTGGAAAAAAATTGCAAACTAAAATAAATTTTTAATGTTTTTATAATCCTATCATTTCCTTTTTACAATATTTAATAATTTATACATGAATTATTAGGTTTTTTAATTCAATGCACATAATTTCAATAATTACTTTATTTTCACAGATTCATAAGTTTTTTGTTTAAATAATAAATTTTATTTTGTTTTATTTCTAGTTTATATAAAAATCCCCAATTTCAATGTATATTTACAATTTAATAACGAATTTCTAACAAAAATAAAAATATGATTTTCAACATTTATAGCATGTAACCTAAATTGGAGACCACAGTCTGTTAAAAATCATAATATTTATCCCATTAACATCAAGGTCATACTTAAAGCAAATAGAAAATGCATAGTCCATTGTCTTTAATAAAAAGGTCAAACGCATATATGAATCCCTGCACTATCACTTTTTTCCAATTTAGGTCCCTGCACTAAAAAAGTGAATGATTATTCCCTACACTATCACAAACCTCTACTTTAAGTCCTTCTGTCACATTCCGTTAGAGCGTAAGATGCACGCAATTGTTTCCGAGACTGGTCCTATTTAATTGATTACTTATTATTAAATGGCTGACACATCATCTAGGATTAGGAAAAGATTTTAAAATAATTTTAAGGGTCATTTTTTACTTTATTCACATCTGTTTCCCTAACACCCTATTCTCTACAGTTACCACAACACAGTCGTCAGCACCACCCGACCCATTCTCATTTTGTGCATCAACTATTTCCATTTTTATTCCTACCCTCACTCTTTATCATTTTAATTTTCAAACCCTTCCTGCCATTTCACAACCCACAGGGGCACAACAATCATCATCAAGCCCCCATTTCCATCCTCAACGGAAGAATTCAATGATCCACTATGGTTCCACCACCCACTGTTCCTTCTTCTCAACATCAACCAACCATCCTTCACTCTTTTTCCTCTCTACCACCACCATCCACGCCCTCAGCTCCTTCACGTTGCCTCCTTCACCGCATCAGATCCTTAACGCTCTTTTCCTCTCTGCCCAATGGTTAAAAAATTAAGAAATAGTAGTGCAAGAAATTATAAGCGTATGACCGGCGAGAGAAGATGTATGTTCGAATCGTACTTGAAAGAACAACGGACAGGGTCTGAATTTATGAGAAGCAGCAGTGACGCAGTGGAACCGGTTGGTTTGGTTTTTAATTTGTTCAGTGGGTTATGAAAGCAAAGAAGATCGCAAACAAAGTGGAAGAGTACTGAAAACGTTGATGCAGTAGAATTTGTTCTATTATGTTCTTATGTGTTGATAGAGAAAAATTGCTGCTTTTTGCTTCTTAGTGATAAACCCGCAGCAGATCTAGTGTTGTAACCGATGGTTGGTAGATAAAAATTGGGCTAAGGTGAAGTCTCCGATGATGTGAGCTCCATTTTAGTTTAGAGCGAGTTATGAGTGAGTCGGTTAAATTAATAGTAAATGAGAGTTTAGTTGTATTCAATTGAGAAGCTATGGATTGCGAGAGTAAAGGAGGAAGACACGGTGGTTGCTGCTGGTGACGTAGAGGTGGAATTGGAATTTTCAAGGAAGATGAAGTGAAGCGAACGATGTCGTTTGGAACACGGTAAGCTGTGGATTGACATGTTGAAGGAGAGTTTTTTTAGTTAATACACGTGTATAATTATTTATGTTCTTAGTAGACGGCGTTTGTATTCCGTTAACTCGTCTTGATATAGGGACTTAAAGTATAAGTTTCTGATAGTGTAGGGAATAATTAGTCACTTTTTTAGTATAGGGACTCAAATTGGAAAAAAGTGATAGTCCAGGGACTTGAATATGCGTTAGGCCTTAATAAAAACTAAACATGATTAAACATGGTGAAGTACATAACATCCAATTTAAAAAAATATTAATCATGTATGCTACTATTTTTATCCAATTAAGGACATATATGTTTCTAATAATAAGTACGAACCTTAAAGTAAAATTACAATTTTAAAATTTTGATATTCACCAAACTCAACTTCTTAAATTATCAATTTCCCATAAACCCTAAACATCCAAATAAACAAAATTTTAATAAATATTATTTAAATAAAAATTTATATAATTACTCGAACAATAAAAGTATTAAACCCCAATACTTTGTGGAACGATGCAAAACGGCTAGAAAAAAAATCAGATGCAAACTGGTAAGATCAGTATTATAAAAACACAATTGGTTGCCAAACCGGTGAAGCCGTTTACCGTTTCAATCCGTTCCACTGGTTGTGGAAATTGTACATAGAACTAAATTTGAGACAAAAGGTCAAAATCTAATCGGTTGAACTGCCGGTTTAACTGGGTCGATCAATGGCTCAACTGGCAGTTCAGTCCGGGTCAAGCGGTTCAATCTGATCCAACCCGGTTGTACCAGATTTTTGGGTTTTAATATCAATCAGACCGGACAACTGGCTAGTCCCAGTTCAACTGGACGGTCCTGTCCGTTTTGTAATCACTAGGTCGGATAACCCAAAGTAAAGAGAGATTCTTACTTAGACCGGATCTATTTTAGATTTGGACCCAACCAATCCAATGTTAGAAAATTTTACACATTTCCCTTTTTTTTTCAAAATTTAATTGGCCGGGTCCAAACATCTTTTATGAACCTGGCCTAGGTAAAAAAATTCCAATAATTAAGCACAACAGTTACAGATACTTTTAGAAAAAATACCCAGCAAAAATTGACTGATAATTCCTGCAGACAATATTTCATTGCAGTTCTTGGATAGTTAGAGTAAAGTAGACTTGAGCTACTATTATCTACAACAATGTAAATCAGCTCGTAGTTTCTCATGAAACATCCCCAAAAGACCATCGGTTTTACTTGTATTTGCATGTTAGATCACTACCCGAACCGGCTCAGTTCATATTTTGCAGTATTTTAGTATAGATGACTTTGTTTCTTTTCGGATTTTCAAATCAAACTAGAACTTTGTTCAATAGCAAGCTTATTTAAAGATAGCCTGCAGAACTGATAACACCAAGTCTCCAAGCATCAACAGCATTTGCCCGAACCTGCATTCTCTTAGTTTCAGGACACAAAAGTGACATAGAAGGATCTTTATCGTCGTACCTGGATAATGCAGATTCTCTCTTAGCTTCAGAAAATAAAGTTGAAACAGAATAGTGATTATTGCCAAGCCTTGACAATGCGGATCCTTTCCCAGCTTCGAGAACTGAACGTGATATAGAAGAATTATTATTGCCAAGCCTTGAGAAAGCAGATTCTCTCTTAGCTTCAGGAAATGAATGTGAAATAGAAGGATCTTTATTGCCTAGCCTCGACAGTGCAGATCCTCTATGATGCTTGACCCTGAAATTCAATGGTAAAAGAACCTCAGCTATAACTTAACAGTGCAGAAAAAAGATCGAAAAATTTAAAAGTAATTACTAATTACGCAATAGATGATAACTTAATAAGTCAACCTTGAACCCATTAACTCATCATTTTCGTAATCTGTCATGATATAATATTTATCAGAATAGCATTTTCCATATTCTCTCTTGTTCGATGTTTGCGCATTGAAGCATGATGCTGATGTAAAACAGCCTTCTGTATTCATCCTTCGCCCTATGGAACCACCACCATGCTTGCCTCTGCAATTAGTATGTAAATACACCAACATATGTTCAAAAGAGACATAATAACATCATTACTAGCCAGGTAAATGTCATTGGGTTAGTACCTTGAACCCAAAAAATCCTCTGTCCAGCTACCATCTTTTGAAAAGGATGCATATACAGCAGAAGCATCACAATCATGCTTAGCAAGTCTGGGAAATATACTATTTGAATTGTACTTATCGACATTGAAAGATGTTCTCCTTTGGTGCTTATCACATAACACTCGCTCTTTCTCCTTTGAATGCAAAATTTGATGGACGGATGAAGCTGCGTTTTCTGTAGAAAGCGAATAGGAATATCTCTAGATTAATTTGCAAGCATAGACCATGTAAATACTAACAGAAATTACTCATAAGGGGCTTGGCAGGGGAAAGTTTCCCTGCTAGTTCCAAAATGAATAGATTGACATTAGTATGTCTCTAATAGTCCAACTAAATGGCAGTAAATATGCCCTCTATATATCATTGTATAAAACACTCAAATCTCAACCAGTCTTTATTCTCTCTCAGGACTGACAGCTTTTCCATGCTCAAGCCTAATGAAAACAGTACACTGATAAAAGCTATTAATTACTGAGTTTTACGTTTTGACGTTTTGTTTTCATTTCCAGAAATGCTTCTAAAACTCCAAAACTTTACATTTATAACCTATTTTGTACAAAAAGTATGATTTGCAAGCATAAATCACTTAGTGACAAACAGGATAACTCATGTGGGACTTAGCAGGGGAAAATTGCAAGCTCCAAAATGAATATATTGACATTAGTATGCCTTTAATAATTAATAGTCTAACTAAATTTCTCTAACCATGCCCTCCCTAAGTCAATGCAGTGCATTAACAATCGTGTCCCACAGAAACTTGTCAAGTCTTTAGCGTTTCCTTTAAATTTCCGTAAACTATTGTGAAACTCCAAGGCTTTATATTTATTACATATTCTTGTAGAAATATTTTATTTCGTTGTTTATCCCATCAGCATTTCCATTTTCATGCAACAATGATGAACACTGATCCAGCTAAAGCTTCACCATAGTCAATGCAATGCACAAAGAACTCAAATCTCAGTCACAATCTTAATTCTCTCCTAGGATTGGCAGTTTTTCCATGCTCAAGACTAATGAAAACAGTACATTGATACAAGCTAATAATTATTAAATCCAAGCACGAAAAAAGCAATACCTTGTTGCATTTCAGGAACAGTTGCAGCAACATAGTGTGCATTCACCCTTCTTGTGACGCGAGCCTGCGGTCGAAGGTCGTCTTGTAACATACCAATCTCAGCTTGTTGTTGCAGCCAGTATTTGTTTTCCATTGCCTTGTGATTTTGTCTTCGCACATCCATTTAATCCTGCCACACACCCATCAAGCAAACAAAACATCACAATCCCTAAAAAAAACTTCGGAAGAATCAATTAACAAGAGACAATAATTGAATTTTCTAACTCAAACAAGCCTTAATTTAGTTAACTATTGTAACTTAATCCACAGATCAATGCACACAAGGATCAAAATGCTTAAGTTTACTTAATCAAACGCAACTAGGTTACACCACTAACACATTGTAAT
Organism: Mercurialis annua; assembly: GCF_937616625.2. Taxonomy (NCBI): domain Eukaryota; kingdom Viridiplantae; phylum Streptophyta; class Magnoliopsida; order Malpighiales; family Euphorbiaceae; genus Mercurialis; species Mercurialis annua. The sequence continues at coordinate 49,487,607 of NC_065570.1, read as the reverse complement.
TAATTAATTATAAGTTGCGATCGCTATTTCACGAACAAATTTCATGGAATATATAGAAACAACTTTAAAAAACGGAGAAATGATTACACAAAATAAACAATGTAATAATAATTGATAAGATAAAGAAATCACAATAAAAGATAGATCAAATAAGTTGAAGATTGAGATTATTGAAATTAGGGCAAATAGAAAATATAGGTAGCAGAGAGAGAGAGTGGATACCTGAGTCGGAGACATGGAGAGTAGCAGTGATGATCACAATGAAATGTAAAGAGCAGAAGTTATTAATAGCGCGAGTGGAAGAGGCGGGAAAAGGAAGAAAAGCCCAAAAGATATGTGGCTGCTGGGATTCGAGCCCAGGTCTCTACGGCCACAACGTAGAATTCTTACCACTAAACTACAGCCACTTTATTGTTCAAACTTTTACTTATGTTTTGTAAAAACTATACAAACCGACATTAAATATTTTAAAAATAGTTAAACCTAAGAATTGAAAAACAAAAAAAATAACAAAAGTTTAGATCAAAATTTTGACCATGATCAAAAGACGGAAAGAATTCAATGAAGAGTTCCCTTCAGAACTTTTATTTCCAGCACTTTTTGTTTTAAATATACTTCAACAATTTAACCACAATCTTGATTCATCAAGAAAAATTGATTGTTTTCTTTTTTATCTCAGAAAGACCTACTTTAAGTTGGTTGTTAGTGGGAGGCAAATTACGGCCTAGGAAGAGGCAGGGTCGAACCCCTAACCTCTCCATGTACAGCTGAGTGGCTTGGCCTTACAAGAAACAACAAATAGCCTTGATTGAATCACAGATCAACTAATAAATAAATTCATCAAAACCACAGGAAATAAACTTACCCAAATAATCTAAATCTCCACAATGGAATAATTTATTAATAGAATTGTTAAACAGAGAAAATATCAACAGAAAGGGAAGGAAACAATGCATTTTACAATCAATCTTCCAGTGAAAAGGTTTGGAAAAAAATTTGTGAGAACACCACTTGAAGAGAAAACAGCTATGTTAAAGTACATAAAGAATCCAACTTAAACAATAAAGAAAAGTGGAGCACAATTCAAAACATCGCAATTCTGATATTAGATGAAAACTTGATTATTGAAAAGATAAATAAAATCAATCCTGACAATAAACATAATGAGAATCTAGGTGACTAAGTTAGTAGGAAAGACAAGAACAGAAAAATAAAATTTTATAAACAAAACAGAATTAGGCCATTGCATTACACATTCTTACAACCTTGTAACTCTCAGACTCAGGAAACAAAATAGAAGAGAAGAAGAAACAAACTTCCGTAGATTTGGTCAATCTAAAAAAATTATTATCCCTACACAAAAATGGCATTTCGTAGTTTTTACTTTCAAATACTATCAACTATATTTAGGGTTAAATCATCGCTAATATCCCTCAAAAAACATTTATCACTAATTAGTCATTTAATCAAGTTGAAAAGTAGTTAAACGCTCGATCAAGGATTCAGCTTTACAGGACTGGAAGCTCCATTTTGCGTATGTTGTTCAGCCGGTAGGGGCCGTGGAGATGTGCCACCTTTCAGAAAGTTCTTTGAATATAGGGAAACAAATACAATAACCTGATCATTGTATCAGAATCAGTGTCCAAACTTAGAAGAGTGAACTCAAAATAATCATTTTAGAAAAAGTTGAGGTTGAATCTTACTGCGCCAATATATTGTTCCCAGCTAAGAGGATGGGAAAACCACACGCACGACAGCATGATGCTCACCAACTTGATTTAAACAAAAAAACAAGAACACCATTTACGAGAAGCTTAACTTAAATGAGCTGAACAAAAAAAATTGAGTTCTCTTTTTTAGCTGTTTTACCTGTCTTGTGGTCATTATGGCAGCAAAAGTTAGAGCGCCGAATGTGCGAATTGTGTAAGAAATAAAGAATTGACTACCAGTTGCTACCTGAAAGTAATCATAATACTTCTTGTTATGTTTAAACTGTAAAAAATTAAGTCCAGGGTAAACAGTAGGAATAGCAGCCAAATAATATATGGTGAGAAACCCAATTGTTCAGATATGTCGAGTAACAGAACACGAATAAAAGATAAACAGGTTACTCACAGTGGAAAGCAAAACAATATCATAGAAACAATCATTATGACGATAAACAAAATCTATGGCCGGAAGTAGATGCCCTTGTATTATAAGCCCTGCATATGAAACAAAAGTAAACAAACTTCAACCACCAACCAAAATTATGCAACGCAGTATGTAAAGCTAAAAGTAATTGAAGCTTATAAATATTACTCCCTCCGTCTCACTTTATTCTACACAAGGATTAAGAAAGCATTATTAAAGACATATTTTCTTACTTAACCCTTATTAATTGTAGTGGAGTTTTCCATAGAATTTATTTACAATTACTAGAAAAGAAGGGTAAAAAAGGAAATTTAATGTAAAATTACTCCAAAATAGAAATGGGACATCCCAAAATGGGACTAGGGAGTAGTATCTTAGTTATAGGTAGTCTGTATTATACATTGAAAGCAGCATAGAAGATGATTCATGTTCATATACATTGTTTGGAGACCCGAAAGCGGATGGAGAGTAAAAGCTCACCATCAAATTCAGCATGAGCCCAAGAGAAGACAAAACAAAATACTGTAAATTGATAGGAAAGTGGTTTCTTCTTCTCTTTCCAAATTTGAGAGCCAATAACATCAAAGATGTTAGCAGTGTAGCTCAACTATTCCAATCCCACATACAATTTGAGCACCTATAAACTGACATACTGCTAAATAATAGGGTAGCAAAAACCGAATGAACAGACTAGTGAGCAAAACCATGTCTGACGAAATAGTAGCCCAAATAACAAAAAGATGCGAGTTTTTACTGGAGTTTTAGATAATCCATGCAAGGGGAAGGGGAAGGGGGAAGCCATACATTAACCACAATATGTTAATCATTATTAAGAGAGAGAGGGGTAGAGGGAGAGAGAGAGATTTGGCAAACTAGATAAAATGTACCTGTAAAACTGATAAAACAGGAGCAAACTGTAGTATAGAAAATTTGGTTGTGTATTTCCATATCATAACCTTTAAATAGCTTGTCTTGAAATGTGCTTGTAAAGCCATCAAACCTGTCAGACACGAACAAGAGTATTGGCTCCATTTTCAAAAATCTTTCACTTTAACTATTTAAGCATACGTTCACAACTCTAGCTAGTGCAAAATGAAATTATGGATGCTCTATTCAAACGAAAGAAAATTGTTTTGAAGAAAATGATAAACCACCGTAATGACCTAGTTTTGTTGTGCACAATCTAGAGAGCAGGAATTATTCATTCTCAAGGCACCACACATTAGCAAGTAAAACACTAGAGTATATTGTAGAAGAGATTTTCAAAAAGCACATGAAACATATTTTTGATTTGTGACAGAGTAAACTATTTTAGGTATTAAGTAACAAATTTCAAAATGATACCCGAGATAACCAAGCATCAAAGAGACACCCCAAACAGTATTTTCCCTTCCTCTGTTGTATGGACTGATATCAGTTCCTGCCTACAAAAGAAAACTCGTCGGTTACAGTGCATCTGCTCTTTTTCTTTTCTTTTTTATGAAATTCATTGCACCAGATTGATCAACCATTTCTAACTTTCAGGGCACAAACAAATACAAGAAGATACTACGATAGAAAGGACAAGCTCATACAAGAATATGAATTGTTACCGGAAATAGAATAAAAACAGAACAGCCCAAAGTAACAAGAAAAGCCAACAAGTAGTCCATTCCCTTGTATCTTTTTTGCATGATAACAGTGCCCCAAATCTGGTACAAGATTATTAAAAATGAACCAATCAAAATTGAGGCAGAAATCTTATTCCAAGCATTATGACTGATTACATATGTTAACAAAAATGTGTCTTAAAGCCAACTTACCATGACAGGAATCATTTTGGCACATTTCGCAAGTGTCTGAACTGGAAAACTGACATATTTCAGGGCCTGTGAATAAGAACATAATATCACAAACATGAACTAACAACACAATAAAGTAACTCGACTTAGTTTCTATCTGTGTAACAAAACCTATTTTTATGATGAAAGAAAATCCAAATTATCACATGTAAACAATACTTAAGAAGTAAAACTGAAACAAACCTCATACTGGCATGTTGTTGTCAATATGTTTGATATTGATATGAGACCATACTTATAAATTGGAGCAACGGGATTCAAAGCTTTTTTACTCGCCTATAAATCACAAAAGAGAAAGCAATAGTTTAGAAAAAAGTCAATCTAATTTCAGAAACTCCAAATTCTACAATGTCTCAGTTGGAAAAAAAATCATGTGAGAGAGTTCAATCAAATTAAAATCCTGAAAGAAAGTTTTTGGCATGGTTTATTTCTCTTCAAATGCCTTGTTCAAATTACAATCTGTAAAAGCATATATATGAAATGGAAAATGTACTAGGTAGCACGGACACTTCATTCAATCAACATGTCCCGTTTCGGACAAGAAACTTCATTTTCACATAGGAAAGCTTAGAATAACACCGTTTCACCGTGTCCGTGTAAGTGTCCAAGTGTCCCGTGTGCATGCTACTTAGCATAACAACATTATAGGCAAGGTATAACAGCTTTCTAAACTTGATGTTACTAACCAATAAGACAGCAGCAGAAACAGTAGAGGTGGTAATGCGGTTACAGAATACAAGAAACAGTGAATACTTGAAATACTCCTTGTTTAAGCCATAAGGTACTCTCATTAACTTTTCCTGCACAAAAGATTAACTACATTGAGTTCTTACTATAGCATAACCAAAGTTTAAGCACATCAATGTCAAAATTGGTAAAAAAAATACACAAATTAGTGAAATTAAAATCCAAGATATACATAGGCAGGTGTTTACAATTAAAAAAAGGGTAAATGGTAAGAAAAATTACTTGTAAAACGCCATAGATCACAAGAGTAGTCATGATTCCGGAAACAGCAAAAACACCTTTCCATAGCTTATTATCTTTCGCTACACCGACCGTTGGTGACGATGAGGATGATAAATCAGCCATAGCTCCATTCATTAAAGAAAATCAATAATATATCTTCAAAACCGCATCTACAGATATAATATAAAAAATGATTAATTCGAGAGAAGTAACTCGAAAACGCACAAAAAAAAAAGAGAGCGGTGAGTGTACGTTAAGTCGCCGGAGCAGCAAGAGAAGCGGAGATTGAGGATCAGAGAGTGACGGAGGAGAGAAAAGAAAGTGTGTTTCGTTGAGCGTATAGAGAGCGGGAGATTGGAGAGATCGCCTGAGTCTCGTTTTCTCCGGTGACTTTCTCTCCGGACTTTTTTTGTTTTTTTGTTCTTTTGCCTTCCTTTCTAGTTTCCTACATATTTTCGGATTAGCCACGTCAGCAGCCTGCAGTGATGGTCCACACATGATGTAGCTCCCTTTCTTTAGTGCACTGCCACTGTGCCACTGCATGAAGTTACTCCTCCCATTCAAAAAAGTATATTATTAATTACTTTGGAAAAAAATACTAGTAATTAATATCTTAATTTTTTATATTTATTGAACACCCGTTACTTTTTGAGATATAAATAAATATTGAAAAATTAAGTTTATTATTAATTTTATATGTCTCATTCTAATTGAGAAAATTCTCATCGCATGTTGTTGAAGAAATTTTCGTAACTTTATTGTTATATCTTCATATTACATTAAATATTTCAACATTTTTTAAAAATATATTTTTAAAATGCATTAATTAAGGCAGATAAAAGAAAAAAATAGTGAAAAATATTCTACAATTAAATTTATCAAATAGATTGGAACATTCAAAATAGAAATTTTGTTCAATTAAAATGGAACGGAGAAAATATTAAGTGATAATCAATAATGATTAAGAGAATAAAATTTTCCATCCGTCACATTTGAATGTTCTATATAAAAAGTTTATATATTATTTTTATACTGATTTATATTGAATTCTTATGTTTACCCCTTGAATAATTTTCAAATAAATTAAATAGTAAAAGTTCATTTTACAATGCAGTAACGTGAAATTGTCTCCACAAAATAGACCATTTGATAGAATAATTTGTATTTTTTGAAAGAACAATTTGCCTTTTAAAGTTTTACTGTTTCTTTGGTAGAGATTGTTAAATTCAATTTAATTAATCTAACCAAAATGGAAATTTAACTTATAATATATTTTTGGCATTATGGAGGGAATATAAAAAAAGAATTGTGGTGAAAAAACCCGTACACGTAAGAGCCATTCAATAGAAGGTGACAGGACAAACACAATCCAAAAACTAGAGGTGGGCTTTAGAGCTTGTACGTGAGTTTATAAAGAAAATTTATGATATCCAAAAAGAAATCAGCAAAATTTTCAATCCTTAACAATTTCAATGGACGCTGCATTATTTCCTCACTTCTCACGTTCACATATCTTCATCAACTCAAGGTACTCGTCATAAACAATTATACAACTTGACAAAATAAAATTCAGATTTTTTTTCCATTGCAGAATTCAAATCTTCAACTAACTGTTCTGTTTCAGGTTCCATGAACAGATTTTTGCAGGTTCCCATGGTTATTCAAGAATTGGGCTATACAATTACAGAAACAAGTGGTTGAGTTCAACAGGTTGGGCAGTTGGAGCTGGAAATTTATTTGATGAGAGTTCTTTAAAAGCAAGTGAAAATGGTTCAGCAACATTTGGAACTGTTGATGCCGAAATTACCCCTGAAACTATTGATTTTTTTGTTAGTGATGCTGAGGGTGATCCTGATTGCCCAACTCCAGGCTACTCTTCCATTGAGCAGGCACTCAATGCCTTGCGCCAAGGCAAGGTTGAGATTTCTAACCTCTCTCTTATATTTTATAGTGTATTGATGATAAAAAAAATTAAAATATTTGCCGTTTTTATCAATTTTAATTATATCTCTATCTCTTTGAAGAATTTTATTTCAATTGTGATTGCGCCTTCTTCCCAATTGAATTAAATTAAACAAAATTTTGCTCATGTTAAAATGTGACCTATTAAAGGCAAATTCATATGATTGTATAAAAAAGATAAACACAATAAAATATAATCATTCAATGGTTGTCACGTGAGTAAAATCAAACGCAATTCATTCAATTGGACGAGTTTATCTGCAATTAGAATAAAATCCTTCAAATTAGAATTAATAAAAGAGGCAAACATTTTTAGATCATTACGGCGAGTTATAATTAGACCTAATACAAATGTATGATTAATTATTTTTTGTTTCAAAATTTTATTTTGTTATGATGCATAGACACTTGGTAAAGTGGAGTTGAATGATATGAGGGCATATAATGAAGTGGATGGTTAATGATATTGTGAAATACTTTCAGTTTGTGATTGTTGTAGATGATGAACATGGCGATATAGAAGGAAATCTTGTGATGGCAGCATCTCTTACAAATTCAAAGCAAATTGCATTTATGGTGAAGCATGGCTCAGGAATTGTTTCTGTAGGCATGAAAGCAGAGGATCTTGATAGGTTGAAGCTTCCTCTAATGTCACCTGAAACTGAAGATGAAGATTCTTCTGCTCCCACTTTTACTGTCACAGTGGTAAGGATTCACACTTTGCTGGAGCTCATCTTAGTCTTTCATGCTTCGATTATATTTTCATAGCTAATGCCTGCCTTAGAATGTGACGGAATGGAGTGAACTCGTGAACTATTCGATATTAATTCAAAAGATATGCAAAATCGGCTTAATGTTAATCAAGTGATATCAAATTTGAGCTAATAGAACTCGAAAACTATTCAAAATTGATTCGGAAAATATAAAAAAGTGACTTGATGTTGAGTGATATTAAATTCGAATTACTTGAATCAGCCTCCCAGCCATATTCAAACATTAAAATACTTATTCAATAGGCTTGCGAGGCTTATCGAAGTTTAAGTTATTTATTTTTAAGTTTTCATAATTGTACAATAATACTCTTACATCATCGAGGTTGAGATGAAGTGGCAAAATCTCGTTTTCTTTAACAAGAAGTCTTGGTTCCAATTATGAGCAAGAAACAGTAAAAAATACTTATAGTAGAGTTTTATCGGATTAACGGGTTCTATCCAGCTCGATTCTATCGAACTCTATTTGGAACTTCTAAAATAAAATTCGATCAAATTGAAGTCTAAATATAATATTCACATTTTAAATTCAACTCGAATTCAACTCAATTCGACTAATTAATTAATACCCTAATCGACCCCAAAAATAATATTGAAAGTGACCATGATAATTATGTGTCATTTTAGGATGCAAAAACCGGGACATTAACCGGAGTATCAGCCGCAGACAGAGCCAATACTGTTCTTTCTCTCGCATCTCCTGAATCAAAACCGGATGATTTTAGAAGACCAGGACATGTCTTTCCACTCAAATACCGAAATGGCGGCGTCTTAAGAAGAGCCGGTCATACCGAAGCTTCTGTAGATCTGGTGACACTCGCCGGACTCCGGCCGGTATCTGTTCTTTCGGCGATTGTCGATCCAGATGACGGTTCCATGGCTTCTTTAGCTAGCTTAACACAGTTAGCTTCAAAACACAGCATACCAGTTGTCTCAATTACTGATTTAATAAGGTGAGATTACAGTTTCTTGAATTAATTTTATTAACATATAATCTTGAGTTGAAAATATCTTATTTAAAATCTTTTAATTGGATTGTAGATACCGGAGAAAAAGAGAAAATTTAGTTGAAAGAAGCTCTGTTTCTCGTTTGCCTACTAAATGGGGTCTATTTCAAGCTTACTGCTACCGTTCCACATTAGATGGCACAGAGCATATAGCTGTGGTGAAGGTAAACATTTAATCTTACAAATTTATTTTAATTTTTTTTTACAATTTTATTATTTTAATGGAATGAATAGACTTATTTGATTGGTAGAGCTTTAAACTTTTAAGGTTTTGATTAATTTGCTTAACTCAATTCCGGTTAAAATTGATAATTCGGTTAATTTAATTTTAGTTAAAATGACCGGTTCTTAACTGAACTGATTGTTTGCTTACCCTTAGTGAGGACTAGTCAAGGTAGGGTTTTGTGGGCATTCAAGAAACAATAAATTCTAATTTGGTTTTCAGTTTAAAATGGACATGGACAGGGTAATATAGGACAAGGACAAGATGTTCTTGTAAGAGTTCATTCAGAATGTTTAACTGGAGACATATTCGGATCAGCTCGTTGCGACTGTGGGAGCCAGTTAGATTTAGCAATGCAGATAATAGAGCAGGCTGGCCGAGGTGTTGTCATATACCTTCGAGGCCATGAAGGAAGAGGAATCGGCCTCGGTCATAAACTCCGAGCCTACAATCTGCAGGATCAAGGTCATGACACAGTTCAAGCTAATATTGAACTCGGTCTGTCGGTAGATGCCCGCGAATACGGCATCGGTGCTCAGGTCAGCTTCACTAATGCTATTTATAATTTTCCTTGTTTTCGGCTGGATTATAATTCGAAGCCTCACAGTTCTGAAAAAACTGCTGTGTATGTCAAAAAAATTATTAGGATCCATTCTATTCATTCATAGAGCAATTTATTTGATCACAGCGATCTATATTATATGAAATTAAATAGTTTGATTTCGTTGTTCATGTCGATTTGATTTGAACAATTTTTTCTTTTGAACTACAATGGCTTCAGATTCTGCGGGACATAGGAGTTCGAACGATGAGGCTAATGACGAACAATCCTGCAAAGTTCACAGGTTTGAAGGGATATGGACTGGCAGTAATCGGAAGAGTTCCTGTTTTAACAGCAATTACAGAGGAAAACAAGAAATATTTGGAAACAAAACGTACCAAAATGGGTCATATTTATGGTTCTGATATTCAAGGACCATTATCTGGATTCATCAACCCAACAGAAAATGAAAATACGGATTCACCAGAAGATAAGTGACACAAAAATATATCATACAAGTTCATGATCATGGATTCAAAAAGGCAGTTTTAGAATTATTCTTTTTTACATCTATGTTATACGGAAATTTCTCGAGTCCTACACTTCTACATTCTTTCTATTTTTGAAAATCTTATGAACTTTTGAAATTATAAATTTGTAATATATTATTATAAAAAGATATGGTCTCGAAATTTCTCATTTCGACATTTCTGTTGGATGTTTCTGTCCTGCACAAGATTACAACATGTAGTTTTTCTTTTTTTGTAAAAATATATGTAGTTTATTGTGAATACATGATATAGATAACAAAATTTTGCATTGAGTTTGTTCTTTATTCTTTTGGTGGCCGTTATTCTATTAGTTTAAAAAAACAGAACTTAATAGGTTTTTATTTTCTTTTATTGTTTGTCAATTGCGTGATTTTAGGTATATGCATTCATAAATCGGGCTTGAACCGAATTATACGGACTTTATATTTATTTATTTTAGAATTATACGGACTTGATATTTTAAATCCAAGCTCAAGCTCGATTCAAATCGTGTACGGCTTCAATATTTAATATTTAAGTCTGGCTTTTATAATATAGATCTTTATAAAAGTAACTAAACAAAAAAATATTTGAAAAATTTAACTCCCAAAATAAAAGGTTTTAGTTGTATTTCAGAAAGTTTGAATCTTTATTTTTTCACTCCGCAGTTTCAAATAGTATCTACAAAAACACATTTTGGAACCATTTTTTTATGAATATTTTTTTTAGGGTTAACCTAAAAAAATCACGAACTTTACACGAAGTTTCATTTTAATCATGAACTTTAAAAGTTGTCATTTAAAGGCACGAACTTTCATTTTGTTTCAAATCTATCGCCAAAGTAAAATCCGGTGTATTTTATCTAACTAAAAATTCCTAATCCTATATACTCTAACTAAAAGATAATAAGATTTAATATCGATTTATAATTTGGATCTTTCATTAATGGTTTATTGAAGAATTTAGTCAACAAAAATACACTGAAATGATAGATTTGAAACAAAATGAAAGTTCGTGCCTTTAAATAACAACTTTTAAAGTTCATGATTAAAATGAAACTTCGTGTAAAGTTCGTGATTTATTTAGGAATTAACCCTTTTTTTTATGAAAATGTCACAAGGAGTGGCAAACAAGACCACTCCTCTAAATTTTCGCACAAAATATGACACACTCAAGGTGACACACTAAAAACTAATAGAAAAGGGAGATGGACAAAAAAGTTACAAAACAGAAAAAATAATATATCAAGGACTTACCAAACCAGAATAGCAAAAACTCCTATTACAGATTTTGAAGAGAAAAATCGCCTTGTTAAAGCAATGAAAAATCATCACCTCTCTGTTACTGCACTTTAAAAGTTCTCTCATTCGCATTTCCAAATTTCTCACACAACCAAAAATCATAAAATTGGGGTTTATAATTACCTATGGCACTCCAACTTAGGCATTCGACTAACCAAGACCTCTGAACTAAATTTTAGCCCGCTAAACCCCCTAAATTTTACTTAATGATCACCTATGGCACTTTTGCCCCAAAACCGCCCCAAACCCCTTATTTTATCAAAGAAGCCCAAAATACCCCTAAAGTCAATAAGAAAAAATAAGCCAATTCAATCTAACCAAATTTAAAGTCACCCACCCAACCAAATCATATGTAAATTAGCAATTCATCCAATTTAATTAGACCACTCAATTTTAAAATATTAAATAAATAATTATTTTTTAATATTAAAAATTTAAATAAATAATTATTTTTTAATATTAAAAATTTAAATTAATACTATTTTTTTTAAATACCAGTCCACCGGCAGACCCACCACGCCGGTGGATCTGTTCTTCAATAGACCCACCGGCGTGGTGGGTCTGCTCTTCAGGCGAGTTGCAACTCTTTCTTAGGCGAGCTACAACTCTTTCACTAGCATAAGTAAATAGCCATGCTCGAGGTGCAGTGCACACATAACTGAATTAGTGAAAAGGAAGCATTGGTTACAACACCTAAAGAAGTCTGAATAGCCAACAAGAAACAAAGTAAGGTGAAAGACCATATGGGGTATGGCAAACCGGATTTTGAGTTGTGAATCGGAAGATTAAATTTTTTTAAAGCGGAAATAAGAATTTAAAAAGGAGTTAAGAGTTTAGAGGATTGACACAAGTGATTTAGAGTGGTTCGGATCACAAATCGATCCTACTCCACTACTCCAATTAAAGATTGAGATTTAGATCTACTAAAAGAGATTCACAAGAAGTTTTTTAAGCTAACTTCAAACTTAGTGATTTTATAGCTAAACACCAAATATGAGATTTTCCGAAGCTAATCTCTAACTTATAAGAGTTGAGTTTTGTCAAAGTTAAACTCTAACTCACGCTTGATTTTCTAATACTAATCAAGAACCCACAATAATTTAGGAGTTTACAAACTTACTCCAAAACTACAACAAAACAAATGTAAATTTAAGATGTGTGTTTGTTGTTTCAAGGTGTGTAAATCATTAACCTTGAAACATTGCAAATGGGTTTATATTTATACACAAAGCAATCCCCAAACAAAGCACTTAGAAACAAAAAACACTTTGCTGAAACTAGGCCTGCCGCGCCCGCGATATATGATTTGTCAGCAAATATCCAACGGCTCTTGCCACATGTCAGCTTCCCATTGGTTCTTCATTAATATATCTGTTTAAGAGGACAAGGGTCCAACATAAGGTTTTCTAGCAGTGGAACTCTTTCGCTAATTTAATAAAGCAAAAGAAGTCCAACATTTGACATACAACGAATAACAGCACAAGACCTTTAATTTAAGGACTTAACTGGGAAATCTAAACTTGCGAGTCAAATATTAGACATCATAATTTTGCATATTAGATATGGCAAAATATCGTACCCAGTTACAACTATTAAAAAAAATCTAAACTTTTAATATTTAAAAAAATTATTTATTTTGATATTTTAAAATTGAAAAATTAATGTTTATTTAATTTTTAAATGAATTTAGGTTTGGTTAGATTATTTTTAATTTGATCTGGGTTATATTTGATTTGGTTGGGTGGATGATTTTAGGTTTGAATAGATTGAGTTGGTATTGGTTTATTTGTTATTCTTATAGATTTGAAGGATATTTTGGTCAAAATACGCCAAAAGTGCCATTGGTGATCATTAAGTGAAATTTAAGAGGTTTAGCAGGCCAAAATTTAGTTCAAAGGGCTTGATTAGTCAAATACCTAGGTTAGAGTGCCATAGGTGATTAATAGCCTAAAATTTGCCATAATTTTTCATATGGCCCTCTATAAATAATACTCTCCCACTGAATCACAAAATCAACAAAAAGAGTGAGAGGAGATGTAGGGAGAAATGATAAGAAGAGTTAGAAAATCATAATGAGACCCTAAATTATGAGATAAAAATTAGGATTAATATTATACTATGTAAAATATTCATTTTATACTTGTTTGGATTTCTAATTTTAATTCAATCTGTTGTAATGTACCTAACTATATTAATATATATTTCTAAGAATGAAGAAACTGAAGCAACGAATCAAAATCAAAACTTTACAATTAACTGATTATGAAAATTACAAAACCTTAAAAAAATCGACATTGATAAAATTACATTTGGGATATGAATGATGCTGGTCGAGCACGGAGGGTGAGACCCGATTGAAAAAATTAGAACAAGGTTTTCTAAATTTATGTGTTTTCGGTAGAGAATTGAGTTAAAAAGATGTGGATAAATTATTGTAAAATCCAGAAACTGGAGAAAAAGAAGAGAGGAGAAGAATGCTAATGTATGAAAGTTTGAGAAAACATAGAGCATTAATGTTTTATTTTAATAGTTATATTCACCGCTAATTTTCTAATTATTAGTAACGTTTAAACTGTTGACATTATATATTTAATTTGATATTTTTCACAAATGATTATCATACACAGGGACTGGATATGAGATAATGTTAACATTAACCTTTTATATTAGTATTGGATGTATCCAGTATTCTATAATGACTCACCTCTTGTATCACATGTAATTATGTAATACAGTCTTTTGTCTTGATTCTTCTATGTTCTTGTTATTTCTTGCTATTCCTTCACTTTTAATTATTATATTTTATCATTGTTTACTAATAATTGGGTTTCAAGTTTCGTTTGAATTGCAATTTGGCTTTTGATCAGAATTGTTACCTCATGATTCTTTGAATGAATGATGTAATGTTTTAGTTGATGGTTTGTATCAATTTGGAAAAACTAAAGAAGAATTTGTTTGTTGTATTTTTCTGCTATGACGCTAGACCTGTTCGTGGGCTGGGCTTGGGTGGGCTCCGACCGGACTTAGGCGGGCTTGATTTTTTTTAAATTAAGCTCAGGCCCGGTTCGGGCTTTAAATATACTACCCAATCCCGGCCCTAATGCATTATTTTTACGGGTCGAGCCGGGCTTATCTTGTTTTATTTACAATATTAAAAGGCCGAGCCCCCCATAAAAAATCAGGCTCGGGCTGGACTTGGGACCAAAATTGGTGTCCAAACCCAAAACTAAGAGAACGGGCCTGAGCGGGTAACCAAACCCATGAACAGGTCTATATGGTGCATATAGAAAGCACGTAATGACTTTATTTTCAATCAACCTTAGTGATCAGCACATCAATTATTACAAAAGCAAAGGAACAAGGAGTATATATCTATACAATATATAAAAGTACGGATGGGGGGGGGACATGCACTTTTACGAAATTGTCCTAATGCTATTTTAATTATCATTGAACAATAATTGTTCTAACTAAATTTTAGCTAACTTAAATTACTTTTAATACAATTAAAATACTCATCTATTTTATAGTCTCTACCATATCCATCACTATAAAATTTACTGTTCCATTATTTTCGAGCCACACAATTTTCTAATTCCTCTACTTTTTTTCCCTGGTCTTCTAGGAATTTTGAATTCAGTGAACCTAAATTTTAAATTCAGTGAACCTAGGTATTGATGGCAGTAGTAACTCAAGTATGATGTGTTATGTTTTTGTTCAACTTGTTGTGCTGAAGTACTGTTTGCAGCCATTGCGGTGCTACTGGAGAGCTTTTGGAGCAAAATTATCACTATAAAATTTACCGTCTCAGAAGAAAATTTGTGAGTTCATAGAAAACAAATAATGTGTTTCTTTTAAATCAATGGACAAATTATTAATATCAATTATAAATAAAACACATTAATATTATTATAATAAATAAATTTAATTGATATAATAAATTTAATTCAAGTCATAAAATATTTATAATCCAACAAAAAACACCGACTAATTTAACATCAATTATAATAATTATAACAAATTTAATTAATATAATACTATACATATTATTATTTTTAATTATTAGTATGATTAATAGTTTTAAACCAACTCATATCGATATTTTCCAATCCAAAAAAAAAACATAACTAATTTAATATTAATTATATATTAAATATATAAGTATAAGTATAATAAATTTAATTAATATATAAAAATTATAAATAAATATTATTGACGTTAATTTAATATTATAAATAAAATAAAATGCTATAAACTACAATAAATTTACTTAATATATAAATTGACGAGTCACATTACACGCCACGTGCATAGCACGTAACGCAAAACTAGTTGTTCAAAAAAGACCTATAAATTGAAGACAAAATGTTTCTACATGTGTTATACCTACATATATATATACTAGTTTCGCATTACGTGCTACGCACGTGGCTCGTAATTTAATTCGTCAAAAATTTATTATTATTATATCAATTAATTTTATTTATAATCAGCATTAAATTAGTTAAAACTTTTATTAGAAATAAATAAAATTTAATTTATTAATTTTTAAATTTAGCTAACATTTCTTATCTAATTAAAGTTTATGTTAAATTAATTAAATTCATCATAATTATAGTAATATATATATATATATATATATATATATATATATATATATTAAGAATATAATTAATATTAAATTAATTAGAGTTTTTGCTGTAATAGAAAATATTTAAAAACTTGTATTGTGAATCTATAAATTGTAAAAATTCTTCATCCTCCAATTTTCTCAGTTAAAAATCTCACATGTTGGGTGGAAAAATAACTGTATTAAAATATAATTCATCAATTTTATTCAATCTAAACAGTAAATTTATAAATTCATGAATCATAGTTTTCAAAAAATGCCTTGTGAAAATTTCTAAAAATAATTCAGAGTTCGTTTCCGAAGCATAATATATACAGTATTTTGATACTATGAGGAAGAGACTCATAATCAAAAACTTTGTTCATCAAATAATAATGAGTTATCAGTTCTTAGTAAGAATTTGAATTATGGTGGCATCTCTGAGAGAATTCCATTTAGGATTGCCATTGGTCAATTGAATTCTAAATTAAGTTGGCAACTTGCTTAGCTAATGATCTTGTGTTGTAATATAGATAAGCACAAAGTTTACAACAAAATTAACAACTTGTTCCGGATTTAACTCAGTTAATATTCTAGTTAAATTAGGAATAGTTAATGTTAATATGTTATAATTAATTAATAAATTACTAAAAAACCTTTATTTTGTTATCAATTAGCTATAAATTTAAAAGGGTTATTAGGTAAATGTGCATGTCTCCCCCCATCCGTGCTTTTATATATAGTATATATATATATATATATATATATATATATATATATATATATATATATATATATCTACTAACAAGTTTCTATTAAATTAATTTTGATGGCGCTATAAATTTGAACTCTCGATTAGAGGCTGTTGGTTTTCTGGTTCGTGATTTTATAAGAAAATTAGCTGGGACACGATGGTTTCTAGACATTGTAGAACCAATAGTGGTAAAGGCACTAGGACTAGAAACGATAAAAGAGGAGTTGTTGATTTCATATTATCGCCGTCAAATTTTTGAAGTAGACTGCCAGATCCATATAAATGCAATAAATTTCTCCAACACTGATAATAAAAATACTAGAGTAGTCTTAGCTAATATTATTGATCTAATTTTTTAATTTTTGAAATTTAGATTTCAATTTGTAAAACGTAGTTCTAATTGGGTGGCTCATTTGATGGCAAAAAAAAGCCTTTATGAATGATTATTTTTGCAGGTCTCATTATTTAATTTTAAAATGATTTACTTGTCAGTATTGAGGAGTCATTTTCTATTTGTATGTAACCTTTGTAAAAAAGAATTCTTTCATAATGATTGTTGGTATACAATAAAGTGACAACGTCCATCTTGATTTTATTTATATTGTTTTGGCAAATGGTTGATAAATTTGATTTCTTTTATCTAACATACTTTATTTTTAAAAATAAGTGCATGGACTATATCATTTTGAGAAACTTTTTAACTGATAATTTTTCATATTATATCTTCTTTTAATATATTATTTTATCGAAACTTTTTCCTTAACCTAATTTAGTTGCTTTCCCTCTTTTTATTTGTTTTCATCGTTTACACGTGCACCACTCTAAATGAATTTAAACAATAGATCAACGCGCCTCCTGAACTTGTTACACAGGGCCATATAACCTAATTTATACCTTTTTAGCAATTAACCCCAAAATTCTTTATTTTTGGTCAAATAACCTCATAATTTATATTTTTATTTCAAAAAACAAATTTAGGGTAGTTATATCGCAACAATTAGGGCCGTATTTAATTACTTTTTTGCATCCCTCGCCTTCGATTTGCATTTTACGCGTTTTAAAAATACAATTATGGGATTATTTTGACCTACAAATGAAGAGTTTTGCGGTTAGTTGTTCAAAAAACATATATTAGATTAGATGATCTCGTATCACAAGTTTAGCGGGCGCGTTAACCCTTTGTTCAAATCATTTTTACCATATAAGCTTATATGTATTTTGCACCTCCAATCTTTTCAACTTTTAGCAAATAAATGATCTTTTTAGTTTAGATTGCCTTTTTTTTGTTTTTATTTTTCACTTTTAATGTTTTTTTCCAACATTTCCAGCATTTCCAGTTTTTTTTTTTCGGCATCTTCAGTATACTCCGAAGGAATACTATATTACAAATTTACATGGTTACAACATATTTTAGCCTTTAAATTTATTATAAATTTATATTTTTTATTGTAATTATCTAGATGTAAAATTTAGTTTTTGAGATTTATTATAGATTTATGACCTTTTTGTAATTATTTAGATGTGTAATTTTTATATCGTTTAGCTAGGTCTTTTATTAGATTTATGTATTTTTGAGTTTATTAGATGGCTCTTAGTAATTAGAAAGTCCCTGTAAGGCTGTTGTATTGTCTAGTCCAAATATCATGAATAGAACTAAAACTCTTTATAGTCGGTTTATTTCGTCTAATGAGATTTTATATTTCTAAAACAAATCCATATACACACGCCTTTCACTTTTAAATTTTCACATTTCTGCCCTTTTTTATACTTATTTTATTCTTTCACTTTTTTATCTTTTAATTTTCTTTTGGTCAAACCTTCAAAAAACACCAAACCTTTGCGATTTTTGTCAGTTATGAACAAACCTTTTAAAATTTGCAAATATAACCCGTTTTGGCAAATTATGTTTCTTTTATAGCCGTTTTTTAATCGGTTTGATTTTTTTATTGTGATTAAACCTTTTATTATGATATAACATGCAAATGTTTGATATTTTATAGTGATTAAATCTTATATATATATGGTTGTCATGTTGACAAAAAAATCGATTTGATTTGAATTTGACTGTAAAAGAAACATAATTTGACAAAACGGTTTATATTTATAAATTTTGAAAGGTTTGGTTATAACTGGAAAAAATTGCAAGGGTTTGGTATTTTTTGGATGTGGCCTTTTCTTTTATTGTCATCATCTTTTTGTTTGTGTTTGTTTTTTCATTTTTTTCATTTTTTTCACTTTATTTTTTTTCATTAATCTTTTTGTTTATTTTTTTATCTGATTTCTCTATAATTTTTATTCATTTACTCATTTTTCATAATTTTTTCTATTTACTCATTTTTTACATAATTGTTTTTAAAATTTTTTTCTTCTCATTAGTGACCACTCTAGTAATAAAGACGAAGGAATTTTAAAAATTAACAACAATGGCAAAAATAATGATGTGTTGAATAAAAACATTGATCAGATGATTGTTTGTTAATCATTTCAAAGTTTTATTGTTGTTTATACATGCATATTTACCTTATTTTTCCTATATTTAATGATGTGCCTCAATGATTTTATACTAGTTTTGATGCAGTTTCAACGAGGTAGACTTTAAGTAAATCTAATATAAACTTTATTGATTTTAATGCAGTTTTATTATATTTTAAATATGTGTCAGTTGTATTGTAATTTTAGCAAGAAACCGTAACAAGTGTGGGTTGAAAAAGGGTATTACCAAGAAGCAAATTTAAATTTGTGTGTGATCTTGACTTATTAACAAGTCGTTGAGGTTTGATTAACCTTATAACAAGTATTCCAGATTATGCTAAGTAAAACGAGAATTGAATGTTAACAATATATTAAATTGGAAATAAGAAAAAACAATTGAATTCAAATGTATAATTATGGTTATAGGATTGAATATTGAGAAATACAAGTGTTTGAGTGTGTGTGAGGTCACAAATGAGGAAAATTCTCTTCTATTTATAAGAAGTGTAGTAGCAGTTGAAACTTCATTGACATGCTTGCGGTTGCCTCATACCTTCTTGATACAGCTTCCAGCCTCTTGAAACTCCAATAACCACGTTTTGTATGCCTTTAACTGTTTAAACTCCACAAAAACTTCAAACCACGTTCATGGAATTTATGCCCACGTTCATAGTCCTTTATGCATGTTGTAAAAGCTTTTCTCACGTTCTTCTTTGTCTTTATACTATTAATTCTAACTTTCCATGTTCTATGACTTTGTATTTCATCCTAAAATTGTTTTATGCGTGCATGTCTCCATATTAAACTTCAAAATCTCCCATGCACGTTTGTGGAAGTTTCCCCCACGTTCATGTCTCTTTCTCAATCATAGGAAGTTATGTTTTACCCTTGAAGTTGTACAGGTACACTCTTCATGTTTATCTTATGGTTTTATAATCCAACTTCGTGTGTATCAAAATAAGCCATTGTTTGAAGAAACCATGCAATGTTAATGAAACTCTACTTGATCCAAAAGGACCAAGCTTCCATATTTTAACTATAAAAACCATGGTGGCGATGATTTGGACATCCAGTAATGGATAACGTGGTATTTTAGGTTTGGAGGGTCTGATGTGAAATATTTTTGAAACGTTAAGAACCTCCATCGAAAAAAATAAATCATTAGAGTCTAAATTTAAAACCGAACCAAACGTGTTTGGCTTTCTTGAATAAGGTGGGTGTCTAAGTCTTAATTAAATGCTTTAAAAATGAGAAATGTATTTATTAAGCCCGTAAGCCCTAGATCACAAAATCCTAAAAATTTGTACTGTTTTAAACAACTAAAACGTCATACACCTTTCTAATACTGTTCATCTTCTTCATTTTTCGTCTACAATATATTTTTTTAGTCTTTTTTCTCCTTTTTCAACAATTTATGGAACTTTTTCGATGTAATCCCAGTAGGCGTACCAAAGCATTTTTGGTACTCCAGATACCGCGAATTGGGACGCACGTCTCAATTCGTGGTACCCTAAGGAAAAAGCGAATTGTGGTGACATTGATCAAAAGTAATAGTAAAACGAGAAACAAAAAACATAAAACTTATAATATAATATAAATTAAATTATTAAAGACATAATCCATTAATTTCATAATGTGAAATAATTCAATTCATTAATAAAACTTAGAGAACTCTTAGTTAATAGATTTAAAATCTGAAAATTCAAATTCAGTAAAAGCACCCGAAAATTTTAATTTTTTAATTTATATTGTTGAAAGTTCCATAGATAGAAATTTGAGTAAACAACGCTGATAATATTAACAATGAAGAAAAGTTGTTCAAGGAAGAAAAGTTGTTGAAGGAGGGGAAATTGTTGGAGGTTTGATGGAGGAAAAAACGTGTTTGATTTAGAAAATAAAGCCGGAATGCATTTTCTGATACTCTTATAATTATGTTTAACTAATTTAGTGGTTTAGAAATACAATTATTTAGGTGGTAAAAAGTATATTTTTACCTCATTTGGTATTTCCGTAATTTTTTTTAAAAAATATCCTTAAGAATTATCTATAAATAATAAAACAAATATAAACAATTGCTCAACAAACTTTATCATTCACAATACTCACAATCCACAAACAAAACTTTTTTCTTTGTTTTAAACACAAGAAGATTTAGGCTTGTATTAAAATGATTTATGTTATTAATTGTAATACAAATTTATTTATACAAAAATATATCTTCTTATTAATAAATTCTAAAATATATTGATCTTATTATTTTTAATTATATTCTTATAGATTTATTATTTATACGTTTTTTCCATTTTCCAGTTTCTATATTTTAGAGTCGTTTTGCAGAGTCCATTTCCATGCATGTTTTCGTTTTTAATGTTGTGCAAAATAATTTTGAACTACATGATATATTTTTGATGGAACAAATGGAGCTTCAGTTTCATGCGAACTAGGGCTGGCAATACGTGTCATCGTTTTATAAACGTGTTGTGTACCCATTTAAAAATACACAGATTTTTTAGCTCGAACACGACCCATTTAAGTAATTGTGACAAAATGTCAACCCTAAACTCGACACATTTAATAAAGGCCTTTATTAAATAAATACCAAAAAAAGATAAAATATTCTAAAAATACTATCTCAAAGTTTGTTTCTGAGAAATACAATTTGTATTTGTTTTTTGCAAAAATGACTTTTGTTATTTTCAAAAATATATTTTTTAATCTCAGAAATACAATTTTGGTTACCCAGCGGTATACTAACACCATTTGTTAACCAATAAACAAACTATTACAAATTCAAACTTCCATTACCATTAAACTAGTTGAAAATTCTATTACAAATCCCGCCGCCTTCATCACCGCAATAGCAGCCGTCAAATAAAACCTAAATCGTCTTTTTTTAAATCTAAAATTATTGATTAACCATTAGTTAACCATTTGTTAACTAGCAGTGTACTAAAAACCAAAGTTATTGGTGTACTAATCCGTTAACTAGGAACAAAATAATTCGACAACAGCTAACTAACGATTTTATTAATAATATATTCAAAATAACAATACAAGTTACCTAAAGATTTACCCAATGTAAATCATTGGTTACCCAACACCAAAAAACATTACAATTCTCATAAGCATTTCTTCAAACACATAGAGTGCAGGTTGTGCAACACCAAAAATCGAACCAACACTACATGACCACCGTCGTTCGTCACTTTTCTCCACTTCTATATGGTGGTGTAAAAAATGGTGACTACCACAATTGAAAACCAATAATATTGCAGCATGTAAATCCAATTTGAATGCTAGTTAATTGTGGACTTTCAAGAGGATTGAGATGATTCAATCTAATGGCAAGTGCTTGGCTTTGTGTGGAGATCAACCCGAAAACACAATAAACGATTATCCATATCAACTCAAAGACTTACCTAATGGTGTTCGCAACGGAATATTTGGAGGCGGTGCGGGGTCAACGGCAGCTGCGGCAGATGACTCGGGGGATTGGAGGTCTGGTTAACGATTGAACGGAGGAGAGGAAGAAAATAGCGTTGAGATGAGGGTGGGAAACCCTAGGTGATGGCGATGATCCGGTGACAGCGATGATCAATCAAATCCATTAAACCCTACATATTTCTTTTCTCGTTTAATCGAAATTGAGAATTACGACATCGTAGCGAAGGAGGAGAATCAAGAAATTGAGAAAGAAATTGAAGTGAATGATGCCATACAAATCTGTGGTTGTCGCAGGGAAGGATCGTAATTATCAACAACAGAAAGTATAAAAATAAAAAAAGAAAAGAAAACGTAAATAGCTAAAATGAAACTTAGCATCGTATTTATCTGAATATTATGCCTAATGTTCGTGTTTTCTGTAATTAACTCTTTAATAAACAGGTTAACACATCTAGAGCTGTCTAATGTGTTTACTAAAACAGGTCATAACAGATCACGTTTATAAATACATGTTTAACCCATTTAATACAAAATTTTTTAATTAAAAAAATATATTAAATAATAAACCTTTAATATAATCATAAATCTTAATAGAACAAGTAATAATTATATGTATTGTACGTGTATATTTCAAATAACAATTTAATTAATTATTATTATTAATAAATATATTTAAATATATCTTTACGTGCCTTAAACGGTTTAGGCAAATTTAATCCGCTATTTAACCCGTTTATGACTCAAATCTATATAAACTCAATCCGAATAAGTTTAATTTCGTCTCATGTCGTGTACCAAATAGCCAGCCCTAATGGAAACTCTTAACAACACTTATATCTTGGGCTTATTTTCACCCACGGGCCATAGTCATCTGGTCCAATCCAAATACAGGACCCGGCTAGCGTAGTAAAAAGGACAAAAGAAATGGGTATGAAAGTAATTTGACCTAATATCTCTTTATAAACCCTAATTTCCCCTTTAACTTCTCCCTCAAACCCTAGACACGCCTCTAGCTGCACACACTCGCACACATACAGGTCTCTCTTCTCTCCATTACTTTCATTTTCTGTAACTCTAACCACAGAACATTATTGACATTTTTGTTTTGTTTGTTTTTTTTTTCTTTAGGGTTTGAAGTGATTATCAGCAATGGCACCTAAAGGTAATTTTTTGTTTTCTTTTTCTCAGTGGATGATAAACCCTAATTTCTTGTTACGAATTAAACATAATTGATTCAATAAATTGGTGGCTTATAGTTTATTTTAGCTTGTAATGATAGGGATCTGTTGATGTAGTAATTTTTTTCTTTGCATTTTATGAGACAAGCTTCTGTTCATGTTTTTGCGGTCATTGATGAAGAATCATGTGGTTTTATTTTTGTGATTTAGCTAATGTTGTTCCTCTGAAAAATTATTTTTTGAAAAAGATAACAAACACCAGTGAAATATGTAAATAAGTGCAAATTAATCGCTGGAAAAAATGGGCATGCTTCATATTTGTTGTTCTAGTTTTTCAGTAAAATAATTCAATGAAGTGAAATGTTGGGGACCGGGATTATGTTTGTGGTTTGCATATTGTATTTGTGCATGTATCTCAGCATTTATGATAGTTAGCTTCTTACTGTTGGATTTAAGCTTTGTTCTGGCATATGTTTGCAATTTTCTTAACAGATTCGAAGAAGCCTGATGCCAAAGCACAGGCCGTGAAGGCTGCAAAAGCAGTGAAGTCGGGACCAGCCTTTAAGAAGAAATCCCTGAAAATCAGAACCAAGGTTACATTCCATCGCCCAAGGACATTAAAGAAGGAGAGGAACCCCAAGTACCCTCGTATCAGTGCTCCACCAAGGAACAAGCTTGATCATTATCAGATCTTGAAGTACCCGCTCACTACTGAATCGGCGATGAAGAAAATTGAGGACAACAACACTTTGGTATTCATTGTTGATCTCCGTGCTGACAAGAAAAAGATCAAGGATGCAGTGAAGAAGATGTACGATATCCAGGCCAAGAAAGTGAACACTTTGATAAGGTACATGTTTATGTAAACTACCTATCAACTTTATTTAACCTCATTAACTATGAACTATTTGCATAGTCTGATTTTGATAGACTTGTTAATAACGTTTTGTATCCTTTACCCCCTTTTGGTAACCCAGGAATGTAATCTGAATTGTTGACAGATAAGTAATTTGTTGCTCTTATGTTTTTTGCATCCATTGTAGTAGGCCTACTATATCATTAGGACAAATTAGAGTATTATTTCCCCTTTATTATTATGAGCTTGGAACAAGTAGGCGTTAATTAATTGATTTTCTCTTATGGAGAACATTTTCATGATGTTATTTTGGTTAAAATGCTTGCCTTGATCATGTTTAAGATAATAGTAATGGTGGATACATTTATTTCATAAAATACATTACACAACTTATTGTTTGTGTTCCTATTATGAACAATGCATATTGATGCTCTACTACTATTATGTTCCGGTTAATTTGTAGTAGAATGTGCATAGAAACTACTCCTGATACATTTCTTTTGTATTTTTTAGGCCTGATGGTACAAAGAAAGCATATGTGAGGTTGACACCAGACTATGATGCCTTGGATGTGGCAAACAAAATTGGAATCATCTAAATTAGTTGGCTTGTGTTTTTGCTCTAGTTTTTATCATTTTGTTCTGTTCCAGAGTAAGGTACTTTACTGTGATATCAAACGGAGACTTTCTAAATACTCCAAACTTGTAATCTTGCAGTATCTCTATCTTGGTTATCACATTTTTTCTAAGATATTATTTGAGATTTTGTAGGCTTGAAATTTCAATTTAGTTTCGAATTATGCATTACTTCACCTATTTATGCTGTGGCATTTTAGCTGATGTCTTGATGAATCTTCTGTTTGAAGGTTGTTTAATATATTATTACTGTATTTTTGAAATTGTTTTTGCGGACTTGTCTTTGATAGAGCATCTGTACTTGTCATCAACAAAGTGTGCAATTTCTTGATGAGGATGTAAATTAGAAGTTTTTGCTGTGAAATGCGCAGTCTGTCTGCTGCTCTCGGTCTGAAGTAGGAAAGATGGGCAGTGTTAGCATAAATGGTCAGTCATCCATTAGTACTACCAATTATTTAAAATCTGAAAACAAATGATCCCATTTATGTGAAAATCTATTGCAATCAGAGTTCTTACAGGTAGTCGCATTAAAATGGCCAAAACTGAATCAAAAAAAGTATACTAGGGAAGGTCAACATAGTTGAT
Source organism: Mercurialis annua (assembly GCF_937616625.2). Taxonomy (NCBI): domain Eukaryota; kingdom Viridiplantae; phylum Streptophyta; class Magnoliopsida; order Malpighiales; family Euphorbiaceae; genus Mercurialis; species Mercurialis annua. The sequence continues at coordinate 49,461,797 of NC_065570.1, read as the reverse complement.
TGCATTTAAGAGGATTTACGAGTCATATTGGTTATTACCAGTCGACTTTCTGCATATTGCAGGTTTGAAATGTTGTAAAGTTTCTTCGCAACCACCTGAATCTGTAAAAATAATTGTTTTGATCCCAAAATATATTTTTGTATACTGTTTTCCAATTTACAGGTTAGACTGGATTGATGATATACTATCTATAGTGCATTAGCTTTATCAACTTTTATTGAAATTTGCATTTTTTTTGCAGCGCATTAATGCTCAACAAACCTAAATAATATCTCCACCTAAGTTCTTGTTTCTTCTGCTCTAAGCACAGGATTGCGAAAATTGCAGACCTTATTACCTAGTAATGCTGTCTCCTCCATGTAAAAAGTCTTCTCTCCGTAGAGTCTCTAGTAATGTATTCATAGAAATATAAGATTCAAGACTTGGGTCATAAACCTGAGTTCTACAGAGTGGGCAATTCGAGTGCGTCTGAAACCAAGTGTCGATGCACGCAATGTGAAAGACATGAACACAATTTGGCAGATGTTTCAGCCATTCACCTTCTTCGAATTCTCCCAAACAAACTGCGCATTCGTTGTCGCTTTCTTTATGTTCTGCATCTTTCTTATTCTTGAACTGAGATATTGGGAGCGAGTGCATGATATTAGATTCGAGTCCATTGCTGTGATACTCCAACGACGGATCCTGGAAGTTACTCTCATTAATACGCCTCATCTGGACCGGATGTCTGGCTGAACTTAGAGTACTCAGTGGCGCACAACAAATCCTGTTGAGGAATTTGCAGTAACCGAACAAGAGAATGAAAGAGCAGACAACGATAATCGGACCGATCACATACGGATTCCATGCTGAATAGCGATCAGGTGTTGGACTTGGAGTTGGAGGCATGGTATGATGAGTGCAATGACAAGATTACATTTCTGAAAGGCTTGAAAAGTAATTGAATTTCTTGTTATGGTAGGAAGCAGTGAGAACGATTAAATCAAGGTATAGAAAGATTATATTAGAATAAACATATTTGTCGTTGATAAGATTGAGGAAACCTTATTGGATGATCAGTTCCCATACTACTTACTGGCATACCTTAAATCAAAGTCCTCATATAAAAATACTAGAGTAAAAACATTTGCCTGCTTATTCTCAAACTAAACTAAGAGCTGAGCATAGTTTAGTTTGGTTTGATTAGTTTTAATTTAATAAAATTAAAAATTAAATTATATTTTTAGGAGATAAAAGAAGAACCAAGCACATATCCAAGTTTGGTTTAGCTGATTAAAATTTACTATTTGTTCGGTTTGTTTTACGTAGACATGAACAAAAATTAAGGATATTGGCAAAAAAATTCTAACGTTTTAACTTGTAACAATCTAATCTTAATGTTCAAAACGTCACAAATTAAATACTAGCCTTTTCATTTTATAGCCCAAACTGTTGTCCGACAAATTTTTGCATAAGTGGCAATCATATTAAATACATATAATAGTACATTAAATTCCAATATTTTAAAAACGTTACAAATAAGATACTAAACTTTTACTTTTTTCACTATGTAGTTTAAGAAAGACAATAAAATTGTCGGGAAATTGATTGAGACTACAAAATGCAAAAATGAAAATGTTTAGGATTTGTTTTGTAATGTTTTGAAAATTGAGATTAAAGGTTAACATCCTAAAAGTTATACATGTATTTACATCAAAACAAGAAAAGTTCAAAAGTTTAGAAGTCTACTAGTCCAAAAGTCTAAAAAATAATTTTAGTCCAAATAGAATACAAGAAAATTGAAATCAGAAGGTTTATGAAAGTAGGTCTCCTAAGAGTGGCTGAAAGGGAATGGAACGTGGAAGTTGGCACATATGCCGATTTTCTGAAGATGAAAGACCAATAAATGAGGAAGCAACGATCAGAAAATCAACAAATTTTTTTTTTTTCCAAACGATAGAAATTCATTAAGAAGATTCAAGTACAAAATATGAAAGTCATATCACAACCCACAATATGATCTTTCAAAATTGAACAATTAGAAGCTAAGTAACAATTCCGGATAAGCAATAAATAATCAAAAGTGAGAAATTATCCGTGACTATATTTCCGCATAAACTTAACAACGATGAAACTATGTTTCTCGTAGACGGAGTACTTGGATAGTTCTTCTTCCGATTTGCTTTTGAAACCGCTCTATCCGGTTGAGCTTAGCATTCCGATCTTCATTTTCAATGAACTCTTATCAAAGATAACCCAACAAACCTCCCTAATTTTAGATCTACAATAGTTTACATGGGTTTTCAAACTCTCCGAATATAGATCTACAAGAATTTTGAAAGATCTAAAAACCCCAATTTTTTAAGATCTTCAAAAACTTGTATAGATCTAAAAGACACCCCACATATATTTTAGATCTTAAAGAATCGGATCTCAAATTCGAAAACCCATCAAAAACCTTGATAGATCTAGCATCTACAAACACTAAAAACCTTTAGACTTATTCAAATATGAAAAATACAAATCAAGACTCAAAAAACTTCATAACCAAAGACTTTATTCAATTAAAGAAGGACATAGTAGATCTATAGTAAATAGTATTATGGGCGGAAAGAAAATAATTTTCCGGCTAATGCCGGAGAAATCATCTTCTTCCACCCTTAAAAGGATGAACAAATGAAGAACTTTTCTTTTAGAGAGAAGGAAGAGCAAATATTTTAGAGAGAGAGTATCTTTTTATACTCAATAATTGAATGATCCATGTGTAAAATCAACAAATTGTCCAAGAGAGAAAAACTTCAATTATTTAGAATTTAACAAAGTGCAAATCTGTCTATTTTAATTTCTTTTTTTTTAACAAAGGCTAATCTTCATTGATAGAATTTTCATTGTCAGAATTACAAAAATATGTGACTCCTCAACAAGCTGAGTGAGTCAGTCTAAAAAATAATAATGATACTGTAAAAACAGTCATCCACAAGAGCTTATTTGACCATCAATGGACCATCCAATTATGGTAACAACGTATTAAATCCTTACAATTGCTCGATTCGGCAACCGAAATCATAATTGAGGTCTAATCTTTGGCACGTCGATAATAAGGCAAATAGGCCTTTTTTTAATAATAACGGAGATAATCCTTTGGCATGTCTAATAGGACTGAAAATGGCTCCAAAAACTCGTAAAATTAGGGAACAACAACTTTTAAAAGACAGACGGTGCAACAAATTGTGGAGCAGTGCGAGGCAAAAAAAACTCTTGAGGCAGAAGTTTTTTCAATAGGACCTGTTATTTAAGAAGCAGGTAATCCTATAATATTGTCTCATTTTTTAGATGATTTTTTGGACATATCAATAAATTTCAACCGAAATTAGAGAATAGCAAACGGACTTTAGAAGACAAAATTGAATCCTTTAAATCACAACGATTCTAAAAAAGTCTTGGAGAATATTTAAGTCTATGTCATCAAAAAATTTGAACGAAATGTTAAAGAAGATACGATAACAATTGACAAATCTTACTCAAACGAGTTTTAGAACTTTTGCAAATTCTCCTACACCATATACTTTTCGATTTTTTTGATATCTAGTTCCTTTTCTTCAATTTTGATTTTACTGGTCCTTTGATTTCTATTATTTCGTTAATTGAGTGTTTTTTAGACATCCGTCAAGGCGTGATTACACGCTCCAAAATTAGTGACCGATAAAGATTCAATACCTTTAGGTCCCCATACAATAGAGATTTGTTTTTCATGTCCATAACATAAGAATGCATTTTTTCAGTAAAATCAAAATTAATTTTATAACAATTTCAAACTTGGAGCAAAAAATCGTACAAATAATAAATTTATTTTATATAAATGCATAACTTTTAATTTAGCATTTTACACTTACAGGTGATCTCACTTTATAGATAGGAGTACTATTATTGGCGGATAGGACTAGTAAAGTATTCAAAAATTGATTAAATATTTTCAAATTAAATCTAAACGAGTATTTTATATGCTTAATTTTTTCATGTATTTACTTTTTATAATTATAAATTTAAATATATATTATTATAATTAGTTGAATTCCATAATAAAAAAATAAATAAATCATATATTATAGTCTTTTTAAGGCTTAATTGTTTAAAGAATCATGAACTTTAGTGTGTTGCAATTTTAACACGAACTTTTTATTTTGACAATATTGGACACCAACTTTCAAATTTTGCAATTTTCAACGCCGAGCGATTTTTGGTCAAAAATATGATGATGTGGATGCCAAAACAATGTTTATTCATATGTCCATATTATTATTTTTTTGACAAAAATTTGCTCGGTGTTTGAAATTGCAAAAAATTAAAATATGGTATTTTTATATTAAATTGTTAAAATTGAACTTCGTGTTAAAATTGCAAAACACGCCAAAGTTTAAGATTTTAAAAGCAATTAAGCCTCTTTTTAATAATTATTTTTAATTTTCTATCAAATTGAAATTTATTCGAGTTGAATCAGAGTGGTTTAGATGTTGTTCGAGTTTATACTAAATATAATTTAAAATATAAAAAAATTAACTTTATCATGTCCCTTGATTAAATTTGTAAACTAGTCCAATTCCATTTCGTATAGAATTTGAGCCGTGAAGCGATGCAACTTATCCTAGAGAGAGAAACCATATTCCAGAGAGAAAATCCGATTTTTTTTTCAATTTTGAGCGCAGGGGACGGTGATCTTCGGCTTTTAACCGGATATCATTGTCTCTTAACTCGTTTTTTTTCAACGTTTTGTTGTTTGTTTGAATAAATTGCTTCGTTCTTTGGAGTTTTGGTGTGTTTTGTGTGTTTTGTTCGTGGTTTCTGTATAACTTTGGTTCGTTCAAGATTTTTTAGTGTTTGTTCAAGTTTCCACTTCACGTTTTTGAAGATTCAAAACTTTCTTTTTATTATTCGAAGTATCTTAGCAGCGGAACAAATGGTTAATAAAAGTTATGGGGTATGATTGGTGCCAGGGAATTCTTTACACTGAAATTCATCCTGTTTTTAGTCACCTGTTAAATTTGTATCTTTAAATTTCTTTGTTTTTTGTTTTTTTTATAGATTGATATAGGGTTTCAATTTTTTTTATTTTTAATATTTTAATATATGATGTACTTCGACGGTAGGATGTACTGTATTAATTTATCAATATTACTACATTTTGACAAAAAAAAAAGTCCAACTTCATTCTTATTTACAAATTTAATATCTAATTGGACTTTCAGTTTCAACTAATTCAATCCAACAAGTAGGTCGGATCTAATCCTAAATATATCATTCGTAATTAAAAATTTCATTTTGTAAATAATTAATTATTCAATATATTGTAAATAATTAATTATTTATTATATTTCAATAATTAAACTAATATCAAATTACTCTGAAATCCCACATATGCCATAATTTACATTTTCGTCACCTAAATTTAAAAATTAGAAGATATAGTCCTCCATTTTAATTTCCCCAACAGTTTTAGACATTCCGTCCATTTTTATGTTAACAACTTAGTCAAAGGATAAAATTAAAATAACTATATTTGAATTTGATCCATGAACTTATATTTTTAATAATGTTTAAATAGAAATTATATTATTATGAAATTAGTTTACAATTCAATTTTAATATTTATTAATATTTTAATCTCTTGAAAAAACTATTCCTTTAGTTTTAATTTGAACAAAGGGTCAACTCGCCCCTTGAACTTGTGACATAAGGTCATTTAATCCAGTTTTAACTTGTTTGAGCAACTAACCTCAAAACTCTTCATTTTTAGGTCAAATAACCCCATAATTTATTTTTTTATTGCATAAAATAAGTTTAGGATAATTTTATCGCAACAATTAGGAAACTTTTTAATTTTTATTTTGCATTCCTCACCTCCGATTTGTATTTTACGCGTTTTTAAAATACAATTATTGGGTTATCTGACCCAAAAATGAAGAGTTTTGGGGTTAATTGCTCAAACAAGTTAAAATTGGGTTAAATGACCCTGTGTCTCAAGTTCAGGGGGTGCATTAACCTTTTTTTTCGTTTTAAGTTTTTAGCATTAAAAATAAAATGAAGTAAAAAAATTTAAATTAAAATAAAAGAAATTTAAAAGTGAGATTACAAATTAAATAAATTAAATTTATTAAGCCAATGTATTTCATAAATTTAGAATTTTTATTTTTATTTGTGCTAAAAATATATTTAAGGACGAAATGAAATTGAATTTTTTTAAGTTAAGTCCTTTAACTTAGTTGACTTACAGTAAAAATGGACGAATTGACTAAATAATTAATAACAACAAAAATGGAGGACCATACCGATTGATTTTAAAACAAGAAGGATAAAGTGTAAATTATAATTTATGTGTGGGTTTCAAAGTAATTTACTCTAAAATAAATTACTCATTATATTTTGAAATGATATTAATTTATAATTAAATTATAAAGACGCAAATACACCCTTGCAAAGATACATATACACCATTAACCTTTCAAAAAAGAATATTTATATCTCTAAGTTTTAACTCGGTGCGACCCGATCTTTGAACTTACAAAATTGGTGCTAATTAGTCCTTCATATTAAATTCATTTATTTTTCGGTTAGAAAAAGGGTTTATTTATTCGGATATTATAAATTTAAGGATCAGAGTAAACCAAATTAGAGTTTAGAGATATAAAAATTATTTTATCAAAAGTTAAAGATCGTATATACACTTTAAGCCAAAAGACAGATACTGTTTAAATTAGAGAATAGGGTCATTCAGGCCTCTAATGTTTGCAAGTTGGATCAGTTGAGCCCTTAACGTCACGAAAGGTTCATCCAGACCCCTAACATCATGCAAAACTGACAAACATGCCCATTAACTTATACATGTGACAGATTTTGGTCATGTACGAAAGCTGTTTGTTGTTCAGTTCAAGTTCACATGCTTATCTTGTTAATTAAATTGGTGTGCATTTGAAATATGTTGATGTCGTTTGACGATCAAGGGACACAATTATGCATATGTGTTATGCATTTTGTCAATTTGTGTATCAATGTATGTGTTTATCTTGCTGAGATGAATGTAATTATGAGTTTAGTGGTCCATGCTAGCTGTGATGTATGCAATTTTTTTTTATATATATATATATATATATATATATATATATATATATATATATATGTGTGTGTGTGTGTGTGTGTGTGTGTGTGTGTGTGTGTGTGTGTGTGTGTGTGTGTGTGTGTGTGTGTGTGTGTGTGTGTGTGTGTAAGTGGTCCATGCTTGCTGCTAAGTGATCCTTTTGTTTTTAAAATTAGTTTTTTTGCAGCATGAGTGAAGTAATTGATGTGCATTTCAACTTTGGTGGAACTTGGGCAGTTGACCCTATATTAAATTATATGAATGGTGATATAGAGACCAAGTTTTGGCTTGACTCAAATTATCTAAATGTTAGGCAAATTAAAGATAAATACATAATGGATCTGGGCTATGTTTCTAGGCATAATATTTTCTTTTTACAACCTGAAAGAGATTTGAGTAATGGCCTGATATTAGTGGTCAATGATGACTCAATTAGGAGAATATTGAATTACATTAACAATGTTTCTTGGAAGAATGAGACATGTATTTATGCTAGTCAAAATCCAGATGAGCCTATTTTTGTAAATACACCCATCCCCATAGCAGTACAAAGACTAAACATTGTAAAAGAGGATAATGTAGAAGAGAATAGTGTTGGGGGTAGTAGAGAATAGGTTAATGTAAAGGTTAGTGTTGGGGTCAGTGGGGAAGAGGTTAATGAAGAGGTTAGTGTTGGGGGCAGTGAGGAAAAGGTTAATGAAGAGGATAATACTTATTCTAGTGGGAGTACATATTCAGGGGAACGTGAATCAGAATGTCATAGGGACAATGATAGTGACCTTGAATCAAAGACTATTCATTACAATGAACTAGAAGGTACTTCAATTTTTTAGTTAGGCATGACTTTTGTAGATGCAAAAAAGGCAAGGGAAGCCTTAGGTAAGTATACAGTGTTTGTGGGTAGAAGGTTAAAACTAAACTTCAATGAACCATGCCGTATCAGAGCTAAGTGTGTCATAAGTCAGAATTATGACTTCCTAATGTTCATGTCAAAGGATGGAAAAAACCTAGGTTTGCTAGTTAAAAACCTGCAGCTAGAGCATAAATGCGATAGTTCCTTTAAGAATCAATGCTTGGAAGCTTATGCAACAACCCTAAAAGGGTCAAACCCTGGGACCATAGCAGATATATAACTTTGCAAGAACATCTTGAAAGATGGAAAAAGAGTCTTCAAGTGTATGTTCATATGCTTTGCAGCATGTAAGCAAGACTTGAAGGAAAATATCAAATAGTGACAGTTGTCTTTCTAGTAAACCACTTCAGACCATTAATCTGCAAAAATCATGAGACTAGTGTTAAGGAGCTTATGAACCTTATTGAGCCACAACTAAAAGTCAAGGTTTCATATATCATGTGCAAGAAGGCTAAGAGATTGGTTAAACAAGAATTAGATGGACGCTATATTAACAAGTTCCAATGCTTGGAAGCTTATGCAGCAACCCTAAAAGGGTCAAACCCTAGGGCCACAACAAATATATAACTTTGCAAGAACAACTTGAAAGATGGAAAAGGACTCTTCAGGCGTATGTTTATATGCTTTGCAGCATGTAAGCAAGACTGGAAGGTTGGATGCAAACCTTTTATTGGGCTTGATGGATGCTTCTTGAAGAGTCCATGCAAGGGACTACTGCTGGCAGCAATTGGGAAGGATACTGATGATTGGATGTACTTAATAGCCTGGAGTGTTATAGATAGTGAAAACACAACAAACTGGAGATGGTTTTTACAAAAGTTGGTTCAAGAACTTGACCTTGGTGATGGAGCAGAAATTGCCCTAATATCTGATATGTAAAAGGTTAGTATTTGTTAATAAGTAAATTAGGAGTTCATTAAATTAAAACAATTATCATGTCTGACAGTTAGTGTGTCTGTTGTAGGGACTTATTAAAATTGTCAAAGAACTTCTTCCAAGTGGTGAACATAGGTGGTGTGCAAGACATATGCATTTGGGCAATTGGTCAAGAAAATGGAGAGGAGGTCAGTTTCAAAAACAATTCTAGATTTGTGCATGGAGTAGCTATGAGTAAGAGTTTCTTAATCAGATAAACAAGATGGGAGAAATCAGCAAAGAAGTTGTAGAGGACTTGGTACGGTATCCCCCAAACAACTAGTATCGAGCATATTAGGTGTAAGTCAATGGTTGTAGATAATAATATTATAAAGTGCTTTGACTCTTGGATCAAGGATGCCATATTCAAACCAATTATCAACATGCTTGAGGACATTAGACTTCAAATGATGAATATAAAAGCTGGGAAGAAGAATCAGGCCAGAACTTGGTTCAATGAATGAAGTCCATCAAGTATGAAGTTCTTCCTTGATAACAAAGACATCGCAATGGGCCGTAAATTAGTGTTTAATGGAGATCATGGTTTTGAAAACTTACCATTTAAGCCAATAGGAGGTCTTAAATGGAAAGGTGCATTTGTTGTCACTTGCAAACAACTGACCAAAGAAGCTCATGCAAAGAAGAAAGGGAAAAGCAACAATGATGTTGCAGTTACAAGCTGAAATTATATGTTAATTTTTGGTATTATTTTTGTAGTTCCTTAGGAACTTATTATGGCTTTGAACTCTGCCTGCTAGGTTAATTTTTTGTAAGTTCCTTAGGAGCTTGTATGGCTATAAACTCTGCCAATTAGGAATCTTTTTGTAAGTTCCTCAAGAACCTCTTATGATGGCTTTGAAATCTGCTAATTGGAAGTTACTTAGGAACTTGCTGATGAAAAGAATGCATTGTTAATGAATGGTATTACTGGTTAATGAATGGCAGTGTTGTGCATCAATTTGTGCTCTCAGTTAATTATTGAATGCAGAACATGGTATTACGAAACAGGGCAAGGATTGCATAACATAGCATCGCATAAAATCATTCAATTTCATTGATTGTTCAATTTTGCATTACATTATAGGACATACATAAATCACAACATTATAATGTTTGCATTACAAGGCATTGTACAATTTTGCATTATATTATAGGACATAACAGGGCATTGCATAAATAATACAAATTTATAGGACATTCATCTTCCAAATTGATACATAGTTGAGTTTTGCATTATGATTCAAAGAGAAAACAACCTATTTAACCTAAAAAATACATAATAAAAACCACCCAGGACATTGCAGCTATAGCACATGCAATTTTCATTTTCTTTCTAGCATCAAGTAGTTCATCATTTTTTCTCCTCTGCTTTCTGCACAAGCTTGAATTCCTGCCATAAATTGTCAATATCTTTACCATAATTGAATCTTCCGCTACACCTTCTATCCATGCTCAGTTCTTTTTCAGCTATGAGATTGTTAATCACATACTTTGCTCTCTCAGTCATTTCCTCATCGTGCCATTTAAAAAAATTACAGCCCCTAATCTAATCAAGAAACAAATTACAGGTTTTGCAATTCAGCTATAGTCAAAAACTTGTCAAATTCCAACTAGCCAAAACCAAACTAACACTAAAAAAGACCTTACCTTATAATTTACGCAGCCATAAAACCTCCGTCCAGGGTTTTTCCGGTCCAAGCAGTGTACAAAGGAACAATACGAGATTCTAAGCATCTAGAAAATCGAACTCGACTTTTAGAGATGTACTCCATATCGCTATTTCTTTGCCGAATCCTTGCTGAAGAATACAAAGATGTTGGCATGATGATTTACAACCAATGTATCTTCAATTTTGAATGTAGTTAGGAATTTTACGAATTCAATTTTTATGTTTTAGGGGTTGCAATTTGTTATTATAGGAAGAAGATGGGTAGGTGGTATAATAAATGCCACGTAATTAAACCCCAATGGTAAAAGTAGAAGCCACGTTGGATTTGTACACGACGTTAGGGGCTGAACGAAACAGAGTTAAGTTAAGGGGCTTGGTGGTCTGTTTTTCATGAGATTTGGGGCCCGTTTGAACCTTTCAGACGTTAGAAGACCAGTTGGTCCAACATGCAAACGTTAGGGGTCTGGATGACTCTTTTCTCTTTAAATTAACAAAAAATGATCAAAGGCTAGGCTCAATAGTGACGGTAGTCCGGATTAAAAAATTCTATAGAGAGAGAAGATGCATAAAGGGCGATTTTCTAAGTGACGGATGTGTTATTACTTATTAGGCATTTCAGACTACAACAAAATTTAAATTCTTGCTAATAAAAATGTAGCAAGAAATGTAATCTAACTACTATATATATTTCATTCAAATTCCGAAAATAGAATTTTTCATTTACACCAAAAAAAAGCCATTGAAATTAGAATATTTTATACAAAAATATAGATCAGCAAAAATAGAAGGAAAAAAATAACTCAGTGGAATCTTTGTCTTTTGCCTGCCGGAACTTGATTAATACCACCGGAATTCAACGACCAACCGTTTCCTAAACCTGAACCAGAAGCACCATTGCTAAAATTAAACACCGCAGCCGAGCACATCTGCGAAGATCCGCGGTACATTTCACTATAAGACGCAGAATTTAACGATCTTTTATTCGTCGTACTCATTTTAGCATTTTCACAACTTTTTATCGAAACCGGCGGAATTCTAAAAGTCTGCAGCGGCGGAGGATTTCTCCACCGCGGAAGCGGCCCTGCAACAAGAAGCGTCTGAAGAAGAGGACCGGCCTCCGTAACCGCTTGCAACAGTTTTCCTTTCTCCGGCAGCAGTTTTCCCTTAACAAGATTATCAATGGCTGCATCAGCAAGATTATACGATTCTTGAACGTACGTTTTACTAGAATCCGCCATGTTTATGCTTGAGAAATCCGGCGAAGCAACTCCGTCGAACATGGAATCGACAGAATGGTGATTATACGTAGCAGACGAACTGTTGGACTCCGTTATACTTGAATTTGCCTTCATCGGAAATACGGGAGGACTTTCCGATTGCGGCGGAGGAAGAATCGGAGATGATTCCGGCAGTAGCTTGTTGAGAAGCTTCTGTAACTGATCTTTAGCTTCGTCTCTTTCTTTGTATGCATTTTTCAAGAGATCAATTAATTGTTTGACATCTTCTTTGTGTTTTCTCATTTCTTCAGTTGCTTCTACTTTTAATGTCTCTAATTCAATTGTTGTGTATAAAAGCTTCTGCTTCATTTCATCAATTCCCTGCCAATTCAAAAGTAAATAAAAATTAGCCTCAAAATAATTATTTTACAAGAATGTAAATGTAAGTTTTAGAATTTCATAAGCGTTTCGGGAAATAGAAAAAGAAAAGCTAAAATGTAAGACTCGATAAATTTCCATGCAACATGAAAGGTGATTTTCAGAATTTTTATTGTATTTATTAAGATGGGAAGAATTTGAGAATTCGAATTTAAAGTTCTAGTATCGAATTTAAAATTCTAGTATCGAATTTAAAGTTTTCGTATTGAATTAAAATATAACTACTACTAGACCATGTTTGGAGGACGGTTCTTGATAATTTTTAATAATGAAGGAGATAATATGACTAAAATAAACTAAAATTGACATTTAGGTTGGGTTTAGTCTTATGATATGAAAAAAAAGTATAAGGTTGCATCAATAAAGACAATTTGTACTCTCAAATTTCAAGAAAAGCATGTTCTATTCCTAGCAGGACAAAAATGGTTTATATTTTCCAAAGCAAAGAACAAAGCTAAAATTAAATTCAAGGACCTTTTTTCAACCAAACAAATTCTCTATGACAGAATTAGAATTGCAAGAAAAAAAATGCTTTTAACTTTATGAAATTGATAAATAAAATTATCAAGAAGAATGTTTGAACAAACATATGAATTGAAAGAAACCCATAATTATATCTAATGACTCATTTTATATGAGTAACAAATATTTAAATGTGGATAAAAACATGATAATGAAGGACCTAAATGCAAAAAATACCCAGAAGAAGAAAGAAAAGATTAAAGAATAAGAAGAACCCACCTCTTGATAACTCCATAAATAACCCAATTCTTCCATTTTAGATAGCAAAAGAAAAATGAGAGGCAAGAAAAAGAAGAAATCAAGGCACTAAGGGGAGTGGAAGAAAGGTGACTACTGAGTCATTTATAGAAGAATGAAGTACACATAATGACAAAAGAAAGGGATGGCTAAAAGCTAATGTTTCTTTATTTTTTATTTCCAAGAGTTTTATAGAAAAATTAAGAACAAAGGGTCAACGCGCCCCTAAACTTGTAACACGGAGTCATCTAATCCAATTTATACTTTTTTGAGCAATTAACCCCAAAACTCTTCATTTTTGAGTCAAATAACCCCATAATTTATATTTTTATTTCAAAAAATAGATTTAAAATAATTATATTGCAACAATTAGAAAAGTATCTAATTACTTTTTTTGCATCCCCCACCTCCGATTTGTATTTTATGCATTTTAGAAATACAATTGTGGGTTATTTGACCCAAAAATGAAGAATTTTGGAATTAGTTTGTCAAAAAAATATAAATTGGGTTAGATGACCCCGTGTCACAAGTTTAGGGGTCGCGTTGACCCTTTGTTCGAAAAATTAATGATAGAAGGGTCATTTCAGTCTCAAAATTCATATGATTAAATTGAATAAAATTCATATGATTAATCAACTAAAATATATATCTTAAAAATTATTAAAATCGGATCAAATAGATCCAAGTCAAAATAAAATAATAAAAGTTTTAAATAAGCTAAGAATAATTTATGCAAACTGACGTTTTATACATTTTTCACAACAAATGATTTCGATCCTACAGTTGATCAATAGTCCTCTATTAATAATTTTTAGTTTATAATTCTATATTTCCCAAAATACTTCTTTATTTTAATTACGGGCAATCATTTATATATCGTATGTATATAATTTTTTGAGGATATGTATTGTATGTATATCTTCATTGATTATAGTAAAATTTATTAAAAATAAAAGATACTAAAAATAATGTTAACTACAAATATAATTTTTTAATAAATGAATTAATTTTTTCTAAGATAAATTGATTTTTAATATTTATATTTATTGTAAAGTGTTTATCAGTTTATGACAGAGGGAGTACATCATTTAAAATCATCCAATATAGAACGGTGTATCAATTTGTAGGAATTTCTTGCAATCCAAGTTGCAAAAGGTTATTTTTCATTATTTAATCTTTATCTTCATAGATAAAATTATAAATTAATTTTAATAGATGACATTAAATAAGATTTTTTCTAAATCAAGGAACTACCAAAAAAATAAAAAATGAAAATTAATGACCTTCCAATTATATATCCACTTTTTCTACTCTAAATATTAAATTTGTTCAAACCACACTTTCGCCCCCATTCTTTAAGGACCTTTGTCTATTACTTAAAATATATACGTACTATTTTTTCATAAAAATTATAAATAAAGAAATAAAGTTTTGTTTGCAAATGTAAACAAATAAATTACCATGTCTAAATAGTCAATGACTATAACCCAATTGGATTTCCATATATAAATATGAATATGTGAGAATTTATAATATTTAGCTGTTTCCCTTTACGCGTTTTTGTGTTCTTATGTTTGGCAAGTTTCCATATTTATCCTCCTTCCAAATCCAATTTTTCCCTCCTCTTTGAAAAAAAATAGAAGCAACGAAATTATCAAATGTTAAAAATAAAAATCATGGGTTGCAAGGGGAGAGTTTGTATTTTAAAGGGTGCCAAAAATCTAAGCGTTTTCGGCTTTGTAAAAATATAATCTAATTTTTTTTAGAAATTGTAAATCTATTTCGGTTCGGTCAATTTTTGGAGATCTATCATTTTTCTTAAAATTAATTTATTTATACATACGTGACAGTTGAATGTATAAATTCTTTTAAAATTTTGAAAGAAGAATAGCATCCGATTAATTAAGACGCCATGTAGTTCCATAAATTATAATTTTATATTTTATGTCAACTCTTGCATTGCCATGTAACACAATTAAATTTTTCTTGAAAATTTTAGATACTTTTTCAGTAAATGAATCAAATTGCGATAGATAGATAACTATAAATTTAGATAGATTTTTTTTTAATTTTGTTTCTATCACCAGAAAGCCTATTTAAATTTGATCATACATAAAGATCAAAAACAAAAATTGATCATATATAATTCTTATAGAAGTATTTAGATGAGTTGGCTAATAATTTTCGATTACTACTTAGAAAATAAATTCTTTATGTATAATGGAGTCAGCCATTGAATATAGAGAAATTCTTAGGTAGACTCGGTCCATTGGATAACTAATTAAATTAAATAAATTAATTTATATATGATGAGAAATCAATTAAATAAAATTTAAAAATATTATTAAATTATTTAATTACACTTATAATTTAAAATTCACAAAATAGATTATTTAGACAAATTTATATTTTATATGGATACTGAGAATTCTATAAGGATTTTATGTGATTCTTCAATAATAGTTTTTAAATTATTAAAAATTAATATAATTAATTTTATTATTAGTTATATCTGAGTTTAATAAATAAATTTTTTAATTAATGATTAAATACGAATATTACTATATTATTTTATAAACTAAATAAAAAAAGTCTCATAATAAAACTATGAAAGAATTAAATTAGAATTTTTTTTTATCAAATTTGTTATGCAACCTGAGCAGCCTATAAAGGACTGCCACGTTGAAGCATCGAGAGTTTTGTACAACCCTGTTCGCATGAAAATATTTTTTTTTTCAAATCTAACCGTTAAATATAGGATTGGGATTCTCTCAAGTCTATTTTGAACTTGAGGGGGTTATATTCACGATTTGCACTGTTCATTGTAAAATGAACAGTAAAGATAAAAAAGTACAATTTTAATTAAATTAATCTACACCGTTCATTTTACAATAAACTATGTAAATTGTAATTATGATCCCTCAAGTTCATTTGAACTTGAGAGAATTCCAATTATTAAATATAATATCTTAAAAAAACTATTTTTTTCTCATCTCATCTTTTTGTATTTTCATCAAAATTCATATTTTAGAGCATCTTCAACTCTTGTCATTTAATTTAAATTAAATAACAATTCTCCAAAAAATCATATTGTTTTAGTTAGTTGATGCCCTCTCTCTTAAAGCTGGTCATGGGCTGGGTCAGCCTGTGAACCGGCCCGATTAAATCTGGCCTATAATTGGTCAAATTCGGAACTGGACTAAAACCGGCACGGAACCGTCAGAAGACCGGTTCGGGACGGTTCTAAATATTTTGAACCGTAAACCGGCGGTTCCGGATCGGAACCGGCGGTTCAAGGGTCGAACTCGTCAATAAAAGTTATTTAATTTTAATATATTTGTATATATATCATATTCTATATTCTATATTATATTTTATATCATATTATATTATATTATTTATTATATATAATATTATAATATTATTTTTTAATACAATAATAATGTATTTGTTATACATTTTCAATCAAATTGTGCTTTTTGATTTTTAAAGTCTTTATCTTTTAAACATTTTTTTAATGCTACATAAAGTTAATATATATGTATTATTTTAGTGTTATATAATTAAAAAACTTCTTAGTTAATCTTTTTGTTAATATAATATTTAAGAAATTTGTTTTATTTTATTATCTTATTATAATATTATCTCTGCACGTTATTTTAACTTTAGATTATTTTTTTTAGCTTTTAGTAATTAAATTTTAATTTTTTTTTAAATTTTACTTTTTTTTTCGAACCGCCCGGAACCCAGAACCGGAGCCGGCCAGAAACCGTCACTTAGATGGGTCGAGGCCAGTTTAATTTTTTTTCTTGAACCGGGACCGGCGAGTTATGAACTGTGGCCAGCTCTACTCTCTCTCATCAAAATAGATGACTTTCTATTAGAGTCACCTATTTACTTTTTTGATATTTTATTATTTAGCCAAAATATAATTTAATGCTTGTAGTTTGTTTTCTTATTTAATTCAAGACATTTATAATTAAAGAATTAAATATATATAAATGTTATTTATTTATAATTGATGGAAACCCAATTAAATTACTATTTTATTTGGAATCATGTATTCTTATTCAAATAAATAGAATCTTATTTAGGAGATTCATTCCTAAATAAGCTCACAAGTCAAATAAGAATTCTTTTTCTATTTAAATTTATATGCTAAATAGGAATCTTTTTCGTATTTAGACTTAACAAGCTATTCACTCACTACTACTATATAAGGAGGTTGAGGTATGCGTAAACACAAAAATATACATAGAGTACAATTATTCTTCGTTAATCTCAATACTGATTTAAGCATTAGAGAGCTAATCAGACAAACCAGTCCGATTAGCCATCTATATTGTTTTGCAAGTTGAACTGTCGAGATGTCCAAATTTATCAATTGGCACCGTCTGTGGGAAGAGTTTGAAAACTTCAAATTGAAGTAGCTTCTCTGGAAACAAATAAATCCTCATTGAAGGATGATATTTGACGAAACTAATCCTAAGAACAAACAAACAGATCTAACAAATCTGCTGAATCTGGAGAGTCTAGAAAAGACCCTAAGAACAAACGACCAGCGGGAGCGAATAACTCATATCCAATAATTATAAAAAAAGAAAAAATTCAAAAAAAGAAAATAAAGAGAGATAAGGTGGAACATAAATCTTGCAAAGAGCAAAAGAATATATAAAGCACAAAAAACAATCGGTTGCAAGAAAAGCAAAAAAACCTAAAGGGTGAAAGAAGAGAAGAAGAAATAGCAAATTAAAGAATTTTACCCAAAACAATAACGGAAATAGAGAAAGAAATCAAGAAAATAGAGGAACACCACCAGAAATGATGAAGATGGAGAAAAAAAATTAAGAAAAAAAACACCACCCGAAATATGGAGAGCGAAACGATGCAAAAATGAAGGAAAAAACCTCGAGCAGAACGAACAAATAAATGAATAAAAGACTCATATTAGAAGTAAAAGAGTAGAGAAGGGCCGAAAAAAATGCAGTCAAATAAAAAAAAAACGATCAAAACATGCAGAGAAGAATAATACACCAAGAAGACTACGCCAAAGAGAAATAAGTCAAAACTTAACCAAGAAGGAACTCACCTTGATTCGGTCAAAAAAAAAAAACAAGAAAGTTTCCACAAAGAAGAATAAGCCAATAAGACAACCAAAAAGGGATTTGCCCCAATAAGGCTTGGCAAAGATGAATCTACCAAAGAAAACTCGTTCAAAGAAAAACTCCAATAGAGAAAAAAGAGATAGGTTCGCCCAAACTTTAAATAAAAACCCCAAGAGGGAAAAAAAGAGATAGGCTCGCCCTTCTCAGATTTACAAGCACTGGGAAAAATTGTGCATGCCAAAGAATCTGGGTGGGATCGGTTTCTTGAAATTGCATGACTTCAATCTTGCTCTTCTCGCCAAATACAGATGGCAGATCCTTCATTCCTGCTTTTCGTTAGTTTCTTCAATCCTCAATGATCATTACTTTCCCCATTATGAATTCCTTCATCTCAACGTGGCAGTAATCCTTCATATATTTGGCGTAGTGTGTTAGCAGGTACAGACATTATAGTAAAGGGTTTAGCGCGTAAGATTGTTGATAGTTCTACCAATATGATTTGGTCGGATCCTTAGCTCCCGGGCGGAGGACATCCCTTATGTCACTTCGATAAAACCGAAAGGCAATGAGGTTATTTGTGTTTTTAGTTAATTACTTCGAATTGATGTTGGGATATTTCCATTATTGAGTTCCTTTTTAATGAAAGGGACATGACTTTTATTTACGCAATTCCGTTAAATCCTAGACGAGACTGTGATAAGTGCTTTTGGAAAAGAACAAAATGGATTATTTTCAATTAAAAGTCCCCATAAAACATCTCAGTGAATCCACTCTCTAGAAGGTGGACTGGAAGAGTTTTTGGAGAATGAACATGCTCCATTGACAAAGATTTGTATTTGGCGAGTTCTTATAGGTTGTTTCTCCACTATTGATAACCTTCTTGAAAGACATGATGCTGTTGTGAACCAATGTCCTATGTGCCACGATGAAGGCGAATTTGAATCTCATGTATTTCGAGATTGTTTGTATATGCTCAAGATTGCCTGAACTCATATTCCAATTCTTGCAATATTCACTTTGATGCTCCTTTTACTTATTGTTCTTTAGGAACTTGTCCTTATTAGATTCGGAATGCTGGTTTTTGTGTACTGTTCTAGAGCATGTGGAAAACAAAAATAATAAGGTGTGAAACTAGAAGTTTGATTCCTCTGCAGATGTGGTTCAACTCTCGAATAGATTTCTAAGCCAATGGAGAGTAGCGATAATTCTGAAACACGTCTCGATTCTTCATGAAAACCACCAAGCTGTTTCTTCTTGGCAAAAACCAGTCCTAGGTTCTTTATCTTTCAACATAGATGCTACAACTGTTAATGCATGTAACTTCAGTGCTTTTGGGTGTTTGATCAGAGACCATAATGGTACATGTTTGCAAAGCATGCTGGTTTTCTTGGTAAGATTGAACCACGTACAGCAGAAGCAATAGGATTTTGTGAGGCTTTCAGCTGGTTGAAGACCAAAAGATACACATATGTTCATTTGGAAACCGATTGCCAAGAGTTGTTCCTTACTGATAAATCACCAAAAGGAATCTGATCTCATGATGCCTACACAAACAGCAAACAGAGGTCAGAAAGAACTTCCGGTGGGGTCACCGGACGTTCACTCCGACGCTCAAGTAAGATTTCTGAGTAAGGAAGAAGAAGAAGAGAAAAGAGAAAGAGTTTTCAGATAAGAGAAAAAAAAGTTACCTAGGGTTTGCCCTTAAACCCTTTTTTATAGTTAGGGTTTAAGGGCAAACCTTGCCTTACTGGCAGGCTGTCCTTTGTGTGGTCCCTAAAATCAGTTATGCCTACGTGGAAAATATCCCCCGTATGGGGCGCTGGTTGTTAGGTGTGTCAGGTGGAGGAAACATTCCTCACGCACCTGTCAGAGGATCTTCCGTGGTCCCAAGATCTGGATCTTGAGTGTATCTCGGAGCCCGGTCAAAGCTTGAAGCCCAGATTGCCTAGACCAGACTCACATGCTTCTAGTTCCGGATCTTGAGTGTATCCCGAAGCTCGGGTTGTCTATGCCGAGCTTTCATGTCACTAGTTAAGAAGCGCGGACAGAATCTTCGATCCGACCTTGTTAAAAGCACGCGTCTCGGATGATGCTCGAATGTCTATCAATCCGGTGACCCTCCAGATCGCGTGGTCTATGATCCAGGAGATGGTCGGAAGTCGACACCAGGTCAATAAAATGCTTGACTTAATGATATTCGTTCTTGGCGAGGTTGTTTTACCCCTACTAAATGTACTACGTTATCACTTACCTTAAAGAATTCTTATCAAGACCTATCTTATTTTGCTAATTATGCGTCTGATTGTAAGTCTTTGTTAAGTATTATGGAAAATATTTCCTTTATTTTCGTAAAATGCTCAACGAATCTGGCTGCCAATTGTTTGGCAAAATCAATCACTTTTATGGTTGTGCGAACAGAGTGGAATAGTCCGCCTCAGTTTCTTTTTTATGTATCAATAATTGATATTCAATAAAATTGGTTATTTTTAGTTTAATTTTTTGTTATCACTTTAGCGTTCATTAATTAATAATATTAATAATAGGTTACCTTAGTTATATTTAACTATTTATTTCATCCAAACACAATACATAATTCAATTCCTTTTTAATTTGTAATAGTAGATTTCAACATATATTTTAAAGGTAGATTATATTAATTAAATTGAAGTTTATCGTAGTAATCAAATGCTATAAGAGATCTAAAGAATCATTAAATCTAAGACTTGATCTATCAAAATAAACAAAACAATATAACATAAAGGCTTAATTACTTAAAAACCACTCACCTTGAATTTTTTTTTCGTTTATACCCTGACCTAAGAAAAAGTTCATTTATACCCTGACGTATGTATTTATATTTCACCTCTACCCCGAGACACTAAATTAACCTCTTTTCATTAAGAAAAAAGTTTAAAATAGTTCTTCATTTTTAACCTAAGCTAATTAGAGATTAATTAGAAATGAATTTTTCTCTAAATGAAGGACTATTTTGAACTTTTTTTAAAATAAAAAGAGGTTAATTTAGTGCCTCGGGGTAGAGGTGAAACATAAACACATACGTCAGGGTATAAATGAACTTTTTCCTAAGTCATGGTATAAACGAAAAAAAAGTTCAAGGTGGGTGGTTTTTAAGTAATTAAGCCTAACATAAATTATCAAAAGAACTTTTGTTGGCAAGACAATAATAAGCTATTTACATCCAGAAAACTTCCAACAAGTACTGAAAAAATTTGGATCGTCCAGAACTTAAATATAAAAACCGAACAAATACTGAAATGTTTTAAATAAGCCAAAAATCAACACATGCAAATGAAAATTAAAATTAAAAAAGTACAAAATAAGCTCCATGTTAGAGAAAATAAAAAATATATGTATAGCCCGCACGAGTTTGGTCTAGTGGTCTAAATCTCAGCCATCTGAGCGCCAAAGGCCGTGTGTTCGAATTCCGGCTACGTTCTTTTTTAATATGGAGTGGTTGAGGTTGGGTTGCTGGCCATTATAGCCTAGATTTACCAGGTATGTGGGCTTGCGGGCGGTCCACATCCCAGGGTTTAAAAATAATATTGAATTTCGGCTCAGTAGAGTAAGTCCTCATCACCAAAAAAAAATATGTATAAATAAGTATTGAGAGTATTAATAGATGCAGAGAGAAGATGATTTATTGGCTACTACCGGAAAAAAGCACCTCTGACCCTTCAAAATAAACAGGAGACCTTTTTTTTTGAGAGAGGTGAGAATAAAAGACCAAACAAACTTTTTCAATTTTTTTTTTCATTTTGTTACCCCTTACGAGCAAATATTATAATTATTTGAATTAAATTCTAGATCAAAAAGTTTATCACAATCATGCCCCATTTTTAAATTGACTTAGTTCTTTTCCAGTTGACAAAAATTTATTATGTTATAAGATTTGTGCGGTCTTTTAAAGTGTTAGATTAGTTTATAGATGGGATATGCCATATAAGTAAAATTAAGTTTGAGTTTAAAAATGGATATTATTAAAATAAATTTTTCAATTTATGATATTACTATAAAAATTAAAATTTAATTAAAATTAATAAAAATTGTAAAAGTTAAATTAAAAAAAAACAATTACACATAAAAAAAATACAGAGTTTAATTAATAAAATAAAATATATTTAATCACTTAACCTTTTTATAATAATTTCGTTCACAATTGTAAAAAAACTCATCAAAACCAAAAAATAGTAATCATAATGCCAATCATTGTCTCAAAACTTCTAATGATACCAAATTTATTTCCTAAACAAAGTTGCTAGCAATTCAATAAAGGTACAAAAATTTAGTGCTTCTCTTTTGTTATTGGAAAAAATTTAATGCATCTGTTTGTCTGATGTGAAACACACAGAGAATATTCATAAAAAAACACGGATAAATCTAATGTAAACAAAACAGCAATTAAAATAAAAGTTAGGCAGAAGAAAATAGTTAAATAAAAAACAATTTTTTAAACCACAACCAGAAAACATTAACATAAAGATAGAAAGGGAATCTAAGGCACAAAATTAACATACTCCCTCCGTCTCATTTAAGAAGGAATATATTTCATTTTTTTAAAAATGCTATATCGTATTTTTTGTGCCAATTTATATAAATTTTTCCTTTTTATCCCTTTTTCTCTTTCCATAATTAATGACTATTAGTCTATAACCAAATACAAAACTATCATAAATAGGGGTAAAATAAAAAAGCACTATAATAATTAATGTTTTTTTAATATATGTAAAAAAATATTTGTCCCTTTTTAAACGGGACATAGGGAGTATATGATATATCTTTTTCCATGGCAGCATAATACTGTAGAGGCATACATTATTAATTAAAAATTAAGTTTAGGATAAATAATACAACAAAAACATTAAGTTCATGAAAGCATTTTTTTTAGGCCAAATGTTGTAAAAGGCCAAACCTTTCGCAAAAGTTTCACAAAAGTCCTGACCTTTCAATTTTGTCGATTTTGGCCAAAAACTGATTATTTGGTTTCACAAAAGTCCAGACCTTTCAATTTTGTCGATTTTGGCCAAAAATGGATTTTTTAGTTTCACAAAAGTCCTGACCTTTCAATATTTGGCATGCCACATAGGCGTCACATAGCCAAATTGAAATCAAATTGAGAGTTGGCCACAATTGAAACCAAATAATTTATTTTTGGCCAAAATCGATAAAATTGAAAGGTCAGGACTTTTGTGAAACTTTTATGAAAGGTTTGGCCTTTTTATAACATTTGGCCTTTTTTTTAAATTATCTTATCTTGCTATGACTTGTACTAGATTGCCTATTGAACTGCTCGAGAAAACTGAAAAATGAACTATAACATAGTAGTTGACTTAATATTTTATCAATTAATAAATACTATATAGTATTCATTATTCTTCATTTATTATATGTTAACTTTTGTCATTGAGTTAAACTTGCATGTTCATATAAAAATAAACACATGGCTTGGTATTATTCCAAAATCTAAGTATATATATACGAAAGGTTTTATAAAAGAAAATACAAAAGGTCAGTTGTCCATTTATTTTAATCATCAAAGTGCAATATTACCATTGCTAAATAGATGAAGGCGTAGATATTTTTTTAGGAAGAAAAGAAATCCTTATCTGAAGCTCCCAATGTTAATTTAGAAAATTAAATATATCTGATGAATTATTAACCTATTTTAAAAAATTCAATGGACAATATATCAACAAATAGCGAAAAGGTTTGTATAATTAAATCGTAATTATCGCAAATAATCTATAAAATAATATTGTGAGCGGAAAGAGATCTCAGTGGTTTAGTTTGAAAAATGAAGTCGCCTCAAAATTAACTAGGACATACTTTTTATATCGACTCGACAATCTCATGCGCCTACGGATGAGATGTCGTGCGTCGGGGACCAAAATATCCAGGTTCGTAGACACAACCAACTCTTGTACTTGTCTTATTGATTTTATCGATTTATCAGACATATCCCATTTAAAAATAGTCATATCATCAAAGTAGGATGTCCGAAATAGAATACTAGAAAGTAAATGATTAGAAAATAAATAGCCGGAAAAATAGGTGCAGAAATGTAAACATACATTATATTTGAAACTCGCATATGACTTAATCTAGATCAACATGGTGGACAAATAGCAAGTACTCCTAAACCAACATCTAACCATGAGGTTTCTAACATGACAAAGGTGTATTTTATTTCAATTACATGCAAAAATCCTAAACCGGATGTATAATTTTATTGATTACCATTTTGAATACCCATTCAACCACTAATTACAATTTTTATGGCTGCCCTACTATTTCTGTCATTTGATTAATTTGGAGCTAAATTATCATGATCATATGATTAGGTTGTTAGTGTTGGATTTGGATATAAATTCGAAGAAGTAAACATTATTTACATACCCAAAAGTAGTTCATATGCATACAAAGTTATAAATACTTTTAAACCTTGATATAGAGTGTGTAACGGTTGTCTGTTAATATAGTCAGATTCAGGATCTAGTCAAAATATGGAGGCTGTTCCTCTAGTCAATAAGAGTCCACTGGTTTGAATGAGGATTGATTCCGAGTTGGATGAAGCAGAAAGCGCTACTAAAAGTTGTTGGGTCGGAGATCGGGCTTCAAAGTCCATGATGACATGGCACGTGCACCTGTTGCCGACATGGAATAGGCATGCTGACAGGGACTTGTCCGAGAAATACATATATGAATCCTACAATTAATTACATGGTTAACAGTTCAAACATGAAGCGATTGCGAGCCCGAATGAGCCCGAAAGCGCGAAAGCAAGACTGGGGATCAAGAATAAAGATTTGGAAGCACTAAGGAACAAGGGGTCACAGTGCCACAAGGATCGATGACAAAGGCAATGGAAACTGGACTGGCGGTAATGCCGGTCCAAAATGGCGGCAACGCCAACAATCCGGGGTTTTCATGGGTTCAATTTTCGTCGAAAAGCATGCCAAATCATACAAAAACACATAAATAAGCTTCTGTAAATTTATATATACCAAAAATAACATGTTTAATAATAATTAAAACATCCTAAATATGAACTTAGAGGTGAAAGTTATGAAAATCATGGCAAAATCATGACAATTTACTAAGGATTATAAAAAAAATATGCTCATGCATCCTAATGATTCAAAATCAAAACAATATGCATATATGATAGTAATTATGTGATAAGAACTAAATAAAATCTTCAATTCAAAAGTACTGTTTGAGCATGAGACCGTTTTCTAGATATCCCCGAACATAGAATCCAATTTAGATCGCTGTTGCAACAGTTGTTCTTGAAGAATTGGTGCCACAACGCCATTTCATAGATTGTGACCGGTGCTAGTGTATGGGGTTGTTAGCTCCGAAACCCGTAGCTAACTTCGCAGATAAACCATCAAACATAATAATATACTCTCTCCGTCCCAACTTGATAGGCACTATTTTGAATTTTTTTGTCCTAAATTATAGGCGGTAATTTATTGCTTGAATGCTTGAATTACATATATATCCTCATTAATTACAATATATTATATAAAATAAGAGTAAAACCCACTAAGAAATAAAGTCAACACTGCATTAAATAAGGGCAAGTGTGGTATGTTTTTATAAAATTAGTTATTTTTCATAGATTTACTAAATTTTTTAATACTTGTGTTTGTCCTAAACTGCCTATCAATTTGGGATGGAGGGAGTAACAATCATCCTGCATAAAATCAATGTTCGGTGGCAACCGAGACTCTAAACTAAGGCTAGTAGTTTAATCAACAACGATATAATAATGCTCGGTTTAACTCCAAGACTCCAACAACATGACATATATAAATAACCAACCCAAAATAATATCATGCCAACAAGTATATAGCAGTAGTCAGACCGATCCGATAAAACATAAGTCTAAAATAATATAAAGATCTATTAATACTACCACGGTCTAAGAGTTAAATAGTTTAACATCTTTATGAAATTAAAAAAAGATCTCCAAAGAAAGTGAAAACCGGAGATCATTTAGATGCGCTCAAAAATCTTAAACCTGGAAATGGGGAAACAACAGGGTCAAATATATTGAGATGGGTTCATACTACTATTTACATTTATTAAGTGGAAAACCTTTAAAACAAAATAATTCTTTTATACTACAGTATATATAATCATTATCATTATGAAATAAGTATTGAATCAATCCCAGAGTAGGTCAAATAATAATCTGTTGATTTAAGTAGGTCAGATATAAATCTGCCGATACTAGCATAGGCAAGACATCTCTATGACGATCGCAGAGTACTTACCTGTGCATACAATCTAGATGATACCCATGGAGTATCTCGTTCAATCCAAATCCATAATGAATTTAAAACCCTTTTGAAACATCCGTATATAGTATATATATCAAAATATATAATTTACTTAATAAAGCGGTAAATAATAATACAAACTCACTGCTTGCGAATCCCCACAAAGTCTGGCAATCAATTAAACCTGGTTCGACTCAGAAGCACAAGCAGTCGACAAGTCTAAGAACAAAGCATAAATCATAATTAATATCGCCTAACTTTAGAGAGTAATAGACACCACATAGGACTAGCACAGATTACAATCAATCCAAAGTACAAAGCATTATAATGTCATCACATATATTTAGCTAAAAGCCAAAGCATAACCCAACGTAGAGTAATCATACATAATCAACATAACCGGAGTCATACAATAACCAAGTTAAATCGAGTTCCCACTTTTAAAAACATAATCCAGAAATCTCTTCTAGTTCAAATTCTCAGAGTGGCGAGTCAGCTAAGTTATCATAACTATCAAGTTTAATCTCACATGTCGGGCGATCAAGTCTAACCCAATCCAAACATCCAACCAGAGTACAACAATTCGTTTTTAAATTTCGGAAATACTTTAATAAACCAAAGTCTGGAAAAATAAGGATACTCCCTGCCTACGTGAAATATCTAGTTATTTCATATCCCACGTGGCCTACTCATTTTTAAAGTTCAAAAATTATTTTATTTTTCAATAAAATTTTGGGGATTTTTTTTCATATTTTTAGGGAAAGATAGAAAATGAAAATATTGTTTACTTGTGACGAATAGCGGATCGATGATTCTTATCATAAGATGAATAAATATTTAGGTTACTTTTTTCACAATAAAAAATGATGGAGATAGACTAAATTGACAGAATTTGAATAAGCTGATTAAGAGATACAAAATAAAAACATACAAGAAAAAGTCTCTAAAATTTTATTTAAAATATAAAATGATTTTTGAAATTTAAAAATGAATAGGACACATAGAAATTTTATCTGAGATATTAAATGACAAGGATATTCCATGTAGGCAGGGAATAACGACATATAACGTTTCGTTAACGCTGTTAGATAGAAGAGTTTGGATGGGATGGTTTTGAAACATTAGAAATTTAATTGAGAACAATAATTCATAGATGACCTACTTACTCATGTCTTAAACAATAAAGATATATTTGTATTTTTTTTGCCACGTACAATTTGATATGGACATTTCACATAGACAAAGAATAATGGCAGATAGCGTTTCATTAACGCAATTAGGCTGAAGAGTTTGGATAGTCTGATTTTAACGGGTAATTGATTTTGGAGGTCACTGTAATTTTCAAAAATTGCAAAATGGTGACCGAATTTCAAAACGTAACATTTTAGTTACTATACTATTTGCTTATGTTAAGATAGAAGAATTTTTGGTTACGGAAGAAAAATATTTCGAGTTGATTTTTTATTGAGTGTGTATATATGAATATAAAGTATTATTTGTCATAAATAATCAAAATTTGACTACTACATATATATAATTTGACCGTAAAACATTTAAAAATCTCCTAAAATTACATATTTAAAAGTTTAATAACCATTTTGTTATATTTTGAAATTCGGTCACCATTTTATAATTCTTAAAAAGTACAGTAACCTTTAGAATTAATTACCCGATTTAAACACATTAGAAGTTTAATTAAAATTTGAAATTTAAAAAGAGCCTATGCTTCTCGCAAGCATTAAACAATAAAAGGTTGCCCCTTTTTCCTTAATACTATAATCTAAAACGCCCCGTTCCAAAGGAGAGAATGAACATGGGTGACATAATAATCTTGATAAAACCAGGAACTAATTTTCATCATCTCCGACAATAAGCAGTTTTTGGCATTGTTTTTTTATTTTATATTGTTTTAAAATTAATTAATTTGTCCGTTGTATCCATACATACAAAAATAATAACCTGATAACATGTAACATGCACGTACCATACCATTTCAATCCCAGTTATTAGATTACATTTGATATTGCTATCTTCTCTATAAATTATGTAATTATTCCTTAATCTAGCTGTTAAGGTTGAGGTTTTATTCATGGAATGTACAACTGGTGCGTACAAAATTAACAATTCTACAGTATTACTAATTAATATTCTTATTTAATTCATATTTTTTCAAGTTTATTATATTTTCTTTCTGTGTAACGAGATTAAGAAGTAGGATGGACGGTCAACTTTCAATTATCGTTTATCTTTTACAAATTATTTTTTTCTGTCATTTTTCTACCATCACCGTTTTTTTCTTTTCTTTTCTTGCTTCATCTCTTTATTTATTATGATGGTTTAAAATTAAAAATAATAATTTAATCAGAAAAGTAATTCAAAAAGTTGATTTTTTTTTCATTTCATTTTGATTGACGAAAGTTTTTTCAAATGTGTTATTCTAAATGACCATTTTCACTTATATTATTCTTAACTAAAACCTCCTCTTTTTATCCTTTTATTATTATTAGATTTAAGATGAGGTTTTTAGAAGTGTGAATGATTAAATATAATATAAAAATATAAATTAAAATTAAAATTATACTTTACTTAATGAGTTTTCTTAAATATCAGATAAAAAGATTGTTGACAATTAAAATGAAATAAAAAAATATTGATGTTAATTAAGATTAATTAAAAAAATTATCTATTTTTAAATATGTGTAAAATTTATAATAATATAATTAATTAATTTCATTTACAAATTGAATTTGATTTTTGTTGGAATTATATGATTCATCATTTGTTTTGGTTTGTTTAGAAGGATGTTCTCATGTAGCTTAAGTCAATTTTTTGCTGACATGGCAGTTAGGTGGATGCTTGTTGGCAAAAAATTGGCCAGACTCAAAAAAATGGGCTAAATAAGCTAAATGAGCATTTTAAAAGTTTGGTTATAACTGACAAAATCCAAAAAAATTTGATATTTTTTTATAACTAAGCTTTATAAATGTAAAGAAATGAAAACTAGTGACTATATTAAATAAGGGTATTATAAAAAAACAATTACGAATTCATAATATTGATTATATTTTTTTAAACTGTATGATAATAAAAAAATTGAACAATGATATTAAAAGAAGGAGCATAATTTGAAACATATTAAATCAGGAATAATGGTGCTAAAAACCATATTTTTTTTAGTTTTTATAAATCTATCAAAATCTTTTAAAAATTGTAAATTTATTTTAATTTTTTTGATTTGGTGAAATTTATCCAATTTTTTTTGAAATTGAAGTAATATTTTCTCAAATTTGATTTATCCGAACCATGTGGCATTCTAACTGAAAATATTTTGCAAATTTTTAAAATAATTGCACATTAAATCTCAATTTATTCATTATTAAATCAATTTTAAAAAACTGGATAGATTTTCAGCGAATTGATTAAATTGGAAGAAGTTCATAACATTTAAAAAATTTGGATGGTGAGAAGATCGGCCAGCTGGTGCTAGAACAGATTTATGACAGGTTGAAAAACATGTTGAGAGTTTATGGATTCAAAAGTCTAGACTGATTGGTGCATTATGGGAGATAAGAACTCGAAGTTCTTTTACAGTATTACATCGATGCATTTCAAGTATAACCTTAATTCGGAAATTACTATTGGTGATGACATCTGTACTGAGCCTGCAAACATTAAACTTCAAACACGGTCCTTCTTTTCATCTCTGTATGAAAAATCACATGATATTCTAGTGGACATCTCGGGTCTTGCTTTCAAGTCGTTATCTTTGTATCAAGCTACTAGCTTAATTCTGCCATTTTCAGAATCAAAGATTTTTGTAGCTCTTTGTTCTTGTAACGAGAGAAAAACTCCTGGTTCAGACGGTTTTAATTTTAATTTTACAAGCGAGCTTGGCCATTTATCAAAGGGGATATTTTAGAGTTTTTTAACTCTTTTCATAACTGCAGTTCCTTGCCTGGTGGGATTAAATTTTCTTTTATAGTTTTAGTTCCAAAGGTGTATGGGTCTTCAAACATTCGTGATTATCGTCCTATTAGCCTGGTTAATGATATCTATAAGCTGCTGTCAAAATGACTCTCCATCAGATTAGCCCCTCTTTTACCTACAATAATTTCAGATCATCAACATGCTTTTATTAAAGGCAGAAATATTAAGGATTGCACGATGATTGCTAATGAATTAATTCATTTTGCAAAAAGAAGGAAGGTTATGCTTCTTCTTTTGAAACTTGATTTTCATATACCTTTCGACAGTTTAGACTAGAATTATCTACTGAGTGTTATGCATTCGATGTCTTTTCTTGGTAAGTGGATAGATCAGATGACTAATTGTTTATTGTCTGACGTCTCCTCGAATCTGGTGGATGGTAGCCCTTTTGACCCTTTTCCGCTAAAAAGGAGAGTTCGTCATGGTGATCAGGTCTCTCCCTATCTTTTTGTGTTTGTTGCAGAAGGCCTCAAAAGTATCTTGCAAAAATCGATGAAGATTGGTCTTATTAATGGTTCTGCCTATTCAGATGCTCGGGAACCGATTTCAGTTCTTCAATTTGCTGATGATGCTATTCTTTTCTTGCCTTTTAACTTGCACCAGCTCAATAATCTGACTCGAATTTTGCGTTGTTTTGAATTTATTTCAGGTTTGAAAATAAATTTTCATAAGAGTTCTTTGCTTGACATTCATGTTTCTAATCAGATATGACTTTGGCAGCGGATATTGTGGGCTTCCGTCTTGAATCTTTTTCGATAAAATACCTTGGTTTACCTCTGGTAGTTCGTCGGCTTCCTATCTCTACTTGGGATCATGTTATTCATTAATTTAAATCAAAATTAGCTATTTGAAAGGTTCTTTACTTTCGTCTGCAGGAAGGTTAATAATTTTGAAATCGTTTCTTCATAATTTACCCTTTTATTTTATGTCCATTCTTGCTATGCCGTATACTTTTCAATATGAATTAGAGTCGTATATGAGAAGATCTCTTTGGAAAGGGGACACTTCTTCTAGAGTTTTTTGTCGAATCTCCTATGTGTCATTTGTCGTGATTTTGACGTTCGTGGCTTTTGGGTGTTTGTAATTTAAAAAATAGAATCAAAGCTTATTGTTTAAAGGCCAAATATCGTGAAAAGGCCAAACCTTTCACAAAAGTTTCACAAAAGTCATGACCTTTCAATTTTGTCGATTTTGGCTAAAAACTGATTATTTGGTTTCACAAAAGTCATAACCTTTCAATTTTTTCGATTTTGGCCAAAAATGGATTATTTGGTTTCACAAAAGTATTGAACTTTTGAAATCATTTCTTCATAATTTACCCATTTATTTTATGTCCATTCTTGTTATGCCGTATATTTTTCAAGATGAATTAGAGTCGTATATGAGAAGATCTCTTTGAAAAAAGGACACTTCTTCTAGAGTTTTTTGTCGAATCTCATAGGATGTCATTTGTCGTGATTTTGACGTTGGTGGCTTGGGTGTTTGTAATTTAGAAAAAAGAATCAAAGCTTATTGTTTAAAGGCCAAATGTCTTGAAAAGACCAAACCTTTCACAAAAGTTTCACAAAAGTCATGACCTTTCAATTTTGTCGATTTTGGCCAAAAACTGATTATTTGGTTTCACAAAAGTCCTGACCTTTCAATTTTATCGATTTTGGCCAAAAATGGATTATTTGGTTTCACAAAAGTCCTGACCTTTCAATATATGTGCATGCCACGTAGGCGCCACATAGGCAAAATTGAAATCAAATTGAGAGTTGACCACAATTGAAATCAAATAATATGTTTTTGGCCAAAATCGACAAAATTGAAAGGTCATGATTTTTATGAAATTTTTATAAAAGGTTTGGCCTTTTTACGACATTTGGCCTTGTTTAAATGGCTTTGGAAGTTACGTTCATCAAAAAGCGATTCGTTGTGGTTTGGTGTTGTTTCTTCTTACTCTTCGATATCCTCTTGGAATAAACTCTTAAACGGGGATTTACATCATTTATCATATATCTGAAAGGGAATGAGACGCTTTTGTTGTTTGGACGCGTGTATGTGGCAAATTTTTATTTCTAATGCTGGTTTCATTATCGGTAATGGTTATTCGATTTCCCTTTGGCATGATAATTGGTTTGGTATTGGCACGACCACAACTCTTCTTCCCTCTTTTTATCACTTATCCAACATGAAACATGCTTCTTTAAATGTGGCTATGGATGCAAATTGGCCTTGCCGACATAAGTTATGTCTTGAGGAATCTGAACAACTCAATGAACTCCAATTGCTGCTGGCTTGGAATGTGCAGCATGTTCAGCAATATAGAGGTGCTTCTGGAGAGGTAAATCACGAGGAGACCGTTACTGTGGGATGATATGAGATTGAACAGGCTGTAGAATGTCAAATAGAACATAAGTGACAAATAGGTGGTTTTTGCTGGAAATGGTAGTCACAATTTGAGCAGTATACTGCTTGAGAACGAGGTTGACGATGGTAGTGAGGAACACGAGTTGATGTGGAAATTCAGCAGCGAAGGCTTTTCAGCAGCAGGTATGGCTTTTCTCATTAGATCTGGTGATAATTTGACAGTCACAATATGATGACAACTTTTCAACAAGTCTGGAAATCAGAAGCTCCTTCAAGGATAATTTTTTTTTATGTGGACGGCTATGCATAAAAGTTTTCAAGCGTTATTATTCCCTTCTTCTCGTGGAGTTATTTTGAATGAAAATGTAGATTGTGAGATTTGTATTGACAATGAAACTCAAAACCATATATTCTTACAATGCATTTTTGTAAGAAAAATATGGTATGAAGTTTTTCATAAGATAGGGATAGCTTGAGTTTTGCCTTCTAATTTTGGGAATTTTTTATTTTAGTGGATTTCTATCGTTCCAAATGGGTTTATACAAACCTTTGTACTACAACTTGGATGATTTTTATTCGGCAAATTTAAAAGTGTCGCAATAAAAAAAAATTCAACAAAAAGATTCGCCTACGGAAAAAATTGTTTTTCAATATTTACATAGTATAGTTTTCTATTACAAATGTAAGCATCCTTTTTTTGTTTATTCCGGGTCAGATTTATATAGAAATCCGGATAGTGTTTTTTTTTCTCTTATTTTGTTTTCTCCTTCTTCGGAGTCATAGTATTAATGGACGTAAGTTCTTTAAGCAATGGAGTTTTGCCTCTCCTTCCGACTATTAATAAAATGTTATTCATATAAAGAAAATGAATAGCTTTTCAAAAAAAAAATAGTCTTTTTTGGCAACGTTAAACTTTTAAAATAGAAATTTGTTTGTTGTATAGAACGGACGAATACAAAACAAAATAAGTATACATAGAAGTTATTCTTAAACTTCGTGGGTTCACTATTGAACTACCTGGTAATCGGACAAAAGTTGCTAAATACTGTTTTTTTATATTGTAAGCTTACGACAAAGCTGCAGCATTATAAATAAATTGTTATCTTTAATACAATGAATCTAACGCTAATTATTTAGTTATGTCGTTATCCAATTTTGTGATTATTTTTTAATCTTTGCTTAATCATTTAGTTTTGTTGATCAGTTGCTTATTAATTTAATTACTTGATCGGATGGTCGAACAAACTTATGCTATAAGTAATTAGTAGGCTAGTAGCTAAATTTATCTACTTAAGTCAATGCAGTGCATTTCTGAAATTGCATTTTAGTCCAACAAATTGTATTACTATTGATTCTAAATTAGTAGCAGAATTATAACAATAAAAAAAATGAAAAAACAAATGTCTGATAAATATATAAATAAAGTGATAAAATGATTAAGATTTTTTTTTTGATGAATTAAAATTTTATTAAACCACCAAAACGACAACTACAACTCCAAGCTTTCGCACAAAAGAGGCTCACTCTTGGTGGCACTCTATAGGCTACGACTCAAAGAAGAGAAGTCAGAAAACAGAGAAGATGATACAATGAGGATTTCTCAAGAAATCCATACTAGAATAAGGAAAGCTCCTATTACTGTTCTTAAAAATAAAAACAGCCTTAAAAAAACAAAAATAAATGACGTCCTCCTTAGCAGTAATCTTGTTGTTGAATACTCTTTCGTTTCTACACTTCCAAATTTCCCAGTTCATAATGTACCAAAGAATCTGCCACAACTGAAAGTACGGACTTCTTTTTGCAATTTCCTGCCACTGGTAGAAGACATCAATGAACTTACTAGGAAACACCCATGAGACATCAAACTTCTGCAAAACACCATACCAAACACTCCTCGCAAAGTCACAGTGAAAGAGAATATGATCCTGAGTTTCTAACTCATTGCAAATCAAGCAAAAAGAGTTTTCGGCAAGAATAATGGATCTTTTAAGCAAGAACTCTAGAGATGGAACCCGACCATGCATAGCGATCCACGTAAAGAATTTTATTCTTGGTGGGATCTTGGACTTCCACAATTGAGAAAAATGAGACGAAGGCGTACCCATTTGCAAGCCGGTAGACTGAAATTCAAACCTGTTATCTCCTCCTATATGCTGCCTGTGAACAGTACCATCGGCAGACTGAGTTTCAGACCTGTTACCGCCTCCAATAAGCTGCCTGTGAACCGTCCCGATTCCTGCATTCAAGACACCTGATGTCAACTGCTCCACTGGAACTGCCATCATCCCACGGTTTTCCGCTGCCGCTACTTGAACAGAATCACCCATTGAAGTAGAGTTTGAAGCTGCTAATAACCCACAGAAGGAAGCAGCTGAATACTGCCCAGAAGCTGAGTTCCAGATCACTTTATCACCTTCCCCCAACACTTCATGTAACCGATTAAAAATGGTCTGCAAATCATGTAATACGGTCAGTTCATTACCTCGCAAACGTCTCCTCCAACGCCACCCCGTCCTCCAAATGTCCTGAACAGTTGCTCGTTTTTGATTTGACAGATTAAAAATACGCGGAAAAAGAATTGTTGCAGGTCCATTGCCCATCCAGTTATCATGCCAACACGAAATTGAATTACCCATTCCGACTGCAAAATTAATGTTCGCAATAAAGATGTTCCAAGCTCTTGAATCCATACAGCAAGTTCTACGGATCCCTTTCCAAATAAAGGAAAGCCTTTTGACGTCTCCTGAAAAGAAATAGTCCCAATCCACTAGCGAAGAACAGCTTGAAATCACATTGAACCAAAGAGATTCAGTGTTATTATTCCTTAATTTCCAGACCCATTTAAACAAAAGGCTCTGGTTCCGCTCATGCAAACCAGTAATACCCAATCCACCTTCATCAAACCCCTGACAAATAACCTTCCATGAGACTTTGCTAAGGACACGAGACGAGATGTCTCCTTTCCAAAGAAAGCGTTTCATATATTTTTCCAAACGAGAATGGACTCCTGAAGGCATAGAGAGAAGCGACATGTAATAGACCGGCACTGAAAAGAGAACAGATTTGATAAGAATCAATCTACCGGCTGGAGAAAGTAAGGACCCTTTCCATAAAGCCAGCTTAGAAGTAAAGCGCTCAATAACATGATCCCAGGTACCCATAGGCAGCACACGGTTTGATAGAGGGAGACCTAAGTATCTAATAGGGAAATGCTCAACTTTACACCCTACCGAGTCTGCAGCAATCAACAAATCCTCCTCACCTATATTGATTCCCAAAAGAGAACTCTTATGGAAATTAATCGTTAACCCAGAGATTAATTCAAAACAACGCAAAATCCTGGTTAAATTCTTTAGCTGCTCAATATCATAAGGCAAAAAAAGAAGCGTATCATCCGCGAACTGCAGCAAAGAAATCGGGTCATGATTATCTGCAAAACAAAATCCTTTGGTAAATCCCAATTGGCAAGATCTATCCAGAATGCATTTCAATCCCTCCACAGCAATCAAAAATAGGTAAGGCGAAATAGGATCACCCTGACGAACGCCGCGCTTCAGAGAAATAGGATCCACAGGACTACCATTAACCAGAACAGAAGTAGTGGCCGAAGAAAGCAAAATAGACATCCAATCCAACCATTTTTCTGGGAAGCTCATACATCGCATGACATCTAACAGATAAACCCAGTCAATGCTATCAAAAGCCTTATGAAAATCAAGCTTAAGAACTATAAGTTTGTCCTTCCTCCTAGTTGCCAAATGAATGAGATCATTTGCAATCATAGAACAATCCAAGATACTCCTACCTTTTAAAAAAGCATGCTGGCTATCCGAAACAACTGCAGCTAGAAGCGGCGCAACTCTCTTAGAAAGCGTCTTAGAGAG
Organism: Mercurialis annua; assembly: GCF_937616625.2. NCBI lineage: Eukaryota > Viridiplantae > Streptophyta > Magnoliopsida > Malpighiales > Euphorbiaceae > Mercurialis > Mercurialis annua. The sequence continues at coordinate 49,425,144 of NC_065570.1, read as the reverse complement.
GAGTTTAATAAAACCATTCACCAGACTAATAGGCCTGTAGTCCTTGATGTTAGAAGAACCTGAGACCTTAGGCACCAGAACCATGAAGGAAGTATTGATTCCTTTCGGAAGTTTATTGTCCCTATGAAAGTCAGCAAAGAACTCCAAAAAGACGTTTTTCATGAAGACCCAAGAACGATGATAAAAATAAAAGTTGAAGCCATCTGGCCCGGGAGCTTTCCTCTCCCCACATGAAGAAAGGGCGCTAAAAATTTCTGCTTCCGAGAAAGGGGCAACCAACATTTCTGCAAGATCGGATGAAACCTGCCGAAAACCGAGACATGATAAATCATAGCTCACATCCTCCTCTTTGCTGTAGAGCGATTTAAAAAAGTCTCTAATGCAAGCTTTCATATCTGTTGGCTCGGAATAAATAACATCGTCAACAAGAACCGAGGAGATATAATTATTTCTATAGTGTTTAGAGGCGACACTATGGAAAAACTTCGTATTTTTATCCCCTTCAGCTGACCATTTGAGTCTAGATTTCTGGATCCAAATTGATTCTGACCTTTTCTCCGCCTTCCATAGATCGGATTTGAGACCAACAATAACTAGCTTTTCATTATCCGAAACCGGATTAGAATCCGCAGCTGCCTCCTTTAAAAAGATCTCAACAGTTAGCTCTTTCACTTTGTTGTTTTGGTCACCAAAAACAGCAATATTCCAATTCTTCAACAGCTGCCGAAATTCTTTTAATCTCAAGGTGAGATTATTAGAATTTGCACAAACTGAATTCCAACTGTTCTTTGCGAAGTCTGCAAAATCATCGTGATCCCACCAAGCGTCCACAGAACGAAACGGCTTAGGACCCCAGTCAATCTTGTTTGATGAACGGAAACAAATGGGTACATGGTCTGACTGATTCCCGGGTAATGCAGAAAGCGTCATGAATGGCCATAAGTTTCCAACTTCAGCTGAAACTAAGCACCTGTCTATACGGGATTTTGAGAATGAATTTTGCCACGTAAATAATCTACCTTGTAAAGGGAGATCAAGAAGCTCAGAATCATTAACAAAAGCACGAAAAGCTAGCATGGAAGAAGTGTAATCTGACCCCTGCAGTCTGTCCTCCGGGTATAAAGTGTCGTTAAAATCTCCACTAATGAATACTGGTCCAGAAAATAAAAGAAGAGAACTCAGTTCATGCCAGAAAAGGGCCCTTTCCGCTGCAAGGTTGCTAGCGTAGATAAGAATATGGCGACAGAAAGTGCCATTAAAAACAAAATCAATCGCAATCCATCTAATACCCCTTGAAGTAACCACATTACTGAGCAAAACGGAATTCCAAATCAACAGTAACCCGCCCGAAGCACCCATAGAAGGAATACAAACAAAAGAAAAATCAAGATTAGGCCATAAATTCCGAACCAGAAAATCATCGATTAACTCTTTTTTTGTTTCTACCAAACCGATAAAAGATAAGTCGTTAGCCGAAACTAAGTTGCGAATAAACATTTGCTTCCTCGGATAAGAAAGTCCACCTCTACAATTCCATGAAACGAAAGAAAATGGCATAGACATGGAAATAAAAAACACCTCGATGAGCAGCTCGCACAACTAGGCTTTCTGCTGCCTTTTCTTGCTTGACGCCATGTTTTTTGCCAACTTCTTAACTGCCGATGATCTTGTCTCTCGCTTAAAAATTCCCAGTTCATGTCCGATTTCCCACGTTTTGTCAGCTTCTTCTTCCGGAGTAAGCAATCTGGCACTCTTCCTGACCGTTACATGTAACCTGTTCATATTCATGATGTTCGAGTCTGAAAGTTAAGAACCAGTTTCAACACAGGTAATGGGTTCAGGATCAACACCCCCCAAAATATTAATCCGCTTCATTACTCTTGAGGCATACCTGTTGATATTTGTTTGATTAACGTCTATCTCTGGCAAAGTTGGTAATAACTCCACCTGAGAAACCTCCTGTTCACCAATCACAACCACCGGGGAAACTAAATGAACCTCTGGTAAGGATCCACTGTTTTCAGACCCCAAAATATTTGCCACAGCCACTTCTTCAACAGTTCCAGTTTCAACCTCCAAAAGATCTGGAAGGATGTTGCGGATAGGAAGTGAATCAATTTCCCCATCTTCTATGGTCTTCTTTCCTCCTGACAATCTGAGAGTCTGCTTTTTCTTTGCCTCTGAGTTACAACCAGAGTTAAGGTTTGAGGCTTCTACTTCCTCACCTTGTAATTCCTTTGCAGATTTGCATGAAACATGTACTCCACCTTCTGATCTGCATGCTCCTGTAGAGGCTTCAGCATAATCAACTCCCAATTGAAAACTCCCCTCTTCCGAAACATTCACTAAAGGTTGAGAAGCAAATAGAGCCTTCACACTCCTCTGATTCACCTCTCTATCATTAGTTGAATGTAGGTTCCCATCTTCTAAAGAATCGGGAACTACAGTTTCTGAGCACGAACTGTTTCCAGGTTCAACAAAACGAACTTCTTCTCCTGATTCCGTAACGTAAACAGTGCGTTTAATATCTCCTATTGAAACTTCAATAGAATGATTAATAAAACGGCATGAGCTAGAAATAAGAACACGTCCCGAATCAAAACGATCATCAATATCAACACATATTGATTCTCCAATCAAATCTCCAATCTCTCTAAAAACCACTGTTGACCAGAGATAAAGCGGTAAACCCAATATAGACACCCATACAAGTCTTTTAAAAGACTGTTTGAACTCTTTCGCCCAGTAGAAGGACTGGAAGAAATCAGCAAGTGAGCTTCTAGGAGAATCCATGAACACCTGAGCTTTGTGAATTGTTTCAAACACAAGCAACACCAGATTACTTCCTAGCAAAGAAACCTTCAGGGTATCAATGCCATGTGATGCACAAAACACCTTCGTTTGCAAAATAGTTTGAATGTCATTAACCCTTGCCACAATCGATCTAGACATCCATTCGTTTGTGTCCAAGATTACGTTTTCATCAAGCGTGATCTTAAGATCAGCCGCAATCATGTTTGTGGGAGAAGTTCCACTCCCTTCTCCCACGATGGTATCCTTGTAACTCCTACCATCTCTCCGAGCAGGAGATAAAATAGGCCTAGGGGCATAATTCGACACCACCTGAGCAGGTTTAACAATTTTCAACTTCTTCTCTAGAAATCTTGACTTGTATGCCCTAAGATTGAATTTACCGATAGAAATCATATTCAAGCGATTGAGAATCCATGAAAGATCTTCCTGGGAATCAGTCCTAATGAACCCAAAACTACAGTTCCTCTTCGACAATTTTGTTGCTAGAGAGACACGTCTATTAACTCCGTATCTTGCAAACACCTTTTCCAAATCCCTATACCTCCAAGTGTTTGGAAAGTTCTCGAAATAAATCAAATTTGTTGTGGCTAGGGGAGAATCCGACGTCCTAGGTGTAATTCTGACGTTGAGACCATCAGAATTACTAGCATGAGCATGGTTGAAGATTGAGTTAGGGTTAGGGTTTTGTGGTGGTTTTTGGGGGAGAGAACCCATCGCACTAAAAAAGAGATTTCCAGAGAAGAAAAAATGATTAAGATTAGTAATGATATACAAAATAAAAATGTAATCAGAGAATAAATTATTGTTGATAAAAAAAGTAATCACTTATTCTATTTCTATTTCAACCGCACGATTATATATGAGAGAAAGTGAAAGTTGGAAAAACTTTTATTAACAATTTCTCAACTTTATTTGTTTCATAGTCTCTAAAATTTTAACTTATAAATTACACTTACACTTATAATTTTTTTATTTTCTATTTTGTATTAGAATGGTCTTTGACGTCATTATAACTTTCTTTCTATTAAAATTCGATAATATGGCGTCGATTAGAGTCTTATAAATTATATTAAATGATTTCATTTGAAAATTTGTCAATCCAAATAAAATTTTAATTGACCGTTAAATCATCAATTTCTGATGAAATCAATGAAGTTGAAATAACATTAAAGAAAATATTAATACAAGATAAAAAATAAAAAATAAATATAATCATAAATAAAATTTATGGACTGTAATTAAAAGAGACGATTGTTAATAGAAAATATGTATAGTACTAATTACTTTCTCTCTCAACAAAATTTGCTCTCCCTTCTCTCTAAACAAAATTTGCTCTCCCTTCTCTTTAAACAAAGTTCATCTTCTTCATCTTGTTCTTGGTGAGGGTGGGAGAAGATGATTTTTGCGGTCACCGGAAAATCATCTTCTCTCCGCCCATAGTTTTATTTAGTATAAATCTACTCTTTTTTGATTGAATAAGACTTTTTTTAAGATGTTTTTTATGATTTGAAATTTTATCTTATGAAATAAATTGCTATGTTTTTTTTTCTTACCTCTTTGATCCGATGTTGTAGATCGTTCAAGACTATTTAGTGTTTGTTCGAAATTTAGATCCAAGTTCTTGTAAATCTAAACATTGGGGAGGTTTTTAAATCTATCTCTTTAGAATATTCTTGAAGATGAATCAAAAATGCTAAGTTTCGTCGGATAGAGCGGATTTCTTGTCAAATCGGAAAAAGGATGATCTAAGTACCCCGTCCAACGGGAACATAGTTCTTTGTTGTGTTAAATTTATCGAGATTCATGTCATAGATTTATCTTTATTTTCGATTATTTTTTGCTTATCTTGGATTGTTGTTTAGTAGTTGGTTGTTCAAATTTGAAAGATCATATTGAGATTCTTGTGATATGACTTTCATTGTTTGTATTTACATCTTCATTAATATATTCTAACTTTGAAAAAAAATAATAATAATAGAAAATATGAAAATTAACCATTAAATTATTTTTTGAGAAAATATGATCATCTAGAACAAAGGTTAGTCGGATTAAATAAATAAAAAAAAAAAAGATGAAGAAAACTGAAAACCTATGTGCCTACTGCCTAAAAGTGCTATTGCTAGGCTATAAGCCTCAATATAAGGGCAATGTTGTAATCTTTAGAAGCATTGTCCCAAAAAGGAGAGACCAATTTCCTTTTTCCCTCCATTTTCTTTCTTAACGAGTAACGACTTTACCTGTCGATCCAATTATGTGCATCCTTGAAGCTCTCAAAATGAAAACAAATGTAAAGGGTATTTATTTTCAACTTCCAAATCTAACATATTATACTAAGTTAGATTATAATATTCAAAAGTTACATTAAAAAAATATATTTCTAAAACAAATTGAATTAAGTCGATTTTCTGATTTATGAGACCAATTACTTTTGCCATAGTTCATTAAAGGGTTGAAGAGAGATAATGTATTGTTGCTTGATGCTTAACCGGAACTACTGAAAACACTCAATATTTCCACTATTTCTCTCAGATAATATATTTTATACCATTGAAATTTGATATATACCATACTAACCGACCCTTTTATTTGCAATATTACACAATTTATCGCCATATAGTATATTTTTTAACATCTTTAATTTTTCAAATTTTATAAGATTAAAAAAACAGATAACTAATAATCTTTTATTTTTATTTTTAATTATAATTAGAATGGTATGTTGTAATCTATTTTTAATATAATATAAAATAAATATAAATAATAATAAATATGCATTAATAATATTATTATATTTCTATAATGTAAAATAAATAAATTAACCAAAAAATAATTATATGATATTATCATTAATGTGTATTTATTGTTAATTTATATTTTATTATGTGTTGCTACAAGTTTGAATTATCATAATAGTTTGGGTGCTTCCGATGAAATTAAAAACTTCAATCTAAATGGTATATTTTTTTTAATTGTTTTTTCACAAATGATGGGTAAATTAGCACGACCACAAGGTATTGAAAACAAAAGCCCAAAATCCTTTATTTGACCACGAAAATATGGTCGTTCTCTACTGCATTGGTCTTTTCACTCCCCACTCGCAACCATAACAAAATGTTTCCGCTATATCTCTCAGAAGTACTAAAAGGAAGTACGGCGGGTCTGAGTAAGATGATCCGCAACAAACATCATGGACGAAGAAGACGTCGGCTTTTAAATAGTAAGGCTAAAAGTATTAAAAGATATTCAGGTTACTACTTTAGAAAGGATTATTTCTTATCTAACTTTGAAAGGTGAACCAAAAGAATATGATGTTGAAGAGTTTAAAGAGAAATATTTAATTATTAATTGGCTCGCTTGTCAACTGTGTTTCAAAAGATTGGGGGGCCAATCCAAGAGCAGGTTCCGTCGCTCGTCCGGCTACCTTCAATAGAGCGTCATCATCCGAAAAGGCAGCTGGTAAGATTGGTTCGTTCTTTTATTTTGAGAAAGACAAAACTTACCTTCCTTCCTCTTCTTTATTTTTTCTTTCTTTGACAAATTCCGATTATGACTAATGCCCCACTAGATGAATAGGCGTAAGAAAGCTACCTGAAAAAAAGGTAAGGCTCTATAAGAGACGAACTGTCTTTTTTTTACCAAAGATCTTTTTTAGGGAAAACAATATACTATAAAACTTGCACTAGGTAGAACAAACACTAATATCTAGTGAATAATTTTAAATTTCGAAATACATCATTTCCAATGTAAAGAAACTACAGTTGTGGTATTTATAGTGATTCAACTCCTGGTAATGCAAAGAAAACTCAAGTCTGAATAGTTTGTTGCTTCATGATTAAAGATCCTCTTATTTCTTGCTTTTCCAATATCCTAAACATTAAACACCCATATTGTGATCCAAAGATCCTTCTATTTAGCTATTTCCCAAGCCTAACCACTAGAAATAGAAGTTATTAATGCTGGACAGAACTACCCAAGTTATAATACCTATTTGGCGAATCAATCCACTCTAAAAAGACCATCACTACTAGAAAACTGTATTTTAGCAACAGATATTTTGGTCGCTAAAAGGCTAAAATCCGTCGCTAAATCAGTTTTCCATCGCCAAAAGGTTGAAATCCATCGCTAAATAAGAATTTTTTTGTCGATAATTTAATGTTTTACAGTAGTGCATGCTGAGGAGCAACGCAAAGCTATATGGGGTCTTGTTTCTATTTCAGTGCATATACCACAAGGCAACTACTTGATAAAAATCAAATGATGAAGATAAAGAAAATGGTTGGAGGTGTTGTCTTAGAGGTACCTTATTCTTCAAAAGTTTGGTAATAAATAGAACGATGGGTTGAATAACGGTCTCTATTTGACAAAAGATGACGATGTAAAGTTTTGATTACGGCGATTCCATTCAACCTGATCGAGAGATTATGTTCTTACTTGAATACCTGCAAAACTGAATCTGTAAATTTTCAAGCTCTGCTGATTCCCCAATGCGCAACCTCCTTCTTCAGATGAAGTTATCAATTTGGTCAGAAGATGAGCTCAACAACTCAAAATATACAACTTCTCTATTCATAGTAAAATTACACAGATTGGTATGAGTTTGATGATAGCGACTGTGACTGATTCAGAAAACAATTATCTCTCCTAAAACGTATAATATGTCCATTTCCCATATTAAAACTGACATTTGATTGAAACAAACTTCAAATCTCATTGTTGTCGATACAAATCTTCTTTGAACCCCGCCATCGCAAAGAAAGTTTGCATAATCTTTAAAGGTTAAATCACGCCAATAGGATATATAGAACTACTCTTAACCACCAAAAACTATAGAGAAGTTATATCGCCAGACAAAATAAGCTTCCAAATCCATTTTAGCAACAAATCTTGATTCTTTAATCTAAGAGAAGGAACATTCAAACCACCATGATTAAGAGAAAGCCAAACCGTGGACCAATCGACCTTGCAAATTCCTCTTTTGTTGATGATCCGACCAACAAAATTGTTGCATTTTACTCTTAAGAGTATGAATAATAGCTGAAGGTATAGCAAAACTACATATGTAGTAAACTGATAAGCTAGCAAGAACAGACTTCAACATAACCAGCCAACCCGTAGGTGATAATAACTTGCCTTTCCAAAGTGGAAAATGGGTTTCAAAGTTCTAAACCAATGGTGCATAATTAGATATGTTCAAACTCTTATGGGAAAGAGGCTTTCCAAGATAAGTAATAGGCATTTTTTTTATTTTACAATTTAGGATTTGTGCAGCTGAAGCAACACCTTCACTATATACATTAAGGCCAATGATTTAAATCTTATTAAAACTAATTCGAAGTTCCAAGACAAGTTCAAAACACTGAAGTATCTGAAGAAGATTTTTGACCATCTTCAAACATATATTTGTTTTTAGGGATATTCGTAAACAAATTCCAACATTTTAACTTTGTACCAATTAAATCTCAATATCCAAAAATGTTACACAACTTATTTTTTCAATTTGTTGCCCAGTTTTTTATTTTCGACAAACTTTTGCACATGTGCATTGCCGGAGAGCCACCATGCAGCCAAATTTTGGCTACCTCACATATTGAATGCCACACCACTTAGAAGGCTCATTTCACTCCTTTAATGTTGCACATAATTTAAAACAAATTATTTTTATACTTTTCTCCAACGACCACCAGTATCCACCATTGGAACACATCCCTACCGCCAGACCACCTCCCTACCGCCAGACTTTCTCCATGCCGAACCGATCTTTGTTTGGGTTATTCAGATGAAGATCCTTTTGTCTGCGTAACCTATACGAAGAAGATGAAGACTTTCTTCATTTATGTAATTTAGACAAAAAAGACGAAAAATCTTCTTTGTTTGTGTTGAACCAAGACAAAGAAATCTTTGTTTGGATAACCTAAAAAAAGAAGCATCTGGTGAAAGGAGGTGGTCCGGCGGAAAGGAAGGGGTGGAGGTTGGTCGTGGTGGTATAGAAGAGGGTAGAAATGAAACAAGAAAATTATTTTTAATTTTTAAAATTATGTGCAAAGTTGAAGGAGTGAATTAAGCCTTTTTTTTCTAAAGTGATATGACATTATGATGGGTGATGTGGTACTAAATATGTGAGGTACGATAATTCCGGTTGCTATATATGTAAAAAATGGTCGGAAATAAAAAATGAGCTACAAAATGAAAAAAAAAAGGTTGGAATTTATTTTGTAACGTTTGGAACATTGAGATTAAATCGCTACAAATATAAAATATTGACATTTATTTTATAAATACCCTTTATTTTTATCAGTTAACTTAAATTTCATTTAGGATAATATGATCATGGTCTATTTTCGGCAGCTGATAATGGTAGGTTTTTAGTGATTACTAGTAACTATTCAAGGGATATTGGTCTGACCAACAATGGAACTGGATATAATTCGGTAGTCAACAATAATTATGTCGAAATTGAGATGGGTTTTATGCACGGTGAGGGAGCTGGCAACGTTGGGGATGGGAGAAGTGAAGGTGGACAAGAGGCAGTGTAAAGGAGGTTTGCTACTGTTCATTCTAATCCATTCACTCAAGTTTGGAAATCGAAAGCCCCCCCCCCCCCCCCCCCCCGAGTTAAGTTCTTTATTTGGTTAGTTTTACACAATAGAATTTCTTTATTAAATGTTTTGCAAATGCGTTTAATTATTCTTATGAAGAATTGTTTGTGTATGATTTGCGGTATGATGAAAATGCAAGTGATTTTGCTAGGGGTATTTAGTTTAATATTTCATAGAACTTAGACGTTTCTTGGATCTTCCCTTGCAATTTTGTGGACTTCATGGTTCATTGGTATAATATTACTAGAGGACCCTTTAGAAGTTTATGGCATATTTTATGGTTTATGATGGTGTGTATTTTATGGTTTATGATGGTATGTGAATTTTAAAGAGTAGGTACAACAAAGTTTTTAAAGTAAGGGTCGAAACAGCGATGTTATAATTTGTAACTGTTTTTCAAAAGAAGTTTTTCTTTTTAAATGTTGTAATAGGGAGTTTTGTTAGCAAAAAGCCAACTCGTAGTACTCGACAAGTCGAGGTCGAACCCACAAGGACTAGAGGTTTAAAGTTAGTGAAATATGCTTTTGAAATGCAATTCGGAAAGCAAGAAAAGAGATTGTTTTGATTATCACTACAACTAAATTCAAACAACTAATTACTTAACAATTAACGAAAAACAACTATAAACGACTAATTGAGGAATAGGATAAAATACGATGGTTAAAAGCGCCTAAGGGTTGTCTAATCATGCTAATTGAGTCCTAGGATAAATAGGTCGGGTCTAAGGATAATGGTTCGGATCAAGTTACTCGAGGGTATCAATTCCGCTCTCTCGAGCCGGAAAGTGAAGAATCGCTACTTGATTAAAACACCGAAATCTAACTCACTCTCGCACAATTAGATTTCGATAGAACTAATCAAGCCAATTAATTCGTAAACTACACAACCACTAAATCCCTAAATCACTCTCGTGCATCTAGGTCTTAAGCTTATGCTAGTTAGGTCCATTTAATTAGTTTAACTCTCGCCCTCACTAAACAAATACAAATCAAAGATTAAGGGATCAACTTAATCTAGGCATTAGGTCCAAATCAACATAACAAAACCTTAATCCAAAACCCCAAACCTACTCACCTATTTAACAAACATGGCAATCACAAACAACCCCTAGACTAGGAGTTTAGCTACTCATGATTAAAGTTAAAGAAACAACTAAGCAATAGTTAATCAACATAATAAAAGTGAGAAATATTACCTTAAATAACAATGAAGAACAATAACTCATGAACAAGATAATGAAGATTCAATAACTAAGCTTGTATTAAAGATAATATCAAAACCCAAAATCTGGAAATAAAAGCTTGAAGCCTTCAACAATGGAGGAATCTCCAAGAACAAGTAACAAAACTAAAGAGAATAAAATGCTAGAGTATTAATTGTTGCTACAAAAAGAGGCTTAACCTAAAATGTGACATAAGGTGCCTTTATATAGTAAAGCCCAAAAAGGAAATAAAAAACATCCTATTACAAGCTTGTTTGTCCAAAAGAGGAAGTGGGCCAAGAAAGCACAAGAACACAAAAGGATTTAAAATGCTGAGAACAGGGCCTTCTCGATCGAGAAGCTTCATTAAAATCAGCTTCTCGATCAAGAAGCTAGAAATCCCAAAACTCTGCCGATTTTTGCTCTTCTTCTCGATCGAGAAGCAAGGAGTAATTCTACTTCTCGATCGAGACCATGCAGAGGGAAGTTTCTTTTGATTTTCAATTCGCTCTTTGCTTCAATCTATCTTCCGACTTCCACATATCATAAATTCTTTGCTCTTTTGGACTCAAAACCCTTCACATACACTCCGTTTATCCTGAAACACTAACACACGTAATAAGCGACATAATCACTCGAAACCTGCGATAAAAGTATAGAAAGCGATGCAAAAGTGACTCGTAATATAGGAGTATTTTACTCCTATCAAGTTTCCTTACTCAGGTTTTGTATCTTGTTTCCTAGACCGTGATTGTTGTCCCCTTTATGTGGCATAGCCTTCAATATGCCATTTTTTGTGCGAAAACTAAGAGCTTGAATTTGTGCTACATCTTGTGACTTAATATATTTACTATACATAAAAAATAATATGAATAATTATACTTGTAGACTGCTATTGAAATTTTCTTTCATTCTACTTAATTTTTTTTAATAATCTAAGTATGATATAAAGATATTTCCAGTATTATTATGAAATCTATTTAAAAAAGTAGATAAATAAGCAAGAATGAGAAAAGGAATTAGGAAACATAAAAATTTAGTATGGTGAAGATGGTGATGTTGTTGGAGGGAAGTGTTGGTGATGATGGCTAAAATGAAGAGAAGACACATGTTTTTATAAATTAAAGGTTTAAGTATGTATCCAATCAAAAAAAAGTATCAATATATGGTAAACAAAAGCCTAAACTTTATTTGCAATTAATTAGACGAGCACATATTTTTGAAATTCTTTTCTCAATTTACGTGCTACAGTTAATCTCCTCATATTTTTATGTCTATATTAACAAAATGATATAAATAAAGTCTATAACAATGTTGTTCTCGATGCTTGTTCAGTACTTTGTCCAACACTTAACGAACATATCAACATACTTATCAAAAATAACCTCAATTATTGCTGTGATTAGAAGCCCCCTAATATTCTTCAGCATCGCATTAATGGACTCAGCGTAGTTCGTTGTCATCATATTGTACAGTTTTCCTTTTTTGTCATACGACATTGTCCATTGTTCTTTCGTTAGACGGCGTTCATCATTTAAATATGCATACCCCACAAGCAATTTGTTTCGATGATGTCCATGAATCGTTTGTATTTCTTCTTTTGATATGCCCGCCCTTCACATAAGTTTGACCACACTGTTGAAGAAAATTTATGCATCTATTTTTTTTCTCAATTCACAAGAACCACATTATAAGCAAGAACAATACCCAAGTTGTAATACTCTTAATTAGAACATGGAAATTACTCACTAGATGCTTGATGTAGAATTTGCGAGAAACTCCGGCCCACTCCAGACTCTTCAAAACTACCACTATTCCATCAGCACGATTCGAAATAATGGACATCTTTCGATCGAGAATAACCTACTCCCGGATACAACAAGTGCAAACGCCAGCGACATTATGTGGTTGTTGCCATCTATTGTCGACGCTATCAACATGGTCATTCTGTATTTTCCAAACAAATGAGTGTCGTCGACTAACAAAACATGCTTGTAATAAGGAAATCCTGCAATCATCGGGTAAAAAGTCCAAAATATTCTACGGATCATTCTGACATACGGGTGAAACAACCCGTTTAGGTAAACTAGAGTGCATGTGTATTACAAGTTGGATATAATTAGAGTTAGTACTTAATTTACTAGTTCTATACAAAATTACATAACATTTGCGATTAAATTTGTACCTTCTGCATGCCATAATGATCTAGGATTTAGACGAACCATATTAGCCATGAACTTGGAAACATGCACAAAGGAAGCATTCCTTTCCCAAAAAACCTTACAGATTGCCTTTTCCTTGCCATAACAGGTTCTTTTATATGGATGCCTTACTCCAAATGTTTCCCAATTCCGACAATGGGCGTCTTGATCTGTATATCACGCTGCTTCAGCACTTGAGTCCTGATATATTGGGCAATCTGACTAACCCCAAAATTCCAATGGCCAGGACTTGTCACTAACTGACTACACGTGTATGACCCTTTATATTTTGTCTATGTCCACGTATGGGTTTTTTTTTGTAGCAGTGTGGCACGCGACTACCATTTCCAGATGTCACCGCGCTCACAAACCAACACAATTGTTGTGTTGGTAGTCTAGTGACTCTTGTGCTCTCTTCTCATAGCCATTAAATAAGAAGTCGCACATGTCTAAATAGCCAAACGGTTTGCGAAGATCATTACAACGTCGAACTACATCCCAGGCCGCCACACAAGGTTTCGGGCAGACCATGAGTTAAAGTAAACTTCAAAGTCATCGATATCTACCCGTCTAACGTGGTCAGGGAGTTGCGACTGGTACCGTGTATTTTCTCCCAAATCCACTGCTTCTCGACACCCTCTTTGTCTCTCCCATAGAAGTCGTTTTCTTCCTCTTGGTAACTACCCTTCTCTAACTCACTAGAATCAATTAAAGCAGCGAAATATCGTTATGAACCACAGTGCGGTACTCCAAGTACAACTTCAAAAGTTCTAGACTCGGAAACCTTACAGCCTCATTTAGCATTCAAATACGTGGTTATTGTTCTCCACTAGAAACAACGAGTATGAGCATATTTGTATACCCTAAAATGTTTAATTATTTAATTGGGCCACGTGTTTAGCTTTGAGTCGCAGGAGTGGCGATATCAGAAAGTTTTTCGAGAAAATTAAGATAAATAAGTTTTAGTAGGTCGGTTTCGAAAAGTTAAAGACGAGATATCTAATATTATTTCCTAGTTATAGGGTTGGAATTTGAATTAAAAAAAATGTCAAGAAAAGTCCCAAAATAAAGTTTAGGGACTAAAGTGGCAATTTAGCCACTATGTTTCGAAAATGGTAATTTTTGGGTTTTGACGGGAAAATATTAATATCGGAATTAGTATTAATTATTGGATATAAATAATACGTATAAGTCATAATAAAAGAATTAATTGATTTAGTTATGGACTAAATCGTACAAAAGAAAAGTTTAAAGAATAAGTTGTAACAAATAAGGAAAGCAAGGACCAAATAAGCACATTAGCCATTCAATATACGAAAACCAAATTCAAAGAATGAAGAATCAGGAAGAGAAGAGAGTCCGGAAGCTTCAAACCACCGATCATCGTCGTTTCGCCGCCGTTTCTCCGTTCGACGTCCGATTCAAGTGATTTTTGCGGCGATCTCTTCAGAATTGAAAGTTCTATCATCTCCGGGCATCAGATCAAGGCAAGAGATTGGTTTTTGGCATGGAAATGATGAATTAGTGGGCTGTTTTAAAGGGATTAGTGAATTAAGGTTATATTTGACGTTTTTGAAGTTTTTTTGTTGTTTTGATGAAAACGGAGATATGAGTATTGTGTGTGAAAGTGTATAGCACGTCGGAATGGTGGCGAAACCCCAGAAAATCAGATTTCCGGGGCCGTGCACGAACGTGCACCATCCATGGTGCACGAACGTGCACCATCCATGGTGCACGAACGTGCACCATCCATGGTGCACGACCGTGCACCAAGTGAGGTGCACGAACGTGCACCTGGGTTGCACGATCGTGCACCCGCCGAGATGCACGCACGTGCACCCCGACTCGCACCGACGTGTATGGGGATCGTATTTGACCTAGGTATTTGACGTTTTTGAATGTTTGACTCTAAAAGATGAATTTCGGACTTCGAGAATCATATGTCTCGCAATTAGCTCGAAGTTTTTGATAATCAACAATAGCGGAAAACGTTAAGAACGTTATACAATTCTCGAGTATGAAAACGGTATTCGTTAAGTCGTTTATACGACTAAAAGTTATCGAATATGTAAATAAGAATAAGAATGAAACTAGACCCTAAAATTTGAAAGTATTAGACGTGTAACAACACGAGATTAATATCTAACTATTAAGCGTTAATTAATATGTATCAGACGTACGAGCGAGCAGTGAGGGCACTAGACACGGACTAGTACGAGCATACCACCATATCGCCTTTATTATAGAGTGGATAGCGGTCACTGTGAGTTGCACTTTACTTTCGTGTATTAAATATTAAAGTTATTTAATATTATGTTTTATATATATATGTGTATTGTTTATACGCATCACATTATATATGATTTGATTAAATGTTATATGTTTCTTTCAAGTTTATATACGAGGAACTAGTATGCGGTCCGAAGAAACTAGCTACCTATTGGGTGTCAATAGGTTGTGTGATCACCAATATCGAGTCAGTCTAGTGTGTTTGCATATGAGAGATGATTTGATATATATACATGTATGACATGATATAATATGAATATGAATTTCGAAGTTGGACAATAAATTCGATACGAGTGAGCACTCGGTTACGGTGTAACCTGGAGTCCCCATATCTAGTGAGTTGGACTCACACTTTGGGATTAAGAGATAGGTCACGATCGGCGAGGTAGAGTGTGAACACTCCCGGGTCGAACCATTTGGATCTGTATGATATGAATATTTGAAAGTTGTGTCGCATGCTTGGTTTCGAACGAATCAAATACATGTTTATATTTATTATTTTATATTATTGTTTTCTTAAAATGCGATGTTATGTTTTTATAAGAATGTCGTTAGTAAATTGCAAACTCACTCAGTATTTTCCCAAATACTGACCCCTCACTTTTGATGTCTTTCAGGTACTTAGTGTCTGGACTTAGCTAGAGGCCAGTTTTGAAATCCGGAAGTCAGTTACGTATGGATAGTTCTTTGACTTCCGTGGTGCTGCAGTAGTGGTCCCGTGTTGGTATAGTCGTAGCCTTGACAACAGTATATTTTAGTTATATATTTTACTTGTTGTCTTTGTTTATATATTTTTGAGAGGCTACATACGATATGCTTTGTTCACGGTACCAGATGCCAGTGATATGTTTTGAGATACTGGTATGTGTATACCCCTGTGAGGCCAGTTTGTACGAGGTACAGTAACTAGAGCCCATGTGGATATTAGAAAGTTAATGTGAATATTAATATATGTAAATATATATGTTTGCTTCAGTTGTATTGATGTTATTTGTTTATTATTTGCGAAAAATTGATAGTGGTTTTAGGCTTGCTACGGGTTCCGGAGCTATCACTCCCGTTTCCTAGCGCCAGTTGTGGCTCAATAATTTGGGTCGTTACAATATTTGACCCTGTACGATTTTTGGTAACCGCAAGTAGATTTTTGTAATCTCCACTTCGAAGTCAGTAGAAACTACCCTTCTACATATATTCACCAATTTCGCAAATTCATTCTTTCACTTAGTGACATTCACTCGGCGGTCGTCATGGTATTCTACTCCACATGGGGAGTTAACAATTCGACCATCGTACCATATCGCAAACGATAGATTTATAGTCATCATTGCTACATGTATCATCAAAAACATGTATCACCATTGTTCATAAAATGCAATTCTCAAATTTATAGCATTATTTCACAAAATTGGAAAATGTTTCTTAATTATTGGTACAAGTTTAGAAAATTAGAATCTACTATTTCAAATTACATGTCATTTTATTCAGTTATGTTAGTTTTATTATAATATTAAATTATGATAAAATTTACAAATAATTATAACAATTACGGTTTTCTAGTATTTTACTAACAACAAATAATTATAAGAATTACGGTTGCCTAACATTTTAATATTTATAAATTACTGGAAATTCTAACATCTCTCTTAAAACCTAGCATTTTACTAACAAAAACCCTAAATCCTAAGAATACAAAACTTAATTATATTATAAATTAATCTAATAACTAAAAAAATTGAACTGAAGTCCTCCAAAAATGCTCCAAAATGACTCTCGTAATAAAAAAACGCTTTTAAGATTTCTTTAAAAACTTTTATGTTATCAATTTATAGCAAGCAATCCCCAGAACCATTATGCGGATTGCTATCTTAACACCAATCCGCAGAATGGTTCTGCGAATTGGTTTTAATTAGTGGCTAATTTTAGTCACGTGGTTAATTAACCACCAATTTGCATATATAACCATTATGCAGTTTGGTACCAATCCGCATAACAGTTACGCATATTGGTGTTAATTAGTGGCGAATCAGCAACCAGTTTGCAGAACCATTATGCAGATTGGTGCCAATCTGTAAAAATGGTTATGCGAATTGATGGGGGACCATGAACTAAATGAGAATTTCTTTCATTAGGGGCACAATTTTGAATTTTTTTCGCTACGAAGAACCAATACATCAAAACCCAGAGAATAAAAACGTGGTTAAATTGAGAAAATGTGTAAATTTTGTGAATATATATGACATTATTCCTTTTAAACTATATTACTCTAATTATCCCGACGAGCGATTACTCAAATTGTATAAACTCTCGGCATCAAACTGACAAGGTTGTGCACTCTCTCTTTTCTAGAGGCGGATCCACGCCTATTAGAGTGGGATCCATGAACCCCACCTTTTTCTAGAGAAAAAAAGGTCTACTGATAAATATAAAAAATAAATAAATAATAAATGATTATATTTTAGAGCTCACCTTTTTAAATTCTAATGAAATTATTCATGAAATCACTTTTCAAAAATTCTAATTAAGTTGGTGCATGTTAATTAAAATTACAAATTTCATATTAAAAATTGTCATTCGTAGTGCATTGCTAACATAAAATCAAAAAAGTATTTAATATAAATTAAATTATAAGTAAATCAAGAAAATTATTCATAAAAAAAGTATATCAAGAAACTTTGTTGAGATATAAATATATCTCTTATTTGTATTTTTATTAAATTTCAGAAACATATATTTATTTAATTGCTTATTTAAATTGTATTCAATAATTTATATATATAATGAGTAAATTCAATTTGAAAATATATTCATTAGTATATTTATTAATTAAACTTGCATTAATTTTACATTTAGCTATAGTAATAATAAATTGAGCTTCTTTACTATTAAATTAATAAAAAAATAATTTTTCAAAATTCAAATATTTATTTAATAATGTAATTTTTTTTATAAAGAACATACATTGAAATAATTAAATTTAATAGTGTGAGTGATGATATAATTATATAGTAATATTATTTTAAAATAAGAAAATTTATTGTTAATAATTATATTTTTTTGTATTTTAATAAAATATTATTTATATTTTAAAAAAAAAAACATGAACCTCGCCATTTTGTTTTTTGGATCCGCCGCTGTTTTTTTTTTTAATTATATAAAAACAAATTAAAATTCACTAATAAAATGTCTTTGTTATAAGATGGGGCCTAACTGACTTAAGTGTATAGGCCAACGGAATTGTCCTGTAGTGCAATTGCACATGGTAAGTAGGTATAAGTCATGTGGGGACGGCTAATATACTGCCACGTGTTATAGTAGTCCAGACAAATAAGAGTCTCACACGTTTCATGCGTGCCGCTTCTAAAACGACACTTGGCGTGTCGACTGAGCTGCTGCCATGGCTCATGACAAAATGTGTTGCTATTGGTAGGTCGCACGTGCCACAGGATGCTTAACTATAAAACTTGACTTTCATTGTGGAGTTGAGGTAACGCATTTTGAGGTCCTTTTGGGAGTCGTCGATGAAGAATTTATTTGAAGGAGAATATAATTGGAAATGATGAGGACAAAATATAAATTATAATGAACTCTATAAATTATTATGATATAAATGAAAGATTATAAGTAAACATAAACTTTTAGTAATATTTAAAAATAATAATTTATAAAGTTGATAATACATTTCTCATTAGAGATGTAAAAACTAGGAGGAAGGTGCATGCAAATCTTTTTATGTGTTTTTTCATGTAAGAAAGCATTATTAATGTCTAATTGATGAAACAACCAATTATATGATCCAACGACAACTATGAGGACTCTTATTGTTATCATTTTAATCATAGGAGAAAAGGGATAAGTATAATATATACCATTATGCTGAGTGTAGCCTTTTGATACAAGTTTGTCTTTATGCCTTTATGCAGAACCATTTTGTTTTAAAGGCTCGTTTTCATTAAATAAGAGTCTTTTCAAAAGGTTATTGAGTTAATATCTAATAAATCACGCCTGAACAGCTCTCTAATCCATCTGAGAACAAAAAGCGGACAGAGGTCAAAAGGAACGCCAGTGGGGTTCACCGGCTGTCCGCTCTGACGCTCAAGTCAGTTTAGTGAAGAAAAAAAGAGAGAAGAGAAAGAAGTAAAACCGAGTGTAAAAAAGAGAGTACTTTAAGGTTTGCACATAAGGTGATTTATATAGTCGACCTATGCAAATCTTCTTCTCTTTTCTCTCTGTAGTCCTCACTTTTCAGTTTGCCTTACGTGGTCGATTTGGATACACCTCGAATGGTGTGTCAGATGCAAGGTACGCGGGAAACATTCTTGTGTGTCAGAGGATCTTTTGTGGTCCCCTCAAGGTTGTTACATACATATGTTGGCCGAGTAAAGGATACTCACCCTTCTTTCTGGCGTGATCTCATTTATATGATATCCCGGGTGAGAAAATAGGGGGATATGGTTTATGGATTTTGAGTTACTTGAGCTTATGAGCTCCGAGTAATTCATATGTCGAGATCCCAGCGTTAGTAGCGAGCTTATGAGCTCCGAGTTATTTGTACCCACATCCTAGCTAGGTTATTTCATTTATCATTTGACATAGTGATAATTTACTTCGGCGAGGTTGCTTCGCACCTAATATGTATTACCAATACGTTATCACTACCCTCCTTTCAGTGTTTCAGATATCTTTGTTTGAGGTGTCACTTAATGGATTGTCCTTGGGTAACTTTTCTGATCGTACTGTCACGTGCTAATTGTCAGTTTTCCACTTTCTTTGCGTATCGCCGGTGATCTTGACGAGTCATCCTAGTTGGTCCTATCTTTAACAATTGTGACCGAGCTGTTAATCGAAGAGGTGCATGTTGGCTTCTTGGCGGTTATGCTCATTATTTTTCATTATTGATTTTTCCACGTGTCAATGTGTTCTCTTTTAATATTTTAATTAAGGCGTCGTTTCAATTATCAATGCGAAGAAAATTAAATTGGAGACTCTTCAATTTTCCCTCTCTTTTCATTTATATCTTCTTTTCTTTACTTTTCCCCATAATTGCCCAAATCTTTGTCACTAAAATTTTCTGTATGCTCTTTCGCCTCCGCGTTTCACTAACTCACAGTGACCGCTATCCAAATAATTGCAATATCACTATCCAAATCACGCAAGTTCCATGCGTTGTTCGATCCCTTTTCTATTCTAGCTCGTCGGTCTAGTAGCTCATCGATACGTCTGTTACCTATTCTAAACACACGTACGTTTGATTTATAAACGTCATCTGGATACCAAAACCCTACTTGCAACTTAAACTAATACTATCTTGTTCTTTATACTATTGTTAACCTCGATAGATTCTTAATAAACACCCTTATACTTAGCCGATGTAGTTGTTGTATACATCTTATCGATTTCTAACTACGCAGTATGTTCATTTTGAAGCCCTAATCACAAACATCATGTTTTATATCCAAATTTCATAATTTCAGAGTCCATAAGTCAATGTCGGGTCGGGGTACGTTGTACCCAAGAGAAACAAGCCCTCTCACGTCGTGAGGGCCTTCCTCATGTCGCGAGAGGCTTCCTCACGTCGTGAGGATCATCCTCATGTCGTGAGGAAGTCCCTCACGTCGTGAGGGCTTCTCTCACGTTGTGAGAGATGTTCTCACGTCGTGAGAGACACTCTCACTTCTTGAGAGGCTAAAAAACAGCCCTTACTTCCAATTCCGACGTGATTCGAACATTTCCGCACATACCAAACTCCATAATAATGATCCAAATCATTAAAAATGCATGAACCAAGCTTAAAACGAACAAATTACGTGAATTCAATACGGTTTCACCGAACCCTAACCCTAGGCAGAAACTGAACCCTAATTTCAGCAACCACACATTGATTCTTACCTTAATTTTATGCTCCAGGATGATAGACAATCCTTTCCTCTTTCCAGCGCAACTAGAATCGCTCAATTCCGAGTCCGAACGAAGAAACCGTGCCGATCACAAGTTTGATCGCGTCGCGAGACTATGTCTCACTTCGTGAGACACTTCCCCACAATAAAATTTTTGGGGGTTTAACGGCCGATTTAAAGTTCAAGTGATTTCGTGATAGCGGCGCTAAGTTGGAGTGTTATAGCTGATTAATAGCCGACGGAAAGAGTATTTTGTAAACTTCTAAAAATTAGGAATTACATATCGTAATAAATAAATACTGTAAATATCTTGGGTTTTTGACGAATTTATTCCTACGAAATTTAAAAAATTTCAATTTTATGTCTGTCTTAAAAAAAATTCCAATTTAGTGCCTGAGCCCGCCCAATTCGCATTCTTAAAATGCGGATTGGGTGAGCCATCCGCACGGATCAATGATAAGCAGCAATCCGCAATATAAGAATGCGGATTGTATGCAAACTATTTGGTAAAAATAGTGTTTCAATCCTTAACTTAAACCAATAATTTACTGATTCCTTCTTATTTTTATCTTTATTATCAATATGAAATATGGTTAATAGTTTTTTCAATCCTTCATTTCTTTAACTTACATAATTTTTCATACAAACTTTGTTTAACTTAATGATCAAATATTCGATTAAACTCAATTATTTACGTATTATTTACGTGTAAAATTAATTTATAGGTGTCTTACAAAGTAGGTCATAATTATAGAAATTTAAAATTTAAATTTGAGAATTTAAATTTTAATAATCGATTTTAAACTGAACAAATGAAGTTTAGAGGGTAAATATATTAAAAATTTATATATCAATGTACATCTCTAAATGTAGATTTAAAAGTTTCGGATAAAACCTCGAAATTAAAATGTCAAAATTTGGAAGTTTCGACGTAATATAAAAGTATATAAGTTAATAAATATATAAAAATTATATTTATAAATATATAATAAATATATAATAAATATATAATAAATAAATAAAAAGGAAAAAAGGTTCAATTTAATACCTAAACTTCCTTCCCTCATCATAATCCTTAAATTGAAACTTTTTTCCTTTTTATTTATTTATTACACATTTATAAATATAATTTATATATATATATATATATATATATATATATATATATATATATATATATATATATATATATATATATATATATATATATATATATATATATATATCAACTATATACTTTTATATTAGGTCGAAACTTTCAAATTTTGACATTTTAATTTCGAGGTTTTATCCGAAACTTTTAAATCTACATTTAGAGATGTATATTGATATATTAATTTTTAATATATTTACCCTCTAAACTTCATTTGTTCCGTTTAAAACCGATTATTAAAATTTAAACTCTCAAATTTTAATTTTAAATTTCTATAATTACGATCTACTTTGTAAGACACCTATAAATTAATTTTACACGTAATAATACGTAAGTAATTGAGTTTAATCGAATATTTGATCATTAAGTTAAAAAAAGTTTGTATGAAAAATTATGTATGTTAAAGAAATGAAGAATTGAAAAAACTATTAACCATAATTCATATTGATAATAAAGATAAAAATAAGAAGAAATCAATAAATTATTGGTTTAAGTTAAGGACTGAAACACTATTTTTACCAAATAGTTTGCATACAATCCACATTCTTATATTGCGGATTAAGAATGTGAATTGGGTGGGCCCAAGCACTAAATTGAAAATTTTTTTTAAGACAGGCATAAAATTGGAATTTTTTTAATTCCGTAGGAACAAATCCGTCAAAAACCCAAATATCTTAATGAATATATTTCCCAAGAGGAAGTGGATGCAAAATTGGGCAATAATTGGAAGTCAATAAGAAGCTCAATACAGTATAATCTAAATCACGTCATTTGTATTATGTATTTTTACGCCATGACCTGGGAATTTGGGTGCCAGCGAATTAATTGCGGTCTAGCACTGATGTACATCTTTCATGGAATTCTCCTTCTCATTCGATTTCATGGAATTCTCCATCTCATTCGATTTGCACGAGTCACCACCACTCCGTGGATCATAAGCACCATATTCATTTTTCAAAAAAGTTGCATTTTAAGGTACTAGAGCATCTTTAGGTTTGATTTTTTTTTTTTAAAGTTATTGATAACGTAGCACATCTAGTAGGGGCGAAGCAACCTCGCCAGGAACGAACATCGCTAAGTCAAGCATTTCACCGACCTGGTAACAATGTCCGACCTGCTTGAAATCATAGAACGCATGACTTGGGGGGTCACCGGATCGATGGGAATTCAAACATCATCCGAGACAATCATGCCTGATAAGGTCGGACCAAGAATCCTACCCGAGCTCTGAAGTATGTTCAACTCAGACCTAAGCCGAGCTCCGAGCTCCTGAGCCCGAAAGACTGGACCATCTGGTTCGAGCTCTGAGCTACTCTCATATGCAAGAACCATGATAACTTGACTCCCAAGTTATCCGGGCTTCAAGGCTTGACCGGGCTCCGAGGTCCTGCCCAGGAGCGCTCACTCGTGTACCAAATCCTGGGACCACAGAAGATCTTCTGACAGGTACGTGAGGAATGTTCCCTCTGACACACCTAACAACCCGTGCCTCCCGCAGGGATATTCTACCACGTCAGCATAACTGATTTCTGGGACCACTGGGCTCACAGCCTGCCAGCAAGGCAGGTTTGTCCTTAAACCCTAACTATAAATAGAGGGTTTAAGGACAAACCCTAGGTAATTTCTTTTTCTCTACTAAAAATACACTCTTTTCCCTTCTTCTTCTTGCTCTACTTCAAAACCTTACTTGAGCGTCGGAGTGAACGTCCGGTGACCCCCACCGGAGTTCCTTCTGACCTCTGTTTGCTTGTGGTGTGCAGGTCGGTCAAGCTCGGATTCAGTTTAGTGATTCATCACTTGGCGCCGTCTGTGGGAAAGCGTTTTGTATTCCCCTGTTCTACTCTGGTTCTCTTGACGTTGCTGATCAGATCTTGACAAGAAACAATGGCTGATGATCCTGTTTTGGACAGGGTAGATCCTCTGGGTACTACGGCTACGGACACCAACTTGGTTGGTGGAGTTTCTGCTAGTGGTCGGACCTCTGTGATCACTGGCTTAACTCCTCCGGCGAATGCTCAGGTGGGGGGATCCAGGGCCTCCGGCAGTGGAGCTGGATTTGTGCCTTTATATGGATTGGAAAACTATCCTAGGGCGAACCCTTTTGCTTCAGATGCAAGTCACACCCACCTAACAACGCCAGGAACCACCGTGCCTCAGAGCTTCCTCCACAATACCCTGTCTCCCACTCAACTCAACTTCCCGGTAGATGCAACACTGGTGGCTACGGGATCGGGAACAACTTCTGGGCAGGATATACCTCCTGCGGTCTTACAAGCTCAAGAATATTTGGAATACATGGCTCGTCAACTACACCAGGCCCAGCAGATGCATTTTGCAGTCATGTCCCAGTATTACCCAAGTTACAATCCCTCGGCCACCCCCGTGGCCCCCCCACCCCAAGTTGCTGAGTTTCAGGATGGTCGTCCTCCGAGAGAGGAAGGTCGGAGCGATCACCCACGACCCAGACCTAGGGGTCCCACAGAGTATCAAGCACCAAGAGGCGAAGATCATCGTGACACCAATTTGCCGAGAGACGAAGGTCGGCATGATCGCCCTCTGCCGAGAGACGAAGGTCGGCATGATCGCCCTTTTCCGAGAGACGAAGGTCGGAATGATCCTCCTCCTCCTCGAAGGGAGGGGGTGCAAGACGAGAATCTACCACCGGGGACACAGCGCGGTGACGCTGGTTTGGGGAGGGGAGACCCAGACCCGGAGGCAGATCCTCTGCGGACCGCGAGGGCAGGAGTCCCACCGGTCAGGAGAAACGGGGCAGAGAGTGTTCACAGCTCGGGTGCAGCATCTCAGCATCAGAAAACTTTGCATGACGAAGTTACTCGTTTGGTCCAGGCCGAACTGGATAGGCATAAAGGGCACAAGGCAGAGTCTCGACCTTTTACTACCTGTGGCATTGCTAGCCCTTTGTCAAAGGCTATATGGGATGACCCATTTCCAGATAAGTTTAAATATCCGCCCATTGACAGATATAACGGTAAATCCGATCCGATGACTCATTTAAGTTGCTTTCAGGTTGCCATGGGAGTTCAAAGTGTCTCGGACGCCACGGTGTGCAAAGTGTTCCCTTCAACGTTGAGCGATGCGGCGCAAAAGTGGTACCAGAACCTCAAGGAGGGCTCTATTACTAGTTTCAGGGAGCTCGCTATGGCTTTCAAAACTCATTTTGCCCCGAGCATCGAACGAAAGAAAAGATCCAGTGATTTGAAGAAATGCTTTCAAAAGCAGGGAGAAAGTTTGAAAGCTTACATTGCTCGGTTCAATGCCGAGGCGATCATGATAGAAGATTTGAACGATGATACCGCCATCGATGCTATGAAAGATAACACCAGCATGCAAGTCTTCCGAGACAGCCTGATCACCAACCCGGTTGACACTTACACCGAGTTGATGGACAGGGCTTGGAATTATATCAATCTTGACGAGGAAAGGCAGAGGAAGTCTTATGGGACGGCTAGCCCGGTTCCCAGTAAAACGCAGAATACTCAGGGATCTAACCGTAACCAAGATCGGTACCGACCTCTGAACGAGACTTCGGGGTACAGAGGTAACAAGCCATTCAATGCTCAGACCAGTCCGCCAAGTACGGGGCCTGGTACTAAGCCAAGTTTCAGTATTGGAGGAGGAACGGAAGGATATGTGGATCGAGCAGGAGTACCGAGACAATACGTGCCACTTAACACACCAAGGGAGCAGATTCTATCCTGGATCAAGCACAACAACGAAGAGATTCGTTATCCACCAAGGCTAGTGAAAGATGGAGACCGATCCAAGTTCTGTGATTTTCATGATGGTTATGGCCACGAAACGGAGGAATGTGGACGTTTGCGAAGCGAGATAGACAAATTAGTCTGCCAGGGGCGATTACAACATTTTGTTGTGGCCAAGGAGGGCCAAGACCGAGAAATACGAGGGTCAACTCGGTCAGGTCGGAGCCCGGGGGGAGTAGGGAAGCCCAATCCCCATCAAAGAAAACACAAGTCACGGGAGTAATCAACACTATCTCAGGAGGAACCTCAGAATCCGAGTATGGTCGCAAACGCAGAAAGAAAAAGCAAAAGATGGTCATGTCGGTATCTACCGGGTCGCCATGGCCTAACATTGTTTTCGGGCCAGAGGATGCGAAAGGAGTAGATTTTCCTCATGAAGACGCTTTGATTGTATCGGCCATCATTGGATCAAAATGGGTAAAACGATTGCTGGTGGACGATGGAAGCTCGGTTAACTTGTTGACTCTATCAGTCTTTTTGACAATGGGAGGATCCAAGACTGACCTCAAGCCTGTGAACATTCCTCTCCTGGGGCTGGGGGGAGCTCCGGTCACCCCAGAGGGCATGGTCGAGCTAGACTTAGAGCTCGGCATCGAAATACCTCAGGAGGACGGAACAGAGGGAATCCTGGCGGAACCAACACGGAAGGTACGTTCACTGTTCATGATAGTTGACATGCCTCTTGCTTATAATGGTATTCTTGGTAGACCTATGTTGTATAGCACAGGTGCAGTGACTAGTATTCGTTACTTGATGATGAAAATCCCAGTGGAAAACGAGGTCATAACTATCAGGGGAAACCAAACCCTATCTAGGCAATGTTACATGGCCACTATGGGCAGCACGGTGGAAACGATGAACATCGATACACCCGAGCTGCTCATCAGAGAGAAAAAAGCTCAGAAACCCCGAGAAAACTTAGAAACGATTGAACTTACAGAGGGATCTGAGATGTATGTAAAGCTGGGGGTAGACTGGCCAGACGAGCACCGGGAAGCTATCATAGCTCGGATAAAACAGTATGTGGAAGAGTTTACCAACAAGCCAGAGGATATTGGGGGGGTAGACCCTAAGATCATCTCGCACAAGTTAAACGTGGATGCGAAATGCAAGCCTGTCAAGCAAAAGAAAAGAACTTTCTCTCTAGAGAAACAGATTGCTATCCGAGACGAAGTGGAGAAGCTCTTGAAAGCCGGGTTCATCAGGAAAGTAGACTACCCTGAATGGCTGGCCAATGTAGTCTTGATCAAAAAGTCCAACGGTAGATGGAGGCTTTGTATAGATTTCACTGATCTAAACAATGCCTGCCCAAAGGACAGTTTCCCTCTGCCAAACATTGACCAACTGGTGGACGCGACGTGCGGATTTGCGGTCTATGCCTTCTTAGATGCTTCACAGGGATATCACCAGATCCCGATGAGTAAAGATGACGAAGAGAAAACAGCTTTCACAACGGATCTGGGGACCTATTGCTACAAGAAGATGCCTTTTGGTTTAAAAAATGCTGGGGCAACCTATCAAAGACTCATGAATCATGTTTTTAAAGATCAACTGGGCAAGAATGTCGAGGTTTATGTGGATGACATAGTAGTAAAATCTAAGGGGATCGAGGATCACGCACAGGATTTGGCAGAAACTTTTGAAAAGCTGAAGGGTTTTAACCTCAAGCTGAATCCAGAAAAGTGTGTTTTCGCAGTCCGCTCGGGGAAGTTTCTAGGGCACCTCATCTCGGAGAAAGGCATCGAGGCCAACCCGGAGAAAATCGAGGCAGTAATGAGCATGAAAGCACCCAGCTCGGTGAAGGAAGTGCAAAAGTTGAACGGGAGAGTAACGGCGTTGGGCAGATTCATGAGTTGCTCGGCCAAACGATGTTTGCCATTTTTCAAAATCCTGAAGAATACAAAGAATTTCAAGTGGACAGAGGAGTGTAACACAGCTTTTGAAGAGCTGAAGGTTTACCTCAGCACGCCCCCGGTGCTAGGTAGACCTGAGCCTGGGGAAATCTTATACTTGTATCTCTCGGTGAATGACGAGACAGCAGCGGCAGTCCTGGTGAAGGAGGATAAGGGTCTGCAAACCCCAGTTTACTATCTCAGCAGGGTCTTGAAAGGCCCGGAGGTCAGATACCCAAAAATTGAGAAATTTGCTTTGGCATTGAAGGTGGCGGCGGAAAAACTAAGGAGATATTTCGAGGCTCACATCATTGTAGTACGTAGGAACCAACCTTTGAGAAAGGCGCTGCAGAGGCCAGAGATGTCGGGACGGCTGGTCAGCTGGTCGGTCCAGCTGGGAGGATATGACATCCGGTATGAGCCCAGACCGGCTCTGAAAGCACAAGTATTGGCAGATTTCATAGCCGAGACCACAGCAAGCGACCAACCGGAGGAACCTGACGAACAACTTCTACGGTGGGTATTAGAAGTCGACGGGGCATCAAATCTGGATGGATCTGGAGCAGGCGTAGTCTTGAAAGGCCCTCACGGAGTCACACTCCGAAGCTCGGTAAAATTCGATTTCCCGGCATCCAACAATGCCGCGGAGTATGAGGCTCTGTTGATCGGATTGAGAATGGTAAACGTGGTCAAGGCCGAGCACGTAACAATAAGGAGTGATTCTCAGTTAGTCGTTTGCCAAATCTTGGGTACTTTTGAAGCTCGGGATTCGGAAATGAGGAGATACGTGGACAGAGTCAAGTTCTTCTTGAACAAGATTCAGGAGCTCGGAGGAAAATGGGTGATAGAGCAAGTTCCTCGTTTGGAAAACCAAGAGGCCGATGTACTAGCCAAAGCAGCAACAGTGAACGAAAAGATACCAGGGGCCCATTTCTCTGTTCAAAAGCATTCCAGTATCGACAACCATGAAACTATTTTTCTAACTCAGCCGTTGGAAAATTGGATGCAAGGTATAGCCCACTACCTGATGGATGGAACTCTGCCAGAAAACAGAGATAAAGCCTACAAAATCTTGCGACAAGCTCCGTACTACGCGTTCCTCGACGGAGTCTTGTACAGAAAGTCATTCACCCACCCGTGGTCGAGAGGCTTGACGGCAGAAGAAGGGGAGTATGTGTTGAGAGAAATACATGAAGGTATTTGTGGGGCACACATAGCTCCTCGCATGTTAACAAAGAAAGCAGTGTTGCAAGGCTACTACTGGCCCTTGATGGTCAGACAGGCAGAGGAGATAGTAAAGAAGTGTGAAAACTGTCAGAGGCACCAGAACATCCGACACGCTCCTACTACAGAGCAGTGTCCTATTACCAGTCCTTGGCCATTTGCAACGTGGGGAATTGACATCCTGGGGCCTTTCACGCCAACCACGGGGCAGAAAAAGTTCTTGATAGTGGCAGTAGATCACTTTACTAAGTGGCTCGAGGTAGAGGCAGTGAGCACCATCACAGAAGCTCGGATCCGGGATTTCTTCTGGAGGCAAATTGTGTGTCGTTTCGGTATACCCAGAGCGTTGGTAACTGATAACGGAAAGCAGTTCAACTGCCGAGCCTTCAAGGAATTTTGCAACGACTTGCACATTGACCTGCGTTTCACTTCAGTAGTTCACCCGCAGAGCAATGGGATGACCGAAGTAACCAACCGGACGATCCTAAAAGGGCTCAAGGCCAGGCTAGGGGAGTTCGATAGACAGTGGCTGGAAGAGCTACCGAAGGTCATATGGGCTTACAGAACCACGCCAAGGGCAGGCACAGGAGACACCCCGTTTTCTCTAACATATGGGTGCGAGGCGATGATACCGGTGGAAATCGGGATGCCAACTCTAAGGGTCCAGTTCTTCGATGAGGCTAAGAACGAGGAAGAACAGAAATTATGCTTAGACCTGCTGGAAGAGCGAAGAGAGCAGGCAGCGCTAAGAATCGAAGCATACAAGCAAAGAATGGCTAAGTATCATAACAAGAGAGTTAAACCCTTGAGTTTCCAAGTTGGCGATCTGGTCCTACGACGGGCAGACATTACTAAGGGAAATGCTGGAGTGGGAAAGCTCGAACCTAACTGGGAAGGCCCCTATCGAGTCACTGAGGTCGGACGAGCAGGAGCTTATAAAATAGCACACATGTCGGGCAGAGTGCTCCCGAGAACTTGGAACTCCCAGGTTCTTCGGAAATACTATCAGTAGTTACTTGTTTTCATTTTCGAGGTACCTAGGGGTTTTTTCACTTATGTTTGAGTTAGGCTTTTGTAAAACTCAAACATAAGTTTTTCCCCTCAATGAATAAAAAAGATTAAAAAGAATTCATGTCTTTTCCAAAACCCGAGCACTCTACTCGGTAAAAAATCCACGGGCTATGTGCCATCCACGGGCTATGTGCCATCCACGGGCTATGTGCCATCTACGGGCTATGTGCCACCAGCGGGCTATGTGCCATCTACGGGCTATGTGCCACCAGCGGGCTATGTGCCACCAGCGGGCTATGTGCCATCTACGGGCTATGCGCCACCAGCGGGCTATGTGCCATCTACGGGCTATGTGCCATCTACGGGCTATGTGCCACCAACGGGCTATACGCCACCAGCGGGCTAGATGCCACCTACGTACTACGAGCAATTCTCGACCCCGAGCAACAACAACTCCGGGTTGTCCCAAGACAATAGGCTATCCACGCCGAGCAACTTGCTTAAACTTGGTCTATGAATAACTAAGAACCTATCCTAGCATTTTTTAATCCCACGCCTAAGTCAAGAACCAACATATGAAAACAAGAGGCTAGAAAAAAGTCCACACTACTGGAGCCAGCTCGGAAACTAGTCTGAGTTAAGTATGCAAACGTGTTGTCACATACTTAACCAAAATTTTCAAAGATAGAAAACAAAAACATCATTCAAAGAAATAACACGAGTATAACAAAGAAAACATAGGCAAGTAAAGATCAAGATGTATATATACAAAGGAAAAAATTCATTCAAGGAAAAAGAAAATATTCAAACTTACAAAAAGAGAGCTCGAGGCTCAATATCCCAAAAATTTACAAAGAAAAAGGAAAATTGTTCAAACTATTACAAGTAATTAACTGCTGCATCAGTTCGGCCCCTGGTCTTGATCATCAGCAAGATAATCTTCGATATCTGCTGGCATGTCGTAATCTTCAGGTAGCTCCTTGGCACGGCGGTGCAACTCGAGCACGTCCAGCTTGAAATCTGAGACGTCGACATCGGCTCCGAACCGACCTCTCACGAACTCGCCGACTTGGACCTCGCCAACATACAGCATCTTCCGGAAGTCCTCATATAAGTTCTCTTCTCGGACCGTGCCTTCCGCGGCTTGGGCCTCAGCTTTCTCGGCTCGCCTCTCGGCCTCAGCCAGTTTCTTCTTCAGGTCCTCCACCGAATCTCGGAGTCCCTTGGAGGCTAGCTCATTCCGGCGAGTGACATCAGCGAGCTGCTTGGAGAAATCTTCTTTCTCAGCAGCCTTCTCAGTCTCTAGACGACTGATGTCACCCCTCAGTTTTCCCAGCATCTCCAGGTCTTCCGACCGTCGATCCTCGGAGTCTTTCAGTTTGCCCTCCAACTGAGCCACCAGCGAAGCCCCGTCCGAGGCCTTTTGTCCGGCCTCCAAGGCCCTTTGCTCGGCTTCGCTAGCCCTCCTCTCTGCATCTCGGGCTTTGGCCGCCTCAGATAACATTAGCTTCTTGGCCAGGAGCAGGTCGTCCTCGTTCTGACTAGCACGCCGGTCAGCCCGGTAAGACATTTGAGCCGCCTAAAGAACAAACATCAAAGTTACTTAAAACAACAAGGGAAATAAATCAAGTAAAACAAAATAAAAAGTCTAAGAAATTACCTGGATACAGAGGGCAGAGACCGTTGCCAGCAAATTCTCTGGTTTATAGGTCTTATAGTAGGCCTCGTCCTCGGGTAGCGTAGTCACCCGAGCAATATCCCCAGCGATGGGTAGCTCGTGAATCGATACCCGGACGCCCGGGTTGTGCTGACCAACCCACTCGGCAAACCTCGCCCGAGTTATCCCCTGAGGACAAGAAGCGGTCGTGCTAGAATCCGAGGAAACATCCGGCAGATCCGGCATCCGAGACCCTACAGCACGGGCGCTAGGACCCCCGACCTCAGCAGCAGCCCGTTGAGGAACATCCTCGGGTTGTCGGGTCCCATCACGGTCTCCGCCGAGCCCAGGTCCACAAAGGGAATGTCCCTTCTTGGTTCGGCGGCAGGGGGAAACTCCGTCTCGCCGGGCCTCTGAACTCGGAGAGGAATTGCATCCAACCCCGTAACTTGAACGCCTTCCGGAACCTCCGGAGACGTGGGTTTAGCAGCAGTTTCACCCGCTGGGGAAGGCCGGGGGACAGCCGAACCCGCAGCAGGTGCAGCCCGCGGGATTGTGGGGGTCGCAGCTCGGACAGCGGGCCTTTTTCTTTTCTTCCCAATCAACTTGGCGGGGTCCAGACTGTTCACTGCAATCACACCAAAACATAACAGAGTTAAAATATAATACAAACAGTAAGCAACCACTTCACATAACAGATAACAACAAAAAAGAGAGAAAAGAAAACAACAAACAGACCAGCGCTAGCCGCAGCTGTGCCCTTCCAGTAATCAAACAGGAGTTTAGGGCACAGGTCGTCAGCCTGTGCTTTCTCCCCAGCAGGAGCAGCATCCCGGAGCTTGTACATATCATCTCGCTCCAAAGGGCCAGGGGTATGGAACCACTTGTCGGGCTTATAACACTTAGCGACCCAGGTGGTCACCATCCCCTGGAAGGCAGTAGGGTGAGACACCTGAAAATAATCCTCCTTGAAGTCCCTCAAGGAGTCAGTTATCCCCGACACCAGCCCTCCGGCCATGTCTTTCCTCTCACCCCGGAATCGCAGATAGGCGAAATGACTCTGATCCTTCAGCGACATCAGGTACATGCAGCAGAAAAGTCGCATACTGTCGGTCACCCCAGTCTGTCGGCACAGCTCCAAGAAACAAGAGTAGTGCCGAACTCCATTAGGATGAACCTGGGATAACGGCACTTCGAAGTAGTTGCTCAGCCTCTTGAACTGCTCGGATATAGGAAACCGGATGCCAGACTGGAGATGCTCCAGGGTGAGCATAATCGTGTTCTCGGGAGGAGCGTCATTTAATCTCTTCCCCGCGGGAATCATAGACAGCTCGTACTCCTGCGGGATGTCGAACGCTTTCCGCACGGCCCTCAAAAAACCCAGGGTGCACCGCGACGCTTTGATGTCCCGATCATCAGGCTTATCACCGACAGTTTTCCTCTTTTCTTTCCCTTTTCGGGAAGGGCCAGCAGGCACCGAGGTCCCCACCTCTCCCACCTCGGCAGATTCATCAGGTCGAGGACGAACCACATAAAACTCAGCAGACGGCTCGTCCATATCCACATTGTCATCATCATAACCCACCCCTTCCTCGCGATCTGATGGGTCACCCGACATACCTAAGGACAGGGAAACAAGCTCGGATGAGACGAGTTCCACTAGACAAACAAGACAAATTTGCTAAAACTTGAAATTACAAATCAAAACAGATTTCCTAAGGGGTGAAACCATCAGAACACGAAGAACACCGTAAAGAATTTCCAGATTTCTGGAAATTCTTTTCCCAAACGAAGAACACAAACAACAAAACAAAGTCATGGAATTCAATCAAGCAGATCATAACACACACATGGAAACATTAACGAACAATGATGCACAAGAATAGAAGTCAAGCATATCAAACACAACAAACAGTTTGAAACATAAATCAAAATCATCACAACAGAAGAAACTTACTTGTTGCAGTAGAATAGGCGATTTCCAGAAAAGAATGAAGAAGCGTAAGACTAAACCACAACACTGGGATGAATCCTTGAAAGAGAACCACCAGATTATGCTTCCAAAACAGCAACTGAAGAAACCTTGTATCGAAGGAAAAAGGGAAACCAGAAATCAGAGAAATCAGAGAAACAGAAAACGAAAGACAAAAACTGAGAAAGAAAGTGAGAAGTTTTGAAGAGATTTGAAAAATTAAATCTTGTAACTGAAAAAGAGAGGGAAAACAAAGAGACACGCTCACATTTTCTCTCTCCTCCCACTCACAACGTTTCCTGGGAAACCGCTCACGCCATAACTGCAGGACACGTGGACCCAGCGTAGACAGCAAGCAACCGCCACCTAGGACAACGGTCACAACAGCTGTCAGATAAGACATCTCGACAGACAGGTCCTTTCACACACCATATCAGCCCACCATCCCCCTGACAAGGGGCTCGGTGTCAGAGATCACCCAAAAACAAAGCAAGCACGCCCAGACTCACGTGACCTAATAACTCGGATAACACTACCATCTCGGACATAAATATCCGACACACTGGGGGGGGACTAGTGATAACGTAGCACATCTAGTAGGGGCGAAGCAACCTCGCCAGGAACGAACATCGCTAAGTCAAGCATTTCACCGACCTGGTAACAATGTCCGACCTGCTTGAAATCATAGAACGCATGACTTGGGGGGTCACCGGATCGATGGGAATTCAAACATCATCCGAGACAATCATGCCTGATAAGGTCGGACCAAGAATCCTACCCGAGCTCTGAAGTATGTTCAACTCAGACCTAAGCCGAGCTCCGAGCTCTTGAGCCCGAAAGACTGGACCATCTGGTTCGAGCTCTGAGCTACTCTCATATGCAAGAACCATGATAACTTGACTCCCAAGTTATCCGGGCTTCAAGGCTTGACCGGGCTCCGAGGTCCTGCCCAGGAGCGCTCACTCGTGTACCAAATCCTGGGACCACAGAAGATCTTCTGACAGGTACGTGAGGAATGTTCCCTCTGACACACCTAACAACCCGTGCCTCCCGCAGGGATATTCTACCACGTCAGCATAACTGATTTCTGGGACCACTGGGCTCACAGCCTGCCAGCAAGGCAGGTTTGTCCTTAAACCCTAACTATAAATAGAGGGTTTAAGGACAAACCCTAGGTAATTTCTTTTTCTCTACTAAAAATACACTCTTTTCCCTTCTTCTTCTTGCTCTACTTCAAAACCTTACTTGAGCGTCGGAGTGAACGTCCGGTGACCCCCACCGGAGTTCCTTCTGACCTCTGTTTGCTTGTGGTGTGCAGGTCGGTCAAGCTCGGATTCAGTTTAGTGATTCATCAGTTATCAACTATATTTTCATGTCCATTCTATCTAGTATACTAGTTATTATATTTTTATCAATTGAAACTACAATTCAAATTAAGATTATATATAAAAATTAGTAAATCATTTTAGTTTATAGAATTGATAAGAAATAAAATAGATATTCAAAATTAAATAATTATCCCTCACTTTAAATCAAAATTTAGATGAATAGTAATAATTTTATGAAATTATAATTCTATACATTATATGAAATACGTACTATCTTAAAAATAATATATTTAAATAGTTTTTTCCATAAAAATAGATATGATCTTAGTAATCGTAGATTCCAACCCAAATAATTGTACGTAGCTATGGATTCCAATTATTTTTACTATAATGATATATTATAGTAATTATTTTTTGTTGTACGTATGTATGTTTAGATAAATTTTATTTTCTACAAAAAATATAAATTTTTAATAAATAATAAAATAACTTTGGGAGTGAAAATGGTAATTTTGTGTGATGTGGTGAGGGGATTAATAACGAAGGTACAAATTAATTTAATGAGGGAAAGATTCATAATTAAAATAGGAATTGATGTCGGGATAATAACGATTTTATGACAGAAAAGTTGTGGTTAAAACTGACATTTGATAAAAATAAAAATACCGTTAATATCCTGTTACTGATAGAATAAAATAAAATGAATGAATTTTTCAATATTTCATGCCAAGCTGAGGAGGTATATTGATCATTTGCTCATTAGAATTGTAATGCCCCAAAATAATTAATTATCTAATTGGACCACGTGTCCAGTTTTGAGTCGCAGAAGTAGCAATATTGGAAAGATTTCCGATAAATAAGTTTTAGTAGGTCGGTTTTAGAAAAGATTATTATGGAGAAAATTTATATTATATTTCAATTCTAAAGTTAGAATTGGAATTAAATGGAAAAATGACGAGAAAAGTCTAAAATTGGGCACAGGGACCAAAGTGGTAATTTAGCCACTTTGTGTCAAAAATGGAAACATTGGATTTTGACGGGAAAGTGTTAATATCGAGTTTCGTATTATTTATCAGGGATAAATAATACGTATAAGTCGTGATAAAAGAGTTTAACGATTTAGCTATGGACTAAATCGTACGATTGAAAAGTTTAAAGGATAAATGATAAGAAACAAAAAGAACAAGGACCAAAGTGAACCTTTAACCAAGAAATATAAGAAACCCAAATTCAAAGAAAGAAGATCAGAGAAGGATCGAGAGAAAACAGAAGCCATCGCCGATTTCCGTCGTTTCGCCGCCGTTTCTCCGTTCGACGTCCGATTCAAGCGATTCAAGCGGCGATTTCTTCAGAACCGAAAGCCCTATCATCTCTGGCCCTCAAATTAAGGTAAGAGGTCGGGTTTTGGCATGAAAATGATGGTTTTGTAGGCTGTTTTTATGAGATTGTGGTTTTGGGTTGAATTTGACGTTTTTGAAGTTATTATGGCGTTTATGAAGAAACCGAGATATGGGTATTGACTAGGGAAGCGTTTAGCACGTCGGGGTTGTGGCGAAACCCCGGAAAACTTGATTTCCGGGGCTGTGCACGTGGTGCACGACCGTGCACCACGGGTGCACGAACGTGCACTAAAAGTGCACGAACGTGCACCTAGCAAGGTGCACGAACGTGCACCTGAAGTGCACGAACGTGCACTCTTTCCGGGTGCACGAACGTGCACTGGAAGTGCACGAACGTGTACCCCTGAGGTGCACGAACGTGCACTTGGTTGCACGATCGTGCACCCACCGAAGGGCACGCCCGTGCATTCCGACTTGCCCCACGTGTATGCAAACGGTATTTAACTTAGGTATTCGACGTTTTGAGTAATTTGACTCTAAAGGACGGGTTTCGGACTTTGAGAATTATTGATCTCAAGATTAGCTCGACGTTTTAAATGAATTATAATAATGGAAAACGTCAAGAACGTTAAGCGATTCTCAACTATGAGAAATAGTATTCGCTAAGTCGTTTATACGACTAGAGATATTAAATACGTAAATAAGTGTAAAACAAAACTAAATCCTAAAACTTAAAAGTATTATACGTATAAGAATATGAGAATCACGTCTAACTATTAACGATTTATCAGACGTGTCAGCGAGTAGTGAAGTCAGTAGAGGCGGACTAGCAAGAGCGTACTATCAGATCGATCATATCATTTCTTGGATTGCGGTCACTGTGAGTTGCACTTTACTTTCGTGTATTATCGATTAATATTATGTTGATATCATACTATATATATATATACTGTTATATGCATCGCACTATATATATATATATATATGAATTGTTGATATGCTACATGTTTTGATTAAGTTTTAATGTACGAGAACCTAGTATACGATCCAACGAAACTAGCTACCTATTGGGTGTCAATAGGCTGTGTGATCACCAGTAATCGAGTCAGTCTAGCGTGTCTGACTATAAGATATGATTTGAGATGCATGCATGGTTTGATTATGAAAGCTATGATATGAATGCTATACGAGAGTGAACTCGGTTACAGTGTAACCTGAGCCCCGTATCTAGTAGGTTGGACCTACCAGTGGGTTGGACCCACCTCTTTGGGATTAAGAGATATGTTCTGACTGACGTGGTTGAACGTGAACGCTCCCGGGTCAGACTAATGGAATCAGTATGATTTGAATAATAGTGAGTTACGTTATGTTTCAGGATTATAGTTTCGAAAGGATCGAGTACTTGTTCATATGTATTTTTATATTGATATTGATTTGAAATGCGATGTTATGTTTTTAAAATAATACCGTTAATAAACTGTGAACTCACTCAGTATTTCCCCAAATACTGACCCCTCACCTTTGATGTCTTTCAGGTGCTTAGCTTGTGGACTTAGCTAGAGGCCAATTTTGGAGTGCAGAAGTCATCTGTATATGTTAGTTTATGACTTCTGTTAATGCTGCAGTAGTGGTCCTGTATCAACAGAATAGTAGCCTAGTCAGCAGTTCATTTTGATTGTATATATCAACTGCTGTATTTGTTTATATGCTTCTTGATAGGCTACGTGTTTTGTATATGATCCACGGCCCCAGATGCCGGTGTGATGTTTTGAGACACTAACTGATGTATATAGTACCGCGAGGCCAGTTCGTACAGGGTACGGTAACTAGAGCCCGCGAGGTTAACGGAACAGTTAGTGTAAATGTTTATATGTGTTATATATTTGCTTCTGTTGTGTTACGCTGTTTGTTTATATTATTTGCGAAAAATAAATTGTGATTTTAGGCTTGCTACGGGTTCCGGAGCTACCACTCCCGTTCCCTAGCGCCGGTTGCGGCTCAATATTTTGGGTCGTGACAATGTTGGTATCAGAGCAGTTTGGTCCAGTTACCACTGCAAGGTTGTTTCAATGCTTGTTTGAGAGCAGTTTGGTCCAGTTACCACTGCTAGAGTTGTCTGATTGTTTGTTTGACATGGAGTATTTGTCAGTAAGTATACCTAGGAACTACTGCAGCAAGAGTCAGACCGTGGTTGTCTGTAATTGTGTTATGTGTGCATTAGTAGTACGTGGCATTACGCGCGCGAACCAGGACTATTAAGTTAGTAAGTGAATAGTATCTGTTTATACGGACGACGAACACAATTAAGTATGTATTGCTTGTGCTAAGATATAGAAGGTGGTTACATGTTTGCAAATTATGAGCAATTGAGAGGGTTAAGTATTTGCTACTCGCGCTGCGATTGTTAAGTGATTATCTGCTTGCGAATTACGTGCAGTTGGATTAAATGCTAAATGTTTACAGCATTATATGAGCTGATTTTGGAATTGCGTGTGAAATGGGCTCAGATGGTCGCTTACGTTCGAAATTGTTTCTTTTCAGCATGTCTGGGCAAAACGGAGCTCAGTCGCATGCTGATGAAGAACGGGAGGAAGCGCCTCCTATATTTCAAAACGGGTTTCATAATGAAGTGGGCGAACCATCTGGGGTCCATCAGAATGGATTCCACGCAAATCATGGAGCATCGCCAGAAATATATCAAAATGGCTATATGTCTGTATCGGAGATAGGTAGTTCTTCTAGAAACCGAGTTAGAGTGCATTCACCGGAGATAGAGTACAGTGAAGAAGAGGAAGAGGAACCGGGGGAACATCCGGAAGAAGATCCTGAAGAAGACCCTGAGGAGGATCCCGAGGAGGATCCAGAAGAAGAATTAGAAGAAGAAGCAGAAGAGGAAAATCCTCAGGAAGAAGAGTATGAAGAAGAAGAGTTAGATGAATTAGACGTCGAGGAATACAGAGGTGACTATTTCTGGTCAAGTGTGCGGAGATACCGCAATCTGAGGGAAGATGCGGACATAGCTAACGGTCAGGCGCAAATAGCTTTAAATCAGGTTAGAAGGCAGATGTGTTCTTTTTCTAGAGGGATGTTGACTGTAGGAGCGTATTCTACTGACTTTCTGCGGATGGCAGAGGGAGTTCCTAATCTGAACGAAGACAATAGGACCATTAATCGTAGATATGTCAGGGGTTTAGGACCTCAGTTTGATGAGCTGTATGAGCACGTGGACGAACATTTCAGCACGCTTACTACGATGGCCCGTAGGATTGAAACAGAGCATGAATGGTCGGGTGATCCGATACGACCTTATTACTTTAGACGTGAGTACCACCCGGATTACGTCAGTACGTCCTCCAGAACTACAACCAACCCCTATTTTGTGCAGAGAGGTGGACGAAACTCAGGTAGAACAGTTAGGGGTCGACATACTGGCGTAGTTATTAGGGAACCTAACGTTCCGCGTCAGGCACCTCCAGGTATTAGCAATTTATATGCTTTCAGTAATTGTGTTTATGTGTTTGTATTATTGTGTTTATACATTTGCTGCATTGCATAGTAGAATGTCAGTAATAGGTTTTGCCTTATGAGATAATACCTTAGAAAGCGAGAATCAATAGGAAGCGTTGTAGTTAAACACGCGCCTAATAAAAGAACATATAAACATAATTCACAAAAATAATAATATAATATATACTACACAATACATTTGTAGCGAACGTAATTCCTATATTACGTTTTAGAATTTGAGAAAGAAATGGATTGCTTACAGGAAGTCGATGTGAAACATCGGTATCTGCGTCTGTATATGACGTAGAATAGAATGTTGCAGAAGTGAATATGATGATTACAGCAATAGAAGATTTTGAATTTAATTGAGTTATCGGAGATATGGAGAGAGAAGGAATGTAACAGAAGAATAGTCTGTAAATGACAGCAGTACAAAAATCTGAAATATACTTAATAAGTATAAAGAAAGCCGTTAATAGTCGCAGAGCGTATAATCTAGAGTAAGACTTACGATTTTATGAAGATTTTGAAAGTTTTTATGATTTTTCAAGGCACGATTGTGCTCAGGCATCGCATGTGACATTGCATAACCACGATAGAAATGCATAAAAGAATGATTTTCAAAATTTTAGATCATGCATCATATCTTCGTAATAGAAAAAGAAACTGCGATTTTGAGCAACTCCTTGGTGATGAGAGATATCATCACTCTGAGCAACAAATTGTACTAACGACTTCAAACGATTTATGAAAAGTGATTTAGAAAGAGCTGCGCAGCCAAAAGAAGTTTTAAAATCGTGTTGTTCAGTAAGTAAACTCGGATGTAAAGCCCTGCGACAAATAATAAAAGATTCTTAACAAATAAGAATAAACTTGTGAAAGAAACTCCAATAAAAGAATAAAGCCATGTTAATAATTATTGCAATTAGGCTAATGAAGCCAAGGGAGAATATGAACAAGGAATTATCGTCGGGAAGCATACGCAGCTGAGTTGCGATTCACTGGCAATACTTAAGGATACGATATTTATCCTTATGATAAAACGAAGGATGAAATGATAGAGAGTTATGTTATAAGAAAGAAACGTAACGATTACGCAAGGACGAAGAATATAACGATTATTCTTGTGGTGAAATGAGTAGCATAGTAAACGAGGGACACAATAGAGAAAAGAAATTGAAAGTATAAAGGATGAGAAGGTGATACTATAAATGATGAAGCAGACGATTTTGCAAAATGTGAATGTGATTTTGCAAGATATGAAAGTTAGAAATTTGATAGATCAAAAGAAACAATGATGCTATGAGACTGATATTAAGTAAAGTTACTAATATCAGCATTAAGAATTATAAAATCACGTTAACAGAAAGGAGAAAGGCACACGTATAGACGTACGTGTCAGTAATTATAAGAATGGTGGATGATATGAAGAAAAATGTAAAGGTAAAATGCAAATACCTCAAAAATTTAGTAAGGTGATTGGAAAGTGAAAGTTCTAGAAATACGTCGAAAGGATTGTCAGAATAGAGCAGCAGCAATAGAACGGCTATAAACAAAGGAAAGACGTAACGAATATAACAAGTAAAAGACAAGACAAGAGTTGATACTAGTACAAAGAGACCAAGATATTTGAAGACGATTAAAATCAAGATTTAAGTGCTAAGAAAGCATAAAGTGTATAGGACGACAGTGAGTTGAAATTATTCCTAGACTTTAGGAATTGTAAAGTAAATGGAGTATAAATATTAGAAACAATCGGAAAACCCTTCAAAAGAAGACAAGAGATAGAATAAGAAAGAAGTTAAATGAGGGTTAGCTAACGAGAAGGATTCTCGAAATAGTCAGACTTAAAAGAAACATGCGAGATTCTTATGAGGTTATTACAAATAGAGAATCGTGTTATAAAGGAGAGACATTTTTGACTGACAAGTCAATTAATGACTCGAAGGGATCTTTAAGGACTAATCAGAGAAAGTCAAGAAGATAAAAATATGGATAGTATCGATCAACGAAGACGATCGTATAAGCTATACGGTTAAAGTCAACACAAAGAAAAGTACATTTAGCAATGGAGAATGTACGAAAGATCACGACCAATAGAACAACATAAAATTCACAATAACTTAAGCAAAGCAAAGAAAAGTTGAAAGAAGCAAAGGAAGTATCAATCTCAACTACGTTGAGAAGTAGTAAGGATTAAAAGCCATAGATTGTGCTTATAAGAGAAAATACTCATAGAAGTATGAATGAAGTAAGTACGTCATTAAAGAGGTAGCCGATACGTCATGATTATTCACGTATAAAAGAGACAAATAGCGACTCGATGATGATTAAGAATGAAACAATAGACTTGAAGGATACCGAGCGGGGATTAATCGACGTTAATAAGGACAAAAGAGAGATCGCAACCAGTAATACAAGACGTCAGGACTATAATATCGGTGATACGCCTTGAGCCACACTATTTTAGAAAGATGATGAATAGAACAATGGTAACAGTAAGAAGATTCTCAGCTATGCTACAACAAGGGACTACTATAAGCAAGATAGATAATCGATTAATGATAAATATGAAATCACAGCTATACGTAAAGAGCTAAGAGCTAAGTAAAAGAAAAAGACATGACTGACGCGTAGTAATGAATGTCAAGAAAGGTATAAGAATAACTGTAACGTCCCAACAAGTTTTATGAAAATTCGAGGACGAATTTTTATAAGGGGGGAAGAATGTAATACCCCAAAATAATTAATTATCTAATTGGACCACGTGTCCAGTTTTGAGTCGCAGAAGTAGCAATATTGGAAAGATTTCCGATAAATAAGTTTTAGTAGGTCGGTTTTAGAAAAGATTATTATGGAGAAAATTTATATTATATTTCAAT
This sequence comes from Mercurialis annua, assembly GCF_937616625.2. Taxonomy (NCBI): domain Eukaryota; kingdom Viridiplantae; phylum Streptophyta; class Magnoliopsida; order Malpighiales; family Euphorbiaceae; genus Mercurialis; species Mercurialis annua. The sequence goes on along the minus strand of NC_065570.1, from coordinate 49,382,401 downwards.
TCTAAAGTTAGAATTGGAATTAAATGGAAAAATGACGAGAAAAGTCTAAAATTGGGCACAGGGACCAAAGTGGTAATTTAGCCACTTTGTGTCAAAAATGGAAACATTGGATTTTGACGGGAAAGTGTTAATATCGAGTTTCGTATTATTTATCAGGGATAAATAATACGTATAAGTCGTGATAAAAGAGTTTAACGATTTAGCTATGGACTAAATCGTACGATTGAAAAGTTTAAAGGATAAATGATAAGAAACAAAAAGAACAAGGACCAAAGTGAACCTTTAACCAAGAAATATAAGAAACCCAAATTCAAAGAAAGAAGATCAGAGAAGGATCGTGAGAAAACAGAAGCCATCGCCGATTTCTGTCGTTTCGCCGCCGTTTCTCCGTTCGACGTCCGATTCAAGCGATTCAAGCGGCGATTTCTTCAGAACCGAAAGCCCTATCATCTCTGGCCCTTAAATTAAGGTAAGAGGTCGGGTTTTGGCATGAAAATGATGGTTTTGTAGGCTGTTTTTATGAGATTGTGGTTTTGGGTTGAATTTGACGTTTTTGAAGTTATTATGGCGTTTATGAAGAAACCGAGATATGGGTATTGACTAGGGAAGCGTTTAGCACGTCGGGGTTGTGGCGAAACCCCGGAAAACTTGATTTCCGGGGCTGTGCACGTGGTGCACGACCGTGCACCACGGGTGCACGAACGTGCACTAAAAGTGCACGAACGTGCACCTAGCAAGGTGCACGAACGTGCACCTGAAGTGCACGAACGTGCACTCTTTCCGGGTGCACGAACGTGCACTGGAAGTGCACGAACGTGTACCCCTGAGGTGCACGAACGTGCACTTGGTTGCACGATCGTGCACCCACCGAAGGGCACGCCCGTGCATTCCGACTTGCCCCACGTGTATGCAAACGTTATTTAACTTAGGTATTCGACGTTTTGAGTAATTTGACTCTAAAGGACGGGTTTCGGACTTTGAGAATTATTGATCTCAAGATTAGCTCGACGTTTTAAATGAATTATAATAATGGAAAACGTCAAGAACGTTAAGCGATTCTCAACTATGAGAAATAGTATTCGCTAAGTCGTTTATACGACTAGAGATATTAAATACGTAAATAAGTGTAAAACAAAACTAAATCCTAAAACTTAAAAGTATTATACGTATAAGAATATGAGAATCACGTCTAACTATTAACGATTTATCAGACGTGTCAGCGAGTAGTGAAGTCAGTAGAGGCGGACTAGCAAGAGCGTACTATCAGATCGATCATATCATTTCTTGGATTGCGGTCACTGTGAGTTGCACTTTACTTTCGTGTATTATCGATTAATATTATGTTGATATCATACTATATATATATATACTGTTATATGCATCGCACTATATATATATATATATATATATATATATATATATATATATATATATATATATATATATATATATATATATGAATTGTTGATATGCTACATGTTTTGATTAAGTTTTAATGTACGAGAACCTAGTATACGATCCAACGAAACTAGCTACCTATTGGGTGTCAATAGGCTGTGTGATCACCAGTAATCGAGTCAGTCTAGCGTGTCTGACTATAAGATATGATTTGAGATGCATGCATGGTTTGATTATGAAAGCTATGATATGAATGCTATACGAGAGTGAACTCGGTTACAGTGTAACCTGAGCCCCGTATCTAGTAGGTTGGACCTACCAGTGGGTTGGACCCACCTCTTTGGGATTAAGAGATATGTTCTGACTGACGTGGTTGAACGTGAACGCTCCCGGGTCAGACTAATGGAATCAGTATGATTTGAATAATAGTGAGTTACGTTATGTTTCAGGATTATAGTTTCGAAAGGATCGAGTACTTGTTCATATGTATTTTTATATTGATATTGATTTGAAATGCGATGCTATGTTTTTAAAATAATACCGTTAGTAAACTGTGAACTCACTCAGTATTTCCCCAAATACTGACCCCTCACCTTTGATGTCTTTCAGGTGCTTAGCTTGTGGACTTCGCTAGAGGCCAATTTTGGAGTGCAGAAGTCATCTGTATATGTTAGTTTATGACTTCTGTTAATGCTGCAGTAGTGGTCCTGTGTCAACAGAATAGTAGCCTAGTCAGCAGTTCATTTTGATTGTATATATCAACTGCTGTATTTGTTTATATGCTTCTTGATAGGCTACGTGTTTTGTATATGATCCACGGCCCCAGATGCCGGTGTGATGTTTTGAGACACTAACTGATGTATATAGTACCGCGAGGCCAGTTCGTACAGGGTACGGTAACTAGAGCCCGCGAGGTTAACGGAACAGTTAGTGTAAATGTTTATATGTGTTATATATTTGCTTCTGTTGTGTTACGCTGTTTGTTTATATTATTTGCGAAAAATAAATTGTGATTTTAGGCTTGCTACGGGTTCCGGAGCTACCACTCCCGTTCCCTAGCGCCGGTTGCGGCTCAATATTTTGGGTCGTGACAATGTTGGTATCAGAGCAGTTTGGTCCAGTTACCACTGCAAGGTTGTTTCAATGCTTGTTTGAGAGCAGTTTGGTCCAGTTACCACTGCTAGAGTTGTCTGATTGTTTGTTTGACATGGAGTATTTGTCAGTAAGTATACCTAGGAACTACTGCAGCAAGAGTCAGTTTAACTTTTAGTATACGATGTGGTATAATGTTAGTGTAATTTTTATCTAATATTAATATAATTTTAATATATTTTGATGAGCATACTCTTGGTAAATTGTTGGTATAATTTTAGTATATTATTAATTTAATTTTTACTATACGATTTGACGTAATTTTGATAATTTTTTTATTTAATATCAAAAAGAATTCAGTATGTTTTGATGTGTATAATATTAGAATAATATTAATATACTTTTAGTTTATTAGTATACTGACATTACATCAATAATATACACCGTATGTTTATAATTATTATTATTTTCTGGTATTTTTATAAATACTTTTAAAACTAAAATTTTTATAAAAAAAAAATTAATAGGTATTTTTTTATTTTTTTTATAAATAGTGTAATTTCCTCATATTTTTTTTATGTAACAAGCCCACGGAATCTAATTATTGAAAAGCGTTTGCTATCCAGAGAAAAAGAATCGACTGAAAGGGAGGAGACAATAGCTTGTGTTTATTTTTCTTGCGTTGCTTGCCGCCATGCACCTACTAGCTAGCTCAACCACCATGTAAATCATGAGACTCGTCTCTAATTAATATATTCCTACAACAATAAGTGTCAATATTATAAGTAGTTGAGTGGTTTTTTTTGGCTCAATTCAAACTTTGAACTATCTCTTTTTATGTCTTAATGTTCTTCAATTTACTACACAATCCAGTCAAACCATAAACTTTTCATTTTGTATGACTAGTCAAGCTTGTACTTTATTATGGAATGTTCTCAATCTCGTTTTAACTTATTCGATTATAGTAGGAGTATCATTTAATTCGTAATGCTCTTTTAAACAAAAAAAAAAAAAACAACAAACAAAGTACTTAATCAAGCAGACGGAGTGTTCGAGCCCCAAACTAAAATTAGACATAAAATTTGGTTGTTCGGCTAACATGTGAGCATGCATATTCAGGGGCGGAACTACGTTAAGGCTAGGGTAGGCTTAAGCCCGGGCTGCCGTCGGAAATTTGAAGGTCAGAGGCTTGAAGGGAAGAAGGCGTCGCGTGGTGAAATTTCAGGCTCCTTACTGTTTCAGCCATGGCTGCGGCTACTTGTTAGAGGAAGAAAGAAGGAAGCGAAAAAAAAGCTGACTTGTTTTTAGGTTAAAAAGAAACGTTGTCGTTCCATTTAATTTTTAATTATGGGACATTTTGGCCCTTTTCTATCTTAAGAATAATATGGAGATGGGCTACATGGCCTTTTTTTCTTGTAAAGTAGTCATATTTGGCCTTTTATCTTAAAGAATAGTAAGAATATCCGTTATATGTGGATAAAAATAAAAGAATTCGTAATATGGCCTTTATTTTTTGTAACGTAGTTCTATTTGACCCTTATATTTTAAAAAACAGCCATAAAGGATATAACTTATGCAAATTCATTTTCCTCCAATACCACATATTAAAGGAGAATTAATTTTTCAATTTCAAACCAGCTCAACAATTCTCAAATTAACCCATCAATTTTCAAATCATCAAGTCTCGATTAAATTATAAATATTTTTAACTTTTTACAATTTTTTGTAATTTTTTAATCTAATTTTAAATTCTTTAACCTAAATATCTCTAATAAATGCAATAAAAAATTGCTAATTCTAATAATCCTCTGATCATTTTCTTTCTAAAATTAATCTACTTTCAATTTTGAATAAGTTTATTTTTATTTGTGTTTATTTATGTAAATTAATTTAGTCATGAAAAGTGAAAAAAATTAATTAGAATACAACAAGTGATTATTTTTTTTATTTTTATCTTTTCTATAATTTATTTTATTTTATTAATTGATGAATTTCGTTAATGGATGTTTTATGAATATTTAAAAAATGTCTTAATGAAACTATTCAAATTAGTTTGGAAGGATATTGTAATATTTACTATTTTCTTTTATTAATATAATTTTGTTGCAAAATGATGTTTTATATTTATCATTTATATGTGGTTTAGTCTGGGGTGTAAACGAGTCGAGTCGAGTTAAGTCGAGTATTGAGAAGACTGAGATTGACTTGGTTATTTTCGAGTCGAGTTTTTAGTTTATGTATCGAATATTTCTCGAGTTTAACGAGTTTAATCGAGTTTCATTTTATTTAATAAAATTTAAATCAAAATTAAATTATTTAATAATTTAATAACATTTAAATACTATATTCCTTTTTATATATAAACAAATTTAAATTATATGTTTTATATTTATTTTTAATAAAATATATTAAATATTTAAGGTTTAAAATTAAAAAATAATATATCAAACAGACCATATAAATATATAAACGAGTTTATTCGCGGGTTTTCGAGTCGAATATCACTAAAATTAAGATTGACTAAGTTACACCTCTAGTTTAGTCCGGGCTGAAAAGAATTTCTGGTTCCGCCACTGTGCATATTTGCTTATTGTTCAATAAAAACTATGGAACTAGCATAAAAACTACGGAACTAGCATAAAACTCACCGAGTAAGTTCCTACAATTTTGAATAATACCACCAACGTACGAGCGATCTTTTAAATACTAAGAACGGCTTCGACAAACATTAAGGAGTCACTTTCAAAAATAACATATTGAGACGCATGATTTTTAATCCACAATAATGCTTCCCTTCCCACTAAGAGCCTCGGCTATATAATAACGGGTCCAAAAGGGCAACAAAGGTAGAGCCATGAACACTAATAAAATTACCATCTGAGTCGCGCTTAACACAACCTGCCCCAACCCGATTAGCTTGACTAAACATGACTGCATTTGGATTGCATTTTAGATATCCTTCTATCTGGTGCAGATTGCCAAATAACTAAGGTTTAAATAGCCGTATTACAGCCTTGCGTTGGCGACGAGAATAAGTTTTTCCACACAAAATTGTTCTGATTGCTCCGAATTTCCCATGGCATCATTAAGAGAAGTTACATAAGTTAGCTCAAATATTTGTTAGGCTTAATTACTTAAAAACCACCCACCTTGTAATTTTTTTTCATTTATACCATGACCTAGGAAAATTTTCAATTGTACCCTATTTTTGATTTTTATGTTTCATCTCTACCCTAATGAGTTGAATTGACCTATTTTTTTTTTAAAAAGTTTACATTAGTCCTTCATTTTTAACTTATATTCTAATAAAACGTTAACGATAATCATTTATGTATCTTGTTTTTAATATTTTCATCTTTAAATTAATAAAATTATCAAAAAAATTACTCTTGGGGTACAAACGAAACATAAAAATCAAAAATAGGGTACAAATGAAAATTTTCCTAGGTCGTGGTATAAATAAAAAAAAGTTACAAGATGGGTGGTTTTTAAGTAATTAGGCCTATTTGTTAAACCATTGTCGAATATCACCATAAGGAAGACGATGAAAGTGAGAGCGAATAATTTTGGTATCAATATTTGCGAAATAATTTGACGAACTACCGTCAAATTTTTATGAAATTTGGACATAGTAATTTTAATCAAGCGGGACTGATTTGGACCTAAAAAATCTGTCGGGATTTATTAAAAATAAAATATAAGTCGAATTCGAATAAAAATTATATTTTTATTTGTTTTATATTTTATTGGATTTTTAGATAAAGTTTGACGGAATTTGAAATTAGTCTCCATTTGAACTACGGACAACTAATTAAAATCAGAGTTAAAGTGCATGATTAAACTAGTACTAATTAGTACTTTAGCCAATTAGTATATATTTAATTTCTTACAAAGGAAATGAGTGCAAAATGGTTGTGCATCCTCAAGAGGATGAACGGTTTTAGTTGTGGCCGGAGTATATGGTGGCTGGTATACGCGATGGTAGTGGAAAAAAATTATAGTTTTGATTAATTAGAGTTTTAATTAGATTAAAATAGAGTTAATTAGAGTTTTAATTAGATTAAAATAGAATTAATTAGAGTTTTAATTAGATTAAAATAGAATTAGTTATGATTAATTAAATTAAATAAATGAAATTCAGAAACTCACTTTATGAGGGGTTTTCTGATAAGGAAACGCTAGTTTTGGGTTTGTTTGTACCAAAAACTGCAAGAATAATTCATTTGATATTTTTGGGGGTGAATTGATCCTTTGTTCCTTCAAAATTACATATGCTTTCAGGATACTTTTCTGTACTCAGTTCAATTACAAATTGGGTTAGGCTCAGAATACTTTGTAGCCCAACTTTGTTTAATTAACGCGTTTTTAAAGGGGCATTTTACAAGAGTGCTTGAATAAGTGATGAGGATTGCATTCATACTCCTGTAATCTTTTTTTCGGCACTTATACGCTTTTTTTGTTTAAAAGTTGACAAATATGTTGCTACCCTTATTTGACTATTAACCTGACATGTGGATATAGACTTTGAGCTAGCTTTTAATTTTAAATCACTCACCGTTTTATATATACCTATTTTTTTTATAAAATAAAAATAAAATAAAAATTAATTCTTTGTTTTATATAAATCATTATCTTTTAACCAACTACTTAATGTATATGAATTATTATCTTTAACCAATTGTTTACACCGGCCCAGGAAATTACCGGATAAAATTTCATGTGGGCTTATCAGGGATTCAGGCCCAACGAAAAGCCTGTTTATTATTGCTTTTTCTATTTTATAGGAATTTGTAGCTCATTAGGAGTGATTCTCTATTAGAGTTTTAGTCTTAGTTGGATTAGGAGTCTTGATTGTGAGGAGCTATAAATAGCTCAGAGCTTCATTATTTTTGTATCAACAAATCAATCAATCAAAAACCAAGCCCAGTGCTTTTTATCTCGCAATCTCCGGATTGTTTTAATTTAGGAGTAGTTTTCGGTATTAATCTCGCCTGAGTTCATAACTCCCAGATTATTACTCTTTAAATCACGTGGTTAAGTGTTTTTAACCAAACAAGCCCTACGAATATCTACATAGGTTCGTTAAAGCATCAAACCTCAAACCGATCCCGATTATAAATTCAAAGATTCGAGTCCGGAATATTTCCAGGCGAACATCTTTTGGTGACTCCACTGGGGACCAGTTTATGGTTAGCACAAAAACGGACTTTAAGGACGATTCCAGGCACGCTCGGTCCATACGCCGACAACAACGGAAGGAAGGTGACATAGTAGACGAATCAGATTCGGATAGATCGGAAACCATGGCCAAAGACAAACAGGTGAACCAATCAACAAGGTGCCGAATACAACGGATACCGAGGGGAACCTGCCTAAGGACAAGATCGACCACGCGACCGATGATATGATAGACTACTCACGTCAGCTTCCTCCCTCTCGTCCTTCTTTATCACAGGCCGACTTCTCGGCCATGAGGGGCGAGATAGCGCAGGAGAACAAGCAGATGTTCGACGGTGCTATGCATCAGATGTCCGAAGTAATGAGGAACATCATGGCCGACCAAACGTCGGTCCAAAGGCAGATCCAAGGGAACTTGGACGGCCTCAACAAGGCAATGGAAAACCTGAGGCGATTATTTTCTGGGCAATCCACCGCCGATCAGGGGTACAGAAGGGCCGAACAGAACCAAACACCGAGCCGTTTTGGTCAACCAGGTGGTTCGGCCGAACAACAACCCAACAAGATGGGATATACATATGGTTCCATTAAGCTTTTGACGAGGAACGAGGCCGAATTCTCAGGGAGGGCCGATCACCCGGGGGCAAGCTCGTCAAACCCACAAGGCGAAGCTAGACCACAAGGGGGAGCTACTGGAGCCAACACCCAGGAGCCCAACGTGGGCGAACGATCATGCTCTGAGGGAGGCGATCCAAATATATACAATCAAGGGCAACTCGTGGACATGCTAGAGAGGCTCGGGGTGGACCTGCGACCTATGCCTCGCCCATCGTACATGAAACCATATCCAGACTGGATCGACAAGTTATATCCTTTCCCAAGGGGGTATAAAGTGCCGGAGTTTAGTCTATTTTCAGGCGAGGAGAAGGGGCAATCTACGGTTGAACATGTCGTCCGGTTTTCGGCCCAATGCGGCGAAGCAGCTGCTCACGATTTCTGGAAGCTCCGGCTTTTCGCCAGCTCCTTGACAAAAATGGCGTTTACGTGGTACTCTAGATTGTCGCCCAATTCGGTGGACACGTGGAAGGACCTCGAAATCCTCTTCCATGAGGAGTTTTACAGGGCACCACCTGATGTCACCCTGGCCGACCTCGCCCGAATCTCGCAGCTACCGAGCGAATCGGCAGAAAAGTATATCGGCCGATTTAGAAACCTCAGGACTAGGTGCTCCACCAAAATGTCAGAGGCCGATTGCGTACCGATGGTGGTAAGAGGGATGAGTTTCGCCATGAGGGAGCATTTCGAGGGCCATAGGTTTCGTGACTTGTTCGAGCTAACGAACAGGGTGACGAGCTACGAAAGACTCCTCCAGGAGAAAGAACAGAGGAGAGGCGCATCTAAAGGGACCTATTACAAAGACCAGCTTGACGTGGCCGTGGTGTCCGACAGTGAGGATAGCGGTTCCGAAGATGAAGTCAACATGGCCGAATTTTTGGGAACGAAACCCCTGGAATGTTCGGCCTTGCGAAAGCCTGACTTTGTTAAGAGAAATAAAACTGCGGTGGTACAAAAGGAGTATTCGTTCGACCTGACCAAAGCGGACGACATATTTGATGCCTTGTTGAAGGATGGACAAATCGCCTTAAGCGAAGGTCATGCAATTCCACCGTCGGAGGAGCTGGTCGGTAAAGATTATTGCAAGTACCACAATTCCTGGAGGCACAGCACGAACAATTGCGTAAATTTCAGAAACGTGATCCAGAAGGCGATTAACGAAGGAAAACTTCTGTTCCCAACAAAGAAAGAGGCCGATGCTAAATACGTGTCTATTAACACCGTTCGGCCCCACTTTGATAGCTACCTAGAGCAAGGGCAGATACAAAGCAAGTGGAACCCTAGAAGACCCAAGCCGAGAGTAGAGACCGATGGTTCAAAGTGGCGAGGAGAAAAAGGACGACCTCAGCAACAGAAGAGGAAGCGATACAGCTCGCCCACTGCAGATATGACTTGCCCATCATGCAGTACGTGTTTTAAGGTCAAGGGAGGCGAGAACACGAGGAAGCATCCCAAGACCTTTAAACCGAAATCGCCCACAGAGCAGTGGCAGAGGCATGAGCCACAGCGGAGGCCTACCACTAACGTATTCAAGAGGATATTTCGGCCAATGGAGGAGACCCCTCGTATGACGAAAACCCAGAAGAGGCGAATGCAAAGGCTGCGACAAGAGTCGCGGGCGAATCACGGGGCAGAATCGGATCACAGAGAGCAGCGCGGAAATAGGCCAATAGTCGAGAGATTGGGGGCAAGGAACCAGGCCGATATGGATACCAAATCGCCTGATAGGCGAAATGCCAAGGTAAGGAGGGTATGGATGCCAAAAGGCGAGAAACAAGTGACCGATGTGGCCGTCACGGCAGTAGTTCACGAGGAGGACGAAGATTCCAGCGGACGATCGTCCTATAAGGACGTACTCGTATCGCATCAGGGTGGCCAGCTTAAAGCAAGATTGCCCAAAGACCGCGAGGTCGTCGTCTCGCACAAGAAGGGAGTGTTGAAAGCTTAGGTCCCGGTGGTGAGGGACGAATACGGAGTAAAGGTGGTCACGCTCCCCAACTCATACAGAAGTAAGCCAGGGCAGAAGGCGACATTGGAAGGCGATGTAATCGTGCCGGAAGGAGATAGCGCCGACAGTACCGCGGTAGTATCTCTTAGCAAGCCTCCAACAAGGATGACTAGGCACATTCGGCCATTGTACATCAAGGCCGATTTGAACGGGGTATCGATTAACAGGGTCCTTATTGATAACGGGGCTGGCGTTAACATACTACCGGCGAAAATGCTCAAAAAAACTGGGCATAACGCGGGATCAGCTTGACCCGACCGATGTTTACATGACTGACTTCGCGGGAGGCGAGACGCCGGCTGAAGGGTACATCACCCTCCGAATCAAGGTAGGGCGAGTAGAAACCGAAGAAGGGTTTTTCGTGGTCAACGCCCGGAGCAACTACAACATTTTGCTCGGCCGCGATTGGATACACTCCAACATGTGTATACCGTCGACCATGCATCAAATGCTCTTCATATGGCGAGATGACGGCGAGGCTGAAGTTGTTCAGGGCGACCCCAACCCCTTCGGCGAAGACCACAATGTGCTTGAAGCGCGTTTATATGATGAGGAAGTACGCAACATACAATCCCTCAGTTCAAAAGGAGAGACGAGCGTCCCTCGTCTGCTTGTTAACTCAGATCGGCCAGTATCAGTGACCCTCGGGGGCAAAGGCCGATCCACCATCCTCAGAGATTCACAATGATGGCACGACATAAAGAATTGAGGGAGAAAATTAGACAACTGACCTCGCTATATGATATTACATCGGCCGAGTGCATCTACGAGGACCAAGATCAAGACCCGACAGGATCATTGCGAATTGAGGACATACGGCTGGCAACCAGGAAACTAGAAGATGATCCCACCCAAGTACAAGACGACCTCTTCGAGGTGAATCTGGGGACAGATGATTCGCTGAAGCCGATATATATCAACGCAGGACTGGACGAGGGATTCAGAGAACAACTGGTCGCTCTACTCGTGGAGTTCTGCGACTGTTTTTCCTGGTCGTATGATGAGATGCCTGGCCTTGACCCTGATATCGCCGAGCATAAACTTCCACTGAAAAGTGGGTTTCGGCCATTTCGGCAACCTCCCCGGCGAATGTCCAGGGAAGTGGATACTCTCATCCAGGATGAGATTAAGCGGCTGGAAGATGCCAAGTTTATTCGGGAAGCCCAGTACACCGAATGGCTCTCTAACATCGTACCAGTGATGAAGAAAAACGGGAAGCTAAGAGTATGCGTAGATTTTCGAAACCTCAACCTGGCCACACCCAAGGACGAATACCCGATGCCGGTGGCCGATATGCTAATCGACAGGGCAGCTGGACACACGATACTCAGTTTCCTCGATGCGCACTCTGGATACAACCAAGTTCCAATCAGCAAGGAGGACATCTCCAAAACGGCTTTTAGATGCCCCGGGCCGATCGGAGCGTACGAATGGGTAGTGATGCCTTTCGGCTTAAAAAACGCGGGGCAACATACCAGAGGGCGATGAACAAAATGTTCAGGGGCCTTAACTGCCTTGAGGTTTACATCGACGATGTCGTAATCAAATCAAATACCGGCGAAATCCATCTGGCCGACCTCCGAAAAGGTTTCGAACGTATACGACGCAATGGGTTAAAGATGAATCCTCTGAAATGCGCATTCGGCGTTTCGGCTGGAAACTTCTTGGGTTTCTTGGTTCACCAGCGGGGAGTAGAAATAGACAAGAACAAAGTCAAGGCGATTATCAATGCTGAACCACCCAAAACCAAGAAGCAGCTCCAGAGGCTCATCGGTCAAATCAATTTCTTAAGAAGATTCATAGCGAACACAGCGGGCCGACTTCGCAGCTGGAGTGTTTTGCTGAGAGGAAAAGAGGCCGATGAGTGGATATGGACGGACGAGCAACAGAGGGTGTTCGACGATTTGAAAGGTTACTTGGAAAAACCTCCGGTTATGACCCCTCCAAAGCCGAATAAGCCGTTGTTACTATACCTATCGGCTGCACGCGAATCCCTAGGATGTATGCTCGCCCAAGAGGACGATGGGGTCGAGAGAGCAGTCTACTATTTGATCCGAGGACTGACGGACACAGAGATTCGCTATACCGACATAGAAAAAATGTGTCTATGCCTGCACTTCACATGCTGCAAGCTGCGATACTATATGTTGCCGGTCGTAGTGTACGTATTGTCCCAGACCGATATCATTAAGTATATCTTATCGAAGCCATACCTGAGGAATCGGATTGGAAAATGGGCGATTGCTATGTCCGAATTTACGTTGGTGTATGTTTCCCAAAGAGCAGTAAAAGGACAAGTGTTGGCAGATTTCTTGGCCGATCACCCTGGTATTACCCTCAAGGAAGAAACAGTCACGTTCGGCGACGTCACCACATGGGAGATGTGGTTCGATGGGTCCAGGACAAGCCAGGGGGCAGGCGCAGGAGTACACATCGTCACACCCTTGGGGACATCCTACCAGTTGTCATTCAGACTCCAGTTCGAATGTACCAACAATCAGGCAGAATACGAAGCCCTAATTTTCGGCCTTGAAATCCTTGCCGAACTGGGGGCAAAAACAATCAACGTCAAAGGCGATTCGTTGTTAGTCATTAAACAAGTAACTGGGGAGTTCAAATGCGAATCCGAACTGCTGGTGAGGTATTGCAATAAGGCAAAGCATCTCATCGAAGGCTTTCAGGACACAAGGATGGAATACACAGAGAGAGCCGATAATGTTGTCGCGAATGATTTAGCCCAGCACGGTAGTGGGTACAAAACGAATCTCTGCTTGGACACAATAGAACGAGACATGCCAAATCTACATACTGGGGGCATCACCATCGACGAAAGAATATTTTCGGCCTACCAACTTGATGTTAACCAAGATTGGAGAATTGAAGTCCTGAGTTGGTTCGAGAAGCCAGACCATACGAATAGAAGGTTGAGAACCTTGGCACTAAACTATGTAGTTCTAGCGGGCGAACTATATAAAAAGGGCTTTGAAGGGCTACTCTTCAGATGTATCGGTCCTAAAGAAGCAATGCTAGCAATGGCCGAAGTTCACGAAGGAATAGCCGGTGCTCACCAAGCGGGCCCTAGAATGAGATGGTTAATCCACAAATATGGCTTCTATTGGCCGAAGATGGAACAGGACTGCATAAGATACGCTAAGGGGTGCGAAGCTTGTCAGAAAGCTGGCCCTATACAACATGTCCCGGCCGAGGAACTACACTCCATCATCAAGCCATGGCCGTTTAGAGGATGGGTGGTCGACCTCATAGGGAAAATATATCTTGGCTCGTCTGACGGCCACACTTTCGTTATCATCGCCACTTGCTATTTCACTAAGTGGGTCGAGGCCAAACCCTTGAAGTCACCAACACAAGAAGCTGTGATCAAATTCTTCAAAGAATATATCGTCCACAGACATGGATTACCCGAATCAATAACCACTGACCAGGGGACGATGTTCACAGGAGGCGATATAGTTTGGTGGGCTTCTCAGATGAAGGTTAAAATGTTACATTCAACACCATACTACGCCCAAGCCAACGGACAGGCCGAAGCCACGAACAAAGCGATCAAGCTTATAGTTCAGAAAATGATTGAAGAAAACCCGAGACAATGGCATGTGCTTTTGTCAGAGGCAGTTTGGGCGAACAGGACCAGCCAGAAGTCAGCCACCGGGACTTCGCCCTTCAGATTGGTGTATGGTTATGATGCAATGTTGCCAATGGAGCTGACAGTCACGTCTACTCGCCGCAGATACCAGAACAAATTGTCCAAAGACGATTACTTCGACAAAATGGTGATAGATACTCTGGACCTCGACGAAGAACGTTTGACGGCGCTAGATCACATCGAAGCTCAGAAAAGAAGGGTCGAGAGAGCTTATAACAAACGGGTTAAACGAAAGACATTTATGGTAGGCGATATAGTATGGAAGGCAGTCTTGCCTATCGGACATAAAGATACTCGGCTCGGAAAATGGAGCCCGAATTGGGAAGGCCCCTTTATTGTGGTCAACAAGTTAACAGGCGGAGCATACTTGTTGGCAGATATTGATGGGGAAGAACACGACAGGGCGATCAACGGTCAGTTCCTGAAAAAGTACGTTCCTAGCTGTTGGGAGGGCGTAGACCGTCGGTTATTTGGAGCCGACGAAGAGTAGTGCTGTTTGTAACTTTCCGCCGAGCATCCTGGAATGTTAAAATTCACGGAGTATGCGGCGAATATAGGTAAACGCCGATCATTTGGTAGTACCATTTACGTTTTCGGCGTTTCACATTAGTTGAGTTTTTTCAACGGGTCCTCCGTTTTTCTCAACATCTTGTAATTATTTTTTAAATAAATAACATTATTTCGTATCGGACTAACTATGGGCCGATAATATGAAAATAATCAGACAAGGTGCGAATAAATGGTAAAACTTTCGGCTCTGTGGCCGAATGAACATTAAAATTGCAAAAAACAAGATGCGGCCCTCAGGCCGATCAAAGGGTACTAAAATTCGGAACTAACGTAAAAATACAAAATTATAAAATTGTTCTGGACTTAAAAATTAAAAGTGGCTGAATATGTCGCCCAGCTCGCTGCGGAGAGTGCTGAATTGGGTACGAGCTTCAGCCACCTTAGGCTTCAAATTAGCAATGCCCTGCTTCAGCTCGCTTCGGCTCTTCTTCACACCAACACCCTCAAGAAGGTCTTTGTCCATAGACGCTTCGAGCTCACCAATAGCTTTTTCTTCGGTTTCCAGCTCCAGCTTCAGGGCAGCGACTTTGTCCCTTAGATTCTTGGCATTGTCTCGGCGAGACTTGAGAGTTGAGATAGCCGATTTTACATTCACATTCAACCCTTCAAGCTTCTCCTTGGCAACGTTCTCCTGGGCGACCAGCTCGTCATAATTGGACTGAATAGTGGTCGATTCAGCATAGATCGCCCGGAAAGCTGGGAGCGACGCAGAAAGCTTGACCATTGCACCTCGAGCTTTCTCACTGAGAACTTCTGGGGGAGCATCGGCCAAGGCAGTTGCCGACTTCTGAAGTCGCTCAAGATCCTTTGGCGATTTGAAAAGAGTAGTGCCTTGGGACTTCAGCTCAGAGATGACGTCTAGATGATCGCCCCAGTTTTCGGTAGAACCGCTGGTAACTTCATGCATTTCACTCTCTGGAAGGGGCGAATTGTCTTCTTCGCTGTCAGAATCCAGGAAAGCCGCCGCCTTAGCTGCCACGTCATCATGATCGGCAGGAGCGTCATCAGGAATCTGCCAAGTTTTGCCACAGTAAAATATCAGCTGCGAATTTACTATTAGGGCGAGAAGTAATCGATAAGGGATACCTTCATTTTGCTGGCATCGATGCGAGCTGGTAAGTTGGCCAGAGATGAGCTCAGCGGCGACAGCAATGTTGGCAGCGGCGAAAAGGTCAGCATCTGGGATACGGTAAGGGTTGTCTCAGAAGGGTTTGCTTCAGAAGGGGTCTTTTGTGATAAGGACTGATGAATTGAACGGCCTTCATCCCCGGTCTGCTCATCGGCCGTCTCTGTATCGCCCCTTGAAGAGGAGTGGGCGTTGGGTTGAGACGGAGCTTCCTTGGGAATAGGGTCAAACATACGCGACCCCGTCGTTTCCTTCTTCGCCTTTTTGGCCTTCGGCTCTTTTTTGGACGGTTTCTTGGCAGGGCGTTTTTGTCTCGCCTTCTTCGCTTCGACATCTCCCTCGCCATCGGTGTCAAAGGCGTCCCCTTTGTTCCATCGAGGCACGCCAACTGAAAGACAAAACAAAAATTAGCAGGCAAATAATGGCCGAAACTGTTAGGGGAATTCAAATAAAAAGACATGTTTACCTGGTATTCTATCATAACCAATTCGAACAAGTTCATTTATCGCCTCAGCATCAGATGGGCATCTGATGCCGGTATAGGTCACACCTTCAATTGTTATTTCGGGCTTTCGTTTTTTTACCCTTTTCTTTGGAAGTTTTATGGGGTTGGGTGTAGACATATTGACTTTAGGTACTGGTGGACTTTTATATTTAAATTTTGGGCGAATATGGGCAAGATAAAATTCGTAGGAATATTTACCTTCATAATGCTCTTTCCAGACCTTTTTCATTTTTTCGTCGTATTTCTGCCTAGTCATTCGCCTATGGCGCTGCATCCTAAGGTTCATGCCAGGGCGATCTAGTGGGTCGTATTTAAACTTATAAAAACGCTCAAATTTAGCTATTTCAAAAAGGTGAAAGAGATTACCTTCATATTGGGGGCGTTTTGGTGCCTGCAAAAGAAACAGATCGGCATGAGTAGGGTTTCGAGATAAAGGAGGTAATTGAAAATTATGAAGACTTAGTATTTCTTTGGGCGAGAGGTCGAAGAAAGACTCGATAACTGAAGCCCACCAGCTTTCATATTCGGAGGTACAGGAAGGGGAAATAGAAGGGCGAGATATTTCAGAAATAGGGGGAAGATAAGCCCTGTTAAGGCGAAGAATAAATTGAAGGTCAGGGTAATCTTCGATTGAAGGTTTATAGGTCCGCGATTGTTGACGGAGATCAACAAAGGACAGGGAATTCCTTGACAATAGCCGAATTGACGGGCGACGTAGTTAGGGCAATAGGCTTCGATGCTACTACGATTATATTCTAAGCCGGCGATAAGATTTCGGGACTTCAGAGAACTGCCCCAATATTGGCCCCCTTGCTTTAGCCACGGATCGGCTTTAGCCTCATCTGTATCTTCACAATCCCAGGCGACGAAAAGCCATGAAGGGAGATATTTCAGGTTGAGAATCGGGCAAAACAGTTCCGAAGCTCTAACGGAGTTGGTGAAAACCTCCAACACATCCAGCACGTGAGGCAGGCGAGTACCAGCGGCGATTAATTGGTAGCCGCAAAGTTCGGCCTTGATCTGAGGGCCGAACTCAAATAGTTCAGGGAAGTACAAGGCAAGCCACAATTGCAACACCCACAGGGGCCCGCTTGGGCATTGAAAGATCCTCTTGTCACCATGAGGGGCGATCTCATTAAGGCTTCGGTACAGATGGGCGAGCATGAATTCCCCAAGGTTGCATTTTCGCCCTTCAGCAAGAGTAGCGGCCAGGGTGAAACAGTCTATAGTCACTCTGAAGGAGGAAGTGCAGAGGACGAACTTGGCTATGAAGAAGGCAAGGAAGGCAATGTGTTCCTTAACATCGGGCTTGTAATATTCTTCGCCCATGAACAGTTTAATGAAGGGGCCGTAGCTTCGTTGAGCCTTTGTCAGTTTGAATGGGGGCACTTCGGCGTCTAGATTGGGCGATATACGTTCGCCGATGATTGGGATATTGAGGATGGCCGCCATGTCCAGTAGAGTGATCGTCATCATGCCGAACTTGAAACAGAAGCAATGGACGGCAGTTGACCAGAAGAGAGAAGCGCCCATGATGTAGTGCTTTGCTATCGGCCTGCTTGCCTTACAGAGGTTGATCATGTTATAAATGCCGATATCTTTCCATAGTTGGCCGAAGTGAGGTTTTAGTCTGGTGACCCATTCTTGGTACCCTTTGTGTTCAGTCGGCCAGTTTTGGAACATGGTGTTTACCCAGACAGATGATTGGTGAGGGAGCGAAAAACGAGGTGGTACTTCTTCATGAAATGGGGTAGCAATGTCGCACAGATGGCTGGGCGAAACAAGAATTGGACCGACGCATTCTTGATTGTCACTAGTTTTTATTATTACCTGAAAGTCTGTATTCGGAGCTGCAGTACGGATCTCGGTAATCTTATCGGTCACTTGGGAGGCGATGGTATCGTTGGGGGCAGCCATGGTAACTGTAGAGAACGGAGATACCTCAGTTAGGCGAATGATTAAAAGAGGCGAATCAAAGTCAAGAGAGGCTAGGGCGAAAACTTACCAGAAAAGACTTGGTGAATTACTCGAGGTTGCTGAGGAGAGAGAAAACTTGATAAATGCAGAGAGAGTAGGTAAGTGATGAAATGAGATGGTGTTTTTCTTAAAAGACAAAATCAGAGGAAGCGGAGAGGTCATGGGACCAGGACGTGGCATCGTGGAGGACAGTTGGCGATGACGTGGCACGAAGGGGGTACCGAAGAGTTAATAGATGCGCACCCCTTTAGATTTTCTCCTCAGAGTTTTGGGCCTTATTGCTGGGCCAAGTAGTACCAGGGGGGAAGGAAAAGAACAAGCCCAAAATAATTGTTTCAAGCTTGTTGGGGGCATTGTTTACACCGGCCCAGGAAATTACCGGATAGAACTTCATGTGGGCTTATCAGGGATTCAGGCCCAACGAAAAGCCTGTTTATTATTGCTTTTTCTATTTTATAGGAATTTGTAGCTCATTAGGAGTGATTCTCTATTAGAGTTTTAGTCTTAGTTGGATTAGGAGTCTTGATTGTGAGGAGCTATAAATAGCTCAGAGCTTCATTATTTTTGTATCAACAAATCAATCAATCAAAAACCAAGCCCAGTGCTTTTTATCTCGCAATCTCCGGATTGTTTTAATTTAGGAGTAGTTTTCGGTATTAATCTCGCCTGAGTTCATAACTCCCAGATTATTACTCTTTAAATCACGTGGTTAAGTGTTTTTAACCAAACAAGCCCTGCGAATATCTACATAGGTTCGTTAAAGCATCAAACCTCAAACCGATCCCGATTATAAATTCAAAGATTCGAGTCCGGAATATTTCCAGGCGAACACCAATACAGATATTTGTATCAAACCAAAAATTTAAATATTAGCGTTTGCATATAAAAAATTATAAATAAAAATATTTATCTTTTTATGTATATAATATAAAAGTAATTAAATATTTTTTTTAAAATTATTCTTACTAAAATTTAATATTTGAATATTTTTTGTATAATTTGATTTTGGTAAATATTATTAAATAAAATTATTCAATAGTTTTTTCTTTTTTTTTTTTTTTTTTTTTTTGATAATTGAGGGAGGAGGAGCGCATGTGAGAGAAATTGAACTCACGATTTTGACAGTTTACTGTCTAGTGCTTATACAATTTGAACTATAGTTCGTTGGTTGTTTATTTTTATTTAACTTTAGTAAAAGCTAATAAGTACACTATGTTGTATAATAGATAAAAGTAATGTATTGATTAATTTTTCAAATGAATTCAAATATACTTATTTGGTTATTTAATTTGTCTTATCAAAAATTATAAAAACAAAAGAAAAAACTCGGTCATAGATAAATAATCCTAATGAATTTTCAAACTGTACAAAGTGTATTTTATACATTATATTTATAAAAAAAATCAATTGTTTATTAAAAAATACATAATCAACTGAAAAGTTACCAAAGAGCAACTACAAAGCAATCAAAGAGCAACATACAAACAACCAAAGAGCAACATAAAAAAAGTAAGAATATCAAATATCAAGTGAAAATAATTTCACACCACATAATAAAAAAAATACAACTCTATTATCTATAAAGAACTGAAAATATATTCAAATTGCACAAAGTACTTTTTATGCATATCATATTTACGAAAATTAATTAGTTTGTTGAAAAAATCCTACAAATATATAAAAAAAGTAACCAGAATGCAACTGTAATTCACTATAAATATTACAGCCCTCATTTTATTTATGATTGTAACGATATATTCCGATGCTTAGACTTCTTTTGAGGTTTTAGCGTTCGTTTTATTTTTTGCATATCGCATCTTGTGGTGGAGCTGATATAATCACCATTTATTAAAAAAAAAGAACGACATTGTTATATATATATATATATATAATTATAATTAAAAAGAATTTTGAAATTACATAAAATATTCTTTATTCAAAATATTACACTTAAAATCTCTTTTTGTTTTAAAAAGTAATATTGGAACAAATTTTGCATAAATCTTATGTAAATTAATATCTCTAAACCAAATGTACAAAAAATATAAAATATGAAAAAGACAAAATTGTAATTTATATTTGATAACAAAATTCTGAATTATTGTATAATTTTTTATATAAGTAAAATAAATAATAAAATATAGATATTTTTATAAAGAAAATTAATATTAAAAAGTTAAATAAAAAAATAAAATAACAAATACTTTTATAATATGTATTATTTTTTTATCTTCAAAAAAAATTGAAGAAAAAGAAATTATAGTTACAAAGAATAAAATGAAAAAGAGAAGCACAGTTGGTCAAGAAAGAAAATGAAAAAGAGAATGATACAAAACAATATAAAAGAAAGGAATAGAAATGAAAATTAAAATTAGGAAAAGCGCACGCTTGATATCTTATATCTTAAGAAGGTATGTTTGCAAAGATTATAAAAAATGGAATAGAGCATATCATTTCCTCTTTTTAAAGCACTGCCTGGGTCTAAATTTAATGGGCTTCCTTCAGTACAACAGTCCATAAAGATAATACCTCAAATCCACCCTTTACAAATAGAAGACTGAAACGTGAATAAGTTTTTAATTTATTTATTAAAGTTTGTATTCCCTTAAACCCAACCGAATTAATCAAGATAAAATCTGAAAAAATACTTTTTTTTGAGTAATATAATTTTCTACTTTAATAAAAGAAAAACAAAAAAAATATCTCATCCTTTTGATAGATTTATTTTTTTACTCTAAAATATGTTTATATTATAATTATACCTACACATTATTATTTTACTCTAATTATATATATTTTATTTTATGTGACACCTGTTATTTTTCTTTCTTTTTCTCCTTCTTTCTCTCTTTTTTCTCTCTTTTTTTTTCTTTGATTTTTTCTTTGCTATATTTTTTTCTTTTTTAATTTTTTTTCTCTATTTTTATTCTTTTCTTCTTCGTCGTTCTGCCGTCATTTCACCGTCCTTTCATATTTGATTTTAGCGATTTGTTTCTGTTGGTACAAAAATTGAATTTGAAAAGATAAGGAAAAGAAAAGTGTTAAGTGAGAGTAAAGAGAGTATTGTGGAAATCCCAAATTGCTTAGGAGAGCTCATTTAATTGAGCTTATAAGGTTGATCTCTCACACTTGGGTTTGGGCCCCAAGGGGTACCCAGTTTTGTGAACGGGTTAGGAGTTACATCCTACCCGATTTACCGCACGCGCGCGCGCCGTCCGGCCTGCCTGGTCTGGTTTTAGCACTTAATAAATTTTTTATTTCTGAAATCTTTTTGTAACGGTTTTATTTTTGAATAAAACACAATCCCTGATTTTTCTCCCACGATTTGACTATCTCATTTATTAAAGGAAAACGTTTTGATTTATTTATTTTGACCGCTTCAGTTTTCTATCAGCTATAAACTGCTGTCTTCCCCATCAGAAAAACAGATCTTTTACAACAGCTATTTTATTAAAACAAAAACACAGATTCTTGAGCAATAATTAGAAAGGTGTAATTGACCGCTGAATACAATGCAGTATTCATCGGAGTTAGGCTGTTATTGTAACATTATCATATAACATTGCAGTATGATAACTAGATGATAATGAAGTATGATAAGGTTATGATATATGGATGATAACGTACGTGAAAATATAATTACAAAAAGATTCATAATATCAGTGATAACCAGATGATAATTAAATAATAAAACTATGATAATAGTATGATAATATAATATATATATATATGTGGAAAATAATACATAAAAATTATGATAATGTGAATATAATAGTATGATAAGGTTTTTATTGATAATAAAATGATAATGGTATGATAATATGATACCTGCATGAAAACAATTTACAGAAAAATTATGATAATAAAATGATAATAATCTGCTACATACGATACTAATAATAGAATTGATAATAAGATGACAATGCAATATGATACATTGATAATTATATGATAAGGTGAAACTATGATAATCATATGACAATGTAATACTGTGATAATTATATAATAATATGATATTGTAATTTTGTCTAATATTATCCAGCAATATCATCACATTATCATATAAAAATCTGCTACATACGATATTGATAATGACATGATAATAAGATGTCAATGCAATATGATACACTGATAATCACATGCTAAGGTGAAGTTGTGATAATCATATGATAAGATGATACAGTGATAATCATATGATAAGGTGATAATGTGATTTTGTCTTATATTATCCAGCAGTATCATCACATTATCATATAATAATCTGCTATATACGATACTGGTAATGACATGATAATAAGATGAAAATGCAATATGATAAACTGATAATTACATGCTAAGAAAAAGCTGTGATAATCATATGATAAGGTGATACAATGATAATCATATGATAATGTGATACTGTGATTTTTTATTTAGTTCATATAATTTTTGAATATGCTATTAAAATAATAAAATATTTAAATAGTATTATATATTTTTAAATTATAAAATATTTGATAATACTAAAATAAATAAAAAGAAAATATTTTATTTATTGGTAATTTATAACCTGCATATTTGTTAATTTAAAGTATGAAGAAATAAAGAATAGTAAAAAAGTAAACAAAATAAAATATTGAAAAAACAAACGTCAGGTATGTATTGAGAGAGAGGGGGAGAAGGTGTCAGATTGCATGTGCTATATATTAGAGTAAAAATATAAATATTTAAATATGGAGAGTAAAAAAATAAAAAAGCCAAAATTTTAAAGTATTTTTGGTATCTTTCTGTGTTGGAGTAAGATTTCCTATTATTTTTTTATTTTAGATAAATACCTAATTTTCTCATTAATTAATGTTTAATCAAACTAAATAAATTTTATAAAAATTAAACATTTTAAATTAAATTATATTAGTTGGCTTGATTGATTTTTCAGTTCAGTTAGATTCAGTTTTTTTAATTATATAATTCTTTTATTTATTTAAAATCCAATTAAATAGAAAAATTATTTTTTCAGTAATTTTAATTTGAAATTAATTTAATTTGTATTTTGCACACCTCTAACAAGAGCAGTGAAAAAAACAAATATGTCGATGACCCAAGAATATGGATAGGGATGTAAATGAACCGGATAAGAGCTCGATTTATGTTCGTTCGTATTATAATTAAATCGAGTTCGAACTTGATTTTATGTTTATTAATTTAAACGAATCAAACATGAACATAGTGGTGTTTGACTATTTATATTCACGAACAGTTCGTTTCATTTTTTGTGAACGAGCATGATTAAGAGTTTATGGAGGAGTTCGTATAGGAGCTCGATACAAATTCATGAATCGGCTCATATAAAGACTTGACAAAAAGTTAGCATAGCTAATCATATTTAAATTAAAATATAAAATATTCTTTTAATACGTTGAAATTAAACAAATATTACATAGTTGTAAAAATAAATAAACCACCTAGTTTTGGTTCATGTTTGTATTTTTTCGTTTACCTACTAACACAAGTTTGTTTGTGAGCTTCACTCCAAGAAAACAGTCATTTATCCGTTGTTAAATGGCTGAATTCCGTCACTAAACTTGTTTAGCGACGGATTAACGACGGACAAGGTCCGTCACAACATCCATCGCAACATTTCTGGTCGCAAAACTAAACAACGACAGAATGAAAAATTTTGAGACGGATTTTTAAAAAATTAGCGACGGATTTAAATCCGTCACTAATTTTTAAAAATTAAAAAAATTAATCTTTTAATTAAAATCGTAAAATGAAATATTATTTAATTAGTCGCCCACAGTCGCCAACCCACCCGCTATACACCACACACTGTCACCCACCCGTAATTCTCGCAAATTTCCCAACTTTCCACCCATCCTTCATATTGCTCCACCCCAATCCTTTTTAACCCTGTAGTTCCCCGTGTGTAATTCTATCTTAACCAACTCAGATTCTTACTATATATCTATATATATATTATATATTATATTTAAATATAAATCAAACTAACAAAACGTTACTCTCGCAAATTACTCTCATATTATAAAATAATAAATTTTTATACTAATAATTTTTATATAAATAATTAATAAATAATGTTTTAATTTCTAATTAAATTATTACTTTTACACTTTACTCCCGCATTCTAATATAATTATTTTTAATAAATAATTTTTTTTCAATAAATAATTTTTTTAATAAATAGTTATTTTTAAAAAATAATTATTTTTTTAACAAATAATTATTTTTAATTAATAATTATTTTTTAATAAATAATTATTTTTAATTAATAATTATTTTAATAAAAATATACTTTTAGCGACGGATTTCACAATCCATCGCTAAAAGTAAGCTTCTAGTAACAGATGTAATATTCTGTCGCTAAATGTCTTACTTTTAGCGACGGATTTAAAAGTGTAAAAAACTGGCGGGGTTCGTCCGCCAATATTTTTTTTAGGATTTAGCGACGAATTTTAAGTCCGTCGCTAAATCGTCGCTAAATTATATTTTAGCGATGGATTTATCGACTGTTCGATCGACGATGGGGGACTTTATATAGTATTTCATTATAAAATTAAGACGATCTAATAACGAATCAGTAATAATTTGATAAAGGAATTAAGGTAAAACTTACTTTGGGTCCCTAAAATATACGGTTTTAGTTTATCATATCTCTCAACTTTCATTTGGCTTCCTAAAATCTCTAAATTTTTATTTTTCGTCTAGCCATTGCTGGAATGCCTCTGACCTTCGACTTTTTTCGTCCATCTACGGGACACCTCCATCGCTTTAACCTCCAACCCTCGATTTTTTTGCGGTAACTTGGGCTCTTATTTACTCTAGCCTTAACTAGATTTGTCCCTGTACGGTTATAAATATTAGTATAATGTTTAAAGTTTTATATAAAGCAATTGCTCAGAATTTTAAATTACAAAAGTTCATATTAAAATGATAGAATAAACTAAAATCTTTAATTTAATACAATTATTTGAAGAAATGTCAAAAGTATTTTCTTTGGCAGTCCACTTAGCCGTCCATGATTAACGAACACATAGTAGATAGTATTAGGAAATAGACAGCATAGAAGAAGAGGGAAAGATGTCATACATTCTCTTTATAAACAATAAATATATTCCAAAACAAAGATAATATTCAAAAAAATAAATTATTAAAATTAAGATTAGCAAAAAAACATTTGGATCAATGTTATGACTTGTATGTAGGGGTGTCAAAATGGGTCATGACACGATAACAC
Source organism: Mercurialis annua (assembly GCF_937616625.2). Lineage (NCBI taxonomy): Eukaryota > Viridiplantae > Streptophyta > Magnoliopsida > Malpighiales > Euphorbiaceae > Mercurialis > Mercurialis annua. Next base: position 49,357,034 of record NC_065570.1, on the reverse strand, counting down.
GATTCGTCTAACCCGTAAGTTTGGCGAATCCGGGTTGAAGTTTAGCGGGTTCGTGTTGAAAACGTGTCAACCCGTTTATGACACGAAATAAATGGGTGGTGTCACGGGTTGACTCGCGAACCCATCTAACCCACCTAACCCGTTTATAAATTCTATTATTTATAATAATATAAAAATAAAATAGTTATAATCATAAAAGATATATAATAAAATTACTAAATTAATTAGATTAATATTTTCTCATTCAATCTTCATTAAAAAAAATTAGATTAATATAAAAATAAATTAATTATATTAAATTTCACAGTTTGAAAATTAATTGATAAATTTGAGGTTAAAATTATCTTTATATGATTTAAAAAATTCTTAAATGTTAAGTGGGTCGTGTTAGTCGTGTCGTGTTAGCCGTGTAATTGTGTTAATCGTGTTACCCATTTATCTTAACGTGTTAATCGTGTCGTGTCGTGTCACTCGTTTAAAATTCGTGTCGTGTTAGGGTTGGAAATATTGAAACGATTAGTTAAATGGGTCGTGTTCGTGTTGACCCTAATCATGTCACCAGAGTGGGTCGACACGACACGAACACGACCCGCCAACCCATTTTGACACCCCTACTTGTATGATTGTGAATTTTTTTTATAACATATGATTAGTGATAGAACATGGTCGGTCCTATAATTGCTACTCTTCTCTTATTTATTTCTAATCATAATGCTTAGGTCCACCATTTCCCCATATTACCTACTTAATTTTCTATTAACCTTAACAACTCATTTCGTCTTTTGTCTCATCTAATTTGATAAATATATGAGATCAGATTAATTAAACAAGGCTAAATAAATCCTAAATTCTTTATATTATTAGCATTTATTTTTGTTAATCCTTAACAAATATTTTATATAATTAAAAAAATTAACAAATATTTTATATAATCTAAAAAAATTCGTTAAGCATTTATTTATATATTCGTGGTCTTTTTGGCATGAAATGTTGTGTTTCATGTCAATCAAAACAACAACGTTCTTTGGACAAAATTTTGTCCAGACCATATACATATCAAATAAATAGTCAAATGACTGCTTAATTTTAATTTTTTGTTAAAAATTAAGTAAAATAAAGGGTTAATTATATATAAAATCACCACCGTCATACGAAATTGCAAAAATAGCACGATCTTTAAAATGTGGCAATTCAGGGCATCACATTTCATTTCTTTTCAAAAACAACATATGAACATTTTAGTGGCATTTTTGCTGACGTGGCATGACACATGGCTCTCCCATCGGATGTTCAAGTCAGCAAAATTTTATCTAAAAACGTGCCCATGTTGTTTTTGAAAAGAAACGAAAGGTGATGCCCTGAATTGACACGTTTTAAAGGTTGCGTTATTTTTGAGAATTCTTGTAAAGGTGATTTTATATGTAATTAACCCTAAAATAAAAGTTAAGGATTTTATGATGAACTTATCCATAAATATAAGTGTTGTTCAGCAAACTGTTAGATCGTGTGTTCGGTTCCTCCCACAATGTGATGTTAATTAACAATGACTATATATTATGCCTCTTTAGATAAATGTCTATAAAAAGTGAAATATTCCCACAAAAACGCCAAGGTTTTCTTTTTAAAAATACAATTTTTATTTCTTTTGCAAAAATGACTTTTTTTATCCTCAATTTTTTTAATCTCAATACGATTTTGGTTAACAAGCGGTATACAAACAGGTTAATAACGGTATAATAAAAGATAATTTATGTTTTAAATGTACAATTTAAATTTACTAAAAAATAATTAATGATATACTAAAAATCAATTAACTATAAATTTATCAGCGGTTTACTCACGGTTTTCTAACGGTATTCTAAAAATAATTTTTTTTAGAAGTGTTGTTTGTTTAAAATACACAATGTGATTTTACCAACAATTTATTAACCATATATTCAAAATAAAAATTATTACAAATTTACCAATGATTAACCCAGCATTTACTAACATTGGAAAGTACTTAGTAAAACATTAGTAAACCTCCATTTCTATTAAACTAATGTTGTTTGTTGTAAATCCCTCCGCCTTAGTAAACCATTGGTTAACTAACAAGAAAACCATTACAACGGCCACCGTCAGAAAAAACAAGATTATTGGTGTACCATTTGTAAACCATTGGTTAACTCCTCCGCCTTCACCATCGTAACGGCTACCATTAGAAAAAACTTACATCGTGCTTTTTCAAATCTAAAATTATTGGTTAACCAACAACAAAATCGGTCATAGAATTACAAATCAAAAACATTTTCTTCGTTAATATGCGGATCTGATCTCTGTTGTTCATCATGGCGGCAGTAGGTCATCCATCTCTGACTGGTGCTCCTTCAAGACTCACGGCGGCTTGGAAATCCACGGCAACAACTGCTCCCTCTTCAATGAATAACAACATCTGCAATTTTTTAAAAACAACAGCCATCTCTTCACTACAGCTTGGAAATTTGCGGATCTGACCCAATCTTGCAATTTCAGACTTGCCATTACAATCGCCTCTCGGCAGCAGAGATCTGCACATGGAGATTAAAAAAAATGAAAACTAGAGCCATGAAGTTGAAAGAGTAATAAACCAGAAAAACGTATCAGAATATCTTGAGGTGATGCAGGCTCAAAGACAGCCGCGACGGATGAGTAGGGGATTGGAGGCCTGATTTGGTGACAATTGAACGGCGGCTGGCAGGAGGCAGTAGATCATCGGCAGCTGGCAGGAGGAAGCATACCTGCGGTTGATTGTTGAATGAAACTAAATATGTTTGCTGCAAAATCAAACCATAAAAAATTAGATAAACATATTTATGAAAAAAAAAGTATATAAATCAGAAAAGAAAAGAACAAAACATACAAATCAAAAAGCAAAATCACCATCGTAAGTTTGAGATCAATTAAATTTTTTACCGTGTTTCGTGTAATAAAGCCTACTTCCTCCGTCCCGTTTAAGAAAAAATAAATCTTTTTTTTGTGTCACATAAGAACAAATTATAGTTTTTGTGCCATTTTATAAGAAATTCTCTCTTATATCCCTATTTTATCTTTCTATAATTAAAGCTAATACTTTACACACAAACTATAAGACAATAATTAATAAGGGTAAAATAAGAAAAACCAAAAGTAATTAATATTTTTTTAATTTATGTGTAAAAAGGATATGTCCCTTCTTAAATGAGACGGAGGGAGTTTTAATTATGTGAATGGATAATTATAGTTTATGAATGAAAAAATTCATTTTCAGATCCTTAAACTATACCTGTTTTGTTTATCTGGTCCTTAAGCTATTTTTTGTTCTTATCTAATCCTTTAACTTAACAAAACACCATGTTCCAGTCCGAATTAGCAAAAACGACGCCGTTTAGGGTATGAATTTGCATTTTCAAAAATAACGAAACAACGTCATTTTTATCATCCAGAGATTTAAAACTGCATTTTCGCTTAATTGAAAGACCAGATAAAAATAAAAAAAAGTTTAAAAACCAGATAAATAAAACGGATGTAGTTTAAACACCTGAAAATGGATTATTCTTTTATGAATATCATAGTCATTAATATTATTTTTCTTACATAAGTGTTTTTTATACAGCTGATCAAGTGCTGATATCAACACCTGGTCATGATCTCCACTAATTAAAACCCACTTCCTCATTTTTTTATCATTAATATTCAAAATTTGAAAACAATAAACCCTTTGTTCATTCAATAGCACCTATCATATTTAGTGGGTGTTTGGTTCAACTTTTTGGTGGAGCTTTTCAAAAAACTTCATTAAAGTGTTTGGTGAGAATTTTCTAAAAGCTTTTTAGAGCTTTTTAAACCTCCAACAGCTGCTTTTTAAAAAACTCCATTTTGGAGCTTTTTGCCAACAGTTGATAGCTTTTTAAATATTTTTATTTATTTAGACAAAACTACCCCTATTATGATATATTGTTTTTTAATATATATATATATATATATTTATTTAAATTATTTTAAAATACTTTAATAATTTTTACATTTTCTAATATTATTTATTTATATTAAAAAAACAATAACTTAATTATTTTTTAAAATAAATCATAATTTTATCAAAAAATATATTTTAATAAGTTAAACTAAACGTTCCTTTTTATAAAAAAAATAATTTTTAATATTTTTATTGAATATTATATAATATAATATATTTATAAATTAATAAATAAAAATAAAAATTATGTCCTTTAGGGTCATTTTATATATAAACAGCAACAGTTAATCAAATCTCACCAAACACGTATGGTCTATCAGCTATCAGCTACCAGCCAACAGTTAATAGCTAACAGCTATCAGCTATAAGAAACAGCTGAACCAAACAGCCCCTCAATTAGTAATATATTTATATGATTATATCATTAACTTATAGTACCAAACTACCAATAAAAAAGGTTCAATGGTAAAAGTTTATTTAATTATAAAAAAAATGTAAATCAATTATAATTTAATTAATTTGCAAAAATTTATCCAATTTTTAAAAATTAATTCAATTATATATATGTGTGTCAATTAAATGTGTTTTAATTAAAAAAAATGGCAAATTGAAATGTCGCATAATTAAAATAAATTAATTTTTAAAAATATTAAATCTATTTTGAAAATTGGATAAATTGATCAAATTAGAATATAAATAACTTTCAAAAGTTTGAATATATTTTTTAAAAATAAAAGTTTTTTTTTACTTTTTAACGCCATTTTAACTAGTAAAAAAATCGTAAATCATTATAGTTAATCTTGATTATTGCCAAAAACTGAAATAGCCCGACCACCACTAACAAACAATCAATTTGTCCACATCACCATAAGTATAAACAAATCTTATAGTCGGTAAAGCAAAAAACCAACTCACCGGGCCCCATTTTCGCCACCACATTTGGTCGGTCTGATGACTGGTAAAATTCCCATCCTTCTGATTGGTCCGTCTAAGTAACATCAGCCATACACGTGGCACAACAATGATAAAACGGTGGCATTTTATATTATTACAAAACAAAGACTTGTTCTTTTTGTTCTTTTTGAAATCGAGCTATAATCGGATCGTTTGATTACACTTTCATTGCACTAGAAAAACTCCACCTGTATATATATATAACTCTCTATCAATTAAGCTTTATTACCAAGAAGCTGAGTAGCTTGGATTAGGTTTTAGAGCTCTAAGCTAAATTATAATTTTTATTTTAGATAACAGAATTAAAAATATGCCAATCAGTAGGATTGCATTTGGATCCCCGGCTGAGGCTAGTCAGCCTGATGCCTTGAAAGCAGCTTTTGCTGAGTTTTTCTCCATGCTCATTTTCGTTTTCGCCGGCGAAGGTTCCGGCATGGCATTCAGTAAGAACTTACCTTCAATGTCTTATTTTACGACACCTTTTCTGTTCTCAATTCTTCGGCATTTATATTGCATTGAAACTTACTAAATTTTTTATTTTCTGAAAAACGATTAGGAAACTTCGAAAAATTATATTAAGTCAAAAAAAAATTATATATCATAACGTTAATTGTTATGACTGACTGTATTTAAAACAATTGGGCAGTCCGTCAATTTTATAAATTAGAATAATTATATCAAGAGATCCGATGTTAATTGTTTATGTGTATTTACTTGATTGGTCCGATTAAAAAAGAGAAATTTCATAACTTTGATTGAATTGTTGTTCGAATATAATTACCCGAATATGTAAAATTGACAGATCAGACTATCTAAATTATTTTTTAAGGATATTTATCTACCTAAAGTGTCAAAATAGTGGATATTAAAAATCATTTTGTCCTATATTTATAATATATCTTTCAGTTTTGAGACAATATAGTTCTAAACATTGTACATGTTATTTGTTCAATGGTAAAAGTTTTTGTGATCTAACCATAAAGATGAATGTTTTCTGCAGACAAACTGAGCAGCGGCGGTGCAGCGACACCGTCCGGTCTAGTAGCAGCGTCCCTGGCGCACGGATTTGCTCTGTTCGTTGCTGTTTCCGTAGGGGCTAACATTTCCGGCGGGCACGTAAACCCTGCTGTTACTTTTGGTGCCTTTGTTGGTGGCCACATTTCATTCATCAGAAGTATTCTTTACTGGATTGCCCAGTTGTTCGGATCAGTTGTTGCTTGCTTGCTTCTTAGGTTCTCCACTGGAATGGTAAGCACTTTTTGTAATGTATTACCCTGTCAACCAAACAATAGTATTAGTTAGAGTTGAGCAAAAAACCGATCTAGACCGGACCAATAAGCATTTGGGCTTGGTTAAAATTGTAAAAAAAATGATTGATTTGTTTGGTTTTTGATATTGATTTAGTTTCTACCACTATTCATTTGAAGTAAATTTGAAAAAAAAAACTTATATGAACCAAATTGAACCAATAAAAATTCAAATTTTAGTTAATCTAACTGATATTTTATATGAATATTCGGTGTGGTTCATTTCAGTGTTTTAAAAACCGAATTGGTGGCTGAACCAGCAGCCTGGTTCAACCACCATATGAACTGGTGGAGTAAAATTGTAAAACAAATGGATTTAGCCTGTATGGTTCATGATCCAACATCCGGTTTAGTCCGGTTCTTCCATTCCAATCCAGCTGGAGGAAATTTCCATTTCTTTGGATGAGTTAAACCGGATAGCTAGAACCAGCCGGTCATGTTCTTAAACCACTATTCATTCTATCACTAATAGATGGTTTGAGATTTTGTTGAACCAAACCGAACGATGCACATTCCTAATCTTAAGTATATTTAATATGTTTTGATTATAAAAAGGGCTTCAAATCTAACTTCTTTTGTATTCTGTGATCAGGAAACACCTGCCTTTGCACTGTCATCTGGTGTTGGAACATGGAATGCAGTCGTTTTCGAGATTGTGATGACTTTCGGTTTGGTCTACACTGTGTATGCAACCGCGGTTGACCCAAAGAAGGGCAACATTGGTATCATTGCACCTCTAGCAATTGGTTTCATTGTTGCTGCCAACATCTTGGCTGGTGGTGCATTTGATGGTGGTTCCATGAACCCAGCAGTGTCTTTCGGACCAGCAGTAGTCAGCTGGACATGGGACAACCACTGGGTCTACTGGCTCGGGCCATTTATCGGTGCCGGTATTGCAGCCATTGTTTACGAGACCTTCTTCATGAGCCCAAGCACACATGAACCGCTTCCATCTGCAGATTTTTAAGAAATATTTGAAATAATTATATGAAATGGGAGAAGGTTGAAAAGTTGGTGGGTGGGTTCTGTTTTGTTTGAACTGTTGCATTTGGTGTTGTGGTATTGTTTGTATCTGGTTCTGTTTCTTGTTAATTGTTAAATCCTGTGAATTTTACTTCTTTCTCTTCAATCATTGAAGTATTGTCTACTTTGTTTCGGTTGATATATTCGAACCGAAACCACATTCTCAATCACCTATGTAGCGAGGGTCTAGGGACGTGCATTTGATCCAAACGAACCTAACTGTAATTTAAAATCGAAACAAACCATCAAATTTTAAAAGATATTAAATATTTCAAGCCGAACTAAAACAAGTCGGTTCGGTTTTTAATACGGTAGTGCAATTTTTTTATGAAAAAGATTGAATTTCTACACTGAGACTCAGAAACTGAGACATGAAGAATGCACCTGGAGAGTCTAGCCACTCGGGTCAAGCCTCAACAGCCGGTTGTACGAATTGAACCGAAAAAGACACCATTTTTTAATAATCTAGACTTAAGATTCAAGTCTTCCTCCCCCTCTTACGTGTGTAGCACGGAAATGTTTGAAGAACAAAAATCTGAAAAAGGTAGAAGAATTTGTTCTCTGCTGCGAGTGAGGAAGAAAAAATATCGATGGAAAGAGGAAAAATTTAGCCGCTTAGCTTATATTTTTTCCCTAAAAAGACAAAATAAAATATGGTATAAAAGTAAAGAAAAATAAGAAATCTGGCATAAAAAAAAGTCTTTATAAAAGCATGGTAAAAAAGAAAGTCATTTTAAAAAAGTGGTATTTTTAGTAAATTTTTCAAGTTAATTCATGTTATATTCTGCAGTAAGTCTATTCCAGGAGAAAAGGAACAATCTAGCAATAACCTTAGCTGGCAGTTTATTTTTAATAGGTATATAGTAAGTCTAATCCAAGACTGGTATTATATATATATATGATTGTTTCAGCTTATTAGTAAAGATAATCAGAGAATTCTAAGCCATTAAATATAGGCAGCTCTCTTACCAAGAACTCCAGGGTAGGCGTAGGTAGCTCCCCGTTTGAACTCCAGCAATCACCATAGTTCCGCATCGCACTAATTCTATGAAAAGACAACCTTCAAAAGAAGGTCATCAGCCTGTGACATGATCCTCGTCTAAAAGTCTAAACAATGTATATTAAATGCAATGGTTTTGTTAAAGCATCTTTCATGCTCAATCAAAAATCTTGGAATTCTGCACATGAGATTAATTGGTTTCTGAAACATTCATATATAAAAGCTGAAAGAACTCAAAATGTTCAATTCTTCTTCTTTATCTCTCGGTGTTTACCCAATTTCGACTTCCGTTGCTTTAACAAATGCAGGTAAAGTTTGAGCCAGAGGAAGGGGTAGCATACAAGCACGACCTGAATCAAAGATTTTCAAATGATCAAAATGAAAAACAAAAACAAAAACAACTAGATTCGAAGCAACTAAATGAGTGTCACAGCAAATTTATGTTAGAAAATATCCCCCTCTCCGAGTATGGGTAGGATTAGAAAATGACAAGCAAGCAATAAGCAGTCAGACATACCCAGAGAAAGTCATAATAGTTGAATGGGAGGGCGGAAAACAGATTAGCGTAGAGACTCTTCTTCTTTACGAATGGAAGTGCTTGGTACATGAGCCACACTGCAGAATGGTGACTGATCAGTTTGAAACTCATGAAAGACGAACAAAAAAAAGAAATTTGAGGTTTTAGTGGTGAATAGGTGCTAATGAATCTTGAACTCACTTTCACCAGGAGCAAGTCCTATAGGATATAGAACAATGAATGCTGTATACCTGGAAACAAGGCATAAGTCAAAAGAAATTTAGCTTATTTATATAAATTCTGCCCATTTATATGCGCCTCCCTACATTTGTTCGAAACTTTTTGTGTGCAGACAGGATTTTTAGACAGTAAATATTAAATAAATATACAAAGAGACATAAACCTGAGGTAATTGATCCAAGATGGGCAGATTCCAATAATGTTCAAAGCATAATGTGGATACCTAATCACCTGCATTTAAATCATGCCTAAATCATCTTCTGGACCTCATCTCAAGAGTTTAAAGCAAAGAAATGAAACAGGAAACAAAAGCAAGGATAAAAATCAGATACAACGTATTCTAGCAACTGAAGAAAAAAACATAGAAGTTAAAATAAGGAACTTAGAAAAAGGAGAAGTGTAAAAGTAAATGAAACTACTTCGAGCAGCGGATTGAGGTTATGTTTTCTTGGTGCATTTATTTTGATTAGATCAACAATATTATGTGTGCTAAAAGGTGAAAACAGAGGGAAAAGGCTGCTGAATCATCTAAACATGGAAATTTAAATGATTAAGAACACCTTCAAGCACAACCAATGCTTCTTTTCTAAGTGATCAAATAAACAACATTTACACCACCTACCATCCTATTTTCTAATGGAGCTTTCTCGTGGACAACCAGCATCACATTAACCACAAAACAAGCAAAATTAATTATGATTACATATTTAGCATGTTAGTTTATCTAGCCTCTCACTATCCTTCCCCAAGCTTGTATAGAATCAAAAGACAGTGTAATGCAAAACTTAATGTATGTAAACATGTTTGTAGAAAGCTCATTCAATTTGATCTAGTTATTCAGCAGTATATGGAAACGGATACACTGACACGGGAAACACCAAAACAGGAAATTGTGAAACAATATTTTTGGGAACATAAACGAAACGCTGAAACATTGAATTCAAGAAGTTTGTCATGCAACATAGCATGTATTCTTTCATAAAAGGACTTGATACATGGCATTATAAGCTCATGAAATAAGGCATGATTGTAGTCTGCACATCACAATCATCCAGCTCCCTGCAGATATGAAATATACCAATAAATTCTCAAATTTAAAGAAGATACAAGCTTTGACAAACCGACCTCAGACATGCTCCAAGCAAGAAACGTTATAAAAACTGATGACAAGTCCTGAACCTGCAACAAGTTAGGGAATCATTACAGCAATGTAAGCTTTAGAAAGCATTGTGCACTAACACAATTACGAATTCAAATCTATAGTTAATATAGCACCACTAATTGAGTCTGAAATACGGATATACAGTATCAGGCTCAGCTCCATATTTCTAGTTCATTTTGATTTAAATTCATTAACCATAGAAAATAAAGTCAATTCATCAAACATGAATGTGCCTATTTGCAGAAATGAAATGAAACAATTTAAGAAGAGAGAAAGATGTAATCAAACCTCGACAATATTACGAACAATGAAAACAAAATGGGTTCTTCCTCCCCATTGCATAAAAGGGAATAACACTCCGCTCGGAACAATACCTTACATTTTCAAGAAATCAAACCATATCAAAGTTAACATAGTACATTATCATTTTGTTTTTGTTACCAATTGAACATATAAAATCATAAACAAACCTACCTAGAGCTCCATGAATCACTTCCAAAAATGCAAGGATTTGCAACAAACCTAAACAACAATTCAAACAAAACAAATATAATATAATATTTTGCAAGACAGTCCAATTCCAAAAAACAAAAAGTACAAAGTTTAAAAAAAACACTTAACTGATAAGTTGTCCAGCAGAAGCATAAGCTTCAGATATTGAGTGTGTTGAAATAACACTAGTCAGAATCTTGAAGAGAGCAATTGCCCATCCAAGAGCTTGAAGAGAATTGTAAACGATGAGATAGAGCTTTGAGAGTGACAAATTCATGGCTTCTTGGGTTAATTTTTCTGATGTGTGCGATGGTGGATTTTACTAACGGAGAGTGTTCATCTGTTCATGGCTATGGCGTTGTTATTGTGTTATGTGGACCAGAATTAATCCCACAGATAACTTACTGGTGAGGAAATAGAATTACCTAACTACAACAGAGCGGGGCATTTATGAATCGATGATACTGCATGAGCTGATGACACTGACAGGATATAGCCTCTAGAGTCTGCACTTTAGTTGTTCGTCATACTTCTCTTTCAATTTCACGCTCAGCTTAATTTTTCTATTTTTCCATAATAATTTCTTGCAATTTTAACGGAACAAGTGATCAATTCACCCCTAAACATGGCACGGAATATCAAATACATCCAAGTTCGTAAAAGTGGGTCAAAAATTACCAACAACTTGGCAAATCATATAAAAAACGTCCTTAAAAGAGTGAAAATATCAAGAGAAAAATTAATAAGTACCCAACATAGGCAAACTTATTATGAAATTTACGGTTGACAAAAAAAAAATTGACAACATTAATTATTAGTTTATAAATTACACAAATAGATTAGTTAATATAACAAATACGGTGGATATGTGAGAAAGGAAAGATGGTGAATCTTTTGTAATGCTTAATTATAGCAACAGTTATGGAAAAGATCCTGATATGATACAAATAAATCTATTAAAATCCTTAATTGCTAATAAAAGACCACAGAAAACGGAGATTCAAGCAAAAGAAGAAAATCAAAAAGTCGAAAACTTGACAAAAAATAAATTTCAAGCAGAAGAAGACCTTCATAAAATCAGCCTTTCAAACGGGTAAGTGGTTTCTTGAATTAAAACAAAAAATTTCATATATATTATGCTGAAATTATCTATTATAGATGGTGAATTAGGTGTTTACTAATTATTCGAATCAGTGATGATTCGAAAACATTAGTGATTCAAAACCAACGATATAATAGTTCATCAGCTTAAAATTTGAGTTATAAGTAGTGAATTACATGTATATTGAAGAAAAAAATGTTAATGAACTTGCGTGCAATTGTTAACCTGAATGATGCATATTAACGATAATATTAAATGACATTTTTTTTTCAAGTGAACTATTAGTGTACTAATCTGAATGATGCATATTAACGATGATATTCAACTGAAAACAGGTACAAAAATTGATTACGATATTTTATTTTGCTAAATAAATAATAAGATGTTTATAGTTAACCTATAATTCACTATAAGATTACTTACAGTTAACCATTAATTTAGTTTTTTAATACTAATCATTGGAGTTTTATCAGGTACTGGACAATGACATCAAATATTGCTGAGTCTTTTAATGCAGCAATCAAATCAGCAAGGGAATTACCAGTTGCAACACTTCTGGAATATTTGAGGGTATTAGTTCAAGAGTGGAGCTACAAAAATAGAAACATAGCTTCTTATACTATGACAAAACTGACAAATAAAGCAGAAGAAGCACTTAGGGAAAACTATTCACTAGCTAGAAGAATGAAGGTAACATCAGATGTTATTTCAAATATATTTATACATTTAACTTGTAGAATACTTTTAGTAATTTTCTAGTTAACTAAAAATGTAATTAAAATGATACAGGTTATTCCATCAGTAACATGTATATACAGTGTGGAAGATGGCACAAAGACTTCAATAGTAGAACTCATTGAGAGGACATGCAGTTGTTGTAGATTCCAAAAAGATGAGCTACCTTGTACACATGCAGTTGCAGTGTTTTGCAAATACCACATGGATCCCTATCAATATTGTGCAGAATTTTTCAAAAAAGAAAATTTAGTGAAAATATATGAGGCTATTGTTTTTCCAATGCCTAGCCAAAGCGATTGGGATGACGCAGAAGACATGGAATATACCGACGTTCTTCCGCCAATAGGAAAAATTCCAGCAGGACGACCGAAGAAACAAAGATTGAAGCCATGTCATGAGAGAAAGGAAAAAAATACATGTAGCAGATGTGGAAACCGGGGGCATAACAAAAAAACATGCCGTAATCTTCCAAAGTGAAGTTAATTTTGTCATATTTCTAATTTAAGAAGAATAATGTTATTTTAGATGATTTTAAGTGATTTATTTATATTTCAAAATTGTTATCATTTTTAATAAAAAAAATTAAACCCTTACCATGTTAATTTTAAATTTTTTTAGTAATCCCTTAACTATGAGCAATTACCTATTAGTTAACTAATATGGTTTTGTTCGCCTGGAAATATTCCGGACTCGAATCTTTGAATTTATAATCGGGATCGGTTTGAGGTTTGATACTTTAACGAACCTATGCAGATATTCACAGGGCTTGTTTGGTTAAAGACACTTAACCACGTGATTTAAGAAGTAATAATCTGGGAGTCACGGACTCAGGCGAGATTAATACCGAAAACTACTCCTAAATTAAAACAATCCGGAGATTGCGGGATAAAAGCACTGGGCTTGGTTTTTGATTGATTGATTTGTTGATACAAAAATAATGAAGCTCTGAACTATTTATAGCTCCTCATAACTAAGACTCCTAATTCAATTAGGACTAAAATTCTAAAAGATAAAACACTCCTAATGAGTTACAAATTCCTAATAAGAAGAAAAAGCAATAATTAAAAGACTTTTCGTTGGGCCCGAATCCCTTGTAAGCCCACATGAAGCTCCTATCCAATAATTATTTGGGCCGGTGTAAACAATGCCCCCAACAAGCTTGAAACATTTATTTTCGGGCTTGTTCTTCACTTAATCTTCCCTTTGATACTTCCAGGCCCATCCCTGAGGCCCAAATCATTGCAGAGAAATTCTAAAGGGGTGCGCATCTATTGACCCTTCGGTACCCCCTTCATGCCACGTTGTCTCCAGCTGTCATCCATGATGTCACATCTTGGCCCCACGACCTTTCGGCTTCCTCTGATTTTATCATTTAACAAAAATACCGTCTCACTTCATCACTCACCTACTCTCTCTGCATTTATCAAGCTTTCTCTCTCCTCAGCAACCTCGAGTAATTCACCAAGTCTCTTCTGGTAAGTTTTCGCCCTAGCTTCTTTCGTCTCTGATTCGCCTCTTTTAATCATTCGCCCAATCTGAGAAGTTTTCATTTACAGTTATCATGGCTGCCCCCAACGATACCATCGCCTCCCAAGTGACCGATAAGATTACTGAGATCCGTGCTGCAGCTCCAAATACCGACTTTCAGGTAATAATAAAAACTAATGACAATCAAGAATGCGTCGGTCCAATTCTTGTCTCGCCCAGCCATCTGTGCGACATTGCTACCCCGTTCCATGAAGAAGTACCACCTCGCTTTTCACTCCCCCATCAATCGTCTATCTGGGTAAACACCATGTTCCGAAACTGGCCGACCGAACACAAGGGATACCAAGAATGGGTCACCAGACTAAAACCCCACTTCGGCCAACTATGGAAGGACATAGGTCTCTACGACATGATCAACCTATGCAAAGCAAGCAGGCCGATAGCGAAGCACTATATTATGGGTGCCTCTCTCTTTTGGTCGACCGCCGTTCATTGCTTCTGTTTCAAGTTCGGCATGATGACAGTCACTCTATTGGACATGGCGGCCATTCTCAACGTTCCAATCATCGGCGAGCGTATATCGCCCAATCTTGACGCTGAACTGCCCCCATTCAAACTGACAAAGGCTCAACGAAGCTACGGCCCCTTCATAAAACTGTTCATGGGCGAAGAACATTACAAGCCCGAGGTGAAGGAACACATTGCCTTCCTCGCCTTCTTCATAGCCAAGTTCGTCCTCTGTACCTCCTCCTTCAGAGTGACCACAGACTGCTTCACCCTGGCCGCTGCTCTTGCTGAAGGGCGAAAATGCAACATTGGGGAGTTCATGCTTGCCCATCTGTACCGAAGCCTGAATGAAATCGCCCCTCACGGCGAAAAGAGAACCTTTCAATGCCCAAGTGGGCCCCTATGGGTGTTGCAATTGTGGCTGGCCCTATACTTCCCTGAGCTCTTCGAAGTCGGCCCTCAGATCAAAGCCGAACTTTGCGGTTACCAATTAATCGCCGCTGGTACTCGCCTGCCTCACGTGTTGGACGTGTTGGAAGTTTTTACCAACTCAGTCAGGGCTTCGGCGTTGTTCTGCCCACTCCTCAACTTGAAGTATCTCCCTTCATGGTTCTTCGTCGCCTGGGATTGTGAAAATACAGATGAAGCTAAGGCCGATCCATGGGTGAAACTAGGGGGACAATACTGGGGCAGTTCTCTAAAGTCACGAAACCTTATCGCCGGTTTGGAATATAATCGTAGCAGCATTGAAGCCTATTGCCCCAATTATGTCGCCCGCCAATTCGGCTACTGTCAAGGAATTCCCTGTCCTTTGTTGATCTCCGTCAACAACCGCGGGACCTATAAACCATCAATCGAAGATTACCCTGACCTTCAGTTCATTCTTCGCCTTAACCGTGCTTATCTTCCCCCAATTTCTGAAATTTCTCGCCCTTCTCTTTCCCCTTCCTGTACCTTAGAATATGAAAGCTGGTGGGCTTCAGTTATCGAGTCTTTCTTCGACCTCTCGCCCAAAGAAATACTAAGTCTTCATAATTTTCAATTACCTCCTTTATCTCGAAACCCTACTCATGCCGATCTGTTTCTTTTGCAGGCACCAAAACGCCCCCAATTCGAAGGTAATCTTTTTCACCTCTATGAAATAGCTAAATTCGAACGCTTTTACAAATTTAAATACGACCCCCTAGATCGCCCTGGTATGAACCTTAGGATGCAGCGCCATAGGCGAATGACTAGGCATAAATATGATGAAAAAATGAAAAAGGTCTGGAAAGAACATTATGAAGTCAAATATCCCTACGAGTTTTACCTTGCCCATATTCGCCCAAAATTTAAATATAAGAGCCCACCAGTACCTAAAGTTAACATGTCTACACCCAACCCTATAAAACTTCCAAAGAAAAGGGTAAAAAAACGAAAACCCGAAATAACAAGTGAAGGTGTAACATATACCGGCATCAGATGCCCATCTGATGCTGAGGCGATAAATGAACTTGTCCGAAATGGTTATGATAGGATACCAGGTAAACAGGTCTTTTTATTCGAATTCCCCTATCGGTTTCGGCCATTATTTGCGTTCTAATTTAATTTCCTTTCAGTTGGTGTGCCTCGATGGAACAAAGGGGACGTCTTTGACACTGATGGCGAGGGGGAAGTTGAAGCGAAGAAGGCGAGACAAAAACGCCCGGCGAAAAAGCTATCCAAGAAAGAGCCGAAGGCAAAGAGGGCAAAGAAAGACACAACGGGGTCTCGTATGTTCGACCCTGTTCCTAAGGAAGCCCCGTCTCAACCCAGCGCCCACTCTTCTTCCAGGGGCGACACAGAGACGGCCGATGATCAGACCGGCGACGAAGGTCGTTCAATTCAACGGTCTTTATCCCAAAAGGCCCCTTCAGACGCCACCCCTTCTGAGACAACCCCTACAGTATCTCAGATGCTGGCTTTCTCACCGCGGCCGACGCTGCTATCGCCGCTGAGTTCGTCTCTGGCCAATTTACCGGCGCGCCTTGATGCCCAAAAGACTAAGGTAGCCCTTATCGATTACTTGTCTTTATGATAGTAAATCCGCAGCTGATATTTTATTGTGGCAAAACTTGGCAGATCCCTGATGACACACCCGCTGATCAGGACGATGTGGCAGCTAAGGCAGCGGCGTTCCTGGATTCTGATAGTGACGAAGAGGATTCGCCCCTCCCAAAAAGTGAGATGCGCGAAGTGACCAGCAGTTCCACCGAGAACTGGGGCGATCATCTGGACGTCATTGCAGAACTGAAGTCCCAAGGCACTACTCTTTTCAAATCGCCCAAGGATCTCGAGCGGCTTCAGAAGTCGGCAACTGCCTTGGCCGATGCTCCTCCAGAAGTTCTCAGTGAGAAAGCTCGAGGTGCAATGGTCAAGCTCTCTGCGTCGCTCCCAGCTTTCCGGGCGATCTATGCTGAATCGACCACTATACAATCCAACTATGATGAGCTGATCGCCCAGGAGAATGCTGCCAAGGAAAAGCTGGAAGGGTTGAAGGTGAACGTGAAATCGGCTGTCTCAACCCTTAAATCTCGCCGCGATAACGCCAAGGATTTGAAGGCCAAAGTCGCCGCCTTAAAGCTGGAGCTGGAAAACGAGGAGAAAGCCATTGCCGAGCTCGAAGTGTTGATGGACAAGGACCTTCTTGAAGGCGTTGGTGTAAAGAAGAATCGAAGCGAGCTGAAGCAGGGCCTTGCCAACCTGAAGCCTAAGGTAGCTGAAGCTCGTACCCAATTCAACACCCTTCGCAGCGAGCTGGGCGACATATTCAGCCATTTTTGAAGTTTTATAAGTTCGGAACAATTTATATCGTTTAATTTCTGTAATAGTTTTGAATTTTAATACTATTTGATCGGCCTTGTGGCCGTATCTTGTTACAATTTGACAATGTTCCGGTTTTGTATTTTAATCGGCCAGGTAGCCGAAAGTTTCACTTTCTGTTTGCATTTTAATCGGCCTGTGGGCCGTATCTTGCTTTTGCTGCAATTTTAAAGTTTATTCGGCCATAGAGCCGAAAGTTTTACCCTATATTCGCATCTTGTTTGATTATTTTCATTTTATCGGCATATAGTTAGTCCGATTCGAAATAAAATAATTACATGTTGAGAAAAACGGAGAACCCGTTGAAAAAACTCAATCAGTGCGAACACGCCGAATTCCTAAGTGGTATGATCAAATAATCGGCGATTAATAATAATTGTAACATTTCAGGATGCTTGCAAGTTTACAAACAGCACTACTCTTCGTCGGCTCCAAATAACTGACGGTCTACGCCCTCCCAACAGCTAGGAACGTATTTTTTTAGGAACTGACCGTTGATCGCCCTGTCGTGTTCTTCCCCATCAATGTCTGCCAACAAATAAGCACCGCCTGTTAACTTGTTGACCACGACAAAGGGTCCTTCCCAGTTCGGGCTCCATTTGCCAAGCCGAGTGTCTTTGTGGCCGATAGGTAAGACTGCTTTCCATACTATATCGCCTATGGTAAAAACTTTCCGTTTTACCCGCTTGTTGTAAGCTCTCTCGACCCTTCTTTTCTGGGCTTCTAAGTGATCCAACGCCGTCAGACGTTCTTCGTCAAGGTCCAGAGAGTCTATCACCATTTTGTCAAAGTAGTCTTCCTTGGATAACTCGCATTGGTATCTGCGGCGAGTAGACGTGACGGTCAGCTCCATTGGCAACATCGCGTCGTAACCATAGACTAATCTGAACGGCGAAGTCCCAGTAGCCGACTTCTGACTGGTTCTGTTCGCCCAAACAGCTTCTGATAAAAGCACATGCCATTGCCTTGGGTTTTCTTCGATCATCTTTTGAACAATGAGCTTGATGGCTTTGTTCGTGGCTTCGGCTTGTCCGTTGGCCTGGGCATAGTAGGGTGTTGAGTGCAACATCTTTATCTTCATTTGGGAGGCCCACCAACTTATATCGCTTCCTGTGAACATCGTCCCTTGATCTGTGGTTATGGACTCGGGCAAGCCGTGTCGGTGGACGATGTATTCTTTGAAGAACTTGATCACCGCTTCTTGTGTTGGTGACTTCAAAGGTTTAGCTTCGACCCACTTGGTGAAGTAGCAAGTGGCGATAATCACAAAGGCATGACCATCAGATGAGCCGGGGTATACTTTTCCTATCAAGTCGACCGCCCATCCTCTGAATGGCCAAGGTTTGATGATGGAGTGCAGGTCTTCGGCCGGGACGTGTTGTATTGGGCCGAATTTCTGACAGGCTTCGCAACCTTTAGCATATCTTATGCAGTCTTGTTCCATTTTCGGCCAATAAAAGCCGTATTTATGGATGAGCCACCTCATTCTGGGACCTGCCTGGTGGGCGCCTGCTATACCTTCGTGTACCTCGGCCATAGCAAGCATCGCCTCTTTCGGACCGATGCATCTGAGGAGTAGCCCTTCAAAGCCCTTCTTATATAATTCGCCGGCTAAGACCACATAATTAAGAGCTAACGTCCTCAATCTCCTATTCGTGGCGTCTGGTTTTTCGAACCACTTTAGGAGCTCGTCCCTCCAATCTTGGGTGACGTCCAGCTGGTACACCGAGAACTGTCTTTCGTCGATCGTGATGCCCCCGGTGTGGAGATTCGGTGCTTCCCTCTCTATGGTGTCGAATTCTCGGTTTACCTTGTAACCGCTCCCGTGCTGAGCTAGGTCGTTTGCAACGCCGTTATCGGCCCTCTCCGTGTATTCTATTCTCGTGTCTTGGAAGCCTTCGATCAGGTGTTTCGCCTTGTTGCAATACCTCACCAATAGCTCGGACTCGCATTTAAATTCTCCTGTCACTTGTTTAATGACTAGCAGAGAATCTCCTTTTACACTGATCTCCCGTGCTCCTAGCTCGGCTAAAATCTCAAAACCGAATATGAGGGCCTCATATTCTGCTTGATTGTTGGTGCATTCGAACTGGAGTCTGAATGATAGCTGGTAGGATGCCCCCAAGGGTGTGACGATGTGTACTCCCGCGCCTGCCCCCTGGCTTGTTCTGGATCCGTCGAACCACATCTTCCACACGTCGGCGTCGAAGAACGCGATGTCTACTTGATTAGGTGTCTCTTCCTTGAGGGTAATGCCAGGGTGATCGGCCAAGAAGTCTGCCAATACTTGTCCTTTTACAGCTCTTTGAGGAACGTACACCAATGTGAATTCGGACATTGCAATCGCCCATTTTCCAATCCGATTCCTCAGGTATGGCTTTGATAAGATATACTTAATGATATCGGTCTGGGATAATACATACACTACGACCGGTAACATATAGTATCGCAGCTTGCAGCATGTGAAGTACAGGCATAGACACATTTTTTCTATGTCGGTATAGCGAATCTCTGTGTCCGTCAATCCTCGGCTTAAGTAGTAGACTGCTCTCTCGACCCCATCGTCCTCTTGGGCGAGCATACATCCTAGGGACTCGTGTGCAGCCGATAAGTATAGCAACAACGGCTTATTCGGCTTTGGAGGGGTCATGACCGGAGGTTTCGCCAAGTAACCTTTCAAATCGTCAAACACCCTCTGCTGCTCGTCCGTCCATATCCACTCATCGGTCTCTTTTCCCCTCAGCAAAACACTCCAGCTGCGAAGTCGGCCTGCTGTGTTTGCGTGGAAAATTTCCAGACACGCGAATCTTTGAATTTATAATGGGTTCTGTATGGAAGTATGCTTTAGACCGAAATTTAGTCAGAAAAGTGTGTTGTTTTAAATAGATCGTCCAAAATTTAAACCGAAACTTAAACCGAAACTTTTTATTATAAATCGGCTTAATCTGTTCTTTCATATATTGAATTTTTGACCGAAAATATAGTAAAAAGTAAGTTGTACCTCGACTAAAAATTTCATTCCATTTTCCATGAATCATTGACCGCGACACATACCTTGGTAGATTCTTAACAATCAATTCGGCATGACTTATCAAGGCGAATGGTGATCGGCCTTGCCTCTCGGTGTTTTCATCATCAGCAATATCGGTTTGTACAAAATCCGATGGGATTTGGCCCCTTAAAAGGAATGGAGATCGCCCATGCCCCCCAGTATCGTTGACTTGCCTAGAAATATCATCCTTGATATCATCAAGGTTAATACTAATATTAGGATCATCATTGATGTAAGCTTCTTCGGTCTCAGCATCACTAACGTCAAGATCGGCGTCGATGTCATCATCGGTGTGGATTTCATCAACATTATCAATCTCTCTAGTAGAGATTAAAGAAAACTCGGTGATCTCGTAGTCATAGGCTGGCTCTTTGATCTGTTCGCCTCCTAACACCTTAGCAAGATTATTTATAGCCGAATTTAATTTATTAAAATCGGCCATGATCTCCCTTTGGATAGCAGCACGTTCGGCTCTCATATTCTCTATGATCACCGATAGTTGACTCGAATAATAAGACATGATTTGATCAAAACTATGATCGCACCACAGCTTGCAAAGAGTCTGAATTTGACCGATGAGCCTCTGGAGCTGCTTCTTGGTTTTGGGTGGTTCAGCATTGATAATCGCCTTGGCTTTGTTCTTATCTATTTCTACTCCCCGCTGGTGAACCAAGAAACCCAAGAAGTTTCCAGCCGACACGCCGAACGCGCATTTCAGAGGATTCATTTTTAACCCATTACGTCGTATACGCTCGAAACCTTTCCGGAGATCGGCCAAATGAACTTCGCCGGTGTTTGATTTGATTACGACGTCGTCGATGTATACCTCAAGGCATTCAAGGCCTC
Organism: Mercurialis annua; assembly: GCF_937616625.2. NCBI lineage: Eukaryota > Viridiplantae > Streptophyta > Magnoliopsida > Malpighiales > Euphorbiaceae > Mercurialis > Mercurialis annua. The sequence goes on along the minus strand of NC_065570.1, from coordinate 49,335,795 downwards.
TGAACATCTTGTTCATCGCCCTCTGATATGTTGCCCCCGCGTTTTTCAAGCCAAAAGGCATCACGACCCATTCGTACGCTCCGATCGGCCCGGGGCATCTAAAAGCCGTTTTGGAGATGTCCTCCTTGCTGATTGGGACTTGGTTGTACCCAGAATGTGCATCAAGGAAACTGAGTATCGTGTGTCCAGCTGCCCTGTCGATCAGCATATCGGCTACAGGCATCGGGTATTCATCTTTGGGTGTGGCTAAGTTGAGATTCCGAAAGTCTACGCATACTCGTAGCTTCCCATTTTTCTTCATGACCGGCACGATATTAGAGAGCCATTCGGTGTATTGGGCTTCCCGAATGAACTTGGCGTCTTCCAGCCGCTTAATCTCATCTTGTATGAGAGTATCCACTTCCCTGGACATTCGCCGGGGAGGTTGCCGAAATGGCCGAAACCCACTTTTTAATGGAAGCTTATGTTCGGCGATATCAGGATCAAGGCCCGGCATTTCCTCGTATGACCAAGCAAAACAGTCGCGGAATTCCATGAGTAGGGCGATCAGTTGCTCTCTGAATCCTTCGTCCAGTCCTGCGTTGATGTATATGGGTTTAGGCGATTCCTCTGTCCCCAGATTGATTTCGAGGAGATCGTCCTGTACTTGGGCGGGATCATCTTCTAACTTCCCGGTTGCCAATCGTATGTCCCCAATCCGCAGCGATCCTGTTGGGTCTTGCTCCTGGTCTTCATAGATGCATTCGGCCGAATCAATATCGTACAGCGAGGTTAACTGTCTGATTTTCTCCCTCAATTCTTTATGTCGTGCTATCATTTTGAATCTTTGAGGATGGTGGATCGGCCTTTGCCCCCGAGGGTCAATGATACCGGCCGATCCGAGTTAACAAGCAAGCGAGGAACGCTCGTTTCTCCTTTCGAACTAAGGGATTGTATGTTCCGCACCTCTTCGTCGTACAAACGTGCTTCGAGTACGTTATGGTCCTCGCCGAAGGGGTTGGGGTCACCCTGCACAACTTCGGCCTCGCCGTCGTCTCGCCATATGAAGAGCATCTGATGCATAGTTGAGGGTATACACATGTTGGAGTGTATCCAATCGCGACCGAGCAAAATGTTGTAGTTGCTCCGGGCGTTGACCACGAAAAACCCTTCTTCGGTTTCTACTCGCCCTACCTTAATTCTGAGGGTAATGTACCCCTCGGCCGGCGTCTCGCCTCCTGCGAAGTCAGTCATGTAAACGTCGGTCGGGTCGAGCTGATCCCGCGTTATGCCCAATTTTTTGAGCATTTTCGCCGGTAGTATGTTGACGCCAGCCCCGTTGTCGATGAGGACTCTGTTAATCGACACCCCGTTTAGATCGGCCTTGATGTATAATGGCCGAATATGCCTGGTCATCCTTGTTGGAGGTTTACTGAGGGATACTACCGCGGTATCATCGGCGCTATCTCCTTCTGGTACGATTACATCGCCTTCCAACGTTGCCTTCTGCCCTGGTTTACTTCTGTATGAGTTGGGAAGCGTAACCACTTTCACTCCGTATTCGTCCCTTACCACCGGGACCCAGGCTTTCAATATGCCTTTCTTGTGCGAAACGACGACCTCGCGGTCTTTGGGCAATCTTGCTTTAAGCTGGCCATCGTGGTGCGATACCAGTACGTCCTTGTAGGACGATCGGCCGCAAGAATCTTCATCATCCTTGTGAACTACCGCCGCAGCAGACACATCGGCCGCTTGTTTTTCGATCTTCGGCATCCATACCTTTCTTACCTTGGCATTTCGCCTTTCAGGTGATTTGGTGTCCGCGTCGGGTTGGTTCCTTGCCCCCAGTCTCTCGGTTATTGGCCTACTTCCGTGCTGCTCTCTGGGAGCCGAATCTGCCCCGTGATTCGCCCGCGACTCTTGTCGCAGCCTTTGCATTCGCCTCTTCTGGGTTTTCGTCATACGAGGGGTCTCCTCCGTTGGCCGAAATATCCTCTTGAAGACATTAGTGGTAGGCCTCCGTTGCGGCTCATGCCTCTGCCACTGTTCTGTGGGCGATTTTGGTTTAAAGGTCTTGGGATGCTTCCTCGTGTTATCGCTTCCCTTGACTTTAAAGCACGTACTGCATGATGGGCACGTCATATCTGCAGTAGGCGAGTTATATCGCTTCCTCTTCTGTTGCTGAGATTGCCTTTTTTCTCCTCGCCATTTAGAACCGTCGGTCTCTACTCTCGGCTTGGGTCTTCTTGGATTCCACTTACTCCTTATCTGCCCTTGCTCTAAGTAGCTATCAAAGTGAGGCCGAACTGTGTTAATAGACACGTATTTGGCATCGGCCTCTTTCTTTGTTGGGAACAAAAGCTTCCCTTCGTTAATTGCCTTCTGAACCACGTTTCTGAAGTTTACGCAGTTGTTCGTGCTGTGCCTCCAGGAATTATGGTACTTGCAATAATCCTTACCGACTAGCTCTTCCGACGGTGGAATCGTATGACCTTCGCTTAAGGCAATCTGCCCATCTTTCAACAGGGCATCGAATATGTCGTCGGCTTTAGTCAAGTCGAATGAATACTCTTTTTGTACCACCGCGGTCTTATTCCTTTTAACAAAGCCAGGCTTTCGCAAGGCCGAACATTCCAGGGGTTTTGTTCCCAAAAATTCGGCCATGTTGACTTCATCCTCGGAACCACTATCCTCGCTATCGGACACCAAGGCCACGTCAAGCTGGTCTTTGTAATAGGTCCCTTTAGATGCGCCTCTCCTCTGTTCTTTTTCCTGGAGGAGTCTTTCGTAGCTCGTCACCCTGTTCGTTAGCTCGAACAAATCACGAAACCTGTGGCCCTCGAAGTGTTCCCTCATGGCGAAACTCATCCCTCTTACCACCATAGGTACGCAATCGGCCTCTGACATTTTGGTGGAGCACCTAGTCCTGAGATTTCTAAATCGGCCGATATACTTCTCTGCCGACTCACTCGGTAGCTGTGAGATTCGGGCGAGGTCAGCTAGGGTGACATCAGGTGGTGCTCTGTAAAACTCTTCATGGAAGAGGATTTCGAGATCCTTCCATGTGTCCACCGAATTGGGCGACAATCTAGAGTACCACGTGAACGCCATTTTCGTCAAAGAACTGGCGAAAAGCCGGAGCTTCCAGAAATCGTGAGCGGCTGCTTCGCCGCATTGGGCTGAAAACCTGGCGACATGTTCAACCGTCGATTGGCCCTTCTCCTCGCCCGAAAACAAGCTGAACTCTGGCACTTTATACCCCCTTGGGAAAGGATATAACTTGTCGATCCAGTCTGGATACGGTTTCATGTACGATGGGCGAGGCATAGGTCGAAGGTCCACCCCGAGCCTTTCTAGCATGTCCACGAGTTGCCCTTGATTGTATATACTTGGATCGCCTCCTTCGGAGTACGATCGCTCGCCCGTGTTGGGCTCCTGTATGTTGGCTCCAGTAGCTTCCCCCTGTGGTCTAGCCTCGCCTTGTGGGTTGGACGAGCTTGCTCCCGGATGATCGGCCCTTCCTGAGAACTCGGCCTCGTTCCTTGTTAAGAGCTTAACGGAACCATATGTATACCCCATCTTGTTGGGTTGTTGTTCGGCCGAACCACCTGGTTGACCAAAACGGCTCGGTGTTTGGTTCTGTTCGGCCCTTCTGTGCCCTTGATCGGCCGCGGATTGCCCAGAGAATAATCGCCCTAGGTTCTCCATTGCCTTGTTGAGGCCATCTAAGTTCCCTTGGATCTGCCTCTGGACCGACGTTTGGTCGGCCATGATGTTCCTCATCACTTCGGACATCTGATGCATAGCACCGTCGAACATTTGCTTGTTCTCTTGTGCTATTTCGCCCCTCATGGCCGAGAAGTCGGCCTGTGATAAAGAAGGGCGAGAAGGAGGAAGCTGGCGTGAGTAGTCCATGTCATCGGTCGCGTCGTCGACCTTGTCCTTAGGTAGGCTCCCCTCGGCGTCCGTTGTATTCGGCGCCTTGCTTGATTGGTTCACCTGTTTGTCCTTGGCCATGGTTTCTGCTCTATCCGAATCTGATTCGTCTACTATGTCACCTTCCTTCCGTTGTTGTCGGCGTATAGACCGAGCGTGCCTGGAATCGTCTTTAAAGTCCGTTTTTGTGCTAACCATAAACTGGTCCCCAGTGGAGTCGCCAAAAGATGTTCGCCTGGAAATATTCCGGACTCGAATCTTTGAATTTATAATCGGGATCGGTTTGAGGTTTGATACTTTAACGAACCTATGCAGATATTCACAGGGCTTGTTTGGTTAAAGACACTTAACCACGTGATTTAAGAAGTAATAATCTGGGAGTCACGGACTCAGGCGAGATTAATACCGAAAACTACTCCTAAATTAAAACAATCCGGAGATTGCGGGATAAAAGCACTGGGCTTGGTTTTTGATTGATTGATTTGTTGATACAAAAATAATGAAGCTCTGAACTATTTATAGCTCCTCATAACTAAGACTCCTAATTCAATTAGGACTAAAATTCTAAAAGATAAAACACTCCTAATGAGTTACAAATTCCTAATAAGAAGAAAAAGCAATAATTAAAAGACTTTTCGTTGGGCCCGAATCCCTTGTAAGCCCACATGAAGCTCCTATCCAATAATTATTTGGGCCGGTGTAAACAGGTTTTAAAATTTATTGTTAATTCCTTAAGTGTGTGTAGTTAACTATTAGTTAACTAGTATGGTTTTTAATAGATATTTATTAATTTTGTATAAATATTCTTTAAACATAAAAAGTCTTAGTTAACTAATAGTGACATATAAGATAACTTGTAATAAACAACAATTTAAAAAAATGTACGACATAATTTAAATAAAACAGATAATATATAACAAAATACAATATATGATTGAATAACGAATGTTTGCAAAAAACAAGGTCGGATAAAAAGAGTTAAACACCTATTAATGTTGTAAATCTAAAAAAAAAAAAAAAAAACAATTCCAATGTGTAAAACAGAGTTAAATTCTGATAACGCCCTTCATCTTTGGTTTGGGTTCCACCTCCTCATCGATGTCAGTGTTGTTATCATGCTTCATGGTTGCATACTTAAAAAACAGATACGCAATCCGTTCACGATGGCTCTCAATCAAAAACTCTGATGGAATTGGTTGACTTTTCCAAATTTTGAGGTGACAAAATTTTCTTAATATTTGATATAACATTTACCCCTTCAAAAATGTTGAACCTTGACTGAAAAATGTTCATTAGGCTTGATAAAGTAGTCCCCATCCTACAAAGAAAACAATTAACAAACCATTAATGATATTAACTTATTAATAAACTGTAACATAATGTAGTCTAGTTAACTAATAGTTAACCATCAGTGACCATATAGTTATACATAAGTTATTTAAAACTTACTCAGATTTAACAAAAAGCAACAGAACACAAAAAACATACTTCATACACACTAGATTGAGAATAAAAAAGATTAATACATCATTATAAGTTAACCCTTAGTTCCAATATAGTTATCAGAACACAAAAAACATACTTCATACACATTAAATTGAGAATAAAAACAGATTAGTAATCATTATTAGTTAACCCTTAGTTCCCATATAGTTACATACCCACAAAAAAGATAATTCATACACATTAAATTGAAATTAAAAAAAGATTAGTATATAATTATTAGTTAACCCTTAGTTCCTATATAGTTAAATACAAACTCACAAAACACCCAAATACCAACTCATTAAACAACAATAAAACAATTAATTGAAAAAAATAAATAATAAACACCATCAATTAAAGAAATCACAAAGTTAATTGGTACAAACACTAACCCTAATATAGCGAGAAGGAAGAGCAATTTTGTTGTCCTTTTTGTTTTTGTTATCACTGACAGTCTCAAAATCATTGTCACTCTCTTCTTCATCATTTTGAAGCCTACGTTGCTTGCTGGTTGAAGGAATATCTTTGAAATCAACCTTCCTTTTGGTTGCAACAACTTTCGACTTCATAGGCGGGTTTTTCTTTGATTGAGATTTAACGGTAGACGATTTGGAGGTGGTAGCCCTAGTATTCGCCATTACAAAACTGATTCAACCTACATTCAAAATGTTTTTGGTAATTTTTGGTTAATTAGAAAATGTGCTAAACGGTTCCGAAAATCTAGAGAAAATCTTAAGTAAAAGGAAAGTAACGGATTGATCGTGGATGTTGCTGCATTAATGGCACCGTATTTGTCAATTTTAAAAACTTGTTTGTGTGAAACTTATCTTGTTAAATCAAAAAAAAAGTTTGTACCCGTAAAAAGTTAAAATGAATTTGGTCACCGTATAAATTATAATATTTTAGCCCAAAACAGTATATGGGCTAATTTTCTCAAATATCAACCCTCTAAACTTCACAAAATCGGATCAATCTACCCCCCACCCACCCTAGCCCAGCCCAGCCCAGCCCACCCACACACACTTCCTACAGGAAACCGCCGCACCTGTCAAAAACCGTTGTCGACTTCGACACCAACACTTCGGCAGCCACCACCACTACTGGAATTCTTTTTTCGACAGATGTGTTCTTTTAAAATCAACAAATATGTTATTTGCGGGAAGAACATACATCTTCTCCTAGTGAAGAACGTCTGTTCTTCGTGAAGATGTTTGTAAGCGGAGCGGGGTTCAGAGATGTTCCCCGTTGACCTCTATTCTGAAAAGATTTTGAAAAATATGGAGTCGTCACGTAGCTTATCTAGGAATGTCTTTTCTATAGACTAGATAACCTCACTCGCTTATGGGTGAGATTATCGTACACCGGACCGAAAGACAAGGTTCGTGGACATTTTACCGAAACATGTGTACTTGCTTTATCAGTTACGTTATTATCTACTGGGCATATTCGAGTTATATCTCATCTCAATATTCATACAGTTCATGGTATAAATTGTGGAAATTTAAACACAGATGAAAGCGGTAAAGGGCTCAATTTAGGACGCGCATATGACTCGATTCTGGCATGTGAGGCAGGTAGAAAATACTCCTAGACATACATTTAACCATGGAGTTTTCTATCATATACTCCCTCCGTCCACAATTGATAGGCTGATTTGAATAACACACATATTAAGAAATTTAGTTAGTTTAGTTAAAATTTCACTAACTACCTATAATACCCTTAACCAATAGTAATTTACATCAAATACTTTTTATTGTACTTCACGCATTCAATTATCGAAATATGCAGAGCACTATGAAGTGTAGAAATTTGAATCAACACAACATTCTTGGTTTTTCTTAAAAGCATTTCTGACCAGTAAAGACACTACACTTGGAAAATTAATTCAATGATGCTAGAGTTAGAATTTATGGTAAATATAATCTCAGCACATAATGAGTATTGAAACCATCAACTACTATTAATGCATTTATCAAAACTACAACCAAATTTAATATAGTTGACTATTCCAAATATAACCAAGGATATTTTAGACAATTCTCTGATTAACTAACTTCTATATAAGGAAATCAGCCTATAATTTGGGACAACTAAAAATAGAAATCAGCCTATCAATTGTGGACGGAGGGAGTATCTGATAGGCTTAATTACTTAAAAATCACCCACCTTGAATTTTTTTTCGTTTATACACTGACTTAGGAAAAAATTCATTTATACCCTGACGTATGTGTTTATGTTTCACCTCTACCTCGAGGCACTAAATTAACATCTTTTCATTTAGAAAAAAATTTAAAATAGTCCTTCATTTAGAGAAAAATTCATTTCTAATTAAACTCTAATTAGCTTAGGTTAAAAATGAAGAACTATTTTAAACTTTTTTCTAAATGAAAAGAGGTTAATTTAGTGCCTCGGGGTAGAGGTGAAACATAAATACATACGTCAGGGTATAAATGAATTTTTTTCTAGGTCAGGGTATAAACGAAAAAAATGTTCAAGGTGAGTGGTTTTTAAGTAATTAAGCCTATTTGATAATAGCTGGTCTGAGTCATTTTACATGCACAAAGTCTAAAACCAAATTTCTATGTGTGATTCCTTTTATTATTTAGTCATCTTAAATAACCTATACAACCTTTATTTATATTTTCATGGCAGTCCTAAGATGTCTAGGTGATATGCTAGATTTGATTGGTTTTGATTACTAAATTAACGTAGTTAGTCTTTTAGCATGTTAATGATTTGATTTGACATGCTTTTGGAAAGCTGTTTAAACAGTTTCAACATACACAAAAGGTAGGTGATAAACATACAAGGTTAAAGATACTTTTAAACCTTGTAGACCAGAGTGTCTGTCACTCGATGCAATTTGAATGTCAAGGTGGTCTGAATTGGAACTCAATCTGAATACATAAGTCCTTTGTCTTGTCGATACAGATCCAATGGCTCAAACCAGGATTGATTCTGAGTTCAAACGAACCCGGAATCCCTTCTAGAAGTGGTTGGTTTTGTCAGTTGTGGGCTTCAGGGCCCGGTTGGCTTGGAATGTTACAAGTTTGGGCTTTGAGGCCTGAATTAAATTGGAACAGGCCCATTACACATCAAATTATAATTTTACAACTAATTCAGTACACGTGGGCTCAATTCCGAGTTCAAATGAACCCGAAAACACGAATATAAGTTTGGAATTGTTTCTAAAAGATTTGGAAAACATTCTGGATTGAAGAGCTGAAGGCCACCATAGCGCCATTCTGAACAGGCGGCGGCGCCAGTTCTAGGGGGGGTCATCGGTTTGTCGTTTTGGCTCGAGATTCATGCAAAAAACACTCGAAAAACTCATAAAAACACATAAGAAGCATATTGGCGTGCACTATAATAAATATACAACTAATAAAACATCATAAATTAGCTAAATAATGTATTTTTAATGTGTTTAACGGAAATGTGAATGAAGAATATGTTCATGGCAAGCAAAAGCATAAAACAGTCCTAGCATGCGTTCCAGGAATCAGAATTGAATGAAATCTAAAATTGAGTTACAACACGTATTGAAACAGCCCTACACATGCTTCTAATCAAATTTTCATGGCAATCATGGCAAAGATACTAAACAAAGCAATTATGGCAATTTATGACAAAAATAAATAAAACTATCTAAACATGCATCCTAAACACATCAAATTAACAGTTCTAATTAATATGACATGTGAAGCGATAAGAAGCTATTAAGGGTCCTAGGTCCATATCTTTTAAGGCAATGGCTAAACAAAAGAGATACATATCTCCCCAAAAAGCGACTGCCAACTAAAATGGAGACACACATCTCCTAAGAATAACAACAAAACAATACAAAATGCATACCCTGAAAGGCAACAACAAAACAAGGGAGGAACAGAGCCAGCAAAGAAAACAACAGGCACAAAAGAAAAACGCTCCATAAAGCAATAATTATGCAACGAGAAAATACAACACAAAATTAAGCAACATACAAGCAAAACAAGACAAATCGGATACACAAACCAAAAACAAATCAAAGAAGTATTATTAAAATACATGTGCAGCACAGAAGGAGGCCACACTCTTCAGAAACTACAAAAAAATAACAAAAATAAAAGAAAAGAAACAAAAAAATAGCCAGATTGAATCCACAATCAAACACCACGGGTAGAAAAAGGCAAAGAACCGGCCACCGAAGATGAGGGAGCAAGGAAAACAGCAGCAGAGGAAGGGATAGGAGAAGTCGAACCCACGGATAATGCCAAAATAGGAGACACACCCCAGGGAGAAGGAGAAGCGCAAACTGACGCCTCAATCATAGACTTTTGGGCAGCCAAGGCGGAGAGGCACATGTTAAAAAACTAAGCCAAATCAACATAAAGGAAGGAAAGGTCCGCCACCAGATACTCCTTCAAAATAACCGATTTAATAGACCGGCGGTAATGTTGAAACAATAAAGGAACTAAATTAGTAGCCTCCACTAGCTGGTTCTCCAGGGCCTGGCGGTACAGCTCCAAACGAGAGCGCTCCGCCTCCACTTCAGCTTGATCCAAACAAGCGTTGTTCAGAGCGGCTTCCAGGTCCACAACATGATTCTCCCGCGACCGAGAATCATTTTATAATAACTCCACCTGTTTGCCCCGCTGGTCAAGTTGCTTCCCTAACGAGGTAGCAAGCACGGTCTTTTCACGAAGATCAGTCCTTAAAGATTCATTGGAAGCCTTCAAAGAAATGATTTCCTCCGTCTGATGATGGCTCGACTCTCGTAGCCTCTTCAAAGTCGCGAACATCTGTTCAAACTGAGAGTCCACCTTTGACCGTGAATTTGCATAGGCCGAAAGACGAGTCCGGTTGTCCTCCAGTCGCCTGACATCGTCAAGAAGGCGAAGAGTGTTGGAAAAAATAGATGGCGCACCTCCTATGCCAGGAACTTGCTTGACAACAGGCAACAGATACTAACTCCGAAGATAAATAGATACAACATTCCAAACGTGATTAGATTATAGCGGAGAACCTTTCGGCAAAATGAAACAATCTCGGTCGACAACGTCACCCTTGAGAAAAAAGGTACAATGAGGAACGTCCCGACGCGGGCGAGAGGCAGGCTCCTCGGTAGAATCTAAAAGACTGGTAGCGGGACGCTTCTTAATCCCCTCGGAAGAAACAGAAGGCAGAGAAGCGGAAGATGTAGCAGCGGGAGAAGACACCACCACCACCGATACAGAATTAGTGGCAACAGAAGAAAGGGCCCAAAAGAAGCAATAACGGGCATGATCGCCAGGAGAGAAGCCAAAGAGGCAACGGCCGTAGAAGGAGGAAGGTTGCCAGTAGAAGCGGGAGGCCCATCCTTGTTATCCGACAAAAGGGAGATAAAAGGCGTGACCGGTCGGTCAAGTAAAGGAAGGCTAAGTATAATAGAACCTCGTCGTCACTCAACATACCCGAATCTATAGCATCAAAGATGTTTTTGGCCATTCTGATAAAAAAAGGAAGAATGAAAGCGGGAGAAAAATGAAGAAAAATTCCAAAAGAATAAGAAACGAAGAAAAGAACTATTGATAAGCTTTCCCTGGAAGGAAAAGAAAAAAACAAAAGGGCAAATAAGGCAAATGGCAGAAGCAATAAATGACAATAAAGTAACAGCAACCATTGTGGCACCAAAATCGAAGAGACACCAGCAACTCAATCGTCAAAAGAAATCAGAAGAGAGAGCACAATGCGCGAAAAAAGAGAAAAATTCAGAAGGATGTGACAGCTATAAATGCACTACCACAAGGCACTATATATATATATATATATATATATATATATATATATATATATATATATATAAAACGACACACAAAAAAGAGGAAGGCCAAAGGATAGAGTCTTCCTGGGCCTTTTTGTAGTTTACTTGGGTTGGGTTAAGCAAAACCACGCAATCAAAGTAAGCTACGGAAAGCACAGGAAGAACCCATGAGTAAAGAAGAGAAGAAATAGACGAAGGTTGTTCATGCCGATTCAGGTATACATCACAAAATACCTATACAAAACTTGGAGTGCCTCTGAACCTCTTAGTAACCTGTTTTGGTCAGGTCAAGCAGAACCAAGCAACCGAAACATTCAACAAATAGCACAGGGAGAATCCAAAAAAAAAAATCCAAAGGAGAACGAAGCAAGAACCGGAAATAAAGATTGGCAAAAGCCAACAGAGACAAACGGGTCAGGCAATACCAACAAAAAAGAAACAGGATAAGACATGAACGACAAACAATATAGATCGCAATGACCAAAACTCTACATAAATACCTAGCCAATGCAATAACTCATGTGGGGATTAATGATAATAAACAAATAAACAAAGGCTGAACGGAGGAACCATAAACCCCACAACGCTAAGAAAGTGGGAAAAGACAAATCGCGCCACAAACACTATAAAAAGGGCACAAACCCACGAGTACAAGACACGCAAGAAAAAGGAACAAACGGCTCATGTACTAAACCATTTATCTTATTAAAAACACTGAAGCAGGTGCTTAAGTTCCGATACTCAAGACTTAAGTTCCGATACTCAAGACTTAAGTTCTTTTCTAAGAGTCAGATACATCCGTCATTCGAATCTATCATAACAATTAACATAGAATAAATCTCTCTTTGCTGAAAAAATATATATACAATTTAGAAATTCAATCAACTTTTTTTAAATTTTAATTTTAAACCTATTTTATTTTAATATATTATTTTAACTATTTGAAAAGTAAAAATATCATTTATTATTGAACATTATTTATTAAATTGAAATAAATAGTTATTTAAGAGTTTAAAATATTTTTATAATATATAATATTAGTCGATATTGAATTATTATCTTTGTCATTAAAACAATTTCGTAAATTTTGTAAATTTAATTTCTAAAAATGATTTTACTATGATATCTACAATTTTTCATTTTAGTTATTTAAAAATGTTAAAAATAATAAAAAAAAGTAGCCATGCTAAAAAAATTAAGAATAAATTTCCGTAAAACCCCCTGTATATGTTAAAATTCACAATTTGATACGTTTTGTTTGAAAATTAAACGATTTGGTATCTTACTTCTAATTTTACAAACAATTACAATCTTCTGTTAAATCTGGACACCAAACAGTTAACATGATTACAAGTGAGATATCAAATCGTTAACATAATTAAAAGTGAGGTACCAAACCGTTATTAAGAGAAGCCCCTAATTGTTAAAAGAATTGAGGGTAAGGTATCACATGGATTGATTTTCAAATAAAAGACACCAAAGTGTAAATTATGATATATGTGAGGGTCTTAGTCTAATTTGTTCAAATTATTCGAACAAAGATTCAAAATCACTACAGAAGAAGCGGTGTCGTTTATCAATGGCGCTCGGATGCGCGCGGCTCAGACTTCAGACGGTTTCTTGATTGAAGAGAGAAGACGATTTAAAATGTTCGTCTATCTTCACTCATACGATTAAGAAATCACACCAAAAATTGCAACGAGAACTGTCACCTGATCTCCTTCTTTTCCAGAGGCAAGTAGCTATACTAGCTCATTTTTCAAAATTTATGGATGACTAATTAGGAATGAGGTCTGATTACATAATTTTTTGTTTGTGATTTTAGTCTTAATTTGCAATTCTGTGTTTGGTTAATCGATATATGAATGTATTGAATTGCTTAAGTTTGAATTAGATAAATGATTATGATTACCAAAAAGCATTAGTTTTCAATTAGTGTATAGCCTAATTAATCCATCTGCTTGATTTAAATCCTTATTTTAGGATTTAGGTGTTTTGTTTATTTATTTGAATAGCTTATTTTAGCATTTGGCTGATTGGAATGATTAGATTTCTTTTGTGTAGGCATCATAACTGCTTTAAATGATGCGAAATTTCGATTGAAGATCAAATATTCATATACATACGTATCAAACTGGTAGAAGTAATCAAAATAGTGCAGGATCAGATGTGAAACATGTTGCCAAATGATAAGTAGGCGTAGGGCATTCTCCGCCGAATGTGGAAAAAGACTATTGTTTCTTGTCCCTTTCTTTTTGGCATATAATGCCATGCTTTTTGCCTTTTCTTTTACAACTTTTGGGGGAATCTTGCTGAGAAGTGAGTACAAATCTGTATCAAATTTTCTATTTTTACCCATCCAAGTTATATTTATTTAATGTCCAACAGTACTAAGAAGGAAAAGCACTGCTAGATCTCATTGTAGATAATGGAAACACCACCATTAAAGCTAAAGGAGATATTATATTGGATACCACTACAAAGTGAGGGACAATCTACCAAGTTTTATTATGTAGCAATTTAGAGGGTCGTGAAGGGTTCTTGCAGCACATAGGAGTTCACACCTAGATATAATTAAACAAAGTTAATTAAGGCATAGCTTTATCTGATTCTTATGCTCATCTAATATGTTAGTGCAGATTAAAAATTGTGAGGGATAAGATGATGAAGATCAATTACATCCATAAGAAGTAATACATTTCCGCCAGATTGATTAGCTTCTAGTTTCTTTTCTCTTCTTGTAGAGTTTTATGAGGTAAATATCTTGCCTCATGTGCTTTAGTTATATCTGGTGATATATTTGGTTCCTGCTGTTGAATGATTACTCGTGTTTAGCTTGGAATGAGCAACCCTCAGTAAAATTTAGAAGAATAAAAAACTGGGATAAAAAACTATTAAGATAAATACTCTTTTTTTTCCATTCTGCTTGAATTAGGCTTTTGGAACCTTAATATCTCTAAATGAATAAATACTGCCCAAAAAGTGTCCAACAACACTTGAATAACAATAAAAAAGAACCGGCCTAAAAAAAACACGAAACATTTTTTATTAAAGCATATCAAATGGGTGGATATTCCTAGTGCCTTTCAATAGAAAGACCTCATTGCAAATTAGAGGTTCTGAATATTACTTTAATGATGTTTTCATCCCCAAGGAATTAGATGAGCTAATGCAATAACATTTTTAGCTTTACCAAAATCAGCCCATAATTTGGAGAAAATTGCAGTCCTGTCACTAATTATTTGGAAGATGAGGTTGATGATACATATTGTTAGATTCTATCTTAAAACCAATTGGTATTAAGTGGAGGTGCCCAACCAATATATAAACACATGTCCACTCACACACACAACCAATGTGGGATATCCCACTTTTAACACCCCCCTCACGCGTAGCGTGTACGGGCCGAGCAACAAAGTCCCCCCTCACGTAAATCTCACGTGGGCCGGGCCAAACTCAAATTGTGTGAATGGACAAGGCTCTGATACCATGTTAGATTCCATCTTAAAACAAATTTGAGTTTGGCCCGGCCCACGTGAGATTTGCGTGAGGGGGGACTTTGTTGCTCGGCCCGTACACGCTACGCGTGAGGGGGAGTGTTAAAGTGGGAAATCCCACATTGGTTGTGTGTGTGAATGGACTTGTGTTTATATATTAGTTGGGCACCTCCACTTAACACCAATTGGTTTTAAGATGGAATCTAACACATATATTTATTAATTAATTTAGCAATGAAGATTGAAGACAAAAGATTACTTGGTTTTCATTCATGTTTAGTGCAATTTATAAGGCGTGGACAAAAAAACACAATCACTTAATTTTTTTTCCCATGTGTGCTAATAATTAGCATTTTGGAGTTTGTATACAAGTTTGGTATTCAGGATCTTACGTTCATTTAAAAATTTGAGAAGATGATGAGGTGCAACTGCAACATGATATGATCATGTAATTTTGCTTGTTGTAAATCTGTTCGGTGTTGGTATGGAACTTGGACTAGATCGAATGGGAATTGAAGAACAGTAACGAGAGCACTTGTTGTTTTCTGGTTGAAGGACGAAAATGGGGATTAGCTACACTGCTAAACTTTAAACAAATCCGCTTTGATGTTTTGAGTTCCCCAGTCCAGTTATAAATAATTGAATGCTCAAGAGTGAATTTTTTTACTGAACTTGTTGCGCGAATTGCCAACTCATCCGAGTATTAATAGGAGAATATACCACACACAATTCAAGGAGCCTTCTGCTATGTTTTGTTTAACCCTGTAGATGGCGGAGAACAATTTAAGTGGAGTAGAATGTTTATTATCTGCTGC
Organism: Mercurialis annua; assembly: GCF_937616625.2. Classification (NCBI taxonomy): domain Eukaryota; kingdom Viridiplantae; phylum Streptophyta; class Magnoliopsida; order Malpighiales; family Euphorbiaceae; genus Mercurialis; species Mercurialis annua. The sequence goes on along the minus strand of NC_065570.1, from coordinate 49,320,298 downwards.
GTTTGTGAAAATCTTATGACTTTTGGAGCCTCTTTGTGTGTGATAATTTCCATGGGCCTACTAAACAGTAGAACTTGTGATAGTTTATTTTAAATCTGGAAATGGAAATGTTTAGCCCTTAGTTTCTTTGCTCACTATTTTCTCCCCCTCTCCCAAAGGATTGGACGGTCCTGTTAGTGCTTTGTTGAAATTAGTGGTTTTGAGGGACCATTTTAGAGCAAGTTGCATGTCCAAATCATAGAGATGAAATGAAAGCATTACTTTTTTTTTTCCAACTCTTTTTTTTACTTGTTTTGGGTTTTTTTTCATTGGACAAAGGAATGCAAATGCACAACAGGCATAAATAAACAACTGGTTAAATAGGTATAATGGATTTAGGGTGCTTACCACTAAGCTATTATCTTCTTTTGTGAAGATAATGAAGAAAACATATTACTAAGTATCACTCTAGCAAAAGTCGAATCTCTTCTGATTTGGTGCAAGTCCAACCATAGCTTAATTATATTTAAATTATCTGGCCTATACTGATTAATGCACTATGACTAATTCATCTACTTTTTACCTCATTATCAAGTCATGGCTAATAATATAGTTTATTCAAAGGTACAATTGGAATTGCAATTATCCACGAAACTCACTTCCCAAAGGCAGTAGTGATCCTCATGATTCTAAGGCAAACTTGTTAGATGGAGTATTATATCTGAAAAACTTATTTCTGATGTGCATAATACTCCCTTTGTCCATTCTATGTGATAAAATTTCTGTTTTTAGATGTTAAATTATTATTGACAATTTCCACTTGTAATGTATATTTTGGTTTGATTCTTCCCTTTTACCCCTTTAATCATTATCTATAAAGATTCATTTTTTTCAGTAAATGTGAGAAGTAAGTTATATTTAATGTGGAAAGAGGATAAAAAAGTAAAATTAGAATAAATTTATTGAATTGTCTTGAACAATGCCTTGAAAGAATCTGTCACATAGAATATGACAGAGGGAGTATCCTCATCTTTTAGGCAGAATTGATCCAGTTTACTTTGAGATAATAATTTGCTTTGACATTTTAATGCAGAAACCCTGCTTTTCGTTGGTAAAATGTTTAACTAGTTGGAAATCAACTTCTATTCTTTTTCGGTGCTTAGTTTTGAATTTTTAATGAGCTTATAGCAAAGAAAGTACATTTAAAATTTCTTAGTCTAATTAACTTCAGTTTGGCATTATATCCGTGTGTTTTGTGTGTTTGTCTTTCTTTGTATGATTTTCGAATTCTAATATAGCACAATCTTCATTCCCACATTAAAATTTATGATCTATTATACATCTTTGACATTACATTCTCCTTATAGAAGAGTTGATAAAGTTCTCTCTCTCCCATCCCTGAAAAGTGAAAAACACTAAAAACACAGGAAAGTAGGTTTTTTTGCATAAGACTATTACACATTAGAAAGCTTAGAGAAAACCCATACTGTACAGGTTAGAGCTTCCTCATAGAGACAAGACGGTCTTTGGAGAAATATAAATAAAGAATTTCTGGTTAGCCAGTTAGAAACATTGTCCCATATTCGTAAGTGAAGAGCATCTTGCTCTCCTCTTCATCTATCTTCCACAGTGTGTCTGCACTATAATCCCATGGAGGAGACACCACTGATGGACAAGAGAAATTGCAGCCTTCTTCACTAAAACCATCACAAACTGGCTCGATACTGTTTTCAATATCTTTCCATATATCATCCATGGAGTACCCTGTTTCACCTCCGTGCACTTCCTGACTGCTTTTTCCTTGTAAAACTGAAGCTTCTGGCCCACCTGTGTCGTAAAAGCTCGCTTCTCCAGTCTCTACGGAAAGTGATGAATTCACTGTAGAGATGTTTGATGCTGAGGAACTGTTGGAAGATGGCGATGCCGGAGACATGGTCCTCTTCCTCTCTTGAGCCTTCTTCCTCATATGAGTTCGCCAATAGTTCTTAATCTCATTATCTGTTCGCCCCGGTAACTTGCGAGCAATTCTTGACCATCTGCACATGATGATCATGTATAATCACACACTAACCTAAGAAAGTTTACTAGGAGAATAACAAATTAAACTAAGTAAAAGCCTGAAAAAAAATTAAGTATCAAACAAGAACATGTTTGATGATTTTTCAAACCTATTTCCCCATTTAGCGTGAAGCTCCAGCACAAGTTTCTCTTCTTGAGGAGTCATCTTTCCTCTTTTGAGTCCAGGGTGGAGATAGTTAACCCACCGTAACCTGCAACTTTTTCCAGTTCTGTTTAAACCTACAACAAAACCAGGTGGTTAAAGGTAGCTCCTTTACAAAACCACCATCTCGAGATAATCATACCTATTATGTCCCTCCCGCCACCTTCAAACCTGAAACCTTGGCAATAAAATCCCAACGTCGATCTCCAAATAAGTGAACAAAGTTGATCAGGAAATTGTCCTCTTGTTCTGTCCATGGACCCTTTCTGATTTCATCTTGCATCATTTTCATTTTTTTACCTTTGGTCTCTTGTCTTCAGTTCCTGCTTTTACTTTAAAACAAGGCTTGCTTCAACTACTTTGGTGTGCTTCGACATCAGGCATATGCTACTCTTATTTATATCAGCACGGATCCATTATTGAGAAATATTTTTCTCTTTCATTCTTTTGATTATTAATTTATTATTAAATTCGTCCATTCTGCATCTTCACCGTGACATGTGGTACACGCATGCTCATTTTATGATAAGATACCAAATGCTTGTGATGTAAGCCATTATAAGAGAAATAACCAAAGTAAGAAATGGATCCCTTGATGAATATAAGCTAGTGCTACTTTATATGTTTATTTCATGGTATTAGTGTATTTTCAAGTACTTGATTTCGGACAAAGTTACTAATTTTTGTTCCATATTCTGACAGTTTAAGTTATTAATAAAAGTTGTCTGTTGCTATGCATGCACTTAGTTGAATTGAAAGTAGGGAGTTTTTCATATTATAGATCTCTGTTATTCTGTTATATAGTTGAAGTAGGATTAGCACAAAAAGATTGCACTTATATTCTCATTAATTAAGTTCATTGAATTGTTTAATTAAAGGATTGGCTTAAAACTTAATTGGATAGAAAGGAATAAACTTGATAGAAGCTGCTAGACCTGCTTCCCCTTTCATTCAGTTGGAAAAAATGATGGATTTGTCCCTTGACTTTAGTAAAAGCCATAAATATATAAATAGAGAAGGCATAAATATATATAGAAGAAAAAAAGGAGAAATAAAAAGAAGAAGAGGACAAAACTTAAAAAGCAGGGAATAAGGAGGGACTATTAAGGGGTCATATAAGGACCCCCACTGATTAAGAAAATTGAAGGTGGAATTAGATTTTATTCTTAAGAGTTTTATATTGTTAATCTCAAATTATTTCTTAATTAAGATGTCTAACACAATTTGTTGCTATGTAGTAAACCCTTTTGCTGCCTTAGATTTTGCTCATGTTAAGCATTTTAGCTTCTATATCTCACTAGCTTGTCTTTATGTAAGCCGCCTTAAGTAAATTTGCTTCTTTCATGTCTAAAGCAGTTTTTTCTGTGAACCTCTATATGTAATGTTACTGTTGATATAGCAATCATTTGTTCCTTTGTTTATAGTGCTAAAACTTTGAATAAACTTCACCCTTTTAAGTAGGGACATGCATTGGTTTGGTCAGTGGGTTTGATTGAAAAATTGCAAAAATTGAATAAATCAAATCCTTGACAAAAAAAAAATCAAATCTATCAAGAAGTAGAGCTGAACCAAACTGGAATATATCGGTTCCATTTTGGTAACTCGGTTTGAAATATCCAAAATTAAATGGAAAATAAATAAATATTTATATTAAATTATAATATATTGGTTCGCTTTATTTAGATTTTAAGTTTTAAAAACCAAATCAATCTATATTAATCAAACTAAATAGAGGGAATTAAGTTTCCTTCGATTTGATTTTTGATTTTTTGTACAGCATAAGTCAGAGCCTTTGAGGAAAGAATTGGTTTATGATATTAATTTTAATAGTCTGTATCATCCTTAAAGGATAGATCTGAGACGAGTAAAAATATTTAGTGTAGTTTATTTGTTCTTGAACAAAATAGTATTCTAGATTAGATTTGAATAAAACACTATGGAAGCTCATAGAGTATTAAAATCCTTTGATTATACTCATTTTTTAAATGCATAGTAGATGAAGTAAACGCGTTTGGTCACACAATTTGTTTTTGCAAATGAATGCGTTACGATGCTTTTGCTTCCAAATATGAGATGTTATTGTCGTATCTCATAAAACATTTGACATGAAATATCGTTGCATATGTTAAAAGAATTTTAAGCTGAAGTAGTTTCTTATTTATGGTGTCTAGATAGCCTGAACATTGAATCAAATCAAATTTATCAGTTTGCATTGAGCTTTTCTTATATAGCATTTTATATAAGGAGCTCTTCCTTTTTGTCCTAACAACATTTTACTCTGAAATCTTGTATTATTCATATGGTTTTCTTGATATTTTATGCACCAAATTGATTTTTTATTTATTTAAAAATCAGTTAACATAGAGAATTTTACATAGGGGCGGAACTAGAGGCAGGATGGACTGCCGTTTCCTTTTGTTACTAGTCATCAGTTGTCGTCCTACCTCTTCCGGCTTATTTTTTGTTTTTAATTGTCTCATTCCGTCCTTTTTTTCGTCTCTCGTCTTCTCTCTCTTTTTTTTGTATGGGTCACTGATATCATTAGTGGATTTATCTAGGGCTTTTTACACAAACAACCTATTTTGCCAAATTTTTAACTTTTATACAGGTGCAGGTTTGGGTTTTCTAAACTATCATGTGCGGACTGAATTATAACTTTTATACGGACTCCATATATTAAATCCTGACAGAATACAAATCATAATTTCAATTATTTTCTCTCTCCTCATCATTCAATTCTCTCTTCCTCTCAGTTCATCCTTCTCTTTTTTTTTACCGTTCGCCGTCTTCCGCTGAGCCGTCCTCTATTCCTCCGCTCCTCCGTCATCGTTCTCATCATCGTCTCCGTTGTCATCTTCGTCAACGCCATCATCTCCTCTGCTCATCGCCGTCATCTATTTGATTTCAGATCTATAATTTATTCATTGTTTTTCTTCTTCTTCTTCTTTTTTATTTTCAGATCTACAATTTTTTTACTGTTTTTTCACCATTAAACATGTATATAGATTATATTTTAAGAATATAATGCTAATTTTATGTTATGTAATGTAAATTTATGGTTATATGGAATAAATTTTTGTTATTTCTGCATTTTTTTGTGTTTGGTTGTATTTCTGTGTTTTTTTACTCTGCAGTTCGATTTATTGATGATGGTTGATTGCTGAAATATTATAATATTACAGTGTTGTTGATTTTATGTTGATTTTGTGTTGATAATCAGTTGGTATTTCCTTAATTTTAACATTGAAAAAATTTATTCAAAAAAATACATTAGCAAATTAGATAATTTTGTGCGTGAAATAAACTAAAAAAAAACAAAATTTAAATGAAATTAGATAAGAATATGTTAGCATTATCATGTTGACAAGTTGTTGATTTCTTGTTGATATTTTATCGATTGTCACAATTTTTCAAAAAATTATGTTTTATTTTATTCCTTATGTTGATTCGTTGTTGATTTATTGTTGACATTATGTTGATATATATTTCAACTTTTTTTGATTTTCAATTTTATGTTGACATGTTGTTGATATACTGTTGATAACATGTTGATTTTTCAATCATTGAAAGAAAAATAAAGTTAGTCTTAAAATGATGCATTAATGAACTATTGATATGTTTTTGATAATATGTTGATTGTTTTTGACTTAAATCAATCAATGTTCTCATTTTACAAGCATCTTAACTAAATTAGCATTAATTGTTGATTCGTTGTTAATTTATTGTTGACATTATGTTGATAAGTATTTTAACTTTTTTTTTATTTTCAATTTTATGTTGACATGTTGTTGATATATTGTTGATAACATGTTGATTTTTCAATCATTAAAAGAAAAGTAAAGTTAGTCTTAAATTGCTGTATTGATGAGCTGTTGACATGTTTTTGATAATATGATGATTGTTTTTGGCTTAAATCAATCGATGTTCTCATTTTATAAACATCTTGACTAAATTAGCATTAATTGTTAATATTATGTTGACATTAATGTTGATGACTTGTTAATATGATAGTAGTAATTTTACTAAAGAACAATAAAGGTACAAAATGTTTAAAATAAATGAATCAGATAAAGATGTTAGCAGAGTAACTAATCAAAACAATATGAAAAAACAATAACAATAATTCAAATGAAAAAATAAAATCATTCTTACATATAAAAATAAAAATATATTAAATATACACCAACACAACGGTTCACAAATTAAAGAAATCTATTTCAATTTTTTTTTTCCACAATTCTCTTTGCAGCTGCACTGTTTCTTCAAAATCACTTGTATAATTGTTTTGCATTCCACCTCTCATACCTGACTAAATTTCGACAAAGACGGCTATGATACAGTTTCATTTCATCCAACGAAAGTTTATTTCACAGACAATATTATCTTATTTGTCAATGTTAAAATAAAAAAAAATCAGTAGATATCAACATAAAGTCAACATAAAATCAACAACACTGTAACATTACAATAATTCAGCAATCAATCATCATTAACAAATCGTTCTGCGGAATAAAAAAAACGCAGAAATACAACAAAACACAAAAAAATGCAGAAATAACAGAATTTTATTATATAAAATTACAAAATTATTCTATATAACATGAAATAAGTATTATATTCTTTAAACATACTCTTTATACATGTTTAATGGTGAATCAACAGTAAAAGATAAATAAATTACAGATCTGAAAATAAAAAAAGAACAAAAAGTTTCAGATATAAAATTAAAAAGATAAAAGAAAGATGGCGCGGCGAGACAAAGGTGGAACGATGGAGGCGAAATGGCGGAGGCGCAACAGCGGAGGCGGAAGCGAAGGAGTAGAAATCGTGAATTTTTTTTCACAACTCAAAAGAATTTACTGTTATATAAGCAAGAACTGTTGAGATAATGATGAAATAGAGATGAAAATGAGAGAAGTAAGATGAGTTGTGCAGTAATGGAGATAACACACAGCAAAATCGTGGAGAAGAGAAGCGAAAATGGCGGAGAAGAATGAAGAAACCGCCAATTGAGAAGGAAAATAAGAAAACAGTAAAAAAGAAAGAAATCCAAAAAAAAAGGTTAGATTTCATAAAATTGATGGTGTGAAAAGTAAAGATATGGATTGAGCCGTATAAAAGTAAAGTCTAACCCAAATCATGTACTCCCTCCGTCCCAATAGAGTTGTCCACTTTGAGAATTTTTTTTGTCCCAAAACTCTTGTCCACTTTCAAAAAGTAACTAACTTTACACTTAATTTTCCTACATTACCCCTATTTAAAGTCCACTAATAAAAATAAATTGCAAGTGGACCCTACATTAAATAGGGGTATGACAAGAAAAGTAAGGAAAATTTTATAAAAACTATAAACAATGATTGCTTTTCTTAAACTATGTGATAAAGGCAAAGTGGACAACTCTATTGGGACGGAGGGAGTATTTTATATAAAAAGCCCATTTATCTAATCTCATCATGAACTTTTGCGAGAATGTAATCTGAAAGCATTTGTGCTCTTTTTTTCAATTTGATTAGACACAAGAAATGTAAACGACGGACTATAAGAGTTTATTGGTCTGTAAATCCACTGACAAATTTAAGAGATGGTTAATAAGCCAACGTACTATAGCACTAGTGGAAATAAATAAATAAATTTAAAGAAGATATCTAAAGTGGAAAACATCATATTAATACTAACAAACAATATATTTGTAATGGTTTGATGATGTTAGCATTGTATTCAGGATGGTACTAGCTAACAAAAACAAATACAAATTTAAAGGGAAATTGAAAGAATATGCGATAATGGCATTTCTTAAGGGTCCTTTTAGTGGAGTAGAGATAAAAAGACCAATCCAAAAATATTAAAAACGGTGAACCAATTTGACGTGGATGCCACCAATTTGTGGGTACTCCACTTAAATATAAATATCCTTTACACACTTTTTTGTCTCTCTATGTGATTGTGCAGTGGCGGAATTAGAAAATAAAAAGAAAAAATCGAGAGTGAAATGATTAAAAAAATAATGTCGGAACAAATAAGAGACGGCCGGAAAACGCCAGCGACTGGCGGCCGAGAGAGAGTGACTGTCCATTCTGCCACTTTAGTTCCGTCTTTGTGCTGGTGAGTATCTTTTTACTAATTTATATTCATTGTACAGTGTGGTCCCTTGAATGTTCTATACTTAATTTAACAATAAAATCTTCTTGTTGTGTATAGACAAAATGGCCACTGTTCTCACATTAATTTAGTATAATATGAGATATGATATTCACAAGTTGGTCAGACTGTTGATTTCTTTATATTTTTGTGCATTTTTTACTTTACCAAAAGCCATTTGAACCTTTAAGGCCAATTTCTGATTTTAGTTTTGACTCTTGAGGGTATTTTAAGCTTCTAGCTGTTATTTAGGATGGATTTTTTAGCTGCCAACCCAATATGTTTTCTTTGCTCCTTTTAATTTTACCTTAGTTAGGAAAAAAAACCTTTTTATATTTTGAGCTTTTAAATTTTAAATGGTGGAATTTTTTTAAACTTTCTAAATTTGTCCATGATTACCCCAACCACATGCATAGCTTGATGGAGCTTTGTGTGCCTTTTATTATGGCCTGATCTGATGCTCTTTCTTGCTCTAAATTCCCATCCGTTGCATGTATGTGGGCCAAATTAAGAATATACACCATCTTTGCTTTGTGCTTCTAAACTCGGCAGGGACGAAACTTGACCGTCAGTTATCGATTATTTATCTCTCTTTTGATTATTATTTTCTTTCTTTAATCGTTTTATTTTATTGGGTGGGCAACTTTCTTTTGTCCGTCAGTCACTGGTTGTTTTTCTATCTCTTTCGATATTATATTTTTCTTTAATTGTCTCATCGGTCGTTTTTTTTTTTAAAATTCTATCACTGCAATAAACTATTGCCACATGGGTGCAGCCCATGCATCATCATTGCTACCATCCCCTCTTACTAAATACACATAATATCAAATTACAATGTTTATATGAATAATTTATGCATGATACGATATGATAAGTTTATATATTATTTAATTTTGCAATTTTGTGCACAATGTGATGTGAAGGATGAACATAGGATATATAGACACACATGACCGTCTTGATAATATATTCTATGTTGGGATAGGGAATGGCTAGGTTGTCTCATATCAAGTGGAGTAAAGGTCCCATTTCTTTGGGTTGTGATTGATCAAAGTTGGACCGTTACTTTAATATACAATTTGATTGTGATTACTAATTATAGGAAAGAACTTGATAATGGTGGTAGCTGATACCATTCCATAATTTAACTTGTAATACAATACAATTCCAGACTTATATATACTGGCCTTGTTTTATAGAGTATATGATGGAATAATCTGAAGCATATACCCTTTTCTATCATCTTTTTTCTCAAACCTTGTCATATATACCGGCGGTTGATCATAGAGCAGCTTCCCACAGTGATGTGCATTAAGAGATTACTAAACTCAATTAAGTCTTAATTTAAACTAATCGAGTTTGATGATACCTATATCGTAAATTAATGGAATGATTTAGACACATTTATTGTTATGATTTTTATTAATTCTAACCATAAGTTCTAATTTTTCCAATTTTAGCTTTATTTGAATAATTTTTTTAATTACTATTTTTTTTATGAAAATAATTACTATTATTTACTTGCAGAAATTGAAATGAGACATGTTTTTTTAGCTTATGTGACCGTTGTATTATGTATAACTTACATGGCTGACATGTTAGAATAAATTAATAATTTAATGATTGAAGAGTTAAAATAAAAGAATGATCTTTTATTTTTTTACTGTCTCATTCCAAATTTTAACATGTAGGAGAAAAATTTAAATGGGATTTTTATATAATTTATTATACTTTTCATAGTTTTTTTATTACTAATAAGAATCTTGACATTTCATGCTTTTTTTGTTTTTTTTTTCAGCCAAATTTTTTAAAATATTCCTTTTTATACTAATTTTCATTTTCTAGCTATTTCTTTGATTATTTTTTATTTTTTTCATAATTTTTTGACGCATTTGTTATGTATCAAGTATTTAATTTTTATATATATTTTTCGCGTACAATGTCATCTTTTATGTCAATTGTAAGATCGACTAAAAATTAACAAAAAAACATAATAAATTGAATAATTTAAAGTTTTTTTAAAAAATTTATACTACTTTTCATTTTTCAGTATCAATATAAGATTTAACATGCGTACAACACTACAACAATATAAATATTTAAAAATCCGTCATTATCAACAAGAAACGACAATAACATAATTAAAAAAACTGTAACAACACAACAAAACACAATTAAAATATGGAAGCAACACAATTTAACTTTAGAAATTCATAATCATCAAAATAGAAAATGCACAAAATTGTAAATATAATATGAAAATAGTACTCCCTCCTGTTCATATATAATAGTGGTAATTTCTCAAAATACATGTTTTGGCATTTTATTTACAACTTTACATTACAAGTTTTGACTTTTCTTTTTTGACTTTTTTCATTTACGAAAAATACCTTTTTTTTTAATTTCATAAATACCTTTTTCGGTTTTCAATTTCGGTTTTTTTCGGTTCGGTCGACCGAACCAACCGAACCGACCGGCAGTTTATTTTATATAGTGTAAGATTAGTGTATATATAGGGTTAATTTTTATTTTTTATAGATTTATTTCCTGGAATTTTTTATTTTATTTTTTATAGTGTAACAGTAGTGTTTTTATGGTGTTTATATAGTGTAAAATTAATGTATATATAGTGTATAAGTAGTGTATTTATGGCATTTTGTAGTGTTTTTGTGGTTTAACCATGAAACAATGCAAATACACCATAAACACTGCAAATACACCAGAAACACTGTAAATGCACCATAAATATACTAAAAACGGCAGAAATACACTATTAATACACCAAAAATACACTAAAACGTAAAGATGTTATAAATTTATTACAAATGCACTATAAATCAATATTTTCTTTACAAAATCAGTAGCAATAAACAAAAAATGAATAAGAGAAGACAAAATAAATAATTATATGAATAATAGAACAATTTTATAAACAAAAAATTATAGATCTACAATAATTTATTTACAAAATATTTAAATCATTACAAAAAATCTAAAAAATTACACAAATCTAAAAACGAGTCGAGAAATCCATAGCGCGAACGGAAAAGACGAACGGACTAGCGCGAACGAAAAAGACGAACGGAAAAACGACCGGAAAGGACAAGAAATCCATCGGAAGTAGACGAACGGAAGTGCGACCGGAAAGACGAACGGAAAAATAATCGGAGGAGATAAACTGAAAATCAAATGAAAAAGAAGAAGAAAAGAAGAAAGAATAAGAGAGAGAAGAGAGAGAAAAGAAAAAGTGGTTATGAAAAAGTTTAACCTAAAATGAGATAAAGCTTCTTTATATAGTAGGTATTTTTTATAAATAAGTTAGCTTATTAGGTAACATAGGATAAGAGGAAAAGATGGGCCAAAATGGTATAAATACTTTATCCAAATTAGGTATTTGGAAAATAATTCCTATATAATATTTGTCGCAATTAATTTTTTTTTTTTGGTGCATAGTATTTGTCACTTTAGAATATCAAGATGGCATTAATTGCTACTTTTCATCTTTGCCCCTCATTAATTTATAGAAAGAATACAATAAACGAATAAAAATAGTAGTTATAAATGCAAATAAGTTTTAATATAGGGTTAACTTAGTAAAAGTGTCTAAAAATTAAGACATGTTAATTGTTTTTTTATTTTTATGTTAAATTCAAATACAAAAATATTATAAAGCGGAGGAAGTACAATATATCAAATTTTTTGTACACACTAATGGTGAAAAATCATTAAAAAAAATCAACAAATAAAGAAGAAGGTGAAGAAGAAGAAAAATAATATAGGTGAAATGCAACAGTAGCAGTAATGAAAACAATGACAATAATGACGAAGGAAGTTGAACATATAAGAGTTAATATTTCAGTTTTCAATTGAAATGATGTTTTTAAATCATTTATCAAAATTAATAAGATTAAGGATTTTAAATGCAAATTGAATTACAAATTTTAATGTGTGTTACATTTATAGCACAATTTTTTATACTTTAGCAATTGTGAAATATGAATCATTAAATTTTATAATTTGAAACATCGAGTATTTCTCGATAAAAAAATTATATACACATCAAAATAATATTTATTTTGGTGCTCATATCAATATTTACTTCAGAAAATTGTTTAGTGTTCTAAAGTGCAAAACTATTTCCGATTTGTGTTTGGTATTGCTAAGACTTAAAGTTCGTATGGTAATTATAAATTACGGTAATTTATAATTTATTTAATAATGAAAACCATAAATATTTTTAAATTTTTTAAAGGCAAAGTTTATTCTATATCTATAGTTTTGACCATTGATGTCAAATATATCCCTTAGATATACAGTCGACCCTCTGATAATTAATATACATGGTGAGCTAAAATTAATTATTAGAATTATTAATTTATTGAATAGTTTATAAGACGTAATATTTAAACTGGTTCCCTAAAATTTTATTAATTATTAGAATTATTAATTTATTGAGTATTAATTATCAGAGGGTTTACTGTAGTTTGAACATTCTAATTTGTCAATTTTGCGAATCGTAACAAATATATCCAACACTCGATTTAAATCTATTTTGGGACATATAATTCTCATTTTAAATTTAAATAACTCTTGTTAAATTAAAATTAAAGATTAATTTTGTAAAATAATCATTTATAAAATTAAAAAATTAAAAAATTAAATTTTAAAAGTGGGTATAGTTTGGAGTTTGGATATATTTGTCTAAAATTGTAAAACTGACGAATCAAAAAGTCCAAATAAATTTTAGGGATATAATTGACAAAAAAAGTTTTAAATATAAAAATCATTTCGTCTTTTAAAAATCATCAAGTCTAAATTAATTTATGTATTGATAACAAAGGTCGAAAATAGGCAGTGTCTTAAAAAAATATTCACCTCTTAGTCCCATTTAATTATAACATAATCGTGTAAAATATTCACCTCTTAGTCCCATTTGGTCTCGGTGTTCGGTTTGCTTTGGGTGTTTTGAAAACCAGAAATTAATATAATATATATATATATATATATATATATATATATATATATATATATATATATTTGTATATAATTAAAAAATAATATACATATATACTTATATGTTTTTTGTCTTAATATTTTAATTATTGTTGATATATGAGTTAATAATCGTTATTTAAAGGCTTAATTACTTAAAAACCACCCACCTTGTAACTTTTTTTCATTTATACCATGACTTAGGAAAATTTTCAATTGTACCCTATTTTTGATTTTTATGTTTCATCTCTACCCTAATGAGTTGAATTGATCTATTTTATTTTGAAAAAAAAGTTTAAATTAATCCTTCATTTTTAACCTATATTCTAATAAAACGTTAATATTAATCATTTATGTATCTTGTTTTTAATATTTTCATCTTTAAATTAATTAAATTATCAAAAAAATTACTCTTAGGGTACAAACAAAACATAAAAATCGAAAATAGGGTACAATTGAAAATTTTCCTAGGTCGTGGTATAAATGAAAAAAAGTTACAAGGTGAGTGGTTTTTAAGTAATTAGGCCTTATTTAAACATATATGAAAGTTTATTAAACTCTAATTATTTAATATTTAAATTAATTTTAATATAAAAAATAAGCAAATTCTGTTTTAACCAAACCGTACTGAATTGAAATTTTCAATTTGGTACGGTTCGATTTTTTTACCTTCAAATTAAAAATTTGATTTGGTTTGATTTAAAAATCTTTCAAATTAAAAATCAAAAAATCAAAAAAAATTCCAGACGAACCGACCAATGCTCAACCCTAACGATGGGCCAAGGTAGCAGACGGAGATAGTAGAGCTGAGTTACAACTTACATCGGAGACTTTAGTGTAAAATTAGTAATTAGTGATTGCCACAGGATTGGTATAGTTCTAGAGAGTAACACATGGGTTTAACTCATTTGCTAGGCCTAGTGGAATATAAAATTCAAAATCTTTTTCATTTTTCTAAAATCTATTTAGAACTTTTTAATTTTATCTATTTTAACTCAACTTTAGAGGTTAGACAATAATTTAAAGTCAATTTCAAAAAAATTTAATTGATCTGATAATAATTTAATTTTTAAAATTTATATATAAAAACATTTAAGAGAAACACATAAAATCTCTAGTTATATCATTGATTATAATAATATTTATAAATAAAATAATTAGTGAAATTAGATTACAATTGTTGTGAAGTTTTTTGAGAGCTATTTGCAATAAACAAATGTCACACTTTCCATAAAAAAAATAGCAATTTAATCGTCACTTTCAAAATTATGTAAATTTTATTTTTTAAAAAAAGTTTTGCAACTTTTACTTCGAAATCATTCTCAAGCACCTAATAGCTGTGTGGCACATCGGAGTATAGATCGTATACCATGTAATATTAACATTGTGGCATTAATTCAAACACCGTCGTACTTTATTTGACAAAACAATACCGTTAAAAAGTCATCTAACCCAAATCAATTCATTAAATGTTGTCGCTGTTATTATTTGTCAATTCAAGCTATTGCTTCATCACTGGGGGACTGTTCTTTTATTAGTTTAATTATTGAAGAGTGCAAGAAACTTCGTAAAGACTACGTGAATAGTTCGTTCTGTTTTGTCAGGAGATCAGCAAATAGTTGCCCATACTCTTGCTGATATTTCAATTTTGGGGTCAAATGTTCCAGATTTTTTATTTTTACCTTTGTATTGATATTTTTAAATAGTCTAGATTTATTTCCTAAAAAGAAAAGAAAAAACCTTTCCTTTATTAAAAAGAATTGGGAAGAAAAAAATACTATATATTAATTTTGATGTCTATTGATGAGATGAGTCCTTGAGTGATACGATAAGTTATTGATATGCTATCATATAGTTGTTTTTTGAGAAAGTGACCACCCAATAACTTAGAAATGTGATTGATAGCAAATTTGAGTTGAAATGCACAAAAAATGTCCCTCATCAGAAGTGCAATTTCATTGCTGTTTTTGGTGTATCATTACTTGATTCAAACCAAACAGTTAATTCCACCTATCTCTATTACTGACATCGACCCTTTAAATTATTCAGCTTTATATTTTATTTTATTTTTAAAATTGCTTGGCTGAGAAATCCACCACGTCTAATCAAATTTAAAGTTTTTTGAGATTTTTATTTGTTTTGGAGTGAAGATAAGCCTTACATCAGCTTCTGCTTGTACGTTGTTTCCAAATTGAATGGTTATGATCCATTGTGGAAAATTCTAAAAATGATAAAAGAAGAAGAATGATTATGAGGAGAGAACAAGTGTAAAGGGGTTTGATTTGCATGGCAACTTGTGGAGAAAAGAAATATATCTATCTATCTATCTATCTATCTATCTATAACTATCTTATATGTGGGAAGGGGGGGGACAGGCAAAATTACGATATTAGTCTTCATTAATTAAAATATTTACAAAGTTAAGTATAAGTATATGTCTAATTTTAATAAAAATAATAATTTAATTTTATAAAGCAAATATAAAATTAAGTAGAAGTCTAATCGTAATAGAAAAAACATTTGCATTAAATAGAAGTTTATTATTAATAGAAGTCTACCTCACTTAATTACCGAATGTAAATAAAAATATATAACAAGTTAATTAAAAATAATTCGTATGAGATAGAAAATTTAGGTCAATGATAGATTTTTGAACTCCCATACTCGGAGGAGTGCACGGCCCCTTCAAATAAAAATGTCAAAGATTGTGTATATCTTGTTTGGAAATTACAAGTTTAATATTAGCCACTGTTACTGGTGTAATAATAAGTTTCATCTGATAATAACAAAAAGACAAATTGCTAATATATACAGCCTCCACTTTAAACTTCAAATCCCATATTCTTCCACGACTTTATATTTACCGATTTGATTATTAAAGGTTTATGCTAATTTAAATATTATATTTTAGTTATATACAGCAATGGTTTAGCATTATAAATTATTGTTTAAACTTATTTAATTCTTTTTTGTAAATTATACTATGTCCGTTTTGTTTTAGAATTTTAAGTCCTATTTTACCTGACTCAAGTTATTGGATAAAGTCATGTTCTAATTAATTTAGTAAGTCTTTTACTACGGGAAAGCGTTTCTAATTAAATAGAAGTCTATTTTAATATTGAAGTAGTAGAATTTTCATAAAAGTTTAATATCACATTTAAATATGTCTACTATACTAATGAATTTCCTATAAAATCACCATAGTAGCTCATTCAACTTATTAAAAAAATTTACAGCATTTGTTTTTTTTAGAAGATTTATTTTCTGAATTTATATTTGATATATGCTTAGTTTTTTTTTCTGACTTTATATGCGTAGTAATTTTGCTCAATTTGATAATATTTATGTTTTATGAAAATCGATTCTGAGATAATTTTTTTTTTTATACAATACTTGAGCTAATTTGTATTTTTTGTAGATGAAAAGATAACAATGTGTATGCAATTTTCTGTTGGGGCAAGCAGAAGGGAAGGCACGGTTTGACAAGGTATGGTTACTATTGAGCTGTACGTAGAGTAAGAAGTTCTCCTATAGACAAAATAAAATATGCACGCAATTAGCTCAAATAAATAATTTTTTTTTGGTTTGCTCTATTACTTTTTATGCAATTTTGTTTAAGTTGAATTTATTTTTTTAATTTTCTATTGCATCACCTAAATACTAATCGGGGTCAAAACACAGTTTAATCCACTTTTATGTATAACATAAATTATGTGACTAACTGTGTTCGTTGATGAATTGGTGTGGCTAATTGATCAATAATAACAGTTGCTTGCTAGGCATTACACGGTATAGGCAAAGAAAGGGCCAACATTCAAGTTAAGTTCATAATTTAACTGAACAATATCATATAAATATCGCTCACTCGTGTAGTATATTGCAAAATATTATGTAAAAGAGTATCATTGATGTGGCAATTTGAAAAAAAAGAATTTATTAGCCACTAACAACTTTTATTATCATAAAGTTTTATATGTACAATAATGTCTTTTCTTTAAACAAGTGTTAATACAAAGTTATATTAATATTACTTAATAATATGATTAATATTTAATTAATAATTTAAATATCATATACGTGCTAACTTTTCAAATTAAATTAAAACACTTTATAATAATTCATTAAAAACTAAAGTATTATATTAAACAATTTAATATTATTATAAATATCATACACGTGCTAACATTTGAAATTAAATTAAAACACTTTATAATAGTTTTAATTAATATTTAATACAGTAACGGGTCATATGAATATCGCTCACGTGCGTAGCACGTGGCGAAAAACTAGTAACTATCTTATATGTGAGAAGGGGGGGGGGACAGGCAAAATTACGATAGTAGGTTTCATTAAGGGTATAATAATAAAGCTAATTATGATATGATAATAAAAATATTATGAATTACGTGACAAATATTAATGTTCATCAGTTCAAACAAGTTCAAACACTTAGTCAAATAGGACTCTAATTACGTGAATGAAAGAATGTTATCAATCAACTTGCTCACTATATTACAGAGTCTGGTTTTCAGTTGGGATCAAAGATTTGGCATGAAATTTTTTCTCCTGAAGTAAATTGGGCAAGCAGCTGTGGATACCACTGGTTAGTAGTTTTTTTGTTTTTTATTCTTTTGATTTTAGTTGTTTTTTAATGATAAAGAAAATAGCATAAACATGCATATTAATAGTTTATAATTGGTTAAACCATATTAGTTCAAAAATTCTGCAACAACTGTTTTTCTTTTTTATACGAATACCAGTCATAATTAGCATAAACATGCATGATAAGTATTTAGATTATTAATTCTAACAATAATTCAAATATTTGTATAATAAATTGATATCTATAAGGATTTTTATAATAAAATATCAAATTTGATAATTTAATTAATATTTCATAAAGATATATCACAAATTATAGCTTCATGGATTCAGATTTAGGTATATATTATTTTAATACTAATTTAGACATTATTTTGTTGATGAATCTAATTTGGATATTAAGACCATTAAACTAAAAAAAGTACAAAATTAATAATAAAATTCAAGTATAATCGATACATCGATTACAACACTGGTTTATGAAACTTAGGTTTAGACCTAAGTTATAACAATTAATATTTTAATATATTTTGTGTGCTACAATTTCAATTTCAATTATATATATATACACACACGCTTAATTATAGCTAAAATACTATATTTAATAATTTAATTAATATTTAAATGAAACAACGGGTCATATAAGTATAACACATATAAATAAAAAATTTAATAACTATACTATTTTATTTTAAATTTTATTCATTATTAAATATATAACGAGTCATGTAATTGGCGAAAATTCTATAAGTGTGAAGGGGGAAGGACAGAAAAAATTACTATAGTTATCTTAAACTTAAATATATGTGGATTTTTTTTTAAATCAATATCAGACATTATTGTTCTTAACAATTGAAATTGGAGGATTAATTTTGTAAATTTTTATATTAGTTCTCTGTAAATTTTCATTTTATCATTTCATAATTATAATTTGTTTTTCGGCATATTTAAGAAAAAAGAAGATTTAAGATGTTGGTATATTAGGATCAAATTTATATTATTTGGCTTTATTTGAAAAAAAAGTTGGAGTCAATAGTTATACATAATTAGTGCAGATTTATTTAATTTACGTTATGGGAATTTTAGGCTGATAGTAAAGGTAATAAATAATAAGATCCTTAAAAAATTAAATTATTTAATAAAGTTAATAATTTAATAGTTTCAAGTTAAATTTGATGGCGGAAAAGAAAATAGAAAATAGGTGATTCAACATTTTTTTAAATTGTTTCAATTATCAATCGAGCAATTTCAAATGATAGCAATTCAATAGAACATAAACATTTAATAGTTAATGATAATTATTTAACGTTTTAATTATTTTTTTCAAATCAAGATATAAGTATTACCAACACACAAGCACAAAAAACTTTTTTAATTTATAAATAGACTATAGAAGTTTTATGTAGAATAAAAATACAAAATCTAAAAATAATTTATTAAAGTTTATATGTATAACGATCATATAAATATCACTCTTGTACTATAATTTTAATTTAAATAAAAATAATTTACAATAATTAATAAAAACTAAAATAATTTTTAATAATAAAATTAGTATATAATCGATACAACGGGTCATATGAGTATCGCTCACGTGCGTAGCACGTGGCGAAAAACTAGTACTATATATAAAAGCACGGATGGGAGGAGGGACAGGCAAATTTACTAAATAACCCTTTATAATTTATAACTATTTAGAAACCTATTTAAAGACTTTATAGTCATTTAACAATTAAACAATCAATTTAATTATTAAAAAATCGAGTACTGATGTATTATTACTACTTTAATACTGCAAGAGGGACATGGCTAAATACTAAGTTCATTATCAATACAACACAAACTCTCTCTCGATTTTTCTGCAATTCTTTAATTGTTTACGTTCATGTACTATAAACTTCAAAAGCTCTACATTATAAGGAGATCAATTACCAAAATTCTACATGTCTGTTTATTATTTGCTTAATATCCTTGCAACTCTCTATTAAAAGAACACACAAGACATATTTTAAACAAAAAAGTTAAGCTTATAATAATGCATGATAAACATGACATAAATTATTGACATTCAACAATTAAACAGCCATAAACAATTTTATTTTAAACCTAAATTTATATGTGCAAGTATGTGATGATGTTGTTCTGTTAGTTTAGTTGAAGGATATGTGCCCAACTAATTTTGCCAAATGAGATGTAATATTATCGATCTGTTGGTTCATGATTCCCAGAACAGTAATCGGTAGTGACAAAGTAATTTTCTTTTATATTTTATAATTAAAAAGAAAAATTACATTTAAATTAAAAAAATAATTTTATTGATATAAAAATAAGTTACTGTGATCCTATTATTGCTCTGATAATAATGCTTCCTAATAATAACCATTACAACAATATTTTAGCTACTATTTTAATTATTTGATAAAATATAAAAATACACAATTATTCTATTAGTTTTTTTTAGATAAATGAATTATTCTATTAGTTAAGTACCATTCTTCAATATTATTTTAAATTATATAAAAATATCATGAAAGGTAAACAAATTTCAACTGCAAATTATAAATAAAAGCAATGTAATTGTTAATGGATGTAAGTGTTTCCAAGGATTTTTGAGTCGAGATTTAATTTATTAGTTTTTCATAATCTAATTAATTTAACATTATTCATCTACAAAAATAATTTAGTATCAATTATACATAAAATATATTAATATAATTATAATAAATTATAAATAAATAATATCGATATCAATTAATTTAAAAAATTAAGTATTATTTTTATTTCTAATAAAAACTCTAAATAATTTGAAATTAATCATATGAAATACGTACGTTGGTAATAAATATAATAAATCTAATTAATATATAACTTGACGAGTCAAGTTACGAGCCACGTGTGTAGCACGTAATGCGAAACTAGTATTATTAAAAAAACAATTTAAATAGAATATGTTGTATTAAAAATAAAAGAAAAACTAAAAACAAATTCTTAAGTTGAGTCTTTTGAGTAATTGATTCTGACGATCACTGAAATTTCAAATTTCATCATTTCAATCACTGATTTTTTTTATGATCATTGAACTTTTTTTTTCTTTTTTTTTTGGTATTTCTTGCCAAAAATATTTAGATATCAGCCGGAAATTAACATATGGTAACCGGATTTCATTAGTTTTACTTTGAAAATTTATCACACGTATAAAATTTTACTTTTAAAAGAAGTTTTTAGGTGAAAAAAATTCCAGCTGCCACCTAAGTATTTTTAGCCAGAAAAAATTTAAGTGGAAATTTGCCCCTTCAACTTGTAAGCAATGGGCAGTTAACACATCAATTAATTTTGTGGATAAATTAGTCACGAACTTGTTGATTATGGGTAATTAACCCCATTTTGACAATTTGCCCTCTCAATTTGTAAGCTAATTGTTTCTTAAATTGGCAATTTACCTCCTAAACTTGTAAACTAATTTGTCAAATGGGGTTAATTGCTCATAATTACCAAGTTCAAGACTAATTTTCCCATAAATATATATTAATTGCCCATAGCTTACAAGTTGAGGGGGCAAATTGCCATTTAAATCGGCCAGAAATATCAAAATGAAAAACAATGAAAGTTCAGTGATCAAAAAGAAAAAAAAATAGTACAGTGACTGAAATGAAAAAAATTGAAATTTCAGTAATCTTCATAAAAATTCGTCCTCGAATTTTCATATACTTCTTATTCTTTTATAACTCCATCCTTATTCACTTACAATCGTTGTTCCACTTCTTTCATCTTTATTATCTGTTGGACCAAGTCCCATTTGAACCCTAATTTTGAGTTTGACAATCAATTTAAAGAGTCTAATCATGTTTATTAGTATGAAGGAACATATAGAAACCATCACGGGTCGAATCGGAGCTTTCTAGCGAGAATCGAAAAATTGGATATCCTTGAGAAACAGAAGCATTTCGTGCCCGCTACCCTGAGGTAGTCGCGGGCGCGACTCAAGAGTCGCAAGCGCGACCATGTATCTTCACGGACGCGACATTCCAACGTTCTTACCCTTCGTTTCTTAAGACATGTTGCGGGCGCGACATTTAGTCCTCGCGGGCGCGATCAATATATCTGTTACATTCTCTCAACGGTCATATTTGAATACCCCTATGATGAGGTACCATGTGGCACCTGCCAACCAGATTTTCAGAACAACAGAAGAGTCGCGGGCGCGACCATGGGGAGTAGCGGGCGCGGCCATAGCTTTTTCAGCAAAAAGTTTTGTTTTATTCTAGAGGTTTCAAGGGAAGATTGTTGGGGTTATAAATACCCATTGTCTACCTCATTAATTAGGTTAGACACTTTATCAACAACCAAAGATTACAAGCATTCAATTCCTTATTTCCAAAACATTTATTGTGCATCAATTTACATTGATTGCTTTCCTTTCTTGTTGTTGATTATCAATTGTTTGATTAATCATTAAGTGTTTGTAGGTTTGTGATTAGCCTTGAAAAATCACTTTGTAAGTTTGAGATTAGCTTTAGAAAATCTCTTTTTTGTATTAGTTTGTGTTAAGCTTTAAAACACATATTAGTGAATTATCAAAATCTCAATCTTTGATTGAGTAGTGGAGTAGGATCGACTTGTGATCTAAACCACTCTAAATCCCTTGTGTCAATCTCTATCTCTTAATCTCTTCTTAATTTTTAATAACCTTATTCACCCCCCCCCCCCCCATAAGGTAGCATTTGGGATTTCACTATCTCATCTATAGCTTGTCGTAGCTCGGACGTATATCTCAATCCTACACAAGTTGTAGTCTGCTTAACTACAACTAACTGTGTACTTCATAGTTGCAACCATGTTCTTCAACTTCGACTCTTGTACGCTTCTGTTACTTCCTCGAGAATCACTTACTACTTCATCTCGAGTATTTACTGTTGTTACAGAGTTCTGGTCTAGGTATACTTATGATAAAACAAATTTGTTTAAAACATTTCAATCATGTACGCGCGTACTTTCAAAACAATTTGTTTAAAACTCATTTCTTTAAACATCCGCATAATTGTGCATAGGGTGATGATACCTCTCATCCCCAAAGAGTTGTCACAACCTATCATTTTCTATGAATGATGCATGTTCTACTAATGCGTGTATTCATACACATGCAGTGATGCATTCCCTATGAATGTCATGACATGTATACTCATTTATATTATGTCTAAGCACAATTATGCGTTTAAAATCATTTAAATGAATGACCATAATAGGTCATATCATTCAGTTTCGTAAGTTTCTTTCGGATCTTAAACTCTGTAAACAGTAAGAATTCCTCATGTTACTTCACTTCTTTGCATCCGTACTTCTTCCGCAAATAGCCCTCGTACTACCGTCGAATGACTTTGACAGTACTTCCCTTTAGCTCATGCTTGATATTCAAGCATCGGTATCGAATCGTCTAAAGCACAAGCACAAAACTAATCATATATGCTAATGCTTCTAATCGCATTTTATCGATCATACACAGATAACAGACTCACTTCCTATAGAGGAGAGTTGAAAGTTTCGAAACAAACGAGGACATATCAATGACATGACTCGAATCCTATTGCTACAGTAGTTCATAGTTCAACTTAGTGAACTCGACAATCCTAGGATCACATAGCACATAACAAATACAGGCAATGACCTAGGAAACTAAACCATTGCTCTGATACCAACTTTGTCACGACCTGAAATTTTGAGCCAAAACTGGCGCTAGGGAATGGGAGTAGTAGCTCCAAAACCCGTAGCAAGCCTAAAACCACTATAAACGTTTCCCGATCAAATCAAATAGCAATCATGAAAAACGTTTTCAGAAAAGCTTTTAAAATGATTTGCTTGCAAACATCTATTCACATTCTGAAAACGATACATAGAAACTAGGGTCTTACAATGCTGTCACGACCCAAATTATTGAGCCGAGACCGGCGCTAGGGAATGGGAGCGGTAGCTCCGAAACCCGTAACAAGCCTAAAACTACTAAAAAAATTTCAAATAAAAACATAATATCATATATAAAACGTTTTCATAAAACTGTTTTAGATAATACAATTATAGATATTAAAATATTATATCAGAGTTTACATTCAAAATAAACTGTTTGAAATCAAGTCACAAATCTTATACTGACACCTACTAACTAGTGCAGCTCTAGGAACTCATACTCTATGCAAGTCAATCGACTTCTGGCACAACGAAGACGGTTTGTCTGATCTGACTTTGACTACCTAAAAAACATCAGAGTGAGGGGGTCAATATTTTGGGAAATACTGAGTGAGTATGCGAATTACTAATGGTATTATAAAAATATAACATTGCATACTCAAACATATATAACTCAATACATGGTATAAGCAAACAGCACAACATTCTCAAGTAATAGATCCGAGCGAAACCCTAATCTTATACTCCAGACTCGACTTATTTATATCACATCGTATTCATTTCGAATCATCTTAATCTGAGTGATCCGGTCCCGAGATAGTTCAACCGAGTTCAACCGTGACCACGTGGCATAGTCCCATGATAGTTCAACCGAGTTCAACTCATGTCACTGCTTAATCCCAAGTTGTGGGTCCTGAGATAGTTCGACCGAGTTCAAGCCACTAGATACGGGTCCCGAGATAGTTCCACCGAGTTCAACCTTGTATCTATGTTTCATATGTCCAACTTTCATATTCATATCATATGTACTCGTAATTTCAAGGACAATCTACACACGCTAGACTTACTCAAGTACTGGTGATCACAAAGCCTATTGACACCCAATAGGTAGTTAGTTTCTTCGGATCGCGTACTGGATTCATGTATTCAAAGCAATGAATAAAACATCATTCATATAATCAAATCAATCAAACATAACAATATCTTATACGAGCAAGTCATTTAAATGCGATGTATTTGACAATAGTAATTGTAATATAAGAAATTAGCTTTTATAATAATACGCAAAAGTAAATTGCAACTCACAGAAACTGCTATCCAAAACTGCACTATCTCAATTCCACGAACGTAAGTTCCATGCGTCGTTTGATCCATTAGCTACTCCATCTCGTCGGTCTAGCAGCTCGCGATACATCCATTTCCTATTCAAATCATACGTACGTTTATTTCATAAACATAAACTTAGTATTAAAACCCTAAGTTATAAACTTAGGTTAACACAATCGTATTCCAAATACGACTCTTAACTTTGATAATCTCTTAATCACATTTCTATTTTAAAAATGTCCTAGTGTACGTTTTGAAATTCAATCGAATCACGATTGATTACACGACTTGAAATTGTCTGAAATCAAGTTTTCGCGTCGCGTCAGGGCCCCGAAAAGCCCGCATCGAAGATTCCCTTCGGTGAAGGACTGCACGATCGTGCAGTACGCTGCACGATCGTGCAGTTGCTGGGACAAAGACAAATTATACATATTTATCGCTCGTAATTTGAGCATAAAAAGGTTAGTAAATGCTGAGTTCATTTTTAAAGAAAACTGACATAAACAAACCCTTGAAGCTTTTAGTGGTGGAAGACAAGAAATTGGTTAATCAACTGAAGTTTATTTGTGCGTTTTTTCTGTCATTTTTGGGATTTGTTTTGGCCAGTAATAATGAGCCTTTGTTCAATTTTTTTTTGGTTTCTTGGTTTGTGTTGTATCTACGTTTTGAAATTCAATCGAATCACGATTGATTACGCGACTTGAAATTGTCTGAAATCAAGTTTCCGCGTCGCGTCAGGGCCCCGAAAATCCCACATCGAAGATTCCTTTCGCTGAAGGGCTGCACGTTCGTGCAGTACGCTGCACGATCGTGCAGTTGCTGTGCTGCACGATCGTGCAGTCTGCTGGGACAAAGAAAAATTATAGATATTTATTGCTCGTAATTTGAGCATAAAAAGGTTAGTAAATGCTGAGTTCATTTTTAAAGAAAACTGACATAAACAAACCCTTGAAGCTTTTAGTGGTGGAAAACAAGAAATTGGTTAATCAACTGAAGTTTATTTGTGCATTTTTCTGTCATTTTAGGGATTTATTTTGGCCAGTAATAATGAGCCTTTGTTCAATTTATTTGCTTTCTTGGTTTGTGTTGTATCTACTGCTAGCTTTGAAATATGTTGTTCAAAGAATTATATTGACATCGGAATTTGAAAAATTGTATTCCATAAATTTATTGATTTTTATGGCAAATATGGCTGCTTTGATTTGGTTACCATTTATTACATATGAGCGAGTGTAGCTGCAATAATTATTAAGAAAATAAAGTTAGATCTTTTTATTCCATTTGATTGTGAATGCTATTCTGGTTTATTTGTTGCATTTGACAAAATGCTGAGTTTATTTTTAAATTGATTATAAATTTATAATTAATTTATTGATAATTTAAATTATAAAAATTAAATTTATAAAGTGAATTTAATGTAAATTTAATGTGAACTCAATGTGAACTAAATATGAACTGAATGTGAACTAAATATAAACTCTAAGTAAACTTAGTATAAATTCAATGTAAACTTAATGTCAACTTAATTTAAATCAATTTATTATCATTTTATAATATTAAAATAATTTATATAGTGACAAATAAACTAATTATAAGATGAAAATAACTATCTAAAGTTTTATTGGATTTGAACTGAAAGTGAATTTAAAATAAACTAGAAGTGAACTTAATATAGGCGTAATGTGAACTCAATATGAACCATTTATCAACCTAATATCAATCTAATATCAATTGGAATAAAATTTATTTTGCAGCTTTTTACAATTTTAACTTACATTTATATATATATATAGATTTTGAGATACAGTCTATTATAAAAATTGAATAAATTTTTTAATTGACATGTATTTGATAATCTATAAAACCGAAAATCAACCTGATGTGAACCTATATAAACTGAATATCTCTTTTTAAGTGAAATATATTTTACAGAATATAAAAAAGAAAATCAACCTGATATGAACCGGATATAAACCTATATCAACTGAACTAGCTTAATTCAATTTTAAATAAAATTTGTTTTACTGCTCTTTACAATCTTAAATGACATTTTATATAGAGACAATTTTGAAATTCAGTGTAAAATACAAATTGAATATCTCTTTTAAGTGTATTGTATTTGACAATCTATAAAATCAAAAATCCACCAGATGTTAATTTGATGTGAACCTATATCAACTGAACTACCTTAATTCATTTTTTTCTTATAAAATTTGTCTTATTTCTCTTTACAATCTAAACTGACATTTTACACAGATAAAATTTTGAGATTTAGCGTAATATACAAATTCAATATATTTTTTTAAATGAAATATATTTGATAGTTTATAAAACCGAAAATCCTAATATGAACTTATATCAACTGAATTATCTTAACTTATTTTTTTATAAAAATTGTCTTACTGCTCTTTACAATCTTACCTGATATTTTATGTATAGAGAATTTTGAGATTTAGTCTATTATAAAAATTTAATAACTGTTTTTAATGTAATTGATAATCTATAAAACTGAAAAGTAACGTGATATGAATCATTTGTGAACCTGAAATAACATCACATACTGAACTTTTTGGTATAATTTTCTATGAACATATATGATTCCAACTTCTGATTTCATAATTTATATTAATAAAATTAATTTATTATTCAACAACATACACCATCAAACAAATAGCCATCAAATCACAAAAAACAAAAGAGCTAAAATAACCATTAAAAAACTTCGATTGATTATATAAAATACCAACCACCTAAAAAAAAAAAAATTGCAGAAACGTGAAAAAGTTACAGGTAACAGAGACTTGAGGAGCACTCGGAACAATGTCTAATTTTTCAAGTCTAATTCTTTACCTCTTCAAACTCAAACTTCCACCAACTAAACCACCACCACCACATTAATATGCATCATCGTCTTTTTCTAATTCTCCTCATTTTTATCACCATAACCAATGCAATTATCATTCAAAAACTCAAAAAAGCTCCACAGTTTTACAATTCTACTATCCATATGGCTATAACCTTTAATTTTTCTAATCTGAGAGGAATCAAATCAATGGCATTATTTTCTACATCATTATTTTTGTAAAAAATAAAACCAAATTAATGCCAACCACCTCCAAAAAAGTTAGATTTTTTTAATTTTATATCACCACTGCAATTTAACTTCTCAGATTTCAATTTCATCAAATTCCACCAATTTACTCATCTGTTCTTATCTTTCTCATGAATCATTTGATAAACCACAATTTCCATGACCAAACACAGTTTTCTTTTTTTTATGATGTCCTATATAATCAAGACAAACTGAGGAGATGGGAGCTGAGAAATTACTCAAAGAGAAGAGTCTCCATTTCCCTAAGTTGCAACCGAAGTCCGGCAACCATTCGATGGTGGATACAGATCTAATTAGAGTAGGTGAAACTATCCAAAGAGAAACAGACCTTCGTAAAATTGTCAACAGATCTCCGCCGGACTGCTGCTATAATTCCGCTTAAGTCTGCCATCATCCTTGCCGTTGTCTCTTCCGCCTTGTCGATGACTCTGCTGGCAGTGCTTTGACAGTTGCGTTGTATGCCATTCCTACGGGTTTAAAAGAAAAAACAGGGGCACATATGTTCTATTCAATATAAAACAAACATATTTTTGGATTATAAGGAAATTATAAAAACTTTTCTAATTTTTTGAGAGATTACTGTCAAAATAAAAAGTCTGAGGTAAAAGCATTAGATAGGACCATTTTTAGGGGATTTGTGTAGATTACTTCTATTACTTCCCCTATTGTTTTAGGCCTCTTTGTTGTTTATTGAATTCCAAACTTTTAGCCTGTTCTTTCGTGCGCATATGATGAAACCTACAATGCATTTCTAGTAAAAGCCCATAGCCATAAAGAGCCCACTTCTTAGCCAAAAACCTGCACAAATACTTTATCAGTTTGAAAGATTTTGGAATCTTTACATGTTTACTTCTATTAATATATAAATAAATTTTTTTTTCTACTTTTTCTGTTTCCTGCTCTATATTTTCCCTCCAGATCAAAAAAGAGGGTCAACTTGATATTTTAACCAATAAAATGGGTCAGATTTGTGTCTTTTTTTTTGCCAAATAATTTACTTGTTAGCGGGGTTAGCGAGAGTTAGTTGTGATTATAAACAATCCTATTTAAATCAGCTCACTGGCTGCTGAGGCCTGAGTCGAACCCAGGATCTCAGAAGGATGTCCTAGGAGCTTTACCAATCAGGCCAAAGCTCCCAGACGGTCAGATTTGTATTTAATCATTCAACTAAAACATGATCAAAATAGTATTTTAATCAATAGAAAACAAGATGAATATTTTTTTCATTTAATTAAAACATGAACAAAATAATATATTAACCGGTAAGAAATAGTGTCAAATAGGTATTTTTACCAACTTAACTAATAAGTTGTTATGAAATTTAGAGAAAATGAGAATGAAATTTGTTTAAATTGGTCTCTACTTTTGCAAATTTATTATAAACTTGTATAAAACTCAACTTAAAGTGATTATAAAAAAAAAATGAGCATGGTCTACTTTTTTAATTGGTCTGTATTTTTAAAAATTTATTATAAAACTAGCATGAGCTTCAACTTAAAATGATTTTGAATTCTTACAAAATTTGTTAACTTTTTTTTATAGTGAGAAACTCTTATGAAACTAGTATAATTTTTTTTAAAAAAATAACTCATTTAACAATTATTGTTCCATTAGTTATAAAATATAACCATATTTGTGAGTATATTTCATAATGTGTTCACTAAGTAAAAAAAAGGCTTAATGGCAAAAAAAATCCAAACCTTTGCAACTTGTTGTAATTTAAACCAAATCTTTTAATGTTTGTAATAATAGTCAAATTGAATATATATTTTTTACAATAATAGCTAAATTGCACATTATGTGAAATTTTTTGAGTTTTTTGCCACTTTTGTGACTTTTAATATATTATTATACATCAAAAAAAAAGCCTAATATCTTAATTGAAAACAACAAGTTTGGCCACCAATTTGACTATTATTGTAATAAAAAAATAACATTTTGACTATTATTATAAAAATTAAAAAGTTTAGTTTAAATTGAAACAAATAGTAAAGATTTAGTTTTTTTTTTACTATTAGACCAAAAAAAATGTGTTTTCATTTCATAAAATTTTCATAGCATTAGAATAAATGGTGATATGTGACTGTTATTTTCTTAAATAAGAAACGTGTTGTCACGACCCATTTTCATGAATCGTGACCGGCGCTAGGGTATGGGTATGGTTGTACCAAAACCCGTAGCAAGCCTTGCGGATAACAACTTAGATACATTTAAAACAAAGTACCTGCAGAAAATCACATGCTCGGGGGCAACCGAGACTTCAGCCTAATCTAGCAGTACAGATAAACAGCATATATTTAAAGTACGCTTAATCTCAAATAAACTCCAACATGGCAATATAATATAAATGCCATAACACTGTAATCATGCCACAAGCGATAAGTAATAGTTGGACCAATCCAACAACAATAGTCTAAAATATAAACGTAAGACTAAGACATGAATAATATGAAACTACTACTGCGGTCTAAGAGTTTAAAATAGTTCGACACTTTATTTCTGAAATAAATAAAGAACCTCCGAGAATGAAGAAACGGAGATCGACCAAAGCTCAAATCATAATCCTGAAAAATTTGGGAAAACAACGGGGTCAGATTTACTGAGTAGAGTTTATATAACCATTTACATTTATTAAGTTAAAAACCTTTAAAACGTTTAATAAAACATTTTCATTATGGATTATCAATGAAACCCTAAACCACAATTCTAAATCCATTGTCGTGTCGGTGAGACGTATCTCAATAACCGATCCCCAACTATCACTTAATAAATAGTGAGCCCAGGAGACGTATCTTCCACCGGTGCCCTCACTAAGGTGAGACGTATTTCAAACCTACCTCAATACCATAATCATTACCGGTGCGCACGCAGTCCCGATGATGCCCATCGAGTAGCACGTTCCAAATCAAATCCACAATGCGGGAAAACAGTTCGAAAGCTGTTTATACATATATATACATACAAAATATAATAGTTGCTTAATAAAGAGGTAAATAGAGATATAAACTCACTGCTTGCTAAATCCACGTGATCCTGACAAGCAATCTAACTCTGGTTCGCCTCTGAAGTACGAACAGTCGACGGGTCTAAATAAAATATTAAAATCATAATTAAAATCAGACCATAACTCTAAAGAGTACTAGACACCACATAGGACTAGCACAATGCAAAACCAAGTCACATTTAATAAACACTTATATTAAATGCATTCCAAAATATAACCCAAGTTATAAGGTACAAATCATATAATCACATTTAAAATGGTACATAAATTAATTTAAATAAATCCGAGTTAAAATCCATATTAGTGAGTCAGCCGAGTTATTAAAAACTACCAAGCTTCTTCCCACTTGTTGGGCGACCACAGTCTAACCCAAACCAAAACTGTATTAAATTATAAACCCGAGTTAATAAATTAAAATACTTGATAAAGCATTATCTATATTAAAATAGAATTTAATATCTTATAAATTCAAGTAACCCAAGTTACAAACAAAACTCAAATATTTTAAGTCAATAAAAGTTTAGGGACTAAACTGTACTTTAGCCAAATAGGGACTAAACTGTACTTTAGCCAACTAAGGACTAAATGATACTCTAGTCAAATATAAAATCAAATAAATTTCCATTCTTAATTTACTAAATAATAACTCAATTAGAAGTCCAAGAGTTATAACTTTGCTAAAAAAAATAGCTTTAGAAACTTTTAGGGACTAAATCGCCAATTAGCCAAAATAGACATTTCAATTAAAATTACCTATAATTACCCGAGTAATTATATTAATTTAAGTTATAACAATTACGTATATAAATTTTGTAATTAAAATCAAGTTATTATCGAAACCAAAAGAAATTAACTTAAGGGATTTATTTGATTTAGGCAAAACAATTGAGTGATCAAATAAGCTTTTTCACCATCTTCTCCCTTTCAATTCAAAAGAAACCCGCCATACATAACCCTTTCAAATAACCTCCATTATTAAGCTACTGCCAAGCTTTAAAATCAAGAATTCAACTCTAAAAACTAAACCAAATACTCAAGACTACAATCAATCCATATCATTAATCATAATCTAATAATAACTCAACTCACAAACCATTGTAACAGTGACGAAGAACGAAGAAATACGTTCGTGGAGCCGAGATTGAATATCATAAACGCAAAACCGAAACAAACGTTTAGATTAAATAACAACTAACATGCCGGGCTATTCTTGATCATTGACATGACAAAATCATAACCAAACAAAGCAAATCCAATTGGCAGTAACTCAAAACATCAAGAAACAGAAACATACACGTACATATACGATGAAACGGCGGCGACCATATCGCATAGAATTACGTACCGTTTTGGCTAAAACAAGGATGGGAATTGAAGAGGCGTGTGTCTATAATCTTATCGACGAAACGGAACTGGATTCGACCAAGAAACGAAGGAGAACGAATCAAAATACGGAAAGCCGTTCAAAAGCAAAATCTGAAATTCAATACAAACTTACCCAAGATTTTTCTGAAACTTCAGAGCGATCAAGAACAGTGATTTCTCGGCGAAAGGATAAACAGAAGACGGCTAGGGTTTGTATGCAGCGTGATCTAGGTTTTTCATTTAGAAAACGACTTAAAAAAACGAGTGGAAACGGGCCGTAACTGAGTTCGAAAAGGGCTTGGTGGAAGGATCTTATGGGTTTAATGGTTCTCGAACGAGAACAGCCCTCTTGGGCTTGGTTCTCGTTCGAGAACCACCTGGTCTCAAACGAGACCAGGCCCTGAAACTGATTCTCGTTCGAGAATCCAATTTTCTCGAACGGGAATCAGTTAAACTTTCTTTTTTTTTTATTTTGATTTTTAAAAATTAAATGGTTGAACCACCACATCAACCCATCACAAACCAACTCGAACCGGACCATTAACTTCAAATTTTTAATTCATAACGATCGGAAAAGTTGTCGGAAAAACGCTAAAAATTTACGGGGTATTACACGTGTATAATGAGATATTTGTATAAAAAAATTGTAAGTGTAAATGTAATATAACAAAAGATTTCTAATATATTGGATATGTGTTTCATAATCTTATTATATATTTTTCTCATAATGTCTTCATAATTATTGCATCAAAAATATATGTTTTAAATATTTTTGTTTCTTAACAGAAAAATATTAGTAACATCAATGATCCTTTGAGAATATACGAAGTACATAAGGTGAAAAAATATTGTGTTTCATGACCTTATTATAACTTTTCATAAATATTTCATTAAGAGAACATGTATGATAATGTATTTATATAAATTTATTTTTATAAGTTTTTGCAGGGCCGGTTTTAGTAGAAATGAGACCCTAAGTGATTTTGTTTTTCTAAACTTATAAAATATCTATGTCTGTCACAATTTTAGATATGTCTTTTTCCTAGGGTTTTCCCTGTGGACTCTCTATGGCTAAACTAGGGTTTTCCCTATTCTAGCTCAATTTTTACCTTTCCTCTGTGGATTTTTTTCGTTGTGATCGATTTTTACCTGTCCTTTGTGAGATTTTATTAGTGGTGGTTGTGGTCGGTGCTGTTTCCATATAGCCACAGCCATGGAGAACGAACTGGAATGTTTGTGGAAAAACTTTTCACTAACAGAAGGGGAACAAGACGTGGTAGAGGTTGGAGGCGCAGAAATACATAGTGATCCTGATGAGAAGTTTAAACGGTGTGTGGTGGGGCGAATGTTAGCAGGCAAACCGTTTAATATAAAAGCTTTACACAGTGCAATGACCAGTGCATGGAGACTTAACAATGGGTTTGATATTTCTGACGTGGGAAAGGGGATCTTCCTGTGTGAATTTAAGAATGTTCGAGATAAGGGGAAAGTGTTGCGAGAGGCTCCCTGGCACTATGACAGACAATTAATTATTCTCGCTGAGGTTAAAGGGGATGAACAACTTTCTGATATAGTTTTACAATTCTCTCTGTTCTGGATTCGGTTGTGTAATGTTCCCTTAAACTGCAGGGATAAAAAGAGTATAAGCAGTATTGCAGGGAGAGCGGGGGAGATTGTGGAGATTAAAGAGGAGGACCTGTTGTGTCTGGGTAAATATATTAGGGTTAGGGTTTTAATAGATATTACCCTACCTCTAAAGCGGGGCACTTTCATTCGTAATTCAAAAGGGGAGAAAGTCTGGGTTTATTTCCGCTTCGAACGCTTACCGAACTTCTGCTATTGGTGTGGGATATTAGGGCACGTACATGATGATAATGAATCCTTACCAGAGACAGTAGAGGAAAAGAATTGGCCATATTGCCCAGCACTTCGCGCTTCGCCTTTTCGCAGAGGTGTTGTCTCCCAACTGTCCAAGGTTAGTACTATGGACGAGAATGCTGAAGACCAGGGAAAGGAGAAGGCTACAGAGACGAGACGGAAGTTAGTTATGGATGAAGAGGAAAACATAAATGCTTTGGTCCGTGGGGTTCAACAACTACCTCTTATTAATCCAGAGGTCCAGGGGACGGATACTTTGATGGACACAACTGAATGTGCACTCCAGCATAATGGCTCCCATATGAGCAAAGATTGGGCTAAAGAGCAGCTCTTATTCTCTGTTGGGACGACTGGGGTAGAAGTGAATTTAAAGAAACCAGCTACTGCGAAGAAGAGTGGAGGCCGCCTAAAGGCAGTATCCCGGAAAGTGCAGTCCAGCAGCGATCATGTTTCGGATCCAGATCAGCTGCTAGTTAAGGGTCCGAAAAGGAAGCTTTCTGCCCAGCTGCAATTGCAAGATGAAACTATGGAGGATGTTGTGATGCTCGATCTTTGCACTAAGAAACCAAGGTTTTCCAATGCTGGACTTGATCAGAATTCTCTTGAAACGACGGAGACTGTGGATCAGTCTCGCCGAGAGCTATGAAAACCTTTAGCTGGAACCTCCAAGGGATGGGGAATCCTTGGACGGTTCGTGCTCTGAAGCATTATGTCAGAGCTAATGATCCCGATATTATTTTTTTAATGGAGTCTCGTCTTTATCTTTTTGAATTAAGTTTTTTCAAGTTTTCTTTCTCTTGTTATAATTATTTTGTGGTTGACGCTAGAGGCCGAAGCGGAGGGCTGATATTAATGTGGAAAAAAGATGTGGATATTAACATAGCTAGTTACTCCCAAAATCATATAGATTTTGAGTATAACTGTTTGAATGATGGTCTGAAATGGCGTGGTACAGGGGTTTATGGCTGGCCTGAAGCGGGATCCAGAGGGCTTACTTGGGACTTGATGAGAAGACTTTGTGGTGGGTCCTCGTTGCCTTGGCTTGTTTTCGGTGATTTTAATGAGATTTTGTTCAGTCGTGAAAAAGAAGGAGGGAGGCCGAAGCAAAACTATCTGATGGAGTCCTTTCGTCAAGCTTTAGATGATTGCGCGTTGCGAGATTTGGGCTGGACAGGTTTTCAGTTTACATGGGATAATGGCCGGCGGGATTCGAATAATATTAGAGAGCGACTTGACAGATTTTTAGCTTCGGTGAGCTGGTCTCTTCTTTTCCCATCGACTACTGTTTCTCACCTAAGTCGTATTGCCTCAGATCATAATCTGATTCTGCTGTGTTTCGAAACTAACGGTGGGGTTGAAGTACACGCTGCTCATGGGGATTCTCAGCGTATTTTCAGATTTGAGGCTATATGGGTTAAACATCCTGGTTGTGTTGATGTTGTGGGAGAGTTGGGGCGGGTTTCAGCTGAGTTCAGTCACGGACAAAATAGCTTTCTGCGCTGCTAAGTTGCAAGGATGGAATTCTCTAACCTTTGGCAACTTATACAAGCAAAAAAAGAAGCTGACCAAACGGCTAGATTTTTTGCATCAATCCCCTAACTCGAACTCTATAGCGAATCAAAGGTGGGCGGTTCAAGCTGAGTTGAATGAGGTTCTAAGAGCTGAAGAGGTAATGTGGCGTCAGAGATCGAGAGCTGTCTGGCTTGCAGAGGGTGATAGAAACACAAAATTCTTCCATATGAAAGCTTCGCACCGAAAGAAACGTAATACGATTCTTAGATTGCAGGATGAGGCAGGAGTTTTGAGGAATAGTGCCCAGGAGGTTGACCAGATTATCCAAGACTACTATAGGAAGTTGTTTAGTAGTTCAGGCTCCAACAGCTTCGTAAAAACGGTGGAGGCCCTGGATTGCTCTATCACTCAGGAGAATCACTTTATGCTCTCGGCCCCTTTTAGAGAAGAAGAGGTGGTTGCTGCTCTTAAGCAAATGCACCCAAGTAAGTCCCCCGGCCCAGATGGTATGTCAGCTCTATTTTACATAACATATTGGAACGTTGTTGGGAAAGATGTGGTTCGGTTTGTTCTTGGCTTTTTGCAGAATGGTGTTATGCCCTCAGACCTGAACCATACGTGGCTTACTCTTATCCCGAAAGTTCAATCTCCAGAGGCTATGAAAGATTTACGTCCAATTAGTTTGTGTAATGTGTTGTACAAACTAATCTCCAAAGTTCTGGCTAACAGATTGAAAAGAGTTCTTCCGGGTATCATCCATGAATCTCAAAGTGCCTTTGTCCCAGGTAGGCTTATTACCGATAACGCTATTATAGCTTTTGAGATTTTTCATTCGATGAAACACAGAATCAAGAGCAAAACCGGAGTTGCAGCGCTAAAACTCGATATGAGTAAAGCGTACGACAGAGTCGAATGGCATTATTTGGAGCAGGTTATGTTGAAGATTGGCTTTCCGGTTCATTTTGTTCATTTAATTATGACTTGTGTCTCTTCAGTTTCCTTTTCTATTCTTATCAATGGGAAAGTTAAAGGATTTCTGAAACCAAGCCGGGGTATTCGGCAAGGGGATCCTATCTCGCCATATCTTTTTATTCTATGTACGAAAGGTCTTTCGGCTCTCATTAGCAAGGCTGAGCATTCGGGTCTTATTCACGGTACACGGGTTTGTAGGGGTAGCCCAAGTATAACTCATCTCTTATTTGCTGACGACTGCATTCTTTTCACTAGAGCTACCATGGAGGAATGTCAGGTGATAAAAAACATTCTCCAAGATTATGAACATGAATCCGGGCAACAAGTGAACCTGGAGAAGTCTGAAGTGTTTTTCAGTTCAAAGGTTTCGGAGACAAGGCGAGTTGAGGTGAAGAATATGTTCTCAGTTCACGAAGTGCTTCATCTCCCAAAATACCTTGGCATCCCTACTGTAATTGGGAAGTCTAAAAAGGTTATCTTTGGGACTTTGAAAGAGCGGATATGGAAGAAACTAAAGGGGTGGAAGGAGAAGACGTTATCTAGAGCGGGCAAAGAACTTCTCATCAAATCCGTGGCACAAGCTATTCCAAACTACATTATGAGTTGCTTCCTTCTCCCAAAAACATTTTGTGATGACATTCAGAGCTTGATAAACAGATTTTGATGGGGAAGCAGTGAGGAACAACGGAAAATGCATTGGGTGAATTCGGATAAGCTTTGCACTTCGAAGATTGACGGGGGTCTTGGGTTTCGCAACTTTTACTCCTTTAATTTGGCTCTTTTGGCCAAACAGGTTTGGCGCCTTTTCTCTTGTCCAAATTCCCTATGTGCTCGTGTAATTAAGGCAAAATATTATCCCCGGAGTGATGTGTTGTCGGCAGGAAGTGGATACGCCCCAAGTTACTTTTGGCGTAGTCTTTGTTCTTCCTTTGATTTGTTGAAGTCGGGTTTAGGGTGGCGAGTTGGTAATGGGTCGGAGATCAGTGTGTGGAATGATAAGTGGATTTGTAGTGATTCTGTTAAGCGCCCGTTGGTTCACCGCAACTTGGCCCCGGATGCCCGGGTCAGCTGTCTTATTGATCCTGATCTGAGAGCTTGGAGACGTGATGTATTGGAAGCGTCTTTCCTTCCTTTCGAGGTGGAATGTATAATGGGAATGGCTATTAGCCCTCGCCTCCCAGAAGATAAGAGGTTCTGGATTCATACAAAGAACGGCAAGTATTCGGTTAAATCGGGGTACCACGCTTGTCAGGCCCTAGCTAGATTGGAGAGTGATTGCAGTGTCTCATCAACGTCAAGCTCAGACGTGTGGAAAGTGTTATGGAAGCTGAATGTGTTACCTAAGGTTAGGCATTTTATGTGGAGAGTTTTGTCTAACATTATTCCTTGCTTTAATGTCCTTCGAGATAGAGGGGTTGGGACGGATAATGGTTGTCCCCGCTGTGGAGACCCCTCGGAATCCATAATGCATGTTTTTAAGGATTGTGGATGGGTTCGTGGGCTTTGGTTGGCTTCGCCGTTGGGGTTGCGGGTTGAGTCTCTCAATGTGCAGAATATGTCAACTTGGTTTGCTGTTATGGGGAAGAATCTGAATAGGGATGATTTGGAGTTGTTTGTAGTTTTGTTGTGGAAGATTTGGTTTGCTCGCAATAAGCTCCTTCACGAAGGGAAGTTTGATTCTGTAGCTGCCGTGCTTCTGAGCTGTAAGGAGGGTATTCTTCGTTATTCTGAATCTAGCACAGTTCAGGCGCCCCCGTCGTCTGCTTCTTCGGGTTGGATTCCTCCGGCTCCAAATTTACTCAAGCTCAACACAGATGTAGCAGTAAACGCAGGTGAGAACACAGCAGCTCTGGGTATTATTGTTCGAAATTCTGCAGGAAGGGTGATGGTTTCTGCAGGAAAACACTTGGCTGCGGTTCTTGATGTGTCCTATGGTGAGAGTTTGGCAATCTTGTTTGGCTTGAATATTGCCTTAGATTGTGGCTTCACAGAGATAGTGGTGGAGAGCGATTCTCTTTCGACTATCCAGACAATTTGCAGTGGTGTGGCGGATGCGTCTCCCCAAGGACTTGTCATAGACGATATTCTAGCTTTGATTCCGAGATTTAATTGCATTAGTTTTGTGTTCACTCGTAGGGAGAATAACAAAACGGCTCACGCTTTGGCACGTTGGGCTTTATCTATTTCGGATATTTCTGTGATCATGGAGGATGTTCCTAGTCACATTTGGCCTTGTACTAACAGAGACATTTCTCCGTCTTTTGAGTTTTAATCCAATGCTCAATTTTTCGATCAAAAAAAAAATATCTATGTCTGTCACACTATTTAAATATGCGCTCGTTTTATTTTCTTTTATAAGATATGTTTTGCACTTTTTTTACAAAAGTACAGTTTATGTAGGTCATCAATAGATTTTTAGTAGATTTTAGGTAGATTTTTAATAAAATGTATTTACCAAAAATAAATAAATTAAAAAGCATATATTTGTCAAAGAATTAAAAAAAATACTTTTACAAAAGAGTCAAAAAAAAGTGTACACATTATAATTTCTCTTTTTTCTATTAAATCTATAACATATATAAAAGTGTAGTTGCCGGGAGAACACTTCCATTTACGGACAAAATTACCCTCTTCACAATTTATAGAATTTAATTATTATAAATTTTTTCTAATCCTAATCAACTACTAACACTTCTATATATACACATTCTCTACATTTTCTCTCAATTTTAAATAAATCTTTTCTAATCTTAATCAAACACTTAGAAATCTTTTCTCTCAATTTTAAAGAAATCTTTTTGATTAATCTGATTCGAAAAAGCATTTTAAGAGAGAATAGTATTGATCCTATTTCCTGCTTCTTGTAATAGTGTTATGCTCAATCTCGCCATTTTTGTTTCTCTAATTCGGACTTCTGCAATTTTTTTGTTTTTCAACCTTTTTGCTGGGAGTGGGGATTGAAACGCGCAGAGAAAATTGACAGTAAAAACAACTGAGGTTTATGTATTATGCTATTTGGGTCCCTACTAATTTAAATTGAACTTTTTAGTTCATAAATTATCGGAACAAAAAACTAAATTTCGAAGGAGAAAAAACATTCTGTATATTATAAGAGTATTTAAATTTCTACTTAATCAATAAGAGGTAAAAAAACAAATATACTGAATTCTTTTCTTAAGGTACAAATAAGTTTTGTTTTTTTGAACGATACACAGAAAAAAATAGTGATAATTTCCCAAAATATATGTTTCGGTATTTTAATTACAACTTTACATTGCAAGTTTTGACTTTTTTCTTTTCT
Source organism: Mercurialis annua (assembly GCF_937616625.2). NCBI lineage: Eukaryota > Viridiplantae > Streptophyta > Magnoliopsida > Malpighiales > Euphorbiaceae > Mercurialis > Mercurialis annua. Next base: position 49,280,217 of record NC_065570.1, on the reverse strand, counting down.
AACTTTTTTCATTTACGAATTTTTTTTTTTTAATTTTACAAATATCTTTTTCGGTTTCCAATTTCGGTTCGGTCGACCGAACCGACCGACAGTTTTTAATAATTTTTTTTTATAAATTTTTTTCCTGGAATTTTTTTTTATATTTTTATAGTGTAACAATAATGTATATATAGTGTATATATAGTGTTAATTTTTATTTTTTATAGATGTTTTTCCTGGAATTTTTTTATTTTTTATAGTGTAACAATAGTGTATATATAGTGTTTTATAGTGTGGTGTATATATAGTGTATATAGTGTATTTTATGATATTTTGTAGTGTTTTTTGTGGCCTACACCATAAAACACTGCAAATACACCATAAATAATGTAAATGCACCATAAATATACTAAAAACGGTAGAAATACACTATAAATACATCAAAAATACACTAAAACGTAAATATATTATAAAATTACTACAAATGCACCATAAATCAATTTTTTTTCATTACCAAATCAGTAGCAATAAACAAATCTATGAATAAGAGAAGACAAAATAAATAATTACAAGAATAATAGAACAATTTTATAAACAAAAAATTATAGATCTATAATTTATTTACAAAATATTTAAATCATTACAAAAAACCTAAAAATTATAGAAATCTAAAAACAAGTCGAGAAATCCATAGCACGAACAAAAGAGATGAACGGACAAATGCGAACGGAAAAGACGAACGGAAAAACGACCGGAAACGATGAGAAATCCATCGGAAGTAGACAAATGGATTCGCAACTGGAAAGACGAACGAAAAAGACGAACGGAAAAGTAATCGGAGGAGACAAACTGAAAATCAAATGAAAAATAAGAAGAAAAGAAAATAGAACTTTGAGAGAGAACAGAGAGAAAAAAAGGACGGCCATATAAAAGGTTAACCTAAAATGAGATAAGATTTCTTTATATAGTGGATATTTTTGGTAAATAAGTTGGCGAATTAGGTAGCGTTGGATAAGAGAAAAGGATAGGATAAAATGGTGTAAATATTTTACCAAAAACAGATATTTGGAAAATAATTCTAAAAAAATATCATTTGTTTTCTTTTAAAATTTATCAGTTGTAAATTTTAAAATTATACTTCCCATTTAATCACTTAAAGCTTTTTTACAAACTCTTAATTTTTATTTATAAAAACAATGAAATAAAAAATTAAAATTAAATATTAAAAATGCTAAATTCAAAATATTAAGAACTCAAGTGAACAATAAAAAATGTGAAGGAGTCATTTTATAATTAACCTTCCTTCTCCTAAACCTTCATCGTCACCTAGAGAAGGCATATAATTTTTAATTTCTCTTTAATTTATGTCACGCTCAATTTAAAATCCAAATAACCCAATACAACACAGAGATCAAATAGCATGATTTAATGGCGCAACCCGCTTTAGATCAAATCAAACTCTCAAATGAATGGCAAGAATTTTAATGATTTTTCGAATCAGATTAATCAACACCATTTTCACGACAAATCAAACATTAAAAGATACAGATTAGAACTTAGAACCAAAAGTATTAATCAACCAACAATGGTGGAGAGAAGAGAGAATGAAAAAAAAAAGAGAAAATAATAAAAATAGGGGTGAGTATCGGTCGGTTCGGTTCAGTTCGGTGGGAATTTGTTTGGTTTTTTTGGTTTTTGGTTTGGAAATTTTTCAAACCGAACCGAACTTTTAGTTTGGAAATAAAAAACCGAACCGAACTGAACCGAAAAATTTCGATTCGGTTTGGTTATAACCGAATGTGATTATTTTTTTTATTTTTATTTTTTATTAAAATTAATTCACATATTAAATAATTAGAGTATAATAAACTTCCATATATATTTAAATAACAATTATTAATTTATATATCAACAATAATTAAGATATAAAGGAAAAAATATACAAATATGAGTATATATGTATATTATGTTTAAAAAATTATAAAATATTTTATATTAAACTTCGGTTCATTTGATTTTTTTCAATTTTTTGGTTTTCAAAACACCCAAATCAAACCGAACACCGAACCTTACCTAAATTAAGAACCGAAGCAAACCGTTTTCACTAAAAAACCGAACCATACCTAAATTAAGAACCGAAGCAAACCGTTTTCACTAAAAAACCGAACCAAAATAAAGTTTGGTTTGGTTCGGTTTTTCGGTTTGATTTGATTCTGCTCAGCCCTAAAAGAGAGAGAGAAAATTTACTAATTTTTTTATTTTTATTTTTCAATGTCAACAGACATGTCCTGACATAGACTGAGAGAAACATGACCACATGAGGACAGATGGCGAGGAAAAGATTGAAAAATGATTTTCGCCGTCAGCGATTTTCATTTTTTTAGAGACGAAAGGGCTGTAAATGGCATCGCTATAAAAATTAGGGGGTTTAATGACCATTTTGAAACGTTCAGAGAGTTTAATGAAGTTTATGGTAAACATAGGTGTTATAAGCCGATAATTTTTGGGCTGATTTAACTAAGAAACAATTATCGCTAACATTGAACATCTAAGCATCTATCTATGTTATAAAAGAACGTCAAATTTGGAATAAATAAATATCAAATAAAGTGCAACATGTGAAAATTATAGGAGTCAAAGGATCATGTGGGTTGCTTCCACATAAGAAGAAAACAAGAGTCTTATGCATTTTGTTTCCTTTGGACTATTTACTGCCGACCATTTCTCAAATATTTTTGGTCAGATTTTGCGCATCATTCAGCCCACCTTTTAAATATTAGGGCGTGACGGTTTGACATGGTCCAAGTGTTTCGCTTGCTTCTCTTTTGGGGATTCGGATTGTTGTTGTTCACATTGTTACCCAGAGTTTTGTCAAACTCATGGAGTACTTGCAAATATAAAAATGACAAAAATTGTCAAATTGGATTTTTTATACATCAATTTACTTATAATTTTTAGAGTGGATTACTATTTATCACCTTAAATTACTAACCACCGCTCTAAATTTTATCTAAATATCTCTATTCCAATTTCTTATTTAAAAACAAAAAACTCAATCCTTTCAGCTCAATTTAAAACCGACCAAAATCCGAGTGGATTTACAATAAACATATCAAAATTTAGTCGAAATAGAAGACGGAAATCTTCAATAAATGATCGGTTTTACGTTTTTACATTTTTTATTTTTTTTTAATATTTTTATTGGGCTAGCGTTCTGGGATCGCGCCGCCCAGAGGGACAAACATCCATTTGGGACGTTTGACTTGAAGGACAAACGTCCCCTTTGAACGATTGTCCTTATGGGCCAGCGCTTTTGGGAGCTTTGTCACTCTAGACCGGCGCAATCTCAGGACATTAAATTAAATAAAAAAACGCTGAAATTTTTTTTAGTTAAGATTTTTTTAAGGATAAAATGATAATTTTTAAAGACGGTGGCTAGTAATTTGGGACGGTAAATAGTAAGTTTTTATAACGTGATCTATATGTGACTCTAATTTAAAATACTCAATAAAAAAATAAAATATATTAAATAAAAATCTAGACTAATAAATTGCATATATCAAGCTTTATAATAATAAAAAAAAACATCTAAGGATCGAAATAGCTAACATATGAATATTCAAAACGTCAGTTTTTCTTATTTTAAAAATATTTTAAAATGCCTTTGATTGCGTACTAGAATCTGAATATTTAGAAACATTTTAAAAAAACCAAGTAAAAATTTACTTCTTATTTATTAAAAGTAGGGTGGAGCTATTTTCAGAGCAGATATTACTAGGGAAAGAGCAAAATTTTGTAACTTGACAAAATTGTCCTTGGTTTACCCTGACTCCTTCTTCCTCCATTATATTCTGTTTTTTTTCTTCTATCAATACTCTAATTTTATATAAACAAAAATAATTAACATTGATTTCTACGGAGAAAAAGTCCAGTTTTTTTTAATTAAACCTTTTATTCTTGAATATTTGAATCTTTTACTCAAAACCCAGTAATTAAACTTCTGGAGTCAAAAACTAGTATGAGAATTTAACATGTAAAATTAGAGTATTAATAGAAGAAAACTAGTATGAGAATTTAACATGTAAAATTAGAGTTTTCTTTCAATTTACTTATATAATTCAATTATTCATTTATCATCAATTCATTAATTTTAATTACAATAACTAAAAATTAATTCATACATTTATCTATATAATTTATAATTTTAATTATTTAAAAAAACACATAAAAATTTATATCAATTATGCTAATTTAAACTATCAAATAACAAAAAAATTATCCAAATCACCAACAAATAATACTAAAAAATACTCCCTCTGTCCCATTCTAATTGAGAAAATTTCAATTGCACATTATTTAAGAAATTTTAGTAACATTACTTTTATATCCTTATATTACATTAAATGCATCACAACTTTTCAAAAATATGCTTTCTAAATGCATTAATTGAAGAGGGTATAAAGAGAAAAGTAGTGTGAAAAGTACTTTATAAATAGAAAATGTCAATTAGAATGGGACACCCAAAAAGGAAATAGTGTTCAATTAGAATGGGACGGAGGGAGTATTTAATATAAAAAAAATAAAATACTTTCGTGCTATAAATTTATCATAATTGATGGAAATCGAATTCTAGGTTAAGTATAATGAAACCGAGTCGTATAGGATCCATTCCTCCGAGTGAATTTTAGGACTCGTCTTGGGCAAAAGCCCGGTAACAATATCTGAGTCAATGAGATCTCGCCGTGCCTAAAAGGCTAAAGAGAGAATTTGTCTGAATCTCTATTAAGACCGAACTCCAAAAAATTCAGTAAAAATCTAGAATCAGGTTCAAAGCGCATCGCCAGAGACCAGATTATATGAAAATGAAATAATATCTAAATGACCGAATATTTAGAATCACTTTTCTATTCGGAGGCAAACTCTTATTCTGGAAGATCATCCTATTTAGGAAGACACTCTTAAATAGGACTCTTTGAATAAGGAATTCTCTTCCTATTCAATCACACTACTAAATAGGAAACACTTTTCTATTCAAACTCTATAAGGTATTTTCTCACTACTATTATATAAGGATATTAAAGTATGCCTGAACACACAATTACATTCAATACGCAAATACTCAGCTAAAAACTCAATACTGACTTTAGTTTCGGAAAATTAATCAGACAACCACCGTCCGCAAGAACGAAGATAGGCAGCGGAAATTCCATGGCACTTGCCCCTGCAAAAAATTCAAATTCTTTTAATAGTCTAGTAAAAAAGTCTAGTGGTAGAATATTTCTAAGAATAATGTTTTTTTGCATAAATTTCAACTCGATAATCATATATATATATATATATATATATATATATATATATATATATATATATATATATATATATATATATATATATATATATATATATATATATATATATATATATATATATATATATATATACACACACACTAGCTAATACAATTATTTTTATTTAATTTGTCATTCATTAAGTAACAAAATCAATCATGTCATTAATATATCGCCATACCTAATTAGGTATAACTCTTATTATTAAAAGGACGTGTACAATTTCAACAATATTTAATATTATGTTGAAGTATATTCAATTACTTTATTAATAAAGTTAACTTTGTTTTATTATTTTTTATGATAATTTTTGAATAACAATTATAAATTTTTTTCCCTCTAAAAAAAATCTTGGCTCGTCCCTGACTGTCTGATTGACCTTCTACTCTATTTTCCAGGTTCAATCAAAGATCCAGAAAGATCTATAATCATCACTTGTCATTGTTAAAGTAATATAAATAGTCTAATTGATATAATTTAAAATAATATTATAAAATAAAGAAAATTTTGTAAAATAATATGAAAAAAAGGAAAATGGTATAGGTTGGCGTTTCTTCCTTCGTTTTTTCCTCTGGTTGGTTTTTGATGACTTGGGTTTGTGTTTTCTGTTCTGTGCCTTCGTCGGACAGAAGATGGGCTAAAGTTTTTCCTTAGGATTTTCATGGTTTCGTCATGGTTGTCGTTCGTTCATTTAGCTTCATTTGCCAATCTGTCCAGATTTGTTGGACGGCTTCCAGTACTTTCTTCAGAATTTCATTGTATATCTCTGGCGCTGTCATTCCTGGCGTTTGTTCATCGTTAGCTCCTAAGTTGGGGAAAGCAATAGGGTTGCTTTCCCTTATTGGGTTAGTTTGGTACTGAGGAGTGGAGAAGGACGTTCCTCCGGTGTTACTTCCTCCAGCAGTGCTATGGGTACCGTCTCTGGTGACCTCTTGTGTGTGTTGATGGATCTTGGGATCCATCGGTTGCTTGTCTTTTAGCTTTAATCAATCAGAAGTTATCTTCTTCAATAGAATTTGTTTGAGTTTAGAAAAGCTCCTTCAAGTTCGAAGTTTGTTAAGCTTTTCTCACAGACGGCGCAAATTGATGGAGTCTGCCTTCTGATCCGTTGATGTAACTTGCAAAACAGGTTTAAAGCTAACCGGACGTTGATTGTCCGATTAACTCTCCAATGCTAAAGTCAGTTTAGGTTTTGAGCAGCGTTCTGAGTATATGAATGTAGTTGTGTGTTTAGGCATACCTCAAACTCTTTATATAGTAGATGATTATATACCTAATAGAGTTGGAATAAGAAGGTGAATCCTATTTTGTACGGTTTGACCCTGATTAGGAGTATTATTCCTAATTTAGACACGAGTCCTATTTAGGAACGTTTTCCTAAATAGTCTCGTCTTTCTAAATTAGAGGTTATCTTCTTAAGTTAGAGGCTATCTTCTTAAGTTGGAGTTTGTATCCAAATAGGAAATCTACTCGAGAATATACGTAGATATAGTAATCTGTTCGAATCCCAGGGTCGACGTGCTTTGTCTGAGTCCTCAGGAATTCGGTCTTATCCTTGTGGATGATATCATATTTCAGTCGAGGCGGATCTTATAGATTCGGCCAGCGGTTTTGTCTGATTTAGCCCTTTGGACGGGAATCCGGTATTGTCTAAGAGTGAATCTCCTGCGAGCCGGCTTTATTGTATTTAAGATAGGATTCGGTATCCATCAATTATTAATACATTTTTATACTTTTCAACCATCATTTAATATTATCTAACTTAATTATTATTAGGGCTATAGTAAAAAAAACCACAATTTTATAGCTATAATAAGTTAATAACTATATTTTTAATGAGAAACTTTATCAGAATAACAATTTTATAACTATAATAAGTTAATAACTATATTTTTTAATGAGAAAATTTATCAGAATACCTCATTTTTCAATTAAATTACAGCGGTACCCCATTTGACACTTTTATTTTTATACCTTCTTATTTGTCAAAATACCTTTTTACTTTCTCAATCGAGAGAGACATGTCTCGATCGAGACATGAATATAAAAAGAAGAATGAAGAATAAGGCATATCTCGATCGAATTGTGCTTTTATAGTGTTTTGATGGTGTTTTGATGGTATTTTTTATGATTTTTAGAAAAGTAAAGAATGTCTTGATCGAGACATGTGTTAAAAAAATATTTTGATAAATATATTATAAAAATGGATACCAAATGAAATTAAAAAATCATAAAAAGTTGTAATTACTTTTCAAAAATAAAATAATATTAAAATAATTTTTCTTTTTAGAATGTATATTTTAAAAATGAAGTTGTACTTTAAGACAGAAGAAATCGTATATTATGCATAATCTAGTGTCTCACATTACATATTTTGAATTCAAATATGATAATATGAAAATGAACATTATTTTATTATTATTATTTATTTTTAAAAATATATATTTTCAGGCCGAGGACTTTTTTATATCATAATTCATTAAGGCACCATTTGGATTGAGGGTTTTTAAAATCCATAGATTTTAACAAAATCGATGAATTCTAAATCAATAGAATTTAAATCCATAGATTTTAAAATTCCATCGTTTGCATTGAATATAAAATCAATGGATTTTTAATATTATTTATAAAAAATAATAAATAGTATAAAAATCCATCATCTATAAAAAATGGTGGATTTGGACTTTCCCACCTAATAGGTGGGAAATCAAAACCCTAAAAAATGATGGATTGTAGAAAATGAGGGAATTTATAAATCCATGGATTCTATTAATTTTTTTTCTAGGCAAACGATAGATTTTGTCCAAATTCATGAATTATTTAGAATCCATCGTTTAAAATCCATCAATCCAAACGGTGCCTAAGTGATTTGATCTAATGGAAAATTTCCTGAGGCATCTTTTCTAAAATTTTAATTACAATGATATCTATTTTTTAAAAAATAATTATATCGCGTATTTTTGTTATTTTTTAAATTATCTTTTATTTTAAAAATATCATTTCTATTGTATTTTATTAATTTTTGTTGATATATTTATGGTGTAGTTATAGCAAATTTATGGTGTATTTACTATGTATAGTGTAATTATAGTGTCTTTGTGGTGTTAAACGCTGAATAAAAAAATACAATTTTGTAAATATTGTATGAAATTGGATACTGAATGTAATTAGGAATTAAAGACCCTAATTTTTGTATTTTTTTAGTAATATAATTATGTTTTCTAAAAATAGGGTAGCTTAACCATGTTTTATATTAATTAATTAAAAATATATGAACTACTACTTTTCCGTTTCTATAAATTTATATCTTTAATTATTAAATAAATATTTCATTTTGTAATTAATTAATAAATAATTATAAAGTTATAAATATATGAGAAAATATTAATAAAATTCACTAGTTTCTTATTTCAGTAAAATTTACTAATTAAAAATCATTTAATTTTATAATTAAATTCTAAATAATTATAAAATCTTAAATTAAGTGATAATTTATTAATAAGCTAGAAAAAACTATTAAATAAATATGTTATTATCTTTATAATTTTATATATACTTTTTCTGTCTCATAATTATAGAGAATATTTTATTTTAAAATGTTCTATAAAATATAGAATTTGTTTTTTATTTATACTTTACATGCTACATTCTTGGTTTAATTTCACCAAATAGCACCATCTTTAGCGGGTTTTTTTTCAATTTAAACCCAACCCTTAAAACGTCTCATCCATTAGCCCAACTTTTTCAAATTTTTTATTTTATAACACGGTATACATTTTATGTTCTGTTTTTTGTTAAAATGACGTCGTTTTTGGTCGTAATAACGACCAAAACGACGTCATTTTAGGCATTTATGTTAATATATGACAAATAATGAAAGGTGGTGCTATTAGTTGAGATGTTTTAAAGGTTGGGTTTAAATCGAAAAAAACGCTAATTTTTTTACTATATAATGACATTAACCCTACAGTCTTTTATATCGTGAAACACAAACCAATCTCAATCGCTACGCTTAGGTAAACCAGGGAGCAGATTTTCACCATATGATCTACTCACTCACCAGCTTTTCACCTAATAATTTTGGCCATTTTCACTTCTATAAACAGAAACTGATCTTGGATCCTGAACCGTCCATCCGTTTTCTGATTATCTTGTGATTGATTGCTTGCTTTCGGCATGATGATTCTTATAGCAGTGAGGAACGGTTGTCCAAAAATGTTATGATGGGTCCCTCTGTATCACATCAGTTTCTGATGGATTAAGGTAGTCAACTTGCTCCAATCCTAAGTAGGACCTATGCCGGAATTTCGGTTTCATTACTAATTTTTTTTTTAAATAAACGGTCAATTCAAGTTTTATATTTATTTAAACTTTTGATAAATCATGTCTTGATGCATGAGCTCAAGTCGCCCGACCCCTCAAACTGTACTCTCAACCACTCGGTTTTCGCTTGGTAGATGTACTCCCCTTCCGTCTACCTCTAACTGTGGTTTTCACCTCAAACTCCTTGCAACCTAATTCTTCTGGGTAGAGTCGATCGCGGATCATAAAAGATATACCACGTACCACAGAACGATCTTGAGTCATCACCTCCCCAACAACCCCTTGAAAAAACTAGTGATCCTCTGACTCGGCAACACAACCGGCCTCTTCGGATTTGTCTACCCCATCACTAATAACAAGCCTTTTCCAAAATGAGTGGATATTGTCCAGACTGATCGGCTCACTTGACAATAATACAACACAATTACAACTCTATAAAATGCATTACCAAATACAATTTTAAACAAAAACAATTCTACTAAAATTCGGCAGCATTTCCTCTATAATACGAGCATCACCCATTTTTAAGAAAATTCCTGCAAATACATATATAAATATATATACACCAACAATCACATAATTAAACAACCTAAAAATAACTATACAACTACTATATGTATAAATGTAAAAAAAATTATTTAAAAGTTACTTAATTAAAGTTACTTAATCAACCATTGCTGAAAATCAACCATTGCTTTCAGCTAACATGCACATGAAAACTAATATGTTGTTCTCAGCATACAACATGTACTCAAATCTCTCATACGCTCTAGTTCCTCACATATTAAATCCAAACAGTAATGTGAGACTTTGCACGATAAGTAGTTGAAAGGGTAACTCTGACACCCTTACGCCTATATTCCGTCTTGACTCCTCAAGTGCGAACATGCCAATATAAATAACATGTATATTAAAAATAATAAAAATTATAATTCTCATTATTAGCAGTATTAATGATAATAATAACATATTGAATATCAGTCATTTGTGACTCTAGAACCTTGTCCACCTTTGTCCAAACTGTATCAAGTGCATTGGTACTAGATTTAAGCCATTGTTTTAGTTGAGCATGTGCACTCTCCACTCTACATGTAGCGATGTTTCCAAAATGTAGAACTTTGTTCGTCCAATAGAAAACAAACTTCTCTTTATGTACCAATCATGTGCGCTCAAGATACACTATCACAGTTGTGAACGCTCAAGTCCAATCTTTCATCTGTTTCACAGCTTCCTTATACTCTTCCTTGGTATGAACTTGAATGATTCTTTTCCACTTGCCGTTCTCGAAAGTCTCAGCGAACGATCTATCTTTCCCACATAATCTATGCACTATCTCTTCTACATCTATATTTATATGCCACGTAAAAAGCAGATGATAAGTATGCGGGAATACCGCCCTCACTAGTGTAATTAGCCCAAACTCCCAATCAGCCACAATAGTTGTCGGCTGCACATCCTCGTCAATCAAGCACCTCAACCTCTCCAACACCCATCTATAGCTCCCCTTAGTCCCATCCTTCATAATTGCATATGCTATGAGGAAGTTTTTATTGCATGGAGTCCTCCAATAATCTCAAAGAAAGACATGTGTTACTTGTTGGTTTTGTAGGTGGAATCCATACTGATGACCCACTTGTAGTCTCAGAGTAACTTCACAGAATCTGGATGCGCCATGATAAAATTGTATCCTCCTCAGCAAGCGTCCAATGTGCATAATTGCTCTCCAAAGCCAAATGATAAAACTGACACACCACATTTCTACCCTCAAAACCAGACTTCCTCATACTATCTCTGTAGTAGTTCACTTGTCTTCTAGTAGGGTTGTCTGATGAATTTTTCTCTTGTAGGACCGCAAAAATAGCACATGGCTTAGCTTGTGCCGCACAATCAGTTTGGACGCAAGACTCAGTCCACTCATCTGACAGTATCCCTCAGGATATACAGCTAAGGCATGGTTGTGCATACGCGTGTCCCCAAGTTGTGCAGCGAGCATTGCCAAACAATTTTATCACAATCTTGAACTTATATTTGCACGCTTTCGTTTTGGTATTCTTCCGTTATAGAGGATTCTGAACAACTGACCGATCTTATATGCCGTGCACATTTTAGAATCTTTTGTGTCCTCCTATTTTTGTGAGAAAAAATCACCAACTCGAAGCCAATACGAATAGCAATTCCTTTTACCCAATTAATGGCTTCAGAATCACTTTCAAACATATGTCTTTGAAAAAAAGATGTCTACAGTAATAGATATCGACACCGCCTAAAACATCAAATTGATCCTGTAAAATATAACTAATATTGATAAGTAGCTAAATAATAAATTGCAAAAAAAAAATTAATTAAACATTAAACCCTAAACTAATTATATTTAATTAAACTAAACTCATAAATAAATAATTAATCTAAACTATTTTTTAAAATAAATATTTAAATTATTTTTAAAAAAAATTACAGGTGGTGGCGGCGGCATGGGGAAACGTCTGGGGAGGGTGTTTCCCACCTAGGGAGACGTTTGAGAAAAATGTCTTCCTAGGGGTCCGATGGCCCATATAGGCGTTGGTCCAAGTCAGGGACGTCTCCAGAGGACGTTCCTGACTTGGACCGACGCAATCCGGGGACGTCGGTTCAATTGTTTTTCGAAAAATAAAATACAAACAATAAAAAAATCGATTAAACATTAAAAAATATTTCGGGAAAAGCAGGGATATTCATTTTTAGTTTTTGATTCTCGTTTTTCGACAAATTTAAAGTGTTATCTGTCATTGCGGTATTAAGATTCGAATAAGGTTGAGTGAATTTTTATTTATTTTTACTTTAAAGGGCAAAAGAGTAATTGCGAAGGGCGGTGCCTAGTAACTAGAGGCGACGTTTAGTAAAATCCTTTTGAAAAGACGGTTTTGTTTAGTTGAAGAAAAGATTTGCTGAAACTGAAAGAACCTCTTTTTGTTTAACAAAACATATTTTTTAGTGCTTCATAAGTCAGAATTAGGTGGGGACCATTTAAACTTTCAAATAGGTCAACTTTAATGCTAATTTATAATCTGGAATTGACAAATATAAACTTTATTTTGAATAGAGTTATAGAGTATCCGATGATTATTAAACGTCTATCAATTTAGAGATAATCATATAAATGTTTAATATGATTATAGTGATATTTAATTAAGATGAATTGTAGTATTTCCTCCGTCCCAATAGAGTTGTCAACTTTCAAAAAAAAATTTGTCCCAAAACTCTTGTCCACTTTCAAAAAATAATTAATTTTTACACTCAATTTTTTTATATTACCCCTATTAAAAATCCACTAATGAGCTAATTGAAAGTAAATTATAAGTGTACCCCATATTAAATAGAGGTATGACAAAAAAAGTAAGGTAAATTTTATAAAATTTATAAACAATAATTGTTTTTCTTAAACTATGTGATAAATTTATAAATTTTATATTTAATTCACACAGTAAAAACTAAAATCTTATAAAATTTATAATTTTAAAAAATTATCGATCCAAAAAGTGTTTTATTAGTCTTAAGTCACTATTGTTGGATTGGTCAAAAATATTGCAGAAGAGTTTTGAATTTGGATAAGTTTTCCCAAAATAAATTCTCCTTCTATTTTTTTTAATTCTCACTCTAAACTAATATATATTCATTTTTATGTGACTTTTATGATAATTTTTAAAGTTTAACCTTTTTATTAAATCACTTTATTAAATAATAGTTCAACTTTTAAAGTTAAATTATTCAATAATATAATTAAAAATTTATTTTTAAAACTAAATTTTTTAATAATAGAGTTCTTTAATAGGGTTAAATTAGTTTTTATGTTTGTAATTTTAAGATAAAGGAACCACCTTTTTAATCCTCATAATTATTTCAAAAGTGACAATTAAAAAAAATGAAGGGAGTATAATATAAGACATATGGCCCCTAGAGATTGAAAAATCAAGGCAAATGAAACTTTTTCAACCCTTTCAAACTTTGAATTTTAAGCTTATACCCCAGTTTGGAAAAGTCAAAAGAGTTCAACTTGCTCAACTACCTCACTCATCACAATTTTTAAATTCATAATAATAATGGTAATAAATTTCCCCTTAGTTAAACTAGAATAATAGAGGTTTACATCTCCCAATAATAATTTTTAATATTGAAGGTGTAGTTAGTAAATATATTTTTTAATTAATTGTATATTGAATTATGAATTTTAATGTAATTTGTAATTATAATACAAATTTCGAAATTTAATAATGTCAGTTATCAATTTTCATTATTTGACAAAACAGATTACTAAGCTAAAACAATGCTAACCTGAAAATTATAATATGTAGCCACGCCAATTTTTTTGTTGATGCATCATTGATCGGTGTATTAATTCATCAAAAAATTAAAATTGATGGCTAATATTGATAATTTTTAAAGTTTGTATTGTAATTGCTAATCACGCTAAAATTTGTGATTTAAAAAAAATAATTAAAAGGGAGAGGTGAAATATAATCAGGGAGGAACTTCGAATCATAATTTTTTATTCTGCACTTATGATATACCAATTATTTGCAAGTGACTGCTTAATATTATGAGAAAAGGTGTTAATTTTGTTGCATAATGCAAATAATTGCATCTTCCCACCACAAAAGGATTGGCACAATTAATTTTTCACAATGTACAATTTTTTTATGTATTTGATAGCATATCAACTCACCTTATTATATATTTATTTTTTAAAATTGTATAAATTACAATTAGTATGATAATATAAGTATGTTTAAGTTGAATATTAATGAGAAATATAATAAAAACTTATACATAATTATTTGAAATATTGAAAAATTGAAAGATAGGTAATTTTGTAGGGCATTATGAATATTACTTTAAATAAAATACACTATTAGGAAATCATGAAGATTATATTCTAATATAGAAATTTTAAGGCCAAACTCTAAAAAAATACTAAAATTTTGCGATTTTTGTTAGTTATAACCATACCTTTTAAAATTTACAAATATAATCCGTTTTTGTATACTATGTTTCTTTTATAGCAATTTTTCAATCGGTTTGGTTTTTTTATTGTGATTAAATCTTTTATTATGACACAACACGCAAATATTTGATATTTTATTGTAATTAAATCTTATATACATGGTTGTTATGTTGGCAAGAAAATCGGTTTGATTCGAATTTGACTATAAAAGAAACATAATTTGCCAAAACCGGTAATATTTACAAATTTTGAAAGGTTTTGGTCGTAAGTGACAAAAAGTGCAAAGTTTTGGTATGTTTTAAGGGTTTTGCCTAATTTTAATACTATTTAACTTTTATTCATATTTAATGTATACATGCTATTGATTGTCCTATATTTTAATATTTACATTCAATTAAGTATTTTTAAACCATATCAGCTAATAAATCAACTGCCACGCCATTTAAATATGCTTTATCGATAAAGAAAGACGTTTATGTTAATGAATTCAAAATTTATGAATTTTTAGCTATGAATTGAATTTTAATAAGGAAGAAAATTTGAGATACTTTAAAATTATAATTTTTTTAATATATATTTAGTTCATCATATTAAATTAAAATATATTGTCACTTATATTAATATTAAATAAAATTAACCAATCAATAATATTAGTAAAATCAAGGCCAAATGTACAGATTGGACCCTCACGTTTGGTTCGGTTTTGAATTAGGACTTTAATGAACTTTTTTTTCGATGAAGGTACTTAACGTTATAAAAAATTTCAAATTGGACCCTCCGAACCTAAAATGCCACATGTCCGTTAATGATTAGCAGATGTGAACCATCGAACCTAATATAATTTTAAAGTACCTCTATCGAAAAAAAAGTTTAATGGGTTCCAAATTCAAAACCGAACCAAAACATGAGGGTCCAATCTACACATTTAAACCTAAAATCAAATACTATAATTTATTAGTTATATGTTATACTATATGAATAGTCATAAGCCCAAGTCTTGAACTAATTTGATACAAGAATTTTCTTTGAAATTACGGCCATAAAATTGCAAAGAATTGAAGTGGTGAGAGACCAATGAGTTACATATACTTGGAATCCGCCGAATAAAAACAGAAACACCGGGGCGAAACCGACACCGTTTCCACATGAAAAACGTCAATGACCCATCTTAAAAAAAAAGAATTAACTGCCATAAACCTGCAGCAGCTCTGTCTCTCGTCTCCCTTTTATTAATTAGGATGAAATAATTGTTGTTGTTTTATAGCTGTTGTCTGCCGCATCCCCATTTTGAAATCTCTCCCCCTCCCTCCCCTTTCACACACACAAATTCTTCTCTCTCTCTATAAATTGAATCTCTCTGCTTTCGCTTTCTTCTCTGCTACCTACTCACTTCTAACTCATTTTCCTTTTGTTTTCTTCTCTGCTCCAATGGCAGTCAGTTCTTCTAGAGCACCCAGAAACTCACTCGCTACTGTTCCCAACAAGTTTAGAGATACAAATCATTCAACAACAACTAATAATGCTGAACATAAATCCAAATACGGCGCCGTAGAGAAGAGAGTTCACGTTGTTTACTATCTTTCCAGAAATGGTCAGCTTGAACATCCTCATTTCATTGAAGTTCCTCTCTCTAACTCCTCTCATGGTCTCTATCTCAGAGGTATCTCATCAATTTTCTGTTTTTTTAGTTTTTTCATTTGAAATCCAAACGTTACTGCTTTCTGTTTGGCTTTTAGGAAACTTTTCCTTTTCTTTTTTGGTTACTTTACTTGAAATTTTGGATTTTATATTATTTTACTGTTTCTTTTTCATCTTTTGATTACTTTTGAATTTAGTCAACACTGTGCATTTTGATCATCATTACTTCATTTCATATTTTCTCGCATTTTCTTAGCAACCAAACAGACTATTAAGGTCCGCTCTATTTTGCAGATGTTATCGACCGTTTAAACATCCTTCGTGGTAAAGGCATGGCTAGCCTCTATTCCTGGTCATCTAAACGGTAACTAAAAATGTCTATTTAATCAATCCACAGCCGTTTGATCTAAAACATAATTATCGTAAATCTTTGATTTCATCAGGAGTTACAAAAACGGCTTCGTTTGGCACGACTTAGCAGAAAACGATTTTATATATCCAGCACACGGCCACGAGTATGTGCTCAAAGGATCAGAGCTGGTTCAAGAACCTTCTTCTTTAGGCGCTGTAAACCCTAACAGTAATAAACTACTCCTTCTCGAAGCGACGTCGTCTCCGTCAAGTAAACCACTAATTAACCATAAGTCGTCGTCAAGCGATCAGGAGTCGCCAGATTTTCCTCCGGCGATCACACGGCGGAGAAACCAGTCGTGGAGCTCGCCTATTGATCTCAATGAGTACAAAGTTTATAAGACTGAGTCGTTAAATGAGTCGAATCGGAAACTCGCTGCTGATGCGGCGACTCAAACTGATGATAAGAGGAGGAGAAGGAAGCTGCAGGTCAAGGAAGAAGAAGAAGAGGAGGAATTTGAAGTAGTGAGCAGAGAAGAAATTGAGATTTCACCTCCACCGTCCGATTCGAGTCCCGAGACTTTAGAGTCCTTGATGAAAGCTGATGGACGGTTAATATTAGGGAGTGGTGGTGATAGTAATAATAAAACCGAGGAGAGTCTAAATCGGACGGTGGAGAATTGCGGGAGGATTAAGGCATCGACGGTTCTGATGCAACTGATCTCGTGCGGTTCTATTTCTTTTAGAGACTGTGGGGCCACGGCGGTTAAAGACCAAGGTCTGTCGTTGATCGGACATTATAAAGGGAGATTGCCACGTGGAGGTGGTGGAAGTAGGGAAGGGATATTGAAGGAATTTGGTGGTCTTGGAGGGGTAAGATTGGAAGATAAAGAGTATTTTAGTGGCAGTTTGGTTGAAACCAAGAAAATTGATCTAGTGCCTGCTTTGAAGAAGTCTAATTCTTATAATGCTGATCGGTAAGTATTTACTAGTATTACTACTTTTCTTTAGCTAATACTCAATTAGTTTGGTATTTTTGAGACTTTGATTTCACTGTGTTGATCAATTTGTCAGTAATGCAAGATTAGTCATGAATTTAGAACAATAAATGTGATATAAATGATAGTCTTCCACCTAAATAGAGAATTATGAGATTTGAATTCCCCAAATTTAGAGTCTCTGTGTTAACTTAAACCCCCATTTTTGTAAGGGTTCCTTTATGTTGGTATACATTTTTTAGTAGATTGCAAAAAATATCATGAATTTTAGTTTGGTTTGCTATTCTAATACTTTTTTTTTAATATTGGCAATATAAGACACAAATTATCAACTTTTTACAATTCGTTATACCAATCAATTTTCTGATGAAAAATACTTCCGCATCATTATTATTATTTCATGGGAAGATTATTCGGTGTTCTGAATTAGAAAAACTTGATAGTTTGTGTTTTAAATTGCCGTAATTAAAAGTTTGTGTTTTGCTCTGAAGTTCATGATTTGTTTTATATTAAAAATTAATGTTAGATTGTAATTTAATTACTTATGAATTTAGATATAAATTTTTAAAATTACTAACTTCATGTAAAATGGAATCAAATATTTGATGTAAATGGTGCTTAAGCCCTTCAATCTTTGCTTACAAAGATGCATCTCTTGGTTTCTTGCTCCGCTCATAGGAAATTTTACTTTTTTAGAGTACATATGATTCTGTGTTATCTTTTTGGCTTGATATGAATGCAAGATTCGTACGGGTTTCTTTTTTATACATAGATAAATGATAGATAAGAATCCAGCTAGCCATTGATTCACTTCTCTGCACAGCAATAGTAATACATTAAAGCTAGCCATACCATACGTAATACTCTGTGTTGTCTTTCATTCAACTTTGTACGTAACTAATTTCTTTCATTAAATTCTCACCATCCAAATTAATGATGCTGCCTTTCTATTTCTATTTCTGTCATCTGCATTCTGCTACATACTGAGCTCACTACTGAATTCTCCAAGTTCTGGGACCATTCAGTTGAATTATTACTTACTTCTTTGAAATCTCAAGCATGTGAGGCTTTTAAGTCATTGCAGACAAAGTGGATTTGCTTGTCACATGTTTTTAAGTTTTTTAGTACTTGCTTCTGTTAATAGGTTACTGAATTGAGTTTGGTAATGGATTAATGTTGGGTTCTTTATTGGATAGGAGTACGCATTTGCAATTGGCGGAAAAGGAGGTAGAGGGAACAAGAACAAGGTGCATACCAAGGAAGCCGAAGGCAATCCAAATCAAGAAAGAGACCGGCGATACTGAAAGTAACATCAATAGTCAACCAGGAAGCAAAAGATTTGAAGTTGAGAAAATCGAAAGCGTGGCGAAATGAGAGTATGAATTCAACCTTTTAGCCTTGTATATGTAGATTTTAGTTTAGTAGCTAGCAAATGAAAAGTGAGAGCATAGTCTAAAAAAACAATTAAGGTAGAGACAAGAATAGAGGCTGAACTTGCCACGGATTGCAAACAATGGCTGAACTAGAATATTAAGAGAGGGTGAATTTACATGAGAATATTAGTCGGATAGAGGAATGGAGAAAAAGAAATCGATGGACAAATAAAAAAATATAGTAAGAGGGAAGGAGCGACGCGCCGACGGATAGTGGGGGAGGCGGACTTGACGGGACGTTCATCCTGCTCCACCTAGTTCCATCCTTGAAAACGAGCCAGGGCACTAACATTGAGGGTTAAAGTGAGTTGAGAAATTCTTAATATAGTGAATTAGTATGTTGTTGGGGATTGTTAAATGTTGATCTGAATACGAAGCTTTGGGCTTAGAGTCAATGCTACATGTTGCTGAATTTGGGTGATTAGGTACTAAATCCTAAGTTGTTTGAAGTCTTTTTAGACACAATCCTTTTGACTCCAAAACATGGGAAATAGAATTTTGTCCTCGGTAATGTCGTTACACTTGTGGATTTGATTGTTTCGAAGCAAGCACGTGAGGTAGCTAAGCTATTTTGGTTTATCAACGCCGGCCATGCTGTTGGGATTTGAGAGGGATATGGAGAACTATTTTATATTCATATTTGCCGGGAATGTGCATCCATAGCAAAACACTATGGCAAATCAAGTTGTAACTAGTCATTAAGCAATACTACTACTCTTAGATGGGAACCCAAATTTTGGATGAATATATAACATTAGTTTGTATTGAATTTGTGACTTAATAGGGAGTTGCATGACTCAATTCAACCACTTTTAGATGGAACTTAGAATCACTCAATCATACCTACACTTTTATTTTAGAATAAAAAGTAGATTAATAAGTATAGACGGAAAGAGCATTACAAATTTAACAAATCAGGAATGATTCTTGTACCAAAAATAATTTATCATTGATTACGAAAGTTTCAAATTCAACCACATTATCAGACTAGATAATGCAGAGCATTACGATCAACTAAAGTTCCATTTAAAATGATATATTATATAAAATCCTATAATCGATCCAACCGAATGGCCAATAATAATTTATAATCTAAAAGAAATAACAAATAAATTTTAAATCTACAACAAATTTAAGGAATATGAGATGTGTGTAAATATTTTAAAACTGTATATTAGTTTTTCAAAAGATACATAAGAAAATTAGGATTTGAAATTCATATGTTGTGGATGATTTTCAAACAATATTTTACAGAAGTATCACATTTGAATAAGAATAAACCCATATATAGTAAGTATTCACAATGCCATGCTATATTAGCAATGCTAATGCTATAATTTAGCATTAAGTTCTAAAATCCAACTTCAATATAATGTTATATTTAATGCTAAATTTAGCATATGCTATATCCTCTATCAAATTAGCATTAGAACATCTCCATTGTATGTTTTATTTTTTAATGCTATATTTAGCACAAAAAAAGATAAAATGCTAAATATAGCACATATTATTGAATTTCACCCATTGTAAAATGCTAAATACAATACTAAATTTATAATTTTATGACTATTTATTATTATTGATGTCAAACTTGTAAATAATTTAGATATATAAGAATTTAGTATATCCATGGAAACGAAGCGGCTTTTAGAGCGGAATTTCCTCTTGCCAAGCCAAGCAATGAGACACAATTTTACCAAAGGTAAGCAAAGGAACCGGTGAGGCGCAAAGGGAAAGAAAAAAAGGGAACCACATCTCGGATTGAGGAAAATCCCGAAGCAGAGGAAGCGAAGCTCAATGGTCACATTGTGCAACCCAATTTGATGAAAATTATGCATCAAGTTACCGAATGGAGGGATGAGAGTAGGAGAAGCTTTGAGGAGCCGAGCAAAAGCAGGGTTTTGCAAAGATTGACTATGAGCTAGCTAGGAGGAAGGAAGCTCAAAAGCTTCATGAGAGCTACCTCTGGCGATATTTGCGAGGGACAAACACCGGTGACTATCCATCACCCGAACCATCTCCGGACTCCCCGACGTTCGACTAGCGAGATTTGATTTCTAAATCCTTACTCAATTTAATTTTCTATTTTTACTTTAATATTTCTTAGTTTGGAGACATAACTAGAAATAGTGTGAGGAAGGGGGGGGGGGGGGGGGGGGGGTTAGAATTACATCTTTTTAGTTGTTGCTCTTTATTTTTATGTTGTATGGTAGATTGTTTGTTAAACTTTTATTTTGGTAGTGTAATTTGGTATCACTAAATCTTTGGCTTGTAACTTAGAAGCATGCTAGTGGACCTTTTGGTATGGATTTGAACAATTGTCAACTTTTTGATTTTCTCGACCTTTGAATGTTTTTAATGCGGTTTTTAATGCTAGCAATTGATTATTGATGCTTGTCAAATGAAATGTGAATTGCATGACATGACTCGATAGAATTAGGGTAAATTCATTTGCTTGACTTTTGTGATTAATGAAGCATTTTTGGATAATTTTGTTAAAAATGGTGTTATTTTTAAACTTTTAGGATAATTGATATGATTTTCATAGAATTTGAGTAGATGAAAAAACACAACTATTTTGAGCATTTTCGAGCCATATCTATTGTTGTGAGTTTCATTTGCATGTTTTATTTATAAAACTTGCTCGGTGTCTATTCAAAATTGCAATGTGAGTTTCTGACAATTAGATGACTATGGCAATTAGAAATACCCTTTTTTCCATTTAGACCATTTTAAAAGCCTACTCTTTATTTACTAGATTCACACGTTTGAGTTTTCAGCCATTTTATTGGTTTTCCACATTTTCCCCATTTTACCTTTTGAACAGTTTATCTCTTTTCTCACCTAATTGACTTGATAGATTTAAATTTGATGAATGATGTAAATGATTGAATCTAGTTTGTTGACCAAAATGAAATTAAAGAAAAATTTAGTAAACGAGTGTTGTGCCATTTGTGAAACCAATGCATTGAAATTGCTTAGAAAAAAAAGAATAATAAAAAAATATATATATTGTTGTTGAGATTGTAAAAGAAGCAGTAAAGGCAAAAATAAGATAAGAAAATATTTGAGTTCACTTTGTTATAAAATAATTAATTTAATTTTATTATTTATTGTTCTAATTTAAATCTACAATTGTTTAGTTGTTGGATAAAAATCATGTATTTCAATTTTTGGATGTAACCGTATATCAACCTTTTCTTACCACACAAATTTATTATATTTAATTAAATGTGATCTTATATTATTATAAGTTATAGTTTCAAATATATTATGATATGAAAAAATATATTAAATATAATGCTAAATCAACTCACATAAATTGGCGGATACATACAGTTCTTGGCATCCTTAATATTAATAATTTATTATTATTATATTTAAAATTGGGAAGCATAATACGATGATTTATCTTTCACTTAAAAACGTACTACTTTCGCCCTCCAAAATTAATAAACATTATTTTTACTTTTTCTTTATACCAAATTATAGAAAGTCTCATTTATTAAATAAAGAAAACTGCTTTTTTTAAAAGTATTCATTTTGTCTAGATAATAATTTTTTTATTTTGTTCTAAACTACCTATATCAATTTTAAACAGCGAGAATACCTAAAAGAGAATGCAATATATCAAGTTGATTATATCGGTTTAAGATTAAAGATTCAAAATAAGCCCTATAAAAATGTTTTCTATACAAATATAGGACTCGTTTTATGCCAGAAACAAGCTAAAAATAATCATATGATGAACGTGAACATATTTCACCTTAGTTTTTATTTAAAGATTAAGATCATTTTAAATTTAAGTTAACAGATTCAATTAATTTCATTATTCATTATAAAATGAACGTTTTATATTAAAAAGTATACATTATATTTATTAATCTGCACTGTTTATTTTATATTAAAAAGTGTAAATTAGTTGAATATTATATATAGTTTTGATCGTCATTTGAATAAATAAAAAGTTTTTTTTTCTTAATACACTTAGAGATAACAAATTCTTGTTTTTTTGTATGTTCATATAGTTTTGAATAATTCAAATACTTTTTTTATGAGGTGCCCCTTCTTTCAAAAATTAATTGAATAATTCAAATATTGTCTCGAGTTCTCAAAATTTATTCAAAAATTAATTGAATAATCCATGTAGATTTTTTTTTGAGAAAATTAGGCCCAGTACTGTTGAAACCCAAAATAATCTCACTTTTACTGTTCAACATCTCCGGCTTCAGAAATACTGCTGAAGTTCAGCGTGTTTGAATTTTAGACTTTTTCCTTTTTGATTTTACGGTGGATTTGACAATGGCTGTGGATTTTTCTTCTTTCTTCTGATCTTCGTCTTCCTCGCGTAGCAGTTTTCCCTCTGATTTTGCGACTACAACGGCGATGAGTTGCTGATTCATAGGTTGCCGGCGATGGTGGCGGTGATTGGTTGTCGATTTAAATATCTAAATCTGCAACAACAACTCAATCTTATGAAAATGGAACAATCGTCGATTTATGGGGTGTTGATCGATGGTTGTGGCGGCTGAGGGTTTTCCAGATTTCGTGGATTTGTTGGAATTGATGGGTTTGCGGTGGTTTGCTTACACCGGTGGATCTGATGAAATCAGTGCTGGATTTTTGATTAAAATGGGGTAGTTGATAATTTTGGGAGGCAGTGAGCAATGTAAGTGGGTATACAGTTCACTAACGGTTTATTAGTAGTTTACTAAAAGTTTTATAAATTTATTTTAGAGAAACCATTAATGAGAAAATAGAAACAGAGATAAAATCTCTTCTCTTCTGTTTAGTTTTTGATTAAAATATCCATATATTAGGCAATTTGCCTCTTTTAAATTCATTGTTAAATTAAGAGCATGGTTTATTATGAATACTATGTTCTGTGGGTTTAAATTAAGGGCATGGTTTATTTATAAATAAATAAACTGATAGTAAATTGATAGTAAAACGATAATAAACTGTTAGTAAACGGTTAATAAATATAATTATACTTTATATATAATAAATTAGCTATAATTTTTAGTAAAACTAATAAACTGTTAGTAAACGTATGGTAAATTAACTTATTTTTTAGTAAACTGGTAGTAAACGATTAATGAATTAACTATACGGTTAAAAAATAAATTAATAGTAAATAGTTAGTAATTTGATAGTAAACTTTTTATTAGTAAACTGATAGGAGATTTACCGTATTTTTATAAATAAAAACCGTTAGTAAACTGCTAGTAAACCGTTAGTAAACTTTTTGTTTGTAAACCGTTGGTAAACTGTTAGTAACCCGATAGTAAATTTACTGGTTTTTTAAAATAAAAAACTGTATTTTTCAACTCAAAAAGTGTAATTTCGCAACTTTTAAAAGTCAAACCGTAAAAATCAACTCAAACTGGTCAAACCGTATTTTTCAAAATATTTATACACAGTATGGGTATTTTTGAAAACTCTCAATTTATTTTAAGGAAATCCATGTTGGTTTGAAATACGGCATTCTTTTGTTAAAGGTCTTTTCATTTTTTTTTGGAATATGACATAACCAGCTTATAAGCAGGGCTCAGACCGGGTTTCATATTTGCTATTCAAATCCGACTCTTACACTCTTTATATGTGGCACAGACCGGATTTGGATGTACTTACACGAAAAATTTCATACAATTTGAGTTTTTCTATAAAATAACGGGTTCTTTGAGTTCGGACTTGGACCAGATTGAGAATAAAATAGGGCTTTTTATACAAACAACCTACATTGCCAAACTATTTACTTTTATACAGGTGCAAATTTGAGTTTCCTAAACTACCATGTGCAGAGTGAATTATTACTTTTATACGGATTGTATATATTCAACTCTAATAGCACAAAAATCATAATTTCATTTATTTTCTCTCTTCTCATCATTCAATTTTCTCTTCCTCTCAACTCAATTTTCTCTCTCTTCACTCATGTTTCTTCCTTTCATTCTCAGTTCACTCTTCTTTACCGTTCTCCATTTTTCTGCTCCGCCGTCTTTCGCTTCGTCGTTCTCTGTTCCTCCGCTCCTCCGTCATCGTTCTTATCATCGTCTCCGTCGTCATTTTTGCCAACGCCATCATGTCCTCTACTCATCGTCGTCATCTACTTGATTTCAGATCTACAATTTATTCATTGTTCTTCTTCTTCTTCTTATTCTTTTTTATTTTCAGATCTACAATTTTTTACTGTTTTTTCAGGATTAAACATGTATACAGATTATATTTAAAAAATATAATGCTAATTTCATGCTATGTAAAATAAATTTATGGTTAAATGAAATCATTTTTTGTTATTTCTGCATTTTGTTTTTGTGTTTGGTTGTATTTCTGTGTTTATTTATTCTGTAGCTCGTTTTTTTGATGATGGTTGATTGCTGAATTATTATAATGTTACAATATTGTTGATTTTGTGTTGATAATCAGTTGGTATTCTCTTGATTTTAACATTGAAAAATTTTATTTTATTTTTAAAATTTGGCAAATTAGATAACTTTGTCGGTAAAATAAACAGAATAAAATAAAATTTAACCGAGACTAGATAATTATATGTTAGCATTATCATGTTGAAATGTTGTTGATTTCTCGTTTATATTTTGTTGATTGTCACAGTTATTCCAAAAATTATGTTTTATTTTATTCCTTATGTTGATTCGTTGTTGATTTATTGTTGACATTATATTGATATGTATTTCAATTTTTTTGATTTCAATTTTATGTTGACATGTTGTTGATATACTGTTGATAACATGTTGATTTTTCAATTATTGAAAAAAAATAAAGTTAGTCTTAAATTGATGTATTAATGAGCTATTGACATGTTTTTGATAATATGTTGATTGTTTTTAACTTAAATCAATCAATATTCTCATTTTACAAACATTTTGACTAAATCGGCATTAATTGTTGATATCATGTTGGCATTATGTTGATAACTTGTTAAAATGATAATAATAATTCTATTAAAGAAGAATAAAGTACAAAAAGTTCAAAATAAATGAACCAAAATTATCAGAGTAATTACTCAAAACAATATGAGAAAACAATAACAACAATTCAAATAAAAAATTAAAATCATCCTTACACATAAAAATAAAACAATAATATACATATAACCAACACAATAGTTCGTAAATTAAAAAATCTATTTCAAAATATTTTTCTTCCTCAATTCTCTTCGCAGCTGAACAGTTCCTTCAACTTCACTTGTGTAATTGTTTTTCGTCTTCCATCTCTCATACTTAACCAAACTTTAAAAAATTCGGGTACGATACAATTCCATTTCACAAAATAGAAAAGATAAAATACCTTGATAAAGACATCATCCAAATCTTTTTCAGGTTTACTATAAGGTTTCTTTTTCGAAGAACTAGAAGTTGACATAGTCTTAAGTGACTGTTACAATCAATATCATATCAACAACATGTCAACAAGTGAAAAAAATAAAGATTAATAAGTCTTTCAAAATCAGCAACTCGATATAAAATCAAACCATTTCAAAATAAAAAATATACAATAAAACATACAGAAAAAAGATAAACACAAGCTTGAAAATGTAATATACAACATCAACATAAAATCAAGGGTTAATGTCAAAAAAATCACGAACTTTACACGTTTTCTCATTTTAATCATGAAGTTTAAATTTTCTCATTTTCATACACGAACTACTACTTTTTTTCATATTCATACACGGTGTTGAGGTGGCACTCATTCATTGCTGTAAAATGACCTCTACTTCAGCGAATTACACCAATGGAGCCGTGACACCTCAGCACCGTGCATGAATTTGAGAAAAAGTGATAGTTCGTGCATGAAAATGAAAAAATTTAAAGTGCATGATTTGTCACGACCCGAATTCCACCCTAATCCAAGTCACGACCGGCGCTAGGGAATGGGAATGGTTGTTCCGAAACCCGTAGCAAGCCTAGAACCTCTAGAAATTTTTCGCAAATATTATTAAAAGATCGCACCTCGCGTACGATCCGTTTTCAGAAAATACCGTTAAAACTTTTCTCTTTTAGCGTAACCCGATTTCTGAAAATACACATATATGCGAAATCTGGTTTCAGAAGTACTGGTTGGATAACCTCGTTATCCCAACCCTCGCTTCCTTCTGAAAACCTGGCGTGGTAGGTACTGGAAACCAGGGACTTATCTTTCGCTTGCCTTAACACATTGGCAGCCCCGTTCCAAACCACACGCCACAGTTAATATGTTTAATAAAAATAAGCGGACACCTCTGCGTCTCGCAACGGTGGTATTAAACATATTAAAATACACAGCGGACCGGTTACACATAGCCGGCGAATATAAAACCTACTGTTTTTGACCCTCACAAAAACACACGAGGCCGACTCGGTAACTAGACACGATATGCCACTAAGCAGCCACCCAATAGGTACACACGTGCACTAGATCCTATCAGAGTATCTAAACAGAGGACTAGTGGCACGGCTGCTGGCACATCACACTTATACTATTGCAGCATACTAAGAGTACAAAATCCTATGTACATTACCAAAGAAGAGCTTTCCTGAGGAAGGGATGTGGAAGCTCGACTGACCTCAAAGTTCATTTCCTGAAAATGGGATAACAACAACGGGGTCAGAAATATAAATATTTCTGAGTGAGTAAACAGTTTACAGATAAATACCAAAATCGCATTATATATATAAAACAGTTATATATAAAATATGACCAATTACGTCGATCCATATGAAACCCTAGTTCACAAATGTCCTAACAGACACACTCATCTTACGAGCTTATGGACAACAGAATAAAGACCGTGAACTGAATCACTGCCGTCCAATTCTGTATCTCTGGTACCTGGACCGTAATCAGAAACTGCCTTCGCGGTTTATTCCGCGACCGTAACTGTATTACTGCCGTCTCAGGGTTTACCCGTGAAGTCAGGGCATCTACTTTCCCAATGACTTACACGACATGCATACCTCTATACCTCGACAGAAGTACATCTAAAAATTGGTGTTGGTGATCACGCAACCCTATTGTCGCCCAATAGGTAGCTCGTTCCAATGGACCTCTCTTGGCTAGTTTATACTATTGCGATTATGGATTTAAAACAGTTGAATACTGATATTCAAAAGTAAACACGTAAACTCACAGTACTGCTAAGTTACTACTTAGCCCCGCCGTATGTGTGACAGACTCCCTGGAGTCCTGGTCTGACTGCTGGACAGCTAGTCGGATCAAACATACAAAATACACAAGACAATACATCAATATCTATTTCTGGTATAAACATCTAGGCCCTGATACCTAGGTTTAATCAAATCATTCAATTCACATAACACACAGCACGTATGGTCTCTTTCTCTTTAAAACTATTTAAACCATTCTCACCTCGAGAAAACGTTTAGACTTCACTCTAGAAGTCATTTAAGATATAGCAATATCTTAATTAAAATCATTTAATAGTATAGACTTGATTGCCAAAACAATTCACAGCCATATACTAATTATTTAGCAACATCATTTGCTAAATCTTTTAAACCGGTTAAACGTCGACTTTAACTCTTTTAAAGTCCTTTTTAAACGTTTAACTTTACTTTTAAAATCTCATTTTAAAAGTCTTTGGCTTAGGCTTTAAAACATTTCACTTTCTTTTAACACAAGTTATTGTTTTAAAATATCTAACTTTGATTAAAAACATTTATTAAAAATGTTTTAGGTTCGGTTGGAAAACACCTCGGCTTATTAGGCGAAAGCACGTCAGAATCGCCCCCGGAAAGTCCCCCTAGAAGCCCGAAAGAAACGAACCCCGACAACCCGTCGGGGTTGCTGTGCGCCCGCACAGCTTAGTGTGCGCCCGCACACTATGCTGTGCGGCCGCGCGGCACAGTGTGCGCCCGCACACTGTGCGGCCGCGCGGCACAGTGTGCGCCCGCACACTGTGCGGCCGCGCGGCACAGTGTGCGCCCGCACACTGTGCGGCCGCGCGGCACAGTGTGCGCCCGCACACTGTGCGGCCGCGCGGCACAGTGTGCGCCCGCACACTGTGCTGTGCGGTCGCACAGCGCACTGTGCATGCGCACAGTGGGCTGTGCTTCCGCACAGCCCCGGAATTGAAATTCCGGGACTTTCCGTCTTTCTTAAAACATCCAAAAACGCTATTCTCATGTCCTATTTCACATATACACCATTCAATTACAATTTGGACGTTTAAATCGATCGTTCGATACGGTAACCGTTTATAAACGAATATATATTCAAAATATATTGAAATATATTAAAATAAACGTTTAATATGGATTTAATACCTCGATTACTCGAGTAATCGTCGAAGAAACAGAGTTAGAATCGAGAAACGGACGAATCGGCGCGAAATCGCATAAAACCCTAACTCCCCGCCACTGTTGAGAGCAAAGCTGCTCAACCTTTCCTTATGAAATAAGGAAATGAGTTATCTGTACTCATTTTAGCCCATTTGAAACATATATATAGTTAATGGCTAAAGTGCCGTTTAATACTAGCTCAATCATGCACATTAAACCAACTTCTAAATTAGTCGTCCGTAGCCTAAACAGAAACGACTTTCAAATTTCGTGAAAATTTACCCAAAAATCAATAAAATATAAAAAGAATAAAAATATAATTTTTATTCTCATCCGACTTATATTTTATTCTTAATAAATCTTTGAAGATTTATTAGGTTAAAATCAGTCCCACTTGACTAAAATTAATACGTCCAAATTTCATGAAACTTTGACGATAGCTTCGTCAAATTATTTCGCGAATAATGACACTAAAATTATTCACTCGGGACTTATAAATTATTTTATTTTAATTTGGACTAACGAATTATACTTAATTAGTTAATAATTGAAAACTAATTGAAGTAAAAGTTTAGGGATTAAAATTGTCCTTTTTCAAACTTGCCCTCCACTTCTCACCGCTCATCCTTCCTCTTATCATCTCTTTTTTTTTCTTTTTAATATATATATATATATATATATATATATATATATATATATATATCTTAATTTATATTCGTTAATTACACGTCAAAACTTCCGAGTTTCAACATTTTAATTTCGGGGTTTATTCCGAAATATTAAACTCTCCATTTAGAGTGGTATATTGATATATTAATTATCAATATATGTTTATCTTACGACTCCAGTCGTATTTCTTATTCGATTAGTCCCGTTCATATTCTTTTATTAAAATTTAAATCCCTAATTTAAATTTTAAACTTCTATTATTACAATATATTTTTAGGAATACTTATAAATTAAATTTACGCTTAAATTTAATTTACGTATTCCCGGCTAATAAAAGCTTACACGTATCTTATAAAATACGGGGTATTACATTCTCTCCCCCTTATATAAATTCGTCCTCGAATTTACATGCACTTTTTCTTTTGTTTATACAGACAACAATACTTTTTCTATTTCCTTGTTCTATGCTTTCTACAGCATAAACATTATTGCTGTTGTCTGTGACACAATTGCACAGCTGTGCACTATCTTCTTGTATTTTAACTCTTCATCTCGTATTTACTTGTTGTAAGCGTTCAAGTTTGAACTTATTTATAAAATTAATTATCATATTAAATTGTGATAAACTTTAGGAACTAACTTGATATTTTTATAATTTTATTTATTTTTAGATAAATTGAATAAACTTGAAAGAAAATAAAATTGAATCAAACGAATTAAATTGCAAGTAAACAAATAAAATAAATAAAAGTGAACAAATTATTTTATTAACCAACATCTATATTGTACATAAAAAAAAATATACAAAAAAATACTACAAAACTAAGATACAAAGGCCAATTTGGCTATTTTTAATACTTCAAGGATCAAACTAAACTTTTTCAAAGGGGCAATACTGCAATTTGTACACTCGAACTGAATTGGAACAACATAGTCATAATTGTTTTTTTTTTAAATTTCAGGAGGCGAATTGTACATCTCCCAAATTCTGAGAGCCAAAATATATTTAACCAACTTTGTCTTTTGTGACACTATTTGCTACAGTATTTTGGAATAGTGAAATTACTGTAGCAAAAGTACATTTAGGTGATTGTAATACATGTTTAATCCAATTTATGTCTAATCAAACACAATTAGACAGAATTAATCACAATTGCACATAATAAATCGTGTTTTCTTTATTTACATAAATGCCATTGCTCTAGCCTATAAAAGAGAGGTCCCAATGCCTTTGAGGAGGGGGAGGAACAAAACAGGAAAAAATAACGCTGTCACAAAAAAATTAGAAAACAAATTTTCTTCTTAGTATATAAAATAAAAATAAGTTTCTTTATTTTTAAAGAAGGTGGAATCAACAATTACAAGAAAAATAGCTAAGGTATAAACATACAACTTTTACTTTTAATTAAGCATTTATAAGATCTATTATTTTATTAATTTTTTTTATATATGTACTTTAATTTATGAAAGACCGAAAGGAATAATTTTGGAGTTAAAAATTATTCCGAACAGTTCAATTTCAAGGTTTATGAGGCTAATAAACATTGGAAACAAAAATTGACATGTATAAAAATAATTAAATGTGATATAAGCTTTGTTTTAACTCTTTCATAAATTGAGTATAATATAGTATTTAATCAGATTGTTAATAATTTGTACAAAAAAAAGATTAAGTTTTAAAAATGATTTTGCTTTAGAAAAATAGATAAAAAAAATATGAAGTTTAAATTTCTTGTCTTGATTTTGGCCGATATACTTTCTATAAAAAGTCATTAAAAATCAAAAATAAATAAATATGTAAAATTGTCAGTGCATTTGTTTTAACCGAATTCCCTTATTTTTAAAACCTTCAAGGCCATAGGATTTTATTTTTCCTGCACAATAAAAAAAAAAGACAATTTGAAAAATGAGAATTTAATTTATAATAAAACAGAAAATAACACAATGATAGATCAACCTTTCTTCTTCTGTGAATAGTCTGAATCGAGACTAGTTTTGTTCGGTTTATTCATTAATTCATCCGGATCCAAGCAACCACCACAAAAACAAAAATTAAAACAAATTTAGATCTAGCAAAAACAATAACAAAATAAAAGATAGTAAAAAAAAAAAAAAATCGTTTCGAAATGTAATCCAAACACTTACCTCAAACACATGAACATATTGCATTAAAAATTAAGGTCCGGTTCGAAAGTCTCCTCCAATACTAAATTAAGAAAATTCGAATTTTAAAGTTTTTTTTTGTGTTTGAAATGTGTGTAGAGATTTTAATCTCTATGAAAAGATAAATTAAAATAAAAAGTTAAAATTTAGGCTTAGATTTTAAATTTAATTTGATAGAGTGGTGGAGTGTAGAACAAAAGGAAGTAGAAGAAAAAGTGAGGTGCGGCTAGGTTTGATCAAAGTGAAAAATCTTCAGTGTTCTTTGTGAAGGGATTAGCTTGCTAGGGTTAAATGTTTTTATTAGGTCATTTTTGCCCTTGACCCCGTGCTTGGGCCAGCAAAGAATGCTGGTCCTTTCCAGCTTGTGGCTTGCATTCCAGCCCATTTCAAAGGAGCTGGACTCACTTGCCTCAGACACAATCTGAGGCTCGGGTCTCCGCTCCCGATTTGTTTTCTTTTTTTTCTTTTCTTTTTTAAATATTTAATTTTGTTGTTGAAATATAATAAATTCATTGACATTCATTAAAAAGGTTATTTTTTTTAAGATATTCATTTAATTCCATTTTATTGCATACTTAGATAAAGTAGAGCAATTTGATTTTTTTTTTAGCTCGATCCAAGTAGCAATAATGTTTTTTTATTATTTTTATTCAATTAGGTAATATTTTATAGTTTATATACTATTTAATATAGTTGGAGTTTTTTTTTTTTTTTTTTTTTATTGGATAATATTCCGGTATTCAATCACACGGGCATTGGAATGTATTTTCGATTCAAGCCCATTTCTTAAACTCTACATGGATTATTTTCAATTTTGCAAAATTCACATCTCTATATTTTTCGTGAATGCTTGAATAATATTTGAGGTTAAAATATTATTCCATCTATTTTTATTTTATGAACTCTAAAGTATACATTGCTTTTATTTATTATTGGATCCGAATTGAATAATATTTGAAGTTAAAATATTATTCACTCTATTTTAATTTACAAATTTTAAAATTTAAATATTTTGTTTATTTATTTCAGGGTTAGAATATTATTTATTCTATCTCAAATCTACAACTTTTTTTTATTTGGTACCTCGACATTCGTACCGAGATCCAAATTTAATTCATTTTTATTCGGCATTTCGGCATCTCGGCATTCAAACCGAGATCCAAATGTACACTTTTTATCCGGCGTCTCGGCTTTCAAACCGAGATCCAATTTTATATTTTCATTTCGTGTCTCGGCATTCAAACCGAGACTCAAATCCAAATCTTTTAAAATTTAATTTTTAAATTATGGTATTAGTTCAAGCGAACTACGTGGGTTTTGATTCCGGCCTGACGGATACGTAGGCGT
The DNA here is from genome assembly GCF_937616625.2 of Mercurialis annua. Taxonomy (NCBI): domain Eukaryota; kingdom Viridiplantae; phylum Streptophyta; class Magnoliopsida; order Malpighiales; family Euphorbiaceae; genus Mercurialis; species Mercurialis annua. Next base: position 49,246,686 of record NC_065570.1, on the reverse strand, counting down.
CTCAAATGAGACTCAAATCCGAATCTTTTAAAATTTACTTTTTCAATTGTGGTATTAGTTCTACGAACTACGTGGGTTTTGATTCCGGCCTGACGGATACGTAGGCGTCTCGGCACACAAACTGAGACTCAAATCCATTTTTTTAAAAACTTATTTTTTTTAATCACTGTTTAAAATATTTCAACTCGAACTACGTGGACTTTGATTCCGGCATATAACGGATACGTAGGCATCTGTGGATCCAGATACAAGTCCAGTCTTTAATTTTTTTTTATTTCACACTAATATATCAATAATCTATATGCTATAGATTAATTTACTTTATGCTATTATTTAACTTGCTTATTTATTTATATTTTATATATTAAATACACACACTCACAAATGGATTGGTGTTCAATCCATAAACCTTTTTTTCTTAGTTTAGAACGAAAATGAGTATCGTCAACTTCTTGGGAAACCGGAAGCTCTGCGTGAAAATTCTCACTCAAAACTAACTCCTGTTATATTCGGGTTCGATAAACAGCGAGGGTATATTGGTTTTGGGACCCTTTTTCCTTATAGTTAGAAGTTAAAAGTTTACACGTAACTATCAAAAAGCAAACGATGGATTAAATAGGATATTATTTTCGAACCTGAATCTCTAAAGAGGTGAAGATGATTATAATGCTTTAATTATCTTTTCCTTCCCGGTTAACCCCGGGTGGCGACTCCATAAATAATTTTAAAATAAATAAAATTATGTTCTCCCACTTTTTTTTTAAAAACGGACTCCGCCAAAACCGTGTGGGGCCTCGAGCGAAATCTCGCGGGATTTCCACAGTGGCGACTCCACTGGGGACGTTAGAAATAATTCTGAAAATATTCATCGTTTGCTTTATGGTTATTTACTGGTTGACCTTTCATGTCCTAAAACTCACGTGCGGAAAATTAGAAACTTCATTTAGGCTCTCGCTTATGACAATGTCTTATGATGTTAGAATAAATTGGAAATATAAGGTCAAGGAGGACCGATTTTACGCATTGTTTTGTATGATATTTGGAATGACCGAAAGTGGCATATCATGCATCTCATGCATTTGCATATAATTTTTAGAATATCATACATATTAATGCTTTATTCATGCACTTAAATGTCTAGTATGCATATTAGCACGATTTCCTAATCATGCATCATTTTGTTTTATTTAGGAAACATCATTGCGCCTCCAAAGTTACCTCGCACTACTCAATACAAAAGAAGTAAGCAGTCACCGAAACAAGTTGTCTGGTCTAGGTCCGAAAAGCGTCTTGACAGATTGCCTGAACCTACTGAAATCAATTTTAATACACCAGTTAGACAATCTCCAATGGCTCAGCAGTCGCAATTGCAAAGCTCACAATCACCCACCAGCCAAGAAACCGACCCTGTCTTAAGGGACGAGGTGGAAAGGATAATTGAGAACACTCTTGATGCCAAGCTAGCTCCAATTTTGGAAGCATTAAAGCAGTTGAAAGGAAAAGGACCTGCAGAACCTTCCATGGTAACAATTGAATCGTCTCCATTAGCAGACTCAAAACATGCCTCCATAGCAGACAAAGGGGAAACATGGGCCCACCTATTTGGAGAAAAGAAATATGAGGAATTGAATGCTAATCCTACACCACCCAATTCTGAAATTGAGAAGATCACAAAGGAACTTGAAAAGTTAAAAACTCAAGTAGCAGACAAGAAGAAAGGGACTTTTAACCCGGATGATCTCAATTTGGTTCCTCCAAGCTCCTTACCATCAAAGTTCAAGTATCCTGATATAAAAAAGTACAATGGGGTCGGTTGTTGCATTAGTCATCTCAAACACTTCAAAACTCATATGGATACTACAGGTGCTGATGAAGACACTATATGGAGTCTGTTTTCTCTTTCACTAGAAGGACCTGTTCTAGAATGGTACTACGGGTTGAGTCGGGCCGCAAGAAGTGACTGGAGAGAAATGATAGCTCAATTTGTTAAAAGGTATGATTATACCTCCCATATGGAAGTCACTCTTATGGACTTACAATCGACTACTCAAAAGGCCGAGGAACCTTTTATGGACTATTTCAGAAGATGGTTACAAAAAGCTTCCCAACTCAAGAATCAGATCGGTGAAAAGGACCAAATCCACCTCATGATTAATGGATCACTACCTAATATCAAGAAGGAAATAGCATGTTTTCCATTCAAAAATTTTAGAGACCTCTGTGATTCTGCATTGCAAGCTGAAAAGGTGATAAAAGAGAGAAACAAGGCTTACGCGAGCTTCAATTCTAATAACAGAAAGGGTACAAGCATAACCTCAAATCCGAACACCTCAACAAAATTTTCTGACGTAAAAGCACTAAACAGTCCATCTCGAACATACTCTAGCTTTAAGCTTCCCTTGTCGAAGGTCTTCGAAGAGCTTAAAAAGAGAAATCTAATTACACCCTTAGACCCAAAACCTTTACCATCCAAAGTGTCGTCAAATTTTAACCCTAACCTAAAATGCCTATACCACCAACAAATTGGACATGACACGAACACTTGTTATAGACTTCGAGATATCTTGCAGGATCTAATTGATTCTGGAAAAATCCCAAACCCCGATGACCCAAACAGACCATCAACTAAACACAATCCCTTACCCAACCACCAAAATAATAGTAACAGAAATTATCAAGCTGTACCTGGTATTTATATGCTCACAACTGATGTTACCGATGAAGAGGAAATCTTAAGCTCTATCCGAGTGCACGCGCCGAATTCACAAAGAACCAAGCTCTCTCCATATGAACCCCTACCAATATCTGTAATTGGTAAAGATCCATCGTACGAGGCTTTCAAAAGAAGGTGGTGTTCTCCAAATCACGACCAGCATGAAGAGGAACTCTCCGATCAAACCATAGAAAATTCACAAAGCATGCATGTCAATATGGTTAAAGGAGTACCAGATTCAGGATATCTTGTGCCTTCCGATTTTTGGGAGTCGATGGAAATTGATCATGAAAGTATATCACCTGAATCAGATAACTTTTGGGAGAGTCAATGTGGAGAAACGGAAGCTGTGAAACCAATTACCCGGAGTGGTCGCTTCTACAATGACGAAAGAGAGAAGGAAAAAGAAAATGATACGCGAGGAGATGCAATGAAAGAATCTGAAGAGGATGTAGTCTTGAAGCAGCTGAGGCAAACTAAAGCAAATGCAAGCGTGTGGGATTTGCTAGTTGCATCCAAAACCCATAGAGATGCAATGTTTGAAGCACTCGCTAGTCTGAACATAAATGTTAACAGTACTCCTCAAGACTTGGTTCAATTAGTCAAAGGGGGTGCAGACATTATCTTCTCTGATAAAGAACTAACATCTGAAGGTAGGAATCATATTCGAGCATTGTACATTCAAGTGGAAGCTAAAGGGATGATTGTTCCCAAAGTCATGGTAGATGACGGCTCGGCGTTAAACGTTTGTCCTCTAAAAGTGTTACCCAAATTGGGTATGACTAAAAATGACTTGCAAAAAACACAATTAATAGTGAGAGCATATGACGAGTCTAAAAGACTAGTGGAAGGAACCTTCAAAACGGCTGTAAAAGTGGGACCTATTGAGTCTATAGTGGAGTTCATGGTGGTAGATATACCAATCAGTTATGCACTACTACTTGGTCGACCTTGGTTTCATGCTTTAGGCGGAGTTCCATCCACTCTTCATCAGAAGATTAAGTTCCCATTTAATGATGATATTATCACTATATCAGCTGAGGAGGACAGCATATGTTCTAAAGTTAATCTAGAAGCTGAAATTCCTCCAGTCACTGGTTTCAACTTAGTTGCTGGAATATATGAGGATTATATGGACCCTCAAGTTGCTGTGATGATGAAGAATATGAAATTTTTCCCTGGCCTGGGATTAGGGAAGAATCAACAAGGCACCCCTACCATTCTTGACCTTCGAGGACAAAACACCAGGGTTGGCCTCGGTTATAACCAAGAAACTGCCTATAAAAGTGCAATGCAGACTGAGAGAGGTATTTTTCTAAAGGAAGGAACCCATCAAGTTTACAAGAATATGAAACCTCGAAAGGAGTGGCCCGGTTGGGAAATTTTCAATGATGCCGTCAAGGATGTTTGCATTAAGAAGAAGTGGGATGTCAACAATATGCTGATAGGTCTAAACCATGTTGTCGGTGTCCAAGCTGAGGCCGAGACCATCTCGATGGAGGACTATGTCCTGAATAATTTCAAAACTCTTAGTTTAGATGATGATGTTTTTATTTCTGATGTAATGGATGACAATGATGTATTCCTTTCCAAATTCAATACAATAAACACCAACTTTACTTATTTGTTTGATGTTTTTCCTGATGGAAGCATATGCACATTAGATTATTTACATAGCATATTTCATATCAACTCAATGCATTCTATCTCATTTAATTTGGGTACAACCGAAAATCCTAAAGAAATACTTTTAGGAAGCAATTGCACTCCTGAGTTTAGAGAGAGACATGAGAGAATATTAAAAGAAAAACAAGTACCATTTGCATGGACTTATGAGGATATGCCAGGAATCGATCGAGATATCGCTCAACATTATATTCCGACATATGATGACGCCAAACCAATTAAGCAAAAGCTTAGACGAATGAAGCCAGAGTGGGCGCAAAAGGTTAAAGAAGAAGTGGAAAAACAGATTGAGGCTGGATTTCTAGAAGTAATTGATTATCCAGAATGGCTAGCCAACATTGTTCCTGTAGCCAAGAAAGATGGGAAAGTCAGAATGTGTGTGGATTATAGAGATCTCAATAAAGCATCTCCTAAAGATGATTTTCCATTACCTCACATCGATGTGCTAGTAGATGCAGCTGCAGAAATGTTATGGTATGCTTGTTGCGATGGCTTCTCCGGCTATAATCAAGTATTAACAGCCCAAATTCACAAGGCTAAAACATCCTTTATCACTGAATGGGGAACCTTCTGTTACAAGGTTATGCCGTTTGGATTAAAAAATGCTGGAGCTACATATCAACGTGCAGTGACAACCCTATTCCATGATATGATGCATAAGGAAGTAGAGATATATGTGGATGATATGGTAGTAAAAGCAAAGTCCGAGGAAGAGTACTTTGAAGCCCTTGAAAAATTTCTAGATAGGGTCATTAAGTATAACCTTAGACTTAACCCAAAGAAGTGTATATTTGGAGTTGGGTCGTGCAAATTATTAGGATATGTAGTAAGCCAAAAAGGGATAGAGATTGATCCAGACAAAGTAAAAGCTATCAAAGAGATGCGTTCGCCGAAAACAGAGACAGAAGTCCGAGGATTTCTAGGAATGTTGCAGTACATAAGTAGGTTCATAGCCAAACTAACTTCTGTGTGTGCTCCAATTTTCAAGCTATTGAAGAAGAGTCAGTCAATGATATGGTCTGAACAATGTCAAGAGGCCTTTGACAGAATTAAAGAATATTTGTCAAATCCTCCAATCCTCAAGCCTCCTAAATCAGGAAAACCTTTAACTTTATATCTCTCCATAGAGGAACAATCGATGGGGGCTATGCTAGCACAAGAAGACGTGGGATATGTGGAGCACGCTGTGTACTACCTCAGTAAAAAATTAAGTGAAAATGAACAAAAGTACACGATGATAGAGAAAATGTGTTTAGCTATGGTATGGCTCACTAAAAAATTAAGGCACTACTTTATGACCTACCAAATCGATGTGGTATCAAAGATTGATCCTATGAGATACCTATACAAAACTCCTTCTTTAATCGGAAAGCTTGGAAGATGGTTACTTTTGTTGTCCGAATTTGACATACAATACATATCCAAGAAAGTAATCAAGGGAAGAGCTGTGGCTGAATTTTTGGCACAAAATCCAGTAAATGATGATGAGCCCATTGACTTTTCTTTTCCAGACGAAGAAATTGGGTTAATAAATATTGGAAAGTGGAAAATGTACTTTGATGGCGCTGTGAATAAAAGTGGAGCTGGCATTGGTGTCATTTTGATATCCCCGGAAGGAGAATGGATGCCACTATCCAAAAGATTGGATTTTTGGGTGACTAATAACATGTCTGAATACGAAGCGTGCATCTTTGGGATGGAATCTTTGAGAGCAATAGGAGTTAAACACGTGGATATCTTTGGAGACTCTAGTTTGGTGATTAAACAAGTGAGAAAAGAGTGGGAGATAAAAGAAGAAAAATTGAAACCATATCTCCAATATATTGAAGTACTCAAGACGCATTTTGATGTAGCAGAGTTCAGGTTTATCCCTAGGGAAGAAAACCAGATTGCAGATGCACTTGCTGGGTTAGCATCAGTTTGGGAAGATCCGGGAATATTGTTTATCAGGCCTTTAGTGATGGTGAGAAGTAAAGTTCCTTGTTTTGAGGGGACAAAAGTATTAGACATCACTCAAGATGAAAAACCATGGTATTATGATATTCAAAGATTCATGCAAGATAAAGAATATCCAGAAGCTGCTACAAAGAAGGATAAAAATTTGATCCGAAAACTAGCACAACAATTTTTCTTGTTACAAGGAAAGATATACAAGCGTCACCATGATCTACACCTGCTTTGTGTAGATGAAGAAGAGGCCAAGCAACTCATGGAGGAGGTCCATTCTGGTATCTGTGGACCTCATATGAATGGAAAAGAATTGTCGCGCAAAATTATGAGGCAAGGATACTTCTGGCTGACAATGGAGGCCGATTGCATTCACTTTGTTAGAAGGTGCCATAACTGTCAAATTCATGGAGATCTGAGCCATATTCCACCATCAGAGTTACATAGTCTTACCTCGCCTTGGCCCTTCTCGGCATGGGGTATTGACATCATCGGTAAAATTCATCCAACTGTGTCAAATGGTCATGAATTCATCGTAGTCGCCATAGACTATTTTACACGGTGGGTAGAAGCCGAATCCTACAAGATACTGGGGGCAAAACAAATGGCCGAGTTTATTGAAACTCGTATAATATACAGGTATGGGGTTCCACACCATATTGTGAGCGATAATGGAGTTCAATTTCAATGAGAAGTGAGGCATCTATTGCATGAGAATGGAATTGAGCATCATAAGTCTTCACCCTATAGACCTCAAGCTAATGGCGCAGTGGAAGCGGCCAATAAGAATGTTAAAAAGATCCTTGCCAAAATGGTGGAAACATATAGAGATTGGTCGAAGAAATTGCCTTATGCCTTACATGGATATAGGACAACAGCGAGAACGTCAACCGGCGCAACTCCATATTCTTTGGTGTTTGGAATGGAAGCGGTCCTACCAGTAGAGGTCGAATTGCAATCACTCAGAGTGGTATTGGAGGCCCAAATTCCAGAATACGAATGGGCTAGAGCAAGATATGAACACTTGACCATTTTGGATGAGAAGAGAATGCGAGCGATGTTCAATAACCAGATGTACCAAAGGCGAGTTGCCAGAGCATTCAATAAAAAGGTCAAAATAAATAAGATAAAAGAGGGTGACCTGGTGTTGAAACAATCGAGACCAACACCATTTGACCCGAGAGGCAAATTTCGACCTAATTGGGAAGGCCCATACTTGGTTAAGAAAATTATGTCCAAAGGAGCTGTCAAATTATCCGACATAGAAGGCAATGAATTCACAGAGCCGATCAATTTGGATAGGCTCAAAAAGTATTATGTTTAAGCAAAGTTGTGATTCATCCAGCCAGGTTGAGATGTTCCAAAACAACCTAGGCGAAAGTTAGGGATTTGAGAGAAAATATTTAGCCTGAAAACCCTTAATGGGCAGACTAATAACAGTTGTGCAAATTATTAAAGTATTGTACCCTCGATAAAATGAAATAAAATACATTCAATTGACATTGAAATATTTGTGCAAATAATTTGGTGTCGCAATATGCTTAAAACGCGGAAAGGTAGAAAACAAATACGCTCTTGCCAAAAACGGCCGAACTACGTGGACTTTGATCCTGCAAATAGCAGGTACGTAGGCGCTCAAATCGTTGAGTTCAAGTCCAACAAAAAAATATATTTTCATGCACCTGTATATTCAAAAGTACCTAACCATATTCTCTAAAAACATACCGTCTTTAAACTTTTCTTCGACCTATGAATTTTGCTTTCAGTTGACATCCATTACATCACAAATAAGAGCTTGTCAAATTGAAACCCCGCAAAGGGCGACTTTAGTAAAATTGGCCAAAGCTTGTTGAGTCGAGAACCTATAAAGGCGGCTCAAGCAAAAATAAGAGCTTAAAAAAAATAGCTCGTCGAGTTGAAAACCCACAAAAGACAGCTCGAGCAAAAATAAGAGCAGCTCGCTGAATTGAAAACCCGCAAAGGGCGGCTCAGGCAAAAATCAGAGCACAAATTCACTAAGTTGAAAACCCCCAAAGGGCAGTTTGGATCAAGATCAATGCAAGTACCATCAATAAAAAAAAAATTCTAGCAAGTGAACCAGATTTGTGGCTGTATGGTGATCTGTCAAGACCTTTGAAGTCAGAGAAAATGTGGAATAAAGATTAGTTAGATCATTAGCGACGACCCAATTGGGGGCATCTGCTTATACTCACACATTTTCATGCATGTAGTCTCTAAATAAATTAGGCGCATTAACATACACAACATCTTTAAAAGTTACTTTTGGGATATTCCTGAAAACATACAAAACAATGTAAAAAAAAATATCAATTTTCAACTTTCAGCCAATAACGCCTATGAAAATGTGTTGGCCTATGCACGGCCTGTGGTACTCATAACTTATACAACGGTTATGAATTGGTACCTTACACAATGGCTATTATAATGTGTTGGCCTATGCACGGCCTGTGGTATTTATAACTTACACAACGGTTATGAATTGGTAGCTCATACAACGGCTATGCAAATCTTTCCGACCTACACAACGGTCTTATCAGTGGGCCTATGCACGGTCTGTGATACTCATAACTTACACAACGGTTATGGGGTAGACGGTCTACACACGGCTGTCGTGAATCCTTCACAATTGTGTGGCTTACATATCGGCTATTTACTAACTTTCATATGCTCGTAGCTGGCACATCAGCTATTTACTAATAATTGTTTGGCTTACACATCGGCCATTTACTAACTTTTCACCTTCTCGTAGCTGGCACATTAATTACTCACTAACTCTTCACTAACCCATAATCTGAATACCGACTATTTCTTAACTTGTAGCCCATGCACAGACTATTTTCATGTACCCACAATCTACTAATTGTTTGTAACTTTAAGAGTGAATCTCACATAATCTATAGAAACCCCTTTTAAAGTCGAGCATTATTCTCTAGTCTAGTTAATTTTATAGTTAAGATTAAAATTAATGATGACACACTTACTCGATGCTTTATCGTAATTTGTTGAAATGATAGTGTGACTTCATTTCTTACAAATTTCTTTAAAGCAGAGGGGCAAACTGTAAGCGTTCAATTTTGAACTTATTTATAAAATTAATTATCATATTAAATTGTGATAAACTTTAGGAACTAACTTGATATTTTTATAATTTTATTTATTTTTAGATAAATTGAATAAACTTGAAAGAAAATAAAATTGAATCAAACGAATTAAATTGCAAGTAAACAAATAAAATAAATAAAAGTGAACAAATTATTTTATTAACCAACATCTATATTGTACATAAAAAAAAAATATACAAAAAAATACTACAAAACTAAGATACAAAGGCCAATTTGGCTATTTTTAATACTTCAAGGATCAAACTAAACTTTTTCAAAGGGGCAATACTGCAATTTGTACACTCGAACTGAATTGGAACAACATAGTCATAATTGTTTTTTTTTTAAATTTCAGGAGGCGAATTGTACATCTCCCAAATTCTGAGAGCCAAAATATATTTAACCAACTTTGTCTTTTGTGACACTATTTGCTACAGTATTTTGGAATAGTGAAATTACTGTAGCAAAAGTACATTTAGGTGATTGTAATACATGTTTAATCCAATTTATGTCTAATCAAACACAATTAGACAGAATTAATCACAATTGCACATAATAAATCGTGTTTTCTTTATTTACATAAATGCCATTGCTCTAGCCTATAAAAGAGAGGTCCCAATGCCTTTGAGGAGGGGGAGGAACAAAACAGGAAAAAATAACGCTGTCACAAAAAAATTAGAAAACAAATTTTCTTCTTAGTATATAAAATAAAAATAAGTTTCTTTATTTTTAAAGAAGGTGGAATCAACAATTACAAGAAAAATAGCTAAGGTATAAACATACAACTTTTACTTTTAATTAAGCATTTATAAGATCTATTATTTTATTAATTTTTTTTATATATGTACTTTAATTTATGAAAGACCGAAAGGAATAATTTTGGAGTTAAAAATTATTCCGAACAGTTCAATTTCAAGGTTTATGAGGCTAATAAACATTGGAAACAAAAATTGACATGTATAAAAATAATTAAATGTGATATAAGCTTTGTTTTAACTCTTTCATAAATTGAGTATAATATAGTATTTAATCAGATTGTTAATAATTTGTACAAAAAAAAGATTAAGTTTTAAAAATGATTTTGCTTTAGAAAAATAGATAAAAAAAATATGAAGTTTAAATTTCTTGTCTTGATTTTGGCCGATATACTTTCTATAAAAAGTCATTAAAAATCAAAAATAAATAAATATGTAAAATTGTCAGTGCATTTGTTTTAACCGAATTCCCTTATTTTTAAAACCTTCAAGGCCATAGGATTTTATTTTTCCTGCACAATAAAAAAAAAAGACAATTTGAAAAATGAGAATTTAATTTATAATAAAACAGAAAATAACACAATGATAGATCAACCTTTCTTCTTCTGTGAATAGTCTGAATCGAGACTAGTTTTGTTCGGTTTATTCATTAATTCATCCGGATCCAAGCAACCACCACAAAAACAAAAATTAAAACAAATTTAGATCTAGCAAAAACAATAACAAAATAAAAGATAGTAAAAAAAAAAAAAATCGTTTCGAAATGTAATCCAAACACTTACCTCAAACACATGAACATATTGCATTAAAAATTAAGGTCCGGTTCGAAAGTCTCCTCCAATACTAAATTAAGAAAATTCGAATTTTAAAGTTTTTTTTTGTGTTTGAAATGTGTGTAGAGATTTTAATCTCTATGAAAAGATAAATTAAAATAAAAAGTTAAAATTTAGGCTTAGATTTTAAATTTAATTTGATAGAGTGGTGGAGTGTAGAACAAAAGGAAGTAGAAGAAAAAGTGAGGTGCGGCTAGGTTTGATCAAAGTGAAAAATCTTCAGTGTTCTTTGTGAAGGGATTAGCTTGCTAGGGTTAAATGTTTTTATTAGGTCATTTTTGCCCTTGACCCCGTGCTTGGGCCAGCAAAGAATGCTGGTCCTTTCCAGCTTGTGGCTTGCATTCCAGCCCATTTCAAAGGAGCTGGACTCACTTGCCTCAGACACAATCTGAGGCTCGGGTCTCCGCTCCCGATTTGTTTTCTTTTTTTTCTTTTCTTTTTTAAATATTTAATTTTGTTGTTGAAATATAATAAATTCATTGACATTCATTAAAAAGGTTATTTTTTTTAAGATATTCATTTAATTCCATTTTATTGCATACTTAGATAAAGTAGAGCAATTTGATTTTTTTTTTAGCTCGATCCAAGTAGCAATAATGTTTTTTTATTATTTTTATTCAATTAGGTAATATTTTATAGTTTATATACTATTTAATATAGTTGGAGTTTTTTTTTTTTTTTTTTTTTATTGGATAATATTCCGGTATTCAATCACACGGGCATTGGAATGTATTTTCGATTCAAGCCCATTTCTTAAACTCTACATGGATTATTTTCAATTTTGCAAAATTCACATCTCTATATTTTTCGTGAATGCTTGAATAATATTTGAGGTTAAAATATTATTCCATCTATTTTTATTTTATGAACTCTAAAGTATACATTGCTTTTATTTATTATTGGATCCGAATTGAATAATATTTGAAGTTAAAATATTATTCACTCTATTTTAATTTACAAATTTTAAAATTTAAATATTTTGTTTATTTATTTCAGGGTTAGAATATTATTTATTCTATCTCAAATCTACAACTTTTTTTTATTTGGTACCTCGACATTCGTACCGAGATCCAAATTTAATTCATTTTTATTCGGCATTTCGGCATCTCGGCATTCAAACCGAGATCCAAATGTACACTTTTTATCCGGCGTCTCGGCTTTCAAACCGAGATCCAATTTTATATTTTCATTTCGTGTCTCGGCATTCAAACCGAGACTCAAATCCAAATCTTTTAAAATTTAATTTTTAAATTATGGTATTAGTTCAAGCGAACTACGTGGGTTTTGATTCCGGCCTGACGGATACGTAGGCGTCTCAAATGAGACTCAAATCCGAATCTTTTAAAATTTACTTTTTCAATTGTGGTATTAGTTCTACGAACTACGTGGGTTTTGATTCCGGCCTGACGGATACGTAGGCGTCTCGGCACACAAACTGAGACTCAAATCCATTTTTTTAAAAACTTATTTTTTTTAATCACTGTTTAAAATATTTCAACTCGAACTACGTGGACTTTGATTCCGGCATATAACGGATACGTAGGCATCTGTGGATCCAGATACAAGTCCAGTCTTTAATTTTTTTTTATTTCACACTAATATATCAATAATCTATATGCTATAGATTAATTTACTTTATGCTATTATTTAACTTGCTTATTTATTTATATTTTATATATTAAATACACACACTCACAAATGGATTGGTGTTCAATCCATAAACCTTTTTTTCTTAGTTTAGAACGAAAATGAGTATCGTCAACTTCTTGGGAAACCGGAAGCTCTGCGTGAAAATTCTCACTCAAAACTAACTCCTGTTATATTCGGGTTCGATAAACAGCGAGGGTATATTGGTTTTGGGACCCTTTTTCCTTATAGTTAGAAGTTAAAAGTTTACACGTAACTATCAAAAAGCAAACGATGGATTAAATAGGATATTATTTTCGAACCTGAATCTCTAAAGAGGTGAAGATGATTATAATGCTTTAATTACCTTTTCCTTCCCGGTTAACCCCGGGTGGCGACTCCATAAATAATTTTAAAATAAATAAAATTATGTTCTCCCACTTTTTTTTTAAAAACGGACTCCGCCAAAACCGTGTGGGGCCTCGAGCGAAATCTCGCGGGATTTCCACACTTGTCCTAATAGACCCTATACTTTCCGTTATTAGTATACAGATGCTTATATCAGCATATTGCAGTTCTCTTCTGACTGCATCTTATATCTCTCAATTTCTTTACATCTTATCTCACTGTACTTTCACTTATAGGTTTTAAACCTATAACCTTGACTTCTGTTATTAGAAGTCTTGGTATTTATTAAGCTCGAATTATTCCCTTATGTTACTTCTTTTTGGGCCTACTTTGGCTACCGGATCGCTTATCATGAAGCGTCCGTTTACCAAATAAATTTGGTATTCTTATATTCGGAAATGAGTTCTACAACTTCCGTTTAGACTTCGAGTTGAGATTCTTTCTCGAAGGTATCGGAAATTGACCTCAAAGTTGTCTCTTTGAGCTAATTTTGAAAGACTGCAAAACTGATGTCATGGCTGTTATTGAAGCCAATGAACCAAGCATTTAAACCAGTCTTTTTCTAAATATTATTTCAAATTCCCATATTTTGACATCCAATCTACAACTTCCGTGAAGATTCGAACTTAATCCGACCTCTTTTCGGTTTCCGAAATCGTCCTTAAAGTTGGCTATTAGCCAAGCTTGTATTTTTTTAATACATCTTATTACCTTTCCTATTCGTTGTACTTCTTTACAGACAGTACAAACTTTAAACTCACTTCTGGGATATCAACTTATTATTAAGTCTTATGATATCACCTTTTGAATTCACTTTTCCTTTTTACTCCCTTGAACTCTCTAGTTCATTTTTATTATTGATTGTACCTCTTATAACTAAGATTTTTAATCTTATTATAAATTTTTCATATCTTTTAATCACTTTAGGGTAATGTTGGTTAAGTATTTTAATCTTTAACCTTACCCTCTTCATCTGTTTGAACTTCTAGTTCACTAACAGACTACTCAATCTTAACATCCTTTACACTTCCTTATGAATTCTATATCTTGTATAGAATGTCTTCTAACTCTTTATCAATCTATAGTAACTACCTGTTACAGATTGAATTACTGGGTTCCTCTTACACTAATGATGTGGTTATCTAGGTGTAGGTGTAAGTTATAACCTAACTATCTCCCCGTAAAACACTTTCTCACTTACTCCACAATCACACAAAACTATACTCGTTACTAGTTTTCGGTATTTCTAAGGTTAACTAGACTTCTTAACCTCTTTTCTATACACATACTCTCCTTGTTCACAACTAACAGTTATCATAACTGTACTTTAGTTGTTACTATCGTATTTAATTAACTGATTATCAACTTTAGCTCCGTTTCAAAACATTTCATTTTGAAAACAAAATGTTCATTAAACATTTTTCTATTTTAAGTCGGCCATACTATACATATTTCTGGCCCGACATTGAAAATACATGTACATTACATGTATATTCCGTTACCAGCCAGCCAAGACCTCACAGTCATAAGGCTCGGTTCTCGGAATTTTCATCCTTTGAAATTACTGTCTCATTACAGCTTTCAAATTCATTTATATAGATATCTGGAGCTTATGTTGATAATTCCAAGTTAATTAAAGTTTATACTTCTTATCGTTGTCACTTGCACTTTTGGCTTACCGCCAAAATTTCACGCAAGTTCCATGACAACATCTCCATCATCGAGCATCTCCTATCTCTCCGTTCGACGATCGCAACGGTTAAAACTTAGATAACCGTCTTGGGATTGTCATATCCCAATATCAAACCGATCTAACGGTTCGATCATAAGTTATTAGGGTTTTACTACACCTTGTTAGCTTTCAGACAACATCTGAAATTTATTCCTCAATTTACTGTCTTCATCCCCGTTTCACCTTGATAATATCTTTACCTTATGTTGATTCCAGGTTTGATATACTTTTAAGTATATTGTTTGTTCGTTTTATGATTTATTAATCATTTTCATTAATGAATATTTGTTAACACGACTTGACAACTACATCAGTCGTTAACATATTCATTGATCCTCTTTACTCATATCAGAACTAGTAGTGTACCTACTTGGTTCTGAGAATACTCACACTTCCTTCCATCATCTTTCTTTTAGACTTTTCGTTGTGGTTTATTGTTTAAGTGCTGAGGTTTACTCTTCTCAGACTTATGAATTTTTAGTTTTATCTAACCACTCGTATGGATTCAAGAGATATGTCCTTTACTGACATCTGCTCTGTCTGTAAGAACAATCTCATATCCTTTTTAATTAAACACATGCGTATGACTTTGTTCACATATAGTTACTTGAAGTCAAACTAATCGAGTTGTGTTTAATTAGATCCTACTCTCTTATCTTAATCGTGACAATCTTCTATTGTCTACCCTCGAACTTTTATTTACCATAAAAGTTCATCACTAGACTTATGCCAGTCTACACCTGAGTAAGAATATAGATTCTCACTCACTCTACTCTTCCTGTACTTTCATTAATCTCTAATGTCTCGGAATGAAACATTAGAATCTAGGTCTTTCTTATTTGTCTTTATAACAAAAACTGTTATTCTTTATCCCTTTTTTTTTCATCTACCTTGTCACTATCACAGAGTTTTCGTTTGAACAAATACAGTTTTGTCTCGCGTACACTGACGCTCAACAATTTCAAATCAATTTGGTAGACAAATATAATTTATCTCATCTGAGACAATTATAATTTGTCCTGCCTGCAGGCCTTTTTAAATCTCACTTTTCAAACAAATTGTGAATTCTCAAATTCACGGTTCAAAACTTTTTCATACAATTGTGCTTCAGGGTGATGACATCTCTCATCCCCAAGGAGTTGCTATTTCAATTCACTTTTTATTGATATACTGATATATCAATATATATGATGCATGCCCTAATCAAAATCATTTTATGTATATATATGATATATATAAAATTCAGGTATGCTTCTTCTATAGTGATTTTTGCAACATGCACCTTTAATGCATCTGAGCACAATTATATGTTCAACTGTAAAACAAAACTTTAATAAGTTTCTTTCAAACTACTTCTCTGTGCCATTTCAAGGTTTTCCTAATCCTCACATTAGGATTTATTGTTCTGTATTCAACATTTACCTTTTATGTTATTATTCATCATTATGCTGTTTATTAATAGTTATTGTTCATTAGTATGTGTGTTTTGTTTAAGGATATGCTTTATCTCTGTACTTTATGTTTTCTAGTTTTAGTATTTCGTACTAAAACACATAAATGTACTTACTTAAACACAAGACACATGTCTAAATGATACCTGAGGATGATTGTTGAGGCAGTAGTGCCTCTCAAATCATCGGACCTTTTCCTTGTCCACATCGGCGCACAAGTTTTCCTTTCTTGTGAACGTACTCAGGTAATGCCTCTGCGTATCTAAACTTTGGTCCTCTATTGATCCTTCTAGATCCTCTAATTCGATAGCATCATCGTCTGTATCCATCTTATCAACTGAAGCAAAATCTTCAGCCTCTAATGGATTATCAGGCATGACATGCGGCTGAGCTCGACTAGGCCCAGACATGCTGAAACACATGTGGCCATAACGCAAGTAGCCGATATAACAGTTATAGAAAAATACATTTTCATATAACAGATAACACCTTATAAACACATATAAAATAAAACACATAGCAATCACACATATAGTTCAGAGAAAATCTAACTATTTTCTCGAACAAACGATTCTTCTAGAATCCTCGCCTTGTTCTGTATTCGAACAAAATCAACTTCTTTAAATATTGGTCAATTGATCTGACCATTGCGTACTACTCTAATAGTGCGTCTCGAACACAGGAACATCTCACATGTTCCCTTGTTAGCGTCGCGTTTCAAACACAAGAACATTTCATATGTTCCCGATCAAACATCACATATACAGACTACACAAGTGTACTGGTTGCTACTTATAGCTGAATGTTTTCAACAACTGAAAACTGATCAAGACATGACTCAAATCCTATATTGCTGCAATAGTCTACTAAGATTCCCTTAATTCTTAACACAACTCACTTAATAGTATCAGCAACAGTACTTCGGATAGTCGAGTACTTAAAACGTTGCTCTGATACCAACTTTGTCACGACCCGAATTCCACCCTAATCCAAGTCACGACCGGCGCTAGGGAATGGGAATGGTTGTTCCGAAACCCGTAGCAAGCCTAGAACCTCTAGAAATTTTTCGCAAATATTATTAAAAGATCGCACCTCGCGTACGATCCGTTTTCAGAAAATACCGTTAAAACTTTTCTCTTTTAGCGTAACCCGATTTCTGAAAATACACATATATGCGAAATCTGGTTTCAGAAGTACTGGTTGGATAACCTCGTTATCCCAACCCTCGCTTCCTTCTGAAAACCTGGCGTGGTAGGTACTGGAAACCAGAGACTTATCTTTCGCTTGCCTTAACACATTGGCAGCCCCGTTCCAAACCACACGCCACAGTTAATATGTTTAATAAAAACAAGCGGACACCTCTGCGTCTCGCAACGGTGGTATTAAACATATTAAAATACACAGCGGACCGGTTACACATAGCCGGCGAATATAAAACCTACTGTTTTTGACCCTCACAAAAACACACGAGGCCGACTCGGTAACTAGACACGATATGCCACTAAGCAGCCACCCAATAGGTACACACGTGCACTAGATCCTATCAGAGTATCTAAACAGAGGACTAGTGGCACGGCTGCTGGCACATCACACTTATACTATTGCAGCATACTAAGAGTACAAAATCCTATGTACATTACCAAAGAAGAGCTTTCCTGAGGAAGGGATGTGGAAGCTCGACTGACCTCAAAGTTCATTTCCTGAAAATGGGATAACAACAACGGGGTCAGAAATATAAATATTTCTGAGTGAGTAAACAGTTTACAGATAAATACCAAAATCGCATTATATATATAAAACAGTTATATATAAAATATGACCAATTACGTCGATCCATATGAAACCCTAGTTCACAAATGTCCTAACAGACACACTCATCTTACGAGCTTATGGACAACAGAATAAAGACCGTGAACTGAATCACTGCCGTCCAATTCTGTATCTCTGGTACCTGGACCGTAATCAGAAACTGCCTTCGCGGTTTATTCCGCGACCGTAACTGTATTACTGCCGTCTCAGGGTTTACCCGTGAAGTCAGGGCATCTACTTTCCCAATGACTTACACGACATGCATACCTCTATACCTCGACAGAAGTACATCTAAAAATTGGTGTTGGTGATCACGCAACCCTATTGTCGCCCAATAGGTAGCTCGTTCCAATGGACCTCTCTTGGCTAGTTTATACTATTGCGATTATGGATTTAAAACAGTTGAATACTGATATTCAAAAGTAAACACGTAAACTCACAGTACTGCTAAGTTACTACTTAGCCCCGCCGTATGTGTGACAGACTCCCTGGAGTCCTGGTCTGACTGCTGGACAGCTAGTCGGATCAAACATACAAAATACACAAGACAATACATCAATATCTATTTCTGGTATAAACATCTAGGCCCTGATACCTAGGTTTAATCAAATCATTCAATTCACATAACACACAGCACGTATGGTCTCTTTCTCTTTAAAACTATTTAAACCATTCTCACCTCGAGAAAACGTTTAGACTTCACTCTAGAAGTCATTTAAGATATAGCAATATCTTAATTAAAATCATTTAATAGTATAGACTTGATTGCCAAAACAATTCACAGCCATATACTAATTATTTAGCAACATCATTTGCTAAATCTTTTAAACCGGTTAAACGTCGACTTTAACTCTTTTAAAGTCCTTTTTAAACGTTTAACTTTACTTTTAAAATCTCATTTTAAAAGTCTTTGGCTTAGGCTTTAAAACATTTCACTTTCTTTTAACACAAGTTATTGTTTTAAAATATCTAAATTTGATTAAAAATATTTATTAAAAATGTTTTAGGTTCGGTTGGAAAACACCTCGGCTTATTAGGCGAAAGCACGTCGGAATCGCCCCCGGAAAGTCCCCCTAGAAGCCCGAAAGAAACGAACCCCGACAACCCGTCGGGGTTGCTGTGCGCCCGCACAGCTTAGTGTGCACCCGCACACTATGCTGTGCGGCCGCGCGGCACAGTGTGCGCCCGCACACTGTGCGGCCGCGCGGCACAGTGTGCGCCCGCACACTGTGCGGCCGCGCGGCACAGTGTGCGCCCGCACACTGTGCTGTGCGGTCGCACAGCGCACTGTGCATGCGCACAGTGGGCTGTGCTTCCGCACAGCCCCGGAATTGAAATTCCGGGACTTTCCGTCTTGCTTAAAACATCCAAAAACGCTATTCTCATGTCCTATTTCACATATACACCATTCAATTACAATTTGGACGTTTAAATCGATCGTTCGATACGGTAACCGTTTATAAACGAATATATATTCGAAATATACCGGAATATATTAAAATAAACGTTTAATATGGATTTAGTACCTCGATTACTCGAGTAATCGTCGAAGAAACAGAGTTAGAATCGAGAAACGGACGAATCGGCGCGAAATCGCATAAAACCCTAACTCCCCGCCACTGTTGAGAGCAAAGCTGCTCAACCTTTCCTTATGAAATAAGGAAATGAGTTATCTGTACTCATTTTAGCCCATTTGAAACATATATATAGTTAATGGCTAAAGTACCGTTTAATACTAGCTCAATCATGCACATTAAACCAACTTCTAAATTAGTCGTCCGTAGCCTAAACGGAAACGACTTTCAAATTTCGTGAAAATTTACCCAAAAATCTAATAAAATATAAAAAGAATAAAAATATAATTTTTATTCTCATCCGACTTATATTTTATTCTTAATAAATCTTTGAAGATTTATTAGGTCAAAATCAGTCCCACTTGACTAAAATTAATACGTCCAAATTTCATGAAACTTTGACGATAGCTTCGTCAAATTATTTCGCGAATAATGACACTAAAATTATTCACTCGGGACTTATAAATTATTTTATTTTAATTTGGACTAACGAATTATACTTAATTAGTTAATAATTGAAAACTAATTGAAATAAAAGTTTAGGGATTAAAATTGTCCTTTTTCAAACTTGCCCTCCACTTCTCACCGCTCATCCTTCCTCTTATCATCTCTTTTTGTTTCTTTTTAATATATATATATATATATATATATATATATATATATATATATATATATCTTAATTTATATTCGTTAATTACACGTCAAAACTTCCGAGTTTCAACATTTTAATTTCGGAGTTTATTCCGAAATATTAAACTCTCCACTTAGAGTGGTATATTGATATATTAATTATTAATATATGTTTATCTTACGACTCCAGTCGTATTTCTTATTCGATTAGTCCCGTTCATATTCTTTTATTAAAATTTAAATCCCTAATTTAAATTTTAAATTTCTATTATTACAATATATTTTTAGGAATACTTATAAATTAAATTTACGCTTAAATTTAATTTACGTATTCCCGGCTAATAAAAGCTTACACGTATCTTATAAAATACGGGGTATTACATGATTAAAATGAGAAAACATGTAAAGTTCGTGAATTTTTATGACATTACCTTAAAATCAACAACACCGTAACATTACAATAATTCAGCAATCAATAATCATCAACAAATCGTTCTGCAGAATAAAAAAAAAGCAGAAATACAACAAAACACAAAAAAATGCAGAAATTATAAAATTTTATTACATAAAATCACAAAATTATTCTACATAACATGAAATAAGTATTAGATTCTTTAAAGATATTCTTTATAACATGTTTAATGGTGAATAAACAGGAAAAGATAAACAAATTGCAGATCTGAAAATGAAAAAAAAAAGAACAAAAAATTTCAGATCTAAAATCAAAAAAATTAAAGAAAGGTGGCGCGGCAAGACAAAGGCGAAACGACAGAGATGGAACGGCGGAGGCGGAACAGCGGAAACGAAGAAATAAGAACGTGAAGAAACTGTGCTGGAATCATAGAGAAGAAGAAGGAGCCGCCAAAATTTTAGAGAAAAAGAAGAAACAATAGGAAAGTAAGAATTCAAAAAAAATTAGGTTATAATTTCAATTTTAAATCGTATGAAATGTAAACTTTGGCTTTGGACTGTATAAAAATAAATTTGGGCCAATTTTTAGTATATTGGGTAAAAAACCCAATAAAATATGAGTTAATTATACAAAAAACGTTCTTTAACTAAAATATTCCTATTAATACGCTTGATGTTATCCTTTTTGAATAATACAATTTCCTTCTTTCTTTTTTGATTTGTAGGTTTTCTATTTTTGATTTATACGCTTTCTATTATGCAATTAAAATCACAGCCACTTTTAACCCCAATTTCAGCTCTCAATTCTCCATCTTCAATCAAAATCATATAGAGAATATCCTCTCCTCCATTGAATCATCATCAAATCATAATGGCCTCCAATCCCTGAGTCATTGCCGTCCACCTCAAGTCTGCCGCGGCGGCCGTCGCAATCCCTTCGCCATCGCACATCATTTGGTTCCATTCGAAATAAAATTTGATGTTTTTTCTTTGAATTTTGAGTTGTTTGGATGAATCTGAGTGGTGTCTGTCGATGCCATTTACGCTAGATGCCGTCGTCCTAAGCCCGCTGCCGTCGCACACAAGCCCTCGCACACTATCATTTCAATCAAGTCTTTTTCAGATCTAAAATCGAATCAGTGTTTTGTGTGTTCTTTAATCAATTTCTTGTTTTTTTTTGTGAACGATGGTGTTGATGTAATGGTGGTTCGATTTTTTTGTGTGCAGCATGTTGCACTGTAGGTGTTTGAAGAAATGCTTGTGAGAATTGTAATATTTTCGGGTGTTGGGTAACCAATGGTTAACATTGGGTAATCCTTTAGGTAACCTGTAATTTTTATTTTTGATATATCATTAATGAAATCGTTAGTAAACACAATTGCTGAATTTTATGTTTCTGGTTCGATTGTTTTGTGTTGCACAGCATGTAGCACTCTAGGTGTTTGAAGAAATGCTTGTGAGAATTGTAATATTTTCGGGTGTTGGGCAACCAATGGTTAACATTGGGTAATCCTTTAGGTAACCTGTAATTTTTATTTTTGATATATCATTAATGAAATCGTTAGTAAACACAGTTGCTGAATTTTATGTTTCTGGTTCGATTGTTTTGTGTTGCACAGCATGTAGCACTCTAGATGTTTGAAGAAATGCTTGTGGGAATTAAGTGATATTTTTGGGTGTTGGGTAACCAATAGTTAACATTAGGTAAACCGTTGGATAACTTGTAATAAATGTTATTTTGAATATATTATTAATAAATCGTTAGTTAACTGTTGTTAATTTTTATTTTTATTGCTATTTAACCAATGGTGTACTAAAGGTACACCAATTACTTTTGTTTTTAATACATTGTTGGTTAACAAATGATTAACTAATGGTCAATCAATAATTTTAGATTTAAAGAAAAACGATTTAGGTTTTATTTGTCGGTTGCTTTTGCGGTGATGAAGGCGGAGGGGTTTGTAATAGAATTTTCAACTAGTTTAATAGAAATGGAGGTTTGAATTTGTAATAGTTTTGTTTGTTGGTTAACCAACGGTGTCCGTATACCGCTGTGTAACCAAAATCGTATTTCTGAGATTAAAAAAATATTTTTGAAAATAACAAAAGTTATTTTTGCAAAAAACAAATACAGATTGTATTTTTTTGAAAAAAAAAATTAAAGTAGTATTCTTGAGAATAGTTTATCTTTTTTTGGTATTTATTTAAAAAATCCATAAAATATCAGTATCCTTGGGCCGGGCCTGGGCAAACGGATGAAAACCCAGGTTCATGAACAGGTCCCAGGTAAAAGTTACTAAACTTCAACTCTGTAATGGTCGATAAATGGAATGATGAATATACAAGCTAGATTTTCTTTATCTCACGCAACTTATATTTGCTATATCTTTTCCTTTTTAATTATAAAGAGTTGCTGGTTCTAAGTATTTAATTACCAAATCCTTTGCCTATCAACACTTGAGTCAATGGATGGATTCATTAATTAAAAATATAAGCAGTTTGTTTCGTAAATAATCAGTATTTTCTAAATGATCACTACATACAATATGAGTTATTTAAACGTAACCTTTTCTTACTAGTATCGTAATGATCCATGCTAGTTTAACTCTACTGACTACTGAGTTATAAGAAATTTATTCCAACATTTTAGTTTCAATCTATTTAGTTTAATTCTCCATCCATGGGCTACAATATCCATTTCTAAAGTTTTTCCATACTTTAAATATAAACAAAGGTTCATTTCACCCCCTTATCTTCACACTAAATATTAAAAAATTCAATTATAGCAAGAAAGTATATAAAAAAAATCAAACCTTTATCATTTCGTATTATATATACCCTCGCCCACTTTTATTCCAAAGAGTGAATCATATTCTGAAATTTAAAATAATCCTTTTCAATAATTTTTTTTGGACTTTTTTTATTAGTCCATCTTCAATATCCAACCACAAGCAGATCTTCTTCCTCCCTTTCACACCAACTGCCGCTTCTCTCGCTTGACGTTCGTCTTTTTTGGGTTCGTCTTTGAAGAAGACAATAGATGACCTTAGAGGCGGCGACAGTATGACGGTCGGCCATCGTTTTTATCAGAAATGGTGGCAGTTGAAACAGAAAAGAAAAAAAAAACTAGAATTTTAGAATATTGTTTAATTATTAAAAGTCTAAAATAATTTTTTTGTTTTATTTGGTTTTATTAAAACTTAATTAAAATTAATTAAAGTTAATTAAAAGAAATTAGGGAAACTCACTCTACTTTTTTTGGCAGAAGGGGCTAATAATCATGGACGGTACTCGATCTTTCCACTAAGCTTCCCTAAACCCCCTCACCTTTCAAAAGCTTCACTAAACCCCCTAATCTTTATGGAGGCGTCATTTACGGCCCTTCTGGAAAAAAAAAACACAGAATCGCGGCGCCGCCAACGATTTAATCGTTTGCATGCGTTTTCCTCGCCACCTGTCGACCCACGTGACCTGTTCTTTGTCAGAAGCAACAGTTCCTCCCTCTGACATGTCGGTTGACTTTTCAAATTTTAAAATAAAAAAAAGTAACCGCTCGGTAACTTTTCTCTCTCTTTCATCTTCTTTCTGACATACACTTGCTTCCTTCCCTTCCCTTTTTTCTTCTGAAACTCTCATTTTCACACCGCCATTGTTTCTTCGATTGCCTGTTCATCTTCCGTGCTTTCTGTGTTCTTGCATTGTGAAGAAGAAAAAATAACGAAGGAACAAAACAGAAATTTAGAGTGAGAAAGATTGATTTTTACTCTTGTTGTCTGGTTCATGTGGTTTAGGGTTTGATTATTTACGCTCTCTGTGTCACAGGTTTTTATAGTGAAAGAATTACAAAAATGAGAAAGAAAGGAAAAGAAAAATCAAAGGAAAGAGAACGAACGGGACCACCTGGAACTGCTGGATGGGGTTTAATGGATGAGAGCGATAGTGACGAAGTAGTGGAAGGTATGTAGGACCACATAGTACTTTGGTTTCTGTAAATGTTTGTTATTCTATGCTTTGATTTGTTTATTGCTTTTGGACATAGGATTACAAGTTGCTTTATGTTTGTTTACTGCTGTAGGACCACTAGTTGGTTTGATTTGTTTAATCTTTGTACGAGTTGTTTATTGTTTTCACGTTTCTGTTGGTTGGCATTTACTATTCTTTTTGTGTTGTTTGATGGTTGTTGGTGTGTTTAAATATTTGTCTGTTTGCAGTGTCACCAGGTTTAGAATTTTTTCAAATCAACCTTCACATTAATGGGGAATTGGGGGAATGGGGTTACCATGATGGGGAAGCGTTCACCGGCATTTATTATGTGTCTGGTATGACTATGATGAAATTAGATAGATGGGTGAAAAGAGAAAAAGTTAAGGGCTTAGTTGATTATTATTGGAAAGAAAAAGACAAGGAATTTCATGATTGGATTAGACCGATAAATCACGAAGACGATGTTATGGAAATGGCAAGTGCTGGGAAGAGGGATGGAGAAGTGGATGTCTATGTTAGGAAACTGACCATTAAAGACATTGAGTCTTTAGTCCCTCCGCCCCCGTCGCCCCCACATGTTGTAATTGAGGAGATACCAAACCCCAAAGATTTAGCTTATGTGTATCCCACTCCCGTGAAAAAAGTAAGGAGTACACCATTGGCTACCAAGGCTGGTGAGAGTAAACCATTGGGTACCAAGGCTGTTGGTGAAGGTCCTTCAGAAAGTGGAGGGTCATGGTTGATTCCATATGTAAGTGAAGGGGCTTCTATGGTCCAGGGAGATACGGAGGCTCAGGGGAATGAAGGGGCAGATTATTTGGGACAAACTGAAACTGGGAATGATGAGGTTGCTGGTGAGGGGGCAAATGAAGAGGTAAGCGTTCAGATGGCTGATGAAGATTGCCATGATAAGGGGGATGGGGCTGTTGAAGATTGCCAACTGAATGGGGCTGAGGCTGGGACTGAGGCTGGGGCTGAAGCTGGGGCTATGGCTGGGACTGAGGCTGGGGCTGGGGCTATGGCTGGGACTGAGGCTGGGGCTGCTGAAGATTGGCAAGTGAATGGGGCTGAGGCTGGGGCTGGGGCTGGTGAACAGCATGAGCCACAAGAGGAAGAAGTTCCAATTCAGGGGCCACATGAGGAAGCTCAGGATTTGAGGGCTGACGATGGGCCGCACATGGATGAGGGAGAGGGGCTGCATGATAAGGGTCCTACTCAACAAACTCAAGATGTGGACTTCGACAATTTTTTCCAGACTCAACATCAGCCCCCTTTTGAGGGTTTATTTGAGGACCAGAACAGGGAACTGCCGCAAAGGCAAAGTGAAGACCAGCCACCGATGCCCACTGAATAAGAGCTTCATCATTCACATGAATGGGTTGAAGATTGGGATGATGATCTAGATGAGTACATTGTGGATCCTGATTATGACATCTTGGATGGTGATGAAGATTTGACTACCGAGTTGAGGTCAAACGGTCAGTTGCCTGAAGAGAATGAACAGAATGAAGAGAACGAAGAGAATGAACAGGATGAACAGACTGAAGAGAATGTTGGTGCTTCGCAGAACAGGGCTGGTGGGAGACCCAAAGGTAAAGCCCAATTTGAGTCTGGTGGTGTTGACAGAACAATTCACCAGGACACTGTGGGTGGTGATTCAGAGTACATAGAGTCTGATGGTAATAGATCTATTTCAGATTCAGAAGAAGAGGGGGGGGGGAGGATTTTAATGTGTTTGATGAATACCACGACCATGAGGGTCCAACTTTCTCTATTGGGATGTTGTTCACTGATAGGGAGCAGTTTAAGAAGGCCTGCCGTGAGTGTGGGATACACCACAGGTACCAACTGCACTTCCCTGTAAATGAGATAACAAGAGTGAGGGCAAAGTGCTACTCAAAGACAAAATGTAAGTTCTACGTGTTTGCCTCAAAGCTGCACCTCAAAGATCCCAATGACAACACATTCCGAGTGAAGACCCTTGATCTGCGCCATACATGTCCTAAAGTGAGCAAAAACTTCCACCTGACTAGTGCAGTCCTCGCCGACAAGTACTTAGAAGAATTTAGAAACGATCCTGAATATAAGTCTAAAGTGTTTGTGAAGAAGATTCGGACGGACCTAAAATAATCAATAAGCATTCAGCAAGCAAGAAGAGCAAGAAGGGCAGCATTGGACAAATTGGAGGGTGATGAAGACCGGCAATATGAGAAGCTGTATGATTACAAGAGGGAGGTTTTGAGAACCAACCCAGGAAGCACGGTGGAGTTTAAAGAAGCAAGGGGGAAGTTCCAGGGAATGTATGTATGCTTTGATGGGTTGAAGCAGGCTTTCGTGAATGGGATGAGACAGATTGTCTGTCTGGATGGGTGCTGGTTGAAGGGTAAATACGGGGGTCAACTTCTTTCTGCAACAGGGATTGATCCAAACGACTGTATGTACCCCTTAGTATATGCCTGGGTTAAAACAGAGAACACAGACACCTGGATGTGGTTTATTGGGCTACTTCAAGCTGATCTGCACCTTACGAATGCCATTGTTTTCATGTCTGGTAAACAAAAGGTACATTCCATGGTTGAACAATATTAGTTTTAGTGATCTTGATTAATGTGCTGTATTAGATTTTTTACATTAAGATCAGGGTCCTTTGATGAATAATGTACAAACTATAGGGTGTGTTATTGATTGCATGGGTGATTATATTTCATGCGTTTGTGCAGGGTTTGTTGAATGCTGTGAAGGAGCTGTTCCCATATTCAGAGCATCGATTTTGCTGGAGGCATTTGTGGGCCAATTTCAGGAGCACGTTTCACACGCAACACATGAAGCCCTTCATTTGGAACATTGGAACAGCAACATATAAAGCAGCCGTGGATAGAGCAATGAAAGATCTGGAAGACAAACATGACGCTGGCTACCAATGGATCAAAGAGAGGGACAGGAAACACTGGTGTAGAGCGCTGTTCAAAGAGGAAGTCAAATGTGATATCCTCCTAAACAACCTGGCTGAAGCATTCAACAAGTACATACTTGCTGCAAGAGAGAAGCCAGTGTTGACAATGTTCGAAATGATAAGGACGCAGCTTATGAAGAGGATTAATGACAAGCAGAAGTTTGGGGGAAACATGGAGGGTGAGCTGTGTCCAAAGATCAGAAAGAAGTTGGCCAAAATCATTGATTATGGTTGGAAGTTCACCGCAGATCCTGGTAGTAGCCCTCAGTGGCAGGTAGAGGGCCCAGGGGGGCAGTTCGTGGTTGATTTGGCTAACAGAACATGCACATGTCGAAGGTGGCAGCTTAGTGGAATCCCATGTTCGCACGCTACACCATGCATATATGGAAATAATCAACGGCCTGAAGAGTTTGTGGATGATTGCTACAGTGTAGCTACGTATCAGAAGGTATACAGTTATGTAATCAACCCTATGAATGGGCCAGATATGTGGGAAACAGACCCTGAGCCATTCAATATCATACTCCCACCATCCCCAGTACATAAGAAGAAGAGGGGCAGAATACCAACGGCTAGGAAAAAAGAGGCGGAGGAACTAGAGAAACAAAGGGTTGAAAAAGCCAAGGAAGCCGCTGCAGGTAGGGAAAAGTTGCCAAGGAAAGGAAATATGAGAATGACTTGCAGTTTATGTGGTCAATTTGGACACAATAAGAGGGGTTGCCTAAAGAGGAGTGGGGGTCAGTCAACTCATGAGGTTGGTGGTCCGTCAGCTGAAAGAGTGCCTGGTGGTCAATCTGCTGAAAGAGAGCCTGGTGGTCAGTCTGCTGAACGAGAACCTGTGCTTCATGACTCTCCAGTCACCCTCCGCTGGATGATGGATGTTAGTGAATGTGTGGTTTTGTTGTGACACCTTTCCATTTGTGGATCAAGCAGTTCCGGCGGAACCTCCGGTTGCTGACCAAGGCCAACCAGACCAAAACCACCCAGGTGATGCAGAAGAGCATGCTTTCAACAGCCAACGGAGCAGTGTTGAAGATGGAGCTCCGTCCCAACCTATCCCAACGCAAGCTGAAAAAGGAAAAGGGAAGCGGAGAGCTAAAGATGTTCCCTCTAGATACATGAACATCTTGAGGAAGAGATCCAAAAAAACGTAGTGCTGGAACATGGTTTAGTGGTAGTTATTTTGTTAATTATTTTTGTGGTGCACATAGGCAGTATTTTGTTAGGGTGTGCAGGTAGGTTGCCCATTGTGATTAGAATTTTAATGGATGGATGTATTGGAATGGATGTGTTTCAATTGATTAATGGATGTATTAAACAGTTTGTGTATTAAAACAGTTTATAACAGTTTATGTTTGTCTGTTGTTTTTTAGCAACCATAAGGTCAACCTTTTATATAATCACCTAAGGTACTTATCCTTTGTTTTAAAGATCAGCCACGGTCCTCATTCTTTTAGTTCAGGAACAGACACGGTATTTCAACTTTTAAGCAAATATCACTTAAGGTACTTAACCTTCATAATTAAAACACTAAAGGTTCGTTGGTAATTTAAAAAGGGAAATCTGTCACACCTGACAACAAAAAGCAAATCTGAACCCTGCATAAATAAAGGTGCAACACATTATTCAACTGAACACTCAACCCCTTTTTGAAAACCCTCGTCTCCTTCTTTTTTTTTCTTACCAGCCTTCCCATAGATCTCCACTTCCAAGACACAACGACAATGGAAGGACAAGCTAAACAAGTTGTGTGCGACTGTGGAATTCCATGCCATATGCAGATTTCCACCACCGAACGAAATCCAGGACGGAGATTTTACGGCTGTTCGAAGAGAAATGTAAGTATTTTAGATTTTACGGCTGTTCGAAGAGAAATGTAAGTATTTTTTAAAAACTTAATCTTCCTTTGTTGCCATTTAACTGTCGTTTGACCTACACTACACAGAATCAATGAGATTTTTTTGCGTGGGTGGATAACGACATGTCCTATCAAATGACGATGGTCAGGAATTTGAAAAGTGAGCTTAATGGCATGACTGAAGAACACAACAAAGCTCTACTGGAACTAGTTCATGCCCATACTCAGGTGGCAGCTAAAACTGACGAACTGGAGCAACTTAATGAGGCCTTCGAGGGATTGAAGGAGTCCATTGAGATGTACCACGAAGAAAATGTGCATAAGATCCAGGATAGTGGTCTGCAACTTATGGAGATAAACACTCTGAAGGAACACGTCAAGCTGATGGAAGTCAAGTGCTCAGACATGGAGAGGAAAAACAAGATCACGAAGCTTGGTTTTTTTGTGGCTTTTGCAGTTGCCGGTTGCAGTTTAGCCGTTGCTTGTTTCAAGAAAAATTGATGCATTTTCTGTTAAGTGACAATGGCTTGTGTTTGTGCAGTGTTGTTAGTAAACTGCGTTCCAATAATTTTTTGTATTATCTTAAACTCATTTTATTTGCTTGTTGGGAAAACTTTGTGTGATTCAAAAATTTAAATTACAGTACTGTCGTTGATTATAAAATATAAGTGCAGGTGCTGTCTTTCATAATTAAATATAAGTTCAGGTGCTGTCTTTCATAATTGGTCGAAATTTCAAGGGCTATATTAGACTTCACAGAGAAATAAACCGCCAAAACAATGAAAACTTAATGGCAAAGATTAGAAATGGGTTTTCCAAGAAACCCTTTCATTACACCCGTTCCATCAGTTGTATTGTTCCAATGCAACCTCTTCGTTACCTACAACCACTAATTAATTACATCCACAAAGGGCGTCTAAAGAAATTGAAGAGTCATGATGGTAACTTATTTAAATAGGCAACCACAGCAACTGATTCAAGCATTTCAGAGTACACAAATTGTTCTTATTCTCAAAATAACCAGAAGATGTCCGATAATATTGTTGTGTCTTCACTTAATATGGAACTCGTGGATTGCCCAATATGCTGTGAACCCTTTACAACTCCAATTATTCAGGTTTGTACCCATTTATTTATCTTTACCATTTACTGTTATTTATTTCTGTAATTGTATTGTTTAGTAATTGTATTTTTTCTGTAATTATATTTAGTGTGAAAATGGGCATGCAACATGCAACGCATGCTCGGAGAAGACTCAAAAGTGCCATTCTTGCACCCTGCCTATCAAAAGACTGAGGAACCGGATTCTTGAAGATGTTGCTGACTCTTTGAGAGTTTGTTGCTCGTTCAAGAATTATGGATGCCCAGCAACTGTTAGGTACCCCGATAAGATCAACCACGAAACGTTCTGTTCTTTCATAGAGTGCTCATGCCCCATTGAAGTTTGCAATGTCAAGGGAACCTCTGAAATGATTTATGCTCACTGTAAAGTGATGCATAAAGATTTTGTGAAGCCGTTTGTTTTTGGTCGTAAATTCCCTATTTCTGTCCGGCTGAATGATAATTTCTTTATTCTCCAAGAGGAAAACACAGACATTGTGTTTGTTCTGAACAACACAACGTGTTCTTATGGAAATATTCTTACAATCTGTTGTCTTGGACCGTTAGCAGCTGGATGCTGCCCCTATGAAATTGAAGTGAATGCCAACTCAAGTCACAAGTTTCACAGTACTACCCAGAACATTCAAGGCACCGGCAATTACAATCGTTCTTTTTCAGGGTTCCTTCTTGATAGTGAGCACGAATTTTTTGCTGACGGTATGATCAAGATGGAGTTTTGTGTTTATCGCGCACCGGAGCTTGCTTAAGAGGATGACTTGTTTATGTAGTCTTGTTTATGTATTTTTTGGTTAATTTTGGTGAAGATAGATATTTTTGTTCTTGTTTTTGTTCTTGTTCAGGGTTAATTTTAGTGAAGATGGATGTTAATGTAATTTTTTTCTAAACGTTCTGAAATGTTTGAATATTTAATGAAGTGAATTATTAATCTTACTTTTATGCTTGTTTATATGTCTTTATGAATTATATTTTACATGTTCTGTAAGTAATGTATGTTCTATATGTTTTATGTACATTTTTTTGTCCAGAGTAACAAATATCAGGGTCCACTGCTCAATCCATTTTAAAAAGTCAGGGACCTTATGTGAACAAAAGTATAAGAATGAAAGACAGTGGTCATGCATGAACCATACATATTTCATTTTTCTAAAACTAAATTTATAAAATTTCCAACATATAAGTGTCTTTGAATAAAATAACATAATACCAGGAAATAATAAACAATGCTAAATTATGAAATAGCACATATAAAAAACATATAAGTGTTTTAAAATAAAATAACAACATCTCCGGAAATACAAAACAACGCTACATTTATTTGTTCTTCCGTTTTTATTTGTTCTTCTGTTTTTTGCTGCACCCTTCTTCTAGACCTTCAGCCACATCAGATGGGCCTTCAGCAGCAGCAATCTCCACTTCCAAGGCTTCTACTTGGCCCTCATCTTCAGTGCCGTACCACTCTAGCAACAATATTTCATCACCTGGACCTTCTTCAACTCCCGCAGCATCTTCAACTGCCTCCACTGGACCATCTTCAACTGGCTCAAATGGACCATCTTCTTCAATTTCTTTCAATTCTAACTTGGGTCCACTCTCAGGCACCAAATTATGCACATCATCAGAGGTTAAATATCTAACGTAGACCTCAACCACACCTTCTTTTAGTCTAGCCCTTGCCATCTCCTCAACATCTCTATCATGTTCAAGAGGTTTTATCCCTCGATGATAGTCCAACTCTGGCTGCCTCCAATAATACATAACCAGCCCCTGCACTCCAATTTTTTTGGCCCACAAATCAAGCCTATTCAGTGACAGTTGGGAAATGTCAAAACATCTTGCACACACCTCGCCCCACAAATAACCACCTTCTCCAAATTCTCCATCGTAGTGCATAACAATTTCCAGGATCTCAGAATCCACTTCCACGGTACGGGCTGTTCAAACAAACAATATAGGGACATTCATTCACAGAAATTATGCAAAACAAATCAACAAATTTTACAACCAACTTGAGAATAACTCCCCCAAAAAAACATACCCATAAACCTAAAAATTTACAATAAACCTAAAATCACAATTTCAAGTATCCAAAAACACATACCCAAAAACCAACAAAATTACCATAAACACTAAAATTAAAATTCGAACCTGGCCGTTTCTTCCCTTTCGTCTCAGCACTGCCGAAGAAGATCTTTTCTTTTCCCATTATCTTCTTAGCCTGATTTACCATATAAAGATATCAATACCAAAAATGTGTCCACATGACAGTAACTCTACAAAAATTAATCAACCATTTTTTTCATACCCGGATTTGTTCTTCCTCGAAATGCAACGCTTGCGAACTACAGAACGAGAGAAAATGAAGAGCAACCAAACGACGATGACAAACATCTAGGTCAGAGGAGATGGGAAATAGAAAAAGACTGATTTCAAAAACAAATATAATGAAGAAGAAAGAGTAAGTCAGAAGGTGAAAAAAGAGAGAGAGAAAATTAACTCAGTCGGTTAAATTTTAAAATTTGATTTTAAAATTTGAAAATTTGAAAGGTCACGTGGGTCGACAGGTGGCGAGGAAAACGCATGCAAACGATTAAATCGTTGGCGGCGCCGCGATTCTGTGTTTTTTTTTCAGAAGGGCCGTGAATGGCCGCCATAAAGGTCAGGGGGTTTAGTGAAACTTTTGAAAGGTGAGGGGGTTTAGGGAAACTTAGTGCAAAGGTCGAGGACCGTCCATGATTATTAGCCGTCAGAAGGGGAGACGGTTCCTGACAAAATTTAAGTTTTTTTGTATATTTTTACCTTAATTGACTTTTTTTATACTTGGTGCCAAGATGAGATAGTGAGATGATCCTTTGTTCTTTTAAATATCATTATATAAGGAATGAATGGCATTAATTCGTGCAAATTACTTTGACATCTCTCACGTATAATATAATTTAAATTTCCATCATTTTTATTAAAAATCGAATAATATGGTCCTTTATTTATATTTTCATTAATATCTTAATATTGTTTTTATTTTCAATATTAGTCAACTAAGTCAAAATAATTAATGCCAAAAATTAAACTTTAATTTGATCTATAACTTACTTTTCATATAAATATTGATATAAATAAAATTAAAATTACATTTTTATGTGATCTAACGGTTTAATGAATCAAATTTTAGTTTTTTCTATTTCCATTAATTTTAAATTTTTAAATTAGTCTTAAGCTTCTTATCACTCTTATTTTCTGTTACTGAAAATAAAAATAAAAAAATAAAATTTTGAAATAATTTTTTTAAAACATATTTAATCTCATAAAAATATAATTATTATTTATACTTTTAAAAAATAAATATTAAAATTAAACTGAAATTTAATTCTACTAGTCATATTCTTTGACTTAGTTGATTAACATAAAAAATAAACAAAAAAACTAAAATGTTAACATAAATAAAAATAAAGAACCATATCGATAAATTTTCAAATAACAAAAATGAAATATAAATTAGAATAAATATCAAACGTGTCAGAATAATTTACACTATTAATCATAATATATATTTAATTTGTTTTATCCAAATTACCAGTAAATCATATATGTCACTATAGTTAAAATTGTATAAGCGTTAGACATCATTTTATTAAATTGTGGGTTCTATTTATTCTACAAGCATTCTATTCTCTTCAATAATAATAAAATATTGTAATTAACTTTTACGTATCTTATAATAAAAAGAAATGATAATGATAATGATTCTTTCAAATTTATTGTATATAATCTATTATATTCAATTAATATACTCTTTTTTTATAAAATTAATAATGTTCATCAATTTAATGTTTTTTTATCTATATCATTTATTTACTAAAGGAGGATGCAAATTGACAGAAGAACACGATATATCAACGAATTAATTAATAAAATACTTAAAGAACATTAAACTAATTATAAAAAATAACAAGATTTAACAAAAATAACAATGTAAAACAATAATTTAACAAATTTATAGGTAACATAATAAATAAAAATTAACAAAATGAAACTTAACTATAAAATACAATTAAAAACTAGTGTTACTGTGGTAGCAGTGGACAACGGCGGTGTTAATAGATGGTGGTGGCAGCGGCAAGGAAGAATTCCAAACGGAATTGTTTGTTATTAATCCATCGATTAATATAAATCAAACAATTTTTTTTTGGATAAATATATGCTGTTTTACAGTAGTTGTCCAATCTCATTTAGTTTTCTTAATAAATAATATAATCATATAAGTATTATATTTGATCAACTAGTTGTCTATTTTATTGGTCAACATTAATTTTTTATTTTTTGGATTTGACTTATTTTTTAAAATGTTGAGGAAAGAAATAGATATCATTTTAACTTAAAACTCAATTCCAATTATGAAAGTTAAAGATTGCAAATGATCATCTAATCTAATCTAATCGTGGATTCAAACATCAACCTATGGCTATGGGTATGTAATTTCGGCTGATTCTTCTATAATGCAGTTCAACACTATACCACTGATAATAAAAATGTAAATTTCATTTAGAAGTATATATTTTCATTTATTTAATAAACAAAAAATTTATTTGTAAAAAATAAACGCATAATTTTTTCTATTTTTATTACAACCAAAAATATATAAATTTATATAGTTTGAATTATACCTACGTGAACATAATTTTTCTTTTATAATTGGAAAAAGATCGTGTTTGAGAAAAATTAAACCCACAACTTAACAGTTTACCAGTTAAGATGTAGCTCATGAGAATTGTTTGATTAATACAAAAATTATTTTGATACAGATCTAATTTTAGGCAAAAAAATAATATTTAAAAACAAAAAAGTTAGAAATCTATAACCATTGAGCTAAGAGAAGTGTTTTTCAAAAGTTTGCAACAAATTTTTGTTTATACATACATCTCTCTATAAAATTTAACTTTCTTTTTTTTTTTCCCCATCCCATTTCCAAGATTTCGCTCAAACTAATTCGGATCCGACCCGTATAGGTGAGTCTGTTAACGGGGTTTTTTGCATTCATTAGACTCGAACTCGAGATTTTGTTTAAGCGATAACAACCGTTTACTACTTGAACCAATCTCCGTTGGTAACTTTCTCTTTAAAATCAAATCAAACAAAAAATATTTTTCTACTACTGTTGCTGCTATACTTCTAATACTTCAGCAGCTATTTACAATAAGCTATTTTTCTTTTTTCCAATTTTTCTGCCACATTGTCTTAAAGGCTCAACCCACATGTTCCTTTTCATTTCTTAACACATAGATTTAGTTCATTTATTTATTTATACATACATTAATCAATATAAATACACATAATCATATTCACATCTCTATTTTTTTCATTTGTAGTTATTTTTAATGTGAATTTTGTGTCCATCATTTATATGCATGTTTCAAAAACCACACAAAAAAACAAACACTGCAACCAACTAAAAGTTTGAGTTTTGAGTTATGATTTAGATTTTTGCATGTTATATACACTACCCACTACTGCTCTCATCATTGTTTCATGATCTTTTTGTGTTTTTGGTGAGTGTTATCTGTAATGGGTATTGCTTATTATTCTCCAAATATATGATTTTTATTTCGGTTTCTTTAAAAATCTCTGCTTTTATTTTTTGCAGCAGTAGCTCTAGTTTTGAGTGTTGGATTTAATTTGATGGGTCCTATCAGAGGATACAAAAAAAGGAAAAGGACAGATAAAAGAAGCCAAGAGAATGGCTCTTCTCCTCCTGCTTCTGGTTCTGCTTCTGGTTCTGGGTCAATAGATAAAGATGAACCGTTGGATTGGTTTGATGAGTTCTCTAAACGGGTTAATGGTATTTTTCTTTTCTTTATATATATATTTTGTTTATTGTTCTGTATTCTGGTTATTGCTATGGTTGATCATGAGAAATGGGAAATGAAGTTTGTTATTTATATGTTTGTTTTTGGTTGAGTTGAATTAGTTTTTGGTTGATTTGACTAGCTTTAATTTGCTGCTAATTTTATCAAATTTATGTGTTAAGAGTTGAGACATTGGGAGGGATCCCTAATTAATCTGGATTTTGATAATATTCTGGTTTGTAGTTTATCAGATTAATGTATGGATAAGTCTCTGAGGTGGTTTTCTTGTGATTGAACTATATGCATTTGCCATTTCAGAAAATTATGTGTCATTTCAGGTAGTTTTCTTTTGTTACAATCGAGAAAATCCAGTTATTATGGTTGAACAATTAGAGTTTTTTTTTTATATATATATACTTTGTAGATGAAGAAACTTGGTTTTTTTTATCCTTGATACAGTTAATGGATAGTTCTAGTAGGGAAATTGTATTTGGTTAGGTGTCAAGCGGGTTGACCTGTGTTAATAAGTAGAGAGTGGAGGCATTTTTAGATGTTCTTTATGTGTTCAATTAGCCGATATCCTAGCTTAGAATCTGTCAATAAGTTTTGCTTGTCTATGATGCTACGAAGAAGGTTGAGTGGTTTTCCGAAATATCATTGACTACAGAAATTAAAACATATCTAAGGTAGTACTACTCTGCATTACCAGATTATGCATCTATTAGCAACAAATTGCGTATCATGGCAGACCTGTGAAGAATGTAGTTCGTTGTGAGTCTCCTGACAGCAACCGGGTCTTGAATGCCACAGCCTGTTGATCTTCAATTCCCCTTAAACTCTTTGCTTTACTAGGATTAGCTGATAAAGACTTAATTAATTTGACTATTTGCTGAATTTGAAGTTTCTCGGAATTAGGCAGTGGTCAATTAGAGGTTCGGAGATAATAGGCTAAACGCTAGTGGAATTCCTCAGTTTCGAGATT
Organism: Mercurialis annua; assembly: GCF_937616625.2. Lineage (NCBI taxonomy): Eukaryota > Viridiplantae > Streptophyta > Magnoliopsida > Malpighiales > Euphorbiaceae > Mercurialis > Mercurialis annua. The sequence goes on along the minus strand of NC_065570.1, from coordinate 49,209,253 downwards.
CTAGGAAGGAATGCAGACTTGAGAAAGCTCTCTGAAAAAGTGGCCGTAGTCTTCCATTTTACGGCATTTAGGATCTTTTTATATTTTATATCATGAAATAGAAGCTTCATTGCATATAGATCAGTAGATTCAGATATCAAATATTTTCAATAGTCAATATAATGGTTAATGTGAATTATTTTGAATTTGGTTTTTCAGCAGCTTGAGTTTGTGAGATATGAAATTCATTTCTTATGTAATGCACCATTTAGATCACTTGTTAGCATACTCGGCTACTGCAAGAAGAACAGATTAGATCTTTTTTTGATAATTAGTACCCTGTTAAATTTTATTATCCGAGGGTGGTGTATCTGTGTATTTAAAAGTAGGTATGTTTAGACAGTACATGTAAAAATAGGGATGAGTTTGCTGTAAATGTGAAAATACGTATGGATATACTAATATTATATGCAGTTAAAGAAATGTTATTCTGTACTAATTGCCAGTAAATACTTGTACCAAATTGCTAATATGCAGATTAATAATCTTGCATCGAGTAAAAATGCAAGCATATTGGTATATAAATAAATACGGGGACCAACTTCAAACACTAATCCTCTGTACAAATATGACTGCATTACTGTTCTTTAAGTGTCCGGAGGACTGTTGTCACAGTGCAGTGAATGCTTATTGAGCGTCCACATAATCAAACCCAAATAGTCCTGGATAGTGGTTTGTTGGTTTAGGTCAGTATTTTTACTTTTTCTGAATGGTTTCCTCGACACTGATTGCTATTAGTATTAGGTACTTCTCGACAAAAAGTGTCTGTTTAAATCTCATCTCTTATGTCTAACATTATATGGTGTCACACGCTACAATATTCTCAAGCTTGTCTCAATAATATGTGCTTCACTTCAACAACAATTAAATCAATCGGGTTTTGATTTAATGAACAGGAAAGAAAGATTGAGAAAATTCTCCTTTTTTATCTTTTGATCTGTTTTTTATTCGTTTACATTTGCAGTGAACGTAATTTTACAAAAGTAAGCCTCTCAATGCTTGACTTTCGGTTAATGTCTTATCTGGTTTCTTCGACCCTGTCTTATTAGAAGAAATTGCAAGTTAAACATAAATTCGTGTTGGCAAGCTGTAACGCTAAGCATTGTTCTTGTTTAAATCACCGTCCCAAGAAATATATAGATGGTATATGTGTTTAAATAGCATCACTCCAGCCGTGATGTTAGATATACATTATTATTTGTTTATCTTTCTAACTGTAGTCTCTGTGAATAAGTGAAGTCGTTCATTAATGTAGATGATGATCATTATAACTAAGCAAATAGAATATTTATTTTCTTCTTATTCTTCGTCCCATTTCACTGCTGATATCATGTCTTATATATTTTCATTTTGTGCCTTAAATATTTGATTGTTATCAGATTTTTGAGTAACAAACTTATATAGTTCGATTTGCGTGACTACAATCTTTATTGCTGAGATGTTTTTGTCAATTCGGTGGAAGTTGCTCCAATGAGTCTAGAATTCATTTAAAATGCTAATATTTAGTCTAACTAGCAGTTTTTGTTTACATATTTGTCATGTCTGCAGGTCTTCAATCTCCATCAAAGAGTTCGAACAAGTTTGAATGCATTTTTAGAATGTCTAGGAGAACCTTCAACTACATTTGTTCACTCGTGAAGGAAGATATGGTGGCTAAATCAAGAGAATTTTCTTTTATAAATGGCAAGGTTTTATGCCTGCATGATCTCGTAGCTGTAGCTTTAAGAAGGCTGGGTTCGGGAGATTCTTTAGTGATGGTTGCTGAGTTCTTTGGAGTGAATCACTCGACCGTCTCTCAAGTAACTTGGCGATTTGTGGAGTCCATGGAAGAAAAGGGGCTTCACCACCTAAAGTGGCCTTCTAGTGAATCGGAACTGATGGACATAAAATCAAAGTTCGAGAAAATACAAGGTCTCCCGAATTGCTGCGGTGTGATTGATACCACACACATCATGATGCTGCTGTCTTCGTCGGACCCTACCAATAATATGTGGCTTGATCATGAAAAGAATCACAGCATGGTCTTGCAGGCTATTATAGACCCTGAGATGAGGTTCCGCGACATAGTCACTGGATGGCCAGGAAAATTGGAAGATTTGGTGGTATTTCAAAGTTCAAACTTCTATAAACTGTGTGAAAGAGGTGAAAGGCTGAACGGGAAAAAGCTACAGCTTTCTGAAGAATTGGAAATAAGGGAATATATAATCGGAGATTCAGGTTTTCCGCTATTACCATATCTTATTGTTCCTTATGAAGGAAAAGAACTCTCGGAACCAAAAGCCGAGTTCAACAAAAGGCATTCTGCAACTCAGATGATTGCCCATAAAGCATTAGCGAAGCTAAAGGACACGTGGAGGATCATTCAAGGAGTAATGTGGAGACCCGACAAACATAGATTGCCTAGAATTATTCTCGTCTGCTGCTTGTTGCATAATATCATTATCGATATGGAAGATGAGCCAGCGGGGGATGATATTCCTTCGTCTCACGAGCATGACTCGGGCTATCGGCAACAGATGTGCGAACCTGTCGACATGAAAGGTGAGTGTCTGAGAGACGAGCTGTGTTTGTACTTGTCAGGAAGATTACCACCATGAATAGCTATGATCAGTTACTCAAGAAATTAGTTTACTGTTACTTGAAGTTTGTTTCTGAGATAAACCCAGGCATTTTAAGGCTCTTGTTTGTTCAAAAAATAATAAAAAAAACTGTAAATACGTAGCAAAATTGGTGTATCAGTTGAAAATGCTCATGAAATCACGAGGTTAGACCATTTGAGAGAGGACATTTTATTACATTATAGAACAAGGTTAATTGTTTTTCTTACATAGTATTTGATTTGAATTTGATCCAGAATTATATACTATTAACTAGTAAAATTCCCTTGCTTCGCTTCGGACAATTATTAATTTAAATGTAAAATCATGACTAAAATTTTTTAAAATAAATATAACCTAACTAATTGATGAATAATACTTATAATCGGTAAATGAAAATTATTCAACGACATATATATTTAATACAATTTAAATTATTTACAAAAAAATACAATTATTTTTATCATATACCCCACCCTCCCATAATTCACTGAAATCTAAAATTTATCAATACTTACTTAGTAGTAATTTTTTTTCCTTCAATCTGACCTATTAATTATATGCAAAAAGATAAATGTAGTACAACCGTATTGATTTGTTTGTTTATATAATATTGTCGCCTTAGACATACTTTTTTAAATAACTACAATTTTGTTCTTTTTTAAATTGGGATTGGGAGCGTGCGAGGAATTGAACCCAGAGATAGATTCAACATTCAAGGTAGAGTTAAAGATAGGTCGAGCCCTATCTCAATTTTCTAAAAAAATTACATTTAAAGCATTTTAAAAAAAAATATATAAAAATGTCGTTCCTTAGATTTTAAAACATTATATTTTTTCAGTGTATGTATTTTGTAGTATTATATTTTATATCTTTTTAATTAAATTATGACTTATTTTAAATAATAGTCTGACTTCGTCACTGATCCACAATTTTAGAAGTATATTATTTAACGTTTATATTATATATTTTATAACACATTGTAATAACGATAAATTAAATTGTACACTATTTGATAAAAAAAATAACCTGATAAATTATTTTAACCATATACGAACAAATATATGTGTGATTGTTTTAAGTAAGAATAACATTTTATTATATTTTTTTTTTATGAAATATTGTGTCTATGTTAATTCAAAAATTACATTACCTAAGTATTATGACAAATAAATTAATATAAAAATGTAATCATTAATCATTTTAACCTTAATAGAGAAAGTAAATATGATATTTCCGAGAAAAAAAATAACATTGCAGCAAAAATCTAAATTTAAACCGTTTAATTAGTGAAGTGATGGTAGCCATTTAATGAACCATTCATCACATCCATTCATTATTATACCAAGGGATGCTCTCTACCGTTCAAATAAAGTTCATTAAGGCTTTGTTGTATTTTTTTTTTAAATGAATGTCTTTATAATAAATTTAAAGCTAATGGAAAGATAAAACTAATATACTTTTGGGCTTTATGTAAATAAATGAGAATACTTGTCCTCTTATATCAGAAAAAATAGAAAATTGCCTAAATAGTCTAAAAGTGGCACAAATGGTATCATAATATTGTCTAAAATCAGTGTTTTAAAAATCGAACCGGTGGCCGAACCGGTGAGGTTACCGGTTTCTGGTTCAACCGGTTCAATGACCGGTTCAACCGGTTTAAATAATTTAAAAAAATTTGAAAAAAATTCTGTTTGGCCGGTTTTTTATCGGTCCAATCCGGTTCAACACCCGGTTTTTTACCGGTTCATACCGGTTCAACCCGGTCTAATCCGGTTCAACCAAAAGATCCGGTTTTTTGCCTTCTCAGACCGGATTATTGTCCGGTTCGCGGTTCAACCGGTCCAACCGGCCGGTCCGGTTTTTAAAACACTGCCTAAAATAATTGAATGAAGGACAGAATAGTAAGTGAACCCAAAATAATGTTCAATGTACAGTATTTTTGGGTTCACTTTTATACTATATATATATATATATATATATATATATATATATATATATATATATATATATATATATATATATAGATCATACACACTACAAAAAATACTATAATTAGAACAATAATCTTACATGTGATCAATTTTGCTGCTAAAAATTATCTACAGCTTCAACTTTAAATATTGTAACTATTAGTAAATAATAAGCAATCAAATATTGTTATAGGTTAAGGTATATTTTCAATTGTTAAAAATTCGACGATTTTGTAGCCGACTTGGTGATCAGAGGACGACACGACGTGACAATCAAATACCTCAAGTAATTGATCACGCTGTTAACTTGTTTATTCAATTTAAAATCTAATTTAAGATACGCACACACATAGCTAGAAAATGAGCCCACATAGCTCAGACCCGAACACAAAATCTACAGTCCAGTATTGGCAAATAGCCATCGAACAAACATATACCGAGCATAACACATCTACCGAGCGTAGCAATCTCCAACCTAAAACCACTAATAAAAGAGGCATAACGATGCAAACAAACCAACGTGCATGCCGCCACCGAGCATGCTACCACTGAGCACAAAACACCTAACCAAGATAAGAAACATTTCCTGACAAACCATGCCTCTGACAAGAAGTACACTGATAGTACGCCGGCGCATCACACTGCAGGTAAAAAGTACAAAAATATCAATTTTCTCCCTTACCAACACTTACCATTTCAATACCCTATAAATACTCCCAAAATAGATAAGTCTAAGGTTAATACTCTCTTTCAATCGACAATATACTCTTTCAATTCTCTTTTCTTTCTATCACTCAAATTAACTTGATCATCAGAGCGGCGATCCGGAATCCACTTCCGACGTCTTTCTAACGGGTGTTTTTCTCTATTTCAGGTGGGCTTCGGGCATTTCAGCAAGCCCAAGTCCATTGCGGTGATTCACAAGTTATCAATAATGGTATTAGTTCTCCTTCACATGTGAGCACTTATTTTTATAGGGGTGTAGGCTCCACTGCAATTTAGTTGTTAAATTACCCTTATAAAATGGAAAAAAGGTTCCATTTACCTTGATGTATTTGTCGAAATATAGATAGTCCGTCATGATAAATTTATTTAAAATATATTCTAAAGTCTAAAAAACGACTTAATTATGCCTCTTTGCGAAACAATGTTACCATCCATCTCACAAAAAAGACATGTGTGAGTCGTTTTCAAACTTTAAGGATATACTTTGGACAAATTTATCATAAAGGGTGTATGAATTTTAGAAGAACATATTAAAAGTGTATTTATATTAAATCCTATGCCTTAAATTAGTGTTCTAAAAACCGGACCGGTCCGGCTGGTCGGACCGGTTTAACCGCGAACCGGTCAGTGGTCCGGTCTGAAGAGACAAAAAACTGGAACTTTTAGTTGAACCGGGTTGAATTAGATTGGACCGGATTGAACCGGTAAAAAACCGGATATTGAACCGGATTGGACCGGTAAAAAACCGGTGAACAAGAATTTTTTTTCAATTTTTTTTAAATTTATTAAATCGATTGAACTGGTCATTGAACCGTTTGAACCGGAAACCGGTGGCCTCACCGGTTCGGCCACCGGTTCGGTTTTTAAAACACTGCCTTCAATTTTTAAATTCTAAATTTTAAACCTTAAACCATAATCCTAAACCATAAATCTTAAACCATAAATCACAAACTTTAAAGGGACGATGACAAAAGTAACTAAAATTTTAAAAATATTTATAAAAGTACCTGTAAATTTTTTTTATTTACAAAAATACGACTGATTTAAATTTAATTATAAAAGTACCAAAAAATGAAAATTAATTACAAAAGTACGATTTGTATAATGTTGGTATAATTATGGTATAATTTGGAATATTAAACTATAAATCAAATAATTTAAAAATAATATTTGGTTTATTATTAGTATAATTTCAGTATATTTTTGGTATATCGCTTATAAATTTTTATATATATTTTCTAGTTGATAACATGTATATTTTTTTTATATGTAATTTTCACTATAGTTGGTAATGAACTAGAGAATTTGTATATTGTTGGTATAATTTTAGTATATTGTTAAGTTAATATTTAGTATGCGATGTGGTGTAACGTTGATGTAACAATAAAATTTTAGTATATTTTGATGTGTACATTTTTGGTATACTGTTGGTATAATTTTAATATATTATTAATTTAATTTTTAGTATATGATTTGATGTAATTTTGGTAAATTTTTATTTAATATTAATAAAATCTCAGTATGTATAATGTCGGTATAATGTTGATATAATGTTGATATAATGTTAGTTTATTAGTATACTGACATTATACCCACAGTATACACCGTATGTTTGATATTTTTTTTTATTTTTTTGTACTTTTGTAAATATTATCAAGATTTTTATAAATGAAAAAAGTCAACATGTAGTTTTGTAATTATTTTCATTTTTTTTGGTAAATGGTGTAATTTCCTCAACTTTAAATCCTAAATCCTAATTAAAACTTCTCAATGTAAATTTTAAACTCTAAATTTTAAACCATAAATAATAAACTATAAATCTTAAACAATAAGTCCTAAACTTTTAAACCCTAAACTCCTAAACCTAACCACAAAATATTAAACTCTAAATCACAAACTCTAAAATTTAAACTTTAAAATTTTAAATTACATTTTTATAATTATTATTAATTATTTATTTATTTTAATGTGAAATAATATAATTATATTATTTCTACTTAATTTTTTTTACATCTTTAGAGCAATGTACAAATTTGCCTCTAATGTTTATCTCACGAGTAAATGCACCCTCGTTATGTATTTGTCTTAATTATAAACTCAAAGTTTTTAAAATTACTCGATTATGTCATTCTTGCAAAACGGATGGTTAACACTTTTTGGAAGGACGTAACTAAGCTGTTTTTTTAATAAAATTTAGGGGAATATTTTAGATAAACTTATTATGAGATCCTTATCCGTACTTTGGCATAAATATTAGAGGCAAAATGAACCCTTTCCCTCTATAAATTAAACGAATTTTCCAAGCTCCTTTAATTACAATAGTGATTAATTAAATAACTAATTAGTTAATGACTATAAAACTATTATTTAGTAATAAACTAAAAAGGATTATTCAGTAAATTTGCATGTCCCCCCTCATCCGTGCTTTTATATATAGTATAGATATAGATTAATTTATATTTCAACCCAATGTATATATCAGCCGAAAATTCACTTGAAATCATGAGGTAAAGATCATTTGAGAGATGGCATTTTATCATTATAGAACAAGAGTTGTGCTTGGAGCTATGCATCATCTCTTCTAGTAGTTGGTCAAGTTTACAACAAGGTTAAATATTTGTCTTACATAATCTTTGATTCCATTTTAATCCAAAATTATTTTCCATTCATTAAGCAAGAAGAATTGGATTAACCGCGATCAATTTTATTGAGTTAAAATCTAAAGTTTCAGTTCAATAACATTATTATGTTTTTTTATAACAAATGTCATATCTCAATTTTGCTTCAATATTTAGAATTTAATCATATCATGCATTAAGCGTGATAATTAAGTTTAGGAAACTTCAAAAATAGGATTCTAATTGAATTTTTAGATAAATGGAACACCACTCTTTAATGCGTAATTTTACATATCAATTAAGTAATTGTTGGAATTTGACTAAAATTCCTGTTAATTTTTAAAATTAAGCTAAAATTGTCAAAAGTAAAAAAACTTTAAATTTTTTTAACCATAAGGTTATATTATTAATTTTCACATTATAGTGCAAGTAAACAAATCCAAAATTGAACTAACTTTCAACTAAAATTACCACCATTCGAACATAACATTGCTAAACCTAGACGAAAAAAATCCTAACTAACTTGAACTTGACGAATCACTTCCAGCCTTGCTATAGTTTAAACGGCGCTTATTATTCAGAACCTGACGTCGGAGTGTCGGGCTTTGTAGTGGGCAAGTCATGACTGAAAAAAGAACCCGGTTGAAACATAAGCCGCTCTCCTTGTGCACTGCGATTCTCTGGTTCATGATTCCACGGTGTTAAGAATGAGGAATCCCGAAACAAGAACGGCGTTAATCGCCTGTTTCTATCCTCTTCAGCTTGTTGTACTGCCCGGAATTGATTGGCTTGAATTTGCTGCAGTCTCCTCAGTTGTCGTAATTCTTCTAGTTGTAGCCGGTACAGTTGCCGGCGCCGCCGTTGTTCTACAAGCTGGATTAATTGCTGCCTCTGCATGGAATAGTTATATAGATGTTCTGCGTTTAACTCAACTGCTGGTCGGTTTATTTGTTCTTGTTCTTCATGATCGTCGTCGTAGATTGTTTGGCTCGTCTGGTTCATGTTTTTTTCTTATCGTAACAAAATATGTAGTAAAAATATGGGTTATAGTAATGGGATGAGCAAACAAGATTTTTATTTATATTGTGGAATTTTCTGATTTCAGTAATTTAATTGGATAATAGACTTTGGTTGAAATACTAACTCCATCCTATTTTCTTTCTATTAAACGTTATTATCTTCATTATCCAATCTGGAACTAGAAAAGAATTTGTCTTTTAATTAATAATGCCAAACTCATCTTTGGCCTCTGTATTTTAATTTTTTTTATTTATATTTTATTTTTATAAATTTTGTCTTAATCTAGTTCGTATATTTAATTTATTTTGAAATTTCTGATTCTTTTTTGGACTGAAAAAATGAGCGTGCAATATACTCGCTGTGAAACGCGTATGAGGTCGAATTTATATCTCCAACTAACTTGACATGTTAGAGAAATCAGATAAATAAAAATTTATAAGTAAATGAGCTTGTTGAATTAATAAACTTGAAAAAGAGAATGGATAGTACAAATTTAAAATTATATGGACTTTTTTTAATTTTCTATGTGAAAATTGTTAATTGAGGTCACAACTTTTGAACATAAAAGGACCTATTAAAAAAATACAGAGACCTATTAACAAACTTTCAAGAGGCACTGGATAAATAAAAAATAAAAAATAAAAAATACTAAAGCTTTTTAATAGTTAAACCATTAATTATTCATATATAGTACTTACATAATTGACATAACTATACTGTTGATAAATAAGAACCTAACAGCACGAATGCTAAATGATAGCTTAACTCATATTTATCATTTTTATTTATATTGTGGAATTTTCTGATTTCAGTAATTTAATTGGATAATAGACTTTGGTTGAAATACTAACTCCGTCCTATTTTCTTTCTATTAAACGTTATTATCTTCATTATCCTATCCGGAATTAGAAAAGACTTGTCTTTTAATTAATTATGGCCAGATCCATCTTCGTGACAAATTTTTAGGTGAACTAAGTCTACCAGCGTATAATTATAAACCATCCATTCAATACGTGACACGTGGCATGATTATTTATATAAATCAATTAATACAAGGTACATTTATTCTAAATACAACACATTAAATAATCAATAATAATTGAGTCTTGTATTAATTGTCTTATATAAATAATCACGCCATGTGTCATGTATTGAATGAATGATTCATAATCTTACGTCGTGAACTTGGTTCACCTAAGAATTTCTCCATTTTCGGGCTCCTGTATTTTAAAATTTTAAACAAAGGGTCAATGTGCCCCCTGAATTTGTGACACGGGGTCATCTAAACCAATTTATACTTTTTTGAGCAATAAACCCCAAAACTCTTTTTTTTTGGGTCAAATAACCCTATAATTTATATTTTTATTTCAAAAAATAGATTTAGGATAATTATATCGCAATAATATATAGAAGTATTTAAATACTTTTTATATCTCTCACCTTCGATTTGTATTTTACGCGCTTTAAATTTACAATTATGTGGTATTTGATCCAAAAATGAAGAATTTTGGGATTAATTGCTAAAAAAATATAAATTAGATTAGATGATCACGTGTCATAAGTTCAGGAGGTACGTTGACTCTTTGTTCTTAAAATTTTTATTTATATATTCTCTTTCTAATTTTTTTTCTTAATCTAGTCTTATACTTAATTTGAATTTTAGGTCCTTTTTTGGACTGAAAAAATGAACGTGCATTATACGGCCGTGAAACACGCGTGACTTGTGATCAAATTGATATGTCCATCTAATATAAAATCTCAAGAAAAGCAACCTTGTAATAGTTCTATTACTAGTTTACTACTGTAAGTTACATTTTTTAAGGGTTAATGTCAAAAAAAATCACGAATTTTATATATTTTCTCATTTTAATCATAAAGTTTAAATTTTCTCATTCTCATACACGAACTACCACTTTTTCCCAAATTCATACACGGTGCTGAGGTAACACTCATTCATTGGTGTAAAATGACCTCCACCTCAGCGAATTACACTAATAGAGCCGTGACACCTCAGCACCATGCATAAATTTGAGAAAAAGTGGTAGTTCGTGCATGAAAATGAGAAAATTTAAAGTGCACGATTAAAATGAGAAAACATGTAAAATTCGTGAATTTTTATGACTTTTTTTAACGATAAAAAAAACATTACCTAAACAAGCTATATGATGAAAAAAAAGTAAAAGAAAAAGAAGAATTCATAAAAAAACAAATACTCCGAAAACTATTTGATTATTACAAACTGAAAGTTTGTTAATAGGATCCGCAAGTGAAGTTTCAAAACTAGCCTGCAAGTATTTCAGACTGACTCGTTGGTTTAATATAAATTGTTAGTAATATTCTGTATCATTCAATTAATCCCATATTAAAAAGGACAATTTTTTCTAAATCCCGAACGGATACTGAAAACAATACAGTTTGTAGTGTAACCAAATTGTATTATTATATCTTACTCACACAAGGAAACCCCATAATAGAAGGGACACCCTTACCTATATAAACCCATGCCATATGTAACTCTCCATATATCTATTTTACGATAAGAAAAAACATGGCGAAGACGAGCTACGACTATGATTATGAGAAAGATATAAGGTATAGTGAAGATGAAGAAAAAGTCGCAGCATTAATTGAATTAAACGCGGAGAAATTATACGAAGAATTATCCGACGCAGAAGATGAATCGGAGAAACTACGTAGCTATTATCGGCAGCACGAGCTTTTAGCAGAACGAATGCAACAAGCTGATATTGATGTTGAACGGCAAGAATTAGAAGAAGTGCGACAACTGAGGAGACTACAGAAAATCCAAGCTAATCAAATCTTCGAAATGCAACAACCGAATTGGAATTATGAACCTCAAAATTATAGTGCACACGATCAAGACACATTTGTGTTTCAACCACCTTCTGATGAATTGCCTGCTACGGAAGTCAAGCAAGATTGAGAAATTATGCAGTAGTTATGATCATTTGTTTATGTTTATGTACTTGCTTTATGCCTTAACTATTTTCTTTTTATCAAATTTCGAAAAACTTAATACATAATATTCGTTTCTGTGATTGCCATCTTTATATTTGTTGATGAAAGCTAAACATAATAGGTGATGGGAAGTAAAATCTTTAGGGTGGGAAAAAAAGGATCAAACCGATTGACTGAATTGAAATTGGAAAATTGTACTGCAAAATATGGTTGATCGGTCTATAGGTTTTTTATTTTTATTTTCATGGGTAATGGTTTACATTTTGGGTGTAGAATTTTCAAAACCGTGATTAACCAATTAACGGTTTATTTTGCCTTAACATTCTTATTTCGGTTTCTTGTTTTTGGGACACTCCTTGTGATTTTTTAATATAATCTCATTCATCAAAATATATATAATATATAAATTATAATTTTAAAATACATATATATATGTTAATCTTTTATTTTTTAATGATTAAATAAAGAGTTAATATCATAAAAATTCACCAACTTTACACGTTTTCTCATTTTAATCACGTAATTTAAATTTTCTCATTTTCATACACGAACTATCACGTTTTCTCAAATTCATGCACGGTGCTGAAGTGTCACGTCTCGATTGGTGTAATTCGTTTAGGTGGAGGTTATTTTACACCAATAAAAAAGTACCACCTTATCACCATGCATGAATTTGAGAAAAAGTGATAGTTTGTGTATGAAAATGAGAAAATTTAAACTACGTGATTAAAATGAGAAAACGTGTAAAGTTCGTGATTTTTTTTGACATTAACCGTTAAATAAAATATATTTTCTAATCTACACACATGAAAACCTTGAATTTATTCATTAAAAAAACCTTGCACGTAAATATATATATATACAAAAAGTATTTTATTTAAAAATATATATGTATATAATATTTTAAAAGAAATTTATTTTTCTTGATAAAAATATTTACCTAGAAATATGAATTAATAATTCTATAATTATAGTGGACAACATTATAAAATATTTATATTCTTCTTTGTTAAAATTTTGGAATAGGATTAAGTTACGTACTGTACTACACCTAAAATTTGATTCTATAAAATTTGATTTTATCAATTTTATTTTTTTATGGCTATATGGTTAAAACTCATATAATAAAAAATTCAAACCATTCTAAATAGTTAACCGATTAAATGGTTAACCATTTTTAATTCTAGATTTATGTTTTTAATTTTAAAAATTATAATATCATATACCGGTTTACAAATATATTTTTGGACCAGTTAACCGGTCCATGTCTACCCGTAATTTCTACTATCAAACATGGCAAGAAAATATTTTATATATCCATAAAATGATAAATATATTTTGGAAATATATGTGACAATGTATTCTGTCAACTTTGTAATTTGTAATAATTATATTAGATCCTCATTTTAAATCTAATTTTAAGAGTTATTTTATAGTTGATTTAATTTAGATTCAATGAATAAATATCTTATACAATTTTTTTATTTTGATATAAATTACTTCCTCCGTCTCATTCTAATTGAACACATTTTCTATTTTAAACGTTCCATTCTAATTGACAACTTTTATTTATAGAATTGTTTTCACACTACTTTTTTTACCCCTTCCATTAATGCATTTGCAAAATAAATTTTTAAAAAAGTGTGATGCATTTGATATAATATGAAGATATAAAAATAAAATTACTAAAATTTCTTAAATAATGTGTAATGAGAATTTTCTCAATTAAAATGGAACGGAAGAAGTATATGAATTTAAAATAGGGATTAAAAGTTTAAAAATAAGTTTAAAATAAGAGCTTAATATATTTGTCATAAATTACAAAAATAATAGATCATATTGTCGCAGATTATTTTTTAAAAATATACGTACAATAGCTACAAATGATTTAAATTATGAATTTAATTAAATAAATTATATTAATAGATCATATTACGAGTGGGTCATGTTACGAGCCATGTCACGTGTGAAGCACGTAAAGCAATACTAATAGTATTATACATATTGATCCAACTATAATTATTATATATCAGAGCTCTGCATTCATACGAAAAAAAATTTGCAAAAATATTACACAATCTTATAATATTATTATACGTTGCAAAGTTATTACATATCAACATCAGATTTAATTCATAGCATTTGATAGGTATTACAAAACTAAACCATTAATATGAACAAAATATATACCTTGAGCCTTCTATTAGCTGTCACTGAAGATCCGTAAGAACGTCTCAGACCATTTATTTACTTCAGAATCCGGAACCAGAGAGTCATCCATGAAAGCACTCCAAGAAATTTTACAAGGACTCAGAACCCATTTTATTTTGGCGGGTGGGTTGCCATTATTCGGAACTGAAGTTTCAAAATTAGCCTGCAAATAGACATGGTGGTTTAGTATGAAATCAATACTCCGTAGAATCAATATCATGAACCGTGCAAAATATCATTGAACTCACATTTTCTCTCAATTTTAGCACATTGTTCATAGCTGCAAGTTCTCTCCCATCTGTGAGGTATAGTACATTGTCAGCTAGTTTTAGTGGTTTTGGAGCAGCTGCATACTCTTTTCCTTTTGCAAGATATCTCTGAACAGAGATCAGAGAACGAAACCGCTTCCCAGTCTCTGGCTCAATGTAGCACTAAAACAACAGCATAATAGATTGATCATGAAGATTCCATAAAATTACTATCTACCTAGTTCACCGGCATGAAAATACGGAGTGGAAACAAGGTACCAAGTGTTAAATTATACCACGGTATTTAAAATCAAGTGTCTGTAAATGCTCACATATTATAAGAGTCCAGCTTTGATCGGTTAGTGCATGACTAGATATACTTTCAGTATAAGAGTGAAAGAAAAATGTTTATGTTCGAGACCATACCCTGTCAATAACACCTGCATAATCGACATTACTCCTTGGCTTTTCTTCAATAATCCAGCCATCTGGCAAATTAAAAGATGAGCAGCTCCGGGGAACACTTTGCATCTGCAGCAGCAAAAATCTCATTTACTTGTTTGCAATTTGAAGGCTACAGGATTGTCATATTGATCAAACATCAATACCCTATCAAGTATTGTTAACCCTTTTGCAAACATAATTTTCCAAGCAACACAAGTTCTTATTTTTTTTATTTGTTTTCCTGATAACATAGTAATGATATAATTAAGTTAACACTTAACAGTGTCTTTGGTACAACTCACATTTGTTTCATTGCTTGATTTCAGTCTCTTTGGAGCAGAATTTATCTCTCCACTTAGATATTTCTGAACGGATAAAAGGGAACGGAATTTTTGTTCACTGCCAGGCTCATAGAAATACTGCAGGATATCAGGTAAACTTCTCAAGCCTCTAATAGATGCATTTTAACATAATTAAATAACCCATCCAAGTTCCAAGCAAATAGAAAGCACATGCCTTTCATTAGAAAACACATCAATCAAGTGTCTAAGCATCAGTACAAGGATGTAAATGCTGACATATTATAAGAGTATGGAGACATGAACAGCAAATTCGAGTCCAGCTTTTGATTGGTTAGTGCATAACTAGATATACCCTCAGCATAAGAATGAAAGAAAAATGTTTAGGTTCAAAATCTTACCCTGTCAATAACACCTGCATAATTGACATTACTCCGTCGCTTTTCTTTAATAATCCAGCCATCTGGCAGATTGAAAGACGAGCAGCTCCGGGGAACAATTTGCATCTACGGCAGAACAGCAAAAATATCATTTACTTGTTTGCGATTTGAAGGCTCAAGGACCATCATTTTGACCAAACGTTAATACCCTATCAAGAATTATCGACCCTATTGCAAACAAAATTTTCCAAGCTATGAAAGTTCATTATTATTTTTCCTGATAATCATAAAATCATAATGATATAATTAAATTGCCAGTGTCTTTGGTACAACTCACATTTGTTTCATTGCTTGATTTCCGTCTCTTTGGTGCAAAATATATCTCTCCACTTAGATATTTCTGAACGGATAAAAGGGAACGAAATTGTTGTTCGCTGCCAGGCTCATAGTAATACTGCAGCATATCAGGAAAAACTTCTCAAACCTCTACATAGATGCATTATAACATAATTATGTAACCCATCAAGTACCATGAAAAACAATAAACAAATTAAGATATAAACAATAACAATAATACTAAACTTTAATCATTCCTCTGCCCTCAACCCATCATTTGCATGGAAGTTATCGTTTGTAGATGGTCCAGAACTGTTTTCGTATACTGAGGCAGAATTGCTACATCAGTGCGGATAAAGGGCGGCTGCTCCCTGCCCCACCACTAGTACCCTCCCTCCCCTTCCCTCTCCCTCCCCGCTCTCCCCTGTATTACGCCACTGATGTGATACATTGGTTCAAGAATATCTTATAGATTTTGCCCATTGGTTCAAGAAAACTACCCATTGGTCAATAATTGCTGGAATTGTTGTCATCTTATAAGTTTCCTATTAAAGTTAGGGGTGTGCATTACGTATTTGGTTCGGTTCTGTTCGATAACGGAAAGGTTCAGGACAAAAAGAAGCCCTCCGATGATCCTCGAGGGCGAAAATCCTACGTGGACAGCCTGCATATCCACATGTACAGCTGCCACGTTCTTACGTGGACAGCCTGCGCACAATTTCTAACTTGGATACTCATATTCAGCTTAAAACTTATATTATTTGATTCTTGAATAGACTAAATTAAATTGACCCAAAACATTAAAATCACCCAACACTGTAGTGTACTATCAAAATCACCAAAAACAAATAAAAGCTAATTAAACATAAATATGTATGTATATATATACCTTGTCGTAACGACCAGAAGTTCTACGGCGGCGTTTCTCAACAAGCCAGTCATCAGGCAAATTGAAGGGCGATGAGCCCACAATCTGCAATTGCTTATTCTTATTACGATTGCGATTTTTGTGTTGGGATTGGATCAGCCGCAACGATCTTCTCTTCATTTCTTTTGTGTTGTCGTGGATCATAATGCAGAATCTCAAGGTTTTGTGTGTATTTTAGAATTACAATCTCCTGCTATATTGACACGTCTTTTTTTTAATTTTTCCTTTTCAACTTCCAAGTGTAAAGTGTACAGACCAATGTTTTTAGAACTGGGAGAGTGGGTAGTTCAAACCGTTTTCATAAAGAGTTCATGATTCAAAATTATTATTAATATAATTCTTTATTAGTTAAAAAATCTTTATAGTAGATATTAATAAAATATAATTATTACTCTTAAGTAGGGTTATAAAAAGAATAAAATATTTTTTTAGTTACACATGCAAAAAATATTAGAAAAAAAAACATGGTTGCAAAAAAAAAAATTATAAATCAGTAACATAAAATTTTAAAAATTGAGTCATTAGGGAATTTTCACTCCTATACTAGATCAATCTGACAATGCTAAAATTGGCATTTAAAACAAAATACATAATTTCATTGCAATACTATAACATGTGCTAAATTTAACATATGTTAAATTTTATGCTAAATTTATCGATTCATATAAATTAATTATAAAAATGCTACTAATAATAATTTTACTTAGCATTATTGTATCAATAAAATTATTTAAAATAAATTTAATAATTTAATAATAAAATACTATATAGTTATTTTTATTTTTAAATACAAATCAAATAATAAATAAAAATAGTATTAATTAATAGGTTTTTAAAAAAAATATAGAATAATCAATTGTTACCATTAAAGGGAAAAATTTAAATAATTAATTTATATTATATTACATAAAGACTAAATAATTTAATTTTATAACATGTTTTAATATTTTTATTATAGTTTATTTAAATTTTAAAATATAATTTTTTTTAAATTATCTATAAAAAATGTATATTTAATATTTAGTTAGTAATTAAAAATTAAATTATTAATAAATATTTATTATTTGTATCCTTTTATTTGAATGTTTTTAATTTATTATTTATTAATTTTTATATATTATTTTTAATTGTAACTTGTAACTTGTAATAGTAATCACATGCTAGTCACATGATCGCCATTAGCTAAATTGAGAAATTATTCAAATTAACCGAATAAGCTAAAATTTTGATTTTTAAAAAAGATCTTGTCTTTTTGTCGGTTTTAACTCAAATCGCCAAATTACTACCCTACTTAGTTGAGTTCGATTAGAAATTTTTATTCGTTCAGTTTTAAGCTTACTTTGTTACTTGTGCTGAAGATGGTCGATTGAAGCCTTGAATTTTGTCTCCTATTAAGAGACATATTTATAACTTGATATTAGTGATGCATTCGAGTAGATTCTAAATAAAAATACAATCGATTTTGAAATCGATTCAATTTTAAAATTTAAAGTTTGAAACTTGACTCAAACTCAACTGAATATCATTTTAGAAATTTAAACTCAAACTTAATAGAATTATTAAAATTCAAACTCGACTCTACTTGATTATTTGGATCAGAAAATTCAAATGATACCAATTAGTATGAAAAATTGTGTCAAATAAAGATGTAATAGAAAAATCTATTACAAAAAGCATACAACTACCAGAGAACAAATTGGATATATAAAACAAGCCAGCTAATAATTTTTAGTGAGGATCCATTAAGTTATGAGTTTTAAATGGTATAAAGGATAAATTAGAACTATGTTATATATTTGGACTTTTGGGTCCGTTTTACATCGGGTCTGGTCTGTTATAATACATAATATTAAAGTACATGAAATTTTCTAGAGAAAAATTGACAAATACCCTACATGTGTGAAAATATTATAAATTTTACTTGACCAAAAATCAAAGTTGAATAATACAATTACCAAATTTAATATTGCATAAAAATCAACTTTAATATAGGAAATACGGTTTCCATACATAAGGAAATCAGCTGTTATGATTTCTAATATCTCCTACAAATGTGCAACCTAATATATTGAGAATATATTTTCAAGAATCTTCAAGATTCATTGATTAAAAAAAACGTTGCATTTAACAAAATTTCCATAAATAAAGGAATTTTAGTGATTCATTAACAACGTACCACCATTTTACAAATAACAAATCAGAAACTCATTAAGAAATCAAGAAATTTCATCAAAGAAGACAAACAAGAAATCATCGAATCAAAGAGGTTAGTGTTCTTAAAATTATATTTTATTATGTAATTAACTAAATAGGAAGCTTTTTCTGGAATTGCTGTGTTTTAATTGGTGAATAAAATGTGAATCAATGATTTAAATGACGCAATGGTTTTATGTAGATATGAATCGGAATTAAATAAAAAACAATGAAAAGCTAAAATTATGAGATTAAATTTGGATTTGTAAGCTTATATGCTGAACATAAAAAGGACATTTTAAAGAAATTTCGTGCATAATTTATTTTAAAAATAATGCAATCTATATCATATTAGTAAACTGACGTTGTAAGTTTGTAATACTCAGTATCATGTAATTTCTAATTTGTATGTGTAATAGTAACAGTTAACTAATAGTTAACCTATATTAAGAGTAACAAAGTTTATATGTTAACAATGCAGGAATGGCTACATTGAAGGTTGTTGTGTACTATAACGGATTTTAGGATGAAGATCTTAACTACTCAAATTTTAAGATCAAATGAATTTTAGTTAAACACGATGCGGATTTTGAGACTTTGAAAACCTTGATTTATGGTGTACTGAATGTTAACTATGGAGAAACTGAATTACACATCAAATATCAGTTGGAACCAAATCAGCAAGCTGTGGATATAGATGATAATGAAAGCCTTCGATTCTATATTGAACTTAAAAGGGATGATGTAAGAATTACACGTTTTCCATTGTGCATCACAACTAGAAGGTATGAGACGCAAAACTTCAATGAAATAAACACTGTTGAAACAGTTGACGAAATGAATGAAGACAAAAATGAGAATTCATATTCCAGCCATACATCAATGGATATTGTTTCATATGCTGAAATGATATTCAAGCAAACAGAACTTGAAGAAGAGGAAAGAACGACAATCGAAGCCGGCGATAATGAAATCGTATCGTCACCAAAAGTCAAGGAAATATTTAAAGGGCAAGTTTTCAAGGATAAACAAATTATGAAATCATGTTTGTGTTTTTTTTTTTGCAATTGCGAACAACTTTCAGTTTGTAGTTAGTAAGTCGTGCAAGCTCGAATATGTGATTCATTGCCTGGATGATAATTGCAACTGGAGGTTGAGAGCTTCAAGGGATGGAAAAACAAGCATGTTTGTTATAAGAAGAATGGACAATATTCACTCATGTCCGCCAAATATTAGAACGGAAGAACAGAGGCAAGCAACATCTTCGGTAATTGGCGACTTGATAAAATCAAAGTTCATGAATATTAAAACAGTTTACACACCTGCGGATATTATTTCCGACAACCAAAGAGATTCTGGAGTTATTTTGTAATACCCCAAATATTTTAGAATAATTAAGTTGTGCCACGTGTCGTGAATTTCGATAAATTAAGTCAAGATGGATTTAATTTAATGATATCGGGAATTTAAAGTAATTTTTATTGAACGGATTATTGGGATTAAAGGAAAAGGGTTAGAAAATTAATATAAAATAAATTATAAATCCAGAGATAAGAATTATTTTGCCAAGATCCGCGAAATATTTTATAGAAGCTGTGATAAAAGTTTCAGGTCAATGGGAGACCTTTTAAAATTTGGACGCGGATGCGTTTTGGGTTAATTTGCAAATTTTTAAGAAGTTTAAGGGCTAAAATGTAAATTAGCCAATTAAGCCTCAAGAATAAAAATTAGAGGATTATTGACGGGAAATAATAATTTTAGAATCGTATTATTTATTTGGATATAAATAATACGTACGTAATTGAGTTAAAGTAATGATTAAGTTAAAATAGAAAGTTTAAAAGAGAAATGGTTTAAGTTAAAGAGATGAAGGATTAAAAGTGCATATTGGCCAAGATATATATATAAAACCTTAATGAATCCTTCACTCTGAAGGATCCAGAAACCATCAGAGCCATTTTCATTTCTCTCGTTCGTTTCGTACGGTTCGTCGCGCGGTTTCCGTTTCTCGTCCGTTTCTGACGTTCTATAGCTCGAATTGATCGTATTTCGAAGGCGAATCACGGTAAGCTTGACGTTTTATCGTTTAAATGGATATATTTTGAGTTATATCGATTCAAAGTTTTAGGCCACAAAACGATTTTATCGTTTTATCGAGTATAGGATTGATATATAACATTTTGAGCTTAGAATATGCGTTTTGGTTGAGTTTGGAGCGTTTTTACGTATATAGCAGGTCGGAAACCCCGGAAATCGATTCCGGGGGATCGTGCACGACAGTACACGATCGTGTACTTGTGGTACACGAACGTGTACCATCAATGGTACACGAACGTGTACTAAGGTACACGAACGTGTACCATCATATGGTACACGAACGTGTACCAAGGTACACGAACGTGTACCTCCCTGCACGAACGTGCACCCTCCGATTCTCGCACCCCGATTCTTCGTACCTCGATTGAATTAATTGAATACGCATATTGAATCAGAAATCGAATAGTAGCTAATCGAGTAATGTGAATAGTTAACCTAACGAGGTTAAAAAGGGAATTGATTTAGAAATGATGTTCGATCTATAAACGAGTTAAAAACCGTTTATCGGGATATACGTGGAAAGCACGACGGTTAATGAATTTAGCGTGTAATATCTCGAGTCTAGAGTCAATCTTAGAATAGGATTCTGACGTGAGTCAATTATTTTTTTAAAATAGTTTTAGATCCGGCGAGGCAAGGAGCCGCTGGACCAGGAGCTCGGGAAGCTAGGCGTTTTTGAGTACCAGAGTATTTTTGGATAAGCGGTCACTGTGAGTTTATACGATTTGCTTTTAAAGTATTTATTTAAGCAATTATTTTATATTGCTTTATATTTGAATTGCATGTTTTATATGCGAATTCTTTTTATGAATTACATATGGTTGATTTGAAACCAGTATTGATCCGATGGAACGTGCTACCTATTGGGCGACAATAGGACTGTGTGATCACCAGTTTTGATATGACTCAGCTGGGAGCTGATGATGAATATGAGATTTATGAATGGGTTGTGATTTAGATACGCAGAGTGAACTCGGCTACGGTGTAGCCTGGAAGTCCCCGTATCTAGTGGCTGGGCCACCAGCGAGTTGGACTCGCAATTGATATTTATGATTGGGTTGATCAATTGATTATTAGTATGTTTGAGGATTAAGGTTTCAATCGGATCCTGTACTTGGCTACACGAGGTTTGAACGTTATTGTATTGTTTTATGCTTTATGTTTTATATGGATACTTATTAGTAAATGTATAAACTCACTCAGTATTTCCTCAAATACTGACCCCTCACCTTTGATGTCTTTCAGGTGCTTAGCTTGTGGACTTAGCTAGAGACCAATTTTGAAGTCCAGAAGTCAGCTGTATATGTTAGTTTCTGACTTCTGTGAGTGCTGCAGTAGTGGTCCTGTGTCAACAGAATAGTAGCCTAGTCAGCAGTTTATTTTGATTGTATATATCAACTGCTGTATTTGTCTATATGCTTTTTGATAGGCTACGTACGTTGTATGTGATCCACGGCCCCAGATGCCAGTGGGATGTTTGAAACACTAACTGATGTATATAGTACCGCGAGGCCAGTTCGTACAGGGTACGGTAACTAGAGCCCGCGAGGTTTTGAAATAGTTAGTGTACATATTCGGCTATAGATTATATATATGTATATATTTGCTTCCGTTGTTGGTTGTTATTTGTTTATATTATATTTGCGAAAAATAAATTGTGATTTTAGGCTTGCTACGGGTTCCGGAGCTACCACTCCCGTTCCCTAGCGCCGGTTGCGGCTCAATATTTTGGGTCGTGACAATGTTGGTATCAGAGCAGTTGGTCCGGTTACCTCTGCTAATATGTGATTTCAAACAGTTAGTTCAGGATACCACTGTTTTGTGTGTGTGTCTACCTAGGAACTACTGCAGCACATAAGGATTCGAGTCATGTCTTGATCAGTTTTCGTTTAATTTTAAGATTTTAACTCTCCTCCTTACGATCTGAGTCTGTTAGTACGATCAATAGGATTGTTATACGATATACGTACGCGAAAGTATTCTGTTTATGTAAGAATGATCGATGTATTATAAGATCGTTGCATATAATCACGTATGAGGTGGACAGTCGACATTATGCAACGCGATGACGAGGCTAGCGTGCTAAGTATCATATGGTATTGCGATACCATTAAAGTTATACGATATAAGCGCTAATAGATGATCGATGATGAAACGTAGATTCAGAGGAATGAAAGAATTTTCCAAGTTACAGAGTTTAAGGTTTAGAGAACTTACAAGATGAAAGATTTGTGATTTACAAAGATTAATTGTTTTAATGATTTTGAAAGTATAATTGTGCCTAGATTCGATATAGTAATATACTATTGCCATGACATGAATAGAATTGCATCATTACATACACATTAAATGAAAAGAATAGAACTGAATTCATACATTAGTAGGACATGCATCATATGCATTATGTTCAGATGAAAGGTAAGTTATGGCAACTCTTTGGGGATGAGAGACGTCATCGCCCTAGTGCACAATTATACTAAAGCATAAAGAATTTAAATATGAATTTTGCAAAAGAGTTAATTTCTTTGGATTTCAAAGATTTCGAAATGGTTGCAACCATGATTGTTTTAATGTGAGTAGACCTAGACTAGAACTCTGTAACGAAGGGGAAATGTTCGAGATCTACCTACAAGCAATTCTCGAAGGTACAAAGGACGTGTACGAGAACACGAACAAGAAGTTATACCTCGGGAAGAGACGAAGATAGTCATAAGTCTAAGATCTATTATAACATAGAAAGATAAGATACGTCTGAATGGTTAAGTATGATCCATTAACCAGTGAACTAAGATGTTATTATCTTTGAACTAAATGATTAGACTTTTATGTGATAAGATGATAGAAGTGTGGAAAGTGATTGTTGAACATAGAAAGTGATTATTAGTTTAAACCCTAAAGGTGTAAAGGTAATATCCATGAATGGAAAATGTGAGTTTTACACTATATTGGAAGATTATCAAGTCTAGAAAAACTGAGATATCTTGTGATTGAACCGTTGGATCGGTTTAATATTGGAGTATAATATTCTTAAGAAGAATGACTAAGAATTGACCATTGTGATCGTCGAACGGAGGATTAAATAATAACTTTCATAAGAGATGTATCATATATGAATGGGGTGATGCATAGGGTTAATAAAGCTAAAGAATGGATTGCATATTGCATGAACTATGTGAAGGAGTTGGGAATCCGTGTAATGAGTTGTGCAGTTGAGCATCCTGACCACAAATTAAAGAATAAGTACATATATATATGAAGTATACGAGGTATAAGGTCACGAGATGAGGATAAGAAAGATGAAACACGAAGAGTATAGTACAATAGCTATACGATATTAATGATGACTTTTAAGGGAAAACGTGGGCAATACATGTGGAAGGACAACATGCGTTTCATGACGAAAGATTCTGAAATTAGATACGTGAAATAATTATAAATGAGAAATAATATAATGAATTTAATATATGGGAATAGGAAAGCCGCTCATTAGATATGAGCGAGTAAGTGAATAGAAGGTCGTATAATGGATGAGTTAAAGAAGAACATGAATAGTTACGGATTGAATATCGAGAGGGAAATTGAAATTCAAGGACGATGATCAAAGTTTAAGTTAAACCATTTGAAAACGAAATGAAGACATCGTATCCAGACAAAATAATGAGTTCGGCATCAGGTAGCTTTAAACTTGAAAGGTACATTAATTGTACCTAGTTTAGTGTGGCCAAAGGTTTGTTAACGGTTTATACGCGATTGAGGATAGCAAGAGGAAACATAAGGAACATTAATGATGGATGTTTTAAATCTTGAGGGATTGACAGGACAAGATCACACTTTCAAGAGACATCTGGGACGAATCAAGGCGATTAAATAGACAAGTGACTAGTATGAAGAAAAAATATAAAAAGTGTTACGAAAGTTAAGTATAAGAATTAACATAGATTTTTCACGAAGAATCAAGAAGTTTTAAAGAAATGCGATAATAGGAGATTGAAATTAGTTTCACTGACATAACGAATGTCAGTAATGAATGTATCTCATAAGTACAAGTGAATACAAATGCATTGGATCTTAAAGTAATCTAGAGGAAGTAACGTTGAAGATTTTCATTAATGATTGGACAGATGACAACGAAAAAATGGAATGTGAGGACAACGACAAAGGGGTATGTGGAAGGAATTACGAAAGTTACACGAGAGATTATACTAATGAATGAAATTAAGAGATATGAAAAGGAGCAATGAGTTGTAATAAGAATGAATCGTAAATAAAAGTATTTATAAAGAGTTTGAGTACAAGGAAAAGTACTAGAAGAAAACGAAGGGTTAGTATAGAAGTTTATAAACGTCATTTTTACGATTTCAAGCATAAGTTATCTACGAATTCATAAACCAACGTGAAGCGAATGGTTTTAACAAAGGACGTATAATAGAAAAGAGGCAAAGTATCTATCAAAAATGATAAAGAGTTGGATAGTAGGATTGACTAGTTAAGTCTAGTGTCCTCTTAGAACGAAGAACTAATGAAGGATCGAACCAGGAATGTTTAAGAATTTACAAGATCAGTAACGACATAAGAGTATAGCAATGTGAAGATTAGGATCAGATTAACGTTAAGTGTCATTAGATAAGGAACGTCCAATGAAAACAAGAAATGATTAAGATAAGAACTGGTGAAAGAATATGAAAGAATAACGATACCCCGAGAGGTAGGTCAAAGAAGCATGAAGAATGCTTGTAGCTATTGACAAGGATAGGCTACCAAACTAATATACAAAGTTGGAAATTTGAAATAGAATCTCAAATGAAGGCAAAAGCTAAACATATCAAGTAATGCCAAGGGTGCACTCAAACTTCATGAGATTAGGAAATCATGAAGTGTGAAAAGGAAATAAGGATTTAGATGATACAAGTTAGAGAAAACGTATACGGACAGCACAATAAAGACGAACGTTCTGAAGAGGTTTTCCGCTAGCCTAAGTAAAATCACTTCCATAAGGATGTGGATAAGGATACAGGTATTTAAACAAGTTTTAATATACACACCATGAAGTAACTCGAGAGTAATTCGATGCGTGGTACAGGACCACGAAGATTAGCAAGTCAACAGAGTAAAGAATTGATAGAAATAAGGACAAAGAATCTTTCACTCTATGATCAACTAGAGTGAAATCATACATCATAAGAAGATAAATAACCACAAGATAATGAATACAAGAGTAAGGTTAGTAGAACTAAATATGAGGTAATTACTTGGATAAGTAATTCAAGTAATGCAAGCAAGGAACCTTGCTACATGCAAGTAAGTAGTAAGTTGTTAAGAAACAACAAAACACAGAAGTTCAAAGAACATGAGAGATTATGAGGACGACAATTTGTAGTATCCATAAGAGATTAAGTGCCGGAACCTGCAAGCAAAGTAATAAGAGAATTACTACAAAAAGCTAGAAGGATAAGTGATAGTTGTATCCAAATGACGTCAAATACATGAAAAAGGAGGTAAGCATGCAATGTAGCGGATGACAATGACGTTTGAACACGACCCAGCTATCAGAAAATTTATCAAGTTATTCCGAGAAAGGTCAAGCGGTGGAGATAATACTCTAACGATTCAACTGCAAGCGGTAGAGATAACCCAAGAATTATCGTACGACGAAAAACCAGTAAAGAGCATTAGTATACAAGTATGAAAGTTGCGGATGAAAAAGGAATCTATGGTAATAGTTCCATGAACGAGTTAGTTCGTAAGAAGAGTACACGTGAATAATAGAAGGAGATATGAGTTAGGAATATTCGTATTAGTTTACCTTAGATACGTGGCAAAAGTTTTAAATTCGAGGACGAATTTATTTTAAGGGGGGGTGAATGTAATACCCCAAATATTTTAGAATAATTAAGTTGTGCCACGTGTCGTGAATTTCGATAAATTAAGTCAAGATGGATTTAATTTAATGATATCGGGAATTTAAAGTAATTTTTATTGAACGGATTATTGGGATTAAAGGAAAAGGGTTAGAAAATTAATATAAAATAAATTATAAATCCAGAGATAAGAATTATTTTGCCAAGATCCGCGAAATATTTTATAGAAGCTGTGATAAAAGTTTCAGGTCAATGGGAGACCTTTTAAAATTTGGACGCGGATGCGTTTTGGGTTAATTTGCAAATTTTTAAGAAGTTTAAGGGCTAAAATGTAAATTAGCCAATTAAGCCTCAAGAATAAAAATTAGAGGATTATTGACGGGAAATAATAATTTTAGAATCGTATTATTTATTTGGATATAAATAATACGTACGTAATTGAGTTAAAGTAATGATTAAGTTAAAATAGAAAGTTTAAAAGAGAAATGGTTTAAGTTAAAGAGATGAAGGATTAAAAGTGCATATTGGCCAAGATATATATATAAAACCTTAATGAATCCTTCACTCTGAAGGATCCAGAAACCATCAGAGCCATTTTCATTTCTCTCGTTCGTTTCGTACGGTTCGTCGCGCGGTTTCCGTTTCTCGTCCGTTTCTGACGTTCTATAGCTCGAATTGATCGTATTTCGAAGGCGAATCACGGTAAGCTTGACGTTTTATCGTTTAAATGGATATATTTTGAGTTATATCGATTCAAAGTTTTAGGCCACAAAACGATTTTATCGTTTTATCGAGTATAGGATTGATATATAACATTTTGAGCTTAGAATATGCGTTTTGGTTGAGTTTGGAGCGTTTTTACGTATATAGCAGGTCGGAAACCCCGGAAATCGATTCCGGGGGATCGTGCACGACAGTACACGATCGTGTACTTGTGGTACACGAACGTGTACCATCAATGGTACACGAACGTGTACTAAGGTACACGAACGTGTACCATCATATGGTACACGAACGTGTACCAAGGTACACGAACGTGTACCTCCCTGCACGAACGTGCACCCTCCGATTCTCGCACCCCGATTCTTCGTACCTCGATTGAATTAATTGAATACGCATATTGAATCAGAAATCGAATAGTAGCTAATCGAGTAATGTGAATAGTTAACCTAACGAGGTTAAAAAGGGAATTGATTTAGAAATGATGTTCGATCTATAAACGAGTTAAAAACCGTTTATCGGGATATACGTGGAAAGCACGACGGTTAATGAATTTAGCGTGTAATATCTCGAGTCTAGAGTCAATCTTAGAATAGGATTCTGACGTGAGTCAATTATTTTTTTAAAATAGTTTTAGATCCGGCGAGGCAAGGAGCCGCTGGACCAGGAGCTCGGGAAGCTAGGCGTTTTTGAGTACCAGAGTATTTTTGGATAAGCGGTCACTGTGAGTTTATACGATTTGCTTTTAAAGTATTTATTTAAGCAATTATTTTATATTGCTTTATATTTGAATTGCATGTTTTATATGCGAATTCTTTTTATGAATTACATATGGTTGATTTGAAACCAGTATTGATCCGATGGAACGTGCTACCTATTGGGCGACAATAGGACTGTGTGATCACCAGTTTTGATATGACTCAGCTGGGAGCTGATGATGAATATGAGATTTATGAATGGGTTGTGATTTAGATACGCAGAGTGAACTCGGCTACGGTGTAGCCTGGAAGTCCCCGTATCTAGTGGCTGGGCCACCAGCGAGTTGGACTCGCAATTGATATTTATGATTGGGTTGATCAATTGATTATTAGTATGTTTGAGGATTAAGGTTTCAATCGGATCCTGTACTTGGCTACACGAGGTTTGAACGTTATTGTATTGTTTTATGCTTTATGTTTTATATGGATACTTATTAGTAAATGTATAAACTCACTCAGTATTTCCTCAAATACTGACCCCTCACCTTTGATGTCTTTCAGGTGCTTAGCTTGTGGACTTAGCTAGAGACCAATTTTGAAGTCCAGAAGTCAGCTGTATATGTTAGTTTCTGACTTCTGTGAGTGCTGCAGTAGTGGTCCTGTGTCAACAGAATAGTAGCCTAGTCAGCAGTTTATTTTGATTGTATATATCAACTGCTGTATTTGTCTATATGCTTTTTGATAGGCTACGTACGTTGTATGTGATCCACGGCCCCAGATGCCAGTGGGATGTTTGAAACACTAACTGATGTATATAGTACCGCGAGGCCAGTTCGTACAGGGTACGGTAACTAGAGCCCGCGAGGTTTTGAAATAGTTAGTGTACATATTCGGCTATAGATTATATATATGTATATATTTGCTTCCGTTGTTGGTTGTTATTTGTTTATATTATATTTGCGAAAAATAAATTGTGATTTTAGGCTTGCTACGGGTTCCGGAGCTACCACTCCCGTTCCCTAGCGCCGGTTGCGGCTCAATATTTTGGGTCGTGACATATTTTGAATTACAACAATGCATGGAGATCAAGAGGGAAAGCACTTGAACTGCTTAGAGGTAAACCAAGAGATTCATATTCAGTTTTGCCTAGTTTTTTGAATATTCTTATGAAAACAAACCCAGGATCAGTTGTAGAATTAAAAATATCAGAGGGGAATACATTTCAATCTGTTTTCATAGCTCTGAATGCATCCATAAAGGGGTGGAATTTTTGTAGACCGGTAATTGTAGTTGATGGGACTTTTTTAAAATCAACCTACGGAGGAACACTCCTAACTGCATCTATTCAAGATTCTGGAGGTAAGATATTCCCACTTGCCTTTTGTGTCGTTGATTCTGAAAATGATGAGTCTTGTCAGTATTTTTTTGAGAATATAAAAGGAGCTTTTGGTGAAAAGGAAAAGCTATGTATTGTATCCGATAGACATAATAGCATACGTAAGGCTGTAAATTCAATATTTCCTCTTGCTACTCATGGTGTTTGCGCGTATCATCTGTTGTGTAACGTCAAGCGACACTTTAAAACTAATCCTAAAAATCCTAAGAGTTTGAAGGATTGCTTTTTTGGGGCTGCAAAGGCATACACTACTAAAAGTTTTGATTATTTCATGGGAGAACTAGATAGTATAAACGTCGGAATACGACCATACCTTGATGATATTGGGTTCGAAACGTGGGCAAGAGCACATTCAACTGATAACATGTACTAAATATGTTTAACATTTGGTTTAAAACTGTTAAATTAGTTAACTATTAGTTATCTGTTAGTTAGCTAATAGGTTACTATGAGTTTAATTCAGTTAACTAATAACTATTACTTTTTTTAACTAATCAAATATGTTGTATCAGGTATTTCACGATGACATCGAATATCGCTGAGTCTATTAATGCAACAATAAAATCAGCAAGGGAATTACCTATTGCAACACTTCTAGAGTATTTGAGAGTTTTGGTTCAAGAATGGAGCTACAAAAATAGAAATTTAGCTTCTTATACTATGACCAAGCTTACAAGTAAGGCAGAAGAAGCCCTTAGTGATAATTATGCCATATCTCGAAGAATGAAGGTAACATCAAAATGTTAATAAAGTTTACTTAATGGTTAATTAATAGTAATTAAACAGCAAACTAATATGCTATTGGGGTTGTAACAGGTTATTCCATCGGTAACATCTATATATAGTGTGGAAGACGGCGACAAAACTTTAATAGTACATCTCATTGAAAAGACGTGTACTTGTTGTAAATTTCAAAAAGATGAGCTACCGTGTGCACATGCAATTGCAATCTTTGGCAAGTACCACATGGATCCCTATCAATACTGTTCTGATTTTTTCACAAAAGAGAATCTAGTTAAAATATATGAGGCTATTGTTTATCCGATGCCCAGCCAAAGCGATTGGGATGAGACAGAAGAAATTGAAACTATTGAAGTACTTCCTCCGATTGGAAAGATTCCACCTGGAAGGCCTAAGAAACAAAGAATTAAGGGAGCTTCGGAAGGACGTGGTAAATATAAATGTAGCAAATGTGGAAAACGGGGACATAACTAGAAGACATGTCGTAATCTTGCAAAATGAAGTTATTTTGACAAATTTAATAATGTAAGGAATATTAATTTTTGTTAGTGATCTAAATTGATATATTTAATGATATTTTTATTTAATTATTTTCATTAGTGTACTGATAATTAATTGTTTAACTTTGAAAATAAAGGTAACTTGAAGATAACTAATAGAATACTATTAGTTAACTAATATAACAGTATCCAAGTAACTATAATCAGATGTTTATTTTAATTAACCTGAAAATGAAACATTAATAACAGATCAATTTCAAAACACAATATAATGTATATTTGACATAAACCTGAGTTGTCATTAAACAAATCTATATAAGAGAATCCTTAAATCGGTTACACATTTACGAATTTTTCTAATTTAAAAAAAAACAAAAAACTAAAGTTCACAATCTGCCAAACATATCTAATCTTTCTGCATTGCCTTCTTCTTTGTTCTTCCTTTCAAGTTTGGTTTCTTTCTGACCTCCTCATCGCTGATAACGTTTCTAGCATACTTGTCTTTTCCATATTGAAAAAACAAAAATGCAAGCCGTTCACGGTGACTCTCAATTGGGAATGCAGCTGGAATTGGAATATTTCGTATTAAATGCTCAGCAAAAGTCAAAACATACGCTCCGCAATCACTAAACAAAAACAAAAAAATGGTATAATATTATACATAAAACACTTACTAAAGATAATTTTGCATAGTCAAAAATCACTATTTTTGCTGGATTGGTATATCGGTAACATAGACAACGGAAAATGGAGCATGCATCGCTTTATCTCGATAGGCAGCCGATGAAAAATCAATGTCCGTCCGAGCATCGTACAAATTCAAAAGCACAAAAATCTTGGGAAGTACCAGGGCATATCTTGTTGCAGCTTTTTCAGATTCAGCCTTGGAAGTAGGACTGTTCAACGAATTGTATATGTAAATGCACCTGTCTTTAAACACGAAACGCCCAACACCCAATGTTTCTTTTTTGGGTAAATGCATCGGAATCAAAACCTCATCAACATCCTTCCAAGCCGTGTTGCATAGCAACCCGTATCCTTCGACATAATCTGAAACAATGTTTAGATCGTTGACTGTTGATACGTCACCTTTCTTCCTTGCATAAACCTTATACAACCCTGAACTCTGTCATCAAAAAGACAGTCTGTGGTAGTAATTTTCAAGCCGTTATGTGGGTTGTACTTTGCTTTCTTGCGAATATAATACATGCCGATATCGATATGCTGTAAAAAAACAATGTCAATAGCAAATATTAATTAAGAAATAGTAGGTATCTGTTAGTTAACTGTTAGTTAACTATAAATTAACTAACTATAGTTAACTTGGAGTGCATTAACAGTTAACTATATCAAGAATGATACATTGGCTAAAATTAAATAAATTACTTACAGAGTCATCCAGGAACTTGCCAGCATAAACCAGAGTATGGAACCATATCTTAACGTAAATGGTCGCCACTCCGAAATTAAACCCGTGATCAATTCATATGGATCGTAATGATTTCTCCTACAAAACAGCGAACATTACTCATTCAATTTCAGCTTACAAAATGCAAACAAAGGGAAAAATATGACAAAAATTGAATATCATAACTTACTTAAATTTGACGTCAATCCACGCAAGAAACGCAAACATCTCAGGCGGATGGTCATTGCCACCCAGATTATTATCAAAAGGATTCAATCCTCTGACCTTAGTGACCGGTATATAAACAGCCAATGGGTTACAGTCTATAGGTGATTCCTATAAAAAAATGAAAAATAAAAAGGCAATTAAATTAGCTCAGTCTTTATTATATAATCTTGTCTACTGTACTGTTAGTTAACTAACAGTGTTCTATTTGGTACCCTAATGTGATCTCAATTAATTTATAGTTAGGCAGTTAACTAACAGTAAACTAATGGTTAACTGATACCAACAATAACTTGTAATTTAGCTCACCATATACATATACATATATAAGTATATATATATATATTACCATAGATGAATTTGCATTTTTAAACTCCATTTCCGCTATATCAGATGCTTTATGTAAAGCGCTTGGATCAATATCGTCAAAAACAGTTGCTTCTTGTAACTCATCCGAATCAACAACCTTGTAACAATAAATTGTATCACAAATTTATTTAAAACAGAGAATGATAATAAACATATCTTTAAATTAGACAACTAACCGTTTTAGTCCCTTCTTCATGTACAAGTTGGTCAGATACTTGTTCAATATCAACTTTGTCATTAAGTTCTTCTTCAAGGGCCGATTCATGCTCATAAGTACATTTGGCATCGACTATCAACTCAGAATCATGGGCATCAGATTTTTTTGTCCCTTCTTTGTCCACTTTCAACTCAAAATCATTGATATTTGTACCGGTATCATGGACTTCACAACCGTCATCTTCTTCCTCGTGGGATTTTTCTGGACTAACAGTGTCAGATGCATCCGGTGTTTGACCATCATTGGAACCATCCTCCTAAACAACAGAAAAGTTAGAATTTCAAAACTATTCAATGACAAAAAGCACATATTTTTACAAATGTTTACCTTGACATCTTCTTGATGATCACGAACGGAAACCAAACTCTTCAAATCCACAAGAAGACTCTTTATTTTCGAAAGCTCGTTCTTAACAAAAGTCTTGAATAAGGAAAATTCAGTATAGTAATTGGTTTGATCCAAAACCAATTTGTTTATTTTTTCAGTCATACTTGTATCATCATTGCTAGCTTGCTGATTTGTCTCCTCGTTTCTCACTTTCCGCTTCCCTTTCAAGAACATTCCATCCAACTGAAGTTGTGACCTCTCTTCAGCATGTGGTCGGATGTTGCGCAGTTGCAACTGCATTGAATTAAAGTAAAAAAAATACACATGTCAAAAATATAGCTTATGTGTTGAAACTAATAAACTTATCGGTTAACTATTAGATGTTTTATAGTTATTTTGTAGTTACCTAAACAATTACTAACAGATAACAACATACATTTAAATGACAGTTACTGTCTGATAATAAAAATTATTTTCCCAAAATTATTTACTAAAAGTTATGTTTAGTTAACTAATGGTAAACTAAAAGATACCTAATGTATAATAATTACATAATTCATATTATCTATTCATCGCTAATAAAATATAAAAAAAATTATAAATTGAAGATAAATAAAAATTGCATACCTGTTCAGCAAATTGTGTAAACAAATGTCGGTCTAAATACGAGCGTTCCCTTGGTTCTGTGATCTTCCATTTCAACAAACGAGTGATGCCATTTCCAGAACAAACCCCCAACATTCCATTAGCAGCGGGGCAACACTCAAGAAACCAACATTGAAAAGCAAGCGGAAAACCATCTAACCGGATTGTATTGAACAATTGCGTCGGGCTGGTTATTGTACAAAAACAACTCCACAAAATACAAAACTGACAATTTCAAAGACTCATCTTCAGAGGTCCATCGCTCAATACAAAACTATTCTCTACATTTTTTTTGAAACCTTTGAAATATCCCCAAAACAGTTTTGTTTAAAATCAGATTCAGCTTTATTATAAAGATTGAGATCAACGGTACCAATACACTTAAGCCCTGTAACTACTGCAAATTCATCAATAGAAAACTTGATCAATTTGCCCGATATCTTAATCCACATTTCATAATAATTGGGTTGTTTAATTTCTCTCAACAGTAAGCTGTGAATCAATTGAGGTTGCAGTTGATAGTCATTCAGGTTAAGAAATACTCCAAAACAGGTTTTTGAAAATTTTTCTAAATTTTCAGGGGATAAATTTTTTTTAATGTTTGAAATAACTTTCACACCTTCATAGTGTTGCACCTTGACTGAGAAATGATCAGCAGGCTTGATAAAGTACTCCCCATCCTACATATTTAAAAAACTTACACCATGAATACAGAATACAAAAGTTCTCAAAAACGATCTAACACATAAAACCATTTTACTATCAATTCACCTATAGTTAACCATCAGACAACTACATAATAACCCTTACAAATGTAACAAACAAATAAAAAATAAAAAAATTACTAACATAACAAACACATATCCAAATCATACAAATTAGCAACATGAAAAAACAAATACAGAGTTCATAAAAGAGGAAAAAAATACAGAGTTCCTAAAAAGGATCAAAAACATGAACACATTTTATTTTCAGTTTACCTATAGTTAACCATCAAACAACTATAGATTAACCCTACAACAAATTACAGATATCAAGCATGCCTTAAAAAAATTAATAAAAACCCAACAAAAACATAATTAAAACATATAAACAAAAACAATCAAATTGACAACATTTAGTTATACAAACCTAACTAAATTATTGAATCACAAGAAACAATTAACAAAAATCCATTAACTTTAAACAAATAAAGAATTTTAAAAACAATACCTTTAGAGCAAGAGGAGGAGAAAGAACAAGTTTTTTCGTTTTTTGCCTATCAGTGATAGTGAATGCCTCGAAATCACTATTGTCACTTTCTTCTTGATTAATAAGAACTCTATGATTCTTACTCGAAGTTGGAACATCAACAAAATCAACCTTCCGTTTGCTAGACACCCTCTTCGATTTTGCCATTCCGGGTGTCTTTTTTGGTGATGATTTCATGTCAGCAATATTTGTTGCAGATGACCTAGTATTAGGCATTTCAGATTTTTTGTAAACCTAAAATAAAAGAAATGGGAAAGATTTGAAAAGTGGGACTGTGGAGTTATTTGAGGAGATATTCACGGCGAGATTTTTTGAAGAATCAATTTGAAATGGGGACATGCAATCTGAAGTTGGAAGAGGGAGGTTACCATTTCAGTTAATGGTTCTTTTCTAATTTGAAAAGCCTATTATTGCTAAACAAAATCATAAATTTCAAATTAAAAAAAAAAAAGAAAACCGTAAATATCAAGACTGATTTTTGGGGCCGTACTTATCTAATTAAAAAGGCCAAAGCCCGTATGTGGGCTAATTTTCTCAATTTTCTATGTCTAGGTTCAAACTGGGCCTGATTCGGAGTTCGGATAAGCCCGGAATTACATTTTGAAGTGCAGATCGAAGTTTGGAAGATGTGGGAGCGAATCTGGGAAGCTAATGTAATACCCTGAAATTTGGGTATTTTAAAATGAAACGGTGTATCTCATTTTAAGTGGTTAAAATGAGATAAATAAGAATTAGTGGAATAATTAAGCAAAAGTGGACCCGAATAGGTCGATATCCAAAATTTTAATAAGAAAACTTCAATAATAATATTCCAAAAGAAAAATGGAATTGGGTTAAAGAGATAAATTTGAGAAAGTGGCTACAAGTCCACTTTAGCTCAAAATCAGAACATAAGCGTTTAATTTCCGAAAAATAGAAATTAAGTAAATAATTGAGGGGAATTAGTATTAAAAATAATATCGATAAAATGGTTATCAATAGTATTAAAATGAAATTTGGACGAAAAAGTTGAAAGAAGTGCAATTTAGCTCAAATTGGAAATTGAGCGTTTTTGGCCGAAATTGCCAAAATAAATTATCGGAACATGAAATTATAAGATATGAGACTAATATTATTTATTTGAAAATAAATAATATGGAATTGATCGGACCTAAAAGATTTAGGGTTCGAGAGACTAAATTGGACGAAAGAAAAGTAATGAATTGAGAAGTGAGGAGGTGGCAAGTCTAAGGATTAAAGGAGACTTTTTCTCATAAATATATAAGGCATTTCATTTGATATTCAACTCAGAATATCATTTTGATCTCAGCTCCAAAAATCTGAAACCCATCTTCCTTCATAAGCTTCATATTCAAAGATCTTGAATTC
This sequence comes from Mercurialis annua, assembly GCF_937616625.2. NCBI lineage: Eukaryota > Viridiplantae > Streptophyta > Magnoliopsida > Malpighiales > Euphorbiaceae > Mercurialis > Mercurialis annua. The sequence continues at coordinate 49,172,442 of NC_065570.1, read as the reverse complement.
ACCATATCTTCTTCAATTCTTAATCGAATCGAACGATTCTTGGGGACACGGAACGAGGAGAACGAGAGCTACACATCTAGCCTAACATATCTGGGTAAGGAACTCGCTCTATCAGTTAGGGTTTAAAGTGATTAATTCAGTTTTGATTGATTAAGTTAGGGATTTTGTTAATTGTTTGACGTAAGGTGTGATGGAGCTTGAATGTAAGTCTTTGATGATGAAATTGATGGCTAGGGTCTTCGGCTTTGATCATTAAGGTGAACTCTTGATTTTCTAAAATTGATCATATATAGAATGATGAAGTTAAGTGATGAATGGATAGGTGTTTAGGCAATTACATGTTATTTAGTGATGATTGATGGTATTAGCTTGTAAGAATCATGTTATGTTTGATTAAATTTTGGTATCAATTGATGCTGATAGGTTCGGCCATGATTAAGGCTAAGAGTATACAGTTCAATTGATGATTGTAAGCTTGCAATGGAGTTATTAGAGCTGAATATTAGTGAGTTTGTATGTTGAACATTGTTTGACGATATTGCAGAATATGTGATGCAGAACACCATATTGCGAGGGCGATCATATGACTAGCATGTGATTACTATAATATATTTGCGTTATAGTATATTTGATTTATAGTATATTTACAGTGTTTTTATAATATATTTACGTTATAGTGTATTTTTTGTGTGGTGTTTTCGGTGTATCTATATTTTTTGGTATATTTCTGCCGTTTTTCTAGTCTATATATGGTGCATTTGCAGTGTTTTTATGGTATACACCATAAAAACTACCATAAAAACACTACAAAAATACCATAGATACACGATATATATACACTATTGTTACTCTATAAAAACACCACAGTTACACTAAAAAACACAATAGATTTATTGTAATACAACATAGTTACACTAAAAACACGATAAAAAAATAAAAAATAAACACATCAGAAAAAAATCTATAAAAGAATAGAATAAATAATTTAAAAGTGAAAAAAGATATTTGTGAAATTAAATAAAAAAAAAAGATATTTTTCGTTAAAAAAAAGGTTAGAAAAGTTAAGACAATATAAAATTGTAAATAAAATAAAAAATAGTGTAGTTAAGGAAATTTCTCAAAAATGTTTAGTTTATTATTTTAAAAATATATTATAATTTATGTAATATATAATTTTATTTTAAATATATTTTATTGTACATTTATTTTTTAACCCTCGGTTGGTCCCTAATAGAATCCCGGTTAAATCTCTAATCTTTCATTCTCTGTCTATTAGTTTAATGTCCGAATCGGATCTGACAATATTGATTTTTTAAGTGTATATTTTTAATAATTTTTTTTTTTTAATTGAGATGCGTCATACATTAAATATGGATAGGCTTGGTGACCGAGTATAGATGAGTTAAATGCAATGAAATTCATGTTAAATAAGGAAAAAACAAATTAGAATTAATTGAGAGTATAAAATGATGTTGGGAATAAATAGGAAGAAAGAGGGTTGTGTTAAGGAAAGAGAGAGTATGAAAAGAGGAATTAAAGGAACCGCGTGGTACGAGTAAGACTGCTTCACTGCTACTCGCTACTTGCTCTCCACGTTTCTTCACTTCTACCTTTCATACTCTCAACCCGTTTCTCAACTTCCACGCGCATTCACCCTGTTTGCACTTCACCTGCAACAACTAACGAATGTATATGATAAACAATATAGTGGACAAATACCTACTTTGTAAATCAAATTATTAATGTAAATCAATGATAAAAAAATTAGAGAGTTTCAGAATTTCCCAAATTTTTATTTTATATTTTAGCCTTTGTATGAATAATTTCATATTCACCCCCCTAAAGTCAATATTTTTACTAACAAAATAATGAGTAATTTCTATATGAATAATGTATTGAAATTTGAACTATTCTAGACGTAGTTAAAAGATATCGATTATCTAATTTATAAAAATATATCTAACAAATTTATAAAATTACAATTATACAATTACATATTTTCAGTTGGATCTTTTATTTTAAATTGATCAAGTGAATTATTTTGCCTACATATAAATATATTAAATGTTTATCCAAAAAAATAAATTAAATTATTTTAAATTAAATAATTTGATGTAATATTCAAACATTGCTGTAATTCAACTGTTGTATATTAGTCAAACTAATAATTATATACTATTAAATATATATAAAGTTGAATTAATATAGTAAAATGAGAACGATTTATAAACTAAAGTTAATTTATTATCTAACACTGAAATAGTATAAATTACAACGGTGGTCTATCAAATTTTTAATTAAAAAAAACAAGGCTATAGCTACGGTTTTTCATTATTCTACATAATTATAACATAGTTTAATATCAACTACTAAAATATTAAAAATGAGAATAAAAGAGATTCAAAATTGAGTAATGCTATATAACCCTCCTTTTTAACCCATCTTTTTTAACCCACCTTACGTGTCATTAAAAGAGTGGATGAATTAAAAGTTGGAATTTAAGATATACACTTTTGGAGGTGGATTTGACGAATTAAATGCTGTCACGTAAGGAGGGACAATAAAGGTGGTACAATATGGTGGGTTAAATAGCATTTTCCTTCAAAATTCTACAAATAACACATACAAAACTTACTTTAAAATCATTTTAATTTTTGAGAACAATATATAGAATGCTAAACTTAACAAGTTAATTTTGTAATTTGAATATTATTTAACATAAATTTAAATTTAAATTAATTTTATTTTATTAAATAAAAATTCAGTATAATTAATAAAAATAAATAAACATAAAAATTACAAAAATGTATTGAGAATATTAAGAAAGTTTCTAGAAAAATCTAGTTAATAAAGAAAGACTCCCCCACTCGTTCACCCCAAACGACTTATGTTGCTCTCCCCCTCTCTACTTTTCAGCAACGCGGTCACGTAAACTTATCAATCACGGCGGCTGCTTCTTTTCCCCCCTCAACTTTCTTATTATTTACACAATATACCACTCTACTTTACTTCCGAATCCCATATGGATTAGGAAAGGGCAAATCTGTCATTTCAAAGGAACACGTCACTGCTGACCGACTCGAATATTTTCCTATAAATACTCCACCAAACTCATTCACCCATCTCATAAATTTCCACTTCAAACCTTAGCTTTCACATTCACAAAAAAAAAAAACTTTAAATAATTTCAATTTCAAACTAAAATATGGTAATGAAAAGAGGCAGAGAAAACGCAGAGATTGACATGGCTAACTGCTTGATGCTTCTCTCAAAAGTTGGCAAAACGACAGAGCTTGAAGAGTCAGCGACGAACGGTCGTTTATTTGCATGCAAGACATGTAACAGAAAATTCTCGTCGTTTCAAGCGTTGGGAGGCCACCGTGCGAGCCATAAGAAGCCGAAACTGATCGGAGATGACTTTTTAAAGCTGCCCAGTTCGCCGGCGAAGGCAAAAACACATGAGTGCTCGATCTGTGGGGTTGAGTTTGCGATCGGTCAAGCACTCGGTGGTCATATGCGACGGCATAGAAACAATATGGGCGGTGATGATAAGCTGGCGACTCGAGGTTTGTTGCCGGTGGCGGCGGTGATGAAGAAATCGAATTCTAGCAAGAGGATTTCGTGGTTGGATTTGAATTTGACGCCGCTGGAGAATTATGATTTGACGTTGCAGTTAGGGAAGGTGGTGTTTTAAATCGGAGAATTAGGGTTTCTTGAACATAGAATTTTGAGTATATTGGGATAATTTATGATGTTTTTGTATTCAGATTAATTTATTCATTTGTTCTTGTGAACAGATTTAATAGAGTAGTTTTCATATATTAGTTTTTTTTTGGGCTAGTGATCCTTGAGAGGGAAGATTCTGGTTGTGCCTTATTTCTTGTACATAGAGAAGAGAACTTTATGTTTACTTTTTTATAGGGGTGAGCATCGGTCGGTTCGGTTCGGTTCGGTTCCGAATCGACCAAAACCGAAGGTACCGAAATTGTTCATATTGTAAACCGAACCGTGCTAAAATTCACCAAAAACCGAAAAAAAAATTGACCGAAATTTTCGGTCGGTTCGGTTCGGTTTCGGTTTTTTAATTCGGTTTGGCATTTTTAATATTTTTTATCCGAAATTAAATCAGCCTTAAAAGTAAAACCCAATAATTTTTTATGAAATTAATACAAACTCTTATACTCTATGTTTATCAAAAAAAAAGAAATTTATAGATGAAGAACATTACAATCAGAATATAGTGACATAAAATAAAATTACAATTTTAAATCTAAAAATAGTTAGAGCTAATAATACAAACAAATTACAATTTTAAATCTAAAATAGTTACAGTTAACAATACAAACAAAGAAAAATAAAAAGAACAAACAAATACTCTATAAAAGAATCAATAAGTCGGGTTCAAATGAAGTAACAACAAATATGAAGATCTCCAGCAGCTTGATCTTGTTTAGGAATGTAGATCTGCCAAAATCAAGAACAAAAAAATGAATTAAGAATAAAGAATACCATAAGACCAATAACAAATTAAACAAAAATAATAATATGCAAACATTTTTAATTTCTGATATCAAAATATTAAACTAACAAAATTGAAAAAGACTAAACGTTTACCTGTTAAGCAAACCTCCATTTTTAAAGTATATTAACAGATCTGAGAAGTAAAATGATAGCCTTCCGTCGAATTTGGTACTCGTTTGTTAAAAGAATTGTGTGATTATGTGTTGTAATTGAAAGATAATAAATAGTTAAAGAGATTGATAAAAGCAATTAGAAAATTAGGGTTTAATTTGGTAAAGACAAGAATGGGAAGAGAGGGAGAGAGCGGCGGGCAAAAGAGAGCAGAAATGAGATAGGTAGGGTTTTTAAGTTATAAGGGCCTTTATATATGGCATATATTAGGGGTAGTTTAGTGATATAAATGGACCAGACAACACCCGATATGCGTGGCATTATACTACAAAATGACACTGGTTTGATATATTCGGTGTAATCGGTTTTTCGGCCGGTTCGGTTTTTGACAATCTTAAACCGAACCAAACACCAATCTCCAAACTTTTCTCTATTTAGCACCGAATCAAACCGTTTTGACCGAAAAACCGAACCAAACAACAAATTTCGGTTCGGTTCGGTCCGGTTTTTCGGTCTGGTTCGGTTTCTGCTCACCCCTACTTTTTTACATCACCTAGTTGATAAATTTTGGTTTCAATATTTTTATATATAAATTATAGAGTTCAATTTATATCACTTTAACATAAACCTTTACTGTATCTATTAAAACAATTATTTAATTTATTCAATTATATTAATATTTTAGACATGACACATGCACACACAAAAGTTCACTTAATTTGTTTTTCAATAGATATATATGATTTATCTAACACATTTATCAATGATTTATTTAACCAATATAAGTTATTTTTAATAAAATAACTATGATCTTACATAGAAAATATATTATTACAAATTTGTTCACATTGAATTAAAATAATCTTAATTTGTTCACTTATAAAAAAATTTGTTCACTTATAAAAAAATTTAAAATAATCTTTTATTTTTTAAATAAAGGATTATTTTAAATTTTTTTCTAAGTAAAAAGAGGTCAATTTAATGCTTTGGGGTACAATTGAAACATAAAAGGGTAAATTAAGGTAAAATTGAAAAAATTCCTACGTCAGGGTGTATTTGTAAAAGAGGCTAAAGATGGGGGGCTTTTGAGTGATTAGGCCTTTATTTAATTAGCTATCCTATTGCAAATGTAAACAGAGGCTCCCTCATCTTAAAATTTTACCCGAAAGATGGCACTTTTTTAGAATGGGTCGATCAATCAAAAATAAATGCAGCAAGTAAAGTTATATTCAAAATTTAGGGTAAAATTCTGAAAAATAAGTAAATCAAATTCTGAAAACGACCACTTGTTGCTGAACACGAACCAAGGTGAATAAATATATAAATTATCAAATTCTGAAAAATAAGTAAATCTTGAATAGTATGTATTAAAATCGTTGGGATTGTCATCATCCAACTCCAATAATTAAAATATCCCTTCCTTGTTTTTAATGTAAATGATTCATATCCTAGAATTTAAAATTGAACATTGAATGCATACTATAATATAAGGCGTATATGTTAGGGGTGTTTCGTTTGGATATGTAGAAGTTCTATAGAAAGAGTGAGCTAGCTTCCGTGGAAACTTGCAAACGACCACATACCATTTTCTTCAATTTTTATATATATGAAAGAATATTTTTTTGTATTATAGAAAAAAATGCAAACTTGGAAAGTTTTAGAATTGGCTTTTATTATGTGAATAGACAAAAAGGATTCGTAGGGTTGGATATAAGATGATATTTAATACAATCAAAAAATTAAGTATTGAATTAAAAATAATAAATATATAAACAATAACTTTTAAAGATATTAAATTTACATTTATTTGATAATTTTCATTATTTAAAAATCAAAATTTTAATTGAATATTTTATACATTATTATTTTTATTTGTAGTCATTAATTGAACATCGACAATGGTTTTAGATTTCAACAAATAATTTTCCTTAAATATTAGGAATAATGTACATATTTATCTACAATTTTAATATGTGAATACATATATTTTTAACCAGGCGCTGGAAATTCCTGCAGTATGCTATGTGTAGGGGTGTGCATTCGGTATTACAGCTTGGTTTGGTAGTGCAAAAGCTACAACTGTGCGGTTTACGGAACATGAAAAATACAAACGGAACCATAATTTTTATAGTGATAACCGATATATATCTTTACCATAAAAAAATTTGGTTCAGTACGGGTTTTTGGTTTTTAATATAGTTATGAACTCAAAATAAGTTAATTAAAATTCTGAATTTGTATGAATTTGTCCAAAAAAAATATAATATTACCTTTAAAATTAGTTCTTTTGAATGTTTTCACCATTCTAGTAATAAAATCGTTTAAAACTTTCAATTTCGAGTGCAACTGAAAGTCGAAAATGCGATATAGAGTAAAATTGGCATTTTTCAATGTCGGGGTGCTATTGAAAAAAAAAATTAAAAGTCAATGTTTTTGGAACATTAGGCCTTTTAAAAAAATACACCCAAAAACACCCGAAAAACGCCACAGGTGGATCACCAAAATAATTTCATGTCATCAAAATTTGGCCGACAATTTTTCCACGGCGGTCAACAGTGGTCAACAACGCGGACAATACTTTGTCAACACGTATTATGTGCAATGTCAACCAATGGACTGTTGATTTTTTATGTATGTATTGCTTTCTTGGTAATTATTTGGTGTTTTATTCGATGTTTTTCAGTAATTTTTTAATGTACTTTGTGTGTTAAAAAGTATTATTTGAGAGCCCCTTTTATATGTCACAATTTATATTTTCGTCCCTCTTACTTGAAAATTAATCAATATGGTTCTACACTTTTATTTTTATATACAGTTTAATCATTTCATATAATCATTTCATCCACTTTTATTTTTATATATAGTTTTGAAAATTTTCCTTAATTATGTCGTTTTTAAAAAAATTAATCATGATACTAAATAAATTGCTTTTGGTTGAAAATAATTAATAAATCTTAGCTCTAATTATTAATCCCAATCCACTTTACATTCGGCTTCCGCATCCCACATGGATTAAAAAGGAAAATCTGTTACTTCAAAGGAACACATCACTACTGACCGCCTCTTTGTCCTATAAATACTACATCAAACTCATTCACTTTAGCATCAGAAATCGAAGTCCATAATGAAGCGAAATTATTCCGGCGATAAGCATCTGCACGACGAGCAGCAGAGGGATCAATTTGATGAACATCAGATGGTGATAAAGGATGAGACTGACACTAATCTTGTGAATTTACGAAGGGCTGTGTACCTAACTATCATGAACAGTGAAACTTTTGAGGAGTGTGGGCATAAGTTATTGCAATAAAACTGGAGTCAGGACAAGAGATTGTAATCTGTACGATGATCTTGGACTGCTGCAGCCAAGACAGAACCTACAAACGTTTCTATGGGTCTTTAGGGCAAAGGTTTTGCATGATCAAAAAAGTCTACCGGGATAATTTTGAGAAGTGCTTTAAGGAGCAATATTCTATGGTTCATCGATTAAAAACGAATAAAATCCGTAATGTGGCGATGTTTTTCGCCCATTTGATTGCTACTGATGCTCTTCCTTGGAATGTTTTATCTTACATACGTTTAACGGAAGATGATACCAACTCTTCATCTCGTATATTTCTCAAGTTTTTGTTTCAGGAGTTGTCTGAGCATCTTGGCATCAGCTTGAATGAACGCCTTACCGATCCTGCTTTCGACTCTATTTTCCCCAAAGATAATCTGAAGAATATGCGCTTTTTGATCAACTTTTTTTCTGCGATTGGGCTCGGTAGTATTACTCAAAATTTACGTAGTTACCTCAAGAATGTGCCACAGTTTAGCATGCACCAGCAGATTGCACGAGGTTTGTTGCCGGTGCCGGCAGTAATGAAGAATTCAAATTGTAATTGGATTTGAATTTGAATTTGATGCCCGGTGGAGAATTACGACTTGACAATGCAGTGAGGGAAGGTGGATTTTTAAATTGTTGTGGGAAATTAGCATTGGAATTACGACTTGTGCAAGAATTTTATTCTTAATGCACTAAGTGATGATCTCTATGATTACTACAATGATGGAAAGACTGCAAAGGAAACTTGGGAGGCGCTGCAAAAGAAATATGATACCGAGGAGGCGGGGACTAAAAAGTACGCAGTCAGCCGCTACCTCAAATATCAAATGAGTGATGAAAAATCTGTCGAGGCGCAATCCCATGAATTACAGAAAATAGCTCATGAGATCATCTCCGAAGGTATGGTTCTTGATGAACAATTTCAAGTTGCTGTTTTAATTGACAAATTACCTCCTTCGTGGAGGGACTTTAAGAATTCTCTCAGGCACAAAACGAAAGAGTTCTCGCTGGAAAGTTTGATCACTCGTCTTCGGATTGAGGAAGAGGCGAGAAAACAGGATCTAAAAGATGAAGTGTTGGTTGTTTCTAACAACACAAGAAAGTTTAGTTCGATGAGTCTGAAGCCTAATGGCAAGAATTTTAAGAATCAGAATCACAATTCGAGCCAAAACCAAAATGTGAATCGCAACAAAGCAAACCAGAATGGTAATCCTTCAAGGAACCATATTGTGAAACAGGCACCACCTGTTAAGAATGACCTGCCACCATTTCTATGCTTTAACTGTGGAAAACCGGGTCATATGGCACGCAAGTGTCGGAACAAGCCAAGTACTGCTCCACAGGCTAACTTGACTGAAGAGCCTTTTACGGCTATGATAACAGATATGATGGCTGAGATCAACCTTGTTGGTGGATCAAGTGGTTGGTGGGTAGACACGGGCGCTAATCGCCATGTTTGCCACGATCGTGCTATGTTCAAAACATACACTGCCGTGGATGATAAGAAAGTATTACTGGGTGATACTCACACCACTACTGTTGCTGGAATTGGAAGTGTTGAACTGAAATTTACTTCAGGAAAAACACTAATCTTGAAGGATGATGCACACTCCTATGATGAGGAAGAACTTGGTGTCTGGCTATCTTCTCAACAAGGCTGGATTCTTTCAGAATATTGGTGGAGATATGTACACCATTACCAGAAATGGTATCTTTGTGCGAAAGGGTTATGCTTGTGAGGGTATGTTTAAGTTGAATGTTGAAATTATCAATAAAGATGTTGCTTCTGTTTACATAGTTTGTGATTTTAATACTTGGCAAGCAAGACTCTGTCATGTAAATAAAAGAATAATTAACAACATGAGCACCCTAGGATTAATTCCTAAAATGAACCAAACTGAGTTTGAAAAATGTGAATTCTGTAGTCAAGCTAAGATAACTAAAAACTCACATAAATCAGTAATTAGAGAATCTGAACCTTTAGATTTAATACATTCTGATATATGTGAACTTGACGGTACCTTGACCAGAAATGGTAAAAGATATTTTATCACTTTTATTGATGATTGTTCTGATTTTACACATGTGTATTTGATGAAAAATAAAAGTGACGCACTTGACATGTTCAAGTTATTTGTAACAGAAATTGAAAATCAATTCAATAAGAAAATCAAGAGATTTCGTAGTGATAGAGGTACTGAATATGAATCTAGCTTGTTTATAGAATTCTATAACTCACATAGTATTATGCATGAAAGAACAGCACCTTATTCTCCTGAAATGAACGGTAAAGCCGAAAGAAAAAATAGAACACTTACAGAAGCAGTAGTGTCTATTTTATTGAATTCTGGAGCTGCTTCTTATTGGTGGGGTGAAATTCTGTTGACTGTTTGTTATGTACTCAACAGAGTCCCGAAATCAAACAGGAAGATTTCACCTTATGAGATCCTAAAGAAAAGACAACCAAATTTATCTTATTTGAGAACTTGGGGCTGTTTAGCCTATGTTCGGATTCCTGATCCGAAACGAATAAAATTAGCAAGCAGAGCCTATGAATGTGTTTTCATTGGGTATGCAGTCAATAGCAAGGCTTATAGATTTTATGACTTGACTGCACGAGTTATTATTGAATCAGTAGATGCTGATTTTTATGAACAGAAATTTCCTTTTAAATTAGGAAATAGTGGGGAAGAATCATCTAGTAATGTTCTTGTGGTCAGGAATAATGAGATTACTAATGATAAAGAACCAGAGATCAGAAGAAGTAAAAGAGCTAGAATTTCGAAAGACTTTGGAACTGATTTCCATGTCTATTCTTTAAAGGAGGATCCTACGAACCTCCAGGAAGCTTTAACTTCATTAGATTCTGATTTGTGGCAAGAAGCCATAAATGATGAGATGGATTCATTAGAGTCCAATCATACATGGCATTTGACTGATGTGCCTCCCGGTTGCAAAACCATAGGTTGTAAATGGATCTTAAAAAAGAAATTGAAACCTGATGGCACAGTAGACAAATACAAAGCTCGACTTGTAGCCAAGGGTTACAGACAACGTGAAAACGTTGATTTCTTTGATACCTATTCACCTGTTACTAGAATAACATCCATTAGAGTGCTGATTTCGATCGCTGCGCTATATGATTTGGTCGTACACCAAATGGATGTTAAGACTGCTTTTTTAAATGGTGAACTGGAAGAAGAAATTTACATGAATCAACCTGAAGGTTTTGTAATACATGGTCAGGAACAGAAGGTGTGCAAGTTAGACAAATCTTTGTATGGTCTAAAACAAGCACCTAAGCAATGGCATGAGAAATTTGATAATCTTGTCATCTCAAATGGCTTTAAAGTGAATGAAAGTGACAAATGTATTTACTACAAATCTGAAAAGGAACTTTGCACTTTCATATGTCTTTATGTAGATGACTTGCTGATTTTTGGATCAAATATTCATGTTGTGAATGCTGTGAAATCAATGTTGAGTGCTAACTTTGATATGAAAGATCTAGGTGAAGCGAATGTCATTCTTGGCATAAAGATAACTAGATCTGAAAAAGGAATTTCTTTAGATCAATCTCACTATGTTGAGAAGATTCTAAAGAAGTATAACTACTTCGACTGTAAACCTACATGTACACCTTATGATCCAAGTGTAAAACTCTTTAAGAACACTGGTGATAGTGTACGACAGTCTGAATATGCGAGCATCATTGGCAGCCTTCGGTATGCCACTGATTGTACTAGACCCGACATTGCATATGTCGTTGGATTAATGTGCAGGTTTACTAGTAGACCTAGTATTGAGCATTGGCATGCTATTGAAAGGGTTATGAGATACCTTAAAAGAACAATGAATCTTGGATTACATTATCTGAAGCATCCTGCTGTACTTGAAGGGTACAGTGATGCAGATTGGAATACATTGTCAGATGTTTCCAAAGCCACGAGCGGCTATATTTTCAGTTTAGCTGGTGGAGCTGTTTCTTGGAAATCAAAGAAACAGACGATTCTGGCTCAATCTACGATGGAGTCAGAAATGATAGCACTAGCTGCTGCTAGTGAAGAAGCATGATGGCTAAGATGCCTGTTCGCTGAAATTCCCTTGTGGGAAAGACCGATACCAGCTGTGTTGATCCATTGCGATAGTACCGCGGCTATTGCAAAAATTGAGAACCGTTATTATAATGGTAAGAAACGACAGATACGTCGTAAGCACAGCACTGTTAGAGAATTCATCTCAACAGGAGCTGTTAGAGTGGATCATGTACGCACAGATGATAATTTAGCAGATCCTTTGACGAAAGGATTAGCTAGAGAGAAAGTCCATAAAACATCAAAAGGAATGGGACTAATGCCTATACAATGACTCATTCATAATGGTAACCCGACCTAACTGACTGGAGATCCCAAAAAATAGGTTCAATGGGTAATAACAAATTATGAATGATATGAGCCAGAACATGCAATGTTAATGAATGATTCCTGAAGCGAGTAGAGGATGAGTTAATAGAATCTCTTAATGAAGTCTATACTCCATATGGAGTGGAGTACCTAGCTATAGGAGTACTCTTGATAGCTTCACCTTTGTGAATGTGGAAGTGGGGCCGCTTCCTATGAAATTTGAGGCAAAATTTCTAGAGCGTTCACTAAACTGGGATAGACGTGCAGGGCCATAAATACACGGGCTTTAGAAAAACACTTATGAAAAGAACGTGCGTGGTTTGATATCCGAGATAGAGTTCAAGACTACGAGTCACTCTTGTTGAATCAGAATCTTACTCACTACGCAAAGGTTCAAATCGAAAGATACCTTTGTTTATGCAAAATCTTAACAGAAATTGCTCGAGAAACTATTTTTAAAATTCAAAGTGGGGGATTGTTGAAATTAATTGAATTTGGAAAATAAAATAAAAAGGAAGTGCCTTGTTATTTGAAATGAAAATATGGAGAGTTTATGTGTTGTCTCACATTGCTTAGGAGAACTTGTCACGACCCAATCTCAGAGCCGAGACCGGCGCTAGGGAATGGGAGTGGTTGCTCCGAAACCCGTAGCAAGCCAAAAAAACGTAAAATAATTTTTCGCAAAACACAAACGTCATGCATGACATAAGCAATCACGTGTCATGCAGAAGCACACATGCCAGGTACACATATCCTCTGGCAGTCACAATATACATAACGCAGCAAGCGTAAAACGTTTAAAACTTTAAAACGTTAAAGTTATATTTACAGAAAACTATACATACAAGCTGACTTACAAAACACTTATCTACTGCAGCTCTAAGAGTAAAGTACTGTTTCTTTACATACTCAAAAATACAGACTTCTGGAAGTAGGATAGAAATCCGTTGCTTCAAAGCGTCTCTATCCTGAAAGGAAATCTGTGAGGGGTCAGTATATGGGGATATACTGAGTGAGTTCATACATTTACTGATAAGTATTCAAATAAAACATAAAGTCGTAATCAATCATATGCAGCCAAGTACAAGATCCGATTGAAACCCTAATCCTCAAAAATGTTAACCGTATATACTCAGAGGAAGACTTATCCAATAGTCTGACCCGGGAGTATTCACACTCTACCACGTCAGTCGCGACACTTCTCTTAATCCCAGTGGTGGGTCTAACCCACTAGATACGGGGCTCAGGTTACACTGTAACCGAGTTCACTCTCGTATCACAATCATACATCTACCTTCAAAATTCATGTACTTAATCATATTCACAGCTGTATCAAATCAAAACTGGTGATCACACAGTCCTATTGCCGCTCAATAGGTAGCACGTTCCATCGGATCAATACAGGTTTCAAATCAAGCATATGTGCAACTCACTTAAAGATTTAATATATAAATCATGCAATTCAAATATAAAGCAATATAAAATAATTGCTTAATTAAATACTTTAAAAGCAAATCGTATAAACTCACAGAAAACGCTTATCCAAAAATACGTCGGGGCTTTAGAACGTCAAGCTTCCCGAGCTCCTGGTCCAGCTCCTTCTTGCCTTGCTGGATCTAAAACAATTTTAAAACATTTGATTCACATCAGAATCCTATTCTAAGATTGACTCTAGACTCGAGATTCAATACGTTTTTCTTTCATTAATCGTCGTGCTTCTCACGTATATTCCGATAAACGATATCAAACTCGTTTACGGACCGTATACCACTTCAAAATCCATTCACGTTTAACCTCATTAGGTTAATTATTCAAGTTAATCGATAACTAATCGATTCCGACAATCCTACGCGAAACGGGGTAAGATTTGGAAATAAGACGGTCGGGCGAACTGCTGTGCGAAAGCACATCCCACTGTGCGTTCGCACAGCAGACTGTGCGTTCGCACAGTTGACTGTGCATTCGCACAGTCTGTTTCAGACTGTGCGATCGCACAGTCTTGCTGTGCGTTCGCACAGCACCTGTGCGAACGCAAAGGGTGCTGTGCGTTCGCACAGCTAAGCTGTGCTACGCACAGTACGGGTTTTTCAACCCCGGACCCGATTCCGACATGCTTTCAACGATTCGACATCCAAACGAAGCGTAAACATGCCAAAAACACTAATTCTAAACTCTAAACGCTATAATCGAATTCAATAATCAACGAAACGATAAAATCGTTTCGTGGCATAAAACTTCGAATCGATATAACTTAAAATATAATCAACGAAACGGTAAAACGTCAAGCTTACCGTGATTCACCTCGTGAATACGATCAATTCGAGCTATTAAGCGTCGAATATGGACGAGAAACGGAATCGAGCAACGGATCGATCGGAAACGAGCGAGAGAAAACAAAAGAGAAAGAAAAGAGATGAAGGTTCTGATCCCTTCTTTCATTCATCTCAAACCTATATATATCCTGGCTAAAGTACGCTTTGGTCCTTGAAACTTTTCAAAAGTTTCAATTTAATCCAAAACTTATTCAATTAATCTTTCTATTAATTCAACTACGTATTATTTATCTCCGAATAAATAATATTAACTTAAAATATAGATTTTCATCGAAAATCCTCAAATTTCCATTTTCGGGCTTAATTGGCTAATTTGCACTTTAGCCCCTAAATACCTCCACATCCAAATTTTCAACATTAACTCCTTAAATTCCGCTAATAGACTCATTAAATTTATTCTTGAATTTCCGATATAATTAAATTAAATTCTCCTTAATCTAATTTATCGGAAATCACGACACGTGGCACGATGTAGTTATCTTAAAATATTTTGGGGTATTACATTCACCTCCCCTTAAAATAAATTCGTCCTCGAATTTAAAATTTGGCCACGTACCTTGAGTAAACAGATATGGATATTTCTGTCTCATATCCTCTTCTGTCTCCCACGTGCACTCTTCTACGGATTGACTCCTCCATAGAACTTTCACCATCGGAATTCTCTTTGTCCGTAGTTGTCGTATTTGCGTGTCGACAATCTGTACTGGCCGTTCTTCGTAAGTCAGTTCTTCGCTCACGTCCACCGCTTGCGGTTGAATTATTCGAGAAGGGTCTGGTACATATTTCCTAAGCATGGAAATATGAAAGACAGGATGAACTTGCGACATCTCCTGTGGCAAGTCTAGTTTATAGGCAACTGAGCCTATACGCTCCACGATCTGATATGGTCCGACATATCTCGGAGCCAATTTACCCTTCTTTCCGAAACGAATTACTCCCTTCATCGGTGACACTTTGAGAAACACGTAGTCTCCGAGCTGAAATTCGATATCCTTCCTCTTGGGGTCCGCGTAACTCTTCTGTCGACTGGAAGCAGTATTCAAACGCTGCTTTATCAACGGAACTTTCTCTGACGTAATCTGGATGATCTCTGCTCCAGTGAGCTTTCGTTCACCGACTTCGTCCCAACAAATAGGAGATCGACATTTTCGCCCGTACAATGCTTCGTAAGGAGCCATCTCGATGCTTGAATGATAGCTGTTATTGTAGGCAAACTCGACTAGGGGTAGGTACATATCCCAACTACCTCCGAAGTCTAATACGCAAAGTCGAAGCATATCTTCTAACGTTTGAATCGTCCGCTCAGACTGGCCGTCTGTTTGGGGATGAAACGCAGTGCTAAAATTCAATCGTGTTCCTAACGCGTCTTGTAAGCTTTTCCAGAAATGAGAGGTAAATACGGAAGCTCTATCTGAAACGATTGACACGGGAACTCCGTGTAGGCTCACGATTTTATCGATATAAATCTCTGCCAACTTTGCTGCAGAATAAGTCGTCTTGATAGGAATGAAGTGCGCTGACTTCGTCAAACGATCTACGATTACCCAAATAGAATCAAAACCTTTTTGCGTCTTGGGTAGTCCGGTTACAAAATCCATCGTGATCTGCTCCCACTTCCACTCCGGAATGGGTAACGGCTGAAGAAATCCGTAAGGTCGCTGATGCTCCAATTTAACTTGTTGACAAATCGGGCATTTCGCCACGAACTCTGCGATGTCTTTCTTCATTCCGCTCCACCAATACGTTGATTTGATGTCGTGGTACATCTTCGTGGAACCAGGATGAACGCTATACATCGTTCCATGAGTCTCCTCCATGATCTTCTGTCTTAAGTCCTCCACATCTGGAACGCACATTCGATTGCCGTATTTCAGCATTCCGTTGACGATACTGAAATCTTGACTCTTTCCTTGATGAACTTCCTCAATTAGATGCTTCAATTGAGGGTCGTCTGCTTGCAATTCTTTGATCTGATCGATCAACGTCGATCGTATCGTTAACTGAGTTATTAGGTTTCCGAGAGATGAAATCTCAAACTCCACTCCTTGGCTAAACACCATATGAATCTCATTGATTAATGGCCTCCGCCACGTCGTTGTAACGTGCGCGAGACTTCCTGCCGACTTCCTGCTTAAGGCATCTGCCACTACGTTGGCCTTGCCTGGATGGTATTGTATCGTACAATCGTAATCTTTCAGTAGTTCCATCCATCTCCGCTGTCTAAGGTTTAACTCTCGTTGGTCAAAAATGTACTTGAGACTCTTATGATCCGTGAATATCTCGCACGTGGCACCATATAAATAATGTCTCCAAATTTTTAGCGCGAAAATCACCGCTGCTAACTCTAGATCATGCGTCGGATAATTCGCCTCGTGCTTTTTAAGCTGTCGCGATGCGTACGCTATTACTCTACCGTGTTGCATAAGAACACATCCTAGTCCAATTCTTGATGCATCACAGTAAACTGTTAATCCTTCCGTTCCTTCTGGTAGCGCCAAGACTGGTGCCGTCGTCAGACACTCTTTCAGTTTCAGAAAACTGAGTTCACATTGGTCCGTCCAATTGAATTTCGCGTTCTTTTGAGTTAACTTCGTCAAAGGTACAGCGATCTTCGAAAAGTCCTGTACAAATCGTCTGTAATATCCCGCTAAACCAAGGAAACTTCTAACTTCCGTAACTGATTCAGGCCGCTTCCATTCTATCACAGCTTCGATCTTCTTTGGGTCAACCTTAATACCGCTTTGTGAAACCACATGACCTAAGAAAGCCACTTCCGTTAGCCAAAATTCACATTTAGAGAATTTGGCGTAAAGCTGATGCTCTCTTAGCGTCTGTAGTACTATTCGTAAATGTTGCGCGTGCTCTTCTTCTGAACGTGAATAGATTAAAATGTCATCGATAAACACGATCACGAATTGATCCAAGTACGGTTTGAATATCCTATTCATCAAATCCATGAAGGCTGCTGGGGCGTTCGTCAATCCGAATGACATAACGAGGAACTCATAATGTCCATATCGAGTTCGGAAAGCAGTCTTTTGTATGTCGTCGTTACGAATCTTCAATTGATGATAGCCTGATCTTAGATCAATCTTGGAGAAAAACTTTGCTCCTTGTAACTGGTCGAACAAATCGTCGATCCTAGGTAACGGATACTTATTCTTGATCGTCACCTTGTTCAGCTGTCGATAATCGATACATAATCGAAGCGATCCATCCTTCTTTTTCACGAACAACACTGGTGCACCCCACGGGGATACACTCGGTCTGATGAAACCACGATCAAACAATTCTTCTAGCTGATCCTTAAGTTCTTTGAGCTCTGCTGGTGCCATTCGATAAGGTGGTATCGATATCGGCTTCGTGCCAGGAGCCAATTCGATACAAAACTCAATCTCACGATCTGGGGGTAATCCAGGTAATTCCTCTGGAAAAACGTCTGGATATTCCGACACAACTGGCACGTCACTTAAATTTACACTTTTCTTTTCCACGTCTCGTACTACTGCTAAGAACCCTTGACATCCCTTCTTCAACATACTACAAGCTTTAATAGCTGAAATAATACTCGCAGAAGATTCCATCTTATCACCTTGAATTGAAACCGCTTCAATTCCAGGCGTGTTAAACGTTACCGTCTTCTTCCGGCAATCCACATTGGCGTAGTGCTGAGCTAGCCAATCCATTCCTAATATGACGTCAAAAGCTAATACTTCGAGTAAAATCAAGTCAACTAACAAATCTCGTCCTTGAACTTTCACAGGACAGGACGGATAAACGATACTAACTTCCACACTTTCTCCGACTGGGGTAGCTACTAACAAAGGATTTCTAAGGTACGCTGGTTGCACTCCCAACTTACTAGCAAAATTAGGCGAAACAAACGAATGCGTAGCGCCCGGATCAAATAAAATTAATGCGTCTTGAGAAGCGATAGGAAAGGTACCTTGCACCACTGCATTGGAAGCCTGAGCCTCCTGAGGATTCAGTGCAAAGACCCTGGCCTGACTCCCGCCAGCCTGCGAAGTCTGACCAGTACCGCGTCCTCCGCCATTTCTGCCTCCTCGATTTGTATAACCACGGCCTCTCTGGCCAGTAAAAGTACTCCCTGTCTGATCATATCCTGACGCTGCCTGATGTGCAGTCCTCTGCTGCTGATAAGAAGGCTGTACTACTGTAGTCATCGAACCCTGGGGCATCTGCCTCGGACAGTCATTAGCAAAGTGACCTCGTTGACCACAGTTAAAACATGCTCCATTAGCAGTGTAACACGCGCCATAGTGCCTCCTATTACAGTTCAAACATAAAGGAACTCCGCCTCCCATGTCACTCATCGATCTGGCACTAAATCCGGTGCCTGAGGTACTAACTCGTGTTCTGCGTCGAGGTCTTTTGCGTTCTTGCTGACGTTGTGTGTATCGAGAATAATTCCCAACATATGACTGAGTAGGCACACTCTGTACGCTACGAAACGTATTATCTCTCACAGGTGCAACATTGGAAGGGTCGGGCATCCTCCCAAAACGGATCAAAGAAATTTCCATTTGCCTAGCGCTATCAATCAATTGCACTAGGGTTCTTCCGATATCAGACGTCAGACTCACAAATTCAGCTCCTAGACCCTCTACAAACCTTGAGTTCACCCTAACTGGGTCTGTAGTCAGGTCTGATGCAAACCTACTCACTCTGGTGAACTCCGTTACATACTCTTGCACAGACCGATTGCCTCTACTCAGGGTCAACCACTGACTACGATAATTCTCCGTCACCGCATATGGTAAAAAGTATTCCCTAAAGTGGTTTGCAAATTCAGCCCAGGTCATAGTATTCATGGTTGGCTGAATATGCTGCAGGAACCAATCTTTCGCGGGTCCTTTCAATGACATTTCCACCATAATGATGGTCTGTCTCTCATTAGCTTGCAGGCGTCGAGCGTTACGTTCTACTTCTTCGAGGAAATCGAGAGCATCGCCTGTACTATCAAACTTAGTTGGCTTAAGGCGCATATAAGCCAATACGATATCTCGGTCAGTGAAAGCCACGTTACGCAACTGTTGCTGCTGTAGTTGTTCACGATGCATATTTTGCACCTCAGCCTGATTAGCTTGCATAGCCGCAATTCCCGTAAGAAACTGATTCAGATCAAAACCCACAACATTAGGTTGCTGGGCTTGCGCTTGCACTCCAGGTGCCTGCGCCTGGGCCTCTTGGCCACCTCCTCCTCCCTGAACAGAAGACTCATCTTGAGCTTCTGGATGGACGTCATGCGCCCCTTCTATAACATTTCGTGCTGCAGCGGCAGCTCGCTCTACCTCTTGTCGTTGGTCAGACATCCTGACCAAGACAAACAGCGTTACTTAGCCACATAATCACATATTATCGCAAACGCATACCGTATAAAACGCGCATCTCATCACATGCGAACACACACGTAAGACAGACTCACAACCTAGAGGGAAAGCTGAAAGTTTGAAAATCAAATGAATACGTAACAAAGACAAGACTCGAGTCCTATGTGCTGCAGTAGAACCCTAAGAAAATCAATCACTCTTCTAACATAAGCAATGGTAACTGGACCATGCTCTGATACCAACATTGTCACGACCCAATCTCAGAGCCGAGACCGGCGCTAGGGAATGGGAGTGGTTGCTCCGAAACCCGTAGCAAGCCAAAAAAACGTAAAATAATTTTTCGCAAAACACAAACGTCATGCATGACATAAGCAATCACGTGTCATGCAGAAGCACACATGCCAGGTACACATATCCTCTGGCAGTCACAATATACATAACGCAGCAAGCGTAAAACGTTTAAAACTTTAAAACGTTAAAGTTATATTTACAGAAAACTATACATACAAGCTGACTTACAAAACACTTATCTACTGCAGCTCTAAGAGTAAAGTACTGTTTCTTTACATACTCAAAAATACAGACTTCTGGAAGTAGGATAGAAATCCGTTGCTTCAAAGCGTCTCTATCCTGAAAGGAAATCTGTGAGGGGTCAGTATATGGGGATATACTGAGTGAGTTCATACATTTACTGATAAGTATTCAAATAAAACATAAAGTCGTAATCAATCATATGCAGCCAAGTACAAGATCCGATTGAAACCCTAATCCTCAAATATGTTAACCGTATATACTCAGAGGAAGACTTATCCAATAGTCCGACCCGGGAGTATTCACACTCTACCACGTCAGTCGCGACACTTCTCTTAATCCCAGTGGTGGGTCTAACCCACTAGATACGGGGCTCAGGTTACACTGTAACCGAGTTCACTCTCGTATCACAATCATACATCTACCTTCAAAATTCATGTACTTAATCATATTCACAGCTGTATCAAATCAAAACTGGTGATCACACAGTCCTATTGCCGCTCAATAGGTAGCACGTTCCATCGGATCAATACTGGTTTCAAATCAAGCATATGTGCAACTCACTTAAAGATTTAATATATAAATCATGCAATTCAAATATAAAGCAATATAAAATAATTGCTTAATTAAATACTTTAAAAGCAAATCGTATAAACTCACAGAAAACGCTTATCCAAAAATACGTCGGGGCTTTAGAACGTCAAGCTTCCCGAGCTCCTGGTCCAGCTCCTTCTTGCCTTGCTGGATCTAAAACAATTTTAAAACATTTGATTCACATCAGAATCCTATTCTAAGATTGACTCTAGACTCGAGATTCAATACGTTTTTCTTTCATTAATCGTCGTGCTTCTCACGTATATTCCGATAAACGATATCAAACTCGTTTACGGACCGTATACCACTTCAAAATCCATTCACGTTTAACCTCATTAGGTTAATTATTCAAGTTAATCGATAACTAATCGATTCCGACAATCCTACGCGAAACGGGGTAAGATTTGGAAATAAGACGGTCGGGCGAACTGCTGTGCGAAAGCACGTCCCACTGTGCGTTCGCACAGCACCTGTGCGAACGCACAGGGTGCTGTGCGTTCGCACAGCTAAGCTGTGCTACGCACAGTACGGGTTTTTCAACCCCGGACCCGATTCCGACATGCTTTCAACGATTCGACATCCAAACGAAGCGTAAACGTGCCAAAAACACTAATTCTAAACTCTAAACGCTATAATCGAATTCAATAATCAACGAAACGATAAAATCGTTTCGTGGCATAAAACTTCGAATCGATATAACTTAAAATATAATCAACGAAACGGTAAAACGTCAAGCTTACCGTGATTCACCTCGTGAATACGATCAATTCGAGCTATTAAGCGTCGAATATGGACGAGAAACGGAATCGAGCAACGGATCGATCGGAAACGAGCGAGAGAAAACAAAAGAGAAAGAAAAGAGATGAAGGTTCTGATCCCTTCTTTCATTCATCTCAAACCTATATATATCCTGGCTAAAGTACGCTTTGGTCCTTGAAACTTTTCAAAAGTTTCAATTTAATCCAAAACTTATTCAATTAATCTTTCTATTAATTCAACTACGTATTATTTATCTCCGAATAAATAATATTAACTTAAAATATAGATTTTCATCGAAAATCCTCAAATTTCCATTTTCGGGCTTAATTGGCTAATTTGCACTTTAGCCCCTAAATACCTCCACATCCAAATTTTCAACATTAACTCCTTAAATTCCGCTAATAGACTCATTAAATTTATTCTTGAATTTCCGATATAATTAAATTAAATTCTCCTTAATCTAATTTATCGGAAATCACGACACGTGGCACGATGTAATTATCTTAAAATATTTTGGGGTATTACAGAACTATAATAAATGTATTCCAATTTGGTCAATTTGTTGGAAATCTATTAAGTCTTTTAAAACTGATGTATATTTTTTAAAATTGATTTGTTTGAATTATATGAAATTCCAAATGGATACTTTTTTTATTTTTAATTTTTTAATAAGTTACACTCAATTGCCATGTAGGCATAAAAAAGTGGATAAATTTTCGATGAATTTATCAAAGGATAGATTTACAACATTAAAAAAGTTTGGATAAAATTTTAAAAAGTCAAAGAGACTTGATTGGTAAATTATAGACACCAACTAATGAAATGTGGTTGTAATTTCTTTCATTTTGTTCTAATATAATTAAGATGGGGATTTGATAAATGAAACAAAATATAATATAAAGATTTGATAAATTTTAATATATTTTTTTTATTAGTAGAAAACTCATGGGCGCGGGACTAAAAATGTTATGGAGATAACTCTAATTATTTGAGAAAATTAGCTGTAGCACTTAATTTTGGAAAATAATTCCAAAATAACGAGCTGATGAAATAAATTTGAATTTAATAAAATCAAAAATAAGGGAAATCAAAACAGTTTTGATTTCAGCTCTGTTGAAATCAAATAAAAAACGAATTGATTTCAAAAACGAAATCAAAATCACTTTCGTTATTCAGATCTGAGAATTGAAAAATCAAATTTTGTTGAAAAATCACCTTCTTTATTTCGTTATTTCAGATCTGAGAGACAAATTTGTTGTTGAGGAGAGAAAGTTTGATCTCAGAGAAGTTGAGACGTTGGGATTTTGAGCTGAGAGAAAATATGACATGGAAAATACGTGTTGGTTGAGAATTATATTACAAAATAAGTGCTAACTTTTGTTTAGGAATCTAATTAAGTGATGTCCCTAATTAATTTTATCTTTCCGTAATTATGAGATTATTTTTCCCTTTTCCTATATTTTTCATTTTTTCCCTAATTATTTTTACATTATGGACATTGTTTATACTGTAAGTAGTTCACTATATTACAAATCTAAACTAAAAGAAATTGAAAAAATAGAAACTGAGAAAAGATAGTTAAACATTGTCATAACTAAAGAAAGAACCAGATTGAAAAATCATGCGCTTTTGCTCTCCATCTTCAACAAAATTGGAATTCCAATTCCAATTCCAATTCCAAGATGAAAAGAATGAACTATCAAATTCTAAAAAAGAAGTAAGCCGCGAATAGTATTCATTATTCATCAATTTTTGATCATAAACACGAACTTGTTGTTGTTGTTGTTGTCGATGATGATTGTGATTGTATCTTCGAGCTCGATTCTTCTTTGGTTGATGTTGTAGTCGTTGGGATTGTTTCATCATTCAACTCCAATAATTAATTAATCTTTCTTCCTTGTTTTTACTGTAAATGATCATGTACAGTTGATAATTCCTAGAATTTGAATTCGAACATCGATGGATATGGTTTTATTCGAGTTCTTTTTATTTTAGAAAAGTTTGATTTGAGTTTTTTAGTTTGGTAGATAATGTATGTGTGCGTGTGTATATATATATATATATATATATATATATATATATATAATATAAAAAGCTGTTCTGGCCTATATGATAAGGGTGTTGTATTTCTTGGATTTGCAGTCGAAGTTCTACAGAAATAGTGAACAAGCTTTCGCGGAAAGTTGAGAAGGACTACATAACAATTTCTTGAATTTACTTAGCCAGAATCAGTTTTATAATATACAAACAAATAAAGAAGCTTGAAAGTTGGAGAATTGTTCTTTTTCATGTGAATAGATGAAAAGTATTCGTAGACTAAGTAATACAATGGAAAATTAAGTATTGAATAAAAAATGATAAAATATTTTTTAAAATATTAAAATATAATTTATTTAATAATTTTAATTTTTAAAAAATATTAAATTTTAATGGAATTTTTACGTAACTATTCAGAAAAAAATACAGAAATATTAGCACGGAAAAGTAATTCTAAACTATTCAACAAAAAAATATTTATAAAATCACTTAATTTAAAAACCCATTGTCGGAGTGTGACGCTAAAGTTTGTCGATGGATTTTTGTTTTAGTATTGAAATCATATTATAGTACAAATTTAATGTGAATTTGATGGATTTCAGAGGTGGATCTAACATCGATTTTGGTGGATCTCATATAATTATGGTTATGTGATATGAATTTGAGATAGATCTTATGTGAATTTTAGATGGATGTATATCGTATATTTTAGAGTTAATTGTAAATTAGATTACAAATTTTAGCGTGAGTTGCAATTATAATACGAATTTTGAAACTTGATAATGACAGTTATTAATTTTTATTTTTGCAAATCAGAGCATTGGGTTAAAAAAACGTTGGTGTGGACATTATAATATATATACAGGCACATCAACATTTTTATTGTTGTATAATTAGGCGGTATTTCAATTTGCCAGAAATAAAAGTCGGTAGCTGGAATTTTCCAGTTTTAAAATTTGTATTGCAGTTGAAATCACGCTAAACTTCGTGATTTAATTTATAATTAACCTTATATTTTAGGTGACAAATATGTAAGTTGAGGGGGCAAAATGCACTTAAGTCGTCTTTAAGGTATAGCCTGAGCCTCTTCCTCTGCTAAACCCTAAACCCAACACCAGACAGCACTTGCTAAGAAAATGATAATCTTCAGTTTTCTCATTCTTCTAAAATCCAAAACCCTAACACTAAAACCAGTTCAATCCTCATTTCAAAATCTCACCTTCACAAAACTATTCTCTCAATCAACCTCAATCCCCAAAAAACAGCAACGAGTACGCGACCATGGCTACGACAATTACATGGAAATCGAGAAAAAAATGCGCAAAGTCCTCAAATTCCAAACCCTAATCCTCTCCCAGCAAAATCAAACTGTAACCGTCTCTCGCCTCGACACTCTCGCCCGCCGCATTGGCTTTAAACAATACGAAGCCAACGCATTCGTACTCAAATTCCCCCACATTTTTGAAGTCTACGAGCATCCCGTTCAACGCGTACTCTACTGTCGGCTAACTCGTAAAGCCCTAATTCAAGCTCAGCAAGAGAAGGAAGCTTTAATTCCGCAAATATCGGAAGCTGTGACCCGGTTGAGGAAGTTGGTTATGATGTCTAACTCGGGTCGGCTTCGGTTAGAGCATGTGCGGATTGCCAGGTCAGAATTTGGTTTGCCTGATGATTTTGAGTACTCTGTAGTTCTTAACAATCCGCAGTTTTTTAGATTAGTTGATGCTGATGAAACTAGGAATAAGTATATTGAGATTGTTGATAGAGACCCTAAATTAGCTGTTTGTGCTATAGAGAAAGTTAGGGAGAGGGAATATCGAGAGAAAGGAATGGATGCTGAGGATATTAGGTTCTCGTTTTTGATTAATTTTCCGCCCGGGTTTAAGATTGGGAAGTATTATAGGATTGCCGTGTGGAAATGGCAACGGATTCCGTATTGGTCGCCTTATGAGGATGTTTTGGGGTATGATTTGAGGTCGATTGAGGCTCAAAAGAGGATGGAGAAGAGAGCCGTTGCGACTATTCATGAATTGTTGTCTTTGACGGTCGAGAAGAAAATTACTTTGGAGAGAATTGCGCATTTTAGAATGGCGATGAATTTGCCTAATAAGTTGAAGGATTTTTTGCTTCAGCATCAGGGGATATTTTATGTGTCGACAAGAGGGAATCACGGGAAGATGCATACGGTGTTTCTTCGGGAGGCGTACAAGAAAGGGGAATTGGTGGAGCCTAATGATTTGTATTTGGCTAGAAGGAAGTTGGGTGAGTTGGTGTTGGTTGGTCCCAGGAGAGCTAAATTGGATAGAGAGTTGTCAAGTTATAGAAGAGATGGGGGAGATGATGGGATTGAAAGACTTGGAACTAATTTAGAGAGAAATATTGAGGCTGGAAAGGACTGGAAAGATGGGGAGGACGGTAATGATTTAAATTTAGACTTGAGCAGCGATGTTGATTCTGATTTTAGCGAAGAAGACGATGATGCTGTTGATATTCTCAATGCAGATGATGCTTATGTAACCAAGTGATTGAGATGTAGTTTATTGTAAAGGTTATTTTTTAGATTCACTTGTTCAAGTAAGTGTCTCTCATTTGTGATCATACAAAAGTTAACATCCGGTAGACATTCTTGACCAGAAAATGAATCAGAATGGAGATGTCCATTCATGAAATTGAATAATCAAAGAGCTTATGACTGACATAAACTTTTTGGTAAGTCTTCTGGGCATTTAACAGTAACAGAGCTCTAGAACTGTCTTGTTAGCTGTTGAAAAAATTGAAAGATAAGCTTTATGATTCCAAGGAAACAAAGAGGTTCTTCATGAATCATGTAAGTCAACCTTGCTAATAAATAAACAAAGAGAGAAACTACTAGTTTGTTTCTCTTCTCCCATTTTGTAGTTTTAGATTTTGATGATCAGTAACACTGCTGATACTACTAGTGGTGACATCATCATGCATAGTGATGCCATTGCTAAGCTTCATCTCCTCGCTTCATCTATTCCCTAATCACCATCCCTCTCTCTTTCTATTGTATGCCTAATCTAACCAAATGAAGTTTGTTTCTTTATTCCCTGTGCACACCGATACAGTTGTTGATTGTGTGACTTTGGTTAAGCCTTCATGAATTAAAGTTATATTGCTGATTGCGTTCAGGAGGATGTGGTTGAGCATTTACTTGAAGTCACTAAGACAGCTCTGCTTCATGATTGTACTCTATTGTGTGCTTGGAGGTAATATGCTGCTGCTTCTTTTTTTCCATTAAAATGAGATATAACTATATCTCAGCATTCACATTCAAGTGTAGTAAAAATATTCTTGAGTTTTTGTTTGACATAAATGAATGTGTTTCATTTGGAAACATGATAGATCAATCAGATAGAGAGTTGGGCCAATGTTGCTATTAATTTTGTTTTAGTAGTACTTGTTAAGCTCATTTCTTGTATCAAACAGTTCTAAAACGATTATTGCTGATATTCTTTTGTTAATAGTTTGGAGGAATGCGGTCATTACTTGGAGACTGTAAAAATATATGAAAACAAGCCTGCAGATCTCTTCCAGGGGTATATAGATACAGATCACTTGTCACAGGTATGTATTGTGTTCTTTGAGGACTACTGTATACGTTATCTTTCTTTTTGTCACTCTTTCATTTAGGAACACAGTTTGGTCAACTTGTCACGTGTCTATGTTATTTGCATTGATTAAACTGAAATATTTTTCTTGATTTAGCTAACTCATTGTCTGACAAATGATCGCCATCTTACTAAGACTGATATAATCACCCTTGGGTCTATGTTTGGGCTGTGTTCTCTGTTTGTTCCTAGGTATTATATAATTGGTTGATTAATTTGTTCATCAGGAACTGATCTGCGTAAAGTTTATGTTTTTTGCTTTTCATAGTATGTGCATTAACAAGTTTTATGGCTCAGGTGAAACGCCTATATGATGCTTTTCATGAACCATTCAAACAGATTGTTTCCAGCAACCCTGTTGTTCCAGAGACATTTCAGAAAGACCCTGAACCTTCTCTGGCGAAGGTTACAGAAGTGGAGAAGGGAGAAGAAGTGAAAGCAAAAGAACTTAAAGAAGGATGATAGAACCTGAACTAACAGTCAAATCAGCTCTATCTGTTGCACTTCCTCCAAAACATGCTGATAAAATTGGTAAAAAGGCCAATAAACCGCATGGAGAGTCTGGTAATTGATTCTCATTTTTTAATATCTATTACTTCAGTTGCAGAAGATGTTCCAGATATTCAGTATTATAGGGAAGATAGTCGAGGAAGATAGTCGTAGCATTACTGCAGTAAAATTTCTTACTGTGTATTTTTTTTCTTCTTCCCTATTCTATGAGGATTAAAGGATTTCACTCCTACCCCCAAGGTGACTCAAATCCAGGACCTCTCGATCTTAGGGGGCAAATTTTACTTTATCAGGAAGATTCATTCCAAAATGCTTCTTGTTGATTATTTGTTTTTATTCAGCAGTTTGCTGATGCAGAATGAAGCATCACAGAGCTGTACATTATTATAATCTGCAAACTCTCTTTTAAGATTCGGGACTGACTTTATGAGTTGGGAATGTGGAGGAAGTTGAAGAGGTTCTTGACGAGCGGGACTGCACCACATCTGTAATCAGTGGCCAGTAATCCGCTTCCGGTTGGGCACATGGCTTTAGTCTAACGATATATTGCAGAAAATTACATGAGATTCTAGCTAAAGAAACGTTCCACTTCATTTTGATGATAAAGCAGAAATGATGAGGCAGCCTGAATTAAATCTTTCACTATTTTCATTCAAACGACATATTCTAGAATGTTGCTTAATCAATCTGTCTCACCCGTCATCCTTTCTTTGTTGATGCCAAGCTTTAGGATATAAAAGAAAAAATCAATTAAATTAAAGTATATATATATAAAAAAAAGAATCAAACCGATAAATCCTTTTCAACTTGAAAATTTTATATTTTTATCATTTTTTAAAGTCAAACTTTGCATTTTTTATTAATTACGATCAATTTTTTTCATTTTTACAATTATATCCACCAGTTTTTTTTTTTTTTACAATTCACCTCCGTTAATAATTGTTATTGTTAGATGGGGCAAATTGAAAAACAAAAAAGAACTAAATATATGACTAAATTGACTATAAAGTTAAAAGGTGCTAATTAACCACCACTTGCAAGTTGAGGGGCTAACTTTCCACTTAAGTCCTTATAATTTTATCCATAAAACAATAATAGTCCTAAAAAAATGCCTACGTCAAAGTATGGTTATTATGTGATCTAATAAAATACGTGTGCGGTCCCGATTAACGTAACCGTGAATTCTGATATCCAGCACCTTTCATTTGGTCCCATTCAAATTAGATTTTTACGAAGAAAACTTCAGGTGCTCCTCCCACACCAAATCACCCCTCTTTCATTTTTTTTAATTCATTAATTTCCCAATTTTCGCCGCCACCGTAGCCGCCTCGCCTCGCCTGAAAAATTAACTCCACCACCGGAAACCACTTATTTATCAAATTTTCGGTGATCATCGTGAAAAGGTAAAGCTAAAACCTCCTTTTTTAGGCTTTAGGGTTAAATGTTCTGCTTAATGAACTAATTCATTTTGCTAAATTTGAAGCTGCTTTATATTTTATACTTACCGTAGTTTAGGCATTTATAGTAAATTTTGATTATTTTCATTTGCATAATTTTTCTAAATTGTTTTTTCTAATTTAAATTTTAATCTCATACTTGCAGGTGGTTTTCAAGATTCCCAAATGAATGAATGACATAAGAAAATAAAAATAGTAATACACATGGTGAGTTGCTAACTGTTCTAAATGTTTGGGTAGTCTTCAAATTTGTAGTCTTAAAGCATGTATTTTGAGAATAATTGCATTTTTATTATTGTTCAAAAATTAATGCTTCAATCTTTTTATTGAAGAGGCTTGCGGACAGTGGCGGAACTAGGATTTTTTTTTTCAGTCCAGGCTTAATTTCTTGGGCTTAACCTCCATTTAGCCCTGAATCTATTACAAATTTACCCCCGTTTTAAAAAAAGTTATCTCTATTTTTAATAAAAAAAATTGGTCCCAGCCGGGGCTCGAGCCTATGCTAGCCTTGGGATAGTTCCGCCCTGCATACTTGGGACTGTGACTTTGTTGTCAAAATTGTTTTAAGATGATCGTTTGTGTTATTCATATGAGTAATTTGGTAATGCACATATATTGCTCCTTATTCTCGTTATGTCCTGGAATAATTTGTTTTGGATTATAAGGATTAAACATGGAGGAAGTTTACAATTTCCTTTTTCTTTTTCTTATGAAGTTGCACTTGTGTTGTGTCTCTGTACATGCGTGCTAGCTTGTGTTGGAAGCAACTTCTGATATAAGTTTTTGCCAGTCTTTTCAGAACAAGGGTTTTTGGATGGCAAAGGGTACTGATGCTGATCCTCGATTTGATAATACTTCAAGAATTGAACACAAAAGGTCACATCAATGGTTTATAGATGCAGCTCAACCTGAGTTATTTCCGAACAAGAAACAAGCACTTCAAAGTCCAAACACTTCTTCAACTTCAGAGATTTCCAACGCAACTGGTCATTCTTGGAATAGTCCTTCCAGTTATCACTCAGTACCGAACCAATTTATTCAGCACTTATTTGGACCTGATACAGCTAGTTCTGTCAATTATATTGAAAGAACGACATGTGATGAAACTCATGACTCAAATGCATCTGTTAACTTGTCTATATCTCACAATATGGAAGATCCAGAAGCCTGTCTTAGCTATAGTGGTTTTAGAAAGGTGAAAGTTAATCAGGTGAAGGATGGAGACAACAGTATTCATGATCTGAACGGACACAGCTATATTAATGAAAATAATGGTGACATCCCTACAGAACAAGCCTTCAATAGGGAAAATGAAAGTAGTTTTATATCAATGGGGCAGGCTTATGATAAGGAGAATGACAATGTCACATTAATGGGTCACACTTACAACCAAGATCATCATGTTGTATCTCCATGTACCACATACGTCAAGGAAGATGACGGTTCTGTTCCAATAAGTGACACCTATGGGAAGGAAGAAGCTAATATGATATCTTTTGGCGGATTTCATGATGTACATGATATTATACCTGTTGGCAGGCCCATGAGTGGCTATGATCAATCCTACAGTCAACCATTAGTTCAAAACCCAGAAGCAGTTCATGATAGAGAGTTTGATGTATCAACTGCCAATTCAGCTGGAAGTAACACCAGGGTAGCCAAGTCAAAACCCGAATCTGGATTGAAGAACAAACCTGAGCTCAAAAGTGGGCGAAAAGAAGCTCCAAACAGCTTTCCTTCAAATGTCAGAAGTTTAATTTCAACTGGTATGCTGGATGGTGTCCCTGTAAAGTACGTTGCCCTTTCACGTGAGGTAACTTCTCTTTACACCTCATTTACTGGTCATTTGGTTTATTGAATTTGTTCTGCAGTGACGCTATTATGTTGCTTGTTACTAGGAGCTCCGTGGCGTTATAAAAGGTTCTGGCTATCTTTGTAGTTGTCAATCATGTAACTATTCCAAGGTGAGTCACTTGCTGACTTCTAATTTCTCCCAACACTTGAGATCGATCTGATATGTTTCATGGTTTGCATGTAAGGCTCTTAATGCATATGAGTTTGAACGCCATGCTGGTTGCAAAACAAAGCATCCCAACAATCATATATACTTCGAGAATGGAAAGACCATATATCAGATTGTACAAGAATTGCGAAACACTCCTGAAAGCATGCTGT
This sequence comes from Mercurialis annua, assembly GCF_937616625.2. Lineage (NCBI taxonomy): Eukaryota > Viridiplantae > Streptophyta > Magnoliopsida > Malpighiales > Euphorbiaceae > Mercurialis > Mercurialis annua. The sequence goes on along the minus strand of NC_065570.1, from coordinate 49,140,700 downwards.
TTGATGTAATTCAAACTGTTTTTGGTGCCCCAATAAATCAGAAATCATTTCGCACATGGAAAGGTAAACTTATTTGTGGCATATTCTTTATCATTTTAGCAGACATTGTTGTATGAGCAAGCTCACATGTACAACTTAGGCTGTCAAAATGGGTATGATACAGATTCGCCAAACATGTAATATTGGTGAATCCGTGTCCAGATTCATGTCAACCCGTTTTTATTCATGTCAACCCGTTTATGACACGAAATAAATAAATCGTGTGAGGGGTTGACTCGCAAACACGCCTGACAAATTTATAAATTATATTACTGGTAATATATAGAAATAAAGGGTTATAATTTTTTAAAAAATAAATTAGATTTAATTATATTGATATGTAAAAAAAATTAAGTATATTGAAACTTTATAATTCGAAACTTCTTTTTCAATATGAATTGATAAACTTGAGGTTAAAATCATATAAACTTGTGTTGTATTATAGTTGAAATTTTAAGCTAAGGATCGTGTTGTATTATAGTTGAAATTTTAAGCTAAGGATCGTGTTGTATTATACTCCCTCCGTCCCAATAGAGTTGTCCACTTTGAGAAAAAAATTTGTCCCAAAACTCTTGTCCACTTTCAAAAAATAATTAACTTTTACACTCAATTGTTCTATATTACCCCTATTAAAAATCCACTAATGAGTAAATTGAAAGTAAATTGCAAGTGGACCCCATATTAAATAGGGGTATGACAAGAAAAGTAAGGTAAATTTTACAAAACCTATAAACAATAATTACTTTTCTTAAACTGTGTGATAAAGGCAAAGTGGACAACTCTATTGGGACGGAGGGAGTAGTTGAAAATTTTAAGCTAAGGATAGTTGAAAACTTTAACACGATTATTAAGTGGGCCATGTTTGTGTTGATCTTAATTGTGTCAACAGGGTTGGTCACAATGGCATCGCAATTGAGCCTCTAAACAGAAAGTTCTCTCTATATGTGTCAAACCTTCAATTCGTTATCTCTTCATTAAAGTTTTACAAGGCCAAGAATAATGCCAGGGAATAGAGTTGTATTTAAAGTTTAAACCTTTTTGCCATTGGCTCTTCTGCTTATTATGATAATACCAGCAATAAGTCTTGACAACTCATCTGTTTTTTCTCTTTTCTTTCTCAGAATCATTTCAAGCAGCAACTCGTGAACTTCAGCGCATATATGGGAAGGAAGAATTGAATATGTAAAGAGCATTGGCCAAAACATATTAAGGAATAGAAACTAGTATGGATAACTTAGCAAATTGCACAATGATGTAGCTTTTTGGACAGACTGGTGGGAATTGCTTCCTGTTAATATAATGTAGTTTCATGTACAATCTAGTTTTCTGATTCTGGCGGGTGTTTGGCTATATTGTTATGCTTATGCACAACCTGATAAAAGGAAACCCACCAGGAACAGCAAATCATATCTATATGGTAATGTAAATAGTTTTGCTGGAGTTGTGATTCCAATGTTTAAATTTTCTGCAAAATTGTTGTATTAGAATGTCTTGGAAGATGTTTATTTTTTCTGTCTACTTATAGCTCAATTTATAGTACAGTGTCACGTTTGAATCACACTCGGTTTGATCATGATGCTGCACATTCTGCAATTGAACTGAGGTGATGATGCTTTAGAGATGAACATCGCCTGAATTCAGAAACCAGTTGCTGTAAACGAACATACTTCCATATTTTTGTCATCGCCGTGAAAAGTGTTAGATCCTCGACTCTGATACGTGGTGCTTTTTTTAATAAAAGCTCTAATTAAAAGCCATTTGTAGTTGTGTGTTTACATTGCGAAGAAGCTGCTTAGAGCGAAGAAGACACGCAAAGTCTCAGAAAATACCACGCACAAAGTGTGCTACATGATGCACAACTGTTAAGCCACAATGTTTTTGCTAGTTATAAACACACTAAAATCATTTAAAAGAATAATAAAAACGAAAAGTTTCAAGCCTTCATTGTCTAGTAATCACAATTAGTTTTCTTTGTTTTTTTCAGACAAGGTGTCACCTGCAATTAATGCCCTCACTAAATAATATTCTGCACTTAAAATTCACAGCATGCTGATTTTTGCGCAGCTTGACCGGCCCCACCAGCCTGGTCGGGTTGATTGATCTTAAATGTTGTAGGCTGAAACATCACATAACAAAAATTCTCAAGAGTTAGATTTTTGTTTTTCTTTCCTCTTCTTCAATTTGCTGTAAAACAGTTTCAATTACCGAACTCTCCGAGACTGTATCAGCAAGCCTTTGATTTATATCCCTCGCTTTTGAAAAGGAAACTTGCTCGACATTGACATTTGTCTTTGCACTCTGTAATGAAAAGGCTATACATGAATACGGAAATGTGTGCAATTAGCTTCAACATCTGGATATCCTACTTACAGTTTCGGAAAACTTGACTCCATATTCATTAGCAAGTGCTCGGCCCTTGGATGTCGGCACCACCTAAGAAAAACAATGGCGATAAATGAGAAACACGAGGTTAAGATAATCTGAGAGAGAGCCCTCAACAGCTTGCCGCTATAAACTTGACTGACAAGTGAATTTGTTCTCTAGAGAAATTTTAATTTACGAGCTGAACCTGCGGATGAACCAACATTGCCAAATGAAAGAAAAAGAGAGAGCTTAATAGTGTCCGGCTATAGACTTAAATAGAACAAGCTAATTTGATCTCCGACACACAAAATTATTCACGAGTAGATAAACCAGCAACAATAGCAAATGAAAATTGTGAGTAACCAATAAGAAAATGGCAAGTATAAGCCAATAAAATAACAATGCTGAAATACAAGAATACCCATTTGCTTTCGTCCATGTCAGCCTTGTTCCCCACCAGAATCTTGTTTACATTATCAGAAGCATGCTGTTCAATGTTGCAGATCCAATTTCTGATGTCTGAGAACAATGACAAGCCATCTCAGTAAGGACACTACATGATACCAAAGAGGTGCACAAATGCAGAGTGCATATAGTATACAAATGATGAATGTGATTTCCCAACTAACCACCTTATTTGTCAGTGATGCCAAACTATGCACATGGTAATGGCCATGTCATTAATAAAGAAAAACAGCAAAAGTCGATCCAGACAATACGCCATGAAGAATCAAATTAGGTGTTTGTGCTCCTATCCTTACCTCAAATTTTCAATATGAAGACAACGCTTAGCAAGTCGATACTTTCTTCAATGTAACATAAATTTGTCTTTAGCAGGTTATCATAAAAGAACTAAACTGAAAGAGAGAAACATACTTCAATAGTCTTGCCATAAGATCAATGGTGACAAAGCTCGTTTATTGATTTGACATGAAACAAGCTAAAATAAAGACACTGCATGTTTAAAATTTTAAATACAAAGTTGTATAAAATATGGAACTTCAATGCAAGAACAACAGCCAATGGTTCAAAACAAAAACTGAAAACATACCTTTCAGTGAAGGTATGTTCACGAACTCCTAGAATTGTAGGAGGACGCACCCTATGATCATCATGAAACTCTTTCAGAAAGGTTTCTCATTTTGAATGCTTCTTCTAAGTAATTATCCTACAACAATCTATAGGCATCAGGATCGGCCTAGAGGATATCGCATAATCTTAATGAACCCATCTCATGCTTTACCTGATTCATATCAATGCCTTGAAGAGCTTCTCCATGAGTAAAAATGATGGCATGGTTCTGATTTTCAGGTTTTCCTTCACCGATTTTTGCTGATCCTGGCAAGTCTATACGATGTATTTCCCTTGACGAAGATGAAAGAATGGTTAGCAAATTTGATTAGTTGGTAAGCATGCGACGATGTTCATAATTTTAAAAATAATCACCTGATCGAGATTATCAGAAGCTTTGACCAAAACAAAGTAGTAAATCTTCTGAACTTTTCCACCTTCTCGTTCTTCAACCATGTCAATAATATGAAACATGAAGCGAGAGATTGCTGTAGAAAAGTTAGCAGGATTAATGCAATTAACAAAGCAAACTCGCCGAGTGATATTATCAGAAGCAGAACATACTTAACCGTCAAATTAAGATTATCTGTTGCATGACGATCTCCATACTGCTTCTGGTTTCCATAATTTTGACAGGTAGCAACGTATGTGAATTTCATGTCAGCCATTGCCTCGAGTTGGGCATACAGGGATCTTTGATTTTCCTTTTCTTCCTCATATGGAATTGTGATTGCTTTGTAGCCTTCTAATCTTTCTGAACTTGCAGGAGCAAATCAGAAGTAAAGATCAACCTCCTAAATACGAATTACATCGTTACAATCATATAGGGAAGCATTCAAAAAAGCATCCGAAGTAGCAAGAAAATTGATGAAAAAAAATGGTATGTCACAAGTACAATATAAAATAAAAGAACTCCTCAATTCTTTTTTTCCTCCAACACCTTAAATCATGTTAAGTATCAATCTCAATTTTAACCGTAAGCTATTCAAGTTTAGAAGTGCTTTATAACAGCTATCTTAATCCTCTAATCATTATTCTGAAAGATATAAAACTTCAATTTCATTGTTTAGTCAAAAAATTCCTCTAACTGCAACATCTGTCAACAATAGAACTGCCAATAAGTAAATTCTCTGGGTTGTCATGGAACCTAATAACAACAGAACTGAATCTCGAACAAGCAAGAAATGATCTGGGTTGTTCTATTGTTAACAGATATGGTGAACAACTTACAATATATTGAGGAACTCCAACAAGCTAGAATTTCTCTGGGTCGCATGGAGCCTAACATGGTTTTCGTAACCAGTAGGTGTTTAAACATCCAATCAATCTTTATACAGTAAATCGTACATCAAAGTATCACCAATAATCAGCACAAGAACACAATCCATTTTGAAAATGATGGAAGCGGTTAGCATCTCTGACGGTGATCTTCCTGTTTGTAACCTTTGAAATTAATTTCACTGCCATATGGCAATCTTCGCAAATCCTAAGGTTCTTGATTACAATGATGGGCGATCCTAAAGGCATTCTCATTAGACCATATGCCACGGCTAGCTTCTCACTGTGAAAACTTAGATAATCTTCCTTTTGTTCATCCTCCACATCATGCACTACCCAACTAATATTTGGAGCATATCCCAATGGCTTTATCATAGCCAGTAGTTCCTTTATTTTCTCATAAATCTGACTATACTCTGGATGCTTAATGTCTTCTGAAATAAAAACATGAGTGGCGTTTCTTATCTCTATCCAACTCACACCAGGTTCTTTTTTAATGTTTTTTTCCCTCATTAACTTTCGCATCTCGACAACTCCATCCCACTTCTTTGCCTTGGCATACATATTAGACAACAGCGTATAAGTTCCTGCATCATTAAAGTCCATCTGTAGGATCTGTTCTGCAACATGTTTTCCTAAATCGTGGTTCTGATGGACATGGCAAGCATTAAGAAGAGTACGCCAGGCAACAACATCCAATTTTACAGGTATAGAGCTCATAAAGTTCAAAGCATCTTCCAATCGTCCAGCCTTGCTTAGAAGACTGATGATACATGTATAGTGCTCCAATCCAGGTTCAATACCAATCTGTTTCATTATGCAGTTCAAATAGTATAAACCTTCTTGCACCATCCCGAGATGACTGCACGCAGAGAGAACGCCCACGAAAGTTACATAGTTGGGAATCTCTTGTGCAGCTAACATTTCTTTAAAAACATGGAGGGCATCGTTAGCAAATCCATGATGTGAATATCCACATATCATTACATTCCAGGAAATGACATCTCGATATCTCATTTTTTCAAATATTTTATCTGCTGATTCAATGATGCCACCCTTAGCATACATTTTGGTTAAAGCATTTCCAACGATAACATGATCCGTAAAACCTGACTTCTCAACAGATGCATGTAGCAAACGCCCAAGCCTTAGAGCAGACAACCCTGCACTCGCATCCAGTAAGACAGCAAAAGTTATTTCATTGGGTATCACATCTTCAAGTTTCATTTTTGCAAATAAACTCAAAGCTTCCTCTAAGCAACCATTCTGAAAATACGCACTTATCATTGCCGTCCACAACACCACACTTCGATTTTGCAATCTATGGAAAACTTTTCTAGCATTCTTAGCATCTCCACATCTCCCATACATGTTAATTATCGAACTGTTAACATAAGCATCACACTTTACATTAGACATCAACATCTTACCATGAACTTGCAAACCTAATGGTAAATATTTAACGGAACCACAAAGCCCGAAAACATTTACATACGTAACAACATCCCACTTAACATTCTCAGCCGCCATCTTCGTCAAAACCTTTACGCCTTCTATCACATGCCCGTTTTCGACAAGCCCAGTCAAAATAGAGTTATAGGCAAAGATATCAGTTGTAGGCATTGAATCACAAATACAGACAGCTTCTTTCACACTCAAACACTTTGAATACATGTGTATTAGAGCATTGTTAACATACTGATGAAGTACCAATCCAGACTTCAAAGCAAAACAATGACACTGCACACCCTCTTCAACTCTTCCACTGTCCGAGCACGAAGCGAGCACAGTAGCAAAAATGTACTCATTCAGGGCTACATTGTTCTGAGAAATCATATCTTTAAACAATCTAATTACTTCCAGTGAACCCCCATTATGCAAGTATCCGGCCATTAAAGAACTCCAAGAAACCACATTTCTGTGCGGCATTTTATCGAATAATTGGCGGGCAATCAAAATTTCATCACATTTTGCATACAAATTCACCAAAGAATTTATTTCAGTGATGTTGTTTTCTGTGGTTTTGTTGGTTATGATTAAATGGGCATGGATTATTTTACCATTTTTAAGGTTCTTAGTATCAGCTGACAATTTTAAGAGCTTAACTGGTTCTTGAGGAGTGGAAGATGAGTGGCATGGCTTGGAAAGTAGTAGCCTATAAGGCTTTAACGGCAATCTGAGCATTGAATAGAATTAGATGGGTCAAATGATCAACATATGATAATGCAGAATGTGAAGGTTTTGTAATTGTTTTCTGTGTATTTACAATTACTATCTCCTGCTATAGAAACTTTCTGAACTAATGGAACAAGCAAAATTAGGGGAATATGATGTTATTTTTGTAATTTAAAAAAATATTTTTATAATTATTTTAGAGCTTAGATTACCTTTTAAATTGTTTATAATTAAACTTTAATTCAATTAAATTTAATTTTTTTAACTATTATTAATAAAAAATTATGTCATTCGGCAAATCAAAATAACCAATCTAACAAAATAATTATTTTGATTTGGTTTATTCTGTTATTTGTAATTCAATTACGGTTACAGATATGAAGAATTGGATAAATTCGGCTTGGCGGTTCGGTGACCGAACCGACCAATGTACTTGTCTTCAAAAGAGTGTTTATATCAGGTTGTGTCACGTCATTTTTACAACAAATCAATGAGCATTTGTGATATCAATTATTTTTTTTATCATTAAATATTCCAACATGGCAAACGCTTCACTAGTTTGTTGCATGAATTTTTTATTTTTATCTAAAATTTGTTGCATGAATAACATGGCACAACTATTGCGTTGTATGATTATTCCTCGCAAAAACTAGCAGCAAAGGCACAAAAGAAGAAGGGAAAGGGCAAGATAGACCCTCGTAAAATTAGTGTTGTCCAGTTTAAATTCTAAGATAAGGATCATGTCATGTTAGTTGTGTTATTGTTAAAAAAATTAACACGATTAACTAAATAACATGTTCGTGGTGATCTTAACCGTGTCAATAGGGTCACAAGGGCATTGCAAAGTCTTGATCAAGCTCTGAACAGAAGTTCTCTCTATATGTGTCAAACCTGCAGTCTCTTCATTAAAGAATAATGGCAGGGATAGAGTTGGATTTAAAGTTTAAACCTGTTTGCCATTTGCTCTTCCGCTTATTATGCTAATGCCAGCAATCTTGAATATGTAAAGAGCATTGGCCTTTGGCATATTATGGAATAGAAACTAGCATGGCTGACTTAGCAAATTGCATAATGAGATGGCTTTTTGGACAGACGTGGGAATTGCTTTCTGTTAATATAATCCCAACTCTTATACATAGATCTATTTTCAATATACACTCTAGTTAAAAGCCTTTTGTAATTGTGTTTTTACATAAGAAACTACTGATGTCTCTAGCACGATACTTCAAGCAAAGAAGATGAAGGAACATGCATCACAAACGCAAAATTTGAGAAAATACCACACGAATAATTTTCTACTAAAAAGGGAGCAAAGTGTGCTACATGATGCACAACTGTTAAGCCACAATGTTTTTGCTAGTTATAAACTACCTTTCACACACTAAAACATCATTTAAAAGAATAATAAAAGACAGAAGTTACAAGCCTTCATTGTCTAGTAATCACAATTAGTTTTCTTTCTTTTTTCAGACAAAAGTGTCACCTGCAATTAGTGCCCCCATTAAATAATAATCTGCACTTAAGATCCACAGCATGCTGATCTTTGCGCAGCTTGACCGCCCCCACCAGCTTGGTCGGGTTGATTAATCTTAATTGTTGTAGGCTGAAACATCACAGACCAAAAATTATTCTCAATAGTTAGATTTTTGTTGTTCTTTGCTCTTTTCAATTTGCTTCGAAACAGTTTCAATTACCTCACTCCTCGAGTCTGTATCAGCAAGCCTTTGTTTTATATCCCTTGCTATTGAAAAGAAAACTTGCTCGACATTGAGATTTGTCTTTGCACTCTGCAATAAATAGGCTTTACATGAATACAAAAAGTTGTGCAATTAGCTTCAACATCTGGATATCCTACTTACAGTTTCGAAAAACTTGATTCCATATTCATCAGCAAGTGCTTGGCCCTTGGATGTCGGCACAGCCTAAAAAAAATAATGGCTATAAATGAGAAACATGAGCTTCAGATAATCTGAGAGACAGAAAGAGAGCCCTCGACAGCTTGCCGCTAATAGACTTAACTAACAAGCAAATTTGTTCTCTAGAGAAATTTTGAACTTATGAGTTCAACCTGTGGATAAACCAACATTGCCAAATGAAAGAAATAGAGAGCTTAATAGCGTCTGGCTAGACTTAAATAGAACAAGCTAATTTGCTCTCTGACACACAAAAAAAATTCACGAATAGAATGTATTGATAAACCAACAGCAATAGCAAATGAAAATCGTGAATAACCAATAAGAAAATGGCAAGTATAAGTCAATAAAACAACAAATGCTGAAATACAAGGAGAATACCCTTTTGCTTTCGTCCATGTCGGCCTTGTTTCCCACCAGAATCTTGTTTACATTATCAGAAGCATGTTGTTCAATGTTGCGAATCCAATTTCTGATGTCTGAAAACATTGACAAGCCTTCTAGGTAAGGATACTACGCGATACCAAAAAGGTGCACAAATGCAAAATGCATATACAAATGATGAATGCAATTCCCCAACTATCCACCTCATTGTCGGTGATGTCAAACTATGCACATGGTAATGGTCATGCCATCAATAAGAGAAAGAGCAAAAATGATCCAGACAATGCGCCCAGGAAGAAGCAAATTTGTTTACAGTTTGTATTATTTATAGCGAAATACTATTATGAAAGTTAATCAAATCAAGAATGGAAACTCACTGTTGAAAGATGACTCATCGGTAACATCATAGACCAGCAAAATACCCATGGCTCCACGATAATAAGCTGTAAAAAAGAAAAAAAAATAAGTTACCAGGTGACAAACATGTTAGCAAACAAAACAAGAGAAAAAGACAAAGACAAGAAAAGGAAACAACGTCACAAAACACTATACTGACAGTTTCTAAAATCTGAACTACAAATAGGCCCAAACTAGGAAGGACGGAACATAATAGGCTGATGTGAAACTCACCTGCTTGACTAGACATCTTCACATGGATGTGGCACAAGTTCAGGAGCAAAGTTACAATTAAATATAAGCACAATAATAAAGATTCTAGGTTCCAACATAAATATTCAATTTCTAGGTTTCTTGAATACTGATGTTTAAGACATTCACCAACATACTAATGCTAAAGCATGTGCCTCAGCAAACAATGGGTTATAGAATTCTATGATGGTCTAGAATTCAACTAAGCCTTTGCTAATGTAATCACATAAACTCCCAAACCTTCTGCCCAGGTCACCCTCCTCCAAACTAATTCCATCCGTAATATCATAAACATTTACTATTGAAGAGCCCCGACCCCAAGAGGCTCAGATAAAAGAAAGTATTAATTAGGTTTATCATTTGAATGATTCCACCCAGCAATCGTTCAATGCAAATGACATAGTTGTCAGATATGACCCCAAGTTCAATTCTGTGCATGTGCAATGCGCAACATTAGAAACATCAGAAAGGGAGAATCCACTTCACACAAATGCCGTATCCATTAGTTAAAGTATAAAAATTATACCTACAGAACAGAAACTTACCAGTTGTGATAGTTCGGAATCGCTCCTGACCAGCTGTGTCCCATATTTGGAGCTTAATTCGTTTGCTATCAAGCTCAATGGTCCTTATCTTAAAATCAATCCTGCATTACGAAAAAGCAAAATTCAAACACTAGAGAATTTCTTTCAAACAGAAAAGGAACACGATACAGCTTAAACCATAGTTTTCAAGGAACACAAACCCGATAGTGGTGATAAAACTAGTGGTGAAGGAACCATCTGAGAAACGCAAAAGAAGGCAACTCTTGCCCACACCTGAATAAGTTACAATAACAAGACCAACTCAAATCCTTAGAACTATATCACTCCCAGAGAACTACATAGCAATTTGCATTCTCGAGCAGTCATATAAAAACCGACTAACGCACAAATCAGTCCAGTTCACCAACTAATACTATCATAGCAAGGTCAGCTTAGAGATAGTATAATCTCTAGCTTTATCTTTGTATATCTTTTTGTCAAAAATCTTTCCGCAAGTAAAATCATTAATCTATAAACCGAAAAACCGCTTCGCACAAGTTTACCACAAATACTTAAAATATTAACTATTTTGCTATATTACAATTAATTAAACTACTCATCATCTCCCTCCGTGTATTCCTTCTAGCTACTCAGTTTTCGAATCTTCTCCATATTTCCATTATTATTTTGCTATATAATTAACATTTAATCTAAATAAAAATCATCACATCACACCATACAAAACAAAAAAATCATTCCGAGACCTAATTTTTAATGTTAAAAAATTGACGATTAATGAAAATGCATGATTAACGGGGGGAAAAAAAACTAGGTCGTAAAGATTTTAAATCGTTCAAGAAATCAGATCTTCAGAAAAAGAAAAAAAAAAGAAATAAAAAGAGGTACCGCTGTCGCCGATGAGGAGAAGCTTTATGAGGTAATCGTAATCGGCTCTAGCCCTCGCCGGTGGAGCTGCCATTGCTAAAACAAAGCCGATGACTGTCAAACGATTGAGAAACAGATCGGCGATGAGAGATCTTTAAAGAGAGAGATTTCGGTTTCTTTTTTTTTATTATAAGATTTTTTTTGGTTAGCAAGACACAAACAGTGCCTTTTTTTGTTTTTGATGAATTCTCCACCTATCAACTCCGATTCTGGTGGTGGATTTACTAACGTGCGCCTCCTTTTTTATGTCAGACGTATTTTATGCTTTTGCTAATGTGCGCTAATCTATAGTGCACGTTAGCAATATTATTATTTTGGCTCTCAATCAAATGTGTGTTACTCTTAAATAGACTGTATGTAAGCTTATTATTATTAGGTTTTCTTTTTGTAACATTTATTAACCTTTTGCTATTATCCAATCATTTGCTGACAACTTGTATCCAATTTGTATCTCTCTTTATATATTCCGTTTGGCTATAATATTTAGGCCTAATGTCTTCAAAAAACTCCAACCTTTTAGCCCCTTTTCAATCATATACTGACGTTGAAAATTTGTCAATTTTACCCTATTTTGCATTTTTGTGTTTCAATTGTACCCTGAAAAATTAAATTAACGTCTTTTGCGTTTGGAAATTTGTTTAAAACATTATCCATGTCTCGCATATATTAATTGTATATTTTTAAAATTTATTTAAATTTAGTTAAATTAATTAAGAATTTAAATTAGTGTTAATTTTTTTTGGCAAAACAGCAGTTGTATTAATTTCGGTAAATAGAAGTACATAATGTTTGTTTGTCAGAACTAAATAACATAAATTACAATAATTACTCCTAAAAAGGAGGCTTTAAGAACTTTTTAGCCACTTCATGGGTCATCCAATTACACATTCGCTTAACATATGCAAAGTAAGCGAACGGTATAAAAATTATGACTTCTATTATTGATGGTATATCTTTCTCGTCTTATGTCAGTGTCTCCGCAATTAGTGTTTAATTTGATTATGGTTTTTAGTTAGTTTTTAAAAATAAAGGACTTATTTGTACTTTTTTGAATAAAAAAGAACTTAATTTCATGTTTAGACTTAATTAATTGATAATTTCATCATTTAAGTAAAAAAATTAACAAAAATTAAAATATTGGGGTACAATTGAAAACGGAAAATTCAAAAGTGGGTAAAATTGACAAATTTTCAACGTCGGGGCGGAATTGAAAAAAAAATTAAAGCTGAGGGGTTTTTGAGTGATTAGGCCATATATTTATCATATTTGTCTATTGTCATAAATTAAAAAAATATATCTTAATTTATAATATATTTTTATCAAATGTTCATATTAATTAAAACTATTTTTAGGTTAGATTGGTATTTTCAATCCCATAAAATTATGTATTAATGGAGATAAATTTGAAAAATATTGATAATATTCTCCTAATATTTTATAATAATATTATGGACTAAAAATATTGTAAATGCGATAAATTTTATGATCTTGCGGGAGTAGTTTTATTTTTGACAATTATCAAATCAATCTTTTAAAACTTATTAGTGATTTTCATTAATGACTAGTGTCTATTTTTCGACAAAAAAACTAGTGTCTATTTACGTGTTTTGCACGTGGTTCGTGGTGCAACTCGTTAAATAGTGATCATTATATTTATTATGGATTAGGGTAACTATATTTATGTTTATTTATTTATAAATAATTATTAAAAGTTAAAATAGTTTATTTCATTTGTAGAGAAGCATGTGACTTGCCAATTTTATCAATTGAAATATTTTAGTTTAAAATAAAATTTAAATTTTCAATATTGTTTTGATACAAATTAAAATTTAGATATCAAAATTAAATGTAGGATAAATATTTGATACCATTATGGTTTTTAACCATCTTAATTTAAGATTATGAAGCGTGTAACTCTATACAATTGAGGGAATTTCTTACACTACGCTATTTTTTATTTTATTTACAACTTTACATTATTTTTTTGTCTTTATTTTTATAAATATATTTTTTTATGAAAAATATCTTCTTCTTTTTTAATTTCATAAAATACCTTTTTTCACTTTTTAATAATTTATTCTCTTTTTTATAGATTTTTTCTGATATTTTTTTATTTTTTTATCATATATTTTAGTGTAACTATGGTATATTATAGATAGTGTATCTATTGTGTTTTTTAGTGTAATAATATTAGTGTATATTTATGCCATTTTTATAGTATGTTTATGGTGTACACCATAAAAATATTGCAAATATACCGTAAATACTGCAAATACACTATAAACACTGTAAATGCACCATATATATATATATATATATATATATATATATATATATATATACTAAGAATGGTAGAAATACACTAAAAACATAAATGTACCGAAAAACATCATAAATATACTATAACGTAAATACATTATAAAATACTATAAATACACCATAAATTAATTCGTTTTTTACAAAATCAGTAGCAGTAGAATAAATAAACAAATCCATGAATAAGAGAAAAAAAATAATTATATGAATAATAAAATAAATTTATAAATAAAAAAAATCATAGATTTATAATAAATTATCTACAAAATGTTTAAATTATTACAAAAACCTAAAAAAATATAAAAAAATCTAAAGACGATGTCGCGAAATCCATAGCGCGAACGGAGAACCGAACGGAAGAGACGGATGGAAAAGCGACTGAAGGAGACGAGAAACTCATCGAAAGTAGACGAACGGAAAAACGAATGGAAGAGGCAAACGAAAAAGCAACAGGAAGAGATAAACGAAAATTAAATAGAAAATAAGAAGAAAAAAAAGAGAAAATTTTGAAAAAAAAAAGAAAAAAAGAGAAAAGAAAGTGTGGTTATATAAAATTTTAACCTAAATGAGATAAGGCTTCTATATAATGGGTATTTTTATAAATATGTTTGTTATTAGTGTAGAGTGGAAAATTATGAAAAGATGGCCAAATTTGTTGTAAATATATTTGAAGATAAGATATTTTGAAAATAATTTTTATATAATTTGATTCTTTTTGATCTGATGTTTATATGTAGAATAATCAGCTATTAATTTTATTTTGAAAGTTTATTTTAGTACTTATTTCTAAAATACATGTTTGAGTTGGTTTTGGTTGCAACAGTAAGAATTATATATTTAAAGTAGTTTAGTTTAATTAGTATTATAAACAATTATCTCAACATAATATTTTAAATATAGTAATCTGTTTTTATTAATACTCTAACTTTAATAATTATCATAATAATTTTTTTAATTAATAATTATATTTTATAAAAGAAAAAATTAATAATTAATAATTATATTTTATAAAATAAAAAGGACATTAACATAAATCTACATGTCTCCCTCCCTCCATTCGTACTTTTATATACTAGTTTTTCTCCATTTGTTACGCACGTGAACGATAGTAATATAATCCGTTATTTTAAACTATAATGTTATTTATTTATTCCTTAGTTTTAGTTATATAGTATTACTTATATTTTATTAGAATTGTGTTTTTTTTATCGATTTGGTTTAGTTTAACTTTTTTTTGTAATTGAATTAAATTATTTTCAATTTTGTAAAACTTTAAATTTGTTGGAAATATTCGAAAGTTAGAATTAAATATTAGGAATTGTTTTTGAAGTTTGATGTTGTTGTTATAAAAAAAATGTTTATTTACATGTTTATTTTTTTGTGGCTTAAAAAAATTTAAATGTTAAAACGAGATGTTTGAGTATAGATATAGATGAACAACAAATAAAGCTTATCACATATAAATATATTTATTGGCGTTTAAAAATATTTTATAAATTAAGCGTTACAATAAATAAATAAAAAAGTTGCAACACTTAATTAAAACACTGATAATAAAAATAGAATCAGTACAAAAATAATTACATACAACAACTTAATTTTCATTGCTCAAATATGTCAATTTATTTTTCAATCGGATATTTTTTAAAAAAAAAAATAACTCTGTTTTTACTGTGAATAAAAAATACTCTATAATATAGCATATAATTAAGCGTTGCTATCGATGATATAAAACAATTTTATAATTCTTCTACAAAAAAAAAACAATTTTATAATTAATGATATTCAAAAAAAAAACTTTAAAACTCAAGACTTATCGGTATTAGAAGGAGCGGTTTTACCGGTTGAGCTAAGTCATTTTTTTTAACATGTTTGATTAGATAAGAGCATCTCCAATACAATGCTAAAATGAAGTGCCAATGCTATAATTTAGCATTTAATTTTAAAATGCATCTCCAATGCAGTGCTATAATTTGTGCTAAATTTAGCATATGCTATATCACATGCTAAATTTAGCACAGACTATAGCATATGCTAAAATTCAACAACCAATAGCAATTCACTATTAATTACAATTTTACCACGGTTATTTTTTGCATTTATTATTTTAACCTACTTTTTTTATTTTTTTTACTTTTTTCATTTTAATTTTTGTGCTTCTATTTAATTTTACAACATCGATTTGATTTTTTAATAGTAGACCAAACATCAATATAATAAAAAAAATAAATAATTTATTTTTATATAATTCATCGATTCTTTTAATTATATCTTTTGAAAAGTTCATTATAAATTAAAAAAATATTACATAAATTTTAGTTTAAAATATTTAATTAAAAAAATTATTAAAAAATTAGCAATTAATAAAATTAAGAGATAATTATCTTAATAAATAATTATAACATTTCTTTTTAACTTTGTGCATTGGTAAAATTTGAAATGCTATGCTATCTATAGCATTTTATCACTTTTTCATGCTAAATTTAGCATAAAAAGTAGCATCCCATTGGAGATGCTCTAAATATAGAAAAAACGAAGAAGTACGTGGCTACGGCTTTTTTTCATTTTAAAATACCCTTGTTTAGTTTATGAAGTCAATTTAATTACTCATAGAAGGGACGTTACTAGATTCATGAACTAATCATTTTTGATAATCTTTGCACATGTAAATTAATACTCCCTCCGTCCCACTCTAATTGACAAAATCTAGAGTTTTTGGTGTCCCATTTTAATTGACAAAACTAATATAACTACTCCCTCCGTCCCATTTAAGAAGGGACATATCCCATTTTTATTTGTCCCACTTAAAAAGGCCATATCGTGTTTTTTGTGCCAATTTATATGAATTTTCCTTTTTTACCCCCTTTTCTCTTTCCATAATTAATGACTATTAGTCTATACCCAAAATAAAACACTATCATAAATAGGGGTAAAATAAGAAAACACTATAATAATCAATGCTTTCTTAATATATGTGAAAAAGTCATTTGTCCCTTCTTAAACGGGACGGAGGGAGTATAATTTTTTCCTTTAATTTTTCATCTTTACCCTCATTTAAAGTCATGGCCTTTATGGGAAAATGGTGAATATTTATTGAAAATTTGACTAATATACTAATAGCATTAATTAGGTCTATTATCAATAGAAGGGTATATAAGTAACTCTCTATGTCATTTATTAGTTTGTATTGATTATTGTAATTTAGTTATTTTGTCAATTAGAGTGGGACGGAGGGAGTAATTAATAATTTTATGATGTTAGACTACCAATCATTCCATTCTGTAATTAGTTTTGTTGAGTTTGGTATATTTATATGACAACAAAGTCTACTCTTTAAAATTCTCATGTATAATTTAAATTTTTTTATTTTCATACATAAACTATCACTTTTTTTTCAAATTCATGCATGGTGTTGAGGTGTCATTTTATTGGTGTAAAGGGACCTCCATCCTAGCTAGCGAATTACACCAATGGAGCCGGTGACAACTCAGCACCGTGCATGAATTTGAAAAAAGTGGTAGTTCATGCATGAAAATGAAAAAAATTAAACTACGAAAGTAAAATGAGAAAATGTGTAAAATTAGTGAATTTTTATGACATTAACCTTTTTAATATCATTGTCCATTTTTTATTTTTGGTGATGATACTATTTCTAATAAATATAATTTTTAAAAATTAAATTTTTTATATTATATTTATTTAAAATTCACTAATTATTGTTATTGTTATTTTTTAAAAAAAAATAATAATTATTATTGCAGTTAATAAAGTAAATGAAGATAAATTTATAAATTATAAATATTAGTACAATTTTTAAAACTACGTAAAAGTAGTAGAGTAGACAATTATAGTGGAAGAAGATAAAGTATTAAAATTCAGGATTAACTATAAAATCAAATTAAAATCACCGACATATTCATTTATTTTTATCCAAATCCATCCTATCCAAAAACTCATCCTACCACCAACTTAAATAGGCTATTAATTAGCTATGACACTCTAATTTAGACCCTCCTATCATTAAAATTTCTTCAATTTTAAAATTGGTTGCTAGATCCCCTAAATTTTATCTAATGCTCAACTAAATTCTTTTTACCATAAATTGACCAAAAACTTTTAAAATCTATTAGAATTATTAGTGGGAGTAATTATTAATTATAAATTAGTGAGAATGTGACAACCCACATATTTATGAAAGTGTTTAGATTCAACCATGACCTAATAACTAGAACTAGTTAATAGGTGGTTGAACCTTTACACTTATAAACTCATTTATATTTGTTCTCCTAAGCAATGTGGAATTATCTTTAACACTCTCCCTCAAGTGCAACCGAGACTGGACATCCGGTTGTCACTTGAAATTGACTCCCCCTAAAACTGAAACTTTTTGATTTAATTAAAAGCAGCGGTGATACCGGACCAGGCCGTTAGGAATGAACATCCAGACGGACAACTGGCAAATTAAGAATCCGGGCCAAAACCTACTGAAATTTTTATTTAATACGCAGCGGCAATACCGGACCGAGCCGCTGGGACTGGACATCCATACGGACAACCGGTAAATTAAGAATCCAAATATTAGTTGGAGTAATTATTAATTATAAAATGGTGAGAATGTGACAACTCACATGCTTATGAGAGTGTTTAGATTCAACCATGACCTAATAACTAGAACTAGTTAATAGGTGGTTGAACCTTTACACTTATAAACTCATTCATATGTGTTCTTCTAAGCAATGTGGGATTATCCTTAACAGAATCAATAAAAAAATAAAATCAAACCAACCAACTAAATCTAAAATCACCCATCTAACCAACCAAACTTAAAATCACTCATCTAACAAACTAAACCTAAAGTCACCTATCTAACCAACCAAATCAAATCTAAAATCACTCATTTAAGCAAATCAAACCTAAATCACTAATTGACCCATCAAATTATTCAATCAGAAACCACCACCCACCGCCGCCATCTTTTTTCCAGTCACCGCCACCAACAATCACTGAAAATAATTCATCCAAAAATTAAATAAATAATTAAAATATTTGTTTACATTTTAAATAAATAATTTTTAACCTTTCAAAAATATTTTTTTAAAACTGAAATCTTCTTCCGTTAAAAAAAATGGTAGGATTTTTTTGACCGGAGGTTGCAGAGACGGTTTCCAGTCTATGGCGGTGAATGGATAGTTATCTATTTTAGGTTTTATTAGATAATTTTAGTTTTGATTTAGTTGAATAAATGGTTTATATTGAATTTATTTGGTTGGTTGACTTTAGATTTGGTTAGATTAGGTTGGATGTTGGATGTATTTGGATGGATGATTTTAGCTTTAGTTAGATTGAGTTTGTTTGATTTTTTATTTATATCAGAAGTATTTTGGGCATTTTTAGAAAAAAAATGAGAGTAGGGGCGGTTTTGGAACAAAAAAAAATTAGTTGATCATTAAATAAAGTTAGAGAGTAGTGGTCAATTTTAAAGTTGAGAAAATTTAATGATAAGGAAGCTTAAATTGGAGTGTTATAGCTGATTAGTAGCCTATTTAAAACTTTTTCATAATAATATGAGGACCCTATAGATACTATTGATTGCAGCACCCTAAAAAAAAGAAAAAAGACTAATGAATGTATGTCATAATGTTATTTATACCATCAAATTACATCTCATTATTAATTTTATAAATAATATTAATTTTATAATTTCTATCTATGAGCAACATAATGCTCACGATTGATATAAAAAAACTGAGCCAATTTTCTCATATATTCATAGTCTTTTTTATTTGAAAATCAAATAATTTAATTTTCTATTTTTTATTTCCGTCAATGATTTAGTCATTCAGTTTATTTTTATGTTAGTCAACCAAATTAACGGACTAAAGCAAAAAAATGATGTGGTCTTCCATTTTTATGTTTATCTACAATTTGATTCCTCAAATTTAAAATTAATTTTTTTTGCCATAAATATAAATCGAATGCTAGAGTCTCAATTGTTAGTAGTTAAAAATTTAATGCCACCATATTATCATTGGGGCTTTACGTTTGTCCCTTAATAGATTAATCTCTTAAGATGTGAATGTGCAGGTTTGAACCCGGAACCTCCACTTCATGGGAGAGAGCCTCCACCACTAAGTCACACCATTTAGTTCAAATTTGAAATTAATTTACCTTTTAATTTTTTGACGTGGTTTATTAACACCATAAATACACTGAGAGACTATATTATAGACAAAATTAAAAATAAAATATCAAATCGTTTAATTTTTAAATAAGAGAGTGCAAAATGTAAATTATGACAAATACAGAAAGGTTTTAAAATAATTTGCTCAAAAAAATTTCATATAACAGGTAACATCCCAAAAAGATTCAGAGTCCATACCTATTATATTGTGTGTTTACCATAATAATGCCAATAATTGGAGAAAAGCTTACGTGTTTTTCTAAGTATGCCATTAGGAATTGCTGTTCACAGTTGGCACTCAATGAAAGTAACATCTTTTCTGAGTTGGCATTCAATCATCATCAATTTGATGCTCAAAAAAAGCTCTAAGCAACAACTCTCGTATTTTATTTTTTTACTTAAATTTTATAAAATATAATTTAAGGGAAATTTATAAATTGAAGAATTTATAAGGTTAGGAATCGGAATCGGAATCGGAATCGGAATGAGAAGGAATGGGAATGAGAATGATTGTTTTCATTTTTTGTTTGGTTCAAAATTAATGTGGGAATGGATAAAGTTTAATAAAAAATATTTATTATTTATAAAAAATATTTTTTTTATAAAAAAAAATTAAAAATTTTTAAAATTATTTTAAAAATCTCTCTTTTATTACCGCTCTCCGTGGGAAGTTTTCGATTCCGCCCATCCCTTCTTATGAGATTTCTATACCACCGTCTTCTATAGCAGGGGATAGGCCGACAAGACTAGCACCGCTTATTTCTCCATTGACCCATACCCTATTATCTTCTTTCTCTATAGGGGATGTGAACGGAGAATCAACGAATATTTATCGGAAGATAGTCGGAAAATAGAAAGGGAGAAAACCCGCTGCTCTAGGATGAAGTTCGATATGGCCAGGAAGGTCAAAGACTTAGAAAAGTTAGGTCATCAAGTTCCAGAATTGCTCATCAAAAGTATATTCTTTTACTTCCTAAAGCGAGCAGGCCCCCTATCCCACACCAGCCCCCCTGTCCAATTCCTTGAACAGGGCCTCGCCTTTAATGGCTACTATAGAAGAGAAAAGGGTGATGACCACTTTACTTACGACATTTCCTACTCAATCATATAACCAGACTTTTAGTAAAGTACAGACGGAAAAATAGGGAATTTCTGAACTTCATTAAGGAGTTAAACATTCAAAAGCAAAGCAAATGCGCCTTAGCCCTATTCGCCCGATTCACCGATAGTGTTGTTCGGGGAAGATCTTTTTTATTTATTACTTAGTCTTTGTCTTTACTTTAGCCTATACTATGATCTTTTTATACTATGCATCTCTATTACTAGTACCTCCCAGTGAAGCTTCTTTGGCTTGAAGACCGGAAAGAGGACAAGTGTCCCGCTATAGGAGAGACTTTTTGCTTTCCAACCTATGACGCTTTGTCAAGGAGGAGCTCCATTTCAAGGGATGGCTTGCTGGGACGTTCAAGAAAAGGTCTCATGGACAAAAAAGAATGCGGGTCTAAATAGGCTAAAGACCACAAAACGGAATCAAAAGACAGGCCTACGTTTTCTTCTTCTCGTGAGTTTACCCGGTTCCTTTCTTCAGATATAGATAAAGAACTACATCCGGGGCCGTCAAGCACTCATCTCTTAGAAGACCAATACCTTTTAATATACCCTTCCTCTCTCCTTATCATTTCTAATATACCCTTATTCTTATTAGGCAACTCCACTATTTATCATATTTCTTAATTATAGAATCGCTTCTAGTACTCCCTGTCTAATCTTGATTCTCCTTTACAGACCTGCAGACCTTACATACATACGCAATTCCTCGATTCATTAACGTGCTAGTTTGAAGCTCAAAACAACGACTGGGGAATTCTCAATCTTCCATCAATCTTTGTAAAAAACCTCTTTTCCTATAGAGGTAGGAACAAGAAAAGCAGGAATGGTACCAATGGCGTGGATTCCTATTGCTTTTTTTCCAACTGGGATTAGTGAGACCCGAAAGGTAAAGACAAAAAATCTAAGACACTGTTAGGTGACCTGCCATCTACGACCTGAAATGGGGACTTTCTAGTAGACCGATTTATCAAACTGTTATAAGCGAATCGAATTCCGCTTGGAATAAAAACCAGTACTGAGTGGTTCTCTTTTCCCCTGCAATTAAAAAAAATATTTTAAAAAATCAAAAAAAAATTATTTTGGAAAATATTTAAAAAATTATCTTTAAAAAAAGATTAAAAAATTATTTAAAAAAATTATAAAATTATTTTAAAAAAAATTATAAAATTATTTTAAAAAAATTATAAAATTATTTTAAAAAAATTATTTTTAAAAATAAATATTAAAAAAGTTTTTTTTTATTATTTTAAGTATGTTTTTTAAAAATAGTTTTTTTAATAATTATATATTTATTATTTATTATTAAAATATTTTGTTAAATTTTGATTCTCATTCCAAAAATTCCATTCCCATGGGTAAGGGGGGAATGGGTGATTCTCATTGAAGGGGTAATCACATTCCCATTTTCTATTATAATTTGACAAAACAAACATAAACAATGGGAATCATTTCCGTTTTCATTCACATTCTCATTCTCTTCTTTTTGTGCCGAACCAAACGGCCCCTGTTTGTAAAACGGGTGGCAACTCAGTTTTAACATGGTTATTTACTTGTAGTTCATGCTCCTAATTTGATAGTTAATTAAGAATTTACAAAGGACAAAATTTAAGGATCTAATTAAATAAAAATAAAGTTAGAGGGTAGAATTGTAGAAAAAGGTAAAAGTTAGGGATTCCAGTATGGGACCTTTAATGTAAAAACAATGGAGTATGTTAAATAAGTCTTACTGGTCGGTCCGTGCATGGGCTAAATTAGATGGCATTATTGATGCAGGAAATTACATATTAGGAAGATTCCTTAATTAATGGGTGTTGTATAAGCTCATTTATACATTAGATCAATTTAGATATGAAATACACATGTGAAAAATGAAAAAAATATAAATATAAATTTAATATCCTCAAATATAATTAGAAAAGTTGAGAGAGGGTTTTGAATTTGTTTCTTATTTTCTGTTTTTGTTACAGGTCTATCCGATAAATGATTGAATTATTGGAGAATATTATTTAAAAAGAATAAAAGATTGAATTATTAGAGAATAAGTTTGCATCATAACATAAGAAATGAAATGCCGACACTTTGGTAATATATTGTGTACACTTTATTGCTGGTCTAATTGGTACACCAAGGGAATGCCTTTCTCTATATCTATCCCATCAACCTCATTCTTCACACCCACACCTCAGATACCCCAAATATTTTCCCTACGACCTGGCGTAACGCCCACTAACTTAACATTCACCCCGGTAATTGATAAGGATAACTATAAGAATTACAGATATGAAATATATGTACATATCTTTAATACTGTTACAGTACTAGATAGCCATCAAAGTAGTATAGTTAGACTATGACTCATTTATGTATCCTATATATAAGCTTGTACTTCACACCATTATAATCTATCTGAGTATCATAATTCTACATGGTATCAGAGCCCTACAAGAGTTGAACACCTAAAATGGTAAACGATCAAGCGATTGTTCCTGCAAATTCTATAGCAGACATGAATCTTCCAAACGCCAACTTCACTACTCATCTTTCAATCAAACTCAACACAACAAATTACCTTCTTTGGCAAGCACAACTATTGCCTCTACTACGATCATATGATCTGGCAAGCCATATTGATGGCGATATCCACCCTCCACCAAAAACAGTGAATGAACAACCAAACCCTCTTTATCAACAATGGTACAAACATGATCAATTAGTTCTTACTTGGATCATTGGCTCTGTCTCAGAAAATTTCCTTTCTCAACTCGTAAATGTTTCCTGTGCTCGGGAAGCATGGCAAAAGCTTTCTACAGCTTATGCATCTAGTTCTAAGGCTCAGATTCGAATGATTAAATTTGCCCTTTTTCGTCTTCAAAAGGATCACTGAATCAATTGCGTCATATGTTCAAAGAGCCAAATCTATGTTTGATCAACTAATTGCCTTGGGCAACTCAATTCAAGAGGACGATCTTGTCCAGATAATTACTAATGGCTTAGACTCTACTTATCGTCCATTTACTCGTTCTTTGGAAAACCGTCTCGATACGGTTGGATTTGATGATTTGTATGGATTGTTATTAAGCGAAGAATCAAGTTTAACTAATGAATCTATGAAAAGCAATGTTGTTCCTTCTGCTTATTCTGCTTATTCACCTCATAATACTGCTGCTGCACCATACCCCTCAATTGGCGGTCGGTCTGTCTCCTATAACCGTGGACGGGGTGGTCGTGGAAGAGGCAGAATGAACCAGCCCTTCCGTGCCTTTGGTGCGACGGGAAACTCCTGGCGTTCCTCCCATCAGCCAAACCAGCTCACTAGCACATGGCAGCATCCTACTCGCAACTTTGCAGCTGATCCGATGACAATTACATGCTATAACTGCTATGGAAATGGTCATTATGCAAATACTTGCTCGTCTCCGAAAATTCGACGTGATTCCAGACAACCTACTCAGCCCGCAACTCACCTTGCCTTTGCCACACCTACCCACATGCAGCCTTCACATATTCTGAACCAGTCAAACCAGCCTTGGATATTGGATTCGGGTGCAACGCATCACTTGACTTCGCAAATGGACAATCTTTCTGCCTCTACTGAATATACAGGCCCAGATGGCATCAAACTCGGAGATGGTAAAACTGTTCCCATAACTCATATTGGTTCCTCTTCTATTAATATTTCTGGTTCATCTTTTTATTTAAATGATATTCTTAGAGTCCCGAAAGCATGCGAGAATTTATTGTCTATATCTTCGTTTACTAATGCTAATCAAGTTTCTATTGAATTCTTTCCGTGTTATTTTCAAATTAAGGATATCCGCACGAAGCAGGTGCTCCTTTCCGGCCCGAATGACAATGGTCTCTATACTGTCTCTGTGATGCCGAACCATGATGTTTCTTCTTCAAAAGCAGCCTTCAAATGTTCTTTGTCTACTTGGCATGCCAGACTAGGCCATGCCAATATTCGCACAGTTCAGCAAGCTTTAGCTAGTTCAAATATCTTAGTTGATAATAAATTTGATTTATGCCATGCTTGTAGCATTAGTAAAAGTCATAAATTACCCTTTTCTGTTTCTGAAACTATTTGTGATGGACCTTTAGATTTGATAAGTTCAGATGTTTGGGGACCCTCGCCGGTTTCTTCGGTTGATGGGTCTCGCTATTATGTTCTTTTTCATGATCATTACTCTAAATATTGTTGGATTTACTTTTTGCGGAATAAATCTGATGTCTTGAATACATTCATCAAATTTCGTCATGTCGTTGAAAAATATTTTGGTCGTTCCATCAAAGTGTTTCATTCAGATTTAGGAGGAGAATTTATAGCCTTAAAAACTTATCTTTCTGACAATGGAATTACTCAACGTAGTGCCTGCCCCAAAACACCTGAACAAAATGGGTCGGTTGAACGTAAACATAGGCATATTGTTGAAACGGGTCTTTCTTTGCTTAATCATGCCCATGTTCCTCAAAAATATTGACATACGCTTTTGACGCTGCACTTTATGTTATAAATCGATTACCCACCTCTGTCATAGCTAACAAAGCACCCTACACTAAGTTGTTTAATTCAATTCCTAAATATGATGAACTACACGCTTTTGGTTGTCTTTGTTATCCGTGGCTCCGACCTTATGCTCAACATAAACTATCACCCCGCTCGTCGGCTTGCGCTTTTCTTGGTTATAGTAAATTACACAAAGGTTTTATCTGTCTTGATTTATCATCTCTGAAAATAATAACTTCCCGCCATATCATTTTTGCAGAATCTGATTTTCCATTTAAGAAGACTTATGATGCTTTGCACTCTCCTGCACAGCCAAATGCTGCTCCAATTACCATATTATTGCCAACTCTTCAAACAAATCCCAACCACGGCACAAATACAAGAGTACATCGAGTTCCTTAGTCGACAACTAGCATTCCTTCAACAGGTCCAACAAGGTCATATCCTACCTCCCCCTCATACCGTCTCTCGACAAAACACCACACCCCTGTACGTCCCAACAGCACCCACTTATCCTCTAGAGTTTTACCAAGGACAAACAACCCCCGAGGAAGCCACCCCTGAAAAGAACCAGCAAGAACATCAAATCCCGAGGAATGAACACATAAACCAAATCGGCCATAGAGCACTTAAAGAGCCGAGAAAGACTCCAAGATGAGTAGAAATCGAGGAAAGTGTACACAAGCGCTCCCCCCTCCCCAATTATCAAAAAAATAATTGGTACACAAAATCAAACCTTTTCATTTTCTCTTAATAAATCTAACTAAAAAAAATTCGACAATTTTAGTTCATATGTACTAATTAATCAATTCTATCTCAATCTTAAATTATTGTATGATATCGTTTTCGCTATTTTGAATCAAAACGACATCAAATAAAGGCTGTAAAATACAAAAAATAGAATAAAATTTAAATAAAATTTTTAAATCGTAAAAAAATGCTAAAATTTGAAATTCTATATATAAATAACTTATCTAAAATACACATCTTTAAATATGGTAAGAGAAAGAGATAGCACAATACTATCATAAACTTTCAATATTGCAATTTAAAAGGATTTTACTTTACACGAGCGAGATTGGGATGAAATGACAAACTTGTTTTATTTAGAGACTTTAGGTTCAAACTCTAAATATAGAATGATTTTTAAAAAAAAATAATTATTTTTGGTCTTAATGAGTTCTATCCAACTCGATCCATAGTAGTCGGAACAGTGTTATGGACATCCGAACTTAGCTGTAAAAAAATCTTACTTTACAAGTATCCCACCAATCCTACTGTATACTAATAGTAATAAATTTCATTTGGTTTTATAAGAAAAAAATAAATATATAATATTAATTTAATTTAATTTAATCGAAGTGAGTTAATAATTCAAATGATATAAGCGCTGAGCAGCAAACTGCTAAGCTGTGAGTTCAAGTCTTCTCACAAACGCGCTCTCTCTCCAATTATCAAGACAAAACAAAATGCACATTTCTAACGGTAAAAAAAACAGAGCATAAAGTCCACCGAACAAAGAAAGATATTACACAATGCCATGAGAAACTTCCAATAATGGAATTTGAAAAAATTCCTACATTTCACCAAAAGAGTTGAAATGAAGTGGTAAAGATTTCCTCCGTATGAACTCGAATTCGAACCCTAAATATAAAGTAAATTTAGAAAAAAAATGAATGAATTTTATCGTCTTAACAAATTCTATCTGATTCAATCCGAATTAGTCAGGACAGTGCTCTTGACATCGGACGATACCTATAAAACAATTTTCTGAACTATGAGTATCCCACCAATCCTTTTATAGTCTATATATTAATAAAAATAAAAAGACCAAAACAAAAAAGTAAGTTAAATAAAATAATGGAGCAAGTTAATGCTTAAAGCATATGCTAGGAAGATCCTCTACCCACAAACCAAAAGCTTTATGCTTTTAAAATCCAGCAATCTCTCATTCATTCATTCTCTTTCTCAAAATCATCATTTTGGTGTTCATGAAATTGTGATGATGTCTAGGGTTTGTCACAGTCAGAGCAGTGACTGTGAGATGAGTGATGAAGAGGGTGATGAAGATCATAAAGATTCATTAATGAAGTTTGATTGATATATTGTTTTTATATATCAGTTGGGCAACTAAGCACCCTTTGGCAATTAGTTTTAGTTTTTTTGTTTTTGGTATTTTAATTAATATGTTGAGGTGTATCAAATGATGTTGTTATTATTACTAGAGATTGCTTTTTTTGTTTGTTGACTGGAGTTTGCATGTTAAACTTTGATCTAGTGTATTTTTTTTTTGTTTTTTTTTTGAAAGTTTTGACAAATTGATGGTTTCTTAATTATTTGATGAGGTTATTTCTTTAGTGAATCATCAATACAATGTAGCTTAGTTCAAATGAAGGTTAACTAACATTTGTTTTCATGCTCTATAGCAGCATATGCCCTTCATTTGTATATTTTTTGTGTTAGATTGGAGGCCTAAAGAGCCGCGTGAGCTAGGGGTGACAATTGGTCGGTTCGGTCAAAACCGAATCGACGATCCTCAAATCGAATTAACCGATAGACAGAAAAGTTAAAATCAAACCGACCGAGTAAGAAATTCTAACTGAAACCAACCAAATAAAAAGGAAAAAAGTTCCAAATTGATCATGTCACATAAATTTGTGGAGCAAGATAACTACTCACAACAACAAAAACAAGGGTCCATATGCTTGCATTATCAGGATATAAAAATAGATATAATCATTCCTTTTACAGCAATATGTTGCTTTGAATAAAACTTGGTCACCTAATTCTCAGTGGAAAGAAATGTAGAAACAGTTCATGAAAGGTTGATAACTTGCTATGTTGGAAAAGAAACCAATTCTAACTAATCACAGAATAAGAATACTGGCATTAGCACTAGAGTGGGGACCTTATTCTGTTTGATAATGAAGAATAGAAGAATTTGTTCTCATATTCCAAAATGAGCAATTGCAATTGCTCTCCTAAACTTACTATTTTGTGGGGATAGGCCAGTTTTCAATGGTTAAAATCCGAAAAAAATTGGTACACGTTATATGTAAATATGGAACTTTTAGAAGAATTTGATCCAAATTGCTCTCGTAAAAAAATTAAATCTAGAGGATATAAAATTAAGTCAAATTGCTCTACAATCACATCATTTAATAATTATTTTTGTTATTAATTGGGCTAGAGTTGAGCTTGAGAAGCTTGGAGGTCATTCAAACTCAGAATTTTAAGAATTTAAGCTCAAACCAGTATTACATACTCAAAAAAGTTCAGGTTTCCATAACTCATGCCAGGCTCATTTAAACCAATAATTTCTCTATTGGGCATACGAAGATGTTTCCGACTAGTATATAATTAAGATCAAGTATTTTCATTGATGAAAAGCCAATACACAAGGTATTATATAACGAGAAATAGATGAATGTGATTTTACTAGCACTACCAAACATAAACATTTGCAAATAAATGCCGAAATTGTAATAAACAATCATTTACCAAGATTATCTTTTAAGGTTCAACTACTTAAAACATCATATAGCGCTTAATATAATTTTAAACCATACAACCCGCAATGTTACCTCGAGTTCAAAAAAATGCAAAAACAAACATTGGATGAACCACTAAGTAATAAGACAACAAAAATTCTCGAAAGATGTTATCAATAGAAGAAACCGAGTACTTTGCCTCCAACATTCTTTCTCCTAGCTTCTTCATGATCCATAATACCAGCAGATGTTGTCAGAACGATATAGCCAAACTGCATACAGTGATTATCAGAAATTATACCATTGGAAGATAGCAATAACATATAATCCTACAATATAATGAAACATATCTTGTGAACTACATTAAGAAGAACCCTATAAAATTGTCGCCGATTTAACATGTAGAGCACATTCAAACATTGATGCACAAGTAACATCAATGAAAATGACTATTAAGACGGCAAAGAACCCTTGTGTAAGAAAAATAATATGCTCCGGTCAAGAGCTTAAAAACACAACTGAATAGAAACTTCCAATTTACCTAGTGGAACTACATGTGAAGATCATATTCATTCAAACTAAAGTTCCCTTTCTCTCTCATGTTTAGTGTAAAATATTTCTTGCAAAGACTCACCTGTCTTGAAGGGAGCAACCTAGCAGTCCATCCTTCAATCTCCTTGACTCCGACATCGAAACGAGGACTGATGACACCACACTTGTTCAACCTTCCGTTGAGTTCAACCACAATCTTTCCAGATCGGTGGTCATCTACATACTCAAACTCACCAATATATTCTGCACATACAATTAGGCAATTTAAAACACAGGGAAGGACGCAATCCTTTTGCAAGATATGATTTCCAAAAGCAAAATTTTAGAACTAACCATGCTTCTGCATAACCATAAGAAATTTGATGATGACTTTAGAGGATGGCCTGATCATAACCTGACGTTTACCCCTTTTCTCAGCATTATACATGCTCTTAAGAGCATCATTCAAAACGCTGATTCTCACCATTCTTCCAAATGCAAACTAACTGCAAATTATACACGTAAAATCAAATTAGAGTTCAAGAAAGAAGGAAATCATGGGCTATGCACTGCAGTCAACACAGAAATGAACCTAACTACAGCGAACATAATACAGTATATCCAAAAAAGTACAAAATACACAAACATGAAATTGAAGAACATATTAAATAAAGTCACACTTAATATTAAATTCTATAATCTCAGCTTCAGTTATTAAAACATTAACACAGAGATTTATTTGCACAAAAGAGAAAATTTACATATTTTCATGACAAACTTTTGAAATGGACACCAAGTCAGAACTTATATTATAAAGTTGGTAATGATTGTTCAAGTGATTCAAATCAAAAAAACAAAGACCCAAAACCACTGCAACAGGCCATTAAAAAAGACCTAAACATTTTAACTAAAAATAAAATTAGCCAAATGCAATTCTTAGTTATACATGATAATATTAATATGTAGCATGATCAAACAGTGCCAAGAACATAACTTACAGTACAAGAATTATAATATTTTTTGCCTAATAGATCTAAAGATATTCATTACATAAGAAATGTATATATGAAAGAGGCGTTTACCGGAGACACAACAGCGGCTGCGTGCGTTAGAAGATGAAGTTCAGAGACGATGAAGCAGCAGCTGGTGCTAGGGTTTTGACATTACAGGCATTTTAAGTGAAACAGACGGTCTTTATTTAGGGCTTCTTTGGATTAAGATGTGTTTTACTAAATTACCCTTTTAAAAATGATTATTGGGCCGGGCTATTTACCTGGGTACTATGCAGGTCTTGGAGTCCAGTTCATTTGTACTGATAGTAACGACATTCGAGGCTAGCGATTTGATCTCAATGTTTACCTGGACTCGAGTTCAATGAAGATTAAAAATAATTATTAAGGAATTATCATATGTAATCTAAAAATTATTACACTATTAAAAGATAAAATTCAATAAAGGATATAGGGAACAAATAAAAAGAAAACAGCCTAACTAAAACCATAAACAAACTAAAATCGAAGCACAGCTCTCTTAACAGTTTGAGCTAAATCATGTGCTAAAACATTAAAACCTCTAAGAGTATAGTAGAAGGTACAACCAATGAAAAGTTCCTGAAGATGCCAAATATCTCTACATATTCCCCAAGCTGCCGAAAGTTGAGATTAAAGAGAGTTAACAGATTGAATAACCTGAAGTGCATCCCCTTCAAATATAACATGCTGCCAATTCTGAGAATAAGCCCACTGCATAGCTTCACGAAGAGCTAAGAACGCAAAAATTCCAGAGTCCCAGATAGAACAGAAAATAGCACTAAACTTTGCCACAACATAACCTGCATTATTGCGAGCTACAGCTGCTATTGTTCCAAACTTAGCATGTTGACAAGTAGCAGCATCAACATTGATTTTAATCCAATTTTCAGGAGGTAAAGAAGGCATAGCAGCAGTACCACTTGGTAAAGTCCTCTCTTGAGAGATTAAAAGAGATTAGGAATAAATAAACTATTGACAAGCCTGAGAAGCTAACCTGAGAGTAAGACTTTGTGGAAATGAATTCCTGATTAAAGATGATAGCATTTCAGGACTTCCGCAATTGCCATAAAATAAAACAGAACAACGTGAAAGATTCCATAGATGGATCCAACTGTTGAATACCAGAACAAACTTTTAACCATAAGTTTGGAAAAGAAGTTGATTGCATCCAATACGCTCTAAGAGATAAAGGTGATAAAAACCAAGTATGTTGAGAAAAAGTGCAAGTAAAAAACAGGTGACTTAAAGTCTCAATCTGCTGACAATGAGAGCACAAAGATTACACCTGAAACCGTTGTAATAACTGATCCCTAGTAGGTAAGGCATTATGAAGACAACGCCAGATAAAGAAACGAATCTTAGGAGGAATTGGAGCATGCCATAGAAATTTCCAGTTTTGAGTTGAAAAACCTGCTACAGGGGACAAATCTGATGCATGTTGTTTATTAAAAAGATAATGATATCCCGATTTAACTGTGTACTTCCAGTAGGATTACAATTCCAAATTAACCTGTCAGCATAATCAAAAGTTGGCAGAGGAATAGATAAAATATAATCAACATCCTGAGAGATGAAAAGCTGACCAAGTAATTGAACATTCCATTGTGGTGAATGCTGAGAGAGAAGACCATTTACTAAAATTGGAACTGTAGAAGGATCAACACCTGGAAGTATGGGAGGAAAGGAAACTGAGATGGAATCCAAGGATCATGAAGACAATGAATGGATTTGCCATTATTGCATTGTCATCTTAACCTCTCTTTTACAAGAGAAGCTCCAAATTTAAGACTTCTCTGATCCCAAAAAGGTCTGGAACCCAAAGCAGCTGTAAATAGGTCCCTTATGGAAAAAAATTGGCCTTATAAACCTGATGACTTACTAAAGCATAGTTTTTTCCAAGAGAGCCAATGATATCTATGTCCATTCTGTATCTGACCCCACCAGAAATGAGAAGTGAGACTGTTAGTACGTGAAATCATTAGAATAATAATAATAATATCTGACGTGTTACTACTACGTTATCTATTATGTTATCTAATGTTAGATGAAATCATTAAAATGGTAATAATTTAATTCGTTTGCATCTTACGCATAAAATCATTGAAATCAGTTTTTCTTTAAATTCTAAAAAAATATAATAATGGCGGGCATTAATGGTAAAAAAATCACATTCATACGTCAATTATGAGCAATTAATAGTTAAATGCTTAAACTTCAAGACGTTGATGAGTTAATAAGCCACGTCTAATTTAAGTGAGATTACAGGTGCAAACTGTACTCATATATGCGGCCATTTAAAATTTGGTGATAATCTTTGTCTCCCGCAAGATACCTACACGCCTCGAGTGAATTAGTCTGAATGTGGAAGGGTTTAAAGGTGTCTTCTCATAATTGAGACTTATTCAGAAACCGACGTAAGTAGTAATTTGTCCCTTCAACTTGTAATAAATGGGTAATTAACACATAAATGAAAAAAAATAGAGAAGGTGGATATTTTTGGGTGATTAAAGCTAAACAAAATAGTCAAAGGGCTCAAATGATAAAATTGAGGGTTTATTTGCTTTTTATGAAACTTCAGGAACTTAATTGCTCAAATGATATAGTCTTGCAACGCCGTTTGGTTTCTGAGAAAGCTCAAGAAAATGGCAAAAAGACATAGCTTGCAGCTCTTTGTTAGCAGTACTACCTCTCTCCCCTTAAATAATTATTATACATCTAAGTCGTAACTTCTGATTCTTGGATTTCTATTTTGTTAATAGGATTATCATCCTACATCACAAATCAGAAATTGGAAAAATTGTTTTCGCCATTTGGAGCTGTAACAGAAGGTAATCTCCAGCTTTTTTGCAGTAATTGTATTTGAATTCCGTTCATTTCAGTTGAAATTTTGAGTCTATTTTTGTGTGTTTTAATTGTAGCCAGACTAGTTGTTGATCCGAAAACTCAAAAACCTAAAGGGTTTGGGTTTGTAACCTTCAATTCAGAAAGCGAGGCGCAGAAGGCCTTGAAGACGATGAATGGCAGGGTAATGATTATCTTTATACTCTTGATCTGTTGAACAAAAATGGCAAAACTATTATCTCTTTTTATATAAAATAGGCTGTAAGTATAAGGATTTCGAGTCTTGGAAGTTCTTTCACAAATGTTAAAACGTAAGACTCGATAAGTTTCGGTGCTACACAAGATGCAGTAGTAAAGCCCTTAAATGAGACAGCATTTGAATTCCTGAGGATAATTTGAGTGAATATTTAAGTTAGTGGGCTAGGTAAAGAATGACGGGAATGAGACTGCATTCGTTATGCTAAATGTTATTGACTAAATTTGAGAGATCATTTTCTTTGAGTATTTAAATCTAGTTACATGGCTCAAAGATTTGTTTAAGCTGTTAAAGTCTTTACTCGACTTGCTGGGTGCCAGACATTGATGCATCGTCTTATTCATCTATCCAAACATCTGTTTAAATTTTCAAAACTACAAATTTTAGGATTTAGCTGTTTGAAAAAGAAACGATGAGGGCTGTTGTTGATTGACTACGTGTGCTTTCGAAATGCATTTGTACTGTTGTTTTTCCGGTTAAGGATGATTGATGTTCATTGTCAATTGACTACGTGTCGCTCATGTTTTCTCATTTTCTATGCACATGTACTGGGTGAGTGTTAATGCGAACAGATAGTCGATGGGAGGCTTATATTTGTGGAAGTTGCAAAGAGTACAAATGCAGGAGAAGATGCTAGCTCTTGAAGATGTATATCTTGCCATAATTTTCTGCCAAATGTATTTGATATTAGATGATAGATAGCCAAAAGAATCCCTATTCAAGTGTTATGTATGTATGTTGGAGGTAACCTTCAACTAAATTCAGATTTCTCTATTGCAATTCCATTTTGTTTCATAAATTCGGGAATTTATAGTTATATTATTTTTATGTTCTTGATCATTGGGGAAGGATAATTTTGGTGCACACTTACCATAATACCATTTAAGTTATAGTGTATTAGTAGATTTTAAGTTAGAGCGTATTAGTAGATGGCATTGTTTTGTTACTAGAATAAATGATACTATGATTTACTCTTGAACTTTGTTGCATTGCTTGAATGTTGGTCCAAAACCCTGTAAAGAAGTTTAAATTCAGTGGGTTCCTCCTCCAACGCAATGGGTTAAGGTTAATATCGATGGCGTATTTAAGCCCACTACTAAAATTGCAAAAGCCGGAGGAATGTTAGAGATCACTTGGGCTGCTGGAAAGGCAGTGTTTCTGCTACAGCTGGTTCTTCGGCGTTGGGTGCAGAGCTTTGGGGTGCTTGCTACGGGTTGAAGTTATGTTGGGACTTGGGTTTCAAGAACGTCATGTTAGAAATTGATAATGAGCTGGGAGTGGAAAAGCTTAATGATCGTTCAATTCAAATGCTGCGGTTCTATCCTTATTGTTATCTTGTATTTGTAACTTAATTGGTAAAGACTGGAATGTTTGCATTTGCCATGTCTTTCGGAAAGCAAATTTTGCTGCAGATTTTCTAGCTCCACTTCAGGGTGGTGTTGTGCATTCTGTCCCACCTGCTGGTTTACAGTTCTGGATTCTACATGATATGAAGGAGACTGCTTATAACAGAAGAGTGTGTTGCTAACTTTTGTATTCTTTGATTAACCTTTGCCTCCTTTCTGTTTCTTTGAAACATTTCTAGTAAATTCTTTCATCCTAATAGAACATAAACAGCTTTCCGGCAGACTTGTATACTAAATTTTTGAATTCATTAATGTGAATGATTTGTTCTAACTATGCATTTAACTGAATAATCAATCCAAATTTCAAAATTAAAGACACTGGACAGCTGAGCATAATATGTATTTTGATTCATTTAACCATACTACAAACAGCAGGATCAAGTAGATCCAAACAACCTCCAATTACAAGCACCCAAATTAAAAAAAAAAACAAGACCTAAAATTAACAATCCCCAAATCTAATTACCTAAAAACCCTAACCCTAACCCATCAACACGCAAACCACCACCACCAGTTCAAGAGCTGGTAAACTTGGTGACAGCCTTGGTACCCTCAGAAACAGCATGCTTAGCCAATTCACCGGGAAGAACCAATCTAACGGCAGTCTGAATCTCCCGAGATGTGATCGTCGGCTTCTTGTTGTACCTTGCAAGCCTGGAGGATTCTTGAGCAAGCTTCTCAAAAATATCGTTGATAAATGAGTTCATGATCCCCATGGCCTTGCTGGAGATTCCGATATCAGGATGAACCTGCTTCAGAACTTTGAAGATATAGATCTTGTATGTCTCTACGCTCTTCTTTGATCTCTTCTTCTTCTTGTCTCCGGCCGCCGCTGCACCGCCTTCCTTTGGCAGTTTCTTTCCGGCCTTCGGCTTCTTCTCCGCCGGGGCTTTCTCGGCCACCGTCTTTTTCTCCTCTGCTGGTTTCTTCTCCGCTGGCTTTTTCTCTGCCTTTGGTGCCATCTTTTTCAAAGATTAAGAAAAGTTTGGGTTTGGATGAGAAAGGAATAGATGATGAGAGAGATTTGATGGAAAGATTAGAGATTGCGTTCGGTTTATATATAAAAATAGAGATGGGATGTTATTGGTTATTATAGTTTTAGGCGGATTGATGATGTGGAAATATTTACAACCGTCAGATATGGGTAGGCAATCTACGGTGGCAGTGTGATTTTCAGTTGTGCTGAGCCAGTGTTAAATTGGATTAATGACGTGGACCATAATTGCCGTTGGATTGGATTTAGAACAGAAGTCCTAAATATCGAATTGTTTTACTTTTAAGAAAGGCCGAATGTTGTAAAAATGCCAAATCTTTTACAAAATTTTCACAAAAGTCCTGACCTTTTAATTTTGTCGATTTTGGCCAAAAACGGATTATTTGGTTTCACAAAAGTCCTGAACTTTCAATTTTGTCGATTTTGGCCAAAAATGGATTATTTGGTTTCACAAAAATCCTGACCTTTCAATATTTGGCATTGCCACATAGGCGTCACATAGGCTCCACATATGCAAATTGAAATCAAATTGAGAGTTGGCCACAATTGAAACCAAATAATTTGTTTTTGGCCAAAATCGACAAAATTAAAAGGTCGGGACTTTTGTGAAACTTTTATGAAAGGTTTGACTTTTTTAAGACATTTGGCCTTTAAGAAACTGTCTTATATTTATTTTAAAGTTATATTTAATTGTTTAAAACTTTTAATGTTACTTGGAAATTTAAATTGTAATTATAATAAAAAAAATTACAAAATTTAAATAAAGAATATAAAAGCTAACAATTCCTAATCTTCTATATCTATAATTATTTTTTCATTAGTAAGTCGGCTCACTGCAAAAAAATTACGATTTGAATATTAGAATCAAAATATTTATATTTTTCAATGGATAAATAGAAGGACGTTAATTTTTAAGAGAAATTTACCTTTCAGAGTTGAAAACTTCTTTGTAGACCACATTTTTTGTATATGTGCCTTTCTTTTTATTTTGGCTTATCTGTCTTGATCAATATTTTAGTGGCCGATGCTGACACTCCTCTTGTAATGCCACATTAAGCTGTTCATAGAATACATCCTGGGGCAAGTAAACTTCGATGTTTGGTATTGTTTGTCCTTATGCTTTGTTGATCGTCATTGTAAAACATAATCTTACCGGGAATTGCTTTCTTTTGAAATGCGATGGGTATCCTTCATTTTCTACCAATAAAGGATTTCTAGGTAATAAAATTTGCCTTCCCCCATATTGTCCGACTGTTATTTTTGCATGTATAACATTTTTGTCGAACTTTTTGCATACCACTCTTGTTCCATTGCATAGTTTGTTTGTCGCATCTAAATTCCTTAGTAGTATTATCAGGCAGTTAATTTTTAGTTCAAGTCTATGTGGTGGAAGACCATTGGATAGCAGAGTATTTAAGAATTCTTCGTGGTAATAGTTATTTGTATCATCCACAACCTGATCATAGCTATCATATATTTGTGTTTCGTCGGGAAATAAGTCTATCATCTTTTAATTCAGGGTGTCAACGAATTCATTCCTTGTGGCCAGTATTGCCCTGTTCATCATGTATTATGGTGATGATGAATTTTCCTTCAAATTAGGAAATATTGCATTAATCAAGGTCGCCTTGTTGTCATCTTTAGCATTGTATGGTATTAACATCTCATTTGGGAGTCTTATATTATCTTCTTCTATTGTTGGCTCTTCTCCATTGTCAACTCTAAGTAAAAATTGGCTAAATGATAAATCTGATCTTGCTCTCATGTTAGTACTTAGCTTGAGTTTTTCCATTTTATTCTAAAGATATGATATGGCAAGGCTTGCACTAACTGTTTGTTCTTTTGTTCCTTTCGGTACCACAAAAAACACTTGCCTGAAATCTCCACCAAATACGATGATCTTTCCTCCAAAAGGGTTTATTACAGCTCATTATATCCATAAGACTTCGGTCGACTGTTTCAATTGCAAATTTTTTTGCCATTGGCGCCTCATCTCAAATGATTAATTTAGCTATTCTCAAAAGTTTCACTTTTCCACGTTGCTTTTATATGTCGCACATGGTTGTCTCTGTTGGATTGAGTGGGATGCTGAAACGGGAGTAAGCTATCCTTCTTTCGGGCATGATTGCAGCTGATGCGCCCAAAGTTGTTGTGGCTAAAGTTATCATGCCGCTTGATCTGATTTTCGCTAGTATTGCCTTATATAAGAATGTTTTCCCAGTTCCTCCAAGTACATCCACAATGAATACTCCACTTGCATTAGATTTGTCTTTATCTAGTATAGTGTTGTATGCATACGTTTGCTCCATATTTAGGTTATTTGCCACATCAATATCTATAGCCGGTATTTCAACTGCCAGTTCTTCTTCTATTTCTCTTATATTTCTCGACCGGTCTTGTGCTTGATTATCTGGAATTCTTAACACATCATAATTTTGTATATATTTTCCCATGCTTTGTAAGTGCTTTTGAATGTTATTTATTGTCAATGATATTCGGGCTTCCACCGAATCTTTATGGAGCCGTTTGAAATCTTCACGCATATCTTCAATGTAATCATCCCATAGTTGTCTGACGTCTGTTGGCTCGCAACATACCAATAAAATTTCAAGCAGTCTTCTCAGCTCTCTAGGCATTTGGAAAGCCACTGCCCCGCTCGTGCTGATGCACTTTGATATGTTTCAAACAAATTTCTCTGAATTGCGGACTCTTTGAACGAATTGCATTTGGTGCCATCCAATATAAGCAGATCTTCAAATGATTTTGGTCCTTTGACATGGCTTAATAATAGCCTCATATAATACTTTTCACCTTCAATTGGATTTGTTGCATTTACCCGACCGATGATATTTTCCTTTTTCCTTATTTCCTAGATTTTATACATTTTGTTCCAAACATAATGTTGTGGAAAATTCTCTGTAGAATAATCCATTTGCGTGCTCGTCTTCGGAGCATTTTTAAAAAAACTGTGTCAGCATTGTCACGACCCAAAATATTGAGCCGCAACCGGCGCTAGGGAACGGGAGTGGTAGCTCCGGAACCCGTAGCAAGCCTTAAATCACTATTAATTTTTCGCAAATAATAAACAAATAACATAAAGCAACAGAAGCAAGTATACATAACATGTATACACAAACATTTACACTAACTGTTCTGTTATCCTCGCGGGCTCTAGTTACCGTACCTCGTACGAACTGGCCTCGCGGTACTATATATATCAGTTAGTGTATCCAACATATCACTGGCACCTAGTGCCGTGCACAACATATAAAACACGTAGCCTACAAAAACATATAAACTGGGCAGCAAGTAATATGTACACTCAATGTGTACTGCTGTCTCGGCTACGACTCTGTCATACGGGACCACTACTGCAGCATTTACAGAAGTCAGAAACTAAACCTACACAGCTGACTTCTGGACTTCAAAATTGGCCTCTAGCTAGGTCCACATACTAAGCACCTGAAAACATCAAAGGTGAGGGGTCAGTATTTGGGAAAATACTGAGTGAGTTCGCAGTTTACTAACGGTATTATTATAAAAACATAGCATCGCATTTCAATAAAACAATAATATAAAACATATAAACATGTACTTGATCCGTGAGAAACTAATATCCTAGCATGCGACACATCTCTCGAATAATCATATATCATTCAATCCAATCGTAAATATCAATTGCGAGTCCAACTCGCTGGTGGCCCAGCCACTCGATACGGGGACTTCCAGGCTACACCGTAGCCGAGTTCACTCTGCGTATCGAAATCATAACCCAATCGTAAATATCATATTCATCAACAGCTCCAAGCTGTGTCAAGTCATTTCTCAATGCAAACATGCTAGACTGACTCGATACTGGTGATCACACAGCCTATTGACACCCAATAGGTAGCTAGTTTCTTCGGATCGCATACTAGTTCTCGTATATACATTTGATAGAAACATATAATATCTAATCAAATCATCTAACATGCGATGCGTAAAAACAGTATACATATCAATATAAAATAACTTTATATGTATAATACACGAAAGTAAAGAGCAACTCACAGTGACCGCAAACCAAGAAATGATATGATCGATCTGATGGTATGCCCCCGCTAGTCTGCTTCTACTGACTCCACTATTCGCTGACACGTCTGGTACATTGTTTT
The DNA here is from genome assembly GCF_937616625.2 of Mercurialis annua. NCBI lineage: Eukaryota > Viridiplantae > Streptophyta > Magnoliopsida > Malpighiales > Euphorbiaceae > Mercurialis > Mercurialis annua. Next base: position 49,100,544 of record NC_065570.1, on the reverse strand, counting down.
TGATTAGACGTGCACTTTATACTTTAATACATATAATACTTTCATAACTTAACTATTGGTTTCATTCTTTGTATTACTCTCGTATTCAGAAACTCTTAGTCGTGTCCACGACGTATTAAATACTACTTCTTGTATCCGAGAGTTATATATTTCTTTTAATACTTTACATTATCGTCACTCGCGTAAAACGTCGAGCTAAGTTTATTTCAGTCCCTCGGACAAAAGTCTGTTTTAGTCCCTCATGAAATACGCCTCTGCACAAGGTGGTGTGCGTTCGTACACCATGGGTGTGCGTTCGCACACCGGTGTGCGTTCGTACACCATGGGTGTGCGTTCGCACACCGGTGTGCGTCCGCACACTGTGGGTGTGCGTTCGCACACCTTCACAGGTGTGCGTTCGCACACCACGGGTGTGCGATCGCACACCACGTGCAATCTGCACGCAGTCCCCGGAAACATCGTTTCCGGGCTTCCCGTCATGCTATCACTTGCCATACATGTCAATTTCTCCGTTTCCAACAAAACCCGTAACTTTGTTTCTCCAAAAACGCTAAAATCAAGTTTAAATCCTTAATTCCAATTCCTAAACTAAAACAGCCCAAATAACTCAATTTCAGCACCAATTCCCGAAATTTTACCTTGAAATGAAGCTCAAGATCAGTAGAGGATTGAATTCCGAAGAGATTGCCGCGAAAATCATGTGAATCGGACGTCGTACGGAGAAACGGCGGCGAAATAACGTAATCGGCGAAAACCTCACAATTCTCTCGATCCTTCTCTGATCTTCATTTCATATTTCCTTAATTATATATGATTTGGCTAAAAGCTCATTTGAGTCCTTGTTCTTTTTGTTTCTTATCATCTATCCTTCAAACTTTTCAATCCTACGATTTAGTCCATAGCTAAATCGTTAAACTATTTTATTACGACTTATACGTATTATTTATATCCGATAAATAATACCAAGCTCGATATTAGTACTTTCCGTCAAATTCCAATATTTCTATTTTCGACACAAGCTCGTTAAGATACTATCTTAATATTGATTATAATCGTTCCTCAGCTTATCTTATTCTGTCCTTCATCTCCTTCTTGAAGTGTTTTTCGACTATTCTTAACATTTTAGATTGTACTTGACTTTGTAACTCCCAAAATTAGGGAATAGTTTCGATCCTTGTTGTCCTACATTCCTTATGCTTCCTTAGCACTTATATCCTGATTTTAATTGTCTTAAATACCTTGATCTTTTTATACTAATACCGACTTTTGTCTTGTCTCTTACTTGTTATACCCTTTCTCGTTCTTATGACATTGCGGCTCCTTAGATACAATTCACTCCTATTTATCCAATAGCGATGAAGTATCATCTTATCCTTTGCTTACTGTATTCGCTACGTCTTTCCTTCGTTTATAATAGCTCAATTAATGCTGTTCCACTCTGATAATCTTTCTGACGTATCTCTAGAACTTTCCACTTCTCTATTCATCTTACTAAATCTTAAGGGTATATGAGTCCCTTCATTATACTTTCTTTCATCTTATCCATTATTCTTATATTTACTGACATGTATACCTATACGTGTGCTTTTGTCCTTATACTAGAGTTTCATAACTTAACTCTTCTCTTTTCTGTTAACACAACTTATAACTCTTAATGCTGATATTAGTGACTTCACCTAATATCAGTCAATTAGCATCACTTATCTTTTGAACTATCTACTTTTAAACTTTCACGTCTTACAAGATTATCTTCTTCGTCGTTTCGTATTCCTTCTCCTTCTACTTTTATATCTTCAAACACTGATATTGATAAGGTTATATATCCTTAAAATATCACTTGATGTTCATCATTCATATTATCGTCTTTTATACTTTTAATTTCTCTCCTCCGATATGACTCACGATCGCAGTATTACTTATCTCAACATAATGATATTCATTATATTCTTCATTCTTGCATTTTCGTTGTATTTTTTTTTTTTTGTTTAATATGACTCTCTGTCATTTCATCCTTTACTTTATCATAAGGATAATTACTATATCCTTAAATATTGCCAGCGCATTGCATCTTGACTGCGTTCGCTCTCCGGCAATAACTCCTCGTTCACATTTCACTGTAGCTCCCTTAACATTATTGCAATTATCATTAACAGGGCTTTATTCTGTTATTGGGATTTGCTTTTAAATTTTATTCTTATTTACTAAGAACATTTTATTATCCGCCGCAGAGTTTCACATCTGAGTTCACTTACTAACAAAAGATTTCAAAACATTCTTTGGCTGGCCAGCTCTTTTAAACCACTTTTCATAAATCGTTTAAAATCATTAGTACAACTGTAGCTCAGAGTGATGACACCTCTCATCACCAAGGAGTTGCTCGAAATCACATTTTCTTTATCATTGTAAAGATATGATGCGTGATCTATATTTTGAAAATCATTTCCTTATGCATTCCTATCATGATTATGCAATGTCATATGCGATGTCTGAGCACAATTGTATTTTGAAAAATCTTAAAATTTTTCATAAAATCGTAAGTTACTCTAGATTGTACACTCTGCGACTATTAACAGCTTTCTTTATACTTATTGGGTACATTTTAAATTTTTGTATTGCTGTCACTTTTCTGACTATTCGTCTGTCATATCATTTCTTTCTTCATATCTCCGATAACTTAATTTAATTCAACATTTTTTTACTGCTGTAATTACCACAACCACTTCTTTAATACTTTGTACCATGTCCTATACAAACGCAGGTACCGAGGTTTCACATCGATTCCCTGTTGGTAACCCATCTCTTTCTTCACAACTTCTAGAACGTAACACAGGAATTACGTTCACGATAAATGTATTATTTGTCGTTTATTATGTTATTGTTTTGTAAGTTATGTTTATATATTCATTTCTTAAGCACGTGTTTGTCAATATCGCTTCCTATAGGCCCTACCTATCTGAGGTATTATCCTATAGGTACATTCTACTCGTTATGCTCTATCATGCATGCAGTAAACATATACACAACAATGCAACATATAAACACAAATACTCAAAGCATATTAATCATTTATACCTAAGGGTGCCTGATGTGGAACGCTAGGTTTCCTAATAACTATTCCAGTGTGTCGACCCTTAACTCTTCTACTGGAGTTGACTCCGCCTCTATGCACGGAGTGGGGGTTAGTCCTAATACCAAAGGATCGACCATTATAGTCTGGATAGAACGCAAGTCCGAAAAAGGTAGGGTCGTACAGGATTGCCATCCCACTCGCGGTCAGCCTCGATCTTACGGGCCATCATAGTGAGCGTTCCAAAGTGCTCATGAACATACTCAAATAGCTCATCAAACTCGAGTCCCAAACCCCTAACGTATCTACGGTTAATTGTCCTATTATCTTCATTAAGGTCTGAAACTCTTTCATCTATGCGCAGAAAGTCAGAGGAATATAGTCCCACTGGTAGTATTCCTCTAGAAAAGGAGCGCATTTTCCTCCTAACTTGATTCAGAATCACATGCCCCTGACCTTTAGCTATCTCTGTATCCTCTCGCAAATTGTAGTATCTCCGCACATTGGACTAGAAATGTTCACTCCGATATTCCTCGACATCTGACTCATCTGATAACTCTTCTTCTTTAAAGTCCTCCTCTTGAGGAACTTCTTCTGATTCTTTCTCTAGATCCTCCTCTGGATTTTCCTCGGGATCTTCCTCACTTTCTTCACTGTACTCCATTTCAAGCGAGTGAGTTCTACCTCTAACCCTAGAAGAACTATCAATTTCTGATACTAACATGAAACCATTATGATATATCTCAGGTGATCTCCTAGCATCTGAGTGTAATCCATTCTGGTGGACTTCAGATGGTCCGCCTATTTCGTTGTGAAATCCATTTTGACAGATAGGAGGTGCTTCCTCCCATTCCTCTGCAGCATGTGACTGAGCTCCATTTTGCCCAGACATGCTAAAAAAAGAAACAATTCCTAATGTCATTGACCATCTGAGCCCATTTTTCCTCTCTTAACTTCCATATCAACTTATAAAGTGCTATAAACATTTAACATTCAATCAATCTGTACGTAATTCGCAAATACGTAATCACTGAATACCCCTTACACAAGTAATAAACACTTAGTTGCCTTATCCGCTCATATACACAGATATTCATCACTTCTTTATTTAACCATCTCGGTTCGCGCGCTTTATGGAACTTACTAATAATGCACATATCAATCAAATGCAAACAACTAAGGTTTGACTCTCTTGCTGCAGTAGTTCCTAGGTTTACTTACTGACAGAGTATTCAAAGTCAAACAGACATTCAGACACAACTGGCAGTGGTAACTAGACCAACTGCTCTCAAACAAACACTGAAACAAACTTGCAGTGGTAACTGGACCAACTGCTCTGATACCACAATTGTCACGACCCAAAATATTGAGCCGCAACCGGCGCTAGGGAACGGGAGTGGTAGCTCCGGAACCCGTAGCAAGCCTTAAATCACTATTAATTTTTCGCAAATAATAAACAAATAACATAAAGCAACAGAAGCAAGTATACATAACATGTATACACAAACATTTACACTAACTGTTCTGTTATCCTCGCGGGCTCTAGTTACCGTACCTCGTACGAACTGGCCTCGCGGTACTATATATATCAGTTAGTGTATCCAACATATCACTGGCACCTAGTGCCGTGCACAACATATAAAACACGTAGCCTACAAAAACATATAAACTGGGCAGCAAGTAATATGTACACTCAATGTGTACTGCTGTCTCGGCTACGACTCTGTCATACGGGACCACTACTGCAGCATTTACAGAAGTCAGAAACTAAACCTACACAGCTGACTTCTGGACTTCAAAATTGGCCTCTAGCTAGGTCCACATACTAAGCACCTGAAAACATCAAAGGTGAGGGGTCAGTATTTGGGAAAATACTGAGTGAGTTCGCAGTTTACTAACGGTATTATTATAAAAACATAGCATCGCATTTCAATAAAACAATAATATAAAACATATAAACATGTACTTGATCCGTGAGAAACTAATATCCTAGCATGCGACACATCTCTCGAATAATCATATATCATTCAATCCAATCGTAAATATCAATTGCGAGTCCAACTCGCTGGTGGCCCAGCCACTCGATACGGGGACTTCCAGGCTACACCGTAGCCGAGTTCACTCTGCGTATCGAAATCATAACCCAATCGTAAATATCATATTCATCAACAGCTCCAAGCTGTGTCAAGTCATTTCTCAATGCAAACATGCTAGACTGACTCGATACTGGTGATCACACAGCCTATTGACACCCAATAGGTAGCTAGTTTCTTCGGATCGCATACTAGTTCTCGTATATACATTTGATAGAAACATATAATATCTAATCAAATCATCTAACATGCGATGCGTAAAAACAGTATACATATCAATATAAAATAACTTTATATGTATAATACACGAAAGTAAAGAGCAACTCACAGTGACCGCAAACCAAGAAATGATATGATCGATCTGATGGTATGCCCCCGCTAGTCTGCTTCTACTGACTCCACTATTCGCTGACACGTCTGGTACATTGTTTTTGATTAGACGTGCACTTTATACTTTAATACATATAATACTTTCATAACTTAACTATTGGTTTCATTCTTTGTATTACTCTCGTATTCAGAAACTCTTAGTCGTGTCCACGACGTATTAAATACTACTTCTTGTATCCGAGAGTTATATATTTCTTTTAATACTTTACATTATCGTCACTCGCGTAAAACGTCGAGCTAAGTTTATTTCAGTCCCTCGGACAAAAGTCTGTTTTAGTCCCTCATGAAATACGCCTCTGCACAAGGTGGTGTGCGTTCGTACACCATGGGTGTGCGTTCGCACACCGGTGTGCGTCCGCACACTGTGGGTGTGCGTTCGCACACCTTCACAGGTGTGCGTTCGCACACCACGGGTGTGCGATCGCACACCACGTGCAATCTGCACGCAGTCCCCGGAAACATCGTTTCCGGGCTTCCCGTCATGCTATCACTTGCCATACATGTCAATTTCTCCGTTTCCAACAAAACCCGTAACTTTGTTTCTCCAAAAACGCTAAAATCAAGTTTAAATCCTTAATTCCAATTCCTAAACTAAAACAGCCCAAATAACTCAATTTCAGCACCAATTCCCGAAATTTTACCTTGAAATGAAGCTCAAGATCAGTAGAGGATTGAATTCCGAAGAGATTGCCGCGAAAATCACGTGAATCGGACGTCGTACGGAGAAACGGCGGCGAAATAACGTAATCGGCGAAAACCTCACAATTCTCTCGATCCTTCTCTGATCTTCATTTCATATTTCCTTAATTATATATGATTTGGCTAAAAGCTCATTTGAGTCCTTGTTCTTTTTGTTTCTTATCATCTATCCTTCAAACTTTTCAATCCTACGATTTAGTCCATAGCTAAATCGTTAAACTATTTTATTACGACTTATACGTATTATTTATATCCGATAAATAATACCAAGCTCGATATTAGTACTTTCCGTCAAATTCCAATATTTCTATTTTCGACACAAAGTGGCTAAATTACCACTTTGGTCCCTGTACTTCATTTTAGACTTTTCTTGACATTTTTCCCTTTTAATTCCAATTCTAACTTTAGAATTGAAATATAACCTTAATTTCCGCATAACTAATTTCCCAAAACCGGCCTACTTGAAACTTATTTACTTTATCTTTTCAGAAATTCTTCTAATATTGCCATTCTGGCAAATCAAAATTGGACACGTGGTCCAATTAGCTAATTAATTATTTTGGGGTATTACAAGCATGATCTTTGTGGCGTCATCCCAAACAAGTAATTTTTCTAGATTATGATGTTTCCTGTATGAGACCATTTGTTTGTTGGGTAGGTGTAGTTGTAGGTTCACGACCGCTGGATGTATCTCATTGAGGTCGAACTCGAATATCCTCCATATAGCTTATTGGGCCGATACCCATCTTGCATCCTAAAATTGTCTTATCTCGTCTATACCTCTGTCGTTCCTATCTTATGGAGCAATATATACTGCAACCTTATTGTGTCCTTTGTAGATATATTTGTATAGGTATTCCACTGCTTTCATACTAGAACAAATCTGTAATTTTGTTTATTAATCTTTGAACATTATTTAATTAATTTTGCATAAATACTTGTATATGAATTTTAAACATACTTCTATGTTAATATGGCAGTCGTATTTCGTCAGTAAATAAGGATTGTAAGGTACAATCAGTCACGACCCAAATTATTGACCCGAGACCGGAGCTAGGGAATGCGAGTGATAGCTCCGAAATCCGTAGTAAGCCTAAAACCAGTCTAACTTTTTCGCGGAACTAAGAATAATACACACATGCAGACACATAGCAAAGTATGCACGTTTGCAACTGCAACCTGACATCATATAAAATCATCTCATCGCTACCGAATACAAACGATAATAGTGGGCATTCAACTTTTGTAACATCATACGTACTAGCCCGACTATCGATCTATACCCGAATGTTGTTAACATTAGACAGCATTAAAGACGATCACATGATTTAGTGTAGCCTAATCAAAAACATAAACAAGGTAGCAGGTACAGACATATATAAACTTGCAAAGACCCTGCTATACTAGGCCACTATTGGTCACGTAAACTACTGCAGCTCTAAGGGAAGTTGTACTTTGAATAAGTCCAAAGAACTCCCAACACAAAAGGAAAGGTCTGTCTGATCCGACACTGGGCACTTGAAAGGGGGTAAACATCAACGGGTCAGACTATGCTGAGTGAGTGTACAGATTACTAATGCTACTACTCAAAAATAACACCGCACTTAAAAACAAAGCATATATAAGAACATATATATAATCCAAGCATTTGATCCTATCGAAACCCTAATCTTATAAACAATCATGAACTAGACATTTCCTAATATTCATAAACAATAACAATTTCTTAATACTTGTCACAACCCAAAATCATGAGTCGCAACCGGCGCTAGGGAATGGGAGTTGTAGCTCCAAAACCCATAGCAAGCCTAAAAATACGTACAAATTTTTCGCAAATCAAATCCTATTTCATAAATCACAATGATATCAAAATATATACGACCCCTGTTTGAAATATACATCAGAGTTAAAGCGCTTTACAAAATAGAGTCTGTCTATTCTAAACTACTGCGGACTTGCTAGAATGAGAACCTGGTCTCATGACTCGTACTACTTCCGAAAATTTAAAACTTCGGAAGTCTCGTTCTCCAAATCGTACCTAACTCAACCTGTAAAAATTAGAGTAACAACGGGGTCAGTATAAAACTGAGTGAATACACGTAATTACAAGTAATATTACATAAAGGATGAAAACGTTTAAAACCTCTTTATGTAAAAGATATTCTCTTTAGATCATACTCCTTATGATCTTACTACCAAACATACTTAGTATGTTCACTCCTTTTTTTTTTATCAAAGAAGAAGGCCAATGCCCAAAACACAAAGCACTACAGGCTTCTACACATGCAGGGGATAGAGACTCCGACATTATCATCCGTGATAAAGCTGTGAATATCTCTTGGAATACTATCATATAGCATCCACCCCACGCTGTGGGAGAACCCGGGATTGGCCATACGATCGGCACAACGATTGCCTTCCCAGTGAATGTGGCGGATAACAACTGACCAATCTCTGTTAATTAAACTCTTAATAGCACACCGGAGGTTTGCGTAGGCATTCGATCTGTTCTGATCGCTGTTTAAGTTATCCACAATGACTTTACTATCCATTTCTAAAATGACATGGGTAAACCCACGATTCCAAGCTGCTTCTAAGCCGTCTAGCGCGCCCCATACTTAGTATGTTCACTCCTATTTTCATAGGTCATGTACGTGTCATAAACTAAGCGTTTATGTTATAGACGTACTTAATATACTTGCCTCATTCTTATATCTCATGTACGTTTATACTATGTACATACTTAACATGTTTTGTTTACTGTTATGATTTTGATTGTCTTTATTCTTCTCATTAAGTTTCTCTGACTTTATCTTTCTGACATCGATAGCAAAGCCAACCGATGTAATCACCTTTCTGATATCGATAGCAAAGCCAACCGATGTGTTTTACATATCTGACATCGATAGCAAAGCCAATCGATGTGTTTCACATATCTGACATCGATGGCAAAGCCAACCGATGTGTTTTTAATTATCTGACATCGATGGCCGCGCCAACCGATGTGTCTGATACCATATCTTAATTATTGCTCTTATCTCATATTGATTCTCGATATATTATGCTTAATTTTATCTTCATATGAGTCCCGAGGACTATTATCGAGAATGGGTAAGATACAGGTCTCGGGATTCCTATACCGAGATCAACCTTGTATCTCAGTTCTTATATTTGGCTGTACCATAGTACAATTCTCGTTTTATGTTTATTAATTATTTTTATATTCTTTTTATCCTGTTATATTGATCCTTTATGGACCATGACATGCACATTACAATCTACAAACATACATCTATAACACACGCACGTATGGGTATTCATTATAATTAAAAGTACGTATGGGAACGTACTATGTTTCTTTATAAATCTATGAATAATAGTACATATAGGAATGTACTATACTTTTCTCGTGTAAATTTGGTTCGATTTATATTGCTTAACTCTTTCCTGGTTCTATAAGCATTCATATTCATTTCATATAATTATGTTATTAAAAATAACATAATACAAATATTTCAAAACATACGTACATATACTTTTAAACATATAAGTATTCATATAGTCGTCTGTATAGGAAAATACGCGACTTTATGAATATTAGCAAGTAATTAAAGTGTACTCACAGAAAACGCTTATCCAAAAACACTTCGGACTTAGAAACGTCAAGCTTCCCGATCTCTTTGTCAAGTTGCCTCTTGCCTCGCCGGATCTAAAATAATTTCAAAACATATGACTTATATCAGAATTATGTCCTAGGATTGATTTTAGGCTCGAGACACGACACGCCACACTCTGACCGTATCTTCCCTTCTTCAAATACCTCCCAAGTCTACCAACTGAAAATTGAAGACCGGCCTTCACTGATTTTGAAACAGCCTTCTTTTTTGGGCCACCGCTGCCAAATTTTCTTCCTCCGGCACCTTTCTTCACTTTTCCGGTTCCGGTCTCCATTTTTTTACTAAAATTGAAAAGGGTTTATTATACTATTTGATTCTTATAATGAAATAGATTGATAACTGTGAGATAATTCTTACTGGGTCAAGCTCTTATATAAGTAACGATGTGTCTCGGAGATAATGGATCATGGAGAGGGTTGGGAAGTGCGGTAGAATTCGGACCGTTAGATAAGAAACTTATCGATGGTTGTTTGGTTCCTTAGGAGGCTATCCGCGTCATTTGAAATGGACCAATGGGAAGCGAGAGTTTGTGTTATTTGGTTTTCTATTTGGGATAATTTTTCGGCGCCATTTTAAAGTTTTTGGTATCCCGCTAATGTTTTTGAATTTTCGGTTAAGTTGTGAAATAATTTTGGTTGATGTTATGATTTGTTTAATTGATTTTAGTTATTTGTATATTATATTTGTTTAATTTATTATTGGTTATTAATTGAAAAATCATACATAAAACTAGGATTTGATGAATGAAAAAATAAACATTAATATTTAGAGCTAAATACAATATCAATGCAGGATCCACGTCAGTTAACGTAAATAAAATTTATTTGCAATAACTAAAATCATAAATTTTAGTGTTTAAATCGATTTAAATACGTATTAGTAGAGGTTTAGCAAATTAAATTTGAACTTTAATCGGTTTAATTATAATTTAAATATTATCATATTTATACATCAATTTTAATTCTCTTTTAAATTCATACGCCGATTTAAAATTCAAAATAATTTATTGATGCGGACGTCGGATAATGACTTCTCGGACAGATTCTTTTGTGCTTCATTACACACTAAACATATTATTTTATACTTGGTGCCACATTGCAACTCTCTATTTATTATCAAACGTGTAGTCTCTAATTCCAAAACCTAATATTTCCCCGCTCAATTTTACCTAGGGTTGGCAATTTCCTACTCAACCCGTTCACACGACACGACATGACACAAAATTAAGCGGATTCAGGTTGAATTTATATAGGTTTGTTTCATAAATGGGTCAACCCGTTTATGACATATTTAGATAGCTGGGTAAACAGGTTAAACCCGACTAATCCGTCTAAGACACATTAAGACACATTCAAACCTATTTATTAATTATATTAATTAATTAAATTATTATATTTTACCATATATACTCATGTAATGCACATAATTTACTAATTGTTGTTTTCTTTTGTTAAAAGATATGGTTATTTTGAAAATTTATTGTTTGGTTATATTTATTTTAATAAAAAATGTGTCAAATACATTAAACAGATTAGTAATAAACATGTTAAATAGGTTAAACATGTAATTTGTTATGACTTTTTTAATAAACGGGTCAGACAGTTTGACACGGGTGGTGTTCGGCTTTGACATTTTGACACGATTATTTAGATGGGTTGTGTTCGGATTGGAAAAATCTATTTATTTTTAAATGGGTATACGACACGCTTATGACCTGATGGTACGAATTGTCAGTCCTAGTTTTATCCTCCTTCATTTTCTCAAACCGCATGAAAAACAAATATTTCATCCTTTTGTCAATTTAATCCCTAAACAAATCCATAAATTATAATTTATTTCTTTCAATCCATCAAAATTTCCCAAAAATGTGTAATTGGTAATTTAATTTTTTTAGGATTTTATTGTTGTAGTGGGTTTTTAACACAGTTTGAGGTGATTTATACTATATGGGTGGTGAACTAAAACTCATACATGGACTTTATTCAAACAAAAGTTAGTATACTTGACGTTGAAGAAGATGTGGTAAAGTTGGATTGTGAACCCAAACAAAATAGATTGTTATACCATAATCTATAACAGAGCTTGGCAACGGATTTGGAGAGACCATATAAGATATTGAAGTCATATGAATGCTGAAACAATTACTTGGTGGGATGGGTAAATATTTATGTAGCTGGGAAGAGAAGAGTCATCGCACTATTTGAGGGCGAATCATCAAGAATAAACAATAACAATGCAGATAATGAAGGATGACTCGGATTAACGCCATGTAGGTGAAAGTGTCATGGATGATGATTGGGGCAATGTTGAACTGTCAAATAATGAGGAGTACATTGAAACAATAAGGAATACCATCATTATAAAAATTCAATTATAAAAATTAATGGAATTGAATTGCTATCAAGGAATACTGGGTCTTTAAGAAAAACATTTAAATGTTATGTTAATGTAGCGGTTGATACATATCATAGTGAATTGTGGTAATTGTGATGATTAATATGGTGATATCAATTCAGATAAAAGTATCAAAGTTGAATATGATTGGGTGAAAATCAAAAACCAACAAAATGTGGTACATGATTCAAAATGTAACCATAAACTAAGTTCATTAGCTTTAGTAGCGAGATTTGAGAATGCTCGTCACCGGGTTATATAGAATGGCCACAATCTATATGTGATACATATTAATAAAAAAAGTTATAAATGCGATGCGTGGAAGGACGTTAATGAAAACTTTATGCCAGCATGGTGAGAAAGCATAACACATTTACTACGGAGGCTTTTGTGAATAATCATTTATGTGCCAAAATACTAGAGAAAAAGATGGTGGCTGGCTTGTGAATTGCTTAGGAATACAAAAAAAATGGAGAACCCCCTAAATTGTATGCTAAGGAGATGTAATACCCCTAAATTTAAAAGGACTGAATTATTCCACATAAAGAATAATTAATAGGACCGGGAGAACGTAAGTTAAATTTGAGGATAAATTTAATTTATAATATTTCTGGAAATAGAAAATAGTTATATAAGTTAAAATATAAAATTTGGATTTTATATTTTAACTAACGGGAATTAAAAATGCTTATAAATTAGCATAAAATAATTTATAAGTCTCGTGTGAATATTTTTAGAGTCAATATTCACATAATTATTTTTAGGAAGTTACTCCTAAAATTATATAGGATTTGGAGATAGGAATTTTATTAAGTGGATCTAATTTAGGCCTAATAAATTTTAAATGATTTATTAAAAATAAAATATAAGTTCTTTGAGAATAAAACTTATATTTTTAAATAAACAAAATAATGTAAAATCAGAATTATTTGTTTTTGAGCAAATATGTATTTATTATGAAAAGTCAAATTGTACCTTTGGCCAAGTTTAAATAAAAAAATAAGATAAAAGAGACATCTAATATGGAAAGAAATTAAAAGTAGAGCACAAAATAAGAATCACCTTTTTAGAATATATTCTTTACTATTATTGTTATATTAAATATAATTTTTATAATTCAAATTTTATACATCTTCTATCAATTAAAATCAAATTTTTTATTTCTAATATATTTGCCAAAGTTTGTTACAGTTATAAACTAAATTCTGAATATAAATCAAATATTTGCATCATTGATCGACTATAATTAAACTTTAAAAATACTGTTTAATTTATACAAAGCGTTATAATAAAAATTTGATTGTAAGTATTTAAATTTAAAAATAACATTTAAAAATTTAGACATAATTATAAAAACGTTCTATATTAAAACTTAATTTAAAAAATTTAAAGATATTAAAAAAATATAATATTTTAATTTAAAAATAGTTTTTTTAGGGGAATAATATTTTTTTAAGAGAAAAGTTGGCAAGTGTACAACTTTATCATACATAATTTTAAGAGTACGTGTCTAATTTTCCATTTAGATAAATACAATTCCCATCGTTTTTCTTGTAAAATTAAGTTTCATAAATCAGAGAAATACGGTAACTAAAAGATTAAGGTAACGATTAACTCATGGTCAAAGATTCTCCTCAAATTGCTCTGAATTTTCAATGCAAATCTTTCCTAATTAGAAAAACCTTTGATATCATGAAATCTATTGATATTCGGTTCTTCACAATTAAAAAATCACAGCGAATTGCATCAAATAACAGAGAAAAACATAATTGATTGAGTGAATTCAATTCCTATTCGGTGGTTCCAAAATTAAAAATCAAGAAAGAAACTCATCATATTTAAAAAATTGAAATCAGGTAATTTTAAAATTTTATATCAGATCCAAATTATAAAAAAGTTTTGATCGACGATGGTCGACATTGTATTGAATTGTATAATATTTACCACTGAAATCCAATTATATTTATGGAACGATGAACACTATTAAATTTCTTAGTTGATTTTTGGTTTTTCTCAAATGTGTATATTTAGCTGATTATTAAAAAGAGCAGATGAAAACTTATTAAAATCAGATATACATGTTATCTTTGGTGAAAATATTTTGACATAAATCAAAAATCAATTAGAAAAGTCAAAATATTGATGTTTACATATGTTTATAATAAATAAGATTCAATATTAAAATTGTTTGTTAATACAATTTGAAGGTTAACCAATGGTTTACTTTAGATTATGAGTAGAAGCAGGTTTATGGTGGATATTTTTTTGTCTACTAAATATATTAGATGTACAATTTTGATTTGAATTAGTTTATTTAAAATGTGTTAGTTTACTATAAGTATCTCAAAGGTATACTAAAAGTATACTAGTATATTAGAAAAGATATGAAAATAATAAATAATAATAAATAATTGATTATAATAAACGTTTGCCAAATGTTATTATGCATGAATGACAACATTGAAAATATTTTTTCACTATAACAAAATATGTGATGAGAGCTTCAACTACTCGAATTACAAAATCAAAGAAATTTTGATTAAAGAAGATATGGATTTTGAAAAACTGAACACAATAAATTGTGGTATACATAAAAAGAATAGTTGGGAAACCAAATTAGATATCAAATATCAATCAAAGTTCTACCTCCTATCGGAAAAATACCAGTGAGACAACCGCAAAATTAAAAAATAAAATATCATGGGAGGAAAGGAAAAAAATAAATACAACCGATGTAGACAGCCGGGACACAATAAGAAGACTTATTGGGGCAATATGGAAGTAGGAATAAATTTGTTTGAAGTCATTCTTACATTTTTTAAGTATATTGTTGGTCATTATTCGGTTTACCTTTAGTATCATTTCCATGATTGTTACAGATGTGATCCTGCAACTTCTTTGACATTAAATGAAAAATAAAAGACGAATTTAGCAAAAAATGAAGTGTGTTTTATATTGAAGAAAATTAATAAGAAATGAGTGTTTCATAAATTTGCTTTCATATGAACATATACTCTATTATCCAGTGGTTAATTGAAGGATGACCAAAAGACGATCGAGTACATACTGATGTAATTTGATGTTATCAGTCTACCAATATAATACCAAATATAAACCTAATAGTATATAAAAAAAATAATTCACTAACATATGAAGCATTAGGGGAAAAAATTAAACAATAAAAAGCAGTACCCCAACTAGTACCCAAATATATACCAAAAACTTTGTGAATTAGTTAACAGAAAATTTAACTAATTCAATTTACCATTCATTCTAAAAAAATCACTAATAATAAAGTACTAATATAACAAGAAAAAATTATTCCAAATTAATAAACTGATATCATAAAATCCAAAATAAACACTATTCTACGATCTGTCTAGTAATTTTCTTTCGCCTCCCCACCTTCAGTTTCGGATTTCGTTCAACCTCCTCGTCATTGTAAATATTCTTTTCAAGCTTATTATGTCCATATTGATATAAGCGGAAACCAAGACACTCCCGATGATTCCCAATATGATAATCTGCAAGAATTGGTCGGTTCCGGATCAAATGTTAAGCAAACGCCAAAGTAAACGCATCAAAATCACTATGAAAAAAGAAACTAAATCAGTGGTTGAATTGATTAGGATAAAAATAGATTGCAAAGAAACTCACATATCCGTCTAGGTTGGCATACCAGCCACATGAACACATACTTGTCACGCTGACAAAAAATTGATCAACATACTTTATATAGTAGTCCCAATCCTACATTTGAAACATAAACAATCCCCAACCCGAATTATTATTCACTGGTTAACTTTTAATACACCATAAGTAAATATATGGTTAATAAATCCAAAATTATAACTTTAAAAAACAAAATTCACTAGTAGTCAACCATTGGATCACCAAACACATACTAACAACTTTCCAAATAACAAAACAAATCTATTAAAACACTAGTTAACTAGTAGTCATCAACTGGTTAACCAAAACTTACTAACAACTTACAGTATACAAAAGAAATCAATATAACACAAACAATTACAAACACATTTTAGTATAAATAAAAAAAAAGTCCAAAAGTTTAAAAATTAGCATCCAACTTAGTAATCAAAAGTCAAAATTCATAAAAATCAACATAAAGTAAAAATCAAACATACACAATAGAAAATCAAATAAAAACAATAGAACAAATCAACCTAAAAGCAAATATAATTAAACACATACATTTGAAAATCAAACATACACAAAATCAACAAAAACAATCTAAAATATACTAAAAATTATGGAAAATAAAATGAATACCTTCAGCAAGTCATTAGTATGAATATTAGTTGTCTTGCTTCTATTAGTGATTTCAAAATCTTCAAATCGCTATCTTCTTCCTCACGATTACAGACTTCTATGATTTTTAATAGATGACTGAACTTCAACAAAATCAACCTTCTTTTTGCTAGTTTGTGGTTTCAATTTAGGAATCATAAGTTTCTTTATTGGAAATTTCTTTGAGGCTGACCTAATTTCTATCATTGCAAAATCATGTCTTTCAAAAAATACAAAAAACTAATTAGGAAATTTGATTGAGGGTTTACAAATTTAGAGAGTGGAAAAAATAATGGCGAAAATCTAGGTTTCCTTTTAAAATTCAAACTCAATTAAAGACATGCAAATCAGTGACATTTTTTCTAATCGTATTTTTCAAGTAATGACAGTTTAATCTTCAGATAATGAAACTCATAATTACAAAGTTAAAATCCAAAATGATATTATTCCAAAGAGAAAAATAGGCCTGTGTTTTCGAGAATAAAATGGGCGAAGCCCGTATTTTGTCTAAAAAAATCTTTGACGAAATTACACGGTATACCAAAAAAACCAACTTTAATTACAAATATAGTACTCTAGTTTGTAATTTATAAAATTTCGGCGTCAAAGTTTATTAATTACATAGTTACTTGTATTTCTTTCTTTATTTACATTACTTTTTTCCTTCTCCTTTTAATTTCTTTTCTTCAAAACCTTCCTTTTCTATTTTTTTTTATTTTCTTATTCTAATTAACAAATCTTCTCGCATTAAAATCGTTCTTTAAATTTTTCTTCTTCAAAACCTTCCTTTTCTATATCCTTTATCTTATTCTTCTTCTAGGTTTCAAATCTTCGAAACCTTTCTCCACGACCCTGTCGCCGCTTGCACGCCATCAGCCCTAACTTTTCTGCCGACATCTTCCCGCCGCCGCTTCCCTCATCTGCTCGCACACTGCCTCCCCAATCATGTTGCCGTTAGCTAGTGTTCCACACCACCGTTGCTTGCCAGCCTCTTCGTCGCCGCTGCTTTTAGATCTGAAGTATTAGATCAAAATTTTTAGATTTGAAAGTATAGATCTGATATATTCACATGTATTTATATAATAAATTGTATATAAATAGTGTATTTACTGTGTATAATTGGTATATTGGTTGTATATAAATGATATATTTTTATTGTATAATTTATATATGTTTTTACGTATGTACAAATAAAATATGAAGTGATGTTTGATTCCAGGAAAAAAATTCATATCTATAATTTTTGGATCATCTTCATTAGTAGTATTATACTATTAGGTGATAAACTTTTTTTTTATTACTATCTGTTTTGTTTTTTATAGCTAAAAGAGATACAGAAAATATAGAAGATGGTCTTTTGAATTAAATAATTACCATTTAAAAAAAATTAGTAATATATAAATAATTATAAATCAACGGTATTCTTGTAATTAAGTTTTACATAGATTATATTGTTGTAATTAAGTTTTATATAGATTGTTTTCTTGTAAAATAAACTTTCAGGTAGTATTTGTGTAAATATTTTACTTCTTTTCTTTCTGGTATCTATAAAGTCTTTTTCTAATATTTATCTAGCGAGGCTCAGGCTTACGTCCATACGGCCCATGTATAATAGCCCAGCCCATGTTGCATCACAACGAGACAGCACTGATGCTCCAGGCGTCAAACTGTAATTGGACAGACAAACTTTGCATCTGTTTTTTTTTTTTTTTTTTCCAACGATAGTTGCATAGATAGAGAAATTCGGTTACAAAGAGTCAAAAGGGTTACAGAAGCTCAGAAATCGAGCTTTAGCTAACTGAGCTAAATTATGAGCTTCTGCGTTGTACAATCTGTTTATATGGCTAAGTTTGAAGGAAGAGAAGGCCGACTTAAGGTGCCATATATCTTTACAAGTACCCCAACTAGCTGCATTTAAGCAACTTCCAGAATTAATGGATTGCGGTACCAGAATGGCGTCGCCTTCAAAATGGACCGAGAGCCAATTCATAGAGAGGCTCCAGTTCATAACTTCCCTCAACGCTAGGAACTCTAAGATCCCTGGATCCCAAATGAATCTGAAAATGCAGGAGAACTTCCCTAGCAGATTACCGCCGCTGTCCCTAGCTATTCCAGCAATAGAGCCAAATTTGTGAGTCTGGTCTGTTCCTGCGTCAAATCTAATGTTAATGCATGACTGAGACGGGTAATCACTTGAGGCAGAATCATGCCTGTGGGGCTCTTCCTCTTCGCTCTGCCTTGGAATGGAGTCCAGATGCGATATGTCTAGCGATTGGGCTAGTGCAAACTCCTCTATGTACTTTAAAGCCACTATAATAGTATCCTCTTCTGACCAAGGTTTGTCTGAGAACACCATCGAGTTCCTTGCCTTCCAAATGGACCAGAGGAAAAAGCAAAACGAGGCCAGGCTTCCTCCTGATTGATCCAGAGACAAGAGATCCTTCGAAATTCTTATCCCAGCACTGACAAACGAATTTTCACTCACAGTGCTTGATTGGAAAGATAGTGGAGAGCCAAACCAAATTTTCTGGACAAAGCTGCATAAGAAAAAAAGGTGGATTTGGTTCTCAGATTGACCACATCTTGGGCATTTTAGATTTCCCTGGACTCTGATATTCAAGGCTTCGGCTGTGGGAATGCCGTTGTGCAGAACTCTCCATATGAATACCTTTAACTTATTTGGGATTTCTAGGTGCCATAATTGTTTCCAATGCTGGCGAGTCATGGAACTTACCCTGGTCGGCATTCTTCCTGTGGCTGCATTCATTGCAATGTAGTAACCAGATTTCGCTGTGAATACTCCTGAAGGAGTATGGTGCCAAATTAATTTATCCTGCGACGGGATATAGGGGAGTGGCAGTGAGAGAATTGCCTGAGCGTCTTCTTCAATAAACAGGTGTTGGATCAATTCTATGTTCCACGCCCTCCCATTAATGCTGAGGAGATTCATCGCCAGTTCTGGAACTTCTTCTGGTCTCCGGTCTGCTTTTAGTCTAGGAAGGAAAGGAGCCTGAGTAGGGACCCAAGGATATTCTAGAGTTCTGATAGCATGACCTGAATTAAATTGCCATCTCCTCCCTAATTTCAGTAGTTTAGTACCATACAAGAGACTTTGCCATCCCCACGAGGGATAAGAACCTCTAGGAGCTTCCCAAATCGATGAAGAATGGAAATATTTCCCTTTGAGAAGTTTAAAGAGAAGGGAGTTGGGAGATTGAATAATCCTCCAAGCTTGTTTTGCCAGAAGGGCCTGGTTAAACAAGCTCAGGTCTTTAAACCCCAGACCTCCTTCCCACTTGCTCATACACATTTTCTCCCATGATACCCAACTAATCTTTCTGTTAACCCCATTTTTGCCCCACCAGAATTGCGACATGAGGCTATTGTGTATTGTAGTTGATGACCTTGATAACGCTAATTTAGTAAAGTAAAATGAAAAAGATAACAACTTCAGGTTTGAATTGATCGAGTTTTATGTAAATTAAGTCAAAATGTGAGTCTAGATTCAAGTGTGATCTGAATCATATGGTTCTTGGCACAAATAGATTTTGCTTTTATGTTGGTAAAGTTTGGTTTTTATCCTTTTAAGTTGTGGTAAATTTCGGGTTTGATCTATTTTGAGTTGTGGAAAATTTTGGTTATGATCTTTATGAGTTGCGCAATGATATGTTTTAGCTGTGCAGTTGGATTATGATTTTGTGTCTAGTTAGATTGCAGTTTGGTTTACCGATCCAATTGCGAGATTATCATTGTTGTCGGATTGGTATCTAATGTAAACTTTTGTGGTGTTGTATTGCGTCTTCATTATTTAAGAAGATGAACTGTTTCAGTTATTACAATTGCTCTTAATCTGAGGTTTGGATGTTATACACAGGCGGTCTGCACTTAATGGAATTGGATTTTATGGTTTACTTTAGCTATTCAATGTTGTTTGCATAGAATTTCGAGGTGTTTAGACTCGTAGTCCAATTTTGAGATTTGTGATATTTTGATCTTGGATATGGGACGTATGTGGGTTAAAACTCATGAGTTAAGTCAATGTAATGCAAATTGATTAAGGTTATGCATAAACCAACTCTAATTTATGATTACATTATTATTTATAGATGTTGCTATGTTTACCATTTGGATCTTCCGCTTAATGTATACTTTTTAGTTTCTACAATGAGAATGAAGGGATTAAGTAATAGCTTAGGAATGGTTTTTAGGAAGTTACCATACAAGTTTCTGTTGAAATTTTTGACTTACTAATTACTATATCTTCCTTTATAAAGGCTAACGCGACATCTGGAATGGCTGTGCACGATGACTGCAAGCTAAAGTTTTTGGAGTTGAAGGCAAAAAGAACACACCGCTTCATTGTTTTTAAGATTGAGGAGAAGCAAAAACAGGTTATTGTGGAAAAGGTTGGTGAGCCAGCTCAAAGCTACGAAGATTTTGCAGCAAGCCTCCCTGCTGACGAGTGTCGATATGCTGTATATGATTTTGACTTTGTGACTGCTGAGAATTGCCAGAAGAGCAGAATCTTTTTCATCGCCTGGTACTGACATGCGTTAAAATTGGTTTAGTTCTGTGTATTTGTATTTGTTTGGCATTCGTTTTAACTATTAATATTTTGTTATTTACCATTTGCAAAGGTCTCCAGACACGTCAAGGGTGAGAAGCAAGATGATCTATGCAAGTTCGAAGGACAGATTCAAGAGAGAACTCGACGGAATCCAGATTGAACTGCAGGCTACCGATCCCACCGAAATGGGTCTCGATGTTATTAGGAGCCGTGCCAGCTAAATAGAAATCTCCTTATTTCGCAACAGAGAATTTCTCGTATGCACTCTACTCTTGAGCGAAATGTTAATATTACATGGGCGGGGGAACCTGACTGAATTATGATATTGGTTTGTTTGAGATTTACCTTATAGTCGTCTTCTCGAGTCGTTTCAGATATTTTGAATATGTTATGATTTGTTATTGTATCGAAGTTATGCAAGGTGTGTCTTTCTTATGGTTATTTGCACAATATATGATGCCTCATCATTTCTTACTTTAAAGAAGAAATGCTTTTTCTTGATTGTAAATTAAATGTTTATTTTTTCCCATCGATTTCCACTGCATGTTTACTTCCAGGGTTAATGGGATTAGTTCATCAACTCTGCATCCGCATCATTGAACGACAAGGGTGTGGAAAATCGAATTGAATTGAACCGATAATTTCAGTTTGGTTCAGTTGGATATTATCAAAAAATAGTTATTTTTTTGGTTTGGTTTGATTGTAATTGTGACAAAGAAATCAGTTAGTTTTTGTTTTGGTAATAACTGAACTGTAAAAGTTGAATTGAACTGAAAAATTTCAGTTTAAAAAAATCAGCTCAAATCACTTTATTTTCAAGGCCTAATTACTTAAAAACCATACATCTTTTAACTTTTTTTCATTTATACCATGATTTAGGAAAATTTTCAATTGTACCTTATTTTTTATTTTTATATTTCATTTGTATCCCAAAATTAAAAAAATTGATAATTTAATTAATTTAGAGATGAAAATATTAAAAACAAAATACATAAATAATTAACATTAATGTTTTATCATAATATAGGTTAAAAATGAAGGGACTAATCTAAACTCTTTTTCAAAAGAAAATAGGTCAATTTAACTCATTAGGTAGAGATGAAACATAAAAATAAAAAATGGGGTACAATTGAAAATTTTCCTAAGTCATGATATAAATGGAAAAAAAATTCAAGGTGGGTGGTTTTTAAGTAATTAGGCCCTATTTTCAAAGGCAAAAACAATTGGTTTGATCTGCAACCATAGAAGTTCCTGAAACAGAGATTGTGCTTCTTTAAAATTGTATATTACACGGAAACATAACACTAAAATGAAAATAAAACTCGGCAAAATGACATATTGTTATAAAAATAAGTTGTAAAAATAAAATTTTGAAATTTCAGGAACAGTTTCAAAAATAGAAATTAACTCAAAGACTTGATAAATAGTAACTAGGTTAATCACTCTGCCAAACTGAATTATGAAGTGACCTTAATAAAACAATGGTTACAATTAAGTTGTGGTTGTGCATATCAGTTGAAGGTCTGAACAACCACTCTGTTCCTATTTTAAACTTTACATACATGGTTCAGTGTTAACTATCTAGTTTGCTGCAATGTTTATCAATTTGGTTAGTGATTAAAAAAATTTCTACAATACGGCATTGGAGCTCTATTGGTTTTCCTAGCAAGCACATGGTACAACAAATTCGAATCTTAGCTATGTATCAGCAGGCAAACTCGAAATCTTTAACTCGGCTCTATGGATGGGAGCATAGTCTGTAATTTGACTAGGCTTCATACCTCGTCTTATCATCTCATCCCGCAATTCAAAGGCCTTCAGCAGTTCCCCTGCGATGCAGCAACCATGTATCAAAAAATTGTATGCTAGCGTATCAGGTTTGATACCCTTGTCGAGCATTGTCTGCCATAATTCGATAGCTAACTGTAAATTACCGCTTTTGCAGTGCTCATACATAATCGTCGAATACGTGATGCAATCTGGGAAAATCCCATTGTCTGTCATGCCATTTAGAAGTTTGGTTGCTTCTCGAATCTTGCCCAATTTACAAAAGCCTCGGATAAGTATATTATATGAAACGGTATTTGCTGAAAGCCCTTTAAGCATTGCATTATGAAGCTGTTCAGCTTTCTCCATGTCCCCGTCCCTAGTAAGCCTGTCAAGGAAACAGCCATATGTGATGTGATTTGGAGCTTCGTTGCCAGCCAATATTTCTTTGCAAAGAAGCTCCGCCTTATCCATGAATCCCGCCTTGCACAAACCATTTATTAGAGCAGTGTAAGTTATAATATTTGGAACGCATCCTTCGTCGACCATTATATCCCAAAGGCCTAATGCCTCCTTTACATTCCCCACCTTGCTGTGTCTATCGATCATGTTTGTATATAATACATTATCGGGCCTCAATTCATGACTGTGCATCTCCTTCAAAAGGCCGAATAATGTTCTAGTGTCGTGTTCTCTCATAGTTCCGTCTATAAGGATCGAATAGCAGACGAGATCCATATCAACACCTCTCGCCACCATGTCACGACAAGAACTCACTGCATCACGTAATCTTCCTTCTTTGCAATAACCATGCAGAAGAGCACCATAACACATCTCATTTAACTTGCGATGACCTTTGTGAAGCTCATCAATGAATTCTTTGGCGTCGGATACCCTGCCTGCAGAACAAAGACCAGCTATGAGAGGTCTATAGGTATATGTATCTGGAACGAGGCCTTTCTCTACCATTTCATCGAGCAATTTAAAAGCTTTAAATGTGTTTCCACCTGTACAATGTCCGTCGATCATAACATTGTATGTGACCTCATTTGGCATTACGTTTCTTTCTTTCATTTCATCAAACAATCTTGTTGCCTCAACCATCATACCTGCCCGACAGAGACCTGTTATAATCGCAGTAAAGGTGTATGTATTTGGAGCAATTCCCTTTCCAGTCATCTCATGATACAATCTAAATGCCTTATGGAAATCTCCTTCATTGCAGTAACCAGTTATCAGCGATGTATATGTCACCACTGTTGGAGTCAATCCTTTGTCAGTCATCTCGTCAAAAAAGTACTTCGCTGCATTCACATTCCGCAACTTGCAGTAACCATTAATAATGGAATTAAAGGGATAGACAGTGAAATTTACTCTTGCTTCAGTCATTTTATCTAGAAAAGTAATTGCAGTATCCATTTCACCCCTTCTACAAAATGAATCAATCAAAATAGAGTAAGTTATATCATTTGCACATAACCCTTTCCCTCCCATTTTCTTGAAAAGCAACTCTGCTTCCTCAAATTTTCCAACTTTACACAAAGAATTAAGCAATGAATTATATACAAACAAATTAGGCGCCACTCCAACTCTCCAAGCATTGTTTACCAAATTAAAAGCATCGTTAATCCGTCCCTTGCTCCTCAACCCTTCAATCAAAGCCGTAACAGCTGCCTCGCTAGGTACAAATCCTAACTCGATCATTTCATCCAATATCCGCACACCAAACTCAAACTCCTGCACCTTGCATGTTCCAATCACTAATGTACAATACGTCACCAAATCCGCTTTCAACCCCTTCTTAACCAAACCATTCTTAACCGCAACAGCCTCCGAAAATCTACGGCTCTTACAAAGCCCATGAATCAACACATTATATATCACTACACTCAATTCGCATTCACCGGATTCCATCCATCGAATCATTTCTTTCGCCTTATCAAAATCCTTCAACTCGCACAAACTTCGAATCACAGCCGTATAAACATAAGCATCAGGCTTAACATCAGCACTAACAATCTCATCAAACAACATTAAAACATCATTAAACCTTCTAATCCTCAAAAGCCCATTTAAAAGGGCACTCAAAGTCCTAACTTCAGGCATCAAATTACACTCTTTCATCAACCTGAATACCAAAACCCCATCAAAAACTCTCTTATTCTGCACATAACTCTGAACCAACAAATCAAAACCTAAACTAGAACCAAATTTACAATTCTTGAACGAATTCAAAAGAGCTTCAAAAACCTCTCTTGGGTCCAACCCACGAACAAGCAGTGTTTGCAAGAGCGAAGAAGCAGGCCAGTGTAACTTACTATTAACTAAAGAATGAATTAGAATGCAAAACGACATTGTAGAGTGAGTGAAATTCTTATGCAGCCCAAGAAAATTAAAGAACCTTAAAGCTAACCTTGAATCATTGAGAGACAACATTAAAACTTTCTCAATGTGGTGAGGCTGTAACTTTTTGGAAATTAAGGGATCATTGAGTGCAATTTTCCAGCTCTGTTTTCCTCTGAGGATGTGGGCTAAAGTTGCTACGAATTGAAAGTCTGGGTCTTTTTCGTCATTGTCTTGGATTTTCATGGAGGGTCGGAAATTGCAGAACAATTTTGGTTTATTGTAGAATATGAGTTTTGAGATGTGTCTATGGCTATGGGAATGAGGGGTTTTCATTTCTGTTTTTGTTGTTGGAGATTGAAAGAAGGAATTTTTATTGAGGTTGATCTCAAGTTAAGCTAGTTGCAGAGTTGAAGTGGTTGTTTGTAAATTTAGAAGTGCTTCCTCCGCAAATCAATTTAATTTTTTTTTTTTCCAACATGACATATTAAATTCCGACGTTTTATATTTTTAACGATTTAATTTTATTATTTAAAATATCACATCACATATTCTAATTTTTTTTTGCTTTTACATTGTATAGCTTATAGTCGTTTTCCAGCAGAATAAAGATTAAAAAATGTGTACACAATGTCATAAGTTAGTCGTTTTTACTAAAAATAAAGATAAAAATGTGTTCAAAATAAGATCAGTTTGTATAAAGTAAAGTCATACTTCACAACAGAATAAATTGAAAAATTGTTGCGATGTGACGTTTTAAAAATATAATTAAATCGTAACATGAAATATTGGGATTTAATATGTAAAGTATTTTTTAATTTAAATTTTTCCAAAATTGATAACTTTTAAAAATAAACTAAAATGATTTTATTTAATACTAATAGATGAATACTGAATCCTACCATAACTACAATAAGGTCGAGTCACACTAGATTCGTTCTTCAAGATGACATCGCGCTTTCACCAAAGATCTGGAAGCTAATGCCAAGAACCGATCAAAGAAGTGGACCGAATCACAAAATGAGGCGGAATCCCTTAAAGACTCGGATGAAGTGCGTCGCTCGAGGGATCCGCCCAACTTAGGAAGATAAGCTTATCTATACTATACTATAATTCTGAGCTCCACAACAACTTTTAACATGGTTATGACAAGTGGTAATCTAAAATTATGACATCTGGATCTCCAGACCCAAAACAGCATTACACTCAAACACCGTTACCAAAGTGGAAGCGTTCGTAGACGTTACGAGTTCTTCCATCTTCTCCACCAGCGTTATCATGGCTCTTCTAACCGTTACACGGCAGTGAAATCGATCAACTTCAAGCAGATATGGGGTACCATATAAATTCATAGCAACAGAAAAATCGACTTCATCATTCCAAAAAAAACCCCAGCTGCCTTTTCAATCTTTCAAAGAACCCAGCTGTGCCGACCAAATTTTGTTAGCCCCAGAATCTCGGAACCGAGGCAAATCAGGTACTGTTTAATTTTGAAGTTTCCAACTGTTTTGTTGTGCCGCTGTACCTAGATTCATTATTTACTATATTCCCATCGGTACGCACATTAACTGTTCGATTAAATAGGTTGAGGCATTCTTTGTAAATTTATATCGATTAAATTTAAAACAGTTCTAGGCAATGATAATTGGGTAAGAGTTGTGTTCAAAATTATCAAAATGATTAGATGTCGATTATCCATGATCATACCAATTGGTGGTTGAGATTACTAAATTGCTTGATGGTACTTAGACAGTGAAAATTGATTATTTGTTATATTGTCATCATTCTATCATATTCATTTTAGCTAATTATGGTTTAAAATTATTGAAGAGATGGAGTTTTTATTTATGTATAGCTATTTACGTGCAAAATAGAGTATATAGTCATTTTAAGTTTTTGCTTGGCATAAGTCTAATAAGAAATCTGTTTTCCCCGGATTAGAGCTCTCTGTCAAATTTTCTCTGTCAATTAGTTAGTTGACGGAAAAAAAAAATTCATGATCTTGATGAATGTAATATAAATTTACAAACTTCATGATCTAGATGAATGTAATATAAATTTGTTTAATTGTGGTAATATTTTTTGTTTCTTTCTTTTCTCAGGTTCACCTGTACAAGATATTACATGTGTTGTTGCTACTACGGTAAGAGATTCGAATCAATTACTTACGAGTGTTGAGTTAGATTTTCCATGCGTTTCTAGCAACCACTTAATTAGTTTTTGTTTTCCATTTTCTTAGTCAATAATCTCCCATAGAACTCCGGTGTGTCAGCATCTCAATAGGCTCACCGTAGCTGCAGTCTACCTCAGCCGAGGTGATCTGTCTTGTCAATAGATCTACACGATAGACTCCTTTCGTGTTTGCTAGAGCTCGAGCAAGTTTGACAACATATTTTACATGGCCCCCAGTATCAGAATCTCTTCCCAGTTCCATATTTTCTCCACGCACCAACCCATGTAGACCACAGGCAAAAATATAACTAACATAAGGTCAGTGTGTAATAATCTGAAGCGTATTATTTTTTTCCATTAAATTTATGTTTGAATTAGATATAGTTGTCGTCCCTAAAAAAAAGATATAGCTGTCTCTACTATTGTTAAGAGTCTGTTTGTTTTTTATCTTTTTCTTTTTAACTTATAAACTGTGACTGGTATATATATGAAGATGTAGATAACCTGATGAGCACAATGTATAGGCGCCTTGGCTTTTCTTCATCAGTCCAAATCTGCATATCTGAGCTAATCCGGATAAGTTCCTTGATAGGTTCTGATACATAACCTTTCTCACCTTCAGATAGCTCTGAAAGGTCTTGTACAACATCAAAACGCCCTTGCTCTCTCTCCAGCCATCTTTTTGCAAGCCTCTATGCATCATTCCATGCTATTTGCAAACAAGTATTTTCTTTGTTTCCATAAATAATGTCTCTTTTCTACAAACTTGAAGATGAGCATTACTGTTTAGATTGTATAAACATAGTAAATGTGTAATGTTTTGCCATAAGATGTCATTTATAGATGAGTAGACAGGATATTAATCTTCTACGAAAATGAGGAAAATAATAACAGAATAATCCATTTTGGTATTGTATCCCTGCACTTTTATCAGTATAGATTATGCTTCTACACATTTATTTTTGTTAAACTCAAGTCCTTCCGGTAGTTTGTGTATTGCAATTAAATTAAGAATCCAAATAATTATTCTACAATTAAATTAAGTTTTATATTCTAAAAAATGCCTTTGCTTCTTATCAACGTATTTACTAGATGCAGAAACACCAACTAAGTCATTATGTTGCTTCTTTTAGATAGATTTAAGCGTAATAAAGTTGTTTTCCATTATATGTTCACCTATAAAAACTGACATTTCCCATTGTTTAAATTTAATATCACATAAATAGCATGATTAGTTAAAGGATGTGCTACTAATAGTTTCTGGAGGTCTACTGTTTGCATTAGGCACATAATTTCTGTAATTTCACTTTTGCTCTACCTTAGGATTAGCTAATTATTCATGAGACTCAATAACTACATGTTGGGTTTTTATTGACATTGAATACTTATATAAACTGTGTTTTTTCATTTCATTGTTTGCAGCATTGAAATGGACAGCAATATTGTCACCCATGCTCGACATAGAAGACGCTTTGTTTTGCATGAAAAAAGAGCGAATGCCATCTTAAAAAACATGGAGAATTAACTGGAAAAATGCAAAAAATGCAGGTATTTTTCATCTCTAAAATCTGACCAAAAGTATACCAAATTTAGATATGAATAAATGAATTTTAAATTATTAATTACCAATTCCAGGAATGGTCCTACAACCCAGCCCCATTGTCAAGAATCAATCTGTTGGAAATGTTGAAAAAGATGATTCGAGTTTTAAAGCTAAAAGAAGCTCGACAGAAAAGGTCTTTAGTTTTAAAGGAAAAGAAAGAAAATAAGAAGATCAATCATGGGCATTTAGTAGACACAAGTGCTCTTTGTCTAGGTACTGTTTAAATCTTATTTTTTGTCTGTTAATATTTTATACTTGAACTGATAAGCAATAATTTATTTAGGGAATCTGGATACGTTATTAACAACTGGTCAGAATAACGTTACTAATATATGTTCTACTCGTCAAAAATATCCATCCACCTCCAAGACAAGTAAGCTTCTTTTTTTTGTAGCCCTTCAGTTATATTCTTAACTTCCATTTATATAACAAAGACTGCAGATTTATCTAAAACAGTTGACAAAACAACAAATACTGTGTTTCATCCTAAAAGAAATAGAAAAAATAACAACGTGACAAGTGAGTATCATATTTTGGTCAAATGACTAAATAGAAAACTTATTTGATTCATTTTCCCAAGTCTAAAACAAATTACATTGAATTTGCAGGTACCCTTGATAAACCTTGGAATTTCGGCCGGCCTACTTGCACTTGCACATTTTGTGGAGCAGTACTGTGATATGAAGAGAGGACACTGAAAGGCAAAATCGTTAAAGATCCAAAGTTTTCTTTGTGTTGTATCGCGTACAACTACCGTTATTGCGCGATCCTCCTTTTATTCCTGAAAAACTTGCTTACTTGCGTAGATCGACAAAAGACTAACCATTACATGCAAAATATTCGATTGTACAATGCTATGTTTTCTTTTACTTCCATTGGTGCTGCATAGACCGGGACATTAACATGAAGCGTGGCCTTGCATTTTTAGGCTAAATGGACAAAATTATAATTTAATTGGATTTTTAGCTCCAATCGAGGGTAAAAAACTGTCCTTTGCTCAATTATATATTCACGACACGGAGAATGAAATACAAATTAGGGTTATGCATTTTAAACACAAGGTGGATCGAGCAAGTTCAATAGAGCTAGAGATCGTTGGAGGTTTTTAAAAAATGCTTGATGAAACCGCGCATCGCGCGGGCATCGACCTAGTTTAGGTTATATTCCTGAATAAGACTTTAATCTGATTATAAAACCTCTTTTCTATTCAGAGTCAAATCCTACTAAATAGGGATTACATTTCTATTTGAAGTCTACTAGGTATGCATCCAACTACTATATAAAGGAGGTTGAGGTATGTCTAAACACACAATTACAATATACACAAAAACGCTGCTCAAGACAGTACTGACTTTAGTACTAGAGAATTAATCGTACAAATATCGTCCGGTTAACTTCAACCTTGTTTTGCAGGTTTAAGCAGTGGATCAAAAGGCAGGCTCCACCATTAATAGTATTTTAAAGATATAATGATAAATATTATATATAAGTGATTTGTTTAAAAAATAAATAATATTTTATGTTCTATTTATGCTATTATATTGAAAATATAGTAACTAATTTATAAAAGTAATTGATTTTGTTATGCTTTTGATTGAAAATTGAAAATAACTTGGCTGTCAAATTGTTCTTGACTTTATGATCAAATTATTTAGTATTGATATTTACGATATGTCTAGTTTATGAACTATGATTATGTATTTGTAAGGTGTTATAATTATGATTTGTTAAAAAATATCATCATTTATATTTTTTAGTTTTTTAGGAATGAAACTAACACTTAGTCGACTCTTTCAGACATAATATTAAGTTTTAGATTAATTTTATTATTTAAGATATTGCATTGTATTTACAGGACATTTCCGGCTCATCTTAATTATACATACAGTCCATAGAATAATGTGCTGCAAATATAAACAAATATGAAAATCTGGTAGAGGAAAGCGATAAAGTATGCGAAACACACATATGACTTGATTTGTATAGCATGTAGCATGTACTCTTAAACATACGTCTAATCATAAGATTTCTATCATGTAGTAGACAGAGGTGGATTTTAGTCATTTTACATGCATAAAATCTAAACTGGATGTCTAAATGAATTGATTTTATTTAAATCATTTTGAATGCTGATACAACTGTTGGGTCCATCAATAACTTAAGAGGGGTTGAATTGAGAGTTAAAAACTTTTCCAGAAAATATGATGAGCTAAGGACTTAGCTTAAGCTTATAAGATATATTCTTGCCAAACTGAACAAATATGGATAGATTTGTCAGATTGTCCAAAATTTGAGTAAAAACATATTTTTCAAAAGTTAAAGATAGGAGCTTTGAATATAAATTTAGTTTGAAAAATATTCTTTTAAAAACTAATAAAGCAAAAGCTAAATAAATCAAAAGGTAGAGCACAAAGCAAAAAGAACACGCTAATATAGTGGTTCGAAAACCCTGCCTACATCCATTTTTTAAAGATACTCATCTTTAAGTATTCCACTCTTCAATCTCTATTACGGGCTAGAAAAAAAGCCTTTAAAAATACAAATTTAGATCTACCCAAAAGTTAGTTTGTGACTTACGAGATGATTTGTTAGCTTTAACAAACTATTTCCCTTCGATGATATAAATTTAGTTATACCCATAAGCTAATATATAACTCACAAGTGTTTATAGATTTTTGTGGTGGTGAACTCTCACTCGAGACTAGCCCTATTTATTCTGAGAGGTATAACCAAATATAGAGCACAAAGATGATAGTTGATTTGATTTCTCTCTTGATGTTCCACATTATTGCAAATGGTAGAGGAGACCTTTATATAGACTTCGAGAATCTTCTAAAGAAAGGCCGAGTCATCCTTATCCACAAGGCAATGTGCATAATATGATAAACGGAAGACCCAATCAATTGTTGAGTTGGCGAGTCAGCTTGTTGATATTTTGTTTGGTAATGAGGTGGTCTGACAATAGTACACTGCTGATCTATTTGTTAGTGAGCCAGCCTGATAGTTATACACTTGTAGTATGGGTGCGCAGGTTGAGCTGGAATCATAGTTCAATGACCAAAATGCCTTCCATCCATTTTGCTTGAATAATAAGAAAGAACATTCAAGTTGCTTATAGAATGTGGGCCTTGCAATACTTGGGCAAACAATGTTAATGGGATTTAGTTATCATCAAACTAAGGATAATGGGTAAAGGACTTTAGCCAACAATAGCCATTAATTACATTTTCATGGCAATCATATGATTTATAAGTGATTTGCTTAACTTGCTGAATTTAGAACTAAGTTAACGTGATTAAGTTATTAGCCTATTAATATATGGATCCGCACATGCCCTCGAAAGCGTGTAAATATTGTAAACATACATAAGGGCAGTTGGTATACATATAAGGTTAGAATTATTTTTTAACCCTGTAGAAGTGTTTGACACTCATATGTCGTTTGGCTGTATGTGTGACTAAAATATGGAATGGGTAATAACATGAAAGTTCTTTGTCTCGCTGATACAGATCCACAGGTTCAAACTAGGGTCTATTATCACGACCCAAATTATTGAGCCGAGACCGGCACTAGGGAATGGGAGTGCTAGCTCCAAAACCCGTAGCAAGCCCAAAATCATAAAACTTTTTCGCAAAAAACAACAAAATACAGAAGAAAACGTTTAACATTTATATAAATATTTACACTAATTGTTTTGACAAACCTGTGGGCGCTAGTTTCCGTACTACGTACGAACTTGCCTCACGGTACTATATATATACTAGTGTATTTATGCATATCATCGGCATCTGGTGCCGTGAACAAAACACATCATACGTAACCTACAAAAAGATAATCACAGGGACAACAAATAAAACACTAAACCATATGCATTGCTGTCAAGGCTACTACTATGTCGACTCGGGACTACTACTGCAGCTCTACGGAAGTTAGGAACTATACATGATACTGATGACTTGCGGATCCAAAACGAGTGGACTCTAGCCAAGTCCAAACACTAAGCACTGAAATGTTCAAAAACAACGGGTCAGACTATGCTGAGTGAGATTACAAATTACTAATGGTATTATAAAAATAACATCGCATTTAAAAACAATCATATGTACAATATACAATATAAGCCAAGTATTTGATCCGATCGAAATCTTAATCTTATAAACAATATTAAGCCGTACAATTCCTAGTATTCATAATGAATACAATCTTTTAATCTGGATGGGGTTACGGGATAGTTCAACTATGTCAACAACCATCCGGCCGGGCATCAGGATAGTTCAACCATTATGCCTTATACCATCTCAAATCCAATTATACAGCAAAGTCCTGGGATAATTCAACCAATGTGACTCACTAGATACAGGCCGCAAGATAATTCAACCAAGCTGACCTCGTATCACATTCATAAATATGTTAGTATAGTTCTACTTGCTAAACCTCCTTTTTAGAAATTATTATTGTAATCTCTGTTATTTAGTTCTCACAAACATTATGTACTTCTATTATCGAAATTAATACAAATGCTATTTTGTCAAAAAAAAAAATAGTACCCAAATGTACACCAAAAATGTTATGAATTAGTTAACAGAATATTTAACTAATTCAAGTTACAATTCATTCTTAAAAATCATTGATAACAAAGTACTAATATAACAAGATAAAAGTATTCCAAATTAATAAACTGATATCATAAAATTCAAAATAAACACTATTCTACGATATGTCTAGTAATTTTATTATGTCGCTCTGCCTTTAGTTTCGGTTTTTGTTCAACCTCTTAGTCACTGTAAATGTTTTTTTCAAGCTTCTTATGTCCATATTGATATAAGCGCAACCAAGACAATTCTGATGATTCTCAATATGATAATATGCCAGAATTGGTCGGTTCTATATCAGACGCTAAACAAACGCCAAAGTAAACGCACCAAAATCACAATAAAAAAAAACTAAATCAGTGGTTGAATTGATTAGGACAAAAATAAATTGCAAAGAAACTCACATATCTGTCTAGGTTGGCAAACCAGCCACATGAACACATACTTATCACACTATCAGGAAAATGATCAACAATGTTTTATATAGTAGTCCTAATCCTACATTTGAAACATAATGAACCCAAGTTAATATTCACTAGTTAACTTTTAGTATACCATAAGTCAATATATGGTTAATAAATTCAAAATTATAATTTTAAGAAATAAAGTCACCAGTAGTCAACCATTGCATCATCAAACACATACTAACAACTTTCCAAATAACAAAACAAATCTATTAAAACAATACTTAACTAGTAGTCATCAACTGGTTAACCTAAACTTACTAACAACTTACAGTATACAAAAGAAATCAATATAACATAAAGGGTTAATTACATATAAAATCACCACCTTTACACGAAATTGCAAAAATAACACGACCTTTAAAACGTGGCAATTCAGGGCACCACCTTTCATTTCTTTTCAAAAATAACACGGGCACATTTTTAGTGACATTTTTGCTGGCGTGGCGTGACACGTGGCACTCTTATCGGGTGTACAAGTCAGCAAAATTTTATCAAAAAATGTGCCCATGTTGTTTTTGAAAAGAAATGAAAGGTGATGCTCTGAATTGACACGTTTTAAAGGTCGTGTTATTTTTAAAAATTCGTGTAAAGGTGGTGATTTTATATGTAATTAACCCTAACATAAACAATTACAAACAAAATTGATAAAAATAAATTAAATCCAAAATTAAAAAAATTAGCATCCAACTTAATAATTAGAAGTCAAACCAAAACTTACTAACAACCTACAGTATACAAAAGAAATCAATATAACACAAACAATTACAAACAAAATTGATAAAAATAAATTAAATCCAAAATTAAAAAAATTAGCATCCAACTTAATAATTAAAAGTCAAAATTCATAAAAATCAACATAAAGTAAAAAATCAAACATACACAATAGAAAATCCAATAAAATAAATTGAACAAATCAACCTAAAAGCAAATATAATTAAACAAACACATTTGAAAATCAAACATACACAAAATTAAATAAAAACAACCTAAAATATACTAAAAATTATGAAAAATAAAAAAATACCCTCAACGAGTCATTAGTATGAACCAGTGTTTTAAAAACCGAACCGGTGAGGCCACCGGTTTCCGGTTCAACCGGTTGAACCGGTTTAATGACCGGTTCAACCGGTTTGATAAATTTAAAAAAAATTCTGATTCACCGGTTTTTTACCGGTTCAATCCGGTCCGATCCGGTTCAACATCCGGTTTTTTACCGGTTCAATCCGGTTCAACCGGTCCAACCCGGTCCAATCAAAAGATCCGGTTTTTTGCAGTTTCAGACCGGACCACTGGCCGGTTCGCGGTTCAACCGGTCCGACCGGCCGGTCCGGTCCGGTTTTTAAAACACTGGTATGAACATCCGTTGTCTTGCTTCCATTAGTGATTTTAAAATCTTCAAATCGCTATTTTCTTCCTCACGATTACAGACTTCTACGATTTTTAGTAGATGACTGAACTTCAACAAAATCAACCTTCCTTTTACTAGTTTGTGGTTTTGATTTAGGAATCATAGTTTGTTGGAAATTCTTTTAAGACTAACCTAATTTCTACCGTTGCAAAATCATATTTTTCAAAAAAAAAACTAATTAGAAAGTTTGATTGAGGGTTTACAGGTTTAAAGAGTGGAGAAAATAATGGCGAGAATCTCGGTTCCTTTTTAAAATTCAAACTCAATCAAGACATGCAAATTAGTGACATTTTTTCTAACCGTATTTTTCAAGTAATGACAGTTTAATCTTTAGATAATGAAAGTATAATTACAAATTAAAAACCCAAAATGATATTATTGCAAAGAGAAAAATAGGTATGTGTTTTTTGGAATAAAATGGGCGAAGCCCGTATTTTGTCTAAAAAAGTATTTTTGTAATATTTGTCGGGTTTTTTAGATAAATACCAAAAAATATAAAATATTCTCAAAAATACTACCTCACAGTTTTTTTTGAAAAATACAATATGTAATTTGTTTTTTTGTAAAAATGACCTTTGTTATTATCAAAAATATTTTTTAATCTCCCGGCGGTATACTAACATTGTTGGTTAATCAACAAACAAAACTATTACAAATTCAAATCTACAATTCTATTAAACTAGTTGAAAATCCTATTAGAAATCCCTCTGCCTTCATCACCGCAACAGCAACCGTCAAATAAAATCTAAATTGTCTTTTTTTTTAAATCTAAATTATTGATTAACCATTAGTTAACCATTTGTTAACCAAACAATGTACTAAAAATAAAAATAAGGTCATTGGTGTATCTTTAGTATACCATTAGTTAAATAGCAACAAAATAAAATTAAACAACAGTTAACTAACGTTTTAATAATAATATATTTAAAATAACATTTATTACAAGTTACCCAACGGTTTACCTAATATTAATCATTGATTACCCAAAAATATTACAATTCTCATAAACATTTCTTCAAACACTTAGAGTGCAGGCAATAGAACACCAAAAATCAAACCACCACCACATCACCACCGGTGCTCTCGCTCTTCCTCTCGAAGCTTCAGTGAAATCCCTCGAATTGGGCCCTTTTGAATACGCTTCATCAAATGGGTAGAGAACCCAACAATCTTGTTACAAAGACGCTTTGCTGGGATGATTGTGACTTCTTCAAGTATCTTCTTGTTGGTGTGTGAATCATGGGTCATTCGTGAGTAGTACTGTCGATGACTTGACGGGAGGATTTCTTCACTGTATTTGTTCGGACGCGATCTATTTTGTTGGTTGAGGAAGAGATGTGTGATCGTGTGTGTGTGAGAAGAGAAGTGTTGGCCGTCGCAGATGCTGATAGAAGATAAAAGGTAGTTGTAGAGGGGAGGAAAATGTTAAGGTTAGGGTTTTAATATTTATGAAAAATGGAAAAGTTAAAAGTGAGAAAAAAAAAAAGTAAACTTTGTATTCTTCAAGAATAAAACTTCACCCCCTAACAATGAGAATAAGTTGATATACTATAGTATTTTGTCTAATTAACTCATATTTGTCTAGCGAGGCTTAGTCTTACGTCCAATTCGGTTTTGAATTTTAGGCTGGCCATACCGCCCATATATAATAGCCCAGCCCATGTTGCATCACAACGAGACAGCACTGATGCTCCAGGCGTCAAACTGTAATTGGACAGACAGACTTTGCATCTGTTGACGCATAAGCAACCATGATGATCAGTTCAAAAAAAAGCAACTTATTAAATCAAAAAATAAAAATAAAAATAAATAAAAAGAGGTGGAAGAGTAGATAGATATTCTTTGAATTTATATTCTAATTCGCAAAAAAAAAAAAAAATCTCTTTCTCTCTATAATTCAAGCCCCTATTAGAAGAAAAAAAAGTGCTCATTATAAATATCTCAAGATTTTGTTTGTTTATTCTGGTTAACCATGGTAAGTCTTCATTTCAGTGTTTAAGAAAAAATAAGTCTAATTTTTGTGGGTTTTGATCTGTTATGATGGGTATTGTTTTATTTTTCAATTGGTTTAGTGGTAGATCTATTAATTTCATGTTTGATTAGGTTATTACTCTGTGGTTGCTGTTTATGGATTTTATTTAGTTAATGTTTCTTATTTGATTCCTGATATTATTGTGTATTGTAGTTGATGAACTTGATAAGGCTAATTTAGTAAAGTAAAATGAAAAAGATAAGAACTTCAGGTTTGAATTGATTGAGTTTTATGTAAATTAAGTCAAAATGTGAGTCTAGATTCAAGTGTGATCTGAATCATATGGTTCTTGGCACAAATAGATTTTGCTTTTATGTTGGTAAAGTTTGGTTTTTATCCTTTTAAGTTGTGGTAAATTTCGGGTTTGATCTATTTTGAGTTGTGGAAAATTTTGGTTATGATCTTTATGAGTTGCGCAATGATATGTTTTAGCTGTGCAGTTGGATTATGATTTTGTGTCTAGTTAGATTGCAGTTTGGTTTACCGATCCAATTGCGAGATTATCATTGTTGTCGGATTGGTATCTAATGTAAACTTTTGTGGTGTTGTATTGCGTCTTCATTATTTAAGAAGATGAACTGTTTCAGTTATTACAATTGCTCTTAATCTGAGGTTTGGATGTTATACACAGGCGGTCTGCACTTAATGGAATTGGATTTTATGGTTTACTTTAGCTATTCAATGTTGTTTGCATAGAATTTCGAGGTGTTTAGACTCGTAGTCCAATTTTGAGATTTGTGATATTTTGATCTTGGATATGGGACGTATGTGGGTTAAAACTCATGAGTTAAGTCAATGTAATGCAAATTGATTAAGGTTATGCATAAACCAACTCTAATTTATGATTACATTATTATTTATAGATGTTGCTATGTTTACCATTTGGATCTTCCGCTTAATGTATACTTTTTAGTTTCTACAATGAGAATGAAGGGATTAAGTAATAGCTTAGGAATGGTTTTTAGGAAGTTACCATACAAGTTTCTGTTGAAATTTTTGACTTACTAATTACTATATCTTCCTTTATAAAGGCTAACGCGACATCTGGAATGGCTGTGCACGATGACTGCAAGCTAAAGTTTTTGGAGTTGAAGGCAAAAAGAACACACCGCTTCATTGTTTTTAAGATTGAGGAGAAGCAAAAACAGGTTATTGTGGAAAAGGTTGGTGAGCCAGCTCAAAGCTACGAAGATTTTGCAGCAAGCCTCCCTGCTGACGAGTGTCGATATGCTGTATATGATTTTGACTTTGTGACTGCTGAGAATTGCCAGAAGAGCAGAATCTTTTTCATCGCCTGGTACTGACATGCGTTAAAATTGGTTTAGTTCTGTGTATTTGTATTTGTTTGGCATTCGTTTTAACTATTAATATTTTGTTATTTACCATTTGCAAAGGTCTCCAGACACGTCAAGGGTGAGAAGCAAGATGATCTATGCAAGTTCGAAGGACAGATTCAAGAGAGAACTCGACGGAATCCAGATTGAACTGCAGGCTACCGATCCCACCGAAATGGGTCTCGATGTTATTAGGAGCCGTGCCAGCTAAATAGAAATCTCCTTATTTCGCAACAGAGAATTTCTCGTATGCACTCTACTCTTGAGCGAAATGTTAATATTACATGGGCGGGGGAACCTGACTGAATTATGATATTGGTTTGTTTGAGATTTACCTTATAGTCGTCTTCTCGAGTCGTTTCAGATATTTTGAATATGTTATGATTTGTTATTGTATCGAAGTTATGCAAGGTGTGTCTTTCTTATGGTTATTTGCACAATATATGATGCCTCATCATTTGATGGTGGAGCAAACTGGGATTTGTATGTTAATGGCCGTCTTACTTTAAAGAAGAAATGCTTTTTCTGGATAGTTCACTTATGCACTTACTGTAAATTAAATGTTTATTTTTTCCCCTCGATTTCCACTGCATGTTTACTTCCAGGGTTAATGGGATTAGTTCATCAACTCTGTATCCGCATCATTGATCGACAAGGGTGTGGAAAATCGAATTGAATTGAACCGACAATTTCAGTTTGGTTCAGTTGGATATTATAAAAAAAAAAGTTGTTTTTTTGGTTTGGTTTGATTGTAATTGTGATAAAGAAATCAGTTAGTTTTTATTCTGGTAAAAACTGAATTGTAAAAATTGAATCGAACTGAAAACTCAGTTTAAAAAAATCAACTCAAATCACTTTATTTTCAAAGGCAAAAACAATTGGTTTGATCTGCAACCATAGAAGTGCCTGAAACAGAGAATGTGCTTCTTTAAAATTGTGTATTACACGGAAATATAAAAACTAAAATGAAAATAAAACTTGGCGAAATGACATATTGTTATAAGAATAAGTTGTAAAAATAAAATTTTGAAATTTCAGAAACAGTTTCAAAAATAGAAATGAACTCAAAGACTTGATAAATAGTAACTAGGTTAATTAATCACTCTGCCAAACTGAAGATAAATTCTTATGTAGACTCGGTCTACCACGTCATCCGTAGACTAACCTATCATATTATGACACGTTATTAAAATAATGGCAATTTTGTAAATTCGTTTTTTACTTATTTACACCTTTGAACAGTAATATTACAAGATTGCCATCATTTTAATGATGTGTCATAATGTGATAGGTTTGATCTACGGATGACGTGGTAGACCGAGTCTACCTAAGAATTTCTCCAAATTGAATTATGAAGGGACCTTAATAAAACAATGGTTACAATTAAGTTGTGGTTGTGTATATCAGCTGAAGTTCTGAACACCCACTCTGCTCCTATTTTAAACTTTACATGGTTCAGTGTTAACTATCTAGTTTGCTGCAATGTTTATCAATTTGGTTAGTGATTAAAAAAAATTCTACAATACGGCATTGGAGCTCTATTGGTTTTCCTAGCAAGTACATGGTACAACAAATTCGAATCTTAGCTATGTATCAGCAGGCAAACTCGAAATCTTTAACTCGGCTCTATGGATGGGAGCATAGTCTGTAATTTGACTAGGCTCCATACCTCGTCTTATCATCTCATCCCGCAATTCAAAGGCCTTCGGCAGTTCCCCTGCGATGCAGCAACCATGTATCAAAAAATTGTATGCTAGCGTATCAGGTTTGATACCCTTGTCGAGCATTGTCTGCCATATTTGTATTACTAGCAGTTGTTGACATTAGACGGTTGCATTTGAGTTATTGTTGATTGGGAGTTCATTTGTTGATACTTGTTCAAAGTCGCCATAATTAGTTAACATCGTGTTTTACTTTAGTTCATTTCTTGCTTGGGGACAAGAAAGGATTTAGTGTGATGAGGTTTGATAGGAGTAAAATACTCCCATATATTAGAGTGGTTTCATAGCACTTTAACGTATTTTGTTATGCATTTTGAGGTATATATGTACCTTATTTGTGTGCTTAAGCTTTCCAGGTTATCGGAGCGTTATGGGGCATTTTTGGCATAAAAATGTGGAAGAATCGTCGAAAGCTAGTAAGGAGCAAAGCCGGGAGCAAAGGAAGCGAAAAGATTGGAGAAGTTGTGAGTGTCTCGGATCGAGACACCCCTCTGCAACTTGTGTCTCGATCCGAGCTGAATTAAAAAGAGAAGCAGATTGGATTCAGATTCGAGGCACACTCATAAGTTGAATGTCTCGATTCGAGACAAGCGTAAAGATTGAATCTCAGATTTTAGACAAAGATGATAAGGCTTGGGACCACTTCCATTTTTGGCCAAACACTCATGTATTAAGATGTTTTTTATTTCCTTATTGAGAATACTATAAATACCACCTTATTTCATTTTTAGGGATACAACTTTTTATTACATCAAGTCATTTTTATTCCTATTGCCTCTCTTAAAATAGTTTAACATCGTTTTAGGGATTAGTGCTCCATAGTTTTCTCTATTGTTGGTGCTTGGAAGCTTTTATTATTTTGTAAGAACAAAATTTTCTATTTGAATGCAAGTTATTGATTACTCTTCATTATCTTATGGTTTATTGCTCTATATATTTAACTAAGGTAATCTTTTTATACCCTTTAATGTTTAGTTCACTATTTATTAGTTGTGTTGAGAACTTAGCCATACGTCGCTAAACCCCTCGTTGGGGGTTAGTATGATAGCCTAGGGTTTGTGTAATAGGTTGGTTGACATTGTTGTTTAAGCATGTTTTAATCTTGTTGTTTATTGCTTGTTTAAGATTAGTTCCCCTAAGCATGTTTATAGTGTGATTAACTCACCGAGAAGTGGTTAATTAAATTGACTAATAGGATTGAAAACCTAGGTTAGAGCGCCATAAGAGTGGGTTTGAACCTAGTTGGCCTTAGAGTTGATTTATTAATTGCTAGTTGATTGTGTAGTTGTGCTTGGTGTCACGAGAGTGAGCTCGGTATTGATTAAGCGATTAGATAGCAGCTTTGTTGTTCTTTGAGTCTCGAAAGAGCAGGAATGGCGCTAAGGCTCGACTCGACCCTTGTAGTATCTCTAATTAACCAACCATGATTGCATGACCTAGGCGTGATTACCAATCCCTTGACGTTTCCTTTTATTGTTATAACCCGTTGTTAAATTAGTTGTTTTAGTTGCAATTACGGATTTGAATAGTTGGTTACTTTAGCCCTTTTATTTCTTACACACCAAACCATTGCTTTTCTATTACTAACCGAATTGAAATTCAAAATTATATTTCATCCACCTTAAACATCTCATTTTCGTGGGATCGACTCCGTACTTACGGATTACTACGAGTTGGTAAGTAAAATTATCAACATTGGCCTTGAGAGATGCTATCTAAATGGCTCTTAACCTGCAGTTATCGGAGGTAATTTTCGAAGGCGATGCGAAAGGGATTATTGATGTTACAAGGACAGATTCCGGAGTAGATGTTGACTGCGATTTGATTATTCAAGACAGTAAGTGCCTTATTGAGAATCAATCGTCCTTTTCGTTTAATCTTGTTAGGCGAAATTGTAATTGAGTGACTCATTTATTGGCCAACAAAGCTCTTAGAATGTTAATTTTCGCTGTAATTCCATAGCACAAGTTTTTTGAGTAGATTAGAGACTCTTCGAATCGTTTTCAAATTAATGATTCTATTCATTCCGACAAAAGAATTCATAATAATGCTCTTTTCGAACCTTATGAGGTTCGACCTTGATAAACGAATTCTAAAAAGTTCGGCTTCGATAGGCAAATCTTTAGGGATTCGATTATTTATCTGATCATTAAGCCGATTGATAGGATTCAAATACACGGATATAGGATCGATAGGTCGATTCCATCATGTTTATTTTTCTTTTAAACTCAAAGTATTACAATTTTTTATATTCATATATTTATAATAAAAATCAGTTTCATTTAAAAAAGTAAACCATTATTCTCATTGTATTATTTCTTAATACTAAAATACTGCTCCAAACCGAATCAGGATAAAATTAAAAGTCTAAATTCAATTGAACTGAATCGGTTTAATTCCATTTTGCTTCGAGTTTGAAACATAAACCATAAATACATTTTTCAGATTTTGGAATAAAGAAGAAGACCACTATTTTGGAGGGAAACAAAAATAAAATCCAA
Source organism: Mercurialis annua (assembly GCF_937616625.2). Lineage (NCBI taxonomy): Eukaryota > Viridiplantae > Streptophyta > Magnoliopsida > Malpighiales > Euphorbiaceae > Mercurialis > Mercurialis annua. The sequence goes on along the minus strand of NC_065570.1, from coordinate 49,057,406 downwards.
CTCTGCTTTATTTCCTTCACATCATCGATCCATAGCCCATAAATTGAACCAATAAGCATCACCCACGTGACACAATAGCATTTCTCAAGCATTACTGTAAGCCGTCGATCTTAACTATACAATCAACGTTCAAGAATTATCCACATCATCGATCCGTGCGTCTCATAACGCACCAATTAGATTACATATTTCTCCTCCTATAAATATACACTATCGATCACCTTATTTTCAATGCACAACTCACATTCAATCTTCAATCAACAATTCTCAGTCTTCAATCTTAAATCAAAATCCCTTTCGAAATGGCACCAAAGGCAGAGAAGAAGCCAGCGGAGAAGAAACCAGTAGAGGAGAAGAAGACGGTGGCGGAGAAATCACCGGCGGAGAAGAAGCCAAAGGCCGGAAAGAAACTGCCAAAGGAAGGCGGTGCAGCGGCGGCCGGAGACAAGAAGAAGAAGAGATCAAAGAAGAGCGTAGAGACATACAAGATCTATATCTTCAAGGTTCTCAAGCAGGTTCATCCTGATATTGGAATCTCCAGCAAGGCCATGGGGATCATGAACTCATTTATCAACGATATTTTCGAGAAGCTTGCTCAGGAATCTTCCAAGCTTGCAAGGTACAACAAGAAGCCTACGATCACATCTCGGGAGATCCAGACTGCCGTTAGATTGGTTCTTCCCGGTGAATTGGCCAAGCATGCTGTTTCCGAGGGTACCAAGGCTGTGACTAAGTTTACCAGCTCTTGAATGAATGGTTGATAATTTAGGTATCTGATGGTTTCAAAATTAGGGTTTGTTGGCTCAGTAGTCAGATGGGTTGATGTTATATTTGCAGTAAAATACTAATCATAAATGTAATGATTCTAGTGTTGATGATATTAAATGAAATTGCCTGTGTTTGCACATTGTTCTTATTTGTCTTATTTAATTTACATGCGTGTTCTTTTGGTAATTTTTTAAATTTAGAACTGGTTATGTAAATGTCTGATTTCATTAAAATATGAAACTGTTGCTTCATATTTGAATTTTCTGAATCCTTATGAGCTGCAATATGTTCTAGTTGTAATTTAGTCGATAAGATCTAAAACACAAGTATTTTGTCTCATACTCAAATAGTTGGTAGCAGAGACAAGTTTTGACATGATTTTCTTATCCAAATCATTTTCATAGCGTTGCTGGTCTTTACTGAAAACTTGTTTCATCATCTCACATGTTAAGGCTTTTTAGACCTCGGCTTGTTGCTGTTAGGAATGGTCATTAGATGATGAGCTTTATGAGGCTTTGGCTGATGCTGATAAACCTGTTATTTTTCCTGACTAGCGATGAGTTTATAAGGTATTGTACTCTACAATCTAGCATCTTTAATTTTGGGCACTGAAGCTGTTCTTGTATTTGACTACTGTTTATTTTTATGCTGTCAGTTCACTCACCATCCTGATGCTATGTGGTTGCAGGAATAGTAGGTCCAAGGTTGTGCGAGCTCGAAAGTATGTCCCTAGTCTTTTGCTTGTTATTGTTTTCTTGTAATTTTTATTTCGTTTTCTGACAATGGATCTGAACATCAATTTGTGCATGTCTACATACATGTTGATTGTTGCTGGATAATATATAAAGATGTTTTAAAGGAATTAATTGACTTGTTAATCTCTGTTTGTCTTAATGCATATGTTCTCTTTCTCCATTTAGCAAATTTTTGTTGACTATTTATCTAGTCCTTGACATAGGTCTCTTGCAATGTGTTTCTTTAGCCTATTGTTCCTGCAATTGAAGCTTGACATAGCAGCCTATTCTGGCGTGTCAGCTTAGTTATCATCACCATGCTTGGCCAATAAATAGAGTTAATTGCCGGAGCCCGGAAGTCCTTTTGTGACTTTGTCCTTCCCTTAGCTCACAAATACAAGGTGAGAGAGTTCTTCCAGTTGATTCAGATCATTCAGCCATATATAGTTGCGCAAATGTTTATACACTGATAACTAACAGATCGTTATTGACGTTTTAAATTTGCACCTTTTGTATATATATAGTCTTATTGTGTCACTCATATAATATTTTTTTCACTGCTAACCATCCGACTCCTCTCAGACACCTTTTTTTCATGTGTAATTCTGGCTATCGATCATATCATGAGTTCTTCATCCCAACCGCAGTTATAAGGATCCATTTTGAAGATTCTGGTTTAGACTATTGAATCACTTCATTGTTGACAGGGATTGATATGTTGGGAAATGGAACCAGATCTCGTTCATCACGGGGAAGACTAACCGGTTGCAGATCAGATGTGTTTACGAGTTTGATGGTTTTTATTTTTTAAAATTTTGAAAATTAATCGTGTATTATGGGCGGTTTTTGGGTCAGAAGAGGGGCGTTGGGGTCGGAGATGGTTTTAGTGCCGGAAACGCTAGAATGCAATTAATATCATTAAAAATAAAAGTAGATAAAAAATGCATTAATATAATTATTTGAATTTGTGTGGAAGAATGTTTTTTTGTGTGTTATTTATAACATTGAATTGAGTGCTATCTGGAATTTATGTTAACATGGAGGATTTGTTGAACTTTTTCAAAATGAAAACAAGGTAATTTAGTGTTCTAGGGTGCAATTGAAACTTGAATATACAAAATAGGGTAAAATTGGTGATTTTCCGACATCGAAATAGAATCGAAAAGGGGCTAAAAGGTCATGTTTTTTAAGGCATTAGACCTGTTTTTTTCACTGTAAGCATCTGATCCCTTTCAGGCTCCTTTTTCCATGTGTAATTCTGGATATCAATAATATCTTGAGTTCTTCATCCCAATCATAGTTATATTGATACATTTTGAAGAATCTGGTTTTAACTTTTGAATCACTTCATTGTTGACAGGGATTGACATGTTGATAAATGGAAAGATGTTGTAGTAGCTGATGTTACCCTTTGTTAAAGCATCTCAACCGGAATGGGCAAAAACATTACAGTAAATTCTGCAACCCCTTTTAATAAGGTTTCTTATAGTGAAACACTGAAACCATCACATTAAGCTATTTACATCTATTTTTAATCAAGCTTTTCCTCCTCTGACAAGGGTTTTGTTTATTTTTATTGAATTTCTTTGTTTGTTTGGAGCTGGCATTATTTAGAAAGCAACTCATCCTCAATCCATCATAAAATTATTCATTTTTATATTATTTGATAACAAATACATATTTTATATTTTCATATATCAAACATCTATTTTTCTATCAATTGTTCGAAATACAATCAGCTTTTCTCAAGCCCGGCTTAAGCCGCACAGACTGTTTCTGGCATCTAAGTCACTATTATTGACCTTCAAGCTGGCAATGCCCATGAACATGTGCATATTGGGAAAAAGATCAACACAACTTGACTTGAATTATGCTGTAAGTGAACAGATGATTGAAAGAGATGTTAGCTTAGACAAGCATGTACCAGTGAGCTTTTGAATCGCAAGGCACCTATCTATTCTATTGTTCCTTTAGCCTTCTTATTTGGCTTGTTTAATTTCAAAGTGTGTTATTTTATATTTTTTTTTATCTTAGAACCTGCTTCTAGGTGAACATGCTGATTTCATTCAAATTTGAGATTATTGCTTTATATTTGAATTTTCCGAATCTTTATAAGTTGCAATTAGAATTGCTCAAGTTACATGTCAAATACATCTCAGAATATTGGGTGCTTCCTATATGGCTGTAATATGCAGAGTTATGTGCTAATAACTCTTATAGAGTTTGCCATTTAATTAATCAAGTGCATCATATAAGTCCATCAATAGCAAAGCAAGGACAAAAATTTTCGTTTGTTTCCTGTTTTGCTTTATTGTGGAGGTTTTTCATTTTTGTTTGGCTTGTAGTTTTAGTGGAAGCCTAAAAGTTGTCAATTAAAGCTTATACAAGTTACCAGAGGTTCTGTGTCTTCTGTTCTACTGCGAGACAAACCACTGCTGAAGTGACGATGCCTCAAGGCTCTCTAAATCCAGATATACAAGATGAATGGTAAGTCATGATGCAGGTTTCCTTTAGATAATAAGCTTTAGCTACGCAACATGTTCTGTTTATGTGGCACTTATAGGAAAATAATATTGTTGATTCTCATGCTCAAATAGTTGGCAGAGGCCTTAAGTTTGAAAATTATGCAAATGGGAAGTTCTGAAATAATACCAAATCTCTTTCAAAAAAACAAAAAGAAATAATACCAAATCCATATGACTTTCTAATCTTTGATGGTTCCTACTGAAATTTTGTTTTATCATTCTATGGGCCAAGACTTTCATTAAGATTGAGCCATTAGATGATGAGCTTAAAGATGCTTTGGCTGATGTTGACGAACCTGAGATTTTTCCTGGCTGGCAAGGAGTTGTTAAAGTTCAGTACTATCTTATAAACTTGGGCAGTTGGCATCTTTAATTTGGTTGATGAAGCTATTCTTGTATTTCGACTACTGTTTATTTGTCAAGTTACTCACTGTCTAGATGCTATATAGTTCCCTTGTTAGCATTTTCGTAAAATTTTAATTTCGTTTTCTGGCAACTAATGTCTGGAACCATTATTAGGCAAAAATGTTTGTGAATGTACTGTTGTAGTATTGTATAATACGAGATTCGTAGAGAAAATCTGAATCTAATCTGAACATGAATGTGTTTGTTTAGCTTACTGTTGCTGGAATTGAAGCTGGAAAAGACATAGCATGGCGTGTCAGCTTAGTTATCATCACTGTGCTTGGCCAATAAATAGAGTTAGTTGCTGGAGGTCCTTTTGTCCTTCCCTTTGTTCCTAAATACAACTCGACATTTTTTCCAGCTGATCCATAACATTCAGCCATATTTTAGCTTTGGAAATGTCTCTATTTTGATAACCAGCATATATTCAATGAAGTCTTAAATGTGCACTATGTTCGTAAGTTTTATAGTGTCATTTATAATTTTTTTTACTTCTAACCATCTGATCCGTCTCTGGCTCTTTTTTTTCGTGTATAATTCTGGGTATCACGAGTTATTAATCCCAAAAGCAGTTACCATGATACATTTTTAAGAATCCGGTTCTAATTTTAATTGTCGAATCACTTCATTGCTGACAGGATTGACATGTTGGCGAATGGAAAGATGTTGTAGTAGCTGATGTTACCCTTTGTTAGAGCATCTCAACTGGAATGGGCAAAAACATTACAGTAAACTCCTCAACCCTTTTTAATAAAGTTTCTTATTGTGCAACCAGCATACATCCATTTCCGATCAAGCTTTTCTCTTCTGACAAGGGGTGTTTGTTTCTATTGAATCTCTTTGTTTGTTCGGAGTGGCAATGATAATATCCAGAAAACAATTCATGCTATGTTTGGTAGAATATACTTAAATAGAAAAAAAAAGAGTAAAAGGTGAGGATATTTTATGACGATAAAATCCTTAATTTTTGGATTTAAAGGACTCATATATGTATAAACTTATTTTACAATTTAGAAATGGATAGATTTCCTAAAGAACAAAGGATCACTTTAACCCCCGAACTTGCGTCAAAGTATCAAAAAAGTCCAAAGCTGGAAAACCGGATCACTTATACCCTTAACTTGTGTAAACCGGCTCAAAAGTACCCCTTTGCTGACGTGACACCTTAATTGGAGAGTGAGATTTATAAAAATATAATTAACTCTAACTAATCATTAATTAAATCCTAATAAAATCCTAATTAAAACAATTTAAAATACCAAATCTCTAATTAATAAATCCTAATTTTACTTTCAAAAAAAAAATAAAAATCCTAATTTCAAATATTTTTTCATCTTTTCCGGCCAATCTGCTGTTCTTTTTGGAAGAACAGACCCACGTTCTTCCAAGAACAACCTCTCTGTTCTTCTTCACGAAGAACAGCAAGGTCTGTTCTTCGTGAAGAAGAACAGATCCAGCGGTTTGTTCTTCTTCACGAAGAACAGATCCAGCGGTTTGTTCTTCTTCACGAAGAACAAACCGCTGGGTCTGTTCTTCTTCACGAAGAATACACCGTTGGGTCTGTTCTTCGTGAAGAAGAACAGACCCGACGGTTTGTTCTTCTTCACGAAGAACAAACCGATGGGTCTGTTCTTCAGGCGAGGAGCGGATCCGCTCCTCGTCAGAAGAACAGACCCTGTTCTTCTGAGGAGCTGTTGCTCCTCACCGGAGCAGCAACTCCTCGTCTCAGGCGAGGAGGAGCTCCTCCTCGCCTGAGACCTAAAAAAATTTAAAAAAGTTTGATTTTTTTTGTAAAAATTATAAAAAGGTCCTCTATCTTTTAGTTAATATAAATTTAATATATATAGTTTTAAAATTAAAATGACTAATTTGTTTTTTTTATTACTATGTGTTAAAAGAGAAAAATTTAAAAAAAATTGGACTATTTTAAACCTTTTTATTATCAAAAACCACTTTACCAACAAAACTACTATCCAATACCGGAGAGTGTATCTCACTCTCTGAGGTGAGAGTGGGGAGGGGGGTTTTTGACCAAAAATACACAAGTTCAAGGTATAAGTGATCCTATTTTCCAGTTTTGGACTTTTTTGATATTTTGACGCAAGTTCGGGGGTGAAAGTAATCCTTTGTTCATTTCCTAAATTAATAGCAAACAGTTTTGCAGATTTCAGCAGGTCTGCGAGAAGTTGGGAAGTTTATGATACTCAGCAAATTGCAGCTTCAGCTTATTCGTTCTTCTGGAAATTCAAGCTCTCTCCTCGCATTCTCTTCTACTCGTGGTTGTTGGCAAGAGATAGAATATCTTCTAATACAGAGGTGTACTTTCTCCTTGCTTACTTTGTTCTCATATTTTTTTCATTGTCGTTATGCTCGACTTGTTTGGGGCAAACTTCTTCGTATGTGTAACATCTTTTCGGTTGGCCATCTTCTTTGTTATAGTTCTTTCAGTTTTGGGATTCTCTTTCTCACAGGAGATTTGAAGTTCTATTGGCGGACAATATATGGTTTTATTGTGTTGGGATTTGTGGAAAGTTATAAATAAAGCGGTGTTCAACAACAAATACATTGAGGTCCTTACGGTAGTCATTGCTTAGATTTGAAAAGGCGGTGAAATTTTCCAAAGACAACATTTAAGATTTTGTTTATTAGGAAAATGATCTTTTATTGTAACTTTTCTTAGGTAAATTTGAATAAGCTTTCTTGCCTTTTTCGAGTCTTGCCAATCATGGCTTTATAATTAAGCTAATAAATTCATCATCTATATCTATAATCTATCGGCTTAAGGTCTGAAAAACTACCCACCTTTCAATTTTTTTTCAATTGCACCCTCACCTTGTAATATCTTCAATAGCACCCTATTTTGTATTTTTGGCTTTCAATAGCACCCCGACCTTGTAAAACAGTCAATTTTACCCTATTTTGTATTTTTGACTTTCAATAGCACCATAAATCATCGAATTAAACTCATTTATCGAGGACGTATTTGAATTTTTTTTAAGTTAAAGGACTTGTTTAAAAGTGTCCAAGTAGAAAAAGTATGATTTCACCTGTAAATTTAGTTTTTTGAAAATTTTATTCCTTATAATAATCAAATCATCTAATTTTTTTAATTTAGAGTGCTATTGAAAGTCAAAAATACAAAATAGGGTGCTATTGAAAAAATTACAAGGTGAGGGTGCTATTGAAAAAAATTTGAAAGGTCGGTAGTTTTTTAGACCTTAAGCTTAATCTATCTATCTATAATCTATAACTATCTTATATGTGGGAGGGGGGGAGGGGGACATGCAAAATTATGATAATAGACTTCATTAAGGGTATAATTTATATTTAAAATATAAGAAGATAATCAACTGTAATATTAGTGTTCAAAGAGTTTACCGATAATAAGGATATATTGCAAGAGTTTAACTACTTTATGGAGATTAATTGGAAAAATCGTTTAAAACAGAAAAAGTTAACTAATCTAATTTACAATCCTAATGAAATTGTAATTGTGAAAAACTAAACTAAACGAATTTCATGTTTGTATTGTATTTTACACTATTGAAACTGTATAATAAATTTAATATAGTTATATAAATATTTTAATTTTATGTTAAAAAATAGGAACATTCCAATTATCTCTACCAGAGTCAACAATTATATTAGATTATTTATATTAGCCTTAATAAAAATTAATAAAAATTTAATTTAAACTAAGGAAATAGTTATACCGCTAATCATGTGAAATTAATAACCAGATTATACTAACGATTCTTGAGTTTGATTTATAATTTAAGTTAATATAATAAATATATATTAATATTCCAATATACATTAAGAATCAAAACATATAATAAATATAACGGGTCATATAAGTATCAATCACGTAATATAAATTCAATTTCATTAAAAAAATGTGAAAAAGCTAAATATAATATTTATTATAAATATAACGGGTCATATAAATATTGTTCACGTGCGTAGCACGTGGCCGAACACTAGACTTAGATGGTTGACGGTAATGTACACAACGGGTCATATAAATATCGTCCACGTGCGTAGCACGTGGCGAAACGCTAACGGGTCCTATAAATATCGTTCAAGTGCCATAATTTTAATTTAAATAAAAAATAATAATATTTATTAAAAGTTAAAATATTATATTTAATATATATAACGGGTCACGTAAATGCCGTTCACGTGTGTAGCACGTGGCGAAACGCTAGTAACTATTCTATAAGTGTGGAGGGGGGGGGTGGCAGACAAAATTACGACATTGGCCTTCAATAATTAAAGAATTTACAAAATTAAATACACATTTTAATTCTAATTTAAATTATACTAATTATATAATTCATTGATAAGAATTTAATTTCAAAGAGAAGTTCAATTACAATAAGAGTTATTCGAGTAGGACTACAACTTAGAGTTCAACCTTAATTAAAAAACTAAGTTAGGAGTTATCTTTTCATATGATTCAAATAATTATAATGATCAGTGCTAGAATATTTCCAATTGTGCCGTCTTATATTATCAACATGGGCACACTGAAAAATATAACTATGGTACTTTATCTTTGGCTTAATACATAGTTTGAACCCTGAACTTGTACCCTTTTACCCATCTAACCTCTAAACTTAACGTCTCACCTATCGAACCTCTGAACTTGTTAAATAATCCGATTTAACCCCTAAACTTGATAAATACGAAAATATTGAACCCCTCCGTGCCACCTGTCACTTGAAACATTCTAGAAGAAATTGTGTACGGAGGGGTTCAATGTTTACGTTTTTATCAAGTTCAGGGGTCAAATCGAATTATTTAACAAGTTCAAAGGTTCGATAGGTGAGACGTTAAGTTTAGAGGTTAAATGGGTAAAAGAGTATAAGTTCAGGGGTCAAACTATGTATTCAGCCCTTTATCTTTTGATATAAGGGTTTGCAAAAAAGAATCTTCAAGTAGATCAGCTGTGCAGCACCAGCCAGGAGAAGCTCACATGTTGTTGATTTGATATATAAATTTATATCTTAAGAGGTTAGTGTATAATTGATTTATTACGTTTGCCTTTCATTTGATAAATAAATTAGGTTTTCCTGTCCATTTAATTTCAATTAGGTTAAAAATTAGATCAATTAGTTTAGTACTTTTGACATTTTTCAAAATTTAATATTAATATACAACTCGCAAATTATAATTTCAATTTAAATAAAAAAATATTAAAACTAAAATTATTAAATATGACAATTTAATTAATATTTAATATAAATTATTGGTCATATAAATGTTGTTTACGTGCATAGCACATGGCCAAATACTAGATTTTACAAATTAATTTATAATATATTCAATTTATGTTTTTATGATATAAATAATGGGGCACATTACTAACTTACTATTATGTATTTGTAATTTTATTACATGAGAGCCATGCCCAAAATATTTATAAATAAATGAAGAATTAATGAAAAGATAATTTACCACTTCAATAAAAGAATTTTAAAGCCTAAAAATATAATTATAAATAACGGGTCATATAATATCGCTCACGTGCGTAGCACGTGGCGAAAAACTAGTCTATCTATAATCTATCTATCTATCTATAACTATCTTATATGTGGGAAGGGGGGGGGGGGGGGACAGGCAAAATTACAATAATAGGTTTCATTAAGGGTATAATTTATAGTTAAATAATATAATATAAATAAAGATATAAAAGGTTAATGAAGAGTTTAACTCCAACTCATACTAAAAAATAACAAATTAGTAGGAGTTTAATTTCAATTATAAGATCAATATATAAATTAGTAATTAAGAGTTTAATTTTAATAAAGACTCTTAATTGTATACTAACGTTAATTGAATTTATTCGCATAAAACGATCCTTTTTATTTCAAAAATTATGTTCTCTAATGCTTTAGAGTTGAGCAATCAATAAAGAGGAGAGTTAGGGCAAAATTATTTGAGAGAAACTTGATTAGAACCACTTTTTCATGCGCTCAAAATCATCAAAAGAGCACAAATTTGTTATAAACTGAACTAATTAACAATTAGGTACAAATTCCAAGAGCAAATCAAAATATTATGGTGTATAGAATTTGTTTTGTTTAATATTATTTTTGAACAAATCAAACTTCTATATAAATAATTTCAGTTTTAATAAAAAAATAAATTCTTTTATTGGAACATAAAATATTATATTAATAATTGAGAAAATCACAAAAATACAACAAAAATAGCTCAACATTTCACACAATGTCACCTAACTCCCTTATTTATCATTCCTACCACAAAAGCAAAAAAGTTTACAACAAACACCATTCCATTAAATAGGTGACACATGGCAAGCATAACACCATCTTAATAAAAAGGAATAACAACAACTAGCACATGTGATTTCTGTGTCAGAGCGCGTCAGCGCGAGTCACAACGCGTCAGCACATCAGAGCGCGTCAGCACCTATAGCAATCAAGCATCAACAAATTATAGACACAGTTTTGTAATATCATATGATACATCTCTGAGACATCATTGATACATTTTCCAAAAAAAAATTGATAGTAATTTATTTATTTTTTAAAAATATATATTGATTATTTGTAGTATTTTATTATTTATGTATATTTACAAATATAAAAAAATCCAAAAATTATTCAAAGTAATATTTACAAAAATTAAAAAGTTAGTTTAATCAACTACAATAAATATTGTGTATCAATGATGTATCAAACAAATATATTATTGATACATATCGAACACGGGTCCGATGTATGAATAATATATTTTTTATTTATAATTTATGTATCGGAGATTTATCAAATATGTATTAAAAATGATTTTATTAATTATTTATCGAATATTGTTCATACATACCGAACACGGGTCTAATACATGAATAATATACTTCTCATGTATAAATTATGTATCGAATATGTATCAAATATATATATAATACATGTAATAAAAAAATTGATACGTCGCAAATGTATCAAATATGTATAAAAAATAAACGTAATAAAACTGTATCTATCATGTATCTGTTTAATTATATATTGTGTATAAATTTAGTAAAAATGTATCTATCATACATCTATTTAAATATATTTATCGTGTATAAATTATATATCAGCGATGTATCTATTAAATACATTAAAAAAATGTATCTATCATGTTTAGTATTTTTTTATAAATATCACGTATAAATTATGTATCAAAAATGTATCACGTATGTATCCGAGATAAATCAAATATATATCGGAGATGTATCGAATATTTATCGAATATTTTGCACTTATACTCTTTTTTTCCTTTCTTATACCTTGGGCTTCCAGTCAAATCATGAAAACAATATGATCAAATATATATAAAACAATAAATATAATAATACTAATTTAAATATAAAAACAAACCAATCAAATTAATCAATTAGTTCAATTAATGTATCAAGTATGTATCTATCATGTATAAATTGTGTATCAGAGATGTATTAAAAATATATTCGAATTACAATTAAATATAGTCAATTAGAAATCAATAAGCACTAGAAAAATTCATTTTAAGTAGTATTATTACATATATGTTTATAAGCTTTTCTCAATATAAAAATGAATCAATCGAATTAGTCAATTAATTCAATTAATGTATCAAATATGTATCAATCATATATAAATTGTGTATCACTATAAAATAACATTAACATCAATAACGTATCCAAAATTACAAACAAAAGTGAAATGAAATAAATAGCCTTAACTTAAAAATAAAATTTAGATCATCAGTTTTCTATTACAATATCACTAAACCAAAAATAATTAATAAAACAAAATGTTCTGCACTATTATCTTTGCCACCCAATTTCAATGGCAATGTCAATAATCATCAAATTATGCCTTAAAAACAAAAATTAAAAACCCAACCCACATTAATCTAGCTACACAAAATAATTATGGTCAATCCAAGAACCAAACAAGAAACATTAAAGAGGAACAAACTAACAAAATCCCTCGCATACCATTTTCTCTCTTACAGCCTTAGCTTCCACATGTAAACTCTTAGCCATGGCCGAACTCGCTGTGACGACGATGTTCCTGCTTTTGAAATTTGGGTGGAGGATCCATTTGACAATAGATCAGCTCCCTTTATCTAAAATCTGCCCAGATTCAGCAGTCTCTCGCGTTCATAGCGAGGCGAGATGGTGACGAAGGAGATGGGTAGGCTAGGCGGAGGTCACACGCTGATGGAGATGGATATGTGGTGGCCGGAAATAAGAGTAAGTAGAGAAGAAGAGGCAGGACAGAAATCGAGAAGACAAAAATGGTAAACGTGACAGTGCCGGAGATGGAGACGGGGACAGTGACAGTGAAGAAGAAGAATGATATTTCAAAAGTAACAATTCCACTTTATAATTTCTAAAGATTTAATTAGGTTAGAAAGACAACTGAATTTATTGGACACGTATATGTTTGAAATAAAGTGGTGGTGGTTGAAAAGAAATTAGGAAAAGTGGTATTTAAGAAAGAAAAATGGTAACAAAGTAAACAATCTTATTAAAATTGCATTGTGTGAAATATGGGGCCTTTATTCTTGCTTTCTTGTTATTTTCTCTTAATAATTTAATAAACATTTAATATATTTATCGGGTTATGTAAATATTACGCACATGTTATAATTTCAAATTAAATAAGAAATTACTTATAATTACTTATTAAAAACTAATATTATATTCACAACTTAATATAAAAGGACGTGAGTGATATAATAATTAATTAAAACTAAAACATGACATTCAACAATAATATTTAATACATATAACGGGTCATGTAAATATCGCTCAGATATAATTTTAATTTAAGTAAAAATAATTTTTAATATTTTTATTAAAAACTTAAATATTAAATTTAATAAATGTAGAAATATATATATATATATATCAGATCATATAAATATCGCTTACGTGTGTAGCACGTGGTTACCACTATTTTATTTCAATAGTTTTTCTGAAATGGGAGAATGAAGCCTTAGACACCAAATTTCCTTCATTGATGGAGGGGAGATCTATTAAAATAAGAAGATAATTACATGATTTATTGTCGATATTTCTTTGATGTTTTATGCAATGCCTATACATATATCTATACTATCTATAACTATCTTATATGTGGGGGTGGGGACAGACAATTTAAATAAAAAATAATTTATTATAATTTATTTAAAATTTAAATATTATATTTAATAGTCTAATTAATATTTAATATACACAACGGGTCATATAAATATCGCTCGCGTGCGTAGCACGTGGCGTAACGCTAGTAACTATTCTATAAGTGTGAAGGGCGGGGGGGACAGGCAAAATTACAACTTTGGTCTTTAATAGTTAAAAAATTTACAAAGTTAAGTATAAATCTAATTCTAATAAAATTAATAGGTATTTAATTTAAATAAGATATTATAAATTAGTGAAGAGTTTAACTCCATATATAAAAGAATACCAAATTACTAGGAAGAGAAGTTGCTTCAACCATCATCTACTAATTAGATGGACGCGGTAATTAGTGCAGTAAATATAATTAATATATTTTCATTCCATATCTAATTATTATTAGAAGTTTGTATTCAAATAATAAACAATATCTAAAGGAATTTGCTCCTATATATAGGTGGTCTTAGTTTTTTTATTTAACACCATCAGTTCTATATCAAATTAAAATGATGTTTTTCGAATGTTTGTGATCCAAACAAACGAAAATCATCAATTTAAATAATTAGCTTTGATTGATGTTGAGACAAATTTGTTTATATGTAATTATTATTTTTATTTTATTATACTTTTTATGGTTTTATATATCTATCCATCTGTAATTTTTTTTTTGGTAGGAATAAGCCGTAGATTGAAAATCAAAAGAATATGTATAAGGAAGCATAAAAATTCTTCCGATGCTCTCCATCTTTATAGATTGACAAAAGGTATGCAATATAAATTCCTGTTTCTTTTCTGATTTTTTTTATAATGACACTAAATATTTTTATTTGTTTTAATTTAAAATAATTTATCATATGCTTTTTTGCTCTTTCATGGAACTAGAATTAGCGCTACTGGATCAATTAATTTGACAAATATAAGGATTCTTTAATTTATAATATTGAATAGAAGTTATATTAAATAGAAGTCTAATAATTGTATAATTTTATCGTATTGAAGCACAAGAGTAAGAAAGTATAAGGTCCATAATAATGCATATCAATTCAGTTTTCCGTAATATTTTAAATTCATTTTAGCTTTGCACGTCGGTTTTTTATGTTTTCAAATTTGTTTGATTTCCATAAAATTTTAATGGGGTGGACAATAATGAAGATTTGTTTACAGTATTCTTATTTTATTAACTTTAGTAGGAAATTAAAGTCTCAATAAGACAGCAAATAAAAAAAATTAATAAGAGTAATTGATTAGGAGTTTAACTTTATTAGGTAAAGGAAGTTTAATTACAATACAATTGGTTAAGAAATTAAACAAAAATATATTATCATACGATGCTTTAAATATAAGCATTGCTTCAATAGGAGTTTAGCATATTTACGTGAATACAACTTTAAGTAAATAAAATTTAATCTTTTTAAACTATTCTAATTATAAGATATTTATGTGAAAAATTCGGATCATTGTTATCCTAGCTAAATTCGGTAGTCTGGAGTTTTCTTAGTTCCATGTCACTCCAAGTTTTGATGTGTGTGTTAAAGCTAGACTAATAAAGAGTTTTTTTTTGATAAATAATAATAATAAAGAGTTTATTATCTGAAATACTATATTAATTAATTTATTTATAATTTACGTGCTATGCATATAATTTTTTTAAAATATTACACTCCTAATCAAACTCCACTATCTCACATTCATCAAACCCTTAATTTGCTCTATTATCAATTACCTTTTTATAATTATATTATTAATTAAGAAGTTAAAATACAACAGTCAACACAATTTATATAATTAAGATTTTTTTTTGAAACAATGTAATTACTATCTCATAATATCCTCCATCTCATTTATAACAGATGAAGTTAACTTTAAATTTAACTAAAATAGTCAACACAATTAGAATAAAAGTTGATACCAATATGCAAGTAACTATACGAAGTTCAATGAGTTTCTAAGATTTCATTAATAGTATAATTTATATTAAAAAATAAAAATAATTTAATAAGAATTATAAAGTAAATAGGGCTCTATTTTTGTTATAATAAGGATTGTAATTTCCCTAGCCAAATTAAATTACTATTGTCGAACACGTTCATACGTACATTGATAAGCTTTTAATATTGACTTAGTGGCTAGCTAATAAGTAAACTGTATAACCACAAATATAAAGCTATCATAATGGATCACTATTGTTAAAAACAAACTCAAATAAAAATAATTAATAAAAATTAATAAATAAAATAAACTTGGTGCAAAACAATAAAATATAATAAATTAAAACTAAAATAATATACCATATGTTTTATATGTGACGGGTCATGTAAATATCACTTGCGTGCTACAATTTTAAGCTAAATATTAAAAAATATAATAATATATCTATAGTTAAATTATTATATTTAATAATTTAAATAGTAAATTAAAATTTATTTATAATAGTTTATTAACTAAATTATTTTATTTTATATTTTATTTATTATTTTAAATATATAACGGGTCACATAAATATCGCTCACGTGCGTAGCACGTGGCGAAAAACTAGTCTATACTATAAGTGTGAGGGGGGGGGGGGGACAGGCAAATTTACAATATTGGCCTTCAATAATTAGAAAATTTACAAAGTTAAATATAAGTCTAATTTTAAATATGATTAAAAAAATAAGAAGTTAAGTCTAACCATAATTCTAATATAATAGCTATAAATTTACAACTAATACGTTTGTACTAACAAACGTATAAATTTCTACCTGTTAAGGGAAAAGTACAATTACTATATTAATAAATTACTACTTACTACTTTTTCTTACTAACAAACGTATATAAATGTACTAAACTCATAATGATCAAGCCATGATAGATTATACGACTATTCAGAACTAATGTAAT
Source organism: Mercurialis annua (assembly GCF_937616625.2). Classification (NCBI taxonomy): domain Eukaryota; kingdom Viridiplantae; phylum Streptophyta; class Magnoliopsida; order Malpighiales; family Euphorbiaceae; genus Mercurialis; species Mercurialis annua. Next base: position 49,040,916 of record NC_065570.1, on the reverse strand, counting down.
TTAATAATATCAAATAATTATAACATAATAAAATGGAAACACTATCCAAATATTAAAGTAGTAGAATTCATGTAGAAGTTTATTATCACATTTAAATTCGTCTACGACTAATAACTTTTCTATAAAACCATTATAGCAAATTTTAGGGGTGGGCAAAAAAACCGGTCAAACCGATTAACCGAACCGAAACCGGAAAACCGAACCGGAAAATGTGGTTAACCGGTCCAACGGTTTAGGTTTAGGTTTTGATTTTTAGTTTTCATGGTTAATGGTTTAGGTTTAGGTTTTGGATTTCTAAAAACCGTGGTTAACCGGTTAACCGGTTTATATATATATATTCATATATTTTTAATAATTAATAAGATATATTTTATGATCATAAAATAATATTGATTTTATAATATACACAATAAAATCTAAATATAAAAATATATTGACATATATTTTATTTAGGAATATTTATATATTTTAGGAGATTTTATATATGAAAATATTGTAAAAGAAATTTGTTTTCCTTATTAAAATATTTACTTAACAAAAATAGAAATATTTAAGTCTATAAATAGTAGAAAGTGGACGTGAACAACACTACAAACAATTCAAAAAATACAAACCTAGCTTTAATATTACTCATAAATTATTTGTAAATAATAATAGTTTTAAATATTTGCATTGATTTAACTATTTATAAGATAGTTTAGATTTATATTTTTTTAATATAATTTGAATTTCTATAGTTTTTTTTTGTTTGCTAAAAAATCAAATAGAATTAAAAATATATCTTTTTTGTCTTTAATTTTTCTAATGGTTATATGGTTAAAAACCGCAAAACCGAAAAACCGAACCGTTTTTTATGGTTAACCAATTTACCGGTTAACCGTTTAAAATTTTAGGTTTAGATTTTTAATTTTAAAAACCGTATTACAATGGACCGGTTTACAAATTACCCTCATGGACCGGTTAACCGGTCCATGCCCACCCCTAGCAAATTTGTTGTGATTTAATTTTCCATCTGGGTTTTACTTATTTTTGTTCAATTTTTAATAAAGATTTGGCCTTTTGAGCACAATAATTTGAGGATTGAAGATCAAATTATTGTAAGTTTAATGATAAAATTTTATATTTTGTAATTGTTTTATTTTCTATTTGTGATTATAGATTTTTCAGCACCAGAATTTCTCTTTTTAAAAGCAGTTTAGAATTTTCTTTGTTAATTTTATAATTATTTGATTGTGCTTTTGTGAAAGTTTATTAATATAAAATAGGTATTGCATCAATCGAATTATTGTAAATCTATTTTTATAATTCCATAATTTTGTAATTGTTTTATTTTCTATTTGTGATTATAGATTTTTCAGCACTAGATTTTTTTTAAAAGCAGTTTAGAATATTCCTGGTTAATTATGTGATTATTTGATTGTGCTTTTTGTGAAGATTTATTAATATAAAATAGGTACCGCATCAATCGAAATATTGTAAGTCTATTTCTATAATTCTATAATTTTGTAATTATTTTATTTTCTATTTGTGATTATAGATTTTTCAGCAAAAATTAAGCACCAGATTTTCTTTTTTTTAAAAGCAGTTTAGAATTTTCTTGGTTAATTTTGTGATTATTTGATTGTGCTTTTTATGATGGCTTAATAATATAAAATAAGTATTGTATCACTTTTTTAGTAATTATATTGGTTCATCTTAAACTCCATAGTTTGCAGCTTTTTTTTTCCAAGGATAACATTCCATTTATTCTTCAATTTCACATATTTCTGATTATATATTCTGTTGTACAGTGGAATGTAAAACTCAGCTGAAGATGAACTGTTTGTCTATTATGAAATTCAGTAGTTCACAGCGGGTACACTGCTCTTTTATTTTATGCATCACATAACTAATTAGTTGCATAGTAGTTATGACATTAAGAGTCAAATTGTGAGATTTGATGAAATCAACAATAATTTCTTTAAAATATTTTTTTTATGAAATCAATATAATCTATTCAAATGGTAAGATTTGATGAAAATTCTCTTAAAGGTTAATTATATAAAGCATTTGTCGAATCAATATATTACTGATCAGGAATCATATGATTAATATTAGGTGTGATGCTTCCAATTGGTCATGCACTAGCCTATAGAGCATGAAATGTGGTGCTAATTTCCAATTATAATCAATTTTTCTAAACAATATATATAATGGGTCATACCTATTCTATAAGTGTGAAAGAGCAAGTAAAATTACAATAATAGACGTCAATAAAACTTTGGTCTCTATTAAAATGTTAATACTTTATTAATTAAATATAAATAATAATATTTTACTAAAACAAAAAATTTCTAAATATAAAATTATAAATAACGGGTCATATAAATACCGCTCACGTGCGTAGCACGTGGTGCAAAACTAGTAATATATATAAAAGTACGGATGGGGGGGGGGGAATTTACTGAATAATCCTTTTTAGTTTACTACTAAATAGAGGTTTTATAGTCATTAACTAATTAGTTATTTAATTAATCACTATTGTAATTAAAGTTCTAATTAGAATAGGTAGCTAAATTATCTCCAATTTAGTTTTTAGTATGTAAAAATTAACTAAATTGTCTCCAAATTAGTAGGAATATCTAATGTTTAATTTGAAAAATTAAAATACTGTATTTGATCAATATATTATTATTTAAATTTCTATCTTATTATTCAGTATGGAAAAATATTTTATAACTGAATATATTATATTTATTTTTACAAAAATTCTTAACTAATTTAATAATAATTATAAATAAATTTTTTGATATAATTATATTAAATTTACTAATATGTTCAATATTGACGAGTTAGGTTACGAGCCACGTGCATAGCACGTAATGCGAAACTAGTTTATTTAAAAGAAATTATTTATGATTTTAGTTTAGTTTTAATTAATTAAACAGGTTTATTTAAATTAATTTTGATTTTAAATTAGTTTTACTTAGTTAATTAAAAAATATTAATTTTTAAAATATATAAGAATTTTATAACAATATAAGTAATTATTTTTATTCAAAGATTGAGTTTGATTTTGGTTGGGTTATATTATGTGGTTTGTTTTGTATTTGTTTGGATTAGAAGTGTTGCCACATTAGTGATTTGCTGAGTTATCAGTGACGTGGTACATATGTTGGCAAAAAATTAGTACGATTCAAAAAATGGCTATAAAAAGTATTGAATATCATGAAACGGGCTAAATGAGCCAATTTTTAAAAATTATCTGACTCTTTTTTGTTGATTACTATTATTAGAGAAATTTAGGAAAAATACTCTGTTTTTAAAAATATTTACAAAATATACCTCAGTGCTAAAAAGTTAAAAAGAATACTCTCCATTATTTTGTTTTTATTTTTTTACTCTAAAATGTAAAATAGTTATTTATTTACTCCTACAGTTCTCTACAAATACTCTATAATTCTTTTAATTTTTGATTTTTACTCTTCTTTATTTTTTTTTCCAGGATCTCCTCTTCTTTCACAGATCTCACGAATAGCGATACAACAGCACGGTGGCCGTTCGTCCATTTACGCAACCCTTAAAATGATCTAATTGTCACTGTGACCGACTTCGTATCGCTGCTTGCCCCTCCAGTCCTTCGCCGGAGCAACCTGATCCATCATCCCCTTTGCGACTATCCACCGCCGCCTCTCATTATAGCTTAATGTAGCTTCGCTTGCAGAGACGTCACCGTCTGTCCCTGTGCCCTAGCTTTTGATTACTCTGTTGTCACGACCCAATTTCAGGAATCGTGACCGGCGCTAGGGTATGGGTATGGTTGTACCAAAACCCGTAGCAAGCCTCGCGGAAATCAAATACATATTTAAACCTGCAGAAAACTGCTCGGGGGCAACCGAGACTCCAACCTAAGTCTAGCAATTCATAATACAGTTCTAATATAAATAACTTAAATATCTGAATATTCCACAGCATGCTTTAAATATAATAATAAAATATTCCAGAGTAAACATGCCAATAATAAATAGTCGATCAAATTCGACTATCCCAAAGGGTAATATTGAATGTAATATATAAACTAGTTCTACTGCGGTCTAAGAGTTCGAAAACAGTAACTAGTTTAAATAACATAAAAACCTCCGAAGAATCAAAAGAATCGGAGTGGACCAGCTTTCAAATCATAAACCTGGAAAATTTGGGAAAACAACGGGGTCAGATATACTGAGATGAGTTCGCAATACTATTTACATTTATTAAGTTTAAAACCCTTAAATCAAAACAATTTATACTAATATAGTATGATTATGGAAAACAGTATTGAAATGATCCCAGCGTAAGTATGACATAGCATACTGATAAACCCAGAGTGGACGGGAACAAATCCTCGTCATATATATACCAGCGTAAGCAAGACTTTAGTCTGCCGTTTCCCAGAGTACTTACCGGTGCACACAGTCTCGATACAAGCCTATCGAGCAGCTCGTTTCAATCCAGATCCATAATCCGTAAAAACAGTTCGAAAGCATTTATAATATTAAAATAAATTGCGGTACTTAATAAAGCGGTAAATAGCACTACAAACTCACTGCTTGCTAATCCACGTGAAAAACCTGACAACCGACAAAACCTGATTTGACTCCGAAGCACCAGTAGTTGACGAGTCTAATACAGGATAAAACAAATATTAAAATCAACCCCTAACTCTAGAGATTACTAAACACCACATAGGACTAGCACAATACCAAGTCTCGCACAAGCATAGCCAAAGCAGAAAGGACAATAAATTACATAATGACCCGAGTCAAAATACGAACCACCTTGATTAACACAATACTCAAAATTAATAAGTCAAGTTTATTGAGTTCACACTTAACATCAAATCCGATAATATTATTTTAATAATATTTAAATGATACTTTAAATCAATTCCTCAAATAGTGGGTTAGCCGAGTTACTAATAACTACCAAGCTACCTCACATGTCGGGTGACCCAAGTCTAACCCGATCCAAAATATTTTATCAATAATATAAACCAGAGTTTATAATTCCCAAAAGTAACCTTGATAAAATAAATATATTTATATCCAATTATAAACCATAGTTTATAATTATAGAAACAACCCTGATAAAATAATAATCAAAATTTAAAACGGAACTTAATAACTTTATAACTCAAGTAACCAATAGTTACAATAATTCAAAATAAATTAAGAAATCGTTTTAAAATCTTAAAACATAAGTTTAAAAGCTAATTTGTAATTTAGTCAATTTGGCACACCAAACCAATATTTAAACAATTAATAATTATCCGAGTAATTATATACTTATATGTTAAAAATAAAATTATCGTTTTCCGATTAAAATAGTTAAAACAATTTAAATCATAATCGAGACTAACATTATTTTCAAATTTTTAAAAGAATAATGTTATCGATTAGAAATTTAGAATTCAAAACGATAACTGAAATTCCAAATTCGAATCGGTATTTAAATAATCAAAACCACATAATATTTTTGAAAATTAACCCTCATAATAAGAGCCTAACATGATTGGATAATAACCACTTAAAGAATTTGAACAGCCATAATTAATATGATCAAATTTCCATAATGCTAGCCACTAACATAAACTCAAAATGAATAACATATACCACGTCCAAGAACAGTAGCAAAAACCAACCAATTAAATCAAAAGAAATATTAACTTGTAACCAAAAGAGAAACCATGCCCAAAGTATTCGTTTACCTCATGATCTCAACACAACCAAATCAAATAACATTTTTAAAACCAAAAGTCCAATTACTTTGATATTTTTTTTTTACATTATCGCCATTAAACCAAACCCAAGTAACATAACCAAATTTTGAACTCAAATTAGATACAGCAGCCAGAACCATGACAATGAGCTCAGCTCATAACCGGACTAAAACAACGAGACAGAAAACAACAAAAATTCCCACAGCCAAGGAAATGAAATCACGTAAAGAAACCATAACAAATCACAGCTCAATTATGAATATTAAACAATAATAACACTACCAGTAAACATGAACAAAACAACAGCAAACATATCACCAAGAAACAGCAGCCTAGTAACTCAGAAAAACGATAAATCGATAACAGAGAGAATAACGTACCAAAATACAAATTTCAAACGTAGAATCGAAAAGGACTGAGTTAGCTACGGCATCAAACAAACAGATCTCGATTTGGTGCTAAAACAAATGAGAACATATCAATTAACGGAAGTGTCGATTTTGAATAAAAACTGAAAAGAACAGTGTGACAATTTCTTACCGAATTTGCAGATAAGAAGATGATGAATTTGACGTGAGAATTCAGAGAGATTTGGAGTATGAGGGACGGCTAGGGTTATTGCAGAAAATAAAAGAAGGAAATTTAGGTTTGCAATAAGGATGAAACATAAGCATAAATAGGAAGAAGAAGATGTCCACGCTGAATAACATAACTCATGTTATCAAAATGGGCTAAGTTGCATGGGCTTATAATTTTAATAAAAGCATGGCCCAAGATTACACATAATTATAGGCCAACTTAACAATGCCTCATAGGCCAAAAAGATTCATGGAGAATATTTAATAATAATAAAAAAATTACCTAAATCTCGACGTGAAATAAAAAAAATAAAAAAATTTAAAGATAATAGAAAGAAAAATACGGGATATTACATCTGTTGTGCTCCATTTAGGGAGAAAGTCAAAAGATGATAATCTCTTATGGCCAAGGATAGAACAATAAGAGCAAACTTCCTCCTTAATTTTATATCCAAATAATATTGTTCAGATTTAATTTAGCAGTTATTTGAATCAGAAGAGCTATATTGGCTTAACATTACTATCAGAAAACAATTATCTTAAAAATTGTTTTACTTAATATGCATAATAGACATTTAGTATGATTAAATTTGGATTAAGGTAAATTTTGAAATGGTTTGTGTTTTAATATTAGTGATTGAAAAATTCTACTTCAGCCCAAGCACTACATTTGACTCATTCCAATTTTCACTTCTTGTGAAAGGCTTTCCCTTCTAAACATTTTAATGATAAGAGTTTTATTTCTTTTGCAGCAATCAAGTGTTTAGGCTTATCTGATTTTGTCTTTTTCTTGCTTAATCAGTACTGGATTCAAATTATACATATGTTATTGATATAGGTTGCTCTGAGTTGTAACTTATATAATCCATGTCTGTATTTACTAATCTATTATTAGAGCTAAGTTTGTGTAACTTTTTCAGATTGAAGATGAGTATGTCTCACTGCTCGACTACAAGTCCTCAAACATTCTTTTAAACTGGCCAAGATTTTACAAAGATTGAAAAGTGTCATGGAAGGTAGCTTTTGCCCGGCAAGGCCATTTAACTGTTGATGCCATCTTGAATTGCAATTTAGTAAATTTAGTAAGGAGATTATTATGCTGCAGTTTGACTTATGTAAGGAATTTGTTCCTCTGATATTAAATTAGTGCTTTTATATAATTTCAATTTGTCTAATAATTGTGAGAGTATTTAATTTTGGGATTCACTAAAAACTTTTGTAATATTTCATTGTACATAAAATATTTTTGCGTAATAAGATTATGATAACCATTTGATAATATGATGATAAGGGTGTTGATAATATTATATAAAAATAATAAAAAATTATGATAAGGCTATGATAAATTTATGACAAAATACGTAAAATAATTTTGCGTAGTAAAATTATGGTATTGCTATAAAAATATTATATAATTTAGCATAAATTATGTAAAATAATTTATACAAAAATTATAAAAAAATATGATAAAACTATGATAATATTATGATAATGATATGAAAATGTTACATAATTTAGCATAAATTATGTAAAATAATTTATGCAAAAATTACAAAAAAAACTATGATAAACCTATGATAATATTATGATAAGGCTATGATAATATTATGATAAGCATGTGATAATGTTATTTGATTATGCAGAAATTATATAATTAAAATTATGATAATAATATGATAAGGCTATGATAAAGTACGTAAATTATTTTATATAATAAGGCTACGATAACATTATGATCAGGTTAATGATAATGTTATGATAATATTATGATAAAGTACGTAAATAATTTTGCTTAATAAAATTATGATAAGATTATTATAAAGTACATAAAATAAGATTATGATAATATTATGATAATATTATGATAAGGTTATTATAACTATATGATAATGAAGTATGATAAGATTATGATAACATGCGTAAAAACAATTATAGAAGGATTTCATGATAACATAATGATAATGTTATGCAATTTCTGATTATCATGTTAGTATCACTATGATAACAGAATGATAATGTTATGCAGTGTTTGATTATCATGTTAGTATCACTATATTATCATGTTAGTATCACTATATTATCATGTCGTTATCATAACACTGCATTATGATAACTAGATGATAATGAAGTATGATAAGGTTATGATAATTGGATGATTACGTACGTGAAAATATAATTATAAAAAGATTCATGATACCAGTGATAACTAGATGATAATTAAATAATGAAATTATGATAATAGTATGATAATATGATACCTATATGAAAAGAAATTACATAAAAATTATGATAACGAGATGAGAATGTGAAGAAAATAGTATTATAAGGTTCTTATTGATAATAGTATGATAATATGGCATGAAAAAAATTACAGAAAACAACGGTAATTCACAATCAATTAAAATATCTAATTCTGTATAAATTACATAAAATATTTTATATAAAAATTATGAGAAAGGTTATGTAAAAATTTATGATAAGATAATGAAAAATATAATATAATAATATAAGTAATAAAGTAATAACTTATTTTCATTATAATATATAATTAATTAATATATGTCCGTTATAGATATATTTTATCAAATTTTAATTATTTTATTCAGTTCATATTAATTTTTAAATTTTCTATCAATATAATAAAATATTAAATAAATAGTAGCATATACTTTAGAATTAATAGAAAAACTTGATATCTGATTGAAAAATTTATTTATAATTTATTTAATGAATAAATAGAAAACAGGAAATGAAAAAGTTGAATACCTGGACAAATTAAAAGGAAATATCCCATCTATTACAAATTTATAACACATTTACGTGTAACTAAAAAAAGCAAAAAAGATGTATTAAAGTGGTGTGGTCTAACATGAGAGAGAGAGAGTGCTCACGCACTATGCACAGTTGTGTATGTAACGGGAGAGAGAGTAATATATAGACAGAGTAAAATTTCAAAAAATTAAACACGGAGAGTAAAATACCAAAATAGTTAAAAGTGTGATGTATTTATACAGATGTTTCCGCATTGATGTATAAACTCATATTATTTTTTATATTTTAGATAAATTTCTAAATCTCTCTTGTTATTAGGTACTGAGCTTGAAAAATGCACGCCGAATGTTTGATGAAATATCAAAGAGGAATGTAAGCTCCTGCATTTGCTGCTGTAACAATTTGACTAGTTATAACTTTCTTTTTTGTACTTCAAGTGATATTGTTTTTATCCGTATAATTTGCTGTCTTCTTATATAGCCTCAATAGCTGGACAAAGCGGGTTAAAAGATTACCGGGTTAAACACTTTACAGGTTACTGAACTTTTATTTTATTTCAAAAAAGTTACTGAACTTTCATTTATTTCAAAAAAGTTACTGAACTTTATTTTTATTTACAACGGGAGGTTTGTTAATGATTTCCGGTGATCAGAATCCTAAGTGGCAAATTTCAAAAAGATTATGCTCCACCTAAATTCCACATAGGATAAAAAATGATAACTTATCATTTTCTAAACATATTATATTTTAAAAATAAAACAACTAATTTATTTTAAATTTGAAATATAATTCTCTTAAAAATAAAATAGACATTCCGTATACGTAAAGAGGTATTTTCTCTATTTACTTTAAATTCGAATAATAAAAAGTCTATTAGTTTAGTGTGATAATTTTAAAGAGTCATATGTCCACTAACATTATCTATATAAGAATTACTCCAAATGATATTAATACTTTTCTTTTCATTAATTTTTGTACAGGCCAGAACGTTTGCCCCTACACTAGAGACCTAACTGACCAAATTCTGTACACTTTTTTTTATTTGAAACCACCAAATTTTTGTTCTTATCAATAGATGTTAGCTTTCATATGATAAAATATGAATAAAGGATCACTTTCACCCCCGAACTTGTGTCAAAGTATCAAAAAAATCCAAAGCTGAAAAAAGAGATCACTTATACCCTGAACTTGTGTAAAACGGGTCAAAAACCCCCCTCCCCACTCTCACCTAAGAGAGTGTACTACACTCTACGGTTTTTCATAGTGGTTTTGTTACTCAGGGTGGTTTTTGATAGAAAAAAGTTGAAAATGGTCCTAATTTTTTTTAAACATTACAAATTAAAACTTATAATTAAAAAAGTACAATTTAATCCCTATTATTCTAAAATCTAAAACAACAAATTAACCCTCTAATTTTTAATATATAACAAATTAATCTCCAAATTTTAAAATATGAATTAACTAATTAACCCCAAAAATTAAAATATTAATAAATCAACCCTAATTTTTTAATATACATAAAAAAATTAATTTTTTTTTTAAAATACAGACCCGCGGGTCTGTTCTTCCAGACCCGCGGGTCACAGATCCTCAGGTGAGGATCTGTTAACAGATCCTCACCTGAGGATCTGTTCTTGAGATCCTCCGACGAGGATCTGTACAGATCCTCGCCGGAGGATCTGTTGACAGATCCTCGCACGCTAGGATCTGTCAAGAACAGATCCTCGCACGCTAGGATCTGTCAAGAACAGATCCTCGCACGCTAGGATCTGTCAAGAACAGATCCTCGCACGCTAGGATCTGCAGATCCTCGTCTGAGGATCTGTTACAGATTCTCAGGTGAGGATCTGTCAAGAATAGCTCCGGCGAGGAGGCTCCTCCTCCTCCTCGCCGGAGCAAAAAAAAATTTAGAATTTTTTTTGGCAAAAAGGCTAAAAAGACCCCTAAATTAACTAGGGATTAATTGTAATTTATTAGGTTTTAATTGCAATTAATTAGGATTTAATTGAGATTAATTAGAATAAAAAATATTAATTAAAAGCCCACTCTCCAATTAAGGTGCCACATCAGCATAAGGGGCTTTTTGAGCCGGTTTACACAAGTTCAGGGTATAAGTGATCCGGTTTTCCAGCTTTGGACTTTTTTGATACTTTGACGCAAGATGAGGGGTGAAAGTGATCCTTTGTTCGATAAAATATGAACAAAGGGTTAACGCGCCCCCTAAACTTGTAATACTGGATCATCTAATTTAATTTATACTTTTTGAAGCAACTAATCCCAAAACTCTTCAATTTTGGGTCAAATAACCCATAATTATATTTTTAAAATATGTAAAATATAAATCGAAGGCGATGGATGCAAAAAGGTAATTAGATATTTCCCTAATTGTTACAATATAATTATTCTAAATCTATTTTTTAAAATAACAATATAAATTATGGGGTTATTTGACCCAAAAATGAAGAGTTTTGGGGTTAGTTGCTCAAAAAAGTATAAATTGGGTTAGATAATCCCGTGTCACAAGTTCAGGGGGCGCGTTGACTCTTTGTTCGATAAAATATGATGCCCCTGTTTGCCACATCAAATCAAACCGGAAAATGGCAGGATATTTCGTCTGAAATAAAAATTATATTTTTGATAACATTTTTATATGAATTAAAATTTTGGTACTAGTTTAATTGGAACATCGAGTATATATCTCGTACTATTCACGCTTTCAGGTTAAACTACATAATTTATGATATTGAATATGATTTATCTATAATTAATTATCTACTGATTTCACTTGATGCAGATAAAAATGGAGATTTAAGAGATTTTAAGGCTCTATCCAGGAGTAGCATTCGTATCAAGAGAAGCCATACAAGATCTAAAGCGTGGTGAATTAAATATTCCAAAAGACTTTGGAATTTGGATATGGATGATGGAATTGTACCGCAACCCTGAATTTTGGGGAGCATCAGACAAATTCATTCCGGAAAGATTCGCGAATGGAGTTTCAGGAGCATGCAAATCTCCGCAAGCTTTTACACCTTTCAGACTGGGAGTTAGAGTGTGTCCTGGTCAGAACTTAGCAATGGCAGAACTAAAAGTGTTGTTTGCAGTGATATCATGCAATTTTTCAAGCTTACCATCTCTCCTAAATGTCATCTTTCCCCTAAATTTAGACTGCTTTTGGAGTCTGAGCATGGTGTGGACTTCCTTATTCAAAAAATTTAATCATTGGCTTGCAAATATAAAGAAATACTCTATATATACTTAAATACTATATATCGATAGATAGACTTTAGCTGGCGTATTAGAATAAAAGACTAAAAGTTAGGACATTTCTATATATTTTTTGAGGTTTTTTACTCAAATGTAATACCAAAAATAAAAAATAATAAAATATTTATAATCTGTTTTAGTAATTCTAAATCTAATATATATATATATATATTTGTTTTTGTTTGTACTGAAATCCACCAATTGAGCAGATTTATAATAAATATTAATAAGTTATCACGATGTCTTCTCGCAAGTCTAAATCTAATCTATGCCATTACTATTGTTTGTGCTAAAATGTCTCAATTCTACAATCCTTTAAATTTTTAATGAGCACGTTATAAAAAAACTATGTTTTAAACTGGAATTCTGACAAAAAAAGAGATAAATTGATCAATTTAGTTAAATTAAACTATATTAATTTAATGATTAAAAAATATTAATAAATTGACGATAGCATCTTAACTATAATTAACGGAATTTGGCGTAATTGAAATTAGCCCAAAATCTTTATTTTATTTTAATATATCTTAATTTTCTTATGGACTCGATCCAAACGTTGACTACCGCTACCGCTATTGACTGGACAGTCTGACCACCATCCTCCGGCAGGTGGTTGGTAGTGGTTGGTTGGTTTATCTAACTAAGACCCACGTTTGCCACATGTCAATATTTTATTGATTCAAATATAGACCAATGAGATGTTGAGACATATTAGGGTAATAGCCGATTATGATTTCAAATCGTCGAAAATTGAATCAAAACATCCCACCTTATGGTGGGTGGGATGCAATCTGGATGTGTCCCACCATAAGGTGGGATGTTTTTTTTATTGCATCCCACAATAAGAGGGGATGTTTTTACTATTTATTTTAATAAAACGTTTATTAAATTTTTATTGTGACAATTTTAATAAACGTTTATTAAACCTTTCTCCAAGAAGACAAGACAACTGACCTTGTCCCGTCCCTCTGAATCAAACTTAAATGCATCCATCTCAGTTCAGTAACTGTTGCTAGTGCAGTCTGCCATGATTTCTCAGGTAAGATGGTGCGTTGCGCGGTCAGAATATTGCATGGGTTGACTGATATGGAGACTGTTGAAGCAAAGGCTATTAAGCTTGGTTTAGATAAATTAAGCACCGCCCCTCCAAATTATTATATACTGCCCCTATTTATGAGGTACCGTCCTTCCGAATTATCTCCTTGTCTTTTTAACCAAAACGTAATATTTTTTTCCTTCTTATCCTCATTCCAATACCAAAACTCATGTAATGACTGATTATGATTTTAAGTCATCAAAAAATAAATATAAAATTTCGAAAATTCTACCGAAATAAATTTCATAATTTTTTTAATTTCTTAAACGAAATGCATCAAAACTGAGTCCCACCCTTCTATTGTGTCCCACCATAAAGTGGGACGCAATAGCAAAACATCCCACCTTATAGTGGGTGGGATGCAATCTGGATGTGTCCCACCATAAGGTGGGATGTCTTTCCGGTTAATGAGCTTGTAAATGTTATCATTTAATCAATTAAGGTAATCTTTTTTCTTAAAAAAAATAAAAAATAATGTTAATTAACTTATTCAGATTATATATTAAAAAATAAATATATTATATTTTTAATATAAAACAATTAACTTATTTTAAAATTTGAAATTTAGTCCTTTTAGAAATAAAATAGACACTCCATATATGTAAAGAGGTATTTTCTCTATTTACTTTAAATTCGAATAATAAAAAGTCTATTAATATTAAATCTTTATTGTGATAATTTTAAAGAGTCCTATGTCCACTAACATTATCTATAGAAGAATGATTATTCCAAATGATATTAATACTTTTCTTTTCATTAATTTTGTAGAGGCCAGAAAACGTTTGCCCCTAAACTAGAGACCTAACTGACCAAATTCTGTACACTCTTTTATTTGAAACCACAAAATTTATGTTCTTATCAATAGAGTTTTTCACCTAATTAGTTTGAATCATGTTTAAATCTCAGTTGTTATTTAACAAACTACGTAGCTGGCTTCACAAAGACATGGACGACATGGTTCCATGTGTCTATATAAATCAGCTAGCACCGAGAGATTCAGCAGAAGCATCAAACAATATCTGATATTATAGCAATGGAAGTGATAGTTATTGTGCTTAGTGTTGTGGTGATTTTATTGAGCAATGTGTTTGTTTATTTGTGCTATGAATTCTGGTGGAAGCCTGAGAGTTGTAGAATGAAACTTGGAAAGCAAGGCATCAGGGGTCCTCCAACTTCTTCTATTCTTGGCAACATTCCTGAAATGAAGAGATTGATTTCTCAAATCTCTCAAACTCCTCAAATTGATGGTCCTATCACAATCTTTCCTTACTTCAACAAATGGACCCAACACTATGGTATTCTATTTCTCTCTCTTTTTTAAAAAATTTGTGTTATATCATACAAAAAAATCTCAACTTTTCGCGGTTATTTTTCGATTTAAGCACGTTTATAGAATTTGTTATAAAGAAATTCAAGTAAAAGTGCATGAAATGCAGGGAAGTTGTTCAAGTTTGCACTTGGAAAAATACAAATACTTTACGTAAGTAATGTTGAATTGGTGAAGCAATTAAGAGTACACAGATCATGGGACCTTGGTAAACCTTCTTACTTACAAAATGAACGTGGAGTTTTATTAGGCAAAGGCCTTATTACTACAAACGGTGCAGTTTGGTCTCACCAGAGACAAACTGTTAGCCCTGAGCTCTACTTGGACAGAGTCAAGGTACATACCTCGTTTCTTTCTAGAGTAATTATTCTACGTGCCACGTCAATATACAACGATGCTAGTTTAATATGCGATCATCGCGTGTATCTTGCAGGATATGGTGAGTCTGATGGTTGAGTCTGGTAGCACAATGGTGGAATCATGGGAGAAATTAATTGAAAGCGAGGAGGGTGGCGTTTGCGGTATAACGATAGACGATCATGTGAGGAATTTCACCTCTTACATAACCTCAAAAATGGTATTTGGAGATGATCACCATAAAGGAATCAAAATAGTTCCGACGTGCATAGCTCTTATCAAAACTATGGGTTCTGCAACAACGCTTGGACTCCCCTTCTCCAGGCATGCACTTCCTTTCTCTAAGCGTTTCCTCTTTATAGTATTTAAAGGGTCCGAAAATACTTAAAAAAACTCGAAAAGATTTGATTTTTTAGTATATAATGCCTTATTTTTTAAAAAAAAAATGGTTAAATTGTGCCATATTTGTCAGTTGAATATTGTTTCTCTCTAAATTTTGATAAAATTCAAATTGTGTATTTTAATCAGATTAATTCCAACGAAATGGATCAGAGAATCACGAAGACTATCAAAAGAAGTTCGTGAAATGATTATGGACATAGTCAAAGCTCGAAGTGGAGACAATGCATCTCACCAGGATATATTACAGGTGATCTTCGAAGGTTCGAAAACCGCCGAGCTCGGAAATTTGACGAAGGAAGAGTTCATAGTTGACAATTGCAAGGATATATTTCTTGCTGCTTGTGAAGTCACTGCTATTGCCGCAATCTGGGGTTTAATGTTGTTGGCTTCAAATCCTGAATGGCAAGCTCGTGCCCGTGCCGAGGTTCAAGAGGTGTGTGGTGGGCAAGTACCTGATAGCAACATGCTTAGCAAGATGCCTGTGGTATGTCTATATCTGTCTTAAAGATCAACATTTCAAAATAAAATAAATTAGCAAGGTTAATTGTAAAATAAATTATAAATTATAACGTTTATAATATAAACTTTCTATTTTAGCTGTTTGAAATATAAACTATCATTTTTTTTTCAATTCAATTTGATGAAAAAAATATGATGGGGACACCCTAACATATGTTACTATGTCAATATTTCGGCGTCGCTTCAATAAATTTTTTATTGAAATATTAACAATATTTTGAATTGCAAAAAGTATAGTAATTTATAATTTGTATTTAAGTAATCGGTAAAGTTAAAAATTCGTATTAAAATAGAAAGACACACTAAATTTGTGGTTCATTTGCAATTACTTTGAAATTATAATTATTCGTAATTTAGGATTAAAAGTAGGCCTATTTGAAAAAAAATCCAAATATTTGTAATTTAAGCAAATTTTAATTTTTATAATACTTCAATTTTATTTTTTTATTATAATTTTATCCTATTTTCTTTTAATCAGTTAATTTATATAGTAACTTCATAATTAACGAAACTTATTTTTTAGAATTTCAAAATTTAACTTCTAATTTTAAAAAAATCCAAAACAACATTGAAACCTAATTATAAATTATCTAACGTGGTTGAAAAAAAAAATTTGAAGCTAAAAATGACTCGAAAAACCAAATAAATCAAATTGATATTGCTTTGAGAAAAAATATTGAAAAAATAAAATTGATTGAAAAAAAACGACGAAATTACCAAATCGGAATAGTATTACAAAAATTAAAAAGTTAAACTTAAGCTACAAACACATGCAAGTGTTTGGATTTTATTTTTTATAATTACGCCTTAAAGTATTAGCGGTTTTAAGTTTTAGTTTGGTTTTAAAATTTTATTTTTTATCAAAATAATACCACAATTTTTTTTTATTCCATTGTAAGATTCTTCATTTTTTTTAGATCAAAGTAAGTTGATGTGGTACCAATAAATACATATTTTTTAAAATTATAAAAGATGTCATATTAAATAATGATTGAGAGGACAACTGATCCGACAACATATTCTAAAAATATGATGACCTTATTTGCCATATCAAATCAAACCGGAAAGTGGCGGGATATCTCATCTGAAATAAAAAAATTATATTTTTGGTAACACTTCTATATGAATTGAAATTTTGGTACCAGTTCAATTGGAACGTTGAGCATAAATTTGGTACTATTCACGCTTTCAAGTTTTAACTACATAATTTATGATATTGAATGTGATTCACCTATAATCATCCACTGATTCACTTGATGCAGCTAAAAATGGTGATTCAAGAGGTTTTAAGGCTCTATCCAGGAGTAGCATTCGTATCAAGAGAAGCCATACAAGATGTAAAGCTCGGTGAAATAAATATTCCGAAAGGCGTTGGAATTTGGATATGGATGATGGAATTGCACCGCGACCCTGAACTTTGGGGAGCTGATGCAGACAAATTCAATCCGGAAAGATTCGCAAATGGAGTTTCAGGAGCATGCAAGTCTCCGCAAGCTTATATACCTTTCGGACTAGGAGCTAGAGTGTGTCCTGGTCAGAACTTAGCGGTTACAGAACTAAAGGTGTTGTTTGCAATGCTATTATGCAATTTCAAGCTTACCATCTCTCCTAAATATCGTCACTCCCCTAAATTTAGACTGCTTTTGGAGCCTGAGCATGGTGTGGACCTCCTTATTCAAAAGATCTAATCATTGGAAGAACTCTATACTTAAATATTATATATCAATAAATAGGATTTAGCTGCCGCACTAAAATAAAAAATTAAGAGTTTGGATATTTCTATATATCTTTTTGAGGATTTTTACTCAAGTGTATTATCAAAAATAAAATTAATAAAATATGTTATGATCTTTTCTAATAATTCTAAACCTAATCTATATACATGTATATAGATATATTTATTTTTGGTTGTGTTGAAATCCACCAACTAAGCAGATTTGTAATGAAAATTAATTAATTGTCACAATGTCTTCGCGTAAGTCTAATTCTAATCTATAACATTACTATTGTTTGAGCTAAAATGTGACAACTCTACTAATGAGCTCGTTATGGAAATATGTTTTAAATTGGAATGCAGACCAAAAAAGGGATAAATCGACCAATTTAGTTAAATTAAACTATATTAATTTGATGATTAAAAAATTATTAATAAATACTTTTAAATAAATCAACCATAAGGACTAAGGTCATCTCCAATAGCTCACCGAATTGTCAATTTCATGTGCAAATCATTCCACTAGTATTCTATATTTAACTCTATTATAGTGTACCTTTTTACTCTATATTTAGAGTAGCTCTATTATATTGAACCTTAAAAAAGAGTATTATTAGAGATAAAATGAGGTCCTCTAATTATTAATCACTTTGATTAACACTACCAGAAAATGGATTTTTAGCGGCCAACATATTGCGAAGGGACCCTAATCTAGTCGTAATATATGTATCAATAAGGACTATCCTGCTATCCGGTCTTTAAATGAAATTGTACTCTTTGTATTGCGACCACTTTTATAATCCTTTCCTAATATGAAAATAATTCCCGTCCCAAATGCTAAATATTAAGCCCAGGCCCAGCGAGTGATTTAATAGATAAAAAAATAACAAAAAATAGAACGACTGAAACTAAATGGCAGAATCAAAAAGTGGTGCTCGTATGAAACCTAAACGCCACTGAAACTGTAGAAGACGATTGCGATGCTGAATCTAAGTTGCTCAAAAAATTCTTATCTCCAAATCTAGCAGACGATTGCGATTGAAACCTCAGGTAGGGTTTAGATTTATTCTCAACCTATGCTTTTGATTTCTTCTCAACTTAGGATTTTGATATTATAAACTAGAGGTGTACAAGCTAAACGATTTTTGATTTATTCTTTTCAGCTATGGGTTTTGATTTTTGATTTTTGATTTTTAAGTTTTGATTTTTGATTTTCAACTTAGGCTTTTGATTTATTATCAACTTATGATTTTGATATTATAAATTGGAGGTGTACAAGCTAAACGATTTTTGATTTATTCTTTTCAACTTAGGGTTGTGATTTTTGATTTTTGATTTTTAGTACTATCTAATTCCTCTCTTCACCAATAGTAAGTTATTATTTTCATTTTATTGTCAATCATGGCAGTTATCAGGTTCCATTTTCACATTATTTATATTTCTATGTTATTTTTAAGTTTTTTATTCTATTCTGTTTGATTGATGTGCTTAAAATTCTCTTGTAATTGGTTGAAGTTGTGGTTCTTGTAGAATTATTGTAATTGGATTAGAGATTATGCAGGTTTAACTTATAATAGTGAAGTGTATTTTTGTTTTATTCAGAATCAAAGAATTTGTTTTGTTTTATTCACATTTAGAGTTGTAATTTTTGATGATTTAAAAGTTGGAGGAGCGTGATTTTTGATGATTTATAAGTTTTAGACCTTAAGTCCGTAATTTTTATAAATTTTTTAGACCTTTCAATGTTTAAATGTTTTAGTTCTCAAATGACTTGTTGATTTTACATTTTTATCATCCACTTTATCTATTATATATAATTGTTCACCCTCTCCTTTTCATGTGAACATGTTAATGATAACTTTTTATTTCAGATATTGACTTGATTCTGTTTGCTATGAAATTCAATTGTTCATGGTGAAAACGCCAAAAGGTTGTAAACTTATTATAATGTGGAGTTGCATAGTTAGTTGTTCAGAAAATTATCTCTAGCTATCAATAAAGGTTGTTTTACTACAATCTCTACATCTCTCTCTTCTTGTAGGTTACTGATCTGTTTTAATCCAATTACTGTTTCTATCTAAATCTCACTTCGATTCCGAGGTGTGATTTTCAGGTGCGATTTTCAGTTCTTTCTCTCTAAATAGTTCTGTAATTTTTTTCGATACAATTTCTAGTTTTGTTTTCTCTATGCATTTTTTTTAATAAAAAAATTGGGAATTTTGATAATTTCTCTCTAAATGTAGCTGTGGAAGATAACTTGTGCAGAATAAGCTGAGAAGAATAAGTTGCATTCTGATAGAATATTTTATGTGAAATGAGGCCTAACAAATAGCACAGATGTGAGTAGTAAAATTACTGCCCTCACTGCATAAGTTTGTTTTTTAATACCGAAGGGTACTGAGGGTAGTGTAGAGAACCTAATCATTAGTTCACAGTTTTAGATTCTTTACTTTAGACAGATTTCCACATTCTTCCAAATTCTTTGGGGGCATAACCCTCATTCCTTCTGTTTTCTTTTTAGAAATTATTAACACATAAATTGTAATTTTTTTCTATTAATAACTCTAAATTAATTTGATTTGATTTTCAGGTTTCACCTTCCTATTGCGTATATCACAGATGAATTTTTTCTAGTGTTATTTCTGAATTTGATATTGTGAGACCAAGGTTTGTATTTCCATTTCAATTATTTTTATGTATGAAGGTAGAATAAACAGTTTAATTATACAGCAGATTGTCTTCTATTAGGTGTCACAGATGCTTACTGTTTGTAATTATATTAATTCTTATAGTAATACTTCAGCACAAATACATAGAAGAGAATTTGGACTCAAATGATCATAATTATTCAATTTAAATTCAAACACTAATGAATAACCATGTTTAAATTGTCATGTTTATGTTTGTGTTTACTTTCAGTAGTTAATATGTCTATTGACTTTTTCTTTTTAGGTTATTTCGCTCTGCTTTTCTTCATTATCTCTACGCCTCTCTCACTCTCTTTTTTCACCTTCTTTGTGCCATTGTCTTGATCCATTTATTAGCAAATTTCAGACTTGTGATTTCACCAGAGGTATTATTTTAATTTAAATTAAAAATAAATTTCATTATCAAAATAATAATTGATTATGAAAATGTGTATGCATTTAGCGACTATCTAAGCGGTCGTGAAGAATAATGTGTTAATGCAAGCTTATGAAATTATGAAGGTAATTTGGTCGCAATTGTTATGTAAAATGTTGTCGCAATTGCTCTTTAGAATTATGAAGGTATAGCGGTTGTAATAACATTAAAAATACTGTCGCTGTTAATGATCTTTTTACAACCGGAAAAATTTACCTTCGCAAAATGAGTTA
Source organism: Mercurialis annua (assembly GCF_937616625.2). Lineage (NCBI taxonomy): Eukaryota > Viridiplantae > Streptophyta > Magnoliopsida > Malpighiales > Euphorbiaceae > Mercurialis > Mercurialis annua. The sequence goes on along the minus strand of NC_065570.1, from coordinate 49,019,791 downwards.
CGACCGGATATTATTTTACGGTCCTAAATACCTTTTACGGCGGAGCCTATTACGACCATGTACGACCGGATTTTTACCCTCCCTATAAACAATTTGCGACCGGATATAATGAATTAACGACCACTTTTACCTTCGCTAAAGAACTAGTTTCTTGTAGTGTAATATAGGACCTAATTAAAACGTCTCTATAATCAAATATCCTTAATTGTCCAAGTCATTTTTAATCCTTTAGAACGTCCTAGATTTCAAAGTCCATTTAAGTCAAATTCGGGTGTACTAATCAAAATTAAAACAAACCGTCCAAATATGGTCAAGTCGGCATCGCTATGTATCCGCACAGTCTGGACTGTGCGCCCGCACAGCTCCTGGCTGTGCGCTCGCACAGCTACGAGACACTCCCCCGAGGATTTCTGACGTGCTTACACTCAAAATTTCGATACCAAACACTAATTCACACTCTAAACCACTCGTTTCCGCAATCGGAACGTAAAATTAATACGTATACGTTTGATTCGATACGATAACCGATATATATTCAAATATAATTCAAATAATATATAACCGAATTTAAAATAATGGTTACTACCTCGATTACTATCAAATTCACGAAAAAATTCGAGTTGGAAACGAAAAACGGATTGGAATCGGCAAACCCTAATCGTCGTCGTCTACTGGAGCGAAAGAAATGAAAAAGAAATGGTTTCCGATGAAACCTAAAACTCAAATGAATGAGTTTATATAGTTTGACCAATGTCCAAACTAGCCCCTAGTGACTTACGGGTCACTTTAACCCAAATATTTAAATATTCGTCCGTAACTAAAACGGACAACGAGATTTTATGAAATTTTAACCATGATTCCATAATTCGTAACTTTTATTCTCACGGGACCTATATTTTATTTTTAATAAATCATTTAAGATTTATTACGGTTAAATTAGACCCACTTACTAAAATTCCTATCTCCAAATCCTATAAAATTTTAGTAGTAACTTCTTAAAAATATTCTGTGATATTGACTCCAAAAATATTCACTAGAGACTTATAAATTATTTTATTCTAGTTTATAAGCATTTCTTAATTCCCGTTAGTTAAAATATAAATATCCAAATTTAATATTCTAACTTCTATAACTATCCTATTTACAGAGATACTATAAATTAAACTTATACTCAAAGTTAATTTCAATTCTCCTGATCCTATAAATTATTCCTTACATGGAATAATTTAGTCCTTTAAATTTACGGGATATTACATATTTGGCCGTTTGGCTTCGGTAGGCTTCCGCTCAGATGTTTGCCGCGTGTCTCCTTCCTTCTAGCTGGTTCGTGCATCTCCTCAGTTCTTCTTCTTCGTTGTAGTGTTTTGTTCTTATTGATGACATCCCAATTTCCACCGGGATGACCGCTTCTACTCCATATGTTAGGCGGAACGGTGTTTCTCCTGTTCCCTTTCTGGGGGTTCTTCTGTATGCCTAAACTACATTGTTCAGCTCTTCCGCCCAATTGCCTTTTGCCTCTTCCAACCTCTTTTTCAGCCATTTGAAAATTGTTATTGTCACGACCCGAAATCTCGAGTCGAGACCGGCGCTAGGGAATGGGAGTGGTTGCTCCGAAACCCGTAGCAAGCCTGAAAAACACTATAAATTTTTCGCTTTTAAAAGAAACGTATGAAACATTTATTAAATAACTGATGGGACAAAACATCAGAATTTAAATGCGCTTTAAAACATTTGAATACAATAAGACTATACTAATCTACTGCGGACAACTAGAACTTAAAACCTTCTATACAGTCTTTTACCAAAATAGACTTCCGAGAAATAAACATTTGAAAGCCTCCTTCAAAATTGGACCAGCTTTCCCTGAAAATGTTGGGAGGAGTGGGTCAGTATAAAACTGAGTGAGTTCATGCTGTTACAAATAAATATTACATAAAGTGAAAACCGTTTTATATTTAAAATAACTATATGTATTTTTGAAATCCTTTAAACATGTTTTAAAAACAAAACCATTGAAGCTTGAACTCGCACATAACATATTTCGACAAGATTTCAATATCATTGAAAGTCAACCATACACGTTGATCTTTAAATTAAACCACATTTCTTAAATTCGTCCATCTACATTGATGGCGAAACTAATCAACATATCACACATGCATAATCTTATGGGACCGATAGCACAGCCAACCGATCAACCATATTCATCTGACATCGATAGCGAAGCCAACCGATGTAACACACACAAACAACCTGACATCGATAGCGAAGCCAACCGATGTAACACACATACAATCCTGACATCGATAGCGAAGCCAACCGATATAAAGCACACACAATCCTGACATCGATAGCGAAGCCAACCGATGTAACACACACACACACAATCCTGACATCGATAGCGAAGCCAACCGATGTAACACACACAATCCTGACATCGATAGCGAAGCCAACCGATGTAACACACACACAATCCTGACATCGATAGCGAAGCCAACCGATGTAACACACACACACAAACTGACATCGATAGCACAGCCAACCGATGTAACACACATTCAAGCATAAGCAAATGCATAATAATTCTCAAAACTATGTGTGTACCTTTGTATATCAAAATAATATATACATATAACATACATCCATACAAGGCATGTAAACATATAACACCGCAACACACATATCACACAGTATGTTAAAATATGAGACTTTACGAATACTGAAATGTAAAAACATGTACTCACAGAAACCGTTTAACTACGGTATTACTCCGTCAATGCTCCTTTAAACAACTCCGTTAATTCCCTTGGTCCTCCGACCCGATAGCTCGACAACTTGTCGAATCTAGTTAGGATCAAAATATTAATTCTCTTAATTAATAAAATCCTACTATGGAATTAACTCTATACCATCTTAATTTAATTTAATTAATTAATTCTAACCTCCAAATAATTTCTTATTTAATAAGTTCATAACTTATTTTATTCATGTAATTTTTCTTTACCTATCTCTTTTTACACATAAAACCATTTTTCAGAAATATTCATTTAAATACTTCATTTTTCATAAATATACTTCAATACATAAAATATATTTCTTCCATCAAGTAATACTTTCCACTTCAAAGTTATTTATTTAAATATATTAAAACAGCCCCATATTAGCTTAAATTCTATTTTTGGTCAAAATACCAAAATACCCTCAAACTTTTCAAAATTGACCGTTTAGGTCCTTTCGTAAATCAATTAATTTCAAAATCGACAAAATCATTTTATCTTAGATTATTAACTTACATAATCTGGAATTTTTGGCTAACATACCATGTAACTCTTCAAATTTGGAAAAAATACAATTTAACCCCAAAACTCTAGTTTTCGGCAAAAACATTCAAATCTTCCAAAAATCATTAAAATCATTTATAATTCTAAAAATCATTTCACATCAGATTATATACATCAATAATCTGGAAATATAGTTAAATTACTGATTGGTCCTTTATTTTTTATGAAAATTACACTTTAACTCCTAAACTTTAAATTTTGACAATCAAGTCCAAACCCAAACAAATTCAACAAATCATCAACTCTCAAACTCAGAATCCCATTTATGTTTTGATCACTCCGGTCACCAAACTCCGGTCAAGCTCCGATGAACTTTAAAACCGTTAAAACGTTCAAAAATCATTTTTACACAATTTTAATCACCCAAAAATCTACCAATATATATTTATTTTAATTATCATATTAAAACAGCAGCCCCAAAATTAAAATAAATTATTTTTCATAATTTTAACAATTTTAACAATTTAAAACCGTATAAACAATTAATAATCAAAATCGATTATTAATCCGTCAAAACACCTCAACTAAATCAATTAAATTCCATAAATAATCAACATATATATTTAATACATTTTTCATGAATAATTTCTGTCCAGAAATTAAAATGACAAAAATACCCTTTTTAAACATTTTTTTACCGATTAAACAATTATAAAAATTAAACCCGATTAACAAACCATTAAAAAATCGCCATTAAACATTTATTCATCATCAACCCAACATTTAGATCAACCATGAACAAACTCATTTGCAGAAATTTAAAATCCATTTATTTATCCCTTTTAAGCGATTTTTAAGCCTTTAAAACTATTAAAAATCGAACTCCAAACCATTAAATTAATACCTGAAATGTTTAACATTTTTAATCCACAAAAATCACACTTTAAAGCATATTTTAACCTCACTATTTAGATCAGCCCAGAAAATTAAAATAATTAATTTAATTTCACGGAAAAATTATTTTAAAACCGAAACCCAACAAAACAACAACTAGAACATATTATTTAAACATCAAACCACAATTTTTAGCAATCTAAGCATGTATCTAAAACTCAAACAACATCAGAAAATAAAAATTATTATTTGAGGTTGAAGGTATACCTTGATCCTACATGCAATGGTAGATTATTAATCTACGGAAAAATTGCAACGATTTTTGTTAAGGAAATTTTATGGAAAAATGAAAAGAAATGGAAGTTGTGTTTTAGTTGAGAGATTGGCAATGGATATTTCAAATGGTGAATGGATATGTCTAGCAAAAATGAAGAAGAAGATTAAGAAACTTGGGCATCAAGTTTGTCTAGATATAGTTTGATGTTTCATTTATTTACAAGTTTGCCATTATGACATTCTTGTAAATAAATCAAACTCTAGGGGCAAAATAAACTCAAGTTTCTCAAATATTCATAAAAATTAGATCATAACATATGGGCTGAATTAAAATATTTTTGTGCCTTTAAAATAATTAAAATAATTATTTTGACGATTTTTAGCGTAAAATCGCAAAATTCACATTTAACACATAAAATTGCCAAAAATCAAACTTAAGGCAAAACACACTCCAAATCACATTTTCACGTTTATAAATTCATCTCGTGAATTTAATAACTATTTTCGAGGTCCTACTTAATAAAAATTGGACACGCGCGAAAATAAATACTAACAAATAATATGGGGCATTACATTATCCCCTCCTTAAAATAATTCGTCCTCGAATTATAATATCACTTATACCTCAACATATATTATTTAGGACTAATAGGGTGCTTTCCCTTATCCTATTCCTTTGTTTACATTACAGAGCCAATGTCTCAGCGTACTTACGTTAAAAACTTATCCTTTTAAAATCACTTTTCTTTTCCACATATAAATCCATGTCATAATTGTGCACCGGTGTGATGACTTCTCTCATCACCAAGAGTTGCAATGGCATTCCTCTTTTCTTTTCTACATACATAATGCACATGATGCATGTTCTAATAGTGAATACAATATGAATGTAGTGATGCAATCCTATTCGTGTCAATGCAATGCTTTCGTGATTCGTGTTCGGGCACAATTATGTGTTCATAAAACAACTCTTTTTCATTAAACACATTTGTTTTTACAAAAATGGCGCCTGCGTAAGTTTCTGTAGACATAGAGCTCTGCAAAATTGCTTATTCCATAATTTTTCTATTTAAGCTCTCTACTCTTTACTACACATCTAAAGGATCTAATCTTATTCCTTGGTTTCAGGCATAGCTTGCGAAACTAGCCCAAATATTCTTATTAATCCTTGATTGATTGAGGGATTTGTGCCACTATCTAACCTCTCAAATTCGGATTTTCATTGCCTCACTCTCTACCGCGTATCGCGTTAGGTTGACCCGGTCTAGAAACCGTCGTGTAAATAGACCTTGCTTGCCAAGGAAGTGGTTGGTCCACATTCTCTATTGTATTATGTTGTACGGAATACGGGCATTCTCTCGCGTAATGACCCTGTTGGCCGCACGAAAAACATATATCCATAGTAGCTTGACAAATACCTAAATGTCTCCTTCCACATCGTTGACACATAGGATTTGCAAAACTTGAGCTTCCTTGCTCAAAATTTTGACAAATGGTTCTAGCCTTCTTGGCTTCTTTTCCTTGTCTACCTTTTTTATGGGTTCGACCACGTCGTCGTACATTTTCTTCACTTATTTTCCTTGAAGTTTGGTTGCCATAACCAAAATGTTTATCTCTTACTTGGTTTGGTTGTGAGGGTTCAGGAATTTTACCAAATTGGATTAATGCGCTTTCCAGTTGTCTTGTGCTGCCGACAACTTGCACAAAATCCTTGTCTCTCTGAGTCAACAGTTCTATAAACTGATGTCCTAATCCCTTCACAAACATGGTGTTTACTCTGACTTGATCTGTTATCAAGTCTGGAGCAAATCTGCTCAATCGATTAAACTCGGTAACATATTCTTGTACATATCTGTTACCTCGAGTTAACGATAACAGTTTGTCCCGGTTACCTTCAACTACCGCAAACGGTAAGAAGAAGTCCTTATATCGGGTCACAAACTCTGCCCATGTTATATGACCCATTATTGGTCCAATTACTTGTCGAAACCAATCTTTGGCTGGACCTTTCATCGACATCTCCATTAACAACATTGTCTGTCTTTCGTTAGCTTGAAGTCTACGAGCATTTTGCTCGACTTCTTCCAAAAAGTCTAACGCATCACTTGATCCATCAAACTCTTTTCGGCTCAGTTTTACGTATGCTAACACCAGATCTCTATCAGCATTTCTCTCTTCTCGCTGATGCTGGTGTTGCATCCACTGCCCTATCATTAACACACAACTTCGTATATCAATAACTTCTGCTGCCAAATAATTTATATCAGTATTGGGTTGTTGCGGCATTCCTGGTGCCTGCACATTCCCAGCTTGATATACTCTAGGTTCTTCTTGACCTCTATTTCGTCCGCGGCCTCTATTCGCCGGTTGGACTGGATCATACTCTCCTAAATTAATTTCGGCCTCCCTTCGGGCCTCGTTTACTCGTTGTGCCGCTGCACGCGCTCGAGTGTTTCTTTGTTCAGCCATTCTAAGGCACAAAGAAATCTAAATGAGCTCCTAATAACATGGCATACTCATCATGTTCGCAAAGTTCTACCGCACACGTAGTCGTGTCTCATTCTTACTTTACGAATTAGGCTCTAATAAAATTTTCATTCGTCTATGTCATATCTGGCTATAACTCACATGTTCTATACGTTTCATATACACTATTCCTTTGCATGCACATAATAATCAATCACATTACATGCACATAATCAAATCATAGCCATCACAAATACATAAAAATTAGGTTCAAAGAAAACCCAATTCATTTATGATTTACTCCATCATAACACATACCATAAGCCTCGAGAGTGTACTACTCTACGTAGACTAAACAACAATCAAAACATATAATCATTCAATTAAACAAATCACAATGCACATGTCATCATATATCATACATATAAGCCATATCCTAATGATAATCAACTCATTTAGGAATTCTCGGCTAAAGCACATAACACAAGTCTCGTGAGTATATCTCTCTATGCAAACTTTATCACATTTGAAAACATATCACTCCTTTCAGTGATCACGATATAGACGTACCACATCAATCAATCAATCATACTCATAATAAACACACATTTCATAGATAGTATGAGTCTCGAGAGTATACAACTTCTCGCAGACTATATACTCGAAAGCGTAATGCTTACTCGAGTAACCACAAACATATATTGTGCTAACACACACATCTAACTCATATCCTGACACCACATATAGGACATGACGTTTTGAAAACATTTGAAAAATCGATGAAAACGATGAAAACGTTTCAAAGACATGACTGGAAATCCTATAATCCGCAGTAATTCCTAACTTAGCCTAGTGACATTGTATATTGCTCCTAGGTACACACAACATCTACACAGACTAGCAGTGGTATCTCTGACCAACTGCACTCAATTCACATATTAGCAGAGGTAACTGGACCAACTGCTCTGATACCACCTTTGTCACGACCCGAAATCTCGAGTCGAGACCGGCGCTAGGGAATGGGAGTGGTTGCTCCGAAACCCGTAGCAAGCCTGAAAAACACTATAAATTTTTCGCTTTTAAAAGAAACGTATGAAACATTTATTAAATAACTGATGGGACAAAACATCAGAGTTTAAATGCGCTTTAAATTATTTGAATACAATAAGACTATACTAATCTACTGCGGACAACTAGAACTTAAAACCTTCTATACAGTCTTTTACCAAAATAGACTTCCGAGAAATAAACATTCGAAAGCCTCCTTCAAAATTGGACCAGCTTTCCCTGAAAATGTTGGGAGGAGTGGGTCAGTATAAAACTGAGTGAGTTCATGCTGTTACAAATAAATATTACATAAAGTGAAAACCGTTTTATATTTAAAATAACTTTATGTATTTTTGAAATCCTTTAAACATGTTTTAAAAACAAAACCATTGAAGCTTGAACTCGCACATAACATATTTCGACAAGACTTCAATATCATTGAAAGTCAACCATACACGTTGACCTTTAAATTAAACCACATTTCTTAAATTCGTCCATCTACATTGATGGCGAAACTAATAAACATATCACACATGCATAATCTTATGGGACCGATAGCACAGCCAACCGATCAACCATATTCATCTGACATCGATAGCGAAGCCAACCGATGTAACACACACACACAACCTGACATCGATAGCGAAGCCAACCGATGTAACACACATACAATCCTGACATCGATAGCGAAGCCAACCGATATAAAACACACACAATCCTGACATCGATAGCGAAGCCAACCGATGTAACATACACAATCCTGACATCGATAGTGAAGCCAACCGATGTAACACACACACACACACAATCTTGACATCGATAGCGAAGCCAACCGATGTAACACACACAATCCTGACATCGATAGCGAAGCCAACCGATGTAACACACACACAATCCTGACATCGATAGCGAAGCCAACCGATGTAACACACACACACACACACAAACTGACATCGATAGCACAGCCAACCGATGTAACACACATTCAAGCATAAGCAAATGCATAATAATTCTCAAAACTATGTGTGTACCTTTGTATATCAAAATAATATATACATATAACATACATCCATACAAGGCATGTAAACATATAACACCGCAACACACATATCACACAGTATGTTAAAATATGAGACTTTACGAATACTGAAATGTAAAAACATGTACTCACAGAAACCGTTTAACTACGGTATTACTCCGTCAATGCTCCTTTAAACAACTCCGTTAATTCCCTTGGTCCTCCGACCCGATAGCTCGACAACTTGTCGAATCTAGTTAGGATCAAAATATTAATTCTCTTAATTAATAAAATCCTACTATGGAATTAACTCTATACCATCTTAATTTAATTTAATTAATTAATTCTAACCTCCAAATAATTTCTTATTTAATAAGTTCATAACTTATTTTATTCATGTAATTTTTCTTTACCTATCTCTTTTTACACATAAAACCATTTTTCAGAAATATTCATTTAAATACTTCATTTTTTATAAATATACTTCAATACATAAAATATATTTCTTCCATCAAGTAATACTTTCCACTTCAAAGTTATTTATTTAAATATATTAAAACAGCCCCATATTAGCTTAAATTCCATTTTTGGTCAAAATACCAAAATACCCTCAAACTTTTCAAAATTGACCGTTTAGGTCCTTTCGTAAATCAATTAATTTCAAAATCGACAAAATCATTTTATCTCAGATTATTAACTTACATAATCTGGAATTTTTGGCTAACATACCATGTAACTCTTCAAATTTGGAAAAAATATAATTTAACCCCAAAACTCTAGTTTTCGGCAAAAACATTCAAATCTTCCAAAAATCATTAAAATCATTTATAATTCTAAAAATAATTTCACATAAGATTATATACATCAATAATCTGGAAATATGGTTAAATTACCGATTGGTCCTTTATTTTTTTATGAAAATTACACTTTAACTCCTAAACTTTAAATTTTGACAATCAAGTCCAAACCCAACCAAATTCAATAAATCATCAACTCTCAAACTCAGAATCCCATTTATGTTTTGATCACTCCGGTCACCGGATTCCGGTCAAGCTCCGATGAACTTTAAAACCGTTAAAACGTTCAAAAATCATTTTTACACAATTTTAATCACCCAAAAATCTACCAATACATATTTATTTTAATTATCATATTAAAACAGCAGCCCCAAAATTAAAATAAATTATTTTTCATAATTTTAACAATTTTAACAATTTAAAACCGTATAAACAATTAATAATCAAAATCGATTATTAATCCGTCAAAACACCTCAACTAAATCAATTAAATTCCATAAATAATCAACATATATATTTAGTACATTTTTCATGAATAATTTCTGTCCAGAAATTAAAATGACAAAAATGCCCTTTTTAAACATTTTTTTACCGATTAAACAATTATAAAAATTAAACCCGATTAACAAACCATTAAAAAATCACCATTAAACATTTATTCATCATCAACCCAACATTTAGATCAACCATGAACAAACTCATTTCCAGAAATTTAAAATCCATTTATTTACCCCTTTTAAGCGATTTTTAAGCCTTTAAAACTATTAAAAATCGAACTCCAAACCATTAAATTAATACCCGAAATGTTTAACATTTTTAATCCACAAAAATCACACTTTAAAGCATATTTTAACCTCACTATTTAGATCAGCCCAGAAAATTAAAATAATTAATTTAATTTCACGGAAAAATTATTTTAAAACCGAAATCCAACAAAACAACAACTAGAACATATTATTTAAACATCAAACCACAATTTTTAGCAATCTAAGCATGTATCTAAAACTCAAACAACATCAGAAAATAAAAATAATTATTTGAGGTTGAAGGTATACCTTGATCCTACATGCAATGGTAGATTATTAATCTACGGAAAAATTGCAACGATTTTTGTTAAGGAAATTTTATGGAAAAATGAAAAGAAATGGAGGTTGTGTTTTAGTTGAGAACTTGGCAATGGATATTTCAAATGGTGAATGAATATGTCTAGCAAAAATGAAGAAGAAGATTAAGAAACTTGGGCATCAAGTTTGTCTAGATATAGTTTGATGTTTCATTTATTTACAAGTTTGCCATTATGACATTCTTGTAAATAAATCAAACTCTAGGGGCAAAATAAACTCAAGTTTCTCAAATATTCATAAAAATTAGATCATAACATATGGGCTGAATTAAAATATTTTTGGGCCTTTAAAATAATTAAAATAATTATTTTGACGATTTTTAGCGTAAAATCGCAAAATTCACATTTAACACATAAAATTGCCAAAAATCAAACTTAAGCAAAACAAACTCCAAATCACATTTTCACGTTTATAAATTCATCTCGTGAATTTAATAACTATTTTCGAGGTCCTACTTAATAAAAATTGAACACGCGCGAAAATAAATACTAACAAATAATACGGGGCATTACAGTTATGTTGGTCACATGTGATTCCGTTTGTCTGGGGGTGTGCTACTGATGTGAACTGTAGGCCTATGCCAAGGTTTTCACAGAATCCTCTGAAAGCTGCATTGTCGAATTGTTTTCCATTATCTGTTACTAGCGTCTTGGGTATCCCGAACCTACACACCACTTTCCTCCAAAAGAATCCTTCCGCCTTGACTGCTGTTATTATAGAGCCTGTATCTACTTCAACCCATTTTGTGGAGTAGTCGATTGCCACAAAGATGAACTTCTTCTGTTTTTTTGCCGTCGGAAATGGTCCCAGGATGTCTATTCCCCCACTTTGCGAATGGTCATGGGCTGAGTGCCGGTTTTGTTTCTTGAGCCTGGATGTGCGACTTGTCCCCGTACTTTAGGCATTTGTCACATCTTTTCACCAGTTCTCCGGCGTCTTCTTCCATGTTTGGCCAGAATATCCTCGTAAGGATGCCTTCCTTACCATGGCGGTTGGCCCTTCATGTGCTCCGCATATTCCGTCGTGCAGCTCGTTTAGGACATATTGTCCTTCTCTCCGGGACACGCATATGCACCACGGTTAGCTTGCGGCGGTTCGATATAACGTTCCTTAATAGATTGCACATCGACTAGCGATTCAGTTTTTCTAATTCGCCTTGGTCTTCAGGGGTCTTTCCTTCTTCCAAGAATCTCGATATGGATTCCATCCATTCGTCTATCTCTTGTATAGGATAGTTTGTTGGCGTGTTTATCGTTGGTGATGCTATTTCTTCTTTAAATTCCATTGTTTGGAATTTATCACTTTTTCTGATGATGCTTTCGCTATCGCGTCTGCTTCTGCATTTTTTTTCCTTCCTATCTTTTTTATTCGTCTTGTCCTCCTCGTTTTTCAATCTCTTGTAGAAGCTCCTTTGCCCTGTTTTTGTATTTTAACAGGTTTTCTTCCTTCGTGGCGAACGTTCCTTCAATTAGTCCCACTACTAACTGTGAGTCGCAATGGATCTGTAGGTTTTCGGTTCTCACTTTGACTACCAAAGCTAGCCCTGCTAACAATGCTTCATATTCCGCCATGTTGTTTGTCGCTGTGAAGTTCAGGTGGACTCCGTATTCAATCTCCACCTTATGCGGGCCTTTGAGGATGACTCCTGCTCCTGTCCCTTTTTCGTTTTTCGCCCCATCGACATGTAGCTCCCACTATTCTTTGACTTCTGGTTCCATCATGGAACATCCGGTTTGTTCTGCGACAAAGTCAGCTAGTGCTTGGGCTTTTCATTGCTTGTCTTGGTTCGTAGCCAATATCGTGTTATGCTAGCTGTATCGACCACTTGACCATTCTTCCGGATAGCTCTAGCCTCTGAAGCGCCTGTCGCAGAGGTTGATCGGTTCGCACAATTATGGGGTGTGATTGGAAGTATGGCCTAAATTTCTTTGCTGTTGTTGTTAATGTCAACGCCGTCTTCTCGATTTCTGGGTACCTAAGCTCAGCATCTTTTAAGGTTCGAATTACATAATGCACTGGTAGTTGTTGTCCCGCCTCTTCTTTCGCTTGGACCGTTGTCGTCGTGTCTTTGCATACGGAGATGTAAAGATATAGAGTTTATGCATTCATGGGTCGGCTCAGCAGTGGCGGCTTTGTTAAGAAATTTTTCAGGTCGCCGAAGGCTTGATCATATTCTTCTCCCCATCTGAATGTCTTTGTTTTCAGCGTGTTATAAAACAGGAGGCATCTCTTTGCTGATGACGAGATGAACCATCCCAGGGCCGTTACCCTTCCATTGAGGATTTATACTTCCTTTTTTGTGGGGTTATCTCTAGGATGGCCTTGATTTTCTCCGGATTTGCTTCCACTCTTTCCGATACCATGTATCCCAGGAACTTCCCTCCAACTACTCTGAATGTGCACTTATCCGGGTTTATCTTCATGTTGAACTTGTCGAGTATCTTCATCATCGTTCGTGAGTCTTTAAGGTGTTCTTCTTCACTCTTGCTTTTCATGATCACATCGTCAACGTACGCCTCCATTGTTTTACGCATTTGTTCCATGAACATGTGCTTCATTAATCGCTGGTATGTTGCACCTGTATTTTTTTGTCCGAACGGCATCATCGGGTAAGGTTCTTCGTCCGTAACAAATCGAATTTTGGTTGTATCCTTGTGCCATATCTGCTAGGCTGTACATCACGTATCCCGCGGTGGAATCGACTAACTGGTTGATGTTAGGTAGGGAAAACAGTCCTTTGGGCACGCTTTGTTTAGGTCTGTAAAGTCGATGCACATGCGGTTTTTTCCGTTTGCTTTCTTCATCAGGACCACATTTCTCAACCAGTCTGGGATTTGACCTCTTTGATGAATCATGCCTCGAGCAGTTTCTCCAATTCTTCTGCTATTATCCTTTGTCGTTCTTCCGAATGTCGTCGTTTCTTTTTCTGTATGGGCTTCATGGTTGGGTCAACATTTAACTCGTGACATGCTACCGCCGGGTCTACTCCTTTGATGTCCGCGGCTTTTGTGGCGAATGTTCTTTCGAATTCTTTGAGTACTTTTTGGATCTCCGCTTTTGTCGATTCTTTCATGACTACATCCATTTTAACATTTTTCCTTGTGTGGACTTCCCATTGTTTTGTTTCCCCCACTGGCTCGGCCGTTGATTCTTCACACGGTAACTCAAATATCTCGTCTATGTGGAGTAGCTCAGTCATGGTTGCACGGTGGCTGAAATCCGCTTCTTCTTAATTTCCTTTGATTACCATCGCCCTCAATAGAAATCATCACCCTCTCGTTCCTTGTGTCGATCACCATTCCTGATTCGTAAAGGAACGGTTGTCTCAGTATAAGATCATATGGAAGGTTTATGTCTATGATTTGGAAAGGGGAGGTAATCATCCTTTTCCGCCCTTTTGGATTTCCGAGACTCACTCGAAAATCTGCCGTTCCTATCGTCTGAAATCTTCCGCTCCAGTTCCTAGAACATCTCCAGACATTAGCTTCATTCGGATTTGGCTTCCTCCCGTTGCGCAGTAGGTCTTCTTGGCAATGAGATTGACGGCCGCTCCTAGGTCTACCGGCGCTCTTAGAGTCTCTCTCCCCCCAACCATTACTATTATTACAAACGGTCTGTCTGGTTCGTCTTTCAGGAGGACCGGACTAGCGAGACACTTGACTTCCAGTTGGGCGATTTTCTTCCGCTTGTAGCTCTGTTCCTGACCCTCGTCTCTTTCTGCCCTTTCTCTGTTGGTAGGTGTCTTTCATTTGAATGTGTCCATCTCAGCTTGATTATGAATGTATAGTGGGTCCATGTTGCTCTTTGTTGTTCACTACTTCTATCAATAAATTTCTTTTTGAGAACAGGTTCCTATAGACGGCGCCAAATGATGGATGCGGTGATAGTACAGTTTGTGGAATTATGCTTAATGGAATCTAGTATGGTTGGTACATACGAATAAGTGTCTGAATGTCCGCCACTTATATGTGTATGGGGTTGATCTATTTATATGCGCGCTGGCTTCCTTGTTTTCCTTAGTCGATGTGAGTTTTACACCAATCCTAGTGCTTTGTGGGCATATTCCATTAGTTTGTACTTTTCCTTAATTGATATGTGTGATAATCCTATGTGGTGTCTAGTACTCTCTAGAATTATGAGATCATATTAATTATAATTCATGTTTTCTTAGACCCGCTGACTGTTCCTGCTTCAGAGTCGAATCAGGTTTAGTTGCTTGCCAGGAGTTTCACGTGGTTTTGCAAGCAGTGAGTTTATATTGCTATTTACCGCTTCATTAAGTAACTTATGTTTTTTTAGTATATAAATATTTTCGAACTGTTTTGAATGATTATGGAACTGGATTGGAACGAGCTACTTGATCGGCATTATCGAGACTGTGTGCGCCGGTAAGTACTTTGGGTTCGACTGACAAGATGTCTGGCTTACTTTGAGATTGATGAGAATTTGTTCCTGTTTACTTTGGGTTATATCTGATCTTGTTGTTTTCCCATTTTTCAGGTTTATAATTTTTGAGTGCACCTGACTGGTCTCCAGTTTCCACGTTCCTTTGGAGGTCTCATTTTTTTAATAGAGATGTTCAAAACTATTTAACTCTTAGACCGCAGTAGTGTTAGTTGATATCTTATTTATTCTAGACTCCTGTCTATTGGATTGGTCCAACTGTTATAATATTAATGTTGGCATGTTTACAATTTGTTTTCTTTATTATTTATATATATGCCATGTTGTTTCAGTTTCGGAATTGAGCCGAGCATTATTATTTTTATTATTGATATAATTGTTAGATTAAGTGGAGTCTCGGTTGTCCCCGATCATTGGTTTTATGCAGGTTAATTGTATATTTGTTTGTTTGTATGTTTATACGCAAGGCTGCCTATGGATTTTGGAACTACCGCTCCCATACCCTAGCGCCGGTCACGATCTATGAAATTGGAGCATGACAATATCCTTTTACAAATTGAAAGTTCAGTTACTTTTTTAAAATAAATTAAATTTCGGTATACTTTTTGAAATAAATTAAAAGTTCAATAATCTTTTTGAAATAAATTAAAGTTCGATAATATTTTTGAAATAAATTGATAGTTCGATAACTTACAAAGTAGTTAACCCTCTTAAAATATCATGTTTTCTTTGGATATTGCTATAGAACCCAATTCTTTATCCACCTTTTCAACCTGCTTTTTTCAGTCTGGCAGGCCTGACAATAAATGAATTAAAAGATGGTATTTGAGTTATACACTTTTGAAACGAATTTTGAACGAATCAGATGCTGACACGTAAGGAAAAATATAGATAATAGGTTAAAGAGGTGGGTTATAAAGCATTTTCCATGTTCTTTTATCTAGATCTTGAATGATGTAGTTTTTATCATGAACAAAGAATCAATTCACCCCTCCAATTTGGCACGACATATCAAAAGAATCATTTTGGAGGGTTTTTTAGACTTGCAATTATGTCAAAGCGCATAAAAAAGTCTCCTTCTTACTCTCACCCCCGCAAGTGAGTTACACTGTTATAAAATTAGAAAATGTCTAAAAAAATATTAATATTTTATTTATTTATCTCTTAAATTGGTCCTTAATAATTTTTATATTTCAATTATACCGTAATAATTTCAAAATTTAATAATTATTTTAATTTTTAATAAAAATTAAAGAACTTATTTTTTCCTTCTTTTTGTTTTTGTTTTCTCCGGCCACCATTTCGTCCTCCACCCACCGGCGTATGCCTCTACCCCCACCTTGCCCCCACCACCGTTCATCCCTAAAAGCAGTGTTTTAAAAATCGAACTGAAGTCCGATCCGGTGAGGCCACCTGTTTTCGGTTCAACCGGTTCACTGACCGGTTCAACCGGTTTAATAAATTTAAAAAAATTGAAAAATTCTGGTTCACCGGTTCTATCCGGTCCAATCCGGTTTAACATCCGGTTTTTTATCGATTCAATTCGGTTCAACTCAGTCCGACCCGGTTCAACTAAAAGATCCGGTTTTTTGTCTTTTCAGACTGGACCACTGGTCGATTTGCGGTTCAACCGGTCCGACCAGCCGTTCCAGTCCGGTTTTTAAAACACTGGCTAAAAGGTTCATCCCTAACGCGGTTGGTAGGGCGACAGCGATGGCGGTCGGTAGGGCGGCAGTGGCGGTCGGTTGAGTTAGATTTAGGTTTAATTAGTGTTAAATAAAATTTTAATTGTAATTAGTAGTAAATTTTTAAAATTTGTAATTAGTTAATCCACTCTATTTTTTGTCAAAAGGGCCGTTTTGATATAAAAATAGGGACGATGACAAAAGTACCTAAAATTTTAAAAATATTTACAAAATTACCTGTAAACTTTTTTTATTTACAAAAATACGACTGATTTAAAATTAATTACAAAAGTATCAAAAAATGAAAATTAATTACAAAAGTACGATTTGTATAATGTCGGTATAATTATGGTATAATTTTGGAATATTAAAACTATAAATCAGATAATTTAAAAATAATATTTGGTTTATTATTGGTATAATTTCAGTATATTTTTGGTATATTGATTATAAATTTTTATATATATTTTCTAGTTGATAACATGTATTTTTTTTATGTGTATTTTTCACTATAGTTCGTAATGAACTAGAAAATTTGTATACTCTTGGTATACTGATGGTATAATTTTGGTATATTATTAATTTAATTTTCAGTATACGATTTGATGTAATTTTGGTAAATTTTTATTTAATATTAATAAAATCTCAGTATGTATGATGTTGGTATAATTTTGGTACAATGTTGATATAATGTTAGTTTATTAGTATACTAACATTATACCCACAGTATACACCGTATGTTTGATATTATTTTTTATTTTTTTGTACTTTTGTAAATATTATTAATATTTTTGTAAATGAAAAAAGTAAACATATATTTTTGTAATTATTTTCATTTTTTTTGGTAAATGGTGTAATTTCCTCATAAAAATACAGGTAACGGGTATTTTATATGAAAACGCAAGTTGTAGATTAGTTTGACCTAAAATTCTCTGAAATGATTCTTTGTTCTGATGAAAGCAGTATGACAAAAAGAAAAACAAAATTATAGAAGTATTTGGCGTCGCCCGGGTTTGAACCGGAGACCTTCAGTGTGTTAGACTGACGTGATAACCAACTACACCACGACACCACTGTGTCATGTTTTCTAATATATCTTATTTTAATGATTAAATAATGCTTTGATATAATCTGCTAAACCTATATTCAATCCTCTTCCCCTTTCCATCAAAAAAAAAGGGAAAAAACCCTAAAATTCTCGCTCTCCTTTCCGTCGCTCTCATACAAATCTCTCTTCGTAAAATCTGAATCATTTTCCAACAACAAAATATGTCAAGCGCTTTGGATATGTCACTTGACGATTTAATCAAGGGCAATAAAAAGCCTGGATCCGGCGGTTACTCCCGCGGCCGCGGCCGTGGAGCTGCTGCTGGAGCCGGTGGTGGTGGTGGTGGTCCTGGACCTACTCGCCGCTTCAATAACCGAGTTGCTAATCGCGCCGCTCCTTATGCGGCCTCTAAGGTTTCTTTCTTTTTTGAAATTAATTTATTTGAACAGAATAGTTAGGGTTCCTATTTTAGTTTATACATGATTTATTTTTAATTTGATAAACAGGCGCCTGAATCTGCGTGGCAGCACGATATGTTTGCAGATCAAGTATTTCAAGGACAAGGCGGCGGCGCAGGTGGCGGCAGAGCTTCTGCTATTGAGACTGGAACTAAGCTTTACATTTCTAATCTTGAATATGGAGTCTCTAATGAGGATATTAAGGTCATTTTATCTATATCGGAATTATACAGATTATTTTGATTCAAATTCGTTCATTTGGAATTGTTATAGATGTGGAGTTTTTTGTGAATGCTAATGTTTAAGTTTATATCTCTGTTCGAAACAAAGCATTTAAAGAATTTAATTGAACCATAAATCGCGCAAAGTTATTTCCCTTATGAAATGATTTCAATTTTTAAAACACATGTCCTCTTTAAGTTGAAAGTGTCGAATTCTAGCAAGTTTTATCTATCTGAACATGCAATGTAAATTAAAATCTTACATTACCGTAGGAGCTGTAAAATGTTATTTTAAGTTAAAGAATTAGGTTTAACTATGTGCAGGAGTTGTTTTCAGAAGTCGGGGATTTGAAGCGGTACTCAATCCATTATGACAGGAGTGGCAGATCGAAGGTATCTAACTCAAGTTTGGCATAGAACTCACATCCTTCTTCTGATGATGAAAATACTACTTTTACCCTCCTGCTGTAGTTTAGAAAACCTCTTTTTCTTAGGGCACGGCAGAAATTGTCTTCTCTCGACGAACGGATGCTTTGGCTGCTGTCAAGAGATACAATAACGTTCAGCTTGATGGAAAACCTATGAAGATTGAGATTGTTGGAACAAATATTCCTACTCCTCCTTCAATGCCTGCTGCTAATGGCAGTTTTGGAAACTTAAATGGAGCTTCTAGAGGGTATATGCCCTATCTTTCTCTTTGCTAATCTACTTATTCTTTCTAATTGTAGTTTCTGTTGTTCTTGCTCTATTTCTTAGTTCCTGTATTTTCTGTTACTTTTGAGTGCTTAAAGTTCATGCTTTGGCAGGTGTGCTTGTTAGGAATGTATTTATTTGATTTTTGATATCTAGGAATGTGTTTGGTTTGGTGCCATTATGGCAGCTGTATTATTACTACTCCCTCCGTCCCAATAGAGTTGTCCACTTTGCCTTTATCACACAGTTTAAGAAAAGCAATTATTGTTTGTGGGTTTTGTGAAATTTTACTTACTTTTTTTATCATACCCCTATTTAATATAGGGCCCACTTGCAATTTACTTTCAATTTACTCATTAGTGGATTTTAAATAGGGGTAATATAGAAAAACTAAGTGTAAAAGTTAGTTACTTTTTGAAAGTGGACAAGTATTTTGGGACAAATAAATTTCTCAAAGTGGACAACTCTATTGGGACGGAGGGAGTATCATATTTTTTTGGGAGCGGGTCTTATTAGGATTCACATCATTGCATGTTAAAGTGGATAAATAGTTCTGATTCTTGTCATGATTTTCTATTAAGGGTTTTAAATTTTCAACTGGAAATATTATATGATGACTAATGGAATTTTTTTATCTGCTAATTTTTTTCGCCTTCCCTTTTGTGATTTTTAAATGCATTGATGAGCTCACTTTGAAGAGAAATTACAGAGTTGTCTATAGGGAACATATATTTAGGTTTATTTGTAATTGATGATGTACATGCTATATTAAACAATTGGAAGAAAAAACTGTGTCAAAGTTTCCAATTTTCTTGATGAAGCAAATGTGCGATGCTGTTTAGTTAGATGTAATTATGCTTTCTTGGGGCTAAATGTATCCTGAAAGCTTAAAACTGTGGTAATGCAGAATAGTTAGAGAAGGGATAGGGATTCCCTCATGTTCATTTGAACATGAGGGGTCATGTTCATTGAATCTACACCATTCATTATAAAATGGATGGTGTATATCAAATTCGTCGACATCCGGCATCTCCATTCATTTTATAATAAATGGTGTAGATTAGTGAACATGATAAATGAACATGAGGGAATCCCAATCCTTAGAGAATAGGTATTTGGTATTGCATGTTTGTGCTCATTTGGAAATTTTTTTGTTGTAGTAATAACAAAGTTATTCCACATCAATGGATGTTAATATGTTTCTTGCTGTTTTCTGTATTTTAGGAGACAAGGAAGAGGAGGTGCAATGGGGAGACCACGAGGTGGCAGTGGTGGCGGCCGCGGATTTGGAAGAGGTCGTGGACGTGGAAGTGGGAGTGGAAGTGGAAGGGGTCGTGGTGAAAAAGTATCTGCAGACGATCTTGATGCTGATCTTGAGAAGTATCATTCAGAAGCTATGCAGACAAATTAAAGCTGGCTTTCTCTCCCTTGGTTGGTCTTTCAGCTTTTGTCCGTCGCCTTTTATGTGCTTGATTGTGCAAGATTTCCGACTATGTTTCTGTAACTTTATCAAGTCCTGGTCTTAGCGATATAGGATATATTCAGAAAAAATTGTTAGAATCTTTATTTTGAAGTGTGGTCTTTTATTACCAGATTGTTCCTTGACTTGGGTATTAAAATGGGGTTAAATTGGACGGCTTCATTATGTAATAGCTATCATTCTTTTGGCTTCATTGGCTTCTTATGTCCTCTGTGTTTTACTCCGGAAGTTGAAGTATGAAGTGGAACTATATATTTCCTCGTATCTTCTTGTACAACAACATGCTGTCTGTAAGGGGATGATTGAGCATGAACAAGTTGCCTCCAGAGTTCCTATTTCTTTGAGTTGCTCCATCATTACGAAAACATGGAAATGCCTCTCAGGTAGATTTCTTTATGTCTATGTTATGACTAATAACTTCTTTTAACTTCGCTATGTTTTTCCCTCAAAAAAAACTTATTTTAACTGCTAGAGCATGTTCACTAGTCAACATGTAGGTGCTTTTGATGGTTATGTTCTTAGCTATGCAAGTTACATCTGTTTTCATATTCTGTTCAGGGTAATATTAGTATTTCCGACTTTCTTGTGGCTCCCGGTGTAGCATAGTAGTGTTGGAATTTCAGTGCTTCAGAAAGAGTCGCCGGATTTAGTTGTTGATACTTTTTTCAGGGAGAAGTTTAACTCATGCTGCTAACAAGAAATTTCCGGTCCTCTTTTTTTAAAATTGATGCTTGTTCAATTTTCTCACTTTTTGTTGAGGCAGTTGAACCTATTATAGTGATGTTTCTGTACAGTGATTGATGAACTTGAAACAGGTTCTCTTACTGAATTTGAGTCTGAAAGCTGATGTTGCCTATATATATATGGATTATAGAGCTCGACTCCTATGAGCTATACATCTACAGGGGATGGTGAGCGATGTTTCTGGTCTTATCTAGGATTTTGTATTGAACATGATCTTAGCTAATTGTGCTAGTTGTTGCAGCTGATTTATCTCAAAGCTGATATGTTAACTGCCAATTGCAAAAGTTGCTTTTTATCATAAATAACATGTGTAAACTAGTCTGAGAGTCAAATATGTCATGTATATAGGTGCTCCGATAAAGTTCTAAAACTCGGAGTGAAATGTGCGTGAATTAGTGATTGCTTTTTGGTCCAAGTTGGATCACTGGTTCAATCAATATCAGAGGCAGCATTGATCTATTATTATTAGTTAATTAAAGTTTACTTTTTATTTTGAGAAACCTTTACTTATAATAAAATATAAGAATATTTGTGTATTATATCAAACGTCGGATGTTTGTAACAATCTAATCTTAAAATTTAAAAGCTTAAAACGGTACATAAAAGATCTCTATTTTTTGCCTTTTTGGGTGAAGTGCCTTTTTCGGTTATTTTTTTTTCATGCTTGGCGTACGGGAAATAGTTGTATGATCAATTGGCAGAGGCATTTAGGCTCCAACTGTATAAACAAAAGGTTGGGGATTTGATAAGTAACTTTTTAAACCTTAAGATTAGATTGCTACAAATATTACATGTAGGGATTTTTATTAAAAGACCGGAATTTTTGATATTATGTGCAAAAGTTGTTGCCGGTGTGTGTATATATATGTCTTTATGGTTGATGGGTATTCCATATGGAGTCCCCACTCTTCGTCTCCTCCTCATAAATGGAGAAGGAACTTCCTCTATCCCGTGCTTATGGAAATAATTAATCGATATCCTCCCCGTTAGGGGTTCCCATTCCTAATAAGGTGGTTTACTTAGTATAATAAATTTAGATATAATCTTGGCTAAATTAAAAGTTAAAAACTAGTTTCGAAAAGCTTGACGATTTGTCTATCATTTACTTGTTACTTCAAACCAAATTGACTTGATCTTTTGTCTGAATCCAACTAAGAAAAAATTACTAATTAAATTCTCATCGCAACAATTCATATTTTCGTTATACTAATATTCTTTTGTAAAAAAATATTTTCACAAAAAGGAAATATAATCCAAAAAAGAAAATTAATACAAATTGAAATAAAATAAATTTAAAATTGATTTTATAAAATCAAAAAAATAATATTAAAAGGAAGATAACCAGTGGTAGTCAAATTAAACTCTTTTACCAAAAAGTCAAAAGAAAAAGAAACTATTAGATTCCATTTTATTTTAGAATAAAGTTAACTTTTTTCTTCTATATTTTTTATTTATCAAATTTTATTAACTTGAACCTGAATAAACAATGCGGAAAAAAATTAGGCTCAATGATTTGACTTGGAACGGACATTTTATGTTGCGGCTACTTGATTTATAGATATTTTCACGAAAATAAACGATAAATTGTCAAATTATTTTGCTTAAATACAGCCCTCAAGCAAAATCACTTTATCACTAGCAAATTGATTCCTTGAGTCAAATATTACAACTATGACATCTGATTTAACTAGCACCTAACAAACTCTTCATTAAAAAAAGGCAAAAGGGCTGAAAAACTACCCATCTTTTTTTTTTCAATAGCACCCTAACCTTATAATTTTTTTTATAGCATCCTATTTCATATTTTTTGGTTTCAATAGCACCCTAGAGCATCAAATTGAACTTTTTTCATTTGGTTAATATTCAAAAAACAATCCTTCATATATATCATAAGTTCTAAATATTCTACAATATTTTGAATTATACATAAACGCCCTCTTTTTCACAAAGTAAAAAATAATAATTAACTAAATTAGACTCGTGGCCAAATCTGGAGACGAGCTGCTCGTCTTCCATGGAGGAAGACCAGAAGGTCTTCCCCCATGAAAGACCAGCGGCTGCTGGTCTTCCTCCATGGAAGACCAGCAGATTTGGTCTTCCATGGCGGAAGACCAGTCTTCCATGGAAGACCAGCCAGCTAGTCTTCCGAGGAAGACGAGCTGCTTGTCTTCTTCCGGAGCGGGTTCAGTTTTTTTTAAAAAATTTAAATTAAATTATTAATATATATTTATTTATTTTTTTGGATTTATTTGAAAGGTTTTTAAGTTAAGGGACTTATTTGAATTTTTTTGAGTAAAAAAGGTATAAAATGACTCTTAAATTTAATTGTTTTAAAAAGTTTAGTCCTTATAATAATAAAGTCATCTTTTTAAAAAAAATTAGGGTGCTATTGAAATCGAAACATACGAAATAGGGTGCTATTGAAAAAATTATAAGGTGAGGGTGCTGTTGAAAAAAAATTGAAAGGTCGGTAGTTTTTCAGACCTTTTGCCTTAAAAAAAATAGAGAAAATTACGCAATAATTATAATTGCGGCAATAGTTTTCTCAAATACCAACATTTCATTAAGTTTTCTCTTCTATCCAAGGTGTTTTACAATAAATGGATGAGCTGGCACAATTATTACTTTTTATACCCACTTTCACTCTCCTCCATTAGCAATCATCCAGAGACTGAAACATCAAACATAGACAAATCATTTCCTTCGTCTTCTCATCCAAAATTTATGATCATGGCTTATAATGATTTCTTTAAAACAATAGACTTCAAATTTAAGGCTTCTAATCATTTCTTTCGTCTTCTCATCTAAGATTCACCCAAACAGCGTCGCTGTCATCACTCCCCATCGTCCTAAAGCTCTCAACGCCATGAACTTAGGTCAATCGTATCACATTTTCTTTTTTTTAATCTATTAATAATTGTTGTAATTTCAATTTTAATGTTTGATTACTATATAGAACATTCGAATTTGGATTGCTGATATAGATGCTAAGTACAAAAGTTTTCTGGGTGTATGGGAATCGGATCTGATTAACTTTGATTGGCAGCTCTCAAAGGTACCCAGATGTTAAGTACAATAAGTGTGTTCTTATTGAAGGCAACTCTCCTAGTGCATTTTGTGCTGGTAATCGTTTAATTTGAATTTCCGAAAACGAGACTCTTTAATTTAGTTATATTACTATTAATGAATAATCTGGAAGGAATCTTTTCAATTGGTTCTTTCAGGCTATTGATGATCCTTCATTCTAATCCCCTTTGGCTCAACGGAGGTCGGCTCTTTGATCATTTTACATTTTAATTTTGTTCATAATAATTTGTCTTATACTATTGATTTCTGAATATTTGAGTGTTATGTATATGTTTTGTTGTTTATATGGCCAAATTTGGTAAATCAGGTGTCTTTGAAAGTGTCAACTTCATATTTACCAAATTGCATATAGTATTTTTTTGTGGAGCTTTGTCTTCATATTTGAGTGTTTACAATTTGTTTTACTATTTTTATTTTAAAAAATGTAGCAGAGCTGTATTTGAGACGTATCACTGTAGTTCTGAGATGTATCTGAATTTTTTTAAGATGTATATCTACATTTTTAATTTAAACTCATATGTGTAAGATTAACTTCAATTGGTGATAAATTTAGTGAATGATTATATAGTTATTGGTTCAATTTATTATGCATATATTATGTGTATAAATATTGGATACATTCATGATACATCGTATATACACCTCCGATATATTGTACACAAATCGTTGATACATCATAAATACATTCTAGATTCATATTCTTATTTTTTTTATTATCTCAACGAAATGAATTTCGTAAATACACCATTGATTATAATTTCTAGAATCACTCTCCAACTCGGGATGATTAATAAAAACATTATATAATATTGGTTCATTTTATTATGTATCTACAAATTGGATACATCAACGATACATTGTATCTACGTTATTTATAATATTGTAGATTAATTGTCAATCCATTCTAAATACACTTCTAATACAACATAGATACATGTTCTTATCAACAGAAACCCATTTAACAATAGTGTTCGCAATTCCCCGATGTATTATCGATACATCTCCGATACGTCATAAATATTAGTGGTTCTGAAAAAGGAGATTAAGAAATGATTTTTGAGTGATTTATATTACTATGATGATCATCGACTTGGAATTGACGAGTGAGACTGCTTATTTCTGTTTCTAGGTTTTTGAAATTTATCTTTAACTGTTTCAGAGATGTATCAGAAATGTATTTGAGATGTATGTAATATGTTTTTGAGATGTAATTGAACAATTTTTAAAATATGATTTCCAGCAAAATAAAAATTATAAATTGACTGCTATATTTTGAATTTTTAATATATTTCATGTCGGCTACTGTTGTTTTAAGACGTATCTAAACTGTTTTTGAGACATCTGAACTGAATTTCGTAGATACACCATTAATTATAATTTTTAGAATCCATCTCCAACTCATAATGATTAATTTTCAACAAAATACATTTCAAAATGATCGATACATGTGTGTATTAGTGATATATAGATGATACATTTCTGATACAAAGCAGATACATAGATGATACATGTTTAAATTTTTTGAATTATTTTAACGAAATAAATTTTAAAATGATCGATATAATATATGTACATCGTAATACATCACTGATACATCATAAATACACCATCGATACATTATAGATATAGAGGAGAAAAATTAATAATAAAGTTTTAATATATTATCGATGTATCATCTATATCTTGCAATACACTGTAAATACATGGACGATACATCATAAATACACTATAAATATAAACAATAAATTGAGCTAAAAGTAAAACCTCGTGCAACATGGGAAAAAAAAAGGACGGAGCAAACTTTCAAATATTTAATAGGAAGACATGCTTTTTAAATACGTATATCGAATACATATTAGAAGCAATAATATATAATATATATACTTTTTTGTACTGTAATTTATGGGTTTTTAAAGGCGAGATTAAATTGAAAAAAAGTATAAAATTGATGAATTTTTATGACATCAACTCTAAATTTAATGAAGACGTGAATAGTTATTGGTTTAATTTTGTATGAATATATATGTCGGATACATCAACGATACATCGTATATCCACCATTAATATATTGTAGATAAATCGTATATACTCTACTAATACATATATATTCAATTTTGTATGAATATATATGTCGAATATATTTTTTTTTATTTAAAATATATTATAAATATACCTCAGATACACATAAGTAATACATATAAATAATATGTGTGTGTGTATATATATTTGTTTTTGTTTTTAGAAGTATGAGAAAATGTAGTTGTGATACATTCCAGATACATAACAGATACATATATGATACATGTTGATATTAAATTGACATGCTGACACGTGCTGACATGTGACAGCCGCGCGTGTCAGACGCGTTTCTGACGCGCGTCAGACGCATTTCTGACGTGTGTCAGACGCGTTTTTGACCAAAAATCACACGTTTTTGACCCTTTCTTTTGGCTTTGAGTGTGACACATGTCTTCTATTTAGTGGTTTGGTTAGAATATGTAAACTTTTACCTTTTTTTGGTATCAATGTAAATTATTAGGTTGGTGTGTATTTTTGTTATTTCCTATTTTAATATGAATATTTTTGTGGTTTTCTCAAAAAAATAAACAAACACCTATATATATATATATTAAAACTTTCAAAAGTACAATATTTTAAAATGAAACTGTTATCACCCTAGACTATTCTAATTTTCTAGTTGAAAGGTTGAATCTATTTTAAACTATTGATCAATCTAATTCGATATATGCTTCGTCGATAAATGTTAATCAACCAAAATAAAAGAAATGAATATTTTATTATTTGTCATATTCAATAAAATTAAAACAATATAAAATAATAGGTACCACCAACGATAAAGTAAATCACAGCAGTTTAAGAAAAAAAAAACCCTTAAACAACTATATTTTTTATTTAAAAAGAGCATAATCTTATTAGTCCAAATCAGAAGTAGTCAAACTCGTAAAAAAGTCAAAAAATGTATTGAATCATTTATGATGATCTAACGAAGAACAAGCTACTTCAGCAAGGCAATGCCCAACTTTGTTCGCATACCATCTTGCAAACTCAAAAGATAAATTACATAACTGCTATAATAAAGTACGGTTATCAATAATACAATCGATAACTGCCACTTGCGGTTGTTAATGTCCGCAATAACTTCCGATGTGTCTGACTCAATGGTGGCCTTTGACTTCCCTTTCAGCCAACTCACTCTAATTGTGATGGATTCTGCTGCCTTAAATGATAATGCACCATTAAACGTAGCGGACCGAGCTTGGATGGCCCCTTGATCATTCCGAATAACACACGAAACCCCTCTTCGTCCCCTTTGTCCAGCCCATCATCCGACTTTCGACCTCTTAAACTCTTAGCAAACTACCATGCCGTTAAAGTTCGTTGGCCATGTTCACAACGAAGAGCCGCTACTAAGTATATTATTCCAAATCACATCATTTATATTCAACCAAATAAACCAACAGGTCATAGCATATAAATTCTTGTTCTCGTCATCTAAAATATTGAACACATCACTCTCCCATTCTCCGATAGGTCCATAACAGTGACACTGCACTTGAAAATCGCAAGCTCGCAAACAAAGAACAAATGGTTCGCATATTCCACATTCCTGCAAACCTGGCAAGTCGGGTCGATAACAGCTCTCTTGATCTGAAGCTCATATCGGCGGTTGGCAGGAAACCACTGCATAGACGCCACATAAAATATCTGATGTTGAGCGGGACCAATAACTTCCGAATTCTCGACCAAAAGGGATTGCCATGCACACTGAATTTCTCCATGCAAAACCCGATAGCTGCTTCTAACCAAAAAGTAGTGCTTATTCTCATAAATCCAAAATCATCTCTTCTATTACTAAAGGGGTCTTTAGAATCCCTGCTTTTTCAACAGAAGAAAACAAGTCGGATAGCCGGATAGGAGCTCTTCATCCATTCCATCAAATGTGACTTCATTAATTGGCTGACCCTGACTTCGGATTCTTGATTTATTATATGTCATATGAATATTTTTTTTATCATCATAATTTCTTTATATAAGGAAATAGTGGTTAATACTCCCAAATATACTTGCACACAAGAGTTGATGAAAAATAAAACAAAAAGCCTTCTCTCCTTTTCAACAATAGTTCATACTATCAAAGACCTCTATAACTCATGTCTACTTCCTTCCAACACATCAAAACACAATCAGTACAAAATCAATAATAAAAAAAGAGAATATACATAAAATACAATAGACCGATAATCTTTGATTGAGTTGAGAATCACTCTGTTCAGGAAGATTATGGCTCGGTCATCCTTCAGCACTTGTTCAAATAAAGCTTTCGTCATCTCAAAATATTTCTTGTTCAGATTCCTCTTATATTCATCCACTTATGCCTCTGTAACAAGAATCATAAATTTCATTTTAGCACTTATTCAATTCAATATCACGAACCTTTTACATAAATTCTAACCGTATGCCTACCAGAACACTTCAATTTGACTCGCTGTATCACAAACGCTAAGGCAACACTTATTGACTTACTATATCACAAACTCTAAGATAACACTTCAATTTGACTCACCATACCGCAAACTATAAGGCAACACTTCAATTTGACTCACCATACCTCAAACTCTAAGACAACACTTCAACTTGACTCACCATACCGCAAATTCTAACGCAACACTTCAATTTGACTGCATTAGCCGTTTTATGAACTATTTTTTCTCTTGCAGGACCATCCTTCCATAAGTATTCCTAATTTTAATTTTGTATCCAAGTTGTTCCTAAACTTTCATTTAGTAACTTGGTTATCCATGCAGCAATTTGAGAATGAATTAAAGTTTAGGGACGAATCTGGGAAAGAAGATAGTTGAGGGACGGTTAGCGTAAATTACCCCAATTTGACTCGCTGTATCACAGACTTTAAGGTGGCACTTCAATTTGACTCACCGTATCACAAACTTTAGAATTTTTGGATGCATATGCTTACCATAGTTTCAAACATATACTAAGCACAAGTAGGAATCTTGGTCTCGACTAAGTATTTTTCTCTTGATTTGTTAGTTTATAAACAAAGAAATTAAAAAAAAAGAAAAGAAAACTACGAAGACAAGATAATTAGCTAATGAATGGATAGATTGAATCCTTAAAAAGAGAAGAATAAATATGGCCTTAAACAATGCAAACTATCAACAACTGTACTCTGGATTGACAAGACCGCAGCATAACAAAGCTCGAGTGTCGATAGATTTGGTCAATAAATCAAGTATAGTACAAATTCCATGGCTGGTAAAGAGTATTTGTACAATGCAAAGAATCTGAAACATATAGCAGGCATTTGTATCAGATTTTTTACCTTTTACAGCAGATAAATTTCTCATCAAACTTAATCCCTCTTTGGCCATAGCTTGTCCCAACTAGAAAGCAGAACTCGGACGATAGAATAGAAAATTGCCTCTACACAAGACATTATGAAGTTCCAACAGGAAGATGGCCAGTACCATGGATACAGCAATCGGAAAAACAGACTTATAAGATGTCGAGGATATCGCCCTACCTGTTCCAGATTCATGTCATTGTTACAATATTGAAAAGCAGAAGTATCATGCACGTTCTCATGTTTGATTAAATGTCTTGTAATCATTATCAACCGTTGCAGAAATTTTAACAAAAAAATGATCTCCAAGAACTGCATCTTAACGAAAAAATAAGTATTTCCTTGAAACTGGATAATTATTACTCATATTAATCTTCCTGTTCCTCTTTAGTGCATGGAGTTTTTTGATATATTCCATGGTAAGTAAGTACTCACAGGAAAAAGCAAATCTAAAGCATCCCAGGCTGCATGACGGACAGCTCTAGTGGGATACATTGGACCACCGGGAGAAGTAAAGCTATACAAGCATGCCTTTAATCTTGTACTTGTGGTCATTCTCAGTTCTATACCTGCACAAATTCATTGTACTGCCTTCTTCAGATGGATAGCAGGTATAAATACCATGAATTGTCGAATATTATTTTTTTGTGAAGAATAATGTTACCTTGGAGAACTTTAATACGTGAAAGATAATGTAATAGAACTGGTTCCACCTTCAACTTTTGAAGCTGCCAACAAAACAATTCCATAGCATCTTAACATGCTGGAAGATGTTCAACTCTCTTTCATAAACAACAATGGCCCTATTATTTCACAAGATATTTAGCATACCTGGTCTGCAAGTTCAATAACAAAGAAGTCTGCCGCGCCACCAACTAAGAAAGCATTTTGAAAAACAGGAAATTGCTTCAAGAAGATTTCAAGCTTGTCATCTACATACAAGTACAGCATAAAAATCATAAGTGACTGCAACTTACTATTCGATTTCTAATTCACATGCAAAGCGCAAAGGTCACCTGAGTTGTAAAATAGTATGAATCTTGAAAGTAGCAGAAGCAGATCTCTCTGGGCCTGAATTAGAAATTGGTTGACAAATTATTTTCCCGATATTTGCTAGCTAGAACTAATAACTCCGATTTCCTCAACATACTCTTCCTAGAGACCAACAATAGCCAGGAACAACCATTTCAAGGAAAACAATTAACTAGCAAGACTGAAGAGTGTAGGATCAGAGTGCCTGACCTGAGCAGGAATTTTATGCAAGCGCATAGGCTTCATAGCCACTTCCTCCAGCAGATACTAAAATCAATACGAGAACAATAGTAAATAGCACACAATGAGTTGGATAAAGTGCCATAAACATAAATGAGACTTACCAGAAAAAGGATTTGGAACCGCCTACTGTTTGCATGGATGTCAATCCTGAAAATATGTATAAAACATATAGTCACGAACAGCAATGTATGATTCTTAAAAATGGTCTTCCATCATGCTAAGTACAATCATGCACAAAAAACAATGTTGTTTAAACAGATCCATAATTATGTAATCACCATGGTTGAATGTACATTATCAACACACACAAAAAAAATCAGTTGGCAAGTGCAGAACTATTATAAATTACACTACAGAATATTAACAATATTTTTTCTTTGCTACTTCTCTTTCTATTTTCAATCACCTCATAGTGCCGCTCTCTCCACTTCTGAGGCATGTTAACTTCCTGAGCACTCAAGTGCATCTACAGCATATCAAATGAAATACTCTTTGGAGGGTCAACAAGATTCTTATAGTCAATCTTTAGAGATTGTTCATCTTGTTTCATGTTGAGCCATTTAATAAATACTTTGATGATGACACATAGGAAAGTTACAAGAGCGCCCACATATAAGAAAATAATCCTCAAGACCACGAATACTCAAATATACCATTTTGATAAGCAAATGTAGCACAAATAGAATTAAGACAGGGACCAGTACAATCTCGTACCCAGAGTCCCAGACATTTTTCATTTTGCATACAGACAATTAGCATTGAGATGTATGTCTGATGGACAAATATGATTTCTGTACATTTTGATTGCTTAGAGAGACTGGAAAGCAAGCTCTCAATAGAGAAAATAACCACCATAGATTTTAGTGGTCATCTGCTTTTCTTCGTTTTTCCACATATCGAACAGGCGACATTTGATGCAGTTAACTTTCAAATGTTATTTGTTCAGAAGCCATCACAGAGCAAACAACACATAGACTACTACAAACCAAACAAGATTACTGAACATACACTACTGCAAACCAAAACAAGACCTCTGAGATTCATACCAGAACACATTTGTGGCACCTTGAACAAGAGCAGATGAATAGCGTACAAGCACTTCAGTATTATCCAGTTGAGCCTCAAATAGCTGCAAAAGCCGATACAAACAGACATTGGAATCGTTAGATAGATGAAGTTTAGAGTATCACTTTACCCCAATTTTGAAGGCCAAAACAGATTTGACTGTTAACAAAGTCATACAAATTCAGTATTTACATACAAATAACTACATTTTAACCCGACAAGAAGAGGTTTGAGAGGTGAATTCTATATTTTAAAGACCTTTTATTTATTTATTTATAAAAAAAGTAACACTTTCACAATTATATCCAAACCTAAGAATCAGAATCAATCCATTAATGCACAAACCAAAAACCGCCGAAAGAAGTACTTTAGTGACTGCTAGTTTACAAGAGAAAACTTTAAAAAGAAGAAAAAAAATTGACTTAACCAAGAGTCGTGTCCTCTAGTTAACTCGAACATATATCAAGGACCCAGCATAATGGACAGAAATTTAAGATATAGTTTTGCGCACTCCGATTTGTAACAAAGAATTTAAATATATGAAGTTATAAA
Source organism: Mercurialis annua (assembly GCF_937616625.2). Lineage (NCBI taxonomy): Eukaryota > Viridiplantae > Streptophyta > Magnoliopsida > Malpighiales > Euphorbiaceae > Mercurialis > Mercurialis annua. The sequence goes on along the minus strand of NC_065570.1, from coordinate 48,986,793 downwards.
TGCTTATTGGAGAATCATATATTTATAAATGAAGCAAAATTTTACAGTAGCAAAAGATCATGTGATGAGTACTATATCTTTAGTATCATTCATCAGCTGTTACTTTTAGATTCTGTTCAAAACAGTTGTTATCTTAACTATTCTTTTTAATCTGGATATAGCAATATCTTCAAAGAGAAGAAATGCCAAAATGTCAGTAGGCATAGTAGACATAGATACATGCTCAACCCAATTACAAATGATGAATTCATGATTGAAGCTTAGCTGGAAAAATTTAAGCAAAATATGAAACCACATGAACTTTACTTAAAATGATTTGGGCACTGTGACAGAACTATAAACAGATTACAAAAAAAAAAAAAAAAACATAGGAAAGCTAAAGTTAGCATTACCCATTTGTGGAAAAGAAGAGCGAAAATATGTGATGCAAATGACTGGCTCCAAAGTTGGACAATTAAATCAAGGATTCTTTTACAACTTTCAGGCACTTCAACATAATAATCGGCAAGAACATTGTAAAAACATAAATGAGCATCACCGCTTTCCTCTACAGGAGAAATTGTATCTTCTTCCCTATTGACAATTATATCTGCAATCAATTTCAGTACCCAAAAAATGAGAACCCCAAAATGGTGGAGTAGCCACAAGTTAAATATAGCCCTTGCAAGTGATAATTTGTAGGAAACAACACAGACTTAAGAAGTTAATATTCTATTCTAAAGTTAGCAACCTGAGAGAATGTCATCTCTTACTGTAATATCTTAAGTTTCTGCTTGTGAATTTCAACCTACACAGCTCACTAGGACTAACAATAACATAAACTTTTAAATGCCCTCATGGCATCAATTTTGCTTCTCGTTAAGATTTCCAATACTTTTAAGCAAAGAACAAAAGGCATCAATTACGTAAAATTCCCAAACAATAGGCATTGTACATCTAAAATTGACTCTCATCAGCATTGAGTTCCAACATTTTTGGATTCTGAATTGAAATTCAAATTGAATTTGAACTCCAATTTTTCGAGTTTACAAACACACAGCAATAAAACAATTCCAATTCAATCCTAGTAGATGCTAACACACTAACTATCCAATCACTGAAAATAAAATAGCACATAAAGAAAAAGGGGGAAAAACATAAACCTCTAGCTCGGTCATCAACTTCCAAAGCTATATCCGCGAACAGCTCCTGCAACAAATTGCGTCTCTGTGATGCAGAAGCCTGTGCCTGCAAAATTAAATCAACCACCACATTTTAAAACCTCGATCAAAAACAAAGTAAACTGAGTTTAAAAACAAAATTTAAAAATAAAATTGAGAAGCATACTCGTTGGAGTTTTTTGTGGATTTCGAGAGTGAGGGCATTGAGATAATTAGCAGAGGTTGAAGTTGAAGTTTTCTCCATTTCTTTTTCAAGATTTTGGGTGGCATTCCAATTAAATTTATGCATACTTTTTTTACTTTAATTAATAATTAATCTAATCAACTAATCTAATCAGTTTTTATTGAGTTTGATTAACTGATGGTAAAATAAAAGAGAGAGAGTAACGTGGCAGAGCATTAAACGAAAGGCAAAATGGCACGCTGTTTCCGTTATATGTTGTCCACGTGCATTTGACGTGGGCTAGTCCATCTGTCTATTGACAAATTAATGTATATAGAAGATTTTAAAAATAATTACTGATCAAATTATGGTTTTCATTTTCTGACATAAATTGTAATTAAATAACATTAAAATTAAAAAATTATTATTATTATCATCATAAGAAAATTATCTATACCAAAAAGAGAAAAATATAGTATCTACTATCTTTTAAAATTTATTTATTGAAATACTGTAAAATTTTAAAAATTATCCTCATATTTTATCAATTTTATATTTTTTTTGTTATATATTAGTTTTTATTTATAAGAATAATTTATTGAAAAAACCACTCGGATAGCAGGAAAATATCGTATGAGTATAGTTGGTCGCCGAAAATTTGGCCAAATTTTTTTCTGCCAACACATAATCAATTTTACTGTCAACACATGATCAGCACGTTCTCTGTTAATTTTTGTTAACTTTTATGATTAATTTTTTTTTAAGTAGTAGTAGTATTTTTTAAGCGTATCTTATGCTTGAGTTATGTGGGAGTGCCTGAAAATTGAGTTAGTCTCATGCTTGAGCTATTGTAAAAATTGAAAGTTTTCAGGCTTATTCATCTTTTAGCTCGAGTAATTTTTTTTGTGAGGTCCAGATTTTTGGATTAAACACCCCTCATATTTAATTTGTGATGTGTTAAATTCTGATTATTCTTAATGAAGCTATTTCTAATTTAGTTATTTTTTAAGTCCAAACAAACCCATTATAAATATATTTAACAAAACATTCCATCACTACTATAGTCAAAAGTTGGTGGTTTATGTATGAAATTCTATAATTGTTTGTTGCTGAACGTGAAAGTTACAGAAGCAAATAATTTTTAAAATAAACTTTTCAGCATAATTGTCTTAACAAACACTCGAAATGTCCTTAACTTTAATCTCCGTGTTTACTTTTAGCTTTTAACATACTGGAATCAATTTACATTTGATCTAATTAATTTCTTTTTCTATTCCTGTGTTACAATTAGCATATCATTTTAATACTTTGTAGACAATTTAAAATGTTTATCACTTTTTTTTTAATAACTGGGAAGGGGGAGCACTTGTGGAAGGAAATGAACCCACGACTTTGGCAGTTTGTTGTCCAGTGTTTATACCATTTGTAAAATGCATATCACTTACCTATAAGCTATATAAACGTTAAGCAGCAAATCATTAGGTTGTGGATTCGATTGCTCCCGCAAGCACTCTTCCTTTCTCTAATTATTAAAAAAAATGTATATCACTTAGATTAGAAGTAAGAAACAATTCCACAAAAATCAACTCTTTAATACGGCTGCATTCAATATTTATTATTGAAATTCTGCAAATTCTAAAAAGAAAATTAAAAATAAAGAAAATAGACTGTTAAAGCGTTATTTAATGGACTAATCCTTCATGAATATGCATCATCATCAATAAAATATTAACCTAATCACTGAAAATGTCCAACTTTTTTAATTTCTTTTTTTATTATTGCTTAACTTTTTAAAAGCATCAATTAATTCATTTGTAACAAGCCATGCATATTTATAAAAAAATGATTTTTTTCATTTATCACAAACCGAGTCGTTTTCAATCAATATATATTTATTAAAATTAAATTATAATTGAATAAATTTAAAGATTTGGTCATAAAATAAAATAAAAAAAGTTTAACTTTTTAATAAAAAATTCAAATGGCAGACTACTACTGAAATAAACTTATCAAATTAGTTTAAAATGAACATTTTTGAAAGATTAAATATTTTTAAGGCCTGAAATATTTTGTTCTAGTAGCATTTGTTTTGTGTAGAACTATCCTCTTTTCTAATTTAGAGTTACAAAATTAAACAAGTTCTCATGCCTTGCACTTGAAGATATCTTGTTTTGTCACTAAATTACAACAAAATTTTCCTCTTGAATCATACTTGCAACGATAATATTTAATACTTTTTCATCCTAAAATAATTATTAACTTTATCATTTTCACATAACTTAGAAAAATATTATTAATATTCTATATTTTTATAAAAACTTAATACATTATTTGACCCATAAACTATACCCATTTATTCTTTAAAACCTCTAAATTTATCAACTCCAACTTTTTTTACCGATCTGACCCTTTTTTGTCCACCGTGGCAAAAGCGCTTAAATTGTCACTTTCAACATTTTAGCAATTTAATCTCATCCGTTAAAATTTACATCGCACATTCCAACCTTTTAATTTTTTATTTTTCGTAGCTTATAGCCGTCTTTTGGCATTGTTGCATACAAAGCACCGCCATTTTGTACACAATATACCTTTGTATTCGGCAAAACCGACTATAGAATGCCAAATAATTGAAAAATTAGGATATTCGATGTAAATTTTAAAAATGAAATTAGATCACTTAAAAATTAAATGTTGAAATTTAATATGCAAATAATTTTATTATTTGTAGTCTGAGGTGCATATTTTAATGACAGGAATGCTACGAATTAACACATTAAGATTCAAATTTTCTTCTCTTTTTTCCATTTTAATAATACAATAAAATAAAATGTAAGCGGTAAATAAAGATAATAAAATACTCACTCCGTCCCATTTAACAAGTCTCATATTTCATTTTGGAATGTCTCATTTAAGAAGTCTCATTTTCATTTTAGAATATTTTTTCAATGAATATTCTATTTTACCCTTCATTTAGTCATCTTAAAGAGATTTTATGAAAAATTACACGCCCTAGAAGAATGTGACGTTGTTTGTGGTCTTTGGCTTCTGTTACCTCTTAATCTACGTGTTGATATGTTCACTTGAAGGATAATAACAGAATGGCTCTCACAGATGTTCAGTTTGTTAAAGGCATATGAGCTTAGCAATTTTGTTATAAGCCTTTGGACGATATGGAATAATCGGAATAATATAGTGTTCGCTAACAACAGGCTGCCCTCTGCCGTCCTCTTTCGACAAGTTCTTTCATCGTCCAACAACAGTTCTTTATCAGAAAGGGTGTCCAAAGTTCTCAGACCTGCTGCAGCCCAGACATGGACTCCACTACCACTGAACATGATTAAAATCAATATTGATGCAGTAGTTTCTGTTAGGAGTAATTATCGGTGGTCAGTGGCGCTTGTAGATACGCTTCCAGAGCTGTTCTGAGATGGGGAGTTTCTGTTCTTCACGGTATTATTAAAGTGGAAGTTGTTGAAGCCAAGAATGTTCTGTTTGGTATTCAAATTGCTTCTGAGATCCCTAGTGAAGTCCTGTTTGTTGAATCTGATGTTGCCAGTGTTATAAGTAGGCTTACTCATCTTGGCACAATGGCACTACAATTGATCCTATACGGGTTATTATTAAATAATAATGACTGCATGGCGGAGAAGACTTCTCATCCTGTTCACTTTCAACACATTCGTAGCCGTTGCAATTAAGTTGCACATGATTTAACTAAATGGAATATTATTATCGATAAAGACTGTATAGTTGACAATGAAGTTCCTTTCCCGGTCAATGAATTTATTAATTATTTTTCTTGATTAATAAAGTTCAATCTTCTCTTCAAAAAAGAAAAAGTCTCATTTTTATCTTTGAAATATTTTTTCAATGGATATTCTATTTTACCCTTCATTCTGTCACTTTAAAGAGATTTTATATAAAAAAAAATTCACTTTCATTAGGAGCAAAACACAAAAAATATGAAAAAATAAAGATGATAAATATTTTCTTAATTTGTGTAGGAATAATTTCCAACTTAAACAAGTGTGTATGGAGTGGAGCAAAGAACTATTGGGTGTGTAATCTGATCATGATGTATCAGACTTGGTCCCATGATGCATAGGGTTCGTGTTTGATCTCCTGATAACATGGGGCATTCTAAGGATTTTAAGACAACATTATTGGACAAGACATGAATAAGATTCATCATCAAGCTATCCTATAGAGATTGAATGGTGCTATATAACCCAACACTTTTAATCCACCTTTTTATACCGCCTAACATGGCAATCAAAGAGTGGATTGATTATATTTTATTTTTTGAGATATACACTTTTCAGTGAAAATTAGACGAATGAAAACTTACCACGTAAAGTGGGTTAAAAGAGTTGGGTTATAAAGCACTTTCCATATGCTCATAACAGTTAGGAAACCAACGATCAACTCATAAATTTAACCAAAACTTAATTACTTTAATTCAATTGATAAAAATATAAACAGTTATAAATAAAAAAAATTATTTGATTAATTCAATTAAACAACTTTTAAAACACTTACCCATAAGTGAATTAGTTTTTTTTTTGTTGATTCAACCGAATTGACCGGATACTTTAAGCCATATAAATCAAAATAGATCATTGAAATTTTTGCTCATCCCTAGAAACTATTCTTCTAAAATATTACACGCATGTTAATGTATAAAACACTAATAATTCATGCCAAAAGTCCCCACAGGCACAGGCACAGCCAAAGTGATAGCAACAATTTGAGTGTCAAATTTAAGTCGCATTCCTCTATTGTATACTTAATAAAGAAAAAGCATGACTTCCAATAGTTTGCATTTAATACAGTAAGACAGTTGATTTAAGTTTAATTCTAAATATAAAAGACCCAGATTGAGATGCGCAATTTAAAGAAACCCTTTACAAATTACAACCACCTTAGTTAGATTTCAATTCATCAAAGATATTTACACTCGGTGGAAATAAGCTCATCACGAGTAAGCAGCAGCTAAAATATGATTCTAAGAATACAAGCAATATATACGCATTGAATACATCTAGAGATATTATGCACTTGATTATGGACTTGATGTGCTATATACCCTGGCCCGAGTAGATAGCACATCAAAGGAGTGATGCTCGAAAACAAATTACGAGGGAAATATGAGTTCACTCACCAGCCCATCAGTGCTCTTCTAACTGTATCTACAATCTGATTCCTAACTACAACATTTGCTAACTGGAATTTGTTGTTCTCCTCCAGAAGAAATCTGTAGACTTCCCATTCACGATCTTGATCAGAATATCTTCCTATTTCAGCCTGAAAATAAAGACTGGTTTGTTAGGCATATTTATAACCGTGATTTAGATAGTCATAAGAGTAACGAGTGATTCACAGTCTATCTGCACAAGGGAACGACTGCTAAAAACTAACTTCTTCAACATAATTGTTCTGCTTGTAATCACATTACATGGAAGGCAGTCTGATTAGCATGTATATCCTATTAACTGAAGTATATTTTAAACTGAAGACTCAAAAGGATTGAAACAATGAAATGCATATAGTGACACATTGCAGCAATCATCTTCAGGTAGTCATACGTTGACAGAAGCCCAAAATGTGCAGATGAACCTATAAAACACAATATTACCAATAAAGAAAAGGAAAAAAAATACTTACTGAGAATATGCAAATACCAAGTGTTTTCAAAGCAAGTGTAACATCATAGAAAACTCGTGGCCTTCCCATTCCAGATAGTTCGACTGGATTAGCAACCAGGAGTTCAGTATCAGGCCCTCGGTTTGCAATTATTACACGTAATGGGTGAAGCATTTCCACCTTCAAACGAGAACATAATCCATTTTGCTTCTCAGGATCGACAATCTTCTTCCCATCCTTTTGCTGAATAAAAAGGTCTAAATCACGATATCCAGTGTTTTTTGGTGAGAATCGACCATAAGCTATCTGGACCCAACAACAAAATACCGTCACATCAATAAACCAGATATAGAATGTGTCTGCATTTATGTGAAGAGAAACTTCCAGCAAACAAGAATAGGCGAGTTATTTAGCTGGTCAATTTTTTGGCAGTTTGTGTTATCCGTACAAAAATTTGTATGTATCCAGTTATTACCAAAGCAGAAACCAACAGAGCCCCCATTAAAGCCTACCAAGTTTGAGGTAAATAAACTTGAGCATGGTAATATTTATAAAATAAAATGCTCAAATTCCAATATATGTTCGCCATACCAATAGACAAATAAATCTAAAAAAGGCTTCAGACTCGGAAAATGAAAACAACAGTCATCCACTCTAGATGACCGATAATTAAATATAAGAGAAACAAATTAATACCTGAATATTAAAGTCTTTCAAAGTTCTCATGACATCATAAAGAAGACCCTTGTGATCAACACAGTGTACTTGAAGCAATGTATGAGCAGGACTCAATGAATTGTCTATAGTTACATTGGCCTTTTTCAATTTTGTCACGTCAGGGCTAAGAGCTTGTGAATAGATTTCTTTATCTGATATCTCAGAATAAAACAATTCTTCAGTAACAACAGGTGAAAGAGAAGACATGCCCTGATGAGATTCATACTCAGAGCCAGTCAATTGAAGCTCACAGCTAATACATGATTCACCTAACACAGCATGCAATTCTTCATATGTCTCATCTTGACGCTTTTTTGTGTGTAACAGATCCCTAGAACAAGATTGCAGCACATAAAAGATATTAATAACGAGCAAAGCCATACTCTTGCATCATAAGCAAAAATTGATCTAATGCTTCACAATGAAGATTAAGCATTCATAATATATCTGATATAGTAAACGGATTTATTCTAACTCCGACTCCCAACTCTCCAACCATTGACACGCATGTAAAAAGTTGTTCTGTAAGCAACAGGAGAGAACTCAGAGAAAGCTTCAATTCAAAATTCTAAATGAAAAATGTGAGGAAACAAGAAATGCAAGATGGAAAAATTGCAATGTCACTATATGTCAAACAACAAAAATTGGACAAGATATGACATAGGCAGTGGCGGAGCCACATGGAGAGTAAGAGGGGCATTTGCCCCTCTTATTTATCCAAAAAGACAGATTTTCTAAGAAATTTTTTAAAAAGTTATCATGTTATTTAGACAATTACTACATATTGACCCCCTTAATTTAAATAAATTTTCAAATTTTGTATATTATATAAAAAAAAAATCTATTTTGCCCCCCTTAATTTTGATTTCTGGCTACGCCACTGGACATAGGGCTAATTTAATGTCACGTATAAACTTAACAGCTAAGAAATTCTAACTGTCCAACTATGAAATTCTGAAGCATTGCTCGTCGTCATGAAAAAATGTCCAAAGCATAAGATACCTTTCTACAGCGTTAAATTTTGATGAACTTATAAGTCAGAAAACACAAAAACTGGGGAATAAAACAAGAGAAACGCAACTACTTAAACAAACATTTAGAAATCAAAAACGAAAAGAAAAATGCTCACAGGTTATCAGTTACGAAAAAGAGGTCCAAAACTCTGCCATCTGGAGTAGTAGTAACCTTGACTCTTTGAATAGTAAGTTCAAGCTCCGAAAGAACATGAGTAACATCTAAAACAAAGTTAGATAGACAAAATCAGTTAGAAATTATCAAAAAAGCCAATGAAAGCGTAAATTTGGCAAAATTACCATGAAGTAATCCTTTTCTGTCAAGGGAAAAGAACTTCAACAAGTAAACCGGACAAGATTTTGACGACGAGGATGATGAAGTTGTTAAAGAATGTTGATTCAAGTAAAATGAGACTGAACATGAAGGCGGGCATATATATAAAAGCCGGTCCTTCAAATTTGACCATCTTACTACTAATTTTGAGTATGGAATCACCCACAACACTACATAGCACCATCTCCCATCTGTGGAAACATCTATAAACATATAAACAGACTAATAAGTATCAGCGACAACTACTTAATCTTATGGCGACAAATTAAACCCTAAAAATTAAAGAAATTACCTCCTTTCGTAATGTAAAGGCCAAAATCGAGAATTATTCTGCAAATATCGCAACCTAGACCAGTTTTATCAGGGCAATTGACAGTGACGACATGTGGTTCGCCAGATTTCGTTCCTTTCTGGATCAAAACGGCGTCGTCGCTCGGCACCCCCATCACGGTAATCGCCGATGACGATTACTAGTTAAACGGTGTTACTATTAACAGACTTTTGTCGAAGTTGAAGTAGAAATTAAACTGCCAGCTGTTTTTATTTTTTCGCTCCTGTTTAGTTGGTGGTAGATGAACCTAAAAGATTTTGCTTTTCATTTTCTTATTATGTTCTTCAGAGTAGTAAAGCCCTGTCAGCAATTAATTGACCGTTAGATTTGACACGTGTTACAATTAGAGGTTCGATTTGACAATACGCTCATCAAAGAGACTAGATAATGAACTTCCATGATGTAACAAGTTGGACAGGTGTCTCAATCTTAATGTATGACATAATAAAATGTTTCAGAAACTGAAATTCTATTAATTTTCACGATAATCTCAATTACAGATACTAAAGGAAATTGAAGATCTAAATTACAAGACCCATTAAAACCCTAGAAATGAATTTAACCGCCGAATCCATAGAGAGTTCTGCCTTGTCTTTTAAGAGCATAAACGACGTCCATGGCAGTAACAGTCTTCCTCCTCGCATGCTCAGTGTAAGTCACAGCGTCTCTGATAACATTCTCTAGAAAGATCTTGAGAACTCCACGTGTCTCCTCATAGATCAACCCGCTAATCCTCTTCACACCGCCTCTACGAGCTAAACGACGTATCGCAGGCTTGGTGATTCCCTGAATGTTATCGCGGAGGACCTTCCTGTGCCTCTTGGCTCCTCCCTTTCCCAGTCCCTTGCCTCCCTTTCCTCGTCCTGACATTTTCCGAGAAAGTTTTAAAATTTTCAGAGGAAAGTTTCGAATGTTTGGATTCTGATTTTGATTTGATTTGATGGATTGGTTATGTATTTGGGGGAATTTATATTGAGTTTGATTTGGCCAATTTGGTGCTCTGGAAATAGGCGGGTGTTGATTGTGTCCGTTGGATTAGGTTTTTTAATCTACGGGTGTTAAGAGCTGTAACATGGATTGTGCTTTTTCTAGTAGTGGTTTAATTTCGAGCGTTGGATTGATATATCTGGACGGTGACTAAGACGGATCCTTGTGAATGGGTGGAATCAAATAATAACCGTCGATGAGATGTTGATCTGCGGTGATAATAGGCTGTTAGACATGTGACACGGATTGTAGTTAGGTGCTTGTTTAAGGTCGATCCGCGTGATAAGCAATCTCCATGTATTGACCGTTGATACAATTTTAATCGGACAGTGAAGGTTATATTGAAGTTTTGTTGGAGAATGATCAATGATGTTTTAAAATCCGGTTCGACCGCGGTTTATATTCAAATCAATTGAATAAATTTGATCTTCAAATCAATCAATTAAATAAAAATACATAGTATTTAAATATACTCATGAAATTATAACCATCCAATAAACAAAGTCAATAAATGTATCATATTCTAATTATTAAATTTATTCATTAAATAAAATTATATATTTTTTATTAATATTTTTATTTTATAATTGTAGTTGGATTAAAAAAAATTGAAAAAATAGTATAGAAAACGAAGGAAGCATTTTAATTAAATAATTTTGGTCCATCCACAATTTTCATAATGTTCTTAAATCTAAGGCTAATAGATTGAAAAAACCTTGACCTTTCTTTTAATTTTCAACTCCATCCTGACGTTGCAATTTTTCAATTTTACCTTATTTCACATTTTTTGTTTTCAATTGCATCCTGAGATAAAAAAATTAAATGATTTTATTATTATAAGAATTAAAATATATAAAACAAATATATTGAAAGATCATTTCATACTTTTTTTTATATGGAAAAAATTCAATAAATCCTTAAAACTTAAAAAAGTTTCAGATAAATCCATAATAAAATCTTAATTATAATTCATTATTAATTTTTAATACACCTCACTCCGCTTTCATCGGACCTACCATCACCGGACCAACGACCGAACTCCGCTTATCATCTACCATCGGAAACCACCGGAAAGCCATCTTCTCAATAAAATAAAAATAAATTAATTAAATTTAAATTAAATTGTTTAATTTAATTTTTTTAAAAAAAAATTGGGAGGAGCTGTTCCTCAGGCGAGGAGCAGATGCTCCTCAACGAGGAACAGTTGTTCCTCAGGCGAGGAGCAGATGCTACTCAACGAGGAACAGCTGCTCCTCAGGCGAGGAGCATCTGCTCCTCCGGCAAGGAGCGGCCGGAGGAGGAGCAGCTGCTCCTCCTCCCAAAAGTTAAAAAAAAATTAAATTAATTAATTTAAATTTAATTTATTTATTTATGTTTATTTTATTGAAAATATGGTTTTTTTATAAATTATAACTTTAAAAAGTATTTAGATTTTTTGATAAATATAAAGGATCTATTTTCAATATTAGCCAAATAAAAAGAGTTCAATTGAATGCCTCAGCGTGCAATTGAAAACTAAAAATGCAAAATAGGGTAAAATTGAAAAAATTGCAACGTCGGAGTGAAATTGAAAGTCAAAACAAAGGTTAGGATTTTTTCAGCCTATTAGCCTAAATCTAATGACTATGCCAGTAAACTAAGATCTAGTTTGTTTTGTAATTATATACTTCCTAAAAAATCACTTTTCGGGAAATTAATTACTCATTGATAGGGAAGTACGAATAATTTTACTTGGTTTTTTTTCAATTATCCAAAAAGTTGCTTTTTATTTTTATATATTAAATGATAAAAATAATAAAAAAAATTGGTAAATAATTAAAACAGTTGAAATTAAAGACATGCTTAGGAAAATATAACTTACCTAAGTTTTAAAAAGAAAGTTGACCTTAAGTGGCAATTTGCCCCCTAAAGTTGCAAGAAATGGGCAATTAACCCGGAAATTAATTTTGCGGTCAAACTACTCCTAAACTTGACCAATTTTATCAATTTACCCCATTTTTTGAATCAGCTCTGCGCGTACACTACACTTTTCCCCTTGGGCAAGTGAAACGTAAAAAATAAAAAATAAAAAATAAAAACAGGATGGTAAACGTTAACTCCTTTCTTTACTGCTATCTCCTTATTCTCTTCAAAAACTTTATCGATCAAATTAGGGTTTAGATTATGGGTTGAAGAAACTGGGTTTGGAGGTTTAATCTTTTAATTTTTGCGATTCAGTAATCCTATTCCATCTGTTTTTGCAATTTAAGATTTTCTTTGTGAAAAATATTAACGAATTGATCGACTTAGGGTTTGAGCAACCGGGTTTAGAGAATTTTGGGAGAGGCGACATTCAACAGAATATAATCCAGGTAATTATATTTTACTAATTTATTTAGATGCTATAATTTTTTGTTTGATTTCTGATTTGGTTTGTTGTGTATATAAAGGATTTTCTGAGTTATTCTCATAATATATATAACTAGATTAGGGTTTTCTGAGCTGTTTTATTTTTCTATTAACTTAAATAAGGCTTTCATGAGTTGTTTTCTTTCTTTTTTTAATAGAATGGCTGACGGTGGTAGTGTTAGAACTGTTACAGTGAGGTTGCATCATGCTGGAAAGTTTGTTAGGGACTCTAACTTGAGATACTCAAATGGAAAGGTGGAAGACTATCCTATTTCTGATATTTATTAATTGAATTATCGTATAGTAGTAAATATGGTTTTTGTGGTAGGTTATGATAGTAATCTGAGACTGTGGTGGCTTAGACCTGGGGGGGAAATAGAAAATGATCTGATATTCTTCTATGATGATAGTGGGGTGCATGAGTTGCTCAGCACAATGAAAAATGCACAAATTGTTGACATGTATTGTGAACACCAAGTAGATCATCCTGAAATAATAAGTCAGTTGGCAGATTTTGATAGTCACAATGTGGAAGTAGAGGGTGATTATGAAAATCAAGATTATTTTGACATTAATGTAGATATAGGTCCACATACTGATGATGAGAATGAGGAATTAGAATCGTCCAGAGAAAAAAAGAAGACATATATGGAAGAAGAACTTGAAAGTAGTGATGAAGAGGGAATTGTTGACCCTAAATTAACGTTCAAAACATGTATCAGACCTTGTGGAGGTGGGTAGTGATGAGGAGTATCAAGATGTGGATGGTGGTTATGAAAGTGTGGAAGAAGAACTTGACAATCAAGGAAATTTGGTATTAAGGGTTAAAAAATCAAAAAAAAAACTCTTCTGTAACCAGTTTGTGAATGCAGAGTCCTTTCTTGTGGGAATGGTGTTCAAAAATATGGAAGAGTTTAAGTCTGCCTACACAAAGTATTCCATACTAAGAGGAGTTGACATAGACTTTGTCAGGAATGAAAAAGATAAAGTAAGAGTTGTATGTTGTTTCAAAAATTGTCCATGGTTATGTTTTACGAGCAAGGAAGGCAGCAGTGGTGATGTTAAGGTCAAGAAATACAATCCCAAACATATGTGTATGAAGTCCTTCACCAATAGAAGAATTACATGTAAGTACCTAACATTCCATTTTAGAGAAGTCATTATCAATAAACCCTCAATTAGGGTTACAGATTTGAGAGAAATGGCCAAACAAGACTTAAAGTTTGAGATTAGCTACAACATGGTAAAGAGGGCAAAAAAACAAGTGCTACAAGAGATAAAGGGGAACTATGTGAAGGAATATGCTATACTCTTTGTCTATGCACAAGAAATTAGGGAAACCAATGTAGGCTCTACTGTGGTTGTACAACCTATTAGAGGGACAAATCAGTTTGATTGTTTTTATGTATGTTTTGATGCATTGAAGAAGGGATGGAAGCAAGATTTGGATTGAATGCTTGCCTAAGTGATGACCTTGTCTTTTTTAAATGATTTATCAAGATTTAATCAATTATTTAAATTTCTTTTTGCTATGGTAATCATCTACTGCTGCTTATAAATTATATTTCATGAGTATAAATTAGATCAAACATTTTATACACTTGTCAATTTGAGTAAAATTAAAATAAATTGACTAATGAAATATTTGACCATTTAGTTTCATAATTCTCATTTTATAGCCATAAAACGTTGATATTAGATACTAAAATTGTGTTGTTCATTAGGGACTCTTGCCTGCAGTGAAAGAAATTTTACCAAACGCATAGCACAGATGGTGTGCTATGCATGTGTTTGCAAACTGGAAAAAGAGATGGAGAACAATAGATCTAAAAAAATTGTTTCGGAAGGCTGCTAAATGCACATACTATGAGAAGTTTTTAGATTTTTTAGAGGAGTTGGATGGGCTTGCACCAGGCTGTGTTAATGACTTATTAGTGTATCCTCCACATACATGGAGTAGGGCTTTTCAAAAGTTTAGATCTAAGTCTGATGTTATTGATAATAACATGTGTGGAAGTTTAAATAGTATCATCTTAGATGCAAGAGAATTGCACATTATAAGCATGCTAGAGAAGATTAGAAAGGATTTGATGGTTAGGAACTCTGTTAGGATGAGATTTACAGACAAGTGGATATCCAACATTAGCCCTAGCTGTATCTCAAGATTATAATCAAATATGGAGAGAGCTTTTAAGTGTAAGTTGATATGGAATGAGGATAAAGGTTTTGAGATATCAGAAAGGAAGGACACTTATACAGTCAAGGCGAATTATAGGAGCTGCACTTGTAGATTTTGGAATCTAACAGGGATGCCATGTCCTCATGGTATTTGTGCTTTGTATCGTGGAGGACTGAAGTTAGAGGATTGTTGCGATGATTGGTACACGAAGGATATATTTATTAAGGCATATTCCTATCCTTTGCAGCCTATTAAGGATGAAAAACAATATCCAAAAACAAGATTACCTCCCTTGGAGCCTCCTCAATTCAAAAAGCAACGGGGCAGACCAAAAAAAATAAGAGAAAAGATCCAGACGAGCCAAAAAAGCTGGAAAATCATCTAAGAAGGGGATTCGAATGAAGTGTAGTGTCTGTCATGAATATGGGCATAATAAGACTGGTTGTAAGAACCGTGGAAAAGCCAAAAGTAATCAAACTTCAGAGCCTTCAAAAGATATGATTCAGCCTGATGTTGTCTTAGCTAGGGATTATTATATGCACTATCAACAACCGCTGAATGTGAGTATCCGTAACTATAATAAGTATTTTTTTATCATTATTTTAATGCCATTATGCTTGACATGTATGTTATTTGATAGGTTCCATCTTTAGAGAACATCCTCCAAGACCTATTAACAAAAGCTGCAAATAAGTAGTCAAATACTATACAACAAGAAATTAGAGAGGCAAGAACAAGAAAAAAGACATCTGAAAAAACTCCTTCTAATATTATTTTTGAAGGAGGAATTACATCTATAGATGTAAGTAATCAAATAAAAACCCAACAAATTAAAAAATGTTAAATAAATATAAATACAACACAGTGAGTAACTTGGTTTATTGAAATTAATTTTATATATAAACATGCTTATTCTTGTTATAATTGACTATTACATTTGCTTATATTTGTTATAATTGAATAGTAGCTGAACTTGAACTTGTGCGATATGCAGAGTGATTTTTTTCTAAATCATTTTTGCAAGGAGAAGGACTCATATCCACAGGAAGAAATGCGAACTATTGGACTTCTCCAACCACCATCTTCATATAAAGGGAATCTCGCATATGGCAGATTCAGGTCACCAGGGCTTAGGTAGGATGGTAGCCTAGCAGTGACCGTCAATCAATTGCACGCTCAGATTGAAAGAACAAAAAGAGCTAGGAATATAACTTCATCCCAAGCAAGTGACATAACAAGGGAAGCAATGGCATCTCAAGCATCACAAACAATATAGAGTAATCAGGGCAGTCAGGCATTAGATATGCAAAGGATGCATAAAATGCAAAAGACTATGCCTATTTGGAAGCCTTGACCTTTTGTCAGAAAAATGGAGTGGAGATTTTGCTTTTTGCTAGACCTTTGGTCTATTTTGAATCCCAAATAGTTGCACAACTTACATTTACAACAGGTGTAGTTGCAATTGCAGATTCGGTTTATTTTGGCATATATGATCTGCAATTGCAACTAGTTTATTTTTTTTTGTATAGCTTATACGTGCATATGGGAATCCTATTTTGTAAACAATGCATTTAAGAGATGGCTTTATATTAATATAAGCACATTTTAATTACCAGATTTGTGTTTTTGTATCATGTTTTGTTCTTTTGATTTCTGTATTATTTGTTTTTGTTTTGTTTTTGTTTGATTAGTGTTAAACTAATTGAATTTGGAGGATTCACATTATATTGGTATAAAAAGATCTTTAGTGGTCTACCCAATCTCAGCTATAGTTGTGCTGATGGCACGGAGCAGGCTGCTTTCGCCTTCTTTTTATAACCAACTAAAATGACATAAAAACAGATTTATAATCATTAAAACAACATCAAAAAATAGACAAACAACAACTAATCTTGATGCTAACCATTGGTATATTAATGCAATCGTCAACTGGATTACTACTGACGTAATACAATCTCCAAAAATTACAACCACCAACTTATAACCTTCCAAGTGCAAACATCCTAAACCAATTGCAACACTTCATTTGTGCCACCAAACTTAACTAAATATATAATTATGGCAAGCAGAACAATCCATGCTAACATCAGTACAAGAAATAGAAATTTAATAATTCTTTTTTTTTGCTGTAATATATTCTTTTTTAATTGAACCACTTCCATCTCCAATCTTCTCAATCCATTTCTACCAAATTCGTCTTCTTTTTTCCTCAAAAAGTCATTTTCAGAATTCAACCTCTCTACCTCTTCCATGAAATCTCTTTTTACTTGTTTTGCCCTTTCTGAAAAATCAACATCGTACCATCTAAAATTTAAGCACTTCCTCACCTGAAAATTCAATTTATTTAGAATAAAAATTCCAAAACTTTAGATGCAGTATTTCAAAATTAGTGTTGCCAACAACAACACCAACAAGAAATTGACATTAAAATCAATAAACATAAACACAGAGTGATAATAACAAGCATACATGAATTAAAAGAACTTATTACATACATTTTCACTTTTCAGACACAAAACATTTGAAACTAATAAGTACCTGTTTTTTACCATATCTTGCACGCCCATAAAACCTTCGACCCGGATTATCTTATGTTCATGAAGTTCTTCTTCGAACTAATTCTCCACAAGAACAATATACTTCAATACACTCACCACGATCTGGTACAAATGGATAATTACACAACAAATTTCTGTTTGATGCACATCTCGAAGAAGAATTTGAAGACGACATTGAGAATATTGGTTTTAGTTATGTTGTTCTTGTTTGAGAGAAGAAAATTTTAGGGTTTACTGAATTGTTTTAGTCGTAATTTGGAAATTGAGGAATTTAACGGAAATAGAAAATCCTCCGTTTACAAACAGCTCTAATTTCCTTTTTCTTTTTAAATTGGGGTGTAATGTACGCTCAGAGCTGATTCGAAAATGGGGTAAATTGATAAAATTGGTCAAGTTTAGGGATAATTTGACCGCAAAATTAATTTCTAGGTTAATTGCCCATTTTTTTGCAAGTTGAGGGGGCAAATTGCCACTTAAGTTAAAGAAAGTCGAACTATCAACTTCCCGAAAAGTAAGACACATAAAAGGAACCGAGCCAAAAAAATTATAACTTTTCGAAAAGTTCTACGTGGGAGTCGAATTCAACAAAAATAATTTCTGCTCTCTAAATAAAAACAACTTGTAAATAATGACAAGTAGGGTCAAATCCACAGAGATTGGGTAGACTTGTTTCTTTAACGAAATTCAAATAAAAATAAGGGGGGGGTTTAAATTTGGAATTAAAAACAAATTAAATTAAACTAAAATTCATTTCAAAGCAAATAATAAAAATTGAGAAAACAACTTAATATGAGAAAACTCCAACCATGTTAACTTGCTCATTGGAGTCCTCTTGAAGTGTTGGACACATGTTGGTTGGATGACTTGGATCGGTGCAAATTCCACAAACTCTAGCCTTTGAAGCATTTCCTAAGGCCAATTGTTGAACAAGAGAGGTTAGTTTAGACAATTGAGTTTCAATAGAAGTGGTACTTACCTCCTTCACTCTTCTTGGTGTTTGAGTCTTGGCAAAGCCAAATTGTTGAGAGTTAGCGGCCATGATAGAGATCAAGTCCCTAGCGGCATGAGGAGTTTTGTTCACTATATCACCTCCACTAGCGGCATCCATTATTTTTCTCTCCATGGGTAACAATCCCTCATAAAAGTATTGGATGAGAAGTTGTTCGGTAATTCCATGTTGAGGGCAACTAGCACACAACTTTTTAAATCGTTCCCAATATTCATGGAGAGTTTCCACATCTTTTTGCTTGATTCCACATATTTCCCTTCTTATACTTGCGGCTCTTGAGGCGGGAAAGAACTTGTCAAGAAATGCTCTTGCCAAATCCGTCCATGTGGTGATAGAACTGGATGGAAAATAGAATAGCCAATCTTTAGCTCTATCGGCTAATGAAAATGGGAAGACACACATTTTGATTTGCTCTCCGGTTACCCCTTGTGGTCTCATACTTGAACATGCCACATGAAATTCTTTCAAATGTTTATGAAGATCTCTGTTCTCAAGACCGCGAAAAGTAGGTAAAAAATGTATCAAACCAGATTTTAGCTCAAAAGCTACCTCCAAATCGGGATATTGAATGCAAAGTGGTTGTTGGTCCACATTCAGTGCCGCCAATTCCCGTAACGTTCTTCCTTGACTTTTCATGGTTTCTTAAGTCTTAATTTTCATTATATAATCTCCCTCAGTAGGTAGACTTTAAAAATTAAATTGGTAAAAGATTCCCACTAAAATTTGTATTCTTTTTTGTAAAAATATATATTATATTTGATGATGATAAACTATAGTTTGTTATCTTGTTATGATATACAATAAACAATAATTTTATATTTGAGTGAGCGGAGCGGGTTTTGGGGTCGCTGGTCCAAGCTTATGGCTGACTTAGGATCTGGTTTGAAAAATGCAGTCGCCACCTAGTTCAACTAGTAAATGTCTTTCATACTGGTTAGATAATCTTACTCGCTTATGGGTAAGATTATCGTACATCGTACATCGGACCAAAAGACCGAGTTCGTGGACCTCCTCGAGACTCATGTATCAGCTACCAGTTTTATTTACTTGACATATTTGGTTATTTCGCATCTCATTATACGATAGCAATCCATAAGGTATAATGCTAGAAATGTGAACAAGACCGTAAAAGTAGTAAACATGTATGACACACATATGACTCGATGCAGACTAGTCATGCGAAGCAAGTAGTAAATGCTCTTAAGCATACATCTAAACCAAACAGTTTCTAACAAGTAACAGAAATCTGGCTAGTCTGGATTAATCACATGCACAACACTTAGAAACCGGGTTGCTATGTTTTGATTGATTTTATTAGGTGATCTTTAAATCCTATACAACCTTTTACTACTTTTTACATACAACCCTGAGATGTCTAGGTGATTGGCTGGAATTGATTTGATTTTAGCTAATTTTAAGTGGTTAGTCCTTTAGCCTATTAATACTGGATTTGGCATGCTTTTGGAAAGATGTAAACATTGCAAGCGAGCTCATGGGCAATTGATATGCATATGTAATATCCCGTGTTTTTTCGTCATGGTTTCGTTGTGTTTCCGACTTGATTTCAGATTATTTATGATGGAATTAACAAGTGTGACATTTTGATTGGGGTTTGAGTTGTAAATTGTATGTGTCACAGGTGTCGTGTGGGCTTTCGATGTCAATTTGATTGGTTTTCGAATTGTTATTGGAGATGTGTTCGTGTGCCTTCTGAATCTGATATGTTTTGATAAAACATTCATATCTCCCAATTGCATTGTCGAATCAGGTTCATTTTCGGATATGCTGTGCCCGAGAGAAAGTTAACTGTTGGATTTTTTTTGCGGCACGTTATAGGGCGCTATGGGTCATCTCGCCTCGCAACGCGCCCCGAACATTTTTGTGCCAAAATCTGTATGGCGCGTTGCGAGGCGCGATGGACCATCGCACCCTCCAACGCGCCTGTCGTGTAAATTCACGGGGCCTATAAATAGACCCCCTATCTGATCTAAAACTTTTCCCTCTTTGTCTTACAAACCCCAGGCAACCATAATACATAAAACACCCTGATTTGATCGTTTGTACATCGATTCCTTTGATTGTTGGACTTCGATAAGTGATTCGCACACCCTATCCTTAGTATGTTCACATGTCCTTTGTTCAATTCATTTTATGAATTATTTATCCATGTTTTATATTCTTGAGTGAGGTCTTGAACATACCAATTCAATTCGCCTCGTTCTTGGATTTGTGGGGTGTTTTGTCCGCTTATTTTCGTCGGTTAGTGCTGAATCCTGTGCGATAGTTTCTAACCCATATACCTTGGGTGTTGTGTTGTTACTGATTTGCCATGCTTAGGTTTGTTCTTATATGTTTAAGCTTGTTTTAACATTATATTATTGGATTTCACTTAGGGTTGTTGAATTCAATTATTAGGTTGTTGCTAGATTGCTTGGTATGATGTTGGTATTCCTTATCTAATATTGTGGCATGATTATAATGGCTGTAAATGAGTGTCCTAGGGCGGCTGTGTTTATACTTTGGGTTTGATGCTATGGATATTCATTGCATTGGTTAATCAAATGTTGGTTTATTGGCATGAAATGCATATGTATACAACAGTTTGGTTTAATTGTTGTCTTAGGGTTACAATTGTTGTCCATACATGATATAAGCATGTTGTTAATGTCTTTAGCATGTTGATATCATTTAACGCTGTGGGCAATCGGTTCATGGTGATTGTATGTAAGTATTGCCTTGTTATGCCATGTTGTATTTAAGATGTTGGATTGATTATTAGTTGTTGTTGGTATTGTTTGGGCATGATGGATATGTTGCATAATGTTTTGTTTACTAAGGCATGTTGTGGCTTGTGATGCTATTTCTAGCATGTTTGTTATTTTGGATTTTATCCAACACTCTGGGTGCGTGCTTGTCGGGCATGATGGATATGTTGCTTTTCAATCTTGATGTTGTTTTATCAAATGAATTTCCGGATTTTAAATATTGGTTTATATTGTGGTTTCTTTAGGTAGGGTTAAACTTAGATCGCCCGACACGTTATATAAGTTTGGAAGTCTTGTTTGACTCGGCTAAGTACCATTTTGGTTTTTAAATTGTTTTACCAAATGGTTTGAAAAGGTTTCTGGATTATGTTTTCAAATGAAACTCAATAGGACTTAACTTGTTGTATGGTTTTGGCTATGGCTTGAGTATGTGTAATTATTCTGTATTTGGCTTATGCGTTAGCGTTGATTTTGGTGTTGTGCTGGTCCTATGTGATGTCTAGACCACCGCGCCACCGTCCGACCACCGTGCTGCCCGTCCGATCACCGCAGTCCGACCAAAATGATAATATTGGAGTCGTCTTTAATTTTTTTCTCTATTTCAATTGAAAAGAAGAGGGCATAAATGTCCTATTTAATGTTAAAATCAATTCATTTACGAGAAAATTGTGAGAACTTTTCTACCTTTTTGAATAATTATTGCAAAAATAAAAAAATCAGTAAATATATTAGATAAGATCACTTTTGGGAGAGTATAGATTACCCAACAATGACCTTCAAAGAATGGGCTGAGCCCATTTCACGTAAACAAGCCCAACAGATGTCAGGCTCATCACCATCATAAAACGTAATTCTTACCTAAACAATACGAATCAACCTTACCATAACCCACAGCCTCCGCAATTTACAGATTCCGAGCAGAGATTAAACAAAAGAGAAGAAGAAGATGAAGAGGTGGTTTGATCCGTGGCCCGTCTTTTTCAAGCGCGAGTTTAACCGTAACTGGCCGTTTTTAGTTGGGTTCGCCGTCACCGGAACCATCATCACCAAGTTATCTCTTGGCCTTTCTGGTAACATAGCTCTCGATCTGACTTACACAATTTGCGTGCTCTCTTATTTATTTTGATCTGATATTTTTGTTGTAATTGATTTACAGAGGAGGAGGCTAAGAATTCACCCTTTGTCCAGAGGCACAAGAGGTACATCTTTCAATTATGAAACCCTAGATATTAATCTGATTTTTATTTTTAATTTAGGTATATGGAATTCTTAACACGTGTATGTAATTAAGGATTAGAATATTTTGTTAATATCTGTGTGTAATTTGGCATCCAAATGTAAAGATTGTCTATGCATTATTATGAATTCCTTTGATTCTACTCTCTAAAGATATGCTGTTGGTGGTGAGTTTTTGTGTGGTGATGATAAAATCTAGGCCATCTTGTAACCTACTTTGTTTGAGATTTTGGAATGAACGAACAATTTTCAATTATTATTAAGGAGAAGGTTATAAGACTCTAGCCTCGTGGTTACTCACTTGTGTATGGCTCCTCTGTCTGAAGGCAAGGTCATAATTTGATTAGTCACTGTAGCCAATGTGGATGAGAAATTAGGATGTTGAAATGTTTCCCACTTGTTGTTGGTAATCAAATAATTTATGGTATTTAGGTCCACAAAATCATCTGATGGTGTTTCTTGTTTAGTTCGTGGTTCATTGAGCTTTCTAGGATTCATATTTTTAACAAATTTAGTGAAAAGGGTGTTGGAGTAGTGTTGAGTGCTATGTCTTTTAACTTTTAAGCTATTGTTTTGTTATGCGTGAGTATGTTATTATTTAACTCATCGGTTAGGCTCCTCTAAGATGCTATCTTTTTGGTTCAACTGGATATGCTTTTTCCACATATGAGGGTTATAAATGTCAAAGAGGGTGTGTTCCAGGGAATGCCTATAATCATTTTATTACCTCATAATGGAGGTTATTCTCTTGGATAGTCACTGTCAGGTGAATTATGTTAATTGGGGTTCTCTATGTCCGTGTCTTAATGCTTCAAGTACCCTTGGGATTGCACATGATAACATATTAAGTTATTAACATGTTAAAATTATTTTTTAGAAATAATAGTGATTGTGAGAATTAAATTGCAATGTGCAGCTGTAGTAATAGATTTGAAGTTAATTGTATGTAGCAACTATAATTAGCATTTGTTATTGATACTTTGTTAGTATGATGTTTAGTTTCTTTTGGAATGTGGTATCCTTTATAGCTCTAGTCAAGTGTAATTTTACTTTTTTGAAAGTGCAGAGGATAATTTTGCTGAATGATAATTATTGAGTTAGCATGTTGGCAGATTTGCGTCTGAACCACCCAGCTGTCATATATATGACATTTTTCATGGTTTATGTTTCTTGCAGGTAGTCGAAGCACAGAATAGTTTCAGCATTGCACATGTTGCTGGAAGAAAAATGGACTTGCTTCTTTTTTGTGGTTTATAATAACAGGGGAGATGTCTAGATACTCCAAATGTGAATTTTTAATCAGTTGGCGTCTATTTCCATTGCGTGCTTGAACTGATTAGCTTTCCGTAAAAAAATCATAAAGATCTTTATTTTGGTTACTTCAAATGTTATTGAATCATTTTTGTGTTTAGAATCAACCTTTGATGTTCTATTGAAATTCAGATTAATAATATCTGACTCCGTAACTTTGAGCTTAAGCTATTTTATTTGGATTGCACTTTCTATGCATTGGGTTTGTGAGCCTTAGAGACTGGAATACTTCAATAATAGGCTAAAGAACATTTCCGATTAAATCATGTCGACATGAAGTCAACCTTTGAAGTTCTACTGCCTGCTTATATTATTATGAATATAAAAAGAGAATAGCTTTATTTGTTCCCGTGAGGCTGATAATTTGTTACATTCAATTGCCATCAGGCATATTCTGCACAACCATATATTTATATATGCTTCTGGAAATTCCATCTGTTCTTTTTAAGATCTGTTTGAACTAGGTTATGAAAGTATCTCTTATTATGAGAATTTATATTTTGGTCAATGGGCCACTGTGAATTGTGTCGAATTCTGAGAGATTATTTGACTTCACAAGGCATCTAATTGTTCAGCAGCTGTATGTGCAAATGATCTTTCCCATGGCGATGTTTAAATACAGGGAAAAATTATAGCAATGCTGTTTGACCTATTTTAGTGTTTGGATTTTTTTTTCTTTCAACTGGGTTTTCTTTAACTTCTTAAAGTAGTATATTAAACGTTAATGTCATAAAAATTCACCAATTTGACACGGTTTTTTTTTTACTTTAATTACACAGTTTAAATTCTCATTTTCATGCACGAACTACCACTGTTTTTCAAATTCATGCACGATGTTGAGGTGTACGGCTCCATTGGTATAATTCTTTGAGGTGGAGGTTATTTTACACCAATGAATAAGTGTCACCTCATCACCGTGCATGAATAATTGAATATGAGAAAAAGTGGTAGTTCGTGTATAAAAATGAAAAAATTTAAACTGCGTGATTAAAATGAATAAACGTGTAAAGTAACCATATATTAAATATATCTTAAGGATGATGGAAACTGATAGTGATGAACGTTCAAAGTATTGAGATATATAGAAATTAAATCGATAAATTGTTTCAATATCACTAAAACTTATGGTTTCAATATCACTAAAACTTATGGCTCTAATGATCATAAAAGAAGATTAAAAATATTTCTTTTAAAGAGACTGGAAAGTATTTTAAACAATAAAATAAAATGATATGTTTAAAAGAGTTCATATACTATTGATATAATTTATAGAAACATGATCATTTAACTACTCATGATTTTGACTTTTAGCATAAAGGGTATGGTAAAAAATTTAATATCACAAAGGGTCTTGTCAAATAAAATTTTAGCGAAAAAAGATTCTATTTGTGTAATTACTGATATATTTTTTTAATAAAATTGACTTAATTGAGTATAAAATAATAGAGTTTAGTCTCCCAACTTATTTTTAATCCAAATTAGCTAAAATATAAGTATAAAAATGAAAAATGGTAATAATTTTTTTATTTATTGAATTTTTATAAAAATATTCTAATTTATTAATATATTTTTAATAAAAAATTATCTCTTGTGGGGTTGATTGCAATGCCAAAAAACTGCAAGAAATTTTTATGTCGAAAAATTCACATAATTTTTATGTTAAAAGTCAGAGATTGCAAGAATACAAGTGCAAGACATTTATGATCTATCTCTTGTTGATATCTCTTAATAAATCAAAATTTTATTTAAATCCACCAGTTTTCTTTGTAGGGAAAAGTTAGTGACATACATTTGGATTCATTTTAGTCTAGCCAGAAGATGTAATCTCATAATAATAACAAATGGTAAAAGGGATATTTTGAACATTAACCTAGCAGGAACAAAAAAATTATATTTATTAAAATGTAGAAATTCAATAGAAAAAAATAAAACAAACAAGCTTACACTTTTACTTTATAATGTAAAGCTTCCTACTCTGAGTATTGATAATTGTAGGAACCAAGCACAAAAAAAGGTGACACTTATCACTGCTTATTTTCTATGATATGGCAATGAATTGAAATAAAACAATATGCAAATATGAAAAATATTGGAAAACGGAAAGTTGACGAAAATTTCACACTGCTCATCTTCTTTTTTTAATCATTTGTGCTTCGGGACTCCTAGCCTTGCGCGGAAATCGTTCTCCATTAAGGGAAGGCCATCCCGCAACTTTACTTTTGGCTCCCAACCGAGCAATTCTTTTGCGTTTGTAATGTCGGGTTTCCTCTGTCGTGGATCGTCAGGAGTATTCTCCACCATTATTATCTCCACATCAGAATTTATAAGCTGTAAAAACACACCGTCAGAAACATTCGTCATTGACGATGATTTGAAAAAGTTTTGAGCTATAGTGAAACACAGATCCTGGAATTGATCTTAAGTTCTATGACATTGTATGGTGTGTAATCGGATCTGATTTTCAGAATAAGCAAAGTAGGCCTAATATTTATACCTACCATCGCGCTTTCTATTCTAGTCAGAAACTCTTTTGAATTCTAACTTTTGAGGGAGATATGATATGTACAAAAATGTACACTCATAACTTGTTACAACCACAAATATGGCAAATTGACTCCGTGAGCTATACCAATTCTTTTGACATTTTTTATACAGAAACGGAATCGGAAAACAATATTTTTTATAAGAATGCCATAATTATAAAGTTTTTGAAGTGTTACTAGAAACTAAAATGAAACAAAGGACTCGAGAGGTTCCATGCCACATAGCTTAAGAATAGATGCATTGGTGCAGAGAAAGACAATGCAAAAATTCACACTAACCTCCTTCACATTCTCGGCAAGTTCGGTCATGGTAAATTCCCCTGGACAGCAACAGAAAGAATAGCAAGATAAGTACGCTGGTGAATATGGGAGTAATACCGACTCACAAGTTACTCGAGCAATGCAATATTTTAAACAAGGACATCCAATTAGCATGCTAACCTGGATTTCCAATGTTGATTGGTCCAGTGTTCTCTCCTTCCATGAGTCGGATTAGGCCATCAACCTGATATATTGCAAGGAAATACTGTCACAAACACATTACACAAATAACATCAGTAATATCAAGCAAATAAAACTATGTATGTGGCTGCTTACCATGTCAGAGACATAACAGAAACTGCGAGTTTGAGTACCAGGTTTCTGGACTGTCAATGCTTCACCACTAATAAAGTACAAAATACAAGAGTAAATCAACAACTAAAACATAGGTATCTTTCTTTACAATCTGAAGTTCTAAGGACCATATTATAAGAGAACAAAGAATTAGCCTTTACAGTGGCACATGGTTTTTATCTTTCTAATAGATGTACAAGGACTTACCGAAGTGCTTGAGCAATAAAATTGCTGACAACACGCCCATCATCTATATTCATGCGGGGTCCATAGGTGTTAAAAATTCTAGCAATGCGAATCTCTAGGACATGAAAGAAAACTTGTCAGCGAAATACAAAGAACCATGTCGTCAAAATTGGCATCAAGAAAAAAAATGTTCAGGATCAAGAAAAAAAAAAGTCTACCAATTCCATGCTGCCTGTGATAATCAAACATTAAAGTCTCGGCCACACGCTTTCCCTCATCATAACAACTCCGAACCCCTAAAATGCAAAAGAGAAGAACGCTATGTTAATGTCATTAATAGTTTTAAATCATTGAAAATGTCTCAGTATATGAAAGAGGAAAATAGACACAATTTATGTATTAAATAGCTCATGCACTGTGCTTGTATGTCAAAAGAAGAATAAATCCAAGTTAGAATGCAAAAACAATTAGCTTTGTTAATTTATTTGATTCAAAATATAATTTTTTTCACTTGATATTAATAATTAAAATGCAAGAGATCAGATATAAGTAACAGGTGAACATACCAATTGGGTTAACATTGCCCCAGTAGGTCTCTGGTTGAGGGTGAATTAGAGGATCACCGTATACCTCTGAGGTCGAGGTAAGCAAAATCCTGCTTAATGACATTATGAATGAGTAAATCCAGGCATTGATAGCGGTAGAAATTATAATCACAAGAACAAACTCCCTAACCTCGCTCCAACTCTCTTGGCAAGACCCAGCATGTTTAGTGTGCCAATAACATTTGTTTTTATTGTCTGTCAAGACACCATGAGCTTCGATGTTAAATAAGATATAAACGTGCATACAAAACTAATCTGCTAAGTTGATTCTAGATATCGTGACATAATATATGAAAAAGATATGAATAAGAGCAATGTTATGTGTCATGACTTTGAAAACGAATTCTCAACTGATTGTGATCCGAAATAATCAAGGAATGACATTAAGGCTTCAAAATGTACAAGACAAGAAGTTTTAACATACACCTAGATCAACAAGTTAGATAAAGTTCAGGCTATGAGTCTATATCTAAAGAATATTTTAAGGATATAGCTTGTCCTTTAATTAACCATGGAACTCAGGGCAGTGAAAAGGAAGATAGGAAATCCTAGATATATCATATAATGAAAAAGAGACATTCAAGATGAGGGATTAGTGAAGAGTAAAGCAAAAGTAAGCAACTTAGTTCATGCACGTAAGTTGGATAATCCATGGCAAGTATGTGCGAAAGCATAAGAAATGAGTAGCCCTGAATAAAAAAAAAACTAATCATATGTTTACACACCTTTACGGGATTATGTTTATAGAAAATGGGAGAAGCAGGGCATGCTAGATGGTATATCTGATCAACTTCAACCAGCAATGGCTCCGTAACATCTAGCAGAAACAAAAATTCATATTTTATCCAGATCAACATTGTGAAGTTTGTAAAGAAATTATAGGCAATGTGAAACATTCATGATTGTGGTGTGTTAGGCTCATTGAGATTTCTATTGTGCAGAACTGGAAAATATAAGAAAAAAATAATTTCTACTATTCTTGAAAATGTGCAGAAGTTTCCTAAATGCGTCAATATTAATATAATTAATCACCCTCCTAAATTGTATTTGAGCGCCACTGTCTAGTGATACTGAGTGATAACATTCAGATTAATGATGAAACAAGTTAAAATTAAGCTGAAAAATTATAGGCTATAGCCTATAGCTAGATTAAAATAGATCATAGCTTAAGAGCAATTTAACTCGAGGGATTGTTAAACCAATCACAAATGGTACATACAAGCCGCATTGCATCTCACTGAAGGAGAGATTTGACAGCAAAACTAAGAATATAAAAGATTATAGCATACCATGACGGATGAGTTCAAATCTTGGATGGCCAATCCATTTTTTAAGGTTGTCTTTTGATCCAGTAAAGTAGTTATCAGCAACTATCACCTGAGCATAAGACATACTAATGGTGTTAGAAAACGATCACCTTTTCATTTATCTAACAATATCAGCTGCTACATCTTTCACTCGTATAAACTTGTATATAATGAAAGTAGAGTCACTAACGTCATGGAAATTAACGGTATATGCTTTAGTTGAGAATACTATAAGTGACAATAGATTTGACAAAAACAACTAAGCTTACCTCATTTTTCTCATTATCCATTAGTTTGTCAACCAGATGTGATCCAATAAATCCAGCTCCTCCGGTAACCAAAATTCTCATATTGGACTGTCACCAACAACGATACTCATTAATAAAGGGCATATAGATCATTGCATAACATCAAAGGCTAGAAATAAAAAAACAAACATAGCTATCCTTCGTTTGTTATAATTAGAGCATAAAATAAATAATTAAGTGAGAAATACACCTAAAAATTATCTTTGAATATGAAAACTGAGATTCTACTGAAATCCATATTGACAAATAAATGAAGTATTTTCTCAATAACTTCCAATGAAACAATTGGCATACATTTTTAAGTTGGATTTGCACCAAAATCCAAAAAAATGTCAGGAAACAACTAAAACATTAAAATCACTATTCAAGTTCAAAAAAAAAAGAATCACTATTCAATTCCACAAACTTATACCATATGTCTGAAATCACATGATACCATAGGCACTAATTTAACTTATACCCTAGCACTCTATAAACAGTCATGCTCTATAACAAAAATATTAATAGATGTTCTATGACAAAGATCATCACTTTAGTGTCTGAAACACTAAAATTAAGCACAAAGATTCAATCTTTACCTGAAAAAACTTGGAGTTACGCAGAGGAGATGGACTTGGAGGTGGCTTTGTTGTTGTTTGATGATCTCCATTTGTAGCCATTTCTCAGATCTCTAAACAAAGATTAAAACACAGTAAACAGATTAAAATACAGTAAACAGATTTAAAGACATAAAACATATAATTAAGATGAAAGAATTCATAATGAGACCTGATTATGATAATGAAATAAAGAGAGAATTGAACCCAGATGAATAAAATTAATGTGTTCTGATTTTATAAGATAGAGATCAGAGTCATGTGTTTATATATATAGTCCAAAGATCGAATTTTTTTCCACCAAATATGGATTAGAATATTGTTTTTTTGAAGCAAACAAATAAATATATATATATATATATATTTTTTTTTAAAATGGAGCCTTCAAAATCACGTAAACACAGAATTGAAATTATAAAAAGGCTTAAAATTTACGAAAAGGAACAGAAGTGAGTGAGTGATGATAGGTCCTTGGTAACAAAAATCACACCAAACTTATAGCATTAAGAACAAGCACAGACCTGAAAAAGTTGGTGGTATAACTGTATTTCTGTTTACTAAATCTAATAGCTTTAATTTAGGAATACTTATGTATTTTTAATATTGGGTTACGGTACAAAAATAACCCTAATGTTTACCCAATATTTACCCTGTGACTCACATTCTCCCTAATATTTTTTGAGTCTCAAAGACGATCCTAACATTACCAAAGTCGAACAGATATACCCTCCATCTAACAGTAGCGTGTTTGACATTGACTAATTAGCCGTTGACCTAATGTTTTTCGATTCTCAAAAATGACCCTGACGTTATTAAAGTGGAACAAATATAGCCCTAATGTTAACAAAGTAGAACAAATATACCCCTCTGTCTAATGGTGGATGGTATATTTGTTCCACTTTTGTAAGATTAGGGTATTTTTAAGACTTAAAAAATATTAGGAAAGAATGTGAGTCTCAAGATAAACATTAGGGTCATTTTTACATGTTATCCTTTTAATATTTGATAGTCTAGTTTTACTTTTAATTTTTTAAGATAATTAAAAAGGGTTTAAATGCTAGTATCAATCTATAATGTGGTTATTTATTCGAATTTTTCAAGTAACCAAATTTCCAATTTCCAATTAAGTATCCTATGATTTTGACTATTAACACAATAAGTAGGACAAACAATTTGACACTAAAAAGATGATTTTTAGAAAAATTGTCAAACTTTTAGTAAGATCAATTAAAGTAATTGTTAAATAAGATATAATTCAACTACTTAATTTTATTTTATTTTTTTAATTAGAAAGGAAGAGCGTTTGTGGGAGGATTAAACCCACAACCTTGTAGAATTTCTCAATCACAGAAATATAAAAATACTAATTGAAGATTATCAATTTAAGTAACAATTTGCCCCCTCAATTTGTAAATAATGACCAATCAACACATATTTTAATTTTGTGATCAATTTGGTTCTGGACTTGTCATTTTTTTATCAATTTGCCCCGTTCTTGCATTTGACTCAACGCGTTTATTCCACCTCCAATAATACTAAATTTGTAAAATTAATTTGCCCCCTTAAATTTATAAGTTGTGGTCAATTGACAATTGCGAATTAACTTCTTCACCTTATCATTTTTTACCAATTCGATCAAATTAATAGTTTAGAAAGATATAATGACATAGATATACAATTAACCAATAAGCTTATTTTTATATAAATTAACCTAAAATCGAATAAAATAATATATTATAATGACCAATTAAATAATTAGTTTTAACTGATTTTGATATATTATAAAAATATTATTTGATAAATAAATAAAAATATATTTTTTATAAACATTATAATAATTTTAATATTTAGTTTTAATTTTTTTATAAACATTATTAGATTTAATTATTACAAATTTTCATTCAATTTTAGACTAATTTATATTAATAATAGATTTAAAGGATAAACTGAATTTTATTTTTCCTTAATGAAGCCTCGTATAATAATAATAATAATAATAATAATAATAATATTAATATGATTGATACAAAAAAAACAAGTTGAAGGGGTCAATCGAAAGGAAAGCTTAATTTGTGTGTTAATTAACCACGATGTGCCAATTTAAGAAGAAAATTGATAGTTAAAGGAATATACTCGTTCACTATTCTTGTGTTTTGTTTATGTGAATGTAGTCCTAATTAAAAAGGTATTTTTTATAGTTAGTTTACAATAGGTACCGAAAGTAATGGTCCATTATAATTTTTAAAAAGTGGATTAGTTTAAGGAAAACTTTTTTTCGTTTAACAATTATAATATAAAAAATAAAGCAAAAAACTTTCCAACCATAAACTTTATAATTAATTCTAGAAATAATATTTTTATTATATTACTATTTTTAATATTATCATTAATATAATATCATTTTATTATTTTAACAATTTAACTTAAAACTGCAACTTTTTTGTGCATTTTATTATCAATAATAAGAATTCTCTATATAATTTAATTATTTAAGAAATAAATGTACGCATTTAAAAAAGTTAAATCTATCTATTAATTAATTAAGATAAAAGAAATACATCATTAAAATATGAATAATTTACATTAAGGAAGAATTGATATAAAAAATGAGATTATTTTTTTAAATAATAATGGAATATGAGCTAGAGGTCACGGAGAGGAGTTGCTTGTTTTAAAAAAAAACACGAATATGATGTTTTTACTTGACAGATTGTCACTTGTTTAAGGTGTTTAAGAGCATTTCCAACAATGCTCTTTTAATGGTAAAAAAAACTCAAACCTTTACGACTTATTGCAATGATATCCAAATTTTTTAATTTTTGCAAATAATATCCAAATTGCATTATTTTATTGCAATAATATCCAAATTGCACTTTTTATGTGATTTTTTTGTTTTGAATTTTTTGCCATCTTTTAGAACTCTTACTATATCTATACTAAATATAAAAGCACGGATGGGGGAGGGGACAGACAAATTTACTGAATTATCATTTTCAGTTTACTACTAAATAATGGTTTTATAGTAATTAACTAATTAATTATTTAATTAATCACTATTGTAATTAAATTCCTAATTAGAATATGTAGCTAAATTATCTCCAATTTAATTTTTAGTATGTAAAAAATAACTAAATTGTCTACAAATTAGTAGGAATACCTATCTTTTAATTCGATTGAATTACAAAATTAAAATACTATATTTGGTCAATATATTATTATTTAAATTTCTATCTTATTATTTTTTAAGATATTATTAATAAAATTAAGTTAATTATTTAATTATGGTTATTATAAAACCAAAAGAAGAATGAATTCAGAATGGAAAAAATTTAATAACCAAATATACTATATTTATTTTTACAAAAATTCTTAACTAATTTAATATTAATTATATAAAAAAATTGATATAATTATAATGAATTTACTAATATGTTTATTGAGGAGTTACGTTACGAGCCACGTGCATAGCACGTAATGCGAAACTAGTTATTATACATCAAAATATAATAATAGCCTAATATCTTAATTGAAAACAACAAGTTTAGCCATCAATTTGACTATTATTGCTACAAAAAATGCAATTTGAATATTATTGCAATAAAAAAAATGCAATTTGAATATTATTGCAAAAATTAAAAGGTTTGGATATTATTGCAATAAGTCGTAAAAGTTTGGTTTTTTTTATCATTAGACCTTTTAAAAAGCATCTTTAGATAAATAAAGAGCATCTTTAATTATAAATAGTATAAATTTAAAATACATTGAATGGACTCTTTAATTTGTTATAATTTGAATTTTCCTGTTTTTCTATTTTTGCAATTTTTATTTTTTGATAATCCCGCATAATTACCAAATACATACTGTAGCCAAATTGCCAAACAAAATATGTGAGAAATTACACAAATTGGTAAATTTCTCTGCATTAAAATCCAAGGAAATATTACAAAATAGGTACAGAAAATAATTTTAAACTTCCATAAGGGCATATTTTATGAGAGAATCTTTCAGATGCAAGTGATATTCAACTTGTTTTGCTTTTCTTGATGGCGAATGTATTCCACTTCACCCCTTAAATAAACAGAATCAAATATAGGTTATGATCAAAATATAAATAAAGTTAGATTACTGGAGTTGAGAAATAAGCATTTGTCTACTATCAAGAAAAGAAAATATACCGATGAAAAGAAAAGCATGTATTGTTTGATAACCGCATAACTATTTCCCCTAAAAATAAGAAAAAATTTGAGAGAGGAATGATGAACACGTGTTTTAAAATATAAAGGGTTCTTTATTTTTATTTTTTAAAATAGAAAGTCCATTGGACCATCGTTTTCTGGTTATACTCTTTATTATAAAGAGCTCATTGTGAATACGCTAAGTTGGTTACCTTCCGGTTCTTCCCTAGTTATGGATTGTAAGTAACATCATTCATTATGAGCTTCAATTCCTTGACTAATTAGGGTTTGTTCATAGATTGTTTTTCTTCGGAAGTTCATAGATTGGGTATTATGACATTAAAATATCAAATTATAAATTGTTTTACACTTATTTGGAATATGAATTTCAAAATCTTTGCTATCTATTACATTTTCTAGATTCAAAGCCTAAATTGTTTTTTCTTCTGATTTCATTGCAAATGTGAAATGCTATTCATTACAGCTTGGAAAATAAATTTAATGATTTTGTTGAAGTTTGGAGTTTGAAAGAACGTATTAATTTTTAGAATATTTTTTGAGGCAAAATGAATATCTACACACCTCAATTTTAGCATTTTGATCACTTATATATACACCTTGACTTTTAAATTATAAACTTATACATCAAATTTAACCTTTTTTTTATTACAATTAAAGTAGAGACATGATCGAGTCAAACCAAATCGAGTATTTTCTTACTCGAACTCAACTCAAACTTGAGCCCGAGCTCAAGTTTTAGCGAGTTCCAGTTGAGTTTAAGATGGACTTGCCATGATTACCTAATAAGCAAAGTTTATACATTCAAGGAACTACCGTGATTATTGTAATATATAACAATTTAAAAATAAAATTAGACAAGCTCTGTAAGGCTCGCAATCTTTGAGACTGTTATTAGAATCCGACATCAACTTAACAAACTACTCGAGCAGCTCCACTCGAGCTTTAAAACAACTCAAGCTCAAGCTCAAGCTCAATAAGTTTGTCGAGTTTTTAACGAGTTCGAGTAGAGTTTGAATTTGGTCAAAAAAATATTAAAATTAATTTTTAATGATAATGTAATAAGAAAAGTTTATTACAGAAGGAACTATTCTAATTATTGTAATATATACGAGTAAAAGTATAAAATTAGATGAGCTCGATAAGGCTGACCATCCTATCGAGTTAATTATTTCAAAGCTCGAGCTCGACTCGATAGACTATTCAAGTAGGTCAAAGTCGAGCTCAATTCGCTAATATAGAGTCGATTTTATATATTTTCAAGTTAATTCCAAGCAGCTCAAAAGTTAAATCTACTCAAATTTGAAACACATTCTAACATATCCTTTGAATGGTGATAATCGATTGATGAGTAACAGGCTAGCTAATTACCATAGTGTTGGATAAATACTAAATAACCAAATATTTTTTTTTGTCACAAAGGCTAAAACTTCCATTAAAAAAATGAAAATTACAAAAAAACGATTCCTCAATATATTGAGTGAACTATTCTAAAAGAGATGATGAGAGTTGTAAGAATACAGTCATCGACTAGGGTTTTTCTAACCACCAAGCGGGTCACCCAATTAAGATTAGACTTGATTTTATTAACATGTTCGCACAACTTTCAAAACGTTCTAGTAGAGCCTAATCTCTGAACGTTCCACAATAAATGATCATTAATCTCTGAGATTGATACAATTTGTATATGCACACTTTTGAGATATATCAACATATATTGCCCCGCTGTTGTACTAGATGTATCTATGCCAATAAAATTGAACAAAGCCAAATAACTGAACCGATAAATTTAATTCCGTTTGACACTACACAAAACTTAATTTTTCAATTTAGTTTTGGTTTTGTACATAAAAAATTTCAATTATGTTATGGTGCAAAACAAAAATACAATAATTAAATCTAAACAAAAAAAATTTATCGAATCAACGTAGTTTGGTTTGAAAAAATTTACTTACAAATTTGGTTAGATTTAATTTTGAAATAAAAAAAAAAAAAAATTTTAAATTTAGTTCAGTTAAATTTGAACCGAATACACACCCCACTATATAATCTAATACGAAATTATGCAACCATCAAGTAAATCACTCATCTGATATTACTAAAACTACTACTAATGTGAAAAAAACAAAATCATATGATCTATTAGGAACATCAATAGTATATAACAAATGACATTGCTATTGATAGCAAAATTTAGAAGCTCTTGGATCATTGTTTGAATCTTGAGCCACCAAACTCAAACAAGCCATAGTAAAATTTGGATCAAGACGAAATAAAAAAGGGTGTTAGAAGGAATTGGAGTTGGCCAATACGAAACCGAAAGCACAACAACATTGTGCTTGCCAGGCTTGAATTTGTTGAAATCATATTGATAACGTAGATATAACATAACATAGGGGCGAAGCAATCTCACCGATATATAATATCACTAAGTCAAACAAATAGTAACTGACACTCACGAGATATACCGACCGAGATAAGCACATAGCTAGTCTTGGCTAGTGCTACACCTTTTCCATTTTAACCTTTAACAAGATCATACAAACTCCAATAATTTCTTGAACATGTTGAACCAAAATGACTTTTAAGATTAACTATCTTCCGATATATCAATCAAACAACACAAAATTTACATTTTATTGGTATAAAAATTGATACCTGAAATAGAAATCATTAATAGTCTATAATAATAAAATCAAAAAATAAATGCATAAGCTGTAGCATATATCTTAATCCACCATTTGATCAACCCAATGAGCATTTGTCACAAATGCAACATCCAATTTCACATTACCATTAAACAATGCATATTATTTTTTGTTTTGAGACACCAGACATATGCATTTTAGAATTATGTTGAACATTTATTATTATCATAACCACCTCATCATACATTTTGTCTTTTTAGTAATCCAATGCAGAAATCTTATAAAAATAAATTTTGCTAATAACCGTAATTCCACGATCAATTTGTTAATAAGTGAAAATAACAAATGTAGGTTTAATAAAATGTAGATAAAATACATCTTATATAGAACTCGTCCGTTGCCATCCTAAAAAAACTGTTAATAGGTCTCGAAATAAACCACATAAAACTGCTCCAAAATCCAACTGGATAACCGAGGCTTGAACCAAAATAACTGAAAATGTGTTATTTAACTTCGAATTACAAATTTAAGGATCATATTGACTCTTTACTCATTAAGAAAACATTGAATCACAAGAAAGGAAAAGTCCAAATACTAAATTAAGGAGATTGTTTTTTTTAGCTTTTGTTTACAGTAATATCTGAATGTTTTATATGTTTACTTTGATTAGCTATGTTGGAAGTATTAACAAATTATCCAATTAACTGCTAGTTATAAAGGAAAAAATGCAAAGAAAATAAGATAACAAAAACTACTCTGCATACAAATAATGTAACCAAAAGTTTAAAAATACAAAATTCTAATCGACACAAATTGAACTGTCAATTCAATAGAAATTATATAACTAATAGGAGTAATAATTAAAAACAAATCTCGTCAAAAAAAACATATAACATATTACATTAATTTGGTTAACCGAAACTAAAACTCTGAATCATAACCAACCAAATTCTTTTTATTTACCTAACCATTGAGACTAACCGAATTAACCAAAATCTTAACTATAGTTAACCAAAATAAATAAATAAATTCAATTTAACCACCCATTTAATTGCAAATATGAATCAAATGAGTGACCTCATTGTTCTTCACTTTTTCAACAAGATCTGGTCCTACTGTAGACAAATTCTCATAGTGAACAGTCACTAATGAAGAGCCTAATCAAAATGAATTGTATGGAGGAGAATGTGATGTTCAGATTTTCTTTGCAGATTACTGAAGTTCAATAATATAATATGCTATGACTGAGAGTCTCTGCAGTTCAAACATCTATTTTTTGGCTAATAGATGTTCCGTTGGTAGATTGAAAGCCAATGAAGGAACTGGAGTTGGCCAATACGGAACCGAAAGCATAACAACGTTGGCTAGATTACGATCGAGTGTGCCACAATCATACCAAGTACCGGTTCTTAAATTGCACGAAACTACAAAACTATTATCTACAGTCAAATATATAACGTCTGGATCGTTAGGGGAGAGAGCTAATATTTCTCCATGGAATCCTCTTCTCAAACCTGTAGTGAAGAAGCTATTCCTTATCTCAAGAGGCATATTCATTTTACTCAAATCGACTTTGTTCAGTACCATCTCCTTTCTAACAAAATCCATTTTCCAAATTAACGCCCAATTTTGGTTGATTTGACATGTCCACAATGAGTCACAACTTAGACCGAGACACATCCTAAATGTAAATGGACGAGTTGTTCTTGTAGGTAAAAAGAAAAAGCTCCTGTTGATGTACGTTATATAAATGATAATCCCATTTTTAGCCGGCCAATACACCATTTTACCGTAAGGAACAGCCGGAGAGATGAGAGGGTAATCATTCAACATCACATTTACTGCAAACGACGAAGAAATATCAGACCACACTCTACTTTCTGACGAAAAAAATTTCCCCCGAATCATTTTTTCAGCTGTAGGAGAATTTTGATTTGGACCATATTCCTCCAAAACAGCCACCACCTCGTACTTGAAATCAGAGTTGATACCAACAGAGCCATCGTAAGGATCACATATAAAACCGGCAAGTAAAGGTTTGCGAGGAAGAGGAGGGAGTACAACCCAGTCCTTGGTAAAAGGATTGCAAATATAGCATAAAAACTTATCCATATCAAGGCATAAGCATAAATCATAAGAAGAACCCGCAATTTGAACATTTTGGGGTTTCCCGTGATCATAACACGGCAAGAAACTAAGGGATAGCTGCAAATAATTGGGTAGGGGACTTAAATTCCTAGGAACTCCATAGCTGCAAAGTAGCAACTCTGTTTGTTTGGGGGGGTTTCGGGTTTGGTGAGCTATGAAGCCGCTAACAAAATCAAGACTTGAAATAAGATCGAACCAACGTTTGCATACTGATTTGTACATGAGAACAGACTGGAAAGAGATTCGATTAAGAATCGCTGACAAACAATCATCATTCAGATCAGTTATACAGCTCGCACTGCGCAATTTCGCCTTTTTATTGCCACAAGCATCCATTCTTGATGCTTATCTGGTGAAAGAAATCTCTAATATATAAAACAAATTAATAATATATAATCCAAAAACACATAAATTCACAATAAATAACTATTCTTGCAACTAAGAATCATCAAGCTTAATTTGATATCAAAACCAATTGAAATGAATGAAATGAAATTTAATAACTGAAATCCGATTTTATAAGCAATGTCGTAATATTTAGATACCCAATCGAGTGAGAAAAAACAAAAACCTAACACAAATTACAAATATGCAATCGTAGCTTGAAAAATATTGAATTAAGTACCTTCTTCTAGGGTTTGTTGTTTATATTGCTCTTCCAAGGAAACAAATCAAAAAACTACACTGAACATAGACCACCTGACGTAAAAATAAGATTTTGTTTTAGGGATTCAAGCAATTCACTTTCTGTGTTTTTATTTATATCAAACGGATCACTATTTAATCCTTTCTCTCTAAGTTTCTTCCCAATTCTCATTTTTAATGCGCGGGGGACGTGAATCAAGTTTGGTGAGATTATGTGAAACGAATCAACTGCTCAAGGTACGCATACTCTGCTTTGAGTGTTTTAATTATGCTGACAAGAATTGAAATGAAATTGAAGCACTCAAATTTTGGTGTCAAAACTGACTAACTGCAATTATATTTTTTGGGATTCTGGACAAAAAATAATACTTTTGGACTAATTTGATATACTTGCAAATCACATCGTTTCATTGGATGAATTTTGTGCCATGGAAGAACCACCACCACCACCATAAATAGATTAGAGAAATAAATGTTTTCTTTGTAAAATAGTTGGGATTATTCTTAGGATCATTTATTTCAAAAAGACTCTTCTTTTATCTGCATTTTTCAAAAATTAGATGAACTGTTCATAGTAACTGTTACTGCCACCACCACCAACAAAATTTCATCTAGTAATGATTTTATAAACAAACATGTTTAAAAATTTCTCATCTTCATATACATATATATATATATATATATATACGCCATTAATTACTCATGTTTAATAGTATCAGTGTTTTTTTTATTAATAGAATCAGTGTTTTGTCCCCCTAATTTTATTTTTTTGAGTAGAAAATCAAAGCAAATTGGATTACCAAAAAAATAACTAACCACTTGTTTTCAGAAACACACACAATCAATTTTATCCTACAATATTCATAATTTATTGAATTGTCCTGTTGAATATCGTCAATCATGGCCTCTTCCTTTTTCGCTTTTTCTAAATTATATCTTAATTTAAATACATAAATCAACTAAGTCATTCTGAAATTTGTATTCCTTTCTTTGTAAAAAGTGTTGGTTTGTAATCTAAATATGTGAAAACCGTTTTTTCAAAATAAAATTATTTCAATATTTCCAAACACTTTTTGGTTCTCTAGAGAATTTGATTTACTTTGTCAAGTATTGTTTGTATCATTATTGTTTCTCTAAACCATAAATTGAATTATTATTAGTTATTTAATTTAACAAAATTTTGTAATTGTTAAGATAATAGCAACATATTTAGAAATCAGGACTTCATTTTTATTTTTATAATTCTCGTTTTGCAAAATAGTAGTTATCTTACAAAGTTTAAATATTACTATTTTGGCGTGACTTAATATCACGATTTTGGCCTAGGAAGCACGGACACTTTGATAAAATTGTGTTTTTCATATTCTATTTTTGTTGAAATATATAATATTTTTATATCATTTATAAAATTTTAATTATATTTATAAAACTTGTAAAATAATTTATTATTAATTATGAACTTTATTTTCGAGTATATCTAAATAATATATTTTAATATTTTCGTTTTCGTATTTGTGTTATCTAGAATTTGGCGTGATTATATATCACAATTATTGGCGTGATGTTATATCACAACTGTTGGCGTGATTTTATATCACAAATTTTGGCGTGATCTTGTATCACAAATTTTGGCGTGATCTTAACTCACAAATTTTGGCGTTTCTTATCAATATGATATATTTAAGTATTATATTTTATATTTCTTTATAGATGCTAAAACTTTCGAACTAATGATAATAAATTTGAACTTTAATTAAAATAACTAGTTCGAGTATTTTTGTCTTACAATATATAGATTACCATGTTTAATCGGTATGGATAATTTAAATTATCTTTCTCAAATGGCATTTTTAATATTGTTAAGATGTTTAAATAAAAATCAATATCTTTATTAATTATAACAGTGGAAATGTTGGTTGATGTCTTATTAATAGAGATAATGATCCGTTTGTAATAATGGAATGTGTTATTAAATAGTTGAACGTAAATTATTGAGATAATAAGATAGGACTAAGTAATATGTGCCAATATTAATTGTCTTGTAAATTCTATGCAAATTAGTACATCTATTATTATCTTCTCAAAAAAAATAGTACATCTATTATTATTATTTTGTAGTATAATT
Organism: Mercurialis annua; assembly: GCF_937616625.2. Classification (NCBI taxonomy): domain Eukaryota; kingdom Viridiplantae; phylum Streptophyta; class Magnoliopsida; order Malpighiales; family Euphorbiaceae; genus Mercurialis; species Mercurialis annua. The sequence continues at coordinate 48,945,080 of NC_065570.1, read as the reverse complement.
ATGTTAACCGCTAAAAGTAGTTATTATGTTTTTCTAATATAAATTTTTATTTATTAATTTGGCTATAATAAATTTTTTATAGTTACTTTATTGTTAAATTATTTTATCTATTTTTACCATTAGATGAATTTATTTCATCTAATGGTGAGTAATGGATAAAATAAATATATTTTGTTAAAATTAATAAAGTAACAATAGAAAATATACACATGTGATGGCAGCATATATATTAAATGGCTAAAATTTGGCGTTCTTTTAAATGTGATTATTGTACTATGGCGTTAGCGATGATGGAAGAGTTGTTACTCACAAGACTATCATCATTTCACAATGCAGAAAATCATTCTCCTAGTGATGACAGAATTGTTTGTAACAATAATTTTATTTACATTGTTAACATATTTGGGTGGCCCACTGGTGGTCGAAAAAGCCCTTTTGGATGACTGCTTTATGCGGTATCATCATTTACATTTAGACTGGCTCACTCAGATTTGTTGATGAGTCACTTATTTTTGTACATTTGATTATTCTATTAATGAATATTAGCTTTTGGTAAAAAAAAAAAAAATTTATATCAAACTAGTTGAACTTCTATTTTTACCACCATTGAATCCCATCTTCTAACTGGTACATAAATTAACTACCCATAATTTTGGATGATGATACAATTTAATTAGTTTATTCTAATGTTTAAATAAGCAATTTAGGATATAAAATTAAATTATTAGTAATAAAATTATAATAAAGTTAAATCTATGTCAATAAAAAAATATCATTTTTTTATAAAATTCTATTATTTTTAACCAAAATTAAGTATAATTAAATTATTAGAATAAGCTATTGTTATAAATTTGAAAAAGTAAAGAATTTTGAAATCATGATGCCATTTTAATCATTTGCTATTAAAGATTTATTACCTAATAGAATAATCAAGTTAATAAATAATTTTATGAAAGTTGCAAGTATTGTTTTTCACTTTCACTCCAGGTTGCGATTGAATCTATTTCTTCTCAGCTGTCCGAGTACTCTTTTTCATATAGCTTATTCACAATTATAATAAGTTCATGAGTATATAGGGATACTTTTTTTTTCCCTCCAAATGTAGCTTACATCGCACGGAGTTAATTAAATGAGGTGTTTAGAACCAATATTGTTAAAACCAACCCGGCCACTGAACCGGTAAAAATTGAGGGTGAAGGGTTAAAGATTCAACCGAGGTTGAACCGGAGTTAAATCAGAAGTCAAAAATACTAATATATTGAATAATTATTGATGTAATTTTATGAGAAGTAAATATATTATATAGTAAAAAATACAAAAAAATAAAATTATATATTGCAAATTATGATATATTATAAAAATAATAAATTGAAAAAATTTAATCAAAAATATCAAGTGCAAAATTTCAAATAATCTCTAAATAGAATTAGAAACATATTATTGAGAAATAAAATTTAAGGTCTAATTTAATATTATAAAAATAAATTAAATAAAAATGTGTGTAAAAAAAATCAGAATTTTCTTTGTCCAATTCAATTTTATACTTGTTAAAAAAAATACTATTACAATCAGTTACTTCTATAGATTAAATAAATAAGAATGTTGTACCTAAAGTGTCAATCAGCTCAATGGTTGAAAGGCATTGAGGAATCTGGCGGGTGTGAGTTCGATTCCCATACCAGTTATTTCTAATCCTTTTAATAAGGATTGTATACATTGTTTGGTTATCTGACCAACACGGAGCCGATTAAACCGGTTAGTTCAATTTTAACAGTTATTCGGCCGGTTAGGTTAGAAAAAATGGATGTTTAATAATCTGGTTATTGATTTATTCCGAGTCAGTGCTGTGACCGGTTGCCGGGTTTTCCGATCGAATAGGCCGGTCTAGTTCGGTTCTGACAACCATGTTTAGAATGCTATCTTTATGAAACTTTGCTTTCTCCAGCTGAACTAGTTTGTGCGCTTTTTTTATCATTGTGCCGTTTAACCCAACAGACTTGGTGATGATCAAAGGAGTTTAAATTAAGCCATATGTTCTGATAGAGGCCCCAAAAAGGAGCCAGCAGACAAACACCTGTATTGACTGAATTGGAGACCTGAATGGTATCTCCCTTTAAAATTTACCCAAAAAGATGCCCTGAGAATTCTTTGCTACTCCGGCCACCGAACCTGCCTTGAGATTCCTATTAACTCCACCATCATAAGAGATTAGAATGGAGTCTCGACCCGGCAGTCGCTTCCAGTTGTCTCTTGTGCCTCTAGCAGTTCTTTTTTGTTATGTATTCTTTACCTTGACTAGATCCACAGCCTGAGCATCTTCAAATTCTTTCCTGGATTTGACTGCATGCAAGAGGTCTCTTCGATAGTCCAAGGAATTGCTTGAAAGAGTTTGGTATTCCTTGCTTTCCAAAGAGACCAGAGGGTGAAGACAAATAAGCAGTAAAGCTTGTGGGAGTTTGGCAGCGAAGAGAGGCTTTTGATGATGTTTTTCCAAAGTACTTCAAGTGGCTCATGGGGGATGGTATTTGAGATGATGGGCAGCTCTGACTGAAACCACACTCTTTGCGCAAAATGACAGCCAAAAAACAAGTGATGAATTGATTCATTGTCCTGACAATGGGGGCAAAAGTTATGAGTCAGTCTGAAATTCAAAGCTTCTGCCACCGCAATTCCTATTTGTAATTCCGGCTTGCCACATAAGCAAAAACTGTGCGTTTTAGTGTCGAAACAGTGCGTTTTATATGAGTGATATCTCGTTGTAACAAAATGTACAATTTAATGATTTTTTTTATAATAAAATGAAGTTTAGTACCCTTTCTGTAATAACAAGTAAGTTCAGTGATTTGGAGTGTTTAATATCCGTTTTGTACCCCAATGTTGTAGGAGGCAAGTTCTCATTCTTTTTCTCAATCTTCACATCAACTTGGGACAGAGATGTAGAAATAGCTGGAGTAGACCCTATGATCCCAGGATTGTCCGCATCATCAGAAGGGAGAGCTAGCCCATCAAGAAAATCATCATCACCCATAGTTGCAACAACAAATATACAAGGTAAGAGAAAATGAACAAATGACCACAACTAAACAAACAAAAGAGGACCATACCATTACTAGTAGTCATCAAGTCTACAAAAGAAGGAGGTGGAGAAGAATGACAGGACCGAGTACTCGAACTATCACTCTCAAGAGTGGTCTCAGGCGGGACACGAGTAGGCTGAAGGACATCAGGGGATTTCGAAACAAATAACTATCCACTAAATCATAATAATCATATATGAAAACCCTTGTCTCCCTGAAAATGTCATCCAAAACATCAAGATCTACAGGACTAGAAAGGGGAAGAGTAAACTCAACAACTTTATCAACCCATTAGGAAGGAAACCTAGAAAAGGCAGATTCACGACTTACAATAAAAAAAGATCGTTGCCACCTCTTAGTGACCTTTGGGACTACACCAATCACCTTTTTACCTCTATGTGCAGTCAAATAATGATAAAACTCATCATTCCTACGAGAAACATATAAAGCTTGCACATCAGACTTAGAGAAGGGGACAACCCTCGACTATGAACCAATTCAACAAAAGAGCAGAGCACACGAAAAACGTTAGAATAAATTTGGGCAAGGGGGAATCTTAAAAGTCGATAATTTTTTTTGAATTAGAGGGTCTAATGGAAAACGTAAACCACATCGGAGTTGTTCGCGATAAACCACAATTTTTCCCTCACTCAACTTGGCATTTGCCACAACCCTAAGATTACACACAGTCAAAGGTGTTTTCAGACGGAATACCATACTCATCCTTAAAGTCAACCGAAGACTCAGCATCAACATTCGTAGGAAAAGAACTTAAAGAATTTTGATAATCCACGGTGGTGCCAAAGAAGGAGTAGCAACGACAAATGATCTGGTACGAGTCATGGCTACAGTAAAACAAAATCAAAAGAAAAGAAGAAGAAAATATTACTTGGAAATTCAGAGATATGCGATGCAAGGAAGGAAACGCAAAAAAAAAGAATCAAACAAACATAGGAAGACGGAATGAGAAGAAAGTGAGAAGACAAAACACATTTAAAGAAGATTCTAGAAAAACCATCAACGGTTGCTGGCGTGAAACGTGGCGTCAAGATAGGAAAAAGAGAGACAAATTAAATATTCAAAAAGAATAAATATGAAAAGTCACCAAGACAAGCCCAGCCCACATACGTCTGACTCTCCAACAAGAAAACAAACAAAAATGCTTGTAAAAAACACGTTGGTGTAATGATGGCTACCGGACTCGAAATAAGCGTAGTCGCAATATACCAGGACCAAACGCAAATCTTAGAGATAGATAACCAATAGGCAACAGAACACATGACGTCCCAGACCCAAACTCATACAAAAGATATAATGGGCAAATGAGAATCCCAGATTTGTAGGGATTGACATCAAATCAGTTGACTATCGCCCCCATGACATAGGATTCCATAAGTTGAGCGATCGATATAATCCGCAAGATTATGAGAATCAAGTGTCAAACTTACCTTATCTCAAACAAGAATACCTAAGAAAGAAGAGGATTCTTGACAAATATAAATACAAGGCTCAAGTCAGGTATAAACCCTAATTTTGACATACATTTGAACAATTCATATCAGATTATACATGAATACTGACTTATGCATCAGAGTGTATTCGAACCAACACTGGTCCGAGTCATTCTAACCTATCTCTCTTTTGATAAGTTGATTCAAGAAGTTATTCAGGCCATCTCAAAACCATTTATAATTTTGACTATGATCAATCAAAAACGTGCACCAAACCAAATAATATATAAAAGTTATGACGCAAAACATATTAAGATTAAGAAAGTTGATATTGAGTACCTTCTCTTCTCATATCCTGAGAGAAAGTAAACAAAACATGTAAAATAAATGGACAAAGTAAATAAGCACGTAAAATAGAAGGACGTTACGATGAAGTTTGCTAATTATTTTAATTTTGCATCATTAAAAGTGAGCAACACTTTTCAAAATCCATTTATCATAAGATCTTTTTTATCACATAGTAAAAGGGTGATCGAAATAAAAAATTTTAAAAAAATAAATAAATAAAGGCTTAATGCCTTAAAAAACCTTGACCTTTCATCCCCTTTTCAATCTTACCCTGACGTTGCAAATCAGTCAATTTTACCGTATTTTGTATTTTTTCATTGCAATTGTACCCTAAAGCATAAAATTGACTTTTTTTTATTTGGTACAAATTCTCTAAATTTATCCTTTTTTCATTAGATTAACTTTTTATTTTAAATTGACCATTTTTAAAAAATTATTTTGAATTTTTGTTAAATAAATAAAGGTCAATTTTATATTTGAGGGTACAATTGAAATGAAAAAAATACAAAATGGGGTAAAATTGACAAATTTTCAACGTCGGGGTAGGATTGAAAAGGAGATGAAAGGTCGGGATTTTTTAAGGCATTAAGCCAAATATAAAATAAAGAGACTTTAAAATGAATTTTGCCAAAATAACACGCTATAAGCTATTTGTCATCTCTCAATCATTCCCCCCCCCCCCAAAAAAAAAAAAACAAAGTTAGATCTATTTATGAAGATTAAAATAAACAAGATGAAAATTATATAATAAAAATCATCTTTATGGTCTTTGAATATTTGAACAATCAAATAAAAGACAACAAATTAAAATACAAGCAAAAGATTAATTCGAAAAAAAAAATACAGTCATGAATCCCGATAACTTAACACAACGATGAACAAAGTTCCGTTGGACGGGGAGCTTCGATTTCCTACTTCCGATTGACGAACGATCCGCTCGATCCGTTGAAGTCTAATAGTTTTCAATCATCATCTTCAAATAGATCTAAAAACTTAGATCTATAAACCTCCTGATTTTTTTAAATCTACAAGAATTTGAATCTAAAGTTCGAACAAACGCGAAGGAGTCTTTGATAAATCTAAAAAATCAAACCATAAAAGGAGCAAAAGACCTTATAAATTTTATTCAATTTGGAAGAAAAAAGACAACATCAAAATATAAACTTTGTTTAATTACAAAATCATATCAAAAAGGTCCCGTTATTTCATGCGTTACTTTTTTTTAAAAATCTTTTCATGCAGTGCCTTTTATTTATAGATCTTTACTTTTTTTACGTGCTGACGTCATCATGACGTCAGCGTGTCAGTAATCTGACGCACGCGTCAGACCTTGTGACGCGTGCGTCTGCTTCAATGAAAGACTCGCGCGTGAGGCGCGGGTCATTCAAAACAGTCTCAGGTGCACTGGCAACAAAACAAGTGCAGCTGGTCCATTTTTATTCATTTATTTATTAATTCTTTGGTATCAGGTGTACTGCCATGAATTCTTTAATTTTATTATATAGTATAATTTATTTAATAATTATTTAAGTTGTATAAAAAAATTAATTATTATATTTAAATTATAAAAATATTAATAGATAGAATTTATTAATTAATGTGTAAATAATAGTGTATTTGACTATTTTATATTTGCTATGCAAGATTTAAACCTTTTTTTATCATACTTTTTTCGTCCCACAAACATAGGGCAAATTGCATTTTTATAGAAATTAAGAAATGAAAGTTAAATTAGTTAGTGTTAATTAATTTTTTAAATATCTTTAGATTAATTATTTAGACAGTTTAAATAGTCATAATTTTATGTTTTGAAAACACCAATTACTTATTGAGATTATAAATATATTTTGAGAAACTAAATTTGTTATTAATATTTATATTGGATAAAGTGATTATTAATAATGATTAAAAAAATATAATTTGAATGATTGAATTGATGAACGGTAAAGTTGAGATCTCTACTAAACTAATAAAATGAATATTTGACCTATATTTTGGGACGTTTAAAATAGCAATTTGACTTATTTTTCTGGCACAAAAGGAGTATAAAAAATGATTTTCAATACATTAAATGTTATATTTAGTGCATTGAGTACATTTATCCTTCTCAATTTTTAAATTATAATTAAATAACCAAAAACTATAATGAAAGGTATGAGAGAAAGAATATATTAATATTTAATTTTTTTTAATATGAGTGAAAACTGAAATATGAAAAATAAAATAAGAGGGGGAGAGAATTTTATTTATACATCTACGATTATATCTGATACATTTTCGATAAATATGTAATACATCTCTGATACATCTCAGATGTATATATGATACATCTCTAATACATATTTGATACATTGTCAATATATATTTTATACATATTCGACCGTTCAAAACTTTTTCTTTATTTACATCTCCGATATATATCTGATATATCTCTGATACATATACAATACATTTTCGATACATATATATGACACATTTCCGAGACGTGTGGGAATTTTTTATATATATTACACATATTTAATACATCTCTGATATATTATTTATACATGATAGATACATTGTTTTTACTAAATTTATACACGATAGATATACTTTTCAAATATATTTAGTAAATATATCGCTTACATATAATTTATGCATGGTAAATACATTAAGTAGATATATCGTTGACACATAATTTATACATGATATATATTTTTTACCATATTATTTATATATGATATTTACACTTTTTTAATTTTTTTTGTGAAAGATGGTAATCGGCTCTTTAGAGTCTCAATTGTTAGTTTGTTAATTACCGAGGCGTGGTTCGAACCCACAACCTTTTGATGCACTTAGAGGTTCCTTAGTCATCCAAGTTAGGCCCACATTGGCCACTTTTTTTAATAATATATATATTTACGATATAAAATTTATATATAATAAATATATTATTTATACATCAGACCCGTATTCGGTATGTATAAACAATGTATCTTATAACTCATAAATTATATTTTTTAGAACTTTATCATTTGAGAATTTTTATATTTTTTAAAATTTAATTAAAAAATTAATATATTTATATTTATAAAATTGCAATTTATATTAAAATTAATTTTAGTATTTTTAAAAATTATATAACATAAATAACTCATAAATTATATTTTTTAGAATTGTATCATTTGTGTATTTTTATATTTTTAAAATTTAATAAAAAAATGTAATATATTTATTTTTAAAATTAAATTTAAATTTAAAATTAATTTTAGTATTTTTTAAAATTATATGTAACATAAATAAATTATTTATATAATTTTAAAAACTAGATTATTTATATTTAAAAAGATGCATAATAAAAATAATAATAAAAGAGCACTGTATTTTCCACAATTTATTAGTTTTTAAATAAAAAATAATAATAAAAGTGCATCAGTTCAACTGATGCATGTGCAAGCATGGGTCAGCCCTGCACTAACGCGCGTCAGGCCTGATGCGCGTCAGTCTTTTATTAAAAAAAAGTCAATCTTTTTTTCACGTGTTAGATGTAAACTTTTTAGAAAAAATGTACGAATATGAAGATTGAAGAAAAAAAAGCACGCTTGTGAATAATTTCCTTTTTTTGTACAGTTATATAAATTACCCTATAAACTTTTTAGTTAAGATTTATTGAATCAAAGATTAAGACCATAAAAGTAGTAATATCCGGAAAAATCATCTTCTCCATCCTTAAGAGGTTGAAGATGAAGAAAAATACTTTTTAAAGAGAAGGGAGAAAAAATTTTTAGAGAGAGAGAGAAGTGCTTGCATCTCCTGTTCTATTAGGATATATCTCAATCATTCATGATTTGTTTTATGATCTCTCAACTACTCATGAATTCTATCATATAAACTATTCATTATTTCTCATCCATTTATGATTTGTACAGTATCCTAATGGAGTATCATCCACTATTATTGCTTCAAGGCATCAAGTCCCACTACTACCAGAAAATATCAATTACCGATGAATTATAATTTTTAATCAATTATAAAATCTATCCTAGCAACAGACAAAGCCTAACGTTAAATTCACGTTCATCACTTATTATGAACGGATATTTTAATTCCTAAAAAGTTCATCACTATGTTTTTGTCTTTTAGACAAAGGAATCCAACAACTTTAGTGATGGAGCTGTCCATTTTTTTTAAAAATCAATATAGGAATCTTTGCATTTGAAAACAAAAGCATTAACGCTGTAAAATTCAGGGTAAAATTGTGAATCTGACAAAGAAAAAAATGGTCTATGCTATAGAAAAGTGAATTAAATAATTGCACTGGAGTTGAATACAAGTTTAATCTTTTAAAAATTCGCATACGATAAATTTGAATCATCATAAAAACTGTTGAAACCAATGTAAATCTGCAACAAACAAACTTAAACCATAACAAGAAATTTAATTAGATCAAGAAAACTGTATAAAAAGGATTCACCAAGAATCGAGACATGTGATTGCCCAAAACGATAAAATTTTGACCGAATTCGAGAAAATATCAACACAGCAAGATTATTGTTTGATAGACAACAAAACTTCATCAAAACACACCAAAACAAACAAAAACAATATATCGGAATATTTTATTAAAAAAAGCAAAATAATAATAATACCAGCAGATGAAAACGGTGATGATCCGGTTGAAAGCCAGATATCACCGCATCCACCGTCAAAAGAAACTGAAAAGGTAATCAAAGGAGTGAGCACCGCTTGGTTCTCATCCATTGTTAACTTTATCTCAGAAATTAAATGAGTTTTAAAATGCAGAACACGGTAAGTTTGTTTTTATAAAACGTTATTCTGGTCTTTCTTCACCAATCAGTTTTGATACAATGTTAATTGTTTAAATGTTATAATTCTGATTTTGCTTATTTTAGTATGAATTATTTTATTTGTATCGAAATTCCGATCATATATTGCTTTATTAACTTTGTTTTATATTCTCTTCATCGGAATCTTATGTTTTAGCTTATATAAGGGCATCTCCAACCCAACTCTAAAAATGAGTTGGATCCCACCATTTGGAGTTAATAAACTCCAACCCAACTTTAAAAACTCCATTTTTTTAGAGTTTTTGAATAGTAAACTCTACATGTAGAGTTTCACTATTCAAAACTCTATAAGGGTTATTTTGTATTTTTTTAAGTTTACAAATTACTAATTTAACCCAATAACTTTAATTTATACAATTATGTCCTAATATATTCAAGTATTAAAAACTTATATCTTTATTATTCTGTTTTTTATATAACGTCTAATAAAATTATAAATATTAAAAACCGCATATATTATAAATTAATAATATAAAAATTAACAAAAAAAATATTTTAATAAATAATGTAACTAATTATAAAAATAACACCAACAACAATAATAATATTAATAATATTATTAAAAAATAACAACAACAATAATAATTTAATTTTCGTGTGAACCACTTCCACTTCCGGTAACATTAGCACAATATTCACTCGAAGAATGGGGAACGAAAAATTATTGTCGAGAATGTGGGCTCTTTTTTCTAAAATTCGTGCTTGTTCACTTTCAATATGAGCACGAATATTAGGATCATTAATAGTGTTCAAGTCACGCATTAAGATTCGATCTTCATAAAAAATCAAGAATAAAAATGGCCACATTGCACTCCGTAATGATTTAATTGATCATTTATGGGAGCGTTTGCTAATTCCGAGAATTAGCAGATAATTATATTTTTATTTTAATTACTACTGTATTTTTTTTATTTTTTTATGTTAATTTTGTATTATTTTTGTATTATTTTTATGTAATTTTTAGTATGTGTGTTTATTTAAATATAATTTTTAATTTACATATTACAAAGTTTAATATTTTATTCAATTTTATTTAGTAAAATATATATTATTATATGATAAAATATTTATTAAAATTTATTATTTTATTCTTAATAAATAATATGCTTTTATTTTTAGGTTGAATATGTAAAAAAAGTTTTAATTTGAGTTAAATTGTTAAAGTAATAGAATAGTGTAGTTTTGAAATATTGTTTTAGAATTAGAGATAGAGTTTGTGTTTGGAGAAAAATTTACTTAGAGATAGAGATAAAGTTTGTGGTTGGAGAAAAACTTACTCTATCTCTAAAAAATAGAGTTCCAATTATAAAATGGGTTGGAGATGGCCTAAGTTTTTGAACAATGGAGATTTACTTTTTATAGCTTTTAATATATTTTATTCATAATTTCTCTAATTTATCTGTAATTATATATGTATATACAATTTTTTTTATAATTGGGGAGGCGAAGCGCTTGTGGAAGGAATCGAACCCACAACCTAACAGTTTGCTGCCTAACGTTTATACCGTTTGAACTACATCTTATTGGTATGTATTTACAATTATTACATATTATAATTGTTTAATTTTATTTGTAATATGATTTATTTATACTATTAGCTCTCCTATGTTTAACATTCAACTAAATCAAGCAGTTATATCACTCAACACCACCAAATTTCCTCTTGCTATATCTAACAATGTTGTTGAGCATTGATAAGTTGAAGACGTACTTGGGCTTATTTAAAATTTCTCAATTACAGTGATCGGTTATAATTTATAGTTTAACAATGAGACAAATTAGGCCTCGCTTGGTTCGTTTTATAGTAATTCCTGGGAAGTTAACTTCCCGGGAAGTATAATTACTGAGAAGTTAACTTCCCAGGAAGTTGATAAATATTGCTTATTTTGATTTTTACTTTCCGGGAAGTACGAAATTGATTTTTAATTAAAAGACAAAAATGTCCTTTAATAATTTTTATATTATTAAATAAATAAATATGTTTTTAAATTAAGCAAAAAATAATTTAATTTTTACTTATTAAATCTTATTTTACGATTCAAGTACTATTTGAGAGAGTTTCTAAATATTAAAATTTAAAAATTATATTTTTTTATTTGAATTTTACATAATATAAAATATTAAATAAAAATGTTTATTTTTATTATAAATAATTATAAAATAATATAGATATATTTTTTGAAGTAAATAAAAATATTTTTTATATGAATTTTAAAAGAAAAAAAAATTAAGGTTAAATTAGGAAAATAAACAAAAGTGCTAAGGAAGTTTTACTTCCTTAGGTTTTGCTAGGGAATAGTCAAAGGGAAGTTAAACATTCAATTTTCCGGGAAGTAGAACGTATAAATTGAAACAAGCAAAAAAAATTTGATACTTCCCAGAAAGTACAACTTCCCTATTTTATTTACACCTAACCAAGTAAGGCCTTAGTATGATCAAAAGTTATCTAGATTTATTGTTGGATTTTAGACTTTAAAAGAATTTTTATTATTCTTTTGTAATCTTAATTGGTTAGTGAATAAAATTTTATTTTTTCGCCAGTGGAGTAATCTTGATGATCCACGTAAATTTTATACTTGTTTTAGTTCGATTCTCTATTTTGCTATAAATTTAATTTCTTAATTAATTATATTTTGCTATTCCACTGCGACTAATCTCACAACAATTTTTTTACTAACTAATTATTCCTTAAATTTTATCGTATAGTAATAATGGAAAGCAATCATGACCATGGATGTTAATTTTTTTGTTTTAAATGATTAATATTTTGTAATTATTGTTGAAAGCAAGCTTAGTTGAGTTGGTAGTGGGAAGCTACTACCATTTTCATCCAGCTTCCAATCTCACTATAAATAGTATTGCTCAGCAGCGTTTAGAATATCCAAAAATATCTTCCTTGCTAACTCCGCCTCAAATCTTTCAGAAATGTCTCAAAATAAGCAGCCAGATGTCTTTCGTCCATTGGCAGACTTCCCCCCTCCAGTTTGGAGTGACAGTTTTGCTGCGTTATCCTCAACTGCAGATTCGGTAATCAAGCTTAAGAAGATATTCTAAGCATATTGTTTCATTTTTAATGTTAAATGATGGATAATTGATTCCAAAGATGTTCAAATTATCGTTTTATTTCATTTTTATGCCCGAACTTCACGTTCATTTTGGTTATTACATTTTAATTTATCAGAAGTTTTCGAAAAAATACTGACGTGTCAGACGGATTTTGCCACATGACAATCGTTGTTTGCTTATTAGTTTGCAGAAACTTATCACTTATGCATAATTTCAATTCAGTAGGGATTGTTTTTGCAAATTATGCATAAATGTCAAGTTTTTAAAAAAAAAAAAATAAAAAAAATTAAATTTCACCTGCCATGTACGCATTTCTTGCTTGAAAATCTCTTGTTAAATAAAAATTAAAATTTACTAATCAATTCGAATAAACTAAAATTTGGTCATCAAAATCGTAAAAAAAATGCGAGAGTTTGAATAACTCCAGGATAAAACCTGTAAAATGAGCTCTAATTAAGGGTTTAATTCAAATGTTTGTACAGGATTTTGAATCATATACTAAAGAGGTGGAAACTCTCAAAGGAATAGTGAAGGAAATGTTAATAGAATCCACAAGGGATTCAATGGAGAATATCGAATTTATCAATTTGTTATGCCGGCTTGGAGTTTCATATCAATTTGAGAATGAAATTGATAAACAATTAAATCATATTTTCATTGATCTTCCTCATATTCTTGATCAGAAAGATTATGACCTCTACGAATTGGCACTTTTATTTCGAGTTTTGAGACAACATGGATATAAAATGTCTTGTGGTAAGTCCCGCTAACACCTTTTTTTTTTTTTTTTTTGAGAATAATGAAAATTTCATTAATAGAGAAATAAAAATACAACTTGATCAAATATTGAATAAATCAATACACTCAAGAGGTACAATAATAGAACATCAGTAAAATAACTGAAAATCATATCTAATTTCTTCAATCGCATTGACGGAGCTCTTTGAATATGCAACTCGGCGATCCGTCCGCTCCACTCGAAGGTTATTTTAAACCACAAATTGACTCTTTGGTCTTTGAATGAGTCCGATTGAGAGAATATTAGAAATAAAATTTCTACTGATAGCACTTCAGATCTACGCTCCGTAGATAATTCCATCAAGGAAATAGCAAAACCCATAAAGGGTAAGAGCCATAGCTCCACTAAGGAAGACAAAACATCCATAAAGGAAGAAAGAAAAAACCAACAGATCTCAGATCTGTGATTATTGACGCAAAATAAATTAAATATGAGACTTGAAGAGAAAACGAGAAGGTAAGGAGGTGATTTTGAACCAAAAAATGGCCAAAATCACCTCCCTCTTGTTGCGGCTAGACTAACACCCTTTTTTTTATATGAACGGTAACACCTTTGTTATCAAATTACAACATATCTATCGTTAGATATTTTAAAAAGTATTATTTGTATTTTTTATTCTATTCTACAAAATTAGAATTTTTATATTTTCATGTTTCAAAAATTAAAATCTTTAGTAATTACATTGTATTTTTCATGAATTTTCTCAAATTTAGAATTATTTTAGAGTTTTTAATTGTTTTATTAGAGGTCAAAATAATACTAAAAAAAATGCTTAACTGTAGAATACTTATCTGCTGCTTCCCTTGATATTAAATATACACACACTTGTTGAAATAAATTCAAAGAAATATACAATTGCATGGATCAGATGTGTTTTACAAATTCAAGGAAAACAATGGCGAGTTTAAGAAAAGCATCACCAATGATGCGAAAGGGCTCCTCAGCTTGTACGAAGCAACGTTTCTGAGTGTGCACGAAGAAGATATTCTTGACGAAGCCCTTGTTTTTACAAGGCAGATCTTGGAGATATTGGCCGAAAAATGTAACTCAAATCTTGCTAAACATATAAAGAATGCTCTATATCGGCCATCCCATCGCGGAATAGAAAGAATCGAGCACAGGCTTTTTATTTCCTTTTACGAAGACGAAGAGTTTAAAAACGAAACACTTCTCAAGTTTGCTAAGCTCGATTTTAATCGATTGCAAATACTATACAAGAAGGAGCTTGCTTTGGCCACAAGGTATATATCTAAGAAATTCATAATTTCCATAATTCGAGAGAGAATAATAATTATTTTATATATTTCAGGTGGTGGAAAGACATAGATCTTCCTAAACAGCTTCCGTATGCAAGAGATAGACTTGTGGAGACTTATTTTTGGGCAATTGGAGCTCATTTCGAGCCTCAATTTTCTTATGCTAGATTGATGGTTTTAATGTATACAACTTTGGAAACAATGATGGACGATACGTATGATGCATATGGTACCCTTGAGGAACTGCAACAATTTACAGCTGCATTTCAGAGGTTTGATTTCCACAGTTAGGGCATCCTAAGGGGGGCCATGCCCCCCTCCAATTTTTTTTGGCTTGAAAAAGCCTTTTTTTTTTTATTTTACAAATAAATTTAGTTATTAGGTTTAAATTTTTATTTAATTGGCATCCTCAACTTTGTTTTCCTTAAAAAATTTATTTATTTAAAAAAAATATAATTATTAAATTTAAATTTTTATATAATTTGGCACCCCTTAAAGTCATTCCTGGCTCTGACCCTGGATCTTATATGTCAAGTTTGTGAGGCCAGATCAAAAAGCAAAAATAAAAGATGAAAGATATAATTAATAAAGATAGTACAAAATTCAATATCTTTTATTTATTTTGTGATATATTAGTTTATATTTAAGGATGATTTTATAAAATAATTTTTAATTATTAATATAAATTTCCACTATATTAGATGGACATTTTTTAAAATTTTATGATTTTCTATTCAACTATAGAGTAATTTATCATAAAATGAATTAATAGACTATTATATTTTTTTTATTGATTAAATCATTCATCTTTTTTTATTTACTGTTTGGATATAATTATAAAAACTATAGCAATATTAACGGACTACTAATATATTATTTTATCATAGTTGTAATATATTTTTATCATATAAAGATTCCATGTTTTTTTTTTCAGGCTCGACAGAAATGCTGCTAATGAGCTACCAGAGTACATGAAAGTTCTTTACACAGCATTTTTGGATCTTTTGGATGAATCTGAAAAAAAGAGTAAGGAAGAAGGAATGTCTTACAGACTAACTTATTTAAAGGAGGGGGTAAGTTTTTATTGATAAAAAATACAAAAATATTAGACTAAACTGTCATACAATTTTATTTAATATATATGTATAATTATTAGGCTTAAATGCACCAAAAATCACCAACTTTCGCGTATTTTTGATATTTAACATAATCTTTTAATTTTGGCGTATTTAACATGAACTTTCCAATTTTTTGCAATTAAGACCACGTGTAATTTTCTTTGGAAAATAGTGTCATTTTACATCCAAAACGGCGCTGTTTTAATTTAAAACGGTGTCGTTTTATATCAAAAACGGTGATGGTGTCCTTAATTGTAAAATTTTGAAAGTTCATATACTTTTTTGCCAAAATTAAAAGATTATATTAAATACCAAAAACACGCGAAAGTTGGTGATTTTTGGTGCATATAAGCCTAATTATTATGATTGTATTAATTTACTTTACGAAAATTATATTAATATTTATTACAAACTGATTTTATTTTTTCAATTTTTTTTTAGTTGAGAGAACTAACGAGAGCCTACTTGCAAGAGGCAAAATGGTTCTATGGGGGTAATGTGCCAACACTGGAAGAGTACATACGCAATGGAATGATCACTAGTTGTTATTATCCGTTAACTGCAGCTTCCTTACTTGGAATGGGAGATTTAGTGGGATTTAAAGAATATGAGTGGCTCCATAAACAACCTAAAATTATTGAAGCTGCCATGTTAATCTGTCGTCTGATGGATGACATACAATCACATGAGGTAACTTCTGATCATAATATTAATATATTACAAACAAAAATTGAATATAATAATAGAATTGACAGGCTATTTAGTAGTTTTATGGCGAAATCCATTTTTAGATCTATGTACTTTCAAACAATTTATCTATTTTTTTTAAACTTTATCTAGTTTCATATCTTGATTTATTTTGAATTTTTAGGTTTTTTTTTGTCGAAAAAAATGTGCATTAAATTCCTCATAGAACGGATGTGAGTGAGACTGGATTTAAATGTTTAACTAACTTAACATGTTGGTAAAACGAGTTGTATCATTAAACCTTAAGAGAGATTAAATAAACAAAAATTTATAAATATATGAGATTATTGAATTAAAAAAAACATTGAAAAAGGAAATAGATAAATAAAAATGTATAAGAAATTTTTATCAATACGTACCCACGTGAAAATTGTTAGTCACTTAGTATATAAGTTTAAAAGTTTTTTTTGATGAATATAAGTTTAGAACTTTGTAAAGCAGTTTTGAATGTTAAGGAACGTCTTTTGAATATTAAGACAAAGTAAAATAATTATATTTAGAAACGATATTCAAATAGTCGTTATAAGAGGTATATATATTGCAACGATTTTAATAGTCGTTGTAATAAACAGTTACTAAACATCATTTTTCTTGTAGTGATGCTAATTTCAGAATTTAAACTGAAATAATGATTTTTTGGATGTCTAATTACTAAATCTAGATTTAATTTTTTTAGAATTATCCTATTCCGCTATCTCACCTATTTAACACCATTAAATATGCAATAATAGTCGTCTTAAATTTTGTAGTTAGAGCAAAAAAGAGGAGATTGTCCTTCGAGTATTGAATGCTATGTGAAAGAAAATGATGCATCAGAAAAAGAAGCAGTAGAAGTGATGCAGAAAATGTGCGAGAATGCATGGAAAGACATCAATGAGCAGCGCATGAAACCAAACGTTGTTTCAGGACTTGTTCTGAAATTATATCTCAATCTTTCGCGTATCATGGACTTTCTTTACAAATACCATGATGCATACACATTTTCTGAATATGTCAAAGACGACGTAGAGTCATTGTTCATGCAAGAACTTCCCATGTAAGAATTGAGGTTGATTGGGTAACTCATTGCATCTGCAGCTTCTTGTTTATTTTTGTGAGAGTTCACATGATCTTTGAATAAGTTGATTGTTTGTTTAGTTATGTTTTTTTTTTTTTGGGAAAAATGGTTGTTTGTTTTATGAATAAGTTGTTGGTTGGTCTATAGACCCCACAATATGTATGATTAAATACAATCCGAATAATTATTTACAGGGCTTAATTACTTTAAAAATCCCTCATCTTGATTTTATTTTTAATTTATACTGCGACTTAGGAAAATTTTCAACTATACCAGATTTTGGATTTTCAGGTTTCACCTCTACCCTGAAATATTAAATTGATCTCTTTTCATCTAAAAAAAGATTAAAATAGTCCTTTATTTTTAGCTTATATTTTAATTAGACGTTAATGTTATTAATTATACAAAACACCTTCTTTTTTAAAAAATTCAATTAATAATAATATTATTAATTATACAAAACACCTTCTTTTTTAAAAAAATTCAATTAATAATATTTTTTAATTTATATTAATTATTAATAATTTTTTTAAATCAAAAACCATAAAAAATAAATTTACATAAAACAAAATCTATTTATATTTTTTTAATTTTCTTTTTCAATTTTTTTTCTCGAAAAAGCAGCCCTAACTCTTCCTCCTTCAAATATGCTCCTCCTTCCATGGAAGGAAGAAGAAGAGCTCCTCCGCGGAAGGAGGAGCACAAAAACCAAGAAAAAAATTTATTTTTTAAAATTAAATGGCAGATTCTTAAATTGGAAAAGTATGATGGTAAATCGTATTTTATTTTATTTTTAATAAATATTTTAAAAACAATCAATTATTAGAATTTATTTGAAAATTTTTAAGCTGAAAAATTTGTTTGTATTTTTTTAAATAAAAAAAATATTTATAACCCTTATGTTTATTTTTATTGACGTTTTTATCCTTATTATTTAAATCGTCAATTGTACCATAGTCGGGGTAGAGGTGAAACTTGAAAACCCATAATAAGGTATAATTGAAATTTTTTTTAGGTCGAGATATAAATGCAAAAAAAAAATTAAAGTGGGAAATTTTTAAATAGTTAAGCTTTATTTGCAGTATTAATGTGTTTCATTTTTGTTTTCAGTAAATTACTGCATGTATTAATACTTAGATCTTTATTTTTAGTGGGATATAGTAATTAATGATTATATTAAATATTCTTTCCATTCCAAATTAATTAAAAATTTAGAACAAATATAAATGTCACAAAATTTAGAAAATTTATATAAAAAAATAATTTTATAAATACATATTACACTTATTTTTATTTAATACAGTATTGATTTTATTTTTTTAGTTCTTTAATATACAACAATTAATAAATATACATAAGCCATTTAATCATTTTTAACAATAAACAGTTACAAGTGTAAAAATTTAAAAAGCGTATAATCGTTTCTAATGATGACATGAAACAAGATACAAAGCCTCGTTCGCAGATTGCCTTACAAATTAAAAATAAAAATTACATAACTGTTCTATCATAATAAGATTCAATTTTTATGTCTAATAAAAAAACTCATCAGTCCTTCATAGAAAAAAAAATAAACTTTTCATAAAAAAAAGACAACAAAATTTTCATAATAAAAGACAATTGCTGTCATAAAGGTATCAAAAAAACTAATATAACTCATAAGCCATTCTATTTTTAGTCTTGAAAGGTCTAGATTTATCTCTGATTTTGATTTGTATATATGTTGAAATTGATGCGCCTCACCAATAAATTCACCAATAAAAACAAAAAAGATGAAATGAAGTCGGATATTTATTTTATTATAAAGCAATAAGAAAAGAAATGGCTACCGCTAATGGTAAAAATAAACCATTAACAGCAGTCGAAGTGGAAAAAGAAATTTTAACGGCTATAATTTTTTATTGGGTTAATTTCATAAAAAATCACGAATTTTATAAAAAATTTCATTTTAATCACGACTTTTAAAAATTGCCATATAAAACCATAACCTTTTATTTTTTTTCAAATCTATCACCGATTATTTTTCGGTATATTTTTACTTTTCATTTTTTTTCAAATCAGCCGGATTCCGGTTGCCACGTCAGCAAAAATACACTGAAAATTAATTTGGTGATAGATATGAAAAAAATAGAAGTTCATGGTTTTATATGACAACTTTTAAAAGTCGTGATTAAAATGAAATTTCGTGTAAAAATTATAATTTTTTATGGAATTAACCTTTTTTTATTTGAGAGAAGAGGGAGACCTAGGAAGTAGGTTACCTAATGCCATTTAATCATTCAGATAATAAACAACTGTTTATAATTTAGAATAAAAAAATTTAAAATAAATTTATCAATTTTAAACAGAGTAAGTATATAGTAATAAATTAAGGCATCAACTGTATTTTATTTGTTGGATTAGTCGCATGTTCGCATATTTGTGCGGAATCAAATTAGTTTTCAATTTTAATAATGATTTTTTTAAATATATTTTAATATAAAAAATGCTAAAGAAAGATCTTAATATATTTTGTGTGCAATTGCAATCATTACATCCTATGAAGAAAGAATAAGAATTTAATTCATTAGATATGTACAATTGCAATCATTTTTATGTACGTTCTAATGAATAACCAAAAGACATAAAAAAATCATTCTATCTTATGCCTATTAGTCCATATTTCAAAAATTTCATATTTTCATTATTATGTTCTTTAATATACAACATAATAAAAATTAAACGATTAATTAAATAAGAAAAAATTTAAAAATTTAAAAATCTATATTCAATAAATAATACGAATCCAAAAATTTATATTTTTCCATCAAAATATTTATTATCTTCAATTCTCGAGACTTAATTAATTGGTTAGTTACCAATTTGGGACTCAAACTTTATTTTGTAACTTTTCTTAACATTTTTCTTTTAGTGCCGATTCCATCTTTTAATCAGGGTCTAATTCCAGACTTTTCATAATAATATTTTTGAAACCGACTTACTAAAGTCTTACCCATTTTTAATTTTTCAAAAATTTCTCTGATGCCGCTACTATAGTAATTCAAAACTTGGCACGTGATCCAATTAGATAATTTGAATTTACGGGTATCACTACTAAAATGCTTGCTTTTAGCGACAGATTTTTCCGTCGCTAAAAGCATGAAATCCGTCGCTAATTGAAAAAAAAATTAAAAAAATTAAATCGTAAAAATAAATTATTATTATTTAATCGGTCACACACCCGTCACCCTCCGTCACCCACCCGTCGCACGTCGCCCTCCATTACCCATCCGTTGCCTCCATCACCCACTCGCAATTTTTACAAACTTCCTAGTAGGTCACCCATCCTTCACATTGCTCCCACTCATTGCTCTTCAACTTTGAAATTCTCCCGCGTGTAGCTCCACCTGAATCAGCTAAACTTCTTGTTATATATATATATATATATATATATATATATATATATATATATATATTTATATTTAAATGTAACTAAAAAATAACAAAATATTCCTCCCACATTTTAAGATAATTATTTTTTATAATTAATAATTATTTTAAATAAGTATTAATGAATAAATAAATAGCAATGTTTTCAGTACATTTCATAAATAATTATGTTATATTTAAACAATACTATATTTAATTAAAAAAATAATAATGACTTTTCTTTAATAATTATTTTCCAAAATAAATTTTTTATAAAAAATTTATTTAATTTAATAATTTATTTTTACGATTTTTTTAAATTAGCAACGGATTTAAATCCGTCGCTAAAATCCGTCGCTAAAAACGGATTTAGCGACGGATATGATATCCGTCGGTAAATCATCATTTAAATTGGCGGGAGTATTCCCGCTAAATTTAGCGACGGATTTAAAATCCGTCGGTAAAAAAGATTTAGCGACGGATTTTGAATCCGTCGCTAAAATCCGTCGGTAAAACACAATTTTTTAGTAGTGTATTACACGGGATGTTTCTCTGATGAAAGAATGCTCCTCTAATATATAAAATAAATAAGCTTAAATAATCCAAAAATTCATAAATTCTCAATGAATAATGCAACTGAATCACTACAGCTTAATTTCGTATCAAAAACTACTGAGACGTATAGGATAAATTAACGTACCTTGATCTAGGGTTTGTTGTTTAGATTGTGCTTCCAAATAGAAATCAAAACAAAGCAAATTATTATTCTGATGTTGGAAAATTAACTGAACTGAACTTAACCGGAACTTAACCTGAAATTGGAGTATCTTAACCTGAACTGAACTTGGGTTAAGAACATGCCTTATTGAGCTGGCCCACCTGTGACTGGCCCATTGTAACTAGAGATTTTGTTTTACTTTTGAAAATAATTACACCAACAGTTTCCTAACTTTTCTCAATCTACTATTTAAATATCTTACCTTTTAATTTTTAAAATTTAAAGTATTATCAAATATTGCGCTTTTAACCGTTTTTCTATCTACTAAAAGATAAAAGATTAGTTACATATAAAATCACTACATCTATACTAAATTGCAATTCTATCACAATTTTTAAAGCGTATTTCGAGCGAAGTAAGTTACAAATCATTTCAGTTCAATATCAGGTTTGTAAGAGCGTAAGTGGATCTTTATGTTATTTTTATGAGTTAGCCAAATCCAACAACAAAACTTGCGGACGACTTTTTAACATAAAATTCACACAACTTAAAAAGCAGCAATGCTTCTATGCAAGTCTGTAATACTTGGCGACGTAGAATGCTTCTATGCAAGTCTGCTTGTTGTCAATTTCATCCACCATCATTAATTTTATTTTTGTAATTATTTCACCGTTTGACAATCCGATGATTAATAGCTGATGTGGCGATTCGAGAATGACGTAGCGCGACAAGTCAAATGCCCACAAACAAATAATATAATTGTCTATAAAAAGTAAAGAAATAACTTTTGAATAGTGATATAATTACAAAAGGTTTAAAGATGGTAATAAAATTGACAATGTTTAAAGATCACGATAGAGTTACAATTTTGTATAATGGTAATGATATTATATGTAACTAACCGAAAGATAAAAATAATTCTTACGGTTAATTAAATTGTGTTGTCTGGAAAGAGATATAACATGTTCCTAAATGATGTATATTTTAAATAGCAAAATAGAACATTTAAATTTAAATATATTTTTAGATTTACTTTTAACTCTATTATTATCTCAGTGATCAAAAAAAATGACTAAAATACTCTTTTAATACACTTATAAAAAAGTTAAAAATACTAATTTAACAATAAACAAAACATTAAAACTGTAAACTTATAAAAGTTAAGACATCAACGGTATAATATTTTTTACAGGGTTAATCACATATAAAATCACCACGTTTATATCTATTTTCAATTTAATCACGTTTTTTAAAATTTGTCATATAAAAACCACCACATTTCAGAAAAAAATTAAATCTACCACCATTCAAAAATTCGGCGAATTATTAATAACTAGGCAAATGATAATAAGCGTGACAAAAAATTGTTACAAGAGTAAATTACATATTAAATCACCACCTTATACTTTTTTTTTTCAATTTTATCATAATTTTTTTTTTCAAATCTATCTCGGATTTTAAACGGTTATATATATCTGAAATCTTTAAGCAGGTGTTGGTTTTATATAACAACTTTTGAAAACGTGATTAAATTAAAAATCGGTTTAAAGATGATGATTTTATATGTAATTAATCTTTTCTGGGTGTTTGGTTTAATTTTTCGGTGTAACTTTTAACTTTTATTTTTCAAAAAGTTCCACTGAAATGTTTGGTGAAAAAATCAAAACATTGCTAGAAATATTTTGAGCCTCCAATAGCTTTTGTTGGAAAAACTCTAATTAATAACTTTTTGCCAACTACTGATGGCTGTTTCAATATTATTAATAATTTAGCCAAACATACTCCAATTATTATACTATTTTATAGAATATAAAATCATCTAAATAATTATCTAATCATTTTTAATATATAAAATTAACATATATACATCTAGACCTGTTCATGGGTCGGGTTTAGACAGGCTCGGGTCAGACTTAGGCGGGCTTGATTTTTTTAAAGGCAAGTCCAAGCCCGCCGAAGCCCAGTATGAGCTTTAAATATACTATCCAAACCCGGACCTAATGCACTAATTTTACGGGCTCGGGCCGAACTTGGACGGGCTTATCTTGTTTTTTTACAATATTAAAAGCCCGAAGCCGCCCATAAAAAATCGATTTTTTTGGTCTCGGATACAGGCCGGGCTTGAGACTTAAAAATTGGTGTCCAACCCCGGCCCTGGGCAGGCAGGCCGGGTACCAAACCCATGAACAAGTCTATATACATTATAGCAACTATAATTAAATAATTTATTATAAATTTATTAAATATTTGATATAAAATAATCTTAAATTATGTGTTGTTCTTACAAAAAATAATTTTAATAATTTTACTAAATATAATTTATAACATTATCCCTTTAATTTATTTATACTTCCGCAAACTAGAAAACATTATTATCACTCTTTAAGGTCAATTGACATATCAACAATAACAGCTGGGTAGATTTCACCAAAGAGCTATTGTCTATCAGTTAACAACTATAAACAATAACTAACAGTTATCAGCTATAAGAAACCACTGAATCAAACGGGGCCAAAGTATATTAGTAAATCAGAGGTAAAATTATTTTTTAAAGAAAATTTAATTTCTCTAATGAAAACATTACAGATACAATCAGAACTATTTTCTTGTTGTAGACATAGAAAGTTCCAACATTACACACATATCTCATAATTTTTTGGAATATTGACAAAACAAATCTTAACATTTTACTTTTATAGCGATTTAATTTTAATGTTATAAAATAAATTTCAACCTTTTCATTTTCAACAATTTGTAGCCCAATTTCAATTTCCGGCAATTTTTGCATACGTGGCTGCTGAAACTATTTCACTTCACATATTCAGTGTTACATCATTCCAAAAAAGCTTAATTCTCCTCAGATTTGCACACAATTTTAAAAAACAAAAAAAATATTTTTTCATTTTCGCCTTCTCCTACAACCACCACCTGCCGCCAGACTACCTCAGCCACCAGACCACCTCCCGACACTACTGTGTATCAGCCGTTTTGCGACGGACAATTCCGTCGCAAAACAATCATATTCCGTCGCAAAACCGTATTTGCGACGGAATTGCGACGGAATTTATCCGTCGCAAAATGTCTGGTCGCTAAAAGATTAGCGACCAGAGGGTCGCAAAAATGGCGACGGATAGTCCGTCGCCATCTCAAAAAAACTGTCGCCAATTTCGTCTCCCAAAAAATGAAAAGGGAGACGAATTGGCGACGGATTAAAATATGTTTGCGACGGAAATGTTTTTGTCGCAAAACAAATATATTTTGCGACGGAAACATTTCCGTCGCAAACTTGCATCATTTGGCGACGGATCTGTTTCCGTCGCAAAACGACATTATTTGCGACGGCAACAGATCCGTCGCAAACTGACATTATTTGCGACGGAACGTCCGTCGCAAAATCCGTCACTATTCCGTCGGAAGTTTTTTTTCCGTTCGTTTCCCTATTCTATTCACGACGATTATAACCTGTAAAATCTACTATTTACAATTCTCAATTTCCGAAAAAGAACGCTTTCATATAAAAACATGTTATATTTTACATATTGTAACAAAATGTATAAAGCAAGAAAATACAAAATGTTCAAAGTGACAAAATACAAAATGTCAGAAATACAAACATGACACTACAAAGTCGGAGTGCCGTCATCGTTTGAAGGACCTGGGGGTGGGGGTGGGCGATACTGCGGAGGAAGAGTCTGCATCATCTTCGCCATCTCAGCCTGAATAATCTCGGCCATCCTCTCATTGGTTCTCGTCTGCTGGGCACGGAGATCCTCCACCTTAGTGGTAATCTGGCGCAGTCCATCCTGGATCCCTGCCTGCACACGCCGCTCGATCTCTTCCTCAGTTCGCCGTGACTGTGTGGACCTGGTCCTCGCCCTACTAGACGTCGTCGTATCCACGTACGCACTAGTCGCTGAACCCAACCCGTAGACACGCCGCTTCTTGTTGACGCCCTCGATATCTAGAAATAGCTAGGTCTCGTCGACTTCCGCTGTGCTAGAAGAACCACCATCTCCGGTCGGCGGCTGCGATGCAGCAGCAAGTCTCTGAGCAATTGCATCCTAAAAAAAGAATGAAAAACATATCACATAACGGCTAAAAACGTATAACATATGAAATGTAAGTATAATTCCTAACGAAAATTCAGCAGCATTTCCTCTATAATTTGATCAACACCCATTTTTCAGGAACATCCTGCAAACATATATAGATTTCATATACAACCCACCGGCTGTTAACACACCTAATCTAACATTTACAATTTAAATTAAAACACATTTTACACTAATTTAATCTAACACTTGAGTACAGTAAAACAACTACTAAAATTATATAGGTTCATGACTTACACTCATGTCCTGGGCCCTCTTGTCTACCATGACACCCTTATCAGCTTTCGTGGAGTGCATCCGAGTATACAGCTCCGTTGCGGTAGGCTTGCGGCCGAGCTCTTCAGCCTAAAAGAAAAATATTATAGCTTGTTAGTTCATCAGAAAATCAGAAAATAAAAGATAGTTGTAAATAAAAAAAATTCTAGAAACAAACCAACACATCCATATGTCGGATGGCGGAACGGGATTCTCCTGTATGGCGTACTGGTCCGGAACCGGCTCCAGCAGGCTCGCTCATCCGATTAGCGCGAGCTACATCAGAATTTTTCTCCTCGTCCTCTGACGCCCAGAAGGCCTTCCAAGAATCCCAGATATCTTGGCTGATCGAGGTATGTTTTTCGTCCTTCTCTCTCATCCTGTGAATAACGTCCTTGTATCGGTTGGCAGCATGCGTCATGAATACACTTTTGATGACATCGTCGCTGTAATCCGCCGTATCCCACTAGTATTCCTTCTGCAAAACATAAACACCAAGTTTGAGTTAATAATTTTGCGTTAGTCTAAATTCAAACTTTTATGAAATCTATATGTTTGCAGGATGTATATGAAATCTATATGTTTGCAGGATGTCCCTGAAAAATGGGTGTTGATCAAATTATAGAGGAAATGCTGCCGAATTTTCGTTAGGATTTATACTTACATTTCATATGTTATACGTTTTAATTAGCCGTTATGTGATATATATGTTTTTCAATCTTTTTGTAGGATGCAATTGCTCAGAGACTTGCTGCTGCATCGCAGCCGCCGACCGGAGAGGGTGGTTCGTCTAGCACAGCAGAAGTCGACGAGACGCAGCTATTTCTAGATATCGAGGGCGTCAACAAGAAGCGGCGTGTCTACGGGTTGGGTTCAGCGACTAGTGCGTACGTGGATACGACGACGTCTAGTAGGGCGAGGACCAGGTCCACACAGTCACAGCGAACTGAGGAGGAGATCGAGCGGCGTGTGCGGGCGGGGATCCAGGACGGACTGCGCCAGATTACCACTGAGGTGGAGGATCTCCGTGCCCAGCAGGCGAGAACCAATGAGAGGATGGCCGAGATTATTCAGGCCGAGATGGCGAAGATGATGCAGACTCTTCCTCCGCAGTATCGCCCACCCCCAGGTCCTTCAGACGATGACGATACTCCGACTTCGTAGTGTCACGTTTGTATTTCTGACATTTTGTATTTTGTCACTTTTATACATTTTGTGTTATCTTGTTTTATATATTTTCTTACGATATGTAAAATATAACATGTTTTTATATGAAATCGGTCGTTTTTGGAAATTGAGTTTTAATGAGAGTTTCAAATAATAGATTTTACAGATTTTAATTGTCGTGAATTGAATAGGAAAAACGGACGGAAAATAGATAATTCTGTCCAAACTGCGACGATATTTGCGACGGAATTGGTTCCGTCGCAAATATTGACAATTTGCGACGGAATTAATTCCGTCGCAAATTTTGATAATTTGCGACGGAATCAACTCCGTCGCAAACTTGTACCATTTTGCGACGGAACCGATTCCGTCGCAAATTGTCAATATTTGCGACGGAACCAGTTCCGTCGCAAAATGGTTAACTCCGTCGCCAATACGTCTCCCTTTTCATTTTTTGGGAGACGACATTGGCGACGGTGTATTTGGTTATGGCGACGGGCTTGCCGTCGCCATATTTGCGACGCTCTGGTCGCTAATTTTTTAGCGACCAGAGATTTTGCGACGGACCTGTTCCGTCGCAAAGCCGTCGCAAATCCACATTTGCGACGGATTATGAGTGATTTGCGACGGAATTGTCCGTCGCAAAACCACTGAAATCCAGTAGTGTTTATTACCTTAAATTCCTCCCAATAGAAATCTGTCTGCTCTGCAGTCAAAAACCGCCAGGCTCGCCCATTCTCAAACCAGCACTTTCTAAAGATCTCCCGCATAGACCAGGAGATTGGTCCAGAGTTCAACAGCCTCTCCCTGCGAGGTTACAGCAAACTTGTACTTTCTATAGTAAAACAATTAGAAAAATTAAACTAAAAATTTACATTCTTACCTGCTGGCGTCTGGGAAACACAGTGCCCTCCCCTGAGCATTCAGCTCTGCATGGGGCTCTCCTGGCTGTCGGGGCTGAATAGGGGGTGCCGCCTCCACCTCCTGCTGCTGACCCTGAACAGGGATGTCCTCAATAGGGGCACGCACAGCTGGGTTACCTCGACCACGACCTCTAGCTGGGTTACCCCGACGTCCCCGACCTCTAGTCGGATCACCTGAACCACCCTGCCCTCTCATACATGCACACATTAAAACACGTTTCGTTCGACATATAACAATTTAACAATTATAACAAAACATTACAGAAAAATACATTATAAAAAAATACATTGTTAATTGTTAACAATTTAATATATTCAAATTAACTAATACATTTAATAATATAACTAATTCATTACAATAATAAATGAATACAACTAACAAAAACTGCAAAAATATCTAAAACGTCAGTCAAGTTGTTCTTCATCTTCGTCTGATGAGGATGGCGGAAATTCTTCTTCTTCATCTTCAGCAGGAGGGATTTGCAACTCATCTTCGTCGGCCACCTCATTCAGGTCAGCTAAATTTGTGGGATTGTCGTCCGTTTCAACTATAAGGGAATTTTCTTCAATGTCGTCTTGAAAGGCCGGGATAATCACATCGGGCATGTCAAGTTCTGATCGTGCCTTAATTTTGTAAACTGCCCACCAATTTACTTTGTCCCGTATTCTACTTGGATATGGAAGGTAATGAACTTGGTCAGCCTGTTCTGCCAAGATGAACGGTTCGTATTTATTGTACCTGTGTCTGTGATTAACATCTACCAAGTTGTATCGATTGGTAGTGTTTGTGCCTGTATCCGTAGGGTCGAACCATTCGCATTTAAAAATGACGGTCTGCTTAGAGCTGGATACTCTAACTCAATTATGTCCGTTAACACTCCATAAAAGTCATTTTCACCCTCAACATATTCTGTTCCCCTTACGCAGACACCGCTATTCATTGTAAGTTGATCCTGCCCATATTCCTGAGTAAGAAATTTGAAGCCGTTTACATAGTATCCCTTATATGTGATGACCTTTCTACATGGTCCCTTTGCGAGACTCAGAATAAACGGATTAGTACAGACAGCTGGATCTTTCACCTATGGGGAGTTAGAAATTTGTAAGATTTATAAACCTTATTATAAAAATGAAAGTCCATTGTTATAAGATACATACATATTGTTCGAACCAAGAGGCGAAATCACTTTCCAACACTCTTTCAATTTCTGTTTCACTTATGTCACGGTTCCTTTCGCGCAACCCGGCCACAAAAACCCTTTAAATGGAAGAGGCCCAAACTACATCAAATTCTAGCAAATATGTGAAATATTACACTATATTTAAATGCTTACTTTCGATGATCTTCAATTTTGGAACAATTCAGAAGAACATAGGTCCGAGCAGCGATGATCTCATCGTCTTCAAGATATCTCCTACCGCTACCACGCAACGATTTTCCCTTAGGTTTAAAAATTCCCAGTCTGTCGGCATCGTCATCGATATCCATATCACAAGTTTCATTTCTTCCAAAACGCACGGGTAGCATCGGATCACCTTCAGCAAAATAATAGGATGCAAATTTAGCGATTTCTTCTTGCAGATATCCACTACTAATGCTCCCTTCCACCCTGCCTTTATTAGTGACCTTTTTTTTCAATTTCCTCAAATATCTGTAGCCAGATATTAATATTAGTAAGCATTTCCTATAATCATATATATATTGAACAGATGGATACGAGAAAAAACCATAACTAATTGATTACCTTTCAAATGGATACATCCAGCGATACTGAACCGGTCCTTCCATCATAGCTTCATACGGAAGATGCACGGGGAGATGCTCCATAGAGTCAAAAAAGCTGGGTGGAAATATACGTTCCAACTTACACAGGATTTTTGGGATCTCAGTTTCCATACGGTTTAGATCTTCCTGTGACAGTGACGTGGAAGTTAACTCCCTGAAGAAGATACTTAACTCTGTTAGAGGCTCCCACACGTTTTTCGGAAGTAGCTCCCGAAGGGCGATTGGCATAAGTCGTTGCATAAAAATATGGCAGTCATGACTTTTCATTCCATGCATTTTCAGCCCCTTTAGATCAACACATCTAGACAAGTTTGACGCGTACCCGTCTGGAAACTTTATTTTCTGAATCCACTCAAGCAAAACTCGTTTTGAATCCCTATCCAAAGCATATATTGCCCTTGGAAATCTCCCAGTTGCCGGATCTTTAGCTAACCCTGGCCGATCACAGATGTCGTTCAACTCTTCACGAGATTTTGCATGGTCTTTTGTTTTCCCGAGGACATTGAGAACAGTATTAAAAATGTTATCGAAGACATTTTTCTCAATGTGCATGACATCAAGATTGTGACGTATTACATTCGTTCTCCAATAAGGCAAATCCCAAAAGATACTTTTTTTATTCCACCCATGATCTTTTGACAGTAATGCATTAGTAACTTTCGCACCAGGCTCAAATGCCTTCTTAAACCCCAGTCGATCAATCTCTGCTAACAGTTCATCTCCAGTTCTCACCCCTGCAAACCTTTTGCTGATCTCTCGTTTCCCCTTACAAAAATCAGTAACATTTCGACAGAATTGGTGATTCGGAGGCAAAAACTTGCGATGGCAATCAAACCACGATTGTTTACCACTTTTATCCAGTGTGAATGCAATCGGTGTTTTCCATGCAATACGTGCATGCTTTTCTACCAGCAGTGCTCCAACCAGACAACATAGAATAGGCGGGAAAGTCATTTATTATCCACATAAGAGCCGCTTTTAGTTGAAAATTCTGACGCTTATGAACATCATGTGTCTGGACTCCATATTCCCACAGTTGGTTTAACTCTGCAATCAGCGGCTGTAGGAAGATATCCATTAGGTGTTTCGGGTTTCTAGGCCCCGGTACCAAAACCTTTAAAAACATAAACTCATCCTTCATGCACATGCCTGGGGGGAGATTGTACGGCGTCAAAATGACCGGCCACGAGGAATACTGCTGCCCAAAATTGGTAAACGGCTGAAACCCATCGGAGCATAAGCCTAATCTGATATTTCTCACTTCATCGGCAAACTCGGAATGCAGCTCACTGAAACGTTTCCAAGCCGGAGAGTCGGACGGGTGGCACATCTTATCACCATCCATCTCGTGGTCTGCATGCCACGTCATATGTCGGGCAGTGGCTTTCGAAGCATACAACCTCTGTAGCCTTGGAGTTATTGGAAAATAGAACATTTTACTATATGACACGTTAGCCTTTCTTTTTGCGGATTTTCCGTGGGGTCACAGGTTTTCACCGCGCATAATTACAAACTTTGCAGTGCGTTAGACCCGCGTCCTCCCCCCAATAAATCATACAGTTATTGAAACAACTGTCAATAACCTCAACCGGCAACCCCAAACCTTTGACCAGCTTCTTAATTTTAGCAAAATTCGTTGGCATCTTGTTGTCCTCCGGGAGCAGCTCTTGTATCAATCCGCAGACGTCGTCTACTAGAGCTACTGAACCCTTATGTCGACACTTGATCTCCATCACTTTAGCAGATGCATAAAATGGATAATGTCTGCTATTCCCAGGCCATATGTCTTCTTCAGCCGCACACATCATATCATAAAATTTCTGAGCTTCATCATTCGGGAGCTCATCTTCAGAAAACGTTATTTCTGGACCGGCCGCATCAAGAATCATTCTTTGAGCGGAACTGAAATCACCTGGCCCCTCATTTTCATAGTCGAACTCAAAATCCTGCTCTGGTAACTGTGTAAGGGGAGGGGGATTCAAAACGCTCCCCTCGCCATGAAAAACCCATACTTGATAACCTTTCACAAACCCATTCTTCAATAGATGGAATTCCACCTCATCGACATCCCGATAGTTTGTATTTCGATAACCTCTCTTAGGACAGGGGCATTTTATCTGTACTCCACTCATACAAGCCGGATGCCGTAATGTAAACCGGACAAACTCCTTCATATGCTCCTTGTACCCTGTGGTTAGCAGCCCGTTTGTGTGGCTCCTGTACATCCAACTGCGGTCTGTCTCCATTTCTGTAGCGCGGATAATTAGAGGTGGGGTTGTCACTCGGATAATTGGCAAAGTCAATGTAATTGACTGCTGAAAAGGTAGGGCCCTATCCCATTCGCAAAACAGGCGCCCCGTAACTCGGCCACGATATATGCCTAGTAACGGAGAAAAATATTCGGCAGCCTTCCGGCGCCGTTCTCCTTTAGTGCGATATTTAGTATATGTGTTGTAACGCTAATTATATATTCCACGAGGAATAAGCGTTACAAAACATATACTATACATCAACCCGGAGAACAAACGCTGGAAAACAACCGAATATTTTTCTACCGCTACTAGACATATATGGTTTTTTGTGATCGAGTTACGGAAGCACCAGGTTTGCGAACTGTACAATCCCGTGTTGTTCAATCTCTCGAACACACGGGACGAGAACTCTATGGCTAGGTTTACGATTTTATTCGGTGGGAATAAAATCGAGTTTTATTTAGGCTGAATATTGTAAATAAAATATATTTCAATTAAAATAAATCAAAATAAGCGATAAAACCTACTTGTTGAAGGGCAGAACCGCAAACAGAAAGTGAAACGCCCGGATCACTCGGAACAACGGTGCGCGGCTATCAAGGGCTATCAGCGACTGTCAGAGAATGCAAAGCTATCATATTAAATAAAAACACGTATTAATAAAATTTTTCTACTAAAAATTTCAGCAGAACTTCCCCTAAAAATGAGCATCACCCATTTTTCAGGGAAATCCTGCAAGCAAATTAAATAGCACAATCCAACAAATCATGCCACATATAACCTATTACTTCAATTAATATTTTAAATCTTTGACAAAAAAACTTTAATATTTTAAATGCATTCAAATAAAATTTAATTAACCTAATTAATAAAACTAATCCTAATCCTAATCAATCAATTAAACTAACTTAACAATTTAACTTAATCAACCAATTAGACTTAATCAACCAAATTAATCTAACTTAACAATTTAACCCAATTAATCGAAATCTAAACCTAATCCTAATCCTAATCAATCAATTAAACTAATTAACTTAACAATTTAACTTAATCTAACTTAACAATTTAATCCAATTAATCAATAAATCTAAAATAAATTACGTAATCAATTTTTAGAACTAATTAATTTAAATAAATTATAAATCTAGATTACACCAATTAATCAAATATAATTCTAATTCATTAAATTAACTTAACATTTTAACCAAATTAATCAATTAACCTAATTTAACAATTTAACATAACTAATAAACTAATATAATTTAACATTTTAACCTAATTTAATAATTTAACCTAAACAATAAACAAACTTAATTTGACAATTTAACCTAATAAATTTCTAAAACTACTTAATATAAACTAATTAAAAAAACTAACCTTTAAGGGAGGAATAAAGGAACTCCGGCGGCGAAATCCAGCGGCGAACTCCGGCGGCAGGGAGACGAACTCTGGCAGCGGCAGGCTGACGAACTCCGGCGGCGGCAGGCAGACGAACGGTAGTGGTGGCTGCTGTCAATTTATAAAAAATTAAAAAAAATTAAAAACTAAATCTATTAATCATAACTAACCTAAAGTAGAGAGAAGAGAGGAAACCGGCGGCAGGCTGACGAACTCCGGCGGCGGCAGGCAGACGAACGGCAGCGGCAGGTGGCTGCTGTCAGTTTATAAAAAATTAAAAAAAATTAAAAACCTAATCTATTAATCATAACTAACTTAAAGTAGAGAGAAGAGAGGAAACCGGCGGCAAACGAACGGCGGCAGGAACTGAAATAGGGAACTGAATGGCGGCAGAAATTAAGGTAATGGGTTTTGAGAGAAAATGAAGCGCACGGTCTGAAATAGGGTAAGATTAGCGACAGACAATAGTCTGTCGCTAATCTATTAATATCCGTCGCAACTGTAAGTGAAACGCCCCGTTTCACTTACAGTGAACTTTGCGACGGACTACTATTTCCGTCGCAAAATTGCGACGGACTACAATGTCCGTCGCAATTTTGCGACGGAACGGCCAGTCCGTCGCAATAATTTGCACCAATAATTGGCAGGATACTCCCCGCCAAATTTTGTGACAAACTAATGAACGTTGCGACGGACTGGCCGTCGCAAATTACGGCAGGGAGTCTCCAGCCCAAAATTTTGACATAATTAGGGACGGATATACGTCCGTCGCTGATTCCGTTGCAAAAGAAGCAAATTAGCGTCGGAAATTTAGGCCGTCGCAAATTTTCGTCGCTAATTTGCTGTTTTCTAATAGTGCGACTGCCGGAAACCAGCACCTGTTGCGGATTACCTCAGCAACCGGACCACCTCCCGGCCGCCGGAAACCACCCTACCAGTGGAAGATCTCTTTTTCTGTTTAGACGAAGAAGATATCTGACAGAAGGAGAGGGAAGGTAGTCCGGCGATTGAGAGGTGGTCCGGCGGCAAGTCATGGTTGAAGAAGAGGATAATGAAAAAGAATTTTTTTTCAAAAAAAAATTATGTGTAAAGTTGAGGGAGTGAATTGCATAGAGTAATATGATATTTAATATGTGAGTTAGGAAAAATCCGGCTGCCATGTGGCTCCCGGGCAATCCACATGTGCAAAAAATTTCAAAATTTGAACTTTTAATACAAATTGCTAAAGATAGTGCTATTAAGATTTGTTTGCTCATATTTTGTCATAGGGAATTAATTCGCTATAAAAATAAAACATTGAGATTTGTTTACCAATATCCCTAATCTTTTATTTGTCATTTAATTGGCACTATGTGAAGTTTTTTTTTAACCATTTAGTATTTAATTATTATATTTAAAATTTGAGACAGAAATCTTTATGTATCATTATTTTTTTATTGAACTTTTACGTAGTCATGTATAGTAATCGAATTCAAGAATTTTAATTAAGATATAATGATTTTATAGCAGATAAAAACCTTGATTAATTTTTTTTCTTTTGGAATGAAGATATGATCAATTTTAGAAGAAATACAAATTGATGATCTGATTTGAGAATGCTATAGACATGTTGAAGCACATGATTTTCTATAAATAACATTTTATACATTCAATTGTATAAAGAACTTATTTTACATGAAATTTCATACAAATTAATATCTCTTCCCGGATTCTCCCATTGAAGAAGTTCCTGAATTCCCTTCTCAATCTCTCTTGCTTCTTTTATTAAACTGTTCATGAAAAACCCTAAAGCACCCAAATACAACACCATTTCACCTTTCCCCTCCTTATCTTCAACCGCACGCAACTCATCAACAACTTCCTTTG
Organism: Mercurialis annua; assembly: GCF_937616625.2. Lineage (NCBI taxonomy): Eukaryota > Viridiplantae > Streptophyta > Magnoliopsida > Malpighiales > Euphorbiaceae > Mercurialis > Mercurialis annua. Next base: position 48,909,429 of record NC_065570.1, on the reverse strand, counting down.
AATGTTGAAGAAAAGATTCAATAATTTTCTTGATCTCATCATTTTCCTTTAATCCCGAAACAAAAATCTTCGAGCCGGGCGAATTTGATCCGGACTCGATATCAAAAGAAATTTTGTTTTTCTCCAACTCCTTATCAAGAATTGCCAAGGATTTCACTAAAGTGAATTCCTCTAAACATTTAACTAAAGAACCAACCATTTCTTTAAAAAGTTCAAGATCACCATCTAATTTACTTAAATACCCCTTCCAGGAAACCCCATATTTTGTTGATTCTTGTTCAAGAAACCCAATAGCATGGGCACTAAAAAGTAGAAGATCCACCATTTTTGACAATGACCCAATTAGCTTACTATAGCAACCACTATGAAAAGGCAAAAACCAGAAGTGGGGTTCTGCATCAGCTTCTCCAATAAATTTATTTAACTCACCAACTTCAAATTTTAGCTTCTTTTGATTCTCTATAAGCAAATAACCTTTGTTTGTACCAGTTTCAAGGCTTATTGAGTCAATACAAGTAGACATAAACCCTAAACTTTTAGTAAGTTGAAGTTTAGCTAAAGAAGCTGCTCTCGTTGGTTGTAATAAAAGCTCCACCATAATTGAGCAAGATAATCCAATAAAAGTTTCAGTAATTCTAGCTATAGCAAACTCACTTGGCTGTCCAAAATTTTTCCGACCCAAAATTAGTACGGCACCTATAGCAGCCGAAATGCCACCGGCTTGACCGTACATTTTGCTCCGTCGTAAAAAGCTGGTCAGAATGAACCATGGGAGAAGAGATAAAAATCTTACCGGCGAGTATCGCTCGAAAACGAAACATCCCAACACTCCATAGACAGTTCCTAAAACCGTCCCTTGTGCTTTAACGTTCGATACTTTAAATGTCGCCTCCCGCGATGCAGCTAGACTAATTGCTACGGGTAATCCAGCCCAGAAACCATTTTCTTTACTGTATAATAAACCGAATAGAATCGCTAATCCTAACGAAAGCGAACATTTTAACGCTGGCATAAGCCTTTTCGGCCTTGAATTCACTGCTAAAATGCTCTGGAAGATGTTAAAGAAACGATTCGGGTTCTTGCTCGAAGAATCAGCGGTTGATTTCTCATTTTCCGAGGCTGGTTTCGGTTTGAGAAATATTGGTTTGCAGTGGAGGAGTTTAATGCAGAATAAGAAGAACAAGGAGGGTAAATTTTGGGTGGTTTGTGGGATTATTTGAAGTGTTTGGAGGGACTCATTAATGGCTTCAACATTTGATTGAGGAACAGTTAAAGAATCACAATTCTTGATTTGTTTTAGTGTAAGGGTCAAGTGTTCATCTAATAACTTTAGATTCTGTTTGCTTTCTGCTTCTGTCATTTTTATTGGAAGTGCGGAGATTTCAGTTAAAGCTATTTCCATTCCTTTCAATGGAGTTTCGAGTTCTTGTAATTTCTGTCCGGGATTCGTGTAATAATGTCTCAAAAAGTTGAATGGTAGTCTCTCCCATTTCACGCTTCCCTGTTAACAGTTAAAGAAATATATTAGCAACATTTTAAATTATAATTTATTAAAATAAAATGAGTATTAATTAATAATAGTACTATATATTTTAATAATATGTTACTATAAGTATATTTATTTTAAAAGAATGTGTTGATATGTAAGACGCCATATTAAATGACGAGTGTTATAGTATCGATGGCCACTGAATATATGTGATCAATGTGACGTCTATATTTTAATTTTTAAGAATATACTTACATTCGGAATCATATCATATTGAAAATTGACGACTTATATATTTTAAATAGAATTTAAATTTTAGAAAATATTTTAATACAGATTAAAATTTATTTTTAAGTTGGAATACTGAATTAAATTTAAAATTGAATACCCCTAAGAAACAAATGTAAGCTAGCTTGCACTAAAAATAAGGGGCGAATAAATTACTTGGTATCGTTTGATAATCTGCAGAAGTTTGGATCCAGAAATAGTGAGGGATTTAGCCTGAGCAAGAGATGATAAAGCTAATGCACCATCTTTTTCGCAGAATGCCTTCACATATAGCTTCAGTCTCTCGGAAACATTTTCAGCAAGCAGTTTGCAATTATCTTTTACCTGCAACACACAATTTAATTCTTAATTAACCATCAAAGTACGTATCAACATCTATACAATCACATATTTATTTTATTTTATATTTAATAAATTAAATAAATAAAAATTGTAAAGATTAATATTATATTGAATGGCCAGTCAACATATAAAATAATACCCGTGCTTTTATGCAGAAAATTATGGCAGGTTATAGGTTCGATCCTCAGCACAATTTGTTATTTTGGCTGAACTAACATAAAATTATATCTCTAATATATAGTAACTCCTAACTTAGCTGGTCCTATAGTCGATCTTTTGATAATTAATATATATGGTGAACTAAAATTTATTAATTAATAAAATTATTAATTTATTAAATACTTTATAAAATATAATATTCAAATTGATTCTTTAATTTTTTTATTAATTAACAAAAATTATTAATTTATTAAGTATTAATTATCACAGAATTTACTGTATTTTTAATAAAATATAAAAATATATCACTCTATGTGGATTGTGAGTCACATCGACAGTTTCATATGTGCTGCCACGTGGAAATACAATATCTTTGTCTTTGTATGCATTGCCTCCAGGTGTTATAATTTATCAAACATTCATGAATGCACCGAGCAATGAAGAGAAAAAGATTGTATTCAAATTTTGCCACTAACTAACAAGACAAAAATAAGTAATAATTAAATTTAAGTATGTAAGATGGTTATCGCTCAGAGTCTTTCATTTCTTGAGAGCGTTTGTAATTTATGCAAATTATTTTTCATTATTTCATGTTATGGTGAAAATATTTTGATCATTTCAGAGTTATTTTTTTAATGATTATTAATAATAATAAAACTTAATTTATAGTAAATCTTAACATATTTTAAAATTACAGTATTTATTTTAAATTTTATTGACAAATTTTAACAAATAATAATTTGAAAGAAATGAAGATACCTCCCAGCAAGCGAGTCGTGGATAAGGCAAGATCAAAGCAAGAACACAAGCCAAAACTCCAATGGCAGTACTGGCAGCAACATGCAGAGTATGCGCCACAGCTTCCGTCTCAACGCCATTAATAAAAGCAATCACGTACACTATCACTATTTGCCCTAACGCTATTCTTTTCGCTATCAAATGCGTCCCTTCCGGCAGCGCCACCACAAAACCACCTAAACCTACCGCCAACGCCGTCGTCCCACTCGTAAACCGCCCCGGCCCAATCAACCACAGGCTCAGCACGGCCGGAACTAGGCTCTGCACTGTCGCATAAAGCGCTAGCCAGCAGCAGCGTAGTGTGTCCCCTAGGGTTGCGTCGGTGACTATGAGTATCACAGTGACGTAAGAAAATGCCGGAAACGCTACTTGTCGGCGGAGAGACTCTGGGCCGTAGAGAGTGAGAACGCCCACTATTGTACATGCTAGCCCCGTTCTTAAGGCGGTGGCTAGGCACCACCGCCACATGACTCGGGTGTGATCGGCGACTGAGCTGACCAGAGCCGGCATTTTTGATCGGAGATGAGAAATATAGCGAGGAGGAAGAAGAAGGAAGAGTGTGGAATGAGACGAGGGGTTTGGTGAGGGGGAGTGGGGGTTTATGTAATGAGAGAGATTTAGAACCACGGATTAAATGTGGGGCCCATGTGTTGTTGTTTAATTGGGTGTTAGTGGAATGATGTAAGATTTTTCAAAATGTTGTACTGAAGGTACTTGGTGTAAGGAATAAGGGAATATTTAAGAATTTATGACATGGAATAAATAATGATAGATTCTTTTTATATACAGTAATTAATGATGGAATTTTGATACAAGTGGCTTAGCTTAATTTGCTTAAGAGCTAATTTATCACTCAAGTGACTATATTCCAATTTCTTTTTTTAATAATTAAGGAGTGGAAGAGCGCTCAGAGGAATAATCAGTTTCACAACCTAAATCTAATTAAAATAATTTGTATGCATATTATTTAAAAAGATTAATAAATAAAATATAAATTTTTATTTTCATATAGTAACATATTATTACCGTTCAAATGAAAACATCGATCATAGTAATTTTTCATAATTGTATTTATTTTAAAAATGAAGTTTATTTCTTGTATTATATAGAAATATTATTTTCATACATTATATATTATTTATATTCATATATTTTTCAATATTCAATAACTATATTTAAATCCACTAATATCATATCAAATTAACCCAAGAAAAATATAATTTTTCTTTGAAATAGAAAGTTACTTTTGTAATTAGGTGTTGTATTACACTTATCGACAAGTTGGGCTGCATAAAAGCAATGTAATTGCTCTACACTTACCAACCCACAAATTAAAGCTGATAATAAATATGGAATAAATAATAGATTAAGCAGTCAAATGTATATTTATATACGTAAATCTGATCTTCGATAAACTTAAAATATTTTCATGTCTAAGATAACCTACTTTAATTTACTTTATATGCGTTTACCAGTTTTTGTTCCGCCGAAAGATCATTGCTAATTTTGTAGAGACGTTTGAAATTTGAAATTTGTACATTAAAATATAGATGTTGTACGAATTAAGGTGTAAAAATTTATTTATTTTGATTATCTTTGATATGTAGACTTTTTTTGTAATATTAATAATTAATGTTTAAATGTTAGTATAAATTTAAAATTGCCTATTAAATTTAAGAATAAATGATCTTAAAATTACATTACAAATGGTTCAAAGGGAGATGTGTGAGATGATACTATTAGCTTTCCAAATGTTAATAAATATAATATTTCTTTAAATTTCAAATACTTCTTGTTCAACCTCCTAATTAGAAATTTACTTTATTTTTCTTATGTTTTTATCTGTATACCCTTTATGACAAGAGCGAAGAATTATTTTTATTTACTCCATGGAAAAGTTATATTTACTCCATGGAGAATTTTAATTCTCAACACTGAAATTTCACATTCAAATTGTAAAGAAAAAGAGTGATCTATATATATAGTTTACAGTTCAGTTATTAATTAATTTTTTTGAAATTAGTTATTACATTAATTTAAACTATATATTTTGAATCAATGCTTAATGTTTGAATTGTTATAGATATATAGTAGCAAACTGGTTATGGAGAAAAATACATCAATTAATATGTTAAGCTTATTTGTTGCTATAAAATTAGTCCGCAAACATCAAATTAATAAAATATAATGCAATTTCATGATAATTAACTCGCACAAAATTTATTTCAGAAAACAAATCACACAAAATTTGATAATAATCTCTGTTTTTTACGAAAATAGTTTGGAATATTAATAAACTTCTGAAAATGAATATTCATATCCATTTAATTATTGAATTGAGGATAGACTCGAATGAATGAAATTAAAAACAGACATTTTATTGTTCAACATTGATTGCCAAAGCATTTCAACATTAATCATCTATAAAACGACAGAAGCTTTGGCCTCACTTTCTTAGGGTTTAAGGGAAAACGTTTATATCAAGGAATACAACTCCATTTCAAACATGAGATCAACTTTTCTTGAAAAATGGAAATAAAGTTCAATAAAAGGTTACCCTCTTTGACTAATCCAATCCCAAAAACATTACTACTATATTAGATCATTTGCATAAAATTATAAAACAAATTACACGATATATTGTGATCATTAAGCAGCAAAATGAGCTTCTAAACGCTTTATTTCAGCAATGTTTAGATATTAAAAAGAGAAACCAGAAGATTTTGATGAGAGATAATGGAGTAGCATCAATCGTTTAGCATGTGATACCATTCGGTCATGTCTTTTCAGAAAGCGAAAATATCATTTCTCAAAGGAAACATCTGCAAGTAGTTTGTGGAAAGCATTGGAGGAGAAATTCTTAAAAAAGAACAGTCAGAATAAACTTCACATGAAGAAAATGATGTTTCGGTTCACTATCTCCCAGGTACTACTACGAATGAGCACATCACAAATTTCAACCAATTACTAGCCGATTTGTTGAATTTGGAATATATGACGTTTGATGATGAAGATTTGACTTTTTGATGTTGTTGGGATCACTTCCTGAAGAGTTTGAGTTTCTTGAAACTACTCTCTTTCATGGAAAAGTTGGTGTGTCTCTTAGCGAAATTTGTGCTGCATTATATAGTTATAAATTGAGAAGAAACCATAAGAAAGAAAACACTAGTAGTGCAGCAGAAGCTTTGATTGTTAGAGGCCGTTTGAAAAGCCAAATAATTGGAAAGGAAGAGAGATCAAAATCCCAACCATAGAAAGATGAATGTGCCTTTTGTCGAGAGAAAGGACATTGGAAAAGGAATTGTCCCAAATTAAAGAATAAAGGCAAGACTGATAAAGAGAAAGCTGAGTTTGTTTCGAACAGAGCTGAGTGTGACGATGAAGATTCAGATCTTTCATTATTTGTTGTGTCATCGGTAAATACTCCTACTGTATGGCTTATAAATTCGGGTTGTTGTCATCATATGTGTCACAATCAGGAATTGTTTGTTGAATTCAAAGAGCTAGAAGGTGGAATTGTTTACACAGCAAGTGGCAATCCTTATTTGAGAAAAGGAATTGGTTCAATTCACTTGAGAAACCATGATGGGTCAATAAGGATTTTGAAAGATGTTCGTTATGTGCCGAGTTTGACGAAGAAGCTCATTTCTGTAGGAGTCCTAATTAAAGGGCTTTGTTGTGACTGCAGTAAATGGAGTTATGAAGGTATTATCTGGTGCACATGTTATCATGAAATGAATTCGGAAGAACAATAACTTGTATTACTATCAGGGTAATGCAATTATTAGGCCAGCTGTAGTAGCTTCTAGTGATCATAATGAGCTAGAAGAAATCAGTCTTTGGCACTGGCGTTTGGGGCATGATGATGGAAAATTCTTGATGGTTCTCGCAGCTCAAGGTTTATTGTAGGGACTACGTCCCTATAATTTGATATATGAAAAAGGATTTCCGAACAAGAATGATATTAGCTATAAGGCAAAGTTGATAGCTAAAAGCTATGTTTGGACATAGGGAATTGAGGCTATCTCTCGAGTTGTTAAACATTCTTCCATTAGAATTTTGTTGGCCTTAGTAGTACATTTGAATGTGGAACTATTTCAGTTGGACAAGAAAATTGAATTCTACAATATACTTTGAATATTGTGGATATTGGTCTCATATTTGGCCAGGATAAGAAACATGGCCAATATGTAGTTGGGTACAATGATTCAGACTACGTTGATAAACGGCGATCGACTACAGGCTTTGTGTTCACGCTAGCAAAGGTGTCATTTAGTTGGAATTCTACCTTGCAGTAAATAGTTGCTTTGTCTACCAAGGAGGTAGATTACATGGCAAGTGCAAAAGTTGTTAAGGAAGCAATTTGGCTTCATGGGTTTCTTGGTGAATTGGAAACTGAAGAGAAGAATGTAGAGATACATTGTGATAGTGAAAATGCTATCCATCTGGCAAAGGACCAAGTTTACCATGTAAGAAAGAAGCACATTAATGTTCGATATCATTTGTTATCAGAGGTTATTGAAGAAGGTGGTGTCCTACTTCAGAAGATTTTGACCATGGAAACTCCTGATGATATGATGACAAAGATTGTGAAAGTAGTCAAGATCAAACATTGTTTGAATTGAATTTGTATTCTCAATATTTGAATTTGAATTTGACCCGGCCCATGCGATACGTGAGGGAGGATTGGATGCTCTGCTCGGTCATGCTATGCGTGAGGGAGAGTGTTGAAGTGGGATCATCCCACATTGGTTGTGTGTGTGTACTTGACTGCTGCAGTTGAGAGTTGGCGCTTTTGAAGCGTAGTTGAAGGTACTATTGAAGATAGTCTGAGATGGTAGAGAGAAAATTCGTCAAGGTGGAGATTTGTTGGATATGAGTCATTTTAGACTTGTGCCACATTGTTTAAAAAAAAGACTTGCAATTGTTGAACTATAATATAGTATAAAAATCTCATATTGCTTAGGAGTAGAGGGGTGAGGACTTCCTTAGCCTATAAAGGGGAGCTTTCTCTACCCATTGAAACTCATCCCACAACAAACCTGATAAACTCCTAAGGCTTAATTGGTTCTCTTTCTAGTTTGTATTATTTTACAAACGTTAGTGGAGTATTTTGATAGTGCCCGAGGATGTAAGCCGGTTGTTTTTGGCTAAACCTCGTTAAAAGGTTGGTGTTTTCTTTATTATTTATTTATTAGCTAACGCTTAGACAAGTTGGAGTTATATATTGTAAAGTTAGTTATATCATGTTTAATTCTGTCTAGGAGGTTGCTATTGAAGTGGTCCACTTGTGAGCCTACAATCTGTCCTGGGAATTTTTTTGGTATAACTAATTAGCATAATACGTAATTCGCTAGCATAATCGATTGAGTTTCCGCAACAATTATCATAACTCACGAAATTGACAAATCGGACAGTCGAAAGTATCTTTTAGAGATAACTTTTTTCAGTGTTGTCATAGTTCTAGATATATAAAACTATTTTACCCTGAAAATATTATTCTTTTTTACATAGGTTGTTTATGTATTTTTGTAAAAAGATAAAAATTACTCATGAAACTAACATAAAAAAGGGCTGAATAATCAATTCAAAATTTTAAGTTATCAAATAAAAAATTAAGAATAATATTATCATTTCTAATAAGATTATTTTTTTATTATATTAATTTACGTTAGTAGAAAAATGATTAATTTCTACAAATTAATTTTAGAGCAAATTACTCTAAGATTTCTCTCATATGCCATAATTCACAATTGTTTACCTCTGTTTGGAAATCAAACGATTTGATACCTCAGTTTTATTTTGCAAACACTTACAACCATCAGTTAAATATAAATATTAAATTGTTAACGAAATTAAATGTGCAAAAGCAAATCGTTTAAAAATGAGATATCAAATTGTTAGCATAGTTGACAATGAGGTGACAAATATTTAACATAATTGACAGTGAGGTACCAAATCGTTTGAAAATAAATATCAAATTATTAACGTAACTACCAGAAGCATTCTGTTGTTGACGGAATTGAAAATGAAATATCAAATTATTTAATTTTTAAATAAAAAATATTAAAATATAAATTATAATGAATATGAAGAGTCTTAGAATAATTTGTTTTTAATTTTATCTTTATAAAGATTATACTATCTATATGAGAACTAAAAGATTTGTATTACATATAATAGCCTATAAATCTGAATAAGTAAGAGTCAGAAAAGTCCACTTAATCAATTAAAGTAATTTACTTATTTACGACCAATGAACTATAACTTATACAATATGAGTATTCACAGCAAACTGCTAGATTATAGAACCAATTTTTTTACAGTTCTCCTTCTAAATTATAAAAAATAAAATTTACTTATTTACATATTAGGTTAATCATAATCTAAATATTAAAGGATTGGTGTACTACAAAAAATACTGTATTTGACCAATGGGGGTTGGTCCAAGTGGTAAGCGGCTTGATATCGCTTAAGCAAGGTCTCGGGTTCGAGTCCTTGTGAATGCAGAAAATTTCCACTGGCAGACTCACCCACCATGCCAGGTGCGCGACGCGGGTCGGATCCGAATTAGTCAAGGCGAAACCTTGGAAATCGGATGGGCTTACCAAAAAAAAATATATTGTATTTGACAAGTAATTCATTTTTCGCTGTTAAAAAACATTTTGTAATAATAATTTTGAAAGTTGCCATCAATTAAGTTATAAGCAGCATTTGATAGCAAATTTTATTGCTAATTACTTAAAATAATATTTTATTAGCAATAATATTACAATTTTATTTTTATTGTTATATATTAATAGTAATAATTTTAGCACAATTAACAATAAAAATATTTGCTACAGATTCCAATATTTCTTACAGTGGCGTATCAATGAGATCTCAAATTTCCACTCTCATTATTATAAGAAAGGGAAATTGATCCATAAAGCAATAAACAAATTTCTTATAGTACATCAATTTATTGGAGATTAAACACGAGGATATATATAGTTAAAATTACTTTTTTAAAGCAGTCTAAAATACTAACAATATCATCCGATTATAGATCTAAATAATGCTACATCATTAATATCTCCAATGAACAATGTTGGATTAATGGAAATCTAGAACAAAAATTCAGGATATAGTTTCCAATAATGGCTAATGGCCAAGAATTAGCAAGATAATAACACTAAAGTTAGAATCTCACAAAATCACTTATTTAAAAAAAATTAAATACCGAAGTCTCTATAATTGAAAAATAGACTTTGATCTTGGACAACCCAAATTTTTTTAGGCTTTGATCTTGGACGACCCAACTTAATTAATTAAATATTGAGCAATGTATTTTATTTATTCAAGTTTCAAACGTGTTACTTATTCACGCTTCAAATTCAATAGATATTCATATACAAATTATAATACAATTATGGTCACCCAACATATTAAGATGAATTAATTATTTACTATTTGGTCCATTACAAAGTCAAGTAGCTAGCCATGTCAGCTCAAGCAAATTAAATTTCAAAGCCATAAAAAATATATATATATAAGGATAGGCAAATTTGTTATTCTGAATGTCTTAATATATAATTTTTTTATATTCCAATTTAATATTAATTTTATATTTTATTATTTTAAACACTTTTATTATACTCTCTGTAAATTTGATTTTTTAAATTTGATTTTTAATCTCAAAAGATAACTAATATTTTTAAAACATAAAATTAGTGACATGTTGAGAATATTTAAATAATCAAATCAATATAATAAAAACAATAAAACACAACCTATTCATTTTTCATCTATTAATAGGAGGAAAAAAATAACAAGCAATTACTGCGTAGTTTCAGAAAACAAAAATACATTTCTATGCAAGTAAATCACATGAATTAAATAAATAATAACCACATCAAATGCAGAAGTGTGAAAGTGGATTTGCCCTAGATTTCCACTTAAGTTTGTTTATAGTACTTCTTCTTCTTCTTCCATTCTTCAAACTTTGTGATCTTTGAAGAGAAGGAAGGGTCAAGTAGGGCACAGATAATGAAGATCTTGTCAAAATAGAAATCATTTCTCTTAGTGCATCAAGTTCGTTAAAGCAAAACTTAAAAGCTACAAATTTCTCCTAATATGTGTAATGAATAATTTATTTCTCTTTTTTTATTCAATTATCCCAAGTTCGTTAAAGTAATGAGGGCATCAATTTCCTATTCTTGTCTCTAAAATTTAGGTGCCCTAATTTTTGCTTACGTTGTTTAAAGAGCACATGCTTAGGGGACGGAAACCCTTAAACTATAGGATAGACTCCAGTCCGAACTGAGATTGAATTTTTTTAAAAAATAAAGATAATTTAAAAAAAATTAGTGATAGATTTATAGTAAATTTTAGGGTAAAGTGGATTTATCTCACACAACCGATATGCCACGTCATTTTTACAACAAGTCAATAATCATTTGCGATAGGGAATCTTTATTTATTATTAATTTTTTATCATTAAACATTTGCACATGGCTAACGCCTCATTGATTTGTTGCACGAATGATATGGCGCAACCATTGCATTGTATAGTTATTCGGTAAAGTGAGGAAAGTTAAATCTGAATAGTCAAAAAACTAATAATGGGTTAAAAAATAAATTCGGATAGAATTTTTTTCTTTTTTGATGAATAAAAAAACAAAGGTCCGAGGGTGCACAAATGCTTGCTTATGCCATGGGCAGTTATAATGGAGAGAGCATAGATTCACAATACATATATACAGCCCATTGCACTTACTTTGTGTAGCATGACATCAAAAAAGAAGTTAGGTTAATGAAGAATTTTTTAATTCTTTAGAAAGATAAATAATACTAGATATTAAAATATATAATGTTTTGGTGGGATCTAATGCAAGATTGATATTGAAAACTACTATTAATTATAGCAATGTTTCTGATTACAGTCAATTTATTGGTTTCTTGAATCATCATATAAATATTTTTATTTCTATGCACACTGACTAAATAATGTTTTTCACCAACTTAATGCAGCCAGATCGCTAGCTAGCTAGTTTTTTTTTCTTCTCTAATTTGTTTAGCTAGATTAAAGATAGTAGCCACCAGTTAGTGAATACCAGTATCTTCTTGGTTATTTATTGGTCATTTTCACACATTATAATGGAATAATAATAATTTGTAAGATTTAGTTGGACTGATGTTTATAGCTTAGCTAGATATTTATATATATGAAAGATATGTATATATGAAAAGATATATAATGTATTACATAAAAATATGTAATTTGTATCTATGGGGTTTAATTCTACATTAATTAAAAATGACTAATAATCAACAATGGCATCCCAACTTAAGAGATCCTATCACAAAATCTCAACTTTTAAAAGTATTACTAAACCCTCTAAGTTTTATGTAATTAACCGGTAAACCATTTTCGCCCCAAATGCCCTAAAAACAGCTCCAGCTGGAAATGACCATAATATTTCTAAAGTCATAAAAAAAAAATCAAATAAACCCTATTTAACCAAACCTAAACACACTAATCCAACCAACCAATCAAATTAAATATAAACCAACCAACCAACCATCCATCCAACCAATCAAATCAAATATAAATCAATCATCCAATTAAATCAAATCTAAATCACTTTATCTACCCATCTAAATCAAACTAATCAACCAAAAACCGCGACCCACTGTCACCACCTTTTTCTAGTCTCCGCCACCCATCCATCATCGGAAAAAAATCTATCTATGTTTGATCGGATAATTGGTTTATGTTTGATTTGATTGGTTGGTTGAGTTAGTGTGTTTAGGTTTGGTTAGATGGGATTGATTTGTTTTTTTATAACTTCAGAAGTATTTTGGCTATTTTCTAGTTAGGAACGGTTTTTTGGGCGGTTTTGGGACAAAAGGAATTTACTGACCCATTAGTTTTAGATAAAACTTAAAGGGTTCAGTGAATATTTTAAAAGTTCAAGAAATTTTATGATAGAACGTTTTAAATTGGAGTTTGGTTATTATTAGCCTTAAGAAATGCATATCCATGATGTGAAGTAAAAGATTTGAAGAAGCCGTGACGCCACCACAGGCAACACCACAGCCGTGGTATAGTTTCTGGCAAGCACGATAGTAATTTTTGTGTGCCGACTGCCGAGTTCAATTTCTAATATTATACCTAGTGTCTTCTAAAAAAGCACAATATTATTCCTATTGTTTTTAGGATTTAAGAGCATGGAATTTACATATTAAGATTTTTTGAGTAATAAATTAATTTGGGTGATTAAAATTTTAAATATTGGAATGTATTTCTAACATTCTACTATATTTTTTATTTGATATATTATCAATAAATTATTTATTCATTCATCCGTAGACATATATACATATAGACAGTTATTGAAGCACATAAATTTATAAGTTTATTGTTTTTCAATTAGTTAATATATCCGGTTTTGCTGCGTCTAATTAATTTCTCAACTGTATAAATACTTACAAAGAGACTATAAAGATTAAATGTTTAAATATGAAATTTTCGAAAAAAAATTAGCTAACGATCTAAGTAAAAAATTTATCTGTAAATTCAATTAAATTTTTTTATTGCTATAATTTTAGTATAATATCATGGATTGTTCAATTTCACCTATGTTATAGGTGTTCTCAATGATAAATTATTCAAATTCAGATTAAATTAAAAATTATATATCCATATCTTTAAATTATAATCTTAGTTTTGCACTTTTATACATATGACTTAAAAATTATTTTTTTAGTGCAATTTATCACATGTCAATTGACTAATTTTTAGAAATTAAATTAAAATTGTGGTAACTGTTTTAAAAATTAAGGCCAATATAATTGAAATAAAAACAATTGGTTTGATCGATAAACAAGTTAAAAAATAATACTTTTTATTTATTAGCCAGAATAAAAAAAATTACCAAATGCATAGAGTTTTTTTTTCCGCTATTAAGCAATGATATTCTGAAATCTTATAGAATTACTATAAGTTTTTTTTTTGAATTGAGGCTAAAGTAATTGAAATTGAAATTATTAGTTCTTTGTATAAAAAATCATATGTAAATAGTTTCAAATTTAGATTTTTTTATACTAATATTGAGTTTTATTATAAGTTAAAGCTATCAAATTAAATCAATAATTTTAAGTTTAATTATTTTAAAATATTTGATATTTTTTATTTATATCTCAATTTTTTAAAAGTGTTAATTTTGATAAGTGAATTTCATTTGTAATCAAAAAAAATATTTATCTATTTATTTATTTTTTGATTTATGGTTTATTTTTTTATTTTTATAAGTGTTAATTTTTACTGAAGAATGGATCCATAAATAAAAATAATAAAAAACTGTTTAAGAAATGGAAAATTTATTACAATTAAAATAATATTATCGACACTAGATTACAATTGTTTAAAAAAAAATATAGAAGAAAAAAAGTTCAATAGGTGTAATATTTATTAAGCATAACTTTATGAATAGTTTTTTTTTTCTGAAATATAAATAGGTTTTTAATATAGCGATAAGTTATCAAAGCATGAGCTTGTCATATCTGTTGGCTATCCGAAAGGTCACTACTTTACGTGTCTTCACTTCACAAACATAATAAACTATATATTATATCACAAACCACACAATAAACTATATATTATATCACAAACCACAAATATTATTTTATATATATATAAATATAAATTGGTGACGTTAAACTTTAAGTGCATGCAGCAGCAAGGAGGCAGTAGTAACCCCACTTGAGAAATTCTTACAAAAGTTATAAGACCTAATATGTTCTTATCATTCATATAATAATAATAATAATAATAATAATAATAATAATAATAATAATAATAATACAATAATTGATTTTTGTTTTCTTTTTCCTTTTTAGTCAAGTGGTGGAATATCTCATGCGGCACTTGACTCATGAAGTCACTCTGAAATCTGAATCTTTGTGACTTTTAATTTGTCATTTTATTTTAATATCGTCATTATGGATGCAAACAAAAAAATTGGATCTATCTATTTATTGTGGAGGACAATTGATTTTCAGAATTCAGAATATTCGAATTATCGTATTATTTTATTCTAATGATTAAACTTATTTAATTCTGCTAATTATTAAATTTTACTTTCATTTTGTTGGGAGATTTTTTGATAAAATAATATATAGAAAAGCTTTTTTTTTAATTTGAAAATGTATAATTTATTCTAAAAATTTTATGCCAGATAAAATTATTATATAAATCATAAATATTTTAACAGAAACAAATAAACATATAATCTATATTTTTGTATGTGTTTTTAATGTAAAAAATAGCTACTTTTAATTAAAAATGGTCTCATTCATAAATGACAAGTCAACTACAAGAGTTTTAAATTTAATATTAAAGTTAATAACATATATGGCCAAGTGAATATAAATATTTTAAATTTAAATAATTACGACACAAAAATACTCGATTGATAACAATCCTAAAAGTAAGATCAAACTGTAAAAATCAAATTTGTCAAGCTAATTTTTCAAACTGAAATGCGGGAATATTCAAGTTTGACAACACACGTATTCTAGACGAATTCTAAACATAATCCATTAAATGATCTCCAAATAGCGTGAGAAGTTGAATTATAAAATTTGAAGTTTCATTTAAATATCAAAAGAATATACCTTCTAAAACTTTCTATTTGAAAAAGAAAACCAATCTTTATATACTACTAGAAAACTGCATTTTAGCAGCGGATTTTTCTGTCGCTAAAGGCTGAAACCTGTTGGTAAATTAAGTTTTCTGTTGGTAAAAGGCTAAAATCCGTCGTCAAATCAAAAAATTTCCGTTGGTAATTTTCTGTATATTGTCGATTATGCTTATCAAGTTTTCGATGTTCGACATGATTTCTTTTTGAATGGTCTTTTGTTCGTTTATGAAGGGCTTTAGGACCCTCTCTATTTGGTATCCACCATAATATCCAAGCCAATTTTCACGTGCGATCGAAAAAATCAGCATGAGTTAGGGATGACCGAGTGGGAGGTACCTCATGCCCATAATCGGCTATGTCATCCTCGTGTCCGAAGGTGAAGTCTTTATTTGAAGGACTGGTGGGAGGTACCCCATGGAAGGTGCTTTGGCTGATGGTACCACAGTTCTATCCTTAGCCATAATTTCTTCAATGTCTGAGTCAAAATCTTCAAGAAGTGTTTTATTTCTCCAATCAGATGAAGCATTGTTTATTTGAGTGAGTGTACTTTTGATCGTCTTTTAAGTCATTGATTTGTGTGCTAGTCATAAACTCATTTCCAATGGAGTTGCCAAAAGATGTTTGCGTGAAAATAATTCCAAACTCGAATCTTTGAATTTGCAGGTAGGTTTTATTTAGGTTTGATGCTTTAATCAGCTGTGCTTAAGTTCGGTTCAAAAGTCATAAAGTGTAACTCACAAGTCACAAGGGGTAACTCTGGAATTACGTACAAGTACAAGTCAATCCGGGAACATAAAGTTCAGGAGGGATTTGCTCGCATGTAGGTACTAATCCGGAAACCTAGGTTCAAGTAAGATCAGTGTTAAACTATAAGTAGGTTAAGGAACCCAAGCAGAATTAATGTCAAATATACTGCTAAGTTAAATTTACCAAAGATTAAGATAAAAAGTTTGAGTTCTGGTTTTTGGTTTGTTTGATAATTGATGTGTAAACTTTATTAAATGAAAATTAGCTATTTGTAGGGACAATCTCCTCAAATAGAAAAACCTATTCTAATAAGACTAAAACTCTAATAAATAAGATCTACTTTGGCTAAACTGCCTCATACCCAAAAAAGCCCAACTCAACTCATGTCATATTGTCGTAGTCTTAAGGATGTGAATAACTCGAGTAGTAGATGTTCTATCATGCAGAATATCATTTCTTTAAAAAAATTGATGATACTTTTTTTCCATTTTTTATACATGAGGTAAAATTTAATTATGCTAGTAGTTAATATTTAATAGTTAGATTTTTAAATTTTTAAATAGTTTAAAGCTACAGGTGCTACTGAAATTTAAAATTAAAATTTCAGAAATGCATTAAAAAATCCTAACCATGCTAGACCTCAAGTGGCTCTTAATTTGATATCCATACCGAGACAAAACCATGCCGTCTTCTACCTCTCAAAACCCTAAACCTCACCAAAACACCAACCCTAACCCTAGCCTCCCTCTTAACCATGTCATCTACTTCGAAAACTTCCCTAGGTCTTGGAATTACCTTAACCTTCAGACAGCCTTCGAGAAGTATAATTTATTCGGGAGAATTTCAATTGCGAGGAAACTTAATTCGGCTAATCGATGTTTTGGATTCTTACGTATCGATTCACAACTGGATATTGATTGGATTTTGTCAAGGATTAATATGATTTCTATCGGAAAATACAGTTTACGTGCTTTTGTTGCTAGGTTTCCACAGCCATCACCTAAAACTGCAGCTCCATCGATACAAACTGCACCCAGCCGAACAATCACCCAACAGTAGCAGAAACAACGTCTTCCCTATCATCCAGCAATCCGAGATAACAGAAGCTATGCAGATGTGATCAGCAAAAAATCCAAACCTAATATTCCAATATTATCTTTTCAAAAAGCTGGATTGAATGATGATTGGATTTCACGTTCTATAGCAGTCTGCATGGATTCAGCTAAATCTATCACTACTTTGGGAGAGTATTTATCTAAGTTGAAGATTAATTTTGAAAAACTCTCAATCCTCGGTGGTTCTGACATGTTAATTACATTCCATTCCCTGGAAGAGGCTGACGCTTTCATCAATACCAGACCCGGAGCCAACGAGGGGTGTATACAAGGCATTTGCAAAGCTGCAAATTTTCAGAAATCGTTTAACAGGTTAGCATGGGTGCATATTTTAGGTGTTCCTCTCCCATTATGGAGCGAAGAATTCTTTATGTTCATGGGCAATTCTATAGGCGAGTCGATTACGGTCCATCGCGATGTAATTTTGAAAGAAAGACTGGATGTAGGGGCTGTCCTTGTCTCTATTAAAGGAGACCGTATTAATCTCATTAAGAAGATCGATTTTAAAGGAGAATCATTCACTATTCAAATCCTGGAAACTGACCTTAGGGTTTCAGTTTATTCAGAGAATTATAACTCAGACTCGGATACTCTTAATTCATTTGAGGAATTGGATTCTACTTCAGCAAATGCAGCTGCTGTTGACCTTGAGGAACCCGCTACTCCAAATTCTATCTCTTCTCATTCTTCTTCTTCATCCTATTCTCATGTTTCAGATTCCTTAAACAGCAAAAAAATCTCTTCAGCAGGAAGAGATACCCTGATTGACAGCAAAAAAATCTCTTCAGCAGGAAGAGATACCCTCTTAGACAGCAAGAAAATCCATATTCTACCAGGGGATACCATCAAACCTTCAGAGTTATCACTTCCCCAGTTATCCATCGGTACACATAAAACACGCAGGCCATTCAAATCGATGGATAATTACGGTAATATTGCTCCTCTTTCAGAATCTTTGTTTGATACTGACAACGACATTTCAGATTCTAACATTCAATGCATGAATAATCAATTCCTGAATAATCAAAAAGAAGAATGTTTAATTCCAATAGATGAGGCTACTCTCACATGGAATGTTGGCAAGGCAGTGGGCCTTTTCAAAAATGATGATAAGGCTAAAATCATTCTGAAATTGACAGAAAACATTTCACAGGATATGGAACGGGATACATAACCTGTTTCTTGTCAGGATTTTATGCTTAAAATGTCGTTGCCTTTGAAATTCATCTCGTGGAATTGTAGAGGTGGATTGCTTAATCCTCATAAACAACATGCTATTCGATCTTTAATTTCAACTAATAATCTGGGCTTCATTGGGTTAATTGAATCAAAGAAAGAAGCTGTTGATGATTTCTTGGTTCGTAAATTATGGCCAAACTCTGATTTTGGCTACTCCTTTGTTTCGTCTTCAGGAGCATCTGGTGGTTTGATTTTAATGTGGAATTCTGTTCTTGTCAATTCAGTTAACATATTGCAGGGGTCAAGATGGTTATGTATGGACTTCATATGGTTTGGTAAACCTATCAGACATATTCTCGTTTATGCAAGTAACTCAGCTGCTGAGCGCATCTTATTTTGGGATACTTTGAAGCCATTAACGGCTTTTACGGGGCTTGTTATTTTAAGTGGCGATTTTAATGAAGTGATAGATATTTCAGAAAGAACAAATTGTTCTGGTTATAATGCGTCCATGCTAGCCTTAAAAGACTTCATAAACAGTTCTGAGCTTATGGACATTCCTCTCCAAGGTCGAGCCTTTACTTGGTATAATTCGTATTCGAGGTCTCGCATTGACAGATGTTTTGTTTCTAGTAATTCAGCAACCGATTGGCCGTTCCTTTCTCTTACAGCTCTGCCAAGAGGCCGTTCCGACCACACTCCGATTCTCTTTAAGTCTGACAATGATTACGACTGGGGGCCAAAACCATTTCGATCCATTAACGCCTGGTGGGACAACGCTGATTTTGAAAATTTCGTTTCTAGTTCTTGGAATCTACTTTCTTCTCCGGGAAAAAATCAGAATCTAGTGTACAAACTGAAAGTATTTCGTCAGCTTATTAAGGAATGGAATTTGAACGTTTTTGGGAATCAATCCAAGCACGTAACTGAGCTGTCTAACCTTATTAATTCTCTTGAAACTGCCCAAGATACAAGAGTTTTAAATAATTCAGAGCTCGAACAGCTTGTTTCATGGAAAAATGAATTATGGAAGGCCGAACAACATATGGACTCGATATGGGCTCAAAAGTCCCGCGTTAACTGGTATTTGAAAGGAGACAGAAACACTAAGTTTTATCATAGTGTTGCTTCGGTTCATTACCGAAACAATTTTATTTCTGAAATTGAATCGGACTCTACTGTTTACACGACTCCTACTGATATAAGACCGCACATCAAGAACTATTTCAGCAATCTTTTTTCAAGTAATATTGACTTGAACTTTGATCTTTCAAACCTCCATTTCAAGTCGGTCTCCTCATCTCATGCTGCCCAGTTGATAAAGCCTTTTACCGAGCTGGAAATCTATAATGCTCTTTCCTCTTGTGGTATGTCAAAAGCCCCGGGACCTGACGGGTTTAATTTCTTCTTCTACCGCAAAGCTTGGAGTTATTTGAAGCATGACATTATGAATATGTTCAGCAGTTTTTATAATACTTCTCGTCTGCCCAAAGGTTTAAATTCTTCATTCATGGTCCTCATTCCGAAAGTGACAGGTTCGAATAATCTTAAGGATTACAGACCAATCAGCCTCGTCAATGGTATTTATAAACTTCTCTCAAAGGTCTTGTCCTGCAGATTAGCTCCTATTTTGCCTTCCATTATTTCGGACAATCAAAATGCTTTCATTAAAGGGCAGAGCATTCTTGATTGCTCCTTGATTGCTAATGATCTCCTGCATTTAGCAAACAAACGGAAAGATAAGTTGTTACTGCTTAAACTCGATTTTCACAAAGCGTTTGATTCAATAGACTGGAAATATCTTCTATGCGTTTTACGAAACATGGCTTTCCCTCCTACTTGGATTAACTGGATTCAAAACTGTCTAGCCACGGGTTTTACGTCTGTTTTGGTTAATGGAAGTCCGGTCAGTCCTTTTAGATTGCAGCGCGGGGTTCGTCAAGGAGACCCAATTTCTCCGTTTCTTTTTGTTATTGCCTTGGAAGGTCTCAACAGTATTCTGACGAAAGCAATGGATATTGAGCTGATACGGGGGTTCAATTTCGACGTTAATTCAGCTCCTATTGCGCAACTACAATTCGCTGACGACACACTTTTGTTCCTTCCTTATTCAAGTGATAACATTCAAAACATTACCCAGATTTTACGTTGCTTCGAAGTTGTTTCAGGCCTCAAAATTAACTTCAGCAAAAGTTCAGTTATGGGAGTTAACTTAAATCAAGGGGAGTTGCAAACAGCTGCTGAATTCCTAGGGTGTAAAATTGAATCATTTCCGGCAAAATACCTTGGTCTGCCTTTATCTTATCGTTCTATAACTTCTGGGGTTTGGAATAATATTTCTCATCGCTTCAAGAAAAAACTTTCATTGTGGAAAGGCTCCATGCTTACCCCCGCAGGAAGATTAATTTTAATTAAATCTGTCCTGCAGAGTATACCGGTGTACTACATGTCTGTTCTAAGAATGCCGGTTAATATCCAAAATGAACTAGAAAGTTATATGAAACGGTTTTTGTGGAAAGGCGATTTATCGAACAGAAGCCTTTGCAAAGTCTCTTGGGATACCATTTGTAATGACTATAAAGATGGAGGATTGGGCATTTTCAGACTTCGTTTACGTAATCAGAGCTTACTTTTCAAATGGGTTTGGAAACTTAGGTTTAATAACCCGGATTCCCTTTGGTCCAAAGTGATGCATGCTAGCTCAAATATTATTGATTGGAATTCTCTGGTTTCAAATGATAATAGACAGCTTTCTTATATCTGGAAAAATATCAGGAAGTGTTGTTGTCTGGATGCTTCGGCTTGGAGAATGTTTACTGAAAACATCTGCTTCACAGTTCATAATGGCTTGACAATTTCCTTTTGGTCAGACAGATGGAGCAACGCAGGTTCAATGGAAGTTTTGTTTCCTCGTCTGTTCAACTTATCAAGGCAGAAAACAGCGTCATTTGCAGCTGTTGCTGCGTCGTCCTGGGCCTGGAGAAGAAGGTTGCGATTGACAGAGAAAAGTGAGCTTGACGGTATTATGGGGCACATGAATCAGATCACAGTGAACTCTTGTCCAGATAAAATTAACTGGTCGAAAACTAGAGGAATTTACACTGCAAACAGCTTTTGCAATCTGTTCAGACAAGGCTCAGCTGAAGGAAACAGTACGTTCTCATTGGCATGGTCTTCAGTTTCTCCTCCAAAAATTCTGTTCTTCATTTGGCTTGCCCTACACCGACGTGTTTCATCGTTATCTTTGCTCCACAGTAGGAACATTGTAGCAGCAGATGCAATTCACTGCTCTCTTTGTAACCAGGTTGAAACCCAAGAACACATTCTAATCCATTGTGTTTTTGCTACTTCGGTTTGGAACCGTATTATCTCTAAAGTTGGTTTATCGTTGGTCTTGCCGTATTATCTTCAGGATTTTCTTGAACAATGGCGTACTCTTATTCCGTCAAGAGGTAAGTTGAAACTTTGGCATTCACTATGGGATGTTACTATTTGGGAATTGTGGAAATGTAGAAATAAAAGGCTATATAATGATAGCACAACGGAGATCGAAGAAGTAGTATTTAGATGCTTCACATCGGCAGGTCTTTATGTCAAATGTAATGACTCTAGTTTTTCATATTCGGGTTTAGAATTCTATAGAAACCCGGATTGTATTCTTTTTCATTGACGTTTCTCTGTATTTTTCTCCTTCTTGAGTCATAGCCTCAAGCTTGTTTGCTTGTTGTGCGAAAGCTCAAGTTCTGGTTTCCTTTAGCCACTTCTTGTGGCTTTTTATAAAAACTCATATTCATCAAAAAAAAATAATTAAATGGAATTGAAAATTAGGTATCGAATTATGTCAGGAGGCCACTTATATATGGCGTTTAGATATTATCAAATAGATCATTAGATGTTGGACACATAGCTCCCTCGATTTATCTCATCATTTTTGTTTAGTGGAACTTTGCTCCCCACAAATAATTTTACTTCATTATTTCATGGTTTGTTCGTCCATTTTTCCTTATGTACTCCACATTGTCTCTTGAAAATCAAGTGCAAAATTGAAACATTGGCTTTCATTTGGAGTGAAAAACGCCATTAATCACTTGATATTTGAAGTAAAGGAATTCTTTAACCATGCTGTATGTATTTACTATAGATAAAAATTCAGCAAGTAATTTTTTTTATTTTGGTTTGGAAACTTCCTCCTACTTTCCATAACTTACTTTAGCTTGGTGAGAGCAAGTATGCTAAGAAAATGAAGTTTCTCATAAAATAATTAATTATGTTTGATTTTTTTTAATTTTTTTAATTTTTTTTGTCAAAAATAAAATATTCATCTTTTTTTAATATAGAAATAACTTTCTTGATAAATTTTAGGTAAATATTAAAGAGAAACCTTTCAATTTCTTTTTAGAAAAAGCACATAAACTCTTTTATTTATTTGTTTCCCGTTTACATTTTCAACATTTTTAAACAGTGCAAAAAAATATGTTGTCTTTCAGAAAAGCATATAAATTCTTTCAATTTATTTTTTTGCCACTTTGTCCCTCGCGTTTTTTTATTATTTCTGTAATGTTTTTCAAGCGTGATAATTTATTTGCATTGTTTAAAAATATTGAGGGTCTAAATGATAACAAAAGAACTAAAAAGATTTTTGTGCTTTTTTGAAAAATTTAAATGGATTTTTTTACCTTTTTGTCTAAATTTTGTAAAAGTTAACTCTTCTTTTTAAATATAGGGTTAAATGCAATCATACACCAATTTTGACCTAATTTGCAATTACAACATAAGCTTTTAAACTTGACAATATTGATAATGAACTTTACACTTTTGGCAAATCGATACACAAGTTATTTTTTCGGGACAATTTTGCTGAGTTGGAAGCCGGAAAGAACATGTATACTGACACAATGAATTTCAGTATTTGCCGCGTAATTTGGCACGTTTGCAAATAGAATCACGAAATTTAGCGTAATTTACAATTACAACACTAACTTTAAAATCGGCAAAAACAGGCATCAACTTTTACTTTTTGACAAATCGAAACACTGTTTATTTTCCAACTTCTCAGCCTACATGGCAATCCCGACTTCCAACTAAGCAAAATTGTCTCAAAATATAATCGGTATATCGATTTTTCAAAAGTGCAAAGTTCATTACCGACATTGCTAAATTTAAAAGTTTATGTTATAATTGCAAATTAGGTCAAAATTGGTGTATGAATTTGCATTTGACCCTTAAATATATGTGAAATATTGATATATGTTAGAAGCGGAACTCCATCAGCAATCGTTCCATGTTAGAAGCGGAACGCCATGGAGTCCTCGATGGTCTCGATATTGTTTGGCGCCATTATTACCGGAATGAATGTTATCTTATAGATGGATCGTAAGATAGCAGTTAAAACTCTTTTGGAGAACGATGGCAGTAGTAATACGAACAACAACATTTTCACTGTTATCAGGAACCTCTTGGGTAGAAGTAAGTTGGTTATTCATGAGGAATACATGACGATATTGCTAATTTTATCATGGAGGACGTTATTGGTGTTCTGCTTCCTATAATGTACAGAGCTTCTTCTTGACATTAGCCTCTCTTTGTATTAAAAAAATATTAGTATAAAGTAAAAGAGTTATTTCACTCGAAATCAAATGATAATTTTTTTGGAATTCTTTAATCAATGTAAACCAGAGTAGCGTACTATTACATGTACTTTACCATTGTTCAATAATTTGGTTTGAAATTTTTTAAATTTTAATTTATTTAATTTTGATTAATTTTTAAAGAAAATTACAATATTGGTTCGATTCAAATTAGTTCGAACCGAACGAATATCCCAACATTCAGGAAGATGTGAAATGGTCACTAACCTTATTATTTCGCAAAAAAATATATCAAAACTCGAATCTTTGAATTTATTAATAAATTTGAAGCGTTAATCAGATTGCGCACGAATAAAAATCACAAGGTGTGACTAAAGTAACCTTCTAAATTAATGTTAATATGATCATTTCCGGAAATCACCAGGATTCAAGTAAGAATGATATCAAATCTACTCCTAATTTAAGATCAATCCTGAAATTATTATAAACAAAATCTGAGCTGATTGATTGTTTGATAGAAATGTGTGTCCTCAATTCAGTTAATGGCTCAGCTATTTGTAACTGCTAGTCGTAAGTCCGTGCATTTGCACGGAATTTAATTAATAATTATTTACAAATAACAACTAAATTTTTTAAAATTATAAACTACTAAATAAATATTTCATTTATTTAAGAATTAATAAGAATTATCTATTAATAATGACTTTTAGAAAGTAAATAAGTGTTTTATTTAAATTTAAAACCTATAAAAATGCTATTAGTGTAAGTATTTTATTTAAGTTGGAAAACTAATGAGAATTATCTATTAATAACAATTTTTAATAATTAAATAAGTATTTTATCTAAGTTGAAAATTCATGAGAATGCTCCTTTAATCCTCTAAATTATATAAGTATATAGGTAATACTCCTAATTAGGCTAAGAGTCTAACTCTTTTATTGGTGATAGACATAAAAATACAATCCTAATCTAATCTAGCCATTAATAAGTAAGAGATTTACATATTTGTTTAAAAAATAAAAATATTTGCATTTTTTACCTCAACACGAAAAACTTACAAAAAATACTTCATGTCTTTTCCATGTTTATATTTTTACTTTCGATATTAAAATAATTATAATTTTACCCCGTTATCATAAAAGTTTTAGTGACATTATCATCTCGATATTATAAATTTTCTGTAAAAATTATTTTAAGTACATTATCATTAACTTTGTAATACTATTATGATAACCTATATTTATAAAAATTATCATAATATACTGTATCATAACAGTATCATAAAATATTATCATAACATTATCATGACGTATTTTACCACAACTATATCATAATCTTATCATACTATTATCATAAGGCCTAATTACTTAAAAACACCCCACGTTGAACTTTTTTTTCATTTATACCTCGATCTAAGAAAATTTTCAATTGTACCCTATTTCGGGTTTTTCGTTTTCACCTCTACCCCAACTAAGTGTACAATTGACAATTTAAATAATTTAAGAATAAAAACGTTAATAACAACTAAATCAAAAGATTTTACCATATTTTTTCTTATTTGGACAAATACAAACAAGTCTTTCAACTTTAAAAAAGTATAAATAAGTCCACATAATTAATTGTTTTTAAAACATTTATTAAAAAAATTAAATTATTAAAAAACATTTCAATCTACAACCATACTTCTCCGATTTAAAAAGCCGTCAATAAATTTAAATAAAAAAATTAATTTCCTTTTTTTGATTTTTGGACTCCTCCGCCCGAGTTCGCCGGAACTGCCGCTGTCCCTCTTCCGGAAAAGGAGGAGCAACAGCTCCTCCTTTATGTTCCTCCATGGAAGGAGGAACACTGTTCTGTTCCTCCATTTTGGAGGAGCAAGAACATCGTTGTTCCTCCAATTTTGGAGGAACATCGTTGTTCCTCCAAAATGGAGGAACACAATCTTGAAGGAACAGATCTGTTCCTTCATCTGTTCCTCCAGGAAAGGAGGACGGCGGCAGACGGCGGTTTTGTCAAATTTTTTAGATTTTTATGTAAATAATTTTTATTAGTTGGTGTTTTTGTAAAATTAATAACATTTATGTCTAATTAGAATATATGTTAAAAATGAAGGATTATTTTAACTTTTTTTAAGATGAAAAAAGATCAATTTAGTGTTTCAGGGTAGAGGTGAAAACGAAAAACCCGAAATAGGGTACAATTGAAAATTTTCCTAGGTCGGGGTCGAAAAAAAAGTTCAACATGGGGTGTTTTTAAGTAATTAGGCCTTATCATAAATATTATCATACTATTATCATAACCGTATAAATGTTATGATACAAATATCCTAACATTAATGATACTGATATGATATTCAAACATTTTTGTGACAAAAAATTATTTTTTTCTGCAGTGTTATGATATAGATATGATAATCAGATATTGTTTTCTACAAAAAACCGTTTTTCTTGCAGAAAATTGTTTTGAAAATTGTTTTTTCTGCAAAAAATCATTTTTATCATAACAAAATCGTTTTTATGCAAATTTTTAAATCTGAAACTGAAAAAATCGAAAAGCAATTTTTATAGATATGAGAACTAAAATAAATCATAATGATCATCACGATATAAGAAAAAAAATCGGTAAAACTAAATATGGAAGAACGGCGGATCGATAGTGGCGTAATGTTGGACTGATAGCAGATCGATGAAGGAATGGTCGTGGAGTGATAAAGAAGAAGAAAAAAAAATGAAGAGAAAGAAAAGAAATGAAGATAACGAATAATAGAGAAGAAGAAGAAAAAAAAGGAGAGAGAAAAAAAAGAAGCACGTGTTATGATAAAAAAAATGTTTAGAGTAAACAATAATAAAAAATAAGTATTAATATAAAAAAAAGAGACCTTATAATAAAAAAAATAAAAGTATTAAAAAGATAAGGTACTTTTCCTTATTAAGATAAAAATTATTATTATTTTAAAAAATTGGAGTTTTTTCTTAATAAGTCATCACTACTCATATATGGCCTCTCATAACACTTCCATTTGAACTGAGCTATTTCCTTCTTGAATTAGCATCACTCCTCCAAATTCCTCCAAATTGGGCTCTCGGCCTGGGCCTATTTTAGGGCAGTGCAAACATTATGGGAACAATTATAGAAATAAGCTAGTTGCGGAGTTTTATCATAAAAATGCTAAATTATCAAATTATTTCATTGATGCTAATTTATTGTTTACATAAAATAGCCAATAATGGTAAATTATTACATCTTTTACGTGTTTCATCCAAGTTTTACGCGTGTCGCTTTAATTGAAAAAGAAAAAGAAGAGAGATCAACACATGTAGCTCACTATATTCTTTTTTCTTAGAATTCTCATCATGTTTCTTCTCTCTTTCATTAACTGTTCTCACCATTTTTCTCTAAAAAATATAATAGCATAAAAATATCAAACATGTTATCTCCTTATTCTCCCTCATCAATTCGCATAATTTTCAAAGAAAATCCTCCATTTTTCGGGTACACAAAAAATGACTATCCAAATTAAAAAAAAATGAACTCCATCATCCTCAAGTCCACCTTCTTCTCCCTACTTCAAAACCCAAAATCAAAACCCCAAAAACTCATCTCCAAATTCTCAATAAATTCCTCAATCCACTCAGATCCATGGTCATTAGGCGACGAAAACGACATATGAAAACCAAAATCCAGATCAAGAAACGTTAACAGAACACCTGAACAAATGATTAATTACTTAAAGGATAAGTGAAATGGCTAAATTTATCGGAAACATGTTGTTACTGCTATAAAGACCGTTAGGAGAAGAGGAATGTGAGGCTAGTGATGAGTGGGTTTGCAAGTAAATTGGCATTTATAAAAATGTGCGTCGTTTTGAAAGAACAAAAAGGCTGGAAAGAAGCTAGATTTTTTTATTAGATGAAATTACAGGTGTGTTTACTGTTTTTTCTTTAATTTTATTTTAAAGGTATGTTTAGAAAGTATAAAAATTTCAAGAATTTAGCTATAAATGATTTTCATTGAGTTAAAGTTTCGTTCTTTTGTAGTTTATAGTTTATAATTAAGTTATTTTGGTTAAATTAGGTGGAACTTGATTAAAACTTACATATTAACATACTTGTAGCACCATCAGATTTTTATTTATTTATCGAAACTAAAAAATTGCGCTTTATTTTACTATGTGAATTTACATTTGTGCTCCCAAAATATCCAAAATTTATTTTCATATAGTGACAGACTTGTGCTTAACAGCTATGCTACCGCCCATGTGTTATTGTCTGTACAATTATTTTACGAATATATGGACCAGTTGGAAAAATATATTAGTGTAAATTCATGAAATCAATTTCATGTTGTGATAAATATTTTTGGAGAATGAATCTCAGTTGTTTATGAGATGTACACAAAATGTGTCCGAGTTGTATTTAAAACTTCATGGATTGAACTCCAATTTGCTGATACATTATCGATACATCGCTGATACATTATGGATAGTAGTGGTTGTAATTCGTTAAAGCTAGAAAATGAAAAAAGTCGTGAAGTGAATTGCGTCCGTTTTAGGATGACTTTCATATCATGTATCAATATTACTTTAGATATATATATTGTTTATAAATTTTATGATTTTTATTGGTTTATTATTGGTTGTTGACTTTTCTTTTATGTTAATTTTTATAATTGATGATTTCGATATATTTTTATTTTTTGCAAAAAGTTAATTGTATTGTCTTATTTTCGGAGAATGTATACTGAATTGTTTCAAAGATCTCATTTTCTTCTGTAATATGTATTAATTATGTATCATTCTGATTTTTTTAGATGTATTTGAATTATTTTTCAGATTTTATTTCTTATGTAAAATAAAAAAATTACAAATGTTAACTCATATATGTATATGATTAACTTTACTTCATCTGTTGATAAATTTAATTCAAGCATTATATTGTTATTGGTTAATTTGTTTGTGTATATATTACGAATATATATTGGATACATCAACAATACACTGTATATACATTGCTAATACATCGTAAATAAATCACAACTATAAAACATAAATTGAGTTAAAAAGGCAGATGCTTATGCAACACGGAAAAAATAAAAGAACAAGACAAGTATCAAACATTTAATATGAAGACATATTTTTTAAATACATATGTCGAAAACATATTGAAAATGAAATGTATATATGACGTACCTGAGATGTATCTTGGATGTATTTGTTAAAAACATCTTTAATATATAATTTATACATATAGATATATCCTTAATATGTATCATTGATATGTAATTTATACAATTTTCCAAAGCTATGTGATATATATTTTTATTTTAATATATGTTATAGATACATTTAAGCTACCCATAAATTATATATGGCTCAGATGCAAATCATATACATATACAATATATTATTTATACATATCAGAAATACCTTCTATACATTCTCGTTCAAACATAAATTAATTTATAAAATGTGCGTGAGATGTGTTCAAGATGTATTTGACAGATACATCATTGATACATAATATGTACAATCTTTAATATATAATTTGTACTTTCTTGATACATAATTTATATATTTTTAGAACACTTCACACACATATTTTGATATAATATATGCTATATATACATTTTAAATACACGTCATATCATTTTTATAGATATTTGAGACAAATAATGCTTAAATTATGTTAGAAATATCATATACATAAAGATACACATAATATATATATATATATATATATATATATATATATATATATAAAAAAATTTATTATATGTTATGTGTATACATTTTAGACGTATTTGATGAATACATTATTGATATATAATTATATCAAACATATTTGATTAATATGTATTTTTTTAAAATATATAGCGACATTTTTGATTCATAATTTATACTTTATAAAAGATTAACGATGATTTAACATATATTTTTTGATTTTGAGAAATGTTACTTATACATGCCAAATATATCTAAATAATATATATATATATATATATATATATATATATACATAATATATTAAATTTCTTTATTTATTTTTAGAAAATAAAATTTAATTATAACTAAATCGATAAAAATAATAAAAAAAACAAATAATAAGTGTAGAGATTGAAAAAAAAATAGAACGAAGAGTTGTCTTGTGTGGTATAACATGTAGGCAAAGCACGCGCGTGTAATAGGAACTGGCATACAGACAACTTATCAACCAATTTTTGTCTTTTGTCTTATACAGATGGGGTGTCATCATTCTATTCATAAGGTAGAAATCTAATTGGTTAAAATGTAAAGAGAGTTGTGTGTTGCAGTGTCTTGTGTGTATATATATTCAATTTTGGTATTTTTATTCAATTAGGAAAAAAATTCCATGTTTGTTGTGTTTTTAGTTTAAGAGAATCCTTTTGTTTGTTAGGATTTGTATATGTGACTTGCATCAATTGGTTGGACAAATGAAATACATGTAATTCTCTCTCCGCATTAATAAGATGTGTCTTTCTCTCTTCTTGCGACGTGACAAGCATAGGAGGAGTACGTATTTGTTGTAATATGTTATCGTTAGTACATGCTGATGTAATATTCCAGCAAACTTAACTTTTTTGTTATTTTCTTCTGTTTTTTGAATATTTTTGTCCTTTTCTCAACGCTATGCTTATAGAGTAATACTAACACAAGGTTAAGAAGCTTATCGGCATTAATGTTAACATTGACTTAGTTCGAATTGTTGAGAACCTCATTTGCAGAGATTGGCAAGTCGTAATTCATTCAGCATACGTATATAAAAGAAAACCGGTGTGCAAATTGGATGGCCAACTATGGTTATTCACACTCTTGGAGTCGGTGCCTACACGAATATTTTAGATGGAGTTAGGAGTCTCATTTTTGAAGATGTCATGGGAATTCCCTTCCCTCGGATATGTAGATCTTAGGCCATGTTTGATTCATAAAATAGGTGTGGTATGAAATAGTTATTCTATATGAAATGACTATTCTTTGCTTTAGTTCATGAAATAATTATTCTATGGAATTGCTATTTTTGATTTTTTGTGGAATAACACTCCTCTTAAAAAGTAAAGAATAGTTATTCCATTTCTTATGAAATAGCTATTCCATTTCAGGAATCAAATATGGTCTTAGTTTTCTAGCTTTGGCAAGCCTCTTTAACCAAAAAAAAAAGGTAAAAAGAATGCCTAATCATTTCATTAAAAGCTTATACTCGTGTAAAACACACATAAAATTGACAATAATTTGAACTTAAAATGTAAAAAAATATTACTGAGAATTACATGTTCTAACTTCAGACTTTTAATAACCACACCAGCAGACTCCGATGCGCATACCTAAGTGCCATACGGAAGTGTAAAAAACGCGGGAGGTGAAGTGGTCTTTTTGCCGTCAAATTAGAACTTGAAGAGACTAGAAAGGGCGGGTTTCAGGATCATACATCACAGCGATCAGGGCTATAAAAACCCACACCATGAGCATCCCAATAACAGCAGTTCTCAGTAATTGGTCCCAGTTCTCATTTGCAGAAACATCGTCTTCAAAACTCATACGAGATGAAGGTGTGTCCCCACCATCTGTTAGACATTCTAATGACTCTACCCTGCGAATCTCATTCACACGTGATCGTTGCATGGTATGAATGCCAATGTTTGAGCACATCTTGCAAGTGCAGCTGCCACCAAGGTATGACGGGATTGTCTGGAGATATTCGCATATGACCCGGTGGTACATGCTTCCTTCAATTCTCAATTTCTTACGGGTTCCAGGTTTCAGGACCTGTTCAGCAACACAGGAAACGGGGAACATATGAACAAATCTGAAATTGACAAAACTATCGCCTTCTTAAAGCAAACTCTTTTTCAGCAAAAATCTTGGTAAAATCAAAATGGGAGCAGGACAGGAAATGAGGATAAAAACGTAAAAGCTTACTTGAATAAATGTTTGCGCAATAACTCTAACCACCGGAGGAAGCCTTATAACAAGCAAATGGCCCAGCCGGTTAGGGAAATTATCCTGCAGAAGCGATGAACAAGATCTTACCATTTGCATGGGAAGTCTCAATGGTGAAATACCATCACAATCCACAAGAACTGTAATCTTAGGATTATCCCTGTCAACCAAATGAAGCACTCCATGCTCGACTTGAGAGACTGGAGCATGAACAATTAATTGATAACAATACGTAATAAAATGCCACAGTAAGTACACAATTTATTAAAAGCCACTACGCTTTCCAATTGATTACTTTTGCTACATTTTCCACAACATAGATAGTTCCTTGTGGATGCTTAAAAATTAAGGAAATTGTTCTCGAAAAAAATTTGCAGGAATTTAACACACATAAACTTCAGATAGTTTCTCCATATAAGAACCTTTAAAGGAGATGAAGCTCTAGGATATTAACATTTGATAAGTTATTCTAGTAAAAAGAGGCTTCATCTACAAATGGAACCATGCAATGGTTATATGAAGAAAGCCAACCGACAATTAATTGAGGGATAAAATCAACTTACCGAGTGCTTGAGCAAATCGTGGTCTCTCATCAGATGGCAGGTTGAGACAAGCGAATCCAAGGCGTACAATAAGACAAGGTCTGTTCTCCACATCATATCCATGCCAGAATACCATTTTTGACCACGTTTCAAGCTCTTCTTCTGATAGAATCCTGTAATTGTCCCTCCAACGGATTGTCTTCTTAATTGATGATAGCAAGCAAGAAAAATCTCCATTTGCAGCAGCATAAAATCTGTCAAGCTCGTCCTCGTTTATTCTGCACAAACATGTATGTCATAATCTGCAACAAGAGAAGTCAAGAAGTTCATACAACATGCCAAGTTTAATATTTTAGAACCATTTTGGTTCAGTATCACTGTATCAGTCTGGTCATGCCATCGATAAAAATAAGAAAAAGGCGTGCTATACTATCAGTGACTAAAAAGAGACATCTGGAGAAAACAGATATACATCAAAGGAATGTAGATGATGTTATGAGTGTTCACGGACATTATAATCCACAACATCAATCTAATCCATTGTTTTAAGATTGGAAGACATAAAGAACTGGGGACAACTTCTTCTGAACTATCAACTTCTGTAACAGTAGTAAGTAAAAGTGACCCCGCCATATACTAACCGGTGTTCATTAAGAAAGAGAATACCGAAAACTCAATGACTTTATATTACAATGTGGCTATATAAAATGATAATGGACATCTCCAAACTATTATTTCGCTACAATCTTAAAGTAAACGAATACCAATGTCACCTTTCTGGTAATGTAATGTCTTGAATCTCTAGCTCTTTGAGGAGTTTCATTAACCAATTTTCAGAGATGATCCCTTGGGGATTCCCATCGTTTGTCCTGCAAATCAGGTGGAAAGATAAAGTAATGCAAAAAATAGAGATGAACAACTCAACTACCAATAACACCTATAAACAAGGCAGAGTTGCACTGGAGTCGAATCCAGCCAGGCACGAGAAACATATATGTATATGTCCTGCCAACTCTAGCAGGTCCTTGACAAAACTTATAGTGCATAGTATGCAGGCCAAGATAACAACTGAAGCAAACCCAGCTACAGATAGTCTGATTTAGGTATGAACGCCTCTTTAAATCATTTAGCCTAACCACATAAGTATTCATTTATCATTATTCTGATCAAACAAAGATTTAGCTTCAAGGATTCTGATCGGATAAAAGAATTAAGACAAGTATTCTAGAAACACCAATATTTAGCTTTAAACAGACCAGCACTGATGCTGATACCGACTCTAAAGTCGGGAAAAAAAAGCCAGGGCAACAAAGATTTACCATCAGCTGAATTATCTTATCAAATGACCATTAATTACTGTCTATCACTGGATAAATCTTTTGATGCTTAAATAAACTATGCAATCCAACAACAAAAAAATGTTGAAACTTGAAAGTAAAACTTTGTTCTATGTTTACCTTGCATCAGGAGAAGAACTTGTAGCAATCGACTGAGAATCTGTTTCTGAATCCGAATGTGCCTGAGAACCACCAACTTCGTTTGAAGTTTCACTGTCACATTCAGATTGTTCGGAGAAGGCAGTTGCCATCGATAGGAATAACAATGGCCTTGAGAACATCTAGCGAAAACAAGAGTAAAAGCAAATACTAATTATTCAGCTAGCAATGGAAAATACATCTACAGAAACTGATTTTGAACACGAGACGACGAACCTGCACGCCATTAATCAGACCCTTCAAGGGAGCCCATTTCTGAATCCACTTAAAAGGCGGATAGCAAAGAAATTGCGCAGCCTGAATACCGCGCCATAGCGGGGGACACTTAGACTTTGAAACCCTTCTAACTGTCTCTAAAGCAGCAACTTTTAGTAAAAAAATTGCTGCATGACTAACTAGAGCACTGCCATTTCTACTATTACTCAAAGAAGCTACGTGCTTATAAGCATTGTGAGTTAATGGTTTAAGATCAGAAGCACCTAAATTGCTTTTATAAACCTTTTTCTTGACAGCAAGAGCTTTCCCTTCAGAATTCCCACTTGAACCAGAATTATTAAGTGGGTCTCCCATTGAAATTGATCCCAAAATAAGCTCTAAATTTACATTATCAGTTAACTATTAAATCAATCTAACACTGATCAAGAATCAATCAATCTGCAAATAAGATACAAATATCAAAATAATAAGCTGAAGAAATAAAACAAACTCACATGAAAATTCAAGAGGCTAATCTGATCAATATTAAGCAAATTAGGAATTCAAAAAACTTACAAATACAGAACTTCGTATGATCTAAGAATTCAGAAGAATCAAGTGCAGTGAAGCTTAATTTTTGATGATTTGATCAGTGTTTTTTCTTTGGGAAATTAGGAACCTTTTGATTCTGAGCTGACAAGTGACACTTGCCATCTGAAAGACAACAAACGATCTAGATGTGAAAGACCCGACCTAAGTCGACACGTGTACGGTTGCTTATGTTACTGGGATTTATTAGTCAGTTGAATGGAAATATATTTTATTTTGATTTAACCGTGATCGTCGAATTAGTTAGGATACGCATTTCTTTCTGTTAAGTTTCAAAATTCTTTTTTTTTTTTTTTTTTTTTACCGAAGATAGAATTCATTGATGAAGAGTAAATTACATTGGAAAGTCATATAACAAAGTTAATATATGATCTTTCAATTTTGATCTAAAATACTAACAAACAACCCAAGATACAAGCAAAAAATAAATCGAAATTAAACAAATCTAAACATCGATTCCGCATAAAAGGACCGAACAAGAACTTAAGAGTGAAGTTCCGTTGGAGCGGGTCTTCGATTTGTCCTTCCGATTTGACCGGCAAACCGCTTGATCCGTTGAAGCTAAGTATTTCCGATCCTCATCTTCAATGAAGTTCTAAAAAGTTAGAACAATACCCATCCAAAAATTTTAGATCTACAAAAAATTGACTATGAAGCTTGAACAATCACTTGAGATTCTTGATAGATCTAAAAACACACACCATAAAAACATAAAAACATAAACTTTCAAGCAAAAAAACACTAAAATCCATACCGAAAAAGCTATTAAACGGGTAAATTTATTGAAATAAGGCTTAAGTTTATAAAAGATTAAACTTTTATGGGCGGAGAGGAGGCGATTTCCGATTGAGATCGGAAAATCACCTCCTCCCACCCTTTAGAGAATATCCCAAAAATACCACAAAAATGGCTCAACATTTCATATATTGTCACCTAACTCCATTATTTATCATTCCTACCAAAAAAGCACAAAAGTTTACAACAAACACCATTCCATTAAAAAGGTGACACATGGCAAACATGACACTATCTTAATTAAGAGGAATTCTTATGTAGACTCGGTCTACCACGTCATCCGTAGACTAACCTATCACATTATGACACGTCACTAAAATGATGGCAATCTTGTAAATTCGTTTTTTACTTATTTACACCTTTGAATAGTAATATTACAAGATTGTCATCATTTTAATGATGTGTCATAATGTGATAGGTTTGGTCTACGGATGACGTGGTAGACCGAGTCTACCTAAGAATTTCTCCTTAATAAAAGGGAATAAAAACAACTAGCACATGTGATTTGTGTGTCAGAGTACGTCAGCGCGCGTCATAGCGCGTCAGCGCGTCAGAGTGTCAGCCTATAGCACGCAAGCATCAACAAATTAAAACACACAGTTTTGTAATATCATCTGATACATCTCCGATACATTTCCGATACATCTCTGAGATGTCCTTGATACATTCTCCAAAAAAATAAAATTGATAGTTATTTCTTTATTTTTTAAAATATATTTTGATTATATATCGTATTTTATTATTCATGTATATTTATAGATAAAAAAATCCATAAATTTATTCAAAGTAATATTTATAAATATTAGAAAGCTGGTTTAATTAACTACAATAAATATGTATCAATGATGTATCAAATAAATATATGTAAAAAAATATACGGTGTATAAATTTAGTAAAAATGTATCTATCATGTATTTATTTAAAGACATTTAAAAATATATCTATCGTGTATAAATTATGTATCATCGATGTATCTATTAAATACATTTAAAAAAATGTGTTTATTATGTTTATATATTTTTTTTATAGAATACGCCGATGATTTATTTGAATATATCAGATATGTATCCACTCTACAAATAATACTCCAACGATGGCAGTCCTTGAAACTATAGAACTTGACAAATCAAAAATGTATCAGCGATGTATCAAATATGTATCATATATGTATCGGAGATGTATCAAATTATATGTTTGATAATTTTTCAATTTTCAACGTAATTTGACAATAGTCTTTTTAAACACGTATAAATTATGTATCAGGTATCACATATGTATCCGAGATGTATCAAATATTTATCGAATATTTTGTATTTCTACTCATTTTTTTCCCTTTCTTCCACCTTGGACTTTCGGTCAAACCATAAAACCGAGCTGATCAAATATAAACAAAACAATAAATATAATAATACTAATTAAAATGAATTAATTAGTTCATTTTAATTAGTATTATTACATATATGTTTATAAGCTATTTTAAATATGAAAATGAACCAATCAAATTAGTCAGTTAGTTCAATTAATGTATCAAATTTGTATATATCATGTATAAATTGTGTATCAGAGATGCATTAAAAATATATTAAAAATATATTTGAATTAATGTACCTATCGTGTATAAATTGTGTATCATATATGTAACGGAAATATATTCGAATTACAATTAAATTTAGTCGATTAAAATTCAACAAGCACTAGAAAATAACAGTAGCAACAATAACTTTCTAAAATTCAATTCATTAAAAATTAAATTAGAGATGTATCAAAAATGTATCGCAGATGTATCCGCTTTATTAATAATTTTCTAACGCCGGTCTCGATTTAAGATTTTGAAAAATAAAATAAAATAAAGTCATCTTGCAGAACTATAACAATAGAGGTATTATACCCATTTAACCGAATAATTTAATCAAATCAAATCATTTAAGTCAATGGAATTTAATTTTTATACAAAATAATTTAGTTTTCAATTTAACAAACAAAATAAGTAAAACTCAAAACAGATTAATAGAGTTACCAAACTACAACTGCGTGTGCTGAGACTACATCAGACTCTAGAAAGTTTCATCCTCATACATTCATCCTCATAAATCTAAAAGGCAATTATAATAACACAGGTCCATAATGAAAAAAGTAAAACATGATCTCTAACACATTCTTTTTCAAGCCTTACTAATAAAGATTTAAACTCAGCTTGTTCACTTTTGTGGAATCTCATAAAACTGATATAAAGGTATTATACTCATTTAACCGAATAATCTAAATAGATTTTGAAACGTAAAGAAATTCATAATGGGGAATTCCTCATCAGTGATCTGGGCTACTTAAAATGGTGGATGGTTTGAATTTTAAGGACTTTGTGGCTTTCTTAAATGCAAGTACAGAATAAAAAATAGGACGTAAGTATTGACCAGGCTGATAATGTGACATTTCTACTATTTATAATTAGTAATTTTCTTTATTTGTTGTAGTAAGGAAGATTTCGTATAAATACCGGTGGTGTGGGTTATTAGGATGGCCGAAAACTCACTGAGATTGATCTTATGGGCTTTGACTAGGACAATAGTGATGCTCCATTCTATTCTCGCACATATGCAGACCACTTATATAGTTGCTTTCAGTGTAAATGTGTTTGAGTGAAATTATAACAACATCAGCAAAATGGTAAGGTTGAATCTTAACGATTTTGAACTTTTAATACCAAACTGCTGTATTCTCTTCTTATTCTCCTATTACTGCCATTATATTACTGATTTTAACGAGACTCTACTCATCTCTTCTTCTTAGCTTTGTTTATAACGAGATCGGCGATGACAGAGCTGAAACGGGCTTGACGGCGGCGAGCAAGGTGGCCCGATTGATACGGCTGGGTGGCTCCGATTGGAGAGCTCGGTAACTTCCTGGGGACGAAGTTTCCGACAGAGAGTGGCTGGCGAAGAGTATGAGAGTAGTGGTGGTGGAGAATGATGGTGGTGAAGGATATGATAATGGAGAAGAAGAAAGCAATTATGAAGAAAAATGGTCCAGTGAGTGTTACATAGGTGAACACGTGTAAATTTAAAAACAAAAGTGGTGGTGGTTGAAAATAAATGAGGAAAGGTGGTGATTATGTAAATTAAATGGTGATAATGAAAACAGAATCATAAAAATTATAAAGTGCGAAAATAGGAACAGTTTTTCTGGCTTTTTTGTTATTTTCTCATATATTTATTAGGAAAAAGTTGACATAGAAATTCCAAAAAAAAAATACTATTTATAATCCATAAATTAATAGCATTAATTAATATAAAATTTTATTTTAATAATTCTAGTAATAGATTGTTTTAAAGTATTAATATATTTAAGAGTTTTTTTTATAAATACTGAGAAAAATGAAAATATTTATAAAAAATGTAACATGCATTTTTTCTTAACAGAAATACAAAAAATAATTACAAAAGTACAATTTTTTAAAAAACAATTACAAAAATACATTTTTTTATATTAAATTCAATTTTTCCAGATTTTATATATGTTTGGTATATAATACGTATATAATCTGTATATAATTCATTAATTTCGTATATAATCCGTATATAATTCGTATTATATACGAATTATATACGTTTTTTTTAAAAAAAAAAACAGACCTGAGAATGAAAATATCAAATCTGAAAAACGAAGAAGATGAAAGCCAAACTGAAAATTAAAAAACAAACTGAATAGATCTATACATACAATAATAAATCTTAAATCTATACACACAAATCATAAATCTATACACACAAATCATAGATTTACACATATAAATACCATATCTATACATATAAATATAATTTTAAAATATTACACTCAAATGGCGGCGGAGTGGAGGAGATAGCAACGGTGGCGTAGTCGTGGAGGGGCAGCAGCGGCGGCTTGGGCGAGAGGGAACAACAGCGGAGGCGTGGACGTGGAGGCACAGCGGCGGCGACGTGGAGGGGACGAGCGGCGGCGGCGGTAGTAGGATGGTTGTTGTGTGCTTTGAAAAATGAAGTTTGATGATGGGCGCTGGACATTAATGGAAGAAGAAAATTAAAAAAATTAGGGTTTTGAAGAACAAAGAAGAAAGAATGTATTTTTGGTAATAAAAAAAAGGGTTAATTCCTAAAAAAATCACGAACTTTACATGAAGTTTCATTTTAATCATGACCTTTAAAAGTTGCCATTTAAAGGCACAAACTTTCATATTGTATCAAATTCATCATTTCAGTGTATTTTTATTGACTAAATTCTTCACTAAATCATTAATGAAAGACTCAAGTTATTAATCAACATCAAATCTTATTATCTTTCAGTTAGAGTATCTAGGATTAGAAATTTTTAGTGAGAAAAAATACACTGAATTTTACTTTGGTGATAGATTTGAAATAAAATAAAAGTTTGTGCCTTTAAATGACAACTTTTAAAGGTCATGATTAAAATGAAATTTCGTGTAAAGTTTGTGATTTTTTTAAGAATAAACCCTAAAAGAAATAAGGTGGTATATTTAGAAATATGAAAAACACTCTTGTAAAGAGAAAGTATAAGATAGCATGTTTGTAAATATTTTATCTTATTATGGTATAAAGTGTAAATATTTCTATATTTATGATGTATTTTTCACATTTTATAAATTTATGAATATTTAAATCTTGCCTTTATTTTTCCAACGACATTTTTCCGTTTTTTATATATATACATGTAGCTACTTCTCGTGATGAAATGTGAATTGGATACTATGATATTTAGTATTTTATGATATTTATTGAATTTCTTTTGCAACCCATAATAAAATGAGATTATTTTACAAATACCGGAAAAATGAAAATATTTTCAAAAATACTACTTGCATTTTTTTTAACAGAAATATAAAAAATAATTATAAAAGTACAAATTTTCAAAAAATATTTATAAGAATACAATTTTTTTGTACACATATAATCTGTATATTATCTATATAATTCGTATATAATACAAATTATATACAAATTATATACGTCTTTTTTAAAAGAAAATTCAGATTTATCAGATTTGAAAATTCAATCTGTATATTATCTGTATATAATCCGTATATAATACAAAATATATACGATTTTTTAAAAATCAGATCTAAAAATAAAAATTCCAGATCTGAAAAACGAAGGAGATGAGGATGAAGACGAACTGAAAATTCAAATCACGAATCATTTACAATAAATCCTAGATCTATACATACAACAAGAACAAAATCCTATATCTAAACATACAAATCCTAAATCTAAACATACAAATATGATTTCATAATGTTTGAAATCTGATTTTATAAAATAAATATGAACGGCGGCGTGAGGAGTGTAGAGGAACAACGGCGAGATCGTGAGGGAGGGCACGGCGGCGGCGGCGAGCGAAGAAACGGGGGCGGCGACGGCGAGCGGAGCAGCGGGGGCGGCATAGAGAGGGGGCAACGAGTGGAGGAGAAGGAAAGTAGATTGTGGTGGTGATTTTATACGATGAAGATTGATGTTAGTGGTGGTGGATGTTAATAAAAAAGATAAGGTGGTATATTTAAAATTAGGGTTTGAATGGTGAAGATGAAAAAAAAGGAAGAAATATTGTTAATAAAAAGGCTAATCACCTCAAAAACTACCGACCTTTCATTTTTTTTTCGATAACACCCCGACCTTTTAATTTCGTCAATTGCACCCTATTTTGTATTTTTACGTTTCAATAGCACCCTAAAGTATTTAATTGAACTCTTTTCATTTGGATAAAGTTCAAAATAAATCCTTCATATTTTTAAAAAACTCTAAATATCATATGATGTTTTACATTATACATACAAACCCTCTTCTCTATAAGAAAAAATAACTAAATTAATAACAAAAAATAAATAAATCCGTTCGAACGCCGCCGCTCTCCGTCACCCTCTCCGTTCAAACGCCACTCTCCGTCACCGGTCTTCCATGGAAGACGAGCTGTGCGTCTTCCATGGAAGACCTTCCTTTGGGGAAGACGAGCTGGTCTTCCCCAAAGAAAGACCAGCAGCTGGTCTTCCCGGCCATGGAAGACCAGCAGCAGCTGGTCTTCCATGGCCCGTTGAAGACCAGCAGCTATGCTGGTCTTCAACGGGAAGACCAGCAGATCTGCTGGTTTTCCCGTTGAAGACCAGCAGATCTGCTGGTCTTCCACGGCCGGAAGACCAGCAGATCTGCTGGTCTTCCACGGCCGGAAGACCAGCAGATCTGCTGGTCTTCCTGTTGAAGACCAGCAGATCTGCTGGTCTTCCATGGCCGGAAGACCAGCAGATCTGATGGTTGGTCTTCCGGCCATGGAAGACCAGCAGCTGGTCTTCCATGGCCGGAAGGAGGCCAGCTGCTGGTCCCGGCAGCGGCGGTGGGTGGTGGCGGATTCGGAAGCGGCAGCGGGTTGAGTGGAAAAGATGTCGGGGAATATTTTTTTTTTGTTTATTTTGAATTAGTGGAGAAGATGGTTTATTTGAACATATTTTAAGTTAAGGGACTTGTTAAAATTTAGCCAAGTAGAAAATAGTATAAAATGATCCTTAGATTTGGTTATTTTATAAAATTTAATCCTTATAATCATGAAATCGTTTATTTTTTTTAATTTAGGGTGCTATTGAAACGTAAAAATACGAAATAGGGTGCAATTGACGAAATTGCAAGGTCAGGGTGTTATCAAAAAAAAAATGAAAGGTCGGTAGTTTTTGAGGTGATTAGCCTAATAAAAAAGATAAGGTGGTATATTTAAAAATATAAAAAACACTCTTATAAAGAGAAAGTATAAAATAGCATGTTTGTAAATATTTTACCTTATTGTGTTATAGAGTGTAATTATTTCTAATAAAGTTGCTATTTTTTTATTATAGAATGAGTGCTCGATTAAGATATAAGCAAAAAATTCATAGGTTGATGATAAATAGAACATTATATTTTTACTATTTTATATCTTTGTGTCATATTATATTTAACCTTATGTGACATTGCATGTGAATTTATAAAGAAATTCGATGTTTATATTTTTATAGATAAACAAAACAAAATAATATAATTATAATGAATATTATAGTAATAGATAAAATTATTTTAAAAAAAAATAAATACTATAAACTCATTAGTTTGTATATCTAGAATATATTAGTATTGATGTCCACTCATGTGAAAATAACTTAAACAATCATATGACTCGTGTAATATTTTAAGAAAACCATTGGAAACAATATTATTTTAGTGGAAATTATCAACAACTCGTCTAGGAATAAAGAATCTACCTCAACATTAGTTCGAAAAGGTGGAAAACCATCGTAGCTCAAATGAATTATAAATTATACCAAAATAACACTCCACATATCTATCTATATAACCAAATTCTTTTGTTGAGTGCTCTAATTTACATTAAAAAAAAGCAACAAAATTGTTATTTTGTCATCATAAGAATTGAACTTTTGAAGCCATGCATAGAGAAGAACCACAAACTACTTTTGCAAACTTTCCTGATTGCACTATTCTGAATTACATGAGGCACATTGTTATTATATTGTGTTACTGGCGTTTTGCGTTTGTAATAACAAGCGTGTGAAATGCGGGCGTGCCAGGAAGCGGATTCCAAAATGTAACTTAACTTCTTAAACGAGCGATTGGGGTTTGGTTAACCTTATAACAAGTACTCCAATCAAGTAATGCTAAAACAAAGAATCCAATTGTAAATGTGTTTACTAATTGAATGAAATGAAAATACAAGTGTTTGAGTAGAAATTGCAAAAGTTCAATCGTAAAGTTCTTTACTGATTGAAGAAAACTGAGAATGCTAAGTGTTGAGTGTTTTTGCCTTTGGGCTGGTTTTTGTTGGATTTGATCGGGGGTTTTCTCTTCCTGCTCTTGTCCTATTTATAGACTTTATCACTTGAAAACTGCTGCTTCATCTTTCAACTGCACACGTTCTTTCCCACCTTCAAAAACTGCCAATCGTGTCTTGTTGCTTCTGCTCTTGCTTTTTGACTTCTAATCTTCTGAAAATAACCTTCTTGGGCTTATGGGCCATTTAAAACATAATTTAATGGCCATTTAGAACATGGGTTTAACCTTCTGAAAATGGACTTAGGCCTTTTGAAACTCCTAGGAATAACTCGTCAACTTCTGGAATCAACCTCTGAAACCAATCATCTAAAATCAACCTCTGAAATAGATTGGATCAACCTTTGG
This sequence comes from Mercurialis annua, assembly GCF_937616625.2. NCBI lineage: Eukaryota > Viridiplantae > Streptophyta > Magnoliopsida > Malpighiales > Euphorbiaceae > Mercurialis > Mercurialis annua. The sequence goes on along the minus strand of NC_065570.1, from coordinate 48,865,249 downwards.
AATTAACTTCTGGAAATTAACTTCTGAAATTAAACTTCTGGAGTAGTCAACTTCTAGAAATTAACTCCTGGAGCCGACCTCTGGAAATTAACCTCTGGAAATCAACCTCTGGAAATTAACCTCTAGAAATTATCTTTCGTCAAATCTTGGTCAAAACCTCTGAAATAAACCTCTGAAATTATCTTTGGTCAAATCTTAGCCAATTATTCACGGTAGCTTTTTCCTATCTTTTAAAAGAATATGGGCTTTTATGGCCTTTTGGCCATATTTTTAATTTTGGTGCAAACAATGCCCCCTATATAATTGGCTTTTTAGGAATAAAGCCATTTATATATTTTCTTTAAGCCAAAATTATTTTCTTTTAGAGATTTTAAAAGGTCAAGAGAATTTCACTCCTTCTCCAAAACCTCTAGCAAACCCTAATTCCCAAAAATTTAAAATCATTTTTCTTCTCAATCCACCAAGCATTGATCCCCAAGATTTGTCTAGCTTAGTTAAATAAAATCCACCAACCTCCGGCTACCACCACGTTGCCGGCAGTCAGCAGCCCGCGCTCGCCAAGCTTTACAGCGGCAGCGGCAACCTCCATCTCTTCTCACCCAGCTCCAACGGCAGCCTTCACGCCATCCACAACACAACTCCCATGACGTGCGGCGATTCTGGCGACCCAACAGCAGTAGCGTGGTTCTCCTTTGCTTCCGTCAGCGGCAGCAGGTTGCTCGCCATCGCCCAGCTGCTACAGCAAATATCTCGCCAGCAAACCCAGCCAAAGCTTCGCCCAGCAGCTTGCAATCTCTATACACAGTGGCTCTAAAATCAGCGGTAATTTTTTTTTTTCAATCTTACTTTCATTAATATGTTTCTGAACATCTTGGCCAACCTCTAAAATCAATCTCTGGCCAAACCTCTAAAGTCAACCTCTAGAATCAACCTCTGGCCAAACTTCTAGAGTCAACCTCTGGCTAAACTTCTAGAGTCAACCTCTAGAATCAACCTCTGGCCAAACTTCTAGAGTCAACCTCTGGCCAAACTTCTAGAGTCAACCTCTAGAATCAAACCTCTAGAGTCAACCTCTAAAATCAACCTCTGGCCAAACCTCTAGAGTCAACCTCTGGCCAAATCTTTAGAGTCAACCTCTGGCCAAATCTCTAGAGTCAACCTCTCGAGTCAACTTCTGAAATTAACTTCTGGATTCAACCTCTAGAGTCAACTTTTGAAATTAACCTCTGAAGTCAAAATCTAGAGTCAACTTCTGAAATTAATTTTTTTTTAGAAGAATGGCTAGAGGCCATTAAATTACAACTAAGAAAATGAAAAATACTAGTTAAGCCAAGATAGCTAAACTCCTAGAACTTTAATTATAAAAATGGCTAAAAGCCATTACATTACAACTTGTGTCAAAATGGAAATTAATGAAAATGTATTGGTTTAGCCAAAACAGCCAAACTTTTAAGACTTTGATAATACATTTGGCTAAAAGCCATATGTTACAACTCATGTACTGACATTTCTAAAAACACACTTGCATATTCTCCAGTAGATGTATGGCTAAAAGCCATTAAGTCATATCCAAATTATATTTCTCCCATATGGTGGGATTGTACTTCTTCAAGTATTTTTCATTGATGAATTTTTTATGAGGCTCACCCTCTAGACTTGATAGCCAGTATGCGTTACCACCTTGTGGACCAAGAATGGTCCTTCCCAGTTGGTAGACCATTTCCCATATTCTCTGTCTTTAGTATCAGGGGGGTAGAATCAATTTCCATACTAGCTCATCTTCTTGAAATGTTACTTCGGCATCAAGAACCTCTGCCGAATTACTCTCCTCCATAATATGCTGCATACGTTCCATCAAAATTGCAGATGCAGCTGCTACAAACTCACCAGAGGTGAGCTTAACTATGAATTTCTTCAATAGTGATGGAGGAGCACGGCTTGTTGTATGGAATAATAGCCGTTGATTCTAATATTTCCTCTGCTTTCTTTTTAACCTCTTGATGAATCTCTAGAGGTTTATTTTCCTTTAGTTGGCCTTTTCTATTTTTTCTAGTAAAATGAATGGGGCCAACATAGGAATCATAGTAGCAAACTTCCACCATGTTAGTGGCAGTGGTGAATGGTTTAATATTCACTACCGATCCCTTGTCAATAAGATGGGGAAAATAGTTGCCTCCTAAGCCTAGAGGTTGATCATAATTTTCATTAACCTCTGAATCATCTATGTAAGGATGAATGACTTCTCTCACGGCTTCTATGTCAAGTGGTCGTGCTAGAGGTTGGGGAAAATAATTTCCCCCTCTTCCTAGAGGTTGGACATAATTTTGATTAACCTCTAGATTATCCATGTAAGGATGAACGGCTTCTCTCACGGCCTCCATGTCAAGAGGCCGTGTTAGAGGTTGGGGTGGCAGAGGTTGATTCCTCCCCTAGGGAAAATAATTGCCCCCTGTGTCCAGAGGTTGGACATAATTTTTATTAACCTCTGGATCATCCATGGAAGGATGAACGGCTTCTCTCACGGCCTCAAGGTCAAGTGGCCGTGTTAGAGGTTGAGGTGGCAGAGGTGAGTTCTTCCCCTGGGAAAAATTGTTGCCCCCTGTGTCCAGAGGTTGGACATAATTTTTACTATCCTCTAGATCATCCATGGAAGGATGATTAACAGCACCTGCATTAAATGGCCTTTCTTCAGAGGGTGCTTCTCTCATGGCCTCCATGTCAACTGGCCGTGCTAGAAGTTGGAGTGGCAGAGGTTGGTTCCTCCCCTGGGGAAAATAGTTGCCCCCTGTGTCCAGAGGTTGGACATAATTTTGATTAACCTCTGGATCATCCATGGAAGGATGATTAACAGCACCTGCATTATGAAACGGCTTGCAATTTCGGCCAGTTTGATTATTTATTTTAAAAGAGTTAACTTGAGCAAATTCATCTCTTTTATGAGGTGGTACATGCCTTTCTTCAGGAGGTGATGGGTTCGAGATTTGTACATGACTAGTGCTTCCAATCTCTTGAACTCCTCCAGAGGTTTGCCCCCCGAGTCGGTTAGCCGTGTTAACAGCCTCTGGCAATTCATCATCATCCTTTGGGGACGATAATTTCACTGCAACTATTAATTCCGCCAAGTAGCGTTCCATGTCAAACTGCTTCTTGTCCATCACTTCATGCTTCAGTTTCAAAGCAGTCCGAGCATGGTTGAAACTGACATGAGTCTGTTTCATCTCAATCATGGCCTTTGACACCATATCAAGGGCTTCCGCCAATCTCGGCTTAGAATTTCGCCGAGTTGGTGTTTGTTGCCTTTCAAAACCTCGTGGTACATCTTCACTCACCTCTCCATGGAGAGGTAAATTTTCTTTCTGGATGTTTCTGACCATGTGAGCCACATAGTCTCCATGTCCTACATATGCAGAAGTAGGATCATCCACTGCATCCTGAGATACGATAACATCTTTATCTTTCTCACTTCGAGTTCTAGGCATAACTCTTAGTGTCCCACTGGGCGTGCCAAAAATTGTTACTGGCGTTTTGCGTTTGTAACAACAAGCGTGTGAAATGCGGGCGTGCCAGGAAGCGGATTCCAAAATGTAACTTAACTTCTTAAACGAGCGATTGGGGTTTGGTTAACCTTATAACAAGTACTCCAATCAAGTAATGCTAAAACAAAGAATCCAATTGTAAATGTGTTTACTAATTGAATGAAATGAAAATACAAGTGTTTGAGTAGAAATTGCAAAAGTTCAATCGTAAAGTTCTTTACTGATTGAAGAAAACTGAGAATGCTAAGTGTTGAGTGTTTTTGCCTTTGGGCTGGTTTTTGTTGGATTTGATCGGGGGTTTTCTCTTCCTGCTCTTGTCCTATTTATAGACTTTATCACTTGAAAACTGCTGCTTCATCTTTCAACTGCACACGTTCTTTCCCACCTTCAAAAACTGCCAATCGTGTCTTGTTGCTTCTGCTCTTGCTTTTTGACTTCTAATCTTCTGAAAATAACCTTCTTGGGCTTATGGGCCATTTAAAACATAATTTAATGGCCATTTAGAACATGGGCTTAACCTTCTGAAAATGGACTTAGGCCTTTTGAAACTCCTAGGAATAACTCGTCAACTTCTGGAATCAACCTCTGAAACCAATCATCTAAAATCAACCTCTGAAATAGATTGGATCAACCTTTGGAATTAACTTCTGGAAATTAACTTCTGAAATTAAACTTCTGGAGTAGTCAACTTCTAGAAATTAACTCCTGGAGCCGACCTCTGGAAATTAACCTCTGGAAATCAACCTCTGGAAATTAACCTCTAGAAATTATCTTTCGTCAAATCTTGGTCAAAACCTCTGAAATAAACCTCTGAAATTATCTTTGGTCAAATCTTAGCCAATTATTCACGGTAGCTTTTTCCTATCTTTTAAAAGAATATGGGCTTTTATGGCCTTTTGGCCATATTTTTAATTTTGGTGCAAACATATTGTTAACGTTTAATTAAGAAAACTTTACCACAATCTTTTATAACAAAGGAAAGTAAACTTCCGCCAAACAAAAAATTACAGAATTTACTCAACCAAAAATATATGAAATTAACTTACATCAATGTTTTGGTTTGTCGAGAGATTTACAGTCCTGCTACTTGCACTGCAAAAGAAATTCCATCCAATTCTAATTAAGATCACCAGTAGAATTGAATTATTTAAATAGACTAGTTTCGCTTTACGTGCTACGCACGTGACTCGTAAGTGTGACTCGTCAAATTATTATATACTAATTTATTTTATTTATAAATAATATTAAATTTGTTAACAGAAGTTGTTAAAAATAAATATAATACATCAAAATATATTAATATTAATTTTAAAATTAATCAATATCAATAACATTTTTTTTTATTAAATTTTTTTATAATTGTTTCATTATGTTTTATTCATAATCAATATTTTGATTGAATTATAAATTTTTTTATGAATTGGATTAAATATATTATAATTATATTATTATATTTATTTTTAATTAATATCAAATTAGTTAGAAATTAATTAGTGTTTTTATTGAATTAGAATTGTAAATATTATTAAATAAGTATGTTATACAAAAATAGAAACTAATTGATGTTCATGTTTTGCCATATATATTACCCTATAAAATCTGATGAGATTGTTTTGAGCAAAGAGAACAAAATATAGGATCCAATAAGAATTTAATTTGCAAGACTTTGAATTACAGAGGGAGCCAAACTTTCGATCATTATATTAGGCATTAACCATAATAATAGACGTTTGTTTCAAAATACAAAAGCTAATGGAATTAATTTAAATGTTTGAGTTCTACAAGGATTTAATTTTCGTCAGATTCAACTAAACTACATCTTTTATTAATTAATTAGTAAATGACTATAAAACCTTAAGTTATGTATAAATTAAAATGGATATTTTGGTAAATGTGCCTGTCCCCCCAACCATCCGTACTTTTATATGTAGTATAGATATATATTGGTAGAATTGAATTGTTTAAATAGATTAGAGTTAGTAGTTTAGGTAAATTGTATTAAGTGGATTAAAACTATCTAAATTAAAATTTTCATTAAAAAATAAAATTAAAACCAAGTGTTTTAAAATAGTGGAAACTCATGAGAATGCTCCTTTTATTCTCTCAAATTTATAAATATATGGATTTGCTGAGTTTCGAACCATCGATTCAACCGGTTCAACTGTAAATCAAATCCGATTTAATTTAGAATTTAAAATTTTCTTTTTATCATAGATAAAAATTTATTATTAGTTTGTTAGCGAGGATCAATTAGTACATCACACAATCTAGAGTACCATTGAGGGTTAGATACAATTTTTTATTTTTACCTGCTATAGCCGATCATTGACCAGGGTCATTCTAAAGTACCACCAACTCTTCTATACCATTTGTATTTAGAATCTCTAGATGATAGTTTTTAATCTCAACCATTGATTTTTTAACCTATTATCTGATATACAGATTACATTTTATTATGTGATATTCACTGGATAAAAGATCAATTGTCCCCTAAAACTCACGATTAGATCAAAAATATCAATTTCAGCTCTATCAGAATAAAAAAAATTCCAAAACCATTTTGTATCTTTTCAAATTACCATGCGTAGGTGAAATAACTATTCTTCTTGGTGTTTAATATGGACAGAATCAAAGAAATGGGAATGGTACATGTATAGACTCCTCGTCTAGTCCTTTTTTGCAATTTAATTTGCATCCATTATCATGACTGGGACTGCAGTGTGCTGCCATAGTTGTTACTTCTATTTGAATCAACATGCTTAAACTTGCTAGTTTTAATTCGGTAAGTTTAGTGTCAGCGCTCCAGCCTATTCTACAAAGATTATAGCTCGAGACGTAATTGATGAAGGTGTATTTCCTCATTTCAGAAACGTTTCTATTTCCAAAACTCCTAAAAGTTAAATACTCCTAAAACTCAAAAACGTTTAAGGGTTGTTCCTTTAAACGATAAAAGTTAGATACCCGTTTCCTACAAAGATTATAGCCTCTGATATATATAGCATGATTACCAAGTGCTAAGAAATTTTCGTATTGAGAATTTTTTTCATCGGTAAAATTTTATGTGAGGATAAGAGCGGTGAGATCCCTACATTCTTGCAAAATATTGCCCCAAATAGATTAGTAAAAATATTAGTTTGATAAAATGATTAAATGAGGAACAAAAGACATACAGGAAACTAATTTATTTTTATGCAAGTTGTTATGATGTTAATATCTAAAATTATGGTGACTTAATTGGTAATTATGTCCTGTTTGTAACCTGAAATTGCCGGTTAAATTTTCTAAATGGTATAGAAGATTGAGCGATACAATATAACTAGCCCATTGACCAACTGTTGTAGGTAACTTTGCTCTATTATTCATTTAATTTTCCTTTTTAAACGTATTTCTTTCTTTCTTTCCTAAACTAACCCATAATGATCTTTTTCTTTTTTGGACTGTGAAACCAGTATTCTCATAAAAGATTCATAATTATAGTCTGCCAAATTTCTTATCTCCAAATTTTATGTTGTCATTGGCTATAAAGCTTGATCAATGACAAACTTCTTATCTCAAATTTTTTATTTCCCACAAAGCTCGGCAAGCACTAAACCTGGTTAACTCTGACGCGTAATCGGTCGACGAGTCTAAGAAAGCATAAACCAGAATTAGAACAATTCCCAACTCTATGAAGTACTAGCTAGACACCACATAAGACTAATGCACAAGCCAAAGCAGTCAAAACATAACCAATCCTAATGACATCAAACGTAAACAATCCAAATTCAATATCAAACAAGTTAAGTTTAATTGAGTTCCACTCGAAATATAATCAATGCAAATAACTTAGTTTAAAGCAATGAAACCAAGTTTAAAATCAACAAGGTGAGTCAGCTAAGTTACCACAATTACAAGGCATCTTCTCACAAATTGGGCGACTCAAATCTAATCCGAACCAAAAACCAATCAGAGTTTAATATTTGGGATATCCTTTGATAAACCATAAAATTCATTTTGAAAATAAGAAACTCAATAAGAACTTAATAACCAAAAATATTATCATGCTCACAAGGTGATCGATAAAAGTCCACAATGGACAAACATGCTTAAACGGCTAACATAAGCCTCACAACATACTAGCATGCTAACAACCATACTAACATAATCCAACAATACTAAACAACTCATATAGCTTGCTTAAGCAACCAAGACATAGTATGACAACGAGTTCAACACTTACCCAAAATCGGCAAAACATGCCAACATCGATACAAGCATGCTATAACCTTTTAATGAATCCAATACATAACATTTAGCATACACCAATTACATTTTTAGATTTAAAATAACTAACTGAATCATTCTTATCGATCAAAACAAATTAAGGCAATTCAACACATCATTTGTCAAAATCTCAAAACCACCTAGCATAATCCTAACATGCCAAACTAGAAACATCAATTACATGTTAGATAAATTATGGACAACCCCTCCATTTGAATCCAAATTAAAACAGTTTATACAACTACAATTATTAAACACACAACGTAGCAACGCAATCAAATCAATCTATAAATTAATAACCAACCAAATCATGATATAACATTCACAAATACGTAGATCTATTCCAAAACATGAATGGGCAACCATCAATCATAGTAAAACAGTGAGCATAGCCACAACCAACAATCGATGTAAACGAAAACACAACCACAACACAACAAAAAATCAAATTAAACAAAAAATAAATAGATTGAATACTTTAATAATCCAACAAATTAAGAAATTTTAAAATTGAGACAGGTAACGCTATAAGAACGAAATCGAATGAAGAAATGAGCCAACATTGATTCACTCACAAAACCAATGAATTAGAATAAAAGTGCATGGATTAAACACTTACCAAAATGTTTACGGCACAAGGATTGAAAGGAAAACGGCTTGAAACAATTTAGGAATGAGTCTGTGGTGTAAAAAATGAATAGGGGCTGATTAGGTCACAGAAACGGAGCTTATATAGCAAAAACAAAGCGAACTGGATGTACGGCTGGTTCTACTCTACAGGTCCGATTATAGGGCCGGTTGACTCACTGCCACAATAAAAAATAAAGCGGACCGGACCTACGGCCGATCTATCCAGTAGGTCCGGTTCATCCGAAAAAGGGTTCAAATGACGATCCAGACGGTCGAATGCTAGATAATCCACTTAGGAACAACATATCCAACGGGAATCCCGATCCGGCAGTGGAATTGGAATATATGGATGTTTTACTAAAGCACTACAGATTTCAAAGGCACACGAACACACCTACCATAGTTACCCGGAGACGAATTTAATCATCATCGAAAAACCCGCACGATACAAGTGACACAAATAAGTTACAAAACGAGGCTCAATTAAGGTGTAATAATGCTAATAACAAACTGAACCAATATGAAATCAAATCGAAACATAACGGGAAAATACGGGGTATTAAAAACATATAATATGATATATCACATGCTTAATCTATATAATCAGTATTGGTGATCACATATCCTTATTGCTCAAAAGAAAGCACGTTCCAATGGATCTCTATATCGGTTTCAAATCCATGAATAATACGATTCGAATACGCATTTATAACAATAAAACATTCTAAAGCAATAAAACAATTTAATATTAATATTTTATAAGTAAATATTGCAAATTCACAGTAACCGCTAATTTCAAAATAAAGTCCTGCCTGTTGACTTTGTTAGTTCCTTTGATCCTCCAATTCAATATTTTGTAAATTCGCCGGATCTATTTAGAATTTAACATATCTATTATTGAATTAATAAATTCCTAACTCTAACATTGACTCTAGACGTAAATAAAATATTTAATCAACAAATCCAATCCAGATACTATTCTTTTATCTTTATCCACTTTTCCGTAAATTGTTTTTGGACAATTTACCACTTTAAACTATTAAAATTATCGTTTTAACCATTTAACGATAATTCGTCCTTTTCTCGATTTATAATCCTAAAAGTTATAAAATTTCTTTATAATTCTTTCTTACGTCTTATTTCCAGTTTTCATATTTATTTAAACTTTTAAATCTCATTTCATTGGAAAAATGTCATTTTCCACTTTTCCATCAAATTTATTGTGTTAATTACATATAAAATCATGACCTTTACACCAAGTTCCAAAAATAACATAACCTTTAAAACGTGTCAATCATAGACACCACCTTTCATTTCTTTTCAATTTCATCATGGGCACATTTTTCGGTGAAATTTTGCTGACTTGGACACTCTATGGGTCTGCCACGTGTCATGTCACGTCAGCAAAAATACCATTAAGAATTGCCGATGTTATTTTTGAAAAAAAAAACGAAAGGTGGTGTTTATGATTGACACGTTTTAAAGGTCATGTTATTTTTAAAACTTGGTGTAAAGGTCATGATTTTATATGTAATTAACCCAAATTTCTTCGTCGGAAAAGTTTTCGCATCGGGGTTCGTCGGGCCTTAGTGCCTATATCCGTGGGCAAAATTCTCCAGCCCCATCACAGGGGGCCTCAGACAAAACAGAGCACTAGTGCCCTGTTCTGCCGGCACTGGACAAAGCTATTTATGCCATGTTCTGTTGTGCTTAAGGCACAACAGGTGCCGGACAGCAAAGTCCCTTCGTCACTCGCACTCGACGAGATTTTCACGGCTTAAACATTCCAAAAACATCAAACTACATAAAACACAATTCAAACTACCAACAACTCATTTCTCATCATATTTTATGAAATTCCAGTAGCCCGAACTTTACCTTAATCATCTTATTTCATCATTTAATCTCCTAATGAATGATTAGTATCAATTATACTTAAATTTTTAACCATTCAAATTGAAAGAAGGAGAAGAAAGTGAGTTCTTACCTTAAGCTAGGGGGTGCAACAATTGTGGAGAAGAAAAGAGGGTTTCATGTGTGTTATGCAACACATAAGGGAGGTATATATATAATAGGTAAAAAGTTACTTTAGGTCTCTAAAGTTTTGGGAGTTTTTTGTATTTTAACCCAAGTTTTAGGTACTAAATTATATTTTATGTTAATTCCAACTCCTAATTTTTTTAATAATTTTTAAATATTATTTTGTGGATAGCAAAATCAAAAATTTAATCGCGAAATTTTTATTTTTATTTTATATTAATTTTTATTTAAATTTTCCCCTTACCTCCATTTAAATTTACTTAATTATCTTAAACAAAATTAAATTAATATCCTGTGATGTCCATATTTTTATGAGTTCTCTAGATTTTTAAATTTTCATTTTGACTTTAAATACTCCCTCCGTCCAATAGAGTTGTCCACTTTGAGAAATTTTTTTATCCCAAAACTCTTGTCCACTTTCAAAAAGTAATTAACTTTTACACTTAGTTTTTCTATATTACCTCTATTTAAAATCCATTAATGAGTAAATTGAAAGTAAATCGCAAGTATACCCTATATTAGATAGGGTTATGACAAGAAAAGTAAAGAAAATTTCACAAAATCCACAAATAATAATTGCTTTTTTTAAACTGTGTGATAAAGGTAAAGTGAACAATTCTATTGGGACGGAGGGAGTAGTATTTTTGTAATTTTGATTGTCCATGCAAATTATTACATATGCCTTAATTTAATAATTAGAAATTATGAGGTATTAGACTATAGAATGATTATTGTTAGCCAAGTTGCATGTGGACAAACTAACTCTCCCTTAGAAGGAACATTTTTTCAAGAAATTTTGGAAGGAGATGATGAACTGTAGAACCCTATTTATAAGAAAAAAACTGTAGAACCCCAAAAGAGCTTGTACACATTTTAAAATTTTGAGTATATTTAGCCTCTTAATTGCTTCTCAGCGGTTCACTAGTTAGGTTTCATGACCTGAGAATTTTGACTGAGTTGGACATTATTTGTGGTTGCGCCTTTCAATAATACTAATTTCTTTTAAAAAAAAAATACTGATTTCTTTAAAAAAAAAAAAACTTGACACGAGTTTTATATAATTAACATAATATAATATAATTAACGCATTAAAATAAATAAATAATATGAACAATACAATTACACGAGTAATACAGCTAAAACAGTTCATTTTGTTTATAAAAACATTCAAATTATATAAGTATAACTTTAATCTCAAATATATTAACTATAATCAAATTATAAAAAGACTATATAATTTTATTTAAATATGAATATAGTTATACTTAATTAATTTAGAAATTTATTTTTTAAAATTATAAAATTATATTATTTTATATTTTTATTATTATAAATAACATAATTTATTGACAAGTTAGATGAATTTATACGTCAATTCAAGATCCGATTTATTTATTTTGTATGATAAACGGATTAACATATTTTTTGACACTAATTCATCAAATCTCAATTCCAATTTGCAAATTTACGTGCTACACAAATAGTATTATTGTACATTTTGACATTCCTAAATCCTGAATCAGCAATGTCAGGTGTCAATATTGTGGGTGCTCATAACATGCATGAACTCCACGTGTTCATGGCATCCTGACCATGCAACACTTACAAACTCCATCTCTATATAACCATAATCAAGATCTGATAACCATCTTTAACAAAACTAAATATTCAAAGTTGAAACCAAAAAATAAAAATCCTCAAAACTAATGGCAACATCAAATCTGAAGCCAGCGTTGGCCTACGTAGTTGTGTACGTAAAAGACGTAGCCAAATCTGTTGATTTCTACGCCAAAGCTTTTGGGTACCATGTCCGTCACCTAGACAACTCTCACAGGTATCGAATTTTGTTAAAATGTTTATAAATTTTGTTGGATATTGATTGAATTGTGGGTTAAATAAATAGATGGGGAGAATTAGAAAGTGGGCAGACCACCATAGCTTTCACTCCGATCCACCAACATGAGACTGATGACCTGAGTGGTACTGTGAGGACTCCTCATGTTGGCCGGGAACGAGCTCCTCTTGAAGTTTGCTTCGCCTATCCTGATGTTGATGCTGCTTATAAGGTTTTTTCTTTAATCTTCTCACGTATTTTTCTTTTATTTAAAAAATCCTAATGGTTGACAAAAATTAATTTTTTTAATTTCTTACAAATTCAATTAAAAATTTATTTTCATCATTCTAATTTAATTTATTTTCATAATTCTAATTTAGTATATTATCATAATTATATGTAGTTTTAGTGTTTTTGTATCATTAATTAATCATAAATATTGGTCCTAAAAATAATTTTTAGACAGGTTACATCGTAATTATCTAATTTTTAAGTCTTTTAAATTTTATAAAATTAGATTGAAATTTTAAAAAATCGCCTGAGTTTGCAAATTTTAGATATTTTTAAGCATCATTTCAAATATATTGAGGAAACGTTTTGAATCTTAGACACTTTTGATGAGAACATCTTATATTATTGTATTGGGAAATTCTTATCTAGACCCGGCCTATGAATTTTCAATGTACGTATCCACTGAGGTGTTAGAATATCTAACACAATTGTCTATCTTTTCATTATTTTTTCTTTATTAGCTTGGTAATCTTAAAAATTTGTAAGTAATGGATGAGTTTCTTTTATTTTTTTAAAAGAAGATGTGTGTTTTGGCAGAGGGCGGTGGAGAACGGTGCGGTGGGAGTGAGTGAGCCGGAGGACAAAGAATGGGGGCAGAGAGTTGGATATGTGCGTGATTTAGATGGAATTGTCGTGAGGGTGGGAAGCTTTGTTTCCAAACCGGCCAAGCAAGATTGATTTTCATTTATATATTTTTCTACGCATAATGGATTTATGTTTCAAACTAAAATAATTTTAAGAAATAGCTAGTGTTAAGTGAACATGTAAAATTGTTGTGGTTGTAAAAATGACATATAATTAAACAATTTTCGAGAGATGTTAATTGGTATTTTTGATGCGATGCAAATGTGAGTTTGATCATTCAATAATGGGATACTAAACACAGGGAGTTATAAAATTATTACAGGATTATAGGACGTGATACAATTTTATTAATGTGACCGACACAAATTGGCACCTTACGTCTCTCATACTAGTTGCATCCAGAATAGGGCGGGGCAGGGGTGGGGTAGCTATTTTCATTCATTCCCATCCTCATTTTCATTTAATTGACAGGGATGATTTTATTTTAGTTTTCATGTTCTGTATCAATGAAAATTTGCATCACCATCTAAGTTTTATATATGGTAACTTTTTTTTTATTTTTAAATTAAAAAATTAAGTGTATCTATCCTCATACTGGTTCCATCCAGAATAGGGCGGGGCGGGGATGGGGTATCTATCCTCATTCGTTCCCATCCTTGCTAGAAAATTTTCATTTTCACTTAATTGACGGATGATTTTATTTTAGTTTTCATGTTCTGTATCAATGAAAATTTGCATCACCATCAAAGTTTTATATATGGTAACTTCTTTTTTTATTTTTAAATTAAAAATTTAAGTTTTATAATAATAATCAGTAACATTAAAAATTATTCTGACTACAAAAGATATCGTTATTTTTAATTATGCGATTGGCTTCTGCGGGCAGACACCTTCCTTCTGTCCAATCAGTTGAGTTTGGTGAGAGCTTGGCAATCCTTTTCGGGCCTCAGGTAAATGTGGACTGCTGTTTTCCTTGTGTTATGATCGAAAGTGATTCGCTGTCTGTGATTCAGATGATTCGGAAGGGCAAAGCTGATCCGACTCCTCTTGGTTTAGTTATTGGTGATATCCTTAGCTTAATTTCGAGCTTTACTAGTATTAGCTTCGGTTATACTCCTCGAGAGAATAACAAAGTGGTTCATTCTTTAGCTAAATGGGCTTTATCTATTGCGGATGATATGGTGATTATGGAGGATGTTCCTAATCTCATCCGTCATTGTATCATCGAAGATGTTGCTTCGATTTCTGAGTTTTCAATATAATTCTCTTTGGCGATCAAAAAAAATATTGTTATTTTTAATTATGAGAAATATCGTTATTTTTAATTATTGAAAATATAAAAATATTTTTATAATTGGGAGAGGGGAGTGTGGGAGGGAATGAACTCACGGCTTAACACTTTATGTGCAGCGTTTATACCATTTGAGTTATAGCTCGTTAGTTATAAAAAAAATATTTTTATTTTTTAAAACTAAAGCTAAAAAGAAGTCTGCCTTCTCATCCAGTAAGTAAATCTGTAAATCAGGATAAATGGTCAATCAGACGATGATTGTCCGATTAATTTTTTGATGCTAAAGTCAGTTTAGGTTTTGAAAAACGTTTTTAACATATAAAATGTGATTGTGTGATTAGCTAATACTTCAAACTCTTTATTTAATAATTAAAAGAATACCTAGTAGGAAAGTGATTTTTACTTAGTGGTACTGTGTTTGAATAGGAAAGAAATTCATGATTTGAAGGAAGTCTTATTCAGAAATATCTTTGTAAATAAGCTTATCTTCCTAGATAAGCGTTTGTATGTGAATAGTAAAAAAAATTCCATATATTTGATCTTCTAGATATTATTTTTTATGTATTAGGTTTCGGACGATACGCTTGGACGACATGCTTTTACCGAGTTCTCTGGGAGTCGGTAGATTCGGGGGAATCTCTTTAATCTTCAAGTTTTAGCGAGTCTCGTGGACTCGAGCGTCGATATCATCATGCTTTCATCTTTTGGGGGAGTGCTAGTATTCTCCCAAAAAGGTCGATCTTGTAAGACTCGATTCCATATAGTTATGCTAGAATTCGGTTTTCATTATTAGTCTTTCCCACAAGTGAGCTAAATCATTGGTATTTATGCCTTGTAAATTTAGCTTTGTTTGAGACGGGTCATTTTATCTTCTGGCGAATCGTTTCGCTTGACAGTTTTGAGTTCTTAATTCTCTTTATTTGACATGTGTCAGCTGCGTGTTTTTAGATTTGAGACAAATGTCTTTTCTCCTGACATGTGTCTTTCATCTTTGCGTTGCTTAGGATTTCGTCTTTTCGGTTTTTCAACCCTCATCATTGTTATTAGGAATTGTGAATATCTATATATTCATGTTGCTTTCTTTTTTCTTCTTATTTTCTCTTTGAAAACTTTAACTGCTTTTTCTCCTTTGATCCACGTTTTAAGATTTCTCGTTTCAGGGTTGTTCCATATCTTTCTCTTAACGCCGCCTGCCTGAATTCTAAATACTTAAGAGTGTTGTTTTAGATTTTTGGTTGATTCTTTCGTTTTTCATTCCGGGATTTTTCTTATTCTTACTATTCTGGAATTTGAAAGGTTACAAAATTTCTAATTGAATTAACTACCAATTACCTAACCCACTCTAATGTCATTGGTTAATTAGCAATCAATCAAACTAGAATCATAAAGGAAAATCTCAAAAATAATTATTAACTTACTCTCGTGTTTAATTTTTCATTTTTTAATTATAGGGCTATCATTAATTTGCTCTATCAAGTCAAATTAGAAACAAAATAATAATTTAAATGATCAAATAAAATTAAGCATTAAGCATAATAAACAAGACACATTTTTTCCACAAAGTTCATATTCAATATGATGTTCATACCTTTTGATATTGCTCGATAGTTCTTCGTTTTGAAATTGACCAGAATAAGTGTATGTGGCTACGGACCGGTTGAATCGTGAAACGGCCCAGAACTTGTCAAACCCTGAACGAGCTCAAACCAGTCCAAAGCCGGGAGAGAACGATTCCCGGCTAGTTTAATATTTTTTTGAGGGAACCGATATCTACAGTTTCAAACTGGATTTATTTAAAAAGAATATATTTTAAATTTAACCTATTATATATGTATATATTTAAGGGTCAATTATAAAAATAAGCATGAACTTTAGCGTGTTTTGCAATTACAAAACAATATTTAAAACTTGGTAAAATCAACCACCAACTTTTATTTTTTGGCAGATTAGAACGCTGACCAACCAAAGAAACATGCTTATGTTAATGTATATTATGGTGCCCAATTAGCTAGGTGTTCTGATTTCCAAAAAATAAAAATTGATAACTGATCTTGCCAAGTTTTAAAATGTGTATTATAATTGCAAAAATGTTAAAATTCGTGATTTAGTCTGCATTTAACCCTATATTTAATTAATTTGTCAATATATCCTATCATATTCTTTTATAATATATACTATTATAAATATATAAAATATTATTTATTTATTTCTAATGTATTCTACTATATATAAAATATATTTTTTTTCAACATATACGATAAGTTGAATGAAATGTTTATAATTTCAAGTATAATTAATCATTTACCATAAGCACTAGGCAGCATTCTACTAGCTAGGTTGTAAATTTAATTCTTCTCAAAACCGTTACCTCTCTACTAATTATAAAAAAAAATCAATTGTTTAAATGAAAATTTGACGTAGTATTTCTTTTCGATTTTTTTAACCATGTGAATTGTGGCTACGTGACTACGTCTAAGTGTATCGTCGAAATTTGAATTTCATTGCGTTTCCTTCTGAGAGATTAGCTTATAAACTTTATTTTTATAGTTTGAACCTCATTCCGTTAATTTTTTTTCTATATTTTTTTTATTGTAGTTATATTTTGTGCCTGTTTTAGCTAGATTTTTTTTGTATATTTAATTTTCTAATGTATTTGTTGGCTAGAACATTAGGTTATCAAATAATTTAACTTACTATAATTTTCATCTTAATTTTTATGACTAGATTTACGACTCTTCTAGTTGATTTTCATCTATAAATGAAATCTTTTATTTCAAAAAAGATCAAATGAATCTGTCTACCAACTACTATAACTCATTTTACAATACATATCATGGTCTTTAAATTTATCAAGTAGTCCATCATCTTTTTAAACATTGCTAAAATATATTTATTTTTATAAAGCTGATATAGAGCAATATTATATATACAGGATAAATGTTAGAGATTTTTTTACAAATACCGGGAAAAAAGAAAATATTTACAAAAATACAACCTCAAAGTTTTGTTTACGAGCAATACCATCTTTTTAAAAATATTTACCAAAATACAGTTTTTCTGTATACAAAAAAATGAATATGTATACATTCAGCACAAAATTCGTATATAAAATCAGATAAAATACATATATATTTTTATTATATATAGTTCGTATATAATCTGTATATAATCCGTATATAATACGAATTATATACGTTTTAAAAAAATCAGATCTGGAAATAAAAATTTCAAATCAAAAGAATGGAGGAGATGATGATGAAGAACTGAGAATAAAAAAACTAACTGAGACATTATATGCAATAAATTCTAGATCTACAAATAAAACAACAACAAAATAATAGATATATATATACAAAAACTAGATCTATACAAATAAATATGATTCCATAAGAGTTTATATTTGATTTAAAAAAAAAAGAACAGTGGCGGCATGGAGTAGCGGTTGCGGCGGTGGCATGGAGGAGCAGTTGCGGCGGCGGCATGGAGGAGCGGCGGCAGCATGGAGCAACAGCTACGGCGGCAACGGTGTAAGGGAACAGCGGCTTCTCGCGGTGGCGGCAACCTTTCGGCGACGGCGACTGGCGGTAAGCAATGGTGGTAGTGGACTGATAGTGGTGGTAGAGTTAATGGAGAAAGAGAGAAAATAAAATTAGTGTTTGGGTGAAGAAGATGGAGAAAAAGAGAGAAATGGTATTGTTGTTAATAAAAGAAATAAAAATTGTATTTTTATAAATATGAAAAACACTCTTAAAAAGAGAAAGTATAAGGTAACATATTTGTAAATATTTTACCTTATTATTACGCCATATTATTCGTACAAAAAACCAATAATACGTTAGCCATCGTAAAAAAATTATTAATAAAAAAAATACTAATTAAAAAATTTCTTATCGCAAATGCTCATTAGTTTATCGTAAATATGACATGGCACAACCATACAGATGAACACTCTATTTCACGACATCTATTCTAAACGAGCCATGTATATATTTGACCAAGTTTAAAAACATGTTAAACAAGCTATAATTGTCAATATATAAAATTCATTTATCTAAAACAATATCACTATAAGAGCAACTAGCAAACTGAAACAAATAAATCTTTTTACCGATTAACTTCTACTTGAACAGAAAATAACAACCGTTTGCAAATTTTTCCATGAAAGTAAAAAAGATTAATATTTCTAGCAAACTTTTCTCTTATTCATCACCTAATAGACCAATGATGAATACACAAAATGACTACTAAAGAAAAAAACTGAGCAAAATAAACCATTCATAACCCTGCTTTACATCAAGGCAAAAATACTGAAAATTCTCCCACCTTTAAACTTCTTTTCAATTCCACCATCTAAGAGGATTCTTAATTGCACCCTATTTAGGGTTTTCAGTTTTCATCTGTATCCCAAAATAAAAAAAATTGATAATTTAATTAATTTAATGATAAAATTATTAAAATCAACTAAATAGAGGGATTGTATCATTATTTTTTCCATTTAAAAAAAACAAAAAAAATAGTATATGAAAGATTAGTTTAAACTTTTTTTTAAATAAAAAGAGGTCATTTTAGTCAATTAGGGTACAGACGAAAACCGAAAACCCTAAATAGGGTGTAATTGAAAATTCTCCTACGTGGTGGTGCAATTGAAAACAAAGTCAAAGGTGGGGGGTTTTTAAGTATTTTTTCCTTACATCAATTTCATATGTGAAACTTAAAAAGCAATGCATGGTTCTAATATCAAAATTTGTGTATTTCCATATCCAAGAGCTTAATAAATATAAACAAAACCAGTAATGATCAGACGAGCATCCACATCAACTATGCACGATTATACATATTGAAGAGAACTGATATATAATGCATACCCTTAAATCATATCACCACATTTCATATTCAAAAGAATCTGTATGGAGGACATGATTGATAACAATGAAATGCACCCTGCAACATACTAGAGTGAAAAATCAGACCAACTTGATTCAAGAACCAAATTCCATCAAAACCTGTACAAAGACTCAGACCAATTCCGTACCAAAATGACCAAAAACAAAAATGCAAGTCAATCACAAGATAAACTCTTGAGAAGAACACTAACCAAAATGTCTTTCAAAATACAGCACTGTTCTTGATTTGTAACATTGACCAAGCAAAGAAAAAACGGGCGAGAGAATCTTAAATGCGTCTACAATGACAACAAATTACCCGATGATCCACTCTCTCCCCCTTTCCCCACCTGTAATAATAAAAGACATTTCTTGGTACATACGAAGAGTTGATTGATGCACAAGTGAAGGATCACAACATTTCTTGTGATTTTCTAACGCATCGGCTAACTTTTTTCTTGAAATCATCTCTCTTATCTCTCCATTCCTTCTGCATAAGAGATGTAACTATTCATCAATACAAATTTAGATGAGAAAAATTATCTTTTTTCCCTCGTTGTCATCAATAATTCGAAGTATCCTGTTTGAACAGGTTTAGCAGAGTTTCTAATAATGATACATACATGCACTTGTCATTTCTCTTGCATTAATATTTTAGTCTTTAATAGCACAATTATGTTATATCTAGGCCCCTGATGAATTCTAACACTTGATCTTATCATATATGCATTATTCAATTTGCCACCACTGGTTGCTAACTTCCATAAACAAGAGAAACGAGTTATCCAAATTGAAAAATCTGTCTAAAGGGTGATCCGTCCAGAGCAACCACGTTCCCCTAGACATGCCTTAGAAACAAGATGGTGTTTGGCATCGAGCTTCAGAATAGTTCTTTTCCAAAATAAATCTCTTTATATATATTTATTTCTCAATTGATAATCCAGTGAGTGGCTACTATTCCCAAGAACAGGAAATAGCAAAACAATTTTAAAAATAATAAGCTCAGGAGAAGCCACCCCGCTTACCACTAGAAGCAACATAAACAAAATCTACTTCATGATAAACAATATTTTATTTTGCAACTTTTTCTATGAACCTGAGTATCTTTTTTTATAATGTTGGCTAATTTGACAGATGATGCATATAAGTATCCACACGCAAAAGAAAATAACA
Source organism: Mercurialis annua (assembly GCF_937616625.2). Taxonomy (NCBI): domain Eukaryota; kingdom Viridiplantae; phylum Streptophyta; class Magnoliopsida; order Malpighiales; family Euphorbiaceae; genus Mercurialis; species Mercurialis annua. The sequence continues at coordinate 48,844,723 of NC_065570.1, read as the reverse complement.
AAAATATATCAACATCCTCCATGTAATTAAGTTTCCAAAAAATAGAGATGTGGAGGTAAAAATGCCAGTAGAACTTACTGCAGCTTCGACATTTGCGGGAGATTCGTCATTTGGACTTGAAAGCATTGATATGATGCTCAAAACTATACTTTCAACCTGCAAAGAAGATATTGCCACGTCTATAAATAAAGTCACAGCCAAAACGGACAAATTTATCAAGCTTAATAAAATGACATGCATCTCAATGAAGGTAGCCCATAAACCAAAGGGATCTGATAAGAGACCTGAATATAGTAGCCTACCACAGCCAATCCTGGCATAAGTTTTTTTACTCCGCATAAGACAACCTAAATTAAACTGGTTCCAGGAAAACTGGGAAGGAAGATCAAAGGAGGTAATAGACCAATCTCACGGTGCATCTATACCCTCAAGTCTGTAACCAATTAGATCCCTAAACTTGCATATAGCGAAGCTGTGATACAACAAATAAATCTCTCTCATTATCGTACCCCATAGTCCTTTGCTACATGATTGGTTTCTTGACATTTGAATTATTGATGGTAGGAAAGTCTTATAAGATATCAAATCTATCGATTTTTTTCTGTTAAAATATCATATTATAAAATGGGATCGATCAACTTCATCAGTAAAAACAATTGAGGCAGATATTCCATGTCACAGTACTTTGGATTATGGATGCAATCAGATCACGACAATTTTATCTTATAAGATATGATACATTTATTGGTATGCTATGCAACAAAAGCAAACTACATTCAAGAGCCTTTGGCAAAGAGATCTTCAAACAAATCATAAGTGTTGTTTAAAGCGCAAGGCGCTCTCAAGGCGAGATAGTCATATATCGCCTGAGGCGAGAAGCGCTAAAAAAGCGCTCGCCTTATCGAAGTAAGGCGCCTATACCTAAAAATATTAAATATTTATATTTATATATATATATATATTTAATAAAAAATCACTGGATTTGGGTCATTAGGATTTTGCACGTAGTTGTATTTCCATCCCGGATCCTTCTTCTTTTCAGAGGGTGCTGTACCATCAGTGAATGATTGAGGTTGGCTATCCATGGTGTGAGAAGAAAGAATAAAAGGCTCTGCTCTTTGTTTTTTACTTAACGTATATTTTAATTTGAAGTTATTGTGTTATACTTAATCCTAAACACTTAAATAGAAACTTGAATAGACTTTCAGACTTCCTAAAAGACTTTTAAACTTCCTAAGTTAAATCCATTTAAAGCATTAATTAAGGCATTAATTAAGGCTATCGAATAGGAATGTCTAGATTAGAGTAAAAGTCACCTAAAAAACGTAAAAAACAAAAAATTCAAAAAAGCGTGCTTTTTTCATATTCCAAGGCGAGCCAAGGCGAGCGCTTAAGCAAATAAAGCGCTCGCCTTACTGAAGGCGCCTCGACTGGAAGGTCTGGAAGCGCCATCAGTCTGTGGCGCCTCGCCTGAGCGCTTTAGGCGCTCAGGCGAGCGCTTTTAATAACACTAAACCAACCCCAAGAAGCATTAAATTCTCTTATAGAATAGATAGTGTCTTGCATATTGCCGTCATAGCTAGAGTTATTCAGCATTACTATATTTCTACAGGAACATATTGCTTTGCTTCAACAGTTTTCTTTCTAACCACTCAGAATCAAGGTTGTCCAGCGCGCTTTGAGCATTTCACTGTCAACTGGTTTCTAAACAATGTACCTTAGATAGCTTAGAAAATTGCTAGAATAAGCATTGGAGTCAATGACTAAAAACTTTTTTTCTCGATCTCTAAATATTGCTAGAAAAAATTGTAACTTCTTGATTCCAATGGGACAGCTAGTATAGATTTTCTTTCCCTACCTTGCTGACTTAAATATATATGAAGAATCACAAATTACCATGAACCGACATTGAATTAAGAGTCATTTGTGAATGGTTTGATTCAACTGAGTCACAGTATCATTAAGTTTGCCAGCATTCATGTGAGCCATTTGGGTAAAAAAACAATTTTAAACCCTCGTCTTCCATTATTATCCAATCCTTACTTAGTTTAACACGTCTAGTTAGACAGCTTACATTTACTCTCTCTTACCTATATTCCTCTGAAACAGTCCTAATAAAGCCTTTTACAGGATTCTAAATCAATGAGAAGCTCTCTCGACTATTATCATCAGATAAATTTGGAGTTGTCCATCTGCTGGTCTCAATATATTTCCTTCAGTCTTACGTTCAATGATTCCAGTCATAGAATTGCAATAAGGATAAAATTGTTGACTGTATCTCCCACCATATATGGGCTTTCATTTTCATTTTTTGCTATGTTTCCCACTCTATCAACAAGCAGCTATGAGTTCCTCTCTTTGGTCTTTGTTCTATTTGTATATAACTACCACTACATACTTATAACATCTTCTTATAGATATTACAAAATACAAAATCCATTTAAGTACATTGATTTGCAATTAGATTTTTCGTTAGTGGTAATCCGACCGTGTAAAGCATTCCTTTATTATATTATGTCAAAGAATCATCTAAAGAAGCCCGTATTGTAAAGGACCAATCCAATTATCCAACTAAGTTCTTAATAGTTAAATCATGATATTCAAAACCGGAAAAAAATTGTTTAACTTAAAAGAACTACAGCTTTTTCTAATTGCAATGTTTTTCCGTTATTTGTTCGACATAATTGTCCTAAGACCATAGCTATATACGAACTCTGATTTCATTTGGCAGACTGATAGTAATAGCTTGCATCATGTGAGAATTTTCGGAGTGAAGCTAGGTATAAGACTGCATCTCTAACTCTAGTACACTATGCTATAGTTGCTTCTACCAATAATTGATAATTTTAATTCCTGCTTAATGACGTGTCTCTTCATAAAATTAGAAAAAAAGTTCCATCACATTCAAACTGAATCCTTAAGCTCTTTAAAATTCAAATTTTAACTTCTTAAAATCTAGACATTTGGGACTTGATTGAAACCATCCTAACTACAAGGTCTTGTTAATTCATTTTAGCGATAATAAGTTAATAACTGCGATTCACATAATAGTAATATTACTCAATTTTCCTGTTTGATTAGTTACACGAAAGATAAATGTGCTTAAGAAAAAAAATGTACCAAGTTCCCCTTCAAAACTTCAGGCAACAATATGCAGAAAAAGAACTGGAAATAAATATGACTTACTGTATGGACAGGCATCCAGCGTTCACTTGCAAGCTCATAGCCATTTGGATCGTCACCTGGTGGATGAAGAATAGATATGCAAACACGCCCATCGGGATAAACTGCCATTCAAGTAAGTAACAAACAAAAAAAAAAGAACATGTAAATCTAAATTGCAATAGAAAGAGTGCAAACCAGTCCACAGTAAAAAGAAAATCCACCAACCATTAGGATGCCATAGCTCCGAGGTGAATTTAACAGTTGGAGGGCTATTTGGATAATTGGATGGAAAGCTCATGATAGCATTAAAAAATCCCCCTTCACTGAAAGCACGCAAATGTAAGGACACCATAAACCAGATAAATGCTTGAGTTGATCACATACAATATTGCAGACAGAATTTCAAAAGACAAATTACATTATCAGCAAGTCAAGACAAGGTGCCATAAAATGCAGTAGAGGAATTAGAAAAATCAATAAATAATTGACACGAACCACCAAACAAGCCAGGAAATAAAAAAACGATTAGATAGATTAAAATCTTAGATCAGACACCATTGTTGAAATCCTCAGATAATTAATTAATAATCACTTCTCGCCCTGATGGCTAATGGATACAGCCAAGACAGAGCTAACATCAAATTCATGAGAACATCCAAAACCCTAAAAAAGCAAACATGGTACTACAACCACCAACTCTTAAATAAAACCAAATTTAAGAATCCAAAGCTCGAATAAACACCAAAATTATCAATCCAATAAAACCAATTACAGAAACACAATAAACAAGATTAAGATCAATATTATGAAAAGGAGAACGTACTAGAGAGTATCAGGGGGTCCAATAATGGTGACGCTCCACTCAAAGATATTAAATTCATCCACCAAACCAGCAGAGAACCCATCCACCGGATGTTTACAAAGATCTGCACCCACCAACAAACAAAATCACAATCAAATACAAAAAATAAAACAAATTAAATTCAGATTATGAGCAATACCCTTGAGCTGTTTTTGAAGGAGAAGGCTAGCTTGAGATGTCATATTAAAGAAGAAAATCCCACAAAAGAAAAAATTGGAATGAGATAGAATTTGAAGGATGGATTGAAAAAGAAGGATCCTAATTTGGACTATTGCTTCTCTTTTCTTTTTATAATACTAATATATATATAGATATGTGAGAGGGAGAAAGCATGACATAGGTCATGTGTCTTTGTGCACCGGTTCACATGGATTTGGGCTTTCTTTTTAAATTAAAAAATAATTAATTAATTAATGTATGATAAACCTATTCGGTTAATTTTTTGTATTTTTTAATTTTTTGAAAATTATATTATTTTGAATTTCAAAATGAAAATAAATTAACTAAAATATCTTAAAAAACAAATTTAATACATCAAGTTAGGAGTGTTCAAGCAATTCACTCAAGCTTTTATTTATTTTTTATTTTTGGTAAGCCCATCCGGTTTCCAAGACTTCGCCCTGACTAATCCGGATCCGACCCGCGTCGCGCACCTGGCATGGTGGGTGAGTCTGCCAGTGGGAATTTTCTGCATTCACAAGGACTCGAACCCGAGACCTTGCTTAAGCGATATCAAGCCGCTTACCACTTGAACCAACCCCCATTGGTAACTTTTATTTATTTTTAGGCATAAGATAATATCCCTCGATGTTTCCTTAAAAATACAGTTCAATTCTTTTTTATTTCTCAGGCATAATTAAGCCCTTGCGGGTTTTTTATCGAACAAAAAAAACTCATCCGTCCATATTGTCGTTAACTGATAATATGGTTGTAGATAAAAGGTTTAAAAGATATTTAATGTTTAAAATATTTACCAATTTTATATTTATAAGAAAAATATTTTCACCCCCTCTATCTAATTAACTCTAATTAATTAAAATCAATTAAAATATAATTAAATCAATCTAGACTCAAATGAACCAAATAAAATACAATCAAATCAAATTTAATCAAACAAAATCCAATTAATAAAAACACAATTAAACTAACAAATCATACCCAATTAAATAAATCCCTTAAAATTAATAAAACCCCAAATAAATCAAATTTAATTAGAACCTATTCCAAAAATCGTCGGCCTTTTTCAAAAATCACTGTCAGTGCCAAAACCACCACCGGCCATGAAATCATCGTCGGTCCTGAAACAATTGTTGGTCCGGAAACGATCGTCGGCATGGGTCTGTTCTCGGTTGAGAACAGACATGTCTGTTCTCAAAATTAGGAACAGACAATGGTCTGTTCTCATCTCAGAATAGACCATCGTTTGTTCTCAGACCTTTGAGAACAGACCATGTACGTTCTCAGGCGAGAACAAGCCACGACCTCCGGTGGCCAGAGGTCGTTTTGTTTTTTATTTTCTTTAAGTTTTAAAATTAAAAGGAAAAAATATCATTCGGATCCTTAATTTAATTTTTTTATCAATATAAGTTTTTTGAAGGATTAAATTGAAATGTATTATAAATATTAAGGACATTTTTTAATCTTTTCCTTGAAGACATTTGACAACATTAATTGTCATTTTTAACGAAAGGGTTTATTTGTTCAATAAAAAAATTTAAAAGGTCTATTGTTCGATAAAAAAATTACAAGGGCTTAACTGTGCCCAAGAAATCAAAAAGGATTGAACTATATTATTGGAAAGACCTCGATGGTTTTTTGTACCTTTTATCTTATTTGTATTTAGACTTTGTTTAGATTGCTAATATTAAAATTTATAAATTTAAATTCATGAAATATTATACACATAAAATTTAAAATTATGTAGTTTCAATTGGACACAAAATCAATAAATTTTTATAGATAATTTGGAATAATATAATATTATAACTATCTATCATTTTTAAAAATGATGTAGAATAAGCGATAGTAAAAATGTCAAAATCTTTAAGGACATGTAGATCTCTAGAGAAAGGACCGTCGGGATTTACAATCCTCCTTGTATGGATCTTGAAACAATAGTAAAAGACATAATTATTGAGAACAAGCAGTGGGATGTGGACCTAATTAAGTATGCTCTTATTCAAGAAGACATTGACCTGATTTAGTATTATCTTGACAGGTTCTAATCAATATGAATGGTTGAGATGACATTTTGATAAGAATAGTTTTTGCACTATTAAAAGTGGGTATAAGGTTGCAAAGGATCTTCAGGACAACTCCTCCTTGTCTAACAGTTTAAGTTTCAGGAGATGGTGGAAGTACTTCTAGAAATTATCCCTTCCATTAAAAAAAATTTCATCTCGAAATGTTATATAAATTGAATCCTTGTCAGAGTAAATTTGGTTAAAAGAGGCACATGCCTATCTATATTTGTTGCCCACTTTGTAGTAAGGAGGTTAAATCGGTTCTTCATTCTATATGGTTCTATTCTGGGGCAAGACAAGTTTGAAAATTCTGTAATTCGACTGCTACGGTTAAACTAGAAAGAACTTAAAGTATGAAATTTTTATTCTGCAAACCAAGGAGAAACTATTGAAAGACCACTTCTCAATTTTTTTGTATTATTTGTTGGATCACCTCAAAACAACAAAAAATGCTTATCTATTTGGAAAATTAGCAAAACCAGCAAGTCAGGTGGTGGAGTGGGAAACAAGCCACACAGATAACTACATCAAAGCTAAACACAGTAAAGCTCAGCACAACCTTAGAAGGGAGAACGAAATTGAAGTAGTACATGATAAAAGATTGGTTCTTCCGAGGGGGGGAGTGTTTTGTGTGAATGTAGATGCAGGCTTTGGTAAACATAAGTTGTTCCATGAGACATGTATATGGTTATTAGGGACTATAATTGAGAAGAACAAGATGGTAATCACCGAAGATATGATTCTGAAGTATGCATTGGTGATGCGAGAGCTATTAAAGATTGTATGAAATTGACAAAGAAAACAAATCTTACTCCCTTTATTATCTAGTCGGATACAAAGGTTGTAGTGGACAGTTTCAATATGTTTGAGTCGCCTTGTAATGAGGTGATAGTTGCAAAACAATTTTAAGTTTAGAAATGATATTCACTTCTAGAAACTAGCGTTTTAGCAACATGTTCTAATCGCTAGCTCGTCACCTGAAAGGATGTCTTTGGAAATCATCATCAGACGCTTCAGCCTGATAGGAGTAAAATACTCCTATATCTAGAGTCGTTTCCATTACGTTTTGATACATTTTAGCACGTATTTTGAGGTGTTTTGGTGCCTTATCGTATGTGTATGCATTTCAGGAGCATTGGAGCGTAATTGAGACTATTTGGCCCAAAAAGCGGAAAGAACCGGCAAAGAATCGATTCGGCAAACTCTTGGAGCAAGGAAATGGCGAAGAGGCATTTTTAAAGGAGGTCACGATCTGGACCTTGAGGGTTACGATCTGGACCAGGCATGAAAATGGTACCGAGAGGAATGCTCTAAGGAAGGTCACGATCTGGACCAGTGCAAAATTAAGTCTCAGCTTTCAAATTTCAAAGGCTCAAGACTTAGGCCCACTTCCTTATTTGGCCAAACACTCTTGTAATAGGTTGTCTTTTATTACCTTTCTAGGAGTACTATATAAACAACTTTATCTCTTCTTTTAGGGTATGTCTCATTAGTGTAGGAGACATCAATTCTTAGTGTAGTTGTAATTTCTTTTTTCTCTCTACTTTTAGAATAGGATCTTCATTGTTCTTAGTGTTCTCAATTAATTTCCAGATTTTGTAATTTGGGTTTCATCTCCATTAATGCAAGCTTTTGGTTTTCTATCTTCATTATCTTGTTTATGATATGTCTTCCCTTCTTGCTTAAGGTAATTACTCTAACTTTTATTATGTTTATTGATTATTGCTTAGTTGTTCATGTTAGATTAGTAATGGTTAGCTAAATCCCCTTGTTTGGGGGTTGATATGAATCCTAGTTAATGCATGATTGGGTTAGGGTTTGGGTTAGTTTGGTTGTTCTAATTAATGCTCCTAAGGCTTGCTTAGACTAGCTACCTAAGTATTGTTGTTAGATTAAGATTCACCTTGAGAGAGGGTTTATTAATTGGAAAGAGTTAATTGATGCTTAATTAGTGACACCATGAGAGTGGGTTAGTAATTAAGTGGCCTTTGAGTTGTGATTTATTGTAATTGCTCTAATTGTGCTTAGTGCTACGAGAGTAGGTTAAGCTTGATTAGTTGTGGTTTTGTAGCTTTTTGAGGCTCAAGAGAGCGGGAGTTGCGATTTAGAAACGCTCGGCCCTCGTTTTATGACCCTATACCCGAATACCGAGAATGCATGACCTAGATGGATTGTTGACCTCCAAACCTCGTTTATCAATTGCTTTACCGTAATTGTTAACCGTTCTAGTTTTAATTAATCGCCAATTTAGTTGTTAATTGCTAGATTAGCGTTAGTTGTTGGTTAGTTGTTTAGTTGTTACTAAAAATCAATCTCTTTTCATTGCTTTCCGAATTGAAGTTCAAAATCATATTTCACTCACATTAAACCTCTCATCCTTGTGGGTTCGACAACCCGGACTTAAAGTCCACTTTATTACGAGTTGGCGAGTCAAATTGCCAACACAGCCCCTTTTCACTTTTCTACCCGGAAAAAAGGTGTCTACACATGTTCAATTGTATCTTGATCTCTTTCTGCTAGGTGTCTGCTCGAGAGCGAGCTAGGCGCGGGTCCCGTGCTGGCCGCGCACGAATATCGATTCCTAGATCTCCTAGTCAAGCTCTGTTAGTGAGTCGGCGGTCTGTGGTTCCTTTAGATTCGTTCTAGGTTAAGCACGTTAGATGCTACATGATCATGCTCGTTAGTGGAAAATTTATGGGCTTACACAAAATTCTATCCCTGTTAGATACGTCGAGTTCCCTTACTCGCCTTAGGATTATTACTCAAGTGAGTTAGTTTTTATATGCTTGCATTTTCATTTCTTTTGGAACCTGATTGTAGGTACCGAGGTCGGAGGCTACCTAGTTGGCTGACATGGTTTACTTCTGGAGGGATCAGTTGTGCGATAAATCTACACAGATGAGAGTATGTGTGAAACATGCTTATGCTCTATTATAATATGTATCCATGTATGCAACTATAATTTTGATTACTCTTTAGACTTATGCAGCTTTGTATAGATGATTTGGAGAGGCAGTTGCGCCAGACTGGCCTCAGGCCATCTGGTGGCGGAGTTAGATCTGGTGATTTTCCCGTAGGATAAGGATTTAGTCTTGATGAGGATATGCTCTTAGGGAGTGGAGGTGGCGATACAAAGCCTCTATTCTACAAATGGAATCTAATCTTAGTTAGGACCTTTCGTCCATGTACATTTTTGATGTTGTGTTTTGGATAGTGACATGTATTATTATGTATCTATCTAGATGTTGCTAAACTCTACTATTATTCTGCATGCTTGATGTTGTATTGTTTGCCTGGATGCACTGTCTTTATATTTGAATTTATAAAAATCGGCCCAATTTTCCTTTTTTTTGATAAAGTTGGCCTTGTTACCTTTGGTTCTGGTCCATGGTGGCCTGATGCACCTGGTATTTTCCCCCCCATTGAAGCATTCAATTTTCTGGCTGGTAAACTGAATGGTTCGATAAAAGACTGGATGTATCTTGCTTGGTTGTAATGGATTTTGGTGTCGGAGATGAGTCTAACATCGATGATGTCGGCACTAAGCTAGAGGCTAACATGAAGACTAACTTGGAAGACGAGATGAGGAAAATCGAGCAATCTTTCGGAGTACTATTGTATATCTTAGACAATATTACTATTGCAACTATTTTTTTATTTTCACGTTTTTCTTTTCATGCCTTATCTTCTTGTTTAGATTGCCCGTTCGGGTCCAACTTAGCTGGATATCCCTAACTTTTGCATAAGTTGCCCCTTGGGTTTTTCAACTTATCAGTAGGGTTGTACAAGAACCAACTCACCCGAATTTTTGAAACTGATCGGAATCGAAATAGTTGGTATGACTTGGTTTTGAAGTTTGTTCTGTTCGGTTCGGTTTCATTTTAAATTAGCCGAACAAAAAACCAAATTATTTTTATACATCTTCTTTACAAAAGATATCATAGTATCTAGGAGTGGTGCAGTGTGGAATTATGTTTGGTATTGCCTCATTTACTGAGTTTGATTCCCTAGTTTCACATAATATTTTGTATTTTGTCTCTTTTATGTGTAAAAGAAATTGTAAAAAATATTAGTACAACATTTATTTTCATACCTGTGACCGCTAGGTATTGTGAGACGCGCGTTACCACCAAGTAATTTACCTTTTCCAGTTATTGTTTACCATGTTTAATATTTATCGGCTACCGATCGAACCGAACCAATGTTTCCACCCCATTTTAGTTTGGTTTGGTTTATTATAATTAAAAAACCGATCATGTTGTAATTTTTGGTCGGTTCGAAAAACCGAACCGACCTATGCATGCCTCTACTTATCGGGGTTGGAATTTTTCAATTTAGACTTATCCTTGTGCCTAAGATGCCCATGTAGGTTCCATTTAGTTGGCTTACCCAAATTTTTGCTTAAGTCCTCCTTTGCGTATTTTATACTTATTAGGATTTCTTTTTTTTATTTTTGGCCTTATCATTTTGCCTTAGTTGCCCATGTGGGTTCCACTTAGAAGGCAATCCTTAATTTTTTGCATATGTCTTCTTTGCAGATTTTAGACTTGATGGATTTGGGATGTCGGGCGTACGTCTCTAAATCTTGTCGAGCACACAATACAAAAAACAATTGTTGAGGGCGGGTCTCTGGAGCTCGTACCCATTCTGATGCTTAAGTCAGTTATCTCTTTTAGGAAGAATATGGTATGTGGTTAGATTGCGGTACCTCCGGGCGGATAAGTCTGTGCCCTATTTATAGATTTTCCAGCGCGTCTGCTTCTCCTGGGCGATGTGGGATTTCTCTTTGGTTGTCTACTACATTTTTTATCCTATTCCATCATTAATCCCCCCCATTAGTTTGTGTTGGCTAGGTATTTATGCCTAGGATTACCAGCATAACTTCAGCATGTGCAGTTTCTTCTCTTTTTTTGGAATATTTGCTAGGTTCTAATTGTCTCCGTCTTTTTGCTTTCATGGTTTTGCCTTTTCCGCTTCTTTATTTCCTTGCCGTTCTGCATGTGCTAGCTTGGTTTTGATGCTTTGTTTCTCGTGATCACATGGCTTCTGGAAGTTTAACTTATTTCGATTTTTGTATTTGGTATGCATACACATTAAAGGTTTATAGCATCATTTTATGTTTTTGGTAATATTTAATAGTCATTGTACTATCTCACTCAGTATAGTCTGACCCCGTTTAATTTAACCTTTTCAGGAAAATGTTTTTTGTGATAATGCGTTCCGACTTCTTTATCTTTTGAAGATATTTTTGTTGACTAAAAGTCTGTGCATAAAGAGTTTGACTTCTAGAAGTTCCACAATAGTAGATAGAAATATTCCGCTTAAACTTTTAAACGTTATGTAAAGTTTTAAATTATTGAATCAATATTAGTAACTTATTTATTAAATTGTTTTTCAAAGATAAAAGTTGATATCGATCAAGGCTTGCTACGGATTTTGGAGCAACCACTCCCATTCCCTAGTGCTAGTCTCGACTCAGGGAATCGGGTCGTGGCACTCCTCAATCACGAGTGCATGTGACCGATGTACGAGGTTGTTAGTGATGCTACTCCGCATAAGACATCCTGGCTATTGGAGTTCAACGCTAGGACGTGAGATCGACTATGAGCATGGGGCCTGAAAAAAGGACGTCCTAAAGAGTAAAATGAGAAGAGAAGATTTTACAGCAATGCAACATGTTTGATATGTCTAGTAAATCGATAAGATTAATTAAACAACAAGTGAGTAATCATGTCCAAAAAGAGCAGTTTTAAAAATATTTTTTGGTTATGTATGTTAAAAACATTTTTGAAAAATCCCAAGTGGAGTCACCACTGTGAGCGATGGTGTTTTTGGGCCCATCGGAGGAGCCTAGTTTGCTTAGGCTTATGGCAACCTTTGTGGTTTAAAAATGAAATCGACACCTAGCTAAGTGTAACACCCCATACTTTTTCGGCTAGTTCCGATGAACTTTTCAATGTGGTTTTGCTTGTTTCTTGGTGGTTCGTTTCCTTGATATTGTAGGTTGGTTTGCATAATCTTTGGTGTATTGATATATGATTGGTTTCCGAGCTTATTCGAATCAGTAAAGTTCGTGTGTTTTCCATATCTGACATGCTTTGGTAAAACGTCCATATCTTCTAATTACACAATCGGATCGGGGCCCCATTCGGATATGTTGTTCCTACGAAAATTTGTTGAAATATATACGATTAAGATATTTTTTAGATTGTCGCAGGCGCGATTTTTCTTTGTCCCGGGCGCGATATTTTTCGTGGGTGTGACGTGTTTGTGTCGCGGGCGCGACACGGCATTGTAGGGTTCGCTATTTTTATAAATAATCCTTTAACTCAATTTTTTCAGCCCCTTTTCACTATATTAGACCTAAAACAACCCTATACCCAGATAAACTTATTTTCTATCATTCCCTCATGATTCTTGGTAGTTTTTAACAATTAAATGGTGTTTGACTATCCGTTTCGTGAGATCTACGCAAATCCTTTATAGTATGATTCGCTGGTAGGATTGTGGCTCTTGTTGTTTCTGGTCCAGATCCTTCCCAAGGATTTAATCCTTATATGATCTTGTAGTTTTTCATTCTAAGGTAATGATTTCCATCTCTTTTGTATTGAGTTATTGTTGTTCTTGTTTAATGCACATAATTGCATGTTTTAGGGTGTTTTGGAGATTAAAACCTTATGTTTGATGGTCTAAGATTTATAATTTGAATATTATATTTTAAATGGAGTTTAATATGATTATAATGTGAGGAATAATGATTGGAATTGGAATTGCATAATTTAAACAATGAATAAGTGTTTTCTTGCTTTGTCCGTTATGGATTCGCTTGGGTTGATGGTATGTGTTGGTTATTGGTTAGGTTTGACAAAACCTACGAATTGCGCATTTTGGCATACTGATGTTAGGTGTATATTAGGGTGTTTTAAATGTTTAAGATCAGTTGTCATGTTATTTGATTCATTGGATTTATGTTTTGAACCTAATGGCATGTTCATGCAATTATAGCAAAATTGTGTAATTGTTTGATTAAGTGATTTTGACATGAGTCTAGATCTGAGTTGTGTTGATATATTGTAATCATGTATGATATAATACTAATCTAAATGAGATTGGGAGTGTGAATCATAATTGTTTTGGTACGTGTTGGCTTAGTTTGCAAACTAGCTAGTTTTACGCTAAAATGCTTTGATTTCGGATTCGATGCTTTGTGATGATTTAGGATCTGAGTTTCTTTGATATTATTGACTATGACATGCATATAATCTCATCTAAGATGTTTGGATTTGGCGATGTATGTTTAGACCCATTTCGGACTAAGTGTTATGAATGCTTTATTGTCTTGATTTTTGTACAAAGCATGTTAATGTACTCTAAATGATTTTTGTCAGCATGATGTTTTACTTGAGTTTTTATGTTGAATTTAAGTTTCTTGTTTTTCCAAACTGAGAATTTGGTTTATTAAGGTGTTTCTAAATTTTTAAATGAATCGATTTACTCTGATTAGATGTTTGGGTTGGGTTAGACTTGCGTCGCCCGACATGTGAGTTTAAGCTTGAAAGTGGATAATTTCACTAACTCACTACTCTGGGATTTTGAACTTGGTTTTATGATTTTAAACTGAGTTATTTAAAGTGTTTTCCGGATTATGTTTTTAAAGTGGGAACTCAATTTTAACTTGGCTATTGTGTAACTCTGGATATATTTGAGTAGGAGTGGTTATTTTATTAGTGGTTTGTGTTTTGGCATGTTGTTTTTGGTGCTAGTCCTATGTGTGTCTAGTATTCTTAAAGTTAGGGGTTGATTTGACTTCAACTTATGCTTTATTTCTAGACCCGTAGGCTGCTCGTTCTTTGGAGTTAGAACAGGTTTAGTTGCTTGCTGAGCTTATCGGGGATTTTCGAAAGCAATGAGTTTGTATTATTTTTTACCTCTTTATAAAGTAACTTATCTATTTTGATATTATATATTGTATACGGATGTTTCAAAAGGTTTTTGAACTCATTATGAATTTGAATTGAATGAGCTACTCGATGAGTATTATCAAGACTGTGTGCACCGGTAAGTACTCTAGAATCGGCATAAAGTCGTCTTGCCTACGCTGGTATCGGCAAATTTATATCTGACCTACTCTGGAAAATCGGCAAATTATTATCTGACCCACTGTGGGATTGTTTCAATACTTATTCAATAATGATTATATATATTATAGTATAAAACAAATGTTTTGTGTAACACCCACATTTGAATATCATATAGTTATGCTCATGCATTTCATTCATTTTTATGATTAAGAGTAAGTGACATTCATTAGCATTTACGGAAGTATTACACGTATGATTGATATTCATTTACATATGAAATATGGAAGTTTGATTAATGCTATAACTATTCAATTGATTAAGAGTTAGTATAACTACGAACAAATATATTCAAACTAAATTGGAATGAAAGTATGTCGGTTAATTAGGGTTATTTGGTTATTATAAAAACAAATAAACTAGAAAGTTTTAGTTATACTTAAAGGATATTTCAAGGGCTATATGAGATATTTTTAATGGTGAATGATTCCATAAAAGCATTCCTATTTTAGTTAGATGGAATCTTAGCTAAAGGTTAAATAACACCTCTTAAGTATTTCTTCTTGATATATCAAAGAGAGAAAAGGAGAGAAGAGTAAGGAATTCATGAAAACCTAATCCTAACTTCAGCCATAACATCAAGTACACCTTAAATTAAAGTTTGGATCAAGAAAAGGAGATATTTGGTAAGTAATTTAAGTGTTTTGGTTGATTAGGTTAGAGTTCATCATCTTTTTGAAAGCAATCTGCACATATCTGAAAAGTCTATCTCTGTTGTTTGTATCATAAACCGAGCTATGCAACTCCAAATTGATTGATTCTTGATTCTATAGAAACTATAGTTCGTCTACTACAATTGTTATTATCTGTGTTTCATCATTTGAAATCGTTATGATAGCCTAATAGTCCATACGATTTTATTGCTCTGTCTGCCTATACAGCCTGATAGGGTGTCACCAAAACATGAATATCTCATTGTTTAGAGATCTAATCGAGTTGGTTCTTTTTGTTATCTTTTTTAGACTCATATAACTATAACTTCACCAAAGGGTTTTGTCAAATTGTGTTTATATTGATGTTTGGATCAATTGCAAGATAGGGTATATGTTCTGCCTATTCTGTAGAACTATGGCTGCAATATTAATTACTTGTGAAATTGATACAATGAGTTATACATGTCCAAATGATGCCATTATTGTTTCTGTGGATTCCTTAGGATGTTAAATAAAACTTTTTAGTTTTGACAAAAGACTAATTCTGTTATTTGGATTATGAATAAGGAATAAACATTTAATTGTATAATCTGTCTAAACAGTTTAACCTAGTGGTGTTGTAATGTGCATAATCTGATTTATACTAATCCAATTCAAGTGCTTCCATTTGTAAATGAAACTAGACTCAAATGTACAGGACTCGTATCAATATTTTGTATAAATGATGTTTGAGTTATGAGTAATACCTATTTGAAGTCATTACACATAATCTGCCTAGAAAAAGGGGTTATGGTTACTAGTTTATTTCTTTATGTAAATTGAGGAAATAGTTATACCTTGTGAATGAATTGAGATTATATATATGTGAATAGGTACTTATAGACCAGAAGGGAATACGATGGACAAGCCTGGAACTTCACGAGTTTGAGACTCGGTGAATTGAGTAAGTGAATAGATAGTGTTATACTTGGTATATACGTTTATTTGCAATTGCAAGTGTGTATTGATTTGAGACGTATATGCGCTTGTGAATTATGGTTGAATTGTTTGCGCGAGTCATGTTTTGCTTTTTAGAATCATGTCATGCTTATGTTTGGATATTCAATGAGAATTGAGATAGTCGTTGGTTGCCTAAAATGGCGATTCGGGCGAACGATGTGAGATTGAGTTATTGGTTGCCTAAAGGGCGATTTGGGCCAATAACATATGTTGGTTGCCTATATGGGATTTGAGCCAACATGAGAATTATGCGCATGATTGAATATCCTTCTGTAAGCTTGATGTTGATTGGAAATGTGAGAATATGTTTGCTTTGAATTGAACATTGGACTACTACATTTGTTTTGGTTATTGTTTATGTTGAATGGATCATTGCTTGAGTTATATATTAGTTACTTGAAATGCTTATGAATGTGTATATTTAGTATGCATATATCTATTTGCTTATTGAGTTGCAGGCTCACTCCTCTACGTTATTATTTTTCAGGATACAAAGAGTTGCATTGAGTCGACATTTGCATCTGATAGAGGTTTCAGGTAGGCCAATGGAGAGTTCATTGCACGTGCATATTTTGAAGTGTTTGTGTGTATAAGATAGATAACAAAACTTTTGTACTAAGAATCTTTGTATAAAGTTATGTATTAGTGTTTGATGTGAGATAGTTTGAATGTTACGGTTATGCGATAAGTTAAAACTTTTGTGTCGAAACATAACATATATTAAATGGATATTGTGATGTTTGTTATAAATGTTTGAGTATATAATGTTTTAATTTGAGGGTGTCACATTTTGTTTTAAGGGTTTTTAAATAATAAATGTACATAATAATATGAACTCATCTCAGTATATTTGACCTCTGTTGTTTCCCCATTTCTAGGTTTATTTGATTTGAGAGCGTCTTATTGATCTCCAGCTTTCATTGATTCTGTGGACGTCTACTTTTAAGTTTATTTAAAAGAGAGTCTTTTATTTTAAAACTCTTATACCGCAGTAGTAATAGTCTCTAGTTATCTTTATTTTGATTTGTCGGATTGGTCCGACTATTTCTTGTTTATGTTGGCATGCTTTAATGTTTACACCGGATATTATTTTTATGCCATGTTGTTGGAGACTCGAAGTTGAACCGAGCATTACTTATTTGTTGTACAGATAACTAATAGAGTTAGGTCGGAGTGTCGGTTGCCCCCGAGCGTTGTTTTTATGCAGGTTATATGCTTGCATGTTTTCCGCGAGGCTTGCTACGGGTTTCGAAGCTACCACTCCCATACCCTAGCGCCGGTTACGATCTATGAATTTTGGTCGTGACACTAAGCTAGGAAATAATTTTTCTACCGACTAAATATCTCACTTACTTATGCATGCATAGGACGTCGTTATGAAATTACAAAGTTCCTTTTCATATTTGTAGTAAATACATTTGTCACTTTCATTCACTTTAAAACCATTTGAGATGACAAGGTTATCAAATCTCTCATGCCATTACTTAGGTGCTTATTTTAGACCATACAAAGATTTGTCTAACTTGTACACCTGTACCTGACCATGTATCACAAAACCTTCAGGTTGATCCATGTAAATTTGTTCCTCCAATTCACCGTTTAAAAAAGGCAGTCTTAACATCCATTTGGTGTACAACCATATCATATAGTGCAGGGATCTAAATCAGCACTCTAATGGATGTTATTCTAGTAACAGGTGAATAGGTATCAAAGAAATCAACGTTTTCACATTATCTATAACCTTTGGCTACAAGTCGAGCTTTTATATTTGTCAATTGTGCCATCAGGTTTCAATTTCTTTTTCGAATTTCCATTTACAACCTATGGTTTTGCAACCGGGAGGCATATTAGTCAAACGCCATTTCTTATTAAACTCTAATAAATCCATCTCATCATTCATGGATTCTTGCCACAAGCCAGAATCTAAAGAAGTCAGAGCTTCTTAGAGGTTCGTAGGATCCTCCTCTAAATAATAGACACGGAAATCAGTTCCAAAATCTTTCAAAATTCTTGCTCTTTTACTTTTTCTGATCTCTGGTTCTGTATCATCAGTAATCTCATTATTCCTAACAACCGGAACATTACTAGATTATTCGCCCCACTATTTCCTAATTTAAAAGGAAATTTTTGTTCATAAAAATCAGCATTCACATATTCAATAATAACTCATGCAGTCAAGTCATAAAACCTATATGCTTTGCTATTAACTGCATACCAGTGTTTTAAAAACCGAACCGGTGGCTGAACCGGTGAGGCCACCGGTTTCTGGTTCAACTGGTTTAACCGGTTCAATGACCGGTTCAACCGGTCTAATAAATTTAAATAAATTGAAAACAACTCGGGTTCATCGGTTTTTTACCGGTCCAATCCGGTTCAAAATCCGGTTTAATCCGGTCCAACCAAAAGATTCGGTTTTTTACCTTTTCAAATCGAACCACTAACCGGTTCGCGGTTCAACTGGTCTGACCGGCCGGTCCGATCTGATTTTTAAAACACTGCTGCATGCCCAATGAAAACACATTCGTAGACTCTGCTTGCTAATTTTATTCGTTTCGGATTAGGAATCCAAACATAGGCTAAACAGCCCTAAGTTCTTATATAAGACAAAATTTGGTTGTCTTTTCTTTAGAATCTCATAAGGTGAAATCTAACTGTTTGATTTAGGGACTCTGTTGAGTACGTAGCAAACATTTAACAAAATTTCACCCCACCAATAAAAAGCAGCTCCAGAATTTAATAAAATAGACAATATAGCTTCTGTGAGTGTTTTATTTTTCTTTCGGCTTTACTGTTCATTTCAAGAGAATAAGGTGTTATTTTTCATGCACAACACCATGTGAGTTATAAAATTCTATAAACAAGCTATATTTATATTCAGCACCTCTGTCATTGTGAATTCTTATGATTTTTTTATTGAATTGATTTTCAATTTCAATAACAAATAACTTGAACATGTCAAGTGCATCACTCTTAGTTTTCATCAAATACACATGTGTAAAATCAGAAAAATCATCAATAAAATTGATAAAATATCTTTTACCTTCTCTGGTCAAGGTACCATTAAGTTCACATATATCAGGATGTGTTAAATCTAAAGGTTCAGATTCTTTAATTACTGATTTTTGTGAGTTTTTTATTATCTTAACTTGACTACATAATTCACATTTTTCAAACTCAGTTTGGTTCATTTTAGGAATTAATCCTAGGGTACTCATGTTGTTAATTATCCTTTTATTTACATGACATAGTCTAGCATGTCAAATATTAAAATCATAAACCATATAAACAGAAGCAACATCTTTATTGATAATTTTAACATTCAATTTAAACATACCCTCATAAGCATAACACTTTCCCACAAAAATACCATTTCTAGTAATGGTGTACAGATCTCCCCCAAGAGTCTGACAGAATCCAGCCTTGTTGAAAAGATAGCCAGACACCAAGTTCTTCCTCATCATAGGAGTGTGCATCACATCCTTCAAGATTAGTGTTTTCTCTGTAGTAAACTTCAGTTCAACACTTCCGATTCCAGCAAAAGTGGTGGTGTGAGTATCACCCAGTATCGCTTTCTTATCATCCATAGTAGTGTATGTTTTGAACATAGCACGGTTTGTGGCAAACATGGGGATTAGCACCCGTGTCCACCCACCAACCACTTGATCCACCAACAAGGTTGACCTCAGCCATCATTTCAGTCATCATAGCCGTAAAAGGATCTCCAGTCAAGTTTTCATGTGGAGCATTAATTGGCCTGTTCCGACACTAGCGCGCCATATGACCCAGTTTTCCACAGTTAAAACATAGAAATGGTGGCAGGTCATTCTTAACAGGTGGTGCCTGTTTCATAATATGGTTCCTTGAAGGATTACCATTCTGATTTTCTTTTTTGCGATTCAAATTTTGGTTAAAGTTCGAATTGCGATTCTGATTCTTAAATTTTTTGCCATTAGGCTTCAAACTCATCGAACTAAACTTTCTTGTGTTGTTAGAAACAACCAGCACTTCATCTTTTTGATTCTATTTTCTCGCCTCTTCCTCAAACCGAAGACGAGTGATCAAACTTTCCAGCGAGAACTCCTTTGTTTTGTGCCTGAGAGAAGTCTTAAAGTTCCTCCATAAAGGAGATAATTTGTCAATCAAAACAGCGACTTGAAATTGTTCATCAAGATCCATACCTTCGGAGATGATCTCATGAGCAATTTTCTGCAATTCATGGGATTGCGCCTCGACAGATTTTTTGCCACTCATTTGATATTTGAGGTAGCAGCTGACTGCATGCTTTTTAGTCACCGCCTCCTCGGTATCGTATTTCTTTTGCAGCGACTCCCAAGTTTCCTTTTCAGTCTTTCCATCATCGTAGTAATCATAGAGATCATCACTTAGTGCAGTAAGAAAATTCTTGCACAAGTAATCGTTAGTCATCTACTGTTGTACTTCACCATTCTGTTTGTCTTTTTCTTCTTCCTCGGCAGTTTCATCAACGGAAAACATTGCCATTGTCAAAACATAAACCACCTTTTGGATGGTTAAGAAAATTTCAGTCTTTTGTTTCCACCTTTTGAAATGCAGGCCTTAAAACCGGAATGGTTTGTTGGAATCAACATTAGAAGAACCGTAGGCAACAACCTCATCGGTATTCATGGCAGCAATTGTAAAGGGACTCGTCAAAAATTGTTGAAACAATTGCTGTAAATGAACTGAACACGATGAGGCTGAGTCGCGGACTAGGTCGTTCTCTTTGGGACGTTTTGCGGCATAGCTCGATGGTGCAAAGCTTACTAACAACCGCGACGTCCCTAGGATAAAACAACCAAACATACTGTTTTCAGTGCACTGTGAAAACAGCTCTAAACACTTTTTCTGTAATGCTCTATTGCTTTGTATTTATGTGTACTTACAAAAGAAGAAGTTGGTATTTATAGGCTAGAAAAAAAGAGCTGTTGAGATACTAATAAATATCGACCCACCTACCCAGACCAGGCCGACCGATCAGACGAACGACGCGCGTGGGGTAAATACGGAAGGATGTAACTCCTAGCCCGTTCACAAAATTGGATACCTCTTTGGCCCAAACCCATATGAGAGAAACCAAGTTTATAAACCCAATAAATTGAGTTCTCCTACGCAATGTGGGAAAATCACAAAACTCTCTGTTTTCTCATTTCGTATGAGAAGACACTTTTCCTTTTATTTTAAATTCAACAAACTTTTCAACAAATTTAATATAAATTAAAATATGGCTTAATTACTTAAAAAAGCTCCACCTTCTAACATTATTTCGTTTATATTCCGACCTAGGAAAAAATTCATTTGCACCCTGTTTTTCATTTTTCGTTTTCAACTCTATCCTAAAACATTAAATTGAACTTTTTTCATGTAGAACAAAGTTTAAAATAGTCCTTTATTTTTTAACTTATATTCTAATTAGACTTTAATTGTACAAAAATACCTTCTTCTTTATAAAATTAAACTTCTAATTATTATTTAATTTATTAAATATAAAACCGTAAAAATAAATAATTTTAAATAAAAAAATCTCCGACTCTCAGTCCGAAGGAGAGCCAGCTGCTCCTCCTCTCGTGAAGGAGGAGCTCCTCCGAAAAAAATTAAAAAAAATATTTATTTTTTGTGAAAAATATTTATCGGGTTTTGGTGGCGGATTCGTAAATCGAATGAGTACAATGGTGGGTCGGAAGTTTTTTAAATAAAAAATTTTAAAATGATTAATTTGAATAGTTTTAAAGTTTAAGGATTTGTTTGTTTTTTACCAATAGAAAAAAAAATATAACCCTTCTATTTAATCGTTTTTAATATTTGCATCCTTTAATTAATTAAATTGTCAAAAAATTAAATTTTGGGGTACAGTTGAAAACGAAAAATTTAAAAAGGGTACAAATGAATTTTTTCCTAGGTCGGGGTATAAACGAAAAAATGTTATAAGGTGGTAGTTTTTTTAAATAATTAGGCCTTAAAATATTTGTAGAAATATTATGTTTTGATTAGTAATTTGAAGTTATTTGAAAAAATTGTTTGATTTGTTTTGTAATTTTATAGATATTTTTGAAAGAAATATAAGTTTAAGGGTCAAAATAAATTTTATTTTTGACATAGACCCTTTGACTAAGTCAAATAACAAAATTAATTTACGAAAAAGGGTAGTGATTAATTTAATCAAACATTAAGAGGTAAACAATTGACTTTCTAAAATTCGTGGAAAAATTAATAATTATAATCTAATATGAGGGGGGATTAGTAATTTGTAATACCCCAAAATATTTAAGTATTTAATTGGACCACGTGTCCAGTTTTGAGTCGCCAGAGTGACGATAACGGAAAGTCTTCCGATAAAAATAAGATAAATAAGTTTTAGTAGATCGGCTTTGAAAGAGATTATAGCAAAGACTTAACATTATATTTCAGTTCTAAAGTTGGAATTGAAATTAGAAAAGAAAAATGTCAAGAAAAGCTCGAAATGAGGTACAGGGACTAAAGTGGTAATTTAGCCACTATGACTTAAAATGGAAATTATTTCGCCAAGGTCCGCGAAATGTTTTATAGTATATGTGGTAAAAGTTTCGGGTCAATCGGAGACCTTTTAAAATTTGGACGCGGATACGTTTTGGGCTAAATTGTAACTTTTGAAAAGTTCAAGGGCCAAAATGTAAATTAGCCAAATAAATCTCGATAATAGCAATTAAAAGATTATTGACGGGAAATAATAATTATAGATTAGTATTATTTATTTGGATATAAATAATACGTAAGTAATTGAGTTAAAAGAATAATTTAACCGTTAGGTTAAATTAGAAAGCTTAAAAGAGAATTGGTTGGAGTTAAAGAAATGAAGGATCAAAGTGGCTAATTAGCCATGATATATTAAGGAAACCAAATGAATTAAGAAAAGAAGAAGAAGGAGCAGAAGGTTACAGAAGAAGGAAATGGCGATCGTTACGTTCCGTCGCCGTTTCGCCGTTTCTCGTCCAAATCGCGAGTTCTTTATATCGATTCGTCCAGAATTCGATTCTCTATCATCGTTAAGCTTTAAATCGAGGTAAGCTTGACGTTTTTATTGTGAGAATTAGTAAATTAGGGTTATTTCGTTTAAACGAATTAAACAAATTGTAATCGCGTTTCTATACTCGTTTTTGGTGAGATTTAGATTGGATTATATGTTAAAATGAAGCGTAAGCATGTCGGGAGTGTCGGAAAGTGGCGCAGCGCCCGGAAAATGACTTTTCCGGGGGCTGTCAAGGGTGTGCGTTCGCACACATTGAGTGTGCGATCGCACACTCCTTGAATTTTGGGGTGTGCGTTCGCACACTCATTGTGTGCGTTCGCACACTACCCAAATGTTGCCAGATTCAGAAACCCTACGGTCAGTTTATAGATTTGCCTCTTAGGAACGCCTCTGTCCAATTTTATCTCGATCCAACGGTTCAATTGGGAGAGATCGTCGTTTTACTAAACAGTGTCAGTGCGCAGGCAGCACCTGCGCATTGTCCTGAAAACTACTTGAAACTTCATCGGAATGAAACTAAACCCTAAAATTTGAAGGTATCATACGTATTAGAATACGACTAAGAGATATAACAAGTATCTCGACTAAGTATTAGAATACGATCAAGGTTAAAAGTCGTATTTGAACTACGATTATATTAACCTAAGTTTATAACTTAGGGTTTTGATATTAAGCCTACGTTTATGGA
Organism: Mercurialis annua; assembly: GCF_937616625.2. Classification (NCBI taxonomy): domain Eukaryota; kingdom Viridiplantae; phylum Streptophyta; class Magnoliopsida; order Malpighiales; family Euphorbiaceae; genus Mercurialis; species Mercurialis annua. Next base: position 48,820,954 of record NC_065570.1, on the reverse strand, counting down.
TTAAACGTACAGGTAACTCGACTAAGTAACTGACGTATCGACGAGCTACCAAGCCATTGGGCCGGAGTGGTTACGTGAGTGGACAATGCATGGAGCTTACGCTTGCGGGATTATAATAATGCAGTTTTGGATAGCGGTCACTGTGAGTGGCAATTTACTTTTGCGTATTATTATAAAAGTTATTTTCTTATATTATGAGTATTGATATTAAATATCTCGTATCTATATGATTTGCTCGTATAAGCTGTTTTGTTTGATAGATTTGATTATATGAATGTTGTTGTATTCGTTGTTTTGGAGATAAGTGTCTAGTGTGCGGTCCGAAGAGACCAACTACCTATTGGGTGTCAATAGGCTACATGATCATTGGTGAGTCAGTCTAGAGTACCTGACTTTATGATTAAGAGTTAATATATATTTATGCATAATATGTTATGAATTCGATACGAGAGTGAACTCGGCTACGGTGTAGTCTGGAAGTCCCCGTATCTAGTGGGCTGGGCCCACCAGTGGCTGGGCCACCAGTGAGTTGGACTCACACTTTATGATTTCGATACGAGTGAGCACTCGACTACGGTGTAGTCTGGAAGTCCCCGTATCTAGTGAGTTGGACTCACATCTTTGAAATTAATAATGTTGCTTATATCATAAATTTATATATGTAATAAGCGTGTGACGCTATATTTTGATAATACTATAAGTAACTTGCAAACTCACTCAGTATTTTCCCAAATACTGACCCCTCACTCTGATGTTTGCAGGTAGACAGAGTCGGATCAGACAAACCATCTCCACTGTGCCAGAAGTCATTGGACTTGCACAAGTTTGGGTTCCTAAAGCTGCAGTAGTCAGTAGGTGTCGGTATTAGATAGATATTTTGACTTCAAACATTATTTTATATTGTAAACGCTAGTATAATATTTTAATATTTATAAATGCTTTATCCGAAAGAGTGTTTCCGAAAATGTTTTATACATAATATTATACTTTTAAATGCGAAAAATTATTAGTGGTTTTAGGCTTACTACGGGTTTCGGAGCTACCACTCCCATTCCCTAGCGCCGGTCTCGGCTCAATAATTTGGGTCGTGACAATTGTGGTATCAGAGCAGTTGGTCCAGTTACCTCTGCTATGATTTGTTTGTCGGTTAAGTAATCTAGGAACTACTGCAGCTATAAAGTTGAGCTTTGTCTGATCCCAGTTGTTTACGTTAAGTGTTTTGTGATAAGTATAATAGATTAACTTGTGAAATGTTTGGTTGACTTTCGTGACACGTATATACGAGATAAATATACGTATAATTTTGTTTTCGATAAGATGTGCTTGCATGATATGAGATTGATTTGTATGAATTGAATCGGATACATCGGTTGGCTTTGCTATCGATGTCAGACATATCCGATACATCGGTTGGCTTTGCTATCGATGTCAGACGTATGAGATACATCGGTTGGCTTCGCTATCGATGTCAGACAGATAGGATACATCGGTTGGCTTTGCTATCGATGTCAGGTATATAGGATACATCGGTTGGCTTCGCTATCGATGTCAGGCAAATAGGGTACATCGGTTGGCTTTGCTATCGATGTCAGACAAAAGAGATTAAGAATAGTATGCTTTTTGAAAGGAAGTTTCTAGGAGAGGTATTGCCTCCTATGAATAGAATATAATTGATGTGAATGTGATTTGATATGGGTATTTAGCATCAGATAGCAGGAGAGATGTTATTGGATTCGATCGATCGAAATTTCAGAAAGAGTGAGAAGAAAGACTACAAAATTAAAGAAGTTGAGGAACTTTCCAGAAGCAGAGTTTAAAGGTCTAGAGAACTTACAAAACTCGAAGTTTATAACTTTTAAAAGTTATTTGTTTAACGATTCTAAAAGCATAATTGTGCCTAGACCCGTAATAGCCATTGATAATTGCCACGACATTGATAGGAATGCATCACTACATACATCAATTCATGCATTAATAGAACATGCATCATATGCATTATGTTCAGACGAAGAGGTGAGATGTGGCAACTCTTTGGGGATGAGAGACGTCATCACCCTAGTGCACAATTTTGCTAAGATTTAAATGAAATTTTTAAATGAGTCATTTTATTTGAAAGAGTTTTCAAAGAGTTTTGTTTTTAATGTGAGTATACCTAGACCAGAACTCTGTAAAGGAAGTAGAGTGCTCGCGAGCAAGCTGTGATCTAGGCTATGAGATGAATGATTACGTATAGTTGTGAGAACATAGGATTTGTGCCTCTAACTAATGAACTTAGCCTTGATTAAACATACTAGTATATGACTAGGATAATAGATATGTGTTCGGATAATAAAACATATCTGATTAACAATGTATGATATGTATGCTATGTTTTAATACTCTTGATGTTTGATTAAGTCCATGTGAGCGGGATGCTCACAAGACTTAAGTGATGATACGTAATCAAGGAAATCTAGGGAACACTAATTTTCTTGAATCCTGACAACGTAAATGCTTATAGCTATGATGATATATGTGTGTAACATATGCAATGCGAGTATATGTTTTAGTAAATTGCTAAGTCTACAATGAGTTAGAACACTCAGAAGACTAGCAATAAACGACGTAATCATAAAAGGTAAAAAGGGAAGGAGATACTCCTAAAGTCCAACGTACGTGGACATCGAATAGTTGTGATGATTAGTAAGTGTTATATTTAAGGAATTTGTCAGTATTCCTTTATATAATCGCTATACTATGAATAAAGAACTGCGCGAACGCGTGCTGTTGCACAGAAAGTATACGAGACGCGAGAAGAAGATCGAGGTGACAAAGGTGAATGCAACCTAGTCCAATTGGCCTGCAAAGGCTAGAAATGTGATGAAGGTCAACGGGAACCTAACACGATAAAGTGGGAATGTACAGGCATCGGGAGTGCCGCAGTACCCAACGCCATTATAAATCAGTTAGCCGTAAAAGTAACCAATATAAGGAATGGTGTGCCAATGATGAGACGATGGATATAAAGATAGTATCAACGTGAAGAAAGGAACACCTATAGAGATTGATAATGGTATACATAATATAAGACTAAAGGAGTTTGACGGATCACGCGATATGCTAGATCCTCTAAGAGAAGTAAAGTAAGATGTTCATATACATCGAGCGAATGAAGGACAAATAGTATTGTTGATTAAGATGTGATGAAAGGTTTAAATCCATGATTAGTTTGACAAGCAATTAGAGCAGTAATAGATCAGATAGTATGAATTAAGTTTATGACCCGATTTGGGAAATCCTTTTTACTATTAGTTCTGATTAAAGATGATCGTGAAAGATCAAGATACTTAGATCAGAGGATATGACGAAAATGAATAAGTGAAGTATATAATAAGAAAAGATCAAGAGTTAAATAACAAGAACTGCAATCAGTGGATTAAGAGATGAAACTTCCACTTCAAGGTATCAATTACGAAATAAAATAGTAGACTGTGAAAGGTACAAAAGCAATGAATACTTGTGAAATGATAAACCTTGAACTTCAAGTTAAATCAAATAAAGAGTAAAGTGTATAATGTGATCGATAAAGGAGATGAAAGTAAAGTATGCCAAAGGTATGCAACGTGTATGATAAAGTATAAGGATGTAAAAGTAGATTATGGATAGGAAGAAACCAGTCAAGGTAATTAGAGTTAAGGAAAGTACGAACAACCTGCGTATGACGCAAGGGACTCGATAAGAGTGATCGAGGAAAAGAAAAAGAGAGAAGTCATATGGAGAATTGACAAGGAGATCAGAGGAATAGAACTCTATATAGTCGCAGACATATAGAGATAAAGAAAGATAAAGAGGGCAAAGACATAGGATCGAATCCACTTACAGTTAAGATGTCAGTAAAGGTACAATAGTACAATATTGATCGACGTTCAGAGTACTGAAATAAGAAATGTTAGATATGCGAGACATGATAAGGACGATATCAACATAGGATCGGCTTTACAGATGGCCATGATGACAGTACAAATATGATAAGACGATACGTATATGACTGAGAGCACATTACATCGAGGAATTCAGATGAAGAAGGGCACAACTCTCTATTAATGATTGATGTTGTGAATATTAAACGCAAGTAGTACGTGAGGTGCAAGATACGCTGAAGGGGAAAGTATAGAATGCAAGGAAAGATAATGAAGAAACCCGATAATAGCATAAATAAAGAACGTAAGAGAACACCAAAGGATCATAGCATTTAGACTATGAATCCTATTGGTTGACTAAGGACAAGAAGTCAAAGGAAAATTTCCAAGAAGTACATCTACGATATGAATAAAAGTAGGAATAACAAGTGAAGTGGAAAGAACATGGATAGTAATGAGGAGTAAGCTTAACGCTATGTGATAATAAAGAGAAAGGATTTGGAAGTTAAGATCCAAACTAAGATTGAAAATTTGAAAGAAGATACAGATAAGAAAGAGTTAGTTTATGACAATAGATGCTAAAAGCATCTTTGAAAGTCAAAAGACGAACAATATCAAGAAAACGACGGAGAAAAGAAAGGCGTAGGTGAAATAAGAAAGGATAATGAATAAAAGGGTCAAGTTTGAAGTAAGTAACGACGTCATCAGAGTACATTCTGATGTAAGTATATGATTGAAAAAGGATTAAGGCCTTCATTTGAGGTTTATAAGCAAAGAAAGCTTACCTGAGTATTGGTCACGCGCTGTCTTATTACAATAACGATTCAACGATCAATATGACCATCCTATCTGGCTGAAAACCAGATTGATGAAACAGATCGATGTAAGGTAAGAAGAGACAGGGAGTTTTAAAGAATAGTACGTCATGCATAAAGGAAATAAATCAATGGATATGCAGACAAATAAAAAGGTATGCGACATATCTAGATGCAAGAAGAAGGTTAAGTAAGTTTTACAAGAAAAGTGAAGACCTCATAAGGATACGTCCTGAGGATTCACCTCATGGATAACCATGATTAGTGACGATAGCGAAAGAATCTGCATACGAGAAATGAAGTAACGAGATAAAAGGAGATAACAGAAAGTGGAATAAGCTCCTAGCGCTACTATAGATAATAATCAGACGACGGCAATAGCCATACAAGAAAGACTATGTAAGTAATGAAACACGAGTTGTTTGAGTGTCCATATCACTCAACAAGGAATGATGATAAGATTAGACGATATCGGAAAACAAGATCAAGTCGTGACAACGACCAAATAGAGAAGACTAACGGATCATCTAAACGAGGAGGCCTAGTGACAAAGATTATCATCTTTGATAATAAGACGTCATTAAGACGCACTATTATTGGACATCAGTAAGAAGCTGAAAGTTCATTTACAATTATAAAAGTTTATAGCAATGAAGGTTAGATAAAGGACGAACACAAGGATTGTGTTATAGAATAAAGAAGAAAAGATCAAAGATAAGGTTGTCAGTGATAACTGACGTTAAAGTGTAAGAAGTACAGAAATTGAAATGATGATTTCATGCACCGACAAGTGTCAGTAAGACGAACACGGTATTCCTATTATGAATAAGAATTCTAGATGTAGATGGGATTAAAGTAAGAAAAGAATAAGAAAATTCGAGGACGAATTTTTATAAGGGGGGAAGAATGTAATACCCCAAAATATTTAAGTATTTAATTGGACCACGTGTCCAGTTTTGAGTCGCCAGAGTGACGATAACGGAAAGTCTTCCGATAAAAATAAGATAAATAAGTTTTAGTAGATCGGCTTTGAAAGAGATTATAGCAAAGACTTAACATTATATTTCAGTTCTAAAGTTGGAATTGAAATTAGAAAAGAAAAATGTCAAGAAAAGCTCGAAATGAGGTACAGGGACTAAAGTGGTAATTTAGCCACTATGACTTAAAATGGAAATTATTTCGCCAAGGTCCGCGAAATGTTTTATAGTATATGTGGTAAAAGTTTCGGGTCAATCGGAGACCTTTTAAAATTTGGACGCGGATACGTTTTGGGCTAAATTGTAACTTTTGAAAAGTTCAAGGGCCAAAATGTAAATTAGCCAAATAAATCTCGATAATAGCAATTAAAAGATTATTGACGGGAAATAATAATTATAGATTAGTATTATTTATTTGGATATAAATAATACGTAAGTAATTGAGTTAAAAGAATAATTTAACCGTTAGGTTAAATTAGAAAGCTTAAAAGAGAATTGGTTGGAGTTAAAGAAATGAAGGATCAAAGTGGCTAATTAGCCATGATATATTAAGGAAACCAAATGAATTAAGAAAAGAAGAAGAAGGAGCAGAAGGTTACAGAAGAAGGAAATGGCGATCGTTACGTTCCGTCGCCGTTTCGCCGTTTCTCGTCCAAATCGCGAGTTCTTTATATCGATTCGTCCAGAATTCGATTCTCTATCATCGTTAAGCTTTAAATCGAGGTAAGCTTGACGTTTTTATTGTGAGAATTAGTAAATTAGGGTTATTTCGTTTAAACGAATTAAACAAATTGTAATCGCGTTTCTATACTCGTTTTTGGTGAGATTTAGATTGGATTATATGTTAAAATGAAGCGTAAGCATGTCGGGAGTGTCGGAAAGTGGCGCAGCGCCCGGAAAATGACTTTTCCGGGGGCTGTCAAGGGTGTGCGTTCGCACACATTGAGTGTGCGATCGCACACTCCTTGAATTTTGGGGTGTGCGTTCGCACACTACCCAAATGTTGCCAGATTCAGAAACCCTACGGTCAGTTTATAGATTTGCCTCTTAGGAACGCCTCTGTCCAATTTTATCTCGATCCAACGGTTCAATTGGGAGAGATCGTCGTTTTACTAAACAGTGTCAGTGCGCAGGCAGCACCTGCGCATTGTCCTGAAAACTACTTGAAACTTCATCGGAATGAAACTAAACCCTAAAATTTGAAGGTATCATACGTATTAGAATACGACTAAGAGATATAACAAGTATCTCGACTAAGTATTAGAATACGATCAAGGTTAAAAGTCGTATTTGAACTACGATTATATTAACCTAAGTTTATAACTTAGGGTTTTGATATTAAGCCTACGTTTATGGATTAAACGTACAGGTAACTCGACTAAGTAACTGACGTATCGACGAGCTACCAAGCCATTGGGCCGGAGTGGTTACGTGAGTGGACAATGCATGGAGCTTACGCTTGCGGGATTATAATAATGCAGTTTTGGATAGCGGTCACTGTGAGTGGCAATTTACTTTTGCGTATTATTATAAAAGTTATTTTCTTATATTATGAGTATTGATATTAAATATCTCGTATCTATATGATTTGCTCGTATAAGCTGTTTTGTTTGATAGATTTGATTATATGAATGTTGTTGTATTCGTTGTTTTGGAGATAAGTGTCTAGTGTGCGGTCCGAAGAGACCAACTACCTATTGGGTGTCAATAGGCTACATGATCATTGGTGAGTCAGTCTAGAGTACCTGACTTTATGATTAAGAGTTAATATATATTTATGCATAATATGTTATGAATTCGATACGAGAGTGAACTCGGCTACGGTGTAGTCTGGAAGTCCCCGTATCTAGTGGGCTGGGCCCACCAGTGGCTGGGCCACCAGTGAGTTGGACTCACACTTTATGATTTCGATACGAGTGAGCACTCGACTACGGTGTAGTCTGGAAGTCCCCGTATCTAGTGAGTTGGACTCACATCTTTGAAATTAATAATGTTGCTTATATCATAAATTTATATATGTAATAAGCGTGTGACGCTATATTTTGATAATACTATAAGTAACTTGCAAACTCACTCAGTATTTTCCCAAATACTGACCCCTCACTCTGATGTTTGCAGGTAGACAGAGTCGGATCAGACAAACCATCTCCACTGTGCCAGAAGTCATTGGACTTGCACAAGTTTGGGTTCCTAAAGCTGCAGTAGTCAGTAGGTGTCGGTATTAGATAGATATTTTGACTTCAAACATTATTTTATATTGTAAACGCTAGTATAATATTTTAATATTTATAAATGCTTTATCCGAAAGAGTTTTTCCGAAAATGTTTTATACATAATATTATACTTTTAAATGCGAAAAATTGTTAGTGGTTTTAGGCTTACTACGGGTTTCGGAGCTACCACTCCCATTCCCTAGCGCCGGTCTCGGCTCAATAATTTGGGTCGTGACATAATTATCCTAAAATTTATGGATTGGTATATATTGTTACATTATAAAAATATAAATATTAAATTATAAAAATTAAAAAGGCATTCTTAAATTGTATTATCAATATATTAAATTTATTAATAAAACTATAAATTATTATTTCTTCTGTCTTAATAGAGTTGTCTATTTTCATATTATCATACAATTTAAAAAAATATAATTAATACTATGAATTTTTATAAAACAAATCTACTTTTACTATATACCCCTATTTGATGTAATTACAAAAATCTCATTTAGTTATAGATAGTAATAAATACTAGCTTGTAAGTGGATTTTAAATAAAAATAATACAAAAAAATTAATTTTAATTTCTTTTAATTTATTAGAAATGGATAAAAGTTTTGAAACAGAAAAAGTAGAAAAGTGGATAACTCTATTGTAACGGAATGAATAGTAATTTTAGTTAATTCTTTTGTCCACATCAATTATTAAAAAGATCTCCTTATACTAACCACTAAAAATTATATAACATCTATGCATTAATATATATATTACTCATACTTTATTTAATCATTACATTTATAAAACAAAAGAACTCTTAAATCTGTTAAATTAAAGAACATATTAATTAAGAGATTAATTGATCTTCTCTAAAATAAAAAGATTAAGGTGATCCAAAAATACACTTGAATTTGACATGGACAAGGAAACAAAAAAAAAAGTAAAAGAGAAGGTGAACTTATAAATTAAAGATTTGGCAGTGAATGGTGGTTAAACTTTGGATAAATTGTTAAACTTCGATTAATTTAGCTTATTTCTTTTATATAAGTCATTTTCTGGATATCATAATTCAGAACTTATATTTGCGGTGATATGTTCTTTGTGAGTATAAAATATAAAAATGTAAATAAGTTTTGAACAAAAGAAGGGTCTTCAAATTGGGCCGTATTAGAGTAATCCCACATCGGTTAATGAAGATTAATCAGATAAGTATATAAATGAATACACGAGTGCGCTAAATCACGACCTTACTTGAACAGGATCTGTTCTATAGGCTCGTACTTCTGCATCCTTTATCACTAAGGAGACAGGAACCTAAATCTGGTGGAAGAATCTTGACCGTTGGATCAGAGCGTGATTAATGGCTATGTGATTCTTTGCGATCATAAGGCTGTAGAGGATCGTTTCCTTCAAGCTTTGGCTGGGAGGGATGATCCTTCGGTTGTCTGACAGATTTCCTACTTTTTTCATCCAAACTGTATTCTTTTTAGGCTTAATTACTTAAAAACCACCCACCTTGAACTTTTTTTTCGTTTATACCCTGACCTAGAAAAAAGTTCATTTATACCCTGACGTATGTGTTTATGTTTCACCTCTACCCCGAGGCACTAAATTAACCTCTTTTCATTAAGAAAAAAGTTTAAAATAGTTCTTCATTTTTAACCTAAACTAATTAGAGATTAATTAGAAATGAATTTTTCTCTAAATGAAGGTTTTTAAGTAATTAAGCCTTCTTTTTAGTTCTTGTTTTCTACTTTTTTTTTTCGTTTTTTTTTCTTTTCAAAAATGTCTAAAAAAGATGCTACATTCATTTATCAAAAGAAAAAATTTAATATTAAATGTATCAAAGCTATTCAATTGAGTTTACATTTTATGTTATATTTATGGAAGAAGGTTAAGTTAAAGAGATTATGTTTTTTTTAGATAAAGAGAATAATTTAAAAAAAAAACATTTTCAAGTTTTTAACGTCTAAAAATACTTTAATCTTTTCAATTGTAATTTCCTTTTAATGAATATATTTTAGTTTTAGATAATTATTCTATTTGAAAATAAATTTATAAGAAAAGAACTAGCAAATGAACTATATCTCAAACTTATGTGTTTCTGACAATATTATACTAGGGTCGTGTAATTCATTTTTTATAAATGTTTAAAATCCTCTTTTTAAACAATAAAAAAGTTATTTTCCTATTTTTTTAATCTAATTAAACATTCTAATTTCGTCAAGTGTAGTCTAATTTTAGTAGGTATTTTTTGATTGAAAATAATAAAAATTAAGTTTGGTTACTGTTGGAAAAATATAAAATATTTAATCTTATCAATTTGGATAGCTGGATATAACTAAAAGATACTCGTTAAAATTAGTTTATAATTGATAACATTAAAAAATTTGGTTGGAATTAAAAAAATATAACAATTATCTTTATGATGAATAAGCTTTTTTTTTTTTATCACGAAAAAAAAATATGAACTAGTAACACTTTATCTACTAAATTAATTTAAAATTTATATATATCTCTTTGAACAAAGGGTCAACACGTCCTCTGAACTTGTGACACGGGGTCATTTAATTCAACTTATATTTTTGTGAGCAACTAACCACAAAATTCTTTATTTTTGAGTCAAATAACCTCATAATTTATATTTTTATTTTAAAAAATAGATTTAGGATAATTATGTCGCAACAATTAGGGAAGTATTTAATTACTTTTTTACATCCCTCATCTCCGATTTGTATTTTATGCGTTTTAAAAATATAATTATAGGATTATTTGACCCAAAATTGAAATTTTTTGAAGTTAGTTACTCAAAAAAATATAAATTAGCTTAGATGACCTCATATCACAAGTTCAGAGGCGCGTGGCTCCTTTATTTATATCTCTTTTACTAATAAAGTGTTCATTTTAATAATATATTTATAAAAGGTGGTATTATTTTATAGCAACAATCCACAAGAAACACTAATTTGCTTTCTTTTAATAGCATAATTTTTTAATTAAAAAACTAAATCCCAATTAGAAGACAAAAGATGTTGCTAAAAATAAAATATTTTCCTCCTTATCAATTGTTGATTTGGAAAAAAGTCGCTCATTTATTTATTAAAATGCGATGCTTTGGTGAGTTTGAAACCATATTTTGTGACGGAAAGAACATAAAAGTTTGAATTAAGTCATTAGGTGAAAAATTAAGGGCATTCTTTGTACATTATCCGTTTGCTTTAAACAAATCTGAGAGTCTGTTTAATAAATGAATGAAGATAAAAGCAAAAGGACATGCATGCAGAGGGTACCCTAAAGGAAGAACCTTTCACGTGACGTGCACAGTAAAAAGAAGATATTTTCGAGAAAAAGACACCACTTAAATCAGACCAAAATGTTGTCGTTTTCAAATTGCATCATTTCTCTCTACACTTATATATTTCTTTTTCATTTGTCTTGTAGTAGCCTCTCCACTCTTCCACATACTAATGGTCACTTTTTCTTTTTCAATATTTTACAGTTAGATACACAAAATAATTTTCCGATAAAAAATACCATATGAACATAATAATATTCACTTTGTTTCGGCATTTGTATCATATTTCTCTATCAAATTATCGCACAATGTAAATAGTTCATATTATAAAATATATGTAAGTGTGTCGCAGGGAGTGTTGGTGTTTCGTGGTGTCCTTCTAATATTTTTGTTGGATTTTGTGTTGCAATGAAATCTCATTATTTTTAAGGGTTCTTACTTAAATTTATGGAGGTTTTTGAGTTTTATAATTGATATCTGGAAGTGCAGGAACGAGCAGATTTTTCAAAATGCAAAAAGGAACGTTGATGTGGTTATTTTTTGTTCCTTTTATCATTCGATCTTTCTCTACAAATCTTGTAATAGGGTTTTTGCGTATTTGGGTTTGGATATTTTTATAAATCTTGCTTGTATTTTATTTTTAAGACCTTGACTTTTTTTGGCCTTTTTTTATAGTCATAGCTTTTAGTGTGCCTTTTAGAGCGTGCCACTTTTTGTATGAAAATTTTAAGTAAGGTTTTTGCTTTGTTTTTTTGTTTTAGTAAACATATTATTCATAAAAAAAAAAATATGTAAGACATGTTAAAATTTATTTACTTTTTTGTTTTTTGATAATTTGGGGAGGGGGAGCGCTAGTGGGAGGAAACGAATCCACGACCTAGCGGTTTGCTGCTTAGCGCTTATAACATTTGAACTATAGTTCATTGGTAAAATTTATTTACTACTCCACTAGTATATTATAAAAAATAATACCTAATTATTAAAAATATTTTATATATAATAAAATAATATATTTCTCCTGTCTAAAATTAGTTGTTTCTCTTTTTTGTTATTTGTACTTGATCATTTTTCAAGTTAAAAAAGAGAGAAAAAAAATAAACATAATAAAATCAGGAATTTCTCAACGAAAACACAAACATTCAAAATCATAATTAGACACAAATCCATTACACGTTAAAATACATTCCAATCCATCACCTTCCTCTAATCTCTCTCTCAGAGTCTCGCTAAATATTCATACAGATATATAGCAGAACCAGAAACAAAGCAAGAACAGCTAAATTTATTCAATTAATTATTTTCATGTCATTTAATGACAGAAAATAACTTTAACCTCACGCGGCGAAGAACACTCGTGCATCAGAGAAGGATTATCATGAGCATAAGTAAAGGTGGCGGGACAAGCATGTTTAAAAAACTCCGAATAACTCGAACCTCTGCATGTCTGCGGGCTATTATAATGATTCCGACAGCACAGCTCATCGGTACCAAACGCTTCACACCCACTTTTACACGCCACCACCGGACCATGACCGCCGGGGTACCTCATCTGCAGCTTCTCCGGACACGTGGCAAGAATATTCGCTCTGCACCCAACTACAGGACAGTTACCTTTACCTTCATGGGGAGTAACCGTCATCGGAATGTTAAACCCGTCGACTAGAGAGACTCCGTAAGATGAGAAGTCATTATGGCCATGGTGGAAGGTGAGCTGAGCTAGAGTTGCAGGGGTGGCGCCGCCGAGTCCATTGCATTCGATTCGGCGATCGCAGTCTCCGGTGGCGCAGTGGAAGTAACCGTTGTGGTGGGAGCAGCCGGTTCTTGCCCAGATCCGACCGGACCAGTGGTGGTTGGGGACGGGGAAGGAGCGGTGGGTTAGGGTGTTGAGAGGGAAGCCGCCTTTTTCGAGGACGGGGGAGCCGGCGTTGGGCTGGATGGCTGGGTAAATAGTGTAGGGGCAGTTGTTGACTAGGGTTAGAAAGAGCGGCGACTGTGCTCCGGCGAAGGAGATAATGGTAAAAAGAGCAGTGAAGAAGAGAAGTAGAGGAGTAGGAGTAGACATTTTTGTTTGTTTGCTGAATGAGAAGTGGAGGATGGGCATGAGGATGGTTCTTATAGCCTCGGGGTTCAGTACTTAGTGCCCATTTAAGCATGCTTTGTTCTTTTCCCTCAATAAATCAAAGAGTATTTGTCAAAATATTCTTTTAAGAAAAACTATTTGTAAAAAATAAATCTGAATTTGAAAATGTATTTTTTTTAATTTATTATTTATTCTGAAAATTTATAAAGATTTCCTATTTTATTGCACCTTCACCTTTTAAAATCACCAAATAACACCCAAATTATCACTTTTAACTTTCAATTGCCCCTTAAAATATTAAATTGGCCTTTTTTCACTGAAAATAAATTCAAACCTATTTTTATATTTTAATTCATATTCTAAATAGTCATCAATGTTTAATTTTCAACAGTAAAACTATCTTTCCTAAACTTTTAAAAATTAATTTTTTTACATTAAATATAAATCATTCAAAGATATCATTAAATAACTATACAACCAAAAACCGCCACTTACATTTTTCGGTCACCGCCATCCATCCATCGTCGGAAAATAATTCGTCAAAAATTAAATAAATATTTAATATTTTTTTATATAGTATATAATTAAATATATTTTTTGTTTAAAATAAATTTTAATTGTAAACAAAACGACACTTGACTCAAATCCAAAGACATTGGCGAACACATGTCAAAAAAATAAAAAGAAGGAAATCAAAAAGAATTCAAGAGGCAAGCGAAACGACTCGCCTAGAAGACAAAATGACTTGCCCAATAAAAGCTAAATCAAACAAGACATAAATATCAAGACTTTAACTCACTTGCGGAGGGCTGATAATGGAAACTAAGTTCCTGAATAAAAATTATGAACCGAGTCATACAGGATTTACTCATCCGAATGAATCCAAAGACTCACCCAAAATGAATGTCCAAAGATAACAACACGCGAGTCCTAGAGGTCTTGCCGAAACTGAAGACTGCTCAAGAGGATTCGCCCGAATCCTCAGAAAAACCGAATTAGGTAGGATTCGGTAAGATTCCGAATCAAGTACAAAGCGCGTTGCTAAAGGACTTGATTACACGGAAACGAAATAAACATTCTAGAAAATCAGATCTTGTGGAATCACTTACCTATTTGGATACATATTCCTATTTGGGAAGATAATTCTATTTAGGAAAACACTCCTAAATAGAACTCTTATTGAACAAGGAATGCTCTTCCTGTTCAAATACATAAAACTAAATGAAAATAGAATTGGGTAAAGAAAAAAAAGGGTTACCTAAGTACCGAGTATCAAATCATTTGATTCACTAAATTTTAAAGGAAATAAAAATAAAATTAGAATCATTTTTGAATTATAAACACTATATGTATCTAAATTTTCACTGTATTTTATTTTAATTGCTGAATTTTTATTATTTTCATTTTAGTTACTAAATTTTATTTTATTTTCAATTTGATTACCAAATCTTCAACTTTGTTGCCAAATTTTGATTTTTTCTTTAAATTTGACTATCAAACTTTAACTTTTCTTTTCAATTTGGCTACAAAAATCAATTGCCACATCATCTTTTCGGACCTAAAGATCTCAGCTGAAATAATTTTAAAGTTCAGTTACCGAAAAAAAAATAAAAAATCAAAGGTCGATAACTAAAATGAAATATAGTGATAATTAGGTACCTCCAATATCTATTACCCATTTTTTTTCATTATTTAGTTTGGTTAAAATTATTTAGTTTGGTTGAAAAAAATTACATGAAAATAAGAATGAGATCCATCTGTCATAGTAACAGTGTGCATTCAGTTTAAACCGAATTGATCCGAACCAAAATTCCCATTTTTTCCAAAATCAAACCAAACCGGTCATTTTAATTGGTTTTTCAATTTGGTTTGGTTTATGCTAAAACATACTCGAAATTGTTTTCGGTTAAAAATGAATTGAAACAAACATCTGAAATTTAGTTATCATATCAAACCAAACTGAACAGATTTTATATATTTGGTTCAATTATTCGGTTTCATTCGGTTCTTGCGACCTGTTTAATAGAAAGCACTGTTCTTCATATTCTCCTAATCAGAATCATTTTTAATTTTAATTTTATTATCACTCATATTCTCCTCTCATTCAAGAGCCAAACAGACCCTAAATCTGCAGAAAATACCAAAGAAACATTCTATAGGCTATAAGAACTTAAAAAGGTGAACTTCTATATGAACTTTTCACCCATAGGATGAGAAGATAAAAGACCGTTAATTTTAAGGGTTAATTACATATAAAATCACCACTTTTACACGAATTTTCAAAAATAACACGACCTTTAAAACGTGTCAATTCAGGGCATCACCTTTCATTTTTTTTCAAAAACAACATGGACACATTTTTAGATAAAATTTTGCTGACTTGGACACCCAATAGGAGTGCCACGTGTCATGCCACGTCAGCAAAAATGCCACTAAAAATGTGTCCGTGTTATTTTTGAAAAGAAATGAAAGGTGGTGCCCTGAATTGCCACGTTTTAAAGGTCGTGTTATTTTTGCAATTTCGTGTAAAGGTGATGATTTTATATGTAATTAACCCTAATTTTAATCGGGCAAGACACATGAAGAAAAAGGAGAATTTCATGATAGAAATTTGCAATGCATAATCATCAGTGCAAGCCATCCATACGAGACAAAATTGTTTGAAGAAACAATACTACAAGAGAACATGTTTGTGCTTAGCAACTTCTGTCCAAGCTATTCATCCAAGCTAGTTAACTTCTACACAAGTCATGTTGAACAAGAAAAATTCAAATGTATAAACATAACACGTAATATATACTTGTGATCTGATTGACACGCTCATTTTGTGAGAATCAATAAAACTCTTGAGTTCAAGAAGCGACTCTATATATATGGCAGTTTATAACCTTTATCATATATGCATCGGAATGAGCTACTCGATAGGTAGCTAACGGCTCAGTGGATCTCCTAATGGATCATATAAACAAAATACAATTGCAAAACAAAAAACAAAGGACATGGCACAATCACTCTAAAAGACAAAATTAGCAAGTATGTCAAAAAAATTATCATGGACACAATGATAACATATAAGAAGTCAACTTATAATGAATAGAGCCAGATTCATAATCTTTAACATCTCAGCAATGTAATTAGCATAGGATTCCAAACCAACTTTAACAAACAATTCTTACACTATATTCAAGTTTCACAATGATTATCAAACAAGTATTGCATAAAAATGCTTCACATGTTAAGTTTCTAATTCGCTTAATTATAAACCGTCTCATGCAGAAGATGAGTAGAAAGACTCTCACCCGCCTTCTCCTTGTATGGCTGTTACTCGTAGCTTCTCTACAGTATTTCTCCTTCCATATCAAAGTTCAAGCTACAGAATCAGGTAAATCATATCCCTAGTCTCTTTACTATCATTAGATTGTTATTGTTCTCTAGGTAAGTAACTTGATAATACTACTAGCCATACTAAGAATGCGAAAAGAACAAACTCAAAGAACTTCTGATGTCGATCTTATCTATCTTTTACTACCACAGCTCATTTCAAACTTGAGGCCGCACAACCGAGCTCAAGATCACGCAAAGCAAACATCTGGCCATCCCGGGTTAGAAGTTCAATCTTTCAAAATGTAAATGCATTTCATCTTAATACAATGTTTGATACCAACATTTGCATCTATTCAATGACATAAACATAGGTCGGAGGGAGGAAGATTCAAAAAGCTCCATCTGGGCCCAACCCAGTTGGAAACCGCAACCCGCCAACAAAGCCATGAATCAATCAGCACTTATTCAGCAACAGCGAGTAGACAGAAGTTCATAGTACTTTCTTAAAAGTAATAGGTCAGATATATTCATTTAGATTGGAAATACTCTGATCCCCGAGGTTTTTGTTCTTGTAGAAAACTTAAACTTATCTGAAGAAACCTACATCCGTGAGACTGCAACCATTATCCAATGAAGAAGCTTTATATGCTTTTAATCTCTATTTTTCTATGTTAATTTTTCCCCTCTTTTAGACCAATTTTTTTTTTCAGCACAAACTCAAAATAAAACAGGAAATCAAGACGTTCTCAATTTATTTTTAATGACTTTGGTCAGTTTAGTTACTAGGCTCACTTTCCCTTAGTAGAAAGGCGCATCTGTCACTCATATGACTAATTTCAGCCAGCTAAGATGGTTACCATAAAATTTGAAAGGCTGAAATGAAATTTGAACACTTTCAATTAATCTCCCCTATTGAACATTCCAAACAAATGAAGCACATAAAATCTTTCATTTTATTTCAATGAACAAACCAAGCATACTTAGTTTTGCATTTAAAAAAAGAAAATTAGTTGAAAATAAACATATGCGGCACAAAAATGAAGTTTAGCAGACAATGAATAAACAAAGTACTTAACTAATTAAGTGTTCAAGCCCAAGAAAGTATAGTGTCAGCATTATAATGGGAATGATCAGTAACCTACTTTATTTCCATCATATCAATAAGACTCCTAGTTAAACAATTTCAATGAAAACACAGCTGCCATGAAAATGAACCGACGGCAAGGCAACTTTCATTACCTTGCTGAGTCAATACTTTATAATCAGGCAAAATTACTATAATTGAACTTTAATTGAATCAGCCAACGTAAAAATGGCACTATATATCAGCTAAAATACATTTTGTTGAGATATACAGGACTTACCAAAAACTACAATCATCAGATTGGTATAAGTCTTTTATACAGCACGCTTTCTCTTCGATCGCTTGCTTCTCTTTGGGCGAGAAATATCTGGAACCTGTTTGCTTGAACTTGAAGCATATGCTTCTTCTAGAACTTCGTCATCCTGTCAAAGGTCTACATTAGTTCTGAACTAAAAAATCTGAATTGCAATAAAACTTGCATTTGCAGATCTAAGTGAAGTAAGATATCAACAAACGTTGATATTGTTAGCCTCTTAAATAGAAAAGCATACTAGATTAGTTATGTATAATTGTATTTTTTGCTGAGGTAGAAATTCGAAACTTGTTTATGCCTATGTTAACTGTTCAATCTTGATAGGCAGTTTGAGCTCTATAAATAGTTTTTCATTCTGGAAATAAGACTTATAATGCTTTAATCCTTTTATAATCCCGTTGGTCATAACGATTTATCTTCACCTATTTCCATCCAGCTAGATAATTGTATGTCTCTTCTTTCGGTCTCACAATCAGTGGATGCTCATCAAAGACTTGCAAGCACACAGTGCACAACTAAACTTAGTCTACTCCCAATTAGTTTACTTTCATAGTGAAGGTCATCACTCTCCAACTGTGGAGCAGCGGAACCCACCAACTGCCAGTTCAAAGTTAATTCATGGTGATGATTACGCTAGGACCGGGTCCAGCATTGGGAATAACTATTGTATTTAATTATTTATTTCCTGGACTCATAACCAATTCACAAAATATAAGTTCATGTGACCATTAACAGGAAGACTACAATTGTCATTTCTAGCACAGTAAGCATGCACAAGAAAGGTCTAAACTTCCCAAATCTCAAGAGGACCTCTCCTTGATTAATAGACTGGCATGTAGCACAGAACCTGTAAATTACAGCTCTCTCACGCAAAGTTCCATTTTCTATAATACAGCAATCACGATGGAAGTTTCCTGGTAATGACCCATTACTAAAAAAACATGGGAAGGTAGAGTATTACGTCCTATTTTACATTCTGTTAACACCCGCCAATCACAAAATTGTAAATTACTTATCTTTGTATCACCACATTCAGCAATTCTAGGAACTAGAAATTAGGATTTACCTTGTCCTTGGTCTCTTCATCAGATTCCTCATCAGAACCAGGTTCAGAATCAAAATTCTGGGCCTCGTCACCTGGAAGTGCCTTGCTCATTTTTTTCCTCTTTTCTTCTTCCTTTAACTGCCTGAACCTGCCAACCACATCTTTGTTTATTAAACACTTTTGAGGTAGCAGAAAGAAGAATCAGCTATGAGTAGAATGCTTACCTATCACCGCCACGGGCTGGCTGTGCACCTGATCGTTTTGCACGTCCTGCAGTGATGATTCCACTTGCATTCTCATTAACTAGAGGCTTTGCACCACCTAATTTTCGTAACCAGACCTGTTGAGCAGTGCTGAGAACGTTGTTGACAAACCTGAAAGCC
Source organism: Mercurialis annua (assembly GCF_937616625.2). Classification (NCBI taxonomy): domain Eukaryota; kingdom Viridiplantae; phylum Streptophyta; class Magnoliopsida; order Malpighiales; family Euphorbiaceae; genus Mercurialis; species Mercurialis annua. Next base: position 48,801,527 of record NC_065570.1, on the reverse strand, counting down.
ACATGATTAAGTTTACAGATTAGTGATTAAACGAAGAACTGACTGCACACCTTGTGCTTATATAGGTCCATCGGAAATAGCTTCACAAGGACCAAAATAATTAACACATATCCTAATGATTCTGCTTTAATTTTATAAAGTTTGCTTTGCTAGTTTCACTTTCTCAAGAAAATGCAGAGGTATTGCCTTATTTAGGGCAAAAATCTGAAAAAAAGAATGCCCAAAACAAATGCAGGACCAAGTTAAGATGTTGGGGTACTAAAGTAGTAAAAAATAAAGATTTACTAATGCACACACTGTCACCACCAAGTGTGTTGTGGGGATCATTATTTTGCATGGTTTTTAAAATATGCAGTCAGGAAGTGTCGATATGGAATACAGGCACAGGCACTAGAATAACCAGCCAAATGTATCAAATACACTATTTCTGGTGACTATAGTTAGATGTTCTCTAACACTAATAGTTGCGCTGAATTATAAAATTGAATGAACGCCTATGAAGCACAGACACGGGTACAGACAGACACGGGGAACAACATTTAAAAAACCGAGACACGGACACGGCGAGGACACGGCAAATTAGTTATATATTTAAATAAATTTAAATCCTCAAAATTACATATAAATATATATAATAAATTTACATATTATATAAATCATATTCAAAATATACACCAACGAGCTATAGCTTAAATGATTGCTGGGCAGCAATCTGGTACGCCGTGGTTTCAATTTCTCTCACAAACGCTTACCCTCCCCAATTATTAAAAAGAAAAATTCATGATTTACTAAATATAAGTAAAATAAGATTTTTAAAAGAAGAGTGATTCATTAAAACTATCTTCAATTTAAGTTTTAAACACTTAATCACTCCCAGCGTGTTCCCAGGAGTGTCTCGGGCGTGTCCCCATGTTTCAACAGTAAGAACTGTCGGGACACGTATCTTGTCGTGTCCCATACATGTCCCCGGTGTGTCCCCGTGTCCGCTCTTGCATATAGCACCTCCAATAAGTGTTGGTGCTTCATAGACGAAAGCACATGATTCCGTGCATTTATGAAATTTGAGTTACTATAAGAAAATAGAAAAAGGAAAGAAAATCACAGCACAAATTAGTAGTACTGCAAGTAATATAAACCCACTTAAAGGCTGCAATTAGTTTTACTGATGCAACACATGGATGAATTTCAAGTGATGCGAAATGATACTACTGATTAGAAACCAACCAGTAAATGGATAATCCTGATGGAACAGACAAGGAGAAATAACCAATCATGAGCGGAAGAAACTTGAAAATAAGAAGCGTGTTTTTCTGAGCTGGATCATCCGTCTGTCATAAACAAAACAAAATACAAAGAACATCAGGAAGTCACTGGAACAAATAAGCAAAAGGGACAAAATGTATCTGATCTACCTGGGGAGGTTTCATTATCTCCATTGAAACATACTGAGAAGCAACAAGGAGTACAGGTAAAACCAGGTAAGCTATAGTGTCAGGCCAGCCCAATGGTGGATGGCCATCCTGCATGATACATATATAAATTACCAAAATAAGCTCACAAGTTTATAAAGGAAACTATGAGCTTGCAACATCATAGTAACAGTAAGATATTGCTCAGTACTAAGTAGATTTATTTAATTTCCTAGTTAGCAGAAAGCATATATAGGTCACCATAAAATGCATAACCTACTTACTGCCATGAATAAAAATTGGACTCTCAAAGATATGAACAAGCTCGACAAGCAGGCAAATCAATCCAAAAGGTCAAGTTCATTATCCAGTTTCCTCGAAACATTGCCTCACTTTTCTTTCAGCCGTCAATTTTAAACATTGGCCAAAGTATTCTATTGATGAAAAGACAAAAAAAAATTAATAAGTGTTTGCCCGGTAAAAACATCCTTTTAGTATCATAAAGACCACCTAAGAATCCGAAATTCCCAATACCTTGAAATGGAACATGACAACATGGCAAAATAACTAATTATTCTGCTCTTCTAAGACACTTGGAATATGATCCAATAAATGCCTCTTTATGCTTGAAATTTCCCGAGGACGTAGCAATAAGTTACCTCCTCAAAACAACAATAACAGAAGAACTAAAGTGAAACTAGGAAGGGGATATAACCAATTCCTACAATCATTTCTCTATACTAAGCTAATTTAAAAAACTGCAGGAATGAAGTATAACTAATCTTCAGAATATCTTGCTGAAACTATTTAAGCAGATTAATAGACCACCAGCTTACTTTATGCTATTTTAAGACAATCAAGGTTGCATCCTTGAAATTTCAAAGATGTACAGCTTAATTAAGTTATGAAAACTTATGAGGAATTAAATGTTTAGTATAGACAACATTTGAAAAAAGAACATTTAGCTCATTATTTGAAAAAAAAAACAAATTATTACCACAAATGGAAAGAGCCAAGAAATTCCGGCCCCACTTTGTCGAGCTGCAATTGTAGTAGGCCCACCCAAAGAAGGAATCCAAAAGAATCCTTCTGTCAACAGTCCCTATAAGAAAAAGGTTTGCAATTATTAACAATAAATTAGAATGCAAAATCGTACATATCCGTTGTCAAATAAAAAAATCAGATCAGCCTCTTAAGTACCTCATTCGCTACATTTGAAAGAGCTTGATATAGTCCAATCCATACTGGTATTGTAGCCAGAGTTGGCAAACAACCTAGAATGAAACATTTTTAGGATTGTCACCTTATAGCGCATTCCACAAATAGATTGCAGTAACCACTGTATAATAAACACGGATGCAAACAAAATAAACTAGACATGCATATGGCATGGGTAACTCATAATTGTAGCGGACGTAAATGCAACAATAGAAAGATCTTGCAATAGGAATGAAAGATATAAGAAAGGAAAATACCGCTAAAATAAACAGCAAAAACACTGGAAATCAATGAATGCAAAGTCATAATTTATAAATCTATAAGAACCGTGTTCATTCATTTTCATACTATATTAACCAGTTTTTTAGAGACTGAATTACAGTAAGTTGAAAGAAAGAGAAAAACTAGTTACCTGCTAATGGATTAACCCCAGCCTGTTTATACAAACGTGATGTCTCGAGTTGTATTCTCTCCTAGAGAAAGAATTTAAAAAAAGCCCAAATTACTTTATTGAAGAACTAAACTCATCACAAATTGAATAATAAACGCAATAGTCCTAAAAAATTACATATAATCCACATAATATCAAATGTGCCACACCTGATTGCCTGCATATCTTTGTTGAATTGCTTTTAACTTTGGTTGAAGGTTTTGCATAGCCAATGTCGATTCCACCTACACACACAAAAATTAGTATAAAAAAATGTACAATAAAAACATCCAATTAAACTCTGATCCAAACAATTACCACTGAATAAACAAAATAGAGCAAAAACTCACTTGTTGCTTTGTCAAGGGCAAGGTAGCAATTTTGACAAGAATAGTGAGTAATATAATAGCAAAACCATAGGAGTAAGGCACATGAACAGCTGATATTCCATCCTTCAACACCTATAAAAAAACAAAAAGAACAAACAAAAATAAAAACATATAATTTTATGAATTAAAATTAAATCAGTAAAAACTCCAATACTCGAAGAACTTACGCACATTGAAGCTTACGACTCTGAGTATTTAAGCAGAAAAACATGAAAATTGACTACATAGAGTAATTTATTATAGTTACCTTGAGCACGAATTCCATGCCTTCAGAGATAAACCCAAACCAACCGCTATTTTTCTGCACAACTGTATCAGTCGTACTAGTAGCAGTAGAAGCGGAATCAACGGCGACAGCAGCATCGGCGAGAGTATAGAGAAGGCTTTCAGCTTTAGTAATGAGAGAATTGAAATCAACGGAAGAAGAAGACGGAGGAGGAATTATTTCATGCAAACTGAACTGAACTTTAGTGGAAATGAATCTCTGGTTATTAGGAAGTGAGAGGATCCCATGGCGAGAAAGCGACGGTGAACGGAGAGGTACGCCGATGAACGACGGAGATGAAATTAGGGTTTTGGCCATGGGAAGGAAGAGACGGGACGGTTTGGAAGATTAGTTGGATTTCATGAGAGGTGAGTGGTGGTGGTGGAGATGGAGCAAGCGTAGAAAAAACAAATATTTTTTTGAATTATCTTATTTTTTTTCCGTTTTAATTTAATTTCTTTTTTAATGGTTGTTAACCACCAAAAGTTTGGTTAGCGCGCGTTTTTCATTTAATTTATTTCTATTTTTGCCTCGTGGTATCTTTGTTAGCCAGTAAAGTGTGTTCGTGATTAAGAATCATTATGCGGACTTTTTATTTAAATCTTTTCACAAATTTAACATAGAATCAATTGATATACTAAAAGTTATTCACTACAAAAGACTTAGATTGGTGGATTATTTTATTAGTTTGAGGTAAAGATTATGATTAGTAGTCTAAACCAAAAACATGTTAAATATGAAAGTGATTAGAATGTGTCATAATCAGTGACGGATACATAATTTATTTTCAAGGGGGTCCAAATAAAAAAAAATTAAAAGATAATATCCTTTTAGTTTAAAAATTAATAATTTTATTTATAAAAATTCGTAAATTGTATATTGCTAAATACATTTCTAATTTTATTTACAATTGAAAATTATTTTTCGGTAGTTATTGACTTTAAATACAAAAAAGTTATATTGCATTTTTAATAATCTTTTAAAATGTGATTCTTATTATATCTTATTTATTAAGAGTTATAAAATTAAATTATCTATCAAAAAGAAATTAAATAATGATGTCTCTGTTTTCAAAATAAAATTATTAACGATATAGTGAAATATCTTACTTTGAGAAAAAAAAAATATTTTATTAATAAATAGACATAAATGAAAAGAATGATAACTTAATTCGGTAAATGTCTTTTGCAATTATTAACTAAATAGCATTGTTCATTAGATATTTAGAATTGCACATACATACAAGTACAAAACTTCAAATTAATACCTTTAAATGCTTGTCTTTTGCAAATGGACAGCAATCTCCGGAAAAAAATAAAAAAACTGATTAAATTATTATTATTTGAGATACGAAAGACTGATTAAAAAATTAAAACAGAAAAGAGACTTTGATGAATACAAATACTAACCTAGTAATAAAGAAGACACATGTGAAAAGTGCTTATATGTCTTTTTAATATTTTAATTTATAGTGTTATTGTGTATAGATAAAGATAGAAGGGGATAAAGATGATAGTATCTGAGTACGGAGGCTAGCACATTGAGGCTCTGACAGCTGCATCTACACCCATATCTTGAAGTCCAAATGTCACAAAACTTAAGGAAAGCTTCTTCAAGAAGTTTTGCACAGTTCCAAATATTTTATCCTTTTCCATTTCATTCCAACGAAATAGTTACAAATTTAGTTCACTTTCAAATGCCTGTTTCGCTTTTTGTTCCATTCTAACTAATTATTATGCAAGTTGAATAGTGAGGCTCCTAATGGCAATACTGTAATATATATATGTAAAAAAATATATGTTGGAACCCAAAAACAATGTTCAATGTACAATGTTTTTGGGTTCTACTTTATAAGATAGAATATAGATTACCAGTAGCAATAATACCACTTAGATAGATTGTGTAAAATGTTAATAAAACTACAAATATATAAGATTTTAATATTTAATTGGAAATTTTGATAATAAAATCAATAATGGAAAACAAAGATGAAAAACATTTTGAGAGTTTGTTTTATTATTAAAACATCCCTAATATAGTACGTTCAATTTTATTCAGTAAGGCTAATCAAGCCGATTCCCGAGTCCTTAAAACATCATTAACCTTTATGAACAAGCTTTTGGACAGGTAGTTAATTATGATAAATCAGAACTCATATTCAGCTCTGGAGTTCTGCGGCAAGAGGGATGAGATTCAAGCTCTTTTGTAATTTCGGCTTGTGGATGTTTTTGATAAATATTTGGGTTTGCCACGTGCATTGATCGTTTCAAGAAAAAGGCCTTTTGCTTTTTTTTTTTAAAAAAAAGGCAGAAAGGAAGTCCTCATCAAAGCAATTGCATAGTCGATTCCGACCTACATCATGAGTTGTTGTGCTCTTTCGTCCACCTTCTGCTCTGAGCTTGAGAGAATGATAGCCCGGTACTAGTGGAGTGGAGAGGATGATCAGAACAAAATTGCATGGATCAGTTGGAGTAAAATTTGTAGAGCAAAGAGTGAGGGAGGACTTGGCTTTCGAAATTTGTTAGCTTTCAATATGTCTCCATTAGCCAAACAGTGATGGAGATTGATGCAAAATCCTCAATCCTCGATTTCAAGGGTTTTTACAGCTAACTGTTACCCGAGGACTATTATTGAAAATGCAAGTTTGAGCTAAAATGCAAGCTATGCATGGCAAAGCATATTAAAGGAAAAGAAAATTCTAGATTCATGCTTGATTTAAAGGATATGTGATGGGAGATCAATCAATGCTCATTATGATAACCGGTTAATTAATCTTAATATCTCTAAGCTGTTGGTTCCGGATAAAATTCCTCCCAGTTGGATTGGATGGTCAACTCGTTTATAGATTCCTGCTCGAACTTTGGACAAGCAGAAATTGGACTATTGCCTCCAACCTTTGAGATTGGCAAAATTATAAAAATCCTGCTCAGTTACCGGCTACCTTATAATAACCTGTATTTTTACGATTATTAAGTTGTGTCATGTGTCCTAATTTGCGGTAATTAAAGTTGAGGTCGAGAATAAATTAAAATATGTTGGATTTAGAGCAAGAAACGTATATTTTAATTATCAGGATTTGATAAGTTAAAGCGGAAATTTTATCGAGTTAGAGCGGAGGATTAAAGAAAATTTGGAAATAGAAAATATTAAAATAAAAAAAATTGAGGTTTCGGGCTAATTTCTATCATGCCAAAGTACGTTAATTAAGATTAAGAAATTATTATCAAAGTTTCATTTAATTACGAAATCAATTTGGATTAGACTGATAAGAAGTTTAGTGGTTGAGTTGAATGGTATTTTGGCAAGGACTTGCATGTCCCTTTAGCCCATTAACTCATTAATATAAATAGCTCCACTAAGTTTTATTTTTCTCATTTGAAATCTGAAATTAAAAACAAAACCCTAACTTTCTTTTTCATCATCCTTTTTATGTGAGATTAAGGTGATAATTTTCAAAAATTGGCCTAGAGCTTGCACAATTCATATAAAATAGAATTCTAGCTCAAAAATTTTGAAATTTGGAAGAGTGATTCTTGGAGGTATAAAGTTCAAATTCTATTCAGGATTTTCAGTTTTGATGGGATTTGATTATTATTTGGTTGTTGCAAAGATTGAGAAAAAAACAAAAATATTTCAAAATAAACAAATATTACTCAAATAGACAAAAGCCAAATTATTTACATTCATGAAAAAATAAGGAGAAAGTTTACATTTTCTAGTCAACCACTAAATAATAGACACATGGCACACTTAAAGTGGAAAAAAGTCAAAACAACGTGTTAACAGCTGTAAAAACGTGACAGTAACGCGTCTGACATGCGTGTCAGTCACGCATCAGCGCGTGTCAGCGTGTCAGAATTATTTAAACGTGTATCATTTATGTGTCTTTTATATATCATTAATGTATCAAAACATATTTGCAACTCAATTTCAGTTTTTGTGATTTTAATTGGTTAATTAATTAACCAATTTTACTAATTAGGCAATTGTACTAAATTTTTATTATTGGATGAATCTGTTTCAGGTCTCCAAGAATCCAGAAACTTGGGTTAGTTGAGGATGTGGTTTTATCATAATGAATTTTTTAATAGGGATATTTGAATTACGTTTGTTCATTGAAAATAACGTATCGGCGATGTATTTAAAATGTGTCTGTCTCTTCAAAATTTATTCGTTGAAAATAATTATTATAAGTTGGATATTGATTCTAGAAGTTATAACAAATGGTGTATCATTGATGTATCAATGGCGTATACATAATGTATCGTTAATGTATCTAATATGTATACATAAAAACATATACATAAAAATAGAACCAACTTAAATTTTAATTAGTGATAACTAAAATTTTAAGATAAATTAAGCAATATGTTGTTAATAAGAGCATATGATTTTAAAAATTATAATCTATGGTGTAGCTACAAAATTTATTTCGTTAAAACATTAAAAAAAGATAACAATATATATATATACAATGCATCAACTATGTATCTATGATGTATCGGCGTATTATGTACAATGTATCAGTGGTGTATATATGATGTATCGTTGATGTGTCCAATATGTATATACATAATAAACTGAAGAAATAACTATATAATGCCTTCATTAATTTATCATCAGTTGAAGTTAATCTTACACATATAAATTTATATCAAAAATGTAAATATTTAATAACAAATTAAATGTCAGAAATAACTCAAATACATCTCAAAAACAAATCATGTACATTTTAAAATATTTTAGATACATCTCTGAAATAACGGAGATACGTCTCAGAACTAGCTCAGCTACATTCTTCGAAATAAAGATGGTAGTCTAAACTTCTTGCGATGAAACCATCAAACTACAAAACAGAAAAGAAAAATTATTAAATAAAAAAAGATTAATGAATATCATATAATACATACAAATATAAAAATAATACAATTCAGATTCATCTATTAAACAGATAAGATACATCTCAAAAACAGTGTACACGCGTCTCATAATTTCTAAAAAATTATAACATTTTACAGCTCCACTTGGATCATCACATGTAATTTCCACTTTTCATAAAAAAATCAAATCTCATAAATAATTTAGATACATCTCATAAATAAATTATATACATTTTAAAAATATTTCAGATATATCTTAAAAACATCGGAGATACATCTTAAAATTAGCTCAACTACATTCTTCGAAATAAAGGTAGTGCAATCTTCTTGTAAAAATATTGACATAATCATCAAACTACAAAAAAAATAGAAGAAAAAAATCACTAAATAAAATCAGATTAATAAATATTACATATTATATATAAAAAATATATAAAAATAATACATTTTACATACATCTTGTAGACAAATCAGATATATTTAATTCTTTTATTAGGTGTTGGGAGCAATATTGACACTAGTGGGCTATTTTCTTTCAAACTTTCTTACAAATATAAAACTAAATAAACAGCCAAAAGACTCAACCTCATTAGAATACTTTGCATAAAACTCACATTTATATTAAAAAAAATGAATATATAAACCTTTCAACACAAGCAATTAAAAATCAAAGTTGCATATGTCATTTTTTATTGAACATAATTCATAAAATGAGAAAAGTATTAGTAAGTTAAGCCAGTTAACTAGGAGTAGGCAAACAATTTCTAGATTTACCACCACAAGCATTAAACAATGCACATCCATCCCAATTAGTATTGATAATTTAATTTTGATGTACTTTAAAATTTACAGAATTGAAATGAGTTTGTTATACTTACAATTTGAAGCATGCCTCTTCTCTCAAAATGACCCACTAGATCTTTTAGTTGCATTAAGATACAACATAAGCCATGGATGCTTCTTAGAAGTTTTTTGAGTTTTTGACTAAAATCGATTTTCTAACTCTAATTTTTTCAATCCAAATCACCTTATAATAAGAAATTCCATCATCTCCAACCAATAAATCACCATCCAAATCACAAGCTATATTAAAACTTCCTCTCAAAATACCACCATCTAAAAAGTTGAGTCAGTTGATGATTTCATATGGGTTGGTTCATACACTCTATTTTAAAAATGGAACCTTTTTCCCAGTCTCTAAATATAAACAATATTTGGTATTATAATTATCATTTTTAAGCATAACTACCATGTTAAAAAAGTAAACCCTTTCACACACAGCTAATTTTTAATGGAAGAAATAGAGAAAAATCAATCTCACCGCCATAAGCAGGTATAACTCATGCCGTTCTCATCTTACTATATTTCTCCAAATCATGCTTGACAATTTTTGAAAGCGCACTCACCTCACTATCGATGTTGTTGCATCCGCCATCGATTGATAATAACAACTATGATTATCATCTTTATCGTCGCCTCTACCATCTCCGCCGTCGTCTTTACCATCTCGGTTGTCTGTACCAAATAGAGCAATTCTTGTTGAGAACTGAAGTAGCCATAAGAGGTGAAAAATGGATGGTCAGAAAAAGAAATAAATTTTAAAACTGAGTCACCATCAGTAAAGAATAGATGTTAGAAAATGTAAGAAAAACAAAAAGTGGCTATTGGAGGAAAAAAAACTAGCATGAATGTAATATTATTGTAATTTTTTCGCAAGATTATGTGATTTTTATATTGCAAAAATATGATTTAGATGTTCTTGATGGTGTCTAATGAGTTGCATGTTATTTGATTATGATAATATATGATTTAAGTTGCTGCAATTCAATACATGAAATATTAATTTGAGTTGATTAATACTTATAGGATTAATTAAAGGAAATTGAATAAATATAGTAGTTTAAGAACATGATCTTGATAGCTTTGCATGTTGGGATTAATACTTATAGGATTAACTAAAGTGTGTTTTTACAAAGTTTGGGGTCCAAAATTTAATTTGAATATTCTTGAAAATAATTGCTTTTGGGTTGTTTTATTTAAAATATGTTGATAAAAATATTTTATTAAGAAATCAGATTTCATTTTGGATAATTTTGCTTCGAAAAGCATTTTTTGACATTTTATGATCTTACACGAGTTATGTGTTTTTATAAATTGTGATGTTATTGAGGAGAAATTCTTATGTAGACTCAGTCTACCACGTCATTCGTGGATTAAACCAATCATATCATAACACCTAATTAAAATGAGGGTATTCTTGTAATTTCGTTTGTTATTTACATATACTTTTAAATAATGATATTACAAGAATACCCTCATTTTAATGAGGTGTTATGATATGATTGGCTTAGTCCACGGATGACGTGGTGGACTAAATAATGATATTACAAGAATACTGTCATTTTAATAAGGTGTTATGATATGATTGGTTTAATCCACGGATGACGTGGTGGATTGAGTCTACCTAAAAATTTCTCGTTATTGAGTGTTGTTTTGCGTGTTGTTGTGTTTTGAATGTCGCGTGTTAGAATTCTAGAGTTAGACGTGCTTGTTTTCATAACGATTATGAACTTAGTCATATTGTGTTAGACCCGCCTATATTGAGGGGAGTCGGCGTTGGAGTCGGTGCGACCTCGAGGAGCAATCTAGTGACAGAGACTATACCGCGATTATGCGGTTTCTGTGAGTTTCCTAATTAATTTGTGTATTGTATTTATAAGTTGATTGGTGTGTTGCTAATATGATTAATTTAAATGCATTGCATATGATATGGTTTTGCTATGATGTTTGGTATATAATAGATGTTTGTAAAGTGTGATGTTTGGTTTAGCGATCCGAAGAAACGAGCTACCTATTGAGCGTCAATAGGATTGTGTGATCATCAGTGTTGTTAAGAGTCTAGATGTTTGTATTTAGAAATATTTTATATGAGCTCATTATATGTTTGATTATGTTTGGGAATGGAAAGAAGGATTATGTTTGGTAGATACGAGGTTAACTCGGTGGAACCATCTCGGGACCCCTATCTAGTGAGTTAACTCGATTGAACTATCTCGAGACTCACACCTTGGGTATAAGAAGTGAAATGAGTTAACTCGGTGGAACTATCTCGGGACTATATCACATGGTAATAGTTAAGTCGGTTGAACTATTTCGAGACCTTACCACTTGATTGATTTGATTGATTTGATAAAGATTTAGACTTTGGGTATGGTATTATATTAAGATAGGGTTTTGAACGGATTGGATTGTTGGTTAACTTTGATGTGTATTTTCAGATTGTATATTGGTTTGTGTTCTGTTTATGCAAATTACGTTTACAATACCTTGTGTAAATACATACTCACTCAATGTCGATTGACCTTCCCATGGTGTTTCTATTTCAGGTTTGCTTTAGTGTTACGTGGTCGAGCTTCAATTTTATGTTCTGGAAGTCTCAGTGCAAAGCATTCATGGAAAACTTTGTTCCTCGCTAGAGCTGTAGTAATCGTCAGTAGCAGACCTAGTTTGTAATAAGCGGTTAAGTGTTTGTATACTCTGATAAATGATTTATTTAAATAATGTTTTGATTCCGCTTTATAACTGTTGTTTGTTTGGCTGTTCAATGTGATTTTGACTAGTCTATATGATAGTTTATTTGATTTGAAACAGGGCAGTGTTGGATATGTAGTATCGCTTTGTAAGACCCTCGTTTCTAAGTTTTTGTGTAACGATTTTCATAAAGGGGTTTCAATGTTTTCAAGTTATTGTTTAAAGAAGTTTTCTAAAAACGTTTTATGATTGATTGTGTGATCGGTTTTGCTTAAAGTTTTTAATTATTTTTAGGCTTGCTACAGGTTTTGGAGCAACCACTCCCGTTTCCTAACGCTGGTCGCGACCCTCAATTTTGAGTTGTGACATACCTCCAAGCAAACTTTGTTGGAATCTTTCTCGTACGAGTAAGTTTGATACGAAAGTTGGTTACTGTGAGCGGAGCGGGGTTCGGGGGCCACTCGCCCATGCTTATGGCTGACTTCGGATCTGAAAAGGTTTGAAAGAATGGAGTCGCCATCTAGTTCAACTAGGAAATGCCTTTCATACCGAATGGATAACCTTACTCACTTACGGGAAAAATTATCGTACGTCGGACCAAAAGACCGGGTTCGTGGACCGCCCCGAGACTCGTGTACTTGACTTTTTAATTACTGGTTATTTTTTTTGGTAAGCCCATCCGGTTTCCAAGACTTCGCCCTGACTAATCCGGATCCGACTCGCGTCGCGCACCTGGCATGGTGGGTGAGTCTGCCAGTGGAAATTTTCTGGTATTCACAAGGACTCGAAACCGAGACCTTGCTTAAGCGATACCAAGCCGCTTACCACTTGGACCAACTCCCATTGGTTAATTACTGGTTATTTACTAGACATATTTGGTTATTCTCATCTCAACAAACAATAGCAATCCACAGGATATAATGTTGGAGAGTAAACAAGTCTGGAAAAAGCAGTAAACAAGTAGACTCGCATATGACTCGATCTGGATTGTCATTTGAGGCAAATAACACTTACTCATAAGCATACATCTAAACCTAGAGGTTTTTATCAAATATTCAACTAATGGCTGTTCTGAATTGATTTACATGCATAAGGCCTAACACCGGATATATAAGTGAGATTGATTTTACTTTAAGTCATCTTGAAAGCCTATACAACCACTAATTACGTTTTACATGGCAGTCCTAAGATGTCTAAGTGATCTTGTAATACCCCGTGTTTTTTCGGCTTGTTCTGATGATTTTTTTGATGTGTTTTGGTTTGGTCCTTGGTGGTTTGGTTCCTTGAAACCATGGTTTGGTTTGCATAACCTTCGGTGTGTTGTTTTGATTAAGTTCTGATCCTTATCGAATAAGTGTTTACGTGTTTTCCTGAATGACATGCTTTAGTAAAATGTCCATATCTCCCCATTGCACCGTCGGATCGGGCCGCCGTTCGGATATGTTGTTTCTGAGAGGATTTACTAAAATCTGGTCGGTCGGATTGTGTTTTTGTTGAGTTCGCGGGCGCGAACTATAGTTAGCGGTCGCTAACTAATGTTGTTGAAGTTCGCGGGTGCGAACTATACTTAGCTGGCGCGAACTTGCACTGTTCAGTTTGCTGTTTTTCTATTTAAAGACCTCTTATTCGACCTAAACTCTTTTTCTTCGAATTTTAAAACCCTAAAACGGATGGAGTCATATTCTAACTCATTCCTATCAACTTTCCTCTCAATTTTAATCCTTGGTAAGTGTTTTTAATCATTCCTTTGTGGTTTTATCTTTAGTTCATCAATTCTAGTAATTTTAAATCCTATAGCCTATATGTGCGTGATTGTAGGCTGATTTGGGTTGATTGATTTCTGGATTTTATTGTTCTTAGTCTAATTAAAAGGTGTGTGGTTCTAATCCCTTCTTATGTCGTGTAGAGATTGCTAGATTGTTGTATGAATCTATACTTTGGTGTTTTGGCTTTATATTTTCTATTTTGCTTTGATTTCAAATTCTGGAAATAATCATTGTGTATTGGTTGTGACTTATAGATGTTGGCTATACATTGGATGATTGTAATACTTGTTTGACTGAAGGGTTATATGGAGTTCTTGTCGTTCTTGATTTATAATTCTGTTTTAAGCTTTATTAAAAATCTGAAAATCTCAAAGTAAATGAATCATAGGTTGTTAGATGTTTAACAATACATTGGGTGATTGGAGGAATCGTTTAAATGAAATAATGTATCAGTTGGGTTAAGTTGTGGAATTGAATTCTGTTTGGAACTATAAACTAAAAGCTGAAAATGTTATTTTAAAGGTTAAAAGATTGTTAATGGGAATTTCCTACTTTGGGTGATTGGAGATAATTGACTAAGGCTAGATTATATGTTAAAGGTGGTTTTAACTGGAATAAATCGTTGTTTTAAGAATATTTACATATGGTTGGAAATCGTTTGAGTATATAAAGGATGTTAGTTTACCTTGAGTTATTTGGATAACAAATTGTTGTTATGGCATTCAAGGTAGAATTATTTTACAATGGTTTTAAAGGCTATCTAAGTGTATAGTTCATATCTGAGTTTATTATTTCAATGTGTTTTGAAATCATGTTTATTTACACTTAATGTGTTTTAATAGAGAAGTATGAATTCCAGGTGGAATTGTCAAGTGTTGACAATCTATTGGTTATTATTGCTATTTGTGGTATTGGTTTGATTTTGGTTAAGCTTATAGTAAGTTCCTTGTTTTCAAATACACTGGTTTGGTTTTAAAGAATTTAACTTTGGATTTTACTCTGGTTGGGTCGGGTTAGACTTGTGTCGCCCGACATGTTGTGTTAAGCATATAGTTGATATATGGCTAACACACTACTCTGGGATTTTCTTTGGATTTCAAAAGATGATATCTAAATTAATAATTACTGTGGTTTGTTTTCATCGAGAACTCGCCTAAGCTTAACTGGTTATTGAATTGGTTGGATGTCTATGTACCTTGACTTTGGGATTACTTGTGTTTCAGATATTGTTCTTTGGTTGTGTTTGAGATGCTAGTCCTATGTGGTGTCTAGTGATCTTAGAGTTAGGGATTGTTCAGATTTTAGCTTATATATTGTTTTAGACTCGTCGACTGCTCGTGCTTCGGAGTCTACGCAGGGTTAGCTGTTTGCCAAGATTCACGTGGATAGCAAGCAGTGAGTTTGTAGTGCTATTTACCGCTTTATTAAGTACCACAATTTATTTTAGTATTATAAATGCTTTTGAACTGTTTTAAGCGATTATGGATCTGTATTGAAACGAGCTACTCGATAGGCTTGTATCGAGACTGTGTGCACCGGTAAGTACTCTGGGATCGGCAGACTAATGTCTTGCTTACGATGGTATATGACGAGGATATGTTCCCGTCCACTCTGGGTTTATCAGTATGCTATGTCATACTTACGCTGGGATCATTTCAATACTGTTTTCCATAATCATACTATATTAGTATAAAATGTTTTGATTTAAGGGTTTTAAACTTAATAAATGTAAATAGTATTGCGAACTCATCTCAATATATCTGACCCCGTTGTTTTTCCAAATTTTTCAGGTTTATGATTTGAAAGCTGGTCCACTCCGATTCTTTTGATTCCTCGGAGGTTTTATGTTATTTAAACTAGTTACTGTTTTCGAACTCTTAGACCGCAATAGAACTAGTTTATATATTACTTTGGTTATTGCACATTGGGATTGTCGGTTGTCCGATTGTTTATTATTGGCATGTTTACTCTGTATTATTTTATTATTATATTTAAGGCATGCAGTTGAGCATTTCATATATTAAGTTATTTATATTAGAACTGTGATATAAATTGCTAGATTTAGGTTGGAGTCTCGGTTGCCCCCGAGCAGTGTTCTGCAGGTTATACGTTTGATTGTTTTCCGCAAGGCTTGCTACGGGTTTTGGTACGACCATACCCATACCCTAGCGCCGGTCACGATTCATGAAATTGGGTCATGACAGATCTGCTGGATTTGATTACTAATTTATCGTAATTAGTCCTTTAGCCTTTAATGTTTGGATTTGGAATGTGATAGGAGTATTTTACTCCTATATTTAGGGTCGATTTTAGTCGGTTTTTATTATGTGTAGTATTGTTTTTATACATTATTTGGCGTTTTTACGTTTAATAGTGTTTGTTAGTATTTCAGTGGAAATTAGGTGAAAACCGACTATTTGGGGCAAAATTATGGTGGATTGCGTGTACGAGTGAAAAGCGTAGCTTGCGGACGAAGGAATTGAAGTTACGAACGAGATTGAGGATTGTTCCGTTCGAAAAAGATGAGTTCCGAACGGAAGACATGCAGAATGAGCATGAGTCCCGAACGGAAAAGCCTTGTCCCGTTCGGGACTCAAGAAGGAATCTGATATCAAAAGCTTTCGGCCAACGAGTTTTTCGAACGTGAAGGGGTTGTTCCGTTCGGAAAAGAGGAAAATTAGGCATGTCACGAACGGAACCAAAGGCTTCCCGAACGGAACAAGAGTAAAACACGCGTGCTTCAGGATTTGATTTGGACTGAAATTCTTCTTCAATTCCAACTCCTATTACAAATCAATTTGCAATACGAATTAGAAGACTCCGGAACTTCTCCTACTATATAAAGACCTTGTACTAGACTCAATTTAATACGTAGAATAATTTAGACTACTTTAGTTTTATTTTCATTCTCTTAAAATAGCGTTTAAGCTTCTATTTCTCAGCAGTTTATAAGTAGTTTATTATTAGTTTCTGCAAAGAACGATTGTGAAGATTTCAAGTTTAATCTAGACGATTCTTCCGAAATTGACAACTCCGGTATTTATTGTTCTAATTATGTTTAATTCTTCATCTTCTTCTTTGTTTAATTTAAGCTTAAGCATGTGTAACTAAATCCTTTGTTCGGGGATTGATATGAACACTTAGACTAGTTTTCGAATTGGATTAGGATTTATTAAGTGAGTAAAATTGTGTTTTAATTACTAAGATTAATGCTTGAATTAATTTGATCACTTAGTTCATGATTTTGTGTTTAATTAACTAATTGAGAGATTGTTAATTAGATAGACATAGGTAATTAAAAACTTAGAGGAAAACACCGTGAGAGCGGGTTGGAATTTAGGTAGTCGTTGAGTTTGCTTCATAATTACAATTTAGTTATTTAATTCAGTTTTAATATTGTGAGAGCAAGTTAATAATTGATTAGCTAATTAGGTTGTGATTTTATTTGAATCTTTGAGGCTTGAGAGAGCGGGATTCGGTGCATTAGAATAGCTCGATTCACAATAAAATCACTAGATAAATTTTGATCCATTCTTCTACTAGTTTATTTGGAATTATCAATTCTTGAGCTTTTTACTATTATTGTTTAAACTTCGATTTATTTGTTTGATTTCAGATTTTTAGTCTAATTACTTGAGTTAATTCACTTTAGATTATAATTAGTTCACACAAATCCATTTATTTTCCTACTAGCCAATTAAAAGAATATTAGAAATTAGTTGTTTAGTTCATTGTTCCTTGTGGGATCGATACTTGGTCTTCCAAGTTATATTACTTGCGCGATATCGTACACTTGCGATTATTTGCCAACAAGTTTTTGGCGCCGTTGCCGGGGAGCAATCGCAATTAAATTAATTAAAAGTATCTTATTCTTAGATTGAGTTAGTTTTATTTAATTTTAGTTATTTTTATACTTTGTGATTCTTGGATTTTACGTTGGTTTTCTTGTTTTTGTTTGCGCAGGAGTTTTGGTTAGTGTATGCCTAATACACGACGAGCCAGAAAACCGCTAGAACCGTTTCAGTCAGATTTAACATCCTTCGAAAGAAGTATCCGAAAAACAGCGCGGAAATCCAAAACAATGGAGGACGACCGTAACCCTCCGTTGAATCACGAGGGGATTGTTCCACCACCACTACATGATGGCCTAGCTCTTAATAGGCCAAACGAGAGGGTCGCCCCTCTTCCCGCAAGACGTACCTTGGGTGAATTCTTCTTACCCAACGTCGACAACGCCAACTATGGATGCTTTGCACCTCCTATACTCGCTAACAATTTTGAAATCAAGCCGGGAACGATTCAACTACTTGAGAGTCGTTGTCAATTTTATGGGTTGGAACGCGAGGATCCAAACGCCCATCTTTCAAAATTCACGGAGGTATGCAACACATTCAAAATCCATAATGTAACGGAGGATCAAATCAAGCTTCGTCTTTTTCCTTTCTCTTTGAGGGACAAGGCGAGGAATTGGATTCAATCACTTCCAAGCACCTCAATCACAACATGGAAGCAATTGGCACAAGCTTTTCTCAATAAGTATTTCTCTATGGGTAAGACCGCGAGGATGACCAAGGAAATTATAGATTTTCTCCAATTACATGGTGAATCTCTATACCAAGCTTGGGAACGTTTCAAAGAGCTTCAAAGAAATTGTCCGCATCATCATCTAGGAAGGGAGCATCTTGTCTCTATTTTCTACAATGGTACCAATGAGGCTACACGGGCAACAATTGATGCGGCATCGGGAGGATCACTTATGAAGAAAACTTATGATGAGGCCAATAACTTGCTAGAGGAACTCGCTACAAATAGTTGTTCTTGGTCAACCGAGCGGTTGAGGCAACCACCTCAAAAGGGTATCATGACCCTCGAGCAAACCCAAGAATTTGAAGCAATGAAAGCGAAGAATGCGACACTTCTAGCACAACTCGAGATGTACAAACAACAAGCAAATCAAAGGAATGCTCAACTTGCGGTAGTTCAAATGGGTTGCGAGACTTGTGATGGGCACGATCATTCGGGAATGGATTGCCCCGTCCTACATCAAAACTCAAATGAGCAAGTCAACTATGTCAATGGGCAAAGGCAAGGCAATGACCCATATTCCAACACCTATAATCCGGGGTGGAGGAATCATCCTAATTTTTCGTGGAGGGAAAATGCGGGTCAAGCCAATGCCAACCCAAATATGGGAGGAGCAAATTTTCAAGGAGGAAACCGTGGTCCACAAAACCAAGGCAACTTCAACAACTACCGACCACAACCCCCACCCGGTTTTCAAAATCGGAATACGGATGAGGGGAGCAAGATTGACAAGCTTATTGAGGAAGTTAGAACCGGTTTTAAGAACCAAGCTTCCGTCAATCACCATCTCGAGACTCAAATTTCTCAACTTGCCATCTCGCTTCAAAATAGAGCTCAAGGGGGTTTACCGTCTACAACGGAGTCAAATCCAAGGGAGCAAGTAAAGGCCATTGAACTCCGAAGCGGGAAAGAACTTGATGATCCACATGCAAGTAAAGAGAAAGCGATCGATCTAACAACGGGAACAAATGAGGAGGAAGTAACCGAACTTCCATATGTAAAACCGCCACCTCCTCCTCCATTTGTGCCAAAGGTCCCCTTCCTGGGACGATTGAAGAAGACGCCGGATAACCAAAAATTCCATAAATTTCTGGAAATTTTCAAGAAACTCCAAATCAATATAAGCTTTGCGGATGCTTTGCGTGAGATGCCTCAATACGCGAAGTTCCTCAAAGAAATCATAACGAAGAAAAGGAGTTGGGACGACAAAGGCACAATTTCCCTAACGGAAAATTGTAGCTCACTTATCCTTAGTGACTTGCCCACCAAGCTTAAGGACCCAGGGAGTTTTACAATTCCATGCAAAATAGGCGATTTAAATTCAATTAATTGTCTATGTGATTTAGGGGCAAGTATCAATCTAATGCCTTTGTTTCTTTTCAGGGATATTTTTGGTGATCAAACTTTGAAGCAAACATCAATGATGCTTCAATTGGCGGACCACTCCCTAAAAAAGCCATACGGAGTGGTAGAAGATGTTCTAGTCAAAGTAGACAAATTCATCTTTCCGGTGGATTTTGTCGTACTTGACTATGCGGCGGATAAAACATGCCCTATGATTCTTGGGCGTCCTTTCATGAACACGGGGAGGGCATTGATAGATGTGCACGCCGGACGACTCACTTTGCGTATCGATGATGACAAAGTGGAGTTTGATATGAAAAGGATTATGCGCAACACTTTTGAGGAGGTGGAATGCATGAAATTGGATATGGTTGATGGAATTGTGGAAGAACTTTTCCCGGTTTCAAAAGTCATATTCCATTCCGAGGAGACACAAGCAACTTCCGAGGAAGAATATTCCAAAGAAGATGAGCCGAAAGCCGAAAATTTGATTAGAAGAGAGAGCGTGACACCACCTTCTTCTATCTCTCCACCAAAGGTTGAGCTTAAAACGTTACCATCTCACTTACGGTATGCGTTTTTAGGCGACAACATGACTCTTCCCATCATCATCTCGAACAACTTGTCGGAAACACAAGAAGCGAGAGTTGTCAAAGTGGTGAAGCAACATATATTGGCGATCGGTTGGCAAATTTCGGACATCCGAGGAATTAGTCCCTCGGTGGTCATGCACAAGATCCACCTAGAAAACGAGTCAAGAGCATCGGCTCAAAGACAACGGCGTTTGAATCCAAATATGAAGGAGGTCGTGCACAAGGAGATAGTAAAACTTCTCGACGCCGGAATTATATACCCCATATCCGATAGTGCGTGGGTTAGTCCCATCCAATGTGTTCCAAAGAAAGGGGGGATGACGGTGATTGAGAACGAGAAGGGTGAGCAAATTTCCACTAGGACGGTAACGGGATGGCGTGTTTGTATTGACTACCGCAAGTTGAATACGGAGACGAGGAAGGACCATTTTCCGTTACCATTTATCGATCAAATGTTGGAGCGGGTAGCGGGCCACGCTTATTATTGTTTTCTCGATGGATATTCCGGGTACAATCAAATTCTTATCTTCCCGGATGACCAAGAGAAAACAACTTTCACATGTCCTTATGGAACGTTTGCTTATCGGAGGATGCCGTTTGGTCTTTGTAATGCACCGGCAACATTTCAACGATGTATGACTTCCATCTTCGCCGATATGATTGAAGATATTATGGAAGTCTTCATGGATGATTTTTCGGTATTCGGGGACTCTTTTGAGATATGCTTAAATAATCTTGAACGAGTGTTGGCCCGGTGTGAGGAGACCAATCTAGTCTTGAATTGGGAGAAGTGTCATTTCATGGTAGAGGAAGGAATTGTCTTGGGACATAAAATCTCCAAGGACGGCATTGAAGTAGATAGAGCAAAAACGGAAATCATCGAGAAATTACCACCACCAACTACCGTAAAGGGAGTTCGTGCCTTCTTAGGGCACGCCGGGTTTTATCGACGATTCATCAAAAATTTCTCTTCCATTGCTCGTCCTTTAACTAATTTACTTGTTAAAGATATTCCTTATGAATTTACTAATGATTGCCTTGATGCTTTTGCTAGGTTGAAAGAAGCCCTCATCTCGGCCCCAATTATTTCATCACCCGATTGGACTCTTCCTTTCGAACTCATGTGTGATGCAAGTGATATAGCACTCGGGTGCGTATTGGGGCAACGGAGGGAGAAAAAGCTTCACGTGATATACTATGCGAGCCGAACATTGGCGGGTGCTCAACTCAATTACACCACCACCGAAAAAGAGATGCTTGCGGTGGTGTTCGCATTGGATAAATTTCGGTCGTACTTACTTTGCTCTAAGGTTATCATCTATACGGACCATGCGGCCCTTCGATACCTTTTTGCAAAGCAAGATGCTAAACCGAGACTAATCCGATGGGTGCTCCTTATGCAAGAGTTTGACATCGAAATTCGCGACAAGAAAGGAACGGAGAACGTCGTCGCCGATCACTTGTCAAGGTTAGAGATTCCGGAACCAATTATAAGTGGCGTAGAGATTAATGAAACGTTTCCGGATGAGATGTTGATGGTACTTTCGGAAGTGGAAACGCCATGGTATGCGGATATCGCAAACTATCTATCTTCCGAAATAATGCCACCGGATTTGACTTACCACCAAAGGAAGAAGTTCTTGAGCGATGCTAAACGGTTTCTATGGGAGGAACCGTACCTCTTCAAGGTGTGTGGAGATGGGATTTTGAGGAGATGTGTACCACTACAAGAGATGATGCCTATACTTAGTCAATGCCATTCTTCGGACTATGCGGGCCATTATGGTACATCAAGGACCGCGGCTCGTGTGCTAGAGTGCGGATTCTTTTGGCCTACGCTATTTCGTGATGCGAAAGACTTTGTTAGTCATTGCGATCGATGCCAAAGAGTGGGGAACATATCGAAGAGAGATGAAATGCCGCTTACCAACATTCAAGAGGTGGAACTTTTTGATGTGTGGGGAATAGACTTCATGGGTCCTTTTCCTATGTCGTTTGGAAAGCAATACATATTGGTGTGCGTAGATTACGTTTCAAAATGGGTAGAGGCGGAAGCATTACCCACTAACGATGCCAAAGTAGTGTTGGATTTTCTCAAACGTTTGATGAATCGATACGGGACTCCTAGAGCAATAATAAGCGACGGTGGATCTCACTTTTGCAATAGGCAATTCGATGCCTTGATGCGGAAATATAAAGTCTATCATCGGGTCGCTACTCCGTACCATCCTCAAACAAGCGGGCAAGTTGAAGTTTCTAACCGTGAGCTAAAGAGAATTCTAGAGAAAACGGTTAATAACACAAGGAAAGATTGGTCACTGAAACTAGATGATGCATTATGGGCATATCGTACGGCTTTTAAAACGCCCCTCGGAATGTCTCCATATCGTATTGTTTTTGGGAAAGCATGCCATCTTCCGGTGGAACTTGAGCATAGAGCGTATTGGGCCATTAAAAAGCTCAATTTTGACCTTAAAGCGGCGGGGGAGAAACGTATGCTTCAACTCAATGAGTTGGACGAATTTCGGTTAAATGCCTATGAAAACGCCAAGCTTTACAAAGAGAAGACGAAACGATGGCATGACGCTCATATCGTGCCTAAAACGTTTGTGGAGGGCTCTTTTGTCTTGCTCTACAACTCGCGCCTCAAATTATTTCCCGGGAAATTAAAATCCCGTTGGAGCGGTCCTTTCAAGATTCGAACGGTGGCAAGTCATGGAGCTTTGGAATTGGAGAATTCTAGTGGTGAAATCTTCAAAGTAAATGGACAACGGTGCAAGCCGTATCTTGGACCTTTGACGGATCAAGTAGTGGACCAAATCACGTTCACCACTCCTACATAAATTCCGGGCCACGGTCTAGCTTTTGACCAAAAATAAAGCGCACTCGAGAGGCAATCTCGAGAGGTTACGTGTTTTGTTTTATTTATTTTATTTTCCTTTTATGCGTATTTAATTTTTAAATTTGTTTATTTATTTCCGTTTAATTCCGGGGTGTGTTTTTGTGTGTTTTTGCAGGTATATACATGATTTCAGGAGGTTTCCGTTCGTGAAATACCTTTCCCGTTCGCAAAAAGGCAAATTTTGCCTTTGTCCCGTTCGGGAAAGGCTATTTCCGTTCGGGACAAAGCCCTCAGCCCTCAATTTTTTCGAACGGAAAAGGGTCATTCCGTTCGGGACTAGGCAAAATTTGCCTTTGTCCCGTACGGGACACACCCTTCCCGTTCGAGAAAGAGCTCTCGGCTTCTCACTTTTCCGAACGGGAAGGGTAGTTCCGTTCGGAACTAGGCAAAATTTGCCTTTGTCCCGTTCGGGACACCATAGTTCCGTTCGGGAACAAGGAAAAGTTTGCCTAAGTTTCGAACGGGACAAGAATTAAGCCTAATCCCGTTCGGGATTAAATTATTCCCGTTCGGGAAACATCAAAAATTTTGAAAAATTTGAATTTTGAATTTTGAATTAAAGTGGAGTGGATTTCTTGGGACTTGTGTTTCTTTTGAGATTTGTGTTTCTTTTGAAACTTGTGTTTCTTTGAGATTTGTGCTTTGTAAAAATTTGAATTTTTCACTTGGATTGATGATTTGGCAAATCCGAACCATTCATTAGTGTTTCAATTTCACTTGGATTGATTACATGGCTTCGATCTAAACCGTTAAATCAATTCCAAGTTATTAAATGGAGAGTTTGAAATTAGTGGAGGGAAATCTTGAGATTTGATTTATTTTTCCTATAAATACCTTGCATTTTTCTACTTTTTATTTCACACATACTCTTCTTCTAATATTCTTCTCTTCTTATTCTCCAAATTTATTAGAAATACTCTCATTCCGCAATCATGGTGCGAAGCAAGAATGCCGAAAATCAACCAATCCGTCGTTCAAGCACGAGAAATCAAGAAGCGGCGAATCCACCCTTACCGGCCGTGGGAAGGGTACGTACTAAATCAACCGCTCCATCCTCATCTCGGGTGAACACCTCGGCGATATTGACTACTCGCTATAACGCACCTTTCCAAATCCATACGGAGGAGGAAGGTGATTTATATTTGAGTATCAAAGAAAGGGAAATGGTAATTCCATTCCAAATCGATTTTGATGATATGGAGAACCTTGGCATCAAGGATGAGGTGGAGCGTTATTTGGATATTTTGGGGTTATCGGCATTGGCAAAGGTTAGTCATCACTCTTACGATGAACTTACTCGTGAATTCTTCTCTACTCTCAAACCGGTTAGCGGTTCTCCTTCATCTATTTCTTTCCGCATCAACAACACTAGCCACACACTTAGTGTTGAAGATTTGGTGGAAATGTTTGGGATGAGGGGAACGGGGTTGATAGATTGGGATCAAAACTTTGATCAAGTGGAGATATGGAGGGAATTGACGGATCGTGATGATTATCGGACAAGGGGGTCCAAGATTAATGAAATCAAAGACATCGCTATTGTGGTTTTTGTGAAGTGGTTTGGGCACTCGTTTGGCGGGCGTGGTGAATATACGAAGGTGGCCAAGAGTGATCTTCTAGCTTTGAATGCTATTTTGCATCCGGAGATAGAAGCATACCAAGTCAACACGGCGTATCGTCTATTGAAGCGATTGAGGGAAGTTCCATCCGAATTATCCAAGATTGGCTATGGTTTCATTATTCGTGCTTTGGCGGAAAAATACAATTGTATGCCTACGGCGTCTACTTTGGCGACTTTTGAGACCATTCTAGCACGGTCTCTTAATACGAACCATTTGGATGTTGCCGGGTTTGTAAAGAAGGGAAGAGTTATTCCCTATAATAGAAGGGTACGATTGGTGGCACGAACACGGCGAGAAGAGGTAGCACGGGAAGTAGAAGGTGGAGAAGAAAGAAGAGCGGAGGAGGCACCCGCGGGAACTTCTCAAGCCGGAGAAGCGGCTCATGTTTCCGGGTTTGACCAACGGTTTTCTGAGTTGGTTGAGCAAAACCGGATCGGATGGGAGCAAAACCGGGTTGGTTGGGAAACTAACCAAAAATTACTTGAAGATATCCGACGTGAACAACATGTTGGTCTTGCACAACTACAATGGAGGCAAGATCGAATGCGAGCACGCCTTAATCGGCAAGAGGATTTTCTTCGGGGTTACTTTAATGCCGCCGGCGGAGAACGTTATCCATCACCGGAACCATCACCGGATCCACCGGCCTTTGACTAGAGCGAGATTTGTTTTTCTAAACCCAAACTCTTTCCAATTTTTTCTATTTTTATTTCTTATTTCTTAGCTTTGGGGACATAGCTAGAAATAGTGTGAGGAGGGGGGAAGAAAAATTTATTTTTCGTTTGGGTTATTTTTCGGTGATTTATCTTTATTTTCAGTTTTAGTTTATTTTTATTAAGTTGTTATTTTCTTTTTAGTAGATTGTATTCGGTGTTAAATTAGTTTATTTCAAGGTCTTGTATCGTTTTAAATCGTTGTCTTTTAAATATGAAAGTGTTAGTTGATTTGGTGTGTATCTTAATTAATTTGTCAATCTTAGATTTCCCCGAATCAATGAATGTATGAACGCGTTTTCTTAATTCGACAATTGATAAGCGATGCTTGCTTAATGACTTAATAATTCGTTGACATAAATCCGATGAAATAAGGGTGAATTCAAAATTTAGACTTGTTCAAATCGTTGAAACATAATTGAATAACTTGATGCGGATTCATGACATGTCGATTGTTTATTTTTATAGTCGTTTTTAAACTTTTGGCATGAGTAGCATAATTTAAGTAGGAATTGAGTTTATGGCATAACACTACACACTTTTGAGAGTTTTGAGCTTAATTTCCTTGTTGTGAGTATTGATTTCATGTTTTACTCCTAGAACTTGCTCGGTGTCCGTTTAAAGTTACACGATTGAGTTTTCAACAATTAGATGATTATGGCAATTAGGTATAACCTTTCTTTTAGACCACTTAAATAGACTACCCTTTATTCCCTAGATTACACCAATTTGAGCCTTAAGCCTTTTTATTGTTTTTACCATATTTTACCATTTACCGTTCTATGCTTT
The DNA here is from genome assembly GCF_937616625.2 of Mercurialis annua. NCBI lineage: Eukaryota > Viridiplantae > Streptophyta > Magnoliopsida > Malpighiales > Euphorbiaceae > Mercurialis > Mercurialis annua. The sequence continues at coordinate 48,775,092 of NC_065570.1, read as the reverse complement.
ACCTCTTTTGTTTACCTTATCGACTTGATATATTATTTGTTATGACTATGATGAATATAGGTGATTAATAACTCAAGATTAGTGAAAAGAGAAAAGTGAACTACATTGTGCTTTAAAGATTAAGATTGCGCCTTATAAAAGATTGAAAGAAAATAAAAAGAGATAGAAATTTGCAAGCAAAAGCTTCAAAAAGAAGAAAAAAAAATTCTGAGATTGCAAAAAAAAGCAATGAGTAGAGCGTAATTCAAAAAGAAAAGAAAGTTATAAGTTCATATAAAAGCGGAGTTAGATCAACCTAGAAGTTAATAGTAGTAATAAATAGTTTATTAAGTTGATAATTAGCCTTTGTTTTATCCTTTTTACCTACCCTTTACCTTAGCCACATTACAACCCAATAAAAGACCATATGATTTTTGTTGATTACCGAATCAAGTAGCGGAGTCCGGGACTATGAGCAAGCTTATGGTGAGTATTCATGTTTTCAATTGTGAGCTTTCTTTGTTATATACCCTACTTGTTGAAATATTGATGCCATTAGCTTAGTTTTTATTGAATTGTGCTATGATTTGCCTAAGTGAGAAATTGATTATGTTCCATGTCCCGCAAGTGATAGTGAAGCTTGAAGTGTGATTCAATTTGACCTTGTACTAATGAGTTAGTAACCGTTGTTATATTGAATTATGTCATAAAATTATTATTGTTATTTGATTGCATCATTATTTAGTTGTCGGTTTTAGAAGGTTGTTTTTCATATTATTCATAGGGTTGGGGATTTCTTTGATTGATTTATTGTTAAGTTATATGCTAATGATTTCTAACATATTTTGTAGAGTAAGATTTGTTTCTTGCTTGAGGACAAGCAAAGGTTAAGTGTGAGGAGGTTTGATAGGAGTATTTTACTCCTATATTTAGGGTCGATTTTAGTCGGTTTTTATTATGTGTAGTATTGTTTTTATACATTATTTGGCGTTTTTACGTTTAATAGTGTTTGTTAGTATTTCAGTGGAAATTAGGTGAAAACCGACTATTTGGGGCAAAATTATGGTGGATTGCGTGTACGAGTGAAAAGCGTAGCTTGCGGACGAAGGAATTGAAGTTACGAACGAGATTGAGGATTGTTCCGTTCGAAAAAGATGAGTTCCGAACGGAAGACATGCAGAATGAGCATGAGTCCCGAACGGAAAAGCCTTGTCCCGTTCGGGACTCAAGAAGGAATCTGATATCAAAAGCTTTCGGCCAACGAGTTTTTCGAACGTGAAGGGGTTGTTCCGTTCGGAAAAGAGGAAAATTAGGCATGTCACGAACGGAACCAAAGGCTTCCCGAACGGAACAAGAGTAAAACACGCGTGCTTCAGGATTTGATTTGGACTGAAATTCTTCTTCAATTCCAACTCCTATTACAAATCAATTTGCAATACGAATTAGAAGACTCCGGAACTTCTCCTACTATATAAAGACCTTGTACTAGACTCAATTTAATACGTAGAATAATTTAGACTACTTTAGTTTTATTTTCATTCTCTTAAAATAGCGTTTAAGCTTCTATTTCTCAGCAGTTTATAAGTAGTTTATTATTAGTTTCTGCAAAGAACGATTGTGAAGATTTCAAGTTTAATCTAGACGATTCTTCCGAAATTGACAACTCCGGTATTTATTGTTCTAATTATGTTTAATTCTTCATCTTCTTCTTTGTTTAATTTAAGCTTAAGCATGTGTAACTAAATCCTTTGTTCGGGGATTGATATGAACACTTAGACTAGTTTTCGAATTGGATTAGGATTTATTAAGTGAGTAAAATTGTGTTTTAATTACTAAGATTAATGCTTGAATTAATTTGATCACTTAGTTCATGATTTTGTGTTTAATTAACTAATTGAGAGATTGTTAATTAGATAGACATAGGTAATTAAAAACTTAGAGGAAAACACCGTGAGAGCGGGTTGGAATTTAGGTAGTCGTTGAGTTTGCTTCATAATTACAATTTAGTTATTTAATTCAGTTTTAATATTGTGAGAGCAAGTTAATAATTGATTAGCTAATTAGGTTGTGATTTTATTTGAATCTTTGAGGCTTGAGAGAGCGGGATTCGGTGCATTAGAATAGCTCGATTCACAATAAAATCACTAGATAAATTTTGATCCATTCTTCTACTAGTTTATTTGGAATTATCAATTCTTGAGCTTTTTACTATTATTGTTTAAACTTCGATTTATTTGTTTGATTTCAGATTTTTAGTCTAATTACTTGAGTTAATTCACTTTAGATTATAATTAGTTCACACAAATCCATTTATTTTCCTACTAGCCAATTAAAAGAATATTAGAAATTAGTTGTTTAGTTCATTGTTCCTTGTGGGATCGATACTTGGTCTTCCAAGTTATATTACTTGCGCGATATCGTACACTTGCGATTATTTGCCAACAGAATGCTTTTGAAAGTGATTTAAACAGTTTCAGCATACCCATGGGCAGGTGGCAGGGGTGAGCACGGTTCGGGGGAGTCCGGGGATTGACAAATCTCCGGAACCAAACCAAAAGTCGGGGATATCAAAAATTGGATATCCGGATCCGTACCAATAATCGGTTCGGTTCGGTTCGAAGATTTTATTTTTCGGTACGGTTCGGTACGGGGATTCGGTCCTAATGGTTTGGTACGGTTCGGTACGGATATCACTAAAACCACGGATATTTTTTTATTTAAAATGCGATCTCTACTATATTATAATATATTATTTTGACTTTTAAAATTAATTAGCTACTCATTCATTCATTTTTTTTATATTTTCAACTATCACAAGTAAATAATCATCAATAAAATAAAAAGGCACAACATGTATATTATCGTTCGATTTAATATTAATTTTTTGATTATTTGATAAGGATACTTTTAAATATTTTCAAGTCTAAAATTATATAATTTTTGTTAAAACTATGTAATTTGATAGATGATAGAAAATAATGAATATGTGTTGTTCATATTAACTTATAAAAAATAGTTTTAATAATTATTAAATATTTGATAAATTCATATAAATTTCATTGAAATATATAACTATTTTGTTTTTATGTAAATTAATAAAAAAAATTATATATATATAGACTAATATTTTTAATATATATTATTTAATTTTATAAAACAATTTTAATTTTTATTAATTCAAAGTTAATACAAATATAATAATCAAATGAAAATTAGAATAATATATATATATATATATATATATATATATATATATATATATATATATAATTTCGGTTCTTCGGGTATAAGTTCGGTACTTCGGTTCGGTTCTCGGTACGGTTATTTATAAAAGATCCAGAACCGTACCAATAAAATTTTCGGTACGGTTCGGTTCGGAGAAAGTCAATGGTCAACGGATATTTTTCGGTCCTGGATATTTTCGGTCCAGTTTTCGGTTCGGTTTTGGAGATATTCAGGATCCGTGCTCACCCCTAGGTGGCAGCGTGCAAGATTAGAAATACTTTTTAACCTCGTTGACCGAAGTGTCTAGCACTGAATGTGGCTTGACTGTCAGTGTGGTCATAACTGGGTTCCAGGCAGAATATGGAAGTTTTTTGTCTCATCAATACGACTCCAATGGTTTGAACAGCGGTCGATTCCGAGTTCAAACAAACCCGAAATCCCTTTTCGAAGTTGGTGGTTTCGTGATCGTGGGCTTCAGGGCCCGGTTTGCTTAGCGAGTTACAAGTTTGGGTTTCGGGATCCAAATTAAATAGGGACATGCCCTTTACAAAAAACAATATGAATCTACAACTAAAACAATACATGTGGGCTCAAACGGGGCCCAATTTCGAGTTCAAACGAGTCTATAAACACGAAAACAAGTTTGGATCGGGTCTAGAAGGATCTGGAAGTGATAATAAATTTAGTTTTAGTCTTAGTAAATTGTGAGTAAGCCGCTGGTAAACTTATAATAAATTAATTTTTAATATATCGTTAAAAATCGTTAGTAAATTTAAATTGTAAACAAACTGTTTTTTTTTTAAATTTTACATTAAGTTTGTGTTTAGTACACCGTGAGAAAATCATTGAAAAATTTATAATAAATTTATTTTTGGTATTATTGTTAGTAACCTGTTAGTAAACCGTTGGTAATCTAGACCGTAATTTTGAAAATAAAAAAGTTCAAATCTTATTTTTTAAAATAAAAATCTTTGAAACAGTATTTTTTTAAAAAATTTATCTTATCATGGGTATTTATCAAAAAAACTCATTAATTGTTGGCATATGGATTATCGCTTGTTTATTATTCGTTGCAACTTATGATTCATTAATTGCTTATTTGAATTGCTTAGTTGTTAATTTAATTATAAAATCAAATCTTTTAATCGATAGATAAACCAAAAATGTTTTGAATCGATGTATGAAATCATTACTTTTCTTGTCGACCGGCATGCCAGACCCAACTGTCCTTTTATTACATACGACTCATATACTTGCGGAATCAACCCAACAAGTTATATTATAAGCATGTATGAAACACGTAAAACGACTCTAGTCAATATAAAATTGAATATTATAATTTTATCACCTTATTATTTAGTCTGCCACATTAAATTTATATTTTTTCAATCTTTTTCACATTATAAAATTTGGGATTCTGGGATACCGGAACTGAAACGAAAAGAGAGATGAAAACATAATCTAAGAGGATTTTAGAAAGTTCTCCAATACGAGGATTTTGTATATCTTATTAAAATAAAAATATTCCTCATTTATTTTTAATTTTTATTAAATACTACTAATTTTATTTTTAAATGATTACAATAAATAATGGAGTTTAAAGAACAAAGGATCAATTCCTTGAACTATAAATAAAATATCAAAAAATTCATTCTCGTCGATTTTGAGAAAAATCAATCCGCAACTTGGTCATTTGGCATCAAATCATCCACTTTGATATAAAAACACCCTAAAAAGTGAAATTGCTAATTACACTAATTAATTCCAATTAATCACAATTTAAACCTTAATTAAACACAACTACAACCCTAATTAATCTAATTATACTAATTAAATACCTAAATTTAAACCACCAAAAACCGCCACCCACCCTTACTCCCGCCGAAAACCACCACCCACCCCTGCCCCGCCGGAATCCGCTTCTCAAACGAGAAACTGCGAGGAGCAACGAGGAGCTGCTACTCCTCGCGTAAAACGCAGATCTGCTCTTTGGAGCAAATTCTCTGCTCCTCGCCTGAGATGGTGGAGATGGATGGAGGCGGCGGGGTTGGAGTTGGATGGTGGTGGGTAGTGACGGAAGGTGGTCGGAGGAAGAAGAAGAGAAAAAAAGGTAAAGGAGGAAGAAAAAGAAAAAAAAAGTCCCTTTTTTAATTAAAAAATAAATTAATTATTGTATTTTTAAAATTATAAAGATATAATTGAAAATTAAAATAATTAAAAATCAAATTTGAGATATAGATAAAATGTGAAGGATCTTTTTAAAACTTTTTTCCATTTCTTTTACAGAGAATGTAACTTACTTGCTGATGTGAGATTGGGGAGGGATCTTTTCCTGCTGAATGATATAGTTGCGTGATTTGTACCAAAACCAGCAAAAATGACTTTTCAAATATTTTATGCTAAATTTAGGGGTGAATTGATCATTTGTTTGGAGTTTAAACCAATGAGTTATAACTTAAATAATTCAAATACCATATAACAAACTATTAGGTCGTAGGTATAAATCTTCCCACAAATTCTTCTCCAATTAAAAAAAATAATGGAATTTAAACAAAGATAGCATAAAATTGAAAATTATAATTTATTACGAATTGATAGGTATCTGAAAAATAAAATAAAAGCGGCCAATTAATCTAGAACTGAGAGAGTATTTTTTGAGAGAAATTATTAGATATATTCAGTCTATTATATTATCTGTGAACTAAATCTATCACTTTATAGCATGTCATTCAAATAATGGCACTATTATAATATTACTATTTAAAAGTGTTACGATAGTACCACTATTTGAATGACGTGTCATAATGTAATAGGCTAGTATACGGATGAAAATGATAGGCTGACTTACTGGGTTTATCTGAAAAAATTTTATTTTTTGATTGCCTATTTAATTTTTAATTACTTGAAAATGCTGCCTTGCTGCCTAATGATTAGTTAAAACAGTAATTTCAAAAAAAATTCAAAATTAAAAAAACAAGGGAAATTTAGGTATTTACTCCAAAAATAAAAATATTTGCACATTTTACCTCAACACAGAAAAGTTGCAGAAAATACCTCACGTTTTTTTCAGATTTATGTTTTTACTCTGGGTTTAAAAATATTTATGATTTTACTCCGTTATCATCTGGTTATCATAAATCCTTTTGTAATTATATTTTTGCGCACGTTATCATCCAATTATCATAATCTTATCATATTTCATTATCATCTAGGTATCTTACTGCAGTGTTATGATAACAACATGATAATATACTGATACTGAGATGATAATCAGATACTGTTTTATCATAACATAATCATAGATATTATCATAACATTATCATATTTCATTATCATCTAGTTATCTTACTGCAGTGTTATGATAACAACATGATAATATACTGATACTGACATGATAATCAAATATTGTTTTATCATAACATAATCATAGATATTATCATAACATTATCATCTTGATACCATAAATATCATCTCGGTATCATATGATAATGTTATGATAACGAAATATGATAATATTATGATAACGATTTTATAATCAAACATTATTTTATGCAGAATTTTTTTCCCCGCAATGTTATGATAACTACATGATAATAGAGTGATACTCATATGATAATCAAAGGCTGTTTTTTTATAAAAAAAATAATTTTTTCTGCAGTGTTATGATAATGTGATGATAATGCAGTGATACTCATATGATAATCAGATGCTGTTTTGTTTGCAGAAAATCGTTTTTTTCATCATAAAATCGTTTTTCATGCAGCTTTTTAGATCTAAAATTGAAAAAAATCAAGATTAATTTATTTAGATCTGAAAGTTAAAATGAATTGTATTTATCACCACGAATTAAGAAAAAAATCGCTAAAATCAAATATGAAAGAACGGCGGAGCGACGACGAAACGATGGCGGAGCGACAACGGATCGATGAAGGAACGATGATGAAAAAAAGAATAAAAATGGAGAAGAAAAGAAGAAGAAGAAGAAGAAGAAGAAGAAGAAGAAGAAAAATGACGAAAAAAAAGAAAGCAGAGAAGAGAAAGAAGAAAAAAGAGAAAGGAAAGAGAAAGGAAAAAAAAGAGTAACAGGTGGTATATTATTAGAGTAAAAAAAATATAATTAGAGTAAAATAATAATAAAAAGTAGGTATAATTATAATATAAATATGTCTTAGAGTAAAAAAATAATTATAGTAAAAGGGTGAGGTATTTTCTCTATCTTTTCCTTCTTGAGGTAGGAAATCCTATTATTTTTAAAAAGAGAGTATTTTTTCTAATTTTCTAAAAAAACAACGCCGTTTGACGATTGTATAACTGTCAAAAGATCCTTCTAGCAGAGGCCAAAGCCCACCACGTTTCACATTTTAGTTCTATCGAACACACCTCAGAACTCTCCCGAACCTCCTCGACAATACAAGAATCACCCAGTAACCAAAAAGGCGGGAAAGAACCGTCAATACTACTCATCTCAACCGTCCAAAAACCCAATCCAACGGCTGATAACACACAACACAGAACTTTCCAGAGAAAACACTCGGCTCTTTAAAAGCAAGCACCCACCTCTCAGTTCTTCACAATACATACAATCAAATCAACCAAGCAATCAACTAAGCAATTCTGCTCAAACTTCTGTTAAAATTTCTGTTCTTTTTTTTTGTGTGTGTGGATTTTGAATAATTTAGAATGGCTGGTAAAGGAGAAGGTCCTGCAATTGGAATTGATCTGGGGACAACTTACTCTTGTGTTGGAGTTTGGCAACATGATCGTGTTGAAATAATTGCCAATGATCAAGGTAACAGAACGACACCGTCTTATGTTGCCTTCACCGACACCGAACGTCTGATCGGTGATGCTGCCAAGAATCAGGTCGCTATGAACCCGACCAACACTGTTTTCGGTAAGAAATTTGATGTTTAAGTATGTTTTTTTAGAAGAAGTTATATAAATTGATATAAGAATTTAATTTGTTTGTTACTGTACGGATGTTGATATTGATGTTAATTTTCTGCAACAGATGCGAAGAGGTTGATCGGACGGCGATTCAGCGATCCATCGGTGCAAAGCGACATGAAACTATGGCCTTTTAAGGTCATTGCTGGCCCTGGCGACAAGCCTATGATTGTCGTCACCTATAAGGGTGAAGAGAAGCAATTTGCAGCCGAGGAAATCTCCTCAATGGTGCTTGTAAAAATGAAGGAAATCGCCGAGGCGTATCTTGGTACTACTATCAAGAACGCTGTCGTTACGGTTCCTGCTTACTTCAATGACTCTCAGCGGCAAGCGACGAAGGACGCCGGTGCGATTTCTGGGCTCAATGTGATGCGTATCATCAATGAACCTACTGCTGCTGCTATTGCCTATGGTCTCGACAAGAAAGCGAGCAGTACCGGTGAGAAAAACGTGCTGATTTTCGATCTTGGCGGTGGTACTTTTGATGTCTCTCTTCTTACCATTGAGGAGGGTATCTTTGAAGTGAAATCTACTGCTGGTGATACTCATTTGGGCGGTGAAGATTTTGATAATCGGTTGGTGAATCACTTCGTTCAGGAGTTTAAGAGAAAGCATAAGAAGGATATTAGCGGGAATCCAAGATCGCTGAGGAGATTGAGAACTGCTTGTGAACGGGCTAAGAGAACTCTCTCGTCCACTGCTCAGACTACAATTGAGATTGATTCTCTCTATGAGGGTATCGATTTCTACACGACGATTACGAGGGCGAGATTTGAGGAGATGAACATGGATTTGTTTAGGAAATGTATGGAGCCTGTGGAGAAATGTTTGAGAGATGCGAAAATGGACAAGAGTACGGTTCATGATGTGGTTCTTGTTGGTGGCTCCACCCGGATTCCGAAAGTTCAGCAATTGTTGCAGGATTTCTTCAACGGGAAGGAGCTCTGCAAAAGTATTAATCCTGATGAGGCTGTCGCGTATGGTGCTGCAGTTCAAGCTGCGATCTTGAGTGGGGAGGGTAACGAGAAGGTTCAGGATCTTCTCTTACTCGATGTCACTCCATTATCGCTCGGACTGGAAACTGCTGGTGGAGTTATGACCGTGTTGATTCCGAGGAACACGACGATTCCTACAAAGAAAGAACAGGTGTTCTCTACCTATTCGGACAACCAGCCGGGAGTGTTGATTCAAGTTTATGAAGGGGAGCGAACCAGAACCCGCGACAACAATCTTCTCGGGAAATTCGAGCTTTCGGGCATTCCTCCAGCACCGAGAGGCGTTCCGCAGATCAATGTGGTCTTCGACATTGATGCTAACGGAATTCTGAATGTTTCTGCTGAGGATAAGACTACCGGACAGAAGAATAAGATCACCATTACTAATGATAAAGGGAGACTGTCCAAGGAGGAGATTGAAAAGCTTGTTCAAGATGCAGAGAAGTATAAGGCCGAGGATGAGGAGCATAAGAAGAAAGTGGAGGCTAAGAATGCGCTTGAGAACTATGCTTATAACATGAGGAACACCATTAAAGATGAGAAGATTAGCGCGAAGCTTTCCGGTGCTGATAAGAAGAAGATTGAAGAGGCTATCGACTCGGCGATCCAATGGCTCGATGGAAACCAGCTAGCTGAGGCGGATGAGTTTGAAGACAAGATGAAAGAGCTGGAAGGTATCTGTAACCCTATCATTGCTAAGATGTATCAAGGTGGTGGCGGTGATATGGGTGGAGCTATGGATGAGGATGGTCCTTCTTCCGGTGGTGGAACTGGTGCTGGTCCCAAGATTGAGGAGGTTGATTAAGTGGGTTAGGTTGTTTTTGTTGAGATGTTTGTTTTGTTCTGTTTTCTTTACCTGTTCTGTTTGTAGTAGTATAATATGATAATGGGTTGTGTAAGTATTTGAAATGGTTAATGTGATCATTTTGTTCTTCTGCAATTTGTGGCATTCTTGCTTCTTTTTTCTTGCAAATTTATTAGTTAGCCTGTACCATATGTGTTTATTTCCATGTGAAGTTGAATTTAAATGATCAAATTTGCACTTAAAAGTTGATTCATGATTAAAGTTCAAACCTTAAAATTGTATACAAAGCATTTGAGCTATTAAAAAGTTCCAATTAAAGTTCTTGATCCTAATAACAGTACAAACCATCACTCCAAGTCAACACTATTGTATTCCATCAGAAATCTGCCCAAACAGACCCCAAAACTATAAAACAATACTTTACACGGTTATAATAGTTTATATATACAGTTATATCTGGTCACCGTTCAACTTCAATTCAACAATCAGCTGAGATGATCACGGCCAAAGATATTCAATAACAGTAAATTATATGTCAAAACGAGACATATTTGCTTAAATTAAGATCTGATCAGGAGAAAGAAAGTATAGAACTACACAAATTAGAAATTTTTGTTTCTTAGACCTAACTTCAGCCATCTCTACACTTATTTAAGATAACAATAGCTCACTCGTTCCAAATTGTGGGCGAAGGCAAACACGGACTTCGTGTTCTTCAGGTCCGACACGATGTTTAGGCACCATGATCTCTAAAACTGTTCCTGTTTCATCTCCATAAGCTTCAAGCTGAGCATCATCTGGAATCCGAGTTGGTAAAGGAATTTCCCTTATGAACTCACCTGGAGGACAATGCTCTGGAGATACATCGGTGAGCTTGAATGTTCTATCGTTTCTTTTAATAAATGGCATACATGCTGTGCTCAAAGACGAAATCTTCACGACGCCATGAGTTAAATTATTCCACCAAGTAACTTTAACCCTTTTAAGATCAGCAAAAGGCAAGCTGACAATTATTAGGTATCCTTGTTCATCTTCGTAGATTGTTTTCGCACATGTAACTGGTCCGTATACATTCCTCATCACTCCACTAAAATCATTTAACCAAGGCAATTCAATCGGATGCGTTTCTGTATCTTGAACTCTGTCGTTATGCTGATTCATAAGCAAACAGCAATCTTCATCAGTTCCATTTAGGAATAAATCCTTCTTCCTCTTGTTGCAAACAGGCGAGAGATCCATTCCGTTGCCATTAGATGGTCGAGTTGACAAATTTAAGCCCGAACCATTAAGCAGTTTCTTTGAATGAGGCTGTGAATTAGTCTTCAACGGAGGAAGATGTCTCTCGAGCTCAAAATCTGTGTTAGGAAGGTTCCTCCATGAACAAAACTCACTTGCTTCAGGAGCGATAGAAAAGTTTAAATCCCTACCGGTAAACTCCATCCATCTCTTTTGTTCTTCTTCATCGACAACCTCAAAATTCGGAGAGGTAACAACCTCAATCCCATGCAGACACTGGGGATTTGAAAGGCCTCTATAATGCTTCCTTTGCATCCTATGAGATCGAACAAATCCCTTCTCAACACTAAAAGGAAACGGACGCTCCCCGTGACGAGAATGTCCGTTCATATAACTACGCAGCTGCATTTTACCCAAAGCATTCTCAGGCCTTTCCTTAAAAACCCACATATACATATTCTCCATATCATGCTGAACCAAGAACACTTCGAGCTCAAGGTCAGACTTATCAAACCCGGAAACCCCGTTACTATCCCAAACAACCTTACTCTTCGACTTTTCATTCAATACAGGCTTAAAATAATACGTAAAGAAGAACCAAGCACCCCATACACTATCCAATCTCTTAGCACATTTACGCCCGGCCTTAGGAAGATTTAGATAAATATCAGACTCATTAATCTGAGTCCCGAATCCAACATCTAATATATCGAATGAGTCGGAATTCCAAGACGGTGGAGGAGGACTACGCTCGGCTGACAACGGAAGATTGATATCCGGCGGCCTAGATAGAATCATAGACCTACTCATTTCCCTATCTGATTCTTCATGAGAAGCTAAACTAGAATCCATAGATAATAATGTTGATGGGTGATGATTCTCAATAGATAGGCTTGTAAGCAAATCCTCTCCCATATTGACTGTTTATCAAGCTTTATCAATCAACTGGGTATTACTTATATGTATCAGTTCAGCTCTAAAAAACAATTTCTGATCAACAAAACCCTAAAATTACACCATATGATCAAGCCTTTTACTTGACAAACAGAAGGAAAAAAAAACACAAATTTATTACTATAACTAGAACATTAACAAATAATCAACCAATTGGGTAACCATAGAATTAAATAAAGATTAAAACTTTACAGTAATTACATTTGATATGCATCAACAAAATGAGAAATCTTTAAAAAACTGATTAAAAAGAGAGAATTGGAAATTTACCTTTAAAGGAATAATCTCAAAAATCAATGAATAATCAAACTGACATAAAATGATAAAAGAGATCTCTTCTAAGGAGGAGACTAGAAATTAAAGAAAGGCTAACGATAACGGTCGCCGTTAAAAAGATCGCGAGTTTTGTTGCCAACAGTGATTGTCTTAGTTTGCCGTGAAGTAACGGTAACGGGAGTTGACGTTGAAATTGATAGAAGTTCTGGGTATTTTTGTCTCTTGCATCCGGAATACAAGAGAGAAGATAAGCAAGAAATGCTAGAAGAGTGTGATTCTTTCCAAGTGGTGGGCCTTTTCTTTGCCACTGGATTATGTACATCTTAATGGGCTTGTCTTCCACTTAGCAACTTGTATTCAAGGGATTTACATATTTATCTAAAAATATATATATATAAAATTCTATCTCAATACGGAAAATTATATAAAAATATATTATGATTTGGCCATTTTAATATTTTTACTCTCCGTGTTAAAAAAAACTAACAATAACAGTCGCCGTTAAAATGACCAAATCATGAGGTATTTTTGTTAAGTTTTTCGTGTTAAGATAAAATTCTATATTTTTTTAGATAAATATGTAAATCTCTCAAAATTATATCAAATCACTCTAATATCGCAGTGATGCATATATGATAATCACTTAATCAGTTAGTTTGATAAAAAAATTATTAGCATCGATTGCATTTCCTTAAACGTTTTACATCCAAAACGTCCCCATGGTGTTATATGCCAAAAAATGAATAATGTTAAATATGCCAAAAAGTGAATAATGTTAAATACCAAAACAACACAAAAGTTGATAATTTTTAGTGTAATTAAACCTTCTATTTATAACAAAATGTTTTTTTTTTAAAATAATTAATTATATTAAACCAAAGCCGATTGATCAGCTTAAATATTCGGAACCTTATTTGTATCATATATGAATAAGTAATTTCTAAGCAACATGAATTCTTAAGAAAATTTATTATGCAATCTTAAGCTATGATGCACACATCATAATAAGACAAATAATTTATCATGCAGTCTTGCAGCCTGCTTTACAACTTGATCAGTCTTGTATAACAAAGCCAACTTTAAATTTATTTGTTCTTCTATTGAAACTAGCATCCACTTTAACACCAAAGACATTTCTACTAGGAGATACATATCTCTTATCTCCTTCAGAAATTATTTGAGAGTTCTCATGGTTTCATTTCTTCTTTTCAATAAAAATGCTTGCTGAAATTCAGATGCTCACTCCCCAATCCAGAAGTTAGTTTGCAGGAATGTAATTTCCTCCAAATACTTGATTGTTCCTGTTATGCTCAAAATTGGGTTAAAAAATCTTGCCATGTCACAGTTTTCCCAAACTTTCTTAGCCTCTTTATAAAACCACAGAAAGTGCATGACAATCTTACTATCAACTAAGATTGTCTTCACATGTAACCGACTATTAAAGCACCTTCATATAAACACTGAGTTTTGAAGACAACGTTAAAGAACCTAGCTTCATATCAACACTATTTTGGGAATTTAGATGTTAAATGAGGATAGCCTAGATAAAGACTTTGAGCATTACTTATATGCCCCCACTAGAGAACATAATACCTTTTCAACTATACAATTATGCCAAATTCCTTCCTTGATAAACTTAAAACTATCTCCTACCAATTGACGATCATGATACTGGACTAGAAGGACTTGTAAAATCTTTTGTAGTCCATTCTTTGTGGAAATACAAGGTCCATTGCCAAACCAAAGGGCCGACTTATTTAGATTTATAACTCGCCATAAATATATCTGTAACAACTTTTGAATATGCATACATTCAACAAGATTTGCTCTAGCAAAAACCAGACCATCATAGACTGAAATTCAGTTAGTTTTGTTTTTCTTCATATTTGGATCGAATCAATCAAATTATTGATTTTAATTAAAATCAATATAATTCAATTAATTATCAAAATATTACATATATAAAATTAGACCGAGGAAATTAGTTGATTAATTCAGTTAAGCCAACAAATATAACGAATAATCATTAATGCAAAATGTTCTCTTAAATTTATAATTTTGACCATTTTATCAAATATATTCCAAAAAAGAAAAATAGTTCGAATATTCTGGTCAACTAATTTTACAATTGAGAAAGTATATCCAACTCTTAATTTAAATCTAGTTTCAGACATACGAACCTCATTTTAAACTAAATTAATTCTTTCTAAACTAAAATTAAAGATCATATATCATTACCAGAATCAAAACTTTATATAATAAATCTTAAAAGAATTAGATATAATTTAAAATTTGAATATATATGAAAACAAAATATTCAATATATATATATAGACACACACTTGATAAGGTAAAAGTTATAAAAGATCATTTTTCCAATAATCAAAAATATAATAACATTATGTCAACCAAATTTTAAATTTTTTAGTTATACTGGAGCTAATTATTTTAGGCGTAGTTACTTAAAAATCACACACGGTAACACTTTTTTATATTTATATCATGATCTATTAAAAAGTTCAATTGTACTCTATTTTGGGTTTTTATGTTTCACCTCTGCCTCGAACAAGGATATAATTGACGATGTAATTAATTTAAGGATGAAATCTTTAAAAAAAATTAAATAAAAGGGTTGCAACATATATTTTTCTATTTTAAAAAAATACAAAGAGGTCCTTTAACTTTCAAACTATTCAAATGAATCTTAATCATTAATTAATTTTTTAAATTTTATATAAATATTAAATAAATTAAAATAATTTCTCCCCGGCGGCCATCGATGAGTTGTCGCTGCCTCTTCTACGATGAGAAGGAGCGGCTCCCTCCTTCTCTGGAGCTGCTCTGGTAGCCGGCCATTATTTTTTTATTTTTTCCTTAAATGATTTAATTAATAAAAAAATTTAAAAAATCATTATTATTTCTTACTGTTAATAACTTTAACGTTTAATAGGATATAGGTTAAAAATGGAAGACTATTTTGATTTTTTAAATGAAAACAAGTTAATTTAACTCTTTGAACTAGAAGTGATACATAAAATCCAAAATAGAGTACAAATGAACTTTTTCCTAAATTAGAGTATAAATGCAAAAATATTTCAATGTTGTTGGTTTTCAAGTAATTAAATCTTTTTTTATTTAATCAAACCAACTGATTTAACTAAACTTTTTATCAAATTTTACCAAATTAGAAAGGTGAATTGATCGAACATTTGCTTACCCTTATCATTATAACCAAATAAAATGTTGCCAAAAGAAGAAAGAAAGTTCAATAAATCTGAGATTGTATAAATGTCGATTGTTCCTCTTCTGTTTTCAAATTGCAAATGCAATGCTTCTCCAAAAATAGGCCAACACATAGAGCCAACAGAGATAAGGTTAAGTAGAATTGTCAAACGCAAAGCCTATACCTCTCTATCTACATATAGCTAGGCAGCAGCAGCAGCATTATCAATCTGCATTGTTTCATGCAAAATATGAAATGTTGTAACACAGAATTGGTGGAGATCAGTGGCGGAGGTGGTGGGTTGTTCTTCACGAGGTGGCGGCACCTGAATGATTCATATTTTCAACTGTTTGACAAAAATAACCCCAAATATTATTTAGGGACAACATTATTCTAATTTAAATTTAAGAATTTAAAAACTATTTTTCTACTTTGATTAGAATGTTTGATAATGCTAACTCATTTGAGAGACTTATGAGTCATTCAAATATTTGTCTACAGTTATGATTATTCTTTTATCATTGGTGAGAAAAAAATTAGCATTTGTAGAAAAAAATTGTTCTTGAATTTTAACAAAATGTTGTCTTTAAAGACACATTAATTAATGATTATTTAATATATTTTATTTAGAATTAATGTGTCTTTTATTAATTGGTTGTTGTAAATAATTACGCCACGTGTCACGTATTAAATGAATGGTTCATAATCCTACGTGGTTGACTTGGTTCACCTAAGAATTTCTCAGGTGGTGGGTTCAAATACCAGCTACAAAATAGAGTTGGATTTGCTAATCCAGTCAGCTACATAATTATATTCTCTAAATATATGAGAGAAATTACACGAAATGACTTGAGAAGCAAGAACTAGGATCTCCTCTACGATAGGCTTAATATCCCATGGGACTTCTTCATCGTTATGTTTGCAACAGCGAATCAAAACCAAAGAGTCAGACTCACAATCCACATGAGACCACTTATGGAGGATTGCACACCTGACTGCTTCCATGAGAGCGAGAGCTTCTGCCGCAAGGGGAGACCTACAAAAATAAGATGCTGCTTTGCCAAAAACCATGGAGCCTTGATGATCTCTGCAAACAACATCAGTCTGATCAGATTGAAGTCTGCTGTCAAAAGAGGCATCACTGTTAATTTTCAGTCTTCCAGATGGAGGCAGAATCCACTTATTGGGGGGAAATTGAGATCTTGGAGCTTTTGGAGGAGAGCGGTTGATGTCCTTCTGAAGACAGAAGTCGTTCAAAGCATTTAAAGAAGTGTTGTTGGGAATGATGGCTGTCCCTTGGAAGATGAGAGAGTTCCTAGCACACCAAATTTGCCAACAAATATTAGCGACATATAGCAGGTTATCAGCCAAACCGGCTGCAGACAGAGTATCATTCATGTGGAGCCACCAAATTGAAAAGGAGGTGAAATGCATATGCATGGGGTTGATTCCCAGGTTAGAGGAGAACCATGCGAATTGAACATTATCCTCTTGATTAAAAAAGTTCAAGAAAACAAACTTCCCTCCAAGTAAAGAGACGGAATTATGCAGGATGCCATGATTCAGCAAATAAAAAACAATGTTAAGCAGGTTTGATTAACTTCCACAGTAACAAGAGCTAAACATGGAGATGAAGGATCCAACAAAGGAGTAAGGACAATCAGTCGTTTGTGAACCACCTGGGCGTAGGAATGAGAATCTCCCAAAGACAGAATGAAATTATGATGCTTGGAATGATTTTTGT
Organism: Mercurialis annua; assembly: GCF_937616625.2. Taxonomy (NCBI): domain Eukaryota; kingdom Viridiplantae; phylum Streptophyta; class Magnoliopsida; order Malpighiales; family Euphorbiaceae; genus Mercurialis; species Mercurialis annua. Next base: position 48,757,708 of record NC_065570.1, on the reverse strand, counting down.
ACTGGCACTACAAGAAACTTGATTTTTAGAAACGTGAGTTGTCGTTGTGAAAACCTAAAATATGGTTGTTAAAAGTTTTTAACAACGACAAACGTGGTTGTGCGTGTTGGCGTAATGTAATGTTTTTTATAACGACTTTTTCAAATAATGGTCGTTGTTATATGTTTTACAAAATCTATAAGATTGGTTGTTAAAAGTTATTAGTAACTATAAAAAGTCGTTGTCAAAACATTATAATATTAATTATTATTTTAATATCTTATATAATTTTATAATTTTTATAATTTAAAATACAATTATTATTAAAATTTAATATTTTTTATTTTTTGATTGATATATTACAACAAAAGTAAAAATTATTTTTATAGTGAAGGGTGAGTTTCTTTTATAGTGAGAATGCATCATTCTCATTTCATTTATTTTCAATGTGGGATTTTAACTATTTCTTCTTTCTTTTAGCAACGAAATTATTTGTCGTTGTAAAATGATAATATTTAAAAACGACACATATTAAATCGTTGGTAAAGCAAATAATTTACAATGACATGATTAGTCGTTGTAAAATAATTATCTTTAAAAACGATATAAATTAAGTCGTTGCTAAAAGTATAACTTTTAATAACGATTTTATTAGGCGTTATAAAATAATTATATTTAGAAACGATATTAAAATAATCGTTATAAAAGGTATATGTATTGTAACGATTTTAATGGTCGTTGTAATAGACCGTTGCTAAAACTCACTTGTCTTGTAGTGTGGTTAACAGCAAAAGAAACCAGACGTTGCATGGTTCTAGGTATAGGGTTATGGAATTTGAAATATAAACTCTAATCTTCATTTAAAAATAAACTCTAATCTTCATTTAAACCAATGAAGATACTGTTCAATCTGTAAAGTGAATCCCCTACATCCTATTTTGGCTCGACATGGATAAATGTTTTGTTCGATAGATTCTTCTAACGTGCCATAGTAACCCTACCTCGGATACAATATTTGCCAAAAACCTTTTACAAATATGAAGAAATACCACTTTTCTGGAAAGTTCTCCAAGTAGAGGACAAAAGCTGGAGAAGAATGGTAACCTGAACCTTCTCTGGATGGCGGACCTGATGCGAATAGTGGGGTTTAAGGTTCAGGGATAATTATACAACACAACCGTTGCGCGATATCATTCGTGTAACAAACCAATAATGTGTTAGTCATGTGGAATATTTAATAGAAAATAATAATAAATGATAATTAAAAAATTCATATAGCAAATGCTCATTGGTTTGTTGTAAATGACATAGCGCAACAGTCGCATGAGATAAACACTCAAGGTTCAAAGGGGACATGATGACGTATGTCTACTCTAAAAAAATTCTTATAGAAACTAATTTGTTTAAATGAGCTATCAACACTTCGATTATGCCATACTTGGATTCCTTCTTCGATTTTATGCTCTTTTGACTACTTTTGCATGAGAAACAGACTTGAAACGAGTGAAAAAGAAGAAAAACGAAATCCGGAAAACTGCTGTCAAAAAGCCCCGCCGCCGCCGCTGTAACCGGCGGCACCGCCACCCTGTCCTGCCGGCGACGATAACTTAAGCTGGCGCCGTGTTCTTCGTTTTCAGCCTCCCAAACTCGCTTTTCAGATCTTCCAGATTTCCAGACGTGTTTTCGGGCTCATCCGAACTATGAATTAGGCTCAGTTTGATTCCAGAAATATTATTTTAATTGTAGGACCTATATGTAATAGTAAATGGGCTTAACCCGATATTTTTTGGGCCTCGAAGCTCGCTATTGTAATCTGCCCAGTCAACCTATCCAATCGAACAAGATCCGATTTGACCAGCAATTTCCAGACCAATTTCCGGGTTCAACAAGATTTTGAATCATCTCCGGTTTGAACCAGTGGTTTTGTATCGACGAGCCGGTCAACTTCCGTGTTTTGACCGAGAGCCAAATCCGATCAGACTGACGGTCAAATCGAGCCGAGTACCAGACACTAAAAGTCAACGAGGATTAAAAGTATTCCTAACCTTATATGTATATCCAGCTGCCCTTGTGTTTGTTGATAATGTTTACTGCTTTTCAAAAACATTCCAAATCCAATAATAACAGGTTAAGGGACTAATCACCTTAAAATTTTCTCATTAATGCAATTCCAGCCCATCCCTTAGACATCGGATGACTAATACGAAAATGTATTAAACGGCTGTATAGATTTTTCAAGACTCGCCTAATAAAATCAATCAAATCAAATTTATACATCCGATTTTTAGGCTTTGTGCATGTAATCAATACAGACCATCCAGATTTATGCCTATTTGCTAGAATCCTCTAAGGTTTGATATATGCTTAGGAGTACCTGCTCTTGCCTCAAATGCCAGTCCAGATCGATTCATATGTGCGTCAAACGTGTTTACTGCTTTCATACTTGTTTATTTACAACTTTCATATCATGTGAATTGAATATAATGTTGAGATGGGAAATAAAACGAATATGTCCAAGTAAATAAAGCTAGTAACAAATAAGTCAAGCACAAGAGTCTCGGGGAGGTCCACGAACTCTAATCTTTGGTCCAATGCACGATAGTCTTACCGGAGGCGAGTAAGGCTATCTAGTCAATTAAAAGGTATTTCCTAGTTGAAATAGGCGGCGACTCCATTTTTCAAACCATTTTCAAATCAAGAAGTCAGCCATAAAGTTTGGGCGAGCGGCCCCCGAATCCCGCTCCGCTCACAATAGCCCTATTAGTTAATAAATGAACAAAGGATCACTTTCACCCTCGAACTTGCGTCAAAGTATCAAAAAAGTCCAAAGCTGGGAAACAGGATCGTTTATACCCTGAACTTGCGTAAACCGGCTCAAAAGCCCCCCCAACCACCACCGGAAAATTTTCCGGTCATCTTCTCCGATTTGAAGATGACCGGAAAATTTCCGGTCATCACCAAATTCTGTTCCTCGGAGGAACACAGATCTGTTCCTCTGAGGAACAGATCGCGAATCAGAGAAGATAACCGCAAAATTTTTCGGCGGTGGTCGGGTGGTCGGGTAGGGGTAGTGGTCGGGTTAGTTGCTGGGTTAATTCATTGGATTAGATTAGATTGAGTTGATTTATATATTTTTTGTCTTTTTCTAAATTAAATTAGGGATATTTTGGCTGTTTGAAATTTTTAAGGTATATTTCTGACGTGTCAAATGATATGATAAAGTCAGATTTTTTTTAAGAATGACAATTGACTGAAAAACGGCGCCAGGGGTATTTTCGTCATGAGCTTAGGGAGTTTTGTGAGCGCCGCCACAAAGATCAGGAGGTTTAGCACCCGTTTTTAAACATCAGGAGGTTTAGTGCCCGTACCCCTTAAAATCAGGGGCCATGAGCGATTATTAGCCTAAATTTTTAAATGGACAACTATTTATAAACGAATAAAATTAGATAAATGGAAAACTAAAACAACGAAGAGAGTAACATTAGTAATTTGCTTAATTAATAAAGAAACTTGTAATACTCATCCCAATAAAATTTGAAATTATCCAACAAAAGGCTATTAATTTCACTATGCATGCATTCAAGGAATTGATATCGAAGTAGTTGCATGGTTTGTGGTGTTAAATAAATTGGCATGCAATCATTTAGTGACCGTACTTCCATGTAAGTCAATGCAATTCAACTAGAGCATAGTATAAGACTTTAATTTAAAAGGGCAAAAGAATTTTTTATATTTAGGACTTTCTGATTCCTTAATTTTATAATTATGCTAAATTTATTTAAAGGTTAATTGTAAATTAATCATGAATTTTACCCTAATTTATAATTACAATACGAACTTTAAATTTTGGTAATGTCAATAACCATCTTTTATTTTTTTGGCAAATTGGCACACCAATTTAAAAAAACATTGATGTGAACATTGTAATATACTGCAACGTGTCGTTGCATGATTGTTCGATGTATCAATTTGCTAGAAAATAAAAGTTACTAGTTACTAACATTACCAAGTTTCAAAGTTCGTGTTATAATTAGAAAATAATTAGGGTAAAGTTCGTGATTTAATTTGTAATTAACTCTTTATTTTATTTTAAATTTAACGTATTTGCAGACATATAACACATTTTAAATTCGCATAATCCTTTTTAAACTGTAAAAAATTAACTATGTAAGTAATTATTTATATAATCAAAAATTAAATCATGAATTATACATATAAATTTTGAAAAAGGATAAAAATTTGGACTTTGATATAATTGTTTCCATTCATAAAATTATCGGATCGGAATGTTCAAGTTAGTTTTAAGGAATATATTTGATAAAATGATTAAAATTGTGGATATAAAAATTCTTTTTCCATCTAAAAAATTTAAATTAATTTTTTATCTACTTACTAGACAAATACTTGTTAATATGATAAAAACACATTCTTTAAATAAAATGTCAACTGAATAATTATTAATTGATAGCGTTAGAGCATAAAGGTTTATTTTGATAAAATTATCCTTTTATAATTTGCATATGATTTCTTCTTATTAATAATGAAGGATGATTTTATCAAGATAAACATTTTTGCTCTAACCCTATCAATTGTTAATGCACCAGATTCCATCAGAATTTCGAAGTTAAACGTGTTTGGACGAGAGCAGTATTACAATGGGTGACCTCCTGAAAAGTCCTCGTGTTACACCCCTTTTTAAATTCTTGAAAAATACTTTATGACATGTAGTGAAACCTTTGAAACCCTAATTCTACTATTCTCAACCAGCCGTCATCCTTCTTAGGGAGGTGGATTTGGCCTTTATTTGGCCAAAATCACCTTCCTAAACTCTAAATTTCTCTAAATTTCTCATTTTATCACAAATAAACAGTGTCTTTTATAAAAATCACAAGTTTTGTTGATTTTTTTTAGTTTTCTTTTTGTATTTTCTACCCTAAAATGGGTTCCCCTTACTCTTTATGGGTCCCAATTCCTTTTTCATTTAGTTTTTCGGTGTGTCCAGTGTTTTCCGGCATGTCCAACGTTATCATACTTTCCTTCGTGTTTCTAGCGACTGTCCTGATATCTCCGGTCTCCTTTTCGGCATTTTCGACATATTCCTGCGTGTTGAAAGAGTATTTTTATATATTTAAATGCTTGCAACTTACTATGATTTTTAGATAATTATAGATCTAAGATTTTTTTTGTAATCTTTTGGATATGTAATTTATTTAGATTGATATTTGAATAACCCTTGGTGGTTGGTATAGTCCTATTTGATGACTGTTTTATACAACTCTCATCATTTACAATCGAATAGTTTACTCAGTTTGTTGAAAAACCGTTCATTTATATACTATTTATTGTTATTAATGAAGTTTTAGCCATTGAAAAAAAAATATTGAAACTAGATTAAAAGTAAAAGTTAATAAATTTAGAAAGATTTGTAAGTGAACATATTTTTGGACTATTTACATTTTGTTAATTTTTTTGACAATATTTACATTTCATTATTAAACTTATAAATAGGAGTGTATACCAAACCAATCAAATAATCATAGCGTACCAAATCAAAAACAATCAGTTTGGAGTGGAGTAATTTTTCAAAATTTCCTAGTTTAATTTTTAATTTTACAAATTTAACTATATATGCTTAATAATTTTTTTATAATAATATTATTTTCTTATGTCTTTAAATTGTTGATATACAATTAAGTTTTGATTTGATTTTGAATTGAATATCACTTAACTTTTTATTTTTTATATTATCTTTTATCTCTAAAATTTTAAATAAGGAGAATTATTTTTGTATTTTGGCTCAATGGAATATCAAACAAAATTTTACTCTACAATTCAGTTTGATTTATTTCTTAAAATATCGAAAGATTTTAATGTTTTTATCATCGAAACGAACCGATTGACGCACGTTCATTCAAACAAATATAAGCGACTCTAACGCGAAATACAAGTAAGGAAAAAATATATCAAAATGAAGACTTTAAATCAATCAAACTTTTTAACATGGAATTCTATAAAGTTAAAGAAGTTGAAAAAACAAAAGAGAAAATCTGAAGTAAATAGTGGAAAATATTCTTCATGGATGAAACCAATGTACTAAAAGGTTTCCATTGGTCATTTGGCTAACCCAAAAAATAGGCATTAAAATTTTAAAATAACTTGAGATGTAGCTCACAAAAACACAAGGACAAGAACAACAAATTCACACTTAAACCTAGACGTTTCAGGTTCAGCAAATCAATTCCCAAAGCATAGGGTTTTTACTCTAAAACCCTAAGAACCGAACCGGCCATGTTTGGTTTGCATGCTAATGTGACTTTTTTTCTCTTAAATTTCTGTCATTCCCAAGATCCAACTATCTCCACTACCTTATCTTTATCATCTGCATCTTTGTCTTTCTATTTTCTTTCACTTAATCGAAAATATGAAGCTAATGGTATTCTAAAATTTCATTCAACATGTTCATTAAACAAATTAAATGGACTTATTTATTTTATAGTATATGGAAAAAACTAGGTTAATGGAATTTTATACGTATATGGCTATTTATTTTGCGTCCAAAATTTTAGATAATTGGAAGATTAATTTATTTACATTCCATGTCTGTATAGTAGTTATACTCTTTATCTGTATATGGAAAATATTAGGCTGATACATTTTAGATTCCATGTAAAATGACGATTTAAATTAGGAAAATTTTAAAATTTGCCTCCAAATATTTTAGACATTAAAAACAAATTTAAGCTCTCTCAAAAAAAAAAATTAATTGAATGAAATTTTTTTATACAGAGAAACAAATTTAATGAGTTTATTTTATTTAAATTATCAAAACAGTCCTTAATAAGGGTAAAGTGGGCAAATATTGTCTTAATAAATACTTTTTTTTTTGGGTAAGCTCATCCAGTTTCCAAGGCTTCGCCTTGACTAATCCGGATCCGACCCGCGTCGCGCACCTGACATGGTGGGTAAGTCTGCCAGTGAGAATTTTCTGCATTCACAAGGACTCAAACCCGAGACCTTGCTTAAGCGATATCAAGCCGCTTAACACTTGGACCAACTCCCATTGGTTATTAATAAATACTTTTAGTATTCTTTTCCTCGTTTTCAAACGAAATAAAGATAGCAGTAGCCAGTAGAAGCAAACGAATCCAATCCATAATATCACAGCCGCTACCCGCCATGTTTTCAGAGATTTTCAGCACCAAAAACAATACGCATGTCAAACCCTTTAAGCCCTTCTCTCTCTATAAAAGCCCCATGCAAAATTCCAAATTAAAGGTCCTAAACTATACCCATTCTTCTTCTTTTTCTCTCTATTTTCTTAAACCCTAATTTACATAATCTTGTTTAGAAAAGAAAATGGAGAGTGAAAACACAGGAACGGGTGGTTCTGGTAATGGCAGTGCGGGAGCAAATAATCAAGTGAACTCAAGATGGAACCCTACAAAAGAGCAGATAGATATGCTTGAGAATATGTATAGTCAAGGAATAAGAACACCAAGTGCTGATCAGATTCAACAAATAACATCAAAACTCAAAGATTATGGTCATATTGAAGGCAAAAATGTGTTTTATTGGTTTCAAAATCATAAAGCAAGGCAAAGGCAGAAACAAAAACAAGAAAATATTGCTTATATCAATCGTTATCTTCATAAAGCTCATCATCAACCTGCAGTTTTTGCTCCTCCAAATGGTTCTTTTCTAATTTACTTTCATATAATAAGATAGTATTTGTTTTACTGTCAAACTATATTGTATGGAAATTCACTCCTAAATCGTGCCTTTTTGCTTCTATTTTTGAAAATACATATTTAAAATTCTATATTTCTTAACTATTCAAGTTAACAAATATTGTTTGGTTATTTACATTTTGAAGTTTCTTATTTTAGCTTTTCTGTTTTCTAGTTAAAGTACAATTTTTTTTTCATATTTATTTTTGGGTTTATTGTTTTGTGTTTATATTAATCAATAGTCAATTTTGTTTTCCATCCTATTGTTTCATTACACGCTGTCTCTTCATGCAAATGAGCTCGATATGCGTGTATTTAACTGTTCTTTTTTAAGTTAGAGTATAGATTTTAAATTACAGATTCTATTTGTCACTTTTTGTGTACCTTTGTGCTCTATAGTTATGATTACAAATTGATCTTTAACATGTTATCTGATATTTTCAAAATTCTGTTCAATCTCTTTTTAAGTTCTTTGATAGTATATTAGTATTTGACATTGATTATTTTATTTTCTATTTCAGTTGTTTGTGGGTCATACTATATTCCACAAAGCAATTTAGGGTTTTATCCACAGTATCCAAAGGTGATACTCCCTAGTAGCTGCAAGAGAAGACAAAGAAGTAGCTGTGGTCAAGAGTATAACAATGTGATGATTCAGGCTAAGGCTAAGGCTAATGATCAGAAGAATATAATTACTCAAGAAACTTTGCCTCTTTTTCCTTTGAACCCTACTGGTTTTTTACAAGGAAGAGAAAATACTACCAGTTCTTCTGATAATGCAATTAGTTCTGCTACTCCTTCAAGTTGTTCTTCTGATGAGACTACCACTGGTATTTTTGAAAATGTGGCAAAGCCCTACTTTGATTTTTTCTCTGGGCAAGGTGATGATCAAATTCCTTTTTCAGAGTGACAAGATGTGCACTAACATGGTGGTAATTTGTTTTTCTCGTTTTAAGTTTTTGGGGAGATGTTATTGGTTGTAATTGAATGTCAGGTAGTTAACTTTAGTCAAATCTTTATGTGAGAGATACTTCAACAGGCATTGGTTGAGTTTTGTTTTTCAATATGGAGTAATATTGAAGCTTGGATTTAGACAAACCAGTAGTGCATTGGATTAACATTTTAATGCTTTAGTGCCTCGTCAAATTATATTTTATTATTCATTAATTATTTATCATAAGAATAAAAATAATTTATTTTAATAGTATAATTAGTTATAATATAAAAAAAATGACAAATATATATAAAACGGAACAATATAACAATAATACTAAATTAGCTTGAATGTTACTAAGCATGACAAATTACAACAAGTACGAACTCCTCCTATACTTGCCACGTTGCACAGAGAGAGAGAAAGGAAGCCACATCTCATAACACGGAGCGAATTATTTGGCCAATCAATTGATGCGCGCCACATACAAATCGAAAAATTTACCAAATCTCAATATATACAAATCATATACATTTCAGATTCACCATCTTCTCTAAATATGAACTAACATTATTTATGAACAAAGAAATCACAAACCTCAAAACAGTAAATTCTAACAATTATTATAATTATTTATAAATTAATAGATACATCATACCAAAAGATCGGTATCTCATTTGTATGTAGATGGAATCTTTACTTGTAGATTTTGAAGTTATTATTGGAATCATGAAACTAGAAGATACATCATACTCCTCCGTCCCGTAAAAATAGAAAAATTAGCCACTTTTTTTGTCCCACAAAAATAGAAAAAGTAGTATTAGTTGAATAAAATTTATTGAATATTAATTAATTTGAATGTATGACTTTAAACATATGAAATTTCATTGGACAATATTTATGTGGTGGCTTTGCTTTTTGTAAACATTAAAAAAATAAAAGGGCCTTTTAGAAATTTTTAATACAAATTAACTATAACTAACTAATTTTTAATTCTTATGAAAATGCAATTTTTTTTTATCTTTACGGGACAGAGGAGTATTTGAATCTACTGGATATAATATCAAAAGAGCTGAAATTGAATCTATAAGAAAGAGAATTGAGATCAAGTATCAAGTTAAAACTCAATATCCACCATTAAAGATTATTAATGATTCGTACTTCAAATTTTACATGGAAATCAAGAAAATACAGACAATCTTTACCATGCAACCTCTTTACATAGATATTAATAGTGATACACTACCGATACAAGCAAATCATCAAAGTTCAAGAAGTATATTTACAAGTATTTTATATTCATATTACACAAACAATCATCAAACTACAGAGATGGATGCATATACATTTATGATACGTCTCCCATAGAGTTGTGATACCTTCTCACAAATAAAAAAATATGCTACTCTTCTTACAAAGGACAATGTTGAAACAAACAGTATGAAGGATAATAAAAACGGTAACAGAAGAGAAAAGTGCACAATTGCAAATAGTAGCTGAACCAGTGGAAGAGATAGAATTAAAAGTTAGTCAATCTTTTAAAAACAAAGCATTCTGCAAACATGCATGGGATTTCACACAATCAGGCATCCCTATCAGCACAAGACTGTAAAATCGTGTTAAAAGCAACTTCTATTCAAATGTAATAATGATACATGTAATTGTTATCTTAAAGCTTCTAGTAGCAGAAATTCAAAATCGGTCATCATTCAAAACTTGAACATGAAACACACGTGTCATGTAGATATAAGATTTAACAGTCAGAGATAAGCTTCATCATCATATATGCAGACTCCATCAAATAGAAATACCTCAAATGTCAAATCGACATACACACCAACAGATATCAAAAGTGATTTAGAGATGATCAATGGGGTCAAGATCAGCTATATGATGGCTTATAGATTAAGAGAAAAGGCATTTGAAATTATACGAGCCAATCCATCAGAATCATATAAATTTCTACCGACTTTCTTACAAATGCTTGGAATGACAAATCCAGGATCAGCAATAGATATTAGGTGAGAGACGACCATTCCTTCTTGTATGTTTTTACTGACTTGAATGCTTCAATTAAAGGGTGGCAGTACTGCAGCCCCGTTATGATTGTTGATGGAACGTTTTAATTAAAAGCGGCATATGATGGAACTCTTCTTGTTGCAATAGCACAAAATGCAGCTAAAAAACTTTTTTCTTTAGCTTTTTGCATTATAGATTCAGAGAACGATAAGTCATGGAAATATTTTTTTCAGTCAAATAAGAAATACATTTGGCACAAGAGAAGGTATGTGCATTGTATCAGATAGACATATGAGCATTGATAATGCAGCAAAGAAGATTTATCCAGAAGCTCTACATTGTTTGTGTATATTTAACCTTCTAAATAACATCAAGACATATTTCATGAGAAATGCCAAGAAGCTTAAAGAGACATTCATTACAGCGGCAAAAGCATACACGGAGAAGGAATTTGATTATCACATGAATGAACAAGACAACCTAGATGCATGAATTAAGTCGTATCTTCTCAGTATCGGTTAAAACAAATGGTAAGGTACCACTCGGAAAGCAAGAGATATAAAACAATAAATTCTAACCCAGCCGAGTCATTAAACGTAGCATTAAAGCATCCAAGAGAACTATCGGTCGTAATGCTCCTTGTGTGTAATACCCCGTGTTTTTCCGGCTTGTTTCGATGAACTTTCTGAGGTGTTTTGGGTTGATCTTTGTTGGTTTGGTTCTTTGAAACTTTGGTTTGGTGTGCATAACCTTTGAGATTGATGTTAGATCTTGTTTTCGACATGATTTGGGATTGGTTCGGATTGATATTTTCATTGTGACATCTCGATTGAGCCTTGTTTTGTATCTTGTATGTGTCACATGTGTCATGTGGGTAGTCAATTTGATTTGATTCGTTTCCGGGTACTTATGGTAGATGTGTTTGTGCACTTTTCAAATCTGACATGCTTTAGTGAAATGTTCATATCTCACAATTGCACCGTCAGATCGGGCCTCCGTTTTGATATGCAGAGGATTTTCTAAAATCTGGACGGTTAAGATTGTTTTTGAATATGTCACGGGCGTGAATCCAGCATTTCGCGGGCGTGACATGTGTCATAGGCGTGACACGGGCGTTGCTGACTCATTTATTTTCTATTTAAAGGCCCCTATTTTGACCTAAATCAGTTTTTAACATTTCTAATAACCCTAAAACGGATGAGGCATTACTTTTACTCATTTCCATACCCCTCCCTTGCATTTTTGAAATTCGGTAAGTGTTTTTAACATTCTAATCATGGTTTAATTGTTGATTTATGATTGTTGTATACATGAGTTCAATAGATGTTCTATTTTGATGATTGTAGGCTTGTTCTAGACTAGTAATTTCTGGATTTGTGATTCCATCGGCTTTCAAGAGGTATGATTTTTCATTTTCTTTATATTTTGTGTAGGAATTGCTTGTTTGTTGCTTTGGATCTATACATTGGGTGCTTTGACTTATACATTCTTATTTACTATGTTTTAAAATCTGGATATATTAGGATTTGGTTTTAGCTTGTTGATGTTAATTGTACCTTGGGTGATGCATATCGATGGTTGGGTGTTAGTGCAATTCGATAATTTTGCTATACCATGATTTATTTGCTGTTTTTGATTTGTTTAAGTAGCCGGAAAGATTAGACCTAGGGTTGTTTTTATATATTTGAATTGTTACTTTGGGTGTTCATGTGTTCTCGATTTAAAAGTCAAAGTGAATGATGGATTTCTATCGATATGGAATGTCTTGCTTAAATATGTTATGTGCAAATTTAAGCTTCAACGGTTTTAAAACGTTTTCAAAGGTTTTCAAAAATATATAAAGTTATTTTAATATAAAATGTTTTTCACTTTATGTAATATTTATTTGTAACAGCATGAACTCACTCAGTTTTATACTGACCCACTCCTCCCAACATTTTCAGGAAAAGATGGTCCGATTTTGAAGGAGGCTTCCGAATGTTTATTTCTCGGAAGTCTATTTTGGTAAAAGACTGTAAAGAAGGTTTTAAGTTATAGTTATCCACAGTAGACTAGTATAGTCTTATTGTATTCAAATGTTTTAAATAGCATTTAAACTCTGATGTTTTGTCCTATCAGTTATTGTAATAAATGTTTCATACATTTCTATTTTTAAAGCGAAAAATTAATAGTGGTTTTCAGCCTTGCTGTGGGTTTCGGAGCAACCACCCCCATTCTCTAGCGCCGGGCTCGACTCGAGATTTCGGATCGTGAAAGGCTTTTTGCCACTTCTTGTGTTTAACATATATATTATTCATAAAAAATAGTAATAATATAAATAGAAAATATTAAATAATAATCTATTATAAGTAGTTTATTTTAATTAACATTCTAAACAAATTAATTGTAATTAAAATATTAATATTAAATATTAAAAGTGTTTGTTTTAAAATATGTTTATTTTTATTAGGAACGTAAATTGTATTAATTATGGACTCTATTAGGAACACTCAGATTTATTGTAAATAATTTGAATAATAAAAATTGTGAATAATTGATTAAAAATGTAATTCTTGAGATATTTTTTTTTTTTACAATTGTTTAATTTTCTTAGTTTTTGCAATAGTCTAAAATATTTTTTTAATAAATTTCCGAGAGTCTATGAGAATTTTTGGTTTCCAAAATAGAAAATGCAATTTTGTCAAAGTTTTGTGATCCTAACTATATCATAGTTAGACAGCCATGGTACCTAAAGAATGAATTTTGGATAATATCCCCACAATTTATGGAACATTCTATTATGTATTAATCGGTTTGTCATAAAATACTAGATGTAAGTTTTTAGTTAAATTTTATTTACAAAGTACATATTTTGATGGTCAAGCAAATCATAAGTTTATAAATGAAATGACCTATCACTAATAATTGACTGATTTATCAATTAAGTAGACCCTGTGTCACCCAATTTATCAGCAGTATGGGCTATCCCAACAATTTTGCTTAATTTGCGGCCCTCATTAATCATTCACCATTTGGTGGGCCTTAATTAGCAAAGTTTTTTATTTTTTTTAAAGAAAATCAGACCATTTAACAAAAAAAAATTACAAAATTATATGTTAATTTTTTTTATTTATAAAAATATTAATAATATTTATAAAAGTATAAAAAAATAAAAAATAATATCAAACATACTGTGTATCCTGTGGGTATAATATCAGTATAATAAAAATTAACATTATATCAACATTATATTAATATTATACCAAAATTATACCAACATTATACATACTGAGATTTTATTAATATTAAATAAAAATTTACCAAAATTACATCAAATCATTTACTAAAAATTAAATTAATAATATATCAAAATTATACCAACAGTATACTAAGAGTGTACACATAAAAATATACTGAAATTTTATTATTACATTAACATTACAACACATCACATACTAAATATTAACCTAACAATATACTAAAATTATACCAACAATATACAAATTCTCTAGTTCATTACCAACTATAGTGAAAAATACATAAAAAAAAATATACATGTTATCAACTAGAAAATATATATAAAAATTTATAATCAATATACCGAAAATATACTGAAATTATACCAATAATAAACCAGATATTATTTTTAAATTATCTGATTTATAGTTTTAATATTCCAAAATTATACCATAATTATACCGACATTATACAAATCGTACTTTAGTAATTAATTTTCATTTTTTGGTACTTTTGTAATTAATTTTAAATCAGTCGTATTTTTGTAAATAAAAAAAATTATAGGTACTTTTGTAAATATTTTTAAAATTTTAGGTAATTTTGTCATCGTCCCTTTTTCTTAAATTCATTATCGAATTCCAGTCCAACAGTAAATTAATTTAAAAACTATTTTGATATGTGAGTTTTTTTTGTTAAAAATGTAAACAACTTTTGAAGTTTTAATTGTTAGTTGTTAGTTACGAAGGCGGAATTTAAACCCACAATCAGTGTTTTAAAAACCGGACCGGACCGGTTGAACCGCAAACCGACCAGTGATCCGGTCTGAATAGACAAAAAACCGGATCTTTTGGTTGGACCGGATTGGACCGGTATGAACCGGTAAAAAACCGGGTGTTGAACCGGATTGAACCGGTGAACCATAATTTTTTTCAATTTTTTTAAATTTATTAAACCGGTTGAACCAGTCATTGAACCGGTTAAATCGGTTGAACCGAAAACCGGTGGCCTCAGTGGTTCGGTTTTTAAAACACTGCCCACAATATTTCAATATATTTAGAGGTGTATTAGCTATCTAAATTGGATCCTCATCAGTTTTTGATATATGAGTTAGAAAGACTAAATGAGTATGGTTTAATTTAAAGTATTTTGTTTTTATATTTATTGTTTTGTATAGAACAATAATTTCTACTATTAAATAGTGTTTTTTTTTTGCAAGGTTTCTATATAATAGTGTTATAACTAGGCTTAATCACCAAAAAAAAAACCCACCTTTTAGCCCCTTTTCAAATGCACCCTAACGTTACGATTTTGTCAGTTGCACTCTAATTCGCACCTTTGGTTTTCAATTTCACCCTCAAGTACTAAATTGATCTCTTTTTCATTTGAAAAAAATTAAAATAAGTCATTCATTTTTAACTTTTTGTGTAGAAAAGAGTTCAAACGAGTATTTTATAAGGGTTTTTATGAATTTTTTCCGAGTGAAAAAAGTCCAATTTGATTTTAAGGGTGGAATTGAAACCCAAAGGTGCAAATTAGGATGCAACTGACAAAATTACAACGTTAGGGTGCAACTAAAAAGGAGCTAAAAGATGAGGGTTTTTTTGGTGATTAAGCCTTATAACTAAGCAATGGATAGATTGGTTAGTTCAATTAATCAAAATATGTATGTGAAGAGGAATTTCATTTTTCAATTATATTTATAATTAGGATCCTTCTTTCATTTTAATGAACAAAAAAGTCGATGTTCCTTTAATTTACATCCTTCATGAAAAATGCTGAATGGAAGTATATCAATTGAATCGAATTGATTTGTAGTCTTTTTCTATTTTTCATGAAAGATGTAGACTAAATGTACATACCTCTTATGTTTTAATCAGTGTTTTAAAAACTGGACCGGATCAGAATGGTCAAATCGGTAAAAATGAAAACCGAGTCCGATTTTAAACTGTAAAAAATCAAAAATTACGGTCGGACATGGTTGGACTGGATCGAACAAGTAAAAATCGAGAGTTGAACTAGTGAACCGGAGGTTGAACCGGTAAAAAAGACCGATGAACCAGATTTCTTTTGTTTTTTTAATTTATTAAACCGGTTAAATCAGAAACAAATGGCCTCACCGGTTTAACCACCAGTTTTGTTTTTAAAACAGTAGTTCTACTTGAACATAAGAGTTAATCCTTAGTTTAACATCGATGCATGTTGGAAATTAACATGAGCTTAATTATGAAATTATTGAGTATTAATTCTCTGATAGTATTTACTATTTACTATTACTACATAGATGGAATATTGCTATTTCTTATACTTTTACTTTCTTAGATAATGTTTTGTTGTTCGAAGACTTAATCTAAAATTAGGTTATATAGATTTTTTATTATTGTGCTATAAGTGATTTCTTTGGGACGATAACTCTCAAACGGGATCTCTCTCTGAGTTAGAAGGAAAAAGGATCACGTGACCCTTCAGCGGATGATAGATCTATGAAGGCTAAATTCAGAACATCAGAGTCAAATGATAATCCGAGATATGGTATGTCATTTCGTAATGAAGTTATGCAATCTGAACAACATAGAGAAAATTCTCTAGTAGGGAATTTCTATGATTTTGAGGTGAACGATGGAGATGTGATCATGTTAAATGGTGGGTCTATGCCATCTATAATCTTTGGTCCTAGAATTAATGAGAAACTTTTAAAAAAAGTGGCGGTCGACAATTATTGTGAAACTCCTCGGTAGACCTATTGGCTATATGAGCTTATGTAACAGTCTCGATTCCATATGAAATTTTGCTCAGGGATTTGATGTCATCGATCTAGAGAATTATTATTTCCTAATCGAGTTATAGAACAATTCTAATATTAAAGCAGTATTGACAAGCGGGACTTGGGTGATTCTAGGTCATTATTTATCAGTTTAGTCGTGAAATCCTAATTTTGATTATACTAGGGATTGCATCCAATCTATTCATGCTTGGATTCGATTACCAGGCACTACTCATTAATTACTGTAATAAGAAGATTCAAAGATATATTGGTTCAATGGTAGGCAAAGTGATCAAAAGCGAATATTGTAATGAGTCGGCCGAGCGTGGTAAATTTGCTAGAATCACTGTGGAGTTGACTCTTAATAATCCCCATGTGTTTCAGTTTGAATTAGATGGTAAAATTTAGTTAGTTGTATATGAATACCTTCCAGCTCGAATTTGCTTTAATTGCGGAAAATCCGGTCAAGTTAAGGAGCATTGTCATACCTTATTTTTAAAAGGAATGTTGTGGTGGAGAATCCGGCAGCAGAGGAGATGTCATGTCAGGTTGAGGAAATTAGGGAAGAGGCGGTAGGGCAAGCTAATTTTGGTCTGTGGATGTTGGTAAGTAAAAAAGATACATTTACTACTCTTAACAATGAATGGAAAGGAAGTCAACAAACAAAGATGGGTAGAGAAAATAATATTCGAAGATCTCGTATTCCAAATTTTGGATGAGAATAAAGAAATACAAATTTAATATTGTAGGTGTCCTTGAGTCGAAGATTAATGGAGCAAAAGCAGATGCTTTTATTCGCAATAGAGATTTGGATTTCTTACACATAGTTAAAAGTTAATGGATTTTCTTGTGGCATTTGGAACCTTTTGAGGGGAGGTTATGATATCTATATCTTGGAGAATAATAAGCACTTAATCCATATGAGAATAAATAATGGTTGCAATAGGTTTTTGCTTTCGATTGTTTATGCGAGCTCGAATGTAGTCCTTAAACAATTGGTCTAGATTGATTTATCTGCAATTGCTAATTCTACGTCTCTTCCTTGACTTCTTTAAAAGGGACTTTAACATTGGTTTAAAAGATTGTGAGAAGAGAGGTGGAGTATTGGATCGCAATGGTTGTTGTCGGTTCTTTAAAAACTGGTTTGATTCTCTCAATTTAATTGATTTGGGGTATTGTAATTCCTTTCACTTAACGTAGAGGTAATTTATTGAAGAGGTTCGACCGGTTTCTCTGTAACCAATATTGGACTAATAATTTCTTTATTAATTATACTCTTCACCTTCCTATATTATATTCACACCGCTACCCAATTTTCATTCATTTCGCTAAGCAGAACGAGATTGTCCCCCTAACACTACTAGATTTCGGCTATTTAGCGACAATTTTTCCATCGCTAAATGTCCAAAATCTATCGTTAAATACATTTAGAGACGGAAAAAATTAGTGGCAAATTTTTTATATTATGATAGTATTAAAAATAGTTTTTCTAGTTTTGCAAAACTCAATTCAATATAATTTTTTTATTATCTTTTTTATTTATAAATATTTACAATATAAACCAAGATAAAACAAAATGAAAAGGAATTGGATGATTTTAGTTTTATTAAAACCTAGTTATATTTATTATTAGTGTTAAACCAACCAAATAAACAATGTTAAAGGAATGATTAGATTAGATACATCCATTTTAGCCTTACTCTTTTACCATGGAGTGTAAATTTTCGAATGAAGGATCACTTTACCCCCTGAACTTGGCACAAATTATTAAAAACGTTTAAATTAGTAAAATAGAGTCATTTTTATTCTGAGTTTGTCAAATTTGGTACAAAATCCCCCACTCTCCACTCTCACTCTAGGGTCACTTTTTGTGGTGGTTTTTTTGGAAAGTGGGTTTTAATGGTAAATAGTTTAAAAAGGTGTTTAATATTTTTTGATTTTTTAAATTAACACATAATAATTTTAAAAAAAACTATTTAATCTTTTTTACTTTAAAACTTTATATATTAAATGTATTTTAATTAAAAAAAAATTGTACTTTTTATAAAAAAAATTAATTTTTTTAAGAGATGAGCAGCTGCCGGACTTCTTCTCCGGCAGCTGCCCATTAGAGACGACGAGCTTCGTCTCCGAAGCTCGTCGTCTGGTCTCTGTTACAGAGACAAGAGACGAATCCATCTGTGTTCGTCTCTGTTCTGATACTGAAACGACGGTGGTCTCTGTGTTCGTCTCCTTACAGAGACCATCGTTGTCTCTGTTTGGAGACGAACCCAAGTTCGTCTCCTTACAGAGACGATGATTGCCTCTGTAACAGAGATCAGTTGGTCTCCGTTGGAGACGGGGGCTGGAGGTTGGCCGGAAAAATCAATAGGTAATGGGTTTAGAGTTTTAGGTTAATTAGATTAGGTTAATTATGATTAAGTGTTTAATTAGGATGTTTAATTTAATTAGATTAGATTAATTAGGGTTAAATATTTAATTATCATGTTTAATTAAATTAGATTAACTAGAGTTAATTAGAGTTAAGTATAATTAAGTAGAGTTAATTTTAAAATTTGAAATCTCACTCTCCAATTAAATGGCACGTCAGCATAATGAGGGTTTTTGAGCCGGTTTTGTCAAGTTCAGGGTAAAAGTGATCCGGTTTTTTTAATTTAGACGTTTTTGATACTTTGTGTCAAATTCAGGAGGTAAAGTGATTCATCATTCGTAAATTTTCTATATAATTTTTTAAAATATTTGATTTTTTTTCTCTTTTAATTTATTTATATCTTATTATTGAAAAGAACACACGGTTTTACAACAAGCCCATGTGAGCTGCCTTTTCCAACCACATTCTTGACAAACACAAACAATTTGTACAAATTTTCCCCATACCATATCCCCATTTTGAATCCAACATTCACTCCCCCACTCAAACTCTCCTCTTTCCTTACTCCTCAGGTTTCTCCCTCAAACAAAACCTACTCTTTCTCATCTCATCCCCAATATTTTCCACTTCAATTTTCCTTAGTTGGGTAGATTTCGTTTCTTTTTTTCCTTACTTGGGTAGATTTCGTTTCATTTTTTTCCTAATGTATAACTAAGCAAATTTAGTTTTTCTTGAATGCTAATTTTCTCAGCAAAAATGGCGTCTTTTAGCGGATTAGGAATTGGGTTAAGCTTAGTCTTCGGCTGTCTTCTTCTAGCATTCGTAGCAGAGATTTACTATTTGCTATGGTGGAAAAAAAGAGTTACAATTACAACGACTAGAGAACTCATAGAAGATGAAGATAATTACAGTTTTTTCCATTTAATTTGCTGGAGAAAACCCAATTCAATCGGCGACAACTCATCTCAAGAAAGATTGCGAGATCAATCAATCAATCGGCAAGAACACGAACAAGATTTAGAATTAGGAGCAGCCAAGGATTTGCTGATTAAAGCGTTTAGTACCGAAAATCAAGAAAGTGTAGAAGCGGAGCTCATGAGACTGCACAATCTCGCCGGCCCGCCGAGATTTCTGTTCACCATTAACGAAGAAACTAAAGAAGATTTGGAATCCGACGACGGAAGATCAAGAAAAGGGTCGAGAACTAAGAGTTTGAGTGATATTTTATTAACAGTCGACACGACGCCGTTTCTTACTCCGTTAGCTTCTCCGCGTTTGAATCCGAGTCTTTTAGATTGTTATCATAACCAGGGGTTTAATCCTCTGTTCGAGTCTTCATCGTTATCAGTTGAGGCGGAGATTAACAGGCTGAGATCGTCGCCGCCGCCGAAATTCAAGTTCTTGAGAGACGCGGAGGAGAAATTGTTCAGAAAATTAATGGAAGAATCTGAGAAGAAGACGGTAACGGAGGAGATAACGGTGACGGAAGGGTCATTTTTAGGATTCATTGTGGGGAAAAATAAGGAAAGAATCTCAAGCTCTGCTCAGGTATTGCCGTTGGCTTCTTCACCTAGTACGACATTTAGACAAGTAGACAAGAATCTCAATGTTCTTTAATTTAATTTCTTTTTAAATTAACATGAATTTGAGTTTTTTTTTTCAATTTTTTTGTTATATTGGAAATATAATTTAATTTTTGAAATTAATGAATGTGCATTGGAGTTGTGAATTTGTTTTGATGTTTATCTGGCCTCTGAGATGGGCAATCTGCAAAAGCAAATGGAGCCTTGAAAACTCCAATGCAAGTAGACAAATTCTGGTATTATTGGTGTTAAAATGTTTGGTTATGTCGAGTGGAGTAGGGTGAGGGGTGCTGTGGGTAGGAGTTTGCCACGAACCGAAAGAAAAATCGAATAATTTTGAACTGAAAATGATTGTTTGATTTATTTATTAGAAAATTCAAAAATGAAATTAGTTCGTTTTATTTTTTTTTATTTTAAAAAATTAATAGTGTTGATTTTTTTTTCAAAAAGAGTTATTTGTAAAACTATCTTAAATTTTTTAAAATTACACTTCTTATTTTAATTTAAACATTTTTTATTTATAATCTTATGAAAAATGGGATGGTGGAGTCTGACGGAGACCGGTGGAGTTTGGTCCGTATTTGAATTGGAGATAGTGATCAGTGATGATCAACAGTGATATGTTGATTGTTAGATCAGTTGATTGTTGACTTTTTTTTACTATATAAGTGGATGTTAAATGAATTTTAGATGATTTTTAAGTGTGTTACTAAATTATTAAAATCAATTGACGGTCGATCGAATCTGATACTGGTTTTTTTGTTGAATTTTAAAATAGTATTTTTACAAGTATCTCTTTTGGATATTTTTAAAATTATTTTTCTGTGTCATTTTTTTATAATTATTTTAAAAAAGTTGAATATGTTTATTAAAATCTCGTACGTAATAATATAATTTTTAACAACAGATATTCAATTTCTTAATTTAAGTATTATAACGGTGTAAACACTGGCAGCAATATGCCAGGTCATGAGATTCTTTCACAAGCGCTCACTATCCCCTGATTATAAAAAATAATAATATCCATAAAAAAACACATTATTATCATATCTAAGTTTAATTTTCCATTTTTAATCATATTTTAATTTTTATTTAAAAAGTAAGTTTTTAAAAATATTTTAATAAAACTGAACCGATCGTAGTTTGTTTTAAAAACCCTTCTCCAAAATCAAACTAAAAACCGATCGTAGTTGTGGGGTATTATTATATTTTTATCCATTCTTGATGTTTCAATACTAATCCTCGAAATTATAGAGAGTTAATCTTTCAAAATTTTAGGGATAATTTTAAAGTTGAAATTTATAGATAAGAGATAATAATGTATAGCATGTAAAAGTGATCGCTGTTTTTGTTTATTTGGCGGCTTTCAAGTTTCAAGTGTTGTAAAATAAAATAACAGGCGAACATAAATATTCAATGTGAAATCACAGAATGTTAGAATGCATGTGCAAATTGCAAACTGTTCTCCAGCTAATGCTGCCACCAATTTTGTAATCACCGAGCAAATTTTTTATGATAAAATATGTGTTATTCTTTGAAAACTGAAGCATAAACTTTATGTAGATCTTTTCTTTTTACAGTGTGAGGTTAAAACCCAAATGTATTTATTGTTATTATTTTAATTTTCAAATGATAATGACACAAAGGGTCTTTTAAATATATATTTTAGCTTAAATATTATAATTTTTATTTTTTGGTTAATTTTTTAATTTCTGCAGAAAATTTAAAAGTTGTTTTTCGTTTAGCTGTATTTTATTTTCTTTCTTTCAAAGATTTAATTCATTTTAAAAAATAAAAAAAACAAAAATTATTTTTAAAAGCTGTGTAACTATATTTTTACTATTTTACGTATACATTCTGTCACATTCAAGATAGAATTTAATAATTAAATTTATTTTTTTCATTTTATTTTTTTTCATTTTAAGAAAAAAAAAAGACCATAAGAAAATAAAAGATAGTATAAGGAAAAGAAATGCTTTTGGAATGAGGACATTTGAATTTTTTTCTTTTTCTTTTTTATATTGGAGAAAGTTAAAATTTATTGAACAAAAAGTGGAAAAGTTAGTGAAGGAAGAAGAGAGTGAAAAGGGTTTTCATATAATTAATTTTATGGACTTTTAGCCTTTTACCTAAACAACAAGCAAACGTCATTGTTATCACGCAATTCAGCCGAAAGTTGGTATGCACAAAAAAAAAAAAAAAAAAAAAAATATTCTTCTCCTAATAGAGATTTCAAGTTTTTAACATTTTTTTTTTCAAAATAAAATTGGAAAAAAACATTTACTTTAGAAGAGATAGTGATACTTTAACTTATAAAATTTTCAAACTGGCCATTGTTTAATTTTTTTATTGGACTTTTAGTGTGTTTGCGTTAGGAAGAAGATGATCATCTTAGTGACTGCCAAAACATACTAATATCCTTTTTGTAAGTCGATTCATTCAATTCCGGATAAATTGATATCATTGTATTAGTTCGGATTCGATTAGCTTATAAACATTTAATTAAATATTCAAAAAGTAAATTTTGAGTTTAGATAATTTTTGTTAATAGTTGGATCAAAATGTATTTGAAGTTTGAAAACAAAAATATTATACATAGCATATAATTATAAATTGTCATCATGTCCCAACCAATGCATATACTATCTACAAGCAGCTACGGTGTACATAAAACTGTTTAACTGAAATATGAATATGATGAAAACAATAGTTTATTGTGCTTTTTACTAGTCTTTTTTTTTGTAGATTTATGAATTTTTACTTATTCTCGTTTCATTTTAACATACTATTTTTGCTCCGATTTTTTCAAGACGGATCTTTCCAATCTGAATCTCTCAAATCTCTTATTTCCTTCCAGTTTAAAAATATTTATGAGAGTATTTTAATGAATTAAAGTATTAGAAAAAAAATAACATTCTCGAGTCATGATTGATTTAGTTTATTCTGATAATTGTTAATGAAAATTCATGGTAGTTGTAGATGATATACTCTAAAAAAGGAGTAGTTTTAAACCCCAAGGCGTAGATGAGTTGATAAGGCGCTCTTCTAACTTAAGTGAGGTCGCGGGTTCGAACCGTACTCATGTATGCAGCCGTTTAAAACTTGGGGCCAGAGCTTTGCCTCCCGCAAGGGACCTACCCGGCTCAAGTGGGGATTAGTCTGAATGTGGAAGACTTAAAGGTGCCGTTTCATAGTTGGAACCCGTTCAGGACACCTCATGATCAGATCAAAAAAAAAAAAGGAGTAGTTTTTTTGTGTATCTGATTGTCTTATACAATTATTGATACTTAAATAGTTCAAAATAGAAAAAAAAGGATTATCGCGATCTCTAAATTTATGCAACATGGTCAATTAACTTATATTTAATTATTTTAATCAATTAAGGAAATACTCTCTATTTTTAGGTCAATTAAAGAAAAATTGGTCATTTCGGTCCATAAACTTACGTATAATATTATTTTTAATTGATCTAAAAATAGAAAATATTATCCTTAATTGATTAAAATGACTAAGTGGAGTTAATTAATTCTAACGTACAAATTCACGAACGAAAAAGACTCTTTGCTTGTTCAAAATATCATATTTAAAATTATGGTCATATCATTCTACTAGTAGTTCATTATTTATTTAATTTGGATGCTAGTTTAATTAAAAGGAAAGTTCATTATTTGTTTAATTTGGATGCTAGTTGAATTAAAAGGCAAACAATGACTGATCAATAAGTCTATATTAATTTGATAGTTAATTCATATGCAATAAATTGAAACCTGATAAAGACATGATAACTACTAGCTAGCACATGGCATGTAAATACTTTGTGCATGTAAATACTTTGGTTTTTCAGTTATTCTCCTGGGCAATCCACAAATTTGGAAATGAGATATCTACAGTATATATATATGTGTGATCTATATACCTAATTGAATCCAACATTTTTAATGATAAGAGTTGTTTGGGAATTTTGAATTGCAAAGGTGGGGGACCAATTTTATTCTTTTTTGTTGGCTACAATTTTCTTCCCAAGATTTTCCACAAATAATCTTCCAACTCAGTTTTGGACAAACGGAAATTATGTCTTACTGACTTTATGCTTTTGTCTATAAAATTTTGGTTAACCTGTAGGTAGGTAAAGTTTCTCATAAGTTATTAATTTTTTTTAGTCAAATTGTGTATATATAAATATCAGCTATTAGATGATTAATACATATATTCAGTATATTAAATTATTTAATAAATTTCAATACATTTTATTGTTAGGTATAAATTATGATAAATATGTATAAATTATAGGCTCAATTACTCAAAAACCTCCCACTTTTAGATTTTTCTTTCAATTGCACCCTAAGATAGGGGGAAACTCCAATTTATCCTAATTTGCCTTTTTGTGTGTCAGCCCTAAATTGAATTTTTATATCGATTTTATTACTATAAGGATGAAGATATTTAAAACAACTAAATTTAAAAATAAAGTATAATCTTTTCTACTTAAACAAATTCAAAAAAATCATTTGACTTACAAAAATTTAAATAAACCATAAGTAAATTATATCTATTTAATTTTTTATCTTTTTTTAAATTATTAAAACAAATGCCGGCATGTCAATGCTTCCAACTCCGAATCCAACATCGTGAACCTTCGAACCTGCCGCCACCTGTCTTCTATGGACCCGCCGTCGTCGAACCTGTCGTCGTCCATCTTGCTCGACATCCTTCCATGAAAGGAGACGAGCAGATATTTCTTCCATGGAAGGAGGATGAGCATATATGCTCATTCTCCATGAGAGGACGAGGAGACCTTGCTCGTCCTCCATGAAAGATGACGGCAGATGGTGGCGGATCCGAGGAAGACAGTGGCGAATTTAAAGGCGTTTTGATGATGTTTATTAATTTAAGAGATTATTTTTATTATTATCAATTTAAAATTGTGGAGAAGAAGAGTTTTTACTATATTTATAAGATTAAAAAAAAATTAAAATATATGCTAAATATATCAGAGTTTTTTGAATTTTATCCAATTGAAAAAGGTCAATTTGATGATTTAGAGTACAGTTGAAATAGACAAAGACAAACCGGGATAAAATTGGTATTTTTCCAACATTATGGCGCAATTGAAAAAATTCTAAATCTGGGAGATTTCTGAATTAACCCTAATTATATTATAGTATTGCTGAACCTATTTATAAATGGGTTTTTTTTAACAAGTACCGTTCATGTGTTAAAATATCTTAAATTTTATTAGGGAAAAAACGAAAGTTGGAAAATAAAGTTTCCAACTTTGTTTTTTGCAAAAATATACTTTGTTAATTATAAAAATACAGTAACTATTATAAAAAGAATGTAGTTAAATGAAAATAAAGACTCTCTTATAAATAAGATCTTTTTAAATAAATTAGATATTTTCAATTAAAATCTTTGTAAATGAAATCAATTAATATCTTTCTAAAATAAAGTAATTAAAGATCTTTTCATATAAATTTAATTTAAATTTTTCGAAAATTAAATTTAAACAAAATCAATGATAATATTTTGTAAACGTTTATTTGAAAATTATGATTCACTTTTAAATAAAAATCACGGTTCGCTTTTTTAAATCTCAAAAATATGATTTTGGTTAACCAACGGTATATACCAATAAGTTACTAACGATATACTAAAAAATAATTTATGTTTCAAGCGCACAATTTAAATTTACTAAAAAAAGTGTTAAAAATTAATTAACTATAAGTTTATCACCGATTTACTCACAGTTCACTAACGGTATCTTAAAAACAATTTTTTTAAATTACTGTTTGTTTAAAATAGACAATTCAAATTTATCAACGATTTACTAGCGATTGGTTAACGATATATTCAAAATAAAATTTATTACAAACTTACCAACGGTTAACCCAAGTTTTACTAATAGTGTACTAAAAATAAAATTATTGGTGTACCATTAATAAACCACTGGTTAACCAACAAACCAATACAAAAAGTGAAAAAGAATTACATTTAAAAAATCAAGAGCATCATTGCAAAACAGTCAAAGGTTTACCAAAGGCTAACTATTGAGTAACCAACATTCAAAATATTACAGGTACATAAAGTGAAAACAAAAACAAGAAAAAGACATGAAAAAAAAATTAAGAGTATCATTGTATAACAACTGCCGCCTCCGTCGAAAAAGTAGAATAACCGCCGCCTCCATTACAAAACAACGTCGTCACCTCATTTAGAAAAGCAAATCTTGAATAATAAACAAAATAAGAAAAGGAGAACTGGAATAACTCCGCCGCCTCCTGCATCCTTCACGCCCACCCTTCCTCCTTCTATCATAATTGCTTCACGACCTAACTCCTCCTCCTCCTTCCAAACGAATCTCCTTCATACCTAATTTCAGCAAAATCGTTGCGAGCCACCGAAAATAAATTTTGAAAAAATTTAAAAATTTATTTTGAAAAAATCTAAGAATTTATTTGAACTTTTTACCTTGCATTCGCCAAGGTGGCATACGTGTGGTATGCCTTGTCAGTGCCACATATGTGCCACATATGCAAAATCAATTCAAAACTGAAACTTGGGTAAAATTGAAACGAAATCATGCATTTCAAGACAAATTGGATAAAATTGAAAGATTTGGACTTTTGTGAAACTTTCTTCAAAATTTGGTCTTTTTTGGAGATTTGACCTATTATAAAATGGATGTAGCTCAATTAAAACCCAATACATGTTGAATTCTGCAGAATCAAAATCTCATTTCCTTCATAGAGAATTATAAAAAATTTAAAGTTTAATTGTGTAAAAAAATCACAAATTTTAGCGTGTTTTGCAAATTTAACATAAATTTTTAATTTTGGTAAATTAATATACAAATTTTTAGTTTTTTAAAATTTTTACACCAATTAATTTTTCTTCATAAAAGTAGAGAAAAATGCTGATGTGTACATCAGAATAACCACTGTTCCGGCATCCACATCGGTATTTTTTTACGGAAAATTAATCAATGCTAAAATTTCTAAAAAAATCAAGAGTTTGTATATTAATTTGCCAAAACTGAAAGTTTATGTTAAATTTGCAAAATACGCTAAAATTTGTGATTTTTTTACGCTATCAAGCCAAAATTTAAAGCCTAACGATAGGAGTTTAAAATATGGGAACAACGTCAAATCTAGCAAGTTCAAATTTGTATATTTTTGAAAAGTAATTAATTAAAGTTAAAATCTATATATTTGTAATTAAGTATTTTTGTAAATTTGAAAAATTATGTGTAAAAAAAGAGTTAGCCCCAATATCTTGTACTTATTTGGGTTTTTTAGATAAATACCAAAAAAAGATAAAATATTCTCAATAATACTACCTCAAAGTTTTTTTTTTGAGAAATACAATCTGTACTTTTTTTTTTTGCAAAAATGATTTTTGTTATTCTCATAAATACTTTTTTTAATCTCAGGAATACGTTTTTTGTTATCCAGCGGTATACCAACACCGTTGGTTAACAAAAAAAAAACTATTTCAAATTCAAACCTGCATTTTTATTAAACTAGTTGAAAATTCTATTATAAACCCCTCCCCTTCATCACCGCAACAGCAACCGTCAAATAAAACCTAAATCGTCTTTTTTAGAATCTAAAATTATTGATTAACCATTTGTTAACCAACATGGTACTAAAAATAAGGTCATTGGTGTACCATTAGTACACCATTGGTTAACTAGCAATAAACATAAAATTCAGCAACTGTTTGCTAATGATTTTACTAATGATATATTCAAAATAAAAATACAGGTCACCTAACGGTTTACCCAATGTTAACCATTGGTTACCCAACATTCAAAAATATTACAATTCTCACAAACATTTCTTCAAACACCTAGAGTGCAACACACTAAAATCGAACCACAAACATAAAATTCAGTAACTGTTTACTAACGATTTCATTAATGATTTATTCAAAATAAAAATTACAGGTTATCTAACGGTTTACCCAATGTTAACCATTGGTTACCCCAACACCCAAAAATATTACAATTCTCACAAGCATTTCTTCAAACACCTAGAGTGTAACATGCTGTGCAACACAAAAAAATCAAACCACAATGACATAAACATCATCGTTCAGAAAATAAAAATAAGAATTAAAACAATACACAAAATATTGATTCGATTTTAGAGTGCAACATGCTGTGCAACACAAAAAATTTGAACCACAAACATAAAATTCAGTAACAGTTTATTAACGATTTCATTAATGATATATTCAAAATAAAATTTATTGCAAGTTAACCAATGGTTTACCCAATGTTAACCATTGGTTATTCAACACCCAAAACATTACATACATTAACTCATAAGCATTTCTTCAAACACTAAGAGTGCAGGCTGTGCAACACCAAAAAATCGCGTCTGCTCATTTCTAAATTTTAAAATCAAAGTAATTTGCTAAAAAATCAAAACAAAAATCTTAAAAAACCCTAAAAATTATACAAACAGAAGAATTATATAATGTTTGCCTGCCTAAATCTAATTGCAGCAGCTCCTAACTCATGCCCAGGAGAATTAATGTGGTATACGCTCAATTAATTCATTATCAAAACTCATATGAATTATGCCATCTTTAATTTCTCCTTCTTCTTCCGATTAAACTCCGGCGAAGCAACGACTTCTCCTTTTTCTTCAAAAGGAACGACAATTCCTCATCTTCTAGTCACAGAAACAAGTTCGGCCACGACAACTTGTTTTTTTTTTTCAAGATATGCGGCAACCGTTTGTCCCTCCGTTTCATCACCGACGCAGTAGTTGGGTTTCCAAACTGACAGCAACTTTTTTTCTGTCTTTTCAAGATTAGGATTTGAGATGATAAAGTTAGGGTTTGAGAGGATGAAGAGATTATGTTGGCTGCTCTGAAATCAAGATAAAAAGAATTTAGAGGAGTAATGGTATTTGTCAAAAAGCAAAAGTATAAAATCAAAAACAAAAAAAACAAAATGTATATGTCTAAAACCAAACTTAGCATTGTAATTTTGAGATTATTTAGGGTAATTCCCGTTTTTTGTGTAATTAAATCTACTTATTTTGTAGTTTTGTAGTGTGGAGTGTGAGTTCTATTCTAATGAGGAATTTGCACAAAACACTCCTTTTTTTAACTTATTTGTTCTAAATACCTCAATTTCAAAAATTTACTTTTTTTACTCTATTTTTCTATTATTTTTAGTTGTACCTCAATTAGCAAAATAACTTATTTGTATTTTTACTCTCCTTCTTTTAAACACATGCATATCTCATTTTTCTTTTTTTTTCTCTCCTTTTACTCTTTCCTCTTTCTTCTTTCTTTTTTCGTTTTTTTTCTTTTCTCTCTCCTTTTTCTCTTTCTTCCTTCTCATTTTTTTCTCTCTCACTTCTTTTCCTCTCTTTTCTTCTTCTTCTTTTTCTTCTTCTTCTTCTTCTTCTTCTTCTTCTTCTTCTTCTTCTTCTTCTTCTTCTTCTTTCCTCTGCAACTTTTTTTTTTCTTCGTTTTTCTTAAATCTGCTTTTTCTATTTTCCACATTATACAAATGAACTCCAAGACAAAGAAATTTGAATAAAAAAAGAGTTTAAGAGATAATATGATGGTGATAGATGAGAAAGTTCTTCTTCTTCTACTACTTTTTTCTTTCTATGTTGTTTTAAATTATTTTAGCATCGTTTTTTGGAATTTTTTACAACTTTTTTTGAAAAAATCGTAATGTTCTTCATTAATGATATTTTGACCTGGCTTTCAAATGTTTTAAATTAATTTTAGAAATCGTTTGAAACTGTTTTCTCGAAACTGTTTTATACTGTTCGAAACCTTTGTAAACGGTTTGAAACTGTTTTATACTGTTTCAAACTGTTATTTTTTAAACTGTTTGAAAATGTTTTTTAGAAACTGTTTTAGACTGTTTGAGATCTTTGGAAACGGTTTGCAACTGTTTTATACTGTTTGAAACCTTTGTAAACGTTTTGAAACTGTTATTTTTTACGTAAACGGTTTGAAACTGTTTGATACTATTTGAAACTGTTATTTTATGAACCATTGAAAAGTATTTTTTAGAATCTGTTTTAGACAGTTTGAGACCTTTGTAAACGGTTTGAAATTGTTTTATACTGTTCGAAACTGTTTTTTGAAACTGTTTGAAATTGTTATTTTTTAGACTGTTTAAAAGCGTTTTTTAGAAACTGTTTTAGACTGTTTGAAACCTTTGTAAACGGTTTGAAACCGTAATTGAAACTGTACTTGAAACCGTTTGAAATTTTTTTTAATAGATTTTTAATGAGAACAAATAAATTAATAATTTACAGTTTTCTTTGTTTTTTAAGAAAGTTATGATCGTTAGATTTGAATTCGAAGTGAAATTTGAAGCTATTTAATTAGGAATTAAAAATTCGAGCGGATCGAAATTAAATTTGAAAGTCACAATAAATTTTTAAAAAGTAATGATAGAATTAGAGAAATTAATTTGTTGAATTGTTATGAGCTGAAGATTTTAAATTGAATTGTTGCTTTGTTGTTTTTTTTCTCTTTAAATGAGCTGAGAAGAGAAGAAAAAGAAGAAGAAGAAACTTTGAATAAAGTGTCTTAGGTATAAGTGGAGTATAAAAAATAAAGAGCAGAGTAAAAAAATAAAGAGAAATTTAGAAAAAATACTCATATTTTAAAAATATTTGTAAAACGTACCTCACCGCTGAAAAGTTAAACAAAATACTCTTTTTTTTTCCATGTTTATGTTTTTGCTCTAATATATTTATTATTTATTTATTTACTCCATATAGTTTTTAATAATACTCTGTAACTTTTTAATTTTTATTTCTTTACTTTTCTTTCTCCTTCATTCTCTCGTCTTCACTTAGGTCTTCTACTATAACTTCTTCGTTCGCCGTTGCCGGTAACAATCTCCATATCACCACCGCAAACATCCATAGAAAGAACAGCGATCACGACCGGTAGAAGGTAAAGCAGTAGCAACCGGCGGGATCCCCATCGTTTCCTTCTTTCCTCGATAGTGCCGCCTCTAACGCCGCCTCCGCTGTCGTCCTTATGGTCACCGCTCTTGTTTAAAATTGGATCTAGAGATTTTTTTTCTTTTTCTGTTATTCAGATTCGTTGGCTCTATTATTTTTAAAATTTTCTTTCAATTTTTTTTCATGAATGTCATAAAATTATTCTCACCCTTTGAATATGCTAATTGTAATTGATTTTTCACGTATTAATACGATTAATTTGTTTCTTTTTACCTTTATGATGAACCTTTGCCAATCATTGATTGTTAATATGTTTTTATGTAATCATTTGCTTTGCATTTATTGGGTCTATTGATTGAAGAAGATTTATTGTATCTTTTGATTTTATTGGATTTTATAGTTCATTTGGGGTTTGTGTGGTCTGTGTATTTCATGCTCTGCAGATTCATTTAATGCTTATGAAGTGGTTTAAGGTACATCACTTACCGATTCATTCTTTTTTTAGTCTATTAATGATTTAGATTATTACATGATGATAAAGTCATGTGCGAGCTATCTTATATTGTTTGTGACAGAAGGAATGAACAAAGTATAATGGAGGATCAAAAGAAACATGAGATTCCAATAGCATTGAATTTTTTGAATTGATTTTGCAGGCCTTTGATTATAGAGATAATGAATTTTTTGATTAGACGGTAGAATTGCAATGTACGATAAAATTATATAAATATTATGATTATGCTATGATAACATTATGATAGGTTCATGATAATACTATAAAAATAGTATAAAAATGTTATTTAATTTATGTAAAATAAATGCACAATTATGATAAGATTATGCAGATATTATAATAAGGTTATGGTAATATTATGATAAAATTAATGATAAAATATGTAAAAATAATGTTATATTATACGATTATGATATAAGTATCACTGCTTATCATGTAATTATCACAACATTGCAAAAAAAAGATTTTATATAGAAAATATTGTTTGATTATCATATCGTTATCATAACATTACCATGTCGTTATCATAACATTATCATATTATACCGAGATGATAATATTTGTGGTACCTATATGATAATGTTATGATAATGTCTATGATAATGTATGATAAAATAGTATCTGATTATCATATTAATATCACTACATTATTATGTCGTTATCATAACACTGCAGTATGATAACTAGATGATAATGAAGTATGGTAATGTTATGATAATTGGATGATAGCGTACGTGAAAATATAGTTACAAAAAGATTTATGATACCAGTGATAAGCAAATGATAACAAAATATTAAAGTTATGATAATAGTATGATAATATGATACATATATAGAAAAAAATTACAGAAAAATTATAATAACGAGATGATAATATGAAGATAATAGTATGATAATATAATACCTGCATGAAAAAAAATTACACAAAAATATGATAACGAGATGATAATATAAAGATAATAGTATGATAAGGTTTTACGATAATAAAATGCTAATATTATGATAATATGACACATGCATGAAAAAAATTACAGAAAAATTATGAACGAGATGATAATGTGATGATACCTATATTATGAAAAAATTATAATAATGATATGCTAATATTATGATAAACCTATGATAATATCATGATAAGTAAAATATTAAATAAATAGTAGTACATAATAATATATTAAATAAATAGTAGTATATAATTTAAAATTAATAAAAAATATATATTTTAATTAAAAATAATTTATTTATAATATGATAATATTACTGATAAAATTATAATAATATTTTGATAAAGTGATGATAGAGTACGTAAAATAATTTTATTATTAATTTTATCATAATATTATGATAATAATATGATAATATTATGATAAGATTATGATAATATTATGACAATGTTGTTGATGTTATTATGATAATGTTGACCCATAAATTTTGGCCCATAAAATAAATTGGGCTTAATATTATTGGACTTTTAAATATATTTAATAATTTAAAATTAATTATTAAATAAAGTCTAAATAATATTAAATGAATCATTTGGGGTAAGTCAATAAATCATACTTACCTAATATTAAAGAATATACTAATTTTTCTATTAGTCAAGTGAATATTCTCATTTAACTAATTAGAATAAATTAATTATTCTTTTCCAAATATAGAGATATGTGCATAAATACATATTCTCTACACTCCTATAAATAGGAGAGTCTTCACAACACAGAGAAGACAGACATAATTCTCTAGCCGCCGGAATTCTGCAAAAAAAGCAACATAGAAGCTCTGCATAATTTCTTCAAGCGACTACATCAAATCAAGCCTCCATATTCGAATCTCCATACGTTGTGTTCATCACCCGTCGAGGATTCAACCAAGTGATTACATATCAAATCAAGTCTTCAAATTAAATCTTCAAACGGCGTGTTCATCACTCGTCAACGGTTCAACAATTTTCTTCACCAAATCGAAGGAGATTCTACAACGGATTCAAGAACAAGCTTTATAAGCCCTTGATCCACAAATATTGAAGGAAAGCATCAAAGGATTTAATTTCTACACGTGTAGAAATTACCCCATAGAGATTGTACTCGCTTTTTGATTAAATTCAATAAAATTGACATTTGTGCATACTTTCTTATTTCTTAATTTCAGGACAAGAAATTCGTGTTAACGAATTTCTGGCACGCCCAGTGGGACATCTCTACTTTTCATCTCTTTCCTTCGCAAATTCAAAGAAACAACAACCAAGATCCATGACTTCAAGAAACAACAACTACGGTCGCCAATCCAAGGCACCAGTGCGTTTTACCGTCCGAAATACTACTGATGCTAGCCCTGGAGCGATAATCAAGGAGAGATTGGTTGAGGATATTTATGCCCGCACTCTTCCCCTTCTTCAAAAGATGTTTGTTTTCCAACCATCGGATGAAGAAGCTCCATCTCCAACTCAATCTCCACCAAAGGAAAAAGGAGATCCTAAGTCGCCATCAAGCAAGGATTCGCCAACCACTCCATATACGCTAACATCGCCAAAAGGTTCTTCTAATGTTATGAGCGTTATGATGACTAGCACTACTTCCTTGGAAGAACAAGTCGCTAAGATGAGTAAGGTGTTGGAGTCTCTTGCTGATTCCATTAAAGAAAAGGATGAGCAAATCTCCTTTTTGATGAAGAAGGTGGACAATTTAACTGATAAGGCGGTTGTCGTTTCTAAAACTCCACAATCACAAGAAGGGGATGATATTGCGAATATCTTTGCTCCTACTACCATGAATGGTACTTCTTCTAGTGATGCTTCAAAAGAGTCTCAGATTTCAACTACAAATGGTTCTATTCATGGAGATCAATTGAAGAATCTCATTAAGGAGGCTGTCAAAGATCAAGTTGAGAGTGGCACACAACCATCATATTCATATGCCAAACCCTATTCTCATAGGATTGACCTCAAGAAGATGCCCACAAGCTATCAACCTCCAAAGTTTCAACAGTTTGATGGCAAAGGCAATCCAAGACAACATGTAGCTCATTTTGTTGAGACATGCAACAACGCTGGTACTCATGGAGACTTGATGGTCAAGCAATTTGTTCGCTCCTTGAAAGGAAATGCTTTTGATTGGTACACAGATTTAGAGTCTGGCACAATTGATAGTTGGGAACAGTTGGAACGTGAGTTTCTAAATCGCTTCTATAGTACTCGTCGAATTGTTAGCATGATAGAGCTAACGAGTACACGTCAATGGAAAGATGAGGCTGTTATTGACTACATTCATAGATGGAGAAACTTGAGTCTTAACTGCAAATATCGTCTTTCAGAAGCATCCGCTCTAGATATGTGCATTCAAGGCATGCACTTTCAACTGCTCTACATTCTCCAAGGTATCAAGCCTAGAAGCTTCGAGGAGTTGGCAACTCGTGCACATGACATGGAGCTAACTATCGCCGCTGCGGGAACTCAAGGTTCAATGATAGAAGATCCCCAAAAGGGAAAAGAAAGACACGAGGCTCGTAAAGTGGGCAAAACATCAACAAAGGTTGAAGGGAAACATTCCATGGTTGTAACTACAACACCCTTCAAATTCACCAAGCATGAAAAGAAACAAGAAGGAAAGCCTCCTACCTTCAACCGTCAAGAAGTAAAGAAGAGTACTTTAAAGGAGCGACAAGAAAAAGTTTACCCTTTCAATGACTCTGACGTTTCTAAAATGTTGGATGACTTGCTTGAGGCTAATCTCATCCAATTGCCGGAAATGAAGCGTCCCGAAGAGGCTGACAAAGTGAATGACCCAAACTATTGCAAGTATCATCGACTTATTAGTCATCCACACCAAAAGTGTTTTGTCTTAAAAGATAAAATTATGCGACTGCATGAAAGGGGTGATGTAGTCTTTGATGAAGATACTGCAACTTCTAACGTAACCACAATTATGAATGAGAGTTCCTACGTTGTGGCTTTATAGTTTGGAGATTTTGAACCAGTAGAAGCATGGATACAATCTTCCCCTAATGAATATGCATCTCATTCTCTA
Source organism: Mercurialis annua (assembly GCF_937616625.2). Lineage (NCBI taxonomy): Eukaryota > Viridiplantae > Streptophyta > Magnoliopsida > Malpighiales > Euphorbiaceae > Mercurialis > Mercurialis annua. Next base: position 48,721,627 of record NC_065570.1, on the reverse strand, counting down.
CAAGTATCAAGTGGCGACTCGCACCTTTCTGGGGGCATCAACATTCAAGACGGGGAGATTGAAGACAATTCTGATGAAGGATGGACTCTTGTCACTCATCGGAAAGGTAGAAAGAAGAAGGCACAACTGCCTAAAGCGGCTCCAATAAGGTCTAAGATGATAAAGATCAGAACTGTTAAAAGATCAACCTCTTCAAAAGTAGTAAAGGAAAAGTTGATTTTGACAAAGAATGAAGACGACGTCACACAAAAGCCAAGAGGGCCCATAACTCTCAAAGAATTTATGCCAAAGCAATTTCTACAAATCAATGAAGTTTTTCCATGCTACCATGTTGACGAAGAAGATCATGATGGTATTGAAGAAGAGTTAAAATCTGAGTGCAAAGGACCCGACTTTAGTCCTTGTACGGCTAAGATATGCTTCACTGACGAGGACTTATTTCTTGGTTCTAAGCCTCATAACCGTCCACTATTTGTTTAAGGTTTTATTCTAAAACAAATGATCAATAGAATCTTGATAGACGATGGATCTGCTGTCAATATCTTGCCTCTAAAGACCACGAAAGAGTTAGGCATACCTATGGATGATCTTTTCAAGAGTCGTTTGGTAATTCAAGGCTTCAATCAAGGAGGTCAAAAGACTCTTGGGAAGATTAGGCTTGCAATGACAATGGATGATATGGAGTCAAATGCATTATTCCATGTGATTGATGCAAGGACTACTTACAAAATGTTGTTGGGAAGGCCGTGGATACATGAGAATGGTGTAGTTTCGTCCACACTTCATCAATGTTTTAAGTATTGTCGAGATGGACAAGTGAAAAGGATAGATGCTGATTCTAAACCTTTTACAATGGCAGAGTCTTACTTCGCCGATGCAAAATTTTATAATGACTCGTCTACAAATGACGATGAATCTTGTAAAGAAGCATATGTCAAAGAAGATTATGGAAAGGAAGCTGATATCCCTGCATGCACATCTTCTCCACCTGTTTGTGCGCCTCATGAAGCATTCAAGAAGGGGGTACAAGCGCCGAATGCACATGAAGTAGAAAAGATGATCAAAGGCCTGAAAGATTTAACTCTCCCAGTTACAGGTTTAGCATCTTCTAGTGTTTGCAAGTTTCCCTCAGAAGAAGCTCCAAAGCCATCACAACCTTCTATAATAAAGCATGGTGTTCTGCCGACTAAAAGAGCGAATGGATTTGATCCAAACGCTTATAAATTGTTGTCTAAAGCAGGGTATGGACAAAAGAATACCTTTCTCCTAGCAAAGGAAGAAACATGTGATGACTATGAAAATGAAGGAAGTATGAAGAAACCTCAAAGGGTGTGGAAAGAGAAAAGCCAACCTATAGGTTCTAAGGCCGGTCTTGGATACAATACTTGTCAGCCATTGCGCCTGAAAATTCGCAAGGAAAATGCACAACATATCACCATTGAAGAACTTGAAGAGAAACAAAATAATGAAGTGTCTACATCGAGAACTTCAGTTTTTAATCGCCTCGGAAGTCTTCCCAATTGTGTATCTGTTTTTGACAGGATTGGAGACCAAAAGGATGTCAATCTGCAAATTCAGAGAACTTCAGTGCACAAAAGGCTTGGAGTTTCAAATAAGTGGAAGTCTAAAGAAAATAAAAACTATGCCGTTGATTCGAAGGACGTATGCAGCAAGTTTCCATCCCGCATGAAAAGATGTACTAAATGGGTGGTATCAACAGGTGATGTGCTAAAAGGAAAAAAACATACGGTAGTAATCACTTGCCAAAACCCTCATTCACGCATAGAGAGTGATGAAGTGGAGAATGCAACCGTCAACCATGTTAGTATTGTAAATGATGATGAGGAGATTGAAGAAGTTGTCGAAGATGCTCCTCCTACATTCGAAGAAGGAAACAAGGCAGTTGTTGACGAGCTAAAAGAAGTCAATCTTGGAACAATTGAAGATCCTCGCCCCACCTTTTTAAGTGCTAATTTATCAACTAAAGAGGAGAATGATTATGTCAAACTACTCTTAGAATTTCGAGACATTTTTGCATGGAAATATACAGAAATGCCAGGGCTTGATCCAGAAGTTACTGTTCATCATTTGGCTGTAAGGCAAAGAGCTAAAGTGGTCAAACAAGCTCAACGACGTTTTGGTCCAGAGTTGATTCCACAAATTGAAAATGAGGTTAATAAACTCATTGATGCTAAATTCATTGAGGAGGTCAAGTATCCTACTTGGGTCTCCAATATTGTGCCAGTAAGAAAGAAGAATGGGCAAATCCGAGTTTGTGTAGATTTCAGAGATCTAAATAATGCATGCCAAAAGGATGATTTTCCATTGCCTATTCCCGAGATCATGATTGATGCTACAACTGGCCATGAAATTCAATCATTCTTGGATGGCTCATCTGGATACAACCAAATTCCTATGTCACAAAAGGATCAAGCAAAGACTGCATTTCGTACCCCAAAAGGTATATTTTGCTATAAAGTCATGCCTTTTGGTTTGAAAAATGCGGGTGCCACTTATCAACGAGCTATGCAAAAGATATTTGACGACATGCTCCATAAGCATGTAGAATGCTATGTCGATGATCTTATCGTGAAAACAAAGAGAAAGGATGATCATCTCGAAGATCTAAGAAAAGTTTTTGAGAGATTGAGGAAATATCAATTAAGGATGAATCCTTTGAAGTGTGCCTTTGGAGTATCAGCTGGAAAGTTTTTAGGCTTCATTGTGCGACATCGAGGAATTGAGATCGATCAATCTAAAATAGAGGCCATTTTGAAGATGCCAGAGCCAAGAAACGTGCATGAACTCAAAAGCTTACAAGGAAAATTGGCTTATATTCGCCGGTTCATATCCAATCTAGCTGGTCGTTGTCAACCATTTCATAGGTTGATGAAAAAGGACATTCCTTTCCAATGGGACCAAGCGTGTAGTAATGCTTTTGAGTGCATTAAGAAGTATTTGCTGAATCCTCCAGTTTTGCAAGCGCCGGTTCCAAGTCGTCCTTTAATCCTCTACACTGCAGCTCAAGAGCGTTCATTAGGAGTTCTACTTGCACAAGAAAATGATGAAGGCAAAGAAAGTGCACTTTACTATCTTAGCAGAACTTTAAATGGGGCTGAGTTAAATTACACCCCAATTGAGAAGATGTGTTTGGCATTGATGTTTGCAATTAAGAAACTCAGACACTATCTACAAGCTCATCAAATTCGATTGATCTCTAAAGCTGATCCAATCAAGTACATCATGTCAAAACCAGTTCTTTCGGGAAGATTGGCAAAATGGGCTCTTCTGCTACAAGAATTTGATATAAGCCACGTCTCTCAAAAAGCAATTAAGGGTCAAGCACTTGCAGATTTTCTAGCAGATCATCCCATTCCAGATAATTGGGAGTTCTCTGATGACTTGCCAGATGAGGATGTATTTCTCATTCAAAACTCGCCTTGGAAGATGTACTTTGATGGAGCTGCTCGTCAAGATGGTGCAGGGGCCGGTGTCGTGTTCATCTCTCCTGAAGGGGAAGTTCTCCCATATGCTTTCAACTTCTCACAGAATTGCTCAAATAATGTAGCTGAATATCAAGCATTGATACTGGGTCTTGATGTGGCGATTGAGACGAACATCGATCATATCAATGTGTTTGGAGATTCGGAATTGGTGGTCAACCAACTTCTTTCAATTTATGAGGTAAAGAAACCGGAGTTGATGCCCTACTTTCAACATGCTAATAGACAAATCGAGAGGTTTGATAGCATCAACATTGAACATGTACCTAGAAAAGAAAATAAGCAAGCAGATGCATTGGCCAATCTTGCAGCAACTTTAACCCTTTCAGTGTTGGGTTTTATTGGTTCATAACGCAGCGGAATTTCAAAAATTTATCTAAAAACCCAAACCAAGATCCATGTAATTCGAATTAAACAGAACAATTACTTACTTATATGTCGAATTCAACAGCAATGTAGGAAGGAAGGAGGTGGTTCACTTTGGTGATACCTGGCCTCGGATTAGAAACGCCTCCAAAAGAACGCGTCCTCTACGAGTATCCACACGAACAGACCTTAGCCAAAACTAGTGCTTGTGTGCTAGCACTATTGCTTCACAAGCAATTTCGAATTTTAGTGATTTAGTGAATAATGAATTTCGTCATCCTCAAACCAACTGCTTAATGAGTATTTATAGTGATAAATAACACTAGGGTTTGAGACAAATTCGAATTTCAATCTCATTGCAATTCTACAAGTTTATGTTTATCAAAAACTCCTTTTTGATAATTATCCATATATATTAATTACTATATTTATTATCTTCCAAAAAATAATAAATTAAGGAAAACACTTATCCTTAAATTTCGAATTAATATATATATTTATTAATATATATATATTACGAATTATATATATATATATATATATATATATATATATATATAATTAATCACTTAATCGCATTGGGCTTGTACAACCCATAACTGTTTTGGGCCTGTTCTTAGTGTGCGACCCTGTAGGTTCATATAACGTTGGCAGTAGGCTCGAAATCCCTATTTCAGCCCACAAGTCATAAGTGGCCTCTAGCAAGACATTATGACTACCCAAGTTATATGAATATCGATAATCCGATTTAACCATTTACAATAATATTTTAATCCCTTTGTCTCTCGATATCCAGATTGAATATAAGGCATAGTTATGTCATCCTTATAACATTCAATCATTAGTTTCTTGACTCTAAGTAGACTGAAAATGATAACTTCTTATCAATTAGCATGGCCATGCATTTACTTCAGTCTATCTTCTTCAAGGGGCCCATAGATATCTTACTCAAATAAATGAGGGACAAATTCCTTCTCAGTCACTCACATTTCTCACATAGTTACTTTCATATCCAATGACAATCTATTCCATTATCCTGTTAAAGATAATGTAAGACTGTATCAAAATATGAAATAGCTATGTAGAAATCCATGATGATTTCAAGGTCAAAGGATTATACTAATAGAACTGTAATGAGAATTACTTATGACAGTGATCTATGTAGTATTCTCACAGTGGGTCATCCAGTGCCTTATTTCTCAAATAGCACCTATGATTTGACTTAATATCTCATATACATGATTAGTAAAACATAATCATCAGTCAACATCATACTAGTCTCAATGTTCTATTAAGACTAGGGATAGATGGTATATAATTCTTTTATTAAACCTAAGGGTTCTACTATCAAGTCACATACTCGATGACCTTAGAAAGAATTAACCATTCAAGTATTTTAATCATTAATATAAAATGATAAAAACTGCCAATCAATAAATAATAAAATGATAAAGTCAAAACATGGTCAAACATGATTGACCTAGTGCATATCACTAACATTCAGACACGGAAGTTCAAGTACCTGTTTGTAAAAGGTGGGTTGTTCCGGAGTTCATATTTGATAATGATGGGGGTGACTGTGAGCAGGTAAGTTTTGCCTCTGTTTATGAAATTGAAAGAGAAGATTGGCGCCAACCTTTGATCGACTACTTAGAGCATGGAAGACTACCTGACGAATCAAAGCACAAGGCAGAAGTAAAACGAAGATCATCTCGCTTTGTTTACTTTAAAGATACTCTTTATCGTCGCTCTTTTGATGATATCTGGTTACGGTGTCTGGATGATGAAGAAGCCACAAAGGCGTTGGAAGAAGCGCACTCGGGGGTGTGTGGGGCCCATCAATCAGGGCCTAAGTTGCACTTTCATATCAAAAGGATGGGATATTATTGGCCTACAATGGTAAAAGACTGCATGGAGTATGCTAAGAAGTGCCAAGGATGTCAATTCTATGGGAATATCATTCGTCAACCTCCTGAGCCGCTTCATCCAACTGTTGCTTCTTGGCCTTTTGATGCTTGGGGATTAGATGTTGTTGGTCCTTTGCCTAAAAGTTCAGGAGGGCATCTCTACATACTAGCTGCAACTGACTACTTCTCCAAATGGGCTGAAGCCGTAGCGCTCAAGGAAGTCAAGAAAGAAGTGGTAGTGAACTTCATAAAGAACTACATCATCTTTCGACATGGCACTCCGCGTTACATCATCACAGATAATGGAAAAGAGTTCTCCAATAAGGCTATGGACAAGTTATGTGTGGAATTCAAATTCAAACAATACAACTCATCCATGTATAATGCACCAGCCAACGGTCTTGCAGAAGCTTCCAACAAAACCTTATGCAGTTTGCTTAAGAAGAATGTGAGCCGCACTATAGAGATTGACATGAAAGGCTAGGAGAAGCTTTATGTGCTTATCGTACCACACATAGAACGGCAACCGGGGCGACTCCATATTCACTTGTGTATGGCACTGAAGCTGTACTACCATTAGAATGTCAAGTTCCATCTCTGAGGATCGCCATCCAAGAAGGCCTCTCTAGCGATGAAAATGCACGCTTGCGCCTTGAAGAATTGGAAGCTCTTGATGAGAAGAGGTTGGAAGCACAACAAAGATTGGAGTGTTATCAAGCTCGAATGTCAAAGGCCTTTAACAAGAAGGTGCGCCCGCGCTCTTTTCAACTTGGAGATTTAGTTCTTGCAATAAGAAGACCTATAATCATCTCACGCCGAATGGGAAACAAATTCCTTTCAAATTGGGATGGCCCTTATGTTGTTCAAGAAGTTTACTCTAATGGTGCATACAAGATTGTTGATCAAGATGGACTACGTATTGGACCAATCAACGGAAAGTTCTTGAAGAAGTACTATGCTTGAAGCTCGGCGACGCTCCTGGCCCGCATGAGCTAAAACTGTGCACGGCTCTCCCCTAAAAAAAATTGTACTTGAACTACGTTTGACTTGATCTTTCGCGAGAAAGTACGTAGGCAGCTTGAATCACACCAAGTTCAGTCATAACAAAAAAAAAATCAATCAAAAAAAATTCTAAAGTCTTGAACTACGTTTGGCTTGATCTTTCGCAAGAAAGTACGTAGGCAGCTTGAATCATATCAAGTTCAGTCACAACCAAAAAAAAAAGTTCATTCAAATAAAAAAAAATTGTTCAAAACACTCCAATATATTAAAAGACATGTGCATTGATAAGATAAATATAAAAGAGAGGATCTGAAGAAGAAAATATAAGTCTTATTAAATGATCAAAGGAGTCTTATTACATAAACATAAGACAAAATAAAGGAAATGCATCAAATGACAAAAACAAAAGAATAAGATCTAAGGTGACCATTGAAAATGGTTAAAATCATCAAAGTTTGCTTCCAATAAGCTTTCAAGCTCTTGTAGCTTAGCTTCATCATTTGGATCATGAACTGAAGCAACCTCAACATGGGAAATCTCATCACGGGTCTTCGAAGCATTTTCTTGATTATCTTGAATCTTCTTCTCGACCACCTCTAAGGACGACTCGAGCTTTTTCAGTTCCTCTTTAGCTTCATCAATCCTGGTTTGCAAAGTGGAACGATCATTGACAGCTTCATTCTCAACTGCGATAAAAGCATCCAGTTTTCCTTGAAGCCTCTCAAGTTCTTTATCTCGAACATTCACTGACATGCTAGAATGAAGTTCAGATTTTTTCTTGTTTACTTCTCTAATATTTTGAAGAAGACTATTGAGGCGTTCTTTTAGAATCGATGTGTCAAGACTCTCATACTTCTTCATCATATCAAGAAAAGTAGATATAGCTTCGGCCATTGAAGGAATCTCTGATAAAGGCGTAGTAATGAGTCTTTTTTGTAGCGCTTCCCAAGATAAAGTGGCTACTTGACGTTCAAAGCAAAGAAACATGTCAGCACCACATAGTTGAGTCTTCTCAAAAGCGTTACGCTTATCCTTTGGTGCGACCTCCTTTTGTTGTTCCAAAGCATTCTCCTCTAAAGGAGTAGTGTTATCAACTAGAATCGCATGTGAGGGTTGTATGAAGTTTGTGTGATGACCATCTTCTAATGCTCTAGCCACTAACTTGAAAGATTCAGAGCTGAGTGTTGTGTCTTCTATGTCTCCATATTCTTCACAATTGCTTTCAAAGTTTAGATCATGGAGATCGAGCTTCAACATAGAAAAAGAAGAGGTGATGAGTAAAATAGTATATAAAAAAAAGTTTATAAAGACAAAGTTAAATTATAAACATTACCAATTTGTCGCATTGCGGAAATGAACCACTTGGGATGCTACCAAAATCCTTAGGATCCCCAGGAATCCACAACTTAGTCGTCTTTTGCCTATTCCAATGCCGGTCAGAGTCATCTTGATCAGTTCCTTCGAAATCCAGACGGTCTTGATCCATGTCCTTGATGCCATCCTCAAATGTATGAGTAGAATCATTATTCTTTGAAGGAGTCCTCTTTTCTGCTCGACTTCCAGAAGAAACTTCATAAGCCCTTGCTTGTGTTGTGCGCTTCTTTGTTGCTCCTATCGGTGCACAAGTAGACGCAACATCAATAATTTCATTGGTGGCGGCTTCAGAAATCTTCTCTCCTGCATTCTTGGTTTTCAATTTGATGACTAGCCTTGATTCTTTTACTGGTGTCTTTAGCCATTTTCTAGACCACCAATCAAAGTAATCTTTGGTGACAAAAGTTTTCCCATCATCAGGAACCATAGGAAGCTTTATTCTCGCTAGAGTCGAAGATCTAGTGCAAGATTGCCAAAGACGAACTATTTGATCCAAATTCAAGCCCTCCAAGTGTTGTTTAAGATCACCGGGAATGTCTTGGCAAAATCCGAATTGTCTGCTGAATCGATGAGGACTGTATGGTTCATATATGTAGACATGATCAAGGCGTGCAACCAAATAACTCGATCTAAGACTAGCAAGGATTGAAAGAAGGAATAATGAGCTGCGACGGATTTCTAAATAGAGCAAGGGCAGCCGAATCTTCAAAAGTACGAGCCATTCTCTCACCAGCATAAGAGGTCATCAAGGGAACTCGTTCGCGATTGGAAATAAAATGCGTCTCAAATCGATGAGCAAGCCATCCATAAACATAATGAGTGGGAAAAGAAACTGTACAAGTCTTGAAGTCAGATGCAGTCGAAATTCCTCGCAGACCATGATAAATACTTGCTAGAACTGGAACTGCCAAGCAAAAACGACGAGAAGTTGCCATCATACTTGCAACTTTGAACGTGCTTGGGCGAATTAAACCTGCGTCTCTTCCGGGAAGGACAAATTTACAAAGCCAACAAGATATGAAGGCGGCCAAGTAAACTTCTTCTCGGTCACTAACCTTGACGTGAAGATTAGAGAATGGCTTGTACCATCCTTTTGCCCGACGTTGGCATTTGTCAACAACACCAGAAGGATTATAGGTCTCCCTTGGTCTTGCACTCCTCTTCTTGTTATCTCTTTTTGGAGGCTCTCTATATCTTGAAGGGCCACAAAACCAACATTTGATCCAATCGCTGATGGTCATCTCGTAATGGTTACCCATTTTCTTGCAGCCTTTATGAAAAGCGAGAAATAAGAACTTGCAGCTTATGGGTAAAGAAGGCTTGCCATCACGATCAATCCCATTTAATTCATTTGCAGATGGGATGACTTCATCATAAAACGAACCATCTATCGAAAGACCGCCAAGTATCTTCAAGTCCCACAAAGAGATAGATTCTTCTCCTTTAGCTGTACAAAGTGTGTTTGTAGAAGAATCCCAATGCTCACAAAAGCCACGCATGACATTCTCCTTGAAATCATAAGTGAAGAGTGAAGCGAAGATAGGCGCATATAGATGAGATGAAGTCAAATTGTGCTCGTTGCTTGCTAATACATCCTCCGCCCATTCCCAATAGCATTCGGAATAAGTAGCTCCAACGAAGAATGAAGAAGATGACCCCCATGATAGCTCTCCATTTTGGATGCGATGCCTTAAAAGTTGTAGCACGTCGTGTGAAGATTAAGTCTTATGAAGAGAAGATTGTAGCAATGTGACCCTTGAAGATTTGGTGATAGCATTGTCGCAACCATAAGTGTCTTGCGCCGTCTCTAGACTCCAAGAAGAAAGATGAAGACCATCATTTGATGAAGACTAAATGGGGGCATAGCGGCCGATGACGGGTGTGTAGACCGCAAGTGTAGTACCCTCCTCCACGTTTGAAGTTTCATTGTCCAAGATATGAAGATTTGTCGAGGTAGAAGATGTAGTTTTCTTGAAGACAACCATTTTAATGTACAAAGTGAAGCTTTTAGCCGTCAAATGTGGAGTGCACCGAATGATGAAGCCTCCAAAAATGTAGTCGAGAGTGTAGATGCAGTCAACTAAAAAAAAACAAAAACACCAAAGTAAATTTAGTTGTCGAAAACAAAGAAATTCGTTATTGACGTAAAGAAAACACTCATCAAATAAATTTTGGGCCCATAAGATCAATCTCAATTTTGATCCTACTTTCCAACTAATCCATGGCTATACACTGTTTGTTCTCTTTTCTTGTTAAGAAAATACTACATGCCCATATTGAGCCATGAAATAAGACTTAATGAAGAAGATCAAAAAAAATAAGGAACAGAGAACCAACCAATTTTAGCCCAACAAACCAAATAAAAACGATGCAAATACCTTCGGAAAAAAAAAAGTGGGATTTCATAGTCTTTGAGCTTCTTATTTAGACTAATGTGGGAAATTTTTCTTTTTTTTTTTCCTTTCCTAAATGCATTAGGAAAATAAATATATTTCTTGGACAAGAGATTACTTTAGGAAGAAGTATTTTCTGCTCATAAAAAAATTCTATAAAACGAGTGGAAAGGAAAGTTTAAAAGATTAAGAAGTTTTCCTAATTAAACTTTGGTTCTACGGGTGCAATGTAAGTATTGGACTTCATAAGGCTTCAACAAAGCAATGTGTCATGCATAGACAAAATTCCTAATTAAGATGGAATTATTCGTTATGACCAATAAAATGTAAGAAAATTAGTGGATCTATGGTCCGATATTATTTTCTTGTTTTGCAAATAAAGCAAAATAAAGTTTCTTCAATTGGGCCAAATTATATCAAAAAAAAGAAAAAAAATTTTGAGGAAATTACACACACCACCGTTAAACACATAAATAATCTCACTAATACGACTGGGCATGGCTCGCCACAAAAATACGACATTCTTCTTCTTCATTTCTTTTTCACGTTCTTATTTGATGTTTTTACCGCTCAATATATTGAAATGTACAACTTCTTTTTTCTAGGTAACATGTTATTCTCAACACGGTCTTTTTCTTCCTTTAATGGCCTGCCATTACTTGGCCATTGTTGGTAGAAGTAATCTGCTAGTTTTTGAGTTCGCTTGGAGTAAACGACAACGTCGAGATTGTTGAGAGTGACGATGATGAGATCGGTGAATCTGACAGTCGAATATTTAATCAAATCTCTTTCGTCTGTTCTAAACATGAGATAGCTCACCAAGTGTTTGTTGTTTTATCCAAGTGAAGCTTTGAGCTTATTTTGATTGGTGCTACTTTTTCTTTGGTTTTGATACTGATAGTGTGTGCCATTTAGAAATTAATGATGATTATTGTGCAGAGTTGAGTGATTTGTACTATTTAAGGAGAGTTTTGTGAATTTGAATTGTAATTATTTATCAATGCTATTAAAAGTATGAGCCATAAAGAATTTGTTTGTTCAGGTGATAAAGAGGGTGGGCTAAGTTTGTGTGCAGTCGGGCCTTTTAAATTCCATGTCACTTTTTTTATGAATAAAATTCCATGTCACTTGCACAAAAACAATGACATCGTTCTAAATTATTTCTGGAAAATGGATCAAAATTCCACTATATGATTGATTGCTACGGACGCGCCGATAATGTTGAAATGGCTTTCAACTTGTATGACGGTGCTAGAATTGAGAGATGGCTTTTGTTTATTTGCTAATTTGGTGTTCCTGCTCAAACTGCAACCTACTTCAATGATGTCCAGAAGCAAGTTACCAAGGATTGATATGGTAGATGGGAATTGTCTCTAACAAAAAAAGATTGTGTACTGCATACTTCATTTGATAAATCTATTCATTTTTTTATTTGTAAATATTCGTAGTTTGCTATTGGATTACTCTTAGTTTACTAATAACAGAATTATTTTTTAGTAAATTAGAATAAACTAATAGTAAATTTTTGTTGAGTAATTAATAGTAAATAAAGTGAAACTAGTTTCATACATATTTTATAATAGTGATAGTAAACTTAATAAAATAGTATATTATAGCTTTATAATTCTGAAACTCAGATTTTAAGCCAATCCAACATGAAATGACTGAAAGTATAGTAGACCATTAATAAACTGTTAGTGAACTTATAATAAAACAGATATTTAGTAAACCGTTAGTAATCTGTTAGTAAACTGAAACTGTATTAAATTAATAGTAAACTTATTTCTATTGCAAAATAAAAGTAATAAAATCGAAACTAATTTAGTACGTTTTTTATAATAACGTTGGTAAACTGATAGTAAACTAAATATTTTATAATTTGAAAGTAAAAAATAGTAAATTAATTGAAACTAATTCAGTATATTTTTTATACTATTGTTGGTAAACTGATAGTAAATTAAGTAATAATTTATTTTAATATTTTATGATTTAAAAATAAAAAATAGAAATTTATTTTTTAAGTAAACTGATAGTGGACCTTAGTAATCTGTTAGTGAACTAATAGTAAACATATATTTAGTAAACCGTTAGTAAACCAATAATAAATTAATAGTATACTTATTTTTATTTTAAATAAAAGTAATAAAGTTGTAACTAATTTAGTACATTTTTTTATACTATTGTTGGTAAACTGATAGTAAATTAAGTAATAATTCATTTTAACATTTTATGATTAAAAAATAAAAATAGTAATTTATTTTAAGTAAATCGATAATACACCCTTAGTAAACTGTTAGTGAACTAATAGTAAACAAATGTTTAGTAAACCGTTAGTAAATCGATAATAAATTAATAATAAATTTATTTTTACTGTAAAATAAAAGTAATAAAGTTGAAACTAATTTAGTATATTTTTTATACTATTGTTGATAAACTGATAGTAAACTTTTTTAATATTTTATGATTTAAAAATAAAAAAATAGTAATTTATTTTTTAAAAAACCCGACAGTAGACCCTTAATAAACTGTTAGTGAACTAATAGTAAATATATGGTAAACTTATTTTGTACCGAATGAAATTTTAAAATGGTTTATTATGTCAAAACAATAAAAAATCTATGGTAGTCTTGTTTATCTTTCTAACCACCAAAGTTGATGAATAGAGAGGGAAAATGCATAATTATGAGAGTTTAAGTTTAGGAATCAAAAGTTGCAATAGTAAAATTAATATGAAAGCATGCTCACATCAATGATTTGAATATCTTATTTCTCAATTTACCCAGTAGTAAACCATAGTAATCTAATAGAAAATTATTTTTTAGTAAACTAAAAGAAATTTTATGATAAGCACATGATAAATTTGTGGTAAACTAAATTTAAAAGATTGAAATTTTTAAATTAAAAATTAATTTCAGACATTTAATAACCTTGATGTTAAACCCTAAAACAATTAATTTAATAACTATTTGTATTTGAAATATACTAAATTATATACACCTGCTCATGCTGGGGGTGCATTGAAGAGGTTTAAGACATCTGATGTAGCATCTTACTCATGCGAATGAAGTGTATGCATCCATTTTTACATTTTCCACAAAAAAGTATATGGAAATAAGAAGATCCATGTATTTGGCTAACCAAAGATATAAGCCTAATGTTTATTTCCAGACTTGATGCATTAACTGAGTATTTGAATTAGAAGCATGAACAATTGAACATAGCCATTTTGTCAGGTTACTCTTTACCATTACGGTCTGTCACCACTCCCCTAATAAAAAAAAGTGCATGGAAAATTTTAAGTTATTGATCACTCCAACATCCATAACTTCTTATGAAGCTGAATTAAAATTGAATCAATTAGTTCCAAAATCGACTTCAGATCCGCTCGCACCATCAATGAATTCGAATTGGCCATCTGCGGTTTCCTAATTTTCATCAGGGTTCGTGTTATTCTTGCCTGTTTCGTCTAGGTCTTTTGTGTCGCCACCCACCCTTTGGTTTTTGTCCGCTATTGGGAATCTCAGGTCGCGTCTAAACATGGTTCAGATTTAAGATTTTGCAGCAATGAGTTACCAAGACACTATGGCTGCACTACAAAATCAAGCACAATTCTTAATTTGGGAAGATCAAATTGAATCTGTCAATTTGAAAAATGAGTGCGACAGTAAAGTGGCAACAGAAACAATGGCAGGTGAAGGAGAGCCAAGTGAACTAAGTAATTGCTTGGGTAAAATGAATAAGTCGTATTTTTTAAAATAAAAAGTTTATTTCTGCAACAGATCTTGGTCAAACAGTAAATTTTAATTAATTTTAGTCAACAGGTGTTGTTGAGAATATTTTGGTGTTTTATAGGTATTTGTCTAAAAATCCCAAAAATTTTCTTTTCTCCCATTCGGTATCAAATTTCAAGATATTCGACTTTGCGTTTTAAATTTGCCCAATTCGAATTTCCTTAAAAAAAATAAAAGGAGGAAATCCTTAAATTTTGAGACATGATCGCTAAAAAAAAAAAATTGCGAACAAGTCTCAAGGGGGCATTTGTTGATCCATAAATTTTGGCCCATAAAATAAATTGGACTTAATATTATTGGACTTTTAAATATATTTAATAATTTAAAATTAACTATTAAATAAAGTCTAAATAATATTAAATGAATCATTTTGGGTAAGTCAATAAATCATACTTACCTAATATTAAAGAATATACTAATTTTTCTATTAGTTAAGTGAATATTCTTATTGAACTAATTAGAATAAATTAATTATTCTTTTCCAAATATAGAGATATGTGCATAAATACATATTCTCTACACTCCTATAAATAGGAGAGTCTTCACAACACAGAGAAGACGGACATAATTCTCTAGCCGCCGGAATTCTGCAAACAAAGCAACATAGAAGCTCTGCATAATTTCTTCAAGCGACTACATCAAATCAAGCCTCCATATTTGAATCTCCATACGTTGTGTTCATCACCCGTCGATGATTCAACCAAGTGACTACATATCAAATCAAGTCTTCAAATTAAATCTTCAAACGGCGTGTTCATCACTCGTCAACGGTTCAACAATTTTCTTCACCAAATCGAAGGAGATTCTACAACGGATTCAAGAAAAAGCTTTAAAAGCCCTTGATCCACAAATATTGAAGGAAAGCATCAAAGGATTTAATTTCTACACGTGTAGAAATTACCCCATAGAGATTGTACTCGCTTTTTGATTAAATTCAATAAAATTGACATTTGTGCATACTTTCTTGTTTCTTAATTTCAGGACAAGAAATTCGTGTTAACAGATAAATTTATAATAAAGTACGTAAACTAATTTTGAATAAAATAAGATTGTATGATAATATTACGATAAAGTTATTATATTGATGTGAAAATATTATATATAATTATGCACAAATTACATAAAATAATTTAAGCAAATATTATGAAAAAAAATTAGGATAATCTTATTGATAAGATTATGATAAAATCAAAAATTTAAGGATTTGGAATTCCTTTATTTTCTTCATACTCTTTGTTTTTTCATTTTCCATTTCTAATTTCCAGCATGTGTTTTCATCTGAGTATAATTTTACATACCGTTTAACTTATGTTAATAAAAAAACATGTAATTAAATATTATATAAAATAAAATAATAACATAGTTCAAAACTAAATAAGTATTAATAATCGATTTTCTTTCCATAAATAAGTTTCATAGTTTATAAATAGCACAGCTTATTTAAGGAATATTGGTGATGACTTGATTCCACCCATCATCTTTTCCAAAAGATAAACAACAAATCATAAAATTCAAATCACTGTCCTACTGTTTCTATTCCTTTCTCAAAATCCCACTCCACTCTCAATCACATTCCTTGCAAGTCCACTTTCTTTCCAAACAAATAACGCCTAATAAAATTAGCATCACTAACCACCCGTGACCCTCTCGTGAAATGAGATTGAACTCGTCAATCTGTCCCAGACTCTCCACCATCCCTTTCCTTCACAATTCACTTTGCTAAAAATTAGAAATTGGATCTCGTCGTTGCACCATTAAAACCACCATCACCGTCGGCATAAAAGAAAAAGAAAACAAAAAACCACCACTACCTTTATCACAGCAGTCCGTCATGATTTACGTCGTCTATTTGAAAAATTGAAATTGATGGCCGCTGTTCAAAGGCTTAGCTGGACTAATCTTATGCTATTTTTTAGAGAGAGAAAAGAAAGGAGAAAAAGAGAGAAGAGGGAGAAATAAAAAAAAGAGAAGAGAGAGAAAGTGAAAAAGTGTGTCAAAATGTATGTGTATATAGGTAGAGTAAAATTATAATTTTTTAGACACAAAGAGTATAAACATAAAAGTATTAGAAACGATGTATTTTTGCTAACTTTTCCACTTTGAGGTATAATTTATAAATATTTTCTTATTTTAGGTAAATATCTAAATTTCTCAAAAATAAATGGTTGACACGCTTGTGGTATGTAAATCAAGTTAGAATTTTAGGGTTACTAAATGCTAATATTTTTCTAATCTAGGTAATTAGCTAATTCACTCTATTCTAATCAGGCCATGGGCTTTATTAAGCTTGATCCAACATGGGTAAAATCTCAGCCCAAAGTGTAGAAACAAAGAAATGATTTTTAATCAGGTGGAGAGAAAAAAATGATTCAATTTTTTATTTCATTAAAATATACAGTAAAGCCCTAATTCCTTTCTCTTGTGCAATTCAATTTCCCATCCGGTAAGCTTTCTCAAATTTTCTGTTACTCTTCTACTCTTTTAATGTTAACTTCTTTTAGTGAAAAATTAACCTGTTTTTCTGATAGATTAATTTTAAGATTTGTCTGTTGTTATTGATCTTTCTGGGTATTTTAAAGAGTTTATGAATGTTGAATTATTAGGTTTTTGGGGAGCTTGAGAGTTAAATTTTGGGTCTTTTTCATGTTGAAATTGATATGGTTTTGATACTGGAATGTTTTATTAGTTAATGGGTTAAGTAGTTAAATTTTGGATCTTTTTAATGCTTGCCTTGATATTTAATAATTGCATCCTACATTGTGGTTGTTCTAATCTATGGTTGAGTAATATGAAAGAAAAAATAAGTTTTTGAAAACAAAACAATGAGAAACTGATTTTTTTTATTGATTGTTAATTTACTCTCTACTGGAATTCATCAAAGAGTATCACATTGTTTGTTTTTTGGTATTGTTTGGAATTTGTTCCATATGATTTATATTTGAGCCGTTGTATTCATTTCGGACCAAATGATTTTTGCATTTGCAAAGTTGCAGGATATTTCTATCATAGGTCATTTTATGGTCTGATAAAAGTTGAGTTCAGTATCGTCTTATGTATGTCTCAATGTAATAGTTATTTTTCACATACGTTAGTGTCCGTGCTAGTCGTACAAGATGCGTAAACAGCTGCAAACTTCGTTATATTGGTTTCGTAGTACTGGAAAGGGGCTGTTGAAATATTAAAATAAAACATTGTACAAGTTGTTTCTCTAGGATAAGTCATTGAAATGCTTATATATAATTTTATGTTTCACGTTCAAGTGTGCTCTTCCCGAATGCAAATTGTTATGGATTTCTTTAGTATCTTACTTCATACTTTCGGACCATGTATACTATTGTCCTCAAGTTGAGGTATTTATTTATGCTAGTTTGTCCAATCTATCACTTGATCAGATTTCCATCGCCAATGCTTTGTTTTTTGTTTTGACATTCATCTATCCTTTTCAATAACTTTTGTCAACATTTTTAGAAAAAAAAGTGCTTGAATAATGTCTTGTTTGGACATCTGCAGTTTACGCTATCAAATAATGGGTCGGAAAGCTGGTAGTGTATACATCAACCCCAAGAGATTTGGATCTCTCACGAAACCTTGCATGAAGGATATGATATCATTTCTTAATTGCTTATCTCTGAACCACATAAATGATGAAAAATGTGTTCGACAAAAGGAGCAGTTAAATGCTTGTATGGATGCTCAGGTAATACAATCATTGACATAATGGCTGATAGGGCACTATATTCTCTGCCTCTCTCTCTATATGCATACTATGTTCTACTGGAACTTCTGAATTCTTACATTTGAGAATTTTATTTCCGTTTTCTGAAATGTTTATGAAAACTCCAAAATTCTATATTTATAAGTTATTCCTGTAAAATAAATATTGTTATGCTGTTCACGTTTCACTGTTTTCCCTTTCAGCATTTTTTGTTTCCATGCCACATAGTAATATATAAATATATTAGTTTGCTTGTGTAACACCCAATATTTCTATTTAATTAAGCATTTTATTACATTGATGAAGTTCTCATATTAGCTTCTCTAAAACCTTTGATGTTAACTGCTGTGCAGACCAGCAAGAAAAAATCATTTGGAAGCATTAATTATCATCTGCAGAGGCTTAACCGAGGAAGGAAATAGTTTTTGCCTGCATATTGTTCTTCATGATCAACGTTTGATCTCATATGTGGCGGAAGACAGTTAAATCGGGTATCAAAGCGTTGCATATCATTTTGTTAATGCATTTTTTTGATATTGCTAATAGAGAGTTTGGAACAGTTTTTGATGTACTTGAGTTCTGTACGTAGCATTTTAAGAAACTTTACAATAATGCTCGATTAGATTCTTATCTATTTACGGATAGTTTAAGTGGAGAATCAAAAATTAGGCAATAGTTTAACATGTTGATACACCTGTATAATATAGTCTTCATGTTCTGCCCTGTGGCTCCCTCCCGAAAGCAGAACACTTGATCAATGTTTTTGTTATCAACAAATTTCATTTTGTCCATTGAATTTGGCATAAAATATCAAATAATGCCAAGTTTGTTGCTTTATAGTTTTCTGTCATTGCAATTGTGTGGATAAAACGAACCAACATGTTTGTTTTGAAGGTGTTTTTGTCCAAAGTCACAAACTTGACCTTATTTGATATTGTGCCAATTTTGAGGGCCAAAATGAACTTTTTTTTTGGTCATAGTGGTTAAGTTTGAAAAGTACTATTATATGAAGGGAACAACTAATTGAAGATTATGCATTGGTGTAATAACTTTAAAATTTTGGTCTTTTCATAATCAGGTATATGAACCTTGTGATTGGTTTATATACTAGTTTGGCACTTGCTTAAATTGTTATCCTACCATTTAACCTGGACTTTAATTTTGTGTTAGATGCTGATTTGTTTACCTAGAAATTTATTTTGGCTGGAAAATGTTTACATTTTAGAATTTTACCGACTTTAATTTTGGTTTCCAATTCCGAGTTAGATGTATTGTATCCTACAATTGGATTTTAATTTCAGCTTAAATTTTGACATGCTTATAAATTTTTTATAAATCAAAAATAAAATCTCTTAACATTTGTCAACAGTCGGAAATATAGATGCATGTCATTTCTTTCTAGCTTAAATACATTAAAAAAATAATATGAATTTCAGGGTGTTCTGTAATTACAACACAAATTTTAGTACTTTTTTTTTCAATCGTAAATCTCGGAACCTACTTGGACTAAAGTTGACAAATCATTTTTTATGTGTACAATCTTATAAAAGTAGGCAGATTCCAAACTAAACACCACTCGGGAAGGTTCTAAATGATATCGAAGTAATATAAGTATTAAACAACTAAATTATTAAAACAAAAAATGATTAAAATTACAGATCACACCAAATTTCAGTTTCGTCAATGTCTAATTCATAATATATGAAGAAAGGGATGTGTAAAACAGAGTGTTTTATCATGGCAACATATGTAGTATCTTCGGCGTCCTGATCATTATATAATTATATTGTCTGATTGTCTAAAAAATTCATCAGTTATTCAGTTTGTTAAAAATTAAAAATGATGTCTGAAATTTTAAATTTTGCTACTTAGAGCTAATATTATTTGAGTTACAGTTCATTGCATTTAACTAAATATTTATTTTCAATGAAAAACACAAGGTGGTGTTCATTTTTCATAGTAAGTTCGTTCAAAAATGAGACATGCCCATGTCCCATAAGTTATAAAAAGGTTAGTTCAAAAATAAAAGTAGGACAGGACAGAGAGCATCGAATTAATGTCAGCTTGCATGTGCAAAATTATGAGCTAAAACTAAAATAAATAAATGAACAGAAAAACAAACAGTTGAATGAAGAAAAAAAGTGAAATAATTCAAAAAAATAACACTAAAAGAGATAGAAAAACTATCGGTTACGCCTACGGTGTTTTTTGGTTCTCCATTTTTATAAACTCTATGTGTGAGAATTTATAATTCTTGTATAATTGGAATATTACCTTGCAATTATAGGCGAGCATTCGGTCAATTCGGTTAAAACTAAACCAAAATCTATAAAACCGAACAAACTAAAAATTGAAATGCTCAAAATAGAAACCGATCAACACTACACTTTAACTAAAACTAAACCGGGAAAAAAGAAAATTCAAAATCAAATCAAATCGACACCAAATGTTTTGTCAAATATTGATTGGTTTGGTTAACATTGAAAAAAGTACAAAGAATAATTATAAAAAATTTTAAAAACTCAAATTTCGGTTGATTCGGTCAATTTTTATTTGTCAAAATAAAAAACAAACTAATGACCGAAAACCAAAAAATCAAAAAATCAAAACCGAAACCTAACTGACCTAATTTGTCACTAAATAGAATCGACAAAAAAATATCGATTCCATCAGTTAAAATGGTCAGTCGGCATTTTGGTAACCCATAATTGCAATAATATATAAATCCAATCTAAAATATAGAGTAAAATACGCTTATAATGATAAGGCTGCGAATTTGATAGCTTTACAACTAGAAGTGTGGACAGATGGAGGTTGGCTTTTGCCATGAAAGTGATTAAGAAAAAGCCGTACACCGTGTAAGATAAATGGGTAAGGAATTAGATTCCATCGCCACTCACTATCAGATTTCACGATGCATGCACATTATTGATTCCCCAAACTACCTTTTCATACAATTTAGGCAAAATCTATTTTACAGGTCTTTGTATTATACGATTTTAATTTATCTGATCTTTAAAAATCAATTCGATTTCATTAATTCTTTATATTTTTAGTTTTTCAATTCTCAAGTCCTTATCTTAAAAAAAATATACAATCTCATGTTGTTTGTTGACGGACTTAAGTGCCAATTTTGTCCCTTCAACTTGTGAGTAATGAGTAATTAATACATAAATTAACTTTATGGACAAAGTCACGAATTTATTGATTATGAGCAATTATTCCCTTATTTTAATAATTTGTCCGCTCAATTTGTAAGGTAATTGTTCTCTAAATTGGTGATTTGACCCCTCAACTTATAAACTAATTTTTCCATTGGAGTTAATTGCCCATAATTACCAAGTTCGTGACTAATTTGCCCACAAAATTAACTTATGTATTAATTATTTATTACTTATAAATTGAGGGGGCAAATTGTCACTTAAGTCTTTGTTGATGTTTGTAATTTATACAGTGCACATAAAAATTATTTATACATCATTAAAATTCAATATAAAATATAATCTCTCAGTTAAGTTATGCTTTTATTTGTTTCTTAACGTTATTGTTTTTTTTGTTGATCGTTTATAAATTTTGGATGTTAACTAACAACGTGTAATTGTAATCTTTTTCATTATAGAGACCAGCTGACTGATAGATCTCAATTGTATTTAAAGATATATATATATATATATATATATATATATATATATATATATATATATATATATATATATATATAATTTTACTTATAATTTGATTATTGTATTCATATTAACTTTGAATTACTACACATTAAAATTGTTTTATAAAATCATATGAATTTATCAAATATTTAATAATTATTAAAAGTATTTATAAAAATTGATATAAACAATTTACATATTTATTATTTTCTATTATTGACCAAATTATATAGTCTTAACAAAAATGATATAATTTACACTTGAGAATAGATAAAAATACCCTTATCAAATAATCAAATTTAATATTAAATCAAACAATAATATACATGTTGTGCCCTTTTATTTTATTGATAATTATTTATTCATGATAGTTGAAAAAAAATGAATGGTTGCTAATTAATTTTAAAAGACAAAATAATATATCATAATATAGTAGAGATTATATTTTAAATAAAAAAATATATGTGGTTCCAGTGATATCCGTACCGAACCGTACAGAACCATTAGAACTGAATTCCTGTACAGAACCGTACCGAAAAATAAAATCTCTGAACCGAACCGATTATTGGTACGGATCCGGAGATCCAATTTTCGATATTCCCGATTTTTGGTTTGGGTCCGGAGATTTTCCAATCTCCGGATTCTCCCGAACCGTGCTCACCCCTACTCAAACCACAACCAATGTACAAGTTAAAGAAAAACATACATACACACCAAAGCAATTTAATAAGTTAAGATTTGATGAGTTCTCGCTTTAAGACGATATCCGAAGTTCTTACATAACTTAGTTAAAACATTAAAACCAAGTAAAATTCCAAAGTAGCGAATTAGCCGAGTTATACAACTACAAGCTTAAATTCACATGTCAGGCGGTCCAAGTCTAACCCGAGTCAAGTATATGCCAAAGTGTAAACCAAAGTAAAAATCAAAGTTTAAATCTAAAAAACCTTTAAATGACTCAATAATCATTTGAAAATAAAGAACTCAACAATACTTAACAAAACCAACAAACCACTTATACAACATGCTTAAAATATTTTGCCATCACTTGAAAAAATCACTCAATATAAACACAAGTGAGTTAAATCACTTTAAATGAAACCAATAAGGACTCTATGCACAAATAAACCCATAAACACAGATCTTAAATAAACAACCAACACTATCATGCCAAACAACATTCTAACATGTTCATGAATTATAAACAAGTCCTTAAACAACCAAAACACATTATGGCATTACATAACCAACCTAACATACTTTTATATCAAAATAACCAATTTGAAATCAACAAAACAATTCAATTATGAACAGCCCCAAAGATCATAAAAAAATTAATTACGTAACATCGCATCGAACTCGTATCGATATAAAATCGATAATCTTTAACTTAGCAATTTCGTTCGTTAAATAACATTTTTCTAATGTTATTAAATTAGCTATCACAATTAGTTACAGTAAATTAAATATCGAGCTAATACGATAATTAATTTATTAACCCACTTTTTCTGTTTTTATAATTTACTTTATCTCAAAACATTATCCGATTAACCGATAAATTATCGAGTACATAAAATTCCTAGCGAAAACTAACTTTTGCAAAACTATTTTTGAGCCAAATGTAATACCCCAAAATATTTTAAGATAATCAAGTCGTGCCACGTGTTGTTAATGTCGATAAATTAAATTAAGAAGGAATTAATTTAATTATATCGGGTATTTAGAATAAATTTTATTAAGCGAATTAACGGGATTTAAGGAAATAACTTAGAAAATTAATATAAATAAAATATAAACCCTGTGACGGAAATTATTTCGCCAAAGTCCGCGAAATATTTTGTAGTATTTACGGTTAAAATCTCGAGTCAATCGGAGACCTTTTAAAATTTGGACGCGGATAAGTTTTGGGCTAAATTGTAACTTTTGAAAAGTTTCAAAGACCAAAGTGCAAATTATCCGTTTATATATTAAGAATGAAATGAAAGGAAGGATCCAGACCTTCACTTTCAGATTTTATTTCCTTTCTTTCGTTCTCATCGTTCGTTTCGTACGGTTCGTCGTTCGATCTCCGTTTCTCGTCCGTTTTCGACGTTTAATAACTCGAATCGGTCGTATTTCGAAAGACAATCACGGTAAGCAAGTCGTTTCTCCATTTATTTGGGTATAATTGATGGAAAAATGATTTGAAAATTAGGTTACGGCGTAATCGTATCGCGATTACGTATTCGATTCGTTTTATACGTTTATGTTGTGTTTTTGGATGGATTTAGATGTCGTTTTAGAAACGGATACATTCGGAAGTGTCTCGAGCATGTCGGAATGAATTTTTGAGCGGTTTTATGCCAATTTGGGCCTGCTGCCCTCGTCTGCACGACGTGCCAATGATTGGCACGACGTGCAGATGATTGGCACGACGTGCAGATAGTTGGCACGACGTGCCAATAGTTGGAACGACGTGCCAATGCTTGGCACGACGTGCCAAAAGCTTGGCACGAAGTGCCAAAGCCTAGCACGACGTGCCAATCCCGTTTTGAAGCCTTTTTGACGATCCCCTAACCCGATATCGACTACCGGACTTTGAAAATGCGAATTTCGGACGTTAAACGTGTGAAATATGACTTGAAGTTCGGAGGAAGGTTGAATATGGTTATCAATTGGTTTTCTTAGGAAAACCTAAATACTATATCGGGAATTGAATGAGAAGTTCAATATCGAGATTTAGTTAGAGTAGTTTATAGACGAAAATAGTTTAGACTCTATACGCCCATATGCGAGGAGTTTAGTGTATCGTGTCTTGAGTCTAGAATCGATCTTAGAATAGGATTCTAATGTGAGTCTCTTGATTTGAAATCGTTATAGATCCGGCGAGGCAAGCAGCTACAGGACAGGGAGCTCGCGAAGCTTGACGGTGTTTGAATACCGTGGTGTTTTTGGAATAGCGTGTTTTGTGAGTTTATATTTATGCTGTCGATTATTAGTACTTGCATTACTTTATCAAATGCTTTATTTAAACTGCATATTGCATTTAAATGTTTTAAAACATAATATAGATCTGATAAAACGAGCTATCTATTGGGCAACAATAGAACTGTGTGTACACTAGTCATAATAAACTGAATATACATAAAACACGAATAATATTCATTAAGATATAAGACATGAAGAATATCCTTCAAGATAATTGATGTGAGTTGAACTCGGTGGAACTATCTCGGGACTACATCAATTGAGATACGAGGTTTAACTCGGTGAAACTATCTCGGGACCTGTATCTCCCCAGTTAACTCGGTGGAACTATCCCGGGACTTGGACCTAATAACTAAGCTTTGATCGAATAAATAAGAAATAAAAATTTAATAAAGAAACATAATGAACTTAGGGTTTCATTCGGTTCGGTATTTGGATGCATACAAAGATGTTTTATATTTTCGTTAATTTTCTACAGTGTTTTATGAACTCACTCAGTATATTCCCATATACTGACCCCTCACAATTTCCTTTCAGGTATATAGTATTTTGACGTGTTGGACTTCCATCCTTGTTCCGGAAGTCTATGATATTTTGAAGTATGTACAGAAGTATGTTTACTTCGTAGCGCTGCAGTAGTTAATGGACGTCAGACCATGAATGATGTTTTGTATCAAACGGTGTTTTGTTGTTAACTCTGATGTGATATAATGCATGAACATAGTTTTATAAAGCTGTGTCCTTTTATTTGTTTGATTTACTTAACCAAATTGCCTTAGTGGAATTGATTGTGATTGTGATTAGAAACAGGGCGGTGCTGGATATGAGATATCGCTTTGTAAGACCCTGGTTTCTAAGAATCGTTTCGCTTCGGTTTTCAGAAAACGAATATGAAATTTTAATAATCATAATTATCTTGTTTAAAGAAGTCTTCTGAAAACGTTTTACGAATAATATGTTTTAAGTCCGCAAAAAATTTATAGAGGATTTTAGGCTTGCTACGGGTTTTGGAGCTACCACTCCCATTCCCTAGCGCTGGTCTCGGCTCAATAATTTGGGTCGTGACACCAACTTCGGCCTATCCAAACGCTAACATAAAACAGTCCATATACTAAATAAAATTGACATTTTTAAAGTTCAGAACGTCTTCTACAACTTTTGTTGAGATCTTGGACTGAAAATTCAAACCTGAAGGTGTTGAAAACTAGCCCGGAAGTTGGTTCTCTGGGATGGTTTAGGGGTTGCTACTCTCAAACAGCCATGGTTCTACTCCTCGGAATAGAACTGAGATTTTCGGAACCTAACTCGACGTGCTCAAGCCATATCCGATGAATTTTCGACATGAATTAGCCACAAAACGACCTCCTAAACATCAACACAACTCAACACAACTCTCTCTCACAAAGTAGAAAATTAAACTCTTCTTTACTCAACATAATTCATAAGTTATTACTCAACCAATTTAAGTTCTACAAATTATACCTTAAAGCTAAGTGAGTTGGTTATCCAACCGAGCCGGAATTAGAGAGAAGGGATGTCGGAATAAGAAGAACCGAGATCCGCTGTCCTTGTTGCTCCAAGAAAAAGTGGTTGTTTGATGTTGATGATGGTAAGTTCGGCAACTTCAACAATTTAGGGGTTAGGGTTTCCTTTGAAATCTGAGAATGACTTAATGAAGAACGAGGTGCAAGAGGTTGCCTTATTTATAGGCAAGAGTGAGTGGGTAAAAAGTCAAGTTGAGCCCTTCACTATTCACTCTTTTTTTTTTAACTTATATAACTATCTTTCCTTACACTTTAGTCTATAACAATTTCGCAATTAAACAAAATTTTGACGATATCTTCTTAATACTAATTAACGGACTTTGGCGTAATAAATATTAGCCTGGAATCTTAATTTATTTTATTTTAATTTTTCTTATTTCCAACTTTTTTTTCATCCGTTAATTCCGCTCCTAACCAATAAAATTGTCAACTTAATTTATCAATTCCCGATTACTAAAATAGACTTTCCTTGGTCTAATTTCTCATTAATTTTAGTTTAATTTGGGCTATCTCGATTAAATATTCCAAATTAGGACATGCGACAAAATTTACATCTCCAAAAATTTACGAAGTATTACAGAATAACAATCATAAATAGAGAGACAATCTTATTGAATAGTAGTCATTTCATGTTCAAATGAAATCTACAAGCAGTATTTTTTGGCTATATATATTCTTTATTTTTTGGCTATATATTTTTTTTTTAAAATAAATACACATTCCAGCAGCCTCTTAGAAGGGTGGAAGATTCAAGATTAAGTTAGGCTCAATTGAATCTAGAATTCCCGCCATGATATGAGCATTCTTGACCTTCCACATGGAGTGTTCCTCCTGCTTTGTAACTTTGTTTAGGATATATTTTCTGCCATCAATATGGACCCGTAAATTCTTACTTTTTATAAATATTTCAAATAGGCTGACTATGTTTTGCTATTAAAACAGAACACAATTGAATCATATTTTTCTGACGACATAACGATGTGTAGTTCTCAAGAGAACTATAATCAGGGGCAGAGGCACATACACCATGGGAGGGGTCCTGACCCCTCTCAACTTTCATTTTCAACAAAAAATCCTTTTAATTTTTCTGTTTTTACCATAAAATACACCATTAATTTTAAATTTATATATGGATGGCTCCTCTCAACTGTTATATTATTCAAAAAATATACATTTATGTATAATTTGGCCCCCTCTGAAACGCAATCTTGGCTCTGCCCTTGACTATAATCAAGAATAACAAAAAAACTAGAAGGACCAAGACTAAAATCCGAAATGAAGAAACATCATTTTTGAAACTGAAGCTCTAATAGCATGATAACTTAGAGAGTTTCTTTGAGTTTAGGAAATATATTCTCTCTTTGAAGATAATTCTTAGTTTTTATAGTAAAGATACAAGCTGATATTCAGCTTCTAAAATTTACTTACCATATACAATTACGTCTAATTAGTGCCTACAACTAGTATATCCTATTTCAAAGGAAAGAATATTTTAGGTGAAATGACCAAAAAATGACAAACCTTTCGTGAAAATTTTATAAAAGTTCAAACCTTTCAATTTTATCAAATTTGTCATGAAACGCATGATTTCAATTCAATTATGTCCAGCTATGTAATTTTGCTCATGTGACGCCTACGTGGCGTTGATGTGTGGCATTTAAGCAAAATTGTATAGTTGGATATAATGAAACGAAATCATGCGTATCAGGTTAAATTGGATAAAATTGAAAGATTTGAAATTTTGTGAAATTTTCATAAAAGATTAGCCTTTTTCTAATCATTTGGCCAATATTTTATTTACATATACACAGTACTAACTATAGTTGACAAATTTGTGTAAAAAAGCATAATTTAAGGCTGAAATTATACAATAAATTCTTTTAACATAGTTTTTTAAGAGAAAAGAGGCTTGAGAGAAAAGAGAAAATAAATAGTGTAAAAATATAGGATTTTTGCCCACTGTTTAATCATAAAGGAGCTATTTATATAAGTTGGTTTACATCATGTTGAATGATCGTCTATACAAGTTGCCCGATCATTTATTCGCCAATTTATTTTGAACGATCATCTATTCAAAACGAATGATCTTTCACTTTGAAATCTCAATTTCCTTCATCTATTCAAGTTGCCACACTTCATTTTTTCGGCATTTTGATTATTTTTTCATTTGCTGGCTTGATGATTTTTTAGCTCTTCCAGCTACTAGTTCTAGACAGGTTTTATTTATTTTTCACCTAAGTGAAGTGTAATCAAAATATGTATCTTTTAATTTTATTTTTATGGAAAAATAGCGAAATGTTTTCTTGACTATAAAATTTTACTCACAAAATGTCAGAAATGGGGAACTAATAGTCTTGTTTTAATGGCCAACACAACAGATGTGCCACGTCATTTTACAACAAGCTAATAATCATTTGCGATAAAGAATCTTTATTTATTACCTATTTTTTATCATTAAATATTTACACATGGCTAACGCCTCATTCGTTTGTTGCACGAATGATGTGGCACAACCGTTGCGTTGTATAATAACAATGTCTAAAATAGAGTTGTTAAAACAATTTTGCCATTGTTAATTGAATGTGATTCAACAGTTCCCACAATAATTTACAGCAACAAAATAAACACTTGATCTAAGAGACTTACAACACTCTCTTACATTTTAAACTTAAAGGCGAGATGGTTATATCTACATACAATTACATTAGTCATTTTATCATATATATTATTTTATTTTTAAAATGTATGTCATTATTTTTTGATTTTTTGTCAAATATACTATCAACCCGTTTGGAACTTATGTTGTGCGATGTTATATATACCACGTAAAATTAATCTTATACATATAGACGTATAGTATCACGCCACGTACCAGATCCAAAATATGGGTATATTTAGCATTAGCAAAAGCCGAAAATATAATGTAAATATGGTATGATTTTAAAAACATGGTACGTTTGGCGAACATGCTAAACTTATGGGTAGATATGAACTTTTTTTTTCTAGAAGGTAATTTAGAATAATTAAATATATTCAAAATTTAGTTTATTTAGATAAAATGACGTAATCTATAAAAAAATTAATTAATTTTTATTTAATTAAGCAGTGAATTTGTTTTGTTTAGCCACTTTTTTAATGCATAATAATAAGATAATAGTTTTTATTAGATCTATAGTTTTGACTTTTTTTAATTAAATATATATATAAAAATAATTAAAATATTATGGTCTATTAATTTTTTTCAAATCCAATATTTATATTCTTATCCCAAATTAAATTTACTTTAGAAATTAATTTTTATAATTAATAATTTAAATTTTAATTTCATAAATAATTATTAAATAGATACGACAACTAATTATTTAAATATTAATCGAGTGCTTACAATTAAAAATTAAAAAAACAAAAAAAATTCAATTTGATATGGATAGAACATTCAAATTGAGCTCCACCTTTGTCCTTAAGAAAGTAGGCCTCCAAATTTTTTTTGAAGAAAAGAATAAGCTTTTGACCGTACGAGTAGCCATATAAATAGAGTAGACATAATTACTTAATGAAGAAGAAATTCATGGATGCATGTTTTCCTTTCAATTTGGCCCAAATGAGGAAAATAATTAAATTATACCCTAATCTATCCAATCAAAGTAAAGTTGGCATAATTCACTGCCTACTCATTTTGAAGAGTGAATCTAGGAGAAAAGGAGAAAGTGAGAGAAAATAAAATAAATAAAAGAAAAAGAAATCACAAATGGAATGTTTTAATGTGCATATAAGTTTATAATTGTCGTGTGATTTTACAATAATATATATAGTTGAAAGACAAATTAATGGTGTTTTTTTTGTAAGTAAAGAAATGATAAAGATGGATAAACTTAGGTCATCATCTAAAGTTTTACGTGTTGGAGTACTGTAATGGAATTAAATCTCCATCACAAGTCACAAAGTGCTGCGATTATTGAGCATTTTAATACAAACAAACAAAATATGAATAGTAGCTTTTTTCATGCAACATTTTGTTATTTTTGTTTTTGGTAAAAACAATCAAAAAAAGCATATTTAATAAAATTAAACAAGAGAGAAGACAAAAAAATTTACCAAAGCCAAACTATGAAGAGCACTCAGAGGGCCAAACCAGGCAAGGAGATGAAGTTTTGCTACAAAAGCCTCAAAGCAAGCAGCTTCTGCCAGAAAACAAGATCAGAGCCACCCTGTTACAAAAGTTTCAGGGGACTAAGATCAGCAAACACCTAAACAAAAGCTGCTTTGTTCTTATTACAAAAGCCTCAGTAAGCTGCAAAAACTACAAAACAGACATATAGACCAAAGACCCTGTTTCAAAAGCCTCAGGGATAAAAGAATAGCCAGCCAGAACTTCTTGATACAAAAGTCTCAAGAACCTCTGCTGGAGACTAGATGGAAACTCTGTGTAATCTGCAGATGACATTAAAAATTGGAGAATTTTCATTCAAATAGTTAATCTTAGCCAATACCACACTTTTCACATTTCTGATAATGTGATCAGCAACTGGGTCTTTTTTTTATCAAACATCTTCTTGTTCCTTGCTATCCAAACATAATAAACTGTTGAGGAAAGGATGAATCTTCTCAAAACAGCATAAGCATTTTTGCTTGAGACTTTTATACAAAACCAGCTGATAATCCTCCTCCAAGTGTTGATATTCTCACTACAACTACAAATAGGAAGCAGCTTGCCCCAAATCCTTCTCACAAAGCAGCATTCATATAGACAATGATTAATAGTTTCTTTAGCATTCTGACGGAAACCACACTTATCATTAGACACTACCCCCCACTTGACTAGTCTGCTTTTAGTGTTCATTCTTCTCTTCATAGCTAGCCAGAGCATTTTGTTCATTTTTATGTTAAAGAACAAACAACTTTCAATTTGCCAATTAAATACAATTATTTTTTGAAGAGTTATGTTGATTCGAAACCGCAAGTGACGGTATCGCGTAAGTAATATAATCCAGAAGTACGGATATCGATCCCACAGAGACAATGGACTTAACGACTAATTATAAAAATTCTTTTGACCGGTTAGCTGCGAAAATGGTTTGAGAATTTGTGACCAAATGAAACAATTACAAGAGACCACTTAACAAATAAACTTTTAGTAATTGAAACTAATAAAATTAAGGGTTAATTACATATAAAATCATGACTTTTGCTCCAAGTTTCAAAAATATCATAACCTTTAGAACGTGTCAATTATAGACACCATCTTTCATTTTTTTTCAAAAATAACATCAATGATTTTTAGTGGCATTTTTGCTGACGTGGCATGACACGTGGCAGACCCATCGGGTGTCTAAGTCAGCAAAATTTCACCAAAAAATGTGCCCATAATGAAATTGAAAAAAAAGAAAGGTGATGTCTATAATTGACATGTTTTAAAGGTAATGTTATTTTTAAACTTGGTGTAAAGGTCATGATTTTATATGTAATTAACCCTTAATTTTATCTAGTTAATTACTTTCTAAAAAAAAAAACAAGCCTATAATTTGAGACGTTTAAAATAGAAACAAGCATATCTTTTCCGGAAAGAGGGAGTAATAAATTTAACTCAATTGCATTAATTTTCCAGTTTAATACTAAATTAGAAAAATCTTTATGCATATGTTGGAAAGTTTACTTTATTTATAAGTCTTACACGTATATAAGTTTGGGAAAAATAAAAAACTATCTAAAAAGAGAAAATTAATCCCAAAAATATGGATGTCCAAAATTAATTAGGGTCACCTTTTAATTAACTTTTAAATACTCTTTTAGCACTTATTTTCTCAAACCTTTTTCACGCAATACTTATTTTTGAAAAGAAACTAATACGTACGTATTCAACTTTCTCACCTAACTTTGTATATCAAACTTGTAGAGTAGGTATAATTCTTTCAAGATGATGTTTGAGATTCATCAACCACTTCATGCGACTCCGATACAAGTTTTTCAATGAGTTGTCAATCGGCAATCGGAGCAACTCATGCCTCTGTTGCAATGATAAATAGGAAAGCAGCAGCTGCTCAAGCATCAGATGATCGAACGAGGTGAGGAAAGAGAGTCTCCGGCAAAGAAAACCCATTTTTTCTTCTTCTTCTCCTTAGATTTCCGTATGTTCCTTATATTTCCTCTTCATCTCTCCATCTCTGTAAAATCCGTTTTTTTTATCTATGTCTATATAATTGTTCATGGATTTAAGAATTCAATTGGATTTTATTATTTTTAATTATTTTTTTAAAATCGATTGAAATCGATTTTAACTAGAAATCAATTGAAGTCAATTTAAATTTATTTTAGTTAGAAATTTATTCCAACCGATTATAGCTAGAAATTGAATTTAATGGGTTTTGTTTTTATTTCATGTTGTTGTTGCGGATATTAAACACTCCAAGTCACTAAACTTACTTGTTATTACAGAAAGGATACTAAACTTCATTTTGTTACAAAAATATCACTAAACTATACCTTTTGTTACAGCGAGAAGTCACTCATATAAAACTCACCGTTTTGACACTAACACGCACCGTTTTTGCTTATGTGGCATGCCGAAACTACAAATAGTAATATAACTCAGTGACCTTTTTGTAACTCACGATAAGTTTAGTGACCTTTTTGTAACAAAATTTGACCGAATCCGCCGTAGTGATCTTCCGTTGTAATAAAAGGTATAATTCAGTGACCTTTTTGTAACAAAATGAAGTTTAGTACCTTTTCTGTAATAACAGATAAGTTCAGTGATTTAGAGTGTTTAATATCCTTGTTGTTGCTCTTGGCTTTCTTTCATGTTAATGTCGATGTTGTTTTCTGTTTTTTATTTTCTCTTACTGCTGTCGTTGTTTTCTGCAGTTACTAATGTTGTTATTTTTTTAGTATAGTTTTTGTATCTTTTAGTACACCGTCGTATAATTTTAGTATATTTTTGTTTGTATGTTAACGTAATTTAAAGATTAAAATGACAAAGTGGGTCCAAATTTATTAATTTCAATGTTATATCGACAATATTGCCCATATGTTTCTTAGTTTATTATACGTACTGATTATTTTATTTTTAAATTTTGCAATGGTTTAGAATACCTTTTGAATGTTTTATATATATCATACATTTGTTAGATATACTATTTTTTAAATAATTATAATGTTTATGAAAATCAAATTATATACTATGTATATCATCAGTATATGTTTTGTATTTTTTGATGCTTCAAAAAATGATAACACCATTTATTATCAGTATTTGACATACCTTTAATATATTTTTACAGTGTTTTGTATATCTTATGTATACTTTATGTATATTTTATTATACCTTTTATTTTTCCAGTTTCTATTTACAGCATGTGTATGTACTTTATGTACACTATCATTATACATTATGTATACTTTTAACGTGTTGCATGTGCATATCCCCTCTTTTAAATTTACTATAAAAATATGTTTCTCATCCAGCACACTAAATAGATACGAGTTTGTCGGTGTTGGATTGTATTAGAAAATTTTCACATTAAAAATAAACATAAAATATACAGACGATATACATAAAGTATACAACTACATTGTAAATAGAAATAGAAAAGGTATAATAGGAAAATACTAATACATAAGATATACTAAACACTACAAAAATATACAAAAAATAATGACCTGCTAATAACTAGTGTTGCTATTTCTAAAGCATTAATTAAAACACAGTAAGTATAATAATAATATAAATAAATTATACATAATTTAATTAGCATTAATATTAAAATATTAAAATTAATTAATTTGGATGAACTTTGTCATTTTAACTGTTAAATTGCGTTAATATATAAAAAGAAATATCATACAAAAATTATATGAGGGTATATTAAAAGTATATAAAAAGTATACTAAAAAACAACAACACTAGTAGCCGTAGAAAGCAGCAGCTACAGTAAGAGAAAACAGAAAACAACAAAAGTAGCAATATGAAAAAACAACAATATCACAATAAAATTAAGCAATTCTATAAATATAAAACCGATTGAAATTAATTTTTAGCTGAATAATCAACAGGTGAAACCGATTGCAATCGCTAAGAAGGATAGTCTAATTCAAGGATTTTTTAGTGAAAAGAAACCAATTCAATAACACAACCCATAAGAGATTAATTGATCCTCATTTAAAAAAAATTAATGCAACTCTTCGAGCAAGAAAAGGTTTTGAGAGAAGAAAATCACTATCATAATTCCATATTGGTAATGGCACAAATTGACAGCTTCAGAAAACAGTTAGAGATTAAAAAGACAAATTAAACTGCAATGCAATCCTCTTCAATATTGATGGTGGCTGGCTGCCTAAGGAGTAGAAAAACAGAATTTTGATTGAGTTAGGTGAAATTGAAGAAAAGAGAATAACTGTTATTAAGCGAATGGAAAAAAATGGAAGAAGAAGAAAAGTTAATTGTTAGACAAAAATTAATAAAGTCTATCAAGTGTTGGGTCAAATAAAAACAAGCCCATTAAATGTTAAAAAAAACTTTGACTGCAAACAATTTGTTGACACGTATTTTTAGAATTATTTTTTAAAAATAAGTGCTACATATAATTTCCTCTGTAAGTTTTTTATATTAATTTTTTAATGCAACATATCTCGTATAATTAAACAATTGCGGAACTTTAAAATTAAACTAAAACTATCAATATTACAATTTATAATTACACTTTTAAAGGTCAAAATAATTGATTTTTACTCATTAAGTCTTTAAAAACTAGACTGATGATAATTTAAAATTATTATAAATCAATTAATTTAAAGTCAAGTCAGATGGATTAAGAAACAAATTTCTCTAAGCTATATTTTTCTATTGGGAAGTTGATTTAAACTACAATCAAATTGATAATAGTATTCCAAAATTTATTGATAGTTCGTCCGTCAATTTTACGAGTTCTGATAATCATATTAAAATAAAAATAAAAAGATGAAGGATCTAATTGATAAAGATAAATACATTCTAGTCTTTTGACTTATTTTTAAAATAAATTAGTTCATAGATTAAGAAAAAATATATATTATCTTTCTTATTTTATAAAAAAAACATATGTTATTCTTAGAGTAATATTATTATAGAATTTTTTTTTGATAATTTATTATTATAGAAAATTTATAAAAACAAGATTTAAATATGGACTAAACTTCGTAACAATAATATAAATTTTGGATTGTGTCTTATTTTTATTATTTAGACTCTCCGTACTTGTAAAATTGATGAACCAAACTGCTATAACTATTAGTTAAAATAATTATTTCAGTCAATTTAGTTACTTATAACAAATAAAATTATTTTTACATGAAATATTGAATTAATGTGGCTTTCATTAATTGATATTCGTAAATAAATAAACAGATTATCAGTCACGGCTTAAATGTATTGTTTATAACTTATCAGAAACAAGTGTATGGTTTATATCGAATGAAAAATCATTCTAGATTAAACTTGTGATTCAAAAAAAATAATTAAAATAATTTCATTTTAGATTATTTTAATCAATTAGGGATAATATTTTTTATTTTTAAATGAATTATTTTGTTTTATGTCAATTGAAGATTAAATTAGGTCATCTTGATCCTTAAATTTATTTAATTTGTACAATTTTGTCCTTAATTGACCTAAGATCGAGAGTATTTCGAGAATAACACTTTTTTACCAATGAGATATAGCTCAAATGGTATAAATCCTAAACAGTAGGTTCGATTCCTCCCATAAGCACTCCCTTCTTCCAAATTATAAAAAAAACACTTTACTCCTTTTCAATTTAAAATAGTTAACTGCTTTATTCAATTTTTACCTCGTCCTGCTTTATGATTATGCTAATATAATTATCGTTTATAAAAAGAAACAATAGAGAGTACTCTTTTTAATTTATCAAAATTGTTGAAATTGAGTTATTTGACTTCGAATTATAAATTTAAAAACTGGATTCATCATTTGCTCATTTATATTTAATATCCTACGTTGGTTCACCTAATAATTGTTTTTGTAAATAAAAAAATTAATCTAATTTGCATGGCAAAAGTACTTTTACTAATTACTTTGTTTACGCATATATCTAATGATCTATCACTAAAGCAAAAACTCATATGGGTTAATTACATGAAGCTCCATAATTATAAATGCAATTAATTGCGTCGGGGAGATCCCACCACTACAATAACGAGATAGTGATAATTTTGCTTTATCTATTTTTAATAATAATTTATCTCTCTTCCATGCATATCATTCAAAACAATACCTTCTAACTTTTTGAGCACCACCATAATACAAAGCTTATAGATGAAGAAACTTCATCCACTCAAAACCCTAGAAATATAATACAACAAAAAGGAGATCATAAAGAATATTTTTATTCAAGAAAAAATAAATAAATTACTATAATACTTATAATATACTATTAAGCAAAAGCTATAGCCTCTTCTATCTTTCTCCTTCACCTTCCTTCTTAATTTCTCTCTTTTGCTTTGCTCTCTGCTTCTTTCTTAGACCCCTTAGTGTGATTCTCCACCATATTTTTCTTTCTTAAAGACCCATCAAACTTTATTAAAGAGGAAAAAAAAAGATAAAGATCAAGAAAAAAAAGGAATTTCAACAATGGTTTTTTCTTCAGTTCCAGTCTATTTAGATCCTCCCAACTGGCATCAGGTAACATTCAATTTCTCTTCATCAATTTAATTCCTTCCACAAAGTTTTTTTTTTCATACCCTAAAAATAAAAATAAAAGATGAGCATATATCACAAAAGGAAAATAAATAGAAGATTATTATTCATATTCCTTATACAATCGTCTTCTTTTTTTGAATATACTTCATTTAATTTTCTATTTTATGCTACAAAATAACATCTTGATCGTAAACTCAAAACCGGATCCATGTAATTCGATTAATTGATATTTTTCTTTGTATTACAGCATCAACCAAATCAACAGCAAAGTGTTACTACTGAAAATCCTCATCTTCCACCTCTTCCTCCTCCTCATGTTAGCGGCGGTGGTGGCGGTAGCGGTGTTGGCTCTATTCGACCTGGTTCGATGTCAGATCGAGCCAGGTTAGCGAAGATACCGCAGCCGGAGACAGCTTTAAAGTGTCCAAGGTGTGATTCAACCAACACTAAGTTTTGTTACTTTAATAATTACAACCTTTCTCAGCCTCGACACTTTTGTAAAACTTGTCGGAGATATTGGACTCGAGGTGGCGCTCTTAGAAATGTTCCGGTCGGAGGCGGTTGCCGGAGAAACAAAAAGAGCAAAAGCCAAAGTAATAATAACTCAAATTCAAAGCCATCTTCAGTTTCCAACACGAATTCGAGCTCAACAAGCGGAATTAATCCTTCAGATCATCAAATTATTGCTCATCTGCCTCCGCAATCAGTTCATCACTTACCTTTCATGACTTCATTGCATCATCTTGCTCAGTTTGGTGTCGGAAATATTGGTTTAAACTATGGAGGAAACCTAGGAGCAACAAATTGTGGTAATAACGGGTCAACTGAAACGGGTTTATTTCATAATAATGGATCCGTAGTGCAACAATTTCCTTTCTTTGAGCCAATTTCAGCAAATGGGTTGTATCCGTTTCATCAAAGTGATCAATCTGGCGTAGAAGCATCGTCGTCTTCGATCGATAATAGTCGGTTAATTCGGTCAATGACTAATTCAAGCTCTAGGGTTTCTGAGTCAGCTCCGGTGAAGATGGAAGATAGTAATAGCCAACAGCTAGGGTTAAATTTATCAAAATCTTTTTTGGGTATTTCAGAAAATAGTACAAATCAGTACTGGAGTGGAAACACGTGGACTGATTTATCAGGTCTCAACTCTTCTTCCACTGGTCATCTCTTATAATGCTGATCTAAGGTAGGTTGAATATTTTGTCGGTTAGTGAACTATACACTTTTTATAAAACGATTATTGATATGTTGTTCGTTATATTTTGATAACTAAATTTTTATTTTCGTAACAACGGAAAGTTATCCGATCAATTCTAATCAATAAATACTGATATGGTTGGTGGATTGCATATGTAGTAAAGTGGAATATCCAGCAATCCATCGGCTACATTGTTGGTCGTAATAGATTTGATAACTTTTCATTGTTAGAAAAGCAACTGTTTGATTATCAAAATGTAATAAATAAAATGTTGATTATTGTTTTATAAAAATGTATAATTCAGTGACGTACTATAAAAATATTTAACATGATCTAAGTTCTTCGTATTACCAATGGAAAATCAAACCAAGAAACTGTAGAATTAGTTTGTTTTCTAAATTTATTTGTTTGTTAAATTAGTTTGAGTTCTGTTTTTCGTGTGTATTGTATGGTTTGTTTAAGTGAGTTTTGTGTGCGCAAGAGGAAATCTTGTATCTGACATTGTGATCTAGCATCAATCAAACAGCTCAGTTGATTATAAGGCATATTTTGGTTTTTAATCAACTTCTTAGGTTTTAAGTTTATATATAGCTAGGTATGCTGTTTAAATTAATTGATGTTTAACAGGTTAAATATTTTTGAGTTATCCGACTATACTACTTTCGACATTCAATTTAATATATTTTGATAAATTCATTATTTTGCAAACAATGAAAGGTTATCCTATCAAGTGTAATTCTATCTATATGGTAATCGGTAAGTTACGTAGATAAAATCTAACTAGAATTGATCGATGACATTCTACTTTTTGGAAAAATGAATGGTTGAATTATTAAAACATAAAATATTGAATGTGGTAGTATAATTGGGCAAAGGCAACAATATTTAATCCGATGTTTATTTATAATAAATATATGTTACAGGAAAAAGGAAACTTTGAAACAAAAACTAGAGAAATAGTGAAGTAATAAAAGGCAAAACGAACGAAAGGGGTTGGTTTAAGTGGTAAGCGGCTTGTTGTCGCTTAAACACAGTCCCGGTTTCGAGTCTTGTGAATGCATAAAATCTCCACTGAAAAAACTCACCCACCATGTCAGGTGTGCGACGGAGGTCGGATCCGATTAGTTAGGGCAAAACCCTAAAAACAGGATGGGCAAACAAAAAAAGGACAAAACGATATTTTTTACATAATGAGATTATGAATACGAAGTTTTTGAATTTTTACAAACGTTAATAAAATATCTAAACGTAAGACGCCATAGATTCGACAATTTAAATTATAATTATCTTAGTTTCCATAACAGTCCAATTTCCTGTAACTGTAAGAAAACTAGAGTACCCAGAAAGCTCGTTCTTGTCTTACATTTATAGATGATTTCTATCTGATAGAGAGAGGTGTGTCCGTACGATTCTTGTTCAGTCTTGTACTCTTACTTCATGCACCGAACTGTATCATATGCAGAGAGAGAATTTGCAATGATTTTGTAATAATATATAGAAGAACGTACTAGGAGACTGGTGGTATATATTATTTTTTGACACATCTTTTGTTTGGTAAGTGTGAAAAGGTGAGAAAGTTGAAGTGAAAAATGAGTGCATGTATAGAAAACGCCAAGAATCCCACTCAAAACTATACACTAAACCACTACTGTCAACGGCTAACCTAATCAAAGATTTTGATTCGAATTCTGAATATCTATTTAACGTTAAAAATTTAGCAGAAAAGCTTTGTTTTTTCATCATTCTTATGATATTCAACTTAATCAGTTCTATATAATAACAGGAAAATGAACTATGCAATGTTTTTTCATTTTCAACCTCAAGTGGGAAGGATTCTTTCTTTATTTTAACCACCAATCATGGCAGTGGGTAATATGTAATCCGGGTCTTATTATTATAACTTTTTAAATTAATATGAACATGTAAGTATTTTAAATTTAGTTATTGATAGGCATCTAGGTAGCACGGAAACAAGAAACAGACATAACACAAAAAGTATATGGATATATGACACGAAAAGGACATGAAAAAACGGCATTTTACAAAAATTAAGAATTGAGAAAATGTATCGATATTAATAATATAGGATAGTTTTTAATTTTTCACATATATATATATTTATAGAAGATCATTTATTAATTATATATTTTATATTATCTTATATAATTAATATAATATTAAAATTCTAGATTATACTATATATTAGAGTTATTAATAATATTGATTCTAAAAAAAGTTAATCGCCAGAACTCAAACCCTAATTATACATATAAATTAGTAAATTAGTTTGTTAAAATAATAGCTAACCCAAGCCCTTTGTACACTAAATCTAATTATAATAAACACTTTCATCAAAAAAAAAAAAAAACGAACACGGTAACAGTGACAAATTCGGCCATCATCACCAAAAAAAGAGATTCTTCTTCAACTCTCTGCTTCTAAAATTCTATACATCCAGTTTTTTGAAATTAATATTCTTCCACAAATACAAACTTTTTCAATTAATCTTTATATCAGTCGGTCTTAAATAAAATCCAAACAACAATATAAATTTACAATAAAAAATTTAAAATTTTCAGATGAGCGGAGAAAGTAACAATCTAGAAATAATTGACAAGAACTTAAATTTGAATTTCTGACAAATAATTTATGTACTAATACAAATTAAATTTGCCATATCCGAAAAGAATTTAGAAATAGATCAGGTGTTTTTAAATAGGAATTTTATTTTTATTTTTCTTAACTGCATATGAGTTTGACGCGTTCTGGGAGAGTTTCCTCTAACGTTTCTGTTTCGGAAACATTAGAAAACGAGGAAATAGTGGGACATCAATGTTTTCATGCTTTTAAATCTATAATCTAGAAATCTCTATTACAAAATAAACGATGCTGATTAAATAAATTTAAATTAATAATACTAGATTAATTTATACCATTCATTTTATAATGAAGGATACAGATTGATTGAAAAAATTACGGCATGTTCAACAAGAAATTGTATAATATGTGCATGTAGCCGAATACTAGATATATCAATCATTCATTATATACATAAATTGTTTATAATATATATAGTAATGTTTCAAAAGAAACTATCGCGGGGCGAGTGAAAAATGAACCAAAGTAGTACAATTAAAAAACATACATAGGATTAAAAAAGTAAAATTTCGACGTTAATGATTATAAACTTGAAAATAAACATCCATATATAGTTTTGTAAATAAAGCAAAGGAATCAGGGATTTGCTTTTGAAGGGTCCAAGGCTGCCTTGTAAGAACGAATAAAGGCAGAACAGACACAGCCCACAAAGCTCCTCTTTCTTTTATTATGGACACTTGGTAATTCATAGCCTTATGGCATACGTATATATTATGTAAAGTTAAAGTAGTTTTTCGGCTAATAATCACCCACGGACCCTGACTTTTGGTTTTGTCATGCTAATTTTTTTTTTTATACAGGATCCATCAGGTTTCTTGAACGGGTTTCAACTATAAGACGACATTTTTAAGTCTTTCACATTCAGACTAATCCCCATTCGAGACGTGTAGGTCCCTTGCGGGAAGGCAAACTCTGGCCCCAAGTTTTAAACGGCTGCATACATGATTCGAACTGGCGACCTCACTTAAATTAGAAAAGCGCCTTACCAACTCATCTACACTTTGTGGTTGGTCATGCTAACATATTACTAACCAAGAAGAGAGACAGATTCAGAGTTAGAGTATGTATAACAAATACACAAAAATAATTATCAAACATTTATTCAATATTTCAAATTAAAAAAATGGTAATTCATACTTTAGATTGTTAACTTTATACATAATAAATATAATAAATTATTCATTAAACGTATTAATTTTTATGCATACTAGTACGAATCTCTCGCGTTGCTTCGGTTTTTTTATTTAAATTAAAGTATAACTATTAAATAGACTAATGCATATTTAATGAATAAATTATAATAATTTTATAATAAGTACTAAATAAATGTTTATTTTAAATATTTTACTTTTGCATTTTAGTATTTTCTTAATCTTTAAAATAAATTGGGGAGGAATATCAAACATCTAAAAGAATTGGATCTTTTAAATTAATTTTTTTACGTTAACGTGTATATGCAAGTAGAAAAATTCATTAATCTAAAAATATATGTTATAAATTTTTTTATATATTATATAAATAGGAGTATTACAAAAGAAATAAATCTATCTATACGCAACATCTCCATTTTATGCGGTTTGAATAAACAAAAAACAATCTCAGTCGTTACTTCAAAAGGACACATATCTAGTCGCTAGTTGCATTACTCAAACACAACCATATAATTTATTGTGTATCTTAAACACCGTTTGATCACATATTATAAGCCATTAACTCTAATCAACCCCCTTCGTTTACCAAACTAAACCATTTTTTTTGCCAATTTGAGTACATATTATTTGTAAAGTCATATTTGTTGATTTTTTTAATGTTTCATCATCAGTAGCTTAGGATAGTGAAGTTAACTGGCTTTAACTTTGTTTATAGATTAGTGTTTTAGAAATATTTGTATGTTCTTGTTTTCTTCCGTTTGTATAAATAATCAAACTTACTTCTATTAATTTTAAATATTTAATTTTAATTCTATTAATTTTAAATGGTTGCTTGCTTGCGTTTGTAGCAATAAATATTTGATCATATAATTTTATTATATTAAATATTAGATTCTGAGCATAAATTAAGATGAATGTTTCGATCTAACGTGACTCATAAAACTAATTTTTTTCATTATTGTTTTTAAATTTTTCTTATTATATCTTCTTTATCTACATATTTTACAATGGTAAAGAATAAATCATGAAGTTAATTTGAAATATGAGACC
Organism: Mercurialis annua; assembly: GCF_937616625.2. Taxonomy (NCBI): domain Eukaryota; kingdom Viridiplantae; phylum Streptophyta; class Magnoliopsida; order Malpighiales; family Euphorbiaceae; genus Mercurialis; species Mercurialis annua. Next base: position 48,678,650 of record NC_065570.1, on the reverse strand, counting down.
CATAAAAATTGAAACAAATAAAAATTAATGAAAAAATGAAAAAGAAAATAGAAAAAAAATGATATACAAAAGAAAAAAATATTCGCAGTTAGGAAAAAGTTGAAAAATTGAAAGTTTAAGGGGTAAATTGACGAAATAAAAAAAAAGAGAAAAAATACAAATAAAAAAAAATGTAAGGCAATTGCGTTGTGACTTGTGAAGAAGTCAAAATTGAGAAGTAAAATAAATGGTATGATAAGAATACAAATGGCAAATTAGTAATAAATGACAAATAAAAGATATAGTTTGGAACCCAAAATCACTGTTTCTGCTACAGTGATTTGGGTTCAACTTTAATGTATTAGATAGATTTGAATAAAATAATAAATATATGTTTTTTAATTATTTTATAAATGTCTTTTTAGATATAATATATAGAGGGTAAAGAGAAAAGTGAAGAGAAGAAGAAGAGAGATATATATAAAGAAAGAAGAGTAGTTGCTTTTGATTAATTTGTGGGGCAAGAAAGTAACAATATTGTCGATGATAATATTCAATCAAATTAGGGCTCGGAATTCCATATCCTAAAGTTTATGTTTTTTTGTATGATGACCGTCGTCTTCATTTGATTGATGTTAAAAGAAATTTAACCTCTCTTCAGCTAGCTTTGCCTCCTTTTTTCACCCAACATCTTTCCCCTTTCATATTTTTTAGGGATAATAAACTCTCTGGGTCACTAAGGTTACCTTAAATTACAAAATAATCACTAAACTTCATTTTATTACAAAACAGTCACTGAACTATACCTTTTGTTACAAATGGGTGTCACTCATATAAAACGCAATGTTTTTGCTTACGTGGCAAACCAAAATTACAAAAAGGGACATAGTTCAGTGACCTTTTTGTAATAAAAAGTATAATTCAATTACTTTTTTGTAAATCATGAAAAGTTTAGTGTTATTTTTGTAACAATATTAACTTGAAAACGGTGCGTTTTATATAAGTGACACCCCTTTGTTATAAAAGGTATAGTTTAGTGACCATTTTGTAACAAAATGAAGTTTAGTGATCATTTTGTAATTTGAGGTAAGCCTAGTGACCTAGGGAGTTTAATATCCTATTTTTTTAGTAGTTTGTCTTTTGCTTTTAAAAATGATAAAAATTAAAAACACAAAAATAGATATATGAAATTTCCTTTATAAATATCTACAGATTTTAATAAAAATTACCTTTTTTATATTATTTTAAAGAAGAATAAGAAATATATAACTCCATTGTTGATGCTAGTTGATGCAGCGAAAGTCACAATAAAGAATAAGATAATTTTAAAAGCTGTTGATTATAAAATAATGCCAGCAATTAACTTCTAAAACCTATTGATTCAATAAAAAAATACTAGGCAATAGGCATCAAAAGTCGTTGATTCAATTAAATACCGATATTAAATAATCAAATTGTCTCAAAACATCAAAAACTGCCGTTCAACAACTCATAAGGTTGTTAAAATACTAAGACAAAATAAAAACTCTAAATTGCGTGTAAAACGAAATAAATTAAAAAGTCTTAAAAACTGCCGAAATCACAAAAACGCCATTTTGAAGGCCCAGATGATGGAATTCGGCTTAAAAGTGACGTAGACCATGGGCAAAGCCCATGGAAATTGATCGTTGGCCCGTTTCCAATAAACTTAGACTCCAGAACCGCCCAAATTGTACACTTTTCAGGTTCGGCAGAATCTACGTCACTTTGCGTTCCCTTTTCTCCATGAACTCAAAATCCGTCTCTGCAACCGCATCATTCCCGCCAGGGTAGGAAAAATTAGACCTCGAATTTGCAGTAGCCTCATCATCAGAAGAATCACCATGAAAAGGAATCAAATGCTTGACGTTGAACTCATCAGCCGTTCGAATATGGCTGGGCAGTTTCTGGCGGTAAGCATTGGGGTTGATTTTCTCGATGATCTCCAATGGTCCAATCTTTTTGGCAGAAAGTTTGTTGTAGTCCCCAACCGAAAACCGCTCTCTAGTCAGAACATCCCACACATAATCTCCTACCTCATACTCAACAACACGGCGCTTTCCATCCGCAGCTTGCTTGTAGTGTGAGTTAGCCTGTTGTAAGTTGTCAAGAACTGTCCTATGAACTTCTTGCAACCCATTCCCAAAATCCTCTGTCTTCGACTGTATCTTGACATTGCTCGGTAATGGAATCAGACCCAATGGACCCTTGGGGGCGATCGAATACACCACCTGAAAAGGACTGAATCTCGTTCCCTGATTGACTGCATGGTTATGAGCAAACTCGGCCTGGCACAGTTTCTGATCCCAACTCTTCACGTGTGTGCCAACCAAACACCGCAGCAATTTGCCTAATGACCGACTCACAACTTCAGTTTGACCATCAGTCTGGGAGTGGTAGGCACTACTGAAATTCAGTTGCGTGTTCACCATCTTCCACAAGCTGCGCCAAAAGTTACTGAGGAACCGAGTATCTCTATCCGACACAATAGACTTGGGCAGCCCATGAAGACGGTACACCTCTCGAAAGAACAATTGTGTAACTGAAACCGCATCTGTTGTTTTCTTGCAAGGAATAAAGTGGACCATTTTAGAAAAACGATCAACAACATAAATAAATCATACCCTCGCTCAGTACGCGGTAATCCCAACACAAAATCCATGATAACATCCGCCCAAGGTTGCGATGGCACTGGCAGCGGCATATACAAGCCTGCATTAGTTGTCGCCCCTTTCAAAACTTGGCAAACACAGCACCTTTGGACGTACTTCTCCACCTCTTTGTGAATTGTTGGCCAAAAGTAAGATGATTGAACCAGATGCAAGGTCCTGCCACGCCCAACATGCCCCTCTCCATGCAGCTCTCTAATAATATGCATCCACAAGCCGCTCTCAGGAATGCACAGTTGATTCCCCTTGAACAGAAAACCGTCATGCAGCAAAAACTCAGTTTGCTCGCCTGCTTGCACTTTCCTCATAACCACAGAAAAATAAGGCTCAGTCTCAAGCAAATCAGTAAACGAGTCTAAACCGGGTACCTCAACACGTAATGAAACCAGAAAGTTGCTACGACGATTCAATGCATCTGCCACCCTATTTGTGACCCCGACCTTATGCTTGACCACAAAAGTAAATCGTTGCAGATAAGCCACCCAAGTAGCATGACGTGGTGACACTTTACATGGACGATGTAAATGCTTCAACGCCTCGTGGTCAGTGTACAGAACAAACTCCTTGTGGTACAAGTAATGTCGCTAATGCTTGACTGCTTGCACTACCGCATAAAATTCCACGTCATATGTACTGTAATTCAGCTTCGCTCCATTCAGTTTCTCACTGAAATATGCCACTGGTCGACTATTTTGACTCAAAACAGCCCCAATCCCCAATTTTGAAGCGTCACTATGTAGCTCAAATGGTTGTGAAAAATTTGGCAGCACTAGAATAGGAGCAGTCGTCAACCGCATCTTGATCTGCTGAAATGCTGCCTCGGCTGCCTCTGTCCACTCAAACTTCACACCTTTCATACAGTCAGTCAAAGGAACCATAATACTACTGAAATGAGGAATGAACCGCCTATAGAAAGAAGCCAGACCATGAAAACTTCGAACTTCTGTAATGGTACTCGGCTGAGGCCAATGCTTCTCTACCTCAATTTTCGAATCATCAACTTGCAGCCCCTCCTCAAACACAATGTATCCCAGAAACAACACCTTTCGAGTCAGAAAAGCGCACTTCTTTCTGGCAGCAAATAGACTGTTCCTCTGAAGCACACACAAAACCTCTCGCAAGTGCTGAAGGTGCACTTCGGGATTAGCACTATAGATCAAAATATCATCGAAATACACAACAACAAATTTACCGATAAAAGGTCTAAGTGCTTGGTTCATCATACACACTAACGTACTTGGCGCGTTTGATAACCCAAACGACATCACCAACCACTCATACAGCCACTCACGGGTTTTGAAGGCCGTTTTTCACTCGTCCCCAACCCTGATGCGAATCTGATGATATCCGCTCTTTAAATCCAGTTTGGTAAAAACCGTTGCCCCGCTAATCTGATCAAGTAAATCATCCAGCCGTGGCATAGGAAAACGGTACCTGACTGTGATTCTATTAATTGCTCGACTGTCCACACACATGCGAAAAGTCCCATCTTTCTTAGGTGTTAGAAGGGCTGGTACTGCACATGAGCTCATACTCTCACGCACATGCCCCTTAGCAACCAAATCCTCCACCTGCCTCTGCAACTCCTCATGCTCTGTTGGACTCATCATGTAATGAGGTCTGTTAGGCAAGGTTGCCCCCGGTTCCAAATCAATATGATGCTGAATATCACGCAACGGCGGTAAAGCTGACGGTAGATCATCTGGAAACACATCTGCGAACTCATCCAATAGTTGTGTGACTACTGCTGGTACCACAGATTCCTCAACTGTTTCTTTCCCAATCAACACATACACAGTTTCTGCAGTCTGCAGCTCCTCCTCAAATTTCACCAAAGACAGCAAATTAGTGTTACTCTCTACAGGCTTCGTTGCCTCCACACCACGGCTAGGCTGTAACACAATTTTACGAACACAAAACTATAAGTGTTATTTCGGCCATCATGCCTGACTTTACGATCGAATTGCCAAGGTCGCCCTAACAATAAATAACACGCATCCATGGTGACAACATCACACCAAATAGAATCCCTATATCGTGCACCAACATAAAAAGCACTAGAGCACGTAACGTTACTAACCTCGCCACCTTTCTTTAGCCACGCCAATTTGTACGGTTTGGGGTGTTTCTCGGTCTGAATGCCCAATTTCTGGACTGCCTCTGCCGAGATGATATTCTCACAACTGCCCGCATCAATGACAAAATGGCACATCTGCTGCCTTGGGTGTTAAGCAAGCCCGTCGCACGACCAGCGCAACCCCCGTATCACCAGAGACCACCTCCTCCTCAAGTCCCTCGCGACTGTCATAAACTGGGCCACCCATCACCTTGAATTCCTCATCGACAAAATCATCAGTATCCACAAAAAATGTCTTCTTTGCAGCGGTCTTTCGATAGTCTGCCTGCCTATGACCCATCTCACCACAACCAAAACAGCGAATATTACTACTACCAGCAGGTCTAAGAAACTGATTAAAATTGTTCGTACCTCTACTGACGGCACCACCTGCTGTTTTGTTCTCCATTCCACTACTGCCACTTCCATAGGCACCTGCTGTCGCAGAATTGCTAAAACTGCTTGTGCGCCTACTCTGCTTCTCAATCTGCAGCGCCTTTTGATGAGCGGCTGAAAGCGACACCGGATCAAACAGATTGACCGTGTCTTAAATTGAGACCCGCAACCCACCAATATACCTCGCAACCAACTGATCTTCAGTCTCTTGTATATCATTCCGTGCAATCAATTGGAAAAATTATGTGGTATAATCGTCCACAGATTTGCTTCCCTGCCTTAAATTTTGCAATTTCTGGTACATTAATCGCTGAAAATTATAAGGCAGAAACGCAGTTTTCAAGTGCTTCTTCATCTTTTCCCACGTGTCGATCTTGGGTTTTCCCAGTCGGCTGCGTGTCAATTTCAACTGCTGCCACCACGCCGTTGCCTTATCACGAAATCTGGTTGCCACTAAGGGTACACATCTGTCAGCCGGTACATCCTTGAATTCCAAAATCTCCTCTACCGTGGCTAGCCAATCAAGGAATTCTTCAGATTTGAGCCCCCCCATAAAATTCATGAATTTCAGTCCGCATCCCGCTCTCCCAACGCCGTCGATCATCATCAACGCGCCCTCTCTACCGTCGTTGTGGAGCTTCCTCATAATACTCATCATCTTCCTCATCGCCAAACGCTGGAAATTCTGCTCGTGGCAAGTGTTGGCCTCCGTTAGGTGGTTGGTTAGCCCTGTTTTGGTTAGCCAACAACGCACCCATCTGTTCCGTCATGTGTTCCATCATTCGATCCATCCGTTCTTCCATTCGTTGGTCAATTTCATCGAGTCGCTGCTCAACCTGACGAATATGGTTGCGTTCGTAAACCTCTTCCACACGTTGATTTCTCCTTGCCGGTATGATTCAATCCAGAAACGAACTGAGCTTTGATACCAACTGATGTAGCGGAAGTCACAATAAAGAATAAGATAACTTTAAAAGTTGTTGATTATAAAATAATGCCAGCAATTAACTTCTAAAACCTATTGATTCAATAAAAGAATACTAGGCAATAGGCATCAAAAGTCGTTGATTCAATTGAATACCGATATTTGAAAAAATAATCAAATTGTCTCAAAACATCAAAAACTGCTGTTCAACAACTCATAAGGTTGTTTAAATACTAAGACAAAATAAAAACCCTAAATTGGGTGTAAAACGAAATAAATTAAAAAGTCTTAAAAACCGCCGAAATCACAAAAACACCATTTTGAAGGCCCAGATGATGGAATTCGGCTTAAAAGTGACGTAGGCCATGGGCAAAGCCCATGGAAATCGATCGTTGGCCCGTTTCTAATAAACTTAGTTTCCGGAACCGCCCAAATCGCACACTTTTCAGGTTCGGCAGAATCTACGTCACTTTGCGTTCCCTTTTCTCCATGAACTCAAAATCCGTCTCCGCAACCGCATCACTAGTCCACCCTTGTTGAGTTTCATAGTAAGAAACGATATATATTGAGACTGTCCTTCGCATAAATCTTTATTTTGCGAGGGTGATTTTAATAAGCTTTTTTGAATTTTGAGAGTAAAATGCAATAAAAAAATATGATTTGATAACAAAGTTGCTGCTAGAGCAGAATAGAACTTTCCTTAATAGGAAAAGTTTTTCCTCTGAGAATGGATATTGCAACCCTATATGAATCTCTATCACTATCAGATGATGATGATTTAATAGAGAATAAGCGAGAAATGTAGGAGTTACAAAGATAGCCCACTTGCTGGTGGGTAAGGTTTTGTCGACGAAGAAATAAGGAAGGCTTCATCTCCGCGGTAAACTTTCTGAGGAGAACAAAGAAATCGATGGTGGTAGAAGTGGTTGGAGACAACCTGTTTGTGATCCATTTTGAGGACCAAGAAGATATAAAAATAGTGCTCAGAGGAGGCCCATGAAAGTTTCAAGAATATGCAATTGTGCTAGAAATTCCAATGGGATTGGCTAATTATGAGGAAATGAAGTTTGACCAGATGAATTTCTGGGTGCAAATACATAATTTACCATTGCTATGCCAAACTAGAGAAGCTGGCGTATCTCTGGGAAAACAGATTGGAGAGGTTATTGATATTGATCCATGAGCAGCTGGTGATTTCTTGGGGAAATACATAAGGGTTAGAGTTAAAGTTAATATCTCTAAACCGCTGAAAAGGGGACTGAAAGTGAGGGTAGATGAGAAGGGATCAATGGTGGTGGCAATGTTACGATATGAGAGGCTACCGAAGTTCTGTATGGGTTGTGGTGTTAATGGACATCCAACTGTGGAGTGCATTACAGTGGAGAATACTCTAAGCAAAGCTAGATATAGTGAGTTGATAAGAGCTGGTCCGGTTCAGAAAATGCTGAGTCAAGGGAAAAGACTTAAACCTGATACAAAAGAGAGATATGGGGGAGATGGTGGTTTCCGACAAGGTGATAAACATAAAGTTCAGGCGGAGAAGACAACGGTGAGGGAACAGAATAGAGGAATTAGTGGAGGACATCAGGGAATACAAATAAAATCTCCACAGATCAAGGAGAAGATTACGGGTAAATTTCAGTTGAAAATCAAACTGAGGATGGAAATGGAAAGAAAATCATGGGGTGGAGCTTGTGGACGTTACGATAAATCAGGAAATTGATTTAAGAGAGAAGGTTCCTGTGGCGCGAAGGAAAATATTTTCGAAAATTGGACCGGAAGGTTCAGTTGGGCTTAAGTTGAAAGTTGTATCCAAAAAGCTCATTACCAAGACTGGATCTGCTAAGAAAAATCAAAGGAAAAGCCTTGGTAAAATATTACCATTACTTGATATCTCAAATCTGATTGAGGTTAATGCAGGTGCTGAAGGAGAGTGGGAGAAAGGAAGTACGAGTGCTACACCAGAAACATTATCCCAATCTGGGGACTATGGTTTTGGTAAAGAGAATAACTATGAGTAATCGGCAAAGTCTGCAGAGCAGGCTCGCCGTTCACAATGATAGCTTTAAGTTCGAATGTTCAAGGCCTTGGTCCCTTTAGAACATTCCAAAATCTTAAAGACCATATCCAGAAAATTAAGCCAAATCTGGTTTTTTTTTATGGAGACAAGAATGCTGAGGAATTCTTTGGAGAAGAAGGCAAAGGATTTAGATATGGAGTGTTGTTTTATGGTTGATTGTGTTGGTAAAAGTGGGGGGCTTAGCCCTGCTTTGGAAGGACTCTATTAGAGTTTCTATATTGAGTTCTTCAATTCATTATATTGATTGTGTGTGTACTGATGAGGATATGAAGGTTATTCGCATTACTGAGTTCTATGGAAATCCTGTTCAAAACTTAAAGATTCATTCATGGACGTTGTTAGAGAGATTAAGCAGGATTTTTTCAGGCCCGTGGATATGTGGTGGCGACTTTAATGAGATTCTATCTGAAGATGAGAAGGAAAGGGGTGTTGTTAGACCTGATTATCTGATGAGAAATTTCAGGAAGGTGTTGAATAGCTGTAAGCTGTTTGATGCAGGAATGGATGATAAGAAATTCACTTGGTGGGGAAATAGAGGAAATGTTATTGTGATAGAGAGATTAAACAAGTTCACAGTTAACATGGAATGGCAAATGTTATATCCTGATTTTATGGTCAGAACTCTTGATCATTGGGGTTCTGATCATAGATCAATAGTCATATGGAGTAAAAAGGTGGATGCCACAGAGGGGAATAGGAGGAACAGAAAGAAAAATAGAAGATTCTTATTTGAGGAAGCCTGGACCCTTGATGAGAAGTTTTCAGCAGAAGTGGAAGGAGCATGGAATGACAATATGGTTGTTCATGCAGTAGAGGATATCCTTGTGAAACTAAACAAATGTGCTAGTGCTTTCAATAGATGGGGCAGAATCTCTATGGGAAAGCTGAAAAAGGAGATTGAGGGTAAGAAGGAAGAATTGTTGTCTCTGTGAATTCTACTAATTCTAATATTTCAGTTGAGAATATTAGAAGAGTGGAGACTGTCCTGGAGGAACTTCAATTTAAAGAAGAAGTTTCCTGGAAGCAGAGATCCAGAAGTGATTGGTTGGCTTATGGTGACTGTAACACTAGATTCTTTCATATGAAAGCATCTAAAAGGAGAGCTAGGAACACAATTACAGGACTCAAAGATGAGACTGATTCTTGGAAGGAAAATCCTGCAGAGTTGGAAGGCATCATCCAGAGGTATTTTACTTCTTTATTTACTTCTTCTAATCCTGTAGATGAGGATATTGCAGAGGTTATGGAGTTTGTGAAACCATGAATAAATGATGAAATGAATAGAAGGTTGTGCATAAGTTTTACTGCAGAAGAAGTAGTTGCAGCTTTGAAAGAGATGCCTCCTACCAAGGCTCCTAGAAAAGATGGTTTTCCAGCTCTCTTCTTTTAGAAGTACTGGAATATAGTAGGAAAATAAGTGATTGAGGTATGTTTGAGGATTTTAAATGATGATAGTGATGCTAGATGTGTTAATGAAACTGTGCTAGCTCTCATTCCAAAAGTGAAAGTTGATGATTTTATATCTAAGTTTAGACCTATAAGCCTGTGTAATGTTATTTATAAGATAGTGTCTAAAACTCTTGCTAATAGATTCAGAACTGTGCTGGATAAAGTGATAGACCCTGCTCAGAGTGCATTTGCGCCAGGTAGACAGATTCTAGACAATGCCTTGCTAGGTTTTGAGTGTGTCCATGTGATTAAGAAAGCTAGGAGGAAGTCTAATGGTCCTTTAGCTCTTAAACTGGATATGTCAAAAGCATATGAAAGGGTGGAATGGAAGTTTCTGGAGGCAATGATGTCCAAATTGGGTTTTTGCAGAAGCTGGATTGACAAGATCCTCAAATGTATTTCTACTGTGCAGTTTTGCTTCTTGCTCAATGGAACTGTGACAGGGAAAATGGTAGCTCAAAGAGGATTAAGACAAGGGGATCCTCTTTCCCCTTACTTATTTTTAATCTGTGCTCAAGGTCTATCCTCTTTGATCAATGCTGCAGTGGAGAAGAAGTTGATGCATGGTCTTAACTTTGGTGAAAATTGTAAGGTTTCTCACTTATTCTTTGCAGATGATAGTCTGCTGTTTGCTAGAGCCAATCCTGTTGAGTGTAAACTGATTAAGGATATGCTGCAGTTATAAGGGAGGGCATCAGGTCAGTTAGTCAATTTCGACAAATCTGCTATTTGCTTTGGTAAAGGAATTGATGCAGATATTAAAGAAGAGATTATGCAGATTATGAATGTTCAGGTGGTGCAATGTCATGAGAAGTACCTAGGTCTACCTTCTTCTATTGGTAGACAGAAAGGGACTAGCTTGAATTATGTGAAGGAGAGGATTTGGCAGAAGCTTCAAAGCTGGAGAGGTTCCCTGTTTTCTGGTGGAGGAAAAGAAGTTCTAATTAAAGCTGTTATTCAAGATATACCTACTTACCATATGAACTGTTTCAAATTCCCTAAAAGTTTAATTTTGGAGATTGAAAGGTTATGTAAGAGGTTCTGGTTGGGAAGTACAGAAGGGAAAAGGAAGCTGCATTGGGCCAGATGGAAGGTTCTGTGTAAACCTAAATGCAAATGAGGCCTTGGATTTAAGGATCTGGAGTGTGTAAATCAAAGCTTGCTAGCAAAACAGGCTTGGAGAGTTCTCAAATGGCCAGATAATTTGATGTCCAGAGTATATAAACATAGGTATTTTAAGGATAGGTCGTTTATGGAGGCTATATGTCCTAGAAATGGATCCTTTACCTGGAAGAGTATTCTCTGGGGAAGAAGCATCATTGAGAAAGGAATGAGATGGAGAGTGGGAAATGGTCAGGAGATTAGAATTTTTAGAGACAACTGGCTCACTTCTGAAGGAACTTTCAGACCTTTCAATCTGAATATTCTTCATGAAGACTCTATGGTGAGTTCACTGATGACTACAGAAGGTAATTGGAATGTTGATCTGGTGAAAAAATCCTTTACTGATATTGATGTTCAAAACATTCTTAACATCAATTTGGCTAAAACTGATCAACCTGATTGTATTAGATGGCATTTTGAAAAGACAGGGATGTTCACGGTTCGTAGTGGGTATAGAGTTGCTTGGGAAAGCATGAACCCAACTTCTGGTTCAAATGAACTAGAGATGCAGAAATGGTGGAAGTTTGCTTGGAGTCTATCTTTACCTCCAAATATCAAAAATTTTCTTTGGAAGTGTTACAATAACTGGCTCCCATGCAAAGTCAATCTCATCAATAGAGGAATGTGCATTGATAGATGTTGTCCAGTTTGTGAAGGTGAAGGAGAAACACAGATTCATGCTCTATGGTTTTGTAGAGCAGCAAGGAAAGTGTGGAAGATCTGGGACAAAGCTTGTCTGTTAAAGCCAGGAAAGCATTGGAATATGCAGGATTCCATTTTTCAAGCCTATAGGAATCTGAGAAAACAGGATTTTCTCCTCTTTGTTGTGCTGTTGTGGTTGATCTGGCATGAGAGGAATTGTGTGGTACATGGAAAAATTACTAAGCCAAGAGATGTCCTCTTCCATTGGGCAGAGAACTATATAGAAGACTTTGTGAAAGTAAAGGAAATCAAATTGAAGGAAAGACGGAATCAGATGAAGCTTCAAGGAGATGAGGACAAGAGATGGGTACCTCCTGAGAAGGACCTTTACTGTATTAATGTTGATGCTGGGTTCAATAAACAGAAGGGTTTGTTTAGCACGGGGGTAGTAATCAGGGACTGGAAAGGGGAGGTGCAGGCTGCAGGTTGCAAGCTGTATGATAAGTCAGTTCCAGTGGAGATAGGGGAAGCTCATGCAATCAGAGATGGCATCATTCTAGCAGTAGAAAAGAATCTTATTCCTTTTGAAATCAGGTTTGATTCAAAAGTAGCAGTGGATATTTTTAATCACAAGGTATTGTGTTGTAATGATATGAGTTTAATTGCTGATGATTGTAATAAGCTCAGTAATAATAAGAGCAAGGGGTGTTTCCATATCAGCAGGAATGCAAATTCCTTGTCTGATTATTTAGCTAGAAAGGCTCTTCTTGATTCTAATCCGAGTATGAAATGGAGGGGGCATGTCCCCTCGGATGTTTATGCTTATGTAATGGCCGATCAAATGGTTTTGCTTTGAGTTAATGAAAACTTACATTTCAAAAAAAAAAGTACAATGCAGTATGGCTATATGTATAATTTAAACTTGGTTTAAGGTCTGAAAAACTACCCACCTTTCAAATTTTTTTCAATTTAGAGTACTATTGACAGCCAAAAATTCAAAATAGGGTGCTATTGAAAAAATTATAAGGTGAGGGTGCTATTGAAAAAATTATAAGGTGAGGGTGCTATTGAAAAAAAATTGAAAGGTCGGTAGCTTTTAAGACCTTAAGCCTTTAAACTTTCACATTTGATTTGATTTTTAACTTGAACTATAATGATATTGTTTTTTGAAGTGGTACCTAAAGTTATTAAAAAAATAACAAAATGAATCCTCCTGTTACAAAAATAAAATTATCATTTCGTATGCTGAGACACACATATAGTATTGATAGAGAATTCAATTTACAATTTTTTAATAACATTAAGTTCCAAAATGAAAAAGACTATTCATATTCTAATTGGAATAAATTTCAATGATATGTCATATGTCGTCCATGTTGGCAGAAATAACAGCGAGAGAAACAAATTATTAAAAAAGAGTCTATTTTGTCATTTTTAATAACATTAAGTACCACTTTCATATAAAAAATAGTAATAATTAAAGTCTAAGTTAAAAATGGAGCCTAGTATAGAAAATGAAAATTATATATGTAGCCATTCAATTTATGAAAATAAATACCCCTTCCATCCCAATTAATAGACAGTTTAAGGCAAATACATGTTTTAAAAAATTGTATTTATCAAGATAAAATGAGTGAACTTATAAAAAAAATATCACACTAACCCTCGTTTATTATAGTAGAAATTTTGTCGTTTATTATCTTTTGTGTTGTTTCCAATTTATTCAAACATAATTAATAAGGGCATATATGACGATTAAACATTCAAGTAATAAATTACCGTCTATAATTTGGAATAAAAAATGAAAATAATGTCTATTAATTTGGAACGGAGGGAGTAAGTTCTATCTCGTTTCAAAACATTTGAAGTAAATAACTACTTTATATTTGATGATATATGACATATAATATTATTCGATTTTGTGCTAAACAATATATGTTTTCTTCTTTTTTCAAATTAGAACCTTTCTTTTCTATCAAATACTAACCGTCTAGTTTTTTTTCTGGCAGCCGTCAATGGTTTGATTTTTCTGTTAATGGTAGTCATCCATTTATATATGTTATTTTAATTTTATAGATATAATAAACAGCCAATTCTTTTTCATTTTTTAATGGATTAAAATTTGTCAGAGAAGCGCAATTCAATTACCAAGAAACGAAGATAAACTGAAAATCATCAGCAATAAAATGGAATTGTTTATGAGTGTTTACACTGGTCCAAAAATGATATGGGTCAGAGCATCACATGGACTTATTTAGGGATCAAGCCCAACTAAAGCTTTTTTTATTAGCTTTTTATTTTAAATAAGAGTTTGTAACTCATTAGGAATATTTCTCTTTAGAAATATTAGCTAGAATTAGATTAGAAATCTTGATTTTTGTAGAGTTATAAATAGCTCAGAGTTTTCATAATTTTGTATCAACAAATCAATCAATTAAAAACCAAGCCCAATGCTTTTTATCCCGTAATCTCCGGATTGTTTTAACTTAGGAGTAATTTTGACATTAATTTCCCCTGAGTTTTTTAACTCCCAAATTAATACTGATAGATTATTTGGTTGAGTTTTTTAACCAAAAAAACCCTGTGAATATCTTTTTACAAGTCTGTTAAAGCATCAAATCTCAAACCGATCCCAATTATTAATTCAAAAATTCGAGTCAGAAATATTTCTAGACGAACATCTTTTGGCGACTCCACTGGAAATCTGTTTATAGTTACCACAAAAACCAGACCTTAAGGACGATTACATGCACAAAGTATCGACGTGCTACAAAGTACCGACTTAACCAAGTTACCCTTCCAACAAGCTAACTATTTATTGAAATTATTAGGTAAGTGATCAGAATTTTTTGAACTGTAAATTTCTCTTCGAAAGAGGCATATTCATGTAATTGGTTGACAGATTGTCAATTTTACAATTTAAAACTTGAGCAGCTAAACTGAGTGTCTCATCAACATTTAACCCCATAATAGAGCTCTTTTGTAAAATTAATTTCGAGACCTGAAATCAACTCAAAGCAACAAAAATTACAGAGCAAATTTTAAATCATTTATAAATTATTTAGAAGAAAAGGAGGAATATCATTCGCGAATTGCATGATAGATATTGGTTTCGGATAGCCTTGAATGATCCCATCAATAAGACGAATATCCTTAGCTTTATCAATTAAAATCTTAAACCCTCTAGCTGCAATAACAAAGAGTATAGGCAAATTGGATATCCCTTTTCTTATAAAACTATTATGGACTTTTCATTGATAATTGCAGAATGTTGTCAAAATTCATTGCTAATTATCCATTTATCGATGGATTCAAAATTTGGCGCTAAATCTGTCAAACAATTGTGTCAACTTTAGCGATATATTTTTTTTCTATTCTTTCTTAAAATGTAAAAAGAAAAAAATTAATTTATTTTTTCTTTTTATTGCCTTTTTATAATATTATAGTCTAAGTCTCACCTAATAATCTGTTAAATATTTTTTAGATGGATTGCTTATTTGACATGGAAAACGTGTAGCTTAGGCCAGTTTGTTTTGGCCACTTTGGCTACTAAACAACAGAAAGCATAAATTCTTCTTTGGGGACAACCAAACTTTCTTTTCTTTCTTAATTTTATTTAATTCTCTTGTGGAATAATTGCACTAATTTTGTTTGAAATTCTTCCCATAGTTGACATTGATTACAAAATATCATAACTTTGTAAAATCGAATGTCACCTTTCTCCTTCAAAAGCTTTCTTTAATAAAACAAGGCCTAATGTCTTAAAAAATTCCGACCTTTTATTCCTTTTTCAATCCTACCCTTACGTTGAAAATCATTCAATTTTACCCTATTTTGCATTTTTTTTCATTTCGATTGTACCCTGAAGCACAAAATTGACCTTTTTTATTTGGCAAAAATTCAAAAAAATTCTCTAAATTGACCATTTTTAAAGAACTTTTTTGAACTTTTGTCAAATAAATAAAGGTCAATTTTATGCTTCAGGGTACAATCGAAATGAAAAAATATAAAATAGGGTAAAATTGATAAATTTTCAACGTTAGTGTAGGATTGAAAATGGATGAAAGGTCGGGTTTTTTAAAGCATTAAGCCATAAAACAATAAAGCGATTAACCGAATCCTTCAATAACTTAGTGCTAATACCATTTAACAAGGGTATAGTTGAGTGATTTAAAAATCTTTGAGAAGATATTTGAGTTAAAAAAAAAAGTCAAAACTACATACGTGCCGGTGAAATAAATATTAAGGATACAATTACACCTTTTTTTTCTTTTGACAGTGAGGAACTTATGAACAATTGCAAACAAAAGAGGATTGCATCAAATTCTTCAAGTGATTTTTCTCGTTACCGTAATGGATCGATATGGAACTGTCGTATCTTACATGCTTTCATTTGAATACAAGAAACTAACCTCTCTTCAATAAAAACTGAGGATGATAATTACATGTTACAATGATACAATTCACAATATTCATGTCAGATGCCTGGAGAATTTGTCTTCTTTCTTGTTTTCCCTCCCTTGGATCTTTGGTATATTTTTCTAGTGTAGTCATCATCCCACACAAACAAATGAATAACTTACAATCTGGGGAGGTGATCTTCCACCTTTCCCCTCCCAAACCGAGGCCCCCTCTTCAAGTAAACCGAAAAGAAACAATTATCAAATCGAGAAAATGGTGTAACTTAAAAATGTCAGCTGTCAGCAGAATTTTCTGTGTATGTTGGTTGTGGCTGCTGCATCTGAACCTGATGTTGCGCTTGAGCCTCGGTTTGTACGTGAGCCTGCTTTTGCTGCTCGACAAACCTGCTAATACACTCCAGCAACTGACGGGCCTTCCTTTTCCCGCGGTCCGTGCCATTTTGAGCTAGATCTAGTAGTGCCCCCATGATTCCAAGCTCCTGTGCTTCGATTAAATATTTTTGGTCTCCAGAACACAGGTGCACCATTACTGCAGCCGCATTTTCTCTGTTCCGGGGGGATCCGTTTCCAATAACTTCCACTAATACAGGCACTGCCTCTGCAGCTCCAATGGATGACTTCCCTTCCGGATGGCTAGCCAGTATAGCTAATATGGCTAATGCTTCATCGACCATTCCGCCGCCAGGTTCAGTTAACAGACGCATTAGCGTGGGCACAACTCCAGCCCTCACCGCCTTTCCCTTGTTCCCCTGATAGATGCACAAGTTGAAAAGTGCAGTCGCAGCATCCTTTTTCCCCCTTTGGGTACCCTCACTTAGAAGCATCGCGAGTGGGGGGATCGCCCCGGATGAGCCTATCGTGACCTTATTTTCATCGACAACTGAAAGACTGAAAAGTGTGGCTGCAGCATTTTCCCGAGCTTCCATGCTGCCCTTCTTAAGCACATGCACTATACCGGGAACCGCCCCAGCTGATATGATGCTTCCTTTGTTATCTTCACATATAGAAAGGTTAAGAAGTGCGGTCACCGCATGCTCTTGTGTGCGGGAGTCTGGTGTTGAGAGGAGGCCCACGAGAAGTGGGATTGCACCAGCTTCAGCAATAGCCACACGATTATCTGCATTTCGCTTGGCAAGAAGGCGGATCTCACCTGCAGCAGATCGCTGGTCTTCAGGGCTACCAGATGTGAGTTTATGGAGGAGAATCTCGACCTTAGTACGCTCGGCAGGAGAGTAGGCGGATGTGGTTTTGTTGGATCGAGAACTGCTGGGTCGTTTCGGTGGTTCGATGCCGTTTGCTTCACACCACTGAGCAATGAGGCTGCGCAATACATAATTTGGTGTGACAGCTGTACTGCTAACGTTCTGCTGCGTCTTTGGACATGTTCCATGCCCTGCTTCCAGCCATTTCTCAATGCAAGAACGCTCATATGTCTACATCAAAGACAAAGATGACTTGTTAAACAGTTTGAGTGTTAGAAAAGTTTATCCAGACAATGATCATGCCGTAAATCCGCCTCTCTGGTGTATACTACTTATTTAGAATCAACCTTTGGCTTAGACATCTCACATGACAACTCATCATACAGATGATCCTAAGTCACTCGAGGCAACATGAAAAACAAATTTTAGTGATGTAAGAAAATAATACCAGATTAAAATCCAATGTTAGCATGATTATACCTGTCCTGTTGAAACTATAACGGGATCTTTCATCAATTCCAAAGATATCGGACAGCGGAAATCATCTGGTATAACTGGAGCCTTGTGATTCGCATTGGTGGACGCTTGTCCACTGCCACTAGGCGGTAGATTTTTCTCCTTTCTTATTGTTTCCAGATTCGGATTTTCTGTTTGCACGAAATCCTTAATTTTCTTAAGTAGCATCGACATTTTCTCGATATTTGCCTCAGGATCACCACCGGTAGCACCAACCATTTCATGCAGAGCTAGCGATTCTTGTGTTAGATCATCTATCCCTAGCAACTGTAACTTCTCAGATGATCTTCTTAGGACAACTGGATCTATTTCTGCATCGTTACTCTTGTTGAAAAGCAATAAGAGATCTTCATACAACTCAACATCGGGAGTATCGACCCTCCCTTTGGCTCTTCTGAACTGTGCAAGGACAAGCTCAACCTAAACAAAGTACAAAGAAAATTGCAATAGTTACTTAACATGAAAATGATCTAATTGAACAAGCTCTGTCATAGGACCGCTTATATTCTCATTGAATCGATGCCCTTTCGATTTCTAATTTTTTTCTTGGTTTCTGCACAAAAGCTAAAAGGTAGTCTTATTCTCAGTGAGTGGATTATCTATGGATTAAAATAAGATAATGGCAATAAAGAAAGACCATGATACCAATACCTAATCAAGCTCACATTAAGAAATTATTAAGATAACTATGATTCCGAGTAATTATATTCGCATCATGTATTACAAAATCGTCAACAGAGTACAACCGTATAGCAAGATATGACAGGAAGGCATATTTTCGGATTCTTAGTTGCATTTCTAAATAAAAACAATCCAAATTGGTCTTCAATTTTGTACCTGTTCTTTAACTTCATCTGATATGTCAAGATTTTCATAGGAAATTGTACTTAGTGATTGTTCCAATTGACCTGTCACCTCATGATATTTATTCATAATTTGTTCCCTCTCCAACACCTGCAAGCAGAAGAAAAATGTTAACTTCAGACAGAACAACAAAATAACCCATGAAAGACTAACACATCAGCAAATTAGCAAATGATCAAATATCTGATTGTTTCACAAGGATAACATTAATTTAAGAAAATTAACAAAGAAAAAAAATAACATGCAAAAACTGCAATGAAGAGAGAAACACAATGAAGAAAAATAATCAACCGTCAACCGTCAACCGTCAACCGTCGATTGATAATAACATCGAAAACAAACTAAAAAGTCATCATATTTCATCGACGTTTTTCGTTTTGGTAACATGTCGGAAACTTGGCCATTCAGACTCAAAACTTCCTGTTTAGCATAGGAAACCTTGAAAACATTGTTTCTCCGTATTCGTGTCCAAGTGTCCCATTTTCCCGTATTTGTGCTACATAGCATAATGCATATGATTTATAAACAAAAATCAGATGCTCTGATGTTCAAAAAGTATATTCCACATATATGTAACTCAAAAGTGGTCACTTATCGAGTCCTACATTTCAGTGTTGCATTTCCATCTCCATTAACAAATGACACTCCAAATCTTTAAATTCACAACCTATTCTTGTTAAAAAAATTCCGTTTTTTGTTCTAGTATTTCTCGTTTCAGGAATCCCGTTTCCGTACGACATATCTTGGAACAAGTTTCTGCTGCTTATTCCGAAAAAGAGTAAGAATGCCTAAAAATACCAACATAGGAACCAGAATACTTCCTTATAGTGAACATCCATCTAGTTGTTTCTTAAAAAAGAAAAAGCCATCAAATTGAAGTTCACCTTTTCAAATTACTGCATGGGAACAGAGTTACTTTATCATATCCTGAAGATCAAAGTGGCCTGAACTTAACTTAAAATTATATGCAAGTAACACCATAAGAGCTACAGAAAAAGAAACAAGAGACAAAATCATATGATACCCGAATCATCCATATCGATAAAATCTAGATAAGAAACTCTCGATAAAAAACCCGAAAAGGGATCAAATTGATCCATTAAGTGTTACTAACATAAGGATAATAAAATTAAGTGAAGAATCTAATTCCAATCCAAAGATCCATATTCTTTTGAAAGAGATACCCATAGTACACCAAAAACATTCTACTTCAATTTGATCACAAAAACAAATGATTCTTTCAACTTTGGACCAAATTGGCAACTATATCTAAACTTTGTCATCTTATGTAAAATCAACAAACAAAACAGATCCAAATTAAAGAAAATACCATGTAAATCTTGCTGGCTTCACAGCCGAATTTAAGCAAATCTTGAGCAGAAAGAAGAGAGCTTTTCAAAGAAACCAAAGCTTGAAAAGTATGAGGATGAATTAGTTCTTTAATCTCTTTAATCTCCTCAAACAATGGAGTTAAAAGCTTCAATCTTCTGGCTAAATTACAATACAATTTCTTCACCGAGCTTCTATACTCTGAGATCGAAGCTATCTCATTCACTATCTCTATCAAATTCTCCACTAACACCCCTTTCTCCTCCTCCATTGCTTCAACCACTCAATCAGATCCCAAAACGCACCGTTTTATGCTTCTTCTTCGTCTGCTGAAGAGACTTTTTTGATAGTTGCAGAGAAGAGAGAGAGAAGAAAGTTAGAGTTAGAGTTAGAGATAGAGAGAGAAAGTGACGTTATGTGGCGCGGCTAGAGTTTGGCTAAACCTTGGGTTTGGGTTTAACGTGTTAAATGGGTATTGGTTCGGTTCGGTTCGGTTTTGGTTTGGCTGAGTGAGTTGGCTAATTAAGTGACGCGGCGCGCCGAAAGAAGTTAGGTTTTGTTTTTTACCGTACGAAGACAGAGTTAGTTGAGACGGTTAAACTAAGGTTAGTATGCGGTAACTGTAAGTTACTGTGGGTGAAGGTAGTTTCAGTTGAGACAAAAGATTTAGGGAAGTGGCTATTTCTACGGAATATAATGTGATATTTGCTGTCTTTAGGTGTCTTATGTTTTATTTTATTTTAGGCTAAAAAAATTACTAGCAAGTAAATTTAAACAAAATAGATGGATTTAATCTATTTAGATAGATAGGTAGATAGATATATTTTAATCATTTTTAGTTTTAGCGATTAGTTAAAATTATTTATAGTTAGAGAAAATTAGTAATTATAACAGACTTGATAAAATTTAAGGTTATTTTAATACTTCATATAAAAATTAAACTTATTGTGAAGGGAAAATTCACATAAAATGTTTTTAATTCATTTTTAAGCTTTTAATAATATTTTGTTTTATTGGAATTTACTATAAATTCAAATTTTTATCCGAATTCTTATGCAACTATCCAAGAAAATCAATTATAAAAATACTAGTATGGAAAAATAATTTTTCAAAATATCCAAAAAAATTATAAAAATATAAACCTCCAAAACCCAACGCTGGAGTCAGAAATCAGAATCCGGCAGTAGATTTTTGGTGGATTTTTTGGTATTTAAATCAAATTATGATTTATTTAAAAAGTTTAGATTAGTATCATATGCCTAACTTAGAAAATGGCTGTATTGTGAATTATTTAAGGCATTCGATGGAATTGAAAGCTCTTTGAATAATGTTAACATGGAATATATCATAAAATGGTGAATTGAATAGTTGTATTGATTATGGTCCGGAATTGCCTCCTAAGCGGTGATAGATTATGTAAATATTTAAATTAGATAATATTTATTTGTGTAATATGAATGCAAAGACATGCGGTATTCAATAGACTTGCTACGAATTTTTTAGCAGTCAATTCCATTTTCTACCCCAATCTCAATCTGAAAAATTCGATTGTGACAAATATATCCTTGTAATCCATTGAATCGAACCAAAATCATTTTCTTTATTTTGCTTCAACTCATTTTTAATTTACTAGGTTAGTTAAAGAACAGTTTAAATGTACATGGTTAGTTAAATGATTTAATCGACAGATGCACACCCTAATTAGGAGAGAATACGTTTTAATATCATGGACAAAGGAAATAATGACATAAACTAGACGAATTGCAGTTTAATGGTTTTGTATTTGATAATTAATAGTAGTTAATTGATAAAAGAATTATAATCACGCTAAATTATATTGTTGTAATTAATAATATTTTTATTAAAATGAAAAATAAATTATATGAATGGTGTGGTGTCTGTCTGCACTTATTTAAACGTATTATTTCAATTTCTGAACTTTTTTTCTACCTTGTTAAATTCTTCCTCGCCATTTAAGTAAACTTTATAGTTTTGAATGCTAAAATAATGAGATAAAAACCGACAGTGTATAAATTTTTAGAGAACATAATTCCTCACGTTAAACTATAAAAAAAATTGTATTTTGACATGTGGCATACTTAAATATAAAAATAACTATCATTTATTAAATTATAAAATAATATTATAATTATTTTTTTGTAATTATATTTTGTAAATTTTTAAATTAATTTATATAAAATAAATTGAAAGATTAAATTAAAATTTATTTGTGTTAACTTTTACTCTATATTTATGTTAATTTAATCATTGATAATATAGGTGTTTTAATAGAAGAGAAAAACAGTTAAACAAATTTAGTATTTTGACAATGTGAGTAAAATTAATCATCTCAATCTATATTATCCCATTAAGTTATTCTATCTTGCCTGTCTTGCATTAATATACTAGTAATGAAGGTAAGTTTTGCCAAAAAGGCATCGTAATTATTTTTAAGTATAACGAGCTTTACATATAAGTTATAACGCGTTTGGAAGAGAACGTGAATAAAATTTGTCATCTTTACAGGTAGAAAGATCAAGGATGCCGGAATATATTATTAGCTAGTGCTAGTCCGTTGTTATTTTGTAAAATAACAGAGATGTTGTTAAATTAAAAACAAATATATTTCAATTTTTTGTAATTTAAAAAAGTTTTGTTGGTAATTTCAAAATAAGCATATATAATCTACAGAAAAATTAGTTATTGTATGAATATTATGAATGTTAGATCATGACACAATAATTTGATTCGACAAACACTTAAAATCGGTGAACTCGAATTGAAACTTAGCAGATTTATTTTCAAAACGTGTCATAAATGAAATAAACGAGTCATATTTTGGGCGGGAAAGTGTCTTAAAAACCACCGACCTTTTAATTTCTTTTCAAATCTACCCCGATATTAAAACAATTTCAATTTAATCTATTTTGTATTTTCCACTTAAACAATTTTTTTACTCCATGGATGAAATCATTCAAAAAAACTAAATATAAGAGTAAAATTATTCTTTTCCACTCGAAAAATCATATAAGTTATTCATCTTTAAAATTTAACTTAAAATTATAACTAATTTAAAGTTTTATTAAATCTAAATAACTCTATTAGAAATATAATTAATTTTTAAAATATTAAAAAAAATTAAAAACTAAAAGCAGTCATATACATTCCAACTGCAGCCCCTCCTCCGACCCGCCGCCCTCGGGTCTGGTTCGTCTTACCGGGTTCGTTTTCCTGGAGAAAGACGAACCAAATATTGTCTTCCATGGTGAAAGACGAACCAGAACCATGGATCGAGAACTCAGAATTGTGGTTCGTCTTCCGCTAGACGAGTTCATATTTCTCAAGACGAACTTGGATCGGGTTCGTCTTGAGGAAGACGAGATGAACCCGATATGGGTTCGTCTTAAGGAAGACGAACGGTTGGTCGGAGGGCGGCGATAGAGTCGGAAGTGGACTGTGGCGGAGCTGGAGGCATTCAAATGTTGGGTTGGATATAAAAAAATGAATATCATTAATTTATATTGAGAACCAAGGATAAATTCACCCCTTCAACTTGGCACGAGTATAAGGATTTGGAGGAAATAATTGTTGTGGGTTCTTAATCAACGATTTGGAAACTTCAGGTTTGCGTAATGATACAGTATGCAATTTTTTTCGCTGTTTTAATTATATTTTGTTTTTGCTTTTTACTGTTAATAACATTAATACTAATAATGCTAATGATCATATAGATAGATTCAATTTTTCAAAACTTATCTTCCTGAGTTTTACAAATGAGTTAATTGAACAATTTAAATTTTAATGGAAATATTTACTACACATATCAATCATCACTTCTAACTAAATAATAACTGTCATTATTGTCAAAGAAAAAACCGTTTTCATCATCATGTATCATTGTTCCGGTAACACTCATCAAACTGTCCTTCTCTTTTAATTATTGAACGCGTTTCATGTTCTCATGCATTTATTCAGTTTTATAAAATTTAAAAGGCATTCTTATTTTTTTATTATTATTTTAATTCTTGTTTGGTTCTTGTCATTTGCTTTGATTGGTATTTTTGTTGGATTCCATAGTTTGCTTTCTACATATTTATTTGTGGATTATATGAGCGATAATTGTCGAAAATTAAGTATTATCAACAACCTTACAATTCTTATTTTTGTTACTGTTTGTGAATGAATTAAAAAAGTATTATAATTTTTAGTTTTTTTCTTCGTAATAATAGCAACACAATCTGTAACATATTTTCCCTTTTCACCAAACTATTCTTATTTAAGTAACACAAAAGCTTTAAAACAATGGCGAAACATGCTGTTTATGTTTTTGTTTTACATTTTAATAGGGTTCAATTAGTTGGATTTATTTGCATATGATTTTAAAAATCTTCACTAAAAACTGTTTTTGCTTATAAAACGGTTTCCTACCTGAAATTTGTTATTCGCCCAAAATTTTAACTCTTATTTTATTTTTCATGTCCATAGTATTCAAATGGGTACTGTTAAAACTCTAAATTTGTAATTAAATTTATTATTAATGGCTTTTCTCTTTATGTTCATAAAATCAGCGTAGTTTCAAATTTATATAATCTGACTTGTAGATTTTGAATATAATTCATTATATAAATTATAAATTTTGTGATTTAAATAAATTATGCATATTGTGCACTAAATTTTGGAGTTTTATATGATTGTAATTATAGAATGTATCATTAAGTATTTTATAGTTTTAAATTTGTGTTTTTTAGTTTCACGTAAATATTTATTTTATGAATACTATAAAATTATAAAATGGGAATAAATACAATATTTCCTAAAGCTTTTTCATCTTCAGTGTAATTTTATTTCTTTTAGATTTAAACCCTCTTTATTTGTTTGATTTTCTAATTTTATTTTCTTTTACATCGTTATTATTTCTATTATAAATTTAAAGTTTTACTCGAATGATTAGATAAACTAGACAAATAATTATGCGGAGGAGTGGTTAATGTTTTAATATTAAGAAAACTACATCTTTTATGATTATATGATAATCAGGATTATCTTTTTTTAGATTTCATCATAATATTTTACATAATAAATTTATTTTAGAAAGATCGTAACATTATTAAATTTTTATTTTAAGAACTAATATGGATAAATTTTGTGTGGAGTAATACATAAACGTAATCTCGGACCATGAAAATTTCATCCCCGTTTGGGTGTTTTTTCCCCTTTGTGGGTGACTATATCACATAGTTGATTTATTATTATGTAGAGTGTTTTAAGTTTTTATAAGAGGGGCCTCCCAATCGGCCCCTCTAACTCCTATTTTCGGTAGATAATTCGGGAAGCCTCCTCCAGTATCAAGTATGATTACACTAAACTATTATTATGTAGAGTGTTTTAGTTTTTCAATCTACGCTACTACATGGTGCAATAAACTCACAAGATACTACTATAGTATCATATCATTTCTACCAATGGTACGTGTCTTGTTCATCTTCAATATTGTCATTTTATTTTATAGTTCTACCGTTTGTTTAACAAATTATTTAAACTTTGGTTTATCTAAATTTATTAAATGGATGTGTATTTGGATGGCTCGTATAGTAGCTACAAAGTCCACATATTGTTATTTGTTTAAAGAATGACTCATTTCCTTCATGGGATGGTCATTCTTCTATATTTTTATATATTATCTCTGACAAAAAAAAAAAATTGGCACGAAATATAAAAAAGGCTCAAGTTTGTCAAACTGGATTAATTACCCACAATTATGCCAAGCCGGATCAAATACACTCTCCTCAACTCTCACCCTAGAGAGTTAAATACACTTCCATTTTAAAATGGTAAAAAAAATTAAAATATAACTTAATATTGATTTAATTCTTCAAATTATTACATAAATTTTTTTTAAAAATAATTTAATTCTTATAATTTTAAAAATTCATATATTAAATACTACTTTATAAAGAAAATGGGGGCTTTATTATATTTTCTAAATTTTTCCTTAGGTTAAAATGTTTAAACCGTGATATTTCTTCCACGCCGCCAACCTCCACCAAGGTGTTGCTGCTTCGTTGTTTTCTATCTCCTCTTTTCCAAAGAAGAAGCAACGAACCATAATCTTCTGGTTTGTTGTTGGTCGTCTTCGTCAAAGATGAACTTTAACAAACTAGACGATTATGGTTTGTTGTTTCATAGCAGCACTAGCGACATGAACTGATAGGCGAAGGGGAATGAATCAGGTGATGGAATAAGAACCAGGCGAAGGCAACAAGCCCGGCGATGGAGAATGAACTAGCCAATGGCTGATGGCAGGAAAATGAAACCGACGATTGAAAGAGACGACAATTTTGTTTTATAGGTGTGAGCAAAAGGCGGGTTATAGGGCCCAGCGGGGGAGCCTTGCTCGCTCAAACTTATGGAATCTTTTATGTTTTTAGTTTGAAAATGAAGTCGCCACTTAGATAAGCTTGGAATACATTTTCTACCAACTAGACGTCTCACTCGCTTATGGATGCATAAAACGTTGTGCATCAGACCGAAAGATCTTGGTTCATGCACACTATTAACTCTTGAAATTGGTTTATTAATTTTATCGATTTACCAGGCATATCCCAAGTAAAATAGCTCATGTTATACATGCAATAGCAATCTCATTAAATAGAACGTCTAGAAGTAAATACTGAAAAGTAATTGAAAACTAGAGAGAAACCAGTTTTGACCATGTGCAAAATGATAAGAACGCAACTAATGAAGCGGATAAATGACAAGCAAAATTTTGGGAAGAAAATTGAGTCTTATTTATGCCCTAAAATTAAAAAAAGAACTTGACAAGATCAACGATGAGGGCTTGAGGTACACTCCAACCCCTACTGGCAGCCCACAACTTCAAGTGAACGGTCCCGGGGGGCAGTTTGTGGTGAAGTTGGAGGAAAGAACTTGTAGCTGTAGATGATGGGAGCTAACTGGGATTCCATGCATGAATGCTTATCCGTGTATTTATGAAAATAATGAAATCCTAGAGAGTTATGTGGATGACTATTATAGCAAAGCTACATACGAGCGAGTTTACAACTTTGTTATTCAACCCAATGAATGGGGCTGATATGTGGGAAACAGACCCAAACCCCTTCCACATCATTGTCACGAACCAAATTATTGAGCCGAGAATGACACTAGGAAATGGGAGTGGTAGCTCCGCAACCTGTAGCAAGCCTAAAACAATAAAAAAACTTTTTCGCAAATAAACAATCACATAAAGACTAAACAATCGAAAGCAGATACATAAACATATATACATATATACACTAGTCGGCCGATCAAAAATATATGGGCATATAACTTATGTACCACGTACGTACTAGCCCAACGATACTATATACATACTAGTATATCTAGGTCACATCACGGGCAACTAGCACAGTGAAACGAAACAACAACTGTCGTAGCCTATAAAAAGATATACATAAACAACTGCAAGTATAAACAACAAACACAATACATTATTGTCACAAGCCACGACTCTGTCAACTAGTGACTACTACTGTAGCTCTACAGAAATCAGGAACTATACATACAGCTGCAGACTTTCGGACCCAAAAAGGCGGACTCTAACCAAGTCCAGACTCTAAGCACCTCAAATTGTTAAACAACAACGGGTCAGACTATGCTAAGTGAGATTACATATTACTCTCAGTATTATAAAAATAACATTGCATTTAAACAAACATTTGTACAAATATATAATATAAGCCAAGTATTTCATCCGATCAAAACCCTAATCTTATAAACAATCATGAACTAAGTATTTCCTAGTAATTGCGAGCGATAATGATTTTTCAAATCCTGTTGGTATGGTCCCGGGATAGTTCGGCCGAGTTTAACCTATACCAAGTGGTACAGTCCCGGGATAGTTTGACCGAGTTAACTAATACTAGTACTTATAACAATTCGATCGATATGTGAGTCCCGAGATAGTTCGACCGAGTTCAACCCACTAGACACAGGTCCCGAGATAGTTCCACCGAGTTAAACCTTGTGCCTAAGACAAAGGAGTTAGTCTAATTCTATTTGCTAAGACTTACCCGACACTGGTGATCACGCAGCCTATTGGCACCCAATAGGTAGCTTGTTCCCTCGGATCGCACATCAGATTATTATACTTAAAAATAATTAACAAAACGATATACTATACAATCAAGTCATATAATATGTGATGCAATTGATAATACTATCTATAATATAGCAAATAGCTTTTACGAATAATACATGAAGTAAAATGTAACTCACATGGACTGCTATCCAATCTACTATGCTATCGATAGGATAATAAACCCTTGTCAAATCAAACTCGTCGATCTCGTAGCTTGCTGATAAGTCTGTTACATGTTCAAATCAAATACATGTTTAATAAGTAAACGTGAACCTAATATTGAAACCCTAAGTTATAAATTTAGGTTAAAACAATCTTATTCCATATACGACTTCTCAACTTCAATAGACTCTTAATTATATTCCTATACGTGGTTAATACCATTCGTGGTATTCAACTAATCGATCATGCTTTGCTTAATGTATCCGTTCCAAAAACCTAATTCAAAGCACTAAGTTCAACGATCATTTTTTTCACATTTTCGGAGTCTTCGGCATGCTATCGGTTTAGGGTACGCCGTGTCGGATCTCGGCACGTCGTGAGACCAAGCCTCGCATCGCGAGACCATGGCTCGTGTCGCGAGACAATGTCTCACGTCGTGAGGCAACATAATCAGCCCCCAACTCTTTTTTGCACCACTTTTGACCTTCGGGAAACATTCGAAATCATTTTGACATGCTTCTACACCAATTTCACACAAAATCCATCTCTAAAACCATCAAAAACGACAATACTAATGTGATTCGGACATGTTCGATTCAATCACAACGTTACTTAACTAAAACAGCAGATCAATCATCAAAATCCTAATACAAAAACTTATTCTTACCTTGATACGAAGCTTGGAGATGGTAGAGTTCGAATTTCTTGAAGCAACAGAACAAAAATCACGCGATTCGGGCGCCGAACGAACAAACCCGAGTGATCCGCAACTTTTCCTTCAAACTTGTTATATGATCATATCAGTTTGATTCATATTGAAATCCTTATATAGCTTGTCCAATTGTCTGCTTTAGTACTTCACTTCTTTAGTTAATAAAACTCTTACTTTCAACTTATCTTTTCAACCAATCGATCAATTACTCACTTTAACTCAAATCATACGTATTATTTATATCCAAATAAATAATACTAATCCATAATTATTATTTTTCATCGATAATCTTTTAATTACTATTCCCGAGAATTAATGTATTATTTACCTATTTGGGACTTAAACTCTATTTTAATAACTTTCTTACCTTTTCCCTTAGTATCAATTCCATCTGTTAATTTAGTTTTAATATTAAATTTTACATATTAGACTTTTCAAAACTGACCTACTCGGGTCTTGTCTCAATATATCGCTTTGAAAATCTTAAACATGATAGTTCCGATTTTGATAAAAAGAGACAAGTTGCCTACTTTGGCAACGTCAAACATACAGGATATTACAATCATACTCCCGCCCTCACCGGTGCAAAAGAAGAAAAGAGGGAGAAAGCCAAAGGCGAGGCGAAAGGAGGCTGAAGAGCTTTAAAAGCAGTCTGCTGAGAAAGTGAGCCAAACACATGCCAAGAGGGCCAAATTACCACGCAAGGGGCACCAGCAAGTTCTGTGTAGCGCATGTGGAAAGCTTGGCCACAATAAAAGGAATCATTTAAAGAAAAAGGGACAAGCTTCGGGTGGAGGTGAAAAGCAAGCAGCTGTGAATGAAGGCGAAGGACTGCCCTTTAATGAAAGTGAAGGGTAAAATCCTGATGTAAGTTAACTTTCTCAAATTTGGATTGCCCTAATGGGGGTTAGTTGCTTTCGGCAACTGGATTGCATGTCTAAGCATTTTTGTTAACTGTGTGTGTGCTTTTTTTGTAGGCTACAAGTCAAGCGCCTCATGCGTCCCCGTAAGACCACACATTCCCATTTGAAGTAGAAACAGCCTCCATAAGTCCTTTTAAATTATCTCATGTGTTCTTATTTTGTGATTTCATGTGTTAATGTTCAATGGATTGTTTTTATGGAAATCTAATGTTGTTGACCAAGGGGAGCAACCTATTCTAAAAGAGCAGAATCTTCACAGCCAAAGGAGTGCAGTTGATGATACTGCTCCACCACAACCACATGCTCCTCAAGCCGATAAAGGAAAGCGCAAAAAGATTGGTAAAGATGTGTCTTGTTGATGGCTATTAATCACCCATGGCCCCTGACTTTTGAGGGTCCATGCACAAAACCCCCTGATGTTTAAAAACGGGCACAAAACCCCCCAATCTTTGTGGCGGCTATCAAAAAACACCCTAAATTTCAAATATGACCAAAATACCCCTAACGTCATCTTTTTCAGTCAATTGTCATTCTTTTAAAAACAACTGACGGCGCCACGTTGGCTGCCACGTCAGCAAAATACCTTAAAATTTCAAACATCCAAAATACCCCTAATTTAATATAGAAAAAAAACAAAAAAATCAAACTAACTTAATCAAATCTAAACCATTTGATTAACCCAACAATCGAACCAACCATCACTCCCACAAACCATCACCGCCAACCCAACCACCGCCGGAACATTTTCCGGTCATCTTCTCTGATTTGAATTTTCCGGTCATCTTCTACATAAATCTGTTCTTGAGGAACATATCCATGTCGGATCTGTTCCTCATGAGGAACAGATTCGCCTCATTCGATGACCAGAAAATTTTCTGGTCATCATTAACTTGGAGAAGATGACCGGAAAATTTTCCGGCAGTGGTCAGGTCGGTGGTGGATGAGTTGACCCAATGGTTTGGGTTGGATTGAGTTCGGTTGGATTGAGTAGGGGTATTTTGGATGTTTTAATTTTTTAGGGATTTTTGATGATGTGTCAGCTGATGTGGCGCCGTTAGACTTTCTTTGAAGAATGTCAGTTGACCAAAAAAGACGGTGCCATGGGTATTTTTTTCCTGAGGGGGTTTTGTGATAGCCGCCACAAAGATCAGGGGGTTTTGTACCCCCGTTTTTAAACATCAGGGGATTTTGTGCACGGAATTTCAAAAGTCAGGGGCCATGGTTGATTAATAGCCCTTCTCGATACAAGGACCATTTGAGGAAACGACCTAGGCAGAGCTAGGTCTTTAAATTTGTGTTCTTTTATTTTTGTAAATATACAGTAACATTTTGATACACTGCGTATAGTTTGATTATTTTGGTGTGCAGGTTGTGGTTTGGTTTAGATTGTATTTACTATATGAATCGATGATGTTGCTTTCGTTGTATTTATTTTGTGAATCGATGATGTTGGTTTGGCTGTATTTATTTTGTGAATGGTTTGTTTGGTTATATAAATTAGATTGCATATGTGTATTTGTGATTGGTGTTGTTGTTGTTGTTGTATGTTTGTGAAAATGAGTACTGTGATGAAACTATGTTCACTCACTGTTTAAAAATAAATTAACTGCAGCCCTTCATTTACTACTAATGGTCGACCATGGACGCTAAAGTTTAATGACATGAGCAACGACGACCCCTAAGTTAAACAACGAAATCACCCATGGCCCCTAAAGGTTAATAGCATGGCCCATAAATAGCAGGTGTTAACACAACTGACACATGTGTTAACGCTTGCATTTGAACTCAGAATAGACAACGGTAAGCCATTTGGTCTAGTTCTTCATTTTTCTTTCTTCGTTTTATCGTATTTCTTCCTATTTCTTTGCTTACAAAGTTAAAGTTTTAGGGTTGGAAAATTAGGAGCTGATTTTTAGCAAGAAGACGACCACTAATGGAAGGAGTAGCTGCACAAGTGGTTTACGATTGCAGAATTCCATGTCATTTACAGATTTCTTCAACGGATAGAAATTCTGGTCGAAGATTTCACACTTGTTCTAAGTGAACTATAAGAAATTGATGTGCTTTATAAATAAATTCTAACTTCTCCATGTAATTAGCCTTTATTTTTTGACCTAAATTTGCTAGAATTAGTGTTATTTTTTTGCTTGGCTTGAAAATGACATGCCTTATCAAATGATGGTTCTTCAAGGCTTGAAAAGTGAGCTTAATGTCATGACTGCACAACTGGACGAGGTCAAAAAGTTGGTTGCAGCTAAAAATGATGAAATTCAGGGGCTAAATTATGACAATGAGATCTTGAAGGAATCCCATGAAATGTATGCAGAAGAAAATATAATCTTGATTGAGGAAAGTGGTCTACTTTTAATGGAGATACACACACTAAAGGACCAGATCAAGCTCATGGAGGTTAAGTGTGCAGACTTGGAGAGGTCAACCAGGATCATGAAGTTTGGTTTTTGTGCTGCTTGTATAGTTGCACGATGTATTTTAGCCTTACATTGCATGAGGAAAAATTGACTTACTATTATCAGCTTGGTTTGTAATGTTAGGTATTATTAATAAAAAAACTTGACTTGGCATATCAATAATTAATTTTAATTTTTAATTTATTAATGATTAATTTATGGATGTTTACTAAATTGTTACAAACCAATATTATTAATTATAAATATTGACTTGGCATATCATTAATTATGTTTAAAAAACCAATAAATCCGTTCATCTCCCTATATACCCTTTGGTTATAACTTCATTAAATACATCTACTCACTTGAAAAATAACACAATGCTTATGTGAATAATTTGAACATACACTTATCCAGCTTATTTAAATATGTAATCACAATATAATGCTTGCTAACACACACAACCAACTTATCATTCAGACACTTATAGAGATTAGATCACTGTTCATATTCAAAGTAACGTAAAAAGGTCCAATGATATAATCTCTTCATTTGATCTTGAACTTATGGATTGTGTCGTCTGCTGCGAACCTTAAACTCCTCCCATTATTCAGGTTTCTCTCCATATCTTTTATATGTTTTCATATTTGTAACTTTTAATTAGGTTATTCTTAAGGGTTAATGTCATAAAAAATTCACCAAATTTACACGTTTTCTCAATTTAATCACGTTCTTTAAAACTTCTCATAAACATACACCAACATTCATTTTTTTCCCAAATTCATACACGGTGCTGACGTGTCACTCATCCATTAGTTAAAAATGACTTACACCTCAGCAAATTACACCAATGAATGAGTGAAACGTCAGCACCGTGTATGAATTTGAGAAAAAAAATGAAAGTTGGTGTATGTTTACGAGAAGTTTTAAAAAACATGATTAAATTGAGAAAACATGTAAAGTTGGTGAATTTTTATAACATTATCCCTATTCTTAATTATATAATTTTTGATTTTATTCAGTGTGAGAATGGACATAAAATTTGCAACAAGTGCTCTGTCAAAATTGGAAAATGTCATTCTTGCACTTTGACTATCGGATCCATGCGGAACCGGGCAATGGAAGCAGTTGTCGAGTCTCTAAAAGTTTTTTGCCAAACAAAAGTTTATGGATGCAAATAAATTTTTAGTTACGACGGAAAGACAAAGCACGGATTACTAATTTATGGATGTTTACCAAATTTTTAATTTATGGGTCCACGATTGATTAATTAACAAAAGTTCAAGGTCTACGATTGATTACTAGAGAAAAATTTAGGGTCCATGGTTGATTAATAAAGAAAATTTTAGGGTCCACAGTTGATTAATAAGTTCAATCTGAGGGTCCACAGTTAATTAATAAATTCAATATGAGGGAACAACCAGTGTGCTTACTAACACACACAACCAACTAACCAACAAAATTAATATCTAAAAAGCAAAGTAATACATTTCAATAGCAACCAATATTGAAGAGAAAAAATATCAATAACATAAGCAAATAATACATTTCCAACATTTAATCAACCATATAAAAACTTAAAAGCCAAAAGGAAAAAGGCAAAAATCCACATTCTTACAAAACTGTATTAATACAAATGCAAAATATATATTAACCTAAAAGGTTACAACCATTATTTCATAACTTTGCACAATAAATAGCTCACTTAAGTGTGTCAACCTTCAGTCTGAACCAGGTTGGTGCTCCTCCAGGAGTTCATTAACTACTTCAATTTGCAGCACCTCTAGTGGTTTACGTGGACCTTCAATGTGCAGAACCTCCACTGGTTCACCTGAACCTTCAATCTGCAGCACCTCCACTAGTTCACCTGACCTTCAATCTGCAGCACCTCCACTGGTTCAGCCTCAGCAACAGCCTGCAGTTCCAATGCATCATCCTCATCTTCAAGTTGTTTCAACTCCAATTTCTTTCCAAATACAGGCCTTAGGTTGCACACGTCAACACCTCTTCACTTTCTAACATACACATCAACACTACCATCTTGTACCCTAGACAGTGTCATGTCCATGACATGGTCATCATTTTCCATAGGCCTTAAATCTTGAGTGTAATCCATGTCAGCCTGCCTCCAATAATATATTAACAATCCCTCAACTTTCAATTCAAGTAATCACTTATCTAGCCAATTTAATCATATATCCTGAATATAAAATTTTCGGCTAATAATCACCCACGGACCCTGACTTTAGGGGAACCTTACGCTAAACCCCCTGATCTAGAAAAACCTGCCGTAAACCCCCTAAACTTTACCCAATAATTAGCTAAACCCCTTTTCGCATAAATTGACCAAAATACCCTTCAAATCTGTAAATAAATACAAACAAATCAGACAACTTCAATCTAACCACACTTAAAACCGATCCAATCAAATCAAACCAAACAAATCTAATCAAACCTAAGTTTATTTAAAAATTAAATAAATAATTATTTTTAATTTAAATAAAAAATAAAAAAAAATATTTCAATCCGGTGAGCAGACCCACCGCGGTGGGTCTGCTGCAAAGAGCATACCCACCGCGGGTCTGCTACAAAGAGCCGACCCGCGGTGGGTCTGCTCTTTGCAGCAGACCCACGCCGGTGGATATGCTTCACAGAGCAGACCCACCGTGGTGGGTTTAAATTAATTTAAAAAAATTACTTTTTTATTTAAATTAAAGATAATTGTTTATTTATTTTTTAAAATTAAATGAGTTTTTATTTGGATAATTTTTTCTGCGGCAATGGACGGTGGTGGCCGGAAAAAACCGGCGGCGGCGGGTGGAAGTTTTCGGTTGGATGGTTTGATTTAATTGAATTGATTGGTGATTTAAGTATGATTTGGATGGTTTATGTCTGATTTGATTAGATAATGACTTTAGATTTGGTTAGATTAGGTTGGTTTGGTTTTTGTTATTGACCTTAGGGGTATTTTAGGTATTTTAAAAAAATAAAGGGCTTGGGGCGGTTTTTTGGGGCGGTTTTAGGGTAAAAGGGGTTTAGCTGATCATTAAGTAAAGTTTAGGGGGTTTACGGCAGGTTGTTTTATATCAGGGGGTTTAGCGTAAGATACCCCTAAAGTCAGGGTCCGTGGGTGATTATTAGCCAAAATTTTCTAACACTCACATCCCCATTAAAATAACCAAAGTCTTGAAAGTCTCCATTGTAGTTCAGAATAAAATTTTCTTCTTTTCTCATTTTCATCATTTATGTGGATCCCATTTTCTGATATAGAACAGAGACCAAAAAAAATTAAAGAAAAGAGGACCACAAAAAAATGAAGAAAATTACAGGGGCAAGAAAGAAGAAGAAAAAACAGAGGAGGAAAAAAGAAGAACTCAAACCGAACTGCGTGTGAGTGATGAAGAATGAGAAGAGAGAAGAAGTAGAAGAAAGAATAAGGTAAAAATAATTAAGGCAAGGTTAAAAAATCTCGGTAAAACCTTTTTTTGTTATTTTTTAATTTTCAGTTTATTTTTTTTTCTTCAAAAAAGTCAACTGACACAACCTTATACATGTCAAACATGCATGCAGAGGGACATGCGCAGCCTTTTGGTGTCTGACCGAGTAATCACGTGCCACGTCAACAAATTTTTTAAAAACCGGCGATTTATTCACTCAAGGGGTTTTGTGTAAGCTGCCACAAAGATTAGGGGGTTTTGTGATCATTTTTAAAGATCAGGGGGTTTTGTGATCGGACCCCAAAAGTTAGGGGCAATGGGTAATTATCAGCCAAAATTTTGAGGTAAATAATTTAAAAATAAACCTAATCTTAATAACTTATCACTTAATACTTCTTCAACCTTGAATCAAACTCCAATTAGGCAAAACAGTAAATTAACTTAAAACAAAACCATAAACCTAATGTTCCCTATAAATACATTCTTAAGACAGCTTAGCCAGAGGTCGGACAAGAATCAAAAAAACCCTAGCCCTAAAAATCGCATTCCCCTAGCAGAAATAATTCCATGGCCGACTCTCCCCCCCCCCCCTCCCCACACACACACAAAAATATTCAATTCTATTCCTAAAAACACCTAAATTAGCCTTAATTCCCCGAGTAGACAGCCCTGCACAAATTCAAAGCTAGATTTCGCATCCTCTTCGCCATCAAACAAGCTAAGGACTCAAAACAATACTTCTGAGGGCCCTCAATTTATTTCTCTATTACGTTATGCCATGCTAATTGTAAATGGCTTAGTTATTTGTCAATTAGGATGCATATTAGTTTATTTTATTGTTTTTTCCATAATTGCCAAATTATGCGTTCTTGATAAAAATCGGTATACAAACTGTAAAAACATGTTATTAGGCTGTTTTTAGGTGTTTAGTATGTTAATTATCCAAAATTATGTCAATTATAGAGTTTAGAATGCATGTTAGGGTGTGTTTTAAGCTTGTTTACCTCAAATGGCCTTATCTAAATTCACCACGAAATCAGCTGTTTTAATATTATAATTCGATGTTAGACACTTTAAATCAATCCTAGTGTGTATTTTTTGCATTACTTTTCTTTTTGATGCATTTTGAGTGTTTTTGCATGAAAACTCGAGCCAAAACGACGAACTATTGTCCCTCCTGCCCCAAACGCCGCCGTCGCCGTCGCCGCCATGAAAGACTAGCGTCGCTGCCGGCTTATACTTCCAGCGCCGTTGACAAGTGGGTGTGGGTACCGCGTATTTTTCCCTATTCCCCAGAATCTGTTTCCCAGATCCCCTCAATTTCAATTCAAGTTTCCAATTAGGATTTTGGGTTCGAAATTAGGCCCAGTTTGAATCCAGGCAAAAGGAATTCAATGTATTTTAATTTTATGCACTGTAACGGCCAGACCGGATGTAACTCGGACCTCGAAGTCCACTGATGTAACATAAAGTATAAACTAGGCCTTTGAGTCCACAACCGGAGAACCCAACCATATTCAGGCCGAGTTTAGGGATCACCCAAACTTGGAATGGACCCCGGTTAAAACTGATAGAACCGTATTGACGAGATGGAAAACTTCCATGTTCTGACCGAGAACCAGTTCTGACCACACTAACGGTTAAACCCGCGCGAGTTCTAGGCACTCAAAAGTCAGCGAGGTTTAAAAGTATTCCTCACTTTATATGCATACCAACTGTCCATGAGCGCATTTGCAATGTTTACTACTTTTCAAAATCATGCCAAATCAAATTAATACCAGCCAATCACTTAGACATCTGAGGACTACCACGACAAAGTAGTAAAAGGTTGTATAGGTCATTTAAGATCACCTTATAAAATCAAACTTAGACTCCCGGTTTAGGCTTTGTGCATGTAATCAATCTAGACCAGCCATACTTTTGCTATTTGCTAGAAACCGCCAAGTATAGATGTATGCTTATGAGTACATGCTACTTGGTCTCCATGACCAGTCCAGATCGAGTCATATGCGAGTCTACGTGTTTATAGGAGACTTGTTTACATTTCCAGTAATATATCTTGTGGACTGCTAATTATATGTTGAGATGAGAATATAACGAATATGTACGGTAAATAAAACCGATAAGCCAAGCACATGAGTTTCGGGAAGGTCCACGAACCCGGTCTTTTTGTCTAATGCATGATAATCTTACCCATAAGCGAGTAAGCTTATTTAGTCGGTATAAAAGGTATTGCCTAGTTGAAGTAGGTAGTGACTCCATTTTTTTAAACCATTTTCAGATCCGAAGTCATCCGTATGTCTGGGCGAGCGGCCCTGAACCCTGCTCCGCTCAGACCTATTTATTGTGGTAAGGTTTAGACCTAGGGTTTACGAGAGTTCATCTTATGTCAGACTTCTATTAGATAGAGTTTTAAAAGGATGAAAGTGTGTAAAGTGATACCCTTAATAGAGTTTGGATTAGGAAAAACCTCTTTTAATTAAGCAAGTCCCGTATTAAATCTTACACAACTTCAATAGTTTAAAAAAATATTTACTCGTTTTTCATGATATTGTTCGCTTTTTACCTCCTCTAAAAATTATATTGGACTACTCAGTCATCAAATTTGTATTGGTGATTAGTTTAGTTTGAAAAATATTCGTTATTTAAAATTTTGGTCAAAGGCAGTTTGACTGGATTTGATCATATAACTGAAATTTGAACTATTTAAATCTAAAAAAAGTTTAAATTTTTATAAAATAATGTAACGAAATTAACTTTTAAATTGATTGGACTTGTCAAATTTAACCGATCAAATTAAATAGCTCTATTGTTCAAAAACAAAAAATTAAATAGTCTGAAATGCA
Organism: Mercurialis annua; assembly: GCF_937616625.2. NCBI lineage: Eukaryota > Viridiplantae > Streptophyta > Magnoliopsida > Malpighiales > Euphorbiaceae > Mercurialis > Mercurialis annua. Next base: position 48,640,252 of record NC_065570.1, on the reverse strand, counting down.
CCAAAAATTATCTACGCTCACGTGTTTTTGGTATTTAATATAATTGTTTACTTTTGGCATAAAAGTAGACACCGTTTTAGATGTAAAACGGCACCGTTTTAAGTGTAAAATAGTATCATTTTTCAAAAGAAACGCAAACAATCTTAATTACAAAAGTTGAAAAATTTATATATTTTTATGCCAAAATCAATAATTTATTTAAAAAAATATAAAATACGTAAAAGTTGGAGATTTTTAGTGCACGGAAACTAGACAACTACAGGGAGCCTAGGATTTGGCAAAACAAGACACGGAGCCCAAAAAGAATATGGATCCCAAGTCTCCTAAATTTACCAAATAAGTCCTTACAATTTTGATTTCCATCATAATTTTGTTACATAGTTAAATTAGTAAAACATCCAAAAAAAAATTTTCATAAGAGTTCCATATAAATATTCCATCTTATTAATAAAAATTAAATTCTTACGCTTCTATACGGATCACCGGAGAGGATCGAATCCTTATTCTTATACCGCAGTTTCCTAATCAGGCCTCATTGGCTATTTAACATCTTCAACATCATAATTTTAACATTTGGAGAATTGAATTGTATAAATTAACAAGCAATCATATCAAATAGAAAATGAATTCTTCTTGTTCAATTCTAATTTTTGCTGCCAACATTGAAAATAAATTGAACCTTTGTGCAATTATGCCACCAAATTAATAAAGCAGTGGTCATTTTCCTTCATTAATTATTCAACAAAAGACAATACTTTTTTTTTCTGATGATGGAAAATACTATATTATAAATAAAACCTGCTATACTAATTAAATCACAGTTGAGTAATCTCAAAGACAGATAATATACACAAACTATGTACTGTACAACACAACACAGCCAAATAATTAGTGGGGTTCAGATGATAATTCTATCTACTGTTCTTGACCCTACGATTAGATGACTTTTTATTTTTAAATGGGAAAATGGAAAAAAGTCAAAGCGAGTGTATGAAAAGGCTTGGTCTTTCACACTATTGAATTAATCCTATCCCTCCACGTGGAAGTATATGGGACCTACGATAAAGTTCTAGCCAGCCAATCGGATTGACTCATGCAGTGTGGCCCCCATGTGGAAGTAAGATAAGCCGCCTTTTCTCCCAATTTGATTGTGAGCTCGGGTTTTTCCGCAGCCTAGCCGAACTTTTTGGATAATTACAATTGCATTCACTAAGTTTGCATAATTACTCACATACGCCCAATCAGAAATATTTTATTAAGGTCTAATCGTAAATTAAATCTATATTTCCACGGGTTGCTGTAATATTGTTCAAAACTTTTAATTCTGTAATAATAGATCAATTTCAACATTTTATTGTAATTTCAGCTATTTTTTTAATTTTTTTACCTCAACATAATACCTATTAGTTTCTTTGAATTTTCCGATCATTTTTAGTTTTAAATTTGTGTTTTTCAATCATAAAAAAAGTTAAAAAAAGTTATAATTAGTTTTTAACATTATTTTTTTAAATATTAGAAGTTAAATTTTAAAATTATAAAAAAAATGAGTTTTGCTCATTACGGAGTTATTCAACTAAAAATTAGAACAATTAATTGATTGGAAAAATATTGGCTAAAATTGCAACGAAATGTTAAATTAGGTTATTATTAAAAAAATAATAGATAAAATTATAACAACCCGTAAAGATTTAGATTTATTTTACTATTAGACCTTTTTATTAATTCAAGGGTTAATTACGAATTAAATCACAAACTTTAGCGTGATTTAAAATTACAAGAAAAGAACAAATTACCGACGAAAAAATTTGAATCTAGCGACAAATTTCAACCTTTTAACGACGGAAACTGATTTAGCAACGGATTCCAACTTTTTATCGATGGAAATACTCATTGCTAAAAGATTATTTTCTAGTAGTGATAAACTTTAAAACTTGACAATGTCGGTGAAAGACCCTTTGGGTTATAAGGCAAACCGGTTTTTGATTTGTGAATCGGAAATTTAAATTCTTTAAAGCGGAAAAGAGAATTTAAAGACACAAGAGATTTATAGTGGTTCGGATCAACTCACGATCCTACTCCACTACTCAATCTAAGATTGAGATTTTAGAATCCACTAAATGGGATTGTGCTTTATAGATAAGCACCAACTTTACAAAGAGATTTCTTAGAGATAATCTCAAACTCACAATTGATTTTTCAAGGATAATCAAGAACCTACAAGGGTTGAGTTTTTCCAAAGTTAAACTCTAACTCACAATGATTAGGAGTTTCCAAGATAACTCCAAAACTACAACAAAACTAAGTGATTTGAAAATGTGTGTTTGTTGTTTCAAGGTGTGTAAATCATTAACCTTGAAACATTGCAAATGGGTTTATATTTATACCCAAAGCAATCCCCAAACAAAGCACTAACAAAAAAAACAAAAAAATGATCTCTGCACACATATCGCCCCCGTGATGCATGGATCACGGGCGAGATATTTGAATGAGACAAAAACCTTCAACAGCTAGAGCCACGTGTCAATGCTTCATTGGGTCTTCAAAAATGTATCCGTTGGATCTTCAACGGTCTCATTTATCGCGCCCGAGATGTGTTCGTCGCGCCCGTGATTCGTTCCAACGGTCGACTAGGGTTTTGTCAGCTCGAATATCGCCCCCGTGATATTTGCGTCGCCCCCGTGATATATATCGCCCCCGAGATGGAAATCCATTACGGGCGAGATATGCTACTGGACAGCTTTCTACTCAAAAACACGATTTTTGCTAGAGAGCTCCGAATTGACTTCGGATTGTTCCTATGAGTTCATATACGCTAATAAACATGATTAGATCACTCATAGTTGATTGTCAAAGTCAAAACAAAAGGAGTTTGAAAGGACAAAGGTCCAACAATCTCCCCCTTTTTGAGTTTGACAATCAACATGCTAAAATGACTAAGTTAAGTAAGAGTCAAATTGATTTTGGCTCCCCCTCACTTTATGCACAAAAGATATAAGCAATTTATAATGCATAAGCAAGAAATTTTGAAAAAAAAAACTTAGCAATTTGAGCATGGAAACTTCTCCCCCTTTGTCAAGCACAAAAAGAATCAAAGCATGTTTAGAACACGGACAAAGGAGCTAATTGAAGGAGATTTTGAAAACAATTTTTAGTCTCTCATTCAATTGAGGCGCAAGACACTAATTTCATATGCATATCAAGCCTAAAACTCAATTGATTGAACTAATTTGATTTAAATGATCAAAAATAGGTAATAATTCATCAATTGAATTGTACCAAGGCAAGTCCAATCATTAAAAAAGTTTTAAAGCATAACAAAACTTTTTGGAGAATTAAGTTTTGAAAAATTGATTCTCCCCCTCAAAACAACAATTTTGGAAAACATGGCATATAGATTGATACAAATTTTACCTATGTTGCCATTTTCCAAAAGCTTCCATTGATCATCCACCTTATGATTTGAGATTGGTTTAGTGGATATCAATTGTACCTACAAAGCAAATCACTTAGGTACCCAAACAACTTTGGGTCCTTGAAAGTTAATGCTTGAATAGTTCAAAGGGATTAGCCTTAATTGAACTTTTCTTACATAGCAATGAACATTAATGTGACCATATTGCATGCAATAAAAACATTGAGCTCTATGGTTCACATTTGATTGCTTTTGAGGTGGCTTGGTTCTAATGGTCTCATAAGAACAAGCACAAGCATGTACACAAGAATTGACATTTGAAGATGCATGAACATGTGAGTTCTTTCTAGTCTTCTTGTTCCATTTTTGACTATATTGAGAAGTATAGCCATGTCTCAAGGGTCTTGTACCCTTGTTACTCTTAGCCTTTTGAGCCAAGAATGGCTTAGGCCTAGGAGCTTGAGCATGCACCTTCTTTGCCTCAATTGGTTTGACCAATTTAGGAGGAACTTCTATAGAAGAAGTTTGAGGCAAAATGGACTTCACAAATTTAGTCCCATTGGAACTAGAAGCATTTTGATTATAGCCAAGTCCATATTTTATGGTTGGGCATCTTTGAGATACAAGAATTGAATCCAAAGTTGTCTTTCCTTTTTAAAATCTTGAAAGTGAATCTTTTAATTCAAGAATTTCATTCTTTAGTTGATCATTTTCCTTAAGCAAGTTATCAACATTCAAACCTTGCTTAGGGATAGATTCTAAAGATGACTTGAGAGCTTCATTTGACAATTTAAACTCATGAAATTCTTTTGTTAAAACAATCATTTCATCTTTGGCTTTAGAAGCCTCATTTTTGAAAAATAGCATCTTGGCTTTATAATCACCACATTTAATTACTAGTTCATCAAGCATGCTATACATATCATCATCATCATGATGAGCATCATCAACAACAATATCATCAATAACATCATCAACAATATCATTTTTAACATTTAAGCATGCATCATGTGATTCAACACCAATACTATCCCAAGATAGAAAAGATTGGGGGTTTACCTCTAGTGTTGGTTCCTCCTCAAAAGACATGAGGCACAAGTTGGCATCATGGTGGCTATCACCATCCGATTGAGAATCACCATCCCAAAAAGTCTTGGAACCCCCCTTTGAACTCTTCCTTGAAGAGGAGGATCTACCATGATTGCCATTTCCCTTCATCTTGAGCTCATTCACTCTCTTTGTGAGCCTCAAGAGTTCTTCCTCATTGTTTTCCTTCTTGTTCTCTTCTAAAAGAGTACTTGTTGATGCCTTGAAAGCCATGTTCTTCTCCCTTGCCATTTCTTCTTGAATAATCTTGATGTAAGACATCTCATGGAGAAGAAGCTTTCCAATCAACTCATCCGTCCTCAAGGTGGATAAATTATGAGTTTCAATGATGGCGGTAGTCTTAGGTTGCCATAGAAGAATAGGAAGGGATCTTAGGATTTTACCATTGATTTCATTTAGCTTGAAGAATTTCCCAAATTGCTCAAGACTATGAACAATCTTAAGAAGCCTTGATGTCATCATCCCCACATCTTCATTTGGCAAGCCCTTGAAGCCTTCATACTCACCAAGAAGCAACTCAAGCTTCTTACCCTTGACTTGTTGTGTACCTTCATAGTAGCTCTCAAGAGTCTCCCACATTTGCTTGGCACAATTCAAGTGTTGAATTCTATCTTGTTCTTCTCTAGAGATTGAGGAGAGGAGAGTAGTAATGGCTTTTCTATTCATGCCATTCTCCTTGACTTGCTCTATAGACCAATCTTGTCTCTTCAAAAGAGCTCCATTTTTGTCACATGGAGGTGTCCATCCCCTTAGAAATACACTCCATAGATCAACCCCTTGCATATCAAGATAATTTTCCATCATATATTTCCAAACTTTGTAATTTGAGCCATCAAGAAAAGGTTTGAGAGTGATGAAAAAAATTTCGGTTGCCATTTTTGATCGAAAGCTCTAGCAATTAAGCAACAAGAAGAGCACCTTGCTCTGATACCAATTGAAAGACCCTTTGGGTTATAAGGCAAACCGGTTTTTGATTTGTGAATCGGAAATTTAAATTCTTTAAAGCGGAAAAGAGAATTTAAAGACACAAGAGATTTAGAGTGGTTCGGATCAACTCACGATCCTACTCCACTACTCAATCTAAGATTGAGATTTTAGAATCCACTAAATGGGATTGTGCTTTATAGATAAGCACCAACTTTACAAAGAGATTTCTTAGAGATAATCTCAAACTCACAATTGATTTTTCAAGGATAATCACGAACCTACAAGGGTTGAGTTTTTCCAAAGCTAAACTCTAACTCACAATGATTAGGAGTTTCCAAGATAACTCCAAAACTACAACAAAACTAAGTGATTTGAAAATGTGTGTTTGTTGTTTCAAGGTGTGTAAATCATTAACCTTGAAACATTGCAAATGGGTTTATATTTATACCCAAAGCAATCCCCAAATAAAGCACTAACAAACAAAACAAAAAAATGATCTCTGCACACATATCGCCCCCGTGATGCATGGATCACGGGCGAGATATTTGAATGAGACAAAAACCTTCAACGGCTAGAGCCACGTGTCAATGCTTCATTGGGTCTTCAAAAATGTATCTGTTGGATCTTCAACGGTCCCATTTATCGCGCCCGAGATGTGTTCGTCGCGCCCGTGATTCGTTCCAACGGTCGACTAGGGTTTTGTCAGCTCGAATATCTCCCCCGTGATATTTGTGTCGCCCCCGTGATATATATCGCCCCCGAGATGGAAATCCATCACGGGCGAGATATGCTACTGGACAACTTTCTACTCAAAAACACGATTTTTGCTAGAGAGCTCTGAATTGACTTCGGATTGTTCCCATGAGTTCATATACACTAATAAACATGATTAGATCACTCATAGTTGATTGTCAAAGTCAAAACAAAAGGAGTTTGAAAGGACAAAGGTCCAACAGTCGGCTACCAAGTTTCATTGTTTGGAACACAAAGCACCATTTGTTTTCCGATATAAAATTGCTTAGTTGGAAGCCGAAATTGTCACGTATACAAACACACTGGATTTTAGTAATTGTCACGTATGGTGGCACATTGCAAATTAGATTGCGAACTTTAACGTAATTTACAATTACACCATGAACTTTAAAAATTTGGCAAAATTAGGCATCAACTTTTTCACTAAATCACCATGGATTGGGATTTCACATTTTGATACAGTCTTACATTATCTTTGCCAGGATAATGGAATAGATTGTCATTGGATATGAAAATAACTATATGAGAAATATGAGTGACTGAGAAGGAATTTATCCTTCATTAATTTGCATAAGATATCTATGGGTTCCTTGAAAAGATAGACTGACGGGAATGCATGACCCTGCTAAATGAATTGATAAAGAGTTATCATTTTCAGTCTACTTGGAATTAGTAAACTATTGTTATAAATGGTTAAATCAGATAATCGATATTTATATAACTTGGGTAGTGATAATGTCTTGCTAGAGGCCACTTATGACTTGTGGGTCAAAATAGTGATTTCGGGCCTACTACCAACGTTGTATGAACCTACAGGATCGCACACTAAGAACAGGCCCAAAACAGCTATGTGTTGTACAAGCTAAATAGAATAAAGTGATTAATAGATTATTATATATATAATTCGTAATATATATAATAATAAATATATTTTTAAAGATAAGTGTTTTTCTTAAGATATTATCTTCTGAAGATAATACTAAAACTAATAATAATTAATATATATGTGTAGTAATAAAAAAGGAGCATTTGATATACATAAATTCAAACGGGTTATAAAAAACGTAGTGTTTGCATATGATTGCAAAACACGTTTTTGAGTAAATTTTGAATGTCTTACTTTCCTATAAATAGACCATTAACCTAGGATTTTATGTATGTGTTTTTCGAAATAAAGACAAAACATATAATCACTAAATTCATAATTGCTTTGAGAAGCAATAGTGCTAGCACACAAGCACTAGTTTTGATAAAGGCATGTTCGTGTGGATACTCGTAGAGGACGCGTTTTTTTGAAAGAGTGAAACACCTCTCTTCTTTCCTATATTGCTGATTGAATTCGACATTCAAGTAAGTTTTAATTATACAACCTGTCTTTCTATTCGAATTACTTGGATATTACTTGGGTTTTTGATAAAAAAATTTGAAGTTTCGCTTTCAACCCATCCCTCACCTCCTAAAGGCGTGCCGGTCTAATCTTGTGACCACTCTTATCAACAAACAATGTGCAACCTAGAGTCAGCCAAATCCACGCTATGGTCTCAACCTCAGCACTCTGACCCTGACTCGGACCGCAAAAACTAATCACTTAGTCAATCAAAATCCCTCCCAGAGCGAGATGCTTCGTTCCCACATCTAATAGGTTATCTGGACTAATACTTAAAATCTCCACACAAGCAGTCTGGAGCTGAAGTCTACCAGGATCACCAGAAATCAAATCTCTCTTGACTAGAATGCGGAGAATATGGCACACATCATGTAGCGTAATAGTTATCTCCCCAAATGGCAAGTGAAAGGAGCTAGTATCAGGATGCCATCGCTCCACAAATGCAGATAGAAGTGGAACATCCAGGTGATAGAACATAGTCTCCGGGAGATGTTCCAGAACGGTCCCGTCTATTCTCTGCCTAACCTCATCTGAGGTACTCATATACCACTCTCTCAACTTCCCACAAGCTATAAATCTATTCTGGCACTTCAGTATGCCTCTGTCCTCCCCGTTCCATATCATAAAAGCAATATGTCCTAGAAAATTGGGAATCATACTGCCATCACAGGGTCCACCTGGCACTGGCCCATTAACAGTTCAAACATCAGTCCCAAATTGTCTGCTCGAAGATGAAATTATGATTACAATAATTAATACAAATTTAATTTTTTATCAATATTTTTAAATTAATAAAATAATTGAATTATATTTACCTGATGACGATCCAGAAACGAACCGTTTGTCATCCCTCTTCCTCCGTCGAGTACCAACGAGGCGTTCTGACTCTTCATAAATGTCCAAATCACCATCCACCAACATATTATTCCAAATCTCATCTCTCTCCTCAGATCTCTTAACATCACCTCTCTCCGTTTGCTGTCTCTATCGTCGGGCTGAGGCATTCGAGCCATGAGATCTGACATGTCGAGCTCCCAACCTCTCAACATCTAAATCTAGCTATAGCTGCCGAGCAACCGACAAATGTTTTCCTCTACCTCCTCTATCATGACCTTTCCTCTGGAATTATCAGTTTAAAATAATATTAATTGAATTGCACTATTTAAATTAGATAAAAAAAATTAGACTAAGTAAAAAATAAAATAAAATTCAAATAATTAATTTAAACTAATTATACCAACTAATATATCTATATAAATTAATTTTATTTTAATAAACCCTAAACCCTAAATCCTAAACTAATACTACACAAATTTAATTAAATTAAATTAAACTACTTAATTATCATTAATTTACACCAATTAATTAAATAATTATTTTTTTTAAAAAAATTCAAGCGCCGGCGACGTTTTCGGTCACTGCCGCCGCCGTGGGGGCACGTTTGGGAAAACGTGCCCCCACTAGGGAAACATTTTCCCCAAACGTTTCCCTCTAGGGGTAACGTTTCCCCCCTGGACCGGCGCGATTCAGAAACGTTGGTTCGGCAATCGTTTTTTTTTTTTTAAAAAAGCGTAAAAAGCGTAAAAAACGTGAAAACAAACGTTTAATGGAGGTTTTTGTTCTTTATCCCGGTTAGATTCCGACATTCTTACTTGAAATTGCTATATCCGTTCGTCAGGTTTCAGTATGAATTGAGAGTATTTGAGTATGAATTCAGAGTATTTGAATATGAGTTTTTGCGTTTCAGAAAGGTTAAAGGATATTTGGATAAAAATACGAGCAGTACCTGGTAATCTAAAGTTGGTAAATAGTAGTCCACAAAAAGAAAAAAGCAGACACAAAGCAACGCACAGAAATTTAAAAACTGGAATCGATTTCGGTTGGCGCAAAAGAAATAATGGTGCTACAACATCAGCAACCACAATTCAACGATCAGAAAAGGAAACAACCATTAACACCATTAATCACTCGATTCACAGTTTCATTTATATTAGTAATCTTCACTCACTTTTCACTCTCACTCATCCCTCGCTTCTTCTCCACCTCTCTCCTTCTCCTTCAGCTTACTCTCTCAGGTTTGGAAATTTAATTATGTCGTTTGTTTGCTTGCTCATGTCGTTTTTAAGTAATTGTTTTACAGGTACAGTGTTGCTGTTCGTTTTAGGGTTTGGCGGATGGTGTAGACGGATTCTTGGAGTTAATGCATCTGCTCCTGCTTTTGTTTTCTTCAATTTATTCTTTGTTTGGTCTGTTTACTTCTTCGTTATTCGTCCAGGTGATTTCATTTTTTTTCTTTCTTTCAGATAAAGTAATTGTATCTTACTTTTATTCTGTTAATCAATTCAATTTTGTTGTTGTTTTTTAGGAAAGATTTTTTTTTTTTGCTTATTATACTTGTAATTGTAAAACTAGGGTTTCATTAGGGTATTTCCAATAAGTTCAATATTTGTAATGTACCCAATTATCTGCAAGAAATTGGAAACTTTAATATCAGTTATGGCATGAACTATTATCATTTCGTTCAATTTTTTTCTTTGTAAAAGGTCTAGTGAATTGAATTCTGTCGTCGGTTTAATCTTTCTAAGCATAATTTTTGACTAAAAGAATTCAGATTGAATTGAAATGTTACTCATTTAGTTTTTTTGGAAAACAATATCTTTAAAGCATCTGTGATTATCTAGTTACTTCCAATGTTTGCTTGTTTTGCAGTTGTTCCAACGCATATAGATGCTGTTCTTAATGTAGAAGCTATCGTGCTTTTTATCGGTATATGTAGGTTGTTTGCTATCTCTCATGCTTAAATTTTGTTTCTTGTTTCTTTTTTTTGTTATTTATACATTAAATGATAAGCAGGATGTTCTTACTTGCAGGATGCTTTCAAGTGATCCTGGTGTAGTAACTCATGGGAATTCTCATTCAGACAAGGTCATTGAAGCTAATTCTTTTGATGTTGAAGCTGACAATGAGGTCATAACATTTAATGACTCGCCCTAGACTAGTCAGTTTCACATACATGTCTGTTTTACTTGTTCCAGAATTAGGCTTCAACTAGTGGCATCTGTTAAAATATAAATTAGTTATTTCTATTAAAAATTATTTTAGTTAGTACGGAATTGATAAATCAGACTTTATGGTTACAAGGAAGAGGCATGAGTGTGACCAAATTTTTAACTCTTTGAAGTGTGAGTTACATGAAGCTGAACTAATACAGTAGAAGTTTGCTTTTGTAGAATTTCGCAAATTTGATTAGTTCCGGCACATGGTTTTTATTTAAATCGGAGAGCTACAGGTGTTTCCCTTGACATCGTGGAAACACTTGGCCTTTTTTTATTTTTGACTTCAACATTCATGTGCTTTGCAAGTGTTGCATGCCAAGTATCTTTTTAATCGTGATTGTGATGTGGTGAAGGCTATTATTGATGTCAGCTATTATATTTCTAGGCATGTCCTTTTTTCTCCACTAAATTTGTAGCTCCCAAGATTTGATATATTCCCACCGTTTGAACTCCTTTATGTTGGAGTTATACCTGTATGCGTTTCTTAATACAATGATTGATTGTTAATGTTTCATTTTTTTTCACAGGATTCCTTACTGCTAAAGAGGGTTAGACATTGTAAGAGCTGCAATGCATATGTCAAGGGATTTGACCATCATTGTCCTGCTTTTGGAAATTGTATAGGTGATTATTGTTTGTCCTTATCACTATTTTCCTCATAAGCCATCTTAGACAGCTTTCATTTGTAAATGGCCTTATGAATTACCTTTTAGTTAATTTGCTGTGCAGGGGAAAAGAATCATGTCCTCTTCATGGTTCTTCTACTTGGATTTTTTAGTACTGAAACTTCTTATGTAATCTTCTCATTTCAATGTAAGCTTGGACAAGCTTTTAAATGCTTTTCTTCTATATGTTATTATCTGATCTAGCTTTTATTTGCGTTGGTCGATTTACACCTGATATTGATATATTCTGAATATTTTTGAATATGTTAATGATTTGAATTTCTTGATATTTTCCATATTTTGGGATACATATTAACTTCTTGGTTCTGGTTTTTATAAATTTCTAATATTGCATACTTTAAAGTACTTCAAAGTGTCTTTACGTGCCTCTTTTTCCAGTTGTCAGAACTCCTGAGATCCTTGCAGGAAATAGATTTCAGGTAGGCTACTCTATTCTGGCATTGCCTACAAAATGCTACTCTTTTATTACCTTCTATTTGCGAAGTAAATATATCACTGGTTTGAAGCATATGTGGCTTACTTATTTTCTTTTTCTCTGTAGATCGGGTTGTATGAAAATTTGGTCACCAGCACAATGCTATTTACTCTTCTCCAGGTGATTTGGCAGGTCCGGTTTGTCCTTTGCTAGAAATCCAATTTCTACATTTTCTTGAAATCTGCTATGGTAACTGTTATAGGTATCTTGTCCAAATGTCTGATACGAAAATGTTTTGCGACTAGGGCATGTTTATGGCATGGCATATATATTGCATCTGTTTCAACATCAGAACGGACGAGTGGGTAAGTTCCCTAGCGTTTATAATAGTTTAAAGAGAGTAGCAAATGTGTGTTTTTTCGCTGCCTCAGACTTAAAAGAGCACCAACTGTAGAATATACTCAATCAGTAGGGAATACAAACTGTATCTAAACTATGTATTCATTTTTCTTCAGATAAACTGGAAGAAGTACCCGGAGTTCCAAGTCAATACACAGTCCCAACCAGGCAAATGAACATTTCTCCATTTTAAATGTTCATAACCTAAGTAGCACGGACACTTTATTTATTCAACTTTCCAGTTTCGGGAATGTGTCGAAAACTTGGCGTTTCGGACGTGAAACTGCATTTTTAACACAGAAAACCTCAAATAACACCATTTTGCCGTGTCTGTGTCCATGTTTATGTCCAAGTGTCTCGTTTCCCTGTATCCGTGTCCGTGCTGCATAGTTCATAAGTATATAATCCGTGGTTATTTTTTTGGTCAATCCAGGTGGAAGATTAAGTAAGATGAGTTTTACAAATCCATATGATAAGGGTATTCTTCAAAATGTGAAGGAGTTTTGTGCAGGTTAGATACTGATACCGCGGTATAATTTACTGCTGCCATTTCCTTCACTTTCTCTCATTGCTCTATATCCTAACTGCTTGCTTATATGCGAACTCGAAATATGGAGATCTGATGACAAAAGTTATAAGCTAGGAGATATGGATGTTAACTGCTGACTAAGCTTGTAAATGTGATTGTATCATTAATACCCAATCTGTAAATGCGACAACATTTCACACCATTCTCGATGGTAGCCTTCACCCGATCTATCATAATATTAGAAGTGGGCATTGGTTCGAATCGAACCAAATCAGTTGAATCGAATTAATTCTACAAGGATTTAAAACATTCCTGATAGAAAAGTTGCGAAAAACATTCCAAAGGAGACTGAACTAGTTGGTTTTTTTGTTTTGTTTTTTTTTGTACCAAATTTGAACTGAAATTTTTCTACTTTCAAAATCAAATCAAACTGAATAATTGTTTTTTATATAATTTTAAACCGAATCATATTTATCTATTTGGTTTGACTGTTCGGGTAAGTTCCTTTTTTGCAACCCCATGCCTCATCATTCTCGGCCAACCTGAACCACCTCAAAAACTTGCAATTGCTCCTCTCAAGTTATTGCTCTGCTCTATACTACATTCTCCACTAGTGTGAAGAAATTCTTGCCTTCTTCAATCTCAACTTTAACATCCTCTTTTTTGAGCATTAAAAAATACAATCTTCGGGTGTCTCCTTTATGAGTGAGCATTTGGCTGGTTCAGTTAAAATTGAACCGACAGACCCAATAAATTGCTTCCTTAAATATGTGATCAAGTTTACAAAACTATACTCTTTAATAACATGCTTAATAAATAGTGGTATACAAGTCTTAACACTTGTAATTAAGATAAAAAGGTAGGATATTAAATTTCCGGAGTCATTGAGGTATTGCAATGTTACAGAAAGAGTACTAAAGATTCAAATTATTAAAAAACAGTCTCTAAATTATCGAATTATTTCACGGAATGTCATTCGAGGCAAAATGCACTAAACGTTTTGCGTTTTGTCCTACGTGACATGCTATAATCACAAAAAAATGTACATTCAGTATCCATTTTTTTTAATAAAAGAGTATAATTTAGTACCCGTTTTGTAATTTGCGATAAACCTAATAACTTTCTTTTAATACAATAACCTTTTTGAGAAATAATTCAATAAATTTGTGACTGTTTTTTAACGATTTGAATTTTAATACCCTTTGTTTAATTTTGAAATAACTCAGTGACCCAAAAAATTTAATATCCTAAAATGGTACTTTCTTAATACTAATAATTTTGTTTTAATGGACAATTAAAAACCAAACAGAGGGAGTAATTATTATCTTTTACGATAGACAAATAAAAAAAAAACATTAGATAGTTTTATTTAATAATTTTAGCAATAAAATAGTTATATAACATTTTTAAGTATAATTTTTTAAAATAACTCAAAAAACGTTTTTTTTATTTTAAGATTATAGTGAAAACTTTATATGTTTATGATTTATTTTTTATTAACATAAATTTATTATAAGAATTGTATCATGTCAAAATACAGAAATACTCAAAGTTAAAACGTCAAATTTATTATAACAATTGTATCATGTCAAAATACAGCCACGGGTTTTCACCCCAGGCTCGTTTTCAACATGCTTTCGGCCGAATCTCGCATAAGCAACATTCAAATAAAGCTCAAACACGTCAATAACACGTAATCTAAACTTAAAACGTCAAATTTGAATCCAAAATCATCAAAGCGATAAAATCGCTCGATAACCTTAAACTTTAACTCAATATTCCATCCAATTCATTCAAACAAATGGCGAAACGATATGCTTACCGTGATTACCCGTCGAAATACGATCAAATCGAGATAAAGAATGTCGAAAACGAACGAGAAACGAAGATCTAGCGAGAAAAACGAAGAAATTGACGAAGAAGAGAAGAAGCTGATGTTTGACTTCTGGATTCTTCTTTCATTTGAAAGATCTTATATATATGGATAAATTGCATTTTGGTCCTTAAACTTTTAAAAGTTGCAATTTAGCCCAAAAACTTATCTGCGTCCAAATTTTAAACAGTCTCCGATTGATACGAACTTTAACCACAAATTCTATAAATTATTTCACGAACTTTGGCGAAATAATTTCTATCACGGAATTTATATTTTATTTTATATTAATTTTCTAAGATTTTCTTTAAATCCCACTGATTCGCTTAATAAAAATTATTCTAAATTTCCAATATTATTAAATTAAATTCATCTTAACTTAATTTATCAGAATTTATGACATGTGGCACGATTTAATTATTTTAAAATATTCAGGGTATTACAACATATTCAATTATATCTCATCTCAACATTCATATAGTTCACGGTTTAATTTGCTGGAAATTAAACACTTATGAAAACGGTAAAGGGACTCAATCAAGACATATGACTCAATCTTGCATGTAAGGCAGGTATAAAATACTCATACGCATACATCTAACCTTAGAGGTGTCTACTAGAAAACAGATAATGGCTGGTCTGGATCGTTTTACATGCAAAAAGCCTAAAACTGAATTTCTAGGTGTGATTTTATTTTTAGTCATTTTGAATAACCTATGCAACCTCTATTTATATTTTTATGCCAGCCCTAAGATTTTTAGGTGATTTGCTAATGATTGGTTTTTTCATGCTTTTGAAAGCTTTTAAACACTATCAACATACACAATATGCAGGGGATATACATATAAGGTTAGAATACTTTTAAATCTTGTAGACTGAAGTGTCTACACTTAATGTAGTTTGTTCGTTGGGGTGGTCGAAATCAGAACTCGGTCAAAACACGAAAGTTCTTCGTCTTGTTGATACAGATCCACTATTACACACCTGGAATTGCTTTTGGAATTCGATGGTTTCTTCGGTTGTGGGCTTCGAGGCCCGGTTGGCTTGGCAGATTATAAGATTGGGCTTCGAGGCCCGAAATAAATTGGGACAAGCCCATTACAAGTTACAAACATATTCTACAACCAAATATGTACGCGTGGGCTCAAACAGTGCCTAATTCCGAGTTCAAACAGTCCCGAAAACACAAAAAAGGGTTGGATCAGTGTTTGGAAGATCTGGGAGTCAATTCTGGAAAGGGGGGATGAAGCACCATGGTTCCACTGGGAGTGGCGGCGGCACCACTCCATGATGGCGGCGATAGCCTGTTCTAGCGGCGACACCATTGTGGCTAGCAGCGCGCTAATCCTATAGAGAATGTCAGTTCGTCGTTTGCCTCAAGATTTCATGCAAAGCAACTCAAAAACGAGTCGAATGCTCAAGGAAAAACTTTGAACGTATTGGAATTGGAATATGATGTCTAAAAGAATTGAACATGATCCATCAAACGAATTTTTAAATTTATGTTGTTTCATCTGCTGTTTCATTTTGGGATGTTTTGCAAGCTGCAATTGATGGTTATACAAAATGTGCAGGTATACCACTTATCTATCTTCCCAAATATCCTTATCCTACTGTTTTACATAATCAATTTCGTTAGTTAATACCACCTTCAGAATATATAAAAATCAAATATGACGCTGCTACATCTCAACAAAACCATTGCGGATTTACTGCAATTGTAGCTAGGGATTTCAATGGCACTGTCAATGGGCGTTTCCATGCACACTTTCAACATATTTGGAATCCTCAGATTTTGAAATTTTTAGCTTTACAGGAATTATTAAATTGGACAGTTCTATGTTCATGGAACACAGTTATTATGGAAGACGACACATTTCAAGTTTCATAAGTTATCAATTCACAAAAAGTAGCAGATTTCCGAACTTGGGAAATTTGTCAAGACATATGGCATCTTCAGAATCAGTTTTTAGTTTGTTCAATTCAACATGTAAATCGTATGTTTAATAGCTTAGCTCATAATTTAGCTTACTCAGTAAAAAGTCTGTTTTTACAACAACATTAGATTTTCTTTTGTCTGATTGTTATTACTCTATATACCAGCTACTGCTTATGATTAAGAAAAAAATAATGTTTTACAAAAATAATTATTTTGAAAAAAATAATTATTTTTAGAATGCGAGAGTATGAAAATAATTATTTGTATTTATGTTTTACAAAAATTAACAAACGTAATCGATAAGAAAAAACAGTTATTTTTGCTTATAAACTAAATAAGGTAATAATTAAAAGGGTTAATTTCTAAAAAAATCACGAACTTTACACGAAGTTTCATTTTAATCATGACCTTTAAAAGTTGCCATTTAAAGACACGAACTTTCATTTTGTTTCAAATCTATCATTTCAGTGTATTTTTGTTGATTAAATTTTTTAATAAACCATTAATGAAAGACCCAAATTATAAATCGACATTAAATCTTATTATCTTTTAGTTAGAGTATATAGGATTAGGAATTTTTGGTTCGATAAAATACACCGGATTTTACTTTGGCGATAGATTTGAAACAAAATGAAAGTTCGTGCCTTTAAATGACAACTTTTAAAGTTCATGATTAAAATGAAATTTCGTGTAAAGTTCGTGATTTTATTAGGAATTAACCTTAATTAAAATACAATGATAATCAAAATAATAACAATAAAGATATAGTGGTTAGGTAATGATATATTTGGATATTAAACTTTCCGTGTCACTAGACTTACCTATTGTTGTAAAAATGTATTAGACTTTATTTTTTTTACAAAAAGGTCACCAAGTTATATCTTTTATTACGAAAATGTTTATGTTGTTACAAAAAGGATACTGAACTTCTTGTGAATTACTAAAAAGTCACCGATTTATACTCTCTATTTTAAAAAAGTCACGGTTTATGTTGTTATAAAAAAGATACTGAACTTTTTGTGAATTACGAAAAGATAACCGAGTTATATTTTTTATTTTAAAAAGATCACTGAATTATATATTTTTTGTAATTTTGGCTTGAGAAAAAACAACGTGCCTTAACAAGTATGAACCTTTATAACAAAAGGTATAATTCATTGTTGTAATAAAATAAAATTTAATATTTTGTTTGTAATAATAAGTAAGCTCGGATCATGAGTTTGAAATCCGAAATATTTAGATAGATAAGCTAAATTAAAATGTTTATTGGTACTGGAAGTTTGAATTTTGATTAGGAAATTGGTGAAGTATATATTTAAGAACAGAAGGAAAAGGAAAAGAGAAGGATGTTATAATCCACTTAAAAAAAAATTGAAATGCAGAAATTAAAATCAGAGTGTAAAAATCCCCACCCTATATGTATAGTAGATAAGCTTTCCTCACAGAATTTCCACTATTTGTAGAGTGATATGATGCTTTTTCTTTAAAAAAAATGGCTTAATTCATAAAAAACACCCCACCTTGTATTTTTTTTATTTATATTATGACTTTATAAAAACAGTATTTGTATCCAATTTTGAGTTTTTATATTTCATCTCTACCCAAAAAAATTAAATTGTATTCTTTTCATTTAAAAAAAAAATTAAAACAATCTTTTATTTTTAACTTATATACTAATTAGATATTTATGTTATTAATAGTACAAAAATATCATCTTATTTAAAAAATTAAAAATAATAAATTTTTTTTTATTTTTTTTAAAAATATTTCTGATTTTTTTTTTTAAAAATAATTCCGATAAAAAATTAAAAATAATAATAATTTTTTTTATTTTATAAAATTTAAAAAATTAATTAATTATTTGAATGTATTTGATTATTTTTTAAATTTAAAAGTTTATTTGTTTTTTTAAAAACAGAAAAAAGTATATTTTAAACTCTTTTTCAAATGAAAAGAGTACAAGTATTTTTGAGTAGAGATAAAATTTAAAAATCCAAAATTAAATATAAATAGTGTTTTTATAAAATCAGGATATAAACGAAGAAAAAGTGCAAGGTGGATATTTTTTAAAGAATTAAGCCTGAAGAAATTGTAGATCTAAATCATTTTCTTTTCTTTTCAATAAGTACTTAATAAATAAAAACTGTAGGAGAAACACACTTTTTATTTAATGCAACATCATACATTACAAACTTTCACATTATGCAAATAAGAACAAGAAATTCCAAAACAAGAACAGAGTTACAGAAACAGATCAAACCACCTTATTGATTTCATGAAAGCAGAATCACAACATTCTTATTCTTAACCGGAAATCTGAACAGACTTAACTTCCGGTTTCTTCTCCGGCTCTGCCTTAGGAACAGTAACAGTAAGAACGCCATTTTCCATACTAGCTTTAACCTCATCAATTTTAGCATTCTCCGGCAACCTGAACCTCCTCATAAACTTGCCGCTACTCCTCTCAACACGGTGCCATTTATCGTTCTTTTCCTCCTTTTCTTTGCTTCTTTCTCCGCTTATCTGAAGAACTCGACCTTCTTCAACTTCAACTTTGACTTCTTCTTTCTTGAGACCAGGCACGTCGGCTTTGAAAATGTGAGCCTCTTCTGTTTCTTTCCAGTCAATTCTCGCATTTGCTAACGCCGAAACTTCTCCGGCGGAGGCCGGCAGGTTTGCAGAGTTGAAGAGAGGGTCCCAAAGATCGAGAGAGAACGGATCGAAGACGTTGGTTCTGCGGTTGCCAAAGAAACTTGGAATTAGAGACATTTTCTTGAATTTGGGTTAATAGTTGAAGGATAAATACAGATGTAGAGCTGTTAGATTTATTTGTGTGATGATTGAAGATGATGGGTTTGCGATCATATTTATATAACAGAGAAGAGAATTCTGGAGTTTCTTATTTGATCGGGATTTAATGATAAAGAATGGATACTAAAGAAATATTCCGGAGGTTTCTCATATTTTCTTGAGCTATGAGTTGTTGTCCAATAATCCTTTTCCCGTTTGTTTCTACAATCTTCTACTCCATTCATCCGATCTTTTTCAACTTCTTTCTGATTTTTTTAAGTTAAATAAGTTTTATATTTTATATTCTTCTCGGTGTGAAAAAAATGAGAATAATTAATATTTGGCTAATAAAAAGAAAAATTACCATTTTTTTTCAATACCTTTCCAATTTTATAATACCGTCAATTTTATCATATTTCGTATTTTTGACTTTTTATAGCACCCGACCTTATAAAATGATCTATTTTATCTTATATCGTATTTTTGACTTCCAATAGCATCCTAAATCATCAAATTGAAACCTTTTATATAGGTCTTATTTGATTTTTTTTAAGTTAAAGGACTTGATCGAATTTTTCTAAGTAAAAACAATTATGATATGACCCTTAAAATTAGTTGTTTTGAATATTTTCATTCTTAAAGTAATAAAATCGTTTAATTTTTTCAATTTAGAGTGCTATGAAAAGTTAAAAATATAAAATATGATAAACTTAATTGTTTTACAAAGTCAGGGTGCTATTAAAAAAAATCAGTAGTTTTTCAGCCTATTAGCTTTATTATTTGCTTCTATCATGAGGTCACAATTATTAGTTCCTGATGAATTTTAAAAGTTGTTTATTTTCTAACGTTTGGTTAATTAAAGACTACCTCCTTTCGTTAATTAACTACATTATTTGAATTGATCAAAGGATTTGATTGTTAAAAATAAAGTCTAATCTGACTTTTAAAGTTATTTTTCTTTTAAAAAAGTTCATAAAATTATTGAAACATTTCAAATAATTTTTTTTAAAGAATTTTAAATTACTTATCAATCCATAAATTTTTATAAATGTCTTAATTTATTAAAAAAATTAATTAAATATAATATAATTTAGCTCATTAAAAGTTAAGAATTCAATATTTTATTTTATTTCAAATTTTAAATTTATATGATTCAAAATCAAGTCATTACTATAAAATTTGTAAATATAAATGAAATAAAATCATGTTATATCTAATTTATTCTTTTTAAAATAATTTAATTTAATTTTTTTTCATTAAAAATATTTTAAAATAATTATATAAATATTTTATGGTTTGTTAAATTATTATAAATTATTATAAAAATTATTTTTGATTTTTTTAAAGAATTTGTGGCTTGTTTTTGAAAGAAAAATGAGTTTATGGGCCAAATTTAATTTTAATTTTGCCAAAAGTCTCTTTATAACCTAATGCCAGGGGGTAAAAAGTAATTATCCCAAGAAAAAAACTCATATTAATAAGTTCTGATAACCCAAAAATTCTCAATTTTTTTGTTTTTTATAGCCTCAATTTTCAAAATATTCAATTTTAGCACATTTTTCAAATTTACTTTCAATTATAGCCATTTATTTAAATTATAGTGAAAAAAAGTTTAAATAACTTCTCATATTACTTCATTTTTTAAATTTATTATGATGAAAATGTTAATTGAAACAATATAAAATAATATAAACGACATGGTTAAATTTTATCCTACTCCAATTTGGACAAATCACTATAATTAAAAGTGAAAATTGGAAAATGAGATAAAATTTAACATTTTGAGAAGTGAAAAAATAAACGAAAAAAATTAAAAAAAGAGGAAATTTTAAGATGATCAAACCTATTAATTTAATATTTTTAAAACTTAAAAAATAAAGTATAATACATAAAAAAAAATACTATGCTATATTTATATTAGCCTAGTAACTCAAAAAACCGAACGTTTAATGGAAATTTCCGCTAGATTCCAACCTTTAAAATGTCGATTATAGTAATCGTATTATATTGTATCAAAATGGCCAAGATCGAAAATGCATGTGCCTCAGTTGACGTGAATATGATGTGGATGTAAGGACGGACCTAGGAAAAGCTTATGGTGGGCATTTGTTCACCTTATTTTTCGAATCTCTGAAAAATATGAATATGTACGTTAGTAGTATAGTTTTTCAACCTTAAAATTTATAGCACTGACCACCTTAATTTTTTTATAGTATCCATCTTATAAATTTTTGGTACAATTTTGCAATCTTATATAAAATTTTTGGGTCCGCCACTGTGTGGATGTCACCTATTTGCTGTAATACCCCGTATTATTTGTTAGTATTTATTTTCGCGCGTGTCTAATTTTTATTAAGTAGGACCTCGAAAATTAGTTATTAAATTCACGAGATGAATTTATAAGTGTGAAAATGTGATTTTGTGTGTGTTTTGCCTTAAGTTTAACTTTTGGCAATTTTATGTGTTAAATGTGAATTTTGCGATTTTACGCTAAAAATCGTCAAAATAATTATTTTAATTATTTTAAAGGCCCAAAAATATTTTAATTCAGCCCATATGTTATGATTTAATGTTTTTGAATATTTGAGAAACTTGAGTTTATTTTGCCCCTAAAGTTCAATTTATTTACAAGAATGCCATAATGGCAAACTTGTAAATAAATGAAACATGAAATTAATATCTAGATATTTCCATAAGCAAACTTGATGCCCAAGTTTCTTAATCTTCTTCTTCATTTTTGCTAGACATATTCATTCTCCATTGTTGTGTGGGTGCCAAAGCTCTCAAATAAAAAATAAAACACAAGTCCTAGATTTTTAACTTTACTCACAAAAGTTTCTTAACGAAAAACGTTGAGCATTTTCCGTAGATCGTTAATCTATCTTTGCATGTTGGATCAAGGTGAATTTCAAAGCTCAAATCTTAACTTTTATTTGCTGATATTGAATGAACCATAGATACATGCTTAGGATGATTAAAACTTGTTGTTTAATGGTTGATTAGTTGGTTTTAATTGCTAGTTTGTTGGGTTTCGGTTTTAAAATAATTTTTCCGTGAAATTAAATTAATTATTTTAATTTTCTGGGCTGATCTAAATAGTGAGGTTAAAATATGCTTTAAAGTGTGATTTTTGTGGATTAAAAATGTTAAACATTTCGGGTATTAATTTAATGGTTTGGAGTTCGATTTTTAATAGTTTTAAAGGCTTAAAATCACTTAAAAAGGGTAAATACATGGATTTTAAATTTCTGGAAATAAGTTTGTTCATGGTTGATCTAAATGTTGGGTTGATGATGAATAAATGTTTAATGGTGAATTTTTAATGGTTCGTTAATCGGGTTTAATTTTTATAATAGTTTAATCGGTAAAAAAAAAAATGTTTAAAAAGGGTATTTTTGTCATTTTAATTTCTGGACAGAAATTATTCATGAAAAATGTATGAAATATATATGTTGATTATTTATGGAATTTAATTGATTTAGTTGAGGTGTTTTGACGGATTAATAATCGGTTTTAATTATTAATTGTTTATACGGTTTTAAATTGTTAAAATTGTTAAAATTATGAAAAATAATTTATTTTAATTTTGGGGCTGCTGTTTTAATATGATAATTAAAATAAATTTGTATTGGTAGATTTTTGGGTGATTAAAATTGTGTAAAAATGATTTTTGAACGTTTTAACGGTTTTTAAAGCTCATCGGAGCTTGACCGGAATCCGGTGACCGGAATTTGGTGACCGGAGTGATCAAAACATAAATGGGATTCTGAGTTTGAGAGTTGATGATTTGTTGAATTTGGTTGGGTTTGGACTTGATTGTCAAAATTTAAAGTTTAGGGGTTGAAGTGTAACTTTTGTAAAAATAAAGGACCAATCAGTATTTTAACCAAAATTCCAGATTATAGATGTATATAATCTGATACAAAATGAGTTTAATTCTTTTAAATGATTTTGATAATTTTTGGAAAGATTTGAATGTTTCTGCCGAAAACTAGAGTTTTGAGGTTAAATTGTATTTTTCCAAAGTTGAAGGGCTACATGGTATGTTAGCCAAAGTTTTCAGATTATATTTGTTAATAATCTGAGGTAAAATGATTTTGGGTATTTTAAGTAATTTTGTCGATTTTAAAATCGATTGATTTACAAAAGGACCTAAATGGTCAATTTTGAAAAGTTTGAGGGTATTTTGGTATTTTTACCGAAAGTGGAATTTAGAACAATATGGGGCTGTTTTAATATATTTAAATAAATAATCTTGAAGTGGAAAGTATTATTCTATATAAAGAAATATATTTTTTATGACAAAGTATATTTATGAAAAATGAAGTATTTAAATGAATATTTTTGAAAAATGGTTTTACGTGTAAAAAGAGATAGGTAAAGAAAAATTACATGAATAAAATAAGTTATGAACTTATTAAATAACAAATTATTTGGAGGTTAGAATTAATTAATTAAATTAAATTAAGATGGTATAGAGTTAATTCCATAGTAGGATTTTATTAATTAAGAGAATTAATATTTTGATCCTAACTAGATTCGACAAGTTGTCGAGCTATCGGGTCGGAGGACCAAGGGAATTAACGGAGTTGTTTAAAGGAGCATTGACGGAGTAATACCGTAGTTAAACGGTTTCTGTGAGTACATGTTTTTACATTTCGGTATTCGTAAAGCCTCCTATTTTAATATACTATGTGATAAATGTGTTGCGGTGTTATATGTTTACATGCCTTGTATGGATGTATGTTTTATGTATATACTATATGTATATATTATTTTGATATAGAAAGGTACACACATAGTTTTTAAAATTATTATGCAATTGCTTATGCTTGAATGTGTGTTACATCGGTTGGCTGTGCTATCGATGTCAGTTTATGTGTGTGTGTTACATCGGTTGGCTTCGCTATCGATGTCAGTTTATGTGTGTGTGTTACATCGGTTGGCTTCGCTATCGATGCCAGTTTATGTGTGTGTGTTACATCGGTTGGCTGTGCTATCGATGTCAGTTTATGTGTGTGTGTTACATCGGTTGGCTTCGCTATCGATGTCAGGAATGTGTGTGTGTTACATCGGTTGGCTTCGCTATCGATGTCAGGAATGTGTGTGTGTGTTACATCGGTTGGCTTCGCTATCGATGTCAGGTGAATAAGGTTGATCGGTTGGCTGTGCTATCGGTCCCTTAAGATTTATGTATGTTGTGGATATGGTTGATCGGTTGGCTGTGCTATCGGTCCCATAAGATTATGCATGTATGATGTGTTGATAAGTTTCGCCATCAATGTAGATGGACGAATTTAAGAAATGTGGTTTAATTTAAAGGTCAACGTATATGGTTGACATTCTTTGATATTGAAGTCTTGATTGAAATATGTTATGTGTGAGCTCAGGCTTCAATTGTTTTAAAGATGTTTTCAAAGGATTTCGAAAATACATAAAGTTATTTTAAATATAAAACGGTTTTTAACTTTATGAAATATTTATTTGTAACGGCATGAACTCACCAGTATATCTGACCCACGTTGTGGAATCATTTTTCAGGAAAGCTGGTCCGATTTTGATGAAGGCTTCCGAACGTTTATTTCTCGGAAGTCTGCTTTGATAAAAGACTGTAAAGAAGGTTTTAAGTTCTAGTTGTCCGCAGTAGATTAGTATAGTCTTATTGTAATCAAATGTTTTAAAGCGCATTTAAACTCTGATGTTTTGTCCCATCAGTTATTTAATAAAAGTTTCATACGTTTCTTTTAAAAGCGAAAAATTTATAGTGTTTTTCAGGCTTGCTACGGGTTTCGGAGCAACCACTCCCATTCCCTAGCGCCGGTCTCGACTCGAGATTTCGGGTCGTGACAAAGGTGGTATCAGAGCAGTTGGTCCAGTTACCTCTGCTAATATGTGAATTGAGTGCAGTTGGTCAGAGATACCACTGCTAGTCTGTGTAGATGTTGTGTGAACCTAGGAGTAATGTACAGTGTCACTAGTTTAAGTTAGGAACTATTGCGGATTATAGGATTTCCAGTCATGTCTTTTAAACGTTTTCATCGTTTTCATCGGTTTTTCAAATGATTTTGAAAACGTCCTGTCCTATGTGTGGTGTCAGGATATGAGTTAGATGTGTGTGTTAGCACAATATATGTTTGTGGTTACTCGAGTAAGCATTACGCTTTCGAGTATATAGTCTGCGAGGAGTTGTATACTCTCGAGACTCATATTATCTATGAAATGTGTGTTTATTATGAGTATGATTGATTGATTGATGTGGTATGTTTTTAGCGTATTCACTGAAAGGAGTGATATGCTTTCGAATGTGATAAAGTCTGCGTAGAGAGATATACTCACGAGACTTGTGTTATGTGCTTTAGCCGAGAATTCCTAAATGAGCTGATTATCATTAGGATATGGCTTATATGTATGATATATGATGACATGTGTGTTGAGAATTGTTTACTTGAATGATTATATGTTTTGAGTGTTGTTTAGTCTACGTAGAGTAGTATACTCTCGAGACTTATGGAATGTGTTGTGATTGAGTAAATCATAAATAAATTGGGTTTCTTTGAACCTAATTTTTATGTATTTGTGATGGCTATGATTTGATTATGTGCATGCAATGTGATTGATTATTATGTGCATGCAATGGAATAGTGTATATGAAACGTATAGAACACGTGAGTTATAGCCAGATATGACATAGACGAATGAAAATTTTATTAGAGCCTAATTCGTAAAGTAAGAATGAGACACGACTATATGTGCGGTAGAACTTTGCGAACATGATGCGGATGCCATGTTATTAGGAGCTCATTTAGATTTCTTTGTGCCTTAGAATGGCTGAACAAAGAAACACTCGAGCGCGTGCAGCGGCACAACGAGTAAACGAGGCCCGAAGGGAGGCCGAAATTAATTTAGGAGAGTATGACCCAGTCCGACAGGCAGATAGAGGCCGTGGACAAAATAGAGGTCAAGAAGAACCTAGAGTATATCAAGCTGGAAATGTGCAGGCACAAGGAATGCCGCAACAACCCAATATTGATATAAATTATTTGGCAGCAGAAATTATTGATATACGAAGTTGTGTGTTGATGATGGGGCAGTGGATGCAACACCAGCATCAGCGAGAAGTGAGAAATGCTGATAGAGACCTGGTGTTAGCATACGTAAAACTGAGCCGAAAAGAGTTTGATGGATCAAGTGATGCGTTAGACTTTTTGGAAGAAGTCGAGCAAAATGCTCGTAGACTTCAAGCTAACGAAAGACAGACAATGTTGTTAATGGAGATGTCGATGAAAGGTCCAGCCAAGGATTGGTTTCGACAAGTAATTGGACCAATAATGGGTCATATAACATGGGCAGAGTTTGTAACCCGATATAAGGACTTCTTCTTACCGTTTGCGGTAGTTGAAGGTAACCGGGACAAACTGTTATCGTTAACTCGAGGTAACAGATCTGTACAAGAATATGTTACCGAGTTTAATCGATTGAGCAGATTTGCTCCAGACTTGATAACAGATCAAGTCAGAGTAAACACCATGTTTGTGAAGGGATTAGGACATCAGTTTATAGAACTGTTGACTCAGAGAGACAAGGATTTTGTGCAAGTTGTCGACAGCGCAAGACAACTGGAAAGCGCATTAATCCAATTTGGTAAAATTCCTGACCCCTCACAACCAAACCAAGTTAGAGATGAACATTTTGGTTATGGAAACCAAACTTCAAGGCAAATAAGTGAAGAAAATGTACGACGACGTGGTCGAACCCATCAGAAAGGTAGACAAGGAAAAGAAGCCAAGAAGGCTAGAACCATTGGTCAAAATTTTGAGCAAGGAAGCTCTAGTTTTGCAAATCCTATGTGTCAACGATGTGGAAGGAGACATTTAGGTATTTATCAAGCTACTACGGATATATGTTTTTCGTGCGGCCAACAAGGTCATTACGCAAGAGAATGCCCGTATTCCGTACAGCGGAATACAATAGAGAATGTGGACCAACCACTTCCTCAGTAAGCAAGGTCTATTTACACAATGGTTTCTAGACCGGGTTAACCTAACGCAATACGCGGTAGAGAGTGAGGCAATGAAAATCCGAACTTGAGAGGTTGAATTGTGGCGAAATTCCCTCAATCAATCAAGGATTAATAAGAATATTTGGGCTAGTTTCACAAGCTATGCCTGAAACCAAGGAATAAGATTAGATCCTTTAGATGTGTAGTAAAGAGTAGAGAGGTTAAATAGAAAAATTATGGAATAAGCAATTTTGCAGAGCTTTATGTCTACAGAAACTTACGCAGGCGCCAGTTTTGTAAAAACAAATGTGTTTAATGAAAAAGAGTTGTTTTATGAACACATAATTGTGCCCGGACACGAATCACGAAAGCATTGCATTGGCACGAATAGGATTGCATCACTACATTCATATTCATATTGTATTCACTATTAGAACATGCATCATGTGCATTATGTATGTTGAAAAGAAAAGAGGAATGCCATTGCAACTCTTGGTGATGAGAGAAGTCATCACACCGGTGCACAATTATGACATGGATTTTTATGTGGAAAAGAAAAGTGGTTTTAAAAGGATAAGTTTTAACGTAAGTACGCTGAGACATTGACTCTGTAATGTAAACAAAGGAATAGGATAAGGGAAAGCACCCTGTTAGTCCTAAATAATAGATGTTGAAGTATAAGTGATATTATAATTCGAGGACGAATTATTTTAAGGAGGGGAGAATGTAATACCCCGTATTATTTGTTAGTATTTATTTTCGCGCGTGTCTAATTTTTATTAAGTAGGACCTCGAAAATTAGTTATTAAATTCACGAGATGAATTTATAAGTGTGAAAATGTGATTTTGTGTGTGTTTTGCCTTAAGTTTAACTTTTGGCAATTTTATGTGTTAAATGTGAATTTTGCGATTTTACGCTAAAAATCGTCAAAATAATTATTTTAATTATTTTAAAGGCCCAAAAATATTTTAATTCAGCCCATATGTTATGATTTAATGTTTTTGAATATTTGAGAAACTTGAGTTTATTTTGCCCCTAAAGTTCAATTTATTTACAAGAATGCCATAATGGCAAACTTGTAAATAAATGAAACATGAAATTAATATCTAGATATTTCCATAAGCAAACTTGATGCCCAAGTTTCTTAATCTTCTTCTTCATTTTTGCTAGACATATTCATTCTCCATTGTTGTGTGGGTGCCAAAGCTCTCAAATAAAAAATAAAACACAAGTCCTAGATTTTTAACTTTACTCACAAAAGTTTCTTAACGAAAAACGTTGAGCATTTTCCGTAGATCGTTAATCTATCTTTGCATGTTGGATCAAGGTGAATTTCAAAACTCAAATCTTAACTTTTATTTGCTGATATTGAATGAACCATAGATACATGCTTAGGATGATTAAAACTTGTTGTTTAATGGTTGATTAGTTGGTTTTAATTGCTAGTTTGTTGGGTTTCGGTTTTAAAATAATTTTTCCGTGAAATTAAATTAATTATTTTAATTTTCTGGGCTGATCTAAATAGTGAGGTTAAAATATGCTTTAAAGTGTGATTTTTGTGGATTAAAAATGTTAAACATTTCGGGTATTAATTTAATGGTTTGGAGTTCGATTTTTAATAGTTTTAAAGGCTTAAAATCACTTAAAAAGGGTAAATACATGGATTTTAAATTTCTGGAAATAAGTTTGTTCATGGTTGATCTAAATGTTGGGTTGATGATGAATAAATGTTTAATGGTGAATTTTTAATGGTTCGTTAATCGGGTTTAATTTTTATAATAGTTTAATCGGTAAAAAAAAAAATGTTTAAAAAGGGTATTTTTGTCATTTTAATTTCTGGACAGAAATTATTCATGAAAAATGTATGAAATATATATGTTGATTATTTATGGAATTTAATTGATTTAGTTGAGGTGTTTTGACGGATTAATAATCGGTTTTAATTATTAATTGTTTATACGGTTTTAAATTGTTAAAATTGTTAAAATTATGAAAAATAATTTATTTTAATTTTGGGGCTGCTGTTTTAATATGATAATTAAAATAAATTTGTATTGGTAGATTTTTGGGTGATTAAAATTGTGTAAAAATGATTTTTGAACGTTTTAACGGTTTTTAAAGCTCATCGGAGCTTGACCGGAATCCGGTGACCGGAATTTGGTGACCGGAGTGATCAAAACATAAATGGGATTCTGAGTTTGAGAGTTGATGATTTGTTGAATTTGGTTGGGTTTGGACTTGATTGTCAAAATTTAAAGTTTAGGGGTTGAAGTGTAACTTTTGTAAAAATAAAGGACCAATCAGTATTTTAACCAAAATTCCAGATTATAGATGTATATAATCTGATACAAAATGAGTTTAATTCTTTTAAATGATTTTGATAATTTTTGGAAAGATTTGAATGTTTCTGCCGAAAACTAGAGTTTTGAGGTTAAATTGTATTTTTCCAAAGTTGAAGGGCTACATGGTATGTTAGCCAAAGTTTTCAGATTATATTTGTTAATAATCTGAGGTAAAATGATTTTGGGTATTTTAAGTAATTTTGTCGATTTTAAAATCGATTGATTTACAAAAGGACCTAAATGGTCAATTTTGAAAAGTTTGAGGGTATTTTGGTATTTTTACCGAAAGTGGAATTTAGAACAATATGGGGCTGTTTTAATATATTTAAATAAATAATCTTGAAGTGGAAAGTATTATTCTATATAAAGAAATATATTTTTTATGACAAAGTATATTTATGAAAAATGAAGTATTTAAATGAATATTTTTGAAAAATGGTTTTACGTGTAAAAAGAGATAGGTAAAGAAAAATTACATGAATAAAATAAGTTATGAACTTATTAAATAACAAATTATTTGGAGGTTAGAATTAATTAATTAAATTAAATTAAGATGGTATAGAGTTAATTCCATAGTAGGATTTTATTAATTAAGAGAATTAATATTTTGATCCTAACTAGATTCGACAAGTTGTCGAGCTATCGGGTCGGAGGACCAAGGGAATTAACGGAGTTGTTTAAAGGAGCATTGACGGAGTAATACCGTAGTTAAACGGTTTCTGTGAGTACATGTTTTTACATTTCGGTATTCGTAAAGCCTCCTATTTTAATATACTATGTGATAAATGTGTTGCGGTGTTATATGTTTACATGCCTTGTATGGATGTATGTTTTATGTATATACTATATGTATATATTATTTTGATATAGAAAGGTACACACATAGTTTTTAAAATTATTATGCAATTGCTTATGCTTGAATGTGTGTTACATCGGTTGGCTGTGCTATCGATGTCAGTTTATGTGTGTGTGTTACATCGGTTGGCTTCGCTATCGATGTCAGTTTATGTGTGTGTGTTACATCGGTTGGCTTCGCTATCGATGCCAGTTTATGTGTGTGTGTTACATCGGTTGGCTGTGCTATCGATGTCAGTTTATGTGTGTGTGTTACATCGGTTGGCTTCGCTATCGATGTCAGGAATGTGTGTGTGTTACATCGGTTGGCTTCGCTATCGATGTCAGGAATGTGTGTGTGTGTTACATCGGTTGGCTTCGCTATCGATGTCAGGTGAATAAGGTTGATCGGTTGGCTGTGCTATCGGTCCCTTAAGATTTATGTATGTTGTGGATATGGTTGATCGGTTGGCTGTGCTATCGGTCCCATAAGATTATGCATGTATGATGTGTTGATAAGTTTCGCCATCAATGTAGATGGACGAATTTAAGAAATGTGGTTTAATTTAAAGGTCAACGTATATGGTTGACATTCTTTGATATTGAAGTCTTGATTGAAATATGTTATGTGTGAGCTCAGGCTTCAATTGTTTTAAAGATGTTTTCAAAGGATTTCGAAAATACATAAAGTTATTTTAAATATAAAACGGTTTTTAACTTTATGAAATATTTATTTGTAACGGCATGAACTCACCAGTATATCTGACCCACGTTGTGGAATCATTTTTCAGGAAAGCTGGTCCGATTTTGATGAAGGCTTCCGAACGTTTATTTCTCGGAAGTCTGCTTTGATAAAAGACTGTAAAGAAGGTTTTAAGTTCTAGTTGTCCGCAGTAGATTAGTATAGTCTTATTGTAATCAAATGTTTTAAAGCGCATTTAAACTCTGATGTTTTGTCCCATCAGTTATTTAATAAAAGTTTCATACGTTTCTTTTAAAAGCGAAAAATTTATAGTGTTTTTCAGGCTTGCTACGGGTTTCGGAGCAACCACTCCCATTCCCTAGCGCCGGTCTCGACTCGAGATTTCGGGTCGTGACATTTGCCAAGCATGATAAAAAGAATAAGCAAAAGGTACATATTAGCCCTTGAACTCTTTCATTAATACTTTTTACATTTTTAAATTCTAAATCAGTTCAACTCAATCTTTAAATTTAGAACAAAAAAAACAACAATAATCTTTAGAAATTAATAATTCTATATCTAAATAAAAATTAAAAAAATTTACAGTTACTACTAATTAATTTCAACCTACATTAATTAATATTTTTTATTAATTTGTTTTTGCAATGGTAATGAGTAATTGATTTGTTTGCTTATTTATATGAGTTTAGATAAATGTCTCTAGTAGCATTACAGAAACTTTCGTTAAACGTTTAGTCCTTTTGGATAATTAGGCCTTTATGCTATTATACTTTTATAAAATTTGTGGAACCTTAATAAAAGTAAATATTGAGGGTTTATTCGAGAGCTGATCTTAATTACTAATCTTAAGCAATCTAAGAAATTTTGGTTGTCTCCAAAGTAGTGAAATGTTATACTAGTTAGATTACTAGAATGTGGAAAAAAGTTGATTTTATAAATGAAAAACGTTTACGGTAAGTTGAAAGCTAGAAGCAAAATAGTACAAGATACTAAAACTAAAGAAAATTACTGAGCTAAAAGAAAAAATGTTTAAACTAAGAAGATGTAGCGTAATTATTTTGTCTGGCTGTTCAGAATTAATTATTGGTGTCTGATTCATTTTTTTACTATAGCTTATATAATTCCTCTTGCCAGACTGAAATTCATTCTTTTTGCAAACTTCCTCTCTATAATTTGAACGTTATTGAGACTTTCACTTTCCCATGTTCATCAACTATAATTATTGATTTTATGGTTACTTGTTGTAGAAATCATTTATCATGTTTGCAATTTTAAAATGAATTTTCAATTTTTACAATTATTGCAAAAAATAGAAAACTATTTCGAGGAAGATAAGCCTCTCAACAAAGCACATAAACCTTACTGTTGGGTTTTATTGGTTCATAACGCAGCGGAATTTCAAAAATTTATCTAAAAACCCAAACCAAGATCCATGTAATTCGAATTAAACAGAACAATTACTTACTTGTATGTCGAATTCAACAGCAATGTAGGAAGGAAGGAGGTGGTTCACTTTGGTGATACCTGGCCTCGGATCAGAAACGCCTCCAAAAGAACGCGTCCTCTACGAGTATCCACACGAACAGACCTTAGCCAAAACTAGTGCTTGTGTGCTAGCACTATTGCTTCACAAGCAATTTCGAATTTTAGTGATTTAGTGAATAATGAATTTCGTCATTCTCAAACCAACTGCTTAATGAGTATTTATAGTGATAAATAACACTAGGGTTTGAGACAAATTCGAATTTCAATCTCATTGCAATTCTACAAGCTTATGTTTATCAAAAACTCCTTTTTGATAATTATCCATATATATTAATTACTATATTTATTATCTTCCAAAAATAATAAATTAAGGAAAACACTTATCCTTAAATTTCAAATTAATATATATATTTATTAATATATATATATTACGAATTATATATATATATATATATATATATATATATATATATATATAATTAATCACTTAATCACATTGGGCTTGTACAATCCATAACTGTTTTGGGCCTGTTCTTAGTGTGCGACCCTGTAGGTTCATATAACGTTGGCAGTAGGCTCGAAATCCCTATTTCAGCCCACAAGTCATAAGTGGCCTCTAGCAAGACATTATGACTACCCAAGTTATATGAATATCGATAATCCGATTTAACCATTTACAATAATATTTTAATCCCTTTGTCTCTCGATATCCAGATTGAATATAAGGCATAGTTATGTCATCCTTATAACATTCAATCATTAGTTTCTTGACTTTAAGTAGACTGAAAATGATAACTTCTTATCAATTAGCATGACCATGCATTTACTTCAGTCTATCTTCTTCAAGGGGCCCATAGATATCTTACTCAAATAAATGAGGGACAAATTCCTTCTCAGTCACTCACATTTCTCACATAGTTACTTTCATATCCAATGACAATCTATTCCATTATCCTGTTAAAGATAATGTAAGACTGTATCAAAATATGAAATAGCTATGTAGAAATCCATGATGATTTCAAGGTCAAAGGATTATACTAATAGAACTGTAATGAGAATTACTTATGACAGTGATCTATGTAGTATTCTCACAGTGGGTCATCCAGTGCCTTATTTCTCAAATAGCACCTATGATTTGACTTAATATCTCATATACATGATTAGTAAAACATAATCATCAGTCAACATCATACTAGTCTCAATGTTCTATTAAGACTAGGGATAGATGGTATATAATTCTTTTATTAAACCTAAGGGTTCTACTATCAAGTCACATACTCGATGACCTTAGAAAGAATTAACCATTCAAGTATTTTAATCATTAATATAAAATGATAAAAACTGCCAATCAATAAATAATAAAATGATAAAGTCAAAACATGGTCAAACATGATTGACCTAGTGCATATCACTAACAATCTCCCACTTGCACTAGGCCCAATCTACATTAAATCTAATTCCCATGGACCTAGTATGACTCTCATGCTTAGGCTGTGGAAGAGCCTTAGTTAGCGGATCAGCAACATTATCATTTGTCGAAACTCTGCATATCTTCACGTCTCCTCTCTCAATGATTTCTCGAATGAGATGATAACGTCTAAGTATGTGTTTGGATCGCTGATGTGATCTGGGCTCCTTTGCTTGTGCTATGGCCCCATTGTTATCACATAACAAGTTCACTGGATCGGATATACTAGGAACAACTCCTAATCCAGTTATGAACTTTTTGATCCAAACAGCCTCCTTAGCTGCGTCTGAAGCAGCTATATACTCAGCTTCTGTTGTAGAATCAGCAACGGTGTCCTGCTTCGAGCTCTTCCAGCTGAAAGCACCTCCATTCAAACAAAACACATATCCTGACTGTGATTTATAATCATCAATGTCAGTTTGGAAGCTAGCGTCTGTGTAACCCTTTACAATCAGCTCATCTTCCTGACCACCATATAGCAAGAATGCATCCTTGGTTCTTCTCAAGTACTTAAGGATGTTCTTAACTGCTGCCCAGTGACTTTCACCTGGATTTGACTGGTATCTGCTCGTTGTACTCAAAGCATACGAGACATCAGGTCGAGTGCACAACATTGCATACATGATAGATCCAATAGCATAAGCATATGGAATCTTACTCATGCGGTCTCGCTCATCCTGTGTCTTAGGACACTGAGTCTTGCTGAGACTGATGCCATGTGACATTGGCAAGAATCCTCTCTTGGAGTCTTGCATACTAAACCTGTTTAATACCTTATCAACATAAGTGCTTTGACTTAGGCCAATGAGTCTTCTAGATCTATCTCTATAGATCTTGATGCCTAATATGTAAGCAGCATCGCCCAAGTCTTTCATTGAAAAACACTTCCCTAACCATGATTTAACATTTTGCAGTATGGGAATGTCGTTTCCAATGAGTAGTATGTCATCAACATAAAGCACTAAGAAAACAATCGCGCTCCCACTAACCTTCTTGTACACACAAGGTTCATCTTCATTCTTGATGAATCCAAACTCTTTGATTGCTTCATCAAAACGAAGATTCCAACTCCGAGAAGCTTGCTTTAATCCATAAATGGATTTTTGAAGCTTGCAAACCTTTCCAGAATTCTCTGGACTGGCAAAACCCTCAGGTTGTGTCATGTACACATCCTCAAGTAAGTTTCCATTAAGAAACGCTGTTTTGACATCCATTTGCCATATCTCATAGTCATAATATGCAGCTATGGCAAGGAGAATTCGAATGGATTTGAGCATAGCAACTGGTGAAAAGGTTTCATCATAGTCTATACCATGTATTTGTCTGAAACCTTTTGCAACTAGTCTTGCTTTATAGGTATGCACATTGCCATCCATGTCAGTCTTCATTTTGAAGACCCATTTGCACCCAATGGTTTTTACACCATCCGTTGGGTCAATCAAGGTCCAAACTTGATTATCATACATGGATTGCATTTCAGATCTCATGGCTTCGAGCCATTTTTCAGAGTCAGGACTATTTATGGCCTCTTGATAGGATGTGGGTTCTTCTTGATCCACAATCATCACATCATTGTTCTCAGTAATGAGAAATCCATATCTCATAGGATTATGACGTGTCCTATCAGACCTCCTTTGGCCTTGTGGTACTTGTACTGGTTCAGCAATTGCTTATTGATTCTTTTGAGGTTCCATACTTGGTACAATGCTATTTTGTGGTTCTTGAATTTCTTCAAGTTGTACTGTACTCCCACTGGTTCCTTTGGAAATAAATTCTTTTTCCAAAAAGATACCATTTCGAGCAACAAACACTTTGTTCTCATAAGCATTGTAGAAGTAATATCCTTTAGTTTCTTTAGGATATCCTACAAAAAGGCATTTGTCAGATTTGGGTGCTAATTTATCTGAAATTAGTCGCTTCACATAAGCTTGACATCCCCAAATCTTAAGAAAAGACAAACTAGGAGTTTTTCCAGTCCATATCTCATATGGTGTCTTTTCAACTGCCTTTGATGGAACTCTATTCAAAATGAATGCAGCGGTTTCTAAAGCATAACCCCAAAATGAGATTGGAAGATCAGTTTGACTCATCATTGATCGAACCATATCCAATAGAGTTCGATTTCTCCGTTCAGACACACCATTCCATTGTGGTGTTCCAGGTGGAGTCAATTGAGAAACGATCCCACAATCTCTTAGATGATCTACAAATTCTTGGCTTAAATATTCACCACCTCGATCAGATCTTAGTGTTTTAATATTTTTACCAAGTTGATTTTGTACTTCATTCTTAAATATTTTGAACTTTTCAAAAGATTCAGATTTATGTTTCATCAGATAAACATAACCATATCTACTGAGATCATCAGTAAAAGTAATGAAGTACTGAAATCCACCTCTAGCATTTGTACTTAATGGACCACATACATCTGTATGTATAAGGCCCAATAAGTTTTTAGCTCTTTCACCTTGTCCAATAAAAGGTGTTTTTGTCATTTTGCCCATTAGACAAGATTCACATGTTTCAAATGATTCATAATCAAATGAA
Organism: Mercurialis annua; assembly: GCF_937616625.2. Lineage (NCBI taxonomy): Eukaryota > Viridiplantae > Streptophyta > Magnoliopsida > Malpighiales > Euphorbiaceae > Mercurialis > Mercurialis annua. Next base: position 48,603,600 of record NC_065570.1, on the reverse strand, counting down.
TTCAAAAGTCCATCTCTTTGAAGTTTTGATATGCGTTTCTCATTTATATGGCCTAAACGACAATGCCAGAGATAAGTAGAGTTTAAATCATTTGACTTAAACTTCTTAGCATTGATGTTATAGACTGATTTTTCATTAGTGTCGTCAACATTTAAAATATAAAGACCACTACTGCGTGGAGCATATCCATAAAGAATGTTATTATGCGAAATACTGCATTTATTATTCCTAATAATAAATTCAAAACCATCCTTGTCCAAACAAGAAACAGAAATAATATTCCTACACATGGTAGGTACATAATAACAATTGTTCAAAGATAAAATAAGTCCACTAGGCAAAGATAACTCATAAGTCCCTACAGCTAAAGCAGCAACTCTTGCTCCATTGCCAACTCGTAGGTCCACTTCGCCTTTTGTCAAACTTCTACTCCTTTTGAGACCCTGCACATTAGTACAAATGTGAGATCCAGATCCAGTATCTAATACCCATGAATCAGAAGTAGAAAGATTAATTTCTATAACATGAATACCTGAAGTGGTAGTCTCACTACCCTTGTTCTTCTTCAGATCATCCAGATATTTCTTGCAATTCCTTTTCCAATGTCCAGGTTCCTTGCAGAAAAAGCAAGTTCCTTCCTTTGGCGGTTTTGCTTTGGGTTCATCCTTGGTCTTGGGCTTGGACTTGGGCTTAGACTTCTTGAAAGCCTTTCCCTTGCCCTTACCAGACCTTTTCATACCCTTTCCCTTGTTGACCATAAGAACATCCTTAATCTCATTCTTGATGTTCTTTTCAGCAGTTTGAAGCATCCCATGCAACTCTGTGGTGGTCTTCTCCATATTATGCATATTGAAGTTCATGATGAAACCATCATAAGCCTCAGGCAAAGATTGGAGAATAATGTCTGTAGCCAACTCTTGGGCAATTGGGAGACCGAGCCTGTCCAAATGTTCAAGATGACCCTTCATCTTCAAAACATGAGGACTAACTGAGCCGCTAGTAGTCAACTTGCAAGAAAGCAAATCCTTGATGGTATTGAACCTTTCAATTCTTGCTCTCTCTTGGAACATTTCCATGAGATCAGTAATCATGGTGTTCGCATCCAATCCCATCATTTGCTTTTGGAGTTCATTCTCCATGCATCCAAGCATAATACAAGTGACATCAGTAGAGTCATTGAGATGCTTCGTATAAGCATCCCTTTGAGCTCTAGTAGCAGCAGGAGCTGGTTCCTCAGGGAGGGGTTGATCAAGGATATATTCCTTTCTTTCTTGCCTAAGAACAATTCTTAGTTTTCTGCACCAGTCCAGAAAGTTAGTGCCATTGAGCTTATCCTTCTCAAGGATTGATCGCACTGATGAAGTAGGTGTAGTGTTTGTAACCATCTCTACAACAATAAATATACAAGTAGCATTTAATAAAAGGCACAATAAAATTCCCACAACATATATCCATAATTCATATAAAAACCCTTAATGTTAATTTCAACAATTGAAAAATAATAGTGGGACAAGATCCATATTTCACCCTACTTCAAGTAAGCTTTGGCTTATCACTTTAAGTGTGGTTTATTTAGGTAGGTAACACTTTACCAATTACATCTCATGCAATTCTTGAACATAGAATATTAACATCACATGTAGTCTTGATATTCTATCTTATACCCTAGGTTCAAAACTATTTTGATAACCTAGTTAAGTCTAACCAAATCAAACATATGGATATCACTTTTATCCAACTTATCTTACTTAGATGACTTTATACATCATGCTTTGGCATAGCCTATACATAGCAATCTAAGTTTTGATAAGTGTTATTACAATGGGAGGTATATTGAAGACTTAATATTAAATAAGGGTTTGTTATTTATCCTATTTAGTTATTTTATCTTATCACATATAAAATAATCATGCAAAGCATATAACCAATAAGATAAACATTAAAAACATATTATTTCACTATTTTAAATCATATTTAACAACAATCATATAAATATGTTATTCATGATAATTTAAATCATATTTAAAATTTATCATTAAAGTATTAAAATAAAATACATGACAAAAACACGCCGGCTTAAAAGGATAACGGTCCTTAATGGGGTGTATCAGCGGGGTCCAAGGGGCGCGGCCCCTTGGCGGGGTCTGGGGGCAGCGCCCCAAGCGGGGTCCAAGGGCCAGTTTCACAAACAGTTTACTAATCCTATTCAAAAACAGTTTTCCTAATGGAATTAAAACAGTTTCATAAACAGTTTACTAATCCTTATTCAAAAACAGTTTTATTATTCTGTTTCCCCTTTTCTTATCAATTCGTATGAACATTAATACTACGAAACCTTTAATCAAATTAAAACGTAATATTAATTTAGAACAGTATATTCGAAGTTTTAATCACATTAAACAATTAATCAAATTAATTCTTCATACTATTTTTCATACAATTAATCACATAAACGTTTTATTTATAATTACAACGAATTATAATTCCTTCAAAAACAATTTCGAAAAACAACCCCTTTTTCAAAACAGAACATACAATAAGCATATATCACATATATACTCAGAATCTAATTAATCAAATTACAAGCAGCTTTGATACCACTGTTGGTTTTTATTGGTTCATAACGCAGCGGAATTTCAAAAATTTATCTAAAAACCCAAACCAAGATCCATGTAATTCGAATTAAACAGAACAATTACTTACTTGTATGTCGAATTCAACAGCAATGTAGGAAGGAAGGAGGTGGTTCACTTTGGTGATACCTGGCCTCGGATCAGAAACGCCTCCAAAAGAACGCGTCCTCTACGAGTATCCACACGAACAGACCTTAGCCAAAACTAGTGCTTGTGTGCTAGCACTATTGCTTCACAAGCAATTTCGAATTTTAGTGATTTAGTGAATAATGAATTTCGTCATTCTCAAACCAACTGCTTAATGAGTATTTATAGTGATAAATAACACTAGGGTTTGAGACAAATTCGAATTTCAATCTCATTGCAATTCTACAAGTTTATGTTTATCAAAAACTCCTTTTTGATAATTATCCATATATATTAATTACTATATTTATTATCTTCCAAAAATAATAAATTAAGGAAAACACTTATCCTTAAATTTCAAATTAATATATATATTACGAATTATATATATATATATATATATATATATATATATATATATATATATATATATATATATATATATATATATATAATTAATCACTTAATCACATTGGGCTTGTACAACCCATAACTGTTTTGGGCCTGTTCTTAGTGTGCGACCCTGTAGGTTCATATAACGTTGGCAGTAGGCTCGAAATCCCTATTTCAGCCCACAAGTCATAAGTGGCCTCTAGCAAGACATTATGACTACCCAAGTTATATGAATATCGATAATCCGATTTAACCATTTACAATAATATTTTAATCCCTTTGTCTCTCGATATCCAGATTGAATATAAGGCATAGTTATGTCATCCTTATAACATTCAATCATTAGTTTCTTGACTTTAAGTAGACTGAAAATGATAACTTCTTATCAATTAGCATGGCCATGCATTTACTTCAGTCTATCTTCTTCAAGGGGCCCATAGATATCTTACTCAAATAAATGAGGGACAAATTCCTTCTCAGTCACTCACATTTCTCACATAGTTACTTTCATATCCAATGACAATCTATTCCATTATCCTGTTAAAGATAATGTAAGACTGTATCAAAATATGAAATAGCTATGTAGAAATCCATGATGATTTCAAGGTCAAAGGATTATACTAATAGAACTGTAATGAGAATTACTTATGACAGTGATCTATGTAGTATTCTCACAGTGGGTCATCCAGTGCCTTATTTCTCAAATAGCACCTATGATTTGACTTAATATCTCATATACATGATTAGTAAAACATAATCATCAGTCAACATCATACTAATCTCAATGTTCTATTAAGACTAGGGATAGATGGTATATAATTCTTTTATTAAACCTAAGGGTTCTACTATCAAGTCACATACTCGATGACCTTAGAAAGAATTAACCATTCAAGTATTTTAATCATTAATATAAAATGATAAAAACTGTCAATCAATAAATAATAAAATGATAAAGTCAAAACATGGTCAAACATGATTGACCTAGTGCATATCACTAACAATTACAACCTGAATGCTAAGTCCGATGTCAGTGATATGCACTATGTCAATCATGTTTAACTATGTATTGGCTTTATTTTTTGTTATTAATTAGTTGTCATTTTTATTATCATTTACTATTATGATTAAATGTTTAAATGGTTAATTATTAAGGTCATCAAGTACGCGAGTTGATAGTAAAACCCTTAGAATTAAGAAGAATTATATTCAACTATCCATATATAGTCTTAATAGTACATTAAAATTAGTATAATGCTGACTGATTATTATGTTTTACTAATCATGTATATAAGTATTAAGTCAAATTATAGGTGTCATTTAAGAAATAAAACATTCGATGGCTTATCATGAGAATAATATATAGATCATTGTCATAAATATCTCTCATTATAGTAATATTAAACCAATCCTTTGACCTTTAAATGACCATAGATTTCTACATAACTATTTCACATTTTGGTACAGTCTTACATTATCTTTAAAAGGATAGTGAAATAGATTGTCGTTGGATATAAAAGTAACTATGTGAGAAATGTGAGTTAAGAAGAGATTTGTCCCTCAAATTATTTGAGTAAGATATATATAGTCCCCTTGAAAAGATAGACTAAAGGAAATACATGTCCATACTAAATGAATTGATAAAGAGTTATCGTTTTTAGCATACTTGGAATTAGAAAATTAATGATTGAATATTATAAGAATAGCAGTATTATACCTTATATTCAATCTGGATATCGTGAGACAAAGAGATCAAAATATTATTCACACACACACACACACACACACACACACACACACACACACACACACACACATATATATATATATATATATATATATATATATATATATATATATATAAGTTAAATTGAATAATTAATATTCATATGGGTTGGATAGTCATAATGCCTTGTTAGAGGCCGTTTATGACTTGTGGAACGAAATAGAGATTTTTCCCAACGCTATATGAACCTATAGGGTCGCACATTAAGAACAGCCTCCAAATAGAATGAAGTAATTAATATATATATATATATATATATATATGACCTAATCACTCAAAACCCCTCACCTTTAAACTTTTTTTCAATTCTACCCCGACGTTGAAAATTTGTCAATTTTACCCACTTTTGAATTTTCCGTTTTCAATTGTACCCCAATATTTTAATTTTTGTTAATTTTTTTACTTAAATGATTAAATCGTTCAATTAATTAAGTCTAAACATGAAATTAAATTCTTTTTTATTCAAAAAAGTACAAATAAGTCCTTTATTTTTAAAAACTAACTAAAAACCATAATCAAATTAACACTAATTTAAATTCTTAATTAATTTAACTAAATTTAAATAAATTTTAAAAATATACAATTAATATATGCGAGACATGTAGAATGTTTTAAACAAATTTCCAAACGCAAAAGACGTTAATTTAATTTTTCAGGGTACAATTGAAACACAAAAATGCAAAATAGGGTAAAATTGACAAATTTGCAACGTCAGGGTATGATTGAAAATGGGCTAAAAGGTCGGGGTTTTTTAAGACATTAGGCCTATATATATATATATATATATATATATATATATATATATATAATTTTGAATTTAAAGTATAAGTGTTTTTCTTAAAATATTATTTTTTTGAAGATAAATAAGTGAGTTTATAAACTCAAGTATAAAGCAGATGGATTTATTGATAGATGTAAGGCCAGATTGGTGCCAACGGTTTTACACAGCAAGAAGGGATTGATTATTTGGAAACCTTTTCTCCTGTTGCCAAGATGACTATAATTAGGACCCTTCTCGCGTTGGCCTCTATTAACAAATGGCATTTGTTTCAGCTTGATATAGACAATGCTTTATTTCATGGCGACTTGTAAGAAAAAAATCTACACAAAGCTTCCTCCTGACTTTGAAACTTCCAAACCAAATCAGGTTTGTAAACTTCAAAAGTCACATTATGGTTGAAACAAGAAAGGAGAAAATAGAATGATAAATTAACTCAGGCTTTACTTAGCTAGGGTTTTAGTATGCTACAACAGATTCGTCCTTGTTTATCAAGCATTCATGTTCCACTTTTCTGACTTTGCTGATTTATGTAGTTGATGTAATAATCACCAGCAATGATTTGCTTGCTGTTCAAAATACAAAAATTAATCTACATGATCAGTTTTCAATAAATGATTTGGGAGTCCGGAAGTATCTTTTAGGCTTTGAGGTTGCAAGATCTTTTCCTGGCATCAACATATGTCAGAGAAAGTATTCTTTGGACTTGTTACAAAAATTTGGTCTTTTAGAAACTAAGCATGTTCCTACTTTACAAGAGACTCGTAGGAAAAATCTTGTATCTCTACAATACAAGACTTGATCTCTCATTTGCCGTGCAACAACTCTCACAATTAATAGATAATCCCACTCAAATTCATCCGTCTATAACATACAGAGTACTCAAATTCATCAAAGTAACACTTGGTACATGTCTTTTCTTCCCTTCAAATGGTTTCTTACAACTTAAAAGATTTGATGACTCTGGTTGGGTTATACATGCAAAGATAGCATAAAGTCCATTACTGGCCTATGTGTTTTCCTTGGAGACTCATTAATTTCATGGAAATCAAAGAAACAAAACACTACATCTAGGTCTAGTTCAGAAGCTGAATACAGAGCCCTAACTTCTTTGACTTGTGAAATCCAATGGTTAATCTATTTATTGCAGGATTTCAATATTAATTATACTCAAATTGCAACTGTTTACGGTGACAGTCAATCAACTATTCAACTAGCTCATAATTTAGTTTGCCATAAAAGGAAAAAATATTTTGAGATAGACTGCCATCTAATCAGGAAAAAGAAGCTGTTGGTATTTTACACTTGTTGCCTGTTCTATCATCTTTGCAGCTTGCTGATTGTTTCACTAGACCTCTTGCTTCTGTTCAGTTTCAAAATTCTATCTCTAAGCTTGGCATGCTAGACATTTATGCTCCCAGCTTAAGGGGGATAATAAAGTTTATATTGGAATGCTACATCAGCAAGCACCATATATGCTTAACATGTCAGCACAATCCAGGTGCAAGAAGCATGCTTTCATTATTGGCGTAATGCCAGCCTCATCAGCAAAACATGTTTAGCATGAGTTCCACCTAGAAGATTGAAGATTCCGCTAGTTAACGGAAGTTATATTTGTTAGTTAGATTAGCAGTTATTTTAATAGAATTGTTGTATTCAGCTAGAGGTTGTTCAATTTCAGTTAAATGCTTGGTCTATAAAAACATGGTAGTTACCAACTTAGCTTGTAATCTTGATTTTACAATTAACAAAAAAAATTGATTTCTTTTCTCATAAAGGACTACTTTTTAAATATGATAATATATAATTTTAATATAGCACATATATTACAAATTAACTTATAAATATGCTATATTTTTATAAATATAATAGCCAGTCTAATTTTATATATTCATATTTTTAATCAAAATGATAAATTTTTTATGTTATGATAATATGACCCGTCTGTTTTATAATATATGATAAATATACCCAAGCTTCAATTTAACTTTATTTTAGGATACACACTGTTCTCATTTAAATCCCATAATTATTTTCAAATAAAACAAAAAATTATTGATGTAAAATAATTGTGCAAATTTAATTATAAATTGGTAAAGTATGAATTTTAAAAATCGATTTAAATTGAGAACTGAACATAATTATAAAAATATATAAAATTGACAGATTAAATTATTATAAATATTGTTTTAAATAATCTATTATTTCTATACATATGATAAATAAAATTATTTTGTTAATAACGTTGTAAATAGAAATATAATATAAGTAAGGGCATAATTTTATTGAAAATATTCTGAAAATTTTAACCAATAACCACTGACTGCTAACTTAGTTAAATTTTGTGTTTGTAAATAATTAAAAATAAATAAATATATATCTATAAGTAAAATTGAAAAAGAAATATTCTATGTATTAATAAGAACAATTGAGGTTAATATTAAAAAGGAAAATATTTATGGGCATGCGAAAAGAAATAGGATAAAAGTAGTAGAAGAATGTAGAAACAAAAGGAAAAATGGATAACAAATTCATAGATCAAGAATATATGAGAAACCACCAGAACAATTCTTATACAAAATAAAAAACTCCAGAATTCTCCTCTCAATAATATAAATATGAACTCAAACCCACCATTTCCATCATCACAAAAATTAATCATCAGCTCCATAAGAAAACAATCCTTCAACAAGCCCTAATCAATTATTAACCCTAATTCAAGAAAATGTCTCTAATTCCAAGTTTCTTTGGCAACCGAAGAACCAACGTCTTCGACCCATTCTCTCTCGATCTTTGGGACCCTTTCTTCAACTCCGGAAACTTGCCGGCCTCCGCCGTAGAGACATCGGCTTTAGCAAATGCGAGAGTTGACTGGAAAGAAACAGAAGAAGCTCACATTTTCAAAGCCGACGTGCCTGGTCTCAAGAAAGAAGAAGTCAAAGTTGAAGTGGAAGAAGGTCGAGTTCTTCAGATAAGCGGAGAAAGAAGCAAAGAAAAGGAGGAAAAGAATGATAAATGGCACCGTTTTGAGAGGAGCAGCGGCAAGTTTATGAGGAAGTTCAGGCTGCCGGAGAATGCAAAGATGGATGAGGTTAAAGCTAGTATGGAAAATGGCGTTCTTACTGTTACTGTTCCTAAGGCAGAGCCGGAGAAGAAGCCTGAAGTTAAGTCTGTTCAGATTTCAGGTTAAGAATGTTGTGTTTTCTGGTTTCATGAAATCAATATGGTGTTTTGATCTGTGTCTGTTCTCATTTGAAAGTGTGTGTAGGGATTAATATTTTGCTTAATGTGACAGTTTTGTAATGTATCGACATTGCATTAAATAAAAAGCGTGTTTCTTCTTTTTGAGTAATATACTTTTTTTTAATACATTCATTTTAATAACCTTTTTTTTGCCAACACATTTTAATAACCTCGCGTGGAAATAATAAAGTGGATAAAAATTAATTTTGGAGATATATAATTTTAAAGAAAAATTGGACGAATGGAATATTATAACAAAAAGAGACATTAATAGTGTTATAAAATAATACAAATAACATTTTCCTTCATCTAATTAATTCTAAGAATAAAAATAAAAAATGATCGGAAAAATGTAATTCTAAGACGTGAAGTTCGGCATAACTTAATATAATGATGAACAAAATCCGTTGCAACGGGATCTTGAATTTTGTCATCCATCCGATTTCGTCGACGATCTGCTTGATCTGTTCGAGCATCACCTTCAATAGATTCCGCAAGTATAGATTTAAACACATCAAAACCTCTTGAATCATGAAAAGTTTGAATATAAAATTTAAATAAGCACCATAGAGTTTTAAATAATTCAAAAAATTAATGTGCAACATGAAAAAATCATCCTAAAAAATTATTCAGCCATAAAAAAATTTTAAAAGGAGAGATTTATTGAATACAAATGACCAGGGCCGGCCTTAGATGAGATGAGGCCCTAGGCAATTTTTTCGAAATACTTATAAAAATAATAATTATTATCAAGGTATTTATAAAAAAAGTTTGTTTTATTTTTTTTATAAAATTACGTTCATTTTCACTTTTTATTTTTTTATAATAGACTGTTGATAAATTTTTAAAAAATAAATTTGAAAAAGTAGAATTTTTTTTTATAAAAAATTAAAATAAAGCATATACATATTTTTTTATTAAATAGATAATACATATAGATTAGGCTATGGACGATGAAAATTATAAATTAATTATTATACTAGATTATATTAGTCGGAAACTGCATACATATTATTAAGAAATTTATTTAATTTTTTGAAATTAAATTTACAACACCAATTATTAAAAGTTCGATATATACATATATTAAAAGTTCATTTTTAAAAGACATAAAATAAATATGGAGCCCTTTGCAATTTAGAGCTTTAATTGTTAAAATATCTAATTAATGTTTAAAATAAAAAGATTAATACATTTCACTAAAAATTTCAATATAGCACATTTTAAAAAAATTAATATATATATTATAAAATATTTAAATATTTTTTTGATATGGGGCCCTTTAAAAGTGGAGGCCCTAGGCATAGGCTTTAGTGGCCTATGCCTAAGGCCGGGCCTACAAATGACAGATAAATAAAAAAAGGCTTAATTCCTTAAAAAACCCCCACCTTGTATTTTTTTTTCGTTTATACCCTGACCTTGTAAAAACACCATTTGTACCCAATTTTGAGTTTTTATGTTTCATCTCTACCCAAAAGCATTAAATTGTACTCTTTTCATTTGAAAAAGAGTTTAAAACAATCCTTCATTTTTAACTTATATACTAATTAGATATTAAAGTTATTAATAGTACAAAAATAACATCTTCTTCAAAAAAATTAAAATAATAATATTTTTTTTTAAATAATTCCGAATTTTTTGTTTATTTTTTTAATTTTTTTTAATTTTTTTTAAAAATATTTCTAACAAAAAAATTAAAAATAATAATAATTTTTTTTATTTTTTTTTTATTTTATATAATTAAAAAAATTAATTAATTATTTCGATATATTTGATCATTTTTTAAGTTTAAGGATTTATTTGTATTTTTAAAAATAAAAAAAAGTATGTTTTAACTCTTTTCTAAATGAAAAAAGTACAATTTAATGCTTTTGGGTAGGGATGAAACATAAAAACCTAAAATTGGGTACAAATGGTGTTTTTAAAAGGTCAGGGTATAAACGAAAAAAAAGTGCAAGGTGGGGATTTTTTAAGAAATTAAGCCATAAAAAAAATATGGAAAAAAACAGAAAAGATGGTTTTTTTGAAAAATAAAGTTTTAGTGTGGTTTTTAGAGAAAAGTAAGAAAGATGGTTTTTAGGGAGAGATTTCAATAGCGTATTTCTACTTCCTCCTACATTTTTAAGCACTTTTGAAAATAAATAAATAATTAAAATCAAAATTTTAAATAATGGTCGTTACTCCCTCTCCTTTATAGTAGTTATTGCTTGAGCTTTTTATAATTAAAAAATATACTCTTTTTTTAGCTAAAATCTGATTAGCATGAGTTAGCGAGATTAATTATGTTAATTTAGAAATCTATTTCTTTTAAAACAACAAGAGAGAGGGTCGAACCCTGCCCTCTGAGAGATGCATTTGTAAGAGTAGCCAACAAGGCTATACCTCACATGCAAAAACAAAATATATATATATATATACATACATATATGCATACATACATACATAAACCTTAGCTAAATACCCAAACTTTCGTATCTAAATCCTTCAATTTATCTATCACTTTTTTATTTTTTTTATTTTTTTATATATTTTAAAATTTGAATAAATACTATATATTTATTTTATATTCTATATTTTTATAATATAATATTGTCAACTATTTTATTAATTTTAACTATTGATTAATATATCAAATTTATTAATATTAAGAACAGGGGATAAACTACCCCGTGGTTAGGATGGACTACTAAGACCGATTTGTTTTTATAAAAAAAACTACAAATAAATAAAAAAATAGAGATAGATTTATATAAAATTTAAGGGTTGATGGAGTTTAAATCCAAGCCGCCTGAAATTTAAAGACGAATAAAAATTAAGCACGGGCTGAAAATAAATTATGGTTTCCGCCTCTTGATAGGGATGAGAAAGAAACATATGATTTTGCTTCGAAAATGTTTTTAAAACCGTTATAGATTTATTGAAAGGTGCTTTCCTATTGGGCCACAATACAAGTGTAAGTGCACCGGTTATTTTGAGAGAATTGAAAAGCTTTATTGATCAATTTGTGAAATTACAAAGATGAAGTTAACTGCTCATCACTTTCACTTATATATTGTGAAGCTCTGATGCAGTAACTTGACAGCTAAGCTACAGTTGTACTAAGCTATTCTATAATCACAAACACTGGATTACAACTCTTCTAACTAACTCACTAACAAACTCACACAAATAAAACACGTGATGTGCTTTTGGCGGGAAGAAGAAACACAGCTCACAGATTGCTGATGTGTATAAGAAGAGCACATGGATTGCCACATAGGATTGCTGAAGTATAAACTGTATTAGCCCCCCTCAAGGTGGAGCATATATGTCAGATATGCCCAGCTTGGATAGAGCAGTAGAAAACGCAGCAGGAGCAAGAGCTTTAGTTAGACAATCTGCTAACTGATCAGAACTGGCAACAGGCAGTAAATGAATGAGATTAGACTGTAGCTTCTCCCTCACAACATGGCAGTCAATCTCAATGTGTTTAGTACGTTCATGAAACACAGGATTTTTAGCAAGATGAATTGCAGAATTACTATCACAATATAGTTGAAATGGAGTACTCACAGATTGCTGCAAATCTGTAAACAGATAGGATAACCATTGTAATTCACATGAAAGAGCTGTTAATGCTCTATACTCTGCCTCAGAGCTTGAACGAGAAACAGTGGATTGTTTCTTGGATCTCATGAAATAAGAGATTCTCCAAAGAAAACACAGTATCCTGAGACTGATTTTCTAGAGTCAGGGCATGTAGCCCAGTCTGCATTTGAGAAAGCAGAAATATGTGAAGTAGGAGATGACTTAAAGAAAAGCCCTTGTCCAGGTGCCTTTTTAAGATACCTCAGAACCCTGTAGGCAGCTTGCTGATGCAAAGTAGTAGGACAATCAAGATATTGTGAAAGTTGTTGAACTGCAAATGACAAATCTGGACGTGTATTACACAGATATAACAACTTCCCAACCAGTCTTCTATACTCAGTATTGTCTGTGAGAAGAGTTGAATCATTCTTCTGTAGTCTAGAAGAAACTATCATGGGAGTGGAAGCTGGTTTTGCAGAAAGATAACCAGTGTCTGCTAACAAATCTAGTGTATATTTTCTTTGAGAAAAATTTATCCCAGCTTTTGATCTAGCCACCTCAAAGCCAAGAAAATATTTTAGAACACCTAGATCTTTGATACTGAATGTAGTATGCAAGTAGGATTTAATGTTAGCAATTTCTGCTAGTGAACTGCTTGCCAATATTACATCATCCACATACACAAGGAGAGCTATGAAAGAAGATTCTGACCCTTTTGTGAACAAAGAAGGATCTGAAGATGCTTGAGTATATCCTTGTGATAATAGTGCAGCAGTAAGTTTTGAGTTCCATTGTCTACTGGCCTGCTTTAATCCATATAGAGATTTCTGCAATTTGCATACAGTATTAGGAGAGCCAGTATGGAATCCAAGAGGCAGCTTCATGTATACTTCTTCATTTAAATCACCATGAAGAAATGCATTGTTAATATCAAGCTGATGGAGATGCCAATTACTCTTAGCAGCAACAGCTAGAAGAGCTCTAATTGTTGTTATCTTGGCAACTGGTGAGAAAGTGTCCTGGAAATCAACACCTTCTGTTTGAGTGTACCCTTTAGCCACTAATCTGGCTTTGCATCTTTCCAATGTGCCATCAGACTTATATTTAGTTTTGTATACCCACTTGCAGCCTATGGGATTTTTGCCTTTTGGTAACTCAGTAAGAATCCAAGTTTGATTGTGTTCTAGAGCTTTTATTTCTGAATCCATTGCTTCTTTCCAGCAAGAATGCTGAATTGCCTCATTGTAAGTTTTTGGTTCTGCCATATGAGTTATGTTAAGAGCAAAGTGTCTATGGTTTTGGGATAGGTGATTATAAGAGACAACTGATGATATAGAATGAGGACTGGTATGAGGTTTAGAGATAGAAGAAGGTAATGAGTAGGTGTAGTCTTTTAGATGAGTAGGGATTTGGGTGTTTCTGGTAGATCTTCTTAGAGCAGGAAAATCTGTGTTGTTAAGAAGATTACCAGATTGCTGATGTATAACAGGTGGATTTGTCCAGACAGGAGAATTGGTGTGAATAGGCTGGTGATGAGGTGCAGGAACTGGATTTTTAGTGGAAGAGTATAACCATAGATCATGATTATAAAGATCAGTAGTGATAGAGGTAGAGGTAGGTTTGAAAGAAGGAAATAAGTTCTCATAGAAGAGCACATGTCTGAAAATCATTATCTTGTGATTACTTATATCATAAAGAACATATCCCTTGGTATTAGGAGGATAACCTAGGAATATTGTTTTGATAGCTCTTTCATCAAACTTGGATCTGTGTACTGGAGTTGTACTAGCAAAAGCTAAGCAACCAAATACTTTTATATCAGCATAGACAGGTTTCATACTATATAGCAATTGATAAGGTGTCTTGTTGTTAATAATAGGAGAGGGAGTCCTATTTATTAAAAACACAGCATGTAAGACACAATAATTCCAAAAATGGAGAGGGAGAGATGCTTGAAACCTGATTGCTCTTGCCACATTGAGAATGTGCTGATGTTTTCTTTCAACAGTACCATTCTGTTGAGGAGTATAGACACAGCTTCTTTGATGTAAAATCCCATATTTGCAGTAAAGATCTTGAAAATCAAATTCCAAACCATTATCAGAACGAAGCACTTTAATGGTTTTGGAAAACTGTGTTTGAACATATTGAATGAAATTCTGCAAATGTACTCTTGTTTCACTTTTATTCTTCATTAGAAAAATCCAGGAATATCTAGAGTAATCTTCTACAATGGTAAGGAAAAACCTATAACCATGTACTGACTTAGTTGACATAGGCCCCCATATATCAATATGAACCAAGTCAAAAATAGAACTTGTAGATGATTTGCTAATAGGGAAAGACAATTTTCTTTGTTTTGCCAAATGGCATACATCACATACATCAGCAGAATCAACAACAATACTGGAATCCAGTTGCTTCAAAAGTTTGAGTCTGTTATCTGATAAATGTCCCATCCTAGAGTGCCACAGTTGAGTCTTGTTCTTATTATTGCTTGTCATTGCTGCATTGCATACTTTTTGAGTAAAAGAAGTATCTGTAAGTTGATACAGTCCCTGCCTTTTTTCAGCTGAACCAATCATCTTCCAGTTGATCATGTCCTGGATATAACACATTTCATGATGCAAGATTAAGAATAGTCTCTTATCTTCAGTCAACTTACTTGCAGATATCAGATTGAAGTCAAAAGTTGGGACATACAAGACATCATAAAGAATTAAGTCTTTTGATAGTGCAATTGTGCCTATATGACTAACTGGAATATGCTGCCCTGTTGGAAGTTTAACACTAACATTCACAACAGGTGTGCTTTGCTTAAAATAAGCAAAATTGCACAATATGTGGTCTGTTGCACCTGTATCCATTATCCAATTGTTTCTATGATTTGAGGCACTGAAATAACAAGAATGAGTTATACCTTGAGTTTCCTTTGCTGGTTTAAAGTTTGAAGTCAATGAATTGGCATGAATCATTTCTGAAGATTTAGATGCTCCAGATTGAATCATAGTCATTATCTGCTGACATTGTTCAGGAGTGAAGGGAAAAACTTGAGCTGAGTTGCTGCTTTCACCAGTATTAATGCGCTGAGCATATTGTCCTTCATTAGCTCCTGTTTTCTCATTGAAACTCTGTACAGAAAAGTTATCAGTCTGAACTTGATTTGCATAATTGTTCTCATTTTTATTCTCTTGTCTGTATTTTGATTGGAATTTTGACTGGTATCCTGGAGGGTAGCCATGTTTTTTGTAACAAATATCAACTGTATGATTTTCATATCCACAATAAGTGCACATCTTCTGTCTATTGTTCCAATTTCCTGTGTAATTCCCTCTTCTGAACCCTCTATTCTGGTTCATGCCTCTTCCTCTAGCATAGCAAACATTTGATTCATATTCCTCATTATCTCCTTGATTAGAATCTGTTTTGGCCATAAAGACAGTAGACTCTACTACATTCTTACAACCCTCTCCTGAAATCTGCCTCTCATGTTGAATGATCATAGAAAATGCTTTGTTTATAAGTGGTAAGGGATCTAACATCAAAATCTGAGTTCTCACAGTATTGTAACTATCATTCAATCCTTTCAAGAATTTGATAACTTTGTCATTAGACTGATGTTTCTTAATCACTTCTAATAAACCACATGAACACCTTGGATCACAGGAACAAGTAGGCAAGGCTCTAATATTTGTTAACTCATCCCAAAGAGACTTTAAATGTGTGAAATACTGAGTTACTGACATTGAATTCTGTTTCAATCCATAAATTTCTTCTTGAATATCCCCCATTCTATATGCATCACCTTGTAAAAATCTATCTTTCAAATCTAACCAAATTTCATAAGCAGTTTCCATATTTTCTATGCTATCAGCAATAGTAGGTGACACAGCTCGATATAACCATGACATCACTAAAGTATTACATCTCTCCCAAGCATCATACATTTCATCATTCTTATCAGGTGCTAATATAGATCCATTGACAAATTTGTATTTATTCTTTGAAATCAAAGACATTCGCATAGATTTATACCAGGAATTGTAATTATTCTCATCTAAAACTCTTGTAACAAGATTAAGAGAGGGATTTTCACCAGGATGTACGAAGAACGGACTTGAAAAAGATTCCTCTGGTTTCTGAAACTGATTCGCCATTGATGAGCTTCTTTAAGCTTCAACTAATTCACAAAGCAGGAAGAAGAACAATAGAACAGATCAAGATTCGAGCATTTCTAGCTCTGATACCATGATAAAATTTGAAAGAATTGAAAAGCTTTATTGATCAATTTGTGAAATTACAAAGATGAAGTTAACTGCTCATCACTTTCACTTATATACTGTGAAGCTCTGATGCAGTAACTTGACAGCTAAGCTACAGCTGTACTAAGCTATTCTATAATCACAAACACTGGATTACAACTCTTCTAACTAACTCACTAACAAACTCACACAAATAAAACACGTGATGTGCTTTTGGCGGGAAGAAGAAACACAGCTCACAGATTGCTGATGTGTATAAGAAGATCACATGGATTGCCACATAGGATTGCTGAAGTATAAACTGTATTAGATAAGTGTTTACACCAAAATTTAAAATATGGCTAAAAGGCCATAAAAGCCCATATTCTTTTTTCAAAAGATAGAATAAGTACTGTGAATAATTGGCCTAATTGTGTTCCACACCAAGAGGTTGATTAATTTCTAGAGGTTGATTAATTTTGACTTCAGAGGTTGACTAATTTTGACTTCAGAGGTTGATTTCCAAAGGTTGATTTTTAGAGGTTGACAAATTTTGACTTCAGAGGTTGATTTCTAGAGGTTGACTACTCCAGAAGTTAAATCAAAAAGTCATAGTCCATTTGCAGAAGGTTAAGCCCAAATTTGAGATGGCCATTAAATATTAATTTAAATGGCCCATAAGCCCAAGAAGTCTATTCCAGAAGAAAAGAAGTTAAAAAGCACGTGCAGCAGAAACAAAGACACGATTGACAGTTCTTGAAGGTGGGGAAGAACGTGTGCAGTTAACAGTTTTCAAAGGATTAAGCTATAAATAAGAGAAGAGCAGCAAATTTGCAACCCCCGATCAAATCCAACAAAAACCAGCCCAAAGGCAAAAACACTCAACACTTAGCATTCTCAATTTTCTTCAATTAGTAAAGAACTTTACGATTGAACTTCTGCAATTTCTACTCAAACACTTGTATTTTCATTTCATTCAATTAGTAAACATATTTACAGTTGAATTTCTTTGTTTTAGCATTACTTGATTGGAGTACTTGTTATAAGGTTAACCAAACCCCAATCGCTCGTTTAAGAAGTTAAGTTACATTTTGGAATCCGCTTCCTGGCACGCCCGCATTTCACACGCTTGTTGTTACAAACGCAAAACGCCAGTAACAATTTTTGGCACGCCCAATGGGACACTAAGAGTTATGGCTAGAACTCGAAGTGAAAAAGGAAAAGATGTTATTGTATCCCAGGATGCAGTGGATGATCCTACTACTACAAATGTAGGACATGGAGACTATGTGGCTCACATGGTCAGAAGCATTGAAAAAGAAAATTTGCCTCTAGGAGAGGCGAGTGAAGATGTGCCTCCTGGCTTTGGAGAGCAACAGCAACATACACCAACTAGGCGAAATTCTGAGCCAAGATTGGTAGGGGCTTTAGACGTTTTGTCAAAAGCCATGGTAGACATGAAGCAGACTCAGGCTAGCTTTAACCAAGCACAGGCCGAGTTGAACAGAAAACAGCAGTTCGAAATGGAACGCTTTTTGGCAGAATTGATAGTTGCTGTCAAAATATCATCTCATGGTGGTGATATACTAGAGGCTGTTAACACAGCCAAACAAGATCCTAAGGGACACGGGGGGCAGCCATCTGGAGGAATCCAGGAGATTGGGAGCACTAGTCATGTGCCAATCTTAAACCCGCCCTCTGAAGAAAGGTACGTTCCTCCTCACAAAAGAGATGAACCTGTGCATTTTAATTCTTTTAAAACTAATAATCAAACTGGCCGGAATTCCAGGCTGTTTAATGCAGGTGCTAATTGTCCGACTTCGGACGACCTAGAGGTTAATCAAAATTTTCCTCAACCTCTGGGCACGGGGGGCAATTACATGCCCCAAGAGAGAAATCAGCCTCAGGTGCCACCCCAACCTTGGGGAAGGCAACTAGACATGGAGGCTGTAAGAGAAGCAATTCAGGAGTTGTATGGTCCAGGTCTAAGGCAGATTGACCGACCGCAATTTCACAAGCCTTATCCAGATGTCATTGACAGGGAGAATCCTTACCCTAGAGGCTATAAAATTCCTAACTTCTCTTTATTCTCTGGAGAGGATGGCCACTCCACCATTGAGCATGTGGCGAAATTCACAATTCAATGTGGGGTCTTGGCCAACCTAGATAACATTGCAAATTTCAAGCTGAGATTATTTCCAAATTCTTTAACAGGTACTGCCTTTACTTGGTATGCTACTTTGCCCAGGAACTCAGTGCTCACATGGCAGGAGATGGAGAGGCTTTTCCATACTCAATTTTACCGTGCAGAGCCAGAGGTTTGCATAGCAGAATTGTCAAGAGTTTCTCAAAGGTCGGGAGAGGATGCCGACATGTATATACACCGCTTCAAAAGAATGAGGAGCAGGTGTAAAATTGTTCTACCAGAAACTGAGTATGTAAAAATGGCTCAGAGGGGCTTGGACATTGAGCTCCGAAAAAAGTTCCAGGGGATGGAATTCAGGGACTTCTATGAGTTAGCTGCTAAAGTCTCTGAATATGAAGAACTCCTGAGAGAAGAAAGCCACAAGAAGAAGGTGGCAATGGGCACTTACTATCAGGAGGTGGGAGCATATGAAACCGCGGTAGCCGACCTCACGGCCACCGGTTCATGTACCTGCCCTATGTTGATTAAAAAAGCACCTGATGGGTGGAAGAAACAGAATTCCAATGCCCAAACTCTGTATACTTTTGAGGTTTCAAAAACAGAAGAAATTTTTGATTTTCTGTTGAAAGAGAAGTTCATTACTTTGCCTCCGGATCATAAAATGCATTCAAAAGATGAGTTGAAAGGCAGAGAATATTGCAAGTTCCACAACTCCTGGAACCACTCAACCAATTCATGTTGGGGGTTCAAAAATATTATACAGGATAGAATTGCCAAGGGAGTTTTAAAATTCCCAGAAAAAAAAGGAGGCACTGGTAATAGATGAAGATCCTTTTCCGGCTGTGGCGTCTGTGAATGCCAGTGATCTCTCGGAACTTGACTTGAGGTTGTTATTAGATATAAAAAGAAAGCTCAGAATCGGGGAGCAAAATGACCAAAGAGTCAGGGGAGAGCAATTCGAACGCGAAAGGAGAGCAGAGGTAAAGCGGGATTACAGAGGAGAAAGAAGGCAGGTATCTAGAAACTCTAATAATTTTGTTTCTACTAACCGCCCTCTTTTGAAAAAACAAAACAGGGCCTCTTACTATCAAAGGAGGCCAGAAAGGCATGTCTTCCCGGAGAGGCGATCCTTCGTGTGGAAGAGGGAGGAACAGCCAAAAGCTCCTTTGGCACCTAGGGAGGAAAAGCCAAAAGCTCCTTTGGCACTTAAAGAAAAACAGTCAGAGGTTCCTTCTACCTTTGAAAACCGAAGAAAAGAACAAAGATTCGTGGTACCACCATTGGTCTCACCTAGTCCAAGGTGGCATACCAATTATCACAAGAAGTTTCCGCCTCCACTAACAAGAACTCAGAAGAGGAGGCGCCAGAGGTTGAGGGCTGCTGCAAGAAACGAGTGGCAGTCCAGGCACTTGGAAGATCCTAGAAAAGTTGTTGAGGAAAAGGGGTCAAAGAAGATCTTAATTGAGAAAGAGCAATCTGGAAGCCAAAAATCTTCAGAGGCAGTGGAAGTGAAAAATAAAACTTCCCACGTGCCTTCGAAGAAGGAAATTTCGGATATGGAGTTGGAAGCTTTTCTTGAAGGAGAATTTGCAGGAGATGGCATGAACTTAGATGATCTCCTAGAAGACGACATGGAGTTGGATGATCTCGAGGATGAGGAAATCCTAAAGGAGGGCATGAGACTAAACGAACTCTTGAAAGAGGATACTGATGATACTCCACCCGTTAAGGAAAGCGACAAATTTCAGAGGAGGTCTCTAGAGAATGGCGACTCAAAATCAGACACAGAAGGTGATAAGAAGAGATCCATCAGAGTGGGTGAAATTGAGATTCCCCTCACTTGTAATGCTTTCTCCTTGATTCTTCCAAGTGATTTCAAAGGTCCTGACAACTCTGAGGAAGTAGAAGAAATTCAGAGAAAGGAGGTATCCAAACCTCCAAAAGATGAGTGTCGCAGCCAGGTCACCATACAAGAAGCTGCAAATGGTGGACCAAAGAGGGTGATTTTTGACAAACCTGCAGAGGCAATGACCAAACATATTAAGCCTTTGTACATAAAGGCTCACTTCAATGGCAGACCAACCTCCAGAGTCTTGATTGATAATGGTTCTGCTGTGAATATTATGCCATTCAACATGCTACAACCTCTAGGAAAAACTACAGAAGATCTCATCTCTACAGAGGTTAGTGTGTCTGCCTTTACTGGAGAGCTCACAAAAACTATTGGTGTTCTCCCAGTAGAGGTAACTGTAGGGAGCAAAACTTCCCTATCGGCGTTCTTTGTTGTAAATTCATCAGCCAGCTACCAAGCTCTTTTGGGACGAGATTGGATTCATGCCAATTGGTGCGTTCCTTCATCCTTACACCAGTTTCTGCTCTTTTGGAAGGGAAATGAGGTGGAGGTGGTATGGGCAGACACAAAGCCATTTACCACTGCCACCAACATGGTAGAAGCCCGTTATTATGACTCATGTGTTGGCCCCATCCAATTTACTGGGAAAAGTAAAAAAGGGCAGAAGAAAGAGAAATCCGACAAACCTCTGAATGTGCATGAAGAGGTCAAAAGAAAAGCAACTGAGATACTTGGATCAACGGCTATTATTCCATATAACAAGCCGTGTTCCTCCATCACCATTGAAGAAATTAATGATTAAGCTCACCTCTAGTGAGTTTGCAGCAGCTGCATCTGCTATCTTAAAAGAACGTATGCAGTACATTATGGAAGGAATTATGGAGGAAAACAACTTGGCAGAGGTTCTAGATGCTGAAGTGGTTTATGAAGAAGAAGAAGTTTATGAAGATCATGAGATTGGCTTGGAGGAGCTAGAACAAGCACCTCCTTGGATAGATGATGAAGCCATCCATGTTAGATAGGAGTTAGAAGAAGTGAATCTTGGAACCTCTGAGGAACCTCAGGTAACTTTTGTTAGTAAAAACCTAGAGGTTGGTTTAAAAACAAAATTAACTGTACTCTTGCAGGAATACAAAGATTGCTTTGCATGGCAATATTCTGATATGCCGGGGTTAAGCAGGACATTGGTAGAACAACGGCTTTCTATTAAGCCCGAGTTTCAGCCATACCGCCAACCTCCAAGAAGAGTGTCAAAAGAAGTTGAATTAAAGGTAAAAGAGGAAATTGAAAAATTGTGTAAAGCAGGCTTTATTAGGCCTGCTAAATATAGTAATTGGTTAGCAAATGTTGTTCCAGTGGTTAAAAAGAATGGAAAACTTAGAATATGCATAGACTTTAGGGACTTAAATGAAGCAACTCCTAAAGATATTTATGCCATGCCAATTGCTGACACTCTTATTGATGCTACAGCTAATCATTCTCTTTTGTCTTTTATGGATTGTTTTGCTGGATATAACCAGATTATGGTGGCTAAAGAAGACATCTCCAAAACGGCATTTAGATGTCCAGGATCTATTGGGACATTTGAATGGGTGGTCATGCCGTTTGGTTTACGTAATGCTGGTGCAACATATCAGAGGGCTATGAATGCCATCTTCCACGACCTCTTAGGTAAAACTATGGAGGTTTATATTGATGATGTTGTTGTAAAATCAAAACTAATGAAAGATCATTTGAAAAATCTAGAGGAAGCATTTAGGAGGATGAGAGTTCACTGTTTAAAACTCAATCCTCTGAAATGCGCCTTTGGTGTAAAAGCTGGAATTTTTTTGGGGTTTTTGGTCCATGAAAGAGGCATTGAAGTGGACCAAAACAAAACCAAAGCTATTCGAGAAGCTAAACCGCCTAGAAATAGAACATAACTTCAGAGGTTTCTTGGGCAGGTTAATTACTTAAGGAGATTTATATCTAATCTTGCAGGAAAAACAAAAGTGTTCTCAGAACTGTTGAAATTAAAAAAGGAGGATGTCTTCAGATGGGAAACCATCCATCAAGAGGCTTTTGATGAAATTAAAGATTATCTCATGAAGCCTCCTGTATTGATGCCTCCCAAAAAGGGTATACCTCTGAGGTTGTACATTTCAGCAGCCGAAGGTTCAATTGGGTGTCTGCTAGCCCAGAGCAACCAAGATGGACATGAACAGGCTATTTATTATTTGAGCCGTTCGATGACATCTACAGAGGTTAGATACACTCCTATCATGAAATTGTGTCTGGCTTTATTTTTTGCCTGCACTAAGTTAAGACACTATCTGCTTAGTAATAGAGTCTATGTGGTGTCTCAAACCGACTTGATGAAATATATGCTAAACAAACCTGTTTTATCAGGAAATATTGGAAAGTGGTTATTAAGTTTGGCAGACTTTCATTTGATTTATCATCCCCAGAAGTCGGTCAAAGGTCAGGCTCTAGCAGATTTCCTAGCCGACCACCCATGTATAAACCTAGGAGATGAAAGTAAATTTGACTTACCGGTTTTTATGAATGAACATAGACCTTGGATGCTTAAATTTGATGGGTCTAGTACAGATAGGTCTGCGGGTGCTGGAATCATAATAGTATCACCTTCTGGAGCTAAGACCTCCTTGTCTTTTAATCTTGACTTTGAATGTACAAATAATCAATCTGAGTATGAGGCTTTGATTATTGGATTAGAAATCCTCCTAGATCTAGGTGCTAAAAAGGTCAAAATAATTGGAGATTCTCAATTGGTTATTAGACAAGTGTCTGGCGAATATAAATGTATGAGTTACTCTTTAACTTCTTATTATGCTATTGCTATACAGTTAATAGAGAGTTTTGAAGAGGTTGAATTAGTACATGTTCCTAGAGAGGAAAATTGGGAGGCCGATGAATTATCCAGCTAGCATCGGGCCTACGTCTGTCGGAGGAGTTAACCCACCGACTAGTAATGGTACAAAGAAAAACTCACCCTTCAATTTTTAAAAGAGGAGTACAACTAGATATTTTCAATATTGATGATAACTTAGTACAGGATTGGAGGAGAGATATTAAAAAGTACCTGGAGAATCCTAGCAAGAAGATGATGTATAAAGTAAGAGTGAGAGCTGTTAACTACGTGCTCATAGAAGATCTTTTATACAGAAGAGGATTCGACAACCTATTGCTAAGATGCCTTGGAACTACAGAGGCACTAGAGGTCATGAAACAAACTCATGAAGGAGTTTGTGGAGCACATCAATCCGGAGTGAAAATGAGATGGCTGATCCGAAGACATGGTTACTTCTGGCCATCTATCCTAAAAGATTGCATGACTTTTGCAAAGGGTTGTCAATCGTGCCAAAGGTATGGAAATATACAAAGACTTCCAGCTGCTGAGTTGAAGTCTGTCATCAAACCATGGCCATTCAGAGGTTGGGCCATAGATTTGATAGGTAAAATATATCCTCCATCTTCTAAAAATCACAGTTTCATAATTGTAGCTACTGATTATTTTACCAAATGGGTAGTCGCTAAGCCATTGGTAAAAACAGAGCAAAAAGATGTTATTAAATTTATTAAAGAGGAAATTATTCATCAATTTGGAATTCCACAATCAGTAACTACTGACCAGGGCACAATGTTCACTGGTAAGGAGATGCAAGAATTTGCCACTGATTATGGAATAAAATTATTGACCTCTACACCTTATTATGCTCAGGCCAATGGCCAAGCTGAATCTTCTAATAAAATTATCATCAACATAGTTCAAAAAATGTTGGAAGAAAATCCAAAGGATTGGCATCGAATTTTATCAGAAGCACTCTGGGCATATCGCACCTCTAGGCGAAATGCTACCGGAGTAAGTCCATTTATGCTAACCTATGGTCATGATGCAGTGTTACCCATGGAGGTGGTGGTGAGGTCATTGAGAGTAGCTAAGCAGAATCATTTGACTCCAGAAGATTACAATGAAACCATGATGATGGAGTTAGAAAATCTAGAAGAAGGGAGACTTCAGGCTTTAAACAATATGATTATACAGAAGAAGAAAGTCTCCAGAAGCTACAACAAGAAAGTTAGACCTAAGACATTTCAAGAAGAGGAGCTAGTATGGAAGTTGATCTTACCCCCTGGTACTAAAGATAGAGAATATAGGAAATGGTCTACTAATTGGGAAGGGCCATTCTTAGTCCACAAGGTGATGAAGGGGAATGCGTACTGGCTATCAAGTCTAGAGGGTGAGCCTCATAAAAAATTTATTAATGGAAAGTACTTGAAGAAATACACTCCCACCATCTGGGAGAAATACAACTTAGAAATGACGTAATGGCTTTTAGCCATACATGTACTGCAGATTATGTAACTTGTTTTAGCAATATCAGTACATGAGTTGTAACATTGTGGCTTTTTAGCCAAGTGTATTATCAGATTTTTAGTAGTTTGGCTATTTTGGCTAAACCTGTACTTTTTCATTAACTTATGGATTTTGGCACAAGATGTAATGTAATGGCTTTTAGCCATTTTTGATAATTAAAATTCTAAATTTGGCTACTTTAGCTAAATTGGTGAGGCTATAATTAATCGACTATAGAAAATTAATTCCAGAAGTTGGTTCTAGAAGTCGACTCCTAAAAGTTGATTCCTAGAAGTTCAAGAAGCTGACTTCTAAAAGTGGACTCCTAAAAATTAATTCCAGAAGTTTGTTCTAGGAGTTGATTTCTAAAAGTTGATTCCTAGAAGTTCAAGTTGACTGGTCAGTTGATCTTCTAGAAGTTGATGTCAAGAGTTGACTGTCAAAGGTGGAAAGTCAAACTCCTACTATGTTTATAAGGTCTCTATTCTACTAAGACTTCTTAAACTTTGGCTAACTAAGCTAAAGGGATAAAAAGAAAATTCAACAACATTCAACAGCAAACAAAAACGGCCCTGTAATGCAATGCATGGCTGTAAGTGACATATGTGATTTGTTCGTGAAACAAGTCCTGGTATGGACATCACATCACTACACAAGTATATGGCAAAAGCCATCTTCATACCAGGAACATAAACACATAGTGAAAATGCAATGCATGGCTGTACCTGTAAGTGAATCTTGGTGTGGAACACAACAAGCAAACAAATGGCTGGAGAGCCATCTTCACACCAAGACATTTGAAGTTTAGAAAGTACCTGAATGGCGTCTCTATAATGCAATGCATGAACAAGTGAATATGTGCAAGTGTACGTGTCACAACAAGCAAGTAATGGCCAAAAGGCCGTGTGAGAAAAATATTGTCTGAGATAAATAGAAGGAACATAATCCAACAACTTTTGAAGGTACTAAATTATTACAACCATCAACTACTTGACTAGTTCGATATACAAATACTGCTAAATAGTATCAAAGTTGGTGGAGGAGTCCTGAGCAGTATGTGACAAGTGAGATGGAGGAAAATTTGAAAAGAGATGCTACACCTCAGCTTATCTCATTATTATCGGCAAACGGACTTCACTTTCACAAACTCTGGATAAACGGCTCATAAATTCATGTCATGATGTTTCTCTCGAATGGCGACATGGAAAGGCTAGAGTCAACAATGCCATCTGCTGGATCCTGTAAGTCCAAATTCATTCAATATAATCAATTATGTGCATAAATTTCAAAACTTAGATTGGCTAAGAAATAGTGCAGTTGGAATTTTTAATTGTGATACATGCAAATGTATAATCCAACTACATAGCCAATTTATATTTTTATTTGTTTCTCAAATGGAAATGATAAGTTTAGGCCTAAAACACAAATATGGCCTGAATAAGCTATTTCATCATTAAATCATTTGGAAAGTTCTTTAATTTCAAAACGGCTTAAGAAAATTAGCCGATTTGATAGAGATACATGATTTAAAAAATCTTACGTAATCTCTAAGAACATATCAAATCTTAACCATTTGGACAAAATTGCACATAACGATTCACATAAAAGATTCTTTGCCAATACACTAAATATTTCATATCCAAACCACTTGAATACATAAAATATGATGATAGAAACAAGTGAAATTCAACATTTTACTTTCTATTATTATAATTCATTGAGTCGGATTGAAGTTTGCGGCTAAAACTAGAAGATAGATTAAAGGCCGTAAAGAAAGAAAATTAGAATTTTTGGTAAGTTTGTTGTTGCCGACCAAGGAACCAATCCATTCAATTTTTTCAAAGGTTCTGAGATTGGTATTTGATTCCGGCACAATTCATGAGTTCAATTTCAAACAAAAAATATTTGATAAACACATGGATTCTTAGCATATATGGTTATCAAGAATACATCCATGTGCAAAAGTTCTAAAACTAAATAAATATCCTGAATATTCAAATTCAATTTTGAAAAAGCAAAAGAGAACATACCTATACAATTGAACACAAATTACTGGAAGAGTTGGCTCATTGATGGTGCTGAAGGTCCAATGGTGGCCAGGAGTTAATGCCATCTAGAACGAAGAACAACCACCGGTCTAATACATTGTGCAGGTACCACCTATTTTGACTTTGGAGCTGCTGGGTACGGCGATGGCGTTAAACTGAGAGGGTTCGTGACCGCCGGCGGTTGTGGCTGAAGGTTGAGTGGCCAGGCGTTGTAGCTGCTGGAGGATGAATGGCCGCCGTTGATGGGTCGTCGGGCAACTGCCGAGGAGAAACGCCGCTGCTGCTGGCGAGGTGAAAACAGACGGCATTGCTACTGAGGGAGACGCTAAGAGCTGGACGGAGGATCTGCAGCGGCAGAATCTGCCGGCCGGACGTTGGCGAGCTGCAGGCGACGGGTGCGGGGTTGAGCAGCTGGGCACGAAGAAACGGCCAGCGATCAGCGGAGGAAAAAAGAAGCTGGGCGATGGTGAAGCTGTTGCCGCCATGGAGATGAAAGGATCTGCTGTTGTTGCCGCCGGACGGAGAAGACCCGCTGTAACCGTGCTCATGAGATAAGGAACAACCATTCCTCTTAGGCAAGACAAAACCGCTGTAAATTTTGAAGATGGTGGACTGGTCACCGTTGCCGGAGGAGAAGGATCTGCTGCCGCCGTGGTAGTTGGCTGGTGGTGGTTGATTTCCGGCTAAACTTGATGAGTGAGGCAATGGAAGATGAGGAACACCATGGTTGCACACTGAAAGTTGATGCCATGGTTTCAAATAAAAGAAAACAAATTAAAGATGCTAGTATGGAAAAATCGTTGTCCAGATCAAAAAAAAAGGGGCAGGTCTTTTGTTATCTAAAATTAAGATGACACTTGGATAATGGAAAGGCATGAATTAAAGAAGAAGAGCATAAGATGACGGCATAGGTAATTGCTTTGCGAAGGATTTGAATTTTAGGACTGTAGCATATGAAGGGATAGATGAAAAATAAATTTAAAGATTTTGGGTTTTACTTTTAAGGCCCAAACTCTTTGGATTTTTTAAATAAGTTCAATTTTTGGAGATTTTGGAGATATAGAGTTATTGAAATTTTAACGGCTAAACATATGCTGTGAATTTTCAAATTATCTAAATTTTCAATTTCACCATGACGGAGATTAAAATTAATTTTGGCTAAAAGAATATATATATATAAATGGCTTTATTTCTAAAAAGCCAATTATATAGGGGGCATTGTTTACACCAAAATTTAAAATATGGCTAAAAGGCCATAAAAGCCCATATTCTTTTTTCAAAAGATAGAATAAGTACTGTGAATAATTGGCCTAATTGTGTTCCACACCAAGAGGTTGATTAATTTCTAGAGGTTGATTAATTTTGACTTTAGAGGTTGACTAATTTTGACTTCAGAGGTTGATTTCCAAAGGTTGATTTTTAGAGGTTGACAAATTTTGACTTCAGAGGTTGATTTCTAGAGGTTGACTACTCCAGAAGTTAAATCAAAAAGTCATAGTCCATTTGCAGAAGGTTAAGCCCAAATTTGAGGTGGCCATTAAATATTAATTTAAATGGCCCATAAGCCCAAGAAGTCTATTCCAGAAGAAAAGAAGTTAAAAAGCACGTGCAGCAGAAACAAAGACACGATTGACAGTTCTTGAAGGTGGGGAAGAACGTGTGCAGTTAACAGTTTTCAAAGGATTAAGCTATAAATAAGAGAAGAGCAGCAAATTTGCAACCCCCGATCAAATCCAACAAAAACCAGCCCAAAGGCAAAAACACTCAACACTTAGCATTCTCAATTTTCTTCAATCAGTAAAGAACTTTACGATTGAACTTCTGCAATTTCTACTCAAACACTTGTATTTTCATTTCATTCAATTAGTAAACATATTTACAGTTGAATTTCTTTGTTTTAGCATTACTTGATTGGAGTACTTGTTATAAGGTTAACCAAACCCCAATCGCTCGTTTAAGAAGTTAAGTTACATTTTGGAATCCGCTTCCTGGCACGCCCGCATTTCACACGCTTGTTGTTACAAACGCAAAACGCCAGTAACAATAAGGTATATGATTGGTAATGCATCTAAATGTAGTTAGGATAACTCTGTGGAGCGTAACTTCCGGGACCCGTATTAGGGAGTTAACTCGGTGGAGTCTAGTTTTTGGGATTTCTATTTGTGTTTTAAGTGCGATCAGTGGTAACTCAGTGGAACTCTGCTCTCGGGACCAAGGCCTTTTAGATTAATAATTGATTTGAGCATTATATATATTGTAATTGCTCAGACTGCGGTTTAGGGTTTGTAATATCCCAAAAATTTTAATTTTTAAATTAAGATCTGTGTCACGATTTGGACAATCAGAATTTTGGAAAGTGATATATAAATTCAAATGGAGAATTTGAATACTCGGGGAGTACATAAATATATGTGAATCGTAAGAAATTATATTAGAAATTTTTGGATAATTATAATAAGAACGGGTTTTGGTACGTCAGGTTTTAACGGCACATATCTCCTTATTATGACATCGGAATTCGACCTTTTTTTTATCTCAAATCGAAAATGAGGTGACTTTTGGGTTGATTATTTAATTGTTTATCGTTTAACTGATTATGTCTAGTATCATGAAAGTGAGTTAAGTGGCTTTTGAGTGCTCGGTTTGCGGTTTTGCTATTCTTTGAGGCTCGAGAGAGCGGGAACGACGCTTTAGGAACAACTCGGCCTTTCTTATTTCCCATGCTTTACATTTCCGTGATTACAAGGTCTAATGCTAGTTTCAATCTCTAAACGCCTTAGTTTATTGATATCACCGCTTTTATATTTCCGTTGTTGATTGGAAGTTTAGTGTTTAGTGAATTGGTAATTGCATTTTGTTGGTTTCGATTGGTTTGAAATTAGTTATTTAAGTGTTTGCAAATACTCACCTTTTTGTTGCTAACCGAATGAAAGTGCTTAATGGAAATCATTCTCGTCATTTTTTATAGTCTCTGTGGGTTCAACAATCTGCACTTATAGTCCATTCTATTATTTGTAGCGATATCGTACTCTTGCGGTAAATGACCAACAAGACTCTCATTCCCTAGCGTGGTCATGGTTTGTAGTTATTTTGGCACTGGCTGTGTTATTAGGGACAATATATATGGGGAGGTCGCAGCAGCTGGTTATAGGAAGCATCTCTGGAATGCTGCGGTTGATGTTGGTGAAGGTATGTTTATGATTTAAATACAAATACAGAAAAGCCAACAAAGTGGCTAATGGCTTATATAGGATGGCTATTACAGAACCTTTATGAGTTGTTGGATGGGCATCATCTCTTCAAATATTCATCCATATGTTTTGGCTGATCATACAACTTTTAAAGCAGCAGAAGTTTTATTTCCAAAAAAAAATGATATAAACAAAAATATTAATAAATTGTTCTTAAAAAAAATTCCTTTGAATTTTGTGTTGAAGTTTAGAGCAAATTACTCTCAAATTTCCATATATACCATTATTTACATCTTAATTTTTTTCGTTTGCAATTCATGATATGACCTTCCACTTTTATTTCCATAAACATATTTATCCTTTTGTTATTTTTGGTGCTAGTCAACTAAATTAAAAGATTTAACTAAATTAAACAAATTCAATTCATTCCTTAAATTTTAATATTTTAAATTAGGCCAAATGACTAAAAAAGGCTAAACCTTTCATGAAAGTTTCACAAATGTCCAAACTTTTCATTTTATTTGTATCGTCCTGAAACGTAGGTTTTCGTTTCAATAATATCCAACTACGCGATTTTGCTAATCTGGTGCCTACATGGCGCTGATTTGGCATTGCAACACATAAGCGCCACATAAGCAAAATCGTGTGATTGGACATAATTGAAACAAAATTATTGCAAATCATACTCAGAGAACAAAAACTATATTATTGGATTGTAAAATTACAAATCATAGAGTAAATGTAAAGCTACGTACTACTCTATTTATACACATTGCTGAAAACAATTACTAGTAGAATGTTGGACACACAATGAAGCATGTATGGATTTGATGAGCTGTCTCTGAACTGTCAATAAGCTAGAATTAAAGCATAAGCAAGAGCATAAAGTTTTGTATAAGCAGAGTGGAGCATGCTTGCTACATTAGAGAATCATATACTTTGTTACCCCCCTCAAGTTAGGCATAGGTGTCAAATATGCCGAGCTTGGTAAGAGTTGAGCATGCTTGATGCAGCCGAGAAGCATTTCAACAAAGATAATATATGCAATAAAACCTTATCATCGCAACAGTCAAAAGGAGAAAACAAAAACAGCCACTTTGCTGCAGCAGCGATGAGGAAGCACGTTGCAGCCTTAGGAAATATCAATTTTTAGCAACTGTTTACAGGCACCAAAAGCAATTGAGAGAACCATTTCATCCTTGAAGTGAAGCAACTTGATGAATTGCAGGTAGCAATAATCAGAAACAAACTAGCAGCTTCAGTCTCTTGGCTTTGATGGATTGCAACATTTTTATTTTTCCCAAAATAACTAGTTTTGTAACTCAATCTATATTCTACTTTGTCATTGACAGTGGCAACAGATGATTCATCATCACACGTCCGCACAAGGAGTCCACAAGATTTGAGAAACAATCACAACACCTCTCTTAATTTGTACCAAATTAATGGCACAGTCATCATAACAGTTTAGTAGCAATGAAGCTTTAGAAAAATCCACATATAATGAACTCAATTCCCGAACTATCATTCAAATGGATTCTTTTCCATAACCATTGAGGAATTTATCGAACATAAAGTGTGCATAACCGATTATCCATTGTTTCAACAAATAACAGAGCTGATCCACTCAAAAACTAAGATTCGATCAAATCTCAATACTCAAATAAGGAGATATAATCTCAACAAAGATCAACACGGAGAATGGAAATTGGTATAAACCTCACAATCTGAAAACAAAGGCTTAAAACATAGATCGAGATTATGAGAAAAAAAGATTTAAGAATTTGAGAATTAAAGAGAAGTCGAATAAGAGAAAATCAAATCAAACATTGATCTGATTACAAAACATTTATCATATGATAAATTTAATGAGATAGAAGCTGAAATCAAAGAATAATCAGTAGTAATAAAACTGAAAGTTAAATGTGAAAAAATTGAGAGAAGCTGAGATTATCTATGAATCATATTTTGATATTGTAAGAAAAGAGAAAAATTAATTAGGGAATAAGAGAACTGATCTTCACCGATGAACTGAATTTGCTCAACAAAGAAGAATTAATACCGATAGCGGTTTCACTGAAATCATAAACTTAAAAAAATATGAACAAGGAGCTGAAATCAGTGAATTTGAGACTGTAGGAAGTGAAACTGAATAATAGCTATGAACTGATAAAATGATAATAACCACCTGAAATTGATGCCGGAAATTATTGATAGCGATGATAAGAACCTGAAATTGTGAGTAACTGACAGTAGTGAACTGAATAATCAAATAGGAACCTGAGCAGCCATTGATGCAGCTCTAAACACGAATAGATAAAAAATAATTGTCGATGAATAACGACACGAACAATCAATCAAGAATCAAACAAAATCAATCAAAAGAATATCAATCAAATCAATCCGAATCACTTGCATACAACGGAGAACAACAACGATCGGAAACCACTACTAGAAAACAACCTTTTAGCCACAGATATTTATGTCGGTAAAAGGCTGAAATCCGTCGCTAAATCAGTTTTCCGTCAGTAAAAGGTTGAATTCCGTCGATAAATCAGGATTTTTCTGTCGGTAATTTACTGTTTTCTAGTAGTGAACGCGGCGGCAACACCGGTGGAAACGCCAACTCTCGGGCTGGGACCCGCTTTGATACCATGTTGGAAATCAAAATCAGAGAACAAAATCTATATTATTGGATTGTAAAATTACAAATTAAAGAGTAAATATAAAGCCACTACTCTATTTATATACATTGCTGAAAACAGTTACTAGTAGAATGTTGAACACACAATGAAGCGTGTATGGATTGATGAGCTGTCAATGAGCTCGAATTAAAGCATAAACAGGAGCATAAAGTTTTGTATAAGAAGAGTTGAGCATGCTTGATGCAGCTGAGAAGTATATATTTTGTTAGAAATCTTGTGTTTTATGACAAATTCAATAAAATTGAAAAATTTAAACTTTTATGAAACTTTCATAAAAGGTTTGATCTTTTTTAGTCATTTGGCCTTTAAATTATAATTCATAGTACAATTATGAATTAAATTTAGGTGATCTATTATAAAATAAAATAAAAATCAAATGTTATCACTGGACATTCTTTTTTGGAAATTATAAGTAATTATAAAATTTATAACTTAATTATTTTTAAAAAAATCAGTTTTTTTAATTTTAAAATGATTACACTTTACCTTAAATATGTTATCTAATATTACAAGATAGTATATATAAACTAAATAAAAAAAACAGGAGTAGATTAACCTTTTTTCAGTTGCACTCCGATGTTGTAATTTTATCCAATTCACCCAAATTCACACTTTTGGTTTCCAATTTCACCCTCAAAATTAAATTGGACTCTTTTTCACTCTAAAAAATTCATAAAAACCTTCATAAAGTACTTTTTGAACTTTTTTCCACACAAAAAGTTATAAATGAACGACTTATTTCAACTTTTTTTAAAATGGAGAAGAGATCAATTTAGTACTTGAGGGTGGAATTGAGCCCAAAGGAGCGAATTTAGGTGAATTGGACAAACTTAGAACGTCGGGGTGCAACTAAAAAAGGGTTAAAAGGTGGGTTTTTTTTAATCAAAACTTTAAAATTTGAAAAAAAAACATCATTTCTTTTGATAGTTAACGTTTTAACAAGGCTTAACCCATTATTAGGTTTTTAAACTATACATCTTTTAATTAACCGGTCTCTTTATTAAAATTTATTTTTTTTGTCCCTAAATTCAGAAAAACATGTCTTCAAGTCTTTTGATAGAGTTTAGTTAGAAATTTTGTTAGTTATGTGGCATTTTTTTAACAACTCGCCTTTATTTTTGAACGTGGATCGCACTCTTTTAACGGAAGGAATTTAAGACATTATTTTTTATAAGTTTAGACTAAAAAAATAAAATTTAATTTAAGAAATGATTAATCAAAAGACGTATAGTTTGAAGATCTAATGAGAACGAAGGATCATTTTACCCTCTAAACTTGTAATAGAGTATCAAAACAGTCCAAATTAGTAAAACCGTCACTTATACCCTGAACTTGTAAAAAATATATCAAAAACCCCCTTCCCTACTCACTTCAGAGAGTGAGGCATTCTCTTGGGTATTGGATGTTGGTTTATTTTGGTAAAGTAGGTTTTTATGGTAAAAAGTTTAGAATGGTCCTAAATATTTTTAAAAAAATTCAAATAATTAAGTCATAATAATTTAAAAAAATAATTTAATCATTTTAACTTTAAAATTTCATATATCAGAATAAAATTAATTAAAAACACTCAGGACTATTTTACATTTTTTACAAAAAAAAACATTTTTTTCAATTTTGTTATCTCGAGCGGGGAGCTGCTACTGTAGTGAGGAGCAGCAGCTCGATTTTGCGAGCAGCGATCTGTTCCTCGTCGGAAGAACATACCCACCGGTCTGGGTCTGTTCTTCAATGAAAAGGAACAAACCCGACTGTGTTTGTTATTCTTCTTTGAAGAATAGACCCAACAGCTGGGTTTGTTCTTATTTCAACAGATTGGTCGGAAACGGTCTGTTGAAATAAGGACATATAGTAAAAATAAATAAAAAAAGTTGCATTTAATTTGTTTTAATTAGGGTTCAATTATAACTAATTAAGATTTAAGTATGATTAGTTAGACTAATTATGAGTTTATAAAACTCACTCTCCAATTAAGGTACCACGTCAGTATAAGGGTATTTTGATACGGTTTTGACAAATTCGAGGTATAAGTGATACAGTTTCTCTAATTTAGACTTTTTTCATACTCTGTTACAAGTTGAGGTGGTAAAATGATCTTTTGGCCGACCTAATAATAGGTCTGTCCTTTAAAAAGAAAATATAATATGTCACCAGAAATAACTTTTGAGAGTGACTTGTTGGGGATGATGAAAATATGGGACTTTGTAGAAGATTGTAGAAACGAGAGGGAAAAACTAATATTGGCAACAACTAATAACTCAAGAAAATATGAGAAACCACCAGAATATTGCTTTAGTGTCCATTCTTTATCAATAGTTCCTGATCAAATAAGAAACTCCAGAATTCTCCTCTCCGTAATATAAATATGATCTCAAACCCATCATCTTCAATCATCACACAAATAAATCTAACAGCTCTTTATCTGTATTAATCCTTCAACTATTAACCCAAATTCAAGAAAATGTCTCTAATTCCAAGTTTCTTTGGCAACCGCAGAACCAACGTCTTCGATCCATTCTCTCTCGATCTTTGGGACCCTTTCTTCAACTCCGCAAACTTGCCGGCCTCCGCCGGAGAAACATCGGCCTTAGCAAATGCGAGAGTTGACTGGAAAGAAACAGAAGAAGCTCACATTTTCAAAGCCGACGTGCCTGGTCTCAAGAAAGAAGAAGTCAAAGTTGAAGTGGAAGAAGGTCGAGTTCTTCAGATAAGCGGTGAAAGAAGCAAAGAAAAGGAGGAAAAGAACGATAAATGGCACCGTTTCGAGAGGAGCAGCGGCAAGTTTATGAGGAAATTCAGGTTGCCGGAGAATGCAAAGATGGATGAGGTTAAAGCTAGTATGGAAAATGGCGTTCTTACTGTTACTGTACCCAAAGCAGAGCCGGAGAAGAAGCCTGAAGTTAAGTCTGTTCAGATTTCCGGTTAAGAATATTATGTTTGATCTGTTTCTGTACTGTGTGGTGCTTATTTGCATAATGTGAAAGTTTGTAATGTGACATAAACATTGCATTAAATAAAAAGTGTGTTTCTTTAGGGGAATTTCTGTGAGGAAAGCTTATGCAAATAATTTTGGTATAAATAAAGGAAATATATCAATAAAAATGATTTAGAAAAAAACTTCCTTTGAATTTCGTGTTAAATTTTATTCATTTTTTATGTCTAACTAAAAGATTATTCAAATAAATGAACATAAAATTTAAGCAAAATATATTTGTTACTCGCAATATTTTTATTTTTACCACAAATACTAGTCATGGATGATTGTTTTATATACGAAACAAATTAATAACATCGCTTCATATCGGTCTAAAATGGATCGTAGATTATATCTGAAATTTTTTGGAAAGATGATGATGTACATTACAAGATTAAAAGACCATGGCATGAGAAACATATTAAAATTATGGACAGTAAAATATATTTTGTGGAAAATTATAGGCAATTAGAGCTCGTTATAAATTTATGAGTTAAAGATCAACAATCAAATTGTTTAATTATTTAATTATACTAATTACATATAATCTAAGTGGTATTCCATTTTATCCTAATATTTTCTCTTTATTCTAATTCGAAGTAGAAAGAGTTTTGGTTAAGTATTTTAAGAACATGTTGAATTGTAAGAAAGTTTCCTACAAACAGAAATTTTGGGCTCAATGGTTGCAGCTTGGTGATGCCAGCACGAAATATTTCCAAAACTCTATGAAGCAGAGGAGAATTAGAAATAAAACTTTTGTTTTAAAGTTGGATACATAAGGGATATATTCATGGCAAAGAGGTTATCATTCCGAGATGGCCTCCGTTTATAAGAATCTCTTTATTAACAATTTATCTAACATAGAACATGTTAACAAAAGCATTTCAGCAATGGTGCTCTAGTGACTAATATTTTGGATGAGAATATTAAGTGAGATGGAAGTGAAAAAAATATTTTTTCTATAAGGTCTGATAAAGCTGCATATCATGATGGATTTAACATTCACTCTTATAAAGCTTCTCGGAGTGTTATCAAGCAGTCTCTAAATCTTGCGGTTCAAAAGGTGTTTGCCTCAAGAAAAATCCTAAACACAAAATTAATTTCATTTTTATTAAGGTTTAATGCCTTAAACAGTCCCGATCTTTCATCACCTTTGACGTTGAAAATTTATCAATTTTATCCTATTTTTTATTTTATTTTTCATTTTAATTGTACTCTGAAGCATAAAATTGACCTTTATTTATTTGAAAAAAGTTCAAAAAAAGTTCTTC
Source organism: Mercurialis annua (assembly GCF_937616625.2). Lineage (NCBI taxonomy): Eukaryota > Viridiplantae > Streptophyta > Magnoliopsida > Malpighiales > Euphorbiaceae > Mercurialis > Mercurialis annua. The sequence goes on along the minus strand of NC_065570.1, from coordinate 48,566,295 downwards.
AAAAATGCTCAATTTAATATAAAAAGTTAATCTAATACAAAAAGGGTCAATTTAGAGAAATTTTTTTAAACTTTTGCCAAATAAAAAAAAGTCAATTTTATGTTTCAGGGTACAATTGAAATGAAAAATGCAAAATAGGGTAAAATTGACTGATTTTTAATGTTATGGTAGGATTGAAAAGGGGATAAAAGGTCGAAATTTTTCAAGAGATTAGGTCTTTTATTAATGATATTTCAAAATTTTCTAGTGCTGAATTTTTTTCTGATTTTTGCAATGTTTATACAAAATTGCTTTTAAAGTTTCGACCACTGGTGTTAGCGGTGATAATTTCAAATCAAGTAAAGGTTTTAGATAATGGGTATGTTCCCTTTTATTTTTGTTATTTATATGGATTATCTTTCTAGAAATCTTAAAAAAGTTAGTCATAGCTTCGATTTTCATCTCGGCTGTTATTCGTTCAAAATCAACCATCTCATGTTTATTATTTACTGATAATTTTCATCTCATGTCTGCTTTGTAAATTCATATTTACAAATTTAGTCATATTTATGAAACAGTTATGAAACCACTATGAAAAAGTTATTTAAAAATTTATGAAGTAGTTATGAGAAAATCATATTTTATAATTAAGGTTAATACATTTAAGGGTCATCCAACTTTGTTCAAGTTTAAAAAATGGTTATTCAATTGTAAAACGTTATAAAATGGTTACCGTACAATAAAAACCCAACTTCTGGTGGTCTCTAAATGAATTCCGGCCAATTTTTTTCTTACGGGACAGCCGGAATCCGAGTCACTTCTTCCCCACTTTGCCATGCCATACTATAATTTTGAAATTCACTACGTCATCTTGCCATGTAAACTTGATATGTCATCTTCTCCTTCTTCATTACAAAAAAATTGTATAACCTCATCTTCTCCTTTTGGCAGACGCCACCACCTCCTAACATCACCTCCCAGTGCCGCCACCAACTCCTACCTTCAAACCACCATGCAGACCTTCAAACTTCGTCTCGGTTCCTCTCCAAACAAAGAGAAACCTCTTCGTTTGGGTTTGAACCAGAGAAAGGGAGATCTTTTCGTCTGAATTCATCTCTAGACGAAGAGAGATCTTTCTCTTCATCTGGGTTTTCTCCATACGAAGAGAGTTCTCTTTATCTGGATTCAAGATCAGACAAAGAGAGTTCCTCTCAGAAGACGAGCGACAAGTAACAGAGACGACTGGTAGAGTGGTGACGGATAGGGTAGCGGCTGGTGATGGGTGTAGGTGGTGGATGGTGATGGGTGTGGGCGGTAGGAGATGATTGGTTACTTTATTTTCCATTTTTGGTATTTAATATAAAAATAATTGAGGAAGGAGATGATGACATGGAGAAAGAGGGAGGAGTGAGCCGGACTACAATGCCACATAGGAAAACAATTCGCCGGTATTCATTTAGGAACCGCCAGAAATCATTTTCTTACATCCATTTTATAAAGTTTTCAAATTGGATAACCATGTAAAAAATAATGAAATAGTTATGAAATATTTATATATCATAGAATTATGAAAAAAAAAATTAATTTTACAGAAAATAATAACGACAAATAAATTATTACAATAAAAATATCAAAGTATATTACAATTTACAAACCCAAATGGAAAAAAATATGAACCAAAGATAAAAATAGATATAAAAAGTATATGAAACATATATATATAAGAATTCGAACAATAAATAACATACATCTCAAATGGTATAAGTGTTGAGCACTAGTCTGCTAAAGTCATTCATTTTCTCCAACAATATTCCCTCTTAAATGATTAAAACAAATATGAACACTTATGTAAACCCTTAGCAAACACTAAAAAAATACATAAACAAGTATGAAATCATAAACAACATAAATTAAATAAAAATTATACAATCACATTATCTTCTATGAGCGGAGCGGCTGTTCGGGGGGCTCGCTTGCGCAGGCTTATGGCTGACTTCTCGATCTGAAAAGGTTTGAAAAATATGGAGTCGCCACTTAGTTCAGCTAGGAAATGACTTTTTTATCGACTGGATAATCGCACTCGCTTATGGGTGAGATTATTGTGCATCGGACTAAAAGACCGGGTTCGATGGACACTACTGAAACTCATATACTTGACTTATCGATCATATTATTACTCACAGGAGACATCTGGTTATCTTATCTCAACAATCATGCAGTTCACGGGATATGATACTGGAAATGTAAACACATCTAAAAAGCGGTAAACACATAAGACTTGCATATGACTCTATCTGGACTGACATGTGAGACAAGTAACATGTAATCCTAAACATTCATCTTATCCTGGTGGTTTCTATCATGTATCAGACAGCGGTGGGTCGTTACCATTTGCATGCATAAACCCCAAATTGGATGTCTAAGTGAGGATGATTTTATTAAGTCATCTTGAATGCCTATACAACCACTAATTACATTTTCATGGCAGTCCAATGATTTCTAAGTGATTTGCAAGATTTGATTGGATTTAACTAAGTTAACGTGATTAGGTTCATTAACCTGTTAATAATAGATTTGATCATGCTTTGGAAAGCGTATAAATAGTTTAAACATACCTATGTGCAGTTGATATACATACAAGGTTAGAAATACTTTTAAACCTTGAAAATCTGGAACGTCTAGCACTCGTCCGTCATCTGGCACTCTGTGTGGTCGAAATCTAGTTTTGGTCAAAAGATGTAAGTTCTTTGTCTCGTCTATACGATTCCAGTGGTTTGAACCGGGGTCTATTCTGAGTTCAAACGAACCCAAAATCACGTCTGGAAGTTGTTGGCTTCGTCGGTTTTGGGCTTCGAGGCCATGTTGGCTTGGCGGATTACAGGTTTGGGCTTCGAGGCCCGATATAAATTGGGATTGACCTATTACAGATTACAAATATCTCCAACAACTAATTACAAGTCTGTGGACTCAAATGGGGTCCAGTTCTGAGTTCAAACGAACCCAGAAACACAAAAGTAGTGTGAAAACTACGAATCGAAGATCTGGAAAGGGTTTGGGAGAAAGAACAAAGGCGCCACCGTAAGGTGATGGCGCCACCATAGAGTGGCGGCGGCGCTATGGCATAGTGGCGGCAGTGCTATGGCATAATGGCGCCGGCGCCACTGTGATTTGGCCAAAGGTGCTCGTCGTTTTAGGCTCAGTTTCATGCAAAAACACTCAAAAACAATACTTGGATTGATAAACAATGTTTAAACTTGAATTAAACATCCTAAACCATATGTTTCTAATCAGATTTTATGGCAATCATGGCAAAACAATTAAGAACACAAAAAGCATGGTAATCATGGCAGTTTTACAAGCATGCATTCTAAGCATTCAAACTAAGCGATTTCAACATGTGATGGTTAAAACGTATATAAACAACCCACGAGCATGTTTCTACACCAATATCATGGAAATCATATCAAGAGGTTAAATTCATGGTGGACATGTTAAGAACGAAGAACATGACAATCGTGACAAATCAAGTATAACATACAAACTAAGTACTGAAATAGATCAGATTTGACATATGATGTATAAAACTTATTAAAATAGCCCTAAAGCATACTTATAAATCGTTATCATGGAAATCATGTTAAAAGCATGGCAAAGAGCAGTTATGGAAATTGATGGCAGTTTATGGTAAAGACAATCAAATCAAGTTAAACATGCATCCTAATACACATAATTCAATAGTTATGATTAAAAAGTGATAAAAGTGATAAAAGAAGATTTTGGATCCTTAGAGGTACCGTTCTGAGCCCTTTACTTGTTTTCTGGTGATCCAGACGTGGAATCCAGCTTCGGATCGATGTGTAGCAGTGTGTTCTTGAGTGATTGAAGCGTCTTAACTTTGTTTGATCGAACGATGTGTTTATGTGTGTGTGTGCTAGGGTTCAGCCAACACTAATAATTCCTAGGGTTTGTGTGCTTTTCTGGTGATTAATTTTGCCGACCTTCAGCTACGCTGATTTAGGGGTCAGAGTTAGAGATGTACAGGGATGGTGAAAATATATGGAGTGATAGAGTTTTAGGATTAGGATTAACTTTGACTCTTATCATTAGGATTTAATTAATTAAAATTCATAGTAATTCTTGTGTGTCACATAAAAATAGACTAAAAGTTGTTTTTGGTGGCCAGAAGTGTTAAAAAAGGCTTATGGGACTCTAAGGGTTTCAGTATGGTCAATTTAGTCCATCAAACTTATAAATTGGCGCATAAACTTCTGAAATATTGCAATTAGTCCAATTTCTCAGATTTAGATCACAATCTCTTTAGATTTTTATAGGTTATTTGCAGCTAAATACGTTTCAATCCCTGAAGTTTGCAACTGCGCACGGATCTAACCAGCTTGAGTCCAATTAAGTGGACCATAAGATCGTCATCCGGACAAATTTCTCTGAAAATTATTATTGGACGCTTCAGTCTCTTATCACTTTTTACCTGTCAAGAAAATAGGTGTCTACATCTTCCTTCTTAAAAGTAACATTACCAAATCTTCTCATCTTAATATCTCTTTATAAACTTTCATCATTTGTACTATAAACTTAAAACAATTTCATAACAGTATCACAAAGAGCTCCAAAAAATTGTAAAATAGATTTTTTTCCCAAGCACTTTAGAGTTGCAAATTAAACTAGGACAATAAGAAAAATCGACCAAATTTCAAAATAGTTAATTAGTCCAAATAGTATAACAAAACTAAAATTAATTCAAAATTTAAAATTAATCCCAAAAAATGCTAAATAAGCAATACGAGCACATATATAGAACATATGATAGCAAACTAACAATACAAAAAAGGGTTAATGTAATACCCCGTACCTTTAGAGATACCAAGTGAGGTGCCACGAGGCAAAAGTGTGAAAATTTAATTGGGGACATCGGAATTGAATTCGAGAAATAAGAAAATAGACCAAAGTGAGTCTATTAAAATTATCGTAAAATAATAATTTAAGTAAAATTATTATTTGATAAATTGGAATTTAACGGGACTAAAGAGAAAAAAAATTAAAATAAAATAAATGGTAAGTCCCGAACTAATAAATTTTACGATAAAGTTTGTAAAATAAAAATTTAGAAGCTAAGATTAAATTTTATAGAAATTGGACGAAAGTATATTAATTAAACGGATTTTGACTATCGGAAAAGGAAAACGATATCAATAAATTATTTGGACCCATATAAATAAATAATGCGACAAAGTCCATTATTTATTGATAAAGAGTAATCGTCAAGGTTCTATTTAAATTACGAAAATGACTTGGTATTAAATTGGAGGAAGTGAAAGGCTAAGGATTTAGTTGTAAGAGATGCCTAGTTTAAGCACTTAGATAGACCTTTTTACCCATCAAATTAATAAGATAAGGACACCTTGCATTCCACCTCTTCATTTCCTATAGCAAACTAAAATCAGAGAAAGAATTTGACCCAAAAAACTTCCTTTTTCCCTATGTTTGCCGAACCGTTCATCATTAAGCTAGGGGTATCAATTCTCAACCAAAATCCATGGTTCTTGAGGCAAATAAATGATAAAGCAATGGTGATCAAGGTAAGCTTAGGAGTTGGTAAGTTCAATTGTGAATTTTTATGGAATTTCAATAAGAAAACTAAGGATTTTTAAACTTTGAGTTAACTTTAGATGTTTAATGCTTGTTAAGGAATAAACTATGGATATGGAGCTTGAGTTGTTGAGTTTTGATGATGGAAACTTGGAGCAAGGATTCGACCGAATGGGTTATTAATCAAACTTAAGGTAAATTCTGAATTTAAAAGGTTTATGATGATAAGTTTGATGAGTTTAAATTGAGGTGCAAACTGTTTTTGAAATGAATTTTGGATAAGTGTTTAAGTTGGAATTTTGATGGATATAGGGGCTCTTTTCGGGGATGTTTTAAAGGGCTTAAGACACGTCGGAATTTACAAATTTTTAAGTCGATCCCATGCCCGTATAATGCAGAAAACTGCTGCAAATTTACAGCAGAAAACTGCTGCAATTGGCGGCAGTAAACTGCTGCAATCGACAGCAGTAAACTGCTGCAAATTGGCAGCAGTTGCTGCTGCAAATGGCGGAGCTGCCATTGAGCTCCGGCAGCCATAAAAATGGCACATCGACACTAGGTCGATGTACGCATACTCGAGTCCAAAACGTAATTTTCGGAACTTCAAAATCATGGTTAAAGAGGTTTAAAACTGGGTTTATAAAATGCAGAAAATTAAACCCAAAACAGTTTATGACACTCACTTTCGACCGCGTTTCGGAAGACTTTAAGCGATGGTTTTAGAAAAGGTTTAAGTGGTATGTCGTAATGAATATACGGAGAATAAAACGTGACAATTGGATTAGGATTTGGATAAGTATAAGTGGCTAGAATGATTGAAATATGTAGCATGATAGTTATATAAAAAATCTGGACATGTTGTCGACCAAGCTGTGAAGCCTACTTCGCAAGCAAAAACGGACCTCAATCCGTAATAATATTAACCAAACAAATGAGTAGAATAGATAAATGATGTTGCATAGATGGAGTTTAAGGAAAATAAACGTGGTATTGTTAAGTCGGATAAAAAATTATCCGTGTTTGAAGTTGAGTCAAAAACTGGAAATATAAGTTAGAAAAAAATAAACTAAGTGTTAAAACATAACAAAAAGGGAAACTTTGGAATTAAATTGTGAGCAAATGGTAAGTCGGAATCAGTTGAAATCTTCACGAAAGTTGTTCATTGGAGTACGGAGAATAAAAATGTCAAATTTGTTTTGGATTTCGACCAATATACTTGCCCTGTTTCGAGGCCTGAAACAGCAGCAGTAGTAAGCTGTTTTGACAGCTTTAGTTTCCAGATTTAAGGTATCAACTTCAGGATTGATTTCCGACACCTTCGGATGCTAGTTTTAATTCGAGGTCTCAACAAAAGTTGTAGAGGACATTCCGAACTTTAGGAATGTCAATTTTATTTAGAATTTGGACTGCTTTATGTCACATTTTTAATAGCTCAAATATTGTCCAAAAACATGAAATAAATAGGAAAATTTAAGAAGCTAACTTTGAGGAAAATTTTGGAAACTTTAAAGATGTCGAATGAAGTTTGAGTCTAAATGAATGTTGTAGACGATGTTGCGGACTATGGAAATGTCCAATTAATTCTTAGTACGGGCTATTTTAAATAAGCGGTTTCGATAGCCGAAATTGGCTAGAAACCCAATTTTTGTATAAGTAATTCTAGTTAGATTTTTATTAATTAGTGCAATTATCGGATTTTCTTAGACCCGGCGAGACGACCACCAACGGGACCCAGAACATGATGAATGCGATACCACTTTACGAATTCTCGAAGATTTTGGTTAGCAAGTGGTGAGTTTACAATTTACTTTTGTGTGTTATTAATAAAAGTTATTTATTTTGTTTATTATTATTATAAATGCATCGCATGAAATATTATTATTTATAATAATTATTATTTTTATTAAATGTTTATTTTGTATGAAATAAAACTAGTATAGTGATCCGAGGAAACGAGCTACCTATTGGGCGTCAATAGGTTGTGTGATCACCAGTGTCCGAGTCAGTCATAGAATTAGTATAGATAGATGCTTGTATTTAAAAATGTTTAATATGATCTCGTTAAATGATGACTATGTTTGGGAGTAAGGAGAATTATGTTTTTGGTAGATATGTGAGTAACTCGGTTGAACTATCTCGGGACCCGTATCTAGTGAGTAACTAGGTTGAACTATCTCGGGACTCACACCTTGGGATTAAGCAGTGACATGATGTAACTCGGTTGAACTATCTCGGGACTACGTCACGTGGTAACGAGTAACTCGGTTGAACTATCTCGGGACCGTACCACTTGGATCAAAATGATTTGGTACAGTATGAATGGATATAATATGAATAGGATACGGATAGGAAATAGTATAAGTTTAAGATTAAGGTTTCAATCGGATCTAATACTTGATACATGTTATGTTCTTTTATATATGTTTTATTTTTAAATGCGATGTTATTTTATGTAACACCATTAGTAACGTGTAAACTCACTCAGCGTTGTCTTACCCCCCAACAGTGTTTTATTTCAGGTGATAGTATTTAAAGAGATAGACTTCCATTCTTGTTCCGGAAGTCTGCAATATATAAAGTATGTATTGAAGTACGCTTCAATTCGTAGCGCTGCAGTAGTCAGTAGATATTAGTCTATATTTGATTGTTTGTATCAAACGAGGTCCAACTGTTAACTCGGATTTTATAAAATATAGATACACGATTTATAAAACTATGTTTTTACCCGTTTGATATTTTCACCAATTGTCTACGAATGAAATTGGTATAAAATTGTCTGATTCGGAACAAGGCAATGTTGGGTTATGTTATCGCAGAGTAAGACCTTGGTTCCTATCGATTATGCATTGGTTTTCAAAGAACGGTTTCGACGTATATGAAATATTGTTTTATGATGTTTTTCCGAAAACGTTTTGTGCAAAATTATATGTTTGATTGCGAAAAAAAATTTACTCGTTTTTAGGCTTGCTACGGGTTCCGGAGCAACCACTCTCGTTCCCTAGCGCCGGTCTAAGCCCTCGATTTTGGGTCGTGACAGTTAATGTCATAAAAATTCACCAACTTTACACGTTTTCTCATTTTAATCACGTAGTTTAAATTTTCTCATTTTCATGCATGAACTGTCACTTTTTCTCAAGTTCATACGCGGTGCTGAGGTGTCACGGCTTCATTGGTGTAATTCGCTGAGGTGTAGGTCAATTTACACCAATGAATGAGTGCCACCTCATCACCGTGCATGAATTTGAGAAAAAGTGGTAGTTCGTGCATGAAAATGAGAAAATTTAAACTGCGTGATTAAAATGAGAAAATGGCTAATAATCACCCACGGCCCCTGACTTTAGGGGTACCTTACGACAAACCCCCTGATAAAAAAAAACGATCAGTAAACCCCCTAATCTTTGTGGCGGCGCTCGCTAAACCCCCTAAACTCCAAATATGACGAAAATACCCCTGGCGCCGTCTTTTTTAGTCAACTGTCATTTTTTTGAAAAAAAAAAATAAATCTGACGGCGCCACGTCAGCTGCCATGTCAGCAAAATACCATAAAAATTTTAAACACCCAAAATACCCCTAATTTAATTTAGAAAAAGACAAAAATAAAATAAATCAACCCAATTTAAACCATTTAATTAACCGACCCAACCGCCGCCACCCAACCAATCCGCCACCCGACCACCGCCGGAAAATTTTCCGGTCATCTTCTCCGAGATGACCGGAAAATTTTCCGGTCATGCTCAGATCTGTTCTTGGAACAGATACAACATTAACAAGAAACTCTCTTTCCCTAAGAAAACCCACCACCGTCTCTCCGCCGGAAAATCCCATTTCCGGTGGCGGGAACATAAATTAAACTTTTTTATCCATCTGGGTATTTCTTGTTCATATGATCTTTCTTTTCTTGTTTATGAATATTTAAAACTAATTAGTTGCTGGTTATATCTGTTTCTTGGTTGTTTTCTGTATTATTTTCATATTAAAATGGTGATGGAAGTTGCATCTCCCAAGAAAGCTTCGATAACAGAGGTATTACAGAAAGTGTACGGCAATTTTGGGTCAAATAGTGGCAACTTTAATAATAATAATAATGTAAAGAAATATTATATTCATGAAAGTGAAGATGATTTTGAAGACGAAGATGGGACTATGGAGCTTGTTCAAATTGGTGCAGAAAGAACCAAAAATGTGTTGATTCTTATGAGTGATACAGGTGGCGGTCATCGTGCTTCTGCTGAGGCCATTAAAGATGCTTTCAAGCTCGAGTATGGTGATGAATACAGGAACTCGAACTCGAGTTGCTGCTGCTATTGTTTTATTTTTATGGGTTTTGTTAATTCTTGCAGAGGTTGGTTTCTTTTACGCAGTTCATGAAGAAACAAGTAAATTAATAGTGATCAAGACCAGTTATAACAGTACTGTACCAAGGAAGATGAGGTTTTTAGCGACAGAGTACTCAAAATTGTTTACCTGCGTGGGATCTGTTCTTGGAACAGATCCATGGTGGATCTGTTCCAAGAACAGATCTGAGCATGACCGGAAAATTTTCCGGTCATCTCGGAGAAGATGACCGGAAAATTTTCCGGCGGTGGTCGGGTGGCGGGTTGGTTGGGTGGCGTTGGTTGGGTCGGTTAATTAAATGGTTTAAATTGGGTTGATTTATTTTATTTTTGTCTTTTTCTAAATTAAATTAGGGGTATTTTGGGTGTTTAAAATTTTTATGGTATTTTGCTGACATGGCAGTTGACGTGGCGCCGTCAGATTTATTTTTTTTTTTTCAAAAAAATGACAGTTGACTAAAAAAGACGGCGCCAGGGGTATTTTCGTCATATTTGGGGTTTAGGGGGTTTTGCGAGCGCCGCCACAAAGATTAGGGGGTTTACTGATCGTTTTTTTTTATCAGGGGGTTTGTCGTAAGGTACCCCTAAAGTCAGGGGCCGTGGGTGATTATTAGCCTGAGAAAATGTGTAAAGTTTGTGATTTTTGACATTAACCCTACAAAAAATGATAACATGCAAAGATGATGATGAAACTAAAATTTAAAAAATGAGTAAAAAAATTCCTAATAAATATAGCAGACTATGACTGTCGAAAAAAAACGCCATTGTCGTAAAACACCCAAACTCTTGCTGTCGAATAAAATTAATAAATAAATTTAAAAAAATAAAGAAAAATAAATAAAAAGTCCAATATTTGAGGGAAAAGGGAATCATTGAGATTGATAAAAAAAAGAGTAATCTACACAAATCCCCTAAAAGTGGTGCTATCTAATGTTTTTATCTCAATTTTTTAATTTTAGCAGTAATCTCTCAAAAATAAAATAAAAAGTTTTTATAAATCCTCCATAACCCAAAAGTAGCTGAATTAATTATAAAATAAGACATCTTTAACCTTCACCTGTTGTCCTTCATTTTGTTTACAACTGGGACAAGTTTACGCAAATCTTCGCCGGGATACCTGAAAACTTTAAGGCTAAGGATTAGAAGTGGTTTGTTGGTGGTTGAATCTTCAATAGTCGGTCAATAATCGGAGTGCCGTCAGCAGTGGTCAGATCAACGGCGCAACAGAGATGGTCCGATCAACGGTGGTGGTCGGATCAACAGCGCAATAGAGATGGTCAGGTCAATGGCGGTGGCCGATACGGCTCTGAGCTTCTGGATCACTACATCATTTTTCCTCGCTCCACCTCGCATAGCCTCCACCTTCATCTCACCTCCATCTCGTAGCGCCTCGCCGGAGAAGAGAACCACGATTTCGGACTGTTCATTTTGGATAAACCCAGCTGGGTTCGTCTTCAGCTTGGTTCGTCTACAGATGAACAAACATCTATTCGTATAGACGAATCCAGCTGGAGATCCCAGCTCCGAAGAGGGTTAAAGATTCTTTGTTCTCCGTTGTTACCCTCAGCTTGAAGATTCTTTGTTTGTGTGTATAGGGGTGGGTCAGTGTGTGGTCATTAATGACCCAAATGGAAATTTTACAGTTGCTGTTTTTGATGCAAATCACTGACCTGCAATTCATTTTTTAATCTTTTTGTGGGCTGTTCAGTTTCAAATTTGTATCGTTCTCTTTAGTTTTGATATGTAAATTATTTATCATATAAAATCAGATTTTTTGGCCAACCATGATGTTGATTATACATACAGATTTCAGTTATGCGATGTTGCTATTTGTGGGTGTTTCAAATGAACAACTCATGTATGTCTTACATCTGCAAATTCTGTAAAATATTATCATGAAAACTTGTCCACTATATATATATATATATATGCAATCAATTTAGCTAAATAACTATTCACTCTGTTAGCCGTTGTGGTGTTTTCACACCGGCAAATAGCTTCCTTATATTGATATTTAAAAGCTTATTTAACTTCTTAGTGCTTGCTTTATCCTGTACATTTAGGGTTATGTTTTTGTTCATGTTCATGGCAATCAAGATATAAATTATTGTATCTATATCTTCATTATCAGGTGAATGCACTTATAAACAATGGGTTACCATATAAGCAAAGATATAATTGGGTTATTATGATAATGTTGCATAATAAAGAAAATAGTTTCGAAAGTTGATATTAAATTTATTTTAAATTTGAATTAATATTAAGTTTACACCGACTACTATGAAAAACTTAGATAGTAAGTTGATATTAAATTGACATTAAATTTATATTAAATTGACATTAAGTTCATATTAAGTTGACATTAGGTTCATATTAAGTTCATATTAAGTTTATATTAGTTTATTTTAAATTTAGATCGAGTTGACATTAAGTTCATATTAAGTTTATATTAAGTTCGTATTAGTTTATTTTAAATTTTCATCGAGTTGACATTAAGTTCATATTAAGTTTATATTAAGTTCATATAAGTTTATTTTAAATTTTCATCGAGTTGACATTATGTTCATATTAAGTTTATATTAAGTTCATATTGAGTTCATATTAAATTGACATTAAGTTTATTTTAAATTAATATCAATTCTATATAAAGTTTACACCGACTATCGTGTCAAACTTAGATAGTTTACATTCAATTTATTTGTCACTTTAGAACATTATTTTTGAATTATTAGTAAGTTAATTTGATTAGACAAAGTTAATTTTAAATTGATAATCAGTTTGCAAAAAATTAATTTTAAATAGTTTATTTTAAATTTATATCGAGTTCATATTAAGTTCATATTAATTTACTTTAATATTTTATATTAAGAATTAAAATTATCAAGAATGACTTTAAAGCTTCTATACAACATTAATAACAAAGTTGTATTCAATATAATTGAATTATATGAACTGCAAATCAAGCATGAGTATGAATTAAAATAGAAATAAACAGGTACACATATCTTACAACATATCTCTATCATAACAACAATCATAACAAAATGTTTATTGCATCAAATGACATTTGGACCAATTGGTCGAATCACAATATAAGGATATTTCACCAGTTTCATGTAATTTCAACATCACAAAGTCAAAATTCCAAACCTCAACTGGATAAGAAAAAAAGCAAAAGCAAATGATATGGACATATCAAGTAAAAGTACTAGCTTATGTCTTAATAAGCAAACCACCACACACAACAACGGAAAATAAGAACAAATTCAAAAGGTAAATCACAATCCACCATATTTTTCACTAAATCATCTATTCCATTGTTTTATTTATTTAACGGTGAAGAAGCCATGTAATTTAGCTCTGTTTTCTCCTTCTTCTGCTTCATCATAACTCTTTCATCTGCATATCCACTGCTTTTTATCAACACGGGTGAATTTGCAGATGATTATTTGAATTGCTAATATATCATATGGTCGGTGAAATTATTGTTTGATTCAGCTTCAGAGCTTGATGGGACTGAAAATATCAACGGTAGAAATTTAAGAGTCGATGAATTGACAGATTTTGGCTAAAATAGCAGCTGAGATCTCAACGGAAAAAGAAGAACATCACCTGAACAAACATGAATTGAGAAATCATCAGTGGTAATGGTGCCTATTGAGCAGTGGAGAAAGATTGGTGAGAGATGAGACTGTTGCGTGCTGGTCCGACCACCGCTGTCTTCCGTCCGACCACTTCCATTGCCTTTCTGACCACCAACCAGCTACTCTTAATCCTTGCCTTTTAACTCTAACCTTTAAGTGAGGTGAGGGTTAGAAAAGGAATAAGATAAAATAAGGTATCCAGTGTTAATGGATTTTAAAAATTGAGAGATTTTTGCTAATTTTTTTCCCTAAGTCACTAACATAAACAATTGAATTTTTGCTCTAAAAAGAATATGTAGAAGTCTAAGAACGAAGAAGAAAAATCGTCGAAGAAAAAAGAGTAATAAGTAAAAAGTTTAAACCTTTGAATTTTTTAAAAAAGAATTAGGTTTTAAAATTATAAATAGAAATAAAACAAAGAGTTAATAAAGTTAATTTTAAAAAAGTAAACATTTTTACAAATAAAATTAATAATACAGTATTTTATAATTTATAATTTTTCAATTGTGATAACTTGTGGAGTGTTATTTGGATAGGACAAAGCAATGGGCTGAACGAATGGGGCAAAAACAATGGGCTGAATGAATGGGGCAAATGCAATGGGCTAAAAAATGATAGATAACTCAAGGAGACACAATTAGCAAAGATAAAGAATATGAAACAACAGAGTTCCCAATTTTACATAGATATCGAATTTTTGAAAATATTTATAGAAGTAAGGGTTGCCAAAAAAAAACCCGCGATGAACCCTCCTCTCCCTCCACCCCCAAAAAACACCAAAAACCCTAATCCTACCGGAGCTGCAATCAACAATCATGCATGGAATTCTGAACGTTCAAGCATGCAAACCGATTCCAGAACGTCGGACCTGTCATCTACACAAAGAAGTTTGATTTATTTTGAAAACTTCCCACGAACATGGAGATATTTTGATCTTGAAAAGGTTTTTGCAAGATACGGAGTTATCGGACGAGTTTCCCTAGCAACGAAACTGTCTAAGCGGAACTGTAGCTTTGGTTTTTTCAGACCAGATTCTGCCAAAGACTTACAATGGATTCTCAAACAGTTGAACATGATCGCAATTGGCCAATTTAGGTTAAGAGCTTTTCGCTCTAGATTTCCTGAGAAGAAGATGGAAGACCCTAAAACTATTACAGGACCTACTGCTAACCACACACCCAAGCGTGGGATTTTATCACCAGCTTTCAAGGATAATAGGAGTTATAAGGATGCTATTTCAGGTTATGTTCCGGTTGCTGAACCTGTAACAGACTGCCCTCAAGTTCCCGTGTTGAAATTAGCCTTAACCGATGAACAGGTTCTCGTGGAAACAAACGATTGGATGATGAGATCAATTGTGGCAAGAGTTTCAGACATAAAAAAGATCTTGGAAGCTAAAAACTTTCTCTGCGATCATGGTATAGCTTTTGAAAAGATTAGTTTTATGGGTGCAAACCAAATTCTTATAACTTTTGAATCAATCCTGGCAGCGGTTGAATTTATGGAGATTTCAGGGCCATCGTTACTGGATTTTTTTCAATTCTTCGGTTGGGCAAAGGATTATAAACAATCCTTCTCAAGATTAGTATGGGTCTCGATAGCAAATGTTCCACTTTATCTCTGGACAGTTGAAGTGTTTTTGAAGATTGGGAATTGTATTGGCGAGGCAATAGCAGTTAACTTTAGTGAGCGACATGATGTTGGTTTTGTTCTGATTTCTAGCACTTGCCGATACATCAATCATTCGGTGGAAGTGAGCATTGGGGATATCTCACGTTCTGTATATGCGGTCGAATGTGAGAAAGCGGTAGCCTTTGATTCTCATACTATGTGTGGAGGAATTAAAGGAGTAAGTCCAGTTTCTAAACCCTTGATGGGTACGACAGAGAAGCTGTCTGGTGCTCCTCCAAAAACCTCAGTGGCCAAACTGAATTCTGTGGAAAAACAGAATCACCAAGGAGGAGAAGAACTTATGATGTGTGCAGACATGTTTAGCAGAGAGGGGGAAAAAAGGAGAGCAAGTACGGGAGGAATAAATTTACGTGATAATATTTTGATTAATTTCCTCAATGGCCATGCAACAAAAAACACTGGAACTACTCCAACAATACTGGACTCCAATCCGATGGGTGATGTTGCTACAGATCAGGTTATGGTTTCTGACTCACTTCCAATCAGGAACATCTTGGAAGATTTAGACTCTGCAGTTGAAGAATTAGAGGGAGTTAAAGCTAGTAATTCAAACTCAGCTGTACCAAGTTTAAACATGGGCGAGAGGGAGAGTATTGATACAGTTGTTGCAGACTCCTTTGTGAGTGATAGCAAGCTGATTGAAATCGCTGTTACTGCTGATAATAACCAGATGAAGGAGACGAGTATTCAGAGAAATTTGCAACGCATTCCTGCTTTGGGTAATGAAGCTTCAGGCCAGATTCAGTTGAATAATAACCCAGAGATAGATATTGCTACTATGAATCTAGTTAATGTCACGATCAGACAAGAAAACTCGTTTTCTACGCCAGAGGAACAAGAAGCAGATAAAACTTGGCAAATTGGTCATAACCTTGGAGTTTTTAAAAGAGAAACAAGATCTGCTACATTGAAGAAGTTAGCTAGTAATTTGGTAGCTAGTAAGAAACAAAGGCAGATTTGAGCTTCCTTTCTATCTCAAGGTTTATATTAATTCCATGTCTTTACCGCTTTCATTTGTCTCATGGAATTGTCGAGGGGGTATTTTGTTTCCGAGGAAACAAAATTTTATTCGCAATTTGGTTACTGAACACAACTTGGCTTTTATTGGGTTATTAGAATCTAAGAAGGAACTTGTCACGACCCGATTCTCGGCATCGAGACCGGCGCTAGGGAATGGGAGTGGATGCTCCGAAACCCGTAGCAAGCCTTAAAAATACATTAAAAATCACTTAAAATTTTTCGCGGAATTCAAATCATTTTCGAACATTTTAAAATCGCAGTTTAAAACGTTCTATTATCAATTACCATTTAAAACATGCACATAATTTTTCTCTTTAATTATCGCATTATAGTTTCAAAACCATTTCTCTATGGCTTATCATGCATCTCATTATGCATACCATCTTACTATGGTAATTACTGCATTTCACTATGCAGGCCATTTCTCTAATGGGCTTAACTGCATTTCACTATGCAGATGCGTTCGCCGCATTTTATTCAAGTGCAGTCGCTCGGACTTTCGCACAGCATTCACATATTACATTATATCAGAGTTTGAGCGTTATAATAAAATATAAAGCATAAATAAGTCCAACGACTACTAAGGTATCACCGTTCATTATTCTAGCTACTGCAACTCTAGACACATAAAGGAAAGTCATTCTCACTTATTCAATCCAGGGATTTCCGGAACAAGAAATTGGAAATCCTCACCTCAAACTACTCGCCTGTAAAAATATTAAATTCAACGGGGTCAGTTATAAAAACTGGTGAATGCGTACAACATGTACTAATAAACATTAATATGAAAGCAATGCATTCCAGATTACCGATTCATATGAAACCCTAAACCATGATTCATGTTCCTATATGCTTTCAACACAGGAAACATAAATATTCCATTTTTTTTTCCATTCCATTCGGGTTAACCTTTTATTTTTCTTTGGCCGTATTTATTTTCTCTTTTTGTACTTTTAGCCTGTCAAATCCGATTACTCTTATTTTACGTATTTGAAAGTCCCAGACTCTTCTTACAATACAACGGATTTCGGCAGTACATAAATACTGTCGCCAATTTCACTTTTTTTAATAAAAGGTTCAACCTCCCAGATCTCGGCAGTTTGCTGACTGCCTTTGGTCGTCTATATTCCGTTGCCTCTGAAGATCTGCCATATGTCTAGGCCGTCGCCTGACTTCCAGACCGTCCTCCAGATTTCCACATACCATTTTCACATGCAACCCATTCTAAATGCAATACCGGTGATCACACAGCACTATTGCCGCCCAATAGTAAGCACGTTTCAATGAATCTAAATCGGTTTCAACACTATGAATAGTTCATGCGATTTAAATTCAAAATAAATTAAAGCATTTGCAAATCATGTAAAGCAGTTCGCAATATTTTTAATACTAATATATAGCAGTATAAGTTGTAAACACACTCACAGTACTCGCTTATTCCAAATATAAAAATATCACCCGTCGAATATCAAAACCTTTGCTCGCCGGTTTCCGCGACAAAACTCGCTGGATCTAATTTAGAGATTAAACATTAATAAATGTAATAACTCTAAATTCTAGGATAAACTCTAGACCGACTCAACCATATAAACCACATAATCACTAACCAAATTGATTCCGACTATCTATTTCCGCGTCATCGTATTTCTATACGATACACCACGTAGTTTATTTATTTTCAATAAATAAACATAGAATTATAATTCCATTATAATTCTAACACACATTCAATTCACATAATTTTCTAAAATACACCTTTAGAAAATATCAACAAACATATCACAATTCAAAAATATCCAAAAATATTTTTCCGTAAAATATTTTTGACCCGGGGCTCGGCCCCCCCTTATTTTCTGCCGAAAACATTTCGGCACTAACTGCTGCCAAATGAGTTTAGGACTGAGCCAACATGCTCTATCCCCTCTACTCATACTCCGGTCACCGTATTCCGGTGGTTTTGGCCGGAAAACTCAAAAACGCTAAAAACGCTTAAAAATTCATTTTAAGCCATTTTAACACCGAAATTCACCAAAATCATTTTCAAATACATTTTTAATTTTTATCTTGTAAAAACAGCAGCCCAATATTTTTAAAATAATATTTTCCATTATTTTAACCATTAAAACCGAACTAATGATTAATAAACAAAACCGATTATTAATCCTTCAAAACACTACACAAAAATCATTTAAATTCCATAAATAATTATCAAACACATTTCATAAATTTTTCATAAATATTTTCTGCCCAGAAATTAAAAATGACATAAATACCCTTTTTAAACAATTTTAGCCGAATAGAGTTAATAAAAATTAAACCCGATTATTAAACCGCTAAAAATTAACCATCAACCATTTAATTAACATCAACCACAAATATAACTCATACATGAACCAATTTATTTCCAGAAATTAAAAATCCCTTTATTTACCATTTTTAAGCTATTTTCAAGCTTTAAAACAATTAAAAATCGAAACCCAACTAATTAAATTAACACCCGAATTAATTAACATTTTTAATCCACAAAAATCACACTTTAAAGCATATATAAATATCATCATCTAGATCAGCCCAGAAATTTAAATAAATAATTTAATTTTCACGGAAAAATTATTTAAAAACTGAAACCCATTAAACTAGCAACTAAAACCAACTAATTATCCATCAAACATCACATATAAACCATCCTATGCATGTTTCTAGACCTCAACCAACATCAGCAAATAAAAACTAAGATTTGAGCTTGAAATTATACCTCAAACGAACATGCAAATACACACACACGATCTACGCAATATTCCCGACAATTTTCGTGAAGAAAGTTTTGAGAGAAAATGTAAGTATAAAGTTTTGTGTTGGGAGCTATGGTGTATTCGGCACCCACAAAATGGAGAAGATGATGGATTAGCTTGGACACCAAGACTTCATATAGAAATATCTAGATATTTATTTGGAGTTTCAATTATTTACAAGTTTGCCATTATGGCATTCTTGTAAATAATTCGAACTCTAGGGGCAAAATAATCTCAACTTTCTCAAACACTCAAAAACATTAAATCATATCATATGGGCTGAGTTAAAATATTTTTGGGCCTTTAAAAATATTTAAAATAATTATTTTTACGGTTTTTAGTGAAAAATCACAAAATTCACTTTTAACACGTAAAATTGCCAAAAATCACATTTAAGGCAAACACATAGCAAATCACATTTTTACCCATATAAATTCATCACGTGAATTTATTCACTATTTTCGAGGTCCTAATAAATTAAAATTGGACACTAGCGAAAATAAACACTAATAATTCTACGGGGTATTACATTCACCCCTCCTTATAAGAAATTCGTCCTCGAATTTCAAAACAAACTATTACCTTGAGCAAACAAGTGGGGATATCGTTTCCGCATATCCGCCTCTGTTTCCCACGTACATTCCTCAATTGTACGGCTCCTCCAGAGCACTTTTACCATAGGTATCTCCTTACTACGGAGTTTCCTAATCTGGGTATCCACAATTTCTATGGGCTCCTCCTCATAAGATAGTTCCTCGTCTATCTCAACCTCCTGAGGTTGAATAAGTCTATGAGGGTCAGGTATATACTTCCTAAGCATCGACACGTGAAACACTGGATGTACTTGCGACATCTCAGACGGTAATGCTAACTTATAAGCTACCGCTCCTATTCGCTCAATAACCTCATAAGGTCCTGCATATCTCGGCGCTAGCTTTCCTTTCTTTCCAAATCGGATTACACCTTTCATAGGTGATATTTTAAGAAACACAAAATCTCCGACTTGAAATTCTATATCCTTTCTCCTCACATCAGCATAGCTCTTTTGCCGACTAAATGCAGTTTCTAAACGTTGCTTAATCAACGGCACTTTCTCAGACGTAATCTGAACTATTTCAGCTCCTGTCAACTTCCTTTCTCCAACTTCTTCCCAACAAATTGGAGATCTACACTTACGTCCATACAACGCCTCATACGGTGCCATCTCAATACTGGAATGATAACTATTGTTATATGAGAACTCTACTAACGGTAGATACTCATCCCAATGGCCTCCGAAATCTAAAACACACATTCTTAACATATCCTCCAAAGTCTGGATGGTCCTTTCAGACTGTCCATCCGTTTGGGGATGAAACGCCGTACTAAAATCTAAGCGCGTTCCTAAAGCCTCTTGCAGACTTTGCCAAAATCGGGATGTAAAAACTGATCCTCGATCTGACACAATTGACACAGGAACTCCATGTAAACTGACTACTTTGTCAACATAAATCTGTGCCAATTTCGCTGCTGTATAGGTAACCTTGATCGGAATGAAATGAGCCGACTTTGTCATTCGATCAACGATAACCCATATCGAATCAAAACCATGTTGCGACTTAGGCAATCCAACGACAAAATCCATGGTTATTCTTTCCCATTTCCATTCTGGTATCGGTAATTGTTGCAAAAATCCAAATGGTCTCTGATGTTCCAACTTCACTTGTTGGCATATCGGACACTTAGCAACAAATTCTGCTATATCTCTTTTCATACCATTCCACCAATACATCTCCTTAACATCGTGATACATCTTGGTAGAACCAGGATGAACACTATACTTAGATCCATGTGCCTCCATCATAATTCTCTGTTTCAATTCTTCTACGTTTGGTACGCACACCCTTGTACCAAATTTCAGAATACCACCTTTCAAATTATACTCAGAGTTCATTCCCTTTTGAACTTCTGCAATAACATGCTTTAGTTGAGGATCCGTTGTCTGAAGTTCCTTAATCTGATCATTTAATGTAGGTTTAATCGTCATTTGAGCTAACAAACTCCCCAAATACGAAACCTCTAATTGAACTCCTTGATCAAACAACGAATGCACTTCTCCAATCATTGGTCTCTTCTCAACTAAAGTAACATGAGCTAAACTTCCTGCTGATTTTCTGCTCAACGCATCAGCCACTACGTTAGCTTTGCCAGGATGATACTGTATCGTACAATCATAATCCTTTAGCAATTCCATCCACCTCCTCTGTCTGAGATTCAACTCTCTCTGATCAAATATGTATTTCAGACTCTTGTGATCAGTGAATATTTCGCATTTTGCTCCATATAGGTAATGTCTCCAAATCTTTAATGCGAATATTACTGCTGCTAATTCTAGATCATGGGTTGGATAATTAACTTCATGCTTTTTCAACTGGCGAGAAGCATAAGCTATAACTCGTCCATGTTGCATCAGTACACATCCTAACCCGATCCTAGAAGCATCACAATAGACTGTAAGTCCATCACTACCAGAAGGTAATGCCAGAACTGGAGCTGTTGTCAAACACTCCTTCAGCTTCTGGAAACTCACTTCACATTGATTAGTCCAAATGAACTTCGCATTCTTCTGAGTCAGCTTAGTTAATGGTGCAGACAACTTAGAAAAGTCTTGCACAAACCGTCTATAATAACCAGCTAAACCCAAGAAACTACGAATTTCTGTCACTGAACTTGGCCTTTTCCAATCCATCACAGCTTCAATCTTTTTAGGATCCACCTTAATCCCACTTTGAGATACTACATGTCCCAAAAATGCTACTTCTTCTAACCAAAACTCACACTTCGAGAATTTGGCATAAAGCTGATGATCTCTCAAAGTTTGTAACACAATCCTTAAGTGTTGCGCATGCTCCTCCTCTGTGCGCGAATAAATCAAGATATCATCTATGAACACTATCACGAATTGATCTAGAAACGGTTTAAAAATCCGATTCATCAAATCCATGAAAGCCGCTGGTGCATTTGTCAATCCAAATGACATCACCAAAAATTCATAATGACCGTATCTTGTTCTGAATGCAGTCTTTGGAATATCATCATTTCTGATCTTCAACTGATGATAACCAGACCTCAGATCAATCTTCGAAAAGTACCTCGCTCCTTGCAATTGATCGAATAAATCGTCAATTCTGGGTAAAGGATACTTATTCTTGATTGTGACCTTATTGAGTTGTCTGTAATCTATACAGAGTCTCATTGATCCATCCTTCTTCTTAACAAACAACACAGGTGCTCCCCAAGGTGAGACACTTGGTCGTATAAATCCACGATCAATCAATTCTTCTAATTGATCCTTCAACTCCTTTAGTTCTGCTGGTGCCATACGATACGGAGGTATCGATATTGGACTTGTACCAGGAACTAGATCAATACAGAATTCAATCTCTCGATCTGGTGGTAATCCAGGTAACTCTTCTGGAAACACATCAGAATACTCCAAAACTACTGGTACATCATTCACACTTCCAACTTCCTTCTGAACATCTCGTACCAGAGCTAAAAATCCTTGACATACTTTACTTAACATCTTTCTCGCTTTTAAAGCCGAGACTAAACTCTTTGGGGTTTCCAACTTCTCTCCCCGTATAGAGATAAGTTCAGTTCCAGGTGCATGGAACGTCACTATCTTCTCTCTACAATCCACATTTGCATAATGTCGCGACAACCAATCCATTCCTAGGATGACGTCGAATTCTAAGACATTAAGCAACAACAAATCCGCAAGCAATTCTCGCTCTCCAATTAACACAGGACACGACGGATACACTACAGTAACGTCTATGCTTTCGCCTACAGGTGTAGCTACTAACAATGGGTTTTGCAAAATCACAGGTTGAATTCCTAATTTTAATGCAAAACTCGACGATACAAATGAATGCGTAGCACCGGGATCAAATAAAATTGATGCATCATGCGAAGATATTGAAAATATACCTTGCACTACCGCATTCGACGCATTCGCCTCTTGAGGATTGATCGCAAAAACTCTAGCCTGCCCTCCGCTAGCAGTTGCTCCAGATCCTCGTCCGCCTATGGTCCTTCCTCCACCACGATTACCAAAACCATATCCTCTTCCACGTTGTCCATTAAACACATTTTGGTTCTGTGCCTGCCCAGACACTGCAGGATATACAGGTCTAGGTTGTTGAAACACTGGTTGAACAACACTAGCACTTGAACCTTGTGGTCCAGACATAGGACATTCTCTTGAGAAATGACCTTGTTGTCCACATGTGTAACAACCTCTCGTCATAAAGCATACCCCAAAATGCTTCTTCCCACAAGTATTACATAGTGGTACTGTTCCTCCTGAACTTCGTCCACTAGAACTTGATCCAGACATACTGAACCTCCTATCTTTCTTTCCTTTCTTAAATCCTTTACGATATGGTCCAGTGAACCTGTTCGTATTCGAACTAGCAGTTCCTTCTCTTACGAGCTCACCAGTAACATTGATCTTTCCAAATTGGATCAAAGTACTTTCCATCTGACGTGCACTATCGATGATTTGCACCAAATCCTTCCTAACATCAGATAGCAATCCAATATATTCGGGTCCTAGCCCCTTAATAAACCTTGAATTCACCCTATCTCTATCCAACATCAGATCAGGTGTGAAACGACTCAACCTTGTGAACTCCGTCACATACTCCTGCACCGTCTTTCCTATCTTGTTCAAATTCAACAACTTCTCTCGATGATTCTCCGTTACTGATAACGGCAGAAAGAATTCCTTAAATCGAGTGACAAATTCATTCCAAGTCATCTCTCCCATACTTGGTTGAATATGCCTTTGAAACCAATCCTTCGCAGATCCTTTTACTGACATCTCCACCATCAGTATAGACTGTCTTTCACTAGCATTAAGACGTCTAGCATTCATCTCTACTTCATCCAAGAAATCTAATGCATCGTTTGATCCATCAAACTTCATGGGCTTGAGCCTCATGTAAGCCATAACGAGATCACGATCAACATTAGCACCAACTCTCTGCTGTTGGTAATCCAACTGCTCTCTGTGCATATTCTGCACTTCCACTTGATTCGTTTGCATGGCTGCTATGCCAGCTAAAAATTGTTCGAAATCAAAGCCCGGAATATTAAAATTAGGCCCACGGCCTCTACCACGACCTCGACCACGTCCACGTCCACGACCACGACCTTCGCCTGCTGCGGGTATCGCATCGTTATGAACGGACTCCTCATCATGAACATTCTCCTCTTGAATGTTTTCCTCATGCTGATCAGCCATTCTGATCAAAGCACGTCGTCTATTAAAAATCTATCTAAGCGTTCTAATCGTATACTATCAGGCTCTACTTACTCCTAACAAGCATACAGACTCGATCCTAGAGCACAGCTGGGAATATTTAAAACAAATGATGACTTAACAAATGACATGACAGAAACTTATATGTTGCAGTAGACTCTATATATATTAATTTCCTAGGTTCACATTTCAAACGGTATATTACAATGATACCACCTTTCACATATTAGTAATGGTTTAAGATTATAAACCATCACTTTGATATCAAACTCGACAATGGCCCGTTTTTCGACCATTGCTCTGATACCACCTTTGTCACGACCCGATTCTCGGCATCGAGACCGGCGCTAGGGAATGGGAGTGGTTGCTCCGAAACCCGTAGCAAGCCTTAAAAATACATTAAAAATCACTTAAAATTTTTCGCGGAATTCAAATCATTTTCGAACATTTTAAAATCGCAGTTTAAAACGTTCTATTATCAATTACCATTTAAAACATGCACATAATTTTTCTCTTTAATTATCGCATTATAGTTTCAAAACCATTTCTCTATGGCTTATCATGCATCTCATTATGCATACCATCTTACTATGGTAATTACTGCATTTCACTATGCAGGCCATTTCTCTAATGGGCTTAACTGCATTTCACTATGCAGATGCGTTCGCCGCATTTTATTCAAGTGCAGTCGCTCGGACTTTCGCACAGCATTCACATATTACATTATATCAGAGTTTGAGCGTTATAATAAAATATAAAGCATAAATAAGTCCAACGACTACTAAGGTATCACCGTTCATTATTCTAGCTACTGCAACTCTAGACACATAAAGGAAAGTCATTCTCACTTATTCAATCCAGGGATTTCCGGAACAAGAAATTGGAAATCCTCACCTCAAACTACTCGCCTGTAAAAATATTAAATTCAACGGGGTCAGTTATAAAAACTGGTGAATGCGTACAACATGTACTAATAAACATTAATATGAAAGCAATGCATTCCAGATTACCGATTCATATGAAACCCTAAACCATGATTCATGTTCCTATATGCTTTCAACACAGGAAACATAAATATTCCATTTTTTTTTTCCATTCCATTCGGGTTAACCTTTTATTTTTCTTTGGCCGTATTTATTTTCTCTTTTTGTACTTTTAGCCTGTCAAATCCGATTACTCTTATTTTACGTATTTGAAAGTCCCAGACTCTTCTTACAATACAACGGATTTCGGCAGTACATAAATACTGTCGCCAATTTCACTTTTTTTAATAAAAGGTTCAACCTCCCAGATCTCGGCAGTTTGCTGACTGCCTTTGGTCGTCTATATTCCGTTGCCTCTGAAGATCTGCCATATGTCTAGGCCGTCGCCTGACTTCCAGACCGTCCTCCAGATTTCCACATACCATTTTCACATGCAACCCATTCTAAATGCAATACCGGTGATCACACAGCACTATTGCCGCCCAATAGTAAGCACGTTTCAATGAATCTAAATCGGTTTCAACACTATGAATAGTTCATGCGATTTAAATTCAAAATAAATTAAAGCATTTGCAAATCATGTATAGCAGTTCGCAATATTTTTAATACTAATATATAGCAGTATAAGTTGTAAACACACTCACAGTACTCGCTTATTCCAAATATAAAAATATCACCCGTCGAATATCAAAACCTTTGCTCGCCGGTTTCCGCGACAAAACTCGCTGGATCTAATTTAGAGATTAAACATTAATAAATGTAATAACTCTAAATTCTAGGATAAACTCTAGACCGACTCAACCATATAAACCACATAATCACTAACCAAATTGATTCCGACTATCTATTTCCGCGTCATCGTATTTCTATACGATACACCACGTAGTTTATTTATTTTCAATATAATTCTAACACACATTCAATTCACATACTTTTCTAAAATACACCTTTAGAAAATATCAACAAACATATCACAATTCAAAAATATCCAAAAATATTTTTCCGTAAAATATTTTTGACCCGGGGCTCGGCCCCCCCTTATTTTCTGCCAAAAACATTTCGGCACTAACTGCTGCCAAATGAGTTTAGGACTGAGCCAACATGCTCTATCCCCTCTACTCATACTCCGGTCACCGTATTCCGGTGGTTTTGGCCGGAAAACTCAAAAACGCTAAAAACGCTTAAAAATTCATTTTAAGCCATTTTAACACCGAAATTCACCAAAATCATTTTCAAATACATTTTTAATTTTTATCTTGTAAAAACAGCAGCCCAATATTTTTAAAATAATATTTTCCATTATTTTAACCATTAAAACCGAACTAATGATTAATAAACAAAACCGATTATTAATCCTTCAAAACACTACACAAAAATCATTTAAATTCCATAAATAATTATCAAACACATTTCATAAATTTTTCATAAATATTTTCTGCCCAGAAATTAAAAATGACATAAATACCCTTTTTAAACAATTTTAGCCGAATAGAGTTAATAAAAATTAAACCCGATTATTAAACCGCTAAAAATTAACCATCAACCATTTAATTAACATCAACCACAAATATAACTCATACATGAACCAATTTATTTCCAGAAATTAAAAATCCCTTTATTTACCATTTTTAAGCTATTTTCAAGCTTTAAAACAATTAAAAATCGAAACCCAACTAATTAAATTATCACCCGAATTAATTAACATTTTTAATCCACAAAAATCACACTTTAAAGCATATATAAATATCATCATCTAGATCAGCCCAGAAATTTAAATAAATAATTTAATTTTCACGGAAAAATTATTTAAAAACCGAAACCCATTAAACTAGCAACTAAAACCAACTAATTATCCATCAAACATCACATATAAACCATCCTATGCATGTTTCTAGACCTCAACCAACATCAGCAAATAAAAACTAAGATTTGAGCTTGAAATTATACCTCAAACGAACATGCAAATACACACACACGATCTACGTAATATTCCCGACAATTTTCGTGAAGAAAGTTTTGAGAGAAAATGTAAGTATAAAGTTTTGTGTTGGGAGCTATGGTGTATTCGGCACCCACAAAATGGAGAAGATGATGGATTAGCTTGGACACCAAGACTTCATATAGAAATATCTAGATATTTATTTGGAGTTTCAATTATTTACAAGTTTGCCATTATGGCATTCTTGTAAATAATTCGAACTCTAGGGGCAAAATAATCTCAACTTTCTCAAACACTCAAAAACATTAAATCATATCATATGGGCTGAGTTAAAATATTTTTTGGCCTTTAAAAATATTTAAAATAATTATTTTTACGGTTTTTAGTGAAAAATCACAAAATTCACTTTTAACACGTAAAATTGCCAAAAATCACATTTAAGGCAAACACATAGCAAATCACATTTTTACCCATATAAATTCATCACGTGAATTTATTCACTATTTTCGAGGTCCTAATAAATTAAAATTGGACACTAGCGAAAATAAACACTAATAATTCTACGGGGTATTACAGAACTCATCGATGACTTTCTCGTTAGAAAACTCTGGCCAAATCTGGATTTTAAATATGATTGGATTCCGTCAATAGGGGCTTCTGGAGGTATTCTGCTTATATGGAACTCTATGCTGTTAAGCAATGTTGTTACTCATAAGGGTTCGAGATGGATTTCCATGGATTTCCTTTACCAGGACGTCTTTTGTCGGCATATCCTCATTTATGCAAGTAATGTAGCCGTGGAGAGACTTGTGTTGTGGCAGGAACTTGGCTCTTTGTTAGATTTTACGGCCAATACAATCATCAGCGGGGATTTCAATGAAACTCTCCATCCAGATGATAGGCTAAATGGTATAGGATACTCTCCTTCTATGTTGGCTTTCGGCGATTTCGTGAATAGTTCAGAGCTATTAGATCTACCGCTGCAAAGAAGATCTTATACTTGGCATAACTCCTACTCGAGATCACGTATCGATAGATGTCTAATTTCGTCTTCAGTAGGTATCTTATGGCCGTTCATCTCACTCTCAGCGTTGCCAGGGAATTATTCGGATCATGTGCCATTATTAGTCCGCTCAGCTAATATCTTTGATTGGGGACCTAAACCGTTTAGATCAGTGGATGCTTGGTGGGATCACGAAGAATTTGAGAAGTTTGTTGCTGATAGTTGGGCCACGGTCTGCACAAGAAAGCTGGGTTTGACAAGCAAACTGAAAGAGTTGCGTTACCTGATTAAAGCTTGGAACCAAGACACGTTCGGAGATCAGAGAAAAAAGATCAAAGAACTTACGTCTATGATTTTTGAGAAAGAAGCGCAGATTGACCTTCACAGATGCACGGAAGAGGAGAAGGCTATGTTATGGAATCTCAAATCCGAGTTATGGACAGCAGAAAAAAGGAACGAATCAATGTGGATGCAAAAATCAAGGCTGCGATGGAGTACAGCAGGAGACAGAAATACAAAGTTTTTCCATAGTGTTTCTTCTAAACATTATAGAAATAACCACATTTCGACTATCCAAGTGGACGACTCAGCTTTTTCTGAACCTAGTGATATTCGATTTTATATTAGAGATTTCTTTAAATCTTTGTATAGTGCTAAAGAGGGTGTGGATTTTGACATCACGGGGTTATCTTTTGAGAAATTAACTGATATTCAGGCTAATGGTCTTGTTCGAGCTTTTAGTCATGATGAGATATTCAACGCTCTTTCATCTTGTGGAGAAAAAAAGGCTCCGGGTCCAGACGGATTTAATTTTTACTTCTACAAAAAGGCGTGGACAATTATGAAGAAGGACTTCTTGGATTTCTTTGATGATTTTTACGGCAAGGGTGTCCTGCCTAAGGGGATAAATACTTCTTTCATGGTTTTGGTTCCTAAAGTGGCAGGTTCGGCGAGTATTTCAGATTATAGACCTATAAGTTTGGTTAATGGCTTCTTTAAACTTCTATCGAAATCTCTTTCTCTGAGGTTGGCTCCTATGCTTAATAAGGTTATCTCTGGCAACCAGCATGCTTTTATAAAGGGCAGAAGCATCTTAGAGTGTTCTATGATTGCTAATGATCTCATTCATTTAGCAACAAGGAGGAAGGATAGTTTGCTTGTCCTTAAACTTGATTTTCATAAAGCGTTTGATAGCATTGACTGGACTTACTTGATGTCTGTCATGCGCTGCATGAACTTTCCGCAAAAATGGTTGGATTGGATGATGGTCTGCTTATCTACAGGTACGACATCAGTTTTGGTAAACGGAAGTCCTGTAGAGCCGTTTGTATTGAGGCGAGGAGTAAGGCAATGAGATCCTATATCTCCTTACCTATTTTTAATCGCGGTGGAGGGTTTAAAATGCCTGCTTGATAAATCGGCTGCTCTGGGATTTATTAATGGCTTCCGCTTTTCTACAGACTATGAGCCGCTCTCGATTCTTCAGTTTGCAGATGATACGTTGCTCTACATTCCTTATGATATAGATCAGCTGCACAATCTGACACGGATTCTTCGCTGCTTTGAATTGATTTCAGGATTGACAATAAATTTTCATAAGAGTTCCATTATGGGAATTAATGTTTCTGAGATTGATTTACTAGTTGCGGCTGAAATAGTGGGGTGTAAGATCGATTCTTTCCCTATCAGATATTTGGGTCTTCCTCTATCCAACCGAAAATTATCAATGGGGACATGGGACTATGTTATCGAACGGTTCAAGGGTCGGCTAGCTCTCTGGAAAGGAAATCTTCTGTCTCCAGCTGGGAGACTGATTCTAATCAAATCAGTTCTTTTCAGCATACCGGTTTATTTTATGTCAGTTCATAGCATGCCGAAACAAGTTATCAAGACGCTGGAGTCCTACATGTCTCGTTTTCTTTGGAAAGGTAATATTGCTAATCGAGTTCTCAGTAAAGTTTCTTGGGCGAAGATTTGTCGGGATTATGATACAGGAGGCTTGGGAATTACTAATCTTCTCATTCGAAATCAAAGTCTTCTCTTTAAATGGGTGTGGAAGTTGCGGATTAACAGAGATGGTTCCTTGTGGTTCAATATTATCTCGTCATGCTCAGAGATTTATAGCTGGGACAGTTTACATAATGGGAGCGTCAGAAAGTTTTCTTATGTTTGGAAAGGAATACGGAAGTGTTGTTGCATGGATACGGCTGCCTGGAATACCTTCATCACCAATGTTAGATATGAAATTGGTATCGGTAATTCTGTTTCCCTCTGGAGCGATAATTGGATGATAAATGGTCCAGCCTCTTCTCTATTTCCTCGGCTATTTAATCTGTCTAACCAGAAGCAAGCTTCTATCCGTGATATATGGAACTCAGGTTGGCGTTGGCGTAGGCGATTGCGCAATGCTGAATCTTCTTTACTACAGGCATTTCAAGATTTGTTAAATCATCTCGATGATAACTTAACCCATGCGGACAGTGTTCGATGGAATTCAAGTTCTGGAATTTATTCTCCTTACTCTTTTTGTAAAGCCTGTTCTATTATGCTTGGGAGAGCAGAAGTGGATTTGAATTCTGTTGTTAGCTTAAGGGATTCTACTGCTGCTGCTTTACTTCCTGAACAACCAGCTCCTATTTTTGATGAGAACAATGTTGCAGCCCGTCGTTCCTCATTATTGATGGAGCTGACACGATTTGGTAGTGAGACGGATTCAGATTCAGCAAGGGGAAATGTGGCAATTCATCATTCAACTGCGAGGAACTTTCATAATGGTGAGGAAGCTAATTTTCTGAACAATGATGTTATAAGACCTGCTGCTGCTATTTATCGTGTTGGTGATGATGGTGTTGAGAGATCTTCTGCCACTGCTGTTGTTGAGAATGCGGCTGCCATTGCTGGTTACTATGATGAGGAGGAGATGCCTGCTACTTTTAATGCTGCCGCCGCTGTTGATATTCTGTATGAAGGGTTAGAGAGACCTGCTGCTGCTGATTCTGTTCATTATACTGGGGATTTTGGGTCTACTACTGCTGCTGATTTTGGTTCTACTGCTGCAAATCTTGGTTCTGCTGCTGCGGATTTCTTAAGACCAGCTAATATGGAGTCTCGTGGTATACCAGGCATTGTGGATTTACCATTTAAGCAAATCTGGAAATCATTGGTTCCTCCTAGGATTAAATTCTTTATATGGCTTTCTCTCCACAATAGTATTCCTTCTCTCGATTTCTTGGCGAGACGTTCGATATTACATGTGGATAATTCTCTTTGCTCTATTTGTGGGGTTGTGGAGACTCAAGATCACATTCTTATACATTGTGATTTTGCTAGAAGTGTGTGGTGTGCTATTATTGAGAAGATTGGAGTAGCATGGACTTTTCCTAGAGTTTTTTCAGATTTCTGGATTCAATGGAAGGTCATCGTTGGCAGAGGTGATTATAAGATTCTTTGGCAAACATTATGGTTCTTGGTGGTATGGGAATTATGGAAGTGTCGGAATGGGCGTATTTATTCGAATTCAATAGCGAATAAGGAGTCACTAATTTTTAACTGCTTTTCTCAAGCAGTTTTTCATTACAAAATTTGTAATAAGGATTTTTGCTACTCCAGTTTGGATTTTTTTAGAAATCCTCATTGTATTTTGTTTTCGGACTCTTGATTTTGCCATTTCACTATTCCGTAGCCTCTAGTGTGCTTCCTTATGTTGCCACTTCTTGTGCGAAAGTTTTAGTGTTTTGGTTTTGCCCTTTGTGGCTTTTTTAATATATTTATTCATCAAAAAAAAAGTAAGGGTTGCCATCCTTCTTTATAAAAATATAAAATAGACTTAAAAATAAAATTTAATACTATTGCAGACTACGGCAATGTTTAATCTTTTTGTTGGAAATGATATTATTTTCTATAATGTAGTTTTTATGATAAATTAATTCAAGTTCAATTAGACCCGTAAACTAATCAAATCGAGTATTTTAATACATAAACTCGATTTTAAAGTTAGATTTGATTAGTTCAAACTCAATAATTTTGAGTATTTTTCAAGTCAATTTCGAATGATTCACGAACTGATTTAAATGATTGTTTTAATACATGAACTCGATTTTAAAAGTAGATTTGAGTAGTTCAAAATCAATTTTGACTCGATGATTTTAGAAAAAATCAAGTCAATTTCGAATGACTCGCATATTGTTCAATTACACTACTAAATTCATATAAGATGAAGTCAA
Organism: Mercurialis annua; assembly: GCF_937616625.2. Taxonomy (NCBI): domain Eukaryota; kingdom Viridiplantae; phylum Streptophyta; class Magnoliopsida; order Malpighiales; family Euphorbiaceae; genus Mercurialis; species Mercurialis annua. The sequence goes on along the minus strand of NC_065570.1, from coordinate 48,533,774 downwards.
TTTCGAATGACTCGCATATTGTTCAATTACACTACTAAATTTATTGTATGATTCAAACAACACATTTCCCTAAAATGTTACCTTACTATGAATGAGAATTGAACAAAGGGGCAACGCGCCCCCTGAACTTGTGACACGGGGTCATCTAACCCAATTTATACTTTTTTGAGCAATTAACCCCAAAACTCTTTATTTTTGGGTCACATAGCCCCATAATTTATATTTTTATTTTAAAAGATGGATTTAGAATAATTATATCGCAACAATTAGGATGTATTTAATTACTTTTTTGCATCCCTCACCTCCGATTTGTATTGTATGCATTTTAAATACAATAATGGGGTTATTTGACCTAAAAATAAAGAGTTTTTGGGTTAGTTGCTCAAAAAATATAAATTGGGTTAGATGACTCCGTGTTACAAATTTAGGGGGCGCGTTGACCCTTTGTTGGATGAGAATTCTATTTTATACATAGTGCAATAAATTGTCAATAAAATATTGTCTTTCAGTCTGAAGAAATTTGAACTATTATTGAGAGGGATGCTTAAAAAATCATAATTATGATTAATTAATTTTCACTATCCAAGTTAGCTAGGATATTGAATACAAAAGTATGCTTCAAGATTTGAGAGGGGCCTTTATTCGTGTTTCCCTGTTGGAGGGGAAATGATTAATAGATACCATAGCACTGTTTAGACTAATAATTTGTTTTTCTTTCTTGAGAATAGATTAATAATTTTTTAAATCAAAAGATTTTGTTAAATCTATTAATTTTAAATTAATAGAATGTAAAATTTATAATTTTATAAATTTTACCGTTTGAAATATATATAAAATTTATAAATTTATAGAAATATATTTGAAATAATTAAATATTAACACAACCCACCATTTATGAAAAAAAATGATAGTTTTAACTTTCCATCTCCTAAGTGGGAATTTAAATGAGGAATTTTGAAATATAAAAAAATTTAAAAATACATGAATTGTCATGTCATTTTGCGTACCAAACAATAAATTTCGGTGAAATTTATGGATTATGCAAAATGTATGTATTTTATTCCTCCAAATTTCCCATTCCAAATGGTGCCATATAAATTCAAACTTTTTGCCATCAGATACATACACACACGCGCGCATATATATCACACACACATGTAATTTAACTATAGTATATGTTATGTGAGTAATTTTAATAAGAAATAGTCATTTAAAAATATTTCACATTTTAATTTTTTTATTTATATTTAAATTTTTAAAATCATCAGTTTTATCTCATTTTTTAATTTGATTTTTTTTTTTTCAAATATGTCATTCATATTTATCATGTGTAATAAGTCTTTAATGTTTTTAAATTTTTTTAAAAATTATAACTATGTGTTAAGTATGAACGACATATTTGAACCCTTTTTAAATGAAAAAATTCCATTTTGAAAAAATGGATACATTAAACTGAAAATTAGAAAATGAGATAATATTGATGATTTTAAAAGTTTAAATATAAACGAAAAAAGTTAAAAAAAGTAAGATATTTTTAAACGATTAAACCATTTACGAAATACATTTATTTCAAAAGTACAAAATACATTTTAGAAGATTGATATATAAAACTATTCTAATTTTTTAATTATAATAAAAAAATTCGAATGCTTTAGTTCTTTCTCTACAAATATTTCTCTAACTTCTTTTAATTTAGAACCAAACTTTTGATTTTGAGGGTGGTGAGGCAATGAGTCCGGCCTTGCGCAGAAATTCATCGTTTCATCACCTGCATGTTTAATTTCTTGTTTTATTTTAGTTCTATTTCAGTAAATTGTTCTGTTTGTGGAGAGTTTTTTTTTGATGTGTTTTGATGATTCTGATTAGCACTATTTGCGTTGGTCCTTCTTTTGCTCAAGGTTATTTAGCGTTCTTTCGAATTTCAGATTCAAGTTTTTTGGCAAACTAAGGTTGTAATCCAATCATTGAAGTACGTTTGACACAAAACATATTAAAGATGTAAAATACCAGCGGTGTAAATGGTGCTCAGGTTTTATCATATTTGATTTATTTGCACCGTCAAAATTTTATTTTTAGATTCCATTTTCTTGTTTCGTTTTAAAAATTAGTTGATCGATGTTAGTGTTCTTTTGTATTTTCAATTTTCAGTAACAGTTGATTAACGATGTGCTTCGATGATTATTTTAATATATTTTAACTTTAAGCCAAAAAAAAAAAAAGCTTTCCAATTATAATAGGAATATTATAACAACTTTAAATTATCTAACAAACCATTTAAAATAAATTATTAATTCTGTCATATAATTTACCAACTAAGAGCATCTCCAATGACCTCTTTAAAATTGACAGACTCTCTAATTTAAGAGAGTTTTTCAAAAATACTCATACTGTGTATAAATATTTTGAAAAATACGGTTTGACCAGTTGGGGTTGATTTTTACGGTTTGACTTTTAAAAGTTGCGAAATTGCACTTTTTGAGTTGAAAAATATGGTTTTTTGTTTTTAAAAACCAGTAAGATTACTATTGTGTTACTAACAGTTTACCAACGGTTTACAAAACAAAAAGTTTACTAACGGTTTTTATTTATAAAAATACGGTAAATTTCCTATCAGTTTACTAACAAAAAGTTTACTATCAATTTACTAACTGTTTACTTAAAAATCAAATTTACTATTAATTTATTTTTTAACCGTATAGTTAATTCATTAATCGTTTACTATCAGTTTACTAAAGAATAAGTTAATTTACCAGATGTTTACTAACAGTTTATTAGTTTTACTAAAAATTATAGCTAATTTATTAAATATAAAGTATAGTTATATTTATTAACCGTTTACTAACAGTTTACTATCGTTTTACTATCAATTTATTTATTTATAAATAAACCATGCCCTTAATTTAAACCCACAGAACAGAGTATTCATAATAAATCATGCCCTTAATTTAACAATGAATTTAAAAGAGCCAAATTGCCTAGTATATGGATATTTTAATCAAAAACTAAACCGAAGAGAAGAGATTTTATCTCTGGTTCTATTTTCTCATTAATGGCTTCGCTAAAATAAATTTATAAAACTTTTAGTAAACTACTAATAAACCGTTAGTGAACTGTATACCCACTTACTCCCAAAATTATCAACTACCCATTTTAATAAAAAATCCAGCACTGAATTCATCAGATCCACCGTTGTCAGCAAACCACCGCAACCCATCAATTCCAACAAATCCACAAAATATGGAAAACCCTCAGCCGCGACAACCATCGATTAACAACCCATCAATCGACGATTGTTCCATTTTCATAAGATTGAGCTATTGTTGTAGATTTAGACATTTAAATCGACAACCCATCACCGCCGCCATCGTCGACAACCTATGAATCGGCAACGCATCGCCGTTGTAGTCGCAAAATCAGAGGGAAAGACTGATGCGCGAAGAAGATGAAGATCAGAAGAAAGAAGAAAAATCCACAGCCATTGTCAAATTCACCGTAAAATCAAAAAGGAAGAAGTATAAAACTCAAACACGCTGAACTTCAACAGTATTTCTCAAGCCGGAGATGCTGAACAGTAAAAGTGAGATTATTATGATGTTTAGCCGTGCTCTGTGTGATTTCCTCCTAATTTAAAGACTTTTGTCAATAAATCAAAGTCCAATGGACTCTTTAAAATTTAAATTTAGAGTAGAGAGGAAAATGACTCTTTACATATGGAAAGTCATTTTCACTCTCTATTTCATTTTAAGAAAAAAAAATATATTTTAAAATAAATTAGTTATTTCTCATTTGAAATATACTATTTTGAATTTTTAAGTTTAAATTGAATAAATAAAATCAATATTATTAATATTATTTATTTTTAAATATTTTTTATAAAAATAAAAATAAAATAAAGAGTAAATATTAGAGAGTCTATTCTAATAAATCTAAATATATTATTTTTTATATTAAAATTACTCTTTATTTTAACAATTATACTCTTTAAAATAAAGAGTACTATTGGTGATGCTCTAATTTAGAAGACAAACTCTAGACGGAAAGATTAATAATTTTGAAGGACCCAAAATGAACAAATTCCTATCTTAATCAAATCATTTAATTAGGCATATCAGATGCAGAAGGATAGTAACTTTATATCAATTAATTAATTAAAGCGACAATTAGGCTTCTATTCTTGTTTAAAACATAATCAAATTTGATTGGCACAAAAATGATATTTTTGCATCCAACAAAACTGTAGGGTCCAATAATGCACCATCTGCACACAAAGCATTGTGTGCATATCAAATTCTGGCGTTGCATTCACCGATCTTTATGCAAAGTTATCATATCTTTTGAGGAAAATTATTTTTTTCTTCCATATTTAGTAATATAGTATTAGCCAATAAACTTGCAAGATGTGTGGATTCTTAATAGTATTTTAATTAAAATATCTTGAACAAGTTGTAGCATAAAGTTACAAGAAGAGTACAAGTCACAAAATAGTTTCCTCTTCTGTTAATTGCTTGATAACAATTAAAACGATATTGTTGTTTTTTTATTCTTTAGTAATTAAATAAAATATATTATTTGTTTAATGTATTTTCTAAATAAACCATATATATTATCTACCCAAGACTTTAGGAAAAACTAGATAAGCGGTGTCTAAACTTTTTCAAATCTTCTAATTTGGTGTCTAAACTTTTTCAAATCTTTTAATTTGGTGTCTAAACTTTTATTTTTTTTGTTCATATTAGTGTTTTAACATTCAACTCCTTTTAAAATATATCAAATAAGTGTTTTTAACTGTTTTCAAATTACCGTTGTGTAAAAAGATAAAAATAACTCCTCTTTTATTTAATTTTATATCTCATACTATGAAAACAAATGATGGTTCTATGCATAATAACACACTTATTAGTAATCCTATATAAAAATATCTAAAAACACTCATTTGATGGATATTAAACTTTTTACATCACTCAGTTTATTCGAAATTATGGAAAGGGTTCTATGTTTAAATCGTTAAAGAAAGGCCACTCGTTTTATTACAATAGAGGTCACTGTCATCGAAAAATGTAAAAACGGCAACGTTTTTGCTTACGTGACATGCCGACATTATAAAAAAGAAATAGATGTTAGTATCCTTTTTTTTTAACAAAAGATATCTCATTACTCTTTTTGTAGTTTGTGGTAAACTCAAAAACTTTTTTTGATGACGGTGACCTCCAGTTATAATAAACTCATAACTAACTGACCTTTTTTTTAACAATTTAAAGTATAGCGCCCTCTTTAGAATTTCGGATAAACTGAGTGACCCACAAAATTTAATATACCTCGTTTGATTTTGAAAGACTAATTTAAAAAGAATAAAAATTCAAACACCAAAATAAAAAAATTCAAATACCATCGGTATAATTTATCCAAAATTTTAATTAATGAATTTACTATAATATACCATGGTTTTGAAATTTTACTAGTTTAATGTGTCATCTATTCGATCTTTGTAATGTCGTGTCCACGACTCTTTTTAGTTGACGTGCCGTGATATTATATGTCTATGTATGCAAAATTTATTATACTTAGCATATTCCATCATATTAGCTCTAGACGGATCGTTGATATATTTAATAAAAATTAAATGAAAAGTATATCAAATTGATAAAATTTAAAAATTATAATACATATGTCGGTCACTTTCAAGCGTGTTAGAATTCAAGTTCAAAGTTTTTGCTATGATCATAGAGCTGGTGATAGTTGGGTTGCTGATGCATTATGAATTAAACTTGTTTATAATTTACTACTAATTGCTGACGGGTGTACGTGTAATGCATCATATGTTCAAAGGGGAATTTTATATGTTTATATATGAATGAATAAATAAACAAGCCATGTGGTTGTTCAAAAGATTGAACTAAAAATATAATATTAATTTTTTGAACAATTGTATAGCAATAATTCAAACGCGGTTTAAAATATAAAAAAAGAGGAAACAAATAATCTTGAATTGAGACTTTGATAGCCAAATTGTGTTACATCTGGGCTGCTTCCTCAATTTATTTAATTGTGCCTCCTTTTGTTAGGCAGTACTAATTTTCTTTTTCTTTTTTATCATTGGAAATGGAAGATTTTCAACCCTTACAAAAACATTTAATCCCACAATCTTAAAAATTATGTCCAGTCGTACTTTATAATATACATACATTTTTAATATTTTACATAAAAATTCTTTCCAAAAAAATCTAAATTGTAATAAAAAAAGGTCTATCAAATTATAATCCATGCCAGTTGTGAATTCATATTTCGAAGGAGTATACAAGATTTAAGCTATTTTTTAAAAGTATCCAGTTTAGATGATTTCATGGTTCGACAGTAAATGTAAAAAGCGCTTCTTATTGCAAAAAGAAAATACTATTTGACTATTATTATAAAAATAAAAGGTATAGTTTAAATTGCAACAAATCGTAAAAGTTTGCCTTTTTTCACCATGAAGCCATATTTAAAGTACATATATATTTAAAATAGTACAAAACTATTTAAAATACTTCATTTCTATTAATAAAACACAAAAATAAGAAGTACGAAAATATTTATAGTCACAAATAATAGCAAAAATTGGTGAAATTAGTTTATAATTACCATAAGAATTGATAATACTTACCATAGAATTAATTATCCAATTTTTTATAGAGAGAAATAGAGCTTTATTGAACTAAGAAAGAGAGTTTACAAGCTCGTTGACCGGAAAAGGAATTTCACCGTCAAAAATACAATCTTTTCTAATAAAAATACCCCATTTAGCGAGAGCATGGGCAACATGGTTGCATTATCTTCGAACATGTTGAAAGACGACGCTGCGATCCTTAGCGAGATCGAGGACATCTTCCAGAAATCAGCTAAATATGATCTATAGCTGGGTTTGGCTGCTGCAGACGGAGGGTAACAGCTAAGGCATCTCCTTCCACGATAAGGTGCGGGCTCGGAACATAAGCAGCGAGTTGTAAACCAAATCTGACAGCAAGCATTTCAGCAAGCTCGGCATCAACAACGCCATGGACAACTGAAACTCCACACTTCACAACAAATCCCAAGTGATCTCTATAAACCGTACTAATCATAGAGAGATTTTTATGAACTGCCACAGCTGCGTCTGAGTTTACCTTTATCATATTAAGAGGAGGAGGCTGCCATGAGAGGGGAACTGCAGCTGAAGGTAATATGATCTGATGCGCAGGGACCTGGTCGCGCATAGAACTAATGTAGCGAAAGAGAAAAGGCTCAGGCAGTCGAGAATGGCCAAACACCAAATTATTGCGATCGTTCCAAATTGTCCACGAAGAAACCAGAAAGACATAAACATCATCAGCCTTTAGAGTAGAAAACATGCTTGAAACCCAGTCCACCGTGGAATTAACATGGAAAGCATCAACATGCAGACTGAGGGGTGAGAGAAGCCATAGACCCCTGACTTCGTCACAGTCTTTCAGCGCATGGAGGTCTATTTCCGATTCAGCACCACAACGAGGACAACTATTCAGCACAGGAACAGTTTTTTTAGACAAGTTATCGTTATAGGACAACGTACCATGACAAATACGCCAAATAAAATGCTTAATTTTTGGCTGAACTGAACAGTTCCAAATCTTCTTCCAAATCCCATGATGGTTAAATACAGCTGAAGGGCAAGCTATCCCTCTATTGGCAATATCGCACGCCTTATAATAACCCGATTTAACTGAATAAAACTCATTTCGATTGAGAGGCCAGAAGATCTTATCTGGAGGAAGTCTACTGATAGGGATTCTCATAATGTCAGTAACCTCCAGAGAAGAGAAGGCCGAAGAGAGTTTATCTCGGTCCCATTGAGCTGTAGAGGCATCAATAAAATAGCTAACCTTGCAATAAACCGGGGCATTTATCGGACCAACAGGCCGCATATTATTCGAAGTGGTGATCCGGTTGTCCTTTCGGACATCCACAGAGAGCCCAAGACCAAGACCATCGTCCTTTGCTTTACAAATAGACTTCCAACTAATCCAAGGGATTTTCCTTTTATCATCGGTACAACTCCACCAAAACTTGGTGATAATACTTTGCATATTAGAGCAAAAGAAAATAGGCAAAGCGAAACAACTCATAATATATGTCGGTATGGATTGAGCAATGGATTTAATGAGAACCTCTCTACCCTTTTCGATAAAAACCGCTCTTTCCATCTTATCACCTTTTTGTGCAGGTGATCTCTGAGAAATGCAAAAATGGATTTCTTTGATCGGTCAACCATAATAGACATACACAAGTACTTCTTAAAGTAGTCAACAGCCATAATACCTAAGATCTGTTGAATAGCTAAGCGATTTTCCTGCACAACACCAGCACTAAAGAGAAGCCCCGACTTGTCGAAATTGACAAGCTGACCGGACGCCACTTCAAAAGACCTAATAATTTGTTTTAGCACGCGACACTCCCTGCTAATATCCTAGACGAATACAACACTATCATCAGCGAAGAAAAGGTGGTTGATCTTAGGAGTTCCCCGACACAGCCGGCTGCCCGAGATGACCCCAGATTGTACTCCCTATGAAGTAAGGCAGAGAAGACTTCCATACAAATCAGAAACAAATATGGCGAAAGAGGATCGCCTTGACGAAGACCTCTCAGCGTTGCAGGAAGCCATACGAAGTACCTTAGATCAGGAAGGAAAAGGTGACTGAGGAGATGAATGCTAAAATTAGCTTAATGTAATGACCCGGGAAACCCATTTGCACCATATCTTTCTCTAAGAAACACCACTCAACCCTGTCATAAGCCTTACTCATATCCAATTTTAGCGCTATCAAACTCCTCTTGCCTTGAGAACGTTTAGACATAGAATGAAACAATTCAGAAGCAATCACGACATTGTCAATAATGAGCCTACCCGACATGAAGGCACTCTGAGATTCATTAATCAAGTTAGGCAGCACTCTTTTTAACCGATTGGCTAAAACCTTCGCAATTAATTTGTAAACCACGTTGCATAAACTAATAGGCCTAAGATCCGTCATAGTTTCCAGGGAGGCTTTCTTGGGGATGAGAGTCACAAAAGTATGATTCAAATCAGCAGGCATAACACCAGTATTGAGAAAATTAAGAATAAAATCCACCACATATTTACCAACAACATGCCAATAAGAGTTGTAGAAGAGAACATGCATACCGTCAGGTTCCAGAGCCTTTGAAGGACCCATCTGCTTTAGGGGAGAGATGATTTCCTCCTCTCGAAACTGTAACTGTAAATCCGCCATTTGTTCAGGCGACAAGCAAGAGTCAACACAGCTGATTGCCTCCTCTTGATTTGTGGGGTTGGATGAAGTAAAGAGCTTCCGATAGTATTTAGAGACAGCAACCGAAACCGCCTCACCTAACCTCCAGTTGCCCAACTCATCACGAATCTTGTAGATGGTGTTGTTTTTCTTTCGACTAGAAGCTTTATGATGGAAAAATTTGGTATTACAGTCTCCTTCTTTAAGCCAATCTGCTCGAGAACGTTGTTTCCACATTGTTTCATCCTTAAAAAGGAGATTTTCCAGCTCCAAATTTAGAGAAGAAATGGCCCTGTTCGTGCCCTCAGAGACAGGTTCGTCTTGAAGAATTTTTTAGGGCTGTCATATTGTCCTTAATGTGACGACAACCGATGTTGTGAAACGTCCAAGACTTGAGATTCACTCCACACGCATCAATCTTACCCATCAGACCTGACTAAGCAGCGCCAAAACGAGGCCAAGAGGAGATAACAGTGTCACGACCCAATTTCATGGATCGCGACCAGCGCTAGGGTATGGGTATGGTTGTACCAAAACCCGTAGCAAGCCTTGCGGAAAACTATCAATCAGATAAACCTGCAGAAAATCCAATGCTCGGGGCAACCGAGACTCTAACTTAAACTAACAGTTTAAATATAAGTACTATCATTAAATAAATATAACCAGAGTTAAACAATATTAATGCCAAAGCATAAAAGAAAGCCAGTCGGACAAATCCGACAAACAGATTAGAATAATATAGACTTCTAATTTACTACTGCGGTCTAAGAATAAAAGTAGTTTGACAATTTATTAAAAAGACAATAAACCTCCGAGGGATAAAGATTCGGAGATCTGCAGACTCGCTCAAAATAATAAACCTAGAAAATTTGGGAAAACAACGGGGTCAGATATACTAAGATGAGTTCGCAATACTATTTACATTTATTAAGTTTAAAACCCTTAAATCAAAACCTTTTATACTAATATAATATGATTATGAAATAACAGTATTGAAATGATCCCAGCGTAAGTATGACATAGCATACTGAAAAAAAAAACCCAAAGTGGACGGGAACAAATCCTCGTCAAATTACCAGCGTAAGCAAGACCTTAGTCTGCCGATCCCAGAGTACTTACCGGTGCACACAGTCTCGATACAAGCCTATCAAGTAGCTCGTTTCAATCCAGATCCATAATCGCTTAAAACAATTCGAAAACATTTATAATACTAAAATAAATTGTGGTACTTAATAAAGCGGTAAATAGCACTACAAACTCACTGCTTGCTTATCCACGTGAATCTTGGCAAACAGCTAATCCTGCGTAGACTCCGAAGCACGAGCAGTCGACGGGTCTAAAACAATATATAAGTTAAACTCCATTCAACCCCTAACTCTAAGAATACTAGACACCACATAGGACTAGCACAATATCGAGCCAAGCATAAACGTAGCAAGAATAGAATGAACAATTAATCACGTAATGACCCGAGTCAAAATGAATCACATCGAGTAATACAATACTCAAATAATTAAACAAAGTCTATTGGGTTTCCGCTTTAAAATCCGTTCCGAAAAATATTACTTAATAATAAATAAATAATAACTTAAATACATTTCCTCAAATATTGGGTTAGCCGAGTTACCAATAACTACCAAGCTACCTCACATGTCGGGTGATCCAAGTCTAACCCGACCCAAAATATTTTATCAAAATATAAACCGGCGTTTATAATTCTCAAAATCCCCTTGATAAAATAAGTGTAATCATACCCAATTATAAACCATAGTTTATAATTATAAAATCAATTTTGGTAAAATAATAAATCAATATTTAAAACGGAACCCAATATCTTTAACTTCAAGTAAGCCGAGTTACAATCAAAAACTTAATCATTTTAAGTTTATAAAAGTTTAGGGACTAAACTGTACTTTAGCCAATTAGGGACTAAACTGTACTTTAGCCACTAAAGGACTAAACTGTACTTTAGCCACTTAAGGACTAAACTGTACTTTAGCCAATTTGATATTTAAAATCAAATTAATTACTCTAGTTTATAATTAAAACAAAATATAAGTTACTAATCAAAATCCACTTAATTAAGTTATAAAATAAGTTCAACGGCTAAATTGCAATTTAACCAATTTCATGCCAAATTGATATTCGAAATTAAATATAAATATTTTTGTTTCTTATTCAAAACAAATATTAGTTAATAACAATTAACCTAATCAAATAAATTTAAGAATTTTCGAGGGTTAAATTGTAACTTAGCCACTTTGGTATTTGAAAACAAATATAATTACCCGAGTAATTATATTAACCTAAGTTTGTAAAATGTTTATCCTTTACGATAAATTCTTTTTAAAATCATAATAAAAACCAATTATTAAGCAAACAAGGGATAAAACTAACTTTAAGCATTTATTGGATTTAAGTAAAACATTTTGGTGATTACAATAGCTATTTTGCCATCCTCTTTAATTAAAGAAACCAAACCAATTTGATCATGCCATTAACAGCGCCATTGTTAGACCTTAAACAAGTAACCAAATTCCCGCCAAGAACAAAGCTCAAAATACAAGCAGTAAACCCAAAATTCCCTTAAACTCATAAACTCTTTACTAAACCCAAATAATCCTTACTCAAAGAAGCATGTATGCACTGTATTCATAAGCAAAACAAAGGTCTAACAATGGCGGATAATCAATCAAAACAACCCATCCGGCGATTCACACAACACAATAACACGGCTCAATCAATTCAGTTAATCAATCCTAACAATCATGAATGCTAATAACCATAACAAAAATCATGATCATGGCCCAAGATAATGAAAAGATTCGGCAGAAAACAAACTTCACAAAAACAGATTTCATAACCTTAAAACGGAAACCGTACGGCGATTGAAACGGGATCGATAGCGTACCGTTCAACGAAAACAAGGTGGGGGATCGAAGGCACACGAGACTAGAACGCCTGAGATCAAGCGGAATCAATTTTGATCTAGAAACGAGAGAGAACGATCAAAAATACGGAAAGCCGTTCAAAACCAAAAACTGAAATCAAAGACAAACCATACCGATAATTTTTCTCAAACTTTGGGAGCGATAACGATCAACGATTTCTCAGCGAAAATGGGAGATGATGGAGGCTAGAGTTTATTTGTAGCATGAAGAATGAAGTAGAGTTAAAGTTTAGGTATTTAAGTAGGTCGATTAGGTTAGAAACGGGTGACAAATATACCCCCCCGCACTGGTATAGCTGTTCTCGAACGAGAACAGCAATTTAAAGCTGGTTCTCGTTCGAGAACCCTGGTCTCGAACGAGACCAGGCTTTAAACACTGAGTTCTCGTTCGAGAATTGGAATTCTCGAACGAGACTCAGCTAAATTGTTGGTGTCTCGTTCGAGAATTCCAATTCTCGAACGAGACTATTCGAAAAAGAGTCAGGTCTCTTTTGAGACCTGATTCGCGAAAGTGGTTCAACCTTTTTGGTTGAACCACAAGAATAAGGGAACTAGTCGCGAACCTAAAAATCGAACCGGACCAAAATTTAATTTACGAATTGAACCGTCAAACCGAAGAAGTCTCAATTAATTTCCAAAAACACATTAGAAAGATTTGAAAATTTTCCGGGATATTACATCCTCCCCAACTAATTATAAATTCGTCCTCGAATTTAAAACCCAAATCATCGACGTACCACATAACATAAAATTACACGTACAGCTGGACAAAATGTAAAAAGACGATAAGGAAACGCATCTACAAGATACCCAAAGTAAACAGAGACAACAAAAACAACAACACTACAAACGACTTTTGTCATTAAAGAATAGTTCTCAACCAAGAAACCAACCCCACGGTAATCAAAGGTATACCATGCTCAACGACATACGCACACGCGTAAGAAAACTCAACAGGTTGTCAATTGAAACAACTCAAAACCTTCAGTTGCAAAACCGAGCACACTCAGAGGTCACCAAATTACCGACACATCTTCCACTAGGCATAAACGAAAATGCAACTCTAAGTGAGATCAACTAAGATAAAACAAATTCTACTACACCACACTCGGCTGATATACCTAGGATAATAAAGAACAAATTTCGAATCTCAAAACTGACTTTGATTCGCAATATAAGCGATCACAACACACATAAGTACCAATTCCTGTTTCTAACAATTTGGTGCTCCAACTATTAGTAACACAATTATTTACTGAAAGTCACAATTACTCTATACCAGAGTGGCTTCCAAAACCAGCTCAAAACTCATCATTATAAAATCCTCAATGTCAAACACACGATTAAGCGCCAAGCTCAACTATAGTTTTATAATTCCAAATCTTTTGTCTCGAACAAAAACAATAACATTGCAAACATCGCTGACAAAATCTATTTTCTAAAACACTTACTCACTTCCACTTATAGCATCTCTACATTAAAATTATTGATAACTAAACCCAATAAACTTCAGATAGTATTTCGGTTCCATAACAAAACTATAATAATCATCCAATCCCGATGATTCATAGCAATTCGATAATACTATTAACTTGTGAATCATAAAGCACAAGACGCATACCGAATTTCCCAAGCAAACGTGAACTTGACTCATAATGAGAAACTCTAGATTAGTAATAAACAAACTCAATTGTAATAATTTCTTCAGTCATTTAGAAACATAATGCCCCAACTAAGCTGAACATCGACTGCATCTGACTACTCAAAATTTTTGTCTCTCACAACGAGGGTTCAACCATGATCAAACGATATACAAACATTACAATTATACTATGAATTAACAAAATCGATCAACCAATCATGGTTGTCGAAACCTACTAACCGCGATTCTCGATTCTCAAATCATCTATCTCATATAACCAAATCGAACTCAAATTCTTAAATTATTCAATCAATTGACTATAACATCGTATACAACGATAGATCAATTCGACCAGTTTACTACGACCGGATTGTCAGTTATGCTCGAAACTAACTCATGTGGGTATAAAATCTTTTAATACCAAATATTTTATATACAGAAAAATTTCTACTTTGTTTAAAAGACTCCACGTCTTACACCTCCTTTTTCATTCGAAATTGAAATACTTTTACCGTTAAAAAACCATCGGTTTTCCAAACCCTTGAAAAATTTCTAAAACCTCCACATTTAAATCCTAAATTTCCTCTTACTCTCCAATACATTTGTAAATCTATAAAACAGGTTCAATTGACAAAATTTATGTTCTTTTTAATTCAAACTTGTTAAAAACTTTTTAAATAGTCTATACTTTGCAGGCCAAAAGTGGCAAAATCCTCTGTATTTAAAATACACATTGATCTTTCAAACATCCCACAATTTTAAATTGCTTCTAAATTTTTTCAAACAAAAACACAAATTGAAGAAATCGTTTAAGCGAAAAATTTATTATCTCTTTTTAAATCAATTTTGACAAAATTTCTCCCTTTCCTCAGAAAAGTAAAATCAGCAATATAAATTCCTTGTTTATAAACATTCCTTTTATCAATTCACCAAAATACTTTGGACAATTTTAAATCTGGAAAGATAAAGTTTTGTTTAAAACAAAAATATAGTGTATATACACTCATGGAGCATAACCAACATTCTAAATCCATAAATCCTTAATTAACATGAAGCTTTCTATTCTAAAATACACTATACCGCTCTTAGCACAATTATATCTCGAGCGCAACCTAAAAATCATTCTTACTCATTCCACAAAATTCTGATTCTACAGACCAATCGTTCACAACGTAAATGTCCAATAATCATCACCATCATCACAGAGTATTTGTCTAGCTACCTTTCAGTAACGGTTTCAAAATCATTTGAAATCCAACAACTTTATAAATAAATGTATCACAAAGTGACTCGCGAGTTTATTTCAAAACATCTTTCTCAAAACAATTTATCGATAAAATCCATTTTACATAATTGTGCGCCAGGGTGATGACATCTCTCATCCCCAAAGAGTTGCATCCAACCCTAATCATATCAATGCACGTGATGCATGTACTATTATGCATGTATCAATTATTAATTTATCTTTTTATTTAGTGAACATTCTCAATGCTCAATGCAATCCTATTTGTGACATTTAAAATGCATGTTCATGGTATGTCTGGGCATAATTACGTGTTAAAAATATTTCAAATATTTTAACATATCAACCTTTGAAATCCATTTCTCAATAAAACATTTGCTAGACGTTACACTCTGTGAGATGTGCACTCGATAACCTCAAAATATTTCTCAATTTCCTTACTTGCAACCTAGTAACACTAAATGCTACAAACAACTCCTCTTAACAACTTCATTACCTGAGCATCCAACTAACCTCAACCCAAACTGAAACTTATTCCTAAAGAAATAACACATCAATACGTTCCTACAAACTTTATCGCCAGCTCTCGCATCGCATCATTATACTTGATGAAAACACCAGTGTATCATTACACCGATCTATCTTCTCGGTTTAGAATTTTCACTATCCATTCTAGGATAACTAGAAACCATTAGCCAATCCAAGGGAATATTTCCCTCCTCTACCTTGATGTCGAAACCCAAGGATTTCGATCTAAACCGTAATATAGAAAACTCAGCTTATCCCCAGTTGATATTATATCAAAACAGGGTCTGAACAAAAATCTGACTCACAATCAAACCAAAAATCAGGTATTTACCATAACCGTATGAAATAAATCATCCCCCACGTGCTACTTCGCACGAATAGATGAAACAAAACAATTAACTTAATCCGACATGTAAGCGAATTATACCACCCAAATCAGAACCAAAAATATTGTGATTGCTACAAATCATAAACCACATAAGTGTTGCCATTAAGCAAAAATTTACCCAAGCATACTTAAATGACAAAACAGGACATGCCACAATATTTTTGAAATCTCACTTTAAAATTACCATGTAATTATATCATCCTTTAAAAATCATGCTTCAAAATTAGTTTTGAAATTTAAAGTCGAATACGAAAACTCCCAAGTTTTGTTGAACCCCTCTGTTAAAACAAAATCACAATTTGTAAAAGTCTCTTCTTATTAATCAGTTGCTTTAAAACGAATACCCAAGTATCTCAAACCATAAAATCATCGAGGTAGCCGAGTCATTACAACTACCAAGCTCAACTCCTAAATTTGGGTGATCCCAGTCGAACCCAAAGCAACCGTTTATAAAATGTAGGCTTAACCCATATAAAGGTCCCTGTACTTTACACATTTTTTCCCGTAAGTCCTTATACTTCATTTTTGTATTATTTGATCCCTCTACTTACCTATTTTTGATTTTCAGGTCCTTTATGAGTTTTTTTCGGTCCTTTTGTATGACTGGAGGAAACAAAAATTGTAAGTAGAGGGACTTGAGGAAACAAAAATTGTAAGTAGAGGGACTGGAAAAAACTCACGAAGGACCTGAAAATCAAAAATAGGTAAGTAGAGGGACCAGATGATACAAAAATGAAGTATAAGGACCTATGGAAAAAAAAGTGTTAAGTACAGGGACCTCTACATGGGTTTGGCCTAAAATGTATTCAAAATATTTGTAAATTCGGAAAAATATTTTAATCCAATTTCCACCCTTTCAAATTTGGGAGCTCAACTTAACCCAACCGCTAAACAGTAATTTAAAAACTCAAGTGAGAAATCTTTAATCTCCAACATTTATTCCTTAAATCCCAAAAATTTAAAAGGCTGACATACTACAACATGGTAAAATAATTTCATCGCTAAATTCTTAAAACAATGGCTTATCTCATAAAATATCATTTTGAATTTATCGCTTGTTAACACCAAACCAAACATAATATTTCAAAATACAAGAATTTCTTTTTACTGGTAACTCAATCAAAAATCAAACCTTTTAAGAATTTAAAATCAAACTTCTCTTATGATTTTGTGTCGAAACACAAATCAGATAAAACAATATTCCCAATGAAAATCTTTAAATCAACATGTGGTCAAACAATGCATGACAATCAAAACACGTTTTAAGGTTTAACCCAAAACCTCTTTAATTGAAAAACCCAGGCTAACGCCCAACATACGATCACATTTAAAATCAACAATTGAGGCCAAAGCCAAGATGTACTTTATTAACAAGGCAAAAGCAGTTCAACGCATCACGTAAAATAACTGTAACATTACCATATATTCTAAATCGTTTTAGGCATAAACGACAAGTTTTATCAAACAACATCATACCCAAGTATGAGTTTTTAGGAAAATTTACCAACCTGTGATTTCCCGAGAAATCGAAAGCAATTATGATCAGCCAAGTGAAATAATCTCAACATGATAAAACACAGCAATTAACATCCAAGTGAAATAAATTGTCAATCAAAACATCAATACCAATTAAGGACTGACAGACATCACCTATAGGATGTAGGCTGAAGGTTTGAAAACAAATGATGACGTTTTAAAAGACAAGACATGAATCCTAATTCCGCAGTAGTTCCTAAGACACGATATCAACTTATCATGCCAAAAACACATAACAATTAACATGCATAAGGCCTTGGTTTGAAACCAAAGCTCTGATACCAAGTTTTTCACGACCCAATTTCATGGATCGCGACCGGCGCTAGGGTATGGGTATGGTTGTACCAAAACCCGTAGCAAGCCTTGCGGAAAACCATCAATCAGATAAACCTGCAGAAAATCCAATGCTCGGGGCAACCGAGACTCCAACTTAAACTAACAGTTTAAATATAAGTACTATCATTAAATAAATATAACCAGAGTTAAACAATATTAATGCCAAAGCATAAAAGAAAGCCAGTCAGACAAATCCGACAAACAGACTAGAATAATATAGACTTCTAATTTACTACTGCGGTCTAAGAATAAAAGTAGTTTGACAATTTATTAAAAAGACAATAAACCTCCGAGGGATAAAGATTCGGAGATCTGCAGACTCGCTCAAAATAATAAACCTAGAAAATTTGGGAAAACAACGGGGTCAGATATACTGAGATGAGTTCGCAATACTATTTACATTTATTAAGTTTAAAACCCTTAAATCAAAACCTTTTATACTAATATAATATGATTATGAAATAACAGTATTGAAATGATCCCAGCGTAAGTATGACATAGCATACTGAAAAAAAAAACCCAAAGTGGACGGGAACAAATCCTCGTCAAATTACCAGCGTAAGCAAGACCTTAGTCTGCCGATCCCAGAGTACTTACCGGTGCACACAGTCTCGATACAAGCCTATCAAGTAGCTCGTTTCAATCCAGATCCATAATCGCTTAAAACAATTCGAAAACATTTATAATACTAAAATAAATTGTGGTACTTAATAAAGCGGTAAATAGCACTACAAACTCACTGCTTGCTTATCCACGTGAATCTTGGCAAACAGCTAATCCTGCGTAGACTCCGAAGCACGAGCAGTCGACGGGTCTAAAACAATATATAAGTTAAACTCCATTCAACCCCTAACTCTAAGAATACTAGACACCACATAGGACTAGCACAATACCGAGCCAAGCATAAACGTAGCAAGAATAGAATGAACAATTAATCACGTAATGACCCGAGTCAAAATGAATCACATCGAGTAATACAATACTCAAATAATTAAACAAAGTCTATTGGGTTTCCGCTTTAAAATCCGTTCCGAAAAATATTACTTAATAATAAATAAATAATAACTTAAATACATTTCCTCAAATATTGGGTTAGCCGAGTTACCAATAACTACCAAGCTACCTCACATGTCGGGTGATCCAAGTCTAACCCGACCCAAAATATTTTATCAAAATATAAACCGGCGTTTATAATTCTCAAAATCCCCTTGATAAAATAAGTGTAATCATACCCAATTATAAACCATAGTTTATAATTATAAAATCAATTTTGGTAAAATAATAAATCAATATTTAAAACGGAACCCAATATCTTTAACTTCAAGTAAGCCGAGTTACAATCAAAAACTTAATCATTTTAAGTTTATAAAAGTTTAGGGACTAAACTGTACTTTAGCCAATTAGGGACTAAACTGTACTTTAGCCACTAAAGGACTAAACTGTACTTTAGCCACTTAAGGACTAAACTGTACTTTAGCCAATTTGATATTTAAAATCAAATTAATTACTCTAGTTTATAATTAAAACAAAATATAAGTTACTAATCAAAATCCACTTAATTAAGTTATAAAATAAGTTCAACGGCTAAATTGCAATTTAACCAATTTCATGCCAAATTGATATTCGAAATTAAATATAAATATTTTTGTTTCTTATTCAAAACAAATATTAGTTAATAACCATTAACCTAATCAAATAAATTTAAGAATTTTCGAGGGTTAAATTGTAACTTAGCCACTTTGGTATTTGAAAACAAATATAATTACCCGAGTAATTATATTAACCTAAGTTTGTAAAATGTTTATCCTTTACGATAAATTCTTTTTAAAATCATAATAAAAACCAATTATTAAGCAAACAAGGGATAAAACTAACTTTAAGCATTTATTGGATTTAAGTAAAACATTTTGGTGATTACAATAGCTATTTTGCCATCCTCTTTAATTAAAGAAACCAAACCAATTTGATCATGCCATTAACAGCGCCATTGTTAGACCTTAAACAAGTAACCAAATTCCCGCCAAGAACAAAGCTCAAAATACAAGCAGTAAACCCAAAATTCCCTTAAACTCATAAACTCTTTACTAAACCCAAATAATCCTTACTCAAAGAAGCATGTATGCACTGTATTCATAAGCAAAACAAAGGTCTAACAATGGCGGATAATCAATCAAAACAACCCATCCGGCGATTCACACAACACAATAACACGGCTCAATCAATTCAGTTAATCAATCCTAACAATCATGAATGCTAATAACCATAACAAAAATCATGATCATGGCCCAAGATAATGAAAAGATTCGGCAGAAAACAAACTTCACAAAAACAGATTTCATAACCTTAAAACGGAAACCGTACGGCGATTGAAACGGGATCGATAGCGTACCGTTCAACGAAAACAAGGTGGGGGATCGAAGGCACACGAGACTAGAACGCCTGAGATCAAGCGGAATCAATTTTGATCTAGAAACGAGAGAGAACGATCAAAAATACGGAAAGCCGTTCAAAACCAAAAACTGAAATCAAAGACAAACCATACCGATAATTTTTCTCAAACTTTGGGAGCGATAACGATCAACGATTTCTCAGCGAAAATGGGAGATGATGGAGGCTAGAGTTTATTTGTAGCATGAAGAATGAAGTAGAGTTAAAGTTTAGGTATTTAAGTAGGTCGATTAGGTTAGAAACGGGTGACAAATATACCCCCCCGCACTGGTATAGCTGTTCTCGAACGAGAACAGCAATTTAAAGCTGGTTCTCGTTCGAGAACCCTGGTCTCGAACGAGACCAGGCTTTAAACACTGAGTTCTCGTTCGAGAATTGGAATTCTCGAACGAGACCAGGCTTTAAACACTGAGTTCTCGTTCGAGAATTGGAATTCTCGAACGAGACTCAGCTAAATTGTTGGTGTCTCGTTCGAGAATTCCAATTCTCGAACGAGACTATTCGAAAAAGAGTCAGGTCTCTTTTGAGACCTGATTCGCGAAAGTGGTTCAACCTTTTTGGTTGAACCACAAGAATAAGGGAACTAGTCGCGAACCTAAAAATCGAACCGGACCAAAATTTAATTTACGAATTGAACCGTCAAACCGAAGAAGTCTCAATTAATTTCCAAAAACACATTAGAAAGATTTGAAAATTTTCCGGGATATTACATCCTCCCCAACTAATTATAAATTCGTCCTCGAATTTAAAACCCAAATCATCGACGTACCACATAACATAAAATTACACGTACAGCTGGACAAAATGTAAAAAGACGATAAGGAAACGCATCTACAAGATACCCAAAGTAAACAGAGACAACAAAAACAACAACACTACAAACGACTTTTGTCATTAAAGAATAGTTCTCAACCAAGAAACCAACCCCACGGTAATCAAAGGTATACCATGCTCAACGACATACGCACACGCGTAAGAAAACTCAACAGGTTGTCCCTTGGAATAACTTAAAACCTTCAGTTGCAAAACCGAGCACACTCAGAGGTCACCAAATTACCGACACATCTTCCACTAGGCATAAACGAAAATGCAACTCTAAGTGAGATCAACTAAGATAAAACAAATTCTACTACACCACACTCGGCTGATATACCTAGGATAATAAAGAACAAATTTCGAATCTCAAAACTGACTTTGATTCGCAATATAAGCGATCACAACACACATAAGTACCAATTCCTGTTTCTAACAATTTGGTGCTCCAACTATTAGTAACACAATTATTTACTGAAAGTCACAATTACTCTATACCAGAGTGGCTTCCAAAACCAGCTCAAAACTCATCATTATAAAATCCTCAATGTCAAACACACGATTAAGCGCCAAGCTCAACTATAGTTTTATAATTCCAAATCTTTTGTCTCGAACAAAAACAATAACATTGCAAACATCGCTGACAAAATCTATTTTCTAAAACACTTACTCACTTCCACTTATAGCATCTCTACATTAAAATTATTGATAACTAAACCCAATAAACTTCAGATAGTATTTCGGTTCCATAACAAAACTATAATAATCATCCAATCCCGATGATTCATAGCAATTCGATAATACTATTAACTTGTGAATCATAAAGCACAAGACGCATACCGAATTTCCCAAGCAAACGTGAACTTGACTCATAATGAGAAACTCTAGATTAGTAATAAACAAACTCAATTGTAATAATTTCTTCAGTCATTTAGAAACATAATGCCCCAACTAAGCTGAACATCGACTGCATCTGACTACTCAAAATTTTTGTCTCTCACAACGAGGGTTCAACCATGATCAAACGATATACAAACATTACAATTATACTATGAATTAACAAAATCGATCAACCAATCATGGTTGTCGAAACCTACTAACCGCGATTCTCGATTCTCAAATCATCTATCTCATATAACCAAATCGAACTCAAATTCTTAAATTATTCAATCAATTGACTATAACATCGTATACAACGATAGATCAATTCGACCAGTTTACTACGACCGGATTGTCAGTTATGCTCGAAACTAACTCATGTGGGTATAAAATCTTTTAATACCAAATATTTTATATACAGAAAAATTTCTACTTTGTTTAAAAGACTCCACGTCTTACACCTCCTTTTTCATTCGAAATTGAAATACTTTTACCGTTAAAAAACCATCGGTTTTCCAAACCCTTGAAAAATTTCTAAAACCTCCACATTTAAATCCTAAATTTCCTCTTACTCTCCAATACATTTGTAAATCTATAAAACAGTTCAATTGACAAAATTTATGTTCTTTTTAATTCAAACTTGTTAAAAACTTTTTAAATAGTCTATACTTTGCAGGCCAAAAGTGGCAAAATCCTCTGTATTTAAAATACACATTGATCTTTCAAACATCCCACAATTTTAAATTGCTTCTAAATTTTTTCAAACAAAAACACAAATTGAAGAAATCGTTTAAGCGAAAAATTTATTATCTCTTTTTAAATCAATTTTGACAAAATTTCTCCCTTTCCTCAGAAAAGTAAAATCAGCAATATAAATTCCTTGTTTATAAACATTCCTTTTATCAATTCACCAAAATACTTTGGACAATTTTAAATCTGGAAAGATAAAGTTTTGTTTAAAACAAAAATATAGTGTATATACACTCATGGAGCATAACCAACATTCTAAATCCATAAATCCTTAATTAACATGAAGCTTTCTATTCTAAAATACACTATACCGCTCTTAGCACAATTATATCTCGAGCGCAACCTAAAAATCATTCTTACTCATTCCACAAAATTCTGATTCTACAGACCAATCGTTCACAACGTAAATGTCCAATAATCATCACCATCATCACAGAGTATTTGTCTAGCTACCTTTCAGTAACGGTTTCAAAATCATTTGAAATCCAACAACTTTATAAATAAATGTATCACAAAGTGACTCGCGAGTTTATTTCAAAACATCTTTCTCAAAACAATTTATCGATAAAATCCATTTTACATAATTGTGCGCCAGGGTGATGACATCTCTCATCCCCAAAGAGTTGCATCCAACCCTAATCATATCAATGCACGTGATGCATGTACTATTATGCATGTATCAATTATTAATTTATCTTTTTATTTAGTGAACATTCTCAATGCTCAATGCAATCCTATTTGTGACATTTAAAATGCATGTTCATGGTATGTCTGGGCATAATTACGTGTTAAAAATATTTCAAATATTTTAACATATCAACCTTTGAAATCCATTTCTCAATAAAACATTTGCTAGACGTTACACTCTGTGAGATGTGCACTCGATAACCTCAAAATATTTCTCAATTTCCTTACTTGCAACCTAGTAACACTAAATGCTACAAACAACTCCTCTTAACAACTTCATTACCTGAGCATCCAACTAACCTCAACCCAAACTGAAACTTATTCCTAAAGAAATAACACATCAATACGTTCCTACAAACTTTATCGCCAGCTCTCGCATCGCATCATTATACTTGATGAAAACACCAGTGTATCATTACACCGATCTATCTTCTCGGTTTAGAATTTTCACTATCCATTCTAGGATAACTAGAAACCATTAGCCAATCCAAGGGAATATTTCCCTCCTCTACCTTGATGTCGAAACCCAAGGATTTCGATCTAAACCGTAATATAGAAAACTCAGCTTATCCCCAGTTGATATTATATCAAAACAGGGTCTGAACAAAAATCTGACTCACAATCAAACCAAAAATCAGGTATTTACCATAACCGTATGAAATAAATCATCCCCCACGTGCTACTTCGCACGAATAGATGAAACAAAACAATTAACTTAATCCGACATGTAAGCGAATTATACCACCCAAATCAGAACCAAAAATATTGTGATTGCTACAAATCATAAACCACATAAGTGTTGCCATTAAGCAAAAATTTACCCAAGCATACTTAAATGACAAAACAGGACATGCCACAATATTTTTGAAATCTCACTTTAAAATTACCATGTAATTATATCATCCTTTAAAAATCATGCTTCAAAATTAGTTTTGAAATTTAAAGTCGAATACGAAAACTCCCAAGTTTTGTTGAACCCCTCTGTTAAAACAAAATCACAATTTGTAAAAGTCTCTTCTTATTAATCAGTTGCTTTAAAACGAATACCCAAGTATCTCAAACCATAAAATCATCGAGGTAGCCGAGTCATTACAACTACCAAGCTCAACTCCTAAATTTGGGTGATCCCAGTCGAACCCAAAGCAACCGTTTATAAAATGTAGGCTTAACCCATATAAAGGTCCCTGTACTTTACACATTTTTTCCCGTAAGTCCTTATACTTCATTTTTGTATTATTTGATCCCTCTACTTACCTATTTTTGATTTTCTGGTCCTTTATGAGTTTTTTTCGGTCCTTTTGTATGACTGGAGGAAACAAAAATTGTAAGTAGAGGGACTTGAGGAAACAAAAATTGTAAGTAGAGGGACTGGAAAAAACTCACGAAGGACCTGAAAATCAAAAATAGGTAAGTAGAGGGACCAGATGATACAAAAATGAAGTATAAGGACCTATGGAAAAAAAAGTGTTAAGTACAGGGACCTCTACATGGGTTTGGCCTAAAATGTATTCAAAATATTTGTAAATTCGGAAAAATATTTTAATCCAATTTCCACCCTTTCAAATTTGGGAGCTCAACTTAACCCAACCGCTAAACAGTAATTTAAAAACTCAAGTGAGAAATCTTTAATCTCCAACATTTATTCCTTAAATCCCAAAAATTTAAAAGGCTGACATACTACAACATGGTAAAATAATTTCATCGCTAAATTCTTAAAACAATGGCTTATCTCATAAAATATCATTTTGAATTTATCGCTTGTTAACACCAAACCAAACATAATATTTCAAAATACAAGAATTTCTTTTTACTGGTAACTCAATCAAAAATCAAACCTTTTAAGAATTTAAAATCAAACTTCTCTTATGATTTTGTGTCGAAACACAAATCAGATAAAACAATATTCCCAATGAAAATCTTTAAATCAACATGTGGTCAAACAATGCATGACAATCAAAACACGTTTTAAGGTTTAACCCAAAACCTCTTTAATTGAAAAACCCAGGCTAACGCCCAACATACGATCACATTTAAAATCAACAATTGAGGCCAAAGCCAAGATGTACTTTATTAACAAGGCAAAAGCAGTTCAACGCATCACGTAAAATAACTGTAACATTACCATATATTCTAAATCGTTTTAGGCATAAACGACAAGTTTTATCAAACAACATCATACCCAAGTATGAGTTTTTAGGAAAATTTACCAACCTGTGATTTCCCGAGAAATCGAAAGCAATTATGATCAGCCAAGTGAAATAATCTCAACATGATAAAACACAGCAATTAACATCCAAGTGAAATAAATTGTCAATCAAAACATCAATACCAATTAAGGACTGACAGACATCACCTATAGGATGTAGGCTGAAGGTTTGAAAACAAATGATGACGTTTTAAAAGACAAGACATGAATCCTAATTCCGCAGTAGTTCCTAAGACACGATATCAACTTATCATGCCAAAAACACATAACAATTAACATGCATAAGGCCTTGGTTTGAAACCAAAGCTCTGATACCAAGTTTTTCACGACCCAATTTCATGGATCGCGACCGGCGCTAGGGTATGGGTATGGTTGTACCAAAACCCGTAGCAAGCCTTGCGGAAAACCATCAATCAGATAAACCTGCAGAAAATCCAATGCTCGGGGCAACCGAGACTCCAACTTAAACTAACAGTTTAAATATAAGTACTATCATTAAATAAATATAACCAGAGTTAAACAATATTAATGCCAAAGCATAAAAGAAAGCCAGTCAGACAAATCCGACAAACAGACTAGAATAATATAGACTTCTAATTTACTACTGCGGTCTAAGAATAAAAGTAGTTTGACAATTTATTAAAAAGACAATAAACCTCCGAGGGATAAAGATTCGGAGATCTGCAGACTCGCTCAAAATAATAAACCTAGAAAATTTGGGGAAAAAACGGGGTCAGATATACTGAGATGAATTCGCAATACTATTTACATTTATTAAGTTTAAAACCCTTAAATCAAAACCTTTTATACTAATATAATATGATTATGAAATAACAGTATTGAAATGATCCCAGCGTAAGTATGACATAGCATACTGAAAAAAAACCCAAAGTGAACGGGAACAAATCCTCGTCAAATTACCAGCGTAAGCAAGACCTTAGTCTGCCGATCCCAGAGTACTTACCGGTGCACACAGTCTCGATACAAGCCTATCGAGTAGCTCGTTTCAATCCAGATCCATAATCGCTTAAAACAATTCGAAAACATTTATAATACTAAAATAAATTGTGGTACTTAATAAAGCGGTAAATAGCACTACAAACTCACTGCTTTCTTATCCACGTGAATCTTGGCAAACAGCTAATACTGCGTAGACTCCGAAGCACGAGCAGTCGACGGGTCTAAAACAATATATAAGTTAAACTCCATTCAACCCCTAACTCTAAGAATACTAGACACCACATAGGACTAGCACAATACCGAGCCAAGCATAAACGTAGCAAGAATAGAATGAACAATTAATCACGTAATGACCCGAGTCAAAATGAATCACATCGAGTAATACAATACTCAAATAATTAAGCAAAGTCTATTGGGTTTCCGCTTTAAAATCCGTTCCGAAAAATATTACTTAATAATAAATAAATAATAACTTAAATCCATTTCCTCAAATATTGGGTTAGCCGAGTTACCAATAACTACCAAGCTACCTCACATGTCGGGTGATCCAAGTCTAACCCGACCCAAAATATTTTATCAAAATATAAACCAGCGTTTATAATTCCTAAAATCCCCTTGATAAAATAAGTGTAATCATACCCAATTATAAACCATAGTTTATAATTATAAAATCAATTTTGATAAAATAATAAATCAATATTTAAAACGGAACCCAATATCTTTAACTTCAAGTAACCCGAGTTACAATCAAAAATTTAATCATTTTAAGTTTATAAAAGTTTAGGGAATAAACTGTACTTTAGCCAATTAGGGACTAAACTGTACTTTAGCCACTAAAGGACTAAACTGTACTTTAGCCACTTAAGGACTAAACTGTACTTTAGCCAATTTGATATTTAAAATCAAATTAATTACTCTAGTTTATAATTAAAACAAAATATAAGTTACTAATCAAAATCCACTTAATTAAGTTATAAAATAAGTTCAAGGGCTAAATTGCAATTTAACCAATTTCATGCCAAATTGATATTCGAAATTAAATATAAATATTTTTGTTTCTTATTCAAAACAAATATTAGTTAATAACCATTAACCTAATCAAATAAATTTAAGAATTTTCGAGGGTTAAATTGTAACTTAGCCACTTTGGTATTTGAAAACAAATATAATTACCCGAGTAATTATACTAACCTAAGTTTGTAAAATGTTTATCCTTTACGATAAATTCCTTTTAAAATCATAATGAAAACCAATTATTAAGCAAACAAGGGATAAAACTAACTTTAAGCATTTATTGGATTTAAGTAAAACATTTTGGTGATTACAATAGCTATTTAGCCATCCTTTTAATTAAAGAAACCAAACCAATTTGATCATACCATTAACAGCGCCATTGTTAGACCTTAAACAAGTAACCAAATTCCCGCCAAGAACAAAGCTCAAAATACAAGCAGTAAACCCAAAATTCCCTTAAACTCATAAACTCTTTACTAAACCCAAATAATCCTTACTCAAAGAAGCATGTATGCACTGTATTCATAAGCAAAACAAAGGTCTAACAATGGCGGATAATCAATCAAAACAACCCATCCGGCGATTCACACAACACAATAACACGGCTCAATCATTTCAGTTAATCAATCCTAACAATCATGAATGCTAATAACCATAACAAAAATCATGATCATGGCCCAAGAAAATGAAAAGATTCGGCAGAAAACAAACTTCACAAAAACAGATTTCATAACCTTAAAACGGAAACCGTACGGCGATTGAAACGAGATCGATAGCGTACCGTTCAACAAAAACGAGGTGGGGGATCGAAGGCACACGAGACTAGAACGCCTGAGATCAAGCGGAATCAATTTCGATCTAGAAACAAGAGAGAATAATCAAAAATACGGAAAGCCGTTCAAAACCAAAAACTGAAATCAAAGACAAACCATACCGATAATTTTTCTCAAACTTTGGGAGCGATAACGATCAACGATTTCTCAGCGAAAATGGGAGATGATGGAGGCTAGAGTTTATTTGTAGCATGAAAAATGAAGTAGAGTTAAAGTTTAGGTATTTAAGTAGGTCGATTAGGTTAGAAACGGGTGACAAAAATACCCCCCCTCCCCCCCCGCACTGGTATAGCTGTTCTCGAACGAGAACAGCAATTTAAAGCTGGTTCTCGTTCGAGAACCCTGGTCTCAAACGAGACCAGGCTTTAATTCTCGAACGAGACTCAGCTAAATTGCTGGTGTCTCGTTCGAGAATTCCAATTCTCGAACGAGACTATTCGAAAAAGAGTCAGGTCTCTTTTGAGATCTGATTCGCGATGGTGGTTCAACCTTTTCGGTTGAACCACAAGAATAAGGGAACTAGTCGCGAACCTAAAAATCGAACCGGACCAAAATTTAATTTACGAATTGAACCGTCAAACCGAAGAAGTCTCAATTAATTTCCGAAAACACATTAGAAACATTTGAAAATTTTCCGGGATATTACAAACAGCCTCTTCGAAGTTCTCATGTGTCATCCACATCTTTTCAAAATGGTAAGGGTTAGGGGATTTAATAGCAGCTTCGTTGAGAGTATTAAGAACTATAGGACAGTGATCAGATCTCTGTCTGGCTAAGTGAATAACTCGCGAACCCCAGTACAACTCTTGCCATTTGTCATTACCAAAGCACCTGTCAAGCTGAGCTTGAACGTTATGAGAGCCTTCACGCAAATTAGACCATGTAAACAAAACACCTTCACATCCTAGATCATCAATAGCACAATCATTAACTGCACTTCTGAAGCCATTGATTTTTCTTTGATCTCGAAGCCGACCCCCTGACTTTTCAGAATGAAACAAACACCTATTGAAATCCCCAAAGAGGAGCAACAGTTGATCAACATTCAAACAGATTTGTCGCCTAAGATCACAGGTACGACTCTTGTTAACTGATTCAGGCCAGCCGTATATTATCCATTTTTTTAAGTATTTAACATTGAAGAAAGAAGTTTAATTTCATGCTAAATATAATTTCATGTTATTTTTATGTGCTAAATTTAGCATAAAATATACAACTGCTCAATGCTAATCAGACAAACAGATTTTAGACTATTAATATACTATGTTTAAGAAGATGATAAACCTTCTAAAAAAAATAATAGACAAAATGCCATCATCATAAAAAAAAGATTAACTTTAGAAAGAGAAATAATTCATATTTCTAGGAATTCTGATATATAATCTTATCCATGTTGACATGAAATTATTGTCTATCCGGAAGATATTTTTATGTGTATAGACAATTAAAGTAGATACACTTGTCAACATTGTTATCTTTATATTTTTTTTGATCTGAAGTTATCTTAATCTCAATTTAAAGATATAATCATATTAGTAGATTTCATTATAGAAGTTTTCAAAACGTTAAAAATGTAATTATTCAATCCATCATATATATAAATAATTAGTATATATTATATAATAAACATAAGTGAATGATACCAATATAGAAAAACTTTATTTTTTTTATTAGTTATATTGTAGTGTCTTTACATACACAATATGATATTGGAATATTATAATTCCATCTAAAGTATTTTTAATAATGTTTCTCATGATGAAAAAAAAGGAGTTTATTTTGAGTAACAATCTTTTTAAGTAAACAAATTGATATGGATATTTTTGTGTGGCAGATGTAAGCTATCTAAAATTAATTTCAATATTCTAATTCCAGCCGACATCATCTATATGAAACATTGGTTATAACTTCTTTTTGGGGGCAGCTCACAATAGGATAAACCCAATTGTCATTTGCTTTGATGTGATTTTTTGAAGTGACTTAATTTATACCTTCAATTATACGATAGTCAATGACCTTTTAATATTTATTACATACATTCAAGTAAATCAATTAAAAAGGAATAATTTGCCAAAAAAAAATTCTAACATTTAATCAACTTAAAAAAAAGTGCTAATAAATTGAAATATTCCTTTTTCGTGAATTTTTAATGCACCACTTACCATATCCTTTTAACCGATAAATTAAGATACAAAAAAATAAAAACATAACCATCCAGAAGTCGATCTGGTGAATTGAAAATTTGACAATCTGAGTTAGATTATGTGCCTCTGAATTTCTGAACGTCTTATAAATTAGATGAAAGAAGTACAAAAGTAGTTATGACGATATCAAATATCTTCACAAATATCCCAATAAGAAAAAATAGAGTAACATTTGGAATCAATAGATGTGGACATTTGAAGGGCGTCGCCTTAAAAAAATACATTCTTCCATCCCATGTTGATAGTGCAATCTATCGCCTCACGAAGAGGAAGAAATTTTAAAATGTTTAGATCCCAAATAAATCTAACTATTGTTGAAAATCTGCCCCAATTTCTATGTGAGTGATCTTTAGTTAAAGCTGCCACTGCACCAAATTCTGTATCCTTGTGCACAATAGCATAAATGTTGATTTTAATAAGAGAAAAGGATCGTTTATGTCTATAGGATTAATCGAGCCCCTAACAGTCGAAAAGGTTCAAATATACTCTTAACGTCTTAAAATTTGAACAACCAAATCCCTATTTTGACCTATCAAATGAGACATTAGAGGTTTAGTTGTCATAATCGGAGGGCCTGCTTGTTCACTTTTTAAGACGTTAGGGGCATATTTGAATCTTTCCAGACGTTAAGGACTTGATCGTTGAGTCGAACCTTAGGGGCATAAATGACAGTTTTCCCTTTTAATAAATTCTAAAGGAGGAGCCATCATAGAGGAAGGGACTATATGTGGGATATCTTATTTTGGAAGGATTTATTGTCCATGAATTGAGTATGAGACTTTGAAAAATTACCTCTAGGACTGAAATTTTCTGATTCTTAAAAATGTAAGAATTTTTAAATTTTCAAATACGCTGGAGGATAAAGCAAATGATATAGTGGATGTCAAGGAAACATTCAGGTTAGAAAGATCTTGGCTAAATGTATACTTGGATTTCTGTACTTGTCGTCTTTTCTAATTTGGATCCCTGAACTAAAAAACATACATAGTAAATCCTTGCACTATAAAAAATGACCATAATAAGTCCTTCTGTCTTATTCTGTTAGAGAGTGAGACACACACGCTCTTCTCTGAGATTGGTGATATTTATACTATAAAATTTTACCAATTGGATCCTTACACTGTAATAATTTACTAATTGAATGCCTACACTTTTCATTTCCATCCTCTTCAACAACCTATTGTTCTATCAAAAAAAAACAACTTGCTGCCAGACCGCCGCTCCTTGCCGCCAGACCAACACTCCACTATCGGAACAACGCTCACCGCCGGAATACCTCGTTTGAGATCAGACGAAGAAGGAAATCTTCCTCGTCTAAACCCAGACGAAGAAGAATCACCTTTTTCGTCTGGGTTAAGTTCGTCTGGGAAGAAGTCTACTTTGTCTGGTACTCAGACGAAGAGATCTCTTTGTCTGAGTACTCACGCCATACAAAAAAGATGAAAATCTTCTTTGTTTGGGTGGTCCGGCTCTGTGAAAGGTTGGTTAGGAGGGAAGTGTTCTGACGACAAGGAAGATTGTCCAGCAGGTGGTGGAGGTCAATGGTGGTGACAGAAGAGGGTTGAAATGAACAAAAAATATATGATAGGGACTGAATTTCAAAAACAATTTAGTTTGGGGGCTCAATTTGGATGTTTTTTAGTGTAGGGATTCAATTTAAAAAAACAATTATAGTGCGGGGAGTCCATTACACATTTTGCATATGTTTGTTTTTAACATCATCCACGTTCCGTTAACTCGTTTAACGATAGGGACTTGAAATAGATGTTTTGATAGTGCAGAGATTTACTATGGATGTTTTTTAGTGAAGGGATCCAAATTAGAAAAGACGACAGTGCAGGGATCTGAATATGCGATTGGCCAAAGATCTTCCATAATACTCTTCTATGCCAATTAAAAAGATGGATATATTACTCTGAAGGCCTAATGACAAAAAAAGAAGTAAAGATCGCCAATTAAAGAGAGAGATACATTACTCTTAAGACCTAATGACAAAAAAAAAAGTAAAGATCGCCGATTAAAAGGATGGATATATTACTATTAAGGCCTAATGATAAAAAAAAAATCAAATCTTTATGACCTATTACAGTTTAAACCGATTTTTTTAGTTTTTATAATAATAATTAAATTATATTTTTTTTATTGTAATAATAGCCAAATTTGAATTTTTTTTATGCAAGTTTGACAACAAATTTAGTTATTATTGCAACAAAATATATAGTTTAGCTATTATTATAAAAAATAAAAAAATTGGTTTAAATTATAAAAAGTTATAAATGTTTGTCTTTTTTCGCCATTAGGTCTACTTCTAATGAATGGAACGAAAGTAGTGCTGCAAACTAAATTTGTTGGGCACACTGGCAGTAGAATAAAAGGTGAAAAATAGACTATTTTTATCATAATATGAACATTTTTAATTTGATTTTAATCTTTGATTCAGCAAAGCATCATCTAAGATGTCTCCAAATTAATTTGGTATATTGGCCATTAATGTCTCCATAGTTTTCAAAAGATTTTGGACTGTGGAAATATCATTTGTCGAGTCTTTTGAAAAGATAAATGTATCATCTTCAAAAAGGATGTGAGTAATTGGATGACATAATCTATTTAGGTTGATTCCAGATAAGATTCGTGATTGGGCAGCTGCATTAAGTAAGTGACTACTTGTCTCAAATCCTTTAAAAGGGTAAAATAACCATGATTTTAACCATTGATATAGATAGAATAAGATACATAAGAAATACATTCCATAATCAATCCTATGAATTGAGAATTAAATCTCCAAGCAAAAAGGATTGATTTACGAAAAGACCATTGAAGTCTATCATACACTTTACTATCATTCAATTTTAGTGCCTTCAAAATGATATATGATTGAATTAAGTGTTTGAGTTTTTATTTTATAGGCTTAATCACAAAAAAATGTCAAACCTTTACGTCTTGTGTCAGTTATAGCTAAACAGTTTAAAATCACCAGATTTAGCAAATTTTGCTATATGCTGTTTTTTTTTCATCCATTTTTGAATCGAACAGAATTTGTTGCCTACATGTCATGCATGTTACTTCCAACTCAGCAAATTAGCTGACATGGCAACATCTCAAAAAATGCCAATTCTTTACTTTTTGTGTCAGTTATAGTCAAACCTTTCAAAATTACCAGATTTAGCCAATTTTACTATATACTGTTTCTTTTTTTTAGCTATTATTAAATCGAACCAGATTTATTACCTCCATGTCGTCCATGTCACTTTCCACCGAGACCAGTTATAGTCAAACCTTTCAAAATTAGCAGAGCAGATATTCTCCTTCTCAGGCAAGAAGGAGCATATCTGCTCTGCTCCTTCTTAGGCGAGAAGGAGCAGAGCAGATTTTCTCCTCCTTCGGCGGTAGTCTTGGTGGCGGCGGGTCTTGAAGGCTGCAGATTTCGAGATAATTAAGATTTATTTCAATAAAATATATTTTAAATTAATTTAATAAATTTATTATTAAAATTTAGTTTTAATTATATTTTAAGTTTTTAGTTATTTAAAAAATATTAATTATTTTTAAATATAAAAAATATTAAATTTTATGATGTCCGTTCGAATTTTATGATTTTTTATTTAATTCATTTGTTTAATAAAATATTAATTATATATCCATTACTTATTAAATGAAACAAAATTAATATTAATTTTTTAATATATAGGAGTTTTGGTAATTAATTAATTATTATTTGATTTAGTTGGATTTGATTTTGTTTGGTTTAATATTTGGTTTGGTTAAGTTGGATTAGTGGTTTGCGATGTTGCCATGTCAGCTTATTTGCTGAGTTAGAAGTGACGTGGATGACATGAAGTTAACAAATACAGTTCGATTTAAAAATGGCCGAAAAGGAAACAGAATATAGCAAAAAATCTAATGATTTTGAAAGGTTTGGCTATAACTAAAGGTTTGACATTTTTTGGGATGTTGCCATGTTAGCTAGTTTGCTGAGTTGGAAGTGACATGGATGACATATAGGCAACAAATCCGATTCGATTCAAAAATGGCTGGAAAAAAAAAAGAATATAGAAAAATTGGCTAAATCTTGTGATTTAAAAATAATTGAGTACAACTAACACAAGATGTAAAGATTTGGCATTTTTGGTGATTAAGCCTAATTTATTGTTGTCGAATGTGAAGCTAATTTTGCTAAGTTGAATTATTATTAAAGATTATTTTATTAGCTTATTAATTATTGAATCTGTATTTTAATCGGAATTACTTGCGGAGTTTTAGACGTTGCGGGTCTCAGAATTGCACTCCGATTGCACTCTGAGACTGAAGTGTGACTGTGCTAAACCACAACCACTGCTGTGTATAATGCACAACGGGCTGTGATTGGCACAACACAGCTGCTGCCGTGCTAGGCACACCGGCGGGTAGGCCGTGTGTTCGATCGCACGAGAGGTATTTACAAAAAAAAATATTAAAAATTAAAACTGTGATTATTTGTATATTGATGTGTTGATTATAAGTTTAAAAGTTACAAAAAAAAAGATATATGCTTTTAATTTAAAACTTAAATATAAGAATAAATTTTCAAAAAAGAAGTTCAATAGATAGTTAAAGGAACATGTTAAATATATATTATAATTTTAAATATCGTTTTAAAAGAAAGTATAATATAAGTGAAAATCAGTTAAGTTTTTTCAAAATCTTATATTCTAAATAAATAAAGAAAATGATTTAAAGATGATTTAAATTTCATTTTAAATGATTATTAAGGAAAAAGAATTTAAAAAATCTAACTCAATAATTTTTTTTAGAAAATGACTTTTAATTTAGAAGTTTAAGTTTGATTTTGAATTATTAATTCGAGCTCCAAACTTGACAAGTCATTATCAAGGTTAAAAGTTCAATATTTCTAGAGTTTTATAAGGTTTTGAGAAATAAATATCGGATCGATAGGACGTAGTACCTCGACTAGTGGACTTTAATGAAAGTAGATAATGTTATATGTTTCAAAAAGTAAAAGTTTTACGTCGGACCTAGAATCTACGGATACAGCCGACGAAATTACAAAATGATTTTTATAACAGATTCTTGAGTAGATGGTAGTTTTATTTAACAAATTTTTTCATTAATTAATTTATATGGATGCTATTATAACTTGTAATTGTGATTTGTGTATAGAGTCAACTCTAGAGTTAGAATATCGTTGGATTGTTTATGTTTTGACGTTTAATTTATAATCTAGATCCGACGAGCTTGAGAGCCTCGAGAATCGAATGTCAACAAAACTAATAGTCATAAAGGAGTTATATTTTTAGGAAAAGCGGTTGACTGTCAGTTTGTATTTTACTTTTCAATATTAGTTTAAAAGTGTATTATTACTTCAACTATTATTTTAGATAATATTGCATATGTACGTTTGATTCTAAATCTGATATAGATCTGATGGAACATGCTTTCCTATTGGGCGGCAATAGGACTGTGTGATCGCTAGTAGTAATCTTATTAGAATTAAAAATTGATTAATTAAATATTTATGGCGATGGTCCCATGTGCACGGTCTAGACATGACAGGGATATTCTGAGGCGATGGTCCCATGTGCACGACCCAGGCCTCGATACAGATCTGAGGCGATAGTCCCATGTGCACGACCCAAATACTGTAAAATAAGTGAAATTCTGTAACTATGGTCCCATGTGCACGGTCCCGACTTCTTGGATAATATATTGTGGATTTTATTTGTTCTGATATATTATTCGAGGTTTAGGGTTTCATTTGGATCAAGTATCTGCATGCGCTATATAAATGATTTTATATGCAATTTTATTTTATTTAATGTTCATTAGTAATTATGTAAACTCTCTCAGTTTTCACTAACCCGTTGTTTTCACCCATTCTAGGTAGATAATATTTTGGCGTGATCACACTTCTTTTCCTTCTTCCGGAAATCAGTATTTTATAATGTAATGAAACCTATGTTTACTTCTTGAGCCGCAGTAGTTTAGTACTTTAATGATTCATTTTTGTTGTATAAACACTGATATTGAAACTACTATTATTTGTATTTTACTTATACTCGTTTCATGTTGGCTTATCTGGTGGTTTATCAGGTATCATAGATACCATATTAGTTTCTTTTATGAAGGTATTATGTTTGTTACAGGGTGGTTTGTGATATTTGAAACAGGTAGTGTTTGATCTAGTTTAAGACGTTATATAGCAGATTTTTCTGAAACACTTACGCTAAATCTTATAATATTTTTAAAACGCGAAAAATTTATAGTGCATTTTCAGTCTTATTACGGGTTTTGAAGCTGTCACTCCCATTTTCTATCGCTAGTCTCAATATGAGATTTTGGGTCGTGACATTAATTAATTGAACATATTGGTAGGTTTATAATTATGGCTAATTAAGCTAGTAAATAAAGTAAGGAGATTATTTTAAGCATTTAACAATTTTTTAAATGAAAAAAATGGAAAATTCTAATTAAGTGTTCCAAAATTGCAAAGGTCATTTCATTTTATCATTGTCTCTCATCTTCTTCTTCATAATTAACAAAAGAAAAATTAAGTTATTAAAATCATCTCCTAAAATCAAATTCTTCATAGAATCATCAAGAAACATCAAAATTCATCATCTTTAATCATCAATTTATCAACGGAAGCTTCAAATTTTCAATCGGTGGAGGTAATCGACGGAATGGTCGAATCAAACGTTGATTCAAGGAAAATTCACCATTCCTATCTATTGAAATCTTGATGAAACTTTAAAAATATAAGGATATGTGATTTATTTTGTTTATTCTGAAGTGATCTTCCTATATGAGAGAGGAAGCCTTAGGTACCGAATAGAAAAACCATCCATCCTACACCCAATTATATCTAAAGCTAGTAAAAGATTATGGTCTTCCACACCAATGCCCATCAAAGAACTCTTATGGTAATTGATTTTGAATCCTGAAATAAGTTCAATACACCTAAGAATTCTAGCCAAACTATGCATCTTTATGATATCATAAGGCAGGACAAGTAACGTGTCATCTAAAATTGCAATTGAGAGAAAAAATCAAAGTTGTCATTATAAGAATAAATGAAATTAAGTCTAAAGACTTAGCCTTCTAAATTCAAGCGTAAGGATTAAAAAATAAGGCGAAATCATATCGGCTTTTCTCACACCTCACTTTAAAGGAAATGGTTCAGTAAGGTTGCCTTTAGAAGGATAGAAGTCAAGTTCGTAGAAGACATTTAGACATCCAAGTAGTCCAGGTACTAGACAACTTCATCAAATTCACAACAGCATGAAGATAACTCGAGTTAATACTATCGAAAACTTTATAAAAATCAAGTTTAACAATCAGTAAACTATCCTTCCGTCTATTAGCCAAATATAAAATCTTGTTTGCTAGCATTGAACAATTGAGAATACTCTTGCCTTTTATGAGAGCATGATTTTGTCTAAAATAATACTCGGAATCAAAGGAGATAATCTATAGGATACAACCTTTGACAAAAGTTTGGGGATGGCATTAACCAAACTAATAGGACGATAGCATATTAAATTGGCTGAACCCGCAACTTTAGGAATGAGCATAGTAAAAGAGGTGTTGATACCTTTCGGGAGGAATGAAGTCGCATGGAAAGATCTTAATAACCCCATAATATCTTGCTTCATGAAGGCCCAAGAATATTTGTAAACTACAAAATTGAGACCATCCGGACCTGGTACTTTTAAAGGATTAATGCAGTTGACACTACAGTAAACTTCATCTTCACCACAGGGGCGGGTAAGCAAGTCTGCTTGGGCAGGTGAAATGCAATTTAAATGAAGCTGATATAGAAAGTAATCATCTTTATGACGCCTCATATAAAGAGATTTAAGGAAAAACCAAATATTAGAATTCATATCTGCAGGATCCGAGAAAGGTTCATTGTCGATTTGAATAGAAGAAAAAGCATTGTTCCTATAATGAACCTAAGCAATGCTATGGAAATAACAAGTATTTTTATGTCCCTGTAAGTGCTAATTAACCCTTTATTTTTGTTTCCAAATAGATTCCAAAGCATTACCAACATCTAAAAAATAAATTCTAAAAGACACAAGTGACGTAATTTCATCAATAGAGAAGGGACGAATGTCAGCAAAATTATCAAAAGAATCTATCTTCTGAGAAATAACATCTAGCTACTTCTTATGATCACCAAAAATATGCAGGTTCCAGTCTTTTAAAAGCAAATAAAAAGCTCTTAGCTTAGGGACCAAAGCAGGATCGAATTCCCTCACTTCTACCCATGATTTTGCGGCAAAATAAGAAAAATTGTTATACTTCCACCGAGCATCTAACGAGTGAAAAGGTTTTGGTCCCCAATCTACTTCAGTCTCCAATTTAAAAAGGACAAGAGAGTGGTCCGATAAACCTTTAGATAACGCAATGATAGACATAAAAGGCCAAATTGTAGAGAGTGTGGTAGGGATAAGGCAACAGTCAATACGAGACCTTTAAAAAGAATTATGCCAAGTGTATGATCTTATTTTCAAAGGTAAATCAATGAGCTCCGCCTCATTAATGAAGTCTTTCAAAGTAAGCATAAAATGAGAGAATTCCAAGCAGTTAGTACGCTCCTCTGGATTAAAAATTTCATTGAAGTCTCCACTAATGATCAATGTACCATTAAATATAGCTAAGTTTGAAATCTCATTCCAGAAAGTATACAGACAATCACTATATTGCTTGCATAAAGAAGAATATGACAGTAAGAAGACCCTTGCCACACAAAATCTGCACAAATCCATCTATTACCCGTAGAGATATTAATCACCTTAATGACA
Organism: Mercurialis annua; assembly: GCF_937616625.2. NCBI lineage: Eukaryota > Viridiplantae > Streptophyta > Magnoliopsida > Malpighiales > Euphorbiaceae > Mercurialis > Mercurialis annua. The sequence continues at coordinate 48,494,269 of NC_065570.1, read as the reverse complement.
GATGTATTCCGAACCCATAACAAACCACTAGAAGCCTTGACAGATGAAACAAAAGAAAAATAAAAGTCTAAGTTTGGCCAAATTCTCTAAACCATAAAAAAATCAATAGACTCTTTCTTAGTTTCAAGCAAACCAAGAAAAGCGATATCATGAACTGAGACAAGAAAGACTGTTTACGAGAATAATGAATACCGCCACGACAATCCCAAGAGATAACTTAAGATGTAACGACATAAAAATAAGATTTATTAAGAGAAGGAGAGTAAGACCAAGCACCCTTAGTTTGTCTATCCTTGGAAATATTCTTTGAAAGTTGATTTATATTTGTGTCTTTTCCATTTTCATTAAACGGACCCAAGCTATGGCTCAACTCCCATGCTTTGTTTGCTTCCTCTACTGTGTCATTAGCTCTCAACTATTTAGAGGATGGGGAATCTATTTGTTGTGATGGAGGAACATTGTTGTTCAACTTACTTTTGGATTTGCTTCTAATAGTAATGTTGTTCAAGCTAGCTTTGTGAAAATGGAATTCACTTCTAAAGTCACAAAGGGTAATCTATTTTTGGAGCTATCATTTGTCAACAGAGACCCAGGTTGTGTAGATGAATTAGAGTTGTCTTCGATGTCATCCCCGGCCAAACCATTTGCTAAGACTAGAAATTCTATTTCATGAGCATGGATTGAAAACTCTTTGCCATTGATAATGACTGGAAAATCAAGGTCGACATGATATGTGCATGTGGAGATTAGGACTGAGCTGGTTTCTATATGATCTTTATCAGTTATTGAAGGGTGTACTGACATGGCCTGACTAATATTATTTCCAAGGAATACAAAAAATCTTCAGTCCAAACTGAGATAAGGATTCCAAAGAACGACACCCAAACAAATCTTTCCAATGGAGTAAAGTTGGCATCCCATAGAATGATAGCCTTGAAGAATGCTATTAGGCTATTAAAGTCAGCAATAAAGCGGTTCTTGTATGTAGCACCATGAAAGTTGATCATTATAAGACAACCTCCTAAGAAGGAAATTGAATCGTAAACTACTTCAACATCCTTGAAGAAAGTATGAACGTGAAGAAGTTTTGTAACATCAGTGACTGTTACAATAATAGAGAAAGGGTAACTGTTGGCTAAAAGCGCAACTTGTAATAATCCGAAAGTCGGATATCGATCCCACGAGAACTAAAGGTTTAAAGTGAGTGAATTATGATTTTGAACTTCAATTCGGAAAGCACGAGAAGAGATTTGTTTCAAGTAACAATTCTAACAACTAAAAATTCAACTAATACTAAACTTGCAATTAACTACTACTTAGCAATTAATTAAGACTAAAGCAATTTAACCAATGAGGATAACTCAATTGATAAAGGAGGTTTGGAGGTCGATACTACACTTAGGTCATGCAATCAATGAATTCAGGTCTAGGGCTAAAAAATGTGAACCGAGCGTTTGTAAAGCATAACTCCCGCTCTCTCGAGCCTCAAAGAGCTACAAAACCACAAACAAGCCAATCAACCAAGTCTAACCCACTCTTGTGGCACTAAACATGATTAACAAGCCAATTAGTGATGAACAATCCACTCTAAGGTTTCCTAATCTCTAACCCACTTTCATGGTGTCATCAATTAGGATCCTAATCAATCTATCCAATTAATTAACCTCTCTCAAAGTGTTAACCAACCTAGGATCATGCTTTAGGTAGCTAATCTAAAACAAGCATTCAGAATATTAAGTAGAACAACAATAACAAGCCTAAACCCTAACCCAAATCATGCATTCATAAGCTTCTTATCAACCCTCAAACAAGGGGATTTAGCCAACCATGGTTAAATCAACAACAATCAAACAATAAGAACAATAAATCATTAAACAGAGAGATCTAATTACCTTTATAGAAACCCAAGTAAATAGCATTCAATAAGATAAAACTTCAATAATAAAATGAGAATCAATCTTCAATAATGAAACTTTGAGCATTCAACAATGGAGTAATTTCAAATGTAGAAGATGGCTAAAAGCCCTAGGATTTTTAAAACTAGAGGAATATTCAAAAACACAAATAGAATAAATTATAGAGAATGATTCATCACCTAAAAGAGAGATAAATATGTTTTTGTAGTACATCTTAAAAAGGAAATAAAAAGACACCTAATATAAGAGTGTTTGGCCAAATAAGAAAGTGGGCCTAAATCTTTAGCCTTGAAAATTTGAAAGCTGAGAATTAATTTGAGAAAATTAGGAAAAATACTCTATTTTTTAAAATAATATGATTTCCTACCTCAACAAGGAAAAGATCGAAAAAATACCTCGCCTTTTTAAGAAAATTATTTTTTTACTCTAAGACATGTTTATATTATAATTATACCTACTTCTTATTATTATTTTACTCTAACTAAACTTCTTTTACTCTAATTATATTACAACCTGTCATTTCTCTCTCTCTCTCTCTCTCTCTCTCTCTCTTTTTCCTTTTCTTTTCTATTCGCCATTTTTTTTACTTCTTCTTTATTTCTTCTCTGTTTTTGCTTTTTTCTTCTTCATCGTTCCTTCATCGCTCTGCCGTTGCTCCGCCATCGTTTCGTCGTTCTTTCATGTTTGATTTTAGCGATTTTTTTCTTAATTCGTGGTGATCAATACGATTTATGTTAACTTTCAGATCTAAATAAATTACTCTTTGATTTTTTTCAATTTTAGATCTAAAAATCTGCATGAAAAACGATTTTATGATGAAAAAATAATTTTCTGCACAAAAAACGATTTTCTGCAAACAAAACAGCATCTGATTATCATATGAGTATCACTGCATTATCATCACATTATCATAACACTGCAGAAAAAAAAATTATAAAAAAAAGCCTCTGATTATCATATGAGTATCACTGTAATATCACGTAGTTATCATAACATTGCGGGAAAAAAAATTCTGCATAAAATAATGTTTGATTATCATATCGTTATCATAACATTATTATATGATACCGAGATGATGATATTTATGGTATCAAGATGATAATGTTATGATAATATCTATGATTATGTTATGATAAAATAGTATCTGATTATCATATCAGTATCAATATATTATCATGTTGTTATCATAACACTGCAGTAAGATAACTAAATGATAATGAAATATGATACATTGATCATTATATGATAAGATGAAACTGTGATAATCATATGATAATGTTATACTGTGATAATCATATGATAATATGATACTGTGATTTTGTCTAATATTATCTAGCAGTATCATCACATTATCATGTAATAATCTGCTACATACGATACTGATAATGACATGATAATAAGATGCCAATGCAATATGATACACTGATAATTACATGCTAAGATGAAGTTGTGATAATCATATGATAAGGTGATACAGTGATAATCATATGATAATGATACTGTGATTTTGTCTTATATTATCCAGTAGTATCATCATATTATCATATAATAATTTGCTACATATGATACTGATAATGACACTATAATAAGATGAAAAATGGAAATAAAATAAATTCTTAACATTCATTTAATTTTAATAAGTTTGCTTTAAAATCTAGTATTTTTAGAAAATGAAAGTAAAATAAATTCTTGACATTCATCAGATACAAAAGAAAATATAATAAAAAAAATGAAAAAAAATAGTAAAAAGAAAAAATTAGTTGAAAATAGAAACAAAATGAGTAAGTGCAGGTCATTGGAAGAGAGAGAGAGAGAGAGAGAGAGAGAGTAAAATTCTAAATATTATACTACGGAGAGTACAAAACAAATAAAAAGAATTCTTAAAATATTTTCAATATCTTTTCTGCAGTGAGGTATTATTTCATATTATTTTCTTTTTTTTAGATAAATATCTAATAATCTCAATTAATTTTGCACTGGTCTAGATCGTGACCACCTTTGGAGCATTTCTCTCGGTACATTTCTGATACTAGGTCACGATCGTGACCCTCAAGGTCAAGATTGTGACCTCCTTTAAAAAGGCATCTTTGCCGCTTTCTTGCTCCAAAACTTTGCCGAATCGATTCTTTGCCAGTTTTTTCCGCTTTTTGGGCCAAATAGTCTCCATTACGCTCCAATTCTCCTGAAATGCATACACATAAGATAAGACACCAAAATACCTCAAAAGACGTGCTAAAATATATCAAAACATAATGAAAGCGACTCTAAATATAGGAGTATTTTACTCCTATCAGTAAGATTTGACCTTCGATAATTGGGGCAGTGTAGATGATTGGTTTTGTAGTCACAACTTGCGCATAAGACAAATCTCTTACTGATTCTCTAAATTCATGTTAAATAGTAGCTCGGTTAGCAGCAGGTTGTTGTCCTTGTTAATGGACTGATGAACACGTGAAATATGGTAGTGCAACTAAGTTTGTAACGATCTCGGATTAGGGTATCGAGAAAGGAAATCTCTTAGGAAAGAAGGTCCGATTAAAATCTGGTCCTATTTACGGAAAAATCGTTCACATTAACATCTAATTCAATCCCAGGAAGCCAAATTTCCAATTTCCTCTATTGAGTATGCGTGTTAGGGTTACTGATCCTTGGATATCGAACTTGCTTAAATGCTTTTCAATGTCATCGTAAAACCAGTTCGAGGGATAATTGTCGAAGTAAATAATTGTTGGTTGTCTTGTCACATGGAGACCATAATGATTACCTGTTTGGCGGTGGGTGATGTTGATCGGAGCTGGGTGATGGGCTAAAGTCGGCGACTGCTGGATGGCGGAGGACGCCATTAACTCTTGATTTATTTGAGGAAATTAATTAGTTTATACTTTTTTATTTTTCCAATAATTTACTTTCTTCAATGTATCAATAATAATGTAATGCGCTAAGATTATTTATATAGGCCAATATGTTTTTTTTTATGAATAAAATTATAATAAAAAATGCCACATGAACGACAAAATGAAAAGAGATATTTCTGTTGCATATATAAAAAAGTCGCAATTAATGTTCGAAAGTTTTATTTGTTTAGTTTTGGTATTTAAATATCAATTGAAATTCATATTTGACACAATTATAACTTTTAAATTTTCAAAAAAGAATGCTGTACTTGTTCTTTTAAGCAAAAACTCAATACGCAGCTTATATTTTAAATTGAAACAATCTGTCCATTGAATCGGTCATAATGTTTGTTAATAAAGTACTAATATCTAATGTAATTTTCATTAAGGAGGCTTATAGGATACAAAATGAGTTTGGTTGGTGAAAAGTAGATTATGATTTTTTTTTCCTTCATATTTGGTTTACTCTACATTCTGGTTTTTTAAAAATAAACAATTTAATTTTTCAAAGTAAGATAATTTTATATATTTATAACTTTGATCCTATGAACAAATATATTCCTAAAAAGAATTAGACAATCTAGTCTGTCAATTCGGCAAATTGAAAAAATTATATTTAAATTTTAATTCAATTAAAATTTTATGAAGTTCTTTTTCCAATAAAATATTCATGTTAGATCAAACACATTTTGAATATAATTGTATTAATTTATAAAACTAACAAACCATATTGTTTAATTTTTATAAGGATACGTTTATTAAAAAAGTCAAAGTTATGGTTATAAAAAATTATTTTCCCTTTTCTATTCATAAAAACAACATTTCGATAAAGACCTAAATAAATTATGCTATCTTAGTTAAATTAATACTTAAAAATAATAGTATCTTTAAATTGAATTACTTTGTCGATTACTATTATACTTTTATTATATTTAATATGATGAATAAATAAATTAGAAAATTAGATAGTAACTCAAACAAATTAAATTATAAATTATTATTTAAATAATAATAATTTGAATAATTATATTTTTCTGAAAATTATATTTTAGGAAATATACCAATTTAAACAAAGTAATCCTGAATTAGAAAGGACAAATTAATCATTCTATACTTTGCTTTAGCTTGGTAATTACAATTAGAAAGAAAAATGCATGCATGAAAAAGAATTTTGAAATTGTTTGTTAAAAAGAGAAAGCGTCAAAGATCATATAAGAAGAGAAGTAATTGTAAAGGAAATTTTGGGTTGGTTGTGATATGAATTTTGCTTTGATAGATTTGGACTGAATATTATATATTGTCTGCTTTTGCATGCATTTCCTTTACGATTCTTTCAATTTCAATTTACACCAAATTCAAAATTTTACAAAACCTTTTATTTTGGAGCATTTTTTTCCTCTAAAAACAGCTTTTACTTTCGGTTAAAAGAGTGACTTGTCTTCACCTTGCCTTCTACTTATTGAAATTTATTAATTAATACTTCATATATAGGTTTGATTATTATAATAGCTAATAAATCATAGGACTATAATAGCTTCTTTTTAGTTCATATTTGACCTAATTTGTTTCCAGAGTTCTGAACTTTCAAAATTGAAATCCATTCAAAGTTAAGATTCAAAAAAATAGTTTTTTTTTATGAATGATATGTATATAGAATTAGTTATTATAGAATAGTAAATTAGTATTACCTTAAAATCATATAAAAGATATTAATTATTAAGTTGAATTATAAAAATTTATTTGACTAATTACAATATGAATAAATCAACTAAGGGGCCGTTTAAAAAAGGGGGAGATGGGAATGAGAATGAGAATGACTCCCATTGTTTGTGTTTGTTTTGTCAAATTATATTAGAGAATGGGAATGTGATTACCCCCCTTTCAATGGAAATCACTCATTCTCCCCTTACCCCATGGGAATGTACTTTTGGGAATGAGAATCAAAATTTAACAAAATATTTTAATGATAAATAATAAATATATAATTATTAAAAAAATTATTTTAAAATTTTAAAAAATATACTTAAAATAAAAAAATATATTTTAATATTTGTTTTAAAAAAATATTTTTTTCTTATTTTTCTTATTGTTTTTAAATAATTTTTTTTATTTTTTTAAAAAAATATTTTTTTATATAAAAATATTTTTAATAAATAATAAATAATATTTTTATTAAACTTTACCCATTCCCATTCCTACACTTTGAACCAAACAAAAAATGAAAACAATCATTCCCATTCTGATTCCCATTCCGATTCCCATTTACAACCTTGAACCAAACGGCCCCTAAGATCTCAACATTTTATAAGATTCAAAAAAAATGTTATATTAAATTATAACCTTTTGCGTTTGTATAATTGCAATATATCATTTAAAAAGTTACATCACACATTTTATTATTTTTAAATTTAGTTTTTTATAGTACATTCCTGTTTTACAGATTCGTTTTCGTATATATTTTGTAGCTTTATATTTCATTGAAAATAAAGATGTGCTAAAAAAATTCAAACTAGAACCCTAAGACGCAGATGAGTTGGTAAGACGCTCTCCTGACTTAAATGAGGCCGCGGGTTCAAACCCTACTCATGTTAAAAAGTTACATCGATTCAAGGACAATTTCGTCCTTATTTGAGGATGAATCCGAATTTGATGTCTTCGCAAAAAATGTAGAGTTAGCTTTCTAGGGTCGTTCGAATCAGTTAAATCAGAGGTCGGAAAAAAGCATTATAGCATAAATATCCAGGATGGTTTTGCAAGATACTTCTACCTTTTTTTTAAAAAGGTGGATATATACGGATATAGGCATGTGTAAATTTTCAATATACGGGATAGTCCTATAGATAGTGCGTAGATTTGACCATGTCTCCACACATGTAGAAGATTGAAGGGAGATTTTGTGCCTTTTAGAGGACGAATCCGAACCAGACGTTTTCATGAAAGTTGTAGGTATTCGAATTACCTTTACAAGGACGTTTGAATCAATAAAATCCGACGTCGGGGGAACAGGTTATGACATAAATACACAATCTGAATATATATAGATTTCACCATGATATAAACATGTAGCAGCTTCAAGGCACCTTTTGTCCATGTTCCAGGTCGAATCCGGATTGGATGTCTTTATAAAAATCGTAAGTATTCAAGTTACCTTTTCAGGGATATTTGAATCGATGAAATCCGATGTCGAAAAAACGATTTACAAATTAAATACTCGGACTGGGTACATGTAGATTTCATAAAGCTGCGCACATGAAGCAGCTTCAAGGGCACTTTCGTCCCTTTTTCAGGTTGAATCCAGACCGAACATCTTCATGAAGGTTGTAGGTATTCGAGTTACCTTTCCATCGACATCGGAAAAGCGAGTTATGATAAAAATACTCGGGATGGTTTTTAAAAATATACTTCTATCCCCTTTCTATCCCTTGAATAGCTAACAATTTTTTTTTATATATATATATGTATATATATATTTGTACGCCGCCAGTAGCTTCAAGGGGACGAAAACCCTTTTAAAGGACGAATCTGACTTCTCCATCTTCATATATATATATATCTATATTTCTATATCTATATCAAATTGTACGCCGCCAGCAGCTTCAAGGGGACGAAAACCCTTTCCAGATACGTTTTAATCGGTTCAATCAGATGTCATAAAATACAGTTATGTCCTATATTGTCAGACTGCCTTTTTGAAAATTCATACATGAAACTACTTACTATCTATTTCGTATCTATTGTACATTTGAATAATAATAATTAGCGCTAAGTAAACTTGAAAACAATAATTTTCAATTAAATCAAAATCATAAAAAATTTCTATCATGTTGAATTATTCGGATAAAAAAATTTATTATATAAGGTGAAGAGTATTGAAATAATGAAATTTTCAATAACTAAATTCATAAATAATGTATTTCAATTAAATGAAAAAATTAGATCAATAGAATATTTATATATTTAATCAGTTAAAAAAATTAATAATATGGGTCACTTTAATTAATAATTAATAAAAGTAATAAATATTTAACTAAAAAATTATAATTTAGAAATAATTATTTTATTAAAAATTTAAATTTTTAATATTTATCTATTTTTTAAAAACATGTAGTAGGTATTAATTTTTTAATTTTAATAAATAAAATTATTTGTGAACTAATATTTATATTAAAATAATTAAATCTACTCCTATTAACTAATTATATAGAAAAGTGTATTCACTTTCTTTATTCATGAGAATGAGAGTGTAACTATTAAAATATATATAAAGTATTTACTCTTTAACCAATTCATCAAACAGTAAGTAGTTTTGTCCTTATTATATCATCAAAATGCTTGACTCTCCGATCCAGTGCTGGATTGAAGAGTGACCCTAAAATTGATGACAATAACATATGTAAATGATATATATGATCAAAATGGTAAATTACAACACTAAATTTAAAGTTTATTTTTGGCACTGATTTACATAATTAAAAATGACTATAAACACTCCTCTTGTACTTAAAAAAAATTTAAATATCACTTTAAAAGATATTAAAGTTAAATATTAAAAATGTAAATTTATAAAATCCATACACTATTGTTATAGTTTTTCTCTAAATTTAGTAATTTTATGATGCCTAAAGAAATTTCAGTGAGGATTTAACAGTCAATTTACTGTTTAACATCAGACACGGATCACTGTTGCTTTCTTGGTAAAAGGTACTATAAGCAAGCACGAGACATACAGTGTAATATTCAGTAACAGTGAGGGGCAAATTAGAGAAGGAACTGCCAAACAAATCCCATGCTGCTCAACTCATTTATTGATGCATGATAATTGCATAAACTTTACTTATTATAATATTTTTTTTTTATTATTATCCAATAATAGAATATAGTTATAATTATTTATATTATTAACTATTAATGTCATTTAAATAAATTTAGATACTATACTAATTTTAAAATTGCTATAATCAATAAAAGTTAAAAGTTTAATTTTTAACTTATAAATAGTTATAGAATATAAATAATTTTTAACATATTAAATTAATAGTATACAGAATTACAAATTGTAAAAATAAATTTAAATATAATTAGAACTATAAATATTATAAAACTAATAGTTAATAACCGATTATCTATCACAAAATTAATTTAATAAAATTTAACTTAAGTTAAATAATTTAAGTATTTGATTACTAATTAATCAAATAAAGGATAAAATTTTAATAATAGCTAAAATTAGAATAGTAAAATTGTATTGATATCAATATAATTATAATTACTACCAGAGCCAAGTTAAAAGTGATAAAAAAACTATATGTTAAAATTAATTTAAATGGTTAATATTATTATTAATAAAATACATTTTTATTATTTCTTTTATTATTTACTAATAAATATTTTATGTTTCTAATACTAAAACCAATAAAAATATTTATAATTAAAAATTTAAATTTTATTAAAAATTATAAGTAATTAACTTTTATTCGATAAACAATAATATTTGTTAAAAGTAATTTAATTTAACTTTAATATTAATGACATATAATTATAAAAAGTAATTTAATAATTAACATTCACATTTACAATTATAATATTATTTTTTATTAATTATTAATTATTTCTATTTAAAAATAAAAAATAAAAAGTAAATATTTACCTTTTGTATTAAATATTAATATGTAATATAAATTTAAAAAAAAAATATCTACCTACAAAATATACAATTTAAATTTAATATTTTTATAAAATCATAATATAACTTTTTTCATCAAAAATTATAATATAACTAAAACTAATAGAAATAAAAAGGTATTTAAATTTAACTAGAAATAAATATTTAAATCTTATGTTTAAATCTTTGTTATATGACTTTCATTATCATGTAAGCCTTCAACATATCAATTTATCTTTCTATCTCGAAAAAAAAACTATACACAATAACTAATCAACCTTTCAAAAAAAAAAGGGTTAATGTCATAAAAATTCACCAACTTTACACGTTTTCTTATTTTAATCACATAGTTTAAATTTTCTCATTTTCATGCACGAACTACCACTTTTTCTTAAATTCATGCACGGTGCTTAGGTGTCACGACTCCATTGGTGTAATTCGCTGAGGTGGAAGTCATTTTACACCAATGAGTGAGTGTCACCTCAGCACCGTGCATGAATTTGAGAAAAAGTAGTAGTTCATGCATGAAAATGAAAAAATTTAAACTGCGTGATTGAAATGAGAAAACATATAAAATTTATGATTTTTTTTGACATTAACAAAAAAAATCTAGCATCTCTTATCTCTTTTTTCTCTAAATACCCCTAGCCGTCCATATCTCTTTTCTCAATTCTTTTTCGGCTGCCGTCAATAATTTAGATATGCTGTTGACATAGCTATCTTTTCTTTTACATTATTTTAATATCATATAGTAAAACAAGTAGCCAAATTTTTTTGATGGATTAAATTTATCGACGAAGCGCAAATCCAATTCAAATTTTCATAAATTAAGAATCGAATATAGATCAGAAATCTTTCAACAACAAAGATGAAATCGTACATGAGCTATAATGGTTTTTTTTTTTTTTTTTAATGTTGTATTTTGTTTGTTTGTTTTAATAATTTTGTTTCGTTTTTTCTATACGAAAGGTTTATCGTTCTTTCTATGTGAAAGGTGGTTATCCCTTTTTTTATGAAGGGTCTTCATGTGTTGTTGTATCCGGTGTCACGGCTGTAGTTTCTGATTTCACAAATCAGTTTGCGGGTGATGGTGAAAATTGAGCAAACACGACATTTTATTGGCGAAACAGTTAGATAATTTTTTTTCGTAAGTAGATCTGCGAATCAGGCGGCATGTTGTTTGTTTCATGTCAAGTTATGGGGTTTAATTTTTAATTTTTCCGAACTTTTTACAAATATAATTGTTTCATATTCGACTAATAAAGTTTGATGAATTTTCAAGAAAAAAAGACTAATCAACCTTTCAAATTTGTCAATAAAATAAAAAAAAATGGCTTAAAATATTGAAATAATTGTATAAATTTAATACAACTTAAACTAAATTTTTTATCTTTAATTAAAAATTTAATTATTTAACTTAGTGAAATTAGAAAAATAGCCATATGTAAAAATAATAAAATTTATAATTTAGTAAAAATAGCACATAAAGATTTGGCCTAATGATCAAGGCCTTCACACTGCGTGAGTTCTGACTCTCTTTCAGACCGTGATTTGTCTGTTTAAAAATAATTTGTGGTATTAATTAATTTTTGTTAACCTCCCCGCTAATAACTAACATAAAATAGATCTCTATTTCTGATAAAAAAAATTAATAAAATTATTTTTTAATTTATATAAATAGTCAAATCCGATAGACAGAGAGGTGTAATTTTTTTTGAAATATTTCCATTAAAATATTATCCAAAGACCTGAATTATCTTTATGTTCTTACAAAATCCAACGGTGAAAGCATACTATAGCAGCATTCAACGGTCACGATCAACCCCAAACCTTAAATTTGGACAAGGAAAATAAGTAAATAAGTAAGCAGAGTTACTGTTGGATGGAATCTATGTAAATAAATCTGCCCGAACAAATATCTGACTGCTGCCCGAAAATACGCTAAATGTCTGACACGGTCAGCGTCTCGGGTAGCTCCAAACTCCAATAACAAAATGAAAGACTTTCTCTCTCTAGAAAAATAATGTTTTCTCTCTCTATAAAACTGTCCCTTAAAAAAGGACTCCCTTCTTAAAGATTTCAACTTCTCATTACAGAGAGAAACCAGCACCACTGAAGGTGGCGGTGCAGGGCGGCGTAGTGGCTCTCCGGTGACCGGAGAGTGAAGTGGGGAAGTGGTAGAAAAATAATAAAGAAATGGGTCAGGGACTGAGTTGTGCAGCGAGTAGAGAAAATGGTGGGTTCTTTAGTGCAGTTCAGTGTGGTGATTTAGAGAGTGTAAAGATTATGATTGAGAGAGACCCTTCTCTTGTTCATCAAACTACTGCTTATGATCGTCAATCTCCACTTCATATTGCTGCTCTCAATGGCCGGATCGAGGTGGGTGAATTTTCTTTAAATTTTTATTTGAAATGGTTCTGAGATTTTAATGCTAAAGATGGTTTTTTTGTTCTGGTTTTCTAGATTATGTCTGTGCTTTTGGAGCGATCTGTGGATCCTGATGTTGTTAATCGTCATAAACAGGTAAATATTTTAGCTTTTGTTTAGATTTTTTTTAGATTTTGGTTGTTTTCTTGATCATAATCTTGATTTGTTTGATTGTAATTTGTGTAGACTCCACTTATGTTGGCTGCAATGCTTGGCAAAATTGGATGTTTGAAGAAGCTAATTGAAGCTGGAGCAAATGTATGTCGAAATCGGACTAATTTAAATTTGTTTCTTGTGATTTTAGCTTCAATGTTGACCAGTTTTTCTGTATGATTCTTGTGATTGGTCAGATTTTGAAGTTTGATTCACTAAATGAAAGAACTTGCTTACATTATGCTGCTTATTATGGTCATTCTGATTGTCTTCAAGCTGTTCTCTCTGCTGCTCAATCTAGTCCTGTTGCTGCCTCATGGTAAGTTTTTGTTTTTTTCCAAGATTTATGAAGTTGGTATTGTTTTTTATTTCTTGATGGATCTTTGTAACTAACTTCTGTAGTTATTTGAATCTAGGGGATATGCACGGTTTGTTAATATTCGAGATGGTAAAGGAGCTGCACCGTTGCATTTAGCTGCTCGTCAAAGACGGCCTGAATGTGTTCGCATTTTGTTGGACAATGGAGCTCTTGTCTGTGCTTCAACAGGCGGATACGGGTAATGATTAGATAGATTGATAGATACTGTTACTTGCATCGATCTCGTATTTGATTTGATTTGTTTTATTAACTTATATTACTGATTACAGCTGTGCAGGAAGTACTCCTCTTCATTTGGCTGCTAGAGGCGGATCCCTTGATTGCATCCGCGAATTGCTAGCTTGGGGTGCAGATCGTCTTCAACGAGATTCATCTGGGTATAGCTAAATTGTTATATATATTCGTATTCAAAATTGGCTAGCAGTTATTTGTTTTTTTTTATTATTTTATATTATTTCTGAATATGTCTGTATTTCTGATTATGATTGAAATGGTTCAGCATTGACTTGTTCAAAATTGTATCATATGTATTTATATATAAAAATGAAGAGTACTGATTAAATTATCGCTACACAGGAGAATACCCTATTTGGTTGCTTTGAAGAACAAACATGGAGCTTGTGCAGCCTTATTAAATCCCTCTTCCGCTGAGCCCCTCGTGTGGCCGTCACCTTTAAAGTTCATCAGCGAACTAAATCAGGAAGCTAAAGCTCTGCTCGAAAGTGCCTTAATGGATGCAAACAGGGAGAGGGAAAAGAATATCCTCAAGGGCACTGCTTATTCAATTCCATCTCCATCACATTCTGATGCTGAGGCCGATGATAATATATCCGAGGTAAAGTTTTTGAGCTTTTATTTTTCGATTTTCAAATCCGCAACTTGTATCATCCATTTTTGATGTATGTGATCATTAAGGATCGTCATAGAAAATATATTTTATCGTCATTCCTAATCCTAATGATGGACAATTATTTTTGGATTCGCGATCAAAGTTCGTTTCTTTTAGTTTTTGTATGTTACGTACATAGTCAAATCTAGGAGTGTGTATTCAGTTCAAATTTAGCCAGACCAAGGTTTTAAGTTTTTCCGGAACCTAACAAAACCATATTTACAACGATTAAAAAAAAATTCAAACCAAACCAAATCGATATAGAGCTAATGTATTTTTCGGTCAATTGTTTTACACAGGCAAGTGATACGGAGCTATGCTGCATTTGCTTTGAGCAAGTTTGCACAATTGAAGTACAAGATTGTGGTCACCAAATGTGTGCACAATGTACACTAGCCCTGTGCTGTCACAATAAACCCAGTCCAACAACCGCAAGCCTCAACCCTCCGGTCTGCCCATTCTGTCGAAGCACAATCGTCCGTCTAGTTGTTGCTAAAGTTAAGAATTCAGATGACACTAATGATCAAGATATTGGTGAAATAGGTTCACCAAAGATACGAAAGGCAAGAAAGTCGCGAAATTTCAGCAACGAGGGAAGCAGCAGCTTCAAGGGATTATCAACAATAAGTTCCTTTGGAAAGATAACCGGACGTAGCTCGGGAAGAATCGCTGCAGACAATGAGTGGATCGATAAGCCTTGATTGTACATTTTTAGCATATGGCAATGAAAGATTCCAAGTAACAAGCAAGGATTCCTTTACTTGTGCTCTAAAAGAAGCAAGAAAGATGGAAGGAATTGTGTCGGTGCCGGACCCGTTGGTATATATATATAAACATATATATATTGCTATAAATATAAGGTAGAGGTCCATTTGGTATGTAGATTTGGGAAATAAGCAAAACACTTGAATTGCAGATTTGGGTTGGTAAAGTTTGGTAATGTCAATATGGTTGCTGCTTGTGGGTCATAATTGTTGTAATCTTTTCATTTCTTCATTTGAGAGATTGAAGTTAAGTAGCATTGGTTATTATTTTGAGGAGTCTTGTTAGATACCTTTATTGGCTAATCAAAGAAAATTCTTTTCTTCTTCTGAGCTAAAGTCATTCAAATCTCATTTAGATGGCTGCTAATGTCTATTTTAACATAATATTAAAAACTCAATTCCAAAATGGCAAGTCACTAATTTTCATTTGCTTCTTTTGTTTATGCATGTTAGTTAGCATATAAATGAAGATCTTCAAGTAGGTGTGTGTGCAAATATCAAACTAAAAAGTTGAACCGCTAAATTTAGTCCGGTTTGACATTATAAAAAAATTATAATTTTTTGGGTTGATTAGGTTTTTGACAAACAAAATTTGAGTTAAATTTAGTACAAACCGAACTGAAAAGATTTAAACAACCTATTAAAATATCGATTTGGTTTGACTCAAACCGAATGAAAAACTCCACCGGAAAACTGGGTAGTACAGACAAATATTGAAAATTGAAATACTTGAATATAGACACGGCGAAACATTATCATTTTAAAGCTTTACACATGTTTGAAATGTCAGATTTCTAACACAATCTCAAAATGAAAATTTTTAATCGAATGAAGTGTCCGTGCCACCTAGCCTGAAGTAAAGAGCAAGATGGGTTCTCATGTGAATCTGTGAACATTTGTTAAATATAATTCAGCACATCAAAGATTATTGAAAGAAAAGTGTAGAACCCAAATGAATAATAGGTAAGACACATGGAAGGGAACATGTAAACAGAAAAACAAAAATGGGTTTCAAGAGAGGAAAAGCTCACCTAACTTCAGTTTTGGGGCCCATAAAAATGGCTGGTCATTTGTTTTTTCATATTTGGTATGTTTGTATTGGGAGTATTGTGTAAATTTTGATTGAAGATTGTTGATTGAAGATTGAAGATGGGGTTACTTTGTATTTTTGCACAGCATTTGGGTGATGAGGTTTGCTGTATGGCCATATTAATTCTATAGCAAATTATTCTAAAACCCATCATAATTTACAATTTGGTACGCATTATTTAAAAATCAAACGATTTGGTATTTAATTTTTGATTTTTTAGACTATAAGACCTTCTATTAGTTCTGTTAATAATTTGATATTTACTTTCAAACGATTTGCTAACTCAGTTTCAATTATGTAAAGGATTTGTTATCTCATTTTTAATTATTTTAACGATCTGATACCTCATTTTCAAATGATTTGCAAATGATTTGGTACCTCACGTTTCATTCCGTTAATAATTTGGTGCCTATATTTAACAGAAGGGTCTTATAGTTTACGAAATCAAAACTGAGGTATCAAATCATTTAATTTTCAAATAAGTTATACCAAACTGTGAATTATGATAAACGTGAGGGGCTTTACAGTAATTTACTCTTAATTCTAATACATTTTTTCATAATAAATAAAAAACTTAAAAATCAAACTTGTATTTAAATAATATATTTATAAATTAATCTTTCTATATAGATGGCATTAAGAGAATATGATAGACAATTATTTTTCTTATCCTCAAGATATTATCAATTATTTCAGATTGTTTTTTATTTTTTTGATATTATTTTTAATTGTATTTTTTTGGCTTATTGTCTTTTATTTTTTATTATCTAACTCCCCTGTGATGTATCGTTATTGACTTTGTTTCTGTGATATAAACCCACTTGCTTTCTTTCTTTCTTTCTTTTTTTTCATTTGATTTCGATAGTTTTCACTTCTTGGGTCCCAAACAAGTTGCTGCATTTATAATGATTCAAAGAAATTATTAAATACCGTTTTTTTCTCTTCTAAGTGTACTTGAAAGTATAGATTCCAAGTAGTTAATTTTGAATAGTAGAATGGAAAGTAGACATTCATAACAAGGCCAAATGTTGTAAAAAGGCCAAACCTTTTACAAAATTTTCACAAAAGTCCTGACCTTTCAATTTTGTCGATTTTAGCCAAAAACTGATTATTTGGTTTCACAAAAGTCCCGACCTTTCAATTTTGTCGATTTTGGCCAAAAATGAATTATTTGGTTTCACAAAAGTCCTGACCTTTCAATATTTGGCATGCCACATAGGCGTCACATAGGCGTCACATAGGCGTCACATAGGCAAATTGAAATCAAATTGAGAGTTGGCCACAATTGAAATCAAATAATTTGTTTTTGGCCAAAATCGACAAAATTGAAAGGTCAGGACTTTTGTGAAACTTTTATGAAAGGTTTGGCCTTTTTACGACATTTGGCCTTCATAACAATGAAGGGTTTTTGATTTTTGTGCGCACATAAAGCATTGAAATTTTTGGTTTAGTGCCTCTTTAAAATTTAATTCCAAAAGAGTGCTTGGGTCCACGCGTTCCGCATTGTGGGAATGTGGAACCCGTGGCGTTCCGCATTCCTATAATGCGGAACGCATTAATTAGCTGATTAAATCAATAATCAGCTAATTAAGCAACTTTAATATTTGGGCACTTTAACAATTTTAAAAAACGATATAATATTAATAAACGATTTTAAATTAATATTAACAAACGATATAAATTAACAAATGATATAATTTTAAAAAACGATATAATATTAATTTTATTTAAACAACAATTTTTAAAATAAATAATATATTAAAAATACAACATATACTACAAATGACAAAAAGCAAATCTAGTGTACCAATATTATCTAAATAAAAATTTAATTTAAAAATTATATATCCATTTCGTCTCAATAAAGTTTGATCACTTAAAATAAAATATTATTAAAAAAATCGACTTGGCATTTATAAATTAAAAAATTTGTATGGTATTGATAAAAAAATTAAAATGCGGTATGATATTTTTATCTCATATTAAACTGGGTTGTTTTAATTTTTTTATTAATACTATCATATTAATTTTTTAAATCTTACAAATGTCAAATCGATTTTCTCAATAGTATATTTTTTTTAAGTGATCGAATTTTATTGAGGCAAAATGAATATATAATTTTTAGATTAAATTTGTATGTAAGTAATATTGTTACACCAATGATTGGGGAGACAAAAGTACTCCCCAATCATTAGGGAGTAATTAATCAACTTATTAAGTAATTAATCAGTTGATTAATGCGTTCCGCATTGTAGGAATGCGGAACGCCACATGTTTCGCATTCCCACAATGCGGAACGTGTGGGCCCAGACACTGTTTTAGAATTATATTATAAAGAGGTACTAAACCGGAAATTTCAATGCCTTATAGGCACACAAAAATCAAAAACCCATCTTTGGAACCTGAATGAGTGAATTGATAACTGACGGTAGATTTCTAAAATTTCACGGTGGTGAAGAAATAAGAGTCCATTATATTTTGGGTTAATTCCATAAAAAATTACGAACTTTACATGAAGTTTCATTTTAATCACGATTTTTAAAAGATGCCATATAAAATCATGACATTTCATTTGTTTTCAAATCTATCACCGATTATTTTCCGGTGTATTTTTACCTTTCATTTTTTTCAAATAAGCCGGATTTCTGTTTGCACGTCAGCAAAAATACACTGAAAATCATAAAGAATAAGTAATATATATTTTTAATCTTCTTTTCAATAAGATCTCTTTGATATGACGTTTATCTATCTGGTATGAATTTTATCTTTTTCTTATAAGAATTTCTTTATAATTTGTAGGGCTTTTGTGGTTGGTTTTTTTAGATCCTTCAAGAATTTTTAGTGATTTTTCGGGTTTTAGAGTTAATTTCTTATAGATCTAAGATTTGAAGGGCTATCGATCTAATTTCTAAGAATCCCATTGACAAAGATGATCGAAAATACTAAATTTTAACGGATCAAGCAGGTTGTGTGTGTGGCCGGACAATTGGAATAAAGGCATATCCAAGTCCCGCTCCAACATAAGTTTTACTTCTCGTTCGGTTAAAAATTTGCGGAATCTATGGCTAGATTTGCCGTTTTTTCGATTTACTTAACTAGTATGTTAGTTTGCTTGTTAGTATAGTCTATATCAAAAATTGAAAAATCATATTTTATTCTTGTAATATGACTTTATTTTTTAATTTAATCTTTATCAATGGATTCTATCATTAGGGAAAAAAATCCAATATCTCCTGACTAATTTAAGCATGGGAGTAGAAACTGAGACTAAAAATACAAGCCCATCTACCTTTTACATGTACAGGTCTGTTTGTTATATTTGTTTTAGGGACTCCCCCCGTTTGCCCGTTATATTTAAAAAAAATCAAATTTATAAATTGTTGAACGTAATTATTTATGTTAAACGTAATTTTATAAATTGTTAAACTTAATTATTTATGTTAAACGTAATTTTTAAATTGTTAAACATAATTAGTTATGTTAAACGTAATTTTATAAATTGTTAAACGTAATTGATTACAGCGATCGGTTTTTTTTTTTCCAGAACATGGGTTTGATACTGATGTTGTAGCAATTAGTTGGGCTAAGAATATTGCTATAGGGGTTGGGTTTGAGTTAGTCATTTCGTCTCATAAGAACGGGAGAAAACAAAAGTTTTTAAGATGTGCTCGGGGCGAGCGTTACAAAGGTTCGGTAACAGATTCTGATTCAGCCGTACGAAAAAATATTAAGTCATACTACTAATATTCAGTAAATATTAAATCAATTAAATTTTTAAAATAACTAAAATTACAAAAAAATTAATTATATATTTTATTTTTTAAAATCCGGCTGCGACGTTTCCAGTCGCAGCCGGAAACAGCCCCTTGAAGAGGGACAGCCACGTAGGATATGATTTTAATTTTGTATAGAAATAGGGAAAGGGCAAAAAAGTAAAGTGTAGGGACGCTGGGTAGTAAAAAGGGGCGGCATTTAGTAATCCAGTAAAATTAAGGCTAAACCATCTAAAGGCCCTTGTACTATATCATTTTTGTTTAAAAAGTCCTTGTACTATTTTTTTGTTTTTCAGGTCCCTGTACTTGGCAAAATTTCGATTTTTAGGTCCTTTTTAGGAACTGGAGGAACAAAAAAATTATAAGTGAAGGGACTGAAAAAAACTAAAAAGGACCTAAAAATCAAAAATTATGTAAGTAGAGGGACCTGAAAAACAAAAAAATAGTACAGGGGCTTTTTGAACAAAAATGATATAGTATAAGGACCTCTAGATAGGTTTAGCCTAAAATTAAAAGTTTCTTTTTTCTTGTATATCATGTCTTCACGTGTTGTTTCATCACATAAATACAACTATTTCTCCTATTTTTAATGTAGTACTAGTTATCAATTAGTCAAATATTTCCTCTAATACACTTATAAAAGGCCTAATGTCTTAAAAAACCCCGACCTTTTAGCCCCTTTTCAATCATACCCTGACGTTGAAAATTTGTCAATTTTACCCTATTTTGCATTTTTGTGTTTCAATTGTACCCTGAAAAATTAAATTAACGTCTTTTGCGTTTCAAAATTTGTTTAAAACATTCTACATGTCTTGCATATATTAATTGTATATTTTTAAAATTTATTTAAATTTAGTTAAATTAATTAAGAATTTAAATTAGTGTTAATTTGATTATGGTTTTTAGTTAGTTTTTAAAAATAAAGGACTTATTTGTACTTTTTTGAATAAAAAAGAATTTAATTTCATGTTTAGACTTAATTAATTGAATGATTTCATCATTTAAGTAAAAAAATTAACAAAAATTAAAATATTGGGGTACAATTGAAAACGGAAAATTCAAAAGTGGGTAAAATTGACAAATTTTCAACGTCGGGGTGGAATTGAAAAAAAGTTTAAAGGTGAAGGGTTTTTGAGTGATTAGGCCCTTATAAAACATATATCTACTTTGCCTTTTTCCTTGCCAAACATGTAATTTTCTAATTATGTTCATTTTACACCAAAACAAATGGCAAACATCTTAGTTCATCTTTTACATCTAATTACATGTTATTTTTCATTAATTTAATCCAACCATTGCTATCAGCCTATCACTGAGTCAAAATGTGATCACTACTACAGCTTTAGCCTAATCTAATAATTGTATTTTAATGATTAATAAAAGTCACATAAGAAAATATCTACTAGTGGGGACATTTCAATGGATTTTAACTTTAATTTTATTTTTTTATCAGAAATCGTAATCGACTATTTAAAGTCTCAATTGTTAGTTTGTTAGTTGCGGAGGCGTGGTTCGAATCCACAATCTCTTAATACATTTAGAGATACCTTAACAATCCAAGTTAGGCTCACATTAACAATGAATATTTATTGATTAATAATTAGACTCGCAAACTAAAAAATAATTAAAATTTATTGCTTTTTTTATCAGAGGTTATATATTAAGAAAACAAGTCAATATTACAATCTAAAATATCAAAATATATCGTAGATTAAAATTATAAAAAAATAAAAGTAAATTAAAATCTTTAATCCATCTACAAAAATAGATGAAACAATAATAAAAATTTAAAGACAAATTGACAGGTATAAATAATCAGGATGAGTTTCTAACACCAATTGCACTTTCTATACTTCTATTGATCTCTTATTCCGCTGCTAATATATTTTAAACGATGATATACAAACATTGAATATTCAAGAATTCAAATCTAAAATTCTAAAAAGCTTGAATAATCAAAAAGCAAAATAAATTCAACAAAATGACATAAAAACATTTGAATACTCACAAAACTTTTAGAAACGGAGCAATTTTGTTTAAATAAAAAAAAATTATATGGACAAATAGAAGGGAAAGAGGGTGATTTTCTTATTAACTCAATCACCGAATGCTTAAAAAAGAGATTATTTTTAAAGTATTTAAAAAAAAAATATTTACACCCTTTTTAACCATGTTTTGCTAATTTTATTCGGCACCCATTTTTGAAAAATAAATTCAAAAAGTACCTTTTTTAAACTGATATCTCGTCCGAGGCATATCATGCCTCGTCCGAGACGTCTCATGTCTCGTTCGAGACATTTCGGTCTCGATCGAGACATTGTTTCATTCTTAAAACACTATAAATACATTATAAATACACTATAAATATATCATAAATACACTATAAATATACAAAAAAATACATCATAAAAAATACATCTCGTCCGAAACAAGTCAATTCTCATACGAGACATGTAAAAAGATATTTTTTGAAATTAAAAAATACAAGATGTAAATGTGTTTTTAAAACAATATAAAATAAAAAATCACGTACTTTATAAAATTTCCTCTTTAAGGAATTAAAATGTATTGCTAAAATTAAAAAATCTTCAAACCTGAATCCAATCAATGAAATAGGAAAGAAAATGAAAGTTTCACAAGAATTTGAAAACGTGTCATACATGATAAGCGATTGAAGCCACCAATTATAGGTAAAAGAAGATCTATTAATTTTAGCATAGCTCACAAGCAGAAATATCTTAAATTAGTTGCACCAGTAATGATATACCAATTGGCTTGATTACTTATAGGAATATGTATATTTATTATTTTTATTTACAAAGAAAAACAATATTTCAAAAACTAAATTGATGGCAGACCTAGATGAGTCATTGATCTATTATTAAACTGATTAATTAATTTTTTATTTGAATAATACTTAAAAATGACAAATTAATTGGATATTTTAATCAATTAGTTGAATTAATTTAAAAAATGAAATTTTATTAAATCCGTGTATTATTAGTTTAATTATTCTAAATTCTGATTTATATAGGTCAAAATTATTGGAATTTTAATATGATTGAAAAGGGAAAGGGCCACCTATGCCCTTAAGGTTTTCCTCGAGGATCAAGTAAACCCTCAACGTCCGCAAAGGTTCGAATATGTCCCTAACGTCTTAAAAAGTGAACAACCAGGCCCTTCGATTTTGACAACCAGCCCCCTAACGTCTCATTTATGAGTCAAAATTAGGGACTGGTTGT
Organism: Mercurialis annua; assembly: GCF_937616625.2. NCBI lineage: Eukaryota > Viridiplantae > Streptophyta > Magnoliopsida > Malpighiales > Euphorbiaceae > Mercurialis > Mercurialis annua. Next base: position 48,471,080 of record NC_065570.1, on the reverse strand, counting down.
ACACTTTTTAAGACGTTAAGAGCATATTTGAACCTTTTCGGACATTAGGGGCTCACTTGATCCTATAGACAAATATTAGAGGTATAAATGACCCTTTTTCCGATTGAAAATTGAAGTTTTAAATTATTTGTAAATCCAACCGGTCATACTACTAGAGAACACTAATGACTAATTTGGTGACAACATATTACCAACATTTTTACCAATGGAAAACGAGCTTCATTAAAAAACGTCAAAACAATTGACAGGAATGCACTACCAAAAATTTAAGGCTAAACTCATTTAGAGGCCCTTGTACTATACTATTTTTATTCAAAAAGTCTTTATACTATTTTTTTGTTCTTCAGGTCCCTGTACTTAGGGGTGTGCATTCGGTTCAAACCGAACCGAACCGAACCGAATTTTGGTCTTTTTTAAAAACCGAACCGAACCGAAATTTTAGGAAACGAAAAAATTTCAAACCGAACCGAACCAGTCGGTTCGGTCGGTTATTTCGGTTCGGTTCGGTTATTTCGGTTCGGTTTACATAGAAATCTGTTTGAAATATTTTTTAACTCAAAACCGAACCGAACCGACCAACCGAAATTTCTTTGAAATCTCAAACCGAACCGAACCGAATTTGTCAGTTCGGTTCGGTTTTTCGGTTTCGGTTCGGTTTTGCACACCCCTACCTGTACTTGGCAAATTCCGATTTTTAAGTCCTTTTAAGGGACTGGAGGAAAACAAAATTTGTAAGTAAAGGGACTGGAAAAAACTGAAAAAAGACCTAAAAATCAAAAATTATGCAAGTAGAGGGACCTGAAGAACAAAAAAATAGTACGGGAACTTTTTGAACAAAAATAATATAGTACAAGGGCCTCTAGATGGGTTTAGCCAAAATTTAATGATGGAATTAAAAATGAATAATGTAAAATTCCTTTAACAATCTAATAGGGAATTGGGTAATAATTTCAATGTTGAAAAGGGTTAATTTCATTAAAAAAAAATCACGATCTTTACACACAAAAGTTATTTTAATTACGACTTTTAAAAATTGTCATATAAAACCATGACTTTTTTTTAAATCTATTATTTTAGTGTATTTTTTGACTAAATTCTTCAATAAACTATTAATTAAATACCCAAATTATAAATTGACACCAAATATTATCATCTTTCAGTTAGAGTATATAGGATTAGTAATTTTTTGTTAGAAAAAATACACCGAATTTTATTTTGGTGATAGGTTTGAAACAAAATGAAAGGTCGTGCCTTTAAATGCCAACTTTTAAGAGAAAATTACACTAAATCACCTAAAAACTCAAATCTTTATGTTAGTGACCCAGCTTTTTATTTTTTGCGAAAATCCCTCTTTTTTTAAAATAAGTTTCTATCTCTACCTTTTAATAGGTGTCTTTCCTATTTTATCCTTGTAGTGTATTTTAATTATTGTGTTTCTATTACACACAATTATTGTTTTTCTTTATAAGCGTGCCGCCTATTCATGCATTAATAACTGTGTCCCCACACTCACCACTGCTTATTCACCTTTACTCCACTGCTTATTCACCAATTTATAACAACATGTCTATTTTTTTTTTGAAATGAATAGCATATCTATTATTTTCACTCCTGTCAACATTATCATAATAGATAAAATATACAATAATTATGTGTAATTGAATTTATATTAAATATAAATAAATTTGTTATTAAAAATTGGTAATTAATTTACATTATTAATTTTAATAGTAATTAGTCTCACATGCACTACCTGCTCATCCATTAATTGTAATTGTTTTTTTTATTGTTTTAGCGAATATTGTTTTTTATTTTAAAAATGTTATAAATTATAAATACGAGTCACATGCCTATTGTTTTCCATTTAGTTTTTCTTTCTATTATTATTTTTCAATTAAAATAAATTTATTTTTATATTACATATGATTATAATAATATTAATTTTAATATATAATAGTAATTTCCTTAATTTTGTATTAAATAAATTTATACAATATTTAAATTAAAACTATTTATAACTATATATGTGGTGTTATGATCCGCTATGGTCATTGTAAGCTCAGTATAAACTTGATATTAATTTTCTTTATTAAATTAATTATAAATTTAAATTTGACTTAGTATAATTAAATTAATATCTATATAAATTAAATAAAAAAAACTCGTTATATACTATCATCAATTTAGAGTAAATTAAGTTAAAGTAAATTTTTATTAAATTTATTATAAATTTAATAGTAACTTAATATAGTTAAATTAATTTATTATAAATTTATATTATTGAGAATCAATATATAAAATGATATATAAACAATTTAAAAATTGAAAATAAACTATCTAATTTTTTTTGTGGCGGTTTATTTAAACTTAATGTATTGAAAACACATCAACTTAACGTCAGCTCAATGTAAACTCAAAATAAATTATATAATATAAATTATTAATAAACTAATTATAATTTTAAAATTAACTTACTATATTTCAATTAATTTATTAATTGTTACTAAAGTGAAAAATAAATTAATAGTAAATTGAAAGTAAACTTTTTAAAGTTTTCCATAGTGGTCGATGTAACTTAATATAAACTCAATATGAACCTAATATAAACTTAATATTAACTCAATATAAACTCAATATGAACCTAATGTAAACTTAATATGAACTCAATGTAAACTTAATATCAACTCAATATAAATTAATCTAAAATAAACTCTTAGTAAACTGATTATAAATCAAAAATTAAGTTATTGTAATTAAATTAATTTATTAAAAATAAATTTATAAAATGACTAATAAACTAATAGCAAATTGAAAGTAATTTTTTTTAAAAAAAAATCTACGGTGGTCGATATGAACTTAATGTAAACTCATTATCAACTCAATAGTTTTTTTATAAATTGTTATAAATTAAAAATAAATATAGTCTAGTCAAATTAATTTATAATAATTCAAAAATAAATTTCTAAAATGACAAATAAACTAATTATAAATTGAAAGTAAACTTTTAATTTTTTTCCCAATGGTCGGTGTAAATTTAATATGAATTCAATATGAACCTAATGTAAACTTAATGTAAACTTGAGATCGACTTAATGTGAACTTAATATCAACTCAGTGTGAACTAATTTAAAATAATTTGTTAGTAAAATAATTATAAATTTATAATTAACTTATTCTAATTAAATTAATTCATAAAAAATTACACTATTAAAAATAAATTCATAAAGTGATAAATAAACTAATAGTAAATTGAAAGTAACATATATTAAAAAAATCTACGGTGATCAGTATGAACGTTATGTAAACTCAATGTAAACTTAATAAACTAATATAAAATATTTAATAAATACTAAATAATATATTAACTTAATAGTTCAAATTAAAGTAGCAAAATTCTCTATACATTAGAACATCAATAATAATGTCTCCATTTTATTTTTATATTTTTAATGTAAATTTTGTGTAAATTCAGCGTGTGTTCAATGTCTAAAAGCATCCTTAATAGACTTTCTAAAAGAGTCAAACTCTCTAAATTAAAGAGTGTGATAATAAAATATAAGTACAATGGATTAGCTATTATGTATATTCAGAGAAGAGATTGAGTTTGGCTCTCTACATATGAAGCGCCAATTTTCACTCTCTATTATATATATATATATATATATATATATATATATATATATATATATATATATATATATATATATATTGTTAATTTAATATAAAAATAAAAAATAAAAAATAAAAAATAAAAAATTATTTAATTAATATTTATTGAAAAAAGTAAAATAAAGAGTTAAAAATTAGAGAGTCTATTGAAGTAAAATTAAAAAAATTGATCCTTAAACTTGAAATGCTCTTTATTTAAGAAAAAATGCTCTTCATTATAAAAAATTGTCATTGGAATGCTCTAACTCAATATAAGTGTAGCATAAAAACACTAATTTAAATTAAAAAAATTTACGTTTAGTGGCTGATATATAAATAAAATGGCAATTTACAGAAATATGTATTAATCTTTAGATTTAATTTGAACAATTAAAAAGTAAAAAATTTGAATAATTAAAGAGTAAACAATATTTGATTGGAACACAATTAAAATTGAAATAATTGAAGTTTCCTTTTAAAATGGGTCTTAAAAAGCAATAAAATCATGACCAGATCATGTAATAAAAGGAAAATAGTTCATGTGACGTGTAATAAGACGTGGTGATGAGATGAGAATACATGTCAGTTTTATAATATTAGTGGTCATATGGCGCGTAGTAAAATATGGTGGTGAAGGGACAAAGATGTCTTAATTTATTATAAATATGGCTTATTTTGGGTTATGAGGGAATTTTGAAAACTTTTCTATTTTATTGAGAGATTACTGCAAAAAGAAAAAAACTGAGATAAAAATATAAGACAGAAGCATTTTTGAGGGATTTGTGTAAATTACCCAACTTTTAAAGGTTGTAATTAAAATAAAATTTCGTAAAAAAGTCGTGATTTTTATGAAACTAACCCTATTAAAATTGCAAGAATGCGTGATAGACTTTAGTCATTTGATTTTTCTTTTATTTTGACGTTGACAATTTACAAATAGCACACCAATAGTTTCTTTAAGTATATAAGACTAGTATGAAACTTACAAGATCATAAGCATTGGTCTATCAAAAAGTTAGAGTTTTTAAATTCAAGAGTTATGGAAGAAGTTTGTGGGGACGAAGTCCCAAGATCGCAGTTGTGATGTATGATTCCATCAAACCATTATGAGTTGTTCATGACGGCTAAGAATTTATTATTTGAAGCTAACAATTTATGGGTGCAAACGCAAACGTGAAACATGTATTGTTGAGATTCTTAACGAAGGTTGCTAGAGTTAAGGGGAGCACCCCAATGCGAAGTGTTATGCTCCTGCTTAAAGCCTGGCACCTTTTTATTTGCCGGAGGGAACATGTCCTGGTATATAATTGAATTAACAAATGGTCAACGCGCCCTCTGAATTTGTGACACGGAGTCATCTAACCCAATTTATACTTTTGAGCAACTAACCTCAAAACTCTTTATTTTCGTGTCAAATAACCTCATAATTTATATTTTTATTTTAAAAAATAGATTTAGGGTAATTATACCGCAACAATTATGGAAATATCTAATTACTTTTTTGCATCCCTCACCTCCGATTTGTATTTTACGCAAATTAAAAATACAATTATGGATTATTTGACCCAAAAATGAAGAATTTTGAGGTTAGTTGGTAAAAAAAGTATAAATTGGGTTAGATGACCCCGTGTCATAAGTTTTGGGGGCGCGTTGACCCTTTGTTCATAATTGAATTCAAGCTTGAAGTTTTTTTCGTGGGTGCAAACTTCTGTTAAAGAGCGCGAAACCTAGACTTTCTAAATAGACAAAATGACATTAAAATAGGCATTTGATGATGGTCGGTCCGGTGCCCGATTTCCTTTGCTTCCGCTACCCGATTAAGCTTAGAAACACTCCATCCTTATATACATTGTCCTGAAACAACTCAAACATAATAATAAGTAATTTGAACTCAAAAAGATTGAAAATATGCATAATATGTGTCTCAAATACTAAGGCAAATAGGAGTATTTATACTCATATCACTAACTTGAAGCGGATTAGTGATGCGGTGTACAAAGACCAACAAATTGGAAGAAATTACCGGAATCTTTGTAGTGTATTGAATTGTATCGTTCGAAACGGCATGGGAATAAGACTATGAGTCTCTGATTGATTATTCCAAAGATCGAGCTGGAGCAGAAATCTGAGTAGGAGCAGGGTGCGCAAGCTGATAAAGAAGACCTCGGTTTGAATGCCAATAAATTTGCAAAAAAACTAGGGTTTGTATATTTGAAAATAAAAACTTTGATTTTGAAATAACTGATGGTAACTGTGTTAAGACGAGAAAAATTTTCATCTATTGACTGCTTCTGATCAATATGGAGGAATGTGAATCTCCTATTCTTCTTGTTCTTCCTTATGATGATAACTTTTACATAAATCCCGAACTTTTCGAATACACGTTGGAGGTCAAAATAAAACCAATGATCTGGATAGTTTTCGAAGTAAATAATTGAAGGGTGGAGAGCTGACGGCTGCCGAGGAGGAGGTTGAGTGCTGGCGAGAGTCTGGCGGTTGATAGTGTTTGGTTTAGAGTTAGGATTTTGGGGAGGGTGAGGGAGAAACATTTTATTTAAAAAAGCTCTACTTGTTGATATAAATAAAAACAAACCTTGCTAATAAACTTAATAATCTAGTTGTCGATTTATCTTGTTAACAAAATACTTGCATCGAGTAAATTAGTAGGTTCCCAGATTAAATCCAGAATTTCTAATACTAATCCAACTCAAACTTTATTGCACGCATACATAAGTGAAATTAATCTAATAATTAAGAAAGAGAACTTGTCTCGTATGCACAACTTAAATGTTTCTGTTTGGTAAGTTGGTGGGAGCTTAAAATAACATAGTTTTAAAACCAACTATAATACTAATTATCTCAAAAAAAAAAAAAAACTATAATACTAATTGAACTGCATAGTTGTGTAGATACAATCCTTTTACAGAGTAAACATAAATCAAAATTGGAAGTTTATTAAAATCAAATGAAAATAATCAATAAAATACACAAATCATACATAATAAATCAACAAGAAAGCTATCCACAAATACAAGAAAACAGAACTGGCTCTCCATTTCTTGTCCTCTGTTCATCTTCCTCATGCCATGCACTTATTACTCTAGGAGGAGCAACTTGTCCATCAACAAATAATGAATTAGCTTCAGCAAATGAAAATTCATCAGCTCCATAAATACTAGAATTAGGGTTTTGGTTTCTTCTATCTTCATCAGCTGCTGCTCTTCTTTCAGCAGCAAGAAAATGACCTAAAGATGGAGGATGATTATTATTATTATTGTTGTTGTCATCGTTGTTCGTTACGGTTTGTGCATCAGTAGTGTCTCTTGAACATAGAGAGAAGAGCCATGTTTTACGTTTTTTGTTGCTCTTTTTTGCTTTTATCACTTCTATTTTTCTTACTTTTGATGATTTTCTTGAAAACTCGAATAGATTCGAAACACCGATGAGGCTTCCGAGTGTTATGCTTCTATCGTGGAAGAAAGATCCTGTAGACTGATATGATTCATAATAGAAAAACACAGATAGATTAGTCTAATGGTTTTTTTACACTGGTAATGTCTTTAATTAATTTGCATCTTTTTACACATCCAAAGTTCATGTAGGCTCATAAGGCTAAATCAAATAGATTCCATCTTAAAATCAATTGGCAAAAAAAAAAACTAATACCGAAAGAGAGGCAGAGAGACAATCTGGCGACTAGTGGAGTAGCCGTCCATCCTAATCTTGCCCCCCCCCCCCCCCCAGCCTGAACACCGGCTTAGCGAATAATATATTAAATTGCTCCTTAAACTTGCACGTCATGCGTATTTAGTATTAAAATTAATCTTTTTATCAATTACTCTCTCTCCTTGAACTTGAGTTTTTTTTCATAAATTAGACCAAATGTATCACTTTTAAAAAACAAATGTGGAAGGCAAAGTTTAGGTTGTTTATTAATTTTTTGAGTAATTGATAAAAATTAGGACAATATTTTTGATTTTTAGATCAATTATAAAATTAAATTTTCTCTATTTATGAATTTGTTCAATTTATACAATTTTATTCTTAATTACTCTAAAAATAGATAGTATAGTCTTCAATTGATTAAAATAACTAAATGTGAGTTAATTGACCCTTGCGTATAAGTTTAACGACCGAAATGACTCTTTACTCTTTGTTACTATATTTTATTTTGGGTTAATTGTAAATGCATACACGAATTTTATCCTAATTTGCAATTACAACATTGCCAAGTTTTAAAGTTTATGTTGTAATTGCAAATTAGGATAAAGTTCATGTATAAATTTGTAATTAACCCTTTTATTTTTAAGTACTATTGTACTTCATGTTTGTTTCGATTTCATGTTTGGTTTGAAAAACCTTTCAGACTTACAAAAGGGCGTCAATGGTATTATCCAAAGCCAATAATTGTGCACGAGCATGGACAAAAAATACTACCTATATTCTCAAAATGGATGGCTAATATCCAAAAAATATATCAGAATCAAATTAGTTTGATGAATAGTTCGTTAGTAAGGTCCACCTTGTATAATTGAGGGTTAAAAGTTGGAGTGGTCCTAAATTTTCCTAGTATGTTTTAATTTGATTCCCTTAGTTTGTATTCAGGTGGTATCAAAATTTTAAATTTTACTCTCATGTCAAAGTATTTCAACCTGATCAAAAAACTTGATATGAAAAGCGGTGGTATTAATATACTAAGAATATAAATATGACAATATATTTAAAAAATATATTTCACTTGATCACCATATTAAACTGTAAAATGATGAATTATCATTATTTAAAATATTATACTACTATTTTAAATATAATTATAAATTTAATACAGTAATTCAAATATAGGGTACATGTTTGACGACATTAAATTTTTTAATCCTATAATTGAATGATGAGGAAATTTAGAAATCAACAGATGATTTAATCCTGCACAATTGATTTATCTTAAAATGTAGCATTCATGAATCATCTCAAAGTAGGACCGTTTCACCAGCTAAGTCACTGTTTAACAATTATGTAGTGCTTGTGCATGCACTCAATCGATTTTACAGTATATATATGATTGATGTCATATAATATAGTATTTTTTTTGATATAATTTGATGGCCAAAAAGAACTCATTCTGAGTTTATTAACAAACAAAACAACAAGATATTCAATACTACTAATATACTGCATTATAATTAGTGCTCGAGTCAGAAATTCTATATTTAAAAAGCCAAATCGCAATAAATACTATATGTGAAGAAATAATTTTAAAAAATTGAGAGGGCCAAATCATAAAAAATAAAATTTCCTTACACTAATTGAGATCATTTTTCAAAATTGAGGGGGCTAAGGCCCTCTCTAGCCCCCTATCCCTTCATCATTGATTACAATCAAAGGCGGAACCAGTCCTCTGGGTTAAGGGACAACTGCACTCCAAAATTTTGTGGATACTTTACCTTTTCATTTTTATAAATACGGCTCGTAATTTTTAATTTTTTTACAATTAACTCCTTTGATTTTGTTTTACAATCCAGCTTACGTTCTAAAATTCCTAATTACGCCCCTAATTTTAAGCGCATCTAATCTCCAGCAAAGCATATTTAGGAAAGACCAAAACAAACCAAAACAAATAAAAACAAGGTGCGGTAGAATCATGTCATATGTCTCCTTGGAAATAGAGAAACCCTAAACTATTAAGTAAAATCCTTAGAAATGTTACTGTCAGTATTTTTTTATACTCTAAAGATACTATTATAATTATCATGAAAATTTTAAATTTTTTTAAGTAAATTTTTTTAAATGAAACTAAAATATTAAAAAAATTGTGATGCTTTACTACTGACCTCAGTGTCTAAATCTGAAGAAGAGGAATCTGGTGAAGAAGAAGAAGAAGCAGTGATTAAAGTGTTAAATGAAACTGATCCTCCTGAAAAATCAGCAACATTATTTCTAGGTATCCCAACTCTCTCATTCAAGGGCTGCAATCCCAGAGGCCATCCTTCTTCCTGCAAAAACACATAAATCAAATCAAATCTCAGTTTTTTTAATGATCAAACACTTTTTCAAAAATAGCATGAACAGAATGAAAAAGAAAAAGGAAATTATAATTGCATGCAGTGTCTCAAAACAAGAGGAATATGACAAAATAAAGCTAGATCCATCTTATAAACGTTTCAGAAACTTAAAGAAAAAGCAGAAACAATACAAAAAAACTTGGACAAAAAGAGACCTGTTGAGACATATTTTACAAGTGTAGTACTACTTGAAATGCATTTATCTGTGTGTTTTGATGCTTTTTTTGGAAGAGGATTTTAATGAAGGACCCAGAAGAAGTGTCAATTTTAGTTTGGTGTTTTCTGCTCTATAAGACAATTGCTATTCTGTTTTCTGCTATAACTTAGCTTTGTGAAATGTAGCATAAAAACAAGGAATTGCATTAGATGTGGGCAGCAGGGGTGTGTAAAAACCGAACCGGACAGTAGAGACACACTAAATCAAATCCGAATTGTAATTATAGTTTGGTTATTTAATGAATACTATTTTGGTTCAACTTACGATTTTATAAAAATTTGGTGTTCGGTTTTTGATTCGATTGGACATTTTGAAAACTGAAAAACATATTATTTTTTTAGAAAAATTAATATAAATACATAAATTTCTATATTTCTATATTTTTTGTCTTTATTTTATAATTGTAGTTTCCACATAAATTGATAAAGTTTTTATGAAAAAATACTAGATAATAATTTTTTTAATATTTAAATTAATTTTAAGTTAAAAAAATTAAAAAAATTAAAAACTTTGGTTTTTTAACTGAAACAAACCAAACTTTTTGATACTCCCTCCGTCCCGTAAAGATAGAAAAAGTACCACCTTTTTTTGTCCCATAAAAATAGAAAAAGTTGAGTTAGTTAAGTCAAAAATTATCAAAATACCCCTACATGCTTATCATAAAACATTAAATGCATATTTTGAAAAGATAAATAAATGAATTATAAGTGCTATAACTAGTAAAGTGGCTTTGGGAAATGCACATGACTAATTGATTACAAAGGGTAATTTAGACAAATTATCACAAGTTACCTATAAATAACTACTTTCTTAATTCTTGTGAAATGGGTGCTTTTTCTATCTTTACGGGACGGAGGGAGTATATGTCATCGGAATTCTTAGTTGAGATTGGTTTGATTTGAAAATTTAAGAAATTTTGTTGGTTGATTTTGGCCGATTTTAAATCAAATCGAATCGAATCTACTGATTAACAGCCCTACTTGTGAGAGTAAGTAAAATAACAAAGAGAAAATGGTCAAAAAAGAGAAGACTTATCATGGTTGTGGGCAATTCTTTATTTCTTTGCTTTAATTAAATCTTTATTGACTTGAAAGAAGGAAACATAATCATTTATGTCTCCAATGCTAAAAAAAAAAACTCTGAATAATATTTAATACTGAATCAAACATAGACAAGCACTACTCTCCATTAAAGTTTGGACTCAAAATGACATAATTATCCTGCTTCTGAAACAGTAGTATCATTTTAGGTGTTTTATCTTATATTTATGACCGTGATCAGGAGTGCGTAAAAATTAACCGGATCCCTCTGTAAAAAAAAAAAAGACCGGACCATAAAGCCAAACTTTTTTTTATCAACAAAATGACCAATCTAAAATGGTAAGAATATTTTGGTTATTTAGACAATATAGATCGGTTCTTTTAGAGGTTAGCATTTGGTCGGTTTAATTTTCATAAGTGGGATTGAATTTTTGGAGATAATAGATCGCAGGCTGTTTTATATTTTTATCAAGGAAAAAGCTATCCGGATAGAATCTATCCGGATAGAAAGATCTATTTTGGTCATTTGGAACAATAAATTAAGGATATTAGAGTCATTTTATTTAATAGTAAAAATTAAATGACAATTACAACCTTAAGTAAAAAGTAAAAGGTAAAAATTTAATATTTAAGTTAAATTAAACAAGATAAACACATCATTTTCAAATAGTTTAAAAATTAGTTGAGTTTATCTTTTAAGATTAACAATCAAAATAAAAAACTAAATTTTAAATTTTAGACTATAATTTAATTTGATTCATTTATTTTATACATTAAATTTTTGAAAGTTTTTAGTATCATTATATAAAGTGCAAGCTACTGTTTTCTTGCAGGCACACATCGTTAAATTATTTCTTGCATTCCTAAAAGTTTCTCCAAGAATGAATTACTTCATAGCTCATAATTAATATTATGGTATATTTAAGAATATTCATCCTAGACTCCAAATAAACATAAAATGCGAATTTCGATGCATATTTTATTTCCTTTGAAATTTAAAGATTATACTCCCCATTAAAGTTTGGCTCATAATTAGTACTCCCTCCGTCCCACTTTAGAAGTCCCATTTGACTTTACACACAGATTAAGAAAACATTAATTATTCTTATCTTTTCATGTTTTTTCATGTTTTGCCCCTATTTATGATAGTGGAATTTTCCATAGAGCTCTTTTAAGATAACTAAAATAAGGGTAAAATGGGGTATTCAATGGAAAAGTATTCTAAAAATAGTAATGAGACTTTTTAAATGGGACATCCCAAAATAGAATATGGGATTTCTTAAACGGGACGGAGGGAGTAATTGTTATACTGTTTTGCATGGTTATTTGACAAACATGATACTATCACTGTCAGGTTGAGTTGAGCATTAGATTGCAATTAGTAAAATTCAACTAATAATAATACTACAATATTACATTAGTCTAAATTTAAAACACGAATTATATTTTTTACAATTCGTAACACCGTTCAATTTTCCGATAAAATATTATTAGTTTAACGCAATGTTTTAAGAATTAAATTGATGTGTAAATTGATTCTTCGTTCAACTAGCCCAACCCACGGGTAAATTTTTTAAGTGAAATTAATAAAATAAAATATTGGAAATCGCCAATTATACCTCTTTACTCATTGTTTCAACCATCGGTTCTATCTGGTTTAACTAATTACAAATTTTCAGATTTTTATGTTAGTTGGACCGAGCAGTTGACTGATTTTTGTTGAACCGATTAAATGCGTTATCCAACCTGATTATTTAACCACAATTTAAAGTTCTATTTCTCTAATAGTTTGATTAACCAATTGGTAAAAATCAAACGAAAACCAAAATTATATTTTTAATTATTTAAATCCAAACCACTCATTTTTGTCCATTTTAACCAACCAAAATTAAATTTAAATTTGGCTTTGTTCGGAATACAAATTTGGTTCCGATTTTGTTCAGTCTAACATAGATAGGGATATGCTATACTCGGTTTGGTAATCGAATCGAAATATCAAGTGTCCAATTTTGAAAGAGAACAAAAATCAAACCGAATTCAAAAGGAAGGTTTGGCTCCATTCATTTTGATTTTTTAGAATATAAATTCTCAAAGTGATTAGAAAAAGACGTGTCGTCTAGTTAGTTACATATAATACGCAAACTAAAATTAATTTTTTAATTTAATTCTTTTCGCATTAAATGGTTTGGTTTTGTTTTTTACTCAGTCTATTAGAGATATGGGTAATGCATAAATCAGTTCGATTTTAGTTAAAATATCAAAAGTTTTTGAAAGGCGGCGAGTTCGAGTCCTGACATGATCGCGTAGTCAAGTTTAGTTTGGTGTAGTTAGAGTTGGACATGGGTTGGGTCAGCCCGTGAACCAGCCCGGAACCGGCCCGGTCAAATTTTGCCCGGAACGGATCAAACCTAGAGCCGGACTAAAACCGGGCCGGAACCGTAGAAAGAGCGGTTCCAGGCCGGTTCGAAATTTGTTGAACCGTAAACCGGCGGTTTTGGATCGGAACCAGCGGTTCAAGGGTCGAACCTGTTGATAAAAAATATATATTATTGTAATACCCCGTATTTTAATTGTCGGTTTTGCCACGCATCGTGATATTCGTAAGCGATATTATGAAGTTTAAATATAAATTTGGATTAAAATAATAATAATAATAATAATCATTATTAGGATAATTTATTAAATTTATTGAAGTTATAGTGTTAAATTTAAAATAATTGATAAAATAATTAAATAGGATTAGAGTATTTGGATATATTATTAAGGATATTTAAGTTAGTGGGCATAGTTTGTGAGCCATTTTAGGCTTTTAGCCAATTAAAAGAAAATAAAAAGAAAATATATATATAAGAGAAAATCACACCAAATCACCCAAAAATTGAAAAGTTTATATTAGTGACTCACATTTTTCTTTTTTGCAGTAATCTCTCAATTTTTAAAATCTGTTTTCATGTGTAACTAAATAACATTTCTTTTCCTATTTTATCCCTCACTTGTACATTACTATTGTGTGTGTAATACACACGCTCAATCCTTTTTCTTCTCCTCTAAAAGCTTACCATGGACGGCACTCTACATACGATTATAGTCGGCGATTGTTGGTCGGCAATCTATGGTGGCTTAGCTAAAACTCTTCGACTTATGAACATCGGAGCAGCACATAGATTGGTTGGGAGAGGTGATCGATTCTTTTATTTCTTTGGCTTTGTTCTTCTCGTTTCACATCACAACAAGATCTACTTCCGACGAAACTCCGATCATGGCAGAGGAGGCCGCGACGGTGAAAATGTTGAAAGAGGAATTTGGAGAGTAGTTTATCACCGACGGCGAGAATAAGACGACGTTCATGTGGTTAAAGTTTACATCTTTAAAAAATAGTATATCAGGGGGTATGAGAGAATTAAGAAATAAACCTTGAGAAAATTGCTTAATAGGTTGTTCATGGTGAAAAGAATGGTTTTTTTGTTAGAAATAAGAAACCTTATGTTGATGCAACAGAAACTGCAAACGGAACTAGCAACAACCGGCGGTTGTTGGAGGCTATACTTTTTTCAATTTGTTTAAGTAATTTTCAATCTTTTTTCATAGGGTAATTGTGTTCTTGTGCTTTTAATTTCCTTAGAGAGTATATATAAGAGCAGGAAACAAGGGAAAGATTGATACAGATAAAATGTAATGCTAACATTTGGCTTGTCTTTTTTCAAATTTCTATTCAACACCTCAAATCTTACACATTTAGTCTCATTTTGCAGAAGATGACACTTGAAAAGTATGAAATTTGCAATTGAAAAAGAAAAAGACTTTATATTCTTTAAAAATGAATGAACAAGAAAAACAATTTGTATAATTTAAGCTTGTAGAATAAGAATACTATATAAACCACTACCTTAATTCAATTTTTGATAAAATTTATCTTTTTGCTCTTTACAATTTTAACTGATATTTTATATTGGGAATTTCGAGATTTAATGTAATACACAAATTGAATAAATTTTTTAAGAGAAATATATTTGACAATCTATATAACCTAAAATCAACCTAATGTGAACCTGATGTGAACCTATATCCACTTAACTATCTTAATTCAATTTTTAATAAAATTTGTCTTGCTGCTTTTACAATTTTAACTGACATTTTATATTGAGAGAATTTTGATATTTAGTGTGATATACAAATTGAATATTTCTTTTAAGTGAAATGTATTTGATAGTCTATAAAACTAAAAATCAACCTAATGTGAACCTAATATGAACCCATATCAACTGAACTATATTCATTCAAATTTTTTACAAAATTTGTCTTCATGCTCTTACAATCTTAAATGACATTTTATATGCAGAGAATTTTGAAATTTAGTCTAATATACAAATTGAATATCTCCTTTAAGTGTATTGTATTTGACAGTCTATAAAACCGAAAATCAACCTTATGTTAACCTGATGTGAACCTATATCAACTGAACTATTTTAATTTATTTTTGAAAAAAAAATGCAAAAATGACCCTAATATATAGTCCGCGTCTCATGTTAGAACCTCATGTATTTCAGATCTCAAAAATGACCCGTAACGTCTTAAAAAGGTATTAAAGATGACCATTCCGTTAATATTTTTGTTTAATCCTTACTCATTTATGTTTAATGTCGTCCATTTTTTTTTGTTTTTTTTATACTTTTTGTCAACGTTAAAGTCATATTTAAGATTCAAAATACACGAGGTGCCAACAAGAGACACGAGGTATACATGAGTGTCATTTTTGCACCCTTTTTTTTATTTTTTTTTATAAAGATTATCTTATTACTTTTTACAATCTTAACTAACATTTTATATAAATAAAATTTTAGACAATAAAAATTTATTGTAAACTATATATAAATTTAATATCAATTCAATGTCAACTCAAAGTAAATTTAATATCAATTAAATATCAACTCAATGTATACTGAATATCAACTCAATATGAACCTAATATAAATTCAATGTAAACTTAATATCAACTCAATATAAACTAATTTAATATAAACTTTTAGTAAACTGATTATAAATTTAAAATTAATTTACTCTAATCAAATTAATTTATTAATAGTTTATAATATTAAAAATAAAATTATATAATGACAAATAAACTTATAGTAAATTAAAAGTAAATTTTTTAAAATTTTCCGTAATGGTCAGTGTAAATTTAATATAAACTCAATATGAACCTTATATATACTCAATGTAAACTTAATATCACCTTAATGTAAATTTAATATCAATTTAATATAAATTAATCTAATATGTATTTTTTTAATAAACTGATTATATTTAATATTAATTTACTCAAATCAAATTAATTATTAGAAAATTTGTACTTTTAAAAATAAATATAAAAACGACAAAATAAAGTAATTTAAAATATTCATGTACATTTATTAAAATTTTTGTATTTTATTATCTACGTTATATATGTGATAAATAGTTCAATTAACAATGCAGGTGTGCCATGTAATTGTATAAACATGCCAACTAATTTAGATGATTCCAAGGCATCAGTCTTGTGTTAACCTCACATAGGCTTTCTTTACCATCATGCTTACCGCATAATGACATGAGCAACCTTTATTGCTTGCAATTAGAACACTTTCAGAAGCATGAACATATTAAATAAAAAGATAAAAAAAATTAATTATAGCAAAGCAATAAAAAAATTAAAACCTTCGTAATTATAAAAGAAAGCATTTTTCTCATTAAAAAAGCATTTACTTCTCTAATTCATCATTAACTTCACTTATAGCAGCTCTACCTTCTTCAATAGCAGATAGACCTCCAAACATGAGACACGGCAATGGTTTATCTAGATGAGACAAAATTTCCTCTGATTCAAATTCCAACAAATTCCCAATCATCAATCTCAAAAACTGGCCTTTGAAACCATTTGATTTCAGCACTACAAGTAATTTTATTCTGTTGTGAGCAGATTGTTCAAACAAAATTGACGATGATAATCCACCTCGAATTCCACCGTTCATCACTCCCACTCCGGCGACCATCTCAGATTCCACTGTTCATTATTCCCAATCCAACGGCTTTTGCCGCCGCTCTTATGATTGCTCCTCCTCCCATTCTGATTGTTCAACCCACTTTTAATATTAAGATTATTTTGATGAAGACTTGAATCGCAGGACCTTGCCGATCGTACACCATAACATCAACATCGACATATCTTTTTCTAAGCTTTATTTCTGGGTCACTTGTTTTAATAGAGAAGGGCATTATTGTCCAACTTTATATATTATTTAGTCCATTTTGGGCTATGAGAGATTTTTAAAAACTTTTCTTATTTTTTGGGAGATTTTTGCCAAAATCAAAATGCTGAGGTATAAACATAACACTATAGCATTTTTTGGGGGATTTATGTAGATTATCCTATATATAATTGATAATTTATAAACCCAATTCACCAAGCCCATCATACCAACTCCCCTATTTCTTCCATCTCCTTCGTTCTTCTTCCTTAAACAGAGGTAAAAACCCTAGACTTACCAATCTATCTCCAAACTTCAAACCTTCACGGAATCGATTGAAAATACTGAATTCCTCATCCTCACTCGTCAATCTTCAAGCGAGAAGTTTCAAATCTTTAAACGGTGAAAGTAGACGACGTATCGATTAAACTAAGCGGCGTGGTATTTAGAGTTTCATCCATTGAATTTTGAGGAAATTTGAAGACTATGTAAGGATTAGTAGCTTAATTGTTGTTTAGAGTGTGAATGGCTTGTATTGTTTTTATTTTATTGAAGTTAATTTTAAAGGTTTAAATTTGATGGTTGGTTTTTTTGGGTATGGTTAATCAGTCTAATATTGATGTTTGAACTGTTGAAAACAATGATTTTTGACTGTTATATTGGATGTTATACTGTGTTTAATGATAATTATGATAGAATATAGAAGGATTATTGATAGAATGAAAGCAATTGCTCGACGAGCAGTCTAAAATTGGTTAATTTTTCATATTTAATTTTTGTTCTGTCCCTGTAATGTAGATAACTTTTTTTTTTTGATGAATAATAAAACCTTGCACAGCAAGAGCAAAACAGAAAAGAAAAAAACTAACTACCACTTAACTCACAACTTCTAATCTTTTCCTCCAGCCATTTCTGTTGAAACAATTCTGGAATATCTTCTATCCATATGAACTCATCTTCAGCAGCAGCTTCCTTGGCAAGATCATGAGCCAACTGATTGCGAATTCGGGGAACCGCTTTCCACAAAACCTGTTCAAATCCTATAGCCAAAATTCGAATCTCATTCAGAATATCCCCAAGCTCATTTAGAAACACACCATTGTTGCAGAGTGCAGCAATCAAGGCAGAATTATCACTTTCAATAACAATCTGATTTAAAGAACAGTCCCAAGCTAATTCCAAACCCCATTTTACCGCTTCCACTTCGGCACAAATAATCTCCGGCGAGGCCCTCTTCCTCACATGTCCAGCAACAATAATATCTCCATTGTTATCTCTGCCAACAACACCCAAACCCCATGAACCATTCTGAAAATTACCCGCATCCGTGTTGATTTTAATCCAACCTTCATCCGGTTTCTGCCAACAAAGCTGACTTTTTCCTTCCATCACTGAACTAGGAACATTAACAGACCTGAAATCCCAAATAGTCTTGTTGCAAAGGCCCAACACTGCTTCATAGGAGAAGAGGACATTATTAAAACAAAGTTGGTTACGAGCATACCAAATTGCCCAAGCCAACACCCAGAAATAATCGACATCCTCGCGATCAAAATTAGTCCAGTGCTTGCTACCCCATCCTTCAAAATTTTCATCCGGAAATCTATTTGTATCAAGGCCCAGCTTAGAAGCAAACCACACACCACGCACCCAGCTGCAATCTTTGAAGACATGGTCTAATGACTCTTCTATACCACATCTCGGACATAGGCCATCGCCAAACTTGATGCGATAATTTAGAGCACTTCTCGTAGGCAAGCTATTACCAAGAACACGCCAAGCAAAATGCTTAATCTTTGGAGGAATCTGCATCTTCCAAATACTTCTCCAATGCCACACCTGACCTGTATGAACAGAACCAGAGCTGGTTGGGCCAATAATAGCGTTGGCTGCAATGTGGTAGGCACTCTTAACCGAGAAGAAACCATTGGATGAATAATGCCAGATGAGTTTGTCCACTGTACCATTGCCCCGTATAACCATCTTCTGAATATCTTGAGCATCCATTTCAGAGAAAATATTATTAATCAGATCAATATTCCATTTATTGCTGTGACACTCAATCAAATCACAAACTCTGATATCATGGTCAACCCCATCATCTTTCGGAATCGCAAAATATAAGCCATCCTTTGGGAGCCATGGATCTTTGAACGCTCTTATGCCGACACCATCACCAATTTTCCATCTAACACCACTTTTAAGGAGAGGAATGGCACCATGGATACTTCTCCACGTGAAACTAGCTCCGGATGAAAGTTTCGCATCAAGAAAAGATTGCCTAGGATAATATCTTGCTTTCATAATTTGCGAGACCAAGGATTTTTCATCGTGCAACAATCGCCACGCTTGCTTCGCTAACATAGCTGAGTTAAATGCAGAAATATTTCGAAACCCCAAACCACCAGAGACCTTCGAACGACAGAGTTTCTCCCAACCGATCCAGTGAATCCCTTTGCCATCACACCCATTCCTCCACCAAAACTTTGACATCAAACTTTGTATCTCCTGACAAATACTTTGGGGTAATCGAAAAACACCCATAGTATAAGTAGGAATAGCTTGGATTACCGATTTCAGGAGAGTTTCCTTAGCCGCTTTAGATAAAGATTTTTCTTTCCACCCACTTAACTTTTTCCAAACACGCTCCAAGAGAATGTTGAAAATTTCCTTCTTAGAACGCCCGACAAAAGTAGGAAGACCCAGATATCTATCATGGTGAACTACGGTTCTAACTCTGAGCAGGCGAGCAACATCTTTTTTTGCCACAGAGGAAACATTCTTACTGAAAGAAATAGCTGTCTTCTCAAAATTTATTTTTTGTCCTGAGACAGTCTCATAGCAAGCAATCACTCTCTGAATTTCAGTTGCCTCTCTTTCCGACGCTCTGGAAAATATGATGGTATCGTCGGCAAAGAAAAGGTGAGAAATCACCGGAGCATTCCTGGCTACCTGTAAACCATGGAGTCTCTTTTCTTGGACTGAATTCTCTAATAGACCTGAGAAAGCTTCCGCACACATAATGAAAAGAAATGGAGATAAAGGATCCCCCTGCCTTAACCCACGACTCGGCTCAAATTTACTTTGAGGAACACCATTCAGCATAACAGAGAACGAAACTGATGACACACACTTCATAACTAGCTGTCGGAACCGATCTGGAAAACCCATTTTGCACATGACTGCATCTAAGAAGCTCCACTCAACTCTATCATAATATAGTCAACTCCAGAGTTAAGTTTTGGTTTATGTTTTTTTTTTAAATATTAACGAAATATTTATAATATAGATCCGACGAGCTCGAGAGTCTCGGGATCAGAACGTCAGCAAAACTAAAATCCATAAAGGAGTTATATTTTTGGAAAAAGCGGTTGACTGTGAGTTTGCATTTTACTTTTGAATATTAATGCAACGTTGTTTAATTTTTCTGAATATTTATTTAAAATCGCACTGCATTCGATATTTAAAACCGATATAGATCCGATGGAACATGCTTTCCTATTGAGCGGCAATAGGACTGTGTGCGCACCAGTAGCGATCATAGTAAAAGTAAGTGATGATTATTTATATGTCTAAGGCAACGGTACATAGCTCACGGCCTAGACTTAACGGGAAAATCTGAGGCGACGGTACATAGTTCACGGCCCAGACCCCGATACAGATCTGAGGCGACGGTACAAGGCTCACGGCCCAGATACTGTAAAATAATAAGTGAAAGTCTGTGACGACGGTACAAAGTTCACGGTCCAGACTTCTTTGGATTTTGATTGAGGTTTATGGGAATATTTATTTATTGAGGTTTAGGGTTTCATTCGGATATTGTATCTGGCTGCATTGCATAAATTATTTACCATGCGATTTATTTTATTTAATGTTCATTAGTAATTGTGCGAACTCACTCAGTTTTTACTGATCCGTCGTTTTTCATCCATTTCAGGTAAATAGTATTTTGGCGTGATCAGACTTCCATTCCTTCTTCCGGAAGTTGGTATTTTATAATGTAAAGAAAACGCTATTTACTTCTAGAGCCGCAGTAGTCTAGTAGTTTAGTAGTCTGGTTTTACTGTACAAACTCTGATCTTGTAAATACTACTGTTTGTATATTATTTACGGTTACTGTGTAGTAGTTGTTTAACTAAATGGTTTATCGGATATCATTGATACTGTGTTTGTGTATCATGATGTCATTATGTTTGTTACAGGATGGTTTGTGATACTTGTTACAGGTGGCGTTGCTATGTTTTCAGATGTTATATTGCCAGTTTTTCTGAAAACAGTATTATAACTCATATAATATTTTTTTAAACGCGAAAAATTTATAGTGAAATTTAGGCTTGCTACGGGTTTCAGAGCTACCACTCCCATTCCCTAGCGCCGGTCTCGGCCCGAGATTTCGGGTCGTGACAATTATATATTCAATATATATATTATATCTTTATCATATAATAAATGTATTTTTGCAATAAAATATATGTTATATTTGTTTTAGTTAAATTTTTGGTTAATATTTTTTTTTAATTTTTTATTTTCTTATAATACTATCTCCTGAGATATTTTATTGTTAAATTAAATTTTTTAGTAATTAAATTTTAATTTTATTTTCAATATTTTTTTAAATCATCTTAAACCAAAACCTGAACCGTCCGGTTCCGAACCGTCATGGAACCGTCTCTTAGGCAGTTCAAGGCCGGTTCCACTTTTTCTTGAACCGCGACTCGGCGGTTCCAAACTGGAACCGCCAGATTATAAACTGTGGCCACCTCTGTGTGTAGTAGTAGGCATTTATAGTAGCTATTTAGATCTTTATCTTTCGACTTTCTTTACTCCTAGTGATAAGAATTAAGTATATGATAACAATGTAAAGGTCTAAGTGTAGTTCAATTGTCTTGTCCTCGCCGACACATATTCTTTTTTGTCTATTTTGAAGGGTGTTCGGTTTTTCAAACTAAGAAACCAAACCGAATCAAATGTGAATACTAGCGTATTATCCGCGCGAGATAGAGAAATGTTATTAATTATATAATTATAATAAATTTATCTTTTAAAATTACTTTTTCTAAAAATATTAATTCGTCTATTTATTTTGTAACCAACTAAAATTTATTTTAATTAACAGTATAATCAATTTATAGTACTCTATATCTACCGAATTTTGTACTTAAAATTATTATAATGATGCTAATTATTCAAATTAATTCTTAATTTCAATAGAATATTATAGTGACTATAATTTTTTATTGCTATTTATTATGATTTTGAATAGAGTTTAATAATACCATTCTTTTATAAAATGTCATATAAAGTATATTATTCCTTAGAATTTTTTGTTGAAAAATATAAACTAATAAATTTTACACAATAATATTTAAAAACTTAGAAAGTATTAAAGTGTACCCATATAATTAATTAAATTTTAAATAATTAATAATATGTAAACAAAAGTTAATTCTTATATGTAGGTTAACAATTAAAAGTAAGGTCCAATTTTTATCAGATTTTTATCTGCTACATAGGCTATTCATATTTTTATACTTATTTACACTATTAGGGTTATTGACATAAATGGTTCCAAACCTTTGCACCTTGTATCAAAATGGTACCAAACCTTTAATTTGTATCTTTTTGATACCCAACTTTTTATCCTTTGTTTCAAAATGGTTTTTTTTACAAATTTCGGCCATTTTTAATGATTAGGAGAGGCGAAAGAGAAGGGATGAACCACCAAACTATGGTATGTGTCATGTGATATGGCATCTGATGTGGTAAAAATAAATAAAAAAATATTTCTCCGGTCGCCACGTCATTAAAAATGGCATGAATTTGTAAAGAAAAACCAATCTGAAACAAATGATAGAAAGTCGGGTACCAAAAAGATGCAAATTAAAGGTTTGGTACCATTTTGATACAAGGTTCAAAGGTTTGGTACCATTTTTGTCAATAACCCGCACTATTAAGTGAAAGATATATAGATCTAATTATATGAATAATGAAGTGAGGTATCATACGGTGGAGTAAAGAATCTCCGCCCAAACTTTAAACTAAAGATAATTAAAACTTAATTTGAAAAATAGTTATTAGTTAGAGAAAAGATAATTTGCAGAGCAATATAATTTACAATAAGTAAATGTTAAAGTGAATAGTATTTAAAAATTAATGAAGGTAAAACTTTTTTACAGAGGTTAAAATGGTAATTAAATTTTAACTAAATAATTAAATATATAAAAAAACTTTTCTATCCGGATAGATTTTATCCGAATAGCATCACCCTTTTATCAAAGTTGGAAGATGGGTGATTCAATCATAAAACATCCAAGTCGAGATTTTATCAATATTAAAAATCTTATAAACTTTATTTAGGACTCGATCGAAATATTAAGCATTTCGTGTCGCTACAAAGACAACCTTAAAATTCTCATACAATTATTACATCTTTGAAATGAACACATTCCACATTACTTATATAATTGAATATAGATCCTCATGTTGTTTTATTAACAAAATATAGCAAATTCTTTCTGAATATTTCTTTTATCTATTTAACGATTAAACACTCAATCAAAAACAAGCGACAAATATTTATATCACTTTCGATAATACGCACACTATTCGGTTTCGCTCAATATAATCTGTTATACAATTTATGAAACTAAATTTAGTCAGTCGACAATCCAATGATCTAATTTATACGGATACCGGTTATCCATAGCTATACGAGTTCATATTTTCAGAAAACATATTAATTAGATTAAGTTCCGATTATTAACTAATGATAATTAATACATTATCTATTAGTCCTAAAATGACACTTTCGACCAAACAACGATATTAAACTCTTATCAAGGTGATTCAATTCGTTCGAGTAATCAATTATATCAAGACAACTAATTTCAATCATTTTTTATTGGCTAATAATCACCCATGGCCCCTGACTTTAAGAGTACATTACGACAAACCCCCTGATCTAAAAAAACAATTAGTAAACCCCCTGATTTTTGTGGCGGCGCCACCTAGACCCCCCTAAACTCCAAATATGACGAAAATACCCCCGGCGCCGTCTTTTTCAGTCAACTGCCATTTAAAAAAAAAATCTGACAGTGCCCAAAATACCTTAAAAATACCTTAAAAATTTCAAACACCCAAAATACCCCTAATTTAATTTAGAAAAAGACAAAAACAAAACAAATCAACCCAATCTAAACCATTTGATTAACCGACCAAACCACCGCCACCCGACCACTGCCGGAAAATTTTCCGGTCATCTTCTTCAAGATGACCGGAAAATTTTCCGGTCATCTCGGAGAAGATGACCGGAAAATTTTTCGGCGGTGGTCAGGTGGCGGGTTGGTCGGGTGGCGGTGGTTGGGTCGTTTGTGGTTGGGTTGATTGAATGGTTTGGGTTAGATAGAGTTGGGTTGAGTTATTTTATTTTTTTTAAATTAAATATGGGGGTATTTTAGGTATTTTAATTTTTTTATGAATTTTTAATGACGTGTCAGCTGACGTGGCGCCGTCAGATTTTTTTTTTTGAAAGTCAGTTGACCAAAAAAGACGGCGCCAGGGGTATTTTTGTCCAAAAGGGGTTTAGCGAGCGCCGCCACAAAGATCAGGGGGTTTACTGATCGTTTTTTTTTATCAGGGGGTTTTTCATAAAGTACCTCTAAAGTCAGGGGCCGTGGGTGATTATTAGCCTTTTTAATTAGGGGAATCAAAGTCAGATAAAAATACACTTCATAACTATTTTAGCATATTTACACTCCAACACAACCACACAAGGTATCGTAACTATTTCTATAGTAAACATTAGCATGTCATTCTAACTTCCTTCTAAGAATTTAGATCAAGATAAATTTTTGAAATCCTTTCTTTCATTAACATTATCAAGTTCTTATTGAATCAACTAACTCGTCAACACAAATATTTTCTTATTTACTTTTTTATTGAGACAATCTTTTTTTTTGGTACAAGAGAAAGAGGCAAAGCCTAAAACAAACTAGGATCTAATATTCTTAACATACGACGTGCCATATAAATCATGCGAGATCCAAGGCAAAAGACTCGAAGGCGGGTTGACATGATAACTACACCAATAATGTAATCATCGCATATCGAAGCGAGATGATCCTTTGCAAAATTTGCTTCTCTGTAAATGTGCTGCACCTTCACTGTCCAGCTTCTGTTCACCAACTCCCGGATAGCAGCAACTATATTAGAAAACTCAGCTGCATCTTTTCTGTTCAAAATCTTCTCTACAACTAGCTTACTATCCACCTCAAGGATAATCTGCCGATAACCCATCTTCCAAGCTAATTGGAGGCCGAGAAACACGCCATAGTACTCAGCATAGAGCACTGAACCCTCTCCCAACGTTGCAGTAAAACTAGCCATCCATCTCCCTAAGTCATTTCTGAGAACACCACCTGCCTTAGCCACTCTAGTAACGGGATTAGAAGACCCATCAGTGTTAACTTTAGTCCAATGATCCGGAGGACAAAGCCAACAAATCTGAATCTTACGCAAAACACAAGCCTCCCCCATCAACCTCTTAATATTAGCAGTAGCTATGGTAATGTACTCCACCTTCTGAAAAATCTCAGAAACAACCTGACTGACAGCCATCTTTTGGTTTCCGATTACAGTGTTATTTCTCCAAAGCCAAATCCTCCACAACGTGACTCCAAAAATACAACTCTAGTTAGTTGAGTTATTGAAATTTTCCTTGCCTGAGATATTACACAGCAACCAATCTTTAAAATCCAAAGTAAAGAATCTGTTCTTCATGGAGGCATCAATAATCCTAAGCCAAACTTGTTTAGCATAGATACAATTCCTTAGAATATGATCCTCATTCTCCACCAAAGCATAACAACGGCCACAGGACTTGTCATGCTCCAAATGGCGACAAACACGCTCCTCGTTACTCATGAGTTTGCAGTGAACAGTAATCCAAATGAAATGTCTAATACGCTCAGGACCTGGCCATGTCCACACAATGTTCCAAAAATTCTCTTCTACATTCCAATTTGGCGCTTCCAGCACATTATACGCAGATCGAGTTGAAAACTGACCCGACGAAGAATGTCTCTAGTAAATAATCTTCTCCATACCCCTCTTTCGGCGGAATATAGCTAGCTATCTTGATAACCCAGCTATCCGGTAAGAGATTAGAGAATTTCTCACACCACCAGTCACCGTTATCATCGACAAAATCCTTCACACTTAGATCAAGATCAGAGACAAGTATATGATCAATAGCTACCTGATAAAGAGAACTTTCCTCTCCAAGCCACAAATCCTTCCAGAACCGGATTTTAGTCCCATCACCAATAGCCCATCTGACTCCCTCGCAAATCTTAGTCTAAATGTTACTCAGAGCTTTCCAAAGGTGAGTACTACCTGAAACTCAATTCAGACAATAGAAATTGTTGACATCAAAATTATATTTGGCTCTAAGGATCTCCACCCATAATTTTTCTTTTCCCATAATGATATGCCAACCAAGCTTCATAAGCAAAGCATAATTCATGGAATTCATATTTTTAAACCCAAGGCCCACATACCTCTTCGGTTGACAAACAGTGTCCCAAGAAACCAAACTCAGCCTTCTACTCTCTTCGGTTGTACCCCATAAAAACTTCCTGCAAAGACGATCAATTTCATCACAATTTCCTTTAGGATAGGCTAACGTTTGCATGGAATACAGCGGAATAGCAGCCATGACAGACTTAGCTAGCGTAGCCCTTCCCGCCATAGCCAAAGAGTTAACTTTCCAGTTAGACAACCTGGACTTGATACGAGACATCACACTCCGCGTATGCTTTTTAGTCAATTACCATGCAATAAAGGAATACCCAGATAATTACCTAAGTCAGACGTAATATCGAAACCTAACTTGGCTGTAATGGAGTTACCAAAAACCGAAGGAGTATTCCGAGAAAACAAGACTTTGGTTTTATCTCTATTAATTCTTTGCCCTAACGCCTCACAAAAAACAGATAAGACCTGATTAACAACCTTTGCTTGATCAATAGACGCTTCGCAAAAGAGCAATATATCGTCCGCAAAAAATAAATAGGACAAGGGAGGGCATTTTCTGCTCATAACCAGGGGCTTCCAACGGCGATTTAAGCACTCATGGTTGATGAGATGACCAAGGCGCTCAATACAAAGGACGAAAAAATAGGGGGATATAGGATCTCCTTGTCGCAAACCACACGTCGGAGTAAAGGGATCCAAAGGGTAACCATTCCAGAGAATGCTCATGGAAGGCGAAGTAACACATTTCATAATCACATTGGCGAGATAAGCTGGAATACCTGCCTCGAAGAGCGTATCGCTTAAAAACTCCCAAGAAATTTTGTCATAGGCTTTTTCCAAGTCAATTTTAATTGCCATGACATCTTTACGCCCTCTCTTATTCCGCATGGAATGTAACGCTTCTTGAGCTAAGATAGTGTTATCAGTAATCAGGCGACCCGCAACAAAGCTAGTTTGCGCCGGATGAATAATGTAAGGCATAATGATCTTGAGTCTATTAGCAATTAGCTTGGTAATTATTTTGTAAGACACATTACACAAGCTAATTGGTCTAAAAGACTTAAGGGAATCAGGATTGGCACACTTAGGGATTAAAGTGATCAAGGTACGATTGACCATCTCCGGAATACGAGCTCCATTAAAAATATCTTTCACAAACTTGCACAGACTTTCACCCACAACCTCCCACTGACTTTGATAGAACATAGCATGCAACCCATCAATCCCCGGAGCTTTCAACGGATTCATCTCCCAGAGAGCCTTTTTGATCTCATCTGAATGCACAGGTTTAACCAAATCCTCAACAAACTGCTGGCTAAAGCTCGGAAAATTCCCTTGAAGGGGAAACAGACTATTAGCTGTACTTCTTTTAGAGTAAAGTAAAGAAAAATATTCAAAAGCCATTTTCTTCAGGCAATCCTGATCTTCAATAACCTCTCCATTAGAATTCTTAAGGATTCGAATTCTGTTAAATCTGCGCCTTTCAGTCACCTTCTTATGAAAGAAGCGAGTATTACGGTCACCATCTATCACCCAATCATTCCTTGACTTTTGAAACCAAAACAGCTCCTCCTGTTATAACGTCTCATCCAGGTCATGCCTCAACTGCACTTCAAGATCAATTAGCTTCTGGGAGTTATAATTCTCCTGAGCTCTCTGGATACCGTTAAGTCTAGCAATCAGATTATCCTTTCTTTTAAAAATATTGCCGAACTCATTAGTATTCCAAATCTTCGCCTCCTTAGTGAAACCAGTTATAGAATCAACAAAGGGAGTCGAATCGTTCCAACTATTCTGAACAAGATCTTTAAACCCATCATTGCCCGTCCACGCCGCCTGGAATCGAAAAGGCTTCGTTGCAGAATTAACATGACAGAGAGAACCGAATCTAATAAAAATAGGACTATGGTCTGAATGACCTCTAGGGAGATGGAGCACATAATGATAATTAAACTTGCCGATCCAACGATCATTACAAACGAATCTATCCAGTCTTTTGAGGAGGCTCCCACGTTTTCAGGTGAACGTATAACCACAGTACCCAAGATCAACCATGCTACACCGCTCAAACCAGCCTTTGAAAGACCTGCAACTCCCAGAAATCCCAGCAGCTCCACCTTTCCTTTCATTGTCGTATAAAGCAGCGTTAAAATCCCCTCCAAGAACCCAGGGTTCAGAAATAGACGCTGCTAACTCAAATAAATCTATCCAAAAAAGCTAATGAAGAGTAGCATTAGGACTAGCATATACAATGGTCAAGAGAAAAGAAGACTGACCATCCTCAACTCTCAGATGGATAAAGAACTTGTTATTGTGAATGATCGAGACATTGTAACCATGCTTCCACAAAATCCAAATACCGCCTGAAAAACCAATGGCCTCAACTCTATGAGAAAAATTGAAGCCACTGTTCTTGATGAATAAATCTGCCTTAAACCCACTAATTTTAGGTTCTAGAATTCGTGAAATACCAATAGAATACTTGCGACAAAAGTTCTTAAACACTCGTAACAAGCTTTTCGACCCCGCTTCTTGAACATTCCACACCATAATTCTTTTGTTGTCTGACATTAAGAAAAAAAGAGGAGAAAAACTACTAAGCATAATTATATCGGGCTATGCGAAATCCCCTCCATATCTTCAAATTCGACATCAACATCATTGTCAAGTCTTGAGCAATTTTCAACGTTAGACATATCAGCATCTATAAAGGCATCAACAATCTCCTTACTGGGTATCTCAGGTAACTTTTGCCTAGCTTTGGTACCTAAACCTGGAGGGCAAGGATCATAATCACTGACGATAGAATTTCCCATGCAAGCTTTAACTGGCAATGGCAAGGCAGGATAAATATTTGGGTTATGATTTTCAGTGTTATAATGAACAGAAACGACTGAGTGCTGCATGGGATCCAAAGACGTACTCGCCTTATTAACCATAAACCGGGCTTTAGATTTT
Organism: Mercurialis annua; assembly: GCF_937616625.2. Taxonomy (NCBI): domain Eukaryota; kingdom Viridiplantae; phylum Streptophyta; class Magnoliopsida; order Malpighiales; family Euphorbiaceae; genus Mercurialis; species Mercurialis annua. The sequence continues at coordinate 48,441,400 of NC_065570.1, read as the reverse complement.
TGTATTGAGCTTTCAAGCCTGTTAACTGCCACAACACTTAAAGCTCGATTCCCTTAGGGGCCATTTTGTCTTTGTTAGCATGGATCATGCGATCAGTTGCCCTTTTTGCGGTGTCAATAGTAGACTTATCACACTCCAAAACTGCTTCCCTTAGATGAGGAGAATCTGTTAACATCCCTTCATTATCGTTATCAAGGATTTGAAATCTGGATCCATTCTGATTTTCCTGAGCACCAGAATTACCAGCATGGTAAATTTTATTCTTACCTTGCATGTTAGTCGGCTTTCCTCTTCTGTTAACCATCATCCACAGCCCAAAATTAGGTTTAGCAGTGGTACTCTCAGGCACCGCCGACATGGGATTATTATCCTGAACATGTTCATCTCCTTTAGCATGATCCGCCTGATTCTGAATAATAACATCCAGACAACCTCCCTTAACATGGCCAAACTTACCGCATTCAAAACAAATTATGGGCATGCATTCGTATTCAACAAACTGAACTTTACCATCGAGGCAAAATTGAGAAACCAGTGGCTTTTGAAGGTCAATTTCCACAGCAATCCGGGCAAATTTACCTCTCTCCGCCGCTTCTGTACAATAGTCAATTTTAATCACTCTCCCCACCATAGCTCCGATGTAACGAAGGACTTTTTTTATTGTAATAGTGAAGAGGCATTCCCGGCAGTCTGATCCAAGCTTGAATCTTTTGTATATTGTGTGTAAGACAATCAAAGTCTGTATTCCAAGCTTGTACTGATAAATAATGCCCCAAAATAACCCATGGGCCGCCTGTGAGTACAACTTCCACATCCCCGCCACTTCTTAGGCGGACCAAGAAATAGTTATTTTCAAGATCTATAACATCAAACCCTTGAGTGAAGTTTCACATAGAATCTAAGCGGTTGCAAAGATTTTTGTAACCTATAGGTCTATCCAATAATTTTATTATGACAGTGGTCTTCCATCGTTTAGATAATTCTTCTTGAACTCTACTCAAAAAGGAGATGGATGGCATGCTCTTATTCTCATAAACTGTCACATCATCTGTTTTAACCTTAAAATCCTCCAAGTCTCCAGCAAGCTTTTCTTCTCTATCTTTATCAGATTGCACCACTTTATCCCTAAAGGTCATGGCCGACGGGTCACTAGCCTGACCGTCCTCCTCCCTAAATTTGGCTTTCTTCGTAGTTCTATCCTCCGGTGAGGGTTCCCTGGGTTCCTTTCTTAGAGAGCTCTCCATAAAGCCGGGGCTGATATCTAGCGTTTTTGAGACAATCTTTTTTAATTAGGCTAGTTAACGACTTAATAACTTTATGTACGCCGATATAAAATCATTTTAAATGACATAAACATGAGTTCTACAGAACAATTAAATACTAGTGTCTTTATTCTGGCATTTAATCAACATTAACTTATCCCAGTGCAATTTTTGTGAAACGTGTCTCAAATTTATCTCAATAATAATAATGAGCCATTAAAATTCACACCAATCTTAACTATTAGACTATTATACAATCAAGACTCTTATAGACTTAAAATTTAAATATTAAACTCCAATAAAATAATATTATTCAATCGCAATTCTAGGGATGGATAGGTTAGCTTACCATTATGCTAGTATCGACTTTTGAGAGAAGTTAGTTGTGTTCGGAATTCCCGGTGATGTGCCTTTTGCTTTTCGAGGGAAAAAGGTGGATACACCTACGAGTTTTATATATGTTATCAAGGCGAAGCAGTTGTTGAATAAAGGCTGTCAGGGTTTCCTAGCAGTGGTTAGAGATGTGGAAGCAGATGTTGCTGGTGTGAACAATGGTCCGGTAGTTAAGAGTTTTCTGACGTGTTTCCAGAAGAGTTATTTTGATTACTGCTAGAGCAAGAGACTGAGTTTTATATCGATGTACTTTCGGGTATAGCTCGGATTTTGATACTGCCATATCAGATAGCGCTTGCTGAACTTAAAGAGTTAAAGGAGCAATTACAAGAGTTGTTTGATAAGGGTTTTAACAGGACATACACTTCTCTGTGGGGTGCTCCTGTTCTGTTCATTAAGAAAAGGATGGTTTCTTTTGGCTATGTATTGACTACATGTAGATGAATAAGGAACCATTAAGAACATATACCCTTTTCCTCGTATTGATTATTTTTTGAACAACTACAAGGTGTTAAGTTCATTTCTAAATTCAATTAAAGATCCAAGTACCATCAAATTTGGCTCTGTGATATTGATGTGCCTACGACTGCTTTTTGAACACGGTATGGGCACTATGAGTTCTTGGTTATATCATTTGGGTTGAATAACCCACCAGCAGCATTTATGGATTTGATGAATTGGGTGTTCAAGCCTTTTTTGGGTCGATTTTTTATCATGTTCGTTGATGATATTTTGATTTATTCTCAAAGTGGGAATAGTATGCTTCGCATTTGAGAACCGTTATGAGTGGAGCGGGGTATGGGGGCCGCTCGCCCAGACTCATGGTTGACTTCAGATATGGAAAGGTTTTTGGAAAATGGAGTCACCATCTAGTTCAACTAGGAAATTCTCTTTATATCAACTAGATAATCTAACTCGCTTATGTGTAAAACTACCGTGCATCAGACCAAATGAACGGGTTTGTGGACCTACCCGAGACTCGTGTGCTTGGCTTATCGGTTATTGGTTTATTTATTGGGCATATTCGATTATCTCATTTCAACATTTAATGGAAGTCCATAGGATATAATGCTAGAAAGTGAACACGTCTGGAAAAAGCGATAAACATGTAGACTCGCATATGACTCAATCTGGACCGGCATTTGAGGTAAATAGCACTTACACCTAAGCATACAAATAAACCTGGCGGTTTTTATCAAATAATTAAATAATCGGTCTGGATCGTTTTACATTCATAAATCCTAAACTAGATGTATAAGTGTGATTGCTATTATTATTATTATTATTATTATTATTATTATTATTATTATTATTTAATCATCTTGAATAACTCATACAACCTCTATTTACATTTTTTATGGCAGTTCTAAGATGTCTAGGTGATTTGTTGGATTTGTTGATTTCATTACTAAGTTAATATGGTTAGTCCTTGAGCCTGTTAATATTTGGATTTGGCATGATTTTTGAAAGGATTTAAACAATTTCAACATACACATGGAAAAGTGTGCTGCCAGCGTCGGCAGTGTGCTCCAGCGGTGCTAGTCGTAGGAACGACGGCGGCGGCTCTCCAATGTAGGGACGTCAGTTTGTCGTTTCAACTCGATTTTTCATGCAAACACTAAAAAAAATACATCAAAACAAACAGGGAAGCGCATATACATATACTAGGATTAATATACAATGTCTAAAATCGAATTGAACATCTAAAATAGCTAATTTTATGGTAATTTGAACAAGAACGTGTTCATGGAAAATATGAACACAAAACAGTCATAACACACATCCTATGCGTCAGAACTGAATAAATCTGGATATGATATTTAAAACACGTTGAAGCAGCCCTAAACATGCTCCTAATCAGTTTTGGCATGGTAATTACAACAAAGGCAGTTTATGTCGAAAACATTAAAATAAGCTAAACATGCATCCTAAACATAACAATTTAGCAGTTATGATCAAAAAAGCATGCAAAGGGATAAAGGAAAATTATGGGTCCTGAGAAGTACCGTTCTGAATCTTTGACTCGTTTTCTAGTGATCTGAATTGTCATGACCCACATTTCGAGATCGTGACTGGCGCTAGGGTTTGGGTATTGTCTTACCAAAACCCATAGCTAGCCTCGCAGAATATCAAACATCACAATTAAACTTGTATGGAACTTGCTTGGGGGTAACCGAGACTCCAACCTAAATCTTGCAGTTTATATAACAACATATAAAATCAAATGCTCGGTTCAAACCCAAGACTCCAGAAGCATGCCAATAACATAAAATTTCCAAATCCAATGTGTAACATGCCAATGTAAAATAATAGGCAACCAGACAACCTGGCGAAGCAGTAGAGTAAAACAATAACAATGTCACTAGCACTATTGCGGTCTAAGAGTTTATTACATAAAGTTCGACTCTTTTATTCAAAAAATAAAAAAAATAATCCTCCAAAAATCAAGCAAAAAGGAGGTCCACAACTTGCTTAAAACTGTAAGCCTGAAAAATGGTTAAACAACGTGGGTCAAATATACTAAGATGAGTTCATATAACTATTTACATTGATTAAGTGAAAAACCTTTAAGACCTCAAAGACTTTTCATATATATATATATATATATATAATCCCGGCATAAGTGTGACGTATCACACCAAATTCCAAACTGGACGGGAACAAATCCTCATCAATTCCCAGCGTAAGCAAGACATTTGTCTGCCAATCCCAGAGTACTAACCGGTGCACACAGTCTTGATACAAGCCGGTCGAGTAGCTCGTTCCAATCCAGATCCATATTGACTTAAAAACAATTTGTAAACATTTATATATTAAAATACAGAATTTACTTAATAAAAGGGTAAATAGCAATATAAACTCACTGCTTGCAATCCACGTGATAATCCGAGCAAGCAATCTAACCCTTACTAGACTCGGGAGCACGAACAGCTAACGAGTCTAAGAAAATATAAAATTAGAGTTAAAGTCAATCCTAACTATAAGGAGTATTATACACCACAGAGGACTATCACAACATTAAATCAAAGCACAACAAAGCATGATAAACCACAATATTAAAATAATTATAAAGTCAACAACAAGTCAAGCCTATTGAATTCCTGCTTTAAAATATAATCCGAAAAATCCAAGTCAAATTATTATATTTGATTTAATAATTTCAACGTAGCGAGTCAACACATCGCTCAGTTTCTCCTCACATGTCGGGCGACCAATGTCTAAGCCGAACCAACCATTTATTAAATATAAACCATAGTCTATAGTTTTCAAAATATTAATTTTGATAAAATAATAATTCATAATTAAAACGGAACTCAATAGATTTAGACACTAGTAACCAATATTCAAAGTCAAGTATTTACTAAAATAGTTAAATAAATAATTTAAAAGCTAATACGTAAATTAGCCAAATTGGCGCAACAAGCCAATAATTTAAAATTGACAATTACCCAAGTAATTATTCTTTTATAATATTATAATATAAATTATCATTTTCAAAATATAATAATCAAAAACAATTTAAATTGTATTTGATACTAACATTATTTTTAGATTTAAAATAATGTGAACAATAAGTAATTTAGAAATCAAAACGATAATTGATAGTCCAGTTTCAAAATCGAAATATAAAATCAAATCAAACCCTTAATCAATCATAGATAGTACTAACCAACCACTATGCATAACCAAATGGCAATTATAATATAAACAATAGCAATGCCACCAAAAACAACCAAACAACATGAATTTGAATAGAGAACCCAAAGATATAGTACCCAATAAAACTATAAGCCTATGATTGATAATGTAAGGCAAAACAAATATGAACAGTCACAATATATACATGAAGAATTTTTCATAACTCCAAATTTCACAGAACTAATAAACAACGAGACTTAAGGCCAAGCTAACAATCAAATTTTTTTATCTTAAAACAACTAGGAAAAACCTCAAGTCCATTCCTAAAATGATATCAAAAGAACGCACGTCAAGAAAAATCAAATCAGCAGACAAGTCCCTACCATGGATAACGACAGAACACGATGGATAGACAACATCCACCACTACACCATCAGACATAGGCGTAGACACAAATGACGTCTCAAGCAAACGAGAAGGCGTAACACCCAACTTCTCAGCAAAACAAGTAGACACAAACAAATGGGTCGCACCCGCATCAAATAGTACTCAAGCATCAGCAAAAGATATCGGAATAATACCTTCCACCACGGTATTGGATGCACGAGCAACCTCAATAGACATAGGATCACCAATATCAGCATTCAGCTGAGCTGCAGCACGAGCACAGGTATTCATTCCTAAGAATGAAACGGAACTACTCAAAAATAGGAAAACAGAAATCTCAACAATATCCACAAGTCATAAGTATAAAAACCAGCGTAATCACCAAAGTGATAAACAATTCAACATATAACAATAGCATCATAAAGATCGATTCACATCCTAGAGGTGAAGGTGGAAAGTTTTTAAAAATAAAAAGATGACATTCAAAAGACAAGACACAAATCCTAATTGCGTAGTAGTTTCTAAGACACGACATCAACTTATCATACATATAGCACATAACATGCAAAAGGACTTGGTTTTAAACCAAAGCTTTGATACTAACTTTGTCATGACCAAAATTTGAAAATCGTGACCGACGCTAGGGTATGGTCGTACCGAAATCCGTAGCGAGCCTCGCGAAATCTCAAACATCACAATTAAATCTGAATGGAACTTGCTCCGGGGAAATCAAGACTCCAACCTAAATCTAGCAGTTTATATAACAACATATAAAATCGAATGCTCGGTTCAAACCCGAGACTGCAACAACATGCCAATAATATAAATATTCCTGAATCCAATGTGTAACATGCCAATGTAAAATTATAGGGAACCAGACAAACTAGCGAAGTAGTAGAGTAAAACAATAACAATGTCACTAGCACTACTGCGGTCTAAGAGTTTAAATAAAGTTCGACTCTTTCATCCAATAAAAATATACCTCCGAGAATCAAGCAAAAAGGAGGTCCACAACTCGTTTAAAATTTATTTGCCGATCCTAGAGTACTCACCGGTGCACACAGTCTCGATACAAGCCTATCGAGTAGCTCGTTCCAATCCAGATCCATAACGACTTAAAAACAGATCGTAAATATTTATATATTAAAATACACAATTTATTTAATAAAAGGGTAAATAGCAATATAAACTCACTGCTTGCAATCCACGTGATAATCTGAGCAAGTAATCTAACCCTTAGTGGACTCGGGAGCACGAACAGTAGATGAGTCTAAGAAAATATAAATATAGAGTAAAAATCAATCCTAACTCTAAGTAGTACTAGACACCACACATGACTATCACAACATTAAATCAAAGCACAGTCAAGCACGGTAAAACACAATATTCAAATAATCATAAAGTACAACAAGTCAAGCCTATTGAGTTCCCGCTTTAAAATATAATCCGGAGAACCCAAGTCATATTATTTTATTCTATTTACTAATTTAAATGTATTGAGTCAACTAAGTCAACACGTTGCTCAGTTACTCTTCACATGTCGGGTGACCCATGTCTAACACGACTCAACCATTTATCAAAATATAAATCATAGTCTATAATTCCCAAAACGATAATTTTGTTAAAATAATAATTCATAAGTAAAATGGAACTCAATATCTTTAGGCACAAGTAACCAATATTCAAAGTCAATTATTTAACTAAAATAGTTAAATAAACAATTTAAAAGCTAATACGTAAATTAGCCAAATTCTCACATCAAGCCAATAATTTAAAATTTACAATTACCCAAGTAATTATTCGTTTTGAAGATTACAATATAAATTATCGTTTTCAAAATATATTAATAAAAAACATTTTTAATTATATTCGATACTAACATTATTTTTATATTTAAAATAATGTGAGCAATAAGCAACTTTGAAATCAAAATGATAATTGATAGTCCGGTTTTAAAATCGAAATATAAAATCAAATCAAACCCATAATCAATCATAGCTAGTACTAATCAACCACTATGCATAACCAAATGACCAGTATAATATAAACAATAGCAAAGCCGCCAAAAACAACCAAATAACATGAATTTGAATAAAGAACCCAAAACTACAGTACCCAATAAAACTATAAGCCTATGATTGATAATGTAAGACAAAACAAATATGAACAGCCACAACATATTCATGAACAATTTGCCATAACACCAAATTTCATAGAACTAATAAACAACGAGACTTAAGGCCAAGTTAACAATCAAATTTTTTTATTAAAAAAACTAGGAAAAACTCATTTAAAACATCAAAACTCAGTTCATAACCCTATGAACACATAAACCACACCATCCATTCAATGCAAATCGGCAGTAACCACAAGAATCACCGGCAGCAAAAGAGATAAACGGAGACAAAACTGTTGCTACAAATCACAATAAAACTCAACCTAAAAGCAAAACAATTAATAATCCCCCTCACCAATCAATAATAGACTTAGGAGGACATAAATAACATCAGCAGAAAAAGAAACCATCGGCAACTAACATCACGCACAAAACAAAAAACATAAACCCAAAAATGATGAACCGTACGGCGATTGTAACAGAAGGATTTACGTACCGATTGACAATTTCAAGATTTAGGATCAATGAGGATGATGTATACAGCAATGATAAAGAAACGGATCCCAAATCGGCGCTGAAACAAACAAGATATGAGTTAGGGAAACGATGTGATGATATCGCGTCTAAACTGCTACGACGCTAAAACGGAAAGGCGTTTACGTACTGAATTCAATTCCGAATTTTTTGGATCGAAGAGGACTGAGTTAACTACGGCAGCAAACAAACAGAACTCGATTCGGTGGTAAAATGAATGAGAACATATCAATAAATAAAATGTTTGTAGAACTAAAAACTGAAAATAGAGAGTAGGAAACTTACCACTTTCAATGATTTTGAGATGAGTTTTAGACGTAGAATATCAGAGAATTTTGATGATCAATGACAGATAGGGTTTAGGTTTAAGAAAAGAATGAATTAGGGTAAACAAACGTATATATAGGAAGAATGAAGAAATCGTCGAAACTGTTGCAGCAAAATAACAATGTCTCAAATGCGACACTGTTCAAAAGGAACAATGCATGGGCCACGACACCAGGCCCATGCAAGAAGGAAAGTAGAATTAATAGTGTCTCAAATGAGACACTGTACTAATAATATAATGCATGAGCCAGGTCAATCAAGGCCCATGCAAGAAGAAAATAAATCTTGGGCCACATGAGTCCAGCCGATAAAATTACATAATTCATGGGCCAACCAACCCAGCATAACTGAAATATAAAATGGACCACGACCGAGTCAACGAACGACTCAAATATTTACCGAAATCTCAACGGAAAATGCCAAAAAAATACGGATATTACACGAATGTAGAATCCAGCTTTGGTTTAGTGCGCCGCAGGGAGTTCTTTAGTGATTAAAGCATTTCTAACTTGTTTAAATAATTGGTGTGTGTGTGTGTGTGTGTGCAGGGTTTAGGGTTCGGCCAACAGTATATTTCTGTGGGTTCTGATACGTGCTTTGGTGGGTTATATTTGCCGACCTTTAGCTAGGCCGTACAGGGGTTCTATTTATATTGGTAAGGGAGACCTATGGTTTACTAGAGATTTACATATGTCAGGTTTCTACTAAATAGGTGGAATGATTGAATTAGTGATGTGAGAGAGCGCCAAGTGATAAGATTTTAGGATTAGGATTACTGTTTACTTTTACCCTAAAATTTTACATGTTAAACTTCAATATATTAATTAATTAATTAAGTGATAACCATGTCTAGAAGTGTTATTTGATGCCCGAAAGTATTTGATGGATCAAATAACACTTTTACACATAGTTAATAATTAATTAATTATGTAATAACTATGTCTTGGGACCTTGTGGGGTTAAGGTATAGTCAATTTAATCCATCAAACTTGCAAATTAGCCATAAAGTTTTAAAATATTGCAATTAATCTAATTTCTAAATTTAGACTATAATTTCTTCGAATTTTTATAGGCTATTTACGGCTAATTATATTTAAACTTAGACTATATTAGAGGTTTACATATATGTTTTATTTGATTAAGTGTTCATTTAGTTGATTATGTGTTCGTTATAACATATTGCACTTGATTCTGTTGTAAAGAATGTATTCTTAAATGTTAAGAATATGAGTAATAAATTCTTTTATACAAATAATCTGAATAATAGTTCGCGATCTATTGATCATTTGAACGAGACATCATATTATTCAAGATTGTCACCTCTGTTTATTCTCTAGAATAGTATAAGATACTAATTAATGGATGTAAATAGTGCCTCTCATGCTATTTGATGGAAATTCGAATAAACATATGGATACTCACTGGTCGAATAAGTTGAATGCTAACGCTAGATTACATATACATAGTATTTAACTAAGTTAATAGATCGTCATCTAGTTCATGATTGTCCATATAAGTTTTTTAATTTGGGATGACATGGTTATCTTGTATATAACTAATTAGAGTTTAATATTATTTGTCCCTAGATAATGTACGACATTAAATAAATATCACAACTCATTTACCATCATCATCAAAGCAAAAAAAATAAAAATAAAGAGAGGTGAAAAAATTGACTATCGATCTAATAATAATGGTTTCCACAAAAAAGATTATTTTGGTTCTATTAGGTAAAGATTTAACAAATATGAATCAAGATATGCAGCGATGACTAAATTTATTTACGCTATAGATTGTGCAATAATATATTCACCATTAAAACAATTTGCTTACAAACTTGATAATCTAAAAGCGTTCACGGTAAACTTCACAAAGTAAAATGATATTGCAATTATAAAACGTGCTTTTAAAATATGTTGTAAGAAATTTTTAAATAGTCACAATTATAATTTCAAATGTATATATTAATCTCGTATTCTTATCTCAAAAATATCAACCTATCAAATTTAATGATGCATTTAATTTCAAATAAAAGAAATTAGAAGTCGTAGAAGTCATGAAAATCCCTCTAAGCTACAGACTGCCCCCGGATAAACTCTTTTAGTATCCTGGTCGACGGGGGAACTTTGACACGAAGTCAGGGTATTATCAAGCTTTGAAATGGTCTCCTCTTTCCGAACCTGAATCTTCAGATCAAACCAATGAGCATGCTTTAATGAACTGCATTCATGTCAGAGGGTTGTGGTTCCTCTCCCCTCTTGGCCTTCGTATTGAAGAACAACCACTACAAGAAACTTGAAAACCTAAAATATGGTTGTTAAAAATTTTTAACAACGACAAATGTGGTTGTGCGTGTTGGCGTAATGTAATGTTTTTTATAACGACTTTTTTAAATAATGGTCGTTGCTATAGGTTTTACAAAATCTATAAGATTGGTTGTTAAAAGTTATTAGTAACTATAAAAAGTCGTTGTCAAAACATTATAATATGAATTATTATTTAAATATGTTATATAATTTTAGATTTTTTTTTATTTTTATAATTTAAAATACAATTATTATTAAAATTTAATATTTTTTACTTTTTGATTGATATATTATAACAAAAGTAAAAATTATTTTTAAAGGGAAGGGTGGGTTTGTTTTATAGTGAGAATGCATCATTCTCATTTTACTTATTTTCAATGTGGGATTTTAACTATTCCTTCTTTCTTTTAGCAACGAAATTATTTGTCGTTGTGAAATGATAATATTTAAAAACGACAAATATTAAATCGTTGGTAAAGCAAATAATTTACAATGACATGATTAGTCGTATCTTTAAAAACGATATAAATTAAGTCGTTGCTAAAAGTATAACTTTTAATAACGATTTTATTAGGCGTTGTAAAATAATTATATTTAGAAACGACATTAAAATAATCGTTATAAAAGATATATGTATTGTAACGATTTTAATGGTCGTTGTAATAGACCGTTGCTAAAACTCACTTTTCTTGTAGAACGCCTCTATCGAAGATTGGATCAAAGACACGCTGAGCAGACTTCCTAACCAGGTTGTCTCGCTTTTTTGCATTTGTATGTGGCTCATTTGGAAAGATAGGAACGACTTGGTTTTTGATAACAGAAGGAGGCCTGATAAGTTCTTGTTTCTGGGAAATGCTCTAGTGGAAGAATTTATGCAGAAGGATGAGGAGAGACATAGCAGATTATCCCGTCCGCTGACAGCTTGGAAAGCTCCAGAAGTTGGATGGGTTAAAATCAATACAGACGCAGCTTGCAATATCGCTGAAGGTATGATAGCTTGTGGAGTAGTTGCCAGAGACAACATGGGAAGAGTTTTAAAAATGGGGTCCAGGTTCCTTCAAGGGGTGCAGGATGTAGAAGCAGCAGAACTGCATGCTCTCAGATTCGGTATGGAGATTGCTATAGAAGCTGGGTTCTCTAAAGCTCACTTTGAGTCGGATGCCTTACTGGCTATAAATCGCGTCAGAGATCTTGGAAACGCGATTGATCAAAACCAGTTAATTGCAGATGACATTGTGATATTAGGAAGTCATTTGGATCTCTCTTCCTTCTCCCATATTCGAAGGGAAGGTAATAGACTAGCATGCTACAGCTAGTTGGAGTTTGCAGAACAAAATAGATATTGTTTCGGATATTATTGTTTCCGATTCCCCCATGGAACTTGTAACATCGGACATATTATTGCAATAAAATATCCCCTTTTTCTCAAAAAAAAGAAAAAGAAGTTAGACACATGAAATTGCAACTATATATTTAATATCGAGACTCCATCAGAAGCAGTGGCACTTTAAATCAACGATTATTTCATTCAAATCTCATGAAAAAACCATCAAAATAAGTATTTGTGCAATTGTTTTAATCATCAGTCATATGATTTGTTTTTTCTCAAGATAGAATTTATTAAAATAATCATCGAAGTACATCGTAATTCAACTGTTATAAAATATGTAAAACACCAAAAGAAAATCAAAAAATTGATCAACCTTAGTTAAGACGAAACAAGAAAATAGAATTTAAAAATAAAATTATAACAGCGCAATGAATTAGAAAATTTGAGAATTTCATGAGCACCATTTACACCTCCAATATTTCCATTTTTTTTTTGTCAAAGGCTAAAATTTCATTGAATGAAGCATGAGAAAAATACAGAGATGAACGACTCCTCAACAATTTTGAGTGAACCATTCCATAAGAGAATGATGAGAACTGCAGATGCAGTCATCGGCAAGGGCTTTATTAGCCACCAAATGGGCCACCCAATTACATTTGAAATCTAATTTTCGAGAATTAGAAAATTAAATTTATATAACTACTTCGGCATCTCTGTCATTGGTAGAGGAGGAATTAGCAGCACCAGTACCCTTCAGAACTGGATCATCATATCTTGTGAACGTAACACCTCCTCTATCGATATCCGAAGCGCCAATGAGTATCACAATTGGTACTACTATGCCAACATAGAGCCCCAGCCAAGATAATATTACCTGCAAAATCACTAACTACAAAAAATCCACTAGATAAAAGAAAGTTATGAAAAAACCATTATAAAAAATAGTGAAACAAAAATAATGACATATAAAATAAAGTAATACAATAAAAGGAAAAATTAATCTAAAATAAAGTAATTTCACATACCTGCCTTCGGAATTGAATAGTTTCATATTCCATCCAAAATCCAAGATATAGCCAAATATATAAACTTTACTTTTTAGAGCATCTATAATGGACACTTTAAAAATTGTATAAAAATCTAAAAGCTAAACAATGCTTTAATGGACTTTTTATATTCAAAAATAAAATAAAAGTCCGTTTAACTCTTCAAAACAAATTTATATTTTAGAAAACACAATATGTATTCTATATTTTATTACTTCTTTCGCAATCAATTAACTTCTGCATTTTAAACTTTACAATCTCTAAAATTAGAAATTCGCTTAACTTAAATTAGTTTTCTATTCATTATTATTAAAAAATCTTTTTATCTATTCAAATATGATCTTTAATAGAAAAAATACCATTAAGATGCTCTAAAGTGAAAGCGCCAAGAATGTCATATATAATCACGCCAAATAAAAAATACAGATTTTAAAATAGTCATTATGCAATTTTTTGAGCAACCAAACATGAACAAAAAATAAAAAAAATGGACAAAAGCATGATAGTAAATTTCAAAAAAAAATCTAGAGATACACGCCATCTATTGTTGCATATTGAGAAGAGAAATGTGAAATATTATAGCTTTTGAAATTTTAGAAATTATAGGAACTGAATAAAATTGAAATTGAGTTCCCCTTGATATGGAATTGCAACAAATGGATTTAAAAAGGTAGTGGATGAAATTCATATTTAAATTTTATTAATATTTAATGTATTAATTTATGCCTAATCATATACTGATTGTTTAAACACAAATGCAAATGAAGCAATAAATAATTGAAGAAAAACAGTTACCATCATCAGGGAGCAGTTATCATCGAAAGCGGTTGTTGATGGTTTAAACTTGAAAGAGTAGCAATATGATAGATTTGCTGTAATATATCTAACTGGATTAGGCAATTGACAATTGCAATTAATCGGAGGCGGAGGCTGTCACCACTGGCTGTCACCGGAGGAGGAGGCTGATTTAAAGAGAGGGCGGTGGTAGTTGCAAAAAGGAGGGCGGTGGTAGTTGCAAAAAGGTAGTGGCTGATAACTACTTCGGCATCTCTGTCATTGGTAGAGGAGGAATTAGCAGCACCAGTACCCTTCAGAACTGGATCATCATATCTTGTGAACGTAACACCTCCTCTATCGATATCCGAAGCGCCAATGAGTATCACAATATTTCCATTTTTAACTTGTTCCATTTCAAATAAACTTCAACAATTGGACCACAGCCTCAATTTACTACGAAAATTGAAGTTAAAATTCGAACAAACACTAAATGGTCTTGATCAAATAAAACATTAACTCAAACAAAACTTACTAAAATCACCAAGACACATTGCAAACCACATAAAAAAAACAGATATCTTAAAGCGGAGCAATTTATTGAAATTAAATTAAAATAAAATAGAAAATTAGACAATATACGGGGGTGATGAAATGATGAATTTCCGGCCTATGGTCGGAATCACCACTTCACCACCTTTAAAATAAAACTTATGGTGAAGAAATTTGAGAAGATCTGTAGAAGATTTGGAGTATTTAAAGAGAGACACACTACTATCATATGTATCCTTATATTTTGCAAATTATGAACAGGTAGAAGATCACAGAGTAAATTTTTATATTTTGAATTATTGATTAATCTTTTATAGCGATGGGTTGAATAAATAAAGATATGATCTGATCTTTAATCTTGCGGTCTTCAACACCGAATCCATATCTCCACTCTGATAAATAAATTGAGTTGTTCTTGCCAAGTGGTCCCATGAATGGTTTGTGAGAAGATGGTATTGTTCATTTTCTCTTTATTTATTTTCTTCCAATAAGATAACCCAAATCCTTACGAGCTTCTTCTTCTGAAGCTCCAGTTTTATGCATGTAGCACTGAATTGACTTAGGATTATCTCCTCTCTTTATCTCTAACTGAATATACAATTATAACACAAAAGGTTACAAGGCCATATTTAGATGTTTGTATCTCGTCACATTTCAAACTAATAAAGCGACTGGGAAAAAAAATATTATTCCATGTTAGTCGACATTTTTTTTATAATTGGAGAGAGGGAACGCTTGCGGAAGAAATTGAACCCACGACCTTAACACTTTGTGTCCAGCGCTAATACCATTTGAGATACAGCTCGTTGTTGTTGTTTTTTTGTTATGAATATAAGTTTATTAAAAAAGCCGAAAAAAACGGCAGGACCAACACTATTCTTTTGCACAAGAAGTGGCACACTCACGTGTGCACACTAGAGGCTACGGAATAGGAAAAAAAAACAAAAGTCCGAGAATAAAATAAAACGAGTATTTCTAAAGAAATCCAAACCTGAATAGCAAAACCCCTATTACAAATTTTATAATGAAAAACTATTCTCGAAAAGCAGTTAAAGATAATTGCCTCATGACTTGCTGAAATATTCGAGTAGATACGCCCATTCCTACTCTTCCAAATTTCCCACACCACCAAAAACCATAGAGTTTTCTATAAAGTATTATAAATGCCTCTGTCAATAATACCATGCCACTGAATAAAGAAATCAGCAAAGCATCTTGGAAACGTCCAGAGAATTCCAACCTTTTTAAGGATACTACACCAAACACATCTAGCAAAACACAATAGATAAGAATATGATCCTGAGTCTTTAAAACCCCACAAATAGAACAAAGTGAATTATCCACCGATATAATTTATCGTCTTTGTAAGAAATCAGGAGGTGGAATACTATTATGAAGTACAAGCCATGTAAAAAATTTCACTCGAGGTGGAGCTATTGATTTCAAGATTTGTTTGAACGGTAAAGACATCATACATGTCACTATTCTGTCATTCATGTTCGTAACAGCTAGGCAAGCAGGCGTGTTATTTATACCAACAGCAGGTTCGTTATTCCCATCAGCAGCAGGTTCGTTACTCCCATTGGCATTTCCATCAACAGCAGCAACATCGTTCTCTCCCGTAATAGCAGCAGCAACAACGTTCTTGCCTGTAATAGCAGCAACAAAATTGTTGTTTACATCCACAGCAGCAGCGTAATTGTTCCCAGCAGCAGAGTACTCAACATAAGCAGCAGCAGCGAATACAACATCAACAGCAGTAGCATATTCGACATCAACAGCAGCAACAGCAGATTCAACATCAACAGCAGCAGATTCAACATCAGCAGTAGCATGGACATCTTCAACATCCATTCTCAGCATAACATTTCCGTCAGCAGCGAGGACATCTTCAACAATCATTCTTTCACTAACAGTTCTGACCACAGCTTGTCCATCATCAACAGCAGCCTCCTGTTCTTCTACAACAGAAATTCCTTCAACGGCATAATTCATTCTATGAGAAATAAAACTGCTATCAACCCCTTGTAAGCCACATAAAATTGTAGCTCTCCCATGAAAAATACTAACACCAGGAGCGACACTTTGGAGTTTAGAATAAGCTTTATAAAAAGACCTCGAAGTGTAAACACCAGATGTTGAACTCCATAAGACGCCGTCAACGTGAGTCGGGTTTCAATTTAAATGATTGAAAATTTCTTGGAATGAATTTAGAAAAATGGACTCGGAATTACGTTGACATTTGTTTTGGTATCTTGCATAATAACACATCATCTTATTAGAATTTGAAAAAATTAAAGTATTTAAACTTGAAATAAAAAAATAATTTTTTAGTACCGCTTTATTAGAAATTAAACGGAATAATAGAATAAAAATTTGGTTTTATCCAGAGTTCTAAACCAAGGAGCAATAATAATTTAAAAACTCTACGCTTAATTGTAAAACTAATCAAACTTTTGAGTATATTTGCAATTTAAACCGAATTATTTAACTTTTACTATACTATCCTAATTTGATAATTTCGTTACAATTCTATCTCATTTTTTTCATTTTATATAATATTTTATTCTATATTTTGCATCAAATACAATACCCATTTGCTTTATTTGGTTTTTCTGATTATTTTTAAGTTTGAAGTTGCTTTTTGTTTTTGTTTCAACCATCAAAAACTAGAGAATTTATAATTAAATTTTAACGTTATTTTCAATTTTTTGAATTACAAGTTAAATTTTGAAATTCTAAAAAATAAAATTTGCTAATTATGGAGTTTGTATAGAAATTCAACTGAAAGTTGAACAAAATTACAACGAAAAAATGAAATTGGATAGTATTATAAAATTTAAATATATAATTCAAATTGCAAACATAATAAAAAGTTTGAATTTTTTTTCAATAACGTCGAAATTCTATATGCAAAAAGAGAACGCCTATTGAATAAAAATTACCAAGTTTTTTTGAGGAAGATTAACTCTAACCAAAATTTTAAAAAACACCAATTTAATTAATTTTTAATACATACATATGAGTTTTGGTCAATTACTCATTCGTTTTAAAAAACTATCAAATCTTTTATAATATTCTAACCGAATCTAATCTTTTTTATTTATAAAATACTTGTCAAAATTAGTATATAGATAATGAAATGGTCATAATAGAAACAATCAAAAAACTTGAGGTACTTTTTTCAAAAAAGTAAGTGGATGTAAAACCAAAATATTCTTATCAAAAAACAATTAAAATCAATATTTTTAAAAATTTAGTTAAAATTGACGTCATCTACAAAGATTTGATATTTCTGAACCATTAAGCTATAAAAAATTATGTATAGAAGATGTTCCAAGATCATCTACAAGTCCAGAAATCAAGGATGAGGAACAGCAATGACATAGCTATAGAAACCATCTATAATATTCTTGTAACCCATCTATAATACCATTTTTTTTGTATCTAACAGCAGCAATATTATATATATTGAACCCAAATAACAAATTGCAGTAACCAAATTACAAAGAAGCAAAAAATAATTGTTTTGCCGAAACAGCTAAGTTATGAGCTAACACATTAATATCACATTTATGCTTCCACCAGAATTTTTTATGTTTTATTTTTTATTTGTTTTTTGTTTTTGTATTATATTTAAAGCGAAGAACGCTTGTAAAAGGACTTAGATCCGCTATTCTAACTAAATATAGACGCTTATAATATTTGAACTATAACTTGTTAATAACTCTTATTTATTTATTTTAGACCTATTGATCTAAAAAGATTACACGTTTATTACTTTATCAATATAATAATTTTATTACTTTGTCAATTGTAATGTTATTTTAATTTTATGCAATTTCGTCATGTTTTTTCAATTGAGTTTGTTCTATTTATGTGAAATTCATTAAAAAGCTGTCCATTATTGTTAAAATCACCCAAAAGAATTAGAAAAAATAATCCAAAATAGGCAATTTAAAACTTACGAGAAGGATGTATTAGTCTTGTGAATTATATAGACTAGATTGAAAAAAATACATTTTTGGATAAGGATTGTATAAGGATTGTGTAAAAATCAAACGGAATCGAACAAAAAAAATTATTTTGACTTTTTAACTATTTGATTACTTTTTTTTTTGCTTGAAAAAATAAAAATAAAAACTATATAAATTCAAATATTTTATTATCAGAGTATTAAACTATAAATAAAAAAAGAACAAAGGGTCAACGCGCCCCCTGAATTTGTGACACGGGGTCATCTAATCCAATTTATACTTTTTTGAGCAATTAATCGTAAAACTCTTCATTTTTAGGTCAAATAATCCCATAATTTATATTTTTATTTAAAAAAATAGATTTATAATAATTATATCGCAACAGTTAGGGAAATATCTAATTACTTTTTTGCATCTCTCGCCTCCGATTTATATTTTACACATTTTAAAAATATAATTATGGGTTATTTAACCCAAAATTGAAGAGTTTTCGAGTTAGTTGCTCAAAAAAGTATAAATTGAATTAGATGATATCGTGTCAGAAGTTTAGGGGGCACGTTGACCCTTTGTTCAATAAAAAAATATGAAAATGGAAAATATATTGGCTAGAGACTGAAGGCCCCAATCCTCAGACACCAAAGGCCTTGGCCCTTAATATATTTTTGAAGTGCTTGAGCTATATAAGATTTTATACATGAATAACGGGAAAATTTGGGCTTCCAATCTGTACTTCAGAACCAAATATCATTTTAATTTGTTTTAATCATTTAAATTTATATTTGGAGATCAATAATTTATTTATAAATGTTTTTTATTAATTAAATTCTCAAACTTTTTTAATTTAAATTAAATAGCCTATTATCTGTATATTTCAAATGCGGACTTATCTGATCCCGAGACACAAATTAGACAACCTAATTAATAAAGTGATCTATTAAACCACAAAACAAAAATTCAGATTCTAATTGACTTATTTACCAAACCACCAATTTAAAAGCCGAATTAACCCTTTATTCTATTATAATAACCTAATTATCATATTTGCACACCCATATAAGCTAAATTACAAGTTATTCTTTGTTTTTTCTCTCAATATTAATATGAAAGAAATAAATATATACTCGGTAATTAAATTTAAGATTTTGAGTAAAATATTAAGCATGTTACTTATCTTGCTTTATTATATAAATGCAAATTTTTTTCATATATGATAAAATTTTAGGAATATTGAATCAAACTGAATTTTTATTCTATTTTAAATTAACTTTTTAATATTTAAATTGAAACGATGAAACACATATTTTTAAAAAGGCGAAAGATGTGAAAAAACTCATCTAGTTATTCAAAGAGAGCATACAAGCTTTCTATTGTTTTTTCCTTAGCTATTTAAGCCTTCAATATTTTTAAATATTACTCCCTCCGTCCCAATAGAGTTGTCCACTTTGAGAAATATTTTTGTCCCATAACTCTTGTCCACTTTTAAAAAATAATTAATTTTTACACTCAATTTTTCTATATTAGCCCTATCTAAAAATCCACTAATGAGTAAATTGAAAGTGGACCCTATGTTAAATAGGGGTATGACAAGAAAAGTAAGGAAAATTTTACAAAATCCATAAGCAATAATTGCTTTTCTTAAACTGTGTGATAAAGGCAAATTAGACAACTCTATTGGAACGGAGGGAGTACAAATAAATTCTGCGCTTGAAAAAATAACACATAGATAACTAAAAGTTTTGATGTTGTTCAGTGACTTAGATAGCTCAATTCTCGATAAGATCATTTGGAAAACCTTTACTTTTGATGTTGTTTGTGTTTTTATATCAACACGTGGTGATACATGGCGCACATGCACATCGATACGTGGCGAAACGTGATGCGTATGCGCAGCAAAAGGTGGCGCACATGCGCGCCGACACATGGCGAGGTATATGTCTATATATATATATATATATATATATATATATATATATATATATATATATATATGAACATTTATAGAGCGTTTTTCCCTCTCTGATCGATACTCTCTTAAAAGAGGTTTGGATACGCGGAGCTTGTTTGGTCGATATCTGTATACTCCAATATCAGAATTCGACGTTCTTTATGTTAAATCAAAGCTATGGACGTGCTCTTCGACTTAACCGATTTTATTTTGCAAAATTCGACCCAAAAGCAGATTAAATCAAGGACTGAAATTTCGATCCAAAACGACGTGTTCAGTTCGTCGTGCTTCGATCAATTTTCTCGCCGTTCAAATATCGGAAAATACTTTGATTAAAGCTTTTGAAATTTGGAGGATTGAATTATAAGAATTCGACGTTTCATCCAACTATCGGGTATGTAATACCCCAAAATATTTTAAGGTAATTAAGTCGTGCCACGTGTCGAGATTTCTGATAAATTAAATTAAGGAGAATTTAATTTAATTATATCGGGAATTTAGAATAAATTTTAATAAGTTAATTAGCGGAATTTGAGGATTTAACTTTGAAATTTAATATAACATAATTATAAATCCCGTAGCGATAATTATTTCGCCAAGGACCGCGAAATAATATATATTATTAGTGGTAAAAGTTTCAAGTCGATCGGAGGTCGTTTAAAATTTGGACGCGGATAGGTTTTGGGCTAAATTGAAACTTTTGAAAAGTTCCAAGGACCAAAGTGCAAATTAGCCAATATATATAAAACTTAAGAAGGAAGGATCCAGATGCATTCAAACCTTATTAGATCAATATTTTCATTTCTCTCGTTCGTCAATTACGGTTCGTCGCTCGATTTCTGTTTCTCGTCCGTTTCCGACGTTCTGTAACTCGAAACAATTGTATTTCAGTGGCGTATCACAGTAAGCTTGACGTTTTATCGTTTAGACGGATATATTTTGAGTTATATTGATTCAAAGTTTTAGGCCACGAAACGATTATATCGTTTTAATCGATATTAGAATTGAATTATAACGTTTTGAAGCTAGATTACGTGTTTGGGGCGTGTTAGGAGCGTTTTTGTAATTAGAAGCATGTCGGAAATGGATCCCGGGCTAGGCCCGAGGCTGTGCGTGCGCACAGCCAGACTATGCGAACGCACAGTCAGGTGACTGTGCGAACGCACAGTCCCCTGTGCAGCCGCACAGGTAGACGCACGTACGCATAGTGTTTTCGCCGATCGACCCGTTTTGAGGAAAATTTATAGTACGCGCATACTGAGACTTGAAATCGATTAATATTCGATTAATTATTGATTAATTAGAGGCGTTAACCTAACGAGGTTAAATGAGACTCAATCGAGAAATGATTTTGATCTATAAACGAGTTAGATATCGTTTATTGGAATATACGTGAGAAGCACGACGGTTAATGAAAGTTCAGTGTGTCGAGTCTCGAGTCTAGAGTCAATCTTAGAATATGATTCTGATACAAGTCAAATGTTTTAAAATTTGTTTTAGATCCGGCGAGGCAAGAAGCAACTGGACCAGTAGTTCGGGAAGCTTGACGTTCCTAAGCCCCGACGTATTTTTGGATAAGCGTTTTCTGCGAGTTTATACAATTTTCTTTTAAAGTATTTATTCAAGCAATTGCTTTATATTGCTTTATGTTTGAATTGCATGTTTATAATACAAAATTTTTATATGAATTGCACATACGCTTGATTTGAAACCAGTATTGATCTGATGGAACGTGCTATCTATTGAGCGGATATAGGACTGCGTGATCACCAGTTTTGATTTGATACAGCTGTGAGTTGATTATGAATATGAAATTTGAAGTTGGGATATATGAATTTGATACGAGTGAGCACTCAATTACGGTGTAACCTCGAGTCCCCGTATCTAGTGGGTTGGACCCACCAGTGAGTTGGACTCACAACTTGATATTAAATGATTGGATTGGACGATATACGATTAGTATGTTTGAGGATTAGGGTTTCAATCGGATCTTGTACTAGGCTGCATACGCTTTGAATGTTATGGCATTATTTTATGATTTATTGAATACTTATTAGTAAATGAATGAACTCACTCAGTATATCACCATATACTGACTCCTCACAGATTCCCTTTCAGGTAAAAGACGCTTTGAAGCAAAGAACTTCTATCCTACTTCCAGAAGTCTGTATTTTTTAAAATATGTAAAGAAACAATACTTTACTCCTAGAGCTGCAGTAGATAGGTATTTTGTTAGTCAGTTTGTATTATATAGTTTTCTGTAAATATAACTTTAATGTTTTAAAGTTTTAAATGTTTTATACTTGCTGCGTTTTGATATTTGAGATTGCCCGAGGATATGTATACCTGGCACTTGCTTTTAGCATGACACGTATTTACGTATGTCATGCATGACGTATATGTTTTGCGAAAAATTATTTTACGTTCTTAGGCTTGCTACGGGTTTTGAAGCAACCACTCCCATTCCCTAGCGCCGGTCTCGGCCCATGAGATTGGGTCGTGACAGGGTATGAGATTGACGATTTTGATATGTGGTTGATTGGAAATAGCGATGTTTCTTAGTTTGTTATTTACTTTTATGTATTATTACTATAAATTGTTGTTTGTGTTTTTGGGATTTGGATGATTGCGTATTCTGTGATTTTGTGATATCTTTGATATATAATAGTTTGTTTGTTAAGTATGATTCATATATAAGTTTAGGCTTAAGGTTTTGATTACGATATGAGTCGTAGATGTCTATATATTTGATTATGTTTCTATATGAATTTGTTATGATTTTGGTTGTGAAATACGTAGTAGGATTATGTGCCATAGATATGAGGTTACTCAATGGAATAGTTAGAAACTCACAACTTCGGATTAAACGATGGTAACAATAAACTCGGCGGAATTATCTCGGGACCGTACAATTTGGATTGGTTTGATTTGATATAGCATAATTAGTTGTGATATGAATAGTATACATCAGTTGGCTTCGCGACCGATGTCAGGCGTATAGTACACATCAGTTGGCTTCACTATCGATATCAGGCGTATCAGTTACATCAGTTGGCTTCGCTATCGATGTCATCGGTTGGCTTTGCTATTAATGTCATCGGTTGGCTTTGATATCAATGTCTAGCGTTAAGGTTACATTGCTTGACTTTGCTATCGATGTCAGATGTTTGAGGTTACATCAGTTGGCTTTGCTATCGATTTCAGATGTTTGAGGTTAAATGATAAGGTTGTTTGATACGATATGGTTTTAGTTTAATTATCATTCATAAGATTAAAGTGTTGATCGGATAGGATTGTTAGTTTATTTTGATGTGTGTTTTCGAATGAATGATTTGTTTGATTTCTGATTATGCAAATCATATTTATAATACCTCTTGTAAATGCGAACTCACTCAGTGTCGACTGACCCCCCCTATTCGTTTCCTTTTAGGTGAATTGCATTTTGGTGTGACGAACTTCTATTTTTTTGTTCTAGAAGTCTGTAGTTTTGGAGTATGTAAAGAAAAGAAGATTTAAATCGATAGAGCTGCAGTAGTCAAGTCCTAGTAATTTGATGTTTTGAAAAACAATTTCTATTTATATTGTGTATACTCTAATGTATGATTTGATCGTATATGTTTGGTATGGATTTGAGACTGTGCTTTTTGATAGTTTGTATAAATGTATGTTTTGTTTGATTTGAAGTGAAGTGAGATAGTTTTTAGTCGTTTTTAGACTTGCTACGGATTCCAGAGCAACCACTCTCGTTCTCTAGCGTCAATTGCAGCCCACGATTTTGGGTTGTGACAAAGGTGGTATCAGAGCAGTTGGTCCAGGATACCACTCATTTTGTGTGTGAGTTTACCTACAAACTACTGCAGCGCATAGAATTCGAGTCATGTCATCGATTTGTTTTTATTTGTTTTCAAAAATATCATCTTTCCTCTTTAAGATGTGAGTCTGTATATGTATATGTTTTGATGGGTGATTAGCTATGTACGAGAATACATGTTATGTGTTGTGTTAAGATATGTGTTTGTTTATGTATTTGGTTTTGATTATATGATGAGATGCGCATGCATATATGTTTTGCTTTTGTGTTAAGGTACAATTATATGGGTATATGATATACAATGACGGATGTAGACTTTTTTGTTAGGGGATTCAAATTAAAAAGGTTTAATAATGTTTAAAAACATTAAAATATATACGTTTACGATCACTTATAAGCAAATCTTTCAAAATCACCCTATTTACCTCGTCTTGGAGGTTTCTGTGTTAATTATAGTCAATTTTAAAAATAAAAAAACTGTTAACGTGGTGGACACTTGAATGATCTAATTTGACCGAAAAAATTGATTATTTTTTAAGTTGTCTATAATTAAGATACAAACTTCCAAAACGGGTTAAATGGGGATGATTTTGAAATATTTGATTATAATCGACCTCAAACGTAAATATCTGGTATTTTTAAGAAATTAAACCAATTAAATATATATGATACACTTTTAAATAAAGAAAATGTATAATAATACAATTTTATTTTAAAAAATTAATAATCTAAAATACATTTATCATAATATTGTTCTTTTTATATAAATTGTTTTATTTTAAAAATAATTATATATTCTAGAATACACTCAAAATTTATTTAAAATTAGCATATGTATTTATTGATTTTGAAAACATACATATGTGATAAAAAAATTTAAAATGTTGAAATGTAGGTTTTACTGGATGAAAAAAGTATTTTGTATAAGGCACAAAAAGAGTAAAGTAAACAATTGAGAAAATATACATGATAAACCCCCCAATCTAACTCGTCGCCCATTAAACACCCCAACATGGAAACATTTTCTTTTAACTTCAGGGTGGGTCTAGTTACCCCCTTTGCCACTAGCTGTCTCCGTTACTGACAATATATGTGTGTTATTACGTTCGAGATAGACGATTAATATTTATATGATTCGATAGCGAGGTTTTATTACTTGCAAATAGCCGATTAGTATTTATACGAATCGATGGTAAGACTTATGTTTTCAGCAATGTATAACGTGAAGATGCTATTGGAGTCAGTCGATAGTAATGGCAAGAAATAATCGACGACAAGTATGGATTCAACAAAGCGGAAGATAAGAAAGATGTTGAGACATAAGTTAATGGAACAGATACAGTGGGATGATGTGATAAGTCACATGATGTCGTAAGACGAAAGAAATAGATAGAAGATAAGGTATAAAGGATTGAATATTAAGTTTTAGATACGATTGATCGTGGTATGTAAGATGCTTTATGGATGAAGCACAAATCTCTTAGAAATAGCAATTTGAGTTACATGACCTTGGATTTTAAAATTCGAGGACAGATTTTCATAAGGAGGGGAGAATGTAATACCCCGTTTTTTTAGGATTATTAAATTATACTACGCGTTCTCATTTGCGGTAATAAAGTCAAGGAGGTCTAATAAATGTTAGGATATTAAGGATATAGACCAGAATGGGTCTAATTTATTTATCGCAAAGTAATAAATTAGTGGAAAAATTACCAATCTGTAAAGCAGGTATGAGCGGGACTAACGAATTAGTTTCGGACAAAATCCTGAAGTTAAAACGTCGAAATATGAAATTTTTGACGTAAAAATTGAAGGATACAGAAGATCACGATTACAGACACGCGGCGAAGCAGGAGTGGCGACATATGGCGATACGGGATTGACGATACGTGGCATGCATGCACATCGACACGTGGCGTGCATGCATATCGACACGTTGTGATACGTGGCATGCATGCACATCGACAAGTGGTGACACATGGTGCGTATACGTAGCAACACGTGGCGTGCATGCACACAAAAACATGGCGAGGTATATGTCTATATATATAGAAACGTCTATAGAACGTTATTCCCTTTCTGATTAATACTCTCTTAATAAGTTTGGATACGTCGAGACTGTTTGGTCGATATCTCTATACTCCGATATCGGAATTCGACGTTCTTTATGCCATGTCAAAGCCATCGACGTGCTCTTTAACTTTACTGATTTTTCTTTGTAAAATTCGACCCAAAAACAGATCAAAACAAGGACTGAAATTTCGATCCAAAATGTCGTGTTCGGTTCGTCGTGCTTCGATCAATTTTCTCGCCGTTCAAATATCTGAAAATCCTTTTGTTAAAGCTTTTGAAATTTGGAGGATAGAATTCTAAGAATTCGACGTGTCATCCAGCTATCAGATATGAGATTAACGGTTTTGATATGTGGTTAATTGGAAATAGCGATGTTTGTGAGTTTGTTATTTACTTTTGTGTATTATTACTATAAATTATTGTTTGTGTTTTTGGGATTTGGATGATTGCACATTCTGTGATTTTGTGATATGTTTGATATATAATAGTTTGTTTGTAAAGTATGATTCAGATATGAGTTTTGTCTTACGGTTTTACTTACGATATGAGTCGTAGATGTCTATATATTTGATTATGTTTCGATATGATTTTGGTTGTGAAATCCGAAATAGGATTATGTGCGATAGATATCAGGTTACTCGATGGAATAGTAAGAAACTCACAACTTGGAATTAAGCGATGGTAACAGTTAACTCGGCGGAATTATCTCGGGATCGTACCATTTGGATTGATTTGATTTGATATAGTATCAGTAGTTGTGATACGAATAGTATACATCAGTTGGCTTCGCTATCGATGTCAGGCGTATAGTACACATCAATTGGCTTCCCTATCGATATTAGGCGTTTCAGTTACATCGGCTGGTTTCTATCGATGTCATCGGTTAGCTTTGCTATCGATGTATGACGTTAAGGTTACATCGGCTGGCTTCGCTATCGATGTCAGATGTTTGAGGTTGCATCAGTTGGCTTTGGTATCGATGTCAGATGTTTGAGGTTAAATGATAAGGTTGTTTGATACTATGTGGTTTGAGTTTAGTTATCATTCTTAAGATTAGAGTTTTGATCAGATCAGATTGTTAGTTTGTTTTGATGTGTGTTTTCGGAATGAATGATTAGTTTGATTTCTGATTATGCAAATTATATTTAAAATACCTCTTTTAATTGCGAGCTCACTCAGTTTCGACTGCCCCCCTCCCCCCCTTTAGTGTTTTCCTTTCAGGTTAATTGAATTTTGGTGTGACAGACTTCTATTTTTTTTATTCCAGAAGTCTGTACTTTTGAAGTATGTAGAGAAAAGAAGATTTCAATCGATAGAGTTGCAATAGTCGAGTCCTAGTAATTTGATGTTTTTAAAAACAATTTCTATTTGTATCGTGTATACTCTAATGTATGATTTGATCGTATATGTTTTGTATGGATTTGAGACTGCACTTTTTGATAATTTGTATAAATGTATGTTTTGTTTTGTTTGATTTGAAGTGAGATAGTCTTTAGTCGTTTTTAGGTTTGTTACGGGTTTCGGAGCAACTACTCCTGTTCCCTGGCGCCAGTTGCAGCCCAAGATTTGGATTGTGACAAACACGCTAATGAGCATTTGCAATAGAAAATTTTTTAATTATTATTTAATTTGTTTATCATTAAAATATTCTAAATGGATAACGCATTATTAGTTTGTTGCACAAATAATATATGACCCAACCGTTGTATTATGTAATATCTCTTTTTATATTCAAAATAAAAAAATAACTTGTAATTCATAGCTATAAATTAAATTTCAAATATTTAATGTTATGTTATTTTGAGATACATGATCACCGGAGCACACACCGCATATCTTAACATTTTATCAAATACTATGTGATTTAGGAATTGTATATTCTCCCTCCATCCCATGTTGTTTTCTACTTATATTAAGAAAAGATAAAATAGTATTTTTTTTATTTTGCCTTTATTAATTATACTTTATAATTATGCATGTAATTAATGGTTTTGTATATGAGATTTGCTATTAACATAAAATAAAAAGTAAAAATGAGAAATTATGTTAAAAAAATATAATGTAACTTTTTAAATAAAAAATAAGAAAATAACAATGGAATTTCATAAATAGAAAGGGAGAGTATAATGAGTGTTATTCTATATAATGGTTGTGCTGCGTTATTCTTATAACTCAATGAGTATTTGTAAATTATTGTTTATTTTTTATTATTAAATATTAATGTACGGTTAACGTTTTATTGATTTGTTATCCGAATAAAATAACACGAACGTTCTCTTAGATTCATGGGTGGCCAAAAAGAATACCTTGAAGTTAGGACACAATCCCTTTAAACTTTTGAAATAATTTTTGTCATAAAAGGGAATATCCTCATTGCCCTGCTGCCAAAACCATTACTGAATGTTGGTTTCTATTTAGCAAATGTCAATGATACCACTCATTTCTTGCATAAAAGTAAATAAATTGTCAATTCAATATTTTTATTGAAACAAAATTTACTTTTTCTTTTTCTTCTTCTTGGTTCATCAAGTTGAAACTTAAAGTCCCATCTCCAATAGAACAACATGATTGCCTTGGATTGGGTCCATTCGATAAGGAATCCAATAAATAAACTGTACTTATATTTATTTTTTGCGTATAGTTGATTATAGATTACGAATTTCAGATCTATGGTAAAATGCACATAGAATAAAATAGATATTATTAGTAAAATAGATATTTTTTTTTAAAGATGAATATTTATTCTACAAAAATATGAATTATAATTTTATGAAATTACTATTTTTTTGAAAGTTTATGTAATTACTAGAGAAATTCTTATGTAGAATCAGTCTAGCACGTCATCTGTAGATTAAACAAAATCATATCTTAACACCTCATTAAAATGAGGATATTCTTGTAATTTCGTTTGTTATTTGCATACACTTTTGAATAATTATATTACAAAGATACCCTCATTTTAATAAGGTGTTATGATATGATTAGATTAGTTTATGGATGACGTGGTAGACCGAGTCTACCTAATTTTTTTTCGTAATTACTATTTAATAAGTTGCCTAAAGTGAATAATAAACTTTCTATATAAAATATAATTCTATATATAATATTTTTTTTTGAATTCATAACTCATTCAATCCAATATACAACAGTTACATTTGTAAGAGATTTGAGATAATTCGAAACTAAATCCGATTACCTGACATATAACAGACCCTATGCTATATGATTCATAGATTTTATTTATAAAAATAAAAATAAATTATTAATTTTAATCAGTTTTTGATCAAATTTCTCCAACATCCGCAAACTCACAGCATCCGATTCAATATGGTGCGGTGTCAATCAGTTGCAATATATTTTAAGAATATGTAGCTATATAAATTGTGACTGACATGATAACTAATCTGAAGTATGTTTAATTTGATCAATTGCACTCTCAGGTCCGAAAAGTAATGAGGTATAATTATTGCGTGAAACAAAAGAAAAAGTGCCATTTTAATAAGTATTGATGTCACCTATGAGTTATAACTCAAATGATATAAATGTTGGATAACAAATTATTAAATCGTGAGTTCAAATCTTTCGACAAGCATTTTTTTCTCTCCAATTATAAAAAAAATAAGTATTGATGTTTTGATGAGATAATTAATTTTGAAGATATCCAAACTATTATTATTTTTATTTTAATGACTAAATTTTAATTTGTTTCATATTAATTACTGAATTTTAATTTTATTGCAAATGAGATTTTTCCAGCCAAGATACGAATACGTAATAGCCGGTTTTTGATACGTGCCAATCAGAATTTGCTAGTTTTATCTTAAAAATTTATCATATATGAACAATTTCTACTTGAAAGGGAGTTTTTAGGTTAAATTACACATACATGATAAAAATACGAGTGCCATATATGTAATTTTTACCAGAAAACCTTTCGCTGAAATAAAAATAAAATTTAATAACTACAATAAAACATATTAAAATTTGATCTCGGAATTGCAAAAATATTATAGTTTGAATACCCGTCATGATCAATTACCGAACTTTTGATACTAAAAGAAACATAGTGTTAATGTAAAGAAATTAATACTAAATTAATTATGAACAAAAACTCATTTTTTTTTTTGTGTTTTTGGAATTTTTTTGCTGCAAGCAACAAAGAAATGATAAAGAAGATACATAACTATAATAAACTAACTTCATACAAAGATACATATAATTGGAAGTTCGGCTACCCTCTCATTTGGTGTCATTTTCTTGTCTAACTTTCTTAATCTTTGCACCAAGATCAGCAAGAACATTTGCAGGAAATAAAGATTCAATCTCATTAGATAGATCAAGTAAAACTCTTCTAGCCAATGATTTTCTTTTATTTGATGGAAGAGATTTAGGTTTTCTTGGTGCAGGTGGACATGAACGAATCACTGGAATTTTCTGATTCAAAGATGTCGGAGTCTTGAATCCTGCATCAACATCTTGTTCTTGAATCTTGAATTCTTCTAAAGATGGCAATTTTAAATTCAAACTAGAAATCAAGAACTTGCACTTATCATTATTATTATTATTATTATTATCTTTTTCTTCTTGGTGATTTTCTTTACGTTGTTGTCGCTCGCGCGCTTGCAAGTCTTCTTCTTCATCGTCATCGTCCTCTTCGTGAAGCTCTTCGGGAGCAATATCGCATTCATCTTCGAATTCTAATGCGGGTCGTACGATGAAATTGAATTCCATGGAGTTCAAATCTTTTTCCGATAATAACATATCAGAATTTGAAACCCCCATGAATGTTAATTGGGAAAACATGAAGATATGAATCAAGAAATGAAATATAAAAAAAGACCAAGAACCAAGAGAATTATTGTATATGCTATGCAAATTATTGGATGAAGAAGACAAAATAAATTATTGGAGGAAAAGAAAAAGGGAGAAGAGAATGAACTATAAATGAAGCAAAACAAGAAGAGGTATAGTAAAGAGTAAGGACTAGTTTATAGATGTAGAGATGGAGGCATTAAAGAATGGGGAAGAAATAGTTGATATAGAGGAAAAAAATAGGTTTCATTTAAGTTTCTTTAAATTTTCTTTTAAGTTTCTTTGTTGGATTTTAGCTATTGAAGTGTGGTTTTTCTTGGTGATAGAGAGAGAGAGAGAGAATGAAGAGGGTGTTTTGAAGAAGGGCGAAGGATCCAATGCAACAAATATCCAACATTTATTCACATCTTTTGTCCTTTTTCTTTCTCTCAATTTAGAAGTTTGAAATATTTTATAAAATGTGTATTTAAAGTGCTTTAGGTTCATTTTTTTTATTAAATTAGAATAAATACAAAATCCAAATATAAATTTAGATATCTTCAATTTTTTTTACTTAATTAGAAATTTTGATCTCTGTTAAATTTTGGAAGAAATTTTTTTATCATCCATGTATTTTTATTCATTTTAAATTCATAGTTGACGTCAATAAATTAATTAGGTATTGATTGATGAAACTATTTTTTATCTATACGTGATTTATAGTGATACAATTTCATAGGAATAACCATTAAAATTTTAAAATAAAAGTGGTATATAAAATGTTTGCTCTATCTAAAGAAAAAATAACTACCTAAACTTATTACTCCCTCCGTCCCACTCTAATTGACACAATAACTAAATTATAATAACCAATACAAATTAATAAATGACATAGAGAGTTACTTGTATACTCTTCTATTGATAATAAAGCTAATTAATGCTATTAGTATATTAGTTAATTTTTTATTAAATATTCACCATTTTTTCATAAAAAACATGACTTTAAATGAGGGTAAAAATGGAAAATTAAAAGAAAAAATTATAATTATGTTAATTTTGTCAATTAGAGTGGGACAGAGAGAGTATATTTTACCAATTTTAATTTTCAGCAATTTAATTATAATATATAAATTATCAATTCATTTAAATGTTAAAGTGTATTTATTGAATACATTAGTAATTGCATCATTTTAAATTTCATAATAATACTTAAAAAGGCAAAAAACATTCTTTAAAAAAAGTGTAGTAACTTTTTATTTATTTCCGTTTGAAAGAGAAAGAAATAAAAAGTTCCGCTCTGAAATTAAGGGAGCTTTAGTCTTTTTCGCATCAACTGGGTCAGCCAATAAACTAACAACTGCCTCTCAAAACAAATCTAAGTTAAGCATAACCCAATCTCTTTTCTTCTGATTTTTACACACTTTCATGCATCTTTTCACGTGGTATATTACTGGAATAAGTACAATCTTAACGTGCATTTTAATCTACGAAATATTTGTATTTAAGTCAATTCTTTATTAATTAATCTTTCGTATTAACAAATTCACTATTACCTTTTCCGGTTTTCAAAAATCTTATCCATTTATAATAAATAATACCTCTCCGTTCTTTGTCCATTTGGCGAAATATATTTATCTCGAATTAGTTGTCTATTTAGAATATCAATATAATTTTAGCTATTATCTTCTAAATTTACACATCCCTAATAAATGACTCCATATTTTCATTTAAAAAGCATTTATTAACTAATAGAGCTATATTAGTTATTTTTTTATAATTTAAGACAAAAGGAGCATTATCTTAGTATATGTAATATTGGCTAAATAGACAACTAAAAAAGAACAGAGAGAATAATCTATAAAATTAACTTTTTATACTCTTTCTATTTATAATCTACTAATAAATTAATATTATTGCTAATTGATGGACTCCGGCATCTTGACGGTGTTAATCCTGCAAAATAGTGTAGATGGCTAATTGGACGGTTTGTCCGATTAGCTCTCCGATGCTTAAGTCAGTTTAGACTTAAGGGAGAATAATTGTATTTGTGAATATGTTCTGTGTTTAGGCATACCTCAATCTCCTTTTATAGTAGTTGAATGTATACCTTGTATATATGAAATAGGAGAGTGATTCATATTTAGTAGAGTTTGACCCTGATTAGGAGTGTCCTTCCTTATTCAGACAGGAGTCCTATTTAGGAAGATATTCCTAAATAGTCTCGTCTTCCTAAGTTGGAGGCTATCTTCCTAAGTTGGCATTTGTATCCAAATAGGACAGATACTCCGAATATACGTAGATCTTGGCGATCTTATCCGAATTCCGGGGTCGACGTGCTTTGTCCGAGTCCTCAAGGATTCGGTCTTTATGATGTCGAATGATGTATTCCATTCAAGGCGGATCCGGTGGATTCGGCCGCTGGTTTATCTTGATTCGGCCCTTTGGGCGGAAGTCTGGTGTCGTCTGAGAATAGATCTCCTGCTACTCGGCTCCATTATAAGTAGAATAGGATTCGGTATCCATCATTAGCCCCCCCGCAAGTGAGCTGAAGTCATGGTATTTTATGCCTTGGAGTATTTCAGCTCTATTTGAGGCGAGTCGTTTTGTATTCCGGCGTTCCTTTTTGCTTCTTGAGCAAGATTCTAGTTTTTCTCCTTTTTCGCCATGTGTCGTTCATCTATTCGTTATTTTTTGAAATGCATTCGTTCTATCTTCCTTTATCTTTAAACTGTTGTATTTGTTTCATTTTTCATCTTTTACTCTTGGTTGTTCGAAAGTAGCTTTGCCTTTATTATCATCTTCAATCTTTAATTCTCGTGTTTGATTTCTTCTTTTGGCGAGACTCTTGGTGAATCTTGCTGATTTATTTTGATGGCTTATCTTCAGGTATTCCTTTGTTCATGTTTTGATTGTTTTGTGTTCTTGAAATTTCTTCAATTGTCTTCTAATTTCCAATCAATTTTGTGATTCGATTCATCGGCCTTTTGAATTTTATTTGTTTATTATTTTTCTCTTTGTTGAGATCCTTCTTGGCGATTCCATATGGCGAAGCTCATTCTCTTGGCGAGACTTATTGTTTTCTTTTACATGTTTTTATAGGCAAAATTCATGTGGCGACTTCTCATCATTTGGTGAAGCTTTTATACTATATGAATCTTCATTAGTGGGCGAAGCCCTTGTATTGGGCGAAGCCCTTGTACTGGGCGAAACCTTATCTTTGGGTGTTCCCTCATCTTGGGAGAACTTTCTTTTGTGCGCGAAACCTTTATTGTCTTTTTTGTTTAGTACTCGGTCGATTCTTCTTTACTGCCGCATTATTCATTTGATTTGCTATGTTTGATCTTTGTTGATTGTAATTTTAAGTTTCTTGTTTATTCCTCCTTATTCTTGATCTTCATTCTTCTTTTCTTGGTTTTCATATTTCAACATTCCCGTATTCTTCGTGCTTGTCTTTATTTTCATTGATCGAAGTCTTTTATTTCAGTTGATGTTTACTCTTTTAATGAGTAATTGTTTCTTCGAGGTGACTCTTCTTGTTTGCAATTCTTTTTCATTTTGAGAGTTTTGTTTTCTTCTTTGGACAGATATGAGTCCTTTAAGCTCCTCCACAAATACACTGATCTCATAGGGTATTTATGCCCGTTTTTGAGATCAGGTCATTCAATTTATTTCGTTGATTTTCCTTGATTTTAATTCTTTTCAGTCGGACTGCCTTCCTTTTTAAGATTGTTCCTTTGATTTGGGTGAGTTGCCTGTGATTCGTTGATTTGGGCCTGTAGCCTTATTCCTTTTGATTTGAGCGAGTCGCCTTATTTGGGCACTTGGCCTTATTTTTATCCGAATCTTTTTAGACTCGGTCTTCTATTCTGAGATCTTTCGCATTCCTTTTGATTGGCGTTTTGCCTTTCTTTCGCATTTTTCTTATTTTTCGGCGTTTCTCTTTCTTTCGCATTCCTCTATTTCTTGGCGTTTTGTGTTTCGTTTTATTTTGCTTTATTTAGTCGATTCGCCTTCGCTTTATTTTGCTTCGAGTTGATTTTGATCTTTGATATTTCGCCTTTAGAGTTAATCTAAACTCTGTTTTTGGCATTTTGCTTTTATTTTCAGAGTAAATATATACTCTGGTTTTTGGGCGTTTCGCCTTCATTTTAGAGTAAATCTATACTCTGGTTTTGGGGCGTTTCGCCTTTATTTTAGAGTAAATCTATACTCTGGTTTTTTGGCATTTCGCCTTTATTTATTTCGATTCCTCTTTACTGCGTTGTATGAATTAAAGATAGTTCGCACCATTAGGTATGACAAACGTCTATACTTGACAATGGGCGATTGGCACCGTCGGGTATGACAAAAGATCTATACCTGACGACGGGCGATTGACACCATCGGGTATGACAAAAAGTCTATACTTGATGATGGGCCTTTTGACTTCTATCTTATTCATCCTTCTTTCCCTCTTGGAGTTTTCTTCAAGTTCAGACGAATCTATCTTCTTTGTTCCTCTTGGGGTTTTCCTTTGGATGAGTCTTCTTTGGATGATTCATCTTTGTCAAGCTTTATTTTCTTTTTTGTTGTTTTCTTGGTTTTACTCTTTTTGACTGAACCTTATTAAGGCGAGTCTCTTCTTGTTTAAGCTTTAGCTTATTCTTCTTTGGCGGAGCCTTCTTTGTTTATTCTTTTTGACCGAGCCTTATTAAGGCGAGTCTCTTCTTGTTTAAACTTTGGCTTATTCTTCTTTGGCGGAGCCTTCTTTGTTTATTCTTTTTGACCGAGCCTTATTAAGGCGAGTCTCTTCTTGTTTAAGCTTTGTCTTATTCTTCTTTGGCGGAGCCTTCTTTGTTTATTCTTTTTGACCGAGCCTTATTAAGGCGAGTCTCTTCTTGTTTAAGCTTTGGCTTATTCTTCTTTGGCGGAGCCTTCTTTGTTTATTCATTCGTTTTGCCCGAGGTCTTTTCCTTCATTTTTA
Organism: Mercurialis annua; assembly: GCF_937616625.2. Taxonomy (NCBI): domain Eukaryota; kingdom Viridiplantae; phylum Streptophyta; class Magnoliopsida; order Malpighiales; family Euphorbiaceae; genus Mercurialis; species Mercurialis annua. The sequence continues at coordinate 48,405,174 of NC_065570.1, read as the reverse complement.
TATCGCTTGGTTCTTCATGATCTCAAGTGGTGTTCTCTTTATTGATTTCTTTCTCCATCTTCATTATTGTTCTGGGTAAAATTCATTTGATTTCTTATTTCTTCTCTTCTTTCGGCCTTTATATTTATTTTTTCTTTTCTTGCCACCGATTTTTGTTATGCTTTCTATATTCTTTTACTCCTTGTAGGAGTTCTGTTGCCACCATCCCTCGCTTTATTTCTTTTTTCTGGATGTTTTTGTAATCATTAGATCTGAGTTATTTGATTCCGCTAATTGTTTGTCTTTTTTTTTTCTTTTTTTAATCGCATTCTTCGTGGAATTTGTATCTTTTCCTTCAAGCTCCCCCACAAATACACCGATCTCAAAGGGTATTTATGCCCGTTTTTAGATCATGTCTTCGTTTTTCGCCTCTTGGGCCGTTTTTCGTTCTTCCTTTTATTGCGTTGATAGGGGTGAGCACTTCAGTTTCACGTCGTCCAAGTCGAGTTCTTCAGTTTTGATGTTCTTTAGTGTCTTGACTATATTTTCTTCCATAACTTCTTCCGCTACGTGTGTGTTTTTACTTCAATATGGAGATTCAGAGGATTCGCCTTTGTCTTTTTATTGGAGTATTTTTCCTTTATTCTCTTCTTAAGATTGGTCTTCTCATGACTTCATTTTGGTTTTCACCTTTTCGGGTGGTATCTTTTTTATCTTCTCCATTTTGACATTATTTTTGTTTTCTTCATTCCTTCCATCTTTCTTGTTTCTCGTTGTTTTTAGGGGTGTTATGCTCTTCTTCATTATTTTCAGGTAGTATTCCCTTTATTTTGTTGATTTATTCTTTTCCTTTAGCTTCCTGAGATATTTTGTCCTTTGGTCTTTAGATCGTTTCTTCAAGTTTTATTTTCGCCTTTATGACGATTTCTTCCTTCAGCTTTTTAGGACATCTTGACCTTCGGTCTATGGACCGTTTTTGCTCCTAATCAAAACTTTATCTTCATCAATATGTTTGTTTCGCCTTCGGTTTGTCTTTCGAACTATCTCTCTCTTTGCCTATTGGGCCGCTTCACTTTTTGCCTCTCGATCCATTTCTTTCTTTGTTCGCCTAGTTTTCTGGTATTTGGGACATCTCGTCTCTTCTTTCAGTATATTCTCCAGCATTTCTTCTTTTATTTTCTTCATCTTCTATGTCTGTATTTTATAAATTTTGACTGGTCCAATAATGGACTTCAAGATATAATATAAATTTATCATATAGAGTTGTGTTTAAGATAGTAAGCGATCTTATATAAATTATGTAGGATATAGTCCATTCTCACATTATAAATTTTTATTAAACGGTTTTCTTCTTCATAAAGATATTGTATATTCAAGTAGTAAATCTATTACTTGATAAAGAAAACTAATGATTCCATATGCTACATTTGATTATTTCCTTCTTAGCTAATTAGTCTTTTGTAGTCATGCAATATATTCTTTTATATGATTTCCTAATTAGCAAAGATCTCATATATATATAGATATTTGTACTCATCTGTTTAACTAAAATATTGTCAAATTATTCATGTATATATCTTTCCTAAAAATAAAAGATCTCATATAGTCATATGTATATGCTTAGTTAAAGCATTGTAAATTTATTCATGTAAATTTCCTAATAAGTAAAGATTTTAAATATTGTACTAAGACAAAATATATATTTTGATAGATCTTATATTATAATTTCGATTAATGCAAAAATAATTGCACATTATAATCTATTAATTTAGAAGAAATCATGTGAGATGGGCAACATGCTGAAATCACGACACGAGCAATTAATGTAATAAAATATTTAATGAGTTTGAGAACTTATCGTGATTTAGCTCCCGTTTGTAATAAGATAATATCTTCGATTCGTCAGTTCCGAATGTAATTTTGGTGATACCGGAAGATCTTTTGTCGGGATGCACTGTTGTTTATTGGTGCTTGTTATAAACTCTTCAGATGTAATAAAAATATTTTTTCAGTAATTATTTATCAGTGTTTTAAACGAGACAACAGTGTTTGGAACAAGGCATTGTCTATTTGACGTGCTTCAATATAACTAAGCCATCCGATTTCTTTGATCACAACCATAACAATAAAAAACCTGCTTCCTTTCTCAGATTTGGCCAACAATTTCTATTAATCACGTGCATGCTTCCTAATTCTTTTCATTAACCACCTGCTTCCTTTAATTTCCTGGCCATCACGTGACCTAATTTGTTTCTTTTTGGTATCGAATTATATTTGGCCTAAACCCAAATATACTTATTCTTTAGTTTTGAAGGTTCACCGCTTAAGAGAAAATGTGTGACCTGCTTCTAGCTTTAATATTTACTCTTTTTTTTTGTCAATCAATAAGGATTGATCAATAATAATTCTCGATGTTTCTGCTCTTTCGATCGGCTGGAGCACTATTTTGAATTATTCCCGTCGAATGCCATCCTTCAATAAGAATTTATTTTGGGTTCAGAAAAGCTCTTCTTGTTGAAGTTTTCAAGCTTTTTCCACAGACGGCGCCAATTGATGGATTCCAGCATCTTGACGGTGTTAATCCTGCAAAACAGTGTAGATGGCTAATCGGACGGTTTTTCCGATTAGCTCTCCGATGCTTAAGTCAGTTTAGGCTTAAGGGAGAATAATTGTATTTGTGAATATGTTTTGTGTTTAGGCATACCTCAATCTCCTTTTATAGTAGTTGAATGTATACCTTGTAGATATGAAATAGGAGAGTGATTCCTATTTAGTAGAGTTTGACCCTGATTAGGAGTGTCCTTCCTTATTCAGACAGGAGTCCTATTTAGGAAGATATTTCTAAATAGTCTCGTCTTCCTAAGTTGGAGGCTATCTTACTAAGTTGGCATTTGTATCCAAATAGGACAGATACTCCGAATATACGTAGATCTTGGCGATTTTATCCGAATCCCGGGATCGACATGCTTTGTCCGAGTCCTCAAGGATTCGGTCTTTATGATATCGAATGATGTATTCCATTCAAGGCGGATCCGGTGGATTCGGCCGCTGATTTATCTTGATTCGGCCCTTTGGGCGGGAGTCTGGTGTCGTCTGAGAATAGATCTCCTGCGACTCGTCTCCATTATAAGTAGAATAGGATTCGGTATCCATCACTAATTATTGAATTATATAAACAAATAAGAATTAATAACAAAATTAAATAAGAGTGTTATAGGAAAAGTAAAAAAATTATAAAAAAATATGATAGTGATCATATTTCTTAAACTGTGTATAGTAAAAAAGTATTCTATTAGAATAAAAGACATATTCTTTTATTTATATGTTTCATTTATAGGTCTTTCGTTTTTGTTTAGTTGTCTCTTTATCTAAATTGCTAATATTAAAAAATTGTCTTTTTTATTTGAAATTAGAAAGATAAAAACTAAGTGACAACTATTGATAAATAAATATATCTATTTAAAATGACAACTAAAAAAACGGATGAAAATGGTTTACTATAAAATAGATTTAGAAAGAAGTATCCCCTTATTATGCTCTCTCTATATCTTTATACGGAAGATCTTAGGGTGTTGCCAACAATTTTTTTAAAAGAGTCTTAACTCTTTCATTTAAAGAGTTTGATAGTAAATAAAATTTTAGTATACTCTTTATTAATAGATAGTCAATTTGATTTTCTGCATGTAAGAGCCAATTCGCTCTCTATTTCTTGTCTTATTGATAAAATTTCAAATTTAGATCATTTTAATTATTATTTTTTTTTAGAATCAAAGTTGCACTTTATTAATGATCTTGAACGGTTACAAGTTCATTGACCGGAAAAGGAAGATTTCCGTCGAAAACCAAAGAAAATATCCCACTTTGCTAGGGAGTGAGCGACTTGATTACAGTCACGATTAACATGGACAAACGTCACCTGACGACCTTCACATTCTGCATGACAATCCTCCACCAAAATCTGCATGTAGTCTTCAGCAGCAGTAGCTTTACTAGCCGGTTAGCAACATTCAACGCATCTGTCTCGCAAATAACTTGGTGAAAATCTAACTGCTTAGCTATCTGTAACCCAAATTGAACAGCCTTGACTTCAGCATATTCAGCGTTTGTACACCCATGTAGCAGCGAAACTCCACTTCTAACTACCGTACCTCCCGAATCTCTGCACACTGCACTTAACACCGATAATCCTTTTTCAACCGATATTGCATCATCCGAGTTTACTTTTAGATGCAGTGGAGGAGGAGAAACCCAATACCTGCGTCTTAACTCAGCAACATCGACTTTGCTTTTTATCACATCGCCTCCCGTTGACAACAGCGAAGGAATACTGTTAAATAACACCTGAGAAGGCAAACGAGGATTTTCAAACACCTTATTATTTCGGTCATTCCAAATCATCCACATGACCATAACAAAAATTTGGGCTTCTTCTCTTTTAAGTGTTTTAAACATCATCTAAAGTCATTCTTGGGCACTTCCACAAATGAATCTATCAACCCTCAAATTCAGCGGCGACACCAGCCACAACCCCCGGACTTCCTCACATTCTTTAAGGCTATGAATAGCAGTTTCCTCCACACATTGGCATCGGGGACACAAAGTAGACACTGGCACATTTCTCTTAGCTAAATTTACGTTGCACGCATTGTGGCTAATACGCCACAGGAAATGTTTAACTTTCAGCGGAATCGAAAGTTTCCAAATGTTACATACTCTACCGCCATACACATTGGAAGGACCATCTTCTCCACTTCTTGCCGAGTTTGCTTCAATGTAGTAGACTGACTTGACCGTAAAAACTCCCATTTTATTGTGAGGCCAGAAAAGTTTATCCGGAGGCAGCCGAGTACTGATAGGAATTTGTAATATGTTTGTAGCATCTTCCTCAGAGAAAAACTATTTAATTCTTCCTACATCCCAGCACTTGTTTGCAGTATCAACGAAAAAACTAACCCGACACTCGTCGTGAAGGTTGGCAGCTCCCACTGGTTTCATATGCCCTGCATTAATAATCCAATTATCAGTCTTCGCATACACCGACTCTCCGTTACCCACACGCCACGCCAATCCCTTTAACAAAACTTTTCTTCCCTCCACAAAGCTTTGCCAAACATAGCTAGATCTTTTATTCAGCTTAGCATTTAACACATCTCCACCTGGGTAATACTTAGCCCGAAAGATTCTACTACATATCGACTCCGGTTGCTGGAACAGTCGCCACACTTGTTTAGTTAACATCGCCAAGTTGAAAATACGGAGATTTCTGAACCCGAGGCCACCATACTTCTTTGATTTGCTGATTTTATCCCAACTAACCCACGGGATCTTTCTTTTATCTTTTGTACCGCTCCAATAGAACCTTGCGGTTGAACTTTGCATTTCATTACAGAAAGATACAGGTAAAGCGAAACAACTCATAATGTATGTAGGAATGGATTGAGCCATCGATTTAATTAGGACTTCACGTCCGGCTTTAGACAGGAAGCTCTCTTTCCAACCGGCAATTCGCTTATGAAGTCTATCTCGCCAAAAAGAAAAAATTGGCTTACGCGATCTACCAATTATCGTCGGCATTCCGAGATACTTCTGGAACCTCTCCACTTCTCTGAATCCCAATATGTTGCTGATGCCTACACGGAGATGTTGATGGGTTCCTGCACTGAACATCATCTCCGACTTATCGAAGTTGATCCTCTGACCCGAAGCCTTCTCAAATTTACTAATCGCCTCTTTAATATACGTACATTCCTGAATGTCAGCCTTAGCGAACAAAATGCTGTCATCCGTAAAGAATAGATGGTTAATAACCGGGCTTCCTCTACAAACCGTACCTCCAGACAATCTGCCTTCTTCCTCTCCCTTTCTTAACAAAGCTGAGAATCCCTCCGTACATAACAAGAACAAGTATGGGGATAATGGGTCGCCTTGTCTCAGCCCGCGCTGAGGAAGAATATGGCCATGTGGGTTTCCATTAATCAAGACTGAAAACGACACCGTGCGAACACACACCATAATAAGGCGAATAAAGTGGTTTGGAAACTTCATTCTCTGCATCATACCCTCTATGAACGACCACTCAACTCGATCATACGCCTTACTCATATCGAGTTTGAGAGCCACGGTGCCCCGTCTCCTTCTAGTTCTCCTTGACATTGAATGGAACATTTCAAACGCCACAAGGGCGTTGTCCGTAATAAGACGCCCCGGAACAAAAGCACTCTGAGACTCGTGGATGACCGTGGAAAGAACACGCTTGAGTCTATTGGCGAGAGTCTTGAAAATTAGTTTGTAAACTACGTTACACAAACTAATAGGACGGAAATCTCTCATACTCATCGGTTTAGCAATTTTAGGAATGAGGACGATATTTGTATGATTCATGCTCATGGGCATAACCCCATCTTTTAGGAACCTGTGCACACAACAGAGAACATCGGCACCCACAACATTCCAATACGCTGTATAGAACATAACCGACATACCATCCGGCCCAGGAGCCTTAGAAGGCCCCATTTGTTTCAGAGCTTGAATAATTTCCTCAGTGCAAAAATTCTGGTTTAGGGAGGCTGCTTGAACATCCGAAATAGCTGAATTAACACACTGAAAAATCTCATCCTGGTTAGACGGAGCTGAAGGCGGAAAAATAATATTATTACTCCTGTTAAAGATGATATGGGCTGCTGGAATACAGGAAAAGCTTTGAATCGGGTTGTTATTGATTATTTTCACAAGCTATTTTTTTCTTTTTGAAAATATACTTTTGCTTCTGTTTTAACATAAAAAATAAAATTATAATAAAAAAATATAATTAATTTTTTGTGTGATGAAAAAATATTTATATGCAAATCACAAAAAGTGGAAAAACCGAACATTCAAAACTTTCACATAAAAAGTGACATATTCTTCTTGGCGGCACACTAAACACTTAAAGGATCGGTGAATAAAATACAATAGAGATTTAAGAAGAAATTCAAATCTGAATAAGAAAAAATTATATTACAAATATTAAAAGGAAAGGCGTCTTAGTAAAATGGTTGAAAATCACCATCTTTAGTTGAAATACTGCCTCGAAAAATTCTAGCGTTTTTATATTTTCAAATCTCCCACATAATAAAAAAAACAGAGTCTGCCAAATCTTTCAATACCACTACTAAAAAACTGTCTTTTACCGACAGATTTTAGCGACGGATTCAAAATCCATCGCTAAATATTTTTTACCGACGGATTTAGCGATAGATTTGAAATCTGTCGCTAAATTGTCATTTAAATTGGCGGGAGTGTTCCCACCAATTTTAGCGACGGAAAATCCGTCGCTAAAGTTGGCGGGAACAATCCCGCCAATTTTTTTGATGGATTTAGCAACGGATTTCATATCCGTCGCTAAATCCGTTTTTAGCGACGGATTTAAATCCGTTACTAATTACCGACGGATTTTAGCGACGGATTTAAATCCGTCGCTAATTCAAAAAAATAAAATAAAAATCGTAAAAATCAATTATTAAATTAAATAAATTTTTTATCAAAAAATTATTTAGGAAAATAATTATTAAAGAAAAAATAATTTTTTTAATTAAATATAATATTATTTAAATATAACATAATTATTTATAATAATTATTTAAAATAACTATTAATTATAAAAAATAATTATCTTAAAATGTGGGAGGAAGTATTTGTTATTTTTTAGTTATATTTAAATATACATATACATATATATATATATATATATATATATATATATATAACAAGAAGCTGAGCTGGTTCAGTTGGAGTTATGCGCGGGAGAATTTAAAAATTAAAGAGCAATGAGTGGGAGCAATGGAAAGAATGGGTGACCTGCTTGGAAGTTTGTAAAAATTGCGAGTGGGTGATGGAGGCAACGGATGGGTAACCGAGGGAGACGAGCGACGGGTGGGTGATAGAGGGTGACGGGTGTGTGACCGATTAAATAATTATAATTTATTTTACGATTTAATTTTTTTTCAATTAGCGACGGATTTAAATCCGTCGGTAATTAGCGACGGATTTAAATCTGTCGGTAATTAGCGACGGATTTAAATCCGTCGGCAATTTCTGAAAAATCTGTCGCCAAATTTTTTGGTCAGTCGCCAAAAATTTAGCGACGAGGATTTCAATCTGTCGGCAAATCCGTCGGGAACGTTTTCCCGACGGATTTCATGCTTTTAGCGACGGAAAAATCCGTCGCTAAAAGCAAACATTTTAGTAGTGTACGGACGACCCTGAGGAACAATATGAACCATTAAATCCATAAAAAAGCAAGAAGAAATCCAAACCACATCTACAATTAACTAAATATTTATAAGACAATATAAAAAAATTATAATTTAGAGAGTCCACTAAACTAAAATTGAAGATTTCATTCTTTAAATATATTTTGCTTTTTATTTTTTTTAAAATATCCTTTATAATAAGTACTGTTTTTTTTTTTATAAATGATAAGTAGATTAGCTCATCGACAAATTAGTGGATGGCAAAAGGGAAAGCTCAAGGAGCTAAAGTCAATGAAAATTACAAAAACAATCCAAACTTCTGAAAACATTGTTTCTAGAATAAGGAAAACAAGGGTGAAAGCTCCTATAGTAAATGACCGCTCTGTTAATACTTGTGACTATTATATCTATAGTAGTAGTCTTCCGACTAAAGATACGATGATTTCTTGATTACTTGAACAACACAAGAGAAAATGTCCTGATGTGGGTCAAAGAAAGCAGAACGCCAGTAACATGGCCCAAAAAGATGATCCACAGAACTGGAACGAGAGACGAAAACCGGTACTGCAAGTTTCACGAGGACTACGGGCGCGATACAGAGGAATGCTACGACCTAAAAAAGGAAATAGAGAGGCTAATTGAATCAGGAGCACTGATGAAGTTCACAAACAACAGAAAAGAAAAGGAGCAGCGAAAGGAGGGAGCAGACAAAGAAGAGAAAAAGGAAGAAGAAAGGGGAAGAAAGAAGGACATCCCTGGAGTCGTTAACATCATTGTGGGCGGAAACGGCGCGAGAGAAGGAAGTAAAAGACTGAGAGCCAAAATAATGTAGGTAGCTGAGCAGGCCGGAGGAAAAGAAGAAATAACAAGGGTTATCACCTTCTCGGCAGACGATGGACTGCATGTTAAAGGGCCGCACAACGATGAGTTGGTGGTAGAAGCAATCATCAACAACTTCGTGGTAATGAAATTGCTAGTAGATGAGGGAAGTGCGGTAAATCTGATGACATGGGAAACATACAAAAGGATTGGAGGAGAACTTGGAAAGCTCAAACACTGCCCGGTTCCAATCATGGGACTCGGAGGAACTCCCATCCAACCCAGAAGGCTGGCGGAACTGATGATAGAGTCTTGAAGCGGAGAAAAAGAAACAAAGGAAATCAAAAAACTATTTTTGGTTGTGGACATGCCACTAGCCTACAACAGAATACTGGGAAGGCCGTTCCTATACGACTTCGAGGCAATCATCTGCATCCGCTACCTGGTAATGAAGATACCAACCCTAGGAGGAGTAATCAACTTGAATGGTAAAGTAATCACAAGAAGAAAGCCAAAGAACGAAGGCCAAATAGACAAGGATAATAGCCTTCATTTTTGTATCAACTAGCACCTCCATGTCGATTTCAATACAATTAAAGTCCTCTTTTCGACAAAGTAGCAAAATGTAAATTAAAAGCAACAGTAAAAATCTGAAGATATGAAAATACACATACAGAGATACATATTTCCTAAGGCAAAGGCCAAACAAAAGAGGAACAGACCTCTTAAGGCAACAGCCAAAAATAAAAGAGATACATATCTCATTAAGGCAACGACCAAATAAAACGGAGAAACATATCTCCTAAAAAAACAACACAACAACAACATAAATCGCAAGACCACTAGGACAACAAGCAAGCAAGAAAGAACCCAAAAAATGGAACAAAAATCTCACAAGCAGCATAAACAGCAAAGGCAATACGAGAAATTAAATGAGAGAAACAGCCAAGTGACAAAAAGTAGTATTATTCAAACATACGTGCGGCACAAGAGGAGGCCACACTCTCCAACATTATAAAAAATGGAAGAAAAATAACAAACACCTAAAATAATAACAACAAAAGAGGAAAAATAAGCAGACTTCAGCTACCGCCAATAGAAGGAGGCATGCCTTCAATTAACACCGGCGAAGAAACACCAGAGATAGGCACAAGAGAAAGAAAGGCAATAACCGAGGAGGAAGATGGAGGCACAACTTTAGACGAAGGAGAGGCACCCACCAACGCCTTAAACGCAGACTTCTGCGCAGCCAGGGCAGAGAGACACTGGTCACGAAATCGGTCCAGGTCAACATAAATAAAGGAGAGATCCACCATCGGATAATCTCTCAAATAACCGACCTGATAGACCGGCGATACTACTGAAACATTAAAGGGACTACCCCGGTAGCCTCCCCCAGTTGTTTCTCCAAGGCCTGGCCTTACAACTCCAGGCGAGCACATTCTGCCTCAACTTCTGCCCGGTCCAAGCGAACATTTATTAACAAAACCTCAAGATCCGTAATATGATCCTCCCGGTGACAAAGATAATGTTGCAGAGATTCCAACTGTTTACCCCTTTGGTCAAGTTACTTCTCCAGCGAGGTCGCGAGAACAGTCTTCTCACGAAGATCGTTCCTCAAAGACACGTTTGAAGCCCTCAAAAGAAGGATTCATCTGATTCCCGCTTTTGCGCCTCCCAAAACCGAGCCAAGGCCGCAAACATCTGCTCAAATTGAGCGTTAACTTCCGTTCGGGAATTCTTGCAATTTGAGAGACGAGCCCAATCGTCCTCTAGCCGACGAACTTCATCAAGAAGGCAGAAGCAGGTGGCATAAATGGACGGCGCACCCCCCACGCCAAGGACCTACCCAGCCATAGATAACGGAGATAAGCTCCGGAGATAACCGGAAAAGGCATTCCGGATGTAGTTGGAATCAAGAGGAGCACCCTTCGGAAGAATAAAACAATCTCGGTCGATAGCGCTACCCTTCAACACAAAGGTGGAGCGAGGTACGTCTCGACGAGGTCGGGACACGTCCTCTAAAGAGGAATCCGGAGGACCAGTAATAGGACGCTTCCGACTACCTTCGGAAGAAGCAGAAGGGGGAGACATTGAAGATTCAACAGCCGGAGAGGACACCACCACCACCGACACAGAATCAGTAGCAATAGTGGTAAGAGCCCCAGTCGAGGTAACAACACGCAAAACTGCTGGTAGGGAAGCCAGAGAAGCAACCTCAGTGGAAGGAACATGATCGCTAGCGAGGGTCCGTCTTCATTATCTGATAGAAGGGAGATAAACGGGGTAGTCGGACGGTCAAGTAAAGGAAGGCTGACATCAGCAGCGCCCTCATCGTCACCCAAAAGACCAACGTCCATATTATCGAAGATGTTCTTAGCCATTAAAATGAAGAAAAGAAAACGATAGCAATAGAGAGATGAAAAAGAAAAATGACAAAAGAAGTAAAGAAAAGAAATATGAAGAAGAGGAACTATTTATAAACTTTCCCAAGAAGGTAAAAAGTAAAACAAAAGGGAAAAAGGGAAAATGCAGAAGTGATAAATTGTAATAAAGAAACTATAGCCACTGCAACACTAGAATCGAAGAGGCGCATGCAATTCAACCGTCAAAAGAAATTAGGAGAGAGAAGCACGATGCGCGAGAAACGAGAAAAAACTCCAAAAGACATGACAGCTATAAATACACGGCACCTCTAGATATTGACAGCTTTTACTTCGAATGGATCTCACTTGCTAAATCGAAATTCAGAAAGCTCTGTGGAACTATATGATTTTTCAGTATTTGGGAGTTAATAGAAATTAAGGAATAATAGAATTTTCACGGAGACAAATACGAATTACACGGATTTAGTTGTTTTTTGTATTTCTAAGGGTGTGACACATTATAAATATCACAATTCTTCTTTTCCTTATAGCGGTAATGATGTTTTTATGTGTTTAGATTTCATTTTTCAAAGTTAGTATTTTTTTGGACTTCTTGTAACTTTTCTATTTTTGTCTACCACGCCTTGTGATTGTGCTAATTTATTCATCATTTACCAAAAAGATTATCAAACAATCCTGAAGTTTGCGTGGTGTTTTAATTTTATCACGATTTGTATGACAAAAAAATTCACACTAAATTAAAATTAAATTTTAAAAGACAGAGCTCTGATTAGTTTTTTTTGATGAAATAAATGATATTATCATATTAATAAACCTTTTCGTTTATCTTAGGATAGCTATAATAGGTATCGGAGAAGATCGAGATTTGGTAGGGTTTTTTTTTTTTAGAATTAGATTTGGTAGGTTTTAGTTGTAATTTTTATAGAGCAAGTTTTGAGCACGCTCATTAATCTTAGGATTTCTCTTTATATTATTAAATCTTTGCGTACTAGTAGTTTGATATTTTTTTGTTAATATAATTTCATTTATAAAAATATAATGAAGCAAAATAAAAGTATAGAAGAACAATTGAATACACATGTCAATGTCCCTTGAAATGATGGATTTCTGATCATTCTTTATCATTCAGATTTACTTTGAGAATGTGTTTTTTTTTTAATAATAGTCAGATGGGAAAAGAGTTTATGTGGGTCTCACATTGGATTGCTTGGATTTCACCCCATCATCTAATATATTATAGACATGATAATGCTTTTCGCAATATATAATTTAATTTAATTTAAATATATTATTTTCTTTATTTGATTACATTTTAATTACATACAGCATAAAAGATATAAATTTATATTTATATTTTACTAGATAATTAATTCTTTTATAAATAATCTATAAAGTTAAATTACAAGGGCGCCAAAAAAAATTAAATTAAAAAACATAATAAAATATAATTTTTTTCCCAGTGTTTTTTTCATGTAAAAAAATTCATAGAAATAAAGAATTTGGTTAAAAAAGCAAAAAATAATATTATTTTTAATTTTTTTTCTATTTTTTGGACTAGCATTTAAAGTTTGTTTTTACTGTTAATAATAGTCATTTTCTTTTTATGTTATTTTATTTTTATAAAATAAATATTTTTTATCGACAAATCACATCAAATTTAATTGATGGAGTCTGCCTTCTGATCCAGTAATTTGACCTGCAAAACAGGGTAGAAGCTACCTGAACGGTGGTTGTCCGATTAACTCTCCGATTCTAAAGTCAGTATTGAGTTTAAGCAGAATTTTGTGTATATGAATGTAGTTATGTATTTAGACATACCTCAAACTTCTTTTATAGTAGATGATAGTATATCTTGCAGAGTTGTAATAAGAAGGTGAATTCCATTTTATAGGGTTTGACCCCGATCATGAGTGATATTTCTTATTCAAATAAGAGTCTTATTTATGAACGTCTTTCTAAATAGTCTCGTCTTCCTAAATTAGAGATTATCTTCCTAAGTTATAGTTTGTATCCAAATAGGTAAGATACTTGAAAATATTCAGTAGATCTAGTAATAAGTCTGAATCCCAGGGTCGACGCGTTTTGTCTGAGTCTTCAGGGATTCGGTATTATTCATGTCGGATGGTTTTCCAGTCGAGGTGGATCCTATGGATTCGGCCGCCTGTTTCGTCTGTTTTAGCCTTTCGAGCACGAGTCCGGTATCGTCTGAGAATGAATCTCCTGCGATTCGGCTCCATTGTAGTTTAGATAGTTCTAAAATTAGTTTTTTCAATTTTGTTTCTTATAAAATATATAATAATTTTGAAAATAAAATAAGTAAATAATATGCATGTCCATATCATTATTATTATTATTAGGATAAATTACTTTGATGGTGTCTAAACCTTATAAAATATTATATTCGTGTCTAATTGTTTTTTTCAATTATTATTTCAATTTTTTTTAAAAGTATATTAAATGAATATTTTTAGTCATTTTTCGATCATCAGATTTTCATAAAGCTAAAAATAATTATAAATTTATTGGTAAGATTTGACATTTAAAGAGTATCTTTTAAAGTCTGTTTAAAATTGTCAAACTCTTTAATTTTAAATATTTGACAATAAATTAAAAGTCTTATGGATTCTTAATTATTAAAATTTAGAATATAGAATGAAAATAGTTCTCGACACGTAGATAGTCGTTTTCACTCGTTACTTCATTTCTTAAAGGATAAAATTTCAAAATTCAAATTAAATTGGTTTCGTTTTCTTTTAAAAAAAATATTATTTATTTTTACTATAAAAAGCGAATAAATAAATTAATTAAAAATGAAAACATTAATACTATTAATATATAATTTATTATGATTATTGAAAAAATAAAATAAAATAAAGAGCCAAATATTAGAGAGTCCACCTGACTAAAATTAAAAATATTACTATTTATTTATATGAGGCTCTTTATTTGTAAAAGAATACTCTTTAAAATTGGAGATGTTCTAATTATATATAAATAAGTGTATTAATCGTCATTTTTTATTAATATGACGTACAAAATTAAGTAAAAGATTAATTATTTTATCTTTGACCACATTAATGAGTGAAAACCAGTTAAAAGCATATGTTTGACACATTTTTAATAGCTAAATACTTGTAGATAAAAAAGAGTTAACACACTAAAATATACTCCGGTCCATAATATTTGTCGCATTTGAGAAATTCTTTTGGTCCATAATATTTGTCATGTTATAATATTAAGAGAGCATTAATTGCTATTTTTCCATGTTTGCCCCCCATTAATTTATTAAAAATATACAACAAACAAATGAAAATGGTAGTAATAAATGTAACCAAGTTTCAATGTAGGGTTAATTTAGTAAAAGTGTTTATAAATTAAGACATATTAATTGTTTTCTTAGTTATTGTGCCAAAGCCAAATGCGACAAATATTATGGACCGGAGGAAGTAAATTTTAGAAAAATCCAGACACGGCTAGAGGCATGCATTCGTCCTGATTGGAAGTGGTCAGAGACGCAAGTTTATTGAATAAATTAAAGATTCTAACTCTAAACTCCGCCCTGGTTGGTATGAAAAAATTATCGAATTTGCTTCTCCAACTAAATTAGAGCACAATTTATTTATTTTCTTATAAACTAAAACACCAGAAAATTTTTCAATGATAATAGGGTAGAGTGGGGCGTAAGATAATGGTTTAAAAATTAAAAGTGAAACACACACTCTCATGAAACATAATTGTATCTCATTCTCATTCTCATGCTTAATCATTTTGCTTCCCATCTTTTCTCATCATTTATGTCCCCTTTTATTTCCCACATTTCCATGCATTTTCTTTTAATTTTGCCCACCATTTTCTACTGATTAGAGTTTCTGTTTAAATCAAATTATATCAAACTAAAGAGTTTAATTTTTATAATGAAATCCATCTAAATTTATATAAATTTCAAATTAAATTGAATTGACTTTTTCGAATTCAACTGTCTGATCTGATATGATTTAATTGGTATGAATATTGAATTAAAAAATTATGTTATGAAAATTAAATTAGTTTATTTGTTCAACTTGATTTATCAATTTGATTATCTGTTTTATACACCCTTAGGTAATAGACCTTTATACATATTAAAAAATTAATCAATTAAATAAAAAAAAGTATAATTACTATTGTTTAATTAAAAGTGCTCATGCCTTTTGGGTGATCTTTTTTAATACAGTTTATATGTGTAGTTTTAATTTTTTCTATATATAAATAATAAATGAAAAATTAAATTTAGTAAAATTAGTATTAAAAATTTATACAATTATCATGATTGATAAAATAATATAAGATGCTTAATTATTTAACTGACTATTTTTTTTATGAATCTAACTGACTATTTATAATTTAAAATAAACAAACTAGATTGCTAAACACCGCCCTTTTTTACTTAACACCGTTTCTATACATTACCTTTTTACCCTTTTCATTTTTTGAATAGAAAACCAAATCATAAAAAAATCCTAAATTCTCTCAACTCATTCGACCATATTCAAACTCATATTTTACGGCAATATCGGATTCCGAACGAGATCAAGATCGACAATCCCCGGTAAGTTTTTTTTTTAATTTCGAAATATTTTTTTTCGATCTTAGAGAGAACGTCCCCATTTCACGTCTCCTCTGGAGGATGGGACGCCGAAAAACGGCGTCTCCTCCGGAGGATGGGACGCCGGAAAACAGCGTCCCCTCCTCCGGAGGAGACGTGGTTCGTCTCCTCTGGAGGAGCGGACGTGGGCGACCCACGTCCGCCCCTCCGGAGGGGATGTGGATCTTCCTGAGGAGGAGACGAACACGTCCGGCGTCCCTTCCGGACGTCCTCTTTTCCGGCTGCGACCGAAACATTGCAGCCGGAAATTATTTTATTTTTTTCAAAAAAAATTAAAAAATAAATAATTATTTTAAATAAGTTAAGTGATTTTTAGAAATTTATTCGATTTAATATATATTATATATTATTTTTTTTAACTTATATTTAATTTTTTATAATCGCAGGGCGGAAAGCGTAGAGGTAAGTCCTTTTTAGCCCCATAATTAGGGGGGTCTGGAGTCCGTCACGTTATTATGCATAAAATTTCTGCCTTAACTCGACGAAAGAACCAACCGACGCATACTTCTCCCGATAACAAACGCATGTCTGTTGATGATCTTATAACAGATGATCTTAGAGAGCCTGGTGATTTTGATAGCTCAAAGGACGAGTCAAGTGAAAAAATTTACATTTGTCGACGGAAGAAGGGTATAGGTGGTCGGTTCGTTGGCGCCTCAGCACACTCATCTGACGGTATCCCTCAGGATACACAGCTAAAGTATGGTTGTGTGTACTCAAAATACCAGGCTCAGTAAGTACAAACCATGCAGTCTTACCTAATTTGACAACAATTTTGAATTTGCACTAACACGTTTTTGTCTTTATTTTTTCGTACAAATGAATCAGAATCTGTGAACGATCCTCTGTAACGCTCACCCCGAGCACATCTCAGAAGCTTTGGTTTCCCCTCGTTCTTATGAGACAAAATTACTAATTCAAACCCAATCCCTATAGCAATACTCTTAGCCCATCTAATTGCTTCATCATCAGTATCAAACCCATGTCCTGGATTAAACCGATCGCTGTAATCAATTCCGTCACCGCCAAAATCTTCTAAATTAACATGCAAAATATAAATAATTACGTTTAACAAATCCTAATAATATTCAATATATTTTTGAATTTCAATCTATTGAACATTCACTATTAAATCAATTAAATTATTTTAAATAATAGGCCTAATTACTTAAAAACCACCGACCTTGTAATTTTTTTTCATTTATACCATGACCTAGTAAAAATTTCAATTGTACCCTATTTCCGATTTTTATATTTCATTTGTACAAGATATATAAATGATTAACATTAACGTTTTATCAGAATATAGTTTAAAAATGAAGTACTAATTTAAACTCTTTTTTAAAAGAAAATAGGTCAATTCAACTCATTAGGGTAGAGATGAAACATAAAAATCGAAAATAGGGTACAATTGAAAATTTTCCTAAGTCATGGTATAAATGAAAGAAAGTTACAAAATGGGTGGTTTTTAAGTAATTTGGCCTAAATAATATTATTTTATTTTTTTTTTTAAAAATAATTTCCGGCTGCGACCGTCCGTCGCAGCCGGAAGGGGACGTCCGGCGTCCCCGCCAGAGGAGGAGACGTCGACTTCCGGCTTCCCCTCCGGAGGAGGGGACGTGGATGGCCCACGTCCACTCCTCCGGAGAGGACGTTCTACGCCCTCTCTAGGAGAGGACGTGGCCGTTCAGCGAGGAGGGGATGCCGGACGTCAGCGTCCCTTCCTCTGTGGGGGACGTGAAATGGCATCGTCCCCCCTAAAAAACAGAAAAAAAAATTAAAAATCGTTTATTTACCTCGAAAAAGCCAAAAAAATTTGTTTCCAAATGTCGATACTCGTTACCCGACGAATTATACTCGCTGTCCGTCATTTTAATCGACTTTTTATGTATTCTTACGAATGTGTTCGAATGAGTTGAGAGAATTGTTTTTAAAATTTTGCTAGAAGGGCGAAAATGTCTTTTGTAAGGGTGGTGTTAAGTAAAAAGGGGCGGTGAATAGTAAAACCCTAAACAAATTTATAACATTTATCAAATTAGAGTAGAAAGATTAACAAAGTTTGACATTGATTAGAAAAATTGATTTCTTGGTTAATTATCAAGTGGTATCAACTTTTTGACAAAAATAATTATACAAAATTTTGGTATCATACGGAATCTTTTGAAATGATATTTGTTTTTCAAAATGGTCCATTTCTTCGAGTAGAATCAGTTAAAGGACGTGGTTGACATAAATAAAATATAATTAAGGCCCTCAATTATTTTTTAGTCAAAATTAGTTATATATACATAAATATATAAAGCATATAATTTAAAATATTTTTTAATGATTTAATAAATAAAAAAATTAAATAAACAATTTTTTTTTGCCAAAGATAGAACTACACTAGGTTAGGTGTTAATTGTCAGTATTAAATTTTTTAGGAAATATATTATTTCAGCCCACTGGCTGGCATAGGGGTGGGTCGAACCCACGCCCTCTGCAGTATACATAGTGAACTGTTGCCAACCGGGCCAACAGTCACTTGCAATAAACAATTATTAAAACTTGTTCATGTCTTTTTTTATGTTTATATTTTTATTAATATTTAATCTAGTTAAGTGGTTCAACTATCACGGTCTAATTTTAGAGATCGTGACCGATGTTAGGGTATGGGTATAGTCGTACCGAAAATTGGAACTAATCTCGCGGATAACCACACAAAAATATAAACCTGCAAAAAAACCACTGTTCGGGGGCAACATAGACTACAACCTAAGTCTAGCAACTCATATAATCAATTATAAAACCAAATGCTCGGCTCAAACCTGTGACTCCAACAACGTTCCTTATGTATAAATAATTGGATTCAAAGTATAACATGTCAATAATATAACAAAATAGTCGGACCAATCCGACAAATCATGGTATAAATAAATCATATAAAAGATAACTAGTTTTACTGCGGTTTAAGAGTAAAAAATAGTTTGACTAGTTTTATTAAAAACAAAAGAACCTCTAAAAATTAAAAAGTTAGAGATTAACCAAAACTCGCAAAATTATAAACCTGAAAAATGTGTAAAATAATGAGGTTAGATATACTCAGATGAGGTCATGATACTAGTTACATTTATTAAGTTAAAAACCTTTAAAATCTGAATTCCTGTCATACTAATAAGTATTACATTAAATATGTTAATTAATATTTAATATAACAACGGATCATATAAATATCGCTCACTTACGTAACACGTGGTGAAAAAGTAATTTTTTAATACAAATGGGCTGTTCAAATTTTACTTTGACTATTTTTATTAATGTAATCACGCAATATTAATCATAATATTTGTTTTATTTCGGATTGGAGTCGGCGAGGACTATATGTATTTTTAACCATCTTTTCACTGCTTTTTGCTTAGGATTTCCTACTAACTTCATCCACTATAGTTGATTAGTTGGTAACTTTTACTTTAATTACTAAATGAACAAAGGTTCAACGCGCCCTCTAAATTTATGATACGGGATCATCTAACCCAATTTATATTTTTTGAATAATTAACTCCAAAACTCCTCATTTTTAGATCAAATAACCCTATAATTATATTTTTAAAACGCGTAAAATACAAATCGGAGATGAAGGATGAAAAAAAGTAATTAGATCTTTCCCTAATTGTTGCGATATAATTATTCTAAATCTATTTTTGGAAAAAAATATAAATTATAAGATTATTTGATCTAAAAATGAAGAGTTTTGGAGTTAGTTGCTCAAAAAGTATAAATTAAATTAGATGACCTCGTGTCACAAGTTTAGGGGGCGTGTTGACCCTTTATTCAATTACTAAATATAATGCTAAACATGTGTGATTCGGTAAACATAAATTCCTAATAATGTAGAATGAATTGAAACAAAAAATACGATTAGTGAATTTTTGTCTCTTTTTCTAGTGTCACATGACACACTATTTTTGTGTCTTGTACTAATCCACTTATGTCATAGATATTTAAATCTTAAACCATTTACCAGTTGGATTGGGATTCTCTCAAGTTCAAAATAAACTTGAAAGGGTCATGTTCACGATCTACACCGTTCATTATAAAATGAATGGTGTAGATTAATTTAATTAAAATTCTACCTTTTTGATCTACCCCGTTCATATTACAATGAACGGTGTAGATCGTGAACATGACCCCCTCAAATTCATTTGAACTTGAGAGAATCCCAATCCTTACCAGTTAGATAGTTGGAGACTATAATGTCCTTAATTTTGCGCAAATTTGCCTTGAATTTGAATCTTAGAGCATCAAATGTTGACTTAAATGTTCTAACGAAGATGATGCGTTTAACATTTTGTTTGGATCAATCTCTGATCAAATTTGATTCAAAAAACTACGTCCCTCTGTGTGGTTTTCTATGAGAATATATTCCTGTTTGTGACTACGGAAAGCTTTCCTTATACATATTCTATCACTAAACTTTTAATTTTTTTTAGATAGAATCACTTAAAGGGTAATTGTATCATTAAAATTTCCAGTTGTTTTTTTTTATTTCAGTCACTAATTTTTTTTATTACTAAACTTTCATTTTTTTTTATTTTGATATTTACGGCCGAAAATGTTTAAGTGGCGTCTGTATGTTAACATGTGGCAACCGGATTTTGGTAGTTTTATTTTAAAAATATATCACACATACATAATTTTACTTTAAAAATGAGTTTTTAGATAGAATTATGCATATATGGCAAGTTTTCAGGTTAAAAAAAATTAATACAGGCTGCCACTTGAGCATTTTTTGCCAGAAAATACCAAAATGAAAAAAAATGAGAGTTTAGTGATCGAAAAAATAATAATTCAGTGGCTGAAATAAAAAAACTTAAAAGTTCAGTGATTTTCAGGATCAATTATCATCACTTAAAAGACATAATTTTATTTACCTTAAACGAACTATTAGATATGTTCAATATTTTTTTATCGGAAGAGATATGTTCAATATCATTAATATATTTTATGCAATAAAAGATGGACAAGTAACGCATACAAGCATTTCAAAAATAGATTAATAATCGGAAAAGTAAAATTCTTATGGCTAAATATCAAGTTATAAAATAAAATCTCTCTCAGCATGCAATGAAAATTGAGTTTTCTCTTTTTTTTGATAATTGGAGAGGGAGGAGTGCTTGTGGAAGGAAATGAACCGACGACCTTGACAGTTTGCTGTCTAGCGCTTGCCTATAAATTAATGAAACTTTCTTCGAGCCTTCTTGGTGGCGAGTGGCTTGTCATCACTTTATGAATTTCAAATTATTTTCTAGTCAATAAATCCTTAGATGTCCCTCCGCAAGATGTGATATTGCTAGTCCATTAACGAGTTGTCTAATAATACTGGCAAAATCCCTCTGAATTTATACCGCTAGACTTCCGACTTGGATTATGAAGGGGCACCATTCAGTCAAAAGCCTTCAGCCTTTCACAAATCTTAGTGCCGCTGGAATGTTTTGATTTTTTTTTCACTTTAGCTGTATACTTGCTAACTCGACGTGTGTGCGAATGTCCCCTTACTAACTAATAGGTCGATACAGTTGCGGATCTAGAAATATTTGTAAGGTGAGCAAAATTGTACTGAAAAACAATAAGATTGTAATATCTCGTGTGTTTCCGGCAAGTTTCGCCGAGGTTTCGGATAGTTTACGATAGCTTAATTATGTGTTTAATTTTGGTAGGTGTGATGCTTGATATGTGGTTTGATTTTAGTTTTTGATTGGTTGCATGCATGATTGCATATAGGTTTTATATCGGATTTTGAAACCGTGACATTTTCAAGTTTCGTCCAAGTTTTAAAAGTGAGTTCTTAGAGTTGGATGATCGTCAAGAGAGTTTAGATGATCGTTTACTTTTAAATTTTTGGACGAGCCGAATAGTATGAAAAACTTGTTTTGAAATCATTTTCACTCAATTTTCAAACTTTCATTTCTCTCAACTCGAGCCCGATAACTTTGATCCTCATCAAACTTTGATCAAGTGGGAGCATTTTTGTGATCTTTGAGTTTATTTCTTCAAGAATTTGATAGTTTTTCACATGCACTCACTTTGATCACTTGAGTTTTCATAAAACTTTAATTTTAAATATTAAATTATTCTCAAATTTTACGTCGAAATTGTCTAATTTTGACATTTTATGTTTCGGCGGTTTTTCTATCACTTTCACTCTCTATCTATATTAAATAATTTCACCATTATATTCCAATTGTTCATCTCTTATATCTTCAACTCAAAGATTAACCAATTTTAATTCCGAGTAATGTTATTCAAATTTTCTTTTTGCATACTTTTAAATTTCGTCTTATTTCCTTAATCATTTCGAAGGTTTGTTCCGATGTCCATTTTCATTTTTACTAGATACATAAATAATAATTTTTATTCTCAAAAATTAATTAACTTCGATTGCGAATAATATTATTAATTACTTAATTTTAACGCTTCAATTACATCAAATCTTTATTTTGACATCATTCGCCGTTTTCATTTTCATTTTAGACATATAATATTACTATACTCGGTAATTAACCAATCGTAACTCCGATATTGTTTAAATTCTTGTAAAAACTTTAATCCTCAACATTTAAAAAATCCTTATTCCAAGACCAAATAATATTTTCATTATCAATTTTACTATATATTTTGTTCTTGTTTTACATTAAAGTTTATAAGATTTAATCTTTGTCAAGGACTAAGTAAAATTACGGATCCATAATTAAATTTTACTTTGAATTTTCCGTTCATCATATAACCATTTAATTGGCAAAAAAACCACAATCAATTTTTATATAATCCCATCATTTTTAATTTTCAATTTCCTTGTTTGAGCTTTGGCAATTGTCACGTCAAAACTTCGACGAATTATGTATCGCGCATCAAAAATTATGCCACAACGATGCAAGGTATTACAGAAGTGGTCTATTACGACGATTAAGAACTTTTTCTAATATTTGCCTATTAGAAAAGTTCCTACAATGTCAATTTCCCATGACGAATGGCTTGTGGCTACTCAACGAGCTTTGCAATGTTTCTGTCTAATGGTCGACATTATCGTGTCTTTGACATTTATCACACTTCTTTACCAAGTTCTTGTTTAATGTTGGTCAATAGTAACCTTTCAGTAATGCCTTTTGAACGACGCTACTTTCTCCTTCATGGGCTCTGCAGATCCCTTCATGTATTTTTCTAAAGATTTAGCTCCCCTATTTGGATGTGAAATCTTAGCCATGGGTGGGTCAATGAGGTTTATTATGGAACCTTGTCATAGAATGAATAGTTGACTGCTCTTCGGATAATCTGAGTTGCTTCCATCTTGTTTGTTAGGAGGTTTTCAGTTTCTAGATACTTGATAATGGGGTTCATTAAAATTTCTTCTTTTTCAATGATCGTAACTTGATCTGTCTCCGTGCGTAGTGTTTGCATTATTTTGGAGTTATAATTTGTGGAACAGGTCTCCCAACTCCGAAGTTGATTTAGCAATTGAGTCAGCTTCAAAGTTTTCCTCTATTGGGATTTGTTTGATCGCCCATTATCTGCCTTGTTCTTCTAACCGACGAATCATGTTTTTAACTTTGGCTAAGCACTTGTTCAACCCTGCTTTCCTAGTTTGGAATTTTTCTCTTATTTGATTCACCACTAGTTGAGAATCGCTGTGGATTGTTAGAACTTTGGTCTTTAATTCTAATGTTAAGGCGAGCCGTATGATTAGAGCTTCCTACTCCGCTACGTTATTTCTTGCATCAAATTTAATAGGGACGTCATATGTTACCTTGGCCTTTCTTGGTCCTCTAGAGATGACCCCGACTCCGCCCCCTTTCTCATTAGATGCTCCGTCTAAGAATAATTACCTCGTGAACTCTATGTTTGGTACAACACGGTCATTTGGTGTTATTTCAGCTATGAAATTAGCCAATGGTTGAGCTTTCAATATCTGCCTTCATATCTGATATCATGTTTTCCTAGTAATACCAACCAATGAACCAATTATCTGGATGTCTCTATTGTCTAAAGGTCTTTTACGATAAGTTGGTTAGTTTGAGCAACTACCGTAAAAACTTTGAAAAAAGTACCTCATATTTTTTTTGTAGTTAGCACAGCTAGTGCCACCTTTTCAATTTGTTGGTATCATGATTTTTGCTCTTTAAATACTTGGCTGATGTAGTAGATCATCATTTCTCCTTCCTCTTCACTTATTAGGATAATGATAATGGTTTCTTTTCTCGCAAAAATGTACAATTATAGCGTCTCTAAGGAGATTATCCAATTGCGAAGGGGTGGGGATATCATAAACCTTTCAACTTCTCAAAGGCTTTGACATTCGCCATCTAATATGAACTTTTGAGTGTCCTCTAATGCCTTGCAGAATGATAGGAATCTCTTCGTCAAACATGACATGAACCTTTCCAGGGCGATCATTTGCCCATTCAACTTCTGGATTTCATTGATAAAGGGTTGCATGTCCATGATGGCTTTTATCTTTTCTAGATTTGCCTCGATTTCTCTCTGGGAAATCATGAATCCTAGAAACTTCCCTCCTTCAACCTCGAACAAAAACTTCATTAGGTCAAGCTTCATCTAAAATTTGTTGAATATTCGAAATGTTTCTTTGGTGTCTTTCACATGATTCTCCGGCTTCTCACTTTTGCTTATTAGATCATCCACGTAGACTTGTACTCGCTCTCCAATTTTTTTCTTTGAACATGAAGTTAATGAGCCTCTGGTAGGTATCTCTAGTGTTTTTTTAGCCCAAAGAGCATAACCGTATAAGTTCCTATTTTAGTAATGAAAGAGGTCTTCTCTTGATCTTCTTCTTTCATTGGTATTTGATGATACCTTGGGTTGCGTCAACAAAGCTGTATAAGCTATATCCATCTGTTGAATCAACTAGTTGTTTAATGTTGGCATTGGATATCTGTTCTTAGAGCATGTTTTGTTTATATCAGTGTAATCAACACATATC
Organism: Mercurialis annua; assembly: GCF_937616625.2. Taxonomy (NCBI): domain Eukaryota; kingdom Viridiplantae; phylum Streptophyta; class Magnoliopsida; order Malpighiales; family Euphorbiaceae; genus Mercurialis; species Mercurialis annua. The sequence continues at coordinate 48,380,142 of NC_065570.1, read as the reverse complement.
ATGTTGTTTCCATTCGCCTTATTCACAATGACCATGTTTGCTACCCTTTTGAAATAATGAACTTCTACAATGAAGCATGCTTTGATTAGGTTTTTCCACTTCATCAGCTATGATCTTCTATTTTTTCCTGAGAATTTTATCTTTTTTTTTACTGCTATAACATCTATTGACACATGAGCTCATGTGCAATAATTTATGGGTCAATTCCTCCAATATCTAAAGCCTTGCTAGTAATGGCACCTTCGTTCTTCCTTAGAACCACCCTAATGTCAGCTTGTATTTCTAAGCTGAGGTTTGCCCATACATTAACTTTCTTATTTTCATTCAACTCTAGTTATCGTATCTACCCTTATAACTAATTTCCGTTTTCTTTGAAGTCGTAGTTCAAAATCTCTTCGATTGGCGTCGCCTCGTAGTACTAATTGATGGCCATGTCATAGAATTTTTTGGTTGCTTCTTGGTCTCCTCGGACGGTAACTACACCATTTCTCAGTGGTATTTTCATTGTTAGGGCTTGTATGCTCGTTACTACTAATAAATCATGGCAAAAAATCTCCCTAAAATGGTATTATGCGGTAATTCTATTTCCATTATGTTGAATAATGTCGTGATATTCTTGGTCAGTCCCCCCCTTTGGCCCCACCTCAATGTCAAATCCATTAAAACCTGCTAAATGAGATCGAGATCCTTCAGAGCTTAGATTGTCCCTTTGAACCCTTGATAGGCTTTATTCGTTAACAAGTTCATTGTGCTTCCTTCGTCAATCAACACTTTCTAAACTTTCCAAATTTCAATCAAAGGTTAAAACACCAAAGCGTCGTTATGGAGTCTTTTTACATGCTTTATGTCATTGGCTTCAAAGGCTACCATCAGTGTGAGCAATTTCCAAATGGTTAGGACCTCCTTTTGCTATTCTTTTCCTCATATAGGAATTACTAGACCCTCCTCCTGTCATAACATGGATTGTCCGCATTACTTCCCTTCTTCTAGGTCTCTCTTCTTCTTTGTTTTTCTTCTCTGTTTGGGTCCATCGTCTTTTTGTTTTTTTTCTTCTCAATGGTTGCTTCTTTCGCTACCATTCTTTTTTGCTTTAAACTTTTTGAGTTCGCCAAATTCTATCATTCTTTATGTTTCCACATTAAGGTCTTGATACTCTACAATGTCATATCCATGATCGTCGTGCAACTTGCAAAATCTTTTCATTTCTCATTGGCTCACTTTCATCTTAGGTGGTCAATTTATGTTTATGACGTTGTCTTTGATCCGTATCAATACTTCTGTACTTTTCACGATGAGGGTGTGTAATTTCTCTCATCATATCTTTGATATGGCTAGTACCCTCGGTTGTCCTCTTGTCGAGGGTGTCTCTCTTTATTCTTCAGGTGATGCTTCTCCTTCGATTTTCCCTTTGTTGCTTCCTTGACTTTAGATTTTTTTTTTGCGGATAGCTCTTCATCCTTCATCTGACTTAGAATACTTTTGAGTGAATCAAATTTGATAAGGTTAATGGTTTATTGATCAACAACTTGTCAACCAGGATATTAGACCTGGTGACATGCCTAAGAGCTTCGGTGGCCATATCAACATTGAGGTGTCTATTTTCATGGCTTCTCTGTTGTATCTCTCCATATAGCTTCAGAGGGTTTGTATGCATGCCCGAAGGATGCTTTTAGTGGTTTTAGCTACTATATTGCTCAAGTATCTAGCCAAAAACTTATTAAATACATAATATAGTTCTTAATGCAGCATGGTTTTAATCTGTTAAACCATCGTTGAGCAGTGCCGATGAGTGTAGTGGGAAAAACCGCACACATGATAGCATCTGTCACGTTGAGTAGTCCTATCGTTTCATAAAATCAAGAGACATTGTCTCTTGTATGGGTGTGCATCGGTCAGTTCGATCACCGAACCAAACCGAACAAAAGTAACTGAAACCAAATTATCATAATTTTTCATAACCGAAATAAAATTAAGTATAAACCGAACCATGTTCAAACCAAAATAATGTTATTTTAGTTAACCTAATAGTTAAACTTCAATTAGACAATTTTTTCACATAAATTAAAATTACAACAAAATTACATGATAATTAACAAAAATAATTACTCAGCCAATTGATATTTAAAACACTTGGATCTACAAAAGTAGCTAATTGGCTAATAACAATTAAAATAACATCATACATGTTCAATAAATCTAAAGACATATATTGATACAAAGAAGAGGGCGTAGAGTGGAGGTCGCCTCCAAATAATGTTTGATTTTTTGAATGGTGAGCAGCGACCGATTAGAGACTGAAATTTAAGGTTTGTTATTTAAAAATATTGGTCGTAAAGAACAAATAGAAAAAGAGTGTTTGAAGGTGAGAGCTTTGGTTTTGCATAGGGAATGAGAGGAACAAATGAATAGATGTGAGATGAGAAAATAGTTGGGTGGTGAGAGGGTGCGACTGAGAGAAATGTGAAGTGAGAAAGTGCAGTGAGAAAATGAGATGAGAGGAACAAATGAATAAATGTGAGATGAGAGAATAGTTGGGTGGTGAGAGAGTGCGGCTGAGAGAAATGTGAAGTGGGAAAGTGAGTGTTAGGGTTAAGGTAGCACATGTGTAAACTACAAAAATATTCAATGTGTCTAAAAAATTGTAAAAATGCTATTGTTTATGTAAATATCAAAACAACGTCGTTTTGAATTTTGGTTAATTTGGTTGATTCGGTTAATTTGGAAATTCAATTTTGATAACCAAACCGAACCAAATTAATCAAAATTTTCAAAACTATTATCCGTAATCGAACCAATATAACTAATATTATTTAGAGCATGAGCTATCTTCAAATCAAATATTCTTCTACTACATACACTACTTTACTCCTATGGGAAGATTCACATTTCATTTCTTTTTATTGATTTTTTGTCGGTGACAGTCTTTCTGAATTGTCCTAATGGTACAACCCCATTTGATTTTTCAAGAGGTATTCTCTTTGTATATCTGTTTTTTTCTAGTACTCTGTCTTCATTTATTCGCCCATTGCGCCTGTTCACAACTGGAGTGCCGTCTCCATATCAGATTGCCTCCATCTAGCCTATTACGCATATTGGCATTTTGGGTGTTATTTCCTTGGTTATTCGCGTTGCCTTTGTCTCCAACCAGAATCTCAAATTTTTGGCTCCTCTATTCTGGATCTAATGAGGAGTCACGTATTGTGTCCTTTGGATGTTGATGCTCTCCAGGTGCATTTATGTGACATTCCTAGCCCATGAATCATTTGATCCAATTTTTTCTATAATTTTTCTATCGCCATCATCAAGGCTGAAAGACTATTGTTGAAGCAAGTTCACCAGACCAGTCATTGATTGGGTTGTTTACCCTGACCTTCTCAGTTTGATAATTAGGGGTAAGATTATTGGCGTTAAGATTGATACCAGAATTGCCCGCGACCGACGTGGTTTCTATTAAGCTAAAGAATTCGACGCTGGCTGGGAATGCAGCTGGCGAGATTAGGCCAGTGTCCTTCTATATATTTGGATTGACCGACTATCTATCCTTCTAGTGGTTCCCATTAGATTTCATCCTTTCAACAAAAAAACTTCTTCAAATTGAAATTTTAGTAAGCTTTTCCATAGACGACATAAATTGATGAAGTTTGCCCTTTCAACAAAAAACCAGCAAAAATAATAGGTTAGAACATTGATTAGATGGTGGCTATCCGATGAATACTCTAATGGTAACGTCAGTTTAGGCTTTACGAATATGTTAAGAGCTTGTATAATATTAATTTTAATGTTTGTTCATATATAGACATATATCTTTTATATAGCGGCGAGTCTTGGAAATTACATAATTAAGTCTAAAAAGGATTAGATTTTCTGTATCATAGATGATTTGTAGTAGAAATATACTAGTAGGATAACCTTATAGAATCTAGAACCTTATAAGAATATGGCTAAGCCAAAGAGTCTTAATATGGATAAGACAAGATTTATTCGAATGTGCTAATTGATTGGAAAATACCCAAGGCGAAGTCCAAGGGTTTTGACGTTCGGTCCGTGATATAATCCTTTGCAGGAGTCATTATTTTGATATATGTGATAGGGTTCGGATTCTATGGTCTGGTATCCGTCATTTCTTATTCACATAAATTGAGGAACATGAATATTGTTTTATGGGCAATAAATACTTTACTATTTCAATTACAATAAAATTAATAACTTAAAGCAAGCAAGCTTAAGAAATAAATCATTCGTATTTGCGTGAAAATCCTTTAGAGCATCCACAATGCAATGTTAAATTGGCATGTTAATGCTATAATTTAACTTTGAGATATAAAATCCAACTTCAATGCAATGCTATATTCCATGCTAAATTTAGCATATGCTAAAATTGAACAACCAATCAAAATTCATTTTTAAATATAATTCTATTATTATTTTCTTTGCATTATTTTTATTTTATATTTTTTTTTTATTTTTACGATCTCGGTTGATTAAATTTTTTAATTATAGACCGCACGCCAATATATTATAATATTTTATTTTAATTTATTGGTTCATATAAGAATTATATTTAAAATAGCTTATTATTATATCAAATAAAAAATAATATTATTTGTTCCATATTGTCAAGTCGGAGGGCGTCACTTCTGTACGTGGTCGTAATATATTGTGAAAAATTATAAAATATATAATTGAATTTTTATAATATAATAAAAATAATAATAAATAATTATCATAGTAAGCAATTATAGCACTTATTTTAACATTTTGCATTGGAGATAAAATTAAAAAAATTATGCTAAATTTATCATTTTGTCATTTTCTCTTGCTAAATTTAGCATAAAGAGTAGCACTTCATTGTGAATGCTTTTAAACCTTCCTTATTGTTGGTTTTGAGTGAACTTTTGCAATTTTAAGTGTTTAGTTGTGGATTGGGCCTAATAAAATTTTCATGTAGTTTGAATTAAAATTAGAAAATTGTAAGTTTGAAAAAATTATATTGTTAGTAAACTTTTAAGTTTGAAGTAAGTGGATGCGGGTGAGAATTAATATAGAATCACTCTAAACTTGAGAGAAATAGGAAAAAGTCGTTTTATAGTTCGAGAGCAAGCTTCATAAAGAGTTTGCCGTTTAACAAATAATTTTTATAAATATAAAATATTCTTTTAATACAATAAAACAATATTAAACAAAGGTTTATTTGCAAATTAAATCACGAACATTATCCTAATTTGCAATCAGAACACGAACTTTAAAACTTGACAATGTTAATAACCAACTTTCAATTTTTGGCAAATTGATACACCGACCAATCATGCAATGACACATGGCAATACATTACAATGTCCACGTCAGTGTTTTTTTAGATCAGTGTATTAATTTGCCAAAATTATAAAGTTCGTTGATGACATTGTCAATTTTAAAAGTTCATATTGTAACTGCAAATTAGACCAAAGTTGGTGAATTTATTTGCAATTAAACCTTAAACAAACTACATAATTTTGATAATAAAAAGGAATAAGATTGCCTAGTGTCGGTTCATGTTCGTATAAATGAACGAGCTCGTTTAGTACCGAGCTCGTTCATTTAGTATTTAAACGAACGAATACGAACTCAACATGAATCTAGCATAAACATTATAAATTCTAAACAAACCGAATATGAACACTTTAGTCAGAACTCGATTGCATATAAAATACATATAAACGCCTCATTTATATAAGGAACCGAACATAAACAATTTAAAGTTTAGCTCGCTCGGTTCATCTACATCCCTGCGGCAGCACACATGTAGTAAAATATTTGCACATCAAAGCAATAGAAAAACATAATGCAATGCTAAATAATCCTGAGTTTTTCATACCCTCAGCTTAAAGAATTGTCGAATTTCGCGGTTGTTTCCAAGCAGCCAGCAATGGCTGCACTGTTCCTTGAGTGCAATGTTTATACCCAACAATTCAAAATTTCTGTATCTCTTCTTGAGTCAATATCAAAAGTCAAGAACTGCCAAAAAAGAATTAACAAAAAATTTCTGTGTTTTACCTTTTAGACATATCAAAATCTCACTTGTTTTTAATACTCTTAATTATGTAATAACTTTTTATCTAACTTATCAATCATACAAACCAAACCCATTTTTTTATTTCAATTAATTTTTCTCCAAAACCCTCTCTTCTTCCCCAATTATTATGGAGCTTCTGAAACCCACTTGCCCGACCCGAGAATCCATTTCTGGGTTGTCTTCTTCGGGGGGTTTCAGGGCTTTGTATGACCGGACAGTGAACACCCAGTTGCCAAATATTGCTGAAGATGGCTGTAGTAACAGTAGCAGTAGCAGTGAGAAAGTGTATGTTGCTGTCGGAAAATCAGTGGAGAAAGGTTTGAGTTTGATTCAATGGAGTGTTAACCGCTTTAGGAGCAAAGAAATTTGTATACTTTTTGTTCACCAGCCTTCTCTTCATATACCAACTCTATGTAATTCTCTCATTTTAGCTCTTTATTTTTCAAGTTTTTGTAATGTGTTATGCTATTGTTGAGTAGTTGGGATTTGATTTACATTATCTGTGATTTGTTTGCTACCAAGTTTATGAATTCTTGAATGTTTACTGCAGTGGGAAAACTACCAGCAAGTCAAGCAAATTCAGAGGTGGTGTTGGCACATAGAAGGGAGGAAAGGGAACAGACTAGAGTGCTTTTGGAAACTTACTTGGATATTTGTCACAGAGCCAAGGTATTTTTATTTCTCGAATACTCTTCCGATGTAATTCGTACTAATACAGAAAGACTAATGTTGGTATATCATTTATCAATAGCTTTTTTCTTCAAGAGAAGAAATGAAGTTAATGTTGGATTGTAAATAGTTCTCATGTAGGCGGTGCCGTTCACCGTCACTAGTCTATCTAGTTAACTTATTTAAGCATTTCTGGTCTCTGCTATAGATTAAGGTGCAGAAGTTTTAGTAGCTCTATGATCGGTGTATATAAGTCAGTTTTGAGCCTGGACATCTTTACAGATTGAAATTCAATATTGTCCCGAAGGAATATTTTTTCGCTAAAAAATTGTGTATTGCTAAGGCTGTATGTGGTGATTTGATAAAATAAGGCTAATTTACAGGTTGAGGCAAGTATAGTGACAACTGAAAGTGACCAAGTTCTAAAGGGAATTGTAGAATTGGTAAATAGACATGGTGCTAGGAAGCTTGTTATGGGAGCATTACCAGACAAGTGAGTGGTTTATTTATCGCCTTTTATTTTAGTAATGCTCCAATGTGAATCTTATCATCATAATTAACTAAGTTCTTGATTATCTGTCTCTTTAGTTCTCCTTTTGTGAAGCTGCTTTTTTCGTTTAATTTTCTAGGGACTCTGCTCATTACTTGCCTTACCCTTTGTTTGGTTCAATTCGATCTATTAAATTTCAAAAATAGAGCTATTAAATGAATTCCTGCATAAAATAAACACAATTATATTCAGTTAGAAATGAATTCCACAAAAGTTTTTGGAATTTTTTTGAACCGAACTTCTTTTGCCACACCTTCAGTTTTTCTCACTGTTACACATTCTGAAAAATCTGCTCTGTTGTGTTTGCTGAAGCCCTTTTGTTTAATGTAGAGATACCGTCTACATTTTATACATTTTCTGAGTTATTTATGTGATTTTGTTGTATGTCATCTTAATGGCTCAATGAAGGTTCATGAAGGTGAAAAAGAGCTCCGAGAAAGCAAATTTTGTAGCCAAAAGTATCCCATTATTCTGTGAAATTTGGTTTATCAACAAAGGGAGACATGTGCGGACAAGAGAAGCATCTGAAATGTCAAGTCACGCTGAGGGGGAAAATGATGATACTTTAAAGTCCAAATCATTGAGATGTAGCAAGAATAAAATGCCATTCTACCCAAAGTGCCGCTCGTCTGGCTCTGCTACAGATGTTACATGGGCCAAAGTTAACGATTGGTTTCAGATTGAAGGAAATAGTTCAGAAGAGCTGGTGATGCGCACGAGGTCCAGTTCTACCGGTGGACGTTTTCCCCAGAATACATTTAGTTCTTCAAGTAGTAGCTCCCGCACTTCTACTGAAAGAAGGGTATCTGTTGATTCTGATCTAAAGGTTGAGGATGAGAGCTTATATTGTCAGCTCTTGGAGTTCAGGATAGAATCGGAAGCATCAAAGAACAAAGCATTTGAAGAGCTTTCAAAGCGCAAAAAACTGGAATTTGATACTTTGGAAGCCATTAGCAAGGTGAAAATGATGTTATTATCTCAACTTGTTTTAATTGAATTGCTCAGAGCATCTAGTGTGTCATGAAATTAATTTTGACAGTCATCCCACTTTGACCACCTTATATGTTTAAAATTTGAAGGTGGGTAAGCTGTTTTATCTGGACTAGTGTTTCATATTATCTTTAAGACATAAAAAAAGGGGAAAGAAGAGAAAACAAAAGAAAATGTGGAATACGCAACAGGCTTATAATTTTGAATTCTTATAGTTTCAAAATAATCTTTATCATGCTTTTTCTAAGTTTGAGAGAGCGTTAGTTTACAGGCTTATAATTTTGAATTCTTATAGTTTCAAACTTATCTTTATTATTTATTCTGGCGTGTGTTTAGTTTTAATATCTTGCAAGTCAATCTACTTAGGCTTCCTCATAGAATAGGGAAAAAAAATATACCTAGGCTTTAATTTCCTGTTTCTCTTCAGGTCAAAATCTTTGAATCTGCCTGTACGAATGAACTTAAACTTAGAAAAGAAGCCGAGGACTCATTGAGGATTACAATAGAGGAACAAGAAAAACTCTTGAAAGAGAAAGTAGCACTAATGAGAGAGCTGCAAAGGACCATGAAAAATGTTGCTCTTTTAGATAATCGTGCAAAGGAAGCAGATCGTAGGCAGGATGAAGCTGCTGGAGAGTTGAAAGTCATACAAACTTCCATTGCATCTCTAAGGCAAGAAAAGCAGAGGATCCAACGGCAGAAAATGGAAGCTGTACGATGGCTTGAGCGATGGAAAAACCGTGGGGCTGGAGCTCCAAACTGCAATGATTTTCTTGGGTTTGTTGAAGAGTTTCCCGAGATAGCGGAATTCTCAGTTTCTGATTTGGAAACTGCAACATGCAATTTCTCTGAAAGCTTCAAACTGGGCCAGGGAGGATATGGTTGTGTTTACAAGGGTGAAATGTTGGGTAGAACTGTTGCTATAAAGAAGCTTCATCAGCATAACATGCAAGGACAGTCAGAGTTTCAAAAAGAGGTAATCAGCTCCTTCTCTATCTTTCTCTTTCTATATAGCAACTATTAGCTTCAGATTTCCTCATGATGATGAGGAAGACAATGCCACTCATTTTCATATCTTACGACTGCCTATTCGACCCTTTAGTGCATGCCTATTCAAACGTTAAGTTGTCAATTTATTTTAAATTCCTGGCACACATATGATGCTGGCATTCGAAAGAATAGAGAAATTCCTTTCACCCTTTTTAAGTATCTTTGAAAACTCTATGTAGCATGGGAACGCAAAGACTGAAATAGAAAAAACCAAAACAGAAAATATCGAAACAGTACTTTTTACAGGAATAAGTTACAAATATAGAATTTCAGAGTTTTAGAAATGTTCTCGTTTCGAAAACATAAGACATAAGAATGTTCCGAGCAACATAACTAAAACTTGTTATAATGGTTTTAACATGCCCTGTATAGTGTACTTTCTGAAAGTTTTGAAACAAACTACAAAGCTTTGTATAGAAGACTAGATCAGAAAGCTATGGATTTTATTTTCAACTCTTTGGTAACTTTAGGGGTAGGTAAGTCCATATATACACTAACGGTTGCATTTGAAGGTTCCAACTAACCTGGTGATGTTAAAAACTTACTCCAACATATTGAATAGATTGTCTACTACTCTTCTCATCATAACACATCTAGATTGTATTTAATTTAAGTATTTATTTATTATGCAGGTTCAAGTTCTTGGAAAATTACAACATCCTCATCTGGTGACTTTGCTTGGTTCATGCCCAGAAGCGTGGTCTCTTGTTTATGAGTATTTGCCTAATGGGAGCCTCCATGACTGCCTTTTCAGGAGAAGTAATGTTTCCCCTATGACATGGAAGGTTCGAGCTCGGATTATAGCAGAAATTTCAAGTGCACTTTGCTTCTTACACACTTCTAATCCTGAAAAAATTGTTCATGGTGATCTGAAACCACAAAATATCTTACTTGATTCTGAACTTAGCAGCAAAATATGCGAGTTTGGGATTTGCAGGCTTGTGACTGATGATACACTTTACTGTCCAAGTTTTTGTCGGGGCACCGAGCCGAAGACCGCTTTTCCATACACAGATCCAGAGTTCCATAGAGTTGGCATTCTGACACCAAAAACTGATATTTATTCCTTTGGGGTGATCATTCTACAGCTGCTGACTGGAAAGCCTCCTGTTGCGTTAGTAGGTGAAGTGCGTCGAACAATGTCTAGTGGAAAATTAGCCTCAATTTTGGATTCCTCAGCTGGAGAATGGCCAACATTTGTTGCAAGAAGACTGGTCGAGTTGGGGCTGCAGTTCTGTGAATTGAACAGCAGGGAGAGACCTGAGCTGACACCGGCTTTGGTGAGGGAATTGGAACATTTGCATGTTTCCGAAGAACGACCAGTACCCTATTTCTTCTTGTGCCCCATTCTTCAGGTATGTGGAAAATATAGAATGCATGAATTAAATTGAGAATCACTTCATACCATATGTTTCAGTCTCATATTCATTAGAACATGAACATTCATATTGCCCTTGGAATTTCTTTTTTGACAAAAGGAATTATTTTATTTCACTCGACCTCACTTTGAATTCGTTTATTATGTTTTGCACCAAGAAATCAAATAAGGTCTAATCCAATGCTACAAAAATAAGATATTATCTGAATTCTCCATTATAATGACATGCTTTTTTTTCCTCCATTCATTCCTTTCAGGATTAGTCGCGGTCTTTCAAACTATACTTATGCAATGCAGCTTATCCATCTGTGTTTTGTTTTAGGAAATTATGCATGATCCCCAGGTAGCAGCTGACGGATTCACCTATGAAGGTGAAGCCTTGCGCGGATGGTTAAAAAATGGCCGTGAAACCTCTCCGATGACTAATGAGAGATTAAGTCACTTGCATCTTACTCCAAACCATGCAGTGCGTCTTGCAATTCAAGACTGGCTCTGCAAATCTTGAACCAGATTTTCATGCAGTATATAGCTTTTTCTGTATATTTCTCCCGTGTATTAGTGAATTCTTAGCCATCCGTTTATTACATTTGCACATATAGCAAATAGGTGTTTTACTGCTACATTCTGTACAATGATATGATGAATAAAATTCATTTATTTATTTACTAGAAAAATTCTATTAATGTTGTCCCAAATTTTTCAATATCTGAATTTTTATTATTTATTTTAGTAATTTCAAATTTTAGACTTTTTTCGATTATCAACATGTTAAAAAGAGAAAAATGAATTTTATATTTACTTAAATTTTATAATCAAATTAGCGATTAAAGTGCATATGATATACTTATATATGTGGAGTCGTAATAACAAATTGTATATGTAAATTTTAAAACTTATTTTATTTCTTTGTTAATAGTGAGGTGACCGGAAAATAACTAAAAATAGAAACAATCATTTGATAATTTTTTTTTAAATGACTAAGAACCAAATCAAAAGTTTTGATTCAGTTTGATGTCGTCTAAACCTATAGTTCAGTTCCGTTCCGTTCAGAATTTCGACAAATTTTGGTTGGTCAATTTTGGTCAACTCCAAACCGAACCGACTCAGTCCTAGCGATGCAGGCATTTTAATTCCCTCTTCTGGGTTGCTAAATTGATAATTGAGCAATCCTATTCTTAATCGGCACCCTTTTGAAGAGAAATTTCTTGATCATATTAGTTCCTATATGATCTTTCATATGGTAATAAACAAAGATAGCTTACACAATACATCGGAACAATATGGGTATAATGCTGTTTGATTCTTCTCGCAAAGGTCGATATCACGGAATCTACAAACTATGACAGGAATACCAGTATCTTTATCATTGTTTTAGATGTCTGAGAATCTGCAGATAAGATATCTGCTGTAATAAACGCTTAAACCCCTTGCAAGATCCCGATTCTTTCTGAAACGAGAGAAGAAGCAGTTTCCGTCTCCCTAAGAACAGCAAAGGGATGTTCCTCTTCCACGATTTTTGGTTCATCTCTACGGGCATCCAATAGCGGATTATTCTCTTTGAAACTGGTTTCAGGTTTCTCGTGCATCCAATCATCACTGAAGTCGTCGTCATCAGTATCCAAATTCGGCCTTCTCTTGCTCACCTCGGAAGTTGCATACTCTGAGCTCTTCTTCACATTTTCATCTTTTTGTATTGCATTTTCTTGATTAGAAAACGCGAACTGATTTTCCTGAGAATCGTGCTCGTTATACTTGGAATTGCTTCTCGGGATTGTTCCGTGGGATAAATCCTGAAGAATGCCTTGTGTTGAAGAAGATCTTTGGCAAAAACTACCAAATCCTTGAATCCCTCTAGTCAGCTTTCTAGCTCTATCCCTCTCTTCTTTAAGAAGAATTTCTTTCTCAAGCAGCATCTCTATTCTCTCTGATTTCTTTCTAACAGTCAGTCCCCAATTGAATCTGCAATTTAATTTTAATCTTTATCACAACAACACACAAAACATAATGCCATTGAATTCAAAATGAGCAAAGGGTATCGCGGTTCCTGAACTTGTGCGTCATAGTCAACTAACTCATACTTGGCCATTTTAAGACGATAATTTTACGTCAATTAACCTTCACATTGTACAAAATAAACACGTTCACGGGCCGCAGTGACTAATTTGCGGTTAATTGACCTAAAATAGAGAATATTATACCTAATTGTTTAAAATAGCCGAGTGTGAGTTAATCTGTCCCGACGAACACATTCAAAAACCGCGATGACCCTTTGTTCAATTCAAAATATTCAAGACACATCAATTACCCTTTCTCATCTATGAATTGAAAGCTCTGCATCTTCTTGATAACATCTTTATCACTCTGAAACTCTCCTGCTACACTCTCAGGTCCATGAGTCAACAAGTGTTCAAGTAGAATTAGGGAATTGTAAGAAACCCTCCAGTCCTTCCTTTCAAATTTCAAGAACCTGATTTATATGTAAAAAAATTTAGTAAAACCAAAAACAATGCTCTATTTTTAGGCCTAATCATTCAAAAATTCAAAATTCTATCGATCTTTATCAGTTCTAATCCAACGTTTCAAATTCGTCAATTTTAGCCTGAATTGAATAATTATATATGAATTGTAACCAAATTTAGTGAAATTATCACTCCATTACTTATGCGCAAAAGTTTCATGATATTCACTCAAATTGGCCAACCATTTGCTATATTTGATAATGTAATACTACTAAAAATCAAGCTAAAATTATAATGTTAAATTCGATGGTCTAATGGCCAAACTTTTTTGACTATTAAAAAACCTATCAAAAACCCTTTAAAAGTCGTACAATTCGTTAAAAATCTATTCAATTTTCAAAATAAATTTAACTGTACCTACGTGACAATTGAATACGTATGTTCTTATAACTTGAAAAAAGAAAAGAAAAATTGTCAATTAAAACGACACATGGTTCAGGCAAATTAAAACGATAAAATTTGTTTTTTTTTTTCATGATCAAGCCTTATTTTTGATAATAAAGATAAAAAAAAAAACAAACCTATTATGCAAAATCTCAACAATTCTCCAATAATCATCAACTTCAAAAGCAGCCTTAGAAATAGATCCAAGAGTTCTCGAATCCGGCGTCCATGAATTCCCATTTATAGCTTCCTCAGTCATCCTTTTCAAGATCCAAAACCAATCATCTCAACACAAATTCACAATCAAAATCAATCAAAAATTATAAACTTACAGTTGTGCAGGCGTGACATCAGTAAGAGCCAATCTAGCAGTCTTGATCTTCTCCTTGAGAAAAAACGAAGCTTGCTTCTTGAATTCATGAAAAGAAGGAGTGCCCATGTTGCTATTTTTGCTTAATATTGACATGATCTTGAGACTTGAGAGAGATAATTTTATTTGTACGAATTTTTCAAGAATCAAAATGTTAGCACGTCAGCAGAATATCATATTATATAGTCCAACTAATCCACTCAAATTGTAATAAAACCAACTGTTTCTCGAAGAAAATTGTGCATGACTTTGGAGATGTAATTAAAGAAAATGGGGACTACTACTAGTAATTTGTGATATTGAAAAATTCAAATTGGATTTTAAATATTTTTATATTATGGAGAGCGATGAGTTCAATATGAAAAGGACAAGTTTAAAAATGAAGAAGGTTTTAAAGAGTGGATGGAGAAGTCAACATCTGTTAACTCTGTTATTTGGGCTAAAGGAAGGGACCGCCTGCTTCTTCTTCTAAGTTTGAATTTTAATTTTTTTTTCTTTCCAAGTTCTCTTTTTATTTTGGGCTTTTTATGTATTTATCTAAAATATGAAAATATTTATAAATAATACATCAACACGGAAAAGTTAATAAAAGTACATCACGTTTCTATCAATTTTGTGTTTCTACTCTCTGCTAATAAAATTTTGTATTTTTACTCTAATTGAATGACAAATGCATTTTGACATGACTTCTCTCTTTCTCTTACCCATACTCTCTCACCCACCCACCTGCACACGCAACACCTGACACTTTTTTCTATATTTTTTTCTCTTTCCATTTTTTTTCCTTTCTTTTTTTCTCTTTCTTTCCACTTCTGTTCTTTTTCTTTCTTATTTTCTTTCTCTCTCCTTCCACTTCCTGCATTTTTCACTTTCACTTTCTTTCAATTTTTCGTCTCCTTCAATCTTGCGATTTTATTATAAAAATTTACAATCATTTACGTATCATTTTTTTATCTCGCAATTTGATATTTCAGATTTAAATTTAAAAAAGCAGCAGTGACATTATCATATCGGTATCATAATTTTTCTGTAAAAAAATTATTTTTCGTACGTTATCATACTATTATCATTAACTTTGTCACACTATTATCTGTTTTTATAAAAATTATCATATCATAATATATTTTATCATAACAGTATCATAAAATTATCATGACGTACTTTATCATAACTATATCATAATCTTTTATCATACTATTATCATAACATTATCATAATATACTTTATCATAATAGTATCAAAAATATATTATCATAACATTATCATAATATACTTTATCATAACAGTATCAAAAATATATTGTCATAACATTATCATGACGTACTTTATCATAACTATATCATAGCCTTATCATACTATTATCATAGGCTTATCATAAACCTTATCATACTATTATCATAACCGTATAATATTATGATATTAATATGATAGCGTTATGATACATATATGCTAACATTAATGATACTGAAATGATAATCAAGTATTTTTCTTAACAGAAAATCATTTTTCTTAATAGAAAATCATTTTTCTCTGCAGTGTTATGATAATGATATGATAACGTTATGATAACCAGTGCTGTTTTCTGCAGAAAATCGTTTTTTCTGCAGAAAATCATTTTTTTCATCATAAAAGCGTTTTTAATGCAGTTTTTCAGATTTTAAACTGAAAAAAATTCAAGAACAATTTTTTAATCACTGATTTAAAGATATAAAAAAATAATTTGTAAAAAAAATAATTTTTTCATAATATTATTATAAAAGTAGCAGTGATATTATCATCTCGGTATCATAATTTTTCTATAAAAAATTATTTTTCGTACATTATCATACTATTATCATTAACTTTGTCATACTATTATCATAACCTAATCTTATAAGAATTATCATAACATTATTATAGTATACTTTATCATAACATTATCATAAAATATTATCATAATATTATCATGACGTACTTTATCATAACTATATCGTAACTTTTTATCATAAACTTATCATACTATTATCATAATATTATCACAATATACTTTATCATAACATTATCACAATATACTTTATCATAATAATATCAAAAATTATTATCATAACATTATCATGACGTACTTTATCATAACTATATGATAACCTTATCATATTATTATCATAACCGCGCAATATTATGGTATTGATATGATAATGTTATGATACAGTTATGCTAACGTTAATGATACCGAAATGATAATCAAGCATTTTTCTTGACAGAAAATCGTTTTTCTCTGCAGTGTTATGATAATGATATGATAACGTCATAGTGATAACAATATGATAATCAGACGTTGTTTTCTGCAGAAAATCGTTTTTTCTGCAGAAAATCATTATTTCATCATAAAATCATTTTTAATGCAGATTTTCAGATCTCAAACTAAAAAAAATAAGAACAATTATTTTAGATCTGAGAGTTAAAATAAATCGTAATAATGACCACGAGTTAAAAAAATCGCTAAAATGTAGAAGAACGGCGGAGTGAAGACGAAACGAAGGCGGGACGAAGGCGGAGCAACGGCGAAGTAATGGCGGAGCGGCGAAGGCGGAGCAACGACGTGATAAAAAGAAAAAAATAAATGAAGAAGAAGAAGAAATTGGAGAAGAAGAAAAAATGGAGGAGAAAACGAAAGAGAGAGAGAGAGAAAGAGAGAGGGGAGAGAGAGAAAAAAGCTGAGAAAAAAGGGAGAAATACATGTGAGAGTAAAAATAAAATTCTTAGAGTAAAATAATAATAAGAAATAAGTATTATTATAATAAAAAAAGACATTAGAGTAAAAAAATAAAAGTGTTAAAAAGATGAGGTATTTTTTCTATCTTTTTCTTGTTGAGGTATAATTTACTATTATTTTAGAAAATAGAGTGTTTTCCCTAACTTTCTCTTTTATTTTGCTACTTCCAGTCTTCTAGACATTTGATAATACTAGTTTTTTTGGCCACGTGCTACGCACGTTAACGATATCCATATGACCCGTTATTTAATATTATAATTGTATATTTTTTTAATAATATATTATTATTTAAATTTTATTAGACTTGTATTTTTTATTGAACAAAGGTTCAACGCGCCCCCTAAATTTGTGACACATGTCATTTAACCCAATTTATACTTTTTTGAGCAACTAACTCCAAAACTCTTCATTTTTTAGTCAAATAACCGCATAATTGTATTTTTAAAACGCGTAAAATACAAATTGGAGGTGAGGGATGCAAAAAGTAATTAAATACTTTCCTAATTGTTGCGATATAATTATCCTAAATTTATTTTTTGAAATAAAAAATATAAATTATGGATTATTTGATCCAAAAACAAAGAGTTTTGGGGTTAGTTGCTCAAAAAAGTATAAATTGGGTTAGATAACTCCGTGTCACAAGTATAGGGGGCGTGTTGACCCTTTGTTCTTTTTTTATTTGTTTTGTTTAATTATTTTATAAAATTTTAATTTTTTTATTGGAAATGTTAAAAAGTTAGAATTAAGTAATAAATTTAATTTTTGATATTGTTGTTATTAAAAAATGATAATATGATTGAAACAAATTTATATTATTTTTTATTGTAAATAAGTAATAAATATAAAAAATATCAAACCTTTAACACAAATATTATAATATAATTATTTAATATTAATGAAACTCGTCACATTCTTTTTTATATAGCGATATATCTGTGGTATTCTTATTAGAGTTAGAAATTTAACACATAATGATAGTTGTTGCACAATTCCTTTTAGAATTAAGAATTTAATACATAACGGTAGCTATTGCGATAATTATTTTTAATATGTTTCCTTTATGGATTAGAAATGTCATCTTTCTATTTGTTAAGCATAAATATGTAAAGGGTATTTTTATCGGTGAATGAAAGTGTTCCCCCCGCGAATACACTTTTATATTTGTTATAGATTATAGATATAGACTAGACCATCTTTAACCTGTACTCAAATTTGAGTGGCGGTCTCTCGTTTCGACTCCAACTCATACTCATTACCAGGGACGAAGAGAGGGTAGGGTTAGACAGTGTCTAGACCCTACCTCAATTCTTCTTTTAAAATATTACCTATGATCAATTAAAAAAATTAATAAAATATATAAAATGCCCCATCTCAAATTTTTAAGAGATAATTACTATTACTCATAAGATTTTATTTGAAGTGTTTTTTTTTCATAATTTTTGTAAACAAATACTCCCTCCGTCCTAAAACAATAGTCCACTTTCCTTATTTTTTTTGTCCCAAAACAATAGTCCACTTTCCTTGTAAATCACAATTTAGAGTGTTTATTTTCCATATTACCCTTATTTAAAGTGTATCATTTATTGCTATTAGCCTATAGTTATAACATTTAATATGGGTATAATAGGAAAAATAAAGATAATTTTATGAAAAGTTAGAGCATTAATTGTATTTCTTAAACTGTGTGAAAAGAGAAAAGGGAACTATTGTTTCGGGACGGAGGGAGTATTATATTCTCTTATATTTAAATTTTCTTTAAATAATTTCTCATATATTACGGATTTAGTTAGGTGAAATATAAAATTGAGCGGAAACAATTATTTTCCAAAACTTATGTGAAATGTAATATTTCAGACGAAACCTCATGGTGGTAATAGTAATTTTTTCAATTTTTAAATTGTATATGTTCTAAGTGTTTATTTTTATGATAATGTAATTAATTTTTTTTTTAATTAAAGGCCTAATATTCCAAAAAAAACTCGACCTTTTAATTTTTTTTCAATTTCACCCCGACATTATAAAATCGTCAATCGTACCCAAATTCACACATTTCACTTTCAATTGTACCTGTAAATATTACGTTGATTTTTTTTCATTAGAAAAAAATTTCACACATACATTTTAAATTTTTCAAATGAAAAATACTTCGAAAAAGTTATATTATATATAAGGATTTTTTTTAAAAAAAATCGAATAGAAAAGAGTCGAATTTATAAAATTGGATATAATTGAAACCTAAAAGTGTGAAATTAAGTACAATTGATAATTTTAGAACGTAGAGATAAAATTAGAAAGAGACTAAAGATCGAGATTTTTTAGGATTTAAACCTTAATTAAATTGTGCCCTACCTGAAATTTTAGTCTGGCTTTGTCACTGCTCATTACCGGACTCATTTCTTTATTTATAAATAGTAAGAACTCATTTTTGGTGTACAATATTTTCACAAACTCATTTCTTAGTCAATTGAATGTTTATTTATTAATAATTATATAGTTAATTTTGTAAATATTCATTTTGGTCCAATTTTTTATTGAATACTAATTAAATTTTTAATAATTTAATTCAAATTATTTTTATTATGACAAGTCTCAATTTTCGAGGTCACTTTATCACATGGTGGAAATTTTGAAACAAGAACAATTTGGATTATTTACATCAAACCTTTAGATCGGTTTTTTTAAGTCTCAACCATATGATTAAATTGTACAAGAATCTAATCAATTATGACAAGTCTCGATTTTCAAGGTCACTTTATCACATGGTGTTTGAAACAAGCATATCTTGAATGAGCGAGCATTTGAAGTTCTACAAGCACAATTTGCACTTATCGTAGGACCGGCCCGTTTTTGAAAAAAAAAAATGTATTACATGATATAATGACATCTTGCATAGTAATGCACAATATGATAATTGAAAACTAATGCGATTTAAAAGCAACAATTATAAATTCAGCAGAAGAAAAAATACCGCAAGTTAAAATGGTATTAAATGATGATACTCGATTTAAAAAATTTCTTGCTCTCCACAGACAAATCAAGAACAAAAATGCACACATTGCATCTCGTAATGACTTGATTGATCATTTATGGGAGAAATATACTAATTTAGAGACATGAAGAAGATTGTTTAAATTGTAATTTAATTATTAATATTTAAATGTAGTGTATTGTTTTAATTTTAATTTATTGTTTTAATTTTATTGTTATTTCTTTTATTTTTTAATCAAACATTAAATAATATTTATAAAAATTAATATTTAATACAATACTATTATTTAAATATTATCAAATATATTAATAGATGAGGATGTATGTGGATAAAATGTATATATATATATGCAGTGAGGCCTAGCCCAATTGGTTAAGGCGCTCGAGTGCATTCCTGAGATCTCGGTTTCGAGCCTCGGTAGGTCCGGTGTTTAAGGCCGAATTAAAAATGGAAGTTTAACTACTAACAACTAACTACTAACGTAATTAGATTCTACCACAGTAAATATATATATATATATATATATATATATATATATATATATATATATGTGTGTGTGTGTTTGTGTGTGTGTGTGTGTGTGTGTGTGTGAGATATATAAATGATTAGATGTAGTAGTATTGAATATAAAAGAAAATATATAGAAAATGTTATTTTTGTGTAAAAAATGGGGATGCTCTAATCTCCATAAAAACCTTCATCTTTTAACTCCAATTAGATTGTACATCAAAATCAGCAATTTTATCCAAATCCACACCTTTTGATTATAATTGCACCCTAAAACATTAATATTCACATATTTTAGTTTCAATTACACTCTCAAATTTTAAATCAATCTTTTTCTCAATACTTTTTTTTTATCAAAGATAGACCTACTCTAATTGTTAGCGGGGTTAGCGGGGATTCATTATCATTGTTAGCCATTTTTTAAACAGGCAACACAGCCTGAGAGAGTTGGGGTCGAACCCCCAACCTCATACACAATCCTTAGAGCTTGGCCACTAGGCCAAGCCTTCATGTGTTTTTTTTTCAATACTTTAAATTTTAATTAATATTCTAAATAGTGCTCAATGTTATAATTAAAATAAAAAAAACCATCTTTCCTAAAATTTTAAAAGTTAATAATATTTTTTACTAAATTTAAATTAATTAAATATACCATTAAATAATTTAAAAAAGGCTTAAATGCACCAAAAATCATCAACTTTTGCGTGTTTTTGGTATTTAACATAGATCATGTGTGACTTCCTTTGAAAAATGGTGTCATTTTATATACAAAATGGTGCTGTTTTACTCCAAAACGGTGTCATTTTACCCAGTCCTTTAACCGGTTATTATTGGATTTGAAATGATTTTGGAAAGCAGTAAACATTATCAGCATACATAAGGGCACTTGGATATACATATAAGGTTAGAAATACTTTTAAACCTCGTTGACTTTTAAGTGCCTGGCATTTGGCTTGATTTGACCGTCATTCCCGGATCTGGCTCTCGGTCAAAACACGGAAGTTGACCGGTTCGTAGATATGAATCTACTATTTCAAACCTGAGTTGATTCGGAGTCCGGATGAACCCGAAAATTGGTCTGGAAGTTGCTGATCAGATCGCGGCTTGTTCGATGGGTCCGGTTGACTGGGCAGATTACAATAGCGGGCCTTGAGGCCCTAAAACCATCGGGTTAAGCCTATTTACTATTACAAACAGGTCCTACAACTAAAACAATATTTATGGAATCAAACTGAGCCTAATTCGGAATCTGGATGAGCCCGAAAACGCGTCCGAAAGTCTGGATCGAAGCTGGATGAATAACACGGCGCTAGTTTGATCTGGCGGCGCCAGCACTTTAGCGCCGCCGGTTACAGTGGTGGCGGCGGCGGTTCGTCGGCAAATTCAGAGATCGTTTTGTTTTACTTCGTTCTCACTCGTTTTAACTCCGTTTCTCATGCGAAAGTAGTCAAAACCGCATAAAATCGAACAAGGAATTCAAATATGGCACAATCAGAGTGTTTAAAGCTCATT
Source organism: Mercurialis annua (assembly GCF_937616625.2). NCBI lineage: Eukaryota > Viridiplantae > Streptophyta > Magnoliopsida > Malpighiales > Euphorbiaceae > Mercurialis > Mercurialis annua. The sequence continues at coordinate 48,358,420 of NC_065570.1, read as the reverse complement.
TAAACGAAATTATTTTCTTGGCAGCAAGTACGAAAATTGAGTTTTTATGGCAAAAAGAGCTAAAATCTCCTAGAAATATCCGTTATAAGAGCAATAGATTAACTAGATTTATATATTTGAGGTTAAACATGATTAATTACAGCAATTTAACATGTCTATCATCGAATTTCAGAGCAATTATTGAAAGCATCGAATTTAGCTAATATGACAATTTTAATGGCAAAAATAATGAAAAGACTAAACATGCATCCCAAATCATATATATATGAAAAATCAAAGAAAAATAATAAGAGAGTCCTCAGAATTACCGGTCTGAGTCCTTGGCTCGTTTGCCAACGAAGTGGATGCGAAATCCGGCTTCGAACCTGGTGCTTGCGCTGTGTTTTTAGAAAATTAACACGTACTTATTGTTTCAAGACTGGATTTTTGTGTGTCTGTGTGTTGTGATTTTCGGCTATGGCTAGTCTAATGGTGGTGGCCGAATTTTGCTTATTGATTTCTAAGGTTTGTGTGCCACCTTTAGCCAGCCTCACTTAAGGTTGTATTTATAGGGGAATGGGTGACCTAGGGTTCCCTAGAATCTTTTAGGGTTGAAATAGTATGAAATGATAAGCCTTTAGGTATTAAGATTAGCTAAAAACACTATTTTTTAATTAAATTCGTATTAAAACTTGATGGTTAAGTAAAAGAGTGCTACAAGTGCATTTTGGTGTCCGAAAGTGTTAACAAAAATTCTTTGGGCTCTACAGGTTTGGTCATGGTCAATTTCAGTCTGTCAAACTTACAAATTGGCCCATAAAACTTCTAAGATATGGTAATTAGTCCAATTTCTAGACTTGTATTATAATTTCTTTGGATTTTTACGGACTATTTACGCCTAATTACGTTTTAATCCTCCAAATTTGCAATTGTCCACAGATTACGCCTGCTTAGATTCCAGCAAGTAAATCGAAAGCTCGCCGTCCGGACGGATTTCTCTGGAAATCATCATTGGACGCTTCAGGTCATTATCACTTTTTACCTGTCCGAAAAAATATAGCTGTCTACAAATATTAAATATGATGGAATTTTCCTTCAATTATGGTGAACTCTGAAATCATAGTTGTTTCAAATCTTAATATTTTCTCAATAATCTTCCTTTATATTCATTAATAAATTAGTTGTTTTTTTTAAAACAAATCAAATTAACATTAACGGTTACTTAGACAAAAATTAAACTAAATAACATTTAAAGAGTTTGTCCATGTAGATTCAACCTAGGATACTCTGAATATGACTTGCTACGATTACTTATGTACACTTGCAGTATTAGCCAACCTGGTATATATGACAATTAATCATTTAAATAATAATTGACTGTTTATAATTTTAGATAAAAATAGAAGTGATGTCTGTAATTTGAAATAAAAAGGGTAATAAAGAAAAAAAAGGACGTGTGATGCTATAAAATCTGAATTAAGAACAAAGATTATATAATATTCAAGAATTCGGATGGAGTTTCTATGTCGTGTGTATTTTGGTTTTCCATGCACGGAAGGAATTGAATGGGATAGGTTAAATAAGCAGAGCAGCAGCAGCAAGAATACAGTTGAGCGATGAATGCAATTACTATCATTTTCCATGGAGAAAACAGTTAGCAGTTGGAGCAGATTTATGATTAAACCAGCTTCTTTAATATTGGTGGGCTAGGGCAGATATGGTGGATGGACATTTTTTTTTAGAGGAAATTAGACTCAGCACTTGATTATCAAAAATAATTTCAAAAATACTTGAACATTTTTTTTTTCTGTCAACACTTGATCCCACCTTTTTATTTCATCTAGCACTTGACTCCACCTTTTTATTTCATCCAGCACTTGATTTCACCTTTTTATTTCATCCAACACTTAACCCAACCTTTTTATTTCGTCCAACATTTAACTTCATTTTTTTATTCATCCAACATTTAACTCCATTTTTTTAAGATTTAGAATTTAGATTTTAGGATTTTAGGGGTTTAGGGTTTATGATTTTAAGGTTAGGTTTAGCATGATTTAGGGTTTAGCATGATTTAGGGTTTAGGGTTTAAGATTTAGGATATAGGGTTTAGCATGATTTAGAGTTTAGGGTTTAGCATGATTTACGATTTAGGGTTTAAGATTTAGAATTTAGGGTTTAGGGTTTAGCATGTTTTAGGGTCTAGAATTTGGAATTTAGGATTTAGGGTTTAGCATGATTTAGGATTTAGGGTTTAGAGAAATAAAATTTTAAGTGTTAGGTTTAATGTTTTTATTAAATCGCTAGGTGCAATTTATTTTCTTTTGTAAGTATTGTCCGCAAATAAAACGAACATAAGTATTTTTGAGATTATTTTAACAAAATCAAGTATTTTTCAACTTTTCCCTTTTTTTTATGTAAGTGAGCGTAGTATATCTAACAATTTATAAAAATTGAATTTTATTCAGTTTAGTATCTTAAAGTATCAATATATTACGTGTACTCATTTAATTTAGTCCGATTTCATATTCGATGTGTAGATTCTGATCATTTTTAAAAACAATTACTCCTTCCGTCCTATAAAAATAGACAAAATGGCTATTTTGGGCATTTCAAAATATAGGCGAAGTTGCAATATTAATTTAAATAATCAATTAAAAATAATATTAACTTTTATTAATTTTAACTATTTTTATTATATTTCATAAATCATCATTAATTTTCGCTTTATAAAATATAAGAATTAATAACAAACGGTTGAGGTAATATTTTGAAGGCTTATTCACCAAAAAATGCCAAACCTTTACGATTTGGGTCAGATTTAGCCAAACCTTTAAAAACCATCAAATTTAGCCAAACCTTATATGTTGTGTTTTTTTTCTAGCCATTTTCGAATCGAACCGGATTTATTACCTATGTGTCATTCATGTCACCTCCAACTCAGCAAAATTAGTTGACATGGCAATATTTCAAACCACTAACCCAACCAAATCAAACCAAATAATAATGATTTTCAAATATTAATTTAATCCTTAAAATTTTTAAAGTTCATATATTGTGTAAATTGTTATTTATAAATTTAAGGACTTTTTTTATACTTTTTATATTCCTAATTCTAAAATTAATTTTTTCAAACCCTAATTATCTATCATTCAAACACTCACCCACCTTCAACGTTTGTCCCATCAGCCCTACCACCACCATGTGCTGCTTCATTTCAAACTCACCTTTACCTTCAAATTGTTTCCGATTAGATCTCTGCCTCCACCACCATGTCCCGCAATTAATCGACCCACATCAGTCCCTCGTCGACGAACCCAGCTACCATCTGCCACATACATGAAGCTCCTCGCCGATGAACATCAAATGGTCTGAAGTGCAACAGCGACGCCATCACCTGCAAATGGAGAAGAACCGAGCGGACATCAGAATTAGTTTGTTATTTTATCGTTTTAATTTTGGTCGTGGGTTTTTGTCGGGGTGGTTGCTGGATTCTCTTCTCTATTTTTTTGTTTATGTCGCGGTGGTTGCTGCTTTTGTGGTGGTTTGTTGCTTTCAGTTTTGATTTATTGCTTTTGATTATGGTTATTGCTGGTTGTTTTATGGTGGCTGCTAATGGTATCAAGGCCGGTGAGAGGTGGTTGTGGTTTTAATTTTGGTTTGTGGTGGCTGTGGGTGGCGTGAATGGTTTCTGGTTGTTTGTCGAGGTAGTTGTGGGTGGTTGCTGGTTGCTTTCGAGGTGGTTGTCGGTGGCCGTCGTCGGCGGTGGGAAGGAGCTATCGTCGGCGGTGGGTGGCGGTGGAAGTAGCTATCGGCGGCAGTGGGTGGTTGTGATGGGTTTATTTAATAGATTAGGGTTAATTAGGTAGATTAGTAGTTTAGTCTTAATTTTAAAAATCAATTAGTTATTTTAAAAATCAATTAGTTATTAAATTGATTTGATTTAGTTTGTATAGTTTACTATTTGGTTTGATTTGGTTGGGTCAGTGATTTGAATATTGCCATGTCAACTTGCTGAGTTGGAGGTGACATGGATGACACATAGGTAATAAATCCGGTTCGATTCGAAAATGGCTAGAAAAAAAACACAACATATAAGGTTTGGCTAAATTTGGTGGTTTTTAAAGGTTTGGCTAAATCTGACCCAAATCGTAAAGGTTTGGCATTTTTTGGTGAATAAGCCTATTTTGAATCATAAATGTGACCTAAAAATCAAATAGAACCATAACTCACTTATAGAACGTTTGATCGGTTTTTTTGTATTAAAGAGCACAAATGATTCTTTTTAATTTTAGATGTATTGACATGATTAACATGTGTTAAAATTTAAAATTATTTTTAAAAGAATTTATTAGAACTGATCTCATCCGCAAAGTAGTAGTACTTTTAAGTTATTAAATTAAGAAAATTAATAATTCTATTCTATAGATTTATAGCAATTGTAAAAGGTATTTACATCAGTAACTGTAATTATAATTATAATTTGGGCTCTTTGTATGTATTCTTTAAAGATAAAAATAATTAGAGGAATCATCAAATAAATAAGACATGAAAAAATTATTTAAGGATGTGGATGAAAAAAATTAAAAGAATAATGTTGGAGTGTAGAATAATAAACAAATGATAACTTATAGTGATGATGATTTGTCATTCTAAAGGTGTGTAAATACTGAACCGCAACCATAAAGTTAAGGATTGCGCCAGAGCAATAATTGATAAAGTAATATTTTTTATTTTGAAAAAAAAATATCTTTTTTTAATTTGAAAAAAATATATCTTTTTTTAATTTGAATCTATTTCTATGTTATCAATAAAAGAGAGTGATTTTGTCAAAATAAAAAATTTTGCTCTGTCATTATCAAATGTTGCTCTGGCAATAGCATCATCCTAAAGTTAATTTGGTTTAATACTATAATAAAGAAATTAATTTTAGACATAAAAATTTCAGTTAAGTTTTTATGAAAAAAAAACAAGTTAACAAAAACAATTGAACTGACTAATTCAGATAAATCGGTTTAAAATAATTTTAGAAGTCTTTATAACTTATGTTCAGTTTAAAAAAAAAATTCAGATGCCGATTTGGTTTGATTTGCATACTACTAATTCGTCCTGCTTCTTTAGTTTCGGAGACAAACTATTTTTTTTATTCATGTTTTATTAGATAATACTCTAAAAATAATTTAGATATTTATGTCTGTTGATTTTATAAATTAAAATAATTATACATTCGCGTGAAATATACATTTTCTGATATATATATATATATATATATATATATATATATATATATATATATATATATATATATATATATATATATAAGTATATATATATATATATATATATATATATATAAGTATATATATATATATATATATATATATATATATAAGTTGTTTATTATATGAAATGGTTATTTTAAATAGTTGATTTTTTATTTCAATTTAAAAAAATTACATGAGTTTAAAATTATATTATGAAAGGTTTAAATTGAGAGTTTGATATATTTATTTAATTGCTAAATTTAACAGACTATAGCGTCCAAACTAATTTTAAGTGATATATTTAATAAAATAATCAAGATACATATTATTTTTCCATATATATAATTAAAAATAACTAAAAGTCTAAATTAAAAATATTGATTGTAATAATTTATCTTAAAATATCAAATTGTTTTCCACTCTTAAATCCTATAAAAAAAAGACAAATATAGAAAAAAGAACCACCGGATGCCGGCAAAATCACAAAATTATCTTGTAAAAGAAATATAATATTAAATTATGCTTTTAATCTAAATTTTCATCCTTACCTAAAATATTAAATAAAATTACTCACATTTACTTTTACTTACAAAAAAATACTCCACAAATATATTCCACATACATTAAAGATATATCGCCTATATATTTTTTGATAAATTTTTTTAAACTTTTCCAATAGAGCATATAAAATAACTTTTAGATATTGACATATACTAAAAGTTATGAAATTATGATGTTAAAAAATTCAACGAGTTTGAACTAATTTATATTGTATTTCTTGAGAATCAACATACACTCAAAGTTTTAAAAGTTGAATCGGTGACCAATGCAGTAAAGTCACCGGTTATCACTTTAACTAGTTTGATTCATTTAACTGTTTATTTTTTTTATTTTTTGAAATGATTCATTTAACTGTTAGTTCAACTAGTTACGTAAAATGTATATAAAATTCAATTTTAATCTTAAACATGGATTGTTGTTAATAGGTTGAACCATTAATTCAAATAGTTCAATCTGGTCAATCAATATTTCAGGTGGTTCAACCATGGTTTAGCCGGGTCAATCACCAATTGCACCGACAATTCAATCCAGGTTAACCAGTTCAACCATATTGGACCGGAATTCCGGTTTTTTTAGGTCAATCGTTCCACTAGTCTGTCATAATTTTATATAGTTGGACTGAATTTTCTTTTTTTTTTTTACGCATCAAGACCGGATAGTTGGACGGTTTCTGGTTCAACCGGCATGTTCAATTTTTAAATCACTGATAAATTATGACCAGAATTCATATCATAGTTCACCTGGTTAGCTTCATGGTATTTGAGAGTGTTTATCTCATGTATAATCGTGGCATTGTTACATTTACAACAAGTTAATAATCATTTTTCATAGGAATTTTTTTAATCATTATTTATTTCTTTAATTATTAAAAAATTTACATATCTAACATAATATTGATTTCTGTTCATAAAAAAATACATTATTAATTTATTATACGAATAAAATAACGCAACAGTTGCATTGTATAATTTTCCGGCATTTAAACGCTAATTCTTCTTCATCAGTTTATATTGCTGAGAAGCAGAGCAGTAATGGGTTTTATTTGACTTTCAATTGGATTTTATTTATGAGTGCAACCTCTGGTTAGATTTGTGTCATTAATGATCAAATTGAACATCAATAATGGTATCTTCTGACTTTCAACCATCGACCTAAAATATAGTTGAAACTGCCCATTTTCTTACAATTGATTTTAGTCTTGCTCACTTTCCTTGTTCGTACTCAATCAGGTGCTTGCTTTACCGTATAGTGTCACATTATGGTCTACGAAACTTATCGAGTTCTGCGTTTGTATCGATTTTCAAAAGTATATTAAAAAAATTTAAAATAGAAATGGTTGCTATAAAACAATACTATTAATTTTAAAAATTTAAAAATTCAATATCTGTGATTAATTTTTATAAAAAATATATATTTTTCTTATATCTTTCATATTTTATGCTTAAACATTCTCATAATGTGTAGGTGCCAATGTTTGGAGGATAACAATCAGACGTATGCTAAAACCCAAACCAAATTAGTAAATTTATGAAATCAAAAAATTCGATTGTGATCTTGTATAAAAATTTACATTTTAATAGAAACCAACGCAAACTAAACTGACCAGATCTATTCATTTCAGTTTGAGCGTATAATTCCTGAAATTTCTAGATCGGTTTTATTTATTTTTTTAAATTCAAATTTCAATTTTATTTCATTATTTTTTAGAAAAAGAAAAGAAAAAACCGAGTTTCAATAAATTAGGTTTGAACAAAATGCACACTCCTTATAAGACTATGTAGTGCCCCACATATTTTTTTTTAAAAAAATGTAGTGCTCCACATCAATAAGCAGGCATTGACTTTGTCTGCCAAAAAGGAAAAAAACAAGAAATGAAAAAGTCAGTCACAATTGGAACTGAAAGTAGTTATCAGCTTTTAAGCAACCAATGAATCTCCATTCAACTGAAAAGCTACAAAGGTTAACACAGAGCATATTTAACAATATTCACAAACTGAAAATTTAAAAATTAGGAACAAAAAAAAAAACTTTTCAAAAGGAATGTCATTTATTAGTACAAAATTACAATTTCATTTTTCTATATGACAGTTTATAATTTAACAAGAACCTTGCTTTTACAACTTTACACTCCCTCACCACCCCCAATTGCTGTTGCAGATGATGTTTTCAGGGAAAAGAAGAAAGAAATTAAGAGATAAAAATGGCAAAATTGATATGCCTCAGTTTTTTTTTCCTATATCTTAGTAGCACAACCACTTCATGCAATCAACGTTTTCCGCTTCAGAAACGAGTCGGAAACTCGGCATTTTGGACATGGAACTTAATTTTTAACATATGAAGCCTGAAAATATCACCCTTTTCCATGCCTATGTCCAAGTGTCCCAGTTTTTTTGTATCCGTGTTCGTGCTACATAGCTTGTGGTTTTCTCTACTTATACACATGATCTCCATATCCTCCCCTCTAACGAAATTACTATGATCGAAACATCATCGTGATATCTCCGTCGATCACCTTGCGGTACTTCAAGCAACTCGTGAAAATCCATACCTGCAATTCATTATCACCATATTCAATATCCACATGATATCATTCATATATAAAGTTTCGGAGTTTTAGAAGCAATCTGTAAACGGAAATAAAATGTTGAAACATAGGTAAATGAAACTATACCTGCTTTTTTAGCCGCACGGAACAACACTTCTTCGACGAGATGCTGAGCTGGATCTCCTTCAGGTTGTAATGTGATGAAAAGCTCAACTTCATTGACAGCTTCTTCGTTTGTTAGGTATTGGTAAAGTCCGTCAGATGAAAGTATCAGAAATCTGTCTTTCGGACCGAGTCTATGATGGCGGAGATATGGCAGACAGTTTAAGTATGGAGAAACACCGACGTAATCAATTCTGAACATCTCTAGAAGAGCATCATTCCATTTAGGCTGCAGATGGAAAATCGAGATTAAGATTTGCATTTGTAAAAAAGTTGCCTAAACCTGGAAAAGCAAAGGCTCAACTAAAACAGGCATTGCTACCAATGTTCCGCCTAAAATTGCAGATTTTAAATTGTTGTTCAGTCTCAAGAATGAGGCGAAAGTCAATTCTTTAGGATAATGGATTATATGTTGCTTTCTCAATGATCAAATTTTGAGAAACATATAGTATGCGTTTGCAAGTATACGTAATAGAATGATCGGTAATTGATTGGAAACAAACATTTGCCAAGTACTAAGCAATAGTCTCAAGGATTCTTGACAATAAAATAAAAGCAGAATGCAAATTTACCTGCTTCAGAAAGCCAGCACCAAAAGCTCTTGTGACTTTCAATGAGCCTTTTACGCGGTCATTCAACAAAGCCGAAGCATCATCTGGATGCTCTTTTTTTATTCTGTGAACTTCCTGAAATGCAATCACATAAGCTCAAATCAATATCATTGAACAGAGTAAAGAAACTATACATTGCACGGAAATGAAAATGTTGAATCCATATTTTCTACAAGATTAGGTTATAAGTATATAGAATTTTGAAGTTTGAAAAGCATTTCTGAAAATGAAACCGCAAAACGTAGGACTCAATAAGCTTACGTGCAACATATATTAGAAGCTTATCTATACCTCTTCCACATTGGTGCTATGATCAACAGTAAGCTGAGAGGCATTCAAATTGGCAATTGAACTCAATCTTTCACATTCATAAGATTCAAGATCATGCAATGTCTCCTCACTTATCCTCTCCAAATCCTGTCTGCTTTTCCCTAATCCGTAATCCGGCTCCGCCTTTTGCCCTAACACAGCTCGACTATCACCCACATTCATCAAATACACATCTTCACCCTTCATTAACATCACAAGAACACAAGAACCCATCAAAGCCAACTCCGGATTCTCCATCAGCATCCTATCCGTAATATCCAAATACGACTCCTCTGTTTTCTTCAACGCTAAAGACAACGCTTTCAAAACATCGGCATGATTAATAGCTCGATCATCGGATCGAGCTCGAGATAGATTCAATTGCTCCTTTAACCTTCTATCAAGCTCTAATCTTTCTCTATCCCATTCACACTTCCATTTCATCTGATTCTCTTCCCATTTCTTCGCAGCCCCTCGATACTTCCCCCTCGAATTCCGACTCCTTCTCCGCTTAAAACCCGAATCCGAATTCCCATCTTGGCTCACACAAGGATGATTTTCCTGATCTAAACACCGCAAACAATTATCATTTTCGCAAGTTCCGAATCTCGAATCAATCGAATTAGCACCTCCTGATCTCACAGGAGAGGAAGCAGGAGCAGAGAGTTTAACAGACTCAACAAACTGATCATCATCATCCCATAATAAACCCTTAAGCTCCTTATGCACAGCAGAGTAAAGATTAGTAGAGAGAAAATCAGGAGCATCAGGGCCGTTAAATCCATCATAAATCCCAACAAAAACCCAACCATGTTCCTCCGATACAACAACATGCACACGATCCTCCCCAGCTTTACCCTGAGCCCATTGAAGATTATTATGATGAAAATCTATTGAAGAATCATCATCATCTAATAACAAACTACCTTCACTACTCAAATTCAAACTACTATTAACTGTATTCTCGTTATGAAGCTGGTGCTGTTTTTCTTGACTGAAAATCCAATCTTGATCTTTAACGCCGTTTTTAATCGGAGTAACTACTGAATTTTGACCGCGGGATAACAATGTTTTCGAGATTGCTCGCTGTAAAACTTGAATCAGTGACCTTTTTACCGATCTGGGCTTTAAGGCAAAGCCGCCGTGAGAGTAACTTCTTTTAAACTGACTCATGTTGTTATTACCGTTACTATGATTATTACTGTCGTAATGACCCTTTTCCAGTGGAGCCGAGAATAGCCCGGGATCCAGAGGACCCGACATGAACCCTCTTTCAATTGGACCCGACATGAACCCTCTCTCTAGAGGACCTGACCCGGGTATTGTAAAGCCATAACCCGGAATCAGAGGACCCGAATTGAATGACGACCCGATTAAGTTTCTTGGGATTGGCTGGAGAGGAATTGAAGCGAAGGAAGTTGAGCTTTCGAAAGCTGCAGCTCTGTCAATTGTGTTGTAAACGTAAGGATCAATAAAAGCTGTGGAGAGAGGAGTTGATGTGTTGGCACTGACTGAAGCGCCGGAGATTGACCGGAAAGTTGTGGCGGTGGCGGCGGTGGCTGCTGTAGTTTCTTCTTCTGATGAGTGGACTTTAGAGGAGGAAATTCGGGTTGTTGGGTCGGGTCTGACATAGCAGAAAGAGTGGCCGAGGCCTTCGTCTAGTGGGTCGGAGAAGAAAACTGTTTTGTTTTCTTGTCGCCGGCGAGATTCTCCGGTGAAACACACCGTGAGTTTATTACCCATTGAGCTGAAATTCAAGAAACTGATACAAAGATTGAATCTTTGTGCAAGATAAATGAGAAGATTGTATCTTTTTATTTATTTATTTGTGAGTTGCAGTGATATTATTTCATTGGCAAGAGAAAGATAGAGAATAAGAAAAACAAGAAAGATATGAAGTAGAGAGAGAAAGTTGAAGAGAGAGAAGGAAGCGTTGACTTTTAGGTTAGAAATGTTTTTTTCTTTTTTCAAATGAGTAAATAGTAATGTTGAAGTAGTACTAATTTCCTCATTTATATTTATATTTTCATTAAAAGAAATAAAGAAAATGGGTTTGAAATTAGTATTATAGGCTTGTTTTTCTTTATTTCATAAAAATAAAGCTTAAAATAAATTTGATTTTATGGTATGAAGCGTTGACTAATAATACAATGAGGAGGGTTGAAGTAAACTTTGTATGGGTTAGGGTTGAAAGTGTTGAGATTAGTGGTATTTAATTATTGATAGGATTAAGACTTGCATTATGGGCGCGTGCGTTACAAACTCTTTCTTTTTAATGGGTGTTTATGGTTTTAAAAGGACCGTAACAGATACATATGTGAAGTGGGACTATTGAAAGAACACGTGTATGTTTTAGGTTGGGCTGACTCTTCGTTTCAACTTAGGCCATTTATATGAACCGGCAAATTTTATTTGTTATTTTTGTTTGTTAATTCGAATTTGTAATCCATATAAAGGCCTTTCAAATTTAGAAATTTTTAGTTTAATGTTTTTATATTAATTTTTTTCTTTTAATAAAACAATATTATTTTAATTTTACTTCTAAATTGTATCTATAATACTAATAATTAATAATATTATTTTACAATCTGATAACTCCTGAAATGAATAAGTAATCAAACCGAGCACCTGCACGAGTTACAATGTCATAACGAACCAGGTTGGGTTAGACCAATCTGATGGTAAATTCAGTCCCCTGTGCAAGAGATTAATGGTAAAAGGTAAGTGTTTAAAGGTATGTAAGTGATTGATCTCTGCTCAGAGCCAGCATCAAGGTATTTATAGCCTTAATACACCCACGTCCAGCGAGAATCACGTAATGACCCCACGATCCCACGTCCAAGAGCATGGATTGATAATTTCCCTGTCGTCTTTTGTGGGGTCACCTATGAAGGACTAGGTGAACTCTTATCGGGCTCGTCCAGTCCTTCATAGCACCCGGTATAAAAATGCTCGATAGCATAGGTCCCCTTCCCCCAGTTCTACTGAGTAAAAGACTCGGTGTATTTTAAATTTGTTCAAATGCGTGTCTCTCTACATGTTATCTTATGGAAGTTTGCCGCTTCATTTCCTCTATCTTGCGTACATTTCGTATATCTCGAGGACATTTGATTGATGTAACTGTTCCAAATTCCTTAACCGTTCGTCTTCCATATCTTACCTCTATTAATTCATCCTTTCTTCCTCATTTGCCATTTTTCTCTTTTCATGTGAATTTTTTCCTATTTCTTTGTCAGCGCGATTCTTTTTCTCTTTGCTTTGTTGTCCTTGAGTCTTCGTCCTCTTTCTCTCTAACACCATCAAGTTTTTCTTCTGCTCTACATCTCTTTCTTCTTTCCTTTTTTTTGTTTAATTATGGATGATTTGTCTACGTCTTCTAGGTCTAATTCTGCTGACTTGAGTGGTAAAAGATATAACTAGGTAGTGTCTGTGTGTTAGTGATGAGGTTAAAACCCCTAAGGGTGGGTCTGGGGATCAAATATTCTGGTTAGAGGATGATGGCAAAATGCCTCTTGAACTTTCTACCTTAGAGAAAATCCATTCCCCTTGTCTAAATAGGCGATTTCCAAACCTAAGAGAGTTAAGTTTAGGAGAGGTGACCGTAAGGTTAGAGCAAAACATGTTCTAAAAAAGACACTAAGGAATTTCCTGTGTATCCTTGATGATAATTATGTAGAGGGTGATAGGGCCTTGATGGCATTCCCGAGAGTTATAAAATTAACATCATACTAGGCTTTTGTGTGCTGGATGTAAAGCTGGGGTCCGATGAGGCGATTGTTTTTATTGAACAATTGGAGGCGGTTCTTAGGTTTCCTATAATAGACTCGATTAAGGAGTGTCTGAGAGACTTCCACATTCCTATAGGTCAACTCCATCCCAACGTTGATCTGTAATACAATGTATTAGTAGGATTATTAAGTTTTGCCACATATTCTAATTTGCGATAATATAGTCAATGAGGTCTAATAAATGTGAGGATGTTAAGGATATAGACCAAAATGAGTCTAATTTATTAATCGCGAACTAATAAATTAGTGGGGAAATTACTAATCATTAAAGCGGGCATGAGCGGGATTAAGGAATTAATATATCAATATGCATCTCTAAATGCAGAGCTAAAAGTTTTGGACAAAACTCCGAAATTAAAACATCGAAATACAAAATTTTGGACGTAAATATTGAAGGATATTGAAGATAATAATTACGGACACGTGGTAATACATGAGTGGAGATGCATGAGTGGAGACTAGTGGTGATGCATGAGCGGAGTGGCGATGCATGAGTAGGGACAAGTGGTGATGCATGAGTGAAGACAAGTGGCGATGCATGAGTGGAGAAACGCGGCATGCATGCGCATCGACACGTGGCGCGCAAGTGAGTCCTTTCTTTCGCGATGAATTGTTGGCACCAGTCCTAATTTTGTCTCTATGGACCGAGGAGAAAGAGGCTCAGCAATATTTCATATGACGAAGGCATAGTTTTCTTTTTTATTTCATTTCAAATAAAAACTCATTGGCACCGAGCATGAGGGAATGCTAAACGCTTGGTAATTTTCCCTCCGACTAGGATAAAAGATCCCATTGAAGCAGCTAATCCCATGCATACTGTTTGTACGCACGACGACATGTGGCGCGCATGCACGGTGACATGTGGCGCGCATGCACGGTAACATGTTGCGCGCATGCACGACGACATGTGACAATGTATATGTCTATATATAGGAAATGTTTGTAGTTCGTTCTTCTCTAATCGATATATTCTCTAAAAATTGGTTTTGATACGTCAAGTTTGTTTGGTCGATATCTCTCTATTCCGATATCGGAATTCGACGCTCTTTATGTCAAGTCGAAGCTATCGACGTCCTCTTCAACTCTACCATTTTTGTTTCTTAAATTTTGCTAAAAACATATCAAATCCACTACTTAAATTTTGGCCCAAAACGACATGCTTGATTCGTCATGCTCCGTGCAATTTTCTCGCCGATCTAATATCAGATCTCTTGGTTAAAGTTTTTGAAATTTTAAGGATTGAGTTCTCAGGATTCGATGTGTGATTCAACTATCGGATTAGGATCTTGACGGTTTTGATATACGTGGTGCATTGGATGTTTGTGTATTGTATTTTTAAGTTGATTTGGAGTGTTTCTAGTATGATTAATTTGAGCGCATTGCATATAATATGATTTTGTTACGACTCCCGGACTGTCTTCTGGCAAGCGTTCACTGCTATTTCTCCTCCTCCTTCAGGGATCTTCATCGCCAAGTATCTCATGCAAATTGAGGCGCATGTGTCGTGCAATAAGGGTCGCCCCAAGATTACATTGTATAAGAAGTCCATGTCTACAATTATGAACTCGGCCATGATGGTTTTCACTTGTTATCTGTCTTCGATTTGGACCTCTACATCTATTTGGCCTTTACTGATACTGCCTTCCCAAACAATCCTACAGATGGAGTAGAGATTGGGATGAGCTTCTTTTTGTCCAATTTCAGTTGCTTGGACATCGTGAGGGTCCTTATGTTCACTGAGCTGCCCTTATATATTAACATTCTTTTCATTATGAAATTGTTCATCCGCCCTTCAACTATCATAACATCCTCGTGGGGGAGACTTAAGCCATGTCCATCGTCTGCTGAGAAAGTGACTCCGCTAAAAGTTTTCCCATTCGGGTTATTCGGGCTAACCGAGTACACCGTTCTTGCTGGTTTCTTCTCGTGGTGTTGGTTTTGCCACCTAATGATCCTCAAATAATAACATTGATCATGCCCGTGGGTTCTCCTCTATTCATTTGACCATCATCACGATTATCTCGCCTCTCTCAAGAATCTCGATTGTCCAACCTTTTCTTGTCGTCCCGAATTTCTTTCTCGCCTTTCTGAACAAATTGAATTAGGGCCTCTTCAGCAATAAGATGCTTAATCTCCTCTATCAAATTCTAGCAATCTTCGGTATCATTGCCATTATTGCGATGGAATTTGCAATATTTATTGGTATCCCGAGTTCTTGCGGACCGATCACTCATCTTTCTCGGCCAACGAACATGCTCTCTACATATTTCACCTATAGCAATACGTTAGTTCGGCTAGTGTTCAATAATGTGTATTCTCGAGTCTCATCCTTTCTTTCTTTTTTTATCTTTTTTATCTCTTTTTTCTCCTTCCGATCCTTAGAACTCTCTAATTTGACTGGTTTGTCATAGCTGTTTGTTGACCGTTGTTTTCTTAGGGTGATCTCCCTTTGACCGTCATCGACTCGGATTGGTGTGTGGGCGATAGATAACAATTCTTTCCTCAGGTCCGGGCTGGCAGTTCCATTGAGCATAGTTGTGTAGGCTATCTCATGACTCAGATCTTCTATCTACATCGCCTTCTTGTTAAACCTCTCAACGTACTTCCTCAAAGTCTCCCCATCCCTCTGCCTGAAATAAACCCGAAAATTGTTTAAAAGTAACAATAGAATTATGTTTTAGACTTTAATACCACTCCTGAGCCATCCCATTTAAAGTGGTGGGGAACGTTTGCATAGAACATGGTCCAAATTGGTTTGGACGTTGACAATGGCTTGTAATGCGTGAATGTGAGGTATTTTTGATGGTGTTTGATTTTATGACTGGAATGAGGTATTTTTATTTATGTCTTTTAGTAGGTAGGTAAATACCGAGAAAACCTTATAGAGGTCTCGGGTGGTTATATTTTCCTCCTCTATATTTACGAGTTCATCAACAACATCTTCTGGAGGAGGGGTTTTTCTTGCAGGGTCATTGGTTTCTCCTTCTTCAGCAGTGCGACCTTCATATTTCTCCCTGCGTTCTTCTTCCATGGTGAGCGGAAACAAAAAACTAAAGTGTGTTCCATGCTCACCGCACCAAATGATGACTCCCAAAGTGAAAAAGTAGTCAACCGAGAACCTGCACAAGTAACAATGTCAGAAGGAATCAGATTGAGTTAGCCTAATAACCACTCTGACGGCGAAGTCAGTGCACTGTGCAAGAGATTAATGGTAAAAGATAAGTATTTAAAGGTATGTAAGTGATTAACCTCTGCTCAATGCCAACTTTAAGGTATTTATAGCCTCGATGGGAGAAATAACTGTTGGTCGTGTCTCACCCACGTCCAGCGAGAATCACGGAATGACTCCACGATCCCACGTCCAAAAGCATGTATTGATGACTCGCTTGTCGTCTTTTGTAAGGTCGCCTATGGAGGACTGGGCGAACCCTTATCTAGCTCGTCCAATCCTTCATAGTATCCGGTATAAAACTGGTCGGTAACACTATCATAGCTTATCACATATTTTAATTTATTGCTTATTTATTAATTTTATTTAATGTGCTACTATAAATAATTATCTATAAAGGATTAATTTTTTTAATTTATAAATTCTATTATCACATTAAATCTCATGATTACCTATTATTATTATGTTCATTTCATGTTCTATATATCAGCAATATTTTTTTGGCCTAATGTCTTAAAAAACTCCGACCTTTTAGCCCCTTTTCAATCATACCCTGACGTTGAAAAATTGTCAATTTAACCCTATTTTCCATTTTTGTGTTTCAATTGTACCCTGAAAAATTAAATTAACGTCTTTTGCGTTTGGAAATTTGTTTAAAATATTCTCCATGTCTCGCATATATTAATTGTATATTTTTAAAATTTATTTAAATTTAGTTAAATTAATTAAGAATTTAAATTAGTGTTAATTTGATTATGGTTTTTAGTTAGTTTTTAAAAATAAAGGACTTATTTGTACTTTTTTGAATAAAAAAGAATTTAATTTCATGTTTAGACTTAATCAATTGAATGATTTCATCATTTAAGTAAAAAAATTAACAAAAATTAAAATATTGGGGTACAATTGAAAACGGAAAATTCAAAAGTGGGTAAAATTGACAAATTTTCAACGTCGGGGTGGAATTGAAAAATAGTTTAAAGGTGAGGGGGTTTTTGAGTGATTAGACCTATTTTTTTATATCAATAACAATTTTTATTGAATCTAAAATTACTAGCATGAGTCTAAATTTTATTTTAAAAGTTGGTTACAAAAGTTGAAACCTTTCATTTTTATCTGTATTGCCTGAAACACAAGTTTTCATTTCAATAATGTCCAACTACGTGATTTTATTGATGTGGCGCCTACATGGCACTGATGTGGCGTGCCACACATCAGCGCTACATAAGTAAAACAACGTAGTTGGATATAATTGAAACGAAATCCCGCGTTTCAGGACAAATTGAATAAATTTGAAATGTTTATGCTTTTGTGAAACTTTCATAAAAGATTTAACATATTTTAATTATTTGACCTAATTATTATATGTATAAACTTTTAGAAGTAGGAGTAAGTTCTATTAAAATTTGAAATATATTCAATTCATTTCCTTGAAAAATTCTTAAAAGATATAGTTGAATCATATGAAAACCACATGTTCAAAATATTAAGTCTTACCATTGTGCTCATAAAAGAAATGTTCAAACTATCTTTAGAATAATATAAAACTAAGTTTCATTCACAAACTTTTTATAAACATATGTTGTAATTCATCACATGTTCTGTTTTCAATTTTGATTGATAATTTGCGTAACATATTAGGAAAATTACCATTTACATCATAATTTTCAATATTTTTATAATATTTTCTTTTTATCTCTAATCTTTCAATGACTTATTAATAATCTAATAAAACTATGAGAAAATAGTATTTTTGTAAAAAAATTTAAAAATAAAAAATTTTAAAAAAATCTCTAAATACTATGTCAGTGATTATAAAACTAGTCTAGACCAGCTGGTTGAACTGATTTGGGAATCGGCTAACAAATCGATCTAATTTACTCTAAAAATTAAACATATAAATTGAACTGAATTGAATTATTGGTTGAATCAGTGTTGACCAAGTTGAACCTGTTAGACATTATCTCATATTTTAAATATATTTTTAAATAATATTTCCTCCGTCCTATTTAAAAAGTCTCATTTGCTTTTACACACTGATTAAAAATACATTTATTATCTTTATCTTTTCATATTTTCATGTTTTGCCCCTATTAATAATAGTAGAATTTTATAAAATTCCTTTAAAATGGCTAAATAAAGGTTAAAATAGGATATTTATTGAAAAAATATTCTAAATATGAAAATGAGACTTTTTAAATGAGACATGTCAAAATAAAAATATAAGACTTTTTAAACGGAAAAGAGAGAGTAATTAATTTAATTAATTAAACCGATACTTAAACCAATTGAATTGAAGACTCATGGTTCTACTGGTTCGGCCACCGGTCCGAAATTTGTAAGACCCTAGTCTATAATGTTTGGACAAGGCGAAGTTGTGATAGACGCGCTTATGAAGGAAAGGTAGGGAAGAATTTAGGAAGTTGGAAGATGAGTAATTAATTGGGGAAAGATCGAAAAGTCAAAGAGCCACAGTTCTTTAAACGCGCTTGGATAAGCGTGCCATAATCACCGTCGGATCCAGAATATGAAACCAAGAGTTGACCGACACGTGTCAGGTAATATTTCTCATTATGACCTGACTGACTTTGCATTTTGTTTTGTCAACTCGAGGTTTCCCAGGCAATATAGCTTCAGGATCTCAACATTGACTTTTAACCAATCCAATTTTTCATCTCCTCTCTCATTTATTTACCATATGAAATATTTGTTGCATACATTTCACATAGATTAAAAACATAATAAATATATCTTGATATTACTAAATAGTTTATATTAATAACTACTCATTCCGTCCCAAATTGACAACCACAAATTTTAAGAAATTGTACTTATCAAGATAAAATGAGTAAATTTATAAACAAATACCACACTTACCTTCATTTATTATAATAGCAATTTTGTCTTTTAGCATCTTTTGTGTTATTTTCAATGCATTCAACTATAATTAATGAGAGTATATATGACAATTAGTCATTCAAGCAATAAATTACTGCCTATAATTTGGGACAAAAAAAATGCAAATAGTGCTTATCAATTTGGGACGGAGGGAGTATTATTTTTTTATATTTGATTAATCTTTTTATTCTTACTAAATTATTTATTGCTAGGATAAATTTGAAAAATAACAATAAATGCTTTTTTGATGTTTTAAATATGACAAATATTATGAATCAAAATTATTTTCTAAATTTGATAAATATTATAAACCGGATGGAGTATTATACTCACTTTGTTTCAAATTAATTAATAAAAAAAATAAACAAACAATTTAAAATTTAAAAGTACAAAAAAAAGACAATTTAAAATGATTATAAATATTTTAAATTTATTTTATTTAAATGATATAAATAATTTTATAAACTAATAATTAATTTTAATATGATTAATTTTTTTAATATATTTTTCTATAATTAATAAAAATACATTTAACTATTAAACACTCAAGTAATAAATATATAATTTAAAATAAAAATAGACCCTGTCAATTTAAAACAGAAAAAATAGACATTATTTAAGAACAACCAACCAAAATATTTATTTAATTATTATTTCTATCTCCATTAACACAAAATAGTAAAAATTATAAAATTACAACTTTATTAAATATATGTGTGTGTTTTTTTAAAAAACTAATTTATTTTATTTAAATAAAATAATATTTTAAATATTTTTTTATCATAACTGATGGATACCGAATCCTATTCTACTTATAATGGAGCCGAGTCGCAGGAGATCTATTCTCAGACGACACCAGACTCCCGTCCAAAGGGCCGAATCAATCGGATCCGCCTTGACTGGAATATATCATTCGACATCATAAAGACCGAATCCCTGAGGACTCGGACAAAGCACGTCGACCCCGGGATTCGGATAAGATCACCAAGATCTACGCATATTCGGAGTATCTGTCCTATTTGGATACGAATTCTAACTTAGGAAGATAACCTCCAACTCAGGAAGACGAGACTATTTAGGAATATCTTCCTAAATAGGACTCATGTCTCAATACGGAAGGACACTCCTAATCAAGGTTAAACCCTACTAAATAGGAATCACTTTCCTACTACAACACTACTAGGTATGCAATCATCTACTATATAAGGAGTCTGAGGTATGCCTAAAAACACAACTTATAACAAATACAAGTATTCTCCCTTAAGCCTAAACTGACTTAAGCATCGGAGAGCTAATCGGACAAACTGTCCGATTAGCCATCTACACTGTTTTGCAGGATTAATGCCGTCGAGATGCCGGAATCCATCAATTGGCGCCGTCTGTGGGAAAAGCTCAACAACTTTAAAATCAAAGGAGCTTTTCTCGAACTCAAATAAATTTTCATTGAAGGATAGCATCTGACGAGATTAATTCTAAAAGAAAATAAACAGATTTAATGGATCTGCTAAATCAGAAGAGGTGAAAAATACTGAGCATTATCGTTGATTAAATATAACTGGTTGGCTGAAAAAATTAATCAGATCAAAAGAAAAAAAAAGAAGAGAGGAAGCACACAGGTTAAAAGAATCAAATTGGTGGCCAAGATATAGGAAGCAGGAGAGCAAAAGAATTTGATAAATATGAAGCAGGCAGGTCACATGGCCAAATCCAAAGTAAAAGGCAAGTAATTAAGTGTAGCAGGCAAGTCCACGGTAATTGCCAAATTAAAAAGGCAATGAAGTTCGGCCATGATTAAAGAATTGGAATGGCCACTTTAAACTTTTGAAGCACGTCAAATTAATGGGTGAGACGGTGTTTTGCTTGAGACACTTATATCTCGCTCGAAATACCATGATAAAAATTACGGAGAAGCAATTTAGCTAGAGAGTTTAGAAAAAAGTCCAATACTGCATCACGACAAAGGATTTTCCGGCATCACCAAAATTACATCGAAATTGACGAATTGGAGATATTATCTTATTATCAACGGGAGTTAAATCACGATAAGTTTTCACATACTTTATATTATATTAAATTAAGTTCAATGTTTTTTTTTTTGGAATAATGCATGATGAACTTTTTCATATATCGTGAAATTTCGCATGCTATATATTAAAATTTGGTTATTGATTTTGGTTTCAAAATCAAAGAAAACTATGTAATAAACTATTATTTTAGTTTAACTCACACTTTTATATGACTATATATATATATATATATACATATATATATATATAAAGCCAAATATGGCTTAATTAAGAAGAGACTCGGCCAAATAAGGCTAGGCCAAAAAGGAAAAATCAAAAAGAACACCAAAAAGAATAAAAGGAACAAATCTCGAAAACTAGGCGAACAACGCCCGAGAGGCAAAAAGCGAAGTAGCCCGAGAGGCGAAGCCTGAGAGAAATCAGAGACGAAAACAAAAAATTGAAGAAATGGTCCAAGGACCGAAGGTTAAGATGTCCTAGAAGTCAAGGGAAGAAATCGTCCTAGAAGCAAAAATAAAAACTGCAGAAATGACCCAAGGACCAAAAGACAAAATATCTCAGAAGGCGATGGAAGAACTCGCCCTAGAGGCAAAAATCAAAATTAAAAGCGACACAAGCATGTAGATGAGGAAGAAGTTCCGGTCCGAAGCAAAAGAAAAATATCAGAAAGAAGAAGGGTGTAATACCTAAAAACAACGAAGCAAGCAAGGAAAACATGAGGAGACAATCCCAAAAAGATCACAGAGATACAATCGGAAACGATGAAAACTAAAATGAAGCCATGAGCGAACCAAATTTAAGAAGAAAGAAACGAAGGCAAAAGAAAGGAAAGAGCAAAAGTAAAAGAGCCCCATAGAGTCAATCCAAAAAAAAAAAAAAAAAAAATAGAAAAATAAAGGCGAATCCTCTGAATTTGCACATCGTAGCAAAACCACATATATAGCGGAAGAAGTTATGGAAGAAAATGTAGTCAAGACACTAAAGAACATCAAAACTGAAGAACTCAACCTGGACGACGTGAAATTGAAGTGCTCACCCCTATCAATGCAATAAAAGGAAGAACGAAAACGGCCCAAGAAACGAAAAACGAAAACATGATCTAAAAAACGGGCATAAATACCCTTTGAGATCGGTGTATTTGTGGGGGATCTTGAAGGAAGAGATACAAATTACACGAAGAATACGATCAAGAAAAGAAAAAAAGACAAATAATTAGCGGAAGCAAATAACGCAGATTTAAGAAAAAATCCAGAAAAAGAAAATAAAGCGAGAGATGGTGGCAACAGAACTCCTACAAGGAGTAAAAGAATATAGAAAGCATAACAAAAATCGGTGGCAAGAAAAGAAAAGAAAAAAAAACATAAAGACTGAAAGAAGAGAAGAAACACGAAATCAAATGAATTTTACCCAAAACAATATTGAAGATGGAGAAAGAAATCAATAAAGAGAGCACCACTTGAGATAATGAAGAACGAAGCGATGTAAAAATAAAGAAAAAGACATTGGGCAAAACGAATGAATAACCAAACAAACTTCGCCAAAGAAGAATCAGCCAAGGTTTAACCAAGAAGAGACTCGCCTTAATAAGGCTCGGTCAAAAAGAATAAACCAAGAAAACAACAAAAAAGAAAATAAAGCTTGACAAAGATGAATCATCCAAAGAAAACCCCCAAGAGGGACGAAGAAGATAGATTCGTTTGAACCTTGAAGAAAACCCCAAGAGGGAAAGAAGAAATAGATCTGACCGAATCTTGAAGAAAACCCCAAGAGAGAAAGAAGAGATAGACCCGGCCGATTCCTGAATAAAAACCTCAAGAGAAAGAAGGATGAATAAGGTAGAAGTCAAAAGGCCCATCATCAAGTATAGACTTTTTGTCATACCCGATGGTGCCAATCGCCCGTCGTCAAGTATAGACTTTTTGTCATACCCGACGGTGCCAATCGCCCATTGTCAAGTATAGACGTTGTCATACCCAATGGTGCGAACTATCTTTAATTCATACAACGCGGCAAAGCATAAAGGAATTGGAATAAATAAAGGCGAAACGCCAAAAAACTAGAGTATAGATTTACTCTAAAATAAAGACGAACACCCAAAAACCAGAGTATAGATTTACTCTAAAATAAAGGCGAAACGCCCAAAAATCAGAGTATAGATTTACTCTAAAAATACAAGCAAAATGCCAAAAACAGAGTTTAGATTAACTCTAAAGGCGAAATATCGAAGATCAAAATCAACTCGAAGCAAGATAAAGCGAAAGGCGAATCAACTAAATAAAGCAAAATAAAGCGAAAGACGAAAATGCCAAGAAATAGAGGAATGCGAAAGAAAGGCAAAATGCCAATCAAGAGAAATACGAAAGAAAGTCAAAATGCCAATCAAAAGAAATGCAAAAGATCTCAAAACAGAATACCGAGTCTAAAATGATTCGGGTAAAAACAAGGTCAAGTGCCAAAATAAGAAGACTCACTCAAATCAAAAGAAATAAGGCTACATGCCCAAATCAACGAATCATAAACAACTCGTCCAAATCAGAGGAATAAATCTTAGTAAGGAATGCAGTCCACCCGAAAAGAATTAAAATCAAGGAAAATCGACGAAATAGATTGAATGACCTGATCTCAAAACGGGCATAAATACCCTATGAGATCAGTGTATTTGCGGAGGAGCTTGAAGGACTCATATCTGTCCAATGAAGAAAACAAAAGGAACAAAATAAAAAATAATTGCAAACAAGAAGAGTCACCTCGAAGAAACAATTACTCATTAAAAGAGTAAACATCAGCTGGAATAAAAGACTTCGAGTAATGAAGATAAAGACAAGCACAAAGAACACAGAAATGTTGAAATCCGAAAACCAAGAAAAGAAGAATGAACATCAAGAATAAAGAGGAATAAACGACTTAAAATCACAACCAACGAAGATCAAACATAGCAAAACAAATGGAAAATAAGGAGTAATGCAGCAGTAAAGAAGAATACACAGGAAAAATGAAAAAGAATCGGACGAGTACTAAACAAAAAAGGTTCAAAATCCTGAAATAAAAAGAATAAGGTTTCGCGCACAAAAGAAGGTTCTCCCAAGCTGAGGGAACACCCAAAGATAAGGGTTCGCCCAGTACAAGGGCTTCGCCCAATACAAGGGCTTCGCCCACTAATGAAGATTCATATAGTATAAAAGTTTCGCCAAATGATGAGGAGTCGCCACATGAATTTTGCCTATAAAAATATTTAAAAGAAGACAATAAGTCTCACCAAGAGAATGAGTTTCGCCATAAATAATCGCCGAGAAGGATCTCAACAAAGAGGAAAAGGATAAACAAATAAAATTCAAAAGGCCGATAGATCGAATCACAAATTGATTGGAAATTAGAAGACAATTGAAGAAATTTCAAGAACATAAAACAATCAAAATATGAACAAAGGAATACCTGGAGATAAGGCATCAAAATAAATCAACGAGATTCACCAAAAGTCTCGCCAAAAGAAGAAATCAAACACGAGAATTAAAGATTGAAGATGAGGCAAAGCTACTTTCGGACAACCAAGAGTAAAAGATGAAAAATGAAACAAATACAACAGTTTAAAGACAAAGGAAGATAGAACGAATGGATACATGTCCTACCTTCAAAAAAAAAAAAAAAAAAAATGAATAGATGAACGACACATGACGAAAAAGGAGAAAAACTGGAATCTTGCTCGAAAAGCAAAAAGGAACTCCGGAATACAAAACGACTCGCCTCAAATAGAGCTGAAATACTCCAAGGCATAAAATACCATGACTTCAGCTCACTTGCGGGGGGGCTAATGATGGATACCGAATCCTATTCTACTTATAATGGAGCCGAGTCGCAGGAGATCTATTCTCAGACGACACCAGACTCCCGTCCAAAGGGCCGAATCAATCGGATCCGCCTTGACTGGAATATATCATTCGACATCATAAAGACCGAATCCCTGAGGACTCGGACAAAGCACGTCGACCCCGGGATTCGGATAAGATCACCAAGATCTACGCATATTCGGAGTATCTGTCCTATTTGGATACGAATTCTAACTTAGGAAGATAACCTCCAACTCAGGAAGACGAGACTATTTAGGAATATCTTCCTAAATAGGACTCATGTCTCAATACGGAAGGACACTCCTAATCAAGGTTAAACCCTACTAAATAGGAATCACTTTCCTACTACAACACTACTAGGTATGCAATCATCTACTATATAAGGAGTCTGAGGTATGCCTAAAAACACAACTTATAACAAATACAAGTATTCTCCCTTAAGCCTAAACTGACTTAAGCATCGGAGAGCTAATCGGACAAACTGTCCGATTAGCCATCTACACTGTTTTGCAGGATTAATGCCGTCGAGATGCCGGAATCCATCAATAACCTATCTATCGTTGGAACTGGATTGGAACGCCAAGTGGCTCTAGATTCGGAGGTTCATTATATAATATTTAATATTTCCTTCATATAATAAAATAGAAAAAAATATTATTTCAGTGTGTTATATAAATAAATTTATCATTTTAATTTAAGAAACTGAAATTTGTAACTTACTGATTCCATCTTAATTATTAACCGAAATAATTACTCTCTCCTTTCAGTGTATCTTCATGGTGCCAAAAATTTAATTCTTTTTAACTTTTTGCAAATTTATTGAAATCATTCAAAATTTACAATACTTATCTATTTTTTGAATCAATTCAATCATCCAAATTGTTAGTTGAGTTTTTATATTAACTCTTTAATTAGCATATCAGTTTTTTAGAATTGTAAAATTTAGCTCCAAATTAAAATAAATCAGAAGCTATGTTAAACTTCAATTTCTAATTCTCTATCCTTCAATGGTTTAAGAGAAAAAAAAAGGCTAATTTCAAAATGAAAAAAAGAGGCTAATGAGTCTTTCATTTAGGTGAAAGATTGATAAATTAAATTGATTCAAAAAATTTGGATACAATTACAACGAAATTATCAATTTTAAATAAATTTATTAATTTAAACGCTTTGGATCAATTTTTTTAAAAAGTTGATTTTTTTGACTTTTAGCATCATTAAACTCATTTTTTATGGAACAAAACATTTTGCAAAGAAAAAAAAAACAAGAAAACAAAACAATCCTTGAGGTGGAAACTAAGTTATCGACAACTTCATGCATGTTATAATCCCAAATTTCTAAAAGCTGATCCCCGCAGAATTTTGATCCAAATTCTCTCATCCTCGATAACAGCTGAATAGCAAGGCCATAGGCTAGTTTATTTGCTTCACAAGGGATCTTCCTCCATTACAACTAATCAAAATAATAAACAATAACCTTGATGTTAACCAAAATATCACTGAGCTTTGAGATGACAGGCCACTCTATGCAATTATCTTCAAGAAAGAGCACTCATGAGCTATTTTGAGTCCTCATAAGAGAGCTTCATCTTCAACCATAATGACCTTTGAATCTGCCAATTTCTTCACACAACCTGTCAGCAAAACCTCTTCTGCACAAACACGCCCTACACAGCCTATACCTCAATAACCATATTTGAAATTGCCTTCTTTGTATTCAGCTTGATCCACCCATCCTCAAGAATAGACCTAGACTTCAAAGCGATGTTGAGCATTTTTGAATTTGAAGCATTCACCTGCTGTAAGTCATAAAAGGTTTTGTGGCATAGTCCTAACACAATGTCTCATGGCATATTATTTTTAAAGCACAGTTGGTTGCGAGATTACCATACCAACTAATAAAGATACCATAGATACTCAATAGTATCTTTGTCAAACCAACTCCAATACTGATTTGCCCAAGCTAGGAAACCCTTATCTTGTTATTGATTCATATCGAGACCTAACGAGCTAGAAAACCAAATTCCACGCACCCAACTAGACTTTTTAAACATATGGTCCAGATATTCTCGACAACCACATCTCGAACAGGTAGTGTCCCCCAGCTTTATGGTGGTGAATAACACTCTTCATAGGCAGACTATTCCAGATCACAGGCCACAAATATTAAATTTTAGGAGGAATATTCATTTTCCAAATGATATTCTCGGTGAAAAACATTCATGTACTTGCTACCCTAAACGATTCAAGAGTGTCATACTCGATAATCTCCGGGTTGTAAGCTCTCTTCACCGAATAAAAACTATTTTTTTGACTCCGGCGTTTCCTCTTCCAATTTCGGCATTTCTTAAAACCAAGTCTCTTATCAAATTCTCGAACTACTCTGCAGCTCTAGAGTGACCTTATCCAGATACGATTTCCGAAGAAAACACTGGAAGTCTTGTCACGTCAAAATTCTATTTACCTGTAAAAGGGAATATCAACAGGGGTCAATATTGAGTGAGTTTACATAATTACTTAGGAATATTAATAAAACATAAATTGCATGTAAAAAATAGATTATGCAACCAGAAAACCGATCCAGATGAAACCCTAAACATCACACCCTAATGGGTAAAACTATAGTATGAACCACAATATATCACACCATAGTTTGATACAACAATTTAGACCGTGACATGAATCACTACCATCTCAAATTCTGAACTGGGTATCTAGGCTGTAAACAAGTTACTGCCACCTCAAGACTACCCATTAAGTCAGGGTCACAAACATTAATAATTATCCATACCTCGATAGATAATCACATGCTTAGTCTACAGTATCGGTATCTTTAATCACACAGCCTTATTGCCGCTCAATAGGTAGCATGTTTCAATATATCTATATCGGTTTCAAATCGACTCAATGCAATGCGATTTAAATAACATTTTTAGTTATAAACATCTTGGCATCAATATTCAAAATTAAAATGCAAACTCACAGAACCGCTATCCCCAAAATAGGATTTGAATGTCCCCTACTCTGCTAGTCCGGTAGTCCTCTAGCCCATTGGATCTAGTTGGAATTCAATTGTTAAAACACAATTCACATACGAATACTAACTCTAATGAGTAGCCTGTAAACCCAAAGCATAGTACATAACTTTAAACTTGGCTCAGAGTTAAATACCTCGTTTAACTTTTCAAATGTCCTTGTTTATGTTTACGGTCCGTAAAACTCAAACTCAAAACTCAAACACTACTTATATGCACGTTCGTGCGTCCTTGTTGCACGTTCGTGCATCCTGGTTGCACGTTCGTACATCACTACCGTGATGCACGTTCGTCCGACCTTTCTGCACGTTCGTGCAATCTTTTTGCATGGAATTTTTCGAGATCGAATGATTAAAGGAATAATGGATTAAATTGGACTAAAGAAAAGTAAAAAGTATGGAGGTGGCAACTTTAATGATTAAAGGCGACACTTCGCCATTAATATATATATATATATATATATATATATATATATTATTTGATTTAAACTCAGCAAAAGCTCATTTTTAGCTAGCAAAATCGTCATCTTTTTCCTTGGAACAAAGAACATACAAAATCTTCCAAATGCAATAACTCACTTGTTTTTGATCCGATTTAGGCGATTCTTGCGAAAAAGAAAAGAGGAGATCAATATCAACTAATCTAGCCCATCAATTCAAGGAAAGGAGCTCGAATTTTGGTTAGTTTTTCAGAGCTATATTGCTGTTTTGGGTTTATAATAAATTAAGATTGAGTTTTGATTTTAAAAGCTTGTAGAATCTTCGTTAGTAATCAGAATTGCGTGATTCTCACTGCGTTGGAACAAGGGGAGGATAAACTACTGATTTAACGCTTCAATTCAAGGTAATTTTATGCATTTACATTTAGGGTTTAAGGGCTTAAGGCTACACTATCGATATCGGAAACAGAGGTTACTGAATGGCCTTAGGGCCCAGGTTTACGTGCTACACCGCGAAAAAGAAGTCTGATGGGAAACAAATTGTTTTCTAATATGAGGCATAAAGATTCGAATGACCAGACAGCAAAGGAATCTACGTCACTTAATAGTGGGACATCAAAGTCAGCTCGACGTGTTCTAAATCTTAATGAGAATGATAGAAATGTGGTTGAAGCAAGGGTTAGCAAAGAGGTTCAGCAGAAGAGACATGGGATGAGGAATGAAGGCAATGAGGCTAGCAACCATTTAGACGGTGGTGGAAGAATGAAAAATTTATTGGCTGGACTGGTTGAGGTTCGCATACATCAGGTTCAACCAAGTAAGTCGAATAAAAACAATATGGAGCAAGTAGTACTCATTAGTCAAGGGAAATCTGGTAAGAAGGGCGGTAAGGAGGGGTTCTAGACTCGCAATAAAGGAGGGAGACCAGCTGTGGTGGTAGTAAATGACATAACGGGCAAAAAGGTCACTACAAAAAGAGTCCGTAGTATGTTACAAGGAGAGGATTCAGACGACCTTTTCTAAAAGAAATAGGTTTGAAAATATTGAGATAGCGACGGAGACTGACGTTCAGTCTCGCCGCACGCAATGAAAATCATAAGTTTGAACCTCCAAGGATTGGGGGATCCTTGGACGGTGTAGGCTCTTAAATTATTTGTCAAGAATAATTCCCCTGATATTTTTTTAAATGGAAACTAGATTAGTTCAAAGCGAATTCAATAGTTTCATTAGATGTTTTGATTCCTTTCATTCTTTTGTTGTTAACACAGTTGGTAGAAGTGGTGGGTTAGCCCTGTTTTGGAGGAAAAGTTTCTACCTTCGTGTTGAAAATTCATCTCGCAAGCATATTAAATTTATAATAAATGATTGTTTTTCAAATATTAGCTGGAAAGGAGTAGGAATATATGGGTTGCCTGAATCCCATTACAAAGCTCAGACCCGTGAGCTTATAAATCATCTCCGGTGTGCGACAAACCAAGCTAATATTCTATTTGGAGATTTCAATATTCAGTTATTTCACGATGAAAAGATGGGCGGTAATATCAGTGTGCAACGGGATCTTCATATGTTTAAGCAAGCAATTTATTTTTGAGAATTTGAAGATATGGGTTATTCAGGGGGCGTTTATACTTGGTCCAGCAAAAGAAACAATGGAAATTTTATTCAAATGAGGCTTGACAAGTTCTTGGCAAATTTGTAATGGAAGGAGTGTTACCCGGATTGGAATGTGTCTCACCTGTCGCGTTATAAATCGAACCATTGTCCAATTTTATTGAGCACTACTACGCTTTGTTCCTCTTAGATAAGGGGTGGAACAGCCGTATTTTTCGGTTTGAATAAATGTGGATGGCTGACGAGCATTTTGATGAAGTGCTTTCCTCAGCGTGGAATAGGAGCTTTAGTGTTGCTGATTTTATGTCCAGGATGGTTGCCTGCGGATGTAATCTTAAGTCTTGGGCATCCCATTAGTTTGGAAACATTAGCAAACAAAAGAAGGAGAATCTGAATGAGCTGACCTTGCTTCAAAAGAGTTTCGATCAGGAGGCCAAACCTGGGCTGATTGCGATGGTTACATCTGAGCTGGACGACCTTCTTTCTAAAGAGGAAATCATGTGGAAACAACGTTCTCGGGCGGATTGGTTGAGGGAAGGCAACATGAATACCAAGTTCTTTCACAATAAAGCGTCTAATTGTAAAACGAACAGCTTTATCCAACGAATTCGAGATGCTAGCGGGGATTGAAAATATGGCACGGATATTCATTATGTGATAGAGTCGTACTATAGAGAGTTGTTTTCTACATCAGGTCCCACTAATCAAGAACGAGTTCTAGAATGCATTAACTCAGCCTTAAGCCTGAGCAAAGTGCTAAGCTTCAAAGACCGTTTTGAGAAGAGGAAATTATAGTAGCGTTGAAACAGATGGGGTCTCTGAAGTGCCGGATCCTGATGGTATGCCTTCTCTCTTTTACAACGCTTACTGGCATGTTGTCGGCCGTGATGTTGTTAAGTGCGTGATGGAATTTCTGACTACATGTGTTATGCCCAGCCAAGCAAATCATGCGTTCCTCGCCTTAATTTCGAAGACTGTTAATCTGGAATCCATGAAGGATCTTCGTCATATAAGCCTATGTAACATTATCTATAAGCTTATGGCTAAAGTTATCGCTAAATACTAAAAGGTGTTCTCTCGGATGTCATTGATGAATCTGAAAGCGCTTTTATGCCAAGCAGATTGATAACGGACAATATCATGATCGCTTTTGAGATGTTTCACTCTATGTCTAAATGATCTCAAGGAAAAGCTGGGACGGCAGCGCTTAAATTGGATATGAGAAAAGCTTACGATAGGGTTGAATGGAGTTTCATTGAGTTTGTTTGAAAAAGATGGGCTTTCCAGCACACTTCATCAAGCTTATTATGGTCTATGTCTTGTCAGTTTTGTTTACATTCTTAATTAATGGCTCTCCGCTCGGTCTTCTCCACTCACAGCGGGGGCTTCACCAAGGCAATCCCCTATCCTTATACCTCTTTCTTCTTTGCTCAAAAGGCTTCTCTGCTCTTATTCGGCGTGGAATTCGGGATAAAGCTATTTCATGCGGACGCATATGGAGAGGTGGACCATGGGTGAGTCATCTTCTTTTAGTAGATGACAGTGTCTTGTTCATCAAAGCTACTCTGCGAGAGGGTCAGGCATTGAAGGACATTATTAACACCTATGAGTTAGTCTCCGATTAGGTTATTAATATTGACAAATCCGAGTAGTGTTTTAGTGTTAGGGTCCCTCAAAACAACAGAGACGGACTAAGAGACTTGTTGGGTTTTTGGGTTGTTGAGCGTTTTGAGAAATACCTTGGTATGCTGACTCTGATTGGCCGATCAAAGAAGCCTATATTTTCTTTTCTCTGTGATCACCTGAATAAACGAGTTCTTGGTTGGAAGGAGAGTTTCCTATTTAAAGCCAAAAGAGAAGTTCTTATAAAGTTGATAGCCTAAGCAATCACAACATATATAATGAGCTGCTTTTCGCTCCCAATTTCTTTCTGTCACAAAATGCGTCGAATCATATCCAATTTTTGATTGGGTGGATCAGATGTCAAGAAAAAGATCCACTGGGTTGATTCGGATATGTTTTGCTAGTCAAAAAAACATGGTGGTTTAGGCTTCCGAAACTTCCATGCTTTCAATCTTTGCGATGCTCGGAAAACAAGCCTGGAAACTCATCCAAGAACCCCATTCGTTGTGTGCTAAAATTCTCAAAGCCAAGTATTATCTGCAGGTTGACTTTACTCAAGCTCAGTGTAGACGGGGATCGAGTTATTTATGGCAGAGTATTATGAAGGGGAAGAGGGTCCTTGCTTCAGGTTTGGCTTGGAGGATAGGAAAATGTGAATTCGTCGATGTTCTTGATGACAAATGGATCACTTTAGTCAATTTTATGAAACCAGTAGGAATGATGAATGTCCCTGTCGGTTGTTGGGTGAGTTTTTTCTGAATAACAATGGTGGATGGGAGGAGAATAAACTGAATGCTTGCTTCTCTCCGGAGGATGTTGCAAATATCCTTAAAATCCCTACGAGCAAGAACCTACCACTAGATAAGCTCTTTTAGGTTCATAATCGACACTGATATTATTCTATAAAATCCAGGTATTACCAAGCTTGAAAAGTTCTTAATATGAATTTGGCCTCTCCATCATCAGGTAACACTAGTAATGATCTGTGGTTGAAAATCTGGCGGTGTCCTACTCAGCACAAGATTAAGCATTTCTTATGGCGCATTACTCATGACACTTTGCCTTGTAATGTGAAATTGTCCTCACGGGTTACTAAGATGCCCAAGTTATGTCCGAGATGTGGAATGGAAGATTAATCTCAGCTGCACGCTCTTAAGGAATGTGAGGCTGTCCAAGGGCTTTGGCTTCTTTCCCCTTTGAATCTTCATGTGGATAATTTTGTATTCAGGAACATGTGTGAATGGTTGAGTCAGATTTTCAATTCCTTTAAAGAGGATGAATTTCAGTTACTTATCCTCAGCCTCCTCTGGCCCATCTGGTGTGACCGAAATAATTTGGTTTTTGGCAGTAAGGGACTATTGCCGGTGGCTCTCTTCAGGAATGTGGTTCCCATGCAGAATGACCCTTCGGCTTCTGATCGCACTTCCAATGTTCTCAGACCAACAATAGTTCAACAATGGAGCCCCCCACCGGTCAATTCGATTAAACTAAACGTTGACATGGCTTTATCAGCTAGAAGAAAGCTCTCTATTATCAATGTTGTTTGCAGGAAGTCAAATGGTTTCGTTCTTCGTTGGGGGGTTAGAGTTTTATGGGATATTATGGATGTGGAAAACACGGAGGCACAAGCTGTTCTTTTTGGACTTAGTTAGCAGCTGACATCCCAGAAGAGAAGTTGTTTGTCGAATCTAATGCTGCCAATGTTATTAACAGAATCAACCATCCTTCCAATGCCATCGATCCTATTCAAGCTCATTATCAATGACTTCCTGGACGTCAATGCTGCTAGGAATGTCAGTTTCAAGCATTTTAGAGCACAATGCAATCAAGATGCACACTCCTTAGCTAAATGGGGCATTTTTTCGGTAAAGATAGTATGTCTGGCGGTGAAATTTATTTTCCGGTCAATAAACTTGTTAATTGCTCTCTTTGATTAATAAAGTTCAATCTTTCCTCTCAAATAAAAGCTAGAAAATCGTCATCGTCTTCCTTGGAACAAAGAACATGGAAAATCTTCCAAATGCCATAACTCACTCATTTTTTTATCCGATTTAGGCTATTCTTGCGGCAACAAAAAAAGGAGATCAATACTTACTGATTTAGCCCATTAATTCAAGGTAAGGAGCTCAAATTTTGGTTAGGGTTTCAGATCTATATTTCTGTTTTGGGTTAATGATAAATCAAGATTGAGTTTTGATTTTAAAAACTTGTAGAATCTTCATTTGTAATCAGAATTATGTGATTCTTGTGGCATTGGAACAAGAAGAGGATAATCTTCCGATTTAAGACTTCAATTCAAGGTAGTTTTATGCATTTAAAGTTAGGATTTAAGGGTTTATTGGCTATTCGTGATTGATGAATTGATTTTAAGCTTAGGTTGTATGTTTGAGCTGAAAATCATGTTTAATTGCCATGAAATTGTGAGTTTAAGCTGAGTTTGATGGTGAGATGTGAGATTTATGACTACGGCTATGTTTGAGTGTGTATAGAGTAAGGTTTTGGTGTCTTGTGGATGGCCGGAGATGGAAGGACTACGCTGCCACCGTGCTTGGCCGTAGCAAGGTGGAGCTGGCTGGAAACAGCCTTGGTTCGACGCACCGGGGCATGGATATAGCTACTCCTGTCCTTGAATGAGCAAGGGAGGGAAGTAGAAAGGGGCAAGGGCTGAGCTAAACCCTCCCCCGTAGCTCGAACACATTTCGTTGACGTTTGACGCGACACAACGAACTAGAAACCGGTTTTGACGTAAAATGAATTTGAGACAAATGTTAAATACGTTATTGGTTTTAAAGAAAGGTTGTCGAATTGACAAGATTACGATAACATGAAAAGTATCGAGTTAAAGGTTTATGTCAAGAGTAAAAGACGTCAACTTAAGTTTATAACTTAGGATTATTAGATGTGATATACGTTTATTGAATTAAACGTATTTGATTGTGTTTTGTGACAGACGTATCAACGAGCTACAAGATTGACAGTGTTGGCTTAGAGGGGTTCAGGCAATGAGTAATTATCGTGATGTTTGGATAGCAAGTGGTTAGTATACATTACTCTTGCGTGTTATTATGCTATAACTATATGATTAAATATTTTATATAAAATACATCGAAGAAAATAATAGTTTGTTGTGATTTAAAATTGTACGAATTAAATGGTTATTATACCGTGAGATACACGACATATAATTTATTTTATAGCTAAATATAGTTATATACATATATAACGTGTAGTTTGTATTAGTATGTAAAGTAAATATATGTTGCTCGATTATAATATTTGTGAAGGCAATAGTTGTAGATTGATTGTTTTGTCGCCAAACAATTTGTAAATTTGATGTTGGATCGATTTGTGTATCATTTGCAGTTTGTTTATAGCGTTCATGAATATGATTTACGATCCGAAGAAACAACTACCTATTTGGTGTCAATAGGTTGTGTGTTCACCAATGTCAAGTCGGTATTAGAAAATTGAGTTAGACTAACTCTTTGCATTAGACAAGACATTAAACTAGGTGGAACTATCTCAGGACTTGTGTGTAGTGAGTTGAACTCGGTCAAACTATACCAGGACAGTACCGTTTGGTATAGCTTAAAGTCGATCGATTATCTCGGGACCATACCAAAAGGATTTAAGAAAATCTCTTTTGCTCGTTAAAACTAGAAAGTGCCTAGTTTAAGACCGTTTCAGGATTAAGACTTCATCCGGATCAAATATTTGTTACATAAATAACTAATGTATTTTGCTTATATCATTGTTTTAAACCGCGATGTTAATTTTATAATGCCGTTAGTAACGTATATCTCACTCAGCATAGTTTGACCATGTTGTTGTTAAATATTTTCAGGTACCTAGAGTTTGATAGGCAAGGATCCCTGACCTGTTTTCAGGAGTCTTCTTTTGGGCATGTATAGTGCACAGTCTCGGTTAGAAATTGCAGTAGTTGGTTGTCAGTCGTAGCCGTTACGGCAGGATGTCCTATGGTTTTGTGCACGATTATTGTTATGT
This sequence comes from Mercurialis annua, assembly GCF_937616625.2. Lineage (NCBI taxonomy): Eukaryota > Viridiplantae > Streptophyta > Magnoliopsida > Malpighiales > Euphorbiaceae > Mercurialis > Mercurialis annua. Next base: position 48,322,558 of record NC_065570.1, on the reverse strand, counting down.
TTATAGATTTTGTCAGCTACGTCGGATATAGTTTTGTGTCATAGGGCTAGTTAGCCGTCACGTGATGTAAATACAATAGTTATGATTATATATAGCTGGGCTAGTACGTACGTGGTACGGAAGTGAAATGCCCTCATGTTTTGTATCGATTGACTAGTGTAATTATGCATATTTATGTTTGCTTCCGTTTGTATGATCGTTATTTGTCAATTGTTTGCGAAAACGTTTTAGTAATTTTTGGGCTTGCTACGGGTTTCCACTTCCATTCTCTAGCGCCGGTCTCGGCTCAATAATTTGGATCGTGATATTTCCCCTCCTTTTAGCACTCAGCTAATTTTGTATATTGGTTTGAGTTTCTTGTCATCCTCTTTAAGTAGGACTTTTCCGATTATTTTTTTTCTTACAAAAATGTAAAACTACAATATTTCTTCTGGTATCGGCTTGCTCCGGAGAGGCGGCGAGGTTAAGAATTTTTTTAACTCTTTGAATGCTTCTTGGCATTCTTCTTCACATTATCACTTCTGCAAGCCTTTGAGGGCTTTGAAGAATGGGAAATATCTTTTAGGGGAGCAGGATATGAATCTTTTGAGGCTGTTGATTCGCCTGTTAAGTTTCTGAAATTTTGTTTGAAATATCCGGAGGTGTCATGTCCATTATTGCCTTTATTTTGTATGGGTTTGCCTCGATTACTCTTTGGGACATCATATATCCCAAGAATTTTCCTTCTTCGATTCTGAATGCACATTTGTCTGGGTTGAGATTCATTCCGTATTTGTTCAAGATCTAGATGGTCTCCTCCAGGTCTTTTGGTTGGTCCTCCGCCCTCACGCTTTTATTATCAAGTCGTCTAAATATATTTGAACTCTTTTTCCAATCTCATCCTTGAACATGAAGTTTATGAGCCTCTCGTATGTGGCTCCAGCATTTTTCAACATGAAGGGCATTGCGTTATAGCAATATGTTCATCTGTCGGTAACAAATGATATTTTTCCTTTATCTTCCTCCTTCATATGTATCTGATGATAACCTTGTGCCGTATCAGCGAGGCTCAACATAGCGTGTCTTGCCATTGAGTCAAATAGTTGATCTATGTCCAATAGCCGGTAGCTATCCTTTGGACATTCTTTATTCAAATCGGTGTAATCTACACACATCTAATTCTTTCTATTTTTTGCTTCACAATCACCATATTGGCGACCCATTTAGGGTAGTAAACTTCCTTGATAAATCCAGTTTTTGTAAATTTTTCTACTTCGTCAGTGATTATTTTTATTTTTCTACAGAGAACTTCCTTTTCTTTTACCTTATTGGCGTCACATTTTCATACAGGTTAAGTTCGTGGGTGACGATATGCAGATAAATCCCAATTATTTTTTAGACCTTTGAGGCGAATGTCTCAGAGTTTTTCTTCAAGATAACAATAATTGTTTCTTTAATTTAGGGACTACTTTGGCCCATAGGTCTACTTTTTTTTCTTCATCCAGCTCCATCTTCATCTTTGGGCTCTTAGCTTCGTAGTTTTTTTTTTTTCAATGTCATGGTTTAATATTTTCTCGATTAAAAAAAATTTCAAATGATTCGGTCACTAATTTACTATAGAATTGTTCGGCGATCTCCTAATTTCCTCGTATACTGACGATTTCTTTGTTTGTTAGTATTTTTATGGTCAGTGCTTTCACACTGGTTATAGCTGCTGAATCATGGAGAAATGGTCTCCTCAAGATGGAATTATACAGAAGATCAACATAGTAAATGTTGAATAGTGTCGCCAATTCTTAACCTTTTTCTCTTTGTCCGATCTTCATCATTAGGGACTTTTCTTTGTCCGATCTTCATCATTAGGGACTTTTCTCCAGTTGGAAAGATAGGCGATCCTCTGAATCCTGTTAACAAGATTTTTACTTTGTTCAATTTTGTCGATTTCCTTCCTAGGCACTCATATGCCTTTTTTATCATTAAATTTATCGCACTTTCTCCGTCTATTAAAATTCAATCCATATTCAAATTGTCTATAATCATTATAACCACCAGCGCATCGTTGTGTTGATTTTAACGTTTTCAAAATCTTTCGTGCTAAAGGTCATTGACGGGAATGTTATTGGTTCAAATTATTTCATCTTGTGTTTCTGTTGTTGGTGATACCCTCTAGTTATCACGTTGATTTCTTTTGTTGGTGGCAGGTTATTGTCAAGATGCTTTGTTCCTGCCTGAGATTGGGTTGCATGGCCAGTTCTCTTGGAAATCATCCTGATCAATAAATTTATTTGGTTCGCAGAAAAGCTTCTTCAATGAAGTTTTGTTAAGCTTTTCCATTGACGGCGTCAACTGATAGATAATGTGCTACAATCAACGATTATGACCTGCAAAACAAGGTAAATAGCTAATCAATTGGTAGTTGTCCGATTGGCTCTTCAATGTTTAAGTCAGTTTAGATTTAAGTTGGGAAAATAGTATTGAATGTAATGTGTAAAGGCATTCCTCGACTCCTTTTATAGTTGTGAGGTCTGACCTGATAGAGTACTTGAACAAAAGTGATTATTTTAGGAAGTAGAGTTGAAGTAGGAAGTAGATCCCTACTTTGTATCGTAATCTTCGGTTCGATCCTAAATAGAAATGTCTTCCCGTGTCAGTGTTTAACTCCGTTTTGGAGACTATATTGATATTCACATAAGATCTGATTTTCTATATTCTTTCCATGACTATAGCGTTATAGTTGACTTTGAATTCGATCACTGTGTATTTTCCGACTCCTATGAGGATTCCACCAACATCTGCTAGGGCAAAGTCCTTATGCGCGAGCTCTTAGGCAGACAAATCTCTTATGATTCGGCTGTGCTGATATGTATTTCTAATTAGTTTCGGGCGAGTCATGAGGTAGGCTTTATTGGCCGAACTCTCGTAGAACTCAGCTCATTATTGTGGTCTTGATAAAACGTGTTTCCATCAATTAATAATAATTATAATTAATTATAATAATTAATTATAATAATAATTATAATTAATTATAATAATAATAAAAATAATAATAATAATAATATGGAATTAATGATTGGTATATGCATATACCGACTAGAAGATGATGTCTTTATAACATTTGACTTGATAACTTTATAAAATAACAAAGGTTATTCATGAACACCTAATTCATTTTCCCCCTTCTCTACCAAATTATATAACCTTAATGGTAAAATTTATGAAATTGTGAATTCAAATCTGGTCCCATACAGGAGAGGTTGATGGTTAAAACTTTCAAAGAAAAGCAATTTGAATTGTCCAATCACTCTATCGAAAAATAACAAATATTATTCATATTTTTTCTTTATAATCATAAATAGTAATATGCCACATACTATTGAGTATAGTATAAATTGTGTATTATACTACATTTTTTTAAATGTAATAGTGTAGATATTGGACAAAAGTAAAACATTATATAATAGACCCAACTACCATATGCAACATGATGATCTATATTAAAAATTGAAATTCTAGAGTTATAATTCAAAGCTAATGTAAAAAGAATTATGTAGATCAACCTAATCCATCATCTCTTACAGCTTTTTAACTCAAAAACATATGCTTAAGTATTCTCATTTGATTAAAAAAAAGTCTTCTCATTAGATGACATGCCATATATATATTTTACTATGAGGCAATTAAAAAAATAGTTAGACATGATTAATATTGGGTATGCATCTGATCAAACTGAATTAAACCATATAAAATTCTATTTTTATATGTGTCGGGTTATACCTTCATCTTTAAACATTTTCTTTGATTCGTGGAGTATTATTTCGAGCAAGAGATACCGTCCTTTGTGGCAAACTATTTGGATGTTTTGTGTTTGGGAATTGCGAAAAGCACATAATAAGAGGGTTTTCAGACATGAGCAGACGGATATTGATTCTCTAGTTTTCCTGGAAATTTGCAGGGCTGTAACTTATTACAAGGACAACCATGCCGGTTTTACTTATTCCGCTATTGATGTTTTCAGAAACTTAGATTTTTTTCTGTAACTCTTTTTAGCTTTTTTGAGCTTTTTTTGCCTTCCACTTTTGTGGTATAGCTTATAAAATCATCATTTAACAAAAAAAAATTATATTTCTTTTAAAAATGCATCAATTAAAAATTGAAACCAATTGATTCGTCTGGCTGTTTTGATTCGATTTGCTATTTCGTTTCGATTTAAATAAAAAATAAACTATGTTTTTTATATAAAACCAAATAAAATTGTATTTAAAAAAATAGAATTTAGATTAAATCAAACTAAATTTATCAATTTGGTTTTTCCTCGTTCCTGATCCTAATGGTAAATGCTTTAAGCTACATAATTGCTTCCTACACTACTAAAAGCAAGAGTTGGAGAAAAGCATTCCAATATATAATTAGGCATAACTTGATCAATTAAGCGAGTAAAAAATTATTGATTATAGTTTAAAAGGAACTAGGTTTTAAGAAATTAAACAAATAATAAAACATAAATTCCCATTTTGATAATGATATCCCACTTGAGAATTTTCAAACCCATAATCATTCAATAAAACACAAGTGGAGAAACCTTCCAAAAATCCCCACCATCTCCACAATCTGAATTCAATAATGCCAACATTTGTAAATTCATCAACTTAACCATGGAAAAAAAATTATAGCACAACAATGAAATTTTGTTCCCCACTAGCCCCTTCATGCACTGAAATAGGCATGCGTGGGGTGAAATATGGACTTCCCTAGTTATCATCAATTACAATAGACCTCCAATTACTCATTAATTAATAAAATATAATTTAAAGGTAAAACAATTTTACATAAGTATATTTTTAACCAAAATGGTGAATAAATCTTTAAAAATAATATGTGATATTCTGATCCGTCAATTAACTTTCAACTTAAATTTATTTTCAAATACATGATTTAAATTTTTTATCCACATAATTCTTTTTAAATTGAAATAAAAAAAAATAAACATTTATGAAATTAGAAATAAATTATAAACTATAAAAATAAATTTTAAAAAAGAAAAATAATAGTTGGATATGTTTATCACAGTTATAAAATTGACAAATTAGATTGTCATAAAATATTTTAAAAATATAGTTATCATTTTAATTAAAGATATTGATATATAAATTCCGTAGCTCGTCGCTACCTATTACACAATCACATTTCAAATACGTTTAAATCTAAAATACGTATAAATAATATTCATAGACCTAAATTATTAATTTAGGTTACTATCTTTTAAATCCTATGATGGTTATATTAATCATAACCAACTTATACACTTTATCTCGACGTATCACATTTTCTATGTCAATCTCGCATTTTGCGTCAATTTTAAGCTTACGTTTTAAATTTAAAACGCTTAACTCATCACTCGATTTCCTTAGTATTTTATTTGTTTAAAAAAGCCTTTGCATATACCATACACATCCATTTACATTGATTAAAACCTTAACTCACTCATTCATTTCAAAAATCATTTTTACGTCGAAACTGAAACTAGCTCGTAACGTTTAGCGGTTTCATCAAAATTCAAATATTGCATAAACCGCAGGAAAGGGTTGGCTCATCCCTTTCCCTCCATGGCTGCCCTCCCCTAGTTTGGTAAGGGGAGGGGCTGCTTCAACTATGGTGCAACGCACCATGGCTGAAGCAACGGAACTCCACCATTCTTCGGCACGATGGTGCAGCAAGTCCGGCGATAAACGCCTCCGTACAGCCATCACCTACAACAAACTCTCATATGCACACCAAACCCTCACATAAACTCATGTCCATCCATGGCGAAACTCTCATTTCTCATCAATCAATCCATGAAACTCGGTTTTAACCATCAATTACAACATACAACATCATTTCTAAACTCATAGTAATCATCATCATAATCATTCAACTTACTCAAAAACTGAAATGATTAGCTTAAGAACCCTACTACCAAGATGTGCTTAGGAACCCTAATACTAAGATAAGCTTCTTATCCAGAATTGATAGGCTATATGCGTAGTTAATCTCTTCCTCGTTCCGTGGCTGAAAGAATCGCTCAATTCCATTGAGAAACGAAGAAGATATGATGATTCTAAGATTTGTGCATTTGGTGTTCTTGATGAGAGGAGCTACGGGTTTTTGGCTCAGTTGAATGGAAATGAATTGTTGACTTAAAAATCATTTCCTTTAAAATAAAGGTAAAAGTCTCTTTTTGGTTTTCAAAGAAATTGACTTAAACCGTTCGAAATTCTAACTTAAAAATTGCTCAATTTCACCTATCGAACTCTAAATCTTTTAGGTCCAATACATTTCATATTATTTATTTTTAAATAAATAATATTAATCTCATATCTTATAATTTCACTTTCCAATACCTTATTTTGGCAATATTTGCACAAAGCGCTCAATTTCAAATTTTTAGCTAACTTGCACATTTTCTCATTTTTTCGTCCAACTTCCATTTTAATAATTATCGATAACCATTTTATCGATATTATTTTTATAAATATTAATTCCCAACTATATTCTATTTAATTTCTATTTTCCGGGAATTAAAAGCTTATTTTCCAATTTTGGGCTAAAGTAGACTTTTAGCCACTTTCTCAAATTTATATCTTTAACCCAATTTCATTTCTCTTATGGAATATTATTATTGAAATTTTCTTTATCAAAATATCAATATCGACCTACCCGGATCTTCCTTTACGTAATTACTCCGGTCATTTCTTATTTTTCTCATTTTAACCATTTAAAATGAGACTAACCGCTAAATTTTAAAATACCCAGACTCGAGGGTGTTACACAATTTGCCAAACAATGAACGTTGGTTACTAACATTGCCAAGATTTAAAGTTCGTATTGTAATTACAAATTAGGCAAAGTTCGGTATTTAATTTACAATTAACCCTAATTTAGTTAATAGTCACTTTAATCCTTCATTTCTTTTACTTTTACTCTTTTTCTTTTTAACTTTTCTTTTATCCAAAATAATTAATTGATCACTTTATTTCCGATATTTACGTATTATTTATAACAAAATAAATAATACGACTCCAAAATATAATAATTCTCACTGATAATCTTTCATCAATCGATCTCGATTATTATATTAATTATTCATAATAATTAATAATACGAGACTTTAAACTTCATTTTATACTTTTCTCTTATACTTTCCCTTAGTCCCGATTCCCCTCCTTTTATTAAATTCTAATATCAAAATTTCCTTATTATAATTTCAAAACCGACCAACTCGGGTCTTATATCACTCTGATAATCTCTAATTCTTGTCGCTCCGGTCGTTCAAAAGGAGACACGTTGCCCACTTTAGCAACGTCAAATTTACGAGATATTACAGTTGTTAAACTATCTACTGTTTGTTTGTATTTATCGATAGAAGTTTCTAGTAGTTGGATTTTTAAACAACCGGACGTTTCAAATGCATTTATACGTGGTGATTTGGACAAAAATGTGTACATGGAACAACCACCGGGATTTTTAAAATCTACAAAGGCTGATTATAATTTGCATCTTAAGAAATCTTTATATGGTCTTAAGCAGGCTCCAAAAAATTTGTTTTGTTGTTTAACGAGTGCTCTTTATTCTATTGGTTTTCAAGGTTCAAAACAAACTTTAGCTTATTTTTTATACAATAACAGTCAATTTCATCTTTATTGTCTTATTTATATGAATGATCTTCTTTTCATGGGCAAGAATTCAGTTATAATGGAGCAATTTCTTACAATTTTGAAATCTAAATTTGTCTTGAAGGACGTGGGTAAACTTCATTGTTTCTAGGGGATTTATGTGAAACACCTTAATGATGGCTTATTTTTATCTCAATCAAAATACATTTTGAATCTATTGAAACGGGCAGGTGATAAATCACTAGAAAACGGGGATGATCTAACCAAGTTTCGATACCTGGAAACAGAGAAAACGAACATCAAAAGAAGGATCAGGGCGTTTAGTCTGATGCTCAAGTAAGTATTTGGTGAAGAATAAGAAGAAGTAAGAAGAGAATAATAGAGATAAAAAAAAGTACCTTAAGATGTTAGGATAAAGTGATTTATATAGTTTTCTTTTTCTTCACTCGTACTTCCAAAGCGAGGTGTTCCCCTAAATAATAGGCTGAGTTGTCCTTTATGTTATTTTGGTAAGAGAGATGTGTGTGTATAGCGCGGACGGTGTGCTGTTGCGTATCTTCTCTTGTCAAAAAATCTTATGTGGTCCCCTTATCTAACATGACATTTCTAACTTTCTTTGCAAGTAATGTGATTTATACCTCAATTTTGTTAGTGCACTTAATGACTTTGGACCAAGATAAGGCTTAAGGCAATCCTGGAGTGAAAGTATCCTTAACCGAGATTGACATTCTCATGGGCTAAAGGGCTTGACAATACCAATTTTTTAGAGTTGGTCATATTTGTATCTTTGGAGGTTGCTTCTCCCCTACGGAATTAGCACTAGCCTCTCCCTAGAGGTCTTTGGATATTTATGTCCGAGGGTGGTATTTTTCTTTTGTTTTTTCAAGGTAGAGATTTACTGAATCTGGTACTGAAATATAACTTCTTAGCCGGGGTTAGTAATATGCTACGTTTTAGCATAGTATGTGAAGAGGTGATCTAATTTGGATTTTAGGCGCCTCTTCTCTTCATTTGGTAGTTATCATTTTCCATTTTCCAGCTTTAGATAGTATTTTATGATTGTTTCATTTAATTGAAGACGCCTTTTATCTGTTCATCGCGACTCTTGATTCTCTTTTTATAAACTATCTTCGTTTTCTTTTCTTCTCTTCTTCTATTCTTCTCATTTATTTAGTGTTTCTTCACAAAAAATTCTAATTTCTTTCACAAATTTTTGTCATGTTTCGTTGTTTGTATCTCTCAATTCATTTCCTTAAATTTCTTTCAAGTAAGTGATCTCTTTGCCTTTTCAATTTTTGGTAACTAGAGTTTTTGTGGTTTAATGTGCATGTTTTTGTAGATCTGAATTTTGATGTAACGAAATAGACTTTTCCTGAACTTACTTCGTCGTTAATTTTTTTTGGTTCTCTGTTTTTTTTGTGATTTTAGTTTTAATACTTTGGAATTCCTTATACCTTTCAGGTTAGAAATCAGGCCTCCAAAAATAGTTATTGATAGAAATAATAAAAATGTTAATTCTTGTTGTGAGGAAGAAAATATTGTTGTGAATCCTCAAGAACAAGGTCAATGTGGGTCTAGTCTAAATGGGTAAAGCACCTCTAAATACATTGAGAGGTTGTGGGTTTGAACTGCGTCTCTATAACTAACAACTAATAATTGAAACTATCAAGAGTAGTTTACCATTTTTGACTAAAAAAATCCTCAAAAAGAGAGGGAAAAATCTTATGCTCGTTCTTCCTTTTGTTCTCGACCATTATCTGGGAAACCCACTGATGTAGATTGCAATAAACTTAAGATGTATAAGGAGAGTTTCAAAATCCTTGAGGAGTTTAAACTGATTGTTTCAAACTCCACCACTTGTGTGTGTTTTATGAACAATCGCAGTTTGACATGACTTTCTCCATTTCTTCTCATTTCATTACTCTTAGAAACTATTATGGCGTTCTTTTGAGCCAGTTTCATCAAAACGGCCTTCACCATTTTGGGTGTTTTGAATATTTAGGGTTTTTAAAGTAACACTTTGGTAATTTTTCATGTCGTTAAATATGTTTTGGACGGAAGAGGTTTGCAGATCAGGCATACCTATCTTGAGGGATTTGGTAACTGTTTTAAAAAAAATTGAGGATTTTGTAAATGGCTCTAAAGTCAGGAGACATTGGTGATTATTAGTCTAGTATATTGAGTGTATGTGTAGGTCTAATTTATTGCAGTAAGGAAATTAATTTGATTTGCGCAATCACAACGTTGTTGGCCGAATTTGAAAGTCAAAAGTTACTAAACTTGATGACCAAATTTAGCAAAATGATTCAATTCTCCATTTATTTTTTGAATTCTGCTGTCTTGTAAAGACTTCTCTATGTTCAATTAACTTCATATTCAAGTTCAATAGTTTAACAGTTCAAACAAATTACCATGTTCAACTCTAATTTTCTAGGAGAAAAATGAATTGGATGCCAGTGAAAAATAACGTCATAAAGACATTATATATTGATTCAATGAATACCTAAAACAAAGACCATCACATAGACTCATCATTGGATTTGGGCTGAGTGTCCGTCCAGCTCATCCAAATCCAATTCATTTGAATTGGGCCTGAACACTCATTTCTTTCATCAAGTTTGGTCCAATTCAACCAAAATCCGTCCAAATCTAACCATGGACAAATATATCCTGAATCTACCTAGAGTATATGAATTTTGTCATTAAAATGTTTGATTTGTTTGGTTTGTAATTCATAATATAGTAATGGGTTATCTGTATAAAAAATGTGGCTCAAATACAGTATTTAAAATGTGGCGCTTTGCATTCTAATCTTTATAAAACTTTTTATCCTACAGTCCAGTGTTGTTCAGAATGTTTTTTCGCAAAAACAATATCATCTTCGTCGTTTTGAGCGACTAAAACAACATCAGACTAGGTATTTGCACTATAAAATGTCAAAAAAAAATATGAAAGGTTGAATTTGTTTATGCCGAAAAGTAAAATATTGTATAGAAAGTTTTAGATAATATGATTGCTTAGTTAGGGAAAAATGCTAAAAATTAAAATTTTATATATGTCTAACATATGAGTGACTCATGATTATAGACTTTTTTTTTAAAAAAAAGGTTTAATCATATAATCGGTTTTCATTTTCATCATAAATAATTCAAATTCTTTTCCTCTTTTCCAATAATTTTAAAAGAAGTGTAATCATTACAAAAATTTACATTTTTGACTTTTTTGTGATTTAATTTTTAAAATCGTCAATTTTTTTATTTTAATTGTAGTTATTTATATACATTTGAATAAAAATATGCCCTTCATATTTAAAAGTTTTGTGATAAATACAAATTGGAATTATATGAAGCAATATGAAGACCATATTCATATATAATTTTTTTTCATTTTAATTTGAACAAATATATACAATTGAAACTGAAAATTTAAAAATTTGGCTAAAGTTGATGATTTTCAAAGTTTGAACCATGGACAAAAAAGGGTAAAATGTATAGATTGGACCCTCTCATTTGGTTCGGTTTTAAATTTGAACCCTAATGAATTGTTTTTCATGGAGGTACTTAATGTTATAAAAAAAATTCACATCGGACCCCTTCGAACCTAAAATGTCACTCGTTCGTTAGTGACTGGCCAATTCAGCGCTAGCGTATTTGGTTCGATGGTTCACATTGGCCAGTCAGTGATACATGTATAATTTTAGGTTTAGACGGTCCAATGTGAAACTTTTTTGTAACATTAAGTGCCTCCATTAAAAAACTTATTAGAGTTTAAATTCAAAAATGAACCAAACGTGAGGGTCCAATATGTATATTTAGCCAAAAAAATTGAAAAATAGAATAGATTTTAATGACTAATTCTAAAATAATATTTGATATAAATACGAGACTAAATTTTTTCTTTATTATTTTTTCTTTATTAAAATAATATATTAATTTTATGTGGAAAATGGCTCACCTCAGTTTAAGTATCATCCACTCTCATAAACCAAATAAGCTCATTATCTTACAAATATCATTACTTTACGGGTGAAGTCAATTTTAATCAATAATTTTATCACGACCCCAAACTCATGAGTGAAGACCGAATAGGAGTGTTTGCTCTGAAACTCGTAATAAGTCTAAAAATCTTTACAAAATTTTTGTGTTTTGAAATCATAAAAAGGTTTGTAACTGCTTTGTAGAGATATTTGAAAACCTTTATAAAAAACGCGGTCGTAAAACCATGATTGTTTATAGGAACTAGAGCGTAAACATCAATCTCATATGACGCACCTGCCCTGTTCCCAATACAATGCTAAAATGTTAAAAACGTTAAAATAATGTAACACTTTAAACAACTAGTAAAATTATTTTAAATAAACATGCAGCTTTTAAACATAAAACATATATAATAGTTCCAATTAGAGTTATTTAAAATCAAGGTGAACTGTAAACAACTAGACAAACTTCTCGGTGACCAACTGTAGCTCCATAGACAAAGACAATGACTTCCAGAATTATGAATGGAAGCCTGATCACATCATACTTCTATAAACATGAAAGAGGAAATTATCAAAGGGTCAAAAATATAAATATTTCTGAATGAGTTCACATTTACTAATGAGTATTAAATAAAGTAAGATCACATATGCAAAAAATTTCTATAGACATAACCCAATATTTGATCTGATAGAATCCCTATTCCCAAAACAAACACTATACTCGTATCACAAACACTAATACAAGTGTCATATTTCATATCATTCATTGTGGTACGGTCCTGAGATAGCTCTACCGAGTTAACTGACTAACGGTGAGGTCTCGAGAGATTTATGTCTCACCGAGTTAACCATGAACCATACTTTAAACCCAAGGTATGAGTCCCAAGATCTCTACCGAGTTAATTCACTAGATACAAGTCCCGAGAATTTACTCTACCACCCAGCCTCAACCAACTTAACCTCGTATCTAACAAACGATGTCCAACTCATACTATTACGGTTCACTAGACAAAAACATACCTATTAGACTTTAATCAACACCGGTGATCACACAGTCCTATGGACACCCAATCGGTAGTACGTTTCCTCGGATATATACTGGTTTTCATACTACCATACGAAATAACAATATAATAATCAACATAGATAATACAATATAATATGTGATGCATTTATTGTAATATAATATACTAAAAGCTTTTAATATTAATACGCAGAAGTAAACTTGTATACTCATAGAACCCGCTCCCAAAGATATATGATAATTCCATAAAACTTGTTACTCGTCAAGTTCAGTAGCTCGCTGGCTCGTCAGATCTATACACAATTAGAATGTTATTCACGTTTCAAGTATAGACTTTCTAAGTCTAGATTCTACACACAAACATAACCTCTAATGTTTACACTAATCCCGACTTAGGACATCTTGTTCAAACTTTATTATTGTTCTTGGTATAGACTTACAGTCCTTTTGATATTAATCGATTGAATAGTGTATGGCTTAATTAGAACATCATATCATTTTAATAAACCTATTATCTTTAAAAGTCTAAATTCTTTAAACAATTTGAACGTCTTAGTTTACGTTGAGGAGTTTGTTGCATTGATAGTCGAATGTACGAATCGAAGCAGTGACAGAATGTCCAAACACCGGCGACACGGTGCCGGTGTGCATCCGGAAAGCTCTGGTTGTGCGTTCGCACAACCAAGGGCTCGATTCCCCGGGCTTTCTAACCTGCTCGCATGTCCAAAATGCTCTGAATAACAAACCGGCATCCAATCTAACTCAATTTTAAAATCAAATGTTAAAATCGATAAGAATTTGATTGATTCGATATGATTAACGTTATAAACTCAAATATAGTTGAACACCAAATTCAAATTAACGGTTCAAAATTTGAGTTAAAATCGAGAAATCAGACTAACGGTTCGAAAACCCTAATCGCTATCCTCTGCTCGTCAAAATAAAGAAGAAATGAAGTTATTCTTCATTTTAAATGAAATGATTTGGTTTATATAGTTTGGCTAAAAGCCGAACTAGTCCTTAGTGACATGCACATCACTTTAACCTAAATTCTTAATTATTCGTCTGTAACAATTACGAAAATAAATTTCAAATTTCATGAAACTTTACCCAAAAATTCTAATAAATATAAAACGAATAAAAACATAACTTTTATTCGCATGGGACTTATATTTTATTTTAAACAAATCTTTGAAGATTTATTGAGTCCAGATTACTCCCACTTAATATTAAAACTATGTCCAAATTTTATAAAGTTTTGACGATAGTTTCTTAAAATTATTGCGCGAATATTAATACAACAATATTTGCTTGTGACTTATAAATTATTTTATTTTAATTTATAAGCTTTTTCTTAGTCCCGATCACACCTCACTTATTAAAATTTAAATTCCCAAAATGTTTAATAACTATAGACACATTTTTTCTGGACATGTAAAAAGTGAAAAAGGACTAAAGCGTTCAATGGTGACTTCCAGAAAAATTTGTCTGGGTGACTAACTATCGATTTATTTGTTTGACTTCATGCTGGCGTAATCAGTACACAGTTGTGAAGAGGGATTGAAATATAATTAGCCGTAAATATACTATAAAATCGAAAGAAATTGTATTCTAAGTCTAAAAAATGGACTAATTGCAATAACTTAAAAGTTTACGGGCCAATTTGCAAGTTTGATATACTGAAATTGACCATAACTCAAACCTTTAGGATCCTGAAAGCCATTTTTTGACACTTTCGGGGAACAAAAACAGCTTTAAACACACTTCACTTAGCCTTAAAGTATTAATACGAAAATAACTAATAAAATGGAAGTTAAGCTCAATCCTAACTCTAACCATCTCATCACTTCACTCTCTTTCATCATTCTTGTATATCTAAAACTCTAACTAATAAAATTCTAATCTAACTTAGACTCTAGGAAGCCTAATTCTAATTTCATCCCTATAAATAGAATCCCTATAGAGTCTAGCTAAAGGTCGGACCGGTAAGTAACCAAGCATTAGTAAAGCAAACCCAAACCCTAAAATTATATAGGTTGATCGAACCCTTCACACCACACATACACAAACACTAGTCACTAAAACAAACGTGAAACGCTACAATCTCTCAAAGATGCCCTATAGCTTATTGATTTGAAGTTGGATTCCACATCCGGATCACTAGAAAACGAGCCAAGAGAGAATCGACACCGCCGCCGATTCATAGTGTCGTCGCCGCCAATGTGGAGTGGCACCTAGTTCATCCTCTCCTCCCTTCCCAGGATCAGTTCCAAATCCTTCTGACTCCATTTCGATCTTAGTTTCATGTTTCCGGGTTCATTTGAACTCAGAATTGGTCCCTGTTTGAGCCCACATGTATGGATTTAGTTATAGAATTATATTATCTATTGTAATGGATCAAACCCAAATTTTTTGGGTCTTTAATCCCACAATTGTAACCTGCCAAGTCAACCGAGCCCTGAAGCCCATAACCGACAAAACTAGCCATTTTGAGAAGGGATTTCGGGTTTGTTTGAACTCGGAATCAACCGCGGTTCAAACCAGTGGATCTGTGTCGACGAGATGAAGAACTTCTGTGTTCTGCCATAGCTCTGGTTCCGAACACAACGATGGTCAAATCGCATCACGTGCCAAGCACCTGGTCTACAAGGTTAAAAAGTATTTCTAACCTTGTATGTTTATCACCTGCGTAGTGTGTATATTGATAATGTTTAAAATGCTTTCCAAAAGCATGTCAAATCCAAATATTAACAGGCTAAAGGACTAACCACGTTAACTTAGTAAATCAAATCCAACAAATCACCTAGACATCTTAGGACTGCCAAGAAAAATATAAATAGAGGTTGTATAGGTTATTCAAGATGACTAGATAATAAAAGAAATCACACGTATGAATCCGGTTTTTAGGCTTTATGCATGCAAAACGATCCAAACCGGCACTTATATGACTATTTGATAAAAATCGTCATGTTTAGATGTATGCTTAGGGGTAAGTACTATTTTCCTCACATGTCAGTCCATATTAAGTCACATGCGGATCTATGTGTTTATCGCTTTATGACTTATTTAGCTTTCCAGCACTATATCTTGTGGCCTACCATTGAATGTTGAGATGAGATAATCGAATATGTCCAGTAAATAAATCACTAACTGATAAGCCAAGCATACGAGTCTCGGGGAGGTCCACAAACCCGGTCTTTTGGTCCGATGCACGATAATCTTACCCATAAGCGAGTAAGGTTATCTAGTCTGTATAAAAGGCATTTCATAGTTAAACAAGGTGGAGACTCCATTTTAAAACATTTCCAGATCCGAAGTTAGCCATAAGCCTGGGCAAGCGACCCCTAAAACTCGCTCTTTTCCCAGTGGCGACTCCATTAGCGATGATCAAATTGTTTTTTAAACATAACCAACTTAAAATGTCTTCAAAGTATTTTAAAAACAATTTCCATGGACCAAAGCCGCATGGCTTACGCCTTCTCTATCTCTACTTTATTTACCAAACATATTTGCACATGTTGCATTGCATTAAAAACTTTCTCTTCTCACCTATTTTTTAAGAGTCCCTTATCATCCCCGATGCTCATAGCCGATCTCACGTCCCACTGTCGCACTCAAACATTCGGAACGTCTTACGCGGAGTAACATCACTTACAGCCCAATACCTCGATTGCTTATACTCATGATTGAGGAGACCCATCAAATGTATATTTGTCTGTGGGGACCTTAAACCAGTTACTATCAATACCCATCGACTCAACCCACATGCTTTCCAGCTTAGACACTGCCCTCAAGGAAATCACCCAGTATAATGTGTGTATTTGAGGCATAAATGTCAATGGAAGGATTCCAAATCCATTTTATAAAGATTATTATTTCAATCTCAGTCTTAGGTCAGGCTTAACAATTTTTTATCAGTTTTCAAAATCAGATTTTCAAAAACATCATGTTAGCCATACCTATTTACCAAATCTGATCAAGTAAAACTCTTTTACTTGGTCAAAATTCTAATATCCAGTTCAATCAAGTGTTTGTCCACGCACTTGAATAGCTGCCAGGCTAAATCACTTCCAATATTTAAAATTGGACCGCCAGGTCCAGTTTCCATGTTTTCACACCTTCAAAAGGGGACAAACAAATCTTACATTTACTATTCTCGCTTATCTGTTTAGAACTGCTAAAGCGAGCTAGCATGTATACGTTTACCTTTGCATTGCAATGCGAGGGTCCAGACAAAAAAAATCTTAGGAATGAAACCTCGCCCGGAATACGTGTGTGGGAGAAATAAGGTTGGAAGGAACATCATGTCTCTATGATATCAAACTGCTCTATGCGATAAATGTTAAGTGCTACGTGCTACGTGTTAAACTGACCAGGCATATCACACATCTCATGCATCTAGAATGCCCTTATCACATACTAATCCCTTGTGGATGCAGCCGCATACATGCATCATGCACTAACCAATTGTCTTGCATCCATTCTACTGACTGCTCTACTGGGTACCCATCGAACATCAAATATTCTAAGAAACCCGCCCAACAAATTAGAAAAGAGTTCTACCAAGTCTTCTATGACTCTAGCATCAACGATCAAGACAGCCGACAAATCAAAAAGTCTCCCACGACTCTAGCATTGGCGACCTAATCGGCAATCTAGACAGCCGACAAATCAGAAAGTCTCCCACAATTCCAAAATAGGCAACCTAGACAACCGACGAATCAGAAAACGGTTCTACCACAACTCCAGCATCAGTGATCCAAAAAGTCGATGAATCGGAAAAGGGTTCCACCACAACTTCTACATGGGCGATCTAAACAGCTCGACGAGTAAATTCAGTCCTACCACGTCTTTTGCGAGCCCAGTATCAACGATTTAAACATCTCGATGAATCAGCTCAGCCTTACCAGACATATGAACGATCCAAACATCCCAAAAAATCTTCATCAAGTAGAAGCTTTTGATTAGTCAATTCAGCCGGAATAAGAATCAACACAAGAAGTGCCAACGATATTTCAACCAAAGAGATATCACCAACGGTCATGATCAGCATGGATCGGCCATGAAATCTTTCCAGAATCAACCTAGAAATATTTATTAGTGCCCCCACAGGCTTTTCAAAAACAAACCCGTTAAAACCATTTGACAATCGACAAACTCATCATAGATGATCACTAATGTTGTACATCCCGTCATGCTCGGGGGTATAATATTAATCAAATTAGCAGTCTAGAAGTTAATCAATCACGCATCATGATCTTCACAAGTAGAAGCTCAACTGCTATAACTCCCAGATTGAATGATAGAAATCCATATACGACACATGGAATGACATAGAAATTCCGTCCAATGACCCTCAAAATAATCGGGTGGAATAATGGAGGCTTCAACCACCTAGACCAAATGGAATAATGGAGGTTCCAGTCTGTCCAGAATGGAACATCAAATATTTTAACTACCAAGAATAATCAAGTGGAACAATGGAGGTTTTAGCTTTCCAGAACAACCGAATGGAAAAGCATAAGTTTTAGAAACCCAGAATAGCCAAATGGAACGACGAAAGTTTCAACCATGCAGAATAATGGAAGTGCCATCTTTCCATAACAACAGAATGGAACATTAGATGTTTTAGTAGTAACATAGATGGAACGACGAAAGTTTCAACCAGGCATAATGATGGAGGTGTCATTTTTCTAGAGCAACCAAATGTAACAGTAGAAACTTCAGTGATCCAGAAAGCCAAATGGAACGGCGAAGGTTTTGACCAAATAGAACGACAGAGGTGTCATCTTTCCAGAGGAACAGATTTGAACAATGGAGGTTTCATCTTTCTAAAGCAACCGAATGGTATAGCAGAAGGTTCCAGCCATCTAGAGCGGACAAGAGTAACGAAAAAGGTTTCAAAAAAGCCGAATGAAGCATCAAAATTTCCAGGAAGACTTTATCGCAGACATTTCATCCTTCGAAAGTGATGATTCAGCCCACGTTTAGGGCAGTCAAAGTTCTGTCAACTCACAAGACAAGGCTTCCGGCATTCCCATTTCTGCATTTGAATATTTTTTAACAATTTATTAATCTAATGAATTCAAGTTCTAGAGTCGATGATAAAATTCTACTCATTTATGTGATGTCTTGACTAACATGCATGTTATTTTCAAACGCCATACGTGCATGAGTGATAGATCGAGCTATATATAACCAGCATATTCGATGTCTGGTATAGGAAAATGATAAAATCAAAGTCTAGAGATAATCTTGTTTCAATAGTTTCTACCCCTGAAAGGTGAGGGAGTGAAATTACAAAAGAGTAAACTATCTCAAAGAACCCACAAGAACCTCTCAGCCAAAAAATATAAGGCGAATACAGTATGCTAGAAAGAAAAGGGAAGCACTCAAACTCAAAATCAAAAAGGTAGCCATACCTAAACAAAAAAAAATATTGCAAAAAGCAATCAGGTGCCCAGACGACCATCTCAGAGTGTAATAAATGAAAGGAGGATATCACTAAAATCCTCCCAAGGATTATAAACAGTGCTACAAAGTCTTACAAAATAAAAGCAAGAGACAGGTAAAATACTCAATCATGAAATTCTAAAAGAATTAAATTGACGACAGAGGTATGATCGCTTGAAATAGAAAGTATCTCAATTAATGCACCAGATATTCAATGAGCCAGTAATATATATCTTCTATCAGGCATGCATATTGAATACTGACCAGCATATGTACCTAGAAAGAACAGACAAATGACCATAAATTCTAAAAGCACAATCCATGAGACAATGGGACGATAAATTTTATCAATAAGTTTTGCAATTCAAGAATATTCTTGTGTTGAAATGCGCATAAACTGTTATATAAACAGCAGTCTGGTCCTGGCAAACTAGAAGCAGAATCTAGAACGAGCAAAGCAAGCATCCAGACTCTTCATTGAATCATCTAGTCTCCTAACCAGAAAACTAAATGCTTCAATAAAGGGGTCAAGCCATAGTCTAAAATAGACAGATGATAAAGGCAATTCCACCAAATGCATGAAAATTGGTGCCGATTTTTGCAAATTTCAATGCTCCGGACAGGCGACCAGCCTCCACAATCAGAATATGCTTCCATAATCAGCATGGGCGTCAAGCCTCCAAGTCCATAATCATAATAGATGTCTAACCTCCATTACCAGAAAATCCCAGAATATGCGACGTGCCTACACTATCCGTAGACGGAAGTTCAGATAGTAGGGGGAATCAAAGTCCTCAAAACAAGCGACAGAGCTCTACTATCAAAAGTATCTAGATTAGGCAACATTGCTCCACTATCTAGAGACGAAAATATAATAGTAAGGGGCAAACCCAAATGACATGGGACACCAAAATACTCACTAGAGTCAAACAGGGGGCATCAAATCTCCATCAACTAGACAATTGGGGCCATCAAGACTTCATTGAATATATAGCAAGGGGCATCCGATCTCCGTCAAACAGACAATAGGGGCATCAAGACGCAATCAACCAAACAGTACAAGGCATCAAGACTCCATCAACCAGAAAACAGGGGGCATCACATCTCCCTCAGCCAGAAAACATGAGGCATCGGATCTCCATTATCTAGAAGTTAGGGGTATTCAACTCTTCACCAACCATCTCTAATGATGTCACTTGTATTATGCTTGGATGCATGGAGAATAAGCTCCAAAATAAAATGATGGACTTGGATGTGAGCATCATGATTGCTGATATGACGCAAATGTTCCAAGAGAGAGTAAGAATTAAAAGGTTTAATATCATCAAGAATTTTCTTTCTTGCAAGTTGACTGCTAGCGGCTCTACCAGTCCTTATGTTCAGAAGATGAAAGGTCATCTTGAACATTTGGACAGACTTGGTCTCACAATTGCCCAATAGTTTATTGTGGACATTATTCTCAAATCTTACCCTGATGCTTATGATGGTTTTATAATGAACGTCAATATGCATAGTATGGAAAAGACCATCACAGAGTTGCACGGGATGCTTTAAACTGCTGAAAGGAGCATCAAGAATGAAACCAAAGATTTTCTCATGGACAATAAGGGAAAGGGTATGAAAAAGTTTGGTGTGGCAAGGGAAAGACTTCTCAAGGCTTTAAGAAGTCTTAGTAAAAGTCCAAGTCCAAGACCAAGGCTTAACCCAAAGCAAAACCGTCAAAGGAAGGAACTTGCTATTTCTGCAAGGAACCTGATCATTGAAAAAGGAATTACAAGAAATATCTAGATGGTCTGAAGAAGAACAAGGGTAGTTAGACTACCTCTTCGTGTATTCATGTTATAGAAATCAATCTCTCCACTTCTGATTCATGGGTATTAGATATTGGATCTAGATCTCATATTTTTACTAATGTGCATGGTCTCAAAAGGAGTAGAAGTTTGACAAAAGGCAAGGTGGACCTATTAGTCGGCAATGGAGCAAGAGTTGCTGCTTTAGGTATAAACACTTATGAGTTATTTTGCCTAGTGGACTTATTTTAAGTTCGAATTATTTTAATTATGTACCTACCATGTGTAGGAATATTATTTCTGTTTCTTGTTTGGACAAGGATGGTTTTAAATTTATTATTAGGAATAATAAATGCAATATTCGCATAATAACATTCTTTATGGATATGCTCCATGCATTAGTGGTCTTTATATTTTTGAATGTTGAAGACACTAATGAAAAAGTCAATTTATAACATCGATACTAGGAAGTTTAAGTCCAATGATTTAAACGCCACTTATCTCAGGCATTGTCGTTTAGATCATATACATGGGGAACGCATTTCAAAGCTTCAAGAAACGGGCTTTTAAATTCATTTGATTATGAATCATTTGAAACATGTGAGTCTTGTCTAGTGGGCAAAATGGCAAAAACACTTTTTATTGGACAAGGTGAAAGAGATAAAAGCTTATTTTCATACATACATATGTATGTAATCCATTAAGTACAAATGTTAGAAGTGGATTTCAATAGTTCATTACTTATATTGATGATTTCAGTAGATATGGTTTTGTCTATCCGATGAAACATAAATCTGAATCTTTTAAAAAGTTCAAAATCTCTAAAAATGAAGTACAAAAACAACTTGGTAAAAATATTAAAACACTGAGATCTGATCAAGGTGGTGAATATTTAAACCAAGAGTTTGTAGATTATCTAAGATATTGTGGGATCATTTCTCAATTGACTCTACCAAGAACACCACAATGGAATGGTGTGTCTAAACGGAGAAATCAAACTCTATTAGATATGGTTCGATCAATGATGAGTCAAATTGATCTTCCAATCTCATTTTAGGGTTATGCTTTGGAAACCGATGCATTCATTTTAAATAGAGTTACATCAAAGGCAACTGAAAAAAAACACTAAATTTGATAAATTACCTTTTTGTAGGATATCCTAAACAAACTAAAGGATATTACTTCAATGCTAATAAGAATAAAGTGTTTCTTGCTCAAAATGGTGTCTTTTTGGAAAGAAAGTTTATTTCCAAATGAACCTTGAAAAATTTCAAGAACCACAAACTAGCATTGTACCAAGTATGAAACCTCAAATGGATCAACATGCAATTGTTGAACCAGAACAAGTACCACAAGGCCAAAGAAGGTCTAATAGGACACGTCATAATCCTATGAGATATGGATTTCTCATTACTGAGAACAATAATGAGGTGATTATGGACCAAAATAAACCCACATATTATCAAGAGGCCATAAATAATCCTGACTTTGAAAAATGGTTAAAGCCATGAGATCCGAAATGCAATCCATGTATGATAATCAAGTTTGGACCTTGATTGACCCGACTGATGGTGTAAAAACATTGGGTGTAAATGGGTCTTCAAAATAAAGACTAACATGGATGGTAAAGTGCATACCTATAAAAAAAGACTAGTTGTAAAAGGTTTCAGACAAATACATGGTATAGACTATGATGAAACTTTTTCACCAGTTGATATGCTCAAACCCATTCAGATTCTCCTTGCTATAGCTGCACATTATGACTATGAAATATGGCAAATGGATGTCAAAACGATGTTTCTTAATGGAAACTTACTTGAGGATGTGTACATGACACAGCGTGAGGGTTTTTCCAGTCCTGAGAATTCTAGAAAGGTTTACAAGCTTCAAAAATCCATTTATGGATTAAAGCGAGCTTCTTGGAGTTGGAATACTTGTTTTGATGTAGCTATAAAAAAGTTTGGCTTCACCAAGAATGAACACGAGCCTTGTGTATACAAAAAGGTTAGTGGGAGCGCGATTGTTTTCTTCGTGCTTTATGTTGATGACATACTACTCACTGGAAATGATATCCTTATACTACAAAATGATAAGTCATGGTTAGGGAATTGTTTTTCAATGAAAGACTTGGGCGATGCTTTTTATATATTTGGCATCAAGATCTATAGAGATACATCTAGAAGACTCATTGGCCTAAGTCAAAGAACTTCTGTTGATAAGGTATTAAACAGGTTTAGTATTCAACACTCTAAGAGAGGATTTTTGCCAATGTCACATGGCATCAATCTCAGCAAGACTCAGTGTCCTAAGACACAGGATGAGCGAGACCACATGAGTAAGATTCCATATGCTTCTGCTATTGTATATATCATGTATGCGATATTGTGTACTTGACTTGATGTCTCATATGCTTTGAGTACAACGAGTAGATACCAGTCAAATCCAGGTGAAAGTCACTAGGCAATAGTTAAGAACATCTTTTAATTACTTGAGAAGAACTAAGGGTGCATTATTACTATTTGGTGGTGGGGAAGATGAGTTGGTTGTAAAGGGTTACACAGACGCCAGCTTCCTAACTGACATAGATGTTTATAGATCACAATTAGGTTACATGTTTTTTTTTTTGAATGGAGGTGCTTTCGGCTGGAAAAGCTCAAAGCAAGACATTGATGTTGATTTTACAGCGAAAGGTGAGTATATAGCTACCTCAGACGCAACTAAGTAGGCTGTTTAGATCAAAATGTTCATAATTGAATTAGGAGTTTTTCCAAGTATATTTGATCCAATGAACTTGTTTTGTGATAAAAATAAGGCTATAACATAAGCTAAAGAGCCAAGATCACATCAACGATCCAAACACACACTTAGGCGTTATCATCTCATTTGAGAAATCATTGAGAGAGGAGACATAAAGATATGCAAAATTTTGACAAATGATAATCTTGTTGATTCTCTAACAAAGTCACTTCCACAACCTAAGCATGACTAACTGCATATTGGGCCTAGTGAAAGTGGGAGATTGTTAGTCATACGCACTAGGCTATTCATGTTTGATCATGCATTGAATTTATCCTTTTGTTACTAATTAGTTTGCACTTTTATTATCATTTCATATTATAATAAAATTCTTGAATGGTTAGTTCTTCCTAAGGTCATCAAGTATGTGACTTGATAGTAAAACCCTTAGGATTAATATAGAATTATATTCCCCATATACCTAGTCTTAAGAGTACATTAAGACTAGTATGATGTTGACTAATATTTTACTAATCATGTATATGATTATTAACTCAAATCATAGGTGTCATTTATAAAACGAAGCACTGGATGACCCATCATGAGAATACTACATAGATCATTGTCAGAAGTATTTCTCATTATAGTAATATTAAACGTATCCTTTGACCTTGCAATCACCATGAATTTCTACATAGCTATTTTGTATTTTAATACATTCTTACATTATCTTTAATAGGATAATGGAATAGATTGTCGTTGGATATGAAAATAACTATGTTAGAAATATGAGTGACAGAGAAGAAATATGTCCCTCTTTTATTTAAATAAGATATTTATGGGTCCCTTGAAAGATAGACTTAAGAAAATGCATGACCATGCTAACTGAATTGATAAAGAGTTATCATTTTCAGTCTACTTAGAATCAGCAAACTAATATTTGAACTATATAAGGATGATTGTGTTATGTCCTATATTCAAAATGGATATCATGAAATGAAGGGATCAAAATATTATTGTATAAGGTAAATTCGGATAATCGATTTTCATATGACTTGGTAGTCATAATGTCTTGCTAGAGGCCACTTATGACTTGTGGCCGAAATAGGAATTTCGGGCTCACTGCCAACGTTATATAAGCATACAGGGTCGCACACAAAGATCAGGGCCAAAACAATTATGGGTTGTACAAGCCCAATATAATAATGTGATTATATATATATATATATTTATGTATATATAAGTAATCACTTATTATATATAATTTGTATATATCTAACACACATAAGCACTTGTTTTGAGGAGAAAATGTTTGTGTGGATACTCTAAGAAAACGCGTTCTTTTGGAGACATTTCTAATCCGAGGCAAGGTATCATCAAAGTGAACCACATTCTTTTTTCCTACATTGTTGTTTGAATTCGACATTCGGGTAAGTTTTATTTATATAACTATGTCTGTCTTTTCGAATTACATGGACCTTGTTTTGGATTTTTGATAAATTTTTGAAATTCCTCCGCGTTATAAACCTAAAAAGCCAGCATCAACACCATGTTCATTTTTTGGATAATGGAATGTATCACATCAATCACATACTCAATTCTGATTAATGGAGAATCCTATGACAAATTTAAACCATTTAGGGGACTGAGATAAGGCAATCCCCTATCACCATTACTCTTTGTGTTATGTGTAGTAAGGCTCGGCCACATAATCATTCTTGTTACCGAGAACAATTGAAGGCATCCAAATCTCAAGAGCGGGTCCTGTTATAAGACATTTGTTCTTTGCTGATGACTCTATAATATTTACTCAGGCCAACCACCTAGAAATAAGGGATCTGAAGAGAGTGTTAAAAGACTATGGGCAAGCAAGTGGTCAGATTATTAATTACTCTTGGTCTACAGTGTTCTTTAGCAAGAATACAAAAGAAGCCACCCAAAGATCCCTCTTAAATAGGCTCAATGTCTAGAATATTGGTAGTGAAAGCACCTATCTTGGACTCCCACCTTTTATCATGAGATCCAAACAAGGTTCATTTTTTGATATAGCTAATAAAATGAAAGAAAGGCTTCTAGGATGGAAAGAAAAGTTGTGTCACATGCAGGGAAGGAAACCTTGATCAAAGTTGTTATATCAGCCATCCTAGTTGTAACGACCCAAAATAACGAGCCGCGACCGGCGCTAGGAAATGTGAATGGTTGTTCCAAAACCCGTAGCAAGCCATTAAAAACACATATAAATTTTTCACAAAACAATCATTTTCAAAATCCAAACGTAAGTGCACATATCCGTGCATAAACAAATCATTTTCTTAAAAGCTTCTCAAAACTTGACATTTACAAACGTCGATTTTAAAACCTGAAAACGTGTCTTAGGAACCTGGGTCTTACCATGCGAATTTCACATCCAAGCATAGCCCGTTCCAACACAAAACAAACGGTTTAAAAGCAGAAATCCAATCAAACATACATATCAGAGTTTGCACATATGAAAACCGTTTTACAAACTTTCATATAAACTAGGACTTGACCCTACTGTAGAACTACTGATCTTGTAGATACTTCAGACTTATGGAACAAGAATAGAAGTCCAGCTTGCTCAAAACTAGACACCTGCACCAAACACTATTGGGGGTCCATCGAAACTGAGTGAGTTCATTAGTTTACAAATAATATTTAAACATTCAAATAGTGTATAAACCATTCAAACTTATGCATCCATGTATAAGTATTCCAGATGAAACCCTATAAGACAACCACGGTATGGTTAGGTTCGTATGTATGTACAAAATAATACAGAAAGGCTGTGAGCGAATCACCAACGCCTTAATTCTGTATAGGGTATCTGGGCCGCGAGCGTATCACTATCGCCTCAGGGTTGCCCGCTAAGTTCAGGTATCTAGGCTGTGAATGAATCACCAAAGCCTCCTGACTTAACATTTACACACTGTTAGACACAGGTTTGTATCTAGACACAACTAGTGATCACACAGTCTATTGACACCCAATAGGTAGTTGTTTCATCGGTTTATACTGGTTCTAAATTATGATGCGTGTATTTCAAAACAAGTAATCATTTGTAAATGATGCTATGCATTTTATATAACATATAGCTCGAAACGCAATGCATTCAAATACGTCAAATGTAAACAACTACATATGTACTCACAACTTGCTATTCCAATTCTTTACTCATTAGTAAGCTCCTTGAGCTCCTTGTCTGCTAATAGGTCGACTTGTCGTACCTAGCACAAGCATCAAATAGATATCGAGTTAATATCTAACTCGATAAGCACATAAACTCAAGAACACACTAAACTTATCATATCATCGTGTCTAACCCCGAAACTTTCTATTTTCGTGTTAATATGTGATTTATACATATTTTATGTTGATTAGGTTTATTACTTTAAACCTAAGTTCATAATGTTACTACTTATGTTTCTATTATGTTTTTGGAATATTTATCCTTGTAATCGTTTACGATTGCTAGCTGTAAAATAGTCCGACATCTAAACAAAACCAACATTCTTAAAGTTCAGAATGTCCTCTTCTACTTTCGTTTAGGTCTAAAACTCAGCCTAGCACCCGAAGGTATCGAAAACTCGCCCATAAGTTACTAGCTTGGGCTGTCCAGAATTGCAGAACTGCTAGGCGCAACAGAAAGTTCTGCTCTGTTTGGACCACTTAGAGTCCAAATTATCAAAAACTCAAATATAAACATATCTAAACAACAACCATAAGTTTCCGTATCAACAAACGGAACTTAATTTGGAGCTATATAACTCGAGATATTTCTCTCGTAATACCCTTGTTCTGCAACACAACATTTCCAGCAATTATCATCAAACTTTCATACAATCCTTAATCAATCTAAACTCAGCACAATCAGCTCTAGCAACCTAAAAAATTTCTTACTATCATCATCTATACTCCTATTCATGTTCTTGGCCCTTTGGCCGAACCACCTCTAGCATACCATGTCAAAATTTGTTCATCAAAACATTACAAACTCATGACTATCATCATCATCAAATATGTATCCATCAAAGACACCAATATGCCTAAACAAAACCTCAAACAATCATTCAATTTTCATTTCTAAAATTTCAGAAATTTCTCACCTCACATGAAGCTCCTATGGAAAGTGATTCAAGACTTCAAATCACCATGAAAATCCATAACTCAAACACATGCTACATCAAATACAAAAACCAAACTGAATCTCTTGAAAACCTAATCTCGGATACTCATCCTTACCTCAAATTGAAGCCATAATCTAGTAAAGGATCCTTTCCCCGTTCCGTGGCCGCGAGAATCACTCAATTCTGTTAAAAATCAAAGAAGATATGGCCATTTGAAGATTTTTGGGCATGAAATTCTATGGAGAAGAAAGAGCTACGGGATTTTAAGAGCTGATATAGAATGCCTTGCTGATTAAAAACTCTCTTCAAATGCCATATATATTTGTGGCAAAAGGTG
Organism: Mercurialis annua; assembly: GCF_937616625.2. Lineage (NCBI taxonomy): Eukaryota > Viridiplantae > Streptophyta > Magnoliopsida > Malpighiales > Euphorbiaceae > Mercurialis > Mercurialis annua. Next base: position 48,294,463 of record NC_065570.1, on the reverse strand, counting down.
TCATTTAGTCCTTAAAGAAGTTGACTCAAACCGTTTCGATTTCTAACTTAAAAATTGTTTGTTTTGTCCATAAAACGCTAAATCTTTTACGTCTGATTAATTTCATATTATTTATATTCAAATAAATAATATTAGTCCTATATCTTATAATTTTACTTTCCGATGTTTTTTGGGCAATTTTTGACCAAAAACGCTCAAATTCCAAAGCTAACTTGCACTTTTTCTCACTTTTTCGTCCAAACGACTTCAGAAATCATTTTTCCAACTAATCCTTATTTATTATTAGTAATAAAAATTCCCAATTTGAATTATTATTATTTCCCGGCATAATAAATTCTTTTCTCGGTGTCCATTTCTGACCTACTTGGTCCACATTACGAAGTTTTAGGACTCGTGGCACGATTTTTTTTATTTTAGAATTTTGGGGTTATTACACTGGTGTACTCTATGATGTGTTTTAAGCTCCTTAATATTCAATGTAATAGAATTAACAACTTGATGTCAAAAAGCTGGTGGGGCTGTAATGGGAAAACTAGAAAAATAACCTTGATTTCATGGGACATGATGTGTTGAAGCAAACGGAAAGGAGGAATGTTATTCAAAGACCTCATTGCTTTCAACCACGCCTTACTTGATAAATAAGTGTGGAGAAATATCACATGATTTGAATTCACTACTCTTTCAGGTTCTAAAAGCAACATATTTCAAGTCATCATCATTGTGGCTAGCAAAAAAACGCTACAATGCTTCATTGGGATGGCAAAGCCTGATTAATGACATTAAACTTCTGAAGCAAGGTATACGGTGGTAGGTAACTGAAGGGGACTCAATTAGAATCTTAGAAGACCCTTGGATCCCCACTGAAGTATCTTTCATTCTAAGAACCAATTATAATGTTTCTAGAGCTCATATTCGAGTGTTGGTTTAAAAACTGATCAACAGCCATTCCAAATCATGGAATGAAGCCTTAATCAAACAATTGTTTGTAGAAGAAGTTGCTTTAGCAATTTTAGCTACTCCATTGCCACTATCTAGGATGCAAGACATGATAGTTTGGCACTGCTCTAACATAGGACAATACACGGTAAAATCTGGGTATTATGTTCCACTCAACTCAACAAACGAAGCTCATCATGGAAAACCCAATGGATTATCAAACAACTAGTGGAAATTCTTGTGGGGATCGCCAATCCCAAACAAGCTTAAAGTGTTCATGTGGAGAACCCTTTTAAATGGAATCTCAACAGCCTAAAATCTTAACAGAAGGCTTCAAGGTAATCTTATATGCCTTGGATGTGGAGACCATGAGGGTCAGACTCATTTTTCCTTCAAATGTGATTTTGCAAGAAGAGTATGATTTAGCTCACCTTTATCTTTCCAGTTAGGGATGGTGCTTGATAATATTTTCCATCATTCCTTGATCAGTATTATGGAAGAGCTCATCCATATGGATGAATTTAGGTACATCGTCGGTCTCTTTTGTTATCTCTTATGGTCAATTTGGAAAGCTAAAAACTCAATCCTGTTTAAAGATCGTATTTGGTTAGTGGAAGATTGATTAATAATGCAAAAAAAATTAGAGCAGAGTTTGATATAGCTACAGAAGTGGAAGAAAAAAAGCATCAGATACATGACCAGAACTAAAATATAGAGCCTAATAACCCCTAAGAGCTGCCCACGGACCTACACTTCATTACTATCAGGTACGATGCGGGAACATACAATTAATTGAAATTTGGTTCAATTACGAGAGTAGCGCTGAATGATAAGGGCTAGTTTTTGGGTAAGTTCTCGTCAATTTTTAGAAATATTTGGGACCCTGGAATTCTCAAATTCCTAGCACTAAAGGAAGTTATGTCCTAGAGCATTCAAATGAATTTATATAAGTCAGTTTAAAAGGCAATTTCCAGTCTGGTATACCAAACGATTACTTTGGGGATTTTCCCCTTAGTATCTAACTGGAGTACCTGTAAAGATATTTGGCAATTTGTTGTCCTTTCAAAGGTGTTACTTTACACACGTTAGTATAAGGAATAATGGTGAAGCTCACGGTTTAGCCCAACAAGCTAAGGTTAAGTATGCTTTCTATGTAAATTCAGCTACGCTTGTGTAAAACAATTATTCCTATTTATCTAAATTTTTTATAGGAAAAAAATGTTTAAATTTATTACTTTATCACATTAAATGATATTCTATTTATCTTGCTCGTTTTAATATAAACACTATAAGTTATAAGGATATTTGCAAAACAAATTACAACGTTTCACTTTTGTAGCAATTTAATCTCAATGTTCAAAACTTTACGGAAAAAGTCCAAACCTTTTTTGTTCATGCAATTTGTAGCCCAAATCATTTTCTGGCAATTTTGTGCATACGTGACAATCATATTAGATACATGTATTAGCATATTAAATCCTAACGTTCAAGAGCAATTTCAAATGAAATTCTAAACTTTTGTATTTTTGCGCTTTATAGCCTAAAAAATAGACAAAACTGCCAGAAAACTGATTGGGGATACAAATTGTAAAAAAAAAAGATTTGTTTTATAACATTTTAAACTTTGGAATAAAATTGCTATAAAAGTGAAGTATTAATTTATTTTGCCAATAACCCTAAGTTAATTCACTCAAAATAAAATACGAAGAAAAAACTTGTTTTCAATACTGAAAATTAAAAGCTTTAGAATGACCTCTAAAAAGAAAGAAAAAACGAACTTTAGGATGATATTGTTAAATTTAGAGAACCTACTTTTTTAGTTGTAATGAAAAAAGATCAATGGCTTCAAGTTCGACCAACATGAATTATTTAACTAGGAACAAAGGATCAATTCACCCCTCGACTTTACACAAATTATCAAATGAGTCATTTTTGACGTTTTTGGGTCAAATGGACCCGCAACTTAGCACGTCAGCATAAAAAAAAACCTATGACACAAAAACACCTAAAAACAAGAGTGGGATTATTAATTACAAATGTTAAATATAATTAATTATAATTTAATACTAATAAAACTCAATTAAAACAAATCAACACTAATTAAAACCTAATTAAACTAACTCAAAGAAACTGTAGATTATCCCTCCCCCCCCCCCCCCCCCCCCCGCCCGCCCTTGCCAACAGAAATCACTGCTCCTAATCTAAAAACTACCGTTGTCATCTTCCTGCACCAACTTCCTCTGAGCATTCCAGCTACTGCTGTTTAGTTCAAACAGCCACCGTCGCGTAGCTTATCAGTTCACACTAAAAACAAAATCAACAAAATTAAAAGCTTAAAATAAAAAGATGCTATCTGTAGACAACTATTTTCCGGACAGGTAAAAAATGATAAGGAGTTGAAGCGTCCAATGATGATTTCCAGAGAAATCTGTTCGGGTGATGAGCTACAGATTTGCTTGTTGGAATCCAAGCAGACGTAATCAGTGCAGTGCTGCAAACTTGGAGAATTAAAACGTAATTAGGCGTAAATAGCCCATAAAAGAGATTGTAATCTATGCCCAGAAATTGGACTAATTTCAATGTCTTAGAAGATTATGGGCCAATTTGCAAGTTTTATGGACTGAAATTGACCATACCCAAACCCATAGGGTCCGAAGAATTGTTTTTATTACTTTTGGGCACCAAATAACACTTTTAAACATAGTTATCACTTAATTAATTAATTAATTAATACGAATTTGACATGTAAAAATCTAAATTAAATAATTTAAACCTAATCATAATCCTAATAATCTATCACTTAACACTTCTTTAAGTTTAAAACAAACTCTAACTAGATAAATAGTAATTTAAAATTAACTTAACCTCTAGCTAACCCTAGGTCACCTCTAACCACTATAAATACAGCCTTAAATTAGTCTAGCAGAGGTGACACAGAAATCCTAAAAAAAGATACAGAAAATTTGGCCCCCCTAGAATAGCTATGGACGAAAATCACACACCACACACACACACACAATCACACCAGTTTCCAGTCCTAAAACACCCTAATACGTGTTAATTCTTTAAGAACGCAGCGCAAGCACCAGATTCAAAGCTGGATTCTGCATCCACTTTGCCAGCAAACGAGCCAAGGACTCAAATCGGTAATTCTGAGGACCCTCTAATTAATTCCTTTGATTTTTTTATTTTTGTATTTGCCATGATCAATTAGGATGTATGTTAGATTTAAAATTCTTATTTTGCCATTACTGCTGTCAAATTTCCATAATTAAACTTTATGTCTTTGCCATGAAATCGCTGATAGGTGTATTAATTGGCCATAATTAATCGTTTCTATGCTTAAATCCAGAAATTCAATTAATTACCACCTTAGAATGCATGTTTACAGGTATTCTTAGAGTGTTTTTGCCATAAAAACATTTTAAAAATAGTTGTTTTCCATGTATTAAATTTTGTCCAAATCACCTTAAAACATTTCGAAACTATCATTTTTGGATTTCTTGTTCAATTTTATGCGCTTTTGACTACTTTTGTATGAAAAACGGAGCTGAAGCGAGTGAGAACGAAGCAAAAGAAAACGTGTACTGAGCCTGCCAACGAACCGGCGCCACCAACTATAATTGGCGGCACCGCCGTCTCCTGTTGGTGCCGTGTTCTTGATGATTCCTGCTTCCAAATTGCTTCCCAGATCTTCTAAACAACTCCCAGATCTTCAACTTAGGTTTTCGGGCTCGTTTGAGCTCGGAATTAGATTCGTTTAGACCTAAATTTATTGTTTTTCAAGTACTTTTTGTTTCTGCTTTGTAACGGGTCAAGCCTGATGTAAAACGAAATCAAAAGTCCCAGAATGTAACATAGTGTATTTAACAGGCCCACGAGCCCGAGGCCCAGCAAACCAGTAACTTCTAGAGCCGATTCTGGGTTAACCCAAACTCGGGATCGACTCCGTATTGAACCAGTAGAATTGGATCAACGAGACGCACAACACTCGTGATCTGACCTAGAGCCAATTCTGACCAGACCAATGGTCAAAACCCGCGCGAGTGCTAGGAAATCAAAGTCAACGAGGTTAAAAAGTATCGCTAACCTAGCATGTATACCAAACTGCCCCTGAGCATGCCTACAATGTTTACCGCTTTCCAAAAGCATATCAATTAACCAGTTATAGGACTAATCACTTAAATTAGCCGAATAATGCAATTCCAGCCCATCATTTAGAGATCGTAGGACTACCACAAAAATATAGTAACGGTTGTATATATTTTTCAAGACTCGCCTAATAAAATCAATCAATCTAACGTTTACATCTGGTTTAGGCTTTGTGCATGTAATCAATCTAGACCAGCCAGACTTATGTTATGTGCTAGAAACCTCTACGGTTAGATGTATGCTTAGGAGTACCTGCTACTTGCCTCAAATGCTAGTCCAGATCGAGTCATATGCGCGTCAAATGTGTTTACTTCTTTCATGCCTATTTATTTTGACCTTTCATATCCCGTGAACTGCATATACTTTTGAGATGAGATTAATGCGAATATATCCAGTAAATAAATCCGGTAATAGATAAGCCAACACACAAGAGTCTCGGGGAGGTCCACGAACTCTAGTTTTGGTCCGATGCACGATAATCCCACAGGAGGCGAGTAAGGTTACCTAGTCGGTTAAAAGACATTTTCTAGTTGAACTAGGAAGCAATTCCATTTTTCAAACCATTTCCAGATCGGGAAGTCAGCCATAAGTCTTGGGCGAGCGGCCCCCGAACCCCGCTCCGCTCATAGTACCTGTTGTTCTCGATGTTTGTGCTGCTCGTCGTTCTCCCTGTTGCTGTTGCTATTGTACTCGTCGTCGTACTCACAAAAGAGGCAGATGATATGGAGGAGAAGTGGAAGAGCAGCGGATGAGGAAGAATTTAACGGCTGTTCAAGAAACAGCACCGGTACCAGCACCTTGTCCACCAACAACATCAGTTAACAAACAAGAAGAAGAGAGGAAGTCCATTCCAGCTGTTGATTCATAAAGAAGAAAAGGATGTCGGTTGGATCGAAGGCGGTAGAAAGGTGAAGGCGGCGGAAATGTAAAGAAGTAGAATAATTAGGTTTAGTTTTTTTTCATAAAAAATAGGTTTAAGTTGAAAAAAATGAAAAAAGTGTCGAAAGATCCTTCAATTTTTATTTCAATTTATATTTTATTTTTTTAAGTTTACAAATATAAGGAGTATAAATGAAATTTGAAAATTATTAAAGGCCCAATTTAAAAATAAAATAAAATAAAATTATGGATCATTTAAAAAAAAATATTTTAAAATGGAGAGTGTACCACACCTGAGGAAATGAGAGTGAAAGAGGGTCTTTTCGATGTTAAAGTGCTAAGTTGCGGGTCTGTTTGACCTAAAAATGTCGAAAATGATTCATTTGATATTTTATGCTAAGTTAAGGGGGTGGATTGATCATTTGTTCATTTAACTAGTTTCAAAAAAAACTTGAATTCCGTCAGAATTATAATTATTTAACTTATTAAAATAATAATATGGCAACAAATTTATTAAATAGAGATGGACAAAGTAATTGGCAATTTGGCATGGTAAGGATTAGCCTACTACAGAACACAATTGAAACCACGCACATGATCTTGATGATCAATGATCATCGCATAATTAGGCTTTTTAATTGTGATTAACTTTCTTGTCTTTTTCCATCAAAAGCTAATCCAGTCTTATGATATCATATATTGTACTTGCATATACACCGTAGATTTCCTCCTCAGCATCATCTATTTCGATCTAGCCGTACATTACTTTTTGTAGGAACAGTCCAATCAACATCCAACGGCAGATACATGTAAGATATTTACTCATCTTCATTTTCAGATTAGATCACCGCCGTTAATCGGATGAGTGGGTCCCAGCTCAGCTTTCTGTCATCCACTCCTTTTCTCCTAATAACTTTTACTTATGAGCTAATGCCAGGCAATTTCTTTAGGGCCCACCTCATCCCTGACGCTGCCATTAAAATCTAAGCATAAATACCCTCTTTTCTTCTTTATTAACAATTCGCATTCACACCTCATCTTTTTCTACCAAATTACCCCTCACGTGTTATAAAATAAAATTGAACTAGATTAATGTGAAAATAATAAAAAGAAATGAAAAGGAATAATGTCCTTACCTTAAAATACATACAATTAGCATAAGATCTAGCTGGAAATTGAGAAATAAAAATTCAATCGAATCAAATTCAATTTTTGATTTAATTAAATTGAGATAGTAATTTTAGGACCATTGCGGTAGGGGACTTATAATTCTTTAGCGACTCCAAAATTATTAGGTACTAGTAAGAACATGATTAAACTTTTCTTTATCAAGAATCTGAATCATAATATTAGGAATTTGCAAAATTTAAATAAAATTGAACCGATTTGATTCGGTTAAAAGTAAACAAAATTAACTAATTTTAAATTGTATTGAAAAATTAAGTGAACTAACTAATTAAATTTATAAAATTAACAGTGTATTTTAAAAAATTAAATTAAAACCGTATATCACCAGACCAACATATTTTTACCAATGTAATATAGCTAAAAAGGTACATGGAATGTGCGTCATTCTATCAGAAAAACCCCACATATTTTTCATGAATATACTTATAAATAAAAATCCATAACCCAGCAATTTCTTCTGCAGCTTTATCAAGAAAAAAATTTCTTAATTTGTTGTTAATCTTGGAATAATACACAACAGGCTAAGCTCCAAACTTTCTCATGAAACAGAGAAAATTCAGATTTTCCCCGGAAAAATAAACTTTATACCAACTTTTGACACAATAACAACAAATTACAAATTTCATTATCCAGAAACTCTGCAAATCTGAAACCCTAATTTTGATATTCAAAATTTCAAACTTCAACATTCCATTACTGATAGAAAAGTAGAGCACATACAGAAATATTAAAAGATTATGCCTTACAAATCAAGAAAACAAACACAATTTCATCCTTTAAAACACATGAAAGTATTTACATTACAAGAAAGATATCAAAAAAAACAAAATTAAAAAAAATGATGATTTTTTATATATAAATTATTGAAACATTAACAATTAAATGTAGTCTATTCCAAAAGAAAAGAAAAAAATAGGCTTTTTTTTAGCCAGATTCAATCACCGTGTACAAGAATAAAAATGAGTGAATATAAAAAAAGAAAAATAAATTAATTAAAACTCATACCAATTAGATACAATCCTATACAGCAACACAAAGTTTGTAATCCATTTAATACAGCTCCACCTCCAGATTTCATTTCTCTAAATCCAGGTGGCTCCGATAGATGTGAAGGCTGTTTTTCATCGGATCCCGGCGAACTCTTCGGCGAGAACGAATTTTCCGGCGGTGGAGCACTGCCCATTACAGTATTCTTAGGCTTATTACTATTCACAACTTGACTCTTATCAAATATTTCTCTCGGTAGCAAAACTTTCGACACCCCGAAAATGGCCACCGGATTCTGATCAAAAACTGTCTGCGTCACCGACGCCTGAACAATCCCGGTATCAATCGCCACCGACCCGTTAACCCGTGAGATATTCAAAGTGTAGCTTCCAGCTCCGGTGGCCTCCGTCGCTAATGTGGGCTGAAGCGGATTTACAATTGATTCCAAAGAACCCAATGGGTAATACGAATGCAAGACATGAAATTTCAAAACCACCGCTTTTTTCTCCGCCGGCAACGACTGTATATTTATATTCTCCGGCAGATCTGAAAAAGCTGCATCCGTCGGAACAAATAGAGTAATTCCGGCGCCTCTTTCATCAGCTTCGAATTCATCAACGACGCCGGAAGCTGACAACATCGACGCCGCAACGAAAAAATTATGGCCGTCGATTAGTGCTTTCGTGATATTCAAACCCAACGGAGGCCGAGTTTCCGACGCCATCAAGTTAAACCCATCAGGGATTAACAGACTATTAACCGAAACAATCGAGATATTGTACGGAAAAGTTTTAACTAGAGATAAAACCGTCGCATTAGACGATGAGAACGGCGACGGTGAGTTAATATTTACAGTATTCATAAACGAGTTGGTAGTAATATTAACAGTACCGGAATTGGAGGAAGCCCGGCCGGTGGTTTGAAACAGAGTCGTGACGAGGACACCGGAAGCAGGGATCTGGTGGAGGTCTGACCAGGAGAAGTACTCCAAGAGAACATGGTAGCGGAGGAGGTCAGCGAGGGAGAAAGGAGAGAGGTGGCGCGTGAATTCCACGGAGGAGGCGAGATATGAATTGGGTACGGCTAAAAGAGTGAGAGAAGTGCGGTGGGCGAGTTCGGAAGTTAACGACGGAGTGGAGGCGAGAAGGGCGGTGAAGGAGGAGAATTCAGGGTAAGAGGAGAGGAGAGAAGTGATATTAATGGCGGAAATTGGGAGGAGAAGTAAAAAAGTAAAAGCTGTGGTAATAAAAAGAGAATTGGAAAATGCCATTTTTAATTTAATTTCTGCAACAAAAGAAATGGGTTGTAGCAGAGAGGAAGGTGTAGTGGTGAAGGAGTGAGTGAAGTGAGTGTGTGTCTGTGTGAGAGTGAGAGAAGATGATGTAATTGAATTTTTCTTTTTTATGATAAATGATGGTGATGATGTGGATGCATTGAAAGGGTAATTCATTTTTTTATGCTTTTTTCTTTTTATTTTTGTTTATTGAATATTCCTTCTCCACTTGCCTTTAGCTTATGAGTGAATACACTTGCTCTATTTTATTATGTCCAATTATTATTATTATTAACATTATTTTAAAGTAAGATTGTAATTTTCGAAAGAAAAAATTTATGAATTCAATGTATGAAACTAGAGATGTAGAGTAAGAGATACTGTTGGATAACGCTAACGCGTTAATGTCAATTCGTAGTATTCGACAAGTTCGAACCCACAACGATTAGAGGTTTAAAGTGAGTGAAATCGATTGTAAAATTCAATTCGGAAAAATCCAGCTCGTAGTACTTGACAAGTCGAGTTCAAACTCACAAAGATTAGAGGTTTAAAGTGAGTGAAATCGATTGTGAAATTCAGTTCGGAAAATAATGAAAAGAGATTTATTGACCATGCTGTTTGACCATCTATTGATCGCGTTGTGTACCACTATTGACTGCACTATTGACCACTTTGCAACAATTTTATTAATAATTTTTTTTAATGAATATTATTACTAATTCAAAAACATAATAAATAGTGTATTTCTACTAAAATTTAATTTTTAGTGTTAATTTTAATTTTATTAGAATTTTATAAATTTTAATATCGATAATACTGCATTACTAAATATCAATACAAATTAGTAATAATAAAATAATAAATATATTCAATTATTAGATAGTAAAAGAGTAAATTACATAACAATCTTAATAAATAAATTTTAATAGATATTTATTACTATTGTAAATTTCTATCTTTTCTTTCATAATTTTTTTTTCAAAATCGGAAAATCTTCGGTAGAGTCTGACCGCTCCTTTAAGGCAGAGTTCGACCACCTGAATGAATGTTCGGAGAAGCTAGCCTAATATCTCATCACTAGGGCTTTCCGTTTTTAATCGGGGTTTTAATAATTGATTCAAATGCTTTCAGAAAATGCATGTGGAACTTTTAATAGTATTTGAACCAGTGATCTGATCTTTATCCCTGTTTGCCATCCCCATTTGCAATGAACTGAGTCAATTGGTGGTGGATTTTCTGGTGGAATTTTTCATAAATTATATCAGTTAAAAGATTAAGACGTAGATCGATTTAAGATGAAATTAAAGTAGCTATCAAATATTTAAAAACAACCCATTAAATAATTGCGTAAAATATTTTAATTGATGCAGCTAAATTCTTGGTCAGCTTTGGTATACCATTTAACACACCATATAAATAAGTGGACAAGTCACGAATGTTCTGTTTGACAAGGTTTTCTCCAATTGGGTGCTATTAATTATAAAGTAAGTTGATAATTTTATGTTTCTGAGTTTCAATTTTAGTTCTGATTACGTACTTTGATGAGCCAATGATCTCTAGCTCAATTGGCTAAGGAGTGAAGCATAAGTCCCAAAGGTCCTGGGTTCGAACCCCCTTGCGGACAAAAAGAAAGAAAAAAGAAGAAGATTTATGGAGAAGAATCTGGAGCAGGCTCACACGTCAAAAGCGTCAGAAGCAACGGCTGCGGCATCATTTCGTCATCTTGGCGAGCTCGGCGATGCATTACGTAAATGGTGTGGATGGCGTGAATGGCGAATTGACACATATTTGTAAAAAGGGTAGTATGTATATATATAGCTTTGTTTGTAGTTTTGTAGATTTGTAGCTTTATTTGTAGTAGTAGTATGTAATATCTATCTCTGTTAAAAAAACGTACTTTGATGATGCTATTGTTGTTTGCAAAGTTTCAAATTATTTGAAACACAAGCCTCTTTTAGAGCTAGATTATATTTAAAAATATATTTAAAATACGACCTAATTAATTGATATAAAGAATTAAAAAACAAATTAAATTAAAGTTGGTCTATTAAAGAAACAAAATAACAAATAAAAACTTAAAAATAAAATTTTAACAATAATAATAAATAGAAAAAATTCAAATTTTGAAATTTTTTTACACTATCTTTAAAACTTGTTGTAACATTATAAAAATGATAAATACCTATTGAATGGTTTTGAATGGTTTTGATTCCACTACACGTACCAATCTAGTCACAAAAACTGGTATCGGGGTTAGAATAATGCCTAGAATTCTATTTGTACTAGTAGTCTATTAGTGGAGTATTTGAGTGAATGATAATTTAATTTGTTGTTATAAGGCTACTAGTAGTCTTTTACAGTTTGCAGATGATACACTCCTGTTCATTCCAAATGATTTGGCCATGATTCAGAATCTCCTCAGAATCTCGCTTTACTTCAAGCTTGTTTTTGGCCTTCAGATAAACTACATTAAGTCATCGATTATTGGCTTAAACGTTGACAATGATTCGTTAAATGCGGCTTCTGGGTCTTGGCTGCAGAATAGAGGAGCTGCCCATTACTTATACACGCCTCCCTTCGGCTTCGAAGAAGGTGAATGCAAAGCTTTGGTGATATCAAATTTTTCTTCGCAGCTTTCCTCATGGAAAGGTAATATCTTATCCCATGTGGGTAGATTGGTATTAATTAAATCAGTTTTGGGCAGCCTTCCTATTTAGTATCTATGCTCTATTATGATCCCCCAATCTGATATTGTTATTCTTGAGCGGTTCATGAGGCGTTTTTTGTCGAGTGGTTCAGCCGAAATTCAAGGCTTTAGAAAAGTTTCTTGGCGCGATGTTTGTTTGCTTTTCTCGGATGAAGGTTTGAATATTTCTACTCTAAGAAATAAAAACAATTCTTTCTTCTTAAATGGATTTGGAAGCTTATGCATGCTAACCAGAATTCTCTTTGGTATAATGTTGTCTCTAATAGTTCAACTATTTTTTCTTAGTTGGATTTAGAAAGGGTAAACTTATCGAAGTTATCGCATTTGTGGAAGGGCATTTACTCAACTTGTGTTAAAAATCAATTACTAGAATTGCTTTAAGAATTATCTATTGGTCAGTTTGGGAAATAGAAATAAAGTTTGATTCCGGTACGATTGTTGGGCAGGTGATGAGTTTTTATCGCATCGTTTTGACAGACTTTATGTTATCTCCAAAAAAACAGCAGAATTTGGTTCCCTATTTTTTCGATTTTGATCTTCATTGTTCAGCAGCTCCAAGTTCTTGTGGAAGAGAAGATTACGTATTAGTGAGCATCAAATCTTCAATGTTCTTTTGCAACAGTTGGCGTTGTTAAGCTACACTAACAGGCCGGACAGTTTCTTTGGTTCAATTCAGACATGTTCACTTCGGCAGCTTTCAGAAATAGGTTGGGTTCTTCTTTGGTTGTGCATAGCCGAGCTGACCTCATGGGTCGAGTTTGGAAAACTGTTGTTTCACCTCGCATTCAATTCTTCTTCTGGCTTCTTGCTAGAGATCGCATTGCTTCGAAAGCTAATTGGATGATGTTAAGGCTACTTCAGCGAGATCAAGCTCTTTGCTCTATTTTTTATTGAGGAGTCTAGCATGCATATTATCCTCCATTGTCGATATTCCTGGAGGGCTTGGTCTTTTATATTGGAGTTGGTTAATATTACTTGGGTGGTTGCCAAATCTCTCGATGCATTCTTTTTTCAATGGTATTTTCTTGTGAAAAAGAAATATCGTTCTCTTTGGTAGTTGATTTGGTTCTTCAGTATTTGGGAGTTGTGGAAGGCGAAAGATAGGAGAATTTTCAAGATGATTTAGTGGATTTTAAGTCTCTTATTTACAACAGTATTTGGAGTTTTATAAAGCTCATAATGGTGGTTTTAGTTATTCTGGTAATGATGTCTCTAAAAATCTTGTCTTCTTTTGGAAAGATTCAACTACTTTGTAATCCTTTTTAAGGTCTCTTTTGCCATCACCATCTTGTGGATGTGCTAAGAAAATCATCATTTATCAAAAAACAAAATATAAGTTAATTGTAGCCCTTTTCGGTTACTTTTTATAGAGAATTGAATATTTTGTGGGTTTTTCTTATAAAGACATATTTACAAGAGATGTTCTTTATATAGTGATTCTCCATCAATTTTGTACTCATTTTAATGATTAGTGAATGACTTGATTATTTTGTCCGTGGATGTAACCTTTAATGCCGAATCACGTAAATCTCTTGTGTTATTTATATATTTTGATATATTGTCATTTGTTGATCAAATTCCTAATTAAATACCTACCGAATGGTTTAGATTCTGCTGTGCATATCAATCCTGTCACAAACCGGCCGGTCATAATAATTTTGTACCATAGCTTCAATAATTGGTATCAATATTACAACAATTGGTATCAGAGCCAATTTGGTTTTCAAATTTAATTTTAGATTATGATTAGTATATAAAGAATTTTGCAAGGTGAAATTACTTGACAGAAAACAAATGATTTTGAGATAGAGAAGCCACCAGTTTGAAGTGTCAAAAGTCGTTGATTTAGATTGAAGACATAGTTGAGTTGAAAATTGTTAAGGAAAATTTTATGATGGAGATGCACATGTCACTTTAAACTACAAAAAAGAAAGGTATAACTTTTCTGAAACCATTTGTGGATTTTATATAGCATTTATAAGATGAATGGTTAAAGTAATCTCTTTATACTCTTTTGATACTCTATAAGTAATTTAAATCTAATAATTGCTTTTAAGATTTTGTTGAATTAAGAGTTTGTTTGAACATAGTCAGATTAAAATCGTGACATTACAAAAGAAATTTGGTTTTAATTAAGTAGCAATCTTAAATACAAGATGGATTATTTGTAATTTGAAACGACATCACTATTGGATCGCTCATAAGTCAATTTGTTTAAAGATAGGCAGAATATTTGTTTGATCCAAAAATTTATGCAGATTCAGGTTGTTCATATCACATGTGTGCCAATTTCAATTGGTTTTACGACTCTAACTGAGTTGATATTGGAGTTGGAGTTATAGGCAATAGTAAATACATGTGGAATTTTGGATACTGGTTCAATTAAGGGCAAGATGAATAATGAGGCGGTTAGAACAATAATGAAGATACATAATTTCTAAATGCACATTTATGGTATCTCAATATATATAAAACTATGAGTTTGATAGGTTATTTGAAAATAAAGTGAGATTGCATGCTGCACTTATGATATATGCTCATTGAGTTGGTCGACTTATGAAGATTAAAGAATATGTTACGGCTGCAATATTTTTTTTACTTAATTATTATAGGTTGCTAATGACTTTATTTTCTGTATCAGTTATAAGACCTGAAAAATTCAAAACTTCGTGAAATTTTGATTGATACACTTGAAGATGGTACATGTTGAAGACGTTCTTAAAGCTTGTATGATCTTCCTCGACCTCTTTTGGAATAAGTTCAGTTTAGACATAAAGTGGAGAAAGTGGAGCACAATAGTAATCACAGTTTATTTGAGAATTCAAGTTCAAATTTGCATTAGGACTCTATTAGTGGAGTATTTGGGTGAATGATAACTTTATTGTTATTAGACTATTAGGAAGTATAATCCAATTAGGATTAGTACTCCTTATGCTATAAGGAAAATTTGTTCCCTATATATATCCTAGTTTATTCATCTTTCTGAATAGAATCAAAAAGTACGGAGCACACAATGCAGATTATACATTGATGTGAATAAGGGAAAAAAGGGGTGTGTGGGTGGTGTGAGGAATATAAGTTAATTCTAATTCTTTTTGATTACTTTTTGTAGAAAATTAAACACTTGCGCGTTTTTTTAGGCCGAACATATTTTTAGGTCCCTCTACTCTTCACTTTTTTTTCATCAGGTCCTTCTACTTCAATTTATCGTTTTTTTCATCCTTGTACTTTATACCCTTACACGGATGGACTATGGAGAATGTGCTACACTCTCCGTTAAATAGTTAACTCTGTTAAATATTAATGATAAAATTCAAAAAAAAGAACAGTAATATAGTTAAAATTCAAGGACTAAATAACACATTTTTTCAAAAAAAAAGGGCTTTTTACACAAACAACCTACATTTGCTAATTATTTACTTTTATACATGACATACTTTCCACTTACTAAACTACCACACACGGAGCTAATTATAACTTTTATACGGATCTTATATATTCAGCCCTAATATCACAATTTCATTTATTTTCTCTCTCTTCATCATTCATTCTCTCTTCTTCTCAGCTCATATTTCTCTCTCTTCCTCTCACCTCATTTTCCTCTCTTTTCTCTACCGTTCTTTATTTTTCTGTTCTGTCGTCTTCCGCTTCGCCGTCCTTCGCTCCTCCGTCATCGTTCTCATCATCATCTTTGTTGTCATCTTCGCCAACGCCATCATCTCCTCTACTCGTCGTCGTCATTTATTTGATTTCAGATCTACAATTTATTCATTCTTCTTCTTTTTTATTTTCAGATCTATACTTTTTTTACTGTTTCTCACCATTAAACATGTATAGAGATTATATTTCAAGAATATAATGTTAATTTCATGTTATGTAATATCAATTAATGGTTATATGGAATAATTTTTTGTTATTTCTGCATTTTTTTGTGTTTGGTTGTATTTCTGTGTTTTTTTTATTCTGCAGCTCGATTTGTTGATGATGGTTGATTGCTGAAATATTATAATATTACAGTGATGTTGATTTTATGTTGATTTTGTGTTGATAATCAGTTGGTATTTCCTTAATTTTAACATTGAAAAATTTATTCTAAAAAATACATTAGCAAATTAGATAATTTTGTGCGTGAAATAAACTGAAAAAAAAAACAAAATTTAAATGAGATTAGATAAGAATATGTTAGCATTATCATGTTGACAAGTTGTTGATTTCTTGTTGATATTTTATCGATTGTCACAATTTTTCAAAAAAAATATATTTTATTTTATTCCTTATGTTGATTCGTTGTTGATTTATTGTTGAAATTATGTTGATATGTATTTCAACTTTTTTTAATTTTCAATTTTATGTTAACATGTTGTTGATATACTGTTGATAACATGTTGATTTTTCAATCATTGAAAGAAAAATAAAGTTAGTCTTAAATTGATGTATTAATGAACTATTGATATGTTTTTGATAATATGTTGATTGTTTTTTACTTAAATCAATCAATGTTCTCATTTTACAAACATCTTGACTAAATTAACATTAATTGTTGATTCGTTGTTGATTTATTATTGACATTATGTTGATAAGTATTTTAACTTTTTTTGATTTTCAATTTTATGTTGACATGTTGTTGATATACTGTTGATAACATGTTGATTTTTCAATCATTAAAAGAAAAGTAAAGTTAGTCTTAAATTGCTGTATTGATGAGCTGTTGACATGTTTTTGATAATATGGTGATTGTTTTTGACTTAAATCAATCGATGCTCTCATTTTACAAACATCTTGACTAAATTAGCATTAATTGTTGATATCATGTTGACATTATGTTGATAACTTGTTAATATGATAGTATAATTTTACTAAAGAACAATAAAGGTACAAAATGTTTAAAATAAATGAATCAGATAAAGATGTTAGCAAAGTAAGTAATCAAAACAATATGAAAAAACAACAACAATAATTCAAATGAAAAAATAAAATTATTCTTACATATAAAAATAAAAATATATTAAATATACACCAACACAACAGTTCACAAATTAAAGAAATCTATTTCAAAATATATTTTTTTCCTCAATTCTCTTTGCAGTTGCACAGTTTCTTCAAAATCACTTGTATAATTGTTTTGTGTTCCACCTCTCATACCTAACTAAATTTCGACAAAGACAGCTATGATACAGTTTCATTTCATCCACCTAAAGTTTATTTCACAGACAATATTATCTTATTTGTCAATGTTAAAATAAAAAGAATCAGTAGATATCAACATAATATCAACATAAAGTCAACATAAAATCAACAACACTGTAACATTACAATAATTCAGCAATCAATCATCAATAACAAATCGTTCTGCAGAATAAAAAAAACGCAGAAATACAACAAAACACAAAAAAATGCAGAAATAACAGAATTTTATTATATAAAATCACAAAATTATTATATATAACATGAAATAAGTATTAGATTCTTTAAAGATACTCTTTATACATGTTTAATGGTGAATCAACAGTAAAAGATAAACAAATTACAGATCTGAAAATAAAAAAAAGAACAAAAAATTTCAGATCTAAAATTAAAAAGATAAAAGCGCGGCGAGACAAAGGCGGAACGATGGAGGCGAAACGGCGGAGGCGCAACAGCGGAGGCGAAACGGCGTAAGTGAAGGAGTAGAAATCGTGAATTTTTTTTCACAACTCAAAAGAATTTACTGTTATATAAGCAAGAACGATTGAGATAATGATGAAATAGAAATAAAAATGAGAGAAGCAAGAGGAGTCGTGCAGTAATGGAGATAACGCACAACAAAATCGTGGAGAAGAGAAGCGAAAATGGCGGAGAAGAATGAAGAAACCGTCAATTGAGAAGGAAAATAAGAAAACGGTAAAAAAGAAAGAAATCCAAAAAAAAAGGTTAGGTTTCATAAAATTGATGGTGTGAAAAGTAAAGATATGCATTGGGCTGTATAAAAGTAAAGTCTAGCCCAAATCCTGTATTTTATATAAAAAGCCCAAAAAAAAACAAGTTACCGGAATTAAAAAAATATCTATCTGGTGGTCACCTTTCTTTCCTCCATTAATGAAGGAGAGACCAGTAGATTTCTCCTCTAAAAATGGAGAAAACGGACCTGTGCGTTTCCTCCATTAATGGAGGAAACGCACCTTCTGATTTCCTCCATTAATGGAAGAAACGGGTCTGTGTTCTCCATTAATGGAGGAAAC
Source organism: Mercurialis annua (assembly GCF_937616625.2). Lineage (NCBI taxonomy): Eukaryota > Viridiplantae > Streptophyta > Magnoliopsida > Malpighiales > Euphorbiaceae > Mercurialis > Mercurialis annua. The sequence continues at coordinate 48,276,123 of NC_065570.1, read as the reverse complement.
CGACCTGCGAGCAGATCTGCGTTTTCTCCATTAATGGAGGAAACGCACCTGCTGGTTTCTCCATTAATGGAAGAAACAGGTTTGTTTCCTCCATTAGTGGAGGAAACAGATATATGTTTCCTCCATTAAGAAAATGCAGATATACTCGTTCCTCCATTAATGGAGGAAACGAGCTCAGGTTCGTTTCATCCGTTAATGGAGGAAACGAACCTGCAAAGGCCACCACTTTTCGGTGGTGGCCGGTCGAATTTTTTTTCCTGGAGAGGAAGAAGACCGTGACGGAATTAAAATACGGACTAAATTTTATTTTTAAATAAAAATTAAATCTCAAAATAAATTGAAATTGAAATTTATTTTTAAAATTACGAACTAAATTTTATTTCGAAATAATAAAATTAAATCTCAAAATAAACCGAGTGTAGTGGGGAGGAAAAAGAAGGCGACAGGTTTAAAATTACGGATTGAATTTTATTTTGGAATGAAAATTATGTCTTGAAATTAATTGAAATAAAATAAAATAATTATAATTCGAGATTAATTATAATTATTAAATTAATTATAATTAGTTAATTAAAAATAGTTATTTCTAAATATATAAATTTATAAAAATGGGTTCGATTTTTGTTTATAAATTTAATACAAGGGTTTAAATATAGTATAAATTAAATACAAGAATTTTAATGTATTTTTTACTTTATTTTAAAGTTAAAATATCATATATTTTTTCAACACTCTCATTAATGGAGAGTGTGACACACTCTCCAAATTCCATCCTTAAAAGGATATAATAACAACGAAATTAAAGTTCAAGGGACACGTAAACTTAAAGTAGAGGGATCTATTGAAAAAAATTTGAAGAGTATAGGGACCTGAGGATGGGTTTGGCCTTTTTTTTTAATAGCATATTTACTAGATTTGTTCACTATTTGGTGATTCTCCATCAATTTTGTAGTCCTTTTATTATTAGTGGATGGCTCGATTCTTTCACCCGTAGATTTATGCTATGATGTCGAACCACGTAAATCTCTTGTGTTATTTATATATTTTGCTATATTATTATTTGTTGATCAAATTTATAATTAAATACCTACCTATTGGTTTCGGTTATGATGTACATACTAATATGATCATGAACCGGTCATAACAATTATTACTATAACTTCAGCAATTAATATTAATGTTGCAGTGAAATTTCTATTTTTTAATGCTCCATTTGGTGTACTTTAATGACATGAACATAACTTTAATTCATCAATAAATTTGAATTTAAAATTCGAACAAATACTGAAATAAATTTGATAATAAAAAATTAACACACTAAACCATAATTTACGTCGTCGAGATACACCGAAACCATACATATAACGAAACAGTTTATTTAAAAATTAAGAATATATATTCCCCCTGTTTCGTTTAAGAAAGAACAAATGAGTTTTACATATAAATTAAAAAAGCATCAATTGCTATAGTTTTTTCTCATTTTACTCCTATTAATAATGATTTTGTAATTTTTATATAGACTAATAGCCATTAATCATAGAAATAGAAAAAGGGGTAAAAGAAAAAAATTCATATTAAATGGCATAAAAAATAAGATACAACCATTTTAAATTGGACAAGTAAAAATAGGATGTATTTTTGTTTAAACGGGACAGAAGGAGTAGAATATACAGACAAAGAAACAATAATTTTTTTCTCAGAGGTCGAAAACCAATGCCTTCTACCTAGAACTGTGTGTCGGTCGGTTCGGTTCGATTCGGCAGTAAAGATTAAAAAACCGACGGTGCTGATTAATTTGAAAAATGGAAACCAAATTGCCAAATTATTTAACAGAAACCGAATAAAATATAACCGAAATGTATTGGTCGGTTCGGTTCGAGTTCGGATCGGTACATCAATTTGGGCCTTATAAATGGGCCAATAAATGGGCCTTTTACAAAGATACAAATTGTAAAGTAAACAAACATTTTACATGAAAATACATCATTACAATATTAATATGCAGTGCTAAACTGCTAAATAATACATACAATAGAGTTTGTATCATAATATCTGCATCACCCCATATAAAATTATACAAATATTCCCTTATCCTATACAAATGATATAAAGTTGCTGAATTTACAAAAATTCCTTTATCCTATACAAAAAATGATATAAAGTTACTGAATTTACAAAAATTCCCTTTAGGCCATCACATAATTACAGTTCAAATATATAATACAAATTATCTGTTTCAAAATGTAAATAATTGACAAGTCAAAAAACAGAGTTCATGTAGAGATTCCATTTGCCAATTGAACTTCATCTCTTTCAATTGAATAAGCCATGCGTTTGTAACAGCAATCATATAAGCAGAGATCAGAGCACAACAAAAACGAGAGAATTTGTGTAAAGACATTAAAAAGTACATAAAACATAAAAAGTGTACTAAATTGAAAAAAATTTAAAAACCAAAATTAAAAACTGAAATTGGAAAAGAGAATTTATAATTAAACAGGGGCTCAGGAATATAATTTTCCAGTCATTTATAAGGCGAACACAATGATATGATGGCTCTAAAAGGTGCCAATACATCACATCACTTTAATGCAGGCACTACAAAATCTGAATATAGTGGAAGATCATTATTGTCCAAAAAAAATACAAAAAAAAAACAAAGCAGTTTAAAAACAGTTTTTAAAGAGAGTTTAAAGTTAGAACAAATTGAAAAAGTTTCAAACTAGCTTGAAATTCTTTTCAAAATTAGAACAAATTCAAAACTGTACAAAAGTTTAAAATTAGAAGAAGTTCATACTTTTTTTGATAAGAAGTCATATTTAGATTTTTGCTTTCATTTAGACTTCAAATCCAGTTCTACCCTTAAAATAAAAAGTTCAAAATTTTCTCTTTTATGTTCTAATTTTCTCTCTGGAAGAGAAAACACTGCTCTTTTAAAATAAAAAGAAATAGAATATTTACATATAAAAAGTTGCATTAGTTTGAATAAGTCATACTATAATGACCAAAACCAATAAAACATTGTATTAAAAATCCTCAATTTTGTTGGTGAGTGTATGTAATTAGAATTGATATTATGGACATGCAATTGCAATTTGGAAACTGGTCAACTATGAGTATTTTCATGTATGGTTCTAGATAGCCTCCAAAACCCTGTTATTAGTCAACACCATTTCTAGATCTATTTCTCAATAACACCATCTGCAACATAATATATTTTTGTTTTTTGTTTTTATCAAAAAATAACACATATTTGATCAGAAATTTCAAATTCGAGTACTGAATATGCATTAAAGTTAAAATTTAGTGGTGATAGTTTTTCTGCTCTTATGTCGTATTTGATTCAAATCTGGATTAGTCGATACAATATGATATATAATTGAATTTTGGCCAATTAAAAATAGAAAAAAGTAAATAAAAAAAATAAGCTCTTTTTTGCCCATGTATGCCAGAAATGATAATTTGAAGAATATTTATAAAATTATTAAAAGGTTGGGGTTTTATTTACAATAAAATATGACTTGTCCATTATACAAAAAGTTGGGATTTGTTTTAATAACTCCTTAAATTTAAAGAAAAGAGATTATGAACTATGACTTACTTAAATGAAGCCAACTGAGCAATCAATTAATTTGGCATTAATTTAAAATTAAGATAAGATTTTATTAACATTAAAAAAAATTATTCATCAAAAAGAAAAAGAATTTGATTGAATATTGGATCTATTATTGCTAATTTTATTTGATGTTATGTCTTTGTCATCATCTACACACAAAAAAAATCGGAAATACCAACTTCACAATGTGAATGTTATAATATTCATCTAACTTAAAGTGAGATTCATCAACCTTCTCTTATTTCACTTAAAAAGTTAAATATACCATAACTTCAAGGGTTTGGTGTGCATAAGTAGGAGGTTTCTTAATAAACTTTTTTTTATGGTAGCAATTTGCACTGAATTTACTTAAGTCTATTATTTCCCTTAACAACTTAATGTGAATTTTATACACTAATACTCCCTCCGTCCAAAATTGATAGACAATCCGAAACTAATACAAATATTAAAAATATAGTTTATCGAGGTAACATAAGTTAATTTATACTAAAGTATCATATAGTGACTTTTATTTCTTTCTAACATTCCATTACAATTAATAAGAATTTATATAGTTATTTATTATTTAAATAATAATTGAATCTTTATAATTTAAAATAAAAAATTAAAATAATGTCAATCAATTTGAGACGGAAAGAATACCAAATAATAATGAAATAACTACAAAACTATCCTGAAAAATCACTTAATTTATAAAAATACATACCTAATAAAAAGAATCAATTTTATCTAAATATTAAAAAACTATACATAGTTTACGTATTTTTTTTATTATAAAAAACATTTTTGATACATATTTGAAACATATTTTATATATTATCAATACATCTCTAATACAGTACGTAAAAAGTGAAAATTTTATTTCGAATTTTATAAATTTTTTTGGAAGTATTTATTTTTATAATGTTTTTTTTCTTTTTTTGAATTTTTAAATTTTTTCCCAATAATCACCAACAAGAAAGTAGAGGCCACTTAAAAATATTGTATTAGTCCTTAAGAAAGATATTTGCTTATGCACACTTTGGATATTTCAAGAGAACATGTATTAAGATGAATATTATAATAAAATTTAGTAGAATTGAATTCTAGATTTAACGTGTGAGAACCAAGCATAAATATATATTGCAAAACATGTTTTCAAGAATTCCCCTAAAATATTTCCCATTTTATCACTTACTAATATCACATACATAGCATCAGCAGAAGAATAATTCTGATATTGAATTGAGGTATACAATAGCATAAATAAAGATGGTAGGCCATAAAAATAAAAAATAAAAAACTGGTCCAAACCTTTCACATCACACCAATTCAAACCTTCAAATCCTTTTCTGGTTTACCGAAACTTATCAAGTATTAAGTTTCTATATTTTATTTTAATTTTAAAACTTTAATTCTATAAAAAATATATAGTTTTTTATTTGTTTTCATTTTTCATTGAACATAATTTTGCGTTAAATAGGAAAAATTATATAACATAATGATTATGTCATTTTATTCGCGAAACAAATCAATGAAACGTTTGTCAAATTATGATAAAACTAATTAAAAACTTTTTACACCAAATATTTATTGGCTTGTAAATATATCACGGCACAACAGTTACATTGCGACATTAAATAGTACTATGTTTATATAAATCAAACGTACACGATTTTCATTAATTACAACAGCCCTGAAATTTAAATAATACTATATTCTTATCATCACACAATAAAGAAAAACTTAAATAATGAGTACAAAATAACACGTATTAATAAAAGTTTGGTAGTCTAATTTTTAGCAGTTAGCCCGTAGCTTACTTAACAGACTTTCCTTGACTTGTAGATTGGCGGGTAAACTATGCCCACCTTAACCTTTTTTTTAATTAGTATTGCGTCCATATTCTGTTTTCTTGATTTTCTTTCTTGAATTTTCTTGTTCTTGTTCTTCCTTTTATTACATGTCCATACAAAAAATCTTGAATATTAATATATATCACATCAAATTAAATTAATTTTAGCTAGTTGCCTTTCCTGATTCTTCAAAATATAGATTTGCTCTTCTTTTTACTCTCTTAGTTGTTCATCAGGTTAGTTCTCACCTTTTTTGTGCTTCTTTAGATACCTTTCCATGAATTTCAAGTTACCTATGCTTAGTTTTGTTACGGAAACTTATCGAGTTTTATATTTATAATCTTTCATAAAAAAGATTCATTTGGCTTTTTATATTTTTTGATGCTATTTCAGGATTTAAAAGTGGAGTAATTTTGATCAAGTTGTGGGTATTTGATATAAATTAGATTTTCTTTTTCTTGTTTGATAGAGAGATGGGGAAGCAATTTGATCGTCAAGATTCTGAGATTGAATTTCAGAGAAATCTTCCGGGTTGTATGTGGAGCATGTTTCATGTTCTTGATTATCATCACTGGCACAGTAAGATTTCTCCCAGAAGAAGACATAGGAGAGGGAAACACACCATATGTAAGCTATCTTATTTCTGCCCTTAATCTGTTTGTGTTGTATGGAAACTTCTCGAGTTTTGCGTATCAGCGTTTTGTTTGTGTTAACTAAAACGCTTTTGAAACTCCGAAACTCAATACTGTATTGGGGAATTTGTTTTGGAAGCTAAAATGCTTTTGAAACTCCAAACCTCAATATTTTTTATTGGGCGTCTTGTTTTTGAAAACTAAAACGCTTTTAAAACTTCGAAACTCGATATGGGCGTTCTGTTTATGGAAACTAAAATGCTTTTAAGACCCCGAAACTCATTATTGTATTGTGCGTTTTGTTTTTGGAAACGAAAATGCTTTTGAAACTCCGAAACTCAATTTTGTATTGGGCACTTTTTCATTTCAATGTTCTTATTTCCGTGCTACATAGTTTACGCACTTATGTGCCATTTATTGTGTTGTGTAGGCTGTGGATATCCAAAAACAATATCGTTTCCGCATTACACGGATGAAGAGCAGAACTTTTTGGATGTTGATGCTGTCCCCTCACAGGTACGGTCATGTTCTACCTGTGTGATGATTGCAAGTTGATTGCCCAAATGTATATATGTATAATGTATGTTGATAGTTGTTGAATTACAGCACGGTGTAGAAGCTGCGGCAAGCAAAAGAAATTCGGGTAAAGCTCGAATAAAAGCACTGATTGCTAAAGAGATCTCTACAAGATCACAGTTGCAGCGAGATATTTCAATCAATGGCTTCCGGCAATCAAAAGATGTTAGCAAAAAAACTGCTGATTGGCGAAATCCTATAATAATCCTTGAACGAAACGGTGATAATGCTGCCTCTAGATTGCATGTTTCATCTCAACTAAAAGAGTCTGATGCATTTTCCTCAGAAATGGGTGATAAGTTAGTCAGCAAGTCACTGAATCACAACTTTTCAGACAGTAAGCAGATTTCGCATAGTCAATTTGTGGAATGCGGAGAAGTTGTAGAGATTTTTAAGGCTGAGAATAAGTTATTCGTCGAAATCCTACACGACCCTGATGTTCAAGCTTCCAAGAAACTAAAAAAGTCAGGATCATTTCCTTTAGCTGTCTCCCCACATAAAATTTTCAAGCCTGTTACACTTGAACACAAGTGGAAGGAAACTTGGTCCTTCCGGAAAGGAGAAAAGTCCCCAAATGTTGTTGGATCGAAGTTTGATATGTTATCAGGTTTAAAAGATGATGATGACGGCGGTGGAGTAGCCGGTGTTACTCATGAATCAGACTTGTATTCTTCGTCTACGTCTAAGTTGCCTCATGGATCAAATAAGCACGGTTGGCATCAATCATTTATGCGTCATTTGAAAGATGCTATAAAGAAAATAACACATATAGGGAGCGAAAAGAAGGATCACATGTCGATGAATGCTTTCTTCCATAGAATTCCCTCAATTTCGAATGATAAGAACGAGAATTCTTCTGAAAAATTGAAGGATATTGAGGCGAATAATTCTTATAATGATTTTGTGAAGAAAGTTGAACTTCCTCATATGAGAAGGATATCCTCTTTGAATGAGTCAATGGATAGATATACTCGGTTGTTTGAATATAGTTCAAACAAAGAGGCCGGGTGGCATAAGTATCAATCCAAGAGCTTAAGATTGGCAAACGAAGACAAGTTTCCAACGAGAGGATCGAGTCAAAAATCCGTCAGGAGAAGACTTTCTCTGCCTGATCTTGAATCGCTTTGTCCCTTTCCGAATGAGACATCAATTGATGCATTTCAATCGGGGACACCAATCAAGACTAGTACGAAATATGATATGAGTAGCGAGAATGTCACCTGGAATGAGCTGAACTCAAGAATCGAACAGCTCGATGGTGTTGAAGAGGCGGTTGAGGAAAACACAGAGGAGGCTGGAAACAGCTGCGAGATTAAAGAATATTCTGATGATTTAATAGTTTGCCAGGATCAGAATATTAGTCCCGTTATAAACTCTAGCATTGTGCACGAAAATGAAAGTCCTGTTTCGGTTCTTGAGACACATTTTCGACATGACATAACTTCCCAGGCAGAGTTCCCTTTCTCAAAAGGTAAAAACATATACTTCTGTTACTTCCAATTGGATCGCTTTGATTATTTTAGTCATTAACTATATTCTCTAAATTGTATCAGATTCTGAATTGGACTCAAAGGGCATTTGCATCGACGAACCAGATTCTTCGGTCAATCTACAAGAAGCATCTATCAGCAACTCCTGGTCAGATTCAAACCTCGAGAATACTCAAAATACGCAGACGAAACCCAACAACAGTTTCCTTCCCTTGGTAGACGATGCTGATTTTAATTATGTGAGAGACATTCTTGAATTATCCGGCTTCACCGAGCAAGAGTGCCTTGGAATGTGGCACTCACTAGACCATCCATTAAGTCCTACTTTATTCAAAGAACTAGAGGCTTATTTGCATCAAGAAGTAGAATGCTCACCAGAAGATGTGGCCTCCACCAACAATCACCAGCTTCTGTTTGATTTGAGTAATGAGTTTCTACTTCAGATATATGAGAGCTCATTAGCTTACTACCCTAAGCCATTCTCCTTTGCTCGACGTGTACGTCTACGTCCATCACCTAAGGGAGACCATATTGTTGAGGAAGTATGGAGAAGAATTAGTTCCTTTAGGAACCCGAATTCGAAGTTGGATCAAACATTGGATGACATAGTGGCTCGAGACTTGGCGAAAGATGAGAGTTGGATAAACCTTCAGTTGGATGTTGAGGACATAGCACTTGACCTTGAAGATTTGATTTTTGATCAACTTTTAGATGAAATTATTTGCTCATGAGAAACTGAATTTGTTGGTTCCGTTCAGTTAATTCGATTTGGTTCGGTTTTTGCACACCTCGAGTAGGCCTAGTTATGATGCATCAATAGCAACTTTGTTTATATGAATTTTGTTTCTTCTTGGTTTTTTTCCTAGTAAATTAATGCTTCATTCTTGATTCTTACAAAGACTTGGAACATTGAAACAACTAGGTGTTCTGTTGTATTGTACGTTGTAATTATAAACTTGTATATATGTTGGTAAAATTCTTTGAAAAGTGATGCTTCTTCTGAACACATTAATAAAGTTTTATTTTACCATTGTAAAGAGGTTCAGGGTGTTCTGTTCTCTATTGCTGATACCTTTATGTTTCTTATTTTAGCAAAGGGTCAACCTGAACTCTGAACTTGTGACACGAAATTAAATAACTCACTCTCAACCATTTTGATCAATTACGGACAATATTCTTAATTTTAGATCAATAAAGGACAGTATTTTTTTTTCTAATTTTGCTGTTTTCTGGAAGAAAAGGATTTGAATTGTTCTTAGGTACAAAAATTCCAGTCAGTCAACATAATCTCTTGAAGTTCTAATTAGAAGTCTGATTAAATAATGGTTAAAGTATTGGTTGGGCCATAATTATTTCTTTCTCTTTGATAAACATGAATCTAGAATATTTATTTCCTTGTTTAGTTCAATACAACTGTACAAGGACATAAAGAAAGTGTTACTTCTGGACTTCTTCCACTTATACATGACTTCATATCAAATTCAACCTGGTCTCATTTTCTAATAAAAAAAAAACCTATAAAATTATAGAAAATAATTTAAAATGCGCTTTGAGCCTAAAAATTCACTTTTTGCATTTTGTTTTTCTTACAAACGTTTCAGTAGTGATACATTTCTAGTAATGTTTATTACGGACATAGAAAGTGTAAACTTTTAAGTATAAAGTGAAAAATGAAACATACAAGAATGAAAAAACGTATTTTTAAACGACTTCACTTTCAAATCCGGCCAATGAATTGATTTTATGCGAATTTTAAGTGAACTTTTAACTAGGAACAAAACTCTAAAACCCGTCCATATACTGCGGACCTAATACAAATTTGTATTTTATGCATACTTCATAGGAAAATTAAAAATTCAAACCCGCTGAATAGGAGCGAGCCTAGACGGGTACCCAAACTCGTGCACATATCTAATTCCACCTACCCATATTAGTAATGAGATAAGGGGAAGTACTTATGTAAACTGCAGGAAAGGTGCAGAATAAGAGAGTTAAATGCAAAGTAGATGGTGGCACAACTGTAATGTAACCCACCAGTTTGAACCATCATTCATTCTATAGCATTAGGACAGCTGAAAATACTAATAATGGTGGCTGCATAAATATCCCATAATTACTTTAAGCCTCAATAAATATAGATGGTAACACATGACATCATTTATTTTCTGATTTTGATTTTATTACCTTACTAGGTGACTGTATCAGTGTCATACATGTGGCACAGCTATTGAACTGCAACATAATTAAGGTACAAAATCAAGAGACGGAATGTTAAAACTATGGGAGGACAATTGGTTGGCTTTGGAATCAGCTTTAAAAGCATGTTTGGATCAATTCTAACGTAAAATTCATTTTATTTCATTTTTAAATGAATTCTATTTGAAAAATTATTTGAAGACTGAATTTTTGTGTTGGTTTTCTGAATTTTAATTATAAAATTAATTTTAAATGAATTGAAATAAATTGATTTTAAAGAATGAGGTTAAGTTTTGGAGGGGATAAAAAGAGCAAAAATGCAGTGTGAAGGTTGATCATCATTATCAAAATTGCCACAATTATTGTTTACTGAATACTAAAGACGAGCGAGGGGGAAAAGAAAAAGAAAACATAAACCGGTACAAGTAAAAAAAAAAAAAAACACAACAAAACTACACGGCTGCCCTCTATCAGCAAACAACACAAAAGAAACCAACTGTATCTACACCTTCCCAAATTCACTCCCTTCCACAGACGCACATATTCCACTACACTGCACTTGTAACCATAATGCAACTACAAATTTATACCTCTATTTTGCATCGAAAAGAGCGGAGCTAATCATTTCATCTCGATTTCAGTCTGCAGTACACTTACAGCTTCACCTGTCTATCAAATATCCAGCTGAAAGGAGCGATGGATGCTTCTTTCGCCCTACCTTGAGATCTCTCTTCCAGCCTTCTAATTCTCGGAGCTAGCCGACAAACGTAGTCCTGCGCCTTTTGTCCCTCAGCGGAAAGGCCTGTTAGTGTATCTACCTTCCATCTCCCCACCAAGAACTCCAGTATATCTGCATAATCCCTTGCTGTGTACACCCCGAGCCGCTGTGCAACAGCTGAGAAGTTATCAAAAAGATTGTCATCGCGGCCATCGTACATCAAGTGTGCAGGCATAGAGATTTTCTTTCTCATCATATCAGCAAAAGCCAAAACAGTTCCATCAGGATCAATCTCAAAGAGTTTTTCCACTATCTTTGTGTAGGCCGTCTCGTGGCGCTTCTCATCTGCAGCAATTGTACCGCATATTTGGGCCAACTTTATGTCTCCATACTCCTTGGCATGTCTAGCGGTGTTCCCGTGAGAGATGAAGGTTGCCCTTTCCTGGAATGATGTGTAGATGAAGCCAAGATAGGGGCTGTTTTCTGTCCGAGGATCCTACATGTTATAACGAAAAACTATCAGAATACAGTTCTAAAAAGAATAGGAATTAAGCAATGGGGACCAACAGAGATGAAAGGGGAATAAAACGGCATGGTATATCTATCTGATCACCTACTCCATAAATCTGCATTTCTAATTCTCAAAAGGTGCATAACCAAAACAAGGAAAACACTTTGCCTGTACTTTTGTTTGTGGGTATAGAAGCACACTGTGTTGCACGATAACTTCTCCAATCTTACATTTTGAAGTTTCGTTTCCATTCTCGGAAAACCTTGTGAAACACTGAAACTCTATACATAGCACATTGTTGTATAAAATCATTTACCATTTTCCGATTCAGCGATTCATGTTTCAACATTTCTGTTTCCGTGCTACATAGGAAGCACATTAACTATCTTCCAAAATTCTAATGCTCAATGAACAAGGATAATATACGTTAAGTTAAAAGGAACTCACCATTCCAGACCCGATCAGATATTGGATTGTTTTCTCAATTTGTCTCATGTCCACTCGTCCAGATAGATAGAGATACTTATTGAGAAGGTCGCCATGTCTGTTCTCTTCAGCAGTCCATGCCCTGGTCCAGACTGCCCAAGAAGTAAGACTTGCACCGGTTTCATCCCTAACTCCATCTAAGGTATTAAGCATTGTCTGATAAGTGGGAAGAGCTTCTTCTGTGATCATATCTCCAACCAAAACAACAAAGTATTCATCGGGAATCTCCTTTGCTCTCGCCCTGAGTTCCTTCACTTGCTCTTCAAACCCATCGGAGGCAGGATCTGGCAAAAAATCCTGTGGTTGCCAACACTTCTCAACCGGCTTCAGATGAACTAGAATGTTATCCTCAGCCCAATCCTCCAGAGATTTAAAGATCTCAATCTTTTGGGGTGGCATCGAATGAGTAACCTGAACATGCACCTCTCGAGGAGGCATAAACGGTTTCTTGATATTCTCAACCTCCCTGCATTAAGTAGAAAAACGAAGAGATCTTCAAAATTGACTTTAACATATAAACTAAAGATTGCTTAGCACTTTCAGAGATCATGTGGAAAATAAATCATAATTGAGTAGTAGTGGTTACCAAATCTTACACACGGAAGGCGTACATGCCATGAAAGTTTAACAAACATTGTAAAAAGAGTCACATTGATGTGCTCAATAATCAACCATTTGATTTATATATCCCCAAAAAGGCAACTAAATGAAAAATTGTTATCCAACATAGATTTAAATATGTTGCCCATATTGAAATCGATCAGAAATTGTTCAGTAATCCTTGGCTGTTGAGCATTAGCTTAAAAATATACTTAACGCGTTCACTCAGGACTCTAAAAATTAGAACGTAAGATGTCCAGAGATTTCGGTAGAGTAAGCTTGATATCTTGGTTTCTTCCACTTTCTAAAAGATGTTTATACAATCTATAGTCTGATTGAAATCACAATTCAAGAAATAGATACTTGATTGATCACCCAAGCTCAATAAGACAACTTGATGATCAATTCGAAATAGTGCTTCTTCGAACAAAGTTGCCAAAAGTACAGAGCATGAGCAAATTTTTCTCATCAAAAGCTAGCTTCAATTAGTACATAACAGTTTTGTCCATTAAAGTTCTTTCTAACATCCCTGTTATTATTATTTGTTTTTTTTTAAGATCCCTGTCTATTAAAGTTCTGCAAATGTTTTGCTGTAATTAAACAGAAACGTAATATTCCATCGGTGTGCTTAACAGCACATGTTCCACTCAAATGATTAAGAATAAAGCTTCCAACCAAAACAGTATCAGCTATAGTATACGACAACCAATAGCAATAGCAAAGTACCACACGGTGGTTGCTCTCAATATCGAAAATAAACAAAGTTCCTATAAAAATGCCATCCCAAGAGAAGAAACAAATATGGAGTAAATAGAAAGCACGCAGAAAATCATATAAAAAGAATTAATGGAGAAAGAGAATTTACACTCATAGTCACTGCAAAGACAATGTACAAGTTAACAAAGAGAAGTAAAAAGTAGTTGACAATAACACCAAACAAAGACTAAGAGTGGACAAAAGAAGAAAACATGACAGTAGCTGCTGGTGAGAAACTAATCCACTTGCCCACCAAAGAAATGAATATTTAATATAAAGTCTAGTTTCACCAATTCAAATTTTCCAATCGAAATTTTATTTTTTAATTAAGATGAACCTCTAAAACACAGAATAAGTAACTGTAATGAATCTACACAAAACAAAAGTAAAAGGCATATTCATACAGCCAAGGTAAATGTACTTAAATTAAAAGGATTTATAAAAAAAATAGACTTGGGCCTGCTTTGTCACTATTAAATCAAAGGCGACCGATACTCGAGAATATTCCACATACAGACAAACTCAATGAGGCAAACAACAAAAACAAGAGTAAGCAACAGGAGGACAAGCATACAGCTATTGAATACATCATAAGACAAAATTGAAAGTTCCATCCAAACTGCCAAAATTTGAACTTTCTAGCTGCTTTATAACAGATCATCAGCGCAAACTTGAAGTTGATGCTAAAAAAATGCTTTCTTAATGCATAATAAAATAAGGAACATCCTAAGTAATAAAAGAAAAATAAATCAACAAAATGCTTGACATAGAGTAAATGAACATTTAGAACACAACTTCCTCCTAAATGACATCAATGTTGTTACAAATATCCTAACCACCCCAATTGCCATTTAGCTGAAAAAGATATAAGGGAAACTATGCCAGCATGAAACTCAAATATCAAATTTAAAAATATATATATATAAAAGGAAAACTCCACCCACCAAAATCCAAAGATAGTAAACAATATAAATTCTCAATAGCGTATTATTTTTAGTCGCTTTAATTATCTTATGCAGGAAAGCAATCTAACGAGAGGCAAAAAAAAATTGATTTCCTGAAATCATATTGTGCATTCTGTCATTTTCTTTTCCTTGAGTTTTGTGGATTACAAAAAATATTCAGAGAAAATTACTATCCCTTCTGATATTAATAAATTACATCCATCTATTACTTTCTTTTTTCAATGAACTTGTATTTGATCTCTAACTAATTTTACTTTCAAATAAGTTCATAAATGATTTTAATAATCTGAAATTAAAATAACTTTCTAAAAGCAATTAAAATTAACTAAACATGATCAAAATGAAAATAACAAAACAGTTTTTATTCAATTTTTTAGAATTTTAAGAATTAATGTTAGTTTGATTTTATAGTACAGTAATAATCTAAGAAACTTCATATAATCTCAAGAAAAATTTGGTAAATAAGTGTTAATACTTTATAGATATTTCTCTAATTCTAATTTTTTAAATTTATTATAGTGGGTTTTATAGGGTTTTTTTTAATGTTTATAATTTTTTTATTGAATTAATAATTTCTATTATTATATAATGTAATAAATATTTTGTGATAGTATATCATAATTTTACTTATTATTATCAGAATTATTTTGTTACTTTCATCATCAATGAAATTTAAAAATTTCAAATAATTTTATAAAATTATTAACTAAATTAGTATTAAATTTCATTTCTACTACTAAATGTTAACTCTTTTTAAAATTGAACTTTGGTTTTATCACCAGCTTCTTCAACCAAAAAATAGCAAAAACAATTACCAGAAAGAAAATAATTGACATATAAAATTATATAACAATTGACTGATAGTAATATTTCCAAATGTTTGTTACACATTTCATTGCATTTTTATATGAACAATAAGCCATCACCATCACATGCTACAATTGACACATTTCTTAAACAATTAAAAAATCACAATCACCACTCACATTAAATTCAGGAAAAATAATTTAAAAAATTAGCAGAACAAAAAAAAATTAAACACCATACATTCTTGAAGATGCTCAGCAATAAATAACTTCAACCAAAAAAAAAAAAAAACATAACAACTTTTGATTAAAAGAACCCATTAATCCCCAATTTCAATAATTTTTCAAATTGAAAATCAAACAAAAGAAAAAACCAATTAAAAGTATGCATAAATTGATAAAGCCACAATCAAATTCAGACGAAGAAACCAAGAAAAACCCAGATCTAAAAATCAATAAAAAAATCAAGAAAACACACAGAGATCCATTCTTTACAATAAAAAACCAAAATGGGCATCAAATCAAAAGTTTAAAAAACTTACTTAGAGCCGGACTTGAGGGTGGAGGCCATGGAAAACTTGGGAGATCTGAGACTGGCCATTGTTGGAAGAGAAAAGGAGGGTAGCTTAGGGGATTGAGAGAGGAAGGGGTTGAGCTTGAGAGCCATTCTTGAAGTTATCGATGGTTTGTTATTTGATTTTAAGGTTCAGTTTGCTCCACAAACCAAAATTTCATTATTTATAGACAAATACACTCAACAGAGCGCAACGACAGCTGACAATAATAAGCCACTTCACTAATCATCCATTTTCTCTATTTTGCCCCTACTGTTTTCTCATATTTACTTCTTTTTTATTTATTTAGTCCTATTTACGAAAATAAACTAACATTGATAAAACAAACATCGTTCCGATTTTTTAAATTTGTTAAAATTAAGTTAATTTATAGTAATTAGTAATTTTATTATAAATTTGTTTAGCAATAATTGTGGGGAGAATTGAGAGAAATCGAGAGAAATCGAGAGAAAATCTAGTTTTGAGCTAAAATCTTTATTAAAACGGAGAGAAAAGAGTGATATCAGTGGTTTTTTGATATTCGGGTGAAAATTATTAATTTTACATTCGCATGTTCATAACTGTTGTATTTTCATGTGATTTTTGAGTGTTTCCGTGCTGGATTTTCAGCTTCAATGAGTCACTTTTTAAAGAAAAATAAGATTATTTAGTTTTTATTTGAACATTAAATTCAGATTTCGTCATGAATAAAGATTTCTGTTAGACTGTTGAAGTATATTTAAAATGGAGCATGCTAAAACTGAACGTTCTAAAGGTGCAACATTGTTAGAAAATTTTCATTGCTTGATTCTTGATATTTAGTTGTCACCGTCAAAACATGCATCTTTAAATATACTAGTTTCGCATTACGTGCTATGCACGTGGCTCGTAACGTAACTCGTCAAAGTACATATTAGTACATTTATTATAATTATATTAATTTTTTATTTATAATTAATATTAAATTAGTTAAGAATTTTTGTAAAAGTAAATATAATATATTCGGTTATTATATTTTTTTCCATACTGAATTTATTCTTCTTTTGGTTTTATAATAACCATAATTAAATAATTAATTTTATTTTATTAATAATATCTTTAAAAATAATAAGATAGAAATTTAAATAATATTATATTAACTAAATACAGTATTTTAATTTTGTAGTTAAATCAAACTAAAAGATAGATATTCCTACTAATTTGGAGACAATTTAGTTACTTTTTACATACAAAAAACTAAATTGGAGATAATTTAGCTAGATATTCCTACTAATTTGGAGACAATTTAATTACTTTTTCCATACAAAAAACTAAATTGGAGATAATTTAGCTACCTATTTTAATTAGGATTTTATAATAAAAATTAATTAAATAACTAATTAGTTAATGACTATAAAACCTTTATTTAGTAATAAACTTAAAAGGGTTATTCAGTAAATTTGTCTGTCCCCCCCATCCGTGCTTTTATATATAGATATAGATAATATTTGTTTAATTTTTTTCAAGAACATTAATTTTTTATTTAATTATTTTTAAAATATTTTGTATCAGTTTAATTATGATGTATTTTATTATTTATTTTAATATAATTTATTTTTGACAAAATAATTATTTAATTTCATTTTAAGAAAACTAAATTTATTTAATTTTAATTGATTGAAATATATTTAGTTATATGACAGAAATTTATAACAAAATAATATTTGTTAAAATTATTTGAGACATCAGATCCGAAGTGGTTTATGGGTCATTAATGAGGATCTAACTGAACCTTAAGCCCAAATAAAAGGGTGTATAAGGGCTTTTGAGGCTTCTGTCACGGGTGTCAGAGTCTAGGGCAAGTGGCTGATATCCTCTCGCATAAATGAGCCAAAGCCTTGTGTGAAGTATTCGACTCGACTGGTTTCTTCATTCCGTGGGCTCAATTGGTTGTCAACTTAATATAGAGAGAATTAGCAAATTACCTAAAAAAACAGAAATATTAGCATTTGTTAACATTAATTGTTCATATTTATTTGTCTACCTCAGCGTGTTGTATGTTTATTTTTTTACTCTTTTGTTTTGTTTTTATACCCCATATTTACTCTACATCACAGTTCCTTCTCCTTCTTCTTCATCTTCTTCATCTTTTTTTTTATCTTTTTCAATTTATTTTCAAAAACAATCAACAAATCAATTGTAATCTTCAGCTTATAACATTTCAAGAAATTAAATCCTACAATTTTATTATTATCTCTTATAATTTTATTGCTAATTTCAAATATAGCTTCCGATCCGCTCGAATTTTTAATTCGTAATCAAATTACTTCAAATTTCACTAGAAATTCAAATCAAACGATCATAACTTTCTCCAAAAACAAAGAAAACTGTAAATTATTAATTTATTTATTCTCATTAAAAATCTATTAAAAACGGTTTGAAAAGGGTTTCAAGTACAGTTTCAATTACGGTTTCAAACTGTTTACAAAGGTTCCAAACAGTCTAAAACAGTTTCTAAAAACCGCTTTTAAACAGTCTAAAAAATAACAGCTTTAAACAGTTTCAAAAAACAGTTTCGAACAGTATAAAACAGTTTCAAACCGTTTACAAAGGTCTCAAACTGTCTAAAACAGATTCTAAAAAATACTTTTCAATAGTTTATAAAATAACAGTTTCAAATAGTATCAAACAGTTTCAAACCGTTTACATAAAAAATAACAGTTTCAAAAAAACAGTTTCAAACCGTTTACAAAGGTTTCAAACAGTATAAAACAGTTGCAAACCATTTCCAAAGATCTCAAGCAGTCTAAAACAGTTTCTAAAAAACACTTTCAAACAGTTTAAAAATAACAGTTTCAAACAGTATAAAACAGTTTCAAACCGTTTACAAAGGTTTCGAACAGTATAAAACAGTTTTGAGAAAACAGTTTCAAACGATTTCTAAAATTAATTTTTAACATTTGAAAACCAGGTCAAAATATTATTAATGAAGAACATTACGATTTTTTCAAAAAAAGTTGTAAAAAATTCTAAAAAAACGATGCTAAAATAATTTAAAACAACATAGAAAGAAAAAAGTAGAAGAAGAAGAGAAGAAAAAGAAGAAGAAGAACTTTCTCATCTATCACCATCATATTATCTCTTAAGCTCTTTTTTTATTCAAATTTCTTTGTCTTGGAGTTCATTTGTATAATGTGGAAAATAGAAAAAGCAGATTTAAGAAAAACGAAAAAAAAAAGTTGCAGAGGAAAGGAGGAGAAGAAGAAGAAGAAGAAGAAGAAGAAGAAGAAGAAGAAGAAGAAGAAGAAGAAAAAGAAGAAAAATGAGAAGGAAGAAAGAGAAAAAGGAAAGAGAAAAGAAAAAAACGAAAAAAGAAAGGAAAAAGAGGAAAGAGAAAAAGGAGAGAGAAACAAAAAAGAAAAATGAGATATGCATCTGTTTAAAAGAAGGAGAGTAAAAATACAAATAAGTTATTTTGCTAATTGAGGTACAACTAAAAATAATAAAAAAATAGAGTAAAAAAGTAAACTTTTGAAACTGAGGTATTTAGAACAAATAAGTTAAAAAAAGGAGTGTTTTGGCAAATTCCTCCTTAATATATACAAATACTCATTCCGGTCTTTTAATTTATGAAACAGAAGATATAAAATATATCTATATATTTATTTAATTAAGAAAAGCAAGAAATTTTTCCTAAATTTTCAATTTAAATAAAATATTTATTTAGTTTTTAAAAATTATTATTAGTAAATAATTTTTTATTTATTTTAACAATTTAAATAAAATACTTATACTAAACCAAACAAACATTTCTATAAATTTTAAATTTAAATAAAACACTTATTTTAATTTTTAAAAATTATTATTAATATTAATTTTCATTAGTTTTTCAAATTTATAAAGTATTTATTTATAATTTTATAAATTATAAAATATTAAATATTAATTTTAGCCATTTTTATATAAATTTATTTAAAATAGAATTATTAATACATTTCGTGCAAATGTACAAATTTACGACTAGTTAACTTATATTTAAATATCCGCATGAATTCAGTTTAGTGGTTTAATGTCACGACCCAAAATCTTGAGTCGAGACCGGCGCTAGAAGATGAGAGTGTTAGTTCTGAAACCCATAACAAGCCTGAAAAAAGAATAAAGGATCACTTTACCCTCTCAACTTGGCAAAAAGTATCAAAACCGTCCAAATTGGAAAAACCGGATCACTTTTACCCTAAACTTGGCAAAACCGGCTTAAAAACACCCCTATACTGACATGACACCTTAATTGGAGAGTGGATTTCTAATTAATCATAATTACTATAATTAATCATATTTAAATACTAATTAATTATAATTAAACTCTAATTAATATAGGGACCATTTTTCATTTTTTGTCAATTTTTTTAAATTCCGATGAGGCGGAGGAGCCTCCTTCCCGGAGAAGAGGAGCTGATGCTCCTCTTTTCAGATGAGCAATAGCTCCTCAAATCTTTTCTCCTCGCCTGAGGAGCAATTTTCTCCTCAGGCGAAGAGCAGATCTGTTCCTCGAAGAGCAGATTTTAACAGACCCATACGGGTCTCGCATGAGTCTGTTCATCTCTTTTTTAATGGAATAAATCTCTTCCATTAAAGAAGAGATTGATCTGTTCATCATTTTTTGTGATGAACACACCCAACCAACCGTTTTGAGGGGTCGACTTAATTTTGAGTATATAATATTTTTTACGGTTTTTTATTTTATAAAATTATTGATATATTAAAATTAAAAAAATTGTAAAAACTTTAAAATTGGAGGGTTAATTTATTATTTTAAGTTTTAAATTGAAGGGACGCAATTGTTTTTTTTTTAATTCTTAGGTATTAATTTGAAATGTTTGAAAACAATCAGGACCATTTTTAACATGTTTCTATCAAAAACCATCTTGGTAAAACAAAACCGCTATCAAAAGTTGAGAGTGGGGAGGAGGGGTTTTGTACCAAATTTGACAAATTCAGGGTAAAAGTGATCTTATTTTGCTAATGTAGTAAATTTTTCGCGTTTCAAATCAAGACATTCATTCACAAACATATTCATAAAATATAGGCTTAAATGCACTCAAAATCACAAATTTTTGCGTGTTTTTGATATTGTCATAATCTTTTAATTTTGACATATTTAACATGAACTTTTCAATTTTTTGCAATTAAGACCACGTGTCTTTACCTTTGAAATAGTGTTATTTTACATTCAAAACGGTGTCGTTTTAATCTAAAACGGTGCCGTAAACATCCAAACCGGTGCCAGCGTCATTAATTGCAATATTTTTGAAAGTTCATGTACTTTTTTTACCAAAATTAAAATATTATATTAAATACCAAAAACACGCAAAAGTTGATGATTTTTGGTGTATCGAAGCCTAAAATATATGACCACATTTGAAATAAACATCAGAGCTTAAACGCTTAATACTTAAACATTAAAAAACTAGCCTACTACGGACATCTAGGATGAAACTTCGGAAACTTTCATCAAACATCACTTACAATTTCTGAAAAGTTGGAGGAACAAAGGGGTCAGTACAAAACTGAGTGAGTTCACAATATTACTAATAAATATTAGGGGTAATCCTATTAAATAGCACCACCTTTAGCATTTTTAGCAATTTAAGCACATACACAAAGTGTCTCAATTATTAGCCCAAATTTTTTGTAATACCTTGAAATTTGGGTATTTTAAAAAGGCCTAATGTCTTAAAAAAAACCCCGACCTTTTATTCCCTTTTCAATCCTACCCTCATGTTGCAAATCAGTCAATTTTACCCTATTTTGTACTTTTTCATTTCCATTGTACCCTAAAGTATAAAATAGACCTTTTTTATTTGGCAAAAATTCTCTAAATTGATCCTTTTTGTATTAGATTAACTTTTATATTAAATTGACCATTTTTGAAGAATTTTTTTGAATTTTTGTCAAATAATTAAAGGTCAATTGTATGCTTTAGGGTACAATTGAAATGAAAAAAATACAAAATGGGATAAAATTGATAAATTTTCAACGTCAGGGTAGGATTGAAAAAGGGATGAAAGGTCGGGGTTTTTTAAAGTATTAAACCTTTTAAAAATAAGTGATGTATCTCATTTTTAATGATTAAAATGAGAAAAATAAGAGATTGAGCGGAATAATATAATAAAGGGGGACATGAGTAGGTCGACATTGAAATTTTAATAAGAAAATTTCAATAATAATATTTCATAAGAGAAATGGAATTGGGTTAAACAGATAAATATGAGAAAGTGGCTAAAAGTACACTTTAGCTTAAAATTGAAAAATAAGTTTTTAATTTCCGGAAAATATAATTTAAATAGATTAATGACGGGAATTAGAATTTATAAAAATAATATCGATATAAATTGTTGAAAAATTAAATTATAAGATATGGTAATGATATTATTTATTTGAAGATAATTAATACGGAATTTATCGGACACAAAAGAAGTGTTCGACGGACGAAAACAGACAGTTTTGAAGTTAGATTTCTCCAAGGACCAATCTAAGTCGATTTCTCCAAGGACCAAAAAGAAACTTTTGCCATAAATATATAAGACATTCAAATAGAGTTTTAAACTCAGAATATTCATTTGATATCATCTCATCATCTTCCTCAAGCTTGAAGATTACATGCAAAAAATTTAATCCACTATAACTTCATCAGTTCTTGACAGATTTGGACGATTCTTGTGGCCACGGAACGAGGAGAACGACAGCTACTCATCAAGCCCTAGAATTAGAGAAAGAAGCATCATCTGAGGTTAGGATTTTGAGACCAATTTTCTGTTTTTGATTGATTAAATGGTGATGATGATTTGAGGTTTAAAATTGGAGTCTAAGTATTGTAAATTGATGGTTTTGAGATGAGTTTGTGTTGTTTGATGTGAGGTGAGAGTTGTGATGGGTTGTATGCATGAGGATTTGGCCTTGGAGGTGGCTGGCCGGAGGCGACGACCACCGAACCTGTTGGACTGATTGTCCAGCAGGTATAACCACCGTGTCGTCGCACGGTGGAGCTTTCTAGGCAGCAGCTGTGGTGCGACGCACCAGAGCAGTATCAGCCCTCCCCTTTGCCAACCCAAGGGAGGGTATGGTGAAGAGGGAAAGGGCTGAGCCAACCCTTTCCTGAGGTCTAAACGATATTGAATTTTTGACGTAAATGCTACGCTATGCGATAGCTTTGGTTTGGACGTAAATACAGTTTTGAAATCGTGATTATGTTAAGGAAATGATTGAATGAAATGGAATTGAAATTGAATAAATACCTAAGGTTGTTATCAAATAATAATGGATGGGAATGACATGTATAAAGCTGTTTTAAACAAATTAAAACGCTAAGATAGATTGACTAAAGACTAAGCATTTTACGTTATCTATAAGGCTAGTTACGGGTACATTGTTATTATTGTTAAATGTATGTTATCCACAAGACTAGCTACGGATTTCGGTACAACCATACCCATACCCTAGCGCCGGTCATGATCTATGAAAATGGGTCGTGACACTATTGTATAGCTCAACGTTTGACGATTGCAACGGTTAATCATTAGGTAATCGTCTAATGAATATCATATTCCAAGATCGAACTGATCCAACGGTTCAATCAAAAGTTATCTTAGTTTTACTAGACTTTAAGGTTGTCCGATATCGCTTGAAATTCGCTTCATCAATCATTAGAGATTATCTTCGTATTCTAATACCTTAGACTATAAGTCGATTACTAGGTTCTATTATCATCTTTCATACTCCTATCATCTCGTAGCATGATATCGTAATGTAATACCCTCAAAATATTTAAAGGTAATTAAGTCGTGGCACGTGTCGAGATTTCCGATAAATTAAATTAAGAAAAATTTAATTTAATTATATCAGGAATTTGAAATAATCTTATTAAGTCAATTAGCGGGAAATTAAGAATATAACTTCGAAAATTAATATAATCTCGTAACGATAATTATTTCGCCAAAGTCCGTGAAATAATATATAGTATTAGTGATAAAAGTTTCGAGTCAATCAGAGATCGTTTAAAATTTGGACGCGAATAGGTTTTGGACTAAATTGAAACTTTTGAAAAGTTTCAAGGACCAAAACGCAAATTGACCAGGTTATATAAGATTACCTTCAGATGAAGGATCCAGATACCAAATCTTCTTCATCTCTTTTCATTTCTCTTGTTCGTCATTTCAATTACGGTTCGCCGCTCGGTTTTCATTTCTCGTCCGTTTCTAACGTTTTATAACTCAAAACGATCGTATTTCAGTGGCGTATCACGGTAAGCTTGACGTTTATCGCCTAGACGGATATATTTTGAGTTATATCGATTCAAAGTTTTAGGCCACGAAACGATTTTATTGTTTTAACGATTATAGAATCGTATTTGGATGTTTTGATATTAGAATTAGCATTTTGGACACATTTAGAACGTTTTTACGTTTAAAGGCACGTCGGAACCGATTCCCGGGCTTAGCCCGTGGCTGTGCGTCGCACAGCCGATGCACAGCTAGACTGTGCGAACGCATAGTCTATGGACTGTGCAAACGCACAGTCGGGTGACTGTGCGAACGCACAGTCACACTGTGCGGACGCACAGTCACACTGTGCGGACGCACAGTCACACTGTGCGGACGCACAGTCCTCTGTGCAGCCGCACAGGTAGACGCGCGTACACACAGTGTTTTTGCCGATTGACCCGTTATCGATTAATTTGTCGAATGATGCTTAATATATAAGCCATGTTCGCGTACGCACAGGAAAATTTATCGTACGCGCATACCGAGATTTGAAATTGATTAGTATTCGACTAGTTATCGATTAATTTGAGACGTTAACCTAACGAGGTTAAACGAGAATGAATTTTAGAAACGGTAATTGATCCGTAAACGAGTTAGATACCGTTTATCGGAAAATACGTGAGAAGCACGACGTTTAATGAGAGTTCAGTGTGTCGATTCTCTAGTCTAGAGTCAATCTTGGAATATAATTCTGATTTGAGTCAAATGTTTTGAAATTGTTTTAGATCTGGCGAGGCAAGAAGCAGCTGGACCAGGAGTTCGGGAAGCTTGACGTTTCTAAGCCCCGACATATTTTTGGATAAGCGTTTTCTGTGAGTTTAGACGATTTGCTTTTAAAGTATTTATGCAAGCAATTATTTTATATTGCTTTATGTTTGATTTGCTTGTTTATAGTGCAAATTTTTTATATGAATTGCACATACGCTTGATTTGAAACCAGTATTGATCCGATGGAACGTGCTACCTATTAAGCGGCAATAGGACTGTGTGATCACCAGTTTGATTTGATACAGCTGTGAGATTAATTATGAGTATGAATTTCGAAGTTGGATATATGAATTTGATACGAGTGAGCACTCGGTTACGGTGTAACCTGGAGTCCCCGTATCTAGTGGGTTGGACCCACCAGTGAGTTGGACTCACAACTTGAGATTAAATGATTGGATTGAACGATATAGGATTAATATGTTTGAGGATTAGGGTTTCAATCGGATCCTGTACTAGGCTGTATACGTTTTGAATGCTATGACATTATTTTATGATTTAATTGAATACTTATTAGTAAATGTATGAACTCGCTCAATATATCCCCATATACTGACCCCTCACAGATTTCCTTTCAGGTGAAAAGACGCTTTGAAGCAACGAACTTCTATCCTACTTTCAGAAGTCTGTATTTTTGAAAGTATGTAAAGAAATAGCACTTTACTCTTAGAGCTGCAGTAGATAGATATTTTGTATCAAATGGTTTTCTGTATATATAACTTTATGTTATAAAGTATAAATATTTATGCATGCTGCATTATTTAATGTTTGTGATTTTGATTGCCAGAGGATATGTATACCTGACATGTGTTTTCAGCATGACACGTGTTTATGTATGTCATGCATGACGTCTATATTTGCGAAAAATTATTTTACGTTTTGAAGCTTGCTACGGGTTTCGGAGCAACAACTCTCATTCCCTAGCGCCGGTCTCGGCCCTGAGATTGGGTCGTGACACCTAACCACCTCATTTATAAGTAGGGACAACCTAGCTCATCGTTTATCGGATACGCATTACTATTCTGATATACATATCTATTCTAATAATATTGCAGCTCGTTAAACTACGGTTAACTTCGTATATTAAAAATGTAAATCTTCAACTCACGCTCTTGTATATGTTCGTTGTGCCTTCGAGAGTTGCTTGTAGCTTGACCTCAAACATTTCACCTTCATTATAGAGTTATTCTGGTCTAGGTATACTTATATTAAAACAAACAAGTTTGAAAATATTTCAACACTCTTTAAAACTAAAAAAAATGACTCATTATAAAATTCACGTTCAAATCCTTTAAACATTAGCATAATTGTGCACTAGGGTGATGACGTCTCTCATCCCCAAAGAGTTTCCACAACTCACCTTTTGTTTGAACCAAATGTGCATGATCCATGTTCTACTAATGTATGAATCCATTTATTATTCTTTCATTTTATTATGTATGTAGTGATGCAGTTCTATTCATGTCGTGGCAATAATACATTACTATGTCGAGTCTAGGCACAATTATGCTTTCAAAATCGTTTAAACAAATAACTTCAATTAAATTATAAACCTTTAAATTCATAAGTTCTCCAGACCTTAAACTCTGTAACTTGGTGAGTTCTTCACTTCTCTGAATCCACGCCTTTCTGTCAATCATCCCTTAATACCTCTATCGTATAACTTCGATAGCATCCTCATGTTGAATGATGCTTAATATATAAGCCATGTTATCGAGCCAAACAATTACCAGTCGACTACTCCGCATACAATAACACAAAGAATCACAGACTTATATCCTAGCCATGAAGGCTGGAACGATATAAAATAAAAGATAACGTGCAAACGACATGACTCGTATCCTATATGCTGTAGTAGTTCCTAGGTAGACTCACATACAAAAGCAGCGGTATCCTGGACCAACTGCTCTGATACCAACTTTTTCACGATCCAAAATCATGGGTCACGACCGGCGCTAGGAAATGGGAGTGGTTTCTCCGGAACCCGAAGCAAGCCTAAAACCACTTAGAATTTTTCGCGAAATCAAACATAACATCATACATAAAACGTTTTCCTAAACTTCTTTAAACAATAAATTGAAAACGTTGAAAACACTTTCTTAAAACCGATGCATAAGCTACAAGCACCAGGTACTTACTGTGCGCTAACTCTATCGAGCATTGCCTTGTCCAACATACATTCCACTATATAACCAATCGCAAATATAGGCAATTGGCGTAACAATCAAACAGTTGAAAGCGCATTTATCAAATTAAAACTTTATCCATATAAAATCATGTAACATAATGTATAACATGAAAACCATTTGATACAAAACTAGGTCTATCACTGACGACTACCGCAGCTCTAGAGAGGAACAAAGCTTTCCATGAATCCTTTGAACTAAGACTTCCAGAATATTAAATGGAAACTCGACCACTTTGTCATATCAAAAGCCTGAATGAAAACACTATTGGGGGGGGGGTTATAAAACGCTGAGTGGGTTCATATAATTACTATAAAGTATTAACTAAAAACATAAATCATACTTATACGCATCCAAATACGGAACCGAATGAAACCCGAAGTTCGTTAAGTTTGTTATTGAGTTCGTATAATTTGGTATTAAGACAAAGCTTCGTTATTGAATCTAGTCCCGAGATAGTTCTACTGAGTTAACTGAAAAGATATAGGTCCCGAGATAGTTCCACCGAGTTAACCTCGTATCTCAAATTGATGCAGTCCCGAGATAGTTCCACCGAGTGCACTCACATTAATACAACTTATTGGATATTCTTATATGGCATCGTACTTATTTATTATTGTGTGTTCTTTACGTATATTAAATTTATCATGATTGTTGTACACACAGTCCTATTGTTGCCCAATAGATAGCTCGTTTCAGCGGATCTATATAAGGGTTCAAAACCTTTAAATGCAATAATGCAATTTAAATAAAACATTTGATAAAACAATGCAAGTAATTAATAATCGATAGTAAATATATAAACTCACAGAACCGCTAATAATCCAAAATAAATTCATTTCCGTCATCCCTGTCAAGCTTCCTTGGTTGGCCAATTCCGTATCTCGATAATCCGTCGAATCTAATATAGGATTTTATCAATAACACAATAATGATTCTATTCTAGAAACTAGCCAAAACGTTTAATATTTAAACGTAACTCGTCGTATTTCTATCGTATCATTCTCGATATAAGCTTAATACGTCTTTTTTATTATCTTTGTTATTAATCAAAATTTAATTTGACTAATTAGCAATAAACTGATTGTTATACCTTAATAACCCTTCCCTTTATAAAATTTATTTCCATTGCTAACCTATCCTTTTAAACCTTCAAAATCAACCATTTTTAATAATCAAAATCTTGTTTAAACTCTCACAAATAAATCCTTACATATCCGTCATGATATGGTGATTAAACCCGAGTGAAAATTAACATGAAATAGTATCCGATTTTGGTCCGAAACTTCGATCCTTGGCTGCTTGGGGACTGTTTCGAAACAGTTCCCCTTTCTCCTTCATGGAGTCTGCTCGACGAGTAGATTCCATATCCGCTCGAGGAGCAGATTATCATCTACTCTACGAGAAGATTACTTCTGCTCTCCGAGAATTAAACCGACTTCTCAAGTACCTCGGGTTCCATTCCGACGTACTCGCCTCGACACACATCCAAAGCTGTATCCAAAGCTCCAAAAGAATCAATCAAAATCATGAATTTTTAAAGTTTAAATGTCCAAAACAATAACTCATGCGTAACCCACAACATATCTACTTAAATACTCAATTGAAATCAAAAATGAGCATCTTACTGTATTTGTATGTGTGTTAGCTAGAGAACCGAACTTGAAATCTTGAAATCGGTCGTCGGAAAATGGAATTATTTATGCCGTCATGAGGGATGCGCAAGAGAGGAAAAAGATAAGAAGTTGATGAAATTGACTGCTGAAAACCCTAAGAAATGGATCATGCGCTGGTTATTTGTAATAGTGATAAAAATTCACTTTAGCTCAAGCACCTTAAATACGTTCTTTAACCAAATAGTTTAACTATCATCCAAAACAAAATAAAAACAGTTTCGAAGATTCACAAAACTTTGACAATAATTTTTTACAAATAATTAATGTACTTCGACATAATATTTATCAATCTGGGACCTATACTTTATTTTATTTTAATTCCAACTGACATTTGAGGTCCCTTTCAATCTCACTTGATATCTACTTCCAAATTCTATGAAATTTTAACAATAACTTTTTAAAGTTATTTAACGAACCTTGACCTAAAATTTATTAGCTCGGGACTCATAAATTATTTTATTTTAATTTATGGGATTATCCTTAATTCAGTTCAAACTCACCTTAACAAATAATAATTTCTAAGTTTAAATAATAACTTTCAAACTCACCTTAACAAATAATAATTTCCAAGTTTAAAAATTATTTTGTGATAATTAAAATAGATTCACTTTAGTCTATGTCCTTATAATTATAACTTAATTTGGACTTTCTCGATTTAAATATCCAAATTTGGACACGTGGCATTATGTAGTACTTTAAAATATACGAGGTATTGCAATTACAAAACTAATAAATATCTAAAATATGATACAATTTATAATTTTATAGTTTTAATTTTATATTTAATATATATTTTAATAAAATTAATATATGTATATAGAATTATTCATAATATTGATATAAGCACAGTTTAACCATAAAAGAAAATAAACAAAAAAATAAAATAGAGAAAGGGGCTATCGTCCAAAAATGATATTAGGAGTAGGGGAGAGCGTCATCTGGTTCGGTTCTGAATCGACTAAAATAGACGGTGAATTTTCCTAAATTTCAAGGTTTAATGTCTTAAAAAAATCTCACCTTTCATCCCGTTTTCAATTCTACCCTGACGTTGAAAAGTTCGCTTCGATCGGTTTTCGGTTATTTTGGTTTTACAACCTCCCAAACCGAACCGTTCACCAAGCTCCAAAGTTTTCAAAATTGAAAACCGAAATAAACCGTTTGCACCAAAAAACCGAACCAAACAACAAATTTTGGATGGTTGGATTTAATTTTTTGGTTTAGTCTGGTTCTTACTCGATCCACATTAATAGTTACTAAAACATAGACTTAATTAGTTTGGACAGATGATCTTAACTTCTTTTTTTATTTTTCCAATAAAAACCGCCTTAACTATCATCAGTTACACCAAAACAAAAAAGCGACGATTTAATAAAAAAAAATAGAAAAAAGGGCTGATTTGAAAATTTGGAGATTGCTAAAAGTCAGGAATTTCCAAAATGAGATCTCTAGAACCGTACCATAAATTAGTTTGATTTGGAGATTTTATTTTGTTGATAGGTTTAATACGGGAATTCAGAATTCTCAAGATCTGATATGGTCCGATACGAATATCACTAGAACTATAAATATTTTTATCTATAACATGATCTTTAAAATTATCTTGACTTATTAACTTATGTTTTTGGTTTGGTACGTTTAAATTTATTTTACTATTACTGATTTTGTAAAATATCACAAATAAATATGTAATGATAACGAAAATACAAATGCTTCATCTTAAGTAAAAGAGTGTCTTCAATAAAATAGAAATATATTAGTGCAAATCAACAGAATTCCAACTTTATTAATTAATAAAAATGGTCCATATATGAAATGAAATTAAAATCAGTATATTTAATATTTAATAACTTAATAATTCTACTAATTTATAATATTTTAGGGATCAATTTTATTTTATGTCGGATAATTAATAATTTTATTATTTAATAAATTATAAAATTTAAAATATATTCTATGTTCTATAGAAATATTAGTTAAAAGAGAGATGAAAAATTCAAAATATATATACAATTTTGTTTGTTCGGTTCGAAACGGTTAGGTATGATTCTCGGTATGAAAAATTTACCTAAGATTCAGTACCAATTAAATTTTCGGTTCGATTCGGAGAAAGTTAATGGTGAACATATATTTTTTCGGCTCTAAATACTTTCAGTTCAGTTTTTGATCCAGGTTTGGAGATCTACAAAACCGTGCACAACCCTAGTATTAGCTGAAACGTTGGAATTTTTTCTAAACTAAAAAAATAGTAGTACTATATGATGACTTATAATTCTAAAATTAATAAACATTATAAAACTAATATATATCTAAAATATGATACGATTTATAATTTCATAATTTTAATTTTATATTTAATATATATTTTTATAAAATTAATATAATGTTTATTGAATTATGCATAAAATTGATATTGACATAGTTTAACCATAAAAGAAAATAAAATAAAATAGAGAAAGGGGCTCATTGTTAAAAAAATTATATTTGGAGTAGGAGAGAGCATCAGTCCGTTTTGAATCGACTAAAACAGATGGTGCTAAATTTTCTTAAATTTCAAACCAAACTGTAGTTATTTTCACAAAATACCTTGCTTAGTGGTTCAAAAATGCGGAATCTCGTCTCAATCATCATTTTTCAGGATTATTCCGAGTAAGCTCTTTAGCTTAGACAGGACATTTAATCCATGTCGCTATTCCTAGCGTTAGGGGAGAATATGTTCGATGGAATAATTGTTAGATGTATTACCACATCCTCAAGGATTGGGCCAGCTTTTTACAGGCCAGTGGAAACTTTATGCTCATAATCCATATTTAGGTCTCCCCGCATGCAACTCACGCCATTCGAGGTAGTCCAGCAAAGCATTCATTCGCAAATCCTGTAGTTAAATTAAGATTGCTCCTTCCGTAAATAATGATCAAGATTATTCAAAACTTAATGGAATCCTATGTAATCATCATTGTAATATCATATATCCTGTTATTCTCGTAGAGAATTCTGATTTATTGGCAAAGAGACGAAGAAATAAATTCATCATCCCATTCCAATCAATCAAAAAACAAGAGAAAGGCTCAATGACTCGCTCGACTATATTGATTGAAATGGAAATACCACTAATTGGTATTCTCCATAGAAATATCATTTTTTCTTATTTTGACGATCCACAATACCGAAGAAAGAGTTCGGGAATTACTAAATATGGAACTATAGGGGTGCATTCGATTGTCAAAAAAGAAGATTTGATTGAGTATCGGGGAGTCAAAGAATTTAAGCCAAAATACCAAATGAAAATAGATCGATTTTTTTCATTCCCGAAGAAGTGTATATTTTACCCAAATCTTCTCCACTAATGGTATGGAACGATAGTATCATTAGAGTCAATACACTGATTGCTTTAAATACAAGAAGTTATGCCACCACCCTATCGAAAGCCGACCTCTTCTTCGTCCGATCTGGCAGAACAACTCAAAAGATAAAGAAGTATCTTTTATAAAGCAAATCGACTAAGATTTTTGAATAATCTACACCACTTCTGCTTTTATTGTAACAAAAGATTCCCCTTTTTTTGGAAAAAGGCCCGTATCAAGAATTATGATTTACGTATGGACAATTTCTCAATATCTTATTTCTTTTTTTATTCCTTTCCGTCATTCCTTAAGTTCCATAGGTTTGATCCTGTAGAATCTGACCCATTTTCTCATTGAGCGAAGGGTACGAAATAAATCAGATTGATTTTTCGATCAAAAGTACTATATGAAATCTTTAGTCTTTTCCTCTTTCGCTATCCTTATATCATAGGTACAACGTTTGAATCAATAAAGAACCTTTTCTTCTATATCTGTATGCATAGATATGATTACATTTTGATTCCTTCCCGACACCTCAAAGAAAATCCCGAATTGGATCCCAACTGGACGGGTTAGTATGAGCTTATCCATGTGGTTATGCACTCTTCGAATAGGAATCCATTTTCTGAAAGATCCTGCCTTTCGTGCTTTGGTGGATCTCCGAGATGTTTTCGATGACCTATGTTATGATGAAAGGATATCTATATGATCCGATCGATTGTGTAAAGCACGCGGTAGCAATGGAACCGAGAAACGTATACAGAAAAGACAATTCTTTTCTATTCTATTAGTATTTTCTATTATATTAGTATTTTTTAAGTATTCGATTAGTATTAGTTAGCGATCTCGGCTCAGTGAGTCCTTTCTTTCGCGATAAACTATTGGCACCAGTCCTACATTTTGTCTCTGTGGACCGAGCAGAAAGAGGCTCAGCGAGAAGAGGATTGTACAATGACAGAAGCAAGGAGGTCCACCTCTTTCAAATATACAACATGGATTTTGTCAATGCAATTTAGTTGGACTCTCATGTCGATCCAAATGAATCATCCTTTCCAAGAAGATCTTTGCTTGCTAGGCAAGAGAATAGCAAGTTACAAATTCTGTCTCGGTAGGATAAGATGGCATAGAATGCACTCTTGTAAGGAATTGTGCTAGAAAAGGTATCCGTATCAGTAGGACTACCATTCGTAGTAGCAATAAGAGAAGGATTCAATCTACTTCAATTATGGACATTGGGAACGATTTTTACCGAAAATTTTGGTCGTTCAGTATGGTTTTAGTTTGGTTTCAAATTTTTGTTTGAATTTATTTAATAAATTAAATAAAAATCTTAATTTTTATGGTAAAATAACAACAACAAAAACATGATTTAGACTAAAAGTCAAAAAAATCCTTAATTTTACTGAAAAGTATGATTCGGTCGGTTTTTCGATTATTTCAGTCTTACAACCTCCAAAACCGAACCGTTCACCGACTTTAAAGTTTTCAAAATGTGAAATCAAAGTAAACCGTTTGGACCAAAAAACTGAACCAAACAATCAATTTTGGTTATGTTCGATTTAATTTTTCAGTTTAGTTCGATTCTCACCCAGCCCTCATTAATACTCCCTCAATACCATAAAGATAGGTAAAATAGAATTTGCACACGAATAAAAAATAATGGTTAAGATAGTTATATTTTGTTAACTTCCAATAATAAGCTTAATTTAATTATTTAATTATTTTAAATATTATTAATATATATAATGGGAAAGGTAATTACTGTGTTGGAATTAAAATTAAATTTTAAAAACATAAGTTTATTATTAATTTTTATATTGCATAAAGTGACAATTAATGCTGATTTATGGTCTATAACACAGGTGGTTGCAATTATTAAAGGTTAACATCAGTATTTTATGTCGATTACTCGAATTAATTATATTTTGGGACGTTTAAAAAAACCATTTTGCCTATATTTATGGGATGGAGGAAGTAGTTACTAAAACATAGCCTTAATTAGTTTGAATATATGACCTTAACTTGTTCTTTTTATTTTTGCAATAAAAACCGCATTAACAGTCATCGATTGCACCAAAATAAAAAAGTGTCGATTAAATAAAACAAATAAAAAAAAGGTTGATTTGCAAATAAACTTTATTTCTGGCCATTTTGTATTCAAAGAATTTCGGGCCAAATAGCACTATCCATATTAAAAAATAAATTTTAGTTAAATTAGTATTATGATATTAATTTGTGGGTATATTTAATTTTTTTTTTTTCAGGTAAAGATTTACGGACTCCTAAACATATATGGCACATACGATATGCTAACTAAGATAAAAGTGTAAATACAATAAAAGAATTAAATTTATTTGTGAAACTTATAGTGAAAATTGAGGTGTGTAAGTGATTAAACCGTTAAAATTTAAGGACATAAATGTTAAATAAAAAGTTAAAATGACTAAAGCTAAAATTTGAAAATATAAGGGGCATTTTAATACGTTAAACCAGTTGTATATTGTGAAGTTCAACGGGACCCAACTACGAATCAATTTGCAAGATGACTATTCTATTAACCATTCACACTCTAGTATTCCAATGCAAAAGCCTTCTCTAGCTCTTCATCACGAGGCTATCAATGGCAGATCAATTGTGGATTCATTACGGTAATTTCAGTGAACTGTGAACTCTTGGCATTCTGTTACTGTATATTTATGGCATTTGTTATAAGAAAATTGACCAATTTGCTTAATTATTCGTACAACTGTAGACTTTGATGATCTCAATGACAATAGTTCTTGGAAATGATACCTGCTCTGGATTTGAAAAGCCGCTCTATTTCTATATATTTATACTCCTAATTCAAGTTGAAAGAACAAAAAGAATACGACAATGAAAAAAACAAAGAAGATGTCAGAATACTTGCCTGAAGAGGTTGTACTTCAAATACTAAGCAGATTGCCTGTGAAATCCATTTTGAAATTCCGTTGTGTGTGCAAGTTATGGAATTGTATCGTCAAAAACCCTCATTTCATCTCTGCTTTCTCATCTAACAACCATAACCATTACTTCTTTTTGCGTCACTCTTATGCCTCCTACCAAGACTCTCGTCTGCGTTTCGACAACAAACATCTCGATCACTACCTGCGTCTCTATCCGCCTTCCGACAAAGCCAAAATAATCAGTGTGGTTGCCTCTAGTAATGGTCTTGTCTGTCTCTCTGGTGCCTCCCAAAAGTTCATTCTATGGAATCCTTCCATTAGAAAATCCTTGATGGTACCTGAATCTACTTTTCCTCGTTCCTGTCCCAACTCCAAAACTGTACTTGGTTTTGGTTTTGATTCAAGAACCAATGATTACAAATTGTTGATGGCTCGGTTTTTGGTTCACTCTATTAGCGAGGTCTTTCTCTATTCGCTCAATTCTAATTCTTGGAAGAAAATCTTAGTTGCCTGCAAGTATAGAGAAGGTATTGATTGGTTAATTGATACTTCTTTTGTCGATGGAAGATTCTATTGGCCAATAATTGCTGAAAAAAAGAATGTGGTATTGGTATTTGACTTAAGAAATGAGATGTTCGCAGAGATAACGTTGCCTGAATGTTTGGAATATGTTGACAAATCATATTTGAAAATGAAAGCATTTGGAGAATCATCGATTGCAGTCATCCATCAAAATGCACGGGATAGCTCTTATGAGTCTAATATATGGGTGATGAAAGAGTACACTAGTGGTGCATGGATGAACTTAGCAACAGTTGGAAAACGTTGGAGAGGAGATTCAAATGTGCTCGAGTTTAGAGATAATGGTGAAGTGTTGGTTAGTTTCTATAGTGGACAATGCTTAGCCTCATATAATATAAAGAATGGACGGATCAAGAAACTGATCTATCTTGATTATAGATATGAAAGAGTTTCCGCCTATAGGCATGTGGAGAGCCTAGCATTACTTGACAAAGGTACGAGATTAGCTATAAGAAGATAGAGACCCAACAAATTGCTTGCAAATGCCTCATAAGAGATTAGTTTATTTTTTGTTGTTATGAAAAATTGTTGAAGTCAAATATTTCAATTTGTATGAATTATTATCAGTTTCCTTAGTTTCCTTTTTATGCTCTAGATTGTATATGGTAGCAACTAGTTAACCTGCTGCTACTGCAGTTTACTTTGAAACGCGTCTTTATTTGTGAATAGTAATTGCCATACAGACTGAGAATTTCTTTTGAACACCTTAGCTTGAGATTATTGCTTATTAGGACAATCTTGATGTTGTGCTGGCATTACAAATTTACGAGGCTACTTATAAAGTTATAAACTTATAATGCAACCTCTTTAGAAAGAATAGACAGTTAGGTAAGTTGATTGATGTTTTGTTATCATTTTCAAATTTTATTTACTAATTATTTTGCCATTAGTTTATTCAGCATCTCTCATTTTATGGTTTCCATTTCAATACAACATATGTTACTATTATAAGGTTTTGAATATAGAGATTTTAATGGAAATTCTCAAGTGAACATGGAGTAAACTGTGCATAGTAATTTTGTTGGTACTCTTCATTGTTTTTAGTGTTGGTTTAGTTGAAAATACTACCAAAGAACATAGTGCAGCCATGCAGATCCTTTTAGAATTTTAGAATGGTTTGGTGAAACAGGGGATCTCTTTCATTTTCTTCTTGATTCAAGTAGTTTGGCACCGAAAAGGGTGGGCAGCTCACGAGGCTATTGCCATCCTTCAACAGAAGATCGAATGGGGATCCGCCTCCACTAGTTCTTGCTATTGAATATTTTGACGTGTTCGCTTGTGGAGTTCGGTGTACTGGTGGCCATGCTTGCCTTGTCGAAACAAATGCAACCGACTTTGAGGATTTTGGCGTCGGGGTGTCCATACCATCCAATGTAAAATGATGTAGCTTATTGTTGCTCGATGATTGTGGCCGCGGACTAGGCTTCATTTCGGAATGTGGACTCGGTGGTCTAAGTTAAAAATTCTTTGCGGCTCGGTTTCAGGTGTACTTATCGTTTGCTACCTGACGTTGTAACTAATTTCACTACCTCGGGAAACTATTTGAATGAAATCTACTCCTGATGGGTTGTATTCTACAGAGTTTAATACAGATGCCAAATGGTTGATTGATTCTAAATTTATGAAAAAAAGAAGAAAATATGTTGAACTTAACTTTTGTGTTCTTTATTCTAATTCATTCACTGTCATTCTTCAATTTTGATTTTTTGATTCATTCACCTTCTAGTCAATTTATAAAGCCCATTGCTTGAATTTAGATATTTTATGCTCATTCAAATTTTTTTGCTGGTGAAATCATTTTATAAAATTTAGTTTGTGAAATTTTAAAAGATTTACAGTTTTTTTTTATGGCTTTTAGCCATCTCATATGATAATTTAGCATTGAAGAAATTATGCTCAGTATGCTTTTTTTTTTTATTTTTCTTTTGCATAATAGGCTCTGTTTTTTTTTTTCTTTTCGATGTTGTAAAAAGTACGCTTTTTGAACTTTTCTTTTCTATAAAAATGCGATCTTTTTTAATTTGCTATCAATCTATGAGTAATCTACTAGAAATGTACCTTTTGTAATAAGAGAGTGTATTTTTACAACATAAAATATTAGAGCATATTTTGCAAACAGTTAATTAAAAATAGGTATTTTTGTAAAAGACTCATTATTATTGTCATGCCAACATAAGTTATATCCAATGTTTTTAAAAATGGACCGAGCCGGCCGGTCAAAATGGGTCAACTTGGAACTAGTCACCTGTCCGATCGAGTTAGATATTAAAGTCAAACTTTCTAAATATTATTATTATTATTTGTTATTATTATTCTATATCCAATATAATTTATGAATTACTTTTTATTTAAATAGGTTTCATATTTTTTATTAAAATTGAGTATTTAATTTAACAATTATTATTTATGAAAATTTAAAAATTTATGTTTTCTATTTCTCAAACAATATAATTATACATCTAAATATTAATCAATTATAATAGTGTTAGATTTAGTAATTAATTTTATATAAATGTCCCATTATACTTCTTATTTATAAATTTAATTTAATAATATTTTTATTAAAATGAAAAATAATTTTTTCTCTCTTACAGTATAATTATTCTATATAATCTTAACCACTGATCATTTACAATTAAAGTATATATGATAAAATTTAAAACAATCGGCATATTTTCTATTTATAATTGTTGGGCGTCTTTCAATTTTGCCAAGAAACCAAACAATGAATTGCGAGCGTGTCAGGAACCGAATTCCAATTGCAAGCGTGTGAAAATGATTTCAAACAAGCGATTGGTGATTTTGTTGACCTTATAACAAGTAATCCAAATTATGAAAAAGTAATTGAGAATTAAAAGTGAATACCACAATCGAATTCAACTTGTAAATGCGTTTGCAAAATTCGAAAAAAAAAATATAAGTGTTCGTGAGTATTTTTTTTGCCATTGGGGTGTTTTTGGAAATTTGGTTAGGGTTGTAAATGATGAAGTGTTCTTCTATTTATAAGGTTTGTGGTGGTAGTTGAAACCGCTTCAAACCTCTTGTAGTTGCTTCAAGACTTCTTGATATAGCTTGCAACCTCTTGATTCTTCATTACCCACGTTCTGCAACTTCGTGCTTCATCGAAAACCATTTTTCACGTTATATGGTTTCATATTATACGGCCAAAATTTCTCATGCAACTTCATAGAAATTTTTCCACGTTTATGTCCTTTCTTTGAAGTTACATTTAATCCTTTTGAAGTCATACACTCACGTTTTATAACTTCGTGTTTCATCTTAAACTTGTTTCCACAATCCATGATCTCATGTTGCACGTCAAAACTCTATTCATGCTGTGGATTTTATTTATGTAATTTTTCGGACCCGTCCTAGTCAGCATCAGCCTGCCACATCAGATCTAATGGACTACCACATCACCATAGGCTTTGAAGCCGAAGCCCGCCAAACCAGAATTGTCCAGACCTGATTCTAGACTTGTTTGAACTCGAAATCGATCGCGGTTTGAACCAACAGACTGGAGGAAGAAAACTTCACTGTTTTGCTGGATCCCGAATCCGACCGCACAGACAAATATACAACAGATAACTTCTAAACACTTCGGACTTAAGGTTTAAAAGTTTTTCTTACCTTGTATGTATATCACCCGCAAATGGGCACGTTAAATTGTATATCGCATTCCAAGCATGTCCAAATCCACCATTTAACAAGGTTAATATAATGACATTAATTAGCTTTGAATCCAACTATTCACCTAGAAATTTTAGAACTCCCATGAAAATATAATTAGTGGTTGTGTAGGTTTTCAAGATGACATAATTAAAATTATTCTCACATATACATCTGGTTTAGAGGTTATGCATGTAAAATGAATAAAATCCACCTATCTATTATATAATAGAAATCCCATGATTAGATGCTTGCTTATAAATAATTGCTATTTGTTCACCTATCAGTCCAAATCGAGTTATATGTATATTATGCATGCTTTTTAATTTTTCCATTTCAAGTTTTCTAGATTTGTTTATTTTCCATCACTTTATCCTATGAACTGCTTTGGATGTTGAGATAAAATTTTCCAGACTTATCTTCTAAATCGATATAATCAATAAATTAAGTATAAGAGTTTTGATAGTGTCCACAAACCCGATTTTTTTGGTGTAATACACGATGATTTCACCCATAAATATGTGAGACTATCTGGTCGGTGTAAAAGAAATTTTCTAACTGAATTAAGTGGCGGCCCTTTATTTTTAAAACTCACTAAATCCAAAGTTAGCCATAACTCTGGGCGGGCACCGAGAAAATCCGCTCCGCTTACAATAAGTCATGTCTGGATTTGAAAAAGTAGATGTAGAATTTATTAACAAATATCTGCACTGTCACCTATTGAATTTACCGAATAAGATATACATAAATGTATAAGCGATGTATCTTTGAAGGTATCTAATAGACTAATAAATACGACACAATTTCTATAGATAAAAGTAAAATGGTCAAAATAATTCTTTTTAATGAAAATATGAAATTATTAAGCTTATAACGTACTTTTAGAAATAAAGTGATTTTTACTATAGTCCAATTTTTAATTAAGATAAATTACTTATATTATTTTTATTACATTTGAAAAATATATATATTATTGCGAATTCGCAATTTGTATAATATACTTATTGACTTTTATTGTTTTTGCTAATGTAAAAGATGTTAAATTTTTGCTTTTATTTATAACCAGGGGGAGGAGTGAGACTCTAACACGAGACCTCTAATAAAAATGTATGTGGCTATAACCATGATGTTAATTTTTACGCTAAAAAATTGTAATCCACACAATATTCTCATAAATTTCAAATTTGTTAACTTTATAATATTTATTTTCATGAGTTTTTAATTTTTATAAAATACTTATTCCATTATTTTAATTATAACTTGTTATTTTCAAAAGTATATTTATTTTAAAATTAATTTTTATTTTCATAAACTTTTAATTAATATAAATTGTTTTTTATCATAAATAATATATTTCTAAGATTATTTTATTATTCATATAATTATTTTATTATTTATAAAAGTATTATTAATATAAAAAATAATTTTATTTTTAAATTCGTTAATTTTTAGATTTTATAAATTTTTATTTGTTGAATTATTATCTAATAATCACCCATGACACCTCATTTTAGAATTTTTTACAGGAAATCTCTTAAACTTCAAAATGGTCACAAAATCCTCTAAATTTTATGTCAACGCTCGTAAAATCTCTTTAGTCTACTAAAATATTCCTAAAAATTTAAAACTAAAAAATACTCCCTCCATTTTTTTAGTTGTCACTTTGGGCAATTATATTTTTCCATCAATAGTTGTCCATTTAGAGATTTAAGATGATTTTAATCTTTATTTTCCAAATTTACCCATGTCTAATAAATGACTCTATATTTTCCTTTAAAAAGCATTTATTAACTAGTGGGGTTATATTAGGATTCTTCTGTATAATTTAAGACAAATTGAGCATTATCTTGATATGTGTAATTTTTTTTAAATGAACAACTAAAAAAAATGGAGAGAGTATCAAATAAAAAATTTAATCAAATCAAACCTAACCCGATCCAACCAAACCTGTGTTCCACTTAAGAGAAACAACGCCGTGTTAAAAAAATTTCATCGTCCTCCAATGCCAGACCAATTGGGATTCACCTGCACCGGTGGTCGCGCATTTGTCTCAGAATGCAGAATTTAGGTCAGCCGCGTCCGCTTATCTGAAACCCTCCGGTAATTCCACAAAACTCTCTACTCTTGGCATTCTGCTACTCTATATTAATGGCATTTATAAGAGTCACGATTTCAGATAATTAGGGAAAAACCCATCTTAGTTCTAACCAAATGACTATGAAAATGAAAAAAACAGAGAAGATGTCAGAATACTTGCCTGAAGAGGTTTTAATTCAAATATTAATCAGATTGCCTGTTAAGTCCATTTTAAAATTCAGTTGTGTGTGCAAGTTATGGAATTCTATCATCAAAAATCCTCATTTCATCTCTACTTTCTCGTCAAACAAACATCACCACTACTACTTTTTGTGTCACTCTTATAACTCTAATCAATACACTCTGCGTTTCGACAACAAACATCTCGATGAGTACGTCTCCATCCACCTTTCAACCAAGCCAGTTACTTCTGTATGGTTGGCTCTAGTAATGGTCTTGTCTGTTTGTTTCAATACCGTGTCAACTGTAATAAGTTCATTATTTGGAATCCTTCCATCAGAAAGTCCTTGCTGATACCTGAATGTAGATCTTTGCCTGAATAAATAATTGGGTTTGGTTTTGATTCAAGAACCAACGATTATAAATTGTTAATGGCTCAGTTTTCGGTTTCCTCTGATAATGAGGCCGTTCTCTATTCACTCAATTCTAATTCTTGGAAGAAAATCACTAATGTTGCTTGCAAGTTTAGAAAAGATGGATGTCGGTTAGTCTCTCTTTCTTTTGTCGATGGAAGATTCTATTGGCCAATAATTGCTGAGAAAAAAGAATATGGTGTTGGTGTTTGACTTAAGGGATGAGATGTTTGGAGAGATATTGTTGCCTGAATGTTTGGAATATGTTGACAAGACATATTTGACAATGAAAGCATTTGGAGAATCATCGATCGCAATCATCCATCAAAATAAAAGGGATAGCTCTTATGAGACTGATATTTGGGTGATGAAAGAGTACAATAGTGGTGCATGGATGAAGTTAGCAACACTCGGAAAACGATGGAGAGGAACTTTAGATGTGCTTGAGTTTAGGGATAATGGTGAAGTGTTGGTTCAGTTATATAAAAAACCTCGCGTAGCCTCGTATAATATAAAGAATGGACGGATAAAAAATCTGATGGCTTTGAGCAGTCGTTATGAAGTAGTTTCTGCTTATAGGCATGTGGAGAGCCTAGCTTTACTTGACAAAGGTAACGATACATTGATACCTCACACCAATCCCAGTCAATGCTAGTGATGCTTGTAAGAGATTATCTATGAAAATATGGAAATCCAACAAATTACATGCAAATATAAGAGGCTATTTTGTGGCCATACTACGTAGAATGTGTTAACGTGTCATAGCTATGTTCAACACTCCTTTTATTGTGTTCTTTCAAATGTGTTCAACTAAATTATGAAGATTTTGAAATGTAGGATACAAGCAGTCTACTTGAATAGGATTTTCTTTTTGTTTTATTGTGCTAGTTGATCATCTATTTAGGTTTCATATGAAAATTTAGGATTAAGTCATGTGGGAAATTAAGTTGATGCACATGGCGTATGCCAAGCATTCTAAATCATGCTACTGATAATGGAACTTCTCCAGAAATCACGGTAGGTTTAGTAAGTTGATTGGTGCTTTTTGTTATCATTTTCAATTTGTAAATTGCATTAACGATTAGATGTTTGTCTTAAAAAGGATTAAGGTTTTTGCTACTTTTGTCCCTATAATATATATCTTGCAAAAAGCTTGTCATATTTCTATGTAACCGCTTATTAAACTCTGGAATTTTGTGTATATAATATTTTCTTGTAAAAAAATTTGCTGTCATTTTTTATTTCAGCGTTTCATTTTTGTACAACATATGCTACTGTTATAAGGTTTTGAACTTTGAGATTTCAATGCATATTCTCAAGTGAACATGGAGTAAAATGTGCATAATTTTATGGTAGCTTTTATTAATTATTAATGTTGGTTTAGTTGAAAAATACTACCATTGAACAAACACAGTACAACCTTGCAGATCCTTCATGTGGTTATACTGTGAGATTGTTTTGATTCATATGGGTAAAATGCTTTGTTTGCTTCTCAAATTTTCAATTGTGAGCATTTAAAATCATGAATTCTTAGAATTTTAGAATGGTCCGGTGAATCAAGGGATGCGAACTTGGGCAGAGATGATAGGAGGTTAGGGTCTTACTCTGCCTCATAAATGTGCAGAGAAGGCAAACTTTTGTTAGCTCAATGACCAACAACCTAACTCAACTCGACAATTGACTTGAATAGCTTGAACTCGACTCAATTAACAATTTAACATGAATCAGTTGAAAGAGTTTTTTGATTCAATTCCTAATAAGAACTTGGGCAGCTCATGAGGCTATCTTAGTCCTTCAAGTTCAATGATAGGTCAAATGGGGATTTGCCTCCGCAAGGTCTTGCTCTTGA
Source organism: Mercurialis annua (assembly GCF_937616625.2). Taxonomy (NCBI): domain Eukaryota; kingdom Viridiplantae; phylum Streptophyta; class Magnoliopsida; order Malpighiales; family Euphorbiaceae; genus Mercurialis; species Mercurialis annua. The sequence continues at coordinate 48,232,421 of NC_065570.1, read as the reverse complement.
ATATTTTGATGTTTTGGCTTGTGGAGTTCTGATATGGTCGCGCTTGCCTCGTCGAGACAAATGCAACCGACTTTGAGGATCTTACGGTCCGATGGTCGATACCATCAATTGTAATATGCTATAGCTTGTGGTTGCTTGATGATGGTGGCCGTGGACTAGGCTTCATTTCAAAATGCGGCCTTGGTGGTGCAAGTTGAAAAGTCTGTAATCCAAGCCTACTTGTCATAGGTTGACATAAATTCTGAAATTTATATGCATCATAACTCATTGGTTTTCTGACATGAAGTTTCAAAGATCATATTTGCTCGATTAAGGTAGTATTCTTTTGGATAAATTGGCCACCACGGCATCGAGATCTCAATTCCAGGAGAAATACTAGTGGCGAACTAGTTCACACTTCACACAAGATTTCCTCCAATTCTATAGATTACCGTGGTACCAATTTAGTTAAAATTAACCAGTCAGTTTTATCTTAAAATTACTATATCAATTTATCTCATAAATTAGGTAAATATTTTATTTTAAGTTATCCAAAAATGTAAAAATATTATTTTTAGATATATTCTAAATGTGTTTATTTAGATTTTAAAAAATATGCTAATTTATCTTTAAAGATATAAATAATTAATAGTTTTAATAGATTCATTAATTATAACTAATTAAAATAAATTTAAAATATTACAGAAAAAATATACAGCATTAATAATATTTTTTAAATTTAAATACAAATTGAAAAGTACTAAAAAAAATTTGTGTTTATAAATGTTAATTTTTTTAGTTAAATATATAACAGAACAATAAATTACACAAATATGTTATAAGGTTTTCTTTGAAGCACCCATGCATAGAGACTTTTGATGAATCAACACTCAAATTAACAATGAACAAAGCATCACTTCTTCCTCTAAACTTGGCACAAAAAATCTAAAGTCATTTTCGGAAAAGTGGATTAAACTATTCTAAAAGTTGGCATTTTCGTATCAAAAAAGCTCTCTCACATGAGTGAAATACACGCTCCAAAAGGTCTTTAATATTTTGTTCATTTTTCAAATAAATTCTTAATGATTTTTAAATTTCAATTACACCCTTACAATTTTAATAGTTTAAAAATTATTTTATCTCTTAAGTAAAATGTTAGGGGTTTTTTCCGTTTTTTCCCTCTTCTCATTTCATCTTCTTCTATCCCACCGTCTTTTAAATTTAAAAGAAATCTATTTCTTTTTCAGTCAGAGAAATGAGTTTGATATCAAAAATGCCAATTTCTAAATTTATTTGATCTATTTTACTCGAAAATGACATTTTTGATCTTTTGTTTCAAATTGAGGGGATGAAGTAATTCTTTGTTCAATTCCGATGGACTAGAGTGTTTAATTGTTATCTAAACTAGGATTATATAAAAAAAATCAAATCAATCAAGTCAAATTGATTTAACCATACCATACTAAAAAGCCAATTTGAATACTTAACGATTTGATTTTTATTTAGAAAAATAAAAACAAAAATTAATAGTCTTAATTTTGATTTATATAATTATAAACGAATAAAAACCAGACTACACCAATATATACATATATATCTTTTATTTAAAACATAAAGGTTGTAATTTTAAAAATAAAATTTCTAATTTTTTTAAAACTAAACTCTATAAAATAATATATTATAATATCTACTAAATTTTTTACAATTTTATATTTATTATATATTAATAAATGTTAAATTTTTTATGATTTTAGGATAACATGTTAATAAAATAAAATAGTCTAAACATTTATGACTTGTTTTTTTATTTTGTAAGTTATTAGTATTATACTACATAAATATATACATTAGCGGTTAGCGAATTCCAACCCTTACCAGAAGAGAACAAGGGTTGTTTGCGTTTGAGGGAACGATTAAGGTTAGACTATTGAATGGCAGATCAATTACCTCCTGCACTAGCTCTTGCTCTTCAATGGCGGTCACCCGCATCAACTTATCCCTAACACTACGGTAATATCAAAGTCTTGTTAGTGTGTGTATATTTTAATGGCATTTATAACAGTCATGAGTTTAGATAATTAGGGATTACGAATATTAGAAGTAGATTTTGATAATGTCAATTCCAATTTAGAGTTGTGAAGTTATTAAATTGATAGAACAGAGGAGATGTCAGAATACTTACCTGAAGAGGTTTTAGTTCAAATATTAAGCAGATTGCCTGTCCAATCCATTTTGAGATGCACTTGTGTATGCAAGTTATGGAATTTTATCATCAAAAACCCTCATTTCATCTCTACTTTCTCGTCAAACAATCATCACCGTTACTTCTTTTTGAGTCACTCTTATTACTCTAACCAATACTCTCTGCGTTTCGACAACAAACATCTCGATGAGTACATGTCTCTCCATCCACCTTTCAACCAAGCCGATGCCTTCCGTATGGTTGGCGCTAGTAATGGTCTTGTCTGTCTCTATTGTACCTCCCGAAACCATTTCCTCTTTAACGAGTTCGTTATCTGGAATCCTTCCATTAGAAAATCCTTGAGGGTACCTAAATCTAGTTTTCCTCTTCTGGGTTTGGCTTACGAATTACTACTTGGGTTTGGTTTTGATTCAAGAACCAATGATTACAAATTGTTAACGTTTTCGTTTGCCTTTAATACTGATGTGGTTTTATATTCACTCAATTCTAACTCTTGGAAGAAAATCACTAATGTTGTTTGCAAATTTGGAAAATATGGAGGTTGGTCAATTAATCCAACTTTTGTCGACGGCAGATTCTACTGGAATGTGACTGTTGAGCAAAAGAATTTAGTGTTGGTGTTCGACTTAAGGGATGAGATGTTTGGAGAGATTTCATTGCCTAAATGTTTTGAATATGTTGACATGTCATATTTGAAATTGAAAGCATTTCGAGAATCATCGATCGCAGTCATCCATGAAAATAGGCGGGATAGGTCTTACGAATCTAATTTATGGGTGATGAAAGACTACAATAGCGGTGCATGGTCGAAGTGAGCAACAGTTGGAAAACGCTGGAGGGGAAGTTCAAAGGTGCTTGAATTTAGAGATAATGGTGAACTATTGGTTATGTTTAAGAGAAAACCACGCTTAGCCTCATATAATATAAAGAACGGACGGATAAAAAATCTGATGGATTTGGACAGTAATCTTCAAGTGGTTTCTGTTTATAGGCATGTGGAGAGCCTAACTTTTCTTGACGAAGGTAATGATATATTGATAATTCCCTTGTAGCCCAGCCATTGCTAGTTTCTATGATTTATTAATGCTTCTAAGAGATTAGCTATAAGTAGATAATATGTATTGTGCTGGTATTGAAAATTTAAAGGCTATCGTTGTAGTCATATTATTTGACAATGATGCTTAAACATTGGGTGTGTTTATGCTTTTTTGTGTCATTGCTGTGCTCAACTTTCCTTTCCTTGTGTCCTTTCAGATGTAGCAACTAAATTATAGAGATTTTGAAATGTGGCATCTATTCTATTTGCAATTATGATTTAAGGTTTGTCTTTAAAAAATTAAGGTTTTTGTCACTAATGCCCTATATATCTTGCACAAAAAACTTGCCAGAGGCTTAAGTAAACGCTTATGAAACTGCAGAATTTCGTATATATAAGATATTTTTGTAAAGAAGTTTGTTTTGTCTTTTTGATTTCTGCGTTTCCATTTTTGTACCCATTTTGTTACTGTTATAAGGGTTTGAACTTAGAGCTTTCAATGCATATTCTCAAGTGAAGTGTGAATAATTTTGTAGGTATTTTTCATTATTTTTTAATGTGTTTATACTATGATAGTGTTTTGCTTCATATCGGTAAAATGCTTTGTTTGCTTTTCAAATAATGATTTCTTAGAATTTTAGAATACTCTGTTAAAGAGGATACCTTACTCTGCCTCATAAATGTGCAGAGAAGGCAAACTTTTGTTAGCACAGTAAGCAACAGCCTACTCAACTCGGTAATTGACTCAAAAAGCTTGTACTTGACTCAATTAACATGGAATCAATTGCTAAGTATTTTATGATTCAATTCCGTATAAGAACTTGGGTAGCTCATGAGGCTATCATCGTCCTTCAACATCAGATCAAATGGGGATTTGCCTCTGCTAGCTCTTGCTTTTGAATATTTTGATGTGTTCGCTAGTGGAGTTCTCTGTTCTCGGGGTCGCGCTTGCCTCATCAAAACAAATGCAACCGATTATGAGGATCTTGGCATAGGAGTGTCCATACCATCAAACTCTTCTACATGAAAATACCTCTTGCCATCGATGATTCGACGTTGATACACTTCGACTTGAAAATTCCCAATACTTTTGTCGTTTAGTGTTGCAGTTTAGCTTGTGTACCTTACTCTCCAGTTTTATTCTGCGTCGTCTAATCAATTTGTTTCTGTTTACCACTTAGTTTTTTGTTTTTGTTTTTGCTGTGCTGTACATTTATCTGGTGTTTGCTGAGTTGCCTCACTACACCTTTATTTATCTTATTTTCGAGTTAGATATACTTGAGAAATTAGTCTAGTTATGCCATGAGCCTTTTCTTAGCATCAATTGTCTTTTTTAATTATTTTAATAGGATTGATTGCTAGATTCTTTATGCTACATTTTTGTTGAAAAGCATTAACAAACTATGGTGGGGATGAGATAAGCCATGTTTAAGGTGCGGTTGGTACCAAGACCCTGTTTCAAGGGAGAACCTGCTCGGGATCACTACATTTTTTACTTTGATTTATTCTGATTGTGGTTGTCTATAATTCATGTTGTGATTGATTCTTGATTTCAGGTTGCAGGCAATGATGGATTTGTGCATCATTCTCATGTAGAATGGAATTCCCTGAAAAATTACTTGTTGCATTGTCTATTAGACATCAAAGATCATAAACTCAATATAGGTTGAATAAAAGAAAATGAGAATTGCTTTCTATTGTTTAGAAATATTTTATGTTCTTAATCAACCGTTGTATGATAAACAACAAATAATAAAATTCGAAAAATTCCTCAATCTTTTATTGTTCATTATTGCAATTCATATTTCTGGTTTGGGTATATATTTGTATCTGAAGATTCAGATGCATTTGTAAAACGTAACGGAATGAGGAATCATGTTCCTTGCCTATTGTTCAAACATTAACCTGTAATGCTATTTATCCAACTCTTCATTATGAATACAAACACTTGCATAATCATGTTTTATACAAACACTTAGGGAGACGGTGGAGAATTACATAAGATTTTATTCATATTACATCAAAGACAAACCATATCCCTCAATTCACATTTTTAAACGATGCTTCATTAGCAAACGTATGTAATCAACCCATTCACCTATTTTACCTTTCCTAAAGGTCGTGTGAGGATAAATCTTCACCGTCGACGTTGATACTCCGGTGAGTCTCCCATGGAGAGGGTAGAAGAATAAGAAGAAAAGGCATCAAAGATATTCGTTTTTTTTTTGAAATCAGATGACCAATTTGTTAGAGGAGGAATAAAGGGGGAGGATATTTGAATTATCTATTAAGTAGCACAGACACGGGAAAATAATATTATTTTAAGGTTTTTTCTGTAGAAAATGAAATTTCAAGTGTATGAAACGTTTTCAAAAAGAGACATTTTGATTGAATAAAGTGTACGTGCTATATATATTATCTAATTGTAGGATTAGACAAAAAAATGATGGAAATAGAAAAAGGTCCAAGACTTCAAATAGATTGACACGTTCACTTTAAGGAAAATTACACAACATAACCGTTGCTACATGTTATTGGTCCAACAAACCAATAGTGCGTTAGACATGTGAAAAATTAAATGATAAAAAAATAAGTAATAATTAAAAGATTATTAATCGCAAAAATTCATTGGCTTGTTTAAAAATGACGCGGCGCAACAGTTTCAAAGCAAATAAAAGAACAATTTTACCCCCTCAACTTAGCACGATGTATAAAAAAAATCAAAACAATCACTTAATACCCTGAAGTTGTACAAAGCGGCTCAAAACACCTCTTCCTAACGTGACACCATAGTTTGAGAGTGAGTTTCTAATTAAACTCTAATTAATTTTTGAACCTTTTTTAAAAAGGAATCAATTTTTTTTAATTTCCGGCGAGAAAGAGCTAACTATAACAGTTATTTAATTGCGACGTCGGATAACTCAATTATTATTATCAACACTTATAAAGTGAGGGTTAATTTTTGTGCTGAAAACACATCAGTGGATTAATAAAGTGAAACACGGGCAAAAGTTAGGGCCATTTTTGCACCTTTTACCATCTTATAATCGCTTTCTTCTAAAGCCTATTGAATCGCAGATCAATTAGGATTAGGGATTCACCTGCACTCGCTTTTAGAGTTCGATGTTCAGGTCACCCGCTGAAACTCTCCGGTAAACTCTGTGCTTCTATTAATGGCATTTAATTAGGAAACGACAATATTAACCAGTTTTCTCTATAAAAGTAGATTTTGACAATTTAGAGTTATTAAGCTGAAAGAAGAGAGGAGATGTTAGGATTCTTGCCTGAAGAGGTTGTAGTTCAAATATTAAGCAGATTGCCTGTTAAGTCCATTTTCAAATTCAGCTGTGTCTCCAAGTTATGGAATTGTATCATCAAAACCCCTCATTTTATCTCTGCTTTCTCATCTCACCATTACTTCCTTTTGCATCACTCCTATTACTCTAACCACCACTCTCTGCGTTTCGACAACAAACATCTCGATCACTACCTGTCCCTCCATCCGCCTTGCACCCGAACCGATACTGTCCATATGGTTGGCTCTAGTAATGGTCTTGTCTGCCTTTATTGTACCTCGCGAAAGAATTTTCTCGAGTTCATTATCTGGAATCCTTCCATTAGAAAATCCTTGACGATACCTGAATCTAGTTATCGTCTTCCCAGGTCGTCTTTCGAAATATTTTTTGGGTTTGGATTTGATTCAAGAACCAATGATTACAAATTGTTAACATTTTCAGCTGACTCTATTACTAATGTGGTTCTCTATTCACTCAATTCTAATTCTTGGAAGAAAATCACTAATGTTCCTTGCAAATTTAGAAAATATGGATGTTGGTTAGTTATTCCAGCTTTCATCGATGGCAGATTTTACTGGAATGTGACTGTTGAGGAAAAGAATTTGGTGTTGGTGTTTGACTTAAGGGATGGGATGTTTGGAGTTTGCCTGAATGTTTGGAACATGTTCACGCAAAACATTTGGAAATGAAAGCATTTGGACGATCATCGATCGCAATCCTCCATCAAAATAAACAGGTTAGCTCTTATGAGTCTCATATTTGGGTGATGAGAGAGTGCATTAGTGGTGCATGGACGAAGTTAGCAACAGTTGGAAAACGCTGGAGAGGAAGTTCAAAAGCGCTTGAGTTTAGAGATAATGGTGAAGTATTGGTTATGTTCAATAGAAAACCACGCTTAGCCTCATACAATATAAAGAATGGACGGATAAAAAATCTGATGGTTTTGCTAGTTTCTATGATTTATTAATGCATCTAAGAGATTAGCTATAAGAAGATAAAATGTATTGTGCTGGTATTACAAATTTAATGGGCTATCGCTGTAGTCATATTACTTGACAATGATGCTCAAAGATTGGATGTTTTAATGCTTTTTTGTGTCATTGATGTGTTCTGACCATCGGTTATGGGTTATTTTGTTTATTCCTTTACACTAATAATTTAATCTATTAGTCCAATGGATTAATTTTTGAAGTAACTTAATAAAGCAACTAAAATTTAGAATTAGTGAAAAAGGATCACACACTTAATTTTTAAAGTCAAATACAGACTTCCTTTTTATTATATACTGTTTAATATGATCCATTTGAAATTATTCTCTTTAATTATCGATACTCCTCCTACAGGCAATCTTCCTCCCCAATTATTTAAAAAAAAATATTGACCCTCGATAATTACTTAAATAATTAAATATCATATATAAATTCTTGATAATTGTAGTATAACACATTAAAATTAAAACAAAAATCACTAAATGATTCAAAATTACTACTTAATTAAATAAAAGTAAATATGATATAAATTAATTCACTTTTATCAACATAAACTAAGTTTTTTTTATACTCATATCGGTCCTAAATTGCATATCAATTTGGGACGGAGATAATAGTAAAAGAATAAAAAAATGCTAACCATTAGATCTAATTATGCTGAATTTTTAAGTGAGAAATTTAATTTAATTTATTTTATTTTTCTATATATTTAATTTTTAGATTTAATTTTTTTTCTATTTTTTAAAAATACAAATGAAAAAACAAATTCGAATGAACGAAATTAAAGCTATGAATTACCATTTTCCTATCAGCGATTTCATTAAATTAGGTTTTTGTAGTTTAGTAGCCCAAAAGTAAATTAAAAAAAAAAGTGAAGAATGAAAAAGAAAAGAACGAGTTAAAAGGGTTTGCATGGAGACTGTGTTAACGAGAGGCTATGATCGTCGTCCAATGCCACATTAATTGGGGATTTCAATTGAAATTAGGTCAGCCGCTGAAACCCTACGGTAATTCCACAAAACTCTCTACTCTTCCAATTCTATTAATAACAGTGACGAGTTACGGACTCAGAATTACCAAACCTGGACTCTGATTATCTACTCAATACTATGAAAATGAAAAAATCTGAATACTTGCCTGAAGAGGTTGTAGTTCAAATATTAAGCAGATTGCCTGTCAAATCCATTTTGAAATTCCGTTGTGTCTCCAAGTTATGGAATTTTATCATCAGAACCCCTCATTTCATCTCTGCTTTCTCATCTAACAATCATCACCATTACTCCAACGAAGATCTCGATCGCTACCTGTCTCTCCATCCGCCTTTCAACCCGCCCAATACCTTCCGTATCGTTGGCTCTAGTAATGGTCTTGTCTGTCTCTTATCTTTATCCCAATACCCTCCCATCTATTACAATCAGTTCATTCTTTGGAATCCTGCCGTTAGAAAATCCATGCTCATACCCGAATCTACTTTTTGTCTTCTTGATTTGACCTCCCAAAGATTATTTGGGTTCGGTTTTGATTCAAGAACCAATGATTACAAATTGTTGGTGGCTCGGTGTTTGGCTCACTCGATTACTGATGTCATTCTCTATTCACTCAGTTCTAATTCTTGGAAGAAAATCACTCATGTTGCTTGCAAGTATAGGAATGACAACTATTTGTTATTCGCTCCTTCTTTCGTCGATGGAAGATTCTATTGGCCAATATTCGATGAGAAGAAGAATCTGGTGTTGGTGTTTGACTTGAGGGATGAGATGTTTCGGGAGATATCATTGCCTGAATGTTTGAGATATGTTGACAGAGCATGTTTGCAAATGATAGCATTTGGAGAATCATCCATCGCAGTCATCCATCAAGATGAACGCGATAGCTCTTATGAGTCTGATATATGGGTGTTGAAAGAGTACAATAGTGGTGCATGGATGCAATTAGCAACAGTTGGAAAACGCTGCAGAGGAAGTTCATATGTGTTTGAGTTTGGAGATAATGGTGAAGTATTGGTTCAGTTCTACACAGAACAAAGCTTAGCCTCGTGTAATATAAAGAATGGGCTGATCAAAAATCTGATGGCTTTTGGTCGTAACTTTGACAAGCATTTTGCCTATAGGCATGTGGAGAGCCTAGCATTACTTGACAAAGCTAATGATACATTGATACCTCACATCGAGCCTAGTACTTGACAGAGGTAATGCTAGTTTTTATGATTTATTGATGCTTCTAAGAGATTAGCTATAAGAAGAAACTATGTATTGCAAATTTAATAGCCTGTTGCTGTATTATTGGGTGTGTTGATGCTTTTTTTGTGTGTCATTGCTGTGTACAACATCCCTTTCCTTGTGTCCTTTCAAATGTAGCAACTAAGTTATGGAGATTTTGATGTGGTATCTATTCTATTTGCAATTATGATTTAAGGTTTGTCTTGAAAAGGATTAAGGTCTTTGTCACTTTTGTCCCTATATATCTTGCACAAAAACTTGGCCGAGGCCTAAGTAAATGCTTATGAAACTCCGGAATTTCGTTTACATAAGATATTTTTGCAAAGAAGTTTGTTTAGATTTTCGCATTTTTGTAAACTCCGGAATTTCTATGCATTTTCGTATCCATTTTGTTACTGTTATAAGGGTTTGAACTTAGAGGTTTCAATGCATATTCTCAAGTGAGCATGGAGTAAACTGTGAATATTTTGTTGGTACTTTTCATTGTTTTTTAATGTGTTTATTTATACTATGAAATAGTATTTTGCTTCATATGGGTAAAATGCTTTGTTTCCTTCTCAAATCATGAATTCTTATAATTATAGAATGGTCTGTTAAACAGCATATCTTACTCTACCTCATAAATGTGCAGAGAAGGCAAAGTTTTGTTAGCACAGAGCGACCGCGTAACTCAACTCGGGGATTGGCTCAAATAGTTTGAACTTGACTCAATTAACATGGAATCAATTGCAAATTCATGGTGCAGAGTCCATTTTTTCAAGGGAGAACCTACAATTTTTTTGTTTGATTTATTCTGATTATGGTTGTCTATGTTTCATGTTGAGATTGATTCTGAATTTCAGGCAGTGATGGATTTGTGCATCATTCTCATGTGGAATGGAATAAAAGAAAATTATAGTTGCTTTCTATTGCTTAGAAATATTTTATCTTCTTAATCGACTGTTGTTTGATAAACAACAAATAATAAAACTCGACGATTTCCTCGATCGTGTTCCTTGCCTATTGTTCTAACATTAACCTGTAATGCTTTTAATCCTACTTTTCATTATGAATACAAACACTTCCATAATCATGTTGTATACAAACACTTAGCGAGACAGCTTGAAGACAAACCAGAGCCGCTCAGTTTTCATGGATTTCACATTTTTAAAATGCTGCTTCATTGACGAACTAATGTAACCAGCACATTCAGGTACCTTACCTTACCTAAAGAAGGTCGTGTGAGGATAAATCTTCACCATCGACGTTGATACTCCGATTAGTAGAAGAATAAGAAGAAAAAGCATAGAAAATATTCGTTTTCTTTTTGAAATTAGATGACCAATTTTCTAGAGGGAGAATATTCGAGTTATCTATTAGTAGCATGGAAACGGAAAAACAATGTTATTTTAAGGTTTTTTTTATGCAAAAAGTAAATTTTGTATTCAAAACTTTAAGTTTATAAAAGGTTTTCAAAAAGAGACATGTTTATTTAATGAAGTGTTTATACTACTTAGATTATCTACTTGTAGTATTAGAAAATAAGAAGATGACGGGAGTAGAAAAACGTCCAAATAAATCTCTTTTCTTCACTCTCTAATTTTTAAATTTACATTTTATTGGCATGGATTTATAAACACTCATAAAGTGAGGGTTTAGTTGAGTGACCTTTTTAGTTAACATTAGGGTTATTTTTACGCCAAAAAAACATATGTGGCTTAAGTGAAATGCAAACAAAACATTAGGGGCACTTTTGCACCTTTTACCATATTATAAATGGCTTTCTTCTAACATTAGCACCCAAACCAAAGAGAGTAGAGAAGTGTTTAATTGCTATGTAAGTCTTCAATGGCAGATCAATTAGGGTTAGGGATTCACCCGCACTACCTACATTTTGCTCTTCAATACTTTGCCGCTGGTGGAATCCGATGCAGAAACTAGGTCACCCGCATCAACTTATCTGAAACACTCCGGTAATTCCAGAAAACTCTGTGCTACTGTTATGTTAGTGTATGTGTAGATTAATGGCATCTATATTTAAGTTGAAAAGAACAGATGAGATGTTAGAATACTTGCCTGAAGAGGTTTTGATTCAAATACTATGCAGATTACCTCTTAAGTCCATTTTGAAATTCACTTGTGTGTGTAAGTTATGGAATTGTATCATCAAAACCCCTCATTTCATCTCCGCTTTCTCGTCAAACGAACTTCACCGTTACTTCTTTTTGCGTCACTCGTATTACTCTAACCAATACTCTCTGCGTTTCGACAACAAACATCTCGATCACTACCTGCCTCTCCATCCGCCTTTCCACCAAGTCGATGGCGATGCCTTCCATATGGTTGGCTGTAGTAACGGTCTTGTCTGCCTCTATTGTAACTCCCGAAACCATTTTATCTATAATCACTTCATTATCTGGAATCCTTCCATTAGAAAATCCTTGAGGATACCTGAAGCTAGTTTTTTTTGCTTAGGTTTGTCCTCCAAAAAATTATTTGGGTTTGGTTACGATTCAAGAACCAGTGATTACAAGTTGTTAGTGGCTCGGTTTTTGTTTGACTCTACTTGCGAGGTCACTCTCTATTCACTCAGTTCTAATTATCGGAAGAAAATCAAAAATGTTGCTTGCAAGTATAGACAAGGTAACCGTTGTTTAATTGATTCTTCTTTTGTCGATGGAAGATTCTATTGGCTAATTACTAAGGAAAAGAATTTGGTGTTGGTGTTTGACTTAAGGGATGAGATGTTTGGAGAGATTTCATTGCCTGAATGTTTGGAATATGTTGACATGTCATATTTGAAATTGAAAGCAGTTGGAGAGTCATCAATTGCAATCATCCATCAAAATAAATGGGATAGCTCTTACGAGTCTGATATTTGGGTGATGAAAGAGTACAATAGTGGTGCATGGATGAAGTTGGCAACAGTAGGAAAACGCTGGAGCGGAAGTTCAACTGTGCTTGAGTTTAGAGATGATGGTGAAGTATTGGTTCAGTTCTATAATACACCACGCTTAGCCTCGTATAACATAAACAATGGAAGGATCAAAAATCTGATGGCTTTGGATAGTAATTATGAAAGGGTTCTTGCTTATAGGCATGTGGAGAGCCTAGCATTACTTGACAAAGGTAATGATATATGGATAACTCCCAGGTAGCCCAGCCATTGCTAGTTTTTATGATTTGTTGCATATTTGATAGGCTATTGTTGTAGTCATATTACTTGAAAATGAAGCCTAAATATTTGGTGTGTTGATGCTTTTTTTTGTTCATTGCTGTGTTCAACATTCCATTCCCCGTGTCCTTTCAAATGTAACAACTAAATTTTGGAGATTCTGAATTGTGGTATCTATTCTATTTGCAATATATGATTTAAGGTTTGTCTTAAAAAGGATTAAGGCTTCTGCCACTTTTGTCCCTGTATATCTTGCACTACAACTTGCCAGAGTTCTACGTAAACGCTTATGAAACTGCGGAATGTTGTATTTATAATCTATTCCTCAAAAAAATTTCATTGTCATTTCTGAGTTTAGCGTTTCCATTCACGTACACCATATGTTATTACTATTATAAGGTTTTGAATTTAGAGTTTTCAATGCATATTCTCAAGTGAACATGGAGCAAAATGTGCATAATTTTATTTATACTTACCAGTGTTTTTAATATTGGTTTAGTTGAAAAATACAACCATCTTCATCTGTTTATACTATGATAATGTTTTGCTTCATATGGGTAAATTGCTTTGTTTGCTTATTTAAATTTTTAGATGTGAGCAATTAAAATCATGAATTCTTAGAATTTTAGAATGTTCTGCCAAACAGGGCATCTCTATTCTTTTCTGCCTCATAAATGTGCAGCGAAGGCAAATTAGTTTTGAGTTATCTCCGTTTATATATTACTAGCGTAGAACCCTCGCTTCGCTTCGGAATTAACTAAATTTAAATTAAAATATAAAATTTAAATTTAATAATTTAAACTATCTAAATGTTAACATTTTAAAAACAACTTTCGTTATTTTAATATTAAAATTGAATATATGCATGATTTATATTTTAATTTATTATTGAAAATGAGATCATAATTTAATTTTTTTGAATAAATATATTTATTGTATTAATTAAGTATTATATAATGATATATCAGATAAGTAGAAATAATAATAAATGCAACTAATTAGTTTTTAAAAATCAATATATTTTGTAGTTAAAAATATTGTAGTTTTCTCATAAATAAAAAAAATGTTTAATATGAAATTCACAACTAATTCTATATAATAGAAATTACAAATTCAATAACATTAAAGTATAAAATAAAAAATTTCAAATCAATTTACAAACTGCAAAAAAAAAACACAATTCTTTAGTCAATAATCTGCCTTTAAATTCTAATACTTATTTTTTTTAAAAATGGAATTTAAAATATTAATAAAGTTACGATTCTTTTTTATGTTTAAAATTCATTTTTTGTCCATCTATTAATTAAACATATGCTATATAAAGAATGAGATTTTTTTTTGTAAACCAAGAACAAAAAAAAACAAAAAAAAATAGATTTTACTAAAATTTAAAATGAAATTCAAACAAAAATAAATAAGTAAAACACTTATAAAATCTTAACAGCAAAACAATAGACGATCACCTGAAAATAAAACAGCTAATTTAAATTTACACTAATCTTTAAATCATACGTGTTAAGAAAGGTCCAATTCCTAATAACAAATAATAAAATAGTTTAAAAAATAAAATCAATAATAAACCATAAACAATAAAGATATGTAAACCACAATCTAATTAAATCAAAAATAAATTTATGCATATCAACGTCAAATTATAAGTCATTTGATATATGTTTTAGATTAATCAAATATGTCGACAAATTTAAAGTTTATAATCCCATGCAATGTTTTGATTTTTGTAAGTAAAAAGTTAAATTTTATAATTTATAATATGTGAATATAAGTTTTACTAAAATGCAATTTTAAAATAATTTGGTTTAGTTTTCTTGATGTCAATATTTGAATAATAAATACTTCTTTAACAAATATAATACTAATATAAATACAAAATAAATAAAATATTAAGTTCGAAATAAATCAAAAAATATTATAACCAAATATTAGTCATTAAATAATTCAATTAGTGCTAATTTGTATGTTATGTGGAATGTATTTGACTCATATATTTAAGTTAATAAAAATGAATCAATAATCAAAAAAAATATGTTAAAAGATGTGATTTTTTTTATAATATTTAATAATTTTAATTTTGTTTAAAATTGCTAGTCTTTAAAATTAGATTGATTATTATTTAAAAGTTAGTTTATTATAATTATTTTTATCAATTTTTTTTACAAATTTTTTTGATAGAATATTTTATTGTAGGTTTTGTTTACTAAGAAGAATTTGAGACAAATATACCCTCATGTATACAAATTTTATAGAAGATTTTTTGAAAATAAATAAAGAATAAAGGATTTTCTGAAATAAAATAAAATGTGACTTGCCTTTTCTGTAATAAAATTAAAAAATTAGGATTGAATTAAAATGCTGACATGCGTGGTGAGTTCTATTCATAATTATATTGAATAACTAGTAGTATGGCCAAGCTTTGCTTTGGCTTTCTAATTTTATTATCATAATAAATAATTAATATTATATAGATATTTCATTAAAGTAAAATATGTTTAATAATAATTTCATTTTTTTAATAATTACATATCATTAATTTTTGAAATTATATCACTTTTTAAAACTATAAGTATATCTTAATAGGAATTGTATTAAGAAAAATAATATCAATATAAATTTATTTTATCAAAGTAAAAAATAATAATATAAATTAAGAACACTAATACATATTATAAAATTACTTTAAAATTATCATATTTTAAATTATTGATTCAAATTAAATATTAAAAATTCAAAATAATTTTCTTATGAAGACAATAATAGAGAAAATTTAAATAATTATAGTTTGAAAACATTAATTAGTAAAATTATTAAAATATAAAATTAAATATATATTTTTGGCACAAAAGAATATTAATCTTTTATAATAAGTCCTTTATATTGCCATGCGGCATAAAATAATTATTGTATTCAATTTTTTCATCTAATATGAGACAAAAATGTTAGAAGAAGACAAGAACATTTGCATCTAAATTGTAGTAAAATAATAATTTTACATTTAGATATTTAAATTAATAATTATATTTTATAGAATGATATGATACTGGTTATTTTGGGTATAATTTTTTTTTTGTATATTTAATATGTATTTAGATTAATTTGATTTAACAATCATATGACTATTTAAAAACTTGAAAGAAAGAAACTCAAGAAAATAAAATGGATTCTAATTAATAGAAAAATCATATTTTTCTTCATATAGAAAAAGAGAAGATTTTTTTATTACGAACACTTAAAATTAATTAATTTTATGTGTTCATTTCATCTATTTTTTTACTCCCTCCGTCCCACAAAAATAGGTCGTTTGGACAAACACGGAAATTAAAAATAAGTAGTTAGATTAGTTAAAATTAGTTTATTTATGTACTTTTCCATTTTTAGCCTTTAGTAATTTTTTAAATAAATCAATAATGTATTAATGACTAATTTCTGTATTGGTGTATTTTGTATTGATATTAAAAAATGACATTTATTCCATATTGGAACATGGAGCAATTAATTAAGTTGAAGATAACAATGTACATTTATTAGGAGTAAGTAAGACTTTTAGGTTTAAAATTATTAACCAAAAATAGAAGGTGACCTATAATTTAGGACACCCAAAATAGAAAGGTGGCCTATCTGTAATAACCCGGAATTTTGGATTATTAAATTAAGATATATGTCGTAATTTGGACGATTGGGATTATAAGAAGTGATATTTAAATTCAAATGGAGAATTTAAATATTTAGGGAAGCCCATAAAAATATTGGAATCATAAGAAATTATTTTGGAAATTTTTGGATAAGTATAATAATATGACAATTTTGGAATGACGAACTTCCAAAATTCATATCGTTCTATTCCGACATCAGAATTCGATGATCTATATGTCAAATCGAAGCTATCGACGTCCTCTTCAATTTTATGAATTTTATTTTATAAAATTTGAATGAGAAACAATGCAGAAATTTAAAGAACAATGCAGCTCAAATCGAACCGCTGGGTTCGTCAGGATTTAAGTAATCAGGACTAAGGAAACGTATTATTTAAGTTCAAATTGAGAATTTAAATAATCGAGGAAGCTTATTAATATATTTGGAGTGCAAGGAATAAATTTGAGAATTTTTGGACGAAAAAGTATATTTTAGCCGGACTGCAATTGGACTGCAGAATTAATAAAGAAAATTCATTATAAAATAAAATAGACGTCCCGAGATAATAATTTGGAAGTTATTATTCATGAAATAATATTTGGAAATATTTGGGAGAATTAAATATCGAAAATGGTAAAAGTCAATTTTACCATAAACTTTGATTTATTTACGAAATTGCCACAAGGGCAAACTTGTAATTTTGCCTAGACTAATAAATATCCTAAGTCTTCTTCCCCACTTCATTTCCAGCAAATTTCTTTTACCTCCATTGTTGAATGCTCTCAACTCACCATTTACCCTTAGCTATATTATTCATTTGTTATTTCTCAATAATTCCTTAACGAAAAACGTTGGAAATCACCCGCTAATTACTAATCTACAATTGCATGTAGGATCAAGGTATAATCGCTAGCTCAAAACTTTGTGTTTATTTTCTGATGTTTAATAAGCTTATATTATGTGTTTTAGTTGTTGAAATTTGTGGTTTAATTGTGTTTAATTCGGTTTTTGTGCATAGTTTTGATATATTCGGTTTGAATTAATTTTTATATATGGGAAATTAAATTAATTTTAATTTATGGGCTGATGTTAAATACTATTTTTATATATGTTTAACAATGTGATATCCATGGATTAAAAGTGTTAAAAATAGTGGGTAATTAGTTTAAAGAGATGGGTTTCGGTTTTGAATTAATTTTTCCGTGAAATTAAATTATTATTTTTAATTTCTGGGCTGATCTACTTCATGAGGTTAAAATATGCTTTAAAGTGTGATTTTTGTGGATTAAAAATGTTAAACATTTCGGGTATTAATTTAATGGCTTGGAGTTCGATTTTTAATAGTTTTAAAGACTTAAAAATCGCTTAAAAATGATAAATAAATGGATTTTAAATTTCTGGAAATAAATTGGTTTATGTTTGAGTTAGATGTTGGGTTGATGGTGAATAAATGTTTAATGGTGAATTTTTAATGGTTTGTTAATCGGGTTTAATTTTTATAATAGTTTAATCGGTAAAAAAATGTTTAAAAAGGGTATTTTTATCATTTTAATTTCTGGACAGAAATTATTCATGAAAAATGTATGAAATATATATGTTGATTATTTATGGAATTTAATTGATTTAGTTGAGGTGTTTTGACGGATTAATAATCGGTTTTGATTATTAATTGTTTATACGGTTTTAAATTGTTAAAATTGTTAAAATTATGAAAAATAATTTATTTTAATTTTGGGGCTGCTGTTTTAGTATGATAATTAAAATAAATATGTTTTGGTTAATTTGATTGGATTATCCATAATTGATGAATACTTAAGAAATTAAAAGTTTCGATTTTAATCTAAATTGTGTTGCATGTCTATGAATTAAATGTGAGATCATAAAATTGAGTTGATGAGTAAGCTTAGACTATTTAAAGGATTGATTGATGTGATTTTCAATTGATTCGGACTTGATTGTCAAAATTTAAAGTTTTAGGTTTAAATTGTATTTTTTAAAAAAACAAAGGACCAATCAGTATTTTAACCATATTTCCAGATTATTGATGTGTATAATCTGATGTGAAATGATTTTGAGAATTTTAAAGAATCTTGATGATTTTTGAAAGAATTGGATATGTTTGCCGAAAACTAGAGTTTTTGAGTTAAATCGTATTTTTCCAAAGTTGAAAGGCTACATGGTATGTTAGCCAAAGTTTCCAGATTATATTTGTTAATAATCTGAGGTAAAATGATTTTGGATATTTTAAGTAATTTTGTCGATATTAAAATCGATTGAATTACGAAAGGACCTAAATGGTCAATTTTGAAAAGTTTGAGGGTATTTTGGTATTTTAACCAAAAGTGGAATTTAAGATAATACGGGGATGTTTTAATAAATTTAAATAATTAACCTTGAAGTGGAAAGTATTATTGATATAAGGAAATATATTTTATATAATAAAGTATTTTTATGAAAAATGAAATATTTAAATGAATATTTCTGAATAATGGTTTTATGTGTAAAAAAGAGATAAGTAAAGAAAAAATTACATGAATAAAATAAGTTATGAACTTATTAAATAAGAAATTATTTGGGGATTAGAATTAATTAATTAAATTGAATTAAGATGGTACAGAGTTAATTCCAGAGTAGGATTTTATTAATTAAGAGAATTAATATTTTGATCCTAACTAGATTCGATAAGTTGTCGAGCTATCGGGTCGGAGGACCAAGGGAATTAACGGAGTTGTTTAAAGGAGCATTGACGGAGTAATACCGTAGTTAAACGGTTTCTGTGAGTACATGTTTTTACATTTCGGTATTCGTAAAGTCTCCTATTTTAATATACTATGTGATATATGTGTTGCGGTGTTATATATTTACATGCCTTGTATGGATGTATGTTTTATGTATATACTATATGTATATATTATTTTGATGTAGAAAGGTACACACATAGTTTTTAAAATTATTATGCAATTGCTTATGCTTGAATGTGTGTTACATCGGTTGGCTGTGCTATCGATGTCAGGATTATGTGTGTGTGTTACATCGGTTGGCTGTGCTATCGATGTCAGGATTATGTGTGTGTGTTACATCGGTTGGCTGTGCTATCGATGTCAGGATTATGTGTGTGTGTTACATCGGTTGGCTGTGCTATCGATGTCAGGATTATGTGTGTGTGTTACATCGGTTGGCTGTGCTATCGATGTCAGGATTATGTGTGTGTGTTACATCGGTTGGCTGTGCTATCGATGTCAGGATTGTGTGTGTGTGTTACATCGGTTGGCTGTGCTATCGATGTCAGGATTGTGTGTGTGTGTTACATCGGTTGGCTGTGCTATCGATGTCAGGATTATGTGTGTGTGTTACATCGGTTGGCTGTGCTATCGATGTCAGGATTGTGTGTGTGTGTTACATCGGTTGGCTGTGCTATCGATGTCAGGATTGTGTGTGTGTGTTACATCGGTTGGCTGTGCTATCGATGTCAGGATTGTGTGTGTGTGTTACATCGGTTGGCTGTGCTATCGATGTCAGGATTGTGTGTGTATGTTAGATCGGTTGGCTGTGCTATCGGTCTCAGGTGAATATGGTTGATCGGTTGGCTGTGCTATCGGTCCCATAATATATTATGTGTGTGTGTTAGATCGGTTGGCGGTGCTATCGGTCTCAGGTGAATATGGTTGATCGGTTGGCTGTGCTATCGGTCCCATAATATTGTGTATGTGTGTGTGTGTGTATTAGATCGGTTGGCTGTGCTATCGGTCTCAGGTGAATAAGGTTGATCGGTTGGTTGTGCTATCGGTCCCTTAAGATTTATGTATGTTGTGGATATGGTTGATCGGTTGGCTGTGCTATCGGTCCCATAAGATTATGCATGTATGATGTGTTGATAAGTTTCGCCATCAATGTAGATGGACGAATTTAAGAAATGTGGTTTAATTTAAAGGTCAACGTATATGGTTGACATTCTTTGATATTGAAGTCTTGATTGAAATATGTTATGTGTGAGCTCAGGCTTCAATTGTTTTAAAGATGTTTACAAAGGATTTCGAAAATACATAAAGTTATTTTAAATATAAAACGGTTTTTAACTTTATGAAATATTTATTTGTAACGGCATGAACTCACCAGTATATCTGACCCACGTTGTGGAATTATTTTTCAGGAAAGCTGGTCCGATTTTGATGAAGGCTTCCGAACGTTTATTTCTCGGAAGTCTACTTTGATAAAAGACTGTAAAGAAGGTTTTAAGTTCTAGTTGTCCGCAGTAGATTAGTATAGTCTTATTGTAATCAAATATTTTAAAGCGCATTTTAACTCTGATGTTTTGTCCCATCAGTTATTTAATAAATGTGTCATACGTTTCTTTTTAAAAGCGAAAAATTTATAGTGTTTTTTTCAGGCTTGCTACGGGTTTCGGAGCAACCACTCCCATTCCCTAGCGCCGGTCTCGACTCGAGATTTCGGGTCGTGACAAAGGTGGTATCAGAGCAGTTGGTCCAGTTACCTCTGCTAATATGTGAATTGAGTGCAGTTGGTCAGAGATACCACTGCTAGTCTGTGTAGATGTTGTGTGAACCTAGGAGTAATGTACAATGTCACTAGGTTAAGTTAGGAACTATTGCGGATTATAGGATTTCCAGTCATGTCTTTTAAACGTTTTCATCGTTTTCATCGGTTTTTCAAATGATTTTCAAAACGTCATGTCCTATGTGTGGTGTCAGGATATGAGTTAGATGTGTGTGTTAGCACAATATATGTTTGTGGTTACTCGAGTAAGCATTACGCTTTCGAGTATATAGTCTGCGAGGAGTTGTATACTCTCGAGACTCATATTATCTATGAAATGTGTGTTTATTATGAGTATGATTGATTGATTGATGTGGTATGTTTATAGCGTAATCACTGAAAGGAGTGATATGCTTTCGAATGTGATAAAGTCTGCGTAGAGAGATATACTCACGAGACTTGCGTTATGTGCTTTAGCCGAGAATTCCTAAATGAGTTGATTATCATTAGGATATGGCTTATATGTATGACATATGGTGATATGTGCGTTGTGAATTGTTTAATTGAATGATTATATGTTTTGATTGTTGTTTAGTCTACGTAGAGTAGTACACTCTCGAGGCTTATGGTATGTGTTATGATGGAGTAAATCATAAATGAATTGGGTTTTCTTTGAACCTAATTTTTATGTATTGGTGATGGCTATGATATGATTATGTGCATGTAATGTGATTGATTGTTGTGTGCATGCAATGGAATAGTGTATACGAAACGTATAAAACACGTGAAATATAGCCATATATGAAATAGACAAATGAAATTGTTATTAGAGCCTAATACGTAAAGTAAGAATGAGACGCGACTACGTATACGATAAAGACTTTGCGAACATGAAACGTATATCATGTTATTAAGAACGCGTTTAGATTTCTTTGTGCTTTAGAATGGCCGAGCAAAGAAATACACGAGCGCGTGCAAGCGCACGGCGATTAAACGAGACTTTAGGAAAAGCCTTAGATAATGAACGTGTACCGGTTCAACCGGCAGATAGAGGCCGTGGACAAGGTAGAGGTCGAAAAGGACCTAGAGTATATCAAGCTGGGAATGTGCAGGCACCAGGAATGCCGCAACAACCCAATGTTGATATACATCAGTTAGTAACAGAAGTTACGGATTGGTGGAGTTGTGTGTTAATAATAGGACAGTAGATGCAACACCAGCATGAGAAGAGAGAAATTTTGATAGAGATCTGGTGTTAGCATACGTAAAACTGAACCCAAAGGATTTTGATGGATCAAGTGATGCGTTAGACTTTTTGGAAGAAGTCGAGCAAAATGCTCATAGACTTCAAGCTAACGAAAGACAGACAATGTTGTTAATGGAGATGTCGATGAAAGGTCCAGCCAAGGATTGGTTTCGACAAGTAATTGGACCAATAATGGGTCATATAACATGGGCAGAGTTTGTGACCAGATATAAGGATTTCTTCTTACCGTTTGCGGTAATCGAAGGTAACCGGGACAAACTGTTATCGTTAACTCGAGGTAACAGATCTGTTCAGGAATATGTTACCGAGTTTAATCGATTGAGCAGATTTGCTCCAGACTTGATGACAGATCGAGTCAGAGTAAACATCATGTTTGTGAAGGGATTATGACCTCAGTTTATAGGACTGTTGAGTCAGAGAGACAGGGATTTTGTGCAAGTTGTCGACGGTGTAAGACAACTGGAAAGTGCATTAATCCAATTTGGTAAAATTCCTGACCCCTCACGACTGAATGAAGTTAGAGATGAATGTTTTGGCTATGGAAACCAAACTTCAAGGCAAATAAGAGAAGAGACGATATAAATCTTTTGGAATAAGTGATTTTGCAGAACCCTATGTCTATAGAAACTTACGATGGCGCCATTTTTATAAAAACAAATGTGTTTAATGAAAAAGGAATGTTTTATAAACACATGATTGTGCCCGGAGACGATTTATGCCGGCATTGCATTGGCAAGAATAGAATTGCATCACTACATTCATATTATGTTCACTATTAGGACATGCATCATGTACATTATGTATGTTGAAAAGAAAAGAGGAATGTCATTGCAACTCTTGGTGATGAGAGAAGTCATCACACCGGTGCACAATTATGCCATGATTTTATAAGTGGAAAACAAAGTAATTTTAAACAGATAAGTTTTTAACGTACGTACGCTGAGACATTGGCTCTGTAATGTAAAGAAAGGAATAGGACAAGGAAAATATACCTTGTAAGGCCTAAATAAGGAGATATGTTTATAGAATAATGAACAACATGGTATGAAACATTCTGAGAGTTAAATGGAAAAGTCTTCAAAGAAGTATTGATGATGTGGAAAAGAAAATGTTGGAGTATAAGTGATATTATAATTCGAGGACGAATTATTTTAAGGAGGGGAGAATGTAATAACCCGGAATTTTGGATTATTAAATTAAGATATATGTCGTAATTTGGACGATTGGGATTATAAGAAGTGATATTTAAATTCAAATGGAGAATTTAAATATTTAGGGAAGCCCATAAAAATATTGGAATCATAAGAAATTATTTTGGAAATTTTTGGATAAGTATAATAATATGACAATTTTGGAATGACGAACTTCCAAAATTCATATCGTTCTATTCCGACATCAGAATTCGATGATCTATATGTCAAATCGAAGCTATCGACGTCCTCTTCAATTTTATGAATTTTATTTTATAAAATTTGAATGAGAAACAATGCAGAAATTTAAAGAACAATGCAGCTCAAATCGAACCGCTGGGTTCGTCAGGATTTAAGTAATCAGGACTAAGGAAACGTATTATTTAAGTTCAAATTGAGAATTTAAATAATCGAGGAAGCTTATTAATATATTTGGAGTGCAAGGAATAAATTTGAGAATTTTTGGACGAAAAAGTATATTTTAGCCGGACTGCAATTGGACTGCAGAATTAATAAAGAAAATTCATTATAAAATAAAATAGACGTCCCGAGATAATAATTTGGAAGTTATTATTCATGAAATAATATTTGGAAATATTTGGGAGAATTAAATATCGAAAATGGTAAAAGTCAATTTTACCATAAACTTTGATTTATTTACGAAATTGCCACAAGGGCAAACTTGTAATTTTGCCTAGACTAATAAATATCCTAAGTCTTCTTCCCCACTTCATTTCCAGCAAATTTCTTTTACCTCCATTGTTGAATGCTCTCAACTCACCATTTACCCTTAGCTATATTATTCATTTGTTATTTCTCAATAATTCCTTAACGAAAAACGTTGGAAATCACCCGCTAATTACTAATCTACAATTGCATGTAGGATCAAGGTATAATCGCTAGCTCAAAACTTTGTGTTTATTTTCTGATGTTTAATAAGCTTATATTATGTGTTTTAGTTGTTGAAATTTGTGGTTTAATTGTGTTTAATTCGGTTTTTGTGCATAGTTTTGATATATTCGGTTTGAATTAATTTTTATATATGGGAAATTAAATTAATTTTAATTTATGGGCTGATGTTAAATACTATTTTTATATATGTTTAACAATGTGATATCCATGGATTAAAAGTGTTAAAAATAGTGGGTAATTAGTTTAAAGAGATGGGTTTCGGTTTTGAATTAATTTTTCCGTGAAATTAAATTATTATTTTTAATTTCTGGGCTGATCTACTTCATGAGGTTAAAATATGCTTTAAAGTGTGATTTTTGTGGATTAAAAATGTTAAACATTTCGGGTATTAATTTAATGGCTTGGAGTTCGATTTTTAATAGTTTTAAAGACTTAAAAATCGCTTAAAAATGATAAATAAATGGATTTTAAATTTCTGGAAATAAATTGGTTTATGTTTGAGTTAGATGTTGGGTTGATGGTGAATAAATGTTTAATGGTGAATTTTTAATGGTTTGTTAATCGGGTTTAATTTTTATAATAGTTTAATCGGTAAAAAAATGTTTAAAAAGGGTATTTTTATCATTTTAATTTCTGGACAGAAATTATTCATGAAAAATGTATGAAATATATATGTTGATTATTTATGGAATTTAATTGATTTAGTTGAGGTGTTTTGACGGATTAATAATCGGTTTTGATTATTAATTGTTTATACGGTTTTAAATTGTTAAAATTGTTAAAATTATGAAAAATAATTTATTTTAATTTTGGGGCTGCTGTTTTAGTATGATAATTAAAATAAATATGTTTTGGTTAATTTGATTGGATTATCCATAATTGATGAATACTTAAGAAATTAAAAGTTTCGATTTTAATCTAAATTGTGTTGCATGTCTATGAATTAAATGTGAGATCATAAAATTGAGTTGATGAGTAAGCTTAGACTATTTAAAGGATTGATTGATGTGATTTTCAATTGATTCGGACTTGATTGTCAAAATTTAAAGTTTTAGGTTTAAATTGTATTTTTTAAAAAAACAAAGGACCAATCAGTATTTTAACCATATTTCCAGATTATTGATGTGTATAATCTGATGTGAAATGATTTTGAGAATTTTAAAGAATCTTGATGATTTTTGAAAGAATTGGATATGTTTGCCGAAAACTAGAGTTTTTGAGTTAAATCGTATTTTTCCAAAGTTGAAAGGCTACATGGTATGTTAGCCAAAGTTTCCAGATTATATTTGTTAATAATCTGAGGTAAAATGATTTTGGATATTTTAAGTAATTTTGTCGATATTAAAATCGATTGAATTACGAAAGGACCTAAATGGTCAATTTTGAAAAGTTTGAGGGTATTTTGGTATTTTAACCAAAAGTGGAATTTAAGATAATACGGGGATGTTTTAATAAATTTAAATAATTAACCTTGAAGTGGAAAGTATTATTGATATAAGGAAATATATTTTATATAATAAAGTATTTTTATGAAAAATGAAATATTTAAATGAATATTTCTGAATAATGGTTTTATGTGTAAAAAAGAGATAAGTAAAGAAAAAATTACATGAATAAAATAAGTTATGAACTTATTAAATAAGAAATTATTTGGGGATTAGAATTAATTAATTAAATTGAATTAAGATGGTACAGAGTTAATTCCAGAGTAGGATTTTATTAATTAAGAGAATTAATATTTTGATCCTAACTAGATTCGATAAGTTGTCGAGCTATCGGGTCGGAGGACCAAGGGAATTAACGGAGTTGTTTAAAGGAGCATTGACGGAGTAATACCGTAGTTAAACGGTTTCTGTGAGTACATGTTTTTACATTTCGGTATTCGTAAAGTCTCCTATTTTAATATACTATGTGATATATGTGTTGCGGTGTTATATATTTACATGCCTTGTATGGATGTATGTTTTATGTATATACTATATGTATATATTATTTTGATGTAGAAAGGTACACACATAGTTTTTAAAATTATTATGCAATTGCTTATGCTTGAATGTGTGTTACATCGGTTGGCTGTGCTATCGATGTCAGGATTATGTGTGTGTGTTACATCGGTTGGCTGTGCTATCGATGTCAGGATTATGTGTGTGTGTTACATCGGTTGGCTGTGCTATCGATGTCAGGATTATGTGTGTGTGTTACATCGGTTGGCTGTGCTATCGATGTCAGGATTATGTGTGTGTGTTACATCGGTTGGCTGTGCTATCGATGTCAGGATTATGTGTGTGTGTTACATCGGTTGGCTGTGCTATCGATGTCAGGATTGTGTGTGTGTGTTACATCGGTTGGCTGTGCTATCGATGTCAGGATTGTGTGTGTGTGTTACATCGGTTGGCTGTGCTATCGATGTCAGGATTATGTGTGTGTGTTACATCGGTTGGCTGTGCTATCGATGTCAGGATTGTGTGTGTGTGTTACATCGGTTGGCTGTGCTATCGATGTCAGGATTGTGTGTGTGTGTGTTACATCGGTTGGCTGTGCTATCGATGTCAGGATTGTGTGTGTGTGTTACATCGGTTGGCTGTGCTATCGATGTCAGGATTGTGTGTGTATGTTAGATCGGTTGGCTGTGCTATCGGTCTCAGGTGAATATGGTTGATCGGTTGGCTGTGCTATCGGTCCCATAATATATTATGTGTGTGTGTTAGATCGGTTGGCGGTGCTATCGGTCTCAGGTGAATATGGTTGATCGGTTGGCTGTGCTATCGGTCCCATAATATTGTGTATGTGTGTGTGTGTGTATTAGATCGGTTGGCTGTGCTATCGGTCTCAGGTGAATAAGGTTGATCGGTTGGTTGTGCTATCGGTCCCTTAAGATTTATGTATGTTGTGGATATGGTTGATCGGTTGGCTGTGCTATCGGTCCCATAAGATTATGCATGTATGATGTGTTGATAAGTTTCGCCATCAATGTAGATGGACGAATTTAAGAAATGTGGTTTAATTTAAAGGTCAACGTATATGGTTGACATTCTTTGATATTGAAGTCTTGATTGAAATATGTTATGTGTGAGCTCAGGCTTCAATTGTTTTAAAGATGTTTACAAAGGATTTCGAAAATACATAAAGTTATTTTAAATATAAAACGGTTTTTAACTTTATGAAATATTTATTTGTAACGGCATGAACTCACCAGTATATCTGACCCACGTTGTGGAATTATTTTTCAGGAAAGCTGGTCCGATTTTGATGAAGGCTTCCGAACGTTTATTTCTCGGAAGTCTACTTTGATAAAAGACTGTAAAGAAGGTTTTAAGTTCTAGTTGTCCGCAGTAGATTAGTATAGTCTTATTGTAATCAAATATTTTAAAGCGCATTTTAACTCTGATGTTTTGTCCCATCAGTTATTTAATAAATGTGTCATACGTTTCTTTTTAAAAGCGAAAAATTTATAGTGTTTTTTTCAGGCTTGCTACGGGTTTCGGAGCAACCACTCCCATTCCCTAGCGCCGGTCTCGACTCGAGATTTCGGGTCGTGACACTATCTTTGTGGGACGGAGGGAGTATTAGCAAGACCACTTCTATTGTAATCACTACTCATGTCATCACTTTTTAGATAACTAATTGTCATTATTTGTAAACAATAATTTTTTTAGTTATTTTAAATTTATATTATTTTATTATATTCATGGAGATTATATTCATGGATGAAGATAGAAGATTCAAGTTATAAGCCTACTTATCCTTTTGACTAAATTTTTATATATCCGAATATTCAATTTATTTTAATTTATTATATATATTTAAATTAAAAATGCACGTATAGTGTGCGCGCTCTTGTAAAAAAAATAACTTCATAAAATTTAAATAAATTATAAATAATTTCATTATTTTATTTTCTATATAGCCACTATGGTATTTTCCTTATCCCAATTAACAAAATAAAACAATTGTGACTGTATACTATTTTATTAAATATATTTATTTTAGTATTAAATTAATAAAATTTCATCATTTAAATAATTAATTAATTTTACACAAATAATTAAATTGTTAAAAGATAAAACCTAAGGGTTGAAGTGTAACATTTATAGTTAGAAGGAGGAGAAATACTACTTTTCCACCTTATTTTAACTTATTAGGCATTAGTATAATGTAATTATGTAAACCTATAAAACGTTAGCTCTGTATATCACTACAATGTCGTTCTACCATTTTAAAAGTCCACCGTATGAATTTTGCTTCATTTCTTTCTGTCGTTTATAATTGATGTCGTTTTCTTTCAGTTTTAATGTATAGTAAACAATAATTTTTTTAGTTATTTTAAATTTATATTATTTTATTATATTCATCGAGATTATATTCATGGATGAAGATAGAAGATTCAAGTTATAAGCCTACTTATCCTTTTGACTAAATTTTTATATATCCGAATATTCAATTTATTTTAATTTATTATATATATTTAAATTAAAAATGCACGTATAGTGTGCGCGCTCTTGTAAAAAAATAACTTCATAAAATTTAAATAAATTATAAATAATTTCATTATTTTATTTTCTATATAGCCACTATGGTATTTTCCTTATCCCAATTAACAAAATAAAACAATTGTGACTGTATACTATTTTATTAAATATATTTATTTTAGTATTAAATTAATAAAACTTCATCATTTAAATAATTAATTAATTTTACACAAATAATTAAATTGTTAAAAGATAAAACCTAAGGGTTGAAGTGTAACATTTATAGTTAGAAGGAGGAGAAATACTACTTTTCCACCTTATTTTAACTTATTAGGCATTAGTATAATGTAATTATGTAAACCTATAAAACGTTAGCTCTGTATATCACTACAATGTCGTTCTACCATTTTAAAAGTCCACCGTATGAATTTTGCTTCATTTCTTTCTGTCGTTTATAATTGATGTCGTTTTCTTTCAGTTTTAATGTATAGTAAACAATAATTTTTTTAGTTATTTTAAATTTATATTATTTTATTATATTCATCGAGATTATATTCATGGATGAAGATAGAAGATTCAAGTTATAAGCCTACTTATCCTTTTGACTAAATTTTTATATATCCGAATATTCAATTTATTTTAATTTATTATATATATTTAAATTAAAAATGCACGTATAGTGTGCGCGCTCTTGTAAAAAAATAACTTCATAAAATTTAAATAAATTATAAATAATTTCATTATTTTATTTTCTATATAGCCACTATGGTATTTTCCTTATCCCAATTAACAAAATAAAACAATTGTGACTGTATACTATTTTATTAAATATATTTATTTTAGTATTAAATTAATAAAATTTCATCATTTAAATAATTAATTAATTTTACACAAATAATTAAATTATTAAAAGATAAAATCTAAGGGTTGAAGTGTAACATTTATAGTTAGAAGGAGGAGAAATACTACTTTTCCACCTTATTTTAACTTATGAGGCATTAGTATAATGTAATTATGTAAACCTATAAAACGTTAGCTCTGTATATCACTACAATGTCGTTCTACAATTTTAAAAGTCCACCGTATGAATTTTGCTTCATTTCTTTCTGTCGTTTATAATTGATGTCGTTTGAATAATAAGTACAGGTGAATACATAATATATCTGTAATTGGATTCACCATTGTGGACAATATGTTTCAAATAACACCAGAAATTACAAAAGTAGACATATATACTTATTTGTCTTTTATGGGTTTTTATGAAAATTGTGATAAAAAGTGAAGTTTTTTAGTAATTCGAATCCAAAACACTGTTCAATGTACAGTTTTTTGGGTTCTACTTTATGCTATTCATATACATTTTTGGTAAATAAGTTCAACATGGGAGATATTTATTTCAAGTAACAAAGGAAATTACAAAAATAAACATACGCACTTGTTTGTCTTTAGCTGGTTATTATGAAGATTCATGTAAAAAGTGGAGGTTTTTAGTAATTTAAACCCAAAACACTGTTCAATATACACTGTTTTGGGTTCTCTTTTAAACTATATATATATATTCCCTCGCATGATTAAATTACAAAGTATAGAAAACATAATCAAGATGTATAAATCGATGAAGTTATATAATAATAAATATATTCTACTTGATGTAAAGATTTTATTCTAATTCGATATCATAATTGGAAAATGATCTTGGCTTAATTTGATTCAATAATCTATATAAAAACGTTAACTTATATTAGAATTTACTACAAATATATTTAGTAATAAAAGTTAAAAGAATTTAATTAAAACTCAATTAGCTTCATAAACTTATTGAATGGAATATTTTAAAGCTTGAACTGAACTCTATAGTTGACTCGAGTAGCTTGATCTTGACTTGAGTACCATCGAATCAATTTCAATTATTGATCAATCCAATTCCTAATAATTAGCGGTTAACTGCTCAAACTGAGCATCATCTAGTACATTGTAAAGTAATTGCTCAAACCATTATATCACATATCTCTGATTTTATCATTTACTTATATTACATTAGTATTCATGTAAGATCCCAATATCACCATATACTCAGATCCAATGACACCCAAAAATGTTGCATAAATATAAATGCTGTATTCATAAATATAGTTGTAGTATTTAACTTGCAAAACCTGCTATAACATGTTAAAAACAATAGTTTGATACAAAGCAAACAAGTTCATACGTTTAAATGAAAATAATAAAGTGAAAAGGGTCATCCACACACCCATGATTCGGAGTGAGGATTAAATGAGCCCTCAAAATTCAGAAAAGTTCAAATGTGCTCTTAACGTTTGAAATTTTAAACAAACAGACCCTCTAGTTTAACATCTCTCTGACTACGTTACTTCAATCCTACGTGGCTATTTATTTACTGTTGCTATTAATGACATGATTTTTTCATTAGAAAAAAAGAGTCATTCATGCTCCTATAGTTTGGGGTCAGGATCAAGTGAACCCTTAACGTCTGAAAAGATTCAATTGTGCCCCCCATATTTAAAATTTTGAACAAGCAATGCCTCTAGTTTAACACCGTCTCAAACTCTATTGTTTCAATCCCACGTAGCTATTTTTTACCGTTTCCATTAACGACATGACTTATAATTAATGACATGACTTTTATAAGAGTCATCTTCTTCTAATTTAAACCCTAATTTCCAAATGCCCAACCAAATCCCTAAATTTCTAAATCCCAAACACCACAAAACCTACAAAATAAATTAATTTTCAATTCAATATAAGCCCTCTTCTTCGTCTTCTTTAGCAAGGAGTATGCAAATAAATAACAATTTCGAATACACATATAAAGTTCACATTAGGTAGTGTAAATTCTCTGGAAATCGCATTGCACTCTTGTACCGAAAAGAAACCCAGGGCAGAGGTTTTACAGGTGCCAAAATTGCAAGGTAAAGTCTTTCTCTCAGTTAATTTTTGGTTATACAATGCCTTATTAAGCAAAAATAGCTACATAGTATTGAAGTAACGGAATTATAGATGGTGTCAAATCGGAGGGCCTACTTGTTCAAAAAATTTAAACGTTTGGAGCATAATTGAACTTTTTCAGATTTTAAAGGCTCACCTGATCCTGACCTCAAACTGTAGGGGCATCATGTATGACCTTGTTTCCTATAATAAAAGTGTAGACACCTAAATATAAAATTTTAAAAAGTTTAGATACTAGTAGTCAGTGGCGGAACTAGGGAGGGTCGAGGAGGGTCGGCCGACCCTCCTCATTGGAAAAAAAACTAAGAAAAAATAGATACTTTTGGATTTTTTTATGTAGACTCCCCCTGAAAACCGCCCCTATATGTGCTTAGGGGCGTTTTTTTCCCTATAGGGAACCACCCCTACAACTGCAAATTTACAGATTTATAGTGTTTTATTGCCATTTGATTTTTTTAAATAGCCGAACGTAAAAAAATTGACCCTCCTTAGTGCGAGTCGTGGTTCCGCCACTGCTAGTAGTGCAATTTTTCCTTAAAAAATGTTAAAAATAAAAGACAATAATACCACAATTATGTTAAATGGCTTCGCACTGAAACTGTTGAATTGAATCCCCGCCCAAATTTTCTGTTGAGTGAAGTGTTTGATTTTTTTTTTTTTTGTCAAAACCCTTTGTTAACGAGAGCCTCCTCTAGGTCTTGATCAATTGGGATTCAGCCGCATCAACTTATCTGAAACCCTACGGTAATTCCACAAAACGCTCCTCTTTGCATTCTACTATAGTATATAAATGGCAAGAGATAATTTGACAAAATTACGTTCATCTAACCAAAATACTATGATAATGAAAAAAACAAAGAAGATGTCAGGATACTCGCCTGAAGAGGTTTTAGTTCAAATATTAAGCAGATTGCGTGTCAAGTCCATTTTGAAATTCAGTTGTGTCTGCAAATTATGGAATTGTATCATCAAAACCCCTCATTTTATCTCTGCTTTCTCATCTAACAGTCATAGCCATTACTTCCTTTTGTGTCCCGCCTATTACTGTAGCGAATACTATCTGAATTTCGACAACAAAGATCTCGATGAGTACATGTCTCTCCATCCGCCTTTCAACCGAGCCAGTTACTTCACTGTGATTGGCTCTAGTAACGGTCTTGTCTGTTTCGGTACCTTTAGCTATAGTGAGTTTATTATTTGGAACCCTTCCATTAGAAAATCCTTGCTCATACGCGAATCTAATTTTCTTATTGTCAGTTTTACCTCCCAAAAGTTATGTGGGTTTGGTTTTGATTCAAGAACCAACGATTACAAATTGTTAGTGGCTCGGTTTTTGGCTGACTCTATTAGCGAGGTCCTTCTCTATTCGCTCAATTTTACTTCTTGGAAGAAAATCACTAATGTTGCTTGCAAGTGTAGAGAAGATATCAATTGGTTAATTGATCCTTCTTTCGTCGATGGAAGATTCTATTGGCCAATAATTGCTGAGACAAAGAATGTGGTGTTGGTATTTGACTTAAGGGATGAGATGTTTTGAGAGATATCGTTGCCTGAATGTTTGGAATATGTTGACAAATCATATTTGAAAATGAAAGCATTTGGAGAATCATCGATTGCAGTCATCCATCAAGCACGGGATAGCGCTTATGAGTGTCATATATGGGTGATGAAAGAACACAATTGTGGTGCATGGATGAAGTTAGCAGCAATTGGAAAACGCTGGAGAGGAAGTTCAAGAGTGCTTGAGTTTAGAGATAATGGTGAAGTATTGATTCTATTCTATAGAGGACGACGAATAGCCTCGTATAATATAAAGAACGGATGGGTAAAAAATCTGAATGCTTTGAATTTTAAATTTTACGTGACTTTTGCTTATAGGCATGTGGAGAGCCTAGCATTACTTGACAAAGGTAATGATACATTGATACCTCACACCAAGCCCGTCGACTGCTAGTTTCTAAGAGATTAGCTATAAGAAGATAATATGTATTGTGATGGTATTTGCAAATTTAATAGGCTATTGTTCTAGTCGTACTTCGTTGAGAATGAAGCTTAAATATGGGAATGTTAAAGCTTTTTTTTGTATCATTGCTGTTTTCTTGTGTCCTTTCAAATTATGAATATTTTTGAAATGTGGTATCTATTTGGGTTTCATATGAAAGTTGAGTATTGCAACTTCTGCAGAAGGTTAAGTTGATTGTTGCTTTGTTATCATTTGCAAATTATACTTGCAATTATGATTTAAGGTTTGCCTTAAAAAGAATTCTGGCTTTTGCTACGTTTATCCCGAGATATCTTGCACCGAGTTCTATGTAATCACTTTTGAACTCCGAAATTTTATATTTATAACATATTCATGTTAAAGAAATTTGTTTTGCCATTTGTCTTTCAGTGTTTCTCAGTGCATATTCTCCGGTGAACAAGGAGTAAACTCTGCATAGTAATTTTATTGGTACTTTTCATTTTCTTTTAATGTTGGTTTAGTCGAAAAATACTACCATAGAACGAACGTAGTGCAACCTCGCAGATCCTTCATGTGTTTATACTATAATAGTGTTTTGCTTCATATGGGTAAAATGCTTTGTTTGCTTCTCGAATTAATTAATAAAAGATAAAAAGTAATTACTACTCGATCAACTGTAGAGTTGACTCTATTTGCGTGGGCCTTCTATATATTTTAATGTTCGAACTCAACTCTGCAGTTGATTCGAATAGCTCGACCTCAACTCCATTAACATCAGTTAACTGCTCAAATTGAGTAGCATCTAGCATTTTGTAAAGTAATAGCCAAGGAATGGAGCAATTAAAGAAACAAAAACAAACCTTAAAATCACCATTTCTCTATCTGTGACTTTATTATATTACATTAGTATTTTTGTAAATCCAAATATCACCATACACTCATATCAAATGACACCCAAAAATAAAATAAAAAAATGTTAAGAATATAACACAAAATAATCACACAAATCTGTTAAATGGCTTTCTTCCAACAGAAGCCGGCATAGAGACTGTTGATGAATCAACACTCAAATTTCCTATGGAGTGAAGTGTTTGATTTTGATCTAAACCACCCTTTTGTGAATTCGAATCCTTACCGGAAGAGAACAATGATCCTTTGTTCCACTTGAAAGAACTGATGCCTTGTGTTAGAGGGAATGAAAGCCTCCTCTTTTCACTGCTCGGTGTACCCGGAAACCGCTCCTTAGGATTACTATTCGCTCGTACTTTCGCTTTAGCGGAAGCTGTTGCAGCCATGTAGTTTGGTACCGAAAAGGGTGGGCAGCTCATGAGGCTATCATCGTCCTTCAATGGAAGATCAAATGGGGATTCACCTCCGCTAGCTCTTGCTCTTGAATATTTCGACGTGTTGGCTTGTGGAGTTCGGTGTATTGGAGGTCGTGCTTGCCTCGTCGAAACAAATGCAACCGACTTTGAGGATCTTGGCGTCGGAGTGTCCATACCATCAAACGTAAAATGCTGTAGCTTATTGTTGCTTGATGATGGTGGCCGTGGACTAGGCTTCATTTCGGAATGTGGCCTTGGTGGTGTAAGTTGAAAATTCTTTATGCCTTGGGTTTCAGGTGTACTTGTTGGTGGTACCTGACGTTCTAACCAGTTCCACCACCAGGGAAACCCATTCGAACGTATATCTCCTAAAGCTGATTGAGCAGATTTTGGAGTAGACTTCCATAACTGCTGACATAAAGAATACAAATGTTAATGTGGTGCTCTGCAAAGCAATAGCAGTCTTTCCAGCATTAGTCACAATGAACAACATTTCAATTAGAAAATATTGAATGACATGGAAAATCTTTCAATACATGGAAAGTCAAAAAATGATCGGGCCAGTCTTACAGACGAAAGGATAGTTTGATTTGAGAGAAACAAAAATAAATAAATTTTTTGACGAAATTAAGTTTGATTCAAGGTGGTCTTTTTGCATGAATACCTGGTGGGAATATGCATAGGACATAGCTCTCTCTCTTTTAATAACTGCATCCACCTTTTTCTGCAACCTTGCCTCAATTTCTTCCTTAGTTAGCAAGCTGTCGTCCCAATCTTCATTATTACCTGCCTCAGACTATTCACCAATATCCCCCGTTAGTATTGCCACGTATCATAATAGAAATCGAAAACATAAGATTGTTACAATTCTTAAGAACTGTGCTAAAATATTGGAGCTAGAGAGTTGAAAGTAACATGACGACATTGATTAAAGATCACAAGATGAAAGTATTGAATAGAATATGTGAAAACACTATCGCAAAATCAGATGAGGAACTTACAGCCAGGCTCCATTTGCCTAAGGTACTTTCTACTTCTTTATCGTTCCTGATTTGAGCTTGTCGTCGTGCTTGGTTTTCTAACATTTGGATCCTCCGTGACTGAATTTGAGATTGGACACGGACCAACATCTGCATGTACTTCATTGCATTCATCGTCTGCCGCTTTACACTCTGTCCTCGTACTACTCCTTGAAGCCTCACCAAACCTTTCAAAGCTCTAAAACTCCTCCTTGCCTGTGGGACAAGAACCAACTTTTTGTCAATTTGGAATAATCCATCATTGCTACAGTGTTGCATAAGTTGATTTCATAAGGAAAATGGAGATTCTCCGGATTCAGCATCATCATATAAATAAGGAAAATAAAGAATCTTACAGTGTAGCCTCTATAGGCTGCTTGGATCTTGGTAGCCGAAGCATGGTGATTCCTCAGAGTCGGTTCCGGTCTGTAGTATATCTCCTTAGGACGATGAACATTCTTAGGAGAAGGTGGCCGGGGGGAAGCAACCCTCGGAGATGCTGCTCTTGGGGGAGAAACTCTAGGAGAAACCGCTCTAGGGGACGGAACTCTTTGAGAAGGAACCCTCGGAGAAGCAGCTTTCGGTACAAAAGGTGGTGTTCTTGGTTGCTCTGGAGGTGTTGGAGGCCTGAAAACTAATTTATGCTCCCTTTCTGCCTCGTCCAAAATTTTCTCAATGCTGCTCGGTTCTCTAAACTTAGGAATGAATGAATTGGTATCGCCATGTCTAAGTTTTCCTAGCCCCTTTTTCTTCTTTTCTTTAGTGCTTTTCTGATCTGATTCCTGCAATGTTATTATAGTGAAGAAGATCATACACCATTCTATTTGTACTTCCGATTATGCTCTTAAAACCAAGGACTCGTACAATTCTGGGCAAAGATACAAAATTCATAAAGGCGAAAACATCTAAAATCTGTGTAGCACGGAAGCAGAATCGCTAAAACATAAACACAGAAACATAAAATATAGAGTTTCGGAGTTTTAGAAGCCTTTTCAGAAACAGAAATAAAACGCCGAAACGTGGACATGACATGTTTTTGTGCAACATAGTCTAAAATCATAAAACTCCAAACATGCCTTCAAATTTTGCTTTCCTACCTATACAATAGACACACATAAAAGATCCACTCACTTGTACACTTAAATTAGCTATGATTTGTAAATAGTAATGTAAACATAACACAGAAAAATGATCGAAGAGAGCGTTCTTTTCCGATCGGAAAAAACTAGTTTTTCTTGGAAGGTGATTCAGAATTTATCAGAATTGAGAATCAACTTACTTTAGCTAGTTTGTCTTTGGAATTTGGTAAAAAGACCTTCTTGATTGCAGAAAACCAACTCCCTTTCTTTCCCATGTACTTAGCATTCCTATCCCCACATATATGGGGATATGGACTGCACAATTAACTCCCTGCGCCCTGCAAATTTAACAATTTTAAATTATTCTTATCTGTAAAATGTATGTGCATATATCCCAGTTATAATCTTGAAATATCACAATCATACAGATCAGCACATAATTGGTAATTCCTTATCTTCTCAACTCCATGTAATTTATCAAGCTAGTAACTGATATATCATACAGATAAACTACGTTGCACGGAAATTTACCATGTCTTACGTTTCGAAGCTTCGTTTTCATTTTCGGAGACAGAACTGAAACTCTACAACTTTATATTTATAACCTTTTATGTAAAGATATAATTTACGGTTTTTGTTTCTGTTTCCATACAACATAGACATAGATCAATCCAAGAGTAAAATATCACAAAAGTTATGAATTTGCATCAAAAAAAAATTTGATAACAAGATTCCAAGTAGTAATCTGTTGAGGAAGAACATAATTCAGGAATCTTTAAATTGGATTTATTGAGTCATATATCCTTCATCTTTCTCATATCATAACCAAATAAAAGATTTAAATTTTGACAATTAAGGTCTAAAACAGTAATAACATATATATAAAAAAAACATATACTAGCAAGAAACAACTGCCAAAGCAAATCTGTTACTTAAAATACTTAAGAAAACATAAATTTCTTGTTTTCAATACATAAAGAATTAAGAATAAAAAATAGTCAAGCTTAATATACTTCTGTTATACAATTGTTTCCTTGTCCAAAACCAAGAAAAGCAAAACAATTAAATTATTATTATTATTATTATTATTTTTGCAGTTGCAAGCATGACTTATATTTCAAGGTGCTGAAGATTATGTAATTTTTTAATATTTTAAAGAGACAAACACATAATTCTCCCAAGAAAACAACAATCTGACAAAACAGATCTAAGGACAGAAAGAAATTAATAGAAAAAAAAAACATGGCCATAAACAGTAACAAGCTCTCTCGAAAATGGCAATAAAACACTAAAAATACAAACTTTTAAAGAATTCTACTGAACCCTTTACAAATTTAACACAAAAAAGACCACTTGATCTCATCATAAACACTAAAATTAACAAGTACCCAGAAAAAAGCTGGACCTGCAGAGCAGTAAACAACAGCAAAAATTAAGAAAATAATATGCAAGAATCAAGTACCTTAATCAAGAATCAAGAACCAGTTTTTAAAGAAGATAAAAAAACAAAAGGAGAAGAAAAGAGCAAGCAGCAGCCAGGGAAGACTCTGTCTTTAGAACAAAATTCTTTATGTTCTTTTGAAATTTGTGATGTTTTTTGTTTTTCTTACAACATAATTGTTGATGTTTTTTGTATAAATAAAACAATGTTTTTCCAAAGAAAAACACTTCTCTTTACTTTCATGCTTTTTTTCTTTGGTTGTGTGTCTTTATTGTGTTTTTTAAAGAAAGAAAGAAAAGAAACAATTTTGAAGTTCTTGAAAGAAAAAAAAGAATTAAAATGATGACTTTTTCTTTGGGTGGTAGCTTTAGTTTGGATTTATAATTGTTTATGATGATGATGATGATTAAGAAAAATGAAATGAGATGAGATAGCCACCTTCTCACTCAATGGGGTTCAACTACTTAACTTTACTTCTATGGGAAGACTATTTTTTGGACAGACAACAGCAATCCCCACAAATATTTTTATAAAAAAAAACAATTAACTGTTAGGTTCTCATTTACATTTTTTATTATATTTCAATGTCGATGTCTTTTTTTTGGTTAGATCAGAAAATTAAAGAATATCTTTTTTTACAAGATTAAATTTATTAGGGATTATATATAACCTCAAAATGAACAAAGGATCAATTCACCCCCTCAACTTGGCACAAAATATCAAAAAAGTCATTCTCGCCGCTTTTGGTACAAACTAACCCATAACTTGCGTTTTCGTATCAAAAAAACCCGCAACTTGTATTTTCATATCAAAAAGATCCCTCAAGAGAGTGGGATTTACTAATTATAATTTTTAAATGTAATTAATCCTAATTAAATCCTAATTAAATACAATTAAACCCCATTTAACACTAATTAAATTTAATTAAACCTAAATAAACCTAATTCTAACACATCGGAAACCGCCACCCGCCGCCACCGAAATTCACCTACTTGTTCATCCCAAAAGGGATGAACAGATCTATTTGTTCATCCCTTTTGGGATGAACAGCGTGTGTTCATCCCAAAAGGGATGAACTCTATTTGTTCATCCCTTTTGGGATGAACAGCGTGAGTTCATCCCAAAAGGGATGAACTCATTTTGTTCATCCCTTTTGGGATGAACGAACTGTTCATCCCAAGAGGGATGAACAGATCTATTCATCCCTCTTGAGATGAACAGCTCGTTTGTTCATCCCAAGAGGGATGAACGAGCTATTCATCCTTTTTGGGATGAACAGATCTGTTCATCCCAAAAAAGATGAACAATCTGTTTTAGGTTAGTGGTTGGTGGCCGGAGAAGGGAAAAAAGAAGGAGAAAGAAGAAGAAAAAGGGAGAAGAAGAAGGGGGAAGAAGAAGAAATGGGAAAAAGAGAAAAAAAGATCCCTTAAATTTTTATTAAAAATTCAATTAATTACTGAATTTTTAAAAATTAAAAGATGTAAATGAAAATTAAATTTATTGAGAATTAATTTAAGAGATAAATTAAATATTAAGGGTCTTTTTAAACTTTTTTCATTTTTTTTATGGAGAGTGTAACACACTTGCTTGGGTGAGAGTGGGGGAGGAGCTTTTTGAGCTAAAAACGCAACTTTTGGGTTTGTTTGTACCAAAAGCGGCGAGAATGACTTATTTGATATTTCGTGCCAAGTTGAGGGGGCGATTTGATCCTTTGTTCACCTCAAAATTATAACAAGGAATAGAAAAATATGTCTATATTACAGTATAAACACCAAAAAGATTGATCCACACTTCACATCTTTTAAAATTTATAATAATTAGAAAAGAAGAGTGTTTATGGGAGAATTTGAACTCACGACTCTGGTTAGCATTTATATCATTTGAATTATAACTTATTACTAAATTATATAATTGTTGAAATTAAATAAAAAATAATTCGTTAAAAAATTAAGAAAAAACAAGCAAAATTCAACATAATAGTCTTGAACGAATTAAAAGATCTCATCAAAATAACTGGATTTAGAATTCATCAAGGTCAATACTAATGAAGTGTTAATCATTAAAATCTTGTAAGAATCAGGATAATTCACATAAAAAAACAAAGAGTTAATTATATATAAAATCATAACCTTACACCAAATTTTAAAAATAACATGACCTTTAAAATATGTCAATTACATAAATCGTCTTTCATTTCTTTTCAATTTCATTCTGGGCACATTTTTTGTTGAAATTTTGTTAACTTGGACAATTACACTTCAATCTTGAGCTGGATTCTTCATCCAGATTGCAAGAAAATCAGTCAAGGACTTATAAAAGTATTTCTGAGAATCCAATACTCATATTTATCACTTCATACCATTGTATGTAAATTATGTTTTAATTCTGCTATCTAAGATGCATATTTAACTGTTTTGTGGTGTTCCATCTATAACTATTTGAGCCCAGATAGCATAAAAAACTTGACTCATTAAAAAAATTACATAATATAAGTTCGAATCGGTATAGAAATCTGAATGAAACCAACAAATCATATTTGTAAACACAAAACAACCCAAGAAACAGTAAAACAATCACAAAACACGTTGGAATATGTCTTTTTCAGTATAGCGTAGTTTTATGAAAAAAAAAAAATTAATTCAAATAAAGTTATAAAGAGATTAAAAAGTGATTTTTTTAATTTAAAGCATAAAACCTATATTTCTTTTATAGCAAAGATGAAATCCCGATTGAAAAAGTTTTAAAGAGAGGGAAGCAAAAATTATATCAAGTATATTAATTCCTTATTAATTAAACAAGTTATCATTTTTGTAAGGCCTAATTATTTAAAAAAGACCCCACCTTATAATATTTATTCGTTTATACCCTGACCTAAGAAAAAGTTCATTTGTACCCTTTTTTTATTTTTTATTTTCGTCTCTATACTAAAAAGTTAATTTGATCTCTTTTCATTTGAAAAAATATTCAAAATGATCCTTTATATTTAGTTTATATTTTAATTAAACATTAATATCATTAATTATTTATAATGTTTTCATTCTTTAATTAATTTGATTGTTAAAAATTTAAATTTTAGGATAGAGTTGGAAAAAAAAAGTGCAAATGGATTTTTTCCTACGTGAAGGTATAAACGAACAAATATTATAAGGTGGAGTTTTTTTTAAATAATTAGACTTTTTTGTAATGATTCACAAAGACCATTTGGTAAGAGAAAATATATTCCACCATTTTCCATTACGCGGTAACTTGTCTTATATGTTATACAACAATTTTGTTTGTTTATTGATAATTAATTGTATTTGACCTACACATGTAAAGAATTTTAAACAAAAATTCAATTCTGAAGTCTATTCTTATTTCCAAGTCAATTCAGATTTGGTCTCAGCTGATTTAATTTTTCTTGCCATCCCTTTTATACAAGTCCATAAATTTTGTTGTATTCTCCATTCGATAAGTTAAGAAAACTATATAAATGTATTTGTTTTGTGCTTATGCGACTTGTCTTTCCATGAATGAAAACGGAGTAATGTGTATGATCCCACCCTTTTACATACTAATAACATGACAAAAAAACCAATGAACGGTGCAGTTCAAATGGTATAAGCATAATAGTATAAACATTCGACAACAAATTGTCAAGATTGTATATTTATTTCTTTCTATAAATGCTCCTTCCTCCTTAATTATTAAAAAAAATAAAAACTATTTAGCTTTTGATAAAAAAAATCATGACAAA
This sequence comes from Mercurialis annua, assembly GCF_937616625.2. Lineage (NCBI taxonomy): Eukaryota > Viridiplantae > Streptophyta > Magnoliopsida > Malpighiales > Euphorbiaceae > Mercurialis > Mercurialis annua. Next base: position 48,190,035 of record NC_065570.1, on the reverse strand, counting down.
AGATATAAGAAAAGCTCTCGACTTTTTTTTAAAAGTACAGATCAATCCTTTATTTTTTGAAGTACAATTAAACTCTTATTATTTTAAAATCAAATAAATAAATTACTCTTTTAATTTACTTTTTGAACACTTACCCTTTCAAATTTTCGAAAAATATTTTAAATATTAAAGTAATTTTTGAATTTTTTTATTATATGATTATGAGAGATATGTCAGCTATTAACGAGTGTTTCTAATGTAGATTACGAGAGATATGTCACCTAATAAAAAAATTTATATTCACCTAATAAAAATAAATAAATAAAATAATTGATTAAAAATTGTAAACGATACCTATATATATATATATATATATATATATATATATACATAGGTATAATGAAAATTTTGTTTTAAATGTAATTTTCAATTCAAACACAAAATATAAGTATATTTTAAAACTGTGAAAAATTGAAATAAATTTAAAATTAGTACTACTACATCAACAAATAAGTTCGTATAACTGGTGTTAATCCACATCATCCTCAGTTGGCGCTTATGTGGTTGTCTATGTTAGGATTGACACACATCCAATTTAAATTGGGACACCACTGAAATAGTCTCGAAAATTAAAATAAATTAAAAAAATCAAAAGATTCAACTGTAATTTAAAATATATGAAAATATTTAAATTTAATTAGTCATCAAGCCAAAATTTTGCTAATTTATTTCTTTTTGTAACTACACTTCAACAATATAATATATAATTCAAATTTTAACAATTTAGATTTAAGCGATTCCTCATCGTATTGTGAAAGTATTTTAAATAAAGGGTATTTTACATAAAAAAATAAAATTTAAATTTAAATTCCATAAACAACTTAATTTATCATTATTTATTTTGATTTTTTTTATAAATATTTTATAAATATTGAATTATATTTTTTGTTTCTATTTTATTTTATTTTATTAAATAAATCAATTTATTTCAAAGATTAAAATCTCATTAATTAGTTATAGAATAGTGTGTAGAATTAAATTCTTTGTATTTATAAAGTTAAAGTATATTTTTATTTTATATTTATATAATAAAGAATATATTAAACTTTTAATTCAACACTAAATTTTTAAAGAAATTCTTTAGTTTTTTTTATTAATTTTCTATAAAGATAATTCAAAACACAACCTTTTTGATGAAATTGCGCCCCACAATTTTCTTTTTCAATATTTATATTAGTGACACATAAATTATAAAGTGGAAAACAAACTCATCGTAAACTAAAAGTATATTAATGAAGAGTTTTTTTTTATAATTGGAGAAGGGAGAGCACTTGTGTGAGGATTTGAACCCACGACCTTGACAGTTTGTGTCTAGCGCTTATACCATTTGAACTACAGCTCGTTGGTTATACTAATGAAGGTTTTACTAAAACTAAACTAACATAAATTGATCATTATGAAACTGAATGTAAATTTAAAATTAATTAAATATAAATTTAAAGCAGAGAAAATTTCCTACTAATACTATTTTGTATTCTATTTACGATATAAATTTTTTAACATATTTACAGTTCATACCTTTTTTTTACTAAAAATATCTTCTTCTTTTTTAATCTCACAAATAACTTTTTTGGCTTTTTAATGATTTATTTTTTTTTAGATTTTTTTTCTGGTGTTTTTATTTTTATTTTTTTATTGTGTATTTTAGTATAACTATGGTATATTTGTAGTGTATCTATTATGTTGTTTTAGTGTATCCATAGTGTATATATAGTGTAACTATAATGTTTTTATAGTGTAACAATAATATATATATATATATATATATATATACACACACACACTGTGTCCATGATGTTTTTATAGCGTTTTTATGGTGTATACCATAAAAATATTGCAAATACACCATAAACACTGCAAATGCACCATATATATGCTAGTAAAACTACATTAATGCACCCCAAAAAAAATAAATACACCGAAAAACACCAAAAATACACTATGAATACAGCAAAAATACACTATAAAAACACTACAAATACACCATAAATCAATTTTTTTTTTACAAAATTAGTAACATTAAAATAAATAAACAAATCTATGAATAAAAAAAAGACAAAATAATTATATGAATAATGGAAGAATTTTATAAACAAAAGAATTATATATCTACAATAATCTATTTACAAAATATCTAAATCATCACAAAAAATAAAACAATTACAAAAAAATTAAAAACTATGTCGAGAAATTCATCGGAAGAAACGCAGTAACGAGGTAATCAATGGAAGAATTGCGGCGATGAGAAATTCATCGAAAAATGCGCTATCGAGAAAACGATGAGTAGTTCGCTTGAGAAGCGCGACGACGAGATAGAAGAGCGAACGACAGACCGATGAGCGATGAAAACATATGAACGCAAGAGCAAACAAACAAGAAGATAAGAAGAAAAAAATTTGAGAGAAAGAGAAACAGAAAAAGAGAAAAGTGGTGCGGCAAAATTTGAAGAGGAATGAAATTTTAATCTTCAATGAAGATAATCCTTGTATATATAGTAGAGTATTTTTGTAAATATGTTTGTTATAAACGTAGAGTAGATTTTTATTCAAAAGATTAATCCATATAGGAAACAAAATCCTATAAAGAGTATTATTCATAAATTGTAATTAGTCTGTGTGTAGGTATACCTATTTTGTTTCCTATATGGATTAGTCCGTGTGTAGGCATAATTGAAACAAATTAAAAAGTTTGTTATTTTTTTGAAAAAAAAAATATGATTTATTATAATTAAAATGTACTTGTTCAAAATTAGATAAAATTTGTAGAAATATATTAATTAGAATTGATCTCATCCAATTTTTTTTTTGAAAGTTTAAGACATGAAATCTTTATTTTAACACCTTTCTTATACTAAAATAATCGAAGATAGAAAACAAGAACATAATACAAAAAGAAACCTATGAATTTAGTGGTTAATTAAAAGATTTTAAGTTAAAAAAATTAAACTAATATTTATAAAAGTTCAAATTTTAAAAGTGAATTTATTCACCATACGACTTATGCAGGTCTAATATGCATATATGTAACGGGTAGGAGTGTGCAAGTAAACTATAAAACTGAATGGAACCGAACTTAAATTGTATTTTAAATTTGATTATTTATTTAAAATAATTTGATTCAGATTGTGATTATATTAAAAATTGGCTCTAAAATTCGAAAAACAAAAAAAATAACAAAAATTAATTTTTAAAAATAGGGATGTTTGCAAAACAAATCCCAACGTTTAAAACCTTACGAAACGAATTTCAACCTTTCTTATTTTTGCAATTTGCAGTGCGACAGTTTTCCGGCAACTTCGTACATACATGACAGTCATATTAGATACATGTATTGGCATATATTAAATTCCAACGTTTCAAAAAAATTCAAATAAAATCCAAACTTTTTGTGTTTGTACACTTTGTAGCCTATAAAGGAGAAAACTACCGAAAAACTGATTGGAGCTACAAATTGTAAAAATAAAAAAGGTTGGGATCTGTTTTTGTCCAAATAACCAAAAAAGACAAAAGCTTTCATGAAAGTTTCACAAAAGTCCAAACTTTTTAATTTTATCCAATTTGTCCTGAAACGCAGGATTTCGTTTCAATAATGTCCAACTATGTAATTTTTCTCATGTGGCGTCTACGTGGCGCTGAAAGTTGGACATAATTGAAATAAAATCGTGCGTTTTACGATAAATTGGATAAAATTAAAAAGTTTGAACCAATGTTTTGAAAACCGGACCGGACCGACCGGTCAGACCGGGTTAGCCGGGAACCGATCAGCTATCCGGTCCGGTTTTTTGTTAAAATCGCAATATAAAAAACCGGTCAAAAACCGGAGTTAACCGGAAAATCCGGTTTTCCATAAAAACCATAAAAATCCGGTTTTCAATAAATTGGTCAAAAAAGGCATTTTTTGACCAAAAAATATATTTGTGATCTGTGTCTTTTTTTCTCTTACCCATGTGTATTTTTTCTCTCTCATATAAATAATTATTATTTTTTACACATTATTTTCTCTCTCATATCACATGTCAACCCTCATAATAAAATATTTTCACTCAAAAAGTTAATTATACTCTCTCTAACACTATTATATACTCTAAAGTATTAATTATTTATAATTATATTTAAATATACTATCATATTTTTTATTTATTAAATGTCTTATCATATATTATGATTTTATAATTATTAAATATTAAAATTTTAAAAAAATTATATTATTTTTTCATATAAAATAATTTTTCTATATACTCTTAAACATTATTATCTATAATTATATTTCACACAATAAATTATTTTTAAATCTAAATAAAAATATGTTGAATGTTAAATTGAAAGTTATTTGTTTAAAAGTTATATTTTTTCTATCTCATACAATATAATTATTTTATGTACACCTAAATATTCATCAATTATAATTGTATTTCACACATTTAGTAATTAATTCTATTTAAATGTGTCATCATATTTTTATTTATAAACTATAATTGTATAATTTTAATTTAAAAATAATTATTATTAAAACTAAAAGTTTATTTTTTTTCCTCATTTAGTATAATCATTTTATATATTCTTAAACATTGATTATTTATAATTACATTTTATATAATAAAATATAAAAATAATTTTATTTAAATATTTTATCATATTTTTTATTTATAATACATGTATTTCAAATTTAAATAATTTATATTTATTATTATTAAAAATCCGGTTGAACCCGGTTGAACCGGTCGAACCATGAACCCCCGATGAAGCCGGTTTGATCTCCGGTCCGGTTTTAAAAACATTGGTTTGAACTTTTGTGAAACTTTCATGAAAGGTTTGACTTTTTTGTTTATTTGGCCTTTGTTTTTTAACGTTTTAAACGTTCGGATTAAATCGCTATAAAAGCAAAACGTTCAAATTTATTTTGCCAATATCCCAAATAAATAATATAAAAACATATATTTATACTTTTTTAATTTCTTAATTATAGTTGACACAAAAAATTAATAAAATTTATACATAGATAAATATACTAGTAAACATATATAAAAAAAATTATTAGATAATTGTTTTCTAATATTTAAATTATTTTAAAACAAAAAAGTTAAAAATTTAGATTTTTTAAACATACTGAAGTGAACTTAATATTTTAATTTTGTTTGATGTAATTCAAATTCATAGTTTGGTTTAGTGTGAAAATTTGACAATCTTCGGTTGGTCGGTTTAAGCCGATTTTAAACCCAACCAAATCAAACCGACCACCGTAGCCCTAGCAACGGCTCATTACCCTACAAGAGAATAAGTTGTTGTTTTTACTTTTTAGGCAAAAGGGCTCAAAAACTACCGAGCTTTCAATTTTTTTTCAATAACACCCTCACCTTGTAATTTTGTCAATAGCACCCTATTTCGTATTTTTCAATTTCAATAGCACCCTAATTGAGAAAATTAGATGATTTGATTACTATAAGGATGAAAATTTTCAAAAGAACTAAATTTAAAGGTGAAATTATACTTTTTTCTACTTGAACACATTTAAACAAGTCCTTTTAACTTAAAAAAAATTCATATAAGTCCTCGATAAATGAGTTTAATTTGATGATTTAGGGTGCTATTGAAATCGAAAAATACGAAATAGGGTGCTATTGACAAAATTACAAGGTCGGGGTGCTATTGAAATCCAAAAATACGAAATAGGGTGCTATTGAAAAAATTACAAGGTCAGGGTGCTATTGAAAAAAAAATGAAAGGTGGGTAGTTTTTGAGCCCTTTTGCCTACTTTTTATGATGTTTTTAGGACAGCCCAACTATGTTAGAAAGGGAAATGGCACTGTAGGAGTAGGACCTAAAATGATGTGGCATGGTGGGACCTATTACAATCCAACGTGATATCAGCCGTTGGATTAGAGTATCAAAATGCGAGTCTCAAAAAGTTGGGACAATGGTGTGATTGATTATGCGGTGTGGGATTGAGTTAAGATATTTAATACTCTACTCATCATCACACCCTGTCTGTGTTTATCACACGTGAGAGTTTATGAGCGACACCTTTTTTTTAATAAATATTTGCAGGATTTTTAACGGATTTATGCCTATAAAATTTAAGAAATTTCAATTTTGTACCTCCTTTTAAAAAAATACCAATTTTGTGCCTGCAATCCGCAATATTAGAACGCGGATTGTATGAAAAATTTTGGCAAAATTTATATTTTCACCCTTAATTTAAACCAATAATTTATTATTTCTTTTTTATTTTTGTTTTTATTATCAATATGAAATATGGTTAATAATCTGCTCAATCCTTCATTTCTTTAATTTATACAATCGTTCTTTTAAACATTTTCTTAATTTAACGATCAAATATTCGACCAAACTCAATTACTTACGTATTATTTAAGTGTAAAATTAATTTATAGGTGTCCTAGAAAGTAGGTCGTAATTATAGAAATTTAAAATTTAAATTTGGCATTTTAATTTTTAATAACCGGTTTTGAACAGAACAAATGAAGTTTAGAGGGTAAATATACTAAAAATTAATATATCAATGTACATTTCTAAATGTAGAGTTAAAAGTTTCGGATAAAACCTCGAAATTAAAGTGTCAAATTTAAAAGTTTCGACGTAATATAAAAGTATATAAGTTAAGATATATATAAATTATTTATATACATATATATAATAAATAAAAAAAAGAAAAAAAAAGAAAGGGAGACGGTGGAGTATGATGGAAGAAGAAAATTTAGGGATTAAATGAACCTTTTTTTTCTTTTTTTTATTTGTTATATATTTATAAATATAATTTTTATATATATATATATATCTTAACTTATATATTTTTATATTACTTCGAAACTTCTAAATTTTGACATTTTAATTTCGAGATTTTATCCGAAACTTTTAACTCTACATTTAGAGATGTACATTGATATATTAATTTATAATATATTTACCTTCTAAACTTCATTTGTTCCGTTTAAAACCGATTATTAAAATTTCAATTCCCAAATTTAAATTTTAAATTTCTATAATTACGACCTACAAGACAACTATAAATTAATTTTGCACTTGAATAATATGTAAGTAATTGAATTTAATCGGATATTTGATCGTTAAAGTAAATAAAAAATTAAAAAAAATTGTATAAGTTAAAGAAATGAAGGATTGAAAAGACTATTAACCATATTTCATATTGATAGAAATACAAAAATAAGAAGTAATCGTTATATCAGTTGGTTTAATTTAGAGACTAAATCTGTTTTTCTACCAAACAAATAAGCATACAATCCGCATTTTAAAAATGTGGATTGCTGCTTACCTTCAATCCACATCTAATGCGGATTGAGTGAAAAATTTGTGGGTTCAGGCATAAAATTGGTATTTTTTTAAAACAGGCACAAAATTAAAATTTTTTAAATTCCGTAGAAACAAATCCGTCAAAAACCCATATTTACAAAATGCATTTAAATCCTGTTTTCTAATATTTTTTAAATTAATACTTCATTAGTCTTTACTTTTACACACAGTAAAAAAAATTATTATCTGTCTTTTTTTATTTTTTATTTTATCCTTATTAATAATAGTGTGTGTACTCCACGACCTCTTAATTTTTTAATCATTTTTTAAATTAATTTTATTTTTAAAATTGGATCTGTGTATTTTATTTTTATTGAAATCGAATCTCTCAATCAATTTTTTTGGGTCAATCATGACACTGTTGACATTTTTTATAGTAGAAAAATCTAGTTTCTATAAAATTAAAAAATATTTTCTCAAAAAAAAAATTAAAAAATATAAAAATACATTGTGTGTAAATTATAGTGGAAAGATCCAATTGAGAAAATTTGATATTATAAAAACTTGAAAATAAATTTTATCTAAGACCTATTTATGGACCCAGCAAGTCGAACTTTTCTATTTTTTACATAAGTAATTCCATCCGGAGCTCGGTCAAATCTCGACTCTATTATACAAATTCAGCCGTTAAATTTTATATATACGGGTTTAGACCGATTTTTTAATTTATATGAAAAATTACATAATAGGAAAAGCTTGAACTCGTCCATAAATATTTAGATTTATTAAGAGCTCAAACTGAGTTTGAGATAAAAATAATTATACTGTGAGTGGAGCCGGGTTCAGGGGCCGCTCGCCCAGACTTATGGATTTCGGATCTAGAATGGTTTGAAAAATGGAGTCGCCACCTAAATCAACTAGGAAATGCCTTTTATACCGACTTGGTAGATCTCTCACACTTATGGACGAGACCACCTTACATCAGACTAAAAGACCGGATTCGACGGACACTACCGAAACTCTTGTACTTGACTTATCAATTACGTTTTATTTATTGGGCATATTCGGTTAACTCTCATCTCAACCATTCAGGCAATTCATACGATAAAGGTACTGGAAAGTAAAGACGTCTAGAAAGCAGTAAATCATGTGAGACGCATATAATACTAGATCTTGACTGGCATGTGAGATATGTAACAAGTACACCTAAACATTCATCTAATCCTAGGATGCCTATCAAATAACGAACATGTGATGGTCTGGATAAATTTACATGCATAAAGGTTAAAATGAAAGTCTATGTGAAATTGATTTTATTAAATAATCTTGAATGCCTATATAACTACTAATCACATTTTCATGGCAATTCTATGATTTTTCATGTGATTTGTTGGACATGCTAGTTTTAACTACTAATTTATTATATTTAAATTCATTAGTCTGTTAATATTGGATTCGGGTATGCTTTGAAAAGCGATTAAAGAATTTTTTTTTTGTCCGAGATATAGAATTACAACAGAAGAAATGAATTACAAACTACAGCTATGAAAAGGAGTTAAAAGCTTGCTAACATAGACTAGTAGATATGGATTAAACAATTTTAATATGCACAAAAGGCAGTTGATATACACACAAAATTAGAAATACTTTTAAACCTTGTAGACCCGGAGTGTGTGGCACTCGTATGTCATCTGGCAGTCGATGTGGTGGAAATTAGGACTTGGTCAAATGCAAAAAAAATTTGTCTCATCGATACGAATCCACTAGTTTAAACTGGGATCAATTCCGAGTTCAAACAAACCCAAAATCACGCGTGGAAGTTGCTGGTCTTATCGGACTTGGGCTTCGAGGCCCGAATTATACGTGGCGTATTATAATTTTGGGTTTCAGGCCCCGCTACAAACTGGGTTTCACCAATTAGGCAATTATATCTTACAAAAACATCCCACTACTAATTACAAGTCTGTGGGCTCAAACGGGGGCAATTTTAAAATTCAAACGATCCCTAAAACACGAAAATAAGATTTGGACCAGGTCTGAAAGATCTGAGGGGCGTATGGAGACAATGAACAGAAGGGCAGCTTGAAAGGATTAATGTCAAAACAAATCACGAACTTTACAAGTTTTCTCATTTTAATCACGCAGTTAAATTTTTTTCATTTTCATGCACGAACTACCATTTTTTTCAAATTCATGCACGGTGCTGAAGTGGTACTCATTTATTGATGTAAAATGACCTCCACCTCAGTGATTTACACTAATGGGGCCGTGACACCTTAACACCGTGCATGAATTTGAGAAAAGGTGGTAATTTGTGTATGAAAATAAAAAAATTTAAACTGCGTGATTAAAATGAAAAAACGAAAATACAAAGAAACCGACCAGTTGAGGAAGCTGGTGTAACGTGAGCCAGACTATTGCATTGCATTTTCGCCTAACGTGACACCATATAACATAGACAAAGATATGAGTTAATGATATATTTTACATTAAAGTAATTAATATTACATTAAATTTGTTTGATCAGATTCTGAATTTGATTCTAATGATAAGTTTTAATAAAGCTTTGAATTCTTAATTTTTTTTACATAAAAAATGACGTCAGCAATCGTATAGTTCCAATGTGATTATTGATGTGAAAAATACTATGAGAATATTCTTTTACATGAATAATTTGTTCAAAAATAATCATTAGAAATTATCATTGATGTTATATTTTTAATAAAATAAAAAATAAATAATTATTCAAATATATTTTATTTTTCATATTTTTATTTTTATTTCATTTTTTAAAAATATATTAGCTTTAACCTAACTTGATAGCTAAATATGCATATTTATATTAAAAAATGGCCTAATACTTCAAAAAATCCTGATCTTTTAGTCCTTTTCAATTCTACCCTGACGTTGAAAACTGGTCAATTTTACCCTATTTTGCATTTTCTCGTTTCAATTGTACCCTAATTTTTTAATTTTTCACAATCTTTTATTTAAATGATGAAATCATTTAATTAACTAAGTTTAAAGATAAAATTAAATTTATTTCCAGTGTATATTTATATATTTATATCGATGGAATTAAAATGACAATTAGAACTTTTTTTAACTTTAATACTAGTTCGGATAGAAAATTTGAAAAAAACACTCGTTTGGGACACTTTTAAAAAGTTAAAACATTAATATAGAAAAGAAAAGGTATCTAACATAAAAGATCTAAAAAAACGTTTATGCACTGTCGGAATAATTTGTTCTAATAATTATAATAGTTAGTTTCTTTTCTTTTGCAATGACACTTTTTTAAATTTCAGCATTGTTTTGGAATGCAGATCAGTGCACATTCAACCAAAGCAACAATAATGTCAGCCACAACAATGACAAGTACATCTCAATGTACATTACCAAGTATTGATACAGAAAATTATTATAGAACTTATTATTAATATTTTTATGGGAAAATCTATTTGGCCCGAATATTTTGGACACAATTTGGCCACAATTATATTTTTGAAATTAAACACACTATGAGGGTATCCTTGCAAGAAAAAGGAAATTGTTTACTTATCTAATCATTTTTCGCAACTTTCAATGCCACTAATTATTAAAAGGCCTAATGTCTTAAAAAAACCCCGACCTTTTAACCCCTTTTCAATCATACCCTGACGTTGAAAATTTGTCAATTTTACTCTATTTTGCATTTTTGTGTTTCAATTGTACCCTGAAAAATTAAATTAACGTCTTTTGCGTTTGGAAATTTGTTTAAAACATTCTCCATGTCTCGCATATATTGATTGTATATTTTTAAAATTTATTTAAATTTAGTTAAATTAATTAAGAATTTAAATTAGTGTTAATTTGATTATGGTTTTTAGTTTATTTTTAAAAATAAAGGACTTATTTGTACTTTTTTGAATAAAAAAGAATTGGATTTCATGTTTAGACTTAATTAATTGAATGATTTCCTCATTTAAGTAAAAAAAATTAACAAATATTAAAATATTGGGGTACAATTGAAAACGGAAAATTCAAAAGTGGGTAAAATTGACAAATTTTCAACGTCGGGGTGGAATTGAAAAAAAGTTTAAAGGTGAGGGGTTTTTGAGTGATTAGGCCTTATTAAAATGGTCAAACTATATTTATAGCAAGAATTAAACTGCTGACTTTATTTATTTATTTTCACATAATTTATTATAAAAATATTTAAAAGAATCTATTTTTTTATCAAAAAATATCATATATACTAGCTTTAGTCCTGTGCGTTGCACGATTTTTTTTAATTATTAACGTTTAAAATATTACAATTAGTAGAGCTCTGTTTATATTTTTTATTTGAATATATCAAAATTTGGATAATTTTTTATTTATTTATAAACCAACATATATTTTATATATTTGTTTAGTTTTAATAGGTCGTTATGTTTAATTTTGATAAATTAATGTTCATTTAAATTATTTTAAAAGATATCAGAAAAACTATTTAAATTAAAAGTTTGAGTTTTTTATTATTAATTTTTACTACTATGTTTATAAAGGTTAAATTTTTAAGTAACTCATAACCAATATAGAAGTCTAATTTTATTCCTATTCGTTAACTGATGGATACCGAATCCTATTGTAAGTATAATGGAGCCGAGTTGCAGGAGATCCACTCTCAGGTGATACCGGACTCCCCCTGAAGATCCGAAGATATGAAGGAGACGCCGAATCTCTTAAGATTCCGTGACATAAAGACCGAATCCCACATGATCCGCCGAAAGCGCGTCGGGTCCGGGATTCGGGTAATCGACTAAGTATGGAAATATTGTCCTATTCGGACACAAACACTACATATGGAAGGATAAGCTCTACTTTAGGAAGATAAGACTATTTAGGAAGACGTTCCTAAATAGGACTCTTATCAGATTAAGGTAGATCACGACAAATCAGGAGAATCTTTACGATATTGCCGAATCCCTATAAAGTAGGATTCACCTGCCTAATACAACTCTACTAGGTATATTCGACTACTATAAAAGGAGCACGAGGTATGCCTAGAATCACAATTACATTCATATACTCAAAACGCTGCTCAAAGCTCTAAACTGACTTTAGCATCGGAGAGTTAATCGGACAACCACCGTCCGGTTAGCTTCTACCCTGTTTTGCAGGTCTTACTCACCGGTTCAGAAGGCAGACTCCATCAATTGGCGCCGTCTGTGGGAAAAGCTTAACTAAACTTCAAAAGAAGGAGCTTTTCTGAACTCAAAAACAAATCTCATTGAAGAAGATGACTTCTGAAAGAGTAAACCTGAAAGACAAACAACCAATGGACCCAAAAAGCACTCCGGAGATAATCAACGTGACGGAAGACGGGCTTCACAACTCCGGGGAAAAAAGCAATACCGGAGGGCCCTCTTTTTCAACACCCCAATACCAAACTAATCCGATGAGGGGAAGCAACCCAATTGCTTTCAATCTGGGCACTGAAGAACAAGCACCAAACGCAGCAACACAAGATCCACACAACGAAATACTGAAAAAGATGCTAGAATCAGTACAGGCAAATCTTGACAGATTGGCTAGCGAAGCCAAAAGAACAAACGACAGGCACGAAAAAACTATGAAAATCCTAAGGGAAAATTTCAGCCCTACAGCTCCCAGAAGAAGAGAAAGAACAGAAAACGCAAACCCAGGCCGACGAGAGACAAGGGCAGAAAACAATAAAAGCAAGGAACCCCGAACCAGAGGGAACGGAGAAAGAAACGAAGCAAGAAACCAGCGAGAAAATAGAACCAGCGACGAGGAAAGTCCGAACAGAGACAAATCTAACGAGGAATCACCGGAGACACCCAGAAATGAGCACAACCAGGAGGACGCCCGGAGCGGTCTGAATTCAAAAAGAGACGAACGAAGGGAGAAGGAAAAAGAAGACGCCCCGCCAAGGAGCAAGCGACAAGAAAGAGATGCAGGGAAAGAGCAAACTAAGAAAAAACACCAAGAAGGAGAGGGCGAATCGTCAGAGACACCCCAAAAAAAGCAAGGCCACATATGTGGTGGAAGAAGATTTAGAAGAGAAGATCGCCAAAGCACTCAAAAAACTAAAATCTGAAGAATTGGATATAGACGACCTCAGGTTGAAAGGATCACCCCTCTCGCCCGAGATCATGGAGGAACCCATCCCGCACAGCATGAAGCTGCCGATCCTGCCAATTTTCAATGGGGAAGGAGACCCCCGAGACCATACTTCTAGGTTCACACCGACCATGGGGCTACTCAGCGTATCAGACGCCATTCTCTGCAGGGTTTTCCCTACCACACTCACGGGCACAGCCCAGAGATGGTATAACAAATTAAAACCAGGCTCGATCAAAAGCTTCGCTTCGCTTTCAACAGAGTTCCTTAATAGATATCTCACAAACATCCCAGCTAAAACCACTACCAGTATCCTGAGAGCCTGCATCCAAGAAGAAGGAGAAACCCTGCGAAGCTACATCGAACGATTCAACAAGCAAGCTATGAAGATAGACAACCTGAACGTCGACATGGCGAAAGAAGCATTGCGAGAAGGGACGCGATTCGGAAAACTGGTGGACAAGCTGCTAGTCAATAAACCCACAACTTTCTCGAACTTAATGGGCATAGCCTAGAAATACTTCGAGTTAGACGAAGGGCGAAGGGCGATCCGCGGAAAGGAAGCAAAAGGAAAAGAATCAAAAGAGAGATCCAGAGAAAAAACCAAGTCCAAACCTGATGACAGGAGAGGAAGACCCGAAGAGAACAGACGATTCGCCCCCCAGACAAGATATGAATCGAGATATGATCCCAGAGATGACGAGAATAACTTCACTCCGCTAAACACCAGCCGAACTAATGTCCTCATGTGGATCAAAGAAAACGTCAAAAACGTGGTATGGCCACCAAAGATGAAAGCAGAGGTAAGAGACACCAGAAAGTACTGCAAATTTCACGACGATTACGGACATGAAACGGATAGCTGCAGAGACTTAAAGGTCGAGATCGAAAGAATGATCGACACAGGCGAGCTGAGGAAATTTGTGGCCCGAAAAGAGAAGAGCAATGACAAGGGAGAAAAAAGAAACAGAGAAGACAAGCCGAAAGAAAAAGAAGACGTGCGCCCATCCAAAATTCTGGGAACCATACACATGATTAACGGTGGAGGACATAGCAGCTCCACGATCAGGAGGAAGCAGAGGAAGGAAGTAATGAACATACGAGAAACTCACATGCCGCCAGTGATCTTCGATGTAGAAGACTATGAACACGTCAAAGCACCCCACAATGATGCTTTGGTAGTGACTACTATCATTGAAAATTAGAACATGGAGCGAATCCTAATCGACGAAGGAAGCGCGGTAAACCTCATGACAAACGCAGCATACAAAATGCTGGGAGGAACGGCGTCAAGGCTACGCCGAGTCCCAATTCCGCTATCAGGACTCGGTGGCCCCTCCATCACTCCACTGGGAGCAGTCACCTTGGAAGTAATAATCGGCCCAGAAAGAGGAATAAACAAGAAAATCATGTCACTATTTAACATAGTGGACATGGAACTGACATACAATGCCATCCTAGGAAGACCTTTCCTCCATGATTCGGCAGCAGTAACCAGCATAAGAGCGTTGGCAATGAAAATACCAACCGAAAAGGGAGTAGTGACGCTGAGAGGAGACCAAGGAATAGCCAAGAAGTGCTATGACGAGTCAGTGGTGGATCTCCAAGAAAACAAGACCGAAAAGAAGGAAAAATAGGAACGGAAAACGACCCATCATCGGTAACGACTTTACGTCTTACCAGATGGCGTCAAATCTATCTTTAATATTTTGTATGCCATCTTTTTATCAATAAAAGTTCAATTTTGCTACTATCTGATTAGCCAGACGAACCAATAAAGAAATAAAAATCAAGAACAGCCACGAATGATTAAATCAAAGACGAAAGAAGAAAAAATAAATTAAAGATCAAATTCAAGAAAGGCTAAAAGCCAAGAAAATGAGTTTAAATTAACTCAAGGCAAAATCGCCGAACTAGGCAAATCGCCACAAAAGGCTAAGAGCCAAGAAAATGAGTTTAAATTAACTCAAAGCAAAATCGCCAAACTAGGCAAATCGCCACAAAAGGCTAAGAGCCAAGAAAATGAGTTTAAATTAACTCAAGGCAACATCGCCAAACTAGGCAAATCGCCACAAAAGGCTAAAAAATGAGTTTAAATTAACTCAGAAAAGGCAAATCGCCAAAAAAGAGTTTAGATTAACTCAAAACAAAAACAAAAATAAAAGAGTTTAGATTAACTCTATAAAAAGCAACGCCAAGAACAGGGTTTAGAATAACCCTCGAGGCAAGACAAGTACATAAAAATTGATATAAGGCGAAAGCGCATTTCGAAGAAACACGAAGAAAATATATTCATAAATTGCGAATTACAAAAAGCAAAATTAGTACATTAGCAAATACAATCAAAAGAAAAACTACTAAACACGGTCTTTAGACATCTTGACAAGAAGGTCACGAGCGATGGCCTGGGGATCCAACCCGTTAACCCCAGAAAGATCAATATTAGGATTCTGCTCTAGAAGCTTCCTCCCAATCGCAAGGCGATACTCGCTTATCAAAGCAGAGTAAAAAGCTTTCGTATCTAGCAAACGGATGTGAAGACCTTCAACCTCCGATCTTAGACTGTCCCTCTCCCCACCAACAAGGGAATTGATTCGAATAAGCTCCTCAATCTCTTGAGTCAAGTCATCGGTCTTCTTCTCGATCACTTTCACTTGGCGATCATTAATCGCATCCTGCGCCTTAAGCTGCGCCAGAAGGGAATCATGCTCTTCCAAAGAGGCCTTCAATTTTGCCCTTTCAGACTCGGAAGTCGCCAAAAGAGAAGACAGACGCTCAACCTCCTCCTCGGCACACTGTCGGCGGTCGTTCAATACCAGAACAGATTGAAGAGCCTACAAACACCAGAAACAAACAAATAAGGAAACAACTGAATACAAAAAACATATTATATTCAAGAAAGAAAGCACTTACAGAGAAACCATGAAAACAAGCCAGATCGGAAAGCTCCTGACCCGGCCTACCACAAAACCACGTGACATCATCAGGAATCGCCAAATTTCGGATATATTCCGCTAGCACTCTAGGATTCAGCAAACTAGCAGGATCCTGACCTTCGACCCACTGCACCAAATCTGGAGCAGAAGAAGAGTTCCCAGGAAAACTCTCCCTCGATGGAGAACCATCGCCAACTCGACGTCTTTTCCTAGACGGAGAATCCGGGTCTCGACCCAGAGAAATCTCTCCCGAATCAGCAACAACCAGCCCCTCTGAAGTCACACCCCCAACTCCCCCCGAGACGGTAAATGATGCTAGAGGGGGAAGTAGCGACGGAACCGCCTCGTCACCTACTGGATCAGCCAAGTCATCATCATCATCTACAACAATAACCTCACCACCCGCAGGCAACGCTATCTCGACGGGAGCTATGGGAATATCAACAGGAGCCACATCCACGTCAATGTCGCCAGGAATAATGTTGGCGATAGGAACGTCAGGACCACCCATCGGAACGTCCAAATCTACTTGAAACCCGGAAAGGAAATCGTCAGAAGAAGAAGACATCCTACAAAAGAAACATCAAAAAGAACTTAAGCAAATTAATATACCTTGAACAAAAGAGTAGCAAAGATCCGCCAAGCCTCGAGGAGGATCCTCCAAAGGAAACCATCGACGCCGAAGATGACTATTGACCAAGACATCTAGAATGGGACGCGATACAACACCACAGGAAGATATGTCGAAAGCAAGTTTTGACTCGGATAAACTTAAAGGAGACGGACAACTCCGAACTTGGTGAGAAGAAAAACCATCCGAAAAATGAAGAAAAGCAAATTTATGGTAAACAATAAAGAAACGCCTTCGCCAGCGACTGGTTAGGCAAGGAAGATAAATACGAGATCGCCCTTCTCTGCCAAGGGCGAAAACGAAGCAACCATCGCACTTCCTAAAGTCTACAAAATGATACAACACGTTGAGAGAAGGGGCACAACCCCGGAGCCTACACGCCTCCGAAAAGGCGAGCACTACTTTAATCGTACCAGGATAAAGTTGTCCCAGAGCAACCTTTAAATCCCTACACACTTCTACTAAAAATGAATCTAAAGGAAACCTAAGACCAGCAGCAAATTGCTCTTCGAAGAGAACCGCCCTACAAGAAGATCCTGGAGAATCGGAAGCAGCCATATCGGCACCAGGTAATATTACCCTATAATCGAAAGGAAAGCTATACTTAAAATAGATATCTAAGACTTCATCCCTACGAAGCTTTAATCTGGTAAAAACCATAGCAGCGCATGCATCTTCCACTCGACTAAGAGGCATCCTAGAACATGAAATCACAAACATAAATACAGAATAAGGATCAAACAAGAAATATATTGAAGAACACGTTGGAGAACACGTCGAAGAACACCAAGTACAGAAAGGGAATTTCCAGAATATAAATCATGGAGAACATATACAAAGAAGAAAACCATATTAACATCCAAGCGACAAAAGAGAACATACCTGAAAAATCTGGATGAAACAAGTCACGAAGAACCAAATAATCAAACAAAGAACGAAAAGGAAATAGCTGCAAGAAATAAGAATAAATTCGAAAAGCAAGTAAGAGGGAAAAGAAGAAATGCAAAGAGATTAAATACAAAGAGTTTTTGAATCATTAACCGTTGAATCACTAAATGCCGACACGTGGCAACACAGAATCTTACTAAAGAAGAAACGTCACCCACAAACATATGAAACGACTCGCCCGGAATACAAAACGACTCGCCCGTATAAGAGAACTCGGCTCCAAAAGAGCTAAAATCAACTAAGGCATAAATGCCAAACTACTTCAGCTCACTTGCGGGGGGGCTAATGATGGATACCGAATCCTATTGTAAGTATAATGGAGCCGAGTTGCAGGAGATCCACTCTCAGGTGATACCGGACTCCCCCTGAAGATCCGAAGATATGAAGGAGACGCCGAATCTCTTAAGATTCGGTGACATAAAGACCGAATCCCACATGATCCGCCGAAAGCGCGTCGGGTCCGGGATTCGGGTAATCGACTAAGTATGGATATATTGTCCTATTCGGACACAAACACTACATATGGAAGGATAAGCTCTACTTTAGGAAGATAAGACTATTTAGGAAGACGTTCCTAAATAGGACTCTTATCAGATTAAGGTAGATCACGACAAATCAGGAGAATCTCTACGATATTGCCGAATCCCTATAAAGTAGGATTCACCTGCCTAATACAACTCTACTAGGTATATTCGACTACTATAAAAGGAGCACGAGGTATGCCTAGAATCACAATTACATTCATATACTCAAAACGCTGCTCAAAGCTCTAAACTGACTTTAGCATCAGAGAGTTAATCGGACAACCACCGTCCGGCTAGCTTCTACCCTGTTTTGCAGGTCTTACTCACCGGTTCAGAAGGCAGACTCCATCATTAACCAATCAAGCAGATTTTTTTTATCAAGAAAACTACAATCCATTTTTATATAATTTGTTTTTTTTATCTGAATTGTTTAATTATTTTTGCCTTTTTCTTTGATTAATTAGTGAGCTACAAATTATAATTAAAAAATAATTAGTTATTTTATCTAACTGTAAAGGAATGTGTAAAAATTAAAAAAAAAAAAAAATTTTGCAAGACCCAATTGCAAGACAAGTAGTAAAATTTGAATTCTTACAAATATAATTTAATTAATTTAATATACATGAAAATACAGTTCTCATAATAAAATGCTTAATTAAGTGATAAACTATAGTAGACATTCATTTAAAATGAAAAAAATTAACATGATAAATAAGAATCTGCTTGATTCAATTTCACATAATAACTTCTGAAATGATCATAATGATACTTAATGATGAAAATTCAATTTCACGTAATAACATGATAAATTGGTCCTATAAAATTCATCTACCGAAGCGAATCTCAAGACTTGCCAAAAATAATAAATCAAGACGAGATCAACCTAACTCGTACTAGTGAGACCGAGTCTTATGAGATTCGCCCCACTTATAACAAAATCCAAATATTCTATCATCTATAATTTAAATTTTAAAGATCTATTATATTTAATAAATTATTTTTTATAAACAGAAGATTATATCAGAATTGTTGCATAACGCTTATCTCATTTAAGTTATATTGATTTTTAGCTCTCTCTCTACATATATATATATATATATATATATATATATATATATATATATATATATATATATATATTAATTGATTATATTTTATATTTTATAGGGAAAAAACTAGCTATCACATTTTTAATAATTTTTTTGCTTTATTGAACTCGAGTCGAACTCGAGAAATTCAAATATTATTCGATCTCGATACAAGTTTGTATAACACACAGGAATTTGAAAGCTCGAGTTCAAGCTTGGTCTAATTAGAGTTCGGCTCGACTTCTATATAATCCTAATTAATAAACATTTATTAGTTCGATTATTAATTTCTTTTATCCTAATATGTATATAAATTTTGTATTCTATTTATTTTCAATAATTACATAGTGTTATTATTATTGTTTTTGAAATTTTATTTTATTAAATATACTATAATTTAGTATGACTCCTTCAAAATAATATATTCAATTTTGATAAGATCATATTGTCATTTTTAAATGTGAAGGGACTATTCACTACCATGATTAAACAGGGAAATTATGTTGAGTCCGAATATTTTTTATGATGCAGGTGTTAGTTGAAGTGTTTTTTTTGAATTAAAAAATTAACTAGTAATACTAAAATAAAAAAGTATGATATAATTTATATTTTTGAAATTAATAAATATTATAAAACTAATATATATTTAAAATATGCTACGATTTATAATTTGAAAACTTTAATATTAATATTAATATTTATAAAATTAATAAATTATTATATGTATTTACTATATAAAATTAATAGAAATATAGATTAACCATAAGAGAAAATTTAAAAACAAAATTGAGAAAGAGGCTAATTGTCTAACAGTTACTAACAAATGACATTAACAGTTATTAAAGACCAGTCTTAATTAGTTTGGACATATGGCATTAGTTTTTTTTTTTTTTTGTAGTTTTCCATTAAAACCCATATTAATTGACATCAATTTCACCAAAACAAGAAATGCCGGTTTAATGAAACAGATGTAATCAAAGGGCTAATTTGCAAATAAAAAATATTTCTGGCCATTTTGTGTCCATAGTTTTCGGGCCATTTAGCATTGCCCTATTTTTATTTAGATAAAGAAATTACGAACTATTCACATTCTATCCAAAAAATCATTTTTAATGAGTAATAATCATATTAAAGGCCACAAGATAAAAATCATTGTATGATCATGTACTTTTTGTAGATAAAAAATTATAATTTTGACTTGTGTTTTATAATTTACTTATTGAGGCCTTAAATGATTTTTCAGAATTTAATTTTTAATGAATAATTTTAAACTGAATAATTTTTATTTAATTAAACAAAATGAAATCATTTATAAAAAATATCAGATGTATCCTTATTTAAATAATAAGTAATTTTGTATCTTTTAGTATTATTGTTTTTAATATATTTTATCAGTAATTGAAGATTCAGACCGGTTCGATAATATATTCAACCGGCTGTCTTGTCCAGCTGATCGTAAGAATTAAAAATTTGGTTCAATTGGACTGAATTGGCAAAACTAGACTAAATCTGCATAAAATAGGTGGTTGAAAATTATTAAACCGATGTCGGATCATAAATCATACAAGCTTTATTTTTTTATATTTCTATGCAATTGATTGAACTGATTAAACACATCCCTCTGATTACTGGTCCAATTTTTTAAACACTATGTTTTACCACCATTAATAAAATAGATATAAAATTTAATTATTTAAACATAATTAAATGTCTATAATTTAAAATTAAAATAATTAAAATAGTGTCTCAATTTTTGATGGAGAAAGTAAGAAACAATTATTCGATTTTTGGAAGCTGCACAGGAGTAGATCAGCAATCCATTTTTCAGGAGTCAACAAAAATTTTATACTAAAAGGGTTAATTACTTCAAATTTGTTGGAAACGATTATTGAATTGAACAAGCATTTAAACAAGATAAAGATAAGGCCACTTTAATTTTGATGGTGTTTGGTGACCTAAGTAGGTTTAAAAATAAATGAGTCAATCTTATCAAAAATACTAAATAAATGGGTCAATAAAAGAGAATGATTGTGCTTGCATTTTTAACACAACCTCTTATTTTATCCAGAAAAAAATAAGTGATTGCTCTGTAAAATTCCATCTAGATAAACTTTACAGCACCATATAATACATGTAAAATATTTTTATTTATCAACAATTTCGATTGAATTGGAATTCTCTCAAATTCATTTTGAATGTGAGGGGATCATGTTCACAATCTACATCATTCAATGTAAAATAAACAGTGTAGATCAAATAAATACAATTTTGATTAAATTAATTTGCACCGTTCATTTTACAATAAATGATGTAAATTATGAATATAACCCTCTCAATTTCAAATGAACTTAAAAAAATCTCAAACCATTTCGATCTGTATATTAAATATATTATAATTTTAAAATCATACTAATTTAATCCATCATATATTAGTTTGTTCAATTTTATATTCAACATTTGTTACTATTCCCACCATTCTTTTGAAAAATTAAACCTCACCATTTTAAAATGATTTATATTATTAATAATAAAAAATATTATTATCTAAAGATTAACATTATCATCCAAATAAATTGTGGGAATCAATTGGCACATGTCGGATAAATGATATATAGATTGGTAAAATTTTAAGATCATGATATATTTAATAAAGGGATTGTAATTGTGAATATATTATACTACTTTGACTAAAAATTACTATATTTGAAATGTTTGGTCATTAATAATCATCACTTAATACTTATTAGAAGAATATTTATTAGAATAAAATATAGTCAAGTAAACATATAGTAGTAAATTTGAAAATCTTAAATCAAATATTTGTGTTTATTAAAAGAAAATGAAAACCCGATAAGTCTAAGAAAGAGTGGAAACCGTAGAAAGAGTTGGTATGGTGTTAATTGGTCCACCCAACAGAAAGACAGATTAGTCTTCTTGGGGATTATTTGCTGGCACAGATTAATTGGCAGCATTACAGGTTTTAATGCTATTGTGCCATACACGAAAACCTTGAAAAAGCTGTATTTTCTCATTTCGAAAATATTTATATTCCCAAAAAATTTAGAAATTTATATGAAACGTTCAGAATAATCTACTACCTCCGTTCTTTTTTACTTGTCCATTTAGCCAATATTGCACATAACAAAATAGTGCTTCTTTTGTCTTAATTTATAAAGAAAAATACTAATATAGCCCTATTAGTTAATAAATGCCTTTTAAATTAAAACATAGGGTCATTTATTAGGGATGGGTAAACTTGGAAGATAAGTAGCTAATATCACAGGGAATTACTAAATGGACAACTATTTGTAGACAAATAAAATTGGCTAAATGGACAACTAAAAAAGAACGGAGGGAGTATCTATTAAAAAGATAAAGCTAGAAAATTATACTCCCTCCGTCCCGTAAAGATAGAAAAAGTACCACCTTTTTTTGTCCCATAAAAATAGAAAAAGTGGAGTTAGTAAAAATTATCAAAATACCCCTACATGCTTATCATAAAACATTAAATGCATATTTTGAAAAGATAAAAAAAAGGAGTTGTAAGTGCTATATTTAGTAAAGTGGCTTTGGAAAATGTACATAACTAATTTATTAGAAAGGGTAATTTAGACAAATTATCACAAGTTACCTATAAATAACTACTTTCTTAATTCTTATAAAATGGGTGCTTTTTCTATCTTTACGGGACGGAGGGAGTAATTAAAAAGATAAAGTTAGAAAATATTAATTTAAATAATATATTATAATAGAAGTTAAATACAAACATATTACTAGACTACAAACATTCGGATATATATACTAAATGCTAGGCAATATAACAACTCTATTAGTCCAACAAGGACTGCAAAAATAAGAAAAATATTAACGATTATTACTATAGTTTCATATTTATCAAAAGGCATTGTGAATATTTACGCCTCTAAAACTAATAAAAAAAATCATATTTCCATTGATACTGAACAAAGGAAGTAGAAGCTATATTATATCAGAAAAAGAAGCACTTTGTGAAAAATATTTCTGCAAACTATTATGTAGTTGTTATATAATTTGTTGAAGAATGAAGTCAATCATAAGTTATCCACTCTCTCTCTAAAATATTTGCTCTCCCTTTTCTCTAAAAGAAAAGTTCTTCATTTATTCATCCTTTTAAGGGTGGAAGAAGATTATTTCTCCGGCATTAACCGGAAAATCATTTTCTTTCCGCCCATAATATTATTTACTATAGATCTACTATGTCCTTCTTTAATTGAATAAAGTCTTTGGTTCTAAAGTTTTTTGAGTCTTGATTTGTATTTTTTATATTTGAATAAGTCTAAAGGTTTTTAGTGTTTGTAGATGCTAGATCTATCAAGGTTTTTGATGGGTTTTCGAATTTGAGATCCGATTCTTTAAGATCTAAAATATATGTGGGGTGTCTTTTAAATCTATTTAAGTTTTTGAAGATCTTAAAAAATTGGGGTTTTTAGATCTTTCAAAATTCTTTTAGATCTATATTCGGAGAGTTTGAAAACCCATTTAAACTATTGTAGATCTAAAATTAGGGAGGTTTGTTGGGTTATCTTTGATAAGAGTTCATTGAAGATGAAGATCGGAATGCTAAGCTCAACCGGATAGAGCGGTTTCAAAAGCAAATCGGAAGAAGAACTATCCAAGTACTCCGTCTACGAGAAACATAGTTTCATCGTTGTTAAGTTTATGCGGAAACATAGTCACGGATAATTTCTCACTTTTGATTATTTATTGCTTATCCGGAATTGTTACTTAGCTTCTAATTTTTCAATTTTAAAAGATCATATTGTGGGTTGTGATATGACTTTCATATTTTGTACTTGAATCTTCTTAATGAATTTCTATCGTTTGGAAAAAAAAAGTCAATCATAAGTTTCTAGAAAAGGCTGGTAATAAACCAAGTGGGTCCGATATTTTATTTGAAAACTATCAAAAATTTATAAAAAGTAAAAAATCATTAATCTAAAAAGTATTGATAAAACAAATCCTAACGTTCTAATTTTATAGTGATTTAATCTCATTGTTCAAAACGTTACAACATAAATTTTAACCTAATCCGTTTTTACATTTTATAACCTAAATATGTTTTCCGGCAATGTTGTCCCCTTTTTTGAGTTATATGGTGCAAAAACGCGAAAGTTTAGAATTTTATTTGTAATGTTTCAAAAAAAATATAGCATTAATTGATTTTGAGGCTAAAAGATATTTGATATTTAATTTTTAAAAGTTAAAATATTATATTTAATATATATATATAATGGGTCATATATAAATATCGTTTTCATAATATATATATATATATATATATATATATATATATATATATATATATATATATATATATATATAGTTCAAAAACAAGTTAAAAAAATAAAAATAAAAGCTTAATTTAATACATATGAAAAAAGATATTACGTGAATGGTATTATTTTAAATTATATAAAATAAATTAAAAACTAAAATATTACTAATAATAATAAATTAGTATATATATAACGGGTCATATTAATATAAAGAACGTGATATAGTTTCAATTTAAACAAAAATAATTTATAATAATTCATTAAAAAATAAAATATTATATTTAATATTTTATTAATTTTAAATTTAAATAACGGGTCATGTAAATGTCGCTCACGTGCGTAGCGCGTGGGTAAACGCTAGTACTATATATAAAAGCACGGATGGGGGGAGGGGACAAGCAAATTTACTGAATAATCCTTTTCAATTTATTACTAAATAATGGTTTTATAGTCATTAACTAATTAATTATTTAATTAATCACTAAACATATATTATAACTAAAGTCCTAATTAGAATAGATAGTTAAATTATCTCCAATTTAGTTTTTAGTATGTAGAAAATAACTAAATTTTCTCCAAATTAGTAGGAATATCTATCTTTTAGTTTGATTGAATTACAAAATTAAAATACGACATTTGGTCGATATATTATTATTAATTTCCAGCTTATTATTTTTAAAGATATTATTAATAAAATTAAATTAATTATTTAATTATAATTATTATAAAATCAAAAGAAGAATAAATTCAGTATAGAAAAAAATTTAATATCTGAATATATTATATTGATTTTTATAAAAATTCTTAACTAATTTAATATTGATTATAAATATATAAATTGATATAATTATAATAAATTTGCTAATATATACATTGACGAATCACGTTACGAGCCACGTGCCTAACACGAAATGCGAAACTAGTTTCTATAAATGATAAAAAGTATATATTCATTTCTAAAAGAAAATAAATTTTCTAAAAATGTTAAAGAATTTTCTTGATAAAAGATACTCCCTTCGTTTCTTTTAGTTGTCCATTTAGCTGAAATTGTACATATTAAAAAAGTGGAGTTTTTATCTTAAATCATGGGAGTAAATACTCATATAACCTACTATATAATAATTGATTTTGTAAATTGAGTTATAGAGTCATTTGTTAAAAAAGTGCTAAATTTGGAAGATAATAGCTAATGTTATTTTAAATTCCTAAAAAGACAACTATTGGTGAAAAAATACTTTTGTCTAAAGTGACAACTACAAAAAATAGAGGAAGTAGTAATTAATTATTCGGCTATAATCACCCATGGCCCCTGACCTTTAGAGCTACGTGCAAGAAACCCCCTGATGTTTAAAAACGGGCGCTAAATCTCCCTGATCTTTATGGCAGCGCTCACAAAAGCTCTTATGGACGAAAATACCCCTGCCGCCGTGTTTTGTTTAGCGGCTGTCTTTTAAAACAAAAACGAATTAACGACGCCACATGTCAGTTGACACGTCATCAACAGACAAAAAAATTAAAAATACCCAAAACACCCCTAAATATGATTTCTGATTAATTCAAAAAATCAAATTCAAAATCCAACCGCCCGTTCAAACCCAAACCGCCACTGCGATCCAACCACCACCACCACTGGAAAATATTCCGGTCATCTTCTCCGAATCAAAGATGACCAGAAAATTTTTCGGTCACCAAAAAAACTCTAGATCTGTTCCTCAGGGAACCGATCGACGATTTGTTTCTCAGAGGAACAAATTTGCAGATATATTCCTCTGAGGAACAAATTTGCAGATCTGTTCCCCAGAGGAACAGATCTGAGGAAGAGATCCGGTGTTAATTTTCCGGTCATCTTCAAATCGGAGAAGAAGACCGGAATATTTTCCGGCGGTGGTTGGGTGGTTGGTGGGGTGGTGGTTAGGTCGATTGTTGGTTTAATCAATTGGTTTAGGTTAGATTGGGTTAATTTATTTACTTTTTGTCTTTTCTAAATTAAATTAGGGGTATTTTGGGTGTTTGAAATTTTTATGGTATTTTGCTGACGTGGCAGCTGACGTGGCACCGTCAGTTTTTTTTTATTTTTATAGAATGTCAGTTGATCAAAAAAGACGGTGCCAGGTGTATTTTTGTCATATTTGGAGTTTAGAGGCCATGGGTGATTATAAGCCTAATATCAGGGGGTTTAGCATCCGTTTTTAAGTATCAGGGAGTTTTGTGCACTTAGCTCTAAAGGTCAGGGGTCATGGGTGATTATTAGCCTAATTATTCATAAATTTTGCTTTGAAATTATTCCTATTAATTCGGTATTCTAACAATAGAAATCCACAATAAAACAAAAAAAATTCTCCTAAACTATATATTTTTTTTTTATAATCTTCAGATTCGAAACTAAGACGTTATTTAAGAAATTAAATTATCACTCAATTGCATGACACCTATATCAGAACTTGCTGATTTTTATGTATTGACTATGCAGTAATCGATTATAATTGAATTGACCAAGTAAATCAAATTGACTAAAGTGAACCAATTATTTTGAATACTATAATATAATTTGATTTCAATTTTAAGTGTAAAACAATTTAAGGGCCAATTAGATTCAACGTTAAAAATGAGAATTAAAATTGAAATGAAATGGAAATAATTGTTTGCATATGTTGTTTGGTTCAATAAATTAGTATAAGAATGAGAATCAATAAGAGTTGATACAAGTCGATCTTTAAGGGGTCGCCTGTACTATTTTTCCTGCACAAGTAACAAATATAAGCTCAAAGGACCTCAGGCTTGCTCAGCCTGAAAGCCACTCCGATGCTTAAGTCAGAGAGGGTTTTTTGGTAGGTAAATGAATGTAAGAGTATTTAAGTCTGATTTCTGCTTACCCTTCTCAGCGTTCGGTGGCTTCCTTTTATAATGAGTTTAAGGCGGTGGTTATCTGGTAAATCGTGGGTTTGCCCCACGATTATTGATAATGGTGAAGGCACGTTTCCGATTATCCCGGGTAGTGGGTGTCAGGGAACGGAGTGGATGAGGTCGCCTAGATGGCAGACCGGGATGAGTCCGCCCGAGACAGATATGGGCGATGGGAGATTTGGAGGCTCGTTGGGCGAGCATAGCATTCGTTAGGCGATGCTTGGAGTTCGAATATTATTAGGTCGGTATCAGATGTCCCCCCCTTATAATCTTGCTAAGTCAAAGACTTGAAGCGCCAATTTTCAAAATTCGAATTTCCGAAATTTTCGAAACAACTTGAATTTCAAACGTTTCCTGCAACGGTTACGAATCTGAAGCGTTTTTTGACTATAAAAGAACGCGACTTTTGGTTTTCCATTGATTATTTCGAGGAGTTTCCTGCTGTCAGGCATTCGAGTGTATAAAAGAGGTACATATTCTTTAATTAAAAGTTTTTTACTCTTAATTTTTCTCTCTGCTTTTCTGTTAATTTTCTCTTTGATTCTGTATTTCTGTTGACGTATTTCTCCAGCCAGGTTTTCTTCGAGTTACATAGCACCAGACTTTCTCTTTTAATCAGTAAGTGGTTTAGCTATTTTTGTTTGTCTTCTTGTTTCCTTCTTCTTGTTTGCCTTCAGATAGTATATTCTTAGGATGTCTACATTAAGGATTTCAATGTCTTCCCCTTCTTCTTCCTCTTCTTCTGAGAGTTCTGCCAGTGACCCTACTTACCCTGCTCCTCTTGCCACCCTTGTTGAGTTGTCATCTGACGAGGAAGGGTTGTCTCAGAAGGTGATCCCTGATAGTGAGGAGGGTGTTGATGACAGAGGGCCAGAGGGCGAGGTTCCCCTTGAGGACGTTGGTGGAGATGAGGGTGGAGATGGTGAACTGGGTGATGACGAAGGAGACGAGGAGGATTTTGTTTTTAAAAGACGTAAAGTCTCCTCTGGGACATCTTCTAGTAAGAAAAAGCCCTTGTCTGAGTGGCCTATCAGTCTGGGTCAAGAAGCCCTAGTTTGGATTAGGGCGAGGTACGAAATTCCCCCCTTCATCAGCCTTCGGATTCCATCTGAGGGTTCGGCTGTTAGCCAGGTCTTGAAGGATGATGAACAGTTGCTTTTTGTTGACGATTTTGAGGCGGGTTTGAGGCTACCACTCGACCTCTTTACCCAAGAAGTGTTCGATAATTTTAAGATCCCCTTGGGTCAACTCCATCCTAATGCCCACCGTCACTTGACCGGAGTTTTTATTCGTGGTCTCCAACTGAAGAGACAGGTGGGCTACGAGATTGTTAGGGCGATCTATTCTCTGGGGAGGAAGAAAAGCGACGAGTTCTTCTACTTGCAACCCGGGAGATCTCCCTTCACTGGCCTTCCCAATTCTTTGAAGCGGTGGAAAGGTAACTTCGTCATCGCCAAGAAGGAAGGGGGTTGGGGCTCCATTCCGAATGTTTTTGTGGAAGGGCCCCTTAAGTTGGAAAAGGCGAACCTGAGCGAGGTTGATAAAGAGACGTTGCGTCTGCTTCGAGGTGGCGCTAAGGTGCACGTAGTGAATCTGATAAATTCCTATTTCGGCTGGGACCAAAGTGTCGCCTCCAAGAGAAATAAGAGAGTGCAGGGTGAAAAAGGGGGAAAGAGGAAGAAGAGTGAGGACAAGAGGGAGACATCGCCCGATAATGGAGACGAGTTCCCTGATATGGGCGAACCACTGCTTTCTTCCCCTCTTAATATTTCTTCTATGCCTCTTAGTCCTTCTGGTACCTTGTTTGTACCATGAAGTTTTTATTCCCTTTTAATTTTTGTGAAGCGTTTTTTTGAATTTTCTTTCCTTTGACTTTTCAGTGCCGAACTTCAAGGAACTTCAGCAGAAGGTCATGGAGGACAGGAGAGCTCGTCGAGAGGCTCGAGAGAGGGAGGCCCTTCCCCAAGCTGATCCCAAGCCGTCTTCTGAGGCTAAGAAGGCGCCTGCTAAGAAAGGAGGCGATGTTCCTTCCACGGCTGGAGGCAAGCCACCTTCTTCTCAGAAGGGTGATGATTCTGCTCCCACTCCTAGGGTGGTGCTACCGGGTTTCCAGATAAAGGAACCTGTCACTGGCCCTCCTCCTCCTGCTGTTCCCTCTTACACTGGTAAGGGGAAGGATAAGATGGAGGTTCCTGCGAAGGAGAAGCTTTCCCGACCCCTTCCTCCGGCTCCCCAAACTGCCCCGGCTGCTTCGACCGGTAGCAAAAGGCGAGCTCCTTCTTCAGGGGGCGAAGATACTGAGGGGGAGGGACCTTCGATGAAAAGGCCTAAGAGGGATGTGATGGTGACTCAGGTCGACCTGCTCCTTCAGAAGTATGGGGCCGACGCCACTGTACGTTGTCCTGCCGTTGCCCATGACATCTTCCGGGGTTCCTGCTGCCCTTCGGACGTTGACTATTATTTGAAGAGGCCGGACCACGCACTGATGGACGATTGTTTTTCCAACCTGGCAAAGGTTTGAATTTTCTATCTTTAGCATTTTGCCTTCTTCTTCCCGTGATGGTTATTTTCTAACTCAGTTTTATTTTATGTTTAGGTTGCCTATGCCATCCGTCAATACCGCTCCAACCGTCTTAACGACGATGAGATGCAGGTGAAGTTGA
Source organism: Mercurialis annua (assembly GCF_937616625.2). Lineage (NCBI taxonomy): Eukaryota > Viridiplantae > Streptophyta > Magnoliopsida > Malpighiales > Euphorbiaceae > Mercurialis > Mercurialis annua. The sequence goes on along the minus strand of NC_065570.1, from coordinate 48,159,614 downwards.
AGACGGAGTACAAGCTGTTGAAGGGAAAGTATGACTCCCTTCGCAGCGTACATGGCGGGTGTACTCAGAAGCTGGACTCTCTTCGTGCTGATGTTGATAGATTATCCAGGGAGAGGGAGAGTGCTGTGAAGCAGCAGCGGGTGCTGTCTGAGGAGGTCGCCCGCCTTAAGAAGGAAAATAAAAATCTGGCGGCAGAGGTGGTGTTGAAAAGCACTGATTATGACGATCTCAAGAAGGAGTTCGATACCACCGTCACGGCCCTTAACGATAAAGTCTCAGTTGCTGAGAAGAGGCTTTATTTGAAGCGAGGCAGGCTGATTCGTGAGAAGGAGAGGCGTCGCCGTAACACCGCCCAGCTAGCCAATGATCTGACTGACTTCACTGAAGCCATCGTGGGTACCTACTTGGAGCGTCATCCTGATGGGGACGTTGAATTCTTATATGGCTTTCCCGAGGGGGTTAACAGTGAGAGTGAGCCAGATTCTCCCCAAGACTTGTTTGTCTCCATCAAGTCTGAAGATGGTGGAGGTGCTGCTGAGGTTGCCGAACAGTCTGCCCAAGGGGTCCAGGGACCTGCCAAGGCTGGCGAGAAGCCTCTTGTTCCCGGTTTGGGGGGTAGTCCTGAGGAGAAGGACTTCGGCTTGCTTATATCTTCGGAGCGGCCTTTTGCTGCTCTGGACTTATTGGATCGGCCTTCTGACCTGGAGTCTATCCTTCCAGGGTCCGATCCTCTTAGTCTTGCCGATGTCCCTTCTCCCACCCGTTCTGGCAACATTCATGTCGATGCTTCTTCTTCAGCCAGGCGGGATTCGCAGGAGGGGCTATCTGTCCCCAATACCTTGGAGGGGAACAAGGAGGCTGCCCCGGAGAAGGTTGAGCCAGAGATCATCAAGCTTTAGATTCCCCCTTTTTTTTTGTTATGCACTTTGTACATTTGTATCTTTTCTTTTGTTAGGAATTTTATTTTCCTTTGTAATTTCATGAGGGGCATTTGCCCTCTTTTTAATATATATCTTTTTTTTTTTTTTTTTTTGAGACAGTTAGCTTCTATGTTCTCTTTATTTTAGGCGATATATATATTTCGACTGTGTATTTTCCTTTTTTGGGAATGAACTCGTCAGTTCTCCTCTTTGGAAATATTTTAAGTAATCAACAACTATGGTAAAGAGATGATATCTGTGGAAATTCCTTGTCCGAGCAAGGGTAAATTAAAATACTTGCATAAATTCAAATACAGTAATGTGATGAAATATCACTTGTAGAAATTGAAATAATGCTGTGATTAAACATCACTTGGAGGAATTGAAATACAATATTGAAACTGAACACTGCTTGACTAATTATACTACTTCTTAAGGAATAACTAATCATGTCTGATGGCGACCCATTGTGACTAAATTTTCCTCAAGTTGTTGGCGTTCCATGTCCTTGGTATGATTCTTCCCATGGAGTTGGTGAGTTTAAATGTTCCTTCTTTGATGACCTCGCTGATGGTGTAAGGTCCTTCCCAGTTTGGCTGCAGTTTTCCACTTCCTGCTTCTCCTTTTTTGACTTCGGTTTTTCGCATGACTAAGTCGCCTAGTTTGAATTTTCTTTTCTTTACATGGCTGTTGAAATGTTTGGCCATCTTTTGTCTGTAGGCTTCCATCCTGATGTCTGATCTGTTGATTTTTTCAACCAGGAGATCTAGATTGTTCCTGAGCTCTTCTTCGTTTTCTTCTAGGTTTAGCTGGTTGTCTTCTGTCCTTGGCGTGGGTGCGCCGATCTCTACAGGGATTACAGCCTCCGTTCCATAGGCTAGGGCGAATGGAGTTTCGCCCGTTGATTCTCTAGGGGTGGTACGGTAATTCCATAGGACACTGTAGAGTTCTTCTACCCATCTTCCTTTGCACTCGTCTAGTCTTCTTTTTAGTCCGGCCAGTAGGATTCTGTTGGCCACTTCGGTTTGCCCATTCGATTGTGGATGGTAAACCGAAGTGAACCTTAGGTCGATTTGATACTCGGCACAAAACTTTCTAAACTTTGCTGAGTCGAACTGCTTTCCGTTGTCTGTGATCAGCACCTTCGGTATTCCAAACCTGCACAAGATAGATCTAAAGAAAAAGTTAGTTATGCGTTGTTGTGTGATTTTTGCCAGTGGTTCCGCTTCTATCCATTTGGTGAAGTGGTCGATTGCCACTACTAGGAACTTCCGTTGTCCTGTCGCCAAAGGGAGAGGTCCCAGGATGTCCATACCCCACTGGGCGAACGGCCATGCACTGCCGATGGGTTTCATTTCTGAAGCTTGCTTTCTTGGTACCAAGGCATGTTGCTGGCAAGGCCAGCATCCCCTTACTAGCGTTGTAGCTTGTTCTTTCATCGTGGGCCAATAATAGCCTTGTAGTAGTGCTTTCCTGACCAGTGTTGATGCTCCGTCATGTGCTCCGCAGGTCCCCTCATGTAATTCTTTCATGATGTACTCCCCTTCTTCTTTGTTCACACATCTTAGCCAGGGATGGGTGAATGACCGTTTGTACAGCTGGCCGTTGTATATTCCGAACTTTGATGAAAGTATCACTATCCTTTTGGCTTCCTTCTTATCCTCGGGGAGTATTCCATTAGCCAGGTATGCTGTGAGGGGGGACATCCAGGTTTCTTCCCCTTCTACCATCAGTACTTCGCCTTCCTCAATTTCTTCTTGAAAGCTAGGTTGTCGTTTGATTTCATGAGGAATGTTTCTCATTGGGTCGTAATTCTTCGTTGCTGCCCACTTTGCCAATTCGTCGGATCTTCCATTCATTGCTCTGGGTATTTGCTGTAGCGACCAGGATCGCCCATTATTGGCAAAGAAGGTTTTGGCCTGCTTGGCGTACTTCTTCAATGTAGCTTCCTTTACCTCGAAGTTCCCCGAGACTTGGTTCACGACCAGTTGTGAATCACTGCAGATCTGGACTTCGGAGATGTTGAGCTCTTCGCATAGTTGCAACCCTGTTATCAGCGCCTCATATTCCGCAACGTTGTTGGAGGCTGGAAACTCGAGTCTTGCTGAGTATTCCATTTGGATTTTTCCTGGTCCTTTGAGCACGACTCCGATGCCTGCTCCTTCTCCGCAAACTGCTCCATCGACGTGCATCTCCCAGGGAGTCGTTTTGTCCTCCATGGGTTCTTTGAATGTTAGTTCAGCGAAGAAGTCGGCCAGTGCTTGTGCTTTCAGTGCTTTCCGAGCTTCATAGATAACGCCCAGACTTCCTATTTTGACGGCCCATTCTGCTATGCGTCCACTTGTTTCTGCCTTCTGGAGGATTTTTCGTAGTGGTTGGTCGGTCCGTACAATGACTTGGTGTCCTTCGAAGTAATGTCGGAGCTTGATGGTGGCGGTGTATACGCATAGCGCCAGCTTCTCCAACTTCGGGTATCTCAGCTCCGCATCTCTGAGTACTTTGCTGATGTAGTAGATCGGGTATTGTTCGCCTCCTTTTTCCGACACCAATACTCCTGCTATTGTTTCGTCAGAGCAAGAGATGTATAAATATAACACGTCGCCCGGATCTGGTCTAGCCAACAGTGGGGGCGAGGATAGGAAGCTTTTCAATTCTTCAAACGCCTGCTGGCATTCTGCGGTCCATGTGAAGTTCTTGATCTGTTTCAGGGTTTTGAAGAAAGGCAGGCATCGTTTTGCCGAGCAGGACATGAACCGACCTAGAGCCGTGATCCGACCGTTGAGCTTCTGGACTTCATGTATGCTCCGTGGCGGTGTCATCTTTAAGACCGCTTCGATTTTATCTGGGTTAGCCTCGATACCCCTCTGAGAGACCATGTACCCCAAGAACTTGCCTGCCGGTACTCCGAATACGCACTTTTCCGGATTGAGTTTTAGCTGGTATCTCTTTAGCGTCTCCAGGACTATCTTCACATCTGTTGGGTGGTCTTCAGCTCGGATGCTCTTGATAATCATGTCATCCACATAAACTTCCATGTGTTTTCCTATCTGATCTCTGAATATTGAGTTCACCAGCCGCTGATATGTGGCTCCTGCGTTCTTCAGACCGAAGGGCATCATCTTGTAACAAAATAATCCCTGGTCCGTTATGAAGGCCGTCTTCTCCTGATCTTCAGGTGCCATGGGTATCTGGTGATATCCCGCCTTGGCGTCTAGGAATGTATAGAGGGCGTGACCTGCTGTGGAGTCTACTAACTGATCAATGTGTGGAAGTGGGAAACTATCTTTGGGACATGCTTTATTCAGATCTGTGAAGTCCACGCACATTCGGTAAGTGCCATTGGACTTTTTTACCATTACCACATTTGCTACCCACTTGGGGTAATAGGCGTCTTTGATCACGTTTGCTGCTTTTAACCGGGCGATCTCTTCTGCGATGGCCAGTTGTTTTTCGGGCGAGTGCCTTCTCTTCTTTTGTATTACTGCCTTCGCGTCGGTCGCTATGTTTAACCGATGACATATGACGTCCGGGTCTACTCCGATCAATTCGTCTGTTGTCCAGGCAAAGGAGTCTCCAAGCGATCTGAGGTTTTCGGTCAGAGATCGTCTGATTTTTTCTTCTAGCTCATCTCCCACTTCTATCTCCTTTCCTGGGGATAATTCGATTTTCTCAGTTCGCCCATAATGCTCCGCCCTTTCCTTCTTCTCTGGAGGTTCCATTGTTAGTACTGGCAAGGTTATATGTACCTTCCTGAGAGCTGTAAAGTATGCTTCTCTGGCTGACTTTTGGCATCCTCTGACTTCGGCATCGCCTTCTCTGGTTGGGATTTTCATTAGTAGGTACCTCATGCAAATGGATGCGCATGTATCGTGCAAGAGTGGCCTTCCGAGAATTGCATTGTATGCGAAATCCATATTGACCACCATGAATTCTGCTCGGATCTCTTTGTAGATCTCTCCATCCCCCAGTTGGATGTTTATCTCCAGTGATCCTTCCACCTGTACAGATTTGCCTCCTAGTCCCACTAGTGGAGTAGTAACATGTGTCAAATTTTCTTTCTTGAGCCCAATTCTGCCGAACACCTCCATCGTGATCATGTTTACCGAACTTCCCGTGTCTACGAGCATCCGAGATACCTCGAAATTGTTGAGTCGCCCCTTGACAACTAGGGCGTCCTCATGGGGGACTGATAAGCCATGACTATCGACCTCCGAAAAAGATACGCTTCTGAATTTCTTAGCATTCGGTGCACCTGGGCTAACCGAGTAGACTGTTCTTGCAGCTTTCTTCCTTGTAGTATTGCTGTCTCCTCCGGTCGATCCGCCCATTATTACATTAACCACGCCTGCTGGCTCTGGTCTGGGTCTTCTGGCGATTTCTTCTTTCCGCTCTTTCTTTCTTTCTGATTCTGTCTCTCTGGCTTCGGTGTCCCTTTTTACGAACTGGGAAAGGGATCCCCTTTCTATCAATTTCTCTATCTCCTCCTTCAGGTGCCAGCATTCATCTGTGGTGTGGCCGTTGTCTCTGTGAAATTCACAGTATTTGCTATTGTCTCTTTTGCTGGCTGATGCAACGTTCATCTTCCTTGGCCATCTGACCTTCTCTCGGCTGTCTTTTACCCAAAACAGTACGTTGGTTCTGGTTGTGTTCAGGGGCGTATATCGCCTATCTTCGTCTTTTTTCCTTTTGTTTCTGAAATGGTCATTGCCTTTTTCTCCGAACCTCTTTCCTATGGGCGATCTGTCCCCATTTCTTCTTTCTGCAAACGTTCGCTCTTCTACCCGTCCGAGGCGATTCTCTATTTCTCTCTGGCCATCATCCACCCTGATCTGTGTATGTGCGATGGTCATCAGTGTGGTAAATGATTTTGGCGATTTAGCCAATAATTCCTTTCGTAGGTCGGAGTTGGTAGTTCCATTGAGTAATGCTGTGTAGGCGATCTCCTGACTCAGGTCTTCTATCTGCATCGCCTCCTTATTGAATCTTTCTACGTACTTCCTGAGTGTCTCTCCTTCCCATTGCATGATGGCCAGCAGATCTGTGGATAGCTTCTTTTGAGGGATGCATGCTACGAATCTAGCCTGAAAAAGTCCTGAGAATTGTTTGAACGTCAGTACTGATCCTGGCTTTAAACTCTGGTACCATTCCTGCGCCAGACCTTTTAAGGTAGTAGGAAAAAGTTTACATAGTACGTGATCCAAGTTTGTCTGAACATTGATCACCGCTTGGAATTTGTGAATATGGCTCTTGGGACAGCCTGTTCCATCGTACGACTCCAAATTTGGGGGGTATCTGAACTTTGTAGGGAACTCGTGAGAGATGATGAAATCTGCGAGTGGTGAGTCACTTCGAAGAGAGATGTCCACGTCTTCACATCTTATTCCAAGCCTGCTCATGACTTGGCGGACTTTTTCCTCCAGATGCTCTTCTCCGCCTTTGAGGGTGTGTTGTTCATCCATCCAACGTTCTTCGTCTGGAATTATGATGGGGGCATTTTGTTTCCTTGCGGAATTTTCAGGGGCATCTTCCTCTCGCATTGGTTCTTTTCCCTTGTCCATGGTTGACGTTGACTTCTGTACTGGTGATTTCGCTGATCCCTGTTCTGGCGATTTTAACGAGATACTCTGTTTGATATCTTTGAGTAGACTGGTGATTTCTAGGAAAGCCTTGAACATTGCTTGGTTGTTGATTGGCCCTTCATCTGGTGCTATGGCTATCGGAGGCATCGTCTGTCTTATCGCCAGGGGGTCGCTGGTTTCTCCTTCTTCGCTGGTTGGGGGAAACAGATTTAGGGCCGGTGGTTCTGTTTCCCTGTCTTCTCGGTTGGTAGCTGGTAGAGTATTATCTTGTGGGGGATCCATTCTTGAAAAAGCAAATTCTGAAAAGTATCTAAAAGGAACGACGAAACTAATAAGTTCCACGCTCACCGCACCAAATGATACAAGTCGATCTTTAAGGGGTCGCCTGTACTATTTTTCCTGCACAAGTAACAAATATAAGCTCAAAGGACCTCAGGCTTGCTCAGCCTGAAAGCCACTCCGATGCTTAAGTCAGAGAGGGTTTTTTGGTAGGTAAATGAATGTAAGAGTATTTAAGTCTGATTTCTGCTTACCCTTCTCAGCGTTCGGTGGCTTCCTTTTATAATGAGTTTAAGGCGGTGGTTATCTGGTAAATCGTGGGTTTGCCCCACGATTATTGATAATGGTGAAGGCACGTTTCCGATTATCCCGGGTAGTGGGTGTCAGGGAACGGAGTGGATGAGGTCGCCTAGATGGCAGACCGGGATGAGTCCGCCCGAGACAGATATGGGCGATGGGAGATTTGGAGGCTCGTTGGGCGAGCATAGCATTCGTTAGGCGATGCTTGGAGTTCGAATATTATTAGGTCGGTATCAAGAGTGTTTAATTATAGCCGAAAATTCGTCATTTTATTTGGCGGATATGCCATAGTTCCCTCCCGTGCAACGATAATTTAGTGAAGAAGGCAGTCCCGGTCTCAAACACCTGCCCTAGATGTGGTTCTACTGTTGAGACGGATCTCCATGCTTTGAAAGACTGCGAGGAGGTGAGAGGCCTGTGGTTGTTATCTCTGTTGGGGCTGCGTGTCGATGCTTCTAATTTTTGATTAATGCTTCTAATAGGCAATGTTTATGATGTATCATAGATATATCGGATATGTATCTAAGATATATCTCTAATGAATTGAGGCAACAATAACGATTTATTGTCGTGCTGACACGTCTGCGCGCGCTGGATGACGCGTTGACTGAAGTGCTGGCGCGTCGACTAATGCGGGCCGATTGTCGCGCTCTTAATGGAACAGTATGTAATGTAAATTTTTTAAATTTTAATTGTTACCGTAGTAAATCACTCTAATTAAAATTTTATTAAATTTCATTAATATTTTAGGTATTTTTATAGACTTCCGTTTAAAAAAACTGGATTGCTAAACACCGCCCGTTTTTACTTAACACCGCACAGGCACATTACCCTTTTACCCTTTTCAATTTTTGAATAAAAAACCAAATCATAAAAAAAACCTAAATCCTCTCAACTCATTCAACCATATTCAACCTCATATTCTACGGCAATATCGGATTCTGAACGAGATAAAAATCGACAACCCCCGATAAGTTTTTTTAAAAAAAATTTCGAAATAAATATTTTTTTTTTCAGTTTTTTTGGGGGGGATGTCCCCATTTCACGTCCCCTCCTGAGGAGGGGACAGTGAAGTCCCACGTCCCCTCTTGAGGAGGGGACGGTCAAGTCCGGCGTCCTCTCCTCCGGAGGGGGACGTCCCCCTTTTCAGGCGGAGGGGACGCCGGAAAAACAGGAAAAAAAAATTAAAAATTATTTTTTATCTCGGAAAAGCCGGAACAAATTGTTTCAGAACGTCGATATTCGTTACCCGACGAATCGTACTCGTTGTCCGTCATTTTAATCGACTTTTTACGTATTTGTTCGAATGTATTCGAATAAGTTGAGAGAACTTTTTTTTCAAAATTTTGCTAGAAGGGCAGAAATGTCTTTTGCATAGGCGGTGTTAAGTAAAACGGGACGGCGAATAGTAACACCCTAAAAAAATGAACAACTAAAAACGGCAAAAGTGTTTTTTTTTTTCTTTTTTTTCTTTTATTCATGACGCTTAGCAAAATAAGTGTAACGAAGGACACTTCGCAAGAGCTAAGTAATTCACTAAATTGACATAAACGTCATCTCCATAGGTGGAATCATTATTAGTTGATGTGAATAAGTAGATGTTCCAAGTGCATCAAGAGTAATTTTTAGTTATGAATTGTTTTCCCTTTAATGGATTATATCTATCTATACTATATATAAAAGCACGGAGGGGGGGACAGGCAAAATTACTGAATAATCCGTTTTAGTTTACTACTAAATAAAGGTTTTATAGTCATTAACTAATTAGTTATTTATTTTAATCATTATTATAATTAAAGTTCTAATTAGAATAGGTAGCTAAATTATCTCCAATTTAGTTTTTAGTATGTAAAAAGTAACTAAATTGTCTCCAAATTAATAGGAATACCTATCTTTTAGTTTGATTGAACTACAAAATTAAAATACTGTATTGGTCAATAATATTATTTAAAGTTCTATCTTATTATTTTTAAAAATATTATTAATAAAATTAAGTTAATTATGATTATTATAAAACCAGAAGAAGAATAAATTCATTATGAAAAAAAGTTACGTTACGAGCTACGTACATAACACGTAATGCGAAATTAGTATATATAAAAGCACGGATGGGAGAGGGGAGGGGACATGCACATTTACTAAATAAATCTTCAAATCTATAATGTAATTATAAATTTTATGTTCATTAGCTAATTGGTTATATATTAAAATTTTAATTTAATAATTAAAAATAGAGTGTAATTGGAACTAGAAGTTGATTTGAATATGGATTTAGAGAATTTGATTTCAATAAGACGAATAAAGTTCATTACGTGGAAATATATTGGGGAAAGCGGAGGATTCGATTAAGTGGTGTAATTAATTTACTATTTTATAGGCTTCTGGTAATTTAAATAAATAGTAGTAGATGTATATAAACGAATAAGGGTATTGATTTTCGCATATCACAATTGATATTTGCACTCCATAATTTTTTGAGTTAGACAATGATACCTTTGCAATTTCTTTGTCTACCTTTCTCTTCTTTAATTATACCCGTTCACCATTTTTGTTGAATTAGAAAGATTCTGGCAAAATACATATTTAACCTCTTCAATTGTTAGTAAATTTAAATTTTAAAACCCGTGTTTTAATTTTTCAAAGTAAAATCTCACATATTTATCTATATTATATATATATATAAGTACGAATAGAGTAGAGGGATAGGCACATTAATGTTAATGTTCTTGATATTATTTTAAGGGTTAATTACATATAAAATCATCACCTTTACACGAAATTGCAAAAATAACACGACCTTTAAAACGTGGCAATTCAGGGCACCACCTTTCATTTCTTTTCAAAAATAACACGGGCACATTTTTAATGGCATTTTTGCTGACGTGGCGTGACACGTGGCACTCTCATCTGGTGTCCAAATCAGCAAAATTTTATCAAAAAACGTGCCCATGTTGTTTTTGAAAAGAAATGAAAGGTGATGCCCTGAATTGACACGTTTTAAAGATCGTGTTATTTTTGAAAATTCGTGTAAAGGTGATGATTTTATATATAATTAACTCTTATTTTAATTATTATTAATTATATTTAAATATTAGCTAACTTAAATTATTTTTACTATTCATAAAAAAACTACTTTTAATACAATTACAATACTCGCCTATTTTATAGAATACCAAAGTAATTATTATTTGCCTATTATAAAAATAGTCAATTAGTAAGCAAATTACCATGAATTACGTTTTCTTAATATTTTATTATTTTATGCTATGTTGTTTATGCATATGATTTTAATAAATTGATTTATAAATATTTATGATTAGAGTACCCCCAATGGTACTTTCTATTTTAGAGAGCATATTTTATAAAATAGAGAGCATCTTGCATATAAAGAGCATGTTTTTTAATTTTACGCTAATAGACTCTCTAAATATAACGTTTTATTCAATAAGTATTAATTTATTTAATTATTATATTTACTTTTTTTATTATAATTTTTATTTTTATAATTTTTTATATTAAAATAAAATCAAAACACATATTTTTAAAAACAAAAAGATAGTCTATATATTTTGAATTTGAATTTTTATTGAAAAGATAAGAAGTAGAGAGTGAATTTGGCTCTCTTCTTTAAATTTAAATTATGGAGAGTCCGATAGATTTCAAATTTTGCATGAAACTCTCTAAATTAAAGAATTTGATATATTTAGAGAGTGCATTAGAGATGCTCTTAGAAGGAGAAAAGTTAGCTAGATAGACAAATTTAACCTACATGGTTTATAACCATAATCCTAACAATAATTATATGTTAACCTAACAAAAATTCTAACTACTAACAAATTCGATATTGATAATAAACAAAATAATATAATTATAATAAATTTATGATTTAATGCCATAAATAACCCCGACCTTTCGTCCCCTCTTCAATCCTATCCTGACGTTGAAAATTTATCGATTTTATCCTAATTTGCATTTTTTTCATTTCAATTGTACCCTAAAGTATAAACTTGCCCTTTCTTTATTTAACAAAAGTCCAAAAAAAATGATCAATTTAATATAAAAAATTAATCTAATGCAAAAAGAGTCAATTTAGAGATTTTTTTTGAACTTTTACCAAATAAAAAAATGTCAATTTTATGCTTTAAGGTACAATTAAAATGAAAAAAATACAAAATAGGGTAAAATTGACTGATTTGCAACGTCAGGGTAAGATTAAAAAGGGGATGAAAGGTATAGGGTTTTTTTTAAGACATTAGGCCTAAATTTATTAATATAATACTTATTAATGTTATTAGTAAATATTATTAATAGTTTTAATAAGAACTCTGAATAATTTAATATTTGTTTACGAGTCACATTACGAGCCACGTGCGTAGCACGTAATCCAAAACTAGTCTCTATAAAGGGTATTATTTTAAACTAGGAAATTATTTCTCAACAAATCCTTGTAAAATGTACAAACCTAATATTAGTCGTTTGATGCTTCAATTTTGTAATTAATAAAAAGCCTGGTTTTTGTATTTCTTCCTTAAAATTCCTATAAATTAATAATGCAACCAAATAATTCTCAAATTATCAACAAACTACTGACATTAGGTTTCTTCTTCAAAAACAAATTGACATTAGGTATAAGAGGTGACATATAAACATTGGCTAGTAGGATTGAAGCAGGAAGTTGATTGATATTGAAATAATACAATTGGGGATGTATAGATTTAAGTGCTTTAAAAATCATATATTTTAGTGTGTTTCGTAATTTTAACACGAAATTTTAATTTTGGCAATGTTGGACACCAATTTTTGGATATTTGCAACTCGAAACACTAAGTAATTATCCGCCAAAAAATGCTGATGTGAAAGTCAGAATATTATTTATTCTGGCTCCCACATCATCCTATTTTTTTACATATTATTATTCAATATTCCGAAATGCAAAAAAAAAAATGACAATTCATGTATAAATTGTTAAAATTAAAAATTTATGTTTCAATTACAAAATATGGTAAAATTTATGATTTTTAAAGCAATTAAGAAATTATGCCAAACATGCTAAATTCAAGTAAAATAATTGAAAAAAAGGTTGTTGGCAAAGGCAAGAAAAGGAAAAATAGGTGTGGTGAAAGGAGATGGAAGTAGTCATAAAACAATCTAACTATGTTAAAAATGTGACTGAAATAGATTAAATAACCACTAGCTAGTTAAGCCTTAGCACTAAAGTTCCTCTTCTATGTTTTTAGAGTGGCGTATAAGCAAATTAAACCTATCAATCAATATATATATATTTAGTTTAGCCATTAAGGTTTGTTAACCTAAGCTCTATGTTTTTCAGGACCAAATTTGTTTTAGGTAAAGCCATTAACGAGCTTGTTTAATTATTATGTATGGTGGCAATAGATCGAATTTAAGGCGAATTTGCTCTATCTTTAAATTCAATTCACTAGTGGAGAATTATATAAATATAGTAAAATAATATCCAATTATTTCTAAAAATATGGAATTTATAAACTCATAATATTTTAATCTCTTATATATTAATTTTGAAGATTAGGATACTCAAATTACACCATGAATGGTGTAAATTAATTTTATTTAAATAATATTTTTTTTATCTATATCATTCATTTGGTAATAAATGGTGTAGATTCATTGAAATTGGCCCTTAAAATTGAAATGAATTTGAAGAAATCTCAATTTTTTTTTAGAATGACTTTCATATGAAATTATAAAGTCTTGTGTGTTATGTGTTTACGATATCAATTCATAAGTTTAGCAATTCAAAAACCACCAATTTGACAACTTAAAACATTGCATTTTTGAAATATTTATGATGGAAGCCAAAAAATAAAAACTTCTAATACACTCTCGGTGTTTGTATAATATTGTAAAAATTGGTAATTTCATCTATGTTTCGAATTGACAACTTAAAATTGCTAATATTAATTATCAAATTATCTATTGCTAATATTAAAAAGAAAATTGTAATCACATAACAGACTAAATTTTGAGATTTTATTTGCAATTAACCCTTATTTATATAAGCATATAAGAATATGTCTTTAATTTCCTTAGAATTCTAAAAATAATATTCAATATTTTATTCAATAATTAAGTTTTTTTTTGAGACAATTCAATAATTAAGTTTAAGCATATATATGTACACATAATATTAATAATTTCACCATCAAAATAGTCTATAACATTAATGACAGAGATTGCCTGCAATAAGTACAAACTTTTTAGCGGATAAAATATAAATTAATAAATAATAAAAGAAAAAAGAGAGGAAAAATTACAAAATTTTCTGTTTGAACACAAATAGATTTTCAAACTTCCTAATCAAACATTCTCCTCCTCCTCCTCCTCCTCCTCCTCCTCCTCGGCCAATACCATTCTACTAAGCGGGCTAGGTCCAAGCTTTTTTCTTCTCATCAAATTTCTCTTCCTAATAACTTCCATTTGATTTCTCCTTCTAATTTGCGTCATTGCTTCTTCCTCAACAACAAATCGCTTCATCAAAACGTCATCCGTCAAAGATTTCCCCCGAAAAACTTTTCTACCTTCGGTGCTATGTCTTGCGCTAGGTATTCTTTCTTGCGTTGCAAGAAAGGGTTTCGACCTAGGGTAACTATTGCTTCTTCTTGGTGGAACATCGGCTCGAAATACCTCGTTGTAGGAAGAGATCGGTGCGCAAAGACATACTCGAGTAAATGAAGTAGCAACCCTAAGAGAAGTGCTTTTTCTTAGCTTGCCTCTATTAGGGTTTGTCGTCGTTGCTGTCGATGTTGCCATCGGAGGAATTTCGGTGGATTTGGATATGGTTTTCCACAATGTTGAATTAGTTGAAGAAATCTCTTCAAGGTTGGAAATTTTCCATAGTGTAGAATTTGTTGATGATGGAATTTCAGGAGACTTGGAAATTGTCTTCCATTGAGTAGCCATCTCTATAGCTCTTTGATACCATGGCTTCCTAGAGCGCAAGAAATGCATATCAAGCATCTTCTCTAGCTTTTGCTATAATAATGCATATGCTTTTTAATATGCATAATCCAATATTAATTTCATATAACATAAAAATGTCATAGACAAAAATATTAGATAAGTTGATGTATAAGATAATTTTTGAAATTAAAGAAAAGAATAACAATTTTTGTAATCAAATGCAAATTTCCAAGCTGGTATTTCAACCTAACTTGTTTTTAGTAGCAATTTAATCAGGGAAAAAAACAAAAGCATTCATGCACTATAGAATACTAATTGACTTAAAAGTGACGGTTACCTAAAAATATTCATAGAATTTTTTCTTGAAATAAAGTTTGGGAAAACACTTATAGATTATTATACTATACATGTAATTTTAAACAAATAAATAGTTTGTTGGAAAAATCCATTCCTTGGCTTTTTCATGCTCATATAGCTTATGAAAAGCTAATTAGTAAACCTTAGCTAATTTTCTTAATTTGCATCTATTTTCCGATTGTCCTACTGCACTTAAATTGAAAAATTAATTTGTAAAGGGATATTAGGTATAAAAACAACAAATTTTATTCAATTTGTTTTTGCATATCTAAAGTAAACTCTTGATTATATTATAGCTCAATTTTGATTCTTTTAAAATAATAATAATAATCCATTCTTAAAGCTATTAACTAGCATGTGATATGAATATATGATACATATTTTAGCAATCTTACGTGGAGAAGAAAAGTAAAATTGACCACTAAAATCAAAATAATCACTTAATAAAATTGGACTAAATGAATATCAGCTTCTAAAATTAAAAAAAAAATCAAAATTAATTTCTTTTTAAAATGTTTGGATTGTTGTTTGACAATTAGGCCATTTTTACAGAGATTGTTAGTCCTAAAATTCTCAAATAATAAGAAAATGGACTGGGCTTTACTGCTCTGGTCCATCAATATATTAGACCAAGACCCTCATGCTCTGGACCATCAATATACATAATAGATACACATCAAATGTGTTACAAACTTTGAGCATTGCTATAATATAATACATCTAACATCTTTATGTGATAATGGAAATGATTAACAAAAATCTGCAAATTAAATCAGTATTAAAGACTAACAAAATTTCAGTAATAATGTAGCAATAAGATCTCATAAAACAAAGAATAATCACCTTTTGTCAATTGTATAAGAGGCATGCTGCCTTGAGATTGTCATGTAGAATGCAATAATCAGTAACGACCTATTAAATCATAATAACCTGTTTTAATCAAAAAAATGCATATTTTTTTAGCTTAATTAGCCATAAAAATAGACATTATACATTCATTTTAAGTTATTAATTCTATGAAATTTATTTTTAACTAAATTAAACACAATTCTTTAACAAAAGAATTAATTCCACAAAATTGTATTGAAAGCATGCATAAGGTAATTAATTAATGATAAGCTCTATCAAACTTTCACATATATAAATTTTCTTGCAAATTCAAGGACTTGATAATTTCTTGAATTGTGAATACAAAGAAAAAAAAAGGTTACCTTGTGTGGCAGTTCTTGAAATCTTGCATGAACATGAACAACCCAACTGAAGTATGAAAGATTGATGAAAAAACTGAAAATTGAAGTTTTTTTTTTTTCATTTGGGTATTCAAAGAAACTAAAAGAAAGAACAAGAAGCCTTCAGTTTTATGACTGAAAAATGGGTTTGCTATGTTTTTTTTAAATTCTTTAAGAAAAGGAAAAAAAAATTGGATTCTTTAATATAAACACATTCTCTTTTGCTTTGACAGGCATGATCTTATTCATCTTTAGAGAGAGAGAAATATTTTCAAATTTCAAAGGCAAAGTAAAATTTGTTGCTTTTTGATGTGGAATTACTAAACTGCCCTTCATTTGATCACTTTAATTGACTACTTTTCTTAGGCATAGAAGAAGTATCTATCTAACCTCTTGAATTCCCTAGTTTAAGAAAATTTAAGGCTTTATAATCTAAAAAAGGCCCATCTTTTTAAATTTTTCTTTTTATATCTTAAACTCTTAGAATCGTCAATTTTATCTCATTTTTCAATTCTCAATTTTAATTATACTTATTCTTTTACTTAAAAAAATAGTTCAAACGTACTTCATATTTGATATTAAATTTCAATTTTTAGTATTTTTTTAAGAGTTTATTTAGATTTAGTGTCATATATAAAACCATATCTAAACTCTTTTTGGAGTGAAAAATTCAATTTAAAAAATATATATAATTAAAATTGAAAGGTAAAAAATGAGATAAAATCGACGATTTTGAAAATTTAGAATATAAATGGAAAAAGTCAAAACAATTGAGTAATTTTAGAGGATTAGATCAAAAATTAAGGTATTGGTTATATACAAGATGGATTACTAACAATGTTGTGACTATTATATTGAAATTTGATTTACGTCATATACTTAAAAGGTAATTTGCAGAGGTCGCTAATTATTGCCTTAAAAAAGTTATATTTATTTATTATTTGATGAATAAAAGTTATATTTATTTAATTCCCTTAAAAGGGTCCATTTGGTATTAAGAGAATATTATTTTGATTTATGTGTCATGATGTTCATTTTTTTTTTATAATGTATTCATTTTTCTTTATTAAATTCAATATATTAAAAAATTTGCAATTTCATATCACTTGGATACAAAATGAATTTAATTTTTAATTTTTATTTGACTTTTTTCACATAATTTTAAAATGTTTGATCTATTCGACCTTAATTGATCAAATTAAATCTATATTTTTAATTCTGCGAAATAAATTTATGGATCGAAATAATTATTCTTCCGTATGCTATAATTATTATTAGGCAGGAAGGGGATGGGCATGCTTAAGATGCAGTCTTTTTATTAAAATAATTTGGTAATGGATGGCATCATGATTCATATGTAGATGAAATGTTATATCCACAACTCAAAAAGCTGCTATAAAATATTTGATGATTGGATTAGATGTACAACTTTAATTCTTTCATTGCAGAAAATAAAACATGCACATGAATGTCCGATTAGCACATGAATTATAGAGTATTAATATTAATTATATGGCATTATTGTAATCCTTTTCTCCTAAGTTAATTAATAGTATAATTTTAATTGTGTATAATAAGTTTAAATGTGGAAGTCTGAAGTTTGAAATTCTATAGTTTTTTTCTTGCTACAATACAATAAATAAAATACTATACTATACATATTTTATCAAAATTAATAAAAATTCACCAAAATTTAAGGATGTTTTTTTAATATAGCTATTTTTTGTTTTAAATTTTATTTCATGTGCTAAAATTTTAATACTGTTTTGAGCTGGGCATTAGCATTAATTTGACTGCATACAGAAATTGAATCAGATGGAAAATTCAGAAACTCTAAAAAAAAGAATTGAGAAAAACTTTTGGAGGTCAAAAGGTTAATGGGTTTCCAGTCTTCTTTTAAATTGCTTTTGTACATTGTAGACCCTAGACATCATTTTGTCTGTTATATACTGGAAAATTTAGATCAATCAACTGTAGGATAATTTTATATATTGGCCTCTTTTGGTTATACAAATTACAAAAATTAGGGTTGTAAAGAAATTATTATTGAAACATAAAAAGAAAAAATGAGAGAGGAAAAGAGAAAAATGGCCGGCCACAGAAGAAAAAAAATCAAAAAACATAATATCAAAATAAAAGGAACTAATTAAAAATAACTAAAACATATTTCTTATGTCTCAAATTAATAGGCACTATTCTATTTTTTTTTCCAAATTATAGGCAGTCATTTATTATTTAATAATAAAATGGCATAAATGCCCTTATTGATTATAATATATTACATTAAAAACAGAGAGCAAACATCAATAAGAGTCAAGTCAACACTACATTAAATAAGGATAAGTATGGTATATTTTCACAAAATTATTTATTTTATATAGATTTACTAAAAATTTTAATACTTGTATTTGTCCTAAACAGTTTATCAATTTGGAACGGGGAGAATTTTTTGACATTAACATTAATTTTTATACATAATTTAATATTTACACTAGGAGTTTGGATCATCAATAAAAGCTTCTTAATACTGATCATGAATAGAAGAATGTTGCAGGGCCATTAGAGGTTGAATTAATTGGAAGACATGTAGTTTACACTCGGAGGTGGAAAAATCTACCGATATTGAAAATTGAAATCAAACCCATAAATTTAGTTCGATAATAAAAATTTAGATCTTCGATTTAATCGGTTTGAAAGGGGCACAGAAAACTTGACTATACTACCTGTTTAGATATAGGTAGAAAAAATTTGAGACTTTCAATTATAGGTTCTTTGGCAAAGTGGTCGTAATCTCGGCATAGTTGTCAAAGGACTGTAGCGCGAAGTCTGTTTTGACTGTAAAATAGATTCAGTTATGTTTTAATGTAAATTGAACCTAATCGAGAATCCAGCCAAACTGATCGGTTCAATTTGGTTGGAAATTTAAACTTTTTTAGAATTTTGGTTCGGCTCGGTTTAAAAAAAGAGGGGAATTTTAATTTGTTTTGGATTAAATGCAGCCAACTGAATCTCCCGAAAAATTAAACTGAAACAGATTGAAAATAGTCCATTTGATTTATATTTTATACTTTTTTAAAAGTGTAGTTTGGTTTGATTTTTAAATTCTGAAATTCCAAAAACTAAAAAAAAAAAAAACCGAATTATGTATACATAATTCAATTTTTCTTAAAACATCATTATTTTCTTAACATTAACATTATTTTCATACATAATTTAATTTTTAAAAAACATCAATGTTTTTATATATAAACAAATGATAAAAATGTATAATATATTATAATTTAGTGGAGACTTGGTTTCAAAATTTAACGTCTATTGATTTTTAATTTTATATTACTTTTTATCTTTTTTTTTTCAAAAATACTATCTTAATATTTTGATTAAACTGAAAATCAAATCAAATTTTACACTTTAATTCAGTTTATCTTTAAATAGAACAGTTTTGGTATTTCTATTTCTAAACCGAATGAAATTGATAGATGCACATTTTTAATTCACACTTCTATTAACAATTTTGTTGGATAGATCATTAAAAAATTATCATAAGATAGTTTAGTTGAGAAAGAAAAAAATGCATGATAATAATCATGATTCAAATAATATAAACTTTGGCTAGCATACTGTTAAATTCTAGATTTTATTTTCCTCACTGTTCCCTCCAATTATGAAAAAAATAAGAAAAATTGCATGACAATTGTTTATCCTGAAGTCATCACATGAAAAGGGAAGTTACAATTGCAGTGCCAGTGAGGAAAATCACGTGTTTAACTTTCTGACATTCATCAAAGCCTGCACTACATTTAGTCATTTCTCACACTAATTTAAACCATTGATTTATTACACAATACCTACACTACTATCAAATCTCTAATTCCATCTACAATAATAGAAAATAGAATGTCATTTAATTAATGAAATATTCATTCGAACTCGGGAGCAGCAAGAGTCGACGTACGTCGCTATTGATAATGGGCGATATTTTCATACGAATCAGGACGGAGTTCAAAATCGGAACATTTTTTCGAGAGAAATTTAAGTTTTAGATTAAGTTAGACTCGGACATTGCTGCATCAGAAGCTTTCTTTCATAAGAGTCATTCAAGATTCAGGACAACATAAAAGAATCAATCTTAACAAAAATGGAAAAACTAAACACTTCTTGATTTCAGAAAATTGGCTATATTTAAACTCTCCAACTAAATCCGTGATTAAAACTGATGAATTACCACACAATGGATT
Organism: Mercurialis annua; assembly: GCF_937616625.2. NCBI lineage: Eukaryota > Viridiplantae > Streptophyta > Magnoliopsida > Malpighiales > Euphorbiaceae > Mercurialis > Mercurialis annua. The sequence continues at coordinate 48,139,773 of NC_065570.1, read as the reverse complement.
GTTGATCATACAACTCAGACTCTAGGGGTGGTCTATTATATGCCATGTTTCATGAAAATAGAAATGTTCATAATGTTGAAATAAAAAATGTCAAATGTCGTAAAACGGCCAAATCTTTTACAAAACTTCTGACCTTTCAATTTTGTCGATTTTGACCAAAAACTGATTATTTAGTTTCACAAAAGTCCTGACCTTTCAATTTTGTCGATTTTGGCAAAAAATAGATTATCTGGTTTTACAAAAATCCTGACCTTTCAATATATGAGCATGCCACGTAGGCGCCACATAGACAAAATTGAAAACAAAATGAGAGTTGACCACAATTGAGACCAAATAATCTGTTTTGGCCAAAATCGACAAAATTGAAAGGTCATGACTTTTGTGAAACTTTTATGAAATGTTTGGCCTTTTTACGATATTTGGCCAATAAAAAATGATGAAAGAGGTTATGGATATAAAATTTTAAAAATGTTACAAAAATAAAGACAAAATACCCGTAAGACTAATTTTTCGTCCATCATAGGATATTTGCAGCACTTATGGGAATAAATGTTCTTGAACGGTAAAGGTTGCTACAACCAGCTCGAACTAAACATGATTTTAGAAGTGACCTCTAGTGTCACATTGATTTCGCTGTGGCATCAGCTGAGAATGGAATTAAGAAAAACCATTTCTAGCTAAAATTATTTCCTTAAATTTATTATACAATTGCGCAGGCGCATACAATACTATTTTTTTGAAAAAATAATTTGTTAAGCGTTAACAAGAATTCAAATTTTTTTCATCTTTTTATAAATCTAACTAATACCTTTAATTTGTAATTGTAGACTAATTTTAAAAATTAAAATTAATTTTAATTTTTTATAAAATTGCTTAACTAATATTTGAAATGATACATTAAAATTTAAGTTTAGTAGCCATGTGTGAAGAACTATATTAAAAAAAACTTCAAAAATATATATAGTATATATATTCTTAATTCACCATTGAAAATCAAATCAAATTATTAATGCAACTAGACTTAAATTAATATTAAATTTCCAAAATTATTTAAATGTCTGGATTTTTATATTTTTTGACAATTTAGCCATGACCTCTTTAGATAATTTAAATGTCTATAAAAAGATAAAATATTCTCAAAATAGACTTAGATAGCAATTTTCCCCCTAAACTTGCAAGCAATGCGCAATTAACACATAAATTAACTTTGTGGACAAATTAGTCATGAACATGCTTATTATGGATAATTAGCCTCATAAAAAAAATTAGCTTAAAATTTGATGGGACAAATTGCCAATTGAGGGACAAATAACTTACAAGTTTAGAGGAAGTAAATTGCGAAATGGGGTATAATATGCAAGTTCATGACTAATTTGCCCATAAAATTATTTTTTGTGTTATTGCCCATTGCTTACAAGTTGAGGGGGCAAATTGCTACTTAAGTCCTCAAAAATACTATGTGAGAGTTTTTTAAAAATAAATACAATTTATACTCTTTTATTTTTGCAAAAATAACTTTTTTAATCTCAAAAATATGATTTTGATTAACTAACGATATACCACCAGGTTACTAACAATATACTAAAAATAATTTATATTTTAAATGCACAGTTTAAATTTATTAAAAAATTATTAACGATATACTAAAAATTATTAACTATAAGTTTATCAATGATTTTGAAGGAGGATAATACTTCTCCAAAAAAAAAAATTAGCTAGGTCTTCCCATTTAGCGATAGTATCTCGAGGCAAATTTTATAATCAATTCTTGATCTTATCTTTCAAAGAGAATGAGAATAAAATGAGATAAATTGCCTCCATTGGTACCCATTCATCTTGAAAGTGTTGCATAATTCCAAGAAGTTGGTAATATGCTCATAAGGATCATCACTAGGCAACCCATTTAATGAGAGATTGTGAATGATCATTTGAATGAACGCTGGCTTGATTTCGAAGTTATTTGCTTTGACGTGAGGTCAATTCCCGTTGTGGCGTCATCAAGAGATGGTAACATGTAATGTTTGAGAGATCTATCTTCCGCCATTGTTTCGAGTTCGGATATGTCAAAATTCAACTCAAAAGTTTCTTATTCGATAGAATACTCAATACGCCGAAGTGCCATTTGTGCGGAGATTTGCTCTTTTTGTTGCTTATTTAGTTTTTTTGCAAGTTTTCTCGATTTCGGAATTAAAAAGGGAATAATTTCTTGTCTCTTGAACTTCGCATAAACTAAAGAGTAACACAAGACCTACAAACTAAAAACACAAAAACACCAAGAGTAAAAACTAAAAATAAAAATAGAAAATAAAAGGTGTCCAAAGCAATAATTAATTTAGCTGTATTGATATAAATATCAATTCCCCGGCAACGGCGCCAAAAATTTGATGCTCAAAATTGCAAGTGTACGATGTCGAATAATCAAGTAATATAATGATAAGTAAAAGTCGAACCCACGAGGAATTGAATTTAGTACCAAAATAGTTAATTAAGAATTATTTGAACTAACAAAGATGAGTAGGGGTGAGCACGGTTCGGTTCGGTTCGGTGTGCACATGGCCAGAACCAAACCAAACCACCCATATAAAATTAAAACTAATAAAACAGAAAATAATAGTCAAAGAAATAAACAATAACGACAAATAACTCATAATATTGCTTTCATATGGATTATCGATACGGATAGATCGAAAATCACTAATCCCGCTTTGATCCAATCGATTCTTCTATCCAAAAATGCCCCGCTTCGATCCAATTGATAAACCCACAAAATAAACACCTTTTCAAGCATAATTTTCCTAATATAAGAAGTATTATCATCAATTACACTTAGAAAAATATTATACAAAATTCACGTATTAAGGCAGAGAAAGTCTTCTCCTGACGGATTTTAGACTCGATCCTCTCGCTGGAAATTTGTCTTCGTTTGTCAATCTTAAGCTCTTGGATTGATACTTATGCCACCCAGCCTCTTTGTTTGAACTATATTCAAACAACCGATTATATCTATCCATTGACTCATTCAAAGAGGATATCCTTCTCATATGAGGAAGTTCAAGTTTCTTCACAGCATCATTATAAGAATGGTTCGCCTCAATATCCTTCAATTTGTTAGAAGAACTAACGTTCTTATCATTTGAAATCGAGGGAATTCTATGGAAGAAAGAATCCATTAACGTGTGATCCTTCTTCTTTTCGTTCCTTCTATGTGTTATTTTCTTATAGCATCTTTCAAATGGCGTATAAATGATTGATGCCAACCGTGTTTATTTTATCCATGAGGTATTTCAGACACAGACGAAGAATTCAAGTCTGATTCATGAGTAACAACGGCTACTTCACCTGACCTTTTTTGTTCTTGGAAGCTTGAAATAAGTATTATGCTATTAATTACTTAGAGCGTAGGGTTCAAATTTATTTTTGTAAAGACAATAGCATCCATAAACTTTTTAAAGCTGATGTTCAGTGGCTTTCCTTTCGAGCTTACAATCTGCATTACATCACCCGCTACCATAACACCAGGGGCGAAGAGAAGCTGAGGCGAGCTGCGGCGGCTTCCCCACTCGTCTGCTGGAAACCTTTAGAGGGCCTCTATTTTTCACGATAACTTTCCACTTTTCGTCGTTGTTGACGCCTTTGATGAAAGGATTAAGCCTGGTGTAGAGAAAAGGAGGAAAAAGATAAGTTAATAAGGTTTTAACTATTAAAACTGTGTATCAAAACGACATGTTTTGGTATTTTCTTAAAATAAAGTTTAAAGCCAAAATGACAAATATGAATTCTTATGGAGACTCATGTGGCGTGGCTTAATGAACCCACTTCATGAATAATCCGTAAAAAAAAATTGATCCTTTATTTTTTTCACAAAGGGGATATGATCACCAACAATACTATTAAATATCTTGCTTGCAATGTTATACTTCAAAACCCGATTACACTCCCCACTACCAATATATATTATCGATATAATGAAAAGTTTTTTTATTTTTCAAGTTGGTCACATGTGACTTATCATACATAATATAATCTTTCTATATACGTTCAACAAATCTGTATTGGTATTTTTTATGGGCAGGTTAAACTATCAGATATGGTTTTTCTTTTACCTCTAGAAAACAATAACAAGACGCTTCACTCAATAACACGGGTGCTATAATCATTAGTTCCGAGAGCTTTTATTTGTTTCTGCTCGAAGCATCGCTATATCAGTTTAGTGGAGAAGGCTGCCAATTTTGAATTTATATAGATACTTCGCTTCCAATTTCGTTGCCTGCCAAATGAAATATGAATTCTTATTTGTAAATTCACTTTAATCTAAATTCTTATATATTGAAAATACATTAAATATAACATCAGTGTTTTTTTTTTCAAACTGCATTATACAATATTGGATCATCATTAGTAGTCTACTGCATGAAATAATATCAAACATTATCAGGGGCGGAGCCAGGCGGCCGCCCGACTAGAATCCGAGGGACCAATTCCCTCCTTCTATGGTCGGCTGGAGTTGAAGCGACAGTCTGCTGGAAGAAGAAAGTGTTACAGCGCTCTTGCAACCCATTTTTTAAATTAAAACATAAGTCGTTTGGCCTTTTAATTTTTAATTTTTTTTAGACAAAACGACTTGAAAAATAATAATAAAAACAACAGATTGCTTACCTCATTACTCGGAACCTTTCTTTTCCATTTTTCAAACCCCAAATTTTTCCTCTCTTCTTTTCTCTTAACAAAATTAAAACCATAAACTAAATAACACAAAATTAAAATTAATTATAACCAAATAAACTTCATAAACCTAAATATTAAAACTCATTATCTTCTCTACTCAAGTATTAAAGGTATTTTATTTTATTTTTATTTTAAATTAATTTCTTAAATTTTATATAAGTTAGTTTGTTTATAAAGCAGTTTAATAATTAGCTTAAATTGTATGTTTTTAGATCATTTACATTGATTTAGCAATGGCAAATAGTGAGTTTTAGAAAACTTCAACAAGTATGTATCTTATAGTTATTGTTATTTTATTTATATTTTTGATACTAAATGAACTGATTGGTTAAAACAAATTTATTGGGGAATCAATATTAGTAAATCGGTGAATTATTATTAGTAAATTAGTAAATTAATATTAGTGAATTTGTGAATACTAATAAATTTGTAAATTAATAATTGATGAAACTTATTGCATAATTAACTTGATGAATTAGTAAATTAATAAAACTTTTTGTGTTAATTTTTATTAGATAAATCAAGAAGTAAAAATATAATGACTTTTTTTAAACCTAAAAATCTCGTCTCAAGTACGTCATCATCTTCATACGTAACTAGTATTACTTCACCAAAAAGAAATCATGTCGAGTTTAATTCCAATGAACTTATTTTTGATCCTAGGATTCCGTTATGTATTGAAAATTATGATGTGAAAATTAGAGATCAAGTTAGAAGATAGTACTTATTAAAGGGTCCGTGTCAATCTTATGGTCATGATTCTCCATAAAAAAAGACATGAGGAGTTTTCAAGAAGCATGGTTTAAGAAGTTAATGTGGTTAAAAAGAGTGTAGAAAAAGACATAGCTTTTTGTTTGTATTGTTATCTATTTGCTTGTCCAATTTTAAGGAGTGAGACTTTTACAAGAAAATGATTTTAACAACTAGAAAAATGCAATAAAAACTTTTAATGACCATGTTGGTGTACTGAGAAGTGTCCATAATGATATTAGACGTCTTTGTGAGGATTTTTAAAAATAACGTACTCAAAGTCATCAATTGGAAAATGCTTATCGAACTCATTTGACAACAGAGCGTTAAAAGTTGTTCGCATTATTCTATGGCAAGGTCTAGCATTTTGAGTTCATAAAGAGTCTTCTAGCTCTTTGTAAAGGGGGAAATTTATTGAGATATGGACATGGTATGCCAATAAGGATGAAGATCTAAGAAATGTGATAGGTGATAATTCTCATAGCAATAATCAAATGACTGTCTCCCAAAATTCAAAAGGAATTAGCTAGTTCCTGTCTCTCACAAGTAAGATTACTCATGCTCCTGAACTTGGAGATAGTAAATTCTCCTTATTAGTAAAAGAGAAAATGACAGTGATTTTAAGGTATGTGAATAAGAAAGGTGAAATAATTGAACGATTTCTTGCCATTGAGCAATGTTAGTGACACTTCTGCAAATTCATTAAAAGCTTCTTTGGATATATTGTTTGCTCGTCATGGTTTATCCATGTCTAGATTGCGAGGTTAAGCATATGATAGAGCATATAACATGAGTGGAAAGTTTAATGGGCTGAAGGCACTTATTTAACGAGATAATCCTTTTGCCTTTTATGTTTATTGATTTGCCAGCAGTTGGTGGTTGTTTCTGTTAAAAAAATATTTTGGTTGTTGATGACTTTTTTAATTACATCAGTATGGTTTTCAACATTGTTGGTATTTATTGCTAAAGAAGAGAGACATTACACAAAAGCCATCAAGATGGAATTTTAGAGAAATTAGAGAATGGTGAGATCTTACAAGGAGAGGGTTGCAGCAAGAGACTAATCTTGCAAGACCAGATGATACCCGTTGGGGTTCGCATTATTTCACTCTTATTTGTTTGTTATCTATGTGGGTTTAAGTCTTACATGTACTTGAAAAAGTTTGTGAAGATGGAAATGACTCGGAACATAGTGGCACAATAAGTAGCTTGATTCAACAGATGAAAACCTTTCAGGTTGAATATGTTGGTGCCCAATAACATTCACATGTTGCTCTTCTATATGATTTATTTCCGAAACCTGCTGATTTATACCCAAAACCTAGTCAGTTATGTACTCTATATTATGCTGAAAAATGACCTTCTACAAGTCTGGATTTTCAAGAGATTTTTGTTCAAACTAGTCAGCTTCAGTTTGCTCAATCTCTTACATTCCCACTGTGATTTGCTCTTGAAATTCCAGCTCTCTGATCGACTGCAATGGAGATGATAATCTGACCATAAACTGCTACAGAGACTCATTGTAAATAGACTGATCCTCTTGAAGAACATTAAGAGAAGTTTCAGCAAGTAATTACTCCTCATTTGCTAATTCTCCTCTATAACCTTCCAACAAAGATGGAATCCCATCAACCCTAACCTTTGAACTCACCTCCAAACCACCCTTTGACATAGGTATTGTATTGCTTTTAATTTTAATGGCCTTGTATTAAAAAAAAAATTGTCTTGCACTTATTTGTGGTTTAGTTAATCCACAATATTCTATATCCAAAAAAAAAAATCAATATATAACACTTTTATTTAATTTTTTTAATATTTATATATTTTTATTTGAGATGTCGCCCTCCCTCGTTTATAATCATGGTTCCGCCCCTAAACATTATATTTGCATAACCCTTACTCACCACATAAACATTTTGCATATTGTGTTCATCTCACTTTTATTTGACTAAGAGGCATTAATTTTAGCAAGAAAATGAAAATCACATAATTTAAATTTCTCATGTGTTACAAAATTAACCATCTTTTTCCAAATTGAAAGAATCAATTTTAAAAAACATGATAATTCCCCAATTTTTTTGACTTTTTTTAGTTCATAGACTCCCAAAACATTACAATGATATACCAATGGGAGTTGGTCCAAGTGGTAAGCGGCTTGGTATCGCTTAAGCAAGATCTCGAGTTCGAGTCCTTGTAAATGCAGAAAATTCCCACTGGCAGACTCACCCACCATATCAGGTGCGCGACGCGGGTCGGATCCGGATTAGTCAGAGCGAAGCCTTGGAAACCGAATGGGCTTACAAAGAAAAAAAAACATTACAATGATATAATCGAGTTTAAAAGCGAAGGTTTTAAAAATATCAAAAAAGCAGCACAACTCAATGAAATCATGACTAAAATAAGGTATCTTTAAAAACTTAATACTAACCTCTTTGAGAAGCTACAAAGAGTCATTAACCAAGACTTTTAACTCATTTTACCTAAAGTATCTATCTTTACCTAAACTAACATATTTTAGCGCCAAAACAACACATTCTATAACAATCTTTTTATTGTTTTAATAAAAAGCAGTTACAACATCCTCTAGATTTATGTTTTAGATATTTTTAATGACTAGTGTCGCTTTACGAGATTCACACGTGGTCCGTAATGTGACTCGTCAAATTATTAAATAATATTTGAAATAATAGTTAATTAGGAATAGTTTATCTTATTTAATATTTTAGATGATTATTTTAATAGATTAACAATTTTAATTGATACTCAAATTTTATTATTATAGAGAATTTAAATAGAAGATATCAAATAATAATTAAATTAGTAATTTATTAAAAGTAGTTTATCTTATTTAAAATTCTATATGATTAAAAAATAATTAAAATAATAATTATTAAATATTTAAAATAGTCTATTTCAGTTAGTATTCTAGACAATTATCTTAACATAAAAGTTTATTTTAGTTATTACTCTGACTTTAATAATTAACTTAACATAGTAGTTTATTTAAGTTAGTACTCTAACTTTAATAATAATCTTAACGTAATAGTTTATTTTAGTTAGTACTCTAATTTTTATAATTATTTTAATAGTTTTTAATTAATAATTATATTTTGTAAAGTGAAAAGACATTAACGTAAATGTGTCTCCTCCCCATCCATGCTTTTATATATAGTATAGATTAGTATTTTAATTTTTATAATTGTTTTAATAGTTTTTAATTAATAATAATATTTTATAAAGTGAAAAGAATATTAACGTAAATGCCCCCCCCCTCCCATCTGTGCTTTTATATATAGTATAGATAGATATAATACGTAAAAAAATTACATAGCATAAAACTTACAAATAATACTCACAAGAATACTAAAATCAAAACATAATTTGATATAAATAATATAAAAATAAAGGCCTAATTATTTAAAAAAACCTCACCTTGTAATATTTTTTCGTTTATACCATGACCTAGGAAAAAGTTCATTTGTACCCTTTTTTTGATTTTTCGTTTTCAACTCTACCCTAAAGCACTAAATTGAACTGTTTTTATTTAGAAAAAAGCTTAAAATAATCCTTCATTTTTTAACTTATTTGTATTTTTTCAAATAGAAAAAAGATGACATAACCCTTCTATTTAATTATTTTTAATGTTTTCATCCTTTAATTAATTAAATTGTCAAAAAATAAAATTTTGGGGTACAATTGAAAACGAAAAATCAAAAAAAGGGTACAAATGAACTTTTTCCTAGGTCAGGGTATAAACGAAAAAATGTTTCAAGGTGGGGTTTTTTTAAGTAATTAGGCCAAAAATAAAATATTAGTACTATATTTTTGTTCTACAAAATTTTAAATTTCTACTATTTTATAAAAGTAAGCATTATTCGAAGATGTTTTAATAATTGAAATTGTTAAGCATATAGATCAGAAATATCTACACTCATAAGAGTCATTCCAATTCAGAAAAAGAGAACAAAAAGTTTCAATCTTTATAAAAACAGAAAAGCAAACCACTTCTTGATTACAGAAAATTGGCTCTACTTCTTAAGTCTGTCAGAGCTACATTTAGAATCTTCAACTAATTCTATGTTGTTTAACAGTTAAGGTTGCTGCAACCAGCTTGTACCAAAATTCCAGCAATGTTGATTAGTTCACAGCTGCATTGATAAATCCTTGCTCTTCTTTACCATTTTCATTGAGTAGCAGTTCCGGAAATTTTCGAGCAACGTATGGATGGACAAGGTTTTTGTTTGAATCACTGGCTATCAGGATCACCGGAGCCTTTCTTGTTCCATCCACCAGAGCCAGCTTTCCTCTCTACTCGCTTTCTCTTGTTTCTTGGAAATTGGAAATCTGAGGCTAAACATGATTTTAGAATCGATTCCTCTGGTGTAACGGTGGATTTTGTTATGGGATCGGATCCTGAGGATGAAATCGGACAGGGGTTGAGGGTTTCTGCTTCATGTCCTATCTCCGGTTCCTGATGCTCCTCAAGAAGTTGAGCGCTTGTCGCTACGAAAGTGCCTCTTTCTCCGTCGGCTGTTTCAGTATGTACCAGCACATTATCCACAATCTACCAAATGCAAAAATTTACATTACAGAAAACCAACTGAAGTTATTAAAGAAAACAAGATCATCTAACCAGCCATAGATTTGAATTTTAGTGCTCTCGACTTGATTAAAAAGGAAAAACGTATGCAAGCATGCAACAATTTTTTCATATTTCTACTACAATTAGGGAAATATGCTATAAAAGCTCAACGAAAAAGTTTCATGCCATCCGTTTCAGAAATTAGCAGTTATGATAATATCTTACATATTCGCATGAATCTCCGATTTGTGGCTGATGTGACGTAACATCAGCAGCAGACAACATTCCTACGGTGCTTTCAATTATATCAGGTACGTGAATAGCCTCTCCATAACCTAAAATTTCACTATCAGGCAAAACCAAGTCTCCAAAGTCATATTCGGAGATATGCTGAGTTTCATTATGCATAGCTCCTACTGAAATTGTTTCTCCATTGCCGGCGGATAATGTAGGGCTAGGAGCAGAACTAGTCTGCCCATCACAGGGTGAGAGAAGGCTTAAATTCTCATAGGACGAAAATTTATCAGCATTTTTTGATATCACCAAGTCGAGTTGATTCTTCAGTTTTTGAATCCGAGTTTGCACTATTTCAATTTTCCGAAGGACTTGCTCCGAGGATTTATCACCACCTCGAAACTCGAAAGACAATTGATCCCCAAAGTTATCATTGCAATCAGCATGTCGTTCTGTCGCTGCTGTTTTACAATTATTTACAAAATAAATAGCAGTCAATGACAGATTAATGCAAATTTATTTAAGAATCTAATTGAAATGATGACAGGGATAAACTTCAGAATATGCTGTGGAAACATCAAGCTGGACGCAGATAAGAATCCTTGAGGGTTACAACACGAAAGACTGAGCAAGCGTTTTGCAATTCTAGAAACTGGCTGCTAAACTGATTCCAGAATAGTTGACTGTATCATAAAATAGAAAGCAAATCAAGAATATAGCAGTAATTATTACCTGCATTATCAAAATCATCAATCATAGAACTTCCATCTGGATTGGATCTCTTGCTTTCTGTGATTGTTCATGAAGTGAATTTTAAGAACATAGAACGGGAAGAGATGTAGAGCTAATAACCTTAATCACAATATGCATGTACAAAGAAGAAGCATATACCAATATAAGAAAAGAGGCTATGCTGTGACACATATACTGTTGTATCAGTTTTTTCTTCAATTCTCTTTCGCTTCCTCCTCTTTCTGGCCCATCTTCGATAACATTGATTTGAAAATGGCGACAACTTTGAACAAAACCCATCATATGGAGTTTGATAGATTTGTTTTCTCTCTTCATAGACTGCAAGCTCGCGAGCATATTTTAATGCTCGCGACTCGACTTCCTTAATCTTCAATTCTGTCCATTTGCACCGCCAACTCATAGGACGTATAAAGCTCCTCCAATGATTTGTTAACTTCTTCTTCCTGGTCGAAGCAACGGAAGTTTAATAGCATTGTTTACAATCTGAATTCCAAATTTGTGGAATGAGGAAAACACGAAGAGAGACACTAACTTCAGATAGCTAGTAAGTGAAGGGAAGTCGTGCAAATAAAGTCGGAGGGATGCAAGTTACTACGTTAAGGTTAGAGATGATATCAAGTGTAGAATAATACACTAGATGTACGTGCTAGAGTGCGTGTCTAAGTGATGAACACCTCTTGATTATCCAATTAATATGCTGCTGGCCTATATAATTGATAACTTACTGGCCTTAAGGCCGTACTCTTCTAAGTTGCACGCATTTGAAGACATAAATGACAGCTTTCATTCTATAGTTTCTTTACATGTTGACAATTTTCAAACTACTGACTTCAAATTCCGAAACAAGGAATACAAAGATTTGAAATTAATAATCGAGTAAACGAAAGAAGTACTGCAAGTTGTAATAAAATATGACAAGGAAACAGCAAGAGGAGCAGAATATAATAGAGTACAGGATATATAATTAGGCAAAATTAATGATTTTTTAAAAAAAATCTATAAGAAGTTCCACAGCAAAAGTATTACAAATTAAATATATAAAAAGACAAATAAGTTTTAATAAGGCAAGAATAAATACACAAGGACTAGATTTCCTCCTAGGCTAACTAATGTCGAAATATAAACTACACCAGAGAGTAGAGACAAAACTATACGCATTCAAACTTAGCCAGCAAAATTTAAACAACAATCATCGTGTATCTATAGATAAAAAGAGGAAATATAAGCCCTCAGCTCTCAACCATACACCACTAAAGAAGTTGGTCACTATAGTGAAGTAGCAACACCAAAATTAGTTCAGTGCACTCCCATAAACAAACACACCATAAAGACTTGAAATGCTTGTCTAGTAGCAGTGGTAGGACATAAGTTTGAGTATATGATTTTAAGTCACCTACCTTTTCATCAGAGTAATTTACTGCATCCCAATTTCATGTAATGACGTGAATCAGCAGGAAGTCCTCTAAATAGCTAATCACATACACTATAAAGCATATTTTGACCCTACAGTGTCATAGATCAGAATTTTTTCCCCATTCCATCCAGTAAAATATATTTTACTTAAAGTGAAATTGTAAATAATCAGATATCTCACACACATGCAAAGAGGACAATATAGAAAACACACCTTGTTTGAAAGGTGCTATTGAATGCATCATATGGGGATGCCAAATCGCTGTCACCAAAAAATTGTGATTCCACTTCATTTTCACTTAGGCCAGAAAATTTCTCTGTATCAGAGAGAGTGTCGGCAAATGAACTTGAATATTCAGTTGCATCTGGATCTTCAGCTTCAGCTGATTTGATGTCATTGATGTTTTTAGATGCAATTATGTCAACTTCTACATCCTCAGGGTCCTTTTGCTTGCTTTTTTCATTCAGCAGAGTACTTCGAACATTAAATACTTTTTCGTCATTATCTACACACCCTGAACCTATGCCATCTGATTTTACCACAATGTTTCCATAATTTGTATCAACTTCAACTTTTATAGAATGTTGTTTTTTGTTATCTAGATCAATATCCATTAATGGCTGAGCAGGAGCCACGGAACAAACTGAACCAAAAGTAATTGATACCCATCAAGCGCTCCAACTTATAGCAATGCTGGAAAAAAGTGAATGCATTAGTGGTTACAGAATTAGAAATATTTATTCAAATCCAAAGATAAAGATTGAAGCAGTAGAATAATAACATTGCAAAAACGTATACAACAAGTATAAGATAATATGTAATCCAAATCTTAGATAACTATACATTAATCTAAGAAAATCTATTGGAAATTTGAGGAAAATCATTAGCAAGTATTCTTGCGCCGTACTAGCAAAAAACGTATAGATAAAAAAATTACTTATATCTTCTAGAAAATGATTCTTATGATTTACTTGGAAAAAAATTAAAGGGAAGGCTTCATATGTAGAAAACAATCCAATGGTGAAGTCATCCTCCATAACAAATTGGCCATGTTATTGTAAAAAGAAAAAATTCACCAATTATTCTGCATTCCTAAAACTAGTCCCAAGCTAACATCCTATTGAAAGATTTGTGAGCTATTAAAAGATAATGTTCTAGGTTGCTAAAGTTAAAACACTTATAGTAATGCTTAGACAACACATAGCTTCATGTCAAATGAAACTAAAGAATTAGTTTAAGAGTATTCAACAGAAGAGCATAGTTTTTTTCCATGATTTATGAGAAATTTATAGGAAATGGAAAATGAAATAACCATTGTTAACTACAGAAATTCCAAAAGGACACTCCTTTTGCACAATTTGGCTGCCATGCTATAAGGCCAGAGCATAATGGAGAAATATTTTCCCATGGCCCTACCGCGCCCAATTTATCCTCAACTACTGAAGTATTTCAGTTGAGGAAAAGAAGGGCTACCTTGAAACTAATGAAACAGTTTCCAAACATTGAGCAAGTTCAGAACAAAGATGTAGTTTGGGACAATCATAGTAGGAGCACAGCATTAGCATATTACAGAGACAGCATTTCCTTTTTCTTACAGGTATAATTCCAAGAGAAGCAAGATTGATTCTCCAGGAGAAATAAGCCGTGTTAAACATAGAATTCAGGTAACACGACCCAGCCTTATGTGCCATTAAGACGAAAGAAGTGTCATATTTGACAAATATTTTTTGGAATATGCAGCTGAAACTCGTAAATAACGGAAAGAGCCCTTCAATTCCACAACTGCTTTCGTTCATCACATAGAATGTTTGACCCTATACGCAAAAGCACACATGTATGCACAAATTAGGACAAAACCGCAGTCTCTAAATATTACACTATTTAAGACTGCTTTAATTGAGCTTCAAGCTCATGTCCACAATTTAACAAAAACCAAAACTCACAACAAAATTTCACCACAAACATGCCACACAACAAGATTCAACCTTTGTACATTATATCAACAATTCAGACAGAATGGCCACTAATTTGACAACAGAACCCAGTAGCCAAATAGTCAAGAGTTGAATTACACATGCAGAACAAGAAAAAGATAAAGTTGAAAGAAACCCTTCCACCAATTATTTTTTTCTATATATATATAATAAGAACGGAATTGAACCCACAAACTTAACAAAACGCTCGCCATCGCTTATACCATTTGAGCTATAGCTCGTCGCTCAAATTACAAATTAGCTACAGCCCATCAAAAAACTTATAAAAACATTAGGATCATCTCATAAAAGTTGACATGCATTTGAATTTATAACAAAAACAACAAGAAAAAAAAACATCCATTAAAGCTAGCTACACAAAAACAAGAGGTGAAGCTGAGCAACAAAGCTAGCTATAAGCTGTACAGACATTAAAGAACTGAAGAGAAGCTGAAGAATTTAGGAATACATAAAATTTACCAGTGGTTAAGGAAGATTGAAGTTGGTTGTTGATGAGCAGAGTGTCAGTGCGGCGAAGAAGGGAAGTTAACGTTGTTATGTGTTATATACAAAACCTAAAAGCAGTTATATGCCTACTTCACTTCCCGCTTTTGTTTTCTACTTCCCACGTGTCTCTTTTTTATTTGTTTTCACCTTTTTTGCCTCTCTCCCATTGGTTCTTTTCTTTTTTAAATTGATGGCAAATAAGTATTACTAATCCGAAATTATTTATATAACATTTTTATCGAATCTATTATTTATTTTTTTCGAATATTCTCTTCTCCCATAAAAATAAGAAAATGTCTACTCTTACAAAAATTTCAAAATTTATTTATTATAATAATCTTACTATATCTTTAAATTTGTTAAAAATGAATATGTATTCAGTTGTATATCTAATGCTTATATAATAAAATTATAATGGTATTTTAATAATTTTATTTTTAATTAAATATTATATGTAGCAACTATCTTTATTTTTTTTATAGAATAAAAAAGTATTATCTTCTTCTCATTTTAAAATTTTTATTTTTCTGTTTTGAGATGTCTCATTTTAAAAGTATCATTTAGATTTTTAAAATAATTTTATAAATGTTCTTTTTTATTCTTCCTTTTTAATCATTTTTAAAATAATTTTATGAACAATTTCACTATCATTAATATGGATAGAGTAAAAAAAATCTTAACTGATGGATACACCACCAGAATAGTACACAAGACCCACACAGGTGGCGTTGGTCACTGACTTAGAGACAAGCCTGAAGTCACTGACTTATAGACGAGTCCGAACTTACTGACTCAGTACCGTACGCAGTGTTACCAGAAGACTAGATAACTTATCCTGTGAAATCAGGGATAAGGACGGATTTTACCTAATCTTAACAAGAAGATGAACTCAAATCAGTAACAAGATTTATACTACAACGCAATGACTATCTATTATATATTAATAGATCTAGGTCAGGTAAAGGACACCTTTTACTACTCATATTCATCAGTTCAGTCTATCTGACTTAGGTATCGGAGGGTATTCGAGCCAACACCGGCTCGAATCCTTCTAACCTATCTTTTCTGTGTAGATTGAAGATCACGCTCAGACCGGCCACATCAAGACCTGATCCAACATCACCGGAACCATCATTTGGCGCCGTCTGTGGGAACGATAATTCGTTCTTGAATAAATTTAATTTTGGTTCTCGGTGACAGACAACCATAAAAAAAGATTGGAAGTCATGAGTGAAAATCAACAAATTAGAGCATAAGTGGCTATCAAAAGTAATATATGAAGCTGTCGAATCAGAAAGTTTAGTTCATCCAAACTTCTTCATCTCCCTATGTCATAGAAGGAATAGTTACCGTGTGCCAGACGCAGACACCAGTGTAACATACAAAAACAAACAAATAAGTTTTTCCTTTAATATCACTAGTATTCAAAGTGACAATCTTATGATGCTTGTAAGATTACGTTTAATTGTATCGATATTATAGATCTACTAAATTATAAATATTGAAGTAACGGAATCAAAAAAAACATTACTTTATTATATTTGGCGTTAAACTTTACTTGTTGAATCATTTTTACTGAAGTTTGCAATGATTGAAATGCTGCTTAATGGAATTTTAGAAGAGAAACTATTGTGAAAGACAAACTACTGTGACAGTCGGAAGAGAAACTATTGTGAAAGACAAACTACTGTGACAGTCGGAAGAGAAACTACTGTGACACTCGGAAGAGAAACTACTGTGACACTCGGAAGAGAAACAATTGTACCAGTCGTAGAAGGAAAAAATGCACCAATAAAAAAAATTGGAGGCAAATGATCCCAAATGAAGATGTAGATTGACGAATAGCCCCAGGCGCAGACGCAGATCCTAGGCGCAGACGCAAAGATGTTACAAAAAGAACCGACATACGAGTAATCCCAGGAACAAATGTAAATTGACGAAGTCCCAGGCGTAGACGCAGATCCTAGGCTCAGACGTAGAGATGATATGAAAAGAACCAACGGACGAGTAATCCCAGGCATAGATGTAGATTGACGAAGTCCCAAGAATAGACGTAGTTTCTAGGCGCATACGCAGATCCCAGGCGCAGACAGACCTGAATATTTTATTAGACGAGAATTGTTCGTGGATCAATTACTACTCGATGTGTTAGTCTTTGACGTGATATTAGGAATGGACTGGCTAGCACGACGCGAATGTGGATTATCGGAAGAAGATAGTGACGTTCCATGCTCTTGGAACCGAACTAATCTCAATTCAGGGCAAGAAGTCAGAAACCCCAACAAGTATAGTGTCGGCTATGAAAGTGCGGCGGATGTTGAATAAAGGATGTCAATGATTTTTAGCCATAGTACGGTATGTTAAGAAGAAAATAAGTAATGTGTATGAGGTATGGTGGGTATCTTAGTACCCCGATGTTTTTTCAGTAGAATTTCTTGGACTACCACCAGACAAAGAGATTAAATTTTGTATTGATCTTATTCCTGATACCTATCCAATATCAATACCTCCATATCGGATGGCATCAACAGAATTGAAAGAGACAAAAGATCAATTGGAGGCATTACTTGATCGTGGATTCATTCGACCGAGTGTATCGCCTTGGGGTGCACAAGTGTTATTTGTAGAGAAGAAGGATGAATTGCTGTGACCCTGTATAGATTACAGACAGCTTAATAAAGACAAGATAAAAACAAATACCCTTTGCCCAGAATTGATGACTTGTTTGAGCAATGGCAAGGAGCAAAGTGCTTCTCGAAAATTGATTTGAGATCAGGGTATCATAGTTAAAGATGAGAAAGGATGATATTTCAAAGACTAAATTCAGAACTAGATACGGTCATTACGAGTTTCTAGTTATGTCATTTGAATTGACGAATGCACCCGCAACTTTCATGGATTTGATAAATCAAATTTTTAAGCCGTTTATAGATCATTTTGTGATAGTGTTTATAGATGACATTCTGATTTATTCGTGCACGGAGGAAGATCATGCTCAACACTTACGGATAGTATTACAAACTTTGAAAGACCATCAGCTTTTTGCCAACTTTTCAAAATGTGAATTCTGGCTGAAAGAAGTAGCATTTTTTGGACATGTTGTATCTCAGAGTGGAATTAAGGTTGACCCAAAGAAGATTGAAGTTGTAATGGAGTGGAAAAGACCAAGTCCAGTGACGGATATTCCTAGTTTGTTAGGATTAGCTGGTTATTATGCATGATTTGTGCAGGACTTTTGGAAAAATTTTGCATCATTAACCGAGCTAACTCAGAAAAATGCAAAGTTTATCTAGACAGATCAGTACGAGGCAAGTTTCTAGAAGTTGAAGGAATGTTTAACAACAGATCAGATTTTGGCATTACCAGAAGGTAGACTTATAGTCTATTATGATGCATCTAGAATTACGTTAGGATGTGTGCTAATGCAACATGGTTGATAATAGATTACGCCTCTCAACAGTTGAAAAGGCATGAAGTCAATTATCAAACTCATGATCTAGAGCTTGCAACAGTAATTTTTGCATTGAATCCGGAGACATTATTTATATGAAGCAACATGCGAAATATTCACTGATCACAAAATTCTGAAGTACATATTTGATCAGCGGGATTTAAATCTCAGACAAACGAGGTGCATGGAATTGCTAAAGGATTATGATTGTAAGATACAATATCATCCTAATAAAGATAATGTGGTAACATATGTGTAAGTAGAAAATCAGCAGGAAGCTTAGCGCATGTTACTACAATTGAAAAGCAACTGTTGATTAAAGAAGTACATTCATTAAGTGAACAAGGACATCAGTTGGAAGTCTCATATCTTAGAAGTTTATTGGGTCAGATGACGATCAAAGAAATATTGAATGATCAAATTAAAGAATTACAGACAAAGGATCCTCAACTAAAGCATGTGATTGATGAAGTATAGAAAGGAGACATTTCATAATTTATAATGGAAAATAAAGTGTTGAAATTTAGTGATAGGATAAGGGTGAGTATCGGTCGGTTCGGTTCATTTGGAAACATTTCACGTTTTTTTGGTTTTCGGTTTGGAAAATTTTCAAACCAAACCGAACTTTTAGTTTAAAGGCAAAAAACCTTAACCGTACCAAACAAAAAAATTCAGTACGAAACGGTTCGGTTACAACCAAATTTGTTTTTTTTTTCATTTTTTATATTAAAATTAATTCAAATGTTAAATAATTAGTGTCACGGCCCAAAACTATTGAGCCGCAACCGGCGCTAGGGAACGGGAGTGGTAGCTCCGGAACCCGTAGCAAGCCTAACATCACAATTTATTTTCCGCAAATATAATATAAACAAATAACAACAAACAACGGAAGCAAATATACATATATATAACATATAACCAAATATGTACACTAACTGTTTCAAAACCTCGCGGGCTCTAGTTACTGTACCCTGTACGAACTGGCCTCGCGGTACTATATACATCAGTTAGTGTTTCAAACATCTCACCGGCATCTGGGGCCGTGGATCATATACTAAACACGTAGCCTATCAAAATGCATATAAACAATAACAGCAGTTAATATATACAATCAAAATGAACTGCTGACTAGGCTACTATACCATTGACACAGGACCACTACTGCAACACTCAGAAGTCAGAAACTAACATATACAGCTGACTTCTGGACTTCAAAATTGGCTTCTAGCTAGGTCCACAAGCTAAGCACCTGAAAGACATCAAAGGTGAGGGGTCAGTATTTGAGAAATACTGAGTGAGTTGACATTTACTAACAGTATTAATATAAAAACATAGCATCGCATCTCAAGAAAATATTAATATAAAATATATAACCATGTATTTGATCCGTGTGAAACTAATATCCTAGCATGCGACACATCTCTTGAATAATCATATATCATTCAACCCAATCGTAAATATCAATTGCGAGTCCAACTCGCTGGTGGCCCAGCCACTAGATACGGGGACTTCCAGGCTACACCGTAGCCGAGTTCACACTCGTATCGAAATCATATACCCAATCGTAAATTTCATATTCATCAACAGCTCCCAGCTGTGTCAAGTCATTTCTCAATGCAAACATACTAGACCGACTCGATACTGGTGATCACACAGCCTATTGACACCCAATAGGTAGCTAGTTTCTTCGGATCGCATACTAGTTCTCGCATATAGAAATTAAATAAACATATAACATCCAATCAATTGTATATAGTGCGATGCGTGAAAACAATATATATAATTTCATAAAATAATTTCAATATATATAATACATGAAAGTAAAAGTACAACTCACAGTGACCGGAATCCAAGAAATGATATGATCGATCTGATAATACGCTCTCGCTAGTCCACCTCTATTGACTTCACTACTTGCTGACACGTCTGATAAATCGTTAATAGTTAGACGTGATTCTCGCATTCTTATACGTATAATACTTTTAAGTTTTATGATTTAGTTTCATTTTATACTTGTTTACGTATTCAATAACTTTAGTCGTATAAACGATTTAGCGAATACTATTTCTCATAATTGAGAATTGCTTAACGTCCTTGACGTTTTCCATTATTGTTATTTATCTAAAACGTCGAGCTAATCTCGAGATTAATGATTCTCAAAGTCCGAAACCCGTCCTTTAGAGTCAAATTACTCAAAACGTCGAATGCCTAGATCAATTTCAGTTTGTATTTGCGTGGGGGCGAGTTGGGGTGCACGGGTGTGCGTTTTGGTGGGTGCACGATCGTGCAACTGAGTACACGTTCGTGCACCTCAGGGGTACACGTTCGTGTACTTATTGTACACGTTCGTGTACCATGAGAAGTACACGTTCGTGTACTTCAGTACACGATCGTGTACCTTGCTAGGTGCACGTTCGTGTACATCAGTACACGTTCGTGCACACGTGGTACACGGTCGTGTACCACGTGCACAGTCCCGGAAATGCGATTTTCGTGGTTTTTCCTCCATTCCGACATGCTTCACACACCCACACTCAATACCCATATCTCGGTTTCTTCAAAAACGCCATAATAAACCCAAAAACGTCAAATTCAATCCAAAATCATAATCTCATGAAAACAGCCCACAAAACCATAGTTTTCATGCCAAAACCCGACCTCTTACCTTAATTTGATGGCCGGAGGTGATAGAGCTTTCGGTTCTGAAGAAATCGCCGCTTGAATCGCTCGAATCGGACGTCGAACGGAGAAACGGCGGCGAAACGACGGAAATCGATCGGAAATCTCTCAATCTCTCTGGACGCTTCCTGATTCTCAAATTCATATTTTCATTTCATATATAATCCGGCTAAAGTGCCACTTTGGTCCTTGTTCTTTTTGCTTACTATCATTTATCCTGTAAACTTTTCAATCATACGATTTAGTCCATAGCTAAATCGTTAACCTCTTTTATTACGACTTATACGTGTTATTTATATTTGATAAATAATACGAAGCTCGATATTAGCACTTTCCCGTCAAAATCCAATATTTCTATTTTCGACACAAAGTGGCTAAATTACCACTTTGATCCCTATACCTTATTTTAGACTTTTCTCATCATTTTTCCATTAAATTCCAATTCCAACTTTTTAGAATTAAAATATAATATAAGGTTTCTTCATAATAACCTTTTCTAAAACCGACCTGCTAAAACTTATTTACCGGGAAAACTTTCCAATATTGCCACTTCTGCGACTCAAAACTGGACACGTGGTCCAATTAGCTAGTTAAATATTTTGGGGTATTACAATTAGGTTCTAATAAAATTATATATATGTTTAAATAACAATTATCAATTCATATATCAACAATAATTAAGCTATAAAGATAAAAAAAACATATAAATATAAGTATAAGTATATATGTGTATTATTTTTTAAAAAAATTACATATTTTATATTAAATATTGGTTCATTCGGTTTTTCGGTTTTCAAAATACCCAAACCGAACACCGAACACCAAACTTTACCTATAGTAGGAACCAAACCAAACCATTTTCACTGAAAAACAAAACCAAACAACAAAGTTCAGTTCGGTTTGGTTTTTCGGTCTGATTCGGTTCTTACTCAGCCCTATGTGAGGATATGCATACCAAATATACAGGAGTTAAGACAAAAAACAATATGACAAAAGCGCATGCATCTATGTATAGTGTTCATCCTGGTTATACCAAGATGTACTCTGATGTTAAACAAATGTATTGGTGGAGCGGTATAAAGCGAGACATAACAGAGTTTATTGCAAAGTGTCAGCAAGTTAGGTTAGAGCATCAACGACCATTCGGATTTTTGTAACCGTTGCCTATTGCAGAATGGAAATGGGAACGGATAACGAAGACCTATCAATCTTTCAGATTGTATTTTCGGGACATTGGTACCACTGGAACTCTTTTGTTTTTTTTTTTTTGCTTTTCTTTTTGGGCCTATTATTTTTGCCCCAGTCTCTTTTATGTGTTCAACTTGGCAGGCCTTCAACTCATTCGGATTCCTGGTTGCAACTATGAACTTATTTGATTGGCATTTCATATGCATTGGAACTCTGTCGTAGTCTGCTTCTTTTGTCTTGAGAGCCATTGGACTGGCCGTTCATGTCATTTTGTATGCGAATCTCGAAATTCTTGATTCTGCCTTCGATCTGAATGTTGTATCAGTTGAGCTTTTCCTTGCAAATATCATAATGTTCGGTGGATGTCTTGTATTTGACTAACTTCTGAATTTCTAGTCTGAGTATGTTGCATCGATCGATATTATTCCCCCGAGCTTGGCAGGATGTGCGGCATTAGTGGTCATCTAATATGATGAAGTCGTCGTTTGTCAACTGGCTTTGACAAGTTTACTTTTGAAAGTCTATGAAGGTACTGGTAATCCCCTCTTGATTCATTCTGGAATGCATTTCTTGGATAGTCCATGTTGATCTTGACTGCAGATGATACCTCTTTGGTTGATTTTGACATACTAGTTGAACCGTAATTGGCATTTCTGATGTTCTATCTGAGTTGATTGATCTAAAAATTCTACTGGATGAAGATCTTCTGGAAGGAAAGTTTTTCATGAATCCTTTTGACTATCTGTATTGTCGACTTTGGAGTTGTAAAAGACTTTCTTAACCTTTTTCTGATCCTTCGGTTGTCTGGATCGCCGATGCTGGAGTCATGGAAGACTTGGTAGAAACTCTTTTTCTTATTCGTCGACTATCTGGATCATCGATGTTGGAATCGTAGTAGAATTGATAGAATCGTTTTATAATTTGTTAGTTGTCTGAATCGTCGATGTTGGAGTCGTAGTAGACTTGATAAAACCGTTTTCTGATTTTTCGGTTGTCCAGATCGCCGATGTTGGAGTAATGGAAGACTTGATAGTTTTGTCTGATCCTCTGGCTTTCTAGATCGCCGACACTAGAGTCGTGGATATAACCTTTTTCTGATCCTTCGGCTATCTAGGTCACCAATAATGGAGTTATGGAAGACTTGATAGAACCATTTTTTGATTCATTGGGTTGGTTGCTTGATATTCTAGATGTTAGCTGGGTATCCAATAGAGTAGTCAGTAGAATGGCTGCAAGACAACTGGTCAGCGTGTGATGCAAGTATGCAGCTACATCCACAAAGGGTTAGCATATGATGTGAAATATTCTGAATGCATGAGATGCGTGATATGCATGAGATGCACATGCATGATATGTAGTTAACACATAACACGTAGCTCATAGCAATTAGCACGTAGAGCAGTTGATATCATAGAGACATGTTATTCTTTCCAACATTATTTCTAGGATTTTTGGTTTGAACCCTCGCATCGCAATGCAAAGGTCGACGTATACTTGCAAGCTCTAGTCTAGTAGTCCTAAAACAAACAAGCGGAAGTAGTCAATGTAAGAATTGTTTGTCCCTTTTTGAAGGTGTCCAAACACAGAAAGTGGACCTGGCGGCCCGTTTTGAAATCTGAAAAATAATTGAGTGTGGACGGCTGGTCAAGTGCATGGATTGACACTTGAATGGAGTGGATATTAGAGGTTTCACCAAGTAAAGGAGTTTTACTTGATCGAATCTGGTATTTAGGTCTGGCCTACTAGATGTTTTTGAAAATCTGGTTTTGAAAACTGGAAAAATTATTAGGCCTGACCTAAGACTGAGATTGAAACATAAATTTTTTAAAACAGATTACCTTACATTGACAGCATGCCTTAATTACAGTCATTATGTTGGATATTTTTCTAGAGGGTAGTGTCTAAGATGGTATGCATGTGGGCTGAGTTGATGGGTTTTGGCAGTAACCGGTTTGAGGGCCCCATAGAAAAATATACCTTTGATAGGTCTCATCAATCACGAGTACAAGCGACCGAGGTACTAGACTGTGAGTGATCCTAATCCACATAAGACGTTCTGAATGTTAGAGTCAACGCTAAAACGTGGTATCGTTTATGAACATCGGGGCTGAAAACGTGACTCCTAGAGAATAGCTGGAAAGAGAAATTTCTAAGGTTATGCAACATGTGCGAATTTGTATGGTAAATAAAGTGATCGATAAGGTGCAAGTCGTGTGGTTATATCCATGGCAACTGTTTTCGAAACAATTTTGAAAAACGTTTTGAGTTTATGTTTTAAAAATAGTTTGACTTTAATCATCCCTAATAGAGTCGCCACTGTGAGCGGAGCGGGGTTCGAGGGCTGCTCGCCCAGACTTATGGCTGACCTCTATTCTGGAAAGATTTGAAAATATGGAGTCGCCACAACTAGGAAATTCCTTTTCTACCGGCTGGATAACCTCACTTGCTTATGGGTGAGATTATCGTACGCCGGTGTCACGACCCATTTTCATGAATCGCGACCGGCGCTAGGGTATGGGTAATGTAGTACCGAAACCCGTAGCTAGCCTTTCATTTAATTCATAAACACATAAACCTGCAGAAAAACCAATGCTCGGGGGCAACCGAGACTTCAGCCTAAAACTAGCAGTTATAATGTTCAACAGTTAATATAACATGCTTATTCAATTTTGGGTCTAAAATAGGCATAACATAAATAATCCGAAATAAATACATAACATGCCAGAGCAATATAACCAGTCAGACCAATCCGACAAACAACTGTAACAATAAATAAGACGTCTAGTCAACTACTGCGGTCTAAGAATAAAATAGTTTGACAGTTTATCAAAATAAATGGAACCTCCGAGAAAAAGTAAATGCGGAGATCACCAGACTCTCTCAGATCATAACCCTGGGAAAAATTGGGAAAACAACGGGGTCAGATATACTGAGATGAGTTCATACCACTATTTACATTTATTAAGTGGAAAACCTTTAAAACGTTTAAAACATTTAATAACGATATTACAGATAATAGTTGGAACCCTAATCCACAATTCTAAATAATAATCATAATCCAATAGGTCTGGTCCCGAGAGCTGAGCTACACCGAGTTACCACTGACCACACTCATACCAGAGTCCCGAGAGCTGAGCTACACCGAGTTACTCTACCTGGTCCCGAGAGCTATGCTCACACCGAGTTACCACATTTCCACATATACCTTACCCAGATCAATACCGGTGCGCACGCAGTCCTAATGATGCCCATTAGGTAGCACGTTCCAACTAAGAGCCATAATATAAAAACAGTTCGAAATATACGTACAGTACATATATATTATATTAAAATAACAATTTACTTAATAAAGCGGTAAATAGTAAATATAAACTCACAGCTTGCTAATCCGCGTGAAATACCGGCAAGCAACTAACTCTGGTTCGCCTCTGAAGCACGAACAGTAGACGAGTCTAGACAAATAAAATAATTATTAAAAATCAGACCCTAACTCTAGAGAGTACTAGACACCACATAAGACTAGCACAATTAACACGTAGTAAATAAACAATCCAAAATAACACAAATATATCCAAAAGGTAATAAAGCCCAATTAATATAAGTCTATTGAGTTCCCGCTTAAAATCCAATTTATAAATATTATTTAATAACTTTAAATAATAAATAATTTACAAATAGTGGGTTTGCCGAGTTACCAAATAACTACCAAGCTAAACTCACTTGTCGGATGACCCAAGTCTAATCCGACTCAAAACGTTTATCAAATGTAAACCCGAGTTTATATTTATAAAACAATTTAACAAAATAATAATCCATTTTAAAAGCGGAACTCAATAACTTCACTTCTAAGTAACCCAAGTTACAAATCAAAAACTTAAACATTTTAAGTTAATAAAAGTTTAGGGACTAAATTGTACTTTTGCCAAATAGGGACTAAATTGTACTTTAGTCAATTTGATATCCGAAATCAATTTATTGCTTTTCTTTATAATTAAAACCAACAATAAAGTTATTAACCAAAAATCCACTTAATTAAGTTATAAAATAAGTTTAGGGGCTAAATTGTAATTTAGCCAACTTTTGACAAAACGACATTTGAAGGCAAATATAACTACCCGAGTAATTATATTAACTTAATTTATAATTATCTATCATTTCCACTATTTAATTTATATTCAAAATAAAAACCCAAGTTATTAGTTTAAAGTTTAACCTTAAGGATTAAGTTGATTAAAGTTAAAGTCTTTGGTGATTAAAATGAGAATTTAACCATCTTTCTCAATTCAAAATAAGAACAGACCCCGCCATGCTCAAACAACCAATTCACCATTTTTATGATTCTGAAACTAAGCTCACATCTCAATCCTCATCACCAAAGCAACTTAATTCATAAATGAACAACACACTAATCACCTAATTCAAACCCATAAACAGCAGCATAGTAGAAGGAATTCAAATCAAAACCATGGCAGAAACTTAACAACGAAACCAAGAACAACCCAATTACTACGGATCCGAGAACCAAATGATGAAACAACTCAATCTAAAAGCTTGATCTATTAACTACTAATCATGCCAAGGGATCCATAATCAAAAGACAAGCAAAACAAAACCAAAAGAGGAAAGGATGGTTCGGCAGAAACATATAAACAAGCACAGAACATAGCCAAAACAGAAAACGGAAACCGTACGGCGAATGGAAACGAGGTCGATCACGTACCGTTCAACGAAAACGAGGTGGGGAATCGAAGGTATATGAGTCTAGAACGTCTGAGATCAAACGGTTTTGATTTCGATCTAGAAACGAGCAAGAACGAATCAGAAAACCGAAAGGCGTTTCAAAATGAAAACTGAAATTTAACGAAACCAGAAAACTTACTGAACAGCGACCTTTGGAGGACGATAACAGCTTCGATACTCAGTGAATGGACAAGAGGAAAACGGCTAGGGTTTGTTTGCAGCGTGATGAAGGTTTTCTGTTTAGAAGTCGACTTTAAATATCGAGAGGAGATGGGTCGAAAATGAGTACGAAGTGGGCTGGGCGAAGGGGTCCAAAAGGGACCTGCTGTTCTCGAACGGGAATGGCCATATTTGGCCTGCTCCCGTTCGAGAAAGGGCCTGGTCTCGAACGAGACCAGGCCTGAAAAAGGATTCTCGTTCGAGAATCCTTGGATTCTCGAACGAGAATCAACATTTTTCTCAGGTCTCAAATGAGACCTGAGTCAAACGAAAGTGGTTCAACCACTTCGGTTGAACCACAACCCAAAGAAGAGATTTTTTTTTTTTTAAACCGAACCAAAACGAATCGAACCACGAAAATCTACGAAACTTCAAATACCCCTCAAAACACATCCGGAACCACGTCGGAAATTAACAAAATAAATTTAAAATTTTACGGGATATTACATTCTCCCCAACTAATTAAAAATTCGTCCTCGAATTTAACACGATAAGCAATTACCATCAGAACAACACGTAACACAAGTAAAAATCATAAAAAAGTCACAGAAACCAAGATATCGTACCTCACGGAAATAGAAAAGGATAGCGATTCCGCATATCCAACTCGGTCTCCCAAGTACACTCCTCTACAGAATGATTGCGCCAGAGAACTTTGACCATCAGAATCTCCTTGTTCCGCAATTTACGCACCTGCGTATCAACAATCTCCACTGGCTGTTCCTCATAGGACAGCTCCTGGTCAATCTCAACACTCTGAGGCACAATCACGTGCGAAGGATCAGAAACGCACTTTCTCAACATAGAAACGTGAAACACCGGATGTACTAACGACATGTCTGGCGGTAGAACCAGACGATAAGCCACAGCTCCAATCCTCTCCGAAATCTCATAAGGACCAATATACCTCGGTGCCAACTTTCCCTTGACACCAAAACGAACCACGCCTTTCATAGGCGAAACCCGAAGAAACACGAAATCACCAACCTGGAACTCAACGTCTTTCCTCTTCGGATCCGCATAACTCTTATGCCGACTAAAAGCAGTCTCTAACCTCTGCTTAATCAACGGCACCTTCTCTGAGGTAATCTGAATAATCTCCGCTCCCGAGAGTTTACGCTCCCCGACCTCCTCCCAACAGATAGGAGATCTACACTTGCGCCCGTACAAAGCCTCATACGGCGCCATCTCGATACTCGCGTGGTAACTGTTGTTATAAGAAAACTCAATCAACGGCAAATGAGTATCCCAGCTACCCTGAAAATCGAGAACACACATCCTGAGCATATCCTCCAACGTCTGAATAGTCCTCTCAGACTGACCGTCAGTCTGAGGATGAAAAGCTGTACTGAAATCCAACCGAGAACCCAAGGATTCCTGTAACGCTTTCCAGAACCTCGAAGTAAACAAAGAACCTCTGTCTGAAACAATAGAAACCGGTACACCATGCAAACTGACAATCCTGTCGATGTACAACTGAGCCAACCTCGAAGCAGTATACGAAACCTTTATCGGAAGGAAATGAGCTGACTTAGTCATACGGTCAACTATCACCCAGATGGAATCGTATCCCTGTCGAGTACGTGGTAATCCAACCACAAAATCCATAGCAATCCGCTCCCACTTCCACTCTGGAATAGGTAGTGGCTGCAGATAGCCAAAAGGTCTCTGATGCTCCAGCTTCACCTGCTGGCACGTCAGACACATAGAAACATACCCAGCGACATCCTTCTTCATCCCGCTCCACCAGTAGGTACCCTTAAGATCATGGTACATCTTAGTAGAACCCGGATGAACACTATAAGCAGACTTGTGCGCTTCTTCCAGAATCTGGTCCCTCAAACCATCTGAATCCGGAACACACAATCTCGAACCATGTCTCAGAACACCATCCACAAATGTAAATTCAGGATTTCCATCCTGCTGAACCTCCTCAATAATCCGTTTCAACTGTGAATCCTCAGCTTGTAAAGCTTTGATCCGATCAATCAAAACGGGTTGCACTTGCAACTGTGCTAACAAACAACCAGTCTGAGAAATCTGAAATCCATAGCCTGAAGCTATCAAACTGTGCCACTCTCTAACCATGGGTCTACGCCCAATCTCAGAAATATGAGCCAAGCTGCCCGAAGACTTGCGACTCAACGCATCGGCTACCACATTAGCCTTACCAGGATGGTACTGAATAGTACAGTCGTAGTCTTTCAGCAACTCTAACCATCTCCTCTGTCTCAAGTTCAATTCTCTCTGATCAAAGATATACTTCAGACTCTTATGATCAGTGAAAATCTCACAAGTAGCACCATACAAATAATGCCTCCAGATTTTCAGTGCAAAAACCACAGCTGCCAACTCTAAATCATGAGTAGGGTAATTCACCTCATGCTTCTTCAACTGTCTGGAAGCATAGGCAATCACCTGTCCATGTTGCATCAGAACGCAACCCAAACCAATCCGAGACGCATCACAATACACTGTGAACCCATCAATGCCAGAAGGCAATGCCAAAACTGGAGCTGTAGTCAAAATCTCCTTGAGCTTCTCAAAGCTCGCCTCGCACTTGTCAGTCCACTCAAACTTGACACCCTTCTGTGTCAGTTTAGTCAAAGGTGCAGATATTCTGGAGAAATCTTGCACGAACCGACGATAGTAACCAGCTAAACCCAGAAAACTTCTGATCTCGGTAACTGACCTTGGCCTTTGCCAATCCATGACCGCCTCAATTTTCTTCGGATCAACCTTGATCCCATCTTTCGACACCACGTGTCCTAGAAAGGTAACCTGATCCAACCAGAACTCACATTTTGAGAACTTAGCGTACAACTGTTGCTCACGCAACGTCTGTAGTATAGTCCTCAAATGATAAGCATGCTCCTCCTCACTCCGAGAATAGATCAAAATGTCATCAATGAAGATGATAACAAATTGATCCAAAAACGGCTTGAACACTCTGTTCATCATATCCATAAACGCTGCTGGTGCGTTCGTCAGACCAAAGGACATAACCAGAAACTCAAAATGTCCATAACGAGTCCGAAAAGCAGTCTTAGGCACATCTGCATCACGGATCCGTAGCTGATGATACCCAGACCTCAAATCAATCTTGGAAAAACACTTCGCACCCTGCAACTGGTCAAACAGATCATCGATGCGAGGAAGAGGATATCTGTTCTTGACAGTAGCCTTATTCAACTGTCTGTAGTCGATACAGAGCCGAAAGGAACCGTCTTTCTTCTTTACAAGCAGAACTGGAGCACCCCACGGAGAAGTACTCGGTCTGATGAACCCGCTATCCAACAACTCTTGTAACTGGTCCTTCAACTCCTTCAGCTCTGCAGGAGCCATCCGATACGGCGGTATCGAAATCGGAGCTGTACCAGAAACCACATCAATGCAAAACTCAATATCACGATCAGGTGGTAATCCAGGCAATTCCTCTGGAAACACATCAGTGAACTCATTCACTATCGGAACACTATGCATATCACCACTACTAGTCTCCAAATCACGAACCACAGCAAGAAAACCCTGGCAACCCTTGCCTAACATCCGCTTCGCCTTGATGGCGGAAATCAGATTCTTAGGTGTCTCTGCCTTTTCTCCCTGAAAGGAAAAAGGTAGATCACCTGGAATCCTGAACTCGACTGACTTCCCTCGACAGTCAATAGAAGCATAATGGCGTGACAACCAGTCCATCCCCAAGATAACATCAAAAGAAAGAACGTCAAGTACAATCAAATCAGCACATAATTCTCTACCCTGAATAACCACAGGACAAGAAGGATAGACGACGTCCACTACTACACCTTCAGACATAGGTGTAGACACAGCTAGAGGTTCACTCAAAACAGATGGTGCTCTACCCAATTTCCCAGCAAAACAAGTAGAAACAAACGAATGGGTCGCACCCGCATCAAATAATACCAAAGCATCAGTAAAAGAAATCGGAATGGTACCTTGCACCACAGCATTTGATGCACGCGCATCCTGAGGAGTAAGTGCAAACACTCTGGCCTGACCCTGCGGCTGCTGCTGCGAACTCTGTCTAGTACCATAACCGTTGGAACCTCTACCGCCGTTACCACGGCCACCAAAACCTCTGCCACCAGAACCACGGCCCCGCTGGCCACCAAAAGATGCTGCAGGTTGAGAGTACCCTACAGACTGTGTAAACGCAGGTCTCTGCTGCTGATAAGATGACTGCGCCACACTGGAGTTAGACATCTGCTGCCCAGATGTCGGACACTCCCTAGAAAAATGACCCGGCTGGCCACAAGTGAAACAACCTCCAGGAGCTAACTGGCACTGACCATAATGCCTACTTCTGCAATTCTGGCAGAACGGAATGTTCTATCCACCACTGTACCCGCGTCCTGAACCACGGTTGCTCCCACTGCTACTAGAACTGTACGGAGCACTCCTGGCACTATGCCTCCCTTTGTTGTGAGTCCGTCGACTCCCCCTGTTGGCCTGAGAAGAGCCACTGTAGTAGTTCCCACTACCATGCTGCACTGGGGCCTGCTGCCCCCCACTAGGAACGTCACTCTTTCCCTTCTGATTCTGGAAAGGGTCAGAGATCGTTCCAAACTGAACCATCGAATTCTCCATCCGCCGCGCACTATCCACTAACCGGGCAAACTCCATGTTTGTCCCTATCAGCAAAGGGAGAAACTCCGAGCCTAAACCCCTAATATAACGGTCGTTCACTCGCTCTTGATCACCCTGTAGATCTGTAGCAAACCGCCCCAAACGTACGAACTCAGTAGTGTAGTCTGTCACTGATCTATCCCCCTTCTTCAAAGTGAGCAGCTTTTCCCTGAAACTCTCAGTAACAGAGAAGGGTAGATAGTAACCTCTGAACCTGACCACAAAATCAGCCCAAGGCAAAGTATCCATAACTGGCCTGATGTTATCGCGATACCAATCCTTAGCTGGACCCTTCAGCGACATCTCCACAAGCATCACTGATTGACGATCAGACGCTTGAATCCTCTGACTGTTGTACTCAAATTCCTCCAAAAAGTCAAGAGCATCACCAGTACCATCAAAAGAAGTCGGATTCAACTTCAAGTAGATCATCACCAACTCTCTGTCCGTCGGAATGTGACCGACACCAGCAAGTCCACCAATACCAGCTACAGCACCAACCTAAGGTTGCTGTTGCTGCGCTAACTGACCCAGTATATTACACTGATTCTGCAGTAGAGCCTGATTGTTCTGCATCTCGACAACGCCAGCCAAGAAAGTAGTGAAGTCGAACGCTTGCATATTTGGTGCTTGCTGCACCTCTGGTGCCTGCTGCACATTCGGTGCCTGAACACCTGCTGCACCGCGTCCCCTAGCTCCACCTCTACCAGCACCAGCTCCTCTACCTCTACCAGCACCTCTACCTCTGCCAGCACCTCCACCTCGACCACGTCCAGCATTAGCCTGAACTGGTGGTACGTTTTGATCGACTTCCATGGAAATCGCATCATCAGCCACAGCTTCTTGCTCTGCCGCAGCACGAGCACGAGTACGAACAACGTTGTCCATATCCTAAGATTGAACAACAACAATTTAAATAACAGATATTTCATACCCAAGTATGAACAAAACAAACAACATACAGGATTTCCCAAGAAATCAACAGCAATAAAATGTTCACCCAAGTGAAATAAGATTAACATTTAACAACATCAAATTAACATACAATGACTGACTCGACGCAATCCTATTGGTGTAGGCAGAATGTTTTTTTTTTTTTTAAATCAAAAGATGACGGTTTTAAAGACATGACAGAATCCTATATCCGCAGTAGTTCCTAAGACACAACCATACTTAACAGAGTAAACACATAGCAAGCAATGGCCTTGGTTTGAAACCAAAGCTCTGATACCAAGTTTGTCACGACCCATTTTCATGAATCGCGACCGGCGCTAGGGTATGGGTAATGTAGTACCGAAACCCGTAGCTAGCCTTTCATTTAATTCATAAACACATAAACCTGCAGAAAAACCAATGCTCGGGGGCAACCGAGACTTCAGCCTAAAACTAGCAGTTATAATGTTCAACAGTTAATATAACATGCTTATTCAATTTTGGGTCTAAAATAGGCATAACATAAATAATCCGAAATAAATACATAACATGCCAGAGCAATATAACCAGTCAGACCAATCCGACAAACAACTGTAACAATAAATAAGACGTCTAGTCAACTACTGCGGTCTAAGAATAAAATAGTTTGACAGTTTATCAAAATAAATGGAACCTCCGAGAAAAAGTAAATGCGGAGATCACCAGACTCTCTCAGATCATAACCCTGGGAAAAATTGGGAAAACAACGGGGTCAGATATACTGAGATGAGTTCATACCACTATTTACATTTATTAAGTGGAAAACCTTTAAAACGTTTAAAACATTTAATAACGATATTACAGATAATAGTTGGAACCCTAATCCACAATTCTAAATAATAATCATAATCCAATAGGTCTGGTCCCGAGAGCTGAGCTACACCGAGTTACCACTGACCACACTCATACCAGAGTCCCGAGAGCTGAGCTACACCGAGTTACTCTACCTGGTCCCGAGAGCTATGCTCACACCGAGTTACCACATTTCCACATATACCTTACCCAGATCAATACCGGTGCGCACGCAGTCCTAATGATGCCCATTAGGTAGCACGTTCCAACTAAGAGCCATAATATAAAAACAGTTCGAAATATACGTGCAGTACATATATATTATATTAAAATAACAATTTACTTAATAAAGCGGTAAATAGTAAATATAAACTCACAGCTTGCTAATCCGCGTGAAATACCGGCAAGCAACTAACTCTGGTTCGCCTCTGAAGCACGAACAGTAGACGAGTCTAGACAAATAAAATAATTATTAAAAATCAGACCCTAACTCTAGAGAGTACTAGACACCACATAAGACTAGCACAATTAACACGTAGTAAATAAACAATCCAAAATAACACAAATATATCCAAAAGGTAATAAAGCCCAATTAATATAAGTCTATTGAGTTCCCGCTTAAAATCCAATTTATAAATATTATTTAATAACTTTAAATAATAAATAATTTACAAATAGTGGGTTTGCCGAGTTACCAAATAACTACCAAGCTAAACTCACTTGTCGGATGACCCAAGTCTAATCTGACTCAAAACGTTTATCAAATGTAAACCCGAGTTTATATTTATAAAACAATTTAACAAAATAATAATCCATTTTAAAAGCGGAACTCAATAACTTCAATTCTAAGTAACCCAAGTTACAAATCAAAAACTTAAACATTTTAAGTTAATAAAAGTTTAGGGACTAAATTGTACTTTTGCCAAATAGGGACTAAATTGTACTTTAGTCAATTTGATATCCGAAATCAATTTATTGCTTTTCTTTATAATTAAAACCAACAATAAAGTTATTAACCAAAAATCCACTTAATTAAGTTATAAAATAAGTTTAGGGGCTAAATTGTAATTTAGCCAACTTTTGACAAAACGACATTTGAAGGCAAATATAACTACCCGAGTAATTATATTAACTTAATTTATAATTATCTATCATTTCCACTATTTAATTTATATTCAAAATAAAAACCCAAGTTATTAGTTTAAAGTTTAACCTTAAGGATTAAGTTGATTAAAGTTAAAGTCTTTGGTGATTAAAATGAGAATTTAACCATCTTTCTCAATTCAAAATAAGAACAGACCCCGCCATGCTCAAACAACCAATTCACCATTTTTATGATTCTGAAACTAAGCTCACATCTCAATCCTCATCACCAAAGCAACTTAATTCATAAATGAACAACACACTAATCACCTAATTCAAACCCATAAACAGCAGCATAGTAGAAGGAATTCAAATCAAAACCATGGCAGAAACTTAACAACGAAACCAAGAACAACCCAATTACTACGGATCCGAGAACTAAATGATGAAACAACTCAATCTAAAAGCTTGATCTATTAACTACTAATCATGCCAAGGGATCCATAATCAAAAGACAAGCAAAACAAAACCAAAAGAGGAAAGGATGGTTCGGCAGAAACATATAAACAAGCACAGAACATAGCCAAAACAGAAAACGGAAACCGTACGGCGAATGGAAACGAGGTCGATCACGTACCGTTCAACGAAAACGAGGTGGGGAATCGAAGGTATATGAGTCTAGAACGTCTGAGATCAAACGGTTTTGATTTCGATCTAGAAACGAGCAAGAACGAATCAGAAAACCGAAAGGCGTTTCAAAATGAAAACTGAAATTTAACGAAACCAGAAAACTTACTGAACAGCGACCTTTGGAGGACGATAACAGCTTTGATACTCAGCGAATGGACAAGAGGAAAACGGCTAGGGTTTGTTTGCAGCGTGATGAAGGTTTTCTGTTTAGAAGTTGACTTTAAATATCGAGAGGAGATGGGTCGAAAATGAGTACGAAGTGGGCTGGGCGAAGGGGTCCAAAAGGGACCTGCTGTTCTCGAACGGGAATGGCCATATTTGGCCTGCTCCCGTTCGAGAAAGGGCCTGGTCTCGAACGAGACCAGGCCTGAAAAAGGATTCTCGTTCGAGAATCCTTGGATTCTCGAACGAGAATCAACATTTTTCTCAGGTCTCAAATGAGACCTGAGTCAAACGAAAGTGGTTCAACCACTTCGGTTGAACCACAACCCAAAGAAGAGATTTTTTTTTTTTAAACCGAACCAAAACGAATCGAACCACGAAAATCTACGAAACTTCAAATACCCCTCAAAACACATCCGGAACCACGTCGGAAATTAACAAAATAAATTTAAAATTTTACGGGATATTACAGCCGGACCAAATGACTGGGTTCGTGGACATTCTAACGAAACTCATGAACTTGCCTTATCGATTACGTTGTTATTTACTGGACATGTTCGGTTATTCTCATCTCGACATTCATGTAGTTCATAGTATAATTTTCTAGAAATTAAACACGTATGAAAGCGGTAAAAGGGTCCATATAAGACGCGCATATGACTCTATCTGGCATGTGAGGCAAGTAGTAAGTACTCTTAAACATGCATCTAACCATGATGGTATCTATCACGCATCAGATTATGGATAGTTTGGATCATTTTACATGCACAAAACCTAAAATCGGATGTCTAAATAAGGTTGATTTTATTATTAGTTATGTTTAATATCCTATACAACCTTCTAACTACTTTTTCATGGCAATACTACGATTTCTAGGTGATTACTGGACTTGCTAGATTTGATTACTAAATTAATGTGATTACTCCTTTAGCCTGTTAATATTTAGATTTGGACTTGCTTTTTGAAAGCTTTTAAACAATATCAACATACACATAAGGCAGGTGATAAACATACAAGGTCATAATACTTTTAAACTTTGTATACCGAAGTGTCTGTCACTCGAGGCAATTCGGATGTTGAGGTGGTCAGAATCTGAAATCAATTATAACATATAAGTTCTTCTTTTTGTCAATACGGATCCACTGGTTCAAACCAGGGTCGATTTTGAGTTCAGACGAACTCGAAATCACGTTTTGAAATTACTGGTTTCGTCGATTATTGGCTTCAAAGCCTAGTTGATTGGGAAGATAATAATTTTGGGCTTTGAGGCCCAAGTTAAATTAGGACAGGCGCATTACAACACATACTAAGATTCTACAACTAATTTCGTACATGTGGGCTCAAATAAGGCCCAATTCCGAGTTCAAACGAACCTTGAAACATGAAATTAAGTTTAGATTGAAGTCTGGAAGTTCTGTCAATCAATTCTGAGATGAGGATCAAGAGGGAACCATGGATCCAATGGTAGTGGCGGTGGCGCCACTCCATGATGACGTCGGCGGCAGTGTGTCTGGCGGCGGCCCCAATGCCAGGGAGGGCGTCGATTCATCGTTTCGGCTTGGGATTTCATGTAAAAATAGTCAA
Source organism: Mercurialis annua (assembly GCF_937616625.2). Classification (NCBI taxonomy): domain Eukaryota; kingdom Viridiplantae; phylum Streptophyta; class Magnoliopsida; order Malpighiales; family Euphorbiaceae; genus Mercurialis; species Mercurialis annua. The sequence goes on along the minus strand of NC_065570.1, from coordinate 48,102,628 downwards.
AACACATAAAAATAAACAAAATAAAATACATTGGCACGTACTACAATTGATATACAGTTGATACAACATGCTAAATCAGATAACTATCATGTTTTTAATGTAAAATCATGGAAATTTGAACAAGAACGCGTTTATAGCAAAAAAAAACATAAAACAATCCTAACATGCATTTTAGGCATCTAAAAAAAACTAGATATGGTTCATAAAACACGTTAAATCAGCCTAATAACATGTTTCTAGTCAATTTTGCATGGCATCATAGCAAGAACATTGAATTTAGCAATTATGATAGTTTTAGCAGTTTATGGCAAAAAAAAACAAAACAACTAATCATGCATCCTAAATACACAGAATTCAGCAGTTATAACTAGAATAATATAAAACGTTATAAGAGACAGTTATGGATCCTCATAAGTGCCGTTCTGAGTTCTTGACTCTTTTTCTAGTGGACAATAGGGTGTTCTTGAGTAATTAAAACATTTCTAGCTTGTTTGATTGAATAGTGTGGGTGTGGGTGTGTGAGGGGTTCGGCCAAACTAGTATTTTCCTAAGGTTTGGTGTTTGATTTTTGTGCTTCTGGTTTGTCCATCTCGACCCTTAGCTAGGTTGTCCTAAGGGACTATTTATAGGGATGAATTAGGTTTAGGGTTACTCTGGAACCGAATTACATCAGGCTTCTACAAGTAAGTGAGATGGTAGGATTAGGAGTGTGAAGTGATAGACTAGATAGTGTTAGGATTAAGCTAAACTGCTAGTGTTTTAATTAAATTCGGATTTATTCTTATAGGCTAAGTAAACCATGGTTAAAAGTTATTTTTGGTCCTGAAAGTGTTCAAAAAGGCTTCTGGGACTCTATAAGATTTGGGTATGGTCAATTTAGCCAGTCAAACTTACAAATTGGCCCATAAACTTCTAAGATATTGCATTTTGTCTAATTTTTGAGACTTAGGCTATTTGTGGCTTATTATATTTTAATCCCTCAAGTTCGCAACTTTGCGTTGATCACGCCTGCTTGATTTCAAACAAACGGATCAATAGCTCGTCATTAGGACAAATTTTTCTAAAAATTATCATTGGACGCTTCAGTCTCTTGTCACTTTTTACTTGTTCAGAAAATAGGTGTCCATAATGAGTATGTTGGCAAGGTTCTTGATCTCACGTGTTTGATTGTTCATTTTGAGAAGTCTATTGTATTGTATGATTGTCGGTTTATCATATGAGTTGGTTGAGTTAGTATTGAGTAAGGCTTGAGCGCCTTTAAATTCAAAGTGTTGAGATTATGTTTTAAACATGTTTTTCGGGTTTATGTAATGTTGAATTACATTTTGATTTACGGTTATTATGGGATGGACTTGAGTCTCTCGACTTGTGAGTTAGGCTTGTTAGTTGTTATAACTCGGGCAACTCAAGGAGATAGTGTTTTTGAAATGTTTTGAATTAATAACCATTTAATGAAGACCGAAAATTGCTTTTAAAACCTTGGAGCTCAACTAGCACTCGAATACTAATTGATTGGTTGGTTATGTCTTGTCTTAGTCTTTGATTCAGTAAGTGTTATATGGCTTGTTTGATGACTATTTGTTGCTATGGTCGAGTCGAGTTAGAAATCTCTGGAGTTAATGGGTGTTACACATTGGGGTATTGATTTATATTTTGTTTCCTAGACCCGTTTACTACTCAAGCGATGGAGTCGGATCTTAGCTTTCGAAGCATGATGGAGTTCGGGAATAGTGATCCTGTTTTATGAGTTAATATTATTATTTACTTTTATTAAGTAAACTTATATATTTATTTAGTATATTATATAAACGTTTTAGAATTGTTTTACATACTGTTATAGATTAAATTGGAACGTGCTACTAAATGGGCATCATTAGGACTGTGTGCGCACCGGGTTGTGATGGATAAAGGTAAAAGTATCGATATTAGATCCATATGTGTGGTTAGAGAAACTCGGTTGGAACTCGGCTCCCACGACTCTCATTTGAGGTTTAAGTGCAGTCGATGGTAACTCATTTAGAGCCTAACTCTCGGGACCATTTTGGAGTATTGATTATTTTGAGTATTATATATATATGTATAATGATGTTATTTGGATTTGTGATCTAGAGTTCCATTTATAATCTGTAATGGTAAACTACTATCAATTTTTTCGAATGGTATTAACTTATTAATTGTTTATAATGATATGAACTCACTCAGTTTTAACTGACCCCGTTGTTTTCTCCACTTTCAGGTTTATTGTCGTGGGCGTGGTGTCACTTCCGAACTTTTTTCCTCAGAGGTTATTTTACTTATTTGTACGTTAAATATATGTTTTAAACTCTGAATCGCAGTAGTCGTAAAAGTATTATATGTCTGTTTGTATAAACTTATATTGTCTTCGAGTGAGCTAAATGACATTAAGTTTGGAAATCTGAGTATTGATTTGGAGACTCGGATTGACACCGAGCATTACATTATTGTTATTGATGTATTATTCTATACATGTTGTTGGAGTCTCGATTGCTCCCGAGCATTGATTTTCTTGTATGTTTGTTGCATGGTAAATGATCAGTTAGGCTTGCTATGGGTTTCGGAGCTCACGCCCCCATTCCTTAACGCCGACCACAGCCTATGCTTTGGGGTTGTGACACAACCACTGCAGCAACAAGCCACCACGAGCAATGATTTTTCTGATGGTGACAGAGGTTCGACCGGTAATAACGATTTATGTCGCTGCTCCTCCAGCAACAACACACTACAATAAAAAACGACATACTCCATTTTCATAAGATTGAGTTGTTGTTGGAGTTTGGATTGATGGGTCTAACTCATGTTCAAGATCAACTGCTGCCATTCTAAATTGAGGAGGCCGACTACAGATTTTGTTGTTTAGGGTTAAAAATTTCTGCTTGTTCAAGTTTAATTAGATTTTAAATAAGACTAATTAGAGTTTTAGTTAGGATTTAAATTAGAGTCGTAATTAGTTAATAAGAACTAATTAGGGTCAATACAGGTAAAGTAGGTGTTGCACTCTTTTTTTTTTTTAGCATATGAGTGGAAATGATACGGTTTGGGCAAATTTTTGAACTTTTTTGACTGATTTTCTTAAGAATGACTAATTTAAGGGGGTGGATTGATCCTTTGTTCAAAAATATATTAAAAGTTTAGACATTTAAATAGCTAATTTAAAAAAATCAGACACTATTGATTGATGTAATTTTTCTAAATTTAAAGATACATATTACAATATGACAAGTTAAAATATACTATTAATTCTTATGTCTAAAAAAGAGTCCAAATATAAAATTTAATGAGAGAATAATGTAACTTGTAGAAACTTTAAAAACCTTGATAATATTTAGAAAAGAAAAATCATGACAATAATTCTGTGTCTGATCCAAAAATCAAAATTGTCGAACTACACATAAACGTTCTATAATCTTTTAGAGCATCTTTAAATACACTTCTCTTTGGACTTTAATATTATTAAACTTTTCACTCTACTAAAGGCATAGTGAGTAACTGATCCAGACGAACATTTGAATGAATTTTGTTTTTTCAGTGTCCAATTTTGTAGTCTTCAAAAAAAATTCCTCAAAAGAGCAAGAAGCATGGAAGAATCACAATAATCTGATTACAGAACGTTAGAAAATCGTACTGGTACATTCAATCAAACCTTCTCTCAACTACTTGAAAACTTTGCTCGCACTTGAGTTGAAACATGGGTGGCTAGCGAACAAGTTCACATTTAGTTACCTTGCATGAGCATCAAGCCATTCAGCACTTGAATTGCTGCTTTCCGTAAATTTCAACAAAGAGACGACAATCTAGTTGGTAACTAAATATTCTTTAGCTGTGCTAGGCCCGTAAGTAAAAAACAATGTATGCTCGGTGTCTACGGAGAGGTGAAAGCTTAACATTGTATGCCTTCAAGTTGCTTCAGGCACAAGAAAACTGAATACCGGCTGCAGGCCTTCACCACGCAATAATTCTACACAAAACTTCCAACTAAAGAATACTCAAAAAATTCAAATAATCAAACCGATGTTTACCTCTTTCCCTTTCCTCCCTTTCCTCCTTTTCCTCCCTTTCCACTCGTTCCAAATTTTCCTCCCTTTCCACTCGTTCCAAATTTTCCTCCACTTCCTCCCGCTCCGAACTTTCCTCCACTTCCTCTCGATCCGAATTTTCCTCCACTTCCTCTCGATCCGAATTTTCCTCCACTTCCTCCTGATCCGAATTTTCCTCCATTTTCTCTCGATCCGAATTTTCCTCCATTTCCTCCCGCTCCGAATTTTCCTCCACTTTCTCTGGTTCCGAATTTACCTCCATTTTCTCTCGTTCCGAATTTTCCTCCACTTCCTCCCGCTCCAAATTTTCCTCCCTTTCCTCCCGCTCCGAATTTCTTCTTACCACCAGGACCACCTTTGCTCTTCATATGAGATATTTGGTTAGCCTTCTTCTCCCTCTCCTTGCGAACTTGATCAAAACTTTTAATTTCTGAATGCACATTAGCATTAGGCATATGTTGCTGATTCCTGCCCCCTTTGAAATTCCTATTATTTCGCCGTAGATGCCGATCTCCTGCAAATTAATAAAAAAAGTCTATTGTAGGAAAAGCTGGCCATATAACAACTAAAGGTAATTAACAACGTGGAGCATAATGGAGTTCATCAAGACAATTATTGGATGATATTACAAGACATCAATAAAGTTGGAATTAAAATTTAAATACAATTTATTTTTGAATTTACATTCAGTGGACAATAAACGCCAAACTTATACTTTTTTATCAATTAGTTTTCTGAACTTGTTAAATTTGACCAATTAAGCCAAATTTTTGGTCAATCAGCTTCCTTCAGTTGTTTTAAAACTGATACATTTAATCTAATTGATAAAAATTAACAAGTTAATTAAAGGGACTCTTTGGAAAAATAATAATGATCCTGGTGTTAATTGTTCATTGCGTGCAAGTTCAAGGAGCAATTTGATAATTAGGTCTTGGGATTAATATTTATTTGAATTGTATTAGACGACATCAATTTAAAAGCAACAGTTGCTTTATTCCTATGGCTGACAAGAAACTGAGAAAGGATGCGGAAGAAGGAATGGTACAATCGGTAAATGAATGTACAGTGCGCTTGACCACCAATACCGTAAAACAGAACACAAAATTAAACAAGGTCAGAATACAGCACTAGGTAGAAGCATTCATATTCAGAAAGGTACCTGAGGAGGTCGAAGTTTGCTCCGCATTCCCTTCATCTCCAGTTCCTTTAAGATAGACTTTTCTATGTGATTGTTCTTTCCACTTCTTGTATATCCCAGTTTTATTACCTTTTACTTTGGCTCCACCTTCTGTCTTTATCTACTCCCAGTAAAAAAAATAGAGTAAGAAGCCTAAACATGGACTATATTATGCAGATGCATCAATCAATTATGATGAGGATGGAGCCATAGGGAAAATAATAATTATACGCGATTCAGAGAACAGACGAGTATTTTTTCATGATATGCAGATAACTTGTGCTTGATCTATGATCTAAACATATTTAAAGAAATTATCTTCTGCCAAAACAGACCTATAATATTTAACTAAAAATGTTTAATCGTGTTTAAACAGGTTAAGCGTATTTTATCCGTTTAGACATGGAATTAATCATGTCATAAATGAGTTAGTCCGTTTAAGACACGAACCTATTTAGACGAAACTCGAACTGACTTAACTCCGTGTCAAAGTTTGTCTAAAGTTGTCAGGTCAACCTACAAATGCTAATTCACAAGTGGACAGCTATAAACCCAAACTACTGCCCCAACATTTTATGAAGTGCAAAATCTTGAACAATTGGTAAAATTGAATGATATGGCAAACATTTTCTTCCCTTCAGCTATATATTATAGATTATTTGCCTATCATCTAAAATGGAGAAATATTCACTACCGTTAAATTAAGCTAAAATGACATAATAAATAGTAAAAACAATTTGAGGACATCAACCAATGCCTTGTTGACAGATCTATTATTTATACATGCTGAAAGTAAACGAAAACAAAATTTCACTACAATTTTCACTTGATTGCATATTTGAAAGTTCAAAATTATCTTAAAAGGACAAGCAATAGAGCCATTTGCAGAACTACAAATTTCTACTTACAAGAATTAGAAACCTTCAATATGAATATATATTAGATGCAGAAATTAACAGTAAAACCACATAGTCCCATACAAATGCCAATTCAAGAAGAGGTTAAAATAGTACCTTTCCACTAGCAGTAACACGATCACCATTGTTTAATTTGATGTACTTTTTACCCCTCTGTCACCAAATGATGAATGAAATATGAGATAACAAAAATTAATGTGCATAAAACAGCTACATAACTTGCCATTTAAATATTTCAATACCTTATCCCAGTGGTATACAGTTTTCTGTTTCTGCATTCCCCCACTATCATCTGCAACCAGATCTAGGACAGCTGCTTCCAACCTAACAGGATAATTTCCATCAAATAGTGGGGAAAAATAGCACTTAACTATAAACTTAAAAGAATCCATGTCGCACCAATCAACATACAACACCATTTGACAATATAGTACGTAAAAATTTTACCTATTTGATCCATAGCCTTCATTAGCTCTCACTGAAAGACCTGCCTCAGTATGCTATGCATAGTACAAAATTGCAACTCAAAAATGTTAGCCAAAAACAGCGATAACAAGGATACTTTTCTTTTACCAAGTAAATGAAAAAAAAAGTCTCCTATACAAAAAGGAAGTGCAACAAATGCGAATTATCAATACTAATCATAATTTAATGAAAATAAAAATTCTTAAGATCTAAAAGTGCACAATATAAACATTTCCAAAGATTCCTCATTATTATTCAAGGAATGTCGATGGTAAAGTCACCCGCATGGGATTGTTTTAATTTTTAAGTATCATAACAGATTGAAAAGGTGGAGTGGACGTAACATTTTTTAAAAATCTTATAATCAAGACAAATGAAGTGTTAAATTAAAGAAAATGCTACAAGAAAAAAACGAACGTAACAAGATATTTGAACGTACATGATTTGTTGGTATTGAACTTATGAAATATTCCTCATCTTTGAAACTCTTCGCCTTTCTTTTAGAACCACGAGCTTCTGACATCCAAAATAAATCACTGACATTCAATACTGAACTCAACTTGGCCTAATTCTCAAGTTAATTGGGGTCAGCTATATGGATTCTCTTTCTCCATTCAATATTAGAATAGAAAATAAATTACTTCTACTAATAGACATTCAATTTCATTATAAAGGAATGCTTGAAAGTCACTGGACCTTTTTTCTCCTTTTCGTTTGTATAAATAACTTCAGGTTCAATTTCCTGTGGTATCAAAAGATATGCCCAAGAAAAGATTAGGAACATATAAGTATGCTATAACCAATGAATATCAACTAATTGTGCATACATTATGCAGCAAAACTAAAACCAGGTGAAAAAATCAAACTATATATGAAGACATGTTATACCCAACAATAGAGTGATAAATCGATATCTGAACTCCTAATTCTGTGGCTACGCTGGGACAACAAGGATTAAGGCCCCACCTGACTCGGGTCAGGAGAAAGTCAAAACCTTACAAAAAAAGGATCTTTACACATGTTCCTAAAAGCCTCCTTAGGGGAATCATTACAAAGAGAGATTGTATATAATAATATAATGATATAAATATCACTTTCTGTAAGAATCGCAGGTAGTTAATTGTTTCATGGTGTTAAAATTGAGTGATATAGAGGATAACAATAGCTTGCATTAACGATTAAGAACAATGGCTGCAGTTCAAGTTGCAACTAACATATTTACCTTTTCCTCCTGCTTGTTAGACTGCTGCCGGTGTACCAATTTGATGACCTCCTCATGAATAGCTCTTTTCCTCTTCATGACATCAACCCGTTGACCCTGCAATTAAAACATATTTTCCAAAAAAAGCTTCATGCACAAGAATATGATTTTAAATAATGAGAATTATACACACATTGTGTTCCGATTAATTTGTGTTTATTTGGAATTTATAAACTAAAGTGAGCAAACAAGCTAATAAAGAATAATTAAAAAAAATCTCAAAAACGATTAAGATGTGCAAGAATGGCGAGTAAACTCGGAAAAACAAAACGGAAAAGAATATTATGAATAAAGAAGAAAAATTAAGAGGAATCAAAGAATTAATTTTTAGAGCATCTTCTTTAGCTTCAAGATAAGTGAAAAAGAGATATTCAAACATAAACTAATAACTTGAATAGCCTACGCTATATCAGATAAAGACATAGAATAGAGTAATTGACCCAACTCCAACAGTTGTAGCCTCAAATTGAGGAGCGTTTTTCGTTGACTCACAGGAATAAGCATTCAAGTTCAGATTGATAGCGGTTTCACAAAGATATAATATAATGCATAGTTAACAATGAGGTAAGTTACCTGCAAATGCTTCGACTTAGCAGCTTCACCTTCAGCTTCCAATATAGTCTGCTTGGGTCTAGGACAATCAAGGCATTGTATAGTTAAGGTTATCCAATCAAGCAAAAGTCGTCCATTGTTGAAAAAATATATAGACTCACCTGTATGCTTTTAAGCGCGCAGAAAATGCAAGTGCAGTTAATTCACCATCTCCCATAACATTTTTAAAAATTGGATGTACACCTTCATGGGGCAAATCCTTCGCTCTTCTAATGGACTCCTTTGCAGGTAAGGGTTTTGTCTTCGTATACAACCGAAAAGCATTTGTACAGGATTTCTGCAAGTAAGTCAGTTCTGCAGATGAATCGATAATTTCTCGAACTCTATCTGAAACAAGATCAAGAACCGTCTGAGGGAAACGTCCATAAATAGTTTCTCCATTTGCCATTGCTTTATCAATCTTCGTCATTGCTCCATCCATGTCCTTCAGAACTTCTTCCTCAGTTGGCGCAGCCCTTACTGGTTTTGAAAGAAATAGATGAAGATCTAAAAGGTAAGGCATATCTTCAGATGTCATAAAAGAGAATGCTGTACCAATTCGACCTGCCCTAGCAACTCGCCCTACACGGTGAACAAATATTTTCGGTTTTGGAGGGAAGTCCCAGTTAATGACATTATCAAGTAAGGGGATATCAATCCCCCTAGCTGCTACATCTGTTACAATCAACAACATAGTTTTCTGTGCCCTGAACCTTGATACATGAATCTTACGAGCATCTTGATCCATATCACCATAGCATACAGAAGGAATAATACCCTCTTCTCTAAACAAAAGATTAAGGCACTCCACATGATGTTTTGTGGAAACAAATATCAAGGTCTGCTGATCAGAACTAATGTGCTCTCTTACTAAATAAAGCAATGCTGCATATTTTTCCTCCTGCCTTAAGGTGAAAAACATTAACTTCAAATCAGGGCTAATTTTACTATCTACATCAAGCCGAAAAAGCTGCGGATCGCGAAGGCCAGCCTTAGCAAACTCCGCAAGGGCACTAGGCAAAGTTGCACTAAAAAGCAAGGTCTGTCGATTCTCACTCAGCTGGGTTAAAATTTGATGCAACTGCTCAGCAAAACCCATGCCAAATAAACTATCTGCTTCATCAAAAACTACATATTCCACTGTCCGCAATGACATGTCATCAATCTCCGATAAATGGTGCATAAGTCTACCAGGAGTTGCAATTATGATATCAGGACTCTGAGCTAATTCCTCAAACTGACTTTCCATGCTATCACCACCAACCAGTAAACTAGTCCGAAGATCTGCAACCAAGATAATAAAAAAAAACTTAAACACTCAATAGTCACAAATGCACTATCACCGTATCACGGATTACATAGTGTCCGGAAAATGCAAGAATTCAACATTTTTTTGTTCTGTTATTTCTAATTAGTGAAATCTCATCTTTAAAACCTTAGAATTGCTAGAATTCAATATTTTCAACATTTCAGCCTGATTTGAAACTAATCGTTTGCCCAGAATTCGACATAGTTGAATCGAATTCTTGCAAAAATGTGTCATATCCCAATGCTCACACTGAAAACAATTTTGCCACAGTCCAACTCAGCTAAATTCTTACACATGACATATCCTAAACATATAAAATGACTGTTTAATTTCCATATCAATCAATTAAATCCCAATTAAACAGTAAAACATAATGTAAAACAATTAGAAGAAAAGTAAGAGAAAAAGAACTAACCAGTAAACCTGCCAAGCTCTTTAGTAAATTTCAAAGTCTGCAAAGCCAAATCTCTAGTAGGAGACAATATGAGAGCTCTAACACCTCCTTGTGACACGTGTTGTCGTAATCTCTCAAGCATAGGGATCAAAAATGCCGCCGTTTTACCAGAGCCAGTACGAGCCATAGCAACGACATCGGAACCGGAAAGAATGATAGGCATGGTCTTACGCTGGATAGGCGTCGGAACACGGTAGCCTTTACGTTTGATTCCGTTGTAAACATTTGGACTTAGGTTTAGTGACTCGAATCCTCCTGATTTCGCTTTCTTTTTTAGCTTTATTTTGTGTTTTAGCTCTGCCTTTGAGGTTACCAATGGATCTTTTCCCCAAAACATTTTTAGGGTTTGAGGTTTGTAACTGTAAAAGTTGCAGTGGAGAGATTTTGAGGTTGAAGACGATGGTGTTATGTATTCGTTGTAGGGCTTTTCTGTGCCTTTGCTTTGAAACGATGCCGTTTGAATCAGGGTTTTAGGAGAAGTAGACAAACTGTTTATTCTATATTGGTCTCTCAACTTTCCACTATGATCAATTTGCCCCCTCTTCTTATACTAAAATCACTCAATGAAAATTCTTTTTGCCCCTTGTACTTGTCACAAAACATCAAATATGATTAAATTTGTAAAAGGAGGTACCTGTAGTTTTCAAAAACGTATACATAGCCCTTTTAACTTGTCTTGGGATCGTTTAAGCCCTTCAAGTTTTTCACATGGAATAGATAATCCCTTTCTTCTCACACCGTCATGAAATTGCAATTAATTTGATGACATATCTGTCACACCTAATTCGATTCTTTGACACCGTTAATGGGGATGTGCATCGGTTGATTCGGTTCGATTTGAAATATGCCAAAATCTGATAAAATTAATATGTCGAAAACCGAATCGAACCAAATAAACTGAACCCAACTGAAATATTTAGCTTGGTTCGGTTTATAAAATTGAGTTTTGGCATGTAAGTAGCACTTGCTAATATCTATAAAATTACTGCTTGTGAGCCTATTTTCATCACAAACATGCTATTTTTTCATAAATTTAACCTATATACATAACCTTCAAAGTTTGAATTCACAAAATATCCATAAACATTAAAATTCATAAATATTTATAAACATTACAAATTCAAATTCATACAAAACTTTAAAAGTTCTTGCTGAGATACAAATTCAGCAATTTAGAATGTAGAAATTGAAATTCAATAACTTTAAATGCAAAATAACAAATTCTAAAATTTCAATATCTTCAAAACAGCAGCTATAATACTATACTAGTACATAATCCTTGCGTTGCTTTCGGGATAATTGCTTTAAAAACAGAAATAGAAATCATAGGTAAGATAATAAAATATCTAAATAATATAACAAAGTATAATCACAATTACAAATATAATTGCAGTAATTAAACCAAATCCAAAAAACGTTAGCTCTAGATTGTAGTAATAAAAGAAAACGAAGATTAAAAATATTGACAGAACGGCATGCACTGAAGTATTTTGGCAAACAAATTGCGAACATAGGTATGAGATATTATTTACTCATAACATTACGATTTACTATAATTTTATTATATTTTATTACATTTACTTACCTAATAAGGTTTATTTTATTTTAAAATAAATAACTTTTTATAACAAAAATTAGTTGTCTACATGACTGCATATTTTACATGAGTCGGATATTAAAAACACAATAAAGCCCCTATTGTCAATTTTATATTTAATCATTATAATTATTTATTTGTTATCTTTTGTATTTATTAAAATTTAAATTCTCAAATTATTATCTACCTTATAAAATAAAAAAAATATTAGCTGACATAAAAAATGTTTAAAATATATTTTATATATATAGTCATAATTAAATTCGTAGCATGTTGCAATATTCCAGTTTATGTTAAAATTTATTATTATTCCTTTATTATAATATACAGTTATTAGTATGCCAATAACAATTTAGTAGCAAATTTATTTATGGAGTGGGCATAAATGAAGACTTTGTCATCCATGTAAGTCAAGCCTTGCAAGTCTGTGACATATGCACATCTTGTTCATTCAATTTAAAAGACATTTTAATCCGTTCATTCAAAAATTGGATCGGGTCAAACATTTTTTATTCTCGCCTCACTTTGTAAAACAAAGAACTCTTCTTAATTCACCCAAATGAACAAGACGATATGCTCTAAAGAATTAAACCAAGGAACACTGAGGAATGATGGCCATAGTTTAACTGTTTCGTAGGATGGTTGAGTGCGCAAGTTCTCTTCAGTGTTATTCGATTTGGTCTACCCGATATATTGAAAACACATAAGCTAAACCATCGCTGAGAATTGTTAGGGAAATCCATACGGACCGAAAACGTTACAGATTCAACGGAACACATCGGAGGTCGTAGGTCCAAAATATTATACACAAAGCTGTGATCAATGTAATTATTTTATGAGTTTATTTTTTCTAGCCCATCCCCTTGTTCTTCAAATGATTCATGGGCTAGACTAAATAACTACAACAAAACACTAACAAACATAGGGCAAGTTCCTTTCATTCTTTTTCCATATATAGTTATTGACCATGATACTTGTTGTATTCTTACCTAATTAATACATCGTCTAAGAAATTTGAACTGAAGACATGATGAAAAAAATTGATTTTTTTTAGCAAAACCAAGATTTACTGTAAATATTTAAATGTGTTATATGCATTTAAATTTATATAAACAAAAAGAAATTGCCGACCTTGAGAAGAAGACTTGCAATTGAAAAAACTAACAATTGTTTCGTTTCACACCCAATTTATATTGGCTAGTGCAGGGGCATCATGGAGAAGCAAAAAAATAAAATGTGGACATGAAGAAGCCACAACAAATAGCATAGTACAACCACAATTGTCAATAAATAGATGGACTATTTGAGCAGCAAAACTTCATCAATAAGCAACACAAATCCTCATGTGTTTTTGTTTAAATCCAACGGTTATAGATTAAATAAAAATCTCACAGTAAGTACATGACAACAAAAAGAGCTGTGTTGTACGAAAAGACAGGAATGTTCTGACTGTAATAAGTTAATTATTCATCCATTCTTAAAAGACTGTCGTTCTAAGGAAAAGCACACAGATTAAAAATATAATTAATATCTACTAAACTTCCCAAATTACCTTTAATAAAAAGTCTTGTTGACAGAAGTAGAAAATCCATTTACTGTTTACAGCTTCGTGACCTTTTGCATTCTTTACCACCATTCATTATAATCGTCCACTTTTTCTACTACCGCCATTTTCATCTTGTTTTGTGCCATCTTTTTTAAATTATCCTAAAAATGCTTACTCTCCCTTCATCTATGGGTTTTCATTTTTTGAAAACAAACATGTAATGTGATGGAGAAGACAAACTGTAGAATACCTCTTAGAGAAATTGACTTGAATAATGAAACTCTAAATGATGAAGTTAATTTTGAACAAAATTGTTGAAGTGATTTACCTGATCTTAATCTCAACTTAATCTCACCTATTTTGAATGAACTTCTATTTTATTTAAATTTGGGTTAATTTCATATCAAATCACCACCTTCACAAGAATTGTCAAAAATAACACGACCTTTAAAAAGTATCAATTCAGGGCATCACCTTTCATTTTTTTTTAAATAACATGGGCACGTTTTTTGATAAAATTTCGCTGACTTGGACACCCGATGGGAGTGCCACGTGTCATGCCACGTCAGCAAAAACGCCACTAAAAATGTGCCCGTGTTATTTTTAAAAAGAAATGAAAGGTGACGCCCTTAATTGCCACGTTTTAAAGGTCGTGTTATTTTTGCAATTTCGTGTATATGTGATGATTTTATATGTAATTAACCCTTTAAATTGTGATCCTAATGATGCGAGTTCTTATCTTCATCCATTGTATAATCCTTTAGGTATGTATTTGTTTACACCTCTTATCATGCATATTTTTGTCGTTCTTTATGTTCATTAATTATATATTTTGTTTACAAAAGATTGTCTATAATGTAGATTTTTTACTCTGCATACATATTTGTATATAGGTTGCATAAAATAAAGTATGATCGGTTGCTAAGACAAAAAGTTTATGAAATTTCTATATATGGAGATATTAGTACATGAGCTGTTTCAAGCATTTACAAATTGTAATTTCACACTTTCTTCCGTGCATGTTTTATGCATACAAATGATTATAAAGGGTGATTAGAGTTATAAATTGGTAACTTAAAGGGCAGACCTATGTATTAGAGTTAAGTTCTTATATTGTTCATTATTTCATGCTTGAAAGAAATTAATTAAACTTATTTTTTTTTACATAATGAATCTCTGTTAATGGATTGATAGCCATCAATTATATACTGATTTTTTTTGTTCAATTAGATGAAACTATTGATGAAGACAACATCATTTTAGATACTTCACCAACTCACAATCATCAAAGTTTCTTGTTTTTTAGTAACGAGAAGCGCCAAGCCATTTATAATATGCTACAACAAAAGAGTGTTAACGGAAAATAAAGAAAATCGATAACAACGGAAGTGTCATCAGCGTTTTCAGTCCCAATGCACTATTCAACGAATTTGGAAATAAAGCAAGGAGAGTGAAAATAATGATGTCTCTAACATGGTACAAAAATGTGGCAGAAAAAGAGTGCAAATTAATTTGGAAAAAAAAAATAGGAAACCCCCTTTACACAAAAGAAAAACTCCTTAATCTTTGTCGTATGCTACCAATATATGCAAAACCACTTTGCTTAGACATCTACAAAAAGGAGAGATACGTCAACATTCAAATGCTATCAAGACATTTTTGAAGAAAGAAAATAAGAGGTCGTGGTTGCGATATTGCTTATCTATAATTGATTCAAGATATACACCACATGATCAGAGTTTTTCAGCTATGCATAATATGGTTCATATTGACAAAAAATGGTTTTATATGACTAAAAAAAATCTAAAATGTACTACTTGTGACCTAACGAGGAAGATCTGTTACGTATTTGTAAAAGTAAAAATTTCATTGCCAAAGTCATGTTCTTAGTTGCTTTAGCTCGTTCTAGATTTGGCGTTGGAAAAATTGGGGTGTTTCCTTTCATTACTCATGAGCCGGCTAAAAGAAGTAGTGTCAATAGAGTTGCGGGAACAATGGAAACAAAGCCAATAACTTCAATTATTAGGGATGTTATGAAGTTGTATTTGATCGAAAAAGTATTACCTGCCATCAAGAAAAAATGGCCAAGAGAGGAGTCACATTTACCGATATTTATACAACAAGATAATGCTAATACACATATCAGCCTTGACGATGTTGATTTTCAGCGAGCTGCCTTAAAAGATGGATTTGATATACGTTTAATGTGTCAGCCTGTGAATTCTCCTGATTCTAATGTGTTGAAATTAAGATTTCTTGCAGCCATTCAATCTTTGCAATATAAAGAGGCACCAAAAAATGTTGATGAGATGATAAATGTCGTTATTAAATCCTTTGAAGTTTTTCCTATAGTAAAATCTAATCATATATTCCTAGCATTGCAACTTTGTATGTTAGAAATAACGAGCGCAAAGGGTTCACAACAATACAAGATTCCACATATGAGAAAATCAACTTTGGAAAGAACCGAGGAGCTTTCAACTCAAATCAAATATGACGATGCACTTATACAAGAAGTCGTTGAGTATCTTAATATGAGTTCATAGTTAAACTCGGAGTATTTTGTCACACATGTTTTGGATTTTACTTTTTCCATACTTATTTTAAGCGAAGAGGATGTTCGATAACATTTTGTATTTTTGATGTGTTTAAGGAGATGCAATTATATTACAACCTGTTCTTGGATTATATGTAGCTGATTTCTGTGGATGCAATTATATTATGATGTGTTTACTCTTTAAATCAGTCCATTTTATCGTATTAGTTGCTAAAAAGAATTTCAGACTCGCACTTCAGTTGTGAGATATGAACTAAGTTGGAGAAAATAAGCTTCTGCTGTGTACAAAAAAATAAACTTAAATTGATGCATGTACCAACAAATATTAATGACTGCAAAAATGAACTTCAAATGAGTACATGTACTAAAAAGTACTATTATGATGTGTTAACTTAAAATGAATGCAGGTACTAAGCTTATGTTGTATACATAAAAATACTCCCTTCGTCCCGTTTAAGAAGGGACGAATGGATTTTACACACAAATTAAGAAATAAAGACAACATTTTATTGTTTCATATTTGCCCTTATTAATTGTTAATTTTGTTAAAAAAATGTGCGTTGATAATATAAACTAGCAAGTGGATAGTTATTGGAGAATTTGAATAATTATGCATGGCACAGAAAATCATTGTAGAATTCTAAATATAGGAATCTCTACTGTACAAATATAGAAAGGCTATTTATTCTTTCAAAAACAAGGAAGTTACTCAATCATATTGTTAAACTTATGGAGGCAAATTTAAAATTAGGAAACCCGCCAATATTTTTGGCTTAATTAACATAATCAGTTTTGGCAATGATAAAACTCCATATATATTCAGTTTTTTTCCTACGTAATTTCTATGACTAAAATATTTCTTTCTCTTAATTAAATTGTTCCAGACTTGATTTCTTACCAAAAAAAAATGTCAAATGAAGTTGAAAATACATCTACCAACAATTCTTTACCAGATTTAAACATTGTTTACCAAATTCCAAATGATGTTCCTCACTTCAACATTCCTGTCAACCAATACCAAACAATATTCCAGACTTAAATATCCCTTTTGAACAACAACACAGTGACAATGAAAGCTATCAAGATAATGCATCGCCTGAAGATGTTGATCCTGAAAACATTATTAACGATGGTATATCAAGAAAGTGTTTGACGAATACTCAACAGAATGTTATTTTTCAATCTCTACTTGCGAAGAGTAATAATGGAATCATAAAAAAGGGAGCGATATCTCAGGTAGCATCACAATTTTCAATTAATAGAAAAGCTGTGAGTAACATTTGGTCGAAGGGTAAAAGGTGCATGGAAAATGAATCCACGGTTGATGTTTGTAAGAACCTTCGAGCACGCTCTAAACGGGTAGTATAAACGTTCGATCAAGTTTCTTCAATTCCGCTTCGAGATCGTACAACTATACGGAGAATATCAACTGCTTTAAGTATTTCAAAAACAACGCTTCATAGACGGATTAAAGAAGGTGAAATAAAAGCTCACTCCAATTCTTTGAAGCCATTTTTAACTGAAGATGATAAAAAGGCGAGGCTGAAATTTTGCATTGACATGATTAATCAAGGTACTATTAATTCAAGGCCTTTATTTACTGATATGTATGATCACGTGCATATTGATGAGAAATGGTTCTACTTGACAAAGGTTTCACAAAAATATTACCTTCACCCTCAAGAAATTGAACCGCTACGTACTTGTAAAAGTAAAAGGTTCATTACGAAGGTCATGTTTTTAGCCGCGGTTGCTCGACCGAACGTCAGAACATCAGATGAAATATTTTTTGGTAAGATTGGTATTTTTCCTTTTATTTTGAAGGAACTGGAAAAACAAAATAGCAAAAATCGAATTGCTGGAACCTTAGAAACAAAGGCCATCGAAAATGTGAATAAAGATGTAATACGTCAATGTTTGATTGAGAAAGTTTTGCCTGGTATTCGCACAAAATAAACTGAAAATAGATCAAGGGTCATATTCATTCAACAGGACAATGCAAGACCTCATATAAAGCCCGACGACGATAAATTTCTTCAAAAAGCTCAAAAGGATGGTTTTGATATTCAATTACGTTTTCAACCTCCTAATAGTCCCGATTTGAATGTCTTGGATCTTGATTTTTTTAGATCAATCCAATCTCTTCAACAAGAACAAGCACCAACAACAATTGACGAATTAGTGACAGTAGTTGAAAATGCATTCAACGAATTAACTTCTGAAAATTTAAATTCTGTTTTTTTGACATTGCAAAGTTGCATGATTGAGGTTATAAAACTCAAAGGAGGAATTAATTATTCTATTCCACATATGAGTAAAGAAAGGTTAAGGCGACCCGGTCAACTTCCAAATTGTATCGAATGCGATCCTATAATTATGAACCAAGCCATTGAAACCTCACAAGAATAAGTGAAGCTTTTCTCGACATAACAGGTATTTTTTTGCTAATTAATTTCACTTACTACTATATTAGTTCATGATGGCTATATACTTACCATATTAATCCATTACAGGTGATGGCCTTGCTGGATATTTTTTGCCATAGGATTGAATAGGCCAAAGTTCATATCTAAATTTTCGTAAGTGTTTTCAAATATGAATGGGGTTAAAAGATTCAAAGAGCTATCATTTTGAATTAATTTATTTATTTAAGCATATTGTTCACTGGAGTTGTATGAGCGGTTCATACTCAGATTAATACCAACAAATATAACAACGAAATTAAAAATAAAATTAACCAAAAATTTAAACATTAACTTTATTTAAATATTAATAATACTACACCATAATAATTCTCATCATTACTTGCTTAATATTTTAAACATAATCTTCTCACATTTGATAATACTAACCATGGAGACTCATTTGAAAGCTTTTGGTATGTAAATCTTCAGTATTTTAGTGATAACCATGTCTTGTTCTTGAGCAGGAGAAATGAAACCATCTTCTTTTGGTGGATGATTTAGATCAAGCATTGGCCTTTTCATATTCTTCTCTGATGTGTTCGTTTCTGGTTTTTGAGTTTCACCTTTTGTTGCGTCCATTTCAAGTGTTGTTAGATATGAATATTTTGTTTACTTAATGAAACAAGCAAAAGTGACTATTTATATAGCTACATAGTGCATTGGAACTACAAATGATAATAAATCAATTGTCTTGTTAATTGAATTTTCATTAAGTGTATTTGAGAATTTCTAAAAGGGTAAACATGGAAGTTTAATGTAAATTAGCGCGGAAAACACGATTTGGCCTTCTTATATGGGACATCCAAAAATTGGATATGTCCCTTCTTAAACAGGACGGAGGGAGTAATTCTGATATATGAATGTGCAGCTCATGACTATGTAGCTGAGAGAAGAAGTTGGTACATATGTAAAAATCTTAATTTACGTTTGCTAGTGGAAATTCTTGTTTGTGTGTGTTGTGTTCCATAATGTAATACCTAGTACGTTTAACGTTGCCAAAGTAGGCAATTTGTCTCTTTTTAGCAACCAGAATTAGCAGACTAAAGATTATCAAAGCATATATTAAGACAGGACCCGAGCAGGACGGTTTTCAAAATTCTAATATGAAAAGTTTGATATTAGAACCTAATTAAAGCATAAGAATTGGGACTAAAGGAAACAATATGAAAAGTTATTAAAATAGAGTTTAAGTCCCGAATTGGTAAATAATATATTACTCCTGGGGAATTGACATTAAAAAATTATCGACAGAAAATAATAATTATGGGTTAGTATTATTTATTCGGATATAAATAATACGTATGTGTTCGAGTTAAAGTGAGTAAATGATGGTTTGATTAAATTAGAAATTTAAAAGAGAAGTGGTTTAGATTAAAGAAGTGAAAGATCAAGGTAGCACTTTAGCCATGATATAAAAGCTTAAACATATGAATATGAATAATTCATATGATCAAAGACAACAACTTGAAGAAAAGAAAGGAGAGAGTTGGCAATCACCAGGGTTTGGCCGTTCGACGTCCGAATCGCGCGATTTTCGTTCTGTTCTCTTTAGAAACTCGATCTCTATCATCTCCAAGATTCATATCAAGGTAAGAGTGAGCTTTTGGCTTAGGGTTTTAAGGGTTATATGGCTGTTTTGAGTTATGTTGTGTGCGATCGAATCGAACACGTCGGAATCACGTTGTTATAGTCGTTTTTGATGGTTTTTGAGTAGGATTTTGTGTTAGGTTGGTGTAGAAGCATGTTGGAATAATTTCAGATGTTTTCCGAAGGTTAAATATGATGCAAAAATGGGAGACATGGTCTCGCGACATGAGACAAGCTCTCACGACGTGAGACCATGTCTCGCGCCGTGAGAGAGGTGGGTACAATGTGCCCAGCTACCGAGGACCTCCATACGTCGTGCCGAGGTCCGACACGACGTACCCTAACCCGATAGCATTCCGTAGACTCCGAAAACATAAAAAATAATCGTTGAACTTAACATCTTGAATTAGATTTTCAGAATGTATACGCTAAGCAAAGCATGATCTATTAGTTGAATACCACGAATGGTATTAACCACGTATAAATATAATTAAGAGTCTATTAAAGTTAAGAAGTCGAATATGGAATAAGATTGTTTTAACCTAAGTTTATAACGTAGGGTTTTGATATTAGGTTCACGTTTACTTATTAAACGTGTAGTTGATTTGTACATGTAACAGACTGTCACGATTTAAAATTATTGAGCCGAGACCGGCGTTAGGAAATAGGAGTGGTAGCTCCGAAATCCGTAGCAAGCCTGAAACAACTAAAACTTTTTTCGCAAATAAACAATCAAATAAGGACTATACAGTCGGAAGCAAATATATAAACATATAGACATATATACACTAGTCGGTCGATCTAAAACATATGGGCATATAACTTCCATACCACGTACGTACTAGCCCAACGATACTATGTACATGCTAGTGTATCTAGGTCATATCACGGGTAACTAACACTGTGAAACAAAATACAAATGACGTAGCCTACAAAAAGATATACACAAACAACAACAAATATATACAACAAACACGATACATTGCTGTCACAAGCCACGACTCTGTCAACTGAGGACTGCTATTGCACCTCTACGGAAGTCAGGAACTATACATACAACTGCAGACTTCCGGACCCAAAAAGGTGGACTCTAGCCAAGTCCAGACTTTAAACACCTGAAATTGTTAAATAACAACTGGTCAAACTATGCTGAGTGAGATTACATATTACTAACAGTATTATAAAAATAACATCGCATATAAACAAACATTTATACAAACATATAATATAAGCCAAGTATTTAATCCGATCGAAACTCTAATTTTATAAACGATCCTGAACTAGGTATTTCCTAGTGTTTACGAGCGATAGAGATTTCCCAAATCTTGTTGGTAAGCTCCCGAGATAGTTCGACCGAGTTTAACCTATACCAAGTGGTATAGTCCCGAGATAGTCCGACTGAGTTAAACTAATACCAGTACTTATAACCAATCGATCAATATGTGAGTCCAGGGATAGTTCGATAGAGTTCAACTCACTTGACATAGGGCTCGGGATAGTTCAACCCACTAGACACAGGTCCCATGATAATTCGACCGAGTTCAACCCACTAGACACAGATCATGGGATAGTTCGACCGAGTTCAACCTTGTGTCTAACACAAAGGAGTTAGTCTAATCCTATTTTCTAAAACTTACCCGACACTGGTGATCACACAACCTATTGACATCCAATAGGTAGCTTGTTCCCTCGGATTGCACACCAGATTCTTATACTTAAAAACAATCAATAAAACGATATATTATACGATCAAGTCATATAATATGCGATGCAATTGATAATAATATTTAGGCTTAATTCCTTAAAAAAAATCTCACCTTACACTTTTTTTTCGTTTATACCCTGACCTTGTAAAAACACCATTCGTATCCAATTTTGGGTTTTTATGTTTCATCCCTACCCAAAAGCATTAAATTGTACTATTTTCATTTGAAAAAGAGTTTAAAACATACTTTTTTCTATTTTAAAAAATACAAATAAATTCTTAAACTTAAAAAATAATCAAATACATCCAAATAATTAATTAACTTTGTTTAATTTAATAAAAAATTAAAAAAATTATTATTATTTTTAATTTTTTGTCGTAAATATTTTTAAAAAAATAAAAAAATTAAAAAAATTAGGAAATATTTTTTTAAAAAATTAAAAAAAATTATTATTATTTTTAATTTTTTTTTAGGATGGTATTTTTGTACTATTAATAACATTAATATCTAATTAGTATATAAGTGTAATATCCCGTATTTTTAAATTACTTTTTTAACTTTAATTATAAATTTTTGCATTCCGTCAAGTTATAAGTAATTTATTATTATTATTATTATTATTTAATTTTATTTTAGTCGCTCGTTGATTCGATCGTGGTCCGATTCGTGTTTAATGTGTATTATTAAATTTTAAAAGAAAAAGAAAATAAAAAAACTTATGAAATGTAAATCATGTAAATACCATGCAACGTTGGCCAATCTTCTCTTTTTAACATGACTAAACCATGCATGGACTTAACCCACTCTTGTTTTCCCATGTAAGCCCATCCCACCTCTTTTGGCATAAAAAGAAAAGCTCATGCACTTACTATATTAAGAGCCATGCTTCTGATTATCAATTCGGCAACAGTGAGAGTCATCATATCTTCCCTCCTATACATTCTGTTCATCACGTTTCTTCCTTTTCTTAACCTAAAAAGAATTTCTCTCGTTTTGAATCAAAACCTATCAGTCACACTCACTTAAACAAATCTGAAACTTCATTAAACTCTATCCAAGCTCCATTCGATCCAAGTTTCGGCAAGTAATCGTTTAACTTGTTCTTCGTTTCAATATCGTCAAATACGGTTTTTGATTTCTATTTCATTGTAATAGTTGTAAACCGATTGTTCTTTGACGGTTATCATCGACTCCACGATCTCTTCGAGTCTCACGTATTGAAATCGATAAAGGTACGTAAAGATTACTCTGTTCATTGCCGTTCTGTTTTGTCGTTTCAATTACAACTTACTGCCATTCCTTTGAGTCTGTTACTGCCATTATTAAGGTCTGAATTTTTGCATGTTTATCATAGCAATCCATGTGTTTGTGTTGTGGGTTTGCATCGAGTTGTTGTCTTGCGATTCTTCGTGTTTGAATCCTTTTGTTGCTGTCGTGCTTCCGGTGTTGCCGCCATGTTCTTTCTCGTTAGTTTCTGCCCTATGAGTATTTGTGGATTCTTAAACTATAGTTAATTTAGCATGGTAGATTAAAGATTGAATCTTTCATTTTGCTTTCAAATTGTGTTTATATAATTAGGTTGAATTATAATGAGTAAGTTGCTGCAACTTCATGAGATGGAGGGAATGATTTTGATTTGAAATTTGTTAATTGGAGAAGATGGCTAATTGGCCAATATGGTCACCAAATGAATTACTTGAAATCAATTGAATCCCTAGCTATGTTATTATTTAATAATAACTTTTCTATTTGTTTCTATTTTAAATTAACAACTTGAAAACGATAATTGTTTTTTAATTTAAATTAATATAATTACTCAGGTAATTATATTTAATTTTGATTGATATGTTAAATTGGCAAATTTATAATTTAGCCCCTAAAGTTTCTAAAAAGCTTATTCAAGTTAAGTTTTACCTATAGGATAACTTTTTGGATTTTGTTTATCCTATAATTTAGTAAATTGGAAAACGAATAATGAATTTTGATTTCGAAAAATCAAATTGGCTAAAGTACAGTTTAGTCCCTGAACTTTTATAAACTTAAAATGGTTAAGTTTTGGGTTGTAACTTAGGTTACTTAAATTGCAAGATATTGAATTTTATTTTAAAATGGATAATTATTTTATTAAGTTATTTTAATTTATAAATTCGGGTTTATAAATTTAATAAAGTTTTGCTTTGAGTTAGGCTGTGGTCGCCCAACAAGTGGGAAGAAGGTTGGTAGTTTTAAATAACTCGGCTGACTCACTGATATGGATTTTAACTTGAGTTTATTTAAATTATTTTACGAATCATTCTAAATATATTTATATGATTTGTACTCTATAACTTGGGTTATTTTTGGAATGCATTCAATATAGGTGTTATTAAATGTGACTTGGTATTGTGGTGTGCTAGTCCTATGTGGTGTCTAGTACTTTTTAGAGTTTGGGTCTGATTTTAATTATGATTTTAATATTTTATTTAGACATGTCGACTGTTCGTACTTCGGAGGCGAACCAGAGTTAGGTGCTTGTCAGGATCACGTGGATTTAGCAAGCAGTAAACAGTTTTTGAACTGTTTTCGGCATTGTGGATTTGATTTGGAACGTGCTACTCGATGGGCATCATCGAGACTGCGTGCGCACCGGTAATGATTATGGTATTAAGGTAGGTTTGAGATACGTCTCACCTTAGTGAGGGCACCGGTGGAAGATACGTCTCCTGGGCTCACTATTTATTAAGGGATAGTCGAGGATCGGTTATTGAGATACGTCTCACTGACACGATAATGGATTTAGAATTGTGGTTTAGGGTTTCATTGATAATCCATAATGAAAATGTTTTATTAAACATTTTAAAGGTTTTTAACTTATAAATGTAAATGGTTATATAAACTCTACTTAGTAAATCTGACCCCGTTGTTTTCCCAAATTTTCCAGGTTTATGATTTGAGCATTTATCGATCTCCGTTTCTTCATAAATAAAGTGTCGAACTATTTTAAACTCTTAGACCGCAGTAGTAGTTTCTTATTATTCATGTCTTAGTCTTACGTTTATAGTTTTGACTATTGTTTGTTGGATTGGTCCAACTATTACTATATCGTTTTTAGCATGATTACCGTGTTTACGGTATTTATATTATATTGCCATACTGTTGGATATTATTTTGAGATAAGCGTACTTTAAATATATGTTGTTTATATGTACTGCTAGATTAGGCTTGAAGTCTCGGTTGCCCCCGAGCATGTGGTTTTATACAGGTACATTGTTTTAAATGTGCTAAGTTGGTTATCCGCAAGGCTAGCTACGGGTTTTGGTACCACCATACCCATACCCTAGCGCCGGTCACGATTCATGAAAATGGGTCGTGACAAACCTTGTATCAGAGCTTTGCTTTCAAACCAAGGCTTTTTAAATGTTAAGTGTTTATTTGTTTGGCATGTTAAGTGACTAAATTGTCCTAGGAACTACTGCGGAATTAGGATTCGAGTCTTGTCTTTGAAACGTCGTCTTTTGCTTTCAAAACTTTCTGCCTACTCCTATAGGAATGTCGTGAGTCAGTCGTGTGGATTTAATTGATGTATTGCTTATTATATGGTTGTTTTCACTTGGGTGATTACTTGTTGGCTGATTCGTCATGTTGTGTTTATTTGGTTAAATTTTGTTTATATTGAGAATTTTTGTTTCATTATTAGGAATGAATACTCGTACTCGTGCTGCGGCTCAGCAAAATGCTGAGGTTGATGACGCGATCTCTATGGAGGTGGACCAGAATGAACCAGAGGTTCGAGCTGGTAGAGGACTAGCAGGCAGAGGCCCAGCTGGTCGGGGTCGACTGGTCTAGGTCGTGGTGGCCGAGGCCAAGCTGGCAGAGGTAGAGGCAGAGGCGTAGGACGCGGTGCTGCAGGGGGTGCTCAAGCACCAGGTGCGGCACAACCTGAGTTGGACGATTTTGACTTCAACACGTTTTTTATAAAGTCGCTGCTTTACTACTCAACCAGGTTCAGCTACGAGCGGGTCAGGTCGCTATGCAAGATCAGTATGCAGTTTCGGGTCAGATAGTTCAGCAGCAGCAACCACGGGCTGGTGGTGCAGTAATTGGTGGTGTCGGAACTACTGAAAGGGATTTGGTTTTGGCTTACATGAGGCTGAAGCCAACTGAGTTTGACGGTTCTGGAGACGCGCCGGATTTTCTCGAAGAGGTTGAGCAGAATGCTCGGCGACTACAGGCTACTGAGCGTCAGACCGTCGTCCTAGTTGAGATGTCTATGAAGGGTTCAGCTCGGGACTGGTTTCATAGATTTGTTCATGTTGACATGACTACCATCTCTTGGGCTTAGTTTGTGGCGAGATTCAGAGCTTTCTTCTTACCGTTCTCAGTGACAGAGGGTCACTGAGACAGGTTGCTTACGCTTGCTAGGGATGATAGGTCAGTATCCGAGTACACGACGGAGTTCGTGAGATAAGGTCGGTTCGCTCCAGATTTGCATGCAGATCCGCAAAGGGTGAACGACAGATACGTAAAGGGCTTAGGGCGAGATTTTATGAGTTTGCTGACTGAGACACGTAGAGACTTTACAGACGTAGTGGACAGTGCTCGGCGTATGGAGAGTTTGTTATTATAGTTTGGGGAGATTTCTGGTCCTTCTCAAACTAAGAAGTCATTTGGCCCTGGACAGCAGAGTGGTGGTGGTAGCTACCAATCGACACCTTCTCTGTACAAGAACAAAAAGAGGGGTGTCAAGAAGAGTTATCAGCCGTACACCTACGTTTAGGCAACAGCGGTAGTAGCCGCAGTTTTGGGTGCGGTAACAATGGAGGTGCTAGTTTTCCTTTCTGCCAGAATTGCAGACGTCGACATCCATGCGAGTATCGTTTAGCACCAGGGGGGTTGTTTTACTTGTGGCCAACCGGATCACTTTGCGAGAGAGTGTCGGGCATCTGGGCAGCAGATGTCTGCAGCTAGTGTTGCTCAGCCATTCTATCAGAGTCAGAGACCGGTGTTCTCTGCACCGGCAGGGTTTTCTCAACATGTCGCTTCTTTTGGTGGCCAGCGGGGCCGAGGTTCTAGAGGGCGTGGTTTTGGAGGCCGTGGCAACGGCGGTAGAGTTTCTAGCAGCTATGGTACCGGACAGAGTTCTCAACAGTAGAATCAGGGTCAGGCCAGAGTTTTCGCTTTGACTCCTCAGGATGCTCACGCATCTAACGCAGTGGTGCAAGGTACTATTCATATTGCTTTTGTAGATGCTCTTGTTTTATTTGATGCAGGTGCAACCCATTCTTTTGTGTCTACGTGTTTTGCTGCTAAGTTGGGTGTAACACCAACAAGTCTGTGTGAACCTTTATTTGTTTCAACTCCTTTGTCTGACTGTGTGGTGGTGGATGTTGTGTATCCATCGTGTTCGGTGGTTATCCATGGAAGAGACTTGCATGCTGATTTGGTTGTTTTGGATGTTCTTACCTTTGACGTGATTTTGGGAATGGATTGGCTGGCACGCCATTATGCTTCGATCGACTGTCGAGGGAAGTCGGTTGAGTTTCAAATTCCAGGTGATCTACCATTTTCTTTTCAAGGGGAAAAGACGGAGACACCGAAGAATCTGATTTCTGCGATCAAGGCAAAGCGAATGATGAGTAAGGGTTGTCAAGCTTTCTTAGCTGTGGTTCGAGACATGGATGCTGAGGTGGGCAGTATGAACACTGTCCCTATAGTGAATGAATTCACTGACGTTTTTCCAGAGGAGTTGCCTAGATTACCACCTGATCGGGATATCGAGTTCTGCATTGACGTTGTTCCTAGAACTGGTCCTATTTCGATACCGCCGTATCGGATGGCTCCTGCTGAGCTGAAGGAGTTGAAGGAGAAGTTACAAGAACTTTTGGACAGTGACTTCATCAGACCGTGTACTTCTCCGTGGGGTGCTCCAGTTCTGTTTGTTAAGAAGAAGGATGGTTTCTTTCGGCTTTGTATCGACTACAGGCAGTTGAATAAGGCTACCATCAAGAACAGATATCCTCTTCCTCGTATCGACGACTTGTTTGATCAGTTACAGGGTGCAAAGTGCTTTTCCAAGATTGACTTGAGATCCGGGTATCATCAACTTTGGATTCGGGACGTCGATGTGCCTAAGACTGCTTTCAGAACGCGTTATGGGCATTTCGAGTTTTTGGTCATGTCGTTTGGGTTGACTAACCCACCAGCAGCGTTTATGGACATGATGAATCGGGTTTTCAAACCATTTTTAGATCAGTTTGTTATCGTCTTCATTGATGATATTCATATTTATTCTCGGAGTGAGGAGGAGCATGCTTATCACTTGAGGACTATACTACAGACCTTGCGAGAGCATCAGTTGTATGCTAAGTTCTCAAAGTGCGAGTTTTGGCTGGAACAGGTTACCTTCTTAGGACACGTGGTGTCGAAGGATGGAATCAAGGTTGATCCGAAGAAGATTGAGGCGGTTATGGATTGGCAGAGGCCGAGGTCAGTTACCGAGATCAGGAGTTTTCTTGGATTAGTTGGCTACTACCATCGGTTCGTGCAGGATTTCTCTCGGATATCTGCACCTTTAAATAAGCTGACACAGAAGCGTGTTAAGTTTGAGTGGACCGACAAGTGTGAGGCAAGTTTCGAGAAGCTGAAGGAGATTCTGACTACAACTCTTGTTTTGGCGTTACCTTCTGGCATTGAGGGTTTTACTGTGTACTGCGATGCTTCTCGGATTGGCTTAGGTTGCGTGTTGATGCAACATGGACAGGTAATCGCCTATGCTTCTCGTCAGCTGAAGAATCATGAGATGAATTACCCTACTCATGATTTGGAGTTAGCAGCTGTGGTTTTTGCTCTGAAGATCTGGAGGCACTACTTGTACGGTGCGACTTGCGAGATCTTCACTGATCACAAGAGTCTGAAATACATCTTTGATCAGCGGGAGTTGAATCTGAGACAGAGGAGGTGGCTAGAGTTGCTTAAGGACTACGACTGTACTATTCAGTACCATCGTTGTAAGGCTAATGTGGTAGCCGATGCGTTGAGTCGCAAGTCTTCAGGCAGTTTGGCCCATATTTCTGAGGTTGGGCGTAGATCTATGGTTCGAGAGTGGCATGGTTTGATAGATTCGGGCTACGGTTTTCAGGTTTCTCAGAATGGTAGTTTGTTGGCACAACTACAGGTGCAGCCAGTTTTGATTGATAGGATTAAAGCTTTACAAGCTGAGGATCCACAATTGAAACGGATTGTGGACGAGATCCATCTTGACGGGAATTTTAAGTTTGTTTTTGTAGAGGGAGTTCTCATGTTAGGTTCTAGACTGTGCGTTCCGGATTCAGATGGTTTGAGAGACCAGATTCTGGAGGAAGCGCATATGTCAGCTTACAGTGTTCATCCGGGGTCTACCAAGATGTACCATGACTTCAAGGGTACATATTGGTGGAGCGGAATGAAGAAGGATGTTGTAGAGTATGTTTCCAAGTGTCTGACTTGCCAGCAGGTGAAGCTGGAACATCAAAGACCTTTTGGCTATCTGCAGCCACTACCTATTCCAGAGTGGAAGTGGGAGAGGATTACCATGGACTTTGTGGTTGGGTTACCACATACTCGACAGGGGTACAATTCCATCTGGGTGATAGTTGACCGTATGACCAAGTCAGCTCATTTCCTTCCGATCAAGGTTTCGTATCCTGCTTCGAAGTTGGCTCAGTTGTACATCGACAGGATTGTCAGTTTGCACGGTGTACTAGTTTCGATTGTTTCTGACAGAGGTTCTGTTTTCACTTCGAGGTTCTGGAGAGCGTTACAGGAGTCTTTGGGTTCTCGTTTGGACTTCAGTTAGCTTTTCATCCTCAGACTGACGGTCAGTCTGAAAGGACTATTCAGACATTGGAGGATATGCTCAGGATGTGCATTCTTGATTTTCAGGGTAGCTGGGATACTCATCTGCCGTTAATTGAGTTTTCCTACAACAACAGTTACCATGCAAGCATTGAGATGGCACCTTATGAGGCTTTGTACGGACGCAAGTGTCAATCTCCTATCTGCTGGGAAGAGGTCGGCGAGCGGAAGTTGTCTGGTGCTTAAATTATTCAGATGACCTCAGAAAAGGTACCGTTGATAAAACGGAGGTTGGAGACAGCTTTTAGTCGGCATAAGAGTTATGCTGATCCGAAGAGAAAAGACATCGAGTTTCAGGTGGGAGATTTTGTGTTTCTTCGGGTTTCGCCTATGAAAGGCGTGATTCGTTTTGGTATCAAGGGAAAGTTGGCACCGAGGTATGTTGGTCCTTATGAGATTTTAGAGAGGATTGGAAATGTGGCTTATCGTCTGGTTCTGCCGCCAGACATTCTTTAGTGCATCCTGTATTTCATGTTTCTATGCTGAGGAAGTGCATCTCAGATTCATATTCATTATGAATAACTAATAATAATTATGAATAACTACTACTAATAATGAAAACAATAAAAAGTTAATAGCCAAGATTCCACTAGTTTACTAAATTCCTATGCATATCCTAAATTTCTGTTATGTGAGCCCGCTTAGCTCAGAGGTTAGAGCATCGCATTTGTAATGCGATGGTCATCGGTTCGACTCCGATAGCTGGCTTTTCTCTATTTGTTTGATTTTTTACATAATTGATAATTTTTTTTTGAAATCAAAGAATATTGATATTGAAAAAGCTTCGTTCCCTTTTACCAAAGGGGACCCATTATTATGTGGTAGGAACTTCAAATTATGAAAAAAAGTTAAAAGTTAGAATAGTTAAATCTCTGCAGAACAAATCCAGAACAAGAAAAGGACCCTTTTTTTCTATATACATTATTGGTATATATACAAAAAGGCCCCAATATTGATACATGTGATTGTGCCTCAGAGTGTTGAGATTGACCAGGAGTTGTCCTATGAGGAACAACCAGTTGAGATTGTTGATACGCAAGTGCGTAGGTTACAGAACAAGGAGATTCCGATAGTCAAAGTTCTGTGGCGGAATCATTCTGTCGAGGAGTGCACTTGGGAGACGGAGTCCGATATGCGGAAACGTTACTCTTTCCTCTTTCCTTGAGGTACGTGTATCGTTGCTTATGTGATTTAGTTGATTGTTTCTGTACTTGGTGTGTTCTTATGTTTATTTGTTTATGTTTAAATTCGACGGCGAATTTTTAATAAGTTGGGGAGAATGTAATATCCCGTATTTTTAAATTCTTTTTTTAACTTTAATTATAAATTTTTGTCTATTCCGTCAAGTTTTAAGTAATTTATTATTATTATTATTATATATTTTTATTTAATTTTATTTTAGTCGCTCGTTGATTCAATCGTGGTCCGATTCGTATTTAATGTGTATTATTAAATTTTAAAAGAAAAAGAAAATAAAAAAAACTTATGAAATGTAAATCATGTAAATACCATGCAACGTTGGCCAATCTTCTCTTTTTAACATGACTAAACCATGCATGGACTTAACCCACTCTTGTTTTCCCATGTAAGCCCATCCCACCTCTTTTGGCATAAAAAGAAAAGCTCATGCACTTACTATATTA
Organism: Mercurialis annua; assembly: GCF_937616625.2. Taxonomy (NCBI): domain Eukaryota; kingdom Viridiplantae; phylum Streptophyta; class Magnoliopsida; order Malpighiales; family Euphorbiaceae; genus Mercurialis; species Mercurialis annua. Next base: position 48,071,426 of record NC_065570.1, on the reverse strand, counting down.
AGAGCCATGCTTCTGATTATCAATTCGGCAACAGTGAGAGTCATCATATCTTCCCTCCTATACATTCTGTTCATCACGTTTCTTCCTTTTCTTAACCTAAAAAGAATTTCTCTCGTTTTGAATCAAAACCTATCAGTCACACTCACTTAAACAAATCTGAAACTTCATTAAACTCTATCCAAGCTCCATTCGATCCAAGTTTCGGCAAGTAATCGTTTAACTTGTTCTTCGTTTCAATATCGTCAGATACGGTTTTTGATTTCTATTTCATTGTAATAGTTGTAAACCGATTGTTCTTTGACGGTTATCATCGACTCAACGATCTCTTCGAGTCTCACGTATTGAAATCGATAAAGGTACGTAAAGATTACTCTGTTCATTGTCGTTCCGTTTTGTCGTTTCAATTACAACTTACTGCCATTCCTTTGAGTCTGTTACTGCCATTATTAAGGTCTGAATTTTTGCATGTTTATCATAGCAATCCATGTGTTTGTGTTGTGGGTTTGCATCGAGTTGTTGTCTTGCGATTCTTCGTGTTTGAATCCTTTTGTTGCTGTCGTGCTTCCGGTGTTGCCGCCATGTTCTTTCTTGTTAGTTTCTGCCCTATGAGTATTTGTGGATTCTTAAACTATAGTTAATTTAGCATAGTAGATTAAAGATTGAATCTTTCATTTTGCTTTCAAATTGTGTTTATATAATTAGGTTGAATTATAATGAGTAAGTTGCTGCAACTTCATGAGATGGAGGGAATGATTTTGATTTGAAATTTGTTAATTGGAGAAGATGGCTAATTGGCCAATATGGTCACAAAATGAATTACTTGAAATCAATTGAATCCCTAGCTATGTTATTATTTAATAATAACTTGTCTATTTGTTTCTATTTTAAATTAACTTGAAAACGATAATTGTTTTATAATTTAAATTAATATAATTACTCGGGTAATTATATTTAATTTTGATTGATATGTTAAATTGGCAAATTTATAATTTAGTCCCTAAAGTTTCTAAAAAGCTTATTCAAGTTAAGTTTTACCTATAGGATAACTTTTTGGATTTTGTTTATCCTATAATTTAGTAAATTGGAAAACGAATAATTAATTTTGATTTCGAAAAATCAAATTGGCTAAAGTACAGTTTAGTCCCTGAACTTTATAAACTTAAAATGGTTAAGTTTTGGGTTGTAACTTAGGTTACTTAAATTGCAAGATATTGAATTTTATTTTAAAATGGATAATTATTTTATTAAGTTATTTTAATTTATAAACTCGGGTTTATAAATTTAATAAAGTTTTGCTTTGAGTTAGGTTGTGGTCGCCCAACAAATGGGAAGAAGGTTGGTAGTTTTAAATAACTCGGCTGACTCACTGATATGGATTTTAACTTGAGTTTATTTAAATTATTTTACGAATCTATATTATATATAAAAGTACGGAGGGGGGGGGGGGAACGGCACATTTACCTTATAGCCTTTTTTAATTTATAGTTAATTGATAACTTAAATAAAGATTTTATGGTAATTTATTTAATTAATATTGTTATGATTTTTAGTAGTATATTAATCAGGATAATTATCAATATAATTACTAGATAATAATTGACTTATCTTTATTCTACTAAAACTAAATCTCATCTGTTAATAGATTTAGTCTCCATCCAATAAAAAAGACATAAGAAGAAAGAAGCTTTTTCGGGATGGACTGTTTTCTTTTTTGCTAGGTTGCCGGTTTCCAGACTGCAATTAAAAATTACAAAGAAAGCTTTCTTGTCAATTTTTAATTTATGTCTTGTGTTTGACACTTTTAACTTGAAACATTATTGTCATTTGATAATTAATTATAAAATTAAAACAAATATTCAATAATTAAAAGTAAATAAAAAAGTAATAAATTTCTTTCTTGACTCTAACTCTTTTCTTATTTTACTACTAATAAATCTCTCTTATGACTCTAAAAAATAGCTTAATAACTTTTCTATTTTAAGTTTACGGTGACCTTCAAAAATCCAAACTCTTAAATATTCTTATGTGGACATAGCAAAAGAAATTTTTTAGAAATATTATACTTATGACGAAAATCATTACTTTATTTGAAAGAATAGTAGTAATAGTTTGGTTTGGTTTGGAGATTTCTAATTCAAATATAATAGCAATTATTTTTACTTATAAACTAATAGTTAATAAAATAAAGACGATTATTTATATTTGGCATAATTATAAATTAGATTCTATTTATTTGTTAAAACTAAAATTAAAATAATAAATAAAATAAACTTCCACTGCGACTTCAATAAATAATTTATAAAAAAGTATTCATAAACTATATGTTCTTTTAATTTAATTAATAATTAAAAATTATACGACAATCTACTACTTTAATCACTTAATAAAGGATTACTACTACTACTATGATATAATAATTTATAAAATTTTCAATTAGTTTGTTAATAAATTAATATTATTTAATATTAATTTTAAATAATTATTGACTAAAAGTTATAGTTTTTGACATGTCACATTACGAGCCACGTGCGTAGCACGTAAGACGATACTAGTCATTCTAAATATATTTATATGATTTGTACTCTATAACTTGGGTTATTTTTAGAATGCATTCAATATAGGTGTTATTAAATGTGACTTGGTATTGTGTTGTGCTAGTCCTATGTGGTGTCTAGTACTTTTTAGAGTTTGGGTCTGATTTTAATTATGATTTTAATATTTTATTTAGACATGTCGACTATTCGTACTTCAGAGGCGAACCAGAGTTAGGTGCTTGTCAGGATCACGTGGATTTAGCAAGCAGTGAGTTTATTTCTTATTATATTATATTATATTATATATATATATATATATGTATAAACAGCTTTTGAACTGTTTTCGGCATTGTGGATTTGATTTGGAACGTGCTACTCGATGGGCATCATCGGGACTGCGTGCGCACCGGTAATTATTATGGTATTGAGGTAGGTTTGAAATACGTCTCACCTTAGTGAGGGCACCGGTGGAAGATACGTCTCCTGGGCTCACTATTTATTAAGTGATAGTCGGGGATCGGTTATTGAGATACGTCTCACTGACACGACAATGGATTTAGACTTGTGGTTTAGGGTTTCATTGATAATCCATAATGAAAATGTTTTATTAAACGTTTTAAAGGTTTTTAACTTAATAAATGTAAATGGTTATATAAACTCTACTCAGTAAATCTGACCCCGTTGTTTCCCAAATTTTCCAGGTTTATGATTTGAGCATTTGTCGATCTCCGTTTCTTCATTCTCGGAGGTTCTTTATTTATTTCAGAAATAAAGTGTCGAACTATTTTAAACTCTTAGACCGCAGTAGTAGTTTCATATTATTCATGTCTTAGTCTTACGTTTATAGTTTTGACTATTGTTTGTTAGATTGGTCCAACTATTATTATATCGTTTTTAGCATGATTACAGTGTTTATGGTATTTATATTATATTGCCATACTGTTGGAGATTATTTTGAGATAAGCGTACTTTAAATATATGTTGTTTATATGTACTGCTAGATTAGGCTGAAGTCTCAGTTGCCCCCGAGTATGTGGTTTTATGCAGGTACATTGTTTAAAACGTGTTAAGTTGGTTATCCGCAAGGCTAGCTACGGGTTTTGGTACCACCATACCCATACCCTAGCGCCGGTCACGATTCATGAAAATGGGTCGTGACAATAAGTTAAAAATGAAGGATTGTTTTAAGGCTTAATTACCAAAAAACCTCCCACCTTTTAGCCCCTTTTCAAATGCACCCTGAAGTTGCAATTTTGTCAGTTGCACCCTAATTCGCACCTTTAGTTTTCAATTCCACCCTCAAGTGCTAAATTGATCTCTTCTCCATTTGAAAAAAGTTAAAATAAGTCATCCATTTTTAACTTTTTGTGTGGAAAAGAGTTCAAACAAGTACTTTATAAGGGTTTTTATGAATTTTTCCCGAGTGAAAAAGAGTCCAATTTGATTTTGAGGGTGGAATTGAAACTCAAAGGTGAAAATTAGGGTGCAACTGACAAAATTGCAACGTCAGGGTGCAACTGAAAAAGGGCTAAAAGGTGGGTTTTTTTTTTGTGATTAAGCTTTGTTTTAAACTCTTTTTCAAATGAAAAGAGTACAATTTAATACTTTTGGGTAGAGATGAAACATAAAAACTCAAAATTGGGTACAAATGGTGTTTTTACAAGGTCAGGGTATAAACGAAAAAAAATGCAAGGTGGGTTTTTTTAAGGAATTAAGCCTAATGTTTATAATATATCAAATAGCTTTTACGAATAATACACGAAAGTAAAATGTAACTCACATGGACCGCTATCCAATCTACTATGCTATCAATATGACAATAAACCCTTGCTAATCCGAACTAGTTGATCTCGCAGCTTGCCAATGTGTATGTCACATGCTCAAATCAAATATACGTTAAGAAAGTAAACGTGAGCCTATTTTCAAAACCCTAAGTTATAAACTTAAGTTAAAAACAATCTTATTCCATATTCAACTCCTAACTTCAATAAATCCTTAATTGAGTTCTTATTTAATCGATATGCTTGTATCAATTTGAACTTACCATACAAATGTTCATTTTCCTTATGTTAACATTAACATTTCATTCTCGTTCTTTGTCATTTTCAATCACATTTTGGATACCCGATTAAACTAGTTTTGAACTTCGGAAATGTCGCGTTGGAGTAGGGCGTTTCAAGCCCTAAGTGCATGGGAAGGGGTGGCCTTTCCCCTTCCTCATGTCGTGCCCTCCCCTAGCTGAATAGGGGAGGGACACGACGCGACCTACCCTAGCATGTCGCGCAAAGGCTGGTTGCAGCCCCTCGCGTCGCGTTGGGGCTCGGCGCGACGCGACAGGCCTTATTTGGCCTTATCGCGTCGTGTTGATGCCTATCACGTTGTGAGACCCCTGCTGGACTCGTTTTCCAGCAGGTGTGACGACTATCTCGGCCTCAAAAACTCCTCGGATACATTCCGACATGCTAGTTAATGGTTGCTACATAAGACCCATCTCGAAAATCATAAAAAACGGCAATAACAACATGATTCTGACGTGTTTGATTCGATCGCACACAACATAACTCAAAACAGCCCTATTATTTACCAAAATCTAAGCTAAAAACACATCCTTACCTCGTTTTGATTCTTGGGGAAGATAGAGGATTGAATATCGAGAAGATCAATATAAAGAACGCGTAATTCCGATGAGAATTGATCAAACCCTAGCCATCGCCAAAATTTCCTTTCAATTTGCTATATGATGCTTCTTTTGATCATATGAATTTGATTCATATTGAAGTTCTTATATAACTTGGCCAATTATCGATTTTAAAATAATATAAATAAAAAAATGCTACCGTCAATTAGAAAAATCAATAATTGACAGTTGCAGTAGAAAAATAAAGGGTTTGTTTAGAGTAGAATAAAAATAAAAAATAAAAATAATAGTCAATTAAGAAAGGACAAATGTGTCTATTTTATGAACTTAGTATATGTATTTATTTTTGATTAAGTCAATCGCTAAATTTTAAAAATTACTAAATTAATATAGTTATTCTAATCGATACATAGCATCAAAAATAAGGCTAACTCTAAATTGAATTATAAAATGAACCAGTTAATTTTTTACTATTTAAACTTAATACTAATTATGCAAATTAGGATTGTTAATATAATTTATCTAGATGTAATTTTATACAATTAAAATCCAATTTCAGACATAGTTTTACACTATCAATATTTTTATGAACTTAAATCAGATTTTAATAATATATTTATATAGCTCTTTGAAGTTTAGAAGTTGATAAAATAAATTCAAACTAACTTGTCAAATATAAAACTTAAAGATTTCAGAAATCGTAAAAAAATATTCTTCATTTTTAGACCATGAAATAGTTTATGTTAATTAAATAATTATTTACCCGTAATTTTAAATTAATTGTTAGTTTACAATTATAAAAAAATAAAATAAAATAATCAAAATTATTATATTTAATTATAATTACAAGTATACAATAAATTTTGAATTTGATGAAAGTTTATGCTCAATTAAATATTTTAGAATAATTATTAAAAACCCATAATATTAGGTTAGTATTACTCATTGTTCTATTTTTAGGATTGATATCATACAAATTCACCAAATTTACTCGTTTTTTCATTTTAATCATGCCGTTTAAAAATCGTCATTTTCATACACGAACTAATTTTTTTTCTCAAATTCATACACCTTTCAAAAATCCGTTGAAAATCGCTGAGTTGTTAATCGAATAATGACATGTCATAACAAACTATATAATGACACGTCAACAATTTTTGCCAGATTTTTAAACGGTGTATGTATTTGAAAAAATTTGGTAGTTGTTTTATGAAAATGACGATTTTTAAACGACGTGACTAAAATGAGAAAACATGTAAAGTTTGTGAATTTTTATAACATTACCCTTTATTTTTATAAAGTCAATTAATATTTACCATGACGTCTAATCAAAATTAACTACAATCACCTTTTGTTAAGAGGGAATTTCTTACACTACACTATTTCCTATTTTATTTACGTTATTTTTTTTATATTTACTTTTTTAACTTTTGTTTTACGAAAAATATCTTCATATCTTTTTTCACTTTTTAATGGTTTATTCTCTTTTTAATAGATTTTTTTCTGGTATTTTTTATATTTTTATCGTGTTTTTAGTGTAACTATGGTGTATTATAATATATCTATTGTGTTTTTTTAGTGTAATTATGTTTTTTTTATAGTGCAATAATAGTGTATATATAGTGTATTTATGGCATTTTTGTAGTGTTTTTATGGCGTATAACATAAAAATACTGCAAATACATCACAAACACTGCACATACACCATAAACATTGCAAAATGCACCATAGATATGCTGAAAAAAAAACAAAAATACACCAAAAAGCATAAATATTCATATTCCGAAAAACACCAGAATTACACTATCAGTACACAAAAAATACACTATAACATAAATACATTATAAAAATACTGCAAATACACCATAAATCAATTCGTTCTTTACAAAATCAGTAGCATTAAAATTAATAAACAAATCTATAGATAAGAGAAAAATAAAATAATTAGATGAATAATGGAACAATTTTATAAATAAAAAATCATAGATCTACAATAATTTATTTATAAAATGTTTAAATCATCACAAAAAATCTAAAAAATTATAAAAAAAATCTAAAAACAATATCGAGAAATCCATAGTGCGAAAGGAAGAGCCGAACGAAAAAGCGTAAACGGAAAAGACGAATGGAAAAACAAACGAAGGAGACGAGAAACTCATCGGAAGTAGACGAACGGAAGCGCGAACGAAAAAGCGAATTGAAGAAACGAACGGAAAATCAACCGGAAAAGACGAACGGAAAATTAATCGGAAGAGACAAACGGAAAATTAAACGGAAAATAAAAAGAGAGAATTTTGAGGAAGAGAGAGAAAAGAAAGAAAAAAATTTGGCTATGTAAAATTTTAACCTAAAATGAGATAAGATTTCTATATATAGTAATATTTTTGTAAATATATTTGTTATTATTGTAGAATGGAAAATTATGAAAAGATGGACAAATTTATTGTAAATATGTTTCAAAATGAGGTATTTTGGGAATAATCCCTTTTGTTAATTGAATGATTTGATTGTATTTTTTTTTATTTTGACCTTTATATTTATTTTATTTTTTAAATTTTATAAAAGTTTTAAAGAATTTAATTATTTTTTTTAGAATAATTAATAATTACTTGATAAACAATAATATATTTATATCTTATAATTAAGTTTAAAAATATCAAATATAATATAATTTAGCCCGGTTCAATCTAAAAATCACAAATTCAATTATATTTTTGGTTTGAATTATTTTAAATAAAAACATTAAAAATTCAATATTATTTTTACCAAACAGAAATATATAATATTTATTATTAGATTTTTTTATTTCTAAACTTTTTCAAAAGCTATTATAAAAAAATAATATTTAATAAATATTTATAATTTTTTTATAAAGTTTGTTTAGCTTCAATGGTTTTATAGAGTTTATAAAAATCAATTTACAGGTTAAAAACTATTTTATGTTGATAATATAAACTCTTCGACTTAGTTAAATACTCTCTCCGTCCCAAGATAGGCAGTTTAGGACAAATACGGATATTAAGAAATTTAGGTTCTATAGATAAAATGAGTTAATACATAAAAAAAATACCATACTTGCCCTTATTTAATATCGTGGCAATTTTTGTCTTTTAGTGACTTTTGTTGTCTTTTCAAGATATTCCCTAGAGCAAATTACTATGACACCCCTCACATTTGATATAATTCGCAGTTTAGTCCCTCTTGTTTAAAAATTGAACTATATAGCCCCTCACTTTTAGTTTTGTCAACGATTTAGTTCTTCCATCCATTTTGGATGTTAGTCAACGAAACTATATGGTCCCCCACTTTTTTTTTCTCAACGATTTCATCCCCCAGGTTTAATAATTAATTTACCCATAAGCCCCTTGACTTTGTTGACTAACCCTAAAAATGGATGGAGGGACTAAAATGTTGACGGAAGCAAAAACGAGGGGCCACGTAGTTTAATTTTCAAACAGAAGGGATTAAAGTGTAAATTATTTCAAATGCGAGGGGTTTCATAGTAATTTGCTCTATTCCATATAATTAATAAGGGTATGTTTGACAATTACTTAATAAGATAAATATCTAGTTTCTTTAATTTGGGACAAAAAATAGAAATATTGTCTATTAATTTAGGACGGGGGAAGTAGTAGAGATAAGTGATGGATGAGAACAATAATGAGAGGAGAAAAATGGCAAAACAATCTCTAAACTATATAGTTTTGATTCATAAGGTTTTTAATTTTTATATGATTTTTTCAAGTCCCTAAACTTTTACTGTTTTGGTTTATCAGTTCTCTCAATTTTTATTTATCTTTTTCAGACTCTAAATTTTCGTTTTTTATTTTATTGGATGTCTAAATTTTTATTTTTTATTCATTAAATTCTTAAATTATCTCCGTGTAAGAATCAAATGAACGAAAAATAAAATTTTAGGAATTTGAGGTAGCCAAATAAAAGTTGAGAATCTATTAAATTAAAAAATGAAAATTTAAAAACATGAGAAAGTCAAATAGAAGTTGAGAAATCTAATAAACCAAAATAGTATAGTTTAATGAGTTTAGCCGGAGTAAAAAGTTGATTGTTTAAAAGTTAGGGGTCACTAATAACGATGATTTAATATGAGGGGTTTTTAAGTAATTATCTCTTATATTTCTCCGCTTTCTCCGGCGGACCAATTTAGAAGACTTTCACACAGTACCCTTAGAAAAGTACAAAATATCACCTTCAAAGAATACAAACTCGTAATTACCAGAAGTCATCAAGGGCACAATAGTCACAAAAATAGGCAGTTATACATAATTAATTAATAAATTTACCGAGTCTAATAAAATTAAAATGAAATTGCCACTTCTTCCACGTTCAATTTTAATTTTGTTTTCTCATATATTAATTTCTCCCAACGGTCCATTCAATGGAAGAAATGGTCGCCAATGTTTACTTGTCAACGCTTCCATTTCACTTTCAAAAACCCTAAAACCTCTGACAATCGATCATCACTCATCAATTTTTATGCAAACAGAGAGAATTGAAAACGACGTAGTACAGTGTTTTATGGCGGTGATGGAGATGGTGATGATCGTCGGTTCGGCACTTGAGTTCTTAGTGCCGTCATGGTGGGAGGTTAAAGTGACGGTTGCTGCCGCCGTTTTTGTCATAAGTTCGTTTTGGTACTTCTCGTGGAGTGGCGGCGGCGGTGATCGATCGCAACAGCAGATTCTGGAGAATTCCGGTGGGGATGATGATAAATACAAGGTCATTTTTGTCTTTTCGTTTACTGTTACTACTTAATGTGGATTTCTTTTTTGTAGTTGAATTTGTGTGACTTGTAGCAGTAGTTGATTAACTTTTTGGAAGGTTATTTAATTTTATATCCGCTCTTAGTTATCAATTTGAGTGTTAATTGAAGCTATAAATGGAAGAATATTATGTTGATGTTAGTTTAATTTATCACAGTGTTGGTTTAAGTAAGCATATGGATGATCTTTTACTTGTGGTATTTTTAATTGGAATAAACCGTGTGCGTAAAATCATGCTGATTTTAATGTGATTAAACTGCTTCACAATTTTCTTGCTTTTTGGAGTTGAAAGAATTGGTTGTTTGCAACTATTATCTTTCTAAAAAATGAGAAATGACTAAATTAAACTTAGTATAATAATTATTGAATTTCTGCAATTTAATGACTTTCCAAACAAGAGATTATTCATGATTTTTTTATTTTTGTCCTTTTTTTAGCATTCTGTCTATATTTCAAAGTGTAAGCATACATAGTTTCTTAATTCCTTTTTCAAGTCTTACTTTTCGTTCTAGACAATTTGTTGCAGTTTTTTTTTTGAAGATATGATTTAGAAAACGAGATTCTACAATTTTTCAATAGCAGGGCATATTTTAACCATTTCATATGCTTGAAGTACTTTATTCAAACAAATTAAGAAATTAAAGTATGCTTTACATTGTAGGAGTCATATCCTTGTGAGTATAATAAAAATTCGTGATAATTAATGAGATAATAGACTTTACTAAGACATGTTGCATTTAAGACCTTGAGACATTACAGGAGTCATACCCATGTGATATAATAAAAATTTGTGATGACTGGTTAGATAATAGAGTTTATTAGGACATCATGCTACATATAAGATCCTCATTTAAGTCTCTATATTACTATATAATCTCTTGTATGAAGTTAAATATTTAGTCTGGGTGTTAGTATGCCGTCATGTTGGCTAATAACCATTTTCCTCTCTTTCGAAGACCAAACTCCAGTAGTATTTCTTTTATGCAATGTTACTAGCTATTTGTTTCTTGGAGTAATTTTCCACTTCTTTGACATGCAGTTCTGCACTTATTTTGTAGATGGGCCAGTTGAAAGGAGATTCTCAGGGCAATTCTGCATATTTAATTAAGGTATATTTGGTTCTTGCTGATGTGTTCGCTACTTGAATCTTTTTATCATACATTGATCAGTTGAGCATCGTATGCTGATTTAATGTTATATTCTTTTCCATCTTTGTCTCTTTGTATCTCAGTTGGAATTGTTGGCAGCTAAGAATCTGATTGGTGCAAATTTAAATGGAACTTCAGATCCTTATGCTATCATTACCTGTGGTTCAGAAAAGCGATTCAGGTTATTTAATTTGTATCCCATTTTTGTAATTTCATGAATGATAAATTAGATTTTGATAGAAGTTATTTTGATATAATTCTTGTTTTTGATAAGTTAGATGCCTCCTCCAATTTTTCTCTGTCATTGACTTCTCAACTCCTAAATTAGATGTTTTTCTCCTTTTTTTTATTTAGGGTACCTTAGAGCCTCATTGCAATTTCAGGTTTCTTTTTCTGTAGGGACTTTTTTTATTCTTCAAATGATTATTATCATGGGGGTAGGATTATTATCACCTTTTCTTTTATTTTCTCTTTTATTGGGCTATTCTTTACATAATTAAAATCCCTTGACTGACTTCTAAGGAATTTAATATTCTGGAAATGTATAATCTCTTTAGCACATAATTACTGTACGTTATTGTTCAAAAGGCATAGTTTTAACTAGTCCAGAACTTTTTTATGATATTCTATCTCTTTGTTAATTTTCTCCTCACTCTTGTTTCTTTACGATTCTAGAAAGTACCTGATGCCAAATTTTCTTTATATCCAGTTTTCCTTTTCCCCCCTTCTTAGCCCTCTTAAATTTTGGAATCCTTACATAGCTTCTCCTTCAATTCCATTAAGCATTTAAGTTTTGGACTACGATTCGACGATAAAAGAACTATAAATCAGGTACCTCTGCATCTTCTCCATCAGTTGAATGCTTGCTTTGAGTATAGTGTACACCTATAGATCAGGTAGTTGCTAGGTTACATGGACTCGGGTATGAGTGTCCAAAATGGACACATGTTAAAAATACGTATGTATGGATCCGGAATAGGACTCGGATACTTAGGTACGATTTACATGTACACATGGGTACTTAGATACCTTTCCGTGTCCCTTCTTTTTCTTATGTTCTTATGATCCTTCAGTCTTCATCACTCTTTTCTTCTAAGCAACAACTTCGCTTTTTATCTCTGGAAGTGTCGAACTAGGCAATCCATTCTCCTTCCTTGCATTTCTATGTCCCTGCAAGGCAATCCATTCTTCTTCCATGTGTTTCTATGTCCCTGCATATCTCTTTTCTTCTTAGCATTTCTTATCCCTTCTTTTATCTCGTGAAGTGTCCAACTGCAAATAGAAGAGTCCGACCATATCCGATGTCATATCCTGTGCCATGTCATCGACACGGGTACAGCAGCACAAATTGAAGAGTGCTAGGGAACTTGTGAAAGAAAAAACTAGGAAAGCTAAATTTTTTTGTTAGATAAGTTTATGAAGTTCAAGATATTTAAACTTGTGGTTAGCAGAGAGATATTACCGTTAAACTGTTATCGGATGATTGATCTATGCCAAGTTTACTGGTTAACATTCTGCTGTAGTTTCACTTGACTTAAAAAAGAGTATCATTTTACAATAATGAAATTAAAATTAAAGCTTTGACACAAAATAAAAATAAAAATTAAAGCTATGGTTAAAGATGTTAAAGTATAATTTATCTCAGATTGCTCTCTAATGCTCTAGGACTTATTTTACCTACTTTGTTGCTGGTACAGCTCAATGGTCCCCGGCTCAAGGAATCCCATGTGGGGAGAAGAGTTCAATTTTTCGGTTGATGAGCTTCCTGTCCAGGTAACATTTATGAAGTTTTTAGCTAATGATTGACCATTATGAGAATCACTGTTTTACAATAATTATATTAGATATTTGATGATCCTTCCTATAAGTGAAGAAGTTTAGAAACAGTTTTATCTATCAGTGTAACCATACATGTGTAACGGACAATCATTTCTCGTTTATGCTGTTCTCTAAGGCCTATTTTGAGTTTGTGATCCTATATGCGGAATAGTGTTTTTGGTTGCTCTATTTAAACTCACGTTAATTATTTAGCATGTGCAATTTCTTTTGATGAATTTCACATGAGCACTGATGGATGTAATGTAAATTCGAAGTGGAAATTAAATGGACTGCTATACATTAATGATCCCAGCACTTGTAACGGGTGCTTATACTTATATCTGAAGTTCTGCAAAGGAGCTATAGTCTTTAAACAGATTTCTGTCCTAAGTGAAATGCTGTTAGACTTATATTGTTGTACAGCATACATGAAAAAATTTCTTGATAAATATTTTTGAATTGTTTTAAATTTTTCTGCTGCGTTAGCAGATTCAAGTAACAATCTATGATTGGGATATAGTTTGGAAAAGCACTATTCTGGGCTCGGTAACAGTTCCAGTTGAAAGTGAAGGTCAAACTGGTGCAGTATGGTACACTCTAGATAGCCCATCTGGGCAGGTAAATTTCTTTCTAATTTACCTTTCCATTTTAACTTCATCACACTGCGGTACTTTTTTCTTTTTGTTTAGCTTGGAAGCTAATATATTATGCTTCCTCTCAGGTCTGTCTCCATATTAAAACAATTAAGCTCTCTGTAAATTCTTCCAGGTAGTCTATCGCTCTTTACTTTGTAATGCTTTTGTGCTCTGTGATTTTTCATATATTTGAAGAATTTTATTATATTTCGCATGCATTCTTTGGTGGTTTTAACTAAGCAAACAATTGAATCATTTAAGTATATTCTTTCCTTTCAAATCATATTCAACAGTGAATAGATAAAACAAATAATGGTAGAAATGTTTTTTTTTTATTGAATTAGCTCAAATTTTGATTATGTTAGGGGCGTGAATGGATATGCTGGAGCTAATACTCGAAGAAGGATTTCTATAGATAAACAAGGCCCTACAGTGGTTTATCAGAAACCTGGGGCTCTGCAAACAATATTTAACCTCCCTGCAGATGAGGCAGGATGCTTAAACTCATTTTTTGTGTGATTTCTGTTTTTTCTTTTGAAACAAAGTTGAAAACGTAGATTTTTAATTTCTCTTTTGTAGCATTTTTCAATTTCAACCGAGTTCCTTCTTTTTAAATTTTTTCTTCACCAATTTCTGGCCTAACCTGCTGTTAATTTCAGATTGCTGAACGCAGTTATTCATGTGCGCTTGAGCGGTCATTCTTATATCATGGCCGCATGTATGTTTCTGCGTGGCACATATGCTTTCATTCCAATGTGTTCTCTAAGCAAATGAAGGTAAGCCTGTTTTTTTCATTCATCACGTAGTATTTTGACACGTTGTTCTGATTTCTTTCTTTATATTGCACTTTGATCAAGTTAGAAAGCATTGCAGTGCCACCTGCCAATCCTTCGCTTGTAGCCTCTGACAGTCTTTCATTTACGTTTCACAGGTGATTGTACCTTTAGGAGATATAGATGAGGTATGTTCTTATCTTCATGAAAGTCCCTTGTCTAGCAGCTATTAGAGCATTGAGGCTTCTCTTAGGGGTGTCTTCAATGTCTAGTTTCATTTTGGATAAGACACAGTGGTGACACATCCTGGATGTGTCAAAATGTGACTTAAAATTTTGCATCCAAACAGAAATGTTACTTGAGATAATTCTCTATGAGGTCATTGCTGTCTATATCTCAGCTTAGGTTGGCTTTCTTGATTATTTATTGCATAAGATAAATTAATTTTAATTTTGAATTTTAAGTTTAAGTTGATCAGGGTTTATTACGTAGAATTCTACGGTACCATTATCATGCATTTGTGTTTATTGAGGCTTCTCTTAGGGGTGTCTTCAATGTCTAGTTTCATTTTGGATAAGACACAGTGTTGACACATCCTGGATGCGTCGAAATGTGACTCTTTAAATTTTGTATCCAAACATAATATGTCACTTGAGATAATTCTCTATGAGGTCATTGCTGTCTAAATCTCTGCTTAGGTTGGCTTTCTTGATTGTTTATTGCATAAGATAAATTAATTTCAATTTTGAATTTTAAGTTTAAGTTGATCAGGGTTTATTACGTAGAATTCTACGGTACCATTATCATGTATTTGTGTATACTTTTTTCGCTTCTGATTGATAATTTTTTCTTCACAATTAATGTGAAATCATTGTATTTGGATTAAGTTATATTTAAAAATGGTAATTTAACTTCAGAGGCTTATTTATAACAGTTATATTTGAAAGTTTAATTTAATACTTAATAGCAATGCAGTATAAAAAACTGGACATGGACAAATGATAATGAAGTTGTGCTATACAATATATGACTAATTTAACTAAGATTATTCAGGATGCATTGGACAAGAGATAAAATTGGATCGAATTAACACTAGGAATTAGCATGATTAAAACTGAAAAAAACGCCTTTGAATTAAATGCAAGTCATTGCAGTGAGTTGGATGAGAAATTTGAAGTACAAGCGCTTGCGAGTATAGTGATTGAAACTAAACAAACACTTCCAGAAGATACAAACAATTCATGTCTATGTGCAATGCATTTATTTATATATCTATTTAGAGGTTTGATGTATACAAGTTTATTTATATATTTTTTTGGTGTTCTTTTGTTACTATATTGTGTCATAGAATCTAATAGACTGTTGACGTCATGAGTCTCTGTGTCGCATGTTCAAGCTGTCAAGCCCACATATGTTTAAAAACAAAAGTGACGGTGCGGGCATGTTTCATGGTTTATGCAGATACGAAGAAGTCAGCATGCGTTCATCAATCCTTCCATAACAATTATACTTCGGATGGGTGCTGGCGGTCATGGCGTGCCTCCGTTAGGGAGTCCTGATGGTTAGTTATCAACTCAGATTTTTCGGAAACCTCCTATTCATTAATTCTTTTTTAATTGAACCATGGATTTCCATAATATCATATGCAAATATTTGTTATTGTTCCCAACTCACAAGATGCCTCAATGTTTATCTCATCTCAATGCTTTTGAGTCATAGGGAATTAATATGAAACATTCTCTTTATTTTATTTTGGAGTTTCTTGTTTTATTAAGGCTGTTTGTCTCAGAGTAAATCACTTTCTATGGAAATGCTTTTTGTAATTCTATCTTTATTTGATAGCAATATGGATACTGTTTATATAAATTTTCCCATATGTTAATAATATTTGTTTCAGAAAATTAATAGGTGTGAGGGTTTATGCTGTGCTTTACTTATTGTTATATTTGATTGGGGTACAAGATGACTATGAAATCTGATTCATTACTCTAGGTATGTGATACATTGTAGTAGTCCTTATCATCAATAGGGGCCTCTGGAGATTGGAAATGCTCATTGGGGGATTGCCTGTGCAGATTTTCTTTTAGTTGCTTTCACTTATCATGATTTCATAGATGTTTGGCAATGATTCTGCACCTGTCGTAGGTGTTTTTTTCCGGTTAAGTTAGGTGTTTGAATTGATGTTAGGACAGAAGCTTAGTGTTGTTATGGTCTGCCCATTCTAAACTCTTTTCTGAGCTTTGATATCTCTTATTGAGCTGTGAGGAAAAAATGAGATGTGCATTAAGTTCACTTAGCATAAAATTGTTGCTTTGAAGCTTCTGAAAAAGTGCATTTTTCAGATTTGACCACATTTTTGCTTGACATTATATCTAATGGTGATCTGCTATTTCAGTTACTTGATTAGCATTTATTGGATTCTTTTTTCTTTTTCCTTTCGTTTCTCTTTTTTATTTGTATCTTTTTGAAGATTGTGGAATGCTATTTAGAAGCAATGGCAATAAAATGGAGTTCTATTTTTTTTTATATCACAAATTCATTTTTATAGGTGAGTTTATATGGCTGTTATCCTTGGTTGACATTTTCAGGTAGGGTCAGGTATAAATTTGCATCCTTTTGGAACAGGAATCATGCATTAAGAGTTCTACAGCGTGCAGCAAAGAACTACCATGCTATGTTAGAGGTTGAAAAGAAGGTATTTTCTGGTGCTTTATGAACTGTTTCTTTCATTTTAGAAATCTCTCTCATATCTTTTTATTTCATGAACTGGAAGTTGTCAAGTCAAGGTCATTCCTCTTTTATATATACCATTTCTATGCTGTGTCAATGGGCTTAAATTTGAAAGCTTCGGTTATATTGTTAGCAAAGAAAAAAAAAAACCTTGTTCATGCAGTTACTTGTCTTTGGAACAAGTGCATATATATGTGTTAGGAGTCCTTTTTCTCCTTCAGTCCTAGCTGATAATTTTATTCCCCATCAGTTTTGCCAACAGGCACCTCCTATCAAATCCTACTGATAATCTTTATTTTGATTTACAAGTAAATAATGAAGAGTGTTCCTTCCCTGTCTGCAATAGACTCCTTCTACTTCCATCTCTTATTTCTCCTTGAATTTTATGTTCTGTATTTGAGAATCTCCATTGTATTGCAATGAGTTCAGTTGATCCTTTAATATCCGTGCATTGCACAACTTGTTACTTTGCAGGGAATCTTTTTAATACCCATGTGCTGCACAGTTTATCATATGTAATGGATCTTCTTTTGCTAATTGCGCAATATTCTTGTTCATGTAATTTTTTTAATTGTAATTGGGAATGTCAAAATTTATATGTCCAACAGTTAGTGGGCTCGTGGCTGTTTTTATTCAAATATATTCTAGTAGAGAGATGGTATTTATCTTTGGGTTTCCTGTCCTTTGTTGATTCCCAATGATGCTGAAGCTTCTTGTGCTATTATCTGAATTATACCACTGCCGCCTTTTTGCATGTAACCTGATTGGATATTGTCATGATTGTGCAGGAGAGAGTAGAATCAGCATTGCGTGCTCATAGTAGCTCCACTAGAGGCAACATCAAGATTCCTGATGATATTGTGACGAAAGTTGAAAAGCATCAAGTTTTTATCAAGGAAGAGGCTCTTGTTGGTATACATAATGTATGGAACATTTATTGCCTCTACTTTTTTGTGTGTTTACTTATTTCCTTATTGCGTTGTATAACTCGATTGCATATTTGTTGCAGGATGCATTTCCTTGTGCAGCAGAACAGTTTTTTAATATATTATTAAATGACGACTCGAAGTTTACAAATGAATATCGTGCAGCTAGAAAGGATACCAATCTCATTGTAAGTTGAAGATTAATTGGAAAAGTTATTATTTTTTCCTTCATAGTCTATGAATTGGTCTTCTTGTTTATCTGCTCTTAACTAATGCACATGTAATGGGCATGATTGGCGGGAAGCCGGGAAGTTATGGGAATGTGTGTATCACGGTGAAAATGCTTGATTGGAACATTCCCAACTTTGGACAATTGACAATAGAGTTACTATTTACGGAGGACACTGTGATGTCTAAAAAATATCTTCCCTGGATATTTACGATTTTTTTTTGGACTTCTAACTCACTTTCCAAAATGTCCTTTAACATGTATCAAATAAGTTTACCTTAGTTTTGCAGTGAATTTCTGATGGGGTGCGTAGTTTACATGTCTTGAGACTTGAATTGTTGGCTTGATATGTCTGGAAGTTTGCTGTAAAAGGCTATTATGCAGTCATGAAAAGTTGGTAGCTAGACTTTGACTTTAAAATATCTTTATAGTATATAGCCTGTCCTCAGTATGCCCTCATGCAATGTCATTTAGTTCTGCAATTACTAATGCCAAGCATAGTGA
This sequence comes from Mercurialis annua, assembly GCF_937616625.2. Taxonomy (NCBI): domain Eukaryota; kingdom Viridiplantae; phylum Streptophyta; class Magnoliopsida; order Malpighiales; family Euphorbiaceae; genus Mercurialis; species Mercurialis annua. The sequence continues at coordinate 48,052,710 of NC_065570.1, read as the reverse complement.
TTAATGGGGCTTCAAGTATAATCATGTAATTGTTGGAATGGAATGTGTAGATCTTCTTTGTCTTGGTAAGCTACTAATTTTCTATTAATACTTGCAAAATAAATGGTGACTTGCTATATTATGATATTTCCAGATAGGACAGTGGCATGCTGCTGATGAATATGACGGTCAAGTGAGAGAAATAACATTCAGATGCATATGTCATAGTCCCATGTGTCCACCAGACACAGCAATGACTGAATATCAGCATTATGTATTATCAGCAGATAAGAAAATTCTTGTACGAGATCATCTATTCTGGCCAAAACTTTTTATTCATGCTATTAACAATTGCTACCATCATTTTAATTTATTTTTATCATTTCTTTTATAAACATGCTTGCAATCTAATTTCATGTTTCTAATGTTATATTGGCATATATTCATTACTTTTAAATGCCCTTCTCTCTTTAGGTATTTGAAACAGTACAACAGGCTCATGATGTTCCGTTTGGGTCCTATTTTGAGGTATGTACTTTTTAAACGACTACACTTTTAAATACAACTCATCTGATAGTATATCTGCACATCGCAGCTAATAAAAAAGGCTCATATTAACAAATGAGCATAACATAAGATACTAGACATAATTTCAAATTTCTTCTGTTCCACTTGCATTACTCTGGAGTCTTGTTTTGTGAATATTTTTCTTCAAGCTGGTATGATAAAATTACTGTTACTTGATGCTTATAGATGAAACTGAAACATATTGTTTGGTGCTTCTGTAGTTATTCACACTTACTTAAATGGTCTCACCTGCTGCATCAGGTTCATTGTCGCTGGTCGGTGGAAACGAATGGTGAAAATTCCTCAATATTAGACATTAAAGTGGGTAGGTTAACCGCTCCATTTCTTTGAAGTACTAACTGAGAGCTGATATTCCATTCATTTTATGTTTTTACAGCAAAAGTTCTTAATTATTATCCACACCTTTTTTTTGAGAATCCACTCTGCTTTTTTGATTTAAAGCATTTTCAATTGGCATCTTGGTACTTTATCTGGTAGGTGCATCCATTGTAATTATCCATTTTAAATTGCTGCAATTTATGGAGCACTTCTTGTTTTGCGCATGGAATTTTAAAATCTGAATCCAGAAAGATCTATGTTTTAGACATTTTGAACTGCTGATCTTTTTCGGTGCAATGACGAGGAGCCAGTGGTTAGCATGTGATATATTTTTCTTAAAAACTACATAGAAACATCCTGATGGATTGTGGGTTTGCATGAACATGTTCTTACTTGCATGAGGTGTAGGTGAAGTTTGATGTGTCAATTTGAAGTCTTAAAAGAAGCCATGGATTACCAATTGTTCTATAAATGCATGAGGTTTTACCGTTTTAGGAGTCATCTTGTAATCTGTATTGATTGATGCATATGTAGTTTATGCTGGATAACATTTTTTAATGCTTTGATGTCATTTTACTGGTGAACTACTCAAATTTACTAACTAGACTTGGTGTGGCCTGGTGGGGTGGGCATGAGGTCTATTGTTCAAGTCCTCACACTGGTTGTGCATGGTCAAAAGAGAATCAAAATTTTGACAAATGCTGAACCAAACTTATAAGGATTTAAAATATCTCACACTGGTTGTGCATGGTCAAAAGAGAATCAAAATTTTGACAAATGCTGAACCAAACTTATAAGGATTTAAAATATTTCAAAATGAAACCGAACTTAACCAATCAGTTTGGTTGATTTTATTGATTTCTTTGATTTTTTGATTCGGCTTATATCAGAAGTAAACCATTTGTTTTATTTTCAGAAATGAATAGAACCGAAAACAAAAGTTTTTGTATGTCAAACCAAAGTGAATCGAGTTTGTTGGTTTGGTTTGATAAGGGAATTTACCCTTAAGTACACACTTGGCCTGTATTAGACCCTATATATGCCGCATAAAAAAGTAGCAATTAGCTACTAATTAACCACATTACTGGTTGAGATCTTTATTTCATCTCTAATAAATTGGTGGAAATCAAATGTGACCATAATTACAGGTGCACATTTCAAGAAATGGTGTGTAATGCAATCCAAAATTAAGGCGGGGGCAATTAATGAGGTTGGTGCATATCTTATGATTAAGAGTAAGCGAAAGCATACGATATTAAGTGTTTTTCCATCGTCGTTACATGCTCATAATTGTGTTGTTTATGATCAACTTGTGCAGTACAAGAAAGAGATGGAGTTGATGCTCGAAACAGCGCGAACTTATATCAAATCACATAATACGAGTAGTGAGGATGACAAGCTCTCTTCCTTCATTGTAACACAAGATACCAGAGTCGATTACACCAACATTCCAAATTAATTTTTTTCATTATATATAGAGTAAATGTTATTGTATCAATGTCTTTTGTTTTGTTTTTTTATATTTAAAAGCCACGTTCCTTTTTGGTGGCAATAGGTGTAAATTTTGTGTTATTTGTAAACTTCACCCTCTCTCTTTAAGAGAATCAGTGGTGAGTGTTCTTGTATGTTTATCATGTAATTTATTCAATTTAAAGCAGATATCAATTTGTTATACAATACGACTACCATTATTTGCTTCAGCAAAATGAACGATTCTATTGTCTTTCTCTTAATAACAAAAAATAACTTGTAGGAAACCAATTGAACAAAAAGGTCAATGCGCCCTTTGAATTTGTTATACGTGGTCATTTAATTCATTTTATATTTTTTTGATCAACTAATTCTAAAACTCTTTCACTTTTAGATCAAATAAACTTATAATTTATATTTTTATTTCAAATAGATTTAGGATAATTAAAAAAGTATCTAATTATTTTTTTGCATCCCGATTTATATTTTATGCGTTTAAAAATATAATCATGGGGTTATTTGACCTAAAAATGAAGAGTTTTGAAGTTAGTTAGTTAAAAAAATATAAATTGAGTTAGATGACTCCATGTCACAAATTTAGAAGACGCGTTGACCCTTTGTTTGAACCAATTTGAAACCAATTTGGTTACAGCATTCTGTAAATCACTACCTCCTTTTCTTTTGTAGGGTTATTTTGTGGATACAGTATCAATCGTATTAAGACAATGTAATCTTTTTATTCTCCAGTGATTGATTCTCTTCACTTTTATATGAAATAAAAAGGTTTTCGTCTTTTCTAAACTTGCACTATTTTCTAGAATTTTTAATCTTAGAGTTGGCAACTCCTGGATTTTGAACAATTATATTTAGAGTAAATAACAAAACTATACAAAAAAAGGAATAATATTACAAAAATGCTAAGTCATCTCTATTATTATATCACCACCTAAAAAAGCTAAAACTTTACATTTAATACCTTCCCAATGAGAATGCAACACATGGCACACACAAAAAAAATAAAAAAAGCCAAAAACGCGTCAGAATGGGTCAAAAACGCGTCAGAAAACGCGTCTGACTTGCGTCAGTCACGTGTCAGTCACGCGTCAGTTTGTCAAAATTATTCACATGTATCATTTATGTATCCGCGATGTATCAGCAATGTATCAGAAACATATTTAATTATCATTTTCTCTTATTTTTAAAACAAATATATATGTATACATATACACCCAAACACGCATACTATTTATATTTATTATTTATATCCCTATAAAGTGTATGTATAGCATATTTTAAATTAAAAGATACATGTATCACATATTTTAAAAATACATAAATTATGTTACAAAAAGAGTATTCATAAAAAATGTTCTTTCTACATGTTTGATGCGTGCCTTGTTCTTTTATTATATATATATATATATATATATATATATATATATATATATATATATATATATATATATATATTCATACACACACTCTCATATATATGTATTAATAATGTGTCTTTAATGTGTATGTATAACATATTTAAATTAAAGCTACATGTATGATATATTTTAATTAAAATTTATGCATCAATAACATTTTAATTTGTTACTCGATATAAACATCTTTATAATTTGGTTGCATTTTTTTAGCTCAGTTGCCTAACATTTAAAAATTATGTGTATCTTGTATGTATGTACAAGATATTTCTAACATATTTTAAGCATTATTGTTTCCGATATATCTATCAAAATATATGACGTGTATCTGAAATGTATTTATAACATATATCATATTAAAAAAATATGTGTTCCATATATATATATATATATATAAATATGTATCCTATATATATATATATATTTAAATTAAATATTAGAGATTTATCTAACAAATACAAGTAAGAAACATGTCAAAATACGTTTAATTAATTAATATATATTTAAAATGTATACATTTGAACTGTTTTTTGATATGTATAATTTATATATTAAATAGAAAAACACAAATACATCCAAGATACATTTCAGATACGTCATATATACATCTCATTTTTTCAAGGTGTGACTGAATAAACTTAGTTTTTAAATTCATAAAATGGCCGAGAAAAAAGTGATGCTAAAAAGTTATAACTATCGCTCAGATAAGCATTTCCTTATATTTTCAATTATTGTAAACCATATACCAACAGTTACTCTACAATTATAATGATTCACTAGTTTAAAAATCGATCGATGTATCTACAATATATCAACGATGTATCGGTAATGTATTATTGATGTATGTGTGATGTATCTGTAATGTATCTACAATGTATCGGTGGTACATTGTATTTGAGCTGTTTCTAACATGCATTCGATATGTATAACATATGTATCTGATATGTATTTAAGATGTATCTCGAAGACAGTCACATACTATTAATGGAATTTATTGAAAAACTATATCTTAGACATGATAAATCTTAAATATATAAATAATACATTTCTTTCTCATTTGCAATGCTATCATATTTTCTAAATAAATATACTGCCATTTTTATAAAACAAAAAAATTAAATTAAACTCTATCGAATTATACACTTCCAGCAAATGGATTGAATGACGAGGTTGATGAGTTTTGGTTGCAAAGAATTTTCACAATTCTTCTGGCTGGCAACACCTGAACACTAGACCTCTTGAAAGTTCTAATTTCCTCCTCCACATTTTTATCCCACGATGTATCAGAGATGAATCAATAATGTATCAGAAACAACTTAAATACATTTTCTATACATCTTAGAGACAACTTAAATACAGTTTCTAAAAAAAACTATATACTAAACTTCTCACTAAAGACACTGTTAAAATCATAAACTACAAATAAAAAAAAGCACATAAGAGATGTTAGCAAATAATAATATACTATTTATATCACATAATGTATAAAAATAATAAAAAAAATACATCTCTTAAATAATATAAATAGATGATATACATGGATACATAAATAATACATCACTTTTTCATTTGCTTTATTATATTTTTTTTAAAAAAATGCATTTCCATTTAACATAAAAAAATTAAATTAAATTCTATTGTTAAGAATTGAAATAAATTAATATAATTAATAACATAATTTTCATCTCTAAATCAATTTAAATAACATACAAACATAATTTAATATATCATTAACACAAGTATATAGATTCAATTATTTGTAGAGACAAAATTCAAAATACGACAAAAATTATTTAGATACATTTTTTAAAAAATAAAATGTTATGTGAAAGTTCTCACTAAAGACATTGTTAAAATTATAAATTATAAATAAAAAAACACATAAGAGAAATTAACAAATAATAATATACTACTATTTAATAATCTATATCACATAATGCATAAAAAATAACACATTTCTTAAATAATATAAATAGATGTTAAATCAGAACTAAGGCTAATAAAATGTAAAAATAATGCATATTTGAAAAAAATAGTAAAACTGCATATGGATAAATCCTTTTTGCTTAAAGAAGAGAGCAAATGATTAACATCTGCAAATGAAGAGCTGCCATCTATTAATTAAACCCTTAATCCAAAATTTTATAGTTAAATTTCTCAAACAAAGTCTAAAAAAAAAAGAATTTAACATGTCCTAAATCAATCAATTAAGGCATGCCCCTAAATCAAGGACCACTGTCTCTCCTTCATCTTTCTCCATCATTAACCAGCAGCAGCCATTTTCACAAATCATTCTTCAATCCTAAGAAATTCTTTTAAATTATAATCAACCCAACCAACCAACCAACCCAACCATTAAATCTTGAACCGATTGAGATGAAAATGGTTTCTCTTTATTTTTAATCAGAAAATAGGTGAAAATCAGAAAAAAGAAATGGAGAAGAGAAGGAAGAAACCGTGTGCCTAAGAAAAAAATGAATTAAAAAGGACAAATGGAAGGCTGTAATCAATTAGGTATGAAATGTAAACTTTTCCCGTTATTAGCTCAAAAAAGTAAAGAAAAAAATAGCATAGGTGTAAGATTTAGGAAGGCTTAGCATTTTTGTAAATAAAACCCCTTTTCAGCCCAGTTATGTAATTTTCTCTTATATTTAATATATATAATAACCTTAGAGAATCTTTTTAATAATTTTATTTAACTAATGTGAAAAGTAGTAACTATTCTAATTTTTATGGTACTCAATTTTATTTTTTTATGAAATATAAAGAGTACTTTAGTGTACTTTTTTAAGTGGAGCCAATCTTTATATGTACTATAATAAAAGAAATTAACATTAATCAATAAACTAAAGATCATAATACAGTCGACCCTCTAATAATTAATATACATGGTGGATTAATAATTTATTAATTATTAGAATTATTAATTTATTAAATACTTTATAAGACGTAATATTAAAATTGGTTCCCTAATTTTTTTATTAATTATTAAAATTATTAATTTATTAAATATTAATTATTAAAGGGTCTACTGTAATTAATATCACTATTTTCAAGACATTCAAATACAAAACAAAAAAAAAAGAGAAAAAGAACAGAATATCAAACAATTTTTTTTGCTTTACACGTTTCTCTTCTGCCTCCATCATAAAGTCAATTATCTATAACTCAAATAATATGGATTCAGCAATATTTTATTAAAATAATGGGTGCAATTCTTTCCACAAATACTCTTTTTCTCTAATAATAAAAATGAAATAGAAAGTATTGACAAATGCAGAAAAGAATATAAATTCTTCTCCAACTCATTGATAGAGTGAAAATCATAGGCACTACCTGTTTAACCCGTTTTATGTTTTTTTTTATATCATTATAAATTTCAGTATTAAATATTTATTATTTTTGTGTCAATATAATCTAAATAATATTGTTCGATTTAATCCAAATTTATATTATTATAAAGGTTTAATGGCAAAAAAACCCAAACCTTTACAACTTGTTGTAATTTTATCCAAACCTTTTAATTTTTGCAATAATATACAAATTGCATTATTTTGTTGTAATAATAGCCAAATTGCACTTTTTATGTGATTTTTTTGAGTTTTTTTTTCATTTCTTAGGACGTTTACTATATTATTATATATCAAAACATAATAATAGGCTAATATCTTAATTGAAAACAACAAGTTTAGCCATCAATTTGACTATTATTGCTACAAAAAATGTAATTTGGATATTATTGTAACAAAAAAATGCAATTTGGATATTATTGCAAAAATTAAAAAGTTAGGATAAAATTGCAACAAATAGTAAAAGTTTGAATTTTTTTACCATTAGGCCTATTGTAAATGCACATAAACCTACTTTTACTCAATTACTTTTATCTATTTATGCCAAGAATTATTTTTACTTAAACAATATTAATATTATCACTTAATGTAATATTATTTTACAACTTAAATAATAATAACATTAGTTTTTGTAAGATTAAACAAACATAAAATTGCATTAATTTAAAAACAGAAATCACTCAGTAGTACCGTAATAATTAATAATTCAATAATTGGATAAATCAGAATTAGATCAATCAAAATTATTAAAATATTCACTAAAATCATTTGACAGAGGAGGTAGTGATTAGTTTGTTATCTCTTTTATACATAATTCTTTTTTTCTTCAACTCCCATAAATGCACCAAATTCAAAATCTTCAATAGAACTAAAATTTGTAAATAAAATCTTTTTTTTTTCTTTTTCCAAGATAGAGTTAATTATGAAGATTTAAATTATAAAGGATGAAAGTCATATAATAAAGACTTGCATATGATCTTTCAAAAAATTAAACTACAAAATAATAGACAATAATAAAATACAAGCAAAAGAAATAGAAAAATAAAGAAAATTGTAGACATAGATGTTCAAAACTTAACACAACGAAATTGTTGGAAGGGTGTTTCGAAATTTTCTTGCACCGATTTATCAATCAAACCCCTTGAACCGTTGAAATCTACTATTTCCGATCGTCGATCTTCATCTTCATTAAAACTCTATAGAGATAGATCCATGTCCTTTTCATTTCTTAAATCTACAATACTTTTGAGTTAAAGCTCAAACAAACACTAAATTTTTTTGTGAATTTAAGAAATATAAACAAAAAAAGAAAAAAGACTTAAACTTTATTTCTAACAAGCAAAAAATAACACCTAAATCAAGCAAAAATTAGACTTTTATTTTTAGATTTATTGAGTTAGACAAGTAGATTTAGAAAAACTACCGGAAAAAACATTTTTTCCCACCCTAAAAAATATGAAAAAAAAGAAAGTTTTTTTTAAAGAGAAGTGAGAGCACCTAAATTTAAAGAGTATTTTCCGGCTCCTTTTACTTAAATAAAATCTTATTCTCTTTTTTGAAATTCTGAACTTCCGCCTTTTCATCATTCATGGTATCAACCTTTTTTTTATAACATTTCAATAATTTGTCTAATTTTTTTTTATTGAAGTTTCATTTTTCATCCAATTTTGACTCCTTTAGTTGTTCCTCCTCATTCTCTTTGATTTTGCTTTTTAAACACCAGTGGAACATGTAGTTGAAAAACCATTTGCATCACGCATTTTATGAGCATAAAAACAATTCTTATAAGTAATTATACATATATATTCATCAGAAAAAAAATTATACATATATAAAATGTTTAAATCACATAATACTAAGATTTGGTAAAATTATGTTGAAAATATCCTTTACAAAGTTAAAAATTGATAACAACATAGATAGCTGCAAAAAGCCTAAGATCAAAGTGTTGGATTTTATTGGTTCATAACGCAGCGGAATTTCAAAAATTTATCTAAAAACCCAAACCAATATCCATGTAATTCGAATTAAACAGAACAATTACTTACTTGTATGTCGAATTCAACAACAATGTAGGAAGGAAGGAGGTGGTTCACTTTGGTGATACCTGGCCTCGGATCAGAAACGCCTCCAAAAGAACGCGTCCTCTACGAGTATCCACACGAACAGACCTTAACCAAAACTAGTGCTTGTGTGCTAGCACTATTGCTTCACAAGCAATTTCGAATTTTAGTGATTTAGTGAATAATGAATTTCGTGATTCTCAAACCAACTGCTTAATGAGTATTTATAGTGATAAATAACACTAGGGTTTGAGACAAATTCGAATTTCAATCTCATTGCAATTCTACAAGTTTATGTTTATCAAAAACTCCTTTTTGATAATTATCCATATATATTAATTACTATATTTATTATCTTTCAAAAATAATAAATTAAGGAAAACACTTATCCTTAAATTTCGAATTAATATATATATTTATTAATATATATATATATATTACGAATTATATATATATATATATATATAATTAATCACTTAATCACATTGGGCTTGTACAACCCATAATTGTTTTGGGCCTGTTCTTAGTGTGCGACCCTGTAGGTTCATATAACGTTGGCAGTAGGCTCGAAATCCCTATTTCAGCCCACAAGTCATAAGTGGCCTCTAGCAAGACATTATGACTACCCAAGTTATATGAATATCGATAATACGATTTAACCATTTACAATAATATTTTAATCCCTTTGTCTCTCGATATCCAGATTGAATATAAGGCATAGTTATGTCATCCTTATAACATTCAATCATTAGTTTCTTGACTCTAAGTAGACTGAAAATGATAACTTCTTATCAATTAGCATGGCCATGCATTTTCTTCAGTCTATCTTCTTCAAGGGGCCCATAGATATCTTACTCAAATAAATGAGGGACAAATTCCTTCTCAGTCACTCACATTTCTCACATAGTTACTTTCATATCCAATGACAATCTATTCCATTATCCTGTTAAAGATAATGTAAGACTGTATCAAAATATGAAATAGCTATGTAGAAATCCATGATGATTTCAAGGTCAAAGGATTATACTAATAGAACTGTAATGAGAATTACTTATGACAGTGATCTATGTAGTATTCTCACAGTGGGTCATCCAGTGCCTTATTTCTCAAATAGCACCTATGATTTGACTTAATATCTCATATACATGATTAGTAAAACATAATCATCAGTCAACATCATACTAGTCTCAATGTTCTATTAAGACTAGGGATAGATGGTATATAATTATTTTATTAAACCTAAGGGTTCTACTATCAAGTCACATACTCGATGACCTTAGAAAGAATTAACCATTCAAGTATTTTAATCATTAATATAAAATGATAAAAACTGCCAATCAATAAATAATAAAATGATAAAGTCAAAACATGGTCAAACATGATTGACCTAGTGCATATCACTAACACAAAGCCCATGCTTGAGACCCACATCCAAAGTCCATACCCGAGATCCAAGACTAAAGTCCATGTCCGAGGCCTGAAATCAAGAGCCCACCCCCTCTGTAACCGAGACCAAGATACGTCAATAATTACTCTCAGAACCATGACACCAGTAGTAATCAAAACAAACCTTTTCACATGATACAATTCTCAAACCGAGACAACTAGTCTTGATACCGAGCATACCCACAAATCTCCTGACATATAAGATCGCCTGACAATAAAAATCTATGATAAAGATACACTTAACACAACACCATATCTCGTAGAAGGCAAAACGAATACTCGAATATTCCATATCATCACAAAATCCTAACAAACTGCGTCACTTCATCACAAGTAACAACAAGTATGGCCACATCATCATTCCCTATAAATACTCCAAAGTATATAAAGTCAAGATTAATACTATTTTTTTTCACATTTTTTAATCTATCTTTTCACTTTTTATTTATTTTTCCTACTTAAACAAACTTAACCGTCAGAGTGGCGTTCCAGAATCTACTTCCAACGCCCTTCTTATAGTTGTTTTCTATGTTTATGGTGGGCTTCATTGGACTCCCTAGGATGAACTTCCTCCATTAACTTGTGAGTTATCACACGCGCTGTCTGTAGAAAAGGAAGAAAAGCTTATCTTTTCCTACGATGGTTCTTGGTTACTTTGAGCTTGTGGAAATGGAGGATACAGAACAAGTCATACGGGAACTTAACCCCTCATCCGGAGGTACATTAGTGGGGTAAACAGGTGGAGGAATGACCAATCCTTTAACTAGAGCTTCCAGTGAAATTTTGTTTTGCCTTCTTTCTTGCACACGCGTGGGAAGTCATTTAGCTTGTAGAAATGGATCACTAATCCTTACCCTTAAGGAATTCCCTATTCGCTACCACTACCATCGATATCCGCCGAAATCCTATGAAATTCGACGAATATCTCCCAGAATGCGACTTTATTCATTTTTTCAACGCCTTAAATGCTCCAGAGCTTCATGCTCAACAAACCATTAGCCTCGACTAACCTGGTTTTCCCTACAAACACAACAGATGTTACTATCATCTTCAATATGATAGAACAAGTCAGTCCTACTATTCCCCAAATACATTAGTACATTGAGTACCACGCTTGGAATCTAGCCACCCTCCACCAAATGCAGCAAGCTTTGGAAACTCCCACAACCCCAACAATCTCCCATGCTCACAAGTTACCACCACCCTAGGTGCCCACATCGCTGCCACACCCACCTGAGTTTTACCGAGGGGCGAGACCCGCATTCACAACACCGATAAATCACATAGATACCCATACAATACATAGTTTGAGACAAAACTAAACTTTACCTCCTAGAGAACGTGTATATCATCCGAGTAGAGCTAATTAGAACCTTCCTCTGGCTGAGGAGAGAGTTCCGATGGGAGAGAGGAGACCATCAAGGAGAGCAGAGGTAGAAGAGAGCATAAATAGTCCAGAGGCGAGACCTGGAACAAGAAATCACAAAAATAATGAGCACTGTAATGGATAAAGTCAAAAGCAAAGACGAAGCTAAAAGCGAACTATTGAGACTTAGATCCCAACTCTCGGCGGCAATATGAGAATAGCGTTTCCCAATGAACTATAAGATTCCCACATTAAATGCCTATAACGGAAAAGGAGATCCCGTAACACACTTAAGTTGTTTTTAAGTCATAATGATGGTATAAAGTCTATCTGAATCGGCAATATGTATAATTTTTCTGACCACTTTGAATGGCCCAACATAGATATGCTACCAAAGTTTAAAGGAGGGGTCAATTCATAACTTCGACGAGTTGGCAGAGGCTTTCAGAAATCATTTTGCCCCGAGCATACAACGAAAAAAGAAGTCGAGTGACCTGAGAAAATGCTACCAAAAGCCAGGGGAGAGCAAGAAAATTTTTATAACCCGTTTTAATGAGGAGGCCATCTTACTGGAGGATTTGAACGATGACACAGCCCTAGACTCCATGAAATATAATACCACCATGAACAGTTTCCGAGATAATTGAATTACAAATCTGGTAGAAAATTACCCTTAATTGATGACCAAGCATGGAACTATATAATATGGACGAATAAAGAATAAAAAAGCAGGTAATTCAGCAGGAAAAGGATTGGGCACACGCCCAACTTTTCTCATGAGCAATAAGAACGATGGATACAAGTTTTGGGAACCGAGGCCACAACCAGCATAAAAAATAGAAACCCATCAGACAATAAGGCTAGATGACTGAGCATACATCCCAATGAACACTATGAGATTACAAATCCTCATGTGGATTCACAACAATGATGAGGTTGTTCAATACCCCGAAAAGATGAAGTACGAGGGAGATCAAAAGAAATACTGCCAGTTCCATGATGGATGCGGCCACATAACAGATGAATGCGAAACTTAAAGAGGGAGATCGATCGGTTCATACAAATTGTCTGACATAAAGGTTTTGTAGCACAGAGAAAATCTTTCAACCCGAGTGCAAATAGTAGACCAGAACCAAATAACCGGAGGAAAGATGATGCACCGGCTAAAAGACAAAATTTGGCAGGGGCGATTAACATTATAGCGGGAAACATAAAATGATACTGAGCATATTGGCCATGGAACCATTACCTGAGGTGAGCTTTGGACCAGCAGACAGAAAGGGCATAGAGTTTCCCCATCAAGATGCACAATTAGTTTCGGGTTTGATCGAAAACTTATGGGTAAAAAGACAACTGGTAGACGAAGGGACTTCCGTCAATCTAATCACTAAGCATGCGTATCTGGGAATTAGTTTCTTAATACTAAACTTGAAATCTATTAGTACTCCATTTATAGGACTAGGAAGGTTACTAGTTAAGATGGAAGGAGTGACTGAGCTTACAGTTGAGCTGGGGAAAGACAATGGAACCCTATAAGGCGGTTTGGTCGGTATAACAAAGAAATTTAAAACACTGTTCATGGTAGTAGACATGCCGCTAGCCTATAATATCATATTGGGAAGTATGATGTTGTATAACACAGGGGCAATTAATTGTATTCAGTATTTATCCATGAAAATACCAACAAACTGAGGAGTCGTGGCAGTAAGAGGAAGCCCAAACATAGCTAGAAAATGCTACATGGTGTCTATGCAGGAAGTCTTTGAAACATAAGATATCAAAACTATGGATATACCTGACTCGGATGAGGGAAAGCTGGAACCATATGGAGAGTTGGAAAAGGTGGCACTTGAGGGTGCGGCACCCAAATCAGTTATGATAGGAGCAGATCTCTTGAACTCGGCAAAAACCAATATCATTGTCATGCTAGTAAATAATGATATAGAATCATATCGCATAATCTAAATATATACCCGTCAACTAAACTGGTGAGAGAGAAAAAGAGGGCATTTGTTGTAGATCGAAAGATCGCCGTCAAAGAAGAAGTAAACAAACTCTTAGCAGCTGGGTTCATCAAAAGAGTATATTATCCAGAATGGCTGTCAAACATGGTCCTTATAAAGAAACCGAATGGACAGTGGAGACTATGCATCGACTTCACAAATCTGAACCAAATATGTCCATTAGATAAATATCCTTTTCCAAGTATAGACCAGCTAGTAGATTCCACCAGCGGGTACGAAGTATACTCATTTATTGACGCTACATAAAAATACCATCAAATCCATATGCACAAAGACGATAAGGATAACTAGTTTCGTAACCGACAAGGAAACTTATTTCTATAAAGAAATGCCTTCAATAGACTCAACTAGCGGATACGAATAATACTTGTTTTGTGACGTTGCACAGGGATACCATCAGATCCCTATGCACAAAGACGATAAGGAGAAGACTAGTTTCTTAACCGACAGGGGAACTTACTACTACAAAGAAATGCCTTTTGGCTTGAAAACTGCAGGAGCCACTTATTAGAGGCTGATGAGTTTCGTATTCAAGGGTCAGATAGGTCGGAATATGGAGATAGATATTAATGTAATCATTGTGAAGTCGGCAAAGGAAGAGGACCATGCGAGAGATCTAGATGAAGTGTTTCAAAAATTTAAAAAATTTCAATTGAAACTAAACCTAGATGAATATGCATTCGTTGTGCTAGTAAGAAAGTTATTGGGCTCTCTTATCTCCCATAAAGAAATTGAAGCGAACCCGGAAAAATTATAAGCAATTATAGATATACAACCATTGACATCAACTCGTGAAGTGCAAAAGTTGAAATGTCTTCCTTTCTTCAAAACATTAAGAAATGCCAAATTTTTTGAATGGACCGATGAGTGTCAAAAAGCTTTTGAAGACTTGGAGTTATTCAAAAGATCTCCACCGCTAATGAGAAGGCTGAAAGCCAAATAGCTTATGTATTTGTATTTATTTGTTACAAACAAGACTATAGCCTCGGTGTTAGTCAAAGAAGAGAAGTGGGGATAGAGAATGGTCTATTACACTAGCAAATTTTTGAAAGGACTAATACTGAGGTATATAAAAAGAGAAAAATTTTCATTTGCTCTAATACTGTTAGTCGAAAAACTGAAAATATTTTTTCAAGCACATATGGTAGTGGTGTGGACTAACCAAACCTTAAAAAGGCATTGGAGAGGTCGGAGACATCAAGAAGGTTGATCAATGGTCAGTTATGTTGACAGCTTATGGCATCATATATGAGCCAAGACCATTTGTAATACCTCTAAGTTCAAGTGCCGTCTAGTGCAATGTGTACTACAGAGAGGGACCGGAGTTGCAAAAACATAAGATTTTGGATATTAAACAAAAAGATAATATCAAGTAGGATGTCTATGTTTAAGGATTTGAATAAGAAAATGTGGATATCGACATTCGTTAAGGTAAGATATAATGGTATTAAAAGGAATAAACGAGAAAATAAGGAAAAGTGAATTTATGTCTCATATTGGAATTTAAGTGTTTTAATCGAAAATAAATCAAAAGAATTTTTCGGAATAGAAATTAATTGGATATCGAAGTAGTATTGTTTATTTGGATATAAATAATACGTAAGTGTTTGAGTTAAAGCGAATAATTGATCGTTTGGTTAAAAGATAAGTTAAAAGGAAAGATTGATTAAGCTAAGGAAATAAAGGATCAAATAAGCAAATTGGCCAAATGATATAATTCATTATAAATTGAAAGAATTGGAATCAGAGAAGGAAACTTAAGAACGAAGGATTTGGAGCGATCAAACTTGCGATCGTCGCGGTTTCTTTGTTACTTGACAGAATGGAGTGATTCTTGCGCCATTGGATCATGAATTCAATCCTATATATTCCCCAAGCTTCATATCAAGGTGAGTTTTCTGTTTTGGTTTCTGAAATTGAAGGTTAAAGGGCTGTTTTGTTTGAATCGAACTAACCGAGACCACGCTGTTTATGATGTTTTTGATAAGTTTTGAGTTGGGTTTTGTGTTAAATTGAAGTGGTAACATGTTGGAATGGAGTTGAGGGTTTTCTGATGGTCGGAGACACGTCGAAACAGCTCTAAGAGATGTTCTTGACATTCTCATGACGTGAGACCGGTGTCTCACGACGTGAGATAGGTTTGTGATGTATCACGACGCGGGACATGGCTCTCACGACGTGAGACCACCCTCTCACATCGTGAGAGGGTAGGGCACATCGTGCCCAGCCAGTTTTTGCTTGGGTACAATGTGCCGAGGTCCGACACGACCTACCCTAGCTCGAAATCATTTCTTGGACTCCGAAATCATAAAAATTGGATATAGAACTTGACATTTAAGGTTGAGGTTTCGAATGCAAGTGGCAAGCAATCGGTAATCGATAAGTCAAATACGGCGAGTGGTATTAACTAAGATTAAGAATAGGATTAAGAGTTTATCGAGGTTAAGAATCGTATTGGGAATAAGATCGTATTAACCTAAGTTTGTAACTTAGGGTTTCAACATTAAGTTATGTTTATAAATTAAATGTACGTTTAGTTTGATATGAAACAGACGTATCGACGAGCTATGAGATCGACGAGTTTAACTTAGCGGGATTCAATCGTCATATTGATATCGTACTTAATTGAATAGCGGTCACCGTGAGTTACACTTTACTTCTGTATACTATTACGCAATAGCTATTTTTGATATTATAAATAGGAATATCAACTACATCGCATGCTATAATATTTTATCGTTATATATGACTTTATGTATCGTATTATCGAATATTAGAATTGTGAAAACTAGAATATGATCCAGGGGAACGAGCTACCTATTGGGCGTCAATAGGCTGTGTGATCACCAGTGTCCGGGTATGTCATAGACTTAGTCTCAATATCTTTGTAGAGTACTTTCCTTGTTTGTTTAGATACAAGGTCAGCTCGGTGGAACTATCCTGCGACCTTTATCTAATGAGTCAACCTTGGCGGAACTATCCCGAGACTCATATCGATCGTTTGGATATAAAAAATGGTACTAGCCGTCTTGGTCGAACTATCCCGGGACTGTACCACTTGGTAAAGGTTAAACTCGGTTGAACTATCCCGGTAGCTTACCAAAAGGATTTAAGGAATCGTATTTGCTTGTTATGATTAGAAATTCTACCCTAATCCAGGCTGGTTTTGGGATTAGGGTTTCGAGCAGATCGAATGCTTGAATTATGGTATATGTTCATATATACACGTTTAGTTTTAAATGCGATGTTATCTTATATAATACCTTTAGTAATGTGTAAACTCACTCAGCATAGTCTGACCCCATTGATGTTTACCCCTTTCAGGTGATAAGAGTCGGATCAGATAGACATCCTCTTTTTGTGCTGGGGGTCATTTGTCTTGTACCAAGTATGGCTTCCCTTAGAACTGCAGTAGTATTTGGTGACCAGTTGTGGCCTAGTATAGCAGAGTTTTAAATGTCTAGTATACGTTTATACCTGCTATTCTATAACACCCCGTATTTTACTGACTAGTTCTGTTAAGCTTACCGATCACTTTAGAGTTTGTTTGGGTGGTTAGACCACTTAGATTCGTGGTTCGAAGGTCCCAAACCTTTTAATGATGTTTTGAGATGTCTTGGATGTGGCCTCGAAGTTCGGAGCAGTTCCAAGCTCGATTTCAAAAATTAATTATTTTTCGGATCCAGTAGAAGTTTGTGGGCGCGAACGATAATTCGCGGTCGCGAGTTAAGTTTTGCGGGCGCGAACTCGCATTGTGCATATCGCGTTTTTCTATAAATAACACCTTATCTCGACCCTAATCAGTTTCTAAACATTTCTAAAAACCCTAAACTGCCATTACCTCTCTGAAAAACATTTCCCTTCATTCCTTTGCGTATTTTGGATCCTTGGTAAGTGTTTTAATAAATTGTTTCATAGTTAAATCCCTTAAACCTCATTCAATTAAATTCTTATTTATTGTTCTCTGTCATTTGTTACTATAGGCTGATTTAAGTTGTTATTTTTTGGGTTTTCTCCTTTGGTTCATCTAAAAGATATGTGATGTCTTCTCCTTTAGTTCTATGGTTGAAACCATATGTTGTATTGATAGGTTGTTATGCTAGACCTTTACCTAGGGTGTTATGGATATATTTTTTATTTTTCTATGATTTAAAAATCTGGAAACTATCTTAATGTGATATATGTGGCTAATAGAGGTTGTTTATACTTTGGGTGGATTGAGATAATCGGTTAAGTGTTTAGATTTATCAATTGGTTGATAGTTTGGATTATAAAGTATGTTTTAGACTAAACTAAAATATGGAAATCTATAAGTAAATCAATCATAGGTTGTTAGATGGAAATCATACCTTAGATGTGTTGGGGAATTCGATTATATGAACTTGTTATGTCGAAAGTGGTTTAATTATATTTAATTCGCTTTTTTAAGAACCTATTTAAGGGTCTGGAAATTTGTAACTTAAGGACGACTTTTATAAATTAAAATTTTATACTTTGGGTGCCTATTTGGTTGTTGGCTTATATTAGTTTTGTAATATTGTTTTGCCTTAGCTACATGGCGTACTTAGGATGGATTAACTAATTTACTAAGGGCAGGAAATTGTTTAAGACATGTAAATTGATGTTAGCTTTATTTTAGGTTGTGGGTAAACAATTGGTTAAATTGGATGAAAAGCATGTAAGGTATTACATAGTTGTGTAATGTTTTGACTAGACTATTTTAGTTTCAAGTTGAACCTTGAAGGATGTTTGAATCTTTTTGATTCCATTTAAGGTGATGTATTCAAGTTGTATATACTTTGGGTGTCACTTGCCAAGTGTTGACAAGCTATTTTTGGCTTAATTGCTTCTTATGTTTTTGGTATGGTTAAACTAAGGATTGAGTTCTTATTTCAAATTACTTTGGTTTTATTTAAGATTTGGTTTTAAACTTTGATTTCATGTTGGCTTATGGTTGGGTCGAGTTAGACTTGGGTCGTCCGACATGTTGTGTTGAGCTACACTACAGTTAAGGCTAACCCACTATTTTGGGAAAACTCTTTGTTTTTAAAAGAACTATTTAAGTATTTAAGTTATTCGGATTTGGTTTCAAAAATAAGAACTCGCCTAAGCTTAACTTGCCTTAATTGTTTATGTGGATCATATGGATTCTTTGGTTGTGTTTGAGATGCCAGTCCTACGTGGTGTCTAGTATTCTTAGAGTTAGGGGATGTTTGAATTTTAATTTATATCTTATTTTAGACTCGTCGATGCTCGTGTTTCGGAGTCTACGCAGGGTTAGCTGTTTGCCAGATTTTCACGTGGATATGCAAGCAGTGAGTTTATAGTGTTATTTCCCGCTTTATTAAGTACCGTAAATTTATTTTAGTATATCAACTGTTTTAAACAATTATGAATCTGGATTGGAACAAGCTACTCGATAGGCGAGTATCGAGACTGTGTGCACCGGTAAGTACTTTGGGATTGACTGACTATATGTCTGGCTTACTTTGGGATCGATGAGGATTTGTTCCCATCTACTTTGGGTTATACTTTGCGATGTCATTTCAATACTGTTATTCCATAATCAAGTATATAAGTGTATTAGTATAAAAGGATTTGGTCTTAAGGGTTTTAATCTTAATAAATGTAAATAGCATTATGAACTCATCTCAGTATATCTGACCCCGTTGTTTTCCCAATTTTTCCAGGCTTATGATTTGAAAGCGTTGGTCGGTCTCCGATTTCTTTGATTCCTCGGAGGTTCTTTTGCTTTAATAAAACTGGCCAATTGTTTCATACTCTTAGACCGCAGTAAAACTAGTTGTCATTTATGATTATTTTTATACTTTGATTTGTCGGAGTGGTCCGACTATTTTATATTGATGTTGACATGTATACTTTGGTTTATATAGTTATATATAAGGCATGATGTTGAATCTCAGATTTGAGCCGAGTATTTATATTATAACTGTTTATATAAATTTTTAGACTTAGGTTGGAGTCTCGGTTGCCCCCGAGTAGTGTTTTCTGTAGATTTATTATATTGTTGGATTATTCGCGAGACTTGCTACGGGTTTTGGTATGACCATACATACCCGGTCGCGATCCATGATATTGGGTCGTGACATATTCTTTGTACGTCGGTGGTTAGGCTACGCTTTATTATATGATCGTTTTGATGCTGTTTATGTTAATAGCTTTTGTATAAATTGATAGATGGACTAGTACGTACGAGTTACGGAAGTTGAACGCCCACTATTATATAGTATCGTTTGTTGTATTGACAATGGGTTATGCATGATTGGTGTTGTGTTTGCAAACGTGTATTTCTTATTACATGTTTGTATCATTGTAGTGTTTATTTTTCCGAAAAAGTTAGAGTGGTTCTAGGCTTGCTAATGGTTTCAGAGCTACCACTCCCATTCCCTAGCGCCAGTCTCGGCTCAATAATTTGGATCGTGACACATCCCTGAAAGCGCAAGTATTGGCAGATTTCATTACTGAGACCACAAAACACGACCAACTAAACGAGATTCATAAAAGTGTCATTATATGGGGATTTCAAGTGGACATAAAATCAAATTTAAAGGGGTCCAGTGTCATAATTGTTCTAACCGGGCCACATAACATGAAGATAAAATACTCGATAAATCTGAACTTCCCAGCAACCAACAATTCGTCCGAGTGTGAAGCTTTGACCGTCGATTTAACAATGACAAAGGTGGTAAAAGTAGAGCAACTTAAAATTCAAAGCGACTCAACCAGATGCTTGGAAATTTTGAAGTTAGAAACCCTGAGATGAAAAAATATTTGGACAAAGTAAAAGAGTTATTGGCAAAAATTACCGAGGAAAGAGGACAATAGGAAATAGAGAAAATACCGAGAGCATAAAATACAAAGGTAGATTTATTAGCAAAAGATGGTGCAGCAAAAAGGTAGATTTATTAGCAAAAGATGGTGCAGCAAAAGATCAAATCTCGGGAGCACCATACACCAAACAACATCATGCTAGCATACAATACCCAAAGTAATTTTGCCGACAGAACAATTAGATCAATGGATGGAGCACACCACCACCTACCTGTATATGGAGATACTGCCACAAGATGAAGAAATAACAAGGAAGGTAAAAACGCGAGCCCCACACTTTTCTTTCACGATGGTATATACTATATCAGAAATCTTTCACAACCCGTTGGTCAAGATGCTTGAGATCCATGAAGACATATGCGGAAGTCATATATCTCATTTGGCCATACGTCAAAAGGTTGTGCTACAAGGCTATTATGGACGATTTTAGCAGGAGATTCTGCCGAGATAGTACGCAAAAACGAAAAATACCAAAACCATCAGAATGTCAATCACGCACCAACCTCCGAGCAATGTCCCATCATCAGAGCATGGTTGTTCAACACGTAGGGAATGGACATACTCGGACCCTTCCCTATGGAAACCGGGAAAATAAATTTTTTGATAGTAGTTGTGGATCATTTTTCCAAGTGGGTGGAAGTAGAAGCGGTATCCACAATTACTAAAGCCTGAGTCAAAGACTTATTTTAAAGAGAAATGATATGCCGGTTTGGTACACCAAAGATACTGATAACAGATAATGGTAAGCAAACCAGCAGATAGAGCTTTGCTTCACCTCGGTTACACATCCACATACTAATGGCTTGACTGACGTAAAAAACCGAACAATCTTAAACAGCCTGAAGAAATGGCTGTACAATGTCAAAGGAAAATGGGTGGAAGAACTGCATGATGTCTTGTGGTCATATATGAAAATCCCGAGAGCTGGGACAAGAAGCACATCGTTTGGTCTAACTTACGGTTGTGAAGCCATGGTACCAGTAGAGATCGTTATGCCGACTTTGCGAGTCCAATACTTTGACGAGTTAAAGAATGAGGAGAGCATGAAGGTATGTCTTGACCTGCTAGAGGAAAAAAGAGAGCAAGATTTGATTCACATTGAAGCCTACAAGTAGAGAATGACAAATTACCATAACAAAAGAGTGAAACCCGTGCATTTTGAAGTCGGAGATTTAGTATTGAGAAGAGCAGATATCAAAAACAGAGAAGCGGGAGTTGGTAAACTCGAAGTAAATTGGAAAGGACCATATCAAGTAGAAATGTAGAAAAAAGAGAGGCATATAACTTGACCTACTTATCTAGAAGAGACCTACTAAGAAGTTGAAACTCACAAGTTCTAAGGAAATATTATCAGTAACATCAGTTTTGTACAATCGAGTCTGCCAGGGGTTTTCTTTTACTTGCATTCCGACTAAAAGTTGGTTGTAGGTCGGAACGCAAATTTTTCCCTTATCAATAGAAGAAAAAAAATTAAAAGAAGCATACACATGAAGAAACTAACTCAATTGACTTAGGTTACAAAAAATTTAAGCTATTATTTAAGTTTTAGAATTAAGTTATTTCTTAAAAGTTCGAGTTAAGTTATTGCTTAAAAGCATAAAAATATAAATTATTGTTAAAACTAGAGTTAAGTTATTACTTAAAAGTTCAAAAATAAAAGCTATTGCTTAAACCCCAAGTAAAATTATTGTTTAAAGCCAGAGTTTAGGTATTGCTTAAAAGTTAAAAATATAAACTATTGCTTAAAACTTCAAAAACATAAGTTGTTGTTTAAATTTCCGAATTAAACTATTGCTTACAACCCATATTGCTCAAAACCAAAGTTAAGCTATTGCTTAAAAGTTCAAAAGTATAATTTATTACTGAAATTTCCGAGTTAAGCTATTATTTAAAATTTGAGTTAAGCTATTGCTTAAAAGTTCTAAGCTATTGCTTAAATTTGCGAGTTAAACTATTGCTTAAAATTCAAGTTAAGCTATTACTTAAAGGTTCAAGTAAGATACATCTTAAGGTTCAAAAACATAAGCTATTGCCTGAAACCCGAGTTAAACTAGTGCTTAAAAATATGAATTGAGCCGTAAATACTAAATTAGTTAAGTTACTCGTTTAAATACCTGAATCAAGCCATAGCCAGAATAAATCATGGTTTAAAAATCAGTCAATATTCAAAAGGGAACCAACACAAAAACAAATAAT
Source organism: Mercurialis annua (assembly GCF_937616625.2). NCBI lineage: Eukaryota > Viridiplantae > Streptophyta > Magnoliopsida > Malpighiales > Euphorbiaceae > Mercurialis > Mercurialis annua. Next base: position 48,029,628 of record NC_065570.1, on the reverse strand, counting down.
AATAATAAAATAGCCAAAACAAAAACTCAAGGACAAAAAGACAAGTATTCATACATAAAATATTTACAAGATCTCACCATTCAAGACCTCTTTAGGAACCGACAACTTAGACCCCTCACCACCCTTGTTCAAACCAACTACCTCATTATGAGGGACCTCGATGTCGCCCGGACACCTTATCTTTATTATCGAACTTCGAGGCATCATCTATCTCAATATTCGCTGAATCCGCCTCGTGGATATCATGAGTAAGCTCAACCTCCAACTCCTGGACCCTAGCCTCAATATCCCAGGCCGAATGCATTTGACTATAGAGGGAACCCATATCGATATCTAGAAAAGAGAGGGTCAGCATTGGGACCGAGCTTAAGACCCACACGAAACTTGATATAATCTTCGTTAAAATCCACCAGCTCCCCAAACTCAAGCAACTGCGCTGTCCAAGAAGAAGTAATCTTTGTAGTGGCAACATCCATGGTCTCAATTATTGTCTTAATATCTTCATTCTTCTTATCCAATAAATTCTCAAAGTGAGATCTTTATTTTCCCAATTTAGTCGATAACTGAAGCTTCAAAGCTGATTTTTCGTTATCAAAAAAAGGTAATCGATGAGACAAATCTTCATTTTTCTCGAACGATTTAGAAAGTTGCGTCTTCAATTCGGAAATTTTCTTCTGGTACCCTTTCCTCTCAAAATTCATCATCGAATCCACATTAGCCTGGGCAGTTTGCTCAGACTCCATTGTGGTAGCAGCCACTTCGACTTTAATCATGTCTTCAGAAACCTGGTGTACCAAGTCATGTTGATAGACACGGGAGGAGACGAAGTGATTAAGCGCCTAAATAAAAAGAGCTCAACCTTAGGGGTTTTTCCCAAATAATTCTTTCATAAAAAACTTATTCCCAAATGGTGCCTCTGGCTTGAATCCGCAAGTCTGACTTGCGGATTCAAGCCAGAAACCCTTAATCACTCGATTAAGGGTGATTAACCCTTAATCGAGTGATTAAGGGCTGACACCAATCATTGGGAGACAGTTTTGTCTCCCAATGATTGGTGATTGGGATTAATGATTGGGCATTTAGTGCCCAATCATTAATCCCAATATATTAATAAAAAAAAATTAATTTATATATTAATCTATTTTAACAAATACCTACTAATTTAAAATTGATAAAAATATTAAACATTAAAAATTAAATACAAATTATAACATTTGTAATAATTTAAAATAACAATATTATTTTAAAATTGTTTACAAGTACTAAAACTAGTCACGATATCGAGCCGGTTTCCGCATGCGGGTACTCATGTCATAACCCTGCTGAGTGCGTCGGTGACGTGAGGTATCAGTCACAGGGTTATAGTCGCCACCGTTACCCTCGTCATTGTTATCAGAATCGTCGTTGTCTTCTGAATCGTCACTGTCTTCGTCTGTAGGCTGGTGCGGCTGTTCAATAACTGGAGCTGGAGTAGTGTCTCGCAGATCCTGCGAGGTGATGTCCGGATACAGGGTAAAACTAGGAGGCGTAAAATGCTGAAACCGATCACCGGAAAACGGATCAGCAGACAGATCTGCACCAGAGCACCACGGCTCCGTAGTCGAGAAATACATCTGCGAAGGATCTTGAGCCTGAGGCGACCCAGAAGGTGGTACCTGATGTGACGATGACGCCTGTCCTACAGTAGGTGCGGCGGGATAGTAGAACAATTGTTCAATGAAATTCGACTCTGTCGACGTACGCCATGGGACATCTGAATGCGTCGGCGGTGCAGGCCATGACTGATCTGACTCTGGCTGAGCCGGCGTACCTAGTGGAGTATATCCCATCTCTCCCAGATATGAATGGAAAGACGGAATCGGCGGCTGGCGAACCTGAACAATGAATTGATTAGATTTATAAACTGAAATAGAAGATTATAAATTAAAAATATAATAAAATAGGTCGAACCTGTGAATCAGATGGCACAAAAGGATCTCGAGTGTTGGCAAATGTCGTATGTCTAAAAGATGAGTCACTATACGGCATCGGCGCCGGGGGGACCTGAACAACGTAATTTATTAAATTGTAAACTAAAATTGTAAATTATAAATTAACTACAATAATAATAAAGTAACTCAAACCTGTGACTCAGATGGCCCTGGTGGATCCTGAGTGGTCGTAAAGGTCGTATCTCCAAAAATGAGTCAACATACGGCATCGACGCAGGCGGGACCTGAAACTATAACATCGGGTGGCACTAAGCGTAAGAGCATAAAATACGAGTTAATCAAGTGAAATAGTATATTAAATTGTCTCAAACCTGTGGATATGATGCCTGGGGTGTCGCCCCGGAGGTTGACCCGTAATGTTGTCTTTCCCAGTAGTCCGCCTGCGGTATGTCTGAGGTACCCGCCACCTCCGTGTGAAAAAATAATGGCTCTGGGATAGGGTACACATGCTCTGGACGAGGCTGTGGAGGCATTCTGCGTGGCTGTCGACGCCGTCCTCTAATAGAGCTTAAATCGACCTGACAGGGAGGGAGCGGAGGCAGCTGGTATGGTCGGTCGGGTGGCTCAGGAGGGGGAAGTGTGACGTCCCTGCGATCCTCCATGGTAGCAAGCTGAGAACTTCGTGCACCAAACCTAATCCTGCGAGCGGCACTCGAACTGGCCTCCCCCGTAACATGGGTTCTCTCCTGCAAATCGCGCTGTGACAATATACAATAAACCGTCACTAATATTATTGATGAAAATTAATGAAATGTAAATAGTTTTAATTTACAAAATACGTACACTAGTGCCAGCCTCTGCACCCTGAAGTGTAATCCATCTCCGGCATCGACGCCTATACCAGTCCATGTACTGGGAATGGTAATGGGGTGGGTGCTGAAGCTGCCGGCCCTGAACTACAAACACGTTTCTATTGTTCCAAAGTTGCACCCAGTAGTCCATCTCATATGCGAAGCTCGAGGAACCCCGGTAGCGGACGTTGTGAAGCTCCTCAGTCTGCAAGGGGGGCAACGGAATAGGCTGAACTAGCCCGAACTGCTGAAGCACCCTGTCTGGCTGGTGCCATTCCACAATGTTATAGTAAATGAGTGGGACTCGCGCACGCCAGAGATGTGCCCCATCGAGGTACTCTCGAGGGATCGAGCTGAGAATATCGCCAGAATATGGCTGCCAGTGGAGCTGGACAATAAAATTGAACACACTGTCAAAATGTGGTTAATTATGTAAAATTAAACTGAAATAACTACAAAACTTACATCCTCGTATCGCAGGCCATCCAAAATTAATCTCACGGCATGGATGCTGTGCCTCGGGACTGCCCAACGATCCCTACGCCCGCCCCACCTATTAAAAAATACATTGACGAATAAATACATTGATTTACAAAAACATTATAAATACTAGTAAGTACGCACCTGTCACCCAAAGGTAGATCCTCTGCTATTCTTGGGGTCAGCAGTTGGGGTCGAAGTGGCCTCAGTCGCTCGAACGCCCATAGCTGTACAATCCACAGAGGACCTCCTATGTTACGTCGGCGTTTGTGCATCCGCGTGGAAATGCACATCTCGTGGTATAAATGGGCCAAAACTGCAGATCCCCAGCTGATAGTCCGTAAATCATGTAAATTTGCTAAAAGGGGTAAAATTCTCAAACCCAAATGACCACTGTTCAGGTCTGGGAAGCACAAAGTCTGTAGAGCAGCCCATAGGTACGCCCTAACCGCCCATTCAACATGTTCAGGTGTAGCATAGGCCGGTAAACTAGTAAAATCGCCGAACTCACTATACAGCCACCTGGACCCAACCCAAGAGAGCTCTAACGGTCTCCCTAACAGGGCAACACCCCTATCCTGCCAGTCGTCCACCCTGTCTCCAGTCACAGCCGTCCCATCAATGGGGAGTCCAGTAAGGATCGCTATATCCTGCAAAGTGATCGTGCACTCCCCATCTAGAAACATGAATGTATGCGTCTCAGGCCTCCACCTCTCCACTAATGCTGTGATAATGGACATGTCGAGCCGATAATGTCGCATCCTGATGAAACCAGAGAGCCCTGTCCGGCGGACTCCTTCCTGGATGCGTGAATCTATCGAACCAAAGGAGGGCAACCCTGCACTAGTCCGCGAACCTAGGACACTTACGTCCTCCTGAAAGAAAAATTGTATACAAAGTCAGAGCTTCATTGAGCACATTACCAAATTAATATGGAAATAATAAAATAGCATTACTTACAGGGTGATCCCAAGTGTAAGACGATATGTGATTGTATTTTTGAGTCAGAAGTTCGTCATTTAAAGGTCCAGGCTGAAAGTACTCAGGCTGGTAGTGACCACCGGGGGCAGCCATTGCTGCAAAAAATATGGACATAATTAATATCATTAACTACATAGACATGCCACAAAGGGGATCTTCATTTTAAACAATCTGATTATTGAAAATAATGACATTACATTAAGAAAAATAAATACATTAAATTAACAACAAATTAATGACATTACATAAAGGGAAAATCGTGAAATTACATGAAGGAAAAAAAAACATTACATGAAAGGAAAATAATGACATTACATGGCAGATTATCATTTTAGGCATCTCTAATCCTATTAGTGCAAGTTCTGGCATTATGGCCCCTATTTCCACATTTACTACAAAAATTTGGCTACGGTCCTCTCTATAAGTTTGATCCATTTCATTTCTAAACCGTTGATTTACTTGTCGTCCCTTCTTTCTAGCCCATTCAGGATTTGGCACAAACGGGAGGTTGTTCGGTTTTATCCAACGCTCACGGTCACGTAATGAATGAAAAACGTGACTCCAAGCTTGGATTGCGTTTTGGTTCCGATAGTGCGACCCAATGTAGTCATGAGGGTTCAGATTCTCCTTTAAGCACACCGCCATAGCATGAGAGCAAGGCACCTTCAACTGCTGAAACTTACCACACGTGCATTTTTTTTATGGAGGTTTACTGTATGGACATTTCCGCCGGCTTGATTATGATTATTCTTCTTAGTCACCACTTCACACGTCATTGTGGTCATGTCATACGGCTGGACAACATGAGTACGAGACTTGTCTCCTGCTTTTCGCAATAATTGGATGCAGATTGGCGTGTACTCAATGTCCTTGTCGATCAATGACTTATAAAAATTCCAACGGGAAATGTATTTTTCGACAAGCTTACGGAAAATAGCTTCAATCATTGCGGTGATAGGCAGCCCTCTGATATTCTTGAGCGTCGCATTAACAGACTCATCATAATTTGTTGTCATCGCATTGTGACGTTGTCCGTTGACGTCATACGCCCTTGCCCACTGATTTTTCTTCAATACTTCCTTATTCATCAAATATTTATACCCATCAGGCGATTTGATCTTCATAATTTTCATATACCGTGTGAATTTTTTTTTCTGGTAAGCCCGTCCTGTACATCGCAAAAAATTTAATAAAAAAATTCAATTTTTCCATAATATCGCAATATACGAACATAGATTATTAAAGCGCAATGATTTTACCTGCTTTTTCTGCCAGTTTTTTCAAATCCTTATCTCTGAAATGAGTATTGAAATTACTCGCTAAATGCCTTATGCAAAACATGTGAGAAACACCCGCCCACTCCGGACGCTTCAAAACAGCTATTATTCCACCAGCGCGATCCGAAATAATTGCCACTTTTCTCTCCTTGATAACATGCTCCCGGAGATGACTCAAAAAATATTCATAGCTTGCTACGCTCTCTGATTCGACAAGTGCAAAGGCAAGTGGCATTATGTGATTGTTTCCATCTATCGCCGATGCGATCAACAAGGTCATTGTGTATTTTCCATACAAATGAGTCTCGTCAACGAATAGCACAGGTTTCAAAAAAGCAAATCCAGCTGTCATCGGGTAGAAGGTCCAAAACATTCTGCGAAACATTCTCACTCGGGGATTTTGCGAGTGGTTTGTGTAAATTGGATCGCCTGTTTAATAGAATTTGAACATAATTAGAGACGGAACACAATTGTCTTGGCATGGACAAAATAAAATACAGATTGTACTTAAAAATGTACCTTCTGCATGCCAGAATGATCCGGGATTTGTGACCTTCACATTGGCCATGAAGCTACAAACTTCGGCGAAAGAGTCCTTCCAGTTTCCGTAGGCGCTGCATATTGCCTTCTCCTTAGCTAACCAAGTTCTTTTATAGGTAGGCATTACAGAAAATCTTTCCCAAATACCAGCCATCGGCGTCTTGATGCGAATGTCGCGTTGTTCCAACACCAGGTCCTTGATAAATTCTACGATTTGACTAGACTTAAAGTTTCGATGGTCGCGACCTGTCATAAAATGATCGCACGTGTGTGGCCCTATATATTTTGTCAGGGTCCATGTATGATTTGCCTGTAGTTTGGTTGCTCGCAACCACCATCCGCAGATTTCGTTGTGTCGGCAAACAAACACGATTGTCTTGGGGGTAGTCCGATGAAACTGGTGCTCCTTCCCCATAGCGATTGAATAAGCGGTTGCACAGGTCTGAACAGCATCGCGACTTTTGAAGGTCATCCCCGTTTGAAACTCCATTCCAGGCTGCCAAGTCAAATTCGGGGTCTCACCCTCATTCAAGTCAACTACGAAATCGTCAACATTTACACGACTAACGTGTTCAGGGAGCTGCGACTGGTAATGAGTTTGTTCTCCCGAATTGGCCATTCCTAACTCGGCGTCGATGTCTCCTGCATCATCTCCGTCGCTCTCATAAAAGTGTTCGTCTTCATCTTCGTCACTGCTCCTTACTGACTCACTGTGCCACTCTGACTCGCTCGAATCGCTTAACTCCAAATTATCCAGCAAAATTTCAGTTCCACCCAAAATCCGGTACTCAACGTAGAACTCCATAATTCGTAGATTCGGATATCTCATAGATTCGGTTAGTATTCCAAATAAATGGTTATTGTCCTGCACTAAAAAGAGTGCGTACGAATCTACTTCACCCCTTACAAATTTAGGCAGTCTGAATAAAATTTGTGTAATCTCCACTTCTGAGTTAGTAGAGTTCGGTCCGCTACAAACTGCTCTTTTACAAATGTTAACCAATTCATCGAAATTCATTCGTTCACTGAGTGGCATCTCCACTCGACAACCACCGTGATATTCTACTCCACGGGGGGAGTTTACAATTTGCCCATCGAAACATATCAGAAAGGATACATTGAGTGTCGACATTACTACACATTCTTTTACAAAAAATTAATTATCTATATTTAATATTTGTCCATAAATTATGATAACAATTTCAAATACAAAGCATCTTTTAATCACATTTTACTAGCACTAAATAATTATAACAATTATTTCTAATATTTTACTAACAATATAAAAATAATTTTACTTTTAACAATTATAATTTTTTAATATTTTTAAAAGTTAAATAAAATAGAAAAATTCTTCTAAAAATTACTAATCCCTAACATTTTACTAAAATGTAATTAATTTTTATTATTATCCATTATACTATTTCCTTAAATCATACCATTTTTTTAAATTATACTTGATTCTAGTATTTTATTTAATAATGATAATACTTACTTCATTTTACATTATAAATACTATATAATAAATCAATAATATTCACAACTAGGATTTTCTAATTTTTTTAAACATTAAACTAACATACTAATTTTTTTTTTATTTGACTAATTTCTAATTTTAATATTCACAGTTATAATAAATACTCTAAAAATATCAATTGAAATTAATTATTAACATATTAACAATTTATATTTAAATTAAAATAAAATATTTACTAACCTCTTGTAGTCCACAAGCACTAATACACTATCCGTTGTTAACGCCTAGCTCCGATACGCTGTCCGTCGTTAACGCCTAGCTCCGATACGTTGTTCGTTGTTAATGCCTAGCTCCGATATTTGTAAATTATAGGATTGTAAATTTAAATCGAAAAATTGAAAGGGTTTTTAAAAAAATAATAAAGAGGGTTTATATAACTAAATGTATCCGCAAGTCATACTTGCGGATACATTTAGTCTGATTCCCATGTGGGAATCAGTTAATTATCTCCTTAATGGCAATTAAGGAGATTTTTGCTTGAATCCGCAAGTATGACTTGCGGATTCAAGCGGGAGACATCATTTGGGAATATTGTTTTTATGGGGCAATTATTTGGGAAAAAACCTCAACCTTAGCATACCGAAGAATAAAACTACAGAAACGTGAAAATCAAAAAATAATTCATCTAGTAGAGAAAGCTAATACCCAAATCGCCCAAGTCTTGGGGCATATTGGTATTAGTTGCCTCTTGATCATCCGGTAAAAAGGACATCTCGACAAGCCTCACGACAGTCGATCGATGCTCGACATAATAGCCTTTGGTTTTCTTCTTTTTCTTAGGCTGAGTAAAGGACGTAGCCTCAAAACTGACCCTATCTACCCTCATTCTTAGGGTTAGAATGATTGTGAGAATCATCAATATCCTCATCCACAAGATCAGGACGGTTATGGGAATCCACACCCGACATTATTCAAAATTTTAAAAAGATGGAAAACACAAAATCAAACAATCCCAAAACCTAGTTATACATACTCAAAACAACAAACTGAGAAAGAACTAAAAGAAAAAGAACAAATTTATAAAAACCTAGAATTCAATCCTCCAAATTATCAAATAAAAGACAAAAATAATAGGATACGCTAGAAGATGAACTTACTGACTTTATGAATAAAAAAAACCACAAACTCAATCAAAAAACTAGAAAGAAAGGAGAATCAAAGATCTAAGAGAGTTAGGTGCGAAAAAAGACTAAAATATTGGAGGAAAAGAAGAACAATTGAAATAGGAGAGAGAAAAGGGGAAAAGGAGTCGAGAAACCAAAAAATTACCCCAATAAATGTGCACGATATGAGTACCTCAGTGGGAAATAAAAAAATCATACCACATGTCTATAACTTCCACGATACGTAACTACCAGAAGAGAAAGCGCCTCTCCACCAAAGCCATCACATGTCCAATTGTTTTACCTCACATATCATACCGAGTGCCACTAATACCAAAAAGATAGCAATAGAAAGAACTTAGACATAATATTAATACCCGGATAGGAACTTATGATAACAACATAGCTAGAATAGCTGCAAAAAGCACAAGATTAAAGCCCATACCAGAGGACCGAAACCAAAGTCCATATTTGAGGCCCGAGATAAAAAGCCCACACCCTATTTGACCAAGAGCAGGATGTCAACAATTTCTCTCGGAAGCACGACACCGATAGTAGTCAAAACAAATCTCTTCACATGATATAGTTCCTAGAGCGAGACAATCAGTCTCGATAGCGAGCATACCCACAAATCTCCAGACATAGAAGATGGTACGATAATAAAAACCTCTGACAAAAATACTCTAATCAACGCCTGCGTATCTCGCATAAGGAAAAAAGAATAATCGAATATGCTATATCATCACTAATCCTAACTAACTGCGACACATAATCACAAGTACACATCATCATTCCCAATAAATACCCAAAATAGGTAAAGTCAAAGTTAACTCTCTAGTCCATCCTTTCATTTTATTTTATGAGTAAAGGTTCGATTCACTCCCTGAATTTGGTACGAAATAGCAAATAACCGCAAGTTCACAAAACCAGATCAAATCATCCCAGAAGTTGGCAAAATCGGATTGGTTTCACCCTTTTAACTAGAAAATAGAGTGGAATGACCTATTTTAAAAAATTAAGAAAATAGAGTTGAATAACCTATTTTAAAAAATTAACCTTAATTAACCTAAATTAAAACACTAATTAATTTAAAATTTAATTAATATAAAATTGGGGCTTTTTCTACTTTTTTTTCTTTCAAATTTAGTCTAATTACTCTTCTAATCAATCATAATTTACCAATATTAAATCTAATTAAGCCTAAAATACTAACACCCCTAATATTAATCACCCACCACCTCTGCCAACCGACCACCGCTGGAAAAGAAATTTAGGCCACATCCGTGAAAAACAAAAGAATAGAGAGAGACCCATGATTCTTCACAAATGAAGAACATAATCAAACCTAAGCAAAAATCAGCAATTCACAATAAAATATTCAACAATTTACAGCAAAAAAAATGCATTGATTCGCCAATAATCAACAATTCACAGCAATTTTTTTTATCTTTGTTTGCAAAAATCAAAACAATCAACAATTCATCTCTATTTATCTTGGTGTTGCAGCTGTGGCGGAGAAGATAGAGAGAAGGTACCACTGCTGCTAGAGGATGACCTTCTGCCGGAAGACGACTAGAAGATGACTTGCTGTCGGAGGACAACTAACATCGCCGCCAAACAACCCAGACCTAATGGGTCTGTTTGAAAAATCGATTCCTTTTTTTATCACGATGGTAATTTTGCCTGCCCCCCCCCCCCCCCCCCTCTTTCCCACATATAAGATAGTTATAGATAGACTTCATTAAGGGTATAAATTATAATTAAAAAGATAAAATAATAAAAGATCAATTAAATATATGTAATATAATAGAAGTTAAATGTAGTTCGGCAACATAACAATTTGAATAGAATAAGGACTATAAAGATGAGAATAAATAGAATGGCAAGTTTGAGAATTATTAACGAATTGAGATTATGGCATTGAGATTGTTCAAACAGACCCATTAGGTCTGGGTTGTTTGGCGGCGATGTTAATTGTCCTCCGGCAGCAAGTCATCTTCTAGTCGTCTTCGTTATTAACGAATTGAGAATTATGAGGTAAACTTGATCAATCTATTAGCGTAATTTTGCCTGTCCCCCCCCCCCCCCCCCTCCTCCCACATATAAGATAGTTATAGATAGATAGATAGATAGATAGTATAGATTGAGCGGTGTTCCGGAATCAACTTCCGACGTCTTTATTATAATTGTTTTCTTTGTTTCAAGAGGGTTTCATTGGACTCCCCAGGTCCAAACTTCCTCCGGTACTTGCGAGTTATCAAAAATGAAAAAAATGATTGAAATAAAACACTAAAGCAGCTACATGTTGAAGTAAAATTAGCTATGTATTGAAGTAAATGGTTAAATATAGCCTAAGATTAGAAAATAGTTGTCAAAATTCAAAAGTATGAGAACAATCTCAATGCCATAATCTCAATTACTATTTCCTTCTACAATAAAGTTGGATTCTGTTTACAGAAGTTAAAACATAAACTTTAACACACATCATTGCCCATTCAATGCCCATAATAGGTGTTAAAAATCGGTCAACACAGCACAAGGCCGTACAAGGCCATAGAATATATTATTCAAAATACAACACTTCAAAATCATAAAATAGTTTATAGAAAGCAGTATGGCCAGGAGAGCACATCAGGCATCAGAGCTGTAGAGGATGATTCATTCACCTGCTGAAAAGTTTCCGCAGCGTTGACGCTTCATCTCCTCGTATGCCCATTCAAGGCCTGGGCAGTAGTGGAGCGGTGGATTGAATCTGATATCATTAATATCATCCGGCAAAAATGCCCCATTCTCGATAAGAAATTTGACAGCTTCTTTCTTCCTATCTTTTAATGCACTATGCAGCGGTGTCCCTGTGCAAGAAAAAACATTTAGGTTGGTAACTTCATATACAGAAAATAAGACTAACTAGTGTTAGGAAAACTAAAAATGAAGAAAAAGATTAGCATTTGTAAAAGGTACTTACAGCCACAAGCACCCCAGGTTCTCGCATCAATGTCGGCACCACGCTCGAGCAATTCATCCATCACCTCAATGTGACCTCCCTCAGCAGCAAGGTGGAGAGGGGTCATCCCTTTTGATTTCGGACCCAATGCAGGAACATTAACATCCATTCCTTGATCAAGTAAACGCTTTACCTGTAAGCATAAAAACTACCAAAAATAAGTACGATTTCCATATAAAAGAAGAATTATGAAAAATACACAAGAATAAAAGAAATGAAAAGAGAATCCAAATGGACAAATAAAATCATGAAATGTAATTCGATAGAGCACAACATCCGTTCTTAATTCAACTTGCCCTTTTTCTCATAAAGATACCATCCAAATAAGTCCTTCAAATAAGAATTATCATGTCTGCTATAATCTGATTTGCCTCAAAACACTTGATAGAACTCTCTGAAATCCTTAGTCTAACAAGGATACCAACTCCAAAGGAACGTTATTCCGAAAGCAATCTTCTATCTCATTCTACGTAAGCTTGCAAGGCATTCAGCTTCTCATCCGGTGATATGATTAGTGATAACCAAAAAACTCTAGTTGGCAAGATGCAGCTGGATATGGTCCTAAGATAATTGGCCCAACTGTTCTATACTGTCCCTACAACTAAAAACAAACCATACAGCTAAAATCTTCAACCATCCACATTTATTGAGTTGTTCGTTAATATTGCTTAATATCTAGTTTACCTCATAATTTCCTTAGGATTGATCTAGGAATTATATGAATTTAATCCGTTAGTACCATGGGTCTAATTTAGTGTTTCCTTGTTCCCACTCTTGACAGTATATATTCCATTTTGAATGGCACGTAAATCGTTCTTCAACTTCATCAACAACTACTGCTTTCCTTTCTTTCTCATTTGGATAATCCAAAGTTCAATTTTCTGTCCCTTGACTAAACTTCTTGAAATCTATATCCTACATCTTACCAATTGTTCGACAGCTTGAGATTTTCCCACTGAAAAGGTAAAGTGTCCTACATCATTTCCATACTAACTATAATAAAATAAGACCACCTCTAGTTTACTGTAAGGTAAGCCAGAAAGTCAACAGTTACAAGTAAAGACATGCTTCAATAACTGCAAATAGCACTTATCAGAACTACTGCAAAAAATAACAATTTTCAGTGTAAAGACAAGGTCCTTTAATCCCCTTGTTCCTTCCTTAATGCAACAGAAATAGATAAATAATCAGGGTAGTACAACCATCAATTGCTGCAACGGTCTAAATAATCAGGGAAGTATAGTCAAAAATCCAACTTTGCACCTGAACTGCAATATTATTAGGGCCAAATGTCCATGAAAAAGTGACATTCCAATTCGACCAAAATATTATTTCTACACAAAAGGCTATAACTAACTAACTACATCAATTATTACACAATCATACAGTGAATGGTCAAAACAAAACCCTAAAATGAATGAAGAAGCAAGATTTACCTCTTTGAGATCACCTTTTCTGGCGCCAATATGAAGCAAAGTCCATCCTCTATCATCCCTATCGAACCTTGACCTAAAGCTCCGTCGTTTCGACAAACAACGCCGCAATATTATAGAAACCGAATCCGACGGTTCCTGAAGCATCATCCCTAGTTTTTATTCTTTGCTTTTTCTCTTCCTTCCAAATTTTATCAATCAATCAATTACCACCAAGAACAGAGTTTTCCAACAATTCAAAACCCTAGAGAAGATTGAGAATGCAAAACCCTAGAAAATATTAAGAAGAAGAAAAACAATAACAATAAACCGAAGGCGACAAGAATTCGACAGATTTACATGTTCAAAGTCAGTCAACAAATTTAGAAAAAAAAAAATTAGCGAGAAGAAGAGTGATTTGCAACGCAATATGGAGCAAAAGGATTCAAGCCGGGACCAAATACACGAAGATTCTGAAAAATTAGGATCGAAACGATGAAGGAATACGAAGAAGTAATAATCATTGCTCGCTTTTCTCCGATTCAGAAACAAATTAAAACCCTAATTTGAGTGCTATAAAAAATTTAATTTCACGGAACTTGTAATAATTAGATGAATCCTACTCTAATACGGAGACAATTTAAAGGATACATAACTAAAAATTGAAAAAACAACGAACAAACCCTAATTTTAAAGATTGAGAAAATTCCACACAGAGGCGGCGATTTTTTATTTTTTTTACGAGCAGAGACAGGAATGTGTTGTTATCAGCTATATTAATGGGCTACGTTTATACTCAATTTGGGATTCTTATTCTTTATTTTGTCAAATGATAAAATTTGATTACATAAAATAAACCGACTATAAGAATCTCAGTTCTAGTCACGGTATTTGAATTAAAAATTACAAAAAATATTTGGTTAAAATACAATCTTCTCTAGCTTAAAAAACACAATGTTTTTGAAACTAGTGTCTCTAAAACTCTCGAGAAAAAGGCTCGCCTTCAACTGATAATCGATCAATCAGAAAAGCTAAATTTCGGAATGAGTTATCTGCTGCAAATCCCCCAGAAGGAATGTCTTTCGGAGACAAAGTGATTCAATATGCTAAAGAAAGAGAAGATGTTTTGGCTGGCAATATGGATGAATTGGAGGTTAATGAGAATAATGTGACTATAACGACAGGGGTATGTTGGCTTTCATAGATTTCTCTATAAGAGTAAGGAAGAATTTTCTAAGTCTTGGCGTACCACAGTGGTGGTGAAACTTTTCGGCAGATCGATAGGCTTACTAGAAGTTTGGATACTATCGATTTGCAAAATGACTACTTTCTTATTAAATTCAAGAATGGCTATGATCGGAGGTCCTTGGGTAATGCTTGGTCATTATCTTTCGGTTCAAGCGTGGAGTCCTCAATTCGATTGTTACAACGATAATATTCAATTCATTCATGCCTGGATTACGTTGACAGGAATGCCGATTCATTATTATAATAAACAAGTTATGCATTATATTGGTTAGATAGTGGGGAAAGTATTAAGATTGATTATTGTACGGAGGCAGTTGAGAGAGGAAAATTTGCTCGGATTGCGATGGAATTAGATTTGAATAAACCTCTTGTTTCTCATTTTTCTCTTGATGAAAAGATTCAAAATGTGGAGTATGAATATCTACCAAGAATTTGTTTCTCTTGTGGGAAGTTCGGTCATATTAAGGATCATTGTCCGGAACTAATTATTAGAGATCCTCAACCTGATGTTCTAAGGGATGAGATACAATTTGAAGTTGATCAGCCAACACCGGTAAAACAAAAGCAACATAAAAACCCTAGTTTTGGTCCTTGGATGATCGTTGGTGGAAGAGGAAAGCCAAATTACTGAACTGATAAAGGAAAGATGCAACAAATGTCTCATTTTATTAAGAGCAAAGATTTGGGAGGATCTCGTTTCCAAATTCTCGTAAATGAAGTTAAGGAAGAATCAATTAAATGTGATAAGGGGCCTGATTTGGTGGAAGTTCCCATTGGGGAAGCTAAAGTCAATAATTTGCCTAGCAATTCTAGGAGAAGTCGTGCACCTCATGCAAGGAATGACGGAAATGCCCTGGTTAAAATTACTAATCCAGCACGCAATAATTAAAGTATAAATAGGCCCACAGAAATAGCCCAAAATGAAAAGAAGAGATTTATCGTTTCTAAAGTTAATGCATCCCTTAACCCCAAAAAGCATTCTGTAGTAGCAATTAGCTATGATCATTCAACTATAATCGATTCTAGTCCTAATCATGCAAACCCAATTTCTTTAGATAAAGGGGAAGCATATATGGACATCTCCACACCAGATCCTGCTCCACCTGACATAAGTGCAGGAAAGGATATTGATCCTGTTCACAGTCAGAATGATGTTAACTTGCAGAATACATACATGAATATGTTTGATTAGGAGATGATGTTGGAGCATATTTCTTTACAAGGGGATGATGATTTGGAGATGGTGAGCTTGGATAAGGTTCTTATTGACCTTGTTTAATCATTTTGTGGTCCTTTTCACTTCTTTTTTGTTTAATGTTAGTAAACAAAAATATTTTGGTTAGGAATGTGCAAGGTGAAGGATCTAAATATTTCAACTAAGTGTTTAAAAATTACTGCAACCAGTATCATTTTGACATTGTCGGTATTCTTGAGCCAAGAATAAGTGGGAATAAGGCAAGTTTTTATGTTAAAAAACGGCTTTGAATACTCTCATAGATTTGAAGCTAATGGTTTCTCTAGTGGTATTTGGGTGTTGTGGCGAGAGGGAATTCAAATGGGAGTTCTAGAGAATATTAAGAACTTTGTTCATCTAAGTGTTGATGATAGGAAGGACTGTTACCTCTTAACTATAGTTTATGGCAATCCAAATGCCAATTTACGCCGGGCTTTTTGGGAGGATTTGTCTAAAGCGCCTGCTTCGATTCATAATCCTTGGTTAATTGGGGGTGATTTTAGTGATGCTCTTGATCATTGAAAAAAAAAGGAGGAGCTAGGAACAAGACATGAACTTGTCCTTTATTTCATGGCTGGTTCGACAATAATCATATGCTAGACCTGGATTTTTATGGTACTCCGTTTACTTGGTGAAGGGGTTTTATTCTTAAAAGGCCATATCGTTTTGTTTGTAATGATTTGTGGGATAACAAGTTTGCTAATCGATTTGTTCTTCATTTGCCTAGAATTAAATCTGATCTTAACCCATATCCTTCTTAAGATTGATAATTGTAATGAAGGTATTCATAATCCCATTCATATTTTTAGTAGCGTGGATGGGAGATTCTAGTTTCAACGAGCTTGTGAAACACAATTGGGGTCGGTCCGATTCTTTTCTAACGTCGGTTAATAGATTCACCAATGAAGCTAAGGAGTGGAATTTTAATGTACTCGAATTTTTTTTTAAGAAGAAGAATAAATTACTTGCCAGAATAGGAGGGGTTCAACGTTGTAGAGAAAATTATCATTCTAAGGGCCTTGAGGTTCTTGAACAGGATCTACTTCTTGAACTTGACAACATTCTTTACTAGGAGGATCTTCTTTGGTTTCAAAAAGCAAGGGGTGATTGGGTTATTGATGGCTTGTTTCACAGATCAGATGCTCAAAGGCGAAGGAAGAATAAAATCCTTGTTCTTCGAGATGAGAATGACAATTATAATGATGATCAAGAAGCTTTTAAGAGGTTGGTGATGGAGTATTACTCTCAGCATTTTTCAGATGACGAGAATAAGGTTTTGCCTTTTCCTTTATCTGGTATGTTCCCTAACTTCGATTCAGCTTTGCTTCAATTTCTGTCAGCTCCTATTACTATGGAGGATATTAAAAATGCTCTTTGGGATATGAAATCCCTCAAGGCTCTAGGGATTGATAGTATCCATGCTATGTTTTACCAATTTCATTGGATATTGTCGGGCATAAATTATGTTCCTTTGTGAAAGGTATTCGAAGGAAACAATCTTCCTAGAAAGATAAAATGAACATTGATTACGCTTATTCTGATATGTGAGAATCCAAATTCTATCAAGATATATAGACCCATATGTCTTTACAATGTCTCATACAAACTTAAAACTAAGGTGATCGCTAATAAGCTCAAACATGTGATTCCTTTGTTGATTAATTGGTCCGGCTCAAACTAGTTTCAATGGTGGTATGCACATAAATGACAATATTATTCTAGCTCAAGAGGCGATCCACTCAATGAGAAAGAAAAAAGGTCAGAAGGGTTCATGGCTATAAAGATCAAACTTGAGAAAGCATATGATAAGCTTTCCTAGAGAAAGAATAAGGTCAGAAGGGGTTTATGGCTATTAAGATCAAACTTGAGAAAGCCTATGATAAGCTTTCCTAGACATTTATCCAAGATACTTTAGTGGATTGTGGTATTCTGAATGCTCTTTCTAATGTGATAATGCAATGTGTAACGTCTCCTTCCTTGCAAATTTTATAGAATGTCAGTCCTTTGCAACCCTTTGATATGGTTTGTTGTATTAGACAAGGGGACCCAATTTCTCCTTATTTTTTTTATTTTATGCATTGAGAGACTTACCCATCTCATTAATTTGAAATGCAATAAAAAGAATTAGAAACCTCTTAAAATGGGTAAAGGTTGTCCAGCTCTTACGCATCTTTTCTTCGCAGATGATCTTATGTTGTTTGGTGAAGCTACATGGCTCAAGTGGATGTTATCAATAATGTCCTAAAATCATTTTGTGACTTTTCTGGCCAAAGAGTTAATAAAGAGAAAACTAAAGTTTTCTTTTCTTTTAATATTTCTAGGTGCATTGGAAATTCTTTAGCCGATAGGTTGGGTTTAGCTAAAACTCTAAATCTTGGTAAATATCTCAGGATGCCTTTGATCCATGGTAGAGTTACCAAAAGTTATTTTCACGGTACTTTGGAGAGGATTAAGGTTTGTTTAGCTGGTTGAAATGCTAAAACTTTATCTTTAGCAAGAAGAGCTACTTTGTCTAAATCTGTAATTCAATCCATTTTTTTGTACTCGATGCAAACAATAGAGATGCCAAAAGGTATTTGTGATTCTGTTGAGAGTAGCTTTAGAAAACTCATATGGAAATACTCAGATGATTGTTGAAAGATCAGTTGAGACTCTAGAATGATGCCAGACGTCCTAAAAGTATGGCGGCCTGTGTTATAGAAGTATGAAGTTGATGAAACAAGCTTTTTTAATGAAGGTTGGTTGGAATATTATGGTGAACTATAATTCTTTTTGGGTTCAAATCATTCGAGCCAAGTATAAGTTCAATGAGAGTTGTGTTGATGGTCTGAATTGAACTTGAGGGGCTTCACATTTGTGGCGTGCAGTGGCTGACATTTGGGATAAAGCCCGAGAAGGAGTTCGTTGGGCTCTTTGCGATGATAAAACAATTAAATTATGAAATGGCATATGGCTTGGGGATAGCATTTTATTGAGAATGGTGGTTATCCAATCAATTAATGATGACGATCTTAATAGAATGTTTGATTGGTAAGTCGATAATAACAGTAATTGGTGGTGGTCTAAGTTTCAAAATCTGATCCTAAACTCGTGGTTAACTATAATTGCAAAAGTTATCCCACTAAACAAAAATCATGGAGCTGATTTCATTTATTGGGGTCTTCCCCCATCTAGGTTATTTCCCATTAAGGCAGCTTATGAATCTATTATTAACACTGATCAGAGTAGAGATGTTCAAGACTGGAATATAGTTTGGAAGTGGAAAGGGCCGGAAAGAATTCGTCACTTCTTATAGACTGCGTTTCATGACAGATTGCTCACAAATGTTGATCGGGTTAGACGACATATATCTAGCGATAACTATTACAAGAGATGTGAATCGCCTATTGAGGACTATCTTCATGTGTTGAGAAATTGCTTGCATGTGAAGCAAGTTTGGATTCGGCTGGTTGATAGAGAGGAACAACAAACCTTTTTCTCATTTTCAATGAAACATTGACTTCATCTTAATTTTAAGATAGTGAGGTATGGTAGTGGCAAGGAAATATGAAGTTGTTTGTTTGGAGTTACTCTATAGAGAATTTGGTTATGGAGAAATTATGCAAACTTGGGGGGATGATACCCAATATGTTGTTCAAGTTGTGCATGATGTCTTATTGAGAGTCAATTACATTTTAAAAGCTTGAAATGATTATATTTAGGGGTGTGCATCGGTCGGTTCGGTTTTCGAACCGACCAAAATCTCAGAAGCGATCGGTTTTTTTGAAAACCAAAAACCAAACCGAACCAAAACAAACCGAAATAAAGGAAATATTTCGGTTTGGTTCGGTCGGTAACCGAATATATGTTATGTTTGTTAAAATATAACAAATTTGCACTTTACTTCAGTGGGGCAGCGCGTGATAGAGGCTTTGAAGGTCGCAGATTCGATCATTGGGCATGCTCTTGTCATTTAAAAAATATATTAAAGAGTATCTTTTTAAAATTAAAAAGCAAAAGACATAAAAAAGAGGTTATTAGGATTCGAAACTATGACCTAAGGAGGAAATGGAACGCCCTATACCACTGAGCTAATATGAAATTCTGAAATATAAATGAAATATGTAATATCTATAATAATTTTGGTCGGTTCGGTTTTTTTAGTTTTAAGAAATAGAAACCGAATCGAAAATCCTTAGAACCGGACCGAACCTATATTTTCTATTTGGTTCGGTTTTTAGGTTTCTGTCGGTTTTTGCACACCCCTAATTATATTAGCAAGGCAGCTAGTGATTCTCTTTTCAAAACAGATGTTCAGATTAGGTGGAATAAACCAGCACCATGTTGGGGTAAGCTAAATATGGATGGAGCTTTCAATTCGGAATCTAGTATTGCTAAAGGATACGGTATTTTTCAAAATGAATATGGAAATTGGTTGAGTAGTTTCTCCATGACAATGAAGGAGGATTCGGTACTCGGAGCATAATTTTGTGCTGTTTATTATGGTTTGCAAATGGGCTGAAATCTTGGTTTCCGACAGGTTATACTTCAAGTTGACAATAAATTGGTGGTGGAAAAGCCAAGTAACAATAGTTCAGTTATGCAATACTCTAATATAGTAGCTGCCACTCGAGCTTTCTTGTTAGAGATCGGTAGATTAAGGTCTTTCATATTTACCGTGAAGCGAATTATGCAGTCGATCATCTTGTAGCTATTAGTGATGCTCATCATGTAGGTTTCATAGTTCATGACAGCCTTCCAGCAAGTCTCATTCATTGGATTGTGCATGATCTACATGGTACCAGTTATAATAGCAATGTTATTCTTAGTTTATTTTATGCTTTGCCTTCTTTTTGTAGCAAAAAAGAATCACAACAAATCTTATGATGGTTTTTTAGCTACTAAAAGCACCCTAACAAACTCAAAGTTATCTAAATCTAATACTTTTTCCGTCCCATAAAAATAGGCAAAATAGAGTTTGCACATGAATTAAGAAATGATAGTTAAAATATTTATATTTTATTAATTTCCAATAATAACTTTAATTTTAATTACTTAAATATTTTAAATATTATTAATTTACATTATGGGAAAGATAATTATTGTGTTGGAATTGTAATTATATTTTGAAAAGATAAATTTGTTATTAATTTTTATATTGTATAAGGTGATAATTAATGATGATTTATATAGTATAACAAAAGTGGTTGAAGTTAATGAAGGGTAATATTAATATTATTCAAATTAATACAATAACTTTGCTTATATTATGGGAGGCCCAAAATAGACATTTTGCCTATTATTGTGGGACAGAGGGAGTAGTAAATTGAATCAAATGAATATAAAAACTACAAACTTAGATAATTACAATAAAATATCAGCAGATCTATAACAATTCTATTGACTAAAATAATTTGTAAGCATGTAACCCGCTGGAATAAACCGGGGATGCCGAGAAAAACGCTGAAGATGCCGCAAAAGACGTTGAAGCTCCCCATTAGAAGAAAATATAAGTTACCACCCATGCAGGATAGATAAAAGGGTTAATTAAAAATTAATACACGAACTTTATCCTGATTTGCAAATGCAACACGAACTTTAAAACTTAAAAATTACCACACCAAATTTCATTCTTTGGCAAATCAGTACATCGCACTAGAAAAACACTAACATGGACATTGTAATATACAGCCACGTGTTGTTGTATGATTGTTTGGTGTACCAATTTTCCAAAAAAAAAATAAAAGTTGGTGTGGTAATTGTCAAGTTCTAAAATTCGTGTTGTAATTGTAAATTAGGATAAAGTTCATGTATTAATTTGCATTTAACGCTAAATAAAATCCATAAAAGGTACGTAAAATCCATGAAGAGGAGATAAAACTAAAAATTAGAAGAAAAATAAAAAAATAACAATCTAAACTAAAATATTCATTTATTTACTGGAAATTGTAAAAGATTGGAGGTGGAGGTGATTTTAGCTAAGAATGGCCAAAAATCACCTCCCGCCATGGGGTATGCGGATAGAATTTGGAGAAAGAAGTTTAATGAGTTAAGGGGGAAAGAAGAGAGAGATCTTTTTCTCCAACTTAAATACATCAATTTTTTTATTGTTATCTTTTATTATATTGGTAAAATTCATGTTATTGTTACTAAATATTTTCATTTTTTACTTTTTTTTTATTTAAGCATAATTTAAAAAATATCTCACCTCATATCCCAATCTTTTCAAATTTTTTATTTTATAGCCCATGTTTGCATTTTATGCATTATTTTTCGTAAAACATTTGCCTTGTGAATGACCAAAATAATGTTGTCTAATACAATTAGGCTATATATGTCATAAGATGAAAAGTTGGTTTATAGGGTGTCACATTTTTTAGATTGTGCTTAAATTTTTAAAAACACAAAAGGTGGAATATATAGTAATAATAAAACCCTTTTACTTTTTGTATTAAGTTTTAAAGCAAATAAAGTGGAAGTCGGTGTTCCGCCGGTGGTCCAATGACGGTTTATTGATGGTATGGTGATGGTCTGCTAACAATTGACCATTTATTTATATTTCTATTTCTAATTTATTTTATTGTGTTTCTCTCCTTATTTATTTTGGACAAAATTATCATAATTACTCCATAACTACTCCGATCCGTTTTTTAATTGAATTTCTTTTATTTTTAATTAATTATTTTTCTAATGATAACACCACATATTTGAAGTGCATTTTCATTACGATTTTCCAATACTAAAGCGGTCTTTATGAATGATGGATCCGAAGATGCGGTGGAGTACGGTCCAGTCAGATCTGTTTAGGGGATTGTGATCTTATCAGATCTCCTGCATAAGACAAATGAGAGAAGTGGTAACAGTTGAACTGTGGACCCTAAATTTACTCTGATGCTTAAGTTAGTGTAGTATTAATTTAGGGTATATATGGTATCCGAAAAACTAAAGGAATGGAATTGTTACCCTTTTATAGGCCTTTTCGCGTGGTCTTCTTTTAGGCGATGTGGGATTAATGAGTTTTGTGGTATTCCATCATGAAACCCCCCCCCCCTATATTTTGCATTGATCAAGTATTTAAGCATAGTTTTTCTTGATGCAACTTTAGCAGGTGTAACGCCATTGCCTTGGATTTTGTCGTTTGTCTAGCTTGTGATCGTATTTCTAAATTTGGACATGCATGTCACGACCTGATAATAACACAGATGAACAATCTCTAAATATGACATAAACCGGGTAAGGCACACCGTAAAACAACCAACCAACCGAACAAGACATAGACAAACACCATCTCGTCCTAAACCGAGCAAGACATATCACATCATAATCTCTGAGACCATCTCGGTCACACCGAACAGAATATAAGGAAATACCATAATCTCGGAAACCATCTCGGTCACACTGAATAGAATACACGGAAATACCATAATCTCGGGAACCATCTCGGTCACACCGAGCAGCATACACGGAAATACCATCTCGGCTTCACCCGAGTTCACCTGTCACCGAATACAGCGACAAACCTGTCAGAACGTACCCTGACATTCCAGACAACATCTGCACAGACAAAGAGAATGAAATCAGATCTGTCGGCCCAGACAAAGAGGAACAACATACATAGTATAAAAGGCTAAGAAAAAGTAGGTAAGAAGGTTAATTCTCTTTTTCTCTCAACTCTTAACTCACTTTCACTTCTTATTCTTTCTCTCACTAAATATTTACTGATTAGACCGTCAGAGTGGTTTGCCGGAATCCCCTTCCGGCATCCTTCTCACGGTTGTGTTACGCCTTATAGGTACGATCTTGAAGTGTCCGCCGGATTGGAGTGTCGCCACGAAGTCACAAGTTATCATTTGGCGCCGTCTGTGGGAAATCGAAAGTAAGAAAGTTTCCCCCTTTCTATTCTATCGGAAGGTAATAGGATGAGCAGAGTAGCGGGAGATGATCCCGCCATCGGAGATAATAATACGCACAGCAATAGAACAGGAGAGGGGCTCAACGCGCCGCCACGAAGAGCCACGGGTGAAAGCTCGTTCTGCCCGGTCTCAACATCTGGAGGAGGTATTCACCCAGGCCCTATATCAGGAGTCACCACTCATTACCCATGGGGAATGCCATTATCGGGAAACATTCCCGCAACATCATACTTCACCCCTGTGCAGCAAACCACTCAAAAATTTTCTTTGAGACCGGCCGTAACCCCCATCAACCTCACATTCACTCCGAGCGCCACCCCCACTCCCAGACCGACCACCACGACAGAAATTCAAAACCCTACACCAGCACAAATCCAAGAATACATCGAGTTTCATGCTCGGCAGCTGACTTTCCTTCAACAAGTACAACAAGCCCATGCTCGGCCAACAGCTGCAACCGCATCTTAGGGTAACATTACCACCCCACCATACATACCGACCGCACCACCTCACCCACAGGAATTCTACCAAGGCCAAACAACACCCGAGGAAGTAAACCACGAGAAGAATCCGCGTGAACAAAACCCAGAGGCAGCACAAGCCGGACATAAAACTCCAGAGGGACAGAAAAAGACACCAAAACGGGTTGAGATCGAAGAAAGTGTGCACAGCTCGGGTGCTGATTCACCAAAGAAAAAGAATCTGGAGCAAGAAATTACCGAAAGGGTCAGAACCGAGATGGAAAAGTGTAGGAGGAAAGAGCCGAGAAACACAAGCTTCCTGAACATCGGAAACCCACTGTCGGCCGAGATACGAGATGAACCCTTCCCTTTAAACTACAAAACACCGCAGTTGGACGACTATAATGGAACAGGGGATCCGATCACACACTTGAGCTATTTCCAAGTGGTTATGATTGTACAAAGCTTATCCGAGGCCGCCGTCTGCAAGCTCTTTCCAACAACCCTGAAAGGATCGGCTGCTATCTGGTATCAAAGCCTAAAAGAAGGCTCTATTCGAAGCTTTGACGAGCTGGCAAGAGCTTTCCGAACTCATTTCGCACCAAGCATACAGCGAAAAAAGAAGTCCAGTGACCTAAAACTCTGCTACCAGAAGCCAGGAGAAAGTTTGCAGAGCTATATCGGCCGATTCAATGCCGAAGCTGTCGAAGTAGGAAACTTAAATGACGATACCGTGATAGACGCAATGAAGGACAACACGACGATGATGGCATTTAGAGATAACCTAATAACGAATCCGGTGCAAACTTACTCCCAGCTCATGGACCAAGCCTGGAATTACATAAATTTGGATGAAGAGCAACGACGAAAAGCCACGCAAACAACAACACAGTTCCAAGCACCAAGGGCCACTTTCAATCATCCATCTTCGGCTAGACAAGATAGGTTCAGGCCAAGAAACCAACAAAAATCCGTCCCACTGCGAACAGAACCACACCGACCAGTAAAAGTAGAAGATCAAGCTTTCATTCTACTTAACACACCGAGATCGCACATCCTAATGTGGATAAAGAACAATAACGAGCCAGTAAGATACCCACCAAAGCTTCAGTACGAAGGAGATAGGAAAAAATACTGCCAATTCCATGATGGCCACGGCCATGTCACCGGTGAGTGTGGAAGTCTGAAGAAAGAAATTGACCGATTGGTGCAAGTCGGTCGCCTAAAAGATTTTGTCGCATAAAGCAAAAATTGTAACTCGGGAGGAAGCTACCGAGGAGAGCATAGTGGGAAAAGAGAAGAGGCACCACCACTGAAAAGACAAAATATATTGGGGGTAATTAACACCATAGCGGGCGGGATGGCCGACCCAGAATACAAGCGAGGAAGGCGCAAATGGCAAAAAATGGTGATGAATATATCGGTAGCCAGCCCACTACCCGAAGTCAGCTTCGGCTCAGCCGATGGCGAAGGAATATATTTGCCACACCAAGACCCCTTGGTAATCTCGGGATTGATCGAAATTTTTTGGGTAATGAGGCAGTTGGTTGATGAAGGAAGTTCCCTTAACCTCATCACAAAGCAGGCATACCTCGGCATAGGGTGCTCAATACTAAACCTCAAACCGGTCAGAACCCTTCTAGTCGGTCTAGGGGGAGCACCGATACAAGCGGAAGGAGTAGCGGAATTAACAGTAGAGCTGGGAAAAGAAAATGGATCACCAGAAGGAGGCCTGGTCGGTACCACAAAGAAGTTTAAAACACTGTTTATGGTTGTTGACATGCCACTTGCTTACAATGTCATACTCGGCAGACCAATGTTATACAATACCGGGGCTGTCACATGCATCAAATACTTGTGTATGAAAATACCAACCGAAGACAGAGTGGTGACAGTCAGAGGAAGGCAAGACATAGCCAAACAATGCTACCTGGTATCAATGAGAGAAGTATCAGAAACCCTAGCCATTGAAACAATTGAGGTACCAGACTCGGATGAAGGCAAGCTCGAACCTCATGGAAAGTTGGAAAGGGTTAAGCTGACAGGAATAACACCAAAATCGGTCCAAATAGGCGCAGAACTACCTAAACCAATAAAACAGGAGATAACCGATATGCTAATCATAAACGAAGTCAAATTCGTTAACACCCCAGGCGAGATAGAGGGGGTTGACCCGGAAATAATATCACATAAACTAAATGTTGACCCAAAGCACAAGCCAGTCAAACAAAAAGAAAGAGCCTTCACAATAGACAGACAAATCGCCATCAGGTCGGAAGTAGACAAGCTACTAGCAGCAGGCTTCATCAGAAGAGTGTATTACCCGAAGTGGTTATCCAATGTCGTGCTCATAAAAAAGCCAAACGGGAAATGGAGATTGTGCATAGATTTCACAGACCTGAACCGAGCATGCCCCAAAGACAGCTACCCTTTGCCAAACATTGACCAACTGGTCGATTCAACTAGCGACTACGAAGTCTACTCGTTCATAGACGCAGCCCAAGGATACCACCAGATCCCAATGCACAAAGATGATAAAGAGAAGACAAGCTTTATAACCGACAGCGGCACATACTGCTACAAACAAATGCCATTCGGATTAAAAAATGCAGGAGAAACTTATCAGCGGTTAATGAACTTCGTGTTCAAAGACCAGATCGGTCGTAACATGGAAGTTTACGTCGACGACATCATCGTCAAGTCCAAAAAAGTAAAAGATCATGCGAAAGACCTGGAAGAAGTCTTCACAAAGCTTAAAAAATACAAACTCAAGCTAAATTTGGACAAATGCGCACTCGGGGTCCCAGCAGGAAAATTCCTCAGATATCTCATCTCCCATAAAGGTTTCGAAGTAAACCCGGAAAAAACAAAGGCAATTTTGGACATGAAGGCGCCAAAATCGGCTAAAGAAGTTCAGAAGCTAAACGGAAGAATCACGGCCCTCGGTCGATTCGTGTCTAACTCGGCCAAAAGATGTCTCCCGTTCTTCAAAACTTTAAGAAATGTGAAAAAATTTGAGTGGACCGAGGAATGTCAACAATCGTTCGAAGAACTCAAGAAATTCTTGAGTTCACCGCCATTACTTGGAAGACCTGAAACTGGAGAAGTGCTATACCTATACCTGAGCGTCACTAATGAAACAGTGGCATCGGTACTGGTAAAGGAAGAGCTGGCTGAGCAAAAACCGATATATTACACAAGCAAGGTGTTGAAAGGGCCCGAGCTCAGATATAGCAAAATCGAGAAATTTGCATTCGCATTGGTCTTAACAGTGGAAAAGCTAAAGAGGTACTTTCAGGCTCACACAGTAATAGTCCGAACAAACCAACCTCTGAGAAAAGCACTTGCAAGACCGGAAACATCAGGACGGCTATTCAACTTGTCGGTCATGGTAGGATCATATGATATCATATACGAACCACGAACAGCAATGAAAGCTCAGATCCTAGCCGATTTTGTAGCAGAAACAACAACACACGATCAACCTACCGAGGTAGACTAGGGTCTAGTCAGCTGGACGTTACAAGTCGATGGGGCATCAAACATGACCGGAGCAGGAGCGGGCATGATATTAAGAGGGCCACATAAGATAAAAATACAAAACTCGATCCATCTTAATTTTTCGACAACCAACAATGCAGCAGAATACGAAGCCCTGATAGGTGGATTAAGGATGGCAACGGTAGTCAAGACCGAGTACATCAAAATTCAGAGTGACTCTCAGCTGGTGGTTAATCAGGTACTTGGTCTGTACGAGGTAAAAGATCCAGAGATGAAAAAATACGTAGACCGAGTTAAAGAGCTGCTCGCAAAAATTACAGAAGAGGGCGGAAAATGGGAGTTAGAACAAATACCCAGAGAGGAAACACACAGAAGCAGATACATTGGCAAAAGCTGGAGCACCAAAAGAAACAATGCCGAGTATACCGTGCTCGGTTCAAAACTTCAGCAGTATCCAGAATCCCGAGGTAACGTTCCTCATCAACCCATTGGATCAGTGGATGGAACACATCATATCATACATTGAAAATGGAAGCCTGCCCGAAGATAACAAGGAAGCAAAGAAAGTAAAACACCGAGCAACACACTTCTCATACCGAGACGGCACACTATATAGAAAATCATTCTCACACCCCTGGTCCAGATGCCTCACAGTAGAAGAAGGGAAATATGTCTTAGCTGAGATACACGAAGGCATATGTGGCAGTCACATCTCACATCTAGCACTCTGTCGTAAAGCCGTCTTACAAGGTTATTATTGGCCAACACTAGCACAAGACGCAGCAAACTTGGTACAAAAATATGAGAAATGTCAGTACCACCAAAACGTACACCATCAGCCAACGGCCGAGCAAAATCCAATAATAAGTCCTTGGCCATTCAGCATGTGGGGAATAGACATCGTTGGACCTTTTCCAACGGCAAGTGGGCAGAGAAAATTCCTAATAGTAGCAGTTGACCACTTCTCGAAGTGGGTAGAAGCTGAAGCTGTCTCCACCATAACGGAAGCACGAGTGCGAAGCTTCGTCCGAAGAGAAATCATTTGTCGTTTCGGAATCCCGAAAATCATCATAACCGACAGTGGGAAGCAATTCGACAACAAAAACTTCAGAGATTTCTGCATCGAAAAAGGAATTGACCTAAGGTTCACCTCGGTCACCCACCCACAGAGCAACGGAATGACTGAAGTAACCAATCGAACCATTGTCAATGGTCTAAAGAAGCGCATGGACGAAGCAAAATGTCGATGGGCCGACGAGTTACATAGTGTGCTATGGTCATACAGAACCACGCCAAAAGCCGGCACAGGAAGAACACCATACAGTCTGACCTATGGGTGCAAAGCAATGGTACCAGTCGAAATGGGCATGCCTACCATCAGAGTACAATACTTCGACGAACAACAAAACGAAGAAAGCACCAGACTTTGCCTCGATTTACTAGAAGAGAGAAGAGAGCAAGCATTAATGCACATCGAAGCATACAAACAAAGGATGGCAACATATCATAACAAACGGGTCAAACCTCTAACATTTGAAGTAGGCGACCTAGTACTACGACGAGCTGATATAGCAAGGGGCAATGCAGGCGTCTCTAAGCTCGAAGCTAACTGGGAAGGACCCTACCAAGTAAAGAAAATAGGAAAAGGAGGAGCCTATTACTTAACCTATATGTCAGGACGAGACCTACCAAGAACCTGGAATGCCAGAGTTCTCAAAAGATTCTATCAGTAGACAACATTCAGGTTATCGAGTCTGTCAGGGGTTTTTTCACTTGCATTTAGGTCAAAGTCGGCTGTAGGCCCAAAATGCAAGTTTTTTCCCTATCAATAAAAGAAAAAACAAAAGAAACAAAGAGAGTCGAACCATAGCACAACAAAAGTTGAAGCTATTGCTTAAAACCGAGTTAAGCCATATCTTAACAAAATTTGAAGCTATCACTTAAAACCGAGTTAAGCCATAGCTTAACAGAATTTGAAGCTATTGCTTAAAACCGAGGTAAGCCATAGCTTAACAGAATTTGAAGCTATTGCTTAAAACCGAGTTAAGCCATAGCTTAACAAAATTTGAAGCTATTGCTTAAAACCGAGGTAAGCCATAGCTTAACAGAATTTGAAGCTATTGCTTAAAACCGAGTTAAGCCATAGCTTAACAAAATTTGAAGCTATTGCTTAAAACCGAGGTAAGCCATAGCTTAACAGAATTTGAAGCTATTGCTTAAAACCGAGTTAAGCCATAGCTTAACAAATTTGGAAGCTATTGCTTAAAACCGAGTTAATCCATAGCCTAATAAAATTCCAAGCTATTGCTTAAAATCGAGTTAAGCCATAGCTTAACGAAATTGGAGGCTATTGCTTAAAATCGACTTAAGCCATAGCTTAACAAAATTTGAAGCTATTGCTTAAAACCGACTTAAGCCACAGCTTAACACAATTAAAAGTAATAACTTAAAACCGAATACAGCAAAAGACAAATATAATAAACAATCCAAGCCGACATAAATCATGGATTCAAAATAAAACAAAGCACGATTCAACAAAAATCATACACACAGCAAGAAGGAGAAAAACCGATATATCACTTAATCAACATGTTTTTTACAAAAGAGACCAAATATTTAATCTATTACAGCATTGCTAACATGTTCGGGAACCGACAAAGCAGTCCCAGATGAAGTACCATCATTCTCACTCAGGCTAGCCTCCTCATAATGCCGAACCTCTAGAAGCAAAGTCGGAGACGAGGTAACTACACCATCAATCTCTTTCGGGGAGACAGCGCCAACCTCTTCAACCCCAGCCTCACCTACTCGCCCGGTCACAGCAACATCAACCTTCGCGATAATAACAGCATCGGTTTCCGGTGCCGGAATCTTCTCATCAACAGGAATGGCATCATCTTCAAGCTTTTTTCGCAGCTCGGCCGCAAAATCTTCGGCATTTCGCTCCTCAGCCTTCAAACCTTCAGCTTCTTCAGCAAGTTTCCGATCAGCTTGCAACTTTTGATACATACCATCCATATCGAGATACAAACACGATGGATCAACATCAGCTCGAAGAAGCGGCCCAACACGCTCTTTTAGATCATCTTCCATAGCATCGGTAAGACGAGCAAACTCCACCATCATATCATCACGCTGCGTCTCCACAATCTTAGTCGTATCATCGAGTATGTCATGTAGGCGCATATAACTCTGATGATGGCCATCAATAGTTTCCTGAAGAACAGCATTCTATTTGTTAAACGCCTCGGTCAACTGCACCCGTAGCTCCTCTTTCTCCTTATCAAAAACATCCTTGGCAAGAGCAAGCTCGGTCTTCTCCTTGTTCAGGATGGATATCTCTTCATTCAGCTTCTCAATCTTGGCATTAAACTTCTCAGTATTGCTCGCCAAGACGGACTCAACATTGGCCCTCTGAAGCTGCTCTTTCTCCAAATCGGCAAGAGACGTAGTCAACTTCTCACGATCCTCGGAAGCCTGAGCAGATAAATCATCTTGAAAGTCCCGGGCGCCCAAAAGATGGTTTATTAACTACACAAACCAACCAAAAACTTAGTAAAATAAATAAATCAAAAACAAAAAGGGAGAAGGGAAAAATAAGATGAAAGACGTACTTGGAAAGAAAGAGACACGCTGGTGTCAAGAAAATCCTTTGGCGATGTTACCTACAACGCCTCACGATCCTGAGGAAGGGATACCATCTTCCCTAGGAAAACCGAAGTCGACAGGGAATCAACGGTATCTTCCATCGACTTAGACTTCAAGTAGCGGGCAAGAAACCGAGGAGACAGTTTCACATCATCCGGTCCAACCGGGTTGACTCCCGAATCACCCAGCTTGGCTTTTTTATTCAGAGGAGACAACGTTTTCTCCATCCCGGGAACACCCAACCCCACGACAACTTCAGTACCACCGGGAAGGACTACTGCATCCTTTACATTAATAGCCGAGCAAGGCTCCTTCCCTTTATCCAAATTTTTTCTCTTCAGAGGTTTAGAAGGAGGAGGCACCGTAGCCAAGGGTTTAGCCTGGGTTATAGCCTGTGCCCTCGACACCACCTTCTCCACCGATTTAGGTTCACTTCCACCCTTAGCCGAAGACGGGTCCTTAGTAGCAACACCGCCACCTTTCCTCCGAGCAGCGTTAAAAGCACTCATGTTGAACACTAACAAACACAAAAAATCCATTAGCAAACCAAAAATAACAAACACATCAAAAATAAAGCAAAACAAAAAACCGAGAACAACCTTCCCTCTTCGGGTCAAACTTAACAATGGACAGTTTCAGTATAAGGGAGTAAGTATTTATTGGACCAGTCGTCTTCAAAACGTCCTGGAGAAGTCTATGGTTCTCAATCCCAGCAGCATCCCGCCTAAATAGAGTCACAGGAGAAGTACACAACCACCGCTTAGGCAGGTCGGCGAAGGCAGTAGGATGGTAAATCCGAAACCAATCTTCCCTAATCCTCTTAACCGAGGTAGACACTTTCTCTATAACATGCATAGGTTCCGACTTAAGAATTTTGAAAGAAGAAAAGTCATAAGCACCGCCAAATATAAGACCATAAATACTAGCAAAAAGTTCTACCGAGGAAGGAATTTTACGACGTCGGCATAGCCGACGAAGACATAAGAAATGCCTAATACCATTCGGGTGAAACTGGCTAAGAGGCATGTTATAAAATTTTAAGAAGGCCACTAAGTCGGATTGAAGAGGAATGCGAACACCCAAATGAAGGTGTTCTACGCTTACTACTATATAATCCGGTTCAGCCGGATGGTTTATGGTTAGACCAGGAGGGGACAGTTCAAACCGATACCCCTCACGCAAGTTTATTTGAGAAAGGAGATAATCTAAATATCCTTTGTTCAACTCGGCAAAGGCATTCTCCATCCTAATTCTCCGAGACTCAGCAGTTTTGCTACTCCTAGGTCTAATTCGTCTCGGTTTAACAAAAGAGGTTGCTTCCGAACAACCTACTTCCTCTACCTTACGAGGGACCTCAACGGATCGTCCCTTATCCGAGTCAGAAAGCTCGGCCTCCGATTTATTTCCCCCAGAGGTACACCCATCCGAGTTACCCTCCTCATCATCATAAATCTCCACAAAATCATTCTGGGAATCCTCCTCAGAAGACATTATTCAACAAAAACAATAAAAACACAAAATCAAATAATCAACTACCCACCTATACCAACCAAGAAGGAGAAAACTCAAGAACACGAAGGCTGATATAAAATGTTCGGCTGCCTCTCTTTTTGATTCCGACCCTTCGCTTGAGAAGCGTGCTAGAAGGGATGCTCCCCGTTCTCGCTTGGTTCTTAAGGGAGCAGCTGTGGATATGGATTGTTTTGTTCTGCCCAAGGGGCCCCCATTGGACGCTAGTCATGTGCATTCCTCCCTAAATCACTTCCTTGGTTGTCAGGTCCCAGCCTCTCCCTATGACAACATGTCTAGCAGGGATGTTGGTCCCTCTCTTTTCACCCAGATCCTTCGTGTTTTGGATGGCGTTCGCCGATTAGAGAGTGAGCATGCTCACTTGTCCTAGTGAGTTGATGATCATTCGGATCTTAATGCCCAATTAGAGGAGGCGTTTGGGGTCCTGATGAAATAAGACAAAATCTCACATGATGGAATAGGAAAAAACCTCACATGGCCACTTTGTACCAAATCCCACATTGCTACTTTATAAGGGAACTCACTCAACAAGTCTCTATATAAAGCCAAGCCAACCTATTACTAAAGCAAGTTAAGCTTTATTACCTCTTA
Source organism: Mercurialis annua (assembly GCF_937616625.2). Lineage (NCBI taxonomy): Eukaryota > Viridiplantae > Streptophyta > Magnoliopsida > Malpighiales > Euphorbiaceae > Mercurialis > Mercurialis annua. The sequence continues at coordinate 47,996,407 of NC_065570.1, read as the reverse complement.
TATATAGTACTTTCTTATATTATATTGAGATGAGATAAATACTGACTTAAACTTCGGAGTGGATTTCGGACCAAGAGTCTGAAATCCTATCTTACCTTGTTTATCTTGTAGGACACAACTCGAAATTCACCTAAATATCAAGTTTGTCATAAAGCGACTAGGAAGACAAGACGGTCTCGGACTAGATCCATCATTTGGTGTCATCCGTGGGAAACAACTAACTTTCCTATAAATAAAGTTTTGATGTCTGGGTCCGTTTAGAGATCTACATCTTTTAGAAATCTTTAGAAAGCGGCAAGAGATTAGTAGATTTATTCGAGTACTTCCTTAAGTAAATCGTCTTATAGTAACATGATGTAGGAGATACGTCCAACGCATTAAATTTCAATAAAGAAGTATGAATATCATTTCATGTGAGACCAGTGATACATCTAGATTGTATAACGTTATTCACCTACATTTTTACGTTCGTCAATGGAAGATCGTGTATGGATATGGATACGCCTTACGCAAAACATAAATGCCCTGTAAAAAATTTATGGTATTCGCTTTTTAGAATTAAGTGTTAGAGGTGGTCATTTTGAGCACCACAAAATTATGATTCATGTTATATTATGAGTTGTTTTACGCTTGATCTACTATAAAGCACAGATCGACCAATTAGTTAGTAAACCAAATTCAAGATAATATTAGCTACCAACGGGCAATGTCTCGTACACAAGCGACACTCGATGAAAAAAAAGGAAAATTCTACAAATGGACAACGTCCCGTACACAAGCGACACTCGATGAAAAAAAAAGAAGGAAAATTCTACAAACGGACAACGTCCCGTACATAAGCGGCACTCGATGAAGAAAAAAGAAAATTCTAAAAAAGACAAAATTTATTGAAAAACCTTTCTCAAAAGGCAACGGCCAAAATTTATTAGAAAACATTTCTCAAAGGCAACGACAAAACTTATTGAGAAAGATTTCCCAAAAAAAAAATACAGCAAATGGGCCACGTTCCAAAATCAAGCGATAATTGATCCAGAAAAAGGAATAATGTCACAAACGGACCACGTCCTGAACTCAAGCATCAATCGATTAAGAAAAAGGCGTAATGCCACAAACGGGCCACATTCCAAACTAAAGTGACAAGCGATCATGAAAAGAACACATGCCATAAACAGGCCACGTCTCGAACTCAAGCGACACTAGATAAAGATAAAGACATTTGCCAAAAATGGGCAATGCCCCCAAATTTAAGAGACATCCCTGTAAAATAAAAAAGAACTGATAAAAAAACAGAAGAAGAAATAATGACAAAAGCTACATACGGGCACCGTCCAAACACAAGAGGAAACTCTAAAAAATATTAATGAAAAAACACATGCCACAAAAGTACCTCATGAATAGAAGAACCAGACATAAATATCTGCGCAATTCAGACTCCCTAGGTGGAGATTGAAACTCCTCGCTCAAGATTTGAGAACAAGATAGAGTAAGGCACATGCCCATAAAGATCGAATCTCTAAAATGATGAGAGATCTAGACATACAAAGAAATATCATATAAAGACCAGATCTCAAAGATGATGAAAGATCCGGACATGCAAAAAGATTATGTCATTGAAGACTGAATCTCCAAAGTAATAGGAGATCCAGACATGCAAGATTATATTGTATGAAAAAGTTGAAGACTGTATCTCCAAAATAATGAGAGATCCAGAAGTGCAAGTAAAATACTATATAAAGAAGTTGAAGACCGTATCTCCTCAATAATCAGAGATCCAGCCACACGCGAATAACGATGAAGAAGTTGAAGACCGAACCTCCAAAATAATGAGAGACTTGGACACATAAGAAGTCAAAGACCGTATCTCTTAGACAATGCGAGATCTGGATATAGAAAAAGATTATATGTCATTCTAGACCGAACGTCCGAAGTAATGAGAGATTCAGACACATAAGAAGTTGAAGACCGTATCTCTTAGACAATGAGAGATTTAGACATAGAAGAAGATTATTTGTCGTTGAAGACTAAAACTCAGAAGTAATGAGAGACTCGGACACATAAGAAGTTGAAGACTATATCTCTTAGAAAATGAGATATCCGGGACATAGAAGAAGATTACATGTCGTTGAAAAACGAACCTCCCAAGTGATGAGAGATTCAGACATGTGAAGTCAAAGACCGTATCTCCACAAGAATGAGTGATTTGGGCGTACAAGAACAATAATGAAGAAGTTGAAGACCAAACCTCCCAATTAATAGGAGATGAAGACATGTGAAGTCGAAAACCGTATCTCCATAAAGATGAAAGATTCAATCGTACTAGAACAACAACGAAGAAGTTGAAGAAAAAACCTCCTAAGCAATGAGAGATTAAGGTATATGAGAACAACAAGGAAGAAGAAGTTGAAGATCGAACCTCCCAAGTAATGAGAGATTCAGACATGTAAATTGGAAGACTATATTTCTATAATGATGAGAGATTTATAAGTACAAGTAAATTCTATATGAAGTTGAAGACCGTATCTCTAATGAGAGATCCGCCCATAAAAGGAAAATGTAAAGATATGGAAGACCGGACCTCCAAAATAAAGAAAGAATTGAGTATATACAAAGTTGAAGGCCATATATTTAAAATAATAGGAGATCCAGACATACGAAGAAATGATAAACCAGCGGCACGTCGTATCTCCAAAATTATGAGAGATCCGGATAAACAAGAAAATTATAAATGGAAGACTGAATCTCCGAGACAAAGTGAAATTTGAACAAGTATGTATCATAAATCAAACCAAACATAAATATTTGCATGATACGATATTGCGGGGGAATTAATGATGGAATAAGACAAAATCTCACATAATGAAATAGGACAAAACCTCACATGGCCACTTTGTACCAAAATCCCACATTGTTAGTTTATAAGGAAACTCACTTAACAAGTCTCTATATAAAGCTGAGCCAACCTACTATAGAAAGCTAAGTTTTATTACCTCTTATATATAGTACTTTCCTATATTATATTGAGATGAGATAAATACTGACATAAACTTCGGAGTGGATTTCAGACCAAGAGTCTGAAATCCTATCTAACCTTGTTTGTCTTGTAGGACACAAATCAGAATTCACGTAAATACCAAGTTTGTCACGAAACAACTCAGAAGACAAGACGATTTCAGACTAGATTCATCAGGTCCTAAACAAGATTCAAGATTTTCCCTGGAGTCAGGGGAGGAAATCACGTCCCTGAAGGCTGCCAACTAGCCTTCATGAGAGAACTGTTCTTGCTTCTTTCTTGGAGAAATAGCTCGGCCTTCACGACAAGCAAGTTGATGAGCTTTAAAAATCCGCCCATATCTAGGACGGCCATTTTATGGATATGGAGAAGGCGCTTAATAACTCCAACCTTGATAGGAGTAAGGCCGTTGCTGAGAAGGAGCGAATTGAGCTAGCTTTTCAGGCCATTGAGGGGCAGCTGAAGAAATCTACGGAGTTGGTTCCTCTAATGTTTCAACAATATCACCAAAATATTTGTTCATCCATTCTTTGGGCTCATCCAGGGATGAACGTGTCATTCCTGCAAGTTGATTTGGGTCAGTTTAAGAGCCAATATTTGTCAGCTCTTATCGAGTAGAGGCATCCCCTGTCTACTGGATCCTCCTCTTCTGCGGGAGTTATTGTTGCTGTCTCTTCTCGTCTCCCCGTGTCGGCTCCTATTTGTCCGCCTTCTTCCCATCCTCCAAAGGGCTCTTCCGTTTCTTCTGTTGGTCCTTTGGCCCGACTTCTGAAAGGTTCCACCGGCTCTCCCTCACAAGTTAAGAAGACATAGCTTGTGTTTCTTATTTGTTTTTTTTGTTTTATTACTATTATTATTTTTTAGATAAGGGATGGTGGCCCCTGTTTGTGCCGCACGTTTATCTCTTTTAACAAAATGATGGTTTTTCTTTTCTTTTACTTTTCTTTGCTGTTGTTTCTTGTATGACGTTTCTTTTTCTTCTTTTTGTACACATATTCTGTATAAGGTGCTTCTTCCATGCTTCACTTTTGCAAGTGATGGTTTTCCTCTTTATTTGAAGATCCAGAGTGATATAGACGGTTGGTGGATAAACTACTGTAAAGGCCAATGATGAGTAGCCACCATTGAAATAAATAGCCTCATATAAGGAAGCTTAGCAATAAGAGAAAAGGTTTCAAAGTAATCCACTCCATATGTCGGAGGATAACCTTTAGCCATAAGGCAAGCTTTTAACTTAGCAACAGAGCCATCAGGATTAACTTTAACAGCAAACACCCAAGACACTTGCCATGTGTGAGCGGAGCGGGGTTCGGGGGCCGCTCGCCCAAGTCTTATGGCTGACTTCTCGATCTGGAAATGGTTTGAAAAATGGAGTCGCCACCTAGTTCAACTAGGAAATGCCTTTTAACCGATTGGATAGCCTTACTCGCCTCCGGTAAGACTATCATGCATCGGACCAAAGACAAGGGTTCGTGGACCTCCCCGAGTCTCATGTTCTTGGCTTATCAGTTACCGGCTTTATTTTCTGGACATATTCGTTTTATATCTCATCTCAACAGTATATGCAATTCACAGGATATGAAAGCTGTAAATAAACAGTGATGAAAGAAGTAAACACGTTTGACGCGCATATGACTCGATCTGGACTGACATTTGAGGCAAGTAGCTGGTACTCCTAAGCATACATCTAACCTTAGAGGTTTCTAGCAAGTAGCATAAGTCTGGCTGGTCTGGATATTTTACATGCACAAAGCCTAAAACCGGATGTATAAGTGTGATTGATTGATTTTATTAGGTGATCTTGAAAAACCTATACAACCATTACTACTTTTTCATGTTAGTCCTACGATGTCTAAGTAATGGGCTGAATTTGCATTAATGGGCCAATTTTGAGAGATTAGTCCTTTAACCGGTTATTATTTGATTTGGATGCTTTTGGAAAGAAGTAAACAGTATCAGCATGCTCATGGGCAGTTGGATATACATACAAGGTTAGAGATACTTTTAAACCTCATTGACTTTGAGTGCCTGGCACTCGCGCGGATTTTGACTATCGGTCTGGTCAGAATGGGCTTTCGGTCAGATCACGAGAGTTGTGCGTCTCATCGATCCGGTTCTGCTGGTTCAATCCGGAGTCGATTCCGAGTTTGGGTTAGCCCGGAATCGGCTCTGAAAGTTGCTGGTTTGCTGGGCCTCAGACTCGTGGGCCCGGTTGGCTGGGCAGATTACAATAGCAGGCTTTGAGGCCCTAAAAACATCGGGTTAAGCCCATTTACTATTACATACATGTCATACAACTAAAACAATATTTCTGGAATCAAACTGAGCCTAATTCGGAGTCCGGATGAGCCCGAAAACGCGTCTGGAAGTTTGGATCGAAGTCTGGAAGATCTGGGAAGCAATCCTGGGGAGCTGAGGAGCCATGAACACGGCGCCAGTTTAACTTGGCGGCACCGGCAGTTCATTATGGCGGTGCAACCACTTTATCCCGGCGGCGCCGTCGGCTTCAGTGGCGGCGGCGGCGGTTCGTCGGCAGTTTCAGGGGTCGTTTTGTTTTGCTTCGTTCTCACTCGTTTTAACTCCGTTTTTCATGTAAAAGTAGTCAAAACAGCATAAAATCGAACAAGGAATCCAAAAAACACATAATCGAAGTGTTTAAAGCTCATATATGTAAAAATATTTTCTGGGCAGCAAGTACGATTTTATGGTTTTCATGGCAAAACTAGCTAAAATCTCCTAGAAACATGTATTCTAAGAGTTCTAAATTGATTGTTTTCTGGTATTGAACATTAAAATCAGATAATTACAATGATTAACATGCTTTTTCATCGAATTTTATGGTGGTTATTGAAAGCCTCGAATTAGTTGATTAAGGCTATTTAATGGCAAATAAGGAATCTTAAGCTAAACATGCATCCTAATGTTCACAAATACAACAATTATGACAATTATACATGCAAAATATGGCAAAATCAAAAGAACAATATTGAGGGTCTTCAGAAATACCGTTCTGAGTCCTTGGCTCGTTTTCTGGTGAAGTGGATGCGGAATCCAGCTTCGAATCTGTGCAGGGCTTGCGTTCTTGGAGAATCAACACGTGTTTAGTGTTTTCAGGACTGGATTTAGTGTGTGTGTGTGAGAGAGAGAGATGGCCGAATTCTACTTGTTATTTTTAGGGTTTGTGTGCCACCTGGTGTCTGATTTCTAGGGTTTGTCTGCCACCTTTAGCCAGGTTGGCTTAAGGCTGTATTTATAGGGATTAGGGTTGACCTAGGGTTTAGTTAGAGTCTTCTAGGTTTAAACTGTTAAATCATAAGTCATTAGGTATTAAGATTAGCATGAAACTCTATTTAATTAATTAAATTCTAATTTTGACTTGTTAGCTAAGTAAAAAGGTGCTAAAAGTCTATTTTGGTGCCTAAAAGTGCTAAAAAGGCTACTAAGGTCCTATGGGTTTGGTCAGGGTCAATTTCAGTCTGTCAAACTTGCAAATTGGCCCATAAACTTCTAAGATATGGCAATTAGTCCAATTTCTAGACTTAGATTACAATCTCTTTGGATTTTTATGGGCTATTCATGCCAAATTACATTTTAATCCTCCAAGTTTACAGCCATGCACAGATTACGCCTTCTTAGATTCCAGCAAGCCAATCAAAAGCTCGTCACCCGGACAGATTTCTCTGGAAATCATCATTGGACGCTTCAGTTCCTTATCACTTTTTACCTGTCCGAAAAATAGGTGTCTACATCATGATAAATAGTTTGATAATTAACATCTGTATTTTGACTTTTACATCAAATAGTCAATTGTTCCTGCAGCTAAATCAACTAAGGTCCAAGTACCATTAGTGTCCAAAGCATTCATCTCCTCAATCATAACTTTACGCCAGCCAGCGTGGGATAAAGCCTCTTTGACAGACTCAGGAACAGAAACAAAATCAAGAGACGCAATAAAAGAACAAGATGATGGTGATAAATGGTCATACCAAACAAAAGAAGACACAAGATAAGTACAAGTACGTTTACCTTTACGAAGAGCAATAGGAAGATCATCGCTCGGGGGCGGATTCGATGACGAAGATGCTGGTTCAGGACATGGAACTAGAGGATCCGGAGTAGGTGTAATAACATGATTAGACGGCTGTGTCCGACGAGAATATGTTTGAATTATTAGAGGCTTATCCGGAGCATGAGGAGGAGGTACAAAGCGCGATGTAACAATATAGATTAACAAATAATCCTCCCTTTGACTAGTAGGACCTGAAGATAAACAAAATGGAACATTTTTCAAGGAGGTGACATCAGCTGATATTAGGTACCTGCTAAGAGTATGACTATTCCACCTATATCCTTTTTGCACACGAGAATATCCAAGGAAAATGCACTTTAAAGATTTCGGATCAAGTTTCGATATCTAAGGATGAACATCTCTAACAAAACAAGTACAACCAAATATCCTAGGTTCAATAGGAAACAAAGTTTTATTAGGAAATAGAACTTGATAGGGAGTCTCACCAGATAATACCGTGAAAGGCATTCTATTGATAATACGTAGAAACAGTATCAGACCAAAAATATTTAAGAACCTGTGTTTGTAATAACAAAGCTTTAACCGTTTTAGGAAGATGTCTATTTTTTCTTTCTGCAACACCATTTTGGGATGGTGTGTCCACACAAAAAGTTTGGTGAAGATTATCTTGATTGAATATATAGTTTTGAAAGGTTTTTACCAGATATTCCTTAGCATTATCACGTCTCAAAATTTACACATGCATATTAAACTGAGTTCAAATTTCAACACAAAATTTTGAAAAATGAGAAAACAATTTCGAATGATTTTTCATCAAAGATGACCATGTCGTTCTAGAGAAATTGTCAACAAAGTGACAAAATATCCGATTCCTATTTTAGTTATAACTGGACTATGACCCCAAACATTAGAGTGTACTAATTCAAAAGGTGCACTAGCTCTCTCATTGATTCTTGGACTAGAACTAAGGCGGTGATGTTTTGCAAACTGACAAGACTCACAATCTAAATACGACATGCTGGAAAACTGAGGAAAAGTTTTCTTTAATAAAGGGAGGGAAGGATGACCAAACTGACAATGTGCTTCAAAAGGCATTACAATTCTGATGCAAGCAATAGACTTTGGTATTTCTGGGTTAAGGATATAGAGGCCTTCAGATTCATGTCCCTTACCAATAATCTTATTCTTCATAAGATCCTAAAACAAACAATAATCAGGAAAAGAAGTGACAAAACAATTCAAAGTATGAGTAAGTTTACTAACATACATCAAACTGAAAGATAATTGAGGTAAACTGAGAATAGATGATAAAGGTAATGATGAAGTGGGATTAATTTTTCTAAACCCAACAACACAAGCTTGTGACCCATCAGCTAAAGTAATAGAAGAACTAGACTGATGTGACTGAAATTTAGAGAAAAAACTAGATTACATGTCATATGATCTGTAGCACCTGAATCAATGACTCATTTTGAAGATGAGGAAACAAGACATGTATTAGATTTACTCGATTCAACAACAACATTAATTGGACTAGATTGAATGAGTCTGTCAGACTCATTTGCAGATATAGTAACCGTATTTGCAGAGGTTTTAACCATAGATGCGATAAGAATAAACTGAAATCTTTTAAGCTGTAACTTTCTGCAATCTCGCTTCATGTGACCCGAATTATAACAACAGTGACAGATCATAATTGTATTTTTTGTCATATTTCTCGCACTAAAAATAAAAAATAAAACTTTGAAATTGCAAAATTCAGAGATCAAACTAAATGGAAATTAACCCGTAAGAACCCTCACACCCGAGTATAAAAACTCACAACTGACCCAAAGTTCATGACCCAACAAAAAAATGCAACGTACTGCTGCCAAAAATATACGAACATACAATTGCTCTGAAAAACTCACTACTTCGTTAGGCAGAAATAATGCACTACTTCTTGAGGCAGCATTTTTTTTTATTTCTCACACACAACACTCAGAAATAATATTCTGATACCATGTTATGAAACACTTTAAGAACAATATGTTGTGTATAATGTTCAACAATTACAAGAATTTTTATACAAGTATAGAATCTCTATTCTAAGAAGGAAATCCTACTCTAAGAAATAATGAAACATAATCAATCATAATCAATTAACCTATAATTTAACTACTAATAGACTAATTAATTTTAATATATCCACATTCCTAATATGATTTAACAGAATTATATTAACGTGATTATTTAATTGATCCTGTTAATATTGGATTTAGACATACATTCAAAGAAATAAATATTTTAAAATGCTCAAAGTAGCAATTAGTACACATACAAGGTTTGAGATATTTCTAAACCTCATTCTAGAGTGTTCAGCTTTGAGTCCGTGCAAGCTGCGTTATTGGAGAATCAAAGCGTAGTTTAGTGTTTTAGGAATTTGATGCGATTTGTGTGTGTGTGTGTATGTGTGTGTGTGTGTGTGTGTGTGTGAGTGAGTGAATATTCGGCTAGGGTTTCTTTAGGGGATGTCAAATTCTTACTTCTAGGATTTTGTGTTTCTGGTCCGACCTTTGACTAAGCTGTGTTAATGGTCTATTTATAGAGGTTAGGGGTGATTTAGGATTAACTAGAGGTTCAAATAGTTTTAAATCACTATTTATCTCCTTAGGGTTTGTTTTAAAATTAAAAAAGTGTTAAGTGATGGATTTTTAGGATTAGGATTAGGTTTAAATTATTTATTTTACGTTTTTACATGTTAAATTCGTATTTACATTCGGTGGCTAAGTAAAATGTGCTCAAAGTTAGTTTTGGTGCCTAAAAGTATTAAAGAACGCTACTAAGACCATATAAATTTGGTTATGGTCAATTTCAATCTATGAAACTTGCAAATTGGCCTATAAACTTCTAATACATTGCAGTTAGTCCAATTGTTAGAATTAAACTACAATCTCTTTGGATTTTTATGGGCTATTTACGGCAATTGCGTTTTAATCCTTCAAGTTTGCAGATGTGCACAGATTACGTCTGATTGGATTCCAACAAACAAATCTGTAACTCGTCACACGAACGGATGTTTCCAGAAATCATCATTGGACACTTCAGTCTCTTACTCCCTCCGTCCCACAAAGATAGGCCGTTTGGACAAACACGGGAATTAAGAAAAAAGTAGTTAGATTAGTTAAAATTAGTTTATTTATGTACTTTTTCATTTTTAGCCTTTAATAATTTTTTAAATAAATCAATAATGTATTGATGACTAATTTTTGTATTAGTGTATTTTGCATTGGTATTAAAAAATGACATTTATTCCATATTGGAATATGGAGCAATTAATTAAATTGAAGATAATAGTGTACATTTATTAGGGGTAAGTAAGATTTTTAGGTTTAAAATTATTCATCAAAAATAAAAGGTGGCCTATAATTTAGACACTCAAAATAGAAAGGTGGTCTATCTTTGTGGGATAAAGGGAGTATTATCTTTTATTTGTCTGAAAAATAGGTGTCTGCATTAGACTTCACAAAAGCATTTTATCGATCAAATTTCTATCTATTTTGTTTTACAATTACGTAGTAGAGGGAAGAGATGTGATCTTAGCTTGAGTTATAATACGAGGCCAACCTTTTAAAGAGAGCGATATACATAGACCAGACGAGTAGGGATGTAACTTCGTAGTATCATATCCTTCTCAAAGGACTCATACATGACGTGATAAAATTGTTGGAATAATTTTTTCTTCCAATAGTAAAAAACTTTTCTAATTGTGTAAATAAATACACAAAAACTAAACAAATATTAATAAAAATTGATTAAGAACATGGTTAATAAAATACAAGTTTCATAAAGTTGAAGACAATTTAAAGTTTATTTTATATTAATCAATTACATGAATTTTTATCTTCCAATCTACTCCAATATACGAGTTTTAGGGAAAATTTAATTAATTAACAACAACATTAATAAAATAGTAATTAAATTAATACTTTAACAGAAACAAAACAACATTTTATCTGAAAAGGTTTAATCAATTTAATTTTCACTTAATTTGTATGAGAAACAATTAATGAAATAATTTTCAACTATGTAATTAACAAGAAATGTATATTAAGCTAAAGAGACACCGGAAAGTTAATCTCCGACTTACTCATCCTCGGTAATATATGAACAGTCACAGCCTCAAATCCATTCGGCGGATCCACCACCCATAGTTTCACCGGTTCCGCCGCAACATCCACCACCACAATCCCGCCACCACAAATAACACAAACTCTACCACCACCGGAACCAATTTGTTGTGCCCCTTTGAGATTATCCGATTCAATTACATTCTGCCAATCATCTCTAACCGGATCGTACTTTCTAAGTGCACCCTTTACTTCATCAACAACATACATTGTTTCTTCGTTCATCGCCGTCACCGGTCCTTTCCATCCGGCGAGCATTCCGTCCGGCATATCTTGCCACATGTTTTCTTCCGAATCGTAAATAATTCCTTCTTTTGCTGTATCTCCTTTCATATTAACCATACATAACTTCCCTCTCCAACCAACAGCGTCAATAGCATCTCTACTAAATTTCCCATCTTTTAGTCCTTCAACTTTTTCCCATTTTCCTTTTAGTCCTTCAACTTTTTCCCATTTCTCAACCGACTTTGCCACATCATCGAAAAATTCTGACCCGACTCCGCTAGCGACGTAGACTGTGTTATTATTGACAGTACCCGCAGCGCACCAGCGGCGCGGCGCCGTAAGCGGCGGCCCGAATGTCCATTTCCGCGATAACGGCTCAAAAATTAGAGGACGAGAAAGCGCGGGGGAGAAATTATCCGTCGTAGCAGCGAGTAAAACGAGACGGCCGGCGACGGAAACGGATTGAACCGGGAAGCGTCGGGAAATGAAAGAAGGATGACGTAGGATGAGGCGGAGAGGCGGATCTGCTGGCGGCGGAGGGAGAAGCTCCCATGATGAAGAGATGGGATCGAAACTGAAGAATTTGATTAGATTATTATCAGTTGATGATAAAATAGTGTAAAGTGAAAGAAACGGAGGGAACGACGGCGAATAAATTAACCGCCGCCATGAGTGGCAAACTGAGAAAAGTAGAGAAGGATTTACTAAGGAGAGACATATTTGAGCTATATGGTTAGGTAAACCTGGTAGCAGATCGACGGTGTTGTCATCGGTTTGTTGGTGCTCCGCCTTTTGGCGGTGGTTGTGGAGGTGGCCGGATAATCTTTGGCGTTTGGCGGTGTTTGTTGATGCGGTTTCAGACTGCTGGATAGGGTTTGCCATTCTAACGAAAGAAAAGAGAGGAGAGGAGCTTAGGTAATAAGGACAGTTTCTTGCTTTTTCTTGCAATTTTATATTTTGAATTCTTTAGTTTTTATTTTTATTTTTTTTGGCTAAAAAGATAAGAACTTTTAATGTAGTGGACAACTGGAGGATTTATGGCAGTGTCTTGAAATAAAATGCAAAAGCGGACAATTGGAGATTTGTGTCATAAAATATTCAAAATAACCCCGGTGCTCCCTCAAATTTCCTATATTTTTCTTTTGATTTGTGAGCTTTTTTTTAGCTTTTTTAAGACATACTCTCCTGTTCTAATCTGCTCGATTTTTTTTTCCACTGCACGCTATTTAAAATTTTACTTTTATGTTTTTTTATTAATTAAATATATCATACTCCCTCTGTCCCAAATTGATAGGCAGTTTAGGACAAATACAAGTCTTAAGAAATTGTACTTATCAAGATAAAATGAGTAAATTTATAAACAAATACCACACTTACCCTCATTTACTATAGTAGCAATGTTGTCTTTTAGCATCTTTTATGTTATTTTCAATGCAGTCAACTATAATTAATGAGGGTATATATGGCAATTAAACATTCAAGCAATAAATTACTGCCTATAATTTGGGACAAAGAAAATGCAAATAGTGCCTATCAATTTGGGACGGAGGGAGTATCTTTTTTTTTTTAAATCCATTAATTGTAGAAAATAAAAAAAAGTTAATATGAAAAATATTCTATAAATAAAAATTGTTAAATAAAATAGAACACTCAAAATAGAAACATTTTCAAATAGAAAGAGACTTTTATTTTCCAGCTACCGATATGCTAAAAAAATAAAATAATTCTCATTTTTACTTAAATTTATGCGTCATATCATTAAAAAAATATCATGATTGCATGTGTAACGATACACTTTTATGTAATACTAAAATGACGAATTATATCAATACATTTAAAAATAATATTTCGCTTTATTAGTAGCCGGTATCAGAAAAATAAATAAAAATATACGTTTGATATATTTTTAAGGCTAAACCCATCTAGAGGCTCTTGTACTATTATTTTGTTCTTCAGGTCCCTGTACTTGGCAAAATTCCGATTTTTAGATCCTTTTGAGGGACTGGAGGAACAAAAAAATTGTAAGTAAAGGGACTGGAAAAAACCAAAAAAGGACCTAAAAATCAAAAATTATGTAAGTAGAGGGACTTGAATAATAAAAAAATAGTATAGGGGCTTTTTGAACAAAAATGCTATAGTATAAGGGCCTCTAGATGGGTTTAGCCTATTTTTAAAAACCTGAGACACTGATACGAAATAAATATAAGTTCAGATATTAAAATATATGGTTTGGAAAATTAAGACACTATTTAAGTAATTTATCCCATAAAATAAAAACAAAACAGAAAAATGATTTTATATTGAAGATTTTCACTTTTTTTATTTATTAAAGGACAACGCTAAAATTTGCTGATAACTCACTATTGTTAGCTCTGCTTTTATCATCATTTCTTTGGATTCTGAAAAGGTATATGTCATTTCTTCCATTATAAGCTATGTATTGCTTTTGCTTTTGTTTGCTTGTCTGGATGCAAGATCTAAGAACAATATCTTTGTGAAATAGTACTATATTGCTAATCTATGATAGATTGTTGGTAGTAAAATGAGTTTTTTGTTTTTCTATTTTTTAATATATAAAAAAGGAAAAGAAGATATTTGAATTTGAAATTTATATACTTATATAATACTAAAATATTATTATCATAGTTGTTTTAAAAAATTGGTGGCTGATTCGATATTTAAAATCAATCAATTAAAAATTGATGTTTAGTTCGATTCAGTTGAAAGAAATTTTAAATTAATTTTACTCACTGCGTCATTATTAAATATAGTCAATCACATTACTTCACATTATTAAATAATAACAATAATATAATTTTATTTATTAGAACTCTTACATATCTAAATATGTTATAATGTGATTGTTTTTCTTTATAAATAGGGTGGTGAACACCAGTGATGGAGTTAAAATTTTAACATTAAAAGGGTCAAAATGCAATATGTATTGAACAAATGATCAATTCACCTCCTCAATTTGGCACGAAATATCAAATGAGCATTCTCGTCGCTTTTGGTACAAACAGATTCAAAACTTACGTCTCGTATTAAATCAGTCCTTTTTTCATTTTTGCCCACTCTCAACTCGCGTTTGAAACACACTCTTCTGATTAAAAGTCTAAAATAGTCCTTTTCACTTGCTGAGTTTAAGTCCAAGAGGCGAGACTTCATAATTTCTTAATGAACAAGATTCACTCTTGCTAAAATTAAAGATTGCATATGCAGATTGGGAAAGGCGAGTTGAGGTTCTTTAAGCTCAAACTTCTACCTCATCCCAAGAAATTGAGGGTTTCATTTCTTCCAATTCATATGTTACCGCTGAGGGATGTCGAATGAGAACTGAAGTAGAGAAGTTTCATCTTTAATTTTTTGGATACAAAATCTTTTCACTCGATGTTGATGGGCGAGCACATACTAGTTATTGGTGCAAAACTGCAACAGAAAAATCCTGAGATAGATCTCTCCGGTGTCAATCAGCTAGATCCCAAGGATTTAGCTAAATGACCAAGTTGGGAAATAAAAGGTTGATGCTCTAGCGAGGACTTCCTCTTTAGCGTAGATTATTTTCTTTATTAGGCGAGTCTACTTGTGATTTGCTTTGTAATTTTACGCTTTTTTATTAATCGAAGTACTTTTGTTATTTCACTTTTCCTTTCTTGTATTCCTGGGGCTAATCTAAACTCTAAGCTATTATGGTCTCCTCTTATTGTGACCACTCCCTTCTTTGTTGGGATTTTTATGGCTAGAGCCTTATGTTGGTTATAGTTGCTTAGTCGTGAAGAAAAGGCCTTCATAAGATGGCATTGTAATATCTTTCATATGTTAAATAGTGTGACAATCTTCTTGTTAATTTCTTTTTCTGGCCCTACCATTACGATTAAGGCCGCTGCTCTTAAATGGTTGATGGGTGGTTCATCGAGTCACGAAAGTGAAATGAAGACTTTTTGAAGTTTGGATAATGTTCATTCGAGCCTTTTGTAGGCTGCATTGATCATTAATTTCACCACGATTTCCTCATGTATCAAGACTCTTTCCATATTCTAGTTTCCAATTATTGTTGATACTACTAGAGCATCGTTGTCACGACCCATTTTCATAGATCGTGACCGGCGCTAGGGTATTGGAGTGGTAGCTTCAAAACCCGTATCTAGCCACGCGAATAACATACAAAACACATAACTGCATAAAACCAACGCTCGGGGGCAACCGAGACTTCAACCTAAGTCTATCAGTTATATAAACATTATATAAGTAATGCTCGGTTCAACTCTGAGTCTCCAACAACATGGCATAAATAATAATAATTCAAATTAATAGATATACCATGCCAATATAAATAAGCAACAGTCGGACCAATCCGACAAACCAACATATCTGTAAAAGTAATTAAAGATGATACTAGTAACAATACGGACTAAGAGTTGTAAAATAAGAAAAACCTTCTTTATTTAAAATCAAAAGTAGACCTCCACAGAATCAATGAAAGTTGGAGATCAATCAAATGTGCTTAAATCAAATAAACCTGGAAATGGGGAAAATAACAGGGTCAGATACTGGGATGAGTTCATATTACCATTTATATTTATTAAGTGAAAAACCTTTCAAACATTTATAAGGCATGGATAAGCATTAAAACCCCGAACCACAAATATCTAAATCCAATTGTTGTGCCGGTGATACGTATCTCCATAACCGAACCCCGACTGTCACTTAAATTATCATACCAGTGCGCACGCAGTCTCGATGATGCCCATCGAGTAGCTCGTTCCAATTCAGATCCATAATGTCAGAAAACAGCTCAAAAGTGTGTATACAATATATATAAAAAATATACAGTTTACTAAATAAAGCGGTAAATAGCAACATAACTCACTGCTTGCGAATCCCTCACAAAGCTCGGCAAGCACTAAACCTGGTCTGACTCCGACACACGAACAATCAACGAGTCTAGGCAAGCATAACCCAGAATTAAAACATATCCTAACTCTATGGAGTACTAGACACCACATAGGACTAGAACAACACCAAAATAAATGCCAACGCATAAGCCAAATAGTATAAATACACATACTCAAACCATAGCCAAAGTCATACAACAAGTTAAGTCCTATTGAGTTGCATTTGAAAACATAATCCGAAAAAACTTTTCGAACAACTTGATAAAACAAGTCAAAAATAAAAAATGGCACTTAGCCAAGTCAATCCAGACTTCCAAGCTTATCTCACATGTCGGGCGACACAAGTCTAACCAACCCAACATAACCAAGTTGTAAGCCAATGTTTAAAATTCAGAATCATTTAATAAATCAAAACCAAGTTTGAAAAGTAAAGGAACTCAATATCACTTAATTAACCAACATTTAATCAACACACATATAAGGTGTTTGATAAAAACCCATAATGATCCAATCATGCTTGAAATGACAATACGAGCCACAAAAATACCTTAGCAAACAAATTAACCATAAGCGTATCCATCATGTCCAAGTAATGCCAACAATCAAACTAAACATCAATCTCATACTAAAAAATAGAGCATGGCATAGCAGAACATTTCTTAGCTTAGTTTACACATAATTTCAACATGAAATGAACATCACAAACCAAGTACAACATTATCATAAAAATGTTATACAAAACAACCCTAACATTTAGATTAAGCTAAAACAGTTTATAGGTATTCATCAACATGCCAACTCAATTAACAATCACCAAACTTAAACTCCAAACAATAATAGATAGCTCAACATTTATAAATCGCAAAAACATGCAAAACGGCCATACTATGCTTGGACAAATCTAACTATCCAATCATTTGAAACGCGAAATAAAACCATAATCCAAACCACACATGAAATATGAATTTGACAACACAATTCGAATTCCAAGAAAAACAACCTAAGGCATACGAATCAAATGATATAAGGTACAACAATTTAATACATCAAATGTCGAATCTCATAAACTTTTAATCATGAATCTACAACATACAAATCAAACAATAATCTTATGAAAAATAAACTATGGGCATCCCTAACATTCAACCTTTATGAAATCCAAACAACAAATAACGAATCGAAATTAAAAGAGCATATCGATTACAAATATCCAACAAGTATTGACAATTGAATATGATATACTAATCATAAAACCAAATCAAAATAGCAGCTATAAATCTAACACATGCCACGACAATTGAAATCTCAAATCAAAATCCAAACGGTAACCATAACACCAACTATTCGAACCAAAAGAGAATGAAAGAGATTAATTACTTTAGCAATCCAAAAGAGCAAAGAAAACTCAGAATATATTGGATCTATTACTACAACAATAAAAATTCAAAGGACTAAATGAATACCCAAATGATTCAATCGCATAAACCAAGAATTGAAATGATGATATGAAGATTAGAACGCTTACCAAGTGTTTGAGGCACCAAGAAATGGTTGGGAATCATTTAGAAATGTTTAGAAATGAATATAGGGTTTGTGGAAACGAGTGGGGGCTGATTTGGTCGAGTAACAGAGGTTTTATAAGCAAACGGAGTGAACCGGCCCTACGTCCGGTTTTACTGGAAAGAAATGGTCATAGAACCGGTCCAGGTAAAAGTGAACCGACCCTATGTGTCACGACCCAATCTCATGGGCCGAGACCGGCGCTAGGAAATGGGAGTGGTTGCTCCGAAACCCGTAGCAACTCGTAGCAAGCCTAAAAACATAAAATAATTTTTCGCAAATATCACACATCAGGCATGACATACTCATACACGTGTCATGCTAAGAACATACTAGGTATACTTGTCCTCTAGCAATCACAAACATTAATAACGCAGAAAGCGTAAAACATTCATAACTTTAAAACGTTAAAGTTATATATACATAAAATCGTTTAATACAAACTAACATATAAACATCTATCTACTGCAGCTCTAAGAGTAAGTACTATTTCTTTACATACTTTTCAAAAATACAGACTTCTGGAAGTAGGATAGAAGTCCGTTGCTTCAAAAACGTCTTTCACATGAAAGGGAATCTGTGAGGGGTCAGTATATGGGGATATACTGAGTGAGTTCATATATCTACTAATAAGTATTCATATAAACACAAAATATTTTAATTTCATTCCATTCATATGTAGCCAAGTATAAGATCCGATTGAAACCCTAATCCTCGAACATGTTAAACATATGTATCCAAATCAAAACTCATCCAATAGTCCGACCCGGGAGTGTTCACACTCAACCACGTCAGTCGCGACAAATCTCTTAATTCCAATGGTGGGTCCAACCTACTAGATACGGGGCTCAGGTTACTCTAACCGAGTTCTCTCTCGTATCGCATTCGTATGTCCAACTTTGAAATTCGTATTCTTAATCGTATTCACAGCTGTATCAAATCAAAACTGGTGATCACACAGTCCTATTGCCGCTCAATAGGTAGCACGTTCCATCGGATCAATAATGGTTTCAAATCAAACGTATATGCAATACGTATAAAGAATTCGCATTACAAACATGCAAATCAAACATAAAGCAATATAAAATAATTGCTTGAGTAAATAGTTTAGAAGTAAACTTATATAAACTCACAGAAAACGCTTATCCAAAAATACGTCGAGGCTCAGAAACGTCAAGCTTCCCGAGCTCCTAGTCCAGCTTCTTCTTGCCTCGCGGATCTAAAATGATTTAAAACAATTGACTTTCGTCAGAATCCTTTTCTATGATTGACTATGGACTCGAGACACGACACACTACTCTTATTAATCGTCGTGCTTCTCACGTATATCCTGATAAACGGTTTCTAACTCGTTTATGGATCGAATATCTTTTCAAACTCAATTCACGTTTAACCTCATTAGGTTAACTATTCAAATTAATCGATAATCAATCGATTTCAATCTCGATATGCGAATGCAGAACGGGGTCTCAAAACAATACGATAGGGCAAAAGGATCCAGGTGCACATTCGTGCATTGGGGTGCACATTCGTGCATTGGGGTGCACATTCGTGCATGTCACGACCCAAATTATTGAGCCGAGACCGGCGCTAGGGAATGGGAGTGGTAGCTTCAAAACCCGTAGCAAGCCTAAAACCACTAATAATTTTTCGCATTTAAAAACATATTATTATATATATAGAATATTTTCAGAAAACTCTTTTAGATAACATACTTATATATATCAAAGTATTATATTAGAGTTTACATTCAAAATAAACTATTTGAAATTAAATCGCTATCCTTATACTGACACCTACTGACTACTGCAGCTCTAGGAACTCATACTTGTGCAAGTCCAATGACTTTTGGCACAATGGAGATGGCTTGTCTGATCCGACTTCTAATACCTGCAAACATCAGAGTGAGGGGTCAGTATTTGGGAAAATATTGAGTGAGTATGCAACTTATTATCGGTATTATCAAAATACACATCGCATACTCAAACATATATATATATATATTTATCTCGATATAATATGAAAATAACATAATATTCATAAATAGCAGATCCGACCGAAACCCTAATCTTAAACTCTGAACTTATCTCATTCCGAATACTCAAATTAAACTGATCCAAGTGGTCCGACCCGGGAGTGTTCACACTCAACCACGTCAGCCGCGACCAATCTCTTAATCTCAAAGTGTGAGTCCAACTCACTGGTGGGTCCAACCCACTAGATACGGGGCTCAGGTTACACCGTAACCGAGTTCTCACTCGTATCGCATTCATATCGTATGCGCATTTCATAATCTCATAGACAATCTAGACACGCTAGACTGACTCAAATATTGGTGATCACACAGCCTATTGACACCCAATAGGTAGTTGGTTTCTTCGGATCGCATGCTAGATACTCATATTCAAACAATGAATATAATGGCATTCATATAATCACATTCATCAAACATACCATCTAATTTAAGCAAATTATATAAATGCGACGTATTGATAATCATATTCATAATATATGAAAATAACTTTAATAATAATAATAATACGCGAAAGTAAATTGCCACTCACAGTGACCGCTATCCAAATATGCAATATTATAATCCCGCAAGCGTAAGCTCCATGCGTTGTCCGATCGCGTAGCCGCTCTAGCTAGACAGCTTGGTAGCTTGTCGGTACGTCAGTTACATAATCGAGTTACCTGTACGTTTAATCCATAAACGTAGGCTTAGCACTAAAACCCTAAGTTATAAACTTAGGTTATTCCAATTCGATCCTATTACGATTTGTAAACTTAAGAACTTTCAATCCCATTCTTACACTTGGTTAATACCCTTAGTGGTGTTCAACTAATCAACTAGGCCTTGCTTAATATACTTATTCCAAAAGCCTAGCTCAAAACGTCAAGTTTCATGTCCATTTCACGCTATCGGAAGCTATTTTTCGCTCACGGAAGTGCCCCGGAGATCGGGGTCGAAGTAGGGCACGTCGTGCCAGCTTGGCACATCGTGCCCTCCACTGGTGCACCCCTGTGGTGCACGTCGCGCACCAGCACGACGTGCTGAAGTGCAGCACGTCGTGCGCACTTCGGGAGCAACATTTTTTGACGTCTCCGGACCGTTTCCGATGCCCTAAAACACTCAAAATCCATATTAACATATACCCAATTCATTTAAACACAAAACGCATCAAGAATTCATACGAAAATGATGAAAAACGACACGTTTTCGGCGTTTCGATTCAAACGTGACGTTTTGTATCTAAACAGCCCATAACCTTCGATTTAACCACCCAAATCCGAAATCTTAACTTGAAATGAAGCTTAAGATTGATAGACCTTCCAATTCCGAAGAGTTTGCCGCGAAAATCGTCCGAAACGGACGCCGAACGGCGAAACGGCGGTGAAACGACGGTGAGGAACGATGAATGAATCGTTGTCTCTGGAGCCTTCTCTTTCTTTCTTACTCCTCTGATTTATTTCATACTCTAAGTCTTATATGTTATGGCCAATGTATCATTTTGATCCTTATCTTCTTTAACGAATACAATATGTTCTTTAAACTTTTCTTTTGTTCGATTTAGTCCATAACTAAATCAATTAACTCTTTAATCATAACTTATACGTATTATTTATATCTGATAAATAATACGAATCCCAATATTATTATTTTCCGTTAATGATATTTCAATTACTATTCTCGATATTTAATTGGCTAATTTGCACTTTGGTCCTTGAACTTTTCAAAAGTTGCAATTTAGCCCAAACGTACTCGCGTCCAAATTTTAAAAGGTCTCCAATTGACCCGAAACTTTTACCACTATTACTATAAAACATTTCGCGGACCTTGGCGAAATAATTATCTTTTTCGGGACTTGACTGGTTAAATTACCACTTTAGTCCCTGAACTCTAGTTTGGGACTTTTCTTGGCATTTTTCCTTTCAATTCAAATTCCAACTTTAGAATTGGAATATGATATTAAATTCCATATAATTACTTTAATTTCTTGGAAATTATTTTCCGATATCGCCATCCTGGCGAATCAGAACTGGACACGTGGTCCAATTAAATACTTAAATATTTTGGGGTGTTACAGTGCACACCCCATTGGTGCACGTTCGTGCACCTTGGTGTACGGTCGCGCACCTTGGTGGACGGTCGTGCACCATATGTAGGTGCACGTTCGTGCATCTCGTGTGAACGATCGTGCACGGCCCCGGAATCCGTTTTCCGGGGCTTTCTAACGTGCTATAGGCATAAAAACGCTCCTAACGCATCCAAAACGCTTAATCTAAACTCAAAACATCCAAATACGATTCTAAAACCATTTAAACGATAAAATCGTTTCGTGGCCTAAAATTTTAACTTGATATGTAATGAAATTAATCCATCCAAACGTTTACACGTCATACTTACCGTGATTTTCCACTGAAATACGATCGTTTCGAGTTATTAAACTTCGGAAACGGACGAGAAACGGAATCGAGCGATGAAAACGTAAAGGATCGTCAAAAATGAAATAAAGAAATTGATGTTTGATTTTGGAGGTTATATATCCTTCCTCATGAAGGATTCCTTATGTATATTGGTCAATTTGCAACTTGGTCCTTGAAACTTTTCAAAAGTTTCAATTTAGTCCAAAACCTATTCGCGTCCAAATTTTAAACAGTCTCCGATTGACTCGAGATTTTTTACCACAATTACTATAAAATATTTCGCGAACTTTGACGAATAAGTTCACGAAATAATTCTTATCTCGGGATTTATATTCTATTTTATATTAATTTTCGAAGTTATTTCTTTAAATTCCGCTAATCTGCTTAATAAAATTTATTTCAAATTGCCGATATAATTAAATTAAATTCTTCTTAATTTAATTTATCGGAATTAACGACAAGTGACACAACGTTATTATGTTAAAATATTTGAGGTATTACACTATCGCAGGTTCTACTGGGCAAAAGGTTGGTGAACCGGTATGCTCCCTACGTAGCAAAACAGAGCAAACCGGACCTCCGAACCGGTTCTACTTATTAGGACCGGTCGAGACCTAAAAACCAACTAAAATCATACCTGAACACGTCACAAAAGCCACCATATGATCTGTCAAAGTACACACAAGTTGTTAATCAACTAACACCAAACACGTGCACATGCCGAAGCAATAACACAACTAATGTCCAACATAAACCAAACTTTAACGGACAAACAAACCACTAAAATAAGTCATAAAAACACAAGGTATTACAATCTTTATGTGGTGCTTTGACGTGCTCATAATCTTCCATGTCAAAAATTACAGCTGGCATAAGAGATTGTCTTATGTTCAAAACCTATTTCCTCAGTTTTTTCCGATGGAAGAGTTGCTCGATCCTCCTTTATTGATCATGTGAAATGTTCCCATGATTATACTGGATCTCTCCTCGTCTTTTTTTGTCTATAAGCTTCTCATCTCTGTATCTTTTCTCCCTCTGGTGATTGTTGTTTTCGTTCTTTTTTATGACAAACCTTTTGAGTTTGCCTGCTTCAATCATTCTCTCCATTTCCATTTTGAGGTCTCGACATTTTTCCGTAGCATGCCGTGTACTTCATAGAATTTGTAGAATATCTTTATATCGCGTTCAAGTGCTCTATTCTTTGGGGTCCATTTCACATTTTGTGTGTTCTCTTTTATCAACATTAGGACCTCGGTCTTATTTGTGTTGAGTGGTGTGTAGTTTCTCTCATCTCCTTTACTATTAAACCTACTCTCTTATTTGTTGTATGGGGAAAATTGTCTACTATCATCCTGCCAGTGGCTCTTCTCTTCATGATTTGATTTTTGTTTTTCTTTAGGTTTCTCTTGCTTTGATTTCTTGGCATTCCCCTCCTTGCCCCATAGGTCTCTCCGACCTTCATCTAGCTCAAAATATTTCTAGCCGATTCCTATTAGGTTGAGAAGGATTTAGGCTTGTTTACTAGTAATTTGTCTATTAATTTCCCAAATCTGGTTCCTTCTCTAAGGTCTTAGATATCTATATCGACATTAAGATTGTCTATTTTCATAGCCTCTTTATTGAATCTTTTCACATAGCCCCGAGGAGTCTCTCCTTCCGCTTGTATGCATGCTCTAAGTATACTTGTAATTGTTTTAGAAAGTATATTGGTCAAGTATCTACTTATAAACTCATTAGATAGTGCAATGTAATTTCTAATGGAAGGAGCTGTTAATCTGTTGAATCATCATTGAGCAGTGCTTGTGAGAGTTGTGGGGAAGACTCGAGACATGCTAGCATTGGTTATGTTGAGCAATCTTATTATTTCATAAAATCCTGAAGCGTGATCTATGGCGTCCCCTTCTCTATTGAATGTTGGAAGAGTTGGTAATTCCATGTTAATTGAGATCGTCTCCTCTATTATCTCAACCTATAGGGGCTATCCATTCAATTTTAGATCATCTAGATCCAATTCCTCTGCCTTGATCTTTTTCAGGACTTCTGTAATTTTTCTTTTAGATCCTCTTCGACCACGTACATAGTCTTGCTTCTATGGGAGACTCAAAAGACTCTCCTTCATCTTCCTCCTTATTTTTCTTCTTTAGGTGGGATCTTTGTGATCCTTTCTCTGTTTGTTCTTCACAAGAATTTCTCTTCGTTGGCATGCTCCTATATGGTTCTCCTTTTCTTTTCTTGCATCATTTTGTTCTCCATTATTTCAGGTATTGTTCCCTAAATTTGCTCCATCTCCATTATTTCGGACGTCATTCCCTTGATTTTCTGGGTTTCTTCCTTCTTAGTTATTTATTCCAGGAGTTTCCAAGTTTTTCCTATGGCGAT
Source organism: Mercurialis annua (assembly GCF_937616625.2). Lineage (NCBI taxonomy): Eukaryota > Viridiplantae > Streptophyta > Magnoliopsida > Malpighiales > Euphorbiaceae > Mercurialis > Mercurialis annua. The sequence goes on along the minus strand of NC_065570.1, from coordinate 47,971,711 downwards.
TAAGGGGTAGAGTCACAAACTCTGCTCTTTATAAATTGATATTTTCTATTGGGTTAATTCCATATAAAATCACCATCTTTACACGTCTTTTTTCATTTTAATCACATTCTTTAAAAGGTACCATATAAATTCACCACCATTTATTTTTTGCAATTCTATCACCGATGTGAAAATTCTGTGTATTTTTATTGACTTGACAACTGGAATTGACAAGAAAATAGAAAGAGGAAGGAGTTTTTTTGTTTTAACTAGGGCATTAGTAAGATTAGGACATTTATTTGGGAGGAGAAAGACACTGAATTTTGTCATTGGTGGATAGATTTGAAAAAAAATGAAAGATGGTGAATTTATATAAAATCTTTTAAAGGACGTGATTAAATGAAAGAACATATAAAGGTGGTGATGTTTATATGGAATTAACCTTATTCTATATAAACTTTCTTCGCATTTTTTTTACTACTTTGGCAATTATATCTAGATTAGCTTGGAATTTCATTAACATTTTTGCTAATGATTGGTGGTAGATTTTTGGGATGACCACTGTGGGGTCTAATCTTCCTCAATCATCGAGTGGAAGAAAAGCAATGGGATTCAACACTCGAGTGCGCTGAATTTGAAAATCATGAATTAAGTTGGTAGTTTGAGGATTGCTACCAGAACCTCCTTCCTCTAAGGTTACTCCGGTGATCTGCGATGTCTCATCTGCTGGTGGAATCAGCCCTAAGTTATTTGTCTCCGCTAGTTGTTAGTTCTTAGGGCTAATCCCCTCAGAAATCATCCTTCAATGATAATTTATTTTGTTCGTAGAAAGCTCCTTTGAAATAAAGTTTTTTTTTTAAAGCTTTTCCACAAATGGCTTCAATTGCTGGAGTAGGAAGAACAAGTTAACCTGCAAAACAGAGGTTAGAACGCTGATCAGACATTTTGTCGAATAAGCACTATGATTCTTAAGTCAATCTTTTGTGTGTATAAATTTGTTGAGTAATTGCAATGTCGTCGATTTAGGCAATACCTCAATATCCTTATATAGTCGTGGTGAACATGCCTAGTGGAGTCTAGATAGGAAAAAGATTCAACTAGGGATGTTATTATGAATAGGAATATGTTAACAAATAGGGATATGATTCCTAAATAGGAATACGTACCTAAATAGGAATATGATTTTGAATAGAAATATATTTCTTAGTCGTCTTCTAGAAGGTTCAAATTTTCTAGATGAATTCAGGACCTCATGGATTATCGGTATTGTATTTGGATTAAAAAATTTAAATTGATATTTCAGAATATCTATGCTTACCAAGTTTTGTTGGACTCGGTTGTCTTTACGGGGCAAACTCATAGGGGCTCCAGTTCCATGAGACATGTCTCCCTTTTTACGAGTTTTGAAGAGTCTATCCGCGAGTGGATCCCTTGTCTTTAACTTATTAATGTTAGGCGAGTCCTAAAAGTCCACTTCAGTGAGCGGATTTTAATGAGACTCGGTTTATTATATTATTATGTAGAATCGGGTTTCTATCAATTATTATTAAAAAAATATTATTAATAAATTTAAGATTATTAAAAAACAAAAATCACTACTTTATTATATAAGATTAAGCATGATAATTTTTATAAATGAGCTCAATTTGTTTAGATAAGCTAATATTTTTAATATTTATATCGTTTAAATTGCCGGTCAGTTTAGGGAAAAAATACAAATCAATGATTGATTTATCACTTGTTATAAGTAGAAAAGATCATTAATATGTTCATCTCAAATTAATATATTATTTAGGATACACACAAATATTAGTAAATTTAATTATTTAAATAAATTGAATTAATTTATAAAATACATCACACTTATTTTTATTTATAAATTAGATAATATTTTTACGTCTTAATTAAGCGACTATTTTGTTTTCTTATTTAATATAAAACTATAACGAAAAAAGATTATATTTGTCCCTAATGTTTGAAGTTATAAGGATCACCTATGCCCTCGTGGTTTGTAAATGTGCAAAATGATCACTTACGTTTTTAAATAGATCCTTTAGACCACTAATATTTTTTTTAAAAGATTCGTGTATTGCCCCCAACGGTGTTCAGTATGAGAGTATAAAAAAAAACCCCATTTAAAAGCGTTAGTAATCTATTTACATTTTTTCAAACCATAAATGCATAGGTGATCCTTTACCAAAACGTCAGGGGATATATATGTCCATATTTCGACTATAATTAGTAAAAATGTATAAATATATGATTGTTTAATTAATAATTGTGTATCTTTTTTTATTTGACAACTGTAAAGAAATACTCTAACATAAAATCTCAAATAATATAGCAACTAGATGAAGCCAAAATATTATAACTAGTAATTGTAATTTTTTTTGCCAAACGATAGACATTATTGATAGAAGTAACCGATTACACCTAACGTTGAAGTACATCGTAGATCGAAATTATAAAAATGAAAACAACTGAAACCTATAATCGATATACAAGAAGAAACTTTACAGCAATATAAATTTAAAGAAACAAATTTCACAGGTGACTAAAACAGGATAAATCAAGTATTAAGAATTTTAGACACCAATCACACCCTCATAACTTGTATTAACCACCGATTCCACTTCTAGTTACACTTCAAACGAGGGCAAAAAACCTTGAATCTTTAAAAACGTGAAGATGAAACTTGAACAAACGCTGATAAGTTTTGAACGAGGCAAGAATTTATACAAAGAAAACGGAAAACTAAAAAAAACACCCCAAAAACACACAAATTTTTCAGAAATAGAGCAGTTTATTAAAAAAAAACAACAAAAACATAAACAGAAACGAGCTAAGAGACGGTCATTTCCGGGTAAATTCCAAAAATCACTGTCTCCTATGCTCGAAATCGAAGAGAACCGAACTACTGCTCGCAAGAATTGTTTTTTCTCTCCCCCTCTCTAAGTTAGAGAGAAGGCAGATCACCTTTTTTAATTGTAATTATTACAAATTTATAGATTATGAACATATAACCATGAACCAACTTATAGAAATGAACAAAAGGATCAATTTGAAAAGGTTAATTATAGCAAAATGGGTAGATAAAACTCAAAATCATATTAGATATTCCCTCCGCTATTCGCACCCTGATCGATGATATACACGCTCGATTATGCAATGGAATTTTTTTAAAAAAATACCCTTCATATTATTCCATTCATCATATTGGCACTTAATAATTTCAAATTCCAATTATTATCCTCATAATTTTAAAAGTTAAAATATCATATAAATGTTTAAATAAAAGAACTTTATTTTTATTTTTAACCATTTCTGTTTTTCCATCACTAGCGGCAACCATCACCGTCAAACTGTAAATCCATCACCACCAAATTATGGATCCATAATCACCGCACTACAATTCCATATTTCACTACGACGACGAACGACAAACAAACAAACCGTTGTTCCTTCACCAACGAATGATGAAGTCGAACTCAAATAGGTTCGTTTGAATTGAACAACAAACCTAGCTGTTGCTAACATTGATTTCAACTGTTACAGGTGTTCTTCCCTCGTGGCTGGAGGAAAGGTTTTAGTTAGGTTTAATTAGGGATAACTAGAATTAGCTAGATTTTAATTAGAATTAAATAAAATTTTAACTAGAATTAATTAGGGTTTATTAAAATTAATTAGGGATAGTTAGGTATCAGTCCCTTTTTTTGACAAAAAGTGAATTTAATACGGTTTGACAAAGGTTAAAATTCCTTTAACAAAATTTTATAGAAATAATCTTTTAAATAGTTCGTGCCAACTTGAGGGGTTAATTGACCCTTTTTTCATATAGAAACAGTAGTGTTTAGTTTTTTCCCCTTCCATGCAACTGCTTGGGGTCCCTCGTGTTAGGATGGATGAAGGGCGGCTGCCTCTTTAATGGCTAACATTGAATATGCAAACCTAATTTGTTAGTGTTTCAATTAATTTTCTAATTTTTGGTTTGATTGATTGATTTATGTAGTCCATGCATTTGTAGATGAAGTGGGATCCAACATGCTAACGTTTCTTTATTTTACCGATACTATTATACAATAATATTAAATGAAGGCTTAATTTCTTAAAAAACCCTTATTTTATACTTTTTTTTCGTTTATACCCTGATTTTGTAAAAACATCATTTGTATCTAATTTTGGGTTTTTATATTTCATCCATACGCAAAAATATTAAATTGTACTATTTTTTTATAGAAAAGAATTTAAAACATACTTTTTCTATTTTAAAAAGTACAAACAAATCCTTAAATTTAAAAAATAATCAAATATATCCAAATAATTAATTAATTTTTTTAATTTTATAATATAATAAAATAAATTAAAAAAATTAAAAAAAATCTAGAACCAACGAGGAGCCGCCGCCGCTCCTTCTCCAGCAGTTCCTGAAATAATTTAAAAAAAAACTAATAAAAATTGTTATTATTTTTAATTTTTTTAAACAGATGGCATTTTTGTACTATTAATAACATTAATATCTAATTAGTATATAGGTTAAAAATGAAGAATTATTTTAAACTCTTTTTTAAATGAAAAGAGTATAATTTAATATTTTTGGGTAGAGATGAAACATAAAAACTCAAAATTGGATACAAATGGTGTTTTTATAAGGTCAGAATATAAACGAAAAAAAATACAAGGCAGAGAATTTTTAAAAAATTAAGCCTTAAATGAATTTATACATTATTTAATTTTTTTTCAATTTAATCATAAATTTTAAACTATGCCAATTGTACGTAAAAAATGGTATAATTTCTCCAGACTTATGTTTATCAAAATCCTTAGCCAAACGCATAAATGGGGCAGTCTCATATTTTGAATTTTGTCCACATTCTTGTGTGCTCCTTATGAATTTAGCTTATTATGAACTAGTTAGTTATAAAATTCCATATACATTTATTGATTATAAGTTTTTTTAAATATTGATTATAAAATTTATTTAAAAATCTTTTATTATTTTTTCCATTAAATGGCGATTTCTTTAAAAAACACTCGTTCTGTTCTATATCTAAAAACTCTAACATATAGTTGTTTCACATGGTTTAGAAAATGAATAACGATAATTGATGGAGTCTGCCTTCTCAATGGAGATGAAACATGAAAAAGGGAGTAGACGACTTATCGGACGGTGGTTGCCGATCAGCGCTCCGATACTGAAGTCAGAATTGAGATTAAGAGAGTATTGTATTGAATCTAGTTCTAAAATATCTAAGAGGAAGGTGAATTAGTTTTAATGACTAACTAAAAATAAGTTTGAGAAAAGATTAGAGAAGGTAAAGGTTTAGGAGAAGAATACAAAGCAATTTTAGAGTGGTTCGGATAAAAACACTATCCTACATCTACTACTCAATCAATGATTAAGATTTCCACTAAATAAAACTTGATTACAAGTTATAAAAATGGTGCTTTAAAATTTAACACCCAACTTGGAGATTTTCCAAAGATAAACCCCTAGCTTACAAGAACTTAATTTTTTCAAGGCTAAATCAAATAACCATAAAAGGAAACCAATAAAAAGCAATCAATGATTAACACAACTGATGCACAATAAAGAGGAATTGACAAAAGTAATGAATTTTTGTAGAAAGCTTTTACTTTTTGCTATATTTGTTCTATCTTTCCTAAGGGGAAAGAGATAGAACTCATATATAAGGGCTTCTTGCCAATGTCGATAAGTCCCATAGGTCCAATGATGAATAATTCCGTTATTTTGTGTTTGAAGAACTCAAAATCAGCTTTGCAAAACCCGACAGATGATTGTCTAAATCAGACAGACGATCGTCTGTCTCCAACGGCTAAAAGGAATTCAAAAACTTGCTGGAATGGACGGTCGTCTTTCTCATATAGACGATCGACTAATAGGTAGACGGTCGTCTACTTTATCGTCTAACCCCCCGTCTATCCTTTGCACTTTTCTAAATTGTTGCAGCTCAAAATAGTGACAGACGATCGTCTGTTACTTAAAAAAAACATAAAAACACTTTGTAAACTGTCTATAAACTGCATATAAACTTGGAGCAATATTAGAAACGATTATACGCCAATTGATTGTTTATATCAAAATTAAAAATGTTAAGACGTATAGTCTAACAAGTTCTATATAGGCATATCTTAAGTTTTTTATATAGTGAGCATGATGAATATCTTTTAAAGTTGAAATATGAAAAGAATTTTATTTAGTTGTATTAATCTAAATAGAAAAAGGATTCTTATTCAACAAGAGTTCCATTTAGGAATGTTTTCCTAAATGGTATTATCCTTTCAGATAGGAATATATTTTCAAATAGAAAAGTGATTGCGCGAAATCTGATATGATTTACTAAGATTTACCGAATCCTATGGGATTTGGCCTTTTGATGAATTCAGGCGAATCTTTTTGGATTGTCTTTATTTATGGTGAGTCCTCCATAATTCGGACGCAGCTAGCTTGGGACGAGTCCTTGAATTAGCTCTAGCAAGCGGAACCTATATATCTTGATTTATTATATTACTCTCGAGTATAATTTTTATCAATAATAAATAATTTTTGCTGATCCAGCTAACAATTAATCTAGAGTATAAAAAGAAACATGTAGTTATCAGTAATTATGTTAGGAAGTTTAGGAAAATACTAGTCTAATTGATATGTTCACTCTAAATTTATCAAACTTTTTTATATTTTGATGTATATTAAAAAATTAATTTATATTTCAAATTAACATAAATTAAAAATTTATGTTTAAAATTACTAAAATTAAAAATTAATTTTATAATAATACAATACACTGAAATTTGTGGTTTTCTTTATAATTAACCTAATTAACTATAGTAAAATGCACTAAACAAATTTAAAGATATAAAGTTAATATTTGATCAAATAAAATTATTATGGTATTTGTTATAAATTAACTCATTTTAATCATTTATTAAGAATTATATTATTTTTATTATTTAATGCATAAAATTAAAAATCAAATACCTGAAAAGTTTAAATGCAAACAAAACAAAATTATCATTACTTCCCTAATAGACTAATTGATTCTGAATGTATTCAAACTATCAATTTTTGTTCATTTTGGTATTTAGATTTTAATTTTTTCATTTTAATTACTAAATTTTAATTTTATTTTAAATGAGATTTTTCCAGCCAAATTGCATACATGGCAGCCATATCTTGACATGTGGCAATTTGATATTACTAGTTTTATCTTAAAAACTTGTCACATATGTGTAATTTCATGTTGTAGGAAGTTACTAGGATAAATTATACACACATGATAAATTTTCAAGTAAAACCTAAAAAGATTTGGCTGCCACATGCATTTTTGCCGGAAAAACTACTCTTTAAAAAAAATAAAGTTTAATAGCTAAAATAAAAAAATGAAGGATTAATCACTAAAAATGCCAAAAAAAATAAAGGATTAATCACTAAAAAATTCAAATAAAGTAATATAAGAGATTTATTTGAATTTTTTGCCACTAATTCGGACAATGTGTACAACTGAAAGTAAAAATTGACAAATGGGTAAAATTGAAAATTTTGAAATGGCCATAAATGAAAAAAATCGTAAATATGAGGGATTTTTGAGTAATTAAGCCAAAAATTAAAGTTTGATAATCAAATGAAAAAAAAATCCCGATATTTGAATACATAATCAATTACCCTCTTTAATATTTAAGTTGACGAGTAATTTTTTTCTTTCCGAAAAAACATACTTTTCAGGAAGTATATAATTTAATAATTACAAATCAAGTGAGTCCTACATTAATTATTAATTTAAAATAAAAGAGAGTATTAATTATTATTATTATTATTATTATTATTATTATAATAGAAGGTGCTTTTTTATGCTAGAATAATGGAAGAGTGTGCTTATTTTGTCTAATTATATTTTATTGAAATATTACTAAATGTTGTTTCATTATGCGAGCATAAAATATCTCTCATCAATGCAAGGATCGTTATCAGAAGTCATAAAATATCTCTCACCTCCATACATTTTGCTCAAACAACATGTTAATATGACAAGGTTCAACACCTCAAACACTAATTCTTTTAAGATATTTAAAAGGCTGTGATAGCTGAAAATTACCAACTTTACATATGACAAAATAAGAAAATAAAATAACAACTTATATAAGAATAGAAAAGTATTGTATGTATTATGTCCTTTTTACTCATTTTATTCCCCAACTTTCATCTATTTGACATTCCAACTTTAATTTATTTATAGAACATAATTTTTATGGAAATTAATTAACTCTCTATTTTATATAATTAATGAATTTTAAATTTTTAGAATAAATTGTTTTTTAAAATTTTAAGAAAATAACTTTTTTTACCTTTTCAAAAAAGAGAAGATAAAAAAATAAAAAAAAAGTTAAAATTAAAGTATTAGTTAAAAAAATTTAAAAATTTAAAAACTTATAAATTTAATTTTTATTTTTACTTTTTTATATGAAAAAAAAAAAATCAACTCTAAAAATAGAAACACTTAATATATAATTTTTAAACTACAAATAAAAAAGGCTTAAACGCACTAAAAATCACAATCTTTCGCGTGTTTTTGGTATTTAACATAGTCTTTTGATTTTGGCATAATATTTAACATGAACTTTCCATTTTTTTTTTGCAATTAACACCATATGCGTTTTCCTTTAAAAAAAATAGTGTCATTTTACATCCAAAACGGCGCCGTTTTAATCTAAAACTGTGTCAGTGTCTTTAATTGTAAAATTTTGAAAGTTCATGTATTTTTTTCCCAAAATTAAAAGATTATGTTAAATACCAAAAACACGCACAAGTTGGTGATTTTTGGTGCATTTAAGCCAATAAAAAATATGTTGTCAATTATTTTTCTAAAAAAATTGCATATAATTTTAAACTCTTATACTTATGAGGGTTTTTTTGTTAAAAATTATAAGTTTGATTTTTTTATGCTTTCACCTATTTGAACCCTATGTTTTCTAGTTTAATCCATTTGATCCTTCTTTTACGAGTTTTATGGCTTGTATAGCTAGGTGGCAGCACAATCAGCATTTTTTGCCATATTAACGCATGCGTGCCTCACTCTCCTTTTCAGAGGTTAAACAAGCAAAATCTACAACACGATAAGAGGTGGAACCTTAGCCATGTCAGCAACAACCACCATGTCCCGAGCATCACCAGCAACCACATCCGTCAGGCTCTGATCATCAGCATCAATTCAACATTCCCAGTCCTTAGCAATTGTCCCATCACTTTGGTTAACCATCGTGCAACCAAACCTGTCAACCCTAGCTTGAACCCTAACCCTCCATGTATGGATACAATCATCCCTGATGCCAGACTTTTTGCAGAGAATTTGTACGATCGTCATGATTCGAAGATGGAGAATTCAAGACTGATTTATTTTGAGAATTTCCACAAAACTTGGAGGTTTCGAGACTTGGAAAAAGTATTCGCGAGATATGGAGTTATTGATAAGGTTTCTTTGGCAACTAGGCTTACCAAACGTAATTGTAGTTTTGAATTTCTCAGACTAGACTCAATTAAACCTATGTCATGGATTCTCATAGGACAAGACTCACTACAACGGCCCTGAATATGGACCCAGAGACTGATCTATTCAGGTCCCTGACCCAGTACGCAGCTATAACAGCTGAAGATATCAAGATAACACCGAAATCCCTTAAGATCAGGGATAGAGGCGAATCTCAAAGAGATAACTGAGACAAATAGAGAAACAATCCTATTACGATACAAAGACTATACAATATATATATAGACGAAGCCTAAGCCAGGTGGAGGATATATTCACTTCTCATCATTACTTTCACTGATACCTCACCAGAGACTGACTTAGGCATCGGAGGGTGTTCGAGCCAACACCGGCTCGAATCCTTCTAACCTGTTGATCTTAGCAGGGGGGAGCTCAGCGACAATAGTGACAAAGACGATCATCAAGACCATCATTTGGCGCCGTCTGTGGGAACGACATTCGTTTCTAATATAAGTTTTAATCTTGGTTTTGAAGACGGAATGGAGGGAAGAGAAGAACCACCACCGCCGGGAGTGGTCGTGACAACAACAGGCTTACCAGCAAGCAGTGGTCCGATCATCCCACCCCTGATACCCGAAGGAGGAATCAGAATTAGCGTTCCGATCTCCAGTGGGACCATACCAGCAACCACGGGGGTCGCGTACGACATCACACCACCACCCATGATGAGAAACGTTCAGGGCATACACCCACTGAGGAACACAACCTCGCCGTAGGGATATTATACTCCGCAATACCAGCCACATATGACCTATCAGCAACAGGCAGGAGGATGGTATCCAGGTTACTATCCGTGGAGTCAACCTAACCAACCAGGGTATCCGCGACCCGTCCAGCCTATTCCTTTCCCGTCTCTGGACACAGAAGGGACAGTGACGTCAGCGGCGCAGATACCCCCATACGTACCCCAGGGGGTGCCTATGCCACCCCTCTATCATGAGGCAGTAATGAAGAGCATCAATGACTTCCAGGACCACCTGATAGGACTAGCAAGAGATCAGGAGAAATTCGCAGAAAAGCAGTCCCAGGGAGTTGACGTAGGGACCAGACGTGGAAAGGACCCCCCAGTCAACAAGGAAAAAGAAAGAGGAAGCGCACCGAGAAGAGGACAATCGGAGCCCATACTACAAAAGGAGAAGGAGCAGCTAGACAAGGGACCAGGAGCAGTCCCACTCCTGGGAGATAAGACGCCCCAGGAGAAGGTCGCAGAAGCAGCGGTGCGGAATAGCGGTCGAATTCATGTAATCGAAGACGACAAATCAAAAGGAACCAAGATGCCAGGGAAGCACAGCAAAGACGCAGAAAGCCATTCATCCAACAAGAGGAGGGGAGCAGAAGAAAGGAGCAACATTGACGAGAAAATTAAGAACGCCATGAAGAAATATCAGAAAGAAGGCAAGGGAGCAGAGGAAGAGCGAGAGGACGAAGATTCCCCACTTAACTCAGAGATACAGTCGGTAAGGTTCCCTTCGAGGTTTAAACTACCAATTTTTGAGCCCTTTGATGGAACAGGAGATCCGAAAAGCCACATCTCAAAGTTCAAAACGATCATGATGCTACAAGATGTGACTGATCCCATGCTCTGTAGAGTGTTCCCTGCGACGTTAAAAGCATCGGCGCAAAAATGGTACTCATGTCTTAAGGCAGGGTCAATAAGTTCCTTCTCCGACTTAGCATCGGCATTCAAAGCAAGGTTCAGGACAAATATCCCCATGCAGAAGAGTTCCAGCGACTTGAGGAAGTGCAAGCAAGGAGAGCAGGAGACCCTCAAAAATTTCGTAGAAAGATTCAACAAGGAAGCAGTGCAAATCGAAAACCTGAACCATGACACAGCCATCGAAGCAATGAAGATGGGAACAAAGTTTGAAGAACTCCGTGACAAGATCCTGATGAAAAAGCCAACCACTTTTCAAGACTTAATGCTGATCGCTCATAAATATGTAGAACTAGACGAAGCCAGACGAACCCTCACGAAACAACATGAGCACACCAAGCAGGATAGTTCCAGATATCGAGGGAAGAAGGAGGAAGAACGGCCACGGACTCAGCGATACGGCGCAGGGCACAGACCCTACGACTTCACCCCGTTGAATAAAGCCCCAGTGTACATACTCGGCTGGATGAAACAGAATCGAGTGATGTTCAACACACCCCGGAAGATGGACCCGGACATCCAGAGAGACAAGAGCAAATACTGTCGCTTCCATGAGGGCTATGGCCACGACACGGACAGATGTTGGGACCTCAAAAGAGAAATAGAGCAGCTAATCCAGTCTGGACTCTTGAAGAAGTTTGTCAACGACAGACCAGGAGACAAAAGAAAAGGGGAGTCAACAGAAAAGGAGGAACAAAACAAGAAGCAGAAAGAGGTCGCAGGCGTAGTAAACGTGATAGAAGGAGGAGAGCCCTACAGCAATAATCAAAAAAAGAAAAGAAACAGAAGAGGGGCGGCCACGGTGTTCACAATTGAAAGAGAAGTAATCCCAGAGATATCGTTCGGACCAGACGATGGACATCACGTGAAGGGACCACACAATGACGCGTTGGTGATAGAAGCCATAATCAGGAATCACCTAGTAAAACGGATACTAGTAGATGAAGGCAGTTCCGTGAACTTATTAACCTTGGAGGCATTCAAAGAGATGAAAGGCTCAACAACAGACCTGCGGAAGTCCTCAGTCCCACTAGTAGGCCTGGGAGGAGCACCAATACGTCCAGAAGGGACAGTAAGTTTATATGTAGAATTGGGAAATAGAAGTGAAGGGCCAGTCAAAAAGATGCATGCTCAGTTTAATGTGGTAGACCTTCCACTGGCCTACAACAGCATACTGGGCAGACCATTCTTGTACCAGACAGGAGCAGTAACTAGCATCAGGCTGCTAACCCTGAAAATGCCAACACCATCTGGGATAGTAGTGGTCAGAGGAGACCAGGAGATGGCCAAGGAATGCTGCTTGGTAACAACAAAGGAAGATGAAAGTTTGACTATTGAGGCGTTCCCAGGAGACGTAGTAGAAGAGGAGGAGTCACAAGGAGCAGAACCAGTAGGCGTCATGAAAGAGCTTCACCTAACTGAGACCAAGATGGTCAAAGTAGGCACAGAAGTACCAGAAAAGGTAGCACATGAAATAACAGAGATACTGGAAAAGAACGTGGAATCTTTCGCTACGGAACCAACGGAGATCGTGGGAATCAATCCCAAAGTAGCGTCGCACAAACTGAACGTGATCCCAGGCAGTGTACCCAAAGTCCAGAAGAAGAGGAGGTTCACTGAGGAGAGGCAGAAGATAATCGCAGACGAAGTAAACATTTTGGAGGCAGCAGATTTTATCCGCGAAGTTTTCTACCCTGAATGGGTGGCAAACGTCGTCCTAGTAAAGAAGGCAAACGGGAAGTACAGGATGTGTGTCGATTTCACAGACTTGAACAAGGCCTGCCCAAAGGACAGCTATCCGCTCCCCAACATAGACCAGTTAGTGGACTCAACAGCTTGTTATCTCCTATATAGCTTCGTAGACGCAGCGCAGGGGTATCATCAAATACCGATGGAGGAGAAGGATCAAGAGAAAACATCATTCGTCACAGACCGAGGGACATACTGTTACAAAGTCATGCCGTTTGGATTAAAGAACGCAGGAGCCACCTATCAACGTCTGGTCAACTTCATGTTCCAAGACCAGCTGGGGAGGAATGTAGAAGCCTACGTGGACGACATAATTGTGAAGAGCCTAACAGCAGAGGAACACGCCCAAGACTTAGAAGAAACCTTCAAAGTCCTGAACAAGTTCGGAATGAAACTCAACCCGGCAAAATGTGCTTTCGGTGTTAAAGCAGGAAAATTCCTAGGCTATCTGATCAGCCAACGAGGAATAGAAGCAAACCCAGAAAAGATCCAAGCAGTGATAGATATGAAGGCCCCCCAGAGTGTGAGGGACGTACAGAAGTTGAATGGCAGAGTCACGGCACTGGGACGTTTCATTTCTTCCTCAGCCAAAAAATGCCTGCCGTTTTTCAAACAACTCCGGAACATGAAAAAATTCAAATGGGATGAAGACTGTCAAGTCGCATTCGAAGAATTAAAGGCATTCTTGACCAACCCGCCCCTACTGAGTAGGCCCGTAGCCGGGGAGACCCTGTACCTGTACTTATCGGTAGGGAGAGAGACCATCGCCTCAGTACTGGTACGGGAGGAAGAGGAGGAGCAGTGGCCGATATACTATATAAGCAGAACGCTAAAAGGGGCAGAGCTCAATTACCCAACCATAGACAAACTTGCACTTGCCGTCGTCGTAACCACCAAAAAGCTCAAGCCGTATTTCCAAGGGCACACAGTCATAGTGCGCACAAACCAGCCTTTGAGGAAAGCATTGCACCGACCTGAGACTTCAGGACGATTGGTCAGTTGGTCAGTACAACTAGGAGAGCACGACATCAGGTACGAGCCAAGGACAACTTTGAAAGCCCAGGCACTTGCGGACTTCGTGGCAGAGATGACAGAGAAACCATGTGACTCAGCAACCGAGGAGTTGACATGGAACCTATTCGTAGACGGAGCCTCTAGTGACCAAGGAGCAGGAGCAGGTGTAGTCCTATTAGGACCTCACAAAATCACAATTGAGTATGCAGTACACCTAAGCTTCAAGGCTACCAACAATGTGGCAGGTACAAATATGTTTTATTCATTTCTCAGACAAATATTTCTGCCATATGCTAACAATGTAGCAGAATATGAGGCCCTCTTAACAGGACTCGAAATCGCGACTGAAGTAAAGGCAGAAAAGCTAAAAATCCATAGTGATTCCCAACTAGTCACTAGCCAGGTGTTGGGACAATTCCAAACCAAGGACCAAAACATGGCGAAATACATGGCAAGAGCAAAGGAACAACTCAAGAAGATCGAAAAAAATGGAGGACAGTGGGAAATCATACCCATCCCCAGAGAAGAGAACACTAGAGCAGACGCAATAGCCAAGGCAGCCGCAGTGAAAAGCCAGCTATATGTATCACTCCAAATGAAGGAGGAGCGGTTAACACCAACGGTAGAGGAGCAGCAGGTGTTACCAGTCGCAGTCCTAGATCCATGGATGCAACCCATAGTGGCATATTTAGCGGACAGAGTCCTACCTGAAGGACGTACCGAAGCGGCTAAGCTAGTTCGAATTTCCTCCGCCTATTCACTAATAGAAGGAGCACTGTACCGGACCTCAGCCACACACCCATGGTCTAAGTGCATATCACTAGAAGAAGGAAGCTACGTCCTTCGGGAAATCCATGAAGGAGAATGCGGAGCTCACGAGGGCGCAGTAACCTTATACAGAAAAGCGATGTTACAGGGATTTTATTGGCCCACGATGAAAAAAGACGCTGAAGAAATGGTCAAGAAGTGCGATAAATGCCAGAGATTTGGGTCGCTCATCAGAACCCCAGCCGCTCACCAGTCAACTATTGGAAGCCCTTGGCCCTTCATGATCTGGGGAGTAGACATACTGGGACCTTTTGTCCCAGCGAGAGGACAAGTAAAGTTTATAGTAGTCGCAGTCGACCATTTCACCAAGTGGATAGAGGTACAACCCATGAGCACCATAACAAGTAAGAAAATCCAGAAGTGGTTATCAAACGAAGTCATGAGCAGGTATTTGGTATTTTTCATTTTTTCCTTTAAGTCAAAAGCAAAACAGAACCACACATTAACATGTCACAGGTTCGGCACTCCACATGCCCTAGTCACAGACAACGGGAAGCAATTCGACTGCGCCAGCTTCAGAGATTTTTGCGCTGAACTAGGAATTCTCTTAAAATTCTCCTCAGTAGCTCACCCGCAAACCAACGGACTAACAGAGGTCACCAACCGCACCATCCTTTCTGGAATAAAGAAGAGGCTAGGAGACTTAAAAGGGAGATGGGTTGATGAGCTTTATCATGTGGTCTGGGCCTATCGAACTACCCCCAGGAAAGCAACAGGGGAAACCCCATTTCGCCTCACATATGGCACCGAAGCCGTTCTCCCAGTAGAACTGGGAATGCCAACCTTACGAGTCCAGGTCTTAGACGAAGATCGCAATGAAGAGTCCCTAAGGCTTTGCCTGGACCTCCTCGAAGAGAGAAGACAGCAGGTAGCAATCCGAGCTGAGGCATATCGCAGACAGATGACCAAGTATCACAACGCCCGAGTCAAAGAAAGAAAATTCGAAGAAGGAGACTTAGTCCTGAAAAAGGCAGAAATTGGAAGAGGAGCCGCCGGAGTTGGAAAGTTAGAGGCCAACTGGGACGGTCCATATCGCGTAGTAGCAGTAGTCGGCAAGGGCGCATACAAAATAGCTCACCTAGATGGGACTCCATTACCTCGCACTTGGAATATTGAAAATCTGAAGCTATACCTTCAGTAAAAGATGTAACCACCATTCATTAATAAAGTTACTTCTTTTCTTCTCACTTTATTTAAATTTATTCATTTATGTCAGCCATATGAGTATAACCAGTAGTATGACGAAGACACAGGACGCAGCCACACATGTATAAAAAAAAAAAAGAAGAAAAGAGAGAGAGGAACGCAATCGAAGCATATGACACAACAAGACGACTCTGCAACCAGTCGCCAACACTTGAAATACGAAAATACAAATTGTTCAGTTAACCAAAAGAAGGGAGTCTACTATAAAGACTCCCCAACTACGTACAAAAGCTACCTAACAAGTAGCAAGAAAAACGAAACGGCCAAACACACGGCCTACACATCTTCCTCTGGCAGGGTCGCTCCCTCCTTTGGACCAACCGCATCTCCTACGGGAAGCAAAATGTCAATTGGGTCCACGTCACCCGGCCCTTGGTCTGAGGCACTAACTTCAGCTTCAGGGGTCAACTCAGTAGATGGCGCAATCACCTCAGTCCCAGCAAGAATTTCAGAAGAAGGCGTCACTTCCTTCTTCTCAGCACCCGTGACATTCTCCTCGGACCCAATCGCATCAATAGCCCCATCATTAACTGCATCCGACGGAAGAATAGGAGAAACACTACGCCCGGCTTTCTTCGCAGCCACCTTGGCCGCAACACGCTGACCCAGCGCGCGGAGATCAATGGACAGAAACTTACTTATATCATACTCTGGGTAGTCTGCACGAACAATCTTAATAACGGTAGAGCAGAAATCAGTCAAACACCCACTTACGTACACATTAGCATCCTGTTTGCTACTTCTCTGCTCCTGCAACAACTTGTCATAGGAGAGCCTCAATTCCATCAAAGCATTCTCACGATCAGAGACCTTTTTCTCCATAATTTTCAGGCGATCAGCAGCCGTCTGACTCAGCTTGGATAACCTGACCTTCTCCGCAGCCGCAGTAGCCCGAAGGGAAGCCATTTCCTTTTCATGCTTGTGGCTCAAGGACACCATCTCATCCCGGTGACGACGCATCAAAGCATTCCCTTGCAAAAGCTAACAGAACACGAAACAAATAAACAAAAAAAGAAGAAAAGAAGAAAGAAAAGACAAGGAGGGGAGCATTATTTCAAACCTGAAGTAAAGCGATGTCAACCCGGTCGCAGGCATCATTCTCCGAGAGATTGGTCCAGGACTCCATATCTTGAGGGAATTGGACAAACTGCGAGAAAAGAGACGCAATACCAGGAGAGGTCACAGTCACACTGTCCACGTTTCGCTCCAACCACTCCCTGGGACTGGGGCAAGCATCTAGGTTCATTTTCAGTCGCTTGGCAGAGCCCTGTTTGGCTTTGTCACGACCATCACGGTTCTTTTTAGCAGAAGGGGCAGCCAAGGTAGCATCCATGTTTTTCTCCAACTTCACCACAGGCTTAGGAGGGAGAGAAGTAGACGCTGGAACAACACCAGTAATCACAGGGACATCTTCATCAAAGGACAATTTCAACGAATCCAGATAGTTCTCACCCATATCTGCAGTTGCCGAAAAACAAACAAATCAAAAAATCATGAATCAACATCAAGTCAAAGAAAACGAGACAAATTAAAGCATACCATGAGAGGCAGTCAGATCTACGTAAGATCCAGTAGGAGAATTATGGCAAGATTGAGATAGGGTACCCTCACTCTCTAGAGGACCCTCAGTCACAGCACGAAGGGGCAACTCAAGATGAGGAAACTCTCGCAGAAGGTATTTATCTACTAAATCACAACAATCGTACATACAACTTTTGGCGTCATCAATAAGAGAATCTACTACCTCCAACTCAGTAGCAGAAAGGGGAGAGAAAGCCAACGAGGCTGCATCATCAACCCACTCAGTAGGAAAATCAACAAAAGCTTCATCATGACTGACAACAAAAAATGACCGTTGCCAACGCTTAGTGATCTTAGGGAGACCTTCAACTACCCTCTTACCCCTATGAGCAACTAAACGAACGTAAAACTCATTGTTGCGACGAGACACGAAGAACAGTTGGCTAAGGAGACCTAGAGAAGGGACTAAGCCCCGTTCGTGAGACAACTCAACGAAGCAACAAAGGGTCCTAATGGCGTTAGGGTGGATTTGAACCAGAGGAACTTGATAGTCCACAATAAAGGCTTTGATCAGAGGATCCAAAGGAAAACGCAAGCCACAACGCAATTGCTCTTTATAAACAATAACCTTGCCGTCACCGACGAAGGTGTTAGCAGCAACTCGAGAACCGCAGACAGAAAGGGAATAGCTAAGAGGAATACCATACTCTTCACGAAATTCAGCCAAAATCTCTTTATCAACATTGGAGGTAAAAGTATCAAGAGAATTCCTATATTCTACAGCCGTACCAGACGAGGGAAGAGAGACAGAAGACCTAGTCCGAGGCATTGAATCAATTACACTACTAATAAAGCAGATAATAGAGATTTACCTGATAAAAGGAGGGAGAAAACACCCAAAGATTGAAGGAAATGAAGCCGAAGCAAGAGCAGATCAGAGGAGGAAGAAGGAGCAGTTAAGCCGAAGTAAGAGCAGATCAGAGGAGAAAGAAGGAGCAGTTAAAAGAAAACAAAAATGAAATTTGAAAAAGCATTTAAAGAAGCAACTAGAGAACCGTTAAGCGGTTACCTGCGTGAAACGTGGCGACAGGCGGAAGTCCAGGGGATTTCAAATGATTACAATTTTGAAATTTTAAAAATTAAACCAGCTCCATAAACGCCCAAGTAAAAACAACGGGCTGGGCCTAGGTAATTTTTTCTAAAGCAAGCACGCTGACAACCAAGCCCGACAAAGTAACGGCCCCAACAAGCAGTCGCACAAACAAGCATAAATACTTGGTCAAACTGTTTTCCGGGAGGGGCTAATGATGGATAAAGGACCAGAACAAAGGACAAGACTCACTACAACGGCCCTGAATATGGACCCAGAGACTGATCTATTCAGGTCCCTGACCCAGTACGCAGCTATAACAGCTGAAGATATCAAGATAACACCGAAATCCCTTAAGATCAGGGATAGAGGCGAATCTCAAAGAGATAACTGAGACAAATAGAGAAACAATCCTATTACGATACAAAGACTATACAATATATATATAGACGAAGCCTAAGCCAGGTGGAGGATATATTCACTTCTCATCATTACTTTCACTGATACCTCACCAGAGACTGACTTAGGCATCGGAGGGTGTTCGAGCCAACACCGGCTCGAATCCTTCTAACCTGTTGATCTTAGCAGGGGGGAGCTCAGCGACAATAGTGACAAAGACGATCATCAAGACCATCATTTGGCAACTAGGCTTACCAAACGTAATTGTAGTTTTGAATTTCTCAGACTAGACTCAATTAAACCTATGTCATGGATTCTCAGTCAATTGAATATGGTGGTAATTAGAAAGTTAGAACTTAGAGCTTTCTTTTCTAAGTTTCCTAAAAATAAGTTGATTAACAATCCTAGACCAGAGAGGAAAATTTTACTACCAATAATAATAAGCTCACCTTCCTTCAAAGATGAGAGAACGTTTAAGGAAGTGGCTTCTAGAGGATTGTTGTATCTGGAGAAGTCGAGAGCTCCAGTCAAAAATCAGCACCAAATACTAGGGATTTGGAATGATAACGTGGCTTTGGCAAATATGAAATGGATGCTGAGATTTATTGTGGAAAGGGTAAATGACATACATTCTATTCTTCAATTGAATAAATTTCAGTCTGAAAGGAATATTAGCGTTGAGAATGTATCGTTGATGGGAGGCAACTTAGTTCTTCTTACGTTTATTTCGATTATTGAGGCGGAGGACTTCATTGCGAATGTTGGACCAACCCTCTATGATTATTTTCACTCATTTTATAACCATGCTTATTTGCATTTGGTTTGGGTGATATTTTCGGGTATTCCTATTCCACTTTGGTCTTCAAATGTGTTTAATGAAGTTGGTGATTCCGTTGGTAAAGCTATTTTAGTTCATCCGACGGTGGATTGTGGGATCGCATGGATATGGGCCTTGTGCTAATCTCAACTACATGTTGTTTTATAAATCATTTGGCTGATTTAAAATTTGGAAATGAAACCGTTTCGGTTTTTTTTGTTGAATCAATCTTACCAGTTCAGTTTGATGGAATTAGAGAAGCTTCTGGTTCAGTAGACTCTAGAGAGGAAGTGGATTCTATCAAGGTAAGGACAAGTTCCGCAAAAAATGATACCTCTTATATGGGAGGTACTAACATCTTGAGCTCATTCAATACAATGGTTGCAAACTCGATTGAAGAGGAAGACAAGAATGTTAGTTTTGGCGAGCAACGCTTAGGGGGTGTTGTGATCTCAAGGTATCAAACGAATATTGCTCCAACATTTCAGATGGACAATATGAACCAGATTTTAGTTGAGCACCGTTCGATGGTGAATCGTTGAATAAAGAAGGCCGCGACTCAGGATCAACAACATGACGTTATTCAAACAGAAGTAGTTTAAAATTGTTCACCATTGTTGTGCCAAAATGGGGAGGAACAAACTAACAAATCAGAGAAGAAGGGAACAACTCTGCCCAGAATATTCAGTAGTTGCCCATGGTGTTTTCTTTGTTGAATGAAGCAAGTAGCATTTCACAAGAACAACAGATTACAGTTCATTTCCTAGTTCAGGATAAATCCTCCTATCGACCTCTAAAGAAGATCGATCCATTGTGAAGTATACTATCTTTCTCTAATTCACAAGTGGAAGACGAGAATGAATTTTCATATGCAGACATTGCAAATATGAGTCGTTTGAATGACAGAAATAAGGCTATTTCATCAACTCCGGAAGATGAAGCTAGCAAGACTTGGCAGATCAGACATGACTTGGGCATTTTTGATAAAAAGCCAAAATCAGCAATGTTCCAAAAGTTGTCTAAGAAATTGGCACTGAAATCTAACAGACAATAACTTTTTTTATTTCAAGGTTTTTTAAGTTTCTATGTCTACGCCTTTGTGTTTCTCGGAATTGTAAAGGTTGTTTTCTTTCAATAGGAAACATAATTTATTAAAAACACGGTGTCTACTCTTAACTTGTCGTTTATTGGTTTAATTGAGTCTAAGGAGGAAATTGTGGATGACTATCTTATTAAAAATCTTTGGCTTAACTTGGATTATAAGTTTGTTTTTGTTCCTTCTATTGGTGCTTCGGGTGGTTTGATGCTCATTTGGAATTTAGAGCTTCTTTAAAATGTTGTTATTTCCAAGAGTCCTCATTATATTGTTATGGATTTTTTGTATGATTATAACCCTTGCCGTCACATCTTGATTTATACTAGCAATGTGGCCGCAGAGAGTGCTGTTTTTTTAGAGAGATTTAAGATGTTTTCTGGGTTTGATTGGCATTATCTTTATTAGCGGTAATTTTAATGAAACTCCATTTCTAGAGGAAAGATTGAATGGCTTGGGTTTTACCCCATCCATGTTGGCTCTTCGTGATTTTATTAAGAATGAAGAGATGTTAGATTTTCTGCTTCAAGGAAGGGGTTTTACATGGCAAAACTCTTTTTTCTAGATCTTGTATCAAAAGTTGCTTGATTTCTATAACTGCTAGTTCGCTTTGGCCGAATATGTATTTATCTGTTTTTCCCAGAGGACAATCTGATCATGTTCCTATTTGCTTTTGTTTTGCATATAAAGTTGATTGAGATCCTAAACCATTTCACTTGATTGATACTTGATGGGACTAGTGGCGGAGCCACATACATGATAAGTGGGTCATTTGCCCCTCTTTTTTCAAAAATTGCTAGAACTATGTAATGTTAGTTTTTATTTGTATTTGTTACCTAGAAAATATTATATATTGACCCCTTAATTTTAATAAATCTTAAATTTTACATTTATATAAGAAAGTAGTATATTTTTCCCCTCTTAATTTTAATTTCTAGCTACGCTCCTAGGTGGGACCATGAGGATTTTAGCAATTTTGTGGCTGCCAACTAGAGTACAGTCTACTTGAATTCTACTAATCTCATTCAAAGGTTAAAGGATTTGAGGCATCATATTAAGGTCTTGATTTAGAGGTGTTTGGTGATAAAAAAAAAACAAAGAGCTTTCAGAATAGATTCTTATAAAAGAAGAAGCAGGGGACTCAGGGTTGATTTTAGATGTCAAGGAAAAGGAGATGTCGAAGTTGAAAGAAGAGCTTTGGGCGGCAGAGAAGAATATGAAATCTCTATGGATTCAGAAATCTAAGCTTAAATGGAATGTGGCATGCGAGAAAAATACTAAGTTTTTCATAGTATGACCTTTTTTTTATTACAGAAACGATCATATTTCTTTTATTCAAATAAAGGATGAAGTCTTTTTTGAGCCAAAAGACACCATGTTTCATATCTGAGAATTTTATAGAACTTTGTATAATCGAGGAGATAGAGTTGAGTATGATATCCTTGGGTTAGATTCCAAGAGACTGACGAATTCTCTGGAAGATTCTCTAGTGTTCACTTTTGCAAAGTCCGAGATTTTTTATGCTCTCTCCTCGTGTGGTGAGAGAAAGGCCCTGGTCCTAACAGCTTTAACTTCTATTATTGTAGGAGAGCTTGGCCTTTTATGAAGGATGTTTTATTGAGTTTTTTTTGCCAATTTTCACATATTTAATACCTTATTTAAAGGTATTAATACATCCTTTATGTTTCTGGTCCTGAAAGTGGAAGGCTCAGACAACATTACAGATTATCGTCCTATTAGTCTAGCAAATGGTTTTTTTTCAACTTCTTTCTAAGGATCTTTCTTGGAGATTAGCACATTTACTTACTAATGTGGTTTTTGATAATTAGCATGCTTTCCTAAAAGGTAGAAGTATTCAGGAATGTCTGATGATAGCTAATGAGTATGTTCATTTAGCTAACAGAAAAAGGAAAAATTGCTTGTTTTAAAGCTTGACTAAGCTTGACTTCCATAAGGCTTTTGACAACATCGGTTGGGAGTACTTATTCTCTATGATGAAATCTATGAATTTGCTTGCGAAGTAGATGGATTGGATGTCCTGTTGCTCATCTTCAGCAACCACGTCTATCCTTGTTAATCATAGTTCGGTTGATCTAATTGGCTTAAAAAGAGGTGTGCATCAGGGTGACCCTATTTTGATTTATCTGTTTGTGTTAGTTGTAGAGGGTCTGGAATTCATGCTGGATAGATCGTTGGAGTTGGGGTTCACTCAAGGGTTTTCTTTTTCAGAAGATCATTAACCAATCTCGATGCTTCAATTTGCGGATGACACCATTTTATATATTTCCTACAATATTGAGCAGTTAAAAAATATGACGCGTATTCTCGGATATCTTGAGTTGATTTTGGGCTTAACTATTAATTTCCATAAGAGCTCCATTATGGCAATTAATATTAATGAGGTTGATTATTGTAAGCTGCAGGATATATTATTTTCCTATCAAATATTTGAGTCTTCCGCTTTCAAACAAGAAGCTTTCTTGCGGTTCTTGAGATTATTTTATTGAGCGGTTCAAATCTCGGTTGAATTTATGGAAAGGTACTCTGCTTTCTCTTGTAAGAAGGTTAGTTCTTATCAAGTCTGTCTTGTTCAGTGTCCTTGTGTATTTTATGTCAATTTTCAATATGCCTATCTTAGTCCAACCACAACTAGAATCATATATGGTGTGCTTTCTTTGGAAAGAAGATGTTAATTCTCCGGTTTTTAGTAAAGTTTCTTGGAGGGTTATTTTTCAAGATTTTAATGAATTAGGTCTAGGAATTTCTAAGCTGTACATTAAAAATCTGAGTCTTTTATTTAAATGGATCTGGAAATTAAGGATGAAGAATGCAAACCCGCTTTGGTTTAATGTCATTTCTTGTTGCTTGAATGTTTTTGATTGAAATTGCTTACTGCATAAGGATGTTAAAAAATGTCTTTTATTTGGAAAGGAATTAAGTATTCATGTTACCAAGATATTAATTTTTGGAATTTTTATAGCTAATATCAAATATATTGTTGGAGTGGGAGATACTGTTTCTCTTTGGCATGATAATTGGATGTGTGATGGTCTGGCTTTGAAGTTGTATCCGAGACTTTATAATCTTTCAAACCAAAAGCGAGTTACAATTAGTGTTATTTGGAATGAGGGTTGAAGATGGAGGCGTCAGTTGAGAGGTTCAGAATTGTTGTTATTGAGAGATTTTCAAACTATTTTTAGTCGATTATCTCCTCGTTTGGGTATATTGGATGAGGTTTCTTGGGTTTCTAACTCTCAGATCTATACCTCTACTTTGTTTTGTAAGCTGTTGGTTGTCAATCCAGGGAATATTATGGGTGATAGAATGGATGAGAGATAGACCTTGGTTGGGACTGATTTAGGCGTCATTTTAGCTCATGTCAATCATGGTTAGAATGGGACTGATCTTGCTCCTTCAAATCTGGTGGTCGTCCAAGCAGAGCTGCTCTTCACGTTATTGATGAAGTTGAAGTAATAGCTCCGGTACTAATAGAGAATGAGCAAGGTGAACATCTTCAAGATGTTAGTATTTTTGACGGGACTGCTGATATTTTTGACAGTGTTGGGACTGCTCATAATGTTGGAAATTTGAGAAGAGATTGTGTTGTTGCAAATCCTTTTTCACTGGTCTGGAAATCTCGGACTTCTCTTAGAGTTAAGTTTTTTTATTTGGTTAGCTATTCATAATAGAGTTCCATCACAAGAATTTATGTCTAGGTGTTCTATTATCAGTTTGGATAACTCTTTATGTTCTCTTTAAGGAGTTATTGAAACACATGATCATATTTTTATTCACTGTGTTTTTATGAGAAGGTTTTAGTGTTGTATTCTTCAGAAGATTGGCTTGATTTGGTGCTTCCCAAGTTTGTTTATCGACTTCATGATACAGTGGAAATATGCTATTTTGAGGGGTCCTTACTTGATATTATGGAGGATCTTATATTTCCTCTTAATTTAAAAAATTTGAAAATGTAGAAATAAGAGAGTTTTTCAAAGTAAGGAGTATGACATAAAACACTGGTTTTCAACAATTTTTCTAAAGCTGTTTTTCTTTTTAAAATTTGTAATAGAGATTTTATTTGCTCGGGTTTGGACTTCTTTTAGAATCCGACATGTATCTTATTTTTTGGATTGTGATATTTTTTTCCTTTTCTCTTGATCGTAGCCTCTAGTGTGTCATCTTGAGTGTGTCATTTTTTGTGCGAAAACTTTAAGTTGAGGTTTTGCCACTTCTTGTGACGTTTAACATATTTATAATTCATCCAAATGAAAAAAAAACAAATAAAATATACAAGTTGAAATGTCAAATAGGTTAAACCGAAAAATGAAGAGCATATGAATAAATGGATACAAGTTCAGGAATCAAAAAATATATTAATCCAGCTAACAATCCTTTCATGTCAATTTGTTTCAATAGGTAAATAAATTTTTTAATGTATTATATTTAAATTTCTTTTTCTATACTAAGAAGAAAAAAATATAACAAAATAATAGTGTGAACTTTTTTAATTATTAATATATTTTTGAAATTAAATTTAGACTTATTCACTAAAAAAATATCCAACTTTTTATAGTTTGCTATTTATGATCTAACTTTTCAAAACTATCAATTTTGACTTAAATTCGATAAGAAACATTTCGACTGTAGCTAATGTAAGTATATTTACATGTAAATAAATCTTAAACTTTCTAATTCTACTTATGATGAAAATCGAAAAATACTTATCAAAATTAGGTTACAATTGACTAAATAAAAATGTATGATTATAAATAATACAAAAATCAAAAAAATGAATATCTTTTAAAACATCAAATAACAAGCTACAATTAAACCAATGAGCTATAACTCAAATGTTATGAGCGTTGAACAACAATCTATTAGGTCGTGAGATCATTTTCTTTCACAAACGCTTTCTCTCCTCTAATTATCAAAAAAAAAACAAGCTACAATTAAAATATATTTGTTAAAATTAGATCAAAATTTACGCTTTATAATAATTGGGACATGAATAAATAATAAATATGTTTAGTCATCAAAATTTATAATAATATCTATATATTTAATTTTGAAATTAGATGAAAGAAACTCATTTAAAAATGATCTGAATTATATGTATGAGAAATATAAAGATCATGAAAAATGCGACCATCGTACAAAATCAAACCCTCATTCATAAAATAAAATGAACAAAGGGTTAACGCGCCCCCTAAACTTATAACACATAATCGTTTAACCCAATTTTAACTTGTTTGAGCAACTAACCTCAACACTCGTTATTTTTGGATCAAATTACCCCACAATTTATATTTTTATTGTAAAAATTAAGTTTACGATAATTTTATCGCAACAATTAGTAAACTTTTTATTTTTTTTTTCGCATCCCTCGCCTTTAATTTATATTTTACGTATTTCAGAAATACAATTATGGGGCAATTTGACCTAAAAATGCAAAATTTTAGGGTCAATTGCTTAAACAAATTAAAATTGGGTTAAATAATTCTGTGTTATAAGTTTAGGGGGGTGGGTTGACCCTTTGTTCAAAATACAATGTAATTCAGTATAGATTATTTTTTCAGCTTAATTAGTTGTATATTATATTTATTTTATGACTATTTTAAGAGTCATGATTTATATACTCATGTGATATAATACAAGTAACTTTTTTTGGTGTGGTTGGTAAATAGTACTCACTCAAACTCTGAAAGGACAACCTGTTATGGGTGAAAAGGCAGGACATGAAAGCAGTATTTTATGAATCCGGCTGTTAAGACCGTAAATGAAAAGTCAGTCCAATTTGATTTATTAAAAAAATAAAATATTATTTAATCTTTTTGAATTAAAAATAAATAAAATAAAATGGATTAAATTGATTAAACGATAAAATTGTACGGTCTGAATAAATTAAAATTGCTGTGGATATTTAAATGAAGATAAAATCATAAAATTTTAAAATTTCAATTTATAATTATTAAAATTGTAAAATTTATATTTCTTAATTTATTAAGGCAAAAGAAAAAAAATTATTTGAAAAATGAAAGAACAAAGGGTTAATGCGCCCCTGAACTTGTGACACGCGATCATCTAATCCAATTTACACTTTTTTGAGCAATTAACCTCAAAATTTTTTATTTTTGGGTCTAATAACTCCATAATTTATATTTTTATTTTAAAAAATAGATTTAGAATTATTATATCGCAACAATTAGGGAAATACTAATTACTTTTTTGCATTTCTTGCCTCCGATTTATATTTTACACATTTTAAAAATATAATTATGGGTTATTTGATCTAAAATTAAAGAGTTTTGGATTAGTTGCTCAAAAAAATATAAATTGTGTTAAATGATCCCATGTCACAAGTTTAGAGGGCGCGTTGACCTTCTATTCAATAACGAAATGTGGTAGCAACGCTACCAAAGTAAAATTAATAGAAACATCTAAAAGATGAGGATGAGCAACAAGTAATGGACACATAAAGGTGTTTGGTTGGACTTTAGCAATGAATGCATAAAGACAAGTAATGAATGGGAAAAGGCAGGAAAAGGGAGTTATGAGTTGCTTCTATAAATTTAATAATAGACTTTTGAAGATAGAGATTAGATTACATTTAGATTTTTTTCTAATTTTTTAATATGAGTGGTTGTCAAGGCTAGCCTTTTTGCTACGCATTGATTTACAAAAGCTTTTTAAATGAGCAAAAGCATCATTTCACCCCTTTAACTCATAATCAAAAAAGTTATTTTTAAGTAAAGCGGACCATTTCAATCTAAAAGTTGGTACAACCAGATCATTTCAATCCAAAAATTGGCAAAATCGAACTAAAAATATTCCTTTGACAAAAAAAAAGGAATATTTGATTTAACTTAATTAATTATAATTAATTCAAATTAATTTTAATTTAATTTATAATTAAAATCCTAATTAATTCTCATAAACCTTAACAAAATTTTGAGAAAAAGAGGATTTTTATTAATCATTAGAAAAATGAATACAATCTGATAAATCAATTATTGACATCTATTTATACTAGTTCTAAGACTTGTGAACTAAGCTATCTAAAACACACAACATTTCCATGTATTGAGAAAAACAACTGCTGCCAGATCAGCTAAACAGAAGATCTACATGTGACTTAAGCTGCTGCCATCTGCATGTTCAAGGAGAAGAATCAACTGCTGCCAGGTTAGCAATCTGCATAACAACTTTGTAACAACTTCTTTAAAATTATAATCTGATGTGTGCAGCACCAGAATAAAGAAGCAGTGTCCCCCCCCCCCCTTAAAATTAGGCCATATATATATTACATAGGCCAAGCTTGGAGATAAAAGTCTGAAAAATGGAAGGTGGCAATGCCTTGGTGAAATAATTTGTTAACTGGTTTGCAGATGGAACTGAAAGTAAATGTAACAAACCAGAATTTAGCTTTTCTCTGATGATATGGCAGTCTATTTTTATGTGTTTTGACCTCTCATGAAACACATGGTTATGAGCTAGCTGAATTGCTGAATTATTGTCATAATATATTGGAGCTGGGAAAGAACAGGATTGATGCAAATCTTGTAATAAGTAGAATAACCACTGGAGTTCACATGTCAATGCAGATAAAGACCTGTATTCTGCCTCTGAACTGGACATGGAAACAGAATTTTGTTTTTTTAGATCTCCATGAGATTAGAGAGTCACCAAGAAAAATATAATTGCTTGAGATTGATTTTCTTGTATCTAGACAAGTGGCCCAGTCAACATCAACAAAAGCTTTCAGTTGTAACTGAGAGGAAGAAGAAAAGAATAAACCTTTGCCTTGGGAACCTTTGAGATATCTAAGTACTCTATGTGCTCCATGAAGAAGAGTTTTTGTAGGACAATCAAGGAACCGTGAGAGTTGCTGCACAACAAATGACAAATCTGGTTTAGTTGTACATAGGTATAGAAGCTTTCCCACCAGTTTTATGTAATCAGAGTTATCTGACATGAGGTCTTGATCATCCTTGATCAATCTATTGGAGGTGATCATAGGGTTTGATACAGGTTTGGCGTCCAATAAACCTGTTTCAGTCAACAAATCGATAGTGTACTTCCTTTGGGATAAGTTGATGCATGTAGTTGACCTTGCAACTTCCAAACCCAAGAAGTACTTGGGAATGCCAAGGTCATTGATGTTGAATTCAAAACGCAGAAAAGTTTTGATGGAGGAAATTTCTGAAAGAGAATCACTGGCTAAGATCTCATCAACATAAACCAGTAAAGCAATGAAGGTGGAATTTGTTCTTTTAATACGCAAAGATGGATAAGATGTTGCTTGTTCAAAGCCTTTGGATAAGAGAGCTACTGTGAGCTTTGAATTCCACTCTTTACTAGCCTGTTTCAAGCCATACAGAGATTTCTGCAATTTGTAGACTTGGTTTATTTTGTCTGAAATAAAGCCAGGAGGAAGAGACATGTAGATTTATTCATGAAGATGCCCATGCAAGAATGCATTGTTGATATCAAGCTGATGCAAGTGCCAATTTTGAACAGCAGCAAGAGCAATGAGGGTTCTAACAGTTGTCATTTTTGCAACTGGACTAAATGTGTCAATAAAGTCCAATCCTTCCTGTTGTGTATACCCTTTTGCCACTAGTCTGGCTTTGTACCTTTCAACTGTACCATTGAAATTATATTTGATCTTGTAGACCCATTTGCAACCTATTGGCTTCTTATTTGCTGGTAGCTGTGTGAGAATCCATGTATTGCTTATTTTTAATGAATTTAACTCTACTTGCATGGCCTCTTGCCAACACTTATGTTTGATTGCTACATTATATGTCTGTGGTTCTGTGTGAGTATGTTGAATGCAAATGCTTTATGAGAAGGGAATAATTTGTTGTAAGTAACAATATTAGTAATAGGATGTAGGGATGTGGTATGTTAAGAAAAAGAAGGAGGTAAAGAACAAGAATAATCCTTTATATAAGAAGCTAAGTGTGTTTGTCTGGTGGTTCTTCTTAATTCAGGGAAATCTTTTACCTAAAATAAGGTAGAGGGAACAAAAAAAGTATGCAGTGAATGTGTTTCTGCATTTTGCCAAAGAGATGATGAACTGATACCAGGAGACAAAGGATTGGTTGCAGGAATAAGTGGTTCTTCTAAAAGAAGAAATAAAAAATTAGTGTGTTTTGTGGAGGCATGAGAAGGATCACATAACTCATCCTTTTGTTTGTATAGAAAGATAGTTTCATAGAAAATAACATTTCTAGAAACTATTATTTGCCTTGTCTCTTAGCAATATACAGAATATCCTTTTGTGTTGGGTGGTAGTCCCAAAAGAATGCACTTTAATGCTTTAATGCTCTCTTATCAAACTTATTTTTGTGAATGTCATCATTTCCAGCAAAGCACAGGCAACCAAATACTTTTAAACTATTAAAATTTGATAACTTATCATGTAGAAGCTTATATGGTGTACTATCATCAATAATTGTTTATTAAAAACACAGCATGAAGAATGCAGTATCCCTATAATTTCATTGGTAAAGAAGACTGAAATCTAAGAACATTGAGAATATATTGTTGCTTTCTCTCAACAGTGATGTTTCGCTCAGGTGTATAAATACATCTAGTTTGATGGATAATACAATGAAGATTGTATAATTCTGTATAAGCAAACTCGTCACTATTATTTGTTCCGATTGTCTTGATCCTTTGTAAAAATTGAGTTTGAACATAGGCAAAAAATTTGTTCATGAGAGGTCTCACTTCTAACTTGTGTTTTAATAAGAAAATCCAGGTCTATCTACTACAATCATCCACCATAGTTAGAAAGTATTTTTGTCAATGCATAGTTATTGTTGGAAAAGGCCCCCAAATATCCATATGGATCAAATCAAAAATGCTTTCTGTAATTGAAAAACTTACAGGAAAAGTTAACTTTTTCTGTTTTGCATAATGACAAACTTCACAAACAGAATGAGAAGGAGATTTTTTTGCTTAAATCTAGCCTCTACAAGAACTTGATTCTATTATTTGATAAATGGCCTAATCTGTAATACTAAACATCCTTATTCTCAATGTTTCCTTATCTAGATTGAACTGAATTATAAGCATGCTTAGCAGCAGAAACAAACTTGTATAATCCTTCCTTCTTTTAAACTGAACCAATCATTCTCCAAATGTCCATGTCCTGAATGGTACATGAAATATGATAAATGATTAAGCATAACCTTCTATCATCAGTCATTTTGCTTGTTGAGATCATATTAAAGTTAAAGACAGGAACATATAGCACATTATATAATATCAAGTCATCTGTAAGCTGCATAAAACCAGTTTGAGTGACACTTATGAATTGTCCAGTTGGAAGTTTAACATGAACATTGGTCACTGGTTCACGCTCCTTGAAAAGAGAATATTTGCGAATAATGTGGTCAGTAGCACCAGTGTCAAGGATCCAAGAATTTTTATATGTTTTAGAAGAAAAGAAGCAAGCATGTACTATACCTTTTTCTTCTGGTACTGGTTTGAAAGAAGTTGACATTGGTTTGTATGAAGTAGTAAGAGAATTAACATATGAATTATCCCTCTCATCATATATTTCTCCTTGAATTAAAGCCATCAATTGTTGACATTGTTCAGGAGTGAATGGAAAGACTTTGCCTGTTTGAACATTAGGAGCAGGGTTAGGCACATTGTTAGTATTCATAGTTTCATGTTTGAAATATTTGTTCTCAATAGATCTTTAAGTCTTGATAATCACATTCTTCATATTGGACATGATTAGCATAGCTGGATTCTCCTTTGTATTTTGGTTGAAAGCCTGGTGGAAAACCATGCTTTTTGTAGCAATAATCCACAGTATGGCCAGAGTTGCCATAGTGAGAGCAAAGTTTTTGCTTGAATCCTGGATTCATTTTAAAAGCACCTCTTCTAAAACCTCCTCTGTAATTATGCCTCTTGCATAACAGGTATTTGACTCATAACCAGCATCATATTGTTCATCAAAGTTGCCTTTGCCATTAACACGCTAGAATCAACTCCTTGCTACACATTGGTTAGAGATAATTGTCTCTCATACTGAATTACCATGGAAAAAGCCTGATTTATCACAAGAAGATGCTCAGACATCAAGATCTGAGTTTTAAAAACTGAATAAGAGTCATTCAGTCCTCTAACAAATTTGATGACATGATCATTATATTGATTGATTTTCACAGCATTCAAAGCACCACAATTGCACTTGGGTTAACAGATACAAATTGGTAATGCTTTGAAATTTGACAGTCCATTGTTGGTAAAGATACGCAAGCGTACGTAGCCAACTTGTAATACAGACTATGAAGTCCGGATATCGTACCCACAGAGAAAGCTCTAAAGACAACTAGTTAAGAAACTTGATTTGAATAGCCGAAAAGAAAATTTTTGTTGGTTTTCTAAATTAAAAGACAAATATTGATAAATGTAGATTTAAAGTAAACTAAAGCTGTAATTCAAATGGTGTTTTAACAATAATGGGAAAAGCAGGGATTATTAATCTTCGTTATGCTGTTTACTTGATTCAGGTTATGGATTGTATTGTTCTGATGAGGTTCGAACTAATCTAAGGCACCTAAAATTCTCTCTCGAGCAATTACAGGCAAAAGTATTAAACTCACTAATACTAGGTTAATTATTCACTCTCGCACAATGATTAACCTATGTATAAATCAATTTAATAGTTGTTAAGAAAATTCAAAGAACCCGCACTCGTCAATTCACTCTCGCACAATTAACTCCTGCGTTCTTAATTATACTGTTCTATTCCAATTTTACTCTCTCGAGCTAAAATTAAAACAAATGGCATAGACTAAGTGATCAATTTAGGCTAAGCGTTAAGCACAATAATTAAAATCCATCAAGAACAAAAACCCATAAATCCAATTCAATTAGACAGACATAATTGCAATTAATAATCCCCAATGAAGGGTTTAGCTAGACATAATAATGAAATAACTAAAAACAATAAGTGAAGAATTCATTCTATGATTAAATAAAATACTAAATATAAATTTGATGTCAATCGTACCTTGTTCGAAGTAA
The DNA here is from genome assembly GCF_937616625.2 of Mercurialis annua. Classification (NCBI taxonomy): domain Eukaryota; kingdom Viridiplantae; phylum Streptophyta; class Magnoliopsida; order Malpighiales; family Euphorbiaceae; genus Mercurialis; species Mercurialis annua. The sequence continues at coordinate 47,938,750 of NC_065570.1, read as the reverse complement.
ACTAATAATAATTGCAGTAGAAAATAATAATCAACGATGAATCCAATTGCGAAAACGAATAGAAAACTAAGAACTAGGGTTTGTTGTCTAATACCAAAAATTACGCGAACCCTATTACAATGACTAAGTCTCCTATTTATACAGCTCCCAATATTGCTGATGTAGTTAGGTTGAGCGGTGATGAAATCCCAGAAATACCCTCGAAACTTGTTTAGAAATTGTTGACAAACAGGGGCATTTTTGTCCGATTAGAACCAATCCTGCGCGTAATGTGCGTTCGCACATAAGGGAGTGTGCGAACGCACACTCTTCTTTTTCTTGGGAGTGTGCGAACGCACACTCCCTTTCTCTCATGGGGTGTGCGAACGCACACCCCTTGCCTTGGCCAATTCCTTTTCTTCTTTTCTATCCATCAACTTCTGTGACTCAAAATGAGCTCGTCGCACACTCCTTATGCGTTTGCATACTCATTAATTCTGCCTTGGAAAACTTCATTCTTGGCCCTTCAACTTTGCTCTCGTATCCTCTTTAATTTTTGACTTCTGAATTTCACCAAAAACACCCTGATTCTCGCCATAATTGCATATTTCACCTGAAACGCTCGAAATAATAATAAGACAATAAAACACCAATAAGACTAATCAAAATATGCAATTATCGAGTCAAAAACACACCTAAAAAGAGGAGTATTTCTACTCCTATCAAACATCCTCACACTTACCTTTTGCTTGTCCTCAAGAAAACACAGAATAATGCCATACCACAACACAGACAACCTTGCCAGAATAACAAAAACTAAAGAATTTTAATACTCCCTTAGCTGATGAATCAGTCAAAATACAGGCGTTTAAGCAAAAAAACATAGAGAGAATAACATCAAATAACAGTGCCAAATGCTCACACATAAACCAATAGCACCGAGACTACTCAACTGTACTCGCTCCTGCATAATTTCTGAATCGCTCCGATCATTAGGGTAGTTAAAACAATCTCAGAACAATAGTGAAAATCAGGTTCTGAGTGGAAAAAACAAAATATATAGCAAACAAAATAAAAAAAATCACGAAACATGAATCTCACAAGGTACTCTCGCACACACAAGTGTTTAAGGGTAATAAAGCTGAAGCTCTCCTGTCAATACATGCAATTCTACCATAGGTTTGCCAATAGTCCATAATTCCACTAATAATCAAATCAAATAACCAGAATCAACATGGACTGTTGAAAAGATATTGAATTTAAAAATTAAAAAAAAAAAAAAAAAAGTGCCTTGTAACTTGAAATAAGAAGATAGAGAGTTTTGTGGTTTTCCCACATTGCTTAGGAGAACTCAATACATTGGGTTTATAAACTTGGTTTTTCTCATATGGGTTTGGGCCCCAAGGGATACCCAATTTTGTGAACGGGCTAGGAGTTACATCCTACCCGATTTACCACACACGCGCGCGCGCCGTCCGTCCGGTCGGTCGGCCGGCCTGGCCTGGTCTGGTCTGGGTTGGGTGGGTGGTTCGGTTCGGCTAGCACTTTATTTTTTGCATACAAAAGTATTAATAATTTTTATTCAATTCTTTTGTAACTGTTATGACTGACTGTTGCTGTTTTCCTTCATTAATCAGAAATCATTTTCTGTATTAATTATTTACACAGCAGCTATATTTTCTTAGCCTATATATACTGGCTTCACTTTTCATTTGAGAACACACAGAAACACAGAGCAATACAAAGAAAGTGTTTTAGAGCTGATTTCACAGTGCAGTGTGATCAGTATTTCCGGCTGTTTTATCCTAGGGACGCCGCGGTTGATAGTCAGCTTTGCACCACCGAGCTGTGCCGCGAAACGTCTAAAAGAGAGCGACCTAGTCCGCGACTCAGCCTCATCATATTCAGTTTTACAGCAATTGTCTCAAAAAATTTTAGACGAGTCCCTTTACAATTGCTGCCATGAATACCGATGTGGTTGCTGCCTACGGTTCTTCTACTGTTGATGCCAACAAACCATTCCGGTTTGAAGGCTTGCATTTCAAAAGGTGGAAACAGAACATCAAGAAGGTGGTTTCTGTTTTGACAATGGCAATACCTGTCGTTGATGAAACTGCCGAGGAAGAAGAAAAGGAAAAACAGAACGGTGAACTTCAACAGTGGATGACTAATGATTACTTGTGCAAGAATTTTATTCTCAATGCACTAAGTGATGATCTCTATGATTACTACAATGATGGAAAGACTGCAAAGGAAACTTGGGAGGCGCTGCAAAAGAAATATGATACCGAGGAGGCGGGGACTAAAAAATATGCAGTCAGCCGCTACCTCAAATATCAAATGACTGATGAAAAATCTGTCGAGGCGCAATCCCATGAATTGCAGAAAATAGCTCATGAGATCATCTCCGAAGGTATGGTTCTTGATGAACAATTTCAAGTTGCTATATTAATTGACAAATTACCTCCTTCGTGGAGGGACTTTAAGAATTCTCTCAGGCACAAAACAAAAGAGTTCTCGCTGGAAAGCTTGATCACTCGTCTTCGGATTGAGGAAGAGGCGAGAAAACAAGATCTAAAAGATGAAGTGCTGGTTGTTTCTAACAACACAAGGAAGTTTAGTTCGATGAGTCTGAAGCCTAATGGCAAGAATTTTAAGAATCAGAATCGCAACTCGAACCAAAATCAAAATGTGAATCGCAACAAAGCGAACCAGAATGGTAATCCTTCAAGGAACCATATTGTGAAACAGGCACCACCTGTTAAGAATGACCTGCCACCATTTCTATGCTTTAACTGTGGAAAACCGGGTCATATGGCACGCAAGTGTCGGAACAAGCCAAGTACTGCTCCACAGGCTAACTTGACTGAAGAGCCTTTTACGGCTATGATAACAGAAATGATGGCTGAGATCAACCTTGTTGGTGGATCAAGTGGTTGGTGGGTAGACACGGGCGCTAATCGCCATGTTTGCCACGATCGTGCTATGTTCAAAACATACACTGCCGTGGACGATAAGAAAGTATTACTGGGTGATACTCACACCACTACTGTCGCTGGAATTGGAAGTGTTGAACTGAAATTTACTTCAGGAAAAACACTAATCTTGAAGGATGTGATGCACACTCCTATGATGAGGAAGAACTTGGTGTCTGGCTATCTTCTCAACAAGGCTGGATTCTTTCAGACTATTGGTGGAGATATGTACACCATTACTAGAATTGGTATTTTTGTGGGAAAGGGTTATGCTTGTGAGGGTATGTTTAAGTTGAATGTTGAAATTATCAATAAAGATGTTGCTTCTGTTTACATGGTTTGTGATTTTAATACTTGGCATGCAAGACTCTGTCATGTAAATAAAAGAATAATTAACAACATGAGCACCCTAGGATTAATTCCTAAAATGAACCAAACTGAGTTTGAAAAATGTGAATTCTGTAGTCAAGCTAAGATAACTAAAAACTCACATAAATCAGTAATTAGAGAATCTGAACCTTTAGATTTAATACATTCTGATATATGTGAACTTGACGGTACCTTGACCAGAAATGGTAAAAGATATTTTATCACTTTTATTGATGATTGTTCTGATTTTACACATGTGTATTTGATGAAAAATAAAAGTGATGCACTTGACATGTTCAAGTTATTTGTAACAGAAATTGAAAATCAATTCAATAAGAAAATCAAGAGATTTCGCAGTGATAGAGGTACTGAATATGAATCTAGCTTGTTTATAGAATTCTATAACTCACATGGTATTGTGCATGAAAGAACAGGACCTTATTCTCCTGAAATGAACGGTAAAGCCGAAAGAAAAAATAGAACACTTACAGAAGCAATAGTGTCTATTTTATTGAATTCTGGAGCTGCTTCTTATTGGTGGGGTGAAATTCTGTTGACTGTTTGTTATGTACTCAACAGAGTCCCGAAATCAAACAGGAAGATTTCACCTTATGAAATACTAAAGAAAAGACAACCAAATTTGTCTTATTTGAGAACTTGGGGCTGTTTAGCCTATGTTCGGATTCCTGATCCGAAACGAATAAAATTAGCAAGCAGAGCCTATGAATGTGTTTTCATTGGGTATGCAGTCAATAGCAAGGCTTATAGATTTTATGACTTGACTGCACGAGTTATTATTGAATCAGTAGATGCTGATTTTTATGAACAGAAATTTCCTTTTAAATTAGGAAATAGTGGGGGCGAATCATCTAGTAATGTTCCTGTGGTCAGGAATAATGAGATTACTAATGATAAAGAACCAGAGATCAGAAGAAGTAAAAGAGCTAGAATTTCGAAAGACTTTGGAACTGATTTCCATGTCTATTCTTTAGAGGAGGATCCTACGAACCTCCAGGAAGCTTTAACTTCATTAGATTCTGATTTGTGGCAAGAAGCCATAAATGATGAGATGGATTCATTAGAGTCCAATCATACATGGCATTTGACTGATCTGCCTCCCGGTTGCAAAACCATAGGTTGTAAATGGATCTTAAAAAAGAAATTGAAACCTGATGGTACTGTAGACAAATATAAAGCTCGACTTGTAGCCAAGGGTTACAGACAACGTGAAAACGTTGATTTCTTTGATACCTATTCACCTGTTACTAGAATAACATCCATTAGAGTGTTGATTTCGATCGCTGCGCTATATGATTTGGTCGTACACCAAATGGATGTTAAAACTGCTTTTTTAAATGGTGAACTGGAGGAAAAAATTTACATGGATCAACCTGAAGGTTTTGTAATACATGGTCAGGAACAGAAGGTGTGCAAGTTAGACAAATCTTTGTATGGTCTAAAACAAGCACCTAAGCAATGGCATGAGAAATTTGATAATCTTGTCATCTCAAATGGCTTTAAAGTGAATGAAAGTGACAAATGTATTTACTACAAATCTGAAAAGGAACTTTGCACTTTCATATGTCTTTATGTAGATGACTTGCTGATTTTTGGATCAAATATTCATGTTGTGAATGCTGTGAAATCAATGTTGAGTGCCAACTTTGATATGAAAGATCTAGGTGAAGCGAATGTCATTCTTGGCATAAAGATAACTAGATCTGAAAAAGGAATTTCTTTAGATCAATCTCACTATGTTGAGAAGATTCTAAAGAAATATAACTACTTCGACTGTAAACCTGCATGTACACCTTATGATCCAAGTGTAAAACTTTTTAAGAACACTGGTGATAGTGTACGACAGTCTGAATATGCGAGCATCATTGGCAGCCTTCGGTATGCCACTGATTGTACTAGACCCGACATTGCATATGTCGTTGGATTACTGTGCAGGTTTACTAGTAGACCTAGTATTGAGCATTGGCATGCTATTGAAAGGGTTATGAGATACCTTAAAAGAACAATGAATCTTGGATTACATTATCTGAAGCATCCTGCTGTACTTGAAGGGTATAGTGATGCAGATTGGAATACATTGTCAGATGATTCCAAAGCCACGAGCGGCTATATTTTCAGTATAGCTGGTGGAGCTGTTTCTTGGAAATCAAAGAAACAGACGATTCTGGCTCAATCTACGATGGAGTCAGAAATGATAGCACTAGCTGCTGCTAGTGAAGAAGCAGGATGGCTAAAAAGCCTGCTAGCTGAGATTCCTTTATGGGAAAGACCGATACCAGCTGTGTTGATCCATTGCGATAGTACCGCGGCTATTGCAAAAATTGAGAACCGTTATTATAATGGTAAGAAACGACAGATACGTCGTAAGCACAGCACTGTTAGAGAATTTATCTCAACAGGGGCTGTTAGAGTGGATCATGTACGCACTGATGATAACTTAGCAGATCCTTTGACGAAAGGATTAGCTAGAGAGAAAGTCCATAAAACTTCAAAAGGAATGGGACTATTGCTTATTGAATGAATCATCCATAATGGTAACCCGACCTAACTGACTGGAGATCCCAAGAAATAGGTTCAATGGGTAATAACAAGTTATGAATGATATGAGCCAGAACATGCAAAATTAATGCATGATTCCTAAAGCGAGAAGAGGATGAGTTAATAGAATCTCTTAATGAAGTCTATACTCCATATGGAGTGGAGTACCTAGCTATAGGAGTACTCTTGATAGCTTCACCTTTGTGAATGTGGAAGTGGGGCCGCTTCCTATGAAATTTGAGGCAAAATTTCTAGAGAGTTCACTAAACTGGGATAGACGTGCAGGGCCATAAATGCACGGGCTTTAGAAAAACGCTTATGAAAAGAACGTGCGTGGTTTGATGTCCGAGATAGAGTTCAAGACTACGAGTCACTCTTGTTGAATCAGAATCTTACTCACTACGCAAAGGTTCAAATCGAAAGATACCTTTGTTTATGCACAATCTTAACAGAAATTGCTCGAGAAACTATTTTAAAATTCAAAGTGGGGGATTGTTGAAAAGATATTGAATTTAAAAATTAAAAAAGAAAAGAAAAAATGCCTTGTAACTTGAAATGAGAAGATAGAGAGTTTTGTGGGTTTCCCACATTGCTTAGGAGAACTCAATACATTGGGTTTATAAACTTGGTTTTTCTCATATGGGTTTGGGCCCCAAGGGGTACCCAATTTTGTGAACGGGCTAGGAGTTACATCCTACCCGATTTACCACACACGCGCGCGCGCCGTCCGGTCGGTCGGCCGGCCTGGCCTGGTCTGGTCTGGGTTGGGTGGGTGGTTCGGTTCGGCTAGCACTTTATTTTTTGCATACAAAAGTATTAATAATTTTTATTCAATTCTTTTGTAACTGTTATGACTCTCTGATTACCTCTCCACGTTTTTTGACTGTTGCTGTTTTCCTTCATTAATCAGAAATCATTTTCTGTATTAATTATTTACACAGCAGCTATATTTTCTTAGCCTATATATACTGGCTTCACTTTTCATTTGAGAACACACAGAAACACAGAGCAATACAAAGAAAGTGTTTTAGAGCTGATTTCACAGTGCAGTGTGATCAGTATTTCCGGCTGTTTTATCCTAGGGACGCCACGGTTGATAGTCAGCTTTGCACCACCGAGCTGTGCCGCGAAACGTCTAAAAGAGAGCGACCTAGTCCGCGACTCAGCCTCATCATATTCAGTTTTACAGCAATTGTCTCAACATGGACTTTTCAATGGGTTACAATGGGGTTTGGGTTAAGGTATGGTACATGTAAACAAAAAAAATGGGTAATATGACTTGATCAACTAAACAAATATTATAAGGAACACACATTTAAATTTTTAAGCTCACACAACTTTTAATCTCTTTTTCTTTACTTCTGCCTGCCTTGAGTTCACACTTATTTTTCTTTTTCTTTTCTTTCTTTTAAGCTCGATTTTTTTTTTCAACGCTTTCTTTTCTTGAACTTTTTCGAGGCATACTGCATATTTAGTACAAGAGATAATCAACTACAAGCACAAGCTTAGGATGTTTACCATCTTCACACTAGTTCCTTTAACACTTATTCAATTTGTCAAGTCAATGGGTATAAAGAGGTAAATCAGAAAAGGTAAATGTGTACAATTAGGTGTAACAACAAAAATTAAGGCTAAGGCTCAACTTGGGTCATCTAGGGGAAATTGGGTAGGCCATTTAGAGTGGTCTAAAGAAATGGGTAATCCTAGGTGCCATCATCATTTTCAAGTTATTTGATCAATTTTTTTGTAATTTTACTGCGGACAACTGGCAAATTCTAGAGAACTAACAAATATTGACTCACACCACAATAAAATGAGACATAAAAATATATGCTCAATAAAGCTCAAAACATCTCAAAATTGGGTTAATGTTCCGTGATTTGCTATACATCCTGTTTAAATGCTCAGAAAATAAAATGTTCAACAATGTTCTTGTCAAGCTTTAATGCCCTAATTCACAACTGTCAACATAAACAAGCGTTTGCAAAGTACAGATTTTTACCTCAGTCCTATTAATTTATGTTGGCTAAAAGGCACGTTATTTAATTGTCATTCTCAACAAGTTGTTCAAACTTAAAAACCAAAATTAACCAACTCATTAAGTAGGGGAGACGAAAACACCAAAGTTTTTATAATTCTGACTCGGCATCTGATCATGGCATTAACACAAACTGAATAATAAAGCACTGTAAACATAAAAACGAACATCAACACATAGGACCATATAAATACACCCCACAGGTTCATCAACAAAAGTAAAAGCAACATCCTACAGAAAACATAAAATAAAAACACACCCAAAAGAAAAGCAAAATAAACGAAAACAGAGTTTTCTTCCCCTCCCTCACACTATAATATGCATTGCCCCCAATGCATCAAAATCAAACAAACTATAAAAACGGAAAATAAAGTGAAAGGGATAAAGAGAAAAAACTCTAAAAGTCCTCCGGTGGTGGTGGTGAAGGCGAGTAAACTGGCGATGGGTAATCGCCCTCTGGATCTGATCGCCTCATATGCACTCTCTGCATACGCTGGTGTGCGCGCTGCTCTCTCTCCATCCTCCTAATCCGAGCATCTATCTGAAGCTGACGCGCCTCCATTCACTGCCTCCATGCAGCGTCATCCTGTGGCTGTACCGGTACCGCCTCTGCAGGAGGTACCCCAGTAGCCTGAGTCCCAGCATCCTCAGCCTCTGCAGTCGCGTCACAAGCTGCTCTGTGCGCCTCAAAACCCTCAGGAACAAACGGTGCCCTGTGTGCTAATCCCAGTCGCCTCCTATACTGTCCTCCCCTCTCAATAGGTACCTGAATGTGCCCGTTCTTGCCCAGAAAATTGGTAGCCTGAAGGTGATCCATATCCAACCAGACACACTCAAACTTGTCAGGTCTCTCTAGTAACTCCTCGTGTGTATATGCCCCAACACAGATAGCTATCACGAACCAAGTGACCCATGCCAACTACACGTGCTTTACCCGTCTGACTAGACAAATCACGAAACATCACATAAATCCTGTAAGCCATGTCAATCCTGTTTGTCTCAGTGTGTAGAATAGAGTTCAGAACCATCAAATCTGTCAGCGACACCTTATTGGACTCTGCGCGCCCACAAATAGTCTCAACATACCACTTGTAGACTATGTAAATAGATGGATCCTGAATAGACTTGGTCTTTGCAGTCCTCGTGTCAAACCGATCCTCTCCTGAGAGATCCTTCCAAATGGCGTGCTTATCGAAAGTGGGAGGTAGATCTCTCATCCCGCCGTGTCCCAACTTGAAGTATCGCCCGATATCTTCAGGAGTAACTGAGTAGTCCTGCCCATTGAATCTGAAAGAGAGAGACAAGACTGCCCTAACCGGCTGATGAACAGTCATGAAAAACTCATAACATAAACCTACTACTGTGTCATGACAGACATCCTCAATTCTGTGCAAACGCAACCTTTTCAGATGCACCTCCACCTCTTTATCGATCTCTAGAGTTGTCAAAGAATCCCAATCTAGCGCCCTCGGAAAAACAACTTTCCTTTCAATCAGACTCTTATACAATTTGCCCTCTTCCTCACTGTAAATGGCAATTTTAGCTTGGTATTGAGCCCGAATGTCAACTCGCTCCTCTGTCTGATTTTGCGGTTGTCCTGCACCAGAACCACGACTGGACTGCCCTACCTCATTATGTCTACCCCTATTTTCTTCCTCATCAAACTCAGCAATTCTCACCCTAGGCATATTTTAATTCCAATGCAACAAGTAATTTCCAAATTGAAATGCAATGTAGCGGAAACTTACTGAATGACTGAAAATTACAATACCCTGATTTGTCTCTCCAAATTCTGAATTGATGACCAGTGAGGATGTTGGCAGCGGTATGGAGATGGTTGGTGATGGCGGTGGTAGCTTGAGATGGTGGCAGCCTGTGATGTTGAGATGGTGGAGCCCGGAGGTTGACGGCAGCGAGCTGGGAATGATGGTGGCAGCGTTGGGAATGATGGTGGTGGTGAAAGGTCTGGCGGCGGCAGTGAGAGATTGCAGTGTGGTTGTGGCGGGGATTGCAGTGATGAACGGCGGTGAGAGGTGTTGTGCTGATGGTGGCAGCGCCGGCGACGTGGAGATGGCAGAGGTGATGGTGGCAATCGGTGGTGCAAGGTGGCAGCAATGAGAATTGGAGATGGTGGTGGCGTGGATGTGGCTTCGGCAGTGGTGAGATGGGCGTGATGGCGTAGAATGGTGATTGAATGGAGATGGTGGCGCCGGCGGTCGTTTGATTAGGGTTTCCGTTCTCTTTTTTTTTTGTATTTTGTATTCTCTGAAGAGGAAATGGAGAAGACCCCTTTTAAAATCCCAATTCCCCGACCTGAGAGCTGCTCCCAAGGCAAGTGTGCGATCGCATACTCTTTAGTGTGCGTTCGCACACTTTTAATTTTTAGTGTGCGTTCGCACACTCTAAAGTATGCGATCGCATACTTTGGAGTGCTTTCGCACACTTTCCATTGTGCGGTCGCACACTTGTTTAAGGTGGCACCTGCATTCTGTCCAGACCTGCACAATACTAAAATAACACCACCGGGATAAATCCGAACAAAACAAAATAACACGAAATGAAATATAAAAAAGAAACAACCTAAAATAAAATTTTACTGCGAAACTAGGCGAAATAAAAATATAATAATGACCGCAAAATGAAAACTGAAATACACAAACTAAAACGATAAAATTGGACGGTCGTCCAAATTAGCTTGTTTAAGGTCACTAGCATTGACCGTGAATACCTGATATTCATGTCGGTGAATCGAGAGTATAACACTCTCGTCCTTCATCTGTCAATGGTCCTAAGTACGGTTTGCACCTTTGACCGTTGACTTTGAGAGTCTCCCCTCTAGCATTTTCGAGCTCAATTGCTCCATGCTCAGCTACGTGTCGCACCTTGAAAGGTCCGCTCCATCTCGACTTCAACTTGCCAGGAAATAGACGCAAGCGAGAGTTATACAGTAGCACATAACTGCCTTCTGTAAACTGCTTAGGCACAATGTGAGCATCGTGCCATTTTTTGGTCTTTTCCTTGTACAACTTGGCATCTCATATGCTGACAAGCGGAACTCATCAAGCTCATTTAGCTGCAGAAGCCGCTTTTGCTTCGAAAGTCTGGAGTCGAAATTAAGCTCTTTAATGGCCCAGTATGCGCGATGCTCAAGCTCCACATGCAAGTGACATGCCTTTCCGTAGACCAGTCTGTAAGGGGACATACCGGTTGGCGTTTTGAATGTCGTTCGATACGCCCATAGTGCATCACCCAACTTCTGAGACCAGTCCTTGCGAGAACCATTCATTGTCTTTTCAAGGATGCGCTTCAACTCTCTGTTGGACACATCAACTTGTCCGCTTGTCTGGGGATGATAAGGGGTTGCCACTCTATGATACACATTGTATTTCTTCATCAGTGCTGCAAACTGACGATTGCAGAAGTGTGAACCTCCATCACTGATGATCGCCCGTGGTACCCCAAATCAATTTATCAACTTCTTCAGGAATGCTATGACTACCTTTCCATCATTAGTAGGTAGAGCAGCTGCTTCCACCCATTTCGACACATAGTCGACGCACACCAGGATGTATAGGTTGCCACATGACATAGGGAACAGGCCCATGAAGTCAATACCCCACACGTCAAAAATCTCCACCTCCTGAATGGAAGAGAAAGGCATCTCATCGTGCCTTGAAATATTGCCAGTCCGCTGGCATCTGTCACAGTGCTGTACAAAATCTCTCACATCCCTGTGCAGTGTAGGCCAGTAGAACCCACTCTCTAGTACCCGTGCTGCTGTTCTACCCGAAGCATAATGACCCCCATAATCTGAAGAATGGCACTGAGTCATAATAGCTAACATCTCCTCCTCAGCAACACATCTACGAATCATCTCATCTGCACACACTTTGAATAGATATGGCTCATCCCATAGATAGCGTTTGACATCAGAGAGAAACTTCTTGCGCTGGTGACTGCTCATGTCCGGAGGCATAATATCAGCTGAGAGATAGTTAGCGAAGTCAGCGTACCATGGATTCATCGTGTCCTTAATGAGCATAAGTGCCTCATCAGGAAACCGTTCATTGATGACTTCGCCTTCTATCACTGGCTCGGGAACCTCTAACCGCGATAAGTGGTCTGCTACCACATTCTCTGTCCCTTTCTTGTCTCTAATCTCCAAATCAAACTCTTGCAGGAGTAAGACCCACCGAATCAATCTAGGCTTTGCATCTTGCTTGGCAAAAAGGTATCGCAGCGCAGCATGATCAGTATAAATGATAACCTTTGAGCCAAGTAGATACTGCCTAAATTTATCCAGTGAAAACACTACAGCTAGCATTTCCTTCTCCGTGGTAGTGTAGTTCAGCTGAGCTCCTGTTAGAGTGCGACTCGCATAATAGATGACATGAAGCTTTTTGTCCTTCCTCTGCCCCAGAATGCTTCCCATTGCCTGATCGCTTGCATCGCACATGATCTCAAAGGGCAGATCCCAATCCGGACTAGAGATGACTGGGACAGTGACCAATGCTTCCTTTAACCTGAGAAAAGAAGCTAAACAGTCAAAGGATGCGCTATGGAAGAAAAGTCCTTGATGAACCTGCGGTAAAAATCTGCGTGCCCGAGAAAGGCACGGACTCCCTTCACTGTGATTGGAGGTGGAAGCTTCTCAATTACCTCTGTCTTTGTCCTGTCAACCTCGATACCCTCTCTGGATATCTTGTGCCCCAGAACAATGCCTTCTTCCACCATGAAGTGGCATTTTTCCCAATTCAGCACCAGATTCGTCTCTTCGCATCTCTGCAGGACTCGGTCTAAATTTCGAAGACAACACTGGAAGGAGTCCCCGAAGACTGAAAAGTCGTCCATGAACACTTCCATGATGTCTTCGATCATATCATTGAAGATCGAAGTCATGCATCTCTGAAATGTAGCAGGCGCATTGCAAAGACCGAACGGCAATGCGGCGGTAGGCGAAAGTGCCATATGGACAAGTAAAGGTAGTCTTCTCTTGGTCCTCTGGGAAGATAATGATCTGATTGTACCCAGAGTAACCATCCAGAAAACAGTAAAACGCATGTCCTGCCACCCGCTCTAGCATCTGATCAATAAAAGGAAGCGGGAAGTGATCCTTCCTAGTTTCGGCGTTCAGCTTCCTGTAGTCAATGCACACTCGCCACCTGGTAACCGTGCGAGTAGAAATCTGCTCCCGTTTTTCATTCTCTACAACTGTCATCCCGCCTTTCTTGGGCACACACTGAATTGGGCTCACCCATGAACTATCTGAAATGGGATAGATGATGCCCGCATCAAGTAGCTTCACAATCTCCTTGTGAACCACCTCCTTCATGTTAGGGTTCAGCCGTCTCTGTCTCTGCGCAGATGCCTTAGACTCATCTTCTAAATGAATCTGATGCATCACTATTGAAGGGTTGATCCCTCTGATATCTGAAATCTGCCACTCAATAGCCAAGATACGTCCCTTGACTACATCAATGACCCTCTGCTCTTGCTTCTTGGTGAGCTTGTTGCTGATGATAATTGGCAAAGTGCCATCAGCTCCCAAGAAAGCATATCGCAAATGTGCAGGCAAAGTCTTGAGCTCCACTTTTGGTGGCTTCTCTAAAGAGGGAGGAGTGATGTGCTTGTTCTTCAACAGTGGTTCGGGGACTGGTTCCTCTAAGTACTCCTCCCTTTCAGCATCTTCCTCTTTATTCGGCATAGACTGCATGATGGCGTTGTTTTCTGCTAGTTGTGCTTCTACTAACTCATCCACCATGTCTACCCGCATACATTCACCTCCAGAATTGGGATGGCGTGTGATCTTTCTCATGTCAAACTCAACGCTCTCATCCCCAATTCTCAGAGTCAACTTGCCATCATGAACATCGATAAGAGCTCTGCCAGTGTTCATGAATGGTCGCCCCAATATCATCGGGCACTCCTTGTCCGCTGCGTAGTCAAGGACAACAAAATCCACATGGAATATGAATTTATTGACCTTCACTAGGACATCCTCCACAATCCCATGTGGCTTTTTCAGAGAGTGATCTGCTAGCTGCAACATCATCGGCGTGGCCTGTACCTGTTGATCACCAAACATACTACGAAAAAGGGATAAGGGCATCAAATTAATACTAGCACCTAAATCGCAAAGGCAATTGACAGATTGCATGTTACCGATAGTACAAGGGATAGTGAAACTCCCTGAATCCTTAAGCATGGTCGGTAGACTGCTCAATATGATTGAGCTGCAGTTTTCTGTCATCGGTACTGGTCCCTCTGCATCCCAACTCCGCTTGTTGGTGATGATCTCCTTGAGAAACTTTGCATAGTGCGACATCTCTCTTAATGCGTCTGCCAGACTGATGTTAATCTGTAGCTTCTTGAAAGTTTCAAGAAATTTGTGAAACTTCCAAGTGTCCTGCGGCTTCTTCACTCTGTGTGGGAATAGCACCTTTGGCACAAAAGGAGGTGGTGGAGGTGGTTTAGCAACTACCTTTTCAGGCTCGCCACCCTCACACTGTTCCTTTTCCGCCTCAACTGTAGCACGTCCTGCATATGGATCATCCAGTGCTTTCCCACTTCTCAACTCAATAGCCTTGAGATGCTCTCTGGGGTTTTCCTCAGTAGTGGATGGTAAACCCCCCTGACTTCTGCTTTGCAGTGCTTTAGCCATCTGCTGATTTTTCACCTCAAGGTTATGAATTGTGGCAGCATGATTTTTAAATGTTTGCTGCGTCTCGGCATCCTTCTTCATCATCATCTCCATCAATTTATCAAACTTGTTGTATTGCTCTCTTTGTTGGAAGCCAGGTGGATGCTGCGGTCGGTTGTTCTGATGTTGGAAATTCCCCTGATTCTGAAAGTTCCCTTGATTCTGGAAGTTGCCCTGATTGTGTTGTGGCCTCTGTCCGCCCTGAAAGCTCGGACCTGCTTGATTGTTGGCATTACCCCCATTGTCCTTCCATGAGAAATTCGGGTGATTCCTCCATCCTGGGTTGTAAGTGGAAGCGTATGGATCATTGCCCTGTCTTTACCCTCCCACGAAATTGACTTGATCATTGTTAGGCTGACTCCATACAGAACATTCATTCGACATATGACCATGCTCCCCACATACCTTGCAGTTACTCTGAATGGCAGCTACACTGTTAATATTAACTCCTGCAGCCTGCCGTGTAAGAAAATCTACTTGATTTTGCAGTGCTGCAGTCTTCGATTTTAAAGCCTCCATTGCAGAATCAACAGTAACTGCCATAACTCCTCTCTGCGCAGGTGCCTTCACCCTTTCAGATGGCCAAAAACAGCTATTTACTGCCATCTCATCTAACAGATCGAATGCTTCATCCGCCGTTTTTCTCATCAGAGACCCTCCTGCGCCTGCGTCAATAGTGCTTCTCCCCAGTTCAGTTGCTCCATTATAAAAGGTTTGGATCAGATTCTCCCAAGTGATGTTATGATGCGGAACTTGCCTCTACATCTCCTTATAGCGCTCCCACGCTTCATGAACCGATTCCCCATCAAGTTGCTGATAGAGCATAATATCCCTTGTCAGCTTTGCAGTCTTTGCCATGGAGAAATGCTTGTGCAAGAAAGCTTTCGCCAAATCTGACCAAGTGTTAATGCCTGCGCTAGGTAGAGCGTAAAGCCATTGTTTCGCCTTATCCCTCAGAGAAAATGGGAAAAGGCGTAACCACACTTCGTCGTCAGTCATGTTGTCCATCTTGAATGTGCCACATACTTCCAAGAAGTTTGCAAGATGTGCGTTAGGATCTTCCCTAGGTAGCCCATAGAACTGGCAGTTATCCTTCAACAACTGAATGACACTCGTTTTGATCTCATAATGGGTAGTTGGCACAGGATGTGCAAAATAGCCATGGGTGCTGTTTCCCACATTCGGCTGAAATATCTCCATTAGTGTTTTCACTCGAGGCCCTTCATTGTTCTGTCCTTGTGCATTCTGCGGATTCTACTGATTTTGATTCTGCGGGATCACTCGGTTATCACCCGCATTGTTGAATCCAGGAGGAGCATCATTTTCGTTCTCCATATTAAGATTCCTTTGAGTTGAGTGTGTTGCTTTTCTGACACTGCGCTCAAAGGTAGTGAGGTCTTGTTGAAACGGTTCTAGCGGTAGTCCTTTGCGTCGTGTATTATGCATACACTAAGAGAAGGGTACCTGAAACAACAAAATCAACAAACCACACGCGTAAAACAAGAAAAATAAAGACTAAAACAAGTCAAGCAATCTCAACTTAGTTGTTAAAGAAAAACTTTCCCCGGCAACGGCGCCAAAAACTTGTTGGTAAAAATACGCAAGCGTACGTAGCCAACTTGTAATACAGACTATGAAGTCCGGATATCGTACCCACAGAGAAAACTCTAAAGACAACTAGTTAAGAAACTTGATTAGAATAGCCGAAAAGATAATTTTTGTTGGTTTTCTAAATTAAAAGACAAATATTGATAAATGTAGATTTAAAGTAAACTAAAGCTGTAATTCAAATGGTGTTTTAACAATAATGGGAAAAACAGGGATTATTAATCTTCGTTATGCTGTTTACTTGATTCGGGTTATGGATTGTATTGTTCTGATGAGCTTCGAACTAATCTAAGGCACCTAAAATTCTCTCTCGAGCAATTACATGCAAAAGTATTAAACTCACTAATGCTAGGTTAATTATTCACTCTCGCACAATTAACTCTTGCGTTCTTAATTATATTGTTCTATTCCAGTTTTACTCTCTCGAGCTAAAACTAAAACAAATGGCATAGACTAAGTGATCAATTTAGGCTAAACGTTAAGCACAATAATTAAAACCCATCAAGAACAAAAACCCATAAATCCAATTCAATTAGACAGACATAATTGCGATTAATAATCCCCAATGAAGGGTTTAGCTAGACATAATAATGAAATAACTAAAAACAATAAGTGAAGAATTCATTCTATGATTAAATAAAATACTGAATATAAATTTGATGTCAATCGTACCTTGTTCGAAGTAAACTAATAATAATTGCAGTAGAAAATAATAATCAACGATGAATCCAATTGCGAAAACGAATAGAAAACTAAGAACTAGGGTTTGTTGTCTAATACCAAAAATTACGCGAACCCTATTACAATGACTAAGTCTCCTATTTATACGGCTCCCAATATTGCATATGTAGTTAGGTTGAGCGGTGATGAAATCCCAGAAATACCCTCGAAACTTGTTTAGAAATTGCTGACAAACAGGGGCATTTTTGTCCGATTAGAACCAATCCTGCGCGTAGTGTGCGTTCGCACATAAGGGAGTGTGCGAACGCACACTCTTCTTTTTCTTGGGAGTGTGCGAACGCACACTCCCTTTCTCTCATGGGGTGTGCGAACGCACACCCCTTGCCTTGGCCAATTCCTTTTCTTCTTTTCTATCCATCAACTTCTGTAACTCAAAATGAGCTCGTGAAGGCCTCGCACACTCCTTATGTGTTCGCATACTCATTAATTCTGCCTTGGAAAACTTCATTCTTGGCCCTTCAACTTTGCTCTCGTATCCTCTTTAATCCTTGACTTCTGAATTTCACCAAAAACACCCTGATTCTCGCCATAATTGCATATTTCACCTGAAACGCTCGAAATAATAATAAGACAATAAAACACCAATAAGACTAATCAAAATATGCAATTATCGAGTCAAAAACACACCTAAAAAGAGGAGTATTTCTACTCCTATCATCCATCCCACAAAGTTTTCAAGTGAGTATAATACTTAGTAACATAAGCATTATTATGCTTATATGTGTATATTTCCTGCTGCAAATCTCTTATCTTATAAGCATCATCCTAAGAGAATCTGTCTCTCAGGTCAATCCAAATTTCAAGAGCACTCTGAAGACATGATATACTCTCAGTAATATTATGAGCAACAACTCTATATAACCAAGACATAACCAGTGAATTACACCTTTCCCAAACAGAATCAGGATCATTCAAATCAGGAACAACAATAGAACCATCCACAAACTTAAATTTGTTCTTTGAAATTAATGCCATACGCATAGATCTATACCGGCTATGATAATTGCTTCCATTCAACAAATTAGAAACAAGAACAAGTGAGTAATTTTCACCTAGATGTACAAAATAGGGACTGGACATGGATTCTTCAGGTCTAACATGATGATTCGCCATCGATAATGATTCAAAAACACTCAATTAACAAAGATCAACAAGCTACGATGAACAATCAATCAATAACAATCAAAATCAATAAATGAAGATCAATCAAAGTACGAGCCTTAGCTCTGATACCATAACAAAATCTTGAGAAAAAGAAGATTTTTTATTAATCTTTAGAAAAAGGATTAATGTCATAAAAATTCACCAACTTTACACGTTTTCTCAATTTAATAACGTTCTTTAAAACTTCTCATAAAAATACACCAACTTTCATGTTTTTTCTCAAATTCATACACGGTGCTGACGTGTCACTCATTCATTGGTTAAAAATGACTTATACCTCAGCAAATTGCATCGATGAATGAGTGCCACGTCTGCACCACGTATTCATTTGAGAAAAAAATGAAAGTTGATGTATTTTTATGAGAAGTTTTAAATAACGTGATTAAATTGAGAAAACGTGTAAAGTTGGAGAATTTTTATGATGTTACCTTTAGAAAAATGAATACAATCTGATAAATCAGTTATTAACCTCTATTTATACTAGTTTTAAGACTTGTGAGCTAAGCTATCTAAAACACGTAACATTTCCATATGTTGAGAAAAATAAATGCTGCCAGGTCAGCTTAACTGAAGATCTTCATGCGACTCGAGTTTATGCCATCTACATGTTCAAGGAGAAGAATCAACTGCTGCCAGGTCAGCAATCTGCATAACAAATTTACATAACGACTTTGTAACAACTTCCCTAGAGCTATAATGTGATGTGTGCAGCACCAGAAATAAACATCATATCAACAATTTATCAACAAAAAAGAAGCAAATATTAATGAATCATTTGAAAAAACTTAATAATATCAAATACAAAATACATACAACAATAGACTAAAAAACCATCACTACAAGTTAAACAAAATTAACTATCCAAAATAAAATAAAATGAACCATATCTTCATTGATTTCTCGACCAAGACTTCTTCATGTCCATAAATTTCGATAGAAGCTTTTCTCTTCGCATCAGCAGCACTCTTGACAGTTTTCTTCTTAATTGATGATTTCTGTAACACAAAATGCATACACAATTTAATAAACAAAACAAAGCAAAGTAAAATTATATTCAACTATAAAAAAATAATAACAATGACAAAATCAACATAAAACAAGACATAAACACAGGTTAATACCTTCATAGTTTTATCAACACCACTATCATCATCCATCGGTTCAAACGACACTTTCCTTTTCGCAGCACCAACATAATTCTTTTTTTACTTGTTTATTGGCAGAAGTAGCTTCTTCACGACTATCTTCCTTATTTGTTTCAAAAAAAACATGCTTGGCTGGTTTTCTGGTGGCAATGGAAGAAGCTCCAGCCGTCTTTGAACGCTTCGAAGATCGAATAGCCGGCTTCACTACATTTTTAATAGTTTGTTACAACAGCTTTGGTTCTTCAATGTTTTTAACAACAACAGAAGCAGTACATTTCAGCCGACTTTGAATAATCATCAATTTGGTCAGCGTTGGTCTAGGCGATCTTTGAACCATCTCTGACATCTCTTTATCATTTTCAGATACACTAGGCTGCACAACGGTCTCCCCTTTTTCAACACTAGGAATTTATTGCGAAGCTTCCTCTTCACTATCTTCAGCTAATACCATTCCTTGAGACGATTCTACTACTTGAGTCGTTTCAACAGCGGAAACATCATCGGTATGCTGAGAGTGGGCGTCTTCGCCAACATTGTCACACTTCGACATTTCAAAATGAGTATCGACCGATGACTTGCTTCTTTCTAGTCTATGGCCAACAGACTTAAATCTCATTTCAACAAACAATTAACAAAAGCCTGCGAAATTACAATTCAAACACAAATCATTACAAAACATATTACAAAACATGACATAAACATTTCAATAAAACAAATATGAAAAAAATAAATATTAACATATCAAAAACAAAATCTAAATCAGTTTACAAAACAAAATCAGCTTAAAATTAAAAAACCTAAATCATATACAAAAATCAGTTTAATTATTAAGTTCAAAATAAAATTACAAACCTAAATCATATAAAAACCTAAATTAAATTAAGAACAACTACAATTAACACAAAATGAATAATCAAAATTAAATTTCAAATATTAAATTACAAATGCAAGTATCTATAAGAATAGAGGACAAAAAATTAAAAAAAATCACGACAATTACATGTATTTAACAAGAAACAGATCACGAAATGGAATAACAGAGATGAAACAATGAGCACGAAGTGGCGAAAAATCATGGAGTATAACGCCTGAAATGATAGAGAAGAAAGAGAGAAGAAACCGTCAATTTTGAGAAGAAAATAAGAATAATATGATTTTTGTTTTTGAAAAACTGGGTAAGATAAAATTGAATGAAGTGTAAAAATGGAGAATAGATCATATAAATGTAAATGGACCACCATTTACCGTAGAGAAATTTAGGAAAAATACTTTAATTTTTAAAATATTTATAAATTCTACCTCACGCATGAAAAGTTAGAAAGAATACTCTTTGTTTTTTAGCTCTTTATATCTTTACTCTAGGAAGTTATTTTTATTATTTTAATACCTAAATCTTTAAAGAAAATACACCAAATTTTTATAACTTTTATCATTTTACTCTCAGTCTCTGTTCTTGTCTTCTTCGCCAAATCTGCAACCTTAATTTTCAAATTTTCTATCAATCCTCCATTTTTCTTTCAAAGTCTCAATTATTCATATTATTCACACGGTTAGATTTTTTTTTCCGAACATGATTCATTTCTTCAGGTTCCTTGGCGCCATAAACTCATCGGCGGTGACCACCACAAAGACGACAGAACAACAACAATAACAACAATCAGCTACTTTAGACTCATATTTTGTGATACAAATGTAATATCCCGTATTTTTGAATTTTTTTTTTTAAATTTTTAATTTTATTTTTTTTACATTTTAAACTTTCCACTCTTTTATGTGGCCCATTTAATTGGTAGAAGGCTATACTTATGAAGCCCATGTAAGTTGGTCTTATTCTATACTTATGAAGCCCATTTAAGTTGGTCTTATTCTTCAATTTAGGAAACAGTAGGAACAACTACTGCAACGTCTCTTCTTTCCGTTCCTTAAGTAATTAAGATACGTTTTAACATCTAATTTCACTCTTTTGTTTTTAATCAAACCCTGGCCGTCACTTGCATCTTAAATCTTCTGAAAATCATCGCTGAATCTCCCTATCTTTGCTTGAGTAAATCGGTAAGTATTCTCATTCATATTTCAGTTTATGCTTCAAATCGATACTTCCGTTCTTAATCGATATCTCTTTCATTTCATAGAATTAGGATCCGTCTCGTCTCAGTTGTAGTAGACATAGCCCTATTCATTCCCAAAGCTTCAGAATCGAGATAGGTATGTTATTCTATTTGTTTGAGCCATCGTCGTTTTACTGTTTTCTTGTTGTTTCCTTCGGTTGTCCTTCTATATTTTTTTTCCGATTGTGATTTTTTTGCTTTTGTTGTGATTTTGGTGTTTGATGATTATAATCTCCTGTGTTATTTAGTGGTTAGTTTAATTGCCTTCTTGAATCGATCTTAGTATGATTGTTTTGTTTACGTTGTTCATAGTTTAAGTTATGCCAATGCTTGAGTATTTTTTTATTTCGGTTAATGTGCTGTGTTGAATTCATGTGTCTTACTTTGATGATGATGGTGAGCGGGAATAGTATTGTTTTAAAAGTGTGCCTTATTTTGTCCACTGATTTATTGGACAGTTTGTTTAATGGGTTGAATAATTAGTGGGTTACATTCTTGCATGCTTTTATTATTGATTCACGTAATAAGTGTTTGCCATATTCAAATAATGGTATGGCTCATTTACCTTTAAGTTCCTTAAATTGTTTATAATCTCATGATTAGTTGGTTTTTGTTTTGTTCAATCAAAGTTTTGAGTTGGTTATTTTTCAATTTAAAATTAAACTTTTGATTATCGTTTAGATCATTAAAAAAATGTTAATTATTTTAAATCTGAAAATAATGTTAGTATCGATTATAATTTAATTTATTTTTGACTATTATATTTTGGAAATAATATATATATTATAATCTTCTATCGTATAATTACTTAGGTAATTATTATATGTTTTAATTATTGACTCGGCGTGCCAATTTGGCTAAATTACGTTCTAACCCTTAAATTTATATTGTAAGTTTTAAAACATTTTCTTAACTTATTTTAGTTAAGTATCTCGGTTGTAACTTGGGTTACTTAAATTTAAAGCTATTGAGTTCCGTTTTAATTATAAATTATTATTTTATCAAAATCGTTATTTTGAGAATTGTAAATTATGGTTTATATTTTGGATAAAATATTTGGGTCGGGCTAGACTTGGGTCGCCCGACATGTGAGGTTAGCTTGGTAGTTATTGGTAACTCGGCTAACCCACTAATTGGAAATTAAATTGACTTATTATTTAATAAATATTTAAACGGATTTTAAAGCGGGAATTCAATAGACGTGATTGTTTTTGGCTTTATTATTATTTGAGTTTTATGTTTACTCTGACTTAACTTTGCATTGACTTGTCGTATGTGCCAGTCCTATGTGGTGTCTAGTACTCTTTAGAGTTAGGGTCTGATTTTAATTATGATTTTAATATTTTATTTAGACCCGTCGACTGTTCGTACTTCAGAGGCGAACCAGAATTAGATTGCTTGTCAGGATCACGTGGATTTAGCAAGCTGTGAGTTTATATCTCTATTTACCTCTTTATTAAGCAAATGTTGTATTTTGTATATTTAGATGTATAAACAGCTTTCGAACTGTTTTTCGGCATTGTGGATTTGATTTGGAACGTGCTACTCGATGGGCATCATCGGGACTGCGTGCGCACCGGTAATGATTATGGTATTGAGGTAGGTTTGAGATACGTCTCACCTTAGTGAGGGCACCGGTGGAAGATACGTCTCCTGGGCTCACTATTTTATTAAGTGATAGTCGGGGATCGGTTATTGAGATACGTCTCACCGACACGACAATGGATTTAGAATTGTGGTTTAGGGTTTCATTGATAATCCATAATGAAATTGTTTTATTAAACGTTTTTAAAGGTTTTCTACTTAATAAATGTAAATGGTTATATAAACTCTACTCAGTAAATCTGACCCCGTTGTTTTCCCAAATTTTCCAGGTTTATGATTTGAGCATTTTTCAATCTCCGTTTCTTCATTCACGGAGGTTCTTTATTTATTTCAGAATAAGAGAGTCGAACTATTTTAACTCTTAGACCGCAGTAGTAGTATTGGATTATTTATGTTTTAGTCTTATACTTATATTTTTAGACTTTTGTTTGTTGATATAGTTCAACTATAATTTTATCAGCTTTGGCATGATTACAGTAATTATGGTATTTATATTATATTGCCATACTGTTGGAGTCATAATTTTAAATAAGTATACTTTCAATAAATGCTGTTTATCTGTACTGATAGATTAGGCTGAAGTCTCGGTTGCCCCCGAGCATGTGGTTTTCTGCAGGTACATTGTTTTAAATGTTATAAATGGGTTATCCGCAAGGCTAGCTACGGGTTTTGTTACAACCATACCCATACCCTAGCGCCGGTCACGATTCATGAAAATGGGTCGTGACAACAAATGGCTATTCTCTACACTAATTTGTGTTTTAGGGGCTAATAGTTGTAGCTCGGTGCGTGTGGCTTCGCCGTTTTTCTTCCACTGCAAACTCACGCGGCGGAGCAACTGCAGACAAATGATTAAAGAAGAAGATACTCCAGTCACTTACTAAATATAAAATTGGAGGTTTCATTTCATTTATTTTATGGTGATTTGGTTCAATTTGTGGTACAGTTTCTTGCCGATCTCGCATCTGGGTAAGTTCTTTTTTTTTTTGCTTTCTGTTCTTTCATGTCAGTTTGGTTTAATCCTTTTTTTTCTTCTCTTGTTTGTATATGGTGTTACTTTAGATTCAAACTAAAGTTTAAAATTTTGAATCATGTAGTGATAAGGTAAATTACCACTGAATGAATGTGGATGTCGATAAATGTTTTTGGGATTTTTTAGTATTTGTTATTTTTAGTTATTAAACTAAGCATCTTTTCTCTGTTTAATCTTGCAGGCATGAAAATGGGATTGAAATAAATGTATGAAAGACTGAATGACTCAAAGTGTTTTGAGGGAGAGTAGTGGCCAAACTTTGGAGTTCAAGCATATATATGAAATTGCATGCTTGGAAAATTTGACATGTAAGCAGCTCCTTTCAAATATATTTTGAAAGTGTACTGGTGTGATATACTAATAGCTTTTAAGCGGAGTTTTATAACCTCATACTTATGTATATTATGAAAATTATGCGGCTCTTGTAATAATATTTTAGGTTAATTATCTTTTGATAATTATGAAAAATTAGTGAGATTATAATGAAAATCTTGTGAATATTATGACAAAATTATGATAATGCTATGAAAATGATATGATAATATTATGATAAATTATGTAAAATAATTTTTTATAATAAAATTATGATAAAATTATAATAATTATTCAAGTATTATTTGGTATTTTTTATTTTTTATTTTTTTTGAAATTCAAAACATTTATTTTTTATTTTGAATATTACATGAAGTAATGGAGATTCAAGTGGAAATTTTATTTTGCTTAAATTTAAATATTTATTTTATTTTACTACTTTTTTAATTTTTTAATTGAAACATTTATAGAGCAGATATAAGCTCCATTTTCAAAGAAAATTCAAAAAAAGAAAAGATGAGGATTATTTAAGAAAGAGACGAAAAAAAGTAGATGTTGTCAATGTAGTTTCAAAACTTCGGACTAAATATTACATGCAGCACCTAACACTTTTTAAATAAACAAGCTTAATTTAGAATACAATCAATAAAAGACATTTATAAGTTCTAAAACATTAATTATCTATTTATGAATAAATATATTTCTTTAAAATAAACTAAAAGTAGCGAAGAGGGTGATTACTTATAAAATGTACTAGAATTACTTTACGTATTACGCACGTAACCCGTAATATGATAAGTATTATTATATATATCTGATATATTTGTGATTTATATTTGATACATCGTTTCTACATATCTGATACATCTCCGATACATATTTGATACATATTCGGCCGTTCAAACTCCTTTTTCTATTTTTTTATCGATTAAATTAAATCAACCGACTAATTCGATCGGCTTGTTTTTATTTTTTAAAGTTTTATATATTTAATTTATATTTAAAAATATAAATATGTTACTTTGTTTTTTTTTTTTAAATATAATTCAGATTTCGTGATTAAAAAATAAATACTTCTCCGATACATATTTGATACATCTCCGATACATATTTGATACATCTCCGATACATATTTGATGCATCTCCGATACATATTTTATTACTAATTTATCTTTTACAAAATCTTTAGATCGAGAAAGTGAATTATATGTAGTAAATTGGAGTTTAATTAACCGAATTAATTAAACTTTTTAATTTTTATCTTTAATTTTTATCGATTTAATTGAATCAACCGACTAATTCGATAGGTTGATTTATATATTTCTACATTTTCCGATACATATTTTATACATGATAGATACATTTTTAAAATGTACTTTATAGATATATCATGATAAATATTTATACATGATAGATACATCATAATATATAATTATACATGGCATAAAAATTAAATAATTTATAAAAATTATATTATTTGTGTATTTATGTATTTTTAAAATTTAATAAATTTAAGTTTTTAGAATTAAAAGTAATATTATTTTTAAAATTTATGTTATATAAATGAATTATTTAGATATATGGTGTGTGTGTGTATGAGAAAGGGGGACCACGTGGCCAGAGGGAGAGAGAAAGAGAGAAAGAGAAACACATGAGAGAGAAAAAAGGGGATCACGTGGAGAGAGAAAGAGAGAAAGGAAACACATGAGAGAGAAAAGGGGACCACGTGGGAAAGAGAAAAAGGGACCACATGTCTTCTTCTTATTGGGATGGCATGAATGTAAAGTTTTGGTGTTTTGTGGTATGAATGTAAAATAAATGAGTTAAATGGTAATTAGTGTAATTGGAGGCCAATTTTTGGCATTTTTGTTGTTTTCTCATAAAACTATGAAAATATCATGATATTATTATGATAAAATCATGATAATGTTATGCAAATATAATATTACCATATGAAAAGATGTTGATAACGTTATAAAATAAATTTAATTAAATTTCTATAGTAAAACATTATTATAATGTTATAATAAGGTTATGATGAGATAATACTAATATTATAATACTATAATAAAAATCTTACCATAATGTCTGCATAATTTACATAAAAAAATTTACATGATAAGATTAGCGATAAAGTTATAATCACTGATCCTAAATTATATAAACATCATTTAAATCATCTTAGAGCAGTAGGTATATCAATTTAAAACATTTAATTGATTACAACACTTGAAAACCATAAATTCATCATTTAACGCCATCATAATATTCTGATAAATTTATGATTATATTATGATACAATTATGATAATATTATAATAAGATAAGATTATGATAACCTTATATGATAATATGATATAGTTATGATAATATTATGATAAGGTCAATGATAGAATTATAATAATATGATAATATTAAGATACGATCATGATAGAATTATGATAAAATTATGATAATAGTATATTATAATAGTATGATAATATTATGATAAAGTTATGATAATACAATGATAAAGTGATGAATATTGTTATGATAATGTTATGAGAAAGTTACAAAATGATTAATTAGATTTCTTGCAATTTTCAAATATTCATAAATTAAGTGAGTTAACGGCAATGAGAAACAAGAAAGATTATAAAAAAGTAAAAAATATTATTTAATTTTGCGTAAATTATATAAAAGAATTTATTATAAGTTTATGATAATATTATGATAAAATTACGATAATATTGTTATAATACTCCCTCCGTCCCATTTTATTTTTCCACTTTCTAATTTCATACATATTAAGAAAACTTTAATTACTAACAATTCTTCCCTTTGTACCCTTTGTGATTATTGAGTTAATTAAGAATTACTATATTAGAAAAGAAATAATCATTAAATTTTTGCATTAAAAATGTAAGATAGTCAAACATATGTATTTATGGTACAGATATTCTATAAATTATATCCATTTATATTAAGGGTAAAAGAGGAACATATGTGTATATAATACAAATGTGACAATCATTTTGGGACATATAAATATAGAATAGTGGACAAATAAAATAGGACGGAGGGAGTATTACGATAATATTATAACAATATTATCATAAATTTATCATAAGTTTATGATAATATTGTTATAATGTAATGATAAGGTTATGATAAGATTGTTATAATATTATGACAAGCTTATGATGAAGTTATGATAAAATTATAATAATGTAATGATAATATTATGATAAAGTTATGATAATATTTCATGATAATATTTTATGATAATATAATGATAATTTAATGCTATGATTATGATAATATAATGATAATTTAATAATAATATAATGATAACATTATGATAATATAATGATAATTTAATGATAATATAATGCTATAGTTATGATAATATAATGATACTTAATGATAATATAATGATAAAATTATGATAATATTTAATGATATTATAATGATAATATTATGATAATGTAATGATAATATTATGGTAAGGTTATGATAAAGTACGTAAAATAAATTTACAACATCGTGATAAAGTTATGATCAAATTATGATAAGGTTATAATAATGTAATGATAAAATTATGATAATAATTTATGATAAAAATATGATAATATTTTATGATAAAATTATGATAATATTTTATGATAATATTATGATAAGGTTATGATAAAGTATATAAATTAAATAAAAATAATTATGCAAAAATTATGACAAGGTTATCATAATATTTTGACAATATTATGATAAATTTATAACATGGTTATAATAAAGTACGTAAAATAGATTTGAATAATAAGATGATGATAATATTATAATACTTTAATGAAACTAATTTTGTATAAATCATGTAAAATAAAGTATGCAAAAATTATGATAAGGTAATGATAATATAATGATAATATAATGATAATATTATAATTTTATGATATGATAAAAAATATTGATAATATTATGACAAGGTTTTGAAAAGATTATGACGAGATTGTACAAAAATATGTAATATTATTTTGCAAAATAATATTATGATAAAACTATAATAAAATACGTAAAATAATTTTTTATAATAAGATTATAATAAAATACGTAATAATTTTTAAAATAGTAGACATATTATAGAATCAATAGAAACAATTAATCTTTCAAATAAGATAATTATATTTATAATTAATAAAAAGATTTGAAAATTCTTTAAAATTATATTATAAAAATATTCATTTAAGAACTGTTAAACTTGCTTAAAATTGAATTATTGTGAAAATTGAAAATAAAATAAATATTTGACATGCAAAAGAAAAAATATAAAAAAATTAAAAGAACGAGTAAAAATGGAAAAATTGATTGAAAATGGAAACAATATGCAGCATGTCACTTAAATGCATGAAAGAGAGAAAGAAAAAGAAAAAAAGAAAAAGAGGAAAGAAAGAAAGAAAAGGAGGGACCTGACACATACGTCAGACATCTACTTCTACTATATATATATAAAGCAGGACATTTTCTCCCTTTGATTGACACTTGGCACTGCCACATTCATTCTACAATTTTTTTCTTTTTAATTGTTATAAACTTTATAAAATTGTCAATTTATAATTGCATTCTTTAATTAAATGAAAATCAACCACATTAAATGGTAATCAAATTAGACTTGATTTGATTTTTCTATGGTAAAAATAAAATCACATCAAAACAAAATCTATAAATATAAACGTCTAATATAAGAGATTTGAATAGAGATTTTTATGGTAACTTAACAATTATTTAGGTAATAATATCAATATTAAATTGCTAATAAAGATGTTAAAAATACACATTTTTCCTTGTATTTTTAATCTTCACATTAATTCTCTCATTTTTAATAATGTTTTGCTATAGAAATAGACATTCAATCACATTAAATGGCAATCAAATCAAATTTGATTAATTTTTCTATGGTAATATCAAATTAAAATAGATGCTATAAAAAATGCCTAATAAAAAAAGAGATTTTCATGGTAAGTTAACAGTTATTAAGGTAAAAATACCAATATCAATTTGCTAACAAAAATGTTAAAAAATGGTTTTAATTTTATAAGAGAGATTTAAAAAATTATCTCCATGATTTGTGATTTAATTTAAATAAAATATTACTATTTTAATGTTTTGATTATTTTTGTTCATTGACTTGATTTTCACATTTAACACCTATTTAAAGAAATAAAAAAGTTAACAAACACTATTGAATAAGGTAACAACAATAAAATATGTTATTCCTACTAAAAACGTTAGCTAACTAAAAGAGATTTTGTAATAAATTAACAATATATAAAGTAACAGCCAATAAAATTTAATAGCTAAAACAACGTTAGGAATCTTAAGGTAATAGTAAAAAATAAGAGATTTGAAAAGACTTTTTTGAAGCAACTTAGTAGTAAATAGAGTAACAGTCAAAAATATTGAATAGGTAATAAAAACGTTGGAAATTAATGTAATGGCATAAAATATTTCTATTTAAGCTCATGTTGTAGTTTCAAGTTTGTTCATACACATCTATATTTGCCATTTTTTGTAAGGTCAGTTGCTATTTGACCGAAAATATTTGTTGATATTCTTTAGAAATTATTATGTTTCTTGCTTTGATTGGAAGAATGTAAAAATGATGGAAATGGTCATTTTAAATTGCTTTCGAGTTTCGACCTATGAGTTTAGGAGCTATTTGCGGGAGGATTTCGACAACAATCAACTAAACTTCCTTTCTTTTTTATTTAATCATAACTGAGGTTTTTTTGTGATCAGTTTTAAGAATGTCCCTTGGTGTATTTCATGTATTATATTTTTAATTAATTTTTACATATATTTTATTGATAATATGTTCTATAAATTACAAACTTTTTCAAGGAAGTGCTCCGCACAATTGCATATGCTATCTTACTAAAAGTGGTGCTGCAATGGGAATTTTTTTGCCAAGATTGAAGGAAGAGTTGCAAGAATATATAAGTTGTCGCTTCAAATATAAAATTGGCATTACCTTCCTGCTAGATATGTTAATTGTTCTCGCATTATAAGCTTTTATATTAGAGATGCTAATAATAATTTACTTTTATTTATGTAATTTTAATGGGTTCAATAAAGCGCAAGCTATTTTTTTAGGGTTGATTGAGAGAAGGTTGTTGTAATTGATCGAGCACTGCCAAGTATTATTTTTTCAATGATTTACTTGCCAAATATTGATACCTGATACAAGTCAGGCGATAAGATAATGGTGCTCCGACATATTTCAGTGATAAGCATTTTAATTTTAATTTTTTAATTTTGTACTATTTTTTTATTTGATTGCTTTAAATTTGGAAATATGTACCAAATATGCTACCATAAAATTCTTTAATTTGAAATTTGTTTCCTCCTAAATTTACATTGACAATCAACTTTTTAATTATTAAATGATAGTTCTATTTTTTATTTACATATAATACTATTTTTTTAGAGAAGTAATGGCTAAAGAAGTGAAGGACCATGACTTGAAATGTCAAAAACATAGATTTGATTTGTTTTCACTTTGGAAACTTGATTTTACGTCTTGGAATAATCGTTTATTATAACATGTAATATTTAAAAAAATGATTTAAAAAGTTATCATTTTAAAAATAAAAAAATTAACCATCTTATGCTAATTATCATTTTAAATACAAATATATGCCAATTTTGGATATGAATATTGTTAAAAGAATAATCAGGGAGAGTGATTTGGAGGATAATATAGCTAATGATGTTTATTTAATTAAATCTATGTTTTTGACATTTCGAGTCATGGTCCTTCACTTCTTTATCTATTTTTTTTTTGATAATTACTTTATCTATTACTTTTCTTAGAAATAGTATTATAAATATATTATTGTCTTAATTAGTATAGTAAAATTTGGTTGATATTTTTAATTTGGTAACAGTTTGTTTTCAAAATTCCTGTAACATTCTATAAATATTATTTTCTTTTAAATTGCTATAATATTTTTTTGAATTATTATAGTAAAATTGGTAAATTTAATGTGTTAAATTGTTACATCGTTTCTTTTTATTTCATATGAAAAAATTGGTCAAATTTAATGTAGAAATTAATTTGTTAATCTAATTTGATAAAGTTATGAATGTTTTGTTATTATTCGTTTTATTGTGTTATATTAATTGAGTGTTTAGAACAAAAAGGAAAAATTAGTAATAATTCATATTCAAAGATAGGATTAATTAAATTAAACCAATATTATAGTTGATTGATACTTTATAATCTAATTAGTTATTATATATTTTCTAACTGTTGCATTATTTTTTTTATTTAGTATGATAAATTTAGTCCAATGTAATAGATAGATTTGTTTGACTTTGCTTAATAAAAAATATTATTCAATATAACTTATTATATGTTTAAAAAATTAAAAAATTATAGATAATAAATATGGTTTGACATAATTATTGATAATTTGTGACTTTATATTAAATGTTTCACACATTTGGTTACAAATTTACAATTAATTTGATAACTTTACTTATTCTGATTTTTTGATTGATTAAGTTTATTTTTATAAGATTCAAAATACAAAGGAATAAGAAAATTAATTTCAGCTTTATGACAGCCATTACTTAGTTCATTATTTTTAATATGTCATTAATATAAAAAATTCTTTTGAATTGCCCATAAATCACTATTATAGTAATTATTAATGTCGATCATTTCTTATCAGTTATCACTATCACTTACTATTTTTAATAAAAATATTTTTAGAACTTGAATTTGAATATATTATCTTTCGAACAACAAAAAAAATGATAAAAAAATCATCAAAAGCAAATAGAAAAATATCTAAAAGCAAAAGAAAATAATTTTTTTCTATTCTTTTGTTGGAATTCAAAAAGTGTAATGTGCATTAATGAGGGTAAATTATAAGCATTAGATTTCTTAAGATTTGATAAAAAAAAAATTCTTATCAATCTTTTTAAAATATTAATAATCGGTCAATAAAAAATATTATAAATCTATATATGATTTGACAATTATGCATAACATTTGTTATTATCTAATAAAAAATATAAAAATTGAGGACGATTGGTAAAAAAAAATAATTAAAAAAAATAGTATTTGTTTATATTTAATGTCATATTAAAAAATATATAGTATATTATATAAATTAAAAATAAATTAATAAAATCATGATTTTTTTAGAATATTAATATGCAATTTTTATATTAAATTTTTTTATCTGTTTATATTGTAGAAAATTTGTAATACATAGATATGTTTGTGTCTCTAAATATGTAAAATATGTAGTAATTAAAAATTTATATATTATATATAGTATTTTTATAATTATTAATTAGATTTTTTTAATTAAAATCAATAAAAAATTTAAATAAAAACCGTGCAACGCGCGGGCCTAACGCTAGTGTGATATATAATAAGAGTAAAATCATAAATTTTTTTACATGGGAGAGTAAAAATATCAAATTAATAAAATTGTGATGTGATTTTGCTAAATTTTCCGTGTTGAAGTA
Organism: Mercurialis annua; assembly: GCF_937616625.2. Lineage (NCBI taxonomy): Eukaryota > Viridiplantae > Streptophyta > Magnoliopsida > Malpighiales > Euphorbiaceae > Mercurialis > Mercurialis annua. The sequence continues at coordinate 47,905,904 of NC_065570.1, read as the reverse complement.
CAAAATCATATTATGTTTTTATTTTAGGTAAATTTCTAAATTTCCCTTTACCGTATTCTGCATAAAAAGCCCTTACCAAAAGAGTAGATGGATATTTGGGCTGGGCTTGTAATTCTAGTCTATCAAATCCAAACGACACAGTATTTCACCAACGACACCTCGTCAACGTCTTAACCCGAGTGCGGTGATCTAGCCACAGAGAAATTCAATACAGATTCAGAGGAAGATGGGTTTGTTAATATTGTGTGTTGTTGTATTATTACCAATTGTATCATCACAACTGAGCTCAAGAGAATGTGAGAATCTAGGTTTTACAGGACTTGCTCTTTGTTCTGATTGCAATACTTTCGCTGAGTATGTCAAAAATCAAGGTAATACTTTATATAGGGTTTTCAGTATGTTCATCAATTATGATTTCGGTTTTGTTAATTTGATTTACTTTATGCTCTTTGATTGCCTTCGTAACTCATACGTTCCCTAATTTGCACTACTTTTATAGTTTTAATAATGTATATAGTAGTTAAGCTCAAATTGTATACTAATTAAGATTAGGATTTTTAAATTTGGATACCGTGAAAATTGAGCCGAGTTGAGCTAAGCATGGGCGCCTTGTGCATTAGATTGATGTTTGAGTCTGAAAAATAAAGCTTGATGGAGTTGATTTGGGTTTCAAATCTCAATTTTTTGAGTCACGAGCTTGGCATTGTATTGAAATGGAGTAATCTCGGTTACGCCATATTTGAAAGTCTTGGCATTGATTAAGTTAAACCCATTTTGGGGTCCTAAACTATACGATTTTGGTTTATCTGGTCCCTCATCTTCTATATTGCCTTCTCCGTTCCTTAAACTTCTAGTTTTTGGTCAATTGGGTCCTTAAACTTCTTTTTTATTTTTGGTCAATTGAGTCCTTTAACTTCTATTTTTTGGTCAATTGGGTCCTTAAACTTTTACCCTTTTCAGCAGTCGAATCCTTCTACAGTCCCTTAAAAAGACCTAATTGACCAAAAAATAAAAGTTTAGGGGCTAGAGAAGACAAATTAGAAAATGAGGGACCAAATAACAAACACTTCTCCCAATGCGTCACTTAACAAACACTTCATCCCTGATTGTGGATGAAATACTGACCTACTTTAGTTATGATGACAAATAATTAATTTATATATCAATTTTCTATTATTGCATTTTCAAATAGGAGTGCCTGATTTGTGTGTATTCCCTACAAACAATTTTTTTTTGAGTTAATGCCTGCATGAATCCTTTGTACCTAAGGATAAAGATGTTTCTTGCTTTGCACTTCAATAACTTAGCATTGCATAAGATTTAGCTATCATCCATGAGGATCCCAACATAGTACTTTCTACTTCTAATAAGTTTTGAACTAGATTTGAATCATTTTCGACAAGTCTATAATTAGTGATTCCATTTTGCTCTGCGGGCTTACCCATTCTGAATGCATATTCTTGGATGCAAGTACAAAATAGAACACAAATTACAAGCATTGCTTTTATCAATGCACTTGATCATGGCAGTCTATTGCATTACTCATCTCTTTCATTTGGTGAAATTTATGCTCCAAATCAGTAAGCCTGAAAAGGGGTTTTCCTTCTCCTGTGCAGATTTTTCAGACTGGCTGTTAGAATTAGTTTGTACAATTAGATGAATGAACTTTCCAAGTTGATAGGTAGCACGGAAACGGAAACGGGAAACGGAAACGATACGAAACAGACACGGGGAAACGAAAGTTTTTCAAAATGAAGGACACGAAACGTGGGGGAAACGTGTAAATAACAAAAATTTAGGGATATATTTATAAAAATATTATTTAAATATTTATGATAATTAACAAAATAATTCAATTTAATGTACTAAATATTTAAAATTTTATAAATATATAAAAAATATAATACAATTCAACACAAATAAGTATATTTGTTGTATTGTGGGCAATGCGAATGTAAAATTTATGGGTAACTAGTTAGATTTTTTTATTTGTGGGTAATAATTTTAAATTTTTTACAAATTTTAATTTTTATTATTTACAGAAACGGCCCGAAACGTTTCGTACGGGTGTCCAAGAGTTTCCGGTTTCCGAAACGTTTCCGAAACAGGAAACGCAATTTTATCGAAGTTTCCGTGCTTCTTAGCCAAGTTCTGTGTCGGCATTAATTGCATGAAATATACTAAGGTTTATAAAGAGGCTTTCTTTTCATTCTTTAGATTTTATAACTTACTATATCCATATAGTTAAGAATCATCCACTGCGTATTTTGTTTGAACTCGTCTAGTTCTAACTTACATTGACATGAAGTACATCATGCAGCAGCTCGCTTCAAGCAAGACATTTATCTAGCAGACATGTTCGTGTGTTGAGAAACATTTGATTGTTAGACTTCTAAAATAATTCTGATTGCAAATTGGCTGAAAACTAATTGACACGGCCGAAGTGTTATAGACTTTATTTAAGTTCACAAATGATTGGATGATAAGCTTACGATACAGACTCAAACTTCTTGGTAGAAATAAATGTCAAAGTATCTTATATTTCTACTAGACTAAAGTTTATTCATGAAGACAATATGTCTAAGTTCAAAGTTATAATTGCAGAGTTAGTGTCTGACTGTTTGAAGTGTTGCACTGAGGACTCTGATGACTCCATGAGCAAGGTGCGTATCATGTTGCCCTGCAACAGTTATAATTTTTAAGCTCAAATTTCTGTTCTGAATTATAGATAATCTCTATTTTTCACTTATGTCTTACCGGGTTAAAATATTACTTAAATTTTAGCTGGAAAGATCCACAGTTGGATTTGAGTTTGGATGTGGGAATACTGGTCAACGTCTCTTCATTTTGTCATGTGATTAATTTTTTTAACCTGTTTAAACTTGCATTTTCAAGAATTTCAGTTGAACACTTTAATTAAACTAAGCATGGCAGCTAAAATTTCTTTCCTCTTTTCACATCACATAATGCTGTATGGTTCATAAGCGTATTTTCTTGATTATAATCATTTTCTGAAAGGCTGTTTAGATGATGAGATATATTAACAATAAAAAAATTCAGATATTTTGGTTTTAGATGAAGCTCTTATATTAATATGAATAAATTCTTCTCAACAATAGCAAAAGGAAATCTAAATATGTAGACTTGCAGATCTCCTATTCGGGTGCAGTACTGGAGGTTTGCATGAGGAAATTAGTGTTCTATCCTGAAATTGTCGGTTTCATTGAAGAGGAGAAGGACAAATTTCCAACTATTAAAGTTAAATATGTTTTCAACTCTCCACCAAAGTTGATTATGCTGGATGACGAGGGTCAGCAGAAAGAAACCATCAGGTGAGCTGCAATTCTAATTTCCTTTTTCCTGAATTCAGTGAAGTTACTTGTTTCGATGTGTCATTCAATGAAGCTCGTCCACTTTCCATTGCTGCTCTCTTGAATTATAGAACTCGAGCCTTATCTTGGGTTTTTAGAGGAAATAGCTGCATACAACTAGAATTTTATTTACATTTTTTGCTGATCAATGACTATTTGACTTTGTTTAACTCCTCGATCTTATTCCTCTTTTATTTTACTTGTACAGAATCGACAACTGGAAACGTGAACATGTGCTGCAGTTCTTGCGAGAAAAGGTTAAGGCTGCTTCTTAGCTGCTCCACATTGGTGGAATAGTTTGATTTAGTTGACCTCTCTATAGTGCTGTTTTAATTTTAAAGTTTTGCTCGAGTTCGTTGCGAAACAGATAGACTGTCATTGATCACTGGACAATCTCAATACCTTTTTTTGTACTAAGATAAATATGATGTGGGGTGAATTAAATGAATCCTCTTCGTAATTTTGCATGGCTGTGTAATGGGATTGTAATTCAGGGTCAAGCCTTAAAGCATCTAAAATACATGTGAATGTTCCAATTAGGTCTGAGCAAAATCCGCTTTTCCGAATCAGATCAAAACCAAAGTTTTTTTTTTTGATTCGAAAATAAAAATAAAAAAAAATATTGGTTTAGATATGAATGAGTAGGGCTATAAACAAATTGAGCTGCTCACGAGCAGTTGGGCATTCGGCTCGATAAAAACTCGGTTCGTATTCGTTCTTAAACGAACTAACTCGAACTTGATTTTATGTTCGTATATTGAAACTGAGTTGAACATGAATCTAAGAGATTGGAAACTAGCAAGTCGTATTTAAATTAAATATAAAATCTTTTTTTAATACATTAAAAATAAATTGTTTTAAACAAAATGATGTAGTTTTGAAAGGAAAAAAGAGTAAAACTGTGTAGTTTTGGCCCGTGTTCGTTTGTTTAGCTGCTAAAATGAGCTTGTGAACACAAACCGAACAAGAACACTAAATTTTAAATGAATCGAGCATGAATACTTTATTCAAAACTTGAACGAACATTGATACCTTATTCAAAACTCGAACGAACATTGATACCTTATTCAAAACTCGAACTAAAACAAACGAAAAATTAAATTGATCTGAACAATCAATCGCATTGATATTTTATATAAATATTTATTGCAGTTTGATTTTTTTATATTGAATGATTTGATTTGAAATTTTGCTAGAGTTAAACTGAATTGAACCGTGCAAGCCCTAGTTTGAATAAATATATAAACTGCTGAAGCTGCTTCTGTGGGAACAAGCTTCAACTGGTAAGCAATTACTGCTCTGATCAGTGGCTTCAGTTGGTCCAAAATATCCTGAGTGGGAAAATATTATTGCATTTTGTAAATAGGACCTTCAACATGTAATCTAATAAATGCATTTCATAATTGAATCGGATCTCTTTGTAAAGACAAATTATTACGGAATACACACATAAATAAATGTCACGCTTCTCACCTACATATCGGACCAAATTTTTTTAGTTTTCTTTGAAAAATCCAATTATCTAAATAATGTAATTTCTTCAACAATTATATATAAATAACATGTACACTACATTATTATTTAGTTTTTAGTTTTAATATCTTTTAATTTACTATTTTCTTTTTTTCTTTAAATTTATTCCAAAAATCCTAATATTTCAATAAAATTAAAATTTAAGTCAACTTTATTCAGCTCAACTTTTATATCCTCATTGAATTTCATAATTTCATTTCGGAACCAAAAAATGATCACAGCCAAATAGTGATTCCGAGCTACTTGTTTCCGCAAGGGAAACAGCTTGTAATTTTTTTGAAAGATTAGACACCGGGAGCAAATCGTAAACCACACCCCCATATACTCAATGATCCTTTGTTAGGATGATTATACAAATTGAGGTTTATGAATATACATATACCCTAATCAGAATGGCTACATCCCATTACTAGTAGCAATGAACTAAATGTTACACCTCAAAGATTTACCAGCATTACATACATACACGACTTTGCAACGGATAAATACTCCTGTCGCAAAGTCGCCTTCTGCCTGAAAAATTTGTTGTGCGATTAAGTTGGTTACCCTTTACATCACCGCTCTTCCGAGGTTAGCCATGGAATGTTAAATTGCGTTGGGAGAAGTAGTCTTGATGGGAGCCCAAAGATCTGCGCCATTACTGCGAGCAACTCCGATAGTGCAAGATATTGGTACGAGACATAAACCTCTGTTTCTCAGACTATATTGCTCTACTTCCTGCACAAGTAATAAAATTGTTATCCATCCAGAAAAGGTAATGAAATTGTTAATATTACAGAGGTAAAATCTGAAATGATGCATTTCTTGACGGAATCATAAGCAGTATTATAGCTTGATATGGACAATCAAACGAAAAATTTAATTCTTAAGAACAAAACAATGCGGATTCACAAAATGGAGCCACCACTATGCACATGTGATAATGGACCAGTAAATGTATATCGATGACTACATCCTGTATATTTTCTTTTTACAAATGCATGATGAAAGCAGTTGAATTTTTCGGTATAAGTCATGACTGGCTATTTATATTATGCAAATATCACGTTTTGAAAGATCAGCTCGTATGTACCTGCATATGAGTTGCTGGCGAACCTTGGAGGTATGGAGCACTTAACACCTGAAAATACCCCCATGAAGAGAAAGGTTGAGAGATCAAACTTAAAATTCTAACACACTCTAAGCGTAAGATATTGATTAGCTACTAAAAAGTTCTGGGTCTATTTTAATACTATTATTTAGCAGGGTGAACTTCTTATTCTTCTCTTATGCTCTTCTGATCCATATGATGAGGTCTCATCTCATAGTTAGACCAACAAATAACTACTTGGTAGTGTCACTAGTCATCCTGTCCTGTGTTGGTCAGTTGCCACGACATTTCAAGTTTCATACCAGTCACCAGAAAAATTTGTCGGTTTAAAACCCAAAAAAACCAGAATCGAACCAAAAAGAGTGAACTAACTAGTCTGGTTTGAAATATTTAAAATTCTGACGAAGTTGGTTGGTTTTGATAATAAATAATAATTATCAAAATTTCTATTCAATTTGGTTCGGTTTGAACCCAATGCACACCCCTACATATTAGGGCTATAGCATAATACTTCCCAGATGAGATTTCAAGATTACGTCCACATGCTGAGACAACATTTCGAAACATTTGATGCTCGACAAGTAAAGAAAAGACAAGGTGGTAGAATACCAGAATGAATTACTAGGAATAGTTTCTAGCAGATTCTTATGTTAAAATTAATAAATTTAGCAGCTGAATCAAGTACAACAGGCAATCAAGAGAAGGCCAAACCTTAACTTGTTCATGAAGAAATCGGATATATTCCATTGCCTCCAGAAGGACAGAAGCAGTATCTGTCTGCAAGAAATAAAATAAGGCTATAGAATTGCTTGTGCAATAAAATTAATGAGCTATAACTTCAACAGAAAGTAAATCATGAAATTTATAAAGACCGTCACTCAAAGATTATAATAAAAATTTGTATTAAGCAGGAAACAAGATAATGAATTTCTCGAGTTAAAGTCCGAGAGTAAGATTTGGCATATATAAATGATTAAGATAACATAAACATCCACACCATCCGAATGGTTTCGGATTGAATAATTGCTGATCTATACCTTCCCATAAGGTGAAACAAGCTGCTGAAGAGCGACAATTCGTTCACCAAGCTTCTCTTTCCTCTCCTATTCCCCAAACATATGTAAGGAGCTCAAAAAGTTAGCAGCTAACATTTCACATAAAGAAATAAAAATACGCTGCAAACAACGGGAGAGGTGAAATATTAATGGAAACCTTTGTGGAAATAGAAAGGTCGGCCTTATGCCGTTTTGTTGCAAGAGAAGTGTAATCGCCTTGGTCAAAAGAGCACGGACTTCTTTTGTTTTCCATCATCTTTTTACTTCTATCCTTTGTTCTACCTACATAGGAATAGCAAACATATAATGGCGGTAATAAGAGATTAAAACAATAATAGCAACTCTACAAGTGACACATGGAACAGAACACTCAAAAATGATTGTCATGTTCAAAGTCAAAACACATAAATATCTCTGAATTGCATGGCTAGCATATACGAAGAGAGACATTCTTAGGTAGACTCTATCCACAACGCCATCCTTGGACAGAGCCTATCAAATTAAAACACAAACAAAATTATAGTATTGAGATCATTTCAATGATGTGTTTTAACGTGATAGGCTATGTCCACGGATGACGTTGTGGACAGAGTGTATATGAGACTAAGAATTTGTGATATGAAGAAGCAACTCATCCATACCACAAACTTTGAGGACCTTCCGACATAATTTAAACTGAAACAATCATTCCATAGAAGAATGACATAAAGATATCAACAAGCTCGCTCCTCATAGCTATAAAATTGATGCTCAACATGCTAGGTTAAATAGTTTCTTAACCTTGTTTAGGATAGGGACCCAATCGAAGTTCTCAACTCCAGAATCAAATGATTTTAATGACCAAGCATTGCACATTCACACGTAAACAAGTAAGCAGGATAACACCAATTATTGTTGACCATCAAATTGGACTGATTTTTATTAAAGGAAGCATCTAGGACAGATCACAATTCGCAAATTACGGACATACTGCTAAGCTTAATGCCAGTATCAATAGACCATAAAATACTCCAAGTGTTAATCAAAGCAGCCGTATACGACATTGCCAAAGAAAATAATATGTTAAGGTTCATATCACAATCAAGAAAACATGCTCTATTCCAGTAAGAGACTGCAAGAAGCTCAAACAAATAATATTTTATGCATCTACTTGGAAATATAAAATACAGCTGCATAATTAAAAATAATATCATTAAAATAATTAATTCATAATGCTCACTAACAGACAGAAGTACATAAATCAATGACAAACACAAACACATTCTTAGTTTAAAAAATAAGAATTATCAATAATTAAAAAATGCATGGAATCAATTGCATATCTCTTTGACAATCCATGTATTAAACCTTGTATAATAGGAAAGAAGAATCATCCAAATCACATAAAACAAATTCAAGAGTTAAAAGAATATACCAAACTTAACTAATCAGTACTTAAACCTAACATAAATAAACATTACTATATTTTAATGATTTGTCTCTTTGATTAGGAACAAACTCAAATTTAATAGAAGATCCTAGGTGGGCCATGATGGTTAAATAAAATTTATACCATGATTCATGAGTGAACTAAACACTGAACCATTCAATTTGCTGATATAATCTAAATCATCACCTTTTTTTTAATACACACTAATATATCTTAATTGAATAAAAAATAATTGCAACAACTATAATATCAATATTCCATTACATATAAATATTTAAAACTATATGTTACATAAACTCCTCATAACCAAGAAGACAAAATAATCAAACACTGTGAATTCAAAGACAAAAAGTAAAAGAAATAAACTTTTTTTTCTTCCATCACTTGGGTTGTTTAAAAGATTGAACTTTATGGTTTATGAACAGAAACAACAAAATTCAAGAAAGAAAAACATAAAAAAAGGTTAAAGAACTCACCAAGAATTCAATGACTGCATTGCCAGCAAAGCTCAAAGATGAAATCTTTTTGTTAACCTTGTGATGGAAATTAAACACAAAGAAAACCCACCTCCAAAATCACTCAAAATTCAACAAGAAAGTAGAAAAGTGAAGTAAAAGCCTGAAAAAATGGCTTTAATTGAAGTTTTTGTCAACAAAGAAAATAACCAAAAACCTTTTTCTATGTTTTTTCTCTATTTTCTGTCTTGTGTATATATAAACAAAGCTGAAAACTTTAAGCTAAAATTTGTTCAAAACTTGAAGAAAAAAAAAATTTCTTTTATGTTCAGTTCTTCAGTCAGTGAAGCAAGAATTTCAAAAGAATAATTGCAATGAAAAAGAGAGAGAGCTTAATAAGAGAGAAAGAGAGAGGGAGCTAAAAAAAAGTACTTGAAATGAGATTTTATAATGGGGGTTTTGAAAAAAAAAATGCAAAAAATATACAATATAAATTTTATATTACTAATATAATGGACTATAATATAATTTCAAGAAAACAACATTCTTAAAATCATGAAAATATAATATTATTATTATTTGTTTTTCTCAAATGACAGCTAATATACAACCATGCAAATTGAGAGAAGAGGTTAATTTAACTCAAGATGAAGTCATTGTTATGTAACCATGGTTAGTTGAGTTGTGAATATTGAAACTTTGAAAGATGAAACTTTTGCTTACACACAGTTTTTTAAGCAATGTTTATGTCCTTATTTATATAGTGTGACAACTCTATATTATAATATTGCTTTTAAGAAGAAAAAAAGTATAGGATTGTTTTTCATACTAATGTAAATATTTTAGCACTTACAAAAATTGTTAAATTTTGGTAAGAGCATCATAAATTTAGCGATCAATTAAAAAAAGTCAACATAATTTGCAACTAAAATATAAATTTTAAAATTTAATAAAATCAGTAATCAATTTTTTATATTTATAATATTAGAACACTTAAAAAATATTAATGTAACTGTTCGAACAGTATATGCCAGTATATTTTTTTAACATAAAATAAATTGATGTTTTAAATTGTCAAAATATAAAAATCGATGGCTAATTTATCAAATTTTGAAATTTATCTAATCAATATATTTATCTCTAAATTGATATTAATTTAGATAATTTAAACACTTGTTTTTTTTAACATATAAAATTATAATCTTTAACGTTTTTTTCATTTTAATCATGTCCTTTAAAAAATGTCAAATAAAATCACCACCTTTCATGTTTTTGCAAATCCATCACGAATGTGAAAATTTGGTGTATCTTTGTTAATTCGACAACAAGGATCAACAAGAAAAAAATAGGACGAAAGTATTTTTTGTGTTAATTAACGCATTAGTCAGATTTGGACAATTATTTGAAAGGAAAAAGATACAGGATTTTCTCATCGGTGATAGATTATAAAAAAAATAAAGGTGGTGATTTTATTTGACACTTTTTAAAGAACGTGATTAAAATGGAAAAATATATAGAGGTGGTGATTTTATATGAAATTAATCCTAAAACAATTACTCGTCTTATCGAATAATTCAATTAGTTAATATAGTCCAGCTTATAAAGCAAAACATGTGCTTTTATAATCATATATTTCATATGACGAATTAAGATATTAATTTTTTTTCCAAAGCTATGAATTAGATAGATAGGATCAAGTTTACAAATTGATAAAAGTCATATTAACAAAATCTAACCATATGAACTTTCAAAATGCAAATCAAAGGCAAAATCAAAAATACACATGAAGCTTATAGAAAAAAAGCAAAAATTAATCGAAAGAGCATACTTTAAGCCGGAATCCGCTAAACGTAGCACTTGAATTTTTTAAAAGAGCAGGGTTAGATCTATGAACTCGTCCGATTTCGTCTTTGAACTCGCTTGCTCCCTACCTTCATCCGTATCTTCAACAAGCTCCAATAAAAATAGAACAAACAAACACCATACCCACATCAAAACTTCTTGCATCATCAAAGTTTAAAAATAAAGCTCAAACAAACACTAAAAATCTTTGAAATGATCCAAAAAATCCGACATACAACAAGAAAAACCATCCTAAAAAATTAATTTAACCAAAAAAGCTTCAAAAGAAGGGATTTATTGAATAAAGGGGTAGAAAAGTAAAGAAATAAAAAGACGAAGGTGGAGGAGATGGTTTTCCGGTCAAGAGGCGGAAAACCACCTCCTCAAACACAAGGTTTTGATGAAAGGTTTTTAGAGAGAAGCGAGAGAGACTTTTTTATAGAGAGAAGGGATTTACCACAGTATACTTACATGATATTAATTAACTAATGATTTAATAAATAGAACTATATTAATTTTTTATTTCTTAATTTAAAATAAAAATTATAATTTTTATTAATAGTTTTATTTCATGGACTATTAGAAAGTAAAATTATCTTTTTTTTTAAATTATAGATGATGATCTTTCAAAAAGAAATTATAGATGATGAAGAGTGTTTACTTTTGATTTTTTTTTAAAGTTTAATATTGATTTTTTTGAATATATATATATATATATATGTTGGAAATATAACATTTTTTTTTAATTTGAAAAAAAAAATAAAAAAAATTGTAATTTGATGCTTTAATTTAAATTTGTCAGGACCCAATTTCAGAGATCGTGACCGGCATTAGGGTATGAGTATGGTAATACCGAAATCCGTAGTTAGTCTCGCGGATAAACATACAAACATACAAAATTTGCAAAGAAACCAATGTTCAGGGGACAATCGAAACTCAAAACTAAGTGTAGCAATTTATATAACAACATATAAACAAAATGCTCGGACAAATCCAAGACTCTATTAATATATATATATATATATATATATATATATATATATATATATATATATATATATATATATATATGCAATATCCAAAGTAATACATACCAATGTGTATAACAACAATCAGACCGATCTGACAATAACAGTCTAAAAGATAAAGACATACTAGTACTACTGTGGTTTAAGAGTTTTAAATAAGTTTAACATCTTTATTTTAAACAAAAGTAAACCTCCGAGGGAATCAACAAAGACGGAGGTCCAACACGCTTAAAAATCATAAACCTGAAAATGGGAGAAAATAACGAGGTCAAATATACTGGGATGAGTTCATAAAACTATTTACATTTATTAAGTGAAAACTTTTAAAACATTAATTCATTTCATACTAATATATATAACATTATGGAAAAAGTATTAAAATGAAGACCAAAATATAACCCAAAGTAAACGGGAACAAATTCTCGTCGAATTCCAAAATAGGTCAGAGATAACTCCACCGAAATCAAAGTAGGCCGGATAATAATATTCTACTGATATATACATATAAATATATATTGTTTTCATGATGATTGTAGATAACGAGGCAGATATGAAATCATGTATATAGCCTGAGGTGGCATCCGCCCCCATAATTTTTTTAATAAAAGCTCCCTTCATTTTTTTTTAAATATAGTTATTTGTAGACATTTAACTCCCTAAAAAATGATTACATCCCCTTATTTCACAAAAGCTAGTCACGTCCGTGAATGAGCTACTCGTGTTGTATAGACTATGCAGTTTATAAAAGCCTTCAATCTATATCTATATACATTTAATTAAAATTTCTTAAAAATAACCAATATATAGTTTATGGATAAAGAAGATCCTTTCAAAATGTATTTGAATATAAAAGATCACATTAGGTAAATTTGTACTATTTATTTAAAATGATAGGGTATTAGATTAAATGAATATGAATGAACTTGAGTTGATCTATATTTTCATTTAAAAAGAAAAGTGGAAACTATCCGTACGAGTTTGGTCTAATATTTAACTCTCAGCAATTTAAACACTGGCTACACCTTTTCTAATAAACGGAATAGTTTTTTTTTTTATAATTGGGGAGGGGGAAACGTTTGTGGGAGGATTTGAACCCACGACCTTAACATTTGCTATCCAGCACATATACCATTTGAGCTGCAGTTTGTTGGTAATAAATGGAATAGTTGGGGCCGAGCTGCTGATCATTATAGCCCATAATTGTCAAATATGTGGATTTGCAGGCTGTTCACATCCTGAAATTTGACCGTGATCATGAGTTTCGGCTCAGAAAAGTGAATTCTCGTCACATAAAAAGTAAAAATTCCTCGAAGATGACTTTTCATGCTTAAATGAAATTGTAAGGGTCTTAATCTTGATTTTTTAAAAAAAAAATCAATTGCATTGTGTTTGGTTTAACACATCAATTGGTAAACAAAATTTGTAAACACTATTTTAAATTTCGTTGCAACTTATTTTTTTATTTTTTATAGGATAATATATTTAGACTTTTTCTATGTGTTATTTATGCAGGAAAGGTATGAATTAAAAATTAAAAAAAAAACATTAATAAAAAACAAAAAACAAAAAAAAATATAGCCAGATTCAATTCTTATTCATTACTTAATATTTTTATATTTTTAAAACCTCAAATGTAAAAGTACACTTCATATGAATTACAGTCGACATCCATATCTTTCTAATGCATTAAGAATGAAATCATTTTGATGTCTCTAATTCAACTTATAATGTTTTGGAGATTGGTATATGTATATTATATTTACTTATTTTCTTTAATTGAACTCTTACGAATTTTTAGAACCTCTAATGACTTCATGTTCCTTATAAAAAATAAATTAGACATCTTAAATTTTCGAATAAATCAAGAATCGAGTCATTTGAAGGTGTCTGGAAAAAGTTATGAAGTCTTAAAATTGGTGATTGTGCGGAGGTCATCAGCAATTATTGAAATTCCAGTCAGCTCGTTGTGCTGATAGTCGGGAAAACAACAAACGACTTCTAAACAACGTTAAAATCAAAAGGGTTTAATTCGTACATTTATCCTATGTTATTTTAAAAAAACAAATCTCTAATTATGCACATTTCAAAGAAGTTAAAGTCAATTTTTTATGGTTTTAGAAATTCTCTCACAACACACAAAATTATAAAAGATCAGTTTTTCTAATTTGAATTGGATTTTGATCAAGACAACAATCAAACATCTTAAACTTTTATAAATGTGGCTAAAGAGCTATTTCTTCATTCAAATTATAATTTAAATTAATTTTCATTGGTTGTTAAAAACACACCAATCTTTATAATGTCAAAAGGCTATAAAAGTTTGGATGTATAGCTTGGCAAACTAAGCATTGAGAGTTTTCAAACTTGGCATGCAGTTCATCATTAGATTTGTGTAGGTAATGGTCCAATCTGAGCAATTAAGGTTGTTATTACTTCTTAATAGCATATATAGTATGAGGCTATAGCTGACATTTTAAACTTAGGTTAATCTTGATTTTGCATGGATCATATGAACTTTTTAAAGCAAAATCATTGTAAAATATTAATTTAGTTTTTTTCAAATAATAATAAACTTTCTTAATAATCATATTTTTTTTTCAAAGATTATTGTTGCCTCTTTCTTTCTGATTCTTTTATTGTTTTTTTTAATTGAGTTTATTTGTAGCTTTTTTTTTTTATTGATGATTAACTTCATTTACTTTAAAACCTTTTTGTTTCTATTAAAAAAGTTAAATGTTTTTAGCCATTAATATATGTATTATTTGTTTAAGAGTTCTAACCGTCTCTAATTTTACTTGAGTTTTATTTTATTTTATTTTTCGTAGGAGTTGCTTTATTTTTTATATATCATATCTATATTTGTTTGTAAAAAGGATATTAAATAGTATCAGAATATAAACTGCATCTTTTTTATTTTGAAATTTATTAATTTTTAAAAGGTGTAAATCGATTATAATTTAAATAGTATAAATACTTAACAATACTATTAGTAAAGTTGAATTTCAATATTTTTTTACAAACTCATGATAAAAAAATAAAAGAAAATCAGAAGATGGGGCCAAAAGAGAGCAGGTGGCTTAAATTGTAGGTGGAGCCACTCCTTTTGAAAGAGTGTTGTGTTTTTATCCTATTTCCTGTCATTTCTTAATTTTGCAAAATTCCTAATTTTTTTAATTAAGCCATGTTTATCTCTTTTTCAGTAAACAAATTAAATTAAATACTCCCTCCGTCTCAATAGAGTTGTTCACTTTGAGCATTTTTTTTGTCCCAAAATTCTTATCAACTTTCAAAAAGTAATTAACTTTTACACCTAATTTTTCTATATTACTCCTATAAAAGATCCACTAATGAGTAAATTAGAAGTAAATAGTAAGTGAATCATATATTAAATAGGGGTATAATAAGAAAAGTAAGAAAAAATTTACAAAATTTATAAATAATAATTGCATTTTTTAAACTGTGTGATGAAGGTAAAATGGACAACTCTATTGGGACGGGAGAGAGTAACAAATAGAGGCATTTTTATTTTGGCGGGAAATCGCTGTCAGAGCAGTTTCCATATTCAGGTGGGCGGTTTCTAAATTGGGGTCCCACAAGAAGTTGCTTTTTGGTGATTTTCTCAATCTCTCTCTACTCTCTTTGCAGCCATCGTGTTGCTCACTCGCTCTAACATGGCTTGAGTTACACGTGGCGTTCATGCAGGAGAACGTGGTCTCAAGGTGCGAGACTAGAGAGTATGTGTAGGAATTTGTTAGAAATGTATAGTTTAAAATGGGACCCGTATTGAAAACTGCGACCGTGCGCTAAAGTCCACGAGCAGAAGCGGGGAAGGAGATTAGTCATCAATCTGGGACCCACACGGTTTTGCGTTTGTCTGATTCCTATGCTCTTTTTTTTTTTTCGATTTCTCGTAACTTACTAACGGATCTGGTTCAAAGAAAATTAGTAAAATTTACACATGTACCTTGAAAAGGGTTAATTTCACTTATGGCTACCAACTTTATTTTGTGTCTCACAACTGTCTTTAAATTTGAACCGTATTCTGACTGTTTTTAAATTTCAAATTTAAATTAACTCTTAAAAGTTTAGATAATTTTTAAAATTTAATTTGTAATTGGTAAAATATATACTATTTGAATTAAATATAAAATTTAATATTTTAAACATAATTATATTGATAAAATTATTCACGTGCGTCATAAACCAACTGATATAAAATAGAAATCAAATTAAATTTGAAAACTTAATCCAGTAAAATGAAGAAAGACAATAGAGATCTAAGTATGACATTTTAACAGCCGCAATAAACCAAAAAAATTTAAGTGATAAAATTTTCCGCACTTTTTGCCGTTAAAACTTCGATCTTTAAACATATGCCCTGTTTCATATACACTTAAATGTGTTAACCTTAATTTATTAAGAATTTGAATATGAATTTTGGAAAAACTAAAAATCTTGATATGATCAAGAATTAACACACAAATCTTAATTCATATTCCGTATTTTTTTACCATTTCATTATTATATATCATTTAAGCCAAGTCTTCTCTTTTCTTGTTGTTCTATTTTTGCCATGAGAAAATAGCATTAAAAGGTATTGCCCAGCACACGGAGGATCCATTGAGAATTTCTGTTATTTCGTTAAGAAACCGTACAACCTTTTTCCTTATTGGATGAAATTAATAAAAAAAGTCAGTTGAGCGATTTTATAGATTTACAAACTTATTAAGTAAGATGTAACTGCGAATTTAAAATACGAAAGTTTTGAAAATTTTAGCGTGTTTTTAAAATTGGAGGTTTTTCCAATAGTAAAAACATTTTTGTTTTGTATATAAAAAGAGGTATATGATATTAACGTCTTTAAAAGAGAAGTGGAAGATATTAATATAAAATGTTTTATATTTTGGAATGTCTTCAATAAGTTTGACTTGAGCATAACCAATGACCCGGTTAATAGTGAATTTGATCTAGGTAGTCTTTTATTGCAAGGTTACAATTATATTTGATGGAATAAATTTGGAAATTTGAGTTTAGTTTGGATTTATGAGTCAGCTGATCCGAGGATCGCAATGAGTAGGTTTTGATAGTAAAGGTTGGTTTGTCGATTTTATTGATTGATGATATTGTTGTGAAATATTGGATATCATTTTGATCGGTTGTTGAGTCTTTTATGTGTTCGACGTGATTTTATGTTTGTGCAATATAATTGGGATGTAGTCGATGTTTAGTTAACGTATGTAGTTGCGGACTTTATACTCTCGAAGGATTGGAAGTCTTTCTGAATGATTTTGTTGTTTAACAATTTGGAACTTTTATTAGCATGAGTTAAATTGCTGTACTCTTGGAGTGTTGTTTTTTAATCCCGTGATTCTTGATTCGTTAAGATTGTTCGTCTTATGGAGAGTCATATCTAGTTAATATATTAGATTAGATCGTTTGTCTGTTATATCAGGTTTATTTAAATTTTTTTATATGGGATACTTGGCGTTGAGTTGTTAAGTAAGTGGTTAGGTATGCAAGATCATTATCAGTTAGGAATTTAAGGTATTCTTTTGGTTTCAGTTTGGTTGGTCACTCAGTTGAGGAGTGCACTTGGGAGACAGAGCTTGTTCTGCTGAAATGTATTTCTTTTCTCTTTCCTCGAGATACGTTGGGTTTGATGTCGTTTGTATTTTGTGTGCTATAATTAGTACTTTGGGTTTGTTTTATGTGTTTTTCATTAGTTGTTATGTGTGCTTATATGTGTTTCGTGTCTAGATTATTTCTGCTAAAATCGAGGACGATTTTGTTTTTAAGTTGGGGAGAATGTAACGTATTTTTTTCCGTATAGTTTCGTTAGGCTTATCGTTCACTTCGGGGTTTGTTTGAGTGGTTCGACCACTTGGAATCATGATTTTCGAGTTTTAAACCTTTTAATATATGTTTTGAGATATCTTGGGAGTGGTCTCGGGGTTTGGAGCGGTCTCGATTTCGTTTTCAAAAATTTAATTATTTTTGGATCTAGTAGGATTTCGCGGGCGTGATCTTCCTGAGTCGCGGGCACGACTTGTGTGTCGCGGGCGCGACGCGTAACTGTTCAGCTCGCTAATTTTCTATAACCCTAATCAGATTTTAAACAATCTTAACTTCTCTAAAAATTCTAATTCGGATGGAACTCTATTCTAGGTCATTCCTCCATCCTTTCCTCTCAAATTTAATCTATGGTAAGTGTTTTCAATCATTCCTTTGTGGTTTAATCTCC
The DNA here is from genome assembly GCF_937616625.2 of Mercurialis annua. Taxonomy (NCBI): domain Eukaryota; kingdom Viridiplantae; phylum Streptophyta; class Magnoliopsida; order Malpighiales; family Euphorbiaceae; genus Mercurialis; species Mercurialis annua. The sequence goes on along the minus strand of NC_065570.1, from coordinate 47,887,860 downwards.
ATATCAGCCTTTCTAGCGCTTGTAGATTCAATTGGTTCTATGTATATGTGTTGTAGGCTGATTTGGAGCGTTTCATTTTTGGGTTTTGTTTGTTTGTGGAAAATCTAGAGGTATGTGGTTCTAATTCCTTATTCATGGTTGCGTAGAATTGCTAGGTTGTTTGTATCAATACTTTGGGTGATTGGACTGTAGTTGTTGTTTTACTTTGATTCAAAAATCTGGAATCATTCTATTGTTGTTGTATTTGATCTCTAATCATTGCATATTCTTTGTGTGGAATGGATTGGTCGCGTTAATTGAAACGTTTATCAAATAGCGATGTTCTTTGGTCCTAAATTCTGTTTTGAACTAAAAACTAAAATATGGAAATGGTTAATATGGATTAGGTTTGGCTCATAGAGGTTGTTAGTACATTGGGCGGTTTGAAATCTTTGACTAAATCTAAGTGTTGTGTTTAATTTGGTTTTAGAAAGATTAATTCGCTGTTTTGATTAACTTTTAAGAGCTGGAAATCTTATACTTGGGTATCACTAAATCGTTGGCTAAGGTGATGAATGTGAGTTAATTGGCCTAAATAGTGTTGTTTATTTTGGGTGGTATGATCAAGTTGTATAGGGCTGGAAATGGATTGCTTTTGGCTTATGTAAAGTGATAGTTGTATCTTAGGTTGTTTAGCTATCGCTTGGTGGATTGGTTGATAAACTATGCTAAGTTTTACCATTGTTTTTCTAGCTGAATAAATCGTTATTTCAGATCTGAATTCGTTGTTTAATAGTGATTGGAAGTATGTTTTAAGTTCATATAAAGTGTTATTGAGGTGTATGAATTTCGGGTAAAATTGCCAAGTGTTGGCAATTTATTGGCTTGTTATTGTTGCTTATGGTTTTATATTGGTTGGGTTAAGTTTAATGAGTTCTATGTTTTCAAATACGTTGGTTTTGTTTTCAGGATTTAACTTGGACTTTACTCTGGTTTAAGTTGGGTTGGGTTAGACTTGGGTCGTCCGACATGTTGTGTTGAGCATATAGTTGATATATGGCTAACATACTACTCAGAGATTTTTTTATTTTAAAAAGGTGTTATCCAAATTTAATAATACTATGGATTGTTTTGAAATGAAAATTCATCTAATCTTAACTGATTTGTTGAATTGGTTGGATGTATCTATACTTGGTTTGTATTGTAGTTTGTGATACTAGTCCTACATGTGTCTAGTATTCTTAGAGTTAGGGGTGGTATGGTTTTTAACCTGTGCCTTGTTTGTAGACCCATCTACTGCTCGTGCTTTGGAGTCTGCACAGGGTTAGCTTGCTTGCCAAAATTATCATGTGGATTAGCAAGCACTGAATTTGTAGTGTTATTTACCGTTTTATTAAGTACCGCAAATTGTTTTAGTATTATGATTATTTTACGAACTGTTTTTAATGATTATGGATCTGGATTGGAACGAGCTACTCGATAGGCTTGTATCGAGACTGTGTGCACCGGAAAGTACTCTGAGATCGGCAGACTAATGTCTTGCTTACGCTGGTATATGATGAGGATTTGTTCCCGTCCATTTTGGAATTCGGTGTGATACTTCACACTTACGCTGGGGTCATTTCAATACTGTTATTCCATAATCTTGTGTATATTAGTATAAAAGGATTTGGTTTTAAGGGTTTTAATTTTAATAAATGTAAATAGCATTATAAACTCATCTTAGTATATCTAATCCCGTTGTTTTTCCAATTTTCCAGATTTATGATTTAAAAGCTTGGTCATCTCCGATTCTTTGATTCCTCGAAGATTTCTATGTTATTTAAACTAGTCAATTGTTTTAAACTCTTAGACCGCAGTAGAACTAGTTTATTTATATTATGGTTTTCTTATACTTTGGATTGTCGGATTAGTCCGATTGTTTTATTAACTTTGGCATATTATACTTGGATTATTTATATATGAGGCATGTTTTGTAGTCTCGGTTTTTGAGGCAAGTATTTTAATCATCGAACTATTATTTAAACTTCTAGACTTAGGTTGGAGTCTTTGTTGCCCCTCGAGCAGTGTTTTTCTACAAGTTTATATGTTTGTATGTTTATCCGCGAGGCTTGCTACGAGTTTCGGTAGGACCATACCCATATCCTAGCGCCGGTCGCGATACCTGAAATTGTGTCATGACAAGTATGTACGATTTCTCTCAAGCTTGACATGAGCAAGGCGTACGATCGAGTAGAGTTCTCTAGAAATGGTGACGACTAGAATGAACTTTCTTAACCAGTTAATTCAACTTATTATGGTGTGCATATCCCCAGTGACTTTCTCCGTTCTGATTAATGATGTTTCGTATGAGAGGCCTCAGTCAGGGAGATCCGATCTCTCCATATCTGTGTTTGATTTGCTTTGAGGGATTTTCAGCCTTACTTTATAAAGGTGTGTAGAGAGGTGTCTTGACCGGTTGTAGAGTCTGCCGAGGAGTCCCTAGGATCAATCATTTATTTTTCGTTGACGATAGTATTCTTTTTGCTAAGGCGTCAATCCGGGAGTGCCAAGTTCTAGAGAACACTATGATTCTATACGAGAGAGCGTCCGGGCAAGAGGTTAACTATAACAAGTTCGAAATGGTGTTTAGCGCTAACAATGTTGGTGATAATAGGCGGGGTGTTCAGCAGGTGCTTGGTGTTCAAGTAGTGGATAAATTTAAAAAGTATCTTGGAATGCCAACCGTGGTGGGTCGATCCAAAAAACCAATATGTGCTTCCTTGAAGGACCGACTACACAAACGGATTTTTGGGTGGAAGGAAAAATGTATGTTAAAGGCCGGCAAAGAGATTCTCATTAAATTTATCGCTCAATTGATATCGACCTATATAATGAGATATTTTGCAGTCCCCATCACGTTTTGTAATGAAATGCAAAGCATAATTTCTAGATTTTGGTGGAGTGGTTTGGATGATAAGCGGAAAATGCCATGGGTGAGATGAAGCACCATTTGTAAGGGGAAGGTGAATGGAGGGTTGGGTTTTCGAAACTTGACGACTTTTAACGTAGTTATGTTATCTAAGTAAGCGTGGTAGTTTGTTTCAAAATCTGGAATCATTTTACGCAAGAGTATTCCAAGCTAATTATTTCCCAACTTCTGAATTCCAGAATGCATTAGCCAAGATTGGTTTAAGGTATGCCTAATAAAGTTTAATTGTAGGTAAAAACTTACTATTTTCAAAATTGACATGGAGGATACGGAATGGGAAGTCAATGAATGTCCATAGTGATAACTGGATAACCGCATCTCCTAGTTTGAAGCCGACCTGTTAGTTTACTGTCCCGGAGAATTGTAATGTTAGTTATTTCATTGATGAGAACCAGGTCTATTGGAATATTAACCGGATGAAATCTTGCTTTTCACCTCAAAATGTGGATACTATCACGCAAATGGCGATTAGCAACAGATTGTCTCCAGATAAAGTGTTTTGATCGTTCAGCAAGAGTGGGTATTACACAGTGAAATATGGCTATCATCATGCTTATTACTCGTCAGAAGTATCTCGAGCTAATCAGAATAACTCTAACGCATAAGGTCCTATGTGGAGGAAGATATGAAGCTTCTCTATCCCGCCTAAGGTAAAGCATTTTATATGGAGGCTTTTATCATGGAGTGTCATCGTGTAATTCAAATCTAGCAAAGAAAGAGATTGATTTGTCACCGATTTGTCCTAGATATGGAAATGAAGAGGAAACTGACATGCACTTGCTTTAAGATTGTGAGATGGTTTGTGGTATTTGGTTTGTGTCGCCGCTAAGTATTTGGGTTGATAGCGCCCAGGTTTCCTCTTTAGTGTAATGGGTGACGGGTTTGTGTAATTTATTAAAATTGGAGGACTTACAGATTTTTACGATGAGTTTATGGTGCATTTGGAATTACAGGAATAATGTGGCTTTTTGAAATAATCGTCTTCCACCAACCTTGCTATTTCAAGGCATTCCTGGCATGTTAAATCATGTCAAGAGACATGGTAGAGGTCACTGGTCTGCTACTGAAGCTACTATCGCTGTTGGAGCTAGAGTTGAAGCTGTTATTCAAGCCTGGACACCCCCTCACCATCCGACCTTTAAAGTTAACACTGTTACTGTTGTTTCTATTGAGAGAAAGATGTCTGTAGTGAGTGCGGTGTGCAAGAAGGCGTTTAAAGCTGTTGCATGTAGTAGTGTGCATGTCTTGCATGTAGTGAATAATGTGGAATTGGCTGAAGCTTTGGCTGTTCGCCATGGTTTGTTGACAGCGTCAACTCTCAACGCTCCATAGTTAATTATAGAATCTAATGCAGCAACAGTAGGTATCAGACTTGTTAAACATGGCCAAACGATGGATCAAATTCAAATTATAGTCGATGATTGTTTAGCCAGCTTGTTGAATCAGAATGTTAGCTTTGTTCATGTTAAGAGGGCATGAATTGTAATTTTATCAGAGAATTCATGTTCCCGGTAAATGAACTTGTAATCCCCATTGTTTGATAAATAAAGAGATTATTTTTTCTTAATAAAGCTATTTCAATAGTTTATCATATTATATAACCTCGTTCAAAGACGTATTCAACAGGTGAGGGTTTCTCTAACCCTCCGCGGCCAAAGTGCTTCGAAATTGATAAAAAAATTAAGACCAAATGATAAAAAAAGTTCAATGTTTGGCGAACTTTTTATTTTGTCTCTACATTTAAAACATTTCGATTTTTTTACATAAATTAAAATTTTCCATTTCAATTATGCATATCCTCTTAAAACAGAGTTAGTTTAAAGATGTGGCTAGACACTGTTTGTTATACAAAAAAAAAATAGATAAAAAGTACACATCAATCCTTGAGAGTTTTTCTTAAAAAAAGTTATACTCCCATACTCTAAATAGGTTCGATTTGCTTTTTAAATTTTGTATAGAATAAAAACAATTAAATTATTTATGACTAAATAAAATAATAAAAATGATATAAACTTAAAATTATTATAAAATTTATTTTAATCAATTTCAGATAAAAAGTTATATCACTAAATTATACCACATAAACTTAATTAACAAAGATGTTATCTGTAACAACAACTTTAAAATTTATAACTTAACTGACTTCTCATGGTCAAATAGTAAGAAAATGAATTTTGATCTTGCTATTCGGAGGTTCAAAAATATTATATAGGGGTGGACAATTTTTTTGATTATTTTTATTGATCGGAAGATTTTTTTATTTCTTTTTTAGTTGTATAACTAATTATAACTCTACAAATGCTATCTTTACCTCATTCCCATTTTTTTCCACAGTCATCACTCCCTCCATTTTATTCTTTATGTAGTGCGCCATCGCCTTCTCTACTATGTCGTCTTTTCCGCTATACTACTCATTTTTCCTCCTCATGATGACCCTTTCCTCTATCTGCTAGTGCTACTGGTTTGTTTCTACCAGTTTGCTTCTGGTCCTCGACATGCCGTCGCTTCTTTATTGATTGTTGCCGGTTACTCATCACAAGAGATAAGTTAATTATTTTTCATAAATCTGTTGTGTGAAAATGGAATTAGAGATACATATTTAGTGGAATTTTGCTGAAGGGATTGAATGAGTCAATCTAGGGTTCAAAAAATGGTTTGAGAAATAGGATTTGAAGAGTTTTTTTTTTAAATCAATTTCTAGAGGACGCTATATTTAAAAAAAAATACAAATCAAAACATATTTTCTTTTCTTTCTACTACATCAATTCACATATAACGTAGGGTGAAAATTGGAAAATGATAGTGATGGAATACCACAAAATCCCACATCGCCCAAGAGACAAAGAGCTCGCATACTATCTTATGAAAACAAGTTAGTCACTCTGAAGGGTACATATTTAACAAGTCTCTTATTTAAATTTCCTTACCCTTTACCTAATATACCTGTAGACACCTATTTTCCGGGCAGGTAAAGAGTAATAAGGGACTGAAGCGTCCAATAATGATTTCCAAAGAAATTCATCCAGGTGATGAGCTAACGATTTGCTTGTTTGAATTCAAGCAAACTAAATCAGTGCACAGTTGCAAACTTGAAGGATTGAAACGTAATTAGCCGCGAATAGCCTATAAAAAATCTAAGAAAACTGTGATTTAAGTCTTAAAAATTGGACTAATTACAATATATTAGAATTTTATGAGCCGATTTGCAAATTTGATAGACTAAATTGACCATACCCAAACCCTTAGAGTCTTGGAAGTCTTTTTAATACTTCTAGGCACTAAAAATGACTTTTAGCCATAATTATCGCCTCACACTAAATTAAATACGAATTTGATGTTATAATTATCTACATAGACTTTAAACCTAATCTAAAAACCTAACTTATATACTCCTAATTAACCTTAGACTCTAGGAAACCCTAACCTAAATTTGATCACGATAAATAATACTACTAATCATCAGCCTAGCTAGGCGTCGAACCAGTGAGCAATTTTAGTACACCTAAAAACCAAACAGAAACCTTAATATATATAGGGTTGGCCAAACCATACACTGCACACACACCCAATTAGTCAACTCCAGTCAATCAAACAAGCTTCTACGCTTTGATCAATCAAGAACGCACTACCGCACATTGATCCGAAGCTGAATTCTATATCCGGATTGCCAGAAAACGAGCCAAAAACTCAAACGGTACTTCTGAAGAACCAAATATGTTCCATGTCACTTTTTAAGAACGTGTTTTCATTTATATTTAAATTTGCCATCTAGAACACATGCTAGGATTTAAGCTGTATATAATTGTTGTATTTGATGTTTCTTCCATGATTGCCATAGGTCTAGCTTAGAAACATATTTATAGGGCGTTTTAGCTGATTTTAATCATCTTCACATGCAAGATCTTATCAGATCTTAGGGTGTTTTATCTGATTTTAATCATCTTCACTTGCAAGAGATTATCAGATCTGGTCAGATCTTTGGGTAGAATCGCATGTTTAGCCATAAACTGCTCTTTTGCTATTTTGAATGTTTTTGCCATGATTTCCATGAGATCTGCTTAGAAACATGCTTCTAGGGTGTTTTTGTTACTTTTAATCAATGTATTTTGACCCCGATATATTCCAGTACGTTTTTATATGCGTTTTGATCGCTTTTTAAGCGTTTTTGTATGAAACCGAACCAAAGCGACAAACAGCCCTCAACCCAGCCACAGTGGTGCCACCGCTACTTTACCATGACACCGCCGCTACTCACAATGGAGCCATTGTTCTTTGTCTCGAGAATCCTCCCAGAGCTTTCGCCGCTACTCACAATTTTGTATTTAGCTGTGGAATTATATTATGTGCTATAATGGTCCAGACCCAAATTGTATCGGGCTGTAAAGCCATTTTTTGTAATCTTCCACGTCGTTCGGGCCTCGGAGCCCAAGCCCGCTAGAGACCTGAATACTCCAAAAGCAATTTTGGGTTCGTTTGATCTTGGAATCGATCTCAGTTTGAACCAGTGGATCCGTATTGACGAGATGAAGGACTTATATATTCTGACCGAGTCCAGATTTCAATCGGTTCCAGATTCCGACCACATAGACTGCTAGACGATAGACGAGTGCCAAATAGTCCCGGTCTACAAGGTTAAAAGTAGCTCTAACCTTGTATGTATATCAACTAACCATGTGGGTGTAGGAAGCCTAGTCGGATTCGGGGGGAGAAGCGTTGGTAATCGAAGCATAAATAGAGGGAAAAAGAGTGAGGAGAATCACCGCAGACCCCAGAAGTGCGACCAACTTTGTAACATGGGACGCTTACCTGAACGTCGGAGGAAGTATGATAAGAATCAAGCTATACTCAATGGAAGTTAGCGGAATATGAGGAGCAAAGATACACTAGATGGGCACTACAATCGTACGGCTCCAACTAAGGATTAATAGAACAGAGTGGTCCCAAGCTTGTTTCACATAATCAATAGAAAGCTGTCGTACAACATGATACTAGGGCGACCGTTCCTTACGAATCTAGTGCGGTGGTCGATATGCAGAATCAGAAGATGGCGCTCCCCGTGAAAGGAAAAACTCTCAACATAAACATAAACTTGAAGGAGGAAGCATTTTGCCATAAGGCCGCCGTGGAAAAACTGATGCCGGTAGAGGAAATATTAAACTTACCTTGCGAGGAGCCCATCTCTGAGCTGGTGGGAGAAACAAAAATATGGGTAGTCATCCCATGAAAGCTAGTAAAGCTGGGACCTAACATTCCCGAGAAGCTGAGGGAATCCATGAAGGAGGTACTAAAAAAACACCATACAACCTTTGCGATTAAATCATCAAAGATAAGGGAAATGGACCGAAGAATAGTGTGGCATGATTTGAATGTGGTCGATGGGCAGAAGCTATCAAACAAAAGAAAAGGAAGCACTAGGAGGAACGACAAAAAGCAATCGCCGAGGAAATCGAGAAATTGCAAGCTGCGGGATTCATCAAGGAGGTTAAATACCTAGAATCGTTAGCCAACATAGTGCTGGTCACGAAATCCAACAGAAAATTTCGCATGTGCGGGGACTTCATGAACCTTAACAAAGCCTGCCCTAAAGACTGCTTTCCGTTGCCTAACATCGACCAACTCGTTGATGCAGTCGCGTGCTACAAACTCTATAGTTTGGAAGACATGGCACAAGGATACAACCAAATCCCGATAAAAGAAGAAGACCAAAAAAAGACGAGTTTCATAATGGATGAAGGTACGTTTTGTTACACAATGATGCCATTCAGATTGAAAAATACAAGGGTCACCTACCAACGGATGATGATATTCATGATTAAAGAACAAATCGGGAAGACAATAGAGGTATATGTGGATGACGTGATAGTAAAAAGCCGAAAGGAGGAAGATCCACTAAGAGACCTCCCAGCAATGATGGAAGTCCTCAACAAATTTAACATGAAGATGAACCCTGACAAATGCACTTTCAGAGTAGAGGGAGGAAAATTCCTAGGATATATGGTATCTCATAGAGAAATAGAAGCAAATCCAGAAAAGATGAAAGCTATCTTGGAAATGACCCCTCTCAAGAACCATCGTGAAGTTCAAGTCCTAAACAATTACAGCAGTAGGGCGGTTCATCTCTTCATCTGCCAAGAAATGTTTACCGTTCTATTAGACATTGAAAATTAAAACATTCAAGTAGGGAAAGGAATGAGAAGAAGCGTTCGAAAGCCTCAAAGAGTTCCTACTCAAACCACTGTTGCTAAGCAGGCCAAGAGAACTAGAAGTCCTGTACTTATACATATTAATGTGAAATGAAACTATAGAAACGGTGCTCGTCGGGAAAGAAGGAGGACAAAAACTTCCAGTTTTACTACGTTAGCCGCACGTTGAAAGACGCGGAGAATAGATATCCCGAGATTGAGAAGATTGCACTGGCCTTAACACCAACGACCAAGAAACTAAAGCCATACTTCCAAGCACATCCGGTAGTGGTCTGAACATACGAACCACTAAGACCAGCACTCTAATGATCAGAGCTATCTGGGAGATTGTTGAAGTGGTCAGTGCAACTAGGAGAGCATGAAATCTAGTACAAACTAAAACAAGCGATGAAGGCACAAGTCCTTGCAGATTTTGTAGCAGAACTCACCAGCTAATCCAAAACATAAGTGAACCTGGACATGCAATGAGAACTATATATAGACAGAGTAAAAAATGAAAAAGGGGCAGGAGCAGGTGTCGTCTTGAAAGTGCCATATAAAGTACGAATCGAATATGCGACTAACCTAGACTTCACAACAACAAAAGACGTGGCAGAGTACGAAGTGCTCCTGATCGGACTAGCATTAACTGTGAAGGTAAGAACAGAAGACCTCAAGATGTACTATGATTCCAACTAGTGGTAGGAAAAATCGGAAGAACATTCGCCACGAAGGAAGAAAACTTAGCTAAATACCACAATAGAGTATTATATTGCTAAAGGAAATAAAGAACAGAGGGGGACGATGAAAAATTAACAAGATAACAAGACAAGACAACATGGAGGCAAACACAATAGCAAAGGCAACATCCAAAAAGAACGAGAAATTCCAACTCATGGAATTGAAGGAGGAGATAAGTGTCCTAGTGATCAACACACCACTAAAGTGCTACTTACAAGAAATGGACCAAAGGATGCAACCAATTGTGACACATCTCTGAACAGTAGAAATCCCCAGCAACCGAAAAGAAGCGGAGATGCTAAGAAGGACATCCAGTATGCACGCTATCTACCAGGATACGCTATACAAAACATCCGCCACCCATCCCTGGTCCAAATGTGTGTCAAGAAGGATAGAAGAATACGTTCTATGAGAAATACATAAATGAATATATATGGCACATGAGTGGCCAACAACAGTAGCCAGAAAAGCAGCCTTACAAGGATATTACTAGCAAATGATGGAAGCATACGCCAAAGAAATAGTGAAAAGATGCAACAAGTGCCAGAAACACGGGGATAGATAGTACACACCAACCTAAGAAACAAAGCCTATGCATAGCCCGTGGCCCTTTGTAATATGGGGAATAGACATCTTATCTCCATTCCCGATGTCCAAAAACCAAAAGAAATTTATTTTCGTAGCTGTGGATCACTTCATAAAATGGGAAGAAGTAGAAGCAGTGTCAACCATAACAGCGGCCAGAGAAAAAGAGTTCTTCTGGAGGGAGGTAGTATGCCGGTTTTGCATACCTAAGGCACTGGTTACAAACAACAGAAAACAATTTGATAGTGTCACATTCAGGTTATTATGTGAAAACTTGGGGATTGAACTAAAATTCACGTCAGTAGCATATCTGCAAACAAACAAAATGGAAGAGGTTACCAACCAGCCAATATGAAAAGGGTTGAAAAAAGATTGAATGAAGCAAAGGAAAATTGGGCGGAAGAACTTCACAATTTTATATGGGCATACCGGACAACCTCAAGGAAAGGAACGGAGGAAACTCCCTTTAGGCTAACATACGTCACTGAGGCTGTTATACCAGTGGAGATATGAATGCCCATATTAAGGACTAGACACTTTAATGAGGAAATGAACGAAGAAGAAACGTGCCTATGCATAAATCAACTTGAAGAAAAAGAAACGTAGCCGGAGTAAGGGCGGAAGCTTATCGCAACCAAGAAGCTACATACTACAACAAGAGAGTGCGACCTCGAAAATTCCAAGTAGGAGATCTGGTCTTGAGAGATGTGGAGATAGGCAAAGACAATGCTGGTGTAGAAGAACTGGAAAGCAACTGGGAAGGCACGTTTTGCATAACAAAGTCCACATGAAGGGGAGCCTATAGTCTAGAAACTAGAGAAGGAGAAGAAATGCCGAGATTCTGGAATATTGAACATCTAAAAATATATTACGAATGAATTTTTAAATAAAGAAAGAAACGAAGTATTGATTTTCCATAGAAAGTATCAAGACAAGAGCTACAAAAATAAAAATAAAAATACATATGAGAACTATTCTTCATAAGGCAACAACCAATCTATTTAAAAAATATTTCTCATAAGACAATGATCAATTTGTATGAGAAGAATTTCTCATAAGGCAACAATTATACTACTTGAGAAACATTTCTCACAAGGCAACGACCGAAAATGATCGGGAGGCATCTCGAGGAAAACAATAAACGAGAATAAAATTTAAATACAAGCACTAAAAGAGCACATCCTCAAAGCAACGATAAAAAGAAAAGCAACACAGCACCAGAGAAAATTAAGCAAAGTATATATTAACTAAAGAAAACAACAAAGTCTGAATACAACATAAAAATTACAACAACTATTCATCATTGGGGGTATTTAAAATATCAAAAACATCCGTCAAGAAAGGACTGCTAGCATCCGGATAAGCTAAAGACTATGAAGCAAAAGACGCCGGCAAACCCATGGAAGTAGGAGACATATTGGGATGATTTGTGGAAGAAATAGCGGAAGGATAAATGAAAGGAACAATAGAAGGAGCAGCGGAAGGATCAGTGGAAGTGGAACTAGACACACCCCTTGACATGGGGACAATTTTCCCCTTTGAAGCCAACAAAGCAAGATGGGCCTCCTTCTTTAACATCTGCCCATCAACAACCAAGAAGGTCGTATCCCCACCTTAGAAGAGCAGCCATATAGTTGTCCCAGATAGATTTCCAATACAACCTTAACATCCGAGAAAGTGAGAAGCAGAAATCCTCATATTTCTCCAAAAGATAACCACGTTCAGATCGCAATTCTCTTAACTCAGTCCTCAAAGCAACGTTATCTTGCCTTTTGAGCTCCCTGGTCAACCAATAAGGATGATCTGATGTTGAGCTAGGGGTGTGCAGTATTCGGTCGAAATCGAATTAACCGACCGAACCAAAACAAAATTTTAATTTGGTTTGGTTTTTGGTTAATTCGGTTCGGTTTCGGTTTTTATTTTAAAAAGTTTGGTTAATTTGGTTCGATTCGATTTTGGCTATGGAATTTCCGAATTAACTGAACCGACCAAAATAACCGAATTATATATAATAATAGTGTTATTTTTGTAATATTTTTTAAAAAATTAAGGTAATTTTGTATTTTTTTAGGATTTAGTTACTAAAACCCCTAAAATTGTACTTAAATCATAAATTAGTATTAAAATTATTATTTTTTATTTTATTTTTTATTTTTAATAACTAATTTTAATAAAATTTGGTTATTTTGGTTAACCTAAATAACCGACCTTCGGTTCGGTTTCAATATGATTCAGTTTGGTTTTGGTTTTGGAAATTTCTAATATTTCGGATTTGGTTAATTCGGTTTCGATTCGGTTCGGTGACCGAACCGACCTATGCACACCCCTATGTTGAGCGAAGAGAATATCTGCCAGTTTCTCCACCAACTCATATTCCAGTGCAGTATAACTCTCTTGAGCAATCCTTACCCTATCAATAATAGTGAGAAAGCCATTAGATATGGAGTCATAGAGATCCGTACCCTTAAGGTGTGGGAAAGAAGAGAAAGGTTCCATTCACACAACAAATTCTCGCAGCTGGCGCAAAACCCCTAGATCATGGCGTTGGCTTCCATAAGGACAAATGAGATGAGTCCTTAAGTAGAGACAAGCATCCGGAAGAACATCGCTGGCATCACCACCAGCCCTAGCTTCAAATGAAGAGGCGGAAGCACCCACCGGAAGTGGAGGATCACCAGACGAGCTAACCTTAACAGAAGATAACAGAGCGTATTCGGTCGCCGAGAAAAAGGATGCGGCTACCAAGGGAGAAGAACAAACAAGAGCCGGAGGGGCGCCAACTAAAGAATTCAGCGAAAGGGACTTGCCTGGAACAAAAGGAATAAGCGCTTTATATCACTATAGTAATCTAATTTGTGCTTTATATCATGTTTTGTTTCTTTAGCAAATTCACTTTATTTTTGTGGTATACATGTAATTACAAATTTGTTGTTGTTGTGCTAATTACCAGCAACTGCTTTGCAAAAACATGATATATTAATGCTAAAAAAACAGGTATATTCATGTAATAGCCAACTGAATTACAATTGATATAGTATGATAGGTACATTTTACACCTATGTTTAGGAGTCAATTTTCCATGCTTTTGTTATACTTTGATATGCTTTTTCCCCGTGTTTGTGTGCTTATTGTGTGTGTTAGCGTTTCAGGTAAAACGGAGCAATGTGAAGTATTTTGGGCATAAAGAAGGAAGAATTCAAGTATTAGAAAAGAAGTGAGTCAAAAAGCGAAGAAACGAGCAAGATGTGGCTGAGAAAAGGAAGGGCTTGATCGAGCCCTTCACTTACCAGGAGGGGCTCGATCGAGCCCCATGAACAAATGGCTCCAGAGAATTCTTCAAGGCACATGGCTCGATCGAGCCCTTACTCATAAGTGGATGGCTCAATCGAGCCCTATAAAAATAGGTTCGAAATTTGAATTCAAGCAAGGACAAGACTAAAGGCTCACTTTCACTTTTGGCCCAACACTCTTTTAGTGGGCATCTTTTGTTTCCTCTTTTGTAACCCATATAAATAGCACTTTATCTCATTTTTAGGTCATACAACATTTATGAGCTTTGAATATTCTCTTAGTTTCCTTCTTTTAGCTTAGTAATCATTTTTGGAATTTGGAGATTCATCCATTGTTGAATGTTTGAAGCTTTTTAATATAGATTGAAGTTTTATTATTGAAGATTTATATTGTCTATTTCATGTTCTTGCTTCCTAGTTCTACAAAGATAACTAATTCTTACTTAGTGATGTTTATTGTTCATTAGTTTTGTTGTTGTTTTGGCTATGAGTAGCTAAATCCCCCATGTTTGGGGGTTGGAATGAAATCTTGAATATTTAGTTGTATGAGATATGCTTGTTTGGTTGAGTGACTTGTGATAATCTTGATGCTTAATGCCCACCTAGGATTAGCTACCCTAGGTTTGTTATTAGTTTGCTTAGTGCACCGAGAGGTGGCTAAATGAATGTACCCACGAGATTCATTGGCTATAAGTGCAACTCGTAGTAAATTCGTTATCTCGAAAGATTGAATGGACTCTGGATCAATTCTTATTTCAGCAACTTTTTCTCGCATTGAATGTATTATTCCAGTTATGATTAAGGGGGAATTGTATCTAATCCATGCACATGAAACTGAATTCCCAGTCATTACTAGCAGTTCTTTGGCAGAATTTAAAAATTCTGATTCAAATTCTAAGTCAGTTTCCTCGGCACCTGCAGTTCTTTCCAATGCACCAAATGGGAAGTGTACAAGAGCAGTATTGGTCCTTTCTACAGTTCGTGAAATGTCTCATATCATCCCAGATTTTAGTAAAATAACTCAACGCAAAAATAGAGTTCTACTAGCCTCACCTACAGACAGTCGTCCTTGTATCAGAGAAAACTACAATTCGAAAAACTCAAAGGAAACAGATTCTGAAGCAGCAAAAACATATGGCATTGGTGTGAAGTTGGGCCTTTTTAAAATGCAACCTGAAGCTGAATATGCTGATTTGATCTCCAAAGAAATTGCCAGAGAGTCTATAAATCACTCTTGAAGTGATTTCATCAATGTCAATTTTCTATTATTGTCAAGCTCTCTTAATTTTATTACTTGGAATTGTCGTGGCGGTCTCGGTCACTTTCGAAAATAACGTGCTATTTGTTCTTTTGTGTCTCAGCATCATTTGATTATTGTGGCATTAGTTGAAACAAAGAAAAGAAGTTCTTGATGCTTTTTTGGTTAGAAAACTTTGGCCAAATCAAGATTTTGAGTTTTGTTTTTCGGGATCTATTGGTGCGCTTGGAGGTTTGGCTTGTATTTGGAATTCTAGTTTAGTTACTCCAACTAGAATTATGACAACTGGTAGATGGATTGTGATTGATTTTATTTGGTTTTCTTTTCCAATCAGATTTATTCTAGTTTATGCTCTGAATTGTCTGCTAGAGAGATCAGTTCTTTGGCTGAATATTCTTCCAGAGATGAATTGTGATAGGTTATATTTTGTTTTGGGGGACTTTAATGAGATTTTGGAACCTTCAGAAAGGCTTAATTGTGTCTTTTTTTTCTGAGTCTATGATAGCTTTTTCGAGATTTATTAATGCTGCCAAGCTTATTGATATTCCTTTGCAAGGTCGTTTTTTCACATGGCAGAACATAATGTCTAAATCCAAAATCGATAGATGTTTTGTCTCGTCTTTGGTTTTGGAGAAATAGCCAAATTTAAGGCTTCAAGCTTTATCCCGCTCCTTCTCTAACCATGTTCCATTGCTATTAACTTCCATAGCTCGTTTTGATTGGGGTCCAAGGCCTTTTCGCTCTTTAAATGTATGGTGGGGTCATCCGGATTTCCAAGATTTTATGGACACTTACTGGAATTTTCTTAGGGATCAATCATCTTTGGTGATTAAATTGCGTGAACTTTGCAAATAGATCTCTTTATGGAATAAGATCTTTGGAGATTTGATAATGATTATTCGTACATCCCTTCATTTAACAACGAACTTCTGGATCTTTCTAAACAACTAAAAGTGGTTTGGTTGCTGAAATCGTGTTTTAACTGGAATCTCTTAGGAGATAAAAACACTTCATTTTTTCATTTGGCGACTTCAATTCATGCGAGAAATAATCAAATTACAGAGATTACTATTGACGATGTTTGTTACTCCATCCATCAGATATAAAGGCTAAGATTAGCTCTTATTATCATAATCTTTACAAGGAAGGTAATCAAGTTACTTACTCCCTTTATTCGCTGCCATTTAAGACTTTTTCAGATGTCCACGTTGAAGGGCTAACTTCAAATTTTTCTTTAGATGAATTAACTATGGTTGTTATGTGTTGTGATGATAACAAAACCCCAGGTCCTGACGGGTTTAATATTTTCTTCTATAACTGTGCTTGGCAACTCATGCAGTGGCTTATCAATTATATTCACAAAATAGGCTCTTTTCCATCGAGTTTGAACACAAATTTTTTTTATTTTGATTCCAAAGTTGAAAGGAGCTAGTAATATGATAGGATTTTTGTCATATCACTCTTATTAATGGTATTTTCAAGTTTCTCTCGAAGATTCTTGCGAACAGGCTAGCTCCTCTATTACCTTCTATTATTTCCAAGAACCAATTTGGGTTCATCAAAGGTCGAAATATCCATGAATGTCACTTTATTGCCTCTGAAATAATTCATCTCAGTTCAAGACGTAAGGATTCAACTTTCATCATCAAGTTGGACTTTTAGAAAGCTTTTGATTATATTTCTTGGCGATACATTTTAGAGACTGCATATGATGAATTTCGACTCCTCTTAGATTAAGTGGATTAATGCTCTTTTGAACTCTTCTCAGATGTCGGTTTTGGTTAATGGTTCACCAACAAAGATTTTTTAGTGGAGAAGGGTGTAAGGCAAGGAGATCCATTTTCTCTGATGCTTTCTGTTATTTTAGCTGAAGGATTTAAAGCGGTAATTGAAAAGGCAAAGGATTTGGGGCTGCTTGAAGGTATTACATCGATGGGTTTCGAGAATCTCTCTCGTTGCTTCAATTCGAGGATGATACCCTTATGTTTCTCCCAAATGACTTGGAAATGATAAGAAACTTGCTTCGTATTCTCCGGTGCTTTGCAATAGTTTTTGGGTTACGTACCAATCTCCAAAAGAGTTCTATTATTGGCTTGAATGTTTCATACACTGATATGCATCAGCGGCTTCTATTCTCAATTGCAAGATTGAAACATTGCTTTTTACATATCTCGGGCTTCCTATTTTCCGGCGGATCTTAAATGTCTCTCATTTTAATCCGATCATTCAGAATTTTAATTCTCATTTGGCTCTTTAGAAAGGGAATTTACTTTCTTCAACTGGTCGTCTAGTTCTAATTAAGTAAGTTCTCTACAGTTTTCTTGTGTACCCGATGCGTTGTTTTGCCACTCCCTCGAGCGAGTTATCTTCCATGGAGAGCTATTTGAGAAATTTTCTTTGGCCGAGTTCGGCTTCCTCTCGAGGTATTTGTAAAGTAGCTTGGAATGATATTTGCTTGCCGTTTTGTTTTGGTGGTCTTAATGTTCCTTCCTCACGTCTTAGAAATCAAAGTCTTCTTTTAAAATGGGTGTGGAAGCTCTTAACTTATGACAAAGATTCGCTATGTTTTTTGGCAACTCGTATTAGTTCAAATTTAAACTCTTGGAATGATTTAATTGATCCTAGAAATAGGAATTTATCGCTGCTTTGGAAAGGTGTTCGTAAGCTTTGTGTTTCTAATGATCCGTTTTGTAGTATGTTTTCTGCCAATATAAAATTTAAATTAGGGAATGGCACATACATTATGTTTTGGAGGGACCAATGGCTCCCAAATTAAATAGCTCATCTTAGTTCAGTTTTCCATAACCTATTTGTTTTGGATAGGAAATATATTGCTGCTTTGGTTTCAAATTTTACTTCTGAATCTGCCCAGGTTGATGATCACTTGCATTGGGTCTTTAGCTAGAATCAGAGACTTTGTTTTGGAGAGGAAGACCCGCTTCGACAACTCACTGTTCACCTTCAACAAGTAAAGCTTTCACTTCGGCGGGATGGAGTTTTCTGGCAAGGATCACATTATTTTAAGGGAGCAGATATGGTGCGTTTATGGTCGGGCCCAAGTATGCAAAGAGATGGTTTCTTGGTTCTATTATGGAAGCATAGAATTCCTCATAGACTTCAGTTTTTTATGTGGCTTTTGCATAGAGGTCGTATCTCGTCTAGCGAATTTTTGGTTCATCGTCAGGTCCTTCTGGAGGATCAAATTTTCTACAGTTTTTATGCAGAATTAGAATCTGCAAATCACATAATTATATTTTGCCCTTTTGCTTGGCGGTTTTGGATAGATTTCCTTTGTAATGTTGGAGTCTCGGCTTCGACAATGCCGGAAGATGTATCAAGTTTCTATTGTCAATGGATAGATTTGAAAAATCCAAAGTACAAAAAGCTTTGGGCAACTATTTGGTTTTTCAGTTTATGGGAGGTTTGGAAGGTTAGAAACAAGAAAATTTTCCGCAACGAAGTAACGATTTAAGGATTTGATTTTCCATTGTATCAATAAACGTGTGGTTCATTATAGATATCACAATCCTTTTTTTGTTTATGGTGGTAACGATGTATTTCGATGTCTATATTTCTTTTCGAGATATTAGTGCTTTTTTCTTTGCCTATCACATCTTGTGGTAGTACTAATATAAATACCATTTAACCAAAAAAATAAAAAAAACTAAATAATTTTTAATTTTTTTAAAAATTAAAAAATAAAAATAAATATAAAAAATGGTGGAGATGAAAAGTGGAAAGAAGATAAAAGTAAAAGTAAAAAATAAAAAGGGATATCATTACCAAAAAATAAAAAAGTGAGGACTAAAGAAAATAAATAGTTTTACAAAGTAAGATTAAATCAATTTTTTTTGAATAAATAATAAATATATGGTTAATTCCATAAAAAATCACGAACTTTACATGAAATTTCATTTTAATCACGACCTTTAAAAGTTGCCATATAAAACCATGACCTTTTATTTTTTTTCAAATCTATCATTTTAGTGTATTTTTTTTGACTAAGTTTTTCATTAAACCAATAATTATAAACTTAATTTATAAATTGACACCAAATATTATTATCTTTCAGTTAGAGTATATAGGATTAGTAACTTTTAGTCGGAAAAAATACACCGAATTTTACTTTGGTGATAGATTTGAAACAAAATGAAAGGTCGTGCCTTTAAATGCCAACTTTTAAAGGTCGTGATTAAAATGAAATTTCATGTAAAGGTCGTGATTTTTTATGGAATTAACCCATAAATATATTAGCTCAATTATAAAGTGTGATTGGCAAAAGCCTTTAAAAGGCAAAGTTAAACAAATTTACAAAAAACATATGTTGCAATATACATCATTTTCCGAGTAGGAAAAACCATAATGGTTATCCTTAAAAAATTCAACCGCGTTGCATATCGACGTGAAAACCGTGTCAACCTTAGTGATTTCTTTTCTAGAAATTGTTTTTTAAAAGCTTATTGCGTAAAAAAAATCACAAACTTTATCGTGTTTTGCAAATTTAACATAAACTTTCAATTTTGGCAAATTAATACACAAACTTTAAATTTTTTGCAATTTCAACACCGATCAATTTTCTGTGAAAAAATGCTGATGTGGACGCCGGAACAGTGGTTATTCCGGTGTACACATCAGCATTTTTTTCTATTAATTTGCCAAAATTGAAAGTTTATGTTAAATTTGTAAGACACGCTAAACTTTGTGATTTTTTAGGCTATTAAGCCTTTTTTAAATTTGTGGAATTTATTTGTAAATTCCGCTTATTTAGTTGGAGTTTTCTCAAATTATAACTAATCAATTATAGGATTTCTATTACTAAAATTTAATTAATTCATTTATCTATTCCAAACAAAAAAAATGAAATTGCAAACGCATATAATTTTTAAAAAAATTATTCATTTTAGAAGAGCCCTAAATATTAGATAAACTAACAAGATTAACATTACCTTTTTAAAATCTCAAAGAGTTGCTTGTTGATATATTTTAATATTTTAATATTTATTCTACAACTCATAGCTAAGATATTATTAAATACTTAAAAAAAATTAGCTATATTGAAATATGAGGAAATTTTTTACAGCATACTATTTTGTATTTATTTTTAAATTTATATTATTTTTAAATATAATTACATGTTGTACTATTTTTTTATGCCTAATGCCTTAAAAACCCCGATCTTTTAATCCCTTATCACTCCTATCCTGACGTTAAAAACTGGACAGTTTTATCCTATTTCGCGTTTATTTTTCAATTATACCCTGCTTTTTCAAATTTTTAACAATTTTTTTACTTAAAAGATGAAATCATTTAATTAACTAAATATGAAGATAAATTAAATTCATTTCCGTTTAAAAAAAGTACAAATAAGTTCTTTATTTTTAAAAACTAACTAAAAATCGGATATCAAATTAAAACTGTTTTAAACTTTTAATTAATTTAACTAAGTTTATATAAATTTTAAACATATACAATTAATATATGCTAGATATGGAGAATATTTTTTAATTTTTTTCAAATGAAAAATAAATCAATTTAATATTTCAGGGTACAATTGAAACAGATAAATGCAAAATAGGGTAAGATTGGTAATATTTCAACGTCGGGTAGGAATGAAAATGGGCTAAAAGGTCGGGTTCTATTTTAAAGGCATTAGGCCTTTTTTACTACCAAAAATACCTTTTTTTAATTTCAAAAGTAGCTTTTACTCTTTTTACTGTTTCATGCTCTTTTTCATAGATTGTCTTCAGTACATATTTTCTGGTGTTCTTTTAGAGTAAATGTGGTGTTTTTAAGTGTATATATGGTGTTTTTAGTGTAAATATAGTGTTTTAGTAGTGTATCTATGGTGTATATATAATGTATCTATAATGTTTTTGTAGTGTTTTTTGTAGTGTATACCATAATAATATTGCAAATACACCATAAATACTAAAAATACATAAGAAAAATATAGAAACACTAGAAAAACACCAGAAATACACTATAGATTAGTGGTGTGCAAATATCGAACCAAACCGAACTGTAAAATTGAACTGAACTGAAATTGCAACTATGGTTCGGTTATTTGATGAATATGGTTTAGTTCAGTTTGTATTTAGATAAAAATTTGGTGTTTGATTTTTGGTTTAATTTGAGCATTTTGAAAACCCAAAAAAATTGAAAAATTGAGCAATTAAAAAATAAAAAATAATAATGAATTTATATAAATTTATACTTTTTGATTTTTTTTTCTTTTAATTATACTTGATATATAATTAACAAATTTTATATAACATATAAATATGCTAATAAATATATAAAAAAATATTATTTGACACATATTATTAAATATTTTAATTAATTTTTAAAAAAAATAAAAAAGGTAAAAATCTCGGTTTTTAACCAAACCAAATAAAACCTTTTAGTTCGGTTTGGTGTAGTCCAAATTTAAAGTTCAGTCCGATTCGGTTTTGTATTTTTACCAAACTTAGGTGCTTGGTTTGTTTGGCTCAGTGACCGAACCAACCGAACTAACCGGATGCACAACCCTACTATGCATACACAAGAAATACACTATAACGTAAATACACCATAAAACACTGCAAATACACCATTAATCAATCCATTTTTACAAATTAGAAGTATCAAAATAAAAGAACAAATCTATAAACAAGAGAAGACAAAATAATTATATGTACAATAGAAAACTTTTATAAAAAAATAATAGATCTACAATAATTTCTTTATATTTTTTTTAAAATTATCACAAGAAACCTAAAAAAATTACATAAAATCTAAAAACGACAGCGAGGAATCCATCAGAAGAAATGCATTGACGAGAAAATCAATAGAATCGCGGCGATGAGAAATCTACTGGAAAAAATACGACAACGAGAAAATCACGACAATAAATCCACCGGAAGATGAGCAACGGCGAGATAGAAAAAAAACAATATGCGCGGAAGCGGCGAACGGAAGAGAAAGTTGAGAGATATAGGCGAACCGAAGAAAAGATGAAAGGAAGAGAGAATTATGAGAGAAAGAAAACTAGAGAAAAAGAGAGAAGTGCGGATGTGTGTCGCAAATGAATTAAAATGAGAGTAAGCTTTCTATATATAGTAGAGTATTTTTATAAATAGATTTGTTAAAAGGATAGCTATGGTAATATTAAAAACAATGGGTGAAAAAAATATAAATAAATTTTAAAATCAAATATTTTGAAAATAATCTCTTAAAATTATCACTTTTATAAAATATATTTATGTTTAAACTATTTTAAAATATATATGTATGTATGTATACATACATAGATATATGTATGTATGTATACATACATATATATATGTATACATATACATACATACATTATAAGAGCTATAATTTATTTATGAGTTAACGTTTTTAATTAAAAAAATTAATTTTTTAAATTTATATTTTATAAAATTAAAATTTTATTAACTTTATTTAATAATATGATTTTTGTCACAGATAGCCTACTCTAATTGTTAGCAGGGGTTAGCGGGAGTTAATGTTAAACATGTTTTAAGTATGATTTATTTATATTATAAAAATAAAATATTATGAATTAATTAAACTTTGTATAGTCAACATCGATTATCTACCAGCTATTATAGAAATTGTAGAGTTAGATAATTTGTTTTATTTTGTCATTCATTTATAATTTGAATTAAGAATTTTGCAATTGCTAAGAATTGGAGTTGGTCACTCATAGTTGACCTTAAGAGGGCATGACGTAAAAAAGAGTAACAAGAGCTAGATAGCGGAAATCATGCCATAAAATAAGGACATTGATAATTCGATTGAAAAAGACATCAAATCTTTAATTTTTCTCGAATTCAAGATTCATTGAAAAAGAAATTTATTCACATTATTAATAAAAATTTATCATACCAAACCCAGTCCGTAACCGATTAAACCTTGAACCGGGTTAAAACCGTGGGAAGATCAGTTCTGTTTCGGTTTCAATCCTTTAAAAATAATAATTTAAAAATATCAATTATATATGATTTATCACCAAATTACCATATTTACCTTTAGTATATATCCTATCATTTATATAATTATTTATTTTTAAATATTATCATACCATATATAATATAAATAATTAATTATTAAAATATATTATTGTTTGATGAAAACCGAATTTCAAAATGATATAATAAACCGAGTCGTATGCGATCCGCTTGTTAGAGCAAATCTAAAAACTCGCCCTAGCAAGCTGTAACAGAGACACGAAGGACTTATCTGTCAAAGGCACTCCGAGAGGATTCGCCCAAATCTCGAGAATGGCCGAATCCCATAGGATTCGGTAAATCTCAATAACCAGATCTAACGCGTTTTAGATTATGATTACGTGAATGACTAAATTATCATAGAGATTCTAGAAGATCTGAATCTCACAGATCTCATAATTATTTTTCTACTTGGAAGCATATTCTTATTTGGAAGACTAATCTTATTTAGGAAGACATTCTCAAATAGGACTCTTGCTGAATAGGAATCTCATTCCTATTTGAATTCATACAATTAGATAGGAATCTGTTTCCCATTCCAACTCTAAAAGGTATTCTTTCATGCTCACTATAAAGGACTTGGGGTATTGCCAACACACACAAAATTACATTACAACAATACTCCAATAAGCTCAATACTCACTTAAGCATCGGAGTGCTCATCGGACAACCACCGTCCGATCAGCCATCTACTCTATTTTGCAGGCCAATCACCGTTGAGAAGGCAGACTCTATTAATTGGCGCTGTCTGTAGGAACCGTTTGACAACTTCAAAATGGAAGGAGCTTTTCTTAACTCAAACAAATTCTATTGAAGGAATAAATTCCAACGGAACTGACCCAAGAAACAAACAACCGATGGAACAGAAAGATTTGGAAATGACGCTGCCGCTGGCTTGAATACTAGAGTCAACATCTCTAATTCCCCCAACATCACCGGAGTAAACTCCACTGCATCAACAAGATCAGGCTTGAACACTTTAAATTCAACGTCAGAATATAAAAATACAGCAGATAAGGGGATCAAATCCCATTGTTTTTCCTTGTCTGGACGGAACAGATGAGCCAATTCCCACAGTAGTTTTCCTAGAAATTTACCACCATATGTTGAAAAAGATGCTCGAAACTTTCCAAGCCAACTTGGACAAAATTACATAAGAGACGAGGAATTATGCAAATGTGCATGGGGACGACATAAACTTACAGAGAGCTCAGTTTGTGACCCCACCTCCCAATTGCCACAAGCGACGGGTAGAGAGTGAAGGATGAAACCCTAAAACTCGAGAAAACGTGGATGGAGCTAACAGAGAAGGAAAAAAACACAGAAGATGGGCAAAAGGAACACATAAAATTGAGGAAATACTGCTCGATATGGTGAAGAACAAAACGATGCAAGGAGCATACAAAATGTAAGGAGAGATGATATTTTTGCGACGGAATCCATAATTTAGCGATGGATAGTTTCTGTCACTAAAGGATACATTTAGGGATGGAGTTATTCGTCGCTAAATGTGCCTTTCTTGAGACAAAATGGCACATTTAGCGACAGAATTTTCCGTCGCTAAATGTGTCAAATCCCTCGCTAAAAAGTCTCTAAACTTTGTCTCCTCTGGA
The DNA here is from genome assembly GCF_937616625.2 of Mercurialis annua. Taxonomy (NCBI): domain Eukaryota; kingdom Viridiplantae; phylum Streptophyta; class Magnoliopsida; order Malpighiales; family Euphorbiaceae; genus Mercurialis; species Mercurialis annua. The sequence continues at coordinate 47,863,229 of NC_065570.1, read as the reverse complement.
GAGTTTTTGGCGACGGATTGGAAAATTTAGCGACAAAAAATTCCGTTGCTAAATTTTCCACGGATCACAAAACGCGTCGCAACGCGTTTTGCGAGCAAATCACTCGCGGCGGACTTAGTCCGTCGCAAAAACTGTTTAGCGACGGATTATTGGGCTTTAGCGACGGAAAAATCTGTCGCTAAAGCCCTATTTTCTAATAGTGGCAGCAAGACAAATTTTTATAAAAATTGAATTAAAATAGTTTAGTTGATATAGGTTCACATCAAATTCACATCAGGTTGATTTTCTGTTTTATAAACTATCAAATACATTTCAATAAAAAGAGTTATTCAATTCTATAATAAAAATAAAGCAACCATAAAGGTCAGTTGGAATAAAAGCTAAAACATAAAATTAAAAACCATCGAATTCGTAAAACCATACAACAAGATAACAAACAATTCCATTATTTGTCAGCACTTTCTTTCTCCGGTGTAAAATTTGATCGGTTGACAAAATCTGCAATACCATTAGTTGCAGCGTTCTCAATATTGACATCAACTTCACGATTATCCTTCTCCGAAATCGTGGCCTCCGATGAAGAACCATCGCAATCACCATCAATAGCCCCTTCAGCTTTCTCATCATCTGCATCTTCATTTGCATCTTTTTCGCTCAATGACTTGTCATCAGAGCGCTTTCCTCAATGTTTGCATTTATGGACACAAACTTGTTAGCACTTTCTTTCTCTAGTGTAAGATTTGATTGGTTGACAAAATCCTCAAACGCCTTGCTTAACTCCAATAAAGCTAGCAATTAAAGCTATTTTTTTGGAATTATCCTCAGCATCAAACTCTATTTTTTCCTCTTTTACCACACTAGATGTCTGCATGCTTGAATATCGTTACTGATTTTTGCAAACAACTTGGTCAACAAAATATAATTCATATTCAGTTCATATATAGTTAACTTTCAGTTCTAAAAATATAAACTGAAATAACAACAACTTGAATATTACTAAACCTTTATAATCTGCTTAGGTTCATCAAAAGAAGTCTTAGCTAAGTTGGTAAGATCTTCGGAGACATGTGTTTTACCAGCGACGTATGTCTCATCGCTATCACTACCGTTATCATCACGAGAGGAGGTAGATTTTTTCTTCGAAGTAGCCAAACCATCAAACTAGAGATGAATAAGAGTAAAAAAAAATGATTAGTAAAAATATTTCTAAAAACAAATAGAAAAACATAAAAAGAAAATTAAATATTGAATGATAAATAAATAAATATAAATTACTTTTTTAGAATCAACATCTAAATTAATCTTTAAACACAATCGTTTCACAACACTTAAAACTTCGGAAACTTGACTATATATGGCGTTTAAACTAAGAAAATTCAGACTGGATTTTCTTCTGATCAGCAAACACAAGTTGAAACTTCTCTTTCATAACGGTTAAATCTCTAGATTTGTTCCTTTATTCTTTTGATCTGAATCATCCGTAATGAGAAAAGCCGTACAATAGCCATCTTTAGCGCCAACCTTTTCGCTAGATCCAGCACCATCACTAGACTTATCCTTTCCTTTGTAATTTCTGAAAAAGTCACATAAAGAAAGGGCTTTCCATTCAGCAGATGTTGGAACAATGGACCGCAGATTCACCTGAATCATTAAAACCAAATATGAACCTTATATTAACCATTTGTGACCACAGTTTATCAATAAAAAATGGTACATGGAAAATTAATGCAAACAAAGACAAACCTGCTCTGATGCAACTTCGTCAAAAACCTCTCTGTCAACTAGGGTGTATTTAGGAAAAAAGAAAGCTTATCACTTCAAAATTCGAGGAACGACAGCTTCATTAACCAACTGAATGAAGGAATTCTTCACCTTCGGACAACACTCATAAAACCAACAAAAAAAACACAAGAGGACAACCCTGAAGATAGTAATTGTATATGTTCAGGTTCCTTAAGACTACCCAGACTAAAAATAGCCTGAGTGGACAAACAATCAAAAGTACATTTAAAAACATTAATACCCCACAGGTAATCATTCAACTCATCAGAATCAACAATATCGAAATCTTTTAAAGGAATATGAGCAGTTTTAAAGGAAGCTAACAAAAAGTTATGCAAAAATGCATAAAAGCTATTTTAAAACCATCTTCCGGACAATCCCAACACTTAGACCTAAAAATATCTCGAAAAGTTTGCTTAGAAACAGACTGCAAACCACCAAAATACTTGTCCAAAATTTCATTAGACACTGTTAGATAACCGTATTTACTAACATCCCCGTAGCATTTTAAACCTGACACTAAAAAGAAGTCCTCAATACTAATTTCAACCCATGACCCCCGACCTCAAACCACATCTCAGACTTTTATATTGCTCAACTTCCCTCAACAAAAAAACAATGTAAAATCTGAGTTTGAACCATAATTTTAGAAATATCTAGAAAATAACTGAAACAAAACTTCATAAACAACTCTAACTCAACAAGACTCAAAGTTAATTCTATTTCAGAAATAATATCGTAAGACATACAAGTATCAATTTTCGAATGAAATCGATCTTCACATTTAACCTTAAACTACCACAGCTATAAAAAATAAATAATGAAACTGTCAAATACTATAAAACTAAAAATGAACAAATATGATATAGAAGTGGGATACATATTGAAATTAAAAATACAACACAAACAAACCTAATGACAATAACAGAAAATTAAAACAGGAAATGAAGCAATGAAACAAAACAAACTAAGCATAAAAACCTACAATAAACCAAATCAAGGAAAATAAAAAAATGATGAAATGACAGAATGAACCAAATAAAAATCAAATAGAATCACAAATACAAACATATAATTAGTCAATAAAATAGACATAATAAAATTAACAAAATCTAAAATCTAAAAGTTGAAAATAAAATCAAAAATAATACCTCAGGAGTTGGCTGTTTTGTTTCATGGATTGAAATTCCTTTTAGCTTATTCTTTGGCTTAGTAATCTCGGCTGAATCTCTCTTTTTCAGAGAAGAAGGAAATTGCTTAACTACTCCTTTACCAAAGACATATTCTTGTTGATCTTTTTTATTAACAGTACTTGCTTCACCCTTCTTCTTCTTCGGAACTAATGTTATCTTCTTCATATTCACAATTTTTTTGGAAACCGGTTTTTGAGAAAAACTACGTGTATGAGCCATTGGTATTGATTAAGTAACAAAAATAGAGGGTTTTTAGTGAGTGATCTTCAAAGGAAAGAGGAGAGAGTGTGAGTTTGAAGATGGAGAAATGAAGAAACTAAAAAAAAGTATAAGAGAAGAGAAAGTGGGGGAAGGGAAATTGAGTGTATGAAGTACTAATAGCAACTCTAGGACAGGATAAATTTAGTAACTTGCAAATGAAAAGGGCATAGCTAAAAATGAAAAAATTTAAAAGGGGGATTTTTGCTAAAAATATAATGTTGGATCACTAATATAAATTTTTCAGATTTTAAAATATATGGTGACATTTTTTAAAAAATGAGCTATATTTTTTTAAAGGGCTAAATACACAAATCCCCTAAAATGAGACTTAGTTTTCATTTATGCCTCGCAAAAATATTGGGAAAAGGTACAAAAATGACCTTCATGTATATCCCGCGTCTCTTGTTAACACCTCATGTATTTCGGATCTCAAATATGACCTCAACGTCTTAAAAATGTATAAAAAAAACACAACAAATTAACGGAAATTTGTATTGTTGTTAAGTGTGTGATGTGGCAATAAATATTTACACATAAGCATTAAACAAAATGACACATCATCGCTTTCTTATATATTCATTTACTCATAAATAAAATTAATCATATACTCCACACAAACAACTCAACAAGTGTGTCTTCCTTCTTCATTTGCAATAGGAATCATCATCAACTTCACACAACCGTCGACCACCATAGACAAACCAAAGCAATTTTATTTATTGTCCGAAGTGAGCAGATTCATATTATATGTGGGTCTTTTTCTTAATGAAATAAGCTATATTTCATCGGGAGCAGGAGGCGGAGACATTATTCAAGACGAAAGGAATAGCAGAGATTGAAAAAGTGGAAGAGAGAACGAGAAAACAGATCGAGGGGAAGGAGGAGCTCCGCCAATTAGTCGGCAACCGCTACAGAGATCTCATCGACTCAGCCGACTCAATCGTCCTCATGAAGTCTTCCTGTCACTCCATTTCTTCTGACGTTGCTTCGATTCACTCTCATATGGCCTCCCTCTCTTCCTCCACCAAGTTATTTAACTCCTTCCATAACCCTTACCCACCGCACAACGTGCTGGAATCTACCGAGAAACAGGTAGGGTTTTTAATTTTGGGAATTTGAAAGGAGGAAGAAGAAGAAGAGCGATATAATTAGAGGTAGGTGGTGATGATGTGTCAAATCTATTTAATGTTTATGTGTGAAAATATATTGCCATGTCACACACTTAACAGCAATATAAACTTCCGTTAGTTTATTGTGTTTTTTTGATACTTTTTTATGACACTAAAGTCATATTTGAGATCCGAAATACATAAAGTGTTAACAAGAGACGCGGGCTATACATGAAGGTCATTTTTGCACCTTTTTCCAAAAATATTTTATGCAAAAATCTCTCAAAAAAAATTAAAAAAATTTCCTAAATATCTCAAATCCTAAAAGAAGCTAATTTACTACTAAAACAAGACAATAGTGCCCCTTATTCTTAAACGAGCAGAGAAGAAGAAACGGCATGTTTCTATCGGTATCACAGGTCCTCCGTCACGGTTGGTTAGATTGGCGGGTTTTCTAATGGGATGCCACCAATAAGTAGGCGGAAAATCAATGCTTCTCCTCCTTCGCCAGCTTTGCTGTTTGCTTCTCCGTAGTAGGAAGCTGACGATCACATCGGTTTCTCTCCACCGGCTGCAATAGATTACCAGCCAGAGCGGTGGTTGGGCGAGGCGGGGAATGGTGGCAGTGAAGGTGGGAGTGGAACCTGATTTACTCCAAATAATGGAGACACCTAGAAGATATTCATTACCATGTCAATGGGTTTGACAAAAAGTGAAAAGTTGATAGGTAATATTGTTATTAACTTTCTGTAGTTCGTTTCTTTTCATGTTCTTAAAGAGTAGTTTTTCTATAATTTTTATTAGATATCTTAATTTGCTTTAGAATTGACTTGTTAATTAAGGTTATGAAATGTAGCAATGTCATTGTACTGTTAAAAATTCTCAGTAGCAATTGAAGCATTGTGTTTTATAGAACCATACATTTTGAAATGAACTTTAATTGTTTTCTGTTTTATTTGGCTGTTTTGAGACTCTAGCAATTTATTTATTGCTCTGTGGTTCCTGAACAAAAAAAAATGTGATTTGTCTTCGCGACACATTTTGAAATTACTATTACCAATTTTTCCATCCTTAATGTTGACAAGCGTCGATTTTGACCGTTTTCACGAGTTCTCTTTATGTTGAAGCTCTTTTATATATATATATTAGCAAACTTTAAAGATAAACCAAATGTAAATAGAAGATCAATCGAATATCAATTAAAAATCAATCGAATATCAATTAAAAATCAACCAAATGTTGATATTGAGGTAAGTTGTTAATATAAATATTGGTAGTTCGTGATTGTTTGGTATTGTATTGTTTGTTCTTGTACTCACCTGCAAAAATTTTGGTTATAGGTGGACTATACTGACATAACAAAAAAACACACAGGTAAACCAGAAACTTGTTGCTTTATGCTTGTTTCTGACACTGCATTGCTACGCTGAGCCTGTTGAAAAGCAGTAGAGAAGCATGGCTTAGAAAATATGATGGCAGAATCAAAATAATTAGAAGAAGCTCTTGAAATATTGATGCAGGCTTTCTTTGCCAAATAAATTGCTGCCATTTTCTTCTATGTTTCTACTCTTGTGTTTGCAAAATGAAAATAATGACAATTGACATGGCAATATTATTTAGTAAAAAGCTTGATGTAAAATTGAAGTAGTTTTTGAAAAGTTTATGCTGGATGAGAAGCCTGTGGAATTTGGCCTTTTAATCTCATTTGCTTATCCTTTAGGAGGGAGGTTTATGTGAAATTGTTGTTGCCACTACTAGAACAGAAATGTTGAATTTTGATTTACATTAAGTTGATTTTCGGTTGACATTTAGTTGATAGTTCATTATACATAAAGATGGACATTAGAAGCAGAAACGTACGTTTATCATATTAAAATTGCACTTGAAACTGATTTTTGACTTCACTTCTATATTGGTGAAAAATATTTGATATTTGGTTGATTTTAAGTTGACAATTGGTTGATCTCTGGTTGACTTTTGATTTACATTTGGTTGATTTTCGGTTGACACTTAGTTGATTTTTAAAATTTTCCAAATCACAAAAAAAGAGTTTCAATAAATTAAAAAGTATTCGTCAAAATAGTTGAAATCGACACTTGTCAACTTTAAAGAGAAAAAAATTGATAATAATAATTTTAAATTATTTCTTGTAAAAAAAGTCAATTGGTTGATATTTGGTTGACATTTAGTTGATTTTCAGTTGACCCTCTTTTAAATTTAGCCAAATTACAAAAGAAAAGGTTCAACAATTTAAAAAAAACTAATCAAAAAAGTAGATCGCCTTACCGTGTAAATTAATTAATGATTTAATATCTAATATTTGATAACAAGTTGATTTATGATTATTAAACACATTAAAAAACACATGATAAATTAATCCTTGTATATTTAAAATATAAATTAATAAATGTACATTTAATAAATATATATTTAAAAGTTAAAGTTGACAATAAGTTGATTTATGCTTACACAAACACATAATAAACTAATAAATATATTTTTAAAATTTAAAGTTAATAACGACTTGATTCATAGTAAAATAAACACTGACAAACAACCACAATAAACAAGTAACAAAGAGAGAAATAACAAATTTTGTTGTCTGAATTAATCTTTCATCTTTGAGAAAAAACAAAAATTTTAATATAATTATTTACAGTATATCCATCTAGATTCTTTTTTGGCAAAATAGTAATTATATTAATTTCGATAAGTAAAAGTATCCATCTAGATTGACTGCGGCTGAAATTCCCTCATAATATTAGCTTTGCTTTGCAGTATCCATATTTGCTACAAATTCAAATCATCTAAGTGTTCTATTTTTTGATATCATCAGGTATCAAGAAACCTTAAAATTAAAAGAAAATATTGCTGAAATAACAAACCCTTTTCAATGGTAATTTCATGTGGTAATAAAATTGAAAAACCAAAATTAAACTAAATGAAACATTGTCATTATAATATTGATCAAAGTAAATCTCATAATCATCAACTTTTGCAGATAGATAATTTAAAAAATATAGCAAAACATTTATTATATGGTCTGCACTATCCATAAAATAAAGAAAAACGAGAGAAGAAGAAAAGTAACTGAATGCCGCCGTCATCAACCGCCACTGGCTCGCCATCTCTCTCATCATCCGACCACTACTATCTCCTCATCTAATCGTTAATCATAGGATAAACCATCACAGATTCAACCATTGGCGCTGAAACTATCCGATCTTCTTCCGCAACAGTATCCTCTCTAACTGTGACGCCTCCATTCTCGTCTCCTCCACTCCTTTCAACTCCGCCGAGCGCAACGCCGCCAACATCAGCCTCTCCATTCCCAGATACATCTTTAATCTCATCATCCGAGCCAAAAAGTTCTTAAACTCTACCCCAACGGAATCTCCTGCTCAGACATTTTCGCCGTTACCGGCGACCTCGTTACCATATTAGTGGGTCACTATACAAGGAAGATAAATATTAGTAGGTGTATATTGTGACAGTATAAGGATAAAATGGGACTAATTTTGTTTTGAGGTATAAACGAAAATTTAAAAGAACTAATGAGAGATTACTGCATAAAAATAATTAGTGAGTCACTAATATATGACTTTATACATTTTGAGGCATGGAGTGTAAATTCCTCTTTTTAAAATGAATTGGCTTTGGTGTTTGAATTGGACTACTATTTACCACCTCTATTAAAAATTAGTATGAATCAAATGATATTATTTTCTTTCGAACAAAGGATCAATTCACCCCCTCAACTTGGCACGAAATATCAAATAAGTCATTCTCGCCGCTTTTGGTACACATCAATCCAAAACTTGCGTTTTTAGCTCAAAAAGACCCTTTAGAGAGTAAGATTCTTAATTTTTTTAATTAACTTAATCAATTATAATCAAATTTAATCTAACCTCTAATTATAACTTAATTAAAATCTAATTAATTAAATTTTTAATTTTAGTTCCGCCATCCCGACCTCCCATACTCCGGCTACGACCGCTTTTTCCTTTCGCATTCCGACCAATCACCACACTCTGGCCACCATCAATTCATCCCAAAAACAAAAAACCGATGTTTTCATCCTCTTTAAGGACCAGATTCATCCTTAAAGTTTGAGGATGAACTGCCGGAGTTCATCCTCAAGGAGGATGAACCATGAACTGCTGGAGTTCATCCTCTTTGAGGATGAACCCAGATCTGGGTTCATCCTCTTTGGGGATGAACTCGACAAGTTCATCCTCAAAGAGGATGAACAACAATCTGTTCATTCTCTTTGAGGATGAACAGTTGTTGTTCTTCCTCAAAGAGGATGAACGGTTGTTGTTCATCCTCTTTGAGGAAGAAGAAAAAATTATAAAGAGGATGAACAGTTGTTGTTCATCCTCTTTGAGGAAGAAGAAAAAATTATAAAAAAAGTCTCTAGATTTTATTTTTTTTTATTTATTTAATATCTGATTTTTTAAAATCATAAGATTTATAATGAAAAATTTAAAATGTTAGGTGTTAATTTAAAAATAAATTAAATATAAGGTTTGATTTAGACTTTTTTCCATATTGTTGGTGGAGAGTGAAACACACTCTAGGGGCTGAGATTGGGCAAATGTTATCGAGGGGTTTTTTTGATAAGAAAACGCAAGTTTCGGGTTTGTTTGTACCAAAAGCAGCGAAAATGACTCATTTGATATTCGGTGCCAAGTTGAGGGGGTGAATTGATCCTTTATTCATTTTCTTTCTATCATTCTTGTCACCTGATATTGCACCAAGTTTACCACCTTCTGTCGCTTTATCGGTTATAGCAAACACCTAGTGGGCACATTACATGTTAAAATGTGGTAACCATGATCGTGTAATTATAAAATCACTGTAATTTTCAATATATTTTTAGTATAAATTTTAATTATCGATTCAGTAAAAGAAAAGTATATATTTTCAAGAGCAAGGGAGAGCCAGGGCATTAATAACGGGGTCAATTGGATTGTATAAGCATAAACTACTATAAATGTTTTTTTTAGAAAAATAAAAATTCCTTCCATTTGTTTTAAATGATAATTAAGTTGGAATTTTTTCACGACGGTACTTTTTTACTTCGGTGAAGGTGGTGGTGGTGGCAGTGATTGTGCTGCTTTAATGGCTAATCATTCTCTTTCTCTGTCAGTGCATCATCTTAAAGTGTTCGGTAGCATGGGCTGAACAAGGGGAAGGTCAGGACGCCAATTTTTTTTTAAAAAAAATTCAAATATTGAAAGTATTTTTCTTGTATGAACGGTTATAACCACCCCCTAAGAGTGTTAGGGGTGGTTTTTCTCTTATAGGGGCAGTTTTAGCCGCCCCTACAAGTGCAAATGACCATATTTAAATCGTGTTTACTGTGTTTGATTTTTCTAAATAGCAGAAAGAAAATTTCGACTCTCTTAAATTGAAATTTTTCGTTCCGCCGCTGTTCGGTAGTGAGCCTCCTAACCCATTTGTGATGCATATTCATTTTCTAAGAACATCGTTCTTTGAGAAATATTTTGTTTTCATTAATGATTTTTAAAAGAGTATAAAAAGTGGTTGTGATAATTGAATAGTGATTGGCGAGACGAGTTACTTGAAATGACAAGAGCGCCTCATCTAAGAGCAATAAAAAAAAGTATTGAATTCGAGTCACGCTCCATCTAAGATCAATATGTTTTGAGTTCGAGTCACCATGAAATAGGACTTAAATCCTTCAATCATTTTAGATTGAAATAAAAATAAAATAGTATATTAGACAGCATTGAAGCAATGAGCTTAAGGGAATGAACTGAAAATAAGTATATGATTTTAGAATTGGATATTGAGAATTTGGGTTTTTAACTTTTATTTTGTTAACATAATATTACTTCTATTCTAAAATAATTTTTTCATGCCTCTTGATCCCGCGTTAGCAAACATCATAAGGGTGAAAATTAGCTAAACTGGACAAGTTGTGGGTTATTTCATTTGTTTTAGTTGAAAAGAACTTTTTCAATATTGTGTGCCAAGTTGAGGGGTGGAACGATCCTTTTGTCCAATTTATTAGCTGCTCCATAATTTCCAAAGGAAGAAAAAGACAAAATAAAAGGGCACAAAAGTTGAAAAAATCCATTACCATACTTGTATGCAGAAGCTAGATTATAACATCAATGGCATCTAACACAGTATACAGAGTAGATAAAAATTAAAAAAAAAAAGTGCACCTGAAGAACTCAACATTTTCACATTTACATTTTCTTTTGAGTTCTCACGTGGATTACACAAAAACTTAATGCTTAAACCATTTCTCTGCACTACTTTTGTAGCCGATTTTCGGCACCATTTCGAATTAAATTTGAAAGACGGCCACAGCGATTATAGCTTGCCTTTCTGAAGCAAAAACATGAGACTTCCAATTTCCAGGTCTCAATGAGGATGATGCTACAATGTTTCCACTTAACCCTATATGTAAGAAGAGAAACAAAAAACATACATCATCCATATTGAAGAACTTCACATATTAAGTTAAATAAATTCTAATTACAACACGATCCATCGTCTATGCTGCACAGAAACGGAAATGCTGAAATAATTAACGCTGTAACAGAGAACGGCGAAATGACATTTTTTACAAGAATAAATAATAAAACATAAATTTCAGAGTTTCCAAAGCATTTCCAAAAGTTTCCGTGCAACATAGTCAGTTCATCACAATAAAGCAAGACACGCAGTGCAAAACATCCATCAAATTCGTGGAAAAGAACAAACGAAAAATGCAAAGTATTTTGGGTACTCCCATAAATGAAGTAAAATTTCAAAATATACCTGTCTCCTTCGGCTTTGCACAGTGTACCATGATCGGGCCATCACATAGCATGGCAAAAGAAAGCCAGCAAACCGAAGAAGGAATACCTGGAGCTAACATCAACATTTTAGTTTAGTTACGTATTGAACGTACTCGAATAAGATGTTAACAAACGACCTTTTGCTGCAACATAATGTATGAAGTGAATGCACAACTAAACATAAATGCATTTTGCATATGCAGTTTTATGTGTGAAATGTCTAGTATGAGCAAGAGAGTTCACATTATTGACTGACAATTCTTGCACCATCATAGCATCTCTTGTAGCGAGTAGCGCTTGGGATAGAAGCATAAGAACCAACAGCTGCACATATCACCAACCCAATTTAGAGTTTTTACGGTTAATGTGTGATTAAATTCTTAAGAAAAGAGTTTCAAGATGGCTGCTTACAATTAAGGCAACGGATCGAAGACAAGCGATACTACTACTATTAGCAATGGCATATTCCTCGTACTCTGCTTCGAGTAACTGACGCTCAGCAGCGGCTAGAGCTAGGAGATGAGAGTCATGCAGATCAAGGTGATGTCCCCATGCTTGCCTAATTAGAAAATCAGTCAGAATATTACAATATTTAAACAGCTTTTATTCCTATGACTTGACATAGCTGAGAAGTAGTTTATCCCAAAGATCTCAAGGTAAATAAAATAACCTTTTTATATGTAATTTAGTGTGGTGACTAGGGGTGTGCAAAAACCGAACCGAGCCAAAAAAATATGGCACGATTTGAAATTAGAGAAAAAAATGGGTTCAATTCAGTTTTGGGAGTAAAATATTCCAGTTCATATTTTATGCAAACCATACCAATTTATTTGGTTCGGTTTACAAATTTTAAATTTCTTATAAAATTGAGTCAATTTTGAAGGGGAAAAAAATGGTTCGGATCAGTTTAAAATGAATGCATACACACTGTGTTTTTTTTCAAAAAGCAACTTCTTTCCGGTTAAGGCAAGAATTTTACAAATCTATATTGCCATGTATAAGATTTCAGTTTCAACTATTACACGAGAACACACACGTCCGCACTACAGATACAAAGAGTTTCACATTTATAAATAGAACAATTTACTAATTCTTGTTTTGTAAATGTAACATAGATGACAAATGTTACCTGATATCAATTGCCATAACATCAGCATTGCTGCGGGCTGGTGGAACAGAATAATTTGGCGAGAAGATCTGCCAAACAAAATTCGCAGACATTATGCTCAGAATTGACAATGTTTATATCACTCCTAGGCACAATTAAATGCATAAACTAAATGATCCTTACTTGGTTACAAATTTCGCAGGTGATATCACCTTTTTTATTGCACCATCTCTGAATACACTTCCTATGAGCAAACTGCATTACAAGGATTGAGAGAACATCAGCACTGAATTTGCCAGTGACTACCCAATCAAGTAATACATTTTCCTTCTATGATCACATGGAGAAGCTCTAATTATAATACCCGAGCGATAAATCGGAAGCATGGTCAGTAAAAGAAACGACAAACAGTTGCTTACATTCAACCGATACAAATTAGACAAAAATGGAAGATGTAGATTAAGAGTTGATCGGTGATTAAGAGCAAAACCAACATCTGGAAACAAAATACTAATCTGATAGCCGACATTTAAAATCTTTCAACAGTCTTAATTTCTGCAATTTTTGCTGATTGAGATCATAAATTCTTTAAATTTGATGTATCATTGTGTTACAAGACTCAAAGGGCTTATCCAATGTAAAGTACAACCAGAGAATCGTACTGCATATTGAAGGCAAACAACATAGTCTAAGTGACATTCCTTTTACAATTCCACAATCAAATCACTCAAGAATTAGCCGTTATTGATAATTCATTTGGAAGCGGATAAATGTTAGTATAAATTAGGAATATATCAATATCTGCATCTCGATACGTCACCATTCGTGGTAACGTAGATTTCACCGAGCACAGATGATAATGCAATTCCTATGTTGCATGAAGACGGAAACGAAAACGCTCAAACAGCAAAATATCTTTTTTTAACAAGAATAGATTATAAATACTATACAATTTTTGAATTTTTCAGAAACATTTAATAACATAGTTTCCGTGCAACATACTTATATGCAATTGTATCATTTAATAACATAGACTTTTCTATCTTCATTTACTCAATCTTGTTAATAAATCTATCAATATTCAAAGAAACAAACCCAAAATTTTAGTGTTCTTGTTGACCAACCACCGGATAGAAAATCACAGCAGCACATGGAAGACAACACATAGAGATAGATAAAGATAAATAATCAACAAATCCAGATTAAGAAAAGATTATGTCATTAAATGCATACACCCACTATCACCTAAATATCCTATGCACAAACAATATACTAATAGAAGTAGCAGTCCCAGTGGGACACAAGCAGTTAATTTTTACTTCTAAAACTTAAATCTTTATCACAATTCACAAACCTATTCATCCTGTGAAGGCTAGGACCTCGAGTACTGTTAACCTGTGACTTATTATTAACATTAAGTGGCAAAAATTTACACAGTAAAATATAAACTAATCTTGCTTTACATTAATGGAGTTGGTCATGTGAACCAAAACATGGTAAAAAAAACAAATTAAGAGTGGGGGAAGGAGTCAAAAATGTTATACCAAACAAAACACATTGAAAGAATCAACAAAAACCTGAATAAAAACTCATCATGAAAACAACAAAAACTACCTCACGCTTCTCAACTCTATGCAAAAACTTCACATTCCAACAAAAAAAATTTAAAATAAAAGTATATTCCAAAAAAAACAAAAAAAAGTTGTCACTTTAATAAAAAAAAAAAACCGTATGAAATTTAAATGCCCAGAAACTGAAACAAAAAAGAAAATGTTTTAAAGTGAAAAAACAAAATCAAAACCAAGAAAAATAGAAGGGTGCCATTTTACAAGTAGAAAATTCTTCTATTTAATGGTAATTTCACACAAAAACAACAAAATTTAATAGCAACTGTATCAAAATTTAAGTACCCAGAAACTGAAATGAAAAAATAAAATGTTTAAAAGGTGAAAAACAAAACCAAAACCAAGAACAATGAAAAGGGGTGCCATTAAAACTACTACAAGGTGCTTCCATTAAATGGAAACTTCACTCAAAACAATAAAACCAACACAAATTTCAAACAACACCCATTAAAAAACAAGCAAAAAGATAAAAACTTGAAGGAAAAAAGAAGTTCTTGAGCAGACCTTGATGGTGCCATTACAGTGACAAGGAACTTCCATAGAAAAAACATCATCTTCCTCCTGACAAATCCTACATTCCACCATTTCTTTACCTTTCTTTATCAAACAACAACAAGAAGAAGAACCCACTCCTCCATTACTTTTAAAACAGCAACTTTTCTCATTTGGAACACTCTCTAATTTGTCTCCTCCATTGTTGACTGACTCAAAGCAGGTTGATGCTATGATCAGCCTGTCAACACACACCATGAAATCATCCACCATCTCTCTCTAATGTGTCTATGTATTATTATGACTGTGCAGTGAAGAAAGAGAGTGAGTGGAGAAGAAAACGCTTTTTGAAGGTTGGAGCTTTTTGTTGGCGGAATTTACGAATGGGCCTTTTTTTGATTTTATGGACGGAAATACCCCTGTTGGCAGAGTTTAATTACGGTTGCGTGTTCTGTCTGTACAGTTATACTTATCTAACTAAACTGGTCTATGAGACGGTTTGTGATTATAAATTATTGATCATACACACATGTCAATCTCTCTTTTTCTATGTTTCTGCATGCATGCATATTTATTTTCAATTTAGAGAATCAATGATTATATTATTTCTATGATGCATGAAATTGTCTTTTTTGTTTCATCAATATTCAATAGGTATTATACTTTCTATTTGTTTACAGAAAAGTCATTTTTCATATCTTTTTTCTCGTTTTTCTGTTTTTGTAAAACAATAATTTTACTTTTTCTCATTTTATATATTTTAAATGATTAAATATATTCCCTGCTTAAAGATGTGGGAATTGAAAATGTGGAGGAATGGTTTTCTTCTTTGATTGCCCCGCCTCCGCTTCAGTGGCCGCCAAACGGTTTGTCTATCTTCTTTTTCATAATTTTGAGTCAATCAATCAAAACCAGAAAACGTTAGTTTTTTTTTACTTGCTTCAGATGATTGATATATAATTTCTGACCCAAAAGTGAAAATTCGAATCGATTGTTGGGAGAAAAAAACTGATGGTTTTCCAAAATTGATAACTGCTAGTTTTTACAAGACTGATTGCTGGCTTAATTTTTTTGAGTAGAAACAGTTGGCTTAATTTTAATATATTCCTTTTATCATTAATTCTAGATTTTAACAATAATTGTACTGACAAAAAAAAACAATCATTGTATGATTTTATCATTATTTCTATACTCCTTTTATTATTAATTTTAGAATGATTAAATGACTTATGTACTTTTTTCTATCATGACTATCAAATTTGTTTTTAATATTGAAACCTTTTACTCTATTTTTTTGTCCTTATTTTTGTTACTGTTTGTGAATGAGTTAAAAAAGTATTATAATTTGTAGGTTTTTTTTTTCTTTCGTAAGAATAGCAACACAATCTCTATACATACTTTTCCTATTCACCAAACTATTCTTATTTAAGTAATACAAAAGCTTTAAAACAATGGTGCAATATGTTGTTTATGTTTTTGTTCTACATTTTAATAGTGTTCAATTAGTTGGATAAATTTGCATATGATTATAAAAATGTTCACTAAAAATTGTTTTTCTTATCAAACGGTGTCCTTACTGAAATTTATTACGCACCTAAAAGTTTAACTATTAATTCATTTTTCATGTCCATATTTTTCAAATGGGTACTGCTAAAATTCTAAATTTATAATTAAATTTATTATTAATTGCTTTTTTCTTTATGTTCATAAAATCAACATAATTTCAAATTTATATAATCTGACTTGTAGATTTTGAATATAAATTATTACATAAAACTATGAATTTTGTGATTCAAATTTTTTTTGCATATTGTGCGCTAAATTTTGGAGTTTTGTATGATGGTAATTATAGAATATATTATTTAGTATTTCATAGTTTTAAGTTTGTGTTTTTTACTTTCACATAAATACTTATTTTTATGAATATTATAAAATTATAAAATGCGAATGAAGACGATATTCCCTGAAACTTTTCCATCTTCAGTTCCCCTTTATGGGTGTATCTGAATCAGTCTAAGTATTATAAATAAATATTAATCTATAAATTAATTGCTAATAGTTTCTTTGTTTGTGTTTTTTGTTTTTCTTGAAACATATGTTTCTGAGAGAGGAGCCTCTCAACCACTTACTCTTCTATCGGCAATTGCTGGGACACTTCTACTATCAGGTGGCCTATATTGGTGAATTTGTTTTCTGAATGATTCCGACAGTTTCAATCATGCGTTTCTACAAAATTAAGGTGATATTTATATTATGTCATTATATGTCAACGGTAAGTTAGTTTTTCTATAAGTAATTTATTTATTTTTGTTGCTACCGTTCGTTTAGCAAATTATGCAAGTTTGCTTTTTAATTTGTTAAACGAATGTGTATTTGGATGGCTCAATTAGTAGCCGCGAAGTCCACTTTACTTTCTCTTATTTAAGAATGGTTCATCATCTTCAGGAGGTGGCCATTCTTTTCTTATTATTATATATTGTTATCTTTGGCAAAAAAAAAAAAAAAAAAAAAAAAAACTAAACTGGTCTATGTGTCAGGTGCAGACTGCTGTAATGTAATGTGACTAGATTAAAATTATCATTAAGTATATTTTTTATTATTTTTATTAATAATTATGAAATTATTTTATGGATAATTGACTTTTATCCGGGAAAAAAATTCCCTAAAATAGTAAACTCCATAAAAGATAATTTAATTATGAGGTTTAAATTTTTAGTCATGATTCCTAAAAATATAAAATTAATTAAATCTTTTTTATATACTATTGGATATCTGTGACGTGACAATGTATTGTTTATCCAATTCATCAACCGTATTCATTTACTATATTTTATTCATTATAACTTTCTATAAACCAAGGTTTTTCTTAAAATAAAAACAAGATATAATAATGCATGAACGGATAGCCTTCTATTTAAATTTACATTTTAGCTAAAATAAAACCTAAATCTCTATCAGTAAATTTCAAATTATTTCAAGTTAAGTTTTATTATTTTATTATATGGTATATTTTTATATTATATGAAGATAAATACTGACTTAAATTTTAGAGTGGATCTCAGACCAATGGGTCTGAAATTCTATCTGACGTTATTTGTTTTATAAGACACTACTCGGAATTCACCTACGTATCAAGTATGTCACGAAACGACATTCGAAAAAGAAAAAAAAAATTCTATAAACGTGCAACGTCTTGAATACAAGCTACATTCGAGGAAGAAAAGAAAAATTCTACAAACAAGCAACGTCTTGTATACAAGCGACACTCGACGAAAAAAAAAGAAAAAATTCTACAAACGGGCGACATCTTGTAATTTATTTAGAAACATTTTTCAAAAGCAGTGCGGCCAAATTTATTGAGAAACAATTCTCAAATGCAACAACCAAACTTATTGAGAAATATTTCTCAATAACAAAAATACAACAAAAGGCAACGGCTAAAATATAAGCGACAGTCAATCAAGAAAAAGGCATATAATGTCATAAACGGGCCACGTCCCGAAGTCAAGCGACAGTCGATCAAGAAAAAGGCATAATGCCACAAACGGGCCACGTCCCGAACTCAAGCGACAATCGATCAAGAAAAAAAACATAATGCCACAATCGGGCCATGTCTTGAACTCAAGCGACAATCGATCAAGAAAAAACGCATAATGCCACAAACGGGCCACGTCTTGTACCTAAGCGACAATCGATCAAAAAAAGTCATAATGCTGCAATCGGGCAAGGTCTTAAACTTAAGCGACACTAAATAAAGAGTAAAACATTTGCCATAAAAGGGCAGCGCCCCAAATTCAAGAGACATCCCTGTAAAGTAAAAAAGAACAGATAAAAAAACATAAAAGAGGAAACAATGACAAAAGCTACATACATGCACTGTTCAGACACAAGAGAAAACTCTAAACAATAACAAAGAACAAACACTTGTCATAAAAAATACTGCTTGAATAGTAGAACCATACATAAATATCTGCACAATTCAGACCCCCGAATGGAAAGTAAAACTCCTCACTTAGGATTCGAGAACAAGATAGTGTAAGGTACATGCCCATAAAAAATCTGACATAAGAAATTTTGTATGAAGACCGGATCTCTCAAAAGATGAGATATCTGAACATGCAAAGAAACATAATGAGAAGACCGGATTTTCAAAATAATAAGAGATCCAGACATACAAGATTATATTACATGTGAAGTTAAAGACCGTTGTGAGCGGAGTGGGGTTCGGGGGCCGCTCGCTCAAGGCTTATGGCTGACTTCTCGATCTGGAAATGGTTTGAAAAATGGAGTCGCCACCTAGTTCAACTAGGAAATGCCTTTTAACCGACTAGATAGCCTTACTCGCCTCCGGTAAGACTACCGTGCATCGGACCAAAGACTAGGGTTCGTGGACCTCCCCGAGACTCTTGTGCTTGGCTTATCGGTTACCAGTTTTATTTACTGGAAATATTTGCATTATATATCATCTCAACAATATATGAAGTTCACATGATATGAAAGCTGTGAATAAACAGGTATGAAAGCAGTAAACATGTTTGACGTGCACATGACTCGATCTGGACTGGCATTTGAGGCAAATAGCAAGTACTTCTAAGCATACATCTAACCTTAGAGGTTTCTAACAAATAGCATAAGTCTGGCTGGTCTGGATTGATTACATGCACAAAGCCTAAAACCGGATGTATAAATGTGATTGATTGATTTTACTAGATGAGTCCTGAAAATCTATAAACATGTTACTACTTTTTCGTATTAGTCCTACGATGTCTAAGTGATGGGCTGGATTTGCATTAATGGGCCAATTTTAGGTGATTAGTCCTTATTATTGGATTTGGATGCTTTTAGAAAGTAGTAAACAGTCCTAGCATGCTCAGGGGCAGTTGGATATGCATATAAGGTTATAGATACTTTTAAACCTCATTAACTTTGAGTGCCTAGAACTCGCGCGAATTTTGACCATCGGTCTGGTCAGAATGGGCTTTCGGTTAGATCACGAGAGTTGTGCGTCTCGTCAATCTGGTTCTATTGGTTTGATCCGGAGTCGATTTCGAGTTTGGGTTAGCCTAGAATCGGCTCTGGAATTTGCTGGTTTGCTGCTTGGGCTCGTGGGCCCGGTTTATACACTATGTTACATATTTAGACTTCTAAGTCCGTTTATATCGGTTTTGACAGTTATATTACATAATATGAAACTACATTGGATTAGCTACGTCTGGGTTCAAAATGGGCCTGATTTTGAGTGCAGATGAGCCCGGAAACACGTTTAGAAGTCTAGATCTAGACGATCTGGGAAGCGAGTCTGGAGGGTCTGGCAAAGGAGGAACACGACGCCGGTTCATAGTGCCGGCTCCGGCAGGTAAAGGTGGCGGCAGCACCGGTTTGTTGTGGCGGCGCCGCCAGTTGCAGCGGCGGCGGCGGTTCGTCGGCAGCAGTTTTGGAATTTTTGTTTTGCTTCGTTCTTACTCGTTTAGCTCCGTTGTTCATGCAAAAGTAGTCAAAACAGCATAAAATCGAACAAGGAATCCAAAAAACACATAATCAGAGTGTTTAAAGCTCATCTAGAAAAATTTATTTCCTGGGCAGCAACTCGAAAACAAGCTTTTTCATGGCAAAAAACACTTAAAATACCTAGAAACATGCATTCTAAGGCACCTAATTGATTGTTTTCTGGGTTTGAACATTAAAAACAGCTAATTATTGTGATTAACATGCTTTTCATTGAATCTTATGGCGGTTTATGGAAAACATCGAATTAATTGATTATAGCAATTTTAATGGAAAACAAGCAATAACAAGTCTAAACATGCATCTTAAGCATAATAATAGCATTTATGACAATCATACATGTAAATTTATGGCAAAATCAAAAAAACAATATTGAGGGTCCTCAGAATTACCGATCTGAGTCCTTTGCTCGTTTGCTGGCGAAATGGATGCGGAATCCAGCTTTGAATCCATGCGGATGTTGCGTTCTTGGAGAATCAACACGTGTTCAGTGTTTTCAGGATTGGATTTTAGTGTGTGGTGGCCGAATTTTCTGATCAATTTTTAGGGTTTGTGTGCCACCTTTAGCCAGGTTGACTTAAGGCTGTATTTATAGTGGTTAGAAATGACCTAGGGTTTCCTAAAATTTTCTAGAACATTTTAGCATATTCTAGGGTGAAAGTGTGTGAAGTGATAAGTTATTAAGTGTTGAGATTATCTTTAAACTCTATCTTTTTAATTAAATTCGGATTTAAAATTGGTAGCTAAGTAAAAGATTGCTAAAAGTGTGTTTTGGTGTCTGAAAGTGTTAAAAAAGGTTCCTCGAGCCCTAAAGGTTTGGTTAAGGTCAATTTCAGTCCGTCAAACTTGTAAATCGCCCATAAACTTCTAAGATATGGCAATTAGTCCATTTTCTAAATTTAGATTACAATTTCTTCGGATTTTTATTGACTATTTATGCCTAATTACGTTTTAACCCTCCAATTTTGCAACTGTGCACATATTACGCCTGCTTAAATTCCAGCAAGAAAATCGAAAGCTCGTCACGCGAACGGGTTTCTCTGGAAATCATCATTGGACGCTTCAGTTCCTTATCACTTTTTACCTGTCCGAAAAATAGGTGTCTACAGTTCCCCCCTCTTTAACGAGAATTGACGAAGTAGGTCAATTTTTGTTAAAGAAGAGACTTGCTGTTTGACGAGCGACAAGGATACTGTCCACTATCGAAGGCCCTCGCTTGCTGGCAAACTGCTACTTAAGTTCATTTAGTTCCCAGACTCTCTTAATTTAGGTCAAATAGTCCATAACCTGTATACCTTAAACGCAAAATTTATTTGACCCCGAAACACAAGTTTGAGGATCTAATTTACTAAAGTGACTTATTTGATCTCAAAATACAAATTTGGTGATCTAATTGACTAAATAAATAAAAAATGGCTTATTTGATTTCAAGATACGAGTTCAGGGGTTATGACCTATGTTCGTTTTTATTTTCTAATTTTTTTATAAAATTTATTTCTTTCTAAACAATTATGTCTCAAAATTTATTAAATTTTTTCTCTTTAGAATTTATAGATCAACTAATATTTAAATTTTGGTCAAACTAAATTGAACCAAAAGAACCAATGGTTGAACTGATTATTGAACCGATTAAACAAACGGTTGAGTCATAAACCATAAGAATTAGATCTATTTTTTTATTTTTTATGCTATCCAACCGGTTCAACCGATAATTAAACCGATTAAATCGAGAACTAGTGAAACTCCGGTTTAACGACCAATTGATTGTTTAAACTTTAAACACTACTTTAAAATTTATGAATTTTTAAACACTACTTCAAAAAAATTCTATTTGGTTTTGTCAACTCTTTATTTTTCAATTTTTTTTATGTAATAATATAGGGAGAGAGGATAATATAATAAATTGACTTATGAATTTTATATTTGCATGAGTGACATTATACATCCGGGGAAGGTGGGTAATGATGGAAAGGAAAATATAATTGAAAAGAGTTTTGAAAGAAGGTGTATGTGAGGAATGGTGTTGCTTAAGAATAGAGAGACAGCTTGGATAAGGTACAAAAATATATCTAGGCAATTATTCATCATGACTGGGTTATGTTATGTACTAGCGTTTGACCCGTGCGTTGCACGATTTTGTTTGATATTTTTTCTAGTTTTTACTTGTATAAAATTATTTTTAAATTTCTAGGAATAAAAGATTTATATTTTAAAATAATTATAATATTCTCATAATTTTTTAATAATACCTTAAAATATCCAAACCTTTTAGTCACTTTTCAATCTTACTCTGACGTTGAAAACTGATCAATTTTATCCTACTTTATTTTTTTTTCATTTCAATTTTACCCTTAAGCATTAAATTGACATTTTTTTATTTGACAAAAATTCAAAAAATTATTTAAAAAAGTCAATTTAATACAAACAGGATTAAATTGAATAAATTTTTTGAATGTTTTTTGAATAAAAAAAGGTCAATTTAATGTTCAAGAGTACAATTAAAACGAAAAAATAAAATAGGATAAAATTGACAAGTTTTTAACATCAGGATAGATTTAAAAAGGGACTAAAATGTCAGGGTTTTTTAAAATATTATGTCTATAATATATAGTGTCATATAGGATTCATTTTTAATGTAATGATGATACGTATTTAAATTCACGATGTTAGCTTTTTATGATTATTTATTCTTATTTTACTATTAATTATTCTCGATATACTGTGAAATAGATTTTCATGACTTAACAAAAAAAACTCAAATTATAACTAATTCTTAATTTATAATAAATCTTAAAAATAATTGGATATGTTCTTGCATCAATGTAAGATACATTAGTTATCGACAAATATAAAATACCAGTAGCATAAAAAAGATAGTGCAATTAAATATATTATTGACTGAAATTAAACAAATCAAAGTACTTTTAAGCTTCACTTGGTTTATTTTATATTATTTTTTGGAAAATTAATTTTCTAAAAAATATAGTTCATGGAAAGTTAACCCTTCAGAAAGTTTGATAAATGTTACTTGTTTTGATTTTTACTTCCCAAAAAATATGTAATTAATTTTAGGCTTAAATGCACAAAAAATCACAAACTTTCGCGTGTTTTTGGTATTTGACACGAACTTTTAATTTTGGCATATAAATACACGAACTATCAATTTTTTTGCATATATGACCAAGTTTCCGTTTTAGGTGAAAAACGGTAACGTTTTAGATATTAAACGTTGTCGTTTTAGGTAAAAAACGGTGTCGTTTTATGTCAAAAACGGTGTTCGTGCTATATATACAAAAAATTGATAGTTAGTGTATTTATATGCCAAAGTTAAAAGTTCGTGTCAAATACCAAAAACATGCGAAAGTTGGTGATTTTTGGAACAATTAAGCCTTAATTTTAATATAATATACCATATTTTTAATTAAAAGACATAAATATCTTATGATAATTTTTATATTGTCAAACAAATAAGTATTTTTTTAAAATCGAGTTATTAACTCTTATTTTACAATTCAAGTACTATTTGAGAGAATTTTTAAATAAATTATAAAAATTAATTTTTTAGTTTAATTTTACAAAATATAAAAATTATCGATAATAATAATAATTAATTTTATTTTATTATAAATAATAATTATAGAATACAATAGGTATATTTTTGAAGTAAATAAAAATATTTTTAATATGAATTTTAGAGAAAAAAAAAGTTGAGGCTAAATTACAAAAATATAAAAAAAGTGTTAGGAAAGTTCTACTTTTTTGTGTTTTGTTAGAGAAGTTCTACTTTTTTGTGTTTTGTTAGAGAAGTTCAGTTAGAGGAAAGCTAAACATCTAACTACTCGGAAAGTAAAATAAATAAATTGACCAACCAAGAAAATTTAGATATTTTCCGGATAGTACAATTTCTCTAATCTATTTGCCCCCCGACCAAACGAGGTCTTAGATGTGCAAACTAATATTATAATCCTTATGAATTGTTTTTATTATTTTGATATTGTTATATAAATTTTTACATATCTATTTATAATAAAATAAACACCATTTTTATATTGGAGAATTATTTGTTTTATGTCACCTTACTCTTTGTTTGGTTCAACTTTACATTTATTTTATTTGTAAATAAGTTTTTTAAGTATAAATTATATAACCAATTATATAAATTTTAAACATAAATTATAAATGAAATTATAGATTTATTTGAAATTTAAATGAAATTATAGATTTATTTCCACAAAATGCTATGTTGATCATTTAATATTCCTTCTTTCGGAATTTAACTTATCTAATATATTCCAAAGTCTATTGAGTTAAGCTGGATAATATACATGACAAAAACTAATGTAAGATATAATACCTTAAAGTGTGAAAAATAATAAAATATTAATAGTATACTTTTAACAATGTGTCTTGCCTTTATGAATTTAGGAAAGAAAATTTAAGTAAGAAAACTTTTTATCATTTATTAAAAATTGGACTTTTTGTACAATTTTATGTATATTGGTCGATGTTTATATATAAATTAATATCTTTTAAAATTTAAAATCTAATTATTATGTCATTTATGATTTAAATATTTATTTAAAATTAAATGGATACCAAACCGTAATAATAAAAACTTTAAAAAGATTATTGAACAAAGTTCTACTAATTATGATTTAAAAAAAATTAATGACAAACAAAAAAATTGAATATTAATTTATAAGTCAATCAATTATTATTTTTCTTATATTTTTGAACATGTCAATTAATTTTCAATTATAAATTATGTTCAGACTTGATTAGCATTAATCCGTAGATAAGCTTCAATGGGGCCAATCAACCAGAAAAAGAAAGCATACAAATGGAAAATATAATATGATAACATTTAATCTTGAAATCAAACAACTTAATTATATGCGAAACAATGAGGGACCTTAGGATGTCCATAACTTGCATATAATTTAAAGGATTTCAATTTGCTCTACTTTTCCCATCTTTCGTACCATTATTTTTTGTATAACAAATCTATAGTAAGGAACATATAGTACCGTGGTACATTAGCTTTACATAAATACATATGAATATGAGTACGCATTTTAAACTCAATAGAGGCAGACCTGAATAAAAAAAGATATAAGCGGTATTTATTGTCTTCGTCTCTTTACTTCACCCAACTACAATGATACGTCTATTTATTTGCTAGAATCATGCTTTAATGTTGAGAGACTTTTCATTTTCAATTCTTTTTTCACCATGAACAAGAGACCTCCCAATAAAATTTGGAATGAATTGGTGTTCTACACCGAAATTTTGAATGCCTGTCTTTTCAGCTACATACAAAAACATAATTTAATCAACAATAAAGCATAAAGCAATTGAGCTATTTATTAAGAATGATTGAAGAGGCAAAAAGAAGTAAGAAGTAGAAACAATTAGGATAACGATATTATTTTGAGGTTTTAATTTTACAATTTATGCTTGAAATAGATAGGGTGTGAGCAACGAAGGCTTTCAATTTGATCTATTTTTATTTGATCTATTTTTTTATTTTCAAACGTGTAGGGACATTATGTAGAAGAAACACATAATTCTACTTGAAGACAATAACATTATATTTACATATATAACTGTTATTTGACATTGAAAACTATGCAAGAAAGTTATTTTATCATACCTGAATTTAAAGAGGCATTACATGTGAATGGTATTTTGAGTTTGTTTTTTGGCTTTTGATCAGGCGTAGCCTCAACAACTGCAACATATGCCTACATATTTTTTTATTAGAATAATATTGTAATAAAGAGATGCTCATCAATTTAAAAAAAAAATTATATTTATCTTTATCATGAACCAAATTCTAAATTTATCAGTTTGTGTTTATATCATAATGAGAAACCTACACGTGAAACTTAGATAGAGATGATTACAAATGAAAGTTTTTACATGCAAATGTAATGGAATTGGAGTCATATATATAAGAGTAATGGAATTAGATAGAGATGACATTACTTGTAATGGAAGATAGTTTTCCTCGCTCGTACTTTTTGTTGCTATTTTTTGTTACAGTAAAAACCCATGCTAATTTTTTGATGGAAATGGTTAGGGGATGATGAGTGAAAGTGCAAGTTTTATATGTGAAATGTATGTCATTGTTGGTGACTTGGTGTGTACGTTTTAAATAATAAATGGTGTTTAAGGGTGTTTTTATTATTTTTGAAGGGAAAATGAGAAATTTTCACTAATTGTTGTAACGTTGGAGACTTTGTAACGTTTTTGGTATAATTAATAGCTGGTGTTTAAGGAAAATAAGAAGGAATGATAACTATATATAATAACTATAAGACAAAAGGAGTAAGAATTAATGATAAATCAAATCATAATCTAGAGTAGAAAACGTAAAAATATTAATAATTCAAACATTATTAAATGTCAGTCTTTTATTTTTTGCTATATATATTTTAAAATTTACAACTAAATTTTAATTCATACATAAATAATTAATGATAAAGATTACCCAAAAATACAATTAATACATTATCAGTAATATAAATAATCAATTATCTAATTAAAGTTGGAAGAAAATATTTTATCAATGAAAAAGTCATTGATAAGAGATATATGAACAATAAGAAGCTAATAGTATGTTATTATGGTAGATTTTTAAAATTCAAGGTAACTTTTTTATATTTAATTTTATAATTTATTCTTTATTTATTGTTGTATCTAAATAAAAATAAAATAAAAAACACAAACTAATGCGAATTATTATGCAAAATTAAAAACTAATGATAAATAATAAAATTAAATAAATATCGTGACTAAATATATGTTAGCTTATAAATAAATAAGAAAATATCCAAATTCTGATAAAAAGAAAGGAGTATCCAAATAAAAAATATAAACAAAACTCTTCTAATTGTAATATTTTAAAGCGTTAATAATTAAAAAAATCGTGCAACGCACGGGACTATTAAGAGATTGAAAACTGTATTTGGAATAAAGATTGTATTTATTTTATTTTTATAATAAAATGAAAAAAAAAATTGAGTTCGAACTTTTTAAATTTAACTAATGTCTTCTAACAAAAGTTTACAGTTACATATTAATACAATAACTTATAAAAATATAGTTATTTTAAATTAATAAATCATTACTTTTTCGACACTTTTTTATATTCATATTTCTAATATTGCTTTAACTGATGATATAATTTGTAATAGAATTAATAATTTTAATCCAATCTATAATATATTCAAAAACAGAATTACATAATATACATAAATTTATTTCAACTCATCAGATATTATTATATAAACGGATGAGTCACATTATAAAAGCACGGAGAAGGGAAGAGGAAGGGGAGGGGATAGACACATTTAGTAATAATTATATTTTTCAGTTAGATATAAAATTGAAATATAATTTTACTATAGAGAAAATAATAATTTAAAATTATTTAAATATATTATTAATATAATTTAAAAAACATTCTATTGGTAATTTATTTATTTAGCTTTTATTTGTAGTATTTTTTTTATGAATTTTTTTATATTTAATATTTATTAATAGTGACCATTAATTAGAGAGTTAATGATTAAAGATATTAAAGATATTAAAGAAAATAAGAGAATATATAAGAAGAAGAAAGAAATATATGAGAATCAATGTGAGAGTGCCACTTGTCAATCATAGGGAAAAAACGTCCTGCTTTATATATATATAGTAGATTATTACAATTATTAATCAATATTACAAATTACTCATGTATTTCTAAGTATAGCAATCAAAAAGTTGAATTTTACAACGATCATTTTTAATTCATTCAGGCCTAATTACTTAAAAACCACCATCTTATAATTTTTTTCATTTATATCATGACCTAGGAAAATTTTCTATTATACCCTATTTTCAATTTTTATGTTTCATCTTTACCCTAATGAGTTGAATTGGCCTATTTTTTTTATAAAAAAAAATTAAATTAGTGCTTCATTTTTAACCTATATTCTGATACAACGTTAATGTTAATCATTTGTGTATTTTATTTTTAATATTTTCATCCTTAAATTAATTAAATTATCAAATTTTTTAATTTTGGGGTACAAATGAAACATAAAAATCGAAAATAGGGTACAATTGAAATTTTTTTTAGAACGTGGTATAAATGAAAAAAAGTTATAAGGTGGATGGTTTTTAAATAATTAGACCAGTCATTTAAGCCTATAATTCTAATAAAGTGAAGATTTGTAAATCGTCTCCTTGTGAATTGTTCACTTGGAATTCATGTCTGGACTCGAACTTAGTCTAACTCGGATTCAGTTTTGCCTCTAATTTATATTCATCTATAAATTTGATTATTAATTTTCCATTCTTATTTGAATATCATTTATGCAATTTCTATAGGATGATGGCATAGTTTATAAAACATTACTTCTAAATTCTTCAACATTTTATTTTATTATATAAAAAATTATAGAAAATAATATAGTTATATAAGTTGGCTTCCTAAAATTATTTGTCTAAGTCTGTTTCTAACAAAAATATTATTATGAAATAAATTTTGACTTGCAGAGATAACCATCACTCTATAATATTATCAAATAAATGAGTGGAGAAAATTACTCATTTATTTTCATCTAATTTAAAAAAAATTGCATTGTTGAAATTTTATATCCTCCTGTAATGTCACACATAACACATTCTCACATTTTTCTAAAATTTTATTGTTAAATATATTAATTGAAAAGGTTAAACGGAAGATTTAAAGAAAAAAATATTATAAATAAAAATTATGAATTATTATGAACATCAGAAAAACAATCGTGGCAGTTAGATTCGTATAGAAAGAGTATCAATCTACATCCAAATTTTTTAATAGTAAACCGATTGGTTAAACTTTTAACCATCTTAATTAACAAAATAGTTATGTTAGCCCCTCTCTCCCTCCCTCCCTCCCTCCCTCTTTTTTTTTTCTAATCAAAATTGACTACCGCCGATCAATTTTATCGATTAGCGGTGGGCTATTTTTTTTCACGATTTTAATATTTAACTTTTTTATTCAATAATACATATTTAATATTTAACTTTTCTAACGCAAAGCTGGTGTGAAAAGGGTATAAAATGTAAACTATTTGCTCTTTTTGGTAGAGTTGTGGATTTATATTGTAAGAGCATCTACAATGGTGTTCTTTATTTTAAAGAGCATTTTCTAAATAAAGAACATCTTAAAAATGGAGAGTGATATTTTTAATTTTGTTCCAATAAATTCTCTAATATTGATTTTTTAGTTTATTTTATTTTTTAGATAAAAGTAAAAAGTAAAAATATTAAATATTAATAATATTAATTTAACACTCTCTAAATTCATTTGTTTGTTTTATTTTATTTTTATAATAATAATATATAAAATAATAATAATATAAATTTATTTTTATTTAAAGTAGGAATAATTAACTAATTTTTTAAAATTTGAAATTTTATCCTTTAAAAAATAGAGTTTCACAATTATAAAAAAGCCTTTAGAGATGATATAAGGCTATACATGTAAACCATTAGTTTTTTTAATAAAATTTTGGCTATAATTATTAATAAAAAACTAATTAATAAATAATATAACTATTTTTAATTATTTGTTGAATTTTTTAAGGAGAAAGTGTTTTGTATAATTAATAATTTTAATGTCTAATTAGAATATAAGTTAAAAAATAAAGGACTATTTTCAATTTTTTTTAATTAAAAGAGTTCAATTTAATATATCGGATTAGAGACGAAACATAAAAATTCAAAATAAGATACAATTAAACTTTTTTATAAGTCAGAGCATAAACGCAAATAATTATAAAATAGGAGATTTTAAAATAATTAGGCTATGTAAATAATAGAGTTGCTATGTATTTTGGTGAACATGTGACCTTTTTTTTGGATATTTTTGTTCTTTTCCCTTTAAAATGGACACAACAAATATATTAAGGTGCGGCGAATTATATGAGTAAATTTTATATTAATGATATTATTTTAAATTTAAATTTATAAAATAAATAACATACTCTTTATGTAGGTCCATCCATATATAATATCACTACATATTACTGATACTATTTAAAATTTAGATTTATAAAATAAATAACATATTCTTTACATAAGAAAAAAAAAGTCCATCCATATGTAATATCATTATATACTGGGAAAAAAACATATATGACCATTTATCACATTTGACAATTGTATTTATTTTTAGCTTAATTGTCTAAAAATTCCACTTTTTAATTATTTTTTATTTATAGACCTATCTTCAAAATCCTCGATTTTAACTTCTTTTTTAATTTCAGTTTTTTTTAGCAAATTTTTAATTTCAGTTTTAATTGTAATCATTTGTTCAAACTAAAGTGAAAAAAAAAAATTCAAACATGTTTTTTATATTATTCCATTAGTTCCAATTTTTCTTCATAAAAAATTTCAAATATAAAATATTATGAAAGTTCTATTTGAACATTTTTTATTAATTTAAACAAATAACTATAATTAAAATTAAAGATTAAAAATTAAACTAAAACTGAAAATTTTAAAAAGCAAGACTATAAATAAAAAGTCAAAAAGATAAAGTATTTTTCTGATGATCAAACCTTATTTTTTTTATATAATACTGATAACTTTATACAATGAACGTATTAAATTCTGCAATCCAATACACCGATAAAAATATGACAAAACCTAATGCAGCATTCAAAATTTTCCGAATCATCGAATGCCATTTCATGCAATCACGTTGAAAATTCTTCATTCTACATGTTCGCAAGAATAATATTTATTAATATTCACCGAAAACTTTTACATTTTAACAAATTAACACAAAATTTACAATGAAGTGGCACATATAATAGTAAATTTGGGATCTACGTGTGTAATAGTGTGTGTTTCTAAATCTATGCTGTCAAAATAATCATGAAAGTGTGGCTAATAATCAACCATGAACCCTCAATTTCGACCTTTCTATCAATAAATTCCCCTCAACTTCAAAAAGCTTCAATAAACTCCCTGAATTTGAAGTTGAGGGGGTTTACTTATAGAAAGGCCGAACTTGAGGGCCCATGGTTGATTATTGAGAAAAAATCACAATTGTCCAGTGCCTACTTAATCTCACATTTACAATTTGACCATTCCATGTTGATTCACTACGGATTGACCTTCCTTTCTTTCAAAACTCTACTTCCTAAATTGATAAATACTGGTACATGCAAACAAACACATTCTTTCACTTTCACAGCTCAATCTAAACGATTTTTCTAAATTCTCCATCGTCGAAATCAACTCGTCGTTTTTTATTCACACCCATCTCCAATTCAGCTCTGTTTACAAGCCGATTACAGCTCGTCATTTTTGTGGCCAAGAAGATCGAGATCTGAAGCTTTGAGAATCAAAGGCGTAGAATCGTAAGGAGAAAGATAGATCGCGGTTTCAGCTTCAAAGAGTGCGTTTTTAGCTAAGGTTTGAGATTCAAATTTTTGGGAGATTGATTTAGCTTATGAGAGAAACTGAGTTGTTTGAAGGAAGTGACGATTGGGTTGGAGGACATTTCTTTTCTACATATCACTTGGGTTGGTTTAGTTGTGTGTTTGGCTATGTTTGGTGCTCCGGTTGGGTGTTCCCGTCAAGTTATTGTGAATGCTAACTATTAATAAAATGCTAACTATCGTACAGCGTACATATAAATCCCTTTGTTACATATCTTATATATCCTAGGAAGTGCACTCAGGCTAAATTAACAAACCAGTAATTACCATCAAGTCAAGATCAAAATCGAAATATGCTATAATCTCCAATGGCAAAAAAAAACCCTACACTTTAACTGCTAATTATCGTACAGCCTACATATAAAATTATAAATCAACAATTTCAAAAGAAAGAATCAAGAAACTAAAGTTTGAGTTGAACTTTGAAATGCCTCATGGGGAATTTTCTATCCATCAAACGCAACTAATGATAAAATTTCTTGCAAACCGAGAGCCCATCATCTACGTGTAACCAAGTAGGCTAAATGCACAAATACAGAGCACAAACGTTCTAGAGCTAAAATTAATAAAAGAAGTCCAAGATATCTAAAGCAAAGAGAACAATGCTAATTTCAGTAGTAGCATCAATCCTGGGAAGAATTTTCTACATAAGACATGTTAACCACATAATCTAAATGAGTCAAACAGAATCTTAAGCAAAATGTGACAATTCAATTTTGCATCACAAGTTAATTTAGAAACAAAAAATGTTGACCATCAGGCTTTGATTAAGCAATATACAAAGTTTACACATGGTTTTTGACCTGGAAAGAATTTTCTACATAAAAAATGTTAAGCATTGACAGAGCACATAATCCATACGAGTCATAAAGAATCTTGAGTAGAATGTGAGAATTCAATTTTGCATCACATGTCAAATAGAGAACCAAAAATTATTGATCGTAAAGCTTTGTTTAAGAAATCTACAAAGTTTCGCACACACGGTTTTTGACCAAGCATCACACGCTTGCCCATTACTCTAATTATCCTGAGACTAAAAAGGTAAAACATATTCGAAGTTAAACATGCAAATCACTTTTTCAATATTGTGATTATTGCCTACATTTATTAACAAGACAACCCAATAATATTGACACACAAAATAAACTGATCATCCTGAGACTAAAAAAGTAAAACATATCCAAAGTTAGACATGCAGATCACTTCAATATTGTCTACATTATGAACAAGAAACAATATTGACACACAATAAACTAATCATCCTCAGACTAAAAAAATAATACTTATCCAAAGTTAAACATGCAGATCACTTCAATATTGTCTACATTATGAACAAGAAACAATATTGACACAAAATAAACTAATCATCCTCAGACTAAAAAAATAAAACATATCCGAAGTTAAACATGCAAATCACTTCAATATTGTCTACATATATGTTCAAGACAACCAACGATATTGACACACAAAAATACATTAGAATTGGCAAAATATTCTGCCTATAAGCATGATATGTTTCTAAAGCTAGATATTTCCCTGTTTGAATCCTATATGCTCTCAAAAGTGAAAATGAACTTTGACGCCCAAGAACTGTATTGCAGATGGTCTTACCCTTTCTAGTGGGAACTTAACAAGAAACTGATAATTGTTGTGTAATTCATAAACAATACATAGCAGATGATAGCAATGCTTACTGATATCACAACTAATACATCTCATTAAGAGAATTCAACCACAAAGATCAAGGCTAGGAAATCTTTATACTGACTACAAGTCTATACAGCACACAAATAAACTATATAGCAAAAAAAACTGACTGTTCAAGCCAATTAAAAAACTGTAATACTATATCAAGTCAGCAGGATTTGCTAAATGCATTATTTTTTAGCACAATATGTATAGAGCTAAAGCACGGAAAATTAAAGATAAACTGATACCTGAGGGTTGTATGCAGATGGCTCTATTTACGACAACTTGGCACTATGCAAAAACAATAAACTAAGTGATAGTAGTAAATACATTATGGATAACAAAAAAGCAGGCAGACGATGATGATGATACATACGAAGATGAGAATCGTAAGAGAGACATCTCATTAAGAGTTTTCATCACAACAATAATACGCAAAAGATCACTATATAGAAGCAAATCACTGATTGTTCAAGGCGGTTTTAAGAAACACATCTAGATAAAGTACATAAACAAAAGAACCAGAACAGAGAATCACAGAAAATTATGTACACAAAGTAGCTGAGTGACAAACCGGAGCCAGCTTCAGCTTTACCGTCACCAATTAGCAATACTACTACTACACAGGAGGTATGTTGGAGAAAGAGAAGCCTTTGTATCCTTTGTAAGCATAATAAGCAATTCTTGTATAGTAAAATCCCGGTATAAACAATACCATTCCAAGAATCCCAAAGAACAGCCCTGTTTCAACATAACCAATCCACAAATTATTAAACTGTGCAAAAAATTCCACTAATCCGACACAACTTAAAATTAGATTTTTTTTATTTTACCAAATCACAATTTCTGCAAGCTAACCAATTTTGAAGTGCAAGATTAGCACATTTTGTTTACTATTGTTACAATAAAAGCAAAACAAAACCCTAAAATAGCTCTAATTAGTTAAAATACACAACAAAACAGAAGCTAAAACCCTAATTCCTCCAGTAACTAAACTAAAGACAAGAGCTAGGGTTTGAGTTAGAGAGTAACGAGTTACCGTGAGCGCGATCTCCCCCAATTTTATTGACGGTCATGAAAACACCTAAAACGATACCGACAACGCCAAAAACGAGGAGAGCGACGGCGAGAGCGATCTCTTTAACAGGAGGCCGATTATTGACGATATAACTCGTCTCGATCATCAAATCGTCGTCTGTAATTGAAAACGCATGGTCTACGTACGCCATGAAACAAAATTAATGTTCTGTTGTTGATTTTTCTAGGGTTTCTTGAATCTTTGAATTAAAATTTGTGATTAAAGATTTAAGGGTGATTGATTTGGATTTGTGCTGGGTTTGGTGGGTGCATTTCTTGGAGAGTACACAAAGATGAAGATTGGAATATAAGGAAGAGGAGAAGTGAGACTGGAACACCATTTTTCTTGTGTTTTATTATTATTTTAATTGATCTTAAACTGCGGTGCCGCCACGTGGGTTGATTTATTTATACTATGAAATTTGTCCTACTTTTTCAACATTTTCAGCTCTATTTTGTTTCAAATTATGAATGTACGGATTTAATAATTAATTCCAAATATGTAGGATGAAAATCTTTATGGATGATAAAGTATAAATAAATTGCTATTTGAGAAAGAGTGTTTATCTCACACAACGGATGTGCCACGTCATTTTTACAACAAGCCAATAATCATTTGCGATAGGGAATCTTTATTTATTACTTATTTTTTTTATCATTAAACATTTGCACATGGCTAACGCCTTATTGGTTTGTTGCACGAATGACGTGGCGCAACCGTTGCGTTGTATAATTATTCTTTGAGAAATGCTATTCTAGATGATTATAAATAGTTGAGAAAATAACAAAAAAGCCACAATAATGACTCACTATTTCACATAATACAATATTAATTGACTTATTTATTTTATTACAATTTTTTTTTCATAAAATACCATCTCTCATTATTACTTTTCAAGTAGTACCACTTT
This sequence comes from Mercurialis annua, assembly GCF_937616625.2. Classification (NCBI taxonomy): domain Eukaryota; kingdom Viridiplantae; phylum Streptophyta; class Magnoliopsida; order Malpighiales; family Euphorbiaceae; genus Mercurialis; species Mercurialis annua. Next base: position 47,828,173 of record NC_065570.1, on the reverse strand, counting down.
TCTCTCAAGCCAACACATGTCCACTGCATGTGTCCCTACAATAAAAAAAATTATAACAAAAGACCAAAAAGGTCCCCACTATGTCAGATGCACCTGCTGTTCTTAGTAAAAGTGCACTTGCTCTAATAAATGTGCGGGTCATTATAAACAAATTTCAAGTGCACTTTTGTGAACCAAAAGGTGCACCTGAGACTCTTTCATTTCTTAATATAAGTTATACACTTATATATTTATATATTCATTTAAATTGTATTAAAAATTTATCTATTATATTTAGATTTTAAAAATATTAATTTTAATTTTAATTTTAAAAATAAAATATATTACTTTTTTTTATATTTCCGATATATATTTGATTCTTCTCTCTGAACTTATTTTCTTATTATTTTATACATTTATTACATATATATTTTTATACTTATTTGATACATTTTTGAGATGTGTCAAAATATTTATATATATATATATATATATATATATATATTACATATATTTTATACATATTTGATACATCTCCGATACATGATAGGTACATTTTTAAATTTATTTAATAGATACATCTCTGATACATTCAATTTAATTCGAATATATTTTTGATATATCTATGATACACAATTTATACATGACAGATACATATTTGATACATTAATTGAATTAACTGATTCGATTGGTTTGTTTTTATATTTAGAAAAGATTATATGTAATAATACTAATTAAAATGAACTAATTAGTTCATTTTAATTAGTATTATTATATTTATTATTTTGTATATATTTGATCGGTTCGTTTTCATGATTTGACCAGAAGCCCAAGGTGGAAGAAAGGAAAAAAACGAGTAAATGTGCAAAATATTCGATAAAATTTGATACATCTCAGATACATATGTGATACATCTTCGATACATAATTTATACGTGATATTTATAAAAAAAAACAAAAACAAAATTAAACATGATAGATACATTTTCTAAATGTACTTAATAGATACATCGCTGATACATAATTTATATACGATAAATATATTTTTAAATGTATTTAAATAGATACATGATGGATACTCTTTTATTAAATTTATACATTGTATATTTTTTTTGAAAATATACTTAATAGATACATTGCTGATACATATTTTATACATAATAGATATATTTTTAAAATATATAAATAAATGCATTGTCAATATAACTTTTTAATTATTTTATTTTATATTTTTAATATTTAATTATTATTTTTCAAATATATTAATATTTTTATTTTTAAAATTTTCTTATTATTATTTTAAATATATTTAAATTTTTAATATTTAAATTAAAATTAATATTTATATTTAATAAATAAATGTTAAATATAATTTATTATATATTTTTAATATTCAAATAAATATTTGTTAAATAAGAAAAGAATTTGTTTAAGAAGGGACTTATGCATCAGTTTAGAACTGATGCATGAGTCCACAGGGCTGACCCATGTGTCAGCCCTGTATGACGCGCGTCAGGTCAGACCTGACACGCGTCGGTTTTTTCATAATAATTTTTTTAATAAAAATGTACATGTGGCAATAGTGGATAGGTGCTATTTATTGTAGAGAAAGAAGAGAGTATCTCTATTGATACACGTGTCCTTATTCTAATGGAATGGTGCTAATGAAAACTTTTAGTGTTTTATGGTAAAGATGATAAATAAGTGATATAGGTGGTAATGTGTGTAAATGCAAGTCAATTTTGTGGTATTTTTGTGATTTACTCTAAATAGTTTAGGGGCCTGTTTGGTTCAGCTGTTTCTTATAGCTGGTGGCTGTTAGCTGTTGCTGATAGCTGTTGGCTGGTAGCTGATAGCTGATAGACCATAAGTGTTTGGTGAGATTTAATTAGCTGTAACTGTTTATATATAAAATGACCGTAAAGGGCATAATTTTTATTTTTATTTATTAAATTATGAATATACTATAGCATATATTATTTAATAAAAGTATTAGTAATTATTTTTTATAAGAACCAATATTTAGTTTAAACTTATTTAGATATTTTTTTGATAAATTTATAATACATTTTTCAAAAAGTTATTAAATTATATTTGTTTTAATATAAATAAAATAATTTTATATAATTTTTAAATGATTAGAGTATTTAAAAATAAATTAAATAATTTTAGATATTAAAAGACGATATATTCTAATAGGAGTAATTTTGTCTAAATAATGAAACAGCTATCAGCTGTTGGCAAAAAACTCCAAAATAGAACTTTTCAAACAACAGCTGTTGGAGGTTCAAAAAGCTCCAAAAAACTCTGAAAAATTTCTCACCAAACACTTCGGTGGAATTTTTTGAAAAGCAAAAGACAAAAGCTACACCAAAAAGCTGAACCAAACACCCACTAGATCTTCAAGTTATAAAACTCAATTAAATAGCTTTTACATGAAAAATTAGATTGTTTTGAGAATAAGGAAATTTGAATAATTAAAATAAAAAAATATATTGTATTAACAATAAGATAAAAGTTATTTTTTTTAATTTGCTATAAAAAATAGTGTTGAGAATTATATATATTAACTAGGTCGATACCCGCACATGTCAACCAAAACAATACCTTAAGCAAAAAAATTAGTTCAACGATTAACTATAAAAAAATAGCTCTTGCCTACGCTTTGATAACAGGCTAAGAATTTTACATCTAATTAAGCCAAATATATATTTTTGATTTTTAAGAGGATAATTTCTTAAATTTATAAAAATTATGGATTGTGATAATATTTTAATTTTATTTTTGATTAATAATAATTATACTCTTATTTGAAATAGAGATGAAATCTAAAAAAAAATAACAGGCCAAGAGAGAAAAATTCCTTTCAAATTTGCTGAAAAATATAATTACTTAATGATCGTAGAAGTGGTATTTAATAAAGATGAATCTCCCTTGCACCGTAGAAGTGGTACTTAATGCCTTCTTGTTGGATATATTTACAGAGAAGATGAACATTAGTTGTTTGGATACAAAATAAAAGAACTGAAAATTTCAGTTCTCCTGGAAAAAAAAGGGACTCGTAGAGAAATAAATGAAGGGAAAGTTTATGAAAAAAATTCTCTCTCAACATCTCCCTGTTCATTAATATATGTTGGAACAATTTATAAAATGGACGAAATTACCGAACATCATTTCTGGCTGAGTCGCGGACTAGGTCGCTTTCTTTAATACGTTTCGCGGCACTGGCTCTGATGGTGCAAGCAGTCGTTCGTACCACGTCGTCCCCAGAATAAAACAGACAAACCTCCGATGAATATGCACTATATTCAGCGGTCAATGACACCCTTTCTGATGATTGCTCAAGAACTATTTTCGTTTTTGCTTTTAGAAAATAGTTGTCGTGAAAAGTTAGTCTTTCAGCGGCCCACTTCCACATTCACAAAGGTGAAACTATCAATAGTACCCCTGTAGCTAGGTACTCCACTCCAAATGGAGTATAGACTTCATTAAGAGATTCTATTAACTCATCCTCTAATCGCTTCAGGAATCATGCCTCAACTTGGTATGCTCTGGCTCATATCATACATAACTTGTTATTACCCCATTGAACCTATTTCTTGGGATCTCTAGTCAGTTAGGTCGGATTACCATTATGAATGATTCATTCTATAGGCAATAGTCCCATTCCCTTGAAAGTTTTATGGATTTTCTCTCTAACTAATCCTTTCGTCAAAGGATCTGCTAAGTTGTCATCAATGCGTACATGATCCATTCTAACAACCCCTATTGAAATAAATTCTCTAACAGTGTTGTGCTTACGATGTATCTGTCGTTTCTTACCATTATAGTAACGGTTCTCAATTTTTGCAATAGCCGCGGTACTATCGCATTAGATCAACACAGCTGATATCGATCTTTCCTATAAAGGAATCTCAGCTAGCATGCTTCTTAGCCATCCTACTTTTTCACTAGCAGCAGCTAGTGCTATCATTTCTGACTTCATCGTAGATTGAGCCAAAATCGTCCATTTCTTTGATTTCCAAGAAACAGCTCTACCAGCTATACTAAAGATATAGCCGCTCGTAGCTATGGAATCATCTGAAAATGTATTCCAATCTTCATCACTGTACCCTTCAAGTACAGTAAGATGCTTCTGATAATATATTAAGTGCTCGAACCAGACCAGGCCGGCCGGCGCGTGGTAAATCGGGTAGGATATAACTCCTAACCCGTCCACAAAATTGGGTACCCTTTGGGGCCCAAATCCAAGTGTGAGAGATCATCCTTATAAGCTCAAGTAAGTGAGTTCTCCTAAACAATATGAGATTTCCACAATGCTCTCTATACTCTCATTTTGCACTTTTCTTTTTAAATTCAATTTTGTACCAACAATATCATTAAGATCATCAAATTCCTTACCCGGTGTCATCGCTTTCACAACGGGATTCCTCATCTCAAATATTAATCCACTACCAACCTTGTGCTTGTTTTGAAAACCGATGATGCATTATAGGTTATGAATTACGAATTTTTTCTTGGTTTCTTGAAAAAAGTGAAAGACATATATATATATATATGATACCGACCTAATAATATTCGAACTCCAAGCATCGCCTAATGAATGCTATGCTCGCCCAACGGGTCTCCAAATCTCCCATCGCCCATGTCTGTCTCGGGCGGACTCATCCAGGTCTGCCATCTAGGCGACCTCATCCACTCTGTTCCCTGACACCCACTACCCGGGATAATCGGGAACGTGCCTTCACCATTATCAATAATCGTGGGGCAAACCCACGATTTACCAGATAACCACCGCCTTAAACTCATTATAAAAGGAAGCCACCGAATGCTGAGAAGGGTAAGCAAAATCAGACTTAAATACTCTTACATTCATTTACCTACCAAAAAACCCTCTTTGACTTAAGCATCGGAGTGGCTTTCAGGCTGAGCAAGCCTGAGGTCCTTTGAGCTTATATTTGTTACTTGTGCAGGAAAAACAGTACGGGCGACCCTTTAAAGATCGACCTGTATCAATATATATATATATAAACAAAATGTTTGGAAATAACTATCGAAAATGTAACTGATAAAATTAAAACGTTTGTGTAGTAATTGAAACGGTAAAATAGAAAGGTAGGGAAATTTTTTTGCGGTAATTGAAAAGATAGAATATTAAATTTGCTGGTAAATAAAAAGGTAGGAATAGTTATGAAACCACATATTTCATTATTCATTTTCTTTCAGTTTCAATTGACAAAAGTAAAGGTATCATTTAACAGGAGTACACATGACTGTACTTGAGAAAACCACATGTCACAATATTGATACATTTTAATTGGGAGTTCAGCTTTATAGTATGTATAGATTTATTGTAATATCCGTATTTTTAAATTATTTTTTTTAATTTTAATTATAAATTTTTGCTTTTCGTCAAGTTTTAAGTAATTTATTATTATTATTATTATTATATATTTTTATTTAATTTTATTTGAGTCGTTCGTTGATTCGGCCGTGGTTCGATTCGTGTTCGGTTTGTGTTATTATTTTGTCCTATGTATATTATCTATATAAAAAATATATAAATAGATGGATATAATCCATGCATACAAAATGAAAATTCCCATGCATTGCTTATTCTTTTATTATTCACGTGAACTATGGCCCATTTGTTTTTGTTAGTAACATAAAAGGCCCATGCCTTTATATTCATACAAAGCCCATACAATTTGTTTCATAAACTATTTGCAGAATCATCTTCTTCCTATTTATGACTCTGTTTCACGGTTTTTTTATTCTAAACCTAAGATTTTCATTCTCTTCTAAATAACCTCAGCCGCCATTCTTCCTAAGAAAATCTGAACTTCATCAATCATCATTCCTCTTTCATTCGTTCGATCCGGTAAGTAGTTATGATCGCTTTTCTTTGATTAACGTTCGATATCGTCTCGTGCCGTTATTAACTCGTAACTTCATTGTTTTAGCTTCGTTTAAGTTGAGTTATCGCCGTTACATCGGACGACCTCGTTCTTGTTGATCCTTACGTAATTCTTATCAAATTGGTACGTTGAATTCCTTGTTTTTAATGACGTTCAGTTTATCGCTTTAAGGTTTATATTGCTGCCGTTTTCTGGAATCTCATGAGCATGAAATTCTATTAATGTTAGGCCCTGTTTAGATTGTCAATTCGAACCTCATCCTCTCTTAAGATCATCAAGCTCGAATTTCTTCGAAAACGGTACGTACAATTGCTTTGCTCTCGCGCCGTCTCGTTTCATCGCCGTTTTGAGTTCGATGTGTTCATGTTATATTGATGTTGTGTCTTTGGTTGTGGCTGCCCTAGGTGTTTTCTTTGCGTAAATGATTGTCATGATCTTAATGTATGATTGTTGTTATTATTAATTATAGGTTATAGATTGGTTCATATTGTTAAGTTTTAGTTTAAATGTTGTTGTAACTTAAATTTTGATTTGACAAGTTTGGAAGGTTGCTGTGTAATCAGTGGCGAAACGACGGAAGGGTCAGGAGGGTCGGCCGACCCTCCTCGCCGGAGAAAGAACGAGGGACCGATGCTACTCTCCACCGGTCCTCTTCTAATCTCGACCCTCTGAGTCAGAGTTAAGTTTCGGCTGCCGTCAAAAATCGGAAAATAAAGGTATAGAGCGACGAGATTATTGTAGCTTGAAATTGCAAGTTTTGATTTATTCAGTCATGGCAGCTAAAGGCTGGAGGAAGAAGATAAAAACAAGAATAAAAAGATATCCTTTTTAGGTTTAGTTTAAAAGGACCAAATTGTCCCCTCTTTTAACAACCGAAGGCCCAAAATTTTGGCCCTTCTTTATTAAAATAGAGAAAGGATTTTTTACACAAATCCCCTAAAAGAGCACCTTTCTATTGTTTTTATCTCACAAAATAAAAATTTGCAGAAATCACTCAAAAAGATTGAAAAGTTTACAAAAATCACCTATACCCCAAAATAGGCTGATTTTATAATAAAATAAGACACATTTGCCCTTCTATGTTAAAACACGTGACTCTCAAATATATGGAATGGAATTCAACAGTTGTTGGTTTAAATGTGTACACGATCAGCGAAGTTCGGCGGCGGTCCGGCGAGGTCAGCGTTCACCCACTTCTTCACTTTTTTTCCACAACACAATAGATTCTTCCGATTTCGGTCTGTTTAACGCAAAGGTCTTTGATTCAAGATTTGAATTAAATGAAACGTAAGAAGAAATTGAACACCAGATTTTAAATTGTAGTGGTGAATTGAAGAACAAAACCCTAGCTTTTCTTGGAGGTGATTGGCGTTGATTTGGGTTTATTGGGAAAACAATGCTTCCTAATGAATTTCTACTCTTTAGGTAAATAAATTATATATTTACGGTTGCTTCTTGCTTAAAGAAGAGGTGTTTTCCTTTTTCTCATATGTTTGATTGATCTAATTGTGAATTGGTTGGTATTCTCTGATACTTTGTATTTTTGATAGGGAGTTACTTCACTATTGTTATAGCACACAGCCACACACATCTAATTTTCTTGTGCTTGATAGTTGACACATCTTACATGTTGGATGTCAAAATCAATACTTGTTTAATTGCCTTTTCTGCAACATTTCTTTATTTTTTTAATTTCTTTTGCCTTTACAGGCACATGAAATATGAAAATAAAGACTTCTTGATAGATGATAGCTATCTTCTTGATATGGCAGGTGTGGCACTAGAAGGATCACAGTTCAATACTAAACAAAATGATTCCAAAATGAAAGAATTGTGAGTCTCTCATTTCTAACTTCTTGTTTTATGGCAGGAATGCCATTTTTATGTTGCTAATCTAGTTTATGTGAACAAGTGTCACTAGATGCTTCCTCATGTCCAATGCTCTTAATACAAACTTCATCCTTCATCTATAGTTGATGTTAGCCACTGGTGAATCCGGCGAGATTGCGGAGGATTAAGTGGTGGCAATATTGAGTTGGTTTATGGTTACTTAACCACATGATAAACTAATAAAAAATTCAATACAAATTAAAGGCAGTTTTAGAATTAGTTTACAATATCTTTATTTAAAGTATAATAATAAAAAGTAAAAAAAATAAAAATAGATTACAAAAAAATATTAATTAGTAAAAACGTTAAATAAATTAGAGTCCATATTAAATTTAGTTGAAGTTGATATGCAATAAGAAACTCCAACCAAATACAACAATAAATGAATTATTGTCAACTTATGATTAAAAAAAAAGCAAACATTTTATACATATTTGATAAATAAAGAAGAAGACAAACTTAAACTCCATATTTGATTAGTCTTCTAAATTTTTTGTTGCTGCTGCTTTAAAATTTAGTTACACATACCAAAACTCAATTTCCAACTCCTATTGATATCAAAAAATGAAATAAAAAATAAAAATAGAAGGTAGTCTTTTACTCTAAGAGCACTTTTACGTATTTATTTTATATATAAACAGAAAAGTTACAGTGATTTATCTAAAAATGTTGTATCAATTGTAGTTGCAATGTTAAGTTTAGAACATAACAGCCTACAAATTTTTTATATATTACAACACCAATTTAGAAATATGTTCCAATTAAATGAGTATAAATTGGCAAACTATTTTACACAATGAAAAAGAAATTTCTTCCATCAAACCTACGTAATAAGAGAACCATAAAAACCTGCAACAAGAACTTTTTTTATTTCTCAGAATATCAACATCATTTCAAACTTTTATATTGGCAGCTTACCATTAAAATTTGACAAGCATAGTACTTTTATTATTCAATCATATTCATGTAATAATGCCATTAAATTTTAAACAAACATATCACTGAGACATTCTATCGAACAATTAGTGTGCAGTATTTTATAGACAATCTTATTATAAGTATAAAAGTAGACAAATCATAGAGGAAATAAGAAAAAAAAGTGTGCAATAAAAGGTAGAACAAATCAAACAATTTCACTTCAAGTGAAACCATTTCTAATGCCCTTCATCAGCGGTAGAAGAAATTGCAGTAGTAGACACCACCACTATTTAAAATAATCAATGAATACGAAGACACCTTTAAAAGTATTTATTAAAGATGGTGACCATATGATGCAGCGATGCTCAGGCCGTAACGATAACCGCCATTGACCCGACCATCTTCGTTGAGCCATTGATTCGACCATCGTCGTCAATTCGACCACTGCCCTTGCGCTGTTGATTCAATCATCTCTGCTGCGCCGTGAATTCAACCATCTCAGTTGCGGCGTTAATCTGACCACCACTGCTGGCGGTCTGACTACTAAACGGCAAACTAAGAGCCAACCACTAACAAACCACTTTAACCTTTGCTTTAATTTAGAGAGTAATAGAAGTAATGGAGAAGCAGATATAAAAAATGAAAAATGAAAAAGAAGCAGGAAGTAAATGAAATAATAGGGTGTAATAGAAACACAGTAGAAATGTATATCATAAGGATAAAATGGGAAACTCAAAAATTAAAAGGTATGCGTGGAAAGATATTTTGAAAAATGAGAGATTTTTGCAAAAAATGAAAAACTGGGTTATAAACACAAAGTTTTGGATTTTTGGGTGATTTGGTGTAATTTTCTCATAGAGAAATAGTTGTTTGGCCCTTCTTTTTACCAAAATAGGGAAATGGCTGTTTGGCAAATTTTAATTTTATTTACAATAGCCCACAAACAACTAGTAAATAGATAATTTTTATAAATTAAACTACTATTTGTTTTTTTGAAACAATTAAACTACTGATTTTTTAAATAAATTTATTGCCTCTCTTTCAATTAATCTTCATTGTCTATCAATTTTTTAATTCAATTCTCTTAATTTTCTAACCTAATTTCCTTAATTTTTAACTTAATTTTCAATGTTTTTAATCTAAATAACCTTTAATATTTTAATAAAAATTACTAATTTTTATAATACTCCAATATTTTCTCTTTAAAAATAAATCCACATCCAATTTTAATTAATTGTTTTCGTTCTTTTACATTTTATTTATATTAATTGGTTTAATTTGTATTTTTGTGTACTAATTATAATTTTGTGTTATTTAAATTGATTTATTCATAGAATATGAAAGAATTTATTATACAAAAATAATACAATTGACTCGTGTTGAACGCGTTTAATATTGAAGGTTATTATAATATTTACTATTGTTATTTATTAATAAATTTTATGCAAATGATATCTACATGTGTTATTTATGTCTTCTAAAAATCTTATTTCGAGTACCCTTTCATCTTCCGAGACCGTCCCTACAAGTGATAGGGGGCGGTATTTCTTGTACGGTGATTAAACCCGCCCCTACAAGTGTAACTTACCTACCTCCCATTCTATTTATGGTCATTTTATTTATTTTTAAATAGCCAAAAGCAAAATTTGCGACCCTCCTCATGTTGAATCCTGGTTCCGCCCCTGTGTGTAATGGCAGGAACTTGATTCTTTTGTTTGAAATTGGTAGAGATGGTTAATAGGTTAGGTTAATCACTCAATTGTTTTATTTAAACATATTGAATCCTTTAAGTTGTTATAACTATAGTTTTGCTTTTCGATAATAATTTTTATATTGTTTCAATTTTAAATTTGACAACTTGAAAAGATAATTATTTTATAATCTAAATTAATATAATTACTCGGGTAATTATATCTAATTTTGATTGATATGTCAATTTGGCAAAGTTACAATTTAGCCCATAAAGTTTCTAAGAACTTATTCAAGTTAGGTTTTCACTATAGGATAACTTTTGGACTTTTATTTGATTTATAATTTAGTAAATTGAGAATAAATAATTAATTTTGATTTCGAATATCAAATTGGTTAAAGCACAGTTTAGTCCCTAAATTTTTATAAACTTAAAATGGTTAAGTTTTAGTTGTAACTTAGGTTACTTGAATTGCAAGACATTGAATTCTATTTTAAATTAGATAATTATTTTATCAAGTATTTTAATTTATAAACTCGGGTTTATAAATTTAATAAAATTTTGGTTTGGGTTAGACTGTGGTCGCCCAACAAGTGGGAAGAAGCTTGATAGTTTTAATAACTCGGCTGACTCACTGATATGGATTTTAACTTGCGTTAAATTAAATTGTTTAATAAATTACTCGAATTGTAATTTAATATATAACTTATATGGTTTGATTTCTATAACTTGGGTTATAGTTTTAATACGTTTTAATCTTATGTGTTTGATTATATATATATAATATATATATATATATATATATATATATATATATATATATATATATATATGTGTGTGTGTGTGTGTGTGTGTGTGTGTGTGTGTGTGTGTGTGTGTGTGTGTGTGTGTATAAACAGTTTTTGAACTGTTTTTGGCATTGTGGATTTGATTTGGAACGTGCTACTCGATGGGCATCATCGGGACTGCGTGCGCACCGGTAATGATTATGGTATTGAGGTAGGTTTGAGATACGTCTCACCTTAGTGAGGGTACCGGTGAAAGATACGTTTCCTGGGCTCACTGTTTATTAAGTGATAGTCGGGGATCGGTTATTGAGATACGTCTCACCGACACGACAATGAATTTAGAATTGTGGTGTAGGGTTTCATTGATAATCCATAATGAAATTGTTTTATTAAACGTTTTAAAAGTTTTTAACTTAATAAATGTAAATAGTTATATAAACTCTACTCAGTAAATTTGACCCCGTTGTTTTCTCAAATTTTCCAGGTTTATGATTTGAGCATTGGTCGATCTCCGTTTCTTCATTCTTAGAGGTTCTTTATTTTATTTTCAGAATAAAAGAGTCGAACTGTATTAAACTCTTAGACCGCAGTAGTAGTATCAGATTATTCATGTCATAGTCTTACATTTATATTTTAGACTTTTGTTTGTTGGATTGGTCCAACTATTATATTTTCAGCTCTTGCATGGTTACAGTGTTATTGGTATTTTGTATATTGCCATGCTGTTTAAAATTATTTTGAGATAAGCGTATGTTAAATATATGTTGTTTATATGTACTGCTAGACTAGGTTGAAGTCTCGGTTGCCCCCGAGCATGTGTTTTTATGCATGTACATTACTTTAAATGTTATAAGTTGGTTATCCGCAAGGCTAGCTACGGGTTTTGGTACAACCATACCCATACCCTAGCGCCGGTCACGATTCATGAAAATGGGTCGTGACATTTATTCATTGTTTGAGGGTGAAATATAAGAAGCTGACTAACTCGAACCAACGCCCCTGTCGTAAACCAAAAAACCAGACCTCAGAGCAACCCGAACCCAAAATAAGTCAAACTCAAAATGATCGAATCTGCCACGAAATTGCAAACAGTCAATGATACTTTCCACTGAACTCAACTCAAAAATCATCAAACTCAAACCAATCAACTTCTGGATTTCTTTTACTCCATGTTAAAATTCAGAGGTAAGAACTCAGAAAGATCTTACAAGACCTTGTTTGGATAACAATTTACGTGCAAGATTTAGATTCAATTTAGTTTTTTCAAAATAACATTATAGGTTTCATAGTAAGTCATGTCAGATGATAAAATGCCAAGATCAAGCACTACATTTGAGCCTAATCCCACGGTGCAAGAAGCTTGCGATTCTCTGAGACGCTCGCTGCTTTACTATCCTGGCCAATAAGTCGGAACCACTGCGTCATTGGATGATTATGTTCAGCAGAGGCGGATGGATGCCTTATAGGGTGGGGTCCATGGACCCCATTTTTTTTGGTTGATTGTTGGTGTTCATAGTATGAGATACTATTTACTCTATTTTATTGGTTACTACTCCCTCCGTCCCAATAGAGTTGTCCACTTTGCCTTTATCACACAGTTTAAGAAAAACAATTATTGTTTGTGGGTTTTGTGAAATTTTACTTATTTTTCTTGTCATACCCCTATTTAATATAGGGACTACTTGCAATTTACTTTCAATTTACTCATTAGTGGATTTTAAATAGGGGTAATATAGAAAAACTAAGTGTAAAAGTTAGCTACTTTTTAAAAGTGGACAAGTATTTTGGGACAAAAAAATTTTTCAAGGTGGACAACTCTATTGGGACGGAGGGAGTATATATTATGCATTAACATTATATATTCATTTAAATGATAAATAGTAATTTTATTTTTATACTCTTGTCACACATATGTATAATGTAAATGAGCAATATATAGTGTATACGACAATTGTTTATATTTAAAATATTAAATATTTAAAAGTAAATAAATATTTTGAGGATGTAAATTAATTTTTAAATTTTTTAGTTAAAGAGTTAAATATTTCTTTGTAACAAACACCAAAACTTAAGAAAAGTGTAGTAGGAGTTTATGACATAGAGAAGTATTCAAGTAAAAAAAAACTAAACTAAATATATTAGATCAACTATGCAAGTAGCACTATTGTTTCTCAAAAATTAATTTAATGATTATATTTTTTTTTTAATAATTGAGAAGGGGGAGCTCTTATGGGAGGAATCGAACCCACGACCTAGCAGTTTGCTGCCAGCGCTTATACCATTTGAGCTATAGCTCGTTGGTAATGATTACATATTATAATATGACGTTATATTGATTAAAATTAGAGGCATCAAATATGAGGTGGACAAGCCTTGTTTATATAGTAACATGATAAAACCGTACAATTGCAAAATTAACAGTTAAAAGAGAATATAAATGATAAAGTTCCAACCAATGAGCTGTACCTCAAATGGTATAAGCGTTAGGCAGCAAACTGCTAGGTCGTGGGTTCGATTTCTCCCACAAGCGCTCCCCCTCCCCAATTATCAAAAAAAAAATGATAAAGTTCCATTTGAAGCGTATGATGGTAACCATATTTGTAAATAATCCTCAAATCATCCCCACTCCGCCCCATGACCATCCCTAGTAGCAACTTGAACCGAAATCCAACCCAAAAGAAAAAAGCAGCCCAAAATAATTCAAACTGGAAATGATCCAATCCAACCCGATTTGCAAATTGCCGCGAAATTGCAAACAGTCAACCATCGTCTCCAGTGAACTCAACTCAAAGATCATCAATTACTGCCATGTCAATCGACTTCTGAATTTCTCTTACTCCATGTTCAATTTCTGAGGTAAGAACTCTGCAAGGCTTGTTTGGATAGCAATTTATGAGCAAGATTTCAATTCAATTTAGTTCTTTCAAAATAACATTTGATCATAATCATTGGTTTCATCTCAAAATCAACCGCCAACCAAAATCTTAGTAAGTCATGTCAGATCATAAAATCCTAAGATCAAGCACTACATTTGAGCCTAATCCAATGGTGCAAGAAGCTTGGGATTCTCTGAGGCGCTCGTTGCTCTACTATCCTGCCCAATCAGTTACAGCATTGGATTATTATGAGGAAAAATATCACTCCTATCAGGTAAAGATTCCTGTAGTTTTGTTAATGCTCTGTATATGATGTCTCTCTTCTTTATACTGAATTGTAGCTGGTGAATCTTTACTTGATAAACGAAAAGAATCGATTAGGTTTAACGATTTGATTACTAATTGTCAGTGAACCTATGTTCTGTTTTTGTAAGGTAAAATGGACCGACCTTTCTATCTATATCTTTGTCAGATTTTTCAATTATGTCATGAACTATTCATTATTCCTTTCAATTTTCTCCAGATACTGATTTTTTAGATTCCGGGATGACATTGACTATTGCGTTAGTACACAAATTCGAATCAGCGTGTATGAGTTTGGTGAGAAAACAGAAAGTACACCATATGCAGTAGTCAAAGATAATTAAGCAAACCAAGTAACCACTAAAAGATGTTGAAACATGCTACATTTAAGGTTTTAAAGATTAGAAACTGACCTGAGTTTTCCATACATTGTGGTTACAATTTGAGAAGTTAATTTTTGCAGCCTGCAGACAAGCGTATGGTTCAAAATGAAGATGTTGAGCACTCGGATGAAATGGATGATGAAGGTGAAAACTACCAAAATTATCACTTGGCACTTCCTTAAGAAGTAAAAGGTGTAGAACTAGAGTAGATAAAAATATACAGTCTTCTGCTGTTTTTCTTTTTCTGGATTCTTTCGTATGATGTCTAAAAGAAACTAATGAATGATGGTGATGAGGACAATGACTGCAAAAATGGAGAGGATAGTGAAGGTGACAGAAGGGGTAAGAAGAAGCAAAGAAGACAACAGATATTAGAGAAATTTATGTAAATGTTGAATCACGAATTATTTCAGAAGTAAACTAGAGTCGAGTGAAATAACATGATTTTGATGGTTAATAATAAGCATCATGATGCAGATGAAACTGGTGTTGACCCCATGCACATCGAGTGGGTGATGACACAAGTTAAGGTTTGAAGGTCAGGAGCTGTGAGAGCACTCAAGGCTGCAGACGGGGACATCGTTGATGCTATTATAAAGATAATGGATGAGGTACTTTGACTGATGAATTTATTTCACAATTTTTTAATTTTTATTCTCTTTCGGGTAAATGTGTTAGGGTGCTACATGCAAATACTCTATGCTAGTTATCTAGATTGAAAAGTGAGAATGCAAAGGATGAATAAACAATCTTATTTCAAATTTTAAGTATATTCATAACAGTATGATCCATGGAGAAAAGTGTTGATTTTTGTATCTTTGAACCTTAGCTATTGATCTTTGTTCTGGAAGCCATTACCATATACATGTAAACTGGGTTACACAATTGGTTGGCTCATTGCCCCCCTAAAACAGCTCAATTCACAAATCTTCACCCTCATTGTACAACTTCTGAGCTTGATTACATCAAGTATTGCCATTAGAGTTCATTTCTTTTCTACTTTTGGATTAAGGGCGGCCTAAAGCGCCAATATACATCAGTTTCAAAAACTGGAAATCTTTTTAGCACCATGAATATTTTAAAAGCTTATGATACGGGATTTTATGTCACATTGCAATTCCAATTGGGTTCAGAAAATTCCAGCAACTACGCTTTTTCAACGTTAGATTCCACTTTTCTTTCATTATAATCAAAGTGAGCTATTGTTAGAATTTTTTTTTAAATGTGATTAGTTTAGTCAATGTTATGTTTACTGATCTAGATGTGCAAGCTAAATTTTCTTTCGCTGTTCATTTTCCAGCACGATAAAAAGCATGTCACTCCTGGAATTCAGAAAGAGATGAATGTTCCTTCGTCTTCAATCCTTGACACTTTTCCTTACAGGTTTGAGTCCTCAGTATCTTCCGTTAAATTAGGTAAGTCCAGTTTCCAACCTATTCTTGTCTCCTTTAATATAATGATGTTGATGAATTGAGTTGCTTCTAACATTGTGTTAAAAACCATAGAATCTGTTTCATTGGTTGATGTGTGTGATGATGAATTTTTTTGATTAAATTTTTTTGTTTGATTTTTTTATCATTTATTAATATGTGAAATTCATGTGAAAATGCAGGTATGCATCTGTATCTCAGAACTCATTTGAAAATTTATCAGTTTGATAGGATTTTAGTTCAGTTAAGCTAATTGCTTGAAATAAGAAAAATGGAAAATTCCCCTTTGAATTTTGACAGGAATGAAAATATGAGCTTCCTGGATTTGCAGATGATTTGTATAAGCTTTTATAGAAATTTTATGTTCTCTAGACTGTTGCTAGTAAGATTGATAATGAGTGGCCCGCACGGGTTTGGTCTAGTGGTCTAAGCCTCAGCCATCTGGGCGCCAAAGGTCGCGGGTTCAAACCCCGGCTACGCCCTTTCTTAATATGGAGTGGTTGAGGTTGGATTGCTGGCCATTATAGCCCGAAATTACCATGTATGTGGGTTTGCGGGCGGTCCACATCCCAGGGTTTGACAATGATATTGAGTTTCGGCTCAGTAGAGTGAGTCCTCATCACCAAAAGATTGATAATGAGTACAAATGGAAATTTGTTTAATATTGCAGGTGGAAGTATTACTAAGTTGTACGGTAAGGACATTTTGAAGAATGAGCTGGATGGTGATTATTTGGATAGTAGTGGTCGAGGTAGAAGGACCAGGAGAGCAGGTTCTCGTCGAACTCGTGCTAAGTTAGCCATTCGTGAACAGAGGCATTCAGTGCAGCCTACGCCCCTTTTACCTGGACTTAAAAATCATCCCTCTATCTACATCCGTCTTGGTCAAGTATGTACTCTCCCTGACATATGTCTCATTCTGTGTGTAAAGGAACTCATTCTTGTAACGAATCTTCTTTCTCTTCGCCTACTGCCTACTATCTCATTTTCGTATGTCTTGCAGCGACCCACTGAACGGAATTTTGCCACCCAAAACAATTGGACTCGGGCATTTGAGGTGTGCTCAAATGCTGCAGGTATATACAAGGAGCTACTATATGAGGCTGGTTTCGGGGATTTCTTAAGTATCAAACCTTTTAAAATTAGCTCTGGTGGCTATATGAGTGCTTTAGTGGAGCGATATTTCTCCGAGACACACACTTTACATCTTGGCACTTTTGAGATTGGTCCTACACCATTAGCCTGGACTATGATTACCGGTATTAGGTTCGGAGGTAATCCTTTAAGTCCTCCAAATATTACTCCCAAAGAATGTGCTAACCTTCTTAGACTTGAAGGCACTAAAGGGGTTATTTACAAAGACAAAATTAAGCTAGAAGTTCTATGTCCTTCAACTCTGGACTTCAGTAAGGAACCAACCATTAATGATCTGGAGTGGATGTTTAGACGGCTGATTCTCTATCTTGTCGGAAGCAGTTTCTTCAGTGGAACTGATTCAATGGTTTCAATTCGCATGGTTTCCGCTTTGAGCAACATTCGGAAGATCAATCAGTATGATTGGGGAGCAGCTACTTTTTCAGCCTTCTTAAGGGGTATGAGGCAGAGAACTTCTGAATGCTCCGGTGCTTTCTCTGG
Source organism: Mercurialis annua (assembly GCF_937616625.2). NCBI lineage: Eukaryota > Viridiplantae > Streptophyta > Magnoliopsida > Malpighiales > Euphorbiaceae > Mercurialis > Mercurialis annua. The sequence goes on along the minus strand of NC_065570.1, from coordinate 47,810,365 downwards.
GTTCTACCCGTTCTTATTATTGTGGGCTTATGAGCACATCCCCTATATGAGGCCATCGACTAGATGGAGTCAGAGTGCTTGTGTATTTCCTCGAGCTTGTCGATGGAACTTGATGGATGTTCCGATTACAAATGAGTTCACTTGGTACAGATTGGAATTGGAATATTTAGAGGAGGACGAGGTATTCATTATTCGTCTCATTTGTTTAGCTGAATTTCGTTAATTCTTTTATTAAAATAAACCTGCAACAAACATTTCCCCAGGTTGACTTTGACCCGTACAAAGAATTATGGGAGAAGGAAGATTTTCAGCATGAGAGAGCACTTTCTCAGAAGAGAATTGCTTTCATGGGGTCGGAGAGTTGGGAGGTATACATGGGAGAAAGGAATCTCCGTCAGTTTGGTGGCGGAATCCAAATTCCTCACTCGCCGCCGACTGAACGATTTGGCGAAAAATTGCGAATCCTCACAATTTCTGCAAAGTATCTATTGCAGGGAGCAGACGCCTGGGATTTGCTAGAAGACGAGGAATGTGATTATAGTGAATGGTTTCATGCTAATTCGTTGGGGAGGATACTTTCGTTGGATCAGTTTCAAGGAAGAACAGTCTCGGAGTTCAGATATAAATTTCTGGCAGAGGCAGGCATCAAATGCTGAGGCTAAGCCTAAAAAATGGTTGTATTTGGCTTGTTGTATAATTACTTTTTATGGTTTTTTACTGTTGCTGAAAAATTATACACAGTAAATGTTGTACTCCTTGAACTAAAATAAGAAAATGCTTTTGTTCGTTGTGCATATATCCAATTCTCTGAAATTTATTTAAGAATGTTTTGCGCTCAGATTGTATGAAACATAGCTATGAAGTATGAACAATAACAGAATTTATTAGGTGAAAAAGCAATGATTTATTGATGAACATTATTTACATTGTTAAAGATAGAAAGAAGAAACATCTGATCATTACAGAAAGAAAAGAACACACACAGAGCCATGAAAATGGTAAAGAAATGAAAACATTAAGCTTCCATAATTTGATTCCTTTGATGGAAGGCCGATCTTACCACGCAATTCACAAGGATCGCCATAGCCGAGGCTGCAAATACCAGCGAATAACACCTGCTCAGCTTTTCATACTTCGAATACTGAGCTTTCCTGCGAGTCAACAACGAGCTAAAAGCTCCTGAGAAGGCAAACATAATGGAGATTACAAACGCATGAAACATCCTTGTTGTTCCCGCCGCCGTCGTAGGCAGCCAACTGAAGATGACAGTTGAATCACTGCAATCTGCAAGTAGCTTTACGATAACACCAATCGCGAGGCAACCGATCATAATCAGTTTCATCAGGCCGTCGTTATGGTTGATCCCTGAGTTGGTTTGCAGTGAAGATAAGCCATAGTGTTTCTCCTTCTTTGCTTCATTTACTATTTTTGTTTCCAAAACATAAATAACTCCGACGGTGAACATTTGAAAAACCGCTGCAATAGTTATAAATTGTGAATCCATAGAGAAAAAAATGAAAGAAACAGAAGAGAAGGAGAAAGAGAAAGAAAAGGAATTATGAATTTTAGTCTATAGATTTTGCATGTCGTTTTCGAGATTTTTGCTAGGAAATTTCGCCTGAATAATTATTAATTTGCAGATAGTTGGATTGACATTGTTTAATTCATTAGTCACTATCAAATCGTTTGTAACTAGAAGGAAATTTCAAGACATTTTCTTGCATTCTGTGTTTCAAATGCTCTTTGTTTTGCCCACACAAGAAACATATCTTCAGTTTTTCAATTGACATTTTCTTATGATTTTTGATTGATCATTGATACCTTGAATTTCCTGTTCTACAGAGGTCAATAGAAGCTTTTCACATCACATATGGCTGATGAATATGAGAAGAATATTTCGAGTTTGAACTTTCCGAGGTATGCAAGATTCTTGGTTGGTTCATCAGCACCGGAAGATAATGATGAACAGATGATGTCTAGGTTATAAGAACCTTTTTTTCCTTTGAAATTTTTCTAACTTTCCATTTTTTGGCAGAGTCCTGTTAAGCAATGAAGCAAGCAAGAATAGAATTCTGATACAGGTATAACACCCAATTTTAGCTGTTTTTATATCTTTAAATCTTGTAGTCTTTAACTATGCATTAAGTGTACTTTTAATTGTTAGAGATAATACGGAGACTCACGGGCAGTATGATCATATCCAGAATCTTCAAATCTATATCATATTCAAAGAGTTTCTTGATAATATGGTTGATAGAAATAACTTTTACAGTTGAAGGGCAAGTAAGGCTATTGATAGAAGTATATAAATATTTTCACTTTTCATCAACTTCAAAGAGTTGTAACTGAATGAATTAGCACAATCAAACTTGTGAATTTTGATAGAATATTTTGATTGAACATTATCTACAAATATGAATATGATTCATACTTCTTATACACTTATAATAAGTTTTGAGAATATTGGAGCAAGTAACAGATGATGATGAGATTGAAATTCATTTTGGATAAAACCTTGTATTAGTACCTTTATGAAACAAATTGCTTGGTACTAAGTGCGACTAAGTGACTCTCTTAATTATTCGATGTGGTATTTATTCAAATCTCCATATATTAAACTACTTAGCGTTAGATTTCTCAGCTGAAAGCCATATTTTTCAGTGTAACCTCAGATTGAGCTGAGTTGCCTCTCACTGCTTTTTTTGTACAGATTGGCATGCAGGGTTCTCTTCGAAATGGCTCTATGGTGCCCGAAGAGCACCTGAGCAAAGAAGACGGATTTACAACTTTGGCTGGTGAGTCTGATTTAAATTCTGGTGCAATTCTTATTCAGATTGATGGGCGGGCTATTCCCCCAGGGGTCCTGAAAACACCTCCCCTCCAGCACGACACCCTTGGGATACTGGCGGTTGCTCCTGGAGCAGCACCACCAGAACCTATCGATGACAAGGTCCAAACACAAATCAAAAACGGAGCTCCAAATGCTGAATCTTTTAGACATGAATTTCCCTTGTATGCCGGAGGACTTACTGGTAGTAATGCGATTGAAGAGATCAATGCAATTTCCACCGAGACACTTAATCGCCAAAAGATGACCGAGTCATCCCTTCTCATAGCTGGCCAAGTATTTGTTACTTTGTTAACGGCTTGGCTAGGCAATGCCAACAATCCTCCATCACGAAACGCGAAAATCTTAAGGGATTTCGCAGTGGGTAGTACTATTGTCGGATACATATCTTCATTTAGCAGTATCCTGATGTGCAAACTTAAAACGGGTCTCGTAGCACGAATCTTGTACACAGTTGCTTGTGCTGGAGCTGCATTTGGTTTTTTAGCAACTATAGGGATGCTTTTACCTGATGAACTTAAGCTATGGATTACCTTCATCTCATGTGCGGTTTGCTTCCCCGCATTAGCATCAGTGTTCCGCGAGTAGAGCAATTGCCTAATTGCTCTTCCTCTGTAAATAAGATTTTTTTTTTCTTCTGCATTTGTAGTTTCTTTGTGTGGATTGAAATCAGATAGAAAGTAAAGGCATGTCATTCGTGCAACTCTCTACGACTCGAAGTGTGAGCTCCCCCGGCTGCTTACTGCCAAGTGCCAAACAGAAATCTTTGGTTTGATCATATATATTGAGCTATCATTAGCTGTGTGCACTTCCTCCAACTGATTCCAGATTGCCCGTCACTTCTGTGCACCGGCGGATCCATAAATATTTTATAAGGTGTGCATATTTTTTAAAGTGGTCAAAATTATGTCATTAAATTCTATTAATAAAATTATTGGATTTGTAAGATGATCAAATGTCTACTACGCAGGTGCATTCATGAGCGTCTGGAGTGCGGAGACAGAGGTCCCCTGATAAGTGCTCTATGGTTAAATTAGATTCTGAGTGTGCTCCTGCAACATAATTGAACTGAGTGTGTTTGGTCTGTTGCAACGGTCAGCTTCCGGCTGTGTGCTCCTTCTGATTAGAAGTTGTAGTGAGCTGACTATCACTGCAATTTTCTAGGAGACTGCATGATAGTGAATAAACAATGCCTAAAGATCAGTTCAGTTTTCTTTTTAACTGTTCCAGTACCACTGCTGTTGGTTAAGTGCCAGCATTTTTACTCTTACTGAATAACACCATTAAATTGAAAACTCCAAACAAAAACTAGATTTTAATTAGAAGTAAAGAAAACAGGTCCTTACTATCTTTTTTTTTTTGAGAGAGGTCCTTACTATCTAAACTGGAGAACTTCTTCGTAAGCCAGATTGGATGTAATGATAGAATTACTAACATTGTTAAAATATGAACAATTCAATACCATATGCTAGAAATTGAGAGAACTATTTCGGTATAAAAACTTGTAAATAGATTTAATTTAATCAATAAGATTAATTAAATTAAATTTTTTTAAAATCAGATTAAACATAATTCCTTTCTATTGTGTCTGTGAGGGGTGAGGAAGCCATGGTTTCCGATCTTAAGCCGGAAATTCATCATTTCTTTACCCTTATATTTATATTTGGGTTTCTTACATATATACCTTTTAGACGCTGTAAATAATAGTTTTCAAGAAAGTATGTCTTCACTTGTACGATTCTTTTTTCAACCTTCTACTGTACAATCAGGATCGGCCTTAGCCGAGATGGGATCCTAGGCGATTTTTTTGAACTACTTATAAAAATATTTATTTTTATCAAAATATTTATAAAATCCTTGTTTTATTTTTTCATAAAATTACGTTCATTTTTCCCTTTATTTTTACCTTTTTAGTAGATTATTGATAAATTTTTAAAAAGTACATTTGAAAAAATAATATAGAAAAATATTATTATAAAAAGTTAAATTAAAGCATATAAACTTTTATTATTAAATAAATAAATACATATAGATGAAGCCTGGACAATGAAAATTAATCAATAAAATATTATTTTAGATGGTATAAGTCGGAAACTACATACGTAACTAAGAAGTCTATTAAATTTTTGAAATTAAACTTACAACACCAATTATTAAAAGGTCGATATATATATATATATATATATATATATATATATATATATATATATATATATATATATATATATATATATATATATATATATATATATATATATATAAGACGTAAAATAAATATGGGACCTTTTGAAATGTAAAGCTATAATTATTAAAATATCTAATTAATTTTTAAAATAATTTTTCTAATCCATATCACTAAAAACTTTAATAAAACACATTTAAAAAAAATTAAAGAAAATAAACATCTTTTTAAAGACCCCGTATTTGTATGAGGCCCTTCAAAAGTGGAGGCCCTAGGCATAGGCCTTAGTGGCCTATGTCTAAGGTCGGGTCTGTATACAATATAACCTTTGCAACTTCTAAACAATAAGATTCTAAAGTCATCTCCAATAGTCCACTATTTTTCCATCAATAGTACTTGATGGAGTTTGCCTTTTGATCCGGTTGTATGACCTGCAAAACAGGGTAGAAGCTAATCGGACGGTGGTGTTCCGATTAACTCTCCGATGCTAAAGTCAGTATTGAGCTTAAGCAGAGTTTTGTATATATTATTGTAATTGTGTGTTTAGACATACTTCAAACTCCTTTTATAGCAGATGATTGTATACCTAGTATTTGACCCTGATTAAAAGTGATATTCCTTATTCAAACATGAGTACTATTTACGAATGTCTTCCTAAATAGTCTCGTCTTTTTAAGTTAGAGGTTATCTTCCTAAGTTGGAGTTTATATGCAAATATATATGAAAGATACTCAAGAATATTCAGTAGATCTGGTAATCTGTCTGAATCCTAGGGTCGACACACTTTGTCCGAGTCCTCAGAGATTCGGTATTTTTCTTGTTATATGTGATTTTCCAGTCGAGGCGGATCCTACGGATTCGGCTGCCTGCTTCGTCCTGTTTAGCCCTTTGGATGGGATTCTGATATCGTCTGAGGATGGATCTCCCGCGACTCGGCTCCATAGTACTTAAAATAGGATTCCGTATACATCATTAGCCCCCCCCGCAAGTGAGCTGAAGTCTTGGTATTTATGCCTTGGTAAATTTTAGCTCTTTTGAAGGTGAGTCGTTTTATATTCTGGCGAGTCGTTTCACTTCTCCAGCAAGATTTTTATTTTTCTTCTCTCTTCCATGTGTCGTTTGTTGATTCTTTGTTGTAATTTGATTAAGACAAGTGTCTGATCATGTCCTATTTACCTTGTATTTAAACTGTTCATGTCTTCTATTTCCATTCTTATTTGTTTAAAATCATTTTTGCTTTTCTGAAATCATTCTTGTTTCTTTGAAGCCATTCTTGCTTCCTTGCAATATTTTGATTTTGATTCCTTATTCTTCAAGTTTAATTTCCAGGTATTCCTTGTGGTTAAATTAGGGATTCAAAATAACTTTCTCTGCTTTTTCGTAATCTTCAACTTCTGGGTTTAATTGTCTTCAATATTTTGGGTAGACTTTCTTTAGTGTTCTTGGTTGTCACAACCCAAATTTATGGATCGCGACCGGCGCTAGGGAATGTGAGTGGTTGCTCCGAAACCCGTATTAAGCCGAAAATCCTTTATAAATTTTTCGCATTTTAAAACATAAAAAGGTTTGCAACCTCGTTGCAGAAGTACTTTAACACCTTTATTAAAAACGCGATCGCAATTTAAGACCATATATCACAAATGATATGTTCTCAGAAAATACCATTAAAACCTTTTCTCGTTTAACGAAAACACATTTCTGAAAACGGGTTCTTAAAACCCCCAACGTATATTCGTTAATTACAACGTATATTCGTTAATTACACGTCGAGACTTCCGAGTTTTGACATTTTGATTTCGAGGTTTTGTCCAAAACATTAAAACCTCCATTTAGAGTGATATATTGATATATTAATTATCAATATATCAATTTATACGACCCTAAAAAATAAATAAAATATTATTTTAGATGGTATAAGTCGAAAACTACATATGTAACTAAGACGTAAGACGTAAAATAAATATGGGACCCTTTGAAATGTAAAACTCTAATTATTAAAATATCTAATTAATTTTTAAAATAATTTTTCTAATACATATCACTAAAAACTTCAATAAAACACATTTAAAAAAAATTAAAAAAATTTAAATATCTTTTTAAAGACCCCATATTTGTATGAGGCCCTTCAAAAGTGGAGGCACTAGGCATAGGCTTTAGTGGCCTATGCCTAAGGTCGGGCCTGTATACAATATAACCTTTGCAACTTCTAAACAATAAGACTTTAAAGCCATCTCCAATAGTCCACTATTTTTCCATCAATAGTACTTGATGGAGTTTGCCTTTTGATCCGGTTGTATGACCTGCAAAACAGGGTAGAAGCTAACCGGAAGGTGGTGTTTCGATTAACTCTCTGATGCTAAAGTCAGTATTGAGCTTAAGCAGAGTTTTGTGTATATTGTTGTAAATGTGTGTTTAGATATATCTCAAACTCCTTTTATAGTAGATGATTGTATACTTGGTATTTGACCCTGATTAGAAGTGATATTCCTTATTCAAACATGAGTACTATTTAGGAATGTCTTCCTAAATAGTCTCGTCTTCTTAAGTTATATGTTATCTTCCTAAGTTGGAGTTTATATGCAAATAGGAAAGATACTCAAGAATATTCAGTAGATCTGGTAATCTGTCTGAATCGTAGGGTCGACACGCTTTGTCCGAGTCCTCAGAGATTCGGTATTCATTTAATGCTCCATCTACATGCAATTCCCATAGTAGTTTGGGTACGGCTTCTTCTTGTTCGCCGAGAGTGATCTCGCCTATGAAATCCGCCAAAACTTGTGCTTTGAGTGTTGGACGAGGTTCTTATCAGATGTCGTGCTCACTTAGTTGGATGGACCAGTGGACGAGTCGTCCGAAGGTCTCGGGTCTCTGTATTGCCTTCCGTAGGGGTTTGGTTGGTTCTTACCACTACATTATGGCTTTGGAAGTAGTATTTCAACTTTTTTGTTGTGGTCACCACGGCGAGCGCCATTTTATCTATCTCTGAATATCTTGTTTCTACTCCTTTTAGGACTCGGCTGATATAATAAATTGGCTCTAGTTCTCCATCTTCTTCTCTCACTAGCAACTGTTCCTATGGTTTCCTTCCTTGCGCAGATATATAAGTAGAGTGTTTCCCCTTTTAATGGTCGACTCAACAATGATGGTGTGGCTAGGAATTTCGTTAGTTCCTCGAACGCCTCTTTGCAATCTTCATTCCATTTGAATTTTTGTGTGCATTTCAGAGCTTTGAAGAACGGTAAACATCTTTTGGCTGAGCAGGACAAAAATCTTCCGAGCGCAGTGACTCGCTCGTTGAATTTTTTAATTTCATTTATATTCCTGGGTGGCTTCATGTCCATGATTGCTTTGACCTTTTCTGGATTCGCCTCTATTCCTCTTTAGGATATCATAAATCCCAAGAATTTTCCTCCCTGTACTCCGAACGTGCATTTATCTGGATTCAGCTTCATCCCGAACTTGTTTAAGATTTTGAACGTTTCTTCTAGGTCTCGCATGGCTTTCTGCATTTTTGCTTTTTATGATTAGGTCGTCTACATATACTTGGACTCGCTTTCTGATCTCATCTTTGAACATGAAATTCATAAGCCTTTAGTATGTTGCTCATGCGTTCTTTAGTCTAAAGGGAATTGCCGTGTAGCAGTAGGTCCCTCCTTCTGTGATAAACGACCTTTTTTCTTGGTCTTGCTCCTTCATCTGAATTTGATGATAGCCAGCATCCGCCAGGCTGTACATCGTGTCCTGCGGTAGAATTGACCAGCTGGTCAATGTCGGGCAGTGGATAGCTGTCTTTGGGACATGCCTTGTTTAAGTCTGTGTAGTCTACACATATCTTGTTTTTCCCATTTGCTTTCTTCACAATTACTACGTTTGCTACCTATTCACGGTAATGTACCTCTCTTATGAATCCTGCTTTCTTGAGTTTTCAACTTCGCCAGCTATGATTCTTTGTTTCTCTTCAGAGAATTTCCTTTTCTTCTGTCTTACGGGATCCGCCGTTTTGGCTATATTTAGCTCGTGGGTTATGATGTGAGGGTCTTTTTCGACGATTTCTGAAGCTTTGGCAGTGAATGTTCCGATATTCCTTTTTAGCATTGCCATAATTTCTTCCTCGATCTTGGGGTTCAAGCCCGCTCCCAAATTCACTTTTTTCTCCTCGTTGAGCTTTACCTTCTTCATTTCGCCCTCCGGGGCTGTTTCTTTTTCTTCAATGTCATGGTTAAGGATTTCCTCGATAAGTAGAGTTCTGAAGGATTCATTTATCGCTTTATTGTAGCATTCTCTTGTTGTGGCCCGGTTTCCTTGTACTTTAACGATCGCCTTCTTCGTCGGTATCTTCATTGTGAGCGCTTTTACGCTCATTATGGCAGCTGAATCATGAAGGACAGGCCTCCCCAAGGTTGTATTATATGGTAGGTCAATATCCACGATGCTAAATCGCGTTGGTAGCTCTTCACTTCTCCTTTCTCTTCCTAATTCAACATCAAGAATAATGGTACCCATGGGTCTGATGAGAGACCCACCAAACCCGGTTACGGGGATGACGTTCCTTTTTAGTTCCGTGTGAACTCTTATAATACTTTCATAATCTCTTCTCGTTATCAGATTGATAGCGCTTCCTTCATTAATCAATATCCTTTCGACGTTTCAGTGTTCGATAATCATGGCCACAACTAGAGCTTCATTATACGTCTCCGTGATTTTTCTGAAGTCCTCTTCGTCGAAGGTTACCTGAGGTGGAATCGTGGATTACTTTGTCTTTCGTTTCTTTTCCGGTGCGTAACGCGTTGTGCTGTTTAGTTTGTTTTTTAGGTTTAATCCATCAGAAGTCATCTTCTTCAATAGAATTTGTTTGAGTTCAGAAAATCTCTTTCAAATTCGAAGTTGTTAAACTTTTCCCACAGACGGCGCCAATTGATGGAGTCTGCCTTCTGATCCGGTGATATAACCTGTAAAATAGGGTAGAAGCTAATCGGACGGTGGTTGTCCGATTAACTCTCCGATGCTAAAGTCAATTTAGGCTTTGAGCAGCGTTTTGAGTATATGAATGTAGTTGTTCTGTGTTTAGGCATACCTCAAGCTCCTTTTATAGTAGATGATTGTATACCTTGTAGAGTTGGAATAGGAAGGTGAATCCTTTTTAGTAGGGTTTGACCTTGATTAGGAGTATAATTCCGTATTCAGACATGATCCTATTTAGAAACGTCTTCCTAAATAGTCTCGTCTTTCTAAGTTAGAGGTTATCTTCCTAAGTTGGAGTTTTTATCCAAGTAGAAAAGATACTCGAGAATATACGCAGATCCAGTAATCTGTCTGAATAAGATCGTCTGAGAGTGGATCTCCTACGACTCGGCTCCATAGTATTTAAGGTAGAACTCGGGATCCATCAATAAAAAATAAATGAATATAATAAATAACAATAATTAATAAAAATGATAACTAAAAATTATAAATAATTGTAATAAGATTAAAATTAGTAAAGAGAAAAAAATATCACAAATATTGATTTGATAAAATTAAAATACATAACACAAAATAAATATTACATGTATATGATATATAAGAACTAGAAGCTTGTAGCTGGGTCAAAAATAGCATGAGCCAGATGAATAGGAATAAGTGTATTTATGAATAGAGAAAGTTAAAATAAAATACGCTTGCAAATACAAATTTTGAAAAAGTATTGTTGAAAAGAAGAGACAAAAAGCGTAGAACATGTAATTTTCTCTTTATATTTTCTTCTCCCGTTTATTTATGTTTTATGAATACACTTTTCTCTCAAAAAAATGTGTTTTAGTTGTGGTGTGTTTGTTTTTATGTATAAATATTTTCTTCGATTTCGATCAAAATTTTATTATTTTGGACGATCACTTTTATTGAATCTTGATGAATTATATTTATTTCTTGGTTCATTAAGTTTATTTTTTGTTAGTTTGGACTTGTATGTTCATCTTGTTGATAAAAAATCGTAGCGATGCTTATAAATTTCTTGAAAAATCAAAATTCCACCATAATTATGTAAATTTTTTTAGGTTTGTAAAGCGACAAGCGATAAATGGGGTTTATATTATAGCATAAACGTCTTCTTCTAAGTCTGATTATCGAAATTTCTGAAACTTATACTTGTATGTTTTTGTCATGACCTAGTATGAGAAGTTTTCATGTTTATTAAAAAAATCAGATTCAATATGTCTAATTTGAGATGCCGTAATAATTAGGGCTGACAATTCGTGTCGCCGTGTTATAAACGTGCCGTGTACCTATTTAAAAATAAATAATTTCTCTCAACCCGAATCCAACCCTTTAACTAATCATGTCAAAATGCCAAACCTGAACTCGACCCGTTTATTAAACGGGTTAACACGTGTTGAACTGTTTAACCCGTTTATCAAAACAGGTCATAACAGATCACATGTTTAGCCAGTTGAACACGTTTATTAATAACTCATTTAACATATTTTTTAATTGGATGAGTATAATTAAACAACAAAACTCCAAAATAACCATAAATCTCAATACAACAAACAACAATTAATAAATGATATGCATTATATGAATATAATAATTTAATTAATTATTATAATTAATAAATAGATTTAAACGTGTCTTAGACATATTAGGCGGGTTTAACCTGTTTAACCCGCTATTTAACTGTGTCATTGTCACGACCCAAAATCTCGGGCCGCGACCGGCGCTAGGGAATGGGAATTGTAGTTCCAAAACCCGTAGCAAGCCTGAAAATCGCTAAAACTTTTTCGCAAATAACAATCATACAAAGACTTTACAAACGGAAGCATTTATATACACTAGTAAAACAATACATCTTGCTCGGGCCTATCGTTTCCGTACCTTGTACGTACTAACCCGACATATAATACTAGTGTTACATACACCTCACGGGAATTTACCTCCGTGGAATAAATATGACAATCGTAGTCAAAACAAACATAAACACACTGACAACAAATGTAAACAATGAAAAACGTATTAATGTACTAGGCTACGACACTGGTCAGACATTACACTACTGCAGCAATTATGGAAGTCGGGACTGTACATAGCCAAAGGGACTTCCGGTCAAAGACGGACTTCTAGCCAAGTTCAGAATAGGTACCTGAAAAACACACTATTGGGGGGGTCAGCTATTAAGCTGAGTGAGTTATACTTTACTTACTATATTATCAAAATGAGCATCGCATTTAAAACATTTTTTTAAAATATATATATACAATCACATTTTCAAACCATTCCAACATATACAATCACAGCGATTGCAAACAATTCACTTAAGACAAGTATTTGATCCGATCGAAACCTTAATCCTAAACTCCTTAACCTCTCCTAATCTGTATCATATTCGAATCATATCGTCCGAGTGGCCGGGTCCCGAGATAGTTCGACCGAGTTACCCGCTACCACGTGGCATAGTCCCGAGATAGTTCAACCGAGTTACATCATGCCACTACTTAATCCCAATTTGTGGGTCCCGAGATAGTTCGACCGAGTTACCCACCAGATACGGGTCCCGAGATAGTTCGACCGAGTTACCTCGTATCTGCCAAAATTATAATCCTCCTTTCCGATACCCAAACATATTCCATTTCATAATTATAAACTTGATCAACATTTAATGAGCTCACATCAAACGTATCTATGTACGAATATCTAGACTTTCATAAACTCCGGTGATCACACGGCCTATTGACGCCCAATAGGTAGCCCGTTTCTTCGGAGCATATACAAACTCACATTCGCAAATAATCGGCAAGTCATAAGCAGAGTAATACAATTCATATATCAAACAAGTCAATCCAATACAATGTAGTTCAATCCATAAACAAACAAGTTGAATATAATTCAATCATACACCAACAATCCAAATCAAACAATTCAACTCAAACAACTAATGCGATGCATTTAATAATGATAATATATATATATAAAATAGTTTTTAATACGATAATAAGAGTGAGTAAAATATACTCACCGCTTGCTATCCATAATCTTCGATAATACCTAGCGATCTCGCGTTCCGTAAGTTTCGGGTTCCATTGGTAGTCGTCTCGTCAAGTCTACACAATTTCGATAATAACTCGAATTAATTACAATCTAACTATAATTAATTAATCCAAAACTAGGTTTCTAGCCAACTTCGGCTATGGAAACCGTTTACTTAAAACAGTCCGACCACTAAATAAAATTGACATTCTTAATGTTCAGAACGTCGCCTACAACTTTCATTTAGGTCTCGGACTAAGATAAGTACCCGAAGGTGTCAGAATTTGGCTCTAAAGTTAATAACGTAGGGCTGTTCTAAATTTCAGAACTGCTATGTGCGACATAATGTTCTAATTTATTTGAGACACTTAGAGACCGAACTAGCAGAAACTTATACTTAGACATTTATAGACGACATCCTTAAGTTTCCGTACCACCAAACGGAACTTAATTTGGAGCTATATAGCTTGAGATATTGTCCTTGCAATATGGCTGTTCTGCAGCACATATTCTGCAATATCGTCAAATTATTTCGCGCATACTTGACTCCTAACTTATGACTCGTCGAGACTAAAACTTTAACCGATATCATACTTCTATACCCATGCAATTCAGCCACCATAATCAATCCTAATCATACACAATCCATGACTTAGACAATATCAAAAACATCTAGTCATGAATTCATCAAAATGACCAAACTATTTAACCATTTTTCATCCAAATTTTATCAATTAATCTTAACTTATATTCAGCTCTATTTTATCTCAAATTAAACCTTATCTTCATCACTTGATCCTCATATTATCACCTAGCAACCATGGCCGAACACCCTTCACCATTTCATATCAAAATTTCATTCAATACTTGCCAATAACAACACAAAACATCAACTATCAAAATCATGCTATTGCCAAACCCTAAGTCCATTTTCCTATTCAATTTCATCAATCACAACTTAATAAATTTCAGAAAACATACCTCACCTTGATTGATGATACTTTGTTGAAGATTTAGCATCAAACTCACCATCCAAATCATCCATATAAGCTTACAATTACACTATAACAATCAAACAATCAAAACCTCAATTAAACCTCAAAATTCGAAATTATACTCATAAACCCTAACTGAGATAATAACTTTCTCACCTTGATTTTATGGGCTAGATCAGTAGATATCGTTCTCCTCTTTCCGGTGCCGCAAAAATCAAGCGAATCGGATGAAAAACGAAGAAACGGCAAGCAAAAGAAGATCATGGAGCTTTTTGAGGAGATGAAGATCTTCTAAACCCTTTCTTGCTGGAAATCAGACTTTGAAGGCTTCATATGCCTATGGAGGTGGTATATATAGCTTGGTAAAATATTTTAATTGGTCCTTTAAGTTGCCACCTCCATTAGTTTCAATTTCTAACTTTTATTTCGTCCAATTTAACCCATTAATCGCTTAATCGTTCGATCTCGATAAATTTCATATTATTTATATCCAAATAAATAATACTCTTCCTCTCTCTTATTATTTCATAATCCAATAATAAATTTCACTAATTTTCGGCAAAAAAGCTTAATTTTCCAATTTGAGCGAAAATGACTATTTCCATCACTTTTTTCGTCTTTATTTTCATTTGATAAATATCGATATCCAAATAATCGATATTATTATCTTAAATACCAATTCCCGTCAATAATTTATTTAAATTATATTTTTTTTGCCAATAAAATTCTATTTTCCAATTTCTTAGGGACTTTAACTTATTTTAAATTCCAACTTTTCTTACGATTTTCTTTAGTCCCGTCAAACTATTTTAGGCATTATAATTATTAAAATTTCTTCTTTAAATATTTCCTTATTAAATCCTTCCGATAATTTCTTTTCTAGCCGCTTCATTATTTCAAATCGGACAGGTGGCCTACTTTGGCAACGCCAGACGTACGGGGTATTACATTCTTCCCCCCTTATTAAAATTCGTCCTCGAATTTTTCTATTATTTTTTTTTTCTGGTAAAGAACTTACCATTTCCTTACATCGTGTACTTCATCATCACGATGGCGTGTGAACTTGTCACTTCAATTATCGCACATCCTTCGCGTCCTTTTGTAGCTGTTTCTTATACGTCTTTTCACCATAATCGGATCCTTTTTTAATGTACTTTGAATCTCCATTTTCTCGTTGTCCAATTCTTCGCATCTTCTCATTTCTTAGCGTTGATATTCTTCAACATTTATTTGTCGTTTTCTTCGCAATTCCTTGCGAGTCGTATTTGTAGCGTATCATATTTGATACTATCTTAAAACGTCCTTTAAATACCTTTTATTATTAATCAAAATCTTAATTTGATTAATTTAGAATAATTTAATTGAATAACTTAATATTTTAAGTTATTTTAAACTTATCCAAAATTGCTCTTCTGGTCAACTTTGACCTTTAAATCACTTATATTGAGTAGCTCGTTTGTCAAACAAAATTAATAAACTTATAATACGCAACGCTATCTCCAACTTTTGTTTGAACATCAAGTCAAAAATAATTCTCGATGATGTCGAACACTTGCGCTGAAATCGCCTCCTTAAGGTAGTTTTGAGACTACACTTGCAGGTCTTATAGGCCATTGCTCAAGTCGATGAACCAAGCGTTTAAAAACGTTTATTTCTGAATTAAATTCAGTTTTCTTATATTTTGCTATCCCGTCTATAACTTTCATTAAGATCAAATTTCATTTCGACATTTCCTTAATGTCCGAAATCATCCTCAAAGTTGGCTACTAGCCATACTTTTACCTTTAGGTTAACTCGTGTTTTCGGTTCGTCTTTGAGCTTGAAAAACAACTAATCCAATTAATAATTCCATGATTAAACTATCCAAATTAAATCTATGCAATATCCTTTACTTATATCCATTGATTCCGATTAACTATCATCGGGTTTCGGGGTCCGAACTTCGCCCGAAACATAGCCTCGTGGGCTAATTTGGAACTCCGTTCTATCGCTGCCAATTCCAATTTACCTTGCCTTGGAAATTCCTTTTAACATCTCTAGTTAAGGTGCATTTATACTTTTCATATTAAGTATATGGTTAATCCTTCATCTTATTTTGCACCTTATTCCTTGATATTCGGGTTACCATGTTTGTCTGAATCAAACAATGCGTAACTTATTATCTTACACTTGACTAACGTCGTTCCTTTACTTTTCCTTCTTAATCTTGATTTGTTATGACCACCATGCACTTCTTATTCCAAATTAATGTTTTCCTTGTCCTTTAATTGTTCGCGTTCTCAGTTATTCACGATGAATTATTATTCCATAATAATTCTATCGGTTTCCTTTCGATCGTTAGGTTGTACTATTCTTAATAGTTTTTATCTTTGTTTTTTGCATCACATAGACTTCCGAGTTTATCGGAGTCTGATGTCATTTTTCCTTGACGTTCCTCGTATCTTTCGCGTATCCGATTGTGTATATATTTATATTTTTCCTTTTACACTTTCGCTGTGATATTCTGACTTAACCATTTATTAATTGTTGACTTCACAGTTAAACTTGTACGATCTTATATCTGATATCCTTATTAAGACCTGATGGTATATAGGAAATCTTTCCTTTTATATCAATATCTACTTCATGGTCCTCTAGTGTTGAATCTCATGAAGTTGAATGCTCTCAATACATCCTTTAACATGTGTCGCGTTCATCTTTTATGGTGCAATTCTTATCTCTCGATCTTTTCACTTCAATCGCCCACATCTGACTGGTAATACCTTTACCATTGTTCGATGTAATCCTTTCCTTTCCTTATTATGTTTCTTGTTTATTTCATCGTTCCTATTCCAATGCTTCTCGATCACTTTATCCATCTCATTCCAATGTACATGTTGTACATGATACTTCTTGGTTCTTACGAACATATGACTATTGATCCCTTTATCATCGTCCGTTGAAGTATTATCTTTGTCTTATTGTATTTCCTATCATCTTGTACTTCTGGTTTTGATATCTCCAATATCGTCTATCTATTGGAGGTAAAACTACTCCATGTTCGCATCTGTCGACGTATTACATCTATGATCGCGCGTATATCTTTATCTTAGACTCTTACTGATGTCTGATCTATCAGTAAGGTCGATCTTAGGCTTATGTCAAACTCTTACGTTTGGTTCTTGTTGCCTACGGCTACTCCGAATCCATATCCTCTTAACTTACTTCTTTACTCTTCATATTAGGTATCTTTCTGTCAGACTACCTCACTATGATCTGCTCATTTTCCATTTGTTCTTATCGAGTACTAGTCGTTATACACGTATTGTTCGATTCTTCTCATCCTTACATGGTTTTTTTTTTCCATGGCCCGTACGTTTTTCGGGTTTTTTATATTTTCTTTTCTTTTCACTGTACACTTTCTATGTTTACCCCCATCTTATTCCTGGGTAAGTACCAATCATAGATACCTTATCGATATCATACACGTTTCACATCGATAAATCTCAATAATATTTTTTTTTATTATTAGGGCTTCATTCTTATATTAGGGTGTATTTTATCACATGCGTTCATTCTTGTTTATCAAGAATCTTTTATTATTGTTGTCGCAGGGTTTTACATCTGAGTTTCTTACAAAACAAATACATTTCAATTATTGCTGGTGCACCAGTCTTTCAAACTCTTCTTTCGACTCAAATTCTTTTACTTTAAATCGTTTGAAAACATTGGTACAATTGTAGCTCAGAGTGATGACACCTCTCATCACCAAAGAGTTGCTGGATAAAATCACGTTTTTTTTTTATGTTTACACAAATATGATGCATGATCTATATTTTTGAAAATCATTTTTGTATGCATTGCTAACGTGATCATAATGTTTCATATGCAAGGTCTGAGCACAATTGCACCATTTAAAATCACAAGACTTTCTTTCCTTGAAAACAGTCGTAAGTCCCTTCAGATTACACACCTTGCGACATTAATGGCTTTTCATTATAATTTATTGGGGTTTATTATGATTTCGATATTGGAATTCTCGTTATCCTTTAACACTCATCTAAGTGTTTTATAGTCAATGCCATCCTCTTCTAGCATTGCTAAACAAATGTTTCGTTTCCCCGTCTTCGATACTCACCCATCTTTATACTTTACCACATCGATCATATTCTTATCTCACGTAGCCCTTAGGCTCACGTGTCAATCTTTCATAATATGCTTTCTTTAATATCGTTTACCATCCTTGTGGTAATGGAAACGTAATATAGGGGATTACATTTCACGCTATATATATTATGTATGTTATGTATTTTATGCATTCTTAATTTCAGTTATCATATAAGCAACTATGTTTAGGATAAAGCCTATATGCGCGGGTTTCTCAATCTATCTCTATAGGCATTATCCAAACAATACACAATTATATCAATGTATGTCATATCAATCGATCACAAAATAAACAAAACAATACAAACATTTCAATCACATAAACATGTTTGGCACATAAGCATAGAAAGCATTTCGTACTTGAGGGCGTCTCACTGGACTCACCCTTATTTCTCGGGTCACAATGCCACGTCCGCGTCATCTAGCGCGTCTAACACTGCCTCTACCTCTGTGCAAAATTACGGGGTTATGCCAAGTACTAGGAGTAGTTTTCCTATGAAAAGGGAATGTTGGTCTCTCACGTCAAAAGAAGAAAGGTGGAATGGAATCGTCATTCCACTCATGATTGCTTGCTGTCTGACGAGCTCTATCGGATAACATTCCTAAATACTTAGATGCATCGTTGTAAAGCTCAACAAAGTCGGGTCCTAAACCCCTAATTTACTAACGGTTCACCTCTTCGGACGGGTCTTACTCGCTTTCCTCACTAATTTCCATCTCCAGGACAATGGTCCCACCTTGAGTTTGAATATCTGATATGCACTCATTCTAACGTATCTCCGATAGTCTGTCAGTATCTACATGAAATCCATTTGATAAATAGGAGGCGCTTCCTCCTCTTCTGACACAATATGTAGCTGAGCTCCATTTTCCTCAGATATGTTGAACAAGAACAATACTTAATCATGTGATACTGTCCAAACCACTTTTCCACAATATCCAATAATTTACTATATGATATGCACCATCTAACTTAAAGCTTGACTAACTATCTAAGCATATCACATTCACTTAACCACTTAAGCAATCTCACACACATGCGTTCCACTCGGCAATAGACGGCCTATAACATCAAGCAAATTCAATCAGACACATATAATCAATAAGGCTCAACTCTATACGCTGCAGTAGTTCCTAGGTACTTAGGGTCAAAGAGGCATTTTTAAAAGACTAGCAGTGGTAACTGGACCAACTGCTCTGATACCACCTTTGTCACGACTCAAAATCTCGGGCCGCGACCGGCGCTAGGGAATGGGAATTGTAGTTCCAAAACCCGTAGCAAGCCTGAAAATCGCTAAAACTTTTTCGCAAATAACAATCATACAAAGACTTTACAAACGGAAGCATTTATATACACTAGTAAAACAATACATCTTGCTCGGGCCTATCGTTTCCGTACCTTGTACGTACTAACCCGACATATAATACTAGTGTTACATACACCTCACGGGAATTTACCTCCATGGAATAAATATGACAATCGTAGTCAAAACAAACATAAACACACTGACAACAAATGTAAACAATGAAAAACGTATTAATGTACTAGGCTACGACACTGGTCAGACATTACACTACTGCAGCAATTATGGAAGTCGGGACTGCACATAGCCAAAGGGACTTCCGGTCAAAGACGGACTTCTAGCCAAGTTCAGAATAGGTACCTGAAAAACACACTATTGGGGGGGGTCAGCTATTAAGCTGAGTGAGTTATACTTTACTTACTATATTATCAAAATGAGCATCGCATTTAAAATATTTTTATAAAATATATATATACAATCACATTTTCAAACCATTCCAACATATACAATCACAGCGATTGCAAACAATTCACTTAAGACAAGTATTTGATCCGATCGAAACCTTAATCCTAAACTCCTTAACCTCTCCTAATCTGTATCATATTCGAATCATATCGTCCGAGTGGCCGGATCCCGAGATAGTTCGACCGAGTTACCCGCTACCACGTGGCATAGTCCCGAGATAGTTCAACCGAGTTACATCATGCCACTACTTAATCCCAATTTGTGGGTCCCGAGATAGTTCGACCGAGTTACCCACCAGATACGGGTCCCGAGATAGTTCGACCGAGTTACCTCGTATCTGCCAAAATTATAATCCTCCTTTCCGATACCCAAACATATTCCATTTCATAATTATAAACTTGATCAACATTTAATGAGCTCACATCAAACGTATCTATGTACGAATATCTAGACTTTCATAAACTCCGGTGATCACACGGCCTATTGACGCCCAATAGGTAGCCCGTTTCTTCGGAGCATATACAAACTCACATTCGCAAATAATCGGCAAGTCATAAGCAGAGTAATACAATTCATATATCAAACAAGTCAATCCAATACAATGTAGTTCAATCCATAAACAAACAAGTTGAATATAATTCAATCATACACCAACAATCCAAATCAAACAATTCAACTCAAACAACTAATGCGATGCATTTAATAATGATAATATATATATATAAAATAGTTTTTAATACGATAATAAGAGTGAGTAAAATATACTCACCGCTTGCTATCCATAATCTTCAATAATACCTAGCGATCTCGCGTTCCGTAAGTTTCGGGTTCCATTGGTAGTTGTCTCGTCAAGTCTACACAATTTCGATAATAACTCGAATTAATTACAATCTAACTATAATTAATTAATCCAAAACTAGGTTTCTAGCCAACTTCGGCTATGGAAACCGTTTACTTAAAACAGTCCGACCACTAAATAAAATTGACATTCTTAATGTTCAGAACGTCGCCTACAACTTTCATTTAGGTCTCGGACTAAGATAAGTACCCGAAGGTGTCAGAATTTGGCTCTAAAGTTAATAACGTAGGGCTGTTCTAAATTTCAGAACTGCTATGTGCGACATAATGTTCTAATTTATTTGAGACACTTAGAGACCGAACTAGCAGAAACTTATACTTTGACATTTATAGACGACATCCTTAAGTTTCCGTACCACCAAACGGAACTTAATTTGGAGCTATATAGCTTGAGATATTGTCCTTGCAATATGGCTGTTCTGCAGCACATATTCTGCAATATCGTCAAATTATTTCGCGCATACTTGACTCCTAACTTATGACTCGTCGAGACTAAAACTTTAACCGATATCATACTTTTATACCCATGCAATTCAGCCACCATAATCAATCCTAATCATACACAATCCATGACTTAGAAAATATCAAAAACATCTAGTCATGAATTCATCAAAATGACCAAACTATTTAACCATTTTTCATCCAAATTTTATCAATTAATCTTAACTTATATTCAGCTCTATTTTATCTCAAATTAAACCTTATCTTCATCACTTGATCCTCATATTATCACCTAGCAACCATGGCCGAACACCCTTCACCATTTCATATCAAAATTTCATTCAATACTTGCCAATAACAACACAAAACATCAACTATCAAAATCATGCTATTGCCAAACCCTAAGTCCATTTTCCTATTCAATTTCATCAATCACAACTTAAAAATTTCAGAAAATATACCTCACCTTGATTGATGATACTTTGTTGAAGATTTAGCATCAAACTCACCATCCAAATCATCCATATAAGCTTACAATTACACTACAACAATCAAACAATCAAAACCTCAATTAAACCTCAAAATTCGAAATTATACTCATAAACCCTAACTGAGATAATAACTTTCTCACCTTGATTTTATGGGCTAGATCAGTAGATATCGTTCTCCTCTTTCCGGTGCCGCAAAAATCAAGCGAATCGGATGAAAAACGAAGAAACGGCAAGCAAAAGAAGATCATGGAGCTTTTTGAGGAGATGAAGATCTTCTAAACCCTTTCTTGCTGGAAATCAGACTTTGAAAGCTTCATATGCCTATGGAGGTGGTATATATAGCTTGGTAAAATATTTTAATTGGTCCTTTAAGTTGCCACCTCCATTAGTTTCAATTTCTAACTTTTATTTCGTCCAATTTAACCCATTAATCGCTTAATCGTTCGATCTCGATAAATTTCATATTATTTATATCCAAATAAATAATACTCTTCCTCTCTCTTATTATTTCATAATCCAATAATAAATTTCACTAATTTTCGGCAAAAACGCTTAATTTTCCAATTTGAGCGAAAATGACTATTTCCATCACTTTTTTCGTCTTTATTTTCATTTGATAAATATCGATATCCAAATAATCGATATTATTATCTTAAATACCAATTCCCGTCAATAATTTATTTAAATTATATTTTTTTTGCCAATAAAATTCTATTTTCCAATTTCTTAGGGACTTTAACTTATTTTAAATTCCAACTTTTCTTACGATTTTCTTTAGTCCCGTCAAACTATTTTAGGCATTATAATTATTAAAATTTCTTCTTTAAATATTTCCTTATTAAATCCTTCCGATAATTTCTTTTCTAGCCGCTTCATTATTTCAAATCGGACAGGTGGCCTACTTTGGCAACGCCAGACGTACGGGGTATTACAGTTATAAACGGGTTGACCTGTTTATGATCCAAACCCATATACGATCAATCCGAACCCGCTTAACTTCGTGTCATGCCGTGTTAACGGGTCGTGTAGGAAATTGCCAGCCCTAGTGTTTATACCAAAATTAAAATTTCCAAAAGTCCAAGAGCCCAGAAGAATTGAGGAGATGATGAAGTCACAGAAGTCTATAACCCAGAATTTTAGCTCAAGATCTCCAAGTTGTCAAAAGCTAAGAATCACCAAGTTGCCAGAAGTTCAAGATCTTCAAGTTGTCAGAGGCTCGGGATTTTCAAGTTGCTAGGAGTTAAGGATCTTTACAAGTTCAAGATCTCCAGAAGTCCAGCATCTCTAGACGCTGAAGAGTCCATAATAATTCTCAGGGGATTTTAGTCCAGAATCAATTGATTAGAAGCCTATAATTAATTGGCCAGAAGCCCATAATCAATTAGCCAGAAATCCAGAATCTCAGAAGCCCGTGATTTCACATTTTAGCATGTGTTGACAGTTTATCAAAGTGACCGAAAGTGAAGAACGTGGGCAGTTGGAAAGAAGTGAACATCTGACAGTTTTATAGAAGTACAGAAAATGGAAAATGTGAATGTGGGCAGTTAAGAAGTAGTTGAGCATTTGACAGTTTTGAAGAGACTATAAATAGAAGAAGAATGCTATGATTAAAATCCCCAGTCAAATTCAACAAAAACTCAAATATTCTCAAGAGAATATCAATGTCAAAAACTTTTAGTTTATGAGATCACTTGTATGTACTTTTATTTTTCTTGTTTTTCAACATTATTTTCAATCTCAATTTCAATTATATCGTTAATTTTTAGATTTTTAATTACATAAGCTTTCTTTTGTTTTTAAAGTTCTTCAGGAGATTTCTTTACGAACTGTCTAAATTTTTTTCGTCCTTTACAAATCGTTCACAATCGCTTGATTATTTTTAAATTTTAATTTGAGGTATAATCTTCTGGCATGTTCACACACATAAAGACACAAACCGTTTTCTAAAAAACACGGGAAACTAGTAATAAAAAAAAACAATTGGATCAATTTTGGATATATTTGACCTTAATAGTAGAGAATAGACTTAATTAGTATCAGCATGCACACAAATATGTGCATACAAATGACCCTTCTCACACTATAAATAACTTTAAATCTGAGTTATGCCGTTCGGACTTCGGATAGATCACCGATCGAATCAACGTCTGTATAAGCAGCATCATAGGCAACACCGCAAAATAAAACGCAATAACTCTGCAATACTTTTCATACTTGGAAAATTTACTAACTCCACTTCTACTCAACAACAGGGCGCTGAAAGCTCCGGCGAAAGCAAACGTAAGATACAGTACGAAGTTCTGAAACATCGTCGTGTGGACGTCCCTGAAGATGATGGTCGGTACTGGAATATCGCTACCGTCTCTGTATTCATATGGAAGTAGCTTCACAACGGCACCGATAACAACCGAACCAAACATAATCCATCTCATAAAACTGTCACTGTCGATTATTGATCTGGTGGTCTTAGCGGTTTCCGGTGAAGATGAGTGGCTAACAGAACCGGACATTTTGTTATTGCTTGGTGTGTTTCTTATCTTCAAATTGAATATTTTGTGATTATACTGAAAGAAAAGTCAGTAACATGTCGTTTTCTAGTCTAGGAAATTTCATTTATATTTATTTCAATTGCATTGAATTTCTCTTATGCTTGTTTAATAATATATAAATTGTGTGATTAGGTCAATCTGGTTGGTGGAACCAAATCAATTGGGGTGTTCCAGTTCCAGAGATGTTCATGTAGGGCTGAAGTGGTCAGCATGAGCATGTCACACCACCTGGCTGATGACTATGAAGAAAAGCTTTCAGGAGAAGAAAGCAAGGATGGAATTCGGATGCAGGTTTGCAAATCCAAACTTGGCTCATTTAATTGATTTTATTCTGATAGAAAGATTTATAATTGGATCGCATATAATAATAAAATCGGGTTTTAGGCAAGTTCAAGTAGCTTGGACGTCGTTTGAGCTTGAATTTGAGTTTGAGATTCGTGCTCGTGCTCGAGCTTGACATAAGTTGGATTCGGTTCGGCTTGTTTATATCTCTAGTCTTCTATGTTGCATGAAAATTTATCAGTCATAGTTTTGACATTTCGTTTCCGGTTTCGAAACTCCAAAATTTTATATTTATAACTTATTCTTTAAAAAAAATTCCTTTTAAGCTTTTTCAGCCTCAATTGTTTCTGTTTCCGTACAATGTATTTGAAATCAGATCTAGATGATTATGGATGCGTTGATTTCGGTTTTGTATTTATTCAGTTTTACTGGAATCCTAAATGCTTGGTAGCTCTTGATTGATGGCTAGTGTTGCCTAAGATATTATTTTTTTTCCTCTTTGCTATAGTTTGAATAAGTCATATTGAGCTTCTGGTGCAGCTGACTTATGATCTGCTGCTGTTCTTGTTCAGATTGATATGCAGGATCATTCAGAAAATGCCTCTCTTTTGCCTGCAGTCCACCCAGATGAAGAAAAAGGAGTGGCCAGGGAAGTAAATTTTACTTGTGATACAATTACAGAACCCAATGACAATCAGGTATTTAGTACAAAACCTATGTTGCACGGGTGCTTATTAAGTCCTACGTTTCAGACATTTCATTTCCGTTTTTGAAAATGCTTCAGAAACTCCAACATTCTATATTTTAATATATTCTTTGTAGAAAACTTTATTTCGTCATTTCCTATCTCAGAGTTTCTCGTTTCGTCCTACATAGCACAAAACCAATATGAATTCAACGAGAAAATCTTACATAAACCTAGTTCATCCCGTAAGATTGTGAATCATCCTCTTATTGCATGACACGTGTCATTATAGAATGAACTTGACCAATCAATAAATATCACATTAATTAGTGATATTTTAATTAGACTTAACTGCTCTCTATTGATTGGTTATGATATTCTATAATACCACGTGTCACACGGTAAATAGATATGGTGAACTTGATTCATGTATCTCGGATTTAACCGTTCATTAGGTGAAGAGCTCACCACTGTCTTACCACTATTCAACAGGTTCCATTGCTGAATCACATACCGAGCGAGACACAGATGGAGATTCTTCTATATCGACAAAAGATGACCAAATCATCCCTTGTGATCATCGTCATTAGCTTTTTTGCATTGTCGAGAGTTTGGTTCTATCATGACAACCATCCTCTCTCAAACCAATCACAAATCTTATGGGATGTGGCAGTAGGGAGTAGTATTATTGGCTTCATTTCTGCAGTTAGCAGTATCTTGATGTTTAGACATACTACAGAGATTGCCCTTCTGATCTTGAACACCATTGCATATGGTGGAGCAGCTTTTGCTTTCATAGCATCAATGAGGATGTTCTCATCGCCTACCGGACTCGATTTGTTCTTTTTTTTCCTCGCGTTCGCAGTTTGCTTGCCTGTATTAACTGCAGGATTCTGCTAGTAACTGTTTTTCCTTTTCATGTATTTGATAACAGTAAGAGCTGTGTACAAATAATTGTCCATGCACTAGTAGGGATGTTACTAAAATTTAAATAGGAGTGCTTCTCTTTAAATTTTACATACCTCAATTTTTCTCTATTACGCCTTGGGAGAACTTACACCACATGACAGTGTAAATCATTCCAGTGGTGTTTCTTTAAAAACTCAAGATATAAAATAAATTTATTTAACTACTGCTAAAAAAGTAAATATTAATAATTAAAATTTATGTTATATTTATTTGTATGCATTTATTATAATAAAATAAAAAGCATGTTTCTTAACTGCAAAACTAATAAACTACAAACTAATAGTAATATTTATATAATACAAAAGCAAATATAATATAAACTTTAAAAAATATAATTAAAATATTTTTTTCTAAGTTGAAATCGCTATTTAAATAAATTTCAATATGAAATAAATCTATTTTGTAATCTTCAGTTTTAAACTAAAAAAGAAATTAGAAATTTAAGACTTGAGGGGATTCACTCCAATTTAAATACCACATAAAACAATGCCTTATGCAATATGGGTAAAAGTCTCATCACATCCTTGAATCTTCTTGTTTTGAGAAAAACATATAATTATGCTTGATTGAATGTCTTATGATATAATTTATTTAACATGATATGTTAAGATCCATATAAGTATTTGATAATATATAATTTATAAAATATTTAATATAATAAAAAAGATTCATTCACACATTAAATTAAGCGACACAATAATCATATGTAATACAAAAAAAGGAACATCAATATAGTTGGTGATTTAATAAAATTTTATATTAAAGCTAAACAATATTTAATTTAGAAGTGTCTAATTATGTTTAAATGAATTTAACGTATTTTTTATATTTAGATATGGATTTATTTTTTAATAATTGGGGAGGGAGAGCGCTTGTGGGAGGAAACGAACGCATGACCTAGCAGAATATTGTCCAATGCTTATATTAATTGTGCGCAAATAGGTCGATTTTATACGACGCATATTTGTTTCAATTGTAAAACTATTTAATAATTTATCTTTTCGTAAAACAAGTAGTATTATTCACTTTAATATTTTGCTTTCTAAGTAATTTTACCTCATGTAGATTGAAAATAAATTGCAAAATTAAATTTATTTGTATCAATTAAGTTTTGGATGATATTAAAATTTTAAATAGAAACAAATTAGAGAAGTAATTTACTAATTATCCTAAAAAATAAAGAACATCTGGGAAAAGGTTATGAATTGAAGTGAAACATATAATAATGGAAAAAAATTACGAACATATCCCTAATATTTATCCAAAGTTCTATTCAATCTTTATACTTTTTGAATTTCAATCGGGGCCCTAAAGTTTCTTCCGTTAATAAAAAACTATGACTTAACGAGAATATCGATTTCCGTTAAGTTGTCTAACATGGCACTCCTTTTCTGTCACAACAAGCAAATGTGCATGACATGTCTTTTAATAAAAAAAGTACAAAGATAATCTTATTATCTACTGCAATTCTCACTTAACCACTTAATATTTTCGAATCTTAATTACAAATTTAGTGTTTTACGAATTGGATGTCTCCATTAACAAAATATGGCATGACATCAATTTAAGTTCTCATGAACATGTAAAATCATAATTTGATAAAAGATACTAGTATATAAAGAAAATAGATTTTATCTTATGCGCACATATTCACGATTAAAAATCAACTTAACCAAAATTCTTTAAAAAAAAATATATAATTTACTTGTTAAAAAAAATAAAAATATGGTATTAGAGTAAATAATACGAATTACTAAATTTAACTAAATAGAAATTTTGCATGTCCACCAATCCTTAAATTACTAACTTTTCTTACCATCTAAATTTTTATATGTTAATTATATATTTTTTTTATTTTAAATACCATACTTGATTATTTTTTATTTGAAGCGAGTAAATTATTAACTATTATTAAATCATGATTTTGTATGCCCATTGGTTCTTAAATAGAAGCCATGTCATATTTGTTAATAGGGTTAATTCCATAAAAAAAACACGACCTTTACACTAAATTTTATTTTAATCACGACTTTTAAAAGTTGTTATATAAAACCACGATCTTTCATTTTTTTCAAATCTACCACTATATTATTTTTTGGTGTATTTTTGCTGACTTATCCACTGAAATCCGACATATTTGAAAAAATAATGAAAGATAAAAACACACCGAAAAATATGGACGTGATAGATTTTAAAAAAAATGAAAGATCATAGTTTTATATGACAACTTTTAAAAGTCGTAGTTAAAATGAAATTTTATATAAAAGTCGTTTTTTTTATAGAATTGACTCTTGTTAAGAAAGACATCCAATTCGAAAAATACTAAAATTGTAATTGAGATTTGAAAAACAATAAATGGCTAAATTCAACAATTTTTTTATAAAAAGCATGTTACATTGGAGTGTTTTGGCAAGAAAAGAGTCATGTGTATGTTTTGTTAACGGAAGAAATACGAGGGTCCTGATTGAGATTTTAAAAACATAAAAGGGCCATGTGAAATTTTGGATAACCATCAGGGTCATTTTCGTACCTCATCCCTATAGTAATTGCATAAACCCCTTCTCTTAGGATCTTAACTTCCGACGTCGTATTAAGGAACCCAAACAAACTCCGTCCATTTCCCGCCGTCGAACCAACCTCCATCTCCGGCGGCGCGTTTAGGAGCTGCAAGGTACTTAACTCGACTCGCTTTAAAAGATTTCAGCTGTTTTCAAGCCTAGTCTCTGTTTGGCTGGAGAAAAATTATTGAAATTTGAAGTAACATTAACTACAAAACCAACCATTTTTAGGGTTTGTATTATATTATGCAATTGATTAAACTTTGATACATAGGAATTGTATAAAACATTACTCTCTGATATATTTTTAAAATACAATATGTATTGTTGTATTATATTATGCCTTTGGTTTTTGCAGCTCAATTGGGTAGTCTCTACTTGAGTTATACTGCTCTGTGGTGACATCCATGAACAATTCTTCTGCTTCCATGGATATTTTAGGTACTGTAAATTTATGTTAGTTCTAATCATATTAGAATTTCAGTTTTTTAATGGGAAGTATTCTGAAAGAAACTAAATCATGCCGGAAATTTGCTGAGTTTTCACGGATTTAGTTCGATTGATTGCATTAATTTAAACGACGGTTTTCTTTTATTTCCAGTACGAGGGCCGGAAGGGTTCTGTGTATGGAATGGGCCGCCGTTTGGCAATGGCGAACCGAGTATTAAGCTTGACACAGTTCCTTGTAACAATGCAAAATTCTGTGAAGACGGGTCCAAACTTTTGGTGATGAAATCTGATTGTGTCATTAGTATATACGATTGTAGCAGCTTTCAGGAGATAAGATCTTTCCAGGTCCCCAATGTTCTTGCTGCTGCATTATCTCCTTGTGGGACTTATCTGCAAACTTTTCATAAAGCATCAGCACCACAGGATAAGAATGTGACCTTATGGAAGACACAGACCGGCGATGCTGTTTATCATCAATTCCAAAAGAATATGACGAAAGCCACTTGGTAATTTAAAACTTAAGATATTCATAGAAGTTCATTGCTTAACACTTCACCTCAGTTTAGTCTTATAGTTCGTGGTAGTATTTTCCTCAATTCTAGAATTTAACATTTCTTGTTTTTCGCTCTCCTCTGCCATTCTCTTCCTATGCATTTGTGTGCTTGAAGATCTAAGTACTTTTCATAAATCTTTAACTTGTTTGTGCCTTCTCTACAGGCCATCAATCCGATTTAGTTCTGATGAAGCTGTTTCTTGCCGGATGGCGACTAATGAAATACAGTTTTTTGACCCTGAAGATTTCTCTAAAGGAATTGTACATCGCCTAAGGATTCCTGGGGTGGCTGCCATTGAGCTTTCACTGGTCCCAGGGTCTCATGTGGCAGCATTTGTTCCAGAGTCAAAGGTGCGTCTACTTGCTTCCAGGCTTCTAGGAGCCAGTTTGTGTTCTGAAAGTAAGATGGAAAACTAAACTAAAGCATTATTATATACAAGATGTAAATTTTATTTCAGGCATGTGCTCTGCATATCATAATGAATTAGAAGAACTCTAGAAATTTTGTCTGCTATCTGCAATTTGATAGTTCTTGTTCTGATCATGGTTGAAATGAGGAAGCTGAATAGTTTTGCTTTTAACTCAATTTTTGTGTTAGAACAGGTCTAAATTAGTTTACAAATTAAAGTATTTGGTTCTATAGAATACATCATCATAATGTTTGATAAGTTAAGACGATGTTGCCTATAAGATGCTTTCAATACTTTACAAATGGATAGAACTTACTGCAATCCCACCTAAGTCTTCTGATATATATTTATAGTTTTATAGTTTTTGAAGTTCAGTTTTTTTGCTGTATAGGGAAGTCCAGCCAGCGTGCAGATATTTCCCTGTGGAAAAGATATGCAAAATGTGCCTGTTGCACGTCGAAGCTTCTTTCGATGTTCTACTGTGCAACTGAATTGGAATCGTGGCTCTACTGGGCTTCTGGTTGTGGTTCAGTCAGATGTCGATAAGACTAATCAGAGTTACTATGGAGAGTCCAAGCTGAACTACCTTACAACCGATGGGACCCATGAAGGGCTTGTTCCTCTCCGTATGTTCTAGTTTAATTCTAAATTATTTTGAATGCTGGTAGCTTCTGATTGTTGGATGACTTGGCTTTCAACAGGGAAAGAGGGGCCCGTTCATGATGTTCAGTGGTCATATTCTGGTTCACAGTTTGCTGTTGTTTATGGATGTATCCTTTGCTCTATTTCTATGTGTTGTGCTGTGCATGCATACACTTATGCTGCATTCATGTGGACCCATCTTCTGCATAGATATATAGCTTAACAGAAGGCTGTGGATAAGGGTTGTTGTATTGAAATGTTGGGCAAGTGTTGTCACTTTTTCCGGTAAGTGGACTTCTTGAGGGCTTATCTGGAAAGGAAGGTGCAACTTCTATCAGAGCCTGGAATGTAATTTGCTTCGAATAGAAAAGCTATGCCTTCAATTAATAATTTGATGTCTACAGTTTATTTTGGAAGTTTGAGTTGGACAAGCATGGAAACATAGTAGAAATGGAGATTCATTTAGAAATAATGATAGTGACATGCTGTTGCATTCTATAGAATGGGAATTGTTGCTAATGGATCCTGTAAAATTTAACATATGCTTTGTCACTAGATTTGACATGTGGTGATGGATTAATTTCATGCTTATAGGGATATATGAAAGATATATTTATCAAGTCTAGAACAGATATGGGTTCTTTATTTTCGTTAATTTAAAAATTTATCAGAAGTTTGAATATTCGTCTCATTCACATATGGTGCTGCTTATTCATTGCTGTCTTGTTACCATGAATATTATGTTTTCCTTGATTAATTTTAGTCATGCCTGCTTGTGCGACATTGTTTGACAAGAAGTGCAATCCTCTACTGGAGCTTGGAAGTGGACCTTATAATACTATCAGATGGAACCCAAAAGGGAGATGTATCCTCAATATGAGAAGCTTTGGCTTTCTCTTTATGTTAGAATTCATATTATTTGATTAACTTGAAGCTGCTTACTGTCGGTCCTGGTTTTATGTTTACAACCTTAATTCCCTTCCAAGTTTTGTGCTTGGCTGGCTTTGGTAACTTACCTGGTGATATGGTATGTGCATTTAAGATGCTTATTTTTTTGGTGGTTTAGTTTGCCTGAAAGTGTTAAATTCCCCCCCGAGAAATAGTTATTTCCTCTGTAAATTTTTATTATTCTTTTGCAAATTTTCAGTTCTCTGATTTTCATTTATTATGCTGTTTGCACATTCGGCTCCCATTTGTTTGGCACCTTACTAGTAACCTGGTACTCTGGCACCTTTGATTATAAAAGAAGAAGAAAACAATTCATTTCAATTGTATATACTATTTAGCATTGTCAAATTTCAACTTGTGACCCTAACAGCAAGAATATGTTATTTCTCTTACCTTGTTTTATGTTTGATAACATGCAGGCGTTTTGGGACTATGTAAACAAAAAGCAACTTGGAACAACTAGGGCTGAATGTTCCGTCTCCAGCGAATGGTCTCCTGATGGATGTTATTTTATGACTGCCACAACAGCACCAAGACTACAAGTTGACAATGGGTATGCTAATTTTTAGTTTTAAGTTACTTTACACGGTCTAGTTGTGCATGGCCA
This sequence comes from Mercurialis annua, assembly GCF_937616625.2. Taxonomy (NCBI): domain Eukaryota; kingdom Viridiplantae; phylum Streptophyta; class Magnoliopsida; order Malpighiales; family Euphorbiaceae; genus Mercurialis; species Mercurialis annua. The sequence continues at coordinate 47,777,984 of NC_065570.1, read as the reverse complement.
TTGCATGATCATCTATCGAGTAATTATTCTGTTGTCATTGTCATTCGTATATATCCATGTTTTTGCATCTCATATAAGACATATTTTTCTGCTCCACTACTGTAAAGATCTCATTTAAGATAAAATCTTTATCTGGCATGCTGACATGATCTTAATGGCAGGATTGCTTTTTTAGGTTGAGGTTCATGTCTTTAGAGCTTGATGAACCTCATTTTTGTTGAATTAATGAGCTATATATTATGATATATAGTCCTTTTGGTTATAGGAATAGGAGGTTTGCTTAAAGTGCAATGGTATCTGATGTTTACACTAACTTGTGCATTTCCCCTGCTACCTGTGAAATTCTTGGAGCAGTTTCGGTAATATCTGTATTTTGTTATGGCTTTAGCGATGTCACAGACATAATTAGTGGTGCTTAATTTTCTAAATAGTAACCAATAATTCAGCAGACGCTATTAACTTGGAACTGAAGTTTAATTGAGTTGAATCATTATTCGACCTCCATGTAAAAGTCATAATTGCCGTGTCATGAAAGTCTCTTTTAATTGAGTAGGAACTCATGTATTTTTGTAAGGCTTCAAAGTTGCTCTCAATGTACTATTTTAATTCCACTATGCCGAAGGCATATATGAATGCAACACTGTTGGTTTTGGGTCATTATGTATATTTAGTATAGAGTAGTATGTAAATGGTTTCAAGAACTAATTCCTCATATTGTTTATTAAAGGATTAAACTTTTCCATTATAATGGATCATTGTTCTTCAAAAAGATGTTCAACAAGCTATACCAGGTTGGTGTCTGGACAAATCTGATTTTCTTCAAGTGATCTTATATTGGCTTGTCTTATTGAACCTTATTTCTCTGCCAGGCTGAGTGGAAACCAGAGTCACCGGATAAATTTGGAGACATTGCAGAACTTACTCAATCTGTTGATTCATTAAAGATTGAAGGAAACAAGCCTCAAGGTTTTCTTTGTTTAATTTTTCAAACATAATCCATGTCGTATCCATATGATTCGTTGAACATTCTTAAATTTCATCAGGACAAGGAGCAACCTCCAGGAAAACTGTTCCAGCCAACCCTCCTGCTCAAAAACCAGCTGCATATCGCCCACCAAATGCTAAAAATGCAGCTGCTATTCAGGCAGAGGTATTATAAATGTTACACTTGTTTTTTTTTTTTTTTAAAGAATCACAAGACGGGATCAATTGTTGTATAATATAAACAGTTTTGAGATGTTTCTCTTTCTGTTTAGGTGGTGATAGATTCTACTTCTCTTGTTTCGCGTTAAGGCCATTGATAATTAATCTAGCCATCGTTACTATTGTTTGAAAATCCTGCATTCGGTTATAGTCACCTTCTTGGCTTAGTGCTTAATTATCTCGACTCTCGGATTCCTTTCAAAAAATGAAATCAGTTTCATGTGGTATTATCTTGTATGCAAACAATGTTTTAATATATATTTGGCTTTCTGTTTGGAAACTGTATCCAACTTATGGCCATTTGTAGATTAAAGCATTTATCATCTATTTTGGTTATATTTTCATCAATGTGTTTTTCATGATAATTTGGATTCGGCTTCTGATGATTTTCTAATATTTTGCAATTGCAGTTGTTTGGGGGGAGCAGTACAGAGTAAGTGCAGATTCTAATATACTTGTGTGCTTTTTTGAATTTCCTCTTCGTTAAAATACTTACAAATATTTATTATTTAATTTAGACAATTGAGCAAGAATGCGCTGAAAAACAAGAAGAAAAGGGAGAAACAAAAGGAGAAGAAGGCTGCTGGTGCAGATGAATGATCTTGATAGAACACTTTTCGAATCGCTAGCTCTTTAAACTGCACAGTAGGCGATCTGACATTTATTTCGAAAAAATCGACATGGAGTGTATTCGATTGGAGAGTTATTTCAATTAGTCATTTCGGCCTTCTAGTGACAAAACTCAAGGTGATTAAGGGGAAACCTTAATCTGCCACATATTTAGGGTATCTTTGTATGGTCACATTCTCCCACTTGATAAGATGAGTTCATGTGACCAGTTTTGCTGGCCCTGTTTATAGGGAGTTTTTACATTTGATGATGGTGATACTGATATAGCAGTTCACGGTAACTCGGATTTTTTTTTCTATTTTTGAGAATTTTGATATGGGAGGTGAATGCTGTAACATTTTCTATGTACTTGAATAAGAATTTTGTAAAAATTTCAAATTTGATAGTGTGTATTGCCTACACAGATTATTGTGTTTAGTATCTAAATGACTTTTGGACCTTTATGCAATAGTGGCTTTATCAATAGCCATTACAAGGCAACTGCAGCAAGGTTATGAGAACTTTGAGGATATGAAAGGCTTAACTAAATCAAATTTTTGCTAATTTGGTAGTAATTTTCAAAGAAATCTTAATATTGATGGATGGCAGAACCAGAATATGTGAAAGAAAGATAGGAGAAAAAAAATCAGCTACTGTAGTCTTAGATTGTGATAAATGATTAAAAGAGAAATAATAACAGAAGTAGGGAAACAACATAACACAAACGATAACTAGCGTTCAAAAGAAGTGGCCGAACGCCCACCTTATCCTTGACTCCGCTCCACTGCTAGATGTCTAAGGTCAAATAAAGTGCAAAATATGTAAAATCCTACAAAGCCATAGCATTTCAGGAGGACAGAATATCAAAGGTACAAATAGCACCATTCCATGAGATTATCGATCTTATAGAAGTTCAGAAAAATAAACACACGCAACTGTAATTATAGGACTAAAATATAATCCACACGAACTAGGCCAATAAACCGGACTAAAATTTAATGGAATATAATAGACCCCAAATTTTGTAGCCTCTTTCAGAGCAAACGAAAAGAGAAATCAAACATCCAGAATTTGGTATACAAAAGTTATGACCCGCACTAAAAAAATACAATCTAAAGCATCATAAAGTAAGTTCATTTAAATCTAGAGCAAGTTCCGCCCAGCATCACTATAGCTTTGATGAAACTAGAAGCACAAAATAACAGTTTATTATGGAACACTTTCCTGCCTTAAAATGTGACTGCTGTGGTCCACGTACCCTGCACGCTGGGGTGCTGGGTCACGTGTCTGGTCTTAAGTTTTACTACCTTTCTTCCCAGTGAACTCCTTAGCCTAGTGGCCTGCAGCAGAACTTCTTCTGGAGCCAAATTCTTTACACAAACCACTCGCTCATTCTTATTCTCTGTTTCACACAGCAAAAGGAAGAGAGATTAAAGACAGTTTTCCAAATTTGCAGATGCCTGGGCATGTTTTTAGATAAACAGGAAGAGACAGAGCCAACTTACTGTAGAAGCCCTTCAAACAAGGATGCTGTCCTCGATTGAGCTCAGTAATCACCTCTAACTGAGAATTTACTTCTTTAAAAGCCGGAAGATGTGTCTCCATGAACGCCCTGACACATAAATTAGTTAGTAAGAGGCTAAAGAGGAATGCAAGACTAATCCATGAACTTGACCCTTGGGATTCAAATGCTACAAAAACTCATAAAACAGAGAAGAAACTATTAAACAATGATTCTATTCACTAGTTTTGCTATGTCTCCTTCACTCTCCCCATATCCTCTATGACACAAATTCAAACACCTCAAAATCAGTACAAAATGGATTCTCTCCCAAGCAAAAGAGCACCTGTCTAATTGCAAAAATATTTCATATTTACATCTGGTTATTACGGACCCAACCAAAAAAAATCTACTTTAAGTGATTCTACAGATATGAAGAAAAACCTAGTTATACATATGACTAAAGAAGTAAAAAAATCCCAAGTACATTAGTTTGAATTGAATACACATGTCCACCATATCATGCAAATTGCATCGAAAAACTTCTGATAAGGGATTACACTAATATGTACTAACTGACAAGCTCATGAAATTCAAGCAAAATCCATCATGATGTTTGATTATTATGGTTATTGTTTGATCACGTTTATATTACAAAAAGCCAACAGTGTTGGTAATAGGATGCAACAATTTCAAGAAAGCCAAGCTAGTTCATTGGAGAACTGGTAAGTACATCAAAATATTATCTATTAGCAAATTAGATAGCTAGTCAGTGTTGCTACTTAATTTAATACAATAACTCTGTGGAATATAAAAGAAAGATAATGAGATTGAAACAGAACTATTTCTACAACTTCTTAACTCGTATAGCAAAAAAATTAAGCACACACCTAATAAACAATTCAACAAAAAATATAATCGCTTCATATAATGGAAAAGTCGTGTGTCAAATACTATGGCGTGCCTTTTTTTTCCTATAACTAAAATTGCCTATCGCTATATCTCAATGTATAGATTACATGTAATAAAAAGCTGAAAACCATACCTTATTCCTCTGCTACTACCACCCCAGTCACAATAGCTCACAATCATCTTTTGAAGTTGCCATACTCCTCTCGAAGCCATCTACAATATTAATGGTAAATTAAATTGGGAATAAAATCGCAAAATGTTCCATCCAAATGATGAACTTATCCGTTTTACAAGCATGAAAACATCAAAAAGAAGCATCAAGCATTATTTCATCCAGTTAGGCATCACAATGAGCACTGTAAGAAAATTAAAAAAATGTACACATTTTAAACTTGTAATTTCTACTATTTTCCTACAAAACATTAATCTTTGTTCACGCCCAGTATTCACAATTAACACGATATAGTGAAATTCAATCAAAACAACAGAATGGGTCACTGAAAAACATCAAAAAACAGTCCACAGAGGTGAAAATACAAACGCCCACTACAATTCAGGAAAAACTGAGTGTAAAATGCATAAATACCTAGGGTTTAAGACTGTAACTGAAGGAGTTGAGAATGATAAGCTGCTGCAGCAAAGAGGGGTTAGGGTTGAGTTAAACAATTGAGTTTTCAAGGGTTAAAAATGTAATTGCAATGCAATAACGAAGAGGGATTATCACGGAAAATAATTCCGGCCGTTGAAATTTCGAAAATACGAGCTTTGATGCGGCCACAGCAGTGACTGTAACTGAAGGAGAATTGATTTATACAAATTAATAATTCATGATGATGAAAAATTATTTGGAAATTAAATATTTTTAAAAATGAGAATTTTTATAATAAAAATATGAGCTATCAATTAAATAAATAATTATGCTAATTATTAATTAGTGAAAATAGTAATACTCCATTAATCATCATTTTTATAATAAAACAATTAAACAACTTTACAGATAGTATTTTTTTCGTTATTAGTTTAAAATTAAATAATTAATTAATACAAACTATGATCCATAATAACATAATTATAATATAACCTTAAAATTAAATATATATATAAAAAATTGCAATCAATTTTTAAAAAAAGAAAGAAGATCAAACTGTTTGATCACATAAAATTTCTCCGTTAATAATAATTAAATACTTTTAGATATAATATTTATATAATAAAAACAATTAATGAAAAACTTAAATAAATAAGGCTTATTCACCAAAAAATGCCAAACCTTTGCGTTTTGAGTCAGATTTAGCCAAACCTTTAAAACCCACCAGATTTAGCCAAACCTTATATGTTATGTGTCAATTGTAGCCATTTTTGAATCGAACCGAAATTGTTGTCCACATGTCATCCATGTCACCTACAACTCAGTAAAATTTGCTGACATGGCACATTCACTAACCCAACTTAATCAAACCAAATAATAAACCAAAAAACATCAAACACAAATAAATTAAATTAATTATTAATTAATTACTAAAACTCATATTTCAATAATCTCAACATTATAATATTAAAAAAAATTCACCGTCATTTTAATTAATTTTAATCAATCAAAAATCGGCCGCCACCGAGACGCATACGAAAAACCGACCACCGGAATAATTTTTCAATATAATTTCTGAAAAAATTAAATATATTTTTTAAATTTTTTTACCAAAAAATCAGACCCACCACCAGTGGGTCTGTTCTCACAGACCCACCGTGGTGGTGGGTCTGTCATTTTTTGACAGATCCACCACCACGGTGGGTCTGAATTTCGATAAAAAAAAATTAGTTATTTTTTTTAAAGAATATTTAAGCATCAAAAAGTTTAATAATATTATTTAAAAAAAAATTAGCGGTAATTAAATTTTTTTTATATTAATTTTAGATGATTTATATTTTTTATTTAACTAATTAAAATTTATACAGAAATTAATTAAAATTAAATTTAACTAAATTTATTAGTCGGCGTGAATTTTAATCGGAATAAAATAAAATATTGAGATAATTAATATTTATTTTAATTAAATATTTGCTAAGTTGGCAGTGACATGGATGACATGTAGGCACATAATTCGGTTCGACTCAAAAATGGCTAAAAAAGAAACACAACATATAAGGTTTGGCTAAATCTGGTGGTTTTTAAAGGTTTGGCTAAATCTGACTCGAGACGCAAAGGTTTGGCATTTTTTGGTGAATAAGCCAATAAATAATCTATGTAAGTGAAATTGCATGATAAATTTCTGCTAATAATACTAGTGAAAAAATGAAAATTAAATATTTTTGTTAATAATAACAATTTCAATATGGAGAATTAAAAAATCAAAAACAAAGCAACAATAATAGCTTCATGGAAAGGTTAAGAAAATGCCGGGTGTTATATCTGTTTGGAAGTGGAAACGTCATCGCATATTATCTTTCATTGCTTTTTCTCTTGGCAAACTTGGATGAGTTTGAGCAATATTTCTTGGGTTATGCCGATGTCTTTCGAGCAGTTTTCTTCTCAATGGCCTTATTTAGTGAAGGCAAAGCATAGAGAATTATGAAATTTGATTGGGTTTATGATTATTTGGGAGTTATGGAAGGCGAGAAATAGAAGAGTTTTCAAGTTTAAGACTTCGAGAATTGATAACATTGTTTTTGGTAGTGTAAATATGGCGGTGTTGTTTTACAAGTCGTACCATCCGGCTTTTTCTTATTCTTCTTTGGACGTTTTACGTAGTTTGGATTTCTTTTTCCAACTTTGATTGTTTTTGTTCCTTTGCCTTCCACTTTTTGTGGTAGAGCTAATTCAAATATCATTTACCAAAAAAAAAATTTAGAACTCGCCAAAATTAAAAGATCGCGAATTTATGCAAATTTGAATTTAAATTTTTACTTTTCAAATAATAATGTAATAGTGAAGTTTAAAATGATCCTCTAAAGTCGTTTGGCGGCAGGGGTTGAAAAAGGTGGCCAAAAGTTTTAGAGTTAATTTAAGATTAATTTAGATAATTTAAACTGAAGAAAATTATATTCGCGTTAGTTTTTTTTTTTAATAGCCATTTTTAGTTTTTTTTTACATTTTCTAACCATCTATTCTTTAGTTGGTGACTCAATTTTAATTTTTTTTTTTCTAACCGTCCTTCGTCACCTCTTATGGCTACTTCAGTTCTCTACAGGAACTGCTCCATCTGATAGAGACGACAGCAGAGATGGTAGAGACGACAGCGGAGATGATAGAGGCGACGATAATGATGATAATCAGAGTTATTATTATCAATTGATGGTGGGGGCAGCTAGGAGTGTGTAAAAACTGAACCGAAAACCAAACCGAAAATGCCGGTTTGGTTTTAAAATTCAGATTTTTTATATATTTTGGTTTGATTGGTTTTAAGTATTAAAAAACCGAAAAAACCGAAAGATATTAATTTATTATTTTTTTTAAAAAAATAATACTATTTTATTTTATATTTAATTACTAAAATGTATGAAATATTAAAATATAACTTCAATTTGATTTTTAAAAATAGTATATTTAACTTTTTTTATTTAATTTTAATTTTTTTAAGTAAATATTTTTAAAAAAAATATTAATTTCCTATTTTGGAAAAACAAAAAACCAAACCGAATTAAACCGAATTTTTCCTCAAATTTCGGTTCGATTTTTTATTTTTCGGTTTTGATAATTTTACTTCTGAATCGCACCGTAATATCGAATGCACACCCCTAGAGGCAGCATCGGTGATGATGAGGTGAGCGCGTTTACAAATTGCCAAGTATGATTTGGAGAAATAGAGTAAAATAAGAACGGCTTGAGCAAGTTATACCTGATTACAGCGTGAGATTGATTTTACTCTATTTCTTCCGTTAAAAATCAATTGTGCGTGAAAGGGTTTATTTTTTTGAAATGGTGATTATGCTTAAAAATGATAATGATACCAAATCTTGTTTATATCCAGAAAATAAGAAAAAGACTCCACCTTTTAAGCTTGGTTTACGAACCAACCCATATGAAATCATCAATCGACTCAATTTTTATTAGATGGTGGTACTTTGAGAGGAAGTTTTAATGGAACTTGTGATTTGGATGGTGATTTATTGGGTGGATTGATGGATTTTCCTATTATAAGGTGCTTTGGATTAAAAAAATCAAATTTGGAAGTTCGATTTTTGGTCAGAAACTCAAAAAACGTTTAAAAATTATCCATGGCTTATGTTGTATCTCAGAGCTGATGCAACTAAAAGATCTGGTGGGTATCATTATGAGAGAAGAGGCATGCTTCAAATTGTAAGTATAACAGAATTATTTCAATTCCTTAAACTTTAAAATATCAGAATTAAAGTTATCTATATTAATTGGGATGGATATGCTTACTCCTAGTTAATTGGCTTAACTTACTCTTTTCATATGTTCACTAATACTTTTCTCATTTTATGAATTATGTTCAATGAAAAATAATGTATGCAGCTTTAATTTTTAAGTATTCGTGTTTTTTGTATAAATGTGAGTTTTATGCAAAGCATCTGACGAGGTTGAGTTTTTTTGTTGTCTATTTAATTTTGACCTAAGAGCATCTCCACTCTAGTGCTAAAATACCTCACAATGCTATAATTTAGCATTTAGTATAAAAAGCACATCTCCATTGCACTTCTATTTCATGTGCTAAATTTAGCATATGCTAAACTTTGTGCCAAATTTGTTAGAAAGTTTAGCATATGCTAAATTTTATTATATCTAAATTATTTACAGATTTGCCATCAATAATGATAATCACTTATAAAACTATAAATTTAGCATTTAGTTTAGCATTTTGCAATGGAGCAAATTTTAATAATATGTGCTATATGTAGCATTTTATCTTATTTTATGCTAAAAATAGCATAAAAAATACAACATGCAATGGAGATGCTCTAATGTCTTAAAATACATTGACCTTTCATCTCCTTTTTAATCATACCATGACGTTGCAAATCAGTTAATTTTATCCTATTTTGTATTTTTTTCATTTCAATTGTACCCTAAAACATAAAATTGACCTTTTATATTTGGCAAAAATTATCTAAATTGATCATTTTTACATTAAATTGACCATTTTTGAAGATTTCTTTTAAAATTTTGTCAGATAAATAAAGGTCAATTGTATGCTTTAGGGTACAATTGAAATGAAAAAATGCAAAATAGGATAAAATTGACAAATTTTCAACGTTAGGGCAGGATTGAAAAGGGGATGAAAAGTCGAATTTTTTTAAGGCATTATAAGCTTTTAGTTTTCTATTTGTAAGAAAGTTTGGAAATAAATAACCCACTATTGTCAATGTTGCTCCCAACACCTAAAAAAGTATCTGATTTGTTTATTAGATGTATGTGAAATATATAATTTTTATACATAATATATAATATTTATTAATCTGATTTTATTTAGTGATTTTTATCTTCTGTTTTTTTTGTAGTTTGATGATTATGTTAATATTTTTTGCAAGAAGATTATACTACTTCTTTTATTTCGAAGAACGTAGTTGAGCTAGTTTTAAAACGTATCTCTGCTGTTTTTGAGATATATTTATAATGTTCTTAAAATATATATGATTTTTTTATCAAATGTATCTAAATTATTTATGAGATTTAATCTATTATGTAAATAGAAATTACATGGATGAGTAGTCTTACGGTCTTTCTTATGGTTTTCAGGCTCTAATTGAGAGAGAACATAGGAAAATTACTCAATTTTTTAATCTTTTATGCGAAAATGTATATACATATTGGATACATCGTATATGCACTGATATATTGTAGATAAATCGCCGATACATTATAGATACACAATTGATACATCATAAATAGATATGTTTATCCTTTTTTATTATTTTAACGAAATAAATTTTATAGATACACCATAGATTATAATTTTTTAAATCATATACTCTTATTAACAACATATTTATTGATTTGTCTTAAATGTTTAGTTATCCCTAATTAAAATTTAAGTTGGTTCATTTTTTATGTACATGTTATTATATATACATACTAGATACATCATGAGATATTATATATACAACATTGATACATCATTTATACATCATAGATACACTATTAATTATAATTTCTAGAATCAGTCTACAACTCATAATAATTATTTTTAACGAATAAATTTTGAAGAGACTGACACATTGTAGATACATCGCCGATATATTACTTAGAACGAACAAAAGTAATTCAAATATCCCTATTTTAAGAACCCATTATGACAAAAACACATCCTCAACTAATTCAAGTTTTTGGGTCTTTGAAAATCTGAAACAAATTCATCCAATAATAAAAATTAAATACAATTTTCTAATTAGTAAAATTGGTTGATTAATTAACCAAATAAAATTATAAAAACTGAAATTGAGTTGCAAATATATTTTGATACATATAAAAATATATAAATGATACTCCCTCCGTCCCAATAGAGTTGTCCACTTTGAAAATTTTTTTTGTCCCAAAACTCTTGTCCACTTTCAAAAAGCAAGTAACTTTTACACTCAATTTTTCCATATTACCCCTATTTAAAATCCACTCATGAATAAATTAAAAGTAAATTGCAAGTGGACCCTATATTAAATAGGGGTATGACAAGAAAAGTAAAGCAAATTTTATAAAACTTATAAACAATAATTGTTTTTCTTAAACTGTGTGATAAAGGCAAAGTGGACAACTCTATTGGGACGGAGGGAGTACATGTTTAAATAATTATAGCACATTGACACGGTTAACGCATGACTGGCGCGCTTTTTTAACACGCGTGTCAGACCAATACTGACGCGTTTTGACACAGTTTTACAGCTGTTTGACAATTGTTTAACACATTTTCTTCACTTTTCTTTTACTTTAAGTGTGTCATGCGTTTATTATTTAGTGGTTGGTTAGAAAATGTAAACTTTCTCCTTATTTTATCATGAATGTAAAGAATTTGGGTTTTGATTATTTGAGTAATATTCGATTCATTTTGAAATATTTTTGTTTTTTTCTCTTTAAATTGACTAGAGTTAATTACTAATTATGACTAAATAAGTGTCCTGTCAGAGGAGTGAAGAAAGATGCACCTTTCCCGACTTCTGTATTGTTTTAATCCGATTTGCTTAACAATGATCTTTTTGATGTTCATTATGGTGGAATCGATTTTAAACTTTTAAAAGAATCTTACTCGGTGTATATAGTATATACCATCCAATTAAATGTCATTTACTTAATTATTCTTTGTCCAATCGAAATGATAATATTTACTTTATATACATTTTAGAAGATATAATAAATAATAACTTTTAAATCCCATAAAAATATACTCCCTCCGTCCCGTTTAAGAAGTCCCACATTCCATTTTGGGATGTCCCATTTAAAAAGTCCTATTACTATTTTTAGAATGTTTTTCTATTGAATACCCTATTTTACCCTTATTTTAGTTATCTTAGAGGAGCTCTATGGAAAATTCCACTATCATTAATAGGGGCAAAACATGAAAAAACATGAAAAAACAAGAATAATTAATGTTTTCTTAATCTGTGTGTAAAGTCAAATGGGACTTCTAAAGTGGGACGGAGGGAGTAATAAATTGCTATTAAGATCTTTCAATAATTTTATTTTCAATATATATTAAAAGGAGTAATTATTTTATTGAACTTTATAAAACAGAAAAAATAGCAATTTTTCAATATATATATATATATATATATATATATATATATATGTGTGTGTGACAACATATAAATTTGGAAAGACGCTCTCTTAATTTATATGAGTTTTCAAGCGGAAACAATAATTACATTATAACTTCCTATGACTTTAATAAAAAAATTAAACCAATAGAATATTGAGCATAAAGAAATATTTAGATATACAATTTAAAAACGAAATTATATGTAGATTGGATTGAAACAGTGAGGGTTAATGATAAAATTTTGGTGCAAAACATTTTATAACATAAGCACCTTAAGCTGCTCTTCTCTCAATAGAATTTATGCTCATAAACTAAAAATTTATGCCAACTAATACAAACTGCAAATAAACAAAGATGGGGTGCATAGGCTTACTTCATAACATGCTTCAATGTGAGAACATAACAAACAAACACATTCAGCGAAGCAGTAAACTCATTAGGATTCAGAAATGAACATAATTCAATCAAAAACATTTTAATCCTGAAATTACACAGAATTGTACCAAAAATCCAAAATAAAAGTACTAATGTTTACTCATCCTCTTGGCTCCTCAACCTAGCCAATTTGTTGGTAACAACAACATCCAACTGAGCTGCACGCTCGACAATATCCTTTCTCTTTCTTGTAGAGACATCATGGGCAATCTCAGCACAATAAGTCCTGCGATTAATGAGATTACATAAGTAAGCGCTGATGAGCTGAGTATTTACATTGATTTACGAACGACCCACAAATCATGTTTTTAAGTGGCGCTTACCTGTTGTGCATCATCAAAAGCTCAAGCTCCTGCACGTTGTGCACAACAAACTTCTTAAATCCATTGGGAAGATAGTGGCGAGTTTTCTTGTCTGATCCATAACCAATGTTGGGCATCAGAGTTACACCTTTGAATTTTCTCCTGACCCTTGAATCAATACCCTTGGGTCTTCTCCAGTTTTCCTGTCAAAAGTAAATCAGTTCAGTTAAGTTAAGAATTCAACTAAAAACAAGGACAGATAGGGGTACTTTAAAAGATCAAGATGTCCTAAGACAACAGACACTAAGAAAGCTAAAAGTTTTGGCGTTTGCATCAATAATCAAATTGTAACAATGGATATCAAACATAACATCCACAAAAAACAGCAAACAAATCGACACTTGAATCAATTTTACTCAATAGAGAATGAATGTAGGTCAGAACCAGCCCCCAAATCAACACTACAAGAACGGCATTAGGGTGAGTACACAATTCGAACCATGCCACCTTCATTGTGTTTTCAATCCAGAACATAACCTTATTGTACACAGATGATAAATAATCGAAGAAAACTAAGCCAAAAAAAAAAAGAATAACACAAAAGGCAGCCGACCCAACATTTTCAAAATAGACACATACAAAGCCATACTCACTTTGACACTAAATAATTTCAAGCAAAATCTTGAAACAGAAAAAAAACTATTCATATACAAATGAAATGTGGGTCGGAACCAGGCCCCCTAATCAAAGCCACAACAAGGGACATCAGAGGGGGCAGACAAGTAGACCTGAAATTTGATTTCCGTGCACCATACCATGCTACCTTCATTGTGTATTGATCCAGAGCATCGGCTTATTGTACACGGAAAATTAAACATAACACAGGAGAACTATTCCCACCAAAAATTAAAAAAGAGTAGCCAAACTTGCTAGTAAGAACTATTCATCCTCCAAATCCTATAAACTATACCTACACAACGAGAAATAATCCATTAAATGAAAGTCATATGAATATCACACGCAACTAATATCCAACAATAATATTTTTTGCTAAAATGCTCACACAATATACTTAACATCCATAAATCAAATCCAGATCAGAATAATTAAAAAGCTAAAAAATGCAACAGAAGCTGAAAACAATAAAAACATCTAATTCTCCATCTTTTTGCCCGTGCTAGTCGGTAATTACAAAAATTTTGCTTCTAAAGATTAAATTCCACTTAAAATTAGCTATCTAAATTCAATTCAAATTTGTGAGAAAATTTATTCTGAAAACCTATATTGTTAAGCTTCATTACGAAATCTAACCCTAATAATCTATATATAAACTCCTAAAAACAATTAGACATTTACAATGAATATTCACAAAAAACATTAAAAATGTATCAAAATAAGTTTAGTCACGAATCTCAAATTACAGATTCAAAACATAATAACAGCATATTATAATTAATAAAATAGAAAACCTTGACAGAGATCTTCCTGTCCCATTGTGGCCTCTTAAACTTCTTCACTCTCTTCTTCACAATCTTCTTTGTCAGCAACGGAACTGCCATTTTTTCTTCCTGTTTAAACACGACAGCAGTTTTACAATCAAGAAATTAAGGGAAAGAGAAGCAGAGATAAGTTTGAATTGGAAACCTTTGTAAGGAGCTGCGCTGTTGTAAACCCTGAAGAACGGTGAAGAAGGCTAGGGTTTTTATCTTCTAAGCTACGTATTTATACTATGGTTTGGATTTGGATGTTTTCATGGATCTATCTTTAGTAGCCCATTTCTATTCATTTTGTAATTAGTCCAAAGTGGGGGTATGGGCTTGTCTTCATAACAAGTTGAGAAAATTAGAAAAAATTATATCGAATTACCTAAAAATTGTTAGTAATTTTTCATAAATTAACTTTTTATAATAATCTCTCATTTTTTAAAATCTATTTATATGTGTATCTAACTAATATTAATATTCCTTTTTAACTCTCCTTATGGTTTAGAGTTTAAGGGTTGGCGATTAAATTTGGTTGAGTAGTGACCAGATCAGTAGCGATCGGATTAGAGACGGCGGTCATTCTAACGTGCTGCATTCCCTACACTATTTCCATATCCTCTTTCAATTTTATTTTTCTTGCCGATTTATTTTAATGGCTGTTGCTATTTCTGTTGGTACTGTGGCAACTCTCCCGTCAAATGCTTTATGATGCTACTTTTGTCGGAACAGTCATGGCCGGTCCGTCGGAAGTGGTGATCGATTGTCGAATAATGCTAATTATTATACTGGATTGGAAATTGAGAGCGTCGATAAATAAAAAAATTAAATATTTTCATTGTGCAAAAATTTAACAAAGTACACAGTTGCAAAATTTGGGAAATGATGGCTGATAAAAGGCAAGCAACGTCAGATTTAATTGGAAATATCATAAAGGATAAGTATTCAAACTTCAAAACTGTTTACACGCCAGCCATAGTATTAGAGGCATGAAAAAAGAATATGGAGTCGAATAAACCCACCAAACAACATGGAGATCAAAAGAAAAGGGATTAGAGCTCACAAGAGGCCATCTGACTCATTCATACCAATTATTGCCTTCTTATCTACACGCGCTGAAAACAACAAATCCAAGTTATGTTGCTAAATTGGAAAGAAGAGAAAACAAGTTTCTGTATGTAATCGTTGAATGCTTCAATTAAAGGTTGGGGTTTTTACAAGCTAATAATAATAATTATAGTGGACGGTACGTTCCTAAAAGAAGCTTATGGAGGACTCTTCTAACGACAGCAACTCAAGATGCAGCAAATAAAAATTTTCCTCTTGCATTTTGTGTGGTAGATTTTGAAAATGATGCTTCATAGGAGTGGTTTTTTAACAAAGTTAGAGAAACATTCGGGGTTAGAGAGGGAATGTGCATCATCTCCGATCGACATGACAATATTCACAAAACAATTGAAAAGGTATTGCCGGAAGCACATCATGAGATCTGTACTTACCATCTTTTAACAATGTCTAAGCAAAACATAGAAGAGCAAAAGGTGAAATCAGAAAACGCTTTTTTGGGGCAGCCAAAACTTACACACTTGAGCAATTTGAAGAACACATGGAAGAACATTTTTTAGATTTATTTTATTATTTAAGTAGATCGAGTTACATTGTTAATATTCTCATTCAAACCTTACTTATTTTATGAACACTTTTTAGATTTTCATTAAGAATTTGATTCAGCATATAAAATTTACTTACTTTTTTTTCAAATTGGTAAAGCTTGATTAGGGTACAATTTGTCTTGTATCTGTATTTTCATTTATAACTTGCTTTTCACTTTAATTTTTCATCACAAGAGAATAAGAACCATGATATTAGAAATAAAGTTGTCTTAGGTATATGTTGCACACTGTAGTAAAAATACGACCAACAAATCTTATGATACTCTCATTTCATCAATCTAACAGAAGAGATCAATTTGTAGAACTTGACAAATCTTCAACAAGTATTCATTTTAGCAAAACTCGATGATTCATAAAAGAACACGACAACAATGACAAAATCATCACTCAGTGATTTGATCTCCCCTTACTTATTTGTTATTGTGGTGGAGGGTCTGAAGCGTATTTTAGACAGATGCACAGAAGAGATCAATTTGTAGAACTTGACAAATCTTTAACAAGTATTCATTTTAAAAAAAAAACTTGATGATTCATAAAAGAACACGACAACAATGACAACATCATCACTTGGTGATCTGATCTCTTCTTACTTGTTTGTTATTGCGGTGGAGGGTCTGAAGCGTATTTTAGATATATCTGCAGAGAAGGGGTACACGCAAGGTTTCAAGTTCTATATTGAGCATGACCCTATGTCAATGTTACAATTTGCGGATGACATAATTTTGTATCTTCCCTACGATGTTGAGCGATTCAAATCGCGGCTAGCTTTATGGAAAGGCACTCTTCTGTCCCCTGCAAGAAGGTTAATTCTCATCAAATTTATCTTGTTCAGTGTCCCAGTATGCTTTATGTCTTTGTTTGGAATGCCTACGATGGTTCAGAAGCAGTTAGAATCGTATATGATGCGCTTTCTTTGGAAGGGTGATATCTAATCGTACATGATGCGCTTTCTTTGGAAGGGTGATATCTCTAATCATGTTTAGAGTAAGGTTGCGTGGAAAGTGGTTTGTTAAAAATTTTGAAAACAGGGGTTTCAGAATTTATAATCTGCATACTAGAGATCAGAGTCTTTTATTCAAATGGATTTGGAAGCTGCAGATTACGAATAGAGACTCTCTTTGGTTTAATGTTACCTCATATTGCTCATTAGTTTTTGTCTGGGATTCTCTAATTTTTGGGGATGTGAAGAAAATGTCTTTTATTTGGAAAGGCATTATTAAAAGTTGTTGTCGTGATGAAGAAGGATGGGGTGTTTTTATTGTTAATCTTAAATTCAAAGTCGGTATGGAGGACTCCACTTCACGTTGGTATGACAATTGGATGGGTAATGGTCCGTCACCTATTTTATTTCCCCGTTTATATAATCTTTCTAATAAAAAACAAGCTAGAATTGAGGATATTTAGAGGGGGAAGTGAGGTGGAGACGTAGATTGCGCGGTAATGAGCTGTTGGCGCTTATTGATTTTCAGTCTATGTTTAGTCGGCTTAATAAAAATTCAAGCCGTAAGGATGAAATTCGATGGAATATTGGTTCAGGCGCTGCTGCCTCCTTTTACAATTTGATAGTGAATTTTCAGTCTAATTGATTTGCAACCTTTTGGAAATCGAAGGAGAACTATTGGCATTGTGCGGGGTTTGTCCGAAACAGCTGTTGCTGTTCAGCTGAGTTCATCAAGGGCTTCAACCGATCATTTTTCAACTGTTGATGTTTAGGTTGTTTCAAAGAGCTGCTGGTGTTGAGCCGAATCAGTCCTGGTTAGCTGCTGATGTTCAGCGGGGATCTCTAGGTAGAGCTGCAATTCTTTCTTCTGCCAGAGTGGCTTCTGATATTGTTATCGTAACAGCAGTTCCTTCGGCATCAACAGGTGATGGTAGCCTTTATAATTATGATCTGTTGCTTTGTGGTATTAATAATAGACTTCAAATCCATAATCTGTTCATGCAAGTTTGGAAATCAAAAGCTCCTCTGAGGGTTAAATTCTTTTTATGGATCGTTGTTCATGATAGAGTGCCAACTCTTGAGTTCTTGGTAAAGCGTTCTATCATTTCGGTAGAACATTCTGTCACGACCCAATCTCATGGGCCGAGACCGGCGCTAGGGAATGGGAGTGATTGCTCCGAAACCCGTAGCAAGCCTCAAAACGTAAAATAATTTTTTGCAAATATTAAACGTCATGCATGACAGACGTAAACACGTGTCATGCTAAAAACACATGCCAGGCATACATGTCCTCTGGCAATCACAAATCATTAAAAACGCAGCAAGCATAAAACATTCATAACTTTAAAACGTTAAAGTTATATTTACAAAAAATTGTTTAATACAAACTTCTATCTACTGCAGCTCTAAGAGTAAAGTACTGTTTCTTTATATACTTTAAATAATACAAACTTCTGGAAGTAGGATAGAAGTCCGTTGCTTCAAAAACGTCTTTTACCAGAAAGGAAATCTGTGAGGGGTCAATTTATGGGAATATACTGAGTGAGTTCATACATTTACTAATAAGTATTCAAATAAAACGTAAAACAATGCCATAGCATTCAAAATGTATGCAGCCTAGTACAGGATCCGATTGAAACCCTAATCCTCGAACATACTAACTGTATATATATTGATAATCAAATCAAATCAAATCAATCCATATGGTCCAACCCGGGAGTGTTCACACTCTGCCACGTCGATCGCGACAAAATTCTTAATCCCACAGTGTGAGTCCAACTCACTAGATACGGGGACTCCAGGTTACACCGTAACCGAGTGCTCTCTCGTATCGAATTCATTGTCCAACTTCGAAACTCATATTCATAATCATATTCAAGTTCATAATCAATTGTACAACTGTGTCAAATCAAAACTGGTGATCACGCAGTCCTATTGCCGCCCACTAGGTAGCACGTTCCATCTGATCGATACCGGTTTCAAATCAAACATATATGCAATCCATATAAGAATTCGCATTGCAACATTCAAATCAATTATAAAACAATATAAAATATTTGCTTGTATAAATACTTTAAAAGTAAATCGTATAAACTCACAGAAAACGCTTATCCAAAAATACGTCGGGGCTTAGAAACGTCAAGCTTCCCGAGCTTCTGGTCCAGCTGCTTCTTGCCTTGCTGGATCTAAAACAATTTCAAAACATTTCACTCGTATCAGAATCCTATTCTAAGATCGACTCTAGACTCGAGACATAACACAATATACTAGTTAACTGTCGTGCTTCTCACGCGCATACTCCAGTAAACGGTATCTAACTCGTTTACGGATCACATATCATTTCACATTAACCTCGTTAGGTTAACTATTCAAATTAATCGATTGATTATTATTCGATTTCAAATCTCAAAATGCAAATACAAAATGGCATCAAAACCACACGAGCGGGGGTACAAGGGTCGGGGTGCACGTTCGTGCCCTGGGGTGCACGATCGTGGTCGTGCACCACATATAGGTGCACGTTCGTGCACCTTGTGTGCACGTGCACGATCCCCGGAATCTGTTTTCCGGGCATTTCGACGTGCTACTAGCGTAAAAACGTTCCAAACTCATCCAAAACGCTTATTCTAAGCTCAAAACGCTATAAACCAATCCTATGATCGCAAAAATGATAAAATCGTTTCGTGGCCTAAAACTTTAACTCAATATATAATGAAATTCATCCATACAAACGATAAAACGTCGACCTTACCGTGATTCGCCACTGAAATACGATCGTTTCGAGCTATTGAACGTCGAAAACAGACGAGAAACGAAAACCGAGCGACGAACCGTAATCGATCATCGGATATGAACGAAGAAAAGAGAAAGGAGATGAAGTCTGGATCCTTCATCTTACTGATGAAGGTTTCCTTTATATATATTGGTCAATTTGCAACTTGATCCTTGAAACTTTTCAAAAGTTGCAATTTAGTCCAAAACCTATTTGCGTCCAAATTTTGAACGATCTCCGACTGACTCAAAATGTTTACCATAAATATTATAAATTATTTCGCGGACTTTGGCGAAATAAATTCCATTACGGGATTTATATTTTATTTTATATTATATTTCAATGTTATTTACTTAATTCCCGTAAAACCGCTAAATAAAATTTATTCCAAATTCCCGATATAATTAAATTAAATTCTTCACAATTTAATTTATCGGAAATCACGAGACATGACACAACTTAATTATCTTAAACTATTTTGGGGTATTACACATTCTTTGTGCTCTCTCTGTGATATTGTCGAAACGCAAGCACATCTTTTTATTCATTGTTCTTTTGCTATGAGTATTTGGTGTAGTGTGTTGGAGAAGTTGGATGTTATTTGGGTTGTCCCCTTTTGTGGATTTCTTAATTCAGTGATAAAATGTCATTCCATTGAGTCGCTATTAGATGCTTTGGTAAGTTCTGAGTCATCTTATTAATTGGAAAATTGGAAGTGCAAAAATGGAAGAGTCTTTCAAAGCAACTTGTTGGCAAAGGAAGACGTGATTCTTAGCTGTTTTATGCGGACTGTTTTTCTTTTTAAATTTTGTAATAGGAATTTCCTTTATTCGGGGATGAATTTTTTTAGAAATCCTCGCTGTATTTTGTTCTCGGACCATTAATTGTTGTTCCTTCGCTCTTGAACTAATCCTTTAATGTGCTTCTTTGTAAGTCACTTGTTGTGCGAAAGCCTTGAGCGTCGGCTCTTTTTGCCACTTCTTGTGGCTTTTTAATATACATATTATTTATAAAAAAGTCATCACTCTGTGAGAGTAATCTCACACTTAATTGAGCTAAAAGATGAGATTATGCGTGCTTGCCATTCTGATGATCGTGGAACAGTTTTGAAGTTGTTTATAAAGGTGAATTTTAGTTGCTTAATTTTCATTATGCAATTGATATAAAAATCATAAATCGATACATGTTTAATAAGATAGTGAAATATCTGATTTCTTTTCTTAAAGTGCAGTATCTACCTTTTTTCCCTTAAGAGCAACAAATTGGTTTATGATTTATAAGAGTTTAAATGTTTGGAAACCTGACGGCAACTCCATATGGGTCTAGAATGGATATCGTTTTGAGATCTAAATGTAGCTGACATATATATTTCCATTCAGATTTTATATTGATCCAACATTACATGTACAATAATATTTTCACAAATATTGATACATGATGTAATTATGAGTACAGTTACTCCTCGACCATCATATTACCTATTTTTAAATGAATTTTTTTTTTGTCTCTCTCCCACCCATACCTCTTCATGGGCTTGGGTACCCGCTCAGGCCCGCCCAAGCCCGGTGCTTAGGGCCGGGCTTGGGCAATGATTTTCCGTCCCAAGCTCGGCCTGAGCCCTAACCCGAAAAAAGCCCGCTATTTTATGGGCGGGCTTGGGTTTTCAATTTTATAGATTTTACATGTAAATCAGGCCAAACTCGGCCCGAGCCCGCAAAAATATAGTGTAAGGGCCAGATTTGAGTAGGAAATATAAAGCCCGATCCGGGCTCAGGCCGGGCTTGCGCTTGTAAAAAAATTAAAAAGTCCGGTGGACTCAGCCTGAACCCGACCCATGAACAGGTCTACTCTCATCTGATATATATATCGCCTTTTATTGGTGTAGGATGCTAAGATTTTGATGGATATATCAGTTCTGCAATTTTAACCTATGTTTTTTCTTTTTCCTATAGACGTGATGGTTATTCTTTTGTTCATTATCATGTTTGTATCAGGTGGGAAGTTGAATTATTACACCTTCTTTTGTTCATTATCATGTTTGTATCTTTCATATGAACTCCCTTTTTATTCTTTTGTTCAGTAACACTAATATCATAAATATAAATTACTATATTTGTAAAATTATTATAACACTACTAGAAATCAGCTTATTAGCGACCGAAATTAGCGAGATTGCAAATTCGTCGCTAATTTGATGAATTACCGATGAAATTGGCGACGGATGGTGAATCCGTCGCTAATTCTCCAAAACATTGTGGTGGAAGCTTACCTGCCAATTTTACACACTTAAATTAGCGACAGATTTTGCAATCCGTCGCTAATACTCCAAAAAGCAGTGTGGCGGGAGCTTACCCGCCAATTTTACACACTGAAATTATCGACGGATTGCAAAATCCGTCGCTAATTTCAGTGTGCTAATGAAATGATGTGTTTTATTTATTTACTGAGATTAGCGAGGGACTGCAATCCGTAGCTAATTTCAGGAAAATAAAGCGGGTTGAAGCCGTTTCTTCTCCCTCACTTTTCTTTTCCCCTATCTTTTCCCTTTTCTCTTTTTCCCGCCGCCGGTGACCTTCTTCCGCCATCCAATCCTATCGCTGCCGCCGTCCAATCATTGCCGCTGTTCTTCATCTTCTCCACTCTCCGCCGCCGCTATTCTTCTTCCTCCGCTGCCGGTCCTGTTCAGACCCGCCATTATTCCCGCCGCCGTCCACCTGCTTCCACCTGCGGCTGCCGGTCCAGGTAATTACTCTTCTATTATTTTTTTATTTGTTTGTTTTAATTTAAAACACCAGGTTAATTTTTTTTTAATTAAATCTGCTGTCCATTTCCAGCCCGCCTCCGCTGCCGCTGCCGTCTTCAGTTCCGCTTGTAAGTTTTATTTTAAGTTGATTAAATTATAAATGATTAGGTTAATTAAATTGTTAAATTTTAAGCTGATTAAATTATAAATAATTAGGTTAATTTAATTGTTTAATTTTAAGTTGATTAAATTATAAATGATTATGTTAATTAAATTGTTGTATTGTAGGTTAAATTAATTATATTTTAGGTTAAATATTTTATTAGATTAATTGTATTGTTTAATCTTGTTTAATTTTGTTAAATTAAATTAGTTTGTAATATTAGGCAACCTATATTTTTAATTTATGTTAATTATGTTAATTAAATAAAATTAGCGTAATTTATTAATAGTATGCTTAATTGTTAAAACATTAAGATGAAATAATTTGTTGGTTATGTTGGAATATGTATTATTTACTTGCAGTTTTTTTCTAAAAAATGGGTCATACTCATTTTTAGGAAAAATGCTGTCGTTTTTTTAAATATTAAAAACTAATGAAAAACTTAAACCAAGATTTTGTCGTTGATAGTTGTAGACTGTTTTCGCACTTAACCGACCGTTCTCAGGAGTCCTCTCATTTGCGGTTCTGCTCTTCAACAAGTAAGTGTTATTGCATTTTTGTATTTCAATTTAATTAATTAGTTAGAGTAATTTTAATAACAGTCAAATTTAATTAACAAAGATTTTATTCTCACCGAATAAAATCTTACCTAGCCGTAGAAATCCGTCCCGTGTCTTTAAGAGATTAAACGACACGGGATTGTACGTGTGTACAGTTCGTAAAACTGCCGTCGTCTGCGTAATTTGATCACGGAAAACATATATGTATGTATATGGTAGAAAAATGTTTGATAGTTTTCTAACGTATGTTCTCCGGGTGGCTATTTAATATAGGCTGTGTAACGCTTATTCCTTACGGCATATATAATTAGCGTTACATACCCTATATTATATAATACGCCTGGAGAACGACGCCGGAAGGCTGCCGAATATTTTCTCCGTATGCATGCATATATTGTGATCGAATTGTGGGGCGCCAGTTTTGCGAATGGGATAGGACCCTACCCTTTTAGCAGTCAATTACATTTTGCTACGTTGAGCTTATGAACCAGTACCTAATTGTACGTCCTCCGGAAATGAATCCAGACCGCAGTTGGATGTGTACGAGGCATGACAGAGGCTTCTTGCCGCCAGATTTTTTTCCCTAATCTTGAAGAGTTTGTGAATTTTGTTGTACAACATCCCGAGTGTATGAGTGGAGAAGAGATAAAATGCCCATGCTCTAGGACAAAATGTACGAATTTTTGAGATGTAGAAATTGTGAAACTACATGTCTTGCAGTCTGAGTTTGTTCCAGATTACTATGTCTGGATTCACCACGGTGAGGTGAATCTCCCTCCTGTTATTCAACAGCCGGCTAATGTATACGATTACTATAATGAGGGAGGGGGAGATTTAAACTCCGATCAGAGAATGGTTATTGATGCTGCTAGTCTTGAAGTTTTTGAGGAAGAGACCCCGAATGAAGAAGCTCAGAAGTTTTTTGATATGATGAGTACGGTAGAAGAAGAAATATGGCCCGAAAATAGCAGACACTCACCCTTGTTCGCATCTGTGGAAATGTTGGATATTAAGTGTCGATATCTTTAATTGATGACACCTGCCGTTTAAAACAAGAACTGCTTCTAGAGAACAACAAAATGCCGATTTTTTTTGCTAATATCAAGAAGCTGGTGAAAGGTCTCGGGTTGCCGGTTGAGGTTATTGATTGATGTTTCCATAACTGTATGATTTACTGGGGGACGAACGAGGATTTAACCCATTGTAAACTTTGCACATTTCCTCGTTGGAAACCTGTTATGAAAAGCAATTCGACCAAAAGAAGGGCTAACGTTCCGTATAAAAAAATGTTTTATTTCCCTTTAACTCCGCGGCTACAAAGGTTGTACGCTTCCAAAGCCACGACTAAACATATGACATGGCACGCCGAACATGAAATGGAAGACGAGAAGATGTGTCATCCTTCTGACTCTCTGGCTTGGAAACGGTTCAGTGACTTGCATGCAGATTTTGCAGATGAAACTCGAAATATCAGGCTGGACTTATGTACTAATAGGTTTCAACCATTTGGTAGTTTTGAGTCACAATATTCTTCCTGGCCATTCATTGTGACGCCGTATAATCTGCCTCCTGGCATGTGCATGAAGGATGAGTTTATGTTTTTGACAATACTTGTCCCGGGACCCGGAAATCCAGAAAACCATATTTCCTGCAACTGTTAATAGGAGTTTAATCAGTTGTGGGAATCTGGAATCCGGACGTATGATATTCAAAAGCGACAAAATTTTCAAAGGAGGGCGGCGCTTATGTGGACAATTAATGACTTTCCCGCTTATTCAATGTTGTCTGGATGGAGCACATCAGGAAAACTGGCATGTCCGCATTGTATGGAAAATACCGAAGTATTCATGTTTCTCGAGAGTGGTAAACAATCCTAGTTTGATTGCCACAAAAAGTTTTTACCTACAGGTCACCATTTCCGTCGGAACATTACTGAATTCCAAAAAGGCAAACAAGCAAAGCAAAAATTTGGAGGTGTGAGGACTAGAGATGGAGTGTTAGCAGAGGTGGACAGTCTGGGGTATAAGAGGGCTCATGAGACTGATGCTAAGGCTACGAATGATGAATTGTCTAAAGGCGTGGTTGGAATCGAAAGAGTTTATTTTGGGATTTACTGTATTGGAGGAAAAATGTGATCCACCATAATCTTGATGTCATGCATATTGAGAAAAATGTATTTGACAACATTTTCAATAACGTGCTCAATGTACATGGTAAGACAAAAGACCACGCAAAATTTCGGGCAGAGTTGAATGTGATTTGTGATCATCCTGGCCTAGCATAAGATTAGGAAACCGGTAGATATCCAAAGGCTTTGTATGCTTTGGGCAGGGATTTGAAAAAGAATTTGCTCGAATGGATTCAAAAGTAAAAGTTTCCGGATGGTCACGCATCGAACCTGTCCTGGTGTGTTGATTTAAAGAGTTTGAAGATGATGGGCATGAAAAGTCATGACTGTCATGTCTTCATGCAACGACTTCTGCCAATTGCTCTTCGGGAGCTTCTTCCGCCAGAAGTGTGGGAGCCTTTAACAGAGTTGAGTATCTTCTTCAGAGAGTTAACTGCCACATCGCTGAAAAAGGCTGATGTTGAGAGATTGGAGCTTGATATCCCGAAGATACTGTGCAAGTTGGAACGTATATTTCCGCCGAGTTTTTTTTGATTCGATGGAACATCTCCCCATACACCTTCCGTACGAAGCTATGATGGCAGGACCTGTTCAGTATCATTGGATGTATCCGTTTGAAAGGTAATATATTTACAGTTCTATTTTGTCAATCGATAATTAGGTAAATGAACTAATTATATGATTATGCAGATACCTGAGAAAACTCAAAAATAAGGTAACGAATAAAGGCAGAGTGGAAGGAAGCATCAACAACGGATATCTATTAGAGGAAACATCAAAATTGCATCTTTCTATTTCACGGATGGTCATCCGATGCTACCATGTCGGATGTAAAGAAATGAAGTTTGCGATGTGAACGTTGATGATGATATCGACAGATTATCTATTTTCAACCCGAATGGGCGACCTGTAGGTGCTTGTCGGAACAGATATCTGGATGATGCTGAATATGTTGCTGTCCGAAGCTATATCCTTTTGATTTTCCCTGAAATCGAACCTTACAGAGAGTAAGCATTAATATACACATTTAAGTTCAATACTGAAGAATCTTATCCGAATTGTATTAATTCGCTCGTATTCTTGTAAATAGAGTTTTTGAAGGCGAGTTGTATGAAATCAACCCCGAAATCACACAAATCAAAGTTATAGTAAAGTTGGAGAGTGAATTCGCCTTTTGGTTCGAGCAATATGTAAGTATTGATGTTGTTTTATCGTCGTAGTTGTATATATTATCGCGTTGATCCGTATAAATGCTATTGTGCTACAGGTGAAAGATCCCACTGTCTGTACCATTCCCTATATTCTAAGTCTTGCAAAAGGACCGCTTAGATCGGCCAGAACATTCAAGGGGTTGTGTGAGCGGGATTAAATTCAATAATGAAGAATATGGGGAGGATCGGGTTACCATGAACAGCGGAGTCTATGTAAAATGATCACTCTATGGCCCGACCGAAAGCGACTTTTATGGAGTGTTGACTAATATTATCGAGTAAGTGTATCCAACTCTACCAATAAAAAGGACGGTTATGTTTAAATGCAATTGGTTTGATCCTACGAAAAAGGTCGGTATGTTAGTCCCTCCTCGATATAACATAGTGGATGTTAATCACAGAAAGAGGTACAACAAATACGAACCTTTTATTTTAGCTGAACAGTCCGATCAAGTACATTACTTACCCTACCCAAGCAAAAAACGGGACAAGAAAGATTGGTGGGCAGTATGCAAGATAAAAGCTCGCTCTGAACTTGATATGCCCGAAACAACTGTTCCATCATTCCAAGATGATAGTGCAGAACAACCGCTCGATGTCATAACTAATGACGATCAAACAAATTTAGTTGATCTGAATGGCGAGGCAGACGATGATGCATTACACAACCCTCCAACATTAGAGACGGAAGCTGATTATCCACCATCCTAATTGGACGATGATGACATTGGACCGAAAGATAATATAGATATTGCGTGACTCGTTTTAGTGTCATTTCTGTAGTATTTTGACTTTTATTTACGTTTATAGTTGTATTGACTTTATTTTGTTATTAAATTATGTGTTTCAGTTTTTATAATGGATGTGTTTATTTTTTTCGTGTAAAATATTGTTTTATAATCTTTTTTGCAGCTATGAGAGGCCGAGGGGGTAGGGCCATAGACCAGGGATGCGGATGCGGACGTGGAGACCCGGATCAGGATCCCCCTGAGGTTAAGCAGCAGGTGGCAATGAGTAGACTCGCGCAGCGGAAAGCAGCTAGACAGCAGCAGCCGCAGGATCTGTCGCCAACAACATATGACTCGGGGAGGGTTGGAGTTACACCTGATGTTGCGAGGTATGAATGACAAGTTATTTTTGAATATTATTATTTACTAATTGCGGAAACTAAGTGTTTTTTTAATATTCAGGGAAAAGTTGTTGGATAGTAGGAACGATAGTGGGACATCATCTAGAGTGATCTTGTCCATTTTCCATTCTTGCTGGTTTTCTGAGGGATCCTCATGGAAGAAGCTGGCAGCAGAGCATAAGGGCTTCTACTTTGAGGAGTTTAAGGTTGTTAATATTTAATTTAAGTTTTACTTTCTTTTTTATTACAAATTGTTTTTATTAATGGTTTGCAGAAGGGTTTTTGCTGGGACGCGACCTACCCTGAGGACTTGATTAGAGGGGTCTTCTACCGCCATGCACACAATCGGTACAAAGACACTCTCTACAATATAAGGCCGGATAAAATGAGGGTAGTGTTAGTGCTGAGACTTGGGAGTCGTGGAAGCGTGTCTGGGATACAGCCGAGGCGAAGAAGAAGTCCCATATAGCACGAGCTAATCAGATGAGTGAGCCGTCCGGAACTGGGACTGGACCGGTTCGACATACCGCAGGATCGCGATCGGCTACGAGGAATAAGACAGTAATGATATGTTTTAAATATTAATAATCGTGTAAATTTTCTGTTTAACTACTAATTAATTTAATTTTTTCATTTCATTTCCTAGACAGAGGAGCTCGGATTATAGAGGAAATGCTGTTGTGTATAGTTGAAAGAGCTGTATGTAGTTGTTTTTGCAGGAAATTCCTGAAAAATGGGGGGTGCTCGTATTATAGAGGAAATGCTGCCGAATTTTAGTTAGAAATATAGGTTTAAACAAATATCCGTTAAGTATTTTTACAGAGTTTAACTAAACTATGAATTTGCCTCTTTTTTTTTTTATCTCAGGACCGTTTTCAGGAAGAGCTTGATGCAGCGACCCAGTCCCAGGCGGCTAGGGAGGGGAGTTCGTCGACCCCGGAGCCGATCAATGAGAACGAGTTGTTTTTGTCTCTGGAGGCCATCCAGAAGCAGCGAGTCTACGATATTGGTTCGGCTTCTGCATCCTACGTCGGCCAGAGCAGCCAATTGCGTCGCGGATCATCCCAGACGCAACCGACAGTCATCAGTGAGGAGATCGCGTAGAGGTTGACGAGTGGGTCGCGCAGCAGATAATCACTGTGGAGGCGGGTTTCGAGCAGCGGATCCGTACTGTGGAGGCGGGATTCGACGAGCGGATCTGTAATGAGCTTGCGCGGCTGATGACTACACTAGCACCTGAGTTACGCCCGCAGTTCCCCCCTCCCCCACCCCCACCTGCTGATGACACTAACAGCTTAGAGTATAATTTTATGATACATTTATATTCGCATATTTTAACATATTTAGGTCTTTTTTTATATTGTATGTTTTTTGACGTTTATATATATATATACACATACATGGTTTTGGTTTATATATATTTATTGTTTCTCGTGTGTGTGAATGGTCTATTTAACAGGTCTAATGAATATCATAAAACAATATCAAAATACGCCGTAAAACGAAAAACAAATTGCAAAAAATCTGGTCATTTAGTGACCACAATTAGCCCTTTAGCGACGGATTTTTCGGTCGCTAATGGGCTAAGAAAACGACTATTTTTTGTAATTGGCGACGGAAAATTTCGTCGCCAATTGCAAGAAATACAGACCTAAATATCTGTCACTAATTTAGCGGCGGACAGGTCCGTCGCTAAACACCCTATTTCCATCAGTAATCCGTCGCTAATTATAATTAGCGACAGAAATAGGGTGTTTAGCGACGGAAAAACCCTTGGGTAAACACCTGTTTTCTGGTAGCGTAAGGAGAGTATTCTCATGAATTATCAATTATTATTATATAACATTTTTTAGTTTAAACAAAATAAATTTAATATAAAAATAATATTATATTGATTCCGCACAATTACCCGGATATATCACTAGTTAGTATAAAGTTCGGAAGGTACTATGTAAGTAAAAAGATAGTTCTGTATAAGACATTAATTAATCCTATCAATATAGTCCCTAAGTTTAGGTCTTCTATCACCATAATTAATTCTAATAACCTTAAAACAAAAAAGACAAATAAAATTAAAATACTATCAAATTTGAACTCGATTTCAACTTTATAACTAAAATCAAAATTTCATTCAAACTCCACCAAATTTTATTACAAAAGACTAAGTTCGAATTTGATAAAATAATTGATACTGAATTTGACTCGGCTCGACTCATTTATTTTATAAATATGTAAAATGTAATTTTAATATTATAAATAATTATATATAAAAAAAAAGCATGTCTAGGTTGGCAAATTTATCATACTGAATATTTTAATGTTCTAATTTGAATTAATCATTAATTTAAATAGGTTAATTTAATATTAATTGAGTTTCGAGATAATTTC
Source organism: Mercurialis annua (assembly GCF_937616625.2). Classification (NCBI taxonomy): domain Eukaryota; kingdom Viridiplantae; phylum Streptophyta; class Magnoliopsida; order Malpighiales; family Euphorbiaceae; genus Mercurialis; species Mercurialis annua. Next base: position 47,748,127 of record NC_065570.1, on the reverse strand, counting down.
AAGTAGTTTGCGGTTTATCTTTACTCATTCATTGTCCTAAGCCAGTAGGAAAGAAAAATAAAGCTGCAACAAGGGGTAATTGACCCAGTGGATACGTAAACTATATATTATACCCTTCTTTCCAAATTGATAAATCACCTTATAATTTTTGGCGTACTAAATTATAAGCCACCTTTTATTTTGAATAAATAATTTTAAAACTAAAAATCTTACTTACTCCTAATAAATATGCAAGTAAAGGATCAATTCACTCTTAAACTTGGCACGAAGTATCAAATACAATCAAGTTCGTAAAACCGAATCAGATCACCCAGAATTTAACTAAACCAGATTGATTTCACCTTTTCGTCAAAAAGAGAGAGTGGAATAACCTATTTAAAAAAATTAACCTAGTTCAATTCTAATTAACATTAATTAAAACACCAAATAATCCTATTCGACATAAAATTTAATTCATATAAAATTAGGGGCTTCTTTTACCTTTTCTCTAATAAGTCTAATTACTCTTATAATCAATTATAATTTCAAAATTAACCCTAATTAAACCCTTAAAAGACTAATAAACTTTAAAATAAAACAAATCCTAAATTTAATCACCCACCGCCGCCCAAGCGACCGCCATCGGAAAAATCTTTGGCCACCCATTAGCCTCAGACCCAGATGGATCTGCCTATTAACGTGAAGAGCAGACCCATCTATGCTCTTCACCTTGATCTGGGTCTGCTCTAATCAAGAGGTGACCAAATTGTTTTTTTTTTCGGATGGTGGTCGGGCGCCGGCGGCAGTGGTTAGTATGAAGAAGTTTATTGGATTTTAATGGGTTGAAGTTAAAAATGATTCTTTTTTTAATTAAAAATTAATATGGTTTTTAAACTTTTGAAATTATAAAGAAATACTCCCTTCGTCCACAAAAGATAGACTAATTTTTTTTTTAGATGTCCCAAGTTATAAGCTGATTTTCTTTTTAAGAAGTTAGTTAATTAATTAATTGACCATAATATCCTTAATTAAGTTAGTGCTTAGTCAATTAAATTAAATTTGGTTCAAGTTTTGATATTAACATCAATTAATACTCTTTGATAATTCTAATAGTTAAATGGTGATATATACACTCATTGAGAAATATTTCTGTCACTTTTTTACTCTTAAACAAATTAAGGAAATGGGAAATTCTAAATCTTCTAAAAACATGTTAATGGGAAATACTCCATCAAAAAAATTGCAGGTGAATATGCCAAAAGTGTTGTTAGATTTAACCAACCCTCCAAAAGAAGATATGATGTATATGCACTTTTATACTTGGCTCCATACATTAGGATGTTAACATTAATAACCGTTCTTTTCTTATTATGATAATTATCTCATGAACTATGATATGAGTAGATGTAAAACTGTCTAAAATGAGAATGAATGATGATACATAAAACATCATGCTGTAGAATAGACTTTACGCTGCAAACATTAGGCCAAACCCATATTTAGGTCTCTGCACTATAACTTTTTTTCAGAATAGGTCCCTACACTTAAAAAGTTTAAAAATTTTCCTTACATTATCAAAAAGATATATTTTAAGTCCCTTAGTCATGACGAGTTAACGGAACGCAAACTCCGTTAAAAAGAAAACAAAATACCGACATATAATAGCTTATGTGGCAAATAATACATAATTATTAAATAAAAATGATATTAAGTAGACCCAGTTTTATTACGCGTCACTCATTCCATATCTTTTCTTCTTTTCTACGAGATATCTTCTTCTTCTTCATTAAAATTTTCTTGACAGATGTTGAAAATTGCGTCGTCGTTTGGCTTCATTTGCTAATTTGGCTCTGAGTTCATGTCATGGAGGATCGGAATAAGGTTGTGGGTATTGAGGATCAGTTTGCTAAGATAAGTGCTGCTGATGGCGGTGGTGTTCGGATGAGGGTTTTATGTAACTTTGTCATCTCCGCCATCTGCGCCTGTTTCTTTTGGGATTTTTAGCGGCGGCGGTGGAGGTGGTGTGCCTGTGAGCACTCTGGTGCCACCTGATCACTCTCCATTTTCTCTTCCCTGCGCCTCATCTATCACTGTCTAACTCCCATTTCCCCCTCTCATTAACTAATCACTACTGCTCCTCATTACCCAATCATAACCACTATTGATCCTCATTGATATATGATTTATATGAGTAATAATAGTTAATCTGGGAAAGGGTTCATATTTGTTAGATGGGAGAATATTTGATTGTATGAATGCAGCTGCTTTTGTTTTTGAAAATGGAATCGGTTTGTTCTGTAATTTCTACTTCTTCTGGTTTCATATGCTTATCTTCTAATTCATATGCTTATTGTAATTACATGTTTATGGCTAAGATTTGGTGTGAGTCTTGCTGGGTAATTAAAATTGTGTATTTGTGAAATGACTTCTTTAGATTATGATTGGAAGTTTGGCAGCGTGGTGGAGGAAATAAAGTTATCTGGTTTAGGGTGTTTGATGGAAGGAGATGAAATGATATCAGAAAAGGGATTAATGGAAAAAAAGTAGAAAAAGATCCTTAAAGTTATTTTAGATATTTTTAAGTACTAATGAGGTGGCGTATATTTAACAATTCACCAAACAGTTAAATAAAACCAATCTCATAGTAAATCACGTGTATTTCACTTTCTGACGGATATTAACAGAAGGACCCAAATTAAAAGTTTCTGATAGTGCAGGGAAAAATATTACACTTTTTTAATGTAGGGACTTATTTTAGAAAAACGTTATAGTGCAGAGACCCATATATGTGTTTGGCCCAAACATTATAATAGATGTTTATAGAGTTTAGACATGAGAAATATAATGCATTAGTCGACCCATCGAAGAAAAATACCATTAAACATGTTCTAAGGAAGTAAAGTAACACAATAATTGTTCAAAAACTAGCATTTTAATTTATTTTCAGTTTATGAATTTATAGCTTGATTAAGCACTTCTTGATCACACTCAAGTCTCTCAGGAAGCTTTCCGTTTGCCATCATACTAAGCTTGCTCATGTGTGGGATTTTATAGTGTTTCCTCCGTTGATCTTCATGACTTCATGCTTGCAATGTCAACAAACTATTATTCAATTTTTCAATTGGAAATTGTTCAAATGCTTTTTCGACAGCCAAAATGAACTCATCGTAAGTTCGAGGAGCTTCTCTGTGTTTAATTGAATCAATTGCTCTAAAAAGGCCAAGTCCAAGACATTCATATCTAGACTATTAGGAGGTTGACAATGTAACTTGATATCAAAACCATGCATCCATTTTTGCTGCTCTATTGAATTCAACATCATTAACATTAAAATACGGTTTAGCATTGTCCTGTTGAATATAAATAGTCATAGAACCAAAACATAGCCACTTTTGTTTAACCGAAGGCAGTAAATTATTAATCAAATAAGATCGAGTTACCTCTTTAGTCACTGAAAAAATTGGCTTTGTTTCCATAGTCCCCGCTGTTCTATTCTTACTATTCTGCTTTGCTGGCTCCTTATAAACGAATGGCCATATTCTAATTTTCCTATTAAATGTCACACCAGCATCGGCATCGATACGAGGACGAGCAACGGCATCCAAAAACATTATTTTAGAAATGAAACGCTTACTTTTACAAGTTTGAAAAGGCTCACTTTCATCAGGAAGTATGTAGTATTTTTGTGTTTTTTTTGACATGTAGTACTATTTTTCATCAATATGGATTTGATCATACATATTGGCAAACTTTGGTGAAGTATTAATGGTACTTTTATCAACCATTGACAAGCAAAATTCCAATATGGCTTTCAAATTTTCCTCCGATAAATATGGCTTCAATCAATTTGAATGTAGTCGGATTTAACCTTCTTTAATTCGTTTATGAACCGTTGATTTTGGATATTTCAGCTCAGATGAAAGCGATTGAATATTAGTACGACGGCTGAATGGTATTTCTCTCATTCGATCAAAGTTCAATTCAATTCTTTTACAACCAACCTTTTTCACGAGATTAGAGGAGAGATCAAGAAAACTCCCTTTTTCTGTTATATATATTGCTTGTTGATGTAGTCGACATACTGATCTTGTTGAGATTGAAAAACAATCGGCCATTTTTCATATTGTTTCTTTTGGTAATTTTTCTTCTTCCATTTTCTTGAGTAACATCTCAAGAATGGCTTATTTTTTCTATCAGAGGTGAAGTTTTTCTTTTTTTTGGACATATAAGGATTTGGTAAGGCTGTGCCTGCTTCTTTTGGCGAAGTATTCAAATCAAAAAGAATTGAATGAGAATAATTTTGTACATTTAGAGAAATTTGTGGCTCATTATCTGCTAAATTGGAAAATTCTTCCATATTTAACAATTGTGTAAGAAGAAATTTTATGTGTAATGTTTGTTTATATTTGGAAATAAAATTTTTTAGCGGGATTTCTGCATGGTTAATTTGTATAATGGCGGCAAGTCAAATTTTTAAGAGAAATTGTACATATTCTGTAATAAGGGTCTTTCTACAGATACTTTGTTTTTTAACAAAGTATGTTACTTGGTTTTTATATGGACCATTGATTTAAGATATTTAATCTACACCGTTAAAATATAAACAACTAGTGACCTACTACCTGTTAAACACATTGGAATAACTCCCTAATTCACGATCAAATTTTTTTACGTGCATTACTCAATTATCCGTGTCTTCACAAAAACACACTTTGCTCAAAGCTCTAATCAAATCAAACAAAAGATCATATATAGAAAAGAGGAAGCGGGATTTCGGTTAGAAATCATCAACTCATATTTTTTTCCAACAAAAATTCAGCATCAAGTTCTTATTGCATTGTAAAAAAACCTCCAAAATTTATTCAATTTGATTCCAGGTATATTTTGTTGTGTTTTTGTTTGTTTTGTAGTTACTTAATAGGTAAAAACGAATTGGTGGTCAATATTACATGTCAATTGCAATCCAATTGGTTAATTTAAGCTGTTTATTATCTGTTTTGCGTTTTTTATATGAGCTGTAGACCATACTCGTCGAGTTAGTAATACTACTTCGAGTAGGCACTTCCGCAGTATTGTTCCTACTCGAGGAGACTGTTATACTCGGCGATTATAACAATCTCCTCGAGTAGGAACAATACTGCGGAAGTACCTACTCGAGGTAGGTTAAATACTCGTCGAGTACGTAACCTACCTCGAGTAGGGACATCTACAGATCTCGAATTAATTAATTTTTTTAATACAGAGAATTATGAGTGATTCGGAAGTCGATGAATCAACTTCTAAAACAAATACGGAGCATCCCACATCATCTAAGGTACACACATTTTGAGCTAATCATATACATTTTTAAGTGAAAATTTATGTTAACCAATACCGTTTCTATCTTATTTAATACAATTAGAGGACATATGATAAATACTTGTATTGTTTAGATGTTGTTTCTTTATAGTTATTATGTATATTAATTTATAAAAAGTGCATCATCAATAATTTTATTTGAATGTGATTATAATTTATTTCAGGCATATTTGGAGACTCGTTGCGCGGTGCGCCAGTTTTGTAAGGTTGTGGAGAATTTTGATGAATCAAAAATCAAGAATGTTAAAGATCTTGGATTAGGTGGTCTTTTAAGCATTCCAAAATTAAATTTAAAAAATAACATGATTGAAGGTCTTGCATATAGGTTTGATGTAAAAACTTACGAATTGTGTGTGCATGGTGATAGAATAAAACTCTCCACAAATTATATGGAGCAATTATTAGGATTATCTTCGAGAGGGTTCAATGTTTTTAATTACTTAGGAGCTTCTGATTATGATTTTTTCCAAAATTATAATATTTCTAAAACATGTGATATCAAATATTTAGTTAAAGAGTTAGGTAAGTTATGTGCTAGTGACGAGTTTATAGTAAAAAATTTGTTGTTTGCAATTGGAACAATTATTTCACCTAATACAAGTCCTTTTGTAAATACCTTTTATGGTGGTCTTTTAAAAGACATTACTAAAATTTCAAAAATGAATTGGGCAAAATATACTATTGAATGTCTTGCTAATAAAATTCAAAAATTTAAGGAAACTGACTTTAATGATAGCAATGTCAAGAGATTGAATGGATGCGTTTTGATACTCCAGGTATTATATATCTTTTCTCTAAATAAATTTACGTTATAATTTTTACTTATTGCCTGAATCTTTTTTTTTTGTATTTTGTTAGTTTTTTTTATCTTGAACATATAAATGTTGGGTTTGTAAAACTACCGAAAGAATGTGAGAAGCCTTCCATTCAACATTGGAATATGAAAGTTGTAACAAGCATTTTGGGAAAAGTAAAGAAATATGGAGATCTTCATAGTAGCAAGGTAATGTTATGAATTCTAATTTACTAATTTATTAGCAAGGTAATGTTATTAATTACAATGTATTAGTATTGCATTCTCATATTATATTTAAACTAATTTTATAACTCTTACGTTTATAGGTTCAGGGTTCAACTTCTCAAGTGTTCAGAGATGCATAAGGATACCAGAAGATAGATTAATGGAGAAAATTGACGAGTGCTACTTTTGGTTCAATTGCTCTATTGTTTTAAATTATAGACAAAAATAACTTCCTATAATTTATGGTTATCACGCTATGTTTTTTTTAGTGGAAAATTTAACTTGCTTTGATATGAGGTTTAATTAATTAATTGTATGCATTTTACCTATATTTTAGTAGTCGATATTTAACTAAGAAAAACTTTGATTTTAATCTAATTTGTGTGTTAAAGTGTCATTAAGTCGGTATCACAAATGTGCAAAGGCAATTCATGCATAAAATCGAGAATAGGAGGCACAATCATCGATTATTTAGCTATATCACGAGTAAAATTAGGCATCTGACAAATTAAATCGAGGCATTGCTTAATACTCGACGAGTATTGAACTCAATCACGAGTTACCGTAGGCCACTGACAATAAAAATTGAGGCATTGCATACAACTCGACGAGAATTATGCCCTATCACGAGTTGTCGTAGGCCACTGTTGAAAGAAGTCGGGCAAAGTTGGATACTCGTCGAGTATTATTCCCTATCTCATATTGTTTTGGAGACCGTGAGTTTTTCTACTAAAAAGTCAACTTCACGTGAAATGAGACATATTTCACGTAAATTTGGGCACATTTCACGTAAATTTGGGCATATTTCACGTAAATTGAGGCACTTTTCAAGTAAATTGGGGCACTTTTCACGTAAATTTAAGACATTTCACCTAAATTGGGGCACTTTTCACGTAAATTTAATTTTTTCCTATTTTGTTGTCCAAAGTTTAAAATTTCGCTTTGGATGGCTTAAACTCTATAAAAATCATTACAATAACCTTATTTTAGTCGTTTTTCTAAATTTTTCACGATCGGATTGAAATATATAAAACATATTAAAACTACTATTATTCATGGACCATTACGTTCTGTGTGATTTTTTACTCATAAATCAACTAAACGTAGATTATGGCATATAACACGTAAATTTGGACACGTTTCACGTTTATTAGGGCACATTTCACGATCAATTTGATGTTTTTCTAACTTGTTACCCAAACTTTATAATTCCATTATGGGATGCTTCAACTCAATAAAATCATTATAAAGAGCTAATTTTGTAATATTTTCATAATTTTTCACGATCGGGTTGATATATAAAAAACGCATTAAAGCTGTCTTTTCATAGAGCATTAGGTTCTTTGTGATTTTTTACTCATATATCAACTGCACGGGAATTAAAGCTCATTTTACGTAAATTGTTCACGTAAATTGGGGTACATTTCACGTAAATTGGGGCACTTTTCACGTAAATTTAATTTTTTCCTACTTTGTTATCCAAAGTTTAAAATTTCGTTTGGAATGCTTAAACTCTATAAAAATCATTACAATAACCTTATATTAGTCGTTTCCCCATGGGTGATTAATAGCCTAATTTTTACCCAAAATAAAAAAAATGCTTATGGATGCGAAAACCCAACCAAAACCGTTACAATAAGCTAGTTTCACAATTTTTCTTAAATTTTGGACTGACGGTTTTCACACTACGAAAAACGTATTAACAATATTTTTTACAAATCATTAGGTTCCTTGTGTTTTCTCTCAAAAATCAACTTCGCGTAAATTTTGGTACATTTTACGTAAATTAAGGTATATTTCACGTAAATTAAGGCACTTTTCGCGTAAATTGAGGCACATTTCGCATAAAATTTTAAGTTGTCCTAATTTTTACCCAAAATAAAAAAAAATACTCATCGATGCTAAAACTCTACCAAAACCGTTATAATAAGCTAGTTTCACAATTTTTCTTAAAATTTGGACGGGTTTTCAAACTACGAAAAACGTATTAACGGTAATTTTTACAAATCAATAGGTTTCTTGTGTTTTTTGCTCAAAAATCATTTTCGCGGAAATTTGGGCACATTTCACGTAAATTGAAGCACATTTCGCATAAATTTTAAGTTGTCCTAATTTTTACCCAAAACAAAAATTTGTATTTATCGATGTTAAAACTCTACAAAATCGTTACAATAACCTAGTTTCACAATTTTTCTTAAATTTTTGACGGACGGTTCTCACACTACGGAAAACGTATCAACGGTCTTTTTTACAAATCATTAGGTTTCTTGTGTTTGTTTGCTCAAAAAATCAATTTAGCGGAAATCGGGGCACATTTCGCGTAAATTAAGGCACATTTCACGTAAATTGAGGCACATTTCGCGTAAATTTTAAATTCTCCTAATTTTTACCCAAAATAAAAAAAATGCTTATCGATCCTAAAACTCTACCAAAACCGTTATAATAAGCTAGTTTCACAATTTTTCTTAAATTTTAGACAAATGGTTTTCACACTACAAAAAACGTATTAACGGTTTTCTTTACAAATCATTAGGTTCCTTGTGTATTTTTACTCCCAATCAACTTCGCGTAAATTGGGACACATTTCGCGTAAATTGAGGCACATTTCGAGTAAATTGAGGTACATTTCACGTGTATTTAAAGTTGTCCTAATTTTTACCCAAAATAAAAAATATACTTATCGATGCTAAAACTCTACCAAAACCGTAGTTTCACAATTCTTCTTAAATTTTAGACGGACGGTTCTCACACTACGAAAAACGTATTAACGGTCTTTTTTACAAATCATTAGGTTCCTAGTGTTTTTTTTGCTCAAAAATCAACTTCGCGGAAATTGGGGCATATTTCGCGTAAATTTAGACACATTTTGCGTAAATTTAGGCACCTTTCGCGTAAATTTTTAGTTGTCCTAATTTTTACCCAAAATAAAAAAAATGTTTATTAATGCTAAAACTCTACAAAAACCGTTATAATAAGCTAGTTTCACAATTTTCCTTAAATTTTGGACGGACGGTTTTCACATTACGAAAAACGTATTCGCGATATTTTTTACAAATCATTAGGTTCCTTGTGTTTTTTGCTCAAAAATCAACTTCGCGTAAATTTGGGCACATTTCACGTAAATTGAGGTACATTTCACGTAAATTGAGGCACATTTCACGTAAATTGAGGCACATTTCGCATAAATTTTAAGTTGTCCTTATTTTTTACCCAAAATAAAAAAAAATCTCATCGATGTTAAAACTCTACCAAAACCGTTACAATAACTTAGTTTCACAATTATTTTTAAATTTTTGACGGACGGTTCTCAAATGACGAAAAATGTATTAACGGTATTTTTTAGAAAGCATTAGGTTCATTGTGTTTTTTTTTTGAAATAAAAAGTTCTATTAATCAAAAGCTGATTGATCAGCCAGTACATAGAATTTGATAATCGGAGGGACATGCCCCAACCAATTAGATAAACTAAAATAGTCATATGCTAGCACATGAGATTTTCTATCGTAATTAAAACAACATATATGCATCTCAATTAAGTTAAAGTAGTCATGTGCTATAAAACTGATAATATTACAAAGCAAAGAGTTGTTGTTTAAGGCATCCATTACAACCTGTGAAATAAAGGGAATTAGATTAGCTTCGCTTGCCATGATAATACTAACTTTAATCGCACGACTGCTACAGCTAGCAGTTATAACTTCATCGTTAAAGTCCCTAATCACATCTTTTGTGACAAATCTCTTCTCTTGAACATTAAAGACATCATCTATACCAACGAAAAATATACCGATATTTGGTGAAATCCGTCGTAAGATGGTGGCTCTAATAGGTTTAGAGATCCAAATCGCTTGCATCGCAAAAAACAATTTCATCTCCAACGATGAAAAAAACTATTCTTAATTTTGATTAGAACAGATCTAATAAAATTAAGATACTAAGGTAGAAAATAATTTCTAAATCTAGACCAAAATTGGCCAAGAAAGAAACTTTATTCAAAATTAAAGATAAAAACTATGAAAAATGCTAAAAAACTGAATTTAAGAGATTGGGGAGGTGATTTTTGGCCAAGAATGGCCAAAAACCACCTCCCAAATGAACAAAAAATAAAAACTTACTAGGGTTTGAAAGATTTCTCAAAAAGAGAGAGAGACGGCTAGGGTTTTGTTTTTGATTCTCATTCTATAATCAGTATATTTAATTAGGTCGGTTAGGTTCATTGTGTTTATTTGCTTAAAAATCAACTTCGCGGAAATTTGGGTACATTTCACGTAAATTAAGGCACATTTCGCGTAAATTGAACCATATTTCGCGTAAATTTTAAGTTGTCCAATTTTTTTTACCAACTTTCAATAAAAATTGAGTGATCAAAATAGATAATTATCCTATTTTAACTTATACTACAGGTCAACAAGTTAACTTTTTAGAAAAAATAAAAAAACAATATTACATGGCATATTTATATTGGTTAGAAAAACAAAATAAGTTACTTTGTTTTAAAACAAAGTAACTGTAGCAAAACCCCTGTAATAATTGATTGGAATAATGACTTAAGTAATGGACATTTAATGGAAACAAACTTTTTTAGTGGGAATTATGTACGTGAAATTTTAGAATGACGGCAATTCAATATTTTAAGAGAAAATGTAGATATATTCCAGTAATTAATTATAGCATTAATTTAAGAGTGACACTATTTTTAGAGTATAAATTGACAAATAATCCTTTTATTTATTGTTTTAAAAAACAATAAATATTCCTTTTAAGAGTGACACTATTTTCAGAGTATAAATTTACTAAGATCAGAGCAAAAACTTTTATCTTGACCAAATAATCCTTTTATTTATTGTTTTAAAAAACCTCAACTAACATAAATGGAAAAAAAAATCTCCAAACAATTCAACAAATATTTTAAGTAATTGTATAAGATTCACTTATCAAAAATAATTAAATATCAATTTTGTAAATGAAATAAATATCAAGAACTATTTTAAATTTTTAACTATCCAAAATTGGAGAGTGTGTCGAAGTGAGAGTAGGAAAGGGGGCATTTAATACTTTTTTGTCAAATTTTGGGATGATCTGATACACTTTTACGAAGTTGAGCTTATTTGATACTCCGTGCTAAGTTTAGGGATTTAAGTGGCAATATGCCCCCTCAACTTGTAAGCAATGGGCAATTAACACATAAAGTAACTTTGTGAGCAAAGCAGTACACGAACTTTGTGATTATGGGCAATTTGTCTCATTTTGACAATTTACCCCCTCAATTTGTAAATTAATAGTTCCCTTAATTGACAGTTTGCCCCCTAAACTTGCAAGTTAATTTGCCAAAATGGACTAATTGCCCATAATTGCTAAGTTTGTGTACTGATTTGCCAACAAAATTAATTTATGTGTTAATTGCACATTACTTATAAGTTAAGGGGGCAAATTGTTATTTAAGTTGTATTTTTAACTAGGGGTGTCAAAATGGGTCATGACACGATAACACGATTCGTCTAACTCGTAAGTTTGGCGAATCCGGGTTGAGGCTTAGTGGGTTCGTGTCAAAAACGTGTCAACCCGTTTATGACACGAAATAAATGGGTTGTGTCACGGGTTGACTCGCGAACCCATCTAACCCACCTAACCCGTTTATAAATTCTTTTATTTATAATAATATAAAAATAAAATAGTTATAATTATAAAAAATATATAATAAAATTACTAAATTAATTATATTAATATAAAAATAAATTAATTATATTAATATAAAAATAAATTAATTATATTAAAATTTTACAATTTGAAAATTAATTGATAAATTTGAGGTTAAAATTATATTTATATGATTTAAAAAATTTCTTAAATGTTAAGTTGTTCGTGTTAGTCGTGTCGTGTTAGCCGTGTAATTGTGTTAATCGTGTTACCCATTTATCTTAACGTGTTAATCGTGTCGTGTCACTCGTTTAAAATTCGTGTCGTGTTAGGGTTGAGAATTTTGACACGATTAGTTAAATGGGTCGTGTTCGTGTTGACTCTAATCGTGTCAACAGAGTGGGTCGACACGACACAAACACGACCCGCCAACCCATTTTGACACTCCTATTTTTAACCTTTATTCATAAATATACATAGTTATCCACAAATGAATTCATTGCTTTATATTCTAACACATAGTAAATATCATTTTTAAATTTTAATATCAATATAAAATGCACCAATAAGTTTTTTTTTTTCAAATTCGGGTGCCACATAAATATTTTTAATCAAAAAATCCCTCGTTAAAATAAGGCCAAATGTTGTAAAAAGGCCAAACCTTTCACAAAAGTTTCACAAAAGTCTTGACCTTTCTATTTTGTCGATTTTGGCCAAAAACTGATTATTTTGTTTCACAAAAGTCCTGACCTTTCAATTTTGTCGATTTTGGCCAAAAATGGATTATTTGGTTTCACAAAAGTCCCGACCTTTCAATATTTGGCATGCCACATAGGCGTCACATAGGCAAATTGAAATCAAATTGAGAGTTGGCCACAATTGAAACCAAATAATTTGTTTTTGGCCAAAATCGATAAAATTGAAAGGTCAGAACTTTTGTGAAACTTTTATGAAAGGTTTGGCCTTTTTATAACATTTGGCCTTAAAATAAATTAACATTTAGCAATTAAAATGAAAAGAAGAATAAAGTTTGATCAGTAAAGTAAAAGTAAAACGAAATAATAGGTTGGGTACTAAGAGGATCAATTACCCTGCAAAAAGTGAAGTGAAATCCAATGGCTGTGAAAAACATAGCAGCTTATCCAACGGTCAAGAAAGCACATCCACACCAACATATAGTAGAAACAAGCTCGCTTAATCATTCTCATTTGTTTAAGTAAATATTGTATTTGGGGGTCTCTGAAAACTCTTCGTTTATCAGGAAAAAAAAACTGTTTGTCATCTCTTAGACTGAATCATCGAGCGATGAAGAAGATGACATGCGTTCTTAATCTGCTACACCGTCGACCACCAGAAGTTTCTTGGATCTCATCAACAACCCAACAGCAGACGATCATGAAGTTAATCATCTCCGTTTGTTTCACAGCTGCCAACATTTTATTGCTTCTTCCGTCCGATCACAGGCATAACGTTCCGTCCATCATCTTTGGATCTTCAGTTGTTTTCGCTTTCATCGCTTCGTTCGCCGGGCTGATGATGACCGGAAAAGAAACCAAGCGTATCAAGAATTTATGTTTTTGGTCATCGGTGTTTTCCATGGCGGTGGCCGGCGCCTTGACTTTAGCTTATGGGTTCCTTAGTTTCTTCCCTGTAATCCTAATTAATTAGAGACGAGTGCAGAATGGAACTGAGTGTTGTAACACATTAAATTTTAAGAAAATTAAATAAACTCAGCTTTCTGAATTTCCTCCCTTTAATAGTCGATTTCTATTCTTTGTTTTCTTTCTTGTAGCTTGTAACAAGTTCATTTAAGTTCGTTTAGACTTCTAGTAGCATCTTAAAATGGCTCGAGATGAAATTCAAATAGTTCAAACTCGATTTCGACTTGAATTTTTCGAGCTGAGCTCTAGTTTTTGTCCGAGTGTTGTTTACACCCCTAATAATATTATCAGTACTCCATGAAAATTGAAATGAATAATCACAACGACATATAGAGAAGTAAAACCTATTCAAAATCTTTTCATTTGAATTTTCTCGTTAAGGAACAGCATCATCTACAGGCCATTAAAATGCCATACAAAACGGTATAAAAAGGTAAACAAAAACAAAAACAAGATCAAATAGCATTTATGCATGCATTATTTTTCACTACGTGTTATATCCGTACAAGTTAAGCGAAGAAAAAGCCCATCATCAGGAAGAACGTGGCGACGGCGGCACCAATTCCAATGGAACCAGTGACTCTCTCTTTACGATTCTGCTTCAGAGTTCCAAACCAGACGCTCATCACAAGGAACAAAAACGCCACCGTGTTACTCGCCACAATCATTTTCAGTGGGAGAGCACCATGGCCGGAAGCCGATGAAGTTCCGGCCATGTGAGAGTAAGCGATGAAAGAACCTCCTGCTTGACCTGTAAGTCCTAGAAACACATTCCTCAGATCGGAGATTTTAGTCTCCGCCTCTCTCTTCGTCGCCGGAAACCATTTCATCTCCATCGGAGAACTCGCCATATGATCCATATCTATAACATATTCATCACCTAACTCTTTTTTCCGGCTGGCCATAGCTATGTCCCGAAGAAACTCTTCCTTCGCACTGCTGCCATCAACATCATGAAAAAAATTCGCAATTTCAAAGGCGCCATCCTTGTCGAAACAAAAAATATCCTTCATCTTAGAACCATAATTTTTCGGCAGGTCGTAGAAATCCAAACAAGCTCGAAGCTCTTGTTCGGAGATTTTTCCGTCGCCGTTCGCATCGAAGCGGCTAAAGATCTCACTATAATCAAACTTGACAGGTCTCACGTAAAACAATTTTAGTGACGATTTGACTATTCTTTCAGCAGTGAGCTTGGGTTCTTGATTAAAGAGCCAGATTCTATGATTCAAATCATTTTTCTCCACACCGGCCTGAAGCTCTTCGTGGGAGATTTTTCCATCGCCACTGGCGGCATCAAAGCTCTTGAAAATCTTATCAAAATCAAATCCCTCGTACCTAGATAAATTTTCTTGATTACCGATCCAGAATCCTGTAATAACAATATTTTTTTCCTTGGGCTGATTCTCCGTCGTCATGGTATATTTTGGAGAATGGTGGGAGAAGAAAAATATTGGCTGAACTCGACTACAGTTAACGCCAGCCTTACCAGTTTTTACGTGAGTTATTATAAATACTTGGAAAAAGGGTCAAATATGTCCTCCATGTTTAACCCGAGAAACAAGTTGACCCTTTAAATTTGAAAAGGTGTTAAAATATATTTAACGTTTTTAGAAAAGGTCAAGTAAATTCCTCTCTCTAACACCGTTTGAAAATCTGTCAATCTTCATGGCTTTATGTTTGACCTGCGACTTAAGTATGCCCTTTATATATAAAAATATTCATACCCTTCATTAATGAATTAATAAAAAGGTTCAAATATATCTTTAATGTATGAAAAGTTAAATACGCCTTTTATATATGAATAGGTCCAAATACTCCTTTCATGTTTGAATATCTTCAAATACCACCAGTAAGGGGTTAGCTCGATCGACCAAATTAACCATCAAAATTGATGACTTTTGTTCAGTTTAATTATAAATTTGAGTTTAGTCGATTCAGTTTTTTATTAAAAAAAATATAAATCTTTAATTTTTTGTTCGGTTTGAGATTTAAAATTACCAAAATTAACTGAATAAGCTAAATTTTATTTATTTTTAATTTTTTTTGTTATATTACCAAACATTCGCCTCAATCTAGAAACCCTGAAATCTATTTCAGGAGTGATAGATTGGATTCTGAGACTTGATGAAGTCACTTTCGAGTTTTAATTAATGTTCTATTTAAATTAATATAATGAGACGACCTATTGAAATTTTGGAAAATTTATCTCGTATTAAAGGACATTATTATCACTTGAGATAAGCAATATAATCAAATAGATTTTAAGAAAAATACAATCACTTTCGAGCTCGATTTTGTTTTTAAAGTTTAAAGTTTAAAACTTAATTCAAACTTAACAAAATATCATTGTAAAAGTTCAAGTTCAAACTCGATAGAATAATTGATACTCGAGTTCGATTCGACTTGATATTATAAAGATATTATTGTGTTTATATAATAATAATAATAATAAGGCTTAATGTCTTAAAAAACCCCGACCTTTTAGCCTCTTTTCAATCATACCCTGACGTTGAAAATTTGTCAATTTTACCATATTTTGCATTTTTGTGTTTCAATTGTACCCTGAAAAATTAAATTAACGTCTTTTGCGTTTGGAAATTTGTTTAAAACATTCTCCATGTCTCGCATATATTAATTGTATATTTTAAAAATTTATTTAAATTTAGTTAAATTAATTAAGAATTTAAATTAGTGTTAATTTGATTATGGTTTTTAGTCAGTTTTTAAAAATAAAGGACTTATTTATACTTTTTTGAATAAAAAAGAATTTAATTTCATGTTTAGACTTAATTAATTGAATGATTTCATCATTTAAGTAAAAAAGTTAACAAAAATTAAAATATTGGGGTACAATTGAAAACGGAAAATTCAAAAATGGGTAAAATTGACAAATTTTCAACGTCGGGGTGGAATTGAAAAAAAGTTTAAAGGTGAGGGGTTTTTGAGTAATTAGGCCTAATAATAATAATAATAAAGAATATATTTTTTACTAAAACTCGACTGGGCTCGTGGGCTTATCTAGTGGAGTATATTGATGCTCAAATTCAATTTGAACCTTTTTATACATGAAGAGGCGCATTTGAACATTTTTATACATGAAGGCAATGCTTAAACCACGTGCCAAATATTAAACGCATATTTGAACCAACTAAAGTTCAATAAGCCACGTCAGATTTCACATAAGTAAGAATTAACGGTTTTTAAAATGGTGTTAGAAATTGGAGTTTATTTGAACTATTTTTCAAACGTTAAGTGTTTTATCAATTTTCCAAACATAAAGGGCCAACTCGCTCCTCAGGTAAATATGGAAAGCTCATTTGACCATTTTTCCAAAATACTTGGGATAAGGTACAAAAATAACCATAATGTTTATCCAAAATCTCAATTGACCTTTTATACCTTTCAAATCTCAAATAAGATCCTCATGTTGCCACCCAACTGCAAAAACGACCCTAATATGTTGAAACCTAAAATTTAGGCCTCTGTGTCAGACTAGGTTAAATTTCATAGTTCAAATGAGAGTCATTTTGGCACCTGTTAAATCATTAAGATCATTTCTGTACCTCGGTGCAGCATAAATTTTTTTGAAGGTACCAGTCCCTCCTATCCTAAGGGCGGTCCGCCTATAATTGGAGGTATGTAATTTAGGTGATTTTTTAGCCTAAAGTTATTAAAAATGGACCGACAACCTATACGCATCAGTTTCAGTGATGATGTTAGTCACTTTTAAGCCAAATTTCACCGTTTGCACCTCTAAAATGAGATTTATGATTTGTAATTATTTTTAATAATTTATTTTTTATTTCCTTTTTTAATTCATATTAGAGTTTCAATATTTTAGGTATTTATATGTCAATCTGAGATGTTGGTGAGGTAGTTTTGATTTGTTAAAAACGACTTTGTATATTTTCTAATTTTTGAATATTCAATTGAATTAACGAACGTCTTATATGCCAAATTTTTGGTATTCATACAAATTTAAAAGTTACCTGCTTGAATTAATTTTATTGAGCCATATAAAGTGTTCATTGCAAACAAAGTTCATGCTAGGCTATTTATTCCCTTGTATCACAATTATAAGTGGCAAATTGACCAGTGCTCCATGTCTTAATAATATGCCGATTCAATTCTCTCTTTATGTTATTTATCAAAACCAAATCTCTATTTATTTTTCCTTTCAAAAAATTATCTTCTTTGAAGTTGATTTTTATTTTTCTTTATCATATAAACTATTTATTAATGATCAATTCAGTTATAATTAATAGTGTCAATAGTTGAACTATACCGACATTAAGTGTAAATTACGAGAAATTCTTAGGTGAACCTAGTTCGCCACGTAGGATTATGAACCGTCCATTAAATATATGATACATGGCGTAATTAAATGTCATAACCAATCATAAAATAGTATTTAATTCTAATTAAAAGATCACTAATTAATATTATATTTATTAATTGACTATAATATTTAATTACGCCACGTATCATATATTTAATGGATGGTTCATAATTCTACGTGGCGAACTAGGTTCACAAAAGTATTTCTCGTAAATTACTATTTAAATTTTTAAAAGGTACGTCTTTATCCATATATATATGGCAACTAAAATTTTTGAAAAAAAATATTATCATTTTTTTAATCCAATAACATATTGTTTTTCTTCTCTTTTTCCTTTTTATTTAGAATAATTTTAACTAATTAAATAATAAAAATATCAAATAATATTGTTTTTAACTCTACAAAATTTTGGAAAGAAAAATCCAAATCTATTAAAAATTAATATATATTTATAAATAAATCTTATAAAACTTTATGCGGGACATTTTTTGGTATTTTTGAAAAGTCTTATCAATATTATTGAGGTCTAGGAATTATTCTTTTTTTTTATAAAAATATTGAGAATGATAAAAACATATAATATTATTTATTGTCAATGCTTATGTCGCTGTTGTATTAATTGAGTATCATTAAAATAGTTTGATGGAGAATATTTTTAAACTGAACATCATAGGAGCAAGCAACCGCGTTTTAGTTGCAAATTAAGCTTTAAAATGTACATAATTCTCACTATGATTGTAATAAAAAGAAAAATGAAAGTCAAATTTGGTGGTTAAGGAAAATTTTAAAATAATGCATAGAGCCTTGTTTTATTTTGAGAATCCATGAAAAATCATATCACTATCATTATAGAGCCTTGTTTTACACAAATTAATAAGGCTTAAATGCACTAAAAATCATCAACTTTCGTTTGTTTTTGGTATTTAACATAATCTTTTAATTTTAACATATTTAACATGAACTTTTCAATTTTTTGCAATTAACACCACATGTGTTTTTCTTTAAAAAATTGTGTCATTTTACATCCAAAACGGCGTCGTTTTAATGTAAAACGGTGCCGTTTTACGTCCAAAACGGTGCCGGTGTCTTTAATTGTAAAATTTTAAAAGTTCATGTACTTTTTTACCAAAATTAAAGATTATGTTAAATACTAAAAACACGTGAAAGTTGGTGATTTTTGGTACATTTAAGCCAATTAATAATGTATATAGTGTTAGACTAAAAATAGTCTAAAATGACAAGGAAATAACAGTTACCTTGTTATTCCAGTTGTTTAATTGTATTTAAATTATATTAATTATCAAATAAAATACTCCCTTTATTATAATTGTTTTTTTAATAACCGGGGAGGAGGAACGCTTGTGGGAAAATATGAATCCACAACTTTAACATTTGCTGCCCAGCGCTTATACCGTTTAAGGTTGGTTTATCATAAATTTTTAGTTAAGATAGACTAAAGGCTTAATCAGCACCAAAAAAACCCCACATTTTAGTCCTTTTTTAGTTGCACTATGACGTTGCAATTTTGTCAGCTGCACCCTAATTCGCACCTTTCGGTTTCAATTCCACCCTCAAAATCAAATTGGACTCTTTTTCACTTGGGAAAAATTCATAAAAACCCTTATAAAGTACTTGTTTGAACTTTTTTCCACACAAAAAGTTAAAAATAGATGACTTATTTTAACTTTTTTCAAATGGAGAAGAGATCAATTTAGTATTTGAAGGTGGAATTAAAAACTAAAGGTGCGAATTAGGGTGCCGCTGACAAAATTGCAACGTCATGTTACATTTGAAAAGGGGCTAAAAGGTGGGTTTTTTTTGTGATTAAGTTTAGACTAAATGATCATTTAAAAGTTTCAATTTGCCCCTTAAATTTATTTATGTTTTCAATTTTTTGATTAAGCTTAATTAGTTAAATTGATATTAGCTGAGAAAATAATAAAAACAAAATGAAAGTATATCTTGTATATTGCTCCATTTCTCATGAGCATTTTGCTCATCTCTTCTAAATGGAGCTTCAACTGAAGAAGAATGAATTTGGCAATCCAAAACTCAAACTCTCAACGCAAAACCAAAACAATATAATGAAACGCATAATCTCAGTCTGCTTTGCATCTGCCAATCTTTTATTTCTTCTTCCCCGCAACGGCGATGGAGTTCCGTCCATCTTCAACAGATCAATCTTCCATGTCTTTAGAGCTTTACTGGTTTTAGGGTTCAGTGCTTCCTTTATTGCGGTGGCGTTGGAGAAAGAAATAAGCAAGTTTATCCGCCAAATTTGCTGGTATTCTTCGGTGATTTCCATGGCTCTAGCTGCCTCACTTCTTGCTTTTGCAGGTTTCAGTTGGGTCTCTCAAGTTACGCAGTTTGGAATTACAAGATAGAAAATGTGATCATGTTTTATTAGCACTGTATACCTTTTCAGAAAATAAATGCTTCTTTTTAATTCAATTTTCGTTTCTCTCTTTCAAGATTTCATACTTCGTTTGCCCCCCTTTTTTTATCCTCAAAGAGTTAGAATTTTCATCAGTCAATCATAGAGGAAAATCCTCTAAATATAAGACTAACAATCACAGTTTAATCATAATATCATCTTGAAGCGTTGCTGCAAATTGGCCATAATGGTGCTAGAATCGCTCACCACCATAACCCGACGAGTATGACAATCTCGAGCAATTCTGAGGCCATAACTAATCACCTTTGCTTCGCCTTGCACAACATGACCAACCGCTGGATAGCGATTCCGAATCACCAATCCCACAGCTGCCTAGTCCAAACGGAGTGCCAAATCAGAGTTAATCTTACAGCAGCTCTGAAGAGGCTGCTTCCACTGAACAGCAGCAATAGAACTACGCCCCCGCTGCCCAAATTTCTGCTGCTGTGCGCAGACAGCCAGAAGCACCTGCATATCATCCTTTTCCTGATATAAAATTAAGGCATTTCTAGCACACTAAATCTTCCATAGTAACAACACAAAAGAGCAAAATCTGTTCGAATGAATGCAGCTGATCCAAGTTGAGATGTTCATTTCCAAGATTCCCATAGCTATTAGCTAGGAGCTTTTTAAGAATTAGTTGATGGAAAATAAAATTCGGATTTCGAGTTTTCTTATCATATCATCTATAATAAAGTTGTCCGTTTCTATTTTCGTACTAGTTAATTCTCTTGCATTAAGCTTCATTCAACTAGCAGGAGTAAATAATCATGTCTTACGAGGAGCCCTATGTCTGCTTTTAGTTCACAAGCTATGTAATATGGAATGAAAATACTGAAACGGAATATATAAAAATGAAAAAAAAAAAACGAAAAATGATAGTTTTTCACCCGCGAGTCAACTTCTTTCAAGGGTCTCGGGAGGCCTACAGTTCTTGAATCTTTCTTACAATCATGTTTCAGGAAAGATTGCAACTTTCTTGATGATTCTTAGTTTATTAGCGTTGGATATTTTCTATAATGATTTTGAAGGTATCTGCTGCCAATTGAAGGAATTTTCAAGAATGAAAATGCAATATTAATAGTCGAAACAAGATATTAAGCAGAGGCACAAGTGATTTTAGCATCAAATATGATTGAGATTTCAGAGTTTACAGGAGTAGTACCATTAATACTTGCTTATTTCTTTAATTTTCATGAAAGATGAGAAAAGATTCAATATCATGCGGTTATGAGAAAGCTAATTTATTGAGATTATCTTATCAAAATTTATTTATAGTCCCAATTGAATTTTTCTTCCGATAATTTAATTGGTTCATGTGGATGGGTCTGTATAAACGAATTCTTGAACAAGATGGACTTGTATTGCAGTAAAGTGCTTAATCTTATGCGTCGATGATTATGGAAAATATTTCAGTCCATGCGTAGGGCCTGTTTGCATACTTAGTGTTCTTGATGAATCCATGTATAAGTATATATTAAATATTTCAACTTAAGCGACTAGAATTAGACACAATAACACATCATTAATAATAGTTATAGTTCATCCAACACATTCTAGGGCCTAGTCGGAATTTAATTAAACCAAAGTTGAAAAATAAAATATAACATATGATAACAGTTTCTTAACAGAATGCAGCGATTGACTAGTCCTTCAGCTTGGCATACTGGATAAATCTTACCTAGCCTCGACCTTTACTTCTTTTGTAGACCAGACCAGTTTGAAGCAAGTAGGAAATAATTTGTAAGATGTCCTAACTCTTGATTGATTGGATCGATGAATAAAGTATGGACCGGAGCAAGGTAAGAAATTCCCGACCGATAATGATGGAAAGGGGATGCTTCATACATAGACTGCAAATATTGATGGATTTCAATTGGTGTTCTGTGTAAGAAACAACTCTCCAGGCTGCCATTTTTTTCTGATTCTTGACCCTGAAATCACATTCTGCTGGCCAAACTTCGATTCCAGATTATAGATTCTACAAACATCAAACATAGCCAAATCTCTTTTACTCTCATCACCTGCAGGCTAACAACCTTCCAGAATCTCACCAACCCTTTTCGAAATAGCTGTTGCACGGAAACTTGGACGAGTCCTACATTTACGTTTTGTTTCTGTTTATGAAACGCTTCTAAAACTCCCGAAACTTCATATTGCCAACATATTTTTGGAGAAGACAAAATACCATTTTCACCATTTTCCGTTTCAGCGACTCTCATTTCAACATTTCTTGTTTCAGCGCTTCTGTCTCCATATGAACATGTCTACATATGTGAGACGATGATCAGGAATGATGTCTCTTCTTGCATAGAGACCTAGATAGACAAACAAAGAAAATGAAAAGCCACACATATCTTACAGAGCTCAGAACATCTTTATTGTTTACGGATCATCATGATTCGCATAATAGATCATGATTTCTCCTCGTTCCGTGCTTAATAGCCAAGGATGATTTGCCCATGCACAATCACATGATTGTGCTCATACTCATATTAACTCATCACATAATTTTGACGGGGATACTAATCATCCCCATCATCAGAATAAACACCACCACCGCAGTGGCGATACTGATCGATCCCATGATTCTATCTGCAGCCACCGGCTTCTTGCCGCGAAGCAAGAAGCTGAGTAAGAGTAGCAGAAAAGCCAGAGCATTAGCCGCCACAAGTATCTGTTGTTGGTGACTTGGTGTATAAGCAATCAAAGAAATAGCTGCCTGACCTGTAATTCCCAAGAACAAATCTCTCAGCTTTGAAATATTTGAGTACTCATCAGAATCTGGTGGCAACAGAATATTCAGTTGGTTTATATCTATAATGATATGATCCACTTCTTCAGGCTTTTGCATATTCTTGAATATCAGATTCAGAAGTGGAATAGAGAGATCAAAGGAGTCCATTTTCTTGAGATTTTGAAAGAAACTATCTTCTTTGCTATCAGAAACTTGGAGAATTTCTGAAATCTCGACCTTGTTATATTCTTCATCGAATTGAAAGAACTTTTTGATCTTGCTGTCATCGACACGGATGCCATAGCAGCTGCGTAAGCACGTGACAAGCTCCGCGGCGGAGAGCTTACCATCACCATCTTCATCAAAGTGTTTGAAAGCCTTCTTGACCATATTTTTCCTCCATTCAATCTCAATAAGTGAGTTGGATGTTGTGTTCATGGTCATGGCTGTGTTTTTCTGACAGAGCTTTGTTTTCCTTTTGATAAGAGTTTAATTTGGCTGAGAGCAGAATTTACCCTTAAATATTCTACTAAATATGATTAGGCCACTTGTTTTACACGAAAACGGTGCGAAATGATATTTTTTATCAACGTATTTTATAAATATAAAGTTTTGAAGTTTTAATCACTCTTCCGAAACTGAAACGAAACTCTGAAACGTAAAACTCGATAAATTTCCGTGCAACATAGAGAGCTACGTTAAACGCTTACTAATTAACTCAAAATCGAGCACACCGGATTCACTATGTGTTAAAACTCTCTTAAATTAATGTTACAATTAAGTGATAATTAAAGTAAATTCTGATTCCATTTAAGTATTTTTATGAAGGAGACAGCATGCCTTCCTAGAAATTGCTAATTAGTAATTTCTGATTTGACATGAAAAAACTGAAAGACAAAAGAAACAAGACAACACAAAAGACACCGTTACTCCAATATTTTGTTTCATTGAAAATCAAAATTCAGAATCTATGCTTAGTTGGTCTAAGGTAAATGTCTTTTTCTTAAATGTATATATAACAAATTAATCTTGGACATTTCAAGAAAATTGGTCTAATTAAATAAAATTTTTTCCCTATATTCTGATAGAGACATGAAGGAGTTTCCAAGAAGTTAGTTCCAAAAATGGATTATAACTTAATTTAATGATTAAAAAACCTTATTCTTTCATTAATTTGTTTTTCAATGGATCTTCAACAGAAGAAGATGTTCTGTAATTCAATTAGTACACTCTCCAAGTCTAGAGTCATGTTCATTAAAGTGAAAATCAACTATCGACTGGTTTGAATTAATTTCAGTTTGAAATATTACAAATTCATATAAAATCCGCATCGGTTTGAATAAAATGCACAACCAAAATAACTAGCTAAAAAAATAAAACACGTCCTTAGTGATTCGAGATGACTTTGAACTAATGGACAGAACAATTGGCAAGTCAATATATGAAAAAAATTTAATGCTTTTGCTGATATCAAACACTAATTCACACCATACTAACATTGCTTCAAAGATTAATCTAAACAAATTTTATTCAAATGTAAAATCAGTCTCTACTATGCTACTTTTTTACTGCGTCTTTCGGCATTTCCTGCTGCGTTTCTTGCCTCTTCCATGCCTATAATAGCCAGATGATGAATCAAAATCTGACTCAGAACTACCAGATTCTTTGTCTAATGATCCAAAAACGGTTCTTTGACTTGGGTTTCTTCTGTTGCTTGAGATTCTGCTGCAAATTTCTCCAATACCTTAAGCCGCCAAGGCCAATGAATTTGAAGAAGTTGATAGAAAACTTTGTGTTATCAGGATCATCTTTCGGGAAAAGAGATTGGAATGAATCTTGCGTAGCCAGATCTTCAAGTCTCTCGTTCAATTTCTGGATACAAGATGCTCTATCAATTCCTGAAACAAAATCTTGATAAATATCTGTGATGAAGTCGTGTCATGTTCAGTTATATGAATATAAGAAAACACATGCCAAGAAATTGCATCAGCGGCAAGTAAATGAGCGAAAAATACTGCTATGTTTTGTAAATTGTTTGTTTCTAGCCTATGAACTATAGAGTATTATTGCTGAACGAAACATTGTTCGAAGCTATCCTGATATGATTTGCTAATGGTGCAAAATCTATGAGCCAGTAAACCATAATACCTGAGGTAAGTTTTTGACTGACTACAACATTCCAAAATCATAATACACAACTCGATTTCCTGTCCTAGTTTTAGCCTAATTAAGTTTATGACCAGCCTCTTCAAAATAGACACATGACTCGAGTATTAGGTATATTGTCCTTCTAAGATTGATGAGGTCAATTTCAGTTTCATCTTTGATTTTCACTTGCTCTTCTTCTTGTTCCTGACACTCTTCATTGCCTTGGTTATCAGAATCAGAATCACCAAGAATGTTTTTCTTCAGTATATCATAATGCTTCTCGTTCTCAATAAAATCAGGATCCGACTTGAAAAAATCAAGTGAACCTCATGATCCATCTCATCCTGAAAAGATATCTCATGTGTTACCTGATTTTCAAATTCAACAAGGTCGAGTTCACGACGAACAGCAGGTACCCCTGAAATTTACCCTTCCTAACAGCAAAAAGCTTCTCAACCAAAAACTGAACTCTCTTATCAATCTCTCCATGATAAAGAATCGCACGAAATTGGTCAAAAACAAAATTTGGTAGTTCGGCCCGATATTGACCAAAACAAATTCAGTTAGGTTCTAACGTAAACCAAATAGAATTGGCCAGTTCGGCTCAATTTGAAAATTACGACTTTTTTAGAATTTTAGTTTGATTTGATTTAAAAGGAAAAAAAATCAGTTCAGTTTGAACTAAATGCACATTTGCGAGTGATAATTTAAATAGATTAGATGGATATAAATTAAATAAATACTATGTAAACTTGATTATTTATAAAAATGAAATAATCTAGTAGATCTCACAAAATGAAACATTTTCATTAACATCTTTACTGTAAGTTGTCCTCAGATAGGTTTATTTCTTTTATGTTAAGATAATTTGCCATAACTATCTGATAAATTTTAATTCAGGTAAGAATATGGATACATTGCTTAAAAACTGAAAATTTTAGATATCAGACAGTTGATGCTCTTAGTTATCAAAAAGTGGCTTTTTCATTCCACAAATTGGATAATGGCAGCAATCGTTTCTTTTTCTTTTTCGCCTTAAAACCGTATTGAGAAACATCAGATGAGCCAAAAATTTCAAACCCGCATAAGGGTTGTCATAAATAATAATAAGCTGAATATTAAATTCCTTTGTTAAAATGATACTAGCGCGTGGATTCTGTCGCGTAATATAATTGAAACCGGGAAGATGAAGATTGAATATGCAGGTCAGTTGTAGCATTATTAAGAAAGCATAAGTCATCAAAT
The DNA here is from genome assembly GCF_937616625.2 of Mercurialis annua. Taxonomy (NCBI): domain Eukaryota; kingdom Viridiplantae; phylum Streptophyta; class Magnoliopsida; order Malpighiales; family Euphorbiaceae; genus Mercurialis; species Mercurialis annua. The sequence goes on along the minus strand of NC_065570.1, from coordinate 47,721,568 downwards.
GTTTCAAGTTGCCTGTAGAGTATTGTATGACTTGGTCCTCATCAATCATCCAGTTAAAAGTAGAATCATTTTGTATAGACAGACAAAAATAATACCCATTCAATGATTTTGGATGTTTCTGACCCTTATCAAACTTTGGAGCAAAGGAATTAAAGAGCCCCTTCTGCTTCAATTTTTCCTCAAGATCAGCTCTTACTTTTAACATTTCCTTACTTTGGACACCAACTTGGTCCGTCTGCCATTTTTCAGAGATAAATTAGTCACGTCAGCAGTACTACTATCAACTATAGCAGCAGCAGAAAAAAATGTAACAGCATTAATATGCGCTTGGGAATTCCAATTTCAAAATCTCGAGTTCCAGTTGCCTGCATTTCATTGACCTCACCTTACGCTTCAATTTTTTTCCTTTAGTTGGATCCGTCAAAGACTCCATTTTAACCAGCTCAGATGTGCTGCAAGGCTGTAATAATAAAAGGAAATTTAGAAATCGGTACATGACATCAACGAGAAAGGTAAAAAAGAATAACATTTTCTACCACCTCTGCTGCTTCTTTTGCATCAGCTTCAGCTAATGTAAAAGCAGAACCGTAATCTTTTGTGACAGATTCAGCTTGGAATGCAGGCAGAGAGTTTTCAGTAACTTTATCTCCTCCTGTCTCATCCACATCGCTTTTCTTCAGAAACTCCTCAATTTCAGATGGAAGATCTCTCCATCAAGCGGTTTTATCTATGGAATAAAACAAAGTACTTGAGTAATAATATGAAAGAGATCACATGAAATGAATAATTGCAGTTCATCGTTAGAAACACAACAATTTATCATTTTTTCGTGATGCAACCATGAGATTTTACTTTCACATAGAAACAATTACTTCAACCAAAATGAACAGAAAAATAGATTCAAAAGTATTTTTAGGATGAGCCAATAATGACTAACTTTTAGGATGACCTTTACTAAGCTAGCATTTCCAACTATAATTATTCACGAGATGTCCCCTACTAGAATTAATTCAAGTAACATAGTATCTCGTGACTATAAGCTGGGAAGTTAGAACTAAAAAGGAGAACATTACTACAGTACATGCCAATTATTCCACACCCATGAAGAATTTAAAGCTGTTCAGGTGCATCATTTAGCTCAGAAAACAAACCTACAAGCTCTGGCGCGGAGCTGTACCCAAAAAATTAGACAATAAAGTTTGCTCAACCACCATAGTTGGATCAAAATTAAACTAGAGAAATTCCAAATAGATTTGAACAAGTTAGGTGCTTCTCTATAAAGCATTTGCAGACACACTGTCATTTCTTCAAATTTCATTTATAAGACTTCATACAAGCACACAAGGATTAGATGACTCGGGACATTGAAGCAGGCTAAGCAAATATATAGTAAGTAAAAAGGTTCATTGATATTCACTTAGCACGTAGTCCAAGCTACAATAAAACTAAATAAAAGCATAGTTGAAGATTGCAACTTAATTCATTTTCATGAATTAACAAATCAAGCAAATAATTGATCATTATTAGTTTAGCTAAGCTAACACTAAGGTTTATCAATGAAAAAGTTCACAAAGCAAACTATTAAAGAGACTACAAGCTATCGAAGAAAGCAGCATATTAGAGGATTAGAAGTTGCTGGAAGTCCCAAAAAGACAAAAGCTTCTAACTCCCAAACCACATTGATCTAGCTGTTTGTTCAGTAAAACTAACCTCTAACAAATGAACCAACACCCTCATGTAGTGTGATTAAAGTGACCTGTAACATCAAATGATTTCAACAAACTACTTACTCGAAACAATTTGAGCTTGGTTTTCCGAAAAGATGAGCTTCAAAAATTCTGAACTGGAAAATAGTTGAAACTAAAATTTGGCTTACTTTTTGCAGCAAGTTGAGTATCTAGAGCAGAATCATCACCGTCATCTTCATCTTCTATATCATCACCATCATCATCGTTGTCATTGGCATTAATATCCTGTAAGCAGTATCACTAGCTTGCTCAAGTATATAAGGAATTCATGGGGTAAATCAAATCAAAAAGAATCAAAACCTCATAGTGAAAAACAGGTTGCACTTCAAGGTGTCCTGTAATAAAACCTGTTGTTGCTGATACCTTCTTCTCCGTTCCTTCTTCTCTATCGTCACTTGAATCCACATCATCATCATTAATAACCAAGGGAATAGCATCCCGCTGCTTGTGAACTGCAGTCATCTAAGAAAAAAAAAATCAACACATTTAAAGAAAAATAAATGAACCCTTTCTGACTTCTCTTTCCTTTTTTGTTTTTATTTTTTCTTCGTTAGCTATCTGTTGTTAAAGCTTGGGAATGCAGTAAGACTATTGCTATGTTTGGCATTTCTTCAAGTCTGTTTCAGTTTCAACTCATGAAATCCTGAAGAAATAAATCTGAAACACATTTCAACTTTTCTTGGCAGATGCAATGCAATAACGAAAAAATGCAATGATATGGCAGAACTTCGTAACTGTTATTATCTGAATCGTTCTGTTTTAGCAAAATCATGTACAAAAAGGCCATAAACAGGCACAAGAAGCTACAGAAAATAAAAAGATGGTATCAGGCGAAGGAAAAGCCCGCCATTAACAGGAAAGAAACAACCGCAACACCAATTCCAATCAGTTTAATGATTCTCTCTGTACGTATCTGCTTCCGAGCTCCAAACCAGAAGCTCATCACGAGAAAGAAGAAGGCGAGCGCGTTACTCGCCACTGTAATTTTCAGTGGCAAAGTAAGGTGACCTGCAGCCGATGAAGCTCCGGCCATGCTAGAGTTAGGGTTGAGAGTAAATGCTGCTTGACCTGTAAGTGCCAGAAATGTACTCCTCAGATTATTGTTATCCGGATCGCTCTTCGTCACCCGAAACCATTTCATCTCCATCGCAAGATTCGCCATATGCTTCATACCGACAACAAATTCGTCACCCTTCTCTTTTTTGCAGATGGCTAAAGCCAAGTCCATAAGAAACTCTTTCTTGCCATTGCTGCCATCAACATCTTGGAAAATTTTAGCAATTTCAATGGTGCCGTCGTTCTTGTCAAAACGAAAAATATCTTTCATCTTAAAAAGATAGTTTTTGGGCAGGTTGTAGAACTCAAAACAGGATCGAAGCTCTTCTTTGGAGATTCTTCCGTCGCCGTCTGCATCAAAGCGGCTGAAGATCTCATTATATTCAGGCGCGACAGTGTCCATAGTACTCAAGGCCTCAAGCTCTTCATCGGAGATTACTTCGACATTACGGCGCTCCATGGCCACAACCTTGTCACATATCTCCCTCGTAGTCATAATCTTATCATGTGACGGTGTGAAATTTCTTACAGCAGTGAGGTCGAGTTCTTGATTAACAGACGAGCTGGGAGTTGTATTCAAATGGATGACGTGGGAATCATCCATTTCCTTACTACCGGCCTGAAGCTCTTCATCGGAAATTTTTATACCGGCATTACAGCGCTCCAAAACCTTCTTATAGCTCTTCATCGGAAGTTGTAATACTAATATTTTGTTTTTCTTTGGGCTGCTTCTCCGTCGTCTAGATAGTGTTTTGGAGAAGGTTGGAAGAAGAAAATATTTGGTAAATGCAAACAACAGATCTCGCCGGCCTCATTAAATGGTCCCTGTACTTTAAACTTTTTATTTATCAGGTCCCTCTTTTAAAGTTTGATATTCAATAGATCCCTAAATTATTCGTTTTTTATTTAGTTTATTATCGGACAAAAATTGTGAATGTATGGTTCAATCACTGTTAAATACTAATTCACAATTGATAAACGCGCTTGCGCTTGAATTTAATTTTTTAGTCGAAGTATGAAAAATAGACCTTATAAAATACTTGCGCCTACGGGTGAGTTCGGTTCGATACGGTTCGGTGTAAATTTTCTAAATCAAACTAAACCGCCCTAATAAAATTCAAAATCAAAATTTCAGTACTTTAGTTTGACTTACGGTTTTTTAGTTTGATGTACCGAAATTTCAGTACTTTGGTTAGGACTGAACTATAAAACACAAACCTGGAAGATCGCACACTTGGCTAATTCGTCAAAGCCTAGGAAGTTTCTTGCAATAGATGAATGCATAATCCATCAAAAAAATTAATTTTTTTTATTTATTTAATCTCTTTTAAAAATTTATAATTCAAAAGTTTCATATACTAATTGATTTAATAGATTCTTTTATGGACAGAAGTTGTTAGCGTATAACTCAATTTTTTTTTTGATGAATGCGTATAACTCAATTACCATTAAGTGATTAATAATTTTCACGTCAAAAATAATAAAAGTCCGTCATACTTTTAAATTTATATTCGATCTCACACGCGTTTTATGGCGAAGGTAATGCACTCTTTTTTTTGAAAAAAAATTAAAATTCAAATTATATACAAAGATTAGAAGAAGACAATTTAAAAAAAAAAACAAACAAATAAAATTTTATAAATACATGGATGTAAAGATGAATTTAGACTAAAATTTAATGTTAAAGATGGAATTAGGTATTGGATGAATTGGTCAAGACCGGCACATTGATAATGGATTATTTTACCCTTCAACTAGACACTAAAGGTTAAAACTATCATTAAAAGGAGATATTTTTTAAGGGAACATTATAAGTGCAATCAGCCGCGTTTTGGATGCAAACTATGCTTAAAATTTTATGGGATACTGTACACAAATAATGTTTACCTAAATTTTCAATGGACTCCTTTATGTTTTTCATATTTCAATTAGAACCATTTTATTGCCATCAAAGTGAAAAAATGACCCTAAAATCTTAAAAACCTAAAATTTAGGTCACTCTGATAGACGTTTGCACCTTTCAAATTATTAATATCATTTTTGCGTCGCGCTGGTAACATTAAGGTCAATTGTATAAATTTATGATGATTTATATCAATTTTTAAAAAAAACTTTTATTAGAAATTTATCATATAAATATTCTTCCAATCAAATAACTTTTTTTAGATTTTTCACCTTTATTATTTTTATTCCATTTAGTGCCTGCAAAATTAGGTGTGAGCAAACATCGAATGGATCGGAAAAAGTAGTTAATATAGTTTGATTTGGTTTAGAATTTATAAAAAAAAATTCAATTCTCAGTTTCGATATGGTTTTAGAGCTCAGTTCACCAAACTGAACCCAAAGAACAAACTTTTATACACGTAATTTTGGTATATTATTTAATGTTATAAAAAGAGTAAATAATCATTCTTCTCCATAAATTCAATAAATAATAATAATTTTTTATTTAATATAAATTAATCGCCTCCGACTCCGCCGCCACCCTCTTCCAAACGGCCACCTAATTTCTCCTACTCTGCTTCCGACCCGTCATTTGTCTTCCTCAAGACGAACTAGTCGTCTTCCATGGAAAACGAGAGCTAGATCTGGTTCGTTTTTCAACCGGCGAAGACCCGATGATTTTTTTTATTAAAATTAAAATTTTTAATAATATATTTAGTTTAAATTTAATTAAATTTATTAAGATTTTAAATTAATTAAAACTTTAAATTAATTTTTTAAAGATGAAGGACCTATTTGAATTTTTTTTCAAGTGGAAAAGAGTGTAATTCTAATCCGAGTTTTATGTTTTTGAATGATTTTGTCCCTGAATTAAAAAAAAACTTATCTAAAATTAATGTTTGAAGGTGCAATTAATACCTAAAGGTGTGGATTTATGTTCAATTAGTGATTTTACAGCATATAAGTGAAATTGAAAAAAACATCTACTTTCCTTTTAAAGCATCTAAATTTAAAAGGAAAGTAGATGTTTTATATTGGAACAAAGGATCAATTTACCCCCTCACCTTGGCACAAATTATTAAATAAATCATTTTTTTGGACAAACGTATCCTCGAACTTGGCAAAAAAGATCACGTCGCACCTCTCTGAGAGAATGAAACACACTCTCCGGTTTTGAATGGTAAAAAGTTTAAAATAATATAAAATATTATTTTTAGTTTCTGGTTTAATACTTAATAATTTTTAAATCTCAATTTTACCCTTTGTATTTTAAAACATCAAAAATCAATTTATTATTTAAACTAAAATTGAGACTTTGAGGGGGTGAATTGATCCTTTGTTCTTTTATATTGATTCATTTTTAATGGACATTTTTTGTCATCTCCTCCAAATGAAGAACAACAGGAAGATGGAATTCTTTCTTTCAGTTGACAATCCGAAATCCATAGCATATTTTACATCCAAAATCCAACTGCAGAATACTATAATGAAACACATAATCTCAATCTGCTTTGCATCTGCCAATCTGTTATTGCTTCTTCCTCGCGACGGGGATCGAGTTCCGTTCATCTTCAACAGATCCTGCTTCCATGTTTTCAGAGCTTTACTGGTTTTAGGGTTCAGTGCTTCCTTTATTGCGGTGCTGTTGGAGAAAGAAATAAGCAGGTTTATTCGGCAAATTTGCTGGTATTCTTCGGTGATTTCCATGGCTCTAGCTGCCTCAATTCTTGCTTTTGCAGGTTTCAATTGGGTCTCTAATGAAGGAGCAAGTGCATGGATGATCATTTAATATTAGCACTCTACCTTTTCAGAAAATAAATGCCTCCATTTAATTCAATTTTCGTTTCTCTGTTTTAAGATTTCAAACTTTATTTTCTGTGCCTTAGGTAGAATTTCATTAATCATAATACAGTATCATCTTGAAGCGTTAATGCCCATTTTGCTATATTATGAGCAACTTGATTACAAATTCTCTTTAAGACCAAGAGACCAAATCAAGAATATGTTCATAAATAAGGCAATTGTGGGATAAACCCACTAAGTCTTGCTGCAAATTGCCCATAATGGTGCTAGAATCGCTCACCACCATAACCCCACGAATATGACAATCTCTAGCAATTGCGAGCCGTAAAGAATCGCCTTTGCTTCACCTTGCACAACATCACCAACTGCTGGAGTCTTGCTCCCTGCAAAAACTAAAACCCGACGATATGATCCCAAATCGCCAATCCCAGAGCTGCCTAGGCGGAACTGAGTGCCAAATAAGAGTTAATCTTACAGCAGGTCTGAGGAGGCTGCTGCCACTGAACAGCAGCAGTAGAACTACGCCCCTGCTGTCCAGATTTCTGCTGCTGTGCGCAGACAGCTAGAAGCAGCGCACCACGTACGCTGCAGAAGCACCTGCGCGTCATCCATTTTCTGATAAAATGTTAAAGGCATTTCTAGCAAACTAGATCTGCCATAGTAACGCCACAAAAAGAGAAAAATCTGTTCGAGATAAAGCTGAATGGATGCAGCTGATCCAGGTTGAGATGTTCGGCTAGGAGCATTTGTTCCATCCACATTCCCATTGTTTATAGCTAATAGCTAGGTGCTTTTTAATTAGTTGATCTCAAAAAAATTGAAATTTTGTATTTTCTTATCATATTGTCTATAATCAAGGGGTCCATTTCTGTTTTCGTACTACTGAATCTGCCTGTATTAAGCAACATTCAACTAGCAGGAGTGAGAAATCATGTCTTACGAGGAGCCCTATGTCTGCTTTTAGTTCACAAGCTATGTAATATGGAATGAAAATACAGAAACGGAAATATAAAAATGAAAAAAAAAAGCGAAAAATGATGGTTTTTCAGTCGGAGTCAACTTCTTTCAAGGGTCTATTATTTCCTCTTCAAGGACATCGGGAGGCCTACAGTTCTTGAATCTTTCCTACAATCATGTTTCAGGAAAGATTGCAAGTTTCTTGATGATTCTTAGTTTATTAGCGTTGGATATTATCTATAAAGATTTTGAAGGTATCTGCTGCCAATTGAGGGAATTTTCAAGAATGAAAATGCAACATTAATTGTGGAAACAAGATATTAACTCGAAATCGAGCAAACCGGATTCACAACGTGTTAAAACTCTCTTAGATTAATGTTACAATTAAATGCACATTTACAATGGATAATTTAAATAAATTAGATGGATATAAATTAAAGGGGTAATGTCATAAAAATCCACCAATATTACACGTTTTTTCATTTTAATCATGCTGATTAAAAATCGTCATTTTCATACATTACCAACTTTTCTCAAATCCATACACCATTCAAAAATCCGGCAAAAATTGTTAACGTGCCACTATCTGGATCGTTATGACATGTCACTATCCGGTTGCCAACTCTGTAATTTTCACCGGAAATTTGAACGGTGTATGCATTTGATAAAAATTGGTAGTTCGTGTATGAAAATGACGATTTTTAAACGGCGTAATTAAAATGAAAAAAAGTTTAAAGTTGGTGAATTTTTATGACATTAATCTAAATTAAATAAATAGTTTATGTAAACTTGATCATTTATAAAAATGAAATTATCTAATAGATATCACAAAAAGAAAATTTTTATAAGTATCTTTTTTGTAAGTTGTCCTCATATATGATGAGATAATTTGCCCTATCTATCTGATAATTATTAATTCGGGTAAGAATATGAATACACTACTTAAAAACTGAAAATTCGAGATATCAGATAGTTGTTGCTCTTAAATATCAAAAAGCAGTTTTTTCATTCCACAAATTGGATAATGGTAGCAATCGTTTCTTTTTCTTTTTCGCCTTAAAGCCGTATTGAGAAACAACAGATGAGCCAAAATTTTCAAGCCAAAATTTTCAAACCCGCATTCGGGTTGTCATAAATAATAATAAGCTGAATCTTCAATTCCTTTGTTAAAATGATATTAGCACATGGATTCTGTCGCTTAATATAATTGAAACCAGGAAGATGAAGATCGAATATGCAGGTCAGCCGTAGCATTATTAGTGCAACGACTTGAATGCCATATGATCCAGCGCATATTTTCAGATTGCCGAGCAGAATTAGTTGGATGCAAAGCAGCCGGAACATGCTTTCAAAATCGGACGCTTCGACTGATTCGTGCATTGATTCCGGTCGATTCACCACCATAGGACCCACCAGGCTTCCTGATCTGCTGCACTTGGCCTTGCCACCTTTTCTTTTGTTTATCATGCTTTGTCTATTGACACAGGAAGAATAAATCGGTACTCCAAAAGAATAAAGCAGCACAGCAAAGAAACTGAAAGGAAAAATCCTTACCCTGTATTTCTTCCTAGGATTTTTCAGGTCTTTATTCCGTTGACGGGTTAAGCCTCTGTTCTTATCAATCTGGTTATTTGGGAAAACGAAAAGAGACATAAACAAAAATCTATATGTTTAACCATGGTCGGAAATGGTTAAGAAAAAGCGGGTTCAGATAAGGTATTCTCACCTGACGAGTGATATGTCGTTTTCCATCAACAATTTCAGGCAAAGCAGTAAGAGTTGCATTCCTGCCAAAAAGGAAAATTTTAAGAAAGAATAAGCATTGACAGACACAGTTCTAGCAACATGTCAATCAACTCCGAACTGGTAAATAAATTGACCCAAGGTCATTCATCATAATGCCTTGAAATAAACCATTACAGCTATAATATTGTACCAGATGGTAGAATTATTAACAGACCTTCCGTATTTCTCGGCTTTGGCAGCAAATTTAGCATCCCTGTTCTCTTTTATTTCTTTGTAGAATTCATCTTCCAAATCTCCAGTATCCGCATCCTCCTCCATTTCGGAGGAATCATCAGTCTCATTTGTGTCGGGCTCATCCTCAGCCTCATCCTCAGATTTGACACCAGCACCCACTAACACTCTCATTTCATGTTTCCTTCTTCTTTCTCCAATATCATCTCTCTTGGGTAAATCATCGTCACCCGAAATAGCCTAGCCACAAGGAGGAAAAAGTATGAAAAAAGACAGCACATAGATGTAACCTAAAACATCTCAACACTGACATACTCCATCAGCATATCCTCTAAAATTATTAATATCCAATCAACGATAATGTCCCTGACAAAATCGCCAGTAAAGGTGCAGGGAGGTGGCAGTTGTCGGAATGGATTAACCAATTAAAACTATATTCGTATCAGCAGCATGCTTAGATAGACCAGCAACTCCTAAATTGCATTTCAAAGTAAATTCCTGACTCAGTAATTTAGGAGAAAAAATAACGATATACAGAAAAAGTGTCTCAAAGATTTAGTCTCCAAAATTTCCTCTTCTATAACCAAATTGAAAAGGAACAACAGAAGAAGTTAACGTTCAAATTTACATGTTTCTATTACAGCCTGTAAAGCTTTGGGGAGTGATCAATCTGCTGTCAAGTAAGTACGAAAATATGCATCTAAATTCAATTGAAAAAAAAAGTTCATAAAGATGAGGAAGAACATATAAGTCTGATATAGGCTACCTTTGGTTTATTTGCTTTGGCAGAAACAAGTCGCGAGAGTTTACTTGAACCCAGCAAGTTTCCATGCCCATTACTCAATCCACCATTTCCTCTCTCAGCATCCATAGCATCATCATTGAAGTCATCAAATGTTTCAAGTTGCCTGTAGAATATTCTATGACTTAGTCCTCAGCAATCATCCAGTTAAAAGTAGAATCAGTTTGGGAAGACAGACAAAAATAATACCCATTCAATGATTTTGGATGTTTCTGACCCTTATCAGACTTTGGAGCAAAGGAATTAAAGAGCCCCTTCTGCTTCAGTTTTTCCTCAAGTTCAGCTCTTACTTTTAACATTTCCTTACTTTGAACACCAACTTGGTCAGTCTGCCATTTTTGCAGAGATAAATTAGTCACATCAGCAGTACTACTATCAACTATAGCAGCAGCAGAAGAAAAAAAATGTAACAACATTAATATGCACTTGGGAATTCCAATTTCAAAATCTTGAGCTCCAATTGCCTTAAGTATCTCATGACCCTGGGGTCCTTCCAAATAGCAAAAATAGTGGGGTAAGGGAGAAGCTGCATTTCATTGATCTCACCTTACGCTTCAATTTTTTTTCTTTAGTAGGAGCCTTCAAAGACTCCATTTTAACCAGCTCAGATGTGCTACAAGGCTGTAATAATAAAAGGAAATTCAGAAATCGGTACATGACATCAACAAAGAAAGGTGAAAAGGAATAACATTTTCTACCACCTCTGCTGGTTCTTTTGCATCAGCTTCAGCTAATGTGACAGATTCAGCTTGGAATGCAGGCAAAGAGTTTTCAGTAACTTTATCTCCCCCTGTCTCATCCACATCGCTTTTCTTCAGAAACTCCTCAATTTCAGATGGAAGATTTCCATCAAGCGGCTTCATCTATGGAATAAAACAGAGTCCTTATGAAAGAGATCTCGTGAAATGAATAATTGCAGTTCATCGTATATGCATAAATTTAACCATGAGAAACAAAAAAATTATCATTTTTTTTCCTGATGCAACCATGAGATTTTACTTTCACTGAGAAACAATTGCTTCAGCCAAATGAACAGAAATCATAGATTCAAAAGTAATTTCAGGATGAGCTTATTATGTCTAACTTTTAAAATATCAACTTTTAGGATGGCCTTCACTAAGCTAGCATTTCCAACTATAATTATTCACGAGACATCCCCTACTAGAATTAATTCAAGTAACATAGTATCTCGTGACTATATGCTGGGAAGTTAGTACTAAAAAGGAAAAAATTACTACGTGCCAATTATTCCACACCCATGAAGAATTTAAAAATTCCCTGCACACAACACACGTAGCTTCTTTAAAGAAGAGAGTAAACCTTCTCTAATAATCCTTTGATCTCTACTAGACGAGCTATAACAGGATGATCACGAACTGACTCCTCCTTTTCAGACTTGAGAAGAAGATAGAACGTTATGGCCTGACAGTAAGCCAATAAAAGAAGTTGTTTCACCTCCAAATAGCGCAACCCACCCTCCAGAGTAATATTGCCTGCTTTAACCTATAGATAGTATGTAACTAGGCATCAATAAAATGAAAGAACACAATAATCAGGAGATAAACAAGAAGGAAGAAAATCCAGCATGAAGAGCAGAGATGCACAAGGAATCAAAATATCATTAGCATAGCTCAAATATATTATTGGATAAAGGATAACCAAAATAGAAGAAGAATACCTTGCTTAGAAGTGGATTAACTCTGGTTTCAAGCTGTTCAAGTGCATCATTTAGCTCAGAAAGCAAACCTACCAGTTCTGGCGCGGAACTGTACCAAAAAGAAAATAGACAATAAAGTTTGCTCTTGCACCATAGTTGGATCAAAATTAAACTAGAGAAATTCCATATAGATTTGATTGCATACACCCTGTCATTTCTTCAAATTTCATTTTTAAGACTTCATACAAGCATACAAAGATTATATGAATTGTGACATTGAAGCAGGCTAGAGTTCCTATACTATAAAAGCAAGCTATTCCTTGCTAATGACGTTGAGTTTAAGATTCTCAAAGCCTCTTTTTCATCAAAACCAATAATAAGACTTGGTCATTAATTTTCCCTTGTTTTAAATATAAGCTTGATCAATTTAGTTAGATAATGCCAAATTCTGAAGCTCAGCTGTTACAAGGATCTTAATCTTACATTCTATTAACATACTGTACTTTTGCACTTAACAGTTCTCATTCACTTGCCCCTGCTCTTTAGTAACTATGTCAATAGAAATATATGCAAGCAAACCCAAAAAAACTCAAAATGTAGATATAAAAACTTTTACCTATAGACGACATCCATTTGCTCCTTTCTGGACATAATATTCAAATCTTTGATCGATGAATCTTTTGTTTTTCTTTTTTCTTTAACTGATATTTCCTACAAAGTGATATTAAATCATCATATTTCATTAACAAACTTGCGAATTTCATCCTTAAATTCATTCGAATAACAAGGAATTAATCAAATTTAAAAGATGTGTAAGAGGTTCACCTCCATGGTTAAATCCCTATCATCAACATTTTCAATGCCAAAGTCTTCCATAGATAATGTATCTAACTTTTTCTTTTGACTATCCATAATGGCTTTCTCCTCTTCTTTAAGAGCATCACTATCACTTGAATCCCCCTACAAAATAACATCAATAAGAACTTCTACTGTAATTTTATTTATAAGAAACTTCAAGGAATCCAAGTGCATTAACCAAATAAAAAAAAAACAGAAAACAGGCCCATATAAGTATGTAAAACCATTAACTAATATGCTTGCACATGGAAACAAAAGTTAGTCGACAAGGTGCTCAATATGCATGTAACATATGAAGGGGAAGGAAGAAAAAGTGGGGAAGAACAAAGAACATATGCTTATGAATTCTTACCTCGTAATCACCACCACCATAATATTGGTGCTTTTTCCCACCCCATACGTCCATCTTGTCTTCATCATCTAAGTCTTCATCGTCCTGTTCATCAACGGATGCACCATATTTTTCACTGAGATATTTTTGCTGCCTCTTGACTGCAAATAGTAGTAAAAAAGTTCATAGATATTCACTTAGCACGTAGTCCAAGCTACCATAAAACCAAATAAAAGCATAGTTGAAGATTGCAACTTAATTCATTTTCATGAATAAACAAAGCAAGCAAATCATTGACTATTATTAGTTTAGCTAAGCAAACACTAAGGTTTATTAGTTAAAAAGTTTACAAAGCAAATTATGAAAGAGACTAGAAGCTGCCGAAGAATGCAGCATATAAAACAATTAGATGATTAGAAGTAGCTGGGAGCCCCAAAAAGAGAAAAGCTTCTAACTTTTTAACTCAAACCATAATGATCTAGCTGTTTGTTCAATAAATCTAACCTCTAACAAAAGGACCAACAACAACCTCATGCAGTGTGATTAAACTGACATATAAAAACATAATATCAAAAATGATTCCAACAAATTACTTACTCGAAAGTCGAAAGAGTTTGATCTCAGTTTTCTTATAAAATGAACTCAAAAAAATTCTGAACTGGAAAATAATTGAATTAAAATTTGACTTACTTTTCGCAGCAAGTTGAGTATCTAGGGCGTCATCATCCTCATCTTCATCTTCGTTATCATCACCACCATCATCATCGTCATCATCATCATCATCATCATCATCATCGGCATTAATATCCTGTAAGCAGCATCACTAGCTTGCTCAAGTATAAAAAAAGAAAGGAATTCATGGGGCAAATCAAATTAACTCACTCATATTCGAGCCGAGTACGCTAACAAAAGAAAAGAAAATATTATGAAAGCTAGTAACAGTAAATGTGTTGCAATATGAAATCTAATTAAAAAAATAATAAAAACCTCATAGTCAAAAACAGGTTGCACTTCATCATCACTTGAATCCACATCATCATCATTAATATCCAGTGGAATTACATCCCTCTGCTTGTGAACTGCAATCATTTTGCCAGAGCTTTAATTTAATTCAGTTGAAATCTCGAAAAATAATATCGTTCGTGACATGAATTTCATTTTCAATACAACAATTCTAGTCTAGCAACTATGATATTCGAAAAAAACATAGTACAAGTGAGTGAGTGAGGCTTACAGGCATCAATATCATCATCCACGTCTTCGGGATCAACAAACTCGCGCCGAGACTTTCGCTTAGGGTTTGTGTTGTCATGCTTTTGATTTCTTCCTCTTTTTGCCATTGCTCAACAAACCAAAACAATAACAGCAACAAAAAACGCCGCGCCACCACCACCGCCTGCAATTAAGAAATTAAACACTTGTCACAAATTTAAATAAAAATTGATAATTACAATGCTCAGCTTATAAGAAAAGTGAACCATTCTCATGAACAAAATAGAAATTAATTACCAAATATTACCTGCAAATTGGTTTGTGAGTGATGAGATACAGAGAGAAGCAGTTTTTAGGTTAATAGAAAGGGGAGGGTTTTAGACGGGTTTAGGAGAAAAACCCCGATATTTCCGGCCCGAGATATCGGCCCATATAAAAATTTATCAAAATAATTAGAATAAAGAGTCAATCTGGCCCTCAAATTTATATTTCGAATCAAATAAATATACTTTAAATCTTTTTGAGCTAATTAGCTCTCTGAACTTGTGTTTTAAAGCCACATAGATCACTTTATCCAATTAGAATTTTAAATTTAAGTTATTTATCTAAATTAAGAAAATTTCATAACATATAAAATAAAAAATAATTTAAAATGATGTATTTATTGAAAAACACAATTTTTTTAGAATTTAACTAATTTAAAAAAAAAACCTTAAAATGTGTTTATTTGATTTGAAAATACAAATTTAAGGTGGGGATTGATCCTTTAGTTAAAGTAATTTCATTGCGCAAAAAGAAATAGAAAAATCTCTGTCGCAGTGCATTAATGGTGGGTAATAATAATATGACAAGTAATTGAAATTGAAAGTTTTTAGGTTTTATTATCTGAATAAAAGTGGATTTTGAGTAGGTTATTTATGTAATTGGATTCCAACTTCACTCATTTTTTCACGATTTCAGGTCAGATTCACTGAGAAATGAGAGTAGTTTGAGCATAAAATCATGGCTTACTGTCAGTGCCTGAATCTTCGCGGCGGAGTTCATTCGCTATGGAGAAGCATGAACTACTTGGGAGTGAATTTGAAAAGTTCTCAGAAAATTCGGAATTTGATGTTCAATTTCAACTCAGCTGTTCATGTTCATCCCTTATTCACTTCATCTAAGAAGAGTTGTTGTAGATTATCCAGTACAAGTTCAGTTTCACGCACAGTTGCTTCGCCAAGTGATACTGTTGAGCATACTTCTCAAAGTAATGTTGCACATGGTAGTCCTTCCGATGGAAGAGTTATGCTTATAGATGGAACGGCTATTATTTACAGAGCTTATTATAAAATTATTGGTAATTTTCTTACTGTTTCTTATTCTCTGACTTGAAAAATTTGTGTCGTATGCATCTGAGTGTTGCATTTTACTTAGACAAATTCAGCTGTTTGTTGTACCTTGTCTTTTCATCTGCAGTTTCGTAGTTTCTTTTATTACGGATGGAGCGCTATTCTGTTATTGTTTGGTTTTGGTGCCTGCGGATATAATTAACTCTAGAAATTTAATGAATACATCATGTAAGGCATTGCGTAAGATAGTAGGTTTTTAGAATGTATGTGACTGCTAAAATTATTTGAGAAGTTGGGCAAGTCCGTTGGAAGATGCTGTGAATGGTTAGTGGTGGTTGTAGGGTACTATGGTTTTATAATCATCTCTGAGATCTAACGTATTTAGTCATATAATTGATTAGTGTTATTGTTTTCATTTGAATGTTTACGTTTGTTTGATGCAATATCTAATTAAATTGGACCAACTGATTCATTTTTATCCCTTACAAGTGATCTACTTTAGCTGGTTTTTTGTTTTTTGTTTTGGAGAGCAGCAAAGTTGCACCATGGTCATCTATCGCACGCAGATGGCAATGGAGATTGGGTTTTTACTATATTTTCAGCACTATCACTTGTAAGGATTACTTATTATTTGGTTATCTTTTATGTATTTTACCGATATTATTTATAAAAAAATTTATTTTGAAGTTTTTGCCTTACATAAGCATATATATTGCACAACATGTGTCTGATTATACCATACTCATTGCATTTGGAGTTAGAAATGCTATTTTCTTTCTATGCGATACTCCTCTGGTTAAAAGTGAGTTTTAACTATATTTTTAGACTATCATTTGTTAGTGGAATTCAAGATTGTGTTTTATTTCTTGTTCTACTTCATTTATGAAAAAACCCTTTGAGTTCACATTGTCTTTTCTTGTGGACATAATTAGTTTGCCCTTAGAATTGCAATTTAAGTGACATTACTTGGACATACTGACTGACTTACCGCATGTTGAATATTTTTCATATCCTACATATAAGAGCAAATATTAGTAATTTATATGTATCCTATATTATTTAGATAGAATAATTATTAGCAAATTATTTAATTGTAGTTTAAATCTTTGTGAATTTGTAGCCTATTCACTTTTGATTAAACAAGTTATTTTCTAAAAAAAATTATTTGCTTCTTCTAAGCCCTAAAGCATATTTGTTCTTTCTCTTGCAGATAATTGATGTCCTGGAATTTCTCCCTTCCCATATAGTGGTATGAGATTGTCCATGATGCTTGTTTGCCTATTCTAATGTGCATTAGCTATCTGTTTCCATCACCATTGTTGTTATGTTTGGGCTTGACTTGAGTTGAAAGCATCTTGGCCGATAAATTCTGTTTCATATATGTTAAAAGTATTAAAAAAGCTTCAGAAGTGCAACTCATGCCTCAAAAAACATAAAATGTCAACTATATAGATAAACAAACTTGCTTTTACCTGAAAGATTCTATGGATCCTTTTGGCTCATAGTTGATACATAATACTTGTTAGATGAGCTTTGATTAGTTGTTGTTAATAATATGTTAAATAACTTTGAAAGGTATAAATATTTCTTATATTATAATTGAAATATTTTTTTATAAGATTTTTTTTTAATTTAAATTATTTTATACTAAAATTTAATTTCTTAATTATAGCTTCTATTATATAAAAAAATTAATTTTTATGTAATTATAAATAACTATATCATATAAAAATAGTTTCATTGACTTTATATATTATAAAAATAATGTGTTCCAGAATTGCTCATTTTGTCTTAATAATTAATAAAATTAAAACAACTATTTGTTTTAGGAAAAGAGTTTCAAAATAAAGTTTGAGGCTGACAGATGTTGTATCACCTTACCAAACAGTTAAGTAGTTGTTTTTTGTCAAAAAACAACTCATGTTTGACCACCAAACAGCTGAACCAACACTCATTGTGTCTTAAGAAAAATATAATGGAAATTTGGAATAACACAACTTCGCTCAACTATACATGGACCTCCTTTCTCTATCCACCTGGTTTAAAGTTGTATCTTTAAAAGATTTAGTGCTTCTAAATCCTATTCCACTATTTTGCTCTGTGTCACTTGCAGCTTCAACGTGCCCATCTTTCTTTTTTGGAGCCATTTTGTGTTCGACTTCAAACCATTTCTATTCCTTCCTACAAATGTTTCCTAAACGAGTGTCCCTTCCACTTATTTTAAGATTTATTTATTGTTTGCTCCATCGTCTTATTTTAGCTCATCCATTCACCCTCATGTTTGTCATAGTAATCTGCTTTACATGTTCTAATTACCATAAAGTGCCTTCATGCTTGTCATAGTGGAATGGCACCTTGGCGGTTATAAAATATTAGGAGAAGCTATTGGCCTAACTATGCGCCAATTGGCTGTCTAATGTCTTTTGGTGCATCCTTTGGTTCTACCACTTCCTAGATTGTAGGCAATTTAGTTGTGGAATTGTAAGATCAACATATAAATATCAAATCCACAAGATGCTATGTATTATCAAGTGTTGTTTCTTACTCAAATTCAGATAGGCAGGTTTATAATTTTCGTCTCCGGTTTCACTACTGATGATTTTCAAATATTACTAGTTTGCATAGAATATAGTTATGTGGAACAATCTTCTGAGCTGTTTATGGCTTCTGTTCTAGATGCTCTTTTTTGCTCTCTTTTTTATTGTCTAAATTATAAAGATATAATAAATGTGCTTCACCATTTGATGATGTTATCAATTGGTTTATTGTTTCCCTGCAGGTGGTGTTTGATCATGATGGTGAGATTTAAACTTTTTTGCCATATTGGATATGCATTTGATTCTCTAAATATCCTATCCAGCTTATTTACTCTCTTTTTACATTACCTGCAATATGCATTTCAGGCAATTATACATTCTATATGTGGAGTTCTTTTATGCGTGACTGTAAACTCTGAAAAATTATCTGATGCCTCTATGTGGCTGAGATTTACAATGATCCGGCTTTGGTTTGATCATATGTAGTGAGTACTGACCCCAACCTCTTGCTTATTAAGTTACGACACTCTTAGTCAATGTGAGACATGAAAGTACTCAAATGATATGTATTAGAGCCTCTAGATTTTTGCAAACGGTAAACCACAAAACTATCCAAAAAATCACTTAATTTTCAAAAATATGCTCTAAGCCCAAAAATTACATCTTTATCTAAAAATTGAAAATCTTTTCATTTTTTACGCTTTTATTTTTGCCAATAAAAGATAAATGGTAGTTACATATATGATACCTCAAAGATACATCACTGATATATTTTCGATACATCTCTAATTCGGAATGGACAAAGTGAGAATATTTAGGTGCTGAGTGATATGTTTTTGGAAAAAAGTATTTTTGAAAATTTTGGCCGATTTTAGGCTATTTTTGTGGGTTTTCTCTTTTGCAAAAAAGAAGAAAATCCTTTGCCATTAAATGGCTATTATTCTTTAGCAATTTTCTATTATGATTGGTGCTGATATAGTAAGATTTCTTCATTGGTTATGATCTGCTATTCAATATTGTAGCTCTTATAGAATACTTGATGATTAAAAAATGGCATCTTCTTGTTCTTTTCCGTTCCTTTCCTCATTGCCCTCCTTCGGTCTTCCTCTTTGAATTTTTCTTAGTCTATATAAGATAATAAAATTTGGGAGAATTGAGATTGTAAAATATATATCGATCCACAAGGATACACTGTGATACACATAACATTATTCTTTTAACTCAATAACATATGTCAAACATCATTATTATTTGTCAATTTATCAATTCATCTAAAAGTTTAAGCTGTTAGGTGAGGCTACAGCTTTGGTTTATTATCTCCAAATAACCTTTACCTCGGTGTGCTTCTAATGTTGTTTCATTCTTATTATTACTCGTTAAGTTAATGGCATAATACTTATTTTTGATATATATCATAAAAGTCATCCCAATTTTTGATGGTTCATCAACCTCAATAAGAGTGAGATTTTTCTTTTTTTTGACTCATATAGTTATCTGTAGTCTTAAAAACTATATTGAAACATGAGGAAAAGGTCATTTGATGGCTCATTGAATAGCTTAAATGTTTCTCCCATGGGCTCTACATGAAACACTAGTGTTAAGCTCAAGCAGAAAATATTCCTGTTTTCCTAGATATACCATGTATCATGCTCAAAACATTAAAGAGAGGAAATAATATGACTGGAACATAAAAAATCTCAAAACTATATTTTCTGTTGTAGATGATTCTATCCATTTGTTGCTAAGAAGTCTTAAACATTTTCTGCACTTGAGATGTGTTTGGCCTGGCTTTGAATTTAGTTATTCAGCTAAAAGCATAAAATGAAAATTGATAGTGATCTTTGTGATGTAAAATCTGACAGGTCAGTAAATTAAACCAGCTTTGTAATTTGTATTAGATTTCGAAGATAGTGGCCCTTACTGTTTCATACATCATGGCACTGTCAAACTTTTAACCTTTTCTTTTCTTTTTGCAAGTTTCCTAAAGACACGACGAATATCTTTTAACTCATCACATACATAAATGAATTTATGTGACTGTATGAAACAATAAGAGGTTATGAAAATACTAATAGTACTGAAATTTACTTTAGAAGTAAATATATTTGTGCTCGGATAATAAAGATGAGCGCGAGTAAAAAAAAACTACAGCTGAAGTAAAATAGGGAGCACTGAGTTGGTTCCTTTGCACTTGGGTGTCTGTAGAAGCAATTTTAATCTGGGAGATAAATCGTATAATAAATAGGTTTGGGATATGATTTTGGAAGATTCCATAAATGATGGTATGTTTGGAAGGGAAATTATCTAGCAAAGGTATGAAGATTTACACATAAAGAGGGCATTGATTCTCTAAACTGTGTAATTCTCTTATCTACTTAATGTTCTAGTTTCCTATTTCAACATGGTGTAAGTGTTTTATTTGGGTGATTGAGAAAGGACTTGCATTGGATAAGGAACTTTTACTTTGTAAAAATATTAGAAAATAGTGATATTATTTTTTCTTATTTTTATGAGATCTGATGAGAAAACTTTGTACTCTCTTTTTTATTTGAACAAGGGATTCTACAGTATAATGTGATGGTTATTTTTGTGAAGAATTTTGTGGCAAGGTAAGTGCTTTGATAATTTCGTTTGTAAGTGATAAAAATGGTGAGGTAGTTTTGGATGTTGCCTGTTTGGAATTTCTGAAGAAGGCTGAAGTGACTTGGAGCATTTGTTAAATTTTTCTGTCATCCATTTTTTTTATTATTGAACTATCATATAAGGTGGTCATGTTTTTTGCTTGGTGTTCCCATGGGTGGATTCTGCTGTTTCAGCTTGTGTTGATTAGTTATCACATTTTCTGTCGTCGCCTGTTGACATTATTCCACTAATGTCTTTCTAGAAGTATGGTCACCTCCCTATCATGTTGCTCGCCATATTTTTGATTCACCAACTGCTTGAAGGAATTTTGATCTTTTTGATATTTAATTTAGACTTTAATGATTGAAGTAATGTTTCGAATAATTTTTAAATCAACCAGAATTTTGTACAAAGCAAACCAAGCGTGAACGCATGATAGCGTAGAGAGTATCCTACCACCAATTATCTTAATATTTTCTCTATCTTGAACTTGAAATTTTGTTAATCTCGTGTCTCCTATTTCCATGTACTTCTACTGGCGCCTAAATGGATACAAAGTCACCATCAGAAAATTGAAGTAAAGCATGAGCTTTCCATTATGCCTTCAGCATATTGCTCTTGGTGCCCTATCTTTTAGTGGTCGAAATTGGCTTACATCTTCATGTTTTTCATGATGAACATTTTCTGAGGATGTTCATTTTGTGGAAATCTCAATGTAGCAATGAAGAAAGGATCTTTTTTGCTTGCTTTTTTGGACTTTGGTTAACTGTTTCTTAGGATAGTATGACATAAACTTTTGATTGTTATAATCCTGTATTCAAATCATATGTCCTTCTCATGAGTCATGACCATTATTTTCATTTAGGTTCTTAAATTTGTAAAGTTAACATGTCGATGATTGATTGCCCAAAAAAGGAAGTTATGTATATCTCTATGATTTATGTCTCATATGCTGTAATCATAGTTTCATTTTTACTTTTTTTTTTTTGTGAGGAGGCTTAGCAATATATACCTGCATTTATGGAGCTTGTAGGGAGAATTAGGTTTGCTGGGTTATTTTAGAGATTTGTGTTAGCTTAACCAGAGAGAGTTTGGTGTTAGAAAGGATGTCAAAGTTTTATAATAGTTCATGTCCTTGACATTAGTGGGGAAACCGTTTCGTTCATAGTACTTCCTTGAAAAATAAGAAATCTATGATGAACATTTTGACTGTTGCATCAAGTTTATTTAAATTGCTTTTTTTCTTTCTATTTGGGTCTCCAGACAAGACATTTTTCTTATAGGCTTAGTTATTCATTTTGCTTTTGTATATTTCACTAAGAGTTGAGTCCAAATTTAATGCTCTTGACAATTGATTGTTTTATGTGAGACTCGCTCTTATGCTGGATGCCAATTATTCCATATTTTCTTTTTTTTAGAGTCAAGTTATGAAATAGTTCTAATTATAAGACTGTTTTCAAGAAAAAAAAATTGATAGAAGAAAATTTTTCTGTACAGGAGGTCCATTTGGTACTTGTGTTTCATCCAAAGAAAATGTCATGGCAAAAGGTATGTTTGTTCAAATTGTATAAACGTTTGGGATGATTAAGTACTGCATTTACATGTGAATTAAATGGATTCTACTGTATATAGAGAGGGAATATCTCTCATTCTACATAAAAGAACATATCTCTTCGTCCTAACATCTTGGAAGACCAAGGCTGTGCCATTGTAACCGTGTACATAACCTGAATCCCATTTGTACAATATTTTCATCACTTTCTAATGCATCAGTTTATTATTATAAATTCTAGTTTATTGGAAAAAATTGAGGGTTGTTTTATTTTTGTCAAAGATGGTAATCGACTCTTTAGAGTCTCAATTGTTAATTTGTTAGTTACGGAGGCGTGGTTCGAACCCACAACCTCTTGATGCACTTAGAGGTGTCTTAGCCATCCAAGCTAGGCCCACATTGGCACTGAGGGTTGTTTAGTTGTAGAAAACTGGACTCGTTTTTTAAGAAAATTGGAGAATAGATTTTGGTGTTTAGTTGAAAAGATTCTGCAAATGGAAACAAATATTTCTAATTCTCTAAATTACAACTTTGACAATATTCCATATCTGTTTTCCGAGTTTCCATTATAATTTATAAACTCTAATGTATATACCACCACCTCCTTCTTCTATTTTTTTCTTTTTTTGTTTAAAAATGTCGCAGTATAATAATGGTTAGTATTTATTACAATTTTGGTCATGAGTTTAAACCCGTTTGTATATATTGTTTAATTTAATCTACTTCTTAATTTTCATGTTTAACTTTTTAAACACTTTTATAACATCACTTTATATATGTAGTTACTCTCATTCTTTAATATTATTATCTCTATCTTTATTGCATCATGTGCAATTTGCAATTATCCTTATAATTATGCTACAAAAAAGTATTGGATTACTCTATATACTTTAGTAAAATAAAAACTTGTATCTAAATTAATCATGACAAAGCATGGAAAGAAATATTAGATATGAATAACTTTAGCAGTTAACATATTTAACATGTTTTTAGATTTTCATTTCCATTTGGATAGAAAGAAAAGAAAACAGAAATGGTAAAATATTTCCCACAATAAAACACCTCCCGAGTGTTTAAATCTTGCTTTTGCATACTAAAAGGCTCTTTTTTGTGTGTTTATTCTGCGTAATTCTATATGTCTATAATTGTCTGGTCATATAGTCATACTTTGGTTCTGGTTCTAGTATATTGGTTTATTTCATTTATATTTGAAAGTGGCTCCTTATCGATTTTCTTAGCTCTTGATTCCTTGACTTCTGAATTGAGAACTGTCTAATTGCAAGATTACTACATGTTCAACTCTTGAGTCGGAAATCGATGGGCTTTAGGAAGATTAATTTTTTCTCAGAGCTTAGACTAGCACAGCTCCATCAAACTTATCTTCGATGTATGCTTCGTTTTGTGCTTGAAGGCTCCAGGGATATGGGGTACAATTAACTACAATTAGCACCTTCTGACAATATTACAAGTAGCTCCATCTAGGAACAAGCTCTGGAGTTTAAACTAATGTCGCAAATGGACACACTCGATTAAACAAATTCATTTTCAGGTGGGAATTTTGGAATCTTGATATCATGTGTGAATTCTGGCATCTGATTAATTATTTTTGAGATATAAGAAACTGATAGGCAGCCTACCAGGTCCTTATTGATTCAAGTTACGGTTTGTTCAGCTATATTTGTGCTTTAGTCGTTTCATTTGACAGTTTAGAATAACCAACAACCAGTAGCCTCCTGGCTTAGTTGCACCTGCATACAATATGTGTAACCAACTAGGCTTTTGAAACTGAACTTATGAATGTTATTTACATTAGATATGATGCTGAAGGCTGGTCCTATCACATATCTAGCAAAAGAAGTCAACTTTTAATTTCAGGCCTTACAAGTTACAATGCAATTTCTCAGTGCTGTCTTCATGATGTCCTTTCCACTATTCACATCTGTCTCTCATGAAAATAAATTGTGTTGTCTTATTTTAGTTTGAAGTTCTTTTACTTGATTCTTTTTAGTCTACAGTTTTTGCTCTTGTAAGGTTAGCAATTTTGTGGGTGTCTCCTATTTGCAAAAACTATTTAATACTTAATCATGCATTTTGTTTATCTTAGTAGTTCACAAGTAACATTTAGCATGTGCAATATGGTCAATTGTTAGCTTTCCTAATGTCTTTTGTTTTGTATTTGTTTTAAAGGTATGAATTTCCGTCACAACCTATACCCATTATACAAGGGTAATCGTCCCCCAACTCCTGATACCATAGTTCAGGGACTTCAATACTTAAAAGCATCTATAAAAGCTATGTCTATCAAGGTGATTGAGGTAAATAACAGTACGCTAATGTTTAATTTCTTTTACTCTGTTGTGCATAATATTTGATCATAAGTTTTCATAAGGTAGGTACCTGGTGTAGAAGCTGATGATGTGATTGGAACATTGGCTATGAGGAGCATAGATGCTGGATTTAAGGTGATTTTTATGAGAGCAGAAATGGCTGAATGTCTGTTTGAAATAGGCATAATGGTAAACTAAATCCAAAAAGGTTGTTGCAATTTTATCCAAAACTTTTAATTTGTAATAATAGCCTAATTTCAACATTTCATTGCAATTTTAGCCATTTTTTAAAATCAATTTAATGCCTGAATTTTTCGCCTCAGTATACCTATAAGCTTCGTTTAACTTTTCCGGTCATTTTTAGCTTCAGATTCGTTTTTTTTTTACTTCAATCATTGAAAAAGTTAGAGAATTTGTAATTAGATTTTAACGTTATTTCTTATTTTTTTAATATTAGAAGTTAAATTTTGAAATTCTGAAAAATGGGTTTTGCTAATTACAGAGTTAATTTATAAATTCAACTAAAAAATGGAACACCTAAATTGATTGGAAAAAAATTGGCTAAAATTGCAAGGAAATATTGAAATTAGGCTATTATTACAAAAATTAAAATCTTTGGATAAAATTGCATCAGCACGTAAAGGGTTAGATTTATTTTACTATTAGGCCTTTGAAATATAAAGAAGCCTCTCTTTTCTTTCAATTTGGTTCAGAGTAGGTCATTGAAAATAATTTTTGCCATTTCCTTATAAAATTATATCTTTATTAATATCGGATGGCTTCTCTTTGCTCAAGAAATAATGTATCTATTGATCCTGTCCTTTTTATCAAGGAAATAATTTAGTCGTTGTTCCGTGTAAATGTACAATTTCATTTTGAAATTCTCGGAACCATTTTGTTAATATCGGATGGGTTCTCTTTGCTCAAGAAATAATGTATCTATTGATCCTGTCCTTTTTATCAAGGAAATAATTTAGTCGTTGTTCCGTGTAAATGTACAATTTCATTTTGAAATTCTTGGAACGATTTTGGTGTTGTTATCAAGTAGCTACTGTTATAGTAGTTGTTTCCTTTTCAGTATGACTATAGATGATTGGAATGTTCTTGCTTCTATTGCATATCATACTCTTGAATGTCATGGAAGGAAGGAAATCTTCCTGATTTACTTGGTCACAGCTTGGGAATTCTCCATTTCTTTTGTAGTTGTAGGCTAAGTTGTGGTGATACAGTCATTTGGTTAAGAGCTTGCTCTTTTCTTCAAGCACATTACTTTTGCTTGCGCTTCTTCTCTGACAGGTACGGGTTGTTTCTCCTGACAAAGACTTTTTTCAGATTCTCTCTCCTTCATTACGTCTTCTACGAATTGCATCTCGTGGATTTGAGTTAGTGTTTCTACTTACAACTCTATCACATTAATTTTTAGTGTTTATGAGTATTTGAGATTTTAATGATTTAAAATTTTCTGGTTTTCTGGAAGTTCTATCCCTTTCCAAAAATTAATTTTGCCTCTTCTCCCGAAAGAAAAGAATATTCCTTTTAATCTTATGTTATAGAATCTGCATTATCTAAAGTAAAATGGATGACCAAACTGGTTGTATAAATAATATCAGCTTCTGCTATGCTAATGAGTTTGCCAATTTACTTATTTATGATGAGAATTTGTTTATGCATATAAACGCATAGTGTATGAAATTGTTGATGGCTCTATCTATGTGATCATCAACAAATTTGTTGGCTTTATGTTTATGATATCATAAAGAGCCAAATCTGACTGTTAAATTAAATAAATTGAAAATTAACTAAGTTGGCCAAATTTGATAACTTTAGTTTATGTTCAACTTATCATGGTGTGTACTGGAGGTAATAAAGATCAAATCTTTCTGAAACAATAAAACTCAAAATGTTCAGAAAATAAGAGAGTATATATCTTTATCTGAAGAAAAATGATTCTCTTTTTGATAGTGAAAAATGGGAAGATCAATATCTCTGGCCCAAGGATCAAATTCAAGGGTCACCAAAAAAATCAGTTCCAAATGTGCAACTTACAACTTAATAATCCACTATCATGATTAAACCTTGAAGTCATAATTCACCTTCCATTACTTCTTAGTATGGTGCAAATTTTGATGATTTAATGCGTTGGTGGTCTCCTTTTAGTCGTTTAATTCTTATGGAAGTGAGACATGGAGTTAAATAAGTTTCAAAGAATTTAAGGAGCATGTATAATCGAATTACATATGGAAAATTGTGTCCTTCATTTTAAAAAAACTATTGCAGAAGGCTCATAGGTAAGCCTGTTAATTTTTGCTTGGTGCATTATTGTATTATTTTCAGAATAGATATATTATAAGACTTGTTCCTACTTAGTACCATACTGCGGAATTGCAAAAATATGTAATGTACAGTTCAAATTTATTCTGCACTATTAACCCTTTCTATTATTTTATCTATCCGAAGAAATTTTCGTCAATGTTTTTGGGAAAAAAACTGAGCAAATAACATACTTAGAAATGTTAAGACTTTACCTGGAGTAGCTCAGTTTTTTCATCTGATTCTTTTAGCAGTTTGTTTTGGTTTTTATTCCTGAGACTCTAAGAGTTTATTGTTTTCTTTTCCAGGATGGTTTCCTTTGGAATGGAAGATTTTGCAAAATTGTATGGAGAATTGAAGCCTTCTCAGTTTGCTGATGTAATGGCTCTCATGGGTGACGCATCTGATAACATTCCAGGTATCTTGATCCATCTCCAACACTGATCGATTGTATAGTGTTTTTCTAATGAAGTTGAATTAGCATTGCACAATCAATGTTCGTAAATTGCTGTTTTTTTCTTTGTGCTGTCTTTCTCCCTTAGGTCTTGTTGTATTTAATTTGTCTTCATTGCTTGATGATTACCATTTATGTGAAGCATGTGCGCTGCATAATAATGATGAGTTACTGATGACACTGACTTACTCAGAATTAGCATTAGTTCATGGACTATAACTAACTATCAGACTCATTGGTTTAACCACTTAACCTGGGTACTTTTGTCTCTTCTTTTTGAGATTTTATTTTCCTAAGAGTCTCCACAACTCCAGACCTTTCCTTGGAGATAGGTCTACAATTTGAATCTGCAATTATAGGCCCGAGGTCAATATAAAGATCGTATAAAAATAAGTTAGCTCATCAATCATCCTTGATTTCTGAAACCCTCTCAAACTTCTTCCTTTATCCAACTCTTGCATAATGTCCTCTTTTTCCCTTCTCCATTGCATGACAAAATTCTAGAATGATTGTTTCTTCTGTTGATTTACGAGGATAATCATTTTGCTTTGTCATTATATCTTTAGGTATTGCAATTCTCTGAAGTGCTATAAGGCTCTATATAACCTTTCCTTTGATTTTGGAACAAGCGAGGAAAAGGAATGAAAATGCTTAACTGAATGAACAATGAAACCAATTAGCATTTTCATCCTTTTTGTTCTTTGTTCACTTAAAGGTTTATGTCAGCCGACAGCTTGATTGATGTGTCATTTTTTATAATTGCAGGAGTTGGAGGAATTGGAAGTGTCAATGCTGTGCAACTGATCACTAAATTTGGTATGTATATGTTTCATGACATACCCATACATCAAATTTAAATAAACCTTGTTTTACAAAGATTCGTGTCAGCGACAGAATAATTAAAGTTTATTTTTCTCAACTTCGTCCTACTCTTACATCAAATTAAGCTCAGTTGACATGTCAGAAACATTACTTGTTGTAATTGACATTTCTTTTGGCAGGCACGTTAGAGAATCTGTTGGAGTGTGTTGATCAAGTAGAAGGGAAACGCATTAGAGAGGTAGTATGTCTAGCTACACTGCAATAACATCAAATGCTTGCAAAAACTTATCTTTTCTCTGTGTAAATTAAGATCTAGTGGCTGTTTGGACACAAAGAAAATTGAAACTGCATTCGATTCCCTTCTCTTGGTCGTTCTGTGGAACATTTGTGAGAGAAAATGCCTTCATTTTATTAACTTCTTAGCATGTCTTCAGTAATGGTGGAAACTAGAGCGAGGTTAATCCTGATTCAGTGATCTGGGATATAGAGGAACAAGCAAAATTAGTCAAAATGCAAAGTATAATGTTCTCCCCTATTGAGCAATATCATCTCCCTCCAAAAGAAACCTTGCTGTTTGCTACACCAAGATGTGGAGTCGCCTCATGTATTTTAATTTTTTAGATTTAAATTGAACTAGCTCTAAGCTCAATGAAATTGTCTCATTTTTCTCTCTCTCCACCAAGGTAGTCATACTGTATTGTTATATTGTACTTTCAGGTTCTTAATATTTTGTTAAAGGTTCACCATTTTCTTTTCTTCATCTTGCTGACTCATTTTTGTAATGCTTCCCCGCGGTTTTCTCTTGTAGGCTTTGAAAGCAAATGCTGATCAGGCTGTACTAAGCAAGAAACTGGTAATTTTCTCCGTGATTTTTGTTTCCTATTGTACATTGTCTTTTTTGAACTTTTTTCTTCTTCTTCAAGTGCATAAACAGCTCATGAAAGTTATCTACTCGTGTATTTGGAGCTCACATGCCAAGGTTCATAAAACTGATCCTCACGCTATATGCAGCAAAAGATTGCCTCTTTATAGTTTGAGTCTCAAAGATCATTATCTATCATTTCTTCTCTTTTTAAAGATTTACCTTCATCAATGATTAGAATTTTCATACGATCATAGTAGATTATTTGTAAATAACGGTGAAGACAGGGAGATACATTACATTTCTAATTTTCTTTACTTTCATCTAGTCTCTGTAGCATAAACAAATCTGTGGTAGGACTCCTTACAGAATCCAGCTAGATCCACCGTGTTAAAATCTGAGTCGAGCATGCTTTACCAATACATTGATCTTGCATAGCCTATTTATAGAGGCGTCACAAAAATATCTCATGTCTAAGGGTGTGAATTATTATTGCAATTGTCACCTTACTGTCCTAACAGGAATTTTAAGCACCAAGAGCTTGGACTCTATCATGATCTAAATTAAATTTTGGGATTATGGCAGGTACTTCTACGTTCAGATTTGCCATCCTATCTGGTTCCGTTCACCATTGAAGATCTAGCATTTCAAAAACCCAAGGCAAGTGTGAATATTATTATATTTCTACTGTTAAATCCTCATTCAGTTATGTTGTGATTATGCTTTGTATATCAACTTATCTTAGGACTTGTTTGCTCTAATCTTTGAGTATACTACTGGGTGAGGGGGGGCACTACTGTTACTTACCGATATAGGAGTGGCTATAAATCCTGGAGTTTGCTTGATGGTCATAGGAAGACCCTTTAATACAAATCTGAAATCGTCGTCCAGATCTTTTTAGAATTCGTGGACACTTTGTTAAGTAAAGAAAGGTTTATGACTCGGTTGTTCGCCATATTACTGCTTATTCTATCTTCAATCTTTAAGCTATGTTGCATGGAAACAGAAATACTGAAACAGGAAATGCCGAGATGAGAAATGGGGAAATAATAATTTTTTATAAGTAAAGGATATATATATAAAATCTTGGAATTTCAGGTGTTCGACAAGTTTTTTTGCAACCGTCTTTAAAAATTGGTTGTGAGAGCACAAAATTATCCTATTATTATTGTTTAGTTGTTCATTTATTATGTTATAATCTTTTCTTTGAAAAAGATTAAAAAATTTGGTTTTGTGGATGCTGCAACTCTCGAACTTCATCAATGCAGGATGATGGGGAGAAATTCATGAGACTCTTAAAAGCAATTAGTCCTTTTGCTCAAGGATTTTCAGCAGATCCAATCATTAGAAGAGCTTTAAATTTGTGGAAAAAGCTTGAAGAACAATGATAAATACTGTCTTGTTAGTCCAAGCTATCCGGAAAAGAAAGACCTCTGTACAGTAAACTCCAAAAGCTCGGCAATATGTGAACACTGAAGTCGGGATATTTTGGCTAGCAAATGAGGAATATTAGGTTAATTGTATCTGCAGAGTTGATAAATCTACTAATTCTTTTCAACTTCACTTCATTTCACAAGATGAGGGTCTTTCAAGGATGACAAATGAAGGCGGAAAAATCATGAGTACAACTTACATCTAAGTGATCTCAACCTGATCGTGTTTCAGATTCGATTTCCTCAAGCTCGAAAACAGCATTAAATTCGAAGTCATTTCCTGGTGTAAACTTCTTGAGTTGTTCGGACCCTTGTACGGTGCTAACTTTATTCTCATGCACCTTCAGATTTTCCTGTATGAAATTTACAGAAACTTCATTCAGGTGTAGAGTTCTCACAATAACATGCATACAATTAAATGAGTTGCCTTCTGCTTATAATCTGCCACTGATAACTAGGTGACGTTCTCCTTGCTGAGAATTTATAGAAGGAATTCCTGAGGGACCAGTAACAATTTTGTGAAATATAATTTCAGATGAAGCAAAATCAACTTTTTTCCTTTCTTGAACTTCAATAGCCAACACAGTAACATCAGGATGTAATGTAAAAGATTTAACATTATGAGCATGCATTCTCATAGGGATCCTCATGAGGTAATCATGTGATCTTCCAAGATTCGAGTTTCCGGCTCTTTCCTAGATTGAAGTTGGCCTTTCGTACCCATGTGATAGCTTTGTCTGGTGTGCTGCCTTGCATGCAGTTGAAGCGCTATTGCCCTCACCAATATGAGTTTTATTCACATCTCGAATGAATTCAAGCACCATCCTGCTTTATTTGTCTTCCTCTAGCAATATCGGATTTTCTCTCTTGAAAATTGACATAATATAATGGTAGGAGTAATATAATTCTACCTAAAATTTCAGTTTTGATTTCTCTTTCGCTATTGTAATTGTTGGAGATGTGAATGAATTCCACATTTGATAATGAGAAGAAGCCAAATGATATAACTAAACAAATCTGAGTTCAAGTTCAATTGTAATCTTGAAAATTCATTTTATCCAAAATGTTTGGCTTTTAGTTTTCATGTAAAGTTCGTAAAAATGGTATTATATTCTACTATTTATATATATGTTTGCAAACAAAAATACCTATTAAATGGAATTTGTGTCGCATGGAAACTTCTCGAGTTTTAAAATAGCCTAAAAGGTTTAATTGTTCTTTGAAAATAGTGGGGTTTAATTGTATCGAAAAATAGTTTAAACGCCAAACCATCTAGAGGTCCCTGTACTTTACACGTTTTTTTTTCTATAGGTCCTTATACTTCATTTTTCTATTATCTAGTCTCTCTACTTACTTATTTTCGAATTCAGGTCCTTTTTGAGTTTTTTCCAGTTCCTTTACTTATACTTTTGTTTTCTTCCAGTCATACAAAAGGACCGAAAAAATTTCAAAAAGGACCTGAAAATCAAAAATAGATAAGTAGAGTGACCAGATAATATAAAAATGAAGTATAAGAATCTACAGAAAAAAACTTGTAAAGTACAGGGACTTTTAGATGGATTAAGCCTAGTTTAAAAGCTTATCTATACTTTCATGGAAACTATAAGCGTTGTTTTGTACCTTTTGCCTAACAGAAATAACCACCTCTCCGGCTCTCCTTCACAAGACCAATGTATGCAAAAAAGATCCTAAGAAACGGTGCCGTATTTTTATTATAACAGAGGATTCAAAACGGATTGATTTTACGTCGTTTGAATGTTAAAACAAAAAAAGATGGACGTTGGATTTTTTTTTTATAACTGCTAATTGACAACTGATAAGAGTAGAGAGGAGCCAAGAAGAAGCACCTAAAAATGGAGATAGCCGTTAAAACCCTTTTCTTGGGTTTAAACCCTAAGGTACGTATTTTTGTTCCTTATATTTATTTAATTCCTAATGGAATTGAAATATAAGCGTGTTCCTTTTCTTTTTCTTGGGTAAATTTGGATATTGGCAGCTCATAAATCGTAAACAATCAGTAGATTTGATATTTCAAAATCAATCTTGCAAAAGCCCAAATGTCCATCATCGAGGTTATTGTGCAAAATTAAGGTAAATTTGTCCATTTCCCAGCTTTTCTATGTCAATGAACAAGACAAAGGATTTACACTTTTGTACTGAATAGGGAGACACACAGATGTTTTACTCCTCTTGTCTCTGCTGTACTATCAGGTTTGCAAATCCCCAAAATTTGAGAAAAATGTTAATTTTCTTTATTACTGCTTTTGTTCAGATTTTAATTGTTGTATTGTACTTAAATTAGGCACACCTGGCGGAGTTTGTTCTTCTCCTTCTTGTGAGTTTGAAGAATTCTCTGTAACGGCTTCACCTACCGCGGAACCTGGAGAATTAAGGGTATGTGAGCTGCCGGCTGTTGTATTTCTGAAACTGGTCTTTACGGATGATAGGTTAATTTAGAAGTTTACTTTATTTTAATAGGAAGTTTTGTGAACAGATTAGTGTAGAGGTATCTGGTGTGAGGACTAGAGCGATTTTTAACGATGTCTTTGACAAAATGGTCGCTGCTGCCCAGCCAATTCCAGGGTTTAGACGAGTAAAAGGAGGTGAGCTAGAGCACTCTTTATTAAGCTTTTCCCTTTCCCTCTGCTTATCAAGTGCTAACTGCTAACCTTTTTTTAATTCACTTTCATTCATTGCATTGCTTGTGTTGATGGGTGCGGAATTACCAGGGAAGACACCAGACGTAAGTTTCTTATTGACCCAGCTATGATTACGTATAATCTTATCCTCTTATTGACGTTTTTTCTGTTTGATAGTCTCTTTTTTGTGTGTGCTTAATTACCGACTGCCACTTGATTTCCTGTTATTCTTGTTATGGTCACGGCCCTTGGAATCAGCCTGTTATGCCTGACTAAATTTATATAAAAATGATGTTACATAACTCTTACGTTAGCAAATATGCTCACACAGTTCCTGCTGATGGTGTCTGCTCTCTGTATCTACATTTGTGCTTCATCTCCATGAGTGTGGTTTCAAGCAGTATGACACTTGTATCTTGCATGTCAAACTGCTGAAATGAGTTTAAGCCTCTAATTTTCTTGTTGTGGGATTGGATCACGGTTGCTTATATTGTGTTATCCATTCTAATCTTTCTTAATGGACTCTATGTAGAGATAAAGAACGTAAATTCTTGACAAGCTTGATAAAATTGCAGTCATTGCAGTTGGCAAATTTCTATGTGCAATTGTGCATTCACATTTAGTTTTTTTGTTCATTATACCGCTTTTTGCAATTGTTATGATTACTTATCATTTCTTGTAGATACCTAGAGACATCTTGCTAGAAGTCCTTGGACCTTCAAAAGTTTACAAGGAAGTGATCAAGAAAGTAATAAACTCTACTATAGCCGAGTATGTTGAAAAGGTAACTTTTAGCAGATTCTGGAATGTGTTCTTGTGCAAATGATATTTATTGGAAATGGTGCAACTCTTTTATGTTTTATGATGATTTATAATTTTATACTTGTTTTCATATTTTCACTTTTAATGAATGACCACCCAACATAAATATCCCAGCTAAGATGCTATTGTTACTTCCGTTTTCTTTGCAGTGGTGAAACTTTCAATTTAGCATCTAAATTATTTCTGTTATTGAACCTGTTACTGAACTTTAAAACTTGTGTCGTTATGATGCTAGCCCTGTGGCTGATTAAGTCTCATAAGAATACTGGATGTATAAAGTTAGGTTCTAAAATATCTTAGTTAGCTTCACTACGCAAAATTAAATTTTAAAATGTCTCGAGACATAATGTTGAATATACAAAAAATTATTCTCAAATTTGATCTATATAGATCATATTTCACACCTAAAAAGTTTCAAATAAGATACCTTGGAGATTGATTTTACACAATTACTTTTTTTTCAACGAGTGCAAATTGGTCAGAAGCACCACATCGATATAACTTTTTAAGTTCACCAACTGATTTTGTGTAAAAAATAATTTAAATACTCAATTGACACCTTTGAAACAGCTTTTTTTTTTATATTGGAACAGCTTTGAAAGAGTTAGAACACCAATAATGCAATTATTTCTAAAGCTGATCTAATTTGATGAAGAAACTTATACAGCTTTTAGATTCATTGCATTGTCTTTTCCTAAATGATCAAAAAATATAGAATCTTCACTTTTTCTTTATGTTCTTGAGAATGTCAGCATTAGCTTTATATTTTTATATATGATCTTTTAACTTTCTGCAGGAACGTTTAAAAGTCGGTAAAGATTTGAGAGTCGAGCAGAGCTTTGAGGATCTTGATGATGTGTTCGAACCAGATGAGAAATTCAGTTTTGATGCAGTAATTCAGATTCAAACAAATGAATGAATAATGATTTGAAGTTCTGTACTTTCGAGAAACTATTAGTTCCTCCCGTCAAGTCTGCGAAGAAGCCTGCCCAAGATTTGCATAAATTTTGAATATTGTACACTTAATATGGGCGTGATATCGTATAACAAATCTTTGGCGTGATCTCATATCACAAAACTTGGCGCTTCTTACTAGATCAGTTTAGTACTTGAGGGTGGAATTGAAATTCTAAGGTGCGAATTTGGGTGCAGCTGACAAAATTGCAACGTCAGGGTGCAATTGAATAGGAGCTAAAAAGTGGTATTTTTGTGATTAAGCCTTAAATTATTAGCTAAATACCCATGTTTTAAAAACCGGACCGGCCGGTCCGACCGGTTGAACCGCTAACCGGAAGCCCAGCCGATCTAAAATACCTCTATGAACCGGAAATCCGGTCCGGTTGGACCGGATTGGACCGGCAGAACCGGGACTCATGAAACCGGATTAGACCGGTTAAACCGTCCGGTTCAATAAATTATCTTGAATATATAATCGGTTCCTTCATATCAAGCTTCTTTTATCTTGGAGCTGCAATTTTATTTCATTTTTTATTACAACTTATTTGATTTTGTAAGAGAATAAAATTAATTGGTTGGTGTTTGTGTTGTTAGGAGTGAAGTGGAAGAGCAACTGAGAAGTGAAAAAGAATGGGTTTATGAAGAAAAGAAAGATATATAATCTATGGATTGGAATTCTCTCAAGTTCAAATGAATTTGAGGGGGTTATGTTCACGATCTACACCGTTCATTGTACAATGAACGGTGTAGATTAATTTGATTAAAATTATACTTTTTTGATCTACACCGTTCATTTTATAATGTATGGTGTAGATCGTGAATATGATCCCCTCAAGTTCAAAATAAACTTGAGAGAATCCCAATCCATAATCTATATAGCCATTAATGGTGTTTTTCTTTTTGCTGGAGAGAGCAAAATGAAAGGGTTGGTAGAGGAATAGTTTTTGTCATAGGAAAACGCCAAAAACTTAGGGTTTTGACTATATTTATTATGATAATAAATGGTAAGAAGTACATTTGTAGTAGTAAAAATATATTTTTAGTATTAAATGGATAGTGACGCATAGAAGAAGTAATGCACATATATAGAGTAAGTGGATTGTCAGCAAAAATGCCTGACAAGTAAAGCCTATAATTTTTCTTTCAGAACTTTACTCAACCTGTTGAACCGGCAGTTGAACCGGTTGAACCATAAACCGGTGGTCACACCGATTTGGCCACCGGTTCGATTTTTAAAACACTGCTAAATACTTTTGGTTTATGTTTGAACCTTTTTAGTTTAATATTTCTAATAAATGCATATATTTAAATTAAATCAACTCGGACAGTTAGTGCTGTAATAGATGGCTCCGACTTTTTAACAGGTGTTCAACCTGTAAAATAATGTTAGACTGCTGAACGAACAGTGGTTGTTCGATGAGTACTCTGATACTTAAGTCAGTATTGAGTTTAAGAGAGTATTAGTTGTAAATTCGTAATTAGTCTTTATATAGGCAAATACCCCAAATTTTTTTAAGTGAGCATGGAGAAATAACTTCTAGAGTGAAATCCCTTAGAAAAGGAATTCCTATTTGGCATTTGAGTCTATTTAGGAATAAATCGCCTAAATAGGATTATACTTCTCAAATAGGAATGTCTCTTGTTCTTCTTGAAAATATGAATCTTCTAATCTGTTGTAAAAAATTGTTTTGTTTTGTCTTATTCTTAATTTGTTATTTTGTGTTATTTCAAGACAACCTAAATCCCACATGGGAAGTGAAGAGTCTCAATTGTGAGTTTATAAGGGTTTATGCAATATAGGCTCATAAATGTGTGGAAGGGGAAGCAATGGGCCCCCCTCCGGAGTGAGGTTGTGGGTTGGGGTTCGGGATGAAAGTCGAGTGGGCTTGTCCGAGGTTCGACTAAACTTTTTGCAACCCGGTTTATTTTTTGATTATTATTTAACAAACAAAGGCTTATGTGAGAAGCCCATTATTTCACTATCAGAAATTAATTTTGCTCAACACCTAAATTTTCGGAACAAACTTTGACTTGGCTTTTAGCACACGTTTTAATTAAGCTTGCACTCTCATTTTCTGTTAAGCCACGTTCAAACTTTAAACACGATTTTCTGTTATGCACAATATTTGATTTTATATATTTTAAACTTAAACTGCTGGATTGATTAGATATGAAATATATCAAATATTAAACCTGCTTCTTCTGCTCCTGTTGTATATAACAGAAGAGCTAGTTGAACCCTGGAGTATACAGCAATATACTTTTAGGGCAGTGACATCTCTCACGCCTCTGGCTAAATACTTCGTTCTCATTTCAGATTATCTAACAATTTAAAAGTATATTTCTGTTATATCCACTGAGAATGCGAACGATGGTATTACTGGTGCTAATGGTGACAACACTGCTCTACCTCTGCCAACAGTCGTTGTTCCTACTCCTAACTTGTTGGCTGTTGTTCCCTACGCCAAACCCTTCCCAGACATCTCAAAGATTCAAGTCTTTGATGGTGAAAATTTCAGGCGCTGGCAGGAACGGATCTTTACTGTTCTTGATATGCACGGCGTGGCTTCTTCTCTCACTGATCCAAAGCCTCTTCCAACTGCTGTCAAGGAATCCGAAACTTGGCTTTATGCCAATAAGGTTTGCATGCACACAATAATCAGTACCTTATCTAATGAATTGTTTGATGTTTATTGTGCATATAAGGAGGCAAAGCAAATTTGGGAATCCATGACTGCAAAGTAAACTGCTGAGGATGCTGGCAAAGAGAAGTTTGTAATTGGCAACTTTTACAAATGGGAGATGGCTGAGGACAAGGATATGATTGCTAGATCAATGAGTACCACAAACTGCTGGAGGACCTTAAAGGCGAATCAATTACTTTGCAGGAGGAATTTGTAGCTGGAATTCTGATTGAGAAACTGCCTCAATCATGGAATGACTATAAGCAGAATCTGAAACATAAGCACAAACAGCTTACTTTGCAGGAACTAATCACTCACATCATCATTGAGGAGACGAACCGAAAGGAGATCAAAGCTGCTCGAAATAAGGGATTAACAGCAAGGGCAAACATGGTGCAAAACAAAGGGAGCTTCAAGAGGTATGACCAAAAACCCTCTGTAGTTGTCAATACTGATTACAAACCCGAAGTTGCTAACCCCACTGTATTCAAGAAAAATATCAGTTGTTTTGTGTGTGGAAAGCCAGGTCACATTGCATCTCAATGCAGGAAGAGAGTCAGAAATGGCAATCCTCCTAAGCCAAATGCAAATTTGGTCGAAGGAGATGATATTGTTGCTGCTGTCATTTCTGAAGTGAATCTGGTTGCTGATGTGAAAAACTGGGTGGTAGACTTAGGTGCTACCACGCATATCTGTGCAAACAGAGATGCTTTTACCTCCTACACACCGGTAGGGGATGGAGAAGAATGTGTGTTCCTTGGTGATTCTCGAACAGCCCCTGTTCTTGGAAAAGGAAGGGTTCTTCTAAAGCTCACATCAGGAAAGACACTGGCATTGAATGAAGTTCTTCACGTGCCAAACATTCGAGCTAATTTAGTGTTTGTTGCACTAATGGGAAAAGGTGGGGTTAAGGTGTCATTTGAGTCTGATCAGATTGTAATGACAAAAAATAATGTCTTTGTGGAAAAGGGTTATTGTAATCAGGGTCTGTTTGTATTGAATGTTGCTGAAATAATAAAGGCAAATGCACCTTCTTCTGCTTACTTGATTGATTCAATTGATATTTGGCATGCTAGACTAGGACATGTGAATGCTAGCTATATTAAGAAAATGCAAACACTTGGTATAATGACTGGATTAAATAAAACGAACTTAGACAAATGTCAAATATGCGCTGAAACTAAATCGACTAAGAAAACGTGCCACTCTGTAGTTAGAGAATCTAAAATACTTAGTTTAATTCATACAGATTTAGGAGACCTAAAACAAACCATGACTAGAGGTGGTAAAAAATATTATGTGACATTTATAGATGATTGTTCTAGATATGCTAGAGTTTATTTATTAAGAAATAAAGATGAAGCATTTGATATGTTCCTAATTTATAAGGCTGAAGTAGAAAACCAACTTAACAAAAAGATTAAAAGAATTAGATCAGATAGAGGTGGTGAATATATAGCATTTAATGAATATTGTGAAAAAGAAGGAATAATATATGAAGTAACTCCTCCATATTCACCAGAATCTAATGGCGTAGCTGAAAGAAAAAATAGAACCCTAAAATAAATGATGAACGCCTTATTAGTTAGTTCCTCTGCTAGTGATAATTTATGGGGTGAAGCTATACTGTCTGCCTGTCATTTACAGAATAGAATACCTTATAAGAAAACTGGAAAAACACCTTATGAACTGTGGAAAGGGCATATACCTAACCTGAAATATTTAAAAGTGTAGGGTTGTCTAGCTAAAGTAATGTTGCCTGATCCTAAGAAAAGAAAAATAGGCTTTAAAACCTCTGATTGCTTGTTTATTGGATATGCTGAACATAGTGCTGCTTATAGGTTCCTTGTTTTGAGAAGTGATGTTTTTGATTGCAACACTATAGTTGAAACTAAAAATACTGAGTTTTTTGAGAATGTGTATCCACTAAGAGTCAATTTCTCAAATGCCAACTGTAAATGAAAATGAAACTGAAAATATAACTGTGAACTCTACTAAGGAGTTGAGACAGAGCAAGAGACAAAGAATAGAAAATTCTTTTGGAAATGATTTTTATACATATCTGATTGATAATGAACCTTTAACATATAATGATGCAATTTCTTCTACTGAGTCCGTCTTTTGGAAAGAAGCTATTAAAACTGAAATTGATTCAATTAATGAAAATAAAACTTGGGTTTTAGTTGATTTGCCACCTGGCGCAAAACCCATTGGCTGTAAATGGATTTTTAAAAGAAAAATGAATCCTGATGGTTCAATTGAAAAATATAAAGCTAGATTGGTTGCAAAAGGTTTTTCTCAAAAACCAAACATTGACTATTTTGACACTTTTGCCTCTGTAACTAGAATTGCTTCAATTAGAGTTTTAATTGCCTTCACTTCAATTCATAAACTTTTTATTCATCAAATGGATGTTAAAACTGCGTTTTTAAATGGTGAGCTAGAAGAAGAAATTTATATGACCCAACCTGAGGGTTGTATTGTTTTTAAAAATAAAAATAAAGTTTGTAAACTTTTAAAATCATTATATGGTTTAAAGCAACCTCCTAAACAGTGGCATGAGAAATTTGATCAAGTCTTAATTAGTGATGGGTTTTCCTTTACTGATGCTGATAAATGTGTTTAATACTAAAGTGCTTGATGGTAAGTCTGTCATTATTTGTTTGTATGTGGATGACATGCTTATCTTTGGTACTTGCCTTAGTATAATACATGAGACAAAGGCTTTTCTTGCTTCCCAATTTGATATGAAAGATATGGGTGAAGCAAATGTGATTTTGGATGTTAAAATCATAAGGAATGGTGATAGTATTATGCTATCACAAGGACATTATGTTGAGAAACTTCTTAATAAGTTTGGACATTTTGATGTCACACCTGTGAGTACTCCTTATGATGCTAACACTCGCTTAATAAAGAATAGAGGAGATCCTGTGGGTCAAACTGAGTATGCTCAGGTTATTGGGAGTCTGATGCATCTGATGAATTTCTCTCGACCTGACATAGCTTATGATGTGTGCAGATTGAGTAGATATACTCATAATCCCAACCGTGATCATTGGAATGGCATTGTCAGACTAATGAAATACTTGAGAGGAACCATGAATTATGGTATCCTATATAGTGGATTTCCCGCTGTACTAGAAGGGTACAGTGATGCTAATTGGATCTTTGATTCAGATGAGACAAAATCCACTAGTGGTTATGTGTTTACACTTGGAGGAGGTGCGGTTGCTTGGAGATCATCTAAGCAAACGATAATTGTCAAGTCCACTATGGAGTCCGAGTTTGTAGCTCTGGAATTAGCTGGCAATGAGGCTGAGTGGTTGAAAAACTTCTTAGTTAGTATTCCTTTGGGAATGAAACCAACTCCTTCAGTGTCTATGCATTGTGATTGCCAAGCGGCAATAGCCATTGCGAAGAATAAAACTTACAATGGTAAGAATAGGCATATTCGTCTAAGACATGATGTGGTAAAGCAATTGTAAAAGGATGGAATTATGTCCATTGACTATGTGAAGTCAGAGCTGAATTTGGCCGATCCTTTGACTAAACCTTTGGGAAGGAAAATGATTCTTGAAACATTGAGGGGAATGGGACTTGTGCCAATTTGAGTATTAACTGTGATGGTAACCCGACCTCTGTGATTGGAGATCCCATGAATTTGGTTCATACGGGTAATAACAAGTCATGTGTTAGTCCTGCTAGTACTAAATTTTGATTTAGTTCATTCCTATGGTGTGGGTTGTGCTAGAAGCAACTATTGTGAGGTTGAGTTTGTAACTCTTAATGATTTCATAGTCCTTAAGGATAGTTTATATTTAGTTGCTATATAAACTTGATGAAATCACCTATATGAGTGTGGAGTGGGGCCGCTCCTATATGACTTGTGGCTAAGTCATTAAAGCATTCATGAAAATCCAGGCACGCACATGGCCTATTAGCGCAAAACCGCATTGAGTAGCAGTTTGTGGAAAGTAGAATGTGAATGTTGAGAATTATATCTTACAATGGAATTCTTGGTTCATAGAAGTTTAAAACTTCACCAAGCTTACCGTGAGTTATAACTTTTCTTTTCAGGTTTTGGTTCGTAGTCTAAAAGACACCAAAACTAATGCATTTTATTTAACTTGAGAATTAATCCAGCAAGTGTTTTTCTGTTTTGAAATAAGTGGGGGATTGTTGTAAAAATTTGTTTTGTTTTGTCTTATTCTTAATTTGTCATTTTGTGTTATTTCAAAACAACCTAAATCCCACATGGAAAGTGAAGAGTCTCAATTGTGAGTTTATAAGGGTTTATGCAATATAAGCTCATAAATGTATGGAAGGGGAAGCAATGGGCTCCCCCCCCCCCCCCCCGCCCCTCCGGAGTGAGGTTGTGGATTGGGATTTGGAATGAAAGTCGAGTGGGCTTGTCCGAGGCTCGACTAAATTTTTTACAACCCGGTTTATTTTTTGATTATTATTTAACAAATAAAGGCTTATGTGAGAAGCCCATTATTTCACTATCAGAAATTAATTTTGCTCAACACCTAAATTTTCGGAACAAACTTTGACTTGGCTTTTAACACACGTTTTAATTAAGCTTGCACTTTCATTTTCTGTTAAGCCACGTTCAAACTTTAAACACGATTTTCTGTTATGCACAATATTTGATTTTTTATATTTTAAACTTAAACTGCTGGATTGATTAGATATGAAATATATCAAATATTAAACATGCTTCTTCTGCTCTTGTTGTATATAACAGAAGAGCTGGTTGAACCCTGGAGTATACAGCAATATACTTTTAGGGCAGTGACATCTCTCACGCCTCTGGCTAAATACTTTGTTCTCATTTCAGATTATCTAACAAAATCTCCTTTTTTATTAGTATTGAATTATATTTATTATTTAGATCTTTGAATGTTCGTATTAGGATCTGATTACTGAATCCTGTGAGATTCAGTTTTATGCTTGTTTAGGCGAATCTGTGTGGATTTTACTTTAAGTCGATCAGCTCGTAGGACTCGGTCTTCCTTAGCCTGAACTTGATTCTCTTACTTATTATTTTTTGGCGAGTCCCGAGGTCCACCTTGGCGGGCGAATCCCACTGAACCCTGTTTATAATATTATTATGTGAGACTGATTTTTCATCATTAGCTCCCGCACAAGTAAACTAATTTTGGGTATTTTGTCTTATTTGATTTTTAGCTTTATTCGGCGAATATTTCCATATTCTCTTTTTACTTTGTCATTTGACGTGTGTTCATGATGGATCACGGATGTTTGATGTTTGTTATTGTGATTGCCACATGCCAATTTATTTTTATTGTGATTTGTGCATGCGTTTTCTTAGTCTTTCGTTTAGAAGAATTTTCTTTTTAGTTTTCTCTCTCTAAATCACTTAAATTATATCTTTTTCTTCTTCTTCTTTGAGATTCTTTATTTTTGTGTTTCTCCTTATCTTACGTTTGATCTGCTATATTTTATCTCCATGTATTTTTGTTGTTGTTGCTTGTGATTTTAAATTTCTCGTTCACAGTGTTTCCGATGTTCTTCGTTTTCTTTTCGTATTTCTTGATTTTCATCTGCCATTTTTTGGATTGAAGATTTTGTTGTTTATTACTCTTTTTCCTCTGAAATTTCTAAAAATGGTTAATGGAAAAGAAAAACGCGACATCGCCATGGATTATATGATTCTTGGGAACTCTACCCTTTTAGATGAGCAATATATATTTAAATACATTATAAGTATGATTTTTCCGTAGGATATGAGGTTAGAAAAATTTGAGTCCCTTTTTAGGGCGCATTGCTACTTTGGTTCGTCTAAGCAGATTGTTTTATTTGATGAGCATTTCCTTGCTGAACTTAGGTTTCCTTTAGATTTTTTTCAGTTTTGATATATGTCGTGAATAAGGTATTTCTTCTAGACAGCTTCACCTTGGTACTGCTCGAGTCCTTGTTTGCTTTGTAGAGTCTTGTAGACTTCGGGGGCAGCCCCTTCGATGAATGTTCTGAATTATTTTGGTTCTTTATCTCATAACGATGAGATTTTTATTTTGCTAATGGTAGACCAGGGTGGTCTATCATTAAAGTACCTTATATGTGTGGTTGGTGTTCGAAATTATTTTCCAGATTAGGCGTGATTTCGCCATTTCTAATTCTTTTAAAGGCTTATCTTTCATTAGTTGAAGACGTTTTTTTCTCCTTTGGATTTTGATGAATCTAACTTAGTCATTGATTCTAACGCTTCAATATGAGACGGCGAAGCTTTTAGTATCTATTGTTGTGAATAAGTATCTTAGGCATCGATGGTTGCCTTTGAAAGACCCCCACCCTCCCCCAAAAAGCTTGCTGATATTTTTGTTCGAAAAGTTTACACATGTAGTGCATTTGTTATTTTTTCTCTAGATAGATTAGAAAGGAGGCTAATTGTTGGGCTTATAATGACTAACTGGACGATCCGAATTCTAAAGAGAAAATTACATTGTTTACTAAAAAATGAAAATAATTATAAAAGTAGATGTTGACTTTTTTCATTTATAAAAATACTCAGTTAACTTAAAATATTTATGAAAATACCAAAAAAAAAAAATAATTATAGAAATATTATTGTTGGTATAATTTTAATATACTAGATTGTTGTGCATAATATATATAAACTAAAGGTATACTAAATTATATCAACATTATACCTTATACACATCAAAACACATTAAAATTTTATTAATATTAAATAAAAATTATACCAACATTATACCATTTCGTATTTTAAAAATTAAACTAACAATATACTACAATTATATATAAAAAACTATATAGAAAATTTATTAGCTATATACCCAAAGTAACTGACATTATACCAACATTAAACCAAATGCTATTTTAAAATTCTATGATTCATATGTTTTAGTATACTGAAACTATACTAACAACATACATACTATATTTTTGTAAAATAATTTTTAGTTTTTTATAAATATTT
Source organism: Mercurialis annua (assembly GCF_937616625.2). NCBI lineage: Eukaryota > Viridiplantae > Streptophyta > Magnoliopsida > Malpighiales > Euphorbiaceae > Mercurialis > Mercurialis annua. Next base: position 47,676,904 of record NC_065570.1, on the reverse strand, counting down.
TTAAGTCAATTTGATATTTTTATAAATAAAATAAAGGGATTAATAAATTTTTGGTATCTGAATTTTTTAAAAAATAACAATATAGTGTCTTAACATAAATTTATAGTAAACCGGTAAGTGAACTTGCTAAATAATTACAAATTAGTTGTTCCAGCCGGTTTATGTCAGAAAAAGGTGATATGATGTATGACGTGGCCGAAATATACAGGTGATTAATAGGCTTTTTTACCTGCCACCGAAACGAAACTGGCGAAAACAACTAATTTATTATTATTTAACAAGTTCAAACACCATATTGATATAAATTTTTGTTGAGACACCATATTGTTATTTTTTAAAAAAAATTTACACCAAAAGTTTATTAATCCCAAAAATAAATCAACTCTCATTTTTATAAAAACATTTTAAAAAATTTAGGAATTTTTGTAATAGTGGCGATTTTAAACCCATAAACCCCAATAAATAAAAATTTAAAATAAGTAAATAAATTTGGCTTTTCTTAATACTTTTCTATCCAAATATAAAAACCCTAATGCACTTTAAGCTTATTCCCCTCTTTTCTACATTAGCTTCCGTCACTCTGTATCACTGTCTCAGCTCCAAACCCTAAAAGTACGATCCCAAAGCTTTAATTTAGCATCTTTTCTATATCCATCTATTTCTAATCAATTAAAGAAGAGATTGAATTTGTAATTTTCTTTTGTTTTGATTTCAGATCTGAAATTGGAGCTTGACGTTTTTGCGCTAAGCTATGGCTCTGGTGAGTTTGATTTAAATTCATTATTATTAATATCGTTTTTTGACATTGATTTATAAATTGATGTTGCAATTTGATGTGATTACAATGAAGTTAGAAACTTTGGTTGATCCTGGTAATTTTGACATACGAAAAGCATTCACCCTTTTGCTGTTGATTATGGGATCCGTAGGTATTGCACGCTTACAACAATAACAAAAATGCTTACAAGGCACTTATTGCAGCACAATACTCTGCTGTCAAACTGGAACTCGCTGCCAATTTTGAGATGGGCGTCTCTAATAAGACTCCGGAATTTCTGAAGATGAATCCTATTGGCATGGTATGTTTGTTGTCTTGGGATACCTCGGAATCGCTTGTTATATTAGTTTTTCTTAGATTGTTGATACTCATTTCTTAATATTTTAGGTTCCTGTCCTGGAGACCCCAGACGGCTCTGTATTTGAGAGCAATGCTATTGCTCGTTATGGTGAGATTTCGATGTTGTTTTTCATATATTTTTGGATGTCGTTGAATTAAAGCTTTAGTCTTTTTTGTTTCTTGTTCTAGTTGCTCGCTTGAAGAATGACAATCCCCTATATGGTTCCTCCTCAATTGATTATGTAAGATCTTTAGATAAACTCCTCCTCGTTGGAATAATGATGTGCTTCTTTCTTATGTCATATTTATGTTTCTTTTGTGGTTGCGTCTTTAGGCCCATATTGAGCAATGGATTGATTTTTCATCATCAGAGATTGATGCCAATATTCTAGCTTGGATTAAACCCAGAATTGGTCGTGCACCGTACCTTCCTCCTGTGAGTTACCTCTGGGCCTCTTGCCGTTGCACTTATTTCTAAGATTTCTCTTTTTTGTTAATTTTTCGCGTTTTGTCCCTTTTTGATCAAAGTCTTATCAATAATGTGAATGATGTTTTGCTGCATTCACTAATAACAATGAATACAGGTCATATCTTGAAAGATAAAATGTGTTCACATAGGATGACACCGAAGAGTCTATGGAGTGATTCAAATCTCCTGAATATGCTTTTTGGATTAAAACATAATAATTCTTTCTTATCTAAAGTCTTATTTGTATTAACTCCAAAGCGTCATTTTGTCCTTGTTTTTCTCGTGCAATTGTGAGATTTTATCATGTGAATTGGCACATTCACATTAATTGATGTCTTACTTGTGGAACATTCTGAATGAAGGCTGAGGAAGCTACTATTGCTGCATTGAAGAGAGCATTGGGTGCTTTGAACACTTACCTTGCTTCAAACACCTTCTTGGTTGGGCATTCTATTACCTTGGCAGACATAATCATGACATGCAACCTTTATTTGGGATTTAAACATCTCATGATTAAGAGCTTTACTTCAGAGTTCCCCCATGTCGAGAGATACTTTTGGACAATGGTTAACCAACCAAACTTCAAAAACGTTATCGGTGAAGTTACGCAGACTGAATCAGTTCCTCCCGTTGAGTCTGCGAAGAAGCCTGCCAAAGAATCTAAACCAAAGCCCAAGGAGGAACCAAAGAAAGAAGCCAAAAAGGAGAAAGTGGCACCAAAGCCTAAAGAAGATGACGAGGAAGAAGTAGAGGCACCAAAGCCCAAAGCTAAGAATCCTCTTGATTCGCTGCCTCCAAGTAAGATGGTACTGGATGAGTGGAAGAGGCTTTACTCTAATACCAAGACCAACTTCCGCGAGGTTGCAATTAAAGGTAATCTTTTTCTTCTCATGACTCGTGTATTCCGCATTTCCGCTTTGCTTGATCGTTGTTTATCATGCTCAGTTCATAGCATTTGGTATAATTACTGGTAGAAGCATAATCTTTGATGGTTTGCCATTTCTGGTGTGCTATAGGATTCTGGGATATGTATGACCCCGAGGGATATTCTCTGTGGTTCTGTGACTACAAATATGATGAGGAGAATACTGTGTCATATGTCACTCTAAACAAAGTAGGTGGATTTCTGCAAAGGATGGATTTGGCTCGCAAGTACGCCTTCGGGAAGATGCTTATAATTGGCACAAATCCTCCTTACAAGGTGAAGGGATTATGGCTTTTCCGTGGGCAAGAAGTTCCTCAATTTATTATCGATGAGTGCTATGACATGGAGCTGTTCAACTGGACAAAGGTTGACATCTCCGATGAAGCTCAAAAGGAGCGCGCCAGCCAGATGATTGAAGATGCTGAACCTTTCGATGGAGAGGCACTTTTGGATGCCAAGTGCTTTAAGTGAAGCAACTAATTTCTCATAAGTTATCTATATTTGTTGTGTCCTTTAACTTTTTAATTTTGTTTTTGTTCCCATTGGGTAGTGAGCTTTGTAATCTCTTGTCTTAGACAGAAAAGTTATAGCATTTTGTGATTCGAGTTGTATAGTATTACGGTGTTTTGCTTTTATGCCCATTATGTGGTCATTGACATGTTTGTCACCATAATATTTGGTAATAGTAATTTTTGGCTAAATATGCGTAGGTTCATCAACTCTAAGGCAATAAGGATTAGGGCTTAGTTTTACGTCGTTTTAAATGTAAAAATATCAAAAAGAAAAGAAAACGACGATGTTCATTTGAGCGGCTTTTCTGTAACTGCTAGTTGATAACTGATAAGAGTGTACAGAAAAGCCATTGACTATTACAGTTAGAGCAAAGAAGAACATTGGAATAGTAGTAAATGGAAATAGCCGTTAAAACCCTTTTCTTGGGTTTAAATCCTTAGATGCATAAGTTGTTCCTTTTATTTAAATTTTTTTTGTAGTTCTTAATTCTTAATGGAATTGCAATCTGACTTGTCTTTCTTCTCTTTTTATGGGTTAATTTTGGAAATTTATTTTACGCAATTACTTTTTCAACAAGTGTAAATCGGCCAGAAGCAACACATTGATATAACTTTTTAAGTTCAGCTTGTAAGCAATGAAATGTGGTGATTTTATTTAACACTTTTTTAAGAATATGATTAAAATAAAAAAATGTATAAAAGTGATGATTTTATATGAAATTTACCTTTTCTTTACGATATTACATTAAATTTCTAAACAAAAAATTTATTTTATGCAGTTCCAAAATATATGATTAGTTAAATTTGAGTTTCAATGTCTCTAATATAAAAATGAAACTCTTTTTATGCTATTTTATTGTTATTGTGGTTTTGAACTACAATGTTATTTGCATTATTTGAACTTGAACATTTTTTTTTTGACTTCATTTGAACTTGAACTTGATATGAGTATGATATGTTAACACTCAATGCATTGATTAAATTTAAAAAATTGTAATTGTCGTTTAATTTAGATAGACAATATGAAACAATTTCAAATAATATTTGAAGGCTTGTAAATAATTTCATATAATAGAGATCAAATATATTTCACATTTTTCGATTTTTTTCATTTATACTAAACTTTCAAAATCGTCAACTTTAATCCATTTTTCAATTTCAATTATAGTCATTTGATTAAATTGGAGAGGAAAAAATTCAAACTTACATCCATGTTAGAATTCGTGATGGAACGGCATATTTAAAACTTTTTTTCCATTTTAATATGAGCTAATGATTATAATTGAAACTAAAAATAAAAAGATATGCTAAAATTGACAATTTTAAAATTAGAATCATAAATGAAAAAAGAATCGAAAAGATAGACATATTTGGATGATTAAGCCTATAGTAAATGGAAGAAAAATAAAAATAAATTGACTCAAAATTTTGTAAATGTAGTAAAATAAAATAAAATTAGATACTCTCGGCTATGATCAGCTACAAGCAGAGTGTAGTAGATCAATGATAAGCCCGGTCCAGTTCTATTAGTTTATTATTTTAATGTTTCTCATTCAGTTGCTTCCCAATTAGTATCAGAGAAAATCAAAAGAAACCAAACACAATTCAATTCAATTCAATTCAGTTCTGCATCATGGTAATTCAATCTCTTTTTCTTAATTGGATTTAATTTATTTATATGCGATTTTTTTTTAAATTTTCTGTTCATATTTAGATCGTTAAATTGGGAAAGAAAGAAAAATTGAGATACATGGTTGCAATTTAGGGTTTGAGTTCGTTTTAGTTAATTGCGGGTTTTTGTTGTTTGATAGGTTTTATTGCAAGCAGACCCGTTTCTTAACGAACTAACAACCATGTTTGAACAAAGTACTGAGTTAGGCTCTGTTTGGGTCACTCTTAAACGATGTGAGTATGCTCTTTATTTTGTTGGGTTTTCATTTCAGTAATGAATTTATGATTTATCTGATTCTGTTGTTTGTTTATGATTTGTTTTTTGGACTTTTTTAGCATCATTGAAGTCTAAGGTGCAGAGGAATAAGATGAACACGCATGGCCAACCTATTGAGTACCGGTGTCTGATTCGTGCTACTAATGGCAAGAAGACTATCTCTACTTCGGTATGCGCCTATTTAATTTGTTCGCTTGTTTTTTGTTTTTCTACACTAACTAGTGAATTAGTGATTGAGCTTTGTAATGCATTGATATGATATTGCTTGAGTCAAAGTGTGATTTATGTACATTAGCATGGCTACATAGGAAAGTTTCAGTTTTAGATTTTATATGTCCGGAAACTGTTGATTGTTTTAGCTGTAAGTTAGATGCCGGTGTTGCTTGATTGTTCTTTTTTTGTGACAAAGTGATCATGGATCTTAAGAAGGTTTCTTTTTCTCAAATGTCTTTTTTTGTTGTGATCCTCAATTTATATGTTAATGCGTTGATACATCCCAGTAGCACCATTAATGCTATTTAATGTATTCTCTACTTGAGTTGTTAGGAACTTAGAATTAAAGTATTTGTCTAATACATTTTATTTAACGATTTTTTTATCCGTCTTCACTCTTCAGATAATAATATATGTTTTGAGTTCTAATGTTCAATCATTCTCAAGTTTTATACTCCCTCCGTCCCAATAGAGTTGTCCACTTTGAGAAATATTTTGGTCCCAAAACTCTTGTCCACTTTCAAAAAGTAACTACCTTTTTACACTCAATTTTCCTACATTATCCCATTTTAAAATCCACTAATGAGAAAATTGAAAATAAATTGCAAGTAGACCCAATATTAAATAGGGGTATGACAAGAAAAGTTAAATTTTTTTTACAAAACCCATAAACAATAATTGTTTTTCTTAAACTGTGTGATAAAGGCAAAGTGGACAACTCTATTGGGACGGAGGGAGTAGTATTTTATAATGCTGCTACATGGGTTTGGATATATATATATATATATATATATATATATATATATATGTGATTGTTTGCACTTCTTTTTAAATTGAGTACATAATGCTATCCATGCTTTTAGATGTGGCACGGGTAGCAAGACTTTTTGTTCTTTTTATATGCATATGGAATAAAAAACAACTTTGTTGATTTAGTTGAGGGTTCTTGTGTTCCTAACCATTCAGTTGCTATGCTAAGGCTTTCGCTGCTTTAGACAAAGTTGAATGACATGTTAAGAGAAGAGTGGAATGATTTATAAGCTGTAATTAACACCTGAAAATGATGCAATATATTGGAGCTATAATAGGATAATATTTCGGATTCAAGGTGTTCGGTTTAGATATGGTGATGAATAAACATTGCTCATTTTTTTCATCCATTGAAGGAGAAAGAGAATAGATGAACAGTTGAAGGATACAATGAATATACTGACTTAATTACAGCTAAGGGTGTTCGAATTTGGTTTTTGTGTGTTATAAAATTTTAAGAATCTATTATTTAGTGAGCCAATATCCAAAAACAAAAATCAGATTGTCAATTTTACACTCAAAATACCACCCCATCCAAAAGTTATAACCCATATTTTCTTTATACATATTTTTCCAACATTGGTTGAAGGTTTTGCCATGTTTTGTTCATCAGGTTGGGGCAAAGGATCACCAGCGCTTTCAAGCTTCTTACGCGACCATTCTCAAGGCCCACATGACGGCTTTGAAGAAGAGGGAGCGGAAGGACAAGAAAAAAGCAGTTGGGGCGGATAAAAAGGAAGTCGGCTCAAAGAAACCAAAGAGAGCCTGAACCAAGTAAATTTTTTTGAAGCCTCTTTGTAAATTGGAATTTGGAAATGCTGTCATTTACACCCCTAGTCTAAAGATATGAGAGGTTTTTGAGTCTTTTATCCAGCAAGTACCAGAATCTTTTTGATGTTGGGAATTTACTGAGATGAAGGATGGATTTTTGTCTGACATTTCTCAATATGGTTGAAAATTTACATGAGAAATTTTTGTTAGTAAGAAATTGTTAATATCTTGTTGCCAGGTTTATATTGATTTACTTATATTGATCTTGGATGCTGTCGACAATTTTTTGTTACTTATATTGATCTTGTGTTCCTCTCCGAGTTGCCTGGTAAGTATTTTTTTTTTTTTTTGAGAATGCCTGGTAAGTATTTAAGATTGTGGTCAGTGTCTTAAACTTTATGATACCTAGCAATGTAGGAAAGGAAAATTTGCACAATGGTGTAACTTTAAATATTTTGCTATTTCTCAATTCAATTGTTTTATTTCATATCTGAACAAGCAATTTTTTTAATAATTAGTTTGTGATGATTTTACAAGATAAAAGTGATTACAATATTTATTGTAACTTGAATCAACTAACATGGATTGCTTCTCTAATTGGGATAAAGATTAAAAGATTTCACCATTTCTCAATTTTCGATCAGCCTGCGCATCTGGATTTATTTTTATCCAAAACAATGATTTTTATTTATTTTTTATTTCATATTAGAAGAGTGAAATGAACCTTTGTTGTAAGTATTTTATTCTTGTCAATCTCATTAATGATTAATCTAATACTCTTTCTATTTTAATAGAGTTATGAACTTTCTCATTATCAAGAAAACACAATTAATTTATGAAGTTGTTTCTATTATACCCTTCCGTTTTGCTATATATTTTAAAAGGTAGTAATACATATTAGTTCATTAGTGGATTTTAAATAAAAATAATATAAAAAAATTAATTATAAGGATTATTATTTATTAGAAATGAGCAAGAATTTTAGGACAAATAAATGTACAATTATTGAAACGGAGGGACTAATTTCACCCTTCACTTGCTTGTCTTAATGATAGTTGGTGTATTCATCGATTTTTACAATAGTAGCTTGTTTCACAGTAATTGGAGGTAGAATTTAGGAGTTAAGTAAAGATTGCGTAGAGAAATATAATTCTTAGACATGCAGTGAAGCTCAAAACAGCAAAAACTAATATGAAAACAGAGAAATTAAAAGCTTCAAAGAATGATTTTAATGCGTGGAAAACGGTTCAAATGCAATGCTCGTCGGAAACTGGAGTAGAAATTAGAATAAAAGCAGAAAAACCTTTTAATGAAAGAATCAACTGGTTTTGACGCTTTGGATCATAAATACTAAAAAGATTAATGAATTAGCTGCAAACTATGAACTACAAGAATCATTATTTCATATTGCCCACAACAATCTAAACTCTGCTCCCAACTTCATATTTTAAATGCTATACAAAACTGCTCCCCCAAACCAACAATACGACACCATAATTTTCCACTGAAAAACTATTTCAGAAACAGCTTACTCATCAGCAACTGATTGTTGCAAAGTCTTAATGATTTGTCGATACTTTGAAGGGCTGTTATACACAGTTGGGGTGTTGACGATTGCCTTTTCCAGCCAAAACTTATCAACCAACTCTACCTCTGTAAGTTGCTGGTAGAACTTTTTCCACTTGTTCATTGCTCTCCTTAATCGGACACTCTGACTACCTTTTAATAGATACTTGATGTAGTCTTTCGCTAGACGAGTCAACTCCTCACCATTGATAATGTAAACATACTGCATTAAATGCATCAAATTATTATCACACTGCATGCAAGAAAATCAACATATCCAGATGATACAGCGCCACTGAATAAAACTTTGACAATAGAAAATACAAACAGTGCAATTAAGAGAAGGAATTAAGTACTGTTTCCAGAATAGTGAAGAAACTAACAAGCCCTCAAAAAAAAAATGAACTTCCCTGATTAGAACATGTATCATTTCCAATTCTGAATGCTTTCTTCCATTTTACTTTCCATTTAAATTTTATACTAAACGCCATTAATGGAAATTAAAACTTTACATTCTAACGATGTCTGCTTTTTACAGTGACATTTCTCTGTTGAATAGAAGGTAGCGTTTTTACAGTGACATTTCTCTGTTGAATAGAAGTTAGCTTATCACTGCAGGGCACCAGCCAATGCATACCGGGATTTTGATATGAAAATCATCTCCTCCACCAAGAACAAATAAAAAATTGAATGACAGAGAAACCAGCACAATCGATCAAATCGAAAAAAACCAGATTAAGAGACAAATGAAGTTTTCATAAGCCTTTCTTGCTAACCATTTCTCAAAAATCAAAAAACATTCCATATAATATGCAATGTATTTGGGGATCATAGGCTATTCAACATGCCAAAACATGCAAAAAGATGATATTATGGAATGAAAGAAATGATATTATTACCAGAAAGATGAATCCAATGGTAGCTAAAACTACTTGAAGAGTTTCATCCATAACTCCTGCAAGTCCTCCATCTTCAGATCCCCCAGAGCCATCCCCACCGCTGCCACCGCCATCACGAGGTGGAATTTTCCCACTGCCTCCATCATAAAATTCTTGTTTTTTAATCTGCTGATTTAGAACATCTTCCACCGATTGTCCCTTGAAATTTTGCATTACTTTCTCAAAAGACCACGATGGCTGATTTTCAAAGATACAATTTATCAGTGAGAAACACAAATGCAATTTAGAATATTTTCCAAGACTTCAAGGCATATGACCCTTAATGTTCAGAATATTTTCAATCATAGGCACATGCTACAAGCCTCAACCGGAAAAACACTATAAACCACTCTTTTCTTAAAACAATTTTCAAAAATACATGAATCTAAACAAAAAAGCAAATGAAAATTTAAGCACGCCATAGCAGCTCTTCACAAAAAAATATATGTTGGCAGAGGAAAATTTTAGCATTACAAAGATCCACAGAATCAACTAATCTGTTGTTCAAAATCATATAAACACATAATATAGCAATACAAACTACAAGTATTAACATACATACTAATTCATTTCCACTCATTTAAATGGAATTAAGAAACCCATTGACAACATATATTAAGTTTCATACATCATTTAATAACTCGTTAAAAATACCCTCTAAAATAATTCAGCAAACCACATCAATTTAGCAATTTTAAGTTTCAACAATTTTAAGCTGCAGTACAAATATCTCAACTTTGAATTGCTAAACTTGCAATTGAAGGAAACTGAAATTATTCAAAATTATACCCAACTCGAACTACAGGATTTGCAATGTTAAGATAATTATAAAAACAAACCTCGTCATGTAAATCATAACAGCACCAATACCAAAAAAACAAAAGACCACAAACTTCCCAACCCTACTCAATCCCTTCTCTATACACACAATTTTATTACTATTTTTTAAAAACATTAAAAAAGAAGAGATCAAAATGTAAGGAGCTCGGTAAGCAGATATGTTGATTAAGGGAGCAACTACCGGCCAGTAAGCTTCTATCTAATATGGCTACAGCCGTTTTGGCAAATCAAGAAAAAGGCCAGTGCTTTAATGCCTTCTCTTGGTACAATGTAGCCAACAATCAATATTTATTTTTTATTTCAAAACAACAGCTATGCATCTATCTATGAAAACAAAAACATACATAACAAAAATCAAACAGATAGAAACTAGAGGAGGGGAGCCACCACTTCACCTCTTGCTCCTCGTCTAGGTAGCACGGACACTTCATTGATTCAAGGTGTCCCTTTTCGGGAACGTTTTGAATACTTAACATTTCAGACACGAAACTTCATTTTTTACAAAAGAAACCTTAAATTAACATTGTTTCGGCGTCTGTGCTACCTAGCTCCTCGTGAACAACAACATACATAGAGATTATTTGAAGCCTTCAAAATTCCCATACTACTTACAGTCACAAACTTGTAATTCAAATTATGACTACCAATAGAAAACCACACATAATCATCATAATTACGTTAAATGCATAGTAATAAAACAAATAATTAGGGCCTAATCATCATAATAATTTCAATTTGCTTTTAATATTACCTCCTTGTTTCCCTCAGACTTATCTTTGCCACCAAACAAGCAGACAACCTTGCCTTGCTGGTAATTCCTTGCGTATTTTTTTTGTTCCAATCTAACTCCACAAACTGAGCCATTGGCAACAAGTCTTACTGGCCTTTTAGAAAAATTACCGTTAACACAAACGGGTACTCTGCATATTATACCCGTTGGCGATTGTTGGGGCGATATGGAGCCTTTTGAAACGGAAAGGGAAGGCCTCGATGGAGGACCAGTACGAAGACAGTTCGCCATTAAAAATCAGCTCATGAAATAGAGAGAGAAGTGCGATGATTGAAAATGGAGAAAGGAGATAAGAAATATGGAGAAGAAGAAGAGAAGAAGGATCCAGATAAATTAGGGTTGTTAAAACTTCCCTAAACTAATAGTGTGGCATCATAAAATTTTATTTGTATTTTTTTAAAAAAAGGGGTGTTGCTAAATACCCGCTCCTAAATTACTAGGTACTGCTCGCTTTTTTAGCCCTTTTGTTTTTTTTTTTAATTAAAGAAATTCACATGGAAGTACTCGGAAAACGTCTCGTAAGGTGCGAGAGATGTCCTCCCATCGCACCATACTAGACGTATTTCGAAAAATGTTCACGTGGATTTTTTTGAAAAAATAATAATTTTTTTTTAAAGAATTAAAAGGAATTGCCTATAATTTACAGTTAAAACTAATATAAGTGCTCTTTTTTATAAAAATTAAATATAAACAATAATATATATGTACTTAAAAATAATATAAGTGTATTTTTTTGAATAAAATTTAATATAAAAAATAATATATATGTACTCAAAAATAATATAAGTGTATTTTTTTGATAAAAAAATTAATATAAAAATAATATATATATATATATATATATATACTTAAAAATAATATACGTTTTTATAAGTGTATTATTTTATAAAAAATTAAAATATAAAATAATATATATATATATATATATATATTTAAAAATAATATAAGTATATTTTTTGATAAAAAAAATTAATATAAAAATAATATAAGTGTATTTTTTTGATAAGAAAATTAATATAAAAACCAATATAAGTATACTTAAAAATAATATAAGTGTATTTTTTATAAAAAAAAATAAGTGTATTCGTGTTTGAATATGAGTCGAGAGGACTAGAATGTAAGTTTAGAATTAGGAAAAAGTAAAAGAATATTTCGGTAAAAAAAAAGGGCGGTACATAGTAATTTAGGGCGGTATTTAATAGTCCACTTAAAAAATGTGAATTAACTCATAAATTTATTTGATCTTGTTTTAAATTTCATTAAATTAATTAGTATTTTTAAATTTATTAAAACTAATTAATAATTTTAATTAATTTAATTAAATCTTTTTTATCGCAAAACTTTATATTTGTCCCGAGATAAAACTTATTCCGAAATTTTAGATTCTGCCATCATTTACTCCCGCAGCCGCCACATATATAAAGATAATAAATATTTTTTAATCAATCTTAATTAACACTAATTAGAACTAATTTTAAATTATAATTATTTTAATTAAATAAAATCATAATAAATTTATTTTATAATTAGTTTTGAATTTTATTAAAAAAATAAAGCAAAATAAATCTGAATTTAATAAACAACCTAAATTTTTCCAACTCTGCTTTCAATTGCCGCCACCACCTCTACCGCTCACCGCCGCTACCGCTAGCCTAGATAAAAAGATCATCGTCTGGGTTTCGTCCCCAGACAAAGCTCTTCGTCTGGTTTTCCAACCAAGACAAAGATTTTGTCTGATGTCCCCAGACATAGACTCTTTGTTTGGGTCGGCGGCTGGCGGTAGAGATGGTAGTGGCGGTGGCAGCCGAAGCGTTTAAAGGTGGAGGTGGAAAAACTTGTGTGTGTTTTAAATTTCAGATTTTTTAATTTAATTAATAATAGTTTTAATTACAAAATAAACTTATTAGGATTTTGTTTAATTTAATTAATAATAATTTTAATTAAAATTAATTAGAAAATATTAATTATTTTTAGATATATGTACAATTTATAAAAATATATGATCTAAAAGTTGGGTTTTGATTTTGATTATAATATATTGAATCATCCTATGGTTTAGTTTATTTAGGTGGATGCTGCCAAGTTAGTTTAACTCCATCTTTTTATTGACATGCCAGCTAGGTGGACGGTTTATTGGTGAAAAGATTTTGTTTGAATAAATAGCAATCTTAAATATAAAATGGATTACAATGTTTATAATTTGTAATGACGTCATTACGAGTCAATTTGTTTGTACATAGGCAAAATATTTTTAATTATAAAATTTATGCATATTCAGGTTATTCATATCACATATGTGCTAATTTTAATTGATTTTTCGACTACAACTGAGTTGATAGTGGAGTGTAGTTATGTGCAACAGTCAATATATGCAAAATTTTAGTATTAGTTCAGTCAAGGTATAAGGAGACAGTTAGAACAATAATGAATGTACAACATGTTCTCTAAATGCACATGTCTGCTATCTCAGTATATAAAAGTATGAGTTTTATGAATTATTTGGCAATAAAGTGAGATTGGGTAGTACACTTGTGATATATGCTTATTGGATTGGTCTATTTATGAAAATTAAAGGTTATGCTACGATCTCAACATTTGTTTTTTATTTAATCATTATAGACTATTAATGGCGTTTGTTTTTAGTATCAGTTTTAAGACCAACAAAATTCGAAACTTCGTGAAATTTTGATTGATACACACGAAAAAAATAAATCTTCAAGTCAATTAGGGCATCTCCAAGGGGAGTCACCATTTTTCCCTCACCATTTTTCAATTTGGTGAATTTTCACCAAATTTACTCCAATAGTCATCACCAAATTCTTCACCAAAAAACATACTTTTTTACTTTTTAATAAAATAATTATTTTTAATTCTTAACATTTTATACACTTTTTACCAATTACGCCTACAAACTTATTTATGCTCATATTTATCCAAATTATAGTATTATTTATATTTTAAAAAAATAAATTGCTATTAATTTTTTTAATTATGAATATCTTATAAAATTTAATTTATATTAAAATTATTTAAAATGAACATTACATTAATTTATTTAAATTAACATAATAAAAAGACTAAAATAAACATTATATTAATTTATTTAAATTAACACAACATAAAAACTAAAATTAACGAAAACATAAATCAATCCTCATAATGACAAGGTAAATCCATTCAATGTAAAAAAAGTACAATTTTTGTCTATGTAATGTTTTTATATTATTGTCTCGTAAAATTATCTATGTAATGTTTTTATATTATTGTCTCATAAAATTAATTATGTAATATTTTCTTAATTGTCTTGTAAAATTATTCATGTAAGATTTTTATGTTATTTTTTTATAAAATTATTTATGTAATATTTTTATATCATTGTTTCGTTAAATTATTTAAAAAGTAAGTAATTAATTAAATACAACTACAAACAAATTATATGTACCAAAATGTAAATTAACCACATTATTATATTCAAAAAGTGAAATGGTGAAGGAAAAATTCCTTCACCATTTTTGATGAAAGAGAGTGTGAGGGAGTCACCAAAATGCATTTTGGTGACTCCTTTGGAGATGGGGAGTCATCAATTCCCATTTTGATGACTCCCCTTGGAGATGGTCTTAGGTTTTAGCAAGTTCAAGACGTTCCTGAAGTTTGTATGATCCTCCTCAAAGAACCTCATTTTAGAATAAGTTCAATTTGGCTTAAATGGAGAGCTGGAGCACAATAATAATCACAGATTATTGAAGAATTCAAAAGGTGGAGATTATTGAATATGCCTAAAATTCTATTTCTAATTAGTGAAGTATTTAGGAGAAATTGGAAAAAAAAGTATTTAGTAAAAAGGTAACTTTGCTATTATTAGTTAATTAGAAAGTATACTCTAATTAGGATTAATATTTCTAATGCTATATAGATTATTTACTTCCTATGAATATACTAGCTAATTCACCTTTTATGGTACACAAAAACAGAAAAACAATGTAAATATTGATGTGAATAAGGGACAAATGGGTGTGTGTAATGTTAGGAATATAAGTTAATCCTAACCCATTTGGATTATTTCTTTGGAGAGTTAAAACGCTTAATGGGTTTTTTCTTTTAATGGCATATTTTATTAGAGATGTTCTCTCTTTGGTGGTGATTCTCCATCAATTTTATACTTTTTTTTTATGATTAATGGATGACTCAATTCTATTATCCGTGGATGTACGTTTTAACGTTGAACCACGTAAATCTCTTGTGTTATTATTTATCTTATTATATTGTTATGTTTATCAAATTCATAATTAAATATCTTCTGAATGGTTCGATTCTGATACGTATATCAGTCCGATCATAAAACGGCCACCACAATTGCTATTATAACTTTAATAATCGGTATCAGTGTTCTAACATGAATGGTGATGTATTTGACGGAAAAATTTAAAAGGCGGTAAATAAGATTTAGTATAAAAATAATAATTTTACATGTAATTAATCCAAATATATATATATATATATATATATATATATATATATATATATATATTTGATTTTTAAGAAGATAATTTCTTAAATTTAGAAAGATTATGGATTGTGATAATATTTTAATTTCATTTTTAGATTAATTAAATTGCTAATTGTACTCTTATTTGAGGTATAAATGAAATCTAAAAACAAAAAAAAATGCAATTGATTTTTTTTCCAACGTCCAAGTGTAAACAAAATAAGTTTGAATGTGAGTGATTTATAAGTAATTAAGATTCTTTTAATACGTGAAAAAACAAATAAAGCGTTAACGCGCCCCCAGAATTTGTAACACGGATCGTTTAACCCAATTTTAACTTGTTTGAGCAACTTACCGTAAAACTCTTCATTTTTGGATCAAATTATTTTAAAATTTGTATTTTTATTGCAAAAAATAAGTTTATGATAGTTTTATCGCAACAATTTGTAAACTTTTTTTTTTCCGCATCCATCACCTTTAATTTGTATTTTACGCGTTGTAAAAATATAATTATCGGCTATTTGACCCAAAAATACAAGTTTTATGGTTAGTTGCTCAAACAAGTTAAAATTGGATTAAATGACTCTCTGTTATAAGTTTAAGGGGGCGTTGACCTTTATTCCGTGAAAAACTGTTTTGTACTTTCTATTCCCCCGCCGCTGTCTGCTCCTCCCCACTGTGCTATTTCCCGAGTTGTCCGCTGCTCCTACCAACGCCGCCGTGCTGCTGCTGCTGCTGTCAACTCCGCCGTGCCTCCTGCCAACTCCACCGTGCCCCTGCCAACTCCGCCGCGCTGCCCTCGTTCCCACGCCGGATCTGCCACATAATCAGGTTTCTAATTTTTGTCTGTTTTTAATGTATACTACTTATTGTTCAATCGCAAACACGCTGCTGTGAAGAGTCTCTATCTTTTAATTTACGGGCTTTATGAAGTAATTTTAAAATTAATGAAAAGAATGGAAAAGAATATGCAGGGAAACAGTAGAGAATTTTGTAGAAAATGATTAGATACTTAAAATGGAAACGGAAAAAAATTCTGGTCCTTAGAAGAAGTATAGAAGCACTAATTGAAACTTTTCAAACCACATTTTTAGCTCATAAGAACATTATTGAACTATTGAGCTCGTAAGAAAACCCGAAAAACTGTAAATTTACACATTAGAACATTGTAAATGTTTGAACTATTGAGGTTAAAGGCTATCTGGAAATGGCAATGGTCATTCCTACGTTCTCGAGCTTGAAATTTGTTACTCGCGTGAACATTATCTATTGTATTATTATACATAAAATCTTAATCAATTATATAAAAATAATTTGTATTAGAATAAGAATGGATGTTACTTGTTTATAATTAATTGTTAATAAAGTTTTTTTTTTATTTGCCAGTTCAGTAATCGGCTTCTTCCCATATCATCTTCTTCTTCTCTTGTTTATTTGAGAAAGCGGATGTTCAGAGTAGACATATATGGCTATGGATATTGAGGAATTTTACGATGTTAACCTTACCGCGGATTTCATTCACACTCGTAATTTTACCAGAGTCGCCTTACAGGTAATTAAAATAAACTACGCACAAGCAAGCACATTTCTGTACACATATACACAAAAAACATCAATTTGGTAAGATTTTAACCTAATTGCAAGGCATTTTTTGTTTTCACTCTGTAGTTTCCTGATGAATTACTGAAGGATTCAGTGAGAGTGGTGAATGCTATAAAGAGCAAACTCAATTCACTGAATGTAGGTGAAGCAAATGGAGGAGAGAGAAACAATCAGACTGTTAGATTATTTGTTATGGCAGATACAACATATGGAAGTTGTTGTGTTGATGAAGTTGGTGCTTCTCATGCTGATGCTGATTGTGTCATTCATTATGGACATACTTGTCTCAGCCCGTATGTATTTGTGTGATGGAGTAATGATAATGTTGAAATGTTTGATTATCGTGTTGAGTTTTAATTCATTTTTTTGATTTAACACTGAGCTTATTACTTGCTTTAGACAAATTCGTATGTAGGTATTTATATATGATGTATGTGATTATTTTAAGCGATTTCGCTGGCAGGACCTCGAATCTTCCGGCATTCTTTGTTTTTGGAAAAGCTTCTATTAATGTATCCAGTTGTGTTCAAAGTTTATCCAATTACGCCTTGAGCAACACCAAGCCTATTCTGGTAAATTTTAAATAACTTCCGACATCTATATCTTTGCTTCTGGACTTTTTGTTGAATGGTAAGAGATTAAAAGCTTGCATTTTTTTATTATTGCACTCTATTCTAGTCACAAATGCTTAGCACAAAGAATTCTAGTGAGATGGAGTATTCAACTGTCGAGACATTCTGTTTTGAATGATATCATATTATACCCCTTGTTTGCTTGATATATAGTTATGCAATAAAGAAGTTAGCTTGCACAAATTACAAAGTAAGATCTGAAGTTTTATTAAGTATCTTCTTATTTCCCTCCCGGGAAAGTAGTGATATTTCAATTGAAGTTGCCTTGTGATGACCCTAGCTTCTCGTTCACAGTATTGACTATTGATGTTTAATGCGGCTTAGAACTCATTTTTAAGATTTTTGATTTGGCGGGTGGTTGGTCTAATTAACTAGAAGAGAATTTTAAAAATATATTTTCCTTTGACTGGAAATCTTTGTTTTATTTTTTCTCCAGTGTTTCATGTTTATCTTGTTAATCTTTTATGGTTATAATACGTACTTAACATAGGATTATTCCCAACTTGTGCGCCATTGAAAGTTATTGCTTGAAGTGTTCCATTCCATACTGGGGATTATAGACAAAAGTTGGCCTTTAAATTCTTTATTTCCAACTTATTTGGGCCTGTAGGGGAAATCATCTATGCCACAGTAGCTCTTTTATATTTCTTTCTTGATGTAGGTACTATATGGGCTAGAATATGCACATGCAATTCCTCATATTAAAGAAGAGCTGACTGCAGCAGCATCAATTCAATCCATTCCCAAGTGTTCAGAGTTACATGTTGCTGATGTTATGTGCTCAGCAATTAATCCCGCCATCATTCAAACAAATTCTGATGGGCTTGCAAAGACTGGAAATGCTGTTGGTGAAGCAGCAGGTTGTAGACATAGGCTTGGAGGGCTCATCTGGGAGTTACCTAGTGGAAACAGGATGGAGGACTATTTGATTGTCTGGGTTGGTTCTGGCAATTCAGCTTTTGCAAATGCTGTACTGACATTCAATGGCTGTGAAATAGGTACAAGTATTTCGCTGTTTTGCTTTACATCTGCTGCGACACCTTGTTTAGACTTTAGATAACCAGGATGTTCGTGCTTGCTAACAAAATGCAAATGCATATGGTTTTCTCAACTTTTCCTGGCAAAGCACAGTGATGGGAATCTTTTTCCTTGATCCCTTGCAATGTTGCTTCAATGACTAGTTTTTGAATATGTGTGTATCCATTAATTTTTCTTTACTATTCGCAGTCAGGTCAATTGACTTCCTGATAGAGTGACTTCAATGTGGTTAAGGATAGCAAGACCGTGTTCCTGGTTATACTCTGTTCATATGTTCTAGCCTTTTGCTTCTTAACACAAAGCTTGATTTAGACTTGTATGCAATTATGAGCTTGCCCAATTGCTAGTTTACGTTTCCTTGTGAATAAAATTGTGACTCATGAGAACCTTGAAATACTTTTGTTGTAACTACTACATTAAAGTAATTAATGGGAAATTTTCTAATTCTAAAACTATAGCTGCAAACAAATGTAACATAGTTTGGCTTACAGATAATTAACATCCATTGTACACAAATCACAATGAAGCTGTTTTACTTCTTTGTTTTCTCCTTGGGTAATTGTCAATTTGATTTTTTCTTCTTCTTTTAGTCAGGTATGATGCAAAAGAAAATTACCTGGTGACAGATTTATCTCAACAGAGAAGGATTCTTAAGCGTAGGTATTGCTTTGCAGTCCAACAATTCTTGTCTTTTTTCTCACTAAAACTCTGATCTATTTGGCCTCTTGTATCCTTGATTTTTGAAATATTATCTCCTTTTTTGAGGAGGTTCTCCATTAATATCTTGTGGATGATGTGTGATCTTTTTTGCTTAAATGCTATTCTTATAGATATTACCTGGTGGAGAAGGCAAAAGATGCTAACATTGTTGGAATTTTGGTGGGAACTCTTGGTGTCGGTATGCTCTATCTTGCTTTGCTGTTAATTAATTTATTTATAATTTCAGGACTAGTCATTTACTGCTGCTACTAAAACAGTATGTCATACTACTAGTGCTGTTGCTGCTACTACTTTACTGTTATGTTTTATTTGTTTAGTTATCTATTTCTTTTTGTTGCAAGGAAGGCGAGCAGTTGGTGGTTTAATTTTTTGTGGCCTTACTTATATTTCTAGTTTCTCACATTCTATAAAAGGTTGCTTTCAGTGGAGCTTGGGCTTCACTTTGGTGAAGCTGAAAATACTTGGGAGGCTTGGATTTGTTTATTTTTAGGGGGAATTAACCAATGAAATTTCTATAAACTAAAATTATAGAACTACATGTAAGAATGTGACATAGTAAATTTTTACTGTTAAAAATTCTGGGAAGTCAACCAATTAAATTTGATTTACAATTAAATGAAATTACTTACACTATGTAATAAGTTATTGAACTATTGAAGAGGTTGGGTAGAGAGGGAGTGGGTTGGTGGGGCTCAAGGTGTGCTGTTGCTGCTGCAAGGAAGCTCTTTTACTTGGCTGCTTTTTGCATTCTTTCAAACACAACGAAAGTTATTCCTCAACATGTTGCTCTGCATATGTTTATCATGATAATTTTTCCTTTCCCCGTTAGAGATTAGATACTCGCTTTTCCTCTGTTATTATGTGTGCATTATGGTTAATATTAAGAATGTAAGTTTAGAGTAGTCTTCATTTTATTATCTGACTTGGAAGTAGAACTCTGTTTGTGGTTGATAATTGTTTACATATTAACATTTCTATTCTATTAGCGAATCGCATCCATTCAGGTTTTTATTATCTTTTTGAATGTCTGGTTGTTTAGGATTGATTGGTGGCTCTATCTTTCTATTGACATAATTCTTTTTGATGTTTTATTCATTAACATGCTGTCATGCTGATGATCATTTGTAAAATTTGCTACATTCTGATTGCAGCTGGTTACCTTGACATGATTCATCAGATGAAAGACCTAATTACCAGTGCTGGGAAAAAGGTTTACACTCTTGTTATGGGAAGACCAAACCCTGCAAAACTTGCCAACTTTCCTGAGGTAAGCCTAGTGTCTAGATTCATGTCATGCACTGAGATTTGTCTATTTTTATTAGAATATTGGAATTAAATTGTAACAAATTACAATTTGTGACAGTGTGATATTTTTATCTATGTTTCCTGTGCACAAACTGCTCTCCTGGATAGTAAAGAGTTCTTAGCCCCAGTTATCACTCCATTCGAAGCCATGATAGCTTTTAACAGGTTTGCATATATTTATAGTTGGATGTTGTTGAAGTGTTGAGTTCGTTGGCATATTTAAAGATACTAGCAAAGTGAGTGATACTATGATGCCTCAAGTGCTAATGGAAAATTATACAGTTGAATTCAATCACATCTATTATCAAGAGTGAGTCTATAACTTTTCGTCGATGGAAGCAATTGTGGTTTCTATTTCAGTTTTTTTAAAAAGTTTACAATTTTCTAACCCAAATATAAACTGAGAAAATTTAAATGTCAGCGGGACAAAACCAATCATATAAGTTATAAGTAAAGAAAATTGGTAATCACGCTGGCCATTAAACAAACTTCTAATGGAAATGGGGGCAGAAAAGAATTAGTCTTATACTCCCTCCGTCCCACTCTAATTGACAAAATATGGAGTTTTTAGTGTCCCATTCTAATTGACAAAACTAACTTAACTATAATTTTATCTTTTAATTTTCCATCTTTACCCTCATCTTTTTATGGAAAAATGGTGAATATTTAATGAGAATTTGACTAAGATACTAATAGCATTAATTAGCTCCATTATCAATAGAAGGGTATGGAAGTAACTATGTATGTCATTTATTACTTTGTATTGGTTATTGTAATTTAGTTATTTTGTCAATTAGAGTGGGACGGAGGGAGTACAATTTTAAAAATATTTGAAGTTAGTTGGAGCATAAATAATTTTTATCAAAAACTTTTGGGTCAATTTGAAATTTCTCCTATGCTATATTGGAGGAATTTATGGGGCAGTGGCAATTCAGCGTTGCCTTAATGTGGACATGGTGGTTTTTGAGTTTCTCAAAGATTAGAATAGTTTTTCAGTCACTGAATGTTATCTTGGTTTCACCCGTATTGTGTAGACTGTAGACATGCAACTAGGTTGCGGAAGTCTGGCTTGTCATGAGATAGAACTGCAGGCACTGCTAGTTTATCAGAAAAAATAAAAATTAAGCACCATTTAAATGCTTAATAAATACGTATATTATTTTCCTTTTTAGATGTGCTTGGTTCCCCTCTTTAAAAGTGCAAAACTTTACCGTAAGCTTCTTTGTATCAGAACAAAGTCTACTCTTTTCTTTTCTGAGTTCTATAAGAAGCAACCACCTTGAACTGTTTGCATGTTTCCAATGCTTGCTGAGGAATTTAGATTTGAAATATTTTCCTGACTATCAAAAATATATTAAAAAGCGATGTCATAAAAGTGTTAGGGGTAGTTTACCTGTCCACTCTATAGCAAACTTGTTTGAGGTTGCTTCATGACCTCTATGTTTTATTTTACCTGCCAAATTTCATTGCCTGCCAGATTCTGCTTCATTTTGGGACTGCAATTTAAGTCACTTCATTGGGTCCATCTTTTTTTCTTTCCTCTGTTTATTTTTCAGAGCTTGCAACAGATGCTTCTCAATATTCATTTACCACAGTTTGCCATTGTGGATATGGAATCTTTGTTTGAATGTTGGAACTTTAACATTAGTCTGTTCTGTACTGGAAAATGAAAATCTTTCCTTTTCTGCAAGACATGTATTGAGAATTGTGAAAGTGAAAATAATCGGATTCTACTTTAAGAGGCTTATGTCACTCAATCCAAATATGAGCACCACATGCTTTGTAATTTTATTTTTAAAGATATTGTTTCTCGACTTCTGAGTGTTCTTTCGATCTTCCAGAATGCTTACAATATGGATTTTTTACTGTAGAGGAAGCCAATGGACAGGAGCTTATGTGATGGAATTTCGGGATTTGATTAATTGTTCTGTTGTGGAAACAAGGGACAAACCTGAAGAAGCAAGGTTTTCATTCATACAAGGGAGATACGTTGAAGATTTTGATGCGCAAGGTGGTTTATCTCCCCCATTTTATTTTTTGCTGATGGATTTTAGAAGAGATATACATTCATTTGATTTTTTAACCGTTTCGGAAAATTTTGGTCATTGGGAAATTTAATCTTGAGGTTTATAGATCACTCATCACTCCTAAAATTGTTGCTCAAGCAGAAAACATTGAAAAAGATGAGGGCCTTGCTTTAGCGAATACAACAGAGAGGGCCTTACAATTGCATGACAGAAATTCTAGCTCACTTATCAAAGGTACAATAAATTCAGGAGCCGAGTACTTTGCCACCAGATCTTATCAGGGTCTCGAAATGCACGGTGACAATTCCACGCCAGAGCCATATTTGATTGGTAGGACTGGAAAAGCATCAGGTTATGAACATGAGAAAACCAAGGTCGATAACCTGTGACCAACCATTGAAGACAAAAGTTGAGCTGGTATAGCTACTGGACTGTTAAAACGGGCAAATCTCAGCAGGCAAGGGATTACAAATTTTTGCAGACAAGAATGAGGTGTGCTTATCAATTATGATTGCCTAAACCTTCTATTCCTCTTAACGCGTGATGTTCTAGAGATTGAAAATACAAGTTTTGGTTAGAAAATAGAAACAACGGAACTATTACCTCTTTCCGATGAGTTAAGTTTCTACAATTCAATCCTGCTGTTTAGGGTTTTAAGTTGAGAAAAATAGATATTTACCTAAATTACAAAAATAATTTGATATTCTACATCAGCAATGAAATCTTACGAAAAATACATCACGAATTTTCTAATTTTAAATTTTTACTCTCCGCTTTTTTTTAATTAAAAAATTACTCCTACTATATAAACTCAATGTTTAAAGAAATCATTACTTTTCACGCACAACTAGAAACCTTACTTTTCTCTCTCTATTTTTCTCTCTCTAAATTCTTCTCTCAGCTCGTAATCAAGCACGCTTCTTTCGAAAAATTCTTCTTCGAAATTCAAGCAAAACAGCTCGATCTTCATAAAAACAGTGATTCTTAAAGGTAATTATCTGATCTTGTTAATAAAATTTACAGTTGTAACTGTTTTTTAAAATTTACAGTTGTAACAGCTCGATCTTCATAAAAACAGTGATTCTTAAACTCTAATTATCTGTTCTTGATAATATGATTATAATATTATTATTATTATCATATGATTATATTATAAAAATATTTTAGTTTAAATTGATCACATGATAATGTGATAATGTTATAATAACATGATAATAATATGTTATATTTTAACTGATAATCAAATGATAATATGTCTAAATTATTATAATCAGTTAATAAGTTTGCCTGATTATCATGTGATAATGATAATAATATGATAATGTGATAATCAAATAACAATGTGTCTGAATTGTGATATGATAATGTGAATGTGTCTGAACTGTGATAACCAGTTGATAACATGTGATAATTATGTCATAACCAGTTGATAACATCTTATGACGATAATCAAATAATAACGTGATTAATGTGTCTGCTAATCAAATGATAATGTGTCTGCTAATCACATGATAATTTAACTTATCTGATAATCACATGATAATCACATGATATGATAATGTGAATGTGTCTGCTAATCACATGATAATCACATGATAATCAAATAATAATCACATGATAATCACATGATAATGATAATTTTATGATATACATGTTTAATCAAATGATAATCACATGATAATGATAATAATATGATAATCAAATAATAATGTGTCTGTTTATTATCTTATGATAATCACATGATAATGATAATAATATGATAATAATATGATAATAATGTGATAATGACAATGTGATAATCACATGATAATGATAATGTGTCCGAAATGTGATATGATAATGTGAATGTGTCTGAATTGTGATAACCAGTTGATAACCAGTTGATAACAGTAATTATGTCATAATCAGGTGATAACTTTATGATAAAATGATAATCAAATAATTATGTGATTAATGTGTCTGGTAATCTGATAATCATATGATACTTTGTCTGATAATCACATGATAATCACATGATAATTCAAATTATCTGATAATCACATGATAATTCAAATTATCTGATAATCACATGATACTTTGTCTGATAATCACATGATAATCAAATAATAATGTGTCTGTTTATTATCTGATGATAATCACATGATAATGATAATAATATGATAATAATGTGATAATGATAATGATATGACAATGTGATAATAATTGTGATAATCACATGATACTTTGTCTGTGTATTATCTGATAATCACATGATAATTCAAATTATCATATTATTAGCTGAATATCTGCTAATCACAGGATAATATCATTATACAGCATTGTTATCATCTATTTTTCATTAATTTATCATCTATTTATCATTTTTCAGGATGGAAATTATTCAAGTGCTAATGCAACATGATGGACAATGGACAGAAGATGGAAAATATATAAACTTCAAAATAACAGGAATTTTATTGGAAATAGACTGCACATTTGAAAGTTTTATTGAATTGGTATATCAACATTTGCAAATTCAAGAGACTGACACTCAATTAGATATTCAATATCTAGTTAGTGATGATTATCCTCCAATCAAAATAAAAGATGAAGGAAGCCTCAGATTCTATATACAGTTAAAAAGGAGTGAAATGAACTTCACAAAATATCCAATCTGCATTATATTAAATAAGCCTATCAGATTTCTGGAATCATCATTATCAGCAGCTGCAAACGATTCAATTCTAGTTCAAGAAGACGATATGACATATCTGGATGAACAGTTCTCTAAAGAAAAAGAAATGTCTTGTTCAAATTTGGATATGATTGAATATGCAAACCTTCTTTGTGACCTTCAAGAGGATCTTCCGGAAACAGATTTTAATGAAGATTATATTGCAATAAATCAAACTAATCATAAATTAGAAGAAGGAGGCATATTCACTGATAAAGAATCAGTAATATCAGAGATGAGCCTCTATGGAATATCAGATCATTTTCAATACAAGGTACATTTCAATATTCTGTTTGTCCTTTTTATGTTATTATTATTTAAGTAATTATATTCTGAATTGTGATAATCAGTTGATAAGTTTGTGATACTTAAATGACAAGTTTGTGATACAGTTAACATTAGCATAACAGTATCAAAAACTGATTATTACTAATTACAGGTACAAAAATCATGCAAAAGACAGTAACGATTGAGATGTGTAGATGAATCTTGTGAATGGAAATTTTATGCGTCAAGGGTTGGAAACACAAAAATGTTTCAAGTACGAAAGTACAACAATGTTCATACATGTTCTTTGGAGATGAGAATGGGAGACCAGAAATATGTCAGCTCAAAAACAATAGCTAAAATCATCAAATCACAATTGTTGGATATAAAAACAATTTACACACCAAATGATATAATAAGAGACATGAGAAAGGATTACAGCATCAAATTAGATTATTGGAAAGCATGGAAATGTAGACAAATTGCACTAGAGCTTTTAAGAGGGAAACCAGAAGATTCATATGGTGTACTACCAAGATATCTTCACATGATAATGCAAACAAATCCAGGATCATTTGTAAGTTATAAAACAGATGTGGATGATACATTTCTCTATGCTTTCATGTCACTGAAGGCATCTATAAGTGGATGGAATCACTGTATTCCTATTATGATTGTGGATGCTACCTTTTTGAAAGGACCATATGGAGGTACTCTGTTTTCAGCATCAACTCTTGATGCAGCAGGTATGTTTTCAGCATTAAAGTTTTTATTAGCATACTGTTATCATTATGGCATTATCATGTGATAATCTGATAATCAAAACAAACTTTGATTTTACAGGAAAAATATTCCCTCTTGCATTTTCAATAACAGATTCAGAAAATGATGAATCATGGAATTGGTTTTTTACACACATCAAAAATGTTTTTGGTGTAAGGGAAGAAATGTGTATAATTTCAGACAGACATCAGAGCATTAAAAATGCAATAGAGAGTGTTTTTGCTGGAGAAGTTCAACATGATATTTGCATATATCATTTACTAAAAAACATGAAAAGCAAATTCAGAAGGAATCGGAAGACAATTAAAGATCTGTTCAAAGCAGCAGCAAGAGCTTATACAAAGGAAGAATTTAATACTCATATGACAGAGCTTAACAATATAAATCCAGCAGTTATATCTTATCTCAAGGAAGCAGGATTCAAAAGGTGGGCAGTTTCACATTCTGTGAAAAAAAGATACAACATAATGACTTCAAATACGGCTGAGTCATTTAATGCAGCAGTAAATAGGGCAAGAGAATTACCAGTTACCATGCTTATGGAATACTTGAGAAGCTTGGTACAAAGATGGAGCTACAAAAACAGAAATCTTGCTAGAGGAACTTTCACAAAATTGACTACCAAATATGATTCTCTGCTAAGGGAAAATTATATTAATTCCCTCAAAATCGAGGTACGCATTCATTTAAACATAATAGTATTCTGTTTATTATTAGCATTGTCATCTGTTTATCAGGTTCACTTTAGTATTATCATCTGTTTATCAAGTTCAGTTTAATATTATCATCTGTTTATCAGGTTCAGCCATCTGATGATGACATATTTACTGTTACTGAAAATGGTAAACCCTCCACTGTTAACATCAAGGAAAAATCTTGCACATGCAACAGATATCAAGAAGAAATGATTCCATGTAAACATGCTGCTGCTGTATTCAATTACAAACATCAAGACCCAACTGAATATTGCTCAAAGTATTTCACAAATGAAGAAATGCTTGCTACATATGCAGAAACTGTATACCCGATTCCTAAAGAAGAAACATGGGAAGTCACTGCAGAGGTTGAAGATGTCATTATCTTACCTCCTATAGGAAGAATTAAACCTGGAAGACCAAAAAAAAGAAGAGTAAAAGGTCCAGATGAACAAAAAAATCAAAATAAGTGCAGCCGATGTGAAAAATATGGACATAATCGTAAGACTTGTAGAAATATTCCAAAAAAAGGCTAGAACTGTTCATTGAAAATTTAATTGTACTATTTTTCATTCAATAAAAAATTTTAATCATTCTTATATAATGTATTAATGATATAGAACAATTATCATAATATAGGTATGATAGGTATGATAATATTATCATATGAATATCACAACATAATCATATAATTATCAACAGCATTAGACAACTTATCATTATCATAAAATTATCATTAGTTATCATGTGAGTATCATAAAATTTATCATTAAAGTGTAATCACATTATCATATTATTATCATTATCATCTGATTATCACCTGATTGATTATGACATAATTATCACCTGATTATCAAAAAACTGAAATTGATTATGACATAATTATCACCTGATTATCAAAAAACTGAAATTGTTATCATTAATCACATTATCATAAATTTATCACATTACCATTTTATCATAAAGTTATCACCTGATTATGACATAATTATCACCTGTTATAATTAGTCACATTATCATAAACTTATCATTTATCATTTTATCATCTGAATATCACCTGATTATGACATAATTATCACCTGTTTATTATTAGTCACATTATCATAAAGTTATCATTTGTTATTTTATCATCTGAGTATCACCTGATTATGACATAATTATTAATTATTACCTGAGTAGCAAAAAACTAAAATTGTAATCATTAAAATTGTAAAAAACTTACACAACCATTTTTGTTCCAGAATCACATTTACACAATCACAAAACTTTAGTATAAGTTTTAAAAACTAAAAACAACAGTTCATTCAGAAATATAACCACATTTAGTCTTGATCTTCCACCTTTCATAGATGTACAAATTAGTTGCATATCTTTCACGAAGTCTAAAGACATCAATATTTCTCGGAATTGCCTTCCCTTCTATCAAGTATTCAGCAAAAGCCACAATGTACAAACCACAATCTCTGCATTGTTTAAAAAAAATTGTCACTGTCTCAACATTTTAATTATTTATCTAAAATCTGTAATTGAAAAAAATAAAAAGAAATATGAAAGAAAAGGAAAGAAACTTACGCTTTTTCTTGAACAGGAAGTCTGTCAACATAAGCTACAGCAAATGGATCAGTTTTACTCTTGTCCATATAATAAACAGAGTGGAAGTTGATATCACTCCGATCATAAAATCCAACAATGTCCAATATCAGCGGAAGCAATGTTGCATATGCAGTCATAACAGTAGCAGTATGATTATCATAAAGCTCACTCCTACGAGAGTTGTACACAAAAAAGGTCCTATATTCAAAACTGAGTTTAGCAAGAATCCAATGGTCCTGAGATTCACCATCAACTTTAAGGTGAACTGGAAACAATATATTCTTCACATCAGACCAACACCTCTTATAAGCACCATCTTCTCCAACAATGAAATTATATAATTCAGCAAACATTGGTAAATCAGTCACACTACGTGTCTCCTGATATAGTAAATACCCATTCTGAACATACTGATCGAAAAAATTACCACATACACTGTAATCATTGTTCAGAAACAAACACTTCTTCCTCAAATATGAAAACAGACAATCAATATGCTGAAAAAAAAAACAAAAAAAGTTAAAAACTTAGTAGGAGTATCATATAAAAACTCATTATCATAAGATAATCATACAGATAAAACTGTTATCATAATATTATCATTATATTATTATCATAATATTATGATAATATTGTTATCATACAGATAAAAACACCATTATCATAATATTATCATGTTATTATCTTAATAATATCCTATGTTATCATCATATTATCATTCCAATAAAATATCATATGCTTATAAACTATAATAATATAAATAAATATAACTTACACTTGAATCCAAATAGGCTCCTGCTGTATGAAGCTTGTAAAAGAAATCTTTAGTAACAATACCCTCTCCACCAAGCCTTATCACTGGTCTTAACGTTTTGTAATTTGGATAATAAATTTCATTCCTACAAATTTCAAAACAAAATGTTAATAACAAATAAATAAATATCGACAGTATATTAAAAAAATCAGATAACACAAAACTTACATTTCATGTTTCTTCTTGTATGTGCCAACACAAATCCAGTCATTAAATTCAGAAAGCCATTCTTGATTACACATATCAGACACACTTTCAACAATTAAAGGATTACGATTTACAAACGTATTACCAACTGCTTGAACTTTTCCAGGATTGTCTAAATTGCGAATTTTCATCAGCAAAGGAAACTGTTTTGCCATCATACTTGAACTATTCTCCAACTTTACATCCTTGTTCAACTCTTCATTCAGTTTCCTTTTTACAAGCTATTAAAATACAAAAAATAAATTATAAAAAGCACTGATTAAATAAATAACATTATAATTAAAAAAAAAACATTACTTTCAATCTCCTTCTCGGAGCATCAACTTTCTCAGCTTGAATAGTTGTTTCATCAGTGACTATCTCTTCTTTCAAAACTGTTGTTTTAGGTAATTCAACCTTATTAACTAGAACAGCTGGTTCAATTATTTTTTCCTGCATAAATAAACACATTTTAAATAAATGCATATGCAAAAATAAAAAATAAACAAAAACAAAATTTAATAAATACCTCAGTACGAACCCAGCACGACAAAGATGCAACAAGTGAAGATACTTGTTGCTCACAAGCAGCATGATCAGCAATTTCAGTATCACCAGATTCATCTGTTTCCTTTTCTAAAATTATATTTGCAGAAGGAACATTTAAATCTGATTGTACAGAAGGAGGTGTTATAAACTCATCGCTGCATACTTCACTAAGCATCGCAACTTCAGAATCAATTAGCTCATTTATTTTGCTTGACTGATCAACTTCTTCCACAGCAGCATTACAAAAATTCTGCTTCACCAGGAAAATAAAAAAGAAATGATGTTATCATAAAAGTATCATACAGTATCATACAATTATCATGGCGCAATAATTACAGACATTATTACATTAAAAGAAATGATATTATCATAAAGGTATCATAAAAGTATCATACAGTTATCATGGCACACTAATTACAGACACATTACATTGTCAAATACATGTTATCATATACGTATCATTATTATATTAGATATGAAATTATCAAAACATAATCACATATAACAAATTATAATTATAATATTTCTAAATTTAAATAAGACATTATTAGTCAGAATAATAAAATGTCATTACATCACATATAAAAAGAAATACATTATCATTAGAATATCTTATATATCAGTATCATCAAATTATCCAAATTGTAAAGATACCTCCAACTCAGATTCTTTTTCATTTAAAACCAATTTTTCATTCTCTTGAGCAACCACAATATCAACATGATCAACTTTCTTAGCTTGTTCTTCCAGCTCAGCCTGCTCAATATCATCAATTTTTTGAATCCTATCACCCTCTCCATCTGAATCCATTTTATCAACCAACTCAGCTTCCTCAACTTGTTCAATTTTCTCAGCCAACTCAGCATGCTTAACTTCATCAATGTTTTCAGTAGACTCATTAGGATTACTATCAAAAAGAGCATCCACGTCAAAATTCCTCTCCGAGTCATCAACAACAGTGTCAGCTTCAGCAACAACACCACCATCCATCTCACCACAAATTCCTTCCTCAATTTCAGGATTATCATGCAATAAGCCTTCCAACTCTACATTAACCTCAGTAACAATCTATAAAAAAAAAGAGATTAATAAAAAAGCAAACAATAAATTATCTAGCTGTTAACAAATGAAAAAATATACCTTTTCACCATCAACACATTCACCAACATGTTCATCATTTTTACTATTATCAAGATCATTCGGCTGAACATTCTGCTGGACATCAGCACTCCGCCTCAAAACCTCATAAGACACGCTATCATCATTCGCAGTTTCTTCCGAAGAGCCAATGTTTTTCTCATTATCAGTCTAAAAAACAAATATTAAGAAATTAATATTTAGAATAATAAATATATGTGAAATAAAAATATCAAATACCTCATAGTCAACATCTTCACTATCAACAGAATTATGTATCTTCTTTTCTACAGTTTCAGCCTATATTTAACAAAAATTAAAACATTTTAAAAATTATCATACATTTATCATAAGAATATTATCATACAGTTATCATAAATATTATCAATATCATTATGATAACATTATCATAAAATTATCATAGAATAATGTTAATATTATCATAATGTTATCATACAATTATAACAAGCCACATACCTTTCCAGAATTGACTTTGAAAATATTACTTAATTGATTTACTTCAAAATTATCAACAGAAGCACAAATGCGCTTTCGAATGTCACACTCCAAATCAGAATAATCAACATCATTGTCAAAAATCTGAGCTTTCAATTCCTTGACAAAGTTAACGCAAGCAGACCTTGCCACTTCCATGATTCTAACTTCAGCTATACAAGCATCATTTCTTTCTTGCGCAGCAACGTGACCTTGATAATAGAGTCCATTAACAATAAGACTACCAGACTCATCGTCAGTTGCTACAATATTTGAAAGGACTGTGACCTATAAGAATTAATTAATAATTAGATCACGAAAAATACACAAATTAATCGAGCAAAAATTAAATAAGCATCATTATACCTTTTCAGTTTCATCATCAAAAACTTTAAAATCAAAGTTCTGCATTTTTTTTATATCCTTCGGTATCCAACGCATTAACCGAGGATAGGCAGCAGCATCGTTCAAAGTACACAGGTACTGAGGCACAGAAACTAATGTTTCATAAAACCAGAATTGGATGGCATACGGAAATCCATAAAGTCGATAGAAGGTAGATTGACTTGATGACTTCAGTTTACTTGAGAGCTTGTTCTTAGTAGACTGAACAAATAATTCAAACGAATATTTCCCCCATGGAAAATCATCATAATCAGAACTATCCAGCAAGTGAATGAAACGATCTTCAATCAAAGTAGTCCCAAGATTACCCAAAATAAAACATTGCACCATGTAAAGCTTCGCAAACTTTACAGCCTCATCATCACTCTCCCAAACAGCATCAAGAAATTTTGCTTCAATAACCTGACGTGTAATCTTGCTCTCATCACTAAAAAATTTATTAAAAAAATCACCATCCTCAAAATAACCAGAAAATCTTGACTCGTCACTTCCACAAACAAGACCGCTAACGAGACCAAACTCATACAAACTGAAACGCAGAATCTGAGATCCGTAATTAAACCAAAGTTCAGAAAGATTGGCATGATGCACCTCCCTTAAAAGTATAGAATGTATGAGTCTAAGACTAAGTACATCCTTGTCCAGCCATAAAAAGGAACCAAACCTACTGTTCTTTAAAATAGATAACTGATCATCATTAAGCTTCAACTTTATATTTTTGATCACTGAATTGGAACTTGCATTTCCAACTTTCCCAACAAAACGTTCCTTTAGATCAATTAACAAATCAAACTTCTGCAGTAAACAAAGACAAAAAACAAAAAAAAATGGTATCATTTAAAACTCAGGCAGAAACTTCTCAGATATCACAATTTTATTATATTATCATCAAGTAATCATCATATAATATTGTATGATCAATGCAGTATCTTCACAGAGTTATCATGTTATCATCATGTTATAATTTCAATGATAGCAATCATTATAATCATATTATCTTACAATGACATTATATCATCATCATGTTATAATTTCAAATACAACAATACAACTATCTTAAAAATGTTATCATATAAACAAAATTATAATCATATTATCATCAGATAATCATCAAACAACAATACATTAACAAGAAGTTATCTTAACTTCCTTAAATCAGCAGCTCTTCATATTATAATATGATAATATGATAATCTATCACATATTTATCAAACACATTATCATGTCATAATCATAGAGCTTATCTGACACATTATCATGTGATTATCATGTTACACATCTTCATATTATCAGTACATTATCATGTGATTGTCATAATATTATCATTTCATTATCATAACAAAAAAAACAAAAATACCTGCATAGAATCACTTTTATTCAAGTTATCACTACCAAGCCTTTTCCTCTTGATATCTCTTTGGTGCAAAACAACATCTCCTTTTCTTTTACAAGCAACATCCTTCTTCACAGACTTATATTTCACAATTGCTTTCTTCTCTTTTACACAGACAACAGCATTAGATTTAATAATTTCTTTACTTCTCGAACTCCTACGAAGAGGAGAAACACCAGCCTTTTCCATTGTTTTCTCAGGACTCTTAGAAGTCTTCTTTTTACTCAAAAAATCAGATAATGTTTCTTCAAAATCACTATCACTCATATTGTGCAATTAACTGAGAATCAAAAACAAACACAAAAACACTAGATAAGTTAATAAAGATAAAAAAATATAAATATATAAATGCATGAACAGAAAACAAAGTAAAATCATAATAAAATCAATGCTAAATAACATAATCAGATGATAAACACATCTAATTAATAAAAAAACAATGCTGATTATACAATCAGATGATAAACACATCTCAATACTAAATGTAACAGTAAATTACTCAACAAAACGATATCGTCAACAGAGAAAAGAAAACAGAACACGTAAAAAATTCTCACCGGAGCACAATGAAGATGATGAAAGTAACGACAACGAGCAATGCGACACAGAGAATCGTAAGCGGAGAAGAACGAGAAGTTAGGGCAAAAAGAAGAGGCAAAACGAAGAATCAAAAAGTTTCAAAGATTCGACAGAATTGAGATAAACGAAAAACTGAGCGAAAAACAAATAAATGAGCAATAACTGCTCCTAGAGTATAAAAATAAATATTTAAAAAAACGGGAGTAAAAAAATAAATAAGCTAGGTAAATATATTAAGAAAAGACACGTGTGAGTAAAAACAAGAATAAATTTAAAACAGGAAGTATTTTACGTATCTTTTCATAAGGGAGGTAATCTTTACAAATATTTTTAAAATTAGGGTGTTTTCTCAAATTTTCTCTTTTAAGTTCCTGTGATAGGGATATCAAGTGCAAGTTTCATGAAATTGTTACTTGTGGTAGTTTTTGAAGCGGAAATTGAGAGAAGTACACTCCTCAGGAGATGACATTATGCTAAAAATGTGAAATTGAATTTGGATTTGTTATCCCAGTTTTTTAACAGAACTGATAAACCTACTGAACTTTCAATTTATATCTCACTCAAGTGGTTAACTTATCTAATTTCTATTAGAACTATATTAGTTAAATATTCATTGTATTTTTAAGAATGTGATGAATTAGAGTTGGCTTGTGTGAATCAAAATTTCTATCCAGTATTTATATTACGTTTGGTGAGACCTGTTAGGACTAGGATCCATCCTCTCACGTTTCATTGTTAAAATCTCGTGAGAGGATCTTAACCAACAATTGTTATTGTTGGTTAGTTTATTAATGAATTATAAACATCCCATCCCATAATTATTAGGATTCTTTTAGACATTTCAACTGTATATACTGATTTATATATTATTAGTATAAAATATGTATGAATCAGAATATTCTAATCGAAAAAATTACATACTGAGTCCGAAACATAAAGAAAAATTATCTTAGAATAATTTAGGTTTAATGGTAAAAAAAAAAATCAAGTCAAATTTCATTTTTTTTTGTTGCAATAATAGGCAAATTGTATTTTTTATGTGATTTTTTTTAAATATTTTTGCCACTTTTTGTGACTTTTAATATATTATTATACATCAAAAAATAATAATAGTCTAATATTTTAATTGGAAACAAGTTTGACCACCGATTTGGCCATTATTGCAACAAAAAATGCAATTTGGCTATTATTGTAAAAATTAAAAGTTCGGTTTAAATTGCAATTAAATTGCAACAAGTAGTAAAGGTTTGGGTGTTTGAGTTTTTCTACAATTAGACCAATAATTTACCTTCTATTTATTAAGTTGCGATTAGGCACAGATCTTAATTGACCTATAAATAAAGTTGCTAGATTTACCATTACTCAACCTCAACTCTAGTTGGCTCTTACCTTTCAAAAAATAAAAAAACTCAAGTTGGCTCTAAGTGTACTGTAAAGTATTTGTTCCTAAATGTTAACCTTAAATTTATGCTCGAATCAATTATAACATTCTATTTATTTTTATATAAATTGTATAAAATAAAGAATTTAAAATAAATTAACCTTAAATAGACAATTTTATCTTTAATTATTATTATTATTATTAAAATAGTCAAGGGTGAATTTAGTGACCATAATATACAAATTCATAAATTAATAAGAACAATATGATTCCTTCAGAACATTGGCTAAACGGTACAATTTCGAGGCTTATTAGACCAAAACATAAAACTAAAATTGACAGGGGCCGCGCGAACGCAGGCCCCCACTATAACAAATTATGATGTAGGCTCTCCCCATTGGGGAGACCTTAGAGCAGCACCCCTCCGTCGTGCAATGGAAGCCACTACTCTAGGCCATGGATCTTCATGATCAGCCATAGACCCCATCCAGGTAAGTATGTTTCAAAGTCGGAGCATCCTTCCATTTTATATCTACAAGAATGAGCTTTACTTTAGCTTTTTATCGATGTGGGAATTTTAATTTACTCCTTTTTTTCGTTGCCCAACCCAAACAGATTGCCAATTTGAGGTTCATTTTGGTTCCAACAAAACAAAAGGTAGAAATAATAAAAAAACATTTCTTGTCTACAACTACACAAATCCGATGGACTTGGTTAAAAAATGCATAATTATGGGTTAAATAAAAAAATGATATTACTATATACTTTGATATATAGACTACTCCTTCAATCCATACAAAATAGATTGATTTGTACTTCAAACGCCCCAGATTTATAGGTTGTTTTTATTTTTAAACAATAGTTAATTAAATAAATATGTAAACTATTCTTAATTGAATTAATTTCAGTCAATTAAATTAAATTAGTCATGTCCTTGATAACAACGATGATTAATACTTTTTGATAATTTCAATATTTAAAATAATTTAAGTAATTTTGAATAAATAAAAGGAAATACAGTGAAAAATAAATGCATTAATTATTTAACGGTAGGTAGTATAATTCTAACTAAATAAACATCTTTTTTAATATGTGTATTAATCAAATAAACTTATATTTTTTGTACGGAGGGAGCACTATATAAAATGACATGTCAGGTTGACATAAAAATATATTTTTAAAATATACTTTACTTGGTCGAGTTATTCAAAATCGATACCATATTATCATGTAAAATAAAATAAATAAATTTTTGGTGCTATTTTGATAAAAAAAAAAACAAAGTTAATATTTTAAGCATCTTTAACCTTTTTCAAATTCAAATCTTCTCAACTTATAATCAAACCCGATGAACGGAAAGCACAATTTCTAGTAAAAATGTTGGAATGTATACGAAATGGAGGACGGCGACATCAATTATGTGTTTTTTTAGTTTAAATTTACTGTTTTTCAAGTCTTCTTACAAAAAAAATAAAAATAAATCCCGGTGCGATTCGGAGGCGCCGGTCCAGAGGGGATACTTCTCCCCCCATAACTCGGGGGGGGGGGGGGGAACGTTCACATCCTCAACTAATCAAAGTTTATGAGTTTTTAGAGACCTGGAACAGATTCATCCAATAATAAAAATTCAGTATAATTGCCTAATTAGTGAAATTGGTTGATTAATTAACCAAATAAAATCATAAAAACTAAAATTGAGTTGCCAATATGTTTTGATACATTAATGATACCTGTTTAATTAATTCTGACATGTTGACACGCGTTGACGCGTGAGTGGCTTGCATTTCTGACACACATGTCTGACGCGTTACTGACGCATTTTAACGCGTTTTTACAGCTGTTTCACACGTCTTTCTCACTTTTTTTTCAATTTAAGTGTGCTATGTGTCTATTATTTAGTGGTTGGCTAGAAAATGTAAACTTTCTCCTTATTTTGTCATGAATGTAAAAAATCCGGGTTTTGGTTACTTGAGTAATATTTGATCTATTTTTGAATATTTTTATTTTTTCTCTATTAAATACCTACCGAATGGTTTCGATTCCGGTGCGCATAACAATCCGGTCAAGAACCGGTTACGATAACTGGCAACAAAGATTGAATAATCAGTATCAATGTTATAATAAATTTTTATCAAGTTTTTCTAAAGTAATTTGATTTTATGAAAAATTCGACATCCAAATACAATTTTTGTTGTTCTTTTATAATTTTAATATATTAGTGAATTGATTTATTTCGTCGCTCATGAACGTAGTCACTCACCAACAACATAAATATTAAATTTTTGTTTAAATATTTTGTTTTGATATTTGCCACTAATGTGACAACACTTTTAGCGCTCAATATAGACCAAATTAAGACTCCCGGTCTATACGTCAAATTTTGGGGCAAAGTACAAACAAGAAGGCTTTTCAATTCCAAGATTAAATGTAGACACAATATGTATGCAATTTGGACACAACGAGGCCAAACTTTTATTACTCAACTAAGACTCCCGGTCTATACGTTAACTAGACCTGCTTTTTTAACTGCATCTAGTCGTGGCATTAAGTAGCAGCCCATGGGTCCCACTCCATAGTTTTAACTAATTATGGAACATTATCATCACTTGACTATTTTTTTTGAATTAAGTAGCAATATGTCCCCTAAATTTATAAGCAATGAACAATTAACATATAAATTAATTTTATGGGTAAATCAGTACACGAACTTGATGATTATGGGCAATTTGCTTCATTTTAGCAATTTGTCCATTTAATTTGTAAATTAATTATATTTTAAATTGGCAAAAACTTGTAAATTAATTTGCCAAAATGAGCTAATTGCCCATAATCACCAAGTTCGTGTATAGATTTGCCAACAAAGTTAATTTATATGTTAATTTCCCACTGCTTACAAGTTGAAGGGGCAAATTGCTACTTACGACTATGATTTGAAGAATCGAACAGAACCAGCTAGTTCAACCTTTGATGCCTGGGTCTATTTTAAATGTTTAAGACCCCGTTTGAATTAGAGGATTTTAAAATTAATAAATTTTATTAAATATATGAATATTAAATCAATAGAATGTGGAATATATGGTTTTATAAATTTTATCATTTGAAATGAATATAAAATCTACGAATTTATAGAAATATATACGAATAACATTCATAAAAAAATAATGAATTTTAATTGTCCCATCTAAGATGTAATAAAAAATTTGGGGTATGAGAAAATTTAAATTTCATTTTTCATACTAAACAATAGATTACAGTGAAATACATGGATTCTATAAAATTCATGAATTTTATTCTTTCAAAATCTCTCAATTCAAACGGTGCTTAAAGCGTTTCCAGATAGGTCATAAACTCTTACTAACAAACATCTAATAAATGAAATTTCAGTAATCGGTGCCAAATTTATGTGAAAACAAGAACCTTTGATTATTTTTTAATATTAGATTTTTTTGTAATTAGAAAAAAATAATGTTTAAGTTTATTTTTTCTTTATATATATATATATATATATATATATATATATATATATATATATATATATATATATATATACTAGTTTTGCTTCACGTGCTTTGCACGTGGCTCGTAATGTGACACGTTAAAAATAATATAATTTTAATTAATAGATACATGTAATACCCCAAAATATTTAAGTATTTAATTGGACCACGTGTCCAGTTTTGAGTCGCCAGAGTGACGATAACGGAAAGTCTTCCGATAAAAATAAGATAAATAAGTTTTAGTAGATCGGTTTTGAAAGAGATTATAGCAAAGACTTAACATTATATTTCAGTTCTAAAGTTGGAATTGAAATTAGAAAAGAAAAATGTCAAGAAAAGCTCGAAATGAGGTACATGGACTAAAGTGGTAATTTAGCCACTATGACTTAAAATGGAATTTATTTCGCCAAGGTCCGCGAAATGTTTTATAGTATATGTGGTAAAAGTTTCGGGTCAATCGGAGACCTTTTAAAATTTGGACGCGGATACGTTTTGGGCTAAATTGTAACTTTTGAAAAGTTCAAGGACCAAAACGTAAATTAGCCAAGTAAGTCTCGAGAATAGCAATTCAAAGATTATTGACGGGAAAATAATAATTTTGGGTTAGTATTATTTATTTGAATATAAATAATACATAAGTAATTAAGTTAAAAAGGATAATTTAACCGTTAGGTTAAATTAGAAAGTTTAAAAGAGAATTGGTTGGAGTTAAAGAAATGAAGGATCAAAGTGGCTAATTAGCCATGATATATTAAGGAAACCAAATGAATTAAGAAAAGAAGAAGAAGGAGCAGAAGGTTACAGAAGAAGGAAATGGCGATCGTTACGTTCCGTCGCCGTTTCGCCGTTTCTC
The DNA here is from genome assembly GCF_937616625.2 of Mercurialis annua. Lineage (NCBI taxonomy): Eukaryota > Viridiplantae > Streptophyta > Magnoliopsida > Malpighiales > Euphorbiaceae > Mercurialis > Mercurialis annua. The sequence goes on along the minus strand of NC_065570.1, from coordinate 47,636,855 downwards.
GTCCAAATCGCGAGTTCTTTATATCGATTCGTCCAGAATTCGATTCTCTATCATCGTTAAGCTTTAAATCGAGGCAAGTTTGACGTTTTTATTGTGAGAATTAGTAAATTAGGGTTATTTCGTTTAAACGAATTAAACGAATTGTAATCGCGTTTCTATACTCGTTTTTGGTGAGATTTAGATTGGATTATATGTTAAAATGAAGCGTAAGCATGTTGGGAGTGTCGGAAAGCGGCGCAGCGCCCGGAAAATGACTTTTCCGGGGGCTGTCAAGGGTGTGCGTTCGCACACATTGAGTGTGCGATCGCACACTCCTTGAATTTTGGGGTGTGCGTTCGCACACTCATTGTGTGCGTTCGCACACTACCTAAATGTTGCCAGATTCAGAAACCCTACGGTCATTTTATAGATTTGCCTCTTAGGAACGCCTCGGTCCAATTTTATCTCGATCCAACGGTTCAATTGGGAGAGATCGTCGTTCTACTAAACAGTGTCAGTGCGCAGGTAGCACCTGCGCATTGTCCTGAAAACTACTTGAAACTTCATCGGAATGAAACTAAACCCTAAAGTTTAAAGGTATCATACGTATTGGAATACGATTAAGAGATATAACGAATATCTCGAGTAAGTATTAGAGTACGATCAAGGTTAAAAGTCGTATTTGAACTACGATTATATTAACCTAAGTTTATAACTTAGGGTTTTGATATTAAGCCTACGTTTATGGATTAAACGTACAGGTAACTCGACTAAGTAACTGACGTATCGACGAGCTACCAAGCCATTGGGCCGGAGTGGTTACGTGAGTGGACAATGCATGGAGCTTACGCTTGCGGGATTATAATAGTGCAGTTTTGGATAGCGGTCACTGTGAGTGGCACTTTACTTTTGTGTATTGTTATTTAAAAGTTATTATTTTGATATGTTATGACTAAGCACATCGCATAGTATATGAATTGATATATAGCTTATCGAACTACTTTTATCGACTATCGTTTATCGTTATTATCGATTATTAGATCGTTTATCGAATTATTATAGCTTTGAAACCAGTGTGTGATCCGAGGAAACGTGCTACCTATTGGGCGTCAATAGGACTGTGTGATCACCGGTAAGTGTGTCAGTCTAGTGTGTCTAGATTGTTATCGTGTCATGGAATTATATCGAATATCGAACATCGTTTATCGAATCGTATCGAAGTTGGAAATTGTATATCGAATGGGATACGAGGTTTAACTCGGTTGAACTATCTCGGGACCCGTATCCAGTGGGTTTAACTCGGTTGAACTATCTCGGGACCCACACCTTGGGATTAAGAGACGGTAGTGGTTTAACTCGGTGGAATTATCTCGGACCCTACCCATCGGATCGATCGAATTGACTATTATCGCTATGAATCGCTTATAAGTATAGATAGTATTGAGTATCGTGATTAGGGTTTCAATCGGATCTAATACTTGGATTATATAATAGCATGTTATATCATATGATATTTTGATATTGAATATTGATTATATATATACCAGTTTTTATCGTATGCAATGTCATATATTTAATAATGCCGTTAGTAACTTGCAAACTCACTCAGTATTTTCCCAAATACTGACCCCTCACTCTGATGTTTGCAGGGAGACGGAATCGGATCAGACAAACCATCTCTACTGTGCCAGAAGTCATTGGACTTGCACAAGTTTGGGTTCCTAAAGCTGCAGTAGTCAGTAGATGTCAGTATTAGATAGACATTTGGATTTCAAATAATTAGTTTTGAATGTAAACTTTAATATGATATTTTAATATCTACAATTATATTATTTAAAAGAGTTTTCGAAAAAGGTTTATATATGATATTATAATTTTAAAAGCGAAATTTTTTTTAGTGGTTTTAGGCTTGCTACGGGTTTCGGAGCTACCACTCCCATTCCCTAGCGCCGGTCTCGGCTTAATAATTTGGGTCGTGACAATTGTGGTATCAGAGCAGTTGGTCCAGTTACCTCTGCTAAGATGCGTTTGTCGGTTAAGTAACCTAGGAACTACTGCAGCTATAGAGTTGAGTTTTGTCTGATCTCAGTCATCTACGTAAAGTGTTTTATGATTAGTATAATAGATTGACTTGCAAAATGTTTGTTTGCTTTTCGTGACACGTATATACAGAATATATACGTATGATTTTGTTTTCGATAAGATGTGCTTGCATGATATGAGATTCATTTGTAGGAATTGAATCGGATACATCGGTTGGCTTTGCTATCGATGTCAGACAGATAGGATACATCGGTTGGCTTCGCTATCGATGTCAGACAGATAGGATACATCGATTGGTTTCGCTATCGATGTCAGACAGATAGGATACATCGGTTGGCTTCGCTATCGATGTCAGGCAAATAGGGTACATCGGTTGGCTTCGCTATCGATGTTAGGGATATAGGATACATCGGTTGGCTTTGCTATCGATGTCAGGCAGATAACGTGAGAAAGGTTATAGGATTCGATCGATCGAAATTTCAGAAAGAGTGAGAAGAAAGACTACAAAGTTATAGAAGTTGAGGAACTTTCCAGAAGCAGAGTTTAAAGGTCTAGAGAACTTACAAAACTCGAAGTTTATAACTTTTAAAAGTTATTTGTTTAACGATTCTAAAAGCATAATTGTGCCTAGACCCGTAATAGCCATTGATAATTGCCACGACATTGATAGGAATGCATCACTACATACATCAATTCATGCATCAATAGAACATGCATCATATGCATTATGTTCAGACGAAGAGGTGAGATGTGGCAACTCTTTGGGGATGAGAGACGTCATCACCCTAGTGCACAATTTTGCTAAGATTTAAATGAAATTTTTAAATGAGTCGTTTTATTTGAAAGAGTTTTCAAAGAGTTTTGTTTTTAATGTGAGTATACCTAGACCAGAACTCTGTAAAGGAAGTAGAGTGCTCGCGAGCAAGCTGTTATCTAGGCTATGAGGCGAATGAATACGTATAGTTATGAGAACATAGGATTTATGCCTCTAGCTAGTGAACTTAGCCTTGATTAGACAGACTAGTATATGACTAGGATAATAGATATGTGTTCGGATAGTAAAACATATCTGATTAACAATGTATGATATGTATGCTATGTTTTTAATACTCTTGATGTTTGATTAAGCCCATGTGAGCTGAATGCTCACAAGACTTAAGTGATGATACGTAATCAAGGAAATCTAGGGAACACTGATTTTCTTGAATCCTGACCACGTAAATGCTTATAGCTATGATGATATATGTGTGGAACATATACAATGCGAGTATATGTTTTAGTAAATTGCTTAGTCTACAATGAGTTAGAACACTCAGAAGACTAGCAATAAACGACGTAATCATAAAAGGTAAAAAGGGAAGGAGATATTCCTAAAGTCCAACGTACGTGGACAACGATTAGTTGTGATGATTAGTAAGTGTTATATGTAAGGATTTTGTCAGTATTCCTTTATATAATCGCTATACTATGAACAAAGAACTGCGCGAACGCGTGCTGTTGCACAGAAAGTATACGAGACGCGAGAAGAAGATCGAGGTGACAAAGGTGAATGCAACCTAGTCCAATTGGCCTGCAAAGGCCAGAAATGTGATGAAGGTCAACGGGAACCTAACACGATAAAGTGGGAATGTACAGGCATCGGGAGTGCCGCAGTACCCAACGTCATTATAAATCAGTTAGCCGTAAAAGCAACTGATATAAGGAATGGTGTGCCAATGATAAGACGATGGATATAAAGATAGTATCAACGTGAAGAAAGGAACACCTATAGAGATTGATAATGGTATACATAATATAAGACTGAAGGAGTTTGATGGATCAAGCGGTATGCTAGATCCACTAGAAAGGTAAAGTAAGATACTCGTATACAACGAACGGATGAAGGATAAATAGTATTGTCAATCAAGATGTCGATAAAAGGTTCAATCCATGAGTAGTTGCGACGAGCAATTAGAGCAGTGATAGGTCAAAGTTGTGACCTGATTTGAGAAATTCTTTTTACCATTAGTTCTGATTAAAGATGATCGTGAAAGATCAAGATACTTAGATCAGAGGATATGACGAAAATGAATAAGTGAAGTATATAATAAGAAAGATCAAGAGTTAAATAACAAGAACTGCAATCAGTGGATTAAGAGTTGAAACTTCCACTTCAAGGTATCGATTACGAAATAAAATAGTAGACTGTGAAAGGTACAAAAGCAATGAATACTTGTGAAATGCTAAACCTTGAACTTCAAGTTAAATCAAATAAAGAGTAAAGTGTATGATGTGATCGATATAGGAGATGAAAGTAAAGTATGCCAAAGGTATGCAACGTGTATGATAAAGTATAAGGATGTAAAAGTAGATTATGGATAAGAAGAAACCAGTCAAGGTAATTAGAGTTAAGGAAAGTACGAACAACCTGCGTATGACGCAAGGGACTCGATAAGAGTGATCGAGGAAAAGAAAAAGAGAGAAGTCATATGGAGAATTGACAAGGAGATCAGAGGAATAGAACTCTATATAGTCGCAGACATATAGAGATAAAGAAAGATAAAGAGGGCAAAGACATAGGATCGAATCCACTTACAGTTAAGATGTCAGTAAAGGTACAATAGTACAATATTGATCGACGTTCAGAGTACTGAAATAAGAAATGTTAGATATGCGAGACATGATAAGGACGATATCAGCATAGGATCGGCTTTACAGATGGCCATGACGACAGTACAAATATGATAAGACAATACGTATATGACTGAGAGCACATTACATCGAGGAATTCAGATGAAGAAGGGCACAACTCTCTATTAATGATTGATGTTGTGAATATTAAACGCAAGTAGTACATGAGGTGCAAGATACGCTGAAGGGGAAAGTATAGAACGCAAGAAGAACACCAAAGGATCATAGCATTTAGACTATGAATCCTATTGGTTGACTAAGGACAAGAAGTCAAAGGAAAATTTCCAAGAAGTACATCTACGATATGAATAAAAGTAGGAATAACAAGTGAAGTGGAAAGAGCATGGATAGTAATGAGGAGTAAGCTTAACGCTATGTGATAATAAAGAGAAAGGATTTGGAAGTTAAGATCCAAACTAAGATTGAAAATTTGAAAGAAGACATAGATAAGAAAGAGTTAGTTTATGACAATAGATGCTAAAAGCATCTTTGAAAGTCAAAAGACGAACAATGTCAAGAAAACGACGGAGAAAAGAAAGGCGTAGGTGAAATGAGAAAGGATGATGAATAAAAGGGTCAAGTTTGAAGTAAGTAACGACGTCATCAGAGTACATTCTGATGTAAGTATATGATTGAAAAAGGATTAAGGCCTTCATTTGAGGTTTATAAGCAAAGAAAGCTTACCTGAGTATTGGTCACGCGCTGTTTTATTACAATAACGATTCAACGATCAATATGACCATCCTATCTGGCTGAAAACCAGATTGATGAAACAGATCGATGTAAGGTAAGAAGAGACAGGGAGTTTTAAAGAATAGTACGTCATGCATAAAGGAAATAAATCAATGGATATGCAGACAAATAAAAAGGTATACGACATATCTAGATGCAAGAAGAAGGTTAAGTAAGTTTTACAAGAAAAGTGAAGACCTCATAAGGATACGTCCTGAGGATTCACCTCATGGATAACCATGATTAGTGATGATAGCGAAAGAATCTGCATACGAGAAATGAAGTAACGAGATAAAAGGAGATAACAGAAAGTGGAATAAGCTCCTAGCGCTACTATAGATAATAATCAGACGACGGCAATAGCCATACAAGAAAGACTATGTAAGTAATGAAACACGAATTGTTTGAGTATCCATATCACTCAACAAGGAATGATGATAAGATTAGACGATATCGGAAAACAAGATCAAGTCGTGACAACGAACAAATAGGGAAGATTAACGGATCATCTAAACGAGGAAGCCTAGTGACAAAGATTATCATCTTTGATAATAAGACGTCATTAAGACGCACTATTATTGGACATCAGTAAGAAGCTGAAAGTTCATTTACAATTATAAAAGTTTATAGCAATGAAGGTTAGATAAAGGACGAACACAAGGATTGTGTTATTGAATAAAGAAGAAAAGATCAAAGATAAGGTTGTCAGTGATAACTGACGTTAAAGTGTAAGAAGTACAGAAATTGAAATGATGATTTTATGCACCGACAAGTGTCAGTAAGACGAACACGGTATTCCTATTATGAATAAGAATTCTAGATGTAGATGGGATTAAGGTAAGAAAAGAATAAGAAAATTCGAGGACGAATTTTTATAAGGGGGGAAGAATGTAATACCCCAAAATATTTAAGTATTTAATTGGACCACGTGTCCAGTTTTGAGTCGCCAGAGTGACGATAACGGAAAGTCTTCCGATAAAAACAAGATAAATAAGTTTTAGTAGATCGGTTTTGAAAGAGATTATAGCAAAGACTTAACATTATATTTCAGTTCTAAAGTTGGAATTGAAATTAGAAAAGAAAAATGTCAAGAAAAGCTCGAAATGAGGTACAGGGACTAAAGTGGTAATTTAGCCACTATGACTTAAAATGGAATTTATTTCGCCAAGGTCCGCGAAATGTTTTATAGTATATGTGGTAAAAGTTTCGGGTCAATCGGAGACCTTTTAAAATTTGGACGCGGATACGTTTTGGGCTAAATTGTAACTTTTGAAAAGTTCAAGGACCAAAACGTAAATTAGCCAAGTAAGTCTCGAGAATAGCAATTCAAAGATTATTGACGGGAAAATAATAATTTTGGGTTAGTATTATTTATTTGAATATAAATAATACATAAGTAATTAAGTTAAAAAGGATAATTTAACCGTTAGGTTAAATTAGAAAGTTTAAAAGAGAATTGGTTGGAGTTAAAGAAATGAAGGATCAAAGTGGCTAATTAGCCATGATATATTAAGGAAACCAACTGAATTAAGAAAAGAAGAAGAAGGAGCAGAAGGTTACAGAAGAAGGAAATGGCGATCGTTACGTTCCGTCGCCGTTTCGCCGTTTCTCGTCCAAATCGCGAGTTCTTTATATCGATTCGTCCAGAATTCGATTCTCTATCATCGTTAAGCTTTAAATCGAGGTAAGCTTGACGTTTTTATTGTGAGAATTAGTAAATTAGGGTTATTTCGTTTAAACGAATTAAACGAATTGTAATCGCGTTTCTATACTCGTTTTTGGTGAGATTTAGATTGGATTATATGTTAAAATGAAGCGTAAGCATGTCAGGAGTGTCGGAAAGCGGCGCAGCGCCCGGAAAATGACTTTTCCGGGGGCTGTCAAGGGTGTGCGTTCGCACACATTGAGTGTGCGATCGCACACTCCTTGAATTTTGGGGTGTGCGTTCGCACACTCATTGTGTGCGTTCGCACACTACCTAAATGTTGCCAGATTCAGAAACCCTACGGTCAGTTTATAGATTTGCCTCTTAGGAACGCCTCGGTCCAATTTTATCTCGATCCAACGGTTCAATTGGGAGAGATCGTCGTTCTACTAAACAGTGTCAGTGCGCAGGTAGCACCTGTGCATTGTCCTGAAAACTACTTGAAACTTCATCGGAATGAAACTAAACCCTAAAGTTTAAAGGTATCATACGTATTGGAATACGATTAAGAGATATAACGAATATCTCGAGTAAGTATTAGAGTACGATCAAGGTTAAAAGTCGTATTTGAACTACGATTATATTAACCTAAGTTTATAACTTACGGTTTTGATATTAAGCCTACGTTTATGGATTAAACGTACAGGTAACTCGACTAAGTAACTGACATATCGACGAGCTACCAAGCCATTGGGCCGGAGTGGTTACGTGAGTGGACAATGCATGGAGTTTACGCTTGCGGGATTATAATAGTGCAGTTTTGGATAGCGGTCACTGTGAGTGGCACTTTACTTTTGTGTATTGTTATTTAAAAGTTATTATTTTGATATGTTATGACTGAGCACATCGCATAGTATATAAATTGATATATAGCTTATCGAACTACTTTTATCGACTATCGTTTATCGTTATTATCGATTATTAGATCGTTTATCGAATTATTATAGCTTTGAAACCAGTGTGTGATCCGAGGAAACGTGCTACCTATTGGGCGTCAATAGGACTGTGTGATCACCGGTAAGTGTGTCAGTCTAATGTGTCTAGATTGTTATCGTGTCATGGAATTATATCGAATATCGAACATCGTTTATCGAATCGTATCGAAGTTGGAAATTGTATATCGAATGGGATACGAGGTTTAACTCGGTTGAACTATCTCGGGACCCGTATCCAGTGGGTTTAACTCGGTTGAACTATCTCGGGACCCACACCTTGGGATTAAGAGACGGTAGTGGTTTAACTCGGTGGAATTATCTCGGGACCCTACCCATCGGATCGATCGAATTGACTATTATCGCTATGAATCGATTATAAGTATAGATAGTATTGAGTATCGTGATTAGGGTTTCAATCGGATCTAATACTTGGATTATATAATAGCATGTTATATCATATGATATTTTGATATTGAATATTGATTATATATATACCAGTTTTTATCGTATGCAATGTCATGTTTTTAATAATGCCGTTAGTAACTTGCAAACTCACTCAGTATTTTCCCAAATACTGACCCCTCACTCTGATGTTTGCAGGGAGACGGAATCGGATCAGACAAACCATCTCCACTGTGCCAGAAGTCATTGGACTTGCACAAGTTTGGGTTCCTAAAGCTGCAGCAGTCAGTAGATGTCAGTATTAGATAGACATTTGGATTTCAAATAATTAGTTTTGAATGTAAACTTTAATATGATATTTTAATATCTACAATTATATTATTTAAAAGAGTTTTCGAAAAAGGTTTATATATGATATTATACTTTTAAATGCGAATTTTTTTTTAGTGGTTTTAGGCTTGCTACGGGTTTCGGAGCTACCACTCCCATTCCCTAGTGCCGGTCTCGGCTTAATAATTTGGGTCGTGACAATACATTAATAATAACAGTAAATAATAATTTATTTATTTAGAAAAAAATATTTATATAAAAATAAAGTTAAAAATATTAATTTTTTGTAAATAAAGTTAAAGATTTATAGTTATTAGTTAATATTTAATTATGTATTATATATTATTATCATAAATTTTATTAGTTGTTGGGTCTCACGCATAATTTTTTAGTGGTTGAATATAAGTATTATGTCAAATAGTAACAATTGACGTAGTATATTTAACTACTTCTATTAATGAAATTTAGTTGAAAGTTTTTTATTAATTAAATTTCAATAATAGTTCAGCAAATGTAATTTTTGTACTGTTAATTAAGCTTATTTATTATAAAATCAAAATATCAAAAATAGGAATAAATTATTATTTAAATATGAATTAAAAAGTAATGAATAATAAAATAAACTTAAAATTCAATTTGAATTAGAATTTGAATTAGAAATAATGAATAATAAATCAAATTTAAAACTATTTGGGTCCAAAATTCCAATCCAATACATAAACAATTTAACATTGCATGTAAAAACAGTTAAGAGTATTTACATTAAATTTGAAACTTGTTTAGTTGTCATAATTTTCGAGAAAGCATATGATGAGCAATTTAAAAAAATTAATTCTACAATAATTAGGCCAGAGTTATAGCTAATAAACATCACATGAGTTTTATTTCCTCTTCAATTCAAATTCATAAAATTACGGCTGCAATCATACTCTAGTAGCAATGTAGTTTTAATTAAATAGTCAATTATTATTAATAAATTAAAAAGGGTAATCAGGTAAAAATGCATCCAATGTTCCATCAAAAACAAAATTAGCTATCTATCCTAGTTAGGACTTTAATTATAATATATATTTAGTGATTAATTGAATAACTAATTAGTTAATGATTATAAAACTTTTATTTATTAATAAATTAAAAAGAACTATTCGGTAAAAAGGACTATTCGGTAAATTAGCAATGTGACTCTTCAATTTTTATATGAATCAAATTTATTATTTATTATAACTATAGTGATATATTTTAAATTATAATCAATGTTAAATTAGTTCGAGATTATATTGGATTAGAAAATATCTTATGAGATATGATAAATTTATATGTAATTCTATCATTATATTTTATTTATAATTAGTTAGAAATAAGTCGGAGTTTTTTTTGAATTAGGAAATATCTTATAAATTGGATTAAAATTATTAATTTTATTGGTAAATTATATTATCTTTTAAAATAATATTAAAAATATCAATATAAAAATATTTATAAATTAGATTAGATTTGTGGAGTAAAGTAAATAAGTGGAATATTGGCCATGGCAAACAAAATTTGTACACGTTGCTAGCAAATCCTAAAATTTTGCTAAAATTCCTATTTTGTTTCCACACATTGAATGATTAAGGAGTTTTAATCAAAGAAGGATTAGCCGCTATCTATCTATTACGATTTTCCTTAAGTAGAGATAATAATAATTAAACGAATATTACAGTTATATAATTAATAAATTATCATAAAGCCGTAGTTTAAACAATTAATTAGTAATAATATAGGAAGGGTTATTGTGTAAATTTGCTTGCCCCCCATCCGTACTTTTATATATAGTATAGATATAGATATAGATATAGATAGATATATATATATACACACACACTATCCAATTTTGAATTACTTTATTTTGATCACCTTGATTTATTTTATTACAGCGACTAAACTTTAATTCATTGCTATAAAAATTATTTTTGTTTATTACACACATAAATATTGAGTTTATTCTTATTATGTATTTATATAAAATAATAAGATAATCATGTATATATATCACAGCGATTTCCACATACATAATAATTTAGCTTGAAATTAAAAAAAAATCTTTTGAGGAAATAAAATTGAACTTTTATCACTAAATTGAAACAAATTAAAAATTGATGATTAAAATGAAATAACCCAAAACTTCAGTGACTTCTAAAATGAATTACCCAGAATTGATATCTATAAATAGCTTCTTAATCAATTTGCATATCACTCACTCACACCCCTTTATTCATTGTCTCTAATCAAATCTTTCTCTCAAACTTCACTATGACAAGCAATAATCTGGTGATTATTATCAGCTTGGCAATAGCTTTTGCAGGAGTACTGCTGCCTACAAATGTTAATGGTCAAAATGGTGTTTCAGTGCCTGATATTGTTACACCAGACTTCTTTAATAGCATAATCAATCAAGCTCCTGCAAATTGTCCCGGAAAGAGCTTTTACTCTAGAGATGCATTTCTTGGTGCTCTTAATTCTTATCCTCAATTCGGAAAACTTGGTTCTGATGATGATTCTAAACGTGAAATCGCGTCGTTTTTTGCTCATACCACTCACGAGACTGGATGTAAGATCCTTTATTCGACTTCTTTTTTTATCGTAGTTAATATTTAATTATTCGTTTTGACCTGGTACTTAAATTTGACGAAAAGTCTTACTAAATCTAAGTTATTACGTATCACTCTCATATGAATGAACTCCGCCATATAAGAATAGCGCAAGTTTCGTGAGAGGGATTCTTAAGAAACACTTTAAACAAAAAAAAAATAAATTTTAGTTGTGTATTATAGACCTAAACATGACTTCATAGGTTAAAAAGCCGAACGATGCTAAATTATTATTTTATATTTTGTTCTGATATTAATTTTTTTTAACATATACTGTATCAAAGTGCTATTACAATTTTAATTTTCATTTCAAACTAAAGTTTTTTAGTTTTTTAGATCACAATAAATTAATATGATAATCGATGACAATATATTTTAAAAATATAATGCTATATGACGCACCATGTCAGATGACGACCAATGTGAGAATATATTATAATAGTTTCTTTCACTCAGACGTTATATTAATTATCAGAAAAATGACGAAATGTCATATCTAAAATAAAAATTATTTTTAGTATCATTTTATTACAAAATAAAATCTTAGTACTAAATAAAAATACATGACAAAACTTTAATACCACTCAAATAAATATTTAACCAGATTCAGAATGGCTGGAGTAACATTCAGCTCATAGACGAATAGTTAAAGTTTAAGGTTAATTATTCAAAAATATCCAATATTTTTGACTTTTATCATTTAGGGCCCAACATTTTAAAAAAAGTCAATTATGACATAATTTAAAAAAAAAAAAATTATTTATTTTTTTCCAAAAGAAAAACCTTTCGATATGAATTGAAACATAAATCAAATTTAACATCACTCAAACATTTAACTAGATTTAGCATCAGTCGAGTTACATGCAATTCATAACCGAATAGTTAAAGTTCAAACCTAACCGTTTCTCTCTGATTTTAGTCTTTTGCAATATAGAGGAGCAAAATATTGGCAACGAAATATACTGCGACACTACAAGACCGGATTATCCATGTGTTCAAGGAAAGAGATACTACGGACGAGGTCCGATTCAGCTAACATGGAATTACAATTACGGAGCAGCGGGACAAAACAACAACTTTGACGGATTAAACAACCCAGAAATTGTAGCAACTGATCCTAATGTTTCATTCAGAACTGCATTATGGTATTGGATGCAATATGTCCGTCCTTCTGTTTCCCAGGGCTTCGGAGCTACGATTCAAGCCATTAATGGCCCGGTCGAATGTGGCGGAAAAGAACCGGCGAAAGTTCAAGCTCGTATTGATTTGTACACTACATATTGCGGCCAATTTGGTGTGTCCCCTGGGCCTAACCTCGGATGCTAGATCGGTATATTATTATACGCCATGCGTCCAGTGTTATATATGATATGAGTGCTTATAGTGATTTTCTTAAATAAGATTTGCACCCTTTTGTTATGTTGAATGGTGCAATATTGTACAATACTCTACTATTTAATACAAATAAAAAATATTATGTTATAGATGTGTTTTTATGATTTTTTTTTTGAGGAAATGAAAAATAATTAAACAATAACTATTAATTATGGATATGAATTATGATTTTTTTACACTTGCTCAGTCATGTAGCCAGAAAATAATATCAGAGCTCGAACTGTAATTTAGAAAATTCTGATTGATAGTTTTTCAAACCAGTTAGGCCGAAACTCAAAATTAAAACCATTTTTCAAAAAAATCTACGTCTTCGAGCAATTCCGACCAGGACGGGTGCAAGGTCCCAACACTATGCTCAGTGGTGGATCAATAGTTTCCCCGTTATGCCATTTCATATCTACAACAAGCCAATAGTATGCATAGGACGTTGAAATTTTTTTGGCCAATTTTTTTTAAATCCAAATCTTTATGTCTTTTATTAATGGCCTAATCACTTAAAAACCCCCGACCTTTAATGTTTTTTTCAATTCTACCCTGACGTTGCAAATTTGTCAATTTTACCCATTTTTGAATTTTCCGTTTTCAATTGTACCCCAATTTTTTAACTTTTATTAATTTTTTTACTTAAATGATGAAATCATTCAATTAACTAAGTATAAAGATGAAATTAAATTCTTTTGTATTCAAAAAAGTACAAATAAGTCCTTTATTTTTAAAAACTAATTAAAAACCATAATCAAATTAACACTAATTTAAATTCCTAATTAATTTAACAAAATTTAAATAAATTTTAAAAACATGCAATTAATATATATTAGACGTGGAGAATGTTTTTAAATTTTTTTCAAATAAAAAAGGCATTAATTTAATATTTTAGGGTACAATTGAAACACAAAAATGCAAAATAGGGTAAAATTGACAAATTTACAACGTCAGGGTATGATTGAAAAGGGGCTAAAAGGTCGGGGTTTTTTAAGGTATTAGGCCTTTATTAATTACGACCATACCTTTTAATTTTTATAATTACATCCAATTTAAAAGGATTTTTTACAGTTATGTCTAAAATTTTAAATTTTATTTTTAAATTCAAACGTTTGCATCTTTTATCGATTGCAACCAAACTTTCATGGTAATATTTTTTTAGAAGTTAGATAATATTTTAAAATTTGGTCGTAATTTGAATTTAAAATATGAAATTCAGAGTTTTGAACACAATTGAAAAAAACAGATTAGCCATAATTATAACAATTAAAAGGTTTGATTGCTACAAAAAGGTTTGAATTTTAAAATAATTTTGTCATTTTTTTTATAATGAATTGCAACTATTGAAAAATCTAACATTCCATGTATCCTATTCATTTGTCGTAAATATGACATGACACAACAGATGTGTGAAATAAATAATTTAAAAAATATAAGTGATATATATTTTAGAATTAATTCTAATAAAATAACAAACGTTTGCAAGTTTTTTCAGTTATAACCAAACCTTTTATAAATTGGTTAGTTTAGCCAATTTTTTGATATTTGCACCCTTATGTTTTGTTTAATGGTGCATTATGATACAATTCTTTACTTTTGGATACAAATAAAACAAGGCTAATACATCATTTGACCCCTAAACTATACCAATTTATTCTATACGACCTCTAAACAAATTTTGTGTTCTATTGGACCTCTTAACTCTTTTTTTTGTTATATTCAACCCCTCATTCGAAACGTGCACACCACGCGCGATGACGTGGATAAAATTGCTGACATGGTTTTGCTGACATGGCTTTGCTGACATGGGGTTAAATAGAATAAAAAAATAGTTAAGAGGTCCAATGGAACACTAAAATAGTTTAGAGGTCATAGGGAACAAAAAGATAAAATGTAGCATGTTTTCAATTTTTAACACAAAATTCAAAAATTCAGAATTGATTTGAAAAGTTTGAAATTGCAAACAATTAAAAGATGGTATATTAAAATTTCTAAAATTGGAAATTTGTGAAACAAACTAAAAATTATAATTTTTTAAACAATTAAATCTTTTTTTAATATTATGACAGTATATTAAATTTATATATTTTATAATATCGTTAAAAATAGACCAAATCCCTTTATCATTATTGAAGTATAAACAAATAATTACATGTACAAAAAGTTATATTATGTAATTATTTGACTAAATTTCAATATTTTTTATTTTTTTATTTCTATTGTCGTTAACAATTTATAAAAAGATTACTCCCTCTGTCGCAATAGAGTTGTCCACTTTGACTTTATCACACAGTTTAATAAAAATAATTATTGTTATGGGTTTTGTAAATTTTTCTTTACTTTTCTTGTCATTACCCTTATTTAATATAAACTCCACTTGCAATTTACTTTTAATTTACTCATTTGTGGACTTTAAATAGGGGTAATATAGAGAAATTGAATATAAAAGTTGTTACTTTTTAAGAGTGGACAAGATTTTTGGGAAAAAAATATTTTTCAAAGTGGACAACTCTATTAGGACGGAGGGAGTATTAAAATTTAAAATAAATTTACTTTTAAAAAATTTACATGTGATCGTACATAAATTAATTTATATGTTTCTAATCATTCATATTAGACATAAAATGGTTGAAAATTAAATAATTGTATTTTTAAGAATGTTAAATGGGTAGAAATTAAAAGTTTGAAGATGCAGTAGGAAACTAAAATAAATTCAGGAGTCAAATAGAATAAAATAGTATAATTCGGAGGTTAAATGAAACAATTTATGCATTTTAATTATCCTTCACGCGTTTCATAACATTTGAAAACACGCACTTTTACCACGCTGGACGAAAAAGGTAAGTTCGGCAAAACAGTTGCAGTTGAGGGGTTAAATAGAATAAGAAAAAAAATTAAGAGGTCTAATAGAATACAAAATTAGTTTAAGAGTTTCAGAGAATAAAAATGTATAATTTAAGAGTCAAATGATGTATTAAGCTAATAAAACAATTCTGTTAGAGTTGATTTTTTTTAAGAAAAATAATTTAATAATTCTATATTAGTTATCAGTATGATCTGTATTATGATTGTGGACCATACTTTTTTTTATAAGGTGATGTATATTCTATTATAATTTTATTGAGGTTGATAAAATGCAAAATTTAAGATGAGCAGGATAATTTTTTAGTTGGATAAAATTGTAATATTAAATCTATATTAATGAATAAAAAAATTAAATTTAAAAGATGGATGGCTCATTTTAAACCCGCCCATGCATTTGGTAGGCAATCAATAATAACAAACTCCGCGAAATGGTGGATTGGAATTTCGAAATATCGAGCGTTTTAACTCTGCGATGTTGGCTAAGCAAGCATGGAGACTCATAAATGATGAAAATTCCCTAGCAGCGAAGGTATTAAAAGCCAAGTATTACCCGAGATCTTCTCTGATGGAAGCGAAATTTCAGCCAGGGGCTAGCTTTACGTGGAAGAGTATTTATGGTGCTATTCCGCTGTTAAGGAAAGGGTTGAGATGGAAATTGGGCGGTGGTAGCAACATTAGGGTGTTTCGAGACCCCTGGATTCCCAGAAATGGGATTTTCTATGCCGCCCCGAAAGACTCTAATGTGGATTTAGAGATGTTGCAATTTCATTCTCTCTGACGGGACTCACTGGAGGTTATTAAGTAGCAGGAGAAATTCTTAGATAGACTCAGTCCACCACGTCATCCGTGAACTAAACCTATCACATTATAACACGTCATTAAAATAATGGCACTATCGTAATTTACTATTCAAAAGTGTAAATAAGTAATAAATAAAATTACGATAGTGCCATTATTTTAATGACGTGTCATAATATGATAGGTTATTCCACGGATGACGTGGTAGAATGAGTTTACCTAAAAATCTCTCTAAGTAGCAGTGTCTTTATTTTTAGTCTTTTGTGTTTGTTAAGCTTTTGTTTATCTATAAAAGAAAACTTATTAAACTTCTATATATAAATTAGAACAGAGGATCAACCATCAAGTTAGCATGAAGTATCAAAAATAATAATTGTAGAAATACCAAACAAAAAATCCAAAACAAAAAATCCAAACTTTTGCCAAAGCAGATAAAACCGTAGTCCCTCTCTCACCTTCAAAAATAAAAGAGAGAAAATAATAAAAAGAGAAAAAATTGTGTTATATTTTCTAACATTTTATTGGATAGTTATATGGAAAATTTATGTCCCAGAATTAGGTAAGAATTTCCCTCGCTTAAATAAAATCTCGGTTTTGAATATTTGTGATGTAAAAAATCTCCGCTGGCAGATTTAGGGATGGCAATGGGGCGGGATGGGGACGGGGAAGCCATCCCCATCCCCGCGTCTATGGGGAATCCCCATCCCCATCCCCATTTAATTAATGGGGATAAAATCATCCCCGTCCCCATCCCCATGGGGATCCCCGTTCCCCGTACAGTTAAATATAATTTATAAATAATTTTATTATTTTCATAAGATATTTGAAAAAAAAATTTATTATAGAAAATACTATTACCTTTTATAATATTATATATTTATAACTAAATAGAAACTAATAAAAAAAATTATGTTAAATTATTTAAAATTATAAATAACATACTAAAAGTTATAATATAATATAAATATATATAAATATAAATCGGATCCCCATAGGGACGGGGATGGGGATCCCCATTGGGTGGGGACTATACTCCCCGTCCCTTCCCCATCTCCATGGTTGGGGAATGATTTCCCCCATTTCCGTACCCATGGGGGTAATTGGTGGGGATTCCCCGCCCTATTAGGATCCCCACGGGGAACGGGGAATCCCCTCCCCATTGCCATCCCTAGGCAGACTCATCCATCATGCCAGGTACGCGACACGGGTCAGATCCGGATTAGTCAGGACGAAGCCCTGAAAATTGGATGGACAACCAAAAAAATATAAGGACACGTGGCTTATGATTCGTTAAAAAGGATCTCTTTGAAAAAAAAAGGTACTATGTATTAAACAAGCAAAAATAAATAAGGACTAGTTAACTAAAACACGTATAGTACAAGGGTCCAAAATGAATTTATCCTAAACAAAGCCCAGACATGAAGCCCTCTTCACTCAAACCTGCCAGTGCCGCCATTTCCCTTTTGTTCACCATTGCTTCTCCTCTTCAAAGCTCCCATGGCAGTCGTCTTCTCATTCAAACCACTTCCACCTTAAGAATGCTGGCAAGGAAACCAAACCCCCTTTTAGCAGCAGCAGCAGCTCGTTTTGGATTGTGGGTTCACTCTAAATTCTGTATGTTTAATTCTATCTCATATCTTCATACCAGTAATGATGCCCTAGCTTCATTTTATCACATGCTTCACATGAACCCACTTCCCTCTGTAGGAAAATTTAATGAATTGCTTACTAACCTTGTTGGAATGAAGCATTTTGAGGCTGTAGTTTCTTTGGGGAAAGTGATGGAGTTTCACGGAATTCGATACGATAATTATACGTTTAATATTCTGATTAACTGCTTCTGCAATTTGTATGGTGTCGATTTCGGGTTTTCTATGTTAGGGAGAGTGATTAAACTTGGATATGAGGTTGATATTGTTATGTTTACTACTTTAATGACTAGTCTTTGTAGAGAAGGTAAAATTGCTCAAGCCGTTGAGTTGTTGGATCGAATGGTGGTGGAGGGTTATCGACCGAATGTTTATACGTATAGTGTGGTTGTTAATGGTTTATGTAAAATTGGAAAAATGGTTGAGGCCACTAGTTTGTTTAAGAAAATGGCTGAAAACGGCTGTGAGCCTAATGTTGTAGCGTACACCACCGTCATCGACAGCCTTTGTAAAAATAGTTTCATTTCTGAGGCGTTAGACTTGTTCTCGGAAATGAAGAGGAAAGGTATATTGCCTGATGCTTTTGCTTACAACTCTTTGATTCATGGTATTTACAGCGCTGACCGATGGGATGAAGCCTCATCTTTACTTGATGAAATGCTGGATAGGGACATCGCCCTAGATATAGTTACATTCAATGTATTAGTAGGTGTACATTCTAAGAAAGGAATGGTTTCGGAGGCTCATAGTTTAGTCGAATTGATGATTGAGAGGGGAATAGATCCTAACGTTGTCACCTATAATTCATTGTTAAATGCGTATTCTTGGCGGAACCAAATAAGTGAAGCTACAAATATATTTGACGTAATGGTTACTAACGGTTGTATACCGGATGTTTATACTTACACTATATTGATTAAGCTGTATTGTAAGAGCAAACGGATAGATGAGGCAAAACAATTTTTTGATGAAATGCGTTATAAAGGTATATTGCCTAACGCTGTTACTTGTAGTTCTCTTCTAAAAGGAATTTGTCAAGTTGAGGGTCCTCGGGCTGCCCGAGCTTTTTTCAAGAAGTTAGATGTTAGCGACTCTGATCTAAATGTTGTAAGTTACTCAATTTTGTTGGATGGCTTCTGCAGACATGGGCTTCTTGATGCAGCAATGAATGTGTTTTATGAAATGAAGAAGAGTATGTTGAAGCCCGATTGTTGTATCTATAATATCTTAATCAATGGCATGTGCAAGGCTGGTAATCTTAAAGGTGCAATGGAATTGTTTTCAGAACTTTCCATTGAAGGGTTGCAGCCGAATGTGAGATCATATACTATACTAGTCAGGGGTCTTTGCAAAGGAGGTTTACTAGATGAGGCACACCATGTCTTTAGAATGATGGAGAAAGAAGGACAGTTACCAGACAATTGCTCTTATAATGTGATTATTCGGGGATTTCTCCGGCACAAGAATCTGTCAATGGCAACACAACTTATTCATGAAATGATTGATAAAGGGTTATCTTTAGATTCCACCACAGCTGCATTGATAGTAGATTTAGCTAGTTGATATATTTGAAGATCATCAAGCTGTAAAGGTAAGCACATATTTTTCACTCAAAATGTTGTATTTCATGCCTTAAGGAACTGAATGAACATGGTGAATATTTCAAATGATGATTCCATCTTATTTCCTTTTATGATTTTTTAGGGTTTCCAATTCTGCAGAATGCATGTGGATTATATTCTTTATGTATCTCTTTTTAATTTAAGAATAAATTCTTTATTTACATTATATTATTGTGCTGAAATGGTCTCTTTCTGCATAATATATCATTAACTTTCTTACTGTATATAGTGAATTATTTTAATGCTCATCCTTTTTATATATAGCCAAAAGAAGGCTGCGTAAACTAATTTATAGAGAATGGAATAGTAGTTGCTTTTGGTAGGTTGTTTTTGAAATTTTATGTGCTGTCTTAGTTTATTTGATACAATCAGTTATTTTGGAATTTTAGATTATTTGAAATTAACAGAACTTATATCTTTTAGCCTAATGGACGTCTTTTCGTTTAGGTAGAGCTTGGTCGTTAGCCTGCAGATGCTGTGCTTTCAAGCAACAGAACAGATAGGAGGGTTTCTGTTGGAAGACGAAATGTGAAGGGGAGAGCCCATAAATTAGCTACAGGAGATTATTCTTTGGGCAGTGAATGCCTTTACTCATTTGCCAAACAAGCTTACAGGTGTCGCTTATATCTGGTCATTCGGCGTTTGTGTGTGATTTTGTATATGAAGTCGTCAAACTATTAAAATTGAAAATATGATCTGCATAGAATTATGTACACTTTCTTTTTTTGGTTCAGCTTTGTGTTTGTGATGAAATTTCAATTCAGTAGCTTCATTTGCAGTTTATGCAGCCAATGTAGTGTTTTGAATTGTTTCGAAAAGAGAACCAACCAAAAGCCATAGTTCTGATAAAGTTTGAGCCAGCTATTTTTCTAATTTGAGTTGAATTTTTGCCACTCAGGACTTACCCTTAAAGTCGACTCTAGAAGACGTTGGACCTAAATTTTTGTGGTTAGTTGAAGAACCTTTTTAGAGGGCATTTTAAACAAATAATTGAATGACACAAATTTTCTTTTGCCAATGAGTTTAACCTCTTTAAAATGACTGGAATTGAATTAGTATGTATGTTAAATGCAAAAAAAAACAAACAAACTTGGCGTTCTATTGTCAACTCAATTTCTTCTCTTAATGTGCACTTTTATACGTTCTATTGTCAAAGTTTCATCCAAATTTGGCGTTGTATCATCTGGATATGTTGATTGTCTTGCACTTACGAAAGCTACATCTGGATATGTTGTTTATATATGTTAAATGGGTGGGACGTGATAATAATTTAATGCATTTACGGCTGCTTGAGTTTTCTAGAAAACATTGTCCTCTGCCGTGTTTACTGACATGTTTTTCCGAATTGTTTAATGCAGTATATCCTCACCCATTTTTCCTTTTCTCTTCCTTTGCAGGCGAGGTTCGGTTCAATCAAACCGCAAGGGTTGGATTTGAGGAAGACACAGGTTTTTCTCTGATAATTGTTTGTTCTTTAGTGTATGTGGGATGTTTGGTTTGGTTCAATTGAACCGGGGATAGCAGTAGTATTCTGTTTCTACGCATTGTTATTTCTATTTTGATTTTTTTAATTCTGATCTCTTATTAATATAATAGTTCGCAAGCACACCAACCGGCGGATGTTTGGACGGTTCATAATCACAGGTAACCTCTATTCCTCTTATTTCACTGTTTAGTTTTTGATTTCTTTAAAGTCTGCAAAATATAAAAAATATCAGAATATGAAGTCATATGAAATTTTTATTTTTTCCTTCACTTTTCTCTTTAATCATTATCATTCCGTTAGCTAAAATATTTAACTTTTAACTTTTTTGATTAATTGAATTTGCAGGTTTGTTCCTTTTGTGGAAGATTAATGTGCTGGTTTTGATGGCGACTTGTCTTGGTATGGTACTGATCCTCCATTGAAACCTTCCCTTTATGTTTCAAAAGGTTCCATATCGCGCGAACAACTCTCAACGGGTACGATACCTGTTGGTGTTAAGGATAATTTCTCTAAGAGGTCAGTAAGACTTGTTGATAATGGTGCAGTCTCTTCCCGATATGGAGTTATATTGAAACAAAGAAAGTGCGAACCTGCCGTAAGGGATTACCAGCAAGGCAAAGTTGTTTGCTTGTTTGGTGGGAAAGACAAGGAAAAGGAGGTAATTACAAAATAATAAAAAAAAAGAACAGCTTTTTCTCTAATTTTTATTTTATTTTGTTGTCCATTCTCATGCTGGATAGCTTTATATCAAAATTGCTAGAATTCAGTCTTCTTACAAAATGATTTTAGAAAATGACATGTTTTGTGAGAATTAGGCTTGTGCTATATTTATTCCAAAGCAGGCCCTAATTCTTTGTTTTATTAGCATGCATATAATTTTATTATGATGATCACATATAGTCTCCTGTCGGTAGTCATAATATGAATTACAAGTTTGTGACTAACTGATATGAGATGAAAAACTGTTACCAAATGCTAAAACTTAACTACACAAAGCTTGCGCTGCAACTGTTTGAAATGGCCGATCATATGTTTTTCTAGCCTTTTCTCTTCTTTAATGACTTTTGAGATTTGTAAAAAGAATAGGTAGAGGTAGGTGGAGTGCGAGGATTGGGAAGTTTGTGGTCTTTTGTTTGTTTGGTATTGATTGATGCTGTTATTATGATTGGCATGACGATGTTTATTTTGTTATTATCTTAACATTGCAAATCCTGTTGTTTGAGTTGGGTATAATTTTGAATAGTTTCATTTTCCTTCAATTGTAAGTTTAACAATCAAAGTTGAGATTTTTGTATTGCAGCTTAACTTTGTTGAACTTTTAGCTTAGCCTCATGTCTGAACTGTAATGAACATGTAGCTTGGATTTTGTGCATGTATTTGCATCTGAATTTGGAAAACTTTATTAAGATAGAAAAATATGATCTGCATAGAAATGTACTGTTTCATTGTGGTTCATTTTTGTGCTTCTGATGAAATTTTAAATCAGTAGCTTCATTTGTAGTTTTATGGAGCCAATTACGTCGGTCTTTTGAAATGTTTTGAAACAAAAACCAACCATGAAAAACCCCCGATTCTGATAAAGTTTGAGTCAGCTGTTTTTGTAATTTGAGTTGAAAGTTGTGCCATATGGGACTTGCTACCCTGTTAAGGTCCATTCCAAAATATGTTGGAACTAAATTGATGTGGTTGGCTGAAGAACCTTTTTTAGAGGGTATTTTTGATGAGTTATTAAATGACTTATGGGACTTAATATATGTTATCAATGAGTTTCTTAACCTCGTTAAAATGACTGGAAATGAAGTAGTTTGTATGTTAATACTTCCCTTTACCAACTATATTTTTGTGAATAGTTGATGGTATGCTTAAACATACATTTTTGTTTTGTGTTCATTTATTTTTGAAATAATTGTTTAAAGAAGTGGTTTGTAGTGTTTTTCCAGTGGAGGTGCCTGTGATTGAAAATTATATGAACATTGTTAAAGGGTCATATGCCTTGAATTGTTGGAACGTCTTCTAAATTGTATTTATGTTTCTTATTGATAAAATATATCTTTGCAAATCAGCCATTGTGGTCTTTTGAGAAAGTAATGCAAAAATTCAAGGGGCAACTGGAGGAAGATGTTCTAAATCAGCAGATCAAAAAACAAGAATTTTGTGATGGAGGCAGTAGGGAAAATCCACCTCGTGATGGCGGTGGCAGCAGTAGTCCGGAGGATTTGCAGGAAATATGGATGAAACTCTTCAAGTAGTCTTAGCTACCATCGAATCCATCTTTCTGGTAATAATATCATTTCTTTGTTATAATGCTGGAAGAGAAAATTTCTTGACAAAATATATATATTTACTGCACTATTATAAATTTTTTAATTGTATCCCTCTACTTTTATTTATCAATATTGAGTCCAAACACTTATCATTTTGTAGACATTAGATTCCTTTGTCACGGAAATAAAGTGTGAACCCCACGCGCCGTTAGCGCGACTAAGATAAAAAAAATATCCGTTTTTTTATTTTTTTTTTAATTGTCTCTGGACTTCTGTTTTTATTAAAAGTAAAGAGAAATTTAGGTAAAATACTCCAAAATCTAAAATATTTATAAAACATACCTCACGCTGAAAAAGATAAATAAAATACTCTCCGTTTTTTTATTTTTTTGTTTTTACTCTAATATTTATTTTAGTTATAATTTTACTCCTCTAATCTAACCCAATTACTCTCATAGTTAGAGTTTTTACTTTGTTCTTCTATTTCCCCTATTTTCTCTGCTCCTCTTTTTATCTAATAATATTCTCCAATTTTACAGTAAGAGGCGGCGACGATTGTGTAATGGAAAGCGGTGGACAATAATAACTTCAGATCGGCAGCAGAAGAGAAATTAAAGGAGGATTTTTCTGTGGAGGAGCTCTTCGACGGCGACAGCGATGGAGACGAGACCTTGTCGCTTGTGTCGTCCACAGATCATAATAATTGAGAGTCTTCTATTCTTCTTATTGATTGTAAATAAATCATATCTCCATTAATCTATTTTTTTTTATTGATTGTCAATTAACTTTAGCTATTATTCAGTTCATGAACTGAGGTTTTTGTTTATTTAGATCTGGCTTTGTATTTATTTACTGTTTATGTTTTTGCGATGTTTTGAATTTAAGACAATTTTGAAGGATTTAAAATTTTAAAAAATGAGAGTGTTGTGGTTGTTGATTTGTTTGTGTTATTGTTTTATGGTTTGTATGTAATGGAACTTTGTAGGAATTCATAGATTTTAAGCAAGTTAAATATATTTACCTGTGTAGGAAATTATATAATTGCATCTTTGTAGCTCAGTATGTTAGATAAATAGTTAGATAATGGATTGTCAGGCCAATATTTTCTTTGCGGCTGCTCTTAAGATCTTTGTTATGGTGGTCATTATGTTAGATAAATGGTCAGATAGTATCATATAATTGTGTCTTTGCAGGTCTGTAGGTGTTGCTTGTAGAGGGAAATTTTCCAGCCAAGCTGAGGGAAATGGTTCGAAGTTTTTTTTTGTGACTGCCTTTTGTCGAGTGCTTTTTAAGATTTTCTCTTTTTCTTTTTTGCTTAATGGTAGAAATATTTGAACAGAGAGCGATCGTGATACAAAGCTTCTTCGTTTAGAAATGTAATTGTTGATTTTGTGATTTATATGTAGGAAGAGTATTATTGTGTTAGAAATATAATTGTTTTATTATTATTATTGTAATTGTGACTTATATAAATTTTTATGTTAAAAATTATGATACTGTTATGAAAATGTAATCTAATTCATAATAAATTACACACAAAAAAATTATACAAAAAAATTATGAGAAGAGTTATGTAAAAATCATAAAAAGATCATTATGATAATATTATGATAAATCTATGATAAGACTATAATAATATTATGATATAAAAGTACGATAATATTATTTAATTCTGTATAAATTATATAAAAAAATATTATGATAAGATTATGATAACATTACGTAAAATAATCTATGCAAAAATCACGAAAAAGTTATGATAAGACTATGATAATATTATGATAAGGCTATGATAAGACTCTGATAATATTATGATAAGGTTGTGATAATATTATGATAAGACTCTAATAATATTATGATAAATATCATAATGATAATATTACGATATGCTTATGATAAAGGTTGTGATAAGATTATGATAAAGTACGTAAAACAATTTTACATAATACTCCCTCCGTCCCAATAAAGTTGTCAACTTTGCCTTTATCACACAGTTTAAGAAAAACAATTATTGTTTATGGGTTTTATAAAATTTTCTTTACTTTTCTTGTCATACCCCTATTTAATTTAGGATCCACTTGCAATTTACTTTCATTTTACTCATTATTGAATTTTATATAGGGGTAATATAGAAAAATTGATTGTAAAAGTTAGTAGTTTTTTGAAAGTGGACAAGAGTTTTGGGACAAAAAAAGTTTCTCAAAGTGGACAACTCTATTGGGATGGAGGGAGTAAATGATAAGGTTATGATAAGATTAATGATAAGATAATGAGAATATTATGATAATATTATGATAATGTTATTTAATTCTGCATAAACTACGTAAAATAAGTTCACACAAAATTATAATAAGGTTATGATAATATTATATTAAATTATGTTAATAATCTGATAAGATTATGATAAGATTATATTAAGTTTTACTAATAATATGATAAGTTTATGATAATATTATGATTAAGTGATGATAAAGTAGATTAAATAAATTTTATAATAAAGTTATGGAATATTATGATAAAATTGTTATCGTAATAAAAACTACGATAATACCATGATAATTATGTGACTATTTTTTTTAAAAATGTTATCCAATTATGCATAAATTACGTAAAATAAATTACGTATAAAAATATGATAAGGTGTGATAATATTATGATAAAGCTATTGATGATAATAATATGATAATGTTATGATAAGTTATATGATAATAATATGACAGTGTTATGATAATAATATTGATAATATTATGATAATAATAAAATGGTGATATTATGATACTATTATGATAAAGTGATGATAACGTACATAAAACAACTTCTCATAATAAGGTTATGACAGTACTGTGATAATGTTATTATCATAAGAAGAGTATGATAATATTATGATAAGTGTGTGATAATATTATGATATTGTTACGAATATGTTATCTATATCTGCATAAATAACGCAAATAAGTTATGGAAAAAATATGATAAGGTTATATGATAATAATACGATAAGTTTATAATAAGTTCCGATAATATTATAATAAGTTTATGATATTTTAATGATAGGTACTTAAAATAATTATAAACAATGTCATGTCTTTTTATCAAAACGTTTTTTTTCTAATTTATTTTTATGATATATTAATCAATAATTAAAAACAAATTTATTTTTTAAAAATAACTATATCTATAAATTGCGGTTACATTGCACGTGATTCATGCGTGAAGAAAGTTCTATTTTTAATATTTAATTTTATACTTACTTATAAACTCTTTTATATTTATATTTCTATCACCATTTTTTATTATTATATTCTTTCATTATGTTTTGCTTTAATAACATTTTAACGTTAAAAGAGAAAAAGAAAAAAATGGCATAACAGTATTTAACCATTAAATAATATCAAGGCATATTAAGAAATATTCATAAAAAAATGAGCAGAAAATAGCATCCCAACTTTATTTTGCTAATTATGTTTTATAAATGTGTTGGTGCTTTTGAGTACAGGTGCATGGTCGATGAGAGAGAAAAAAGAAGGAAGAAATATGGTCTAAGAGAGAGAGATTGTACAAATGAGAAAGAGAGTACATGTGTGTGGTCCTGGAGAGAGAAGCCTTGTCAAAAAGCATGTGTTTTTATTTTAGAGTAAAATTGAAATTGTTTTAACACGGGAAGTAAAAACATTTAAATACTAAAATCATAAGGTATTTTTGTTAACTTTTTCTTATTGAGGTAGAATTTATAAATATTTTTATTTTTTAGATAAATATGTAATTTTCTCAAAAGTAAATCCCTGAATCGGTCCGACTTGACAATGTTAACACATTTTGCAAGGGGGGGATCTAATGTCTATATAAAATCCAAAGTGTAAGGACTCGATCTATACAAATTGTAGTGGAATGACCCAATTAAAAAAGATACGATAGTGCCGTAACCTAAATATGCGTTTTGCTAGATTCTTTGTTAGTACAGTTTTTGACAGGTAATGCTAAAAACAGAGCTTATGAAACATGTACCAAACACTTAAAATTAAAGATTAGAGTACTGATTACCCTATGGCCATGTTTGGTTCATGAAATAGGTGCGGAATGGAATAACTATTCCGTATAGAATGACAATTCTTTGCTTTGGTTCATAGAATAGGTATTCCAAAGAATTGCTATTCCATGATTTTATGGAATAAACACTCCTCTCAAAAACTAAAGAATGGCTATTCCATGCTATTCTATTCCATGCTATTCTATTCCATGAACCAAACATGGCCTATGTCTTATATTCTTCATGTTACTGGAGTGTTCACTCTTTATTTCTCTGCATAGGTAGCAGCACTTTCATGGAAAATTTCATTAATTGCCACTGTATGCCTTCATTTTACATTGCATTAAGAAAACCGAGCGGTAGTCATATTAACAGTTCGTATATAGTGACAGGATGATGCAGAAAATGCAAAATTTATTCCTTGTTAACTGCTTGATTGTGTTCTGTTGATTATAATGCTGAAAGAGGAGGTTTGTTGCATTAGACTTTTGAATAATACACAAGTTTATATTATAATGCATATATTTGTAGAATATTTGGTTATATAAGAAAATGAATTTATTACCTTAGTTGATATATAATGTTCACAAAAGGTTCCATTTTTATTATTTTCAGGTTCTAATTTACAAAAGGAAAAAAAGAAAGAGGACCGAACATATGCCAAAGAAATTGCAATTGCAAAGACTCGATTTTTTTTTATCTCATGTTTGTTTTTCGTGAAAAAATAGCAATTGAAGTGGAGGGTTTCTTCAAACAATAATAAAGACTGGATTTTTTTTATCTCATGTTTGTTTTTCGTGAAAAAATATCAATTGAAGTGGAGGGTTTCTTCAAACAACAAGGAGCTGGGTCAACTATTCGAAGGTTAAGAGCGCTGGCATACGTAATATTGTTGGTGCTCAATTGCAAAAGCTTTAAAACACACCATTAAATATGTAAAAATTTAACGAACGATATTATATTAATGCCATGATTTGATCACGTGTTTTGAAATGATTTGTTCAGTATTCCACATATGACGTGATGAACTCAGTCTACTAAATTTTTTTTGGTAAAGATATGTAATTTTCTGAAGTTAGAGCTCATTTGCTTTATACAACAGCTTAACTCATGGAGTCAACATTCCATCAATTTGCACTTATGTTGAAGATTCCCAGAATTGTTTTCCATAGAATTTCTTGTGTTTTAAGTTATGCTAGTTTCACGTTACCAAAATACAGTCTCTTATATTAAGTCATATAATATATGGTCAATTTCAATTTCAAGAAGCATAATCTCAAATCACTCAAAAATCAAATTTACATATCAAAAAAGATAACCACTCATTAACCTTCACATAAAACCATACTCAAAATTCCCACATATTTAAGTATATAAAAATATGAGAGTCTGCTGCAGAATTTCATCTTGTCCATATAAATATACAGATGTTACAAGAACATTATAGACTATCAATTAACTATTACATTTTGAGAGTCAAACCATGAATGCTTTCTAATTTCTGAAATTGTGAACCGCTTTTTCGGATCAACAACCAGTATCTTTGAAATCAAATCTCCAGCTTCGGATGACAAATGTCCCGGAAGATCAAAATCCGCGCTTTTAATTTTCTTGAAAGCCGCAGGGTAGCTCTCATCTTCGAAAGGAAGTTTACCGCATAACATTGCATAAAGAATCACACCGCAGCTCCATATATCAACCTCACATCCATAAAATTGCTTACAAAGAATCTCCGGCGCAGCGTAGAATGGACTGCAGCAAGTCGTTTTCAGCAACTGATCTTTCTCTTTAACAACACTAAATCCAAAATCAGCAACCTTTACATTATTCTTTGAATCCATAAGAATGTTCTCCGCTTTAAGATCTCTGTGAACAACCTTATTCTCATGACAGAACTCGATAGCATCGATGATTTGTCCGAAAATCTTACGCGCCTCGTCTTCTTGAACCCTACCGCCATCCTTACTATTGATCAAGTCTAGAAGATTACCCTTCCTTGCTCGTTCGAGTACGAGGTAAATATCAGTATCTGATTCGATAACATCGTAAAATCGTATAATATGTTTGTGATTTAACTGTTTCATAATGTTGATTTCACGCATCAGTTTTTCTTCCATGGATTTGTCTTTGATTCTGTCTCGCTTGACAATCTTGATGGCGTATTTTTTTCCCGTGGAGATATTTTTCACAAGTTTTACTTTGCCGAAAGTTCCGATTCCTAGGGTTTTGAGAAATCTGTATTTTGATTCGACAAGATTCATGGTACTTTGTTTTTCGAGTTGAAAATCAGCAGACATTGATAGTTTGTGTTTTTTCAGTTCGTGTCTAAAGAAAGATATACGAGACTGAGAGTTTGTGTTTCTCAGTTTAGTATGAAGAAAAGCAATATATGAAAGCATATATATTATAATGTTTTTATCGTTCGGGATTCCTAAAGTAGAAGTGATTAGGATTCCTAAAGTAATGGGGAATGTTAACATAGGAGTAGGACACCTAATTATATTAATGTTTTCTGTTATCTTTTAAGGGATTATTTTTAAAATTTTTCATTTTCAAATATGTTTACAACAAATTTATCTTTCTTTTCATAACTTCCCATTCTACACTAATAATAAACATATTTATAAAAAGAGGAAATTACACCATTTACTAAAAAAATAAAAATAATTACAAAAATACATATTGACTTTTTTCATTTACAAAAATCTTAATTGCTTTAAAAATATTTATAAAAATACCAAAAAATAAAAAATAATTACAAACATACGGTGTATACTGTTGGTATAATGTCAGTATGATATTAAACTTGTGAGGGTACTGAACTATATGAGACTTTAAAAATGGGTACTGAACTATATGAGACTTTCAAAATGGGTACTGAATTTTTTTTTGTTACAATATGGATACTGAACTATATGAAACGTTACAAAATGGGTTCTCTCAGCCACGTGTTCTTCACTGATTGGACGAAACAAGAAGCCATGTCAGCAAAAAGTGGCTGAGAGTATCCATTTTGTAACGTTTTGCATAGTTCAGTACCCATATTGTAACAAAAAAAAAAATTCAATACTCATTTTGAAACTTTTGCATAATTCAGTACCCTCCCAAGTTTAATACCCAATGTGAGTATATTAATAAACTAAAATTATACTAACATTATACACATCAGAACATATTGAAATTTTATTAATACTAAATAAATTTTTTACCAAAATTATATCAAATCGTATACTAAATATTAAATTAATAATATACCAACAGTATAACAAGAGTATACACATCAAAATATACTGAAATTTTATTAATATTAGATAAAAATTACACCACATCGCATACTAAAAATTAAACTAACAATATATTAAAATTATACCAACAATATATAAATCCTCTAATTGATTACCAACTATAGTGAAAAATACATATAAAAAAAATGTACATGCTATCAACTAAAAAATATATATGAAAAATTATTATCGATATATACCGAAAATATACCAAATTATACCAATAATAAACTAAATATTATTTTTAAATTCTCTGGTTTATAATTTTAATATACCGAAATTATACCATTATCATATCGACATTATACACATCGTACTTTTGTAAATAATTTTTATTTTTTGATAGTTTTTTAAATAATTTTAAATTAGCTGATATTTTTGTAAATGAAAAACGTCTATAGGTACTTTTGTAAATATTTTTAAAATTTTAGGTATTTTTGTCATAATCCCTTATAAAAATACCTACTACATATAGAAGACTTATCTCATTTTAGGTTAAAATTCTACATAGCCACACTCTCTTTTCTCTCCCTTCTCTCTATTTCTTTCAAAATTCTCTTTTTTTTTCCTTCTTATTTTCCGTTTGATTTTCCATTTATCTCTTCCGGTTGGTTTTATATTCGCCTCTTCCGTTCGTCTACTTCCGATGAATTTTTCGTCTCTTCCGGTCGTTTTTCCGTTCGTCTCTTACGTTCGCGCTTTTCCGTTCGGCTCTTCCGTTCTCGCTATGAATTTCTCGACATCGTTTTTATTTTTTTTATAATTTTTTAGGTTTTTTTGTGATGATTTAAACATTTTGTAAATAAATTATTGTAGCTCTATAATTGTTTTATTTATAAAATTGTTCTATTATTCATATAATTTGTCTTTCTCTTATTCATAGATTTGTTTATTTATTTATAGATACTGATTTTGTAAAGAAAGAATTGATTTATGGTGTATTTGCAGTGATTTTATAATGTATTTATGTTAAAGTGTATTTTTGGTGTATTTATAGTGTATTTCTGGTGTGTTTCGGTATATCTATATATTTTTGGTGTATTTTTTGCCCTTTTTTTAGTATATTTATGGTGCATTTGCAGTGTTTATGATATATTTGCAGTGTTTATGGTGTATTTGCAGTGTTTTTATGGTGGTATACATTATAAAAACACTACAAAAATGCCATAAATACACTATATATTCATTTTTATTACACTATAAAAAGACCATAATTACACTAAAAAAACACAATAAATATAATATTATACACCATAGTTACACTAAAAACACGATAAAAAAAATACCAGAAAAAAATCTATAAAAAAGAAAATAAATCATTAAAAAGTGAAAAATGTATTTGTGAAATTAAAAAAGAAGAAGATATTTGTCGTAAAAAAAGTTAGAAAAGTAAAGATAAAAAAGGGCTTAAATGCACCAAAAATCACCAATTTCCGCGTGTTTTTGGTATTTAACATAATCTTTTAATTTTGGCAAAAAAGTACACGAACTTTCAAAATTTTGCAATTAAAGACACCGACATCGTTTTGGATGTAAAACGACACCGTTTTAGACTAAAACGAAGTCACTTTGAATGTAAAATGACACTATTTTTCAAAGGAAGACACACACGGTCTTAATTGCAAAAAATTGAAAAGTTCATGTTAAATATGCCAAAATTAAAAGATTGTGTTAAATACCAAAAACACGCGAAAATTTGTTATTTTTAGTGCATTTAAGCTAAAAAATAATAATGTAAAGTTGTAAACAAAATAGGAAATAGGGTAGTGTAGGAAATTCGGGTTAATGACCATTAAATTTGGTTTTTGTTAATTATTTCCGAAATTATCACCCAAAAACTCATAAATCCCATTTTATACCTTCCAGACCGCGGAACTGTTCCGCGGTCTGTCCTACGTGGCTCCTCGCTGGAGGAGCCACATAGGCAAAAGCAAACCGCGTAACACTTACGCGGTTTGCATTGCCAACGTGGCAAACCGCGTAAGTGTTACGCGGTTTGCTTGTGCAGCCAGGGAATTAATTCCCTGGCTGCACTGATTGGGAGAAAATTCTCCCAATCATTTTGATTTTATTTTAAATGATTGGGAGGTTTTCTCCCAATCATTTAAAAAAAAATTAAATAAAAATTTAAAAATGAGAAAACCTTTTATTAAAAAAAATTTACGTTTTAATTGTTGAACTTTTTAAATTTAAAACATTTGAATTAGTTAATTTTTTTAACATTCTACAAAAATAAATTTATAAAATACTACAAAATAATTATATTAACAAATATTCAAATATATACTTCATAACAATAACATATTTAATAAACTAAAAATTACAAATTAAAAAAGATTACTACATCAGATAATAATGTACAAAGTACAAAAAAGAAATCACCTAGGAGTCCTATCGTCATATCTGCTAGTTACCGGGAGGTTCGAGCGCAAGTTGTTTCTGTTACGGTTCGCCCGACGGCCTGTACTGATGGTGAGGTAACGTCGACCTGGGCGACCATCACCATCTCCCTCTCCTGCATCGGCGTCCTCGTCGTCGGCTCCGTCGTCACCCTGCTGGTCCTGGGGAATGGCCGTACTCGTCGTTGCTGGTGGCGGGGTAACAAATTCTCCTTGTTGGCGGAACATCATCGCCTCCATGCTGTCTAGACCTAACCAACTGCTACCATATGACAGAAAGTCTGTAGTCCCAGGTGTCTGTGGAAGTCCCTGTGAAGCTGGAAAGTCCTGTGTACCCTGTGTAGGCTGATCCCACTGCACCTGAAAAGGAGGCACCGTAGGTGGTACATAAGCAGGCGGCGGTGGAACAAAAGGCGAAGAAGGTCCTGGTGGCACTGGATATGAACACGACCCCTCAAAATAGTGATGTGCCGAATCCCCGTAAAACTGGCCAGAAGAAGAAGGAGGACCCGATGAAAAGGGTGGCGGTGCAGAGCTGGACCCCGCGTAATAGTAATGCCCTCTGAAAGGATGAAAAACCACTGGGGGAGGCATAGGATCAGTCGGACGCTGAGGTGGTGCAGGGGGGTGACGCCGCTGTCGCCGTCGATGTCGCAGTGTAGTCGGATCTATCGGCGCGTCAGGTATGACTGGTAGTCGGTGCGGCGGTATAGAAGGCTCGATAGGGGGCGATGTAACATCACGGCGGTCCTCTCTAGTGCCTCTCTGTGTGCTGGCTGCGAACCGCCGAAGCTCAGTGTCAACAGGAGCATCCCTACGTACACGCTCCACAAAATCGGCCTGCAAATAAAGATATAATACGTTAAAAAAGTAGAAAATTAACCCACAATTTATTGATTAATTAATTGAAAAACATATAATTTAAAAAAATACCTGTGCTCCGAGCTCAGCGCCCTGTCGTGTGATCCAGCGACGCGTGACATACCGAAACCAATCCATATACTCGGAATGATAATGAGGTGGGTCCTGGAGGGGCTGTCCTGAAATTACAAACCGGAGCCGGTCGTCCCACACACGAATGTAGTGAGAGTGTGTCTGGATCCAAGATGAGCTGCTCTTCAGGGTAAGGGAGTGTAGTGAGTGGTCCTGAAGTGGGGCGTCTGGAATACCCTGCTGCAATCCGAACTGCTGCAGAACTCTGTCTGCCTGGTGCCACTCCACAATATGAAAATAAATAAGTGGAACTGTGGCCCGCCAAATAGCGCGCCCATCTAAACAATACGCTGGGATAGTGTCCAGCATATCATCAGTGTACGGCTGCCAGATAAACTGCATGTATAAAATACAAGACATTTAGTATTAAAACATTCCCACAATGAGCTATTTAACATACGAGATAATAAAACCGAAACATAATTTCTTACATCTTCGTAGCGAGATGTGTCAAGCCGAACACGGATGTCAGGCAGCGAGTGTCGAGCCGCACGGCTGGCGTTTCTCCGGCCTCCCCATCTGTTATTCAAGAACAACAACACATTAATCCGTCAATATTTAAGAAATAGAATAAAATTAAAAAATATTAAATAACAGTAAAACACACCTGTCGCCCAGTGGTAGATGTGGTGAAATAGTGGGATCGGCAAGAGCGGGAGCAATAACTCTAAGTCGGTCCAATGCCCACAACTGCAGTATCCACAACGGCCCGCCCATGTTGCGGCGATTCGCAGACCGCAACGAACATGAGCAAAGCTCGTGATATAAGTAAGCCAGTGTCGCCGATCCCCAGCTGTAGGTCCGAACTGCCGCCAAGTCCTCTAAAAGTGGAAGAATCCGTAACGAAGTCTTTCCACTACCGAGGTCAGTGAAGCACAATCCTGTGACAGCGAGCAAGAGATACGCCCGTGTGTACCGATGGACAAGCTCGTCAGTCGCCTGGTCTGGTAATGCACCGAAGTCGGGGAAACTCTCTAGGATCCAAGAAGTCTGGACTGTGGAATTTGCAGGCTTTTTAGGATATCTGCCCGCAGGAATCCCCAAAACCCTCTCTGCCACTGCAGCCCAATCATGTACAATACCTCCTGTAACAGCATGACCGTCTACTGGTAATCCGGTCTGAATGGCCACGTCCTGTAGTGTAACCGTGCACTCTCCGCCAGGTAAGTGAAAAGTGTGGGTCTCCGGCCTCCACCTCTCCACAAGGGCTGTGATCAGCTGCATGTCGACGCTGTAGTGACGCATAGCAAAACAGCCTGCAAATCCAGTAGGCTCGATCATCGACCGAATACGGTGGTCCAACCTAGCGAACGGCAGAACAGCGCTCCTTCTAGTCGTACAGCTAGCGCGAGACAGAAATCCCTCGTCAGATCCCTGAAAAAAATAAACATTAAGTTAGTTCAAAAATTTAATTAAGTTGCAAACGTAACTGTTGACAAAAAGTAAGATGCAAACGTAAGTTACCGTGCCATCCCAGACATCCTGAGAGATATGGTCATGCTGTAAAAAAAGTAGCGCCGGTCTTTCAGGACCCGGCTGCATGTGATCGTGAGCAGCTGCCATGGCTGCAATTTGTTCAATGCAAATTATTAAACAATTAAATCATAATAATATCAAACACTTGTTCACAAATAATATGAAACAATTAAATAAAAATAACTTCATCAATTATACGGTCAAGTAAAAGTGTTACAAGAGTTTGTTATTTAAACTAAATAACTAAACAAACACAAAATAGAATGAGCTGCCAGATTTTAAATTTTAATAGAACACAAATGGAATTACAACATCCTTAGTACATGATAAATGGAAACAGAAATTCTCACATCACTGAACTCTAAAAGGACATGAACTAAGGTTATGACCATATGTAAGACATCTTCTACAGTAGTTGCTATTCCGCCTGTCCCTAAATGTCTGGTCCATTTCATTCCTACGCCTACTCTCAACCGGCCTACCCTTCTTCCTCATCCACTGTCTGTTAGGAACAAATGGAATTTCAGCGGAATTGATCCAACGATTTCGATTCCATAAGGGTTCAAATGAAACAGAGCTCCACGCTAAGATTCCATACTCGCATTTGTAATACCATGAAATGTAGTCACGGTAGTTCTCTCCATATTGGTTGCAGGCAGCTATCGCATGGGAGCACGGAATTTTCCATTGTTGAAATTTTCCACAGGTGCATGTCCCGTCCAGTAGACGAACTTGCTGTGTATTGCCACCCTTTTGTCTTACATTGTCGCACTGGGTCAAGACATTGAATACCTTCTGTGCCACGTTGAACTGTGAAGCCGTATGAGTCTTTGACTTATTTTCCCAAGTCTCAATTCTGTGTGCACAGACTGGAGTCCACATGAAACCGGATGCCAACCACATTTTATAGTCGTTCACATGCTTAATGAATACGGAATTGACCTTGTTAAATATTGCTTCCAACATGGCTGTGATAGGGAGCCCCCGAATGTTCTTTAACATCGCGTTGACCGACTCAGCGTAGTTTGTTGTCATCACACCATGCCGCATTCCAGACGTGTCGCCACTCATGCTCCATTTTCTAACATCAAGGCGGTCAAGATACGCATAACCCTCAGGTGAATCCGCCTCTATCAATGACATGTACCGATCTCTTTTATGCTCTTGGTATGCGCGTCCTACACGTCGATTAAACCGTCAATATTTTCCCATCAACCAAAAATTTATGTATTATATGAAATGACAAGAAAATTACCAGCTTTTTCAGCAAGCTTTTTGAGATATTTTTTCTTGAAGGCGTTGTGGAAGTTGCTCACTAGGTGTCTAATACACCACTTGTGGGTATCACCCGCCCACTCAGGCCCCTCCATGGCACTCATAATACCGGAGCCGCGATCAGATATGATACACACCTTTCGCTCACCCAAAACATACCTCTTCAACATCCTCATGAAATACCTCCAGGATGCGGCAGTTTCCGACTTCACAATGGCAAAAGCTATCGGCATGATGTGATTGTTCCCTTCAATTGCAGAAGCAATCAACAAAGTCATTTCGTATTTTCCATATGTGTGGGTGCCGTCGATGTACACCACAGGCTTGCAATACTGAAAACCCTTCACCACTGGCTCGTAAGTCCAAAACATATGCTTGAAAGTTCTGAATTGTGGATTGTTTTCAATTGGTGTACCTGTGCATACACCGTTATTAGTAATTATTAAATCGAACATATTTTTAATACTCGAAATTTTTAAAAAATTACCGGTAGCATGCCAGACTGTCCTGGGATTAGCAACGGTGACATTCGTCATAAAATTGCAAATCTCCTTGAAAGAGTCGTCCCATTGTCCGAACCTGTTTGCAATGGCCTTTTCCTTGGCATACCATGTTTTTTTGTATCCGGGCCTAACTCGCAATTTTTGAAAAATGCCCTCTTGAAGCGTTTTAATCCTAATGTCACGTTGCAGATGCAATTGCGTGTCGATGTGTTCAGCTATCTGTCGCGCTCTTAAATTGCGATGGTCTTGGTTCATTGATTGGCCGCTGCATTGGTGGGGGCCGTTATATCTTGTTATTATCCAGTCTGACTCGCCTTTCAAAAGCGACGCACGCAACCTCCAATTGCAAGTGTCATTGTTCACACACACAAGAACTATTGTTTTACCATTTGTTACACTGCTCTTGTATTCTTTATTAGCTGCAATGTGATAACTCGCCGCGCATGTCTGGACAGCATACCTCGAACTAAAAACCATCCCCAATTCAAACTCTTTGCCTGCTTCCCATATTGCATTTTCTTTAGGCCACAGATTCATATTGACACACATGTCGTCAACATTCTGATGCGTGTACTCATGAGGAAGGCGCGACTCAAAATGATCTGTATTTTGTTCCGACCCACCACCGACATTCTCACCATGTGTGCCATCTCCATTATCACCACCGATGTCATCATCATCATCATCCTCGTTGTCATCAGCAACGGCCCCGTAGAAGTGTTCTTCTTCCTCATCCTCATCACTAAAATCATCACCATCGTCTACATCCGCACAGTCGTCTACATCCGCACAATCGTCTACATCCACAGAGTCGTCTACATCCGCACGTACTTGAGATAACGGATTGTACACAATATAAAACTCAAGTACCCTCATTTGTGGCGTCCGCGAAACATTACGCCACATTGCTTGCATATGAACATCTGTCTCCATAGGAAAACCATCATATTTTTGAAATCTTCCATGTTCATCGAACCGAGGCACTCGTAGATAAATTTTCACTATCTCGTCACCATCCTTCAGCCCAATTACCCTTCTAATTACGACTTGTAGTTGTGCAAAATTCACTACACTCGTCAGCTCAACCAGTTCTGATTTACCAGAAACATAATCAACTCCACCCGGAGTCGATAATATTGTACCATCCCAATAAATTTTTAGGGCTGGCAGCTCATTTGTCGTCATTACTACATTAAAAAAAT
Organism: Mercurialis annua; assembly: GCF_937616625.2. Classification (NCBI taxonomy): domain Eukaryota; kingdom Viridiplantae; phylum Streptophyta; class Magnoliopsida; order Malpighiales; family Euphorbiaceae; genus Mercurialis; species Mercurialis annua. The sequence continues at coordinate 47,598,209 of NC_065570.1, read as the reverse complement.
ATAATTTTAACTACATTTTTAGGGCTGGCAGCTCATTAAAAAGAGGGCTACTCTCATTTAAAATATAATTCAAATATTCTACATGTCAAGTTCAAATTTTTAATAATTAGCCGATTTAAATGTAAATACGAATATTTTATGTTAACTTTTTTCACAAACCTACAGTTATAAAAAAATTATATTTTCTCTAAATACTGTTAAAAACAAATACCTATTATATTTAATTTTTTAGTATCGAATCTATTTATATAATATAAAACATAAATTTTAATATTTTGCACTAATTCCAACCTAATATAAAAATATTCTAAAAATTTCATATATTCGATTTTCTAATTTTAATTTACTCTATTTTACATTTATATAAATTTTATACACATTATTCTAATTTTATTTACACATTAATCTAATTTATTTTATAATATATATTTTTAAAAAATTTAACTAAATCTAACTATATCTATGGGTTAACTCTATATTTATTTAACTAACTACATTTCAAACATTATTTTAATCTAACTACACATCAAACATTATTTAAATCTAACTACATTCAATAATTAAAAATAACATATCTATAAATTTTAAAGACTCACCCGATAATTCCGCTAAAAAATAATATTCTGCGCCAAAAAATAATATTCCGCCACGAAAACCAACTCCGCAAAATCTTCTCCACAATAATGCGCCAAAAAATAATATTTCGCCACGAAAACCGACTCCGCGAAATTTTCTCCACAATAATACCCCGATTTAAAATTTTTATCTCTCTACTATCTCTCTCTCTCTCTACATATCTCTCTCTCTCTCTATAAATTTTTTTCTCAAATTGTGATATAAGGGGGAACGGGTTGGTTCCCCCTTTTATAGTGGTGTAGACCGCGGAAAATTTCCGCGGTCTACAACCACTCGGTCAGAGGGAATTTATTCCCTCTGACAGGGAATAAATTCCCTCTGTAAACCGCGGAAGAGTTCCGCGGTTTACAGTGACGTGTCACTGTAAACCGCGTAACTCTTCCGCGGTTTACAGTGACGTGGCTCCACCTGCATCCAGGTGGAGCCACATGTGCAGACCGCGGAACACTTCCGCGGTTTATCCAAAACCGCTTAAGTGTTCCGCGGTCTGTATGATATAAATGGGGAAAATTTTTTAATCTGGGGTTAGTTTAAGAATTTTGTTTAATTTTACAAATAAAAACGTCATTAACCCAGGAAATTCCCTCATTTTTTAATGCTCTAATATGCATCATATCTAAAATTACTTGTGCGAATCAAAATTTCAAACAACTAAAATAAATTTTGTATCAAGAAAATATTTGATTTTATTATATATAAAAAACATAAAGTAGAAAATTAACTGAATCCAAATATTTTTATTGTTAATTACTATTAAAATTATAAAATATATTTATTTTATTTATTAATTGATTAGTGAGTAATAAATAATTGAATGATTATTTAATAAAAACATATTTAATAAATAGATTATTTGTCAAATATACTATTTTGAAAAGTATTTACCACTTTTTGCAGTGTTTTTATAATGTATTTATGTCATAGTGTATTTTTGGTGTATTTATAATGTATTTCTAGTGTGTTTCGGTGCATCTATGTTTTGTGTGTATCTCTGCCGTTTTTCTAGTATATTTGTAGTGCATTTGTATTTTTAGCATCATTCTTCGAATCTTAATAGATTATCAATTTATTTTATTGCGCTAGTCACTCCTACATAAATCCGCCTTAATCTTTCCGTTCGTCTCTTAGGACTTCCTAGATCTTAGTACAAATGTCACTGTCATTAGAAAAACTTGACTTCGTTCTGTCAATATCTCAGAAGTTAACGCATTGATTATTCACATTTTTTCATGTTCTTTCTTTTTATCCAATAAATTTATGGACCACTAAAAAACTTCTGATAATAATCTAAAAATAATTTATATCGTACTTTCATATACTTTTTCAGGTACGGTAAATTTACTTGCCACTTCCGAAGTTACATAATGTTGAACTCATTAAGTCGCCTATTAATGAGATGTTTTCATTTTGCTTCCAAATAGGTCTACTTTTGGATCTCAACCAATGTCCTTATACCATAACTTTACTCTCGATATCATAACCTTAACTACTCATTTCCCTTTCTTTAATCCATACACTATATGCTTATTTGCCATTTACTTATTCCCTTGTGTTTATTGAGCGGTTTTCTTATGCCCGTATACTTAATCCATCGTAGTTTTTCTCATTCATTATTGTTTCTCGTATCAAACTTTATAACTTTTACGCCTTTATTGATTCCTATATCCTTCTTTTCCGTTGAATCTTAACAAAACCAACTTTCTTTTATATATTGTTTGCTTCACTTTCTTGTTTACATTAAGTTATTCCCCGTTTTCATAAAGTTTTTATCCGGTTACCTTCGTCCTTAATACATTACATATCTCAATGATTATCTTACTTTGACTCTTTCATTAGTTCTAAACCCCCTTAAATTATACATCTAGTACAATCTCGTTACGAAACGTGTACTAATCTTTCATACACAACGTTCACATCCTTCTTTAAGTCCCGTGGCCTTGTACTTTATATACATTATTTATACATATTCCTATTCCTTAATCTGTCGGTCAGAACATCCTAATCGCAAAGCACGCTGCCTGGATTTCCAACTTCCTAACGTACTCCACACAACTTATGTAATCGATCTCTTAACTTTATTGATCATATACTTCACACCATACACATCTTTACGTATCCTACGTTAATATTCCTTGAATACCTTTTACTCTCGCAACTTGTCTTTAGGTTGATCATTTTTATTTATGTAAACCTCCCGTCCACACTTTCATAAGTACTGCAGTCTTGTTCTTTGTTTGATGATTGCAACGGTTAATTCCTAAATAACCTTTTTAGGAAGGTCATACTCTGATATTAAACTGATCCAACAGTTTCCTCTAAAGATATCTTAGTGTTACTAAACTTGATGGTTTTTCCGATATTGCTTAAAACCCGTTTCATCAATTCATAGAGGTTATCTTCGTATTTCTAATCCTTAGTCTATAGGTCGATTACTAGGTTCTATTATCAACTTGCATACTTTTATTTCCTCGTAGCATGGTGTCATAGCCACCTCGTTTAAAGATAAGAACATCCTAGCTCATCATTTAATCGACTTCGCCTCGCTATACAGATACGCCTTACCATTCTACTCGCATTATAGTTCATTGAACTACGGATAACTTTGTACATTTAAAATGTAAATCTTCATCCCGTGCTTCTATACACATTCGTCGTGCCTTCGAGAGCTGCTTGCAGCTTGATCTCGAGCATTTTACCTTTGATACAGAGTTCTGGTCTAGGTACACTCATGTTTAAAAACAGATCTCTTTGAAATTCAAAGAAAAAGTCCCTTAACAAAAATAACATTCAAATCCTTTAAAGATTGTCATAATTGTGCACTAGGGTAATAGCGTCTCTCATCCCCAAAGAGTTTTCACAACCCACCTCTTGTCTGAGCCAAATGCGCATGATGCATATTCTACTAGTGTATAAATTCATTTATTTATTCGTTCCATTGAATGTGTATGTAGTGTTGCAATTCTACTCATGTCGTGGCAATAATGCATTACTATGTCGGGTCTAGGCACAATTATGTTTTCAAAATCGTTTAAACAAATAACTGTAATTGAATTTTAAACCTTTAACTTCGTAAGTTCTCTAGATCTTAAACTCTGTAACTTGGTAAGTTCTTCTATGTCCTTGAATTTAACGCCTTTTTGTCAATCATCCCTAATTGCTTCGATCGTATGATCCCGATAGCATCCTCATATCGTACTACGCTTGATAGCTTGTTCATCGAGTCGTATAAGTACACCACTTATATAGTTTGCACGTAATAACACACAACAATCATTACATGACTATGTTATACTAACATGCCAAGCACATATCCACATAATCAAATCTAAACGCAAAAGCAACATATCAACGCCTAAGCGAAACATCCAATATAAGCCGAACATCCGTGCTTAAGCGGATTACCTACGCATACGTATCTCGTCAAATAATCCTATCGAATGTACAAACAGACTCACATCTTAAAGAGGAGAATCACTACTAGAAATTCTGCTTTTAGCGACGGATTTTAGTGACAGATTCAAAATCCGTCGCTAAAAATTAAATTTAGCGACAGATTTAGCGACAGATTTTGAATCCGTCGCTAATCTCATCAAATTATTGGCGGGAGTTATCTCGCCAAATTTAGCGACGGATTTTCCGTCGTTAAAATTGGCGGGAATTTTCCCGCCAATTTTAGAGACGGATTTAGTGACGGATTCAAAATCCGTCACTAAATTTAGTGACGGATTTTGAATCCGTCACTAAAATTGCCGAAATAATTCTCGTCAATTTTAGAGACGTGTTTAGCGACGGAATCCGTCGCTAAAATTTAATTAATTAAAAAACATTATTAATTTGTTTTTGAAAATATGATTATTTTTTATAAAAAATTTATTTATTATTTATTTACTAAAAAAATTAAAAAAATTGATTCATTATTTAAAAAATAATTATTAATTATTTATATAATAAAATTATTAAAAAATAAATTAATTATTATATTGCATTAATTTTTATATAAAAATTAATTATTATGCGGGAATAAAGTGTGGGAGTAAATATTTTTTCTTTTTAGTTATATTTAAATATAAAACACATCGATATATAACAAAAATATGAGTTGGATAAAATGGAGCCATGCGCGAGGGAACTCTATTGTTAAAGAGATATGGGTGGAGTAATGGGAGGATGGGTGACCTACTAGGAAGTTGGCAAGTCTACAAAAATTGTGGGTCGGTGACAGTGTGTGGTCTATCGCGGTTGGGTTAGTGATGGTTTGCTACCGTTTAAATGATATTACATTTTACGATTTTAAATATAAAAAATTATTTTTTTTTATTTTTTTTATTTTTAAAAATTAGTGACGGATTTAAATCCGTCACTAAATCCGTCGCTAAATTTTTAAAAATCCGTCGCAAATTTTTTCATCCTGTCGTAAATTTTGTTTGCGTCCAAATATATAGCGACAGACGTTGTTCGTCGCTAATCCGTCGCTAAACACTTTTAGCGACAGAATTTGGCCATTTAGCGACGGAAAAATCCGTCACTAAATGGATGTTTTCTAGTAGTGAATGAAACAATTTTGAATCAAATGAAAAATGATCAAAGACATGACTCGAATCCTATATGCTGCAGTAGTTCCTAAGTAGACTCACACACAGAGGCAGCAGTATCCTGGACCAACTCCTCTCATACCAACTTTATCAGGACCCAAAATCGAAGGCTGCGACCGGCGCTAGGGAACGGGAGTGGCTGCTCCGGAACACGTAGGAGGCTTAAAAACACTAAGAATTTTTGCAAAAAAAAAACATTGCATCAAGCATAAAACATTTTTTGAAAGTTTGTTAAACATTAACTTTGAAACGTTAAAAACACTTTATCAAATTCCGATGCATAAGTCATATGCACCAGGGGCTTACTATGCGATATCTCTATTGAACATTGCCCTGTCCAACATGCATTCCATACTTAATCAATTTCGACACAGGCAATTAGTAAAACATCAAATGGCTATAACGCGCAGTTTTCAAATCAAAACTTTATTCATATAAAAATAAGGTAATAGAGTGTAAAACATGAAAACCGTTTGATACACAATTAAGTTTTCTACTGACGACTACTGTAGTTCTATAAAGGAACAAAGCTTTTCTCGAATGCTTTGACCTGAGACTTCTAAAAAATAAAATGGAAGCTCGACCATAAGTTCAAGCAAACCTGAAAAAAGAACACTGTGGGGAGGTCAGTGGATGCTGAGTGAGTTTGCATTTACTTAAGATATTATAATTATAAATTGCACAAACATATATCAAAATAAACAAAAATATTAGATCTGATCAAAACCCTACTCTTAATCGTAATGTGAATGGACTAAACTTCCCTTCAAAGTACTTATACTATTTGTGTTATCTCAAATCAAATTAACCGAAGTGGTACGGTCCCAAACTAATTCAACCGAGTTAACCGCCACCACGATAGTCCCGAGATAGTTCGACCGAGTTAACTCATGCCACATCTTAATCCCAAGCTGTGAGTCCCGAGATAGTTCAACCGAGTTAACCTCGTATCTGTCAAACATAATCCTTCTTCAGATTTCATAATCAGAACAACAACGAATCCAGACCAAACTAAATTATGTTTATACACAGCAATCTAGACTCGATCAACACTAATGATCACTCAATCCTATTGACACCCAATAGGTAGCTTGTTTCGTCGGACCATCAAATCAAACATCAAAATTTACTAATAACTACAACATGCCAAACATCGCATCTAAGCCATATAAAGTATTCAAGTTAACTACCCAAGTAATAATGTATGTAATGCATGCAATGAATCATCAACACATTTAACAACTTATAATAATAATAATATACGAAAGTAAATAGTAAACTCACGACTTGCTATCCAAAAATAACCCAACAAGCAAGAACTCCGTTAAACTCCTCGAGTTCCGGATCCCGCAAGTGGTTGCCTCCTCAGATCTAATTCGAAAATCGATACAAAATGCAATTAAAATAAATTCTAAACTAGCAAAATTCTAGACTCAAAACTCATATTACGTAACATCGCATCGAACTCGTATCAATAATTTTTAACTTAGCAATTCCGTTCGTTAAATAACAATTTCCGAATGTTATTTAATTAGCTGTCCAAATTTGCTAAAATAAATTAATTATCGAGCTAATATAATAATTAATTTATTAAATCACTTTTCTATTTTCATAATTTACTTTGTCTCTAAACCTTATCCGAATAACCGATAATTAATCGAGCTAATAAAATTCCTAGCAAAAGCCGACTTTTCCAAGACTATTTTTGATCCAACTTTGACCTATCAAAACGCTAACATAAAACAGTCCAAAAATTAAGTAAAATTGACATTATTAAAGTTCGGAACGTCGCTGAAAATGTTCATTTAGACCTCAGACTGAAATTTAAATTTGAAAGTTTCGGAAACTAGTCCGGAAGTCGGGGTCCCTGGACTGGCCGGTTTAGGGCTGCACAAGCAGTCTCTAAACGGGGCTGCTGCCCGCACCTTCAAACAATCTCGGTTATTCCCTCGGAGCTGAATCGGGCATGTTGGGACCTAGCCAGAAGTGCTCAAACCACACCCGACAAATTTCCTACAATAACAAGCCATAAAACATCCTCCAAACACCATAAATTTCAGCTTAACTAACCAACACCAAACCGGAAATTTATCTTCAATTAAACTCAACAAAAGTCATAAAATACACAACCAAACTTAATTCCACAAGTTAGAACTTGAGGGTGTGTGAGTTAACTCTCCAACCGAGCTTGAATTACCGAGAACCGATGTCAGAAATTGAAGAAACGCTCCCCGCCGTGTTGATTGCTCCAAGAAAGCACAACTCTGGTGATGATATTGATGGTGTAGTTAGGAGCTTAGGGTTTTAATTTTGCAATTTTGGAGTGAAAATGAAGATGATGAAGTGAGTGGGTCCTTTTATAGGCAATGTTAAGTGGGTAAAAAGCACATGCAAATGCCTTAAGATTTACAATCTTTCAACTAACTCAAAAACTCAACTTTCTTTCACTTTAATCTAAAATAATTTTATAATGAAACGAAACTTTGACGATATTTTCTTAATAATAACTAACGGATTTTGGCATAATAAATATTAGCCCCAAATTTTTAATTATTTTATTTTAATTTTTTATTTTCAATTTTTCTTTTTCCAGTCTATTCTGCTTCTAATCAATAAAATTCTCAATTTAACTTACCAATAACTAAGATATACTTTTCTTGGTCTAAATTCTTATTTTAACTTATGAATCTTTCTTAATCCCGTGAAATTCCGCCTTAACTAATAAAACTCCAAATTTTACAAAATTTAATCTTAGTTCTATAAAAATATTTTTCGATTTTTAACGTAAAATTTATTAGCTCGGAACTTATCAATTATTTTATTCCAATTGAATAATATTTCTTTAGTCCCGTTAAAAATCCAATTCTATCAAATAATAATATTCATTTAAATTATTATTTTACGGAAATTTAAATAATCCCGCTTTGGTTTAATTTCATATTACTTTCATTTAATCCGTCGTCCTCGATTTTACTTCTTACGATTATACTTTTTGACACTATAGTTGTTATTTTTAAAAATACGCGATACTACATGCAAACAGCTAACTAATCAATTGTCTTAAAGACTTTGTTTTATTCTACTTTTACTTTATATTTTTCTTGTTAATTAAGGGGAGAACGTAGCTTAAAAACATACCTAATGTCCTTAAAATTATGCGCATGTCCTTAATGCTCGTCGATATCACCTTTAGAATTTTTAACATTTCAACGACGTCGACACCATTTTGATATATTTTACTTATCCAGCCAAATTCACTGAAAATGCAATTTCTAATTAATTTCTTCGATTATGTGCAATTCTGACCATGCAATGTGTGGGTGGATCACTCTTACATCCAGTGTTAATCCTTAAATTTCAATTTTCTCTAGAATAAATGCGATTTTTTTATAGGAAATTAATTTAGAACTAGTCAACATAACATTTATTTATTATCTCTTTTAAATTTTCAAGATACAAGCATGCACTGTATTTTTCATTAATTATTTAAAATAACTTCCGGTCTTTAAAACATAAATTTCCGTCTGTCACAAAATATAGGCTACTTTTTTATTTTGACGTCCCAAATTATAGATCATGATCACCTTTTATATTTAGTAACAACTTAAAGATTCAACTTCTCATATATTGCTAATACATATGTCGAGTTATCATTCAGAGAAATTCTTAGGTAGACTCGGTCTATCACGTCATCCGTAGAACAAATCTATCATATTATGACACATCATTAAAATGATGGCAATCTTGTAATATTACTATTTAAAGGTGTAAATAAGTAAAAAACGAATTTATAAGATTGCCATCATTTTGATGACGTGTCATAATGTGATAGATTAGTCTACGAATGACGTGATAGACCGAGTCTACATAAGAATTTCTCATTCATTAAATTAATTAATGATTTCATGTTCTAATATAAGATTCACTAATAAACAAACTAGTCATTAATATACTATTTATAAATCCAATAATTATAAAAGGATGAAATTGAAAAAATAAATTAAAAAATCAAAATTTAAGTATATTTTTCTTAAAATGACCTTTTTTTTGGAACGAAGGGAACAAAAATAATTTATGTAAATGTGATATTATTTTATTTATTATATTATTGTACTTTACTAAATTTGGACTATATTAAAGGCGGTTTTTATATGTATTCTGCAATTTTTATTAGTCGATTCAATATTTATGCAGATCAATACTGAATATAATCACTTGTCAATTAGAAGGTCTAATTTGTAAAAATGAACATAATTTATTTTTTAATTTGTTTTATAATAAATCAATCCAAAACTAAATAAATATTAATATAAATAGTAAAATTTAATTAAGGTAAATATTATTATAAAAACAAGGGTTAACTGCAAATTAATACACGAACTTTACCCTAATTTGCAATTACAACACGAATTTCGAAACTTGGCAATTTAATACACCAACTTTCATTTTTTTGGCAAATTAGTACACCGACCAATCATACAACAACACGTGGCTGTATATGACAATGTCCATGTTAGTGTTTTTCCAGTTCGGTGTATCAATTCGCCAAAAAATGAAAATCGGTGTACCAATTTGCCAAGTTTTAAAGTTCGTGTTGTAATTGCAAATTGGGATAAAGTTTGTGTATTAATTTGCAATTAACCCTAAAAACAATTATAAAAAAAATAATAATTAAGGTAAAATTTGTAGTTTTGCTTGTGCATTGTCTCTGCACTAATATATTTACTAGTATATTTACCCACATGTTATGCACGTGTGATATTCATAAAGTTAAAGTTATAAAAATCACCAATTTTATATATATTTTTTAATTTAATCATGCGTTTTGATATATGGATACCAATTTTTGTCTTTTTTTTTTTCAAATTGATACATGAGGTTGTAATACCCAGCAATCTGATAAGTAAACTGTTAAGATATTAATAAGATATTAGGACGTGGCACATGAAAATTATAAAATTAAGGACTGGAAGGTCAGTAGTGAAAATCAATTTAAGGAATATAGTTGGACTAAGTTTACCAAGTGAATCACGGAATAATAATTTTTACTGAAAATTATTATTTATCGGAGCAATTATTAGTGGGACTTACTATAAAATAAGATATACAACTTGAGCTAATAATTTTCACGACAACGTTCGTAAAATATTATTAAGAATTAATCAGAAAAGGATTTCTGAAAGTTAATCACGACGATTATTTGAAGATTTGAGTTTAAGTAAAAATTAACCGTTTTGAGGTAAAGTGAGCTTTTAGCCACTTTGAGTCAATGGCACTTTAACCATTTTGAGTCAAAGTGGCAATTTAGCCAATAAGTTAAGTCATAAGGCAATGACTTAATGTTTTCATCCCTTAGAGCTAAAAAGCTCATCTTCCTCATTTCTTAAGGCAAAATGCCGAACCCACCATGCTCTCTCTACCTCCATGGATTCTTCTCCAAAAGCAATGATTTTTGAAGCAAATCAACTCTACTCCTCAAAATAATCAAGGTAAGGATGTTAATTAGAGATTTATTTGGTTGAGTTTGATGAATTAAAAAGATAGGGTTCTTAGACTAAATTGGGGATTTATTGTGTATAATATTGATAGGTGTTGGTGAGCTTGAATTGAAGTAGAATTAATGGAGAATTGAAAGCAATTCCATTCAACCATGATTTCTTCAAGGTAAGTTTTGTGATTTCTGAAATTTTTGGCTATGATATTTGGCATAGGTATAGGGTGGATGGGGTTTGATTAGTTATGGTGATAGTTTGATATGATGTTGTTGCGTGTTGTTTTGGTTAAGTAATGAAATGAGATTTTTGTATTAATTGATAGAAATGGGTTCGGCCATCATGAATAAATTGGTGATTAAGTTAAGTTAATGATAATGGTCTTAGGAGTCGATTCATGGCTGTTATAGAGCTAAGTAAGGATGAGTTTTTGTAATTAAATTGAATATATGAAGTTCACAAGTTGCATAATATTAACTGCAGAACAGCCCTGTTGCGAGGCTTATATCTCGAGCAATATAGCTCCGAATTAAGTTTCGTTTGTTGATACAGAAATTTAAGGGTGTTGGATAAATATATCTAAGTATATGTTTTTGTAGATTCTGTCATTAAGCTGCCCAAATAAATCAGAACATTACGTCGCGCGAAACAGTTCTGATTTTCTGGGCAACCCATGGGTTTAACTTTTGGACTAGTTTCCGACACCTTCGGGTGCTAAGTCTAGCTCGAGGCCTAGACAGAAACTGTAGACGACATTCTTGACTTTAAGAATGTCAAATTTCTTTAAGGTTTAGAATATGTTAGATACGCATAAGTGGAAAGGTATCGGGTTAAATACGATAACGTAAAAGGGGTTATTTATGCGTAGTTGTTCTCGAGTCATATGTAATTATCGAGTTAAACTCTAAACTCGACGTATGTTTGAGAAATGTTCTAGGTTTGACAAGTTGACCTATTAGCGGATAAGGAGCCCAGGGAGCTCGCTATTTATCGAAGAGTTTTGATAGCAAGCAGTGAGTTTATTACGTGGATTGTTTACATTTAAAGTGTTCTAAAAATGCAATTCTTTATGAAAATGTTTATTTAGTTTGCATAACATCATTTTGAATGAATTTCTTTGTTTTGAAATGCATATATTATGTTTTGAAACCAGTATGGATCCGATGAAACGATCTTTCCTATTGGGCGACAATAGGAACTGTGTGATCACCAGTTAAGTTTGAAAAATTCTATTCCTACTTGAGGTTGTGTATGTTTGTGTGATTTTGACTAGCATGGGTGAACTCGAGCTAATTATCTCAGGGCTCTTAGCTAGATTTATACGTACGTACGTTTATGTGCTTTGTATAAGTAGTAAAAGTAACGAAATACTTGTGCGAAACATCTGGAATTCTTAACAATCAATGATTAGGGTTTAAATCAGATATTCATACGTGGATGCATTCAATTGATTGAAATATACATCGTTTTGAAATGTTGTATAAATACTTTGATGTAAACTAATAAACTCACTCAGTGACGACTGACTCCCCCATAGTGTTTTATTTCAGCTGAAAGTATCTGAAGTGCCAGACTTCCATTCTTGTTTTGAAAGTCCTTAAGTACAGTAAAGAGGAGTCGATCAGTAGTGCTGCAGGTAGTCAAGTCCTAGTCTAGATGGTATGGATAGTTTGTTAAACAGTTTTTAAGATTTTACACAAACTCCGATATTTTGTATATACGTTATAGTTTATGAAAACTATACTTTGTAAACCGTTTGATTTCTGTACCAATTACCTATGAATGGAATTGGTTATGATTTGTGATTTGTGGTTTGTATAAGTTGGAACGGGCTATGCTGGAATATAAGATATCGCATAGTAAGACCCAGGTTCCTATGTACGTTTTCAGGTTTTGATTAGACGTTTGTATATGTCAAGCTTTGAAAGCTTTTAATGAAAACAATTTTGTATATGTTTTGTATTGTGACTGTTTTGCAAAAAATTTATACGTGTTTTTAAAGGCTTGCTACGGGTTCTGTAACTACCATTCCCATTCCCCATCGCCGGTCGCGGCTCGTGATTTTAGATCGTGACAGGGGTGCAATTTGATGAGGTGGCACACTAATAGAATACAGTAAATTATCGACAAATTTTTTACGTTGGATTTGAAATCCGTAGCTAAAATTACATTTAGTGACAGATTTGATATCCGTCGCTAAATCCAAAAACAAAATGGTGGGTGTTAGCCCGCCTTTTTTAGCGACATTTTTATCACTTTTAGCGATATATTATCGCTAAATAAGGTGACATAAATGGCAGGATAAATCCGGCCATTTATTCCACACCTTTAGCGACAGATTCAATAATCCATCCTTAATTTTAGTGACAAATTATTGAATCTGTCACTAAAGTAGTTGGTAATTGCGACATATGCTCTATGTAGACACTTATTTTTCGGGCAGGTAAAAAGTGATAAGGGACTAAAGTTTCCAATGATGATTTCCAAAGAAATTTGTTCGGATGACGAGCTATCAATTAGTTTGTTGGAATTCAAGCAAGCGCGATCAGTGCATAGCTGCGAACTTGTGGGATTAAAACCTAATTAACCATGTTGAGTGAGTTCACAGTAACTATTGGTATTATATAAAATAACATTGCATAAAAATAAAACAATTATATACATAGCACAAATATAAGATCCGATCAAAACCCTAATCTTATAATTACAACATAAACAGACTGAATTGAGCTTATAATCTATTTTGTAAATGCTCTTTAATCCAAATGGTATGCAACCGAGATAGTTCGATTGAGTTAACCTATACCATGTGACATAAACCCAGGATTTTTCCAGCGAATTAACTCATATCACTCTTATATCCCAAAGTGTAAGTCCTGAGATAGTTCCACCGAGTTTAACTCACTAGACACAGGTCCCGAGATGGTTCCACCGAGTTTAACCCCGTGTCTACCACACAAAGTTAGTTTATGCTAACATATAAGACTTACCCAACACCCGATATCACACAGTCCTATTGACGCCTAATAGGTAGCCCCCCTTGGATCATACTCTGGTTTTCATACTTTTAGGCAAATGACAATACGATAAACATTTTCATAAATCATATAATATGAACTGCATTTCATATTGTATATCATATAACAAACAAATATATATAATAATACACAAAAGTAACATGTAAACTCACAACAATCGCTATCCAAAACACGTAGGTCTAGTATGTTGTTAAATCCTCCAAATACTCCCACTCGCCGGCCTGGTAGCATGTCAGATCTATTATAAGAATACATTGTCAATACGTATTCGTCATCCAAGCACAAACCCAAGAGATATACTCTTAAGTCTTATAAACAAACCAATCATCTTTTGAATCATAACTCTAATAAAAACTCATTTCTTTTCTTTTTGTATTACGATTTATAACTCGATTAAGCCTTTAAGTTTCATACATGAACCCATCATCGTTTGAATACAAACTCTCTTTCAAAACCCTAATCACAGTGTCACGTTTAACGTCCAAATTTTGAGTTTTTGGAGTCCAGGGGTTGATATCGTGTCAGGGTACGTCATGTCGGGTCTCGGCATGTCGTACGCGAGCTAAAACAGGCTTGGCAAGTCGTGCCAATGCTTGTAGTGTCGTGCCAGGCTCTATAGCTTTGCTACAAGCACTAAACTCGTCTTTTATGACTTTCTGACGTGTTTCTGACCTCTTAATGCGTCTGAAACACCCAAAACTCAATACATAACCAAAACCCAACTCAAAACGATAATCAATGTCATAAAAACGGCAAAACAAATAGGTTAAGGTGATTTTGATATCCAACCGTATAAAACTTAACTCAAAAGACCTTTTCGAACTCTGTCTGTAACTCACTATAGGCTCGGGAAACAAAGAGAAGATGCGTACAAACGAGATATCCAACAACAAGAAGAAGGAAAAGGATTGCATAGAGGAACTTCCGAACATTTGGCGATCTCAGATGGGTCGATATCAATGGTGGTTCATTATTTCGATGAGCCCATGAATCTCAACAAAACACAACCAAAACTTAATTCTTACCTTGATTTACAGCCCTAGGACTATAGAGGCTGAAATTCTTTAAGAAACGAAACAAAAATCGCTTAAAACAGATGAAAAACAAACAAACCCTAACCTCTCGAAGTTTTGATCGTGAAGAGGATGAAATATTGCATCTGGATGTTTCTTTCATTTCCTATCAACATGACTATATAGTGTGGCTAATGATCTCTTTTGGTCCCTCACTTCACTTATCAATAAAATCAATTCCTTTAGCTTTTCTTTTAACCAAAGTGATCGATTAATCACTTTAACTCAATTACTTACGTATTATTTGAAACCCATTAAATAATATGACTCCATAATTTTTTATAAAATCTTATCGATGAACTTGTACTACTATATTCTGAGTATTTAATAATTTTCCATTTCGGGACATAAAGCTCCTTATATAATATTTTTATTATGATTACCCCTTAGTCCCGTCATTTGTCTTCTTAATGGGTGTCGATATCCAAATTTTCCTTAGATAAATCGTTAATCCTTATCATCTTACTTAAATAAATCCATTCTTTCATATCAATAATTATTTATTTTTATAACTCCGGTCCTTCCTTATAAGACATGTAGCACAATATAGCACTTGAACTTAGTCGGTATTACAAACTTATAACGTGAACTGCATGAAAGTTGAGATGAGATATAAAATATGTCAAGTAATTAAAAGCGAAAATCAATAAGCCAAGCACATGAGTCTCGGAAAGGTTCACGAACCCTGTCTTTTGGTCTGGCTTACGGTAATCTTACCCATAAGGGAGTAAGGTTATCGAATTGGTATAAAAGGCATTTCTTAGCTGAATTAGATGGCTAATTCACACTTGTTTCAAAACCTGCCCAGAATAGAGTCATGTCATAAGTCTGGGCGAACTGGACCTCGAAACTCCTGCCTCCGCTTACACTTTGTTTTTTAGCGACGAATTTCAATCTGTCGCTAAAAAACAAAGCCTAAATACGAAAGACTATGCATTCTTCTCAATTTTTTCCTCTTCTCAAAATTTCCGTCGACGACTTCTATGACCCCACTCCTGCCTACCGATCGAAGAAATCACCTTTGGTATACCGCTGACTCCCGCTTGCTAGCGCCATCTCCGGCCAGTTCAGCCGTGCGAATTCAGGTCAGCTTTGCAAAGTTTCATGCCGACGCCGTCTCCTTTTGTTTTTGGCTAGACCTCCACGCTGCCGCCGTTTTGTTGCTCCATCCCAATACCGCCATTCTTTCCACAACCAGGTTTGTTTTTTTTTTTTTTATATATTATTAAAAAATTATGTTAGTTTAATTTGATTATAGTATAATATATATTTTAATTATATTATGTTTAACTAATTATCGTTTAATAATTTTTTTAATTAAATATAGTTAATTAGATTGTTAAATTAGGTTTATAATTTAAGTTAAAGTATGTTTAATTAGAGTAGTATTGTTAAATTAGATTATATTTTAGGTTTATTAAATTATGATTATAGTTTAATTAAATTGTTAATGTGGGTTAAATTTTAAATTAGATCAATTTTTAAGTTAATTAAATCTGATTCTATGTTAAATTAGGTTATTGTGTTAAATTAGATTATAATTGTTATATTAGAATAAATTTTGGATAATTGGACAAAATTGGGATAATTAGCTTAGTTATTTAATTGTTAATTAGAATTTGATTAAATTGTTAATTTTTGGTTAATTAGTTAATAATTATTTATAGTTTAATTAAGTTTTAATTTTTAGATTAATTTATATGTTTATTAAACTGTAATGTTGATTTAGTTTGTTAATTTAAATTATTAATAAAAATTATCGAATAAATTTGGGCTAATTGGCATGAATTGGTGTTGTGTATTTCAATAAATGAAGTATTAATTTGGTTACAGGGTTTTCCTGGAAAATGGACGATGATCGTAATTGAGGGGAAATGCTGCCAAATTTCTATTGAAAATATAATTAAAAATATAATATAACTAAATTAAAATTATTATAGGGTTCCGCTGGTAGTTGCTGACATCGGTTTGTGCTGGTAACCTTGATGTTTGTATTTTCGGCTGTTCTTGTTTCTTATTCACCGCCCTCCCCTGATTACGGTCTTCTCTTCAATAAAGGAACTCAATATAACTCAACACCAAACATCAATCTCAACTACTTAAGTGAGAAATCCAGTACTCATGCCAAGATATTCAACACATCAGTATATGGAATACATGGCATGCAAAAATTCCAACTCAAATTGATAAACCCAAATCAATTGCAATCAAACCCTAACATAAAATCCAATCAAAATGACTCAACCAACAAGGTGAAACATGGATTCAACTATAAACATAGCAAAAGGGATGATCACATGAGTTATCAATAATTAAGCAAGCCTACCAACAATTATCCAAAATCTCTACAACAACACAACAAACCCAAACCATAAAACTTAAGAAGTCAACCATTAGAGGTACACTACTAAAAACAGCCTTTTAGCGGTAAATTCTTTCGTCGCTAAAAGGCTAAAATCCGTCGGGAAGTTCCCGACGGATTAGTCGACGGACTACGTCCGTCAGAAAAAGGCATCGCTAAAAGAATTAGCAACGCCCTGAAATAATCCGTCGCCAATTGGTGACGAAATATTCCATCGCCAAACATGAGAGGGTCGTTGGCCAACACATCGTCGTCCGACGACAGAGTAGGCGCGCGTCCCCAATTGGCGACTGAAGTTTGCAACGGAACATGTCCGTCGCCAACTTTAGTCTTCTGGTAATGTAGGATGGGTTTATCGAAGGATTAAATTTCGTCGCTAAACCCATAACTCCATCGGGAAATTGATTTTTCCAGATCAGATTTTTCCCGCTTTTTGGCATTTTATGTAATTTTAAAACCTGCCAAATACACACAAAATGCAAATACAATTAAACTAAACCTTTTAATAATTCGCTAGCCTGTTTAGAATTTACAAAACGATAATACTATGCGATAATTGAAAAATGTATACTAACATGATGCTACCTGCACTACACTATACATCAGGGGTGGGAGGAGGCGGGGGTTGAGATGTGGGGAGCTGATCACCTGCTGGGGCCCGCTGCAACTGCTTCATCGTTGCCTGAACCGCAGCTTGAACATGATCACAGATCGTATCCGCGATATGTTCCATGATGTCAGTACGAATCCTCGACTCGGCACCTAGTGAGACATTTCGAGTGGAGCTGTTGGGCCGCCGACTAGAAATACCCCGCCGTGAGGCGACCTACTCAGAGCCAACTGACCCTAGCCCATAAATGCTCCGCATATTCACCCCTTCAACGGTGAGATACACCGAGTCCGGGTCCACGGAAGTAGAGGCTGTGCTCCTCAGCCGTTTGATGGCGGCCTGCATTTTCTGCTTAAAGTACTCCTACAAAAACAACATAAAGCCAATTAGATAAATATGAATTAAAATACTGATCCAAATTACACTTAAACCTATATTTATAATTAAAATTCTGCATCATTTCCTCTGATGGCGGCCGGAGGTTTGATGGAGAAGAACCACCGAAGGTTTGAGTGAGAAGAACAACCGGAGATGGTGTTTGGAATGCTGTGAAGCAAATCGGAGATGGGTGAGCAACGAAATGGAACGGCAACCGGAAAATAGGTAAGCAACGAAACACCTGAAATTGCCTGAAATTGGCTAATAATCCGCCATGGCCCCTGACTTTAGGGGTATCTTACGCTAAACCCCCTGATCTAAAAAAACCTGCCGTAAATCCCCTAAACTTTACCTAACGATCAGCTAAACCCCTTTTACCCTAAAACCGCCCCAAGCCCTTTATTTTCTCAAAAATACCTAAAATACCCCTAAGGTCAATAACAAAAACCAAACCAACCTAATCTAACCAAATCTAAAGTCATTCACTTAATCAAATCAGACATAAACCATCCAAATCATACTTAAATCACCAATCAACTCAATTAAATCAAACCATCCAACCGAAAACTTTCACCCGCCGCCGCCGGTTTTTTCCGGCCACCACCGTCCATTGCCGGAAAAAAAGTTATCCAAATAATAACTCATTTAATTTTAAAAAATAAATAAACAATTATTTTTAATTTAAATGAAAAAATATTTTTTTTTTAAATTAATTTAAACCCACCGTGGTGGGTCTGCTCACCGGAGAACAGACCCACCACGGTGGGTCTACTATCTGTCGTGGGTCTGCTCTGTGAAGCAGACCCACCGGCGTGGGTCTGCTCCAATGAGCAAACCCACACCGGTGGGTCTGCTACAGATAGCAGACCACTAGATTGATTTAAAAAAAATATTTTATTTTTATTTTTTTATTTAAATTATAAATAATTATTTATTTAATTTTTAAATAAATTTAGTGTTGGCTATAGGCCCTTATTTTTTATCCCTTGTTTTGATGATAACTAAAGCCCACTAATGTGTTGATTGAATTATTGCAAGGCCCAATTTCTAGAAGCATCTTGATCTTTCCTCTAGCAACAATGAAGGAGGGTATTTTCGGAATCAGCTTGAAATATACCAGCCCAGCACTATCAGGTTGTCAGTGTACCTTGTACTGCAATCAGGCTGCCAGCACTACCAAACAAACCTGAGCTCAACCTGATTGGCCAGATCAGCCTAGAATAGGCTCCTCCTCTTGTCACCATGTACACCTTGCATAGAGGATAAGAATTGAAGGAATATCCTGATGTGACTCAGCCCTACTCTCTAGAAGATTCTTGGAGTCTATAAAAGGCATTCTTCTCCATTTGCAAAGGTGTGGGAAATCAAGTGAAAAAGATCAAGTTTCCACATTCTCAAGAGCTTTCAATCCGTGGTGATTTATCTCAAAGAAAACTAGGAATAGTTTGAGTGAGAGTTCATACCATCTTTCTGTAATCATCTTGTGAGGAATAGAATAGGTTCTGGGTAGAATCAGATTTATTCTTCAAAGGGTATTAGTTTGCTGAAGCTATCAAATCAGCTTGTAAGTTACAGACTAGCTTCTGGGTAGAACTAGGGTTGTATTCTTATTGGCTTTATCTCTAGCCCGTAATAGAGATCTCAGAGTGGAATACTTAAGGATGGGGATCCTTAAGGAGTGGATGTAGGCAGGGTTGCCGAACCACTATAAAAATCTGGTGTTCAGTTTTATGCTTTAGTTTCTGCTTTACTTTAGCTTCATCTAAAACTGTTTTTGAAAGAAAGCTTTTCATTTAAACTAAACATAACTTTACATCATCTCTATTTTTATACTCTGTTAAAAAGGTTTTCATAAGTCTATATCACGCAGCTCTCAAACTGATCCATATTTGATTAGCTTGTGAAGACTTTACATTCATCAGGACGAAGCTATTCCATTAGCTTTACATATTTAAGCAAAAGTTTTTAAGTCTCAATTCACCCCCCCCCCCCTCTTGAGCTACTGCTGGACCCAACAATTGGTATCAGAGCAGGTTATATTCGCTCAAGCTAATATTCCAGCTTGCCAAAGTGATCCTAATGGCTACTAGCTCAACAGGCGTTTCTAGTGCTTCTGGGGTACCAGAAGGGAGTTCAGTTTCGAGACCTCCACTCTTTAATGGATCTAACTATGATTGGTGGAAAAATAGAATGAAAAATTTTGTGCAGGCCTATGACATTGAATGCTGGAGAATCATTTTGAAAGGAATCACACCTCCATCACTTACTGAATCTAATGGAACTAGAAGAGAAAAGACTGAAGAAGAGTACACCGATGAAGATTGGAAAGCTGTTCAGCTCAATGCCAAAGCTATCAACATGATTCATTGTGCATTAGATGCCACCGAGTATAATCGAATTCGAGGATGCTCAACAGCAAAAGAAGCATGGGAAAAACTTCAAACCACGTTTGAAGGAACAGATCAGGTTAAAGAATCCAAAATCAACATGCTAAAGAGACAGTATGAGCTGTTCCAGATGCAACCTAATGAATCTATTCAGGAGCTAAGCACTCGCCTTTCAAATATTGTAAATGGAATGAAGAGTCTCGGGGAAAACATAAGAGAAGAAGAACTTGTGAAAAAGGTTCTAAGATCTCTTACCGATAAATGGGACAGCAAGGTAGATGCCATCTTTGAAGCAAGAAATCTAAAAGATTACTCCCTGGACGAGCTAATGGGTTCGCTGTTCACTCACGAGCTAATTAAGAAAGGGAAAGAATCAGTCTTCGATAAAAAGAAGAAAACTGATCTAGCTCTAAAAACTGTCAATCAAGAGAGTGATTCAGATAACTCAGAAGAAGAAATAGCTCTCATGACTCGAAAGTTTCAGAAGATGTACAAGAAAGGTGGAAGAAGATACAGGAATGACTTAAAGAAATCATACAATCCCAGACCTGAAGCTAAGAAGGAAACACTGGAAGCTAACTGCTTTGAATGTAACAGCCCGGATCATTTCAAAGCTAACTGCCCAAAGCTAAAGAAAAGATATCGGAAAGAAAGATTTGATAGAGCTATGAAAGCCACATGGAGTGACAGTGAAGCATCCAGCTCAGAAGAAGAAACACCAGGAAATGCCATTGTTTGCTTAATGGCCAAAATAGGAGAAGAGTGTGATCCCCAAGACAATGCTGAAGGATCTCAACCTAATCAATGTTCAGAAGCTGACAGTTCAGAAATTGATCATGAGGTAAAAACTCTTGACATTAGCTCTCTTGATCTTCAAGATTTATATAATGCTCTTTTCAAAGAATACACCAAGGTTTCTTTAAAATATCTAAATCTAAAAGGAAAATACAAGATCGCAGAAGCTGATAATTTGACTAGCCAGCCTGACCATGCTAGCGCTAATCAAACTAATCAGCTTAAGACTGATGTTGATCAGCTTGAAGCTAATCTCACTCAGCCTTCGAGCGATCTGATTGAAGAGCTTAGACACTCTAAATCCCAAATCAGATTTCTCCAAACTGAACTTGAAGTTTCAAACAATGTTAAGAAAATGTTTGCTAGACTCAATGAAAATCTGAAAATCAAAATCGTTGGCTTAACTCGAGATCTTGAGACTTTCACAAAAGGTAGATCCAATCTTGACATGCTCCTTGGAACTACTGATATGCGCTTATCTAAAAGCAAAGCTGGCATTGGGTATGATTCTTTAAAAATTCAAGAACCCAAAGCTACTCAGTTTGTGAAAGCCATGGTTGGCCCATCTCGATCTAACTATCAAGCGCAACCTTTTGTCACTAAAGAATCTTGCTTTTACTGTAACCGAAAAGGCCACTCGGATAAATTTTGCAATTTCAAAAAGAAAGCCACTCAAGGTAATCAGACTCGGAACAACTTATATGTCAAAGCTAACCCATCAGGACCCAATTTAGCTTGGGTACCTAAAACTAACTGATCTTTTCAGGTTTGCCTAAGGAGCAAAAAGGCACATGACAACTGGTACGTGGACAGTGCATGCTCTAGGCATATGACGGGTGACAAATCCAAGTTCACCCAGCTCAAACTAAATGGAAGAGGATCAGTTAGCTTTGGAGACAACAGTCAAGCTAAAATTATCGGTTCAGGAACTATTGGGACTAATCATCCTATCGAAGATGTATCTCTGGTCAGCGGGTTACAATTCAACCTACTCAGTGTCAGCCAGCTATGTGACAAAAACAGAAGAGTGATTTTTGAACCTAACAAATGCGAAGTTCAAGACTTGTCTAGCAACCAAACTCTAATCATTGGAGATAGAGTAGACAACATATATCTCATTGATCTAGAGAAACTTAATGAGTCTGATCTATGTCTCGCTACCATTGAAGAAAATTGTTGGCTATGGCACAGACGATTAGGCCATGCAAGTATGAAGCTAATCAGCAAATTATCCATCTATCAGCTTGTGGAAGGACTGCCCAGCCTAAAATTCGAAAAAGATTCCATTTGTGATGCATGTCAAAAGGGGAAGCAAACCAGATCATCCTTCAAATCTAAAGGACAGCTAAACTCTAGTAGACCTCTGGAGCTACTTCACCTTGACCTATTTGGTCCAATCACTCCAACTAGCTTGGGAGGTAAGTCTTACGCCTTTGTGATTGTGGATGATTATTCAAGACTCACTTGGGTTCTTTTTCTTGCTCACAAAGATGAAGCCTTTGAGAAATTCTCAAATCTCTGCAAAAGAATTCAAAATCAACAAGGGCTAAAGATTTCCACCGTTCAAAGTGACCATGGAAGGGAATTTGAAAATAAGCTATTTGAGGAGTTTTGCAACGATAATGGAATCACTCACAACTTCTCAGCACCTAGAACTCCCCAGCAAAATGGAGTGGTTGAGAGAAAGAACAGAACCCTTCAAGAAATGGCTCGAACCATGATCAATGAAGCCAAGCTACCCAAATACTTCTGGGCCGAAGCTATTAGCACAGCCTGTTATATTCAAAACAGAGCTTTGGTAAGATCTATTCTGAAAAAGACTCCTTATGAGCTCTGGAAAGGTAAAACTCCAAACTTAAGCTATTTCAAAGTTTTTGGTTGTAAATGTTTTATTCACAATAACAACAAGAATCAGCTTGCTAAATTTGATGCCAAAGCTACTGAAGGTATCTTCTTAGGCTACTCAGATCATAGCAAAGCTTATAGAGTCTTCAACAAAACATCACTTGTTGTTGAAGAATCTATTCATGTTGTTTTTAGTGAAACTAATCCCTCTCTATCAAGGAGAGAATCTGTTGATGATGAAGAAACAGGTTCAAACCAAGAAAAGACACCTCAAGCTAATGAAACAGCTCAATCTGGAGATACAACTATAGAACTGTTCAATCAGGCTCAGCCTGATAATGATCAGCAAAAGGAGTTTCTGAACTGGGAAGATGATCAACAAGCTAATGATCTCCAAGCTAATAATGACGAACAGATCCACACTGATCTACCAACCGAATGGAGATACCACAAAGATCACTCTAAAGAAAATCTTCTTTCCAGTCCTTCAGACAGGCTAGTTACAAGGAGCAAACTGAGAAATATGATAGGAAACATAGCCTTCGTATCTAAGATCGAACCAAAGACAATTGAAGAAGCTGAAGCTGATGAAAACTGGCTAATAGCTATGCAGGAGGAGCTAAATCAATTCGAGAGAAACAAAGTCTGGCAATTGGTTCCTAAACCAAAGAATCAGTCTATCATTGGAACTAAGTGGGTGTTTAGGAACAAACTTGATGAAGATGGAAATGTGGTCAGAAACAAAGCAAGATTGGTAGCTAAAGGTTACAATCAGGCTGAAGGAATAGACTTTGATGAAACATTTGCCCCGGTTGCTAGACTTGAAGCTATTCGAATGTTATGTGCCTTTGCTTGCCACAAGAACTTCAAGCTTTTCCAGATGGATGTCAAAAGTGCCTTTCTCAATGGATATCTAGAAGAAGAAGTCTATGTCAATCAGCCCCCTGGTTTTGAAGACGCTGCTAAACCTGATTATGTCTACAAGCTAACCAAGGCTCTATATGGGCTAAAACAGGCTCCTAGAGCCTGGTACGATAGGCTGAGCAAATTTCTTCTTGAAAACGAATTTGTAAGAGGCAAAGTTGACACCACACTCTTCACCAAGAGAAGTCAGAAAGAAATCATCATTGTCCAAGTATATGTAGATGATATTGTGTTTGGAGCTACTCAAAGCAACTTGTGCAATCAGTTTGCAGAGCTAATGAAGAATGAGTTTGAAATGAGTATGATGGGAGAACTCACTTTCTTTCTCGGTCTTCAAATTAAGCAAAGTCAAGATGGGATTTTTATCTGTCAAACTAAATATACAAGAGAACTCCTCAAAAAGTTCAAAATGACAGAAGCTAAGGAAAGCCGAACACCAATGAGCACAACTACCAAGCTAACTACAGATGAAAAAGGTAAAGAGGTAGACATTAAGCTCTACCGAGGTATGATTGGATCCCTTCTTTATCTTACATCTAGTAGACCTGATATTCACTTTAGTGTTTGTTTATGTGCTCGCTTTCAAGCTAACCCAAAAGAATCTCATCTTATTGCTGTCAAACGCATTCTTAGATATTTACTTGGGACTGATGAATTAGGCTTATGGTATTCAAGGGCTACTTCATTTGATTTGGTTGGGTATAGTGATGCTGATTTTGCAGGTTGTCAAATTGATAGAAAAAGCACTTCAGGAGGATGTCAATTCCTAGGAAGCTCATTAGTCTCATGGCAAAGCAAAAAGCAAACTTCTGTTAGCTTATCCACTGCTGAAGCTGAATACATAGCTGCTGGAAGCTGTGTTGCCCAGATTATATGGATCAAGCAGCAGCTTGAGGACTATGAGCTAATCTATAAACTCATCCCCATTCTATGTGACAACACAAGTGCCATCAACTTGTCAAAAAATCCTGTGCTACACTCAAGAACAAAGCACATTGAGATCAGACATCACTTCATTAGAGATCATGTTCAAGCTGGCGACATCAAGCTAATCTTTGTGCCTACTGAAAATCAGCTTGCAGACATCTTCACCAAACCTCTCTCTGAAGATCAGTATTGCAAAATAAGAGGAGAACTTGGACTAATGAAGATCAGTTCTTAAACAAGTTCAAACTCAATCACTTTGGCAAATACACATTCTCTCTCTCTCTTTTATTTTATTTTATTTTATTTTATTTTATTTTATTTTATCATTTCTGTCTTTAGCTTTCATTTTCAGAAACAGGTATTAAATCAGCTCAGGGCCAAGGCTAACCAGATTACCTCTTTTCTGGGCCGAAGTAAAGACAATCACTCAAAAGCCAAAAAACTCCTATATGGTTCTTAAAAAGCCCACTCTCTCTCCCACTTACCCCACTTACCCCACTTACCCCACTTACCCTACCCATCTCATTAAAACCTAATTATCTATTCCACCTCATCTCCAAAACCGCCGCACACCTCATCTTCCTCTCCAAAAACAACTTCTTCTTCTTATCACCACCTCTCACCATGGGCAAGAGACCTGCAAAAATCATTGAGGAACCCGAAGGAAGTAGAACAACAGCCGAATTCCTTTTTGGCATGACTGAAAGCACACCCAAGTCAGAATCATCTGAGCAACCGAGAAGGACTCTCATCCCTCCTAAATCAATCGATTGGGCATTCTACGGCAAAGAAAAATTCTCCTTCAAGGAATGGTTTGAAGCTCAACAATGGACAACCTTCATTCAGATCAAAACTGGGATATATGAAGAATTGGTGAATGAGTTCTATAACTCACTCAAACCGAAAGGGAAAACAGAGTTCACGGTGACTCTCAGGAAAAAGAAGTACCTCATCACACTATCAACACTATCCGAGGCTTTCCAGATCCCTAACCAAGGAACTAAAGGTGCTACGAAGAAAGAAGTCTGTCAACACACGGGCTTCAACGAAGGTACATTCAAAGCTCTGGCCACCGCTCAATCCGAGGTAAAAGGTTCCGAACATGTTAGCTCTGCATCTCTCATTCCTAGACTAAGGGTCATTCACAAATTCCTTACATGCTTCATTGCCCCCAAATCTGGTAGTCACGATTATGTTAGCAGTATTGAGCTCTTTTTCATGTGGCATTTAGTCAAGCTAAAACCCTACAACCTGTGCTACTTACTAATGACTGTTATGCTTGGTGTGAAAAAGAACAAAAATCTGCCCTATGGAATGCATTTGACCCTGCTGTTTAAACATTTAGGAGTGAATTTATCTGCCTATAAATGTTCTCATATTGCTGATACTGATGTGGTGTCCAAGCTGTTTACTACTCGTACTAAGAAGAGAGGTATTGAATCTGGGAGTTTTCAAGCTGTTAAGAAGATTAAACAGGAGAAACAAGTTGAAAGTGAGAAAACTGAAACTGTGGAGGTAGGTGATTCTGGCTCCTCCAAAACCAACTCTCTTGACAGTGTGAAGAATGGTTCAGATAAGGAATCCAGTGAGAAAGATATCAGCTCATCAGACAATGAGCCTCTGCTAATGAGGAAAGCTGCCATCCAAAGATTAGCTTCTGGGAAAAACAAACAGAAGCTAAAGGCCCCTGCCAAGACTGAAGCTGATAGGATCATAGGTGGCCTACTGAAGACCTCACGGGACAAGGAATCTGAAGAATCAGTTGGAGAACAAAGTGCTGAGAAAGCAAATCAGACTGAGCCTCATTCTGATAACACAGTCAAGATTGCTGATCCAGAAGCTATCTCTGCAGATCCCAAAGACGAAGCTCCTAGTGAACCTATTCCTCAGGCTAATTTGCCTTCTGAGCTAATGAGTAAATTTGCTGTCTTTGAGAATTTTTGCAGGAATACCTTTGACCAGAGCATGCTAGCTATGAAAGCAGAATTCTCCAAGCTAGTCGAATTAGCTCAATCTGAAGCTAATCCTGTTCCAGCTCCGGTCATCAGCCTCCTCAAGAAGAAAGCATCTGACTCTGACAGACTGTCAACCAAAACTGAACCAGCCTCCAGACCTCCCAAGCTGCCTATCAGACGGTCAACTCGATCAAGCTGCTCTTTCAAGACTGTTCCAATACCGAAGGGTCAGCCTGGGTCAAAGGACAGGCCTGAAGAACTGTGAAGCTAATTGAATTAGCCTGTTTTCTGAACCTGATTTACTTATGTTTTGTTTATGTTGTCTTTTTATTTCTGAACTTGGTTTATTTTGCCTTTTTGGATGACTGACAAAAAGGGGGAGTAGTAGCCCCTCTTTTCATGGTATTTTGTTAGCTTGTTAAAGCTTTTACTGCCTTGTGCATTTATGATCATATTTCATGGCATGTCATTTATGAAACTGTTTTATTTAGCTTCTTCATATATGCCATACATTCAGGGGGAGCATGCTAAATAACTCATACTACTCTTCTAGAAATATTCCTATCTTGCAAATGGAAAGGTTTTGTCATCATCAAAAAGGGGGAGATTGTTGGCTATAGGCCCTTATTTTTTATCCCTTGTTTTGATGATAACTAAAGCCCACTAATGTGTTGATTGAATTATTGCAAGGCCCAATTTCTAGAAGCATCTTGATCTTTCCTCTAGCAACAATGAAGGAGGGTATTTTCGGAATCAGCTTGAAATATACCAGCCCAGCACTATCAGGTTGTCAGTGTACCTTGTACTGCAATCAGGCTGCCAGCACTACCAAACAAACCTGAGCTCAACCTGATTGGCCAGATCAGCCTAGAATAGGCTCCTCCTCTTGTCACCATGTACACCTTGCATAGAGGATAAGAATTGAAGGAATATCCTGATGTGACTCAGCCCTACTCTCTAGAAGATTCTTGGAGTCTATAAAAGGCATTCTTCTCCATTTGCAAAGGTGTGGGAAATCAAGTGAAAAAGATCAAGTTTCCACATTCTCAAGAGCTTTCAATCCGTGGTGATTTATCTCAAAGAAAACTAGGAATAGTTTGAGTGAGAGTTCATACCATCTTTCTGTAATCATCTTGTGAGGAATAGAATAGGTTCTGGGTGGAATCAGATTTATTCTTCAAAGGGTATTAGTTTGCTGAAGCTATCAAATCAGCTTGTAAGTTACAGACTAGCTTCTGGGTAGAACTAGGGTTGTATTCTTATTGGCTTTATCTCTAGCCCGTAATAGAGATCTCAGAGTGGAATACTTAAGGATGGGGATCCTTAAGGAGTGGATGTAGGCAGGGTTGCCGAACCACTATAAAAATCTGGTGTTCAGTTTTATGCTTTAGTTTCTGCTTTACTTTAGCTTCATCTAATACTGTTTTTGAAAGAAAGCTTTTCATTTAAACTAAACATAACTTTACATCATCTCTATTTTTATACTCTGTTAAAAAGGTTTTCATAAGTCTATATCACGCAGCTCTCAAACTGATCCATATTTGATTAGCTTGTGAAGACTTTACATTCATCAGGACGAAGCTATTCCATTAGCTTTACATATTTAAGCAAAAGTTTTTAAGTCTCAATTCACCCCCCCCCCCCTCTTGAGCTACTGCTGGACCCAACATTTAGGTTTGATTAGATTTATTTGGTTTGATTTGATTGGATCAGTTTTAAGTGTGGTTAGATTGAAGTTGTCTGGTTTGTTTGAATTTTTTACAGATTTGAAGGGTATTTTGGTCAATTTATGCGAAAAGGGGTTTAGCTGATCATTAGGTAAAGTTTAGGGGGTTTACGACAGGTTTTTTAGATCAGGGGGTTTAGCGTAAGGTACCCCTAAAGTCAGGGGGCATGGCAGATTATTAGCGCCCCTGAATTTGCCAGTTTCCTCTTCTTCTCAATTTTAAAACAAAACTGAGAAGAAGAGGAAAGGAACCCTGATTTATCGTTTAACTTTAGCCACTGATTTATGTTTGTCGCTAAAATTAAATGATCTGTCGGTAAATGAACAGTGTGTTTCATTAACGCATAAATTTCGTGACAAATATGAGGGATCCGACGCTAAATCACGACAAAAAGAAGGCTGGAGAATTCCCGCCATGCAAATTTTAGGATTTAGCGGCGAATAGTAGATTTGTCGCTAAATTCGTCGGTAATAAATGCTTTAGCTCCGGATTTACAATCCGTCGCTAAGTTTCGTGGCTAAAATACCATTTTCCAACAATGGTGTACACACTTACCTCTTGAAGAAATCCAAGCTGTAAAGGGAGTAGAGAAGAAGAGCTTGGAGAAAAACTCCCAAAATTTCAAGGACTAAAAAATGGTGGATGGATTTCAACACCAACAGTTTCAAAAATCCACCAAATCAAGTGGGTTCCTCTCAAACCACACTAATCTAACTCAAAATGAGTGTAGCTAGAGGGACTTGGGGAAGATTTCATGCAAAGAGATATGACGGGATTAGGGTTTGAGGCAGAAGGATAATGATTTTGCTCGAGCTAAGCGGAGTTTATAAACCCAAAAATTGAATGGTTCTTAAGAGGTCCGGTCGAACCATCGTTTTCGGACCTCACTCAGATCTGACGATGGATTATTTTATTTCAAACATGCAAGTCTAGTGGTACACAAAACCATCACGCCCAAGTCAGAAAGTTCATCGAAACTAATCGGAAAACGACATGGTATTACAAACCATACCGAGAGAAGGTTTGCAAATTTTTGAAATCTACCTATTCAAACGAAGTTTACGTCTTCAAATCCACATTACACTAATAATTTCAGCGAAGCAAGCATCCTTATAGTTAGAAAGGTTAAATAAACGTGGAAAAAGTTCATTCATTTCACCACCATCATGCCAACTATCAAACCAAGAGAAAATTAGCTAAACCATTCTTGATAGTAAATCCAATGTTTGAAATAAAAAATATTCCCCAAACTTGAGAATCTAATTATATTATGTGTTTGGAGAGAATTTTTAGATAGACTCAGCATACCACATCATCCGTGCACTAGCCTATCACATTATGACATGTCATTAAAATAGTGGCACTACCGTAATTTTATTTATTACTTTTACACTTTTGAATAGTAATATCACGATAGTGTCATTATTTTAATGACATGTCATAATGTAATAGGTTTATTCCACGGATGACGTGATATAGACTAAGTCTACCTAAGAATTTTTTCTATGTGTTTGATATTAAATCAGCTGAATTAGCTGCACTGAAATTCAAAACCGAAATTTAAAAAAAGCAGTTAATTAAGAGCCTGTCCAGTAGGGTGAGGCCTCACCGGGGATTAGCCATATAGCTGAATAATGAAGTAAGACATTTTCAAAGCGACGACCCAAAAACATTAGTGTTATCTCACCCCAAATAAAAATATATATTTATTAGTATTAGATATAAAACAAGTCAAAGTCCACCCATACACATACCCGCAATGCACACGCCTTTTTCTAGATATCAACCACTGAATGTTCAAATTGGATTTCAAAGCACAAATCCACGTTATAATCTATATATATAACCCTTATATATCACTCAATATCAATTCACAAATCTTCTACATCTCTCTCTATCTTGTACTAAACATGGCACCATCTATAAGAAAATACAATCCAACAATATTTGTTTTCGCAGCAATAATTTTTCTTGCCGGGGCTAATGTGCTAGTACTTGCACAAAACTGTGGCTGCCCATCAACAGAATGTTGCAGCCGATTTGGTTTCTGCGGCGTAACCGAAGAGTACTGCGGCACAGGTTGCCAAGAGGGACCGTGTACTCTTCCCCCTCCTGCAAATGATGTTTCTGTAGCTGAGATTGTTACAGATGAGTTCTTTAATGGGATTATTAATGTAGCTGATGATGGTTGTGTCGGAAAAGGTTTTTATTCGCGGGAGGTGTTTCTTCGAGCTTTGGATTCGTATCCTCGGTTCGGTAGAGTTGGTTCTGTTGATGATTCTAGGCGTGAGATTGCTGCTTTCTTTGCTCATGTTACTCATGAAACTGGACGTAAGTTCTCTATTTCTACATGTCTTCTCATGATTAACTTATTATGTTTTGTCCATGAACATTCTGTTAAAGTAATTATGTTTTTAATCCGTGTTTTGTCATGAAGATAATTTTTGAATTTGATATTAAAATTTCAATCTTTATCAAAATTTAATTTTTATATCAAAATAAATTACTTTTCGAATTTTTTTCGAATTTTAAATCAAAATAAGTTAATAAAGTAGTCGACGTCTGCATTTTAAAAATATGTAATTATGTAAATTTTCATATTAAATGACGATTGACGTAAAAATCGACGTATGAATATAATTTTTCTAACCACTCTATTAGATGGAGAAATGAGGAGGGAGACAAATATAGAGAACGATATACTTCATACGATTACTAAATTAGATCGGAAAATGATATGAGATATCGCCGTTTGAAACAAAAATTAAATTTTTGATACTGTTTCAGCACAAATTATATTATTTATACCAAATTGAAATATATGAGAAAAAATTAAAACTTTTAACCCTTGAAGAGTGTAAACCACAAGTTTTGTTGACCAATTATTTATTTAAAAGCGACCTCAAAATCCTAAAGATTATTCAAAAACTAATTCACCTAATCCAGTTGTCTTTATCTTACATTTGTCTTAGCTATATTAATTAATACATTTTATGTGCAGACTTTTGCTTCATTGAGGAAATAAATGGTGCATCAAGGGACTACTGTGACGAGAACGCCACACAATATCCATGCAATCCTGACAAAGGTTACTATGGCAGAGGACCAATTCAACTCTCCTGGAACTTTAACTATGGACCTGCCGGACAAAGCATCGGATTCGACGGACTCAACGCTCCCGAAACCGTAGCCAATGATCCAGTCATTTCCTTTAAGACTGCTTTGTGGTTTTGGATGAACAATGTTCAACCAGTCATCAGTCAAGGGTTCGGAGCCACCATTAGAGCCATTAATGGTAATCTTGAATGTGATGGTGCCAATTCTGCCACTGTTCAAGCTCGTGTGAGATATTATGTCGACTACTGTGACCAACTTGGTGTGGCTCCTGGAGATAATTTAACCTGTTAAACA
This sequence comes from Mercurialis annua, assembly GCF_937616625.2. Classification (NCBI taxonomy): domain Eukaryota; kingdom Viridiplantae; phylum Streptophyta; class Magnoliopsida; order Malpighiales; family Euphorbiaceae; genus Mercurialis; species Mercurialis annua. The sequence continues at coordinate 47,566,057 of NC_065570.1, read as the reverse complement.
TTGGATATATTGTTGTACGATATTCTTCAAGGCCTTTAAAAGAAAAATAAATTATCATTTATATTGTTGAAGTTGTAAGTTAGTTTATGTAGGACTTTCTTCTATTGTATTTTCTCTTCAGGGTCCACCAATATATGAAATAAAAAGATCACTTTAATGTGATTATGAAATTCGAGAAAATGAAAAGAATGGTGTTATGATGAGTAAGAGTAATTATATATTAACTCTCAGCAGTGGCGGAAGCAAGTTTCTTTTTTTTGGTGCAAGGAAAAGAGGCAAAACCTAAAACAAACGAGGAACTAATATTCTTAACATACGAAGTACCATATAGAGCATACGAGATCCAAGGCAAAAGACTAGGAGGTGGGTTATCATGATAACAACATCCAATAAGATAATCATGGCTTATCGAAGCGAGATGGTCCGCTGCAAAATTAGCTTCCCTGTAGATATGGCACACCTTATCACTCCAACTTCTGTTTATGAACTCTCGAATAGTAGAGACAATATTCGAAAATTCCGTTGCATCCTTGTTGCTCGAAATCTTATCCACAAACTCAAGGATGATCTTTTGCAACCCCTTCTTCCAAGCTAATTGGAGCCCAAGAAAAAAACTAAAGTATTCTGCATGAAGCACTGAACCATCGCCCAGAGTTGCCGAGAAACTAGCGATCCATCTCCCCAAATCATCTCTAATGATCCCACCTGCTTTAGCCACACCAGTAACTGAATTAAAAGCACCACCATTGTTAACTTTTGTCCAAAGTTCAGGAGGACAAAGCGAACAGATTTGAATATCCCGCCTCTCGCCACCAACATCTGTCAAAATATGCCTATTCGAAATAGCCCGACTAGTGTACTCAGCCCGCTGATAAATATCATTAACCACTTGGCTAACCGCTGTTCTCTGGTTACCTATAACTGTACTGTTCCGCCATTGCCAAATCCTCCATAGAGCTATCCCAAATATGCAATTCCAGTCTGCCTTATTACTGAAATTATCCTTGCCTGAAAGATTGCGGAAAATCCAGTCCTTAAAATCTAAGGAAAAGAACCTACTCCGCAAAGAAACATCAATAATCTTAAGCTAAACTTGTTTAGCGTAGATACATCTCCTTAAAATATGGTCACTATATATCTTCCTCCAAAGCATAGCAATGGGCACAAGATTTATCATTCGATATGTGTCGACGGACACGCTCCACATTACTTATGAGCTTGCCGTGAATGGTAAGCGAAATCATATGTCGGATACGTTCAGGTCCTGGCCACTTCCACACAATATTCTACCAATTCTCTTCATCATTCCAATTAGAAGCTTCCAAGGCATCAAAAGCAGTTTTAGTAGTAAACTGACCTGCCTGAGAATGACCCTAGTACATACGATCTTCCCTATAATTATGCTTAGGCGGTATAAAACTGGCAGTTTTGATAATCCAAGTATTTGGCAAGCGATTAGAGAACTTCTCCCACCACCAATCACCATTATTGTCAACAAAAGCATTCACTTTTAAATCCATCCCAGCCTCAGGAACATGACCTATAGCAACCTGATAAAGGGATAATTTATCACCAAGCCACGGGTCCATCCAAAAACGGATTTTCGACCCGTCACCAAGAGCCCATCTAACACCTTTGCACACTTTAGGCTAGATTCTATTCAGATCCTTCCAGAGATGAGAACCTCCTGAAACTCTATTGAGACTTGAAAAATTTCTATCATCGAAATTATACTTAGCTCTAAGGATATCCACCAAAAACTTATCCTTACTAGTAAGAATATGCCATCCAATCTTTAGCAGCAAAGCTTGATTCATCGAGGTCATATTTTTGAAACCTAACCCTCCATATATCTTCGGCTGACAAATGGTATTCCAATTAACCAAACTTACCTTTCTCCCTTCCTCAGAGGTACCCCATAAGAACTTCCTGCATAAACGCTCTATTTCATCACAATTCCCTTTCGGAAGTGCCAGAGTTTGCATAGAGTAAAGGGGAATTGCAGCCATAACTGACTTAGCTATTGTAGCCCTGCCCGCCATATTCAACGGCTTCACTTTCCAGTTAGACAATCTGGAATTAATACGCAACATAATACCTTTCGTATGCTTCTTAGTCAATCTGCCGTGCAGTAAAGGAATTCCCAGATAACTTCCCAAGTCAAACGTAGTGTCAAAAACTGAGCTTGGCTGCAATAGATCCTCCGATAGCTGTTGGAACATTCCGAGAGAATAAAACCTCAGTTTTATCTCTATTAATCCTTTGTCCAGAAGCCTCACAAAAAGTATTTAAGACCTTATTCACAACCTCCGCTTGATTAATAGAAGCTTCATAAAACAGGAGTAAGTCGTCCGCAAAGAATAAATAAGACAAAGGTGGACAATTTCGATTCATAATCAAGGGCTTCCACTTGCGCTTAGTACACTCATTGGTGATGAGATGGCCAAGTCTCTCAATACAAAGAACAGACATATATGGGGAGATAGGATCACCTTGCCGTAGACCGCATGTCGGATAAAAGGAATTCAAGGGGCAGCCATTTTAAAGAATGCTCATGAACGGAGAAGTAACACAATTCATAATCACATTGGAGAGCTAGCTCGGGATACCCGCCTCGAAAAGAGTATCTCTTAAAAAATCCTATGAAATTTTATCATAAGCTTTCTCCAAATCTATTTTAATCGCCATAACACCGCTACGCCCTTTCTTATTTCGCATGGAATGCAAGGCCTCTTGAGAAAGGATGGTGTTATCAGTAATATGCCGACCCGTTACGAAACTCTTTTGCGACAGATTGATGATGTGAGACATAATGACTTTAAATCTATTGGCAATAAGCTTAGTAATGATTTTACAGTTAACATTACATAAACTAATTGGTCTAAAAGACTTGAGAGAGTCTGGATTGGCACACTTCGGGATTAAAGTGATCAGAGTACGCTAACCGTCTCCGGAATTGGAGCTCCAATAAATATAGATTTCACAAAATTACAAACACCGTTACCCACAATGTCCCACTGGCTCTGTTAGAACATATCATGTAATCCATCTACCCCCAGATCTTTTAATGGGTTCATATCCCAGAGAGCCTTCCTAATTTCATCAGAATGCACGGTCTTGACCAGGTCTTCAACAAACTGTTGGGAAATAAGAGGAAATTTGCCTTTAAGGGGAAAAGGCTTATATGGAATACTGGTTTTAGAATACAGCTCCGAAAAATAAACAAAAGCCATATGCTTCAAACGATTCTGATCCTCAATAATCTCTCCCTCTGAATTTTTAAGGATCCGAATCTTATTAAATCTGTGCCATTCAATCACCTTCTTGTTGAAAAAACGAGTGTCACGGTTGCCTTCCACCACCCAATCATTTCTAGACTTTTGAAACCAAAAAAGCTCCTCCTGAAATAAAGTCTCATCTAGATCATGCCTCAACTGAGTTTCGATATCAATTAACTTCTGAGAATTATAGTTTTCACGAGCTCTCTGAATTCTGTTAAGTCCAGCAATCAAATTATCCTTCCGTTTAAAGATATTGCCAAATTCAATAGCATTCCAGCTCCTAGCATCTTTAGTGAAATCAGCTATCGACTCAACAAAAGAAGCCGATTTGTTCAAACTATTTCAAACAAGATCTTTGAAACTGCTCGTACCTGTCCACGCAGCTAGAAATTTAAAAGGTTTAGTCCCAGAATGCACTTCCTAGTGAATACTAAACCTAATAAATATGTGGTTGTGGTCTGAACGAATTCTAGGAAGATGGAGAACATAATGATAATTGAATTTGTGAATCCAAACCTCGTTACAAACGAATCTATCAAGTCTTCTTAGAAGGCTTCCACGTCTCTAGGTAAACTTGGAACCGCAATACCTAAGATCAACCATATTACAATGCTCAAACCAGCATCTGAATAACCTACAACCTCCAGAAACCCCAACAGCTCCTCCTTTCTGCTCATTATCATGCAACACAGCGTTAAAGTCTCCTCGACAAATCCATGGTTCAGATATAGCGGCAGCTAAATCTGTTAAATCTGCCAATAAATGCTGGCGAAGGTTAGCATTCGGGCTCGCATACACAATCATCAAGAGGAAAGAAGCAATGCCATCTTCAACTCTCAAATGAATAAAAAACTTATTATTAGAAAGAACTGAAATATTGTACCCATGCTTCAACAAAATCCAAATACCACCCGAAAAACCAATAGCTTCAATTCTATGATAAAAATGGAAACCACTGTGTTTGATGAATAAATCAGCCTTATCTCCACTTATTCTAGGTTCTAGAATCCCATCAATATCGATCGAGTGCTTTCTAAAAAAATCTTAAAGACACGTAAAAAGCTTTTCGATCCAGCACCTTGAACATTCCACACCAAATGTTTGTTGTTGTCTGACATTAAAAAATAATAGATGAAGAGAGCAAAAAGCATAATTATATCGGGTTATGCAAAATCCCCTCCATATCTTCAAATTCAACATCAACATCAACATTATTGTCGAGTCCTACGCAATTATCCACAAAACTCATCTCAGAATCTTTATGCACTAGGGGGTTCTCTGTATTGAGAATCTCAGGCATCATGCTCATGGAGTTATTAATCATAACTGGAGGTCCACGATCAAATTCCCAAACGTTAGAAATCCCCATGCACGTATTAACTGGCAAAGGCAACACATGAGGAATATTTGGGTTTTGATTTTCAGTATTATAGTGCACAGTAACAATAGAAGCAAGTTTCTAATAAAGGAGGGTCAAAATTTTATCGTCGGACTATTTAAAAGGAAAAATTAATGATATGTCGTTCAACTATTTTAATGGAAAAAAAGTCAAAATCAACTTATTTTTTTTTGACAAAAAAAATCAAACGTACTTACCCACAAATTTAATGTCTTTTCTTTAAGGCAAAAGATACAAAAAAATCTTCGTAGTTTTCACAAAAGTATAGATCAGTATTTTACCGTTTTTAGGTATAATGAAGGCCTCTTTGTTTTCAAATAGAACAAATTACCTTTTTTGTCCAATACTATTAGAAACACTCGTTAATGGCTGACATCTATCTCATAATCATATAGGAAAAAAGTTAAAAAAAAATTAATGTTTAAAATATTTACCAAAACTTTTAAGGGGGTAAGTGTTCTAAAAGTAAACTAAAAGGGTGTAATACCCCAAAATTTTTAATTATCTAATTGGACCACGTGTCCAGTTTGGATTCGTCAGAGTGGCGTTATCGGAAAGTTTTCCGATAAATAAGTTTTAGCAGGTCGGTTTTAGAAAAGATTATTGCGGAGAAAATTTATATTATATTTCAATTCTAAAGTTAAAATTGAAATAAAAAGGAAAAATGTCAAGAAAAGTCCAAAATGAAGTACAGGGACCAAAGTGGTAATTTAGCCACTTTGTGTCGAAAATAGAAATATTGGATTTTGACGGGAAAGTGTTAGTATCGAGCTTTGTATTATTTATCGGATATAAATAATACGTATAAGTCGTAATAAAAGAGTTTAACAATTTAGCTATGGACTAAATTGTATAAAAGAAAAGTTTAATGGAAAAATGATAAGAAACAAAAAGAACAAGGATTAAAGTAAGATTTTTGCCAAATCATATAAGAAAAGAAATATGAATCAGATAGAGGAATAGAAGCATCCAGAGACGAGAGAAATCCATCGATCGGTTTCGTTTCGCCGCCGTTTCTCCGTTCGACGTCCGATTCAAGCGATTTTCGCGGCGATTTCTTCGGAATCGAAGGCTCTATCTATTCTAAGCTTCAAATTAAGGTAAAAGTCTTGAAATTTGATGTGATATTCGAATTTATGGGCTGTTTTGGTAAAGGATGTGAATTTGACGTTTTTGGCTTGGTTTAAGCGTTTTGGTAAAAACGGAAATATGGATTTTAAAGGATTTGAGGTTGTTGATGTGTGAAGTAGGTCGGGGTGCGGCGAAACGGCCCGGAAACGATGTTTCCGGGGCCGAGCATAGCGAGCAACTATGCGCCCGCATAGCAGAGCTATGCGAGCGCATAGCACAAGCTATGCGCCCGCATAGCACAAGCTATGCGCCCGCATAGCACAAGCTATGCGCCCGCATAGCCAAGCTATGCGCCCGCATAGCCAGACTATGCGAGCGCATAGTCACGCTATGCGCCCGCACAGCGGGTCCGGAGGACCGAAATGGATTTTTAACCTAATTCGACGCGAATTTCGATAATTTTGAATATTAAACCCTAAAATTCAATAAAAGACCTCGATAAGTCAAAAAGTGAGATTTAGCTCGACGTTTTACGCGAGTAACGATAATGAAAAACGTTAAGGAAATTATATTATTCTCGAATACAAGGAATAGTATTCGATAAGTCGTGGATACGACTAAGAATTTCTGGATACGTGAATAACACTAGAATGAAACCAATACTTAAATTACGAAAGTATTATACTTATAAACATTCGAATTGCGTCTGACTATTAAACGTTAAATAATATGTATCAGACGTTCGACCAGGCAGTGAGGGCACTAGAGGTGTACTAGTACGGGCATATTACCACATCGATCTTATTGTAGAGTGGATAGCGGTCACTGTGAGTTGCACTTTACTTTCACGTATTATATATTAAAGTTATTTTATACAGATATATATATATACTGTTTATACGCATCGCATTATATATAATTGATTGAAATATTATATGTTTTATTAGTTTCTATATACAAGAACTAGTATGCGATCCGAAGAAACTAGCTACCTATTGGGTGTCAATAGGCTGTGTGATCACCAGTATCGAGTCAGTCTAGTATATTTGCATTTAAGAAATGATTTGACACAGCTGGGAGCTGATGATGATTATGAAATTTATGTGGCTGGCCACTAGCGAGTTAGACTCGCGATTGATATTTACGATTGGGTTTTGATACGAGTGAGTACTCGGCTACGGTGTAGTCTGGAGTCCCCGTATCTAGTGGCTGGGCCACTAGCGAGTTAGACTCGCGATTGATATTTACGATTGGGTTGAATGATATATGATTATTCGAGATATGTGTCGCATGCTAGGATATTAGTTTCGTACGGATCAAATACGTGTTTATATGTTTCATACTATTGTTTTCTTGAAATGCGATGCTATAATTTATAGTAATACTGTTAGTAAATGACAACTCACTCAGTATTTTCCCAAATACTGACCCCTCACCTTTGATGTCTTTCAGGTGCTTAGCTTGTGGACTTAGCTAGAGGCCAATTTTGAAGTCCAGAAGTCAGCTGTATATGTTAGTTTCTGACTTCTGTGAGTGCTGCAGTAGTGGTCCTGTGTCAACAGAATAGTAGCCTAGTCAGCAGTTTATTTTGATTGTATATATCAACTGCTGTCTTTGTTTATATGCTTTTTGATAGGCTACGTACATTGTATATAATCCACGGCCCCAGATGCCAGTGAGATGTTTGAAATACTAACTGATGTATATAGTACCGCGAGGCCAGTTCGTACAGGGTACGGTAACTAGAGCCCGCGAGGTTTTGAAACAGTTAATATATATATTTGATTATATGTTATACATATGTATATTTGCTTCCGTTGTTTATTGTTATTTGTTTATATTATATTTGCGAAAAATTAAATTGTGATTTTAGGCTTGCTACGGGTTCCGGAGCTACCACTCCCGTTCCCTAGCGCCAGTTGCGGCTCAATAGTTTTGGGTCGTGATAATGTTGGTATCAGAGCAGTTTGGTCCAGTTACCACTGCAAGTTTGTTTCAATGTTGTTTGAGAGCAGTTGGTCCAGTTACCACTGCTAGATTTGTCTGATTGTCTGTTTGACTGAAAGTATTTGTCGGTGAGTATACCTAGGACTGCAGCAAGAGTCAGACCGTAGTTGTCTGTTACTGTGTGAGTTATGCATTGATAAAATGTAGTATGACGCGCGCGAACCAGGACTATTAAGTTAGTAAGTGAATAGTATCTGTTTATACGGACGACGAAGACAACTAAGTATTTATTGCTTATAATAGGAGATAGAAGTGGTTATGTGGTTGCAAATTATGAACGATTGAGATGGTAAAGTGTTTGTTACTTGCGTTGAGATTATTAAATAAATATTTGCTTGCGAATTACGTATGGCTGGATTGAGTGTTAAATGTTTACAGTATTTTATAAGTTGATACGGGAATTGCGTGTAGAAAGGAACTCAGATGGTCGCTCATGTTTGAAATTGTTTCTTTTCAGCATGTCTGGGCAAAACGGAGCTCAGTCGCATGCTGAGGAAGAACGGGAGGAAGCGCCTCCTATATTTCAAAACGGATTTCATAATGAAGTAGGCGAACCATCTGGGGTCCATCAGAATGGATTCCCTGCAAATATTAGAGCATCACCAGAAATATATCAAAATGGCTATATGTCTGTATCGGAAATAGGTGGTTCTTCTAGAAACCGAGTTAGAATGCATTCACCGGAGATAGAGTACAGTGAAGAAGAGGAAGAGGAACCGGAGGAAGATCCGGAAGAGGATCCTGAAGAAGATCCTGAAGAAGACCCTGAGGAGGATCCTGAGGAGGATCCAGAAGAAGAATTAGAAGAAGAAGCAGAAGAGGAAAATCCTCAGGAAGAAGAGTACGAAGAAGAAGAATTAGATGAATTAGACGTCGAGGAATACAGAGGAGATTATTTCTGGTCAAGTGTGCGGAGATACCGCAATTTGAGGGAAGATGCAGACATAGCTAACAGTCAGGCGCAAATAGCCCTAAATCAGGTTAGAAGGCAGATGCGTTCTTTTTCTAGAGGGATGCTAACTGTAGGAGCGTATTCTACTGACTTTCTGCGGATGGCTGAAGGAGTCCCTAATCTGAACGAAAGCAATAGAACCATTAATCGTAGATATGTCAGGGGTTTAGGACCTCAGTTTGATGAGCTGTATGAGCACGTGGACGAACATTTCAGCACGCTTACTACAATGGCCCGTAGGATTGAAACAGAGCATGAATGGTCGGGTGATCCGATACGACCTTATTACTTTAGACGTGAGTACCACCCAGATTACGTCAGTACGTCCTCCAGAACTACAACCAACCCCTATTTCGTACAAAGAGGTGGAAGAAACTCTGGTAGAACAGTTAGGGGCCGGCATACAGGCATAGTTATTAGGGAACCTAACGTTCCGCGTCAGGCACCCCCAGGTATTAGCAATTTATATGCTTTAAGTATTGTGTTTATGTGTTTGCATTATTGTGTTTATATAATTGCTGCATTGCATAATAGAATGTCAGTAATAGGTTTTGCCTTTTGAGATAATACCTTAGAAAGCGAGAACCTATAGGAAACGTTGTGGTTAAACACACGCTTAATAAAAGAACATATAAGCATAACACACAGAAACAATAATACAATAAGCATCACAACATATAATTATCGCAAACGTAATTCCTATATTACGTTTTGGAATTTGAAGAAAGAAATGGATTGTGTACCGGGAGTCGATGTGAAACATCGGTATCTGCGTCTGTATATGACGTAGAATAGAATGTTGCAGAAGTGGATATGATGATTATAGCAATAGAAAATTTTGAATTTAATTGAGTTATCAGAGATATGGAGAAAGAAGTGATGTGACAGACGAACAGTCTGTAAATGAAAAAAATTTGACAGCAGTACAAAAATCTGAAATATACTCAATAAATATAAAGAAAGCCGTTAATAGTCGCAGAGCGTATAATCTGGAGTAAGACTTACGATTTTATGAAAATTTTAAAAGTTTTTATGATTTTTCATGGTACAATTGTGCTCAGGCATCGCATATGACATTGCATAACCACGATAGAAATGCATAAAAGAATGATTTTCAAAATTTTAGATCATGCATCATATCTTTGTAAGGGAAAAAGAAACTGCAGTTTTGAGCAACTCCTTGGTGATGAGAGATGTCATCACTCTGAGCAACAATTATACTAACGATTTTAAGTGATTTATGAAAAGTAGTTTAGAAAGAGCTGCGCAGCCGAAAGAAGTTTTAAAATCGTGTTATTCAGTAAGTAGACTCAGATGTAAAGCCCTGCGACAAATAGTAAAAGATTCTTAATAAATAAGAATAAAAATTGTAAATGAAATTTCAATAACAGAATAAAGCCATGTTAATAATTATTGTAGCAAGGCTAATAAAGTTAAAGCAAAATGGGAATAAGAAATTATCACCGGAAAGCATACGCGGATAAGCTGCGATGCACTGGCAATATTTAAGGATATAGTAATTATCCTTATGCAAGAGTAAAGGGTGAAACGACAGGGAGTCGTGCTAAACGAAGGAAACGTAACAAATACAGAAATAGAAAGGAAGGAATATGAAACGACGAAGCAGACGATTTTGCAAAACGTGAAGGTTTAAGGTTTGATGGAGTAAGAGAGATGATGATGCTATATGACTGATATTAAGTAAAGTTACTAATATCAGCATTAAGAATTAAAAGATTGCGTTAACAAAAAGGGAGAAAGGTTAAGCGTAAAATTCTAGCATAAGGAAAAGACACATGTATAGGTGTACGTATCAGTAAATGTAAGAAGGGTGAAAGATATGAAAGAAAGTATAATGAGGAAACTCATATACCCTCAAAATTTTACAAGATGATTAGAGGCATGAAAAGTTTTAGAGATATGCAAGAAGGATTATCGGAAGAAAGCAGCAGTACCAAAGCTGTTATAGATAGAAGAAGGACGTAATGAATACAGTAAGTAAAGAATAAAGTGATACTTCATTGTTATTGGACAGACAAGAGTTAATTATATCTATGGAGTCACGATGATATACGAATGAGAGGTGGTGTTAGTATAAAGAAATTAAGTTATTAAGGATCTACTGAGTATGTCAAGGATGAAAGTTAAAGATGAAGTTAGTTAAAGGCTAAAGATAAGAAAGAAATTCAATGAAGGTTAATTAATGAGAAAGATTCTCAAAACAGCTAAGCGTTAAAGAAACATATAAGATTCTTATGAGGTCATTATGAATGAGGAATTATGATATAAAGGAAAGACAGTTTTGACTGATAAGTCAATAGAAGATTCGAGGCGAACCTCAAAGGAGCAACTAAAGAGAAGAGAACGGAATAAGAATATGAGTTGTACTAAAAGGCAACTATACAAGTCATACGACTAAAAGTAACGTGAAATGAAACGTTTAAGACAATGATAAGGGATGAAGAATCATGACCGACAGAACGACGTGAAGTTCATAATAGATTAGAGGAGCAAAGGAAAGAGAAATGGAAGATAGTGATAAATGTATCAAGTTTAGCTACGTTAAGAGAAAGTGAAAGTACTTAAAATAATGCAAGTCGAGAAAGATTAATTAATGCGAAATGAGGTGTCAGATAATGATAGAAAGGAGTAAGAAATGACGAGAACCAGTAAGAAAGGAAGGTGATAATTACAGATGATAATAAAGATCATAACTGCAGGTTATGAATAAATAAATACATCAGTAAGGATGAAAATGGTGCGATGTGACCATTTATGTAAAAAAGAAGACTAGTAGCAACCTATAGCTACTAAGAAGGAAATAAGGAAGCAAGAAAACATTAAATTGTGATTAGCGACAACTGGGTAGCAATGATGCAAAGACTACAATATCAAGAATACGTCCAAGGACCATACTGTTTCGGGAAAGATAATAGATAAAGCGAAGGTGTCAGTAAGAGGATTCTCAACGGTGTGACAGCAAGCAGCTATACAAAGACAGAAAGTTATGAGAAGAGAAGTTAAAGTTAAAGTACAAGAAAAGATATAACTAATATGTATTAATGGACACTAAGGAGACAATAAGGATAAATTAAGATCCCAACAAGATTTATGAAAATTCGAGGACGAATTTTTATAAGGGGGGAAGAATGTAATACCCCAAAATTTTTAATTATCTAATTGGACCACGTGTCCAGTTTGGATTCGTCAGAGTGGCGTTATCGGAAAGTTTTCCAATAAATAAGTTTTAGCAGGTCGGTTTTAGAAAAGATTATTGCGGAGAAAATTTATATTATATTTCAATTCTAAAGTTAGAATTGAAATAAAAAGGAAAAATGTCAAGAAAAGTCCAAAATGAAGTACAGGGACCAAAGTGGTAATTTAGCCACTTTGTGTCGAAAATAGAAATATTGGATTTTGACGGGAAAGTGTTAGTATCGAGCTTTGTATTATTTATCGGATATAAATAATACGTATAAGTCGTAATAAAAGAGTTTAACAATTTAGCTATGGACTAAATTGTATAAAAGAAAAGTTTAATGGAAAAATGATAAGAAACAAAAAGAACAAGGATTAAAGTAAGATTTTTGCCAAATCATATAAGAAAAGAAATATGAATCAGATAGAGGAATAGAAGCATCCAGAGACGAGAGAAATCCATCGATCGGTTTCGTTTCGCCGCCGTTTCTCCGTTCGACGTCCGATTCAAGCGATTTTCGCGGCGATTTCTTCGGAATCGAAGGCTCTATCTATTCTAAGCTTCAAATTAAGGTAAAAGTCTTGAAATTTGGTGTGATATTCGAATTTATGGGCTGTTTTGGTAAAGGATGTGAATTTGACGTTTTTGGCTTGGTTTAAGCGTTTTGGTAAAAACGGAAATATGGATTTTAAAGGATTTGAGGTTGTTGATGTGTGAAGTAGGTCGGGGTGCGGCGAAACGGCCCGGAAACGATGTTTCCGGGGCCGAGCATAGCGAGCAACTATGCGCCCGCATAGCAGAGCTATGCGAGCGCATAGCACAAGCTATGCGCCCGCATAGCACAAGCTATGCGCCCGCATAGCCAAGCTATGCGCCCGCATAGCCAAGCTATGCGCCCGCATAGCCAAGCTATGCGCCCGCATAGCCAGACTATGCGAGCGCATAGTCACGCTATGCGCCCGCACAGCGGGTCCGGAGGACCGAAATGGATTTTTAACCTAATTCGACGCGAATTTCGATAATTTTGAATATTAAACCCTAAAATTCAATAAAAGACCTCGATAAGTCAAAAAGTGAGATTTAGCTCGACGTTTTACGCGAGTAACGATAATGAAAAACGTTAAGGAAATTATATTATTCTCGAATACAAGGAATAGTATTCGATAAGTCGTGGATACGACTAAGAATTTCTGGATACGTGAATAACACTAGAATGAAACCAATACTTAAATTACGAAAGTATTATACTTATAAACATTCGAATTGCGTCTGACTATTAAACGTTAAATAATATGTATCAGACGTTCGACCAGGCAGTGAGGGCACTAGAGGTGTACTAGTACGGGCATATTACCACATCGATCTTATTGTAGAGTGGATAGCGGTCACTGTGAGTTGCACTTTACTTTCACGTATTATATATTAAAGTTATTTTATACAGATATATATATATACTGTTTATACGCATCGCATTATATATAATTGATTGAAATATTATATGTTTTATTAGTTTCTATATACAAGAACTAGTGTGCGATCCGAAGAAACTAGCTACCTATTGGGTGTCAATAGGCTGTGTGATCACCAGTTTCGAGTCAGTCTAGTATATTTGCATTTAAGAAATGATTTGACACAGCTGGGAGCTGATGATGATTATGAAATTTATGTGGCTGGCCACTAGCGAGTTAGACTCGCGATTGATATTTACGATTGGGTTTTGATACGAGTGAGTACTCGGCTACGGTGTAGTCTGGAGTCCCCGTATCTAGTGGCTGGGCCACTAGCGAGTTAGACTCGCGATTGATATTTACGATTGGGTTGAATGATATATGATTATTCGAGATATGTGTCGCATGCTAGGATATTAGTTTCGTACGGATCAAATACGTGTTTATATGTTTCATACTATTGTTTTCTTGAAATGCGATGCTATAATTTATAGTAATACTGTTAGTAAATGACAACTCACTCAGTATTTTTCCAAATACTGACCCCTCACCTTTGATGTCTTTCAGGTGCTTAGCTTGTGGACTTGGCTAGAGGCCAATTTTGAAGTCCAGAAGTCAGCTGTATATGTTAGTTTCTGACTTCTATGAGTGCTGCAGTAGTGGTCCTGTGTCAACAGAATAGTAGCCTAGTCAGCAGTTTATTTTGATTGTATATATCAACTGCTGTCTTTGTTTATATGCTTTTTGATAGGCTACGTACATTGCATATAATCCACGGCCCCAGATGCCAGTGAGATGTTTGAAATACTAACTGATGTATATAGTACCGCGAGGCCAGTTCGTACAGGGTACGGTAACTAGAGCCCGCGAGGTTTTGAAACAGTTAGTATATATATTTGATTATATATATGTATATTTGCTTCCGTTGTTTATTGTTATTTGTTTATATTATATTTGCGAAAAATTAAATTGTGATTTTAGGCTTGCTACGGGTTCCGGAGTTACCACTCCCGTTCCCTAGCGCCGGTTGCGGCTCAATAGTTTTGGGTCGTGACAAAGGGTTTATTTGTTTGATTTTAAAACGACGACGATTTAATTGTTCAATTTTTAAAACACAAGGTCTTAATTGTGTCCAAAAAAAGTAAAAGGGGTGATATGTATTTTTAAAAATAAATCGAGGGTTTTTAAGATATACAACGTTCTTTGAGTCGTGCCAATTTGGTCCATCATCTTTTCAATTTTTTTTCAAATATACCTATAACTCGTTTTGAGCTAATATGTTGCAATGCCGTTCTTTTATATATACAAATTTATCCTATGTTGCCTATACAATTGTCATGACCCATTTTCATGAATCGCGACCGGCGTTAGGGTATGGGTATGGTCGTACCAAAACCCGTAGCTAGCCTTGCGAATAACAATAATTAGATAAACCTGCAAGAAAACCAATGCTCGGGGGCAACCGAGACTTCAGCCTAGTTCTAGCAGTTCATAAAATACAACATTTATATAATAAATGCTCGATCAATTCCGAGTCTCCAACATAGCATAAATATTTAATAACCCAAATTATTATATTAAGCCAAAACAATTAAATCAGTGGAATAATTATGATAACAAGTATTAGGCAAATACGACTTCTATTTACTACTGCGGTCTAAGAATAAAACAGTTTAATAATTTTATTAAAATAAATGGAACCTCCGAGGAAAGTAAAGAAACGGAGATCAGCTGACTCTCTCAAATCATAACCCTGGAAAAATTGGGAAAACAACGGGGTCAGATATACTGAGATGAGTTTATACCACTATTTACATTTATCAAGTGGAAAACCTTTAAAACTCTTTTAAAACATTTAATATAAACATTACGTATAATAGTTGGAACCCTAATCCACAATACTAAATATATCCATAATCTAGTAGGCCTGGTCCCGAGAGCTGAGTTACACTGAGTTACCACCGACTACTCTTAATCCATAACCAGAGTCCCGAGAGCTAAACTACACCGAGTTACTCTACTGGTCCCGAGAGCTATGCTCACATCGAGTTACCACCGTATTTCACATACCTTATCTAGATCAATACCGGTGCGCACACAGTCCTAATGATGCCCATTAGGTAGCATGTTCCAACTAAAAGCCATAATGGAAAAACAGTTTGAAATATACATATAGTATATATTTATATATTAAAA
This sequence comes from Mercurialis annua, assembly GCF_937616625.2. NCBI lineage: Eukaryota > Viridiplantae > Streptophyta > Magnoliopsida > Malpighiales > Euphorbiaceae > Mercurialis > Mercurialis annua. The sequence continues at coordinate 47,550,504 of NC_065570.1, read as the reverse complement.
TAACAATTTACTTAATAAAGCGGTAAATAGTAAGTACAAACTCACTGCTTGCTAATTCACGTGAAAACTCCTGACAAGCAACCTAGACTCGGTTCGCCTCAAAAGCACGAACAGTCGACGAGTCTAAACACAAATAAATAATAAATTAAAAATGGACCCTAACTCTAAAGAGTACTAGATACCACATAGGACTAGCACATATAACACGTCAGGGTAAAACAATATAGAACAACAAAAAATACCCAATAGGTAAAAACGCCCGATTAATACAAGTCTATTGAGTTCTCACTTTAAAATCCATTTTATAAATATTATTTAATAACTTCAAATAATAAATAATTTCCAAATAGTGGGTTAGCCGAGTTACCAATAACTACCAAGCTAACCTCACTTGTAGGGTGAGCCAAGTTTAACCCGACGCAAAACGTTTATCAAATATAAATCCGAGTTTATATTTATAAAATAATTTGGTAAAATAATAAACCATTTTAAAAACAGAACTCAACAACTTCAGTTTCAAGTAACCCAACACTTAACTAACATAGTGTTAAGAAAACATTTAAGGGCTAACTGTAATTTAGCCAAATCGGCGCGTTAAGCCAATTTTTAAATACAAATATAATTACCCGAATAATTATGCAAATTTAGGCTATAAAATATTTATGGTTTCGAATTATAATTATCAAATTCAAAACGATATTCCAAAGTTTGGTTTTAAAATTGATATTTAGCCAAGTTATAATTTAAATTCCCTTAGACTAAAGAGTTAGATTTTAAACTTTAGAAATTAAAGTGTAACTCCATAACATAATAAGGATTCAAAAATAAAAAGGAATATAAATTGGCAAATCTGATTTATTAAGAAACGTGATATGCAGTGTTCATAATTGGATTACAGATTTTACATGGCCAAATGCTTAATAAGATAAGGGATGTGTAGAATTAAATGTTTCAGCTCTCTACACCCGTGCGAATCAATTGCCCACTAGTCAAAGATTGTTATATTTGATAATTTCTTTAATCATGAGCAATTAAAACTATTGATACACACAGTAAGAAACAATTAACCTTTTTTCTAATTGTTCAATATATCGATAAACACAACCGAAATTCATTACATGAAATTAAACAAGGGAAGTAGTACCTTCGCATACTGGATGAATCTTGTCCTATGAATTGTAATCTCTATGAAATCGTAAAGTGTAAAACGGCAATGTTTTGTTTTTTTATAACCTAAATTAGTTTCCTTTAAATACGCTTAGATTAAGATTAGGGTTTTATTTTTTTTAAAAAAAGACAAAATTCCAACTTTAACCTTTATCTTGATATTAATCTTATTTTACTTTATTTTATTTATACTATTATTATTACTATTATTATAATTATTATTATTATTATTATTATTATTATTATTATTATTAATCTAAAAAAAATACAAGCTTACCTTTTAGAATTATTTTATTACTATAGTTATTTTTAATCTAAAAAAAATAAAAAAATAAATATTTCTTTTAAACAAACATTATTAGAATTAGTATTCCTCTAAGCATTGCCCAAAACCCCTCTGACACATACCGATTTTATTTCAAGGCCCAAGGTTGATCCCCTAGACCCAAGGCACACAAAACAAGTCCAACCGACATAATGAAAGTCACACGAGCCAAAATACGATTCCGAAAAATCAAAACAACATCGGAAAGTTCATATGAACCAATCCGAAAAATACGGGGTGTTACAACAATCTTGCGCAATGTCAGCTTCAAAAAAGTAGTGAGTATATTTGACAAATATTTAAAAGATGATGGATAAACTAGAAACACAAAAAGACTGTGATATAAGTGACAAAAATGTTTAAATTGTGAGTAGATAAGTTTATTTTTTTCTAATAATAATTGATAGCTAAAAATACAATTCCTGCAAGTATACAGAATGTAATCGTAGCAAATAAGGTTGTATCCACAGAGACAACAGGTCAACTATTATTTGTATAAATTATAGCTAAGAGAATTATAAATTTGAATTGAATTTGTTTAAGCTAATTAATTAAAGTAAATAGAACGACATAAATTAAGATGTAAAGATAAATTAATGGCGAAGAACACTAGAGTTTCGGGATTTCACTTAATCATAAGACACATTGTCATCTATGGAATTAATGTGATTCAACGGCGGTATTCAAAATTGCTTTAGTATTCTCTCGAATCAAGAAAGCTATTCAATTAAAGTGAGTTTAATTTCTCAATCCAAACCCTAATTTAATCGAATGATGAAAGATTACAACATATATGTCATACACAAATCCGTATGTATATCTCTATCCTACGATATTTATGCGAATTAATTCTAGATTAGAATTGATGTTTTATCTCTCAATACTTCACATAAATTCTAGATAAAGTTCAATTGATGGCCAAACAATCAAACAACGATGCACACGAGAATTAATTACTGAAACACGATATTAAACAATCTCTTGCTAATATAAAACTTCAATCCATAAAATAACAATGAATCCTACAATTAAACTACATCCCTAACTCTAATGTAAAAGTTTAGCTACACATAATCTGAGATTGAAAAGTAAAAACAAAATTGAAAGAATTAATTGAAAAGACAATAAGGAAAAACTCTTTAGATTCCATGTTAGATCAATCGTCAGTTGATTTCTTCCTCCAATCTTCAAGAATCCTTGATTCAATTTTCAATTCGGTCCTTTTCCTCCTTGTGGCAGCTCAAAGGTCTCTGAGTTGTGTAAAAATCGGACCCTAACTCAGCTCCTCTTTTTGCCTTTTATAGTCTCTAAGTCTCAAGAAAAACCTAATAAAATCGGACTAAAAATCGCTTCCAACCGGACCTGCTGACCGGTTCTACTGGGCAGAGAAAGCTGCAGCCCGGCTGGCTTCCTATCCGGGACAGTGAGTTGACCGGACTCCAGCCGGTTCTACTAGGTAGGTCCGGCTTGGTCTTGAGATTTGCTCCTTGGCCGGTTCTGCTGGCAGGTCAAGCTGCAGGTAAGGTCGACTCTGAAATGACGAATTTTGTTGCAATTTTGATTCATTCGGCTCTCCATTATGCAATTGCCTACTCCTAAATAAAGTTAACAAACTCAACAAATCAGAGTATAATCAAAACATAATTTACGTAATCTTATAACGATTAAACCAAAATATTCGCAACAAAACACGTAAAATTATAGTTTACCAATAATAGTTCGACTATTTAAAAAAAATAGGCTAAACCCATCTAGAGGCCCTTGTACTGTATTATTTTTGTTCAAAAAGCCCTTGTTCTATTTTTTTGCTCTTCAGGTCCCTGTACTTGGCAAAATTCCGATTTTTAGGTCCTTTTGAGGGACTGGAGGAACAAAAAAATTGTAAGTAAAGGGACTAGAAAAAACCAAAAAAGGACCTAAAAATCAAAAATTATGCAAGTAGAGGGACTTGAAGAACAAAAACATAGTACATGGGCTTTTTGAATAAAAATAATATAGTATAAGGGCCTCTAGATGAGTTTAGCAAAAAAAAAAAACAAAAATAGGATAAATGATGTTTTTTAATTTTTTTCACTAAAGAACATGTTTGGTAAAAAAAAGGAGCAAATTATTTTGAGACTCCTCACATAAACCATATTTTACACTTTGATACCCTTTTTTAAAAATACTCTACTTAACGGCCTCTCACTTTCAATTCCGTTAACAATTAGGAGCTTTTATTAATTTCGTTCATAATTTGTTACTCACTTTCAAACAATTTATTACCTCACTTTACCAATTTGATATCTCACTTTCAAATGATTTGGTATTTCACTTTCAATTCTGTTAACGATTTGGTATAAAAAATTAATAGAAACCCCTAATTGCTCATAATTCTGTTAACGATTTCGTTCATAATTCTGTTAACAATTCTGTCCATTTTTTGTGCGGAATCTTTGAGAAAAGATCGTTTGCCACTCCTTGTAGCTTTTTATATACATGTTATTCATTAAAAAAAAATTATTTGATGTTTCATTTCATCTTATTTTTTAATTAATTTTTAGAACTGTAATTTATATTTCCTAGTCTCATAGTAACCATTTCGGGAACATTTAAATCTTCCTAAACTAACATAATTCTTTTTTTTAGATACTTAGACAAATAATATATTCTTTTACAAAGGTAATTTTTTTTATTTCTTTCTTATTTTAGTAACAACTATTTTATAAATGAAATTCCTGAACCTTAATTAAAATTTCGTAGTCTAAAATATCCATTTTCAAAACTTTCACATCTTCCTATACTAATAAAACTCTGGTTATTTTTCTCAATTAGTAAAATATAAATCTATACTAGGTAACTGCAAAACAAATCTTCTTTTTATTTTGTTCCCACCTTAAGAACTTCCTGTTTAATTTTAATTTCTTAATTTGCTAGTGCCCTAAACAATTTGCATTAGTGTCCTCGATAAGCAGTCTATATATGATCACTATATATACATAAACGAGTAACATTTTCACTGCAAAATAATACGAGAAGTATACCAAAGGTTTACTTTAAAGCAACATTATTCATCTCACAGCTCATCAAGTAAGTATAGAATTTCCATTATGCATGCATGCATAAATATATGGTACGTAACATTAGATCTAACAATAATTGATTTATGTTGTGTTTTCAGGTGAAATTAAAGATGTCAAACAATTGGAATTCGAATTATGGCAACGATGAAGGATTCTCAGGTTCAATATGGACAACATATATTAATGATTCGTTAGCGAAGCAAGAAACCTGCAAACTTGAGATTATCAATGACAATTATCCAAAGGGTAAACGCTCCAAAACAAGTTTCCAGAAAATTAAAAATATTTTTTCAAATTCATCTTCTAAGGAGAAAAAGAGTAAAGATCGCGCGGAAAGTTCTACAAAAACAGGCTATGGAGGGACGAGCAATGTCAATGACAACTCCAAGGGAAAAAAGAAAAAGTATAAAACGATTACCGAAGTGTATCAATATGAGTAATATTAATTATATCAATATTTATGATTATGACCTTAGTACTAGCAGTACTGAATATTAATTTATCTTCACCATATAGCTTATATGTTTGGTATTTTAGTGTACTGTTGTTTTTGAGTTTTATAATAAGCTGAATTGTGGCGCATATTTTTCTTTAGGTGTTGGAATAAATTATTTAGATGATATTTAATAAAAATCTTTATTTATATATTTCTCTATTCTATGCAGACTGAATTTTTTTCGATGCATTGCATCATACTGCTTTAAATAGTTTTTACATTGCGGTTATCAAATTATAGTATATATGTTTACAAAATGATTACTGATCAATTATAAAAATATTTAAAAACAATATCTACTGAACTATTGCGATTCAATCTTGGAATATTATTCACAGATGATGCAATCTTTTTTGGGCAGCCCCTCCTTCTATCTTCATCTTCTTTGATTATTGGTGCTCTATTTCTAATAAGAGACATCTTAATTTTTGGAGAACTCTTTGGTTTTTCTTGGTTTGGGAGATATGGAAAGCTAGAAACAAACGAGTTTTCAGGCAAGAGATTACTTCTGCGGACTCCATTGTCTTTTCGGCAATTTGCAAGGCGGTGGCTTACTACAAAGACATCAATAAAGGTTTTGTTTATAGCAGTCATGATGTTATTTACAATCTACATTTCTTCTGTCATAATGGGTAATTTGGTTCCTCTTTTGCCTTCCACTGCTTTGTGGTTGAGCTAATCTATTAATCATTTATCAAAAATAAATATTTACTGAACTATTGAGTCTTCATGAAATTTTTTTCTGATGAAATTATGCTTTAGACTAGGAAGTAAAACACCATGAACAGCTCTACAAACCCTAACCCTAACCCTAAACACCAAATCCCAACCACCTCATCCCTACCCCGTCATCAACCTGTCACCAGCAATGGATCAGTCGTATACTTTGAAGATTATCCTGATCACTGTTTCTACACCGACCTACAGCGTGCGTTTGAGAAATTTGGAGTTTTTGGCAAGGTGATAATCACTCGAAGAAGGAATAGGAATAATAGGAGGTTTGGATTTCTTCATTCTGATGGAAAAGTTCCTATTAAGGAGATTGTTAATCGATTGAACTCAGTCAATATTGGATATCATAAGATTAGGGCTTTTGTCTCAAAATACCCTAAACCGTTTTACCCTAATTTTTCCGTCAAGGATACCAATCCAGGAAGCAATCGAATTGCTGTTACAGCTAGACCTGTTGTTGTCGCTGTGGATTCATTGAGAGACTCACGCTCTTATGCTCATGTCACTTCGACTAAGCCTATCGTTTACAATACTTCAATTGTGACGGAAGATAATTTCAGTTTGATTGTTTCAGTAAGGAATTTAACTGATGTTTTAAGGGTAAAATCGTTCTTGATTGAAAAAGGAATCAGCTTCAAATCCTGCTCTCTGTTGGGAGGCTCTTTTGTGCTAGTTCAATTTGAAAATCCAGTTCATCAAGATAGTTTCCGTCTGAAATCTTCAATCCTTTTTCCAGATTTTTTTGATAAGATTTTACCGTGGGATGGCACGTTTGTTGCAACTGAACGCTTTGCATGGATCACTCTTAGGGGTATTCCGTTGCATGCATGGAATGAGGAGTTCTTCTTGTTATTGGGTAACCAAATTGGAAAGGCAGTGTCAGCTAAAAATCTGTTATTTTCCAAGGATCGAATGGACGTGGGGTCGGTCTTAATCTCAACTTCAATGCCATACATTGATTGCTCAGTCATCTCTTTGATAAATGGAAAGGAATTTGTAATTCAGGCTAAAGAAACAGATCTGCCAATGGCTTTCTTGAACGATGAGAACATTTTATCGGTCTTCTCCTCGGATTCAGATTCGGATGACAGTGCAAACAGGAACCTGGAAAATAGTCCTTTTGTGAAGGTTTCCGTGCAGCAAGACAGCTTAAAGGAACCTGTTCAAAGCCCAGTTTTTATTCTTCACAGTCCGGAGATGGTTACGTCGCTTCAGTCTGATGACTCTATTAATGAGGATCACGTTGCTGCAGTCTCTTCACCAGTTATTCAAGCCATGACAGTGGCTTCTAAGGAGTTCCAGTCACCTAATCCCAGCAACCATTCTGATGAAGATTTAGGCGCTCAGTTCAGTGATGCTTTGATAACCAGCTCTAAATGTTTAAGCGATCCTACTCCTTCATTTGTGACTCACAGACGGAAAACAAAAGTTATTAACAACTCGGGCAGCCTTTTTTCCCAAGGTGAGGATTCAAAAACAGATAATACAATTTCAGACGGGGACATTAGAGATTGCAACCGACTTCTTCATGAAGCTTCATTGGCAGCGGATATAGCTTCTGAGGCAAAGAAAACTTGGACAATGGGTCTAAATTTGGGGTTGTTTAGTGTTCAAAATGAAGAACAGATTATTTCCCTTATCACTCAAGGCATCAAGAATTTCTCTTAGGAGAATTCTCACTTTTCAGGTTATCATTTTTTAAATGTCGCGCATTTTTAATCTTACTTCTTGGAATTGTCGTGGAGGGCTTTCATTTTCTAGGAAACAAAGACTTATTCGTGCTCTTGTTACCAAAAACAATCTGTCAATTATTGGTCTTTTGGAAACAAAAATGGAAACTTTAGATGATTTCTTGATTAGACGTCTTTGGCCTAACATGGATTTTGATTTTTGCTACTCTCCATCCATTGGAGCTTCGGGGGGCTTACTTTGTATTTGGAATAGAAAATTGTTTACTCCATCGAACATTTTTATTTCAGATAGATGGATGTGCTTAGACTTTGTTTGGTTTTCTATTGACGTCAGGGTCTTCTTTGTCTATGCTCATAATTGTCCTAGGAAAAGACTTTCGCTTTGGAATGAGATTATTGCTTATACGGCTACGGATAGGTTGTGCATCTTGATAGGGGACTTCAATGGGATTTTGGACCCGTCTGAGAGGGTGAACTGTGTGGGATTTTCTAATTCTATGCGGGAGTTTTCAGATTTTATTTCGGCCTCAAACCTTGTTGAAACTTCTCTTCATGGTCGTTTTTATACTTGGAATAACAGTATTTCTCGTTCAAAGATTGACAGGTGTTTTATTTCCTCAAATGCTTTGATGTCTTGGCCTAATCTCCTTCTGAAAGCTTTGCCGAAAACTTTTTCAGACCATGTTCCACTTCTTTTCAGTTCAGAGGTTGCAATGGATTGGGGTCCGAAGCCGTTCAAATCTATCAATGCTTGGTGGGAGCATCCAGAATTCTATTCTTTAATTGAGCAGTCTTGGCGTGATTTATCTTTAAACACGCAGAATAGCATGGTATTCAAATTGAAAGAACTTCGTAAGCGTATTCGGGTGTGGAACAAAACTGTTTTTGGAGATTTGAATCTTAAAAGCAGTAATATTCAGCGGGAAATTCATGATCTTGACGTGTTGGCAGATTCTCGTCAGCTGCTAGAGGAAGAGGCTGATCGGCTTTGTGACCTGCACTCTGAATATAATTCGGTTTCCTCCCATATTGATTCTTTATGGTTACAAAAGTCTAGGATGAACTGAAACCTATTTGGCGACAGAAATTCAAAGTATTTTCATTCGGTGGCATCTCTGAGATCTCGGCAAAACCTTATTTCTGAAATCCATGTTGATGGAATCGGCTACAGCAGTCCTACATCTATCAAACATAACGTTCACCTCTACTTTAAAAAGTTGTTCAAACAGAAGAACTGTCCTCCTTTTTCCCTTGATCACTTGCCGATTAAGAAGTTATCCGCTGAGCATTGCTCTTCGTTATCGGCAGCTTTTACAGAAGATGAGGTTTTTGTGGCTCTTTCTAGATGTGATAATAACAAAGCTCCAGGCCCGGATGGATTTAACTTTTATTTCTACAAGAGAGCTTGGAATATTTTGAAGGGGGATATTATGAATATTTTTCATAATTTACATCTTAAAGGACACTTTCCGGCAGGTCTGAATACGGCTTTTCTGGTTCTTTTGCCAAAAATATTAGGCGCTACAAATGTTTCCGACTTTCGTCCTATTAGTTTGATCAATGGAATTCTGAAATTGGCTTCCAAGGTTCTGTCCATTCGGCTTGCTCCATTTCTTCCATCGATAATATCAGAAAATCAGTTTGGCTTTGTGAGAGGTAGAAACATCCATGATTGTCACATGATTGCTTCGGAGCTTATCCACCTCCTCCATAGTCGCAGAGAACGAGCTTTCATGATTAAGCTTGATTTCAAAAAAGCTTTTGATTCGATCTCATGGGATTTTATCCTAAAGATGCTGGTGCAGATGAATTTCGATAATGCTTGGGTAAGTTGGATTTCGAATATTTTCAGTTCGTCGCAACTCTCTGTTCTTGTTAATGGATGCACAACAGAAAATTTCTTAATGGGTAAAGGAGTCAGACAAGGGGACCCTCTTTCACCTATGTTATTTGTAATAGCAGTAGAGGGATTAAGAGCTATCTTTTCTAGTGCTGTTTCTAATGGCTTGATTAATGGTATTTCAGTGCCGGGTTATGAATCTCCGGTTTCTTTACTGCAATTTGCAGATGACACCCTTCTTTTTATTCCCAACGATTTGGATCATATTAGAAATCTTTTGCGGATTCTTCGGTGTTTTGAGCTGGTGTCTGGGCTTCAAATCAATTTCCATAAATCTTCCATTATTGGAATTAATGTGGATGATGCCAATTTGAATTCAGCAGCTTCAATTTTAAATTGTAAAGTTGAAAAGCTTCCCATTACTTACTTGGGTCTTCCCCTTTCTTTGAAGAAAGTCCAGGCAAAGCATTGGGACCCGATTATTCAGAACTTTTCTTCTCAACTGTCATCTTGGCGAGGTAATCTTCTTTCCCCCGCTGGTAGGCTTGTCTTAATTAAGTCGGTTCTTAGCAGCGTGCCTATTTACTTCATGTCTTCCCTTAAAATGCCACAATCAGTAATCAAGATTTTGGAGAGTATTATGCGCCGTTTCTTATGGGGAGGTAAGGTGGAGGGGAATTATTTTAGTAAAGTATCATGGCAGGTGGTTTGTAAGCCTTTATCTGATGGAGGTCTGAATATAACCTCTTTTAGATTGAAAAATACTTGTTTGCTTTTGAAATGGGTGTGGAAGCTTATGGCCGTGAGTAAAACCTCTCTTTGGTTTTTGGTTGTCTCTAATAGCTTAGGGGTATCATTTTGGTTTGATTTATTCTCTAGAAACCGGCAGCGACAATCTCATATTTGGAGGAATATCACTGCGGAATTTATGGATAATCCGGTTGTTCTTAATGTTTTCATGTCGCATTTATCATTTAAGCTGGGCAACGGTTCTTCAACAAGGTTTTGGGTGGATAAGTGGTTAGGAAATTCATCTCTAGAATCAGATTTTAGCACTCTTTTTCGCCTTTCTCGGAATCAGAATGCTCTTGTCTCGGAGGCTTTTGATTCGCTGCAGAACAGCTTCTGCAATTTATCCTGGGTTCGTCGCTTCAGGGCGGGTGAAACTGTAGTTTTACTGCGTTTTCAGCAGCTCCTTCAAGCTGTTTCGCCTTTGTCTGAAGAGCAGGACTTAGCTGTTTGGATGGGCAGCAAGGAATACACCTCTTCTTCCATGTTTCGTTTGTTAAGGGAGAACACTGTCAGTTCAGTTGGTTCGGGTGGTGGGAATGATCATATTCGGCTGATTTGGGCGATGAAACTTCCGCCGCGGATGCAGTTTTTTCATTGGCTTTTAGCGAAAGATAGAATTTCTTCTAATTCTATTTTGGCTCGAAGGGGTATTATTATGCAAGAAAACAATGGTTGTTGGATTTGTTTGGAGGAGGAAACATCCGTTCATATTTTACTTCATTGTAATTTTGCTTGGCGTATTTGGATGCAAGTTTTCTGCTTGAGTAACAATGTTGCTGTTTTACCGATGTCTGTTCAAGGTTTCTACATGTTATGGTCCGGTATGTGTTCGAAGAAATACAAGAATCTCTGGAACTTGATCTGGTTCTATATCATTTGGTTGATTTGGAAAGCGAGAAATAGGCGGATGTTCAAGTTTAGGACGACTAAAAGCGACAAGATCATTCTTGACAGCATTAGGATGGCGGTTCTATTTTACAAGTCTTTTCATCCTAGTTTTCCTTATACTTCTATGGATGTTTATAGAAATTTGGATTTCTTTTGTATCCAAATTTAATTGTTTTAGTTTCTTTGCCATTCATGCTTTGTGAATGAGCTAATGCAAATATCATTTATCAAAAAAAAAACTATTGAGTCTTCATAAAATGAGTCACCATATTATTTATATTTTTTTTTTATTTCTGTAAGTTGTTTTTGGCTTACAGAGTTTTGTTATTTTTTTTAGGGGATACAGAGTTTTGTTTTGGGAGCAAGTATAGTCTTTCAGAGTTCAATGCTTTAAAATACTCAATCACATATTTATTTTTTAAAATTAGAAACAGGTCTGATCTCAAACTCAATATAACATAGTAGGGTTACCGTATTAATTATTAGATGATTACAATAGCTATTCAAATTGTAACTTTCCACATCGAAAGTGATAGGATGGTTTGACTGGCTTATAATGTTAGAACTATTAAATTAAATTAGGTTAATCATGTTTGGGTTAGCTAGTAGATTGAGCCGGTTGAATCCGGACTGTTACAATTGATATCAAAGCCAGCTCGGGTGCTTTATGGTGTACGATAGACATGAAAAGGAAGGAGGTGCTGATGAACCACAACAATAGGGTGTGATTGCGATCTACAACTAGACTTTAAACTAGTTGCGAATCTCAAAAGGAATGAATGCGATGTCCCACATAGAAAATGTGGGAATAATTTGAATGACTTGCAATCCTTAAAATTCCACTAGTAAATTAAGTTGGGATAATTATTTTAGACTAATGAATTGAATTTGAAAAATAATTGAGCCAAATTGAGTCTGAACTAGTACAGAAATGTTCGAAATATGTTTATTAGAACGATATGTTAAATATGTTTTTTTATATTTTTACAATTTTTTTGAATGTTTTAGGTTTGTTGAGACAATCTGGCAAAACTATATAAATAATTAAAAAAATTATCTGCCTTAATTACAAGTACTAATGATTCGAAAAAGGTAAACATTTTTACTCATAGTGCAATGCATTTTGGCAAATAGATTCACCCATAACATATGCGACCATTTTGGTGTGAATTCGGTTCCACCAGTAGGATTATAAACTTTTCAATATATGTATGTGTTCAATTGAGTCGTGCATTGGGTCGTTTTGTTTAAATGTTTTACGGTTTTGCCTCTCTGGTGTAAGCAGTCGTACCACCATATTGTCTCTAGAATAAAACAATCATTTTCTGCGACGAACATTACACTGTGCTAATCGGTCTATTACACTTCTAATATTGCTCAAGAATTTAGTCTAATTGTGTTTAGAAAAGTTGTACAAGGGGTTGCAAAAATGTGTCTAATAAATGAGGAAGAAATTGGTGTATATAGAAAATAATATTTGAACAACAATAAACAGTAGTAAATGAAATGAGCGTTTTAACCAACGAGCTGTAACTCAAATGTTATAAGCGTTGGACAGTAAACTGTCAAGATTATGGGTTCAATTCCTCCCACAAGCGCTCCCCTCCACCAATTATCAAAAAAAAAAAGAACATAATCAAACACGTGTTCCATACACATAACAGTAGAATTAATCAAGAGAATGTTACATATATGCATCACGTTTGAACCGAGCAAACCACACCAGATCAGCTTGTCGACCAGACGTACGACGCCCATGTAAAAAATCAAAAAGAGTCTATCTTCTCTCCCACTCATAAAACTAGACACCCCTTAGAGAACAAACTCTTGTGAGAGAGTCTACCATTATAACCCGTTTGTCGTTCTATTAAATAATATTTTAACTGACATATCATTTGACATTTTTTTTACAAAATCAAGCAACATCACTACTGGAAAACAGACAATTATCAATGGATTTCAGTGACGGATTTAAAATCTATCTGTAATTTTTAATTTACCAACAGAATTAGTGACTGGTACATCATTCGCTAATTCTCAACCGTTTTAGCGATGGATTTGACGAATCCATTGCTAATTATGGCGGGCTGTTGGCGGGAGAAGAGGCGCCAAAAGATCAAGTGAGAGAGTGGCACGCTCAAAAGAGCAATTACTAGCATAGACAGTAATGAAACATACATTATTAAAATCACAACAAATTTCCAAAAAATATCATTAAAATCAATCCTATAAGGAGTAATAATAGCCGAACTTCAGAGACAAATTAACCCACAAGAGGACCCAATTGGAAGACCAAAGCAATAACAAAAGAACAATATTTTCCTGCAAACCGTGTTATAGGAATTCCTGCAACTCAATATGCTGGCATGTTAATATGCTGTCACCTTATAGACTTAAAATAATTTCTAATTTAACCACACCATCGCACAACCACTAAAACTCCTTTTTTTTTACAGTAAAACTTTTACCACCACCACCCTTCTTAACCACTAAACCCATAATCACTGCTTCCCTGCATCATAATAAGAGAATAACAACTTCCATTCGAGTTAAAGTCTTCGTAATTTTTAATAGGCTTAATACATCTGCGTATCCTGTACTTTTTTGTTTTTGCATATAAGGTCCCTGCACTAAAGTACCCCATTATTAAATCCCTACACTTTAACTTCCATCATCTCAAGGTCCATCTGTTAAGGTTCTGTTAGCGCGTGCAGTACACGCGCCGTTAATGAGACTAGTATTCAGTTTTGTAGTTTGATATATAAAAATAAGGTCCCTGCACTTTTAATTTATACAAATAAGGTCCCTACACTTTAATTTTATATAAACAAAGTCCTTGTAATTGTTTTCATATAAAAATTTCTTTAATATATATATTTAAAAAAAATATACTTTTAATTAATAATATAAGATGTTAATGAAATTTAATTAAATTTTTATAATGTTTAAATTAACAATAAAGATATTTTTAAATTAATAAAAATATTATTATTATCTTATTTTTTTATTAGAAATGGAGCAGTCAGTTTTGTCTTGTAAGTTTATATAACATACTCAAATTCGAAATTGACATATATAAGGATCGACATCTGTTTACTTTTTTTTTTTCAAAATACGTTAGTTTACTTCTGTAAATGCGATGTTATGTATTATTTAAAAAAAATCATTGGTATAAAATATCATTTTAATAATTTAATAAAAAATATTAAAATTGGTTTTATTTATGTTAGTTAATATTTACTTTTAAAAATAAAAAATCTAGTTCACTTTTATTTTTTAATATAATTAAAAATTAATTAATTTTATTTTTTATTTAAAGCTAAGTAATTTATAATTTAAAGATTATTAAAATTATATAAACAATCATTTTATCAAAATAAATATGATTTAAGTATTAGAGTACATTTCGTGAATGAGGCCCTTACTCAAGAAATATTCAAAGTTAGTTTAAAAAAAATTAAAGGTAACATAAAAAATTATTAAGAAATTAGAAATTCATTCAGACTTTCGCTTGATATGTCTACTTTAAAAATGAAAGTAGACAGTTCGAACTTGTAAGCTTATATAACATACTCAATTTTGAAATTGACATATATCAAGATCAACTTCCGTTTATACCTCTAAGTGCAATGTTATCATATTATTTAAAAAATAAAATTTATCGGTATAAAATATTATTTTAATTATTTAATAAAAAATATTAGAATTCGTTTTATTTTTCTAAGTTAATGTTTATTTGTTAAAATAAAAATTAAATTCACTTTTATTTTCAACGTAATAAAATAAATAAATAAATTATTTTTTTATTTATAGATGAATAATAATACATTAAACATTCAGTAAGAATGAATAAAATTTTCAATAAAATAATAGCTAAAAGATATAATTTGTGACATTATTATTATTATTTAAATATGTTAAATTCATACCCTTTAAAAAATATTAGTTTAAATATTTTATACTTAAATTTAGTTTTATTAAACTAAAAATTAATGCATATTTATACATAATCTCAACATTTAAAAGTGCAGGGACGTAACATTAAAAAATTAAAAGTGCAGGGATCTAAAATTAAGAAAACTGAAAATGCATTAACGGCGTCAACATTCGCGTTAACAGAGGGACCACGAGATGATGAAAGTTAAAGTGCAGGGATTTAATGATGGATATTTTAGTGCAGGGACCTTATGTGCAAAAACAAAAAAGTGCAGGGACACACAGATGTATTAAGCCTTTTTAATATTGAACTAATATAGAAACAATTTTTATAGAAGTGTATTTTCTGGAATTTTTTAAAAACTTCACGAATTACAAAGACATTAACAAATTCTTTCTTCGATTCAACAAGACCCAAAATAGAAATCTTACTAGATGAAATAAAATTCTCGGTAGAACGATGCTTTCTAGAATTACTTAAATCACCATGATAATTCCAAGACAAGTAATTAAATAGCAAAGACATTAAAAATTAATGAATAACATGGATCTCTTTGCAGAAATATTTGTCCCGCCTCCTTGCTTATATTTTGAGATAACAAATTAATAATCTCTTCTTTGTGAGGAGGTGCAAATACTCCCAATTGTAGCCCGACTTTCCACAATTTTTTACTTCACTATTTCTCATAAAATCAACCGACGACGAAATCATTCACTCATTTTCTACAATTTTTCCGCGCGAAAAACCCGTCATTAAAAACTTGGTGTGAAAACTAATAAATTCATCCTAACATGATACATCACCTGAAATGGTTTGCGAAGTTCCTAGATCATGATCAATAATCTTCTTTGATCCTTTTCATTTAGTAATATAGCTCAAATTTAGATATTGGAATGCGACTTTTGAATTTATAGAATTTGCAGAACTCAAAAAATCATCAGCTGAAGCAGCTTTCTCTGCCGGAGAAAAAAGTTATCAGTTCATAAACTCATAAAAAATGGACTGAAAATCTGAGAATTCAGCTTCATACATATATTTATATTTTTACAAAAACTGTTCTACTTATATATAGAACAGGTTACAACCATATAGGGACATAATTCCCTAAATTTAGGAGAACAAGTTGACTATACTACAACTACTCTCCTAAAATCCATAACTAATACAAAAAGGCAAAATATTTCTAGAACATCATTATCTAAAGCAAAACATATCAGATTATCAAAGCAAAGTATTATGTCTTCTAACACTCCTCCTTAAGACTTTGTTTTGATACTCCAAGCATAGCTCTTAGGTATTCAAACCTTGATCTTGGAAGTGCTTTGGTCATGACATCTGCCAACTGCTCTTCTGAATTACAAAACTTCAGTTCAACTTCACCATTCTTCTCTGCTTGTCTCACAGCATGATACTTCACATTGATGTGCTTTGTCCTTCCATGTTGCACTGGATTTTTGGCCATTGCAATTGTGGATTTATTATCGCAAAAGATGACAGTAGCTTCACTTTGTTCAACCTCCAAATCTTTCAATATTTTTCTGAGCCAAAGAGCTTGATTTGCAGCAGCAGCCACTGCAATATACTCAGCCTCTGCAGATGACTGCGCAACGGTTTCTTGCTTCTTGGAATGCCAACAAAACACACCTGAACCAAACGAAAAAACATAGCCAGATGTACTCTTCATGTCATCTACGCTCCCAGCCCAATCGCTATCTGAAAACCCTTGCAACTTTCCATTTTCTGATTTGCGAAAACAAACACCATAATCAGTAGTACCTTGCACATACCTTAGAACCCTTTTGGCAGCTCCAAAATGAGTTTGAGTTGGAGCCTGCATAAATCTCGAAAGCACACTTGCAGCGTACATCAAATCAGGTCTTGTAGAAGTTAGATACAACAAACTCCCAATCAAACTTCTATACATGGTCGAATCAACTTTGCGATCACCATCAAATTTGGAGAGTTTTTCATTGTGCACAAGCGGAGTAGGAGCAGCTTTACATTTATCCATTTTAAATTTCCTTAGGATGTCGTAAGCATATTTCTTTTGAGAAATGAAAATCTCACTTCTGCCTTGGTGCACTTCCATTCCCAAAAAGTATTTCATTGCTCCTAAGTCTGACATTTCAAATTCCCTCTTCATTTCCATCTTGAACTGATTGATCAAGTCAGAATTGCTTCCTGTCACCAGCAAATCATCTACATAGAGTGACACTATGAGTTGCTGACCATCTTCAAGCTTCTTTACATATAATGTTGCTTCATTTTCACTCCTTTCGAAGCCACGAGAAATAAGGTGAGCATCGATTTTACTATACCAGGCTCTTGGAGCCTGTTTAAGGCCATAAAGTGCCTTATTCAGTTTGTAAACATGATCTTCTTTTCCTGAAACTACATACCCATCTGGTTGCTCAACATAAATTTCTTCATTTAAATTTCCATTCAAGAAAGCAAATTTCACATCCAAGTGATACACTTTCCATTCAAACTGAGCAGCCAACGCAAGCAAGAGTCTAATAGTGTCATGTCTCGCCACCGGTGCAAATGTGTCACCGAAATCCACTCCGGGAAGCTGGGCATACCCTTTCACGACGAGTCTTGCCTTATGCTTGTGTATAGAACCATCAGGATTCAGTTTTGTTCTATAAACCCACTTGACTCCTATTACATGCTTTCCTTCTGGCCTTTCAACCAATTTCCAGGTTGCATTCTTTTCTATCATAGCAACTTCTTCATTCATGGCTTGAACCCACACATCAAACTTTGCCGCATCCGCATACGAGACAGGTTCCATTACAGCCAGACTGCATTTGTCATATATTTCAGAGAGCGACTTAGTTTTGATGATTGGTTCATCATCGCTGTCAGAACTTCCTCCACCTTCATGAAATGGGAACTCTGAAATTTGTTTTCCAAGGTCCTTTGATCCATTGGACTGTCCATGCTCACTAATATCAGCTGACTTCACAATTTCATTTTTGTTCCAATCCCAAAATGCAGCTTCATCTACCTTGATATCTCTGCCTATGATGATTTTTTTGGACTGAATATTATAAACTCGGTAGCCTTTTGAATTTTGCGAATACCCCAGAAAGATTCCAGCATCAGCCTTCTGATCAAGTTTGCTCCTCCTCTCTGCAGGAATATGAGTGAAGCAAATTGAACCGAATATCTTCAAGTGACTAATGGTTGGCTTTACACCTGTCCATACTTGAAATGGGGTCTGATTCTCAATAGCCTTCGTAGGAAGTCTATTCAAGAGATACACAGCAGTATACGTAGCTTCAGCCCAAAAATTTTGAGGCAAATTTTTTTCCAGCAGTAAACACCTTGCCATTTCGACTACCGTTCTGTTTTTTCTCTCAGCTACACCATTTTGCTGAGGCGTGTAGCTGACCGTAAGTTGACGCTCAATGCCAACATCGTCGCAGAAAGTGTTGAAATCCGATGAGACATATTCTTTCCCATTGTCCGTTCTTAGTTTCTTCAAAGCACATCCACTTTGCTTCTCAACTAGAGCTTTAAATTTCTTAAACACCGAAAATACTTCAGATTTGAACTTCAAGAAGTAAATCCATGTCATTCTAGAGAAGTCGTCAATAAAAAGAATGAAATACCTGCTACCATTTAAACTTTCGTTTCTCATCGGGCCGCAAACATCTGAATGGACGAGCTCTAGCTTCGCCTTAGCTCTTTGAGCTTGATTTTTCGGAAAGGAAAGCTTATGCATTTTCCCCTTTTGGCAAGAGACACACACATCCTCACAAATTACAATCTCAGGTAGATCTCTAGCCATGCCTTTGACATACATATTTCTTAGAGAATTCAAATTCACATGACCATACCGTTTATGCCATAACCATGTCTCATCCAATTTCACAACATAAGCACAATCATCAACATCATACCAGTTTAGCAAAAAACTCTTGTTTATCATTTTTACTTCAGCAATTTCTTTTTCGTGAGAATCATAAATATGACACAAGTTGTTTTTAAAGAAAACAGCATAGCCTTCCTCCATTAACTGAGGCACACTTAGCAAATTTTGACTCAACTTGGGTATAAATAACACATCATGAATAACACGTGTACCTCTTTTTGTTTGCACCTGAATTGAACCCTTTCCATGAGCTTGCAATGTATCTCCATTTCCAATTCTGACTTTTGTTTTGACAGATTTGTCCAAGTGATGAAAATATGCTGCCTTCATCGCCATATGACTCGTGCACCCACTATCAATGAGCCACGAATTGTTATCCTTCACACCTTCTACTGAAGAAGCCATAAACAACTGCTCTCCATCTTCTTCTTGTTCATTTGAACAATTTGCTTGTTGTTGAGAAGGCTGCTCCTTTGGTTGACTTTGCTTGGCTCTGCAATTTCTTTCAATATGGCCAAACTTCTTGCAAAATCTACATTGCACTTGTGGCTTTCCTTTGAACCAACAATCCTTTTCTAAATGATTGGTTCTTTTGCAAGATGGACATGTGGAAAATTTGCCCTTCTTCTCATAATCTTTTGAGCCTTCACCTTGCTTGCCTTTTCCTTTGTAGCTTCCTTCCTTTTTATAGTTTTTTTCTTGCTTCCATGGATGTCTAGCAGGGAAAGCTCCTTCAGCTGTACTTTCTGTTCTTAAGCTAGATCTTTGCTCTTGAGCTTGAAGTTTACTGATTAGCTCGGCAATCGTCAACTTTTTTAAGTCACAAGATTCTTCAATTGCTGAAATCTTGGACTCGAACTTATCCGGAAGACTTATAAGGATCTTTTCAACAACCTTATAATCCTCAAACTTTTCTCCAAGAAGCCTCACTTGATTTACAATCTCCATTACTTTGTTTGAATAATCTCTGACTGATTCGTTGTCTCCCATCCGTAGCATCTCAAATCTTCTCTTTAGATTCAGCAACTTTACAACTTTAACTCTCTCATTTCCTTCAAATTCACTTTGCAGCTTATCCCAAGCCTTCTTCGGAGTATCACAGTCCATAATCGACGTGAAAATCGCATCCGATAGTGCTGAATAAATACATGTGAGAGCTCTATCCTTCCTTGCTGCTTCTTCTTCATAAACCTTGATCTGATGTATTGTTGGATTTTCTGGTAAAGGAGCTGGTTCCTTTCCAGATTCAACCACATTCCATAAACTTAAAGCCCTCAAGTAAGACTTCATCTTGACTGACCAGATCTGGTAATTTTCTCCTGTGAAGATAGGAGCTTGTGGTGCTTGAAAGCTACCTGAAGCCATTTAAATCTAACCCTTGGTGTTTACCCTTCAAAGAACTCACTAATCACTCAGCAAAGAAAGATTCACTCAACCCTCAAGAACTTCAATTCTAACAGGTCCCTCAAGAATGAAGCTCTGATACCATTTATCAGTTCATAAACTCATAAAAAATGGACTGAAAATCTGAGAATTCAGCTTCATACATATATTTATATTTTTACAAAAACTGTTCTACTTATATATAGAACAGGTTACAGCCATATAGGGACATAATTCCCTAAATTTAGGAGAACAAGTTGACTATACTACAACTACTCTCCTAAAATCCATAACTAATACAAAAAGGCAAAATATTTCTAGAACATCATTATCTAAAGCAAAACATATCAGATTATCAAAGCAAAGTATTATGTCTTCTAACAAAAGTGTAACCGGAGAAAAATACTCTTCGAATTCAAAATCTGGTTGTGTTTTAGATTTAGAAATACTATCTGATTGCTCACTCTGTTGTCGCTGAACTTTATAAGAAAAAGAAAGAAGACTTTTGATGAAATTAAAGAATAGGCATACCTATTTATATTGTTTAAGGAGTTAGACAGGCTTCCATCAAAACCTGTGAATTTCATTCCGCAGTTTATTCTCCACATACAAATTAGAGTGTAATCCGTCTTTATTTGATTACACGAACTTAATAAAATACTAGCTCATTAACAAAGCCTAAAAATAAATCGAAATTAAAAATTCCAATAGCGTTTGGCTTAGGGTTGGAGTAAGGGTGAGAGGGAGGCATCGTGATTTTATAAGTTTTGTTTTAATAATGGAAACAAATGAAGAAGTATATCATTTGATTTTAAATAAGGAAGATGAAAGTACGAATTGTGACAAGTCTTTTTATTTTAGGACTCAAGTTTGAACACGAAAAAAATGCTTATTGTACACACAAACATGTTTGGTATCAAATAAATCAGAATCCAAAGAGAGATACAATTCTAGTTAAAAAAAAAAAATTAGTGTACCAAAATGGAACAAGAAATACTATTCTATCCCATTTTTTTAGTAATTGAGACATTGCCACAAGAGGAAGAGCATTCAATTTAAACTTTGAAATTGCAAGCTTCTTGAAGGCAGTCTTTTTTTTTTTTTTTTTTGAATACGGCAGTCTTTTATTTTGCTTGTAGTAATCTGACTTTATTTATTCCTGTATGGATATTTTTTTAAAATTGCTTGTTTTTATATTCCTTTTAAATTGTAACTTTTAGTAATGCCGTTTTGTGCGTAAATTTTTTTAGTTTGGAATTTTTACCACTTGTGGCTTTTTGATATATTTCATTAATAAAAAAAAGTATCAATTTTCTATCGATTCTGGTATATATACACCGAGTATAGACAATAATTTCTTATTGATCATGTTTAAGATTTTACCTTTTTTTTACAATCAAGTACCTCATTAAATCCAGCTTTTAACTGTTTAAAACTAACAAATTGAAAAATTCTATATGTATCATGCATAAGCTGCTTGGAAATAAAAGAACAAAGAACTGAGGAAAAATAGTTAATAAAAAAAAGTAATTATGTCATTAATTTCTCCGGGCTTTAGTGACCACGACCTCTAGGGCTAGGACCCGATGCTAAACGTTCAAGCCAACATGCCATGCTGCTCTTTGCCTTCTCATAAGCCGACGAGTACGTCACCAAATGATTTGCACTCGCAAAGTCCTCCGGTGACACCCTACTCGCTTCCACACGGACTTGACTTGAAATATTCAATACAATTAAGAAAATAGCAAAAATAGTAATAACATTTCTCAAACTCCTCATCTTCTTTTCAAGAGAATTGCACTTTTATAATAAATAAATAAATTTTAAAACTCTGTGAAGTGATATGAAAGATTTAGTTACATGATATTGGTTGTTGTTGAGTATGATGTATTTATAGTGATACAGCTGCTCAAACTCTTTGAATTTAATTAATTAATTGGAGACTATAGATTGCGTGTTGACCAAAGTTTTTTTGATTTAGTCGTGAATGCTGAATGAGTGTACAATTTCTTTACCCTTGTGCCAAGTAAGGTGGAAACCTTGGATTTTATGTTTGATCGCCTCCAAATGGATATTTTTGTTGCATTTTTATTTGGACAGCTAGACAAATTACATATATTAATTAAATAGTATATTTTTAAATAATAATTTAGAGAGTGCATTCGTACAAAAATATTCTGTGAATCTCCATCAGCTGTATTAAAAAAAATCTTTCATCAAATTAAAAATTTAATTTAATAAACTATTAGAGCGTTTTTTTTATAATATGTTTTTGTATGAACGTACTCTGTAGATCACTATACTAGAGATTTGTTTTATTCTTTTACTAATGGTTTTATTTTTTTCCTCATTTGTTATATAATATTTAGACTTACAGTTTCTTTATGCCCATCTATAAAAAAAAATTAGAAAAATTTAAAATTTAAATATAAGGTGTTTCAAAATTTAAATAATTATTTTTAATTATTAAATATTTTATTTACTAATTATATGAGATCATATAGTGACTTGTATGAATTTACACCATTTCGTTTCTTTTAAATTTATTTAAAAGATACTATAAAATTTAAAAAATATGCTCATATTTTAAAAACTTTACACTTTTGACTTTATTTCAACTTTTATTTATAAAAATGCTATTTTTAAAAAACAGCAAGAGAACGCACTGGAGTTTCGCTAAGAAATTTTTCGGTTGCCAGAATTTGGCCAAAACAATTTTGGCCAGCGGTGGTTAACAGTGCGGTCAATAGAAATTAGCAACGCTGTTGACTTTATTGACCTTTTATTTTTGAGTTTATAGGTGTTTTTAAAAAAATTGGTATTTTTAGTGTTTTTTCTATGTATTTTTGTTGTTTAATTGGTTATTGTTTTTGTAGTTTTTGGATAGTCTTTTAGGTGTTTGTTTTATTTTTTTTGTATGTTGCAATGACTTTTTAAGTGTATTTGTTTTTAAGTATGTTTATAAATAAGTTTTTTCACTATCTCAAAAAATTTCAAAAACTTGCCCGGTATTTAATAATTTATTTTTTGGGTACTTTAACAAAGAAAAACACTTTATACAATATATTTTAGTATTAGTAAGATATATTTATAAAGTATTAATATATTTAATGAAACTTTTTTTGATTTCTATAAAAAAATCAAAAATATTTTTATTACTTAATAAAATTGAATATTTTTATTGTTAGTAATATTTACACTTTATAATAAATAAAATAAAATTGTAGACACCTATTTTTCGGACAGGGAAAAGTGATAAGGGACTGGAGCGTCCAATGAGGATTTTCAGAGAAATTCGTCTGGATAACTAGCTATCAATTTATTTGTTTGAATTCAAGCAGGCGTGATTAGTGCACAACTGCGAACTTGAGGGATAAAAACGTAATTAGTTGTAAATAACCTATAAAAATCGAAAAAGATTGTCGTCTAAATCTAAAAATTTGGACTAATTGTAATATCTTAAAAATTTATAGGCTAATTTGCAAGTTTGAAGAACTAAAATTAATCATACCCAAACTCATAGAATCTCAAAAGCATTTTTTAACACTTTCGGACACCAAAAATAAATTTTAACCACAGTTTACTTAGCCTATAAGAAAAAATACGAATTTCAATTACAAGATAGTAGTTTAGCTTAATCATAATACTAATAGGTAGTTCATTTTCTGCTGTTTTGGTTGTTAACTTTAAAAAATGTTAGTTGCACTCTAGGTGTTCGACGAAATTCTCCATAGAATAATTTTGTTTAAATTTTTGATTTTTCATTGAGTTTGTTATTGTTTTGCAGGCATACAAAAATGGGGTTTGCCGGAAACGTAAAGCTATATTTTTTCCCTCTCCAGTGGGGGAAAAGGGCAAAATAGTCCTTAAAATTTTAATTAATAATAAGATTAACTTTTAATTTTTTGTAAATGATAAGGATAAAATTGAATTTTATAAATGATTGAGTACTAATTTGAATATTAAATTAAATATTAAGCATCTTTTTAAATTTTTTCCATTTTCAAAATGGAGAGTGTCATACACTCACCAAGGTGCGACTGGGAAATGGATAAGCGAGGGCTTTTTTGATCCGAAAATACAAATTTTGGGTCTGTTTGTACTAAAAACAACGAGAATGACTCATTTGATATTCCGTACCAAGTTGAGGGGCTGATTTGGTCCTTTGTTCGTTTCTTATAGCTAGGTAAGCTTCATGACATGGATTATGAAAAATCTGTTCAATATGTTAGACATCGAAAATGAAAGGAAAATTTTATAATTTGAGTCCAATATGGAAATTTGAATTGACCAAACATTTATGGTATTTATTTTTTCTCATATTTTGAATAGAAAGTGTGTGCATGAAAAAGGAAAAACCTTGCAGGTCAAGCGAATGGCAGCTATGAGCTAAGGAGGTTTATTATGAGAATTTCTTATTTTTAATATGAGAGATTGTTTTCATCTATATTATCTATCTATCTATCTATTTATAACTATCTTATATGGAGGAGGAGGGACATGCAAAATTATAATAGTGAGCTTCATTAAAAATATAATTTATAGTTAAAAAAATAAAATAAAAAAATAATAAATTTAAATCATGTAATATAGTAGAAGTTAAATGTAAACTTAGGCTTAATCCATCTAGAGGCCCCTGCACTTTACACTTTTTTTTCCGTAGGTCCTTATACTTTATTTTTGTATTATCTGGTCCTTATACTTATCTATTTTTTATTTTCAGGTCCTTTTTGAGTTTTTTCCAGTCCCTCTAGTTACAAATGTTTTTTCCTCCAGTCCCTATACTTACGATCTTTTTTTCCTCCAGTCACACAAAATGACTGAAAAAAACTCAAAAAAGACCTGAAAAATAAAAATAGGTAAATAGAGAGATCAGATAATACAAAAATGAAGTATAAGGACTTACGAAAAAAAAAAGTGTAAAGTACAGGGGTCGCTGGATGGGTTTGGCCGTAAACCTATTACTAAAGTAGAAGCATTCAGGCTAAAAAAAAAGTTATAAGTCTAATCTTATCTATATATCAAAATATAAAAAATTAAATAACCACATGATTACTATTTAAACAATCAGCATTATTTGTAGAAAAATTTAACGTTCGGTATATAGAACTAATTCCTTATGTTTTACACTAAGTACACCACTACAAACTAATCTCCGTAAATAAAGAATTGTATTTTAATATAACTTCTATTGGAAGCATGTGGAAATCTTGAACATAATTTTTTTGCTTCATTACAAATATTTTGTTTTGTTTTTCTCCACTCTAAATGTCAATAGCATAATTATAATATCAATTTTTAATAATTTAAAAATAATAAAAATAGATAAAATTAAGTGTATGTCTGATTCAAAATCGTGCCAACTTAAATAATTATAAAATTCTATTTAAATTAAATATCCATTAATTTTCTTATTTTAGTCAAATTATTATTTAATAATGTTTTGATTAAATCAAGCGCAATTCCATCGGTTGGGTTGGGAGAGGGGGGGGGGGGGGGGTGCACTGTTTGTTAATTAGGTTGTTTTTTTATTTTATTTTTAAAAAAAATTGTTTTTTTTATTTGGAGCCACATCAATCAGAATTTCAAAAATACATCTACTATGAATAACAATTTGAATTTATAAAAATGAATTTAAATATAATTAAATATAAAGGATCATACTAATAACACACATGTTTTGTAATTTTAATTTTTATTTCAATAGAAAATAATTAAATTAATAATAATAATTAATAGTTGATTCTTATTTAATATCTATAATATATGTGCTACATTTTAAATTTAATTTGTACAAAATATTGCATAATTATTTATTAAAATTCAATAAGTTTATATTTAATTAAATTAATATCACAAACATACTACGATTTCAATTGAAAAATTATTTTATAGTAATATAAAAAATTTAACGGGTCATATGAATAATAACGGGTCAAATTATAAACTAAACTATCTCATTTTATATTTTACTTATAATTGAATATAGAACAGGTCATATAAATGTCGCTCACTTGCATAGTACGTGGCGAAACGCTAGTACTATATATAAAAACACGAATGGGGGGACAAGCACTTTTACGTTATTGTCCTTTTCACTTATAAACTTTAATTATTAATAAAAACTATTAAGATAATTATTAAAATTAGAGTACTAATCAAAACAAAATACTATGTTAAAATAAGTTAGAATATTAACTAAAATAAAATAGGGACGATGACAAAAGTACCTAAAATTTTAAAAATATTTACAAAAGTACGTATAAACTTTTTTTATTTATAAAAATACGACTAATTTAAAATTAATTACAAAAGTACCAAAAAATAAAAATTAATTACAAAAGTACGATTTGTATAGTGTCGGTATAGTTATGGTATACTTTTGGAATATTAAAACTATAAATCAGATAATTTAAAAATAATATTTGGTTTATTTTTAGTATAATTTCAGCATATTTTTGGTATATCGATTATAAATTTTTATATATATTTTCTAGTTGATAATATGTATATTTTTTTATATGTATTTTTCATTATTGTTGGTAATGAACTAGAGAATTTGTATATTGTTGGTATAATTTTAGTATATTGTTGGGTTAATATTTAGTATGCGATGTGGTGTAATGTTGATGTAATAATAAAATTTCAGTATATTTTGATGTGTACACTCTTGGTATACTGTTGGTATAATTTTGATATATTATTAATTTAATTTATAGTATACGATTTGATGTAATTTTGGTAAATTTTTATTTAATATTAATAAAATCTCAGTATGTATAATGCTAGTATAATTTTGGTATAATGTTGATATAATGTTGATATAATGTTAGTTTATTAGTATACTAACATTATACCCACAGTATACACCGTATGTTTGATATATTTTTTTTTATTTTTTTTGTACTTTTGTAAATGAAAAAAGTCAACATATAGTTTTATAATTTTTTTTATTTTTTTTGGTAAATGGGGTAATTTCCTTAATAAACTACTATGTTGAAGTAATTGTATAGAGTACTAATTAAAATATATTACTTTGACTATTTAATTGTTACTATTTTAATCATTTTTATTCGTATAGAATTTTTAAATAAGGTAAACTATTTCAATGCACTACTATTTTAATATTTACTTAATGTCTTCTATTAAATTTTCTATAATTATAAAATTGTGAGTACAAATTAATTTTTTTAAAACAGTCATCTAAAGTATTTAATAAGATAAATTATTCCAAATTAACTATTATTTTAATTTTTATTTGATAATTTGACGAGTCACACTACAAGCCACGTGTGAAACACGTAAAGCGACACAAGTATAAATAAATGAGTTAATTTCATAAAAGTCACGATCATTACACACAATTTTATTTTAAATACGATCATTAAAAGAGAGAAAGAAAAAAAAGAATATAAATAGGCGTGGAGTGGAATGGGGAGAAAGAAAAGGTAAAAGTGTGATTTGGTCTTTAATTTTTTTTAATTAGTTTCAGTTAGTAATTAATAAATATTATTAATTAGTTTAAATGAAAATAAAATAATTTATAAATACCGAGCGAATAATTTTAGTGTCAATATTCGTAAAATAATTTGATAAAGCTACTGTTAAATTTTTATGAATTTGGACATAGTAATTTTAGTCAAGCGGGACTGGATTTGTACCTAATAAATCTTCTGGGATTTATTAAAAATAAGTCGGATGCGAATAAAAATTATATTTTTATTTTATTGGATTTTAGAGTAAAGTTTCGCGAAATTTGGATTTTGTCTCCATTTGGACTACGGACGACTAATTTAAATTAGAGTTAAAGTGCGTGATTGAGCAAGTACCAAATGGTATTTTCCCATATAAATTGCCTATAAATAGAGGGGGGGGGGAAGTCACCTCTGTTTCTTAATTTGAGGTGCTTGCTAGCTTAGGAATAGCAAGCAGATGCGAGACGTAACGGTTCCGTCGCGGCGCGATCTATTTCGCGATTTTGACTCCAATTTCTTCGATAATCCGCACGTATTCGAGGTAATAACCGCTAATTTAAATTTGGTTATTTATAAATTGGATTATAATTAATATTATAACGTCGACCGTATCAAATCGATCGAATCCGAATCGGTTTAACATTTCGATTGAGAAATTGGATTGTTTGAATTGTGTGTTAATATTTAAAGCGGAAAAATAGATCGGAACCATGTCGGTTTGGCCCGAGGAGTTATCCCTGGGATCTGCACATGCACAGCCTAACTGTGCGGTCGCACAACATAAGAAAAGGCCGTGCGGGCGCACAACCTTGATTTCTTTAAATTTTAGAGTAATGATGAAGCCTACAGTTGCTCGTTCATATGATGTCTTGCCTAATTGGCATGTTATTTTCAATTGTTTCAATATGCATACATAATAAAATCGAGCTATTTTACCAGTCCATTCAATAACTGGTATAAGGAAGTGAACACTTCCAGAGATAATCTTTTTTTCTGTAGGTTTTACCCTTGATAAATCTAACTGTCTCAAAAAAGACAGCGGACTGCCAGTGGGTTCCTGCCCATTGGCTAAAAATGATTTGGTCATAAAAAGTTTTACGAAGGGGGGGGGGGGGGGGGGGGCGGGGCACATGAAAAAACGGACCGTCTAGCCTGTATAGGACATCACCAACGAAGTCCACTTCTCAAAAGCCGCCCAACAGCCTATCTTGGAGCGGAACGGTCTAAGTAGTGAGCCGCAACACTCGCTAGAAGTCTTCCTCTGGAGCATCGGTCAATGATCGAGTAGTACAGTCACATAAAAAATAGTCAATTAAAAAATATGCAAGGACTAATTTATAACAGAGGTACGACCACTTGGAATAGGAAATATCTCAGTTTTACCAATTATTGAATGAACCGGCTAAATATATCTTTTATAATATATGCATATCGTAATCATTGACTAGCACATATTCCTAATAAGGGCAGAGAAAGGATCATGAATCTTTTAAGCATAAATATTTCAGACAATGGATCAAAAAAAATCAAAAAACTTTTTCAAATTCAAAATTTCCTCATGCATGTTCTAATTGTGCCAAGTAAATTGTTGAATACTAAACATACAATGTACTAACATAAAAAATCTTTGTCAAAATAAAGCAACACAAAAAAGATAAATGTCTACTCATCAGAGTTCCAGTCCTGCACTAAGGTCTCAAAATCCCCATATCATCAGCATCGCGCCTAACCTGCGTACCACCAGAAGAAAAGGTGAAGTCTCCACGACCCACACGGACAACACGGGTTTTGAGGCCACGACCGCTGACATAGAAGTCACCACCTCCGCCGCTAGGGAATCCATGAGGAACATCAGCCTCACTATCAAGAGGACCCATTTCAGCCCGACTTAGTTGATCTCCAATATCATCAATGCAAAACTACATAAGAAATGAGAGAGCAGTCAGAGCTATAATTTCATACATACATACATGCATATACGATAGAATATATCTTCAACAAATTGTATTTTTACCCTCATGTATGCAGAGACAACACATAGTTGATCATGCCAGTAGTAAGCAGCATCATCCAACTGAATGACCTCAGACACTAGTACCTGAAAACCAGAAAAGGATACTCAGCCAAAAGGGAAATAGATCCTCAAAACAAAGACAAGCATAAAAAAACACTCACATGAGTACAATCAGAAGGTGAAATGGAGTGCGTTAGATAGGAAAGAGGAACATAATCATGTATGGCCCCACGCGCGTTATCATAACGAGTTCCGACATCTATCTCAAGGAACTGGAAACCATGTCAGTAGAAGCAGCCCGCCCACCAGTAGGGACTCGTATAGGGGACCCAGGAATGTCTATCCTAGCACGGACAACACGAGTCTCGCGCCTGGCTCCTCCTTGAGAGGAAAGTAGAAAGAAAACTCAAGCAGATATAAAAATCCGGAAAGATGAACCATAAACTTAATGCATACATGCGACCTTGTAGCCACCCGCTGAGCCTCAACACCCGGAGCAACATGCACCTCGACCAAAGGCAACCTCCCCAGAATACGAAGCCTCACAAGTTCATCCATGTAAGTCAGCTGAGGGGTAGATACCAGATCTGTAGCCGGATAACCGCTTAGATCCAGTCGGAGAGTAGGCAACATAACATCCCTACCGCGCATCATCGACAAAGGAGTTCTGCTCGAAACCATACGTCCACGAGGACCAATCCACCAGTGGAACATGCACTCCCCAAGAAACCAAGACCAAATATTCGGTCCATGTATTGGATAACGCATGCTCGACCTATCTGTAGCTCTCTGTAACCACTGAGGCAAACACTATCCAGGAGGAGTGTCCCACGTCGTGTTCACCTGTAAGTAGTAACATGGATTAACATCACAATCTAGACACGAAATAATTCTAGGACGGAATTTGATACGCACATCGATCCATGCCAGCTCGTTCATCCGGCCCCGACATTCGGCCCCCTGACTATGCGTAAAAGTACGAGCAAAATCCGAGAATCTCAACAGAAGGATCCCCAATCCCGGAAGAGTGCTAAATCTAGTAAAGATGCCCATTTGAATGGCCTAGATATGAAAAAGAAAATTGGATAAGACGACAAGAATAAAAATACGATTCAAAGAAAATAAGGGTCAGTAAAAGAACTCAAATGTATGGCGGGCCACATCCCAAAACGTAGAGATGTCCCACAAACAACTTGATCCATGCTAGTATACAGATAAGCCAGAGCAGCGGATCCCCAGTCATAAGTCATAACCTGATCTAAGTCCTCCAATGCCGACAATACAAAAAGAGGCAAAGTCGAACCAGAGCTACAAAACAGTGTGGTCCGTTATAGATAGCAGATAAAAGCTCGGGCATTTAAGTCAACATCGTCACTGGTCGTCGAAGCATAATCCCGATAACGGTCCTACAATTCAGTATGTTGAAAACCACGACCTTTCATCTCTGGTACAAAACCTAGCATTTTGGAGATGTACGCATCTCTCTGAGAATAGGTCGCTAAACCACCATCAAAAGGCACATGCGGGCCCCAAAAAGCTATCCCCGTGATAAGCAAAAAGTCCAAAGGAGTCACAATTAACTCCCCAACTGGCAAGTGAAATTTATGAGTGGTACATCCATCCACTGCTCCATCAGCGCGTGCAACGAAGGATTGCCGCACACCCTCGTTTTGGTAAATAATGAACCAGCAAGACGACCAAAGCCTGTGGCATCTACCCGAGACTGAACATCAGGTGGAAAAGAACTATACCAAATATGCGCATCAACAAAGTTCCTAGAAGTACGGAACGATTCCCTACCCTGAAAACATGAAAAGGACCAAAACCGGAGCCAGACTCGTCATAAAACAAACCGGAAAAGCGAAAGGGCCATCAGAAAATGAACGCCAAAGGAGAACTAGCACCGTCATCACGGTGCCAGTCACATTGACGGCGGCGCCAATCCACAGTGGCGGAGGATCCACTTCTTTTTCACCATCAAACTTTTTTTTTCGGGGACTAACCCCACTTTATTATCAGATTTTGAGTATATTTAGACATATTTCAAACATACACGCAATTTAAACGTCTATCTAAGAGATAAAGCACGTGAAAGCATACCTCAGAATAAGAAACATAGCATAATTGTTGGTCTAAACGCAGCAGAAGTGGGACCTCCTCGCCCGCCTCAAGTAGCAAAGCATACAAGATAGATTGTCGGGCTGTCTCCCTACACAGATCCTTAAACCTTCAGGGTGGTGCCATATTCCGAAATAAAAGGTAAACAGACAAATTCATCGAAATGTAAGAAAAGAAAGAAAAATGAAAGTGAAAGATTGAGAGAGAATATTCTCTTAAAAGGCACAAGGCCACTAAAGGATAAACAAATTACACTCTATTCAAAATTTACCAAGATATTGTCTGCAACAATTCAAAAAACTTCAGACGATTACGCTAGTTGTGGGATAATTACGGAACCCGGGAACCTATGCAATAGGTTGGCCCTTGGGACGGCCAAGGGGATGCTTTTTTCTCTACAAATCTAAGAGGCTCCGAACAAGATAATATACGGGCACCTACACAATAAGGTGGCTCTTGGGATGTCCACGGGAATGTTGTCCTTTCTTCAAATCTAAAAAGTAACGGACATGATAATTACCTTAGGTCCAAGCCATTGGATCACTCTCAACACAGCTGAGAGTTTATAGCTACATTCCATAAGGAAAACAACATGCATTTCTAATGGATGACCTTCAAAACAGCTGAAAAGGCCTACTCCCGGCTAGTTGCGGAGTAGACCAGAACTAGGGGGCAAGAGGTTAGAGCCATGCACCACGACATATAGTGCTCAAAATAGGGCATTACCAAACCACCAGCGAGCGAGTACCTCCGATGGTGAACAATATCCTTGTTGGTTGTCTAACAGCGAGTTACATAAAAATCCAAAGAGATTATAGTCTAGTCTAGAAATTGGACTAATTGCAATATCTTAATAGTTTATTAGCCAATTTGCAAGTTTTACAGACTAAAATTGACCATACTTAAACCCATAGGGTCCTAGGAGACTTTTTAAACAGTTTCGGGCATAAAATATGACTTTTAGGCATGTTTTTCTTAGCCAACAAGCATTACCACGGGATTAACTCTTTTTAATGTAGTTTTTCCTAATCCAAACTCTATTATTAATTATCTCATAAACATTAATTATTAATTAAAAATGTAGAATGGTAATTTAACTTTAACCTGACCCTAGAAATCTTAGGTCATCCCTAACCACTATATAAACAGTTATTAGCTAGCTTAACTAAAGACCGACAATTTGAATGAAAATTAGAAACTAGAACAGAATAGAAAACTTAGGGAAAAAAACCTAATTTTCTGCTCCACCTCTGCACACACAAAAAAATTAGTCAATTTTAGTCATAAGATCTAAGCTAGAACGTTCTAATCAATCAAGTATGAGCTGTACGCGCAGATTTGAAGCTGAATTTCGCATCCAATTCGCTAGTAAACAAGCAAAGGACTCAGAACGGTACTTCTGAGGATCCTCAAAATTTCCCATCACTTTTATGCCATATTAATTGCAATTGTTGAATTTTTGTGTATTTGGATGCATATTAGCTTATTTTATTGATTTTTGCTATAATTGCCAAATTTAGTGTTCTTACTAAAATCATTATACAAAATGAAAAAAAGTATGTTAATATGTTATTTTAATGTATTTTGTATGCCATATTCAGATTTATGTTGATTGCAATTCTTAGAATGTATGCTAGTGTGTTTGTGCTTATTTACCTCAAGTATGTTCTTGCTTAATTTGCCACAAAATTAGTTGTTTTAATGTCTTAACTGGAGTTTAAACACTTTAAAATAATCTCAATATGTATTATTTGCATTCCATGTTATTTCTTATATGTTTTTGAGTATTTTTACAAGAAAACCCGAGCCATAATGACGAAGCTGATGCCCCTACAAACATTGCGGCTGCCGCCGCCAGAGAACACAGCCAGCGCCGGAAGTGCACATTGCTGCCACCGGAACAGTGAGTGGCGTCATCCCTCTTCTTCTGACCTCCTCTAGACCCGATTCCAGATCATTCTAGATTCGATCCAACCCTATTTTCGTATTTCGGGCTCGTTTGAGCTCAAAATTAGGCTCGGTTTAAACCGAGATGTATTGTTTTAGTTGTAGGATAATGTTTTATGTTGTAATGGGCATGTCCCTCTATAATATGCCGAACCAACCGGGCCCTGAAGACCAGATCCTACACGACCAACAACTTTCACACCCGACTCTGAGCCCACCCGAACGGGGAATCGAGTCCGGATTGAACCACTAGATTTGTATCGACAAGACGGACAACTTTCGTGTTTAGCTTGAGAACCAGTTCATACCACATCAAAGGTCAAAACGCATTGAGTTCCAAACACTCCGCTCTACAAGGTTTAAAAGTATTTATAACCTTGTATGTATATCAACTGCCCATGTGTATGCTTGCAATGTTTAAACGCTTTCCAATGATCCAATCCAATATTAACAGGTAAAAGTACTAATCACATTAATTAGATAAATCAAATCAAAACAAGCAAATGACATAGAAATCTTAGGACTACCATGAGAAAATAGTTAAAGGTTGTATTGGCATTTAAGATGACTAACAATAAAATCAATCAAACCTAGAAATCCGATTTTAGGCTTTGTACATATAATCGATCCAGACCAGCCAGTCCTTTGTTATTTGTTAGAAACCTCTAAGGTTAGATGAATGCATAGGAGTATTTGCTACTTGCCATAATTGAGTCATATGAGAGTTTAAATTCGGTCCCTTTATTGCTTTCATTTGTGTCTAAATTACCGCAATTTATACTGTGAACTACATGAATGTTGAGATGAGATAAAACGAATACATCTAGTAAAAGGAAACGTAACTGATAAGCTGAGTACAAGAGTTTCGGTAGACTGTCCATGAACCCAATCTTTTGATCAGGCGTACGATAATCTCGCCCATAAGCGAGTGAGGCTATCCAGTCGGTATAAAAGACATTCCTAGCTAAGTTAGATGGCGACTCCATATTTCCTCAAACCTAGTCAAGAATAGAGTCATGCCATAAGTCTTGGTGAGAATCCCGCTCCACTCACACACGAACTTTAGCGTGATTTGTAATTACAACATGAATTTTGAAATTTTGCAAAGTTAGTCTCTAATTGTCAATCCAATCATTTGAGGACCCGTAACAGTACTTATGAGGACCAAATATTAACCTAATCATCTTTTTATTGTCATATGCATTTTATTTTTCAATTTTGTCAACTGAAATGTATGATAAGTTAATTTTGATATAATTGACATAAACTGTCATAACTGTTGTATTGGCCATGATATGCCAATTTTAATCTTATAAACATTTTAAGATGTATTTTTTTACTATTTTATACATGTATTTCAAATATATATGACTCCAAACCTTTAAATATGTGTTTTTCCTATTTTTGCATCAGTATTACATGATTCTCGATTCGCCACTTCTCTTAGCGCTGGTGTCATTTTTTATACCGTCGGTGTTCGTTGCTCATATCCTCTCTAGATCTCTATAATAGTTTTAGGCTTATTTTTGTGTTTCACGGCTCGTTTGAACTCGGAATTGGGCCCTGTTTTGAACCCATGGCATGTAATTAGATGTAGAATTTATTTTTGTAATATTTCGGACTCGGACCCAGCCAAATAAGTCTGCCACATCATTCTAGTGAACTGCCATATCATCGTATGGCTCGAAGCCCAAGCCCGCCAAGACCAGAAACTTCCAAATGTAATTCCATCTTTGTTTGAATTCAGAATAGACCGCAGTTTAAACCAGTAGACCCGTATCGATTAGACGAAGAACTTGTTTGTTATGATCGGATCCAGATTTTGATCAGATAGACAAACTAACAATAGACGACTGCTAGACATTTCAGATCTTCAAGGTTTAAAAGTATTTCTAACCTTAAATGTATATCAACTGAAATGATGTATGTTTAAAATGTTTATCGCTTTCCAAAGCATGTTTAGATCCACAATTTAATAGACTTAATAACATAACCACGTTATTTAGCTCTAAATCCAGCAAATTACCTAAAAATCTTAAGATTGACATGAAAATGTAAATTAGAGGTTGTATAGGCTTTTAAGATTACTAATTAAAATAAATCTCACTTACACATCCGATTTAGATTTTGTGCATGCAAATTGAATAAAATTCACCTCTATTTATTATATGATAGGAACTCTAAAATTAGATACTTGTTTAAGAGTATTTGATACATACTCACATGCTAGTCCATATCTAGTTATATACGTGTCTTATATGTTTTCTAAGTTTCCATTTACTAGCTTTCTAGCATAATTATCCTATGGATTATTTGTATGATTGAGATGAGATATACTGGATATGCCCAGTATATATAAATGTAATTAATAAGTCAAGTACAAGAATTTTGTTAGTGTCCATTGAACCTGTTCTTTTAATTCGATGCACGATGATCTCACACATAAGCGTGTGTGATTGTCTAGTCGGTATAGAAGGTATTTCCTAGATAAACTAGATAGCGACTCCGTTTTTCAAAATCTAATCAGATTCGAAGTTAGTCATAAGACTTGACGAGTGCCCTCGAAACCCGCTACGCTCACATTTATCTTTTCTTATCCATTTAGATTTTTAATTTATGAATATAAAATATAAGGATATAACCATATAAATACATTACATTATTTGGTCAATATTTTGACATTATTATCTCAGTCAAATTTTATTCTCATATGTGAGGGTGTTTTGTAATATAAATAAAAGTTGAAGACACAATTTAATCAAATTAAAGTTGAGGAACGTAATTTTAAAATTGTAATAATGGATTTTGTTACTTATATACTTTTTTTAGAGATTTATTCCGCTAGCCAATGATTTAAGAATAATAATATTTAGAGTTCATGGAGGATCTAATGATGAAAATATAAAAGTACAAGGACTAAATTATGGGTTTTACCTATTTTAAACTACAACGAGAAAAATTCAAAGGATGGTGAATTTCAACATATACAAAAAGAATTAAATCGAATAAAGACACCAAAATGAATAATCTATTTCGGAGAATCATAGAATAAAAGAATTGTATCTTTCATTTACAGTTTTTATATCCCTAAAACTCATGAAGCAGCTGATCACATATTTTCTCTCTACAAACCAAAGAAAAAGAATCAAAAACAAAATATTGTTCATTTCTACTCCTATTCTTGAAATCTAAATATGGCTAATCCATGTTTGATGAACAAACTAGTGACCAGGGCCTCTAGGACTCGGTCCTGAAGCTAGCCGTTCAAGCCAGCAAGCCATACTACTCTTTGCCTTCTCGTACGCTGAAGAATATGTTTCCAAATGATTCGATATGGTAAAACTATCATTCGGTAACACTCTTATAGCCTCCACTTTAATATGGCTCATTAAAGCCATAGAAATAAAGAAAATAACCAAAAGAATTGCTGTTTTCTTGTCGCTCACCATATCATGAAATTAATTAACTTGCTCGAAAGAAAGAAATTAAGAACTAAAAAAACTTATTTCTATTACAACACAAATTTTATTAACTTCCTTGAATCTTGAGTAATGCTTTTTTATTGTGTTTGAAAGGATGTGAAGATGGCCTATATGTATTTATATTAGGAGATGATGAGTCTAATGTGTATGCTTATGCTTGGACATTTGTTTGCTATAATACGTGTTGACCAAGGAAATCTTGACAAGGTCAAGCAGCCTAAATTTAATTGATTTATTTCTAAGCTGAGTATGTGATTTGAGTTTTCTTCTGTTTTGAATATGTTTAATGTTGGACTGACCAATAATTCAAATCAAACAAAACTAAAATTCATAGTGGTTAGGTTAAAATAGCTAGAGAAAACTAGTCTAAATTTTAATTCAAAATTAATGATATTTTTTTTCATGAATATATGTATATTAAAAATTATAAGAAGTAACAAAACCAAAAACTCTATTTTTTCGCACAAAAAGTGGCACAAATATGGCGCACTAAAAACTACGGAATAAAAAAATGGCTGAAAAGGTCACTCGCCAGAGTACATAATATAATAAAGATTTTTAAAAAAATTACAATGTGTATTTAGTTATTATATTCTCATGATTTATGAGAAGAATAAGAAGACGAAGAATGTAAAAGAAAATTGAGATATTCTCATTAATATTTAATCATCGTAAATCACATGCCTAATTATAAACTACCCATGTTAAAAAAAATTCGTTGATATTCTGATCTACGGAAAAAGTTAATTGTATCCTTTTTTAAATTTTCATGTTTCACCTCTATCCTGAAACATGAAATTAACCTTTTTTTATTCAGAAGAAAGTTTAAAATACTCCTTCATTTTCAATTTATCCTATATTCTAGTTAGACGTTAATATTATTAATAGTACAAAAACATATTATTTTTTAAAAAATTCAACTAATAATAATTGTTTAATTTATATTAACTATCAATAGTTTTTTAAAATCAAAACCGTAAAATAAATGCAATTTACATAAAACATAATTTATTTATATTTTTTTAATTTTTTTTCGGTTCTCTCCTCAAATGAAAAGCACGAGCTGCTCCTCTTTCCAGCTCCTCTTCTCAAACGAGGAGGAAGGCTTCCTTCCACTTTTTGCTTGCGAACCGAAAAAAAAATTACAAACAAATTCAATGGTGGGTTCATAAATCGGAGGAGTACGGTGGTGGGTCGGACATATTTTTTAGTTTATTTATTATTTTTTTAATAGAATTTCTAAAAACAATTAATTATTAGGATTTATTTGAACATTTTTAAAGTTGGAGTTTCTGTTTATATTTTTTCAAATAACTCTTCAAATGATATAACTCTTCTATTTAGTTATTTTTAACGTTTTAATCCTCCAATTAATTAAATCGTCAATTGAATCGTTATTCAGAGTAGACATGAAATATGAAAACACATAAAAAGGTATAATTGACATTTTTTCTAAGTCAAAGTATAAACGAAAAATATTTATAAGGTGGTGTTTTTTTAAATAATTAGGTCTAAGTTGCATAGTAAAAGAATAAAGATTTGTGCCATGGATCACTCCTCTATTCATTTAATCTTATAACGGCTATATTCTACATAAAGTTATTAACAAACCCGTTAAGTTTAACAAGTTTGTGACGCAAATAGCATGCTGACAAGCAAACAGCATTCCGACTGATTGTCTCAGTATATTGTTGCGGGAACAACATTATGAACTTGCATATCCTAAAATAAAAAAATAATTTGACAAAAAATAAAATAAAATAAAAAAATAAGAAAACGAGCAATTGGATCTCACATGTGATGTTTTTTAAGGTTTTATATTTTGCCTCTTTTAATCTTCTAACATATTAATGAGTCACCAAAACATGTATAAAAATCATATATGGATGTTCTGCTATCGGAACCTATTTTCCGATCAAAATTTGAAAAGGCTTTAAGTTTTGAAGTATTAGAAGCAGAAAAGAGAAGTCCTTGTCCTGAATACGTTTTCAAATGGCCTAATTACTAAAAAACCACCCACCTTTAATTTTTTTGCGTTTATACCTTGATCTAAGAAAAAATTCAGTTGTACCCTTATTTGAATTTTATGCTTCACCTCTACCCTAGACATTAAATTGACATTTTTTCATTTGGAAAAAAATTTAAAATAATTCTTCATTTTTTACATATATTCTTTTTTTTTTTGGAGGAGAATGACTGGCCAAGGCCAGAAAAAACAAGAACTAACTCATTCTGCACATACGAGGGATGCTAACACCCGCCATATCTTCTGCTAACACACTTGAGACTCCAACTGGTATATTATCATAATAAAACAGGCCCCTATCGTGGGAGAAACCAAGGCTGGCCATGCGATCGGCGCATCTGTTACCCTCTCTATAAAAAACCACCCACCTTTAACATATATTTTAATTAGACATTAAAATTATTATTAGTACAAAAGGACATTTTTCCTCACAAAATTTAATTAATTATAATAATTTTTTATTTAATTTATATCAAATAAATATTTATAATTAAGAAACCATAGAAAATACCTTTCAAACAAAAAAAAAATATTTTTAAAAAAAAAATCAACCATCGGACGGACCACCAGAAGGAGGAGCAACAATTCCTCCTTCTATAGGAGGAGGAGCAGCAACTCCTCCATGGCAGGAGGAACATATGTTCTTCTAAGGAGGACGGCGACGGATTTGATAATTCGGGCGGCGGGTCCGATGGAAAGGTTTTTTTATTTATTTTTTTAAATGAAAAAAATAAATTAAATTTTAAGACCTATTTAAACGTTTTTAAAGATGAATGACTTGTTTGTATTTTTTTGATAGAAAAAAGTATGAAATAACTCTTATATTTAGTTGTTTTCAATAAATCATAATTTTTTGACATTTGGGGTAGAGGTGAAACATAAAAATCCAAATAAGGGTACAACTTAACTTTTTCTTAGGTGAAATAAAAGTTAAAGGTGGGTGGTTTTTAAGTAATTAGGCATTTTCAAATATATAAGAACTATTCAAATTGATGCGTGATGAGTTTAAGTGGGTCAATCCATGGATTAAGATAGTATGCTGTCATGATCCGATTTCCACCCGAAACTCGAGCTGAAACCGGCGCTAGGAAATGAGAGTGGTTGCTCTGAAACCCGTAGCAAGTCTAAAAACCTTTATAATTTTTTCGCAAATCAAGACCATATATCACATATGATATATTTTTAGAAAATACGTACCATTTAAACCTTTTCTCGTTTAACGAAACCACATTTCTGAAAACGGGTTCTTAAAACCTGAATGTATTTCAAGAAATCAGAGCACAAACATCAATCTCAGTTGACGCACCTACTCTGTTTCCAATACAATCCTAAAATGCTAAAAATATAAAATCAGTGTATCTCTCAAACAACTAGTCATAGCATTTTAGAAAACACGCAGCTTTTTAAAACATATATTATATATAGTAGTTCAATCAGAGTTTATTAAAATAAGTTGAACTGCTGTAAACAAAAAGACACTTTCCAATATCCAACTACTTGCAGCTTTAGAGGTATGGTTGACATTCACTTTCAGAATTATTATGGAAGTCCGACCTCGTTCTTCATAACCTGAAAGGTTCAGGAGTATTGGGGGGGGGGGGGGGGAGAACATAAATATTTCTGAGTGAGACAATTTACATTTGAATATTCAAATCGCAAATACATAAAACATTTTTATATGTAAAATATTACCAATTAATCAATCTAGATGAAACCTACAAAGCATACTATTGTATAGGTCTCAACCTATACGACTTGGGCTTTAGACCGTGAACTAAATCACTACCGTCTAATCCGGTTGTCTGGACCGTAACAGTGAAACTGGCATCACAGTGTTACCTATGACCGTAACCTGTTCTTGTCGTCCCAGACTGTTAAGTCAGGGTCGCTAGCACTTCCAACGCTCAATGACTTAACTGACCTATACATCAGACACAAGCTCATATTGAGAAACACTACTGGTGATCACACATTCCTATTGACAACCAATAGGAAACTTATTCCAATGGATCTTTCTTGGTTCAAGTATACTAGTGGAATTTGTTATTTAAAACAGTTTAAATATAAATATTAAAAAGTTAAAACCACAAAGTAAAACTCACAAAACCGATGTTCCCAAAAATTGTATGCTCCTACTATACCACTAGTCAAACACCCTGGTGTTCTGACTTGGTAGATCGACACTCGTCGCATCTAGTTAGAATTCAAATGTCAAAATGTAATTAGAATTCGAATACCTAACTTTAATCATATCGTATAAATGATAGACTTTTAAACAATTCCCGTATATAAACGACTCTTTTAATATCTAAAACTATTAGATATAAACTTATAATC
Source organism: Mercurialis annua (assembly GCF_937616625.2). Classification (NCBI taxonomy): domain Eukaryota; kingdom Viridiplantae; phylum Streptophyta; class Magnoliopsida; order Malpighiales; family Euphorbiaceae; genus Mercurialis; species Mercurialis annua. Next base: position 47,508,912 of record NC_065570.1, on the reverse strand, counting down.
CCTTTTCCATTTATCGAATTATTCTATCAATAAATTAATTAAAACATCGTAACGTTTTAATTGTCATGACCCATTTTCATGAATCATGACCGGCGCTAGGGTATGGGTATGGTTGTACCAAAACCCATAGTAAGTAAATACCATGGCAATATATATAAATACCATAAAACACTGTAATCATGCCAAAAGCAATAAAGTAATAGTTGGACCATTCCAACAAACAGTAGTCTAAAACATAAATGTAAGTCTAAGATATAACAACATGATACTACTACTGTGGTCTAAGAGTTTAAAATTGTTCGACTCTTTTATTCTGAAATAAAATAAAGAACCTTCGACAATGAAGAAACGAAGATCGATCAATGCTCAAACAACGGGGTTAGATTTACTAAGTAGAGTTTATACGACCATTTATATTTATTAAGTTGAAAACCTTTAAAATGTTTAATAAAACATTTGTTCATTATGGATTATCAATGAAACCCTAAACCACAATTCTAAATCCATTGTCGTGTCGGTGAGACGTATCTCAATAACTGATCCCCGACTGCCACTTAATAATATAGTGAGCCCACGAGACGTATATATCTTCCACCGGTGCCCTCACTAAGGTGAGACATATCTGAAACCTACCTCAATACCATAATAATCATTACCGGTGCGCACGCAGTCCCAATGATGCCCATCGAGTAGCACGTTCCAAATCAAATCCATTATGCCCAAAAACGGTTCGAAAGTTGTATATATATATATACAAAATATAATAGTTGCTTAATAAAGAGGCCAATAGAGATATAAACTTACTGCTTGCTATTCCACATGAAACCTGGCAAGCAATCTAACTCTAGTTCGCCTCTGAAGTACGAACAGTCGACGGGTCTAGATAAGATATTAAAATCATAATAAAAAACAGACCCTAACTCTATAGAGTACTAGACACCACATAGGACTAGCACAACACAATACCAAGCCACATTTAATAAACACTTAGATTAAATGCATTCCAACCATAACCAAAGTTATAGAGTACAAATCATATACCACATTTCGAATGATTCGTAAAATTGATTTAAAATAATCCAAGTTGAAAACCAAAACAAACCATGTATATATATATTTTATAAAATCAGAGTTAACAGCTGAACCTCGTTCGATGCAAAAATTAAATATTGTCTGACATCTACTGACTACTGCAGCTCTACGACTTAAAGCGTACTTTAATACATGTTTTGATTATTGCAGACTTCCGAAACGAGAATGGAAGCCCATCTCTTCAAGTACTATCACCTGGAATAAAACACTGTTGGGGGGTCAGACAACACTGAGTGAGTTTACACGTTACTAATGGCGTTATTGTAATATCCCGTAAAAAATTTAAAGTTCAAGTTGTGGGCAACACTTTAGTTGTTTACGTAATTTATTTTGTTTTGTGATTTAATTCGAAAATGGTTTAATTTAAGTCTGGGTTTCGAAAGGGGTTAATTGAAGTGCGGGTTTCGTCAATAATTTTGAATCAATTACGTATTTGAAATTTGTATTGGGGTATATTTCGTGGTTCGGTTCGATTATTGGTTCGATTAAAAAAAATGAAAAAAAAAAAGGTTGAAGGTCTCGTTCGAAATCATGATTCTCGAACGAGACCTTCATGAATTTTTGAAGGTTCTCGTTCGAGAACCAAGGTCTCGAACGAGACCTTACTTATTTAAGCTGGTCTCAACCCTCCCTCAACCTCACGTAATTTGCGTCCAACTTCTCACGATTTTTACTCCGGATTTTCAGCTAAAGCTTCTCCCATTTCAAACGTTTCTGAACCCTAATACTATCCTCTATATATTCATCAATCTCCAGCCGCCATTCCTACTCCAAATTGCTGTGAAACTCGTATGCTATCCATCACGTTTCTGAACCATAACTCTGTTCTTCAAACTGAAAACGGCACCTCCGTTTGTAATCGATATCTCATCCGTTTCTGAGCCAAATTACGTTCCGTTCGATTCCAGAGATTATAGACTCAGTCCTCTACAAGTCCGAGCTTAGTTTTCACACAACGGTACGTTATCTTTCTCGTAATTGCTGTAACCGTTGCCGCGTTTACGTAAATTCTGTTTTTGAGTTTTAAATCGACCTCTTGGGATTTCAATTCGTTTGGCAGCCGTTCGGAGGTCGAAATCAATTCTGTTTATTTCCCGTGAAAGTAGACTCACGCATCTACGTTTCTAGACCTTTCGTTCGACAATCGGTACGTAAACGAACCCGTAGTAATCGCCGCCGTCTTACCGTATTGAATTGATTCTTAACTATGATTGAGTAACTTTTGTTACTGCCGATACATTTTGTTCTTAGGCCTTGATGTTGCTACCTTGTTATGATTATGATTCTATTATGTTAGGGCTTATAGTCTTTTGAATGTTTGCGTAAAATCAGTTTAAGGTTGTCTCATCGTTTTTTTACGAATCATTCGAAATGTGTTTCTCGGTGATGATCCTTAGGTTTTTTTAGATGTTGTGTTTCGGTTTATTGATTTGTAAGTATGATCTTATCAAATGTTAGATTAGGAGTTGTTTGGTTAAGAAGTTGTGAGATTTAGTTTTAAGAATGGAACTGATCATCGGTTTTGTTGCTTTGATTATGAAATGGAGTTTGGTTGCAGCTTTGGGTTTCAAATTGAAGAAGGTGATTAGGTGTTAATGTTTAATTGGCTGATTTGAATTTGTTTTGGCTAAATGGTGACTTTGGTCACTAAAATTTTGTGTCTTAATTTTTTAAATATAATGATTCCTAAACTTGTTTTAGTAACTATTTGATATTGATTTTTGATTTCAATTTACGAAATTGGTTTCGACTTATCAATAAACGTTTTAAATAATATTATTATTTATAATTTGAAATTATTTTGGGCTTTAATATTTTTAATATTAAACTTATTATGGATTATATACGATTTTATAATTTACTATATTAAATAAGAATTTGGGGATTTTATTTAATTCGAAAGTTTGTCAAATTAATTATATTATTTCTAAGGCATAAAAATAATATTTGAATATTTAAAAATTAAATTAATTATTATTATTAATTATTATTTAATTGTTAAATTGATATTTTTGGCTTAGAATGCCTTTGAAATTAAATTTATATTTTAGCTTTGTTTGTTATTTAATTAATTGAGATAATTGCCGGTAATATTTAATTACTTGAGTTTCAAGCTATTGAGTTCTATTTTGATATTAATTAATATTTTATTTAATATTAATTATAAACTGGGGTTTATAAACTCTGGAATATTAGTTGGGTCGGTTTGGACTTGGGTCACCGACATGTGGGTTTAGCTTGGTAGTTTTGAAAAACTCGGCTAACCCACTATTTGAGGAATTGATTTTATTTATCAATTAAATATTATTTTAATGATATTTTTGGATTGGATTTAAGTGCGAACTCAATAGTTTTGAATTAATTACGGCATTACAATTTATTTGAGAATTGTGTTTCTCTGTGATTTATCTGGTTATTTAATTGTGCTAGTCCTACGTGGTGTCTAGTGATCTTAGAGTTAGGGGTCGTACGGATATTAACCTATTTATTATTTTAGACCCGTCGACTGCTCGTGTTTCGGAGTCTACGCAGGGTTAGCTGTTTGCCAAGATCACGTGGATAAGCAAGCTGTGAGTTTGTAGTGCTATTTACCGCTTTATTAAGTACCGCATCGTATTTTAATATTATAAATGTTTGTGAACTGTTTTTACGGATTATGGATCTGGATTGAAACGAGCTACTCGATAGGCTTGTATCGAGACTGTGTGCACCGGTAAGTACTCTGGGAAACGGCAGACTAAAGTCTTGCTTACGCTGGTATATTTATATGACGAGGATTTGTTCCCGTCCACTATGGGTTTATCGGTATGCTATGTCATACTTACGCTGGGATCATTTCAATACTGTTTTCCATAATCATATTATATTAGTATAAAAATGTTTTGATTTAAGGGTTTTAAACTTAATAAATGTAAATAGTATTGCGAACTCATCTCAGTATATCTGACCCCGTTGTTTTCCCAAATTTTCCAGGTTTATGATTTGAAAGCTGGCCCACTCCGATTCTTTTGATTCCTCGGAGGTTTTTATGTTATTTAAACTAGTTACTGTTTTCGAACTCTTAGACCGCAGTAGAACTAGTTTATATATTACATTCAATATTACACTTTGGAATTGTCAAATTTGATCGACTATTTATTATTGGCATGTTTACTCTGGAATACTTTATAATTATATTTAAGCATGCTGTGGAATATTTCAGATATTTAAGTTATTTATATTAGAACTGTATTATAATTGCTAGACTTAGGTTGGAGTTTCGGTTGCCCCCGAGCAGTTTTCTGCAGGTTTAAATGTGTATTTGATTTTCGCGAGGCTTGCTACGGGTTTCGGTACAACCATACCCATACCCTAGCGCCGGTCACAATTCCTGAAATTGGGTCGTGACAGTTATATAAAATAATATCGCATTTAAAAATAAAACATATATATGGAACATAATATATATCAAGTATTAGATCCGATTGAAACCTTCATCTTAAACTCATACTATTTCCTATCGGCATCCTACTCATATTGTATCCATTCATACTGTATAAAATCATTTTAATCCAAGTGGTACGGTCCCGAGATAGTTCGACCGAGTTAACCGCTACCACGTGGCATAGTCCCGAGATAGTTCAACCGAGTTAACTCATGCCACTGCTTAATCCCAAGGTGTGAGTCCCGAGATAGTTCAACCGAGTTAATTCACTAGATACGGGTCCCGAGATAGTTCAACCAAGTTAACCTCGTATCTACCAAACAAAATCCTCCTTACTCCTAAACATAGTCATCATATAACGAGCTCATATCAAACATCTCTAAATACTAACATCTATTGATGTTAATTCTATGACTGACCCGGACACTGGTGATCACACATCCTATTGACGCCCAATAGGTAGCTCATTTCCTCGGATCACTATACTAGTTTTATTTTATAAGAAATAAACATTCAATAAGAAATATTAATCATTATGAATAATAATGCTTTATGCGATGCACTAATAATACAGATAATTAAAATAAATAGCTTTTATTAATAACACACAAAAGTAAATTGTAAACTCACCACTTGCTAACCAAAATCTTCGAGAATTCGTAAAGCGGTATCGCATTCATCATGTTTCGGGTCCCGTTGGTGTTCTTCTCGTCGGGTCTACGAAAATCCGATAATCGCACTAATTAATAAAAATCTAACTAGAATTACTTATCCAAAAATTGGGTTTCTAGCCAATTTCGGCTATCGAAACCGCTTATTTAAAATAGCCCGAACACAAAACAAGTTGGACATTTTCATAGTCCGCAACATCGTCTAAAATTTCATTTAGATTCTAACTTCATTTGACGTCTCTAAAGTTTCCAATCAATTTCTCAAAGTTAGCTTCTTAACTTTTTCCTATTTATTTCATGTTTTTGGACCACCTTTGAGCAGTTAAAACTGTGACTTACAGTGGCCTAAACTCAAAATAAAATTGGCATTCCTAAATTTCGGAATGCCATCTAAAACTTTCATTTAGACCTCGGACTAAAACTAGTACCCGAAGGTGTCGGGAATTAGTCCTGAAGTTGGTACCTCAAATCTGGAAATTAAAGCTGTTAAAAACAGCCTTCTAACGTTGCTGTTTCAGACAGCGGAACAGGGTAACTACAGAGGATATTTTCCAAAACAAATTTGACATTCATAAAATTCACACTTCCATCTACAATATCCGTGAAGATTTCAACTAATTCCGACTTACCATTTGTTCACAATTTAATTTCAAAGTTGCCCCTTTTATTATGCTTTAACACTCAGTTTATTTTTCTAACTTATATTTCCTGTTTTGACTTAACTTCCGACATCGATAAATTTTAATCCGACTTAACAACACCACGATTATTTTTCTTAAATCCCATCTATGCAACATCATTTATTTATTCTACTCATTTTTGGGTTAATATTATTACGGATTGAGGTCCGTTTTTATAGGTGAAGTAGCCTTCATGACTTGATTGTGTCATTTCCAGATTTTTTGCATTTTCAACTCACCATCTATTTCAATCATCTCAGCCCTAATTAATCATCTATACTATACTATAATCCTGAATTCTAAAAAGTTTCTGACAAGTGGCATTTTAAAATTTTGACATGTGGAATCTACCATTAGCTCTCTTACCATTAACTCAGCTCTCTCAGTCATTAACTCTATTGCCAATAACCAGAGTTAATCAAAACAACGTTACACGTCCTTAGGGCTTCTCCGACAACCTCTTCTTCCACAGTTGCTGAAACCGTCGCACGCCAAGACAACCGATCAGCCTTCTCTAGAAACTTCATTTTCCAGCGCTCTTCAAGCCGTTACGTGACACAGCAATCAATCGCCTTCAATCAAACTGTTACATGAAAAACCAAAGAATCACCTTCAACCATCAATTGTACTTGTAACCTCAGGTATAAAATCAAAGACAGGCCAATGAATCACCTTCAATCATCAATTGCACTCGGCTTCATCAAAGAACTCACATGTGGCAAGGAAAATATCAAACTCCAAAACTCACATGTGGCAAGGAAAATATCAAACTCCAAAACTCAGGTAACATTTAGCTTTCAAGTTTCAGGTTGTTTAGTTGTGTCGAAGGCTCGATTAAATGGGTTAACGCGTTTGTATCATAGACATTAAAGAGTTGCCTCTTTGCGTCAAATAAATCGAATACGCAATTGGTTTTCCCGGGACTGCAGCTCACTCTTAAATTTTTCTCTGTTAGTTGGCATTATCAGATAAATTTGTTTTACTTTTGGAAATAGAAATTTGTTTAATTTGGCTCCCTGTTAATTTGCTGTGTATACGAAATTGGTTTTCCCCGTATTAAAGCTCACTCTTAATTTTTCGCTGTCGGTTGGCATTATCGGATAGAGTTGTTTTACTTGCGGCAGTATAAATTTGTTTAATTTGGCTCCCTGTAATTTTTTTCTGTGTTACTCGTGGCAACAAATATTTGCTTAACTGTCGCAATATTTTCTTTCTTGTTTCTTGGTTTTCGCAGGTTCATCTATACAGGATATTATAGCTCCCGGAAGCATTAGACTGCCAAAAAAAGGTATCTTTTCTCTCACTACAAGGAATTCTGTATATGGCAACAAATTCTTTTGCAGCTAATTTTTTTTGCTGCTAAAAAACATGTTGCAACATTAATTTTGAAAGTTGCTGCCATTAGTTAAGTTATAACAGCATTTTATAGCAAATTTTATTACCAATTATCTAAGACAACGTTTTATTAGCAGCAATATGCCACAATTTTTTTTTGTTGCTATATATTAATAGTAACAATTTTAGGACTATTGGCAGCAAAAATGTTTGCTGCTATTTCTAATATTTCTTGTAGTGTCTATCTCTATGCTTCTATATGCAGCTTCCATAAATTCAACCTGCAGTCTATTGATTAAAAAAGAGAATTCATCATGCTTTTGATTTTCATGTCAAAATGAATCTATAATATTATCGTGACTCTTCTTCGGTTCATCTTATTTTGACGAATCCCCCAATTCTAAACCTTGACAAGTCCTTGTTCAATGTCTATTTTTAGCAAAAACATACTGATATGTTCTTTTAACTTTACACAGCTTAGCATTTGCGACACTAGAATTTTAGATCTTTCAAGTATTTTCCTTGTCAAAAGTTTTTTGGAGCATTGCAAAAAGAGTGTGAAATTGCTAGATCTGTAGTTTCTAATTCGAGTGGTGGTACAATCTGAAAAGTCAGATTGTTTCATGTACTAAGTCATTATTAGTAGAAATAAACCGATACTAACAATTATGGAGAAGAATAAAAAAAAAAAGTAGATACTATATCATGAAATTCGATACACTATTGTGTTGTGAGGACCTACAATAAACTTTGTAGATTAAAGTGGCATTATTAGAACTACAAAGGAAAATTCAGCAGGAGAAAGGGATGATGCTCTTTAATGTAATGGAAGTAACACAAAACAATTCTTCAGAATGACAAGCTCTCTCAATTTGTGCAAGGTAGAGTATTATAAGCTTTTAGTTTTCATAAAGTACACTCCTTACTCTTTAAAAAATCATGTGCCAGAGACTTAACAACCTAACATACATGCGGAAGTGAAATTACCTGATACACTTCCAATTGTGTTGTGAATTTATGATTCATCATTTCATCTATTCATTTCTGCGAGTGATTCTGCAGGTATTATTCCGTGTCCCTTCATATTAGTAATCCTCCTATGCTTTTCGAGTTAGATATTGATACTGGTAGTGATCTTACTTGGGTTCAGTGTGATGCCCCCTGCACTGGTTGCACTAAGGTAAATTCTATTCTACTGTCAAATTTGTTTCATTTCCAAAGGAATTGATTTATAACTCATTTGATATAAACATAATCAATTCTGCAAATTTCGATGAATCCTGATTACATTACCGCTGGTTAAAAAAGATGATTTATAAAAAGATGTTTTTGAAGTGAAGGAGAGATCAAAGAATTCGCACTATTTCTGAAATTCATGGACCCAATTTAATTCCATGTGATCTTTTATAAAACTTTTGGAGAAAAACTTTTATTTTAAATTTCTTTCATTTTGTAGAATTTATTTGTATCAAATGCACCATTAATGTGTTTATGGATGCTCGTAACTATAGCGAATTGAGTATCTTTACAAGCCAAGAAAAAATCTACTCTCTTGTAAAGATCCCCGATGCAGCGGTATTCAGTTATCAGGACACTTTAACTGTGAGTCTGCTGCTGATCAATGTGACTATGAGATCCAGTATGCTTATGAAGGTTCATCTCTTGGTGTGATGGTTACAGACTACTTCCCTCTTAGATTAATGAATGGCTCTCTTTTTAGACCTCAACTTGCCTTTGGGTAGGTTTCACACTGGCCATCTTGGTTTATAAATCTTAATGATTTATCTCTCAGCTTAAAAGAATCAGGTTACTTAGTAAAGTCGGATTGTTTAGCGGCCAAATTTTTAATCAATAATCTTCCATAGAACTCCGCTGTAACAATCACAAATTATTCTCTAACGACATTGACATGATTATTACAATTCATGATGACATTGACATGATTATTATAATTCATGATTATTATAATTGCGGACATTGATTCTAACTAACTTCCACTACACCAAAAATCTCTTTTAGCGGCAAAGAGATAACTGAAAATCCCATTTATTTATTATTGTTATTTTATTTTTGCAGCGCAAGGCGCAAGTTGTTAGTGCTAGAAGGTATGTTCCTTATATCCTAATCTACTGCCAAATAACTTTTATCAAGCCTCATGTGCTGCTGGCAATGCTTCCGCAGCAACGCCAAGGGAATTGGATTAATCGAAGTAAGTTTCATTTTTGTTTCTAATGTTTGGTTTATTCTTCAATAATATTTTTAGAATTTGTCTCTAATGTAATTGAATGTGTTGAGGACTAGAGACCAAAATTTCAATTGTAAGGAACATCTTAATGTATTATCTAGGCTGGTTGTTCGTTTATATCAAGATTCCATTTTAGTCTTTATTTTCTTTATTTGGGTTAGATATGTTCTCGATATGAAACCTACTATCCAGAATTATTGTTTTCTTGTTCATCTTTTGGCTTGGTCTAAGGAAGTTAAACAAGCTATGTTGAATGAATATTGGCTATGTGCGTGATCTTGATCCATACTTTTCTCATAAATGTAGGACTTGCTATGTTGTCAAAGATAAATGTGTTAGCATAATTAATATGTTATTGGAGTAATGACCAAGTATAAGACTTGGAGTAGTGGCCAAGTATAAGACTTGGAGTAATGGCCAAGTATAAGATATTTTCCTTTATTATTTTTTAGCTTTGCCTATATAAAGGCCTCCTTTGTTATTCTAGACTCTATGGCTTTCTCTTCTATTGTTAGCCTCTATTTCTTTTGTATTTTATTATTTTATTCAATCAATGGTTTCAGATTACTCCATTAATGTTATCATGGTATCAAAGCCAATTTTTCCCTCTTGACATTAATTTGTTTTGGCAATTTTCTTTTGATTGTATGGCTGTTGTTGGTAATTTATCTCGTCTTCTCTGCTCGTCTTTTAGGATATTTTATTATTATTAATTCAGTTGATTTTGATTTCCGCGATTGGATTCCTGCACTTGGTTATCATGGATGTATGTATGGTTGAGCAGTTTCAGAAATTTTTGGATGCATTTTTTGTTGAGAGGTTTCAACAGTTTCTTACATCTCAGCCACATGCCATGTCAGCTTCATCTCAAATAGGTTTGTCTTCTAGTCCATCAGGTATGTCTTCTTCCTCTTGGATTTTAGATTCTGGTGCTTCGAATCATATGTCACCTAATTTGTCATACTTTACTTCTCTAACTTCTAAAGTTTCAGTTCCTGTTATGAGTGCTAGTGGTACACCTATGCCCTTGCAAGGTGTTGGTTCGGTTGTTACACCTTCTTTGTCTTTATCTAATGTCTATCACATTCCTAGTCTTACTTTAAATCTTGCTTCTGTTGGTTAGCTTTGTGATAATGGTTGTTTGGTTTCATTTTCTTCTTCTGCTTGTTATGTTCAGGATTCAAAGTCTTAGGAAACAATTGGGATTGGTCATAGGGAAGGAGGACTTTATATATTAGATCAGCTTAAAACTCCTAAGATTGCACCTACTGTTTCTGGTGTGGATGTATCATCTTTTTGTTTGAGTCCTTCTTCGTCTGTGTTTTACTTGTGGCATTCTCGCCTTGGTCATGTCTCTAGGTCTCGGTTACAATTTTTAGCTTCTACAGGAGTTTTAGGAAATTTGAAAACTCATGATATTTCTGATTGCAGTGGTTGTAAACTAGCAAAGTTCTCTGCTTTGCCTTTTCCTAAAAGTAACACTACTTCTATTGCTCCTTTTGATCTTATTCATTCTGATGTCTGTGGACCCTCTCCTGTTTCTACAAAAGGGGGTTCTCGTTATTATGTCTCTTTTATTGATAACTGCACTCGTTATTGTTGGATTTTTCTTATGAAACGTCGCTCAAATTTTTTAGGCATTTATAATGAATTTCGATCTCTTGTGAAAACTCAACATGCAGCTGTTATTAAATGCTTTCGATGTGATTTGAGGGGAGAGTATACGTCTCATGATTTTAAGGAACTTCTTGCTTTAGATGGTACAATTTACCAAACTTCTTGCACTGATACTCCTGAACAGAATGGAGTTGTTGAAAGAAAACATAGGCATATTCTTGAGACTGCCCGATCACTTTTATTGTCTGCTAGTGTTTCTAGTGAATTTTGGGGGGAGGCAGCTCTTACTTCTGTTTATTTGATAAATAGAGTTCCTACTTCTCATAATTCTGGCTTATCTCCTTATGAAAGATTGTATGGTAGTCTCCCAGATTATTCTTCTCTTTGTGTTTTTGGTTCTACATGTTTTGTTCTTCTTCGTCATGTTGAATGGAGCAAGTTAACTTCACGATCTATTATATGTGTCTTTCTTGGTTATGGTGCAGGACAAAAGGGGTATCGTTGTTTTGATCGAGTCAGTCATAAGTTATATGTTTCTCGTCATGTTGTCTTTCTTGAACATATTCCTTATTTTACAATTCCTGATCGTTCTCACAGTATGTCTATGTCTGATCTTGTTTGTATTGATCCTTTTACTGCTGATGATGATGAGCTAACTCCTGCTGGCAATCCAGACACTCCTATTGGCCCCTCAACTACAATCTCTACCCAATCATCTTCTGAGACACCGGATACTACTAAACATCGATATCCTGTATGAAATCGTAAGTCTACTAGACAACCTGATTTTGAATATTCTAGTATTTCAAGTACATTTTCTTCCTTTCTTTCTTCTATTCATGGTCTTTCTGAGCCTTCTTCTTTCAAAGAAGCCGTTCTTGATCCTTTTTGGCAGCATGCTATGGCTGAGGAGCTAACTGCTCTTCATCAAACCCATACTTGGGATTTAGTGTCTCTTCCTGCAGGAAAACGTGCTATTGGTTCTCGTTGGGTCTATAAGATTAAAACAAAGAGTGATGGGTATATTGAAAGATATAAAGCTCGCTTGGTTGCTAAGGGTTATTCTTAGGAATATGGTATGGATTATGATGAGACTTTTGCTCCTGTTGCAAAAATGACTACAGTTCGAACTCTTATTGCGGTTGCTTCGGTTCGCCGTTGGGATATCACTCAAATGGATGTTAAAAATGCCTTTCTGAATGGCGACCTTCATAAAGAAGTCTATATGGTTCCTCCTCCTGGTATTGATCATCAACCTGGTGAAGTCTGCAAACTTAGGAAGGCTCTTTATGGTCTCAAACAGGCTCCCCGTGCCTGGTTTGAGAAATTCTCTACTGTGATTATTTCTCTTGGTTTTTGCCCGAGTAACCATGATTCTGCTTTGTTTGTCAAGTGTACCTCGGCTGGCCGAATTTTGCTTCCTCTTTATGTTGATGAAATGATTATTACAAGTGATGATGTTGTTGGGATTAGCTTGTTGAAGTCTGAGTTGACTCGAAGTTTTGCTATGAAAGACTTGAGCCCCCTTCGTTACTTCTTAGGTATTGAAGTTGCGTCTTCTCCAAAAGGGTATCTTCTTTCTCAATCTAAGTATATTTCTGATATTTTTGAGCGTGCTCGCCTCTCTGATAATAAGACTGTTGATACTCCGATTGAGCTCAATGCTCGGTACTCTATTTCTTATGGGTCCCCTCTGCCAGATCCAACTCTTTATAGGACAATTGTTGGAAGTTTGGTTTATCTCACTATCACTCGTCCTGATATTGCATATGTTGTTCACATTGTCAGTCAGTTTGTTATTTCTCCTACTAAAGTTCATTGGGCTGCTGTTATTCGTATCTTGAGATATATTCGTGGCGCTCAGTTTCAGACTCTCTTACTTTCATCTACTTCATCTTTAGAGTTATGTGCTTACTCCGATGCTGATTGGGCGGGTGATCCTACTGACCGCAAATCCACTACTGGCTTCTGTATATTTCTAGGCGATTCTCTTATCTCTTGGAAAAGTAAGAAGCAGGATGTTATATCTCGGTCTTCAACTGAGGCCGAATATCTTGCTATGGCTTCTACTACTTGTGAAATAGTTCGGTTGCGATGGTTGCTTGCTGATATGGGCGTTTCTTTGCGGCGACCAACTCCTTTACATTGTGATAATAAGAGTGCTATTCAGATTGCTCATAACTCGGTTTTTCATGAAAGGACTAAGCATATTGAGATTGAGTGTCATATTACTCGCCATCATCTTCAGCATGGCACATTGGCGTTGCGATTTGTCTCTTCTTCCTTACAACTTGCAGATTTGTTTACCAAATCATTATTGTAATACCCCAAAATGTATAATTATCCAATTGGACCACGTGTCCAGTTTAGATTCGCTGGAGTGATGATATCGGAAAGTTTTCCGATAAATAAGTTTTAGCATGACGGTTTTAGAAAAGATTTTTACGGAGAAAATTTATATTATATTTCAATTCTAAAGTTAGAATTGGAACTTAAAGAAAAAAATGGCAAGAAAAGTCCAAAATAGGGCACGGGGACCAAAGTGGTAATTTAGCCACTTTGTGTCGAAAATAGAAATATTGGATTTTGACGGGAAAGTGTTATTATCGGGCTTTGTATTATTTATAGGATATAAATAATACGTATAAGTCGTAATAAAAGAGATTAACGATTTAGCTATGGACTAAATCGTATGATTGAAAAGTTTAAAGGATAAATGATAAGAAACAAAAAGAACAAGGACCCAAATGAGCTTTTAGCCAAATCATATATAATTAAGGAAATATGAAATGAAGATCAGAGAAGGATCGAGAGAATTGTGAGATTATCGCCGATTACGTTATTTCGCCGCCGTTTCGCCGTTCGACGTCCGATTCAAGCGATTTTCGCGGCCATCTCTCCGGAATTCAATCCTCTACTGATCTTGAGCTTTATTTCAAGGTAAATCTTCGGATTTTTGGTGCTAAAAGCAAGTTTATAGGCTGTTTTAATGAGATTGTAATTTTGGGTTGAATTTGACGTTTTCGAGTTTAGTATAGCGTTTTTGAAGAAACCGTGATATGGGTATTGAGCGTGGGTATGCTTAGCACGTCGGGGTTGTGGCGAAACCCCGGAAAATCTGATTTCCGGGGCTGTGCACGTGGTGCACGACCGTGTACCACGAGTGCACGAACGTGTACTAAAAGTACACGAACGTGCACCTGGTAAGGTACACGAACGTGTACCTGAAGTACACAAATGTGCACTCTTCATGGTACACGAACGTGTACTAGAGGTACACGAACGTGTACCCTTGAGGTACACGAACGTGTACTTGAGTACACGAACGTGTACCTACCGAAGAGCACACCCGTGCACCCTGACTCGTCTCCATGCGTATGCAAGCTGTAAATGACCTAGGTGTTTGACGTTTTGAATAATTTGACTCTAAAGGACGGGTTTCAAACTTGGAGAATCATTAATCTCGAGATTATCTCGACATTTTAAATGAATAATAATAATAGAGAACGTCAAGGACGTTAAGCGATTCTCAATTATGATATATGGTATTTGCTAAGTCATCTCTACGACTAGAGATATCGAATACGTAAATAAGTATAAAACGAAACTAAAACCTAAAACCTAAAAGTATTATACGTATAAGAATGCGAGAATCACGTCTAACTATTAACGATTTATCAGACGTATCAGCAAGTAGTGAAGTCAATAGAGGCGGACTAGCGAGAGCGTATTATCAGATCGATCATATCATTTCTTGGAATGCGGTCACTGTGAGTTGTACTTTTACTTTCATGTATTATATATATTAAAATTATTTTATGAAAATATATATATTGTTTTCACGCATCGCATTATATACAATTGATTAGATGTTATATGTTTATTTAATTTCTATATGCGAGAATTAGTATGCGATCCGAAGAAACTAGCTACCTATTGAGTGTCAATAGGCTGTGTGATCACCAATATCGAGTCAGTCTAGTATGTTTGCATTGAGAAATGACTTGACACAGCTGGGAGCTGATGATGAATATGAAATTTACGATTGGGTTATGATTTCGATACGAGAGTGAACTCGGCTACGGTGTAGCCTGGAAGTCCCCGTATCTAGTGGCTGGGCCACCAGCGAGTTGGACTCGCAATTGATATTTACGATTGGGTTGAATGATATATGATTATTCGAGAGATGTGTCGCATGCTAGGATATTAGTTTCACACGGATCAAATACATGTTTATATCTTTTATATTAATATTTTCTTGACATGTGATGCTATGTTTTTATATTAATACTGTTAGTAAATGTCAACTCACTCAGTATTTCCCCAAATACTGACCCCTCACCTTTGATGTCTTTCAGGTGCTTAGCTTGTGGACTTAGCTAGAGGCCAATTTTGTTTATATATCAACTGCTGTCTTTGTTTATATGCTTTTTGATAGGCTACGTACGTTGTATATAATCCACGGCCCCAGATGCCAGTGAGATGTTTGAAATACTAACTGATGTATATAGTACCGCGAGGCCAGTTCGTATAGTGTACGGTAACTAGAGCCCGCGAGGTTTTGAAACAGTTAGTGTATATATTTGGTTATATGTTATATATATGTATATTTGCTTCCGTTGTTTGATATTGTTTGTTTACATTATATTTGCGAAAAATTAATTGTGATTTTAGGCTTGCTACGGGTTCCGGAGCTACCACTCCCGTTCCCTAGCGCCGGTTACGGCTCAAATATTTTGGGTCGTGACAATTATCCTCTTCGCGCTTTCGTTTTTTGACTGACAAACTCTCGATGCTCATTGCTATCGCATCATAAGTTTGAGGAGGGATGTTAGCATAATTAATATGCTATTGGAGTAATGGCCAAGTATAAGACTTGGAGTAGTGGCCAAGTATAAGACTTGGAGTAGTGGCCAAGTATAAGATATTTTCCTTTATTATTTCTTAGCTTTGCCTATATAAAGGCCTCCTTTGTTATTCTAGACTCTATGGCTTTCTCTTCTATTGTTATCCTCTATTTCTTTTGTATCTTATTATTTTATTCAATCAATGGTTTCGGATTACTCCATTAATGTTATCAAAATGAACCGTGAGATACAGCTTTGTCACGACCCAATTTCATGAATCGTGACCGGTGCTAGGGTATGGGTATGGTCGTACCAAAACCCGTAGCAAGCCTTGCGGAAATCAATCAAATAAATTAACTTGCAGAAATTGCTTGGGGACAACCGAGACTCCAACCTAAGTCTATCAATTTATATTACAGTTCTAATATAAATAACTTAAATATGTGAAATGCTCAACAACATGCCTTAAATATAATAATAAAATATTCCAGAGTAAACATGCCAATAATAAATAGTCGATCAAATCGACAATCCCAAAGTATAATATCAATGTAATATATAATAACTAGTTCTACTGCCGTCTAAGAGTTCAAAAAAAAAAACAGAACTAGTTTAATAACATAAAACCTCCGAGGAATCAAAAGAATCGGAGTGGAACAGCTTTCAAATCATAAACCTGAAAAATTTGGGAGAAACAACGGGGTCAGATATACTGAGATGAGTTCGCAATACTATTTACATTTATTAAGTTCAAAACCCTTAAATTAAAACCTTTTATACTAATATAATATGATTATGGAATAACAGTATTGAAATGATCCCAGCGTAAGTATGACATAGCATACTGAAAAACCCAAAGTGGACGGGAACAAATCCTCGTCAAATTACCAGCGTAAGCAAGATCTTAGTCTGCCGATCCCAGAGTACTTACCGGTGCACACAGTCTCGATACAAGCCTATCGAGTAGCTCGTTTCAATCCAGATCCATAATCGCTTAAAACAATTTGAAAATATTTATAATACTAAAATAAACTGCGGTATTTATAAAGCGGTAAACAGCACTACAAACTCACTGCTTGCTTATCCACGTGATCATGGCAAACAGCTAACCCTGGTTCGACTGCAGAGCGCGAGTAGTCGAAGAGTCTAAAAATAGATCATACGTTAAAATCGTTTCAACCCCTAACTCTAAGAATACTAGACACCACATAGGACTAGCACAATTAATCAGACAATTAAATATCACACAGAGAACACAATTCTCATTAAATAACAATGCCGAAAATAAATCAAGCCTATTGAGGTCATACTTTTAAAACTAATCCAATAATATTAATTAAGTAATATTTAATTATAAGTAAAAATCATTCCTCAAATAGTGGGTTAGCCGAGTTCCTAAAACTACCAAACTAAACCCACATGTCGGCGACCCAAGTCTAAACCGACCGAACTGATATTCCAGAATAATAAACCACAGTTTATACTTTAATATTTAATAAAAATATTAATTTAATATCAAAATGAACTCAATAGCTTGAAACCCAAGTAATTATAAGTATCGGCAAAAATATCTCGAATAATTAAACAACAAAATAAAGCTAAAATATAACTTTAATCAGAAAGGCAGTCTAAGCCAAAAATCTCAAATTATCAATTACATATTAATTAATAAATATTATTAATTTAATTTTTAAATAACTCAAATATTATTTTTAGGTCTTAAAAATAATATAACTAATTTGACAAACTTTCAAATTAAATAAAATCCCCAATTCCCATTTAATATAATCAATTTATAAAAGAACAAAGGGTCAACGCGCCCCCTAAACTTGTAATACGGGGTCGTCTAACCCAATTTATATTTTTTTGAGCAACTAACCCCAAAACTCTTCATTTTTGGGTCAAATAACCCCATAATTTATATTTTTATTTTAAAAACAGATTTAGGATAATTATATCGTAGCAATTAGGGAAGTATCTAATTACTTTTTTACATCCCTCACCTCCGATTTTTATTTTACGCATTTTGAAAATACAATTATGGGGTTACTTGACCCGAAAATGAATAGTTTTGGGGTTAGTTGTTCAAAAAAGTTAAAATTGAGTTAGATTACCCCGTGACACAAGTTTAGGGGGTGCGTTGACCCTTTATTCATTTATAAAATCACATCTAAACTATAATAAGATTAATATTAATTTAAATTTAAAATATTAATGTCCAAAGTAATTTCAATTTATAAATAATAATATTATTTAAATCGCTAATTAATAAGTCGAAACTAATTCCGTAGATAAAAATCAAAACCAATTAATAAAATCAAATATAACTAGTTAACAATTAACCTAATCGATAATCAAAAACTCAATTAAAAAAAATGTAATAATTAATTTAATAATTTTCATTAAAATATAATCACATCACCATTTATGCTAGTTAAAACAATTCTCATTATAAATGAACCAACAATTAATAAGAACTTAACCAAAATGTACAATCCAAAATTAGTAAGGATTTAACCAAAATATAAGTCAAAATCTAGACAATTTAATAACCAAATTACCGCCCACTATCACTTATTAAACAATTCCAACATACAAGCCATAAACAACAATCACGTAGAATAGTGTCCAATTAAATGATTAACCACCATAATCATGTAGAAATAGTACCCATGGGAACAATTAGAACACTCACTAATAAATGATTAACGAAAATCACAGTTTGCCATTCAAGAACAATTCAATAGTAAGCACGTGAATAACAGCAACAAAAAGGAAACGAGCAGATAGGGGTGAGCATTAAACGGTCAAAACCGAATAACCGAACCGAACCGAACCGAATTAATCAAACCGAAATATAATTTGAAAATATGGTTCGGTTACGGTCCGAATTTTTAAAATTTTGACTATTCGGTTCGGTTTACGGTTTTTATAAAAAAATAACCGTAATAACCGAACCGACCGTATTTAAAAATTACCTTGTTTTAAACTTTCATATACACACATTTATATATTAAACTTGTTTAATTTTATAGTTTTATAATAAAAAACGATAAATATAGATTTAGTTTAAAGCACATGTACTCTCTAGGTTAAATTTTTCCATTTTTAAAAAACTGTTTTTTTTTTCTTTCTAAAAACAATACAAAAAATATTACGGTTTTCGATCGAACCGAACCGAACCGAACCGTAATATTTCGGTTTGGTTAATACGGTTTTGATATAATTTGGTTAATACGGTTCGGTGACCGAAATTTTTAAAAAACCGAACGGTTTTAAATTTTTGGGCGGTTTGATGACCGAACCGACCGTTGCTCACCCCTACGAGCAGAAACCAAAAACTTATGCTACGAATCAGAATTAAAACCCAATCTAATAAATTAAACCTGATCTCACAAACAACAAGTGAAAGGCAACATAGAATGCATAAACAAATGGTAGCAGAAACAACAAGTACAAAACAGTAAACACAAACTCAGAAACGGTGAACCGTACGGCGTCCAATACAGAGAGATTTACGTACCGTTCAATGATTTCAAAGTTTAGATTGACGAGGACGATGTGAACTACATCAGCGAGGAAACGGATATCAATTCGATGCTAAAACGAAATAGAACGAGCTAAGAAATGAAACGTGACGATATCGAACTAAAACTGAAAATAAGAATGAACTTACCGATTTTGGAACTAATTAGAGGAATGGATTTAGAGAGTATGAATTCAGTGTTTTGTTAGGCATAGAGACGGCTAGGGTTTGATAAAAGAGAATGAGCGTAATGAATTAGGGTTAAAAAAAACGTATAAATGGTAAAAAAAAATCATCGCATCTCACTGTTCAAATTGCACACAGAGCATGGGTTCATGTTGGGCTAACATGAATTGTATGGGCCTTCATGAATTGCATAATTCAACAATTCAAGGGTAAAAAGAATAATGACTTTACACTGATTATACGTTTTATATGCTTTGAGGGTTGTGTTATTAATCAAAACATTAAGTTTAAAATAAGTTAATAATATCCTTTATGTATGAGACATGTAATAAATTAAGCTGTTAACTATTGATAAAATTTATGCTTCTAAAAATAAAATAAATAAAGAAAACTATTGGTAAATATTTAATTATGAATTAGCATTAATAATCGTAACCACGAGTCAAACCACGAATCCGCAAAAGACTCAAAATATTAGCGGAAACTCATTGAAAAAAAATAAAAAAAAATACGGGATATTACAAGCTTGAAGACTCATAGAAGGCCAGAGATCAAAAGCTAATAGATTCAAGTAGAAATAAATTATCTTAACTGTACAATTATAGGTGTTTTTGGTTTAAGTTAGTTTAACTGAAGATATTAATTTAATTGAGAAATTCTAAGCAGATTTTGTAATTTGAAATTATATATTTTTGTTGATTATTCACATTTCAGCATTTAAGTTTCATATTTTAGTGATGCTTTATATAATATGACCGTTATATCAATAGACACTTTTAAAACTACAAAAAAAAAACATTTCAAATTGTTTATTTAAGTTCATAGGGATGGTACTGACCACCCCTACAAAGACATTCAAATTGGCAGCTAAAAGCCGCCCCTATGGACACACTCAAGTTGGCTGTTAAGAGCGCCCCTACATGCAGAAATAGTAAATAGCACATGAGCTGGTAGGGGCGGTCAAAACCGCCCCTACAAACCGCCTCTAATTTTGTACATACCCCGGCGCCTGCAAAAACCGTCGCTACAACATAGCTACGGTTAAAAAAACGACGCACGTGAGACGGTTTTGAAAAGTGTCTCTAAATTCTATAGAGGCGGTTTAAACCGCCCCTATAGTCAATTTAAACCGCCCCTATAGGATAAATCTGTTGTAG
Organism: Mercurialis annua; assembly: GCF_937616625.2. Lineage (NCBI taxonomy): Eukaryota > Viridiplantae > Streptophyta > Magnoliopsida > Malpighiales > Euphorbiaceae > Mercurialis > Mercurialis annua. The sequence continues at coordinate 47,488,132 of NC_065570.1, read as the reverse complement.
TGTAATTCGTCATAAACATGAACATCATCAGAAATAACACCTCATCGTCAACCTCACGGTAAAGTCTATGTTGCTTCACAAAAAATGTATCAAAGACAGCTGCCGCATACGTTAGACTGCAAAAAACAGGCCTGTTTTCTCTATCCCTGTTATTTGCCTTCAAAAATACATATTATGCTCTGATGTTTTCTATATCTCTGTTATTTGCCCTTTAAAAACACATGTTTTTTTCGTATGACTATTATCTATGGCGAAATTAATGAAATGTGTTTTACATGCTTAATGCGAGTACAATATGCTCTAATGTTTTCTATATTTCTGCTATTTGTTTTCTATTTTTTGATATTTATACCCAGTAGGAACAAAAAAAGGGATGCTGAGACTGAGAGAAGAAAAAATTCTTTTTCTAGGTAATTTGGTGATGAGATGAGAGTAAAGGGGGCTGATTTAATTTGACCAAGTGTTGGATTATTTATACATTGTAGGTTTTGTATACATTACATTAATTAATCAATAAAACATATTATGAAAATTACAATGCATTTCAATTGTCTTTTCTGTGCTATTAATTTATAGAAATACCTGAAAATGCTTTCATTTTGTTTGTTGATGGAGATTTGAACAGCTCTGATTTCTATGAACAAATTTGTTCACTTTTCCCAGGTTCTCCAACAGAGTATAGTTTTATTTCAATGGAGATCCATCTTTCAGAGGTACCATTTATAAGATCTTGTGGTATTAATATTTATGTACCATAGTTGTGGCTATCAATTAAATTTAACTAATGTCTATATGTTAAAATATGCTACCATTTGTGAACATATAGTAATTAGTGATGCAATCACATATGTTAAAATTAGTAGGATCCATTGATAATCGTTTGTAAACTACTCAAATATTGACAGGGTTATGCTTAGAGTAATCATTAAAAAGAAATTGTGATATCCCAACACTTCTTAAGCCAGGTTAAGCAAAATATAAAATGAAAGCCGATTCAAGTTGGAAATAATATAAAATGAGTGGTTAGATATAAACAACAATATTTCAGCTTTGTTTTATGGGTAAGAAATCAATGTTAAATAATATAGAACTTAAACAGAAATGAAATTGAAGCTCAAAAAATTGATCAAAATATATAATCCATTAATAATCGTTTGTACTATATGTTTTCTTTCATTTTCTTGTATCCACAATGAAACTCCATGATTATGCAAATGATAAATGAATTTACGTTAGTTTCATTATAAACACTTTAGTCAATCTATTACTATCTTTTTACTTGTGGTGTGATAAACTCAGTTTTTTTTGAAGATATCATATCTATTGCAAGAGATCTTAATGGGAAAATATTTATGTATTTCCTTTTGCCATGTTAATTTATGATTTTTAACCTCCATGAATTGAACCATAATCTCTTATACAATATACTATGGAAAAAATGATCATGATTGTTGCCCGATTAGGTTTGGTTCTAGCCGCTCTATATGATTTATTCTTTTCTGATCTATGTTAGAGTATTGACACAATTTCTTTTCCTACAAGCAAGATGTTAGCAAAAAAGTCTTGAGTTGGGAGGGAAGACTCCAGATAGCCCTTGAGGCAGCATAAGATTCTCAAGATTGTAGACTATTTGTTTAAACTTACGAAATCTTATGAACTTAATGGCTAGAGATCGATTTTAGTTTCACTTAGATTTTTATCATGGTCGAAAAGAAGAACTAAGAAAAACGCATTTAGAAATTTCGTCTTAGATCGATTAAAGGTAAATAATTTACACCCTCTTAATTATACATCTATGTGGGAGATGATCGAGAGTGTATTTACCGAATCGAATGCTTTATGCAAATCTATCTTAGTAAAAAACTGCGGAGCGAGAAACTTATATGAACTCACAAAGTCTAACCCTCTCCTTTCCTAAATACCATCTGAAAGAGACATTCGGAAGTCACTATAAGAAATATTAGAATTAGTAGCAAATATTTTTGTTGCTGATAGTGCTAAAATTGTTGCTATTAACATATAGTAACAAAAAAAATGTAGCATGTTGCTGCTAATAAAATGTTGTTTTAAGTAATTGAGAATAAATTTTTCTATAAAATGCTGCTATAACTTAACTAATGGAAGCAACTTTTAAAATTATTGGTGCAAAATGTTTTTTTAGCAGTAAAAAAAATTAGCTGCAAAATTATTATTATCAAATACAGTATTTTTTGTAGTGAGTGGGGATCATGTTATGAAGAAACTGAGTGTGGCTTCAATGTTTACATTTACTACCATGGGCAAAAAATTTGACATTGTTTTGTAAAGAATATATACATATAATTGATTATTTATTTATTGATTTATTTTATAAAATTCAGTTGTATTATAATTGATGAAGATGAAAACATTGAAAAGAGATATTCATAATATCAGTTGTTGTATTACATGTTTTTTTTTTGACAATCGAATAATCTTCCATTAATAATAAAGAGCAGTTACAGGTGTAAAAATTCAGAAAGGGTATAACCGTTTCTAATGACCTGACATGGAACAAAATATAAACCTTGATTCGCAGATCGCCTTACAAAATAAAATCAAAATTACATCATAACTGCTCTAACACAATAAGATTCAATCATTTTCCGTCTAACAAAAGACTCACAAACTCTTCATAAAAAAATAACAAATCTTTCATATAGAAATAACAGCAAAACTTTCAAAAAAGAAAGACAATCACTGTAAAATAGTTATAAAAAAAAACTAATATAACCTGTAACGATTTCATCTTCAATTTTGAAAGGGCTTGATCCATCTCTGATTTTTTATTTGTATATCTATTGAAATTGATGCGCCTCGTCGATAGATTTACCAACCAAAATGAAAAGGATGAAAAGGAGTCGGTCATTTATTTAATTCTAAGCAATAAAAAAGAAATGGCTACCGTCAACGGCAAAAATAAACCATTGACGGCAGCCGAAGCGAAAAACAAAGGAAAAACGCTTGACGGTTAGGGTTTTCTATTTGAGAGAGAGGGGAGAGGAAAAAAAAGATGGAATTTCTTTTGTTGTATTACATGTTAATATCATGCTTTTAGTACAAATCCACCAAGTTTTGTAGTAGTTTTTGGGTCTATAACATTTTTATGATACATTTTTATTTTCTTATATGCACATTATACGATTTCTTTAATGAAATAAATGATAGAGGAAGTACTATTTTAACATAAACATTTTTAATTTTTTTATTATAATAACATATACAAATTGTAAAATATGAATAGTTTTTAAAATAATAATTAGTAATTTATTTAATTTAATTAAGATTTAATATTGTGAAAGTTAATTGTTTATTCTTACGAAAGATTTGATTTTTTTTATATTCATAAATTGTGCAATTTAAAGAGTATATTAGAATAATTTTTTTAACTAAATAAATTAAAATTAAAGTTAAAAGTTGCAATCTCATCCGCGCATTGCGCTTTAAATCCAAATCTGACTATTACAATGTATTCTCAGTATATCCCTTATGATATACCACTCGAACCTTTTCGAAAACCCTCGCTCCAAGTCGTCCAAAATGTAATATCCCGTATTTTTAAATTATTATTTTTAAACTTTAATTATAAATTTTTGCATTATGTCAAGCTTTAACTAATTTATAATTATTATTATATATTTTTATTTAATTTTATTTTAGTCGCTCGTTGATTCGATCGTGGTCCGATTCGTGTTTAGTGTGTATTATTAAATTTAAAAAAAAAATATATAATAAAATGTTCCATGCATGAAAATGGAATAGAGAGTTTTTCAAAAATACCCATACTGTCTATAAATATTTTGAAAAATACGGTTTGACCAGTTTGAGTTGATTTTTACGGTTTGACTTTTAAAAGTTGCGAAATTACACTTTTTGAGTTGAAAAATACGGTTTTTATTTTAAAAGACCAGTAAGTTTACTATCGGGTTACTAACAGTCTAATAACGGTTTACAAATAAATAATTTACTAACGGTTTACTAACATTCTACTAACGGTTTTTATTTATAAAAATACGGTAAATCTCCTATCGGTTTACTAATAAAAACTTTACTATCAATTTACTAAATGTTTACTAACAGTTTACTTACTATCAGTTTACTAAAAAATAAGTTAATTTACCATACGTTTACTAACAGTTTATTAGTTTTACTAAAAATTATAGCTAATTTATTAAATATAAAGCATATTTATATTTAATAACCGTTTACTTACAGTTTACTATCGTTTTACTGAATAATAAATCAGACTCCTGAAATAGAAAATCGCTGGTTCTATTTTCTCATTAATGGTTTCGCAAAAATAATTAATAAAACTTTTAGTAAACTACTAATAAACCGTTAGTGAACTGCATGCCCACTTACATTGCTCACTGACTCCCAAAATTATCAACTACCCATTTTAATCAAAAATCCAGCACTGATTTCATCATTAGCAAACCACCGCAAACCCATCAATTCAAAAAAATCCACAAAATCTGGGAAACCCTCAGCCGCCACAACCATCGATCAACAACCCATCAATCGACCCACTTTAATAACAACAGATTCTAAACAACCATCACCACACCTCTAGTAGAAGAAGAAATTCCATCACCGCGCCGCAGAAATTTCAAGTTTCTCTTATTAAACCATCGCTGGAACCGTTCGTTTCTTTTTATTTCTTCTTCGAAGAAACAAAGAGGAGGAGCAGCGTTGATGACGATGAATGGAAGATTCGTGGAGCAGCAAAAACAAATGGCACCGTAATTTTCAATAGCAGAAACGTAGGAAACAATTTTAGAAAGTATTATTCAACACGGACATTTGAAACAGTAAAAGTGAGATTAATTAGGGCTTCCACATTGTACCATCTAATTTCCTCAATGGAATACCCATGCATTCCTTCCTTCTTCTTTTTACGTGGCCCATTTTTTGTTTAAAATGAAAAGCCCACCACTAAGATAGTTAATGGCCATGATTTATTAAAGGTCCATTTGTTTTCCTTTTGAAGCATAAACATATAGCAGCAACATTTCTTTTCATTCCTCCCCTATATAAACATCTTCTGCATCACGTTTCTTTCTTTTCTTAACCTAAAAAGAATTTCTCTCGTTTTGAATCAAAACCTATCAGTCACACTCCCTTAAACAAATCTGAAACTTCATTAAACTCTATCCAAGCTCCATTCGATCCAAGTTTCGGTAAGTAATCGTTTAACTTGTTCTTCGTTTCACTGTCGTCAAATACGGTTTTTGATTTCTATTTCATTGTAATAGCTGTAATCTGATTGTTCTTTGACGGTTATCATCGACTCAACGTTCTCTTCGATCCCTACGTTTCGGAATCATAAACGGTGCGTAAAAATCCCTCCGTTTGTCGCCGTTTCGATGTCGACTTGTTCTTGCTTCATAACTGCCGATGTGATGTTATTGCTTGCTACGTTTCTTTGTCTATCATTGCTGCCATTGTTTCGTTTCTTTGTAACATATATTGAGTAGAATTGAGATTGAATTGCTTGAGTTGTGATTACTCCGTCATGTGATGTCGTCGTCGGATTCAATTGTTTTTAAAGTCCTCGTTGTGATATTGGCTTGCATTTTGTTTTACTGTGATTACTTTTTCATGTTTAACATGATGGTTATTATGTTTTTAATCTTGCTTAGTGTAGAGATTAAAGAGATTTGGAAGTTTGATTGTTTGGAAAATTGGTTCGTGATTGCAGTATAGGAGTTTAGTTTTCTTTGTTTTGATTTTGAGGGAGATGGTGAATTGTACATGTAGGTCACCATTTTGTTTGATTTTCTCTTTTGGCCCACGTCAATATGGGGTTCATGGAGGGAATGGTGTTGATTTGAAATTGTTGATTGGAGTAGATGAAAAATTGACCATTATAGTCACCTAATGAATTGCTTAAAAGCAATTGAATCCTTAGCTATGTTATTAGTTAATAATAACTTTTCTATTGTTTCAATTTTAAATAGACAACTTGAAAGCGATAATTATTTTATAAATTAAATTAATATAATTATTCGGGTAATTATATTTAATTTTGATTTATATGTTATTTTGGCTAATTTACGATTTAGCCCCTAAAGTTTCTAAAAAGCTTATTCAAGTTAAGTTTTACTTAAAGGATAACCTTTTGGATTTTGTTTATCCTATAATTTAGTAAATTGGAAAACGAATAATTAATTTTGATTTCGAAAAATCAAATTGGCTAAAGTACAGTTTAGTCCCTAAACTTTTATAAACTTAAAATGGTTAAGTTTTGTGTTGTAACTTAGGTTACTTAAATTGCAAGATATTGAATTTTTTTTAAAATGGATAATTATTTTATTAAGTTATTTTAATTTATAAACTCGGGTTTATAAATTTAATAAAGTTTTACTTTGGGTTAGATTGTGGTCGCCCAACAAGTGGGAAGAAGCTTGGTAGTTTTAAATAAGTCGGCTGACTCACTGATATGGATTTTAACTTGAGTTTATTTAAATTATTTTACGAATCATTCTAAATATATTTATATGATTTGTACTCTATAACTTGGGTTATTTTTGGAATGCATTTAATATAGGTGTTATTAAATGTGACTTGGTATTGTGTTGTGCTAGTCCTACGTGGTGTCTAGTACTCTTTAGAGTTGGGGTCTGATTTTAATTATGATTTAAATATTTTATTTAGACCCGTCGACTGTTCGTACTTCAGAGGCGAACCAGAGTTAGATTGCTTGTCAAGTTTCACGTGGAATAGCAAGCAGTGAGTTTGTATCTCTATTTACCTCTTTATTAAGCAACTATTATATTTTGTATATATATGTATAAACAGCTTTCGAACTGTTTTCGGCATTGTGGATTTGATTTGGAACGTGCTACTCGATGGACATCATCGGGACTGCGTGCGCACCGGTAATGATTATGGTATTAAGGTAGGTTTGAGATACGTCTCACCTTAGTGAGGGCACCAGTGGAAGATACGTCTCCTGGGCTCACTATTTATTTAAGTGATAGTCGGGGATCAGTTATTGAGATACGTCTCACCGACACGACAATGGATTTAGAATTGTGGTTTAGGGTTTCATTGATAATCCATAATAAAAATGTTTTTATTAAATGTTTTAAAAGTTTTTAACTTAATAAATGTAAATGGTTATATAAATTCTACTCAGTAAATCTGACCCTGTTGTTTTTCCAAATTTTCCAGGTTTATGATTTGAGCATTTATCGATCTCCGTTTCATCATTCTCGGAGGTTCTTTATTTTATTTCAGAAATAAGAGTTGAACTATTTTAAACTCTTAGACCGCAATAGTATTGTCAGATTATTCATGTTATAGTCTTACGTTTATATTTTAGACTATTGTTTGTTGGATTGGTCCAACTACTATTTTATCAGCTTTGGCATGATTACATTGTTTATGGTATTATATTATATTGCCATACTGTTGGAGATTATTTTGAGATAAGCGTACTTTAAATATATTATCACGACCAATTTTCATGAATCGTAACCGGCGCTAGGGTATGGGTAATGTAGTACCAAAACCTGTAGCTAGCCTTTCGATTAGCATACAATTATAATAAACCTGCAAGAAAACCAATGCTCGGGGGCAACCGAGACTTCAGCCTAATTCTAGCAGTTATAATATTCAACAATTAATATAACATGCTTATCCAATTCTGAGTCTAAAAATAAGAATAAAATAAACAGAGTAAACATTATAAACATGTCAGAGCAATATAACTAGTCGGACCAATCCGACAAACATCTGTAATAATAATAAAGACGTCTAGTCAACTACTGCGGTCTAAGAATAAAATAGTTTGATAGTTCTACTAAAATAAATAGAACCTCCGAGGAAAAGTAAATGCGGAGATCACCAGACTCTCTCAAATCATAACCCTGGAAAAAATTGGGAAAACAACGAGGTCAGATATACTGAGATGAGTTTATACCACTATTTACATTTATCAAGTGGAAAACCTTTAAAACCGTTTAAAATATTTAATAACGATATTACGAATAATAGTTGGAACCCTAATCTACAATTCTAAATAATAAATATAATCCAATAGGCCTGTTCCCGAGAGCTGAGCTACACCGAGTTACCACTGACCACACTTTTACCATATCCAGAGTCCCGAGAGCTGTGCTACACCGAGTTACTCTATTTGGACCCGAGAGCTATGCTCACACCGAGTTACCACATTTCCGTATATACCTTACCCAGATCATTACCGGTACGCACACAGTCCTAATGATGCCCATTAGGTAGCATGTTCCAACTAAGAGCCATAATATAAAAACAGTTCGCAATATACGTACAATATATATATATATATATATATATATATATATATATATATATATATATATATATATATATATATATTTAATATTAAAATAACAATTTACTTAATAAAGCGGTAAATAGTAAGTACAAACTCACTGCTTGCTAATCCACGTGATAACCGGCAAGCAACTAATCCTGGTTCGCCTCTGGAGCACGAACAATAGACGGGTCTAGACAAATAAAATAATTATTAAAAACAGATCCTAACTCTAGAGAGTACTAGACACCACATAGGACTAGCACAAATAACACGTCGGATTAAAACAATCCAGAACAAAAAAAAATACCCAATAGGTAATAAAGCACATTTAATACAAGTTTATTGAGTTCTCGCTTTAAAATCCAATTTACAACTATTATTTAAAGATCCTTAAATAATAATAAATTTTCAAATAGTGGGTTAGCCGAGTTACCAATAACTACCAAGCTAATCTCACTTGTCGGGTGACCCAAGTCTAACCCGACCCAAAACGTTTACCAAGTATAACTCGAGTTTATATTTATAAAATAATTCGATAAAATAATAATCCATTTTAAAAGCAGAACTCAATAACTTTAATTTCAAGTAACCCAAGTTACAACCCAAAAATCAAACCATTTTAAGTTTATGAAAATTTAGGGACTAAACTGTACTTTAGCCAATTATGGACTAAAGTGTACTTTAGCCAATTATGGACTAAACTGTACTTTAGCCAATTAGGGAATAAACTGTACTTTATCCAATTAGATTTTCAAAATCAAATTAGTCACTTTTGTATATAATTAAAACCAAATATAAAATTACTAATCAAAAACTTAATTAAATAAGTTATAAAAATATTCAAGGGCTAATTTTTAATTCGGCCATTTTCGTACCAAATTGATATTGGAATTTAGTATAATTACCCGAGTAATTATATTAATTTAAATTATAAAAATATTGTTTACAAAATATCAATTGTAAATTATTATGAAATTCTAGTTATTATCCAAATAAAATAACTTGAGGGACTTATTAATTTCAAACAAAATAAGATGGTGAGTAGAATGGTTTATTAACCATCTCCTTCCTTTAAATCCAACAAAACCCCGCCCATCATATACAACTCAACAACCCACCATTTTTTAGCTACTGTACATGATTCTTAAACCCAAATCCATTAGGATTTCATGATTCAAGCCATCTTAATTATAAATACTTAATCATGAACTACAACAATTCCTATTTAGTTAGCAATTAAGATTAAAGAACCACGGCGGAATTATAGCGTGGGTTTGACAATTCAAAACGGCATCCAACGAATCGTTATATCACAGCACTATTAATTTATTTATGAAACTCAACATTCCTAGGTGTCTAATCAACATGAAGATCAAGCCAACAAGAAGGAATATAATCGGCAGTAATAGTTTCAACCAAAACAGATTATACAAAGCTTAAAACGGTAAACCGTATGGCGACTGAAACGAGATCGATAGCGTACCGTTCAACAAAAACGAGGTGGGAAATCGTAGGTACACGAGTCTAGAACGTCTGGAAACAAACGGTTTTGATTTCGATCTAGAAACGAAAGAGAACGATCAAAAATACGGAATTGCCGTTTAAACCAAAAACTGAAATCTTAGAATATAACTTACCGAAGTTTTTCTGAAAACTTTGAGAGGGATTTGATCAGCGAATTCTCAGTGAAAACGGAAGGGAATGACGGGTATGGTTTCTTTAAAGTGTGGAGAATGTATTAGGTTTAGGGTTTACGCATTTAAAAGGATCGATTCATGAAATATTGGAGGTCAAAAATGCTCCCCCCCGAAGGCATACGCTGTTCTCGAACGAGAATAGCAATTTGCTGCTGTTCTCGTTTGAGAACCCTGGTCTCGTATGAGACCAGGCTTAATTTCTTAAGGTCTCGTACGAGACATGGTGTGTCTCGTACGAGACCTCCTTTTAAATCAGATCTCTTTTGATACCTGATTTAAAAGGGTGTGGTTCAACCCTTTCGGTTGAACCATAAGCCGAACCATTAATCGACAAACGACCGAAAACTACCGGGAATTCTTCGATAATGTAATACCCCGTGTTTTTCCGGCTTGTTCCGATGATTTTTTTTTGATGTGTTTCGGGTTGGTCCTTGGTGGTTTGGTTCCTTGAAACCATGGTTTGGTTTTCATAACCTTCGGTGTGTTGTTTTGATTAGGTTCTGAGCCTTATCGAATAAGTGTTTACGTGTTTTCCTGATATGACATGCTTTAGTAAAATGTCCATATCTCCCAATTGCACCGTCGGATCGGGCCGCCGTTCGGATATGTTGTTCCTAAGAGAATTTACTAAAATCTGGTCGGTCGGATCGTGTTTTTATTGAGTTCGCGGGTGCGAACTATAGTTAGTGGTCGCTAACTGATGCTGTTGAAGTTCGCGGGTGCGAACTTGCACTGTTCAGTTTGCTGTTTTTCTATTTAAAGACCCTTTATTCAACCTAAACTCTTTTCCTTCAACTTTTAAAACCCTAAAACGGCTGGAGTCATATTCTAACTCATTCCTATCTAACTTTCCTCTCAATTTTAATCCTTTGTAAGTGTTTGTAATCTTTCCTTTGTGGTTTTATCTCTAGTTCTTCAATTCTAGCAATTCTAAGTCCTATATCCCTATATGTGTATGGTTGTAGGCTGATTTGGGTTGATTGATTTCTGGGTTTTATTGTTCTTAGTCTAATCAAGCGGTATGTGGTTCTAATCCCTTCTTATGTGGTGTAGAGATTGCTAAATTGTTGTATGAATCTATACTTGGGTGTTTTGGCTTTATATTTTCTGTTTTGCTTTGATTTGGAACTCTGGAAATAATCTATGTGTATTGGTTGTGACTTATTGATGTTGGCTATACATTGGATGATTGGAATACTTGTTTGATTGAAGGGTTATATGGAGTTGTTGTCGTTCTTGATTTATAATTCTGTTTTAAGCCTTTATTAATAATCTGGAAATTTCAAAGTAAATGAATCGTAGGTTGTTAGATGTTTAACAATACATTGGGTGATTGGAGGAATCGTTTAAATGAAATAATGTATCACTTGGGTTAAGTTGTGGAATTGAATTCTGTTTTGAACTTTAAACTAAAAGCTGAAAATGTTATTTTGAAGGTTAAAAGATTGTTAATGGGAAATTCCTACTTTGGGTGATTGGAGATAATTGACTAAGGCTAGATTATATGTTAAAGGTGGTTTTAATTGGAATAAAACGTTGTTTTAAGAATAGTTACATATGACTGGGAATCGTTTGAGTAGATAAAGGATGTTTGTTTACCTTGGGTTATTTGGATAACAAATTGTTGTTATGGCATTTAAGGTAGAATTATTTTACAATGGTTTTAAAGGCTATCTAAGTGTACAGTTCAGATCTGAGTTTATTATTTCAATGTGTTTTGGAGTCATGTTTATTTACACTTAATGTGTTTTAATTGAGAAATATGAACTCCGGGTGGAATTGTCAAGTGTTGACAGTCTATTGGTTACTGTTGCTATTTGTGGTATTGGTTTGAATTTTGGTTAAGCTTATAGTGAGTTCCTTGTTTTCAAATACATTGGTTTCATTTTAAAGGATTTAACTTTGGATTTTACTCTGGTTAGGTCGGGTTAGATTTGTGTCGCCCGACATGTTGTGTTAGGCATATAGTTGATATATGGCTAACATACTACTCTGGGATATGTTGGATTTCGAAAAGGTGTTGTTGAATTATATTACTCTGGATTGTTTTTTTTTTTGAAAACGAGAACTCACCTAAACTTAACTAGTTATTGTATTGGTTGGATATGTATGTACTTTGGCTTTGGGATTACTGTGTTTCGAATGTTGATCTTTGGTTGTGTTAAGATGATAGTCCTATATGGTGTCTAGTAATCTTAGAGTTAGGGGTTGTTCAGATTTTAACATATACATTGTTTTAGACCCGTCGACTGCTCGTGCTTCGGAGTCTACGCATGGTTAGCTGTTTGCCAAGATTCACGTGGATAAGCAAGCAGTGAGTTTGTAGTGCTATTTGCCGCTTTATTAATTACCGCATCGTATTTTGATATTATAAATGCTTTTGAACTGTTTTTACGGATTATGGATCTCGATTGAAACGAGCTACTCGATAGGCTTGTATCGAGACTGTGTGCACCGGTAAGTACTCTGGGAAACGGCAGACTAAATGTCTTGCTTACGCTGGTATATATATATGACGAGGATTTGTTCCCGTCCACTCTGGGTTTATCAGTATGTTATGTCATATTTACGCTGGGATCATTTCAATACTATTTTCCATAATCATACTATATTAGTATAAACTGTTTTGATTTAAGGGTTTTAAACTTAATAAATGTAAATAGTATTGCGAACTCATCTCAGAATATCTAACCCCGTTGTTTTTCCCAAATTTTCCAAGTTTATGATTTGAAAGCTGGTCTACTCCAATTCTTTTATTTCTTCGGAGGTCTTTATGATATTTAAACTAGTTATTGTTTTCGAACTCTTAGACCGTAGTAGAACTAATTTATTTATTACATTTGATATTACACTTTGGGATTGTCGATATTTTCGATTATTTATATTTGGCATGATTATTCTGGATTACGATATTGTTATATATAAGGCACACTGTAGAACATTTAAGCTATTTAAGTTATTTATACTAGAACTGTAATATAAATTGTTAGACCTAGGTTGGAGTCTCGGTTGCCCCTGAGCAGTTTTCTGCAGGTTTAAATGTTTATTTGATTTCCACGAGGCTTGCTACGGGTTTTGGTACAACCATACCCATACTCTAGCACCGGTCACGATTCATGAAATTGGGTCTTGACAGATAAATAAAATTAAATTTTTACGGAATATTACATTCTCCCCCACTAATTAAAAATTCGTCCTCGAATTTAACACAACAAGCAATAACAGCAATAGAACACGTAACACAACAAAACTCATAAAAATCACATAATAATAAAGCATCGTACCTCACGGAAAAAGAAAAGGATAGCGATTCCGCATATCCGAATCGGTCTCCCAAGTGAACTCCTCTACAGAATGATTGCGCCAGAGAACTTTGACCATCGGAATCTCCTTGTTCCGCAATTTACGCACTTGCGTATCAACAACCTCAACTGGTTGTTCCTCATACGATAACTCTTGGTCAATCTCAATGCTCTGGGGCACAATCACCTGCGAAGGATCAGAGATGCACTTCCTCAACATAGAAACATGAAACACAGGATGCACTAAAGACATGTTTGGCGGCAGAACCAGACGATAAGCCACAACTCTAATCCTCTCTGAAATCTCATAAGGACCAATATACCTCGGTGCCAACTTTCCCTTGACACCAAAACGAACCACGCCTTTCATAGGCGAAACCCAAAGAAACACGAAATCACCAGCATGAAACTCAATGTCTTTTCTCTTCGGATCAGCACTCTTATGCCGACTAAAAGCAGTCTCTAACCTCTATTTGATCAACGGTACCTTCTCTGAGGTAATTTGAATAATCTCTGCTCCCGAAAGTTTACGCTCTCCAACCTCCTCCCAACAGATAGGAGATCTACACTTGTGCCCGTACAAAGCCTCATATGGCGCCATCTCGATACTCGCGTGGTAACTGTTGTTGTAAGAAAACTCAATCAACGGTAAATGAGTATCCCAGCTACCCTGAAAATCGAGAACACACATCCTGAGCATATCCTCCAATGTCTGAATAGTCCTCTCAGACTGACCGTCAATCTGAGGATGAAAAGCTATACTGAAATCCAACCGAGAACCCAAGGATTCCTGTAACGCTTTCCAGAACCTCGAAGTAAATACAGAACCTCTGTCCGAAACAATAGAAACCGGTACACCATGCAAACTGACAATCATGTCGATGTACAACTGAGCCAATCTCGAAGCAGGATACGGAACCTTGATCGGAAGGAAATGAGCTGACTTGGTCATACGGTCAACTATCACCCAGATGGAATCGTATCCCTGTCGAGTACGTGGTAAACCAACCACAAAATCTATGGCAATCCGCTCCCACTTCCACTCTGGAATAGGTAGTGGCTGTAGATAACCAAAAGGTCTCTGATTCTCCATCTTCACCTGCTGGCAAGTCAGACACTAACGTACTCAGCGACATCCTTCTTCATCCCGCTCCACCAGTAGGTACCCTTAAGATCATGGTACATCTTAGTAGAACCCGGATGGACGTTATAAACAGACTTGTGCGCTTCTTCCAGAATCTGGTCCCTCAAACCATCTGAATCCGAAACACACAATCTCGAACCATGTCTCAGAACACCATCCACAAAAGTAAACTTAGAGTTACCGTCTTGCTGAACCTCCTCTATAATCCGTCTCAACTGTGGATCCTCAGCTTGTAAAGCTTTGATCCGATCAATCAAAACAGGTTGCACTTGCAACTGTGCCAACAAACTACCGGCCTGAGAAACCTGAAAACCATAGCCTGAAGCTATCAAACCGTGCCACTCTCTAACCATGGGTGTACGCCCAATCTCAGAAATATGAGCCAAACTGCCCGAAGACTTGCGACTCAACGCATCGGCTACCACATTAGCCTTACCAGGTAGGTACTGAATAGTACAGTCGTAGACTTTCAGTAACTCTAACCACCTCCTCTGTCTCAAGTTCAACTATCTCTGATCAAAGATATACTTCAGACTCCTGTGATCAGTGAAAATCTCACAAGTAGCACCATACAAGTAATGCCTCTAAATTTTCAACGCAAAAACCACCGCTGCCAACTCTAAATCATGAGTATGGTAATTCACCTCATGCTTTTTCAACTGACAGGAAGCATAGGCGATCACCTGTCCATGTTGCATCAGCACGCAACCCAAACCAATTCGAGACGCATCACAATACACTGTGAAACCGTCAATGCCAGAAGGCAATGCCAAAACCGGAGCTGTAGTCAAAATCTCCTTGAGCTTCTCAAAGCTCGCCTCGCACTTGTCAGTCCACTCAAACTTAACACCCTTCTGTGTCAGTTTAGTCAACGGTGCAGATATTCTGGAGAAATCTTGCACGAACCGACGATAGTAGCCAGCTAAACCCAGAAAACTTTTGATCTCGGTAACTGACCTCGGCCTCTGCCAATCCATAACTGCCTCAATCTTCTTCGGATCAACCTTGATCCCATCTTTCGACACCACGTGTCCTAGAAAGGTAACCTGATCCAACTAGAACTCACATTTTGAGAACTTAGCATACAACTAATGCTCACGCAACGTCTGTAGTATAGTCCTCAAATGGTATGCATGCTCCTCCTCACTCCGAGAATAGATCAAGATGTCATCAATGAAAACGATGACGAATTGATCCAAAAACGGCTTGAACACTCTGTTCATCATATCCATAAACGCTGATGGTATGTTAGTCAGACCAAAGGACATAACCAGAAACTCAAAATGTCCATAACGCGTCCGAAAAGCAGTCTTAGGCACATCTACATCACGGATCCGAAGTTGATGATACCCAGATCTCAAATCAATCTTGGAAAAACACTTCGCACCCTGCAACTGGTCAAACAAATCATCGATGCGAGGAAGAGGATATTGGTTCTTGACAGTAGCCTTGTTCAACTGTCTGTAGTCGATACACAGTCGAAAGGAACCGTCTTTCTTCTTCACAAACAGAACTGGAGCGCCTCACGGAGAAGTACTCGGTCTGATGAACCCACTATCCAACAACTCTTGTAACTGGTCCTTCAACTCCTTCAACTCTGCAGGAGCCATCCGATACGGCGGTATCGAAATCAGAGCTGTACCAGAAACCACATCAATGAAAAACTCAATCTCACGGTCAGGTGGTAATCCAGGCAATTCCTTTAGAAACACATCAGTGAACTCATTCACTATCGGAACACTATGCATATCACCACTATCAGCCTCCAAATCACGAACCACAACAAGAAAATCCTGGCAACCCTTGCCTAACATCCGCTTCGCCTTGATGGCGGAAATCAGATTCTTAGGTGTCTCCGCCTTTTCTCCCTGAAAGAAAAAAGGTAGATCACCTGGAATCCTAAACTCGACTGACTTCCCTCGACAGTCAATAGAAGCATAATGGCGCGACAACCAATCCATCCCCAAAATCACGTCAAAAGAAAACACGTCAAGCAAAACCAAATCAGCACATAGTTCTCTACCTTGAATAACAACTGGACAAGAAGGATAAACGACGTCCACTACTACAACTTCAGACATAGGTGTAGACATAGCTAGAGGTTCACTCAAAACAGATGGTGCAATACCCAATTTTCCCGCAAAACAAGTAGAAACAAATGAATGGGTTGCACCCGCATCAAATAACACCAAAGCATCAGTAAAAGAAATCGGAATGGTACCTTGCACCACAGCATTTGATGCACGCGCATCCTGAGGAGTAAGTGCGAACACTCTGGCCTGACTCTGTGGTTGCTGCTGAGAACTCTGCCCAATAGCATAACTGTTGGAACCTCTGCCACCGTTACCACGGCCACCAAAACCTCTGCCACCAGAACCACGGCCCCGCTGGCCACCAAAAGATGCTGCAGGTTGAGAGTACCCTACAGACTGTGTAAACGCAGGTCTCTGCTGCTGGTAAGACGTCTGCGCCACACTGGAGTTAGACATCTGCTGCCCAGATGTCGGACACTCCCTGGAGAAATGACTCGGTTGGCCACAAGAGAAACAACCTCCAGGAGCTAACTAACACTGACCATAGTGCCTGCGTCTGCAATTCTGGCAGAACAGAATGTTCGATCCACCACTGTACCCGCGTCCTGAATCACAGTTACTCCCACTGCTACTAGAACTGTACGGAGCACTCCTAGTACTATGCCTCCCCTTGTTGTGCGTACGGCGAATCCCCCTATTTGCCTGAGAAGAGCCACTGTAGTAGTTTCCACTACCATGCTGCGCTGGGGCCTGCTGCCCCCCATTAGGAAGATCACTCTTTCCCTTCTGATTCTGGAAAGGGTAAGAGATCGTCTCAAACTGAATCAATAAATTCTCCATCCGTCGAGCACTATCCACTACTCAAGAGAACTCCATGTCTGTCCCTATCAGCAAAGGAAGAAATTCTGAGCCTAAACCCCTAGCATAGCGGTCGTTCACTCGCCCTCGATCACCCAGTAGATCTGTAGCAAACCACCCCAAACGGACAAACTCTGTAGTGTAGTCTGTCACTGATCTATCCCCAGTCTTCAAATTTAGCAGCTTTTCTCTGAAATTCTCAGTAACAGAGAAGGGTAGATAGTAACCTCTGAACCTGTTCACAAACTCAGCCCAAGTCAAAGTAGCCATCTCTGGCCTAATGTTATCGCGAAACCAGTCCTTAGCTGGACCCTTCAGCGACATCTCCACAAGCATCACTGATTGGTGATCAGTAGCCTGAATCCTCTGACTGTTGTACTCAAACTCTTCCAAGAAATCAAGAGCATCCCCAGTGCCATCAAAAGAAGTCGGAGTCAACTTCGCGTAGGTCATCACCAACTCTCTGTCTGTCGGAATATGATCGACACCAACAAGTCCACCCATACCAGCTACAGCCCCAGCCTGAGGTTGCTGTTGCTGCGCTAACTGACCCAATACAGTACACTGATTCTGCAGAAGAGCCTGGTTGTTCAGCATCTCGACAATGCCAGCCAAGAAAGTAGTGAAGTCAAACGCCTGCATGTTTGGTGCCTGCTGCACATTTGGTGCCTACTGCACATTCGGTGCCTGAACACCTGCTGCACCACGTCCTCTAGCTCCACCTCTACCGGCACCAGCTCCTCTGCCCCTACCAGCACCTCTACCTCTGCCAGCACCTCTACCACGTCCAGCATTTGCCTGAACTGGTGGTACGTTCTTATCAACGTCAATGGAAATTGCATCATCAGCCTCAGCTTCTTGCTCTGCCGCGGTACGAGCACGAGTACGAACAACGTTGTCCATATCCTAAGGATTGAACAAAAACAATTTAAATACACAGATATTTCATACCCAAGTATGAACAAAACAAGCAACATACAAGATTTCCCAAGAAATCAACAACAATAAAATATTTACCCAAGTGAAATAACATTAAAAATTAACAGCATCAAATCAACATATAATAACTGACTCGACGCAATCCTATTGGTGTAGGCAGAATGTTTTAAAATCAAAAGATGACGTTTTTAAAGACATGACAGAAACCTATATCCGCAGTAGTTCCTAAGACACAACATCACTTAATAGAGTAAACACATAGCATGCAAATGGCCTTGGTTTGAAACCAAAGCTCTGATACCAAGTTTGTCACGACTCATTTTCATAAATCGTGACCGGCGCTAGGGTATGGATAATGTAGTACCAAAACCCGTAGCTAGCCTTTCGGTTAACATACAATTATAATAAAACTGCAAGAAAACCAATGCTTGGGGGCAACCAAAACTTCAGCCTAATTCTAGCAGTTATAATATTCAACATTTAATATAATAAATACTCGTTCAACTACGAGTCTCCAATATGGCATAAAAATAAACAGAGTAAACATTATAAACATGCCAAAGCAATATATCCAGTCGGACTAATCCGACAAACAACTGTAATAAAATAAAGACGTCTAGTCAACTACTGCGGTCTTAGAATAAAAAAATTTGATAGTTTTACTAAAATAAATGAAACCTCCGAGGAAAGTAAACACTACTAGAAAACTGTCGATTAGCGACGGATTTTAGCGACGGATTCCGTCGCTAAAATCAAATTTAGCGGCGGATTTTGAATCCGTCGCTAAATACTTAATAAAATTGGCGAGATTCATCCTGCCAACTTTAGCGACGGAAATTCCGTCGCTAAAATGGCGGGACAAATCCCGCCAATTTTTTTTCACTTTTAGCGACGGATTTCAAAATCCGTCGCTAAATGGGTTACATTTAGCGACGGTTTTCAGAATCTGTCGCTAAATGCTTACTTTTAGCGACGGATTTCAGAATCCGTCGCTAAATGCTTACTTTTAGCGACGGATTTCAGAATCCGTCGCTAAATGCTTACTTTTAGCGACTGATTCCAGAATCCGTCGCTAAGTATTAATTCTATTAAAAAATAATTATTTATTTAAAAATAATTATTTGTTAAAAAATATTTATTTATTTAAAAATATTTATTTTTAAAAAAATATTTATTTATTAATAAAATAATTATTTATTAAACAATATTTATTTATTAATAAAATATTTATTTATTAAAAAATTAATTATGTATAAAAAATAATTATTTATTAAAAAAATAAATATTTATGAAAAATAATTATTTATAAAAAATAATTATTCATAAAAATATTATTTATTAAAAAAATTACTATTAGAAATTTTATTATATTACAATGTGGTAGTAATGTGTAAAAGTAATAATTTGTTATTTTTATTTAAAATAATTATTAAAAAAATAATTTATTATTTATTTATTTAAAAAACATAGTATGAAAAAATAATTATTTTATAATGTGGCTGTTAATTGCGGGAATAAATATTCGTTCCTTTTAGTTATATTTAAATATAATATACATAGATATGTATCAAGAATCTGAGCTGGATAAGATGGAGTTACGTGCGGGGGAACTAGAAGGTTAAAGAGGTTTGACTGAGAACAATTGAAGGATGGGTGACCTACTGAAAAGTTTGCGATAATTGCCGGAGGATGATGATAGGTGACCTATAGCGAGTGGGTGGGTGACCATGGGGCTATATATTAAATAATATTTTATTTTTAGCTTTAATTAAAAAAATTATTTAAAAAAAAAAAAATAGTGACAGATTAAAATCCGTCGCTAAATTTTTTAAAATTCGTCGCTAATTTTTTATTTTCGTAGCTAAATGATTTAGCGACCAGGAATTTAGCGACGGATTAAATCCGTCGCTAATCCATCGCTAATGCCATTTAGCGACGGATTTATGCCATTTAGCGACGGAAAAATCCGTCGCTAAATGACAGATTTCTAGTAGTGAAATACGGAGATCACCAGACTCTCTCAGATCATAACCTTGGGAAAAATTGGGAAAACAACAGGGTCAGATATACTAAGATGAGTTTATACCACTATTTACATTTATCAAGTGGAAAACCTTTAAAACCGTTTAATATATTTAATAACGATATTACGAATAATAGTTGAGACCCTAATCCACAATTCTAAATAATAAATATAATCCAACAGGCCTGGTCCCGAGAGCTGAGCTACACCGAGTTACCACTGACCACACTTTTACCATATCCAGAGTCCCGAGAGCTGTGCTACACCGAGTTACTCTATTTGGTCCCGAGAGCTATGCTCACACCGAGTTACCACATTTCCATATATACCTTACCCAGATCATTACCGGTGCGCACACAGTCCTAATGATGCCCATTAGGTAGCATGTTCCAACTAAGAGCCATAATATAAAAACAGTTCGCAATATACATACAATATATATATTTAATATTAAAATAACAATTTACTTAATAAAGCGGTAAATAGTAAGTACAAACTCACTGCTTGCTAATCCACGTGATAACCGGCAAGCAACTAATCCTGGTTCGCCTCTGGAGCACGAACAATAGACGGGTCTAGACAAATAAAATAATTATTAAAAACAGACCCTAACTGTAGAGAGTACTAGACACCACATAGGACTAGCACAAATAACACGTCGGATTAAAACAATCCAGAACAACACAAAAAAATGCCCAATAGGTAATAAAGCACATTTAATACAAGTTTATTGAGTTCTCGCTTTAAAATCCAATTTACAACTATTATTTAAAGATCCTTAAATAATAATAAATTTTCAAATAGTGGGTTAGCCGAGTTACCAATAACTACCAAGCTAACCTCACTTGTCGGGTGACTCAAGTCTAACCCGACCCAAAACGTTTACCAAATATAACCCGAGTTTATATTTATAAAATAATTCGATAAAATAATAATCCATTTTAAAAGCAGAATTCAATAACTTTAATTTCAAGTAACCCAAGTTACAACCCAAAAATCTAACCATTTTAAGTTTATGAAAATTTAGGGACTAAACTGTACTTTAGCTAATTATGGACTAAACTGTACTTTAGCCAATTAGGGACTAAACTGTACTTTATCCAATTAGGGACTAAACTGTACTTTATCCAATTAGGGACTAAACTATACTTTAGCCAATTAGATTTTCAAAATCAAATTAGTCACTTTTGTATATAATTAAAACCAAATATAAAGTTACTAATCAAAAACTTAGTTAAATAAGTTACAAAAATATTCAAGGGCTAATTTGTAATTTAGCCATTTTCGTACCAAATTGATATTTGAATTTAGTATAATTATCCGAGTAATTATATTAATTTAAATTATAAAAATATCGTTTACAAAATATCAATTGTAAATTATTATGAAATTCCAGTTATTATCCAAATAAAATAACTTGAGGGACTTATTAATTTCAAACAAAATAAGATGGTGATTAGAATGGTTTATTAACGATCTCCTTCCTTTAAATCCAACAAAATCCCGCCCATCATATACAACTCAATAACCCACCATTTTTTAGCTACTGTACATGATTCTTAAACCCCAATCCATTAAGATTTCATGATTCAAGCCATCTTAATTATAAATACTTAATCATGAACTACAACAATTCCTATTTAGTTAGCAATTAATTAGATAAAGAACCACGGCGGAATTATAGCGTGGGTTTGACAATTCCAAACGGCATCCAACGAATCGATATATCACACCACTATTAATTTATTTATGAAACACAACATTCTTAGGGGTCTAATCAACATGAAGATCAAGCCAACAAGAAGGAATATAATCGGCAGTAATAGTTTCAACCAAAACAGATTATACAAAGCTTAAAACGGTAAACCGTACGGCGATTGAAACGAGATCGATAGCGTACCGTTCAACAAAAACGAGATGGGGAATCGAAGGTACACGAGTCTAGAACGTCAGGAAATAAACGGTTTTGATTTCGATCTAGAAACGAAAGAGAACGATCAAAAATACGGAATTGTCGTTTAAACCAAAAACTGAAATCTTAGAATATAACTTACCGAAGTTTTTCTGAAAACTTTGAGAGGGATTTGATCAGCGAATTCTCAGTGAAAACGGAAGGGAATGACGGCTATGGTTTCTTTAAAGTGTGGAGAATGTATTAGGTTTAGGGTTTACGTATTTAAAAGGATCGATTCATGAAATATTGGAGGTCAAAAATGCCCCCCCCCCCCGAAGGCATACGCTGTTCTCGAACGAGAACAACAATTTGCTGCTGTTCTCGTTCGAGAACCCTGGTCTCGTACGAGACCAGGCTTAATTTCTTAAGGTCTCGTACGAGACCTGGTGTGTCTCGTACGAGACCTCCTTTTAAATCAGATCTCTTTTGAGACCCAATTTAAAAGGGTGTGGTTCAACCCTTTCGGTTGAACCACAAGCTGAACCATTAATCGACAAACGATCGAAAACTACCGAGAATTCTTCGATAAATAAAATTAAATTTTTATGGGATATTACAGTTAGCTCTCCAACCGAGCTTAAATCATCAAAAACGGTGGTCGGATTGTTGAGATATGGCTTCCGCCGTGTGGGTTGCGCAAGAACAACGTTGATGATGATGGTGAGGAGAAGGTCATCAGTGAACTTATTGAATAAGGGTTTGAGATATTAATTTTTATCTCTGATTTGTGTTGCTAAGGAAAAAATGAAGAGGTGGAATACTAGGGGTCTTCATGTGGTTAAAATGAGTGGAAAAATGACCTTATAAGTGCTTGAATTAAGCACCTCTTGTAACTTAATCCTTCAACTCTTTATTTCTCTAATTTAATCTCAATTTGTTTTTCTAATTAAACAAAACTTTGACGATTATTCTTTATCAATAAATATACATTTGTCACAATACTTGTTTAGTCTGCTATTAGTTTATATAAGTAATACTTGATTTAAATATTTTAACTTCATTTAATGTTTATTTTCGATTTATTTATACTTTATATAATTAATAGGCGTGGTTGACTATGACACTCTAGCACCTTACACCATATCATGATAGTATTGATCAGAAATTTGTCTATAGTTTGTGTAAGGTAATATGAAATTTACTAATGTAACAATTTATTTATATTCAAATGTTATATTAATACTTTTTAAAATCAAATTCCTGCAACTATAAAAATATTGAGACTACTTAAAATAACATTAATACATGACAAACTCAATTCATACATTCATATTAGAAAGCAATTGTTCCTAATTATTCATCTAATCGGCAAATTTATACTCCCCCCGTCCCATAAAAAGATAGGCCGTTTGGACAAACACGGGAATTAAGAAAAATATAGTTAGATTAGTAAAAATTAGTTTATTTATATACTTTTCCATTTTTAGCCTTTAATAAAAAATTTAAATAAATAAATAATATATTAATGACTAATTTTTGTATTGGTGCATTTCTATTACTATTACTATAAACAAATTAAAGTTCAATTGCAGTAAGTTGTTACATTTTATAAATAACTCTAGAAACAACCACGTCACTTATGCGACTATAAATATATATGAAACATCTTCACATATCTTCAAACAAAACCAAAGGGCATTATTCAACTTTTTTTTTATTCTGGAAATATAGGCGTACTCACAAAATAAGTAATTTTTTCTAATTCTTAATTTCAAGATATGATGAGCATCAAGAAGACATCCACTCTTTCGGTCATTTGCTTCATTTGTATGGTAGTAATAAGCCAGATTAATGTGGAGGCTGCAAGAGTGTTAGCAAGCGATCATTTGGAGACACAGTCTTCGGTTTACGAGAAAGCAAAGAGCAGCATGGCAGGCTGGTTTCAACTGCTAGCATCAGGACCTAGCCCTAGAGGCCCTGGCCATCATCACTAGATTGTTCATCCAATCTATGCGCCAACCATGTATTAACTAATTTAGATTTCAGGACGATAGAATAAAAAAAGATATGTCGCTCTAAAATATTGAATAAGATGCATTTCACTGTTTCTGAAACGTTTTTATGTTCGAAACTCTCTTTACAAACTAGTTCTTATTCATTATGAATAAATCTCAATATTTATTAAAGTTCAATGTAAACAATCAAAACTGTAAGTACTTAGTTTAAATTTATATGATATTAATTTTATGTTTAATTTTAATTTATAATATTTATTTTCATTTAATTTTAGTTTTTATTATTTTTTGTTTAGTCTGCTATTAGTTTATATGAGTAATACTCAATTTAAATATTTTAACTTCATTTAATGTTTATTTTCGGTTAATTTAGAGTTTATACAATTGATAGGCGTGGTTGACTATGATCGTTCTAGGGCTTTGACAACCTCAAACCTAAATTGAGAGCCACCACCTACCAGTGCTAGCAGACTATTTATACTTGCACCCGTATGTAAGACACGCTTATGAATACTCTAGCACCTTACAGCATATCATGATAGTATTGATCCAATATTGGTCTATAGTTTGTGTAAGCTAATATGAAATTTACTAATGTAACAATTTATTTATATTCAAATGTTATATTAATACTTTTTAAAACCAAATTCCTGCAACTATAAAAATATTGAGACTACTTGAAATAACATTAATACATGGCAAGCTCAATTCATACATTCATATTAGAAACCAATTGTTCCTAATTATTCATCTGATCGGAAAATTTATAATAAACAATCACATAAAATCTAATTTGTTTTCAAAATTACATGAACAAAGCCTAAACATGATATAGAAGTAATATTTATTTCTTTTAATTATCATATTAAATTGAATACTCTCACAGCTATATTTTTAGTATTAACATCAAATCTCTATATGTCCATAAACTAATTCATTTATATTTCATATATTATTATTTATTTGAAAATACAATTTTGGATTCGTACACCATTTTACTGTTATGATTATAAATACACATAAAACATATAAATAATATCAACGTACATAAGGTTCATCCATACAAACAAAATGGGAGCTAGAGATAAAATAACTTAATGAGCATATCTTCTCCGAACGCTTAAAATAATAAACATAATTTAGATTAATTACTCATGTTAATAAAAACATAATTCAATTTTTTATAATTCTATCGTTTTTCATGTTAAAGAATAATATAACTTTTATTTAAAAATGTAACTCAAATTCAATAATAACACAATGTATATCGGGTTATAATATCAATATGTAGAAGAATTTCTAATTCATTTAATGTCATACTTCTTGTTAAATAATTGAAGGTAACAACATTATTAAAAACATAAAAATAAAATTCAATTTACTATGTATATAGTATACAACTTTCTTGGATCGTCACACAAGCAAATGCATTAGAGAATGATGCGTTTGTTATTTGTTGCATTTTTTTAGCTAATAACTTGCATATGATAAAGCATATATTTGGAATCGCAATAATAGAATATACTCAAGCAAATGAAGAAAACTATATTCTGGCTCAACAAAAAGCCTATGAACATTTTACACATTGTCATTGTTGCCAGTAATTTTGTTGAATTGTTTTTCTATTTCTATTACTATAAACAAATTAAAGTTCAATTGCAGTAAGTTGCTACATTTTATGAATAACTCTAGAAACAACCACGTCACTTATGCGACTATAAATATATATGAAACATCTTCACATATCTTCAAACAAAACCAAAGGGCATTATTCAACTTTTTTTTATTCTGGAAATATAGGCGTACTCACAAAATAAGTAATTTTTTCTAATTCTTAATTTCAAGATATGATGAGCATCAAGAAGACATCCACTCTTTTGGTCATTTGCTTCATTTGTATGGTTGTAATAAGCCAGATTAATGTGGAGGCTGCAAGAGTGTTAGCAAGCGATCATTTGGAGACACAGTCTTCGGTTTACGAGAAAGCAAAGAGCAGCATGGCAGGCTGGTTTCAACTGCTAGCATCAGGACCTAGCCCTAGAGGCCCTGGCCATCATCACTAGATTGTTCATCCAACCTATGCGCCAACCATGTATTAACTAATTTAGATTTCAGGACAATAGAATAAAAAAAGATATGTCGCTCTAAAATATTGAATAAGATGCATTTCACTGTTTCTGAAACGTTTTTATGTTCGAAACTCTCTTTACAAACTAGTTCTTATTCATTATGAATAAATCTTAATATTTATTTAAGTTCAATGTAAACAATCAAAATTGTAAGTACTTAGTTTTAATTTATATGATATTAATTTTATGTTTAATTTTAATTTATAATATTTATTTTCATTTAATTTTAGTTTTTATTATTTTTTGTTTAGTCTGCTATTAGTTTATATGAGTAATACTCAATTTAAATATTTTAACTTCATTTAATGTTTATTTTCGGTTAATTTAGAGTTTATACAATTGATAGGCGTGGTTGACTATGATCGTTCTAGGGCTTTGACAACCTCAAACCTAAATTGAGAGCCACCACCTACCAGTGCTAGCAGACTATTTATACTTGCACCCGTATGTAAGACACGCTTATGAATACTCTAGCACCTTACAGCATATCATGATAGTATTGATCCAATATTGGTCTATAGTTTGTGTAAGCTAATATGAAATTTACTAATGTAACAATTTATTTATATTCAAATGTTATATTAATACTTTTTAAAACCAAATTCCTGCAACTATAAAAATATTGAGACTACTTGAAATAACATTAATACATGGCAAGCTCAATTCATACATTCATATTAGAAAGCAATTGTTCCTAATTATTCATCTGATCGGAAAATTTATAATAAACAATCACATAAAATCTAATTTGTTTTCAAAATTACATGAACAAAGCCTAAACAAGATATAGAAGTAATATTTATTTTACTTTTAATTATCATATTAAATTGAATACTCTCACAGCTATATTTTTAGTATTAACATCAAATCTCTATATGTCCATAAACTAATTCATTTATATTTCATATATTATTATTTATTTGAAAATACAATTTTGGATTCGTACACCATTTTACTGTTATGATTATAAATACACATAAAACATATAAATAATATCAACGTACATAAGGTTCATCCATACAGACAAAATGGGAGCTAGAGATAAAATAACTTAATGAGCATATCTTCTCCGAGCGCTTAAAATAGTAAACATAATTTAGATTAATTACTCATGTTAATAAAAACATAATTCAATTTTTTATAATTCTATCATTTTTCATGTTAAAGAATAATTTAACTTTTATTTAAAAATGTTACTCAAATTCAATAATAACACAATGTATATCGGGTTATAATAGCAATATGTAGAAGAATTTCTAATTCATTTAATGTCATACTTCTTGTTAAATAATTGAAGGTAACAACATTATTAAAAACATAAAAATAAAATTCAATTTACTATGTATATAGTATACAACTTTCTTGGATCGTCACACAAGCAAATGCATTAGAGAATGATGCGTTTGTTATTTGTTGCATTTTTTTAGCTAATAACTTGCATATGATAAAGGATATATTTGGAATCGCAATAATAGAATATACTCAAGCAAATGAAGAAAACTATATGCTGCCTCAACAAAAAGCCTATGAACATTTTACACATTGTCATTGTTGCCAGTAATTTTGTTGAATTGTTTTTCTATTTCTATTACTATAAACAAATTAAAGTTCAATTGCAGTAAGTTGTTACATTTTATGAATAACTCTAGAAACAACCACGTCACTTATGCGACTATAAATATATATGAAACATCTTCACATATCTTCAAACAAAACCAAAGGGCATTATTCAACTTTTTTTTATTCTGGAAATATAGGCGTACTCACAAAATAAGTAATTTTTTCTAATTCTTAATTTCAAGATATGATGAGCATCAAGAAGACATCCTCTCTTTTAGTCATTTGCTTCATTTGTATGGTTGTAATAAGCCAGATTAATGTGGAGTCTGCAAGAGTGTTAGCAAGCGATCATTTGGAGACACAGTCTTCGGTTTACGAGAAAGCAAAGAGCAGCATGGCAGGCTGGTTTCAACTGCTAGCATCAGGACCTAGCCCTAGAGGCCCTGGCCATCATCACTAGATTGTTCATCCAATCTATGCGCCAACCATGTATTAACTAATTTAGATTTCAGGACGATAGAATAAAATAAGATATGTCGCTCTAAAATATTGAATAAGATGCATTTCACTGTTTCTGAAACGTTTTTATGTTCGAAACTCTCTTTACAAACTAGTTCTTATTCTTTATGCATAAATCTCAATATTTATTAAAGTTCAATGTAAACAATCAAAATTGTAAGTACTTAGTTTTAATTTATATGATATTAATTTTATGTTTAATTTTAAGTTATAATATTTATTTTCATTTAATTTTAGTTTTTATTATTTTTTGTTTAGTCTGCTATTAGTTTATATGAGTAATACTCAATTTAAATATTTTAACTTCATTTAATGTTTATTTTCGGTTAATTTAGAGTTTATACAATTGATAGGCGTGGTTGACTATGATCGTTCTAGGACTTTGACAACCTCAAACCTAAATTGAGAGCCACCACCTACCAATGCTAGCATACTATTTATACTTGCACCCGTATGTAAGACACGCTTATGAATACTCTAGCACCTTACACCATATCATGATAGTATTGATCCAAAATTTTTCTATAGTTTGTGTAAGCTAATATGAAATTTACTAATGTAACAATTTATTTATATTTAAATGTTATATTAATACTTTTTAAAACCAAATTCCTGCAACTATAAAAATATTGAGACTACTTGAAATAACATTAATACATGGCAAGCTCAATTCATACATTCATATTAGAAAGCAATTGTTCCTAATTATTCATCTGATCGGAAAATTTATAATAAACAATCACATAAAATCTAATTTGTTTTCAAAATTACATGAACAAAGCCTAAACATGATATAGAAGTAATATTTATTTTACTTTTAATTATCATATTAAATTGAATACTCTCACAGCTATATTTTTAGTATTAACATCAAATCTCTATATGTCCATAAACTAATTCATTTATATTTCATATATATATTTTTTTTTGGTAAATCACCAAAAAAGAAGCACCCGGGATGCTATTAACCAACAAAACTGTTTTTACAAACTAAAAAACAATAACAGGCTCAAAGCCAGAGGCAACAGACTGCCTTTAACAAACAACAGAAACTCAACAAGCCAAACAACTAGCAAAAGCTATTAATAGCAAACTGGATATTAGAAACTACTGCATCAATCTCCTGAACTTTGTTGTTGAAAACAAGGTCATTTCTGGCATGCCACACATGATACACAGTAGCAGCAAACAGGATTCTTCTGCACACAGCAATCTTAGATCTCCTAGCTGCTCTTCTAATGAAATAATTCACTTCTCTGCGCCAAGGAAGAGGACTTCTCTTGATTCTCATCACAACCAACACAGCTTTCCAGATCTCAGCAGAATAAATGCAATCAAAGAACAGATGATTAACAGTCTCCTTATGCAAATTGCA
Source organism: Mercurialis annua (assembly GCF_937616625.2). Taxonomy (NCBI): domain Eukaryota; kingdom Viridiplantae; phylum Streptophyta; class Magnoliopsida; order Malpighiales; family Euphorbiaceae; genus Mercurialis; species Mercurialis annua. The sequence continues at coordinate 47,458,321 of NC_065570.1, read as the reverse complement.
GAAACATCATAAATCAGAAGGTATAACACCCCAGGCCTTCAGCTTATCCTTGGTCATAAGTCTGTCTTTCAAAGCAAGCCACATAATGAAAGCATGCCTAGGCACATTCCCTGTAAACCAGATCAAGTTACACCAGGGAACTCTATCCATCTCTGGGTTCAATAACTTCCACAGACTCCCAATAGAGAAAACATGAGACTTGTTCCCTTTCCATCTGACTTGGTCCCTAACACTATCCCTGATTCTGAAATTATCACAAACATAATCCCAGGCTCTGCTAGTATCATCATCAAGAGGAATAGGCAGCTTCCAATTATTATTATCCCACACATCTCTCACTTTAGATTTCTTGGGCACATCAGTGAATTTAATTTCAACATTAGGGAATCTCTCAGCAAGAGAAATGCCATTTGGCCAAGGGTCATGCCAGAAACTGAACCTCCTCCCATCTCCAATAATATACTCAAAAAAAGGCACAATTAAAGGCCTGATCTTAAGCAAATTCCTCCAACTCCATGAGCAATCTAGAGGCTTGGCTATTCCCCAGAAACTAGCCATTTTCAACTTGTTATCAATGACCCAGGTGGCCCAAAGGGATGGCTTAAAGGTAACCAAATTCCAGACATGTTTAGTGATTGCAGCAACATTCCATAAATGAACAGCCTTGACTCCTAACCCTCCATTAGACTTCTTTGCACAAACATTACTCCAGCTCACTAAGCTGCCTTTTTATCAGAATCAGACCCATGCCAGATAAACTTCTTGCAGCAATCTTCTACACCTTTAATCACTGACTTGGGCAAGAGAAAGGTGGTACACCAATAAACATGCATGCTGAGAAGAACTGATTTGACAAGCTGAAGTCTACCAGCATAAGATAAACACTTAGCAGACCAAGAGTTGATCCTCTTAGTTATCCTAGTCAGAAGACCTGTGCAGTGCTCTTTAGAAAGCTTTGAAGAGATGAGAGGGAGACCTAGATATTTCACAGGTAAAATGCCCTCCTGAAAGCCTAAGAGTCTGATAATATCATTCTTCCTAGCATCATCAATACCATCAAAATAGACACAACTCTTTTGAAGATTAGGAACAAGGCCAGAGGACATAGAGAAATTGACAAGAGTTTCTTTAAGAATCATAATGGAAGCCTTATCATCATTACAGAATAAAAAGAGATCATCAGCAAAAGCTAAATGACAGAGATTCAAACTGCTGCAATTCCTATGAAATTTGAATCCAGACCCCCTACTAGTGTTAATGGCCAGAGACCTGGACAGATAATCCATACACAACACAAAAATCAAAGGGGATATAGGGTCCCCATGTCTAAGCCCCCTGCCCCCAGAAAAATAACCAGAAACTTCACTATTAATCTGCACAGAATACTTCACAGACTTGATACAAGACATAACAATCATGATGAACTTCCTAGGGAATCTAAGGACAATCAAAGTCTCCTCAATAAAATCCCATTCTATTGAATCATAAGCTTTCTGTAAGTCTATTTTCATAGCACAGGAATGACCCTTATTCCTATGGTAGTTCCTGACAAGCTCATGAGCCAGAAGAATATTGTCAGAAATATTTCTACCAGGGACAAAACCAGACTGACTAGGACTAATAATTTTACCAAGGATCTTACTAAGCCTTTTACAGAGGACTTTAGAAATGGTTTTGTACATCACATTGCAACAGGAAATAGGTCTATAGTCACTAACATTCATAGGAGACTCAATCTTAGGGATTAAAGCAATGACAGTAGAGTTCAATTGGCTAAGCATCTTACCAGAATTCTGAAAATCTTTAGAAGCCTGAATAATGTCTTTGCCCAAGATATTCCAGCTTTTCTTAAGGACCATGCTCCCAGACCCATCAGGGCCTGGAGCCTTGTCATCATTAATACTAAACAGAGCTGCTTTGATCTCTTCATCACTGAAAGTAATATCCAAACTGGCTCTATCTTCCTCATTCAGCAAATAACCAGCATTGAACACACTAGGATCCACACTCCTTCTATTATTCATAGAAAAACTAAGGAAATTCTTATAGTGGTTAAGAATCACCTCTTTAATTTGCTCAGGATCATCAATAGCAATCCCATCAGCATTGTTAATAGAAACAATTCTTTTCTTATTTTGTCTCTGCTTAATGCTTCTGTGAAAAAACTTAGAATTTTGGTCTCCCAGCTTAATCCAATTCATCCTGGATTTTTGCCTTAAAATACTCTCTTCCCAACTCAGCAGCTTGTAGAAATGCTTGGAGATGGCTCTCTCTTCATCTTGGAGGTCATTATTAAAAGGATCAGCCTGAATTTCTATTTGCAGACTCAAAAGAATATCTCTAACTTTATCCACTCTCACAGAAATGTCATTGAAATCCTTCTTATTCAGCTCCTTAAGCTCTCTTCTAAGAACTTTCAGCTTCTGATAAATTTGGTAGAAAACTACACCATTAAACTTTAAATTCCACACTTTCTTAACTATCTCATGGAACCTGTGATGACCACACCAAACATTAAAGAATTTAAATCCCACTTTTCTAGTACTGATTTTATTATCAATATGGACCACTAGAGGACTGTGGTATGAAATACCAGCAGACATAGCTTCATAGAAAGCAGCAGGCCACTTCTCATAAAACTGATTGTTAATGAAACTCCAATCCAGCTTCCTCCAGATTCTGTCCTCCCCATGCTGATTATTAGTCCAGGTAAATGAACTCCCAATTTTTTTGAGCTCAAAAAGGTTAGCATTATTCACCCAAGTTTTGAACTCATCTGCAGCTTGATCATCCACACTAATACCTCCAATCCTGTCACTATTAGACATAACAGCATTAAAATCCCCCAGAACTATCCAACTCTCAGTTATAGAAGTACTAAGAGTTTGCAACCTGTTCCAAAGCTCAATCCTATTGGCAGCAACATATGAGCCATAAACCACAGTACACTTGAAAGAGAACTCACCTTTCTCAATATTGCAATGAACATATTGACTATGAGACTCCAAAACATCAACTTTAATCTCACTCTTGTCATAAATGATCCAGATTCTCCCCATGCTAGAGCAGTTATAATTATTAATAACATCCCAATTAGGAAGTCTTCTACTTAAGTTTCTCCAAACCTCATTAAACTTAGAACTATTCACTCTAGACTCAGTAATACCCACCATATTCAGCTTCTTATTGGCAATCAAGGACACAACCTCAGATTGCTTATTGGGATTATTAATCCCTCTTATGTTCCATGAACAGATCATCTATCAATGTCTAACATCCTAGAATTGAGCCTAGGACTGCTAACATTCTTACCAGCACCATCTCCCCACTTCTTACTTATACTTTTTCCTCTATCAATAGATTTACTATTAACAGATTTACTAATCTCTTCAGTCCTTAATCCTATTTCATTTCTTTGTAAAGCAGAAAAAGAATTAGCACTTCTAGTACTAACCTGATTAATACTTCTAGCCTCTAAGATTTTACTGGTACTCTCACCTTCAACAATCTTATTGACAATAACATCTCCAACAATCTCTGGTACAGTACTAACATTGTTGATAACCTCCTCTACTACTTTCTTAGAGTTATCAGCATTGACAAGCACCTCCTCTACTGCTTTACCTCCTTTCCCTTCTATAGATTTCCTAGAGTCTTGAACAACCCTACACATTTTTTTAGAATGCCCCATTCTACTGCAATTTTCACAAATAAGAGGTCTCCACTCATAAACAATTTTCTGACTGAATCCAATCCCATTTTCATCCACCATCTCCACAGCTTCAGGGAAAGGTCCAGTTGGATCCATTTCCACTAAAACTCTAGCATAACCCAGTTTAGTCTTACTGATTGTGAATTGATCACAATACAGAGGAGTACCACAACATCTTCCTATCTTGCTTAATATATCAGCAGTCCAGAATTCCCATGGGAGACTAGGGAGCTGGATCCAGATAGGAACAGATCTAATCTCATTAGGATCCATCTTCATCCTGGGTTGCCACTTCTTCAACAGCAATGGCTTCTGATCAAATGTATAGGGTCCAGATCCCAAAACATTGGTACAATCTTCCTCAGATCCAAACTCGAACAGAAACATCGACGCATTAATTCTAGAAACATTGCGCACACCAAGCTTACTCCATCTATTTCTCACAAAAGAATTCATTCTCTCAAACTTAGGGAACATTCCATACACACAACCTACAATAGCGTACCTCCATTTTTCTTCCTCCTTAGAAGTCTCCTTTGAGTTAAAACTAACAACTCTGTTTCCATCCCTAACTGCAGGAGGAATAAACATAAGCTCACTCGATTCACATCTGGATCTATTATCAAACAAAGAACTCCATTTCTTAGGAGGATCTTCACTCTTATCAACTATTCCATCTACTTCAGGTAAATCTACCTTGACAACAACTTGAGGAGCTTTCAATGCTGCAATATTATCTTCATTCTCTGGAACAGTTAACTGTGGAACTTTTGAACTCTCAATCTCAGAGACAGTAACCAACGGGACTAAAGGAGTATCAATAACAGGAACAGAAACCAGAGTGGTCTCCATTTCCTCAACAGGGATTAAATGAGTATCAATCACTGGGAGATCTGAACTCAGCTCACCATCAGTAACAAGAGTAGTCTTCTTCACCGGAGTGGCAGACGGAATCTTAGATCTCTTTCTCGCCATAACGGCCACAGCATAAGCACTGAGAGAGAAGAGAGGAGAGAGAAAACCTATATTTCATATATTATTATTTATTTGAAAATACAATTTTGGATTCGTACACCATTTTACTGTTATGATTATAAATACACATAAAATATATAAATAATATCAACGTACATAAGGTTCATCCATACAGACAAAATGGGAGTTAGAGAGAAAATAACTTAATGAGCATATCTTCTCCGAACGCTTAAAATAATAAACATAATTTGGATTAATTACTCATGTTAATAAAAACATAATTCAATTTTTTATAATTCTATCGTTTTTCATGTTAAAGAATAATATAACTTTTATTTAAAAATGTTACTCAAATTCAATAATAACACAATGTATATCGGGTTATAATATCAATATGTAGAAGAATTTCTAATTCGTTTAATGTCATACTTCTTGTTAAATAATTGAAGGTAACAACATTATTAAAAACATAAAAATAAAATTCAATTTACCATGTATATAGTATACAACTTTCTTGGATCGTCACACAAGCAAATGCATTAGAGAATGATGCGTTTGTTATTTGTTGCATTTTTTTAGCTAATAACTTGCATATGATAAAGCATATATTTGGAATCGCAATAATAGAATATACTCAAGCAAATGAAGAAAACTATATTCTGGCTCAACAAAAAGCCTACGAACATTTTACACATTGTCATTGTTGCCAGTAATTTTGTTGAATTGTTTTTCTATTTCTATTACTATAAACAAATTAAAGTTCAATTGCAGTAAGTTGTTACATTTTATGAATAACTCTAGAAACAACCACGTCACTTATGCGACTATAAATATATATGAAACATCTTCACATATCTTCAAACAAAACCGAAGGGCATTATTCAACTTTTTTTTTATTCTGGAAATATAGGCGTACTCACAAAATAAGTAATTTTTTCTAATTCTTAATTTCAAGATATGATGAGCATCAAGAAGACATCCACTCTTTTGGTCATTTGCTTCATTTGTATGGTTGTAATAAGCCAGATTAATGTGGAGGCTGCAAGAGTGTTAGCAAGCGATCATTTGGAGACACAGTCTTCGGTTTACGAGAAAGCAAAGAGCAGCATGGCAGGCTGGTTTCAACTGCTAGCATCAGGACCTAGCCCTAGAGGCCCTGGCCATCATCACTAGATTGTTCATCCAATCTATGCGCCAACCATGTATTAACTAATTTAGATTTCAGGACGATAGAATAAAAAAAGATATGTCGCTCTAAAATATTGAATAAGATGCATTTCACTGTTTCTGAAACGTTTTTATGTTCGAAACTCTCTTTACAAACTAGTTCTTATTCTTTATGAATAAATCTCAATATTTATTAAAGTTCAATGTAAACAATCAAAATTGTAAGTACTTAGTTTTAATTTATATGATATTAATTTTATGTTTAACTTTAAGTTATAATATTTATTTTCATTTAATTTTAGTTTTTATTATTTTTTGTTTAGTCTGCTATTAGTTTATATGAGTAATACTCAATTTAAATATTTTAACTTCATTTAATGTTTATTTTCGGTTAATTTAGAGTTTATACAATTGATAGGCGTGGTTGACTATGATCGTTCTAGGACTTTGACAACCTCAAACCTAAATTGAGAGCCACCGCCTACCAATGCTAGCAGACTATTTATACTTGCACCCGTATGTAAGACACGCTTATGAATACTCTAGCACCTTACACCATATCATGATAGTATTGATCCAAAATTTGTCTATAGTTTGTGTAAGCTAATATGAAATTTACTAATGTAACAATTTATTTATATTCAAATGTTATGTTAATACTTTTTAAAACCAAATTCCTGCAACTATAAAAATATTGAGACTACTTGAAATAACATTAATACATGGCAAGCTCAATTCATACATTCATATTAGAAAGCAATTGTTCCTAATTATTCATCTGAACGAAAAATTTATAATAAACAATCACATAAAATCTAATTTGTTTTCAAAATTATACATGAACAAAGCCTAAACATGATATAGAAGTAATATTTATTTTACTTTTAATTATCATATTAAATTGAATACTCTCACAGCTATAGTTTTAGTATTAACATCAAATCTCTATATGTCCATAAACTAATTCATTTATATTTCATATATTATTATTTATTTGAAAATACAATTTTGGATTCGTACACCATTTCACTGTTATGATTATAAATACACATAAAACATATAAATAATATCAACGTACATAAGGTTCATCCATACAGACAAAATGGGAGCTAGAGATAAAATAACTTAATGAGCATATCTTCTCCGAGCGCATAAAATAATAAACATAATTTAGATTAATTACTCATGTTAATAAAAACATAATTCAATTTTTTTATAATTCTATCGTTTTTCATGTTAAAGAATAATATAACTTTTATTTAAAAATGTTACTCAAATTCAATAATAACACAATGTATATCGTGTTATAATATCAATATGTAGAAGAATTTCTAATTCATTTAATGTCATACTTCTTGTTAAATAATTGAAGGTAACAACATTATTAAAAACATAAAAATAAAATTCAATTTACCATGTATATAGTATACAACTTTCTTGGATCGTCACACAAGCAAATGCATTAGAGAATGATGCGTTTGTTATTTGTTGCATTTTTTTAGCTAATAACTTGCATATGATAAAGCATATATTTGGAATCGCAATAATAGAATATACTCAAGCAAATGAAGAAAACTATATTCTGGCTCAACAAAAAGCCTACGAACATTTTACACATTGTCATTGTTGCCAGTAATTTTGTTGAATTGTTTTTCTATTTCTATTACAATAAACAAATTAAAGTTCAATTGCAGTAAGTTGTTACATTTTATGAATAACTCTAGAAACAACCACGTCACTTATGCGACTATAAATATATATGAAACATCTTCACATATCTTCAAACAAAACCGAAGGGCATTATTCAACTTTTTTTTTATTCTGGAAATATAGGCGTACTCACAAAATAAGTAATTTTTTCTAATTCTTAATTTCAAGATATGATGAGCATCAAGAAGACATCCACTCTTTTGGTCATTTGCTTCATTTGTATGGTTGTAATAAGCCAGATTAATGTGGAGGCTGCAAGAGTGTTAGCAAGCGATCATTTGGAGACACAGTCTTCGGTTTACGAGAAAGCAAAGAGCAGCATGGCAGGCTGGTTTCAACTGCTAGCATCAGGACCTAGCCCTAGAGGCCCTGGCCATCATCACTAGATTGTTCATCCAATCTATGCGCCAACCATGTATTAACTAATTTAGATTTCAGGACGATAGAATAAAAAAAGATATGTCGCTCTAAAATATTGAATAAGATGCATTTCACTGTTTCTGAAACGTTTTTATGTTCGAAACTCTCTTTACAAACTAGTTCTTATTCTTTATGAATAAATCTCAATATTTATTAAAGTTCAATGTAAACAATCAAAATTGTAAGTACTTAGTTTTAATTTATATGATATTAATTTTATGTTTAATTTTAAGTTATAATATTTATTTTCATTTAATTTTAGTTTTTATTATTTTTAGTTTAGTCTGCTATTAGTTTATATGAGTAATACTCAATTTAAATATTTTAACTTCATTTAATGTTTATTTTCGGTTAATTTAGAGTTTATACAATTGATAGGCGTGGTTGACTATGATCGTTCTAGGACTTTGACAACCTCAAACCTAAATTGAGAGCCACCACCTACCAATGCTAGCAGACTATTTATACTTGCACCCGTATGTAAGACACGCTTATGAATACTCTAGCACCTTACACCATATCATGATAGTATTGATCCAAAATTTGTCTATAGTTTGTGTAAGCTAATATGAAATTTACTAATGTAACAATTTATTTATATTCAAATGTTATGTTAATACTTTTTAAAACCAAATTCCTGCATCTATAAAAATATTGAGACTACTTGAAATAACATTAATACATGGCAAGCTCAATTCATACATTCATATTAGAAAGCAATTGTTCCTAATTATTCATCTGAACGGAAAATTTATAATAAACAATCACATAAAATCTAATTTGTTTTCAAAATTATACATGAACAAAGCCTAAACATGATATAGAAGTAATATTTATTTTACTTTTAATTATCATATTAAATTGAATACTCTCACAGCTATAGTTTTAGTATTAACACCAAATCTCTATATGTCCATAAACTAATTCATTTATATTTCATATATTATTATTTATTTGAAAATACAATTTTGGATTCGTACACCATTTCACTGTTATGATTATAAATACACATAAAACATATAAATAATATCAACGTACATAAGGTTCATCCATACAGACAAAATGGGAGCTAGAGATAAAATAACTTAATGAGCATATCTTCTCCGAGCGCATAAAATAATAAACATAATTTAGATTAATTACTCATGTTAATAAAAACATAATTCAATTTTTTTATAATTCTATCGTTTTTCATGTTAAAGAATAATATAACTTTTATTTAAAAATGTTACTCAAATTCAATAATAACACAATGTATATCGGGTTATAATATCAATATGTAGAAGAATTTCTAATTCATTTAATGTCATACTTCTTGTTAAATAATTGAAAGTAACAACATTATTAAAAACATAAAAATAAAATTCAATTTACCATGTATATAGTATACAACTTTCTTGGATCGTCACACAAGCAAATGCATTAGAGAATGATGCGTTTGTTATTTGTTGCATTTTTTTAGCTAATAACTTGCATATGATAAAGCATATATTTGGAATCGCAATAATAGAATATAATCAAGCAAATGAAGAAAACTATATTCTGGCTCAACAAAAAGCCTACGAACATTTTACACATTGTCATTGTTGCCAGTAATTTTGTTGAATTGTTTTTCTATTTCTATTACTATAAACAAATTAAAGTTCAATTGCAGTAAGTTGTTACATTTTATGAATAACTCTAGAAACAACCACGTCACTTATGCGACTATAAATATATATGAAACATCTTCACATATCTTCAAACAAAACCAAAGGGCATTATTCAACTTTTTTTTTTATTCTGGAAATATAGACGTACTCACAAAATAAGTAATTTTTTCTAATTCTTAATTTCAAGATATGATGAGCATCAAGAGGACATCCACTCTTTTGGTCATTTGCTTCATTTGTATGGTTGTAATAAGCCAGATTAATGTGGAGGCTGCAAGAGTGTTAGCAAGCGATCATTTGGAGACACAGTCTTCGGTTTACGAGAAAGCAAAGAGCAGCATGGCAGGCTGGTTTCAACTGCTAGCATCAGGACCTAGCCCTAGAGGCCCTGGCCATCATCACTAGATTGTTCATCCAATCTATGCGCCAACCATGTATTAACTAATTTAGATTTCAGGACGATAGAATAAAAAAAGATATGTCGCTCTAAAATATTGAATAAGATGCATTTCACTGTTTCTGAAACGTTTTTATGTTCGAAACTCTCTTTACAAACTAGTTCTTATTCTTTATGAATAAATCTCAATATTTATTAAAGTTCAATGTAAACAATCAAAATTGTAAGTACTTAGTTTTAATTTATATGATATTAATTTTATGTTTAATTTTAAGTTATAATATTTATTTTCATTTAATTTTAGTTTTTATTATTTTTAGTTTAGTCTGCTATTAGTTTATATGAGTAATACTCAATTTAAATATTTTAACTTCATTTAATGTTTATTTTCGGTTAATTTAGAGTTTATACAATTGATAGGCGTGGTTGACTATGATCGTTCTAGGACTTTGACAACCTCAAACCTAAATTGAGAGCCACCACCTACCAATGCTAGCAGACTATTTATACTTGCACCCGTATGTAAGACACGCTTATGAATACTCTAGCACCTTACACCATATCATGATAGTATTGATCCAAAATTTGTCTATAGTTTGTGTAAGCTAATATGAAATTTACTAATGTAACAATTTATTTATATTCAAATGTTATGTTAATACTTTTTAAAACCAAATTCCTGCATCTATAAAAATATTGAGACTACTTGAAATAACATTAATACATGGCAAGCTCAATTCATACATTCATATTAGAAAGCAATTGTTCCTAATTATTCATCTGAACGGAAAATTTATAATAAACAATCACATAAAATCTAATTTGTTTTCAAAATTATACATGAACAAAGCCTAAACATGATATAGAAGTAATATTTATTTTACTTTTAATTATCATATTAAATTGAATACTCTCACAGCTATAGTTTTAGTATTAACACCAAATCTCTATATGTCCATAAACTAATTCATTTATATTTCATATATTATTATTTATTTGAAAATACAATTTTGGATTCGTACACCATTTCACTGTTATGATTATAAATACACATAAAACATATAAATAATATCAACGTACATAAGGTTCATCCATACAGACAAAATGGGAGCTAGAGATAAAATAACTTAATGAGCATATCTTCTCCGAGCGCATAAAATAATAAACATAATTTAGATTAATTACTCATGTTAATAAAAACATAATTCAATTTTTTTATAATTCTATCGTTTTTCATGTTAAAGAATAATATAACTTTTATTTAAAAATGTTACTCAAATTCAATAATAACACAATGTATATCGGGTTATAATATCAATATGTAGAAGAATTTCTAATTCATTTAATGTCATACTTCTTGTTAAATAATTGAAGGTAACAACATTATTAAAAACATAAAAATAAAATTCAATTTACCATGTATATAGTATACAACTTTCTTGGATCGTCACACAAGCAAATGCATTAGAGAATGATGCGTTTGTTATTTGTTGCATTTTTTTAGCTAATAACTTGCATATGATAAAGCATATATTTGGAATCGCAATAATAGAATATACTCAAGCAAATGAAGAAAACTATATTCTGGCTCAACAAAAAGCCTACGAACATTTTACACATTGTCATTGTTGCCAGTAATTTTGTTGAATTGTTTTTCTATTTCTATTACTATAAACAAATTAAAGTTCAATTGCAGTAAGTTGTTACATTTTATGAATAACTCTAGAAACAACCACGTCACTTATGCGACTATAAATATATATGAAACATCTTCACATATCTTCAAACAAAACCAAAGGGCATTATTCAACTTTTTTTTTTATTCTGGAAATATAGGCGTACTCACAAAATAAGTAATTTTTTCTAATTCTTAATTTCAAGATATGATGAGCATCAAGAAGACATCCACTCTTTTGGTCATTTGCTTCATTTGTATGGTTGTAATAAGCCAGATTAATGTGGAGGCTGCAAGAGTGTTAGCAAGCGATCATTTGGAGACACAGTCTTCGGTTTACGAGAAAGCAAAGAGCAGCATGGCAGGCTGGTTTCAACTGCTAGCATCAGGACCTAGCCCTAGAGGCCCTGGCCATCATCACTAGATTGTTCATCCAATCTATGCGCCAACCATGTATTAACTAATTTAGATTTCAGGACGATAGAATAAAATAAGATATGTCGCTCTAAAATATTGAATAAGATGCATTTCACTGTTTCTGAAACGTTTTTATGTTCGAAACTCTCTTTACAAACTAGTTCTTATTCTTTATGAATAAATCTCAATATTTATTAAAGTTCAATGTAAACAATCAAAATTGTAAGTACTTAGTTTTAATTTATATGATATTAATTTTATGTTTAATTTTAAGTTATAATATTTATTTTCATTTAATTTTAGTTTTTATTATTTTTTGTTTAGTCTGCTATTAGTTTATATGAGTAATACTCAATTTAAATATTTTAACTTCATTTAATGTTTATTTTCGGTTAATTTAGAGTTTATACAATTGATAGGCGTGGTTGACTATGATCGTTCTAGGACTTTGACAACCTCAAACCTAAATTGAGAGCCACCACCTACCAATGCTAGCAGACTATTTATACTTGCACCCGTATGTAAGACACGCTTATGAATACTCTAGCACCTTACACCATATCATGATAGTATTGATCCAAAATTTGTCTATAGTTTGTGTAAGCTAATATGAAATTTACTAATGTAACAATTTATTTATATTCAAATGTTATGTTAATACTTTTTAAAACCAAATTCCTGCATCTATAAAAATATTGAGACTACTTGAAATAACATTAATACATGGCAAGCTCAATTCATACATTCATATTAGAAAGCAATTGTTCCTAATTATTCATCTGAACGGAAAATTTATAATAAACAATCACATAAAATCTAATTTGTTTTCAAAATTATACATGAACAAAGCCTAAACATGATATAGAAGTAATATTTATTTTACTTTTAATTATCATATTAAATTGAATACTCTCACAGCTATAGTTTTAGTATTAACACCAAATCTCTATATGTCCATAAACTAATTCATTTATATTTCATATATTATTATTTATTTGAAAATACAATTTTGGATTCGTACACCATTTCACTGTTATGATTATAAATACACATAAAACATATAAATAATATCAACGTACATAAGGTTCATCCATACAGACAAAATGGGAGCTAGAGATAAAATAACTTAATGAGCATATCTTCTCCGAGCGCATAAAATAATAAACATAATTTAGATTAATTACTCATGTTAATAAAAACATAATTCAATTTTTTTATAATTCTATCGTTTTTCATGTTAAAGAATAATATAACTTTTATTTAAAAATGTTACTCAAATTCAATAATAACACAATGTATATCGGGTTATAATATCAATATGTAGAAGAATTTCTAATTCATTTAATGTCATACTTCTTGTTAAATAATTGAAGGTAACAACATTATTAAAAACATAAAAATAAAATTCAATTTACCATGTATATAGTATACAACTTTCTTGGATCGTCACACAAGCAAATGCATTAGAGAATGATGCGTTTGTTATTTGTTGCATTTTTTTAGCTAATAACTTGCATATGATAAAGCATATATTTGGAATCGCAATAATAGAATATACTCAAGCAAATGAAGAAAACTATATTCTGGCTCAACAAAAAGCCTACGAACATTTTACACATTGTCATTGTTGCCAGTAATTTTGTTGAATTGTTTTTCTATTTCTATTACTATAAACAAATTAAAGTTCAATTGCAGTAAGTTGTTACATTTTATGAATAACTCTAGAAACAACCACGTCACTTATGCGACTATAAATATATATGAAGCATCTTCACATATCTTCAAACAAAACCAAAGGGCATTATTCAACTTTTTTTTTATTCTGGAAATATAGGCGTACTCACAAAATAAGTAATTTTTTCTAATTCTTAATTTCAAGATATGATGAGCATCAAGAAGACATCCACTCTTTTGGTCATTTGCTTCATTTGTATGGTTGTAATAAGCCAGATTAATGTGGAGGCTGCAAGAGTGTTAGCAAGCGATCATTTGGAGACACAGTCTTCGGTTTACGAGAAAGCAAAGAGCAGCATGGCAGGCTGGTTTCAACTGCTAGCATCAGGACCTAGCCCTAGAGGCCCTGGCCATCATCACTAGATTGTTCATCCAATCTATGCGCCAACCATGTATTAACTAATTTAGATTTCAGGACGATAGAATAAAAAAAGATATGTCGCTCTAAAATATTGAATAAGATGCATTTCACTGTTTCTGAAACGTTTTTATGTTCGAAACTCTCTTTACAAACTAGTTCTTATTCTTTATGAATAAATCTCAATATTTATTAAAGTTCAATGTAAACAATCAAAATTGTAAGTACTTAGTTTTAATTTATATGATATTAATTTTATGTTTAATTTTAAGTTATAATATTTATTTTCATTTAATTTTAGTTTTTATTATTTTTAGTTTAGTCTGCTATTAGTTTATATGAGTAATACTCAATTTAAATATTTTAACTTCATTTAATGTTTATTTTCGGTTAATTTAGAGTTTATACAATTGATAGGCGTGGTTGACTATGATCGTTCTAGGACTTTGACAACCTCAAACCTAAATTGAGAGCCACCACCTACCAATGCTAGCAGACTATTTATACTTGCACCCGTATGTAAGACACGCTTATGAATACTCTAGCACCTTACACCATATCATGATAGTATTGATCCAAAATTTGTCTATAGTTTGTGTAAGCTAATATGAAATTTACTAATGTAACAATTTATTTATATTCAAATGTTATGTTAATACTTTTTAAAACCAAATTCCTGCATCTATAAAAATATTGAGACTACTTGAAATAACATTAATACATGGCAAGCTCAATTCATACATTCATATTAGAAAGCAATTGTTCCTAATTATTCATCTGAACGGAAAATTTATAATAAACAATCACATAAAATCTAATTTGTTTTCAAAATTATACATGAACAAAGCCTAAACATGATATAGAAGTAATATTTATTTTACTTTTAATTATCATATTAAATTGAATACTCTCACAGCTATAGTTTTAGTATTAACACCAAATCTCTATATGTCCATAAACTAATTCATTTATATTTCATATATTATTATTTATTTGAAAATACAATTTTGGATTCGTACACCATTTCACTGTTATGATTATAAATACACATAAAACATATAAATAATATCAACGTACATAAGGTTCATCCATACAGACAAAATGGGAGCTAGAGATAAAATAACTTAATGAGCATATCTTCTCCGAGCGCATAAAATAATAAACATAATTTAGATTAATTACTCATGTTAATAAAAACATAATTCAATTTTTTTATAATTCTATCGTTTTTCATGTTAAAGAATAATATAACTTTTATTTAAAAATGTTACTCAAATTCAATAATAACACAATGTATATCGGGTTATAATATCAATATGTAGAAGAATTTCTAATTCATTTAATGTCATACTTCTTGTTAAATAATTGAAGGTAACAACATTATTAAAAACATAAAAATAAAATTCAATTTACCATGTATATAGTATACAACTTTCTTGGATCGTCACACAAGCAAATGCATTAGAGAATGATGCGTTTGTTATTTGTTGCATTTTTTTAGCTAATAACTTGCATATGATAAAGCATATATTTGGAATCGCAATAATAGAATATACTCAAGCAAATGAAGAAAACTATATTCTGGCTCAACAAAAAGCCTACGAACATTTTACACATTGTCATTGTTGCCAGTAATTTTGTTGAATTGTTTTTCTATTTCTATTACTATAAACAAATTAAAGTTCAATTGCAGTAAGTTGTTACATTTTATGAATAACTCTAGAAACAACCACGTCACTTATGCGACTATAAATATATATGAAACATCTTCACATATCTTCAAACAAAACCAAAGGGCATTATTCAACTTTTTTTTTTATTCTGGAAATATAGGCGTACTCACAAAATAAGTAATTTTTTCTAATTCTTAATTTCAAGATATGATGAGCATCAAGAAGACATCCACTCTTTTGGTCATTTGCTTCATTTGTATGGTTGTAATAAGCCAGATTAATGTGGAGGCTGCAAGAGTGTTAGCAAGCGATCATTTGGAGACACAGTCTTCGGTTTACGAGAAAGCAAAGAGCAGCATGGCAGGCTGGTTTCAACTGCTAGCATCAGGACCTAGCCCTAGAGGCCCTGGCCATCATCACTAGATTGTTCATCCAATCTATGCGCCAACCATGTATTAACTAATTTAGATTTCAGGACGATAGAATAAAATAAGATATGTCGCTCTAAAATATTGAATAAGATGCATTTCACTGTTTCTGAAACGTTTTTATGTTCGAAACTCTCTTTACAAACTAGTTCTTATTCTTTATGAATAAATCTCAATATTTATTAAAGTTCAATGTAAACAATCAAAATTGTAAGTACTTAGTTTTAATTTATATGATATTAATTTTATGTTTAATTTTAAGTTATAATATTTATTTTCATTTAATTTTAGTTTTTATTATTTTTTGTTTAGTCTGCTATTAGTTTATATGAGTAATACTCAATTTAAATATTTTAACTTCATTTAATGTTTATTTTCGGTTAATTTAGAGTTTATACAATTGATAGGCGTGGTTGACTATGATCGTTCTAGGACTTTGACAACCTCAAACCTAAATTGAGAGCCACCACCTACCAATGCTAGCAGACTATTTATACTTGCACCCGTATGTAAGACACGCTTATGAATACTCTAGCACCTTACACCATATCATGATAGTATTGATCCAAAATTTGTCTATAGTTTGTGTAAGCTAATATGAAATTTACTAATGTAACAATTTATTTATATTCAAATGTTATGTTAATACTTTTTAAAACCAAATTCCTGCATCTATAAAAATATTGAGACTACTTGAAATAACATTAATACATGGCAAGCTCAATTCATACATTCATATTAGAAAGCAATTGTTCCTAATTATTCATCTGAACGGAAAATTTATAATAAACAATCACATAAAATCTAATTTGTTTTCAAAATTATACATGAACAAAGCCTAAACATGATATAGAAGTAATATTTATTTTACTTTTAATTATCATATTAAATTGAATACTCTCACAGCTATAGTTTTAGTATTAACACCAAATCTCTATATGTCCATAAACTAATTCATTTATATTTCATATATTATTATTTATTTGAAAATACAATTTTGGATTCGTACACCATTTCACTGTTATGATTATAAATACACATAAAACATATAAATAATATCAACGTACATAAGGTTCATCCATACAGACAAAATGGGAGCTAGAGATAAAATAACTTAATGAGCATATCTTCTCCGAGCGCATAAAATAATAAACATAATTTAGATTAATTACTCATGTTAATAAAAACATAATTCAATTTTTTTATAATTCTATCGTTTTTCATGTTAAAGAATAATATAACTTTTATTTAAAAATGTTACTCAAATTCAATAATAACACAATGTATATCGGGTTATAATATCAATATGTAGAAGAATTTCTAATTCATTTAATGTCATACTTCTTGTTAAATAATTGAAGGTAACAACATTATTAAAAACATAAAAATAAAATTCAATTTACCATGTATATAGTATACAACTTTCTTGGATCGTCACACAAGCAAATGCATTAGAGAATGATGCGTTTGTTATTTGTTGCATTTTTTTAGCTAATAACTTGCATATGATAAAGCATATATTTGGAATCGCAATAATAGAATATACTCAAGCAAATGAAGAAAACTATATTCTGGCTCAACAAAAAGCCTACGAACATTTTACACATTGTCATTGTTGCCAGTAATTTTGTTGAATTGTTTTTCTATTTCTATTACTATAAACAAATTAAAGTTCAATTGCAGTAAGTTGTTACATTTTATGAATAACTCTAGAAACAACCACGTCACTTATGCGACTATAAATATATATGAAACATCTTCACATATCTTCAAACAAAACCAAAGGGCATTATTCAACTTTTTTTTTTATTCTGGAAATATAGACGTACTCACAAAATAAGTAATTTTTTCTAATTCTTAATTTCAAGATATGATGAGCATCAAGAGGACATCCACTCTTTTGGTCATTTGCTTCATTTGTATGGTTGTAATAAGCCAGATTAATGTGGAGGCTGCAAGAGTGTTAGCAAGCGATCATTTGGAGACACAGTCTTCGGTTTACGAGAAAGCAAAGAGCAGCATGGCAGGCTGGTTTCAACTGCTAGCATCAGGACCTAGCCCTAGAGGCCCTGGCCATCATCACTAGATTGTTCATCCAATCTATGCGCCAACCATGTATTAACTAATTTAGATTTCAGGACGATAGAATAAAAAAAGATATGTCGCTCTAAAATATTGAATAAGATGCATTTCACTGTTTCTGAAACGTTTTTATGTTCGAAACTCTCTTTACAAACTAGTTCTTATTCTTTATGAATAAATCTCAATATTTATTAAAGTTCAATGTAAACAATCAAAATTGTAAGTACTTAGTTTTAATTTATATGATATTAATTTTATGTTTAATTTTAAGTTATAATATTTATTTTCATTTAATTTTAGTTTTTATTATTTTTTGTTTAGTCTGCTATTAGTTTATATGAGTAATACTCAATTTAAATATTTTAACTTCATTTAATGTTTATTTTCGGTTAATTTAGAGTTTATACAATTGATAGGCGTGGTTGACTATGATCGTTCTAGGACTTTGACAACCTCAAACCTAAATTGAGAGCCACCACCTACCAATGCTAGCAGACTATTTATACTTGCACCCGTATGTAAGACACGCTTATGAATACTCTAGCACCTTACACCATATCATGATAGTATTGATCCAAAATTTGTCTATAGTTTGTGTAAGCTAATATGAAATTTACTAATGTAACAATTTATTTATATTCAAATGTTATGTTAATACTTTTTAAAACCAAATTCCTGCATCTATAAAAATATTGAGACTACTTGAAATAACATTAATACATGGCAAGCTCAATTCATACATTCATATTAGAAAGCAATTGTTCCTAATTATTCATCTGAACGGAAAATTTATAATAAACAATCACATAAAATCTAATTTGTTTTCAAAATTATACATGAACAAAGCCTAAACATGATATAGAAATAATATTTATTTTACTTTTAATTATCATATTAAATTGAATACTCTCACAGCTATAGTTTTAGTATTAACACCAAATCTCTATATGTCCATAAACTAATTCATTTATATTTCATATATTATTATTTATTTGAAAATACAATTTTGGATTCGTACACCATTTCACTGTTATGATTATAAATACACATAAAACATATAAATAATATCAACGTACATAAGGTTCATCCATACAGACAAAATGGGAGCTAGAGATAAAATAACTTAATGAGCATATCTTCTCCGAGCGCATAAAATAATAAACATAATTTAGATTAATTACTCATGTTAATAAAAACATAATTCAATTTTTTTATAATTCTATCGTTTTTCATGTTAAAGAATAATATAACTTTTATTTAAAAATGTTACTCAAATTCAATAATAACACAATGTATATCGGGTTATAATATCAATATGTAGAAGAATTTCTAATTCATTTAATGTCATACTTCTTGTTAAATAATTGAAGGTAACAACATTATTAAAAACATAAAAATAAAATTCAATTTACCATGTATATAGTATACAACTTTCTTGGATCGTCACACAAGCAAATGCATTAGAGAATGATGCGTTTGTTATTTGTTGCATTTTTTTAGCTAATAACTTGCATATGATAAAGCATATATTTGGAATCGCAATAATAGAATATACTCAAGAAAATGAAGAAAACTATATTCTGGCTCAACAAAAAGCCTACGAACATTTTACACATTGTCATTGTTGCCAGTAATTTTGTTGAATTGTTTTTCTATTTCTATTACTATAAACAAATTAAAGTTCAATTGCAGTAAGTTGTTACATTTTATGAATAACTCTAGAAACAACCACGTCACTTATGCGACTATAAATATATATGAAGCATCTTCACATATCTTCAAACAAAACCAAAGGGCATTATTCAACTTTTTTTTTATTCTGGAAATATAGGCGTACTCACAAAATAAGTAATTTTTTCTAATTCTTAATTTCAAGATATGATGAGCATCAAGAAGACATCCACTCTTTTGGTCATTTGCTTCATTTGTATGGTTGTAATAAGCCAGATTAATGTGGAGGCTGCAAGAGTGTTAGCAAGCGATCATTTGGAGACACAGTCTTCGGTTTACGAGAAAGCAAAGAGCAGCATGGCAGGCTGGTTTCAACTGCTAGCATCAGGACCTAGCCCTAGAGGCCCTGGCCATCATCACTAGATTGTTCATCCAATCTATGCGCCAACCATGTATTAACTAATTTAGATTTCAGGACGATAGAATAAAAAAAGATATGTCGCTCTAAAATATTGAATAAGATGCATTTCACTGTTTCTGAAACGTTTTTATGTTCGAAACTCTCTTTACAAACTAGTTCTTATTCTTTATGAATAAATCTCAATATTTATTAAAGTTCAATGTAAACAATCAAAATTGTAAGTACTTAGTTTTAATTTATATGATATTAATTTTATGTTTAATTTTAAGTTATAATATTTATTTTCATTTAATTTTAGTTTTTATTATTTTTAGTTTAGTCTGCTATTAGTTTATATGAGTAATACTCAATTTAAATATTTTAACTTCATTTAATGTTTATTTTCGGTTAATTTAGAGTTTATACAATTGATAGGCGTGGTTGACTATGATCGTTCTAGGACTTTGACAACCTCAAACCTAAATTGAGAGCCACCACCTACCAATGCTAGCAGACTATTTATACTTGCACCCGTATGTAAGACACGCTTATGAATACTCTAGCACCTTACACCATATCATGATAGTATTGATCCAAAATTTGTCTATAGTTTGTGTAAGCTAATATGAAATTTACTAATGTAACAATTTATTTATATTCAAATGTTATGTTAATACTTTTTAAAACCAAATTCCTGCAACTATAAAAATATTGAGACTACTTGAAATAACATTAATACATGGCAAGCTCAATTCATACATTCATATTAGAAAGCAATTGTTCCTAATTATTCATCTGAACGAAAAATTTATAATAAACAATCACATAAAATCTAATTTGTTTTCAAAATTATACATGAACAAAGCCTAAACATGATATAGAAGTAATATTTATTTTACTTTTAATTATCATATTAAATTGAATACTCTCACAGCTATAGTTTTAGTATTAACATCAAATCTCTATATGTCCATAAACTAATTCATTTATATTTCATATATTATTATTTATTTGAAAATACAATTTTGGATTCGTACACCATTTCACTGTTATGATTATAAATACACATAAAACATATAAATAATATCAACGTACATAAGGTTCATCCATACAGACAAAATGGGAGCTAGAGATAAAATAACTTAATGAGCATATCTTCTCCGAGCGCATAAAATAATAAACATAATTTAGATTAATTACTCATGTTAATAAAAACATAATTCAATTTTTTTATAATTCTATCGTTTTTCATGTTAAAGAATAATATAACTTTTATTTAAAAATGTTACTCAAATTCAATAATAACACAATGTATATCGTGTTATAATATCAATATGTAGAAGAATTTCTAATTCATTTAATGTCATACTTCTTGTTAAATAATTGAAGGTAACAACATTATTAAAAACATAAAAATAAAATTCAATTTACCATGTATATAGTATACAACTTTCTTGGATCGTCACACAAGCAAATGCATTAGAGAATGATGCGTTTGTTATTTGTTGCATTTTTTTAGCTAATAACTTGCATATGATAAAGCATATATTTGGAATCGCAATAATAGAATATACTCAAGCAAATGAAGAAAACTATATTCTGGCTCAACAAAAAGCCTACGAACATTTTACACATTGTCATTGTTGCCAGTAATTTTGTTGAATTGTTTTTCTATTTCTATTACAATAAACAAATTAAAGTTCAATTGCAGTAAGTTGTTACATTTTATGAATAACTCTAGAAACAACCACGTCACTTATGCGACTATAAATATATATGAAACATCTTCACATATCTTCAAACAAAACCGAAGGGCATTATTCAACTTTTTTTTTATTCTGGAAATATAGGCGTACTCACAAAATAAGTAATTTTTTCTAATTCTTAATTTCAAGATATGATGAGCATCAAGAAGACATCCACTCTTTTGGTCATTTGCTTCATTTGTATGGTTGTAATAAGCCAGATTAATGTGGAGGCTGCAAGAGTGTTAGCAAGCGATCATTTGGAGACACAGTCTTCGGTTTACGAGAAAGCAAAGAGCAGCATGGCAGGCTGGTTTCAACTGCTAGCATCAGGACCTAGCCCTAGAGGCCCTGGCCATCATCACTAGATTGTTCATCCAATCTATGCGCCAACCATGTATTAACTAATTTAGATTTCAGGACGATAGAATAAAAAAAGATATGTCGCTCTAAAATATTGAATAAGATGCATTTCACTGTTTCTGAAACGTTTTTATGTTCGAAACTCTCTTTACAAACTAGTTCTTATTCTTTATGAATAAATCTCAATATTTATTAAAGTTCAATGTAAACAATCAAAATTGTAAGTACTTAGTTTTAATTTATATGATATTAATTTTATGTTTAATTTTAAGTTATAATATTTATTTTCATTTAATTTTAGTTTTTATTATTTTTAGTTTAGTCTGCTATTAGTTTATATGAGTAATACTCAATTTAAATATTTTAACTTCATTTAATGTTTATTTTCGGTTAATTTAGAGTTTATACAATTGATAGGCGTGGTTGACTATGATCGTTCTAGGACTTTGACAACCTCAAACCTAAATTGAGAGCCACCACCTACCAATGCTAGCAGACTATTTATACTTGCACCCGTATGTAAGACACGCTTATGAATACTCTAGCACCTTACACCATATCATGATAGTATTGATCCAAAATTTGTCTATAGTTTGTGTAAGCTAATATGAAATTTACTAATGTAACAATTTATTTATATTCAAATGTTATGTTAATACTTTTTAAAACCAAATTCCTGCATCTATAAAAATATTGAGACTACTTGAAATAACATTAATACATGGCAAGCTCAATTCATACATTCATATTAGAAAGCAATTGTTCCTAATTATTCATCTGAACGGAAAATTTATAATAAACAATCACATAAAATCTAATTTGTTTTCAAAATTATACATGAACAAAGCCTAAACATGATATAGAAGTAATATTTATTTTACTTTTAATTATCATATTAAATTGAATACTCTCACAGCTATAGTTTTAGTATTAACACCAAATCTCTATATGTCCATAAACTAATTCATTTATATTTCATATATTATTATTTATTTGAAAATACAATTTTGGATTCGTACACCATTTCACTGTTATGATTATAAATACACATAAAACATATAAATAATATCAACGTACATAAGGTTCATCCATACAGACAAAATGGGAGCTAGAGATAAAATAACTTAATGAGCATATCTTCTCCGAGCGCATAAAATAATAAACATAATTTAGATTAATTACTCATGTTAATAAAAACATAATTCAATTTTTTTATAATTCTATCGTTTTTCATGTTAAAGAATAATATAACTTTTATTTAAAAATGTTACTCAAATTCAATAATAACACAATGTATATCGGGTTATAATATCAATATGTAGAAGAATTTCTAATTCATTTAATGTCATACTTCTTGTTAAATAATTGAAGGTAACAACATTATTAAAAACATAAAAATAAAATTCAATTTACCATGTATATAGTATACAACTTTCTTGGATCGTCACACAAGCAAATGCATTAGAGAATGATGCGTTTGTTATTTGTTGCATTTTTTTAGCTAATAACTTGCATATGATAAAGCATATATTTGGAATCGCAATAATAGAATATACTCAAGCAAATGAAGAAAACTATATTCTGGCTCAACAAAAAGCCTACGAACATTTTACACATTGTCATTGTTGCCAGTAATTTTGTTGAATTGTTTTTCTATTTCTATTACTATAAACAAATTAAAGTTCAATTGCAGTAAGTTGTTACATTTTATGAATAACTCTAGAAACAACCACGTCACTTATGCGACTATAAATATATATGAAACATCTTCACATATCTTCAAACAAAACCAAAGGGCATTATTCAACTTTTTTTTTTATTCTGGAAATATAGACGTACTCACAAAATAAGTAATTTTTTCTAATTCTTAATTTCAAGATATGATGAGCATCAAGAGGACATCCACTCTTTTGGTCATTTGCTTCATTTGTATGGTTGTAATAAGCCAGATTAATGTGGAGGCTGCAAGAGTGTTAGCAAGCGATCATTTGGAGACACAGTCTTCGGTTTACGAGAAAGCAAAGAGCAGCATGGCAGGCTGGTTTCAACTGCTAGCATCAGGACCTAGCCCTAGAGGCCCTGGCCATCATCACTAGATTGTTCATCCAATCTATGCGCCAACCATGTATTAACTAATTTAGATTTCAGGACGATAGAATAAAAAAAGATATGTCGCTCTAAAATATTGAATAAGATGCATTTCACTGTTTCTGAAACGTTTTTATGTTCGAAACTCTCTTTACAAACTAGTTCTTATTCTTTATGAATAAATCTCAATATTTATTAAAGTTCAATGTAAACAATCAAAATTGTAAGTACTTAGTTTTAATTTATATGATATTAATTTTATGTTTAATTTTAAGTTATAATATTTATTTTCATTTAATTTTAGTTTTTATTATTTTTTGTTTAGTCTGCTATTAGTTTATATGAGTAATACTCAATTTAAATATTTTAACTTCATTTAATGTTTATTTTCGGTTAATTTAGAGTTTATACAATTGATAGGCGTGGTTGACTATGATCGTTCTAGGACTTTGACAACCTCAAACCTAAATTGAGAGCCACCACCTACCAATGCTAGCAGACTATTTATACTTGCACCCGTATGTAAGACACGCTTATGAATACTCTAGCACCTTACACCATATCATGATAGTATTGATCCAAAATTTGTCTATAGTTTGTGTAAGCTAATATGAAATTTACTAATGTAACAATTTATTTATATTCAAATGTTATGTTAATACTTTTTAAAACCAAATTCCTGCATCTATAAAAATATTGAGACTACTTGAAATAACATTAATACATGGCAAGCTCAATTCATACATTCATATTAGAAAGCAATTGTTCCTAATTATTCATCTGAACGGAAAATTTATAATAAACAATCACATAAAATCTAATTTGTTTTCAAAATTATACATGAACAAAGCCTAAACATGATATAGAAATAATATTTATTTTACTTTTAATTATCATATTAAATTGAATACTCTCACAGCTATAGTTTTAGTATTAACACCAAATCTCTATATGTCCATAAACTAATTCATTTATATTTCATATATTATTATTTATTTGAAAATACAATTTTGGATTCGTACACCATTTCACTGTTATGATTATAAATACACATAAAACATATAAATAATATCAACGTACATAAGGTTCATCCATACAGACAAAATGGGAGCTAGAGATAAAATAACTTAATGAGCATATCTTCTCCGAGCGCATAAAATAATAAACATAATTTAGATTAATTACTCATGTTAATAAAAACATAATTCAATTTTTTTATAATTCTATCGTTTTTCATGTTAAAGAATAATATAACTTTTATTTAAAAATGTTACTCAAATTCAATAATAACACAATGTATATCGGGTTATAATATCAATATGTAGAAGAATTTCTAATTCATTTAATGTCATACTTCTTGTTAAATAATTGAAGGTAACAACATTATTAAAAACATAAAAATAAAATTCAATTTACCATGTATATAGTATACAACTTTCTTGGATCGTCACACAAGCAAATGCATTAGAGAATGATGCGTTTGTTATTTGTTGCATTTTTTTAGCTAATAACTTGCATATGATAAAGCATATATTTGGAATCGCAATAATAGAATATACTCAAGAAAATGAAGAAAACTATATTCTGGCTCAACAAAAAGCCTACGAACATTTTACACATTGTCATTGTTGCCAGTAATTTTGTTGAATTGTTTTTCTATTTCTATTACTATAAACAAATTAAAGTTCAATTGCAGTAAGTTGTTACATTTTATGAATAACTCTAGAAACAACCACGTCACTTATGCGACTATAAATATATATGAAGCATCTTCACATATCTTCAAACAAAACCAAAGGGCATTATTCAACTTTTTTTTTATTCTGGAAATATAGGCGTACTCACAAAATAAGTAATTTTTTCTAATTCTTAATTTCAAGATATGATGAGCATCAAGAAGACATCCACTCTTTTGGTCATTTGCTTCATTTGTATGGTTGTAATAAGCCAGATTAATGTGGAGGCTGCAAGAGTGTTAGCAAGCGATCATTTGGAGACACAGTCTTCGGTTTACGAGAAAGCAAAGAGCAGCATGGCAGGCTGGTTTCAACTGCTAGCATCAGGACCTAGCCCTAGAGGCCCTGGCCATCATCACTAGATTGTTCATCCAATCTATGCGCCAACCATGTATTAACTAATTTAGATTTCAGGACGATAGAATAAAAAAAGATATGTCGCTCTAAAATATTGAATAAGATGCATTTCACTGTTTCTGAAACGTTTTTATGTTCGAAACTCTCTTTACAAACTAGTTCTTATTCTTTATGAATAAATCTCAATATTTATTAAAGTTCAATGTAAACAATCAAAATTGTAAGTACTTAGTTTTAATTTATATGATATTAATTTTATGTTTAATTTTAAGTTATAATATTTATTTTCATTTAATTTTAGTTTTTATTATTTTTTGTTTAGTCTGCTATTAGTTTATATGAGTAATACTCAATTTACATATTTTAACTTCATTTAATGTTTATTTTCGGTTAATTTAGAGTTTATACAATTGATAGGCGTGGTTGACTATGATCGTTCTAGGACTTTGACAACCTCAAACCTAAATTGAGAGCCACCACCTACCAATGCTAGCAGACTATTTATACTTGCACCCGTATGTAAGACACGCTTATGAATACTCTAGCACCTTACACCATATCATGATAGTATTGATCCAAAATTTGTCTATAGTTTGTGTAAGCTAATATGAAATTTACTAATGTAACAATTTATTTATATTCAAATGTTATGTTAATACTTTTTAAAACCAAATTCCTGCATCTATAAAAATATTGAGACTACTTGAAATAACATTAATACATGGCAAGCTCAATTCATACATTCATATTAGAAAGCAATTGTTCCTAATTATTCATCTGAACGGAAAATTTATAATAAACAATCACATAAAATCTAATTTGTTTTCAAAATTATACATGAACAAAGCCTAAACATGATATAGAAGTAATATTTATTTTACTTTTAATTATCATATTAAATTGAATACTCTCACAGCTATAGTTTTAGTATTAACATCAAATCTCTATATGTCCATAAACTAATTCATTTATATTTCGTATATTATTATTTATTTGAAAATACAATTTTGGATTCGTACACCATTTTACTGTTATGATTATAAATACACATAAAACATATAAATAATATCAACGTACATAAGGTTCATCCATACAGACAAAATGGGAGCTAGAGATAAAATAACTTAATGAGCATATCTTCTCCGAGCGCATAAAATAATAAACATAATTTAGATTAATTACTCATGTTAATAAAAACATAATTCAATTTTTTTATAATTCTATCGTTTTTCATGTTAAAGAATAATATAACTTTTATTTAAAAATGTTACTCAAATTCAATAATAACACAATGTATATCGGGTTATAATATCAATATGTAGAAGAATTTCTAATTCATTTAATGTCATACTTCTTGTTAAATAATTGAAGGTAACAACATTATTAAAAACATAAAAATAAAATTCAATTTACTATGTATATAGTATACAACTTTCTTGGATCGTCACACAAGCAAATGCATTAGAGAATGATGCGTTTGTTATTTGTTGCATTTTTTTAGCTAATAACTTGCATATGATAAAGCATATATTTGGAATCGCAATAATAGAATATACTCAAGAAAATGAAGAAAACTATATTCTGGCTCAACAAAAAGCCTACGAACATTTTACACATTGTCATTGTTGCCAGTAATTTTGTTGAATTGTTTTTCTATTTCTATTACTATAAACAAATTAAAGTTCAATTGCAGTAAGTTGTTACATTTTATGAATAACTCTAGAAACAACCATGTCACTTATGCGACTATAAATATATATGAAACATCTTCACATATCTTCAAACAAAACCAAAGGGCATTATTCAACTTTTTTTTTTATTCTGGAAATATAGGCGTACTCACAAAATAAGTAATTTTTTCTAATTCTTAATTTCAAGATATGATGAGCATCAAGAAGACATCCACTCTTTTGGTCATTTGCTTCATTTGTATGGTTGTAATAAGCCAGATTAATGTGGAGGCTGCAAGAGTGTTAGCAAGCGATCATTTGGAGACACAGTCTTCGGTTTACGAGAAAGCAAAGAGCAGCATGGCAGGCTGGTTTCAACTGCTAGCATCAGGACCTAGCCCTAGAGGCCCTGGCCATCATCACTAGATTGTTCATCCAATCTATGCGCCAACCATGTATTAACTAATTTAGATTTCAGGACGATAGAATAAAAAAAGATATGTCGCTCTAAAATATTGAATAAGATGCATTTCACTGTTTCTGAAACGTTTTTATGTTCGAAACTCTCTTTACAAACTAGTTCTTATTCTTTATGAATAAATCTCAATATTTATTAAAGTTCAATGTAAACAATCAAAATTGTAAGTACTTAGTTTTAATTTATATGATATTAATTTTATGTTTAACTTTAAGTTATAATATTTATTTTCATTTAATTTTAGTTTTTATTATTTTTTGTTTAGTCTGCTATTAGTTTATATGAGTAATACTCAATTTAAATATTTTAACTTCATTTAATGTTTATTTTCGGTTAATTTAGAGTTTATACAATTGATAGGCGTGGTTGACTATGATCGTTCTAGGACTTTGACAACCTCAAACCTAAATTGAGAGCCACCGCCTACCAATGCTAGCAGACTATTTATACTTGCACCCGTATGTAAGACACGCTTATGAATACTCTAGCACCTTACACCATATCATGATAGTATTGATCCAAAATTTGTCTATAGTTTGCGTAAGCTAATATGAAATTTACTAATGTAACAATTTATTTATATTCAAATGTTATGTTAATTCTTTTTAAAACCAAATTCCTGCAACTATAAAAATATTGAGACTACTTGAAATAACATTAATACATGGCAAGCTCAATTCATACATTTATATTAGAAAGCAATTGTTCCTAATTATTCATCTGAACGGAAAATTTATAATAAACAATCACATAAAATCTAATTTGTTTTCAAAATTATACATGAACAAAGCCTAAACATGATATAGAAGTAATATTTATTTTACTTTTAATTATCATATTAAATTGAATACTCTCACAGCTATAGTTTTAGTATTAACATCAAATCTCTATATGTCCATAAACTAATTCATTTATATTTCGTATATTATTATTTATTTGAAAATACAATTTTGGATTCGTACACCATTTTACTGTTATGATTATAAATACACATAAAACATATAAATAATATCAACGTACATAAGGTTCATCCATACAGACAAAATGGGAGCTAGAGATAAAATAACTTAATGAGCATATCTTCTCCGAGCGCATAAAATAATAAACATAATTTAGATTAATTACTCATGTTAATAAAAACATAATTCAATTTTTTTATAATTCTATCGTTTTTCATGTTAAAGAATAATATAACTTTTATTTAAAAATGTTACTCAAATTCAATAATAACACAATGTATATCGGGTTATAATATCAATATGTAGAAGAATTTCTAATTCATTTAATGTCATACTTCTTGTTAAATAATTGAAGGTAACAACATTATTAAAAACATAAAAATAAAATTCAATTTACTATGTATATAGTATACAACTTTCTTGGATCGTCACACAAGCAAATGCATTAGAGAATGATGCGTTTGTTATTTGTTGCATTTTTTTAGCTAATAACTTGCATATGATAAAGCATATATTTGGAATCGCAATAATAGAATATACTCAAGAAAATGAAGAAAACTATATTCTGGCTCAACAAAAAGCCTACGAACATTTTACACATTGTCATTGTTGCCAGTAATTTTGTTGAATTGTTTTTCTATTTCTATTACTATAAACAAATTAAAGTTCAATTGCAGTAGGTTGTTACATTTTATGAATAACTCTAGAAACAACCACGTCACTTATGCGACTATAAATATATATGAAACATCTTCACATATCTTCAAACAAAACCAAAGGGCATTATTCAACTTTTTTTTTTATTCTGGAAATATAGGCGTACTCACAAAATAAGTAATTTTTTCTAATTCTTAATTTCAAGATATGATGAGCATCAAGAAGACATCCACTCTTTTGGTCATTTGCTTCATTTGTATGGTTGTAATAAGCCAGATCAATGTGGAGGCTGCAAGAGTGTTAGCAAGCGATCATTTGGAGACACAGTCTTCGGTTTACGAGAAAGCAAAGAGCAGCATGGCAGGCTGGTTTCAACTGCTAGCATCAGGACCTAGCCCTAGAGGCCCTGGCCATCATCACTAGATTGTTCATCCAATCTATGCGCCAACCATGTATTAACTAATTTAGATTTCAGGACGATAGAATAAAAAAAGATATGTCGCTCTAAAATATTGAATAAGATGCATTTCACTGTTTCTGAAACGTTTTTATGTTCGAAACTCTCTTTACAAACTAGTTCTTATTCTTTATGAATAAATCTCAATATTTATTAAAGTTCAATGTAAACAATCAAAATTGTAAGTACTTAGTTTTAATTTATATGATATTAATTTTATGTTTAACTTTAAGTTATAATATTTATTTTCATTTAATTTTAGTTTTTATTATTTTTTGTTTAGTCTGCTATTAGTTTATATGAGTAATACTCAATTTAAATATTTTAACTTCATTTAATGTTTATTTTCGGTTAATTTAGAGTTTATACAATTGATAGGCGTGGTTGACTATGATCGTTCTAGGACTTTGACAACCTCAAACCTAAATTGAGAGCCACCGCCTACCAATGCTAGCAGACTATTTATACTTGCACCCGTATGTAAGACACGCTTATGAATACTCTAGCACCTTACACCATATCATGATAGTATTGATCCAAAATTTGTCTATAGTTTGTGTAAGCTAATATGAAATTTACTAATGTAACAATTTATTTATATTCAAATGTTATGTTAATACTTTTTAAAACCAAATTCCTGCAACTATAAAAATATTGAGACTACTTGAAATAACATTAATACATGGCAAGCTCAATTCATACATTCATATTAGAAAGCAATTGTTCCTAATTATTCATCTGAACGGAAAATTTATAATAAACAATCACATAAAATCTAATTTGTTTTCAAAATTATACATGAACAAAGCCTAAACATGATATAGAAGTAATATTTATTTTACTTTTAATTATCATATTAAATTGAATACTCTCACAGCTATAGTTTTAGTATTAACATCAAATCTCTATATGTCCATAAACTAATTCATTTATATTTCATATATTATTATTTATTTGAAAATACAATTTTGGATTCGTACACCATTTTACTGTTATGATTATAAATACACATAAAACATATAAATAATATCAACGTACATAAGGTTCATCCATACAGACAAAATGGGAGCTAGAGATAAAATAGCTTAATGAGCATATCTTCTCCGAGCGCATAAAATAATAAACATAATTTAGATTAATTACTCATGTTAATAAAAACATAATTCAATTTTTTTATAATTCTATCGTTTTTCATGTTAAAGAATAATATAACTTTTATTTAAAAATGTTACTCAAATTCAATAATAACACAATGTATATCGGGTTATAATATCAATATGTAGAAGAATTTCTAATTC
Source organism: Mercurialis annua (assembly GCF_937616625.2). Taxonomy (NCBI): domain Eukaryota; kingdom Viridiplantae; phylum Streptophyta; class Magnoliopsida; order Malpighiales; family Euphorbiaceae; genus Mercurialis; species Mercurialis annua. The sequence goes on along the minus strand of NC_065570.1, from coordinate 47,426,042 downwards.
ATCTAATGTCATACTTCTTGTTAAATAATTGAAGGTAACAACATTATTAAAAACATAAAAATAAAATTCAATTTACTATGTATATAGTATACAACTTTCTTGGATCGTCACACAAGCAAATGCATTAGAGAATGATGCGTTTGTTATTTGTTGCATTTTTTTAGCTAATAACTTGCATATGATAAAGCATATATTTGGAATCGCAATAATAGAATATACTCAAGCAAATGAAGAAAACTATATTCTGGCTCAACAAAAAGCCTACGAACATTTTACACATTGTCATTGTTGCCAGTAATTTTGTTGAATTGTTTTTCTATTTCTATTACTATAAACAAATTAAAGTTCAATTGCAGTAAGTTGTTACATTTTATGAATAACTCTAGAAACAACCACGTCACTTATGCGACTATAAATATATATGAAACATCTTCACATATCTTCAAACAAAACCAAAGGGCATTATTCAACTTTTTTTTTATTCTGGAAATATAGGCGTACTCACAAAATAAGTAATTTTTTCTAATTCTTAATTTCAAGATATGATGAGCATCAAGAAGACATCCACTCTTTTGGTCATTTGCTTCATTTGTATGGTTGTAATAAGCCAGATTAATGTGGAGGCTGCAAGAGTGTTAGCAAGCGATCATTTGGAGACACAGTCTTCGGTTTACGAGAAAGCAAAGAGCAGCATGGCAGGCTGGTTTCAACTGCTAGCATCAGGACCTAGCCCTAGAGGCCCTGGCCATCATCACTAGATTGTTCATCCAATCTATGCGCCAACCATGTATTAACTAATTTAGATTTCAGGACGATAGAATAAAAAAAGATATGTCGCTCTAAAATATTGAATAAGATGCATTTCACTGTTTCTGAAACGTTTTTATGTTCGAAACTCTCTTTACAAACTAGTTCTTATTCTTTATGAATAAATCTCAATATTTATTAAAGTTCAATGTAAACAATCAAAATTGTAAGTACTTAGTTTTAATTTATATGATATTAATTTTATGTTTAACTTTAAGTTATAATATTTATTTTCATTTAATTTTAGTTTTTATTATTTTTTGTTTAGTCTGCTATTAGTTTATATGAGTAATACTCAATTTAAATATTTTAACTTCATTTAATGTTTATTTTCGGTTAATTTAGAGTTTATACAATTGATAGGCGTGGTTGACTATGATCGTTCTAGGACTTTGACAACCTCAAACCTAAATTGAGAGCCACCGCCTACCAATGCTAGCAGACTATTTATACTTGCACCCGTATGTAAGACACGCTTATGAATACTCTAGCACCTTACACCATATCATGATAGTATTGATCCAAAATTTGTCTATAGTTTGTGTAAGCTAATATGAAATTTACTAATGTAACAATTTATTTATATTCAAATGTTATGTTAATACTTTTTAAAACCAAATTCCTGCAACTATAAAAATATTGAGACTACTTGAAATAACATTAATACATGGCAAGCTCAATTCATACATTCATATTAGAAAGCAATTGTTCCTAATTATTCATCTGAACGGAAAATTTATAATAAACAATCACATAAAATCTAATTTGTTTTCAAAATTATACATGAACAAAGCCTAAACATGATATAGAAGTAATATTTATTTTACTTTTAATTATCATATTAAATTGAATACTCTCACAGCTATAGTTTTAGTATTAACATCAAATCTCTATATGTCCATAAACTAATTCATTTATATTTCATATATTATTATTTATTTGAAAATACAATTTTGGATTCGTACACCATTTTACTGTTATGATTATAAATACACATAAAACATATAAATAATATCAACGTACATAAGGTTCATCCATACAGACAAAATGGGAGCTAGAGATAAAATAGCTTAATGAGCATATCTTCTCCGAGCGCATAAAATAATAAACATAATTTAGATTAATTACTCATGTTAATAAAAACATAATTCAATTTTTTTATAATTCTATCGTTTTTCATGTTAAAGAATAATATAACTTTTATTTAAAAATGTTACTCAAATTCAATAATAACACAATGTATATCGGGTTATAATATCAATATGTAGAAGAATTTCTAATTCATTTAATGTCATACTTCTTGTTAAATAATTGAAGGTAACAACATTATTAAAAACATAAAAATAAAATTCAATTTACTATGTATATAGTATACAACTTTCTTGGATCGTCACACAAGCAAATGCATTAGAGAATGATGCGTTTGTTATTTGTTGCATTTTTTTAGCTAATAACTTGCATATGATAAAGCATATATTTGGAATCGCAATAATAGAATATACTCAAGCAAATGAAGAAAACTATATTCTGGCTCAACAAAAAGCCTACGAACATTTTACACATTGTCATTGTTGCCAGTAATTTTGTTGAATTGTTTTTCTATTTCTATTACTATAAACAAATTAAAGTTCAATTGCAGTAAGTTGTTACATTTTATGAATAACTCTAGAAACAACCACGTCACTTATGCGACTATAAATATATATGAAACATCTTCACATATCTTCAAACAAAACCAAAGGGCATTATTCAACTTTTTTTTTTATTCTGGAAATATAGGCGTACTCACAAAATAAGTAATTTTTTCTAATTCTTAATTTCAAGATATGATGAGCATCAAGAAGACATCCACTCTTTTGGTCATTTGCTTCATTTGTATGGTTGTAATAAGCCAGATTAATGTGGAGGCTGCAAGAGTGTTAGCAAGCGATCATTTGGAGACACAGTCTTCGGTTTACGAGAAAGCAAAGAGCAGCATGGCAGGCTGGTTTCAACTGCTAGCATCAGGACCTAGCCCTAGAGGCCCTGGCCATCATCACTAGATTGTTCATCCAATCTATGCGCCAACCATGTATTAACTAATTTAGATTTCAGGACGATAGAATAAAAAAAGATATGTCGCTCTAAAATATTGAATAAGATGCATTTCACTGTTTCTGAAACGTTTTTATGTTCGAAACTCTCTTTACAAACTAGTTCTTATTCTTTATGAATAAATCTCAATATTTATTAAAGTTCAATGTAAACAATCAAAATTGTAAGTACTTAGTTTTAATTTATATGATATTAATTTTATGTTTAACTTTAAGTTATAATATTTATTTTCATTTACTTTTAGTTTTTATTATTTTTTGTTTAGTCTGCTATTAGTTTATATGAGTAATACTCAATTTAAATATTTTAACTTCATTTAATGTTTATTTTCGGTTAATTTAGAGTTTATACAATTGATAGGCGTGGTTGACTATGATCGTTCTAGGACTTTGACAACCTCAAACCTAAATTGAGAGCCACCGCCTACCAATGCTAGCAGACTATTTATACTTGCACCCGTATGTAAGACACGCTTATGAATACTCTAGCACCTTACACCATATCATGATAGTATTGATCCAAAATTTGTCTATAGTTTGTGTAAGCTAATATGAAATTTACTAATGTAACAATTTATTTATATTCAAATGTTATGTTAATACTTTTTAAAACCAAATTCCTGCAACTATAAAAATATTGAGACTACTTGAAATAACATTAATACATGGCAAGCTCAATTCATACATTCATATTAGAAAGCAATTGTTCCTAATTATTCATCTGAACGGAAAATTTATAATAAACAATCACATAAAATCTAATTTGTTTTCAAAATTATACATGAACAAAGCCTAAACATGATATAGAAGTAATATTTATTTTACTTTTAATTATCATATTAAATTGAATACCCTCACAGCTATAGTTTTAGTATTAACATCAAATCTCTATATGTCCATAAACTAATTCATTTATATTTCATATATTATTATCTATTTGAAAATACAATTTTGGATTCGTACACCATTTTACTGTTATGATTATAAATACACATAAAACATATAAATAATATCAACGTACATAAGGTTCATCCATACAGACAAAATGGGAGCTAGAGATAAAATAACTTAATGAGCATATCTTCTCCGAGCGCATAAAATAATAAACATAATTTAGATTAATTACTCATGTTAATAAAAACATAATTCAATTTTTTTATAATTCTATCGTTTTTCATGTTAAAGAATAATATAACTTTTATTTAAAAATGTTACTCAAATTCAATAATAACACAATGTATATCGGGTTATAATATCAATATGTAGAAGAATTTCTAATTCATTTAATGTCATACTTCTTGTTAAATAATTGAAGGTAACAACATTATTAAAAACATAAAAATAAAATTCAATTTACTATGTATATAGTATACAACTTTCTTGGATCGTCACACAAGCAAATGCATTAGAGAATGATGCGTTTGTTATTTGTTGCATTTTTTTAGCTAATAACTTGCATATGATAAAGCATATATTTGGAATCGCAATAATAGAATATACTCAAGCAAATGAAGAAAACTATATTCTGGCTCAACAAAAAGCCTACGAACATTTTACACATTGTCATTGTTGCCAGTAATTTTGTTGAATTGTTTTTCTATTTCTATTACTATAAACAAATTAAAGTTCAATTGCAGTAAGTTGTTACATTTTATGAATAACTCTAGAAACAACCACGTCACTTATGCGACTATAAATATATATGAAACATCTTCACATATCTTCAAACAAAACCAAAGGGCATTATTCAACTTTTTTTTTATTCTGGAAATATAGGCGTACTCACAAAATAAGTAATTTTTTCTAATTCTTAATTTCAAGATATGATGAGCATCAAGAAGACATCCACTCTTTTGGTCATTTGCTTCATTTGTATGGTTGTAATAAGCCAGATTAATGTGGAGGCTGCAAGAGTGTTAGCAAGCGATCATTTGGAGACACAGTCTTCGGTTTACGAGAAAGCAAAGAGCAGCATGGCAGGCTGGTTTCAACTGCTAGCATCAGGACCTAGCCCTAGAGGCCCTGGCCATCATCACTAGATTGTTCATCCAATCTATGCGCCAACCATGTATTAACTAATTTAGATTTCAGGACGATAGAATAAAAAAAGATATGTCGCTCTAAAATATTGAATAAGATGCATTTCACTGTTTCTGAAACGTTTTTATGTTCGAAACTCTCTTTACAAACTAGTTCTTATTCTTTATGAATAAATCTCAATATTTATTAAAGTTCAATGTAAACAATCAAAATTGTAAGTACTTAGTTTTAATTTATATGATATTAATTTTATGTTTAACTTTAAGTTATAATATTTATTTTCATTTAATTTTAGTTTTTATTATTTTTTGTTTAGTCTGCTATTAGTTTATATGAGTAATACTCAATTTAAATATTTTAACTTCATTTAATGTTTATTTTCGGTTAATTTAGAGTTTATACAATTGATAGGCGTGGTTGACTATGATCGTTCTAGGACTTTGACAACCTCAAACCTAAATTGAGAGCCACCGCCTACCAATGCTAGCAGACTATTTATACTTGCACCCGTATGTAAGACACGCTTATGAATACTCTAGCACCTTACACCATATCATGATAGTATTGATCCAAAATTTGTCTATAGTTTGTGTAAGCTAATATGAAATTTACTAATGTAACAATTTATTTATATTCAAATGTTATGTTAATACTTTTTAAAACCAAATTCCTGCAACTATAAAAATATTGAGACTACTTGAAATAACATTAATACATGGCAAGCTCAATTCATACATTCATATTAGAAAGCAATTGTTCCTAATTATTCATCTGAACGGAAAATTTATAATAAACAATCACATAAAATCTAATTTGTTTTCAAAATTATACATGAACAAAGCCTAAACATGATATAGAAGTAATATTTATTTTACTTTTAATTATCATATTAAATTGAATACTCTCACAGCTATAGTTTTAGTATTAACATCAAATCTCTATATGTCCATAAACTAATTCATTTATATTTCGTATATTATTATTTATTTGAAAATACAATTTTGGATTCGTACACCATTTTACTGTTATGATTATAAATACACATAAAACATATAAATAATATCAACGTACATAAGGTTCATCCATACAGACAAAATGGGAGCTAGAGATAAAATAACTTAATGAGCATATCTTCTCCGAGCGCATAAAATAATAAACATAATTTAGATTAATTACTCATGTTAATAAAAACATAATTCAATTTTTTTATAATTCTATCGTTTTTCATGTTAAAGAATAATATAACTTTTATTTAAAAATGTTACTCAAATTCAATAATAACACAATGTATATCGGGTTATAATATCAATATGTAGAAGAATTTCTAATTCATTTAATGTCATACTTCTTGTTAAATAATTGAAGGTAACAACATTATTAAAAACATAAAAATAAAATTCAATTTACTATGTATATAGTATACAACTTTCTTGGATCGTCACACAAGCAAATGCATTAGAGAATGATGCGTTTGTTATTTGTTGCATTTTTTTAGCTAATAACTTGCATATGATAAAGCATATATTTGGAATCGCAATAATAGAATATACTCAAGAAAATGAAGAAAACTATATTCTGGCTCAACAAAAAGCCTACGAACATTTTACACATTGTCATTGTTGCCAGTAATTTTGTTGAATTGTTTTTCTATTTCTATTACTATAAACAAATTAAAGTTCAATTGCAGTAAGTTGTTACATTTTATGAATAACTCTAGAAACAACCATGTCACTTATGCGACTATAAATATATATGAAACATCTTCACATATCTTCAAACAAAACCAAAGGGCATTATTCAACTTTTTTTTTTATTCTGGAAATATAGGCGTACTCACAAAATAAGTAATTTTTTCTAATTCTTAATTTCAAGATATGATGAGCATCAAGAAGACATCCACTCTTTTGGTCATTTGCTTCATTTGTATGGTTGTAATAAGCCAGATTAATGTGGAGGCTGCAAGAGTGTTAGCAAGCGATCATTTGGAGACACAGTCTTCGGTTTACGAGAAAGCAAAGAGCAGCATGGCAGGCTGGTTTCAACTGCTAGCATCAGGACCTAGCCCTAGAGGCCCTGGCCATCATCACTAGATTGTTCATCCAATCTATGCGCCAACCATGTATTAACTAATTTAGATTTCAGGACGATAGAATAAAAAAAGATATGTCGCTCTAAAATATTGAATAAGATGCATTTCACTGTTTCTGAAACGTTTTTATGTTCGAAACTCTCTTTACAAACTAGTTCTTATTCTTTATGAATAAATCTCAATATTTATTAAAGTTCAATGTAAACAATCAAAATTGTAAGTACTTAGTTTTAATTTATATGATATTAATTTTATGTTTAACTTTAAGTTATAATATTTATTTTCATTTAATTTTAGTTTTTATTATTTTTTGTTTAGTCTGCTATTAGTTTATATGAGTAATACTCAATTTAAATATTTTAACTTCATTTAATGTTTATTTTCGGTTAATTTAGAGTTTATACAATTGATAGGCGTGGTTGACTATGATCGTTCTAGGACTTTGACAACCTCAAACCTAAATTGAGAGCCACCGCCTACCAATGCTAGCAGACTATTTATACTTGCACCCGTATGTAAGACACGCTTATGAATACTCTAGCACCTTACACCATATCATGATAGTATTGATCCAAAATTTGTCTATAGTTTGCGTAAGCTAATATGAAATTTACTAATGTAACAATTTATTTATATTCAAATGTTATGTTAATTCTTTTTAAAACCAAATTCCTGCAACTATAAAAATATTGAGACTACTTGAAATAACATTAATACATGGCAAGCTCAATTCATACATTTATATTAGAAAGCAATTGTTCCTAATTATTCATCTGAACGGAAAATTTATAATAAACAATCACATAAAATCTAATTTGTTTTCAAAATTATACATGAACAAAGCCTAAACATGATATAGAAGTAATATTTATTTTACTTTTAATTATCATATTAAATTGAATACTCTCACAGCTATAGTTTTAGTATTAACATCAAATCTCTATATGTCCATAAACTAATTCATTTATATTTCGTATATTATTATTTATTTGAAAATACAATTTTGGATTCGTACACCATTTTACTGTTATGATTATAAATACACATAAAACATATAAATAATATCAACGTACATAAGGTTCATCCATACAGACAAAATGGGAGCTAGAGATAAAATAACTTAATGAGCATATCTTCTCCGAGCGCATAAAATAATAAACATAATTTAGATTAATTACTCATGTTAATAAAAACATAATTCAATTTTTTTATAATTCTATCGTTTTTCATGTTAAAGAATAATATAACTTTTATTTAAAAATGTTACTCAAATTCAATAATAACACAATGTATATCGGGTTATAATATCAATATGTAGAAGAATTTCTAATTCATTTAATGTCATACTTCTTGTTAAATAATTGAAGGTAACAACATTATTAAAAACATAAAAATAAAATTCAATTTACTATGTATATAGTATACAACTTTCTTGGATCGTCACACAAGCAAATGCATTAGAGAATGATGCGTTTGTTATTTGTTGCATTTTTTTAGCTAATAACTTGCATATGATAAAGCATATATTTGGAATCGCAATAATAGAATATACTCAAGAAAATGAAGAAAACTATATTCTGGCTCAACAAAAAGCCTACGAACATTTTACACATTGTCATTGTTGCCAGTAATTTTGTTGAATTGTTTTTCTATTTCTATTACTATAAACAAATTAAAGTTCAATTGCAGTAGGTTGTTACATTTTATGAATAACTCTAGAAACAACCACGTCACTTATGCGACTATAAATATATATGAAACATCTTCACATATCTTCAAACAAAACCAAAGGGCATTATTCAACTTTTTTTTTTATTCTGGAAATATAGGCGTACTCACAAAATAAGTAATTTTTTCTAATTCTTAATTTCAAGATATGATGAGCATCAAGAAGACATCCACTCTTTTGGTCATTTGCTTCATTTGTATGGTTGTAATAAGCCAGATCAATGTGGAGGCTGCAAGAGTGTTAGCAAGCGATCATTTGGAGACACAGTCTTCGGTTTACGAGAAAGCAAAGAGCAGCATGGCAGGCTGGTTTCAACTGCTAGCATCAGGACCTAGCCCTAGAGGCCCTGGCCATCATCACTAGATTGTTCATCCAATCTATGCGCCAACCATGTATTAACTAATTTAGATTTCAGGACGATAGAATAAAAAAAGATATGTCGCTCTAAAATATTGAATAAGATGCATTTCACTGTTTCTGAAACGTTTTTATGTTCGAAACTCTCTTTACAAACTAGTTCTTATTCTTTATGAATAAATCTCAATATTTATTAAAGTTCAATGTAAACAATCAAAATTGTAAGTACTTAGTTTTAATTTATATGATATTAATTTTATGTTTAACTTTAAGTTATAATATTTATTTTCATTTAATTTTAGTTTTTATTATTTTTTGTTTAGTCTGCTATTAGTTTATATGAGTAATACTCAATTTAAATATTTTAACTTCATTTAATGTTTATTTTCGGTTAATTGAGAGTTTATACAATTGATAGGCGTGGTTGACTATGATCGTTCTAGGACTTTGACAACCTCAAACCTAAATTGAGAGCCACCGCCTACCAATGCTAGCAGACTATTTATACTTGCACCCGTATGTAAGACACGCTTATGAATACTCTAGCACCTTACACCATATCATGATAGTATTGATCCAAAATTTGTCTATAGTTTGTGTAAGCTAATATGAAATTTACTAATGTAACAATTTATTTATATTCAAATGTTATGTTAATACTTTTTAAAACCAAATTCCTGCAACTATAAAAATATTGAGACTACTTGAAATAACATTAATACATGGCAAGCTCAATTCATACATTCATATTAGAAAGCAATTGTTCCTAATTATTCATCTGAACGGAAAATTTATAATAAACAATCACATAAAATCTAATTTGTTTTCAAAATTATACATGAACAAAGCCTAAACATGATATAGAAGTAATATTTATTTTACTTTTAATTATCATATTAAATTGAATACTCTCACAGCTATAGTTTTAGTATTAACATCAAATCTCTATATGTCCATAAACTAATTCATTTATATTTCATATATTATTATTTATTTGAAAATACAATTTTGGATTCGTACACCATTTTACTGTTATGATTATAAATACACATAAAACATATAAATAATATCAACGTACATAAGGTTCATCCATACAGACAAAATGGGAGCTAGAGATAAAATAGCTTAATGAGCATATCTTCTCCGAGCGCATAAAATAATAAACATAATTTAGATTAATTACTCATGTTAATAAAAACATAATTCAATTTTTTTATAATTCTATCGTTTTTCATGTTAAAGAATAATATAACTTTTATTTAAAAATGTTACTCAAATTCAATAATAACACAATGTATATCGGGTTATAATATCAATATGTAGAAGAATTTCTAATTCATCTAATGTCATACTTCTTGTTAAATAATTGAAGGTAACAACATTATTAAAAACATAAAAATAAAATTCAATTTACTATGTATATAGTATACAACTTTCTTGGATCGTCACACAAGCAAATGCATTAGAGAATGATGCGTTTGTTATTTGTTGCATTTTTTTAGCTAATAACTTGCATATGATAAAGCATATATTTGGAATCGCAATAATAGAATATACTCAAGCAAATGAAGAAAACTATATTCTGGCTCAACAAAAAGCCTACGAACATGTCACGACCCATTTTCATGAATCGCGACCGGCGCTAGGGTATGGGTAATGTAGTACCGAAACCCGTAGCTAGCCTCCAAATAAATCATAAACACATAAACCTGCAGAAAAACCAATGCTCGGGGGCAACCGAGACTTCAACCTAATCTAGCAGATATAATAATCAACAATTAATATAATATGCTTATTCAATTCTGATTCTAAAATAGATTTATCATGAACCAATATAAATAGTATAACATGCCAAAGCAATATAACCAGTCGAACCAATCCGACAAAATAAATAATAATAACAAGGACGTCTAGTTACTACTGCGGTCTAAGAATAAAACAGTTTTACAATTTTATTAAAATAAAAGGAACCTCCGAGGAAAAGTAAATGCGGAGATCACCAGACTCTCTCAGATAATAACCCTGGGGAAAAATTGGGAAAACAACGGGGTCAGATATACTGAGATGAGTTCATACCACTATCTACATTTATTAAGTGGAAAACCTTTAAAACGTTTAAAACATTTAATAACGATATTACGGATAATAGTTGGAACCCTAATCCACAATTCTATATAATAATCATAATCCAATAGGTCTGGTCCCGAGAGCTGAGCTACACCGAGTTACCACTAACCACACTTATACCAGAGTCCCGAGAGCTGAGCTACACCGAGTTACTCTACCTGGTCCCGAGAGCTATGCTCACACCGAGTTACCACATTTCCATAAATACCTTACCCAGATCAATACCGGTGCGCACGCAGTCCTAATGATGCCCATTAGGTAGCACGTTCCAACTAAGAGCCATAATATAAAAACAGTTCGAAATATACGTACAGTATATATATTTAATATTAAAATAACAATTTACTTAATAAAGCGGTAAATAGTAAATATAAACTCACTGCTTGCTAATCCACGTGAAATACCGGCAAGCAACTAACTCTGGTTCGCCTCAGAAGCACGAACAGTAGACGAGTCTAGACAAATAAAATAATTATTAAAATCAGACCCTAACTCTAAAGAGTACTAGACACCACATAAGACTAGCACAATTAACACGTAGTAAATAACAATCCAACGTAACACAAATATAACCAAAAGGTAATAAAGCCCAAATAATATAAGTCTATTGAGTTCCCGCTTAAAATCCAATTTATAAATATTATTTAATAACTTTAAATAATAAATAATTTACAAATAGTGGGTTTGCCGAGTTTACCAAATAACTACCAAGCTAACCTCACTTGTCGGATGACCCAAGTCTAATCCGACTCAAAACAATTATTAAATATAAACCCAAGTTTATATTTATAAAACAAATTCCATAAAATAATAAATCATTTTTAATAGCGGAACTCAATAACTTCAATCCTAAGTAACCCAAGTTACAACCCCAAAAACTTAGTTAAATAAATCAAATAAAAATTCAGGGACCAACTTGTATTTTAACCAAGCAGGGACTAAATGGTACTTTTGCCAATTAGGGGCTAATTTGCACTTTAGCCAAATTAATAACCGAAATCAATTTATTGCTTTTCTTTATAATTAAAACCAACAATAAAGTTATTAACCAAAAATCCACTTAATTAAGTTATAAAATAATTTTAAGGGCTAAATTGTAATTTAGCCAACTTTTGACAAAACGACATTTGAAAACAAATATAATTACCCGAGTAATTATATTAGTTAAATTTATAAATGGTTATCGTTAACAACATTTTCATTACGATTTAAAACTAAATCCAATTTATTAGATAAAGTTAAACTTAAGGGATTAATTTGATTTGATCAAAAATATAACATTATTGAAATGGTAGTTTAACCATCCTCAACCCTTTTAAACAGCAAAAGCCCGCCATACATGAAACATAGGCACTGTTGAAATCATAAGCAAGGATTTAAAACTTATCACCTAATAACTTAGAGACAAAACTTAATCTTTGGCAATCAAACCTAAACTAATAGCAGCAAGGTGAAGAACCATATCAAGATCATCGTCGAAACTTAAGTAATCCGAGAACGACGAAGAGAAAAATCATGAACACGAGCTAAGATTTCTAACCGAGCCTAAACAATTAACGACTAACATACAAGAGTGATTTATAATACTCTAATGCAGCAAAATCAAGATCAAAGTTCATGAAAAAAGAATCGGCAGAACATATAGTTCAAGAATAGAAAATATAAAGTTTTGAAAACGGAAACCGTACGGCAATCAACAAATCGATATAACGCATCACTTATCAATTTATTGTGAAACACAACAATCTTAGAGCTCTAAACAACATGAATACCAAGCCAACAAAAAGAAGTAATCGGCAGAATCCTATTAAACATGAACAGCCACCATAGCAACCAAAAACGATAAAACGGGATTGATTATAACGAGATCGACGGCGTACCGTTCAGCGAAACTGAGATAGGGAGACGTAGGGAATTGAGTCTAGAGCGTCTGAGATCAAACGGTTTTGATTTCGATCTAGAAACGAGCAAGAACGAACCAAATTACGCAATGACGTTCAAAAACGAAATCTGGAAATCAAAGAATTAAGAACACTTACCGAACAGCAACTTTGGAGGATGATTACGGATTCGATACTCAGCGAAATGACAAGCGGAAAACGGCTAGGGTTTCAGTGATGAGTGGTGAATATTTTCTGTTTAGAAGTCGCTTTTAAATAACGAGTGTAAGCGGGTCGAAAACGAGTGCGAACAGGGCCGGGCGAAGGGGTCCATAAGCAGACCTGGACTGTGCAAAAATTGGCCTGATCCCGTTCGGGAAAAGGCCTGGTCCCGAACGGGACCAGTGCAAATTTTGCACAGTCCCGTACGGGACAGGCCCAGTCCCGTACGGGACCTTACGGAATTTTCACCAGGTCTCGTAAGAGACCTGGTTTATCCCTTGGTTCAACCATTTGGTTGAACCAAGACCCAAAGGAGAATATATTTTTTTTTAAATTTTAATTATTTTAAATCGAACCAAAAATGAATCGAACCACAAAATTTACGAAACTTCAAATACCCCACAAAATACATCCGGAACCACGTCGGAAATTAAAAAAAATAAATTTAAAATTTTACGGGATATTACAGAACATTTTACACATTGTCATTGTTGCCAGTAATTTTGTTGAATTGTTTTTCTATTTCTATTACTATAAACAAATTAAAGTTCAATTGCAGTAAGTTGTTACATTTTATGAATAACTCTAGAAACAACCACGTCACTTATGCGACTATAAATATATATGAAACATCTTCACATATCTTCAAACAAAACCAAAGGGCATTATTCAACTTTTTTTTTATTCTGGAAATATAGGCGTACTCACAAAATAAGTAATTTTTTCTAATTCTTAATTTCAAGATATGATGAGCATCAAGAAGACATCCACTCTTTTGGTCATTTGCTTCATTTGTATGGTTGTAATAAGCCAGATTAATGTGGAGGCTGCAAGAGTGTTAGCAAGCGATCATTTGGAGACACAGTCTTCGGTTTACGAGAAAGCAAAGAGCAGCATGGCAGGCTGGTTTCAACTGCTAGCATCAGGACCTAGCCCTAGAGGCCCTGGCCATCATCACTAGATTGTTCATCCAATCTATGCGCCAACCATGTATTAACTAATTTAGATTTCAGGACGATAGAATAAAAAAAGATATGTCGCTCTAAAATATTGAATAAGATGCATTTCACTGTTTCTGAAACGTTTTTATGTTCGAAACTCTCTTTACAAACTAGTTCTTATTCTTTATGAATAAATCTCAATATTTATTAAAGTTCAATGTAAACAATCAAAATTGTAAGTACTTAGTTTTAATTTATATGATATTAATTTTATGTTTAACTTTAAGTTATAATATTTATTTTCATTTAATTTTAGTTTTTATTATTTTTTGTTTAGTCTGCTATTAGTTTATATGAGTAATACTCAATTTAAATATTTTAACTTCATTTAATGTTTATTTTCGGTTAATTTAGAGTTTATACAATTGATAGGCGTGGTTGACTATGATCGTTCTAGGACTTTGACAACCTCAAACCTAAATTGAGAGCCACCGCCTACCAATGCTAGCAGACTATTTATACTTGCACCCGTATGTAAGACACGCTTATGAATACTCTAGCACCTTACACCATATCATGATAGTATTGATCCAAAATTTGTCTATAGTTTGTGTAAGCTAATATGAAATTTACTAATGTAACAATTTATTTATATTCAAATGTTATGTTAATACTTTTTAAAACCAAATTCCTGCAACTATAAAAATATTGAGACTACTTGAAATAACATTAATACATGGCAAGCTCAATTCATACATTCATATTAGAAAGCAATTGTTCCTAATTATTCATCTGAACGGAAAATTTATAATAAACAATCACATAAAATCTAATTTGTTTTCAAAATTATACATGAACAAAGCCTAAACATGATATAGAAGTAATATTTATTTTACTTTTAATTATCATATTAAATTGAATACTCTCACAGCTATAGTTTTAGTATTAACATCAAATCTCTATATGTCCATAAACTAATTCATTTATATTTCATATATTATTATTTATTTGAAAATACAATTTTGGATTCGTACACCATTTTACTGTTATGATTATAAATACACATAAAACATATAAATAATATCAACGTACATAAGGTTCATCCATACAGACAAAATGGGAGCTAGAGATAAAATAGCTTAATGAGCATATCTTCTCCGAGCGCATAAAATAATAAACATAATTTAGATTAATTACTCATGTTAATAAAAACATAATTCAATTTTTTTATAATTCTATCGTTTTTCATGTTAAAGAATAATATAACTTTTATTTAAAAATGTTACTCAAATTCAATAATAACACAATGTATATCGGGTTATAATATCAATATGTAGAAGAATTTCTAATTCATTTAATGTCATACTTCTTGTTAAATAATTGAAGGTAACAACATTATTAAAAACATAAAAATAAAATTCAATTTACTATGTATATAGTATACAACTTTCTTGGATCGTCACACAAGCAAATGCATTAGAGAATGATGCGTTTGTTATTTGTTGCATTTTTTTAGCTAATAACTTGCATATGATAAAGCATATATTTGGAATCGCAATAATAGAATATACTCAAGCAAATGAAGAAAACTATATTCTGGCTCAACAAAAAGCCTACGAACATTTTACACATTGTCATTGTTGCCAGTAATTTTGTTGAATTGTTTTTCTATTTCTATTACTATAAACAAATTAAAGTTCAATTGCAGTAAGTTGTTACATTTTATGAATAACTCTAGAAACAACCACGTCACTTATGCGACTATAAATATATATGAAACATCTTCACATATCTTCAAACAAAACCAAAGGGCATTATTCAACTTTTTTTTTTATTCTGGAAATATAGGCGTACTCACAAAATAAGTAATTTTTTCTAATTCTTAATTTCAAGATATGATGAGCATCAAGAAGACATCCACTCTTTTGGTCATTTGCTTCATTTGTATGGTTGTAATAAGCCAGATTAATGTGGAGGCTGCAAGAGTGTTAGCAAGCGATCATTTGGAGACACAGTCTTCGGTTTACGAGAAAGCAAAGAGCAGCATGGCAGGCTGGTTTCAACTGCTAGCATCAGGACCTAGCCCTAGAGGCCCTGGCCATCATCACTAGATTGTTCATCCAATCTATGCGCCAACCATGTATTAACTAATTTAGATTTCAGGACGATAGAATAAAAAAAGATATGTCGCTCTAAAATATTGAATAAGATGCATTTCACTGTTTCTGAAACGTTTTTATGTTCGAAACTCTCTTTACAAACTAGTTCTTATTCTTTATGAATAAATCTCAATATTTATTAAAGTTCAATGTAAACAATCAAAATTGTAAGTACTTAGTTTTAATTTATATGATATTAATTTTATGTTTAACTTTAAGTTATAATATTTATTTTCATTTACTTTTAGTTTTTATTATTTTTTGTTTAGTCTGCTATTAGTTTATATGAGTAATACTCAATTTAAATATTTTAACTTCATTTAATGTTTATTTTCGGTTAATTTAGAGTTTATACAATTGATAGGCGTGGTTGACTATGATCGTTCTAGGACTTTGACAACCTCAAACCTAAATTGAGAGCCACCGCCTACCAATGCTAGCAGACTATTTATACTTGCACCCGTATGTAAGACACGCTTATGAATACTCTAGCACCTTACACCATATCATGATAGTATTGATCCAAAATTTGTCTATAGTTTGTGTAAGCTAATATGAAATTTACTAATGTAACAATTTATTTATATTCAAATGTTATGTTAATACTTTTTAAAACCAAATTCCTGCAACTATAAAAATATTGAGACTACTTGAAATAACATTAATACATGGCAAGCTCAATTCATACATTCATATTAGAAAGCAATTGTTCCTAATTATTCATCTGAACGGAAAATTTATAATAAACAATCACATAAAATCTAATTTGTTTTCAAAATTATACATGAACAAAGCCTAAACATGATATAGAAGTAATATTTATTTTACTTTTAATTATCATATTAAATTGAATACCCTCACAGCTATAGTTTTAGTATTAACATCAAATCTCTATATGTCCATAAACTAATTCATTTATATTTCATATATTATTATCTATTTGAAAATACAATTTTGGATTCGTACACCATTTTACTGTTATGATTATAAATACACATAAAACATATAAATAATATCAACGTACATAAGGTTCATCCATACAGACAAAATGGGAGCTAGAGATAAAATAACTTAATGAGCATATCTTCTCCGAGCGCATAAAATAATAAACATAATTTAGATTAATTACTCATGTTAATAAAAACATAATTCAATTTTTTTATAATTCTATCGTTTTTCATGTTAAAGAATAATATAACTTTTATTTAAAAATGTTACTCAAATTCAATAATAACACAATGTATATCGGGTTATAATATCAATATGTAGAAGAATTTCTAATTCATTTAATGTCATACTTCTTGTTAAATAATTGAAGGTAACAACATTATTAAAAACATAAAAATAAAATTCAATTTACTATGTATATAGTATACAACTTTCTTGGATCGTCACACAAGCAAATGCATTAGAGAATGATGCGTTTGTTATTTGTTGCATTTTTTTAGCTAATAACTTGCATATGATAAAGCATATATTTGGAATCGCAATAATAGAATATACTCAAGCAAATGAAGAAAACTATATTCTGGCTCAACAAAAAGCCTACGAACATTTTACACATTGTCATTGTTGCCAGTAATTTTGTTGAATTGTTTTTCTATTTCTATTACTATAAACAAATTAAAGTTCAATTGCAGTAAGTTGTTACATTTTATGAATAACTCTAGAAACAACCACGTCACTTATGCGACTATAAATATATATGAAACATCTTCACATATCTTCAAACAAAACCAAAGGGCATTATTCAACTTTTTTTTTATTCTGGAAATATAGGCGTACTCACAAAATAAGTAATTTTTTCTAATTCTTAATTTCAAGATATGATGAGCATCAAGAAGACATCCACTCTTTTGGTCATTTGCTTCATTTGTATGGTTGTAATAAGCCAGATTAATGTGGAGGCTGCAAGAGTGTTAGCAAGCGATCATTTGGAGACACAGTCTTCGGTTTACGAGAAAGCAAAGAGCAGCATGGCAGGCTGGTTTCAACTGCTAGCATCAGGACCTAGCCCTAGAGGCCCTGGCCATCATCACTAGATTGTTCATCCAATCTATGCGCCAACCATGTATTAACTAATTTAGATTTCAGGACGATAGAATAAAAAAAGATATGTCGCTCTAAAATATTGAATAAGATGCATTTCACTGTTTCTGAAACGTTTTTATGTTCGAAACTCTCTTTACAAACTAGTTCTTATTCTTTATGAATAAATCTCAATATTTATTAAAGTTCAATGTAAACAATCAAAATTGTAAGTACTTAGTTTTAATTTATATGATATTAATTTTATGTTTAACTTTAAGTTATAATATTTATTTTCATTTAATTTTAGTTTTTATTATTTTTTGTTTAGTCTGCTATTAGTTTATATGTGTAATATCCCGTAAAATTTTAAATTTATTTTTTTTAATTTCCGACGTGGTTCCGGATGTATTTTGTGGGGTATTTGAAGTTTCGTAAATTTTGTGGTTCGATTCATTTTTGGTTCGATTTAAAATAATTAAAATTTAAAAAAAAATATATTCTCCTTTGGGTCTTGGTTCAACCAAATGGTTGAACCAAGGGATAAACCAGGTCTCTTACGAGACCTGGTGAAAATTCCGTAAGGTCCCGTACGGGACTGGGCCTGTCCCGTACGGGACTGTGCAAAATTTGCACTGGTCCCGTTCGGGACCAGGCCTTTTCCCGAACGGGATCAGGCCAATTTTTGCACAGTCCAGGTCTGCTTATGGACCCCTTCGCCCGGCCCTGTTCGCACTCGTTTTCGACCCGCTTACACTCGTTATTTAAAAGCGACTTCTAAACAGAAAATATTCACCACTCATCACTGAAACCCTAGCCGTTTTCCGCTTGTCATTTCGCTGAGTATCGAATCCGTAATCATCCTCCAAAGTTGCTGTTCGGTAAGTGTTCTTAATTCTTTGATTTCCAGATTTCGTTTTTGAACGTCATTGCGTAATTTGGTTCGTTCTTGCTCGTTTCTAGATCGAAATCAAAACCGTTTGATCTCAGACGCTCTAGACTCAAT
This sequence comes from Mercurialis annua, assembly GCF_937616625.2. Taxonomy (NCBI): domain Eukaryota; kingdom Viridiplantae; phylum Streptophyta; class Magnoliopsida; order Malpighiales; family Euphorbiaceae; genus Mercurialis; species Mercurialis annua. The sequence continues at coordinate 47,406,564 of NC_065570.1, read as the reverse complement.
TCCCTACGTCTCCCTATCTCAGTTTCGCTGAACGGTACGCCGTCGATCTCGTTATAATCAATCCCGTTTTATCGTTTTTGGTTGCTATGGTGGCTGTTCATGTTTAATAGGATTCTGCCGATTACTTCTTTTTGTTGGCTTGGTATTCATGTTGTTTAGAGCTCTAAGATTGTTGTGTTTCACAATAAATTGATAAGTGATGCGTTATATCGATTTGTTGATTGCCGTACGGTTTCCGTTTTCAAAACTTTATATTTTCTATTCTTGAACTATATGTTCTGCCGATTCTTTTTTCATGAACTTTGATCTTGATTTTGCTGCATTAGAGTATTATAAATCACTCTTGTATGTTAGTCGTTAATTGTTTAGGCTCGGTTAGAAATCTTAGCTCGTGTTCATGATTTTTCTCTTCGTCGTTCTCGGATTACTTAAGTTTCGACGATGATCTTGATATGGTTCTTCACCTTGCTGCTATTAGTTTAGGTTTGATTGCCAAAGATTAAGTTTTGTCTCTAAGTTATTAGGTGATAAGTTTTAAATCCTTGCTTATGATTTCAACAGTGCCTATGTTTCATGTATGGCGGGCTTTTGCTGTTTAAAAGGGTTGAGGATGGTTAAACTACCATTTCAATAATGTTATATTTTTGATCAAATCAAATTAATCCCTTAAGTTTAACTTTATCTAATAAATTGGATTTAGTTTTAAATCGTAATGAAAATGTTGTTAACGATAACCATTTATAAATTTAACTAATATAATTACTCGGGTAATTATATTTGTTTTCAAATGTCGTTTTGTCAAAAGTTGGCTAAATTACAATTTAGCCCTTAAAATTATTTTATAACTTAATTAAGTGGATTTTTGGTTAATAACTTTATTGTTGGTTTTAATTATAAAGAAAAGCAATAAATTGATTTCGGTTATTAATTTGGCTAAAGTGCAAATTAGCCCCTAATTGGCAAAAGTACCATTTAGTCCCTGCTTGGTTAAAATACAAGTTGGTCCCTGAATTTTTATTTGATTTATTTAACTAAGTTTTTGGGGTTGTAACTTGGGTTACTTAGGATTGAAGTTATTGAGTTCCGCTATTAAAAATGATTTATTATTTTATGGAATTTGTTTTATAAATATAAACTTGGGTTTATATTTAATAATTGTTTTGAGTCGGATTAGACTTGGGTCATCCGACAAGTGAGGTTAGCTTGGTAGTTATTTGGTAAACTCGGCAAACCCACTATTTGTAAATTATTTATTATTTAAAGTTATTAAATAATATTTATAAATTGGATTTTAAGCGGGAACTCAATAGACTTATATTATTTGGGCTTTATTACCTTTTGGTTATATTGGTGTTACGTTGGATTGTTATTTACTACGTGTTAATTGTGCTAGTCTTATGTGGTGTCTAGTACTCTTTAGAGTTAGGGTCTGATTTTAATAATTATTTTATTTGTCTAGACTCGTCTACTGTTCGTGCTTCTGAGGCGAACCAGAGTTAGTTGCTTGCCGGTATTTCACGTGGATTAGCAAGCAGTGAGTTTATATTTACTATTTACCGCTTTATTAAGTAAATTGTTATTTTAATATTAAATATATATACTGTACGTATATTTCGAACTGTTTTTATATTATGGCTCTTAGTTGGAACGTGCTACCTAATGGGCATCATTAGGACTGCGTGCGCACCGGTATTGATCTGGGTAAGGTATTTATGGAAATGTGGTAACTCGGTGTGAGCATAGCTCTCGGGACCAGGTAGAGTAACTCGGTGTAGCTCAGCTCTCGGGACTCTGGTATAAGTGTGGTTAGTGGTAACTCGGTGTAGCTCAGCTCTCGGGACCAGACCTATTGGATTATGATTATTATATAGAATTGTGGTTTAGGGTTCCAACTATTATCCGTAATATCGTTATTAAATGTTTTAAACGTTTTAAAGGTTTTCCACTTAATAAATGTAGATAGTGGTATGAACTCATCTCAGTATATCTGACCCCGTTGTTTTCCCAATTTTTCCCCAGGGTTATTATCTGAGAGAGTCTGGTGATCTCCGCATTTACTTTTCCTCGGAGGTTCCTTTTATTTTAATAAAATTGTAAAACTGTTTTATTCTTAGACCGCAGTAGTAACTAGACGTCCTTGTTATTATTATTTATTTTGTCGGATTGGTTCGACTGGTTATATTGCTTTGGCATGTTATACTATTTATATTGGTTCATGATAAATCTATTTTAGAATCAGAATTGAATAAGCATATTATATTAATTGTTGATTATTATATCTGCTAGATTAGGTTGAAGTCTCGGTTGCCCCCGAGCATTGGTTTTTCTGCAGGTTTATGTGTTTATGATTTATTTGGAGGCTAGCTACGGGTTTCGGTACTACATTACCCATACCCTAGCGCCGGTCGCGATTCATGAAAATGGGTCGTGACAAACTTGGTATCAGAGCTTTGGTTTCAAACCAAGGCCAATTGCTTGCTAGGTGTTTACTCTGTTAAGTTTGGTTGTGTCTTAGGAACTACTGCGGATATAGGATTCTGTCATGTCTTTAAAAACGTCATCTTTTGATTTTAAAACTTTCTGCCTACACCAATAGGATTGCGTCGAGTCAGTCATTATTTGTTGATTTGATGCTTTTAATTGTTAATGCTATTTCACTTGGGTGAACATTTTATTGCTGTTGATTTCTTGGGAAATCCTATATGTTGCTTGTTTTGTTCATACTTGGGTATGAAATATCTGTTATTTAAATTGTTGTTGTTCAATCTTAGGATATGGACAACGTTATTCGTACTCGTGCTCGTGCTGCGGCAGAGCAAGAAGCTGTGGCTGATGATGCGATTTCCATGGAAGTCGATCAGAACCCACCACCTGTTCAGGCTAATGCTGGACGTGGTCGAGGTGGAGGTGCTGGCAGAGGTAGAGGTGCTGGTAGAGGCAGAGGAGCTGGTGCTGGTAGAGGTGGAGCTAGAGGGCGCGGTGCAGCAGGTGTTCAGGCACCGAATGTGCAGCAGGCACCAGGGGTGCAGCAAGCACCAAATTTGCAAGCGTTCGACTTCACTACTTTCTTGGCTGGCGTTGTCGAGATGCAGAACAATCAGGCTCTACTGCAGAATCAGTGTAATATACTGGGTCAGTTAGCGCAGCAACAGCAACCTCAGGTTGGTGCTGTAGCTGGTATTGGTGGAATTGCTGGTGTCGGTCATGTTCCAACAGACAGAGAGTTGGTGATGACCTACTTGAAGTTGAATCCGACTTCTTTTGATGGTACTGGGGATGCTCTTGACTTTTTGGAGGAATTTGAGTACAACAGTCAGAGGATTCAAGCGTCTGATCGTCAATCAGTGATGCTTGTGGAAATGTCGCTGAAGGGTCCAGCTAAGGATTGGTATCGCGATAACATCAGGCCGGTTATGGATACTTTACCTTGGGCTGATTTTGTGACCAGGTTCAGAGGTTATTATCTACCCTTCTCTGTTACTGAGAGTTTCAGAGAAAAGCTGCTCACTTTGAAGAAGGGGGATAGATCAGTGACAGACTACACTACTGAGTTTGTACGTTTGGGGCGGTTTGCTACAGATCTTCAGGGTGATCAAGAGCGAGTGAACGACCGTTATGTTAGGGGTTTAGGCTCGGAGTTTCTTCCTTTGCTGATAGGGACAAACATGGAGTTTGCCCGGTTAGTGGATAGTGCGCGGCGGATGGAAAATTCGATGGTTCAGTTTGGGACGATCTCTGACCCTTTCCAGAATCAGAAGGGAAAGAGTGACGTTCCTAGTGGGGGGCAGCAGGCCCCAGTGCAGCATGGTAGTGGGAACTACTACAGTGGCTCTTCTCAGGCCAACAGGGGGAGTCGTCGGACTCACAACAAAGGGAGGCATAGTGCCAGGAGTGCTCCGTACAGTTCCAGTAGCAGTGGGAGTAACCGTGGTTCAGGACGCGGGTACAGTGGTGGATCGAACATTCCGTTCTGCCAGAATTGCAGACGCAGGCACTATGGTCAGTGTCAGTTAGCTCCTGGAGGTTGTTTTACTTGTGGCCAGCCGGGTCATTTTTCTAGGGAGTGTCCGACATCTGGGCAGCAGATGTCTAACTCCAGTGTGGCGCAGTCATCTTATCAGCAGCAGAGACCTGCGTTTACACAGTCTGTAGGGTACTCTCAACCTGCAGCATCTTTTGGTGGCCAGCGGGGCCGTGGTTCTGGTGGCAGAGGTTTTGGTGGCCGTGGTAACGGCGGTAGAGGTTCCAACGGTTATGGTACTGGACAGAGTTCGCAGCAGCAGCCGCAGGGTCAGGCCAGAGTGTTCGCACTTACTCCTCAGGATGCGCGTGCATCAAATGCTGTGGTGCAAGGTACCATTCCGATTTCTTTTACTGATGCTTTGGTATTATTTGATGCGGGTGCGACCCATTCGTTTGTTTCTACTTGTTTTGCTGAGAAATTGGGTAGAGCACCATCTGTTTTGAATGAACCTCTAGCTGTGTCTACACCTATGTCTGAAGGTGTAGTAGTGGACGTTGTTTATCCTTCGTGTCCAGTGGTTATTCAGGGTAGAGAATTATGTGCTGATTTAATTGTACTTGACGTTCTTTCTTTTGATGTTATCTTGGGGATGGACTGGTTGTCACGCCATTATGCTTCTATTGACTGTCGAGAGAAGTCAGTCGAGTTCAGGATTCCAGGTGGTCTACCTTTTTCCTTTCAGGGAGAAAAGGCAGAGACACCTAAGAATCTGATTTCCGCCATCAAGGCGAAGCGGATGTTAGGCAAGGGTTGCCAGGGTTTCCTTGCTGTGGTTCGTGATTTGGAGACTAGTAGTGGTGATATGCATAGTGTTCCGATAGTGAATGAGTTCACTGATGTGTTTCCAGAGGAATTGCCTGGATTACCACCTGATCGTGATATTGAGTTTTGTATTGATGTGGTTTCTGGTACAGCTCCGATTTCGATACCGCCGTATCGGATGGCTCCTGCAGAGCTGAAGGAGTTGAAGGACCAGTTACAAGAGTTGTTGGATAGCGGGTTCATCAGACCGAGTACTTCTCCGTGGGGTGCTCCAGTTCTGTTTGTGAAGAAGAAAGACGGTTCCTTTCGACTCTGTATCGACTACAGACAGTTGAACAAGGTTACTGTCAAGAACAGATATCCTCTTCCTCGCATCGATGATTTGTTTGACCAGTTGCAGGGTGCGAAGTGTTTTTCCAAGATTGATTTGAGATCTGGGTATCATCAGCTGCGAATCCGTGATGCAGATGTGCCTAAGACTGCTTTTCGGACTCGTTATGGACATTTTGAGTTTCTGGTTATGTCCTTTGGTCTGACGAACGCACCCGCAGCATTTATGGATATGATGAACAGAGTGTTCAAGCCGTTTTTGGATCAATTTGTTATCGTCTTCATTGATGACATTTTGATCTATTCTCGGAGTGAGGAGGAGCATGCTTACCATTTGAGGACTATACTACAGACGTTGCGTGAGCATCAGTTGTATGCTAAGTTCTCAAAATGTGAGTTCTGGTTGGATCAGGTTACCTTTCTAGGACACGTGGTGTCGAAAGATGGGATCAAGGTTGATCCGAAGAAGATTGAGGCGGTCATGGATTGGCAAAGGCCAAGGTCAGTTACCGAGATCAGAAGTTTTCTGGGTTTAGCTGGCTACTATCGTCGGTTCGTGCAAGATTTCTCCAGAATATCTGCACCTTTGACTAAACTGACACAGAAGGGTGTCAAGTTTGAGTGGACTGACAAGTGCGAGGCGAGCTTTGAGAAGCTCAAGGAGATTTTGACTACAGCTCCGGTGTTGGCATTGCCTTCTGGCATTGATGGTTTCACAGTGTATTGTGATGCGTCTCGGATTGGTTTGGGTTGCGTTCTGATGCAACATGGACAGGTGATTGCCTATGCTTCCAGACAGTTGAAGAAGCATGAGGTGAATTACCCTACTCATGATTTAGAGTTGGCAGCTGTGGTTTTTGCGCTGAAAATTTGGAGACATTATTTGTATGGTGCTACTTGTGAGATTTTCACTGATCACAAGAGTCTGAAATATATCTTTGATCAGAGAGAGTTGAACTTGAGACAGAGGAGGTGGTTAGAGTTGCTGAAAGACTACGACTGTACTATTCAGTACCATCCTGGTAAGGCTAATGTGGTAGCCGATGCGTTGAGTCGCAAGTCTTCGGGCAGCTTGGCTCATATTTCTGAGATTGGGCGTAGACCCATGGTTAGAGAGTGGCACAGTTTGATAGCTTCAGGCTATGAGTTTCAGATTTCTCAGACTGGTTGTTTGTTAGCACAGTTGCAAGTGCAACCCGTTTTGATTGATCGGATCAAAGCTTTACAAGCTGAGGATCCACAATTGAAACGGATTATTGAGGAAGTTCAGCAGGATGGAAATTCTGAGTTTACTTTTGTGGATGGTGTTCTGAGACATGGTTCGAGATTGTGTGTTCCGGATTCAGATGGTTTGAGGGACCAGATTCTGGAAGAAGCGCACAAATCTGCTTATAGTGTTCATCCGGGTTCTACTAAGATGTACCATGATCTTAAGGGTACCTACTGGTGGGGCGGGATGAAGAAGGATGTCGCTGAGTATGTTTCTAAGTGTCTGACGTGCCAGCAGGTGAAGCTGGAGCATCAGAGACCTTTTGGCTATCTGCAGCCACTACCTATTCCAGAGTGGAAGTGGGAGCGGATTGCTATGGATTTTGTGGTTGGGTTACCACGTACTCGACAGGGATACGACTCCATCTGGGTGATAGTTGACCGTATGACCAAGTCAGCTCATTTCCTTCCGATTAAGGTTTCGTATGCTGCTTCGAGGTTGGCTCAGTTGTACATCGACAGGATTGTCAGTTTGCATGGTGTACCGGTTTCTATTGTTTCAGACAGAGGTTCTGTGTTTACTTCGAGGTTTTGGAAGGCGTTACAGGAATCCTTGGGTTCTCGGTTGGATTTCAGCACAGCTTTTCATCCTCAGACTGACGGTCAGTCTGAGAGGACTATTCAGACGTTGGAGGATATGCTCAGGATGTGTGTTCTCGATTTTCAGGGTAGCTGGGATACTCATTTGCCGTTGATTGAGTTTTCCTATAACAACAGTTATCATGCGAGTATCGAGATGGCGCCGTATGAGGCTTTGTACGGGCGCAAGTGTAGATCTCCTATCTGTTGGGAGGAGGTCGGAGAGCGTAAACTCTCGGGAGCGGAGATTATTCAGATTACCTCTGAGAAGGTACCGTTGATTAAGCGGAGGTTAGAGACTGCTTTTAGTCGGCATAAGAGTTATGCTGATCCGAAAAGGAAAGACATTGAGTTCCAGGTTGGTGATTTCGTATTTCTTCGGGTTTCGCCTATGAAAGGCGTGGTTCGTTTTGGCGTCAAGGGAAAGTTAGCACCGAGGTATATTGGTCCTTATGAGATTTCGGAGAGGATTGGAGCTGTGGCTTATCGTCTGGTTCTACCGCCAGACATGTCGTTAGTACATCCTGTGTTTCACGTTTCTATGTTGAGAAAGTGCATTTCTGATCCTTCGCACGTGATTGTGCCTCAGAGTGTTGAGATTGACCAGGAGCTGTCCTATGAGGAACAGCCAGTTGAGATTGTTGATACGCAGGTGCGTAAATTGCGGAACAAGGAGATTCCGATGGTCAAGGTTCTCTGGCGCAATCATTCTGTAGAGGAGTGTACTTGGGAGACCGAGTTGGATATGCGGAATCGCTATCCTTTTCTTTTTCCGTGAGGTACGATATCTTGATTTTCTGTGACTTGTGTAGTTTTGCTTGTGCTACGTGTTGTTCTGTTGTGATTTACTTGTCGTGTTAAATTCGAGGACGAATTTTTAATTAGTTGGGGAGAATGTAATATCCCGTAAAATTTTAAATTTATTTTTTTTAATTTCCGACGTGGTTCCGGATGTATTTTGTGGGGTATTTGAAGTTTCGTAAATTTTGTGGTTCGATTCATTTTTGGTTCGATTTAAAATAATTAAAATTTAAAAAAAAATATATTCTCCTTTGGGTCTTGGTTCAACCAAATGGTTGAACCAAGGGATAAACCAGGTCTCTTACGAGACCTGGTGAAAATTCCGTAAGGTCCCGTACGGGACTGGGCCTGTCCCGTACGGGACTGTGCAAAATTTGCACTGGTCCCGTTCGGGACCAGGCCTTTTCCCGAACGGGATCAGGCCAATTTTTGCACAGTCCAGGTCTGCTTATGGACCCCTTCGCCCGGCCCTGTTCGCACTCGTTTTCGACCCGCTTACACTCGTTATTTAAAAGCGACTTCTAAACAGAAAATATTCACCACTCATCACTGAAACCCTAGCCGTTTTCCGCTTGTCATTTCGCTGAGTATCGAATCCGTAATCATCCTCCAAAGTTGCTGTTCGGTAAGTGTTCTTAATTCTTTGATTTCCAGATTTCGTTTTTGAACGTCATTGCGTAATTTGGTTCGTTCTTGCTCGTTTCTAGATCGAAATCAAAACCGTTTGATCTCAGACGCTCTAGACTCAATTCCCTACGTCTCCCTATCTCAGTTTCGCTGAACGGTACGCCGTCGATCTCGTTATAATCAATCCCGTTTTATCGTTTTTGGTTGCTATGGTGGCTGTTCATGTTTAATAGGATTCTGCCGATTACTTCTTTTTGTTGGCTTGGTATTCATGTTGTTTAGAGCTCTAAGATTGTTGTGTTTCACAATAAATTGATAAGTGATGCGTTATATCGATTTGTTGATTGCCGTACGGTTTCCGTTTTCAAAACTTTATATTTTCTATTCTTGAACTATATGTTCTGCCGATTCTTTTTTCATGAACTTTGATCTTGATTTTGCTGCATTAGAGTATTATAAATCACTCTTGTATGTTAGTCGTTAATTGTTTAGGCTCGGTTAGAAATCTTAGCTCGTGTTCATGATTTTTCTCTTCGTCGTTCTCGGATTACTTAAGTTTCGACGATGATCTTGATATGGTTCTTCACCTTGCTGCTATTAGTTTAGGTTTGATTGCCAAAGATTAAGTTTTGTCTCTAAGTTATTAGGTGATAAGTTTTAAATCCTTGCTTATGATTTCAACAGTGCCTATGTTTCATGTATGGCGGGCTTTTGCTGTTTAAAAGGGTTGAGGATGGTTAAACTACCATTTCAATAATGTTATATTTTTGATCAAATCAAATTAATCCCTTAAGTTTAACTTTATCTAATAAATTGGATTTAGTTTTAAATCGTAATGAAAATGTTGTTAACGATAACCATTTATAAATTTAACTAATATAATTACTCGGGTAATTATATTTGTTTTCAAATGTCGTTTTGTCAAAAGTTGGCTAAATTACAATTTAGCCCTTAAAATTATTTTATAACTTAATTAAGTGGATTTTTGGTTAATAACTTTATTGTTGGTTTTAATTATAAAGAAAAGCAATAAATTGATTTCGGTTATTAATTTGGCTAAAGTGCAAATTAGCCCCTAATTGGCAAAAGTACCATTTAGTCCCTGCTTGGTTAAAATACAAGTTGGTCCCTGAATTTTTATTTGATTTATTTAACTAAGTTTTTGGGGTTGTAACTTGGGTTACTTAGGATTGAAGTTATTGAGTTCCGCTATTAAAAATGATTTATTATTTTATGGAATTTGTTTTATAAATATAAACTTGGGTTTATATTTAATAATTGTTTTGAGTCGGATTAGACTTGGGTCATCCGACAAGTGAGGTTAGCTTGGTAGTTATTTGGTAAACTCGGCAAACCCACTATTTGTAAATTATTTATTATTTAAAGTTATTAAATAATATTTATAAATTGGATTTTAAGCGGGAACTCAATAGACTTATATTATTTGGGCTTTATTACCTTTTGGTTATATTGGTGTTACGTTGGATTGTTATTTACTACGTGTTAATTGTGCTAGTCTTATGTGGTGTCTAGTACTCTTTAGAGTTAGGGTCTGATTTTAATAATTATTTTATTTGTCTAGACTCGTCTACTGTTCGTGCTTCTGAGGCGAACCAGAGTTAGTTGCTTGCCGGTATTTCACGTGGATTAGCAAGCAGTGAGTTTATATTTACTATTTACCGCTTTATTAAGTAAATTGTTATTTTAATATTAAATATATATACTGTACGTATATTTCGAACTGTTTTTATATTATGGCTCTTAGTTGGAACGTGCTACCTAATGGGCATCATTAGGACTGCGTGCGCACCGGTATTGATCTGGGTAAGGTATTTATGGAAATGTGGTAACTCGGTGTGAGCATAGCTCTCGGGACCAGGTAGAGTAACTCGGTGTAGCTCAGCTCTCGGGACTCTGGTATAAGTGTGGTTAGTGGTAACTCGGTGTAGCTCAGCTCTCGGGACCAGACCTATTGGATTATGATTATTATTTAGAATTGTGGATTAGGGTTCCAACTATTATCCGTAATATCGTTATTAAATGTTTTAAACGTTTTAAAGGTTTTCCACTTAATAAATGTAGATAGTGGTATGAACTCATCTCAGTATATCTGACCCCGTTGTTTTCCCAATTTTTCCCCAGGGTTATTATCTGAGAGAGTCTGGTGATCTCCGCATTTACTTTTCCTCGGAGGTTCCTTTTATTTTAATAAAATTGTAAAACTGTTTTATTCTTAGACCGCAGTAGTAACTAGACGTCCTTGTTATTATTATTTATTTTGTCGGATTGGTTCGACTGGTTATATTGCTTTGGCATGTTATACTATTTATATTGGTTCATGATAAATCTATTTTAGAATCAGAATTGAATAAGCATATTATATTAATTGTTGATTATTATATCTGCTAGATTAGGTTGAAGTCTCGGTTGCCCCCGAGCATTGGTTTTTCTGCAGGTTTATGTGTTTATGATTTATTTGGAGGCTAGCTACGGGTTTCGGTACTACATTACCCATACCCTAGCGCCGGTCGCGATTCATGAAAATGGGTCGTGACAATATGAGTAATACTCAATTTAAATATTTTAACTTCATTTAATGTTTATTTTCGGTTAATTTAGAGTTTATACAATTGATAGGCGTGGTTGACTATGATCGTTCTAGGACTTTGACAACCTCAAACCTAAATTGAGAGCCACCGCCTACCAATGCTAGCAGACTATTTATACTTGCACCCGTATGTAAGACACGCTTATGAATACTCTAGCACCTTACACCATATCATGATAGTATTGATCCAAAATTTGTCTATAGTTTGTGTAAGCTAATATGAAATTTACTAATGTAACAATTTATTTATATTCAAATGTTATGTTAATACTTTTTAAAACCAAATTCCTGCAACTATAAAAATATTGAGACTACTTGAAATAACATTAATACATGGCAAGCTCAATTCATACATTCATATTAGAAAGCAATTGTTCCTAATTATTCATCTGAACGGAAAATTTATAATAAACAATCACATAAAATCTAATTTGTTTTCAAAATTATACATGAACAAAGCCTAAACATGATATAGAAGTAATATTTATTTTACTTTTAATTATCATATTAAATTGAATACTCTCACAGCTATAGTTTTAGTATTAACATCAAATCTCTATATGTCCATAAACTAATTCATTTATATTTCGTATATTATTATTTATTTGAAAATACAATTTTGGATTCGTACACCATTTTACTGTTATGATTATAAATACACATAAAACATATAAATAATATCAACGTACATAAGGTTCATCCATACAGACAAAATGGGAGCTAGAGATAAAATAACTTAATGAGCATATCTTCTCCGAGCGCATAAAATAATAAACATAATTTAGATTAATTACTCATGTTAATAAAAACATAATTCAATTTTTTTATAATTCTATCGTTTTTCATGTTAAAGAATAATATAACTTTTATTTAAAAATGTTACTCAAATTCAATAATAACACAATGTATATCGGGTTATAATATCAATATGTAGAAGAATTTCTAATTCATTTAATGTCATACTTCTTGTTAAATAATTGAAGGTAACAACATTATTAAAAACATAAAAATAAAATTCAATTTACTATGTATATAGTATACAACTTTCTTGGATCGTCACACAAGCAAATGCATTAGAGAATGATGCGTTTGTTATTTGTTGCATTTTTTTAGCTAATAACTTGCATATGATAAAGCATATATTTGGAATCGCAATAATAGAATATACTCAAGCAAATGAAGAAAACTATATTCTGGCTCAACAAAAAGCCTACGAACATTTTACACATTGTCATTGTTGCCAGTAATTTTGTTGAATTGTTTTTCTATTTCTATTACTATAAACAAATTAAAGTTCAATTGCAGTAAGTTGTTACATTTTATGAATAACTCTAGAAACAACCACGTCACTTATGCGACTATAAATATATATGAAACATCTTCACATATCTTCAAACAAAACCAAAGGGCATTATTCAACTTTTTTTTTATTCTGGAAATATAGGCGTACTCACAAAATAAGTAATTTTTTCTAATTCTTAATTTCAAGATATGATGAGCATCAAGAAGACATCCACTCTTTTGGTCATTTGCTTCATTTGTATGGTTGTAATAAGCCAGATTAATGTGGAGGCTGCAAGAGTGTTAGCAAGCGATCATTTGGAGACACAGTCTTCGGTTTACGAGAAAGCAAAGAGCAGCATGGCAGGCTGGTTTCAACTGCTAGCATCAGGACCTAGCCCTAGAGGCCCTGGCCATCATCACTAGATTGTTCATCCAATCTATGCGCCAACCATGTATTAACTAATTTAGATTTCAGGACGATAGAATAAAAAAAGATATGTCGCTCTAAAATATTGAATAAGATGCATTTCACTGTTTCTGAAACGTTTTTATGTTCGAAACTCTCTTTACAAACTAGTTCTTATTCTTTATGAATAAATCTCAATATTTATTAAAGTTCAATGTAAACAATCAAAATTGTAAGTACTTAGTTTTAATTTATATGATATTAATTTTATGTTTAACTTTAAGTTATAATATTTATTTTCATTTAATTTTAGTTTTTATTATTTTTTGTTTAGTCTGCTATTAGTTTATATGAGTAATACTCAATTTAAATATTTTAACTTCATTTAATGTTTATTTTCGGTTAATTTAGAGTTTATACAATTGATAGGCGTGGTTGACTATGATCGTTCTAGGACTTTGACAACCTCAAACCTAAATTGAGAGCCACCGCCTACCAATGCTAGCAGACTATTTATACTTGCACCCGTATGTAAGACACGCTTATGAATACTCTAGCACCTTACACCATATCATGATAGTATTGATCCAAAATTTGTCTATAGTTTGTGTAAGCTAATATGAAATTTACTAATGTAACAATTTATTTATATTCAAATGTTATGTTAATACTTTTTAAAACCAAATTCCTGCAACTATAAAAATATTGAGACTACTTGAAATAACATTAATACATGGCAAGCTCAATTCATACATTCATATTAGAAAGCAATTGTTCCTAATTATTCATCTGAACGGAAAATTTATAATAAACAATCACATAAAATCTAATTTGTTTTCAAAATTATACATGAACAAAGCCTAAACATGATATAGAAGTAATATTTATTTTACTTTTAATTATCATATTAAATTGAATACTCTCACAGCTATAGTTTTAGTATTAACATCAAATCTCTATATGTCCATAAACTAATTCATTTATATTTCGTATATTATTATTTATTTGAAAATACAATTTTGGATTCGTACACCATTTTACTGTTATGATTATAAATACACATAAAACATATAAATAATATCAACGTACATAAGGTTCATCCATACAGACAAAATGGGAGCTAGAGATAAAATAACTTAATGAGCATATCTTCTCCGAGCGCATAAAATAATAAACATAATTTAGATTAATTACTCATGTTAATAAAAACATAATTCAATTTTTTTATAATTCTATCGTTTTTCATGTTAAAGAATAATATAACTTTTATTTAAAAATGTTACTCAAATTCAATAATAACACAATGTATATCGGGTTATAATATCAATATGTAGAAGAATTTCTAATTCATTTAATGTCATACTTCTTGTTAAATAATTGAAGGTAACAACATTATTAAAAACATAAAAATAAAATTCAATTTACTATGTATATAGTATACAACTTTCTTGGATCGTCACACAAGCAAATGCATTAGAGAATGATGCGTTTGTTATTTGTTGCATTTTTTTAGCTAATAACTTGCATATGATAAAGCATATATTTGGAATCGCAATAATAGAATATACTCAAGAAAATGAAGAAAACTATATTCTGGCTCAACAAAAAGCCTACGAACATTTTACACATTGTCATTGTTGCCAGTAATTTTGTTGAATTGTTTTTCTATTTCTATTACTATAAACAAATTAAAGTTCAATTGCAGTAGGTTGTTACATTTTATGAATAACTCTAGAAACAACCACGTCACTTATGCGACTATAAATATATATGAAACATCTTCACATATCTTCAAACAAAACCAAAGGGCATTATTCAACTTTTTTTTTTATTCTGGAAATATAGGCGTACTCACAAAATAAGTAATTTTTTCTAATTCTTAATTTCAAGATATGATGAGCATCAAGAAGACATCCACTCTTTTGGTCATTTGCTTCATTTGTATGGTTGTAATAAGCCAGATCAATGTGGAGGCTGCAAGAGTGTTAGCAAGCGATCATTTGGAGACACAGTCTTCGGTTTACGAGAAAGCAAAGAGCAGCATGGCAGGCTGGTTTCAACTGCTAGCATCAGGACCTAGCCCTAGAGGCCCTGGCCATCATCACTAGATTGTTCATCCAATCTATGCGCCAACCATGTATTAACTAATTTAGATTTCAGGACGATAGAATAAAAAAAGATATGTCGCTCTAAAATATTGAATAAGATGCATTTCACTGTTTCTGAAACGTTTTTATGTTCGAAACTCTCTTTACAAACTAGTTCTTATTCTTTATGAATAAATCTCAATATTTATTAAAGTTCAATGTAAACAATCAAAATTGTAAGTACTTAGTTTTAATTTATATGATATTAATTTTATGTTTAACTTTAAGTTATAATATTTATTTTCATTTAATTTTAGTTTTTATTATTTTTTGTTTAGTCTGCTATTAGTTTATATGAGTAATACTCAATTTAAATATTTTAACTTCATTTAATGTTTATTTTCGGTTAATTTAGAGTTTATACAATTGATAGGCGTGGTTGACTATGATCGTTCTAGGACTTTGACAACCTCAAACCTAAATTGAGAGCCACCGCCTACCAATGCTAGCAGACTATTTATACTTGCACCCGTATGTAAGACACGCTTATGAATACTCTAGCACCTTACACCATATCATGATAGTATTGATCCAAAATTTGTCTATAGTTTGTGTAAGCTAATATGAAATTTACTAATGTAACAATTTATTTATATTCAAATGTTATGTTAATACTTTTTAAAACCAAATTCCTGCAACTATAAAAATATTGAGACTACTTGAAATAACATTAATACATGGCAAGCTCAATTCATACATTCATATTAGAAAGCAATTGTTCCTAATTATTCATCTGAACGGAAAATTTATAATAAACAATCACATAAAATCTAATTTGTTTTCAAAATTATACATGAACAAAGCCTAAACATGATATAGAAGTAATATTTATTTTACTTTTAATTATCATATTAAATTGAATACTCTCACAGCTATAGTTTTAGTATTAACATCAAATCTCTATATGTCCATAAACTAATTCATTTATATTTCATATATTATTATTTATTTGAAAATACAATTTTGGATTCGTACACCATTTTACTGTTATGATTATAAATACACATAAAACATATAAATAATATCAACGTACATAAGGTTCATCCATACAGACAAAATGGGAGCTAGAGATAAAATAGCTTAATGAGCATATCTTCTCCGAGCGCATAAAATAATAAACATAATTTAGATTAATTACTCATGTTAATAAAAACATAATTCAATTTTTTTATAATTCTATCGTTTTTCATGTTAAAGAATAATATAACTTTTATTTAAAAATGTTACTCAAATTCAATAATAACACAATGTATATCGGGTTATAATATCAATATGTAGAAGAATTTCTAATTCATTTAATGTCATACTTCTTGTTAAATAATTGAAGGTAACAACATTATTAAAAACATAAAAATAAAATTCAATTTACTATGTATATAGTATACAACTTTCTTGGATCGTCACACAAGCAAATGCATTAGAGAATGATGCGTTTGTTATTTGTTGCATTTTTTTAGCTAATAACTTGCATATGATAAAGCATATATTTGGAATCGCAATAATAGAATATACTCAAGAAAATGAAGAAAACTATATTCTGGCTCAACAAAAAGCCTACGAACATTTTACACATTGTCATTGTTGCCAGTAATTTTGTTGAATTGTTTTTCTATTTCTATTACTATAAACAAATTAAAGTTCAATTGCAGTAAGTTGTTACATTTTATGAATAACTCTAGAAACAACCACGTCACTTATGCGACTATAAATATATATGAAACATCTTCACATATCTTCAAACAAAACCAAAGGGCATTATTCAACTTTTTTTTTATTCTGGAAATATAGGCGTACTCACAAAATAAGTAATTTTTTCTAATTCTTAATTTCAAGATATGATGAGCATCAAGAAGACATCCACTCTTTTGGTCATTTGCTTCATTTGTATGGTTGTAATAAGCCAGATTAATGTGGAGGCTTGTAATATCCCGTAAAATTTTTAAATTTATTTTTGTAATTTCCGACGTGGTTCCGGATGTATTTTGTGGGGTATTTGAAGTTTCTTAAATTAATTGTGGTTCGATTCATTTTTGGTTCGGTTTTAAAAAAAAAAGGGGGTTTTCTTCTTGGGTTGTGATTCAACCGAAGTGGTTGAACCACTTCTGGTTAACTCAGGCCTCAAATCGAGACCTGAGTAATTTTTGTGATTCTCGTTCGAGAATCCAAGGATTCTCGAACGAGAATCCATTTTCAGGCCTGATCCCGTTCGGGACCAGGCCCTTTCTCGAACGGGATCAGGCCAATTTTGGCCATTCCCGTTCGGGAACAGGTCTGCTTTTTTGACCCCTTCGCCCAGCCCGCTTCGTACTCATTTTCGACCCATCTCCTCTCGATATTTAAAGTCGACTTCTAAACAGAAAATCTTCACCACTCATCACTGAAACCCTAGCCGTTTTCCTCTTGTCATTTCGCTGAGTATCGAAGCTGTTATCACCTGCCAAAGATCGCTGTCCGGTAAGTTTTCTGATTCCTTGAATTTTCCTGATTTTGTTCTTGAACGACATTACGTAATTTGGTTCGTTCTCTCTCGTTTCTAGATCGAAATCAGAACCGTTTGATTCCAGACGATCTAGACTCACGTATCTACGTTTCCCTACCTCAATTTCGCTGAACGGTACGCCGTCGATCTCGTTTCAATCGCCGTACGGTTTCCGTTTTCTGTTTGCCTTTGTCAGTTCTTGGTTTTATGTTTCTGCCGAGTCCTTGTGTGAGTTTTGGATTTGGTTTTGCTTAGTTTTGGTTATAAATCCTTTGGGTCTTTATTAGTTTAAGCTTTCGATTTGTTTCAGTCCATCATTCTGAGTTTATTCTTCGTAAGTTTGGATCGGTTTCTGCCGAATGTAACATGTGGTTTTGTTCTTCTTTTGAATTGGAAAATGCCGTGGTTGTGTAGTAGTTAAATGGTGTGATGTTTATGATTTGGTTTTAATGTAAAATTCATTTTGAATTTGGAAAACGTAAAGGTTCATAATCTATGTTTTTGGTTTCTGTTTTGGTTTGGGCATGGCGGGTCTACTGGTTGTTTGAATTAGGGAGATGATTGGCTAAATAACCATTTTAATCACCAAAGACTTTAACCTAAATCAAATAAATCCTTAATGTAAACTTTACTTAATAACTTGTATTTTATTTTGATTTACAAATTAAATATTGAAAACGATAATTATTATAAATTTTAGTTAATATAATTACTCGGGTAATTATATTTGCCTACAAACGTCGTTTTGTAAAAAGTTGGCTAAATTACAATTTAGCCCCTGAACTTAATTCTATAACTTAATTAAGTGGATTTTTGATTTATAACTTTGTACCTTGTATTAATTGTAAATAAAAGTAATTAATTTGATTTTTGGAAATCAAATTGGTTAAAGTGCAATTTAGCCCCTAATTGGCAAAAGTACCATTTAGTCCCTGCTTGGTTAAAGTACGATTTAGTCCCTAAACTTTTATTAATTTAAAATGATTAAGTTTTTGATTGTAACTTGGGTTACTTAGAATTGAAGTTATTGAGTTCCGCTTTTAAAATGGTTTATTATTTTATGGAATTATTTTATAAATATAAACTCGGGTTTATTTTTGATAAACGTTTTGAGTCGGATTAGACTTGGGTCATCCGACAAGTGAGGTTAGCTTGGTAGTTATTGGTAACTCGGCAAACTCACTATTTGTAATTTATTGATTATTTAAAGTTATTAAATAATATTTATAAATTGGATTTTAAAGTGAGAACTCAATAGACTTATATTAATTGGGCTTTATTACCTTTTGGATATATTTGTGTTACTTTGGATTGTTTATTACTACGTGTTAATTGTGCTAGTCTTATGTGGTGTCTAGTACTCTCTAGAGTTAGGGTCTGATTTTGATAATTATTTTATTTGTCTAGACTCGTCTACTGTTCGTGCTTCAGAGGCGAACCAGAGTTAGTTGCTTGCCGGTATTTCACGCGGATTAGCAAGCTGTGAGTTTATATTTACTATTTACCGCTTTATTAAGTAAATTGTTATTTTAATATTAAACATATATACTGTACGTATATTTCGAACTGTTTTTATATTATGGCTCTTAGTTGGAACGTGCTACCTAATGGGCATCATTAGGACTGCGTGCGCACCGGTATTGATCTGGGTAAGGTATATATGGAAATGTGGTAACTCGGTGTGAGCATAGCTCTCGGGACCAGGTAGAGTAACTCGGTGTAGCTCAGCTCTCGGGACTCTGGTATAAGTGTGGTCAGTGGTAACTCGGTGTAGCTCAGCTCTCGGGACCAGACCTATTGGATTATGATTATTATTTAGAATTGTGGATTAGGGTTCCAACTATTATCTGTAATATCGTTATTAAATGTTTTAAACGTTTTAAAGGTTTTCCACTTAATAAATGTAAATAGTGGTATGAACTCATCTCAGTATATCTGACCCCATTGTTTTCCCAATTTTTCCCCAGGGTTATGATCTGAGAGAGTCTGGTGCTCTCCGCATTTACTTTTCTTCGGAGGTTTCCTTTTATTTTAGTAAAACTGTAAAACTGTTTTATTCTTAGACCGCAGTAGTAACTAGACGTCTTTGTTATTATTATTTATTTTGTCGGATTGGTTCGACTGGTTATATTGCTTTGGCATGTTATATTATTTATATTGGCTTATGATAAATCTATTTTAGAATCAGAATTGAATAAGCATGTTATATTAACTGTTGATTATTATATCTGCTAGATTAGGTTGAAGTCTCGGTTGCCCCCGAGCATTGGTTTTCTGCAGGTTTATGTGTTTATGATTTATATGGGAGGCTAGCTACGGGTTTCGGTACTACCTTACCCATACCCTAGCGCCGGTCGCGATTCATGAAAATGGGTCGTGACAAACTTGGTATCAGAGCTTTGGTTTCAAACCAAGGCCAATTGCTTGCTATGTGTTTACTCTGTTAAGTATGGTTGTGTCTTAGGAACTACTGCGGATATAGGATTCTGTCATGTCTTTAAAAACGTCATCTTTTGATTTTAAAAATTTCTGCCTACACCAATAGGATTGCGTCGAGTCAGTCATTGTATGTTGTTTTGATGTTGTTAAATGTTAATTTTATTTCACTTGGGTGAACATTTTATTGCTGTTGATTTCTTGGGAAATCCTATATGTTGCTTGTTTTGTTCGTACTTGGGTATGAAATATCTGTTATTTAAATTGTTGTTGTTCAATCTTAGGGTATGAACAACGTTATTCGTACTCGTGCTCGTGCTGCGGCAGAGCAAGAAGCTGTGGCTGATGATGCGATTTCCATGGAAGTCGATCAGAACGTACCACCAGTTCAGGCTAATGCTGGACGTGGTCGAGGTGGAGGTGCTGGCAGAGGTAGAGGTGCTGGTAGAGGCAGAGGAGCTGGTGCTGGTAGAGGTGGAGCTAGAGGACGCGGTGCAGCAGGTGTTCAGGCACCGAATGTGCAGCAGGCACCAGAGGTGCAACAAGCACCAAATATGCAAGCGTTCGACTTCACTACTTTCTTGGCTGGCGTTGTCGAGATGCAGAACAATCAGGCTCTACTGCAGAATCAGTGTAATATACTGGGTCAGTTAGCGCAGCAACAGCAACCTCAGGTTGGTGCTGTAGCTGGTATTGGTGGACTTGCTGGTGCAGGTCATATTCCAACAGACAGAGAGTTGGTGATGACCTACTTGAAGTTGAATCCGACTTCTTTTGATGGTTCTGGGGATGCTCTTGACTTCTTGGAGGAATTTAAGTACAACAATCAGAGGATTCAAGCGTCTGATCGCCAATCAGTGATGCTTGTGGAAATGTCGCTGAAGGGTCCAGCTAAGGATTGGTATCGCGATAACATCAGGCCAGTTATGGATACTTTGCCTTGGGCTGATTTTGTGATCAGGTTCAGAGGTTACTATCTACCCTTCTCTGTTACTGAGAGTTTCAGGGAAAAGCTGCTCACTTTGAAGAAGGGGGATAGATCAGTGACAGAATACACTACTGAGTTTGTACGTTTGGGGCGGTTTGCTACAGATCTTCAGGGTGATCAAGAGCGAGTGAACGACCGTTATGTTAGGGGTTTAGGCTCGGAATTTCTTCCTTTGCTGATAGGGACAAACATGGAGTTTGCTCGGTTAGTGGATAGTGCGCGGCGGATGGAGAATTCGATGGTTCAGTTTGGAACGATCTCTGACCCTCTCCAGAATCAAAAGGGAAAGAGTGACCTTCCTAGTGGGGGGCAGCAGGCCCCAGTGCAGCATAGTAGTGGGAACTACTACAGTGGCTCTTCTCAGGCCAACAGGGGGAATCGACGGACTCACAACAAAGGGAGGCATAGTGCCAGGAGTGCTCCGTATAGTTCCAGTAGCAGTGGGAGCAACCGTGGTTCAGGACGCGGGTACAGTGGTGGATCGAACATTCCGTTCTGCCAGAATTGCAGACGTAGGCATTTTGGTCAGTGCCAGTTAGCTCCTGGAGGTTGTTTCACTTGTGGCCAGCCGGGTCATTTTTCTAGGGAGTGTCCGACATCTGGGCAGCAGATGTCTAACTCCAGTGTGGCGCAGTCATCTTATCAGCAGCAGAGACCTGCGTTTACATAGTCTGTAGGGTACTCTCAACCTGCAGCATCTTTTGGTGGCCAGCGGGGCCGTGGTTCTGGTGGCAGAGGTTTCGGTGGCCGTGGTAACGGAGGTAGAGGTTCCAACGGTTATGGTACTGGGCAGAGTTCACAGCAACAGCCGCAGGGTCAGGCCAGAGTGTTCGCACTTACTCCTCAGGATGCGCGTGCATCAAACGCTGTGGTGCAAGGTACCATCCCGATTTCTTTTACTGATGCTTTGGTATTATTTGATGCGGGTGCGACCCATTCGTTTGTTTCTACTTGTTTTGCTGGGAAATTGGGTAGAGCACCATCTGTTTTGAGTGAACCTCTAGCTGTGTCTACACCTATGTCTGAAGGTGTAGTAGTGGACGTTGTTTATCCTTCGTGTCCAGTGGTTATTCAGGGTAGAGAATTATGTGCTGATTTGATTGTACTTGACGTTCTTTCTTTTGATGTTATCTTGGGGATGGACTGGTTGTCACGCCATTATGCTTCTATTGACTGTCGAGGGAAGTCAGTCGAGTTCAGGATTCCAGGTGGTCTACCTTTTTCCTTTCAGGGAGAAAAGGCAGAGACACCTAAGAATCTGATTTCCGCCATCAAGGCGAAGCGGATGTTAGGCAAGGGTTGCCAGGGTTTTCTTGCTGTGGTTCGTGATTTGGAGGCTGGTGGTAGTGATATGCATAGTGTGCCGATAGTGAATGAGTTCACTGATGTGTTTCCAGAGGAATTGCCTGGATTACCACCTGATCATGATATTGAGTTTTGCATTGATGTGGTTTCTGGTACAGCTCCGATTTCGATACCGCCGTATCGGATGGCTCCTGCAGAGCTGAAGGAGTTGAAGGACCAGTTACAAGAGTTGTTGGATAGCGGGTTCATCAGACCGAGTACTTCTCCGTGGGGTGCTCCAGTTCTGTTTGTAAAGAAGAAAGACGGTTCCTTTCGGCTCTGTATCGACTACAGACAGTTGAATAAGGCTACTGTCAAGAACAGATATCCTCTTCCTCGCATCGATGATCTGTTTGACCAGTTGCAGGGTGCGAAGTGTTTCTCCAAGATTGATTTGAGGTCAGGGTATCATCAGTTACGGATCCGTGATGCAGATGTGCCTAAGACCGCTTTTCGGACTCGTTATGGACATTTTGAGTTTCTGGTTATGTCCTTTGGTCTAACGAACGCACCAGCAGCGTTTATGGATATGATGAACAGAGTGTTCAAGCCGTTTTTGGATCAATTTGTTATCGTCTTCATTGATGACATATTGATCTATTCTCGGAGTGAGGAGGAGCATGCTTACCATTTGAGGACTATACTACAGACGTTGCGTGAGCATCAGTTGTATGCTAAGTTCTCAAAATGTGAGTTCTGGTTGGATCAGGTTACCTTTCTAGGACACGTGGTGTCGAAAGATGGGATCAAGGTTGATCCGAAGAAGATTGAGGCGGTCATGGATTGGCAAAGGCCAAGGTCAGTTACCGAGATCAGAAGTTTTCTGGGTTTAGCTGGCTACTATCGTCGGTTCGTGCAAGATTTCTCCAGGATATCTGCACCTTTGACTAAACTGACACAGAAGGGTGTCAAGTTTGAGTGGACTGACAAGTGCGAGGCGAGCTTTGAGAAGCTCAAGGAGATTTTGACTACAGCTCCGGTTTTGGCATTGCCTTCTGGTATTGATGGTTTCACAGTGTATTGTGATGCGTCTCGGATTGGTTTGGGTTGCGTTCTGATGCAACATGGGCAGGTGATTGCCTATGCTTCCAGACAGTTGAAGAAGCATGAGGTGAATTACCCTACTCATGATTTAGAGTTGGCAGCTGTGGTTTTTGCGCTGAAAATCTGGAGGCATTATTTGTATGGTGCTACTTGTGAGATTTTCACTGATCATAAGAGTCTGAAATATATCTTTGATCAGAGAGAGTTGAACTTGAGACAAAGGAGGTGGTTAGAGTTGCTGAAAGACTACGACTGTACTATTCAGTACCATCCTGGTAAGGCTAATGTGGTAGCCGATGCGTTGAGTCGCAAGTCTTCAGGCAGTTTGGCTCATATTTCTGAGATTGGGCGTAGACCCATGGTTAGAGAGTGGCACAGTTTGATAGCTTCGGGCTATGGATTTCAGATTTCTCAGACTGGTTGTTTGTTAGCACAGTTGCAAGTGCAACCCGTTTTGATTGATCGGATCAAAGCTTTACAAGCTGAGGATTCACAGTTGAAACGGATTATTGAGGAGGTTCAGCAGGATGGAAATCCTGAATTTACATTTGTGGATGGTGTTCTGAGACATGGTTCGAGATTGTGTGTTCCGGATTCAGATGGTTTGAGGGACCAGATTCTGGAAGAAGCGCACAAGTCTGCTTATAGTGTTCATCCGGGTTCTACTAAGATGTACCATGATCTTAAGGGTACCTACTGGTGGAGCGGAATGAAGAAGGATGTCGCTGAGTATGTTTCTAAGTGTCTGACTTGCCAGCAGGTGAAGCAGGAACATCAGAGACCTTTTGGCTATCTGCAACCACTACCTATTCCAGAGTGGAAGTGGGAACGGATTGCTATGGACTTTGTGGTTGGTTTACCACGTACTCGGCAGGGGTACGATTCCATTTGGGTTATAGTTGACCGTATGACCAAGTCAGCTCATTTCCTTCCAATTAAGGTTTCGTATTCTGCTTCGAGGTTGGCTCAGTTGTACATTGACAGGATTGTCAGTTTGCATGGTGTACCGGTTTCTATTGTTTCAGACAGAGGTTCTGTGTTTACTTCGAGGTTCTGGAAAGCGTTACAGGAATCCTTGGGTTCTCGGTTGGATTTCAGTACAGCTTTTCATCCTCAGACTGACGGTCAGTCTGAGAGGACTATTCAGACGTTGGAGGATATGCTCAGGATGTGTGTTCTCGATTTTCAGGGTAGCTGGGATACTCATTTGCCGTTGATTGAGTTCTCCTATAACAACAGTTATCATGCGAGTATCGAGATGGCGCCGTATGAGGCTTTGTACGGGCGCAAGTGTAGATCTCCTATCTGTTGGGAGGAGGTCGGAGAGCGTAAACTCTCGGGAGCTGAGATTATTCAGATTACCTCTGAGAAGGTACCGTTGATTAAGCGGAGGTTAGAGACTGCTTTTAGTCGGCATAAGAGTTATGTTGATCCGAGGAGGAAAGACATTGAGTTCCAGGTTGGTGATTTCGTATTTCTTCAGGTTTCGCCTATGAAAGGCGTGGTTCGTTTTGGTGTCAAGGGAAAGTTGGCACCGAGGTATATTGGTCCTTATGAGATTTCGGAGAGGATTGGAACTGTGGCTTATCGTCTGGTTTTACCGCCAGACATGTCGTTAGTACATCCGGTGTTTCACGTTTCTATGTTGAGGAAGTGTATTTCTGATCCTTCGCACGTGATTGTGCCTCAGAGTGTTGAGATTGACCAGGAGCTGTCCTATGAGGAGCAGCCAGTTGAGATTGTTGATACGCAGGTGCGTAAATTGCGAAACAAGGAGATTCCGATGGTCAAAGTTCTCTGGCGCAATCATTCTGTAGAGGAGTGTACTTGGGAGACCGAGTTGGATATGCGGAATCGCTATCCTTTTCTATTCCGTGAGGTACAATGTCTTGTTTTCTGTGACTTTTGTAGTTTTTACTTGTGTTGCGTGTTGTTCTGATGTGATTTACTTGTCGTGTTAAATTCGAGGACGAATTTTTAATTAGTTTGGGAGAATGTAATATCCCGTAAAATTTTTAAATTTATTTTTGTAATTTCCGACGTGGTTCCGGATGTATTTTGTGGGGTATTTGAAGTTTCGTAAATTAATTGTGGTTCGATTCATTTTTGGTTCGGTTTAAAAAAAAAAGGGGTTTTCTTCTTGGGTTGTGGTTCAACCGAAGTGGTTGAACCACTTCTGGTTAACTCAGGCCTCAAATCGAGACCTGAGTAATTTTTGTGATTCTCGTTCGAGAATCCAAGGATTCTCGAACGAGAATCCATTTTCAGGCCTGATCCCGTTCGGGACCAGGCCCTTTCTCGAACGGGATCAGGCCAATTTTGGCCATTCCCGTTCGGGAACAGGTCTGCTTTTTTGACCCCTTCGCCCAGCCCGCTTCGTACTCATTTTCGACCCATCTCCTCTCGATATTTAAAGTCGACTTCTAAACAGAAAATCTTCACCACTCATCACTGAAACCCTAGCCGTTTCCCTCTTGTCATTTCGTTGAGTATCGAAGCTGTTATCACCTGCCAAAGATCGCTGTCCGGTAAGTTTTCTGATTCCTTGAATTTCCAGATTTTGTTCTTGAACGACATTACGTAATTTGGTTCGTTCTCTCTCGTTTCTAGATCGAAATCAGAACCGTTTGATTCCAGACGATCTAGACTCACGTATCTACGTTTCCCTACTTCAATTTCGCTGAACGGTACGCCGTCGATCTCGTTTCAATCGCCGTACGGTTTCCGTTTTCTATTTGCCTTTGTCTGTTCTTGGTTTTATGTTTCTGCCGAGTCCTTGTGTGAGTTTTGGATTTGGTTTTGCTTAGTTTTGGTTATAAATCCTTTGGGTCTTTATTAGTTTAAGCTTTCGATTTGTTTCAGTCCATCATTCTGAGTTTATTCTTCGTAAGTTTGGATCGGTTTCTGCCGAATGTAACATGTGGTTTTGTTCTTCTTTTGAATTGGAAAATGCCGTGGTTGTGTAGTAGTTAAATGGTGTGATGTTTATGATTTGGTTTTAATGTAAAATTCATTTTGAATTTGGAAAACGTAAAGGTTCATAATCTATGTTTTTGGTTTCTGTTTTGGTTTGGGCATGGCGGGTCTACTGGTTGTTTGAATTAGGGAGATGATTGGCTAAATAACCATTTTAATCACCAAAGACTTTAACCTAAATCAAATAAATCCTTAATGTAAACTTTACTTAATAACTTGTATTTTATTTTGATTTACAAATTAAATATTGAAAACGATAATTATTATAAATTTTAGTTAATATAATTACTCGGGTAATTATATTTGCCTACAAACGTCGTTTTGTAAAAAGTTGGCTAAATTACAATTTAGCCCCTGAACTTAATTCTATAACTTAATTAAGTGGATTTTTGATTTATAACTTTGTACCTTGTATTAATTGTAAATAAAAGTAATTAATTTGATTTTTGGAAATCAAATTGGTTAAAGTGCAATTTAGCCCCTAATTGGCAAAAGTACCATTTAGTCCCTGCTTGGTTAAAGTACGATTTAGTCCCTAAACTTTTATTAATTTAAAATGATTAAGTTTTTGATTGTAACTTGGGTTACTTAGAATTGAAGTTATTGAGTTCCGCTTTTAAAATGGTTTATTATTTTATGGAATTATTTTATAAATATAAACTCGGGTTTATTTTTGATAAACGTTTTGAGTCGGATTAGACTTGGGTCATCCGACAAGTGAGGTTAGCTTGGTAGTTATTGGTAACTCGGCAAACCCACTATTTGTAATTTATTGATTATTTAAAGTTATTAAATAATATTTATAAATTGGATTTTAAAGTGAGAACTCAATAGACTTATATTAATTGGGCTTTATTACCTTTTGGATATATTTGTGTTACTTTGGATTGTTTATTACTACGTGTTAATTGTGCTAGTCTTATGTGGTGTCTAGTACTCTCTAGAGTTAGGGTCTGATTTTGATAATTATTTTATTTGTCTAGACTCGTCTACTGTTCGTGCTTCAGAGGCGAACCAGAGTTAGTTGCTTGCCGGTATTTCACGCGGATTAGCAAGCTGTGAGTTTATATTTACTATTTACCGCTTTATTAAGTAAATTGTTATTTTAATATTAAATATATATACTGTACGTATATTTCGAACTGTTTTTATATTATGGCTCTTAGTTGGAACGTGCTACCTAATGGGCATCATTAGGACTGCGTGCGCACCGGTATTGATCTGGGTAAGGTATATATGGAAATGTGGTAGCTCGGTGTGAGCATAGCTCTCGGGACCAGGTAGAGTAACTCGGTGTAGCTCAGCTCTCGGGACTCTGGTATAAGTGTGGTCAGTGGTAACTCGGTGTAGCTCAGCTCTCGGGACCAGACCTATTGGATTATGATTATTATTTAGAATTGTGGATTAGGGTTCCAACTATTATCTGTAATATCGTTATTAAATGTTTTAAACGTTTTAAAGGTTTTCCACTTAATAAATGTAAATAGTGGTATGAACTCATCTCAGTATATCTGACCCCGTTGTTTTCCCAATTTTTCCCCAGGGTTATGATCTGAGAGAGTCTGGTGATCTCCGCATTTACTTTTCTTCGGAGGTTTCCTTTTATTTTAGTAAAACTGTAAAACTGTTTTATTCTTAGACCGCAGTAGTAACTAGACGTCTTTGTTATTATTATTTATTTTGTCGGATTGGTTCGACTGGTTATATTGCTTTGGCATGTTATATTATTTATATTGGCTTATGATAAATCTATTTTAGAATCAGAATTGAATAAGCATGTTATATTAACTGTTGATTATTATATCTGCTAGATTAGGTTGAAGTCTCGGTTGCCCCCGAGCATTGGTTTTCTGCAGGTTTATGTGTTTATGATTTATATGGGAGGCTAGCTACGGGTTTCGGTACTACATTACCCATACCCTAGCGCCGGTCGCGATTCATGAAAATGGGTCGTGACAAGGCTGCAAGAGTGTTAGCAAGCGATCATTTGGAGACACAGTCTTCGGTTTACGAGAAAGCAAAGAGCAGCATGGCAGGCTAGTTTCAACTGCTAGCATCAGGACCTAGCCCCAGAGGCCCTGGCCATCATCAGTAGATTGTTCATCCAATCTATGCGCCAACCATGTATTAACTAATTTAGATTTCAGGACGATAGAATAAAAAAAGATATGTCGCTCTAAAATATTGAATAAGATGCATTTCACTGTTTCTGAAACGTTTTTATGTTCGAAACTCTCTTTACAAACTAGTTCTTATTCTTTATGAATAAATCTCAATATTTATTAAAGTTCAATGTAAACAATCAAAATTGTAAGTACTTAGTTTTAATTTATATGATATTAATTTTATGTTTAATTTTAAGTTATAATATTTATTTTCATTTAATTTTAGTTTTTATTATTTTTTGTTTAGTCTGCTATTAGTTTATATGAGTAATACTCAATTTAAATATTTTAACTTCATTTAATGTTTATTTTCGGTTAATTTAGAGTTTATACAATTGATAGGCGTGGTTGACTATGATCGTTCTAGGACTTTGACAACCTCAAACCTAAATTGAGAGCCACCACCTACCAATGCTAGCAGACTATTTATCCTTGCACCCGTATGTAAGACACGCTTATGAATACTCTAGCACCTTACACCATATCATGATAGTATTGATCCAAAATTTGTCTATAGTTTGTGTAAGCTAATATGAAATTTACTAATGTAACAATTTATTTATATTCAAATGTTATGTTAATACTTTTTAAAACCAAATTCCTGCAACTATAAAAATATTGAGACTACTTGAAATAACATTAATACATGGCAAGCTCAATTCATACATTCATATTAGAAAGCAATTGTTCCTAATTATTCATCTGATCGGAAAATTTATAATAAACAATCACATAAAATCTAATTTGTTTTCAAAATTACATGAACAAAGCCTAAACATGATATAGAAGTAATATTTATTTTACTTTTAATTATCATATTAAATTGAATACTCTCACAGCTATATTTTTAGTATTAACATCAAATCTCTATATGTCCATAAACTAATTCATTTATATTTCATATATTATTATTTATTTGAAAATACAATTTTGGATTCGTACACCATTTTACTGTTATGATTATAAATACACATAAAACATATAATTAATATCAACGTACATAAGGTTCATCCATACAAACAAAATGGGAGCTAGAGATAAAATAACTTAATGAGCATATCTTCTCCGAACGCTTAAAATGATAAACTTAATTAAGATATGTTAGTAAAAACATAATTCAATTTTTTATAATTCTATCGTTTTTCATGTTAAAGAATAATATAACTTTTATTTAAAAATGTTACTCAAATTCAATAATAACACACTGTATATCGGGTTATAATATCAATATGTAGTAGAATTTCTAATTCATTTAATGTCTTACTTCTTGTTAAATAATTGAAGGTAACAACATTATTAAAAAAATAAAAATAAAATTCAATTTACTATGTATATAGTATACAGCTTTCTTGGATCATCACACAAGCAAATGCATTAGAGAATGATGCGTTTGTTATTTGTTGCATTTTTTTAGCTAATAACATGCATATGATAAAGCATATATTTGGAATCGCAACAATAGAATATACTCAAGCAAATGAAAAAAACTATATTCTGGCTCAACAAAAAGCCTACGAACATTTTACACATTGTCATTGTTGCCAATAATTTTGTTGAATTGTTTTTCTATTTCTATTACTATAAACAAATTAAAGTTCAATTGCAGTAAGTTGTTACATTTTATGAATAACTCTAGAAACAACCACGTCACTTATGCGACTATAAATATATATGAAACATCTTCACATATCTTCAAACAAAACCAAAGGGCATTATTCAACTTTTTTTTTATTCTGGAAATATAGGCGTACTCACAAAATAAGTAATTTTTTCTAATTCTTAATTTCAAGATATGATGAGCATCAAGAAGACATCCACTCTTTTGGTCATTTGCTTCATTTGTATGGTTGTAGTAAGCCAGATTAATGTGGAGGCTGCAAGAGTGTTAGCAAGCGATCATTTGGAGACACAGTCTTCGGTTTACGAGATTGCAAAGAGCAGCATGGCAGGCTGGTTTCAACTGCTAGCATCAGGACCTAGCCCTAGAGGCCCTGGCCATCATCACTAGATTGTTCATCCAATCTATGCGCCAACCATGTATTAACTAATTTAGATTTCAGGACGATAGAATAAACAAAGATATGTCGCTCTAAAATATTGAATAAGATGCATTTCACTGTTTCTGAAACGTTTTTATGTTCGAAACTCTCTTTACAAACTAGTTCTTATTCATTATGAATAAATCTCAATATTTATTAAAGTTCAATGTGAACAATCAAAATTGTAAGTACTTAGTTTTAATTTATATGATATTAATTTTATGTTTAATTTTAAGTTATAATATTTATTTTCATTTAATTTTAGTTTTTATTATTTTTTGTTTAGTCTGCTATTAGTTTATATGAGTAATACTCAATTTAAATATTTTAACTTCATTTAATGTTTATTTTCGGTTAATTTAGAGTTTATACAATTGATAGGCGTGGTTGACTATGATCGTTCTAGGACTTTGACAACCTCAAACCTAAATTGAGAGCCACCACCTACCAATGCTAGCAGACTATTTATACTTGCACCCGTATGTAAGACACGCTTATGAATACTCTAGCACCTTACACCATATCATGATAGTATTGATCCAAAATTTGTCTATAGTTTGTGTAAGCTAATATGAAATTTACTAATGTAACAATTTATTTATATTCAAATGTTATGTTAATACTTTTTAAAACCAAATTCCTGCAACTATAAAAATATTGAGACTACTTGAAATAACATTAATACATGGCAAGCTCAATTCATACATTCATATTAGAAAGCAATTGTTCCTAATTATTCATCTGATCGGAAAATTTATAATAAACACATAAAATCTAATTTGTTTTCAAAATTACATGAACAAAGCCTAAACATGATATAGAAGTAATATTTATTTTACTTTTAATTATCATATTAAATTGAATACTCTCACAGCTATATTTTTAGTATTAACATCAAATCTCTATATGTCCATAAACTAATTCATTTATATTTCATATATTATTATTTATTTGAAAATACAATTTTGGATTCGTACACCATTTTACTGTTATGATTATAAATACACATAAAACATATAATTAATATCAACGTACATAAGGTTCATCCATACAAACAAAATGGGAGCTAGAGATAAAATAACTTAATGAGCATATCTTCTCCGAACGCTTAAAATGATAAACTTAATTAAGATATGTTAGTAAAAACATAATTCAATTTTTTATAATTCTATCGTTTTTCATGTTAAAGAATAATATAACTTTTATTTAAAAATGTTACTCAAATTCAATAATAACACACTGTATATCGGGTTATAATATCAATATGTAGTAGAATTTCTAATTCATTTAATGTCTTACTTCTTGTTAAATAATTGAAGGTAACAACATTATTAAAAAAATAAAAATAAAATTCAATTTACTATGTATATAGTATACAGCTTTCTTGGATCATCACACAAGCAAATGCATTAGAGAATGATGCGTTTGTTATTTGTTGCATTTTTTTAGCTAATAACATGCATATGATAAAGCATATATTTGGAATCGCAACAATAGAATATACTCAAGCAAATGAAAAAAACTATATTCTGGCTCAACAAAAAGCCTACGAACATTTTACACATTGTCATTGTTGCCAATAATTTTGTTGAATTGTTTTTCTATTTCTATTACTATAAACAAATTAAAGTTCAATTGCAGTAAGTTGTTACATTTTATGAATAACTCTAGAAACAACCACGTCACTTATGCGACTATAAATATATATGAAACATCTTCACATATCTTCAAACAAAACCAAAGGGCATTATTCAACTTTTTTTTTATTCTGGAAATATAGGCGTACTCACAAAATAAGTAATTTTTTCTAATTCTTAATTTCAAGATATGATGAGCATCAAGAAGACATCCACTCTTTTGGTCATTTGCTTCATTTGTATGGTTGTAGTAAGCCAGATTAATGTGGAGGCTGCAAGAGTGTTAGCAAGCGATCATTTGGAGACACAGTCTTCGGTTTACGAGATTGCAAAGAGCAGCATGGCAGGCTGGTTTCAACTGCTAGCATCAGGACCTAGCCCTAGAGGCCCTGGCCATCATCACTAGATTGTTCATCCAATCTATGCGCCAACCATGTATTAACTAATTTAGATTTCAGGACGATAGAATAAAAAAAGATATGTCGCTCTAAAATATTGAATAAGATGCATTTCACTGTTTCTGAAACGTTTTTATGTTCGAAACTCTCTTTACAAACTAGTTCTTATTCATTATGAATAAATCTCAATATTTATTAAAGTTCAATGTGAACAATCAAAATTGTAAGTACTTAGTTTTAATTTATATGATATTAATTTTATGTTTAATTTTAAGTTATAATATTTATTTTCATTTAATTTTAGTTTTTATTATTTTTTGTTTAGTCTGCTATTAGTTTATATGAGTAATACTCAATTTAAATATTTTAACTTCATTTAATGTTTATTTTCGGTTAATTTAGAGTTTATACAATTGATAGGCGTGGTTGACTATGATCGTTCTAGGACTTTGACAACCTCAAACCTAAATTGAGAGCCACCACCTACCAATGCTAGCAGACTATTTATACTTGCACCCGTATGTAAGACACGCTTATGAATACTCTAGCACCTTACACCATATCATGATAGTATTGATCCAAAATTTGTCTATAGTTTGTGTAAGCTAATATGAAATTTACTAATGTAACAATTTATTTATATTCAAATGTTATGTTAATACTTTTTAAAACCAAATTCCTGCAACTATAAAAATATTGAGACTACTTGAAATAACATTAATACATGGCAAGCTCAATTCATACATTCATATTAGAAAGCAATTGTTCCTAATTATTCATCTGATCGGAAAATTTATAATAAACAATCACATAAAATCTAATTTGTTTTCAAAATTACATGAACAAAGCCTAAACATGATATAGAAGTAATATTTATTTTACTTTTAATTATCATATTAAATTGAATACTCTCACAGCTATATTTTTAGTATTAACATCAAATCTCTATATGTCCATAAACTAATTCATTTATATTTCATATATTATTATTTATTTGAAAATACAATTTTGGATTCGTACACCATTTTACTGTTATGATTATAAATACACATAAAACATATAATTAATATCAACGTACATAAGGTTCATCCATACAAACAAAATGGGAGCTAGAGATAAAATAACTTAATGAGCATATCTTCTCCGAACGCTTAAAATGATAAACTTAATTAAGATATGTTAGTAAAAACATAATTCAATTTTTTATAATTCTATCGTTTTTCATGTTAAAGAATAATATAACTTTTATTTAAAAATGTTACTCAAATTCAATAATAACACACTGTATATCGGGTTATAATATCAATATGTAGTAGAATTTCTAATTCATTTAATGTCTTACTTCTTGTTAAATAATTGAAGGTAACAACATTATTAAAAAAATAAAAATAAAATTCAATTTACTATGTATATAGTATACAGCTTTCTTGGATCATCACACAAGCAAATGCATTAGAGAATGATGCGTTTGTTATTTGTTGCATTTTTTTAGCTAATAACATGCATATGATAAAGCATATATTTGGAATCGCAACAATAGAATATACTCAAGCAAATGAAAAAAACTATATTCTGGCTCAACAAAAAGCCTACGAACATTTTACACATTGTCATTGTTGCCAATAATTTTGTTGAATTGTTTTTCTATTTCTATTACTATAAACAAATTAAAGTTCAATTGCAGTAAGTTGTTACATTTTATGAATAACTCTAGAAACAACCACGTCACTTATGCGACTATAAATATATATGAAACATCTTCACATATCTTCAAACAAAACCAAAGGGCATTATTCAACTTTTTTTTTATTCTGGAAATATAGGCGTACTCACAAAATAAGTAATTTTTTCTAATTCTTAATTTCAAGATATGATGAGCATCAAGAAGACATCCACTCTTTTGGTCATTTGCTTCATTTGTATGGTTGTAGTAAGCCAGATTAATGTGGAGGCTGCAAGAGTGTTAGCAAGCGATCATTTGGAGACACAGTCTTCGGTTTACGAGATTGCAAAGAGCAGCATGGCAGGCTGGTTTCAACTGCTAGCATCAGGACCTAGCCCTAGAGGCCCTGGCCATCATCACTAGATTGTTCATCCAATCTATGCGCCAACCATGTATTAACTAATTTAGATTTCAGGACGATAGAATAAAAAAAGATATGTCGCTCTAAAATATTGAATAAGATGCATTTCACTGTTTCTGAAACGTTTTTATGTTCGAAACTCTCTTTACAAACTAGTTCTTATTCATTATGAATAAATCTCAATATTTATTAAAGTTCAATGTGAACAATCAAAATTGTAAGTACTTAGTTTTAATTTATATGATATTAATTTTATGTTTAATTTTAAGTTATAATATTTATTTTCATTTAATTTTAGTTTTTATTATTTTTTGTTTAGTCTGCTATTAGTTTATATGAGTAATACTCAATTTAAATATTTTAACTTCATTTAATGTTTATTTTCGGTTAATTTAGAGTTTATACAATTGATAGGCGTGGTTGACTATGATCGTTCTAGGACTTTGACAACCTCAAACCTAAATTGAGAGCCACCACCTACCAATGCTAGCAGACTATTTATACTTGCACCCGTATGTAAGACACGCTTATGAATACTCTAGCACCTTACACCATATCATGATAGTATTGATCCAAAATTTGTCTATAGTTTGTGTAAGCTAATATGAAATTTACTAATGTAACAATTTATTTATATTCAAATGTTATGTTAATACTTTTTAAAACCAAATTCCTGCAACTATAAAAATATTGAGACTACTTGAAATAACATTAATACATGGCAAGCTCAATTCATACATTCATATTAGAAAGCAATTGTTCCTAATTATTCATCTGATCGGAAAATTTATAATAAACAATCACATAAAATCTAATTTGTTTTCAAAATTACATGAACAAAGCCTAAACATGATATAGAAGTAATATTTATTTTACTTTTAATTATCATATTAAATTGAATACTCTCACAGCTATATTTTTAGTATTAACATCAAATCTCTATATGTCCATAAACTAATTCATTTATATTTTATATATTATTATTTATTTGAAAATACAATTTTGGATTCGTACACCTTTTTACTGTTATGATTATAAATACACATAAAACATATGAATAATATCAACGTACATAAGGTTCATCCATACAAACAAAATGGGAGCTAGAGATAAAATAACTTAATGAGCATATCTTCTCCGAACGCTTAATATAATAAACATAATTCAATTTTTTATAATTCTATCGTTTTTCATGTTAAAGAATAATATAACTTTTATTTAAAAATGTTACTCAAATTCAATAATAACACACTGTATATCAGGTTATAATATCAATATGTAGAAGAATTTCTAATTCATTTAATGTCACACTTCTTGTTAAATAATTGAAGGTAACAACATTATTAAAAACATAAAAATAGAATTTAATTTACTATGTATATAGTATATAGCTTTCTTGGATCGTCACACAAGCAAATGCATTAGAGAATGATGCGTTTGTTATTTGTTGCATTTTTTTAGCTAATAACATGCATATGATAAAGCATATATTTGGAATCGCAATAATAGAATATACTCAAGCAAATGAAGAAAACTATATTCTGGCTAAACAAAAACTATATTCATCTGATCGGAAAATTTATAATAAACAATCACATAAAATCTAATTTGTTTTCAAAATTACATGAACAAAACTCTTAGACCGCAGTAGTAGTATCAGATTATTTATGT
This sequence comes from Mercurialis annua, assembly GCF_937616625.2. Taxonomy (NCBI): domain Eukaryota; kingdom Viridiplantae; phylum Streptophyta; class Magnoliopsida; order Malpighiales; family Euphorbiaceae; genus Mercurialis; species Mercurialis annua. The sequence continues at coordinate 47,370,466 of NC_065570.1, read as the reverse complement.
TCTAATCTTATACTTATATTTTTATACTATTGTTTGTTGGTATGGTCCAACTAATATTTTATCAGCTTTGGCATGATAACAATGATTTTGGTATTATACATTATTTCTCATGCTGTTGGAGTTTAATTTGAGATTAAGTATAAAAATATATGTTGCTTAAATGTACTGCTAGACTAGGTTGGAGTCTCGGTTTCCCCCGAGCATGTGGTTTTATGCAGGTACATCGTTTTATTTGTTTAAGTTGGTTATCCACAAGTCTTGCTACGGGTTTTGGTACGACCATACCCATACCCTAGCGCCGGTCACGATTCATGAAAATTGGTCGTGACAGGAGATCAGCTGACTCTCTCAAATCATAACCCTGGAAAAATTGGGAAAACAACGGGGTCAGATATACTGAGATGAGTTAATACCACTATTTACATTGATTAAGTGGAAAACCTTTAAAACCGTTTAAAACATTTTAAATAAACATTATGAGTAGTAGTTGGAACCCTAATCCAGTATATACTAAAATGTACTTAAATCCAATAGGCATGGTCTCGAGAGCTAAACTACACCGAGTTACCACCCACCGCACTTAATCCATAACCAAAGTCCCGAGAGCTGAGCTACACCGAGTTACTCTCCCTGGTCCCGAGAGCTATGCTCACACCGAGTTACCACAATTACCATATACCTTACCCAGATCATTGTCGGTGTGCACGCAGTCCTAATGAAGCCCATTAGGTAGCATGTTCCAACTAAGAGCCATAATGGAAAAACAGTTCGCAATTGTACATATACAATATATAGACATTAAAATAACAATTTACTTAATAAAGCGGTAAATAGAAAGTACAAACTCACTGGTTGCTAATCCACGTGATAACTTGGCAAGCAACTACTCCCGGTTCGTCTCCGAAACACGAACAGTCGACGAGTCTAGACAATATAAGTAATTATTAAAAACAGACCCTAACTCTAGAGAGTACTAGACACTATATAGGACTAGCACAAACAACACGTCAGAATAAAACAATCAAGAGTAACACAAATACCCAATAGGTAAAAACGCCCAATTAATACAAGTCTATTGATGTAATATCCCGTAAAATTTTTAAATTTATTTTTGTAATTTCCGACGTGGTTCCGGATGTATTTTGTGGGGTATTTGAAGTTTCGTAAATTAATTGTGGTTCGATTCATTTTTGGTTCGGTTTTAAAAAAAAAAGGGGTTTTCTTCTTGGGTTGTGGTTCAACCGAAGTGGTTGAACCACTTCTGGTTAACTCAGGCCTCAAATCGAGACCTGAGTAATTTTTGTGATTCTCGTTCGAGAATCCAAGGATTCTCGAACGAGAATCCATTTTCAGGCCTGATCCCGTTCGGGACCAGGCCCTTTCTCGAACGGGATCAGGCCAATTTTGGCCATTCCCGTTCGGGAACAGGTCTGCTTTTTTGACCCCTTCGCCCAGCCCGCTTCGTACTCATTTTCGACCCATCTCCTCTCGATATTTAAAGTCGACTTCTAAACAGAAAATCTTCACCACTCATCACTGAAACCCTAGCCGTTTTCCTCTTGTCATTTCGCTGAGTATCGAAGCTGTTATCACCTGCCAAAGATCGCTGTCCGGTAAGTTTTCCGATTCCTTGAATTTCCAGATTTTGTTCTTGAACGACATTACGTAATTTGGTTCGTTCTCTCTCGTTTCTAGATCGAAATCAGAACCGTTTGATTCCAGACGATCTAGACTCACGTATCTACGTTTCCCTGCCTCAATTTCGCTGAACGGTACGCCGTCGATCTCGTTTCAATCGCCGTACGGTTTCCGTTTTCTGTTTGCCTTTGTCTGTTCTTGGTTTTATGTTTCTGCCGAGTCCTTGTGTGAGTTTTGGATTTGGATTTGCTTAGTTTTGGTTATAAATCCTTTGGGTCTTTATTAGTTTAAGCTTTCGATTTGTTTCAGTCCATCATTCTGAGTTTATTCTTCGTAAGTTTGGATCGGTTTCTGCCGAATGTAACATGTGGTTTTGTTCTTCTTTTGAATTGGAAAATGCCGTGGTTGTGTAGTAGTTAAATGGTGTGATGTTTATGATTTGGTTTTAATGTAAAATTCATTTTGAATTTGGAAAACGTAAAGGTTCATAATCTATGTTTTTGGTTTCTGTTTTGGTTTGGGCATGGCGGGTCTACTGGTTGTTTGAATTAGGGAGATGATTGGCTAAATAACCATTTTAATCACCAAAGACTTTAACCTAAATCAAATAAATCCTTAATGTAAACTTTACTTAATAACTTGTATTTTATTTTGATTTACAAATTAAATATTGAAAACGATAATTATTATAAATTTTAGTTAATATAATTACTCGGGTAATTATATTTGCCTACAAACGTCGTTTTGTAAAAAGTTGGCTAAATTACAATTTAGCCCCTGAACTTAATTCTATAACTTAATTAAGTGGATTTTTGATTTATAACTTTGTACCTTGTATTAATTGTAAATAAAAGTAATTAATTTGATTTTTGGAAATCAAATTGGTTAAAGTGCAATTTAGCCCCTAATTGGCAAAAGTACCATTTAGTCCCTGCTTGGTTAAAGTACGATTTAGTCCCTAAACTTTTATTAATTTAAAATGATTAAGTTTTTGATTGTAACTTGGGTTACTTAGAATTGAAGTTATTGAGTTCCGCTTTTAAAATGGTTTATTATTTTATGGAATTATTTTATAAATATAAACTCGGGTTTATTTTTGATAAACGTTTTGAGTCGGATTAGACTTGGGTCATCCGACAAGTGAGGTTAGCTTGGTAGTTATTGGTAACTCGGCAAACCCACTATTTGTAATTTATTGATTATTTAAAGTTATTAAATAATATTTATAAATTGGATTTTAAAGTGAGAACTCAATAGACTTATATTAATTGGGCTTTATTACCTTTTGGATATATTTGTGTTACTTTGGATTGTTTATTACTACGTGTTAATTGTGCTAGTCTTATGTGGTGTCTAGTACTCTCTAGAGTTAGGGTCTGATTTTGATAATTATTTTATTTGTCTAGACTCGTCTACTGTTCGTGCTTCAGAGGCGAACCAGAGTTAGTTGCTTGCCGGTATTTCACGCGGATTAGCAAGCTGTGAGTTTATATTTACTATTTACCGCTTTATTAAGTAAATTGTTATTTTAATATTAAATATATATACTGTACGTATATTTCGAACTGTTTTTATATTATGGCTCTTAGTTGGAACGTGCTACCTAATGGGCATCATTAGGACTGCGTGCGCACCGGTATTGATCTGGGTAAGGTATATATGGAAATGTGGTAGCTCGGTGTGAGCATAGCTCTCGGGACCAGGTAGAGTAACTCGGTGTAGCTCAGCTCTCGGGACTCTGGTATAAGTGTGGTCAGTGGTAACTCGGTGTAGCTCAGCTCTCGGGACCAGACCTATTGGATTATGATTATTATTTAGAATTGTGGATTAGGGTTCCAACTATTATCTGTAATATCGTTATTAAATGTTTTAAACGTTTTAAAGGTTTTCCACTTAATAAATGTAAATAGTGGTATGAACTCATCTCAGTATATCTGACCCCGTTGTTTTCCCAATTTTTCCCCAGGGTTATGATCTGAGAGAGTCTGGTGATCTCCGCATTTACTTTTCTTCGGAGGTTTCCTTTTATTTTAGTAAAACTGTAAAACTGTTTTATTCTTAGACCGCAGTAGTAACTAGACGTCTTTGTTATTATTATTTATTTTGTCGGATTGGTTCGACTGGTTATATTGCTTTGGCATGTTATATTATTTATATTGGCTTATGATAAATCTATTTTAGAATCAGAATTGAATAAGCATGTTATATTAACTGTTGATTATTATATCTGCTAGATTAGGTTGAAGTCTCGGTTGCCCCCGAGCATTGGTTTTCTGCAGGTTTATGTGTTTATGATTTATATGGGAGGCTAGCTACGGGTTTCGGTACTACATTACCCATACCCTAGCGCCGGTCGCGATTCATGAAAATGGGTCGTGACAAACTTGGTATCAGAGCTTTGGTTTCAAACCAAGGCCAATTGCTTGCTATGTGTTTACTCTGTTAAGTATGGTTGTGTCTTAGGAACTACTGCGGATATAGGATTCTGTCATGTCTTTAAAAACGTCATCTTTTGATTTTAAAACTTTCTGCCTACACCAATAGGATTGCGTCGAGTCAGTCATTGTATGTTGTTTTGATGTTGTTAAATGTTAATTTTATTTCACTTGGGTGAACATTTTATTGCTGTTGATTTCTTGGGAAATCCTATATGTTGCTTGTTTTGTTCGTACTTGGGTATGAAATATCTGTTATTTAAATTGTTGTTGTTCAATCTTAGGGTATGAACAACGTTATTCGTACTCGTGCTGCGGCAGAGCAAGAAGCTGTGGCTGATGATGCGATTTCCATGGAAGTCGATTAGAACGTACCACCAGTTCAGGCTAATGCTGGACGTGGTCGAGGTGGAGGTGCTGGCAGAGGTAGAGGTGCTGGTAGAGGCAGAGGAGCTGGTGCTGGTAGAGGTGGAGCTAGAGGACGCGGTGCAGCAGGTGTTCAGGCACCGAATGTGCAGCAGGCACCAGAGGTGCAACAAGCACCAAATATGCAAGCGTTCGACTTCACTACTTTCTTGGCTGGCGTTGTCGAGATGCAGAACAATCAGGCTCTACTGCAGAATCAGTGTAATATACTGGGTCAGTTAGCGCAGCAACAGCAACCTCAGGTTGGTGCTGTAGCTGGTATTGGTGGACTTGCTGGTGCAGGTCATATTCCAACAGACAGAGAGTTGGTGATGACCTACTTGAAGTTGAATCCGACTTCTTTTGATGGTTCTGGGGATGCTCTTGACTTCTTGGAGGAATTTGAGTACAACAGTCAGAGGATTCAAGCGTCTGATCGCCAATCAGTGATGCTTGTGGAAATGTCGCTGAAGGGTCCAGCTAAGGATTGGTATCGCGATAACATCAGGCCAGTTATGGATACTTTGCCTTGGGCTGATTTTGTGATCAGGTTCAGAGGTTACTATCTACCCTTCTCTGTTACTGAGAGTTTCAGGGAAAAGCTGCTCACTTTGAAGAAGGGGGATAGATCAGTGACAGAATACACTACTGAGTTTGTACGTTTGGGGCGGTTTGCTACAGATCTTCAGGGTGATCAAGAGCGAGTGAACGACCGTTATGTTAGGGGTTTAGGCTCGGAATTTCTTCCTTTGCTGATAGGGACAAACATGGAGTTTGCTCGGTTAGTGGATAGTGCGCGGCGGATGGAGAATTCGATGGTTCAGTTTGGAACGATCTCTGACCCTCTCCAGAATCAAAAGGGAAAGAGTGACCTTCCTAGTGGGGGGCAGCAGGCCCCAGTGCAGCATAGTAGTGGGAACTACTACAGTGGCTCTTCTCAGGCCAACAGGGGGAATCGACGGACTCACAACAAAGGGAGGCATAGTGCCAGGAGTGCTCCGTATAGTTCCAGTAGCAGTGGGAGCAACCGTGGTTCAGGACGCGGGTACAGTGGTGGATCGAACATTCCGTTCTGCCAGAATTGCAGACGTAGGCATTTTGGTCAGTGCCAGTTAGCTCCTGGAGGTTGTTTCACTTGTGGCCAGCCGGGTCATTTTTCTAGGGAGTGTCCGACATCTGGGCAGCAGATGTCTAACTCCAGTGTGGCGCAGTCATCTTATCAGCAGCAGAGACCTGCGTTTACACAGTCTGTAGGGTACTCTCAACCTGCAGCATCTTTTGGTGGCCAGCGGGGCCGTGGTTCTGGTGGCAGAGGTTTCGGTGGCCGTGGTAACGGAGGCAGAGGTTCCAACGGTTATGGTACTGGGCAGAGTTCACAGCAACAGCCGCAGGGTCAGGCCAGAGTGTTCGCACTTACTCCTCAGGATGCGCGTGCATCAAACGTTGTGGTGCAAGGTACCATCCCGATTTCTTTTACTGATGCTTTGGTATTATTTGATGCGGGTGCGACCCATTCGTTTGTTTCTACTTGTTTTGCTGGGAAATTGGGTAGAGCACCATCTGTTTTGAGAGAACCTCTAGCTGTGTCTACACCTATGTCTGAAGGTGTAGTAGTGGACGTTGTTTATCCTTCGTGTCCAGTGGTTATTCAGGGTAGAGAATTATGTGCTGATTTGATTGTACTTGACGTTCTTTCTTTTGATGTTATCTTGGGGATGGACTGGTTGTCACGCCATTATGCTTCTATTGACTGTCGAGGGAAGTCAGTCGAGTTCAGGATTCCAGGTGGTCTACCTTTTTCCTTTCAGGGAGAAAAGGCAGAGACACCTAAGAATCTGATTTCCGCCATCAAGGCGAAGCGGATGTTAGGCAAGGGTTGCCAGGGTTTTCTTGCTGTGGTTCGTGATTTGGAGGCTGGTGGTAGTGATATGCATAGTGTGCCGATAGTGAATGAGTTCACTGATGTGTTTCCAGAGGAATTGCCTGGATTACCACCTGATCGTGATATTGAGTTTTGCATTGATGTGGTTTCTGGTACAGCTCCGATTTCGATACCGCCGTATCGGATGGCTCCTGCAGAGCTGAAGGAGTTGAAGGACCAGTTACAAGAGTTGTTGGATAGCGGGTTCATCAGACCGAGTACTTCTCCGTGGGGTGCTCCAGTTCTGTTTGTAAAGAAGAAAGACGGTTCCTTTCGGCTCTGTATCGACTACAGACAGTTGAATAAGGCTACTGTCAAGAACAGATATCCTCTTCCTCGCATCGATGATCTGTTTGACCAGTTGCAGGGTGCGAAGTGTTTCTCCAAGATTGATTTGAGGTCAGGGTATCATCAGTTACGGATCCGTGATGCAGATGTGCCTAAGACCGCTTTTCGGACTCGTTATGGACATTTTGAGTTTCTGGTTATGTCCTTTGGTCTAACGAACGCACCAGCAGCGTTTATGGATATGATGAACAGAGTGTTCAAGCCGTTTTTGGATCAATTTGTTATCGTCTTCATTGATGACATATTGATCTATTCTCGGAGTGAGGAGGAGCATGCTTACCATTTGAGGACTATACTACAGACGTTGCGTGAGCATCAGTTGTATGCTAAGTTCTCAAAATGTGAGTTCTGGTTGGATCAGGTTACCTTTCTAGGACACGTGGTGTCGAAAGATGGGATCAAGGTTGATCCGAAGAAGATTGAGGCGGTCATGGATTGGCAAAGGCCAAGGTTAGTTACCGAGATCAGAAGTTTTCTGGGTTTAGCTGGCTACTATCGTCGGTTCGTGCAAGATTTCTCCAGGATATCTGCACCTTTGACTAAACTGACACAGAAGGGTGTCAAGTTTGAGTGGACTGACAAGTGCGAGGCGAGCTTTGAGAAGCTCAAGGAGATTTTGACTACAGCTCCGGTTTTGGCATTGCCTTCTGGTATTGATGGTTTCACAGTGTATTGTGATGCGTCTCGGATTGGTTTGGGTTGCGTTCTGATGCAACATGGGCAGGTGATTGCCTATGCTTCCAGACAGTTGAAGAAGCATGAGGTGAATTACCCTACTCATGATTTAGAGTTGGCAGCTGTGGTTTTTGCGCTGAAAATCTGGAGGCATTATTTGTATGGTGCTACTTGTGAGATTTTCACTGATCATAAGAGTCTGAAATATATCTTTGATCAGAGAGAGTTGAACTTGAGACAAAGGAGGTGGTTAGAGTTGCTGAAAGACTACGACTGTACTATTCAGTACCATCCTGGTAAGGCTAATGTGGTAGCCGATGCGTTGAGTCGCAAGTCTTCAGGCAGTTTGGCTCATATTTCTGAGATTGGGCGTAGACCCATGGTTAGAGAGTGGCACAGTTTGATAGCTTCAGGCTATGGATTTCAGATTTCTCAGACTGGTTGTTTGTTAGCACAGTTGCAAGTGCAACCCGTTTTGATTGATCGGATCAAAGCTTTACAAGCTGAGGATTCACAGTTGAAACGGATTATTGAGGAGGTTCAGCAGGATGGAAATCCTGAATTTACATTTGTGGATGGTGTTCTGAGACATGGTTCGAGATTGTGTGTTCCGGATTCAGATGGTTTGAGGGACCAGATTCTGGAAGAAGCGCACAAGTCTGCTTATAGTGTTCATCCGGGTTCTACTAAGATGTACCATGATCTTAAGGGTACCTACTGGTGGAGCGGAATGAAGAAGGATGTCGCTGAGTATGTTTCTAAGTGTCTGACTTGCCAGCAGGTGAAGCTGGAACATCAGAGACCTTTTGGCTATCTGCAACCACTACCTATTCCAGAGTGGAAGTGGGAACGGATTGCTATGGACTTTGTGGTTGGTTTACCACGTACTCGGCAGGGGTACGATTCCATTTGGGTTATAGTTGACCATATGACCAAGTCAGCTCATTTCCTTCCAATTAAGGTTTCGTATTCTGCTTCGAGGTTGGCTCAGTTGTACATTGACAGGATTGTCAGTTTGCATGGTGTACCGGTTTCTATTGTTTCAGACAGAGGTTCTGTGTTTACTTCGAGGTTCTGGAAAGCGTTACATGAATCCTTGGGTTCTCGGTTGGATTTCAGTACAGCTTTTCATCCTCAGACTGACGGTCAGTCTGAGAGGACTATTCAGACGTTGGAGGATATGCTCAGGATGTGTGTTCTCGATTTTCAGGGTAGCTGGGATACTCATTTGCCGTTGATTGAGTTCTCCTATAACAACAGTTATCATGCGAGTATCGAGATGGCGCCGTATGAGGCTTTGTACGGGCGCAAGTGTAGATCTCCTATCTGTTGGGAGGAGGTCGGAGAGCGTAAACTCTCGGGAGCTGAGATTATTCAGATTACCTCTGAGAAGGTACCGTTGATTAAGCGGAGGTTAGAGACTGCTTTTAGTCGGCATAAGAGTTATGCTGATCCGAGGAGGAAAGACATTGAGTTCCAGGTTGGTGATTTCATATTTCTTCGGGTTTCGCCTATGAAAGGCGTGGTTCGTTTTGGTGTCAAGGGAAAGTTGGCACCGAGGTATATTGGTCCTTATGAGATTTCGGAGAGGATTGGAGCTGTGGCTTATCGTCTGGTTTTACCGCCAGACATGTCGTTAGTACATCCGGTGTTTCACGTTTCTATGTTGAGGAAGTGTATTTCTGATCCTTCGCACGTGATTGTGCCTCAGAGTGTTGAGATTGACCAGGAGCTTGTAATACCCCGTAATTATTTTTACGTTTCTCCGTATTTAATGTGTAATAATGATAATAATAATAATAATAAATATGAATAATAAGTAAGTATAATATTAAACCTAAGGCTCATGCAATTTAATTGTTTTTTTTTTTTTGGCCCATGCATTAAGCTAAATGGGCCATGCAATTTTGTTCTAGTTTTAATTAATCTTAGGCAGCAGGTGTTGCGTTTCTTTTATTTTATTTTTCCTCCTTATATTTAAATCCTCCTAAAACAGATTAAGCCCTAATTTTATTTTTTCTCATAACACAAACCCTAGCCGACCCTCTTTGTCACGAACGCTTAGAGACACAACAACATCCATTCCTTTAATTCATTCTCAAATCCGTATCAAACTGAAGCGGCTCTTACTCCGTTGCATAAGTTCATATTGTCCTCTTCAATCCTTACGTGTCACATCTTAATTTGGTATGTAAAATCTATATGTTTAAGCGCCGTTATGATTCATCGTGTTGAATGTTCTTGGCTGCGTTATGTTTGTATGGTTGCTGTCGGATTTTCCCCTTGTGCCTTGTTGATTATATACGTTACTTAGAGCATCTCGTTTGATGGTTATTGATTCGTTATATAGGTCCTATATTTGCTTGCTTGTTAGATTAATTCACGATTTTTAAACTAAAATTTGTTGACTGCCGCTTCTTATTTGTTTAGACGTCATTGTGGTTCATGTGGATCTGTATTACTTTAGTTATTAATTCATAATGGTTAAGGTTAATGGTTGGCAATAATAATTCCATTAGTTATTAATTCATAATAGTTTAAGGGTAATGGTTGGCAATAATAAATTAATAACATAATGTGATGTTTAGTGTTGCTCCACAGTCTCAAATTGTTTGGTTCATATTTAACCTAGGATTTAAGATTTGATATATTTCGTTTGAACCAAACTTCTAAATATTGTTTCCGTTGTTGTTTGCTAATTTATAGCATTAATCAAAAATCTGAAAATAATATTTGCTTGGTTTATAAATTAAATTGTTTTGATTACTATATTTTGAACAATAATTTATATTATATTTTTTTTAAACAAATAATTACTTGGGTAATTGTCAATTTTAAATTATTGGCTTGACGTGCCAATTTGGCTAATTTACGTTTTAGCTTTTAATTATTTTTCTTAACTTATTTTAGTTAAATAATTAATTTGGTTATTGGTTATTTTATTTGGACTATTGAGTTCCGTTTTTTATATTTAATTATTATTTTATCAAAAGTACTATTTTAGAGTTATAAACTATGGTATATAATTTTGATAAAATAATTGGGTCGGGTTAGACTTGGGTCGCCCGACATGTGAGGTAGCTTGGTAGTTATCGGTAACTCGGCTAACCAACTATTTTGTAAATTTATTTATTTTATTATTTAAACATTATTTAAATAATATTTTTCCAAAACAGACTTTAAAGCGAGAACTCAATAGACTTGTATTATTTGTGCATTATAATTTATTAGATATTGTGTTTCCTCTGGTTTGCTTTACCGTGATTTGTTGTTTATGCTAGTCCTATGTGGTGTCTAGTACTCTCTAGAATTAGGGTCTATTTTTAATTATGATTTATACCTTGTCTAGACCCGTCGACTGTTCGTACTTCAGAGGCGAATCAGAGTTAGTTAGGTTGCCTGCCAATTTCACGTGGAATAGCAAGCAGTGAGTTTATATCTCTATTTACCTCTTTATTAAGCAAACGTATTATTTTGTATATATATATGTATAAGCAGCTTTTGAACTGTTTTCGGCATTGTGGATTTGATATGGAACGTGCTACTCGATGGGCATCATCGGGACTGCGTGCGCACCGGTAATGATTATGGTATTGAGGTAGGTTTGTGATACGTCTCACCTTAGTGAGGGCACCGGTGGAAGATACGTCTCCTGGGCTCACTATTTATTAAGTGATAGTCGGGGATCGGTTATTGAGATACGTCTCACCGACACGACAATGGATTTAGAATTGTGGTTTAGGGTTTCATTGATAATCCATAATGAAAATGTTTTATTAAACGTTTTTAAAGGTTTTCAACTTAATAAATGTAAATGGTTATATAAACTCTACTCAGTAAATCTGACCCCGTTGTTTTCCCAAATTTTCCAGGTTTGTGATTTGAGTATTTGTCGATCTCCGTTTCTTCATTCTCGGAGGTTCTTTATTTTATTTTAGAAATAAGAGTCGAACTATTTTAAACTCTTAGACCGCAGTAGTAGTATTAGATTATTTATGTCTTAGTCTTACGTTTATATTTTAGACTATTGATCGTTGGAATGGTCCAACTATTATTTTATCAACTTTGGCATGATTACATTGTTTATGGTATTATATTATATTGCCATACTGTTGGAGATTATTTTGAGACAAGCGTACTTTAAATATATGTTGTTTATCTGTACTGCTAGATTAGGCTGAAGTCTCGGTTGCCCCCGAGCATGTGGTTTTCTGCAGGTACATTGTTTTAAATGTTATAAACTGGTTATCCGCAAGGCTAGCTACGGGTTTTGGTACAACCATACCCATACCCTAGCGCCGGTCACGATTCATGAAAATGGGTCGTGACAAATTTGGTATCAGAGCTTTGGTTTCAAACCAAGGCCTTTTATGCGTTAAATGTTTAATTGTTTGGCAAGTTAAGTGGTTAATTTGCCCTAGGAACTACTGCGGAATTAGGATTCGAGTCTTGTCTTTGAAACGTCATCTTCTAATTTTTAAAACCTTCTGCCTACACCGATAGGATTGCGTCGAGTCAGTTGTATTATGTTGATTTGATGCTAATATTTTAAATTGTTGTTGTTTCACTTGGGTGATTATTATTGCTTTTGATTTCTTGGGAAATTTTATATTGGTATTTTGTTTAAGTTCATACTTGGGTATGATGTTGTTTACCTTATCTTTTTGATGTTGCATTTCACCTGGAAGATAATTTTTGACTTAGTTGCCTTTAATGATTTTAATAACGCTGAGTTATTTGGTGAGTAGTTTTCACTTTGGCCGAGAACATGGATTATTAAAAATAATATTTCGTTAGACTTGGGTCTTGATGGATACGCAAGTAATCAGACAGCAGACAAGTAGACTCAGACACAGATACGCAGACACAGATACGCAGACACGGACACCTTATCTGAAGATTAAGCTGTTGTAACTAACTTATTGCCAAAATCCCTATCTTACAGGGATCATCATTATAACTGAATAAGAAGAGTTTAAACAGAACTCTACTACAGGAAACCTGAAGTTAAGTCAATATCAAAGTCTATACCTATAAATAGACATGGAAGTTAAGGTAAAAACTCTAATTCATTCTCTTTAAACTACGTCATTTATCATTGAACCTTACAAGGTATCTGACTTGGGCATCGGAGTGTGGTCGGACACAACGTCCGACTCATTCTAACCTGTGTTCGTGATCTCAGGTTGACAAGAGAAGATCCTACCGTTCGCAGAACCATCATTTGGCGCCGTCTGTGGGAAACGATTTGTTCTTTCCTAAAAATCAACTAATTTTGGTTCTACGACTACTGAAAGAAACATGGATCACCACGATGAACCACCACCACCTGGTGTCAATATCTTGGACGGAGCATCTGCTGCAAGGAATAACCAAACTTCTGTAGTTACGACAAACGAAGTGGTTTTTCCGATCCGCAATCCACCAGAGGTAGCAGGACGCAGATGCATAAAAAATGGCCACCGGCGTACAGTAGCTGGAATGACCAGTAACATCATGGTTATCAGATACCATTTCGACCTATCCCGTTCCCGTCCTTGAACACAGAAGGAACAATCACATCTGCGTCAACAGGGTATGTCTTTCCGTATTTGCCACCGGACGTTGAAGGCGCAAACATAGCAGACACAAAAGCAGCAGATTTTGGAGCCTTTACCTTAAAGGAAGGAGAAAGAACCTCAAATCATCAAGAAACCAAATCCTAGGCAAGAGAAAACTGTGCCTCTCCCGGACAAGAGAGAAAGTCTAAATGAGACAAGCGAGAAGCCATACCATTGGCAGAAGGAGCAGACATAGTAGATGTTCAAAAGAAGTACAAAGCCATTCAGCAAATAAAAGGAGGGAAGACGTAGAGAAGACGCCCATGTCATTTGTTGGAGATGCAGAAAGCGCACATGCCCTTAGTCTGAGACACGGAAGACGCAGATGTCATTTGTTGGAGACGCAGAAAGCGCACATGCCCTTAGTCTGAGACACGAAAGACGCAGATGTCATTTGTTGGAGACGCAGAAAGCGCACATGCCCTTAGTCTGAGACACGGAAGACACATATGTCATTTGTCGGGGAGACGCAGAATGCGCACATGCCCTTGGTCTGAGACACGGAAGACGCAGATGGAGGAGAGATCATAGGCGCAAATGATTACTAGAAATGCATGAAGACAAAAAGATCCCGGACGCAGATATAAAGCAAAAATGCAGGAAGAAGAAGGATCCCAGACGCAGATGGAGGAGTAATCATAGGCGCAAATGCATAGTAGAAATGCATGAGGACAAAAAGATCCCGGACGCAGATATAAAGCAAAAATGCAGGAAGAAGAAGGATCCCAGACGGAGATGGAGGAGTGATCATAGGCGCAAATGCATAGTAGAAATGCATGAAGACAAAAAGATCTCGGACGTGGATATAAAGCAAAAATGCAGGAAGAGGAAGGATCCCAGATACAGATGGAGGAGTAATCATAGGCGCAGATGCATAGTATAAATGCATGAAGACAAAAAGAATCTGGACGCAGATAGACAAATAATCCCAAATGCGGAGGCATAGCAAAAAGGTAAAAGGACGAAGGATACTAGACATAGAGAGAGGAGAAATCCCAAAGGCAGATGTATAGCACAAATGCATAAGGACAAACGATCCCAGACGCAGATGAACGAATAATTCCAGACGCGAACGCATAGTAGAATGTCCACCAGGAGAACAAATGCTTTCAAATGCAGATGCAAGTAGAATCACCTTTCAACCCCTAAAGATAAGAGTTTCATCATAACTCAAAAAAGAAATAACATCACCCTTTCCGCAGAAGGCTGGAAGCACACCTCGACAAAAGGAGCATATGCACACCAGATATTTGGTCGCAAGAGGAGCGCTTTCATTAAAGAAACAGAAGATCTATGTCAATGTATATGGCGTCACCAAAAGAAAAAATATAAAACGAGAAAAAGGAGTGGATCATACCACTGACAGTAGACGCAGAAGCCGTACTCACCCAAATAAGACTTAAGATCTACGTCAACTTAAAGGACGAAATGAAGGAAGGCAGAAATCCATTCATGAAATAAAAGAAAGAAGGAAGGCAAAAAGAGCACAATTGCATGCCTATGATAAAAGAAGAAGAAAATCTATCTACTAAAGCATTCCCAGACGACGTAGAGGTGGAAGAGGAAGGAGCAGAGATTAAAAAATTCTTGAAGGCTGATGTTGCAATATTTGCAGCTAAACATCCGCTCAAATTCCAAACCTGTGATACAAAAGAAAACAAAGGTTTGCGAAGTCAAAAATAAATCCTCGGAGGAAAGCACTACATCACCTTGAGACATCAGGGAGGCTGATCATTTGGTCTTTTCAATTAATAAAACGTGGTGTCAAGACCAAGTCGTGGAAGACGCTGAAGGAGCAAACACTAACTTACTTTTTCACTGAGATGACATAAAACAAGAAGAATCAGAGAGGAAAGAAGAGCTCACATGGAATATTTGTGAGATGGATCCTCGAGCGAATAAGGAACGGGACCAGGATTAGTATTAATACTAATCGAGTACGCAATACATCTCCAATTCAACGCCAATAATAACATAGCAGGTACCTAATCTTTTTACTTATAAAAATTTACATATGCAGCCCTTATAACAGGGTTATCAATAGCAAAGAAATCAAAAGTGGAGAATCTGAAAATACATAGTGACTCACAACTAGTCAAATGGCGGAGTAATTCCAGGATAAGAATGCAAATATAGCTAAGTACATTCCAAGGAATATTGGAAGAGTTTGAGAGATCATCCCCATACCTAAAGAAGAGAAAGAAGTCCTCGAGAGAAATAAAAGAAGCCATACCATTGGCAGGAGGAACCAACAGGGCAAAATCCCTTGAAAAGAAGAAGACATAGAGCGATGTTGATCTGGAGAAAGATGAAGGCAGAAGCAAGAGGCGGGAGAAAGAAGCAAAAATTAATTCTGAGAGACGATGCAGATGACACAGATGACGCGGATAACGCAGATGACACAAATGACGCGGATGACGCAGATGATGCAGATGACGCATATGACACAAATGACGCGGATGACGCAGATGACGCGAATGATGCAGATGATACAGATGGCGCGAATGACGCGGATGACGCAGATGACGCGAATGATGCAGATGATATAGATGACGCGGATGACCCAGAAAAACTCCCAAAAGGTATGTTTGCTATACATGTCGCCGAAGCTGAAAGTTGTTTGTTTTTAAAAAAGAAGAAATGGATCCATAAATAGAAAGTGTTCTAAGACTGCGGGCCAGTTCAAATCAAACATAAGTGCCCCAACCATGAAAGAACACTAGAAGTTGTGCCTCAATGGGCATATACAGTATAAAGAAAGCTAGCTAAAGTAAAATAGAAGGTATACGCAACCATGTATATCAAGTATAGTATCATTAAAAGAAGGATCTTTTTAGAAGGAAATGTCCAATTAACAAAATAGAAAGGTCGTTCCATATGAAGGAACGATCTGATTGATTAGAAGAATTGTTCCAGTTGAGCGATCCATTTGATGAGCAGGAAGGATTATATCCATTTGGCCAATAAGAAGAAATGATGATGCTTTTAGAATATTCACTCTATGAGAAAGAGAAGCTATACCAAACATCATTTCATTAGAAGAAATGATAATCTTGTCATAAGAAGGAGATATAGGTACCAGGCATCAATCCACTGGAACAAAGGAATGGCGCTTTATTAAGAAATTACTATACTAGAAGTCATATCAATAGAAGATATGGACACTACCCCACCGAGAGCATATCGCAATGTACCAGAAATATTGAAGTTGATTGCACAATTCAACAACCATAAATAAGTGAAACAAGCATTGATGAATGGAATACATCTCTCCTAGAAACATACGTAAAGCCTCCAAGATCAGACTTTGAATACGAAACTTGATCTTCTTTATACTAGACACGAGGGCCATAGAATTTGAAGAACCCGTATTCTCCAAAGGCAGTTTAAAAGTAGAAGACATAACGTCTACGCCCTTTGAGGTCGTTATAGTATGGATACAGAAGCATAAGAAGCAATACATTTTAAATTTTTGAATAAGAAGTAGCAAGTGGCGATATTTTATAAGACAACAAGGCAAAGTTTGCCATGTACATCTAGAACCATCCTCTCTCAAATCACACAAGTATCGGATACAAGGCAAACAACCATAAATAGTTGAACAAAGGCTGAAGGGAGGGGAGGGACTAATGATGGATACGCAAGTAATCAGACAGCAGACAAGTAGACTCAGACACAGATACGCAGACACAGATACGCAGACACGGACACCTTATCTGAAGATTAAGCTGTTGTAACTAACTTATTGCCAAAATCCCTATCTTACAGGGATCATCATTATAACTGAATAAGAAGAGTTTAAACAGAACTCTACTACAGGAAACCTGAAGTTAAGTCAATATCAAAGTCTATACCTATAAATAGACATGGAAGTTAAGGTAAAAACTCTAATTCATTCTCTTTAAACTACGTCATTTATCATTGAACCTTACAAGGTATCTGACTTGGGCATCGGAGTGTGGTCGGACACAACGTCCGACTCATTCTAACCTGTGTTCGTGATCTCAGGTTGACAAGAGAAGATCCTACCGTTCGCAGAACCATCAGGTCTTGTTTTTGGTTTAAATGATTTTTAATCGTAAAATCTTGTATTACGTTTTATGACTTTACATTGCTGACCACGTATTGATTTTGTAATTCTTTAAGAAAAATTATATTTGGTCTAATTGGTGTTTTGACATATAAGTCGGATGAGTAGTCTGAGCATGATACCCGAAAAGGTGATTTTCATTACGTTGCCAATAAAATAATTTTTCTCATATTCAAGACTTATTTTGACTAATGATTCGAAAAGAGTGATTTTTGTAATAAAATTATTTTGAAAGGTGATCTGTTTGAAGAATTAATATTACTTTTGTAATTTTACCAGGTTGTAGTTTTTTTTATACTTTGGTGTCGTTGGTTTCATACTTGATTTACTAGTTATGGCCGAAGTATGTGTTTTCTAAAAGTTTGTTAAATATTAATTGTTTCCTCACTTGGGTGATGAGTCCTATGTTGCTATTTTGGTGACGTCGAGCTTCCTATTTAAAAAAAATTAAGATTTTGTTTTAAAGTGCATTTTCCGGATTTACAAATATTTAGAATACGTTTTATAAACGGTTGTTTTAGGTTTGACTTGGGTCACCCAAATTTAGGAGTTGAGCTTGGAAGTTGTAATGATCGGCTAACTCGATGGTTTTACGAATTAAGATACTTGGATACTTTTAAAGCAATTAACTTGTAAAAGAGATTTTTCTGGAAAATGAATTTTTTTAAAAAAAAAAAACCATGAAGCTCAAACTTGATCTTTAAATTTCAAAATAAATTTTGAAGTGCACTCTAATAAGATGATATAATTACAAGTTGATTTTGATACGAAAATTCAAACTTGTTTTAGCATGTCTAGATTTTGGTCTTTTAAGTATGTTGGGCTGATTTTACTGAATGTCATGTTTGGTTGAACTATTTTGACTGTTTTTATTTTGTCTCTTCGTTAGGAGTAACACGTGATATGAATTAATTCACGTAGTCATGGATGACTTACCTTGTTGTATGGTCTTAATTTGTGAGTAAGATCTTTGTTTAAACCCCAGTTGCCTTTGTCTTCATTTTTAGTTTCGATGGATTTGGTGTTTTGTTTTTGAGTCGAAATCTTTGGGTTTCGATATCGAAGAAGTGTAGGGATTTTTTTTTTGAAACGGTTGGTGGTTTCTGATTATACTGGAAAAGGATATTGGAAATCCTGACCCGAGATTATAAATTTGTGTATTTAATATGCTGGTGTTTTTATTAAGTTTATTCGGTGTGATGCGGGAACTGGTGGTAAGTTTTATAGAAATATATATGATCTGTTGTTTTCTCTGAATTAAGTTTCAGTTTATTTGGAGTTTTATTGGATATTACTTTACACTTATGAGTGTTAGTGAAGATATCGTTTTGAATTATTTTGGTGGTATTGTATGATTTGGTAGATTTTAAGTATGGAATTGAAGGAATATTTTATGGTTGCGTGCGTGAATTTAGTTGTGCTAAGTGCGATATATAGTTATATATAGATTCGAAAACTTTCGTGGAAAATTTACGATTTTTATTAGAGGATTATTAGATTAAGAGATTTGGTTATGCTCCATTCATTTTTTTTTCACAGGAATTTTAAGAGTAAGTTGTTTATTCAAATGTTTTGGTATATTTATATAAAGGTGTTTTCATAAACAAAGAGATATGCATTACTGAATTTTACGTCCGGGTGGAAAGAAAGCAATTTTGTCAAATTTGATTCAAAAAAAATAATTAATTTATCGGTTGAACAATTCTTCAAATCGTGTTTTTGTTTGTGAGTAAGACTTAAGAGCGGCTTAAATTTTGGATGTTTGAAACATCAATGTGTATTTTAATACGAAGGATTTTTTTTCACGGTTTGTGTATTTTCGAGAAAGAGATAAATTTATTTTAGCAAGTTTGGTTTAAAGATAACATAAGTTTTGTCAGTTGAACTGTTTCAAAAAATTTTGCAAACTTATTTTAGAGTAAGAAAAATTTGTGAATTCAAAATGCGAATATTTTTAAAAAATTTCAAGGGTTTACGAAATTGATGGTTTTTCGACGGTAAAGCATTTTGATTATTGAATATAAAAAGGAGGTGTAAGAGAAGTCAATTTTTTTGAATATTAAATGTT
This sequence comes from Mercurialis annua, assembly GCF_937616625.2. Classification (NCBI taxonomy): domain Eukaryota; kingdom Viridiplantae; phylum Streptophyta; class Magnoliopsida; order Malpighiales; family Euphorbiaceae; genus Mercurialis; species Mercurialis annua. The sequence continues at coordinate 47,351,286 of NC_065570.1, read as the reverse complement.
TGAGCATAACTAACAATCCGGTTGTAGTGATTTGATTGTAGTGATCACTCGTTGTATACGAGGCAATAGTCAATTGATGGAATAATTTGGTAAACTTAATTTAGATATATGAGTTAGCTAATTCGAAAATTGGGAATAACGGATAATAGGTTTCGACAATCATGATTGGTTGATCGATTTCGTTAGTTGGTGATATTATTGTGATGTTTGGATATCGTTTTGGTCAGAGGCAAAAAATTTAAGTTGTGTAATACAAGCGAGATGCAGTCGATGTCCAGTTTAGTTGTGGCGTTACGTTTCTGAATGATTGGAAGAATCATTATGATTAATATTGTTTACCACTGATCTAGAGATTTTCGTTATCATGGAAGAGGTCCATTTTTTTTTTGAATTGTGATAAGAGTTTTGTGTTTTGGGATTCACAAGTTTATGCTATTATCGAGTTTGTGTAAACGTTGATTGAGATGATTCCTTGTAGTGTTTGTGGTGGAACCGAAATATTATCTAATGTTTATTGGGTTTTGTTATCGATTATTTTGTTATCAAGATGTTATAAGTGGAAGTAATTATGGATTGTAGAATGCAAGATTTTATCAGCTTGTGTTTTTCATTATTCCTGTTTTGATGATAGGATTTGGAGTTGTAAGAACTGTAGTCGAGTTTAGTGCTTGATCTTGTATTTGATATTTATGATTTTATAATAGATGAGTTCCGAGCTGGTCTTGGAAGCCACTCCGGTATAGAGTAATTGCGACTCTCAGTTGAATAATTATTGTTATTTCTCGTTTCGTTGATCGAGTAATAGTTGGAGCACCAAGTTGTTAGGATCTGAAATTTGTGCATATATGTGATTTGTGACCGCTTTTTGCGAATCAGTTTCAGATTTGAAATTTGAGGTTCGTTTTGTTTATCCTAAGTGATCAGTTGGGTTTTATGTGGGAGAGTTGTATTACCTCGTTTGGTTTCACCTAGAAATGGTGTTATTATTATTATTATTATTTTTAGGGGAGGTAGCATTCTGGCTTTGTGACCTTTTAAGATTGTTCGATAAATAAAAATTGTTCACTACTTAAGTAATGAGTTCCATTGCTCTTCAAACTTCATGTTAATTTGTAAAATGAATTTCCGGATTTTAAACATTGGTTTATATTGTGGTTCCGTGGGTTGGGATAGACTTGGGTCGCCCGACACGTGATTTAAGCTTGGAAGTCTTGGTTGACTCGGCTAAATACCATTTTATTTCTTTTAAGTTGTTTAGCAAATGGTTTGAAAAGGTTTCCGAATTATGTTTTCAAATGGAACTCGATAGGGCTTACCTACGGAATGGTTTTGATTTTATTGGTTACTTGGTTGAGGAAAGTTCTTAAGAGACAGAGTTCGTTACGCAGAATTATTATTATTATTGTCTACTTTGGGTATCTGGTTCGTGAGTTTTACGTTGGTTTTGTGCGTTTTGTATGAAATTTTATGTTGTGTATTACGTTGGTCGTTTTTGTTTTAAATTCGAGGACGAATTTTTAATAAGTTGGGGAGAATGTAATACCCCGTAATTATTTTTACGTTTCTCCGTATTTAATGTGTAATAATAATAATAATAATAATAATAAATATGAATAATAAGTAAGTATAATATTAAACCTAAGGCTCATGCAATTTAATTGTTTTTTTTTTTTTGGCCCATGCATTAAGCTAAATGGGCCATGCAATTTTGTTCTAGTTTTAATTAATCTTGGGCAGCAGGTGTTGCGTTTCTTTTATTTTATTTTTCCTCCTTATATTTAAATCCTCCTAAAACAGATTAAGCCCTAATTTTATTTTTTCTCATAACACAAACCCTAGCCGACCCTCTTTGTCAAGAACGCTTAGAGACACAACAACATCCATTCCTTTAATTCATTCTCAAATCCGTATCAAACTGAAGCGGCTCTTACTCCGTTGCATAAGTTCATATTGTCCTCTTCAATCCTTACGTGTCACATCTTAATTTGGTACGTAAAATCTATCTGTTTAAGCGCCGTTATGATTCATCGTGTTGAATGTTCTTGGTTGCGTTATGTTTGTATGGTTGCTGTCGGATTTTCCCCTTGTGCCTTGTTGATTATATACGTTACTTAGAGCATCTCGTTTGATGGTTATTGATTCGTTATATAGGTCCTATATTTGCTTGCTTGTTAGATTAATTCACGATTTTTAAACTAAAATTTGTTGACTGCCGCTTCTTATTTGTTTAGACGTCATTGTGGTTCATGTGGATCTGTATTACTTTAGTTATTAATTCATAATGGTTAAGGTTAATGGTTGGCAATAATAATTCCATTAGTTATTAATTCATAATAGTTTAAGGGTAATGGTTGGCAATAATAAATTAATAACATAATGTGATGTTTAGTGTTGCTCCACTGTCTCAAATTGTTTGGTTCATATTTAACCTAGGATTTAAGATTTGATATATTTCGTTTGAACCAAACTTCTAAATATTGTTTCCGTTGTTGTTTGCTAATTTATAGCATTAATCAAAAATCTGAAAATAATATTTGCTTGGTTTATAAATTAAATTGTTTTGATTACTATATTTTGAACAATAATTTATATTATATTTTTTTACTTGGGTAATTGTCAATTTTAAATTATTGGCTTGACGTGCCAATTTGGCTAATTTACGTTTTAGCTTTTAATTATTTTTCTTAACTTATTTTAGTTAAATAATTAATTTGGTTATTGGTTATTTTATTTGGACTATTGAGTTCCGTTTTTAATATTTAATTATTATTTTATCAAAAGTACTATTTTAGAGTTATAAACTATGGTATATAATTTTGATAAAATAATTGGGTCGGGTTAGACTTGGGTCGCCCGACATGTGAGGTAGCTTGGTAGTTATCGGTAACTCGGCTAACCAACTATTTTGTAAATTTATTTATTTTATTATTTAAACATTATTTAAATAATATTTTTCCGAAACAGACTTTAAAGCGAGAACTCAATAGACTTGTATTATTTGTGCATTATAATTTATTAGATATTGTGTTTCCTCTGGTTTGCTTTACCGTGATTTGTTGTTTATGCTAGTCCTATGTGGTGTCTAGTACTCTCTAGAATTAGGGTCTATTTTTAATTATGATTTATACCTTGTCTAGACCCGTCGACTGTTCGTACTTCAGAGGCGAATCAGAGTTAGTTAGGTTGCCTGCCAATTTCACGTGGAATAGCAAGCAGTGAGTTTATATCTCTATTTACCTCTTTATTAAGCAAACGTATTATTTTGTATATATATATGTATAAGCAGCTTTTGAACTGTTTTCGGCATTGTGGATTTGATATGGAACGTGCTACTCGATGGGCATCATCGGGACTGCGTGCGCACCGGTAATGATTATGGTATTGAGGTAGGTTTGAGATACGTCTCACCTTAGTGAGGGCACCGGTGGAAGATACGTCTCCTGGGGTCACTATTTATTAAGTGATAGTCGGGGATCGGTTATTGAGATACGTCTCACCGACACGACAATGGATTTAGAATTGTGGTTTAGGGTTTCATTGATAATCCATAATGAAAATGTTTTATTAAACGTTTTTAAAGGTTTTCAACTTAATAAATGTAAATGGTTATATAAACTCTACTCAGTAAATCTGACCCCGTTGTTTTCCCAAATTTTCCAGGTTTGTGATTTGAGTATTTGTCGATCTCCGTTTCTTCATTCTCGGAGGTTCTTTATTTTATTTTAGAAATAAGAGTCGAACTATTTTAAACTCTTAGACCGCAGTAGTAGTATTAGATTATTTATGTCTTAGTCTTACGTTTATATTTTAGACTATTGATCGTTGGAATGGTCCAACTATTATTTTATCAACTTTGGCATGATTACATTGTTTATGGTATTATATTATATTGCCATACTGTTGGAGATTATTTTGAGACAAGCGTACTTTAAATATATGTTGTTTATCTGTACTGCTAGATTAGGCTGAAGTCTCGGTTGCCCCCGAGCATGTGGTTTTCTGCAGGTACATTGTTTTAAATGTTATAAACTGGTTATCCGCAAGGCTAGCTACGGGTTTTGGTACAACCATACCCATACCCTAGCGCCGGTCACGATTCATGAAAATGGGTCGTGACAGAGCTGTCCTATGAGGAGCAGCCAGTTGAGATTGTTGATACGCAGGTGCGTAAATTGCGAAACAAGGAGATTCCGATGGTCAAAGTTCTCTGGCGCAATCATTCTGTAGAGGAGTGTACTTGGGAGACCGAGTTGGATATGCGGAATCGCTATCCTTTTCTATTTCCGTGAGGTACAATGTCTTGTTTTCTGTGACTTTTGTAGTTTTTACTTGTGTTGCGTGTTGTTCTGATGTGATTTACTTGTCGTGTTAAATTCGAGGACGAATTTTTAATTAGTTGGGGAGAATGTAATATCCCGTAAAATTTTTAAATTTATTTTTGTAATTTCCGACGTGGTTCCGGATGTATTTTGTGGGGTATTTGAAGTTTCGTAAATTAATTGTGGTTCGATTCATTTTTGGTTCGGTTTAAAAAAAAAAAGGGGTTTTCTTCTTGGGTTGTGGTTCAACCGAAGTGGTTGAACCACTTCTGGTTAACTCAGGCCTCAAATCGAGACCTGAGTAATTTTTGTGATTCTCGTTCGAGAATCCAAGGATTCTCGAACGAGAATCCATTTTCAGGCCTGATCCCGTTCGGGACCAGGCCCTTTCTCGAACGGGATCAGGCCAATTTTGGCCATTCCCGTTCGGGAACAGGTCTGCTTTTTTTACCCCTTCGCCCAGCCCGCTTCGTACTCATTTTCGACCCATCTCCTCTCGATATTTAAAGTCGACTTCTAAACAGAAAATCTTCACCACTCATCACTGAAACCCTAGCCGTTTTCCTCTTGTCATTTCGCTGAGTATCAAAGCTGTTATCACCTGCCAAAGATCGCTGTCCGGTAAGTTTTCTGATTCCTTGAATTTCCAGATTTTGTTCTTGAACGACATTACGTAATTTGGTTCGTTCTCTCTCGTTTCTAGATCGAAATCAGAACCGTTTGATTCCAGACGATCTAGACTCACGTATCTACGTTTCCCTACCTCAATTTCGCTGAACGGTACGCCGTCGATCTCGTTTCAATCGCCGTACGGTTTCCGTTTTCTGTTTGCCTTTGTCTGTTCTTGGTTTTATGTTTCTGCCGAGTCCTTGTGTGAGTTTTGGATTTGGTTTTGCTTAGTTTTGGTTATAAATCCTTTGGGTCTTTATTAGTTTAAGCTTTCGATTTGTTTCAGTCCATCATTCTGAGTTTATTCTTCGTAAGTTTGGATCGGTTTCTGCCGAATGTAACATGTGGTTTTGTTCTTCTTTTGAATTGGAAAATGCCGTGGTTGTGTAGTAGTTAAATGGTGTGATGTTTATGATTTGGTTTTAATGTAAAATTCATTTTGAATTTGGAAAACGTAAAGGTTCATAATCTATGTTTTTGGTTTCTGTTTTGGTTTGGGCATGGCGGGTCTACTGGTTGTTTGAATTAGGGAGATGATTGGCTAAATAACCATTTTAATCACCCAAGACTTTAACCTAAATCAAATAAATCCTTAATGTAAACTTTACTTAATAACTTGTATTTTATTTTGATTTACAAATTAAATATTGAAAACGATAATTATTATAAATTTTAGTTAATCAAATTGGTTAAAGTGCAATTTAGCCCCTAATTGGCAAAAGTACCATTTAGTCCCTGCTTGGTTAAAGTACGATTTAGTCCCTAAACTTTTATTAATTTAAAATGATTAAGTTTTTGATTGTAACTTGGGTTACTTAGAATTGAAGTTATTGAGTTCCGCTTTTAAAATGGTTTATTATTTTATGGAATTATTTTATAAATATAAACTCGGGTTTATTTTTGATAAACGTTTTGAGTCGGATTAGACTTGGGTCATCCGACAAGTGAGGTTAGCTTGGTAGTTATTGGTAACTCGGCAAACCCACTATTTGTAATTTATTGATTATTTAAAGTTATTAAATAATATTTATAAATTGGATTTTAAAGTGAGAACTCAATAGACTTATATTAATTGGGCTTTATTACCTTTTGGATATATTTGTGTTACTTTGGATTGTTTATTACTACGTGTTAATTGTGCTAGTCTTATGTGGTGTCTAGTACTCTCTAGAGTTAGGGTCTGATTTTGATAATTATTTTATTTGTCTAGACTCGTCTACTGTTCGTGCTTCAGAGGCGAACCAGAGTTAGTTGCTTGCCGGTATTTCACGCGGATTAGCAAGCTGTGAGTTTATATTTACTATTTACCGCTTTATTAAGTAAATTGTTATTTTAATATTAAATATATATACTGTACGTATATTTCGAACTGTTTTTATATTATGGCTCTTAGTTGGAACGTGCTACCTAATGGGCATCATTAGGACTGCGTGCGCACCGGTATTGATCTGGGTAAGGTATATATGGAAATGTGGTAGCTCGGTGTGAGCATAGCTCTCGGGACCAGGTAGAGTAACTCGGTGTAGCTCAGCTCTCGGGACTCTGGTATAAGTGTGGTCAGTGGTAACTCGGTGTAGCTCAGCTCTCGGGACCAGACCTATTGGATTATGATTATTATTTAGAATTGTGGATTAGGGTTCCAACTATTATCTGTAATATCGTTATTAAATGTTTTAAACGTTTTAAAGGTTTTCCACTTAATAAATGTAAATAGTGGTATGAACTCATCTCAGTATATCTGACCCCGTTGTTTTCCCAATTTTTCCCCAGGGTTATGATCTGAGAGAGTCTGGTGATCTCCGCATTTACTTTTCTTCGGAGGTTTCCTTTTATTTTAGTAAAACTGTAAAACTGTTTTATTCTTAGACCGCAGTAGTAACTAGACGTCTTTGTTATTATTATTTATTTTGTCGGATTGGTTCGACTGGTTATATTGCTTTGGCATGTTATATTATTTATATTGGCTTATGATAAATCTATTTTAGAATCAGAATTGAATAAGCATGTTATATTAACTGTTGATTATTATATCTGCTAGATTAGGTTGAAGTCTCGGTTGCCCCCGAGCATTGGTTTTCTGCAGGTTTATGTGTTTATGATTTATATGGGAGGCTAGCTACGGGTTTCGGTACTACATTACCCATACCCTAGCGCCGGTCGCGATTCATGAAAATGGGTCGTGACAATTGAGTTCTTACTTTAAAATCCATTTTATAAATATTATTTAATAATATTTAAATAATAATCAATTTCCAAATAGTGGGTTAGCCGAGTTACCGACAACCACCAAGCTAACATCACTCTTCGGGTGACCCAACTCTAACCCGACTCAAAGCGTTTACCAAATATAAACCCGAGTTTACATTTATAAAATAAGTTAGCAAATTAATAAACCATTAAAACAGAACTCAATAACTTCAATTTCAAGTAACCCGAGTTTACAAACCAAAAACTTACTCAATTAAGTTTTAAAAAAATGTTTAAGGGCTAAATTATAATTTTGCCAATTTACATGCCAAATTGATATTCGAAGACAAATATAATTACCCGAGTAATTATATTAAATTAAATTGTAAAATAAATATCGTTTACAATATATTAATTATAAATCATAACAAAATCCAAGTTATTATCAAAACAATAAGTAATGTTTGACTTGAAGAATTTAATTGATTTCAACAAAACAATGAGTGATTACATTAGCCAATTAGCCATCCTCTACATTCAATCAAAATGAATTCCCTCCAAACAAATTTAAATCAATAGGTTCATCAAACTAACAAGCTATTGAAAGTACTGGGTTTTAGAAACCTAAACATTTAAGCAACCTAGAAGTCTAAGCAAACTCTTAAGCATGATCTTAGACATTAAGCATGATCTAAACAGCAGCAACATGAAAAACAAAAAACGGCAGCAATATAACAAATTATTACGGTGAAGAACGACGATGGAAAACAGTCTCAATCTTAGTGATTCAGTTACAAAATCACAAGATAAATGCTAAATGATTAACAATCCGTAAGAACAAAAATGAACAAAGGATAAACTCACCCCCTTAACTTGGCACGAAATATCAAAAGAGTCATTTCTACCGTTTTTGGATCAAACAGACCCGCAACTTGCGTTTTCGGTCAAATCAGCCCTTTTTTTCCCTCCCCCACTCTCACTCCGTGTTTAAAACACACTCTCTTGGTTTAAAGTCTGAAATAGTCCTTATCATTTTAAAAAATTACAAAATTAACACCTAAAACTAATTTAACGCCAAAAAATTTAAAAAAAATAATTTTTTTTATATTCTATGAGTAGCAGCTGCTCCTCCTCAGCTCCATTGGAGGAGCAGATGCTCCTTGTCGGAGGAGCGGTGCTCCTCAGGCGAGGAGCAGAGATCTGCTCTTCTTCGTATCTGGGTCTGCTCTTGAATGTGAAGAGCAGACCTGTAACACCCTGAAATTTGGATGTTTCAAAAGTAAGCGGTTCGTCTCATTTTGAATTGTCAAAATGAGAAAAATAAGAAAATTAGCGGGACAGTTAAATAAAAGAGGACCCGGGTAGGTTGATATTAAAATTTTAAAAAGAAAATTTCAATATTAAAATTTCATAAAGGAAATGGAAATGGACTTAAAAAAAGAGTTTATGGAAAAAACGGACAAAGGTACATTTAAGCCTAAAATTGGAAAATAAGATTTAATTTCCGGAAAATAGAAATTAAGTAAATTATAGACGGGAATTAATATTTATAAAAATTATATCGATAAAATGGGTATCGATAATTATTAAAATAGAAATTAGACGAAAAAGTGAGGAAAAGTGCAAGTTAGCTCAAAAATGGAATTGCCAATATAAATCATCGGAAGATGAAATTCTAAGATATGTGACTAATATTATTTATTTGGAAATAAATAATATGGAATTTATCGACCTAAAAGATTTAGCGTTTGACAGGTAAAATTAAGGAATTTTTAAGTTAGAATTGCGAAAGGTTTAAGTCAATTTCTTCGAGGATCAAAGAGGGACTTTTACCTTAATTATAAAAGGGTAAGGGAATGATTTTAAACTCAGAAAATCATTCATTCTCAGCTGAATCAAATCAGCCATGGTCACCTTCATCAACATTCAACATGTAGAAAACTCAGAAAATTTCCTAAGGCCATAAATTTAAGGTAAAAATCTCAGATTATGGTTAGGGTTTCTGAAATTCGTGGCTGTTCTATATTAATATATTGATAATGGATTGTAAAGCTTATAGATTCTTCGTTTGACATCGGAATTGGACAATTCTTGCGGCCACGGAACGGGGACGGAAAGCTCTACATATATATCCCAGAAAATTGAGGTAAAAATATCAGTAAAAAATTAGGATAGCTGCTGTAATTTTCTGTTTCAAAAAAAAAGATGATGATGATGATTTGGTGTTTAAAACTAGTGTCTACGAGTTGTTATTGATGAGTTATGGCTGAGTTTAGGTGTTTGTTGGTAAGATAAGAGAGTTGTGATGATTGTGTGGTGTTAGGGTTCTTTCTAGTAGGTGGCCGGAGGAGGCATGGTGGCCGGACCTGCTGGAGCCGGCAATCTAGCAGGCGCACCACTGGGCAGAACACATGGTGGTGCCGAGCTGTAACAGTTCTGGTACGATGTACCAGAGCTGAGCAGCCCCTCCCCTTACTAAAACAGGGGAGGGAACGAAAATGGGAAGGGTTCCAAGCCGCCCCTTCCCCGAGGTCCATTAACGCTCAATTTTGCGTAAAACGTCATGTTACGCAAACTAGTGTCGAATTGGACGTAAAATGGATTGTAAAAGCAAACTTGGAGCTAAGGCATTATTGATTTGAAAATGGTTTTATATAAAGTGTATGGGTTATTTTTGAATGTTTAAAAGGCTAAGGAAATACGTTTAATATTAATCATTTTAGGTTTGAACACGTAAACTAAAAGGTTGGCGAAAAATGCTATAAGTCGAGTTTGAATCTTTAAGTTGATTTTTGGTTATAGTATAACCATCAAAGATATAAAAAGGACTTTGATATCAAGATTGAAAGTTTAACGTATTTAAATTATTAAATACGCTATTGACTTTAAAAATATAAACATTGGATTTGAGAGGTGAAAACAGATATTTAAAGAATATCGAGTAAAGTCATAAGTCAAGGTTAATAAGTCGACCTAAGCTAATAATTTAGGTTTATAATTATTGGTTATACGTTTATAATCTAAACATATTTATATTGTATTTTGTGATAGACGCATCGATGGACTTCGAAAGTGACATGTGTGGCTTAGTGGGGTTCGACTATTATTTTAATATCATGATTTGGATAGCAAATTATGTGAGTATACTTTACTCTCGCGTATTATTACGCTATAATTATATTATTAAACATTTTATTTATAAGTTATAAAAACACATCGCATTATATAATCATTTGTTGTGATTTGGAATTGTATGAATTAAATGGTTATTCTACCGTGGGATACACGGAATATGACTTATTAAATAGTTATATATATGTATATGAATATATATATATTAATAGTTTACGTTTGAAAATTAAATTATGTATTGATTGATTATATATTTGTGAATGAATTAAATATTTGGTGTTGGATTGAATTGTATATCGTTTTGTTGCTATTTGTTCTATGTTTGAAATTGGTGTGTGATCCGAAGAAACAAGCTACCTATTGGCGTTAATAGGTCGTGTGATCACCGGTGTTTGTAAGAGTCTAGATGTCTGTACTTAGAATTGTTTGACATGAGCTCAATATACGCTAATTATGTTTGGGTATCGGAAAGGAGGATCATAATTTTGTAGATTCGAGGTAACTCGGTAGATCTGGGATCTCGGAACCTGTATTTAGTGAGTAACTCGGTTGAGGGGGTGAATTGATCCTTTGTTCGCCAAGAAATTACAATCAATAAAATATCAACATCAAGATCAAAGAGAGAATAACCCATCGGCAATAACACAACAAAGTCTCATAGTTAAGAATAATTGAAAGCGGTGAGACGGCGACGATTCAAACAAATAGTATAACGTACCGTTTCAATATCCGAGACTTTAGAATTATAGAGAATCAAGTCTACAATGGCTGAGACGAAACGGTTCCGAATTTAACACTTAAACGATTAAGAACGGATCAAAATACGGAGATGACGATTAAAGCTTAAACGGAAAATAACAAGAACAAAAGCTTACCAATTTCTGGAAAAACTTTAGAAGGAAGGATGGCAGCAATTTTTCAGAGAATAATTAAGAATATGACGGGTAGGGTTTACTTGCAGTGTGGGGAAACGATTTAGGTTTAGAAAAGTAGGTATTTATAGGGTAGAATCGTAATGAGACAAGGAAGTAAACACGAGCCAAAACAAGGCTATGTGGCATGATGCTGGTCTCGAACGAGACCAGCATAAATTACTGAGGTCTCGTTCGAGACCCTGCTAGTCTCGAACAAGACCAGCAAAATTTCTGAAGTCTCGTTCGAGATTCTGTTGGTCTCGAACGAGACCCATCGTGATAATTCAGGTCTCATTTTGAGACCTGAGTTATACACACGTGGTTGAACCACTTGGTTGAACCACAAACCAAAGGATTTTTAATCGAACCTATAGTCGACCCAATCACAAATCAAACCACAAATCGAACCACCAAACCGAAAATGTCCCGAATTATTACCGGAAACCGATCAGAAAATTTTAAAATTTTATGGGGTATTACAGGTACGACCATACCCATACCCTAACGCCGGTCGCGATCTGTGAAAACGGGTCGTGACAGCTAAACCATTAGAAATTTTTTTAGCGATGGATTAATCCGTCCTTAAGTCTGCCCCTATTTAACTACGGATTTAGCCGTTGCTAGGGGTATCAAAATGGGTCATGACATGATTAGCCTAACACGTAAATTTGGCGAATCCGGGTTGCGCCTTAGCGGATTCGTATCATAAACATGTCACCCTTTTATGACACGAAATAAATGGGTCGTGTCACAGGTTGACTCGCGAACCCATTTAACCCGCCTAAGCTGTTTATAAATTAGTTACAATTTCATAAAATAAAAAAATAAAATTTTAAATTAATAAAATATAACTATATTAATTTATAATATATAAAAAATTATAATTAGAGCATTAATTGATAATTTTTAGGTTATGGGCTGTGTTAGTCGTGTCGTGTAATTATGATAATCGTGTTACCCGTTTATTTTAACTTGTTAATTGTGTCGTGTCATGTTTCTCGTTTAAAATTCGTGTCATGTTAGGGTTAAAGGTTTTGACACGATTAGTTAAACGGGCGTGTTGACCCTTATCATGTCAATAGAGTAGGTCGACGCAGCACATTTACAACCCGCCAACCCATTTTGACACCCCTAGCCGCCGCCAAATTGGCGATAATCTGTCGCCAATTCCCTTGCGGGTCATCTCTAATAGCGTCGTCCAAAACCGTCATTACCGACGGCCTCTATGAAATTTGCGACGGACCGATCTTCTCATCGCTAAAACAATTAGCGATAAGAAAAATGCCGACAGATCAAATCTGTCAGCTATCCGTTGCTAATTATTTTAGCGATGGATTTTGCGGGTTAAGCAACGGAAAAATTTGTCGCTGAACCCTTGATTTCTAGTAGTGGATTACTTAGGATCAGCTTGCGAATTTAAGGCACCATAGTGAAATCATTACGAATGGTTGGTTTAAAACTAGGTTTTTTCTTAAATGGATAAGCGACGATTATTGGTTTGACTCAAGAAACTTGATTCCCATAATGCACTTAGATTTTCAAATTTGTATTTTAAAGTCAAATGTATCATTTTAGTCAATTAGGTCCCTAAATATGTCTCGGGGTCAGATAAGTCTGTGTTTTAGGTATACAATTTTGTGGTTAACTTGACCTAAATTAAAAGAGTTTGGAGACCTAATTAACTGATAAAATTAAATATGAGTTAAAATGACTTATTGGACTCTAAAAATACAAGTTCGGAATTTAATAAATGAAAAAATTTAAAATGTATCTCTTTGACACCGAGACACAAATTTGAATACTCGTATGTTTTCTTTATTAAACTCACTCGTAAGGACAATTATTAAAGATTTTTTTAAAATGTGTATCATGATTTAATTAGTCATAAATTTTAAAGGATCATTACTACTATATTTTTATGAATGATAAAACAATATTTTAAAGAGCAATTAAGTTAAATTAAGAACAAACTACTTAGAGGCCCCTGAAGTGTACCATAATTAACAGTTTGGTACCCCTTGTTTCAAAAGTCTACTTAATGGTCTTTCAGTTTTAATTCCGTTAACTGAGAGATCATTCTGTTAATTTGAGGGATCAAATCGTTTAACGGATTGAAATTTGGGTACTAAATCGTTTAAAAGTGAGGGTCCAAATCATTTTATAAATTTAAAAGTGAAGGACCAAAATCGTTCACAAAATTAAAAATGGGGTAGCAAATCGTTTGAAAATAAGTGTCGAAATTAACGGACGGACTTAATAGTTAACGGAAGTAAAACTGAGGGACTATTAAGTAGACTTTTGAAATAAGAGGTAACAAACTGTTAATTATGATATAACTCAAGGATTTTAGCGTAATTTGCTCTTCAATTAATTAGTCTTTTATTTTTAAATATGAAAAAGTAATCGAAAATTGAGTTCTCTTAATATTCCTTATCTTTTTCTTATATGTTTTTCTTTTAGGTTCTTTTCACCTTTCCTAAGATATATAAACTATAACTCTACAACAAGAAGTTACTTTAATTTCTATATACTTCCATACTTCATAATTTGTAACTCTTGAGAGGCACGCAATCTACTACATGTATGAACATTTAATTTGTCACTTTGTATTCTGATAATGTTTTTTAGTTAAAATTATTAGTTAGCATTAATAATATGATATTTAGTTTTTAATTTTAGAAAAGGGTTAATGTCATAAAAAATCATCAACTTTACATGTTTTTTCATTTTAATCACGTAGTTTAATTTTTTTCATTTTCATGCACGAACTACCACTTTTTCTCAAATTCATGCACGGTGCTGAGGTGTCACGACTCCAATGGTGTAATTCGCTGAGGTGGAGGTCAATTTACACCAATGAATGAGTGTCACCTCAACACCGTGCATGAATTTAGAAAAAAGTCGTAGTTCGTGTATGAAAATGAGAAAATTTAAACTACGTGATTAAAATGAGAAAACGTGTAAAGTTCGTGATTTTTTTTTATTAACTCTTTAGAAAATTATTATGATAAAATTAAAAGAATTATAAAAGTAATAATTCTTAGTTTTAATTGCAAATATAAATTAAAACACCACTCTTTTTAACTTTAAAATTTGAACCAGTATTTTAAAAATGGGACCCGCCGGTGAAATTTGATTAAAATGGGAACCGGCTGGTGGCCACAAAAATGCAAAAAACCAGAAATTTGGTCGGACTAGAAAAAACTTGATTGAATCGAAAAAAAATTAATAGTTAAACCAACGGTTGAATTGGTAAACCGTTGATCGAACCGGACGGACGACGGAAATTAGCGACAGAAAATTTTATCGCTAAATATCTAAATCGCTATCATCTTGTGTCTAGCTTATGTATCTGCTGGAAAATTATCATTAGCTGATGTGGCTGATCATCCAGCTTCTTTATTAAAATCGGAAGCTATAACTTTATCATTATTGCTTTGAACATGTATGATCCGTCCAAAACATCCTTGCTTCCAGTGGCGGAACCAGGACTCTAACTTAGGAGGGTCGAAATTTTTACGTTCGGCTATTAAAAAAATCAAAACGGCTGTAAATATAGTGTAAATCTGTTAATTTATAGTTCTAGGGGCGGTTTTAACCGCCCCTACAATGAAAAAACCGCCCCTAACACATGTAGGGGCGGTTTCTAGGGGCGGTTATAACCGCCCCTACTAAAAAAATTAAAAATTCTATTTTTTTTTTAATTTTTTCCCGGCGAGGAGGGTCGGCCGACCCTCTTCGACCCTCCCTAGTTCCGCCCCTGCTTGCTTCTAATTAATTTTAAAATTCAACATTTTGTTAGAGGACTATTTAATATGTCTCAAATGCTCCATAATATTCCTATAAATTATTAAAAAAAATTAAAACATTTTTTATTAATTTTTATAATTAAAATTAAAACAAAATCAAATAACAAAATCCCAACATATAAAGGTAAGAAAATTTTTTATAATTGAGATTCTCTCAAGTTCATTTTGAACTTGAGGGGGTCATGTTCATGATCTACACCGCTCATTATAAAATGAACGTGTAGATCAAAAAGGTATAATTTTAATCAAATTAATCTACAATATTTATTTTATAATGAACGTTATAGATCGTCAACGTGACCCCTCAAGTTCAATTTGAACTTGAGAGAATTCCAATTTAATTTCTATAGTGGGGTTTGAGTATTCTTAGATGCCTTATTGCTCATTTTCTATTACTTATCTTGATTTGCTGCTTTTTTTTTAGAATAATAAAAATTTCATTAATAGAGAAATAAAAATACAACTTGATCAAATATTGAATATATCAATATATTCAAGACGTACAATAATCGTATTAACAGAGCTCTTTGAATATGCAATTCGGCGATCCGTCCGCTCCAGTCGAAAGTTATTTTAAACCCCAATTATCATTTTCTATTACTTATCTTGATTTGCTGCTTTTTGTGAAACAGGTTAAGAGCATTGTTTGTGGCGACCGGTTGTTTCTAATTTCAATGCTCGTCGTTACCCTGAACTCTTTGAATTTTAATTGAAAAAATATTAAAATTATTTCTATCAATATTTACAAACAAAGTTAGTTACTAATGATGTGCTAACTGATTAATTATAAGAAAAAATACACTTTAGTACCACATGGCTTATCACAAAAAAATATACAAATCTAATTTTTAACTTAAGTCACCTGTTTATTCATCAAACTTGTTTCTTCTCATTACTATTTTTACTTTATACAAAGTATGTATGATAAAAAAAAAGTTATTAACTATAAATAGCTAATTATGCATTGATTGATAATATGTGAAATAGAAAAAGTGCATCAAAATCAGATTAGAAAAATCAAACAAATTAATTGAATACTTTATTACAAAACATAAGCATCACATTTAAATATGAGATTTTTGATATTAAACAAAACCTCAACCATATTCAATAAATAAAAATTAAAAGTAAATAAAATATCCAAAAACAAATTTAAAATTCATAAATTAGCATCATGAACACGGATTGACTTGGCCACATTTGGTAGGGATTTGCATAGCCTTTTGAATGTCAACAGCATACAAACGCAATGTAAATTTAAATTTACAAAGACATTGCAAGTCGGCTTCTTGAATGTTAAGGCAACATTGCGTGGTGGGATCTCCATCAACAGCGGAAAGGCATTCGCTCATTAATGGTATACTAGTATTACATATACCTTCGACTCTTCCTCCATTTATCATCACAGTCATCAACATCACCGCAATCCACATTGCCAATACGTTGTTGCGACCCATTTTATTTGTTTTAAGTTTATGTAGGTGATGAATGCTTGTTGAAGTTACACAAAAATCAGGTCTAATATATAGTGAAAATAATATAGGGTTGTTATCAATTGAATGGTCGGTCCTATTAATTTAAATCAAATGGTTTGATTATAACTGTAGTTGGTTAAAAGAGAATTGACCAAATTTGAGACCTAATCAACCATAATTTATTTAACTTTACTTACAAGGTAAAAGCAAATAAAAAAATTAGTTGCAAGGTAACACAAATAAATTAAAGCCGTTTTCCCATTTATTCAGGAAAAAAACGTTATTTTCTTTCAACAAGTTTAACAACAATTACCAAAAATTTCAAAGGGTTTGTTGTCTAGTACATCATTTTAGGTATTTCAACAAAAAAGTTGAGGTTAGTAAAACATTTTCTATTGTAGTCTTCTTGTTAACCATGTAGCTAACGAAAAGGATTGAAAAACCAACAAAAGATGGCTACTGTTTTCATTACAAATGCATAGACTAATCTGGGAATGCAAGTTTTATTAGTCTATGTTATATATTAGTTTTACTCTAACAGGATTAGCTGTTTCATATGTCGCATATATTAATTATACATGTTTAAAATTTATTTAAATTTAGTTAAATTAATAAAGAATTTAAATAAGTTTTAATTGATTATGATTTTTCGTTAGTTTTAAAATAAAGGACTTATTTATATTTTTCTAAATGGAAATGAATTTAATTTTATCTTTAAACATGGTTAATTGAATGGTTTCATCATTTAAGTAAAAACATTGACAAAAATTAAAAAAATGGAGTACAATTAAAACGATAAAATGCAAAATTGGGTAAAATTGACAAGTTTTCACATCAAGATAGGATCAAAAAGGGGCTATAAAGTCGGGGTGTTTTATGCCTAAAGTTTAATGATTAAAATGAAAAAAAAAAATCAGTAACTATCAGAATTAATTACTCACACTGAACCGCTATAAGTCTGTACCTTGAAACGGTTTCCACACTACGAACTTCCAAACTCCGCAACAATAATTGTTAATAAGATTCTAGCAAAAATTGGCAATTCGCAGTTTTAGTTTCCTCCAAATTCCACGTATCAGCTATCTCAGGATTAACATGCCCAGTGCTGAGAGGACATAACTGTAGCAAAATTATGTGGTCCGGACTAAAATCGGGATGTTTTGAAAATTTAAACAGAATAAATACTTCTGCTAAACATTTAGATGTTACTGGTGATTTGACTTAGTTTTTTATACTAGTTTCGCAATACGTACTATGCACGTGGCTCGTAACGTAACTACTCAATGAACAAATTAGTAAGTTTATTATAATTATATTAATTTTTTTATTTATAATTAATATTAAATTAGTTAAGAATTTTTGTAAAAGTAAATATAATATATTCAGATTTTTTTTTATACTGAATTTATTCTTCCTTTGATTTTATAATAACCATAATTAAATAATTAACTTAATTTTATTAATAATATTTTTAAAAATAATAAAATGAAAATTAAAATAATAATATATCGACCAAATGCAGTATTTTAATTTTGTAATTCAATCAAACTAAAAGATAGATATTCCTACTAATTTGGAGAAAATTTAGTTATTTTCTACATACTAAAAACTAAATTGGAGATAATTTAGCTACCTATTCTAATTAGGACTTTAATTACAATAATGATTAATTAAATAACTAATTAGTTAATGACTATAAAACCTTAATTTAGTATTAAACTGAAAAGGACTATTCGGTAAATTTGCCTGTCCCCCCTTCCATCCGTGCTTTTATATATAGTATAGATGTAAAAGAAAGGAGATAACAGTAATCATTTAATTGTTGCAAATAATCAATTTGCAAAAAGTTAGAAATTTTTAATTTTGCGAACTTTTTGTTTTATGAATTTAATTTTATAATTTTTTTTAAAATACTAGTGTCGCTTTACGTGTTTCACATGTGGCTCGTAGTGTGACTTGTCAATTTATCAAAATAAAATTTGAAAAAATAGTTAATTGGAATAGTTTATCTCATTAAATACTTGGTCTAATGTCTTAAAAAACTCCGACCTTTTAGCCCCTTTTCAATCATACCCTGACGTTGAAAATTTGTCAATTTTACCCTATTTTGCATTTTTGTGTTTCAATTGTACCCTGAAAAATTAAATTAACGTCTTTTTCGTTTGGTAATTTGTTTAAAACATTCTCCATGTCTAGCATATATTAATTATACGTTTTTAAAATTTATTTAAATTTAGTTAAATTAATTAAGAATTTAAGTTAGTGTTAATATGATTATGGTTTTTAGTTAGTTTTTAAAAATAAAGGACTTATTTGTACTTTTTTGAATAAAAAAGAATTTAATTTCATGTTTAAACTTAGTTAATTGAATGATTTCATCATTTAAGTTCAAAAATTAACAAAAATTAAAAAATTAGGGTACAATTGAAAACGGAAAATTTAAAAGTGGGTAAAATTGACAAATTTTCAACGTCGGGGTGGAATTGAAAAGAAAAATAAAGGTGAGGGTTTTTTGAGTGATTAGGCCTAAATACTTTAGATGACTGTTTTAATTATTTAAAACAAATTAATTGGTACTCAAATTTTGTAATTATAGAAAATTTTAATAGAAAATGTAAAATAAAAATTAAAATAGTAGTTCATTGAAATAGTTTGTCTTATTTAGAATTCTATACGATTATAAAATAATTAAAATAGCAATCATTAAATAGCCAAAGTAATTTTTTTTTGTCGATCACCAAAAACGAACAACTATTATTGCTTAGAGATACACCAAACAACGAAGCCTAAACATGCTTGCAACTGGGAAAACACAGGCCAGCTCCTAAACAAGCTAGCAGACAAAACAACAAACTCCTTAGACTCTAGCATCTCAACTCAATGTCATTTTTAATCTTGCTGAAAACCTGCTCACTTGTATGTCATTTGTTGTTAAACACTAAATCGTTTATGGCTGCCCAAATATGGTAGACACACGCACAAAGACCCAATTTTCTGGTTTTAACAGTCTTGGATTTCCCTTTAGTCCTTTTAGTGAAGAAACTAATTTCCCTCCTCCAACTGACAGGGCTTTCAATGAACCCCAGGTGACCAAGAACTCTCCTCCAAATATCAGAGGAGTAAGAACAGCCAAAGAACAAATGGCTTGTAGTTTCACTCACTAGATTACATAAACAACATTTATCATCACTAACAACACCCCAAGACAGCAATTTGTGTCTAGTCTGTAGTTTACTCTGTAAAGCCAACCAGGTTATGAAAGATTGTCTTAGAATGTTACCTGCAAACCAAATCAAATGAGCTCAATTAACTGTAACCTTACTGGGAAGAAGGTTTTTCCACACACTACTAGTTTTGAAACCTCTAGGATTACGGCCCCAAGATACTTCATCTCTAGCTGTAGCGACACTATATTTTGCTTTTATATGCTCCCAAGCTTCTTGAGTATATAAATCAAGAGGGTCTGGGAGATTCCAAACACCATTATGGATATAATCTTTGACTAAGGCTTTCCTAGGAATGTCAGAATTTTTAATACTAACATTAGAAAATTTCTCAGTAATAGAAACACCATCAAGCCAGGGGTCAAACCAGAATGAGAAATTATCTCCATTACCAAGCTTATAACAAAACAACTAACTGATAACTATACTAGGCTTGAGCATTTGCCCCCAACTCTAGGAAAAATTATTTGGCATGACTATCCCCCAAAAGGTCATCTTCTTCATGTTGATGTATGTGACCCACTTAGCCCAAATAGAGTCTTTAAAAGTGACTAGATTCCAAATGTTCTTAGTGATGGCTACATAGTTATAAATCTGGACTGATTTAACTCCTAGACCACCTTCATTTTTCCTACTGAGTGAGCTCCAGTTAACTAGCCCACCTTTATTCATGATAAGATTGCCAAACAAAAGGAAATTTCTGCAAACTGCTTCAACTCCTTTAACAACAGATTTAGGCAAAATTAATAAAGAACGCCAATAGGTGTGCATGCTAAGAAAAACATAATTGATAAGTTGCAGCCTACCTGCATAAGAAAGGGCCTTGGATGTCCAATTACCAATTTTAGCAGTAATTCTAGCTATAAGCTCACTGCAGTGCACCTTAGAAAGCCTGGTGCATATAAGGGGAACACCAAGATATTTGATAGGAAGCTTCCCTTCCTGAAAACCAATAACACTGAGCAGCTCATCTTTATTAGCAGGGTCCCCATTGAAGAAGGCTGAACTCTTAGCATTGTTAGGTTAAAGCCCTGAGCAACCAGAAAACTCATCTAGGACTTCCTTGAAGACTTTGATGGACTTAAAATCACTGCCACAGAAGAGGAAGAGATCATCACCAAAAGAGAGTTGAAATAAATTCAGCTTTTTGCAATTCTTATGGAATTTGAAGTTGATATTTTGTCTAATCTTCATACTAACCAGCCTTGTGAAGTACTCCATGCAAAGACAAACAAAATAGGAGAGATAGGATCTCCTTGTCTTAACCCTTTCTTACCTGTAAAGTTGTCACGACCCATTTTCATGAATCGCGACCGGCGCTAGGGTATGGGTAATGTAGTACCGAAACCCGTAGCTAGCCTTTCATTTAACATATAAACACATAAACCTGCAGAAAACCAATGCTCGGGGGCAACCGAGACTTCAGCCTAAAACTAGCAGTTATAATATTCAACAGTTAATATAACATGCTTATTCAATTCCGAGTCTAAAATAGATTCATCATAAATCAATGTAACAATATAGCATGCCAAAGCAATATAACCAGTCGAACCAATTCGACAAAATAAATAATAATAATAAAGACGTCTAGTTACTACTGCGGTCTAAGAATAAAACAGTTTCACAGTACTACTAAAATAAATGGAACCTCCGAGGAAAAGTAAATGCGGAGATCACCAGACTCTCTCAGATCATAACCCTGGGGAAAATTTGGAAAACAACGGGGTCAGATATTCTGAGATGAGTTCATACCACTATTTACATTTATTAAGTGGAAAACCTTTAAAACGTTTAAAACATTTAATAACAATATTACGGATAATAGTTGGAACCCTAATCCACAATTCTAAATAAATATCATAATCCAATAGGTCTGGTCCCGAGAGCTGAGCTACACCGAGTTACCACTGACCACACTTATACCAGAGTCCCGAGAGCTGAGCTACACCGAGTTACTCTACCTGGTCCCGAGAGCTATGCTCACACCGAGTTACCACATTTCCATATATACCTTACCCAGATCAATACCGGTGCGCACGCAGTCCTAATGATGCCCATGAGGTAGCATGTTCCAACTAGAATGCCATAATATAAAAACAGTTCGAAATATACGTACAGTATATATTTAATATTAAAATATCAATTTACTTAATAAAGCAGTAAATAGTAAATATAAACTCACTGCTTGCTAATCCACGTGAATACCGGCAAGCAACTAATCCTGGTTCGCCTCTGGAGCACGAACAATAGACGGGTCTAGACAAATAAAATAATTATTAAAAACAGACCCTAACTCTAGAGAGTACTAGACACCACATAGGACTAGCACAAATAACACGTCGGAATAACACAAGCCAGAACACACAAAAATACCCATTAGGTAATAAAGCCCAATTAATACAAGTATATTGAGTTCTCGCTTTAAAATCCAATTTATAAATATTATTTAATAATCTTTAAATGATAATTAATTTCCAAATAGTGGATTAGCCAAGTTATCATTAACTACCAAGCTAACCTCACTTGTCGGGTGACCCCAGTCTAACCCGACACAAAACGATTATCAAATATAAACCCGAGTTTATATTTGTAAAATAATTCAATAAAATAATAATCCATTTTAAAAGCGGAACTCCATAACTTCAATTCCAAGTAACCTAAGTTACAACCCAACAATCTAACCATTTTAAGCTTATAAAAGTTTAGGGACTAAATTGTACTTTAGCCAATTAGGGACTAAAGTATACTTAAGCCAATTAGGGACTAAAATGTACTTTAGCCAATTTTATGCAAATTTGATATTCTTAATTAAATCAAATTACCCGAGTAATTATATTAGCTTATAAATAGCTATCGTTACAACATATGAGTTTTAAATCAAAACGAAATCCAATTTTATTAGGTAAAGTTAAACTTTAAGGAATCAATATGATTTAATCAAAACAATATAAGGACTTAAAAGAGCCTTATGCCCAAACACAAGTCAAGTTAGCCAACACACATCCGCCACCTCATCTCCTTCTCCAATTCATCAAACCCTTATTCAAACAAATTCCAGTAACATAAAAGATGAAGCTTAAACTTCCAAGAAAGCCATCAATTCATTAACAACCATAACTTGAATTTAAGAACAATAATCAAGGACAATTAAACAAAAGAGTACAGCCAAATAAGATAACCAAAATCCCAACCCTTTAATAAAAAAAACAACATGGCAGTGAAGAAGACATGAAGGAACCGTAACCAACCAACAATTATTGATTGAACCGTGAGACAAATCAAGAACTGAGATTAAACAATTAGCTACCCAAAATCCTTGAGACCAAACAACATTAAGCAATGAAATCAAAGCCAAAAGAAAAGAAGGGAAACGACAGGAACAAGAAAAGTATTCACAGTTTACATGAAACAAACCATACGGTAAAACGACGGCGATTGAAACAAGATCGATTGCGTACCGTTCAACGAAATCAAAATTGGAACTTGTAGAGGCGTGAGTCTACAATCTCTGGGACGAAACGGAACTGATTTTGATCTAAAAATGAACGAGAGCGATGCAAATTACGAAATATCATTCTTAAACAAAAACTGAAATAAGAATACAAAACTTACCGAAATCTTTAAAAAGAACAAGAGGAAGATTGTGAGAGTAAGGTTTAATGCTTCTTGAGGGGAAGGGGTCGGCTAGGGTTTGAAATTAAACGAAGGAAAAGAAAAAGATTTTTAAAATAATGAATAAAAGAAAATAAGAGTCGCATAGATTATATTGCTGCTAAAATTCCTATTCTGTTTCAATTTGAAACATAAGAAGCATGGGCCTTTTGGAAAAGAACATATTGCATGGGCCAATGATTCACGTGAGAAAAAAATAATAATATAGGAGCATGCATGGGCTTAATTATACAATAATATGAATGGCCAACATTGCATGGATTTTCATGACTTAAATTTATATAAAAAAAATTTTATTTTTAATTTAAAGCAATTAATTGGTTGAACCAATAAAACCAACTCAATCCAGACCCAAAATGAATCAGACCATAACACCGATTGTACTTCAAAACGATCAGAAAATTGTCGGAAATTACGAAAATAAATTAAGTTTTTTACGGGATATTACATTCTCCCCAAGTAATTAAAAATTCGTCCTCGAATTTAACACAATGAGCAATTTCCACCAGAGCAACACGTAGCACAAAAAGAAATCATAAAAGTCACCGAAAATCAAGATATCGTACCTCACGGAAAAAGAAAAGGATAGCGATTCCGCATATCCAACTCGGTCTCCCAAGTACACTCCTCTACAGAATGATTGCGCCAGAGAACTTTGACCATCGGAATCTCCTTGTTCCGCAATTTACGCACCTGCGTATCAACAATCTCAACTGGCTGTTCCTCATAGGACAGCTCCTGGTCAATCTAGACACTCTGAGGCACAATCACGTGCGAAGGATCAGAAATGCACTTTCTCAACATAGAAACGTGAAACACAGGATGTACTAATGACATGTCTGGCGGTAGAACCAGACGATAAGCCACAGCTCCAATCCTCTCCGAAATCTCACAAGGACCAATATACCTCGGTGCCAACTTTCCCTTAACACCAAAACGAACCACGCCTTTCATAGGCGAAACCCGAAGAAATACGAAATCACCAACCTGGAACTCAATGTCTTTCCTTTTCGGATCAGCGTAACTCTTATGCCGACTAAAAGCAGTCTCTAACCTCCGCTTAATCAACGGTACCTTCTCCGAGGTAATCTGAATAATCTCAGCTCCCGAGAGTTTACGCTCTCCGACCTCCTCCCAACATATAGGAGATCTACACTTGCGCCCGTACAAAGCCTCATACGGCGCCATCTCGATACTCGCATGATAACTGTTGTTACAGGAAAACTCAATCAACGGCAAATGAGTATCCCAGCTACCCTGAAAATCGAGAACACGCATCCTGAGCATATCCTCCAACGTCTGAATAGTCCTCTCAGACTGACCGTCAGTCTGAGGATGAAAAGCTGTACTGAAATCCAATCGAGAACCTAAGGATTCCTGTAACGCTTTCCAGAACCTCGAAGTAAACACAGAACCTCTGTCTGAAACAATAGAAACCGGTACACCATGCAGACTGACAATCCTGTCGATGTACAACTGAGCCAACCTCGAAGCGGTATACGAAACCTTAATCGGAAGGAAATGAGCTGACTTGGTCATACGGTCAACTATAACCCAAATGGAATTGTACCCCTGTCGAGTACGTGGTAAACCAACCACAAAATCCATAGCAATCTGCTCCCACTTCCACTCTGGAATAGGTAGTGGCTGTAGATAGCCAAAAGGTCTCTTATGCTCCAGCTTCACCTGTTGGCACGTCAGACACTTAGAAACATACTCAGCGACATCCTTCTTCATCCCGCTCCACCAGTAGGTACCCTTAAGATCATGGTACATCTTAGTAGAACCCGGATGAACACTATAAGCAGACTTGTGCGCTTCTTCCAGAATCTGGTCTCTCAAACCATCTGAATCCGGAACACACAATCTCGAACCATGTCTCAGAACTTCATCCACAAAAGTAAACTCAGAATTACTGTCCTGCTGAACCTCCTCAATAATCCGCTTCAACTGTGGATCCTCAGCTTGTACAGCTTTGATCCGATCAATCAAAACGGGTTGCACTTGTAAATGTGCTAACAAACTACCGGCCTGAGTAACCTGAAAGCAATAGCCTGAAGCTATCAAACTGTGCCACTCTCTAACCATGGGTCTACGCCCAACCTCTGAAATATGAGCCAAACTGCCCGAAGACTTGCGACTCAACGCATCGGCTACCACATTAGCCTTACCAGGATGGTACTGAATAGTACAGTCATAGTCTTTCAGCAACTCTAGCCACCTCCTCTGTCTCAAGTTCAATTCTCTCTGATCAAAGATATACTTCAAACTCTTATGATCAGTGAAAATATCACAAGTAGCACCATACAAATAATGCCTCCAGATTTTCAGCGCAAAAACCACAGCTGCCAACTCTAAATCATGAGTAGGGTAATTCACCTCATGCTTCTTCAACTGTCAGGAAGCATAGGCAATCACCTGTCCATGTTGCATCAGGACGCAACCTTAACCAATCTGAGACGCATCACAATACACTGTGAAACCATCGATGCCAGAAGGCAACGCCAAAACAGGAGCTGTAGTCAAAATCTCCTTCAGCTTCTCGAAATTCTCCTCACTTGTCGGTCCACACAAACTTCACACCCTTCTGTGTCAGCTTAGTCAAAGGTGCAGATATTCGAGAGAAATCCTGCACGAACCGACGGTAGTAGCCAGCTAACCCAAGAAAACTCCTGATCTCGGTAACTGACCTCGGCCTTTGCCAATCCATAACCGCCTCAATCTTCTTCGGATCAACCTTGATCCCATCCTTCGACACCACGTGTCCTAAGAAGGTAACCTGCTCCAGCCAAAACTCACACTTTGAGAACTTAGCATATAACTGATGCTCTCGCAAGGTCTGTAATATAGTCCTCAAGTGATAAGCATGCTCCTCCTCACTACGAGAATAGATCAAAATGTCATCAATGAAAACGATAACGAATTGATCCAAAAACGGCTTGAACACTCTGTTCATCATATCCATGAACGCTGCTGACGCGTTAGTCAGACCAAAGGACATAACCAGAAACTCAAAATGTCCATAGCGTGTCCGAAAAGCAGTCTTGGGCACATCTACATCACGGATCCGAAGCTGATGATACCCAGACCTCAAATCGATCTTAGAGAAGCATTTCGCACCTTGCAACTGATCGAACAAGTCATCGATGCGAGGAAGAGGATATTTGTTCTTGACGGTTGCCTTATTCAACTGTCTGTAGTCAATACACAGTCGAAAGGAACCATCCTTCTTCTTTACAAACAGAACAGGAGCACCCCACAGAGAAGTACTCGGTCTGATGAATCCACTATCCAACAACTCTTGTAACTGATCCTTCAACTCCTTCAGCTCTGCAGGAGCCATCCGATACGGCGGTATCGAAATCGGATTTGTTCCAGGAACAACATCTATGCAGAACTCGATATCCCGATCAGGCGGTAATCCAGGCAACTCCTCTGGAAAAACATCAGTGAACTCATTCACTATCGGAACACTATGCATATCCCCACTGCTAGTCTCCAAATCACGAACCACAGCAAGAAAACCCTGGCAACCCTTGCCCAACATCCGCTTCGTCTTGATGGCATAAATCAGATTCTTAGGTGTCTCCGCCTTTTCTCCCTGAAAGGAAAAAGGTAGATCACCCGGAATCCGAAACTCAACTGACTTCCCTCGACAGTCAATAGAAGCATAATGGCGCGACAGCCAATCCATCCCCAAGATGACATCAAAAGAAAGAACGTCAAGCACAATCAAATCAGCACATAATTCTCTACCCTGAATAACCACTGGACAAGAAGGATAAACGACGTCCACTACTACACCTTCAGACATAGGTGTAGACACAACTAGAGGTTCACTCATAACAGATGGTGCAATACCCAATTTCCCAGCAAAGCAAGTAGACACAAATGAATGGGTTGCACCCGCATCAAATAATACCAAAGCATCAGTAAAAGAAATCGGAATGGTACCTTGCACCACAGCATTTGATGCACGCGCATCCTGAGGAGTAAGTGCGAACACTCTGGCCTGACCCTGCGGCTGCGGCTGCGAACTCTGTCCAGTACCATAACCGTTGGGACCTCTTCCACCGTTTCCACGGCCACCAAAACCTCTGCCACCAGAACCACGGCCCCGCTGGCCACCAAAAGATGCTGCAGGTTGAGAGTACCCTACAGACTGTGAAAACGCAGGTCTCTGTTGCTGATAAGAAGACTGCGCCACACTGGAGTTAGACATCTGCTGCCCAGATGTCGGACACTCCCTGGAAAAATGACCCGGCTGGCCACAAGTAAAACAACCTCCAGGAGCTAACTGACACTGACCATAGTGCCTGCGTCTGCAATTCTGGCAGAACGGAATGTTCGATCCAACACTGTGCCCGCGTCCTGAACCACGGTTACTCCCACTGCTACTAGAACTGTACGGAGCACTCCTGGCACTATGCCTCCCTTTGTTGTGAGTCCGTCGACTCCCCCTGTTGGCCTGAGAAGAGCCACTGTAGTAATTCCCACTACTATGCTGTACTGGGGCCTGCTGCCCCCCACTAGGAAGATCACTCTTTCCCTTTTGATTCTGGAAAGGGTCAGAGATCATCCCAAACTGAACCATCGAATTCTCCATCCGTCGCGCACTATCCACTAACCGGGCAAACTCCATGTTTGTCCCTATCAGCAAAGGGAGAAACTCCGAGCCTAAACCCCTAATATAACGGTCGTTCACTCGCTCTTGATCACCCTGAAGATCTGTAGCAAACCGCCCCAAACGTACAAACTCCGTAGTGTAGTCTGTCACTGATCTATCCCCCTTCTTCAAATTTAGCAGCTTTTCTCTGAAACTCTCAGTAACAGAGAAGGGTAGATAGTAACCTCTGAACCTGATCACAAAATCAGCCCAAGACAAAGTATCCATAACTGGCCTGATGTTATCACGATACCAGTCCTTAGCTGGACCCTTCAGCGACATCTCCACAAGCATCACTGATTGACGATCGGAAGCTTGAATCCTCTGACTGTTGTACTCAAATTCCTTCAAAAAGTCAAGAGCATCCCCAGTACTATCAAAAGAAGTCGGATTCAACTTCAAGTATATCATGACCAACTCTCTGTCTGTTGGAATGTGACCGACACCAGCAAGTCCACCATTACCAGCTACAGCACCAACCTGAGGTTGTTGTTGCTGCGCTAGCTGACCCAGTACAGTACACTGATTCTGCAGAAGAGCCTGGTTGTTCTGCATCTCGACAATCCCAGCTAAGAAGGTAGTGAAGTCGAACGCTTGCATGTTTGGTGCTTGTTGCACCTCTGGTGCCTGCTGCACATTCGGTGCCTGAACACCTGCTGCACCACGTCCTCTAGCTCCACCTCTACCAGCACCAGCTCCTCTGCCTCTACCAGCACCTCTACCTCTGCCAGCACCTCCACCTCGACCACGTCCAGCATTAGCCTGAACTAGTGGTACGTTCTGATCGACTTCCATGGAAATCGCATCATCAGCCACAGCTTCTTGCTCTGCCGCAGCACGAGCACGAGTACGAACAACGTTGTCCATATCCTAAGATTGAACAACAACATTTTAAATAACAGATATTTCATACCCAAGTATGAACAAAACAAGCAACATATAGGATTTTCCAAGAAATCAACAGCAATAAAATGTTCACCCAAGTGAAATAAAATTAACATTTAACAGCTTCAAATCAACATACAATGACTGACTCGACGCAATCCTATTGGTGTAGGCAGAATGTTTTAAAATCAAAAGATGACGGTTTTAAAGACATGACAGAATCCTATATCCGCAGTAGTTCCTAAGACACAACCATACTTAACAGAGTAAACACATAGCAAGCAATTGGCCTTGGTTTGAAACCAAAGCTCTGATACCAAGTTTGTCACGACCCATTTTCATGAATCGCGACCGGCGCTAGGGTATGGGTAATGTAGTACCGAAACCCGTAGCTAGCCTTTCATTTAACATATAAACACATAAACCTGCAGAAAACCAATGCTCGGGGGCAACCGAGACTTCAGCCTAAAACTAGCAGTTATAATATTCAACAGTTAATATAACATGCTTATTCAATTCCGAGTCTAAAATAGATTCATCATAAATCAATGTAACAATATAGCATGCCAAAGCAATATAACCAGTCGAACCAATTCGACAAAATAAATAATAATAATAAAGACGTCTAGTTACTACTGCGGTCTAAGAATAAAACAGTTTCACAGTACTACTAAAATAAATGGAACCTCCGAGGAAAAGTAAATGCGGAGATCACCAGACTCTCTCAAATCATAACCCTGGGGAAAATTTGGAAAACAACGGGGTCAGATATTCTGAGATGAGTTCATACCACTATTTACATTTATTAAGTGGAAAACCTTTAAAACGTTTAAAACATTTAATAACAATATTACGGATAATAGTTGGAACCCTAATCCACAATTCTAAATAAATATCACAATCCAATAGGTCTGGTCCCGAGAGCTGAGCTACACCGAGTTACCACTGACCACACTTATACCAGAGTCCTGAGAGCTGAGCTACACCGAGTTACTCTACCTGGTCTCGAGAGCTATGCTCACACCGAGTTACCACATTTCCATATATACCTTACCCAGATCAATACCGGTGCGCACGCAGTCCTAATGATGCCCATTAGGTAGCATGTTCCAACTAGAATGCCATAATATAAAAACAGTTCGAAATATACGTACAGTATATATTTAATATTAAAATATCAATTTACTTAATAAAGCGGTAAATAGTAAATATAAACTCACTGCTTGCTAATCCACGTGAATACCGGCAAGCAACTAATCCGGGTTCGCCTCTGGAGCACGAACAATAGACGGGTCTAGACAAATAAAATAATTATTAAAAACAGACCCTAACTCTAGAGAGTACTAGACACCACATAGGACTAGCACAAATAACACGTCGGAATAACACAAGCCAGAACACACAAAAATACCCATTAGGTAATAAAGCCCAATTAATACAAGTCTATTGAGTTCTCGCTTTAAAATCCAATTTATAAATATTATTTAATAAACTTTAAATGATAATTAATTTCCAAATAGTGGATTAGCCAAGTTATCATTAACTACCAAGCTAACCTCACTTGTCGGGTGACCCCAGTCTAACCCGACACAAAACGATTATCAAATATAAACCCGAGTTTATATTTGTAAAATAATTCAATAAAATAATAATCCATTTTAAAAGCGGAACTCAATAACTTCAATTCCAAGTAACCTAAGTTACAACCCAACAATCTAACCATTTTAAGCTTATAAAAGTTTAGGGACTAAATTGTACTTTAGCCAATTAGGGACTAAAGTATACTTAAGCCAATTAGGGACTAAAATGTACTTTAGCCAATTTTATGCAAATTTGATATTCTTAATTAAATCAAATTACCCGAGTAATTATATTAGCTAAATTTATAAATAGCTATCGTTACAACATATGAGTTTTAAATCAAAACGAAATCCAATTTTATTAGGTAAAGTTAAACTTTAAGGAATCAATATGATTTAATCAAAACAATATAAGGACTTAAAAGAGCCTTATGCCCAAACACAAGTCAAGTTAGCCAACACACATCCGCCACCTCATCTCCTTCTCCAATTCATCAAACCCTTATTCAAACAAATTCCAGTAACATAAAAGATGAAGCTTAAACTTCCAAGAAAGCCATCAATTCATTAACAACCATAACTTGAATTTAAGAACAATAATCAAGGACAATTAAACAAAAGAGTACAGCCCAAATAAGATAACCAAAATCCCAACCCTTTAATAAAAAAAACAACATGGCAGTGAAGAAGACATGAAGGAACCGTAACCAACCAACAATTATTGATTGAACCGTGAGACAAATCAAGAACTGAGATTAAACAAGTAGCTACCCAAAATCCTTGAGACCAAACAACATTAAGCAATGAAATCAAAGCCAAAAGAAAAGAAGGGAAACGACAGGAACAAGAAAAGTATTCACAGTTTACATGAAACAAACCATACGGTAAAACGACGGCGATTGAAACAAGATCGATTGCGTACCGTTCAACGAAATCAAAATTGGAACTTGTAGAGGCGTGAGTCTACAATCTCTGGGACGAAACGGAACTGATTTTGATCTAAAAATGAACGAGAGCGATGCAAATTACGAAATATCATTCTTAAACAAAAACTGAAATAAGAATACAAAACTTACCGAAATCTTTAAAAAGAACAAGAGGAAGATTGTGAGAGTAAGGTTTAATGCTTCTTGAGGGGAAGGGGTCGGCTAGGGTTTGAAATTAAACGAAGGAAAAGAAAAAGATTTTTAAAATAATGAATAAAAGAAAATAAGAGTCGCATAGATTATACTGCTGCTAAAATTCCTATTCTGTTTCAATTTGAAACATAAGAAGCATGGGCCTTTTGGAAAAGAACATATTGCATGGGCCAATGATTCACGTGAGAAAAAAATAATAATATAGGAGCATGCATGGGCTTAATTATACAATAATATGAATGGCCAACATTGCATGGATTTTCATGACTTAAATTTATATAAGTTTTTTTTTATTTTTAATTTAAAGCAATTAATTGGTTGAACCAATAAAACCAAATCAATCCAGACCCAAAATGAATCAGACCATAACACCGATTGTACTTCAAAACGATCAGAAAATTGTCGGAAATTATGAAAATAAATTAAGTTTTTTACGGGATATTACAAAAGTAACCAATAGCTTCTCCATTAACCATTATAGAGTATTTAACTGATCTTACACAAGTCATAATAGTCTCTACCATGTTCCTGGAGAATCTAAACCCATAAAGAAGAAGTTCTACAAAATCCCATCCAATGGAGTCATAAGCTTTTCTAACATCTATCTTCATAGCACAAGATTCACCAGCCCTTTTATGATAGTTATTAACTATCTCATGAGCTACAAGAACATTGTCTGCAATGCTTCTGCCAGGGATGAAAGCTGACTGGGTATTCCTTACTAGCCCTCCTATATAACTTGGCAGATTCTGCTAGTGATGATTTTAAAGATACATTTATAGACCACATTGCAGCAAGCAATTGATCTATAATCACTTATGGTAGTAGGGGCCTAGATTTTTGGGACTAGAGTGATAAGGGTGGTATTGACTTGATTAAGTAGCTTCTTAGTGGAAAAGAAATCTATGATTCCCAAAGTAACACATGGCCCTACTATACTCCAACTCTTCTTGAAGAATTCACTACTAAACCCATCAGGACCAAGGGCTTTGTCCCCATTTATGGAAAACATTGACCTCTTTATCTCTTCATCAGTAACCTCCTTATCCATCTCAATTCTATCATCATCTATTAATAAGTGCCCTTCCATAAAGACAGTATGATTAGTGTGATTTCTATCAGAGGTATCAGAACCAAAAAAACTCCATGTAGTGGCCCAGGATGTCATGTTTAATTAGCTCAGGGTCATCACTAAAAGTACCATCTCTAAGGAAGAGATTACTGGTATTTTTTCTAGTCTGTCTTTGCTTAATGCTATTATGGAAAAACTTGGTATTTTGATCTCCAAGATTTATCCAAGTGGCTCTTGATTTCTGTCTCAAGATATCTTCCTCCCATCTGATTAGCTTGAAGAGATGGATTGAAATGGCTCTTTCCTCCTCCTGTAGGATGTTATTCCCTAGATTCAGAATTAGATTCTCTTGCAACTCAGCCAGCATCTTTCTGGTAGCATCAACTCTCATAGAGATGTCAAAAAACACACTTTTATTAAGCTGTCTCAAAAAATTTCTGAGAATTTTCATTTTGTTATAAACTTGAAACATTTTATACCCAACCACATTAAGGTCCCAGACATCTTTAACTATTTCTAACAACTTGTCATGTTTACACCAGACATTGTAAAACCTGAATCCAGACTTCCTTAATCTCCCAAGGGTCTTCATAGTCACAATCAAAGCAGAATGATCAGACACTCCTGGACTAAACACTTCATATGAAGCATTTCATTGCTATTTTTACTTTATACAAAGTATGTATGATAAAAAAAAGTTATTAATTATAAATAGCTAATTGTGCATTGATTGATAATATGTGAAATAGAAAAGTGCATCAAAATCAGATTAAAAAAATCAAACAAATTAATTGAATACTTTATCACAAAACATAAGCATCACATTTAAATATGAGATCTTTAATATTCAATAAATAAAAATTAAAAGTAATTAAAATATCCAAAAAAAAATTTAAAATTCATAAATTGGCATCATGAACATGGATTGACTTGGCCACATTTGGTAGGGATTTGCATAGCCTTTTGAATGTCAACGGCATACAAACGCAATGTAAATTTAAATTTACAAAGACATTGCAAGTCGGCTTCTTGAATGTTAAGGCAACATTGCGTGGTGGGATCTCCATCAACAGCGGAAAGGCATTCGCTCATTAATGGTATACTAGTATTACATATATCTTCGACTCTTCCTCCATTTATCATCACAGTCATCAACATCACCGCAATCCACATTGCCAATACGTTGTTGCGACCCATTTTATTTGTTTTAAGTTTATGTAGGTGATGAATGCTTGTTGAAGTTACACAAAAATCAGGTCTAATATATAGTGAAAATAATAGAGGGTTGTTATCAACTGAATGGTCGGTCCTATTAATTTAAATCAAATGGTTTGATTATAACTGTAGTTGGTTACAAGAGAATTGACCAAATTTGAGACCTAATCAACAATAAATAATTTAACTTTACTTACAAGGTAAAAGCAAATAAAAAAATAGTTACAAGGTAACACAAATAAATTAAAGCCGTACGTTTTCCCATTTATTCAGGAAAAAAAACGTTATTTTCTTTCAACAAGTTTAACAAAAAGTACCAAAATTTTCTAAGGGTTTGTTGTCTAGTAAATCATTTTAGGTATTTCAACAAAAAAGTTGAGGTTAGTAAAACATTTTCTAAATTTGGAAAAACATAGTCTTCTTGTTAACCATGTAGCTAACCAAAAGGATTGAACAACCAACAAAAGATGGCTACTGTTTTCATTACAAATGCATAGACTAATCTGGGAATGTAAGTTTTATTAGTCTATGCTATATATTAGTTTTACTCTAACAGGATTAGCTGTTTCATATGTCGCATATATTAATTGTACATGTTTAAAATTTATTTAAATTTAGTTAAATTAATAAAGAATTTAAATAAGTTTTAATTTGATTATGATTTTTCGTTAGTTTTAAAATAAAGGACTTATTTATATTTTTTTAAATGGAAATGAATTTAATTTTATCTTTAAACATGGTTAATTGAATGATTTCATCATTTAAGTAAAAACATTGACAAAAATTAAAAAAATGGAGTACAATTAAAACGATAAAATACAAAATTGGGTAAAATTGACAAGTTTTCACGTCAGGATAAAATAAGTATGTACCTTGAAACAGTTTCCACAACCACAAGCTTCCAAACTCCGCAACAATAATTGCTATAAGTGGTACTTCTGTTAATAAGATTCTAGCAAAAATTGGCTGGCTTTGGCAATTCGCAGTTTTAGTTTCCTCCAAATTCCACATATCAGATATCTCAGGATTGAAATGCTCAGTGCTGAGAGGACATAACTGTAGCAAAATTATGTGGTTCGGACCAAAATCGGGATGTTTTAAAAATTGAAACAGAATAAATACTTCTGCTAAACATTTAGCTGTTACTGGTGATTTGACTTAGTTTTTTACATGTAAAAGAAAGGAGAGAGCAGTAATCATTTAAGTGTTGCAATTTGCAAAAAGTTAGAAATTTTTAATTTTGCGAAATATTTTTTTTTGATGAATTTAATTTTGTAAACTTTTTTAAAATATATACTTTCTTAAAATAATTTTAAATCAAGCAACCCCTTAATGTCAAAAATATAGAGAGGATCCAACAATGAAGCAAACACTTGAGCTTGAAAGGATGCAACAATCCAACTTCACTTCAGTACAATGTAGGAAGGCTAACGAGTAATCCTTCATTTTCCATTTAAGATGCATTTGGGGCAATATTGCTTGGAGAAGACCAAAAGCAATCAGCTTAAAACTGAATATTGATGCATCTTACTTCAAATGGAGAAAGTTCACAGGTGTTTAATGAAATTTAATTATTAATTACAAAATAAGATATAATTCAGTATCTTTTTTTAAATAAAAGATATAACTCAGTGTTCTTTTTGTAAATCACGATAAATAAAGTGATCTTTTTTTACAACAGTGACCTTCAGTGTAATAAAATCATAATTAAGTATTCTTTTTTTAACAAAAATTAACACAGTTTACTTTTTATAATTTACAAATAACTCGATAATGCAGAAAATTTAATATCAAAATTTGTTTGTTTTGTCCATGGTGCACGAAATCTTATCTCCATGATTCCCATTAAGTTTGCACAACTGCTAAAAATATAAACAATAAAATTTAGGCCTAATCACTAAAAAACTACTCAGCTTTAATTTTTTTTTCAATTCCACCCCGACGTTGAAAATTTGTCAATTTTACCCACTTTTGAATTTTCCGTTTTCAATTGTACCCCAATATTTTAATTTTTGTTAATTTTTTTACTTAAATGATGAAATCATTCAATTAATTAAGTCTAAACATGAAATTAAATTCTTTTTTATTCAAAAAATACAAATAAGTCCTTTATTTTTAAAAACTAACTAAAAACCATAATCAAATTAACACTAATTTAAATTCTAACTTAATTTAACTAAATTTAAATAAATTTTAAAAATATACAATTAATATATGCGAGACATGGAGAATGTTTTAAACAAATTTCCAAACGCAAAAGACGTTAATTTAAGACCTTAGGCCTAAAATTTTACTCCCTCTTATCTATAATATTTGTCGCATTTAACTTTGACACAAGAACTAAAAAAACAATTAATATATCTTAATTTGTAAACACTTTTACTAAGTTAACCCTACATCGAAACTCGTTTACATTTATGATTACCATTTTTATTTGTTTATTGTATTCTTTCAATAAATTTATAGGGGACAAATATGGAAAAATAGCAATTAATGCTCTATTGGTATTATAACATGATAAATATTAGGACTTTTTATATGAAATACTGTTTTTTCTCTAACATTTACTTTTTTACTATCCCTTCTAAATCTTTACTTTTCATACCAACTTTCTTTTCTTTTTTATACTACTTTTTGAAATACTTTACTTTCTATGTTAACCCTTATTTTCAACATTTTCTTTTATTATTTTAATTTATTTTTTCACCATTATATTTCTGCATTTAATATATATGACATATTTAAATTTTAAATTTTTTCATTTTTTTGATTTGTTTTTGAATTTTGACTTTTTCTAATTGTTGATGTTTTTCGTCAGTTTTAATATCAACACAAAATCAACATAATATCAACAACATTTATAAAACTAACTATTTTAAATTTTTAAATTTTTTTTACACTTATTTTTATTTATTTTTTTATCATTTTTTCAATTTAATTTTTATTTTTTTATTTTATTTCACGTACAATGTGATCTTTTTTGTTAATGCTAAAATCAACTAAATATCAACATGACATCAACACGATATCAACATAAGATCAACATTGTAATATTACAAAAATTCAACATTATTATTAGCTTTTC
This sequence comes from Mercurialis annua, assembly GCF_937616625.2. Lineage (NCBI taxonomy): Eukaryota > Viridiplantae > Streptophyta > Magnoliopsida > Malpighiales > Euphorbiaceae > Mercurialis > Mercurialis annua. Next base: position 47,314,243 of record NC_065570.1, on the reverse strand, counting down.
ACCAACGCTAAAATCAACAAAATATCAACCGAAAATCAACACAATATCAACACTGTAACATTACAATAATTCAACATGATTATTTCCTCAATGCTAACATATCATTATCCAGTCTCAGTTTTATTTTTATATTTTTAGTTTATTTCACGAATAATATTATCTTATTTGTTAATGTCAAAATTAAAAAAATATCAGCAGATTATCAACACAATATCAACACAAAATAAACAACACTGTAACATTACAATAATTCATCAATTAACAATCATCAACAAATCGTACTGCAGAACTAAAAAATGCAGAAATACAACCAAACACAGTAAAAATGCAGAAATAACAAATTTTTATTTCATAAAATCATTTTATATAACATAAAAAGATACTCTTTATACATGTTTAATGATGAAAAATTACTGTTATATAAAAAAAGTAGAAAAAAAAATTATAGATCTGAAACGAAGAAGAAAAATAGAAACGAAAAACTTCAGATCTGATTAAATCAAAATAAAAAAAACGGCGATAGTAAAAACGAGCGGAGAAAATGACTTCGATAGCGAGGCAAAGGTGGAACGGCGGAAATGAAGCACGAATAACAGATCTGAAGATGCCAATCTACTGAATTAAAGATGAATAAAAATGATTATGGAGAAGTAGAAGAAGCTCTTTGTAAAAATTTGAGTAAAAAGAGATGAGAGAGAAATATGAGGAGAGAGAAAATAATTGTAATTGTGAGGGTTTGTTTGAGAAGAGGGTATATATATGAACTGTATAAAAGATATTATTTCATCCGTGTACCGTATTTTAGAGATGCAAAAGTTAGACCTGTATAAAAGTAAAATATTAGAGAAAGTTGGTTATTTGTGTAAAAAGCCCTAAATATTATGGACCAATTTTTTTTTTCAAATGTGACAAATATTAGTTTGGATTGGTTATTTTCAATCATCAAAAAAATTAGAGAATTTATAATTAGATTTTAACGTTAATTTTGAGTTTTTTTTTCATATTAGAAGTTAGATTTTGAAATTCTGAAAAATATATTTTACTAATTATTAGTTTAAAATTCAATTAAAAATTAGAACAATTAAATTGATTGGAAAATAATTTGCTAAAATTGCAACAAAATGTTAACATTAAACTATTATTATAAAAATTAAAAGTTTTGATTAAAAATATAACCACCCATAAAGATTTGAATTTATTTTACAATTAAGTCATAATTTTGATAGTTGTTTGTATAATTTGGCATTTTGTGAATGGCCAATGCAATTTAAAAAGCATACCAAAGAAAATACTATACTCTATTTTTTCATAATATCTTCGAGTCCGAATAGCAAAACGAAATTAACAGCATTTACAAACAAAATATCAGTATTTAGTATTTACCATCAATATCATCCTAAGAAACATCACAAATAAGCAGTCTAGCTATGAGTATGTTAGCTGCATGAGCATGACACAAGTGTTCCTTGCCAAAAGTTTATGAGGAATCGACAAATCTATTCAACTCTTTATCTTCATGATTTCACTTGAGTTTGCACAACTGCCATAAAAATTAAACAATTGAATATACTATCAACAAACAACTAAACAAATAGTAATAATTTTTAAAAAGGCACAATGTATCAAAAACAAAACTAATTACTATTATGACATGCGTAATTTGTGAAAAAATGAGTTCACGTGTCAACTGAAAACAGAACTCACTAACCTTAAAATTAAAACTCCATGAAACTAAAAAAAGTTAAGAATAAGTCAAAATATCAAATACTTAATACTAAATAATAATTTAAAATAAAAATCATTATCGGAATCTTAAGTGAGTAACTAAATGTTGATTAATGTTGTTGTAGATCGAGTTGCGGTGTCTCTTGTACAAATTATGAATTATGAAAAGTCTAAAGAGTAGTTCTAGAGATGCAGCTTCTATATCTTAGGAAGGGTAAAAAGCAAATAAAGAAAAATCATAGAAGAAGATGATAAAGGAATATAAATAGTACTCAACTTTTAACTTAATTTTTCTTATTTGAAAACAGAGACTGCTCTCTAAAATACTGTTTAATTCTTTTAAATTAAAGTGTCAATACACGTCTTTTTTACAGCTTGCTCAGCCTTTTATCCCTAAGATTGCGCTTAATAGAGAAATCATGCGACTTACAAGAGGTGCGACATTTTAACTATCACAAGATCCCTTGCCCTTATCTGTGCTTAATTATTAGCTCAAGCACACCAAGTGAGCATTTTTCACTACACTGATTCAACATATTGCCAAGGTTTAAGAACAATGTATATTTCCATTAGAATTATCTAATTATAAAAACAGGACAATTGATATCTGCAAACCACCCGGACTTGTGCACCACAAGGTCATAACTGACATAAAGACTTGAGAATGTTGAGGTCTATTCAATTCAAACTTCAGCTATAAAATGGAACTACACCATAATAAATTTATTGCAGCCAAAAAGAATCAAACCGGATAAAGTTAAAAACCTTATTATATGTGGGATATGGCAGGACGACCATTTCACAAAACAAATAGATGATAAACAACAAATAGGAGAGATTACCTTGTCTACCTCCTGTTCCTTTCAGTCTGAAGTGCTCAATTTCAATATCATCACCATCAACCATACAGCGGAAGACGCTCATTTGATAAATGTTCAACTCTCCAGAAGTTTTGTTTCTACCCTCAAAGGTGGCGTAATAGAATGCATTTCCTTCTCTATTTGCCTTAATAAGCTTCACGAGTTCCAAGTCGGTGCCCTATACCATTAAAGCAAAAGATGAATGTGAAATTAAACATCACAATGGCATAGATAAGAAATTTAAATATCAGTCAAGCAGATGCATGGGAAGATTAGTAAATATAAAGCAATAATTTATAAAAGCAAATGAGTATTGATGTTGATACAGGCAATGCAATTTAAAACAAAACAAAAAACAGCGAGGACGGTTTACTCATAAAAAACAGAACAAGTCTGAAACAATTTAGAACTGGAACAGAAGTAAAACCTAATAATTTCAGTTTTATACGGCAACCATATCATTCCACAGTTGTGTTTCTATGACCAAAGTGTTCGGGACATGGTGAGTCTCAAAGTAATACACAAACATACAAAATAACATTGTTTTTATTACAAGTCTGATCCTTATTGGCAATAAGTTAATGCTTAAAAGTGATCAAGCTGCAAAATCCAAAATTGAACGTGATTATCGACCATTTAAATCACTCATTCTAACTGTTGAGAGCAATTACTTGTCAAATGACTGATGCTGCTAATTGCTAAATGTAAACTTTTCAATAATCCTTAATGACAGTGTTCATCTTTCACGTTCAACAAAATTATTTTCCACATGTAAACATAGAGAAGTGATACTGGTACACATAAGGCTATATTTTGTTCGCGCACTGGAATAGCTATTCTTAAAATAAAAACCTATTGTTTATTTTTTGAGAGGGGTTTTATTCGGGATTACTATTCCATAAAACAAAGTAAAAAATAGGTATTCTGTACGGAATGGCTATTCTATTCCGGATCTATTGCCTGAACCAAACATAGCATAAATTCGGGATACTATTCGTATTTTGTACGGATTAGTTGTCCTATTCCGGACCTATTCCATGAACCAAACATAGTATAATTTCTACGGATAAAAACGTCATTATTCTAAGCTAACCTTTTCTTTGTTCTGTTTGTCAAGAACAATCTGAACAGTTTCCTGGGTTTTTTCCCATTTAATTCCCCTAAAATTACTTATTTCCCAAATGATGCCTGACCCCCCAATCCGCAAGTATGACTTGCGGATTGACCATGAATCCGCAAGTCATACTTGCGGATTCCCCTTAATCATAGATTAAGGGGAGTTGCTACAAATTGATTCCCATGGGAATCAATTAATTGATTCCAACGTGGAATCAATTAAATTAATTCCCATGTGATTGATTCCCAACATGGGAATTAATTTAATTGATTCCACGTGGGAACCAAACCCACTCCCTATAATTTTTTTTAAAATTATGAATTAAAAAAAAACACTCCGCTCTTTATAAAATTTTAAAAATAAAATATTAATTTTTAATACTTTTTTGATTTAAATTTGCTATTTTGTAATTTGAAAATATCGGAGTAAGGCGTCGAAATTTTAGAAGTGGACAGTATAATATTTTCCTGAGAACTACAAGAGGTGAGTGAATATTTTATTTACTTTAATTTTAAATATAAATTGTTCGTTAAATGTTAAAAATTAGTTTAAATTAAAAAAAGTATTTTAATTTAAAGAATTTAGTGTAACTGTAAAATTCTAGGGATTAGTCAAATATAGGAAAATATTAAGATTTTTAGTATTTTATTGTTTAAAAATGTTAGAAAACCGTAATTGTTAAAATTGTTGATCTATTATTTAGTGTTGGTAAAATGATAGGTATTATTAAAGTTTTTAACACTTCACAAAATACTTCGGTTTGATTGTCAAAAAAATGTATAAGATAAAAAAAACGTTTAATAGAAGTTTTATACAATGCTCGTAACACATATAAGACTTCTCTTAAATCCTAGGGTTTGGCCCACGAGAAGCAATCTGTAATTCAAAATTGCGGATCGCTTCTTATATAAAATGGAATTTTTTATTCCCATCACTCACACAATTAAGTCAAAAGAAAACGTAGAGAGAAAAGAGAGCGTCAAGTTTATATGAGAGTGTTTTCTTTGGAGTTAAACCGAAGTGTTTTCGAAATGTTAAATTTTTTAATAATACCTATCATTTTACCAACACTAAATAATAAATCAACAATTTTAACAATTACGGTTTTCTAACGTTTTTAAACAATCAAATAAAAAACGGAGTGTTTTTTTTTAAATTCATAATTTTTAAAAAAAATTATAGAGAGTGGGTGTGGTTCCCACGTGGGAATCAATTAAATTAATTCTTTCCACGTGGGAATCAAAACTGATTCCCACGTGGGAATCAATTAGTAGCAACTCCTCTTAATATATGATTAAGGGGAATCCGCAAGTATGACTTGCGGATTCATCCGCAAGTCATACTTGCGGATTGAGGGGTCAGACACCATTTGGGAAATAAGTAATTTTAGGAGAATTAAATGGGAAAAAACCCTAGTTTCCTTGCAGTGCTGGGCGAAAAAGTCTTGATCATCATCAACCTTGATCCTTACAAGCATGCCAATAAAGTTCTTGCCCTTGGGGATAACTTCCACATCAAAACACTGAATAAAAAACAAGCACATTAAAACATAAGCATATTGATTAAACAAATAGGAATGCAAAAATTAAAAACAAAATAATCATAAATACATCAGATGCAGCACACTCGTCAACGTATTTCTGGAAGTCCTTTTCTTGTTGTTCACTGCCTTCGTAATCACCTAACCCTGAGCTCCATCTGTCAAATTCCCTCTCAATTTCGTCGTCGTAACCATCATCCTCCTTGTCGCCGTCGTCTTTGTCTTCAACCTCATCTTCGTCGTCGACCTTCCGCTTCAATGACGTCGGTTCAATAACGGCGACCACGCCACCGCTGCCGTCATCCTCTACGTCAACAGCAAGTTGTTGCTTCTTCGAATCATTGTCGCCCATGATCGGATCGATTTGATTAAAAAAAAGGCAGTAGAAACCCTAGGAAAACAATTTGGGACAAGATCCTTTTCTGTGCTTTTATTTGTGAAAAGTAATTTCCCTAGTGATTTTTAGGCGCAAAACTGAGCTTTAATATTTTCAAAATTGATATTTATATGCCCCTCTTATGCGCGTTCAATGAGCACTTTCAACTAAGAGCAAATTGCTATCCGGTCCTCACACTTGTTGTAATTTTCATTTTTTTTCCTTTTTAATTAGAAAATCAAATGATATAGTCCTTCGTTTTTACTTTTATTAACGTTTTAGTTTTTCTATTCAATTTTAGTGTTAATAATCCTAAGTTAAAAAAATTTAACTAAAAAAATTATAATTTAAGTTAGTTTTTATATTTATATGTTAATATATATTAATAAATTTATATTATCATAAAATTTCATGACTTAGTAACTTTAATTAAATTTTTAAATGTTTTTTTATTTTTAAAAATAAATCAATTAAAAAAATAAAATTGGAAAAAAATATATAAGAAAAATAAAATAAAATTAAATAGATTTATTAAGGCAGTGTATCTCATAAAAATATAATTTTCTCTATATACTTTTGTCAAAAATAATTTAAGAATTAAATAAAATTTATTTTTTTAGTAGATTTTTTAGCTTAGTTGAGTAATACTAAAATAAACAGAGGACTAAAATATTAACGAAAATAAAAATAAATAAACATATCGTGTGAGTTTCAAAATAAACGTATGTATTATGAAATATGTGAGGAGCCTGAGTAAAATTTTATTCACTAAAATTTATAAATTTTCTTTCTCCAAATTTTTCACCTTAAAATTTATAAATTTTGTCTTTTTGAAAAATTTAAAAATATTTTCTCTCTCAAATTCATATTTAAAATTTATAAATTTGTGAGAGAATATATATGATAATCAAAAATATAATTAATTTTGCTATATCTTTTTTAATATTGTGAGCAGAGTGGGGGTCGGGCTCACCCAGACTTATGGCAACCTTGGTGGTTTAGTTTGAAAAATGGAGTCGCCACCTAACTTAGGTAGAAAATGCAATTTCACAATTCCACGCGCTTATGGATGAGATGTCGTGCATCGAACTGAAAGACCCAGATTCATTGACACAACCAATTTTTGTACTTGACTTATTAATTTTATCGATTATCAGGCATATCCCAAATAGAAATAATCATCTCATCAAAGCCGGAAGCCCGAAAATAGAAAACTGGAATGTGAATGTCTGGAAAATAAATAATTGGAAGGTAAATGCAGAAATGAAACGTGCATTACGTACATAACTCGATTCGGATTGTCATGGTGAACAAGAAGCAAGTATTCCTAAACAGACATCTAACCCCGAAGTTTCTAACACATAACATGAAAAAATGAATTTCACTCCAATTACATCCATAAAGCCTAAAATGAATGTAAAAGTGAGATTAATTTTATATTTACCATCTTGAATGACTAAACAACGACTAATTATAGTTTTTATGGCGGTTTTAGAATTTCTATACGATTTGATTAGTTTTGAACTAAATTAACATGGTTATCTGATTAAGTTTGTTAATGATCGTTTTGGACATACATTCAAAGCAATAAACAATATTTACATGTCCAAACAGCAATTGATACACATAAAACATCATAAATACTTTTGAACCTCTTTCTACAGTGTTTGGTGATTGTCTGTCATTTAATTGTCAATACAGTTAGATTAATGATCTGGTCAAAACACAAAAATTGTTCCTTTGGTCAACACGAGTCCACTAGTTGAAACCAAAGTCAATTCTGAGCCCGAACGAAGCGGGAATCGTCACTGGAAACTGTTGGGTTGGAGAATGGGCTTCAAGACCCATGATGACATGGCATATGAAATTGTTGCTGACATAGACACAGAAGGCTGACTAAGAGTGGTTCCGGAAGTAAAAGAAAATAATCCTACAACTAGTTGCATTGCCAATAGTTCAAACAGGGAATGATTATAAGTCCGAAAACGCGAAACCAATTTAGAGTTCCGGTTCGAAGATCTGGTAATGCTGAAGAACAAAGGACCACGGCGCGGACCGACAGCGGCGCTAGAACTCTGGGGTTCACCCAGGTTCGGTTTTCATTAAAAAAATATGCCAAAAATATAAAATACATAGATAAATTTCTGAAAATTCAAATATACCAAAATAATACATGTATGACAATTAGAAACACCCTAAACATGGATTTAGAGGCAAATTAAAAACATTAATTATACATTATAATTAATCAGAATCGAATTTAAACGCAAATATGACGATAAATATGAATATATAGACTGATTAATGTCCTCTGAAGTACTGTTGTGAGTCATGGGGTTGTTTTTTGGAGATCCGGATATAAAATCCATCTTAAATTATTATTGTAGCAATCCGTTGTTGAAGAATAGAAGCACAGTAGTTCGATTCGATTGACTTTTGAAACTGTTATTTGGTTGTTTTTAGGGTTGTAAATTTCGGCTAAGGTGTGCCAAATTTGGGTTTCTCTATGCAATTAGGTTTTTTCTTTAATTATGTATACCACCCTTTTTAGGGTTAACTGTACTATTTATAGAGGCTAGCTAGAGTTAGAGTTAGGTTACTGTTTATATTAGGTTCAAACTATTATTATTAGGTTAATTATTTAATTTGTAGATTAATTAGTATGTGCTATAAAAATAAGTGGCAAATTGTTATTTTTGGTCCCTGGAATTATTAAAAAGAGCCTTCATGACCACTAAGTTTAGGTTTTGGGCAATTTCGTCTGTCAAATCTATAAATTGGCCTATAAACTTTTAAGGCATTGTAATCAATTCAATTTCTTAAACTTTTATTACAACCCCTTTGGATTTTTATGGGTTATTTGCGATAATTACGCTTCGGTCCTTCAATTTTGCCGCTACGCATCAATCTAATCCGCTTGAATTCTAACATGCGGATCACTAGCTCGTCACTCAGACGGGTCTTCGAAAATTATCATCATACGCTTCAATCCCTTATCACTTCTCTATCTGTCCGGAAAAGTTCATACTATATAATTTTTACAATGTGTACCAACGAGATGTATTTCAAATGATATAAGCGCTGGACAGCAAACTGCTAAGTTCGTGGGTTCAAATCCTCTCACAAGCGCTCCCCCTTCCTGATTATAAAAAAATTGTGAGCGAGTATATTAAAGCATAAATAATTACAGCGATAAAAAATAATATAATACTTATTATTAAATTATTTTTTATTTTATAATAAATAAATAATGAATATAAAATATAAATTGACGAGTTACGTGTGAAATAAGCGACACTGGATTATTCAATATAACAATTGAACGTTATACATTTTAAAAATAACATTGCATAAATCAAAAAAATTAATTATAATTATGATATTTTAAAAAAAAATTGTAAGGTAGTAATATTTAATGATGTTTTATGAAATTTGAAGAGTTTATATATATGTATGAAGTAAAACAATTTTTAAGATTTATATTACAACATAATTATATAAAGTGTAAACGGATAGGATTTTAAAAAAAATTATGGTTATAAAATATAAAAAAAATGTATATCAATAATATTTAAAAATTATTGGATATAATTTTTTTACTATTTAATTATCAAATCAGTTCATATTAAAATTAAATAATTTAAGTTGATATAAGTTGTAGATACAATGTAATTTTTTTAAACCAAGCAATAAATTTATTTGATTTTAGATTTGAGACACTTACATTTAAATTCAATAGAAAAAATTAATCTTTCTCAACTAATTCAGTTATTACATTGAATAACACTCCAAGAAAAAAAAATCAAACTAATATTTTATATATATATATATATTAAAAAAATTAAATTAGATAGTATTTATGAAAATATAAAATTACTAAATTCTACCCGCGTGTGAGCATCAACTTAGGTGCCGTTTGATTCAAGATTGAGAATGGGTTTCGGAATGGAAATCGGAATGGGAAGAAATGGGAATGGAATTGATAGTTGAGAAAATTAGTCCATATACTGGCTAAGGTCTTTTTAATTAGAAAAGTATGGGAGCAAAAATTCAAATTGACTTTTACGTTTTGCACTTTATTAATTTGATTTTTCAACTTTCCTTTTTAACAAATAAACTTTCAAAATAAAAAAAATACGGGTTACAGTTTAGGAAAAGAATCACAAGTAATTCTCTTGTACCTATTTCCAAATATGCTTCATAGATTCTTGCCTTATTTCTCGCCTTATTACCATGATCTGAATCTTACCTTTTCATTTTGAATTTAGGTTGACACAAAAATTAAAATGGCAAACCCTCCGCCAATGCAGACACCGTCGAGTTTTTGTTCTGCCGCAGTCGTCAACCACTATTTGTCTCAAGACCGCCTCCGCCGTAGTAAGCCCTCCGCCGCCATAAACCCTCCGCAATTGTCCACCATCGTCACAGCCCGTTCATAACAGCGTCTCCTTCTTCAGATCCGGTGACCCGCAATCTATCCCTCTATTCTTCTCTGACAGCAACATATTCTTCTTTAGATTCAGATCCGGCACCGCCTTGTTCGTACCGGCCATTTTCGTTTTTTTTTTTGCTTTGGTTTTTCCGTTTTCACAAAATCATAGATGGAGGATCTCTTGTCGCCATGATGAACAAATCAGAATCGGGGATCAGATCCGCGACGCAACAATAGTTTTTGATTTGTAATTTTATGACTTGATTTTTTTGTTGGTTAACCAATGGTGTACTAATGGTACATCAATAATTGGGATATTAGCAAGGATGTAAAAATAATGGTTAATTATTATAAGTCTAACTATATGTTTTCTAATGGTTGATTAATAGTTAACTAATTTTATATAATTTTTTATATAAAACATGAATATATATTGATATTTTTTTAATTACAGTTAACTAATATGTGATTAATAGTTAACTAACAGTTATTTTTATACGTATGATCTTAAAATAATTGAAATTTGATGTTCAGTTGTTTTTTTGTTATATTTGAATAATTTTTATATGTTTTCTAACGGTTAACTATTAGTTAACTATACTTGTGTTGGTTATCTAAAACATGTACTTATCATAATGTTAATTTTCTTTTTTTATTAGTTAAAGTTAACTAATAAGTGATTACTGGTTAACTGACAGTTAACTAATTTGGTATACTGTTAATTTTAGGATATATTATTGTTAGATTTATCTAAAAAGGATTTTATGATGTTAATAGTTTTTTTATTAAATTTAATTTATTAATGGTTAACTACATGTAAACTGACAGTATATCAGTTTTTTTTACAAATAAATGAATTTATATTGTGTATTCATATTTGTTGATTGTTTATGATGAGTTGATGAATTTTTTGTTTTGCTGGATTTTTTTTGTTTCTCAAATGCTTGTTGTTTTCATTTTTTTTAATGATTTTATTTTTTGGCCCTTTTGCCGTTTATGGCAGATAATTCAAATTGTCAGATATAAAATTGAAGGCTTTCATTATCATCAATGTCCACAGCTTGTTGATTTGGTTCCAACTGATATTTGATGTTTATTTCAGTTTCTCCGAATTTAACCTTTAATATACTGAAAATCAAAGCTTTAAGAGTTTCAAATTCCGCATCGTCTTTAACTAAAATGCCTTTGATCTTATAATTTGAGTAGTTTAGATGTTCATCCCATAATCCGTCATAGTAAACAAGAACCTTCAATGTTGTCATACCTGCTGTTATTTAAAAAAGAAATCATGTTAATAAATATTTAAGTTCACCTTTAGTTAACTATTAGTGCACTAATAGTTATTTCCAGAACTAAAAAATTTAGTTCATATCCTCTTTAATATTGCAACATTCAGAAAAGAATATGCATTCAATTGCATGAAAAATTAACTCTTTAATTACTATGAAATAATCCTGTAATTCACTCCATATAACACAATTTTTAAGATGTTTTATTAATTTTTGGTTGTTTGAATCACTAATGCTTTCGAATCATCACTGATTCGAATCATTAGTAAACACATAATTAACCAATTATAATTCAGCCTATTTGTACATGCAAATTTGTGTTTTAATTACAGAAACCACTTACCCGATTGAAATGCTGATTTTATGAATGTCTTTTATTGCTGCAAAACAAAATTTTCTGTCAAGCGGTTCGATTTTTTAATGTCTATTTTTGCTGGAAATTTGAAATATTGTCCACTGTTTGATGATTTTATATTTTCAAATCAGTTCATGTATTTGAAGAATCCTTTAATCTCCGTTTTTTATGGTATTTTATTAGCATTTAATTTAAGGATTCTAAAAAATTTGCAGTATCTTTCCATAACAGAAATCTTCCACAATGGTTGCTATAATTAAGCATTTAAAAAGATTCAGCATCTTTCCTTTCCACATCATCACCGTATTTCTTATATTAACTAAACCTATTTCTGCAATTTATAATATATTAATTAATGTTGTCAATTTTTTTTTTGATCACGGTATATTTCTAATTAAGTTTGCCTATGTTGGGTACTTATTAATTTTTCTCTTGATAGTTTTCATTTTTTGTTTGGTTCAAAGTGTAGGAATGGGAATGGAAATGAGTAAAGTTTAATAAAAAAATTATTTATTATTTATTAAATTATTTTTTTATTTTTTTAAATATTTTTTTATATAAAAAAAATTATATTTTTAAAATCGAATATTTTAAAAAAAAATTATTTTAAAAAATAAAAAATAAAAAAATATTTTTTTTATTTTAAGCATATTTTTTAAAATTTAAATTTTTTTTTTAATAATTATATATTTATTATTTATTATTAAAATATTTTATTAAATTTTGATTCCCATTCCTAAAAGTTCATTCCCATGGGATAAGGGGGCAATGGGTGATTCCCATTGAAGGGGTAATCACATTCCCATTACCTAGTGTAATTTGACAAAACAAATACAAACAATGAAAATCATTCCCGTTTCCATTCCCCTCTTTTTTTGGCGAACCAAACGGCCCCTTAGTATTTTTTTTAAGAAAAGACTTAGTAGTTATTAATTACTAAATTTTACTATAACTCTGACTAGGAAAATTTGGAATTTTCATAGTTACTCATGACCACACAAACTCATTCCACCATCAAAGAAGCCAAAGAAGTCTTTGATTCTGCGGATGGCAAACACCGAGACACAAACAAAGAGGAAGTCTTTGTTTCTGCTGCATATTTAAATGCCCCAAAATTACAACAATAACAAACATAAGCTAAAGCTACCACATTTAAATGAACAATCAAAAATCACTGCAAATAAATTACGGCTCTGAGGGGAAGATTTGGTGTATTGCTTTATACCCATTCTTTAAAAAAGATAAAAATATATGTATCGTTCGCTTGCGACTATACAAGAGCTGTCTGTCTATTTGGCCTTTAATCTCTACAGAGTCAATGTCTCAGCAGCAGAGGAACAGTGTTGTACCTGAGAGCACAGATTTGGATTCTTTTAAAAATCCTTCCTCTTTTGTCTCAATTCGTTCAGCTCCATCTCGATCTCAGAATCGAGAAAACTGGTCACCGCTGTTCTACCAGGGGGAAGCTCTCCTTTCTGTTAAGCACCGCAAAGTAAAGAAAAAATTCAAGACAACTACAACTAATAAAAGAAGAATGAACAAAGAAGAATGAACCAAAGCTTTAAACTATGATTATGCATAAAGAAAAAGGAAGCAGTCAATTCTCAAATGGTATTAACATATATGATGATTGCTATGTTGCATGGAAATGAAAAACGCCGAAATGGAAAAAGGAAAACACCATTTGTTACCCAAAAAAAAGGTTATAAAAATAAAGATTCAGAGTTCTAGAAGTGTTTCCGAAATGGAATCGAAAGCCTAAATGTAAGACCGGTAAGTTTCCCCGCAACATGAACTGTTAGTATCTGAATAAAGTCAGATTAACATGTATTTTCAAACTTCATGCATTAGAAACCGTTTATATCAACAAACAAAGTGCTTCAAACTCCCCTTCTTAATGCCAGCAATAACTCATATAATAGGTGTATATGAATAGTTAATAAGTTATGAAAAAAAGGGTCAGTCAGCTGATACCCAAAGCGAATTTTTTTGAATGTTAAACCCACAACTAAACCCAAGGAAGCATGTAACACAGTATCTACTTCTTATTCTTCTAGCATCATCCACGTCTATTATTAGCCAGGAATGGACATAGTAGTCTCATCAATACATGATGATTTATGATCAACAAATTCTGGTCCTGTTCTATTGTCGGAGCTACTGAGAAAAAAATTAGCAGTAAAAGAATGAGAAAATTAAAAAAAAAACCTTAGAAAGCTAAAGCTATACAGACTCAGAAAAAAGATGGGGTCAGTTGCTATTTCAGTGAAGTCCTAAACCTACCAATACCATCAAAGGAAGTTAGTCGATACAGAAAGATGAATCTGAGCTCCATATATAGTCATATGTATAACAGTAAGCTGTTGTCACACTTTCTGAAAGAAAAAAAATATTGCAAAAGGGTGCAATTTCTACTCAAAATTTGTCAAGTTCGGTAACCTTTCAGGTTTAAGCTCCAATCATTAGTAATAGGAAAACTTTCAAACTCTAAAAATGAGGAAAGAGAAAATAGACTATTAAACTTGTTAATAGATATGAAGCAAATCTATGATTTACAAATATACGTATAGAAATTTAGGATGTATCCCCATTAAACACCTCAATGAGTATAATACAATTCTCAGCAAGAAAGCTTTACTCTCTTTGAATTCTCACTATCATCAAGCAACAGCAGCAAATCATCCTAAATTCCAAAAAATTCCCTCCAAGCTCTCACGACACACCCTAGTTGATCTCTGCACTATGATCGACAAAATAGCAGCAGATAGTTCTTCGGAGTTTAATGTCCTATACATTTTGATTTCTTTTTTCCTTTAACGTAAATTGAGGCTTCTATACTTACAGAACTCATCAAACTTCAGCAATGTTTTTGGGGGGAAGGTAGTAGCTTATGGCAACTAAATTTTCTAACATAATAAGATGTTTAATATGTACCTTTGAGCTACCAGAAAGTTCCTTCTTCAGATTGTCAAGATCATCATCAACTGATGTACCCTCGAGTAATGCAAACTGCAAAAAAATAAGAAGCATGCAAATTGTGAGGATTAAGAATGAATTATGAATGCAAGTTCAAGCGCATTGTTCGATGTAAGAAATCTGATTGATAGCAAGTTGATTGGAAATACTGATATAAAACCACAATTTGATTAAGTCAGATGTTACTAGGAATAGTTTAGAAGGATTAGTGGGGTTAGCATCAAATCATCGATTATCAAATTACATTAAATCTCTAATGTATAGAGAAGGCTGCAGGCTTGGGAAACAGTAAGCTGCCAAGCCCACAACTTTCAAAGTTGACAATATAACATAATGGTTTTGATAGTCTACAAACCCAGAGATACATTATGCCGTGAAATAATGACACAAGCCAAAAGACAAAACCATTCTTGTTGAATGCTACAATTGTATGGAGATCACAATAGGAGCAATCGTGTGGATTCGAAGGGAAGGAGAGGGGCAATCAGAGTCTCAATACCTGACCGCCTAAAACAATGCAAATATTATTCTAGTAAATTAATAACATGTGATTCTAAAGAACAGAAAATCAACACCATAATCTCTAAATACTACACCTAATTGAAAAATTTATGGGGACACTTCTTTCCTGACCGCAAATATCTTTACTGATGTGGACGAATCAAGTTAGTAATGAAGAATTAAAGACAATGATTCTTCTTTAGTGACGAAGTAGTTATTTTATCTATTGTTGGTAAGTAACAAGAAGCTCGAACACGAATATCAAAGGTATAGTGTGTGACCCTCAAATGCAAACATGACTACCATACAACATGAAAATTAGATGCTATTAGTACATGAACAGAAAGAGCATGAATACAACATCTCCTTCCACATCTATAATTGTCCACCAAGAAAAATCTAGAGTGACATTTTGAAAAAAAAAATATATGAGTGTAATCATTTATTTTTCATGTAGATGATATTTTCATGTTAGTTATATAACCCAGATAAAGGATAATGTAGATCTGTGGTAAAACTGAGAAAGATAGATTAATAGAAGAACCACCGAAAATCAAAATAGTAAAGGGGAAGGCATAGATACCTTCCCATCAAGCTCATTTGTAGATAGCTGGCCAAGAGCTTCTGCTTCTGATTCCATAGCCATAACTGTTAAGATAATTATAACAATTAATCAATTCATCTCCCATTCAGTGCTGATTATTTCGCCATCATGTAAAAATATAGAACAACCGTGTGTCCATTAGGCATTGCCTTGCAGCTGCTGTTCAAAAAAAGCGAGCTCCTATTTATAGTTATAAAAAGCAACTAAAACTTACTTTAAGGTGTTCTTGGCATGTTTAGGACATAGGAACTCTCAAACAGTCAAAAAGCAATTTTAATTTTCAAATTTCCTTTTGCAAAAGCATCTAACATAGATTCAAAAATGTGCCTAATATGACAAGCAAAAGTCCCCTATATAGTAACAAAAATGGAACACTGTTAAGAGATATCCGTGAAGGCAGATGAACCTAGCAATTTTAGCAGTAAATTGTTCGATTTAGATGACTGAAGATTCACAAACACAAGAAATGGCAATGCACCAGCATAATAAAGACATAATCAAGCACGTAAGAGACCAAGGTGCAACATTTGGTATAATAGATGAGAAAAACAACTAATTTGTGCACTAATGTACATCTTAAGCTTCTATATACAGGATATAGAAGTTGTAATCTGGTACTAACCATTGTGCCTGACTGGGGATATTATTAAAAGAATGTAGAAAAGAGAGGCTCAAGTAACCAAAGAAAGAAAACAGCTAGCAACAGTAATAATATTGCTTATTAAGTCTAAAGGCAATGGTAACGCTGATTCACTAGAGAGATAGTCGATCCTAACTAAAATAGGAATAAGGCTTCTTTGAACTGACTAGGAGTGGAGAGAAGAGAGAAGAATATCATCATGTAAAACAACTGATTAACAAAGCAGTTAATAGTACAATAATTTACTATAGAATAATTCAGGCTTGTGAAACATCTCTTTTACTCGTGGGATTACATCAGGTACAGAATCTGAATATACACACTACCTTTCCATATATTAACCGTATTACACCAAAACCAATCAACAAAAATAAAAGAAGCTTTGCATTAAAAAGATCTGAACTTTTCCATGGAAAATGAACTAAACATCATAGACTGTGGAATAGGCAATAGCACATGAATGCACAAACAGTCGGGGATAATAAAATGGAAGACATACCAACAGAGGCTTCATATGTGAGATAAAAAATTGATTCAGATCGCTTACCTTTCTCTTCCATCTTTTCAAAGGCTGCAAGAGCATTACTTGTATTGACATTACCCAGCATCTCATTCACTTTAGTTTGAGTTCTAAAGCAACAAACAAGGGGTCATTGACAGGAAAATAGAGATGATATGCAAAAAAACAAAAAGGGGGAAAAGGTGAATTTTCAACAAGAAATGGTTGCAGAGACAAACTTTGCAGATTGAGCACGTGCTTTCAGAGTATCTTTCTTAGACTTTGCCTCTTGCATCTTGCTCTCCAGAAGCTACGCACAATGAAACCACAATCATTAAATGATCTAGTTAAATAGTCCAAAGTATTTTACATGCTTGAAAAAAAAAAAGTCTGTTGAAGTAGCCAGCTAGCAACCTAAAAAGGAAAATTATCAATTTTCAGTCTTTGGACCCAGATAGAACATATAGTGGAGCAGATCTCTATAACCTATGATGTTTGTATTGCTTCTGCAGAATAAGAGAAAAAGTGCTTTGCTTGCATACATTACTTAACGTTTTCCCCTTTCCATAATGATAAAACATTAAAGCCCCTGATATTATCCATCTGTTCCTGGATTATGCTGATTTTACAATGGACAACCTTAATTCAAGTAATCAGCATCTATCCATTCACCTACTAAAAAGAAAGAAATATGAAAATCTCCGATGATAGTTTTTCCTTTCTTCCTTTTATTCAAACTATACCTGACATTGATACATTCAATTTCCTGTATCTCATATGGCAGCAAAAAAAGGACAGACCATTTCTAGGACAAAGAAATGGTTTCAAAGCAGGCTTAAACAGCAGAAATACACTTTAATTCACAATAAGATGTCGGAAATAAAAGAATTAGCATACCCGTGTGTTAGAGACAAGATTATCAACAACAGTTCTTTGTTGATCAAGTTGAGCTTTCAAGGACGTAGCATTTTCCTGCAACAATGGAAATAGAACCATGAACTTTTACAAAACTCTATTTACAACTATGATGCCTCTGGCCCAGCTTTAAACATCCCCATGCATTTCTAGCTCTGTAGTCACATTATATTGTATCTCAATCAGAAAGCAAACATACACATAAATAACATGTTCAATAGTTGTCATTTTCAAGGTAGGGCATCAAGTTAAGAGGAATAGTTCTACAGCACAGGATGTACATCTAATTAACTATCCAATCATGCATACTTACTTCAACTAGTTTACAATTCTCCCATTAGAAAGTTATGTTAAATAGAAGCTCCTTGGCAAAGTAGCCAGGTTCATTCCAGCTTCTCCTATTTCTACTCTCATTAAGAGCTCTGCCTACTTGTTGAGAATGCAGGATAGAAGTATAAGTAGCTATGCACGCACTAAAGACTAGGAGTCTAGAACATAGAATTTTATTTGTTAATATGATCTGTCTGTAAATGAAACGGATAAGTTTCTTCACTGCAACCAGAATGAGTAAAATTCAGCCGCATTTTCATGGACATTGAAATGTAAATACACTAGGAGTAAGAAGATGAGCAAGGGACCTATTTATATAAGCTACAAAGTTACAAACCCACCATAGAAAAATCAATTCTACTAGATTACATATTCAAACATATTAATCTATGGATATGCATCAACTATAAATCTTTCAGGAAGATGCCAACTTACAGCATATGATTTACGTCTCTTAAGTGCTTCACGTGCAAGATCTTCTTCTCCTTTTTTAAGAGCAAGTTGTGCCTTACGATACCTACATGGTATTTAGCAGTGAAATATTATTCACTGCTACAATGCTACACTTAGAATAACTATACACTTGTGAACTGAACGTGATAAATCCAATGAAACGCCTGAGCTTGGCTCAGTTGGTACACTTGTAAGCAACTACAGAGGAAACAATACATTCAATGCCTAGGCCTTTTGCTTAGTAACCAGAAGAATTAAGAAAGAAAATTAAGTCAGAATGAGTTTGTTTTACCAATCTTCAGAAGCTTGTTCTGCAGCTTTATATTTATTCTCCAGACGCTTTTGAGATGCCAAAACCTAAATTACACATAAAGCAATAATTAAAGAGTATCAAGTTATATATTAGCAAGGTATATGAAAATGGAGGCCATAGAGTTTTTATTTACTCAGTTTCATGTCATTCCCATTTGAATGCTATATGAAAGGAAAAAAAATTAGGTGTGCAATAAGAGAATAAAAGATCGGGATGCTTACTTGCGCTGTGGCCTGGCGCATTTTTGTCAAGTCATCATTCATTTCAAGCACCGTTTGATCTAGAATTTTCTCTGGGTCTTCAAAACCAGTCAAGATTGCATTTGCATATGACTGTAAATAGGAGAGACAAATCAAGGAAGAAAAATGCATTCACTCACTAGACTGCCATTTCAAAAATATGAAATGCAGATGAACACTTCCCAGAATCTGACCTTGATAACTCTGGAAAACCGATCAAAAAGGTTCATACGGGTGCCAAGGCCACCTCCTTGTCCAAAACAGTTGGACCTACCAGTAGGATTATTTCTTATCTTTACTCTTAAGGCATTAACTGCAAACAAAATTACATGTCACTGAAGCTATCAATTAACATTCAAAGGAACATGCAAGTAAAGTGGCATTGTGTCAAACACCTACAAAATGCAAGTAGAGTGGCATTGCGTCGAACGCCTACAATATGTATATAAGATACTGAAACGTTTCTTCCCAGAAAACAATAAGGATACTGACACTTTGTAAGATGAACCAAATTAAAGGCTAATAAACACTTCAATTTAACAATTAACCTCAGAATACTATCAACTGTAAAGGTTTATGCTTCAGTTAATGGCAGTTTTCCACATAAAATTAAGACAATAATTGCATGAAATTCAGCTCTAATGAAACCAAACGTCAATACAAAAATACAAAACAAATTAAAACCTGAATATGAAAACAGCAAAACTATAAAATTTAAGAGATACCCAAGAAAATACCTCCGCCACTGAAAAAGGAAGTAGTGAGACGCGGTGGCTTAACCATACAGAGAGTATTACTAGTTGAAGAAGAAGTGGAGGCGTGTGGCGGTGGCTGCCATGGCAAGGTTAATCCGGTCATTAATTGGGATTTCATAGCCATTCTTATTAATAATTTTAATTGCTGATCTTCACACAAGAAGAAAATATATTCTCTGGATAGAAGAGTGGAGTCTGTATTACAAATTTCCAATCACTTGATTTTTTTTTTTGTAATAGTTTGTTATTCTTATTATTTAACGGGCCGGATCAATATGGTCAACTGGACTCAGATTGGTGCCTATATTTCCTTTACTATTTAGGAAAGATGTAAAAATGTCATGAATTTTAAACTATGCTTTTTTCCATTTTTTTTTATTTTATTCAGCGATTTTTATTTTTTTTTTGTAAACAAAAAAATATAAAAATAAAAATTTATTTTTATGAATAAATAAAAAATAATTCAGATAGTTTTTATAGTTTTTTTTTTTGAATTTGCTATATGTATTTAATTTTTGAATATATCTTTACTATATTCCTTTTTTATTCTCTTTTTTTTCTTCAATTAAGTTTCTTTCTTTTTTCAGTTTTTGGTACAGAAAAGGAAAAAACCTTAAATACAATTATATTTCGGTATTAATTGCACTTCACTTTCATATACTTTTTCTTGTCACATATAGCTTCATTGTTCTTCCTAATTAATCATTTAACTTTTTCTTCTTCCAAAATTTTTTCCTTTTTAATAATATTCTAATTTTATTATTATATTTTTTAGGGTTGAGATTCTATAAAATGTTTGATGGCTAAATTTTTATTGCAAACAACCTTTTTTTCTTTTTTCAATTGAAATATATGTTTCGGTTTTATTTATCTAATTATTATAAAAATATTCTTTATTTTTAAAATGACAATTCAATAGAAGTGAATTAGTAACAGTATTGATTTTTTTCCTCAGTGACTCAAAAAATTTAAATATTTACTGTTTTTATCAACTCTAACTAAACCTTATATTTTATTGACTACAACCTAATTTGTAATTTTTTATTTCAACTGTAAAAGAAGTTCTCATTAAATATAATTTTGTTGATTCGGAAGTCATCGAGTAATGGCTTATTGAAAACAATTCCAATCAATTAAATCAAAAATAAAGTAAATATTATATAATACAACCGTTCAATACTTGTCATATGTGTAAAATTTAATTAAGTTAATTGAGCGGACTTGACTACAAATCCTAAAATTTAATTAGAACTAATAAAAGTTCAAACATTTGAAACTTTTTGAATCATTATGTCTTTTTTTACTGTAGAAAATATCAATTGATATGTTTGTTAATAGTCCATAAGTTTAAAATTTTCATTCTTTCAAATTTAATTTATCCTTTTTTAATCTAAATGTTGAAGTAATATAGCTGCAATTTTATATTAAGGTCTTTAATGAATATATTTTTAATAAGGGGCGATAAAGTCCTTTAAAACTAAAAAGTATGAAAGTAGAGTGCAAGAAATCCCATGCATATCATGCAACAACCAATTAAGTAAGGTCGGCGGAGAACTATTGTGCACAATAAATCGACCATCACTACAATATGGTTCACAATAACATCCCACTCCCATTGTATGAGAGCCTTGATGGCGCCAATAACGTTAGAATGATGAGATGCTACATCCTAATTCTTTTTATTTTCCCTCTATCCTTTTTAGTCTAATTCCTCATTTCCTTATGAAAATTCTTTTTATTTTCCCTCTATCCTTTTTAGTCTAATTCCTCATTTCCTTGTTTTCATACTATCACCAAATTTCCATTTTTTGTTATTGTAATCAGTGTTTTAAAAATCGAACTCGTGATCGAACCGGTGAGGCCACCGGTTTTAGGTTCAACCGGTTAAACTGGTTTAATGAAAGATTTAACCGGTTTAATAAATTTTAAAAAAAATTAGTTTGCCGGTTTTTTAGCAGTTCAATCCGGTCTGATCCAATTTTTCACTCGGTTTTTTACCGGTTCAATCCGGTCTAACCCGGTTCAACCCGATCCAACAAAAAAATCCGATTTTTTTCAAGTTTCAGACGGACCACTGACCGGTTCACAGTTTAACCGGTCCGACCAGCCGGTTCGATCCGGTTTTCAAAACACTAGTTGTAATATGGATACCCAACTTAACTTCAGCTAGATCCATACTATCGCCTCAACCTCAACACTCCGACTCCGACTACAAAAACTAATAATGGAGTCAATAATCCCTCCCTGAGCCAAATGCTTGGCTGTCATAGCTAACAGCTTATATGTACTGATACCTAAAATCTCTACACAAAAGGCATGCAGTTGAAGTCTACTTGGCTCACCTGAAATCATATTTCAGCCATGTATGTCAATTTATTTCACTAAATATTTTTAACAAAAATATTTCAACAAATATATAATAAAATATTTCAGCAAATATATTTAACAAAATATTCCACCTGAAAACCATATCTCTGTCAACTGGAATACAGAGAATTTGCCACACATCATACAGTGTAATAATTATCTCCCCGAGTGGCAGGTGAAATGAGTTAGTATCAAGCTGACATCGCGATCCACAAATGTAGAAAGGAGCGAAATATTCAAATGATCAAATATAGTCTCTAGGAGATGTGCCAAATGAGTCCCATCTATCAGCTCTTTGACCTCGTCTGAGGTCCTCAAATACCAGTCTTTCAACTTCTGACAAGCTGCATATCTACTCTGGCTTCAGAACGCCTCTCTGCTTCTTTATCCATATCTCATCAGCGACATCGGAGGAAACTTGAAATAACATTGTCGTCCTGGAGTCCACCTGGCACTTGCCCACTAACAGTCCAAACATCATCATCTGTCCTAATTCGTCTGCTCAACCCTGAAATTATGATTACAAAAAATTTGAATTTTTTTATCAATATTGTTAAATTAATACAATAGCTGAATTATATTTATCTGATGACGATTCACCAATGAACCGCCCATCTCTCCCCTTCCACCGTCGAGAAGCGTAGACTGGTCCTGAAGTCTCGTCCTCTAAACTACAAAAATCATTATCCTCTATCTGAGTCAGCAGGAGTCTGCGTCTGCTGTCTCTGTCGTCGGGCTGAGGCGTTCACATTACACGATCAAACATGTTTACTGACCCCTCAATAACCAGATCTAAAATAGTCTTTCCTCTACCACTTCAACCAGGTCTGCTTTCCTACAATTATCAATTTAAATTAATATTAATTAAATTACACTAATTAAATTAAACCAATAAAATTAAATTAAGTATATAAATAATAAAATAAAATTAACTAAAGGATTATAATCCTAAACTCTAAATAATAATACTTAAATTTGATAAATAATAATGGGCTAATAATCACCCACAGACCCTGACTTTAGGGGTATGTTACGCTAAACTCCCTGATCAAAAAAAACCTGTCGTAAACCTCCTAAACTTTACCTAATGATCAGCTAAACCCCTTTTACCCTAAAACCGTCCCAAAAAACCGCCCCAAGCCCTTTATTTTCTCAAAAATACCTAAAATACCCCTAAGGTCATAACAAAAACCAAACCAACCTAATCTAACCAAATCTAAAGTCATTATCTAATCAAATCAGACATAAACCATCCAAATCATACTTAAATCACCAATCAACTCAATTAAATCAAACCATCCAACCGAAAATTTCCACCCGCCGCCGCCGGTTTTTTCCGGCCACCACCGTCCATTGCCGCAAAAAAAAATTATCCAAATAAAAACTCATTTAATTTTAAAAAATAAATAAAGAATTATTTTTAATTTAAATAAAAAAATAATTTTTTTTTAAATTAATTTAAACCCACCACGGTGGGTCTGCTATCTGCAGCAGACCCACCGCCCGGCGGGTCTGCTCTGTGAAGCAGACCCACCGCCCGGCGGGTCTGCTCTGTGAAGCAGACCCACCGCCCGGCGGGTCTGCTCTGTGAAGCAGACCCACCGCCCGGCGGGTCTGCTCTGTGAAGCAGACCCACCGCCCGGCGGGTCTGCTGCAGATAGCAGACCCACCGCCCGGCGGGTCTGCTGCAGATAGCAGACCCGCCGCGGGTCTGCTGCAAATAGCGGACCCGCGGTGCGTCTGCTCTTTGCAACAGACCCACGCTGGTGGGTTTGCTTCACAGAGCAGACCCACCAGCCGGTGGGTCTGCTGCAGATAGATTTCGATATTGTTATTGCAAATTGTTATATTCGTTCGTCGGGATTGAATGAGTTTGAGAGAATTTGGATATGAGTATTTGAATTTTGAAATAGGTTAAAGGGTATTTAGGTAAAAATATGGGCGGTATTTAGTAGTTCAATTTTTTATTTGCCTATCCGGTTTCCAAGGTTTCACCCAGACTAATCCGGAATCGACCCTCGTCGCGCATCTGACATGGTGGGTGAGTCTGCCAGTGTGGATTTTCTGCATTCGCAAGGCTCGGATCTGAGACCTTGCTTAAGCGATATCAAGCCGCTTATCACTTGAATCAACCCCCGTTGATCATTCCTCTTTTTTTTTAACAGGTATAGATACGACACCATTATAGTATAAGCTATATATATATACACTATCATTTATAAATATATGCAAATTTAAACGCCATTCACGCCACCCACACTGTTTATGTTGAATGAATCGCCTCTCCGAGCTCGCCAACATGGCAGAACGATGCCGCAATCACTGTTTTTAGTGCTTCTGATTCTTTGAGTCTTCCTCCAAATATTCTTCAATGAAGTTTAATTTCTTCCCCTTCTTGTCCATATAAGGGTTTAAAACTAAATTTCATGCTTCACTCCTTAACTAATTGAACTAGGAGATAATTGATATATTATTCCATTTCTCTAAACAATAAGCTCTCCTTTATGACTAGTATTTTTTTTTTACTGCTTATTTGACACCTCTTTATTGTTGTACACGGAATTTTCCTCTTACTTCATTTATAAATTCTTGTTAGATGTCAATGTCACTATCAAACAAGAGTTACTATACAATCCTCTATAACTTCATTCCCCAAATTGCTAAGTAGTTTCCAAAAAAAGCAACTTTTCGGTTTGCAATTTTTAGGTAATAGATAGAATTGGCTTTATTTGGGTTCTTAGACCATGTGTTTGCACAGTGGCAAACTATCCAACAACCCATTATAAAGGCTGTGAATAAAAAGATTAGGTTATTTCCTTCTATTTACCACAATTCAAGAGACTAATGGGGTGAAAAGAAAGTGTTTTTATTTTATATGGGCTATTAGTCTATTATGACATTCCAACTTAGGATCCCCTATAATCAAAATCTCTGAATATTTAAAAATCGACCGCTAAACTTTTTAAATTTTAACTAATGATCAACTAAATTCCTTTTGGTATAAATTGATTAAAATACCCTTCAAATTTATAAGTTAATACAAATAAATCAGACAACCTCAATCTAACCAAACCTAAAATTACTCACTCAATCAAACTAAACTTAAAATCACTCAATCAAACCAAATATAATCCAACCAAATCAAAAAGTAAAAAATTAAATAAATAATTATTTTTAATTTAAATAATTTAAATAAAAAGATAACTTTTTTTAATTAACTGGTGAACAGACCCACGGTGGTGGGTCTCTTCACCAAAGAGCAGACCCATGGTAGTGGGTTTATTCACCAAAGAGCAGACCCATCCGTTACAGACCCATCGTGGTGGGTCTGTTCCTCGGTGAGTACACCCATCACGGTGGGTCTGTTCACCAGATTAATTTAAAAAATTATTTAAATTATTTAAATTAAAAATAATTATTTATTTAATTTTTTAAAAAATTAAAAGATTTGTATTTATTATTTGGATAAAAAAAATTCCAGCGATAGACGGTGGTTGCCGGGAAAACTGGCGGCGGCAGGTGGCGGTGTTTTTGTTGAGTGGTCTGATTTAATTGAGTTGATTGGTGATTTAGATATGATTTAATTGAATGGATGGATTATGTTGGATTTGGTTGGGTGGATGACTTTAGATTTGATTAGATTGGGTTGGTCTGGTTTTTGTTATTGACTTTAGGGGTATTTTGGACATTTTTGAGAAAATAAAGGATTTGGGGCGGTTTTGGGACAAAAGGGATTTAGTTGATCATTAGTTAAAGTTTAGGGGATTTAGCGGCCAATTTTAAAGTTCATGGGGTATGAAGATAGGGGGGCCTAAGTTGGAGAGTTATAGCTGATTAATAATGTTAGTTCAGTTTTTAAGTTCTCATTTTATTTATTTTTATGTTGCATATAAATTGGCCAAATTTTTTTTTAAAAAAAATTATCTAATTTTTTTAATTTATATTTTTGTTTAGGAGCCGTTTGGTTGAACGTTAGGAATCGTAATAGAAATGGAAATGGAAATGGAATAGGAATGAAAAGGAATGAGAATGATTGTTTCCATATTTTATTTAATTCAATAAATTAGTGTAGAAATAAAAATGGATAAGAGTGTATAATTATTTTTCAAATATTATTTATCATTATAAATTTTTATTATTTTTACATAAAAAATATTTTTTATTTTAAAAATTATTTTAGATAATATTTTCCATTTTTTTTAAAAATATTTTTTGTTTTATAAAAATATTTTGTAAATATTTAAAAATATACTTTTTAATAATTTTATATTATTATCTATTATTAAAACATTAGTTAAATTTTAATTCTATGAAAATGAAAAGTTCACTTCCATAGGTGTAGGAGGGCGATTCTCATTAAAGATTTAATCTCATTTCCATTACATTATTAGTGATTTTAGATAAAAAAAACAAAAAATAGGAATCGTCCAGTTTCATTTTCATTTTTCCCTTCTTTTTGCCAACCTAACGGTCTTTTAGCCTTTTTATTTAATTTATCACTACAAGAAAAGAGTGTTTTAGTAACGACGAATATCGTTATTAAAAGTCAAAATATGGTTGTTAAAAAATTTTAACGACGACAAATTTGGTTGTGCGTGTTAGCGTAATGTTATCTTTTTCACAACGACTTTTATCAAGTATATGGCTGTGATGAACCATAGCTTTTAATAACGATCAAAATATAGTTGTGTAAAATAAAACTTGGTAAGAAGTCATGTCGTTGTTAAAAGTGAACTTATTGCAACGACAATAAATAAAATTTTATTTATTAAAGTTTTTTGTCATTGTAAAAAGCACTTATTAGTAACGACAAATAACGTTACTAATAGTTTTATAAAAAGTTTGGCTGTCAAAAGTAACTAACACAACCGCTTAAGTTGTTATGAATGATTTGTAACAACCACGAAAACTATACATTGATTGTTTTTACAACTAATTTTTTTGTTACAAAAAATTTTAGCAACCATCATCAAATTGTATTAAATTCTTTAGTAACCACCAAAAGCCTAGTTTTCAATGATATTATCATTGCCAAAAATTTAACAATAAAAGATTACCTATAATAAATAATCACACACAGATATAAATTTAATATAAATAATTATAGCTTTGATAAACTTAAAAGATTAGATAAACTATCTAACCACTGTTGATATAATTTTTGCTGTAACATAACAAAAAAAAGCAAAAAATTGTCCAACTAGAATGCTAATGAAAAATTAAACAATATAATGTAGCTCCGTACAACCATTTGTGATGTAGATGACATTATTCCTCCTGCATTTAAAACACAAATTTATTAGTAACTAAGTATTAAAAATAAGATTATAACAGAAGCTAATGAGTCGCTAAACTAATTCATATTATTAAACAATAGTATAAATGATACATACCTCTAGTAAAGTATCATCTAACACTGGTGCAGTGTAATTTGAGAAATTCAAAGGATTCTGTTTCAAAATATCTTGCATCTCTTTCAAAATTTGATTTCAAATTTTTGTCTCAAATTCTTTCTCACGTTGTTTCTGTTGTTCATGTTCATTGTCAAATTGATCTTGAAGTTCTTGCAACTGTTGCTCCAATTCTAGAATTCTTTGTTGTTGCTTTTCATTTTGGCAAGCGTTTTTTCTAAAACCTTTCTTTCCATATCCAAAACCTCTTCTATAACCTGACCGTACTCCCATAACTTGATTAAAATATGCACATTTTAAAATATGCACATTTCTTTCCATGTTACCTTTATTAAAATATGCACATTTTAAAATGGCATTAGAGAAGTCGTTATAAAAACTGCATTTTTAATAACGACTTTAATATACGTTGTGTTAGAGCCATTAAAAAAAATACTTTTAATAATGATAATTTTTACGGTTGTGAAAAATGTATGTTTAGAAACGATATTAAAAAAATCGTTATGAAAAATATATTTTAAGTAACGATTATAATAGGCGTTATGATAGCTCGTTACTAAAAACAACTTTTACTAATGGTATTTTTTGTCGTCGTGAAAAAAATATATTTAGAAACGCCAATAGAAAAGTCGTTATAATAGATATATTTTTTACAACGACTTTAACGAACGTTGCGATAGAGCATTACTAAAACTCAGTTTTCTTGTAGTGTATTTTGAATTTCTGAAATAAATTTGATGGAAAGAGAAAGAGTGTGCATTACATTTACTGTGACACACACGTGAGATCAAACTTAAATGTTTATCTAATTTGATATGTTTGCAAAACGAATCATATCATTAAACTTTGAGGGATCAAAAAATAAAAAGTATAAATAAGAGTGCATCTTGCATAAAAACAATTCAAACGATATAATAGATAAATAAATAAAAGGGTTAATTACTATTGCTTTCATGAGGTTTAGTTCGGAATACTACTTTTCTCGTGATTTCTGAGTTTTATATTTCAGCTAACTAAAACCCCTTTATGGAGAGGGGTATTAGTTAAGAAAAATACAAAATGTCATGGGATAAACAAATGATTTTTTAAAATTTATGGGGGAAATAGTATTTCGGATCGAACCTTATGTGAATAATAATAATCAACCTTAAATAAAAATTTAAAAAATAGGTGTTTTTTATCATTTACTAAGTGAAAATTTGTCATTATTTAACGGAAATTGAGCGAAACACTCACAATTTACTGCCATAAGAGGATCCATCAAATAGAAAATGAATAGTAAACGGATCTATTGAATAATAAATATTAGAAAAGGACCAAATGAACAAAGTTTTAAAAGTATATAGTGTATCTTCTTCTCAAATACTCAAACGAGTTTGTCAATTTAGGCAAAATATGTGGAAAAGCCCTTAAACTTATATTAAAATAAAACTTATTCCCTCGAGTTTAATATTGGTTCATAAAAGCTCTTGAAGTGCATAAAAGTGGAAGTTGATTCCTTAATGCAACAAATAACGTTATAAACAATAAGAATGGCCTCAAACTTAACATTTAAAAACAATTAACAATGTTAAGATTGCTAATAAGTAAATGATGGTACATGTACTTGGCTATTTCATTTTGCACATTGATACAGCAATCGTTACTAACAGTCGTGGAATATAGAACAATTTAAAAAAAAGTATTAGTCATAAAAGGAGGTAGAAAAAAAAAGATTGCGAGGATTAAAAGAGATAAAAATAATTTATTAGAGGCAACCGATAGTAAGAAAAATGAAAGTCAATCGTTACTAACACTGGTGGCATAAAAGAAAAATGAAACATAATTTATTAAGGGTAATCTGAAAAAAATTATACGTCTATAAAATTTATTTTATTTGGCGTATTTAACATTGTGCCACACCAACTCCAGTTAATTGCTTTTTTTTTTTCTATTTTATGAGGTTAAAACTTAAAAGAATTTCATTTCTGTCTTCATAGCGATTCAAATTCATGAGCGATCTGTTTTTAGGTAAACGTTCGTACCGCCTAAGCTAACTCATCTCCACTAACACCAGCTAACCACAATAATAATTCCATTTTAATTAGTATGTGGCTTTTAATCTATTCTGATTCATCAAAAAAATAATTAGCATAAACTTATTTAATATTATCAATTATAACATACTGTTGGTCCAGCCTTAATGAAATGGATTTTGACAGTTACATAAACATAGATAGTACACTCCTATTTTCATTACCACATTGACTCAACCATTACTAACATTATTAGTACAAACTCACCCTCAATTCCAACATTAACAACAACAAAAATAATGAAACTAATTTAATCTCTTTGGCACCACCTCCATTTTTCTATAAAATGCTATTGATATTGTTGGTTACTGACACATCTAGCACTATCAATATTTTTTTAGCTAAAATAAATAGTTTCAACCCTAAATTAATTTTTAGTTAGCCATTAGCTAAATGAATAGTTTCACCCCTAAATGTTTATATGAATACATTCAAAACCACATAATTATTATTGTGAATTGATGCATCCTTTAACTCTTAATTTGTGAATTTTGTTATACTTTTATACTTTATCTATACTAATTATAAAAGTACTGATATGAATGGACATACACATTTCTCCTTTTTAATTTTTAAATATTCACTTGATTAAATTAAAACAATTATAATAATTTTCATATTAATTAAAAACTAAATTGAGAGTGCAAAATTATTTATGTAATTTTATATATTATTAATAAAAATGAATAGGAGTTAATATATATATATATATATATATATATATATATATATATATATATATACACTTAATTATTTTTTATTTTTAACTATTTACATAATTAATTATAATTATTTATTTATTAAATAAAATTTATGTATAATTTATTATGTATTCATCTTCATATTTTTAATTATAGTTGAAATTATATATTATCGCATCATATAACGTGGGTCGCATGTAAAAGAAAATTTATTTATATTGGTGTTCTTTTTTAACTCAAAGCATTCCGGAAAGGCAAAAAAGAATTATTGAAGGGTGTATTTGTTAATTTTGATAATACTTAAAAGAGGATTTTTTTGATTAAATGTGGATAAATTTGTTTTAGAAGTTAACACCCTATAAATCATGCACTTTGAATGTCTGAACAAGAAACAAGTAATTGTTGAGTGACGTGATATCAAGGTAACAATATTTTAGTATTTTAGTTTATTTAAGATGTGTTTAAAAGCATATTTTTATTTGGTTGGTGTTATGGTGTATATATATATATATATATATATATATATATATATATATATATATATATATATATATATATATATATATATATATATATATATATATATATATATATACACACACATAGGGGCGGATTTAGGAAGAGCTTATGGTATGCAATTGACCACCTTATTATTTCGAATCTTTGAAAAATATGAATATACACGTTAGTAGTATAGTTTTTCGGCCTTACAATTTATAGCACTGACCACCTTATTTTTAATTTTTTTTTTATAAATATTTAGTACAAATTTGCCCATCTTATAATAAATTTCTGGGTCCGCCAATATATATATATTTGCTGATGAAAACTCTTCCATAGATTTAACGGCTATCCGCATACTTGCTTTAAAATATATTTCATTTACATATCATAATTTTTTCAAAAAATTTAATTTATATTTACACCTAAAAAGTACTTTTAACAAAATAGAACATTTATGCCCCTTACACAAAATAAGACACCATTGCTTGGCCTCCGACCACTACCTGCGACTACCGGCCACCTCTCATAAACTATACAGATTAAATCCTAAACCCTTAATGAAGGGTAAAATAAAATAAAAATATTTTGAGATATAAATAGAATTCTTAAAAAAATTATGAAAAATTTTACATAAAAAAATATAAATTGCTGATTAAGCTTTTATACCGATTTGATATTTTAATTTTTATATATATTTTTATAAACATATGATAAAATTTATATTTATTACTAATTTTGACGTGGCAATCGAAATGATAATGTTCTCTATATATATGTCGAGCTAAATATCTCGTTAGATTCGTGAAAATCTTAACGATATCAAATCTTTCCCTTATGTATTTATTTGAAACCAAATTTTCCCCTTATATGTCAACCTAATACTTTATTTCTAATTTGCTAATTTTTGACGTGACATAGGTACTAGGTAGACAAATATATATAAAACATTCTCACTTCAATTGTCATGAACCAATTGACAAAGTTCTTAAAAATACATCGTCAAAAATAAAAAAATAAAAAAATAATTCTACAAAAATTTAAGATATACTAAATTTTTTTCGATTCTAGTAGCAATCTTATAAGAATAAGATAAGAACTTTTTTGAATTAATTGGATTTTTTTCACCAATATTCAATATATTGAACATAATTTTTTTTTGTTTTGACTCTGTTCCAACAATTCTCCTATTATTATATTAGTGAACAATAATGAAAAAATTCCTTAAAATCAGTACATACATGAAAAAATAATTATTTGATGCCATCTAAGTATTTAATCCGAATATACATCACGGATGCCTAACAAAAAAAAGCCTACATGAATATATATATATATATATATATATATATATATATATATATATATATATATATATATATATATATATTATCTACAACCAATTATATATTTCATAAAAAAATAACTCAACCAAATATTAACAGTACATTAATCGAAAAATTTACTATATGAAGTAATTCAATTTAAAATTCTTTTCTTTTCTAATCTTGTTTTAATGTTATTTTTTGGCTTAATGGCGTAAAAAATCATAAATTTTATAGCTTAATGGCGTAAAAAATCATAAATTTTAGCGTGTTTTGCAAATTTAACATAAACTTTCAATTTTGACAAATTAATATACAAACTTTTGATTTTTTATAATTTTAGCACCGATCAAATTTCCTTCAAAAAAATTAGAGAAAATTGTTGACGTGGACGCCGGAATAGTGGTTATTCCGGTGTACACATCAACATTTTTTCAACCAAAAATTGACGGTGCTAAAATTGCCAAAAATTAAAAATTTGTATATTAATTTACTAAAATTAAAAGTTTATGTTAAATTTACAAAACACGCTAAAGTTTGTGATTTTTTTTATGCAATTAAGCCTTGTTTTTTGTTGACAATTGTTTTAACTATAAAGCAGCAGAGCAAACACACTATAAAGGAAAAGCCCAAACAAAGAAAAATGAGCATTAAACCAGCAGTCACACTTTCCTGCCATTTTTAACTCGCACACACTGCTCCTCTTTTTACAGCTTCACCTGCTCTCTGTTTGTTTCTCGAGAAAACTTTAAGAAATCTTTCTTTTCTTTTTGCTTTGTAAGTTCTCTTTTTTCTGCTCACTGTTTTTCTTTGATCAATAATGGGTTTATTTATTTGTTTGTGTGCATATTTATTTTCAGAAATTTTGTTTATTCAAACCCTTTTAAAAGCTGCTGCAACTTTTGTGTTTTTGTTGATATTTTTATTTGTTGTGGGGATTGTTGTTTGATTTCCAAGAAAAGGCTAGAAAGTGAATGAAAAATTATATAAATAGGATAACTTGCTTCAAAATTTCATATATAAGTTGCTTGTAATACTCTCTGCATATTTGAGATTGATGGGGAAATGCAAAGTAGTAAACGATTTCGTGTTTCGGGTTTGATTTTGTGATGTTTTTGAATTTTTTAGATGACACCATAATCTCAAGTTTGTTTTCAGTTTCATGAGGTATATCCATGTTTATTGATGTGCAGTACTTGATTTATCACACTATCATGGCAGAGATGCGACCCTCCATTGTACGCATAAATTAGTTATACGTAGAGATGCGACCCTCCATGGTGGGACTTTGATATATTTCAACACAATCTGATCATTAGATGTACGAGAAAGGTAGTGTATTCGAAACTCATCTTAACAGAGTTGAATACATTTGCTGCTGTATTCTCTTGATTATTAGTTTATAGCTGAATGAAGGAAACAGAATATATTTAATAATCCAGTTAGTCCGTGTTTGAGGTTTGGGTGACGTTATTGGTAGTTAGCACTATCGGTTTCAGTTTATGTTTGCAAAATTTGTTTGTAACTCATGCATTGTTGAATTGGGTCTAGGTCTACACTATATTTCGTTCTTTTAAAGGGATGCTTTCAAATATTCTGCTGCTTCAGTATGAAAATGCCGTTATGATAGAGGTATTGTTCTTCCTTATGTGGAACAGTCTTCTCTATAATATGGTTGCGAATTCAAAAATCAATTGACTTCTGGACATGTTAAATTTTAAGTATCTTCATTAATTGTGGTAGTGTGTAGTGCGTTTTAAACAAATGTGAGTGATGTACTCAGTTCAGTGTTGAAATCGCGGGATTCCCATATTACCCTAGAGTAAGACCTCTGTTTTCCATTTCAGAAGTGGAGAGAGGCTAACCAGAGAAAGCTTGTCTGAACTTTGTAAGCGAGAAGGCTGATCATAACATGGGAAACAGACTGCAAAAGCCCCAAGAAACAAAGACAGTAGAAGAGCAAGAGCAACAAGAAGAAGAGGTTTCAAGTTTCACATGTGAAATATGCATTGAACCGATGCTATCGAAC
This sequence comes from Mercurialis annua, assembly GCF_937616625.2. Taxonomy (NCBI): domain Eukaryota; kingdom Viridiplantae; phylum Streptophyta; class Magnoliopsida; order Malpighiales; family Euphorbiaceae; genus Mercurialis; species Mercurialis annua. Next base: position 47,279,915 of record NC_065570.1, on the reverse strand, counting down.
AGGAAATTTAAGAATGGTAGTTTATGTTCTCATCCTTTCTGCCTGGATTGCATATCGAGATATGTTGAGGTGACAATAGAAGCCATCGGTGGGAACCTCAAATGCCCTGGACTTAGTTGCAAGCATCCATTAGACCCTCTCTCATGCAGGCCTATCATCGCAAAGCCTCTTTTCGACAAATGGTGTGATCTTCTATGTGATTCAGTGGCTTTAGGGGTCGAAAGGTGCTATTGTCCATATCGAGATTGCTCAGCGTTGATTTTAAATGAATGTAAGGAAAATCTGAACAAAATCAAATGTCCTAACTGCAAGAAACACTTCTGCTATCAATGCAAGATTCCGTGGCATGCAGGATATCAGTGCACCGAGAGTGGACAACTGAGAGATAGAAATGATGTTCTGGTTGGGGAACTTATAGAGGAGAAGAAGTGGACTAGATGCTATAATTGTGGTCACTCTGTTGAGCGAATTAGTGGTTGCAGAGATGTCAAATGCAAGTAAGCCGTCTCTCTCCCTCTTCATACACATACACACACACACACTAATCTTCTGTCATACTGCATGTTTTGCTGCATGTGCAAATGCAATATATTGGTGAGTTTGTTTATTATGTTTCAATTTACTTTCTCTAAACAAGCAAAGAAAAGGAATTCATACATTTAAGTGTGTACCTATGTTGCACCAAAACTTGTTGAGTATTATCTTTTAGTATTTCAGTTTTCATTTTTGGAAACAATTACGAAGTTGCACAACTTTATATTTGTAACTTATTCTTGTAAAAACCATCATTTTGCATCTTCCCGTTTTGGCTTTCCGGTGTCGGTGTTTCTGTTTTCGTGCAACATAGGTGTGCACAAAAAAATTTCACTTAAACTTCCCTGATTTAGGATTTGAAATTTAGCTCATATATGCTTCTGACAAATTGTTCCCTCAAAATTTGTAGTTCCATTGAGCTCCTTACCTGTGCTGTATACAAAAGTTGGATTGAAATGATTTAGTGTTTTGAATATATGCTATATTTGGTATTTTAAATGCCTTTATTCGACTGCTATGTTGCTAAGCTTACCAATCTTTCGTATGTAAAACAATTCAGTATGAGAAACAAAATGCTTGATGATGTGATTGACATTTGAAAAGAGTCCGTAACAAGTTATAAGTTGAGCATGCATGAAAATGGAAAAGCATACAGGTGTTGCACGGGACGTTAAGAAAAACTGCATATCGTTAAACTAGGGAGCATTCCGACAAACGTTCACCAGGTCTATATATCATTGACATTATGTTTGATGCAGATGTGGAGTTCGTTTTTGCCATCAATGTGGAGGAAGATTCCACTTGGGTCCTTGTAGACACAAGTGCTGTGGAGATGCTATCTACATGTTCATATTTTTGGTGATATTGATTATATTTTGCTATCTCCTCTATCATCAGGTGAACATAATGTCATCTGTATAGTCTACTGCTGCAGAAAAGTCCCGTAAAGACCGTCTCTAGGGAAAGATGTTAAGAAATACCATTTAGGTTGTAAATGATGGTTTTAAATGGTCAAGAGAAAATTTGAACTTGCTATTACTAATGCCACTGTTATTATCTATATTAGTATTATATAAATCATGCAAATATAGACATGCACTCTTATTATGACTGGAACCGCTGCTATAGGTTATCTTTTGGTGGTGTTCAAATTTCCATCTTTCTTGCCATTATAATTTGGCTAAACCCATCTGGAGATCCCTGTACTACACATTCTTTTTTCCATCGAGTCCCTGTACTAATTGTTTACTCGTCTGAGTCCCGCTACATACCATATTTTATTTAAAAAGTCCCTTTTTAACAGAATGGAAAGCGTGTGTTCTCACACTCCGTTAGTGCGAGTATTATAAGCATAACATTTCCACGCCAGCCACACATAAAATTAAATACATGACCTTTCTAACCAAAATGGTGTAGCTTTGCAAATAAAAATAGAAAACACTGACGTTTCAAGGCTTAATACATAGTTTAACCCCTGAATTTGTACCATTTTACCGATCTAACCTCTAAACTTAACGGTTTTCCTATCGAACCTCTGAACTTATTAAAATAATTTCTTTTGACCCCTGAAACGGAGATTGAGTCTCAAACGCACTGACGTGGCAAAGGACCTTTGACCGGGTTGCCAGCTCTTCTGCCACATCACCGAATATATAACGCTTAATGTATTGTTTGACCCCTGAATTTATACTAATTTACCTATTCGACCTCTAAATTTTTTGTTTAACCTATCACACCTATAAACTTGAGAGTTTTAAATTTATTTAAATTTATATTTTATTTTTGATATATATTTAGTTTAACCAATAATTAATAATTAAAAAATTAATAAAATATTATTTGTATACACTATTAATTAAAATGATACTGCTTATTGTTTTATATATTATCAGTTCTAATAAAATTCCAATGAAGAATAGTTATATTTTATTGAATAATTATTTTTATTTAATTTAATATTTATTTTAATTTATTTTGCTACTACAACGAACGAGATGAGATTTAAATGATCAGGTTAGAGACAACTCAAATGGCCAGTAAAACTATTATATTGTATTGGTTAATATAGTTTTCATATAATAGAAAAATTAATTTAAAATGAACAGATAATAAACATAAATAAACTATGATAATTATAAAATAAATAAATATTATACAAGAAAATAATAACTAAAACTAACAAAAATATATAATATAATAAATATTAGATTAAACGAAAATAATTATATATAAGATATAACAATTTTTCATTAGACTTTTATTAGAACTAATAATTTATACAAAATAAATGCAAAACAAACGATATATATTAAAAAGAATATAAAGTATGGAAAATAATAAGTATTTTATATAAAATTATTTTATTTATAGTTATTAATTAAATTAAATATATATTAAAAATGAAATATAAATTTAAATAAATTTAAAACATTCAAATTTAGGGGTTAAGAAGGATAATGTAACAAGTTTAGAGGTCTGATGAGTTGAACAAAAAGTTTAGGGGTCAAGTAGGTATATTAGTACAAGTTCAAGGGTCAAACGACGTATTAAGCCATTTTATTTTGTCCACCTAAATTTTTCTTTTTCGGCTTAACGCGCCAATTTATTTTTAAACACACGCGACAAAGCCAGGTGGACGAGTAGGGGTTAAACGTTTACAAATTATCAAATTCAGGGGTTAAAAGGGATTATTTTAATAAATTCAGAGGTTCGATAGGAAAACCGTTAAGTTTAGAGGTTAGATAGGTAAAAGAGTACAAGTTTAGAGGTTAAAATATGTATTAAGCCGCCGTTTCAATAATACCTTCTTCATCTCCTTTTTCATGGTGCAACAATCATTATGAAAAAAAAATTGATTTTAGAAAGATCTAATATCATTCATATTTTTACAGATCTAACGTGATATTTAGCTCGACATATATACAAAGAATATTATCTTTTCGCTTGTCACGTCGGAGAATATTAATAATATTTTATTAATATTTTAGTTGATAAAAAATTAGAGAGAATTAATTATCAATCGTACTGCAATAAAAAATGTTAATATTGTATTTTTAGAAATTTCAACTCTTCTATTTCATTCGCTTAACGCGCATGCATCGACCTAATTTTGCATAGGGACGGTAACAAATACATATATAAGGACTAGTTAAAGAAACAAAATACACAAGGGATGAACTACATAAAAAATGAAAAGTACAAAAACCTGATAATGAATTCTGTCTTTTTTTTTTTGATAAACCCATCTGGTTTCTAAGGCTTCGCCCTGACTAATCTGGATCCGACCCGCGTCGCGCACCTGGCATGGTGGGTGAGTCTGCCAGTGAGAATTTTCTGCATTTATAAGTACTCGAACCCGAGACCTTGCTTAAACGATATCAAGCCGCTTACTACTTGAACCAACTTCCATCGGTATGAATTCTGTCTTTTTGTGTGCGTTTATACATACAGTAATGCATACCACCAACTTACTCTCTCTCACACTTCCCTCCCATTTTAAGTCACACACACACACTGCTCCTATTTTTACATCCCTTTTTTCACCTGCTCTCCTTAATTCTCTGTTTGTTTCTCCAGAAAACTTACAGAAATCTTATTTTCTTTTTGCTCTGTAAGTTGTATTATTTTGCATTTTTATTTTCAGAATTTCTGTTGCTCACACTGCATTAATCAAACCCTTTTTTAAAAGCTGCTGCAAGTTTTGTGTTCTGTACTTTATTTTTTAATTTTTAAGCTCATTATGTGTTGATAAAAGAAAAAAGGGTTAATTTGTGAACTTGGACTTTGTTGATGTAGCTTCAAATTTCTGTTTGGTTTCCAAGAAAGTGAATGAAAAAGCATATTAATGGAGTAACCTGCTTCAAAATTTTGTATATAAGTTGCTTGTTGTGGTGTCCTTTATGTTTCTCCCACTTATGGTTTTTGAGAGATTGCATGGAGTGAGAAATGTTACTACAAGTTTTTCTTTTTATTCTAATTGCTAATAATGTGGCTCAAAAATATTAGAAACTTAATTTTAGGTTTGATTCTACTTCTTTTGTTTTGTGTTTCTTCTTGATTCTTAAGGAAATGTCCTTAAATGATAAATTTCAGTCTTTTTTATTGATGGGGAAATGCAAAATAGTGAACTTTTTATGTTTTCAGTTTGGTTTTGTGATGCTCTTGACTTGAATTTTAGATGACAACATAATCTCAAGTTTTTTTTTCAGTTTCATGAGGTATATCCATGTTTATTGATGTGCAGTACTTGATTTATCACACTACATGAAATTTTGTTTAGCGAAAGCTAATTGGCATTACATCTGCAGAGCAACTATATTATTGCAGAGATGAAACCTTCTATTGTATGCGTAAATTAGTTATACGTAGAGGAAAATTGCTAAGACGAAGCCTCAAAAATTGGCAAATGGAGGAACCTGGTGGGACTTTGATATATTTCAACAAAATATGACCATTAGATGTATGAGAAAGGTAGTGTACTCAAAACTCATTCTAACAGAGTTGAATACATTTGCTGCTGTAATCCCTTGTTTACAGGTTAAGTGGGTCGTGTCGTATTAGTTGCGTTAATTGTATTATTCGTTTATCATAACGTGTTAAATTACCCTAGAGTAAGACCTCTGTTTTCAACTTCAGAAGTGGAGAGAGGCTAACCTCAAAAGCTTGTCTGAACTTTATAAGCAAAAAAGGAAGCTCTCATAACATGGGAAACAGACTGCAAAAACCCCAAGAAACAAAGGTGGTAGAAGAGCACGAGCAACAAGTAGAAGAGGTGTCGAATTTCACATGTGAAATATGCTTTGAACCGATGCTATCGAACAGGAAATTTAAGAATGGTAGTTTATGTTCTCATCCTTTCTGCCTGGATTGCATATCGAGATATGTTGAGGTAACAATAGAAGCCATCAGTGGGAACCTCAAATGCCCTGGACTTAGTTGCAAGCATCCATTAGACCCTCTCTCATGCAGGCCTATCATCGCAAAGCCTCTTTTCGACAAATGGTGCGATCTTCTATGTGATTCAGTGGCTTTAGGGGTCGAAAGGTGCTATTGTCCATACCGAGATTGCTCAGCGTTGATTTTAAATGAATGTAAGGAAAATCTGAACAAAATCAAATGTCCTAACTGCAAGAAACACTTCTGCTATCAATGCAAGATTCCGTGGCATGCAGGATATCAGTGCACCGAGAGTGGACAACTGAGAGATAGAAATGATGTTCTGGTTGGGGAACTTATAGAGGAGAAGAAGTGGACTAGATGCTATAATTGTGGCCACTCTGTTGAGCGAATTAGTGGTTGCAGAGAAGTAAAATGCAAGTAAGCCGTCTCTCGCCCCCTTCATACGCTATTTATAACGATTCCGAGGTTCCAAAACTTTATATTTATAACTTATTCTCATAAAAATTATCGTTTTGAATCTTTCTGTTTCGGCTTCTCGGTTATCAGTGTTTCCCTTTTCGTGTAACATAGGTGTGCACATAAAATTTCTCACTTAAACATCCCTGATATAGGATTTTAGATTTAGCTTTATAGTTCAATTGAGCCTGCTCCTTACCTATGCTGCATGCAAAAGTTGGATTGAAATGATTTAGTGTTTAAACTTCAGTTTAAACTATGATATATTTGGTGTTTTAAATGCTTGTTACTACATTGCTAAGTTTACGCCAATATTGCTATGTCAAACGATTTAGTAACGAAGCTTAATGCTGTGGTTGACATATGAAAAGAGTTCATTACAAGTTATAAGACGAGCATCCATGAAAATGGAAAAGCATGCAGGGGTGACATGATATGCATGAAAACAGAAGAAGCTGCAAATCTATAAACTAGGGAACGTTCCAAAAAACGATCACCAAATTTATATATAATTGACGTTAAATTGATGTTTGATGCAGATGTGGAGTTCGTTTTTGCCATCAATGTGGAGAAAGATTGCACTTGTGTTCTTGTAGGCACAAGCGTTGTGGAGATGCTATCTGCCTGTTCATATTTTTGGTGATATTTATTATATTTTGCTATCTCCTCTATCTTACGCTGTGGAAAGGTTTCGTAAATACAGCTTCGACGGAGAGATGTTTAAGAAATACTACGTACTTGTAAATGATGGTTATAACCAATGAGGTATAGCTCAAATGGTATAAGCATTTGGCAGCAATATGTTAGGTTGTGGGATCGATTCCTCGCACAAGCGCTTCCCCTCCAATTTTTTTTTTTTTAAAATGACGGTTATATATGGTCCGGAGAAAATTTGAACTTGTTGTTACTAATGCCACTGTTATGAGCACTGTTTTAATATATTATCATGCAAATATATGTGCATGCACTCTTATTATGATAGTGGAACCTCTGTTATGGGTTAGTTTTTGGTGGTTTTTGAAATCTCCATCTTTCTTGCGATAATAATTTTACATTTCCATATGAGATTTTTGTTGGAAAAGGTTTGCAAATAATTAATCAATTAGGCATAGGGTATGGTGATAGAAATTGTTTTCTAACGGTGGACCGTTCATATTGGTGTGCATTGGTTTGTTTGGTTCACTTCGGTTCGATAACAAACATACTAAAATCAATCAGTTTTTGAAAAAAATAAAAATCAAACTGAATTAAATGGTACGATTTGATATAGTGTTGTTTGGTTGTCGGTTTAACAGAACTAAAAATATAGTTTTTAAAAAGTAAACATAAAAAATAAATTGAGAGAGTATTAAAATTAGAAATTAAATTTAAGTTAAATTATATTTCACCATTTGAAATTATTAAAAATTATTTTATTTTAATAAAGTTATTATATATATGTAGTTTGATTTTTGTTTTCAATTTTTTGAAATTAGAAATCAAACTAAATCAACTTCTTTAAGAACTTATAACAAGTTGACTACTAACGGGCACCGGCCAACATTGATCGCCGGCTAGCTTTAGACACCGATCTCTACACGTCAACATTTCAATGACCTAAAATAATACTAATGAGATGTCGACGCGCGTGATAGATATAAAATATGTTTATTTTAGGATATGAAGTGTAAATGTAAACTATTATTTATTTTGAGAGATTTTTGCGCATAAAATTTATGAGAAATGAATGTAACCAAATCCAATTTTGGGTGATTTGCGTAGATGTGGCATAAATATCACACAATCCCACTAATAAAGTAGGCCAAACACATATTTGGGTCCTTACACTATCACTCTTTTCCAACTTAAGTCCTTGAACTATAAAACGTTTAAAATAAGTCCCTGCAAAACATCTATTTTAAATCCCTATTGTTGCGCAAGTTAACGGAATGTGGATGACGTTAACAATTACATATCAAAAATGCTATTTTGATCTCTGCACTATCATTTTGTTCTAAATTGAGTCCTTACACTATTAGAAACATCAATTTTAAGTCTTTCTATCACATAATTTAAATAATATTAATAATATTTTTATTTTATTTTCTTTTTTAATGTTATTAAATTTTTTTAGCAATTCCAAAACTAGAATCATCTCCGACTATTAATAAAAAATTTGTAATTGTAATTATTTAAAATTTATTAATTTAATTGAATAAAAATAATTTTTTATTTATACAATAATTTTTTATTTTTATAAAAAATTAAATATATTAAAAAAATGTTCGTCTACCTCGCAATCTTTAAAATATCATATTTTTAAAAATATTTATTTTTATTTAACTAAATTAATTTATTTTGAGTAATTAAAAATTTAAGTTAGATTTATAATGCAAGGACTCAAATGGTAAAACAATTATAGTTTAAGGACTCAAAATTTTAATTTCATAAATTTTAATTACAACCAATCTCAGAGTCAAGCGTTTGTATCTCACTCTCTAACAGAATGGCACAGAGGGACTTAAATCGGAAACTTTTAATAGTGCAGGGACTTATTTTAAACGTTTTATAGTTCAGGGACTTAAGTTGAAAAAAAAATGATTGTGCAGAGACCCAAATATGTTTTTGGCCAATAAAGTATTCAAAATCCATCAACTGTTTATGACTAAACCAAGATGACTTTATAAGCAACACTGCTTGTCGTCTTGAGCCTAAACGTACTTATCAAATAGAATGTTGATGACCTAGAAGCAACGCTATTTTTTTATAAAACGGTTACCGAATTAGCGATGTGGATGAGGTAAAGATGTACAACTAAGCACCAAACCAGTAATTATTTTGTAAAATAATTATGATTTGATAACCGTTTATAACCGTTTTGTAACTTTTTAAAATTAAGGTTATAGTTTGATAGCCGCAAAAATATTCAACCCCGTAAACAGCACCACTTGTCATCGGACGCAGCAACAACTACTTATCAAACAGAATGTTGATGACAGTTCTAAACACCTGACCTCTTTTGTTACTCAGAACCTCTCGCACCGCCTTCTCATCGGCCACAAACCCTTTTCCCCTCATCTGCTGCAACAGAAATTTCGCCTCCTCGACCTTCTCCGCCTTCGCATACGCTTCAAACACCGCACCATAAGTACCCGCATTCGGACGCATACCCTTACCCATCATTTTCAACAAATACTTACTAGAATCACTCAACTTCCCATCACCAGCAAGCCCTTTAATAAGCACAGTGTAAGTATAAGCATTAGGAGCAACCCCAACAGCCAGCATTTTCATAAACGCCTTGAGAGCCTCCTTAGACTGACCACCGGCATTCGCGTATGCTTCGATCACAGCTGTGTAAGCCACCACGTCAGGCATATGGCCTTTGTTTTTAATGTGGGAGAAGAGTTGTAAGGCCTCGTGGGTGAGTCCGTCTTTGGACAATGCGTCGAACATCTTGACTGCATTGTTTTGGAGACCCTCGGACCGCATTTTGTGGAAGATTAACTGAAGATTGTTGGGATCGTCGGAGTTTTCGGGAATGGGTTTCTTGTCGAAAGGATTGTAGGGAGGAGGGAGTTGGGATTTGTCGATTTCTTTCTTTATGAAATCGTTTTCGGTGTCGGAATCGGAATCGGAATGGGAGGGTGAAAAGTTTACCTTGGTGTTGATGGTGGGTTTGTTGTGGGTGCAGAATGATCTAAGGAAGTGTTGCTGTAGAAACGTTAATGGGAGTTTTGAAGAAGAGAATTTGAAGAGAAGTGAGTGGGTGAAGCAGAGTCTTAATTTGTTTGCTTGTGCCATGGCGAATTTCATGTGCATACTGTAAACTGGAGACAGCCTCTTTAATACTGTTAGCACAGGCCGGTAACTGGAAGTTTCTATCGGCTACTGGTCGGTTTCTTCGCCACTCAAATTTACTCACGAAGAAAAATATTTTATCTCATATATATCATTTTTTTAATATCACTATGGGTGTATTATATTTAGATTGGCATTTACAATTGCAAAGTACTATATTTTTTATTATAAATATTTTATTTTCTACTTTTACTTTTCTTTTTATAGTTTATATGTCATTTATTTAATATTTCCGCTTTTTAATATTATTTGGACTTCTGTTTGTAACATACAACATCAATTATCAGATTTAAACGGTTTTTCAAATTTTAAAAATTAGTATTTTTTTAAAGGCCAATTTTTAAGTTAAAAGGGAGTATCATTATTATCTTTAAAGATAATTATCAACATATGCAACTAAAATTTGATTTTTATTTTATGATATATGTAATATTCATAATATTATTTTTATATTATTTATTTATATTTTGAATTTTTTAAATAATATATAATTTATATATAGTAATTTATTTTAAAATAGTTAATCTTTAAAGATTTAATATACGAATATAACAATTTCAATAATATTCGGTAATTGTAGATTTGCAGTTATCAAACAGACTTATTTAATTCAGCACTTAAAAAAATCAGCAATTATTATTTTCAGCACTTAAAATTCAGCACTTAATTTTCAGTTTTATCAAATGCCACCTTAGTCTCTGTGTTTAAATTCTTTTGATTTTGTAAGTCCTTTTTAGATGAAAAAAGAGCATACACTTTATTTGCCGTGAAACGCGCGTGGAACTGAACTTGAAGAGAAACCAAATAAATAAAAAATTAAAAGTATAAGGATTAGATAAATAAAAATTTGAATGTATAAAGATAAGATAAATAAAAATTTTAAAATAAAAGGATCTCTTGAATAAAAAATAATTTCACATAGTAATTCAAATTCTCTTAATCATTTTCACAGGTGATAACGGTAACGTCAACTGAACAAACGTGATGATTCAGTAAAAAAAAAAAACTTTCAAATAACATTCGTGAAGTACAAGAGCTTAATGAATATAAAATTTGAATGAAAACCAGATGAATAAAAAAATAAAAGTACACAGGCTTCAAACTGGGCTTAACCTTAATTTAAATAGAGGAATTTGCACAAAATACTCTGTTTTTAGATTTACTTGTTTTAAATACTTCAATTTTAAAAATTTATATTTTTACTCTCTTTTTATAATGTTTTTATCTCTACTCCAAATAGAATTTTAACTTATTAGCATTTTTATTCCACTAATGTAAGGCACATGTGTACTCTTATTTTTTTTATCTTTTTCTTTATTTTTTTTTCTTTCCTCTTTCTCTCTCTTTTCTTTTCTCTTTCTTCTCTTCTATTCTCTCTCTTTCTTCTTTCCTTTCTCTAGAACTTTTTCTTTTGCGTTTTTTTTCTTTTAATAAAATTTCTTAACAAATTCTATTTAAAAATTCAAGATAAACAAGAATTCATTATGAAAAATTCGACCTAATTCCTCTCAAGAAATAACGAAGTTCTCCGCCATCCCCATCACCATCATTGGTCTTCTTCTTTTTAAAAATTTTCTTCTTCTTCTTCTTCTTCTTCTTCTTCTTTCTATTTTGTTTTAATTGTAGTATCGTTTTTTGGTTATTTTTTCATTTTTTTTGAAGAAATTGTTTTTTCTTCATTAATGATGTTTTGACATGGTTTTCAAACGTTTTAAATTAATTTTAGAAATTGTTGGAAACTGTTTTTTCGAAACTGTTTTATACTGTTTGAAACATTTGTAAACGGTTTGAAACTGTTTTATTGAAACTGGTTGAAACTGTTATTTTTTAGACTGTTTGAAAATGTTTTTTAGAAACTGTTTTAGATTGTTTGAAACTTTTGTGAACGGTTTGAAACTGTTATTTTTGAGACTGTTTTAAAGTGTTTTTAGAAACCGTTCTAAACTATTTGAAACCTTTGTAAACTGTTTGAAACATTTTTAAATTGTTTAAAACTGTTTTTAAATAAAGTTTGCAAATTGTGTTTTATGAAACTGTTTGAAATCTTTATAAACTGTTTGAAACTTTTGTAAACTGTTTAAAGCTGTTTTTTAGAAACTGTTTAATACACTTGTAACTTGTTTGAAACCATTGTATAATTTCTTTTAAACGATAATAAATATGTTTTTTAAAAATTGTATGAAACCGTTTGAAATTGCATTTGAAACTGCATTTGAAACTGTGCTTGAAACTGTTAGAAACCGTTTTAATAGAACAAATAAATAAAAAAATTACAGTTTTCTTTGTTTTTGGAGAAAGTTATGATCGTTGGATTTGAATTTCAAGTGAAATTTGAAGTGATTTGATTACGAATGAAAAATTCGAGCGGATCGAAAAATAGATTTGAAACTAGCATAAAATTTTAAGAAATAGTAATAAAATTACAGAAATTAATTCCCTAAAATATTATGAGCTGAAGATTAGACTTGATTTGTTGATTTGTTATTTAAAAAAAAAACTGAAAAAGATAAAGAAAAGAAGAAGAAGAAGAAGAAGAAGAAGAAGAACAAGAAGAACAAGAATAAGAAAAAGAAGAAGAAAAAGAAGAAGAAGAAGACGACACTGAAAACAAGTGGAGTAATTTTTAGGTATAAAAATAAATAGGATAGGTATAAAAATAATTGACTGACACGGATAGGTAGGTAAATCAAGTCCAAAAATTGTGGTAGGTAATTGCTAATATTTTTCTTATTTAGGCATTTCCCTAATTCTCTCATTTAAATATTTATAAACCAATGGTAGATTTTTTTCCATGGAAGAATATTGAATTGATTCATTGTGAAAATATAAATATAAAGAATTTTTATTTTTAAGAATTGATGCATCTTTAACATTTTTTATACTTACTTTAGTTAAAAATAGGTCAAAGGTAGAAACAAATTCCTGCAGTTTCTCAGAAGTACAATTTAATCCTTTTTATAGTTTAGGGTACAATTTGACCCTCCATTTTTCTTATTGAACAAAAACACCTTTTTGTCCATAATCACCTTAACCGGTGACGTGGCACATAAAAAAAATTCAAAAACATCCATAATATTTAAATTATTAACAAATTTTATATTTATAATTTTTTAGCATATATGACCTTCCATTTTTTTATTGAACAAATACACTGTTCTGTCCATAATCACCTTAACCGGTGACGTGACACATAGGAAAAAAATTCAAAAACATCCTTAATATTTAAATTGTTTACAAATTTTATATTTATATTTTTTTAGCATATTTGATCCTCTTCTTCATTTAAATATTAATAATTAAATAATTATAAAAATTAAAATAGTCATTCGAACCAATCGAAACTCAATTAAATCAATCGAAACCTAATCAAATATTTCGAAACCTGGGTAAACCAATCAGAATTCAATTAAAACCTAACTAAATCTAATTAAATCAAGTAAAATCAAATTTCATGTAATTCAAACCTATTTTGAAAACACCGACCTTTTTCCCCGAACCAGTTCCGTAAAATGTCGATTTTTAAATAATTCAATTTTAAATTTTATTTATATTTAAATGAAAAAGTGTAATACCCCGTATTATTTGATAGTATTTATTTTCGCGCGTGTCTAATTTTTATTAAGTAGGACTTCGAAAATAGTTATTAAATTCACGAGATGAATTTATAAGTGTGAAAATGTGATTTTGTGTGTGTTTTGCCTTAAGTTTAACTTTTGGCAATTTTATGTGTTAAATGTGAATTTTGCGATTTTACGCTAAAAATCGTCAAAATAATTATTTTAATTATTTTAAAGGCCCAAAAATATTTTAATTCAGCCCATATGTTATGATTTAATGTTTTTGAATATTTGAGAAACTTAAATTTATTTTGCCCATAGAGTTCGATTTATTTACAAGAATGCCATAATGGCAAACTTGTAAATAAACCAAACATGAAACTAATATCTAGATATTTCCATAAGCAAACTTGATGCCCAAGTTTCTTACTCATCTCCTTCATTTCTCTAGCATAATTCATTCTCCATTGTTGTGTGGGTGCCTAAACTCTCAAATAAAAAAATAAAACACAAGTCCTAGATTTTTAACTTTACTCACAAAAGTTTCTTAACGAAAAACGTTGAGCATTTTCCGTAGATCGTTAATCTATCTTTGCATGTTGGATCAAGGTGAATTTCAAAGCTCAAATCTTAACTTTTATTTGCTGATGTTGAATGAACCATAGATACATGCTTAGGATGATTAAAACTTGTTGTTTAATGGTTGATTAGTTGGTTTTAATTGCTAGTTTGTTGGGTTTCGGTTTTAAAATAATTTTTCCGTGAAATTAAATTAATTATTTTAATTTTCTGGGCTGATCTAAATAGTGAGGTTAAAATATGCTTTAAAGTGTGATTTTTGTGGATTAAAAATGTTAAACATTTCGGGTATTGATTTAATGGTTTGGAGTTCGATTTTTAATAGTTTTAAAGGCTTAAAATCGCTTAAAAAGGATAAATAAATGGATTTTAAATTTCTGGAAATAAATTGGTTTATGTTTGAGTTAGATGTTGGGTTGATGTGAATAAATGTTTAATGATGAATTTTTAATGGTTCGTTAATCGGGTTTAATTTTTATAATAGTTTAATCGGTAAAAAAATGTTTAAAAAGGGTATTTTTGTCATTTTAATTTCTGGGCAGAAATTATTCATGAAAAATGTATGAAAATATATATGTTGATTATTTATGGAATTTAATTGATTTAGTTGAGGTGTTTTGACGGATTAATAATCGATTTTGATTATTAATTGTTTATACGGTTTTAAATTGTTAAAATTGTTAAAATTATGAAAAATAATTTATTATAATTTTGGGGCTGCTGTTTTAATATGATAATTAAAATAAATATGTATTGGTAGATTTTTGGGTGATTAAAATTGTGTAAAAATGATTTTTGAACGTTTTAACGGTTTTTAAAGCTCATCGGAGCTTGACCGGAATCCGGTGACCGGAATTTGGTGACCGGAGTGATCAAAACATAAATGGGATTCTGAGTTTGAGAGTTGATGATTTATTGAATTTGGTTGGGTTTGGACTTGATTGTCAAAATTTAAAGTTTAGGAGTTAAAATGTAATTTTTGTAAAAATAAAGGACCAACCTGTAATTTAACCATATTTCCAGATTATTGATATATATAATCTGATGTGAAATGATTTTGAGAATTTTAAAGAATTTTGATGACTTTTAAAAGAATTGGGTATGTTTGCCGAAAACTAGAATTTTTGGGTTGAATTGTCCTTTTTCCAAAATTAAGGGGCTACATGGTATATTAGCCAAAATTTCCAGATTTAGAAAGTTAATAATCTGAGATAAAATGATTTTGTCGATTTTAAAATTAATTGATTTACGAAAGGACCTAAATGGTCAATTTTGAAAAGTTTGGGGAAATTTTGGTATTTTGACCAAAAGTGGAGTTTAAGCTAATATAGGGCTGTTTTAATATATTTGAAATGGAAAGTATTACTTGATGAAAAAAAAATATATTTTGTGTATTGAAGTATATTTATGAAAAAAATGAAATATTTAAATGAATATTTCTGAAAAATGATTTTATGTGTAAAAAGAGATAAGTAAAGAAAAGTTACATGAATAAAATAAATTATGTACTTATTAAATAAGAAAGTATTTGGAGGTTAGAATTAATTAATTAAATTAAATTAAGATGATATAGAGTTAATTCCAGAGTAGGATTTTATTAATTAAGAGAATTAATATTTTGATCCTAACTAGATTCGACAAGTTGTCGAGCTATCGAGTCGGAGGACCAAGGAAATTAACGAAGTTGTTTAAAGGAGCATTGACGGAGTAATACCGTAGTTAAACGGTTTCTGTGAGTACATGTTTTTACATTTCGGTATTCGTAAAGTCTTCTATTTTAATATACTATGTGATATATGTGTTGCGGTGTTATATGTTTACATGCCTTGTATGGATGTATGTTTTATGTATATACTATATGTATATATTATTTTGATATAGAAAGGTACACACATAGTTTTTAAAATTATTATGCAATTGCTTATGCTTGAATGTGTGTTACATCGGTTGGCTGTGCTATCGATGTCAGGATTGTGTGTGTGTGTGTGTTACATCGGTTGGCTGTGCTATCGATGTCAGGATTGTGTGTTACATCGGTTGGCTGTGCTATCGATGTCAGGATTGTGTGTGTGTGTTACATCGGTTGGCTGTGCTATCGATGTCAGGATTGTGTGTTACATCGGTTGGCTGTGCTATCGATGTCAGGATTGTGTGTGTGTGTGTTACATCGGTTGGCTGTGCTATCGATGTCAGGATTGTGTGTGTATGTTAGATCGGTTGGCTGTGCTATCGGTCTTAGGTGAATATGGTTGATCGGTTGGCTGTGCTATCGGTCCCATAATATTGTGTGTGTGTGTGTGTGTTAGATCGGTTGGCTGTGCTATCGGTCTCAGGTGAATATGGTTGATCGGTTGGCTGTGCTATCGGTCCCATAATAATATTGTGTGTGTGTGTGTATTAGATCGGTTGGCTGTGCTATCGGTCTCAGGTGAATATGGTTGATCGGTTGGCTGTGCTATCGGTCCCATAATATTGTGTGTGTGTGTGTGTGTATTAGATCGGTTGGCTGTGCTATCGGTCTCAGGTGAATAAGGTTGATCGGTTGGCTGTGCTATCGGTCCCTTAAGATTTATGTATGTTGTGGATATGGTTGATCGGTTGGCTGTGCTATCGGTCCCATAAGATTATGCATGTATGATGTGTTGATAAGTTTCGCCATCAATGTAGATGGACGAATTTAAGAAATGTGGTTTAATTTAAAGGTCAACGTATATGGTTGACATTCTTTGATATTGAAGTCTTGATTGAAATATGTTATGTGTGAGCTCAGACTTCAATTGTTTTAAAGATGTTTTCAAAGGATTTCGAAAATACATAAAGTTATTTTAAATATAAAACGGTTTTTAACTTTATGTAATATTTATTTGTAACGGCATGAACTCACCAGTATATCTGACCCACGTTGTGGAATTATTTTTCAGGATCGTTACCTGTCTTTTTGGACGAGACTTCACTTTGTTTGCTTCTCGAAGTCTCCTTGTTTGAATTGTGGTATTTTGTTCAGTAGCGCTACAATAGTAGTTATCCGCAATAGATTAGTATAGTCTCATTGTATTCAAATATTTTAAAGCGCATTTAAACTCTGATGTTTTGTCCCATCAGTTATTTAATAAATGTTTCATACATTTCTATTTTCAAAGCGAAAAATTTATAGTGTTTTTCAGGCTTGCTACGGGTTTCGGAGCAACCACTCCCATTCCCTAGCGCCGGTCTCGACTCGAGATTTCGGGTCGTGACAAAGGTGGTATCAGAGCAGTTGGTCCAGTTACCTCTGCTAATATGTGAATTGAGTGCAGTTGGTCAGAGATACCACTGCTAGTTGTGTAGATGTTGTATGTACCTAGGAGCAATGTACAATGTCACTAGGTTAAGTTAGGAACTATTGCGGATTATAGGACTTCCAGTCATGTCTTTAAAACGTTTTCATCGGTTTTCAAATATTTTTCAAAACGTCCTGTCCTATGTGTGGTGTCAGGATATCTGTTAGATGTGTTAGTTAGCACAATATATGTTTGTGGGTACTCGAGTAAGCATTACGCTTTCGAGTATATAGTCTGCGAGAAGTTGTATACTCTCGGGACTCATATTATCTATGAAATGTGTGTTTATTATGAGTATGATTGATTGAGTAATGTGATATGTGTTGAAGCGTAATCACTGAAAAGAAGTGATATGTTTTCGAATGTGATAAAGTCTGCGTAGAGAGATATACTCACGAGACTTATGTTATATGCTTTAGCCGAGAATTCCTAAATGAGTTGATTATCATTAGGATTATATGTATGACATATGGTGATATGTGCGTTGTGAATTGTTTACTTGAATGATTATATGCTTTGATTGTTGTTTAGTCTACGTAGAGTAGTATACTCTCGAGACTTATGGAATGTGTTATGATTGAGTAAATCATAAATGAATTGGGTTTTCTTTGAACCTAATTTTTATGTATTTGTGATGGCTATGATTTGATTATGTGCATGCAATGTGATTGATTATTATGTGCATGCAATGGAATAGTGTATATGAAACGTATAGAACATGTGAGTTATAGCCAGATATGACATAGACGAATGAAAATTTTATTAGAGCCTAATTCGTAAAGTAAGAATGAGACACGACTATATGTGCGGTAGAACTTTGCGAACATGATGCGGATGCCATGTTATTAGGATCTCATTTAGATTTCTTTGTGCCTTAGAATGGCTGAACAAAGAAACACTCGAGCGCGTGCAGCGGCACAACGAGTAAACGAGGCCCGAAGGGAGGCCGAAATTAATTTAGGAGAGTATGATCCAGTCCAACCGGCAAACAGAGGCCGCGGACAAAATAGGGGTCAACAAGAACCTAGAGTATATCAAGCTGGGAATGTGCAGGCACAAGGAATGCCGCAACAACCCAATATTGATATAAATTATTTGGCAGCAGAAGTTATTGATATACGAAGTTGTGTGTTAATGATGGGGCAGTGGATGCAACACCAGCATCAGCGGGAAGAGAGAAATGCTGATAGAGATCTGGTGTTAGCATACGTAAAACTGAGCCGAAAAGAGTTTGATGGATCAAGTGATGCGTTAGACTTTTTGGAAGAAGTCGAGCAAAATGCTCGTAGACTTCAAGCTAACGAAAGACAGACAATGTTGTTAATGGAGATGTCGATGAAAGGTCCAGCCAAGGATTGGTTTCGACAAGTAATTGAACCAATAATGGGTCATATAACATGGGCAGAGTTTGTGACCCGATATAAGGATTTCTTCTTACCGTTTGCGGTAATCGAAGGTAACCGGGACAAACTGTTATCGTTAACTCGAGGTAACAGATCTGTACAAGAATATGTTACCGAGTTTAATCGATTGAGAAGATTTGCTCCAGACTTGATAACAGATCAAGTCAGAGTAAACACCATGTTTGTGAAGGGATTAGGACATCAGTTTATAGAACTGTTGACTCAGAGAGACAAGGATTTTGTGCAAGTTGTCGACAGCGCAAGACAACTGGAAAGCGCATTAATCCAATTTGGTAAAATTCCTGACCCCTCACAACCAAATCACGTCAGAGATGAACGTTTTGGTTATGGAAACCAGACTTCGAGGCAAATTAGTGAAAGGTTTAAACGACGATATGGTCGAACCCATAAGAAAGGTAGACAAGGAGAAGAGGCCAAGAAGGCTAGAACCATTGGTCAAAATTTTGAGCAAGGAAGCTCTAGTTTTACAAATCCTATGTGTCAACGATGTGAAAGGATACATTTAGGTATTTGTCAAGCTACTACGGATATATGTTTTTCATGCGGCCAACAGGGTCATTACGCGAGAGAATGCCTGTATTCCGTACAGCGGAATACAATAGAGAATGTGGACCAACCACTTCCTCAGCAAGCAAGGTCTATTTACACGACAGTTTCTAGACCGGGTCAACCTAACGCAATACGCGGTAGAGATTGAGGCAATGAAAATCCGAACTTGAGAGGTTGAATAGTGGCGAAATTCCCTCAATCAATCAAGGATTAATAAGAATATTTGGGCTAGTTTCGCAAGCTATGCCTGAAACCAAGGAATAAGATTAGATCCTTTAGATGTGTAGTAAAGAGTAGAGAGCTTAAATAGAAAAATTATGGAATAAGCAATTTTGCAGAGCTCTATGTCTACAGAAACTTACGCAGGCGCCATTTTTGTAAAAACAAATGTGTTTAATGAAAAAGAGTTGTTTTATGAACACATAATTGTGCCCGGACACGAATCACGAAAGCATTGCATTGGCACGAATAGGATTGCATCACTACATTCATATTGTATTCATTATTAGAACATGCATCATGTGCATTATGTATGTTGAAAAGAAAAGAGGAATGCCATTGCAACTCTTGGTGATGAGAGAAGTCATCACACCGGTGCACAATTATGACATGGATTTTTATGTGGAAAAGAAAAGTGGTTTTAAAAGGATAAGTTTTAACGTAAGTATGCTGAGACATCGACTCTGTAATGTAAACAAAGGAATAGGATAAGGGAGAGCACCCTATTAGTCCTAGATAATAGATGTTGAGATATAAGTGATATTATAATCCGAGGACGAATTATTTTAAGGAGGGGAGAATGTAATACCCCGTATTATTTGATAGTATTTATTTTCGCGCGTGTCTAATTTTTATTAAGTAGGACCTCGAAAATAGTTATTAAATTCACGAGATGAATTTATAAGTGTGAAAATGTGATTTTGTGTGTGTTTTGCCTTAAGTTTAACTTTTGGCAATTTTATGTGTTAAATGTGAATTTTGCGATTTTACGCTAAAAATCGTCAAAATAATTATTCTAATTATTTTAAAGGCCCAAAAATATTTTAATTCAGCCCATATGTTATGATTTAATGTTTTTGAATATTTGAGAAACTTAAATTTATTTTGCCCATAGAGTTCGATTTATTTACAAGAATGCCATAATGGCAAACTTGTAAATAAACCAAACATGAAACTAATATCTAGATATTTCCATAAGCAAACTTGATGCCCAAGTTTCTTACTCATCTCCTTCATTTCTCTAGCATAATTCATTCTCCATTGTTGTGTGGGTGCCTAAGCTCTCAAATAAAAAAATAAAACACAAGTCCTAGATTTTTAACTTTACTCACAAAAGTTTCTTAACGAAAAACGTTGAGCATTTTCCGTAGATCGTTAATCTATCTTTGCATGTTGGATCAAGGTGAATTTCAAAGCTCAAATCTTAACTTTTATTTGCTGATGTTGAATGAACCATAGATACATGCTTAGGATGATTAAAACTTGTTGTTTAATGGTTGATTAGTTGGTTTTAATTGCTAGTTTGTTGGGTTTCGGTTTTAAAATAATTTTTCCGTGAAATTAAATTAATTATTTTAATTTTCTGGGCTGATCTAAATAGTGAGGTTAAAATATGCTTTAAAGTGTGATTTTTGTGGATTAAAAATGTTAAACATTTCGGGTATTGATTTAATGGTTTGGAGTTCGATTTTTAATAGTTTTAAAGGCTTAAAAATCGCTTAAAAAGGATAAATAAATGGATTTTAAATTTCTGGAAATAAATTGGTTTATGTTTGAGTTAGATGTTGGGTTGATGTGAATAAATGTTTAATGATGAATTTTTAATGGTTCGTTAATCGGGTTTAATTTTTATAATAGTTTAATCGGTAAAAAAATGTTTAAAAAGGGTATTTTTGTCATTTTAATTTCTGGGCAGAAATTATTCATGAAAAATGTATGAAAATATATATGTTGATTATTTATGGAATTTAATTGATTTAGTTGAGGTGTTTTGACGGATTAATAATCGATTTTGATTATTAATTGTTTATACGGTTTTAAATTGTTAAAATTGTTAAAATTATGAAAAATAATTTATTATAATTTTGGGGCTGCTGTTTTAATATGATAATTAAAATAAATATGTATTGGTAGATTTTTGGGTGATTAAAATTGTGTAAAAATGATTTTTGAACGTTTTAACGGTTTTTAAAGCTCATCGGAGCTTGACCGGAATCCGGTGACCGGAATTTGGTGACCGGAGTGATCAAAACATAAATGGGATTCTGAGTTTGAGAGTTGATGATTTATTGAATTTGGTTGGATTTGGACTTGATTGTCAAAATTTAAAGTTTAGGAGTTAAAATGTAATTTTTGTAAAAATAAAGGACCAACCTGTAATTTAACCATATTTCCAGATTATTGATATATATAATCTGATGTGAAATGATTTTGAGAATTTTAAAGAATTTTGATGACTTTTAAAAGAATTGGGTATGTTTGCCGAAAACTAGAATTTTTGGGTTGAATTGTCCTTTTTCCAAAATTAAGGGGCTACATGGTATATTAGCCAAAATTTCCAGATTTAGAAAGTTAATAATCTGAGATAAAATGATTTTGTCGATTTTAAAATTAATTGATTTACGAAAGGACCTAAATGGTCAATTTTGAAAAGTTTGGGGAAATTTTGGTATTTTGACCAAAAGTGGAGTTTAAGCTAATATAGGGCTGTTTTAATATATTTGAAATGGAAAGTATTACTTGATGAAAAAAAAAATATATTTTGTGTATTGAAGTATATTTATGAAAAAAATGAAATATTTAAATGAATATTTCTGAAAAATGATTTTATGTGTAAAAAGAGATAAGTAAAGAAAAGTTACATGAATAAAATAAATTATGTACTTATTAAATAAGAAAGTATTTGGAGGTTAGAATTAATTAATTAAATTAAATTAAGATGATATAGAGTTAATTCCAGAGTAGGATTTTATTAATTAAGAGAATTAATATTTTGATCCTAACTAGATTCGACAAGTTGTTGAGCTATCGAGTCGGAGGACCAAGGAAATTAACAAAGTTGTTTAAAGGAGCATTGACGGAGTAATACCGTAGTTAAACGGTTTCTGTGAGTACATGTTTTTACATTTCGGTATTCGTAAAGTCTTCTATTTTAATATACTATGTGATATATGTGTTGCGGTGTTATATGTTTACATGCCTTGTATGGATGTATGTTTTATGTATATACTATATGTATATATTATTTTGATATAGAAAGGTACACACATAGTTTTTAAAATTATTATGCAATTGCTTATGCTTGAATGTGTGTTACATCGGTTGGCTGTGCTATCGATGTCAGGATTGTGTGTGTGTGTGTTACATCGGTTGGCTGTGCTATCGATGTCAGGATTGTGTGTGTGTTACATCGGTTGGCTGTGCTATCGATGTCAGGATTGTGTGTTACATCGGTTGGCTGTGCTATCGATGTCAGGATTGTGTGTGTGTGTTACATCGGTTGGCTGTGCTATCGATGTCAGGATTGTGTGTTACATCGGTTGGCTGTGCTATCGATGTTAGGATTGTGTGTGTGTGTTACATCGGTTGGCTGTGCTATCGATGTCAGGATTGTGTGTGTATGTTAGATCGGTTGGCTGTGCTATCGGTCTTAGGTGAATATGGTTGATCGGTTGGCTGTGCTATCGGTCCCATAATATTGTGTGTGTGTGTGTTAGATCGGTTGGCTGTGCTATCGGTCTCAGGTGAATATGGTTGATCGGTTGGCTGTGCTATCGGTCCCATAATAATATTGTGTGTGTGTGTGTATTAGATCGGTTGGCTGTGCTATCGGTCTCAGGTGAATATGGTTGATCGGTTGGCTGTGCTATCGGTCCCATAATATTGTGTGTGTGTGTGTGTGTATTAGATCGGTTGGCTGTGCTATCGGTCTCAGGTGAATAAGGTTGATCGGTTGGCTGTGCTATCGGTCCCTTAAGATTTATGTATGTTGTGGATATGGTTGATCGGTTGGCTGTGCTATCGGTCCCATAAGATTATGCATGTATGATGTGTTGATAAGTTTCACCATCAATGTAGATGGACGAATTTAAGAAATGTGGTTTAATTTAAAGGTCAACGTATATGGTTGACATTCTTTGATATTGAAGTCTTGATTGAAATATGTTATGTGTGAGCTCAGACTTCAATTGTTTTAAAGATGTTTTCAAAGGATTTCGAAAATACATAAAGTTATTTTAAATATAAAACGGTTTTTAACTTTATGTAATATTTATTTGTAACGGCATGAACTCACCAGTATATCTGACCCACGTTGTGGAATTATTTTTCAGGATCGTTACCTGTCTTTTTGGACGAGACTTCACTTTGTTTGCTTCTCGAAGTCTCCTTGTTTGAATTGTGGTATTTTGTTCAGTAGCGCTACAATAGTAGTTATCCGCAATAGATTAGTATAGTCTCATTGTATTCAAATGTTTTAAAGCGCATTTAAACTCTGATGTTTTGTCCCATCAGTTATTTAATAAATGTTTCATACATTTCTATTTTCAAAGCGAAAAATTTATAGTGTTTTTCAGGCTTGCTACGGGTTTCGGAGCAACCACTCCCATTCCCTAGCGCCGGTCTCGACTCGAGATTTCGGGTCGTGACAAAAAGAGGGTGAAAAATATTTAAAAAATTGATAAATATAAAATATGTAAACAATTTGAATATTGAGGATGTTTTTGAACTTTTTTTCTATATACCATGTCACCAGTTAACAATGATTATTGACGAAAGGGTGTTCTTGTTCAATAAAAAAAATTGGAGGGTTGAATTGTACCCAAAAAACAAAAAAGATTAAATTGTATTTTTAAAGAAACTATGAGAATTTTTTTGTACCTTATGCCTTAAAAATAAATATAATGACTTTATATTTTAAATTTTTATTTAAATTAATAATTAATTTAAATAATAAGTGTAATGAATTCATATTTTCAAGAAACCGCTAATATTTTTTATACTTAGGCTAATCACCTGTAAAACTACCGACCTTTCATTTTTTTTTTCAATAACACCCTCACCTTATAAAAACTTCAATAGCACTCTATTTCGCATTTTTACGTTTCAATAGCACCCTAAAGTATTAAATTGAACTATTTCCAGTTGGATAAAATTCAAAATAAGTCCTTTATATTTACCACATATTCTAAATAATATTGAATGTTATAAATACTACAAAAAAACTATCTTCTCCATATTTAAAGATGAATAATAATAAAAAAAATTATTTAATTAAAATAATTAAAATCCGAGCAATCGCCACTTCCTCAAATCCGTTACCGACTCTTTCGCACCGCAATTCGCTATTTTTTTTTAAAAAAAAACCGTAGAGGACAGAATTCTTCCTTGTCATCCTCCATGGGAGGATGGAGGACAAGGTGTTCTCGTCCTCCCATGGGAGTTCGTCCTCCATGGGAGGACGAGCTCGTCCTCCCATGAAGGATGATGGTGGAGAAGCGGCGGGTGGCGGGATGAGAAGGAGGCCGGAAAAATGTAGGGTTGAAATTAATATTTTTTAATTTTTTATTTAAATTAGTGGGGAAGAGGGCTTATTTGGATGTTTTTTAAGTTAAGGGATGTGTTTGTATTTGTTTAATTAGAAAAAGGTATAAAATGATCCTTTCATTTAGTTATTTTATTAAATTTAATCCTTATAATAATAAAATCATCTATTTTTTTAAATTTAGGGTGCTATTGAAACGTAAAAATGCGAAATAGAGTGCTATTGAAGTTTTTACAAGGTGAGGGTATTATTGAAAAAAAATGAAAGGTCGGTAGTTTTACAGATGAGTAGCCTTATACTTATTAATAAATTAGAGATTCTATGAATTAATAATAGTTCCAACTACATTAATAAATAAAATGTATACGTCTTAAAAACGTTATCCAAATTCAGACTTGGGCCATCAAAAAACAAAATGAGAAAATTACATGGAATCCCCTAAAATTTCAAAACTTTATGTTAGTGACTCAACTTTTTTTTTTTGCAAAAATTCCTCAATTTTAAAATATTCTTTTCATGTCTACCTTTTAATGGTTGTCATTACTATTTTGTCCCTATAGTGTATTTTACCTATTGTGTTTCCAATACACTCAATAATTTCTCCTAATTTTACATAAACCGAACCATCACCGGCCGGACTATTGTTGGCCGGACCACCGCGGTCAACGCCGGTCAACGGCCGGACCACCGCGGTCAATGCCGGTCAACGGCCGGACCACCGCGGTCAACGGTCAGACCACTGCTGGTGAACGCCGGTCGGACCACCAATGGTTGGTGGTCTGACCATTTTTAATGGTTGGACCAATATTTGTTTAATAATTAAAAATTAAATAAAACATCATATTGGGGTTAAGGGGATTTGAACCCTTGACCTCTTACAAATATGACCAAATGCTTTGCCATTAAGGCAACAACTTATTGCTGTCAACATTTCTATAATGTATATATATATATTATATACATCTGATTATAAATTTATTAGAATGAAATTATTTTTATAGTATAAATTAAATATAAATATCAGTTTAAATTAAAGTTACTATTAAATTAGTCTAATTTAATTTATTTAATAAATATTTACACAGTAAAAATATAAAATATACATATATTTATATTTTACACTCTTTATTAATACATGAGTAAGACTAGTAAGATATTTCACTTGTTAAAATTAAAAAATATAATGGTTTGTTTGTCAAACCCGAGGTGGTCGTGGTCGAATACGTGGTGGTGGGACCCGCCATGGTGGGCAAAAATTCAATATAAACCTAATAACGACTTAATGTCAACTCAATGACAACTTAATGTTAACTTTATTATTTATACTATTAAAAATAATTTATAAAATGACAAATAAAGTAATAGTAATTTAAAAGCAAACTATCTAAGATTTTATTGACATGAGTCGAAAGTAAATTTAAAATAAATGAACTGAATATAAACTTAATATGAACTCAATGTCAACTTAATATAAACTCAAAGTAAATTTAATTTGAACTTAATATAAATTTATGTCAACTTAATGTAAATTTAATGTTCACTAAATATCAACTCAAAGTAAATATTTTGATAAATAATTATAAATTTTAAATGAAATTATTTTTTATTATAATAGTAAAATTATTTTTTTATAATTCATACTTTTAAAAATAAACTAATTGTATATTGAAAGTAAATTATTTAAGATTTTTCGCAATTATTTGTGTAAATTAATGTCAACTTAACGTCAAATCAATATAAATTCAATGATGATTCAGTGTCAATCCAATATAAACCTAATGTCAACTCAACGTCGAATCAATGTAAACTCAATGATGACTCAATGTCAACTCAATATAAACCTAATATCAATTCAATGTAAACTTAATATAAATTAAACTTACTATCAACTCAACGTCGACTCAGTGTCAAGTGAATGTAAATCTAATATCGACTCAATGTAAAATTGATGTAAACTACATGTCAATTCAAAGTAAATGTTTTAGTAAACTATAATAATTTTAAAAATTAACTTAATACCAACTCAACGTCGACTTAATATCAACTCAATGACGACTCAATGTCAACTCAATGTAAACGTAATGTCAATTCATTGTAATCCTAATGTCAACTCAGTGTAAATATCATGTCAATGCAACCTAATGTCAACTCAATATAAATTTAATGTCAATCCGAAAAAGTAAATTATTTTAATTTTGAAATGTAACTTAATATCAACTCAATGTAAGCTCAATGAGAACCTAATGTCAACTCGATGTGAACCTAATGTCAACTCAATGTAAACTTGATGAAGGTTACATGTCAATTTGAAGCAATTTTTTTAGTAATTTATTATAATTTTAAAAACTAACTTAATATCAACTAAATTAACTTATATAATTTATTTTGAGTTTATATCGAGTTGACATTAAGTTAATTGTGTTTCTAATACATTAATTTATAAATTTATTTTAACTTAATTTACTTTAAGTTAATATTTAATTTACACTAGTATTAATTTAATTAGAATAAATTAATTTAAATTTTAACAAGCGTAATATTTTATAATAATATATTATTTATAATCAACCATTTTAATATGTTTATATTTAGTTTAAATACTTTCTTATACATTATTAAAGAGTATATGTATATATATTAAATAGTAAATAAAGACAACAAACATGTATTGCCTTAATGGTTAGACACATGGACAAAGAGTGAGAGGTCATGGGTTCTATTCCTACTAATAGCAAATTTGTATATATATTAAATAGTAAATAAAGACAACAAACATGTATTGCCTTAATGGTTAGACACATGGACAAAGAGTGAGAGGTCATGGGTTCTATTCCTACTAATAGCAAATTTGTATTTTATTTAATTCTTTTAAAATCTCACCACTATAGTTGATTACCGTTGACCGCGGTGGTCCGGCCGGTCGGACCGGGATTTGGTCGGTGGCGGTTGGTTAGTTTGTCTAACCAAATCCACATTTGCCACGTGTCATCATTTGATTGATTCAAACATAGACCAATGAAATGTTGACAAATACTAAGGACAATATTGTCTCATTTTTTTTATTTTGGGTTATGAGGGATTTTTGTAAATTTTTTATTTTTTTTTGAGAGATTTTTGCCAAAATTTAAATGGTGAGGGAAAAGTGAAACAGCATAGCATTTTTAGGGGATTTGTGTAAAAAACCCAAACAAAATTCATCCATGTTATTAAATTTCAATATCCCTATTTTGAATTAATGATTATTCAAAATGAACACTAATATTGAATTTCCAATCAATATTATAAGAATCAAGAATGTTCTACAAGTCGAGCAACTCCTGTTTCCTTTGTTCTTTTATTATAACTAGTTTCGCATCACGTGCTATGCACGTGGCTCGTAACGTAACTCGTCAATGAATATATTAGTAAATTTATTATAATTATGTCAATTTTTATTTATAATTAATATTAAATTAGTTAAGAATTTTTATAAAAGTAAATATAATATATTCGGTTATTATATTTTTTTCCATACTGAATTTATTATTTTTTTAATTTTATAATAACCATAATTAAATAATTAACTTATTTTTATTAATAATATTTTTAAAAATAATAAGATAGAAATTTAAATAATAATATATTGACCAAATACAATATTTTAATTTTGTAGTTCAATCAAATAAAAAGATAGGTATTCCTACTAATTTGGAGACAATTTAGTTATTTTTTACATACTAAAAATTAAATTGGAGATAATTTAACTACCTATTCTAATTAGGACTTTAATTATAATAATGATTAATTAAATAATTAATTAGTGAATGACTATAAAACCTTCATTTAGTTGTAAACTGAAAAGGATTATTCAGTAAATTTGCCTGCCCCCCACATCCGTGCTTTTATATATAGTATAGATGGAAAGATGAAATAGAAGCTAGAAGAGAAATAATAATTGAACAATGGGTCAATGCGTCCTATGAACTTGTGACATAGGGTCATTTAACTCAGTTTTAACTTGTTTGAGCAACTAACACCAAAACTCTTCATTTTTAGGTCAGATAACCCTACATTTTATTTTTTTATTGCAAAAAAATAAATTTAGGATAATTTTATCGCAACAATTAGAAAATTTTTTAATTTTTATTTCGCATTCCTCACCTCCAATTTGTATTTTACGCGTTTTTAAAATATAATTGTGGAATTATCTGACCCAAAAGTGAAGAGTTTCGGGGTTAGTTAATCAAACAAATTGAAACTGGATTAAATGATCCTGTATCACAAGTTCAGGGGGTGCAATGACCCTTTATTCAATTATAATTTGTGCAGGTCTGTTTTGTTTATTCCCTATTCGGTTATAATTACTCAGCTAAATTAAACCATAAAACCAGTGTTTTAAAAACCGGACCGGACCGGCCGGTCGGACCGGTTGAACCGCAAACCGGCCAGTGGTCCGGTCTGAAACTGCGAAAAACCGGATCTTTTGGTTGGACTGGGTTGGACCGGTTGGACCGAATTACACCGGTAAAAAACCGGATATTAAACCGAATTGGACCGGATTGAACCGGTAAAAAACCGGTGAATCAGAATTTTTTTTAAAATTTTTAAATTTATCAAACCGGTTGAACCGATCATTAAACCTGTTTAACCGGTTGAACCGGAAACTGGTGGTCTCACCGGTTCGATTTTTAAAACACTGCATAAAACCCTACCCCCTAAACTTGCAGAGGATATGCAATTGATAACATAATTAATATTGAGTCAATTAAGCCCTTGAACTTATCATTTTTTTTATCAATTAGTCCAAATATTTTAATTTTGAAAACAATTATATAAAGGTTAATTGACCATAGTTTTGTATTAAGTGCCAAGATTTAGATTCGTCGATCAAAATTTGAGCTAATTGATGACAATAGTTATTTTTGTTGTTAATTGTCCATTGGGTGAAAGTTTAACAGGCCAATTGATATTTAAGCCGTAGATTTTCTTACTCAAAACTGCAACAATTGCATTTCCATCTGTTCCTGCAAAGTGCAAACCAAGCCACTACCAACACACAGCACGAATCATTTATAGTGAAAAAAGATACACATCATAAGTTTAAAATTCTTGCTGGTTATCATCATTCGGTTTCCTGTTTAGTTACATAAGAAAATCATACTCCCAACTAAGTTCCGAGTTTGACATAAGCAAATGCACCATAAGATACAGAGGACACGGGGCACAGTTTCGAATGAGAAATAAGTTGGCCGGCAGAAGATTATACCGTGCACATCAGCTATAGAGGCAAACTTAGCAATGAGCTTTACAGCTTCCTCATAAGAAGAAAAAGACGCTGATCGAGTTCAAAATGAGAGACATGAGAAGGGTCACCCTTTAGAAACATGAGAAGCCCACCATATGAAACTAACATCTCTCTAAAACCAAAAGAAACAAGGCAAACAAAAGCCGATTAAGTCTTAAACTCAATTAAAACTTATATTGCATAAGCTCAATGACCAATGATAAGTATGCGATAATCAAGAACCAACAGCAACAATGAGTGCACAAATACAAAAGAAAGTTCCAAAGTTTGGATACTCACGCTTTAGCCTTTCTTCCTGAACCTTCTTCTGAGATCTTGTACAATTTCCCATGCATAATGTATTCATACTTGTCAGCAAGAGTTTTCCTTCCTCCCTGCACCAAAGATTCAATTCCTTATCTAGGAAATATAACTTCTCCAATGGACCAACGGCTTGACAGAATCATCCAGGACATGGTACAGAAGGAAGTACGTAGTCCAGGGAAAAACTATTGTGTGATAGTGTTGTCACATTATAATTATTTTTTTGTCATTCCTGAGACACCGGCATCAAAGAGAAAGAATACGATGATGTCTAAAAATAAATAAATTGCATATGTTACTTGACGATATCTAAGAAACACGTTTATCTAAGTTAAGGGAACAACACACAGTTGCCTAGCTATCACTATTGAATTTGTGTGTCCATTTCCACCACCATTAACTAAACAGCCTAATACATTGGCTACCTGTGACTTAAGTACACCTATAGGGCTAAACGGACATAAAGTTCCAGTACTATCAACTCTTTCTTCCATCATCACACATGTAGAATCGCATCATTTTACAATGGAAGGCTGAACACATAACAATGGAAAAACAGACCCTATAAAATCACACATATGGAAAATTCTTGAACTGTACCAGTATATGCGTCCCTATCAGAACTTGGATAAAGTTTTATTAAACAGTCAAGAAAAGTAGGTAATTGTCTTCTGCGACCCTGTAATCATCTAATCTGAGTCAAAATATAGTGTACAACTAGGTTCATAAAGAGGAGAGAACATACATTTTTAAGATACTCCGGAATCAATGTTGTTGTAAAATAGCAGCAGATGAACGAGACTTACCTGAGTAAAATAACCAGTGTCAGGTGTACCATCCAAATTTAGAGTGTGAGCCAATGCCATGGTGAATTTATCACCAACAGCCATAGGAAAAATTTCTGTGTTCACATCTAGTTGCATGAACATGCCACAATTCTGGCTGTTTGCTTCAATACGAGACACTGCATGAGACCACAAATCATGAGTAAGTAAACAAAAAAAATTGCAATGCATAAGCAATGGTTTAAAGACTAGTAAGCAAATTCATGGAAGAGTAATTAAATTGCTTCTACCAGTTTCATATTTATTAAAATAATTTCTCAAGTATTTAACATGGTAAAATAATTTGTCAACAAAGATACTAATAAAAACATTACAGTGTCACTTTATGAAGATTTAAATACAACATACACACCCCAATGATATAACTTTTGCTATTATCACTTCAGAAACGGTGAAAAAAATCTTATGTCCAGCTTCCTTACTGTTAAAGGGGTCAACTCTTCCAAAATCCGATAGGACTTAGAAGCTCATAATTTTCGACAAAGGCCACAAGTCCTTAAACCAAGTGCACAAAAAACACGGTTTGAAGGACTTGTGAATTGCTATTTAAGCTGAAACTAGAGGACAACAATATCCGAATAAAATGTGATACATAAATGCTCACATGAACAGGTTACAATGATCATTAGTGTCCAAAACCAAATTACTAAACATAGCTACAGAGCCTCTTAACATCAATAATAACACAATTAAAAAAAGCCAAGAATAAATAAGAAGCATACCTTTATCGAATTTTTTACCATCTGGGTCGAGTTTGTCAATCACAAAAATATCCTCAAACATAATAATATTCGACATTGTCACTGCAAAAAGTTATTCATCAGAAAAAATTAATAAGCACCTTTATACATATGAAAAAACAGACACTAAATTCAGTTAAAAAACACAAAAACACCTATTAAAAGTACATGAACTTACTAAAAAACAGGCATCGTATAATGAAATATTTTATCATAAAACAAAAAATTATTTAGAAAAAACAAAAAAAATCCAGAAATCGTATAATTTTCTTGTTTTTAACTAGGGGAGCTAAAGAATTCCAACATCAGAAAATAGAGCTAGTCAATTGGTATAAAGCAGACTAATTGTGCTGAACAAAAGAGAAAGAATTACCTAAAAAGATTGCAGGAGACGAGAGGAACACAGAACGAAGCGGAACCTTCCGACGGCAGCAACGGATAGCGGTGGCGGAAAGGAACAGCACTACCAGCGGCGGCAGCAGGCGGCGGAAAAGCACTGCACAGTAGCAACGGTGAGGAAGAGAATAGTGTTTAGGTTGAAGATGAAAGGAAGAGAAATGTGTAATTTTGGGTGGGATTGTATTAAATATACATAGTTTTATTAAAAATAAATTGTAAACTATGATCAAATTAATAATAATAATAATACTAATTTATATTATCATTAACTCCCGCTAACCCCGCTAATGATATGTGTATGAGGTTGAGGGTGACCCTCAACACTCACAGGCAGTGTGTCTATTTAAAAAAATGTTTAATATTAACTTCTGCTAACCCCCACTAACAATTAGAGTAAGCTATCTTTGACAAAAAAAATAGATATATATTTATAAACTTTTTAATATAATTAATTTTCATAAAAATAATATAGTTTAAATTTAAATAAAAAATAAATAGATATAAATTTATAAAAAATAATTATAAATTCATTTGAGAAATAATATTAATTAAATTTATAATATTATTAACTGACAAATGCATTTATGACTTAATAATACATTTTCTATACGAGCCATATTGATTATAATTGAGAGATTTTTAAGTAGATTCAGTACACCACGTCATCCGTGGACTAAACCTATCAAATAATGACACGTCATTAAAATTATGGTAATATTGTAATATTACTATTTAAAAGTGTAAATAAGTAATAAACGAATTTACAAGATTGTCATCATTTTAATGACGTGTCATTATATGATAGGTTTAGTCCGCGGGTGACGTGGTGGACCGAGTCTACCTAAGAATCTCTCATTATAATTAAGCTCTCGTTCGTGACCTCTTAATCATGTCATATACTTCCTTTATTTTACACACCATGCAATATTATTAAATTTGTTTTTTTGTTACCAAATATGAGTGTTTTTTTATTTCATCCAACACCATCTTTTCTTATTAACCTACACATGTCCTATTATAGAGGTGGCCATGGGCCAGATTAGCCCGTGAACCGGACAAGCCCGGAACCGGCCCGGTCAAACCGGGCCCGGAACCGGTCAAACCCGAAACCGGACTAAAACCGGCCCGGAACCGTACGAAGGGCGGTTTCAGGCCGGTTCTATATTTGTTGAACCGTGAACCGGCTGTTCCGGATCGGATCCGGCGGTTTAAGGGTCGAACCCGTTGATAAAAAATATATATTATATATTTAAAATATATATTATATTTTTATCATATAATATATTTACTTTTGCAATTAAATATATATTATATTTGTTTTAGTTAAATTTTTGGTTAATATTTTAATTTGTTTTTTTTTTTAATCTTTATTTTCTTATAATACTATCTCCGTGGGTTATTTTATTAGTATTAAATTACATTTTTTAGTAATTAAATTTTAATTTTATATTTAATTTTTTTAAACCGTCCTAAACCTGAACCGTCCGGTTCCGAACCGTCATGAAACCGTCTCTTAGGCGGTTCCGGGCCGGTTCCAGGCCGGTTCCACTTTTTCTTGAACCGTGACCCGACGGTTCCGGTCGGAACCGCCGGGTTATGAACCGTGGCCACCTCTATCCTATTAAACCCCTAATTTAGTATATATTTTTTAAAAAATCCCCCTTTTCAGCAGGCCTGACGCATGCTGACGCGTGAAACAGGTGCACCATGCACCTGTTATCACGATTATTTGGAAAGCAGGTGCATGGTGCACCTGTTCCCCATATAACACATAAAATGGGGACCTTTTTTCCAAAGGTCCTCATACTTTTTTAAACTATATATATATATATTTATTTATTTATTTATTTATTTACATTAAATATTTTAAAAAAACTCAAATCATTAATTTATTTATATATTTTATAAATATAACGTATCAAAAATATTTTATTTTATATAAAATTTTAAAAATATTAATTTTAAGTTTGAGATATTTTAATAGATATTGTGAAATTATATTAAAAACTAAAAAATAATCAAACATATAATTTGATACATCTCGATATATATTTGATATATATTCGATAGTTCGAAACTTTTTTCTTGTTTTTATTTTTTTATCGATTTAATTAAATCAACCGACTAATTCGATCGGTTTGTTATTATATTTTTAAAAAAGGATACATCTCCGATACATATTTAATACATCTTGTAATTATACATGATACATAAAAAATGGATATCTTTTATTTTTATCGATTTAGTGAATCAACCAACTAATTTGATTTATTCGTTTTTATATTTATACAACTCTAATACATAATTTATACATAATAGATATTTTTTAAATGAACTTTATAAATACATCGCTGATACATAATTTATACATGATAGATATATTTTTACTACATAATATAGATACATTTTTGTTAAACCTATCGTCAAATTGTTTATAACAAATATATTTTTAATATATATAGGATACATTTTCGATACATATATGATACATCTCCGATACATATCAAAAATTGGTCCATCTTCAAATATTTAAAATTAAAAAGAAAAACACCCATGATACCAAAATTTAAATTTTTTTTTTCATATTTTCATAATTATCTCAGTAGCCAAGCAACACCCATGTTTTTTATTTTTAAACTTTACTTGTAATCTAATTTTTTTATTTATATAATGGATACATCTCTGATACATATTTGATACATCTTAAATGTATATTTTTGATACATATCTGATACATGTTTGATTCATTTTTGATACATGTTTTATTCATCTCCAACACATGGTTGATATATATTCGATCGTTCAAACACTTTTTCTTGTGTTTTTATACATATTTGATACATTTCAAATATATTAGATAATATTGATTTATAATTTTTTTAAAAATAGTTAAACGACGCGTAGATAGGTTAATTTCTCTTTTTCAAAATCTTAATTGAGAAAAGGAATGAGATATAGTAAAATTGAAGTTTAATTAACCGAATAAATTAATATTTTTAATTATTAAATCAATCGACTAATTTGATCGGTTTGATACATAATTTATACATGATATAAATATTTATTTAAATTTATTTTATAGATACATCATAGATATATAATTTATATATGATAAATACATTTTTACTATATAATTTATACATGATAAATACATTTTTACTACATAATTTATACATGATATTGTTTTCTTGAGTTGTATATAATGTGTATCAAAGATGAATGTTTGCTATTTTAAAAATATAAATTTGTATCATATATATTATTAATGTACTTATGATAGAAAGTTTTGCTATTTTTTAATATATTATTAATGTATCAGATGTGTATAAAAAACAACGAAGCATTTCGACAAAATAATCAATGCATTAGAGATATATTCTAGATATATTAGAATCAACGCCTATAAATTATCTATCAAATACATTTTACTTTTATGATATGTGTTATATATTTGTTTGATAGATCATTGATACACAATTATTTATTGTAGTTAATTAAACTATCTTTTTAATTTTTGTAAATATTGCTTTGAATAATTTTGTGGATTTTTTTATATTTGTGAATATAAAGAAATAATAAAATACTACAAATAATTTTTAATAAATAAATAAATTACTATCAATTTTATTTTTTTGGAAAATGTATCAACGATATCTCAAAAATGTATCGGAGATGTATTAGATGATATTACAAAACGGTGTCTGTAATTTGTTGATGCTTGCTTGCTATTAGTGCTGACGTGCTGATGCGCTCTGATGTGCTGACGCATTATGACGCGCGCTGACACGCTCTGATACGGAAATCACATGTGCTAGCTGTTATTATTCCTTTTCATTAATATGGTGTTATGCTTGTCATGTGTCACCTATTTAATGGAATGGTGTTTGTTGTAAATTTTTTTACTCTTGTGATAGGAATGATAAATAAGGGAATAAGGTGACGATGTGTGAAATGTTGAGCTATTTTTGTGGTATTTTTATGATTTTTTCAAAAAAAAAAGCTGAATTATTTCTTGTTTAGAAATAAAAAGTTAGGATGTGGGATGACATTTTTGGTAAAATAGGTTTACATCACGTGAAAATCCTTTTAAATATAGTCTTTCTAGGGATGGAAATAAAAATGTGACAAATACAATAGGTCATGTGGGAGTTCAAGTTAGCTTGCAAGCTTTATGAGTTATTCGTAAATTTAAATGAGTTAACATCAATAAGTTTAAGTTTGTCTCGTTTAAATAAATGAACATTAGGTAGTGTTTCAACTAATTGATTTAGACTATCGAACGAGTTTGGACTAAAAAGGTTTTTTGAAATGAAAGAGTAATTATAGACACCTATTTTTCGGACATGTAAAAAAGATAAAAGACTAAAGCGTCCAGCGATGATTTTCAGAGAAATTAGTCTGGATGACAAGTTATCAATTCGTTTGTTTGAATTCAATTAGGCGTGATCAGTGCACAACTGCGAACTTGGAGGGTTAAAATGTAATTAGCCGTAAATAGTCTATAAAAATCTAAAAAAATTGTAGTCTAAGTTTAAAAGTTGGACTAATTGCAATATCTTATAAGTTTATGGGCCAATTTACAAGTTTGGCAGACTAAAATTGACCATACCCAAACTCATAAGGTCCCATAAGCCTTTTTTTAATACTTTTGGGTACTAAAATGACCTTTTAACACCCTTTTACTTAGTTATCAAATTTAAATTCGAATTTTATTAAAATAATAGTAGTTTTAACTAATCCTAACACTAAAAAACCTATCACTTAACACTCTTTCATCTTTAACTTAAACACTATAACTTTAACCAACATAACTTAAAATCAGCTTAAACTCTAGGTAAATCTAACCCTAACCTAACCACTATAAATAGAGCACACAGACAGTCTAGTTAGAGGTCGGCAATTAAACACCTAAAACACAGAATTGAACCCGAAATTAAAGAGCCATAGCCGAACTACTACACACACCAAATTAGTCAATTCTAGTCCAGAAAATAAGTTTAGATGCTTTAATCACTCATAGAACGCAACATTGCATATCTATCTGAAGCTAGATTCCACATCTGGATCACTAGAAAATGAGCCAATAACTCACAACAGTACTTCTGAGGACCCATAATCATCTTGAAAGCGGAGCGGGGTTCGGGGGCCGTTCGCTCAAGGTTTACGGTTGACTTCTTGATCTGGAAATGGATTTTGATAATGGAGTCGCCACCTAGTTCAACTAGAAAATATCTTTTAACCGATTAGGTAACCTTACTCGCTTATGGGTAAGAATACCGTGCATCAGATTAAAGATTAAGGTTTGTGGACCTCCCCGAGACTCGTGTGCTTGACTTATCGTTCACCAGTTTTATTTACTAGACATATTTGCATTAATCTCATCTCAACAGTATATGCAGTTCACATGATATGAAAGCTGTAAATAAACAAGTATCAAAGCAATAAACAGGTTTGACCCGCATATGACTCGACTTGGACTGGTATTTTAGGCAAGTAGTAAGCACTCCTAAACATACATCTAACCTTAGAGGTTTCTAGCAAGTAACAAAAGTCTGGCCGGTCTAGATATTTTACATGCACAAAGCCTAAATCAGATGTAAACGTTTGATTGATTGATTTTATTAGTGAGTCTTGAAAAACGTTTGATTGATTAAGATAGACTCGGCGGCTCGGACCTTCATTTTTTATCTTCTGGGGACTACGTTGTTTAGCAATTCAAGTTGTACACTGCCAATGTGTGTGCTTCCTGTTTTGGAGGATCTAAACCTGGCGGTGACCTATGATTGGTGGTCCGCTGGACTTGCTCACTTGTACTTGAGTATGGACCAGATCGTTCGAGGAGTATCTCGTATCTATGGGATGTGGTCAGTCGTGCATGTGAGTTTGACTTCTTACCCTTTTGCACTTTGTATTTTTACTCTTGTTTCACTGGTTCATGTGTCTTTCTTTCTTAAAGATCTGGGCGGTCCATTTAGACCTTTTGACCGGTTTTGGCGATTCTCCGGCACTGGTTATCCCTCTTATGAGTACTTGGGATATTTCTAAGACCATATCCCAATGTCGAGCGGTTGTGAGTATTTATTCTCTTATATGTGAATACCCCTTCTTTGGACTGTGTCACCCTCTGATAGTAATTTTCTTTCTATGTGCATGTCACGACCCAAAATCGTAGGCCGTGACCGGCGCTAGAAAATGGGAGTTTGAGATCTGAAACCCGTAGCAAGCGTAACAAACAAACAACCTGCAAACATACAATAAACACACGTTCGAGATTCCTAGGCCGGTGGGCAACGAAGGTGATGGAATGAGGCAAATTAGGTGGCAATCGAATTTTGCTACTTTTATCTTGAAAATTTATCAAACATACATAATCTCATTCTCGAAGAGAATTTCTAAGTCAAATTAAACATACATGACAATTTTTCAGGTAAAAAGATAAATTTTTGTTGCCACCTAAATATTTTTTGTTTGAAAAATTGAAGTCCAGCGACCAAAAAAATTACAATTAAATTTTAGTAACATGAAAAAAAAGTTCAGTGACCCTCAAGATTAATTACTCCATAAATTGGCCTCCAACTTTCAAATTTCGATTGTTCAAATTCTTTGAAAATTTTCTTCTACGGTATTTATTTTAGTTAGGTTTAACCATCCATAAATATCCTATTTTGTTGAATTTTTCGTTTATAGCCTCACCTCTCAAAATCTTTAATTTTAGCTAATATTTCAATTTTAAGTCTCAATTATAGCTATTTGTTCAAATTAAAGATAAAAATAATTATTCAAATATGCATTTTACATTTTCTCATATTGTTCAAATTAGCTCTTTTATTATAACAAATTTCAAATATAAAAGGGTGTATTTGAAATTTTTTTTACTCCAATTTGAATACAAATTATAATTAAAGCTGAAAATTAAAAGATGAGCTAAAATCAAATTTTTTTAAAAAACCGAGACCATAAATAAAAAAACTGAATAGATAAAATATTTTTGAATGATTAAACTTGTTAGTTATGTATATTTTTTTTTTGGCAAGCCCATCCGGTTTCCAAGGCTTTGCCCTGACTAATCCGGATCCGACCCGCGTCGCGCACCTGACATGGTGGGTGAGTCTGCCAGTGGAAATTTTCTGCATTCACAAGGACTCGAACCCGAGACCTTGCTTAAGCGATATCAAGCCGCTTACCACTTGAACCAACTCCCATTGGTTAGTTATGTATATTTTAATCCCAAAGCTAGGGACAAAATATAAATCAGAGACATACATGTATAAATAAATGACCACATAGCTAAGTATTCAAACACAAGTTTCTGTTAAATGCAATTATTTAATGTGAACCAAGTTGGTCAGGTAGAATATAAACCATTTATTCATAGTGAGATCCCATATCAATAATAAATATTATGATCATTAATAAATATTATATTAATTATTTATATTTTAATTATAATTAATGTGATATTTATTAATTGATCTTAATATTTATTATTACATTTATTATACAATAAATGAATGATTTAGTGAACTAGGTTCACATAAAAAATGTTCGTGTTAATCCGTAAATAAAGAAAGATAAAAAGATGGGGTATTTTTGAATGAGCAACCTTTTTAGTTATATATATTTTAGTTTCAAGGCTAGGGATAAAATATAAATCAGAGACATAAATGAATAAAGGCCTAATGTCTTAAAATCCCCGATTTTATAGTCCCTTTCCGATCCTATTCTGGCGTTAAAAGTTGTCAATTTTATCTTATTTCGCATTTTATCATTTTAATTGTACCCCAATTTTTAAATTTTTGTCAATTTTTTTTACTTAAATGATGAAATCATTTAATTAACCGTATTTAAAAATAAAATTAAATTCATTTCCATTCAAAAAAATACAAATGAGTCATTTATTTTTAAAAACTAACTAATAGCTTTCCGGTTTATTTTATGGGTTCTTTAGTGATTTTTCAGTCCATTATTGCTACTCTGGATCGTTGTATGAAACGTTTTTTTTGGTGTGGAAATTCAGAGGGTAAGGGTATATGCAAACTTTCGTGGGATAAAGTTTGTCTTCCGTATGATCAAGGTGGTCTTAATTTAATTCCCTTTCGAATTAAAAATCAAAGCCTTCTCTGCAAATGGCTTTGGAAGCTTCGTATTGGAGGTAATTCTCTTTGGTACTTGGTTGTGATTAATAGTTGCAATATCCACTCTTGGCATGATTTGGAGAATTGTAATATTAATTCTCTTTCTCATTTATGGAAAGGGATATACAAGCTTTGTGTTTCTAAGTCTGAAATTTGGTCGATTTTTGATGTGGGAATTTCAAATAAAACCGGTGATGGTTCAGTTGCTATCTTCTGGAGGGATTCTTGGTTAGGTTCGGATTCTTTGGCTGTCCGATTTCCAGGCTTATTCTCATTGTCAAGGTCGAAGTCTATATCTGTCAAGGATCAGCTCAGCAGTCTTCCGTTGTCTTCAACGAGCTTTTGTTGGAATAGACGTCTTCGGGTTGGTGAACTGCATCATTTGGAGCTGCTGCTTTTGGAGATTTCGGCAGTCCCTTTATGCACCAGCAGCTTGGACACTTTTAATTGGAGAGGGAAGCAAAGTTTCAGATCCAGGGACGTCTCATTGGCCATGCAACAGTGTAATTCTTTCCGGAGCAGCTTATTCTTTCCATTTATTTGGAAAATTAAGATTCCTCCTCGTATTCAATTCTTCTCGTGGCTTTTAGTGAATGATAGAATTTTTACAAATTCCCTTTTGGTAGCAAGAGGTATTTTGAATTCGGAATTTATTGCTTGCTCGGTGTGTCAATTGGAAGAATCGAGTTTGCATATTATTTGTCATTGTAGTTTTGCTTGGAAGTTTTGGAGCCATATTTTGGCAAAATATGACATTTCTTGGGTTTCGCCTCCATCGGTTGATACATTTTTCATCGCTTGGTCATCTTTACCTCATTCGTCTTTCAAGGAAATTTGGCGGCTTATTTGGTTTTTTGGTATTTGGAAATTATGGAAAGCTCCGAATA
Organism: Mercurialis annua; assembly: GCF_937616625.2. NCBI lineage: Eukaryota > Viridiplantae > Streptophyta > Magnoliopsida > Malpighiales > Euphorbiaceae > Mercurialis > Mercurialis annua. The sequence continues at coordinate 47,238,622 of NC_065570.1, read as the reverse complement.
ATAGGGTGTTTAATGATGTGGATATTTATCATGAGTCTTTAGCTTACTTGTGTATTACCAAGGCGGTGATCTTTTTTAATTCCTTTCACACTCATTTTACGTATAACGGCAATGATGTATTTAGATGTTTGGATTCTTTTGTTGTCTCCTTTTGATTGATCCTTTCTTGGATCTTTTGCCTTCCACTGCTTGTGGTTGAGCTTAATAAACTATCATTTATCCAAAAAAAAACCCATAATCAAATTAAAACTAATTTAATTTTTTAATTAATTTAAATAAATTGTAAACATGTACAATTATTATATGCTATACATGGAGAATATTTTTAAATTTTTGTCCAAATAAAAAAGACGATTCACGATTTCGAAATTTAAAGAAACTTATATTCTTCAAATATGTATATGTAGATTCAAAATTTAAGGGATGTCAAATATGAAAATAAGAGCTTCTGTTCGTAAAATTTGTGAAAAATGCCCACTTTAATATTTTAGCGTATAATTAAAACGATAAAATGTGAAACAGGGTAAACCAGATAAATTTTCAACGTTAAAGTAGGATCGAAAAAAGATTATCCGGTCGGAATTTTGAAGGTATTAGACGATGAATAAATGATCACATAGCCAACTATCGGAACGCATTGATGAACCTAAGGAATTCGTTTGTGTTAAACTGTATTAGTGATGATGGGCAATTAATTAGCGTAGGAAATGACACAAATCAGTTAATTTTCATTTGGGTAATAATGATGGTTGAATTAGGGCTCTTCCGTTTACATTTAGTATCATTCATTTTTTGCTTACATGAATAATGATTTAATTTGTGGCTTTGTGGAATTATCTGTTCCTCAGATTTTGACAATTTAAGCTCTTTAATATATCATCGTGTTAGTGGCCTACACGGCAATTGTTAGCGCACTTGCCTTAGTGTTCGACATTCTTGGTGCCTTTTTTCCTCTGTGTGACGAAAACTTAAATCAAACATAACAATTTCGGGTAATACATAATAGAAATATTCAAAATATCGCTATATTTTAATTTGATGGTTTAAATTTTGATTTTTTTATTTTGATTATTAAATTTTAAAATTAGTTCAAATGATATTTTTAAGCTAAAATAATAATACGACAGCCGAATTTTATCGCTTGACAATTTCTTTTTCTTGTATTTTTATGAAAATTTGTCACTTATTTATAATTATAATTTCTATTCAACAAGGGAAAGGTTTTGGCAAAATTATGCAAAAAAAAAAGTGAACTTCGGCTGACAGTTATAACAAAATCGAATACAATTAAAATTTGGTAAACAAATGGAAAAGATACTTATTCATAAAAAATTGAAAAGATATTAAAATTTAATAACCAAAATAAAAAATAAATTAAAATTTGATAACTAAAATAATTTATTTTGATATTATTGTCACCTAATAATTTATGACTAAAACTTTTGAAAATTTTAATCTAAAGAATTTTAAATTTTAAAAGAAGCAAAGGTTCTCCAATAAAATTTAAGTTTAATCATTCGAAAATACCTCATTATTTTGAATTTTTCGTATATAACTCCATTTTTTAGAATTTTCAATTTTAATTTTAATTATAGCCATTTGTTGAAATTGGAGAAGAAAAAGTTTAAATACAACTTTCATATTATTTCATGTTTAAAATTTTTAACGATAAAAATGCAAATCGAGGCAATATGAAACAATATAAACGCCAAATTTGAGTTATTTTCCGCTCCAATTTGAACAAATGGCTATAACTAAAACTGAAAATTGCTAAAAATTTAAAAGACAAGGTCATAAACGAAAAAAATATCAAAAAGGTGAATTATTTTAAATGGCTAAGCCTAAATTTATTTATCAAAACTTACAATCTTCTTGCAAATATATATATATATATATATATATATATATATATATATATATATATATATATATATATATATATATATATATATATATATATATATATATATATATATTTATAAGTTATAGTTCAAATTATATTTTGCATTGGTTAGAATTATGTTAAAGTTATGAGTTAAGCGCAGGTGAGTTGGTAAAGCGCTCTCTTAATTTAAGTGAGGTTGTAGGTTCGAACTATACTCATGAATACAACCTTTTAAAATTTGAGATTGGAATCTCTCTCCCACAAGCGGCCTACACTACTCGAGCGAGAATTAATCTGAATGTATAAAGTTTAAAGGTGCCGTCTTATAGTTGAGATCCGTTTAAAAAATCCCGTGGACCATGTACTAAAAAACGTTATGAACAGAATTATGAAAATGCATTATCGATTCAAGATTTTTTATAAGTTTTAAATCCGCATCCAAACCCTTATAGTTGTATTGGAGAGGATTATTATAAGAAGCTAGGTTCTATCATCAACTGTAAACACAATAAAATGTTGCAATCAACTTATTAGACTTCCTAGTTTATTGCATCAATGAACACTTAAGCCGAAAGACATGGTTCAGTGCTCTTCTTCTTCATTCTATTCATATAGTTTCCCACTTGAAATCTGTTTCTTCACTTGCACGTTTCCTCACATATTAGTTTCTATAGTGGGGGCTATTATTTTTTTTTGGTACCCATCCGGTTTTCAAGGCTTCGCCCTGACTAATCCGGATCCGACCCGCGTCGCACATCTCGCATGGTGGGTGAGTCTATTATAATAACAAATTATTCTGCTCAAAGAAAAACGAATTTATATTCTTTGATTACTGATGCATACATCAAAATGCAAATTTGTTATTACATATAACAGAATGTAAAGGTGTTGTATTACATCAGGGTAAGTATACAAATTCATTTGAAGGAATGTATTTTTGACATTTGATCTCTGTCTTGTACCTAATATACCCACAATCTCAAAAATTGTGTTCTACTCAAACAAGCATTTTTCAATCTTTTCTTATTTTCTACAACTGATTAAGTATTATATTATATGCTTGTGAAAAAGTCAAGATAGTGGTGAGAGATATTCATGAAAATGATTGAAATAATAATATGCATAACAAAGAATATTAGTAATGGAATGTTTGTCATGCTCACTTTGGGGTCAAATATCTTTTGGGTCACTAAACTTTAAAGTTATTTCAAAATGATATTAAACATCAGTCTATTTGTTAAGGTCACAAATTTTCAAATTCTGTCTTATAATGATTTTCCGATCTAATTTTGATGACGTGACCATCTAAATTAAGAATATTTATCACGTCGGGAAAAGTTTCAAATTATATTTTTATTTGGAAATGAATGTTACTAAGGTGGCATATAAAGAAAAAAAAAATTGATTTTTGGCATCCTTTTTGAAAAAATTTATAAGTTTAGAGACCAAAATGTATTTGATCCCTCAATTTGGCTGGTAGGTGTATGTATTCTTGTGTTAAGCTAAAGAAACTTAGGAAAGCGTTTTGAGATGGTTGTGAAGCTAGCTTTTAGCAGTTAAATACAGTTGAGAAGTTTAGTTAACTTGTGGCCCCATAGAAGCTTATTCTTAAATTAGGTAACTGTAAACAGAAAATGACTTTTCTAAGCAAGTATTACTGATAAACTTATTTTTTATATATTTATAAAAATCAAACAAACTTATTTTGTTTATTTGCTGTAGTTGAGATGACCTACTGTATATATATGTGCTAGCAAACACATTCTAATAATAATATTGTATACAAATTAGTTTTAGTTCAACTGCCTTGAATAGAATGTGATTACACTAAACTCACTGTTCTTTTTTTTTTGATAATTAGGGAGGGGGAGCGCTTGTGGGAGGAAACGAACCCACGACCTAGCAGTTTGCTGCCTAGCGCTTATACCATTTGAGCTATAGCTCATTGGTAACTCACTGTTCTTGTTTGGACAACATATCGGGTAAAATATTAAAATTTATAACCATTTTAGTTATATCACGAAAATGGAAACAAAATAATATTTTTTATATAGGATTATGGTATATAGAATTTCTGAGTCTTATAAGCGTTCATGAATATATAAACAAAATACCAAAACGTAGGATTTGACATATTTACGTGGAACATAGCTTTAATTAGTACCTCGATATGGCATGTATTTTGGTATGATACAGTATTAGGGCCTGAATGCAGTAATTGAAACTAATTCCTTTCATAACCCTTTTGGTGATTATGAAAATCTTGTGACGGCTGCAGCCTGCAGAAGTAGGTAAAACAGGTGAACAATCAAGAAACAGATGTATGCAAGAACTGGCTATACGTACTCTTAGCCGGTATTTATATAACTAATAGTTGATGCCATGAATCTAGACTACGAGATGAAGAACATTATATCATTGTTTTACAGAAATACGATTATTTATTTGGCATAAATTAAGATTAATGGTCTTGCATTTGTAATTCTCGCAAGGTAAGAATATGAAAATAAGAGTGTGTGTATTTGAAGATAACGGCTGAGGTAGAACTAGAAATGAGAGTTAGGAAATGGTGTTGGTGGGCGTAAGATAAGAGATGGTTTTCGTTCATTGTTTTAACAACCAATTTTCTCCTACTTGGAGAATGGTAGGCCAACGGTCAGAAGAAGATACGCCATCTTTGCTTATTTAGCTATTCCAAACTAACTTACTTCTCCTAGGATCAGCCTCTTATTCTCTTCATTGTTTTTTCAATATTGTACTTCATAATTGTCGTTGTGTTGTTCTTAGTGTGAATATACTATTATTAAGAAAACTAATGAATCGAGTTCTCGACTTTGAGTCTTTTTTTAGCAAAAAATTAGAGAGTCTTTATATGATCATATATATTTGTATATTTAAATGAAAAATAATCATTTTTATGATAAAGAAAATGGTTTTCTCGACGGACTTATCCGTCGAGAAAACTATCGTGGACTATTGCCAAATTTTCTAATGGTTATTAGCGACGAACAAATACATTCGGAAAATTTGTTGCTAATTGACAATTGTTTTTGTCAGTCACCAAAAGACAACTTCTTTTAATGCTAAAGAATGAAACAATTATAAGCCTATAACCATGCTAAATTGTCAGAATATGCGAAAATTAAATTCTAGACATATTTCTTGCTGATTTTATAAGTTTGATTGAATTTTGATACTAAGTTTCAAGTATTTTTACAATGGAAAATACTTAAGTTCACTAACTAATGTACTCTTTTGTTGTTTATATTTTGAGAGAATTTATTTATGATTAAGTTGGTTAATGATGTATCTTCAATGCATATATATAAGTAAATAAAGGGTGACATGAATAAGCGTAATTTTTTTATTAAATTGCCAATTTTCATGGAGTTGCAACCTTCCATTAAAGGGATTGCACCCTTTCCATGCATACCCAAATAATTAATCGGATTCAGGTCAATCTATCATGGACCCGACCCAAATTCCACTATCTCTCACTCGCACATGACTAGTTAGACCTCACTGTGAGATTTTTTATTATCAAAAATATATTCACATAGAAAAACTAGTACACAGATCGTGCGACCTAATGAGTACACCTGCACTTGGAAGCTTATAGCTATGCATCTGTTAGTAATGACATAACATAGCGGAGAAGCAGGTAATCATTCTCCCGCAAACCTTTTGGTCGTCCAAGCGCACATGATATGAATCGTGCTACAATATAATTCTTTACATCTTTTATGTCAAATAGAATATTGTACGGATCTTAGTTCAATCATTTCTTAACGCTCAAATTGAGTTCTCATAACTCTTATTCTTAGGAGGTACTAATGAGAACTCACATCCAGCTATCATAGATCACTTGGATTTGGGTATTCAAATCGGTTATAAACATAACTTCATCTCGTTATTTTAAGGCGAGGTTTAATTTTTTAATGCCATTAAAACTATATGTAAAGCTTTCTTAAAATAATAATAACTAGACATATTCGAAAGAAAAATAAATATATTGTTAACTTTATGAAAATTGATATATTTTACGGGTCAATCTGGTGTTTTTTTTGTTGCCCATTCGTTTTTTAAGGTTTCATGACTAATATGGATCCGATCCGCATCGCTCACCTGGCATGGTAAGTCTATCTTATTTAAGCGATATCAAACCGCTTACCACTTGAATCAATCCCCGTTAGTCAACCTGTTGTTTAATATGTGACATTTTCAAAGAGAAGTTGAAATTGATATCATACGCGATGCTCCCCTTCCCCAAAAACCCTAACCCTAACCCTAGCCAAATTCCTTCATCTCTTCTAAACCATACTAGCAAACCTCTAAACCTAACCCGTTCCCAATCTTCAGAATCATCTCCGGTGGTCTTATACTTTGAGAATTTTCCTCAATTCTGGAAATTCTCGGACCTTCAAAAAGCGTTCGAAAAATATGGTATTTTTGGTAACGTTACTATTGCGCGTAGGAGAAATAAGGCAAACCTCAGATTCGGATTCTTGCGTATCAATGACCATTCTCACGTCCAATTCGCTTTGTCGAAGCTTAACACAGTTTGGATTGGTTCGTACAATATTCGGGCTTTTCGAGCTAGATTCCCGTTTGTTGTTAAACCTGCTGTCAATCCGGTAATGGTTCAGCCTGTAGCTTCCACAGTTAAACCTAGTTCACCGGTCAAAATCTCTGCTGTTAAATCTTCTCATTCTTCGTTACGCGATGCGCGATCCTATGCCCAAGTAGTGAATTTAGAACCATTGATGGTTTCAGCAGATATGTTGGCTCAGAATTGTTATGATAATGCTGTTTTGGTGACTGTGAAACACATTCAAACTATACTACATGCTGGGAGTTATCTCCAGAAGAGAGGAATTACTTTTGTTTCATCTTCTTTCTTGGGAGGCAAATTCATTATGATTAACTTCAATACTTCTGTGGAGAAGCAGAATTTTTTGAATATGGACTGTTCTGACTTTTTTGAGTCTAAGAGTTCATGGTTTGCAGATTATGTGGCGCAAGAACGTTTCGTTTGGGTAAAAATCTTGGGAGTTCCCCTAGTCTCTTGGACTGAGAAGTTTTTTAGAAGTGTGGGGAATCGTTTGGGAGATTTTGTTACGGTTCACCCCTTTGTGAAATCAATGGAGAGATTGGATGCAGCTTATGTTCTATTATCAGCAGGTTTTGAGAGAATAGACTGTTCTTTTCCTATCCACATTGGAGAGAACGTGTATCCTATCTTTGTCATTGAAATTGATTCACCGGTTCTTATGACGGATTACCAAGATATTCATTCTGATGACTCGGATTCGGGAGATAGCTCTTCTTCTTCCTCAGCAGCTCCTATCTCTGCTTCGCAAAATTTGGCACTCAACTTGGATGTCCCGTCTCTTATTGATCTTGATCAGGATACTCTTCCAGCTAAGGTGATTTCTGAAGAGGTAATTCCTGAGACAATACCTTCTTCTATTCATCAGGTTAATGATCAGCAGGTGACGGCTTCACATGAATTTCCCATTTTGAATCATCCTGGTATAACTTTGCGCAAGAAACAAAGGAATGTTAATATTTCAGTTAACTCCCAGCAAGATACTTCTTCCTCCCTTGATGATGACTGCATTTTAAACAGGAACAGAATACTTTTAGCTCATCAACAGGTCAAACCTATTCATGAAGTTTTTGCAGGAGAATTGGAAACTACTTGGAATATTGGTGTCAATATGGGCTTATTTTCTGAATCAAACAAATCAAAAATTACGTCGCTTCTTTGACAGGTTCTTTAAGGATTTACCGAAAGCATCTTGAGGGGAATGCTTATCCAAGTTTTTGCTTATTTTTATGTTAAGTACATTTAATTGCATATCGTGGAATTGTCGTGGTGGTTTGAGTTTTTCGAGAAAGCAACGTATTATTCGCTCTTTGATAAATAAGAATTCCTTATCTCTTATTTGTCTCATTGAAACAAAAAAGGAGTCGATGGATGATTTTTTAGTTCGTAAATTGTGGCCTAACTTGGATTTTCAGTTTTGTTTTGCTCCTTCTTGCGGAGCCTCGGGTGGGATCGTCTGTATCTGGAACAAAATGGTCCTGGGTTCAGTTACTACTTCTATTAGCAACAGATGGATTCTTTTGGATTTCTTGTGGAAATCTTTGCCTATTAGACTCATTTGTGTTTATGCGAGTAATTGTCCTCGGGAACGTGCTGAATTTTGGCCCAACATTCTGGAGCAAATTGTTGCGGAAAGAATGTGTATTCTTATAGGGGATTTCAACGAGGTCCTTTCTCCTACGGAGATATTTAATTGCAGCAGTTTCTCTTCGTCTATGCAGCTCTTTGCGGATTTTATTAATAGTTCGAATTTAATTGAATCGCCTTTGCAAGATCGCCTTTTCACCTGGCAGAATTCTACCTCTAAGTCTAGAATTGATCGATGTTTTATTTCAGCTGACATTTTAGTGGAATGGCCGAATTGTTTCTTATCGGCGTTACCCAGAAATTATTCCGATCATACACCGCTTTTGTTTCGCTCGGCGGTTAATACTGACTGGGGTCCTAAACCTTTTAGGTCAATTAATGCTTGGTGGGAGCATTCCGATTTTGAATCATTTGTTGCTAATTCTTGGGAGCATATCAGTGTCACAGTTCAAGGTGATTTGGTTAACAGACTTCGGGCTCTTCGTTCTCTAATTAAGGACTGGAACATCAATGTTTTCGGTAACCTTAACAACAAATTAGATGATATTCATCATTCCATTCATTTGCTAGAAGCGTCTGCTGACTTTTCTAATTTATCTGATGTGGATAGGGACGGTCTTGCTTTTCTTCATTCTGAGAGCTATCGGGTTTCTAAACAGCTAGAATCTCTTTGGCATCAAAAATCAAGGGGAAACTTGTAATACCCCGTAAGTTCAGGTGCCGTTCAGTGCAACGTGTCCGGCAGAAAAGGACCGGAGTTGCAAAGATAAAGATATGGGATATTAAAGAAAAGGATAATATGGAGTAAGACGTATATGTTTGAAGATTAGAATAAGAAAATAAGGAAAAATATCAAGAAAGTTACAAACTAGAGTTCAGGGACTAAAGTGGTAATTTAACCAGTTAAGTCCGAAAATAGAATTATTTCGCCAAGGTCCGCGAAATGTTTTATAGTATTGGTGGTAAAAGTTTCAGGTCAATCGGAGACCTTTTAAAATTTGGACGCGGATTCATTTTGGGCTAAATTGTCAATTTTGAAGAGTTCAAGGACCAAAGTGCAAATTAGCCAATTTAGCCTCGAGAATAGCAATCGGAAGATTATCGACGAGAATAGTTATATTTGGAGTAGTATTATTTATCTGGATATAAATAATACGTATGTAATCGAGTTAAAAGAATAATTTAACCGTTTGGTTAAATTAGAAAGTTTAAAGGAGAATTGGTTAAAGTTAAAGAAATGAAGGACTAAAGTGGCTAATTAGCCAATCTATATAAAGAAAAGAAAGAGATCAGATGGAGGAAGAAGAAGGAGCGTACAGAAGGTTTTAAGCGATCGATTCGATCCGCCGCGGTTTCGCCGTTTCTCGTCCAAATCGAGTGATTCTCGCGCCGATGGATTGAGAATTCAATTCTCTATCTTCTATGAGCGTCAATCGAGGTAAGCTTGACGTTTTGGTTTAGGGTTTCGAGCGGTTTTACCGTTTTAATGATTTTGAGTTTGAATTCGACGTTTTAAGCTTGAATCTTGAGTTTTTGATGTTATTAAGCGTTACGGATCGATTTAGCATGTCGTAGCACGTCGGAAATGGCCCGGGGAATGAACCCCGGGGCTGCACATCGGCAGTCGTTTGCTGCACGAACGTGCAGTACACGTTCGTGTAGCAGACTGCACGAACGTGCAGTACACGTTCGTGTAGCAGACTGCACGAACGTGTAGCACACGTTCGTGTAGTACACTACACGAACGTGGAGCACACGAACGTGCAGCGTACTGCACGAACGTGCAGTACACTGCTGCACGAACGTGCGGTCACTCGTTAGTAGGAATCGATGATTTTGGCTTCCAGAGCCCTGACGCGACGCGGAAACTTGATTACAGACAATTTCAAGTCGCATAATCAATCACGATTCGATTGAATATCAAAACATAAACTAGGACGTTTAAAAGAGAAGTGTGAATGAGAGATTATCAAAGTTAAGAATCGTATTAGAGATACGATTGTGTTAACCTAAGTTTATAACTTAGGAGTTTGAATATTAAGCCTACGTTTATGAATTAAACGTACGTATGATTTGAATAGGAAGTGGATACATCGACGAGGTACGAGATCGACGAGCTGGAATAGTTAAAAGAGTGAATGACGTGTGGAGCTTACGTTTGGATATAAGGAATAGCGATCGCTGTGAGTTAAACTTTACTTTGAGTATTATTACGCAATAGATAGTTTTTATATTATAAATATAATATTAAACTACATCGCATGCTATAGTATTTTATCGATAGAAATGAATTTGTGCATCGTATTATCAAATATATATAGATTGTGAAAACTAGTATATGATCCGGGGGAAACAAGCTACCTATTGGGTGTCAATAGGCTGTGTGATCACCAGCGTCCGGGTAAGTCATAGATAGAGATTTCATGGGTCGTATATCATACTTGTTTGTGCATGCGATACAGAGCCTATCTGGTTGAACTATCCCGGGGCCTGTATCTGCGAGTCGGCTGGTTGAACTATCCCGGACTCATATCGATCGATCGTTAGATGTTGTGATAATGTTCATTATGCATACTAAGAGACTAGGGTTTCGATCGGATCAAATGCTTGAAGTATAATATGTTTGTATATATGTGTTTTGTTTTAAATGCGATGTTATTTTCTATAATACCCTAGTAATGTGTTTTCTCACTCAGTATTTCCCCAAATACTGACCCCTCACATTGATGTTTTCAGGTGTTTAGAGTCGGATCAGACAGACCGTCTTTGGTGTGCTGAGTACGAGTCCCCTTGGTGCTGCAGTAGTATACGTATGACGAGTCTTAGCATAGAATAGTCAGGTCTTATAGGTTGTGTACATATTTAATGTTTGTTTGATGTGACGTCTTTTGGTTGTCAGTTTTGTATTGATCGATAGACGGGCTAGTACGTACAAGTTACGGAAGTGAGATGCCCACTATGGTTGTATCGATGATGTGATATATATATGATATACGTTATGATTGTAAACGTGTCTTCTTATTACATGTTTATAGGATAGTTGTGTTTGCGTTTCCGCGAAAAAGTTAGAGTGGTTTTAGGCTTGCTACGGGTTTCGGAGCTACCACTCCCATTCCCTAGCGCCGGTCTCGGCTCAATAATTTGGGTCGTGACAAAGTTGGTATCAGAGCAGTTGGTCCAGTTACCTCTGCTAATATGTGATTTGAGTGCAGTTGGTCCATGATACCACTGCGAGTCTGTGATTGGTGTTTGTTTGTTCCTAGGTATTATGTCATTAGACTAAGCTAGGAACTACTGCAGCTATAGAATTGAGCCATGTCTGATCCAAGTCGTTTGTATTATTTGTTTTGTGATCGAATTGATTGATTGTGAATTCTTGTTTGTTTCATTATGACAAGTATGATCGATGGATTGTGAAACCTTTGTTTGTTTCTTTGCGAAATACGTATATGACGTATAGATGGTATCGAAATCGAATTATCGAAATGTCGAGATGTGCATGAAGAAGAAGTATGAAGTTACAGAAGTGGAAGAACCTACCGTGTACAGAGTTTAAATGTCTAGAGAACTTACAAAACTCGAAGTTTAAAACTTTTTGAAAGTTGTTTGTGTAAACGATTTTGAAAACATAGTTGTGCCTAGACCCGCGATAGTCATCGATAAGTGCCACGACATTGATAGAAGTGCATCACTACATATATCTGTACATACATCAATAGGACATGCATCATATGCATTATGTTCGGACGAAAAGGTGAGATGTGGCAACTCTTTGGGGATGAGAGACGTCATCACCCTAGTGCACAATTTTGTTAAAATGAAAATGAAATTTGATTTAAAGTTCAAGATGAATTGTTTTATCGAAAGAGTTTTGAAAGAGTTTTGTTTTCATGTAAGTATACCTAGACCAGAACTCTGTAACGGAAGTGAAGTGCTCGCGAGCAAGATGCGGTCAAGACCAAGAGGCGAATGAATACGTATAGTTGCGAAAACATAGACGTTATGCTTCTAGGATATGAACTTAGTTTCGAGTTAACGAGCTAGTATATAGTTAAGATCGTGAATACGTTGGACAGTGATATGTACCTGATTAGTGATGTGTTAAAAAGTAAGTATTTCTTTGACGGGATGTCAAAGATCTTAAACAAGGATATAAGAGAAGAAGTGGATATGAAGGATGAAGTTTGTATAAGAGAAGTAAATGATAGATGTACGTGAATAGCGGAATGAAAATGATTGGATGGTGAACTAGGACGTTCATATTGTATGATAGGAGTATGAAAAGAGGATAGTTGAGTATAGGAATCGATTTATAGTTTATGCTTTGAAGATAGAAGATTGCCCTTATGATAAGATGAGGTGGATATTGTGTGATATTAGAAAGACATCGGATTTAATAAGGATATCGACGATAGATGTACAAGGATAGGAGCGACGAGTCAAGAAAGCGTGTGATGGAATACAAAGTACATAGTATTGAATGTTAAACAAGGAACAAATGAAAAGGGTCAAGGGTTTAAGATAAGTAAAAAGGTTGTATGAAAATTCGAGGACGAATTTTTATAAGGGGGGAAGAATGTAATACCCCGTAAGTTCAGGTGCCGTTCAGTGCAACGTGTCCGGCAGAAAAGGACCGGAGTTGCAAAGATAAAGATATGGGATATTAAAGAAAAGGATAATATGGAGTAAGACGTATATGTTTGAAGATTAGAATAAGAAAATAAGGAAAAATATCAAGAAAGTTACAAACTAGAGTTCAGGGACTAAAGTGGTAATTTAACCAGTTAAGTCCGAAAATAGAATTATTTCGCCAAGGTCCGCGAAATGTTTTATAGTATTGGTGGTAAAAGTTTCAGGTCAATCGGAGACCTTTTAAAATTTGGACGCGGATTCATTTTGGGCTAAATTGTCAATTTTGAAGAGTTCAAGGACCAAAGTGCAAATTAGCCAATTTAGCCTCGAGAATAGCAATCGGAAGATTATCGACGAGAATAGTTATATTTGGAGTAGTATTATTTATCTGGATATAAATAATACGTATGTAATCGAGTTAAAAGAATAATTTAACCGTTTGGTTAAATTAGAAAGTTTAAAGGAGAATTGGTTAAAGTTAAAGAAATGAAGGACTAAAGTGGCTAATTAGCCAATCTATATAAAGAAAAGAAAGAGATCAGATGGAGGAAGAAGAAGGAGCGTACAGAAGGTTTTAAGCGATCGATTCGATCCGCCGCGGTTTCGCCGTTTCTCGTCCAAATCGAGTGATTCTCGCGCCGATGGATTGAGAATTCAATTCTCTATCTTCTATGAGCGTCAATCGAGGTAAGCTTGACGTTTTGGTTTAGGGTTTCGAGCGGTTTTACCGTTTTAATGATTTTGAGTTTGAATTCGACGTTTTAAGCTTGAATCTTGAGTTTTTGATGTTATTAAGCGTTACGGATCGATTTAGCATGTCGTAGCACGTCGGAAATGGCCCGGGGAATGAACCCCGGGGCTGCACATCGGCAGTCGTTTGCTGCACGAACGTGCAGTACACGTTCGTGTAGCAGACTGCACGAACGTGCAGTACACGTTCGTGTAGCAGACTGCACGAACGTGTAGCACACGTTCGTGTAGTACACTACACGAACGTGGAGCACACGAACGTGCAGCGTACTGCACGAACGTGCAGCGTACTGCACGAACGTGCAGTACACTGCTGCACGAACGTGCGGTCACTCGTTAGTAGGAATCGATGATTTTGGCTTCCAGAGCCCTGACGCGACGCGGAAACTTGATTACAGACAATTTCAAGTCGCATAATCAATCACGATTCGATTGAATATCAAAACATAAACTAGGACGTTTAAAAGAGAAGTGTGAATGAGAGATTATCAAAGTTAAGAATCGTATTAGAGATACGATTGTGTTAACCTAAGTTTATAACTTAGGAGTTTGAATATTAAGCCTACGTTTATGAATTAAACGTACGTATGATTTGAATAGGAAGTGGATACATCGACGAGGTACGAGATCGACGAGCTGGAATAGTTAAAAGAGTGAATGACGTGTGGAGCTTACGTTTGGATATAAGGAATAGCGATCGCTGTGAGTTAAACTTTACTTTGAGTATTATTACGCAATAGATAGTTTTTATATTATAAATATAATATTAAACTACATCGCATGCTATAGTATTTTATCGATAGAAATGAATTTGTGCATCGTATTATCAAATATATATAGATTGTGAAAACTAGTATATGATCCGGGGGAAACAAGCTACCTATTGGGTGTCAATAGGCTGTGTGATCACCAGCGTCCGGGTAAGTCATAGATAGAGATTTCATGGGTCGTATATCATACTTGTTTGTGCATGCGATACAGAGCCTATCTGGTTGAACTATCCCGGGGCCTGTATCTGCGAGTCGGCTGGTTGAACTATCCCGGACTCATATCGATCGATCGTTAGATGTTGTGATAATGTTCATTATGCATACTAAGATATTAGGGTTTCGATCGGATCAAATGCTTGAAGTATAATATGTTTGTATATATGTGTTTTGTTTTAAATGCGATGTTATTTTCTATAATACCCTAGTAATGTGTTTTCTCACTCAGTATTTCCCCAAATACTGACCCCTCACATTGATGTTTTCAGGTGTTTAGAGTCGGATCAGACAGACCGTCTTTGGTGTGCTGAGTACGAGTCCCCTTGGTGCTGCAGTAGTATACGTATGACGAGTCTTAGCATAGAATAGTCAGGTCTTATAGGTTGTGTACATATTTAATGTTTGTTTGATGTGACGTCTTTTGGTTGTCAGTTTTGTATTGATCGATAGACGGGCTAGTACGTACAAGTTACGGAAGTGAGATGCCCACTATGGTTGTATCGATGATGTGATATATATATGATATACGTTATGATTGTAAACGTGTCTTCTTATTACATGTTTATAGGATAGTTGTGTTTGCGTTTCCGCGAAAAAGTTAGAGTGGTTTTAGGCTTGCTACGGGTTTCGGAGCTACCACTCCCATTCCCTAGCGCCGGTCTCGGCTCAATAATTTGGGTCGTGACAAAACTGGAATCTTTCTGGAGATAGAAATACTAAATTTTTTCATGCTATGGCTTCGGTTCATTCAAGGAGCAACTTGCTCTCTGAAATCACCGTGAATTATACTACCTTTGTTGATCCGATTGACATTAAACATCAGATTTTTATGTTCTACAAGAAGCTTTTCAAGCAGAATTCAGTTGCTCCGTTTTGCCTTGACAGGTTAGATGTGCGAGCCATGACGAACTCCCAAGCTGCGGCTCTTTCTGCTCCTTTTGCAGAAGAGGAAATTTTTCGAACTTTATTAGACTGTGATGACAATAAAGCTCCAGGTCCAGATGGCTTTAATTTTTTCTTTTACAAGAAAGCTTGGAAAATTCTTAAACCTGATATTCTTAAGATTTTTCATTCTCTGCACAGTTCTGGCACTTTTCCTACAGGCATAAATACTGCTTTTCTTGTTCTTATTCCAAAAGTTAAGGGAGCCACTAATATTTCGGATTTCAGGCCAATCAGCTTGATTAATGGTATTTTCAAATTGATTTCAAAGGTTCTAGCCAATCGCCTTTCTCCTTTACTGCCTCAGCTCATTTCTGAAAATCAATTTGGTTTTATTAGAGGTAGGAGTATTCATGACTGCCATATGATAGCTTCGGAAATCATTCACATTGCTTCTAGAAGGAAGGAGAAATTATTTGTTCTCAAACTTGATTCCCGTAAAGCTTTTGATAGTATTTCGTGGGATTTCATTCTTAAGATGCTTTCGAGAATGAATTTTAATGCTTCTTGGCTTCATTGGATTTCAGCTTTTTTTGAGTCTTCTCAACTTTCAGTCCTTGTTAACGGCAGTCCTACAAATAATTTTTCTATGGGCAAAGGTGTTAGACAGGGTGACCCACTATCTCCTATGCTATTTGTTCTGGCAGTGGAAGGTCTCAAAGTTATGATAAGCAAGGCTATTGAGCTTAATTTATTTGATGGAGTCAGAATTGAAGATTATGATGATCCGATTTCAATCCTTCAATTTGCAGATGACACGATGATTTTTATTCCTCAGGACTTTGATATGCTTAGGAACTTGCAGAGAGTTCTTCGCTGTTTTGAGATAGTTTCAGGTCTCTCCATTAATTTTCAGAAAAGTTCGATCCTCGGTGTTAACGTTGATGATAATACTCTTTCTACTGCTTCAACTATTCTGGGTTGTCAGGTGGACAGTTTTCCAATTACTTATTTGGGTATTCCTCTGTCTATTAGACCAGTTAAAGCTACGCTTTGGAAGCCGGTTGTCACTAGATTCTCGGATCAATTAGCTCTCTGGAAAGGTAATCTTCTTTCTCCTGCAGGCAGAGTAATTTTGATTAAAGCTGTTTTGCACAGCTTTCCAGTGTATTTCATGGGATCTTTGGCTATTCCGCAGTCAATTATTGTTTCTTTAGACAGATGTATGAAGCGTTTTCTTTGGTGTGGAAATTCGGTGGGGAAAGGCATTTGCAAGGTTTCGTGGGATAAAGTTTGCCTTCCTTATAATCAAGGGGGTTTAAATTTGATCCCTTTCCGTGTCAAAAATCAAAGTCTCCTTTCTAAATGGCTTTGGAAGCTTCGGGTGGGAGGTAATTCATTGTGGTATGCTGTAGTGATTAATAGTTGCGGTATCCGATCTTGGCATGATTTGGGGAGTTGCAATGTTAAATTTCTTTCTCATCTCTGGAAAGGAATTCATCGCCACTGTGTCTCCAATAATCAAATTTGGACTATTTTTAATGATGGAATTTCAGTAAAATTTGGCAGTGGTAAGAATATTAAATTCTGGATGGATTTGTGGTCAGGCTCCTCGTCCTTTGCAACTCGATTTCCAGCTTTATTTTCCCTCTCTAGATTGAAGAATATCTCAGCTCAAGAAGGTATCTTATTGGTCCATGCCAGTTCCGGTAGCCACCACAGGTCTGCTGGCCGTACTTCCTTCATTTGGAACCGCCGGTTGCGTGTTGGAGAGACCCAACAGCTTCATCTCTTGTTCAATGAATTAATTCCATTCCAAGTTCAGGATAATAGCATGGATGAGTTTTGCTGGAAAGGGAAAATTAATTCTTTCAATTCTAGAGACATATCTTCTGCAGTTCAAAGGCAGAACTTCTCTTCTTCAAGAATTGTCCCTATCATTCTGCCGCTTATTTGGAAGTGGAAAATTCCACCAAGGATTCAATTCTTTTCGTGGCTTCTCATTCAAGACCGTATTTTTTCCAATACTTTTTTGGTGGCGAGAGGTATTATCCAGCCGGACCTCATTGGTTGCTTGGTTTGTAATTTGGAGGAATCGAACATTCACATTATTTGCCATTGCCGATTTGCTTGGAAATTTTGGTGTTATGTTTTGGCGAAGTGTGACATTTTATGGGTTTGTCCTCCATCGATTACTGGTTTTTTCAGCTTATGGTGTTCGTTTACTCATGCTTCGTTCAAAGATATTTGGCGTTTAATTTGGTTCTTTGGCGTTTGGGAATTGTGGAAAGCTCGTAATAATAGGGTCTTCAATGATATGGAGAGTTCATATGAATCTTTAGCTTTTCTGTGTATTAGCAAGGCGGTTCAATTTTATTGTTCTTTTCATCCTCATTTTCCATATAATGGAAATGATATCTTTAGATGTTTGGATTCTTTTGTAATCTCTTCTTGATTGTTCCCTTTTAGGGCCTTTTTGCCTTCCACTTTCTGTGGTAGTGCTATTAAATTATCATTTATCTAAAAAAAAGTTGAAATAAAATAAAATCTTCAAATAAACGGAAAAAAGTACTATTTCACATTCTTATACTATTTTTTTTTTCTTTTCAGTTTTGAAGGGTTAAACTAAATCAAACTGATATTTGGTTCAGGAAGACTTTGATAAAAGTACTGGAATTTATAAGTGAAGGATGTTAAAAGAAATGTTGCTGAGTTTGGTCGCCAAGTTTAACAACAAATTAAGGCATAAAAGTACAAGAGATTGATATACCACCCAATACAAATTTTTCTTAGCTTTTCTTACTCTTTTTTTTTTCGGATAATGAAATTTAGTTTCTATTTAGTTTCTTAAATAGCAAATCATATATCAAAATTACCAACTCTAATGAAAAGACCAGATGTTTGACTCACAAGAAGCAGTTAAATGATGGATATAGCTGAGTCTCCACGTGCATTTATTTCTTCTTCATTTATTATTTTTATTTTGTTTATTACATCTAACTGTTAGTTTAGTTAGGTCTGAAAGGTGATCAAAACCTAATAATAAAAACCTCAACTAAAAAAAAACACAAAAACTACCCTAGTCTTTTCAAGTTTACCAACCTAGCTAGCTTATGTAATGCAGTAGTTTTACACATTTATCCGTATAAGTGTATCCAATAATACATTTATGTTACAAGATTAATCATAATCCAGCCATAATATACAAGTTTATCAGATTTTGGCATGTAGGGCTTGCATATTCGTTATTTATTAATAAATTTATTAAGGGTGCGTTTGGATAAAGGTGGGTTTGAATTTGATACCCGCCACCGCTGTCCAACGGTCATTTTTTTTTTCAGAAATTTGCTTTTCTAAATTTTTTTCTGAAGAATCCGGCTCCTCCTCTTTCGAGCTACCTGTTGCCGTCGTCCAACGGAATTTTTTTTTCCAATTTTTTATTAATTCAGATATTTTTTTTGAAATTTTTTTTATACTTTTTTTCTGGAGTATGAGTCTCCTCCACTTCCGAGGTACCCGCTGCCGCCATCCGACATAATTTTTTTCCGATTTCTTTTAATCCACAAATTTTTCCGAATTTCTTTTTCTAGAGGATCATGCTCCTCTTCGAGGTACTCGATGCCGGGGTCCAATATAAAAAAAAATCTACAATTTTTTTTTAATTTTTTTAAATCCACAGATTTTTTGAGAATTTTTTTTGACTTTTTTTCCGAAGGATCAGACGCCTTCTCTTCCGAAGTACCAGATGTCGCCGTCCATAAAAAAAATTTAGATAATTTTTTTTTGAATATTTTTAATCCACATATATTTTTTGAAAAAAAATTCCAAATTTTTTTCCGTAGGTTCAGGCTCCCCTCTTTTTGACACATTTTTTCCGAATTTTTTTCCTTAGCTACTCGCACCCGACGTCCGACTGAGATTTTTTTTCGAACTTTTTTCTTGGAGGATCTGGCTCCTCCTCTTCGAGGTACCCGCCGTCACCGACACGACATGAATTTTTTTATTTTTAGAATTTTTTAAAAATAATTTCAAAAGCTTTTTGAAGAAAAAAAATTCGTCAGAGGGCGGCGGCGGATACCTCGAAAGAGAGGGAGTAGGTTCCTCCTGAGGAAAAATCATTCGTCGGAGGGCGGCAGAAAATACCTATGAAAATATTAGAAATTTGTTTTTTGAAAAATTTTAAAAAATTATTTGGATTAATTTTAAAAAAAATTAATAAAAATCGATTTTTTTTTGTTCCGAAATATTATTTCTAATTTTTGAAAAATTAGATTACCTCTGAGTAGAGCGCTTACTTTACATAAATTAGAGATATAGGCATTTCAACCCATTTTAGTGACAAATTTTTCCTGACGGTTTTAGTCAAAATTTACCAACTAATCCTTCAAATGTGACACCTTTAGCATCAAAAATAAAAGATTGCATTTTTCAAAGGATTTTAATCCCACCGGAAATTACCGGTGGATTTTAAATTTTTATGGTAATTACCGACAGAGTTCATTAAAAAATATTCATAATTGTCGACGAGCTAAAATTTTCCGAATCAATTTTTCCTTCGGAATTTTCACGACAGACTCTAAATTTCAGTGAGGAAAAATTTCTCATACGAGTTATTCGATAAAGAATTTTGAGAATTTCATTTTTACATCAAGGTGGGTTGCTGTAGAAAATTTATGCCAATTACTGCCTAAATGTCAACAAAACAATTCCACATAACGTTTTTGTTACCAATGAGGGGGGCATGGGATGGCCTTGGCCCCCTTCAACTTTTCAAATTTGTTTAAATTAGTATAGGAAATTATATTATATTACAATCCTCCACTCACATACACACCAACGTTTTAGAAAATTGCCTTCTCATATATATTGTATATCGCGGCCCTCCTATTTTAGACTTTGTAGCTTCGTCACTGGTTGTCACGTGAATAATTAATGATATAAAACGCTATAGTAACCTCTCGTTAATATAAAATCCAATTATAAAAATATAACAAACTAAACAATGGAAAATGTTTTGTACATAAACATATAATCCAGTAATCGTAAAGTTTTTCAGGCACAATGATTTTTGATATCCATAACTCGTACTTTTGGCATGTATAATCTAAAAACAATTGACAGTCTAATTCATTTATTTTATTAAAATTGGAACAGTTATATTCAAAATGTGTCTGGTCCAACATGAAATATTTACGTGTATCTTCTTGGTTGGCCAAGTTAAAAAAGAGAAAATATAATTTTGATTCGATTGGAGAATTTGAATATAACTGTCTCAACTTGTCAAATTAATGGACCAAACATCTAAAAATATTTTTTAGAAATTTATATTCATAAAAAAGTATCAAAATTATCGATAAATAAAATTATTTTGCCAAAATTTTAACTTGAACTCCATACTTCTCAAGTATAATGAAGTTCTCTTGAAAGAGACTGATGAAGTAAAAACAAATTCAAAAATAGATAACAAATTAAAGTGTATTTTCTGATATGTTGGTATAAATAGAATCATAAGAGAAAAAATAAAAAAGAAAATAAAAAAAGAGCCAGGAAGGTGGGTTATAAGTAGGTTAGAAACTTGAGAAGAAGACGTTGAAAGCAGAACGGAATTCACCTCACCAAGCAACCTTTATTTCTCTTATTTTCTTTCTTAAACTATTTATAACATACAAATTCAGATTCAGATTACTTATAAGACTTTGTTAGCCTAAACGTTTGCATCAATCACTCCAATATTCTCATACTTATATATATTTCTCTCCGACCCGAAACCCTAATTCTTCTTCTTCTTCTTCTTCTTCTTCTTCTTATTTTATATATATATGTATTTTCTTGTTAAGAACAAGAAGAGGAAATCAAGAATCTGCATGTGTTCTTGAAGAACTAGGGTTAGTTATATATAGCAAAAAAATTAGCTAGCTAGGGTTTTTATTTTGTTGGGTTGTTACTGTATTTAACAAGATCTTAGCTGATAATATGTGTACAAGGGGTCATTGGAGACCGGCTGAAGATGAGAAGCTTCAAGAATTGGTCCAACGTTATGGTCCTCATAACTGGAACGCCATAGCTGAAAAACTTCAAGGAAGATCCGGTAATAATTCATTCTTAGACCCAATAATTTTGTTATTTTTTTCAATAAAATAAAAATCATGGCGCCTAAATCAATATACATAACTTGATATAGAATCAAATCAATCTAAAAAACTATGAGATAACTTAATGGTTAGGGTTAAGGAATATTTATAAAAATAAAGCTTCTTATTAAGCTTATAGAAAAAAATATTAAATTAATTATAGTTAAAAATTGCTATTACATAATAGTTATCAACGTTTCAATTTGTTGTATTTTAATAATCCAACATTTTTTTTTAAAACGGAAGGTTATCTGATCAATTTATATCAAATTTTAAATATATATGGATATCCATCAACCAAGTGATACAATGGAAATCCTCCGGTCACATTATTTTAAAAAATAATTGTTGGATTATTAAATATAACAAATTGAATGCCGGGTAACCGTCCCGTAAAAACAATATATAGTTTGCCAAATAATTTATATGTGTGACTGTGACTAATAACAAACATAATTTTTTTTGAAAATCAGGGAAGAGCTGTAGGTTGAGATGGTTTAATCAGTTGGATCCAAGAATCAATCGAACGCCTTTCACAGAAGATGAAGAAGAAAGACTGATTGCTTCGCATAGAATACATGGGAATAGATGGGCTATTATTGCCAGGCTTTTTCCTGGTAGAACTGATAATGCTGTCAAGAATCATTGGCATGTTATTATGGCCAGAAAATATAGAGAAAAATCAAGAATTCAAGCTAAAAGAGCTGCTCAAAGTTTACTACACAACCAAAAAAATCATAATTCTTCATCATTAAAACAAGATCATCATGTGTTGCTGAATTCATGTGATTCTATCAATCTCGCTTCGTTCGTCGATAAATGTTACGAAAGATACTACAATCAGTATCCGATCCCGCACAACTATCGGTCTTTTTCCCGAGGAAATGAAATCCCAAGTCAATGTGAAGGTAAAGTTACTTGATATATGAAGCACTCTTAAGTTTATTTGATTTAGTTCAGTTCATGTTTGATGGAACCTAACGGATCAAACTAACAACTATTGATTGGTTAGTCTATTACATTTACATTTCATTACGTACATTCTTTATATATACACTAAATTGAGATAGATTACACAAATCAAATACTCTAATTATCACATTTTGCATTGATTATACACACTATAACGGCATCGGAAAAAAGCTATATATGCAAAAAATGGTCCGTGACACGAAAAAAATGATAAAATGAGATGGTTAAAAGAAAATAAAATGAAGATATACCACTGAAAATAATATGTGAAGCCGCCCTCCCTTTCGTTCCGCCTCTTATTATAATGAATTTAATATGGTTAGCATTGTATCTAAAAACAAGGCCAAACCTATTTAAAGACCCCTATACTTTATATTTTTTTTCCGTAGGTTCTTATACTTCATTTTTGTATTATCTGGTCCCTTTACTTACCTATTTTTTATTTTCAAGTCCTTTTTGAGTTTTTTCCTGTCTTTTTGTGTGACTAGAGGAAAAAATATTGTAAGTAGAGGGACTGAAGGAAAGACAAATTGTAAGTAAAGGGAGTGAAAAAAACTCAAAAAGGACCTGAAAATCGAAAATAGGTAAGTAGAAGGACCAAATAATACAAAAATAAAATATAAGGATCTACGGGAAAAAAAGTATAAAGTACAGGGGCCTCTAGATGGATTAAGCCTAAAAACAAATGCATGTATATATAGTGAGGCATTCAACTATTAACATGGCATATTTACGAAAAATACTTGTGTGAATTTAGTTCGCCACGTAAGATTAGGGACCTTCCATCGAATGCATGACACGTGGCGTAATAAAATGTCATATCCAATCAATAAATAGAGGCTAGGCGGACAACTATCAATCTGATTATTTTCGTCTTTTTAATTTTTAAATTAATTTATAAAAAAAAAGTATTTTTAAAAATTAGTTTTAAAAAGTTTATGATTATTTAATGACTTAAGTAGCAATTTCCCCCCTCAACTTATAAGCAACAGGCGATTAACATATAAATTAATTTTGTGGGCAAATCAATACATGAATTTAGTAATTATGGGCAATTAGTCTCATTTTGTCAATTTGTCCTTCAATTTATAAGCTAATTGTCTCCTCAATCATAAGTTACTGGGTTTTTAACATAATGGTAATATCCTTGATAACTTCTTATGCATGTGATTTAGTTATAATCTTACTTACGTATGATAAAAATGGCAGGTAAGAAGCAGGAAATAGAATTTTATGATTTTCTGCAAGTGAATACTGATTCTAGCAAAAGTGAAGTGATAGACAATGGCAGAAGAGATGATGAGGAAGTGGATCAACAGAAGACTAAATCTGGCTTACCATTCATTGATTTTTTATCAGTTGGAAACTCCTCATCATCATAGGCCATGCACCAATGCTGCTGCTGATGATGATCAACATGACGTTTCTCTCTTCAAATGAAGAATTAACTTTAGATTTCTACATTGTAAGCATAACTAATTAATGTTTCCAGATGCATCATTGACAATATAAATGAAAATATTTATGCATGTAAGATATATATTTGTTATTATCATGAAAAGTATGCATATATACAACTTGTGTATGCATAATGCATATATATATATATATATATATATATATATATATATATATATATATATATATATATATATATATATGATTGCACCTACTCATAATATTACAAGGGTTTAAGGGTACATGAAAGATGTATGGATTCTATAATTCAAATATCAAAAATTGAAAAATTAAATGAAAATATTACAAGAAAATAATATTTCATTGATTGGTTTATACAATTTTTATAGACCCGATTCATAGATAAAGATTTCTTTAAATTTAAATCTTCATTGGCTAACATGATGCGAGTAAGGTCTAGCCAGTGTATAGAATTAATGTCATCAAATGTTGATTTTTTTTCCTTATCAAAATGAGAATTAGAGAATTTCAATTCATTCTCGTAATGACGAATTCAAAATTTATTGATCTTAGGCGAGACGGTTTTACCATTTAAACTAACTCATATTGTCTTCATCTATGTTTAATTCCACACTACAAAAAATAAGAGATTAAGGGACCATAATAATGGTTTTCTAATTCTTAAAAAAAGGTGTATATCAAACTCCTAGAAAGAGATGAGGAATCCGAACCGTTCCCATCCCCAAAAGTGTTAGAAATCAATCCTTGTTCATTGTTAGGTTTAGGGTTTATCCCCAGGAAAACCATCGTGTTTTTTTTTAACAAAGCAAAATTGTTAAAATTCCTTCATGTTTTGATTCATAAATTAAACATTTCTAATTAAAAATAACTGTTTCATACCTCAATTTTTAAACAATCACATCATACCTGCATTTATATCTTACACTATGATACATAAACCAAATTACTTGATTAATTAAATTAATTATTTTCATTATGAAATTGGAATATCAAAAAATAGAAATTATACAAAAATAGCACTGAAGTGTTAGAATTAAAACCTCAAAGCTAATTTTACCCGCACGAAAATCAAAACAGAAAACCAGTCTAATCACTCAATGTAAAAATTCAATTAACCGATCCAATCGCGTAATGTGAATTAGGCGTTTTGTTTCCTTGCATATGTTAATTGCATAATGAAATGTTCTCCTTCTCCTTTATTTTAGTTTACTCTTTAATATAATAATTTTTAAATAAGAAGTCAATTTGTTATCAATAACAACACCAATATATATTTTATAAACATATTTTCCATGAAATTGAGTTGATAAATCGGCCAACTTTATTTTTATTCACATATATATAATCATGTTCCAAATCAAGTCTGGTCAAAGCTATATTATTTAGTTTTTATTGTTTACTCGTTTTGATTGCTTTAATCAAATAAGGTCACTAATTTTTTTAGGTTCGATTTCCACAATAATGTGCTTATTTATTTAATTTTTTTTTCCAAACTGGTATATATATATTAAAGTTTGACTACAATTATAATCTTTAAAGTATTTTATCAAAAATAAATCAAACTCGTCGTTCTCTTTTTTATAATTACAAAGGAAAAAAAAGAAAGTATTTGCATCATTATGTATTCTTTTTACTAAATCTATTAACTAAAAATAAGTAAACTATTAATATAATGACCAATAAAAGAAAGAAAGAAGATAGTATTTTCTTTTATTATTTGGGTAAGTTTAAGGGAAAAAGATACTCATAAAAACAATAAAACATTAGTGATTATTTCAGCAATCAAAAGCACAAAAACAAGAGTACTGTTGGGATTCGGAATTGAATTTGCAAAACCCAGTTGCATGTTTTCCCTAGTACGCAATCGGACATTGTTGGCGACATGTTAGTAGATCACATGATTTTGGATCCAACTCTTTCGAGCATCTATCGGCTTTAGCTTGAGGCGCCATTGATGCAGCTGCAAAAAACAAACATTTAAAATGTTAATACTAATTAAAAAAATCACTAAAACATAAAATAAAGTATTCTATTTTTAGAAAATATTCTAAAAATATAGATAAATGAATAATAATACAGAATTAACTAAATCTGAAAATATGATAGTAAAAGAAGTAAAAATTTATTAAGTGATTAGGTAAATGAAATAAATCGTTCAAATTACAAGTTTGTTATCCGTTTTACTTGCATAAATATATAGCATATAATATATTCGATTTAAAAGAATTGTTTTGGTTTGTTAATTATTAGACAAAAATACATTATTTATCCATAATTATTTTTTATCAATAAAAAATATTTACCTGAGAAAATGAGAAACAAAATGAAAATTTGAGTTATTGAAGACATCTCTAATAATGATATGAACTCTCTTTTGAACTTTTAATAATTTATGTATTGCGGTATTCTTATAAGCAAGTGCAGATCATGTGTATTTATAGTGCTAGTTATATTTTTGTATGGTAAGTAGCACTCTTTTAGAATACTATGATTATAGTAAAATTTGATTTTCCGTATTTAAACATGGAAGGATATTAACATAATTTTTTCTAATTATTTATTACTATAAGTTATGTTTTTAATATGCATTTATAATAGAATGTGAACAGACATGATATTACCTATTATGTATTTAAGTGTATATCATTACCTTATGGACATTTATTCAAGCATAAAACGTAATGTGTCCGTTTTAATTGTCTTCATTTTATGATATTATATATACATATATGAGAAATATTTAGGTAGACTCGGTCTACCACGTCATCTGTAGACCAAACCTATCATATTATAACACGTCATTAAAATAATGGCAATCTTGTAATATTACTATTCAAAGGTGTAAATAAGTAAAAAACGAATTTACAAGATTGCCATTATTTTAATGACGTGTTATAATGTGATAGGTTAGTCTACGGATGACGTGGTAGACCGAGTCTACTTAAGAATTTCTCTACATATATACTATACTTATTTTGTATTTAATCCATTTATCCTATGTGTATTATGATCTTTGACCCAATAAAACCGGATCCAATTGTAATCTTTTGATTTTAAGATTGTAATATTCTTTCCAATTATTTAATTTTCTTTTTCACGAAATAATATATATTCATATTTGGGTGGAGCGGGGTCGAACTCGTCCATGCTTATGACAACCTCGGTTTGGTTTAGTTTAAAAATAGAGTCGCCACCTAACTTAATTAGAAAATACTTTTTTTACCGATTAGATTATATCACGCGCATAGGGACGGGATATCGTGCATCAAATCAAAAGATTTGGATTTATGGACACAATCTAACTCTTCATTTGACTTATTAATTTTATCGATTTAACTCATATATCTCAAATAGAAATAGCATGGCATTAAGCTGGAAATCCAAAAGATAATGCCCTAAAAAGTAAGTGAGTGGAAAGGTAAATGACTGAAAATTAAAGGACTGGTAAGTAAGTTCATAAATATAAATGACTAGTACATTAAGACTCGCATATGACTCTATCTGCACTAGTATTTGTGAACAAAAAAAGCAAGTACTCCTAAACAAGCATTTAAACCTGGATTTCTAGCACATAATAGACAAATGTGAATTTTATTCCAATTGCATGCATAAAGCATAAACCGGATATAAAAGTAATATTGATTTTATTATTTACCATCTTAAATACATATACAACCACTAATTACAATTTTCATGGAGGCCCTAGAATTTTTTATGTGATTTAATTAGTTTGGAACTAAATTAACGTGATTATCTGAATCTGTTAATGATGGATTTAGACATACACTCAAAGCACTAAACAATATTTACATACCCAAATTGTAGTTGATATTCGTACAAGGCTAAAGATATTTTTAAACCTTATTCTAGAATGTCTAACAATTATTTGTCGTTTGTTTGTCAATACATCCAGCTTTTGGAACTTGTCAAAACACAAAAGTCGGTTATATGGTTAACATGAGTCCACTTGTCCAAACCGGAATCGATTCTAAATCCGAACAAAGCGGGAAACGCCTCAAGAAGTTGCGGGCCAGGGCCAGCGGTTGGGCTTCGAACCCATGATGACTTGGCAATGCATATTGTTGCTGACGTGGCAGAAGAATGCTTTTTGGAACTGGACCGGGTAATTATATAAAATAAACCTACAACTAATTACAAGCCCATGAGTTCAAACATAGAGTAACTTCGAGTCCGAATGAGCCTGAAAACATGAAAAGATGATTTGGAAACCAATACGAATATCTGGAGAAGTTGGAGGCAGAGGAACATGGCGCCACCAAGAGTGGCGGTTGTGACACAATATGTCACGGCGGTGCTACTTTTTTCTGGCGGCGGCGCCTGAACACCAAAATCCAAAGCGGTTCATTTTTAGCACATAAATAGATGTATGGAAATTCATATATACGCAAATATGATGCTTAAATTAAATTTAAACATCCTAAACATGGATCTAGAGAAACAAATCATGGCAAATCCTAAAAGTTATGGCAGTTTATATCAAGAACGTAAAATAAATACTAATCATGCTTCATATTGCTTTGAAATCCGAAACAGTATGCTTATTAGACATAAATTGTGTGATAGGAATTGAAATAGGGTCCTCATACACAGGGGTGTCTAAATGGGTTGGCGGGTCGTAAATGTGTCGTGTCGACCCACTCTGTTGACACGATTAGGTCAACACAAACACAACCCGTTTAACTAATCGTGCCAAAACCTTCAACCCTAACACGACATAAATTTTAAATGAGTGACACGACATGACACGATTAACACGTTAAGATAAACGGGTAATACGATTAACACAATTACACGACTAACACGAAAAATAACATATGACTTTCCCGCAGCCCACCTTTGGTTCCCCTTTTTATCATAACAAATTTAATATGTGTGGCATTGTATTTTAAAGCAAATGAATATGCATGAGTGAGACATTCAACTATTAGCATGGTATATTTACACTATGACCAGGGGCAGAACTAAAGTAGCAGGATGGGCAACCGTGAGTCACTGATTAGTTGTCTATGTTTAGACCTATCATTTTTAAAATTAGATTAAAAAGATTATGATTATTTAACTGTAAATCTTTTAAATAACGATTACTATTGTTAATTTATTATATTTTAGTTCATTTTTATATCAATCGGATGTTACTATGCCAATACAACCTATATTAATACTTGGTTATCTATTTTTACGTTGCCTTATAGGTAATTATTGTGTTGAATTGATATAATAATCTTCATTGATGTAAAAATGAAGTCCATTACTAAAATATAACAAGTTAAAAAATGATAATTATTATTTTTCCACCTCTCTCACTCCCGTTTCTTTCTTTGCGTTATGATTCCGCTCCTAGTCATGAGTTACTATGTTTTTAACATAATGGTAATATTCTTGATAACTTCTAATGGTGGTATTATTAATAAATTCTTATGCATGCAATTTATTTATAATCTTACGTACGTATGATAAAAATGGCAGGTAAGAAGCAGGAAATAGAGTTTTATGATTTTTTGCAAGCGTATACCGATTCTAGCAAAAGTGAAGTTATAGACAATGGCAGAAGAGATGATGAGGAAGTGGATTAACAGAAGATTAAATATGGCTTACCATTCATTGATTTTTTATCAGTTGGAAACTCCTCATCGTAGGCCATGCACCAATTCTGCTGCTGATGATGATCAACATGACATTTTTCTCTTCAAATGAAGAATTAAATTTAGATTTCTACACTGTAAGCATAACCAATTAATGTTTCTAGATGCATCATTGACAATATAAATGAAAATATTTATGCATGTAAGATATATATTTATTATTATTATGAAAAGTATGCATATACGTAACTTGTGTATGCATACATGATTGCACCTACGTATAATATTACAAGGGATTGGTACATGAAAGATGTATGGATTCTATATTTCAAGTATCAAAAATTGAGAAATTAAATGAAAATATTAAAAGAAAATAGTATTTCATTGATTGGTTATACAATTTTTATGACCTGATTCATATATATAGATATTCTTTAAATTTAAATCTTCATTGGCTGTTATGAATGCGTGTAAGGTCTAGCTAGTGTATATAATTAATGTAATCAAATGTTGATTCTTTTTCTTATCAAAATGAGAATTAGCGAATTTCAATCAGTTCTCGTAATAACGAATTCAAAATTCATTGATCTTAGGCGAGACAGTTTTACTATTTAAACCAACTCATATTGTCTTCATCAATGTTCAATTCCATACTACAAAAACAAATACGAGATAGAGGACCATAATAATGTTCTTCTAATTCTTAAAAAAGATGGTCCTCTATTTTTTTGGGACAACTAAATTAGTCCCTATAATTTGTTCTTATTGTCTTCATGACCAATACTTTTGAGGACAAAAAAGAAAAAATTGCCCTTATTTCCGGGACAATTATGGTCCCTATCTTACAGATTATAATAGCTTTAGCAGCAAGAAAGTTTCAGCACAACTCATTGGCTCACTGGTTAATCTCTTGGATTGATGAGCTGGAATAACTACTTCTTGTATCTAGTCAGTTTTTGGTCATTAGATTCATTAGTTAGCTGGATTAGTTTGTTACACACACTGTGTTTTGTTGATGTGGCAGTGGTAGTTAGTTTAGATGCTCTTAGTTTTCTCTATAAATATAAAAAGAGAGCTATTGGTTGTAACTAATTCTCATTTTATCAATAAAGTTGAGATTTTAATTTCTGATTTGGTATTAGAGCTTTACTCTGTTTTTTCTTTCTTTTCTCAGAAGTAGTTATTTTTTCTCAGTAACCGAACACCGAGTTACAGCTATGCATCTTTATTTTAAGGATAAATTCTTGAGTTTCTAAGCTTTCTTTCTATGGCGAATGTAAATTATAGACCTGATGAATCGATGTCAAGTTCTTTCTTCTTACATTCAGGTGAGAATCCATCCCTAGTTTTTGTTTCAGTTCTGTTAAATGGAGAAAATTATCACAAATGGAATCGATCAATGAGAATGACTTTGTTATCCAAAAACAAGTATAAATTTGTTGATGGATCAATTCTGGCTCCAGCAAGAGATGATCAATTGTTTGATGTGTGGGAAAGATGTAACACAATGGTTATGTCTTTGATTTTTAGGTCAATTTCACCTACTATTGCTGAGAGCATTTCATGTTTAGATCGTGCTTTGGATATTTGGAATGACTTGAGAGATAGATTCTCTCAAGGAGACAACTATAGAATTGGAGATTTGCAAGAGGAGACTTATTCTTTTCAATAGAACTCACTCACAATCACATAATATTACACTCATTTGAAGACTTTATGGGATGAATTAAGTGGTTTAAGGCCTTTACCAGTCTGTCATTATGGAGCTCTTAACATTATGAAGACAAATTTGTCAAATGATCAGGTTCTTAAATTTCTGAAGGGATTGAACGAGAGTTTTGCTCATATTAGATCTCAAATTCTAATGTTTGAGCATTTACCTCCAATTAATAATGTTTTTTCACTTCTCATACAACATGAGAAACAATTTACTACTATGAAAGCTGATGATGTTAATGTTTTTGCTGCAAAGACAAATTTATAGAATCATTATGACTCTGACCCTGGATCATATGAAGGAGAGTATTCATCTGGTTATGAATCAAATGTGAATTATGTAAGAAGAAGAGGCACTCCTGCATTCATAGGGGGTTTTGGCATATCAAGTGGATCTTATCAGTCCAACAAGATAAAAATGTGTTCTTTCTGTGGATTTTCATGTCACACTGTTGATATATGTTACAGGAAACATGGTTTTCCTCCTGGCTATCAATCAAAATATAAGAAGGAAGGTGGATATACTAATCAAGCTAACTATGCTTATGTAGATTCTAAGTTTGCAGATTCAAAATTGCTGGATTCAATGACTGAGCATTCTGCAATACGAGGAAACTGTAGTTACAATGAGGGAGAAGGATCAGGAACTGTGTTTCCTTTCACTCCTGATCAATTATCAGAAAATAATGGCACTAATTCAGCAGCCTCACTCGACTGGATCAGCTTTGCCAGAGACTTCTCATGTGAATTCTCTCACATGCACTTTCAGACTTTAAAAGGAAACTCCAGGTATTATTTTCTCTTGTCAATCTAATGAATTGTTTTTACAGAAATACCTGGATTCTTGATACTGGAGCAACTGGTCACATTATTTACAATCTTGACTATTTCACTACTTTTAAGGCAGTAAGTGGAATTCATGTTAAGTTACCTAATGGAGAACTAATAGCTGTAACTCATATAGGATCAATCAAGTTATCTTCTGATCTTATTCTCAATCATGTTCTCCATGTTCCTCAGTTCAATGTCAATCTCATATCTACTAGTAAGTTAACTGACAACAAGAAAATATGTCGAATAGTTCATGGTGATTTCTACTTCATTCAAGATCTTCCTACATGGAAGATGATTGGACAAGCTGAGAAAAGACAAGGGCTATATCAATTGGTCCAAGATCACAAAATAAATGTTGTTTCTAATCCTTCTAGCTTAAATAATGTTTGCCATGTTGAGAATTCTGCAAAATTATGGCATATAAACTAGGTCACTTGTCATCTAAAGTGCTCAAGTTGATGAGAAGAATAGAACCTTCTATTACAGATTCAGTAAATCACATATGTGATGTTTGCCTGTCACGACTCAATTTCATGAATCGTGACCGGCACTAGGGTATGGGTATGGTCGTACCAAAACCCGTAACAAGCCTCACGAAAACAAACAAACATATAAACCTGCAGAAACACTGCTCGGGGGCAACCGAGACTCCAACCTAAGTCTAGCAATTTATATCGCAGTTCTAATATAAATAACTTAAATATCTGAAATGCTCAACAGCATGCCTTAAATATAATAATAAAATAATTCAGAGTAAACATGCCAATAAAAATCAATCGAACAAACCGACAATCCCAACGTGCAATAATCAAGTAATATATAAACTAGTTCTACTGCGATCTAAGAGTTCGAAAACAGTGACTAGTTTAAATAACATAAAACCTCCGAGGAATCAAAAGGATCGGAGTGGACCAGCTTTCAAATCATAAACCTGGAAAATTTGGAAAAACAACGGGGTCAGATATACTGGGATGAGTTCGCAATACTATTTACATTTATTAAGTTTAAAACCCTTAATTCAAAACATTTTATACTAATATAGTATGATTATGAAAAACAATATTGAAATGATCCCAGCGTAAGTATGACATAGCATACTGATAAACCCAGAGTGGACGGGAACATATCCTCGTCATATACCACAGTAAGCAAGACTTTAGTCTGCTGATCCCAGAATACTTACCGGTGCACACAGTCTTGATACAAGCCTATCGAGTAGCTCGTTTCAATCCAGATCCATAATCGCTTAAAACAATTCAAAAGCATTTATAATATTAAAATATGATGCGGTACTTAATAAAGCGGTAAATAGCACTACAAACTCACTGCTTGCTTATCCACGTGAATCTTGGCAAACAGCTAACCTACGTAGTCTCCGAAGTACGAGCAGTCGACGGGTCTAAAACAATAAATAAGTTAAAAAACCATTCAACCCCTAACTCTAAGAATACTAGACTCCACATAGGACTAGCACAATACCAAATCTCGTACAAGCATAGCCAAAACAAAAGGAACAATTAATTACATAATGTCCCGAGTCAAAATATGAAACCACGTCGAGTAACAAAATATCCAAATAATAAATAAGTCAAGTCTATTGAGTTCCCGCTTTAAAATCCGTTCCGGAGAATATTATTTAAATAAATATTTAAATAATAATTTAAATCCATTTCCTCAAATAATAGGTAGCTGAGTTACAAATAACTATCAAACTACCTCACATGTCGGGTGACCCAAGTCTAACCCGACCCAAAATATTTTCTCAAAAATATAAATCAGAGTTAAGTTTCCCAAAAATAACTTTGATAAAATAAATGTAATTATATCCAATTATAAATCATAGTTCATAATTATAGAATCAATTTTGATAAAATAATAAATCAATATTTAAAACGGAACCCAATAGCTTTAACTTCAAGTAATCCAAGTTACAACCAAAAACTTAATCAAATAAGTTTTAAAAACGTTTAAGGGCTAAATTGTAATTTAGCCAAAATGACATACCAAAAGGATACTTAAAATCAAATATAATTAACCGAGTAATTATATTAATTTAGATTATAAAATAATCATCGTCTTCAATTTATCAATTTTTAATTTGAAACGAAAACCTAAAGTTAAAAATATAAATTTAATCACATTGCCATGCTAAGCCAAAAATCCAAAATTATAATTAGTAATAATATCCAATTTCCTTTGAATATAGTTCAAATAAATAATTTAAATCAAAATCATTTAAATTATAATAAGATTCTCAATTTAAAATAATGATGCCCAAAGTAATCTAAAATCATAAATAATAATATTAATAAACGCTAATTAATAAGTCGGAATCAAAATCGTAGGTTAAAGTCGAAAACAATACCAAACAGTTGTTAAAATAAGTTTAGGAACTCCTTAAATTAAATTACACGAATCCAGTGACCAAAATCATCAATTTGCCAAAATAATTCACAAGTAACCAATCACCCACTGCCACATCATCGACACATGAACCAATTTCCAAACTTAAGTAACACAGAATCCAGAAAAACAAACAAAGCTTCAAGCTAAACCCAAACCATTAATTTATTTACTAACAACCTAATAAATTAGGATCAAACAAGATAATCAAGATTAACACCAACAACAACAATAGGTAAGGACCCGCCATCACAGAAACAAGCTCAACAATATAACATTAAACATCCTTTTAGAAAACTTGAACATGATAGTGACCTAGAACAAGACTGAGCAACTTGAACATGATAGTGACCTAGAACAAGACTGAGCAACCAGACAATTAACCACAAGATTAGGCATGATCCGAGAAGTAAATCGAATAATCTAGAACTTTTAATCATAGACCTTGAGCCTCAAACTCAGAATCACAGAGAATAAAGGGTCGGCAGCCAACAATTTCAACAATATAATCTATAGAACAACAACAAAGAGTTCATGAACACGGCAAAACCGAAACGGCAACGAACAGAAGAATCTATACATACCTTAATTGATTTAGAAGCGTAGAGATTAAGGAGGATATAGCCTACTGATCTAACATAGCAACAATCTCAGATATTCGCTACAATATGAGGGATATTAACTTAGAACGTATTTGACGATAATGAATAGAATAAACGAATGAAATGAACGTGATTTACTTACCGAATGCGAAAGCTAATGATAAGGGATGATGGTAGAATATTTCAGAGGGTTTGAGGGTGAGGGAGTCGGCTAGGGTTGATAGAAAACAATAGACTATGAAAAATAGAGTTTTAAAAACGTAAGAGGTCTATTTAAATACCTGAAATCTCGTAACAGCACAGTGAACTTTCGTGCACTCCATCGCTCTTCCAAAGCACCTCAAACTTTGATCCAACGGTTAACTTTTTGTCGTGCACAACATCCAAAAATGAGCCCGATCCAACGCTTCAATTGAGAGATATGAATATTTTATCAAAACATGTCAGATTTAGAAGGCACACACAACATCGATTATAATCCGAATACAAATCAAATCCCCATCGAAAACTCACACGACACATGCGACACATACAATATACAATTTTAACCCCAATTAAAGTTTGTTAAGTCCACCATTAATAATCCGAAACTAAGTCGGAAACACAACGAAACTATGACGGAAAAATACGAGATATTACATTGTCATTACGCAAAACAAAGAAAGTTACCTTTTCTTATTAGTTCTTCTGTTTCTAAAGGAATTTTCAATCCGATTCATGTTGATATAAAGGGACCAATGCTTGTTGATTCAATACATGGTTTTAGATATTTCTTAACCATAATGGATGACTATCCCAGATACACTTGGATTTTCCTCATGAAGCACAAGTCGGAAACAAGGAATCATTTGAATAATTATGTGGCTTATGCTCATAATCAATTTGATTAGAAGATTAAGGTGATTAGATCTGATAATGGATTGGAATTCATGCAGGCAGAATTTTATTTGAAACATGGAGTTGAACATCAAACAAGGTGTGTTTACACACCAGAACAGAATAGATTAGTAGAAAGGAAACATCAGCACATTTTGAATGTTGCTCGAACCCTGAGATTTCAATCTTCTCTACCACTTCATTTCTGGAAATATTGTATCAAACATGTTGCATATTTGATAAA
Organism: Mercurialis annua; assembly: GCF_937616625.2. Lineage (NCBI taxonomy): Eukaryota > Viridiplantae > Streptophyta > Magnoliopsida > Malpighiales > Euphorbiaceae > Mercurialis > Mercurialis annua. The sequence goes on along the minus strand of NC_065570.1, from coordinate 47,202,470 downwards.
CAGAATAGCATCTCCAGTTATCAGCAACAAGACTCCATATAAGTAATTATATGGTTCTATACCTGTTTTAAGACATTTGAAGGTCTTTGGTTGCCTGTGTTTTGCAAGCACAGCGCAATAGCAAGGAGCAAGTTTGATAAAAGGGCACTGAAATGCAACTTTCTGGGATTTTCTGCTTCTACAAAAGGGTATGTTCTCTACTGCATGGATACTTCTCAATTTTTAGTATCAAGAAATGTAGTTTTATTATGAAAACTCATATAATCACTTGCTAAGATCAGATTCTTTTGAAAAAACATCATCTGCTTTATATGATTTTGCATGGGATCAATATACTCCTATGCCAGATCCTCATGATCCACCTCAAAACACCAATAATACCAGACTAAATTCTAATACGGATCCGCAGACACATCATTCCACTTCTCAACCAACTTCTAATCCTTCAATTTTTCAATCTAGTGATTTTCCTGAACTAAGAAAATCAACTAGAATGTCTAAAATTCCCATTCATTTGAAGAACTATTCAGTAACACTACCTCCATCTTTAACCAAACCTCTTACAAGCCCTCGTGCTCTTTCATTTGTCTTAACCTTTAACAACCTTTCACCAAGTTACAAAGCTTTTGCTTTAAAGATAAACACATTCTTAGAACCTAAAACTTATAATGAAGCAGTAAAGCATGATTGTTGGAGAGATGCTAGGCAGACAGAAATGAAAGCCCTTAAAAACAACAATACATGGATTTTGACAGATCCTTCTCAAGGCAAACATCCAATAGGATGTAAATGCGTTTATAAAGTAAAATTCAAGTCTGATGGCAATGTTGAAAGGTGTAAAGCAAGGTTAGTTGCTAAAGGATTCACACAACAGGAGGGATTAGATTATCTTGACACTTTTTCACCAGTGGTTAAAATGACCACAGTCAGGACCTTACTGGCCTTAGTATCTGTTCATAATTGGCATTTACACCAATTGGACATTATGCCTTCTTACATAGAGATTTGAATGAAGAGGTTTACATGTCTTTACCTCCTAGATTTACTTATGATTCTAAAACTAAGGTATGCAAGTTAGAGAAATCTCTATACGGCCTAAAACAAGCTAGTAGGCAATGGAATGCCAAGCTTATTTCAGCTTTGCTTCGCCAAGGATACAAAATATCATCTGCAGATCCTTCTCTCTTTATTAAAGCCTCAGGATATAAGGTCACTACCTTACTTGTCTATGTGGATGATTTAATAGTGGTTAGTAACAACTTAGAAGAAGTTGTTAGTATCAAGGAGTATCTTCATCATACTTTCAGTATTAAAGACGTTGATGAGCTTAAATACTTCCTTGGCCTGGAAGTAGCAAGATCTTCTAAGGTATTACCCTTTTTCAAAGGAAATATGCCACATATTTACTTGTAGACATGGATTCTTAGAATCAAAGCCAGTTTCTACTCCCATGATCAATTCAAAAAAGTTATGCAAAGGGGATGGTACTCCTCTTACTGACAACACTGCATATAGACAACTTATTGGGAAGTTGTTGTATTTATGTGTCACCAGGCATGATCTTTCATATGCAGTGCAACAATTATCCCAGTTTCTGGATTGCCCTACCTCTTCACATCTCATTGATGCTCATCGAGAGGTATCTAAAATCAGCTCCTGGAAAAGGATTGTTTTTCTCCTCAACTTCAGATTTATCTTTAAAAGCATTCTCTGATTCTGATTGGGCCACATGCATAGATACCAGAAGATCTATATCAGGTTATTGTGTATTCTTAGGGACTTCTCTTATTTCCTGGAAATCAAAGAAACAAATTACAGTTTCTAAGTCCAACACAGAAACTGAATACAAAACTCTAGCCACTTTAACCTGTGAGTTATAATGGTTAACATTTTTACTCAAAGATCTGTAGCTTCTTGTTCATAACCCTGCTCAACTCTTTTGTGATAACGAGTCAGCAATTCAGATGGCACACAACATATTGACATTGACATTGATTTCCATATCATTCGAGAGAAAATAGCTTCGGGACTTATACATTTATTACCAGTTAGTTTTGTTAATCAGTTAGCTGATTGTTTTACAAAGCCATTACCTCATGCTTCTTTTTCCTATTCCATATCCAAGATGAGATTACTTGACATGTATGCTCCAGCTTGAGGGGGGCTCTTACAGATTATAATAGCTTTAGCAGCAAGAAAGCTTCAGCAGTAAGCATCCTTTCATTCTTCATCAACACAACAGCAGCACATCTCATTGGCTCATTGGTTGATCTCTTGGATTGATGAGCTGGAATAACTACTTCTTGTATCTAGTCAGTTTTTAGCCATTAGATTCATTAGTTAGCTGGATTAGTTTGTTACACACTGCATGTGTGTTTTGCTAATGTGACAGTGGTAGTTAGTTTAGATGCCCTTAGTTTTTTCCATAAATATAAAGAGGGTTTTTTAGGTTGTAGCTAATTTTCATTTTATCAATAAAGTTGAGATTTTAATTTCTGATACTCTAACTTTAGGGAGGAAAATTATCCTTTTAGATGAGGACCAATCTTGTCTCCATTTAACAAGAACGACTTTTGTCCCCAATTAATAAAAAAAAAGAGAACAATAGTTGTCTTCAAAAAATTACTACAAAAAATGAAAAAAAATAAGAATAAAATATAATTTTTCTTAATTTAATTATAAATTTTATTAATTTTTATAGAATTTATACTTTAAGGATAACATTCTATTAAAATTAATAAAATTATAATTAAATAAGAAAAATTGAATTCTAACACTAAGCTAAAAAAAAAGAAAATAACTACAAATAAAATCATAATAAACACAATAACCAGTAAAACATCTCATTATAATTACAATATTTATAAATATTTCACACTACATATATAAAAAAATGACAGAAATAGTTATTTAATGTTTGATAACATGATGTCATTGAGACACATAATTGCTGCAGTTTGTAGAGAGCAGAATGGCAATGTGGTGAGCTGCGGGGTTCAGATCGTTCATGGTCTGGTAGAAGTTGAATTAGCTGAGACATATGCTGTGAGACTGGGTCTTCAACTTGCTGCTGCAGGTTCAGGCCATAATGTGATAATAGAATCTGATGCTCTCTCAGTTATTCAGCGGCTGAGAAATCTGAGGAGTGCTATAGACAATGTTCAATTGATTGTGGACGATTGCTTCGCGGCAGCACAAGATCGTAACGTTGTTTTCCAACATATCAAACGAAATGGCAACCAAGTTGCCCATGCTCTAGCCAAATAGGGCATTTTTTCGGAAAAGATTGTATGTTTGACGGAGAAGTTCCTTTTCCGGTCAATGAACTTATTCATTCTCTTTGATTGTCAATAAAAATTTCTTTTCCTCTCAAAAAAAAAAGAGACACATAATTGAGTTGCAACTCATCTACTATTCTACCATTGTTAGGAGTTCAAGTAGAATCTCTAAATTAGACATGTAATAGATTGAGATAATTCAATTTAAGTTCCATGATTTAATAAATAGTAGTATTCATTAATAAAATAATTGAGTTCCTAAAATAAAGTAAGCTGACCTGTTTGATTTTCGGCTAAGTAAGCATCTGCCCCCATAATTTTTTTTCTTTTAACAAAAACACCCTTCATTTTTTTTTTAAATATAGTTATTTTTATACATTATTCTCCCCCAAAAAATAATTTATATGATTCCGTTCTCCCATTTCATAAAAGCTAATTATGCCCCTGCCTTTAATGATATTGCATTTGCAGAACATAAATTCTCACAAGCTAGTTGATGATGAATATATTTATTAAAAGCTTACAGAATCAACTTTGATCCTTTGTAAATAGAAATCTATTATGCATATTCTATCCAGTCATTCTGAAAATTATACATTTTTCTCAATTGTTCACGATATGTTTGCAGCATAGAACAAAGCTAAGTTGTTAAAATTCCTTCATGTTTTGCTTCATCAATTAAACATTCCCAATTAAAAATAACTGCCTCATACCTCAATTTTTGAACAATCACATCATACCTGCATTTATATCTTACACCATGATACATAAGACAAATCACTTAATTAATTAAAAAAAATAGTTTTTTTATGAAATTAGAATGTCAAAAAATATAAATTATACAAATATAGCACTGAAGTGTCAGAATTAGAACCTGAAAGCTGATTTTACCCACACGAAAATCAAAACAGAAAATCAGTGCGATCCCTCAATGTGAAAATTTCAATTAACCGATCCAATCCCTTAATGTAAAAATTCAATTAATAAGAGAAATTTAACTCGTCTAATTGGAGAATGGATAAGCGACAGCCTTGGAGGCAAAACCCTAACCCTAACCCTAACAACTTTTTCCGATCAGAATTTCAAGGGGGGAGATCTAATCTTCACGTCGGACATCAGACTTTCAACTTCAGACCAACTGACAGGGCACAGAAGACGGTGAGTGCAGCAGTGGTTAAGGATTTTTCTTCGTAGCATGGGGATTTGGGTAAGCAACATATTAACCTTGCCGGGGGAGGATTATTTATGCAGCGTGATGGAGGAGAAGTACCGAACAAAACTCTGAGCTCAAACCCAATTCAGAATCCTCATCTGATCAGAGATTCTTCTCAGGTTTCGGCAGATAACAATCGTTTAATCTACTTTGAGAACTTCCCACGTTCTTGGAGGTATTTTGATCTTGAGAAAGCTTTTGCTCGTTATCAAGTTTTTGGTAGGGTTACTTTGGCAAAGAAACTATCAAAAAGGAATTGCTCTTTTGGGTTTTTACGTCCTATTCAGGGGTTGGAGATTGACTGGATATTGGGTCAATTGAATATGATTATCATAGGGCGTTTTCGTTTACGAGCGTTTCGTTCACGGTTTCCTTCGGTTCCGCAACAACAACCAAAGGAAATTAAAGAGACTAAGAAGGTGCCAATATCAAATCCTTCTTTTCGTGATAGACGTTCTTATGTTGAAGTTATTTCTGCTGGGAGTTATGCGTCTGCAGATCAATCTGTGGCCAAGGAAAAAGAGGTTGTGCTTGATTTTAACCATAGGGCAGTTTCAGAGAAGAATTGTGAATGGCTTGAGAGATCAGTGGTTGCAAGAGCCATTTCTTTACAATCTTGTTCTTGATGCTAAGAATTATTTGTTGGCGAATGATGTGGAATTCGATAATGTGGCAATCATGGGTGGTAATTTGATCCTGATTACTTTTGATTCAACTTCTGACGCTTTGGAATTTTTGAATGAAAAATCTTTGCTGTTACAAGGTTTCTTTCAAAAATTTTATAAAGTCGTTGATTTTAATACTCCAACTCTTCGATTGACGTGGATTTCAATCTCTGGAATTCCACTCTCTCTTTGGAGCCCGGATACTTTTGAGGAAATTGGAAATCTCTTCGGTGAGACGATTCGTGTTCATCCCCTTGTCTTTGTTAAAGAAAGGTTGGACACTGGTTTGGTTTTAATTGCAACTCTGAATGGTTGGATTAACAAATCTATTCGGCTTTTGAAGGGTGAGTCAAGTACCTTGATTCATATTTTTGAAGTAGACCAGCCAATCTACTTCAAAGAACAGGAAGAATTCTACTCAGATTTGGAAAAAGCTTCGGATGATGACTTTGGGCATGCTTTTGACAATTCTGTGGATCAAATCAGTAATTTGGAGGGAGAACAGGTGGACCGAATTTTCATTGAAGAGATTCTAGTGATGGATTTATCTGGCAGCAGTGGTTTGAATGGTGAAAGAGAGAAATCTGTTTCATTGGGGAATCATTCTGTCCGTGATATGGCAGTGCAGACAGAGAAACAGGTGAATTCTAGGAAGTTTATAAATGAGCAGATTACTCATGCATCTCAACAGATTATCTCTGCAAGTCCGGGCTTTACGTTGCGAAAGAATGATGCAAGGAGACCGTTAAAGAAACTGACAATCACAGGGAGTTTAGAGTCTACCTCGGGTGTTCAGGTGGAGAAGGAAGCAGAATTGTCGGACGGTGATATTCAGAACATGAACCGCTTCTTGGCTACAAACGATAGATCCTCGGTTTTTAATGTTCAGGAGGAAACAGAAAGCACTTGGTTGATAGGGAATTCTGTTGGCATTCTTCCATCATCTGATAAAGACTTAGCTATCAAAAGGTTAGTGGTGAACATTACTAAGGATAAAGATCTTGTTAATTGATCGTTATTCCTTCAAGGTTTTTCAGTTTTTTATGTCGACGTTGCTTAGCTTTATTTCTTGGAATTGTAGAGGTGGTTTGGGTATGCCTAGAAAGCAGAAATTAATAAGGCATTTGGTATCGGATAATAATTTGACTTTTATTGGGTTGGTGGAGTCTAAAAAGGAAATTATTGATGATTTCCTTGTTAGAAAATTGTGGCCAAATCTTGATTATGAATATGCTTGGATTCCTTCTTGTGGTGCTTCTGGAGGTTTATTGATTATTTGGAATGCTGTTTTGTTGCGTAATGTTGTGGTGGGGAAAGGAAATCGTTGGATTTCTTTGGATTTTAATTTTCAACAGTTTTATTTCCGTCATATTCTTATTTATGCTAGTAATGTAGCATCTGAGAGAGTGGCTTTTTGGAGGGAGTTAAGACCGTTGGTGTCTTTTGGTGGCTCTGTTATTATTTCAAGAGATTTTAATGAGATCTTAAGGCCAGAGGAAAGAGTAAATTGCATGGAGTTTTCTCCTTCTATGTTAGCATTGGCTGATTTTGTTAATGATTTGGAATTGTTGGATTTGCCGCTACAGGGTAGGAACTTTACCTGGCAAAACTCAATTTCCAAATCAAGGATTGATCGTTGTATGATTTCTGCGCATATGGGCAATGTCTGGCCTTTTATGTCTCTCACGGCTAAGGCAAGGGAGCAATCTGATCATGTTCCTGTCTGTTTTAGCTCAGCTAATAAAATAGACTGAGGTCCAAAGCCTTTTAGATCAGTTGACGCTTGGTGGGATCATGATGATTTTGAGAAGTTTGTGGCTACTTCCTGGAATTCGGTTTCATGCTCCTCTTCCAATTTTGTTCATAAATTGAGAGAGCTTCGCAAGCTTATCAAGGCATGGAATGTGGATATTTTTGAAAACCAGAACAAGCATATTGCGGATTTGAGTGCGGTTATTTCTGCAAAAGATATTGCTGATGATTCGGGTTTGCTATCCATTGATGAGAAGGCAGATTTAGCAACTCTTAGATCGGATTTATGGAAAGCGGAGAAAAGATTAGAATCCTTATGGGCTCAGAAATCAAGACTTAACTGGAATCTAGTGGGTGACAGGAACACAAAATTTTTTCATTGTATTACTTCTATGCATTATAGAAATAATATGATCTCTTCGATTCAGGTGGAAGATGTAGTTTATACGCAGCCTCTGGATATTCGTACTCATATTCGCTCTTTTTTTAGATCTCTACACTGCAAATTGCCTGTGGTTTGTTTTGATCTTTCAGGCTTGGATTTTTTGAGGCTATCCCCTGTCAGTGCAGCTCGGCTAGTGCAGCCTTTTGATGAGTCCGAAATTTTTCAAGCGCTGTGTTCTTGTGCGGAGAAGAAAGCGCCGGGACCTGATGGTTTCAATTACTATTTTTACAAAAGGGCTTGGCCTTTTTTGAAAAAGGACATTCTGGATCTTTTTTCGACCTTTTGTAGTAGTAATGTGTTGACTCCAGGGATTAATTCATCTTTTATGGTTCTTATTCCAAAAGTGCCAGGATCATCGAATATAAAAGATTATCGCCCTATTAGCTTGGTGAATGGTATGTACAAGCTTCTTTCGAAGGTTCTATCTTTAAGGTTAGCACCTTTACTTTCCAAGTTAATTTCTGAAAATCAGCATGCTTTTCTTAAAGGAAGAAGTATTATGGATTTTTCTATGATAGCTAATGAGTTGATTCATAATGCAACTAGAAGGAAAGATAAGTTGCTTATCTTAAAGCTTGATTTTCATAAAGCTTTTGACTGTATTGATTGGAGTTATCTTTTATCGGTTATGAGTGAGATGGGCTTTCCTCAGAAATGGATTGACTGGATGTCATGTTGTCTTTCTACTGCCAGCACGTCGGTTTTGGTAAATGGTAGCCCTATTGATCCTATCAAGTTGGAGAGAGGTGTTCGTCAGGGAGATCCTATTTCGCCGTACTTGTTTGTTATTGCAGTGGAGGGTCTGAAATGCTTACTTGCAAAGGCAGAAAATATGGGATTTTTTTCGGGTTACTCATTTGATACAAACTCTGATTCGGTTTCCTTGCTTCAGTTTGCGGATGACACTCTGATTTACCTGCCTTTTGATTTAATGCAGCTTCAGAATTTGATAAGGATTCTTCGATGCTTTGAGCTAATTTCGGGTTTAAAGATTAATTTCCATAAAAGTTCTATTCTGGGAATTAATGTTAGTGATTCTGATTTGTCTTTAGCTTCTCAGATTGTGGGTTGCAAGATTGGATCCTTTCCGATCACATATCTGGGCCTTCCACTGGCTAAGCGGGGGTTATTTAAAGACACTTGGGAGCATGTGGTGGAGAGATTTAATTCGAAATTGGCTTTATGGAAGGGTTCTCTTTTGTCTCCTGCGGGAAGGTTAGTTCTTTTGAAATCTGTACTTTTTAGTGTTCCGGTTTATTTCATGTCCACTATCCTTATGCCTATTTCCATTCGGAAAAATTTGGAGTCTTGTATGAAACGCTTTCTTTGGAAGGGGGATGCTACGTCTAGGGCATTATGTAAGATTTCATGGAAGGTAATTTGTCAAGATTTTGACTTGGGTGGTTTGGGTTTAGTTAACCTTCAAACACGGAATCAAAGTTTATTATTTAAATGGATTTGGAAATTGAGATTTTCGAATTCGAATTCTCTTTGGTTTCGGGTTATCTCGAAGTGTTCGGGTGTTTCCCATTGGAATTCTCTTGCTATCGGAGATGGAAATTCGCTTTCGTTTATTTGGAAAGGAATTAAAAAGGCTTGTTGTAGTGATATTTTTATTTGGAACGTGTTTATCTCTAACACCCGTTTCAAATTAGGCGATGGTTCTTTAATTTCTTTGTGGAATGATAATTGGTTAGGATCGGAAACGGCTTCCTCTCTTTTTCCGGTTCTTTTTAATCTTTCAAACCAAAAGAATGCCACTCTAAAGCAAATTAAGAGTGAAGGATGGAGATGGAGGCGTAGATTGAGGTGTGGAGAAAGGGAGGTGTTTGTTTTGTTATTGACAAAATTTAATGACCTGAATTTTTTAGAAGGAACTATTGATGCTATGACATGGAATTCTGCTTCTAGTTTTTATTCGGCAGCCTCCTTTATTCGTTTTGTTGCTGCTGCCCATTTGGGGCGTTAAGAAGCTTCGTGTGTGGTCCATCAGATGCGTCAGGGTATGGATAGTGGTAGAGGTGTTGAGCGGCAGTCTTCTGGAAGTGGTTGGCAGTTTACTGCTGCTTTGATTCAGCAGGTACCGCAGCCTATGAGGAATTCTCATTTAAATGTTGTAACAGCTCATGCAGAGGGCCATGCATTAACGTCTTCAGCAGCTGGAAGGGATCATGTTAAGCAGTCTACTTTGGATACTAAGTTAAAAAAGGGTATGTTTTCTAAACTTTGGAAATCTTTGGCTCCTCCAAGGATAAAATTCTTTTTGTGGACGGCGTTGCATGGAAGAGTTTCGTCAAAACAGTTTTTAGTTACCCGTGGTATTATATAAAGGAAAACTGATAAATTCCTTAAAATATAATCGCTATACAAGGAACGAAGAGTTGCGCGAACGCGTGCTGTTGTACAGCAAGTATATGAGACGCGAGAGGAAGGTCGAGGTGACGAAGGCGAGTGCAACCTAGTCCAAGTGGCCTGCAAAGGCCAGAAATGTGATGAAGGTCAACGGGAACCTAAGAAGATAAAGTGGAAATGTATAGGCATCGGGAGTGCCGCAGTAACCCAACGTCATTATAAATCAGTTAGCCGTAAAAGCAACCGATATAAGGAATTGTGTGCCAATGATAGGACGATGGATATAAAGATAGTATCGACGTGAAGAAAGGAACACCTATAGAGATTTAATGTTATATATACACTATTATACTTTTAAATGCGAAAAATTGCTAGTGGTTTTAGGCTTGCTACGGGTTTCGGAGCTACCACTCCCATTCCCTAGCGCCGGTCTCGGCTCAATAATTTTGGTCGTGACAATTGTGGTATCAGAGCAGTTGGTCCAGTTACCTCTGCTAAGATGCGTTTGTCGGTTAAGTAATTTAGGAACTACTGCAGCTATAGAGTTGAGCTTTGTCTGATCCCAGTCATTTACGTAAAGTGTTTTTGTGATAAGTATAATAGATTGTCTTGTGAAATGTTTGTTTGCTTTTCGTGACACGTATATACGGAATATATACGTATAATTTTGTTTTCGATAAGATGTGCTTGATGATATGAGATTGATTTGTGTAAGTTGAATAAGATACATCGGTTGGCTTCGCTATCGATGTCAGATATATAAGATACATCGATTGGCTTCGCTATCGATGTCAGGCATATAAGATACATCGGTTGGCTTCGCTATCGATGTCAGGCATAGAAGATACATCGGTTGGCTTTGCTATCGATGTCAGGGATATAGGATACATCGGTTGGCTTCGCTATCGATGTCAGGCAGATAATGTGAGAAAGGTTATAAAATTCGATCGATCGAAATTTTAGAAAGAGTTTGAAGAAGGAATGCAAGTTGTAGAAGTTGGAGAAACTTGCCGGAAACAGAGTTTAAAGGTCTAGAGAACTTACAAAATGTAAAGTTTATAACTTTTAAAAGTTATTTGTTTAACAATTCTGAAAGCATAATTGTGCCTAGACCCGATATAAAAATACATGATTGCCATGACATTGATAAGAATGCATCACTACATACATCAATTCATGCATTAATAGAACATGCATCATATGCATTATGTTCAGATGAAGGGGTGAGATGTGGCAACTCTTTGGGGATGAGAGACGTCATCACCCTAGTGCACAATTTTGCTAAGATTTAAATGGAATTTTCACATGAGTCGTATTTGAGATACGATCGTGATAACCTAAGTTTATAACTTAGGGTTTTGATACTAAACCTACGTTTACGGATTTAATGTATAGGTAACTTGATTAAGTAACTGACGTACCGACAAGCTACAAAGCCAGTTAGCTGGAGTGGTTACGTAATTGGACAACGCATGGAGCTTACGCTTGCGGGATTATAGTAGTGCAGCTTCGGATAGCGGTCACTGTGAGTGGCAATTTACTTTTGCGTATTATTATAAAAGTTATTTTCTTATATCGTGAATATTATGATTAAATACCTTGTATCTATATGATTTGCTCGTATAAGATGTGTTGTTTGATAGATTTGACTATATGAATTCTGTTGTATTCGTTGATTTGAAGATGAATGTCTAACGTGCGGTCCAAAGAGACCAACTACCTATTGAGTGTCAATAGGCTCTGTGATCATTAGTGAGTCAGTCTAGAGTGTCTGACTTTGCGATTAAAAGTAAGATGATATAATTATGCATATGTTTGAGTATGCGATGTGTATTTTCATAATACCGATAATAAGTTGCATACTCACTCAGTATTTTCCCAAATACTGACCCCTCACTCTGATGTTTGCAAGTAGACAGAGTCGGATCAGACAAACTATCTCCACTGTGCCAGAAGTCATTGGACTTGCACAAGTATAGGTTCCTAAAGCTGCAGTAGTCAGTAGGTGTCGGTATTAGATAGACATTTTTGACTTCAAACAATATTTTATATTGTAAACGCTAGTATAATATTTTAATATTTATAAATGCTTTATCCGAAAGAGTTTTTCTGAAAACATATTATATATATAATGATATGTTTTATTCGCGAAAAATTATTAGTGGTTTTAGGCTTGCTACGGGTTTCGAAGCTACCACTCTCATTCCCTAGCGCCGGTCTCGGCTCAATAAATTGGATCGTGACAAGGCTGTAACTAATTCTCATTTTATCAATAAAGTTGAGATTTTAATTTCTGATATGGTATTAGAGCTTTGCTCTGTTTTCTTCTTTCTTTTCTCAGAAGCAGTTATTTTTTCTTAGTAACCAAACACTGAGTTACAGATTACATCTTTATTTTAAGGATAAATTCTTGATAACTTCTTATGCATGAGATTTAGTTATAATCTTACGTACGTATGATAAAAATGGCAGGGAAGAAGCAGGAAATTGTAATACCCCAAAATAATTTAAGATAATTACATCGTGCCACGTGTCGTGATTTCCGATAAATTAAATTAAGGAGAATTTAATTTAATTATATCGGGAATTTAGAATAAATTTTAATAAGTTAATTAGCGGGATTTGGGGATTTGACTTCAGAAATTAATATAAAATAATTTATAAATCCCGTAATGGATTTTATTTCGCCAAAGTCCGCGAAATAATTTATAGTATTTATGGTAAAAGTTCTGAATCGATCGGAGATCGTTTAAAATTTGAACGCGAATAGGTTATGGACTAAATTGAAACTTTTGAAAAGTTTCAAGGACCAAGGCGTACTTTAGCCAGGATATATATATGAATCCTTAAGGATGAAGGATTCAGAACCTTCATCTGATTCATTTTCTTTCGTTCGTCAAATTCGTTCGGTTCGTCGCGCGGTTTTCGTTTCTCGTCCGTTTTCGACGTTCTATAACTCAAAACGATCGTATTCCAACGGGTAATCACGGTAAGCTTGACGTTTTACCATTGATTATATTTTGAGTTATGTCGATTCAAAGTTTTAGGCCACGAAACGATTTTATCGTTTTATCGAGTATAGGATTGATTTATAGCGTTTTGAGCTTAAAATATGCGTTTTGGTTGAGTTTGGAGCGTTTTTACGTATATAGCAGGTCGGAAACCCCAGAAATCGATTTCCGGGGGATCGTGCATGATAGTACATGATCGTGTACATGTGGTACACGAACGTGTACCATCAATGGTACACGAATGTGTACCAAAGTACACGAACGTACACGGCCGTGTACCAAGGTACACGAACGTGTACCATCAAGGTACACGAACGTGTACCCCCCCTGCACGAACGTGTACCCTCCGATTCTCGCACCCCGAATCTTCGTACCTCGATTGAATTAATTGAATACGCGTGTTGAATCGGAAATCGAATAGTAGTTAATCGATTAATGTGAATAGTTAACCTAATGAGGTTATAAGAGGATTGAGTTAAAAGTGATTTACTATCCGTAAACGAGTTTGATACCGTTTATTGGAGTATACGTGAGAAGCACGACGATTAATGAGAGTTCAGTGTGTCGAGTCTCGAGTCTAGAGTCAATCTTAGAATAGGATTCTAATACAAGTCAAATGTTTTAAAATTGTTTTAGATCCGGCGAGGCAAGAAGCAGCTGGACCAGTAGTTCGGGAAGCTTGACGTATCTAAGCCCCGACGTAGTTTTGGATAAGCGTTTTCTGTGAGTTTATATGATTTGCTTTTAAAGTATTTATTTAAGCAATTATTCTATATTGCTTATTATTTGAACTGCATGTTTTATATGCGAAATTTTTATACGAATTGCATATGCTTGATTTGAAACCAGTATTGATCCGATGGAACGTGCTACCTATTGGGCGACAATAGGACTATGTGATCACCAGTTTTGATATGACTCAGCTGGGAGCTGATGATGAATATGAAATTTACGATTGGGTTTATGATTTTGATACGAGTGAGCACTCGGCTACGGTGTAGTCTGGAGTCCCTGTATCTAGTGGCTGGGCCACCAGCGAGTTGGACTCGCAATTGATATTTATGATTGGGTTGATCGATCGATTATTAGTATGTTTGAGGATTAAGGTTTCATTCGGATCATGTACTTGGCTGCATACAGTTTTATGATTTTATTTGAATACTTATTAGTAAATGTATGAACTCACTCAGTATATCCCAATATACTGACCCCTCACATATTTCCTTTCAGGATAAAGACGCTTTGAAGCAACGGACTTCTATCCTACTTCCAGAAGTCTGTATTTTTTAGTATGTAAAGAAACAGTACTTTACTTTTAGAGCTGCAGTAGATAAGTATTTTGTCAGTCAGCTTGTATGTAAAGTTTTCTGTAAATATTACTTTAACGTTTTAAAGTTTTAAACGTTTTACGCTTGCTGCGTTATATATATTACGACTGCCAGAGGATATGTGTGCCTGGCATGTGTTTCTGCATGACACGTGTCTATGTATGTCATGCATGACGTTTATGTTTCGCGAAAAATTATTTTACGTTTTTAGGCTTGCTACGGGTTTCGGAGCAACCACTCCCATTCCCTAGCGCCGGTCTCGGCCCTGAGATTGGGTCGTGACAGAAATAGAGTTTTATAATTTTCTCCAAGTGAATACCGATTCTAGCAAAAGTGAAGTGATAGACAATGACAGAAGAGATGATGAGGAAGTGGATCAACAAAACACTAAATCTGGCTTACCATTCATTAATTTTTTATCAGTTGGAAACTCCTCATTGTAGGCCATGCACCAATACTATTGCTGATGATGATCAACATGACATTTCTTTCTTCAAATGAAGAATTAACTTTACATTTCTACACTGTAAGCATAACCAATTAATGTTTCTAGATGCATTATTGACAATATAAATGAAAATATTTATGCATGTAAGATATATATTTGTTATTATCATGAAAAGTATGCATATATATAACATGTGTATGCATATATGATTGAACTTACTCATAATATTACCAGGGTTTAAGCGTACATGAAAGATGTATGGATTCTATAATTCAAATATCAAAAATTGAGAAGCTAAATGAAAATAAAGAAAATAGTATTTCATTGATTGGTTTATACAATTTTTATGAACCCGATTCATAGATAAAAATATTCTTTAAATTATATCTTCATTAGCTACTATGAATGCGTGTAAGGTCTAGCTAGTGTATATAATTAATGTCATCAAATGTTGATTTTTTTTCCTTATCAAAATGAGAATTAGAAAATTTCAATCCATTCTCGTAATGAAGAATTCAAAATTAATTGATCTTGGGGAAGACGGTTTGACCATTTAAAATTACTCATGTTGTCTTCATAACAATGGTCTTCTAATCCTTAAAAAATGATCCTCTATTCTTTTAAGGTTAACTAAATTGGCCCCCATAATTTGATCATATTATCTCTATCCCTAATTCTTTCCAAGGTCAAAAAGATAAAATTGTCCCTATTTTAGGGACGATTATGATCCCTAACTTGATGAATTTAAATTTTATAAAAGGACACAAGAAGTGGCAAAAAATGCTTAACTACACCAAGCTTTTGCACTGAAGAGGCAAACTAGTTGCATACTAAAGACTACGACTTAGAAAGAAAGCAAATCATCCAAGTAAAATACAATCAGGACTTCTAAAAAGATCCAAACCAGAGTAAGAAAAATTAGCATTACAACTAATAAAAAAGACAACTTTATGAAAACTGCTCAAAATAATATCTTCCACCTTCATTATCTTTTGTTGAAAAATTCTCTTATTCCTGCAATTCCAAATTTCTCAGACCATAATAATCCACAACAATTCACATAGTTTAGCATAGCAAATCTTTGGTAAAATGTTCAACCAGAGGCGATAACAATCTTCCAATGAATTTAGCATAACCCACTAAACTCCAATCTTGTAAAGAATTCCATTCCACACCATATTAGATGGGGGCCAATTTAGATGAGGACCAATCTCATCAATCCTTTAGGGATGAAAATTATCATATTGGATGAGGACCAATCTCATCTCCATTTAACAAGAACGACTTTCGTCCCCGATTAAAGCCACTTCTCATCTTGATATTAATCCCTCTAAAAGTCGGTTTTTTTATCTATGATGTGTATAGTAATGTTAAAAATGACATCATGAACACCATGGCCTTTAAAGAAAGCAGTTTACCTCTTAGATATCTTGGGATTCCCCTTATTTCAACTAGATTGTCTAAGGTTGATTGTAAAGGGATAACTCTGAAAATCACTAGCAGAATTAACTCTTGGACCACTAATTTCCTTTCTTATACTGGTAGAGTCCAATTAATCTGTTCTGGGCTTCGGTGGTTATTTTGCCTAAAAGCATAGTTAAAGATATCCAGAGAGTCTGCTCTAAATTCCTTTGGAATGGTTCTAATGAGGGAAAAAGTAAAGCTTTGGTTTCATGGAAGGAAGTTGTCAAGCTTAAAAAAGAAGGGGGGGGGCTAAATGTTGGCAAATAATCGCAAGTGTACGATATCGCGCAAGTAATATAACTTGGAAGACCAAGTATCGATCCCACAAGGAACAATGAACTAAACAACTAATTTCTAATATTCTTTAATTGGCTAGTAAGAAAATAAATGGATTTGTGTAAACTAATTATAATCTAAAGTGAATTAACTCAAGTAAATAGACTAAAAATCTGAAATCAAACAAATAAATTGAAGTTTAAACAATAATGGTAAAAAACTCAAGAATTGATAATTCCAAGTAAACTAGTAGAAGAATGGATCAAAATTTATCTAGTGATTTTATTATGAATCGAGCTATTCTATTGCACCGAATCCCGCTCTCTCAAGCCTCAAGGATTCAAATAAAATCACAACCTAATTAGCTAATCAATTATTAACTTGCTCTCACAATATTAAAACTGAATTAAATAACTAAATTGTAATTATGAAGCAAACTCAATGACTACCTAAATTCCAACCCGCTCTCACGGTGTTTTCCTCTAAGTTTTTAATTACCTATGTCTATTTAATTAACAATCTCTCAATTAATTAATTAAACACAAAATCATGAACTAAGTGATCAAATTAATTCAAGCATTAATCTTAGTAATTAAAACACAATTTTACTCACTTAATAAATCCTAATCCAATTCGAAAACTAATCTAAGTGTTCATATCAATCCCCGAACAAAGGATTTAGTTACACATGCTTAAACTTAAATTAAACAAAGAAGAAGATGAAGAATTAAACATAATTAGAACAATAAATACCGGAGTTGTCAATTTCGGGAGAATCGTCTAGATTAAACTTGAAATCTTCACAATCGTTCTTTGCAGAAACTAATAATAAACTACTTATAAACTGCTGAGAAATAGAAGCTAAAACGTTATTTTAAGAGAATGAAAATAAAACTAATGTAGTCTAAATTATTCTACACCTTAAATTGAGTCTAGTACAAGGTCTTTATATAGTAGGAGAAGTTCCGGAGTCTTCTAATCCGTATTACAAATCAATTTGTAATAGGAATTGTAATTGTAATTTGAGGAGGAATTTCAGTCCAATTCAAAGTCTGCTGCACGTGTATTTTCCTTCTTTCCCGTTCGGGAAACCATAGTCCCGTTCGTGACATGCCCAGTTTTAACATGGTTCCCGAACGGGAGCCTCTTTCACGTTCGAAAAAACTTGAATCCGAAAGCTTTGAGATGTTGATTCCTTCTTGAGTCCCGAACGAGACAAGGCCTTCTCGTTCGAGACTCATGCTCATTCTGCATGGTTCCCGTTCGTGAAACCTTTGTTTCGAACGGGAACAACCTATTCTTTTCTCAATCTCGTTCGTGAACTTCAATTCCTTCGTCCGCAAGCTACGCTTTTTACTCGTACACGTAATCCACCATAAATTTGCCCCAAATAGTCGTTTTTCACCTAATTTCCACTGAAACACTAACAAACACTATTAAACGTAAAAACGCCAAATAATGTATAAAAATAATACTACACATGATGAAAACCGAGTAAAATCGACCCTAAATATAGGAGTAAAATACTCCTATCACTAAACATTAATGATATTAATGTGTGGAACAAAGCAGCAATCAGTAAACAAGCTTGGCATATTCTTAATAATACTGATTTCATGTGGGTGAAGTGGATGAAGAATAACAGGATCAAAAAGGGCATTTTTTTTGGGGGGGGGGGGGCAAAACTAACTCAGATGCGAGCTGGATGTGGAGAGGTATGCTGACCTTGAGAAATGATCTGAAAAAGATTATTGATTATAAATTAGGGGATGAAACCAGTGTTAATTTCTGGAATGACCCTTGGGTTCATGGTTGTTCTTTGTTTGAGAAATTTCCCAGAGTCAAGAAGAGGGATGTTGCTGTTAGGAAGAATGCCAAGTTTTCTGATCTTTGGAGAAACAATTGGATCCTTCTTGATCCCATTGATGCAGAAACAGAGGAAGCTTGGAGTTTTATCAGAAGTAATTTTAAGTTGTCCAATGATAGAGATAGCATTAACTGGAAGGTAGTTCATAACAATAGATTCTTTATATCCAATACTAGAGGCATTTATAGAGAGCAGCATGAAGAAGTAGCTTGGCATAAAATGGTTTGGGGCAAGAACTCAGTCC
Source organism: Mercurialis annua (assembly GCF_937616625.2). NCBI lineage: Eukaryota > Viridiplantae > Streptophyta > Magnoliopsida > Malpighiales > Euphorbiaceae > Mercurialis > Mercurialis annua. Next base: position 47,184,127 of record NC_065570.1, on the reverse strand, counting down.
CTATACACAATTTTATTCTATGGATTATCATGAAGAACAAACTCAGAATAAAGGATAGACTTAAGAAATGGGGGATTTTGATGAAGGCCTTTGTGTGTTGTGCATGTAATATCACGTGTTTTCGATCACGTTTCGAGTTATTTTTGGGCTCGTTTTCTTATGGTTCGGGTTCATTTTGGGTTGGTTTTTGGTTCAAAATACGTCCGGGTTTGATTTGGTATCGAACAGGCTCGGTCTAAGTCGGGCCAGCTGGTGTGCGCCCGGACACTATCGGACTCTGCGGGACAGACATGTCTATATATAGACCTGTCAAAGTACGTTATTTCTTTTTCTGAGTCTTAAAACAAAAACCCTTTTCTCAAAGAACTCTAGCTGTCAAATCAGTAAATCCCATCCTCTTTAATCCTTACGCTTAGGAATCGAATACGGTACGTAAAAACCTATTTGTTCTCTCTCCGTTTTGTTTTGTCGTACTGAATATTTATGGCTGCCGTTCTTGTGATTTTGTTGCTGCCATATTCTGAGTTTGTAACTAAAGTGTGCTGCCATGGCTTGCTTTGAGTGTCCATTCTTGTTGGTTTCTGTGATTCATTGCTTGAAACGAGTCGAACGTGGCGACCTTCACTGTCGTTTACAGCCACAGTTTTCTTGCTCTTATTCATGTTAGTTAGGTGATGTTTCTACTGTTGGTTGCTTAAGATTAATTAAAGGAATCATGATCTAGGTTTAGTTGTTTGGCTTGATAATAAAGAATCGCATGGTTATTGTTATGGTAAATTGATGATTTATAGGTTTTGAAATTATGATTGGCGGGTTAGTATGTTGAAGTGAGGGTGATGGTTAATTGCGCTAACAAGTCATGGATTTAGTTAAGTTTTAAGCTGTAACTTGGATTACTTGAATTTTATATATTGAGTTCTATTTGGAAATGGATTATTATTTTATCAAATTATTTTGTAATTATAAACTGTGATTTATAATTTATTTTAAGATGTGAGTTGGGTTTGACTTGGGTCGCCCGACAAGTGTGGTTAGCTTGGTAGTTATCGTTAACTCGGCTAACCCACTATTGAATCATTATTTAATACCTATTTAAATAATATTTTATGAACTGGATTTTAAAGTGAGAACTCAATAGACTTGTATTATTTGGGCAGTATATTTTATTTGGATATTGTGAATTGTTCTGGATTGTTTTACTATGATTGTTGTTGTGCTAGTCATGTGTGGTGTCTAGTAATCTCTAGAGTTAGGGTCTGTTTTAATTATGATTTTATATCTTGTCTAGACTCGTCGACTGTTCGTACCTCATAGGCGAACCAGAGTTAGATTGCTTGCCACGTTTCACGTGAAATAGCAAGCAGTGAGTTTATATCTCTATTTACCTCTTTATTAAGCAAATGTTATATTTTGTATATATATATATATATATATATATATATAAACAGCTTTCGAACTGTTTTCGGTAATGTGGATTTGATTTGGAACGTGCTACGTCTTATGGCTTGAGATGCGTCTCACCTTAGTGAGGGCACCGGTGGAAGTTACGTCTTATGGCTCACTATTATATTAAGTGACAGTCGGAGATCGGTTATTGAGATACGTCTCACCGGCACGACAAATGGATTTAGATTTGTGGTTTAGGGTTTCATTGATAGTCCATAATGAACAAATGTTTTATTAAACGTTTTAAAGGTTTTTCAACTTAATAAATGTAAATGGTTATATAAACTCTACTCAGTAAATTTAACCCCGTTGTTTTTCCAAATTTTCCAGGTTTATGATTTGAGCGTTCGGTTGATCTCCGTTTCTTCATTCTCCGGAGGTTCATTTATTTTTTAGAATAAAATGGTCAAACTGATTTGACCTCTTAGACCGCAGTAGTAGTATTAGGTTATTTATGTCTTAGTTTTATACTTATTGTTTTAGACTATTGTTTGTTGGAATGGTACAACTGTTACTTTATTTGCTTTGGCATGATTACAGTGTTTATGGTATTTTACATATTTCCATGCTGTTGGAGGTTATTTTGAGATAATTCTACTTTAAGTATATGTTGTTTATATATACTGCTAGACTAGGCTGAAGTTTCAGTTGTCCCCGATCATGTGGTTTTATGCAGGTACATTGTTTTAAATGTGTTATGTTGGTTATCCGCAAGGCTGGTTACGGGTTTTGGTACAATTATACCCATACCCTAGCGCCAGTCACTACTCATGAAAATTGGTCGTGTCAGTGCAACACTGATACTGAAACTAGAGATCACATCTGCTATGAGTTTCCTGTTTCTAGAATCATTTGGAGTAAAATCCTTAAAATCTACAACTGTCCTAACATCAGTAAAACTGTTAAAGTTGCTTTGAGAAGAAATTTATTGACAGCAATTGTTTATAGTATCTGGAAAGCTCGCAACAAGAAATTTTTTAATAATGAAGCTCTTAATGTCAACGTCATTATTAAAAGGATCAAAATGGCTATCCTGTGTGTGTGCACAGATTAAGGCTTAGTAGTTTTTGTTGGTTGGTGAAGGCTTGTCTTTAAATTGTATTCTTTTTACCTATCTAGTAATGAAGCTCTTTTTTTTGGTTATCTCCAAAAAAACATTACTTGAAAAATAAAAGAATTGGAATAAAAAATAATATTTTTAATTTAATTATAAGTTTTATTAATTTTAATAGAATTTATGCTTTAAGGATAACATTCTATTAAAATTAAGAAAAATTGAATTCGGACAGTGAAGCTAAAAATGAGAATAACTATACAAATAAACATAATGACCAGTGAAACATCTCATTATAATTACAATATTTCTTTTCTGATGAATAAATTTTTTATAGAAAGCCACAAGCAATGCGAAAAACTTCCCTACTATTTTACCATTGTTAGGAGCTCAAGCAGAATCTCTAAATTAGACATGCAGTGCTCAAGATAGAACCTCTCATAGATAGACATAATTCAATTTAAGTTCCATGATTAGTAAATAGTACTCCCTCCGTCGCAATATAATTGTCCATTTTGTTTTTATCATACAGTTTAAAAAAACATAATTATTATTATAGAACTTATAAATTTTTCTCTACTTTTCTTATTATACCCTTGTTTAATGTATGATTCACTTTTAATTTACTTTATTAGATTTAATATAGGAATAGAATAGGAAGATTGATTTTTAAAATTGTTACTTTTTAAAAGTGGACAAGAGTTTTGGGACAAAAAAATTTGCCAAAGTGGACAACTCTATTGGGACGGAGGGTATAGTATTTATTAATAAAATAATTGAGTTCCTTAAATAAAATATGCTAACCTTTTTGATTATTCGGCTAACTAAGCAACCGCCCCTGCAAAAAAATTCTTTTAACAAAAACACCCTTCAATTTTATTTTATTTTTAAATATAGTTATTTTTGTACATTTTACCTCCTCAAAAAAGAATTTATATGATTTTATCCCTCCATTTCATAAAAGCTAATTTCACCCGCATTTGCAGAACATAAATTCTCACAGGCTAGTTGTTGATGAATAAATTTATTGACAGTTTACGGAATCAACTTTGAATCTTTGTCAATTTGAAATCCATTATGCATATTCTATCTAGTCTTCTCAACTGTTCATGATATAAATGTTTGCAGCATAGAACAAAGCAAAATTGTTAAAATTCCTTCATGTTTTGATTCATCAATTAAACATTTCTAATTAAAAATAACTGCCTGTTGCCTCAATTTTTGAACAATCACGCCATACCTGCATTTATATATTACACTATGATACATAAACCAAATCACTTGATCAATTAAAAAAATTATTTTCATTATGAAATTGAAATGTCAAAAATAGAAATTATACAAATATAGCAATGAAGTGCTAGAATTAATACCTCAAAGCTATTTTACCCACATGACATTCAAAACATGAAACCAGTATGATCTCTTAATATGCAAATTCAATTAACCAATCTGATCCCTCAATATGAAAATTCAGTTAGCCATTAGCTTGTCCATTAGGGTTAGGATTCTGGGGGAAGGGGATTCATATCGCTTTTTTCATTGCATGTGTTAATTGCATAATGAAATGTACTCCTCCTTTATATTAGTTTTACTTTTTAATATATAGATTTCGAATAAGAAGTCAATTTGTTATACTTCTCAAATATCTTTAACAACACCAATATATATTTATAAACATATTTTCCATGAAATTGAGTTGAAAAATCAGCCAACGTTACTTTTATTTACATATATATAATCATGTTCCAAATCAAGTCTGACAAGCTATATTATTTATCTTTTGTTGTTTACTCGTTTTGATTGATTTAATCAAATAAGGTAATTTATTGGTTTAGGTTCGATTTCCACAATAGTGTGCTTATTTACTTAATCTTTTTTCGAACTGGTATATATATGCATTGATATAATGACAAAAAAGAAAGAAAGATAGTATTTTCTTTTATTATTTAGGTAAATTCAAGGGAAAAAGATACTCATAAAAACAATACAGCACTAGTGATTATTTCAGCAATCAAAAGCACAAAAACAAGAGTACTGTTGAGATTCGGAATTGAATTTGCAAAACCCACTGGCATGTTTTCCCTGGTACGCAATCGGACATTGTTGGCGACATGTTAGCAGATCACAAGACTTTGGATCCAACTCTTTCGAGCATCTATCGGCTTTAGCTTGAGGCGCCATTGATGCAGCTGCAAAAAAAAACATTTAAAATGTTAATACTAATTAAAAAATTACTAAAACATAAAATAAAGTATTCAGTTTTTATTAAATATTCTAAAAATATAGATAAATAAATAATTATACAAAATTAACTAAAACTAAAAATACGATAGTAAAAGAAATAGAAATTATTAGATAAATAAAATAAATCGTTCAAATTATAAGTTAGTTGTTTTACTTGCATAAATAGCACATATAATATATTCGATTTAAAACTATATTTACAATGATTGGATTGTTGGAAAAAAATATTAACAATAATTATTTGATTATCTATAATATTTTAAAATAATTGTTTTGGTTTGTTAATTATTAGAGAAAAATACATTATTTATCCATAATATATTTTGTTTTATCAATAAAAAAATATTTACCTGAGAAAATGAGAAACAAAATGAAAATTTGAGTTATTGAAGACATCTCTAATAATGATATGCACTCTCTTTTGAACTTTTAATAATTTATGTAATTGCGGTATTCTTATAAGCAAGTGCAGATCATGTGTATATATAGTGCTAGATATATTTTTGTATGGTAAGTAGCACTCTTTTAGAATACCAGATTATAGTATAATTTGATTTTCCGTATTTAAACATGGAAGGATATTAATGTAAATTTTTCTAATTATTTATTACTATAAGTTATGTTTTTAATATGTATTTATAATAGAATGTGAACAGACATAATATTACCTATTATGTATTTAGTGTATATTATTGCCTTATGGACATTTATTCAAGCATAAAACGCAATGTATCTGTTTTAATTGTCTTCATTTGTTATTATTACAAATATACTATACTTATTTTGTATTTAATGCATTTATTCTATGTGTATTATGATCTTTGACCCAATAAAACCGGGTCCAATGTAATCTTTTGATTCTAAGATATATTGTAATATTCTTTTCAATTATTTAATTTTCATTTTCACAAAATAATATATATACATATGTGGGCGGAACGGGGTCGAACTCTCCATGCATATGAGTTATGACAACCTCGGTCGTGCTTAGCTTAAAAATAGAATCGCCACCTAACTTAATTAGGAAATATCTTTTCTAACGATTAGATAACATTACGCGCATATGGATGGAATATTGTGCAGCAAATCAAAAGATTTGGATTCATGACATAATCTAACTCTTAATTTGACTTATTAATTTTATCGATTTAACTGATATATTTCAAATAGAAATAGCATCTCATCAATGCAGGAAATCCAAAAGACAATATACTAGAAAGTAAGTGAGTGGAAAAGTAAATAACTGCAAAATAAAGGACTGAAAAATAAATGCACAAATATAAAATATAGTACATTAAGACTCGCATATGACTCTTGATATTGGTGAACAAAAAACGCAAGTACTCCTAAACAAGCATCTAAGGGGGTGTTTGAACCCAACTTATTACTTAAATTAATGTATTAAGCTCTTAATTGTTTTAAGTTGGTTTGATAACTCAAAAAAGTTCAACTTAACTTATTCAGTTAAGTCAAAAACCACTTAAAATAATAAGTCAAAAATTTTGACTTATTTTTTTTAACTGAAAACGTTAAGTTATTAAATAATAATTTTATCATTCAATAAATTTTATATTCTTATTATTTTCAATTATTACTCACGAATAAAAATATTTTATCTCACATATATTAATTTGTTTATTCCTTTCAATATCACAGTGAGCATATTATATTTAAATCAACACTTAAATTTGCAAATTACTATATTTTTCATTATGAATATTTTATTTTCTATTTTTATTTTTGTTTTTTATAATCTATATGTCATTTATTTAATAGATTCGCTCTTAAATATTATTTGGACTTCCGTTTGTAACACATAACATTAATTATCAGATTTAAACGGTTTTTCAGAGGTTTACAAACTAGTATTTTATTTTAAGGACTAATGTTTAAGTTAAAGGGGTGCATCATTATATCTTTAAGGAATGATTATCAACATATGCAACCAAAAAATTATGAATTTTATTTATAATATGTGTAATATTTATAATATTTTTTAAATATTTTTTATTTATATTTTAAAATTGTCTGTATTTAGTAATTTATTTTTTAAAATAGTTAATCTTTTAAGGTTTCATATGTGAATATAATAATTTCAATAGTATTCAGTAATTGCAGACTTGCAGTTATCAAACAGATTTATTGAATTCAGCACTTAAACAAATTAGCAATTATTATTTTCAGCACTTAAAATTCAGCACTTAATTTTCAGCACTTAAAATTCAGCACTTAATTTTCAGCACTTAATTTTCAGTTTTATCAAACGCCACCTAAACCTAGGTTTCTAGCACGTAACAAACAATTGTGGATTTTATTCCAATTGCATGCATAAAGCATAAACCTGATATAAAAGTGATATTTATTTTATTATTTACCGTCTTGAATACCTATACAACCACTAATGATAATTTTCATGGAGGCCCTAGAATTTCTATGTGATTTAATTAGTTTGGAACTAAATTAACGTGATTATCTGAACCTGTTAATGATGGATTTAGACATACACTCGAAGCACTAAACAATATTTACATATCCAAATCTTAGTTGATATTCGTATAAGGTCAGGGATACTATTAAACTGTCACGACCCGAAATCTCAAGTCGCGACCGGCGCTAGGGAATGGGAAATTTCGTTTCCAAAACCCGTAGCAAGCCTAAAACGAGTATAAATTTTTCGCGAATAAATTGATAAAACAAAAATCATAATCATATACAAAAATCATTTTCATAAAAGCCTTTCCATTCTTGACGTATACAAACGTCTAGTTCAAAACCTGAAAACATTACATAGGAACCTGGGTCTTATATTGCGATGTCTTACATCCAGCACAGCCCGTTCCACCTTTAACAAACGGTTTAAAAGCGCAGTTTCAAAACCTTTTACAAATATCAGAGTATATGTTTTACAATCAAAACCGTTTGACACACCGTTACAGCTTACTAGAACTCAACTACTGCAGCACTACTGATTCTGTACAAACTCCGAACTTCTGGAACAAGGATATAGAAGTTCGTCACATCCTTTACTATGACCCTGAAATGAAACGCTGTGAGGGGGTCAGTATTTTGGGAAATACTGAGTGAGTTTACGTTTACTAATGGTGTTATGTAAAATAACATCGCATTTAAAACATAACAAATATATATGAACATAATATATATCAAGTATTAGATCCGATTGAAACCTTAATCTTAAACTCTTACTATTTCCTATTCGTATCCTACTCATATTGTATCCATCAATATTATATCAAATCATTTCAATCCAAGTGGTACGGTCCCGAGATAGTTCAACCGAGTTACTCGTTACCACGTGACATAGTCCCGAGATAGTTCAACCGAGTTACATCATGTCACTGCTTAATCCCAAAGTGTGAGTCCCGAGATAGTTCAACCGAGTTACTCACTAGATACGGGTCCCGAGATAGTTCAACCGAGTTACTCACGTATCTACCAAAAACATAATCCTCCTTACTCCCAAACATAGTCATCATTTAACGAGATCATATTAAACATTTTTAAATACAAGCATCTATCTATACTAATTCTATGACTGACCCGGACACTGGTGATCACACAGCCTATTGACGCCCAATAGGTAGCTCGTTTCCTCGGATCACTATACTAGTTTTATTTCATAAAGAATAAACATTTAATAAAAATAATAATCATTATAAATAATAACATTTTATGCGATGCATTTATAATAATAATAAACAAAATAAATAACTTTTATTAATAACACGCAAAAGTAGACTGTAAACTCACCACTTGCTATCCAAAATCTTCCAGAACAAACAAAGCAATATCGTTCGTCACGTTCCGTGTTCCGTTAGTAGTCGCCTCGGCGAGTCTACAAAGATTCGATAATAGCCTAAATTATTAACATTCTAACTATATGCTAAATATCCAAAATATAATTTCTAGCCAACTTCGGCTATCGAAACCGCTCATTTAAAACAGTCCGGCCTCTAAACAAACTTAACATTCTTAAAGTTTAGAATGTCTCCTAAAATATTCGTTTAGGTCTCGGACTGAGATAATGTCACGACCCAAATTCATGGATCGCGACCGGCGCTAGGGAATGGGAGTGGTTGCTCCGAAACCCGTAGCAAGCCTAAAAACCATTATAAATTTTTCGCGTTTTAAAACATAAAAAGGTTTTGCAACCTCGTTGCGGAAACACTTTAACACTTTTATTAAAAACGCGATCGCAATTCAAGATCATATATCACATATGATCTGTTTTCAGAAAATATCGTTAAAACCTTTCTCTCGTTTAACGTAAACACATTTCTGAAAACCGGGTCTTAAGACTCTGATTGTATTTAAAGAAACTAGAGCGCAAACATCAATCTCAGTTGACGCACCTGCTCTGTTTCCAATACAATTCTAAAATGCTAAAGACATAAAACCAGTGTATCTCTCAAACAACTGGTCATAGCATTTTAGAAAACACGCAGCTTTTCAAACATATATTATATACAGTAGTTCAATCAGAGTTTATCAAAATAGTTTGAACTACTGTAAACAGAAAGACAGACTTCCCGTACCCAACTACTTGCAGCTCTAGAGGTATGTGTGACATTGACTTCCAGAATTATTGTGGAAGTCCGACCTTGTACTTGATAACCTGAAAGATGAATATTGGGGAGGGTCAGAAATATAAATATTTCTGAGTGAGTTTACATATTTACAATTGAATATTTAAATCGCATATATGTAAAGCATTTGTACATATCAAAAATATTACCAACTACTTGATCCAGATGAAACCCTACAAGGCAGACTATTGTATGGGTCTCAACCTACACAACATGGGCCTTACACCGTGAACTGAATCACTGCCGTCTAAGCCGGGTGTCTGGACCGTAACCGTGAAACTGCCATCACAGTACTGCCTGTGACCGTAACCGTTACTGTCGTCTCAGACTGTTAAGTCAGGGTCGCTAGCACTTCCAACACCCAATGACATTAACTGACCTCTATGTCAGACACAGGCTCGTATCTAGCGTACTACTGGTGATCACACAGTCCTATTGAAAACCAATAGGAAGTTTGTTCCAATGGATCTTTCATGGTTAATTATACTAGTGCGATTTGTTATTTAAAAACAGTTTAAATATAAATATTCAAAAGTAAAAACCACAAAGTAAAACTCACAGTACTGTCGTCCCCATTTTCAAAAACGTAAGCTCCAAATAAGCTTGTCAGTCAAACACGTTGGTGTTTGGCTCGCTAGATCGACCACTCGTCGGATCTAATTCAAATGTCAAAACACATCAGACATTGAATTTCTAACTCTAGTCCTATCGTATAAACGATAGACTCAAATACTATTTATGTTTATAGACGACTCTATAAACAGAACATATAAATTAATCTCGAAGTTGAACTTCTCGTTCAAATCGTAATACAACTCTTGGTATAAACTTATAGTCACTTTTAACATTAATCCACTTGATTAATGCATGGCTTTATTAAAACATCACATTGTTTTAATAAACCAACTATCCTCAAACATCTAGGTTCTTTTAAACCTTTTAAACTTTTTAGTTCACATTTTGAACTTCAATCGAATCACGATTGATTTCACGACTTGAAACTGTATGAATTCGAGTTTCAGTGTCGCGTGTGTGGACCCCCGAAGAAGCCCTACTGTTCAGGTCGGAAGCACTGCACGTTCGTGCAGCGATAGGCTTCACGTTCGTGCAGCCTGCAAGATACACGTTCGTGTATCTCGCTGCACGTTCGTGCAGCATCCTGGCTGCACGACGTGCTGCTCGGGAACGATCCCCGGGCTATATTCCGACGTGCTAACTCGCTTTTCTCGTCCCTAACACTTAAACACAGTCCAAAACATCCAATTCTATAATTAAAACGTTGAATCAATACGCACACGATCGATTCAATACGTTTAACGTTTAATATCGAATATATAATAATTATATATCGAAATAAACTTTGTATACGAGATTAATACCTCGATTACTACTGGATTCGTTGAAGAATCGGAGTCGGAATCGCCAAATGCATCGCGCCGCGCCGGCCTCGGCTTGCTATAACTAGCAAGCACCTCAATTATAAGAAATTGAGGTGAGTTATGCCGTCCCTCCCTTCTCTATTTATAGAGAATATGATTTGACTAAAGTACCATTTGGTACTAGCTCAATCATGCACTTTAACTCTGATTTTAATTAGTCGACCGTAGTCCAAACGGAGACTAATTCCAAATTTTACGAAACTTTATCCAAAAATCCAATAAAATATAAAACGAATAAAAATATAATTTTTATTCGCATCCGACTTATATTTTATTTTTAATAAATCTCCAAAGATTTATTAGGTCCAAATCAGTCCCGCTTAATTAAAATTACTATGTCCAAATTCCATAAAAATTTGACGGTAGCTTCGTCAAATTATTTCGCGAATATTAACACCAAAATTATTCACTCGGGACTTATAAATTATTTTATTTTAATTTGGACTGACGAATAATATTTAATTAGTTAATAATTGAAAACTAATTAAAGTAAAAGTTCAAGGATTAAAGTGGACAATTTTTCTTAATTGCCGCCCAAAACAACCGCCTCTCCTTTTCTATTTTCTTTTTCTTTTTCTTTTATTTAATATATATATATATATATATATATATATATATATATCTTAACGTATATTCGTCCATAACTCGTCGAGCTTTCCGAGTTTCGACATTCTAATTTCGGAGTTTTGTCCGAAATCTTAAACTCTCCATTTAGAGTGGTACATTGATATTTTAATTACCAATATATCAATTTATACGACACTAAAGAGTATTTTCAAATTTATTACTCCCGTTCACACTCGTTTATTAAAATTTAAATTCCCGATTTAAATTTTAAACTCATATTATTACGATACTCTTTTACGGATTCGTAAAAATTAAATTTACGTTTAAATTTAATTTACGTATTCCGAATCTATTAAATCACTTCCCGTGATTTAATAATCTTAAATAGTCAAACCTACTATTATCTTTTGACTATTAAATTTAGTCTTTCCGAATATTTTTCTTAATATTCGAACCCACAAAATATTATTTTTAATATTTTGATTACTTCAATTTGACCTCGTGGCATATTCTAATTACTTAAAATTACGGGGTATTACATTCTCCCCTCCTTATAAAAATTCGTCCTCGAATTTAAAATCCAAAGCCACATACTCAAATGACTTCATTCCAAGCTTTTATACGTCAATTCTTATGCTTTACGTAGCATAACCTTAACTCCAAATATAGGTAGGTTCTAAGCCCTCTTCTTATAGTAGTCGTGTACGAAACACGAAATACTTATCACAACACTAGCTCATCGGTTGTATGTTCATGCAATATTCTTATATGTCATGATTCATCATGACTTGGAGTTAGCACTCCAAACTTCATTATAACTTAGATTATATTCTTTATCGTATTTCTCTCAACTTCTCAATTACGTTTCATCATCGGATCAGTGTCTTTCACTTAATGTTCTTCGTCTGTCAACAAAGTGTAAGCCCTGACACTGTTCAATCGTATAAGGTTACACGATCTATCTCTTTTCATATTCCTTTTCCTTTGGGTTTGTGCATTTCATCCATCGGTAAAGTGTGTTTTCTCACACTATTCCATCGTATATATTTACACAATTTGTGTACTCTATAGACTCTCTTTCTTTTACTTCTCTTAATACAAAGGAGATCAATTACTTTGATCTCATAATGCTGCCTCTTAGCATTATTCTATGATCTTTTCATTATCGGTTAGGTTAAACTAACTCCATAGTCTTTTATACACTTGGGACGTGCATATTCTTACTACTGGGTTTACCCCTTTAAGTCGTTTGTTACTTATGGGCAACAAACGATACTATCTTCTAATCATGGACCTAAAACTTCTTAGAATTTTTAGTCGCCTACAGACTTCTCCTTTATCGTCTAGACTCTCGTCAACTTGCTGTTATATGCAAAGTTTTGAGAGTATGGAACGTATGATCTTCATCATACTTTTCATAACCATTTAAGTCAAAACTTTCCTAGTACTTAGGTATTTTGACTAATATCCTTTGACTTCTCTTCTCATTTCCATTCTAGTTCTGGCAATATTGCCAAAATCAGTATAGTCGTTGTCATTCTAGTTTGACTTACTAATCCTTTGGACACTTTACTATTGTCCTTTTCTTATCAACCCATCGATACGCTTTTATGATATCATAGTACCTCTTTATGGTACTAAAACAAAATACTTTATAGTGACACTCAGACTATACATGTCTGGTTCATACACTCTATCGTCCTGTTTCAGTATTTTATCAATAATACTGAAACCGCAAACTTTTCTTTGACGCTCTACATCTAGCACATACTTTCAATCATATATTATATCACACATTCCATCATATACTCAACTGGTGTATTTCTACTTCATCTTATACTTGGTTATGTCCATAGACTTTTCAGGTTTGAAACCTTACGTCCAACACTTGACTATTCAAAACTTGAACGTCTTACTTAACGGTCGCTAGCACAGTAGTGTAGTATGCATATGATTTCTGCAAACTTCCACACTTCCACTGCGCTACTCTGATATACAATTCACTAACTGTTCTCTTTTCAGTTAGGTTGTAGGATCTCTATATAACATTCTTCTTATATCATAATCTTTTGGTTTTATTTACCAAGCATCTTTTCCTGTCTAAAAATCTAGATCCATTGACTTTTCATTCGTAGGCAACTTACTTCTTGTATAATACAAGTAGTGCCTCTTGACTTCTATTACAATAACTCTTATTCGAAATAGTTCGCACTTCGTATCATACCACTAGTGTCTTTCGACTTTCAGTGCGACTATAGCTATTGTCAATTTCCAATTCATACATTGGCAGTTACCTCGTGCTTTTTCGGCCATCGAGGAACACTTTCTATATCTCAATAATGTTATATCACAACATATCTCTGCTTGAATCTTTAACACATCTTATGTATCTTATGAATAGTGCTAACACTTGCACTATTGCCAATCATTTCTTTTAAATCTCCAAAATCTACTTCACGTTGATCTATTCAATCAACCTTCACACTTTCTTTATTGAATTTCATTGTTAATGCAAAGAGTTTTGAAAAATCTTGCAAGCAATATTCGCAGTCCTCTGCGAAACTCAAGAAATTACTAATTTCTTTAACCATACTAGTTACTTCCACTTATTAATCACTTTGATCTTTCTTAGATCAACTAGATATCCTCTAAGACTTTTAGTGTTTCCAAAATGTCACTCACTTTTGGAAATCTTAACTTAATTCTGACGTTTTCTCAGAATTTATAACACTAGTCGCACACATTGTGCGTCTCCTTTCTTTATTAGTCACATAGACCCATTGTCCATTAACACCACTTCCAGAAATAATCTAGGAGTAGCTTAACTCCTTGTTCTTATATATCTCATAAGAATAGTTGAAGTGTTCACTCACTTCATATCCATATTAGAACTAGTAGTACTCATACTACGTTCTACAAATCCACTTATCGAATTTAACTTATACTACCTTCATGGTAGGCTTTAGTTTAACTTCTTTTGTTTCCACGTTTACCAAACGTGTGAGACATATTTCTATTATACTTCTCTATCCCCCTTCGTGCATACTCGTTTTCACACTTATGTCTGTGTCTACTACTGACACTTTTACTGTCAGTGTATCTTATCTGAATCTCAATTGAGCTTAGCTTAATGACTTTACTTACATTATAGTTAGGTAAAGTCAAACTCACTATTGCACGTATCGATAAAACATTTCCATGTTACTTACAGTATCGATACATACCAATCACAGCTTATGTTTTCTCTTCTTATTCTGCATTTATACCTTATATAATTTTTTTAATATAAGCTCTTAAACTATGTACTTCTTTTCTATGTACATCTTTTTTTTTCATTTAATAAGCGATTTACCTTACACTCGTACGCTTATTTCATCGTAACTCGTTTCATACGATGTTACTCTCTATAACACTTCCTTATCTCCTCATATACCTTTACTATCTATTGTGTCCCTTCACGGGTCTACAGTCTTTTCCTTTCATTATCGCAGAACTCTTATCTAGATATATCTATTCTTAACATATTGTTTATCTCAAATTATGACTTACTCCGAATCTTTTATTCATTCTGATGCATAACATTTTCAGATCTTATATCTTTGATCTGACTAACACTACGTATCCCATTTTGACTATCCACATATAGCCTCCATACTCGCAGCTAAGAGTCATCCTCAATGCTCTATAGCCACTACTACATTTAATTAACTGACTATCAATTTCTCGCTCCATTTTCAAAACATTTCTTATAAAAATAAAATATTTGTTTCATACTTTCCACTTTTGGTCGGCCATAGTTTGCACATTTATGGCCCGACATTCAAAATACATGTACCTTACATGTATATTTCGTTACCAGCCAGCCAAGACTTCATAGTCACAAGGCCCGGTTATCGGAATTTTCACAATTTGAAACCACTGGTTTCACAAAACTTTCAAATTCAATTACATACATATGGAGCTTACATTGACAATTCTCAGTTAATTAAACTTTATAATTCATAATTTAAGCACTTGCACTTTTGGCTCACTGCCAAAATTCACGCAAGTTTCCCATCGTTACTTTTAAAACAGCCATCGTCTACCTCTCCGTTTGACGATCGCAACGGTTAATCTCCAGATAACCGTCTTAGGAATATCATATTCCAAAATTAAACCGATCCAACGGTTCAATTAAAAATTATCAAATTTTTACTACACCCTATCAGTTTTCAGACATCATCTGAAACTTACTTTATCAATACACTATGTCAATCAACTACACTTTGAATCGTGTGTCTCCACTTTTCTTGAGTCTTCCTAAACTCAAGTTATGCTAATCACTAGTGAGAAGTCACGTATCTCTAACGTCTTAATCACTACTTTATCAGAAGGTTTTATTTCTCCTTTCTTACTCCTAGTGTCTTAGGGTACAATGCCTTAGACATCTTGTTTAAGGATATATTTATCCTTAACTTGTCATAACTCGGATATATATATCTCTATCCGATACAAGTTGTAGTTCATTTAACTATAGCTAGCTTCGTGCTTTCTTACCATCACTTTATTCTCCTACTTACATTCTCATATGCTTCTATTTCCCCCTCGAGAATCACTTACTACTTGATCTCGAGTATTTACTTTTGTTACAGAGTTCTGGTCTAGGAATACTTACAATAAAACAAATCTGTTTAAAACATTTTAATCATTTGCCGGCGTTTTTAAAACAATTTGTTTTAAAACTCACTTTTTAAACATCTGCATAATTGTACATAGGGTAATGACGTCTCATGTCTAGGCACAATTATGCTTTTAAAATCATTTAAATGAATAACCATAACAGGTTATATCATTTGGCTTTGTAAGTTTTCTCCTGACCCTAAACTCTGTAACCAGTAAGATTTCTCCACAACTACTCCACTTCTCTAAATTCGTACTTCTTGTGTCAATCATCTCCTTGTACCACTATCGAATGACTTCGACAGTGTCTTCACGTTATTTCCATGCTTGATATTCAAGCATCGTTATCGAGTTGTCTAGACGACTCGCACGCGTATATCGCAGTCTTATATCCCAAAAGGGAAGGCTGAGAACCTATGAAACATAAGAATATATGTAGGAGACATGACTCGAATCCTATGTGCTGCAGTAGTTCCTATGAGTACCTATGACATTTACCCCATACTTTATTTTCCATGTATCAGCAATGTTTTTAAATTCTCGAGTCCGAGAACTATTGCTCTGATACCAAGTTTGTCACGACCCAAATTCATGGATCGCGACCGGCGCTAGGGAATGGGAGTGGTTGCTCCGAAACCCGTAGCAAGCCTAAAAACCATTATAAATTTTTCGCGTTTTAAAACATTAAAAGGTTTTGCAACCTCGTTGCGGAAACACTTTAACACTTTTATTAAAAACGCGATCGCAATTCAAGATCATATATCACATATGATCTGTTTTCAGAAAATATCGTTAAAACCTTTCTCTCGTTTAACGTAAACACATTTCTGAAAACCGGGTCTTAAGACTCTGATTGTATTTAAAGAAACTAGAGCGCAAACATCAATCTCAGTTGACGCACCTGCTCTGTTTCCAATACAATTCTAAAATGCTAAAGACATAAAACCAGTGTATCTCTCAAACAACTGGTCATAGCATTTTAGAAAACACGCAGCTTTTCAAACATATATTATATACAGTAGTTCAATCAGAGTTTATCAAAATAGTTTGAACTACTGTAAACAGAAAGACAGACTTCCCGTACCCAACTACTTGCAGCTCTAGAGGTATGTTTGACATTGACTTCCAGAATTATTGTGGAAGTCCGACCTTGTACTTGATAACCTGAAAGATGAATATTGGGGAGGGTCAGAAATATAAATATTTCTGAGTGAGTTTACATATTTACAATTGAATATTTAAATCGCATATATGTAAAGCATTTGTACATATCAAAAATATTACCAACTACTTGATCCAGATGAAACCCTACAAGGCAGACTATTGTATGGGTCTCAACCTACACAACATGGGCCTTAGACCGTGAACTGAATCACTGCCGTCTAAGCCGGGTGTCTGGACCGTAACCGTGAAACTGCCATCACAGTACTGCCTGTGACCGTAACCGTTACTGCCGTCTCAGACTGTTAAGTCAGGGTCGCTAGCACTTCCAACACCCAATGACATTAACTGACCTCTATGTCAGACACAGGCTCGTATCTAGCGTACTACTGGTGATCACACAGTCCTATTGAAAACCAATAGGAAGTTTGTTCCAATGGATCTTTCATGGTTAATTATACTAGTGCGATTTGTTATTTAAAAACAGTTTAAATATAAATATTCAAAAGTAAAAACCACAAAGTAAAACTCACAGTACTGTCGTCCCCATTTTCAAAAACGTAAGCTCCAAATAAGCTTGTCAGTCAAACACGTTGGTGTTTGGCTCGCTAGATCGACCACTCGTCGGATCTAATTCAAATGTCAAAACACATCAGACATTGAATTTCTAACTCTAGTCCTATCGTATAAACGATAGACTCAAATACTATTTATGTTTATAGACGACTCTATAAACAGAACATATAAATTAATCTCGAAGTTGAACTTCTCGTTCAAATCGTAATACAACTCTTGGAATAAACTTATAGTCACTTTTAACATTAATCCACTTGATTAATGTATGGTTTTATTAAAACATCACATCGTTTTAATAAACCAACTATCCTCAAACATCTAGGTTCTTTTAAACCTTTTAAACTTTTTAGTTCACATTTTGAACTTCAATCGAATCACGATTGATTTCACGACTTGAAACTGTATGAATTCGAGTTTCAGTGTCGCGTGTGTGGACCCCCGAAGAAGCCCTACTGTTCAGGTCGGAAGCACTGCACGTTCGTGCAGCGATAGGCTTCACGTTCGTGCAGCCTGCAAGATACACGTTCGTGTATCTCGCTGCACGTTCGTGCAGCATCCTGGCTGCACGACGTGCTGCTCGGGAACGATCCCCGAGCTATATTCCGACGTGCTAACTCGCTTTTCTCGTCCCTAACACTTAAACACAGTCCAAAACATCCAATTCTATAATTAAAACGTTGAATCAATACGCACACGATCGATTCAATACGTTTAACGTTTAATATCGAATATATAATAATTATATATCGAAATAAACTTTGTATACGAGATTAATACCTCGATTACTACTGGATTCGTTGAAGAATCGGAGTCGGAATCGCCAAATGCATCGCGCCGCGCCGGCCTCGGCTTGCTATAACTAGCAAGCACCTCAATTATAAGAAATTGAGGTGAGTTATGCCGTCCCTCCCTTCTCTATTTATAGAGAATATGATTTGACTAAAGTACCATTTGGTACTAGCTCAATCATGCACTTTAACTCGGATTTTAATTAGTCGACCGTAGTCCAAACGGAGACTAATTCCAAATTTTACGAAACTTTATCCAAAAATCCAATAAAATATAAAACGAATAAAAATATAATTTTTATTCGCATCCGACTTATATTTTATTTTTAATAAATCTCCAAAGATTTATTAGGTCCAAATCAGTCCCGCTTAATTAAAATTACTATGTCCAAATTCCATAAAAATTTGACGGTAGCTTTGTCAAATTATTTCGCGAATATTAACACCAAAATTATTCACTCGGGACTTATAAATTATTTTATTTTAATTTGGACTGACGAATAATATTTAATTAGTTAATAATTGAAAACTAATTAAAGTAAAAGTTCAAGGACTAAAGTGGACAATTTTTCTTAATTGCCGCCCAAAACAACCGCCTCTCCTTTTCTATTTTCTTTTTCTTTTTCTTTTATTTAATATATATATATATATATATATATATATATATATATATATATATATATATATATATATATCTTAACGTATATTCGTCCATAACTCGTCGAGCTTTCCGAGTTTCGACATTCTAATTTCGGAGTTTTGTCCGAAATCTTAAACTCTCCATTTAGAGTGGTACATTGATATTTTAATTACCAATATATCAATTTATACGACACTAAAGAGTATTTTCAAATTTATTACTCCCGTTCACACTCGTTTATTAAAATTTAAATTCCCGATTTAAATTTTAAACTCATATTATTACGATACTCTTTTACGGATTCGTATAAATTAAATTTACGTTTAAATTTAATTTACGTATTCCGAATCTATTAAATCACTTCCCGTGATTTAATAATCTTAAATAGTCAAACCTACTATTATCTTTTGACTATTAAATTTAGTCTTTCCGAATATTTTTCTTAATATTCGAACCCACAAAATATTATTTTTAATATTTTGATTACTTCAATTTGACCTCGTGGCATATTCTAATTACTTAAAATTACGGGGTATTACAGATAAGCATCCGAAGGTGTCGGAAATTAGCTCCGAAGTTATTTCCTTAAAGCTGATTACAAGTGCAGGGCAGACTGCACAATAAAATGTTCAGTCCAAAATGAATATCTCAGGTTCCGATTCATCAAAAACTTATACTTAGACATATTTAGATAACATCCTTAAGTTTCCGTAACAACAAACGGAACTTAATTTGGAGTTATATAGCTCGAGATACGGCCTTCGCAACAGGGCTGTTTTGCAGAATAGTTTTCTGCAAAACGTCCTACTAGTTTGCGTAACTTATCTCGTAACTTATAACTTATCGGAACCTAATACCTTAGCATTTATATCATAATTCATTGTACTATACTAGGGCCAAATTCCTTGAATATTAACCATATCAAACTTCAATCAATACTTATTTCGAAAACGTCGAACTACATTCCTTAAGCTTACCTCGACCCGTTGCTCGTCAAGTTTAAACCAACGATTAATGCTTCCGCTCTCGTCGCGTAAGGACTTCCCACACAGCCCCTATGTCCTTCATACCTCTGCCTACTAGGGTCAGGGTGTGGCTGGTCGAAGGCCTTTCGAACCTAGGGAGCAAAACGCATACACAAATCATCGTACACAATTCGCTATTTTACTTCGGAAACACGTCAATCGTTAACTTGTTTCAAACAACCCTACTACCACAAACCCTAGCCATTATTTTTCAGTTTATATTCCCATAACTCAGCCATCAATTGTTCATGAACTCGTAATCAAATCTCATTTAAACCTTTAATCGCCAAATATTAAAATCACACCAAGTCACTATAAATTGTCGCAAAACACAAACCCATTTCTATCAATATTTCATGAACCCTAATTAACCAAACAAGTTCATATATTTCGGCCATGACATATCCTCAATTAATCAGCCTCAATTTATCATCATTCAATCACCAAAACACACAATTTATAGCTTATTAACATCAAACAATATCAAACACATAATCCTTCATTATTGCCGAATATAGCAGCCCACAAACCATCAAAATTCGTCCTAAATTAGCCAACAAAAACTGAATTTGATGCTTACCCTGAGTAAAGACTTGAATCCCGAATCCATAGCCACCAAAATCATCAAATTTGGTCGAGAAACGAGTTCCGAAACTTGATTTTGGCATGATCTCTCCATCTCCTCTTTTCTTCCTTCTCCATTTTTTTTTCTTTCTATTTCTTGCTTTCTCAAGCTAAATGGATGAATTGATAAATATTGCTGGAAAATATGACACTTAATCACTTACTCACCAAGTTGTTGGCTTATATTCACTTTAGTCCTTAAATTTTCCACCTCCTCATTTCTTAATCCATAACTTTTCTTTCGTCCAATTTAGTCCGTCGAACACTAAATCTTTTAGGTCCGACTAACTCCATATTATTTATTTCCAAATAAATAATATTAACCTCATATCTTATAATTTTATTTTCCAATAATTTTATTTTGGCAATTTTTGCCAAAAACGCTCAAATTTCCATTTTGAGCTAACTTGCACTTTTTCGTCCAATATTTCATTTTAATGATTATTGATAATCATTTTATGGACATTATTTTCTTATCTTAAGAAAATAGAGTAAAACACAACTTCCCTCGGAATTTTATGGTCAAAAGTCCACTTTAATCCTTAAAGTGGCTAATTTGCACTTTAACTCAACTTCTCAATTAACCGTCGTGCTTATCTAAACGATATCCAAAAATTATGAAACTTTTTTCATAATTTCTTAAAAATATTTCACGAACCTTGACGTGAAAATTATTAGCTCGGGACTTATACTTTATTTTAATTTAATTACTCTGGCTTCCTTTTAGTCCCGCTAATAATCATTCCGAATAACAAATTTTCGCTTAAAAATTATTATTCTGCGATCCAATTAATATACTTATTTTGACAATACTTGTCATTTTGATTCTCATTCCCGATCACCTTATCCCAACTTTCTTAATTTCGGACAAGTGGCACGTCCTAGAATATGAAAAGTATCTTAACAGTTTACGGGGTATTACATAAACCGTATTTTAGAATGTCTAACAATTGTTTTGTTGTTTGTTTGTCAATACAGCCAGCTTTTGGAACTGGTCAAAACACGAAATTCGCTCATATGGTCAACACGAGTCCACTTGTTTAAACTGGAATCGATTCTGAGTCGGAACAAAGCGGGGAACGTCTCAAAACGTTGTCGGGCCAGCGGCTGGGCTTCGAACCCATGATGACATGGCAATGCATAATATTGCTGACGTGGCAAAAGGATGCTTTCTGTAACTGGACCGAGTAATTACATAAAATAAACCTACAACTAATTATAAGCCTATGAGTTCAAACAGAGAGTAATTTCGAGCCCGAAAGAGCCCGGAAACGTGAAAAGATGATTTGGAAACTAGTATGAATATCTGGAGAAGTTGGAGGAAGAGGAACATGGCGCCACCAAGAGTGGCAGCTGCGACAGAAGATGTCACGGCGGTGCTACTTTGTTCTGGCGGCGGCGCCAAAACACCAAGATCCATAGTGGTTTGTTTTTTAGTCAAAAACGATTCAAAGCACATAAAAGCACATAAATAGATGTATGGAAATTCACATATACGCAAATAACATGATTAAAATAAATTTAAACTCATTAAACATGGATCTAGAGAAAACAAATCATACCAAATCATGAAAGTTATGGCAGTTTATATCAAGAGCGTCAAATGAATACTAATCATGCATCCTGTTGCTTTAGAATTAGAAACAGTATGCCTATTAGCCAGGAATGGCGACGCAAAGCAACAAAGAAACAAACTGAAGCAAATAGCCACATCATACCCACAGTTGCAATTGATATTTTAGCTTCTTTCTCCCTAAATCACAAAAATAAATATCAGAATTATACACCGATTTCATAAAACCCATTTCAAGGTTGCCAATTGAACCAGCTCCTTGAAAGCATATGGACAAAAGTCGGGCTTTTCAAGCATAAACGGAGTGAGAGCATAAACGGTGGTCGTTAGAGCACAAACGGTGATCGTCGGAGCATAAACGGTGGTCATCAGACCTTAGGCTATCGGTGGCGACCGTCATCTCCTTCCTCCAGTGGCGGCGCTTCAGCTACTTCTCCGACGTTGTATATGGCCATTGAAAAGGGAAAAATAGTGAGAGAAAAGCGGAGGAGAAACGGAAAAAAAATGAAAAGTACGTGTTGTATGCAAAAAAATCCAGCTTGTCACGTGATATTACAAACTAAAATATTTGGTTGCAAAAAAAAAGAGAATTGTGGAATTTTGGGAATAGTTTCAAAATTCACGTGGCTGATATATTTTCCTTCATGATTTTCGGTGTAATTAACCCTTATTTTTATGAGTGTTTATCTCATGCAACCGTTGTGTCACGTCATATTTACATCAAGCCAATAAACATTTGCGATAGGAAATCTTTTAATTATTACTTATTTTTATGAATGTATAATTATCCTATTTTTATACATTTTGTCCCCTAAAAAAAATTATATGATTTCGTCCCTTCCTTCCATAAAAGTTAGTTCCGCCCCTATCTTTAATAATAATATTGCATTTGCAGAACATAAATTCTCACAAGCTAGTTGATGATGAATATATTTATTAACAGTCACGAAATCAATGTTGACCCTTTGTATTTAAATTGAAATACATCATGCATATTTTATCCAGTCTTTCCGAAAATTCTAAATTTTTCTCAATTGTTCATGATATGTTTGCAACATAGAACAAAGCCAAATTATTAAAGTTCCTTCATGTTTTGCTTCATCATTTAAACATTTCTAATTAAAAATAACTGCTTCATACCTCAATTTTGAACAATCACATTATACTTGCATTTATATCTTATATTATGAGTACATAAATCAAATCACTCGATTTATTAAAAAAAAATTAGTTTATATGAAATTGAAATGTAAAAAAATAGAAATTATACAAATATAGCACTGAAGTGCTAGAATTAATACGTCAAAGCTATTTCACCCACACGAAATTCAAAACATGAAACCGATACGATCTCTTAATGTGAAAATTCAATTAACCATTCGAATCATCATTCTTCCATGCTTGAACGTAGCTAACTTGTCCAGTAGGGTTAGGGTTTTGGGGTGAAGGGGGTTCATGGCACTTTTTTTCCTTGCATATGTTAGTTACATTATGAAATTTACTCCTTCTCCTTTATTTTGGTTTTATTTTTTAATATAACAATTTTCAAGTAAGAAGTCAATTCGTTATACTTTTCGATATATCTTTAACAACACCAATATATATTTTATAAACATATTTTCCATGAAATTGAGTTGAAAAATCATCCAACGGGATTTTTATTTACATATATATAATCATGTTCCAAATCAAATCTGGTCAAGATATATTATTTATCTTTTATTGTTTACTCGTTTTGATTGGTTTAATCAAATAAGGTCATTAATTTTTTTTAGGTTCGATTTCCACAATAATGTGCTTATTCACTTAATTATTTCGAACTGGTATATATATTGAAGTTTTACTGCAGTTATAATCTTTAAAGTATTTTATCAAAAACAAATCAAACTCATCATTATCTTTTTATAAAAGAAAGTATTTTCATCATTATGTATTTTTTTTATTAAATCTATTAACTAACAATAAGTAAACTATTGATATAATGACCCAAAAAAGAAAGAAAGAAGATAGTAATTTCTTTTATTATTTAGGTAAGTTCAAGGGAAAAAGAAACTCATAAAAACAATACAGCACTAGTGATTATTTCAGCAATCAAAAGCACAAAAACAAGAGTACTGTTGGGATTCGGAATTGAATTTGCAAAACCCACTGGCATGTTTTCCCTGGTACGCAATCGGACATTGTTGGCGACATGTTAATAGATCACAGGCCTTTGGATCCAACTCTTTCGAGCATCTATCGGCTTTAGCTTGAGGCGCCATTGATGCAGCTGCAAAAAAAAACATTTAAAATGTTAATACTAATTAAAAAATCACTAAAACATAAAATAAAGTATTCAATTTTTATAAAACATTCTAAAAATATAGATAAATAAATATTTACCTGAGAAAATGAGAAGCAAAATGAAAATTTGAGTTATTGAAGACATTTTTAATAATGATATGCACTCTCTCTTAAACTTTTAATAATTTATGTAATTGTGGTATTCTTATAACCAAGTGGAGATGTGTATATATAGTGCTATATTTTTTTGTATGGTAAGTAACACTCTTTTAGAACACTACGATTATAGTATAATTTGATTTGATTTTCGGTATTTAAACATGGAAGGATATTAATGCAGATTTTTCTAATTATTTATTACTATAGGTTATGTTTTTAATATACGTTTATAATAGAATGTGAACAGACATAATATTACTTATTCTGTATTTAATGTATATTATTACCTTATGGGCATTTATTCAAGCATAAAACGCAATGTATATGTTTCAATTGTCTTGATTTATTATGGATTATATATATCATATATATACTTTACTTATTTTGTATTTAATGCATTTTTTTCACAGATAAGTATATTGATAGAAAAGAGTCATACAAGGCAGAGGAAAACTAAAAACGTAACATAGAAAGTTTAATGCATTAAACGCATTTATCCTAAGTGTATTTTGATCTTTGACCCAATAAAACCGGGTCCAATGCAATCTTTTGATTTTAAGATTGTAATATTCTTTCCAATTATTTAATTTCTTTTTCACAAAATAATATATATACATATGTGGTCGGAGCGGGGTCGAACTCTTCCATGCTTATGGCAACCTCGGTCTAGTTTAGTTTGAAAAATAGAGTCGTCACCTAACTTAATTAGAAAATACATTTTCTACCAATTAGATAACATCACACGCATATGGACGAGATATTATGCATCATATCAAAAGATTGGGGTTTGTGGACACAACCTAACTCTTAGTTTGACTTATTGATTTTATCGACTTAAAAGACGTATTCGAAATAGAAATAGCATCTCATCAGAGCAGGAAATCCAAAAGATAATATACTATAAAAAATGAGTAAAAAGGTAAATAACTGGAAAATAAAGGACTGGAAAGTAAGTACAGAAATATAAAGGACTAGTACATTAAGATTTGCATGACTCTCTCTGCACTGACATGGTGAACAAAAAACAAATACTCCTAAACAAACATCTAAAAATGGGTTTCTAGCACATAACTAACAAATGTGGTATTCCAATTGCATTCATAAAGTTTAAATCGGATATAAAAGTGAGATTGATTTTATTATTAACCGTTTTAAATACCTATACAACCACTAATTACAATTTTCATGACGGCGCTAAAATTTATATGTGATTTGATTAGTTTGAAACTAAATTAACGTGATTATCTGACCCTGTTAATTAATGATGGATCTAGACATACACTCAAAGCAGTAAACAATATTTACATATCCAAATTGTAGTTGATATTCGTACTAGGTCAGAGATACTTTTGTGTGTGAAACGAGGCTATGTTTGATATGTGATATCGCATAGTAAAACCCTAATTTTTATGTATCGTTTTCATATGATAGTTTGATGTTTGCAATCGTATCGTTTTAAAAAGTTTTTCTGAAAACATTGTACGTATTTTTTTTATTAGATCGCGAAAAGTTAGAATGGTTTTACGCTTACTACGAGTTTTGAAGTTACCAATCTCATTTCTTAGCGCCGGTCTAGATTTCGGATCGTGACAGAAGCAAAACACAATATAAAATTTTAAAAAAGATTAAATAGATACTTTCTTTCTACTGGTACATGGAGTAAGTAAATAAAAACAAAAGTACATAAACTAAATAAAAAAAAGGTGAAAAATATATAGTCTTACTAAAAAAAGGAAAATAGACCAAAAATCATGTAAACAAAAATTAAAAAGTACTGAAACCTAATGATGGGTTAATGTTTTCATTTTATGATAAAGAGTATGATTGATTGCACATAATAATTCATGTTCAATCAAGATTGAATTACTGTTTTTTATTTTTAACAATGTTGGAAAGATACGTCTTGAAAATATTGATGAAGATGCTTTATATCTTGAAATTATCAATACTATTTGGCTGAATGGATTTGCAAATAAGTGCATTTTTGAATTTTCAAATATTTTGTACACTATTGTGATATTGGTCTAACTTATCCATCAACTGCTTTTACAGAAAATATAAAGCCTCAGTTCGTTCATTTTAAAATATTTTAAGAAAGTAACTTTTCAAAAGTATATTTTTTGAGAAGTGATTTTTTTGAAAAACCCTCTTTGTTCGCAATTGGTTGGCTGATTTCTATTTATAGTTGTTCCAAATCATAAACTGATTTTCTTAATTATAAATTACTAGTTAATTAAGAAAATGTTTAAAATAGGCCAAACCCTCAAAAAATACCAAATCTTTTCAATTTTTATTAGTTATAACCATAACTTTCAAAATTTGCTAATATAACTCGTTTTGGCAAATAATGTTTCTTTTATAACCATTTTTAAATCGGTTTATTTTTTTACTGTGATTAAACCTTTAATTATGATATAACACGCAAATGTTTGATATTTTATTGTGATTTAATCTTATATACATGGTTGTCATATTGGCAAGAAAATCGGTTTGATTTAAATTTGACTATAAAAAGAACATAATTTGTCAAAACGGGACATCATGTTTTCTTGGCTAAAAAAGAAACATCATTAAATATATAATATCAATATATATATATATATATATATATATATATATATATATATATATATATATATATATATATATATATATATATATATAATGTTTTAAAATAACTTATTTCTGGACTATTAAAGATTTTATTAGTTTGATTTTTTTTTCTTTTTTACATTTTTTATATTATTATTTAAATTAAATATTAACTTGATTCCGCGCAAATGCACGAGCTTAAGACTAGTGGTCTGATAATTTCAAGACTTCTTTTCTGTTGATATTACACTTACATTCTAGTCCATGGATTAGGATTCCCTCAAGTTTATTTTGAATTTGAGGAAGTCATGTTCACGATATATACTGTTGGTTATAAAATGAACGGTTTGATAAAAAAGATATAATTTTAATCAAATTAATTAACACCGTTCATTTTATAAGAAACGGTGTAGATCGTGAATATAACCTCTTCAAATTCAAATGAATTTATGGGAATCCCAATCCCTAGTCCATACATGCATAATTAAATGGATGTTACTAGTATAACCTCTTTACTAGCCAAAAAATGCTTTGAGAGAGATGTAAAACATATTTCATTAATTAAACCTTCTACACTTAATAGTACACGCTTATATCGATGATTGATTGTATGCAATACAACAAAAAAGCTTTGAACATAAATTGCCCACTAAACAAGAGTATTCTAGATAGTTAGTGAAATTTTAACTAAACTAACTAATTTTTTGAATATTTGTGAAATTCAAATAAGCCTATTAAATTGCGATTGCTTCATCCATCCCATTTAAAAAGCCTCTTTATCATATTTTACACATATTAAAAAGACACAAATCATGTTTGTGTTTCTTCTTTTGCTCTTATTTATTGTACTTTGAAATTGTGCATATCAATAAATGCCTTCCAAAATATGTTTGACCATTGAGATAAAACAAGGATAAAAAAAATTAAAATTATGCTAAAAAGACACAGTGAGATTTTTAAGTGGGACACAAAAAAAAATAACAAAGAGATTTTTTAAATGGGACGAAGAGAGTATTATTTTTCAAAAAATGTTCAATGAATTTTAACATATTATACTATTGTAGTTTGATTATGCATAAATATAAAGATTATAGGTATGATATTAATTAAAAATGCTTTATTATAAATAAAAATATAAAATAAAATAGAAGTATCTTTCATATAAATTTTAAAATAATTTAAAAAGGTTGATAAAAATAAACTAGAAAAATACTTTAAAAATACTTAGAAAGTTAGGTTACCTGAATTTTATTAGGAAAATTAAATTCTCAACTTATTAGAAAATAACCTTGAGCAGTTGATTCGTTTCACATAATCTCACCAAACTTGATTCACGTCCCCCGCGCATTAAAAATGAGAATTGGGAAGAAACTTAGAGAGAAAGGAAGGTTTTTGAAACTTAGAGAGAATTGGTTCCACATTGTTAACATATTTGGGTGGCCCACTGGTGGTCGAAAAAGCCCTTTTGGATGACTGCTTTATGCGGTATCATCATTTACATTTAGACTGGCTCACTCAGATTTGTTGAGGAGTCACTTATTTTTGTACATTTGATTATTCTATTAATGAATATTAGCCTTTGGTAAAAAAAAAAAAAAAAACAAACAAATTTACCAATGAGTTATAGCTTAAAGCATCTCCAATGTGATGCTACTTTTTATGCTAAATTTAGCATGAAAAAGTGGTAAAATACTATAGATAGCATCAATGTTTTAAAACCCGGACCGGTGAGAGAACCGGTAGGTCTACTGGTTCAAGATTCAACCGGTTGAACCGGTTCAACCGTTGGTTCAACCGTTTAAATAAAAATAAAAATTATTTATATTAATAATAAGATAAAGAAAAATAATTCTGAAATATATAATAAAATAATTTTTTTGAATTTCAAAATATTTTTTATACTCAAAAGGAAACATAACCCTAACCCCCAATGAATAACTTGTCATCCCAAATTTTAACCTAGCCACTGACATATCTCTTCTTAAAACTAACATTCCGCCGCACTACCATTTCCTCTCAACATGAAACTAATAAAATCAATACACTTTTATCTATTTCTTTATGAATCAAAGCTCGTAAATCAGTCCACTGTAAGATTTCAACCGCATCAATGTCTTCTCCGCAGCTGTGTATTCATTTTTTAATTTTAAAATCTTCAGTTTTGTTTTGATTTACAGAACCGGCCGGTTTCGAAGGGTTTTCCGGTTCAACGGGTGTCCGGTTCTTGCGGGTTTTCCCGGTTCAAACTGGTTGAACCGGAGATCCGGGTATTGAGGAACAATTGACCCGGACTGACCTCCGGTTTCCGGTCTAACCGATTGAACCGGCCGGTCCGGTCCGGGTTTGAAAACACTGGATAGCATAGCATTTCAAATTTTACTCCAATGCACAAAGTTAAAAAGAAATTTTAAAATTATCTATTAAGATAATTATCTCTTAATTTTATTAATTGCTAATTATTTAATAATTTTTTTAATTAAATATTTTAAACTAAAATTTATGTAATATTTTTTTTAATTTAATATGAACTTTTCAAAAGATATAGTTAAAAGAATCGATGAATTATATAAAAATAAATTATTTAATTTTTTTATAATATTGATGTATGGTCTACTATTAAAAAATCAAATCGATGTTGTAAAATTAAATAGAAGCATAAATGAAAAAAGTAAAAAAAAATAAAAAAAAGTAGGTTAAAATAAGGTTTAACCACCAAAAAAAAACCTCACCTTTTGGCCCCTTTTCAAATGCACCTTGACGTTGCAATTTTGTCAATTGTACCCTAATTTGCACCTTTTGTTTTCAATTCCACGCTCAAGTATT
This sequence comes from Mercurialis annua, assembly GCF_937616625.2. Taxonomy (NCBI): domain Eukaryota; kingdom Viridiplantae; phylum Streptophyta; class Magnoliopsida; order Malpighiales; family Euphorbiaceae; genus Mercurialis; species Mercurialis annua. Next base: position 47,153,867 of record NC_065570.1, on the reverse strand, counting down.
AAATTGATTTCTTTTTCATTTGAAAAAAGTTAAAATAAGTCATCCATTTTTAACTTTTTATGTGAAAAAGAGTTCAAACGAATATTTTATAAGGGTTTTTATGAATTTTTCCCGAGTGAAAAAAGTCCAATTTGATTTTGAGGGTGGAATTGAAACCCAAATTAGGGTGCAATTGACAAATTGCAACGTCAGGGTGCAACTGAAAAGGGGTTAAAAGGTGAGGGGTTTTTTTGATGATTAAGCCTTAAAATAATAAATGCAAAAAATGACCACGATAAAGTTGTAATTAATAATGAATTGCTATTGATTGTTGAATTTTAGCATATGCTATAGTTTATGCTAAAAATATTACATAATGAATAGCTGATTTATAAAAATATATCAAAAGAATGAAAACATTCTTTAATAAAAATATTATAAATAGTTAATGTAATTCCAATTAATAAACTAAAATATTAATGTGTATAAATCAAATAAGTCTACCTTTTATAATAGAAAAGAGTAATATAGTTTTTCACAATTTTAGACTAATTTAGATTAAAATTAAGACATGAAACAAAATTAAACTTTACTTGAACAATAAACTTCTTTGATTCCTTTGATATAACAGCATTTGTACTGCAGGGAAAACAAGTTAAATGTAACTGGTAATTATTACCTACCTCAATGGGTCATCATACATAGTAAATACCTGAATATAATTTGGAAATTTTACAATTTCTCTCAATTTGTAATCATACACAGATCAATTGGTTCTATTGAGCTAGCGATATATTGTGTATGGTTCCTACAATACCAGTAAAATTAAGTTTTTATCATTCAATAGCATTCAACCAAAATTTACCACCAGTTAAAGTAAAAAAAGTTAACAAAAAGGAGCATGGTCCAATACAGTTCACAGATAACACCAAGAAATGTAAATGACAAATCTCAGCCAGAGTCTACTTGACCTTCTTCTTGGGCCTCAACTGCAGACATGGAAAAAATGAGGGTTTAGTCATCATCGAGATACGATTTAATCATGCAACAATGGTAAATTAGAAAACAACAGTAGTGATTATTCAATTTAACATGTAAATCACCTGATTGCTATGCCCACATTTCTTCTTCCTGCAGTTAACAGCCCTCGGATGCAGACGAGCATAACACCTGGAAACACCAATCAGAGAAAAAAATAAGTTAAATTATATGCTACAAGTAATTCAAAATGTTACATCATTTCATATAACCTAAGATGCAGACTATAAGGTCAAAAAATTAGATCAAAGTATCAGGAATACATGTAACCGATGTATTGTATAAAAAGTTTGAATAGGTAAAATGATGTTCGTCAACAAATATAAACAATGATATAAGAAGAAAAACACGAAATCGGAATTCCACAAAAGAGCACCCAACCAAACACAATCTCATACTCTCTTCACTAAAAAGAAAGCTAGAATCAAACATCTCCATGTATTTATTTAATAATGCATTTCAATGAAACAAAATTAAAGACCTCGAGATCAAACAGTAGAGCGTTATTAAACTGCTAAACCTAAAATAACTAAACTCCTAATCCATAACTTCATAAGGAAAAAACAAAACATAATTTAGAGCTATGAAACTCAATAAAAAAAATCAAAATGAGAGTTGAAATTACTTTTAAACAACTAACCTAGTAAAAAGAGCTAGATTAAAAGAGTAAACGAGTAATTATATAACCCCAATCCTACTACTAAGCCTGTGCAATTACCAAGCAGTCGCAATGAAAAACACAAAAACATATACCCATCTATGAAAATCAACTGAAAGTAAAATAATAACAGCTGACAAAGTAAAAATGGGAATTAATATGGGGAACTGGTATAACTTCTGGTGCACAATTTAACAGCAAGAGAAGGTAAGTAAGTGCCCGGTTCAATCGATTACAAACAGATATCATTTTGCTTGATTTCGAACAATTTAACACGGAATTGGGTAAATCTTAACATACTTGCGGCAAATCATTTTCTCTTGATTGTATTTGCGAGCCAAAGCCATGAGAGATGGCTCTATAATTCCTCCTCTGAGCCTCAGCACAAGATGAAGAGTCGATTCTACACAGAAAATAAACGTACATTAATTATTTAAATTTAATAAAAATTACATTATTATAAAAGTGAATGAAAATACCTTTCTGGATATTGTAATCAGCCAAAGTCCTGCCATCTTCGAGTTGCTTTCCAGCGAAGATTAATCGCTGCTGATCAGGTGGAATTCCTATTGGAAAAGAAAACAATAGTCATTTTCTCAGTAACCAAACAGAAATTAACAAAAATAAAAGGAAGAATACCTTCTTTGTCTTGGATCTTGGCCTTGACATTGTCGATAGTGTCACTGCTCTCGACTTCGAGAGTGATTGTTTTCCCGGTTAGGGTTTTGACGAATATCTGCATTTTTTTTTGTTTCCAAACAAAGAAAGATCTCTGGGATTCGGCGTCGCTATGTTTATATAGTTGGGGTTGAAGGATGCTAGGGTTTTGAAGTCGAACTGTGGGAAAGCCTTGGGCTTCTCGGCTGGACTTTTACACATGTACTTAGATGGGAAATTTAGGTATTTATTCCAAAAATAAAAATATTTGCACATTTTACCTCAACACAGAAAAGTTGCAGAAAATACCTCATGTTTTTTTCAGATTTATGTTTTTACTCTGGGTTTAAAAATATTTATGATTTTACTCCGTTATCATCTGGTTATCATAAATCTTTTTGTAATTATATTTTTGCGCACGTTATCATCCAATTATCATAATCTTATCATATTTCATTATCATCTAGGTATCTTACTGCAGTGTTATGATAACAACATGATAATATACTGATACTGAGATGATAATCAGATACTGTTTTATCATAACATAATCATAGATATTATCATAACATTATCATATTTCATTATCATCTAGTTATCTTACTGCAGTGTTATGATAACAACATGATAATATACTGATACTGACATGATAATCAAATATTGTTTTATCATAACATAATCATAGATATTATCATAACATTATCATCTTGATACCATAAATATCATCTCGGTATCATATGATAATGTTATGATAACGAAATATGATAATATTATGATAACGATTTTATAATCAAACATTATTTTATGCAGAATTTTTTTCCCCGCAATGTTATGATAACTACATGATAATAGAGTGATACTCATATGATAATCAGAGGCTGTTTTTTTATAAAAAAAATAATTTTTTCTGCAGTGTTATGATAATGTGATGATAATGCAGTGATACTCATATGATAATCAGATGCTGTTTTGTTTGCAGAAAATCGTTTTTTTTCATCATAAAATTGTTTTTCATGCAGCTTTTTAGATCTAAAATTGAAAAAAATCAAGATTAATTTATTTAGATCTGAAAGTTAAAATAAATTGTATTTATCACCACGAATTAAGAAAAAAATCGCTAAAATCAAATATGAAAGAACGGCGGAGCGACGACGAAACGATGGCGGAGCGACAACGGATCGATGAAGGAACGATGATGAAAAAAAGAATAAAAATTGAGAAGAAAAGAAGAATAAAGAAGAAGAAGAAGAAGAAGAAGAAGAAGAAGAAGAAGAAGAAGAAGAAGAAGAAGAAGAAGAAGAAGAAGAAGAAGAAAAAAATGACGAAAAAAAAGAAAGCAGAGAAGAGAAAGAAGAAAAAAGAGAAAGGAAAGAGAAAGGAAAAAAAGAGAGTAACAGGTGGTATATTATTAGAGTAAAAAATATATAATTAGAGTAAAATAATAATAAAAAGTAGGTATAATTATAATATAAATATGTCTTAGAGTAAAAAAAATAATAATAGTAAAAGGGTGAGGTATTTTCTCTATCTTTTCCTTCTTGAGTTAGGAAATCCTATTATTTTTAAAAAGAGAGTATTTTTCCTAATTTTCTCTACTTAGATTTGTTATAAGTAGTAATAGTAGTAGTAGTAGTAGAGGTGTACATGGTTTGGTTTAATCAGTTTAATGCTAATTTTTTAAGAGAAATTTAGGAAATATATTCCAATTTTAAAAAATATTAGCAGATTTTACCTCACGCGTGAAAATTAAAAGAAATACTCACCTCTTTTTAAATTTTTATGTTATTACTTTAAAAACTATTTTCTTTATTATAATACCTAGATATTTTTTTACAAATACCGGAAAAAATAAAAATAATTATAAAAATACAACATGTATTTTTTCTTAACAGAAATACACAAAATCATTACAAAAGTACATTTTTTTACAAAATAATTACAAAAATACAATTTTTATATAAAATTCGACTTTTCCAATTTTTATATATGTTTGGTATATAGTATGTATATAATATGTATATAATTCATTAATTTTGTATATAATCCATATATAATTCGTATATAATACGAATTATATTTTTTCCAAAAAAAAAATCAGATCTGAGAATGAAAATATGAAATATGAAAAACGGAGAAGATGAAGATGAAGCCAAATTAAAAATTTAAAAACAAACTGAATAGATCATACATACAACAATAAATCCTAGATCTATACAAACAAATCATAGATCTATACACACAAATCATAGATCTACACATATAAATACTAGATCTATACATATAAATATAATTTTAAAATATTACACTTAAATGGCGGCGGTGTGGAGGAGTTAGTAGCGGCGGCGTGGTCGTGGAGGGGATAGCAGCGTCGGCTTGGGCGAGGAGGGCACAACGGCGTGGACGTGGAGGGCACAGCAGCAGCGTCATGGAAGTGGGGGCGCAACGGCGGCGCCGAGCAGAGTAACGGGGCGGCGACAAATAGAGGAGAAGGAAAGTATGTTGTGGTGGTGATTTTATAAGATGGAGATTGATGTTGGTGGTGGTGGAGATTAATGGAGGAAGAGAAAATAAATTAGGGTTTGAGTGGAGAAGATGAAGAAAAAGAAGGAATATATATTTTTGCTAATAAAAGAAATAAGGTGGCATATTTGAAAATATGAAAAACACTCTTGTAAAGAGAAAATATAAGATAACATGTTTGTAAATATTTTACCTTATTATAGTATAGAGTGTAATTATTCCTAATACCTAAAACAATATTCAAAAATACTCCATAAACTTGGTTTTCACTCTTCATTTGTTTGTTTGCGATGCATAACCTTTCTTTTCTTTTTTTTGCTAATCATATAATTAACTTTCTGCATCAAATCCATCTATTTCTTTTTCTTTTTTAATTTTTCTCGACGGTTATAATATTTTCTCACTATCTATTCGATGATGAGGCGGTTGCATTTAAATCTTTGTACAAATTCGAAGCTCAAAAACCGCTTTCAACTAAAATGACAAAGAGAGGTGGCGGCGGCGGAACAGAGAGCGATGGCGGCGGCAGAACAGAAAGTGGCAACGGCGAAGCAACGAAAAGCAGCGAATGGATAATAGATTTGTTTTAGGTTTTCAATTATCCAATTATTTGGTAGAAGATTCAAAAAGTGAAATCTGAATATTTTATTAGAATATGAGAAGCAAGTCATGTGAATTGTGATCTACAATTATTTTTGATTTTAATTTGATCTGTTATCTTTTGTGATCTTTTTGAATTTTGATCTATAATTGTTTTAATTTTGAATTTTTTTTCCATTAATTTAAGTTGACAACAGGAATTCATATGCATTGTTCTATAGGAGGAGCGGTTCGGCCCCTCTTCTAAATATAGTCCAAATCAATGCAGCAACAACTCCATGCCTTCCCGCATTGCTTCTGTTTATGATAATATATATCATGTATCTCTGTTTCTTTTGGATTTGATAAAAAGGCAGTTGAATGATTTATGTGAAAATTGTCATTTTCCCCTTTAGAAATGAAAAAATGGAGTCCAGATATCATGAAATTAAATTCTAATTATGAGTGTTGTTCAAGTGATTAGGATTATTTAATTTTGGAGTGACTGATAAAGTATATTCCGAATATGTGGTATTGATGTTATTTATTTAGTAGTGTTTTAATTGCTTCAATTTAATAATAATTGTCGTAGCAGAAAATAGAGAAACCATATATTATAAATCATGATAAGGTTATAATAAAGTATGTAAAATAAATTTGCATAATAAAATTGTGATAATACTATGATAATATTATGATAACGTTACGATAATATTATGATAAGATTATGATAAAGTTATGAAATTATTATTATGAAAAAAATATGCTAAGATTAAAATATTTTGTGATAATGTTATTATGATAAGATTATAATATAGTATGTAATATAATTTGCATAATATTATAAAAATGTTATTTAATTCTGCATAAATAACATAAAATAAGTTATGAAACAATTATGATAATATTATGATAGTATTATGATAGTGTTAAAGTTATAAAAAGATTATGATAAAATACATAAAATAAATTTACATAGTAATATTATGGTAATATGATAAGGATATGATAATATTATGAAAAGGTTATGGTAACGTTGCAAAAACATTATGATAACGTCATGGAAAAGTTTTGATAAGGTTATGATAATATTATGATGATGTTATGATAAAATATGTAAAAAAAAATATAGTTTTAATTAAAATTTTAATATTTTTGTTCATTTTATATAGTTTTTTTATTTTGCAATCGATATAATAAAATATCAAACAGTAGTATATATCTTAAATTTATCTGAAAAAATTAATAATATTCGACCAATTGAAAAATATTGGCAATTTATAATTTATATATTTTCTGTTAATTTAAAAGAATGAAGAAAATAAAAGAATGAAAAAAAAATTGGAAAGAAATAATAAAAATATTGAGAAGTAAAAAGTTGTTTGTCTTAAATAAAAGTTGAAAGTGGTGTCAGGTTGTTGTCATGGGAGAGTGGGAGGGAGAGAGCGAGAGAGAGAGAGAGAAAGGTAGTGTCAGGTTGTGTCGCGGAGAGAGAAATTGCATGTGTTATATATTCACAGTAAAATTATAAATATTAACATATGAAGAGTAAAATTATAAAAAAAAACTAATATTATGATGTAATTTTCATATCTTTTTCATGTTGAGTTAATTTATCATATTATTTTTTTATTTTAGATAAATACCTAATTTTCTCATTTTTTAATTCAAACCAATTATATTGGTTTATCAATTTAGCAAACCAAAATCAAACCACATAGATATTAAACCAACAAAATTAGTTTAGTTTGATTTGATAATTTATATTTTAAATCCAATTTAAATCATCATTCAACTGATCGACCGATCGATAATAAATACAAATATAAAAAATGATTAAAAACAATATCAACTATAATCATATTTATTTTGTTTTTCAAATAATACCAAAAAAATACAATCTCACAACTAATGCTTTCCAAAAAGAGAATCATGAAGTTTGATATCTAATAATTTACCTGCAACACATAATCAAATGATAACATGCCTTGAGCCCTTGGTTGATGTTATGAATTTAACTTTGAACTCTTTTCCTGCAAAACACGATGCAAAGCAAGATTATAAATAAATATATATAGAATAAACTCACTCAATTAACAAAGTTATAAAAATATTAGAAATTACTGCATATAATTTTAAACTTACATTATCAAAACTCAAACTTGTAAGAAGAAGACTTGAACCATTAAGTTTGTAGAAACAAACCTGAGAATTTTGTACAACAAAATAATAAATAGGAATGTTTCATGATTATATATAAAAAAGAGAATATACACATTATATTGTAAAATATATTTAGAAGTTACTTTTCTCAGTATCTTCAAAATTTTCTAGCTCCTCCATAGATTGTCGAAGGTCAATTGTTGGCTTATAACATATCCAATTTTGAGAACAAATAAGAGCTTCTACTGTATTGCAGCTAAGTGAACTCCTATATGAATCAAGAATTTTGCCGCTTGTGCTAAACGCAGATTCTGAAGCTACGGTAGAAACTGGAATAGCCAAGATATCGCGTGACAATTTTTGATAAAATTGGAAATGCATTAGTTTTAAACTAATAACATGTCCATCTTGCGTCGACTTAACTTCAAAACTCAAAGTTTTTTGCTTTTTATCTTCTACTCTGTATGGGTACTTCTTACACAGATTTGAGATATGTGCCCACAAGTGACTGGTACCACAAGTTTTTGTATCACAACTATAGTCTTTACCACAGTAGTTACACCCACATCTTAAATTATCAATATTTGGTAACGTTGTAAAGTGATCAAAAATATCAGATGTTCTAGATCCTTTGACACGTTTATGAGTCGCCTGAGCCTTCGTCTTTTTCAGAGGAAGAGGGGGGAGACCAGATTACAATTTAGAACCAGTACTGGTAATTTTAGGTGTTTCAGGAGTAGAAATTTGATTCATAGTAGTAAAAGCTATATGCACTGGTGGTAATTTGGTGGAACTTGAATCTTCAATGTTCATAGTGTTAGATTATGAAAGTTTAATATGGGATGAAATTGGTAGAACTGGCAGTAATTTTGAAGAAACAACGAATAGTTTTGATTCTATAGAAGTCTTATATATGAAGGAAGAAAATGAAAATACTTATGAAGAAAGAAAGAGAATTTGAAAAAGGAAATGAGAAATCTTCCAACTGTACAAATTAAAATTCCAATATAAACTAGAATTACTAAACAGGAAAACGATTTAGTTTCCAAGATAGTAATAATGACATGATATTTTCAATATTATATATATATATATATATAATATTGGTTTGATTTGGTTTAAATTGGTTTATTAATTTTGAAACTGCAAATCAAATCAATAATTTATATTTTATGTTCTCAAACCACAATCAGACCAATGATTATTTAAACTGTAATTTTTGGTTTGGCTTGATTGAATTGATTTGATTTGATTGATTTGATTTTTTCTTGTACACCCTAAGTAGTAGCATATAATATATACTCTCCTAAATAAATAATTGTAAAAATACATTTTTTGAATTGTTAGCTTTACATAAATACTTTTTTTATAGAGAAATTTAGGAAAAATACAGCAATTTTTACAATATTTGCAGATTTTACCTCACGCTTCAAAACTTAACAAAAATACTCACCATTTTTTAACTCTTTATGTTTTTATTTTAGAAACTATTTTCTTTATTATAATACCTAAATAATCTAAAATACTCCAAAAACTGCATTTTTTACTCCTCTATTTATGATACATAAGCTCTCATCTTTGGCTATTTCTTTTCTTTTCTATTTTTTTGACAGAATAGTGTTCGGTCATTATCTATTCGACGACAAGGCAGTTGTATTTAAATCCCTACGCTCAAAAGTCCTTTCCAACTGAAACGACAAAAAGAGACCGCTGCGGCAGCAGTGGAACAGAAAGAGGTGAAACAAAAAAAGGCGGAACGGGAAGCAACAACGACATAACAAAAAGTGGATAATAAATTGAGTTACTAGATTCAAAAAATGAGATCTGATTATTTGACAGAACATATCAAGGTGATGTTGGCTTCTGTATTTGGTATTACTGCTAAATGAGCTTCTCGGCTTAAAACAGACAACTCATAAGTTGTAACTTTATTTCTAGTGGAGGAGTAGAGATGGAGGCGACCTCTGACAACGGCAGTAGAGGCGAGCTTCAGCGGCAGCAGCAGAACATGAAGCAGCGGATGGATAATCGATCAGTTGTGTCGGCATAAGCTAATCAATGTTTTTTGAAATTTGGGGTTCCATTTCATTTTTATGTTCAATTTTATTTTGTTTTAAAAACATAAGAGAAACCACTATGTGGAAGGAGGTGGTGTTGTAAATCGTGATGATTTCATAGAGCCTATTAAAAGGATGAACGAGTTATTGTGAGATATTTTATTTGCATTTTTTAGATTTGTTTACTGTGACATAATTATGCAGTTTTAACTTAGTGGGGTTTGCATTATACATTGTTTCCTGTTGAAATTTAACTCAATGTTTAGAGTTATTTGTTTATCATTAAACTAGAATAGAAGTTGATCTTAATTGATATAATTGTTATGAATAGTGTGTGAATATTTTGTATGACAAAATTTACTTATCTAATTTAAGTGAAAAAATTTCAATCCTCCATATTTGACATGGATGTAAATGCATTAATTACATGGTGGGTGAAATTGCCTGTAAATAGGTTTCGCTACATGTAAGTTTCATAAGTAAAAAATACTCATCAAATAAGTGAAATCCTCTCAAATATTTGCTCCTTTTGTTGTGTTATTCTAAGTGTTCATCAATTACTAATTAGTTTAGTTCATAAGTATCAATTATATTATCATTAAATGTATAACACGTTATCAGCACAATCGTTCTCTATTAGTTTACGATTTCCTAATCCAAGAAAATTCGGTAAAGTATCGTAAAGGTAAATCTCTAACTTTAATACTTGTCTAATTATTTAATTAATGGAAGGTTATACCTCCTACAAATTTTATTTGCTTAACATTTTATTATGCTTATGTTTATATTATTAATTTTTATATGGAAGGTTAAGCCTCCTATAAATAACTCTTTGGTAGTTTAATTTTAATCGTTTATGCTCGAGTGGTAATCCCCTTACTATAAACGAATTTATTTAATTGACAATATTAATACAAACATAAATATTTTTATATCATAATTAATTTAATTCGTTATCTAAATAATTTTAACAAAATATAAAATAATCTAACGGCTACATAACGGTAACAAACGGTTGTATAACGGTAATAAAACGGCTATATTCTTCTCTATATATATTCACTTTAATATTTGTTTTCACTACACAATTTTTCATCTCTTAATCTTCAAAAATTTTAAAACGAAGTTATTTTTAATTTTTATTATTATGTTAGTTATTTTATTACTCATTGGTATATTTAATATTTTATGGGAAAATTTTTATTTATATTTATATATTTGTATTTATTGTTCTACCTTTATTATCTGCTGCAATAATTATTGATTATGCATATTTATAAGCGAAAAATATGATAGTTGTAGGGGTGGGCATGGACCGGTTAATCGGTCCACGAGGGTCATATGTAAACCGGTCCATAGTAGTTCGGTTTTTAAAATTAAAAACCTAAACTTAAAATTTTAAACGGTTAACCATTAAATCGGTTAACCATTTAAAATGGTTCGGTTTTGCGGTTTTTAACCATGTAACTATTTAAAAAAATAGATAAAAAAAGATACAATTTATAGATAAAATTTTAAATATAATCTAATAATTAAACTTTAATTTTCATTCTATTTAATTATAAAAATATAAATTTTATATATTTCTATTTCAATTAGGTAAATATTTTATTAAGAAAAATAAAGTTATATATATATATATATACTCCTAAAATAAAAATATATTGATAAATAAAATATTTTTAAGTATATTTTTGTTTTTAGAATTTTTATGTGTGTAGATTATAATTTTTTTTATTTGAATAATTAAAAACGTATGTATGTATATATATAATTTATAAAATATATAATATTATTTATAAACCGGTTAACCGCGGTTTTTAAAACTCCAAAACCTAAACATAAACCATTAACCGTAAAAATCAAAAATCAAAACCTAAACCTAAACTCTTGGACCGGTTAACCACATTTTCCGGTTCGGTTTTACGGTTTCGGTTCGATTAATCGGTTTGACCGGTTTTTTTGCCCACCCCCAGATAGTTGTATATGTGTTTAATCTTGAAAATAAATTGTTATTATTTCTATGCTTTTATTTAGTCCTAATTATATTTAATTTTTATATGATAGTTTAATCATGTCAAACCTTACAAAACTTGAATTATCTGCCATGGATACTAGATGCAAAAATACATTTGCAAGCCTCTGGTCATGAGGACACTATTAAAGAAAGAAATAATGCATCTACTCAAAATCGTAAAACAATGATCTTCCTTCGTCATCATCTTGATAAATGATTAAAAAAATGAACATCTCAGTGAAGATAATCCACTTATTCTCTAGAAAAGTTTAAAAGAACGCTTCGACCACCATAAAACTGTAATACTTTCAAAAGCTCGTTATGACTGGATGCATTTAAAATTTCAGGATTTTAAAAGTGTTAGTGAATATAATTATGCAATATTCCGAATTAGCTCAAAGCTAAAAGATGATATCAGCTCTCGCCAAAAGGCAAGAACTAGATAACACCGGCTATCAAATCCATGAGATTCGCCTTGACAAAAGGACCAAGGACAAATCATCCGAATTCCAAAAACAAGCTAGAATCCTCGAAGACTCGGATAAAGCGCGTCGTCTGAGGGATTCTGTCACGACCCATTTTCATGAATCGTGACCGGCGCTAGGGTATGGGTATGGTCGTACCAAAACCCGTAGCAAGCCTTGCGGATAACAGATAAATACCATACACAACAATGTACCTGCATAAAACCACATGCTCGGGGGCAACCGAGACTCCAACCTAGTCTAGCAGTACATATAAACAACATATATTTAAGTACGCTTAATCTCAAATAAACTCCAACATGGCAATATAATATAAATGCCATAAACACTGTAATCATGCCAAAGCGATAAGGTAATAGTTGGACCAATCCAACAAACAATAGTCTAAGATATAAACGTATAAGACTAAGACATAAATACCAATCCTACTACTGCGGTCTAAGAGTTCAAAAATAGTTCGACTCATTTATTCTGAAATAAAATAAAGAACCTCCGAGAATGAAGAAACGGAGATCGACCAAACGCTCAAATCATAAACCTGGAAAATTTGGGAAAACAACGGGGTCAGATTTACTGAGTAGAGTTTATATAACCATTTACATTTATTAAGTTAAAAACCTTTAAAACGTTTAATAAAACATTTTCATTATGGATTATCAATGAAACCCTAAACCACAATTCTAAATCCATTGTCGTGTCGGTGAGACGTATCTCAATAACCGATCCCCGACTATCACTTAATAAATAGTGAGCCCAGGAGACGTATCTTCCACCGGTGCCCTCACTAAGGTGAGACGTATCTCAAACCTACCTCAATACCATAATCATTACCGGTGCGCACGCAGTCCCGATGATGCCCATCGAGTAGCACGTTCCAAATCAAATCCACAATGCCGAAAACAGTTCAAAAGCTGTTTATACATATATATATACAAAATAATACATTTGCTTAATAAAGAGGTAAATAGAGATATAAACTCACTGCTTGCTATTCCACGTGAAACTTGACAAGCAATCTAACTCTGGTTCGCCTCTGAAGTACGAACAGTCGACGGGTCTAAATAAAATATTAAAATTATAATTAAAATCAGACCCTAACTCTAAAGAGTACTAGACACCACATAGGACTAGCACAACGCAAAACCAAGTCACATTTAATAAACACTTATATTAAATGCATTCCAAATATAACCCAAGTTATGAGGTACAGATCATATAAACATATTTAAAATGGTACATAGAATAATTAAATAAATCCGAGTTAAAATCCATATTAGTGAGTCAGCCGAGTTATTAAAACTACCAAGCTTCTTCCCACTTATTGGGCGACCAAAGTCTAACCCGGTCCAAAAGTTTATTAAATTTATAAACCCGAGTTTATAAATTAAAATACTTGATAAATTAATTATCTATTTTTAAAATAGAATTCGATAACTTCAAATCCAAGTAACCCAAGTTACAATTAAAACTTACCATTTTAAGTTTATAAAAGTTTAGGGGCTAAACTGTACTTTAGCCAAATTGGCATATCAATCAAAATTGAATATAATTACTAGAGTAATTATATTAATTAGGTTATAAAATATTTATCGTTTTCAAATTGCCCAATTATAAATTAAAACGAAATCAAGGTTATTATCACAATAATGACAATAGCTAGAAACAATCTTGAGGGATTCAATTGCTTAAAACAATAAACAATATGGATTCAAATAGTTAAAGCAATTTTAACCCGTGACTTAATAATACCTTTAGCCATCTCCTACATACAAAACCATAATTAACCAAACAATCATCACTGCCATATATTTCAATTCAAGCACCATGAATTCAATATTAAAATAAGAACCCATTAACAGTAGCAAATCAATTCCATATAACTCTATTTATGGAGAAATCAACTAAGGCAACCAAAATATGAAATCATAACCACATGTTCATACCGTGAACTGAAACAGCATATTCATGGCCAAAGGAGAAATCCTTTTTTCTTCTAAAACCACAATAAATCTCACTTAATAATCAACCTAATTTATATAAACCAACAACAGAACACAACAACTCATTGACATCAACTATAAGAACAAACTCAGGCATAGTCTATGTCGGATCGACATCGAAACGAATCAAACAATGAGTTTAAAGACAACACCAGACAAACCGGTTATCAAATAACAAAACATGAGATTATAGTCATCAATACGACAAGAATCATAACAATAACAATGGCCAAGAATTCGGCAGTAGACATGTTAATCAAGAACAGTGAATATCAAACCCAAAACGATAAACTTGCGGCGATTGAAACGGGATTGATTACGTACCGTTTTGCAAAACCGAGATAGGGAATTGAAGAGGCGTGTGTCTACAATCTCATCGACAAAACGAAACTGGATTTGATCAAGAAACGAAGAAGAACGAATCAATTTACGGAACGCCGTTTATAAGCTTAAACCAAAAACAATGAAACAGGGAAACTCACCGAGCTTGAGTTCAATGGAGTTGGAATGAAGAATGAGGATTGATGAAGTTTATGGTCTCTGAGTTTGAAAAGAAAAAAAAGGGTGGCAGATGAGTTTGATTCAATGATGGAAGTTTAGGTTAGAAAAAGAGTCGTAACAGAAGCATATATATGCAAAAGGAAGAAGAAGATTTCATGTTGCATAATAAACCTGATTCATTTTTTATAAATTGCATGGGCTTTCCTTTGTTGATTATTGCATGGGCTTTTCATGTTGATTAATGCATGGGCTTTTCATGTTGATTAATGCATGGCTTTTCATTTTACTTATTGCATGGGCTAAGTTTATATTTAACCATGGATCAATTTATTAATGCATCATAGACCTAAGAAACTCATGGATATTATTTAATTTAATAATAATAATAATAATAAATTGCATAAATCTCGAGGAATGCAAATATAATAAAGAGAAAAAATACGGGATATTACATTCTCCCCAACTTATTATAAATTCGTCCTCGAATTTAGAACGCAAAAACTCAAAGCATAACAACACGTAAGGCACACAAAATCCAACAACGATAGCGCATAATCAAAGATACACGTACCTCAAGGAAAGAGGAAAGGATAACGTTTCCGCATATCCAACTCGGTCTCCCAAGTACACTCCTCTACAGAATGATTGCGCCAAAGAACCTTGACCATCAGAATCTCCTTGTTCCGCAATTTACGCACTTGCGTATCAACAATCTCAACTGGTTGTTCCTCATAGGACAGCTCCTGGTCAATCTCAACACTCTGAGGCACAATCACATGCGAAGGATCGGAAATACACTTCCTCAACATAGAAATGTGAAACACAGGATGTACTAACGACATGTCTGGCGGCAGAACCAGACGATATGCCACAGCTCCAATCCTCTCTGAAATCTCATAAGGACCAACGTACCTCGGTGCCAACTTTCCTTTGACACCAAAACGAACCACACCTTTCATAGGCGAAACCCGAAGAAACACAAAGTCTCCCACCTGAAACTCGATGTCTTTTCTCTTCGGATCAGCATAACTCTTATGCCGACTAAAAGCTGTCTCCAACCTCCGTTTTATCAACGGTACCTTCTCTGAGGTAATCTGAATAATCTCAGCACCAGACAACTTCCGCTCGCCGACCTCTTCCCAGCAGATAGGAGATCGACACTTGCGTCCGTACAGAGCCTCATAAGGTGCCATCTCAATGCTCGCATGGTAACTGTTGTTGTAGGAAAACTCAATCAACGGCAAATGAGTATCCCAGCTACCCTGAAAGTCAAGAATGCACATCCTGAGCATATCCTCCAATGTCTGAATAGTCCTCTCAGACTGACCGTCAGTCTGAGGATGAAAAGCTGTACTGAAGTCCAATCGAGAACCCAAGGACTCCTGTAACGCTTTCCAGAACCTCGAAGTGAAAACCGACCCTCTGTCAGAAACAATCGAAACCGGTACACCATGCAAACTGACAATCCTGTCGATGTACAACTGAGCCAACTTCGAAGCAGGATACGAAACCTTGATCGGAAGGAAATGAGCTGACTTGGTCATACGGTCAACTATCACCCAGATGGAATCGTACCCCTGTCGAGTACATGGTAAACCAACAACAAAGTCCATGGCAATCCGCTCCCACTTCCACTCTGGAATAGGTAATGGTTGTAGATAGCCAAAAGGTCTCTGATGTTCCAGCTTCACCTGCTGGCAAGTCAGACACTTGGAAACGTACTCTGCAACATCCTTCTTCATTCCGCTCCACCAATACGTACCCTTGAGGTCATGGTACATCTTGGTAGATCCCGGATGAACACTGTAGGCTGATCTATGCGCTTCCTCCAGAATCTGGTCTCTCAAACCATCTGAATCCGGAACGCACAGTCTCGAACCAAACCTGAGAACTCCGTCAACAAAAACAAACTCGGAATTCCCATCCAGATGGATCTCGTCCATAATTCGTTTCAATTGTGGATCCTCAGCTTGTAAAGCTTTAATCCTATCAATCAAAACCGGCTGCACTTGCAGATGTGCCAACAAACTCCCGTTCAGAGAAACCTGAAAATCGTAGCCCGAAGCTATCAAACCATGCCACTCTCGAACCATGGGTCTACGTCCAACCTCAGAAATATGGGCTAAACTGCCCGAAGACTTGCGACTCAACGCATCGGCTACCACATTAGCCTTACCAGGATGGTACTGAATAGTACAGTCGTAGTCTTTCAACAACTCTAGCCACCTCCTCTGTCTCAGATTCAACTCTCGCTGATCAAAGATGTACTTCAGACTCTTGTGATCAGTGAAGATCTCGCAAGTCGCACCGTACAAGTAGTGCCTCCAGATCTTCAGAGCAAAAACTACAGCAGCTAACTCCAAGTCATGAGTAGGGTAATTCACCTCATGCTTCTTCAGCTGACGAGAAGCATAGGCGATCACCTGTCCATGTTGCATCAACACGCAACCTAAGCCAATCCGAGAAGCATCGCAGTACACAGTAAAACCCTCTATGCCAGAAGGCAACGCCAAAACAGGAGCTGTAGTCAGAATCTCCTTCAGCTTCTCGAAACTTGCCTCACACTTGTCGGTCCACTCAAACTTAACACCCTTCTGTGTCAGCTTAGTCAAAGGTGCAGATATTCGAGAAAAATCCTGCACGAACCGACGGTAGTAGCCAGCTAACCCAAGAAAACTCCTGATCTCGGTAACTGACCTCGGCCTCTGCCAATCCATAACCGCCTCAATCTTCTTCGGATCAACCTTGATCCCATCCTTCGACACCACGTGTCCTAAGAAGGTAACCTGTTCCAGCCAAAACTCACACTTTGAGAACTTAGCATACAACTGATGCTCTCGCAAGGTCTGTAGTATAGTCCTCAAGTGATAAGCATGCTCCTCCTCACTCCGAGAATAAATCAGGATGTCATCAATGAAGACGATAACAAACTGATCTAAAAACGGCTTGAAAACCCGATTCATCATGTCCATAAACGCTGCTGGTGCGTTAGTCAACCCAAACGACATGACTAGAAACTCGAAATGCCCATAACGCGTTCTGAAAGCAGTCTTAGGCACATCGACGTCCCGAATCCGAAGTTGATGATACCCGGATCTCAAGTCAATCTTGGAAAAGCACTTCGCACCCTGCAACTGATCAAACAAGTCGTCGATGCGAGGAAGAGGATATCTGTTCTTGATGGTAGCCTTATTCAACTGCCTGTAGTCGATACAAAGCCGAAAGGAACCATCCTTCTTCTTAACAAACAGAACTGGAGCACCCCACGGAGAAGTACTCAGTCTGATGAAGCCACTGTCCAGAAGTTCTTGTAACTGCTCCTTTAACTCCTTCAGCTCAGCAGGAGCCATCCGATACGGCGGTATCGAAATAGGACCAGTTCCAGGAACAACGTCAATGCAGAACTCGATATCCCGATCAGGTGGTAATCCAGGCAACTCCTCTGGAAATACGTCAGTGAACTCGTTCACTATAGGGACAGTGTTCATACTGCCCACCTCAGCATCCATGTCTCGAACCACAGCTAAGAAAGCTTGACAACCCTTACTCATCATCCGCTTTGCCTTGATCGCAGAAATCAGATTCTTCGGTGTCTCCGCCTTTTCCCCTTGAAAAGAAAAGGGTAGATCACCTGGAATCCGAAACTCAACCGACTTCCCTCGACAGTCGATCGAAGCATAATGGCGTGCCAGCCAATCCATCCCCAAAATCACGTCAAATGAAAGAACATCTAAAACAACTAAGTCAGCACGCAAATCCCTTCCATGGATAACCACGGAACACGATGGATACACAACATCCACCACCACACAGTCAGACAAAGGAGTAGAAACAGATAAAGGTTCACACAGACTTGTTGGTGTTACACCCAACTTAGCAGCAAAACACGTAGACACAAAAGAGTGGGTTGCACCCGCATCAAATAAAACAAGAGCATCTACGAAAGAAATCTGAAGAGTACCTTGCACCACTGCGTTAGATGCATGAGCATCCTGAGGAGTCAAGGCGAAAACTCTGGCCTGACCCTGACTCTGCTGCTGAGAGCTCTGCCCGGTACCATAGCTGCTAGAACCTCTACCACCGTTGCCACGACCTCCAAAACCACGCCCTCCAGAACCTCGGCCCCGCTGGCCACCAAAAGAAGCAGCAGGTTGAGAAAACCCTGCTGGTGTAGAGAACGCTGGTCTCTGACTCTGATAGGATGGCTGAGCGACACTAGCTGCCGACATCTGCTGCCCAGATGCCTGACACTCTCTGGCAAAGTGACCCGGCTGGCCACAAGTGAAACAACCTCCTGGTGCTAAACGACACTCTCCCGGATGTCGACGTCTGCAGTTCTGACAGAAAGGAAAACTAGCACCTCCGCTAATACCGCGTCCAAAACTGCGGTTGCTACCGCTGTTGCCTGAACTGTAAGTGTACGGCTGATAACTCTTCTTGACACCCCTCTTCTTGTTCTTGTACTGAGAAGGTGCCGATTGGTAGCTACTACCACCACTCTGTTGTCCAGGGCCAGAAGATTTCTTGGTCTGAGAAGGACCAGAAATATCCCCAAACTGCAGTAACGAGCTCTCCATACGCCGAGCACTGTCTACTACGTCTGTAAAATCTCTGCGTGTCTCGGTCAGCAAACTCACAAAATCGCGCCCTAAGCCTTTTACGTATCTGTTGTTCACCCTTTCCTGATCTGTCTGCAAGTCCGGCGCGAACCGACCCAACCTTACGAACTCTGTCGTATACTCGGATACTGACCTATCATCCCTAGTAAGTGAGAGCAACCTGTCTCTGTGACCCTCTGTCACTGAAAACGGCAAGAAGAAAGCTCTGAATCTCGCCACAAACTGAGCCCAAGAGATGGTAGCCATGTCAGCATGAACATAGCCACGAAACCAGTCACCAGCTGAACCCTTCATGGAAATTTCGACTAGAACGACGGTCTGACGCTCAGTAGCCTGAAGTCGCCGAGCATTCTGCTCAACCTCCTCGAGAAAATCCAGCGCGTCTCCAGAACCGTCAAACTCAGTTGGCTTCAGCCTCATGTAAGCCAAAACCAAATCTCTGTCAGTGGTTCCGACACCACCAACTGCTGCACCACCAGCCTGTGGTTGCTGTTGCTGGGCAATCTGACCCAAAACCGCATACTGATCCTGCAAAGCGACCTGACCCGCTTGCAGCTGAACCTGGTTGAGTTGTAACGCCGCGACTCCAGCCAAAAACGTGTTGAAGTCGAAGTCGCCCAACTCAGGTTGTGCCACACCTGGCGCTTGAGCACCTCCTGCAGCACCGCGTCCTACGCCTCTGCCTCTACCTCTGCCAGCTTGGCCTCGGCCACCACGACCTCGACCAGCTCGACCCCGACCAGCTGGGCCTCTGCCTGCTAGTCCTCTACCAGCATGAACCTCAGGTTCATTCTGATCCACCTCCATAGAGATCGCGTCATCAGCTTCAGCATTTTGCTGAGCCGCAGCACGAGTACGAGTATTCATTCCTAAGAATGAAACAAGAACAATTTTAAATAACACAGCAAATTTCATACCCAAGCATGAAATAGAACAAGCACCAATTAAGATTTCCCGAGAAATCAACAACGATAAAAATTTTATTCACCCAAGTGAAAACAACCACATAATAAGCAATAAGCAATTAAATCCACACGACTGACTCACGACATTCCTATAGGAGTAGGCAGAAAGTTTTTGAAAACAAAAGATGACGTTTCAAAGACAAAACTCGAATCCTAATTCCGCAGTAGTTCCTAGGACAATTTAACCACTTAACATGCCAAACAATAAACACTTAACATTTAAAAAGGCCTTGGTTTGAAACCAAAGCTCTGATACCAAGTTTGTCACGACCCATTTTCATGAATCGTGACCGGCGCTAGGGTATGGGTATGGTCGTACCAAAACCCGTAGCAAGCCTTGCGGATAACAGATAAATACCATACACAACAATGTACCTGCATAAAACCACATGCTCGGGGGCAACCGAGACTCCAACCTAGTCTAGCAGTACATATAAACAACATATATTTAAGTACGCTTAATCTCAAATAAACTCCAACATGGCAATATAATATAAATGCCATAAACACTGTAATCATGCCAAAGCGATAAGGTAATAGTTGGACCAATCCAACAAACAATAGTCTAAGATATAAACGTATAAGGTGGCGTTTGATAAAACTGAAAATTAAGTGCTGAAAATTAAGTGCTGAATTTTAAGTGCTGAAAATAATAATTGCTGATTTTTATAAGTGCTGAATTAAATAAGTCTGTTTGATAACTGCAAGTTTGTAATTACTGAATATTAATGAAATTATTATATTTACATTTTAAACCTTTAAAGATTAACTATTTTAAAAATAAATTATTAAATATAAATTAAATATTATTTAAATAATATATAAAAATTTATTATGAATAACATGTATCATAAATAAAAATATTAAATTTTAGTTGCATAGGTTGATAATTAGTTCTTAAAAATTATAACAATGCTCCCCTTTAACTTGAAAATTAGCCCTTAATATAAAATAGTAGTTTTTAGAATTTTAAAAAATCGTTTAAATATGATAATCTTCAAATTTGGCGAATCTCATGTAATCGAGTGTCGATACCATCAAACTTTCACCTTTTAGGCGGGTGCTAGGATTTCTCCCATAAAAGTAGATTATGTACGACTTGTATCCATAATTGTTATGTTGGAGTTCGGTTTCATCAATTACCAACAAAAATGCAAATAATATTAAAAAGCGGAAATATTAAATAAATGACATATAGATTATAAAAAGAAAAGCAAAGATAGAAAATAAAATATTTCCAATAAAAAATATAGTACTTCGCAATTTTAAGTGTTAATCTAAATATAATACACTCATTGTGATATTAAAAAAAATGTGAGATAAAATATTTTTATTTGTGAATAATAATTGAAAATTATAAGGATATAAAATTTATTCAATAATAAAACTAATATTTAACAACTTGATGTTTTCAGTAAAAAAAATAAGTCAAAATTTTTGACTTATTATTTTAAATGGTTTTTGGCTTAACTGAATAAGTTAAGTTGAACCTTTTTGAGTTATCAAACCAACTTAAAACAATTAAGTGCTTAATATATTAATTTAAGTAATAAGTTGAGTTATCAAACACCCCCTAAGACTAAGACATAAATACCAATCCTACTACTGCGGTCTAAGAGTTCAAAAATAGTTCGACTCATTTATTCTGAAATAAAATAAAGAACCTCCGAGAATGAAGAAACGGAGATCGACCAAACGCTCAAATCATAAACCTGGAAAATTTGGGAAAACAACGGGGTCAGATTTACTGAGTAGAGTTTATATAACCATTTACATTTATTAAGTTAAAAACCTTTAAAACGTTTAATAAAACATTTTCATTATGGATTATCAATGAAACCCTAAACCACAATTCTAAATCCATTGTCGTGTCGGTGAGACGTATCTCAATAACCGATCCCCGACTATCACTTAATAAATAGTGAGCCCAGGAGACGTATCTTCCACCGGTGCCCTCACTAAGGTGAGACGTATCTCAAACCTACCTCAATACCATAATCATTACCGGTGCGCACGCAGTCCCGATGATGCCCATCGAGTAGCACGTTCCAAATCAAATCCACAATGCCGAAAACAGTTCAAAAGCTGTTTATACATATATATATATACAAAATAATACATTTGCTTAATAAAGAGGTAAATAGAGATATAAACTCACTGCTTGCTATTCCACGTGAAACTTGACAAGCAATCTAACTCTGGTTCGCCTCTGAAGTACGAACAGTCGACGGGTCTAAATAAAATATTAAAATTATAATTAAAATCAGACCCTAACTCTAAAGAGTACTAGACACCACATAGGACTAGCACAACGCAAAACCAAGTCACATTTAATAAACACTTATATTAAATGCATTCCAAATATAACCCAAGTTATGAGGTACAGATCATATAAACATATTTAAAATGGTACATAGAATAATTAAATAAATCCGAGTTAAAATCCATATTAGTGAGTCAGCCGAGTTATTAAAACTACCAAGCTTCTTCCCACTTATTGGGCGACCAAAGTCTAACCCGGTCCAAAAGTTTATTAAATTTATAAACCCGAGTTTATAAATTAAAATACTTGATAAATTAATTATCTATTTTTAAAATAGAATTCGATAACTTCAAATCCAAGTAACCCAAGTTACAATTAAAACTTACCATTTTAAGTTTATAAAAGTTTAGGGGCTAAACTGTACTTTAGCCAAATTGGCATATCAATCAAAATTGAATATAATTACTAGAGTAATTATATTAATTAGGTTATAAAATATTTATCGTTTTCAAATTGCCCAATTATAAATTAAAACGAAATCAAGGTTATTATCACAATAATGACAATAGCTAGAAACAATCTTGAGGGATTCAATTGCTTAAAACAATAAACAATATGGATTCAAATAGTTAAAGCAATTTTAACCCGTGACTTAATAATACCTTTAGCCATCTCCTACATACAAAACCATAATTAACCAAACAATCATCACTGCCATATATTTCAATTCAAGCACCATGAATTCAATATTAAAATAAGAACCCATTAACAGTAGCAAATCAATTCCATATAACTCTATTTATGGAGAAATCAACTAAGGCAACCAAAATATGAAATCATAACCACATGTTCATACCGTGAACTGAAACAGCATATTCATGGCCAAAGGAGAAATCCTTTTTTCTTCTAAAACCACAATAAATCTCACTTAATAATCAACCTAATTTATATAAACCAACAACAGAACACAACAACTCATTGACATCAACTATAAGAACAAACTCAGGCATAGTCTATGTCGGATCGACATCGAAACGAATCAAACAATGAGTTTAAAGACAACACCAGACAAACCGGTTATCAAATAACAAAACATGAGATTATAGTCATCAATACGACAAGAATCATAACAATAACAATGGCCAAGAATTCGGCAGTAGACATGTTAATCAAGAACAGTGAATATCAAACCCAAAACGATAAACTTGCGGCGATTGAAACGGGATTGATTACGTACCGTTTTGCAAAACCGAGATAGGGAATTGAAGAGGCGTGTGTCTACAATCTCATCGACAAAACGAAACTGGATTTGATCAAGAAACGAAGAAGAACGAATCAATTTACGGAACGCCGTTTATAAGCTTAAACCAAAAACAATGAAACAGGGAAACTCACCGAGCTTGAGTTCAATGGAGTTGGAATGAAGAATGAGGATTGATGAAGTTTATGGTCTCTGAGTTTGAAAAGAAAAAAAAGGGTGGCAGATGAGTTTGATTCAATGATGGAAGTTTAGGTTAGAAAAAGAGTCGTAACAGAAGCATATATATGCAAAAGGAAGAAGAAGATTTCATGTTGCATAATAAACCTGATTCATTTTTTATAAATTGCATGGGCTTTCCTTTGTTGATTATTGCATGGGCTTTTCATGTTGATTAATGCATGGGCTTTTCATGTTGATTAATGCATGGCTTTTCATTTTACTTATTGCATGGGCTAAGTTTATATTTAACCATGGATCAATTTATTAATGCATCATAGACCTAAGAAACTCATGGATATTATTTAATTTAATAATAATAATAATAATAAATTGCATAAATCTCGAGGAATGCAAATATAATAAAGAGAAAAAATACGGGATATTACAGATTCGTCCAAGAACCAGATCTATGGAATATTTTTTCTATTTGGATACAAACTTTAACTTACATTCAAGAAATATATTCATGAATAAGACTTTTATTTTAATAGGAAATCTCTTTCTTATTCAATATGAAATCCTACTAAAAAGAAATCGCTTTCTTGTTCAAAGTATTCAAGATCTTCACTCAACTACTAAATAAAGAGTCCAAGGTAATGCCTAAAAACACAATTACATTCATATACTCAAAACGCTGCTCAAGCCTAAACTGACTTAAGTATCAGATAGTTAATCGGACCACCACCGTCCGATTAGCTTCTACCCTATTTTGCAGATTGATTACCGGATCAGAAGACAGACTCCATCACTTATTATTGATATGTGTATTATTTTGATATTTTTTTCTCTCTTACGTTAAATTAATCATTGAACTATAAATCTCTTTCTTTCAACATAAAGAATTGAGTTATTTCAACAAATTATTAAATGCGATAAGTAACTTTAAAAAGGAAAACTATTGATAATATATTATTAATAATAACTTTACAAAATAATAGCTTTTATAATATGAAAGTTCAACTAATTTTATAAATAGAAAATTGATGATAAAAAATAGAAGCTATACAAATATTTTAACAAACATTAATAATCGGATATTTTCATAAATTTTCACTGTTTCTTTGTAGTAATATTTCATTAATAATAGGGGTAATAACAAAACCAATTGTGGCGTTTCATCTTTTTAGAAATTTAAATTTAATGTTCAAAACGTTACGAAACAAATACCAACTTTTTCAATTTTTATATTTTGTAGCATCATCCCGAATTCCGGTCATTTTGTCCCTTTTTAGGCTACAGAGTGCAAAAATGTGAAAATTTAAAATTTTATTTATAAAATTTTAAAATATTGAAATTTAATATACTAATAATATAGCTGCCATATATGCAAAAAAAAAAGCTGGAAAACTGTTTGGCCTATAAAATGTAAAAATTGAAAAGGTTAAGATTTGTTTTGTAATTTTCTAAACGTTAGACTTAAATCGCAAAATAAAATAAAATGAAACATTAGAATTTGTTTTTCTAATACCACTTAATAATAAATTAATAACTTCTATAATATGAAAAATAAATTAATATAATATAATCTATTTTATTTTATGTTTATATTAAAAAGCGGACGTATTATCAATAAAGATCGTCTATATCTATCTATTTATATACTTATATAATTGACACAGTTAAAATAGTTCTCTCACGAGTTTTCGCTTTTTTAAAACTATTTATTTTAATATTATTATTTTATATTAACTTCTAATTTCTATACATCATAGTGTTCTAATATATATTAACTTTTTATTTCTATAAATCATTAAATTTATTGAATATTAATCTATTCAAAAAAATTAACCTAAAATATTAACAAACTCATATTTTATATAAGATATTTATTTAATTTTTATTATTCTAATATTTTATTATATTATATTTTATTTTTATTTAATGTAATAATTATTATTTAAAAAAATATTTATATTAAAGATAGTCAATATTTTTAAATAATTTATTACTAATATTAAAATAGATTTTAATTTTATTAATTTGCATATGAATCTTTTTCATATTTTTTACATATGTTTTTAATAAATGTATTATTTAAATAAATATTAATTTAATTCCGCATAAATACGCAGAGCTTACGACTAGTTAAACTCATATATTGTGGAGTATTAAAGTCACATGTCTTAAAAAAAAATTTTGAGAGAAAGTCACATGTCTTAAAGTTAATAGTTAGTTAATGCATTCTTAATTTGTGTGTGTCATAACATCAATCTTAAAGGAAATGGGAAAATAATAGATTATGCTAATAATTCGATTTTTTTATTTATACCTTAATAATTTATGTTAGACTTATTAATAACCACCTGTTATATATATAACTAGTACATTCACCCTCGCGTTGCTTCGGGAATTTTAGAAAGGCAATAGCATTTCTAATAAAAATGCAAAAACAAATTGAAATAATAAAAAATGCTAATAAAAAAAATGTAAAAATAATCAAAATATAACTATAACCAAGTTTCGAGAATATTCCCATTCATAGGTCCGAAATTCATATAATATACGTGGTATTAAATTTGAATCCAGTTGAAATGCCTTTCTATAAATAGCCAAACATTGAAATGCGTTAATTACAATAAACAAACATAATTATATTAGCATAATAAAAGTATACATAATAAAAGTATACTTAAGGTAATTATCTGGTCGAGTTTCATTGGGATGATTAAATTGATAAAATTATAGGAAAACAAATATATTTATTTTTTTAATTTCTTTTTTAATGTTTGTAAAATAAACTTTTCTTAATAGGCATTTTATTCGTTTTTATACAATACATTATAAGAGTACACAAAAAAATAGTCAAATTAACTTTAATGTAATCAATTATGGTTAATTGTACATAATTATATTATTTATGTCACCATTTCGCTTACAGTTTTTTTTTTTATGTTTCAAGATTATAAAATTACTTTGGCTGATAATAGTAAAGTTCAAATATATTTTTTTGAGGGTAAAAATATTTTATTTAGTATTTTGACATTTTTAGAATAATTTTTTTTTCAACTGAACTATCATGCTAATGGTTTTGATAATGTGGTTATAGTAAAGTAAATGGAGGAAGTATATTGAAGATATTTCTTTATGAGAAAATTACAAAACAAATCCAAAAAAAAGGAAAAATAACAAAAAAAAAAGATTAAAAAACAAATTACATTTAATATCTAAAAAAATTATAAAAATATGAAATAGGTTTTCACTTTTCACGTACTGTATCAGATATATATTGGTACTAGCATTTCGCCACGTGCTACGCACGTGAGCGACATTCATATGACCCGTTATATATATTAAATATTATTTAAATGATTACATGTAGTATTTTTTATTTAAATATATTACCTTTTATTTAAAATAAAATTATAGCTTGTGAAATTGTATTTATATGACCCGTTAGATTACCGTTAGTTAATTTGCATAATTTAATTTTTAAACTTAATATTTTAATTTATTAGTTCTCAAATAAAATTTATTTTTATTTGAATTTTATAGTTTTTTTAAAATATTTTTTATAGGATCATAAATAATTTAAATTTTATGCTCTAAGTTTTACAAACCCTTATTATATTATTAATTATAATGAAGGTTTAATATTTTTTTCATAGTAAATATACAAATTCTGCTATCTTTTTAAATTTTTTGACATTGTGCTATGCACATGAATGATATTTATATAACCCGTTAAATATTTTAACCATTGAAGTACTATTATTATAAATCATACTTTATTCATTTATGTTAAA
Organism: Mercurialis annua; assembly: GCF_937616625.2. Taxonomy (NCBI): domain Eukaryota; kingdom Viridiplantae; phylum Streptophyta; class Magnoliopsida; order Malpighiales; family Euphorbiaceae; genus Mercurialis; species Mercurialis annua. The sequence goes on along the minus strand of NC_065570.1, from coordinate 47,126,143 downwards.
TATTTTAGATCGATATAAAACTATTATTAAGAAACTGCAGATAATGATTTTTTTTCTTATTTGTTTTGATTAATTTATAGATATAACCAACTTTACTTGAATTAATAATTTTCATGATATCAAACTTAAGTCGTTATTATATGAAATATTAATTAGATTATTAAATTTTACTTTCTAGTTTTTAATAGATTATTTTTATTTTAAATTAAAATTATAGCACATAAATCATGTTTATATGATCTATTATATATACATACACATATATATTAGTTAAATTGCAAAATATAATATATGATTTTTTTTTTTGCCAAAAGATAGTAATATTGATAGATTGACATATTACAACTTATCGTCGAAGTACACCGTAGATCAAAATAATTAAAATAAAAAACAACTGAAACCCTATATCGATCTACAAAAAGAAACGAAACAAAAATAGAAATTTAAAGATACAAATTTAACAGGTGACTAAAAACAAGATGAATTCCAGTGTGAAGAATTCCCTGGCACCAATCATATCCCATAACTTCTATTAACCACTTGTTTCGCTGCTAAGATACTTCGACCGATGAAAAGAAAACCTTGAATCTTCAAGAACTTGAAGCTGAAGTTTGAACAAACGCTGGAAAGTCTTGAAAGAACCAAGGATATACAAAAACCACGAACAAAACACACCAAAACTCCAAAGAACGGAGTAATTTATTCAAACAAACAACAAAACATTGAAAGAAACGAGATAAGAGACGATGATATGCGGCTAAAAGTCGAAGATCACCGTCCCCTGCGCTCGAAATTGAAGAAAAACGGATTTTCTCTCTCTAGAATACTTTTTCTCTCTCTAGACACCGCTTCACGGCCAATAAATATAATATATGATCAAATAATGAAATTTGTTAGTATGCACATATTGATTCGGCACAACGCACAAAAATCTATGAGAAAGTATTAGAATGACATAGCTCTAACCAAATTATTCTAACCTAATGCCTTGTATTTTTTATTATAAATTAAACTCTTAACTCATTTACGTTTTTATATTACAATAAGACTCCTATTTAGTTTCATGTCTCCTTATTGAATTAGACTTATATTTATATGATATGTAGTTAAAATATCCTTATTGTCGAATTTCAAATTTAATATCCTTACTAAAATTAAATTTTTAAATTAACATACAAGCACAGTTGTGTAGAACAACTTATATGCATCCTTATCTAAATTTTGTTTTCTAGTAGTAATTAAACTCCTAATTAATTGATTATAATATTTTATTATTAATTTTATCTTTTAATATTAGTTATACCCTTAATGAACACTAATATCGTAATTTTGCCTAGCATTTGGCCACGTGCTACGCACGTGAGCAATATTTACCTGACCCGTTTTATTTATTAAATATTAACTAAATTAATTAAAATCATAGCACATGAGTGATTTTATATGACCCGTTATATATATTGAATATAATATTTAGTTTTCAATTAATTTTCGTGAATATATATATATATTAAATAAGTTGATATATGTTTATAATATTATTTTAGTTATTAAATTAAATTTTTAATTTTTAATTATAGCATGTGAATGATGTTATATCCCGTTATATGTAAATATTAATTAAATATTAAATTTTTAATTTTAAATATTTTGAATTATATTTTCAGTTTGATATAATTTTTGAACTACATACTTAATATTTTAATATCTTAATTTTGAAACCCCTCTGGATTATAGAATAGAAAAACATCCTTTCTGTACTAAATTTTTTGATTGAAGCCATTTCTAATATATTTATAAGATTGCTATGTACGCATTTGATTAATATCATATGAGCCGGACTACATGATTTAAGATAGACTTAAATATGACTTGCATTGCATTACATATGTTAATCAAACTCTTATATTTCCAATTGTTTATGGTTTCTACGCAAAAAAAAAGGATCCTAACCTATATACAATTCTATTTGTACAGTCAATTCTTATTTTTATATTAAAATTGATTTTTTTGTTAGAATCAAATTTATACTTGATTACTGTTTACCTTATTAATTATACCCTTAATAAACCCTATTACCGTAATTTTACTTGTCCCCCCCCCTTCCCACATATAAGATAGTTATAGATAGATTATAGATAGATAGATAGATTATATCACACATGTATATGAAAAATATATATTTTTATAGTAAAAAAATGTAAATTATGTAAATTTTTTAAATGTTTAAATAAAATTAAAATGTTTTGATTAAAATGTATTTTTAAATAATTTTTTAAAATAATTTTATAATTTTTTTATAGGCCTGTCATTCGGGCCAGCATAGCAAGGTCTGTTTATCGGTAATTCAACATGTAAAGCCCACCCAATACCAAAAGCAACATCCAATATGAACGCTAACTAAATTTTGTATACCAAAAAGCTTATCATTTTGTCTTCTTTCCAACACAGCCATCATGAAATTTTCTCAACTCAAAAACTCGAAGGCTAACTAATTATGTTAAATTTTTATGCCTAAACCCGTTGCAGCTTTCGTCTTCCTCGCGGAAAAAAATAATCTTTCTTTCATTAAATTTGAGACTTTTGTAACATATTCAGACACATGCATAGTGCAAGATTGAAGAATTAGGCAGAGATCCAAAATAAGAGCTTTTCTTTTCCAAAAGGCTCAAATTTCTCGTAACTTGTTTCCATTTTGTTTTGTTACATCCGAATTGAGCTAGTTACCGCCAACTATAACTTCCCACTCATACCTTACTGCTTCTCATACCTTTCTTGCCTATCTGTCCTCTCATCCTATTCTTGTTGTTCTTATTACCTCCATCACAATGGAAGTTATCCATACTGACTAATGATGGAGATAGAAGCAAACAAAGCAACAGGAGCGGCGTTGAGTACTCTGAGCGAGACCATCTGGAGAGAAAAAAACCAACAGAGAAGTGGTCGGTGATGTCTCTGCAAGGCTCACATGGAAGGATCTGACTGTGATGGTCACCCTCAGCAACGGAGAGACGCAGAATGTTTTGGAGGGGCTCACCGGCTACGCAAATGTTTTTGATTTAATGGAAAAAAAGCTGTATTCGATAAAGTGGGCTCTGTGTCTTTTTTAAACTTTAATTATATGGTATTTATCAAGGGCATAACTGGAAGAGGATTATTAGAATTGTGCATGGAGAGCTTCCACATAAGCCAAGACTTTCTTAAAAAGTTACCGAAAATCGTGGATAGAAAGCCTCCTTATATTAGTCAATACTTCTTCAATAAGTTACCAACATGCGCAAATAATCACAACCACATCTTTGTTGAGAAGTTTTACATATGTGCTCTACACGTGATCTACTACTAACGGCGTTAAAAGAGAGGTTAAAACACTGTTGAATGTACAGTACTTCTCTTTTATAAGTTAGATATAGATTTTATATAATAATTTTATATTTATAAAATAAAAATATCTGATTACTTTTCTGCAACATATTCTCTAAACATAAATATATAAAATTCATTTTAACAAAAGGTGAAAGTCACACACACGTACCAAATTTTCAAAAAATAAAATAAAATTACCAAGGATCTAATGTGAAATTGTCTAATTTTCTTTTACATTAACCAGATAAACCAAGATAAATAGAAGTGGCAACACCGAGCGCGTATACACCAACCGCCGCCCCAACCAAACTCACACCAGACCGAGTAAGAGCACCCATCCCAACAATTCCCGCCGCTCCGATCGGCACTCTCGCTAAAATCGCCTTCCCAGCATTACCCACCACGGCCTCCGTATACAACACAACCGCCCACTCCTTAAACACTTCCTTCCCCAAAATCAACTCCTCATCCTCTTTAAATTTCTTGTTGTTCTTTTGCTGGCGAGTCACGACGATTCCAAGAGCAGAATCAATTTGAGACCGAGTTGGAGGAGACGGGACCCACTTGAGGAGTAGCGGGTAATTGTGGGAAGTGGAGATGGCGGTGTGAATTTGATCAGAGGCGGTCGGGAGTTGATATGGCAAGACTCCTTGGAAAGCGTGTTGTGTTAGGGAGAGACAGTACGTGTAGGCTGAGTCGCAAGCTGAGTTGAACTCGGCCGAGTTGTCGAGTGTGGTTTTCACTCTTTTGGATGCCGATATCCCCATTTAGGTCTGATGCTATCGTGTCTCGTTTGCTCGCTTCTCAATAGATGAAAGACGGAACCAAACGACGACGTACTGGATATTTTTAAAATCCGTCTGACCTATAATAAACGGCGACGTGTCCAGATACTTAAAAATTCTGCCCAAGTTAAACAAAACGACGTCTTGGGATATTGAAAAATTCGGCCTAACCTGAAACAAAACGACGTTGGTTAATGTCTGTACTCGCAAAACGATGTCGTATGTAAGGATATATTATAGACAGCGCCTCATTTTCACTCGATTAAAACGACGTATAGTCTTCAATTTCTTTTCCGTAAAAATGCAAGGGAGGTAGATTTAATTGAAAAAAAAAAAGAGAAATGGAGGGAAGATGGAGAAAATGGATGATGATAATGGCGATTCATGGAATTGGAATAATAATATTTACAAGAGGATTTCTATTGACAAGAACTGAGCTTCCTTATTACAGTCACTGCTCTGATGTATCTCAGTCTCCTTGCTTTTCACCATCCGTTAACTTTATCGATCGACGGCAACAGCAGCAGTGTTGGACTAAACCTGCTGTCGATCGTCTCATCATTATTGTTCTTGATGCTCTCAGGTACTTTTTAGAATCATTTGTTTACTCTTAAATTTTATTTTTATAAACTTTGACTCTATTTCAATTTTATGTGTTGCTTTTCAGGTTTGATTTTGTCGCTCCTAGCTCTTTTTTTCCAGGTTACCTCTCTTTTCATTTAATTCTTTCATACAGTGTTTTTTTAAAAATATTTAGAAGAAAATGCGTCAATTGAATTCTACTTGGCTACAAATTTAGATTTTTTTTTTTTATCATAGTTGCCCGAGCTCCATTCTTTCAGAGTCAAAACCATTTAATTTGAAATTCACTGAATAAATGAATTAATCATGCCACAAGTGATAAACATTCCTTATGATGTAATTTTGAAGAAAGAACAAAAATTTAAAGGATTGAGTTGTATCAACTATAAGATTTCCGAATATTAATATTTGACTATTCTAGAATTCGATTCTACTCGATTCTTGCATTTACAAGCACATTCATTCTTATGCAAGTTTTTCTGCTAATTCATTATGTTAGTACTAATATCAAAATGATTTTATTTTTTCATTTCATACAGAGAAGAAGCCGTGGATGGATAAACTGTCTGTATTGCAGAAAATGGCATTTAAAGAAGGTTCCTCTGCTAGGATTTTCAAAGCTATTGCAGACCCGCCTACAACAAGTCTTCAACGTTTAAAGGTCTCATTATATTCAGTTTAAAAAAAAAATTCATTAATTGAATGAGGCCTTAATTTTCTTAACTTCTGTTAAATGATCAAATCATCGAAACAAACGTGGTTCCTTTTATTTTCAGGGCTTGACTACTGGAGGACTCCCAACTTTTATTGATGTCGGAAACAGCTTCGGGGCACCTGCAATTATTGAAGATAACTTCATACATCAGGTTTAGCTCTAACTTTTGTTCCCACTTATGTAGAGTATGGTCATGAATATTTTTATAGGTTTTTGAACTTTTTCTGAACTGTAAAGTTATATAATTCTCATGAGCAATCTCACTTGCAGTTGGTTATAAATGGGAAGCGTACGTTGATGATGGGTGATGATACATGGGTTCAGTTGTTTCCTCATCATTTTAACAAGTCTTTTCCCTACCCATCTTTCAATGTTAAAGATCTCCACACAGTATGTTGTTTTACCGTATTCTTTTATGCACCTTTTACAGATATTATTTTTCTAATATGTTTCATAATTGATACTCTTTTTTAATGGAATTCTAATTTTCCAGGTAGATAATGGATGCATTGATCATTTATTTCCATCCATATCTCAAGATGACTGGGATGTTCTAATTGCTCATTTTCTTGGTGTGGTAAGATGAGGTGTCTTACAATTTCACGTTTCCAGTATGTGTGTATGTCATGTAAATTGATTATTTATTTCTATTATTTTATTCGCTATGAGTAGATTTAAATATGCTACAAGTATTCATTGTTATGTTTTTGGATTAACCTCTGTATGTCTTCTTGCTTTTCAAGAACAATTATTAATATTGTATATCTTAACAAATTAACAACAATTTACCAGTTTCATGATAGGTATCTGTAAGTGTTGTACTCTATTTCCAAGACCTTTATGAAATTGCCGGTCTATCCAAAGTCATCATTAAAAAATTCTGTTACTTATTTAAATCACAAAAAACAATATCTCAGTCAAGTTTTGTACTCATCTAATATAGAGAAAACATTTGCCTTGAGTTATTGTTCTTCTTAGTTTACATTTTAAAAACTGGTAATTGTGTAAGAAAACTGAACCCTTTTGATCAATGTGATACAGGATCATGCTGGGCATATATTTGGTGTTGATTCTGTGCCAATGATAGAAAAGTTGGAGCAGTACAATCTCATTCTTGAGGTAGTTTCCCATTTATTCAGATTAAATTTTCAAATTTGAGTTCGAGTTCGAATGGGCTTAAATTCTCAAGTTCGAGTTTGAATGAACTTAAATTTTCAAGCTTGGTTTCGAGCTCAAACGATATCCTGAGCTACTCAAGCTTGACTCGAGTTTAATAAATAACAAAAATAATTGTTCAAAAATTATCATATTCGATGTATTCTAAATATTTTCTCTATTATGGCTTAATGCCTTAAAACCCGGACCTTTCATCCCCTTTTCAATCTTACCCTGACGTTGAAAATTTGTCAATTTTACCCTATTTTGCGTTTTTTCATTTCAATTGTACCCTGAAGCATAAATTTGACCTTTATTTATTTGACAAAAGTTTTAAAAAAATCTTCACAAATGGTCAATTTATTATAAAAAGTTAATCTAATGCAAAAAGGGTCAATTTATAATTTTTTTTTACCAAATGAAAAGATGTCAATTTTATGCTTTAGGGTACCATTGAAATGAAAAAAATTGCAAAGTAGGGTAAAACTGACTGATTTGCAACGTCAGGGTAGGATTGAAAAGAGGATAAAAGGTCAGGGTTTTTTAAGACATTAGGCCCTCTATTATTTATGAATTTTAATCAATTAAAATGATATAAGTATCTCATTTTAGAAATTTAAAATGTCAATATAACAAAATAAATTATCATTGGAGAGGATTTAAAGTTGCCACTCAACGGCCTTTTTGTCCCATCTCATCCGCTTTTTCCCATATCTTTTACGTGTAAGAGGCTCGTTTATACTTGCGATCCTCACAAGTTTCTATAATTGATACTCGAGTTTGGATCAAATTTTTCGAGTCGATCTTGAGTAATTTGCAAGTAGCCTAATTAGAAAAGAGTCTGAAATTTTAAGTCAAAAATGGGCTAATAATCACCCATGGCACCTCAACTTTAAGGGTACGGGCGCTAAACCCCCTGATGTTTAAAAACGGGCGCTAAACCCCCTGATCTTTGTGGCGGCGCTCACTAAACCCCTTTTGGACGAAATATGACCAAAATACCCCTGGCGCCGTTTTTCCTGGTCAACTGACTTTTTTTTCAAAAAAAAAATAAATAAATAGTGCTGCCACGTCAGCTGCCACGTCACCAAACTACCCTAAAAAATTAAAACACCTAAAATACCCCTAAAACACCCAACCCAATCAAATCAACCCAATAACATCCAACCAAACCACTTTCACCCGAACCACCACCCCACCGCTCTCCGGCCACCACGTCCGACCACCGCCATGGACGAAACATTTTCCGGCCGGTCTGTTCTTCGTGGAAGAACAAATCCGTCGTTCTTCCACGATGACCGGAAAATTTTCCGGTCATCTCGGAGAAGATGACCGGAAAATTTTCCGGCGGTGGTCGGGTGGCGGGTGGGGTGGTGGTTGGGTCGGTTTTTGGGTTGATAGATTGGTTTATATTAAATTGGGTTGGTTTGATTTTTTTTTTTTAAATTAAATTAGGGGTATTTTGGGTTTTTCAAATTTTTAAGATATATTTCTGACGTGTCAGATGATATGACAGTGTCAGAATTTTTTTTAAAAATGTCAGTTGACTGAAAAAACGGCGTCAGGGTTATTTTGGTCATATTTCGTCCAAAAGGGGTTTTGTGAGCTCCGACACAAAGCTTAGGGGGTTTAGCGCCCGTTTTTAAACATCAGGGGGTTTAGCGCCCGTACCCCTAAAGTTGAGGGGCCATGGGTGATTATTAGCCTCAAAAATGGGACCCATAAATGTATATTTCTCCTTCTGTCCCCCGGCTGTATGTTATTGCATAATAAACTGGATAGGCTATTTGAAGATGTAAACTATGCCATCTGGTTTGTTCTAAATGATAATAACCACCACAACAAAACTTTACCTAATATATTTCCGTGGCTGGCTGGCTGCTAAACTTTTGCTTCTGGTTTATGTGATTCTCCACCTTCTTAGCTAGCATTTAAGTGATGGTGGCTGCTCTTGCTCTCTGTTTGCTGCAACAGCAGGCATGTTGGATTGAGGCCACATGTCTGATCTTATTTTCTTCCTTTGTTTTTGGTTCCTTTTGCATCAAATTTTCTACATTCATCTGTAGCAAAACTTCATATTTGACGTGTTTTAATAATTGTGTATGCTATACAAATGCATCTTGAACCAAACTTGAGATACACATTTTGTGATAGAAGCATGAGAATTCAAGCAAAATGATGTCTGATAATATTTAAGTTGTTCCGGAAAGGCCTTTTTTTCATTGGCCGCTCAATTTTGTACATAAATTGCAAATGCTCTGGTGCTCTCTAAGTTTAAAGCATATTGGTGAAGGTTAAAAAGTTATGAACCTAGCCTAAATTAAAGATGGATCAGAATTAACTGTGAAGAAAATAGCAGGGCTGCCCTGGTTAAATAAGAAGTTTTTTTCTAAAGAATATCATTATCTGTGATTGAATGTAAGGATTTTGACTTGGAGTTGATAAATTAACGCTTAAAGAGATCTGATGAATACCATTTAAGGGTCATACATAATATAAAAATGTGTTTAGGTGCACTTTGTCAGGCTGATGTGGTAGAGGTGCATATCCTGTTCATACTGATGTCAGTTAAAACTGCACCTGCTTTGTAGTCCGTGCTACAGCCAATTCATGCTGCTCTTTTTAAAGATTTGCACGACAGCTATAACTTATACCCTTAACCTGGCCCTTATTGATATTATGCTTCAGAAATTAATTGAAGAACTGGAGAGCCAGTCTGGGCCAGGTGGCTTACATGAAAATACTCTTCTTGTCGTAATGGGTGACCATGGGCAAACATTAAATGGTGATCATGGTGGAGGGAGTGCGGAAGAGGTATGTTAGATATCTCACGGCATTAGCAAATTGATTCTTGTTTGTCGTACTTCTTTTAGTTAAGTTATGGACGCTTGATTAATGTTATGCAGGTGGAAACATCAATTTTTGCCATGAGTTTTAAGCAGCCACCATTTTCAATTCCATCTGAACTTGACAGTTCATCTTGTGAACAAGACCTGGTACTGCCAAAGTCATTAGATGCATTTGTTTTCAGTTACTAGCAGCTTCAAATTATATGTTCTCCCACTTCAAATCGCATTGTTAGTTGCTGATTTATGTATTATCTATATTATTAGAGTTAATATTCTGGTTGACCATGTTTCTTCTTCCCAAATGTCTAAAATATCAATTGAAGAAGGCAAGGGTAAGGAAGGAGAACTTAGGTAATAAATGACATGCATGAACATAACATTGCATTTTCAATATGATTATATGATGTCCATATGTAGTAAGCGACTATAGACACTGATTAAACAATGTTTTTGATCCATGATGCAATTGTATTTAGCCCTGTAAATTGTAAGAAAATAGTTGACAGATTGAAAGGATAGCTCCTTGCTAGACAAAGCTCTTATTAGTCTCCTATTTGAATTGCTATCTCCATATTTTGATTTCAGGAGGCAAAGAAGATGTGCACCAGCTCTATTCAACAGGTGAGAACGCTTATAACTCTACTGCATTCACTTACAGTTCCTCTTTATTAGACAAGGTACTTACTCAGATAACTCTCTGCAGCTTGATTTTGCAGTGACAGTGTCAGCTTTACTTGGTGTCTCTTTTCCTTTTGGAAGGTGCCGTGTAAGCATCCTTGAATTATAACTTGTATCGTATTCTATTCATGGTGTTGGAAGGACACTGCCATTTAATTTATCTTTCCTGGCTGCTCTTTCAGCATTGGACGTGTTAATCCTGAGCTGTATGCTTTAGGTTCTGGTACATGGAATTTGGAGGAAACTAAAATAGAGAATTGCAAAAGCCAGTCAAATTTGGAAGACTGGGTACAGAATTATGTCAATGTGCTCTGCATCAATTCTTGGCAGGTATTTTTTCTTAACTGGTCTTTACTTTCTAAAATAAACTTGTAAATGGCATCAGAAATAACTTCATATTTGATATTTGTATAACTCTGGCGCGAATTCTATTAAACAAAATGATATTTATCTTTTCCACTTTTAATTAGTCCTATTGTATTAGTCGGTGGGGTCGTGGGTTGGTATGATGTCTGCCAGTTATGTTACCATTTTATGGACCGAAACTTGGAATAAAGCTGTAATCGTCTGACATATTGAAATAAAAATGGTAGATCAAAGCTAATAGCCTCCCAAGCTAAGGTTAATTGTCGGGGCCTCCATCATTATTCTTTTGATTTGTTTGGTAGGATTTGGATGTAACCACTGGATCCATTTAAATGTGTAATCACTCAAGTTAGCACCCCAGAAAAGTGCTTGATTTATATTTAATATTATGGACAGTTAGCCTGATTAGTTAAATGCTCTCCGGTTTCCACCTGCCATCCATCTTATCCCAATCTTGTAAATTCTTCATGTTCAGGTCAAAAGATACATTGATGTCTATTCAGCTTCATCAATGATTGGATTTTCCTCTGAAGACCTGCTACATCTATCAAACATGTACAATCTGGCAGAAGAGAATTGGTCAAACATGAAGGATTTGTTATCATATAAAAATGAAAGCTGCCATTCTATCTTGCCTGGTCTTACAAGGCAAATTGATGCTTATTTTGACTTTCTATCAAATGTTTCAGAATTGGCACGCTCCAAATGGACCGAGTTTAATTTGAAGATGATGGGCATAGGTCTAGGGGTTATGTTAATGTCACTTTTAATCATGTTTCTTGCTATTCAGCCATCAAATAAGCCATATGCCGTTTTTCTACCTTCCCCTGGAGATTTGAAGATATCCTCAGTATTTGCTTTCTTTATAGTGGCAATACGTGCTTGCAGCCTTTTTTCTAATAGTTTCATTTGTAAGTTCTGATTAGTCTCATGCTTCCAAGAATGCTTTCCCTTTTTCTCTTTTTTCACCTAGTCTTGTTGACATTCCATTTTTCTGAATCTTGAGCAGTGGAAGAAGGAAAGGTAGCAAGTTTTCTGTTAGCCACAACTGGCATTGTCAAGTTACGACACTCAATCTTGAGAAAGAAGATGCTGTTTGAAGTATGTATCTATAACCTTGAAGGTTGATTACCACGAGTTGATTTTGAGATCACTGATAAGAAATTCTAGAATTTGTTGAATTCGGTAGTGCTGATTTTTTCAAGGGATTCATTTGCAGGCTATCATTTTTCTTCTGTTAGTATCCATTCTTAGATTATGCATCGAGGTTGGGCTGTCTAAGCAGGCCACTACTTCTTCATTTATGAGTGCATCTCCCTCGTGGATGCTTGGTATTGCTCCAGGCCATCCAATATGGATGTATTTGTCTGAATTTGCTCCACTTCTTGCTATAATCTTATTAGCGGGGTTACTGTATAGAACCACTTGTAGCAGCTACTGTTTGGGAGTTTGGAAGTATGTAATTGTGGGAACTGTTTCAAGTTATATACTTATAGCGGTTCACTGGGGATCTGAAAGTAGCATACCCATTCTGGCCCTGTTACTTCAGGGAGTTGGAAAAAGTTACATTCCCAGATTAGTCTATGCTATAGGTCTGGGTCAACTTACGTTAGTGGCATTTGGTTCAGTTTTTACTGAAGAAAAATCTTTAGATGGAAAATGGAGCCCGATAATGAAAACAGTGGCCATTTTATCTGCTTGGAGTTCAACAATCATTCTTCTGTCAGGAAAGCAAGGTTCTTTGGTTGCACTGGCATCCATAATTGGAGGTAATTATTTGTTGTTATAGCTTTAGTCTTCTATTACATCACATCTTTGAGTTTCAATTTTCAATTTGATCTTCTGTGGCTATGAAATTTATTTGTTTTATTAATCCAGCTTAGGTAGCTCTTCTCTGTTATTTCTTTGGTGACAGTATCATTAACTGCTCAGTGCTCATCCTTTAAAAGGATTTGTCCATGTGTATAAGAGCTTCTCTTTATCAGGGTATTGCATAGCAAAGCTGCAGCTCGTGGAAGACGATGCCTATAGTAACATTGCTACAAAATTGAATTTCAGTCCTCTTGCTGTAACACAATGGAATCTGCTAGCTGTATGTCTATTTTTCGCCACAGGTCACTGGTAAGATAAGATGCCTGTTATTGACATTAATGTTTGCATATTTGCTGGGACTATTTGCAGTCTACTTTAGTTTACTTAATCACTATTTGCTGGGACTGTTTATAGTCTACTTTGATAGTGAATTCAGATGAACTGTCATTCAAAAAAAAAAAAAAACACTACATTAAATGACAGTTCATCTGAATTCACTATTAAAATCATTTAATGTAGTTAATCTTAAAATCAGCAGTTAACAACGTGCATGAAAATGTTCCCTTACCAGAGTTGCAAATTTTCAGGTGTGCTTTTGATGGCCTTCGCTACGGTGCTGCATTTATTGGGTGAGTTTAATTATGTGCATGCAAGCACATGTTTTTGCATTATTCGTGAATTTTGTTTACTAACCCTCAGAGGTCCCATGAATATGATAGTGGCGCTTGCAAACGGACTAATAATTATTTCCATTCAGGTTTGATGAGTTCATTCTCATTCGTCAAGCTATCCTTCTTACAATCGATACATATGGTTTTTCACTCATTCTTCCTATATTTGGGCTCCCATTGCTCGCTATACACCATTCTTTTTCGGGTCAGACCAATTACAGGAACAATTCAGTTTTCTCACAGTTATATCAGGTGCGTGTTACTTCTTTTCGGGTATCATGGTTCAACAACGAGTTGGTTGATTTTTTAATTGTTCGGTGCACTGATGGATCATACTCTAATTTTCAGATGTATATGATGTTTGGACTCATTACAGCAACCACAGTTACAGCCACTATTATATGTGTCACCATTCAAAGGCGGCATCTAATGGTACCGATAGGAAATTATTAATTCTTTTATATATTTTGACACGCACTGCTATTTTCTTACTTCTCTCTCCTCTTATAGGTGTGGGGTTTATTTGCTCCGAAATTTGTCTTTGATGTGGTCAGTCTTCTGCTCACGGATCTCTTAATTTTCTTTGCTTTGCTATTTTATCCTAGCCGAGCACAAAATGATAGCCAGAAGAGAATTTGACATACAATGTTCGCTGCCGATGACAGTAGAACATGATTTTGAACAGAAACCTAATTCATTTGTTGGTCGTTGAATCCTTTTTATTAGCTAGATGTTTAACAAGACTGTTTTTTCCAAATTTAGAAAATGTTTACTAAATTCATTTTTTTGTTGAAATAGCCAAGATGGAAAGAATGTTAGACAACAGACCCTTTGAAAATTTTGGTACTTTTGTAGTTTTGTTATACATACATGTTAGAAAGAAGGAAAAAAAAAACGTTTTTTTTCCTGAATAAATGAGGAAAACAACTTTAATTTATTTGTGTTAGCTTGCAACTAATTTTTTATTTGCATTTACTTGTAACTAAAGTTGAAATAATTATTGGTTGATTAGTTCGCAAATTTGGTCAATTATCTTGGAACCAACTACAGTTATAATCAAACCAATTGATTTAAATTAATAAGACCAACCATCCATTGATAACAACCCTATGTTATTTTCACTATATATTGACATGAGTTTCGTGCAACTTCAATAAGCATCTGCATAAACTCAAACATATATAATTTAAAATAAATTTTCTCTAAATAAAGAAAAAAAATGGGTTGCAACAACACATTGGTTATATGGATTGCGGCGATGTTAATGATTGTGATGATGAATGGAGTTACCGTTGAAGGTATATGCAACACGAGTATACCATTAATGAGCGAATGCTTCTCCGCCGTTGATGGAGATCCTAGCACGCAATGTTGCCTTAACATTCAAGACGCCGACTTGCAATGTCTTTGTAAATATAAATTTATGCTGTCATTTTATACTATTGATCTTCAAAAGGCTATGCAAATTCCTACCAAATGTGGCCAGAGCAATCCATGTACATGATGCAACTTTGTGAATTTTAAGCTTGTTTGAAGAATTTTTTTCATTCATTCTCAATTTCTATTTATTAAATATTGTTGAGGCTTTGTTTAATGTTGAAAAATCTCATATTTAAATGTATTTCTTGTGTACTGTAATAATGAAATCAATTAATTTTTTTTTATTCACTGGTTTTGATACATTATTATATATTTCACACATTGTCCGTCAATACAGCAATCTGTAAGTAATAATTTCGTTTATTAAATATAGCATAAAGCAATGATACTATGATAGTGACAAGAAGGGAAAAGCTTGATGAGTAAAAAGATATGGCTAACGCATAATTGGTTTGTCGCACGAATGACATAGCGCAACGGTTGCGTGCAATAATTTTTCTTAAGTTAAAATTTATATTAGATTTTTGTTTTTTTTAACAAGCCATGTGGTACTGATTTGCATTTATTTTACAATAAATCAGCTGGCACATAGTTATTTACTGACTGTGTTTGTAAAATATTGATGTAAAGAATTTAATATCATTAGAGTGACAATTAACAAAGATATTTTAGTCTTTTTAAAATTTAATAGAACAAAAAAATGAATGTTAATATTGTTTTTTAAGGTATTAGAATATCAAGTACCCCCTTCGTCCCTTCCTATGTTCAAGGTCCTAATTTATATACACAACTTTTTTATTTTTAGCAAATAACTTTAAAATTAAAAGTCTTATTTTTTTTTTAAATATGTATAATTATTTCAAAATAAACTAATTATTTCACATATTTTTTTCTAAAAAGTATTATTTCATATTTCAGTAAAAAATAAATATTTTGTCAAAAAAAATATATATAAAAAAATATATTTTTATTGTCAATAGTAAGAGCTTATACCATTTCAACTATAACTTATCGGTAAAATAAATTGAATTATTCAACTTATCTGATATAAAATGCATTAATAAAGGGACTAGTCACTAAAGTGCCATTTCCGATAATTTTTTTTGAAAGTACTACTAGTAAATCTAGTAAATATAAAAAGATAAAAATTAGAAAAATAAAGATACAAAAATTTATTTGAACAAACCTGATACTTTTTTTAAATGATTTTGTGTTTATTTAAAGTTTAAACAATTTATCATTTTGAAACGGATGGAGTATTTCTTGAAAAGAAATTGTAATGAAAACATATTCTCATTATATAACTTTCTTAATCTGAGTGCCAAATCAAAAATTTCATTCCAAAAAATGCAACCAAACACTCCCAAACATTCTCCCAAGCATTAAAACATTTTCACCACTTATCATATACTTTTTGGTACCAGCCAAGCTTTTCTCTGCTCTACTGTCCAGATAATGCCATTCATATTCATACATACTCTGAATACTTGTTTGCAGAATAGAAATACAGTTGTCAAATGTCTCGAGTGAACAAGTTATAAGAAAACAGTTCATACCGAAACTTTTCAGTTAAACATGTTCATCAATTCGATCAACTGACAAACTAACCTGTTTGTACCATCAATCGACTAGGAGTGTTTGATAATTCAGACCAAAATGCGCCTAACGAGAACTGGCCGCTTGATGACACCTCTGTCTTCAAAATTTGATGAGAGTTATCAACCTTGACATCACAATCGTCAAACAAGATTTATCGATGGCCCTCTTGCCTACAAAAGTAGAACTAAAGTGAGAAATTTTGTAGGAGCCAAATTCAACAGAAACACAGAAAAGAAAAAAGAATTCTTATTTGAAGCAATTTGATGAACTTTTAAAAATGAGAAGTGTATTTTGGATAGATATATTGCATTATAGGCCATAGAAGTTCTCAACCTCTCATTAGGTTACAATTTGTTCGAGAAATTATAATTTGCTCCAGTTGCGTTATTGACGCTTCATTACATATAGGGTTAATTATTATTACACTAAGTTTAGGTAGATATTACTGTTTTCCTCCGGGATTTACAAAAATCACTATTTTCTAATGTGTAGGTATTAGATAACTGAAACCCTTTTACAAGAGAAGAGAAAATAGCGGTTTTCCAAATTCGGGAGGAAAACAGTAATTCCGACCTAACTTAAAGAGGTGATAGTAATTAACTTTTAAATTTACTAGAGCAACAATGCTAACATCATGTTACATATGATATAAAGTAAATCAAAGATGATAAAGATCTGGTAAAAAAGTAAAAAATGCCATCTTGGCCTACAAAAACGAGACTCTAAATGACATCGGAAGCAAAAACTAGACAGCAGATAAGAGAATGTTTTATTGTACTTCAGTTAAGTCACTAGTCTTATTTCCTACAAATATGAGGAGTAAACTTACAAAACAACTTTCATCAGGAAAATAAATTAAACATTACGTCCTCTTGGACTTCCAAAATGAGTCTTTAAATGAGATGCCTAGCAAAAATAAAATTACAGATCTACTCTGCGACTTAGTAAGAACATGTAGCTCCGCTAAATCCAAAAGTTGTTGATTAGAACCCCCGAATTTTCTATAGCAAACATCATCATAAGTCTTCATCAGTTACTGCTGCTATCTATCAACGAATTTTTGTTTACCTATGGGGATTCATATAAAGGCTAGTGGGAAGATGAATACAACATGCTGAAAATGGAGTACTAAAAGGGCCAAGAGAATGGGAAGAAAGAGGGGACTCAGAGCTAAGGTATTTTTCTGTTGTCTTCCTATTTCACACAAAAATGTCAGTTCAGTTGGAGTTCATTCCGTGGTAAGTTGACAAGATAACCCTATGTTGCACAAAAGTTTTTCAAGCACTACACTTTCAGTTTCATTTTCATTTCCAAAAACGCTTCCAACACTCTACATTTATAACCTATTCTTATAACAAATATCATTTCACCGTTCCCATTTCAGCTTTTCATTTATGTGCAATATAGAGATTAACAGATATATATATAATATATCAACTGAAGATCCCAAGCTTCACAAAAATAAATCCATTCACAAGAAAATACATTAAAATCATCACATAATCAAATTATCCCAGTTTCCAATTTTCATTCACTATTCAGCTGCAGAACATGTAAACAGAAATGAAATCATAAGAATTCAAAAGAAAGAACAACTTACATCCATTTTCCTCTCAATCTCTTCAAGGAATTTCTCAGGATAATCCATATACTCATCACAATCTTTCTTTACAACATCAACAAGCTCACTTCTTCCAGCATCCTCAAGATTCCTAATCAAAATTGCAAATGTCAACTTATCAGGAACACAGCCTGATTCCTTCAATCTTCCATACATTTCCATAGCCTTTTCAACCATACCCACTTTCAAATAAGCTCCAATCATCTCACTAAATGTCCTCGTATCATGCTTCAACCCTTCCTCTTCAAGTTTACAGAAATATCCTTCTGCCATTAAAATCATCTCATTCTTCCCCAACATCTCAAGAATCCCATAATACAATGTTATATCTGGCTTGTACCATATTTCTTTTTGCACATAATCAAACACCTGATAAAACCCTGATACCAATTCAGATTAAAAGCACTTTAATTTGAGTAAAAATTCAAACTTTGACACACTAAAAAGATAAAAAATAGTAAAAATAGAGTACCTTGAGTGCTAAATCTAGTTCATTTTGGTCCTGTAATAATTCAAGAGTGTCAATTAAGTCAGTTTTGAGAAGTCTTGAGAGTTTATTCTCGAATACGTTTTGTAATCTTGAATTTGAGGATTTGGCTAATTTGAGAGACTGAACAGCTTGAATTGCTTCGGATGATAATCTTTTTGACCTCCATAATGGTTTTCTTGGTTTACCTCTGAGGCTACAGGTTATAATTGAAGTGGGATTTTTGAGTTTTTGTGGAATTTGGAAGAGTTTGAGGTGTGGAGGGAATTGGAATTTGAGAGAAGTGGAAGCCATTTTAGAGGTAGATTCCATGGAAGAAGATGGCTCGGTATGTTTATAACCGGTACCCACGGCTAAGGGTGTGCACCTAAAATTAAATTGAATCAAATTGTAAATGACTTAAGTTGTAAGTAACAGGCAATTAATATATAAATTAATTTTATGGAAAAATTAGTCATGAACTTGTATATTATGGACAATTCGCCCCGTTTTAAAAAATTAGCTTAAAATTTTATAGGGCAAATTGTCAATTTAGGGACAAACGATTTACAAGTTTAGGGGGCAAATTGCCAAAATGTGGCTAATTGCCCATTATATGCAAGTTCATGACTAATTTGCCCACAAAATTAATTTATATGTTAATTGCTGATTACTTATAAGTGAGGGGGGCAAATGACTATTTAAGTCAATTGTAAATAGTCCATTTGGTTTATTTATTGTATTTTTTTTAAATTAAATCTGATTTGATTTTTCATTTTTGAAAATTAAAAACTAAAAAAATAAGGCTTAATTACTTAAAAACCACCCACCTTAATTTTTTTTTTCGTTTATACCCTGACCTATAAAAAAATTCATTTATACCCTGACGTATGTGTTTATGTTTCACCTCTACCCGAAGCACTAAATTTACCTCTTTTCAGTTAATTTTTTTTTAAAATAGTCATTCATTTAGAGAAAAATTCATTTCTAATCAAACTCTAATTAGCTTAGGTTAAAAATGAAGAACTATTTTAAACTTTTTTTTAATGAAAAGAGGTTAATTTAGTGCCTCGGGGTAGAGGTGATACATAAATACATACGTCATAATATAAATGAATTTTTTTCTAGGTTAGTGTATAAACGAAAAAAAAGTTCAAGGTGAGTGGTTTTTAAGTAATTAAGCCAAAAAATAATTAAAATGTATGGCTTCCCTCTGGTTCAGGATAGGTTTAGACATTACATCCGTTTTCAGGCAGAATTTGACCGAACCAGTTCCAGAACGATTAGCAGTTCAACCTGGCTCAAGACCACCTGCAACATTAGTAAAGTTGAGTTTCGGTTCGGTTTAAAATTTTCCAACACCGACCATAAACTGTACCGAACCATACTGAGTCAAAAATTTCGGTTCAGTACGGTTAAAATCGAATTTCAGTAATTTTTTTATTTTTATGCTAAAATAATTCAAATATTAAGTAATTAAAATATAACATAGTTTCATATATGTTATTTAAAAATTATTAATTCATATATCAATAATAATTAAAAAATAAAGACAAAACATATAAATAGGAATAGTTATTGGGTACAACCGTTGCGTCATGTCATTCGTACAACAAATCAATCATGCGCTAGCCATGTGGAAAAGTTAATAATAAAAAAATAAATGATGATTAAAAGATTCCCTATCGCAAATCCTCATTGACTTGTTGTAAAAATGACGTGGCGCAACGGTTGCGTGGGATAAACACTCTATAAATAGATATGTATGTGTATTTTATTTTTTTAAAAAAAATATACTTTTTGAGATAATTTTGAAAAATTATATATTTTATATTAAAAGTTCGGTTCATTTAATTTTTTTGGTTTTTTAATTTTTAAAATATGCAAATCAAATCAAACCAAACTGAACACCAAATTATATCTAAAATAAAAACCAAACTTAACCCCAAGGCGTATATGAGTTGGTAAGGCGCTCTTCTAGCTTAAGTGAGGCCGCGGATTCAAACCGTACTCATGTATGCGGCCGTTTAAAACTTGGGGCCAGAGTTTGCCTCCCGCAAGAGAGCTACACGGCTCGAGTAGGGATTAGTCTGAATGTGGAAGGCTTAAAGGTGCCGTTTCATAGTTGAAACCCGTTCAGGAAACCTCATGGACCCTGTACCAAAAAAAAAAAAACCAAATCAAATCATTTTCAATGAACAACTGAACCAAACAACGACATTCGGTTCGGTTTAATTCGATTTCGTTCTGGTTCGGTTCTTGCTCTGTCTAAACACTACTACTAGTTAGTACCAAGTTTCTTTATGACAAGTCAGCAATTGAGCTATTAAACTAGCTTCGCTGCTCATAAAAATAGTTTAGTCAAACAAATAAAACGCCACAGAAATGGCGACGGCATCTTCAGGCGTACAAAGGCTTCTTCAAGTCGGGACAAAGATCGTCGCCGTTGGTCGTAACTACGCAGCTCATGCCAAAGAACTCGGCAACGCCGTTCCTAAGGTTAATTTTAATTCTACAATAACACCATTGCTTTTCAATTCGATCGGGATTCAGATCAACTTTTAAACCAATTTTTTTGATCAGGAGCCGGTACTGTTCCTCAAACCGACGTCGTCTTACCTTGAAAATGGCGGCACAATCGAGGTTCCGCATCCACTGGAGTCGCTAGATCATGAAGTGGAGCTGGCCGTGGTGATCGGCCAAAAAGCTCGCGATGTGCCTCAAGCTACTGCCATGGATTATGTTGGAGGTACTTGTTGTTGAGTCACTGGCAATTTAAAAACAAGTTATTTTAACATTTTTTAATCGATTCAGTCTTTTATACGTTTATATATGTTTGAAAATTTAGGTTATGCTCTTGCATTGGATATGACTGCAAGAGAAATCCAGGCTTCTGCCAAGGTAATTTTTTTGTATCTAGGTGCTCATAAAAATAACATTAATGGACTATTTAAAACCGAAAAAATTAGTAAGGACCCCGTAAGATGATACATTCATAGTGCTGTTTAATCAATATGACAACGCATTGTAATTCTTCATAATCTAATATGCAAGTTATCTATTTTTTGGATTAATACTTTTGTTTTACCTTTTCTACTATTTTATCAGTCTGCAGGGCTTCCATGGAGTGTGGCTAAAGGGCAGGACACATTCACCCCTATTAGTTCTGTTGTAAGCATTCGATTGAATTCCCTTTTTATTTATTCTCTTTTTGGTATTTCTCTCTCAGTTTGTTGAAGCATTTTTACTAAAATTTGTTTAGATATATGAGGCTTCTGAACAATTACACCATGCTTGTTACGTGATTGCATTTATTATATTTAATCAGCAAATCATTTTCTTTACCGGAGAGGCAAAAGCAATACTTCTTAGAAGACTCTAAGTTTTAATTTACTCTCTACATATTATTGATCATGTTTAAACTTTGAACTGCATTGCAGCTTCCCAAGTCATCTGTGTCTGATCCTGATAACTTAGAATTGTGGTTGAAGGTATGAAAAATCATTATTTTCGTCTTCTATGCTTATGGGCTTTTGAACTTATTAAGTCAAATATGGAATTTTGTTACTACAGGTTGATGGGGATATGCGTCAAAAAGGTCCGACCAAGGATATGATTTTCAAGATCCCATTTCTTATTAGTCACATAAGCTCAATCATGACTTTATTTGAAGGAGATGTTATATTAACAGGTATCACGTTGTTTCCATAAGATTTAGATTTTAGGTTTTGATTTTTTCCGAAAGTATCAAACTATGTGGCTATCTTATTCTAAAAGATAGCATGTTAGTTGAGATTCATTTTGAGTACTAAGCCTCCCCTAAAAAAGAAAATAAAAAGAAAAATACTATAGTTATAACAGCAATCTCCTTAAAATCTGTTTCATTTCTAGCAAATTGGTGTTTAGCTAAATTTTTCTGTGTAGATATCAAATGAGCCTTAGATTAAAGTTCTTAATGATTTTTGTTACCTTTTTTTTATTTTGGGGTACAGGCACTCCCCAAGGCGTAGGACCTGTAAAAGTAGGTCAGAAAATAACTGCTGGCATCACCGATCTTCTTGATATTCACTTTAATATCGAAAGACGCAGAAGACCAGTAGCTTAAGATATTCCTCAGCCTACCCTGGTTATCAGTCACCAAAGGAGAAAAATTTTCTTTCATATTCTGACTCCCACAACTATAGTTAAGGTAGCTTCACACAGGGGCTATTTTAAAGAAGCATTGTTTTTTTTTTTATGGAATGCAAATAATATTATGTTTGTAGCTTGTAGTTTGTACTTTATCTGGTCTAAATAGACTCAAGAAGTAAGCCATATAAGCACTCCAGTCATTTATATAGCTGAAGGTGCCTTTCTAATAGTGACGATTTATTTCTGCTCGCTATGGATGATATATTGTCAAATTTATGTCTTCAAATAAAACTCATTTTACTTTAAAAAACTTTTATGCAATTAAGGTTGCTTAAAGGTTGCAGTATTCCTGATAAATATGATCCAAGCTTACAAGAATGATTTCCTAGTTTTGGAAGGAGCTTTTGAGAAAGTGATGCCAGCAAGTGATCCAATGGAGATGTGAAAGGAGGTAAGATGGATTATATTTTTAAATTTTGTGTAGAAATGATTTCTTAATTCCTTAAAGGCACACTAATGAAGAGTTAAGCCGTATCTTATTTCTTATAGGCAGAAACTTGGGGTTCAGGCAAGCAAAATGATAATGCAGCAATAAACAAGCTGAAACCTTCAGTGTCTAATATAGAATTTGAATCTAAACCCAAAGACATTTACAAGTCCCCTATTGGTGCTAGAGCTACAGATTCTGCAAGAATTTTGAAGTTTACTAAGGAGCTATCAGAAACAACGGTAAAATTAGGTGGTTCTTTATGAGTTTATCCATCAATATTTACTTTTCACTAAAAATATGTGTGATACGTAGACATAAGATGGATATAACCCATTATTAACGTAAATGGCACCACAATTACTCATGAAAAGTCTTTTGTTCTTTTACTGCAAAATCGAAGATTAGTTTATCAGTTAAATCAAACAATTACATATATGATCAGAACAGCATGCAAAAGCACAAACGAAGATACTAAGATGATTTTAGAATATGTGTGGTGTCATTAGCTTGTATTCTTTTATCCATGAACTCAAACTTCCAATGATTCCATTTTTACTGCATAGCAGCGTGCAAACCTATAATACTAGGATCGGTAACTGATGTTGTTGGTCAATGCGAACTTTGCAGAACTCAGTAAATAATCTACAAGTGCTTATAAACTATATGTGATTTTCAAGCTCATCTCTATGCATTTTAATATCATTCATTGAACTTACAACCAACAGATTTTTCATTGTCAATTTCTTATGTGGTTTCTGTACTATCCTTAATCCGTTTCTTACTGTATTATTCAATTAATGCATATGTTCATCACAATGGCTTTTGTATAAAGTAAGGAACAAGTTAAAATTGATAGAACGTAGTCTTCGCAATGGAAAAAGAGTTTTTGAACGCGCCTACGCGCGGCGATTCTAAGCTTCATCAGTTTCTATGAAGCTCTTTCAATTTTCTGCAGTTCATTGCCAAATGGAGATCATGGTTTGCCAAATGGCTGGATTAGTTCTTTGTATCGAGCTCCACAATTTTTATGGAAGATCATTATTACAAACCCTTTCAGTATCCTTCCTTTACGCAATTATCTACCGTCGTTTTCCTTCTTCTGTTTTCACAAAACATCTCTCTTCTCTTATTCTGATGGCTTCTTCATCTTCCCACTTCACTTCTAATCCTTTCTCTCCTCTTCATACCCTTCAAAACCAGTCTGTTGCAGATATCATCGAAAAAACTAAGAATATGTATGTTTCTGATCCAGTTATTGATCTGGAACCCGATAACTCGTCTATGCCTTTAATGTTTGAATGGGTTATGGCTGGGAAGCTCTTCACCAAAAAACCAATCACTACGAAAGATGTTAAAATGCCATGCATGATGACGGCAAGCTTACTGGTGGTTTGCAGGTGGAACGAACTTCCATTGGTGTCTTTACGTTTGCTTTTGAGAAAAAAGCTGATTATGATCATGTTCTAGCTGAGAGACCATGGAACATTTCCAACCAACACCTTTCATTACAAGAATGGCCTAGCAACCGCACGCTCAGAAGTATTAGGTTTAAAACGACTGTCTTCTGGGTTCAAGTCCATGGGTTACCAAGGAACCAGCTTACAATTGCCAATGCTCAGAAAATTGGTAAGTGGTTTCCAAAGTTTTATGAGGTGGATTTCGATCCAACAAATCCTATATGGCGACAACAATTCTTGAGAATTCGAGTTGAGGTGCCTACGGACCGTCCATTTGCTAAAGGCTTCCACAACAAACCACGAACACCAGAAGAGTTTTGGGGAGATTTTCGTTATGAAAATTTTCCTGATTGCTATTTTTATTGTGGTATGATGAATCATATGATCCGAGCATGCAAGTATCGTATAGCAGATGAGTTTCATGGCTACCACTTGGAAGTAGGGAAACCATTACCTTTTGGTTTATGGCTGGGTGCAGCACCTTTGATCCATAGTTCGTTAGTCAAGAACAAAGCTATTCATTCTGATCATTTTAAGAGGGACCCAAACCCTAGGAGGCCAAGTTCAGGTCCACCAGCAGCTCGAATGAAACACATGAAGCTGAAGGAAAAGATGAACAGTGAGCCTCAGGAAAAGATTCACAGTGAGCCCATGGAGACTTGCATGCTACAGTGTCCTCCTCAAACTACAGTAACTCCCCTTCAAGAGGTAGTGGACGACAATATCTGTGACCTGACACCCACACAGCTTCCTGCCATGCCGCCAATGTCAGAGATTGAGGCAGTACAACTTCTTTCTAAAGATATTCTGACACCAGGAGACTCCAGCTTATTTGTCTTTTCATCTCCTCAGTTGGCATCTGGCACTTTGAAGACTACAGTCCTCCAACAAGCAAGTTTGGGGTTTGCCACACATCCCACTATGGACCCAGTGCTTACATCTGTTCCATCATCTAGTAGGGGGCCTCCACCAGGTTTTCCTCCACTCCACAGAAACCCAATTTCAAAACCTGGGCCCATTACCCTACCACCCCATCTAATTAAACTTCTTAGCCCACGACTGCGCCAAAAATTTCAACCCACTGGTTTATCCCCAATTCTTACTGAGCTAGAACAGGTTGAAGTTTGTTTGGACCTCCTGTATCGCAATGATCCTCGTAACCCAAAAGCCTCAGATGAATGGGATGCTTCATCCCAAAAGGAGATTGGTGCTTTATTCCAGGAGGTTTGTGCTGCAGATTATACTCTCCCATTGACTGAAGGTCTTGCTAGTAATATTGGTATACTGCCTACTACTGTGTCAAAATCTTTGGCTACCACACGTACTTGGAAGAAGATACAGTCCAGGGTGTTTCACATCCAAAAAACAATGATGGCTACAACTGCTTCTATCCTATCACATAAAAGGAAAGGGGAGATGGAAGAGGAATTTTGTAACAAAAGAACTAAACAGAATAGCCTTAGTATTGTTGATGCTGCTGATTCTCCACTTCTACTCATCTCTGAAGCCAGTACACCGCCACCAACAGTGCTCAAGGATTTTGATGACAATTCTACTGATCCAACACTCTTAGATTTTAATCCTGATCTGTTTCTCAGGGACGAGGAGGCCAGCCCTACAGGGTCTCCCAGTCTACTATGAAAGTGTTGGTATGGAACTTTCAGGGACTAGGGAACCCCCTGACAGTTCAGCAGCTGCACAAGATGTGCAAGGATCACTCCCCAGACCTCGTGTTTTTGATGGAAACCAAAAATGAGGTAAATAAGACTTCCCTCCTGACTAAGAAACTCGGTTTCAAAAATATTTTTTGTGTGGATCCACTTGGTTATGCTGGTGGTTTATGTGTGCTTTGGAGTTCAGACCTGAAATTAACTGTATCTCAGTTTGATAGTTTCTATATTGTCCTGCAACTCTCTTCGCTTCAATATGGTTGTTTTGATGTTGTATGTTGCCATCTGAACACTAAACAGTCGATTAGAGATGGTCAATTTCAGTTTTTGAAGACCTTACAGCACACTATTAGTCAGGAATTCATTTTTGTTGGAGACTTTAATGACATTGTATGTCAAAATGAAAAATCAGGCGGTCTCCCTTTTGATAGGTCCAATCATGTAATCTTCCATCAGTTTATTAATGATATGCATCTGTATGATTTGGGCTATACTGGTTCTCCTTTTACTTGGTGTAACAGACGTAGCTTTTCTTTTTTAATTTGTGAACGTCTGGATAGATGTCTGGCTTCGTTAAACTGGACTCATCTGTTTCCCCAGTCTAAGGTTTATCATTTACCAGATATTGGTTCAGACCATTGTGCTCTTCTATTAGATTTAGATGCACGTATCAAGAAACCACCTCGTCAATTTTATTTTAATAAAGCCTGAACCAGTTTACCTTATATCCACAATATAGTTGAATCAACTTGGGCATCTCCAGTTCTAGGATCTCCTATGTATAGGATTTTCTCCAAATTAAAAACCTGCAGACATAAAATTGTTCAATGGCAACAGCTTAACAAAGGAAATTCCAATGCAGCAAAGCGTATACAGTCCCTTTTGCATCTTATTCATCAGGCTAAAGTTCAAAATCCTAATTGCGTTGATTGGCAAATAATCAAATCTTATGAAATGCAATTATGTGTGGCAAGAGCTCAAGAGGAAACATATTGGAGTCAAAAATCACGTCAAACATGGCTCAAATTAGGTGATCAAAATACAAAGTATTTCCATGCAACAACTATCCATAGGCGGAGGCGAAATACAATTAGAGGAATTTTGGATTCTCATAATGTTTGGCATTCAGATGATCAGTCAATAGGCAATGTTATTATTCATCACTTTACCCAACAGTACTGCTCGTCTTCTCCTCTTATTCCTGATGAGGTATTCCACTCTTTTCCTTCTAAAGTAACTCAGTCTATGAATAACTCTCTATGCAAATCTGTTAGTGACTTGGATGTAAAACAAGCAATCTTTGCTATTAATCCTTTGAAAGCACCAGGTAGTGATGGCTTTACTGCCATTTTCTTTCAACATTTTTGGAGTATCCTAGGTTCTGAGATATCTAGCTTTATTAAGTCCTTCTTCCAAGGGGGTCATCTTCTTAGGAGTTTCAATCATACTATAATTTCCTTAATCCCAAAAACTCCCGACCCTAAATTAGTTTCTGATTTTCGCCCTATTAGTTTATGCACAGTCTACTATAAGATTATTTCGAAGATTCTTACTTCTAGACTTCAGTCAATTCTTCCTTTAATTTTATCATCTCATCAAAATGCCTTTATTAAAGGAAGAGCGATTTCTGATAATATTCTTCTTGTTCATGAAGTCATGCATTATTTACGTACTAAGGCAACTGGAAATACTCATTATATGGCTTTAAAGTTAGACGTCAGTAAGGCTTATGATAGATTAGAATGGCCGTATATAGAGTTTATTTTGAAAAAATGGGGTTTTGCTGATCAGTTTATCTCCTGGGTTATGGAATGCATTTCTACAGTTTCTTATACCATAAAAATTAATGGTAAAAATCATGGGTTTTTTAGACCTTCTAGAGGTTTGCGCCAAGGTGATCCATTATCCCCCCTCTTATATGTTTTGTGTTCGGAGGGTCTTACTCATATTATTACTGAGGCAGCTCAATCTAGGATTTTATCAGGTATCCGTTTAAATTATCATTGCCCAGTGGTTACCCATCTTCTTTTTGCGGATAATACGATCATTTTCTCAAAAGCTACCATGTCTGACATACAATCTATTCAATCCTTATTATGTTCTTATGGTAGTATGAGTGGTCAACATATAAATTTTAGTAAATCCGCTGTTTTCTTTAGTAGGGATGTTGATGAGTACCAAAAACATTTGTTTTCCCTTATGCTAGGCATTTTAGAACACTCGACTGAAGGTCAATATTTAGGTCTTCCTTTTCAGATTTTGAGATCTAAAAATCAAACGTTTTCGGGCATCCTTTCCAAAATTAGATCTAAGCTTGTTGGGTGGAAACATCTTCTTTTATCTTCAGCAGGTAAAGAGATTCTAATCAAAGCTGTTGCTACAGCTATCCCCATTTATGCTATGATGTGTTTCATTATTCCAAAAGGTCTCTGTCAAAGAATTAATCAGATTATTAGGCAATTTTGGTGGGGACAGCAAAAGCAGGAGAAAAAATTATGCTGGATTGCCTGGGATAAAATGTGCCGTAGTAAATGGGAGGGTGGATTAGGGTTTAAAGACCTTGAAGCTTTTAATCAGGCTCTTCTAGCCAAACAGGTGTGGCGATTACTTCATAACCCAGAATCTCTCTTGTTCAAAATTTATAAAGGCAAGTACTTCCCACATTCCAATTTTTTAAAAGCTTCCTTAGGGAATAGACCTTCGTGGGGTTGGAGAAGTCTTCGCTGGGGATATAAACTATTAGAACCAGGACTTAGATGGCATGTCTCTAATGGTAACTCGGTTCTGTGCTTTGAGGATTCCTGGATTCCAGGTGTTCTTCCCGGCAGTTTTTTGCCCTTAAATCCAACATTACCTCACCTTCCAGTTTCTGATTTTATTGATCCTCTTCTCCGTACCTGGAGGACTTCTTTACTACAGGCTTATTTTCCTTCAGAGGTTGTGAACACAATATTATCTATTCCCTTATCGTATTGGCCAGTTACTGATAAACTATGTTGGTCTCATCATCATTCTGGAAATTATGCCGTAAAAATCAGGTTATTATGTCGCCCTTCACCAATCCTTTAGAGAGTTCACCTCTATTATTCCAGTAATGACCAAGCAAGATTGGCAATATCTATGGCATATCAAGATTCCGCACAAGATTACTATCTTTCTTTGGAAATGTCTACATAATGGAATCCCTTCTGCCTCAAATCTGAATATTAGATTTCATCAAGGCATAAAATGTGCATTTTGTGATCAAGATGAGACAGTAGCACATATTC
This sequence comes from Mercurialis annua, assembly GCF_937616625.2. Taxonomy (NCBI): domain Eukaryota; kingdom Viridiplantae; phylum Streptophyta; class Magnoliopsida; order Malpighiales; family Euphorbiaceae; genus Mercurialis; species Mercurialis annua. The sequence goes on along the minus strand of NC_065570.1, from coordinate 47,097,084 downwards.
TTTTCACATGTCCACGAGCTATTCACTTTTGGTTTGCTTCTTCTTTTGGGTATCGACATGCGGGGGGAGCATCTTCTTTTGTGGATATTTGGAAGAATTTTATGTCTGCCCTTTCAAATTTGGGTACTGCTGCTGATGTGGAGCTCTTCTGTTTTCACCTCTGGTATTTATGGAAATCGAGGAATATTTTATTATTCAAGCATCTGACAATACCAGTCTCAGAGGTTATTGCATTGAGTACATCGGCCTGTTCAGAATTTCAAGAAGTTCAAAAAATTAATGAGTGTTTGGAGGCGTCTGGTGGTGCGGAAGTTTTAGGCTCACCACACCCTCCAATTTCGTACCCGGACCATACAATTGTTCTTCAATACGATGCAGCAGTTGACAAACAGAAGCAGCTGGGAGTTATTGCCGTAGTTGCCACAAACTCCCAACGACAGCCAATTGCAAAATTTTCTGCTATTTTTCGTCACATCTGGGATCCGGGTATTCTTGAACTGTTAGCTCTTCGGGAAGCCATGAATTGGGCATCTTATAATGGTTGGCATTCTGTTAGTTTTGAAGGAGATGCACTTCAAGTATCTGCTACGATAAATTCAGGGATTTGTACCAATGTTGTCTGGCAGAATATTTGTGAAGATATTTGGCATCTACAACAAGCTTTCGACACTTCAGAATTCCATTACATTCCTCGACGATTCAACAAGGATGCGCATGTATGGGCTTAAACTGTGAAAAATTCATTGTAGTTCTAGTGCTTCCGGATTTTCTTTTAGTTTGTTACGTTTTTATTTGTTTTCCTGTACTCTGTTCCTGTAACCTGCCTATCATTAATATATATCTATCTTCAGTTAAAAAAAAAAAATTGATAGAGTTGCATCACATTTATTAGGGATTTGCATAGCTTTTTGGATGTCAATGCCATAGAAAGCCAGTGGGATTGCCATCAAAAGCAGAGAAGCATTTTCTCAATGCTGATACGCTTGTGTTGCATACAACCGCCACCCTTCCTCCTCCGTTCATCATCACAATCATTAATATTTACTTAGCCAAAACAATTAGTGGCTGCCTTTGCTATACTTTCCTGTTCATCTGAGACAATGCGCAACTCATCTTTCACACCAAGTGCTTCTCTTGCTTTTGTGAAAAATCGTTTTCAAGAAGCATCGTTTTCGTAATTAACAATAGCAAATGCAAGAGAAAGTACTTTACCAGTAATTGGTCTGCAATAGCTCTAGCTCCTTAGGCATCAAGGCCAAAAAATACATATTGAAATTTACAGTCATTCGTTGTTTGAATTTTCAACCATTGATCTTGAATTTGTCATTTTTAGTATCAGACAGCAATGTGGAAGATTCACAAGACCTTTTTTTTCATGTATTTCAATGACTTTTTGCTTTGATCTCCATGGTTTAAGGTGGTTTACATCTCTCTAAACCTATGATGCACGGAAACGTGAGTTGATCAACGTTTCTCCGTTTCCAGCCGTTTCAAAAACGGAAACTTGAGGGACACCGGCACAAAATGTGTCCAGTACGTATCGGGGCGTTTCTGCAATTAACATTCGTTTCCTATAGAAAGTCCGAGTTCTGTAAAACAGAATCTACGTAATTCTTTTCATAAGTCTTCAAATCTTCTCCTATTCCTGCTTTGCTCATCAGAATTACACGACTGAACGGAATTCGACACCGGTCCGACGATTGTAAGGATAAGAAATTTGAGATTTATATGTTTATTTTCCGACATTAATTGAAGATTGAATTGTGTAGTTAAGAAATCGCAAAAAAGTTGATTGTTTTTATAGAAATTAGAAAGATTTGGATTTTGAAATTTAGTTTTTCTTGTTTGGTGGTTGTTGAAGGCTTCCGTGAGTTTGTGTAGTGCGAAACATAGATGGAGAAGAAGACTAAGGGTTGAATAATATCCATTAAATGGGTTGGGTTTATACAATTATCTTAATTTTATTGTTAAATAAATGTATCAGATATTTAATATTGTCAAGCAAGTTTTTTTCTAAAAGAATATTACAAATTGTTTTGTGTTCTTAAAATTTTATAAAAATACCCTTATATTTATAAAATTTAAAATTTATAAAAATACCTCTATATTTTTAATATTTACACGTTTCTCCCACGTTTCATGTCCTTTATTTTTAAAAAATCTCGTTTCCCCGTTTCCGTTTTCCGTTTCCGTTTCCGTGCTACCTAACTCTAAACTATATGATCATCTAGTGTGTACACTGTTTTTATACTAAAATACTTTATTTTTATGCACTCTCCAATAATTAGAAAATTTGTTTGTCGTTGAGTTTGCAATTTCACTTGTGGTGGACTAGTGCGAGTGCTGTTTAACTTTCTACTCGTACATATTTGTCTCACTATTTTGTGACACTCATATCCCATATGCAATTGTCATCAGAGCAAATTACTTGATGGCCATGTTTGGTTCATGGAATAGGTGCGGAATGGAATAGCTATTCCGTATAAAATGACTATTCTTTGCTTTGGTTCATGAAATAATTATTATATTGGCCTAATGTCTTAAAAAATCCCGACCTTTCACCCCCTTTTCAATCTTACCCCGACGTTGCAAATCAGTCAATTTTATCCTAGAGTAAATAACAAAACTATACAAAAAAAGGAACAATATCACAAAAATGCTAAGTCATCTCTATTATTACATCACCACCTAAAAAAGCTAAAACTTTACATTTAATACCTTCCCAATGAAAATGCAACACATGGCACACACAAAACAAATAAAAAAAGTCAAAAACGCGTCAGAATGGGTCAAAAACGCGTCAGAAACGCGTCTGACTTGCGTCAGTTACGCGTCAGTTTGTCAAAATTATTCACATGTATCATTTATGTATCCGAGATGTATTAGCAATGTATCAGAAACATATTTAATTATCATTTTCTCTTATTTTTAAAACAAATATATATGTATACATATACACCTAAACACACATACTATTTATATTTATTATTTATATCCATATAAGGTGTATGTATAACATATTTTAAATTAAAAGATACATGTATCACATACTTTAAAAATACATAAATTATGTTATAAAAGAGTATCCATAAAAAATGTTCTTCAATAACATGTTCGATGCGTGCCATATTCTTTTATTAATTATGAATATACATACATATATATATTCACACACACACACACACACACACACACACACACACTCATATTATTTATATGTATTAATAATGTGTCATTAATGTATATGTGTAACATATTTTAAATTAAAACTACATGTATGATATATTTTAATTAAAATTTATGCATCAATAACATTTTAATTTGTTACTCGATATAAACATCATTATAATTTGGTTGCATTTTTTAGCTCATTTGCCTAAAATTTAAAAATTATGTGTATCTTGTATGTATGTAGAAGATATTTCTAACATATTTTAAGCATTATTATTTTCGATATATCTATCAAAATATATGACGTGTATCTGAAATGTATTTATAGCATATATCATATTAAAAAAATATGTGTTTCATATATATATTAGAGATTTATCTAACAAATACAAGTAAGAAACATGTTAAAATACGTTTAATAAATTAATATATATTTAAAATGTATACATTTGAACTGTTTTTTGATATGTATAATTTATATATTAAATAGAAAAACACAAATACATTTAAGATACATTTTAGATGCGTCATATATACATCTCATTTTTTCAAGGTGTGACTGAATAAATTTAGTTTTTAAATTCATAAAATGCCCTAGAAAAAAGTGATGCTAGAAAGTTATAACTATCGCTCAGATAAGCATTTCCTTATATCTTCAATTATTGTAAACCATATACCAACAATTACTCTACAACTATAATGATTCACTAGTTTAAAAATTGATCGATGTATCTACAATATATCAACGATGTATCGGTAATGTATTATTGATGTATTATTGATGTATCTGTAATGTATCTACAATGTATCGTTGGTACATATATGACTATCATGTGATGTATCTATAATGTATCATTGATGTATTCAATATATATATACATGATATATAAATAAAAAAAGATGAACTAGTAACAATATAATGTCGTCATAAAATTTTATTCAATAATTATTTAAATATTTTTTTTGTAAAAAGTTCTAACTATCGCTCATATAAGCATTTCTTTATATCTTCAATTATTGTAAACCATATACCAACAGTTACTCTACAACTATAATGATTCACTAGTTTAAAAATCGACCGATGTATCTACAATATATCAACGATGTATCGGTAATGTATTATTGATGTATTTATGATGTATCTGTAATATATCTACAATGTATCGGTGGTACATCTATGACGTACCATGTGATATATCTATAGTGTATCATTGATGTATTCAATATCTATATACATGATATATAAATAAAAAAAGATGAACTAGTAACAATATAATGTCGTCATAAAATTTTATTCAATAATTATTTAAATATTTTTTTTAGTTTTGTGTCATATATATTTTAATTTATATAAAATATTTCTTTCTTCTTTTGTAAGTTCCTTTTTTTTTTTCAAATGTACTTCATTTGCTATTTTACACAAAAAATAAGAAAAAAGGGTTGAATTACTAAATATATATAATTATAGTTATATAATTAAATTTGACATATTATATTATTTCTTTCTGTAAAATTAACATGTCATGTAATATTTGTGTAAAATAATTATTCAATTTTGTAAACACTATTTCCACTTTCTTTTTTTAACTAATTTATGCTTCATAAATTTGTATTTTTTTTCTATCAACTATTTCGATTAATTTTGTAGAGACAACTATTTTTCTATTTATATAGTGCTATATATATTTATACAAAGCGAATTTAACAGTTAAGAGTAAGAAAATAATAAAAAAAACTGCCAAAATTTCGAATAAAATTATTCAAAAAAAAAAAACAATAATAGTTAGTGAAAAATAAAAAAAATGAAAAAGAAAAAAATGACGAGAAATAGAAATAAAGTGTTGAGAAAAAAATTAAAATGGTAAAAAAAGCCAACAATAATAGTTAATTAATTTTTAAAAATATAAAAAAATTGAAGACATTTAAAATAAAGGAATATAATAATTTTAATATATCAAACAATAAATAAAATGATATTTTTATTTATGTTAAATAAATCATCAAATCTTCAAAAAAATTTAAATAAAGTACTAATCTTAATTATGTGAGTCGTATATACATAGGATAAGAATATTTTATACAAAAAAATAAAACAAATGGGAAGCCTTAGATAAAAAAAAGAGAGCGGAGAGCCATTGGATAGAAATATAGGAAGGACAACTTAGCATTTTATGAGAAAAATAGTGAGAGTTTGAAAGGAGAAGGACACGTGTAAATATTGGATGACACACGTAAGAAATGTAATAATGTATCATTAGCAGCTCTCTAATGTAAAGAGCAAATTAGCATTGATGAAAAGAAATTGGCAACTTAGCAGTTTTGTAATAATAGCCCGCAATTAGCTTATATGTGTAATTTTCTCTTTATCCTATTTTGCATTTTTTTCATTTCAATTGTACCATGAAGCATAAAATTGACCTTTTTTTATTTGACAAAAGTTCAAAAATATTCTCTAAATTGACCTTTTTTGCATTAGATTAATTTTTTATATTAAATTGATAATTTTTAAAGTTTTTTTTTTGAACTTTTGTTAAATAAAGAAATGATATTTTTATGCTTTAGGGTACAATTGAAATGAAAAAAAATGCAAATTAGGATAAAATTGACAAATTTTCAACGTCAAGGTAGGATTGACAAGGGGACGAAAGGTCGGGTTTTTTTTTAAAGGCATTAAGCCTGTTATACGGAATTGCTATTTCATGATTTTGTGGAATAAACACTCCTCTCAAAAAGTAAAGTATAGTTATTCCATTACTTATGTAATAGCTATTTTATTCCATGTTATTTCATTCAATGAACCAAACATGGCCGATATTCTATGTTTCAAGATTTTTTTTACCTGTTCTGAAAATGGTTGTTTATTGTATTGAAACTCAGAGAAAACTTTAAAATTTATTTTTTTCTGTAGATTTTCAAACTTGAATTTCAGATTGCCTTGGATCAACAATGACAGCTTTAAAATTTCTCTGTTTGTTCTTGTTCTTCTTTGTCTTTCATTTATGTTGTTTCTTTACTCAATATGTTCCCATATTTAATGATGTCTAAACTTTTGTATGCAGTCATTATATTTGCTGCTGATTGTTCATCATAATTTATTATAAATGCTCCACTTTTGATGATGTTTAAGTTTGTTTTCATTGATGAAAATTGTACAATTTTATTTTGTAGCAGAAACTCTTTCATAGAAATATAATACAAATACTTTGTAATGTCCATTTCATGCTTATTTAGTTTGAGGTAGAGTAAAAGATGGCTGCCGATCATTTGAAATTGAAGATTATTTTGTAGAATTTTGAAATAGAGGTCAAGAGTTAAACTTGAATGCTGCATTCCAAAGAACCAACAAACTGAAAAGTACAAAGATTACATTAAAGCTATGCCAAATTCATAGTTATTAGACTGTTAATTTTAAATTTCAAGTAAGAAAGGTTAGATAGATATTATCTATGTTAGGCTTAATGCCTTAAAAAACCCCGACCTTTCATCCCCTTTTCAATCATACTCTGACGTTGAAAAATTGTCAATTTTACCCCAGTTTGCATTTTGTCATTTCAATTGTACCCTAAAGCATAAAATTGACCTTTATTTATTTGACAAAAGTTTAATAATTTTTTTTTTAAAATGGTAAATTTAACATAAATAGTTAATCTAATGCAAAAAAGGGTCAATTTAGAGAATTTTTACCAAATAAAAAGGACAATTTTATGCTTTAGAGAACAATTGAAATGAAAAAATGCATTATAGGATAAAATTGACAAATTTGCAACATCAGGGTAGGATTGAAAAGGAGATGAAAGGTTAGGGTTCTTTTAAGGCATTAAGCCTATATGTTATGATTATTATTTTTATTAATTTTTTTATATTTTGATAGACATTAAGTAGAAAATGTACTAAAGTTATAATGAAATGATAGTTTTTAGATAACATTATATTCATTTTGCATATTTACTATTTTTTAGTTGGCCTAATTACTTAAAAAACCCCCACCTTGAAACAATTTTTCGTTTATACCCTAAAACGTTTCTTAAATAGGAATTTAAATTAGATTTAAAGAAGTTAAATATTTAAGAAGTTAAGAGAGCAAAACTTACTGCTATGTAAATAGGATGGAAGAACACATGGGCTATAATTTGGCCAAATAAGAATTTAATGGGCCAAAAAACAAAAAAAGTGAAGCAAAGTAATTAAATGCATGTCGTGCATGCATGCTTAAGGCAATATCTATTTTTCTTTTTCTTTGAATAAACAAAATGCATGGTTAATTTATTTAATTTAATAATACAAACCAAACTCGAATCAAAGATGAATCGAAACACTACCGAATCAATGAACGATTTAAATAAAATTAAATAAACATATTTAATAATAATAAATAAAAAAAATTTATCTAAAGGTCAACGTAATGCAAAAATTTGAATACAAAATAAAAAAAATAATAAATGAAAAATACGGAATATTACATTCTCTCCAACTTATTAAAAATTCGTCCTCGAATTTACCACAAAACAAAAGTACTATAAAATCAATTATAGCACGCAAGAAATCACACATAACTCAAAATACGGAGCAACGCATCCTCTACGGAACGAAAGAAAACAAATACGAATCACCATTTCTGATTCCCAAAATCACTTTACGACCAGGTGACAACTCAACGGAAATAAAATAACACCGCCTAATTCTACCTAAGCAAAACACAACCGCAATCTCACTAGATTAAATAAACTCTCATCAAGGGTAATCCTACCACAATGGAAACTGAGGAGAGTCAAAGCGAAACGAAACATAAATCAACAAAAAAAAACACGCTGAAAAATATATGGTGTATTACATTCTCCCCAACTTAGAGAAATTCGATCTCGAGTTTAAAACTGATTTTAAAACTCGAATGGTCACCACACACATACGCGAAATAATTTTGAGTTCAACAATTTGGTACATCAACGACTTCTCAAACACCACGGGTGAACGGATTGAAAATTTATTTTCTAACCGGGAATAACTAACACGCTATGCGAGGAAAAATTTCGAAAATAACAGGCTTAAGTCTCAAAGACTACCAAAGCAACACTACACGTGTAGGAACAATCCCAAAATTCAAATCGTAATCTTGCTAAGCCAAACTCTAATGCTACAAACAGAAATATATAGACACTCTCACTGAAAATAATCTTACATCTCTTACGCCTATGCACTATACCATCCCGTGATCACAACACCAAATACCTTATGAGAACCTTAAAACTCCCGTTAACAAGCATACAACAAACCAAAATGTCGTCCTGATTATATAAGCTCTAAACAACTAACAGCCGAAAATTAAACACCACAAAAATCGTCTCCGTTCAACTAACTAAAATCAGTTCAACAATATCATCAACTTCGCGAACCAAGATGTACGAAAACACATAAATTTCTAAGGAAACCTAACTTAAACTTCAGATAACAAAATTTTTTTTTCCTCCAATTTTTTTATCAATTACTATAACCTCGAATCCTATAGGAGATCATTAGATCAAATCACAATTTATCGGTTTATTGGTTATGCTCGAACCAAATTTATTTTTTTTTAAAAAAAACGCTTTCCATAAACACAAATATATAATAACACCATCCGCCTTTAGTTTGATTTTTTTTAGCCGAAAATAATTATCCCGATGAAAATCTTCTAGGTTCGTAAACGCATCAACATAATAAAACACTCTTAATTTGAAATCTCCACATAACTGTACTTTCATAATAAATTCATGATTTTTATAAAATCGTTCATTTAGAAAAATTTAAAATCCGTTTTTAAATCAAAACTGTCAAAGTTTCATCACTTTTCAAAAGTTAACATTTCACAAATAACAATTCCTTTATTTACGAAAAATTTCCATATCAGCATCAAAACTTTTTGGACAGAAATCGAATCCGTAAAATAAAAATTATTCAAAAAAAAAACTGAAAAAGAAAATAATAATAGTTAGTGAAAAATAATAGTTAAGAGTAAGAAAATAATAAAAAAAACTGCCAAAATAACAGTTAAGAGTAAGAAAATAATAAAAAAAACTGCCAAAATTTCGAATAAAATTATTCAAAAAAAAAAACAATAATAGTTAGTGAAAAATAAAAAAAATGAAAAAGAAAAAAATGACGAGAAATAGAAATAAAGTGTTGAGAAAAAAATTAAAATGGTAAAAAAAGCCAACAATAATAGTTAATTAATTTTTAAAAATATAAAAAAATTGAAGACATTTAAAATAAAGGAATATAATAATTTTAATATATCAAACAATAAATAAAATGATATTTTTATTTATGTTAAATAAATCATCAAATCTTCAAAAAAATTTAAATAAAGTACTAATCTTAATTATGTGAGTCGTATATACATAGGATAAGAATATTTTATACAAAAAAATAAAACAAATGGGAAGCCTTAGATAAAAAAAAGAGAGCGGAGAGCCATTGGATAGAAATATAGGAAGGACAACTTAGCATTTTATGAGAAAAATAGTGAGAGTTTGAAAGGAGAAGGACACGTGTAAATATTGGATGACACACGTAAGAAATGTAATAATGTATCATTAGCAGCTCTCTAATGTAAAGAGCAAATTAGCATTGATGAAAAGAAATTGGCAACTTAGCAGTTTTGTAATAATAGCCCGCAATTAGCTTATATGTGTAATTTTCTCTTTATCCTATTTTGCATTTTTTTCATTTCAATTGTACCATGAAGCATAAAATTGACCTTTTTTTATTTGACAAAAGTTCAAAAATATTCTCTAAATTGACCTTTTTTGCATTAGATTAATTTTTTATATTAAATTGATAATTTTTAAAGTTTTTTTTTTGAACTTTTGTTAAATAAAGAAATGATATTTTTATGCTTTAGGGTACAATTGAAATGAAAAAAAATGCAAATTAGGATAAAATTGACAAATTTTCAACGTCAAGGTAGGATTGACAAGGGGACGAAAGGTCGGGTTTTTTTTAAAGGCATTAAGCCTGTTATACGGAATTGCTATTTCATGATTTTGTGGAATAAACACTCCTCTCAAAAAGTAAAGTATAGTTATTCCATTACTTATGTAATAGCTATTTTATTCCATGTTATTTCATTCAATGAACCAAACATGGCCGATATTCTATGTTTCAAGATTTTTTTTACCTGTTCTGAAAATGGTTGTTTATTGTATTGAAACTCAGAGAAAACTTTAAAATTTATTTTTTTCTGTAGATTTTCAAACTTGAATTTCAGATTGCCTTGGATCAACAATGACAGCTTTAAAATTTCTCTGTTTGTTCTTGTTCTTCTTTGTCTTTCATTTATGTTGTTTCTTTACTCAATATGTTCCCATATTTAATGATGTCTAAACTTTTGTATGCAGTCATTATATTTGCTGCTGATTGTTCATCATAATTTATTATAAATGCTCCACTTTTGATGATGTTTAAGTTTGTTTTCATTGATGAAAATTGTACAATTTTATTTTGTAGCAGAAACTCTTTCATAGAAATATAATACAAATACTTTGTAATGTCCATTTCATGCTTATTTAGTTTGAGGTAGAGTAAAAGATGGCTGCCGATCATTTGAAATTGAAGATTATTTTGTAGAATTTTGAAATAGAGGTCAAGAGTTAAACTTGAATGCTGCATTCCAAAGAACCAACAAACTGAAAAGTACAAAGATTACATTAAAGCTATGCCAAATTCATAGTTATTAGACTGTTAATTTTAAATTTCAAGTAAGAAAGGTTAGATAGATATTATCTATGTTAGGCTTAATGCCTTAAAAAACCCCGACCTTTCATCCCCTTTTCAATCATACTCTGACGTTGAAAAATTGTCAATTTTACCCCAGTTTGCATTTTGTCATTTCAATTGTACCCTAAAGCATAAAATTGACCTTTATTTATTTGACAAAAGTTTAATAATTTTTTTTTTAAAATGGTAAATTTAACATAAATAGTTAATCTAATGCAAAAAAGGGTCAATTTAGAGAATTTTTACCAAATAAAAAGGACAATTTTATGCTTTAGAGAACAATTGAAATGAAAAAATGCATTATAGGATAAAATTGACAAATTTGCAACATCAGGGTAGGATTGAAAAGGAGATGAAAGGTTAGGGTTCTTTTAAGGCATTAAGCCTATATGTTATGATTATTATTTTTATTAATTTTTTTATATTTTGATAGACATTAAGTAGAAAATGTACTAAAGTTATAATGAAATGATAGTTTTTAGATAACATTATATTCATTTTGCATATTTACTATTTTTTAGTTGGCCTAATTACTTAAAAAACCCCCACCTTGAAACAATTTTTCGTTTATACCCTAAAACGTTTCTTAAATAGGAATTTAAATTAGATTTAAAGAAGTTAAATATTTAAGAAGTTAAGAGAGCAAAACTTACTGCTATGTAAATAGGATGGAAGAACACATGGGCTATAATTTGGCCAAATAAGAATTTAATGGGCCAAAAAACAAAAAAAGTGAAGCAAAGTAATTAAATGCATGTCGTGCATGCATGCTTAAGGCAATATCTATTTTTCTTTTTCTTTGAATAAACAAAATGCATGGTTAATTTATTTAATTTAATAATACAAACCAAACTCGAATCAAAGATGAATCGAAACACTACCGAATCAATGAACGATTTAAATAAAATTAAATAAACATATTTAATAATAATAAATAAAAAAAATTTATCTAAAGGTCAACGTAATGCAAAAATTTGAATACAAAATAAAAAAAATAATAAATGAAAAATACGGAATATTACATTCTCTCCAACTTATTAAAAATTCGTCCTCGAATTTACCACAAAACAAAAGTACTATAAAATCAATTATAGCACGCAAGAAATCACACATAACTCAAAATACGGAGCAACGCATCCTCTACGGAACGAAAGAAAACAAATACGAATCACCATTTCTGATTCCCAAAATCACTTTACGACCAGGTGACAACTCAACGGAAATAAAATAACACCGCCTAATTCTACCTAAGCAAAACACAACCGCAATCTCACTAGATTAAATAAACTCTCATCAAGGGTAATCCTACCACAATGGAAACTGAGGAGAGTCAAAGCGAAACGAAACATAAATCAACAAAAAAAAACACGCTGAAAAATATATGGTGTATTACATTCTCCCCAACTTAGAGAAATTCGATCTCGAGTTTAAAACTGATTTAAAAACTCGAATGGTCACCACACACATACGCGAAATAATTCTGAGTTCAACAATTTGGTACATCAACGACTTCTCAAACACCACGGGTGAACGGATTGAAAATTTATTTTCTAACCGGGAATAACTAACACGCTATGCGAGGAAAAATTTCGAAAATAACAGGCTCAAGTCTCAAAGACTACCAAAGCAACACTAAACGTGTTGGAACAATCCCAAAATTCAAATCGTAATCTTACTAAACCAAACTCTAATGCTACAAACCGAAACATATAGACACTCTCACTGAAAATAATCTTACATCTCTTACGCCTATGCACTATACCATCCCGTGATCACAACACCAAATACCTCATGAGAACCTTAAAACTCCCGTTAACAAGCATACAACAAACCAAAATGTCGTCCTGATTATATAAGCTCTAAACAACTAACAGCTGAAAATTAAACACCACAAAAATCGTCTCCGTTCAACTAACTAAAATCAGTTCAACAATATCATCAACTTCGCGAACCAAGATGTACGAAAACACATAAATTTCTAAGGAAATCCTAACTTAAACTTCAGATAACAAACTTTTTTTTTCCTCCAATTTTTTTATCAATTACTATAACCTCGAATCCTATAGGAGATCATTAGATCAAATCACAATTTATCGGTTTATTGGTTATGCTCGAACCAAATTTATTTTTTTTTAAAAAAAACGCTTTCCATAAACACAAATATATAATAACACCATCCGCCTTTAGTTTGATTTTTTTTAGCCGAAAATAATTATCCCGATGAAAATCTTCTAGGTTCGTAAACGCATCAACATAATAAAACACTCTTAATTTGAAATCTCCACATAACTGTACTTTCATAATAAATTCATGATTTTTATAAAATCGTTCATTTAGAAAAATTTAAAATCCGTTTTTAAATCAAAACTGTCAAAGTTTCATCACTTTTCAAAAGTTAACATTTCACAAATAACAATTCCTTTATTTACGAAAAATTTCCATATCAGCATCAAAACTTTTTGGACAGAAATCGAATCCGTAAAATAAAAATTATTCAAAAAAAAAACTGAAAAAGAAAATAATAATAGTTAGTGAAAAATAATAGTTAAGAGTAAGAAAATAATAAAAAAAACTGCCAAAATAACAGTTAAGAGTAAGAAAATAATAAAAAAAACTGCCAAAATTTCGAATAAAATTATTCAAAAAAAAAAACAATAATAGTTAGTGAAAAATAAAAAAAATGAAAAAGAAAAAAATGACGAGAAATAGAAATAAAGTGTTGAGAAAAAAATTAAAATGGTAAAAAAAGCCAACAATAATAGTTAATTAATTTTTAAAAATATAAAAAAATTGAAGACATTTAAAATAAAGGAATATAATAATTTTAATATATCAAACAATAAATAAAATGATATTTTTATTTATGTTAAATAAATCATCAAATCTTCAAAAAAATTTAAATAAAGTACTAATCTTAATTATGTGAGTCGTATATACATAGGATAAGAATATTTTATACAAAAAAATAAAACAAATGGGAAGCCTTAGATAAAAAAAAGAGAGCGGAGAGCCATTGGATAGAAATATAGGAAGGACAACTTAGCATTTTATGAGAAAAATAGTGAGAGTTTGAAAGGAGAAGGACACGTGTAAATATTGGATGACACACGTAAGAAATGTAATAATGTATCATTAGCAGCTCTCTAATGTAAAGAGCAAATTAGCATTGATGAAAAGAAATTGGCAACTTAGCAGTTTTGTAATAATAGCCCGCAATTAGCTTATATGTGTAATTTTCTCTTTATCCTATTTTGCATTTTTTTCATTTCAATTGTACCATGAAGCATAAAATTGACCTTTTTTTATTTGACAAAAGTTCAAAAATATTCTCTAAATTGACCTTTTTTGCATTAGATTAATTTTTTATATTAAATTGATAATTTTTAAAGTTTTTTTTTTGAACTTTTGTTAAATAAAGAAATGATATTTTTATGCTTTAGGGTACAATTGAAATGAAAAAAAATGCAAATTAGGATAAAATTGACAAATTTTCAACGTCAAGGTAGGATTGACAAGGGGACGAAAGGTCGGGTTTTTTTTTAAAGGCATTAAGCCTGTTATACGGAATTGCTATTTCATGATTTTGTGGAATAAACACTCCTCTCAAAAAGTAAAGTATAGTTATTCCATTACTTATGTAATAGCTATTTTATTCCATGTTATTTCATTCAATGAACCAAACATGGCCGATATTCTATGTTTCAAGATTTTTTTTACCTGTTCTGAAAATGGTTGTTTATTGTATTGAAACTCAGAGAAAACTTTAAAATTTATTTTTTTCTGTAGATTTTCAAACTTGAATTTCAGATTGCCTTGGATCAACAATGACAGCTTTAAAATTTCTCTGTTTGTTCTTGTTCTTCTTTGTCTTTCATTTATGTTGTTTCTTTACTCAATATGTTCCCATATTTAATGATGTCTAAACTTTTGTATGCAGTCATTATATTTGCTGCTGATTGTTCATCATAATTTATTATAAATGCTCCACTTTTGATGATGTTTAAGTTTGTTTTCATTGATGAAAATTGTACAATTTTATTTTGTAGCAGAAACTCTTTCATAGAAATATAATACAAATACTTTGTAATGTCCATTTCATGCTTATTTAGTTTGAGGTAGAGTAAAAGATGGCTGCCGATCATTTGAAATTGAAGATTATTTTGTAGAATTTTGAAATAGAGGTCAAGAGTTAAACTTGAATGCTGCATTCCAAAGAACCAACAAACTGAAAAGTACAAAGATTACATTAAAGCTATGCCAAATTCATAGTTATTAGACTGTTAATTTTAAATTTCAAGTAAGAAAGGTTAGATAGATATTATCTATGTTAGGCTTAATGCCTTAAAAAACCCCGACCTTTCATCCCCTTTTCAATCATACTCTGACGTTGAAAAATTGTCAATTTTACCCCAGTTTGCATTTTGTCATTTCAATTGTACCCTAAAGCATAAAATTGACCTTTATTTATTTGACAAAAGTTTAATAATTTTTTTTTTAAAATGGTAAATTTAACATAAATAGTTAATCTAATGCAAAAAAGGGTCAATTTAGAGAATTTTTACCAAATAAAAAGGACAATTTTATGCTTTAGAGAACAATTGAAATGAAAAAATGCATTATAGGATAAAATTGACAAATTTGCAACATCAGGGTAGGATTGAAAAGGAGATGAAAGGTTAGGGTTCTTTTAAGGCATTAAGCCTATATGTTATGATTATTATTTTTATTAATTTTTTTATATTTTGATAGACATTAAGTAGAAAATGTACTAAAGTTATAATGAAATGATAGTTTTTAGATAACATTATATTCATTTTGCATATTTACTATTTTTTAGTTGGCCTAATTACTTAAAAAACCCCCACCTTGAAACAATTTTTCGTTTATACCCTAAAACGTTTCTTAAATAGGAATTTAAATTAGATTTAAAGAAGTTAAATATTTAAGAAGTTAAGAGAGCAAAACTTACTGCTATGTAAATAGGATGGAAGAACACATGGGCTATAATTTGGCCAAATAAGAATTTAATGGGCCAAAAAACAAAAAAAGTGAAGCAAAGTAATTAAATGCATGTCGTGCATGCATGCTTAAGGCAATATCTATTTTTCTTTTTCTTTGAATAAACAAAATGCATGGTTAATTTATTTAATTTAATAATACAAACCAAACTCGAATCAAAGATGAATCGAAACACTACCGAATCAATGAACGATTTAAATAAAATTAAATAAACATATTTAATAATAATAAATAAAAAAAATTTATCTAAAGGTCAACGTAATGCAAAAATTTGAATACAAAATAAAAAAAATAATAAATGAAAAATACGGAATATTACATTCTCTCCAACTTATTAAAAATTCGTCCTCGAATTTACCACAAAACAAAAGTACTATAAAATCAATTATAGCACGCAAGAAATCACACATAACTCAAAATACGGAGCAACGCATCCTCTACGGAACGAAAGAAAACAAATACGAATCACCATTTCTGATTCCCAAAATCACTTTACGACCAGGTGACAACTCAACGGAAACAAAATAACACCGCCTAATTCTACCTAAGCAAAACACAACCGCAATCTCACTAGATTAAATAAACTCTCATCAAGGGTAATCCTACCACAATGGAAACTGAGGAGAGTCAAAGCGAAACGAAACATAAATCAACAAAAAAAAACACGCTGAAAAATATATGGGGTATTACATTCTCCCCAACTTAGAGAAATTCGATCTCGAGTTTAAAACTGATTTAAAAACTCGAATGGTCACCCCAAACATACGCGAAATAATTCTGAGTTCAACAATTTGGTACATCAACGACTTCTCAAACACCACGGGTGAACGGATTGAAAATTTATTTTCTAACCGGGAATAACCAACACGCTATACGAGGAAAAATTTCGAAAATAACAGGCTTAAGTCTCAAAGACTACCAAAGCAACACTACACGTGTAGGAACAATCCCAAAATTCAAATCGTAATCTTGCTAAGCCAAACTCTAATGCTACAAACAGAAATATATAGACACTCTCACTGAAAATAATCTTACATCTCTTACGCCTATGCACTATACCATCCCGTGATCACAACACCAAATACCTCATGAGAACCTTAAAACTCCCGTTAACAAGCATACAACAAACCAAAATGTCGTCCTGATTATATAAGCTCTAACAACTAACAGCCGAAAATTAAACACCACAAAAATCGTCTCCGTTCAACTAACTAAAATCAGTTCAACAATATCATCAACTTCGCGAACCAAGATGTACGAAAACACATAAATTTCTAAGGAAATCCTAACTTAAACTTCAGATAACAAACTTTTTTTTTCCTCCAATTTTTTTATCAATTACTATAACCTCGAATCCTATAGGAGATCATTAGATCAAATCACAATTTATCGGTTTATTGGTTATGCTCGAACCAAATTTATTTTTTTTTAAAAAAAACGCTTTCCATAAACACAAATATATAATAACACCATCCGCCTTTAGTTTGATTTTTTTTAGCCGAAAATAATTATCCCGATGAAAATCTTCTAGGTTCGTAAACGCATCAACATAATAAAACACTCTTAATTTGAAATCTCCACATAACTGTACTTTCATAATAAATTCATGATTTTTATAAAATCGTTCATTTAGAAAAATTTAAAATCCGTTTTTAAATCAAAACTGTCAAAGTTTCATCACTTTTCAAAAGTTAACATTTCACAAATAACAATTCCTTTATTTACGAAAAATTTCCATATCAGCATCAAAACTTTTTGGACAGAAATCGAATCCGTAAAATAAAAATTATTCAAAAAAAAAACTGAAAAAGAAAATAATAATAGTTAGTGAAAAATAATAGTTAAGAGTAAGAAAATAATAAAAAAAACTGCCAAAATAACAGTTAAGAGTAAGAAAATAATAAAAAAAACTGCCAAAATTTCGAATAAAATTATTCAAAAAAAAAAACAATAATAGTTAGTGAAAAATAAAAAAAATGAAAAAGAAAAAAATGACGAGAAATAGAAATAAAGTGTTGAGAAAAAAATTAAAATGGTAAAAAAAGCCAACAATAATAGTTAATTAATTTTTAAAAATATAAAAAAATTGAAGACATTTAAAATAAAGGAATATAATAATTTTAATATATCAAACAATAAATAAAATGATATTTTTATTTATGTTAAATAAATCATCAAATCTTCAAAAAAATTTAAATAAAGTACTAATCTTAATTATGTGAGTCGTATATACATAGGATAAGAATATTTTATACAAAAAAATAAAACAAATGGGAAGCCTTAGATAAAAAAAAGAGAGCGGAGAGCCATTGGATAGAAATATAGGAAGGACAACTTAGCATTTTATGAGAAAAATAGTGAGAGTTTGAAAGGAGAAGGACACGTGTAAATATTGGATGACACACGTAAGAAATGTAATAATGTATCATTAGCAGCTCTCTAATGTAAAGAGCAAATTAGCATTGATGAAAAGAAATTGGCAACTTAGCAGTTTTGTAATAATAGCCCGCAATTAGCTTATATGTGTAATTTTCTCTTTATCCTATTTTGCATTTTTTTCATTTCAATTGTACCATGAAGCATAAAATTGACCTTTTTTTATTTGACAAAAGTTCAAAAATATTCTCTAAATTGACCTTTTTTGCATTAGATTAATTTTTTATATTAAATTGATAATTTTTAAAGTTTTTTTTTTGAACTTTTGTTAAATAAAGAAATGATATTTTTATGCTTTAGGGTACAATTGAAATGAAAAAAAATGCAAATTAGGATAAAATTGACAAATTTTCAACGTCAAGGTAGGATTGACAAGGGGACGAAAGGTCGGGTTTTTTTTTAAAGGCATTAAGCCTGTTATACGGAATTGCTATTTCATGATTTTGTGGAATAAACACTCCTCTCAAAAAGTAAAGTATAGTTATTCCATTACTTATGTAATAGCTATTTTATTCCATGTTATTTCATTCAATGAACCAAACATGGCCGATATTCTATGTTTCAAGATTTTTTTTACCTGTTCTGAAAATGGTTGTTTATTGTATTGAAACTCAGAGAAAACTTTAAAATTTATTTTTTTCTGTAGATTTTCAAACTTGAATTTCAGATTGCCTTGGATCAACAATGACAGCTTTAAAATTTCTCTGTTTGTTCTTGTTCTTCTTTGTCTTTCATTTATGTTGTTTCTTTACTCAATATGTTCCCATATTTAATGATGTCTAAACTTTTGTATGCAGTCATTATATTTGCTGCTGATTGTTCATCATAATTTATTATAAATGCTCCACTTTTGATGATGTTTAAGTTTGTTTTCATTGATGAAAATTGTACAATTTTATTTTGTAGCAGAAACTCTTTCATAGAAATATAATACAAATACTTTGTAATGTCCATTTCATGCTTATTTAGTTTGAGGTAGAGTAAAAGATGGCTGCCGATCATTTGAAATTGAAGATTATTTTGTAGAATTTTGAAATAGAGGTCAAGAGTTAAACTTGAATGCTGCATTCCAAAGAACCAACAAACTGAAAAGTACAAAGATTACATTAAAGCTATGCCAAATTCATAGTTATTAGACTGTTAATTTTAAATTTCAAGTAAGAAAGGTTAGATAGATATTATCTATGTTAGGCTTAATGCCTTAAAAAACCCCGACCTTTCATCCCCTTTTCAATCATACTCTGACGTTGAAAAATTGTCAATTTTACCCCAGTTTGCATTTTGTCATTTCAATTGTACCCTAAAGCATAAAATTGACCTTTATTTATTTGACAAAAGTTTAATAATTTTTTTTTTAAAATGGTAAATTTAACATAAATAGTTAATCTAATGCAAAAAAGGGTCAATTTAGAGAATTTTTACCAAATAAAAAGGACAATTTTATGCTTTAGAGAACAATTGAAATGAAAAAATGCATTATAGGATAAAATTGACAAATTTGCAACATCAGGGTAGGATTGAAAAGGAGATGAAAGGTTAGGGTTCTTTTAAGGCATTAAGCCTATATGTTATGATTATTATTTTTATTAATTTTTTTATATTTTGATAGACATTAAGTAGAAAATGTACTAAAGTTATAATGAAATGATAGTTTTTAGATAACATTATATTCATTTTGCATATTTACTATTTTTTAGTTGGCCTAATTACTTAAAAAACCCCCACCTTGAAACAATTTTTCGTTTATACCCTAAAACGTTTCTTAAATAGGAATTTAAATTAGATTTAAAGAAGTTAAATATTTAAGAAGTTAAGAGAGCAAAACTTACTGCTATGTAAATAGGATGGAAGAACACATGGGCTATAATTTGGCCAAATAAGAATTTAATGGGCCAAAAAACAAAAAAAGTGAAGCAAAGTAATTAAATGCATGTCGTGCATGCATGCTTAAGGCAATATCTATTTTTCTTTTTCTTTGAATAAACAAAATGCATGGTTAATTTATTTAATTTAATAATACAAACCAAACTCGAATCAAAGATGAATCGAAACACTACCGAATCAATGAACGATTTAAATAAAATTAAATAAACATATTTAATAATAATAAATAAAAAAAATTTATCTAAAGGTCAACGTAATGCAAAAATTTGAATACAAAATAAAAAAAATAATAAATGAAAAATACGGAATATTACATTCTCTCCAACTTATTAAAAATTCGTCCTCGAATTTACCACAAAACAAAAGTACTATAAAATCAATTATAGCACGCAAGAAATCACACATAACTCAAAATACGGAGCAACGCATCCTCTACGGAACGAAAGAAAACAAATACGAATCACCATTTCTGATTCCCAAAATCACTTTACGACCAGGTGACAACTCAACGGAAATAAAATAACACCGCCTAATTCTACCTAAGCAAAACACAACCGCAATCTCACTAGATTAAATAAACTCTCATCAAGGGTAATCCTACCACAATGGAAACTGAGGAGAGTCAAAGCGAAACGAAACATAAATCAACAAAAAAAAACACGCAGAAAAATATATATGGGGTATTACATTCTCCCCAACTTAGAGAAATTCGATCTCGAGTTTAAAACTGATTTAAAAACTCGAATGGTCACCCCAAACATACGCGAAATAATTCTGAGTTCAACAATTTGGTACATCAACGACTTCTCAAACACCACGGGTGAACGGATTGAAAATTTATTTTCTAACCGGGAATAACCAACACGCTACACGAGGAAAAATTTCGAAAATAACAGGCTCAAGTCTCAAAGACTACCAAAGCAACACTAAACGTGTTGGAACAATCCCAAAATTCAAATCGTAATCTTACTAAGCCAAACTCTAATGCTACAAACAGAAATATATAGACACTCTCACTGAAAATAATCTTACATCTCTTACGCCTATGCACTATACCATCCCGTGATCACAACACCAAATACCTCATGAGAACCTTAAAACTCCCGTTAACAAGCATACAACAAACCAAAATGTCGTCCTGATTATATAAGCTCTAAACAACTAACAGCTGAAAATTAAACACCACAAAAATCGTCTCCGTTCAACTAACTAAAATCAGTTCAACAATATCATCAACTTCGCGAACCAAGATGTACGAAAACACATAAATTTCTAAGGAAATCCTAACTTAAACTTCAGATAACAAACTTTTTTTTTCCTCCAATTTTTTTATCAATTACTATAACCTCGAATCCTATAGGAGATCATTAGATCAAATCACAATTTATCGGTTTATTGGTTATGCTCGAACCAAATTTATTTTTTTTTAAAAAAAACGCTTTCCATAAACACAAATATATAATAACACCATCCGCCTTTAGTTTGATTTTTTTTAGCCGAAAATAATTATCCCGATGAAAATCTTCTAGGTTCGTAAACGCATCAACATAATAAAACACTCTTAATTTGAAATCTCCACATAACTGTACTTTCATAATAAATTCATGATTTTTATAAAATCGTTCATTTAGAAAAATTTAAAATCCGTTTTTAAATCAAAACTGTCAAAGTTTCATCACTTTTCAAAAGTTAACATTTCACAAATAACAATTCCTTTATTTACGAAAAATTTCCATATCAGCATCAAAACTTTTTGGACAGAAATCGAATCCGTAAAATAAAAATTTATTTTAAATCTTTCAATGTAAGTAAACACACAGAGCATAACCAATTTCTTGAAATCAAAAATCCTCAATTTAAATAATCTAAGCTGACACAATTCTTTAATCCGAACTCAATATTTTTCCGCACTTACCACAACTAAACCTCGAGTGCAACCTTATAACCATAGCTCCTAATTACCAAACACTGATACTCCAACAATATAGAATAAATCCTTACAATGTACCTTTTAAATCACCACCGTCATCACAGAGTATTGTCTAGATACCAACCAGATAAAAATTTTAAAATCGTTTGAAATTTTAGTAACTTTTTAAACACCGTTTTCACAATATAACTCGCGAGTTTATAAAAACATTTTTTTTCTTGAAAAGTTTCACTGGTAAAATTTGTTTTACATAATTGTGCGCTAGGGTGATGACAGCTCTCATCACCAAAGAGTTGCATTCAACCCTAATAATTTAATGTAGTGATGAATGTTCTAAATGCATGTATCAATTATTTATTTCTCTTTTAATTAGTGATCATACTAATTGCTCAATGCAGTTTCCTATTCGTGGCATTTCAAATGCATGTTCATGACATGTCTAGGCACAATTACGTGATAAAAACATTTCAATTACTTTAACAAGTTAACATTTGAAATCAATTTTCCCTCGAAACATTTCCTAGACATTACACTCTGTGAGACGTGCACTCGCCCATCTTGACATATTTGCCCATCTCCATTATCCTAGTCCACCAATTTGCATCGTCATTAACGAAATAACCCAAAACCGACAACGAAACTAAAATTTACCTAACAACGAATATCCTCTCAAATTGAATTGAAAATTTTCCAAGGCATCAAAGCAACACGACCGCCTTAACAGCTCCACTATGAGTTTCAGTATTTCACTGACCCACCTAAAGAAAACACCAGTGTATTACTACACTGATCAACCTCGATTCACAGATTGCATATCTAATTCAATAACGCGAACAGCCAAAACTTTCGATACTACAATTTATCACAAATGAGCCTGACGTAGAAACGCATAAGCTCGAAATTTCACGCACGAGGCAAACACCCACGCGAAGAATTATTTCACCGGTGTTGAGTAATATAACTCGAATCGCCTTCCTCTGACCAGGACAGATTCAGAATTCAAGTCTACGAACAGCTCTTGAGAATCGCTCCTCCAAATTTCTTGGTAACAAAATTAACCACTTCGATCTTTCAGAGTTCAGGCTAAACCAATTAGAACATCTAAACTAGTCGTAGGGACAAAACAAAGGTTCGAATCGCACATCGACACCAATGTCAAAGTTAAGCCAAAGATAAATTAGGGAGTAGTGTCCTCACGTTATACTCCACACAATGAGGCAAACGAGAACAATAACTACCATAGCATAACTTAACCAAACATGAGAGACAAAATAATAACACAACACTATAGGTCATTAATTTTCATACGACCGAAAAGCATTTAAATATCTTGCAATAAGACAACAATCATCAGGGTAGGTAAACAAAATTATACCAAAGAGTTGAGCATGCAACAACTTATCAAATCAACGTATTCCTACCAACATAGTAGTAACTCAAACAGCCCAACAATGATTAAAACATTAAATCATGTAATAACATGTTCAAAACGTCAATTCAGAATAAAAAGAATTGTGATATTGATCAAAAGTGCGCATTAAAACCAATTTTGAAAGATAGTATTTACAAAATATACTTCAAGTTCATGTCGAGTCCCACAGTTTTAAAAAATCATATTCCGGAACCTCCTTATGAAACATTGGTTAATAAATTTTTTTTTATTCCCAAACGTCTCAGTTTAAAATCATCGAGTTAGCCGAGTAATTAAAACTTCGAAGCTCAACTCCCAAATTGGGTGACCCAAGTCAACCCGCAATTACCATCTGTAAAATGTATACAAAATATTTTCAAATCCGGAAAAACGCATTTCAAAACAAATATCTATATTTTCAAAATAAAAAGCTCGAAGTCACCCAATTAACAACATCAGACTCATTTTCTAAGTGAGAAAACAATTATTCTTTAACAACCTTTTCATAAATACAGCTTTCGTCAAAACTAGCAAATCGAGCATAATACAAACAACACCAAAGTGTTGACAACCAAAATATGAAAAAAAAATAGAAGTAATATTAAATCATCAAAACGATATCCCCTTTTAAATAAATAATTTTATTTCAGAGAAAATATTTTGAACACACCATGATAGACGTAACATTAATTTTTTTTAATACGAGAAATTCATTTTATTTCAAAATAACAGCTTTTTTTTTTCCAATCTCAGTCAAATGTTAAATTTTGAATATAAGAATTTTATTTTACTACCAAGATAAAAAAAATAATGTTTTAGGGTGTCGTGTCGAGACTATCCATTTGATTTTTTGTCTCAAAACACCAGTTAGGCAAAAATAATTTTCTTAAGAAAAATTAAACCAATACGTGGCCAGCAACATAATCCACAAAACGTGAAAAACATTTTTCAGTTAAAAATTATTTAATCCCGAAACAATGTCAAGTCTAACAAAATATCATTTTTAAAATCAAGGCTCTCGGCCAAAACCAGAAGTACTCACAAAATAATTCAACGTCAATAATTTTTATAAAAGGCATAAAACAGCCAAAAATTTATCACCCAGTGAAACGCATCAACAACATGATAAGAAAAATAACATCATGCCCAAGCATGAATTAAAGCAAATTACCACCATAGAATTTTCCTAGAAATCAAAAGCAATTTAAAATCACTGAAGTGAAATGGCGTTAATAAGATAAAAATAATAGCATCAAATCAAAACATCAATATTGACTGACTTGACGTAATCCTATCGGTGTAGGCAGAAAGTTAAAAATTAAAAGATGACATTTCAAAGACAAGACATGAAACCTAATTCCGCAGTAGTACCTATGACTCAAAAACGACCTAACAGAGTAAACACAGAGCAAGCAAATGGCCTTGGTTTGAAACCAAAGCTCTGATACCAAGTTTGTCACGACCCAATTTCATGGATCGCGACCAGCGCTAGGGTATGGGTATGGTTGTACCAAAACCCGTAGCAAGCCTTGCGGATAAAATCAAACATACAAAGTAATATAACAACTTAAATATAATTACTTACATTAAATAATAAATAGCCAGAGTTAAACAAATAAGTATGCCAAAGCATAAAATAAAGCCAGTCAGACCAATCCGACAAACATCTAATATAATATGGACTTCTAGTTTACTACTGCGGTCTAAGAATAAAAATCAGTTTGACAATTAATAAACCTCCGAAGAATAAAAGATTCGGAGTGGACCAACTTTCAATTCATAAACCTGGAAAATTTGGGAAACAACGGGGTCAGAAATACTGAGATGAGTTCGCAATACTATTTACATTTATTAAATTTAAAACCCTTAAATCAAAACAGTTTATACTAATATAATATGATTATGGAAAACAGTATTGAAATGATCCCAGCGTAAGTATGACATAGCATACTGATAAACCCAGAGTGGACGGGAACAAATCCTCGTCATAAATATATACCAGCGTAAGCAAGACTTTAGTCTGCCGTTTCCCAGAGTACTCACCGGTGCACACAGTCTCGATACAAGCCTATCGAGTAGCTCGTTTCAATCCAGATTCATAATCCGTAAAAACAGTTCAAAAGCATTTATAATATTAAAATACGATACGGTACTTAATAAATCGGTAAATAGCACTACAAACTCACTGCTTGCTTATCCACGTGATTCTTGGCAAACAGCTAACCCTGCGTAGACCCCGAAGCACGAGCAGACGACGGGTCTAAAACAATATATAAGTTAAAATCCATTCAACCCCTAACTCTAAGAATACTAGACACCACATAGGACTAGCACAATACCAAGTCTCGCACAAGCATAGCCAAAGCAAAAAGAACAATTAATTACATAATGACCCGAGTCAAAATACGAACCACCTTGAGTAGACACAATATTCAAATAAATAAATAAGCCAAGTCTATTGGGTTTCCGTTTTAAAATTCGTTCCTGAAAATATTATTTAAATAATAAGTAAATAATAACTTAAATCAATTTCCTCAAATATTGGGTTAGCCGAGTTACCAATAACTACCAAGCTACCTCACATGTCGGGTGACCCAAATTTAACCCGACCCAAAATATTTTATTAAAATCTCAACCAGAGTCTATAATGCCCAAAAACAACTTTGATAAAATAAATGTAATTATATCCAATTATAAACCATAGTTTATAATTATAGAATCAACTTTGATAAAATAATAAATCAATATTTAAAACGAAACCCAATAACTTTAACTTCAAGTAACCCAAGTTACAACCAATTTATTTAATTAAAATAAATTAAGAAAGACATTCAAAATCTCAAACGTTAAATTGACACGCCCAGTCAATACTTAAAATAACTTAATTACCCAAGTAATAAATAAATTCAAACAAAACTCATCGTTAAAAACAATTAGAAGAATAATTAAAAGCTAAATTATAAATTTAGTCACATTAGCACTCTAAGCCAAAATCTCAAAATAACAATTAAATAATAATTAAAAATAATTATTAATTTAATAACTCAAATATTATTTTTAGGTTTTAAAAATAATATTACTAATTTGACAATCTTTGTAATTAAAATGAAATCTCCAATTTAGAAATCAAAGTCAATAATTCAATTAAATCTAAAATCATTTAAATTATAAAAAAGATTAATATTAAATCTAAATTTAAAATAATAATGCCCAAAGTAAATTTCAAATTATAAGTAATAATATTATTAAATTGCCAAAATATAAGTCGGAATTAAATCCGTAATTTAAAAATCAAAATCAATTATAAGGTAGTTAAATAATAACTTAAAGAACTATTTATATTAATCCAAAACAAATCAGTGACCTTAATAAACCTTTAGTCAAAAATAAATCAAATGAGCCAACCAACACCTGCCATATCATCATCTCTTTCAAACATTCAAAACCCAACTCCAACATATTATAGTACGAACCCAGAAACTCAAAACTTGCCAAAATCATCAATCATAATCAAATGAAACCAACTATCGGCAACAACCAATCACACCAAATGAAACCAATCACACCAAATAACTATGGCAAAGGAACAAATCATCGGCAAAAACCAATCACACTAAATGAAACCAAGAACAACAACAAGGCACCTCGCTGCAAAACCGAGAACGATGCACAAGAACCGGAATCGATGAGGTTAAAGGCAACTCATACAAACGATTAATGAATAATAAATCATGAGTCTATAGCTTAATCTCAACAAGAATTATGCTTGAAAACAATGTTGGAATTTGGCAGAACAAACATATGAAAATTGATACAAACACAATCAAAAAGCGATGAAACGACGGCGGCTCAAACAGATTAACTACGTACCGTTTTGCGAAAACGAAGATGAAAATCGTAGAGGCGTGAGTCTACTTTAACTAGGACGACACAGATCCAAATAATACGCTAAAACGAAAAAGAACGATTAAAAATACGGAAGTGTCGATTTCAGCTAAAACAGAGAATGAAAGAACAATTACTTACCGAATGAATACAAGACTTGGAGGATGAATTGCACCATGAATTTTTAGAGATTCTGGAGTAAAGAGGACGGCTAGGGTTTGATGAAAGTGTGAGGAATGATTGTTTTGTCTAAAACGTTTCTTAAATAGGAATTTAAATTAGATTTAAAGAAGTTAAATATTTAAGAAGTTAAGAGAGCAAAACTTACTGCTATGTAAATAGGATGGAAGAACACATGGGCTATAATTTGGCCAAATAAGAATTTAATGGGCCAAAAAACAAAAAAAGTGAAGCAAAGTAATTAAATGCATGTCGTGCATGCATGCTTAAGGCAATATCTATTTTTCTTTTTCTTTGAATAAACAAAATGCATGGTTAATTTATTTAATTTAATAATACAAACCAAACTCGAATCAAAGATGAATCGAAACACTACCGAATCAATGAACGATTTAAATAAAATTAAATAAACATATTTAATAATAATAAATAAAAAAAATTTATCTAAAGGTCAACGTAATGCAAAAATTTGAATGCAAAATAAAAAAAATAATAAATGAAAAATACGGGATATTACGTAATTTTTGAGTGATTTGGCCTAATTTTTGAGTGATTTGGCCTAATTTTTTTTCATAATCATAAGTTATTAAGTAAGATTACACTGTTAGATAAATTTTAATGCAGTGTCAAATATTTAGTGGTTAAATGCAAAGAAATGGAAAAATTAAGGACTTGAGGAGTGTCATTTTCATTATTTTTGAAAAAGTATCGATTTGCATATGTTTAAATTCTCACATACACATTTTAATTCTACTGCTACTAAATATTTACAATTATTAAGTTATTATATAGGATTTTTTTTAGAGAAAATTAGGATAAATACTCCATTTTTAAAAATAATTTGATTTCCTACTTCAATAAAGAAAAGATAGAGAAAAGAGAAAATTAGGAAAAATACTCTCTTTTTAAATATAATATGATTTCCTACCTCAATAAGGAAAAGATAGAGAAAATACCTCACTATTTTAATATAGAGAAAATTAGGTAAAACACTCTATTTTTTAAAATAATAGTAAATTATAATTCAACAAGGAAAACATATAAAAAATACCTCACCTTTTTAGCACTTTTATTTTTTTTACTCTATAGTCTTTTTTTATTATAATAATACTTATTTCTTATTTTTTTACTCTAAATATTTTATTTTTACTCTAATATATATCTCTTTTTTTTCTCAGATTTACTCTCTCTCTCTCTCTCTCTCTCTCTGTTTCTTCTTCATCTTCTTCTTCTCCATTTTTTTTCTTCTTCATTGTTTTCTTCTTCTTCATTTTTTCCTTTCTTTATCACGTCGTCGTCGTTCCTTCAACGATTCGTCATCACTCCGTCGTCACTCCGCTGTTGCTCCGCCTTCGCTTCATCTTCGCTTTGCCGTTGATTCATCGTTCTTCCATATTTTAGCAATTTTTTCTTAACTCGTGGTGATTATTACGATTTATTTTAACTCTCAGATCTAAAAAAATTGTTCTTGAATTTTTTTCAGTTTGAGATCTGAAAATCTACATTAAAAACGATTTTCCAGTTGAAAAAAACGATTTTCTGCAGAAAAACGATTTTTTTTGCAGAAAACAGCGCTTGATTATCATATCGTTATCACTATGACGTTATCATACCATTATCATAACACCGTAGAGAAAAACGATTTTCTGTCAAGAAAAGTATTTGATTATCATATCGGTATCATTAACGTTAGCATGTCTGTATCATAACGTTATCATATCAGTATCATAATATTATACGATTATGATAATAGTATGATAAGGTTTATGATAACAGTATGATAAGTATATGATATAGTTATGATAAAATACGTTATAATAATGTTATGATAATATTTTATGATATTCTTATGATAAAGTTTATTATGATAATGTTATGATAATAGTATGATAAGGTTAATGATAAAAGGTTACGATACAGCTATGATAAAGTACGTCATGATAATATTATGATAATATATTTATGATACTGTTATGATAAAGTATATTATGATAATGTTATGATAATTTTTATAAAAACAGATGATAAAAGTATGACAAAGTTAACGATAATAGTATGATAACATACGAAAAATAATTTTTTTAACAGAAACATTATACCGAGATGATAATGTCACTGCTTCTTTTATGATAATATTTTGAAAAAATTTGTGATACCGATATGATAATATCACTGCTGCTTTTTTATATCTAGATCTGAAAGATCAAATTGCGAGATAAAAAATAATGATACGTAAATAATTAAAAATTTTGAAATAAAATTACAAGATTGAAGATGACGGAAAATTAAAAAAAAAGTGAAAGTGAAAAATGCAGGGAAAAAAAGGAAGAAAGAAAAAGAAGAAAAGTGAAAGAAGAGAGAGAAATAGAAAAGAAGTGAAAAGAGAAAGAAAGATAGAAAATAAGGAAAGTGTTAGGTCATGCATTTTTTATGTTGGAGTAAAATCATTAACCTTTTGTCATGTAGAGTAAAAATATAATATCTAAAAAGTTGCGATGTATTTTTTCTAACTTTTCTGTGTTGAGGTATAATATTATTCTATTATTTTTGTTTTTGAGATAAATTTGTAAGGAGCCCTTTAATATATTTACTTTGTTTACTCTAACACCTATTTATATTATAATTATACCTATTCATTATTATTATTTTACTCTAACTATATTATTAGGGATTTATAAGTGACAGCTGTCATTTCTTTTCTTTTTTCTCTCTCTTTTTCTCTTTCCTCTTCATTGGCTTTCTTCTTCTCTGTTTTTTTTCGCCATTTTTTTCTTCATTTTCTTCTTCTTCTTCTTTATCTTTATTTCTTCTTCATTTTTATTCTCTTCTTCTTCATCGTTAATTCATCGCTCCGTCGTCGTTCCGCCATCATCCCACCATCGCTCCGCCGTTTTTCATATTTGATTTTAGCGATTTTCCTCAACTCGTGGTGATTAATACGATTTCTTTTAACTTTTAGATCTAAATAAATTACTATTGAATTTTTCCAATTCTAAATCTAAAAATCTTTATTAAAAACGATTTTCTGCACAAAAAACGATTTCTGCAAAAAAACAGCTTCTGATTATCATATGAGTATCACCACTGCATTATCATGTAAGTATCATAACACTGCAGAGAAAATTGATTTTTTTACAAAAAAAACAGTGTCTGATTATCATATGAATAACACTGTATTAACATATCGTTATCATAACATTATTTGATTATGATAAGGTTATGATAATACAAATGTACGATAATGATAATAGTACAATAATGTTTTTATGATAATATAATGATAAGCTTATATAGTATGATAATATGATACTTACTTGGAATTTTTTTTACAGAAATAGTGTCATATGATAATGTTTTATCATATGATAACGAGATGATAATATTTATGGTACATATATGATAATATCTATGATAATGTATGATAAAATAGGTTCTGATTATCTTGTCGTTATCATAACACTGGAGTATGATAATTAGATGATAATTGATGGATACCGAATCCTATTGTAAATATAATGGAGCCGAGTCACAGGAGATCCACTCTCAGATGATACCGGACTCCCCCTGAAGATCCGAAGATATGGAAGAGACGCCGAATCCCTTAAGATCCGGTGATATGCTAATAAAGACCGAATCCCATATGATCCGCCCAAAGCGCGTTAGGTCCGGGATTCGGGTAATCGACTAAAAATGGAAGTAATTGTCCTATTCGGACACAAACACTATATATGGAAGGATAGGCTCTACTTTAGGAAGATAAGACTATTTAGGAAGACGTTCCTAAATAGGACTCTTATCAGATTAAGGTAGATCACGACAAATCAGGAGAATCCCTACGATATCGCCGAATCCCTACAAAGTAGGATTCACCTGCCTAATACAACTCTACTAGGTATATTCGACTACTATAAAAGGAGCACGAGGTATACCTAGAATCACAATTACATTCATATACACAAAACGCTGCTCAAAGCTCTAAACTGACTTTAGCATCGGAGAGTTAATCGGACAACCACCGTCCGGTTAGCTTCTACCCTGTTTTGCAGGTCTTACTCACCGGTTCAGAAGGCAGACTCCATCAATTGGCGCCGTCTGTGGGAAGAGCTTAACTAAACTTCAAATAGAAGGAGCTTTTCTGAACTCAAAAACAAATCTCATTGAAGAAGATGACTTCTGAAAGAGTGAACCTGAAAGACAAACAACCAATGGACCCAAAAAACACTCCGGAGATAATCAACGTGACGGAAGACGGGCTTCACAACTCCGGGGAAAAAAGCAATACCGGAGGGCCCTCTTTTTCAACACCTCAATACCAAACTAATCCGATGAGGGGAAGCAACCCAATTGCTTTCAATCTGGGCACTGAAGAACAACAAGCACCAAACGTAGCAGCACAAGATTCGTACAACGAAATGCTGAAAAAGGTATTAGAATCAGTACAGGCAAATCTAGACAGATTGGCTAGCGAAGCCAAAAGAACGAACGATAGGCACGAAGAAACCATGAAAATCCTAAGGGAAAATTTCAGCCCTACAGCTCCCAGAAGAAGAGGAAGAACAGAAAACGCAAACCCAAGCCGTCGAGAAACAAGAGCAGAAAAAAATAAGAGCAAGGAACCCCGAACCAGAGGGAATGGAGAAAGAAACGAAGCAAGAAACCAGCGAGAAAATAGAACAAGCGACGAGGAAAGTCCGAACAGAGACAAATCTAACGAGGAATCACCAGAGACACCCAGAAATGAGCACAACCAGGAGGACGCCCGTAGTGGTTTGAATTCAAAAAGAGACGAACGGAGGGAGAAGGAAAAAGAAGACGCCCCGCCAAAGAGAAGGCGACAGGAAAGAGATGCAGGGAAAGAGCAAACTAAGAAAAAACACCAAGAAGGAGAGGGCGAATCGTCAGAAACACCCCAAAAAAGCAAGGCCACATATGTGGTGGAAGAAGATTTGGAAGAGAAGATCGCCAAAGCACTCAAAAAACTAAAATCTGAAGAATTGGATATAGACGATCTCAGGTTGAAAGGATCCCCCCTCTCGCCCGAGATCATGGAGGAAACCATCCCACACAGCATGAAGCTACCGATCCTGCCAACTTTCAATGGGGAAGGAGACCCCCGAGACCATACTTCTAGATTCACAGCGACCATGGGGCTACTCAGCGTATCAGACGCCATTCTTTGCAGGGTTTTCCCTACCACACTCACGGGCACGGCCCAGAGATGGTATAACAAATTAAAACCAGGCTCGATCAAAAGCTTCGCTTCGCTTTCAACAGAGTTCCTTAATAGATATCTCACAAACATCCCGGCGAAAACCACTACTAGCATCCTAAGATCCTGCATCCAAGAAGAAGGAGAAACCCTGCGAAGCTACATCGAACGATTCAACAAGCAAGCTATGAAGATTGACAACCTGAACGTCGACATGGTGACAGAAGCATTGCGAGAAGGGACGCGATTCGGAAAACTGGTGGACAAGCTACTAGTCAATAAGCCCACGACTTTCTCGAACTTAATGGGCATAGCCCAGAAATACTTCGAGTTAGACGAAGGGCGAAGGGCGATCCGTGGAAAGGAAGCAAAAGGAAAAGAGTCAAAAGAGAGATCCAGAGAAAAGACCAAGTCCAAACCTGATGACAGGAGAGGAAGGACAGAGGAGAACAGACGATTCGCCCCCCAGACAAGATATGAATCGAGATATGATCCAAGAGATGACGAGAATAACTTCACTCCGCTAAACACCAGCCGAACTAATGTCCTCATGTGGATCAAAGAAAATGTCAAAAACGTGGTATGGCCACCAAAGATGAAAGCAGAGGTAAGAGACACCAGAAAATACTGCAAATTTCACGACGATTACGGACATGAAACGGATAGCTGCAGAGACTTAAAGGTCGAAATCGAAAGGATGATCGACACAGGCGAGCTGAGGAAATTTGTGGCCCGAAAAGAGAAGTGCAACGACAAAGGAGAAAAAAGAAGCAGAGAAGACAAGCCAAAAGAGAAAGAAGACGAGCGCCCATCCAAAATACTGGGAACCATTCACATGATTAACGGAGGAGGACATAGCAGCTCCACGATCAGGAGAAAGCAGAGGAAAGAAGTGATGAACATAAGAGAAACTCACATGCCACCGGTGATCTTTGATGTAGAAGACTATGAATACGTCAAAGCACCCCACAACGATGCTTTGGTAGTAACTACTATCATTGAAAATTGGAACATGGAGCGAATCCTAATCGACGAAGGAAGCGCGGTAAACCTTATGACAAACGCAGCATACAAAATGCTTGGAGGAACGGCGTCAAGGCTACGCCGAGTCCCAATTCCGCTATCAGGACTCGGTGGACCTTCCATCAATCCACTAGGAGCAGTCACCTTGGAAGTAATAATCGGCCCAGAAAGAGGAATCAACAAGAAAGTCATGTCACTATTTAACATAGTAGACATGGAATTAACATACAACGCCATCCTAGGAAGACCTTTCCTCCATGATTCGGCGGCAGGAACTAGCATAAGAGCGTTGGCAATGAAAATACCAACTGAAAAAGGAGTAGTGACGCTGAGAGGAGACCAAGGAATAGCCAAGAAATTCTATGACGAGTCAGTAGTGGATCTCCAAGAGAACAAGAACGAACAGAAGGAAGAATAGGAAAAGAAAATGACCCATCATCGGTAACGACTTTATGTCTTACCAGATGGCGTCAAATCTATCTTTAATATTTTGTATGCCGTCTTTTTATCAATAAAAGTTCAATTTTCCTACTATAAGATCAGCCAGACGAACCAATAAAGAAATAGCCACGAACGATTAAATCAAAGGTGAAAGATGAAAAAATAAGTTAAAGATCAAACTCAAGAAAGGCAAAATCACCAAACAAGGCGAATCAACACGAAAAGGCTGATAGCCAAGAAAATGAGTTTAAATTAACTCAAGGCAAAATCGCCAAACAAGGCAAATCGCCACAAAAGGCGGATAACCAAGAAAACGAGTTTAAATTAACTCAGAAAAGGCAAATCGCCAAAAAAGAGTTTAGATTAACTCAAAACACAAAGATAAAGAGTTTAGATTAACTCGAAATAAAAACAAAAATAAAAGAGTTTAGATTAACTCTATAAAGCAACGCCAAGAACAGGGTTTAGAATAACCCTCGAGGCAAGACAAGTACATAAACAAAAAATGGATATAAGACGAAAGCGCACTTTCGAAGAAACACGAAGAAAATATATTCATAAATTGCGAATTACAAAAAACAAAATTCGTACATTAACAAATACAATCAAAAGAAAAAAACTACTGGACACGGTCCTTATCTATCTTGGCAAGAAGGTCACGAGCGATGGCCTGGGGATCCAACCCATTAACTCCAGAAAGATCAATATTAGGATTCTGCTCCAGATGTTTCCTCCCAATCGCAAGGCGATACTCGCTTATCAGAGCAGAATAAAAAGCTTTCGTATCCAGTAAACGGATGTGAAGACCTTCAACCTCCGACCTCAGCTTATCCCTCTCCCCACCAACAAGGGAGTTGATTCGAATAAGCTCCTCAATCTCTTAAGTCAAGTCATCGGTTTTCTTCTCGATCACTTTAACTTGGCGATCGTTAATCGCATCCTGCGCCTTAAGTTGCGCCAAAAGGGAATCATGCTCTTCCAAAAATGCCTTCAATTTTTCCCTTTCAGACTCGGAAGTTGCCAAAAGAGAAGACAGACGCTCGACCTCCTCCTCGGCACACTGTCGGCGGTCGTTCAATACCAGAACAGATTGAAGAGCCTACAAACACCAAAAACAGATAAGTAAGGAAACAACAGAATAAAAAAAAATATTATATTCAAGAAAGAAAACACTTACAGAGAAACCATGAAAACAAGCCAGATCGGAAAGCTCCTGACCCGGCCTAGCACAAAACCACGTGACATCATCAGGAATCGCCAAAGTTCGGATATATTCCGCTAACACTCTAGGATTCAGCAAACTAGCGGGATCCTGACCTTCGACCCACTGCACCAAATCTGGAGCAGAAGAAGAGCTTCCAGGAAAACTCTCCCTCGATGGAGAACCATCGCCAACTCGACGTCTTTTCCTAGACGGAGAATCCAGGTCTCGACCCAAAGAAATCTCTCCCGAATCAGCAACAACCAGCCCATCTGAATTCACACCCCCAACTCCCCCCGAGACGGTAAATGATGTTAGAGGGGGAAGTAGCGATGGAACCGCCTCGTCACCTACTGGATCAGCCAAGTCATCATCATCATCTACAACAATAACCTCATCACCCGCAGGCAACGCTATCTCGACGGGAGCGATGGGAATATCAGCAGGAGCCACATCCACATCAACGTCGCCAGGAATAACGTTGGCGATATGAGCGTCAGGAGCCACATCCACATCAACGTCGCCAGGAATAACGTTGGCGATATTAGCGTCAGGACCACCTATCGGAACGTCCAAATCTACTTGAAACCCGGAAAGGAAATCGTCAGAAGAAGAAGACATCCTACAAAAGAAACATCAAAAAGAACTTAAGCAAATTAATATACCTTGAATAAAAGAGTAGCAAAGATCTGCCAAGCCTCGAGGAGGATCCTCCAAAGGAAACCATCGACGCCGAAGATGACTATTAACCAAGACATCTAGAACGTGACGCGATATAGCACCATAGAAAGATATGTCGAAAGCAAGTTTTGACTCGGATAAACTTAAAGGAGACGGACAACTCTGAACTTGGTGAGAAGAAAAACCATCCGAAAAATGAAGAAAAGCAAATTTATGATAAACAATAAAGAAACGCCTTCGCCAGCGACTGGTTAGGCAAGGAAGATAAATACGAGATCGCCCTTCTCTGCCAAGGGCGAAAACGAAGCAACCATCGCACTTCCTAAAGTCTACAAAATAATACAACACGTTGAGAGAAGGGGCACAACCCCGAAGTCTACACGCCTCCGAAAAGGCGAGCACTACTTTAATCGTACCGGGATAAAGTTGTCCCAGAGCGACCTTTAAATCCCTGCACACTTCTACTACAAATGAGTCTAAAGGAAACCTAAGACCAGCAGCAAATTGCTCTTCGAAGAGAACCGCCCTACAAGAAGAACCTGGAGAATCGGAAGCAGCCATATCGGCACCGGGTAATATTACCCTATAATCGAAAGGAAAGCTATACTTAAAATAGATATCTAAGACTTCACTCCTACGAAGCTTTGATCTGGTAAAAGCCATAGCAGCGCATGCATCTTCCACTCGACTAAGAGGCATCCTAGAACAGGAAATCACAAATATAAATACAAAATAAAGATTAAACAAGAAATATATTGAAGAACACATTGAAGAACACATCGAAGAACACCAAGTACAGAAAAGGAATTTCCAGAACGATGATCATGAAGAACATATACAAGGAAGAAAACCATACTAACATCCAAGTAACAAAAGGGAACATACCTGAAGATCTGGATAAAACAAGTCACGAAGAACCAAATAACCAGACAAAGAACGAAGAGGAAATAGTTGCAAGAAATAAGAACAAATTCGAAAAGCAAGTGAGAGGGAAAAGAAGAAATGCAAAGAGATTAAATATGAAGAGTTTTGAATAAATCATTAATCGTTAAATCACTAAATGTCGACACGTGGCAACGCAGAATCTTACTAAAGAAGAAACGTCATCCACAAACATATGAAACGACTCGCCCGGAATACAAAGCGACTCGCCCGTATAAGGGGACTCAGCTCCAAAAGAGCTAAAATCCACTAAGGCATAAATGCCAAACTACTTCAGCTCACTTGCGGGGGGGCTAATGATGGATACCGAATCCTTTTGTAAATATAATGGAGCCGAGTCACAGGAGATCCACTCTCAGATGATACCGGACTCCCCCTGAAGATCCGAAGATATGGAAGAGACGCCGAATCCCTTAAGATCCGGTGATATGCTAATAAAGACCGAATCCCATATGATCCGCCCAAAGCGCGTTAGGTCCGGGATTCGGGTAATCGACTAAGAATGGAAGTAATTGTCCTATTCGGACACAAACACTATATATGGAAGGATAGGCTCTACTTTAGGAAGATAAGACTATTTAGGAAGACGTTCCTAAATAGGACTCTTATCAGATTAAGGTAGATCACGACAAATCAGGAGAATCCCTACGATATCGCCGAATCCCTACAAAGTAGGATTCACCTGCCTAATACAACTCTACTAGGTATATTCGACTACTATAAAAGGAGCACGAGATATGCCTAGAATCACAATTACATTCATATACACAAAACGCTGCTCAAAGCTCTAAACTGACTTTAGCATCGGAGAGTTAATCGGACAACCACCGTCCGGTTAGCTTCTATCCTGTTTTGCAGGTCTTACTCACCGGTTCAGAAGGCAGACTCCATCAATAATGAATTATGATAAGTTTATGATAACTGGATGATAACGTACGTGAAAATAGAATTACAAAAAGATTCATGACACCAGTATGATAACCAGATGATAATAAAATAATAAAGTTATGATAATAGTATGATAATATGATACCTATATGTAAACAAATCACATAAAAATTATGATAATGAGATGATAATGTAAAGATAATAGTATGATAATATGATACCTGTATGAAAAAAATAATTACAAAAACATTATGATAACGAGATGATAATGTGAAGATAATAGTATGATAATATGATACATGTATAAAAAAAACAATTACAAAAAAATTATGATAATAAGATGATAAGGTGACGATAATAGTATGATAACATGACCTTATTATACTTCATTATAATACTATTTTCTTCACATTATCATCTCGTTATCATATTTTTATGTAATATTTTTCATATAGGTATCATATTATCATACTGTTATCATAATTTTATTATTATGTCGTTGTCATAACATTATCATTTAGGTACAATAATATATTATCATTTCGGTATCATATGATTATATTATGATTACGAGATGATAATACAGTGATAACAACATGATAATCAATTTTTTTTGTAGAATATCTTTCTTTATGCAGTGTTATGATAACATTATGATAATACAGTGATACTCATATGATAATCAGAGACTTTTTTTTATAAAAAATCATTTTTTCTGCAGTGTTATGATAATCATATGATAATCAGATGCTGTTTTTTTTTCTTTCAAAAAATCGTTTTTTGTACAGAAAATCATTTTTTTCATCATAATATTGTTTTCTCATGCAAATTTTTAGATCTAAATTGAAAAAAAAATCAAGAGTAATTTATTTATATCTGAATGTTAAAAAATCACAATAATCACCATGAATTAAAGAAAAGTTCGCTAAAATAAAAAATGAAAGAACAGTGAAACGACGGTGGAGCGACGAAAAAAGGGCGGCGGAGCGATGAAGGAACGATAGAGAAGAAAGAAAAAAATGAAGAAGAAAAGAAAAAATAAAAAAGAAGAAGAAAATTAACGAAGAACAGAGAAGAAGAAGAAAAAGAAGAAGATGAGAGAGGAGAGAGGAGAGAGAAAGAAAAAAAGAAAGAAATATAAAAATATGGCAGCTGTCATATGATAAGAGTAAAAATATATATTTAGAGTAAAAAATCAATAAAAAATAGGTATAATTAATATAAACATGCTTTAGAATAAAAAAATAAAAGCATTAGAATGATGAGGTATTTTTCTATCTTTTCCTTATTGAGGTAGGAAATCAAATTATTTTAGAAAATAGAGTATTATCCTAATATTCTCTAGAGAAAATACCTCACCACTTTAATGTTTTTATTTTTTTACTCAAAACATGTTTATATTATAATTATACCTACTATTTATTAATTTTTTTACTCTAAATATAATTTTTCTTACTCTTATTATGTTACAGCTGTCATTTTTTTTTATATTTTTCTCTCTCCTCTCTCCTCCTCCTCTTCTTCTTCCCTGCTTCTTTTTCTTCTTCTTCTTCTTCTTCTTCTTCTTCTTCTTCTTCCCTGTTTCTTTTTTCTTCTTCATTATGTCTTCTTTCCTTATTTATTTTTTCTTTATTCCGCCGCCGTTCCTTCATTGCTCCGCTGCCGTTCCTTCATCGCTCCGCTGCCGTTCTTTCATTGCTCCGCCATTTTTTATATTTAATTTTGGCAATTTTTCCTCAACTCATGGTGATTAATACAATTTGTTTTAATTTTCAGATCTAAACAAATTACTCTTGAATTTTCTCATTTTTATATCTAAAAATTTGCATTAAAAACGAACGATTTTATACACAAAAATTGATTTTCTGCAAAAAAAATACAGCTTCTGGTTATCATATGAGTATCATCACTGCATTATCATGTAAGTATCATAACACTGCAGAAAAACTCGATTTTTTTTATTAAAAACAACATCTGATTATCATGTTATTATCACTATATTATCATTTCGTTATCATAACACTGCAGAAAAACACAGCCTCTGATTATCATGTTATTATCTTAACATTATCATATAACAATGCAGTATGATAACTAGATGATAATGAAGTATGATAAAATTATGATAATTAGATGATAAAGTACGTGATAATATAATGACAAAAAGATTCATGATACCAGTGATAACCAGATGATAATAAAATAATAAAGTTATGATAATAGTATGATAATATGATACCTATATGGAAAACAATACATAAAAATTATGATAACAAGATGATAATGTGAAGATAATCGTATGATAAGGTTCTTATTGATAATAAAATGATAATAGTATGATAACATGATACCTGTATGAAAAAAAAATTATAGAAAAATTATGATAACGAGATGATAATATTCAGCTACATACAATACTAATACTGGCATGATAATAAAATGACAATGCAATATGATACATTGATAATTATATGATAAGGTGAAATTGTGATAATCATATGATAATGTAATACTGTGATAATCATATGATAATGTGATTTTGTCTTATTATCCAGTAGTATCATCATATTATCACATAACAATATGCTATATACAATACTGGTAATGACATGATAATAAGATGACAATGTAATATGATACACTGATAATTACATGATAAGAAGAAGATATGTTAATCGTATGATAAATTGATACAGTATAATCATATGATAAAGTGATACAGTGATAATCATATGATAAAGTGATACAGTGATAATCATATGATAATGTGATTTTTTATTTAGTTCATATAATTTTTAAATATGCTATTAATATACTAAAATATTTAAATAGTAGTGTATATTTTTAAATTATAAAATATATGATAATACTGAAATAAATGAAAAAAAATATTTTATTTATTGATAATTTATAATAAACATATTTATTAATTTAAAGTATGAAAAAATAAAGAATATCTAATTAAAAAATGTTTGAAAAAAGTTTGAACGATGTAAACAAAACAAAAATTTGAAAAGAAAGAAAGAAACGTGAGGTATGTGGAGAGAGAGAGAAAGAGAGAAAGAGAGAGAGATAGAGATAGTGTGTCAGAGAAAGCTTATTATATAGGCAGAGTAAAATTCTAATAAATTAGACACGGGGAATAAAAACATTAAAGTGGCTAAATTATGGAGTATTTTTGTTGACTTTTCCTTATTGAGGTAGAAATTCAAATTATTTTCTTTTTTTAGATAAATAAATATATATTTTTTTTATTAATTCCAGGGCCCAATGATCCCTTGGACCTAAGTTAAATCTGTCACGGCTTACAACTATCTTTATAAAAGATGATTTCACTTTTTTTTATAAAGGCTAATAGTATGAAAAAAATATTCACCTTTTGACTTCTTTTTATTTGCACTAGATGTTGTAAAATTGCTAATTACACCCAAATTCGCACCTACCATTTTCAATTGCATCTTTAAACATTAAATTGATCTCTTTTCACTTAAAAAAACTTTAAATCAATACTTCATATTTTAACATATATTCAAAAGAGTGTTTAATGTTATATTTTAAACAAAAATCTCTTTTTCCCAAAACCTTTAAATCTCAATATTTTATTTAATACAAATACATATTATTATGTTATAAATGTAATTGTTTTTGTTTAAATTATAATATTGACTACTATTTAAAATATATGTTAACATATGAAGTATTAAAAAAGAGGTCAATTTGATGTTTAAGGGCACAACAGAAACCAAAAGGTGTAATTTTAATTGTTGAGAGTGTAATTGAAAATAAAGGTGAGTATTTGAATAAAATTGACAATTTTACAACGCCAGGGTGTAAATAAAAAAGGGATAAACGGTGTAGTTTTTTCAGACCATTAACCTTTTTATGATATAAAACAACAATTAATATTAAAAAACAATTATACCGTTTATGGTAATTTATCTATTAAAAATAACAAGTAATATATATATACACCAGTAACATTCTGACCACGATTGACTGTATTAGAATTATAATTTAGTATAATTGATCAAGCAGAATTTGTATGAATAGATAAAATTACTGCAAATAATTAATTGCTTGTACTTTTGAATGATTGTACGTAAAATAAACAATCATGCATCAAAACCATAAAAAAAAAATTTGATATTTTTTTATTATAAAACAAATTCAAAATATTAGAATATAAGGAGTTTCTACATTTAATTAAAACCTCAACAATATTTGATAGATAAAAATTGGAAATGAAAAAATATTCTTGAAATGCGTTTATAATTCATATAATTCCATCATGTACATGGATTGGCCTGATTACATTTGGTAGGAATTTGCATAGCCTTTTGAAGGTCAATAGCATAAAAGGACAATATAAATTTATATTTACAAAGGCATTGCAAGTCGGCGTTTTGGATGTTAAGGCAACATTGCGTGGTGGGATCTCCATCAACTGCGGAAAAGCATTCACTCATTAATGGTATACTAGTGTTACATATACCTTCGACTCTTCCTCCACTTATCATCACAGTCATCAACATCACCGCAATCCACATTACCAATACGTTGTTGCGACCCATTCTATTTATTTATTTAAGTTTATGCAGCTGATAGATGCCTATTGAAATTACACAAAAATCAGATCAATATATAGTGAAATAATAGAGGGTTGTTATTATTTGAATAGTTGGTCTTATTAATTTAAATGAAATGGTTTGAATATAACTATAGTTGGTTACAAGAGAATTGAACAAATTTGAGAACCAATGAACCAATAATTATACCAAATTTGGTTACAAGGTAAAGAAAATAAAAAATTAGTTACAAGCAAACACAAAAAAGCAAAGCTGTTTTTTCCATTTATTAAGAGAGAAAAAACGTTTTTTTAACGTGTATAACAATCAATCTGTTTTATAATATTTACCTAATCTTTTTTTATCTTTTCAGTTTATTACAATATGTTGGAAAGAAAGATGTTATATTTTTTTTAAAAAAGTCAATTTAGTTTTAAAAACTAAAATGAGATTAATGAGATATTAAATAAATAATATAAACTAACTATTAAGATTTTTTTTATAAAAAATATGAGCTATGTGCTCTTTTCCCCAACATCCCAAAAAATCTAAACTTAATGGTTCTTCTAGGTTCATGCAGGGGAACCGGAGTGTTCGAACATCCAAATCTCTTCCCAAACTTCGGATTTGTCATCTACCAATAAGAGTTTGATTTATTTCAAGAATTTCCCTCGAACTTGGAGATATCATGATCTTAAGAATATTTTGCAAGGTATGGTGTAGATGGTATACACCATACCTTATAAGGAACGTTCCGACGTGGACGAGGCGCCGGTGCAGAAGATGAACCAGGAGGACTGGAAGAAAAACGCTTCCTTCCTCCCTTAGAAGAAATCGAAGGGAGGGAAACAGACGATGCATGCGCTAGAGACGACACTACCAGGAATGAAACATAGTCAGTAGCAACTGATG
The DNA here is from genome assembly GCF_937616625.2 of Mercurialis annua. Taxonomy (NCBI): domain Eukaryota; kingdom Viridiplantae; phylum Streptophyta; class Magnoliopsida; order Malpighiales; family Euphorbiaceae; genus Mercurialis; species Mercurialis annua. The sequence goes on along the minus strand of NC_065570.1, from coordinate 47,053,554 downwards.
ATATAGCCCGGGCAAAAAAGCGGCAGGCATAAGAGCCGGAAGAGAAGCCAAGAAAGCAGGGGCCTCGTCCTCGTTGTTAGAAAAATACGAAATGAACGGAGTAGAGGGCCGATCAAGCAAAGGAACGGAGTAGAATTCCAACGTTAAAAACGAGGAGACACAAGCGTCAGAACACAATTAAGTAACAAGAGCACGATGTAATAACCCCAAAATTTTGAAATAAGAAAATGATGCCACGAATCCTAAAGTTCCATAATTTAGTTCAAGTAGGTTGTAAATTAGAGTTTAATTATTAAATATGGTGGATTTAATAGTAGTATGAGGTAAGGGTTATTATTAATTCAAAATAGTGCGCGTGTTTAAAAATAAAATTTTTCGATAAAAGTTTAAGAATTAAGCTTGACGGTTTTGCATTGAGATAAATTTGTCACGACCCATTTTCATGAATCGCGACCGGCGCTAGGGTATGGGTATGGTTGTATTAAAACCCGTAGCTAGCCTTACATATAACCTTATAAATACATAACCTGCAAGAAACCAATGCTCGGGGTCAACCGAGACTTCAGCCTAGTTCTAGCAGTTCATAAAATACAACATTTATATAATATATGGTCGATCAATTCCGAGTCTCCAACATAGCATAAATATTTAATAACCCAAGTTATTATATTAATGTCAAAACAACACTTAAATCAATAGAATAATTCTGATAACAAGTATTAGACAAATACGACTTCTAATTACTACTGCGGTCTAAGAATAAAATCAGTTTAATAGTTTTAGTAAAATAAAATAAACCTCCGAGGAAATAAAGAATCGGAGACCAGCTGACTCGCTCAAATCATAACCCTGGAAAATTTGGGAAAACAACGGGGTCAGATGTACTGAGATGAGTTCATACAACTATTTACATTTATTAAGTTAAAACCTTTAAAAACCTTAAAACATTTGTAAAGCATTTTACCATTATGGATAAGCATTGAAACCCTAAACCACAAATATCTAAATCCAATTATCGTGTCGGTGAGACGTATCTCCATAACCGATCCCCGACTGTCACTCAAATAAAACACGTGAGTCCCAGTAGACGTATCTTCCACCGGCGCCCTCACTAGGTGAGACGTATCTCTAACCTACCTCAAATACCATATATGATCATACCGGTGCGCATGCAATCTCGATGATGCCCATCGAGTAGCCCGTTCCAATTCAGATCCATAATGCCGAAAAACAGTTCGAAAGCTGTTTATACAATATATATATATATATGCAAAAATACAATTTACTTAATAAAGCGGTAAATAGAGATATAAACTCACTGCTTGCTAATCCACGTGATAACCCCTGGCAAGCAGTCTAAACTCGGTTCGCCTCAAAAGCATGAACGGTCGACGGGTCTAGACAAGGTATAAATAATAATTAAAACCAGACCCTAACTCTAGAGATTACTAGACACCATGTAGGAATAGTACAACATGATAGAACCAATGCATAAGCCAACATAGATTAATTACACATACACCAACCATAAGCCAAAACCATAAAATAAGTTAAGTCCTATTGAGTTCCATTTGAAATAAAAATTCGGAAACTTTCCAAACCATTTGGTAAAATATTTCAAAGCTACAATGGTACTTAGCCGAGTCAAATAAGACTTCCAAGCTTAACTCACATGTCGAGCGACCCAAGTCTAACCCGACCCAACATAACCAAGTTGTAAATAAATGTTCAAAATCCGGAATCAAATAATAATTCAAAACCCAAGTTTGAAAAACAAGGAACTCAATATCGCTAAATCAACAATTAACCAACACCTAGCAAGTGTTTAAATAAAATCCACAACAAATCAATTTGCTTGAAATAGACAACACAAACCATAGCTTTTATGTAACATTTTAACAAGTCGAGTTATTGATACTTAGAATAACACTTAGCCAAAGTAGTATTCCAAGTAATCTTGTAATCAACATACCAAGACACTACAAGAATTTAACAAATGACATTTGACATAAACAATTTCTATTTTCAGCTTCAATTCCTCTTGTCAAAACATGCCAATTGATCACAATAATCAAACCAATTAACCAACAATTTAATATACACAAACTCCACTAATCAAACTCTATTACTTTGATTTTAAATCATCAATCACATGCTAAATCCATTATTTACAGCTCTATAATCAAGAACAATAAAACAGTTTATAGTATTTCAATTCCCTACAACATTGTAACCATTCAACCTATGGATTTACAACAACCAAGCATGATTTTATTAACTCTAACAACATACATCCACTTTAAAACATTATGGCAGCCAATGATTCAACTAAAACAGTTTATACAATCCACACAACCTATAGTTTGAATCTTTATCACAATAAACAAGATTTAATCCATAACAATGCCAAATACAATGATGCTAGCCAAAACATTATAATTCAACCTAAATCATAAAGAATCAGCCACAACATAAACAAAACTCAAGGCACAACAATCAACAATACCAAGGTAATCTACAACCTAACAATCGCAGCGATATAAAACGATTAAAAGCAAAGGAAAAGGGATTAAATACCTTGATAGATCAAAGAGTATAAGAATCTGAAAGATGGGTTGGATTCGAAGCTACAAAATTGATTTGAATGGAAAACCATAAGCCTCAATCTATTAAACTAAGAATTGAGATTGAAAAACAAGATTTAAACCACTTACCAAGAGTTTTGGACACCACAAATCGAAGAAAAAACGCCAAGGAAGTGATTAGAATATGTTTAGGGTTTTAGAAATTGAATATGGGCTGATTAGGTCGAGTAAAAGTCTAGAGAAAAAATTAGAATTGCCTATACGGTGGCAAAATAATCCCACAAATACCCGTTGACCATTCCTTGTTGATTCATTATTGCGCTGACCTTCATTTAGTTAATAACTAAACTTCTTGAATTGAGAAATACGGTTACATGCAAACTGATCTTCAAACAGATCTTTTCCAATTCAAATAATTTGAAAGAACAAAAAATCGTATATATTTGATTCTTATCTCTTCTATTCTCATATCTTCGACTCTGCATACAATTCTTAGCAAAAACGAAGAGCATTAAATAGAGCTCAGATCACGATCAACTGCGAATATTGAAGCAAAAATAGAAGAAGCAAAAACGCGAAGACATTGAAATTCTATCAAAAATTGAAGATTCGTACAATCATGAGCTTAATCACCAATTCTGGTGAGTTGATTACTTTAACTCAGTTTTCTTACAATCGTTTGAAACAATAATAGTAGAATATCAATTATCTCAGAAAAAATTGAATTATAGGGCAAATATTTGATGGTAATTTAAACAAACTGTGATTTTAGGTTTGCTATTGGTTGTTTATACTGAGTAGATCTGTTTTATTGAAGATTCGTCAAATTCAATATGTTATGAATCCTTTAATTTGCTATGACAAATACTTAATTGATGTAGTGTACTATATGTTTTATATATGTGTAATTGTGATTCAATCTGCATTAAAAATCGAAATCAGTTGTTGAGTTAATATAACTGAACTGACAATTGAAACAATTTGATTGAATTTGGTGTAAGTGACAATTGAAACAATTTGCTATAATTAAGTAGTTATGTTTGTAGTTTACTACATGTTTTATATATGTTTAACTGTGATTTAATATGTAATGAAACTCGAAATCAATTGCTGAGTTAATATAATTGACAATTGAACTATTTAATTGAATTTTTCCTGTTTTAGGTTTACTAATAGTTTTATATCAGTTTTCTACTATGTTAGTATTGATTTTAGATGTTTTGCAGGAAATAACACACTGAAGGCTCTCATATACTATAATGGAAAATGGGATGCAAATTTTAATTACTCAGACTACATAATGAAAGGAATTATAATACCAGATGACACAAATTTTGAAAACCTCCGGTCAATGATAGCAAATATACTGCAAGTTAACTATTGGGAAACCAACATGGAGATCAAATATCAGTTGGAGAACAACGGTCAAACTTTAAAAGTTGAAGACGACAACAGCCTCATATTTTACCTTGAAATGAGAAAGAGTGACTCTATGATAACAAAGTTTCCGCTTTGCATTTCAACCAAAAAATCTGAAGAACAGCCCCAACTACCGATGATTAACAGCAACTCTTGGACGACAGTGAATGAAGAGCAAACAGAAAATGTAGTATCCAAAGACTCACCCATGGATTTTGTAGAATATGCTGATTTTTTCAGAAAACAGATCAGTATAGAAGTTGAAGAAGCTGAAAGTAAACTAGAAGACTACCGAATTATAACTGATCCAAATCAAAAAGAAGTCTATGTTGGGCAAATCTTTAAAGATAAAACGATCATGAAGACATGTTTGAGTTTATATGCAATTGCTAACAACTTTCAGTTTAAAGTGATTAAATCATGCACAATTGAGTATGTACTCAATTGTTTGGATAGAAATTGCAAATGGAGTTTAAGGGCTTCAAGAGATGGAAGGACAAGCATGTTTCTTATTAGAAGACTCAACAACATTCACACATGCTCAGTAGACATTAGAATGGAAGAAAAAAGGCAGGCAACATCTTCAATTGTAGCAGAGGTGATAAAATCAAAGTTTTTGAATGTCAAAACAATTTACACACCTGGAGATATAATTTCAGACTTTCAAAAGGAATATGGTGTGATTTTGAATTACAATAAAGCTTGGAGACCGAAGGAAAAGGCGCTTGGACTGATTAGAGGTAATCCGCGTGACTCTTATGGTGTTTTGCCTAGTTACTTTCATATGATTTTGGAAACAAATCCCGGATCAGTAGTAGACATTCAAACTGCAGAAGGCAATAGATTTCTATATGCTTTTATGGCGCTCGATGCTTCGATAAAGGGCTGGAAATATTGCAGACCGGTGGTTGTAACAGATGGTACTTTCTTAAAATCAAATTATGGTGGAACTCTATTGACAGCATGCACACAAGATGGAAACGGTAAAATTTTTCCTCTAGCATTTGCTATTGTCGACTCTGAGAATGACGCTTCATGGGAATACTTTTTTCGAAAGTTCAAAGAAGCTTTTGGTGAAAAGGATGGACTTTGTATCGTATCAGATAGATGTGAAAGCATTTCTAAGGCAAAAAACAAGCTATTTCCTCAAGCAAGTCACGGGATATGTATGTTTCATCTTCTGAATAATCTGAAATCTAAATTCAAGAATAAAGATAATAAGGTTAAAGAATGTTTTTATGCTGCTGCAAAGTCATACACAGTTATGAAGTTTGACTACCACATGAAGGAGCTTGATAACATAAATGTACAAATTCGACCCTACCTAATGAAAATCGGAAAAGAAAAATGGGCAAGGGTGTACTCAAAATTCCCAAGGTACTCAACAATGACATTAAATATTGCTGAGTCTATGAATGCAGCTAACAAAGCAGCTAGAGATTTACCGGTAACAACACTTATGGAATATTTGAGGAGTTTGATTCAAAATTGGAGTTACACAAATAGGACTATTGCAGCATCAACATTTACAAAGCTGACAAATAGAGCAGAAGAGCAGCTCAGAGAAAACTACTCATATTCTTTAAGAATGAAGGTAAACAAAAATTTTACCTTTATATATTTTTATTGGTTTACTAACTGGTTTCTAATGGTTTATCTCACATATCATTTGTTTTTTTTTTTAATAGTTCACACCATCAATGACAGCTTTATACAGTGTGCAAGATGGAACTAACACATACATAGTCAAGCTAAAGGAAAAGACATGCACATGCAGTAGATTTCAAATGGATGAAATGCCATGTGCCCATGCACTTACAGTATTGAGCTCATTATACCAAGATCCATATCAGTATTGCTCATCTTTTTTCAGCAAAGAAAACTTGGTTGCAGTTTATGAGGGTGTTGTCTATCCAATGCCAAGCAAAAACAATTGGGATATATCTGCTGAAATTGAAGGAATGACAGTTCATCCACCTATAGCACTAGTACCAGCTGGAAGACCAAGAAAACAAAGAATAAAGTCATCAGCGGAAGGGAAACAGCAAAACAAATGTGGAAGATGTGAAAAGAGGGGACATAACAAAAAGACGTGCCGAAATCCACCAATTTTCTAAGTATTGGTGATACATATTGCTGTTATGTTTTCAGTAATTGACATTATACACAGAGTATTCTTTGATTGTTTCTAGTCAGGTAGTTTACCAAACATTACCTATCAGTTTGCAAAAAAGTCTACTATGGTTTACCAAATGTTTGCCTAACGTTGCATTTTAGTTTACCAAGTGCTTACCTAATGTTTATATGATGTCTTCAATAATAAATTTAATATAGTATGTTTTTCAAAAGGTTTAATAAAGGATAATCAAATTTATAAAAACAGCGTATGATAAGAAATATAACATTTAGAAGAAAAAAAAGGTTTACGAAGAATTTCTTAATATTTAACGAAACGTTTACCAAACGTTTACTAACACTTAACTAAAGGATCACCAATTCATAAAGACATGAGAAAATAAATTCTGTAAGAGGAAAAAAACATCATTGATAGAATGAAAAAAGCTATATACAAGACCATAAAAAGTTATGTTATTTAAAAAATGATTTAACAATAGTTTACTATTATAAATGGTTTACCAAAGTGTTACTGAAAGTTGCCTATCCGTTTATCTAGATTATAATTGTACTAAAAAAATTCATTGCAATTGCAATATGCATATAGATCATGTAAAAGAAGCAAAAAAAAGTTATTTTATGAAAGTTTAGTATCAGATTTCATGATAAATAATAAATTAAACATAAAAAATATCTAAAAGGGATTATCAAAGGTTTACTACATATGTTTTAAAGGTTATTTGAAGATTTATATGATGTCTTAAATAATAAAATCAATATAGTATGTTTTTTAAAAGGTTTAATAAAGGATCATCAAATTTATACAACAGTGTATGATAAGAAATATAACATTTAAAAAAAAGGTTCACCAAACGTTTACTAACACTTAACTAAAGGTTCACCAATTCATAAAGACATAAGAAAATAAAGCAGTCAGTTAAGCTGTCAAAAAACATACAAAAAAACCTAAAAAGAAACTAAAATTAACAAGTCTGATCAGACTAACAACAAATCCATAATGAATACATTCATTATTCTGCAATCTTTTTCTTCCCACGTCTTTTCAATTCCCGATTCATGTTCTTGGGCTCAACTTCTTCACCACTGTCAATATTCTCAGTCATTTTCTTCATGCCATATTCATAAAGCAAAAACGAAATGCGATCACGATGATGGACTATATTCAAATCAGATGGGATAGGTCTCTTCTGTATCAAATACTCCGCAAAGGCTAAAACATATGCTCCACAATCACTATAACAAATAAAAAAATTGATTTAATAAAAAGAACATAGAGATATATAATAATCAAAAGTTAAATGAACTTACTTCTCTGACTGGCTAGGAAGACCAGTTACAACTTTAACACGAAAAGCATCAGTTGGATTTTTATCTCGATAAGCAGGAGATGTCATATCAATGTCACTTCGAAGCGCAAACAAATCCAAAGAAGCAAAAAATAGTGGTAATAAAACTGCATATTTCTCAGCCGCTTCTAATCCATTTTTCCTTGCTAAAGCAGAATCCAAAGAGTTATACAAGTAGATACATCTATCCTTGAAAACCAAGCGACCCAAAATCCAATGTTTATGTGTACCAAGATTCATCGGAATAAGAACTTCATCCACATCCTTCCAATGAGTATTGCACAGAATTTTTTTTCCACAAATAAAATCAGGTCCAGCATTGCGCAAACTTATACATGACACATCATGATTCTTCTTAACATATTGTTGCCATAACGCACTGATTTTGTCATCAAATAGGCAGTCAGTAGTAGTAATACGCAGACCATCAACTGGAAAATTCTTGGCCTTTTTGCGTAAATAATACATAACAATATTGATATGCTGCAAAAAAGTTCAAACAAGTAAACCAAATAAACACTGAAAGTCAACTGCAAGTAAACTTGAAAAAATAATTTAGAATCAAACAAAAGAAGTACTTACAGAGTCATATAAAAATTGATCCTTAAAATACAATTGATAAAACTATAACTTCTCCACAATGACTTGAACTCCAAAATTCATCCCAACTGGTATGATGTTGTCCTTATCCGCATACATTTTTTGCCTAAAAATAAAAAAAATCATGATCAATTACAAAAAAAACAAGCACAAAAATTAAGTAATTTAATGCAATAACTTACTTATATTTCTTGCCCCTACATCCATCTTCAAGCCAATTATAGAAAGTATCTTGTCCAAAATAGGTGTAAAATTGACCGAGCTTATCATCGAAAGGAGTCAGTCCCTTCACAATATTCATATACATATTCGGCTCACTGGATTCTGGCGGAACATAAGGAAGCTCTTTGTCACTCTTCTCAGCATACTCAGCAGCAATCTTCATTATTTGCTATTTTTTATTAATTAAAATGGTAAAACTATTAATAATTTATTTAAAAATTGTTAGTAAAAACATTGTAATAGCCAGTGAAAAATAACATAAAAACATAGTTAAACTATAGTAAACATAAAATAAAATACCTCAGAAGGACTGGAATGAAAAACAATAACATCCTTAACAGCTGCCTGTTATTAGTAAATAGTTGGATATCTCTTAGTAACCTATTAGTAACTATATATCAAAATAGTAAACCTAATGTAAACTACTGGTAAACATGAAAATATACCTTGGGGGATTCGACAGTAATGCTTGTAGAATCCTTAACACAAACCTGAAGAAAAAAAATACAATTAATAAAATTATCAAATATATAATAATAATTATTTATAAACTATAAAAGAATGTATGCAAAATAAATAAATTATCACCTTAGAATCTGATGCTAATGCAGCTTTTTTTTCAATTATGTCAACAGCTTGACAACAAGCACTAAGATCAATACCATCAAAAGGTGAAACATATGCAGGAGAATCCTCATTATTTCCAACCTCGTTCGCAACAAGCGGACAATCAACATCACCAGCCTAATAAATTAGAATACAATATATATTTATTAATTTCAAACAGATAAGGACCATGTTTTATTAAAAAACTAAAAACACTAAAATAGATAAAAATATACCTCTCGGCCCTCGTTTTTCTCGACATCATCATCGCCCTTTCGACTCTCTTCCCCATTTTTCTCAACATCATCATCGCCCTTTTTATTCTCCTCCTCATTTTTCTCAACACCGTTTTCAGCCTCTGCCATCTCACTACCATCGACGTTTGTAGTGGAATCTTGGCCAGCCTGCTCCTCAGTTGGACCATCTTCATCATCACCATCATTTGTTTTATCAAAATGAGCACCGCCTTTGTCATTGCCATTGTCATCATCATCGCTTTCATCCTCATCATCGCCTTTTTTATCGCCACTGTCATTGCCAGTGCGACGATCACTCATAGTTTCTTCAGAAGAAGATGCATCACCAGCAGGATCCAGCTAACAAAAAAAGAAAACATTTACTAAAATATAATTAAAAATTAAATTATCAAAAGAGTTTACTATGTATTTACTAACAGTTTACTTAACAATTACCTAATCATCAGTTTGCATGGTAGCAGTGGACATTATGCTCTTCAGTTCAGCCAAATTTTTTAAAATCTCTGAAAACTGAATTTCAGAAAAAGATTTGTAATTTGCAAAATCATTAGCCAACTTTTTTTGATTCAAAACCAGTTTATCGAGTTTCGTCTTCGAACCAACTACATTAAAGGAATCCTAATCAACAACATCTTCATGAACTTTTTCCTTCCCTTTCTCAAAAAAACCCTCCAAATTCAATTCCAGCCTCTCCTCCGTAGTGGGTTGTAAATTGCATAATTGCAACTTAATCAAATACAAAAACAGAAAGTATTATCACAAATACATAACGATAAACAAAAAATAAATAGAATACAATAAATACAAGTAAGAAAAAGCAATATAAAAAAAACATGTAATTTTGGTTTAATAAAAGTTTACTAATAGTATTTCAACATATTTCTACATATAAAAGAACCTAAAAAATATAAACATAAATTACAGTTTACTAACAGTTAAATAAAAGTATATTATAAGAATAAAAAGGTACATGTTTTGCTGACTGACTGAAGATTGTACGGGTCAAATACTGCCGATCTCTAAGAATTGACGACTTCCACCGCAAAATGCGAGGCACTTGTGTGCCCATACAGGATGCAACTGTGTCTTTGGCGAAAGGACAACACTCTAAAAACCATGTTTGAAAAGACAAGGGGAAGCCATCGTATCGTAAACTTGTAGGAGGTTCAGATTTTTTATTTTTTTTCAAATAATCACATTTTTTCAGCGAACTCAGTTTACTTTTCAGAAACTCTAATGTTATATGAAACAAGTCCTTACCCCAAGCAAAATTCTCAAACTCCCCACTACTAACAAGATAAAAATGTTCATTGGGAACATTACACTCAGTTTTGTTGTTATACAAAAAGTGTTCAATAAAATACAAAACTGCCATTTTAAAAGCATCATCTTCATTGTCCCAACGCTTCAATAGAAAACAGTCCTCGACACATTTCTTTGAAATCTTAGTTATATTCCCAAAACATCTTTCTTTCAAATCAGAACTAAGATTCCTATATTGCTTCTTATCAACATTCCCTTGACATTTCAAACCAGTTATAAGAGCAAACTCATCAAGTGAAAATTTCAAAAAACTACCAGACACTTTCAGCCATAATTCATAAAAAACCGGTTGCTTAACCTCCATTAAAAGCAAATGGTGAATAAGCTGAGGTTGCAACTTGTACTCCTCTTGCATGCCTAAAAATTTGCCGAAGCAGCTTTTTGAAAATCTGTCAAGCGTCTCCGTAGACAAATTCTTCTTCAAGTTGGCAATCACATTTCCACCAACATGATGGCCAATTTTTAGAGAAAAATGATCTTCAGCCCTAATAAAGTAATTCCAGTCCTAATGAACAACAAAGAAAACAAGTCAGCAAGTACAAATAGTAATTGACATTGAAGAATCAGTAAACCCTTAGTAAATACATAGTAAACCACAACATCTACTAATATGAATTAATAAAAAATAAATAATCAAAATACATGGATACAATATTTTTATGCACATAGATCATGAAAAGAAGTAAACAAATAAAAAACTACTGGTAAACCAAAAAACACAACCTTAAATTGTAATTTATTAAAAAAAAAAACAGGCAATAAAACTACAATTAAACTAATAGAAAACCTAGATAAAATTCAAATATTAAAACAAAACAACTATAACATTGAGAAACAATATGACAGTTAAAAATAGTAAACTATAAACAAACATAAATAAAACCTTAATAAAACTACAGTTAAGGTTAAAACCATTAAAAGAACATAATGAACTACAATCTAAAATTAATTTTAAAATCTAAACTATTAAAAATAATAAAGAACACATCTAATATAAAATGAAAATAAATCTGAATAACATATAAACTGAAACCTAATTTCCTAATAACTAATATTAAAAAATAAAATAAATTCTCAAAATAAATACCTTAACAGTTTGAGAATCACTAACAACAGCCTTATCTTTCCGGATTTTAGAGACAGGAACATCCTCAAAGTCATCATCAGAATCAGTTGGCTTAATAGCTCTCATTTTTTTTGAAGATGATGGATCCTTCCTCAGTACACCGGTGGCGGGAAAATCAATTTTCCTTTTCGTACCAGTTTTCTTTCCTCTGGCCATTTCTTTTTTTGACTTAGGAGAGTTTTTGGTAACAGACCTAGTAGTTACCATTGAAGAGAAAATTCGTGATAGTGTGAAAATAAGAAAAACAAGAACAAATTAAAAAGAAAATCAAAGAACAGTTGAGATCAAAATCGGTTTATTTTCTAAGAAATACGTGAGATATGGAGAAGTTATGGAAAGATTGTGAGAGAGAATTAAGGAAAATTTGAATTTCAATGACATGCAAGCCTATATTCTAGGGAAAGATTAGAGAAAATAAACCACCGCACCGTTTTATTAATGACAGTTAACGGTAATTTAGAAGAACGATAAAGTAATATTAGGAGGAGATGAAAGTTTTCAGTATTTCTGAAGGGCAACAGGCCGGGCCGTATTTGTGGGATTATTTAGGGCTTTAACAGTGCTGGGCCTAAATTCCTCAAAAGTCTATTTAAAGCCTCCAAATGAACCCAACCGGTTCTATGGCCGGTTCTGCCCAGTAGAACCGGTTATAGAACCGGTTTGCTCACTGAAACCAAAAAAATCGAACTGGACCGGACCTACGGCTTGATCTACCCAGCAGGTCCGGTTCACAGGTCCGTTTGACCCGAAAAAAGGTCAAAACAACGATCCGAACGGTCGAATGAAAGATAATCCTCTTAGGTACAACATATCCAAAATGCAGCCCGATCCGACGGTTCAATTGGAAGATATGAACGTTTTACTACAACATGGCAGATTTGGAAAACATGCAAACATTGTTTCGATAACAACCCGTAAATAAATCAATTCAACATCAAATACTTAAAGGTTCAAGGGGCACACGTAAGTCATTCAACATGACACAATCAAGGGACCACCTACGCTAATTCGCACATAAATCAATTTGAAAACAAGTCGGAAGCACAACGAGAACATGTCGAAGTGAAAACACAAACAAAGTCCATCACAACCCAAACTTTAATCGGACAACCAACCACCAAAACAAGTTATAAAAATACGGGTTATTACAAAATTGGATATTTAACCTATTAAATATGGTGATTTGGCTTTGGATAAAGGCATAAAGCTTGGGTATCTATCTCATTTGAGATAAGTTAGCTAGAGAAAAATAAAATAGGAAAGAAATAAGAAAAATAGGGAAAAGAAAAGAGCAAACCCTTACCTTCTTCTTTCACTTTATGGCGTGAAACTCTCCCCCACCATCACCAAGGACTAGCTCACTTAGACTTCGATCTTTTTTGGAGTTTAATCATCACAAGACTACGGTAATCAACTTATCTCTACCAATTTGAATATTGCCTAAGGTTTTGTAGAGATTTGATGATAAGAAAAAGTTAGGTCTTGTGATAAGTTTTGAAATTTTAAAGTGTTTTTAATTGTTTGAGGTTTAGATTGAATCTAGAGCTTATATTATGCGCAAAATTGTGATTAATTTCAGGTATAGGAGGGCAAGGCTCCAGCCAGCCATGTCCTTGCTCGAAGAGCAAGGAAATTCTGCCATCCATGGCAAAGTTGCTACCATGGTGAAGCAGAATTTTGCTCCGGCAGAATTACTGCCGTGAGCAGCTATCATGGCAACCCATAGGGGCTGCAAGAGCAGTCCCTATGGGTGATGGAGAGGACGTTTTTGATAAATTTAAATGGTAGTTTGTTTTCGTAACACTTTGGAGAAGTTTGAATGCGAAATTCAAACGATAGATACGATAAATTGTGATACTTTAGAACAATGGATTACGATATTTTAAATTGATGATTGTTATTGTTTGAAGTATGATTTAATGACATGTAAAGTGTACCAGAATTACATTTTAATAGCATATGAGAATTCTATAAAAATAAGTTATATTGAGATAGTTTGATTGAATGAAAGTTTAATATAGTTGCTGGAATTAGCGCGCTGCAGAATAAGGACGTTGTGAAGGCTATATATCAAGCTATACAGCTTTGAATTAAGCTCCCTTTGTTGGTACGGAAGCTTAAAGGTGTTATCTGCAAATGTTTAGTTTTTAAGTTTTAGCTAATTCGGCCTCTAAGTGGCACAAAGAAAGAAGAACATTATGACGCGCGTAATGATAGGAGTAAAATACTCCTATATTATAGAGGTGTTTTTATATCTTATTTGTGTGCTTAAGCGTTTCAGGATAACGGAGCGTTATGATGCATCTTTGGTGTAAAAAGAGGAAGATTCAAGGAAAGGAAGCAAAGAGCAAAGCCGGGAGTGAAAGAAGCAGAGCTTTCGTGAAGACAGAAGGCTGCACGAATCGTGCAAGCTCAATTCAAGCCTTGCACGATTCGTGCATGACAAATAGAAAGGCAGATTGTTTTCCAACATTCTGCACGGATCGTGCAAACAGGGATAAGTAGGGTTGCATAATTCGTGCAAAGAGTTAATTGAAGAATCGAAAATCTGAAGGAAAAAAGGACAAGGCTTTTGCACATTTCCTCTTTTGGCCCAACACTCATTTGTAGGATGTTTTATTTCCTTTTTGAGAATACTATAAGTACTACTTTATGATTCAAATTAGGGTATGCAACATTCATTACTGTTATTCCTTTTGTGTTGCCTCGTAGAATAGCTTATAATCTCTTTAGAATTTAGTGCTCCATCTTTTCCACCATTGTTGGTGAAGTTGAAGCTTTTAAGTTTGATTAAACAAGATCTCTTATTAATTAATGCAAGTTTATTTATTATGGAATCTTCATTATCTTGTATGAGTTATTGTTCTTCCATTTTACTTAAGGTAACCTTTCTCTACTTTTTAATGCTATATTGTTTTTATTCATTGTTTGCTTGTGTTGCTTCAAGCATGAGTGGCTAAAACCCCCTTGTTTGAGGGTTGATATGAATCCTAGTTAATGCATGATTGGGTTAGGGTTAGGGTTTGTGTGGATGTTCTAATTAATAATCCTAAAGCTTGCTTAGATTAGCTACCTAAGTATTGTTGTTAGATTAAGATTCACCTTGAGAGAGGGTTTGTTAATTGGAAAGAATTGATTAGATGCTTAATTAGTGACACCATGAGAGTGGGTTAGTAATTAAGTGGCCTTTGAGTTATGATTATTGCAATTACCCTAATTGTGTTTAGTGCTACGAGAGTAGGTTAAGCTTGATTAGTTGTGATTTTGTAGCTCCTTGAGGCTCGAGAGAGCGGGAGTTATGATTTAGGAACGCTCGGCCCTCGTTTTATGACTCTAATCCCGAAACCCGTGAATGGATGACCTAGGTGGATTGTTGACCTCCAAACCTCGTTTATCATTTGAATTCTCGTTTGTAGTTAATTGCTTTTAGTCTTTCACAATTGTTAAATTAATTGTCAATTCTATTTGTTAGTTGTACGTTAGTGATTAGTTGAATTGTTAGTGTTAATTTGACTCTTGAATCTAAAACCAATTGTTTGTTGCGCTAAACGAATTGAAATACAACTATAATTCATTCTCGTCAATCGCTCTAAGATTCACTCCTCGTGGAATCAATTTCCGACTTCCGAATTATTACAAGTTGGGTTAATTCTCAACAAGTTTTTGGCGCCGTTGCCGGGGAGTGACGAGTGTTTATTGATTGATTGATTGAAATTAGTTGTAGTTTGGTCGAGTTATTTTATTTTCTGTTTTTGTTACTATTGTCGTTTTTGCTTCTTTCCGGGTTTACGCGTGGTTTGTTTGTTTATTTTTTGTGTAGGAGATCAACTATAGTGTATGCACAATACACGAAGGGCTAATCTTCCGCTAGAACCTTTCCAAGACAACCTTGGGGGCTTTGAAAAAAGTGTGAGGCGGGAAAATCGTAGACCCGTTATTATGGAACACGGAGAAGATGATTATGAGGACGAGCAATATCACCCTCAAGTCCATGGAGTGAGGCAACATCCGCCCCCTCCACTCGATGAGAGAGTTCGGCAAGAGCATCAAGGGGAAGATCGTTCTCAAGCTCAAGACCATCAAGCGCAAAGGCAAACTTTGGGGGAATTCTTCCTTCCGGATGTGGATAACGCCACCTATGGGTGCTTTGCTCGGCCGGTCACCGCAGCCACTTTCGAAATCAAGCCTAGCACGATTCAAATGTTGATTTTTAGCCATAAAAAGCCCTCCAACACTTCATCTTCTCCATTTTTCTTTCCTTTTCTAGCAAATCTTCCATAGCCAAAACCTCCACTCTCTTTCATCAAGCCAAAACTTCCACAAGCTTTAGCCACCACTTAAGCCATCCAAATTGCAATCCGAATTCATTTCCGCACGCATGCTAGGCTAAGGAGGCACGAACAAAAAGTGCAAGAATTTTACAATGCTCAAGGCGGTCCACGGTTTCCGTCTCCAACTCCATCGCCCGGACACCCGAGTTCGATTGAACTCTAAGATTTGCTTTCTCCAACTCTAACTCATGCAATTTTCTGTTTTATTTCATTGCAATGTGGACATGGCATTGAAATAGTGTAAGGAGGGTTGAAAAGTGAATGTGTTAGAGTTCTATTTGTGTTATCTTTATTGCTTTCTTGTGTTAGGATTGTTTAGTTTATTTTCTTGTAAGTTTTGTTATTTTGATAAGTGTTTAGGTTGTAGTGTTTCCTAGCACTAATCTCTTGTCTTGAAATCATGTTTATGGAAATGAGAATTTTTTTTTGCAATTTTCAAAAATTTGTCAACAATTAGAATCTCCCAATTTATGAATGTCTAAATGCTTTTGTCTAGTTTAAGCAATTTTTGGTTGATGCTTGCTTAATGAAATGCAATGGAATTGGACATGTTTAGTTGGCATTAGGGCAAGTGTGCTAATTGTGTGATTTTTGGACATGATCGAGGTACTTGATTCAGATTCATGATATGTGCCTTAAATTGAAAATTTTTGGTCACTTTGAATATGAGCATATTTTGGCATGAATTCATAGGATTTAAGCATTTGAGCATGACACCGCTTTTTATGTGAGCATTTTGAGCCTAATTGATTATTGTGAGTGTCGTTTTGCCCGGAATTCCTAGAATTTGCTCGGTGTCCATTCGAGATTGCATTGTTGAGTGGTTGATGATTAGATGAGTATGGCATTAGGTATAACTATTTCTAGAGACCGCTTTAAAAGCTTACCTTTTTACCTCTAGAAACACAAGTTTGGGCCTAGATCCTTGTTGATATGACCGTATTCACGCACTAATCCCGTTCTTCCATTTCCACTTTAAACACCCGAACTTGACTTGAGAACTAGTGTGAGGAGGATGAGGTAGTAGCTTGATGAAAAAGAGAGTTTGAACTTGAATATTAAAAGATAAATTTTTATGCCTAGAAAGTCAAAAGAAAAAGAAAAAGAATAAAATAAAGAGAAGAAAAGAAAAATACAAAAAAAATAGAAGAAGAAAAAGAAAAGAAAAATAAAGGCATTAGAATGAAATAAGAGTTAAAAAGGAGTTCAAGTGTGCTAAATTCCAAGCTAGCCCAAGTATTTGACAATTAATGTTTTATCTAGTTCCAAGTCAAGTTTTAGCCTAAATATCAACTTCGACCTACCCCAACCCTTGGCCACGTTGCAACCCGAAAAAGTCCATATGATAATTATCGATCACCGAGCTAAGTAGTGAAGTTTAGGACTATGAGCAAACATATGGGAATTCCGTGTTTTGTGTGCTTTAATTCTTTACCTTAAACACTCGAGTGTGAAAGCAAAATCTTGTGAGAAATATTTGCTAGTGTTTAATGCTTATGAGTGATTGCCATTGTGTTCATGTTTTGAGATTGACCAAATGCTCGCATGTCCCTTAAGTGATAGTACTCTCGTGATTGCCGGTTGAAATGTTTATTAATGTGCGGCTTGTCTTGATGCCGGCTAAATACGTCTTGTCTATTGCATTCTTCATTTGTTTGCATGAAACACGAGTTGTTGACACTAGACGATTGCATTTGCATTATATTTGTTGACAAGTAGTCGGTTTCTTGCTAAGTTCTTGATTCCTAGTTGTTAAGTGAGTCTTGTTCTTACTTGAGGACAAGCAAGAGTTTAGTGTGAGGAGGTTTGATATGAGTGAAATACTCCTATAATTAGAGTGCTATTTCGTATGCTTTTGTATGTTTTCACCTCGCTTTTCTATAAAAATGTATACCTTATAGCGGGTGCGTATGTTTCAGGGAATCAAGAGCATTACGGAGCGTTTTGAGGCCAAAAGAGTGAAAAATCATCAAAAGAGGAAGTCGAGTGCGAAAGTCGGAAGCAAGCGAAGACTTCTTCCCCATCTCAGAGGGTGTCTCGATTCGAGACACCCAACTTAAAAGACCATCTCGATTCGAGATGAACTAGAAGAGGGGGCAGTAGCTTTTTAGGAGATTGTCTCGAATCGAGACAACTCCTTAAGTTGAATGTCTCGATTCGAGACATGAAGAAAGAAGGAATTCCAGCTTTTTCTCAGCACTTGCACATGGTTTCCTCATTTGGCCAAGCACACTTTTATGAGTTGTCTCCTATTTCCTCATTTGTAAACACTATATAAACCATTTTATCTCCTTTTTAGGTTAAGAGTGATTTGACAGAGAATCATTGTCACCTTCATTATTGTAGCAACAACTTTTCTCTCAAATTATTAGTATTGTTCTTATTGCTCTTACTAATTTTAGTAATAGATCATCATAGTTCTTTGTGTTCTTAAAGTTATTTCCAGATTTTGCTATTTTGGGAAAGTTATTCATAACAAGTATTATTTTAATTATTGAAGCTTCATTATCTAGTTCATGCTTTTAAGGTTCATTTATTATTCCAAGGTACTAAATCTTTACTCTATGTTTAATCTTTGTTATTGTTTAATTAATTGTGTTATGATGATGGTTAGTGGCTAAACCCTTTGTTTAGGGGTTGTTATGATTGCCATGTTGCTTTGATAGGTGATTAGGGTTAGGGTTTTAGATTGAGTTGGTAGTTGTGCTCCTTGGACCTAGTGCTTAGATTAAAGTGATCTCTTAATCTATGATTTGTGATTTAATTAGGAGGGCGAGAGCTAACTAATTAGATTATACCTAAGGGAGTACAAGGTTTAATCCTAGATGCACTAGCGTGATTTAGGATTATCTCGGTTGTGAAGTTTGCTTGATTAGTTGACTTGATTAGTTCAATCGAAGTCTATGAGCACGAGAGTGGATTAGATTTCGGTATTGTTAATCAAGATTCGACTCGTTCACTTCCGGCTCGAGAGAGCGGAATTGGTTCCGTAGAATAGCTTGACCCGACCTAGAATCCAATTACCTTGACCCGAACCACCTAGTTATTACTTTGGCATGACTAGCAACCTCTAAGCTTTTACTCTTATTGATTTAAATCTTGTGTTTTTTAGTTGATTGTTTAGTTAAGTGGCATTTTGATTAATAGTTGTTTGTTGATCGTTTTAATCGAAACCAAAGCCAATCTTTCTATTGCTTTCCGAATTGAATTTCACAATCAATTTCCTTCACTTTAAACCTCTAGTCCTTGTGGGTTCGACCTCGACTTGTCGAGTACTACGAGTTGACTTTTTGCTAACAAGGTTCAAGGATCTCCAAAGGCACGTCCCTCATCATCGGCTTGCAAGGGAGCATGTGCTCCAAATATTCTATAATGGTTTGGGTGAGATTACAAGGTCTACCATTGATTCGGCATCGGGTGGCTCTTTGATGCAAAAGACGTTTGATGAAGCTAATGAATTGATTGAAAAATTGGCAATGGTTAGTAGTAATTGGTCCTCGGAACGAAGGAGACCACCGGCTCAAAAGGCATTAATAACACTTGACCAATCAAAGGAGTTTGAAGCCATGAACGCCATGAATGCCTCTTTGCAAAGCCAAATCGATGCTTGAAGAAGCAAGTGACCCCCCGGAATGCTCCGGTAACATATGTCCAAGTGGGATGTGAACATTGTGGGGACTTCAATCATGGTAGTAGTGAGTGTTATGCTACGGGTCAAGCGTGGAGTGAACAAGTGAACTATGTGGGAGGTTAAAGGCAAGGAAATGATCCCTACTCGAATACCTATAATCTCGGATGGAGGAACCATCCTAACTTTGGGTGGAGGAATCAAGAGGGCCAAGGCAATGCTCAAGGGTCTAATCAAGCGGGTCCAAGCTTCCAAGGTGGAAATAGACCTCCACAACAACAAGGAAATTACCATCACAATCAAGGTCATGGTAATAATTCGGGTGCTAGACCTCAACATCCCCCCAGTTTTCAACCTCAAAGAAATATGGATGAAGGGAATATGCTTGCCAAGTTGATGGAGGGGCTAAGAGAGATGAAGCGACTTCAAAAGAACCAAGCCGCCACTAATCAAATGCTTAAAACTCAAATCTCACAACTTGCCATCAATCTTCAAGGTAGACCTCAAGGGGGATTGCCATTCTCTACGGAGAATAACCCTAGAGAACATGTTAAGGCGGTAGAGCTCCAAAGTGGGAGAAACCTTGAGAAAGCCAATGGGAAGAAGCATGTTGTTGAGGAGGATGGGCCTCAAATTGTGGTTGATATAGCAAGCTCAAGTCAAGAGTTACCAAGGGAGTGTGAGGAAGTGGTTATCGAGGTTGAAGAGCCTTATGTGAGGCTGCCACCGCCGCCACCATTTGTACCACCGGTTCCGTTTCCAAGCCGGTTAAGGAAAGCTCAAGGGAACGAAAAATTTCATAAGTTCCTTGAGATTTTCAAGAAATTGCAAATTAATCTTAGCTTGGCGGATGCACTACGTGAGATGCCACAATATGCCAAGTTCTTGAAGGATATCATCACCAACAAAAGAAGTTAGGATAGTGGCGCAACGGTTCCCATTCCGGAAGTGTGTAGCTCCATTATTTTGAATGATTTACCGGCTAAGTTGAAGGACCCATGGAGTTTTTCTATACCTTGCACTATAGGAAATATGAGTTCTATAAATTGCCTATGTGATCTTGGTGCTAGTATTAATCTTATGCCTTTAACTCTTTTCAGGACACTTTGTGGAGACCAAACCGTGAAAAGCACCTCGATGGTACTCCAACTAGCGGATCATTCGTTGAAAAGGCCGTTTGGGATTGTTGAGGATGTGCTTGTCAAGGTAGATAAATTCATCTTTCCGGTTGATTTTGTTATATTGGACTATGCGGTTGATAAGGAGTGCTCAATGATCTTGGGGCGACCCTTCATGAACACCGGAAGGGCTTTAATTGATGTGCATGGTGGGAAATTGACCTTGCGAATCGATGAAGAAACGGTTGAGTTTGACATGAAGAAAGTCATGAGGGGTACCATCGAGGAGGAAGAGTGTATGAGGATTGATTTAGTTGATGAACTTGTAAAGGAACAACTAGAAGCAAACTTGGAAGTGTCGAACTGGGGTTTAGAGTTGAAAGTGCAAGAAATGGGGGAACACAAGCTGTTGCACGAATCGTGCAATCCCCAAAAGTTTGGTTTCACGATTCGTGCAAAAGAAGAAGAAGTTACAGAATGTAAAGCTGAAACTTGCACGATTCGTGCAACACCTCTAAGTCCTAATGCACGGATCGTGCAAGGCAAAGACAAGGGAGAGTTTGACATTTCGACGTAAATCAAGTTATATTCCAATCCGACGATCCCGAAGATGAGTGCCATGATGAAGAAGATCCCACACCGGAAACTTTGATTAAGAATGGGGGAGTCACACCTCCATCCTCCCAAGTACCACCCCAAGTAGAAATGAAACTCCTACCTATGCATCTCCGGTACGCTTTTGTTGGAGAAAATGAAACTCTACCTATCATCATCTCCGACAAGCTCTCTAAGGAACAAGAGAGGAGGGTTGTGCAAGTAGTGAAAGAGCATGTGTTAGCCATGGGGTGGCAAATCTCCGACATTCGAGGCATAAGTCCACAAATTGTGATGCATAAGATTCATCTTGAAGACGAGTCGAAGAAGTCAACTCAAAGGCAACGACGATTAAATCCGAATATGAAGGAGGTGGTATATAAAGAGATCGTCAAGCTCCTCGACGCCAGAATAATCTACCCTATTTCGGATAGTGAGTGGGTGAGCCCGATTGCCTAAAAAAGGAGGTATAACGAGGGTGGAGAATGACAAGGGAGAACAAATATCCACAAGGACGGTAACCGGTTGGCGAGTATGCATCGATTATCGAAGGCTCAATGCGGAAACTCGAAAAGATCACTTTCCGCTACCATTTATCGACCAAATGTTAGAGAGAGTAGCGGGTCACAAGTTTTACTGTTTCCTCGATGGGTACTCCGGATACAACCAAATATTAATTCTCCCGGAGGACTAAGAGAAGACAACCTTCAAATGCCCCTACGGTATCTTTGTATACCGACGAATGCCTTTCGGTCTATGCAACGCACCCGCCACATTTCAACGATGCATGACCTCAATCTTCAATGACATGGTTGAAGACATAATGGAGGTATTTATGGATGATTTCTCCGTTTTTGGTGATTCGTTTGATGGCTGTTTGGCAAATCTCGAGCGTGTGTTGGCAAGATGTGAGGAGACCAACTTGGTCCTTAATTGGGAGAAATGCCATTTCATGGTGGAAGAGGGAATTGTACTTGGGCATAAGATCTCGGAAGCGGGTATTGAAGTTGATAGAGCAAAGACGGAGGTTATTGAGACATTAGTTGCTTCAGTCACGGTTAAAGGAGTCCGGGCATTCTTGGGCCATGCGGGTTTTTATCGCCGGTTCATTGAGGATTTTTCATCTATTGCGAGGCCCCTCACAAATTTGCTAGTGAAAGATGCCCCTTTTGATTTTACCAAGGAGTGTCATGAAGAGTTTGAGAAATTGAAAGAGGCTCTTGTGACCGCGCCTATTATTTCGTCTCCGGATTGGAGCTTGCCCTTTGAGCTTATGTGTGATGCAAGCGATCAAGCTTTGGGGTGTGTATTGGGTCAAAGGAAAGATAAGAAGGTGCATGTGATCTACTATGCTAGCCGGACGATAGCGGGAGCACAACTCAATTACACTACTACCGAAAAAGAAATGTTTGCGGTAGTGTTTGCCTTGGATAAATTTCGGCAATACTTGCTCGGATCAAAGTCCATCATCTATACCGATCATGCCGCCTTGAGATATCTTCTCACTAAGCAAGACGCAAAGCCGAGGCTCATTCGATGGATTCTCCTAATGCAAGAGTTTGACATAGAGATCCGGGACAAGAAAGGTACAGAGAACGTAGTGGCGGATCATTTATCGAGGTTAGAAATTCCGGAACCTATTCCTTTGGGTGTTGATATTAATGAACGGTTTCCGGATGAAATGCTCATGGAGATATCTAGTTTGGAAACACCGTGGTATGCCGACATTGCTAATTATCTATCCTCGCAAATCATGCCTCCGGACTTGACTCATCACCAACGGAAGAAATTTTTATCCAACGTCAAGAGGTATTTATGGGATGAACCCTACTTATTTAAGTTTTATGGTGATGGGATGATACAGAGATGTGTAAATTTGGGAGAAGTGATGCCTATTTTGAGTGCTTGCCATGATTCCGAGTATGTCGGGCATTACGGGTCGGTTAGAACCGCCGCTAGAGTTCTTGAGAGCGGTTTCTTTTGGCCAACTCTATTTCGAGATGCTAAGGAGTATGTTGGGCATTGTGACCGGTGTCAACGGGTGGGTAACATATCCAAACGTGATGAGATACCTTTGACCTCGATTCAAGAAGTGGAGATATTTGATGTGTGGGGAATCGACTTCATGGGGCCCTTTCCGGTTTCATTCAAGAATCAATACATTTTGGTGTGTGTCGATTATGTTTCGAAATGGGTGGAAGCGGAGCCTTTTCCTACTAACGACGCCAAAGTGGTATTGAACTTTCTAAAGAGGCTAGTAAACCGTTTTGGGACTCCTAGAGTGATTATTAGTGACGGTGGCTCGCATTTTCTCAACAGTCAATTCGAGGCTCTTATGAGAAAGTATAATGTGCACCATCGAGTTGCTACTCCTTATCACCCCCAAACTAGTGGCCAAGTTGAGGTTTCGAACCGTGAATTGAAGAGAATTCTCGAGAAGACGGTGAATGGATCCCGGAAGGATTGGTCGTTGAAATTGGATGATGCATTGTGGGCATATAGGACGGCCTACAAGACTTCAGTTGGTATGTCGCCATTCCGGATTGTCTATAGAAAGGCGTGTCATCTTCCATTAGAACTTGAGCATCGAGTGTATTGGGCAATCAAGAGGTTGAACTTCGATTTTAAAGCGGCGGGGGAGAAGCGGTTGCTTCAATTGAATGAGTTGGATGAATTTCGCTTCATGGCATATGAGAACACAAAGCTTTTATAAAGAGAAAACAAAGCGATGGCATGATGCTCAAATCTCCCCCAAAGTTTTAGAGGTTGGTTCGTTTATACTTCTTTACAATTCGCGTTTGAGGTTGTTTCCGGGTAAATTGAAATCTCGATGGAGTGGCCCATTCAAAATCCGGAATGTGGCGAATCACGGTGCGGTTGAATTGGAGAATTCTAAGGGTGAGACTTTCAAGGTTAATGGACACCGGTGCAAACCGTATCTTGGGCCCTTGACTAACTGGGTGGAAGATGAAGTCTCTTTCACAACTCCTACTTGAGTCAACCGCGGGATAGTCGAGCTTTCGACTCTAAACAAGCGCACTTGGGAGGCAATCCCAAGAGGTTTGTCTAATCTTTAATTTGTTCTTTTAGTTTAGTTCATGGTTGTTTAGTGTTATGTTGTTTGTTTATTTTGCGTGTTTTGTTTTGTTTTGTTCAAGATAACGCCGATGTGCTTTGGTTGTGATGTGTAGGACACGAGCGAAACGAAAGAAAAATTTCAGAATCCCTTCTTTGTGCATTGCACGAATTGTGCAAGTCCCCTAAGTACAATTGCATGATCCGTGCAAACTTTGAAGAGAGGGCAGTAGCTATTCCAGCTTGTTGCACGAATCGTGCAACACAAATCCAAGACTTGCTCGATTCGTGCAACTCAATTAAAGGGGGAGGAATTGGAATTTTCTCATTGGTTCATTATTTAAGCACTTGGATCATGGGTGTGGCTTGATCTTAGCCTTTCATAAGAAGCACAAAACACAAAGATTGATGAGTTGGCATCATCTTAGAGCATCCAAATTCAAATGTTGTTTCCTAACCATAAAAAGCCCTCCAACACTTCATCTTCTCCATTTTTCTTTCCTTTTCTAGCAAATCTTCCATAGCCAAAACCTCCACTCTCTTTTATCAAGCCAAAACTTCCACAAGCTTTAGCCACCACTTAAGCCATCCAAATTGCAATCCGAATTCATTTCCGACTACCCTTTTCCCTTCTCATCATGTCTCGAACCACAAGATCCAAAGCCAAATAAACAACCCTCCTCTTGAAGATGATCAAACTCTACGTACCTTCCGCTCTTCCCGCAAGACCACCGCCTCCGGCTCAAGGACCATCGGAGTTAACACTCCGGGTGCTCTCACTCGCCAATTCGAAGCACCATTTGAGATACGGTCGGTAGAAGAGGGCGAACTCTACAGAAGCTCAAGAAAAGGGGTATTGCCGATCACTACGCACTTCATTGGGAATCTATGGCGAAGCTAGGTATCAAGCCGGGGTTAGAACAATATCTAGAATGGTTGGAGTTAAGGAAGATGGCTTGTTCACCACATGAGTTTTGTGAAGCCCTCACTTATGAATTCTTCACTATGCTCAAGGTAGTGCCCGGTTCCGATACGGACATCACTTACCGGTTAGGGGGAAAGGAAGCGGTATTCACATTACAAAACTTGTGCGATGAGTATGATATACCGAATATGGGGATTAAGTACATGCCCTCTTATGAGAATTATGATGACAATAAGGTTTGGAATGCGGTATCGGGAAAGGCGAGTTTTGATACACATCGCTCTAAGTTGAATGAAATTCGGGATATTGTGGCGATAGTATTACTCAAGTGGTATGGTCATGTGTATTGTGGAAGGAACGAGTTCAACAAGCTAACGCGCAGAGAATTGCTCATCCTCAACCTCATCACAAATCCCCTAGCGGATAATGTGGAAGTAAATATGGCTTATCGATTCATGGAGATGTTGCAAGAAATCCCCCGCAAGACGAAGATGCTAGGTTATGGTTGGTTTGTGTTGCAATTGGCTCGAAAAGATCCGGCGTTTGATGAAAGTCGCTACAAGATTGAATTTCCAAAATGGATAGACGAGGATCACCTCACCATGGGCGGTTTTATGAGAAAAGGATAAATAAGTACCAAATACCTTCAAAATGAGTGGGAGAGAGCACATCTCGGTGAGACATTTCCATATGCCGGAAATCAGCCAAGAGATGAGCCCGCACCAAGAAAACAAAAGGAAAGTGTGAGGAGGAAGGGAAGCAAAGCGGCCGGAACAAGCGCCGAAGGAGGAGCGGCACCGGAGGGTGTGCAATGGGAGCCTCCCACTCCTAATATGGATGAAAGGCATGATTTTGAAGCCATACAACTCCAATTCATGGAAGACCAACGCAATATGTGGGCGCGTATGGAATATCGCCAAAAGAGGCTTCATGATCGACAAAGGCGTCACGAGGAGAAATTACGTGACTATTTCAATGCCCAAGGGGGGCCGGCCTATCCATCTCCAACTCCATCTCCCGAACCACCGGAATTCGACTAAACAAGATTTGCATTTCTCTAACTCAACTCATACAATTTTGCTTTATATTTTTTACTTAGGGACTAAGTTCGAAATAGTGTGAGGAGGGTTAGTCAATTGTATGTCGTTAGTTGAAATTTATCTTGTTTTATCCTTTAGTGTGTTTTATTTTTATTTGTTGTTTTAGTTCGTGTTAGTGGTTTAGTTGTCGAGTCACCTCCGCTAAATCTTTGTTCTAAGCATGATAGTGAATGTATTGGATGTTGGTGATTGTGGCGAAATTTGGAAATTTATCAACTTGTGACATCTCCCGATCTTTAATGACATGAATGTGTTTTCTAATTAGACAACTTCTAAGGATGATTGATTAATGGAATGCTTTTGTGTGATATATTTGACGGGAATTGGGTGAAAATGTTCTTTGGTGAAAACAATTGTGAGCATGATAGTTGCTTTGAGATATGGATGCATGATGTGCGATTTTTGAAAATTTTGTGTCATTTGTGAACGAAATTGGGCATGATTGGCATGAGAACATAGGAATTAAATAAGTGCATAACACCACATTCTTTTCTAAAAATGTTGAGCCTTGATTATAATTCTTGTGTGTTGTGTATTTATATTCCTAAAACTTGCTTGGTGTCCATTTAAGACTATATAGTTGAGTGTTGATTGCTAAATGAGTATGGCATTAGGATCACCATTTTGTTAAAGACCACTTAAGAAGCCTACCCTTACCACTAGACACCCCTTTGAGCCTTAAACCATTTCTTTAAAATTTTAACACATTTTAACACACCATCCTTTCAACAATTTACCCTTTTAAAATACCCCAAAAATGTGACTTGAATGACTCATAATTATTAAGAAGTTTGTCTAGCTTGAAGAATAGGAAAAACATGAGCAAAGAAGTAAATGTGTGCCTAAAGAAAAAAAAAGAGAAAAGCAAAAGAAAGAAAGAATAAAGAAAGATCAAGACAAATAGAAAAAACAAAGAAAAAGAGCAAAAAGAAAAAGTTGAATAAAAGGCATGAAAAATAAAGATGAAATTCAATTGTGCAAGAAAATTCCAAGTTAGACAAATATTAATGTGATCAATAATCTAGTCGTCAAGTCAATTTTTGTAGCCAAACTATCCCTATTTACCTACCCCTTAACCCCTAGCCAAGTTAGAACCCATACAAAATTCCATATGATAGCAATTGATTACCGAACTGAGTAGTGGAGAATCGGACTAAGAGCAAGCCTATGGTGAATTAGCGTATTCTTGAGTCTAAATTTGTTCACCCCAAACACTTGTGTGTTAGAGTGAATCTTGTGAGAATTAATATGCTTTTAATTGATGCCTATGTTTGCTATGCCTTGATTGCCCTCTTATCACTTGACCAAGTAGTGCATGTCCCATAGATGAGCTTAGTGACTTGATTTGTTCAACAAGAACCTTAAGCCAATGCAAGTGTAGTCTAATTGTCATCAAAGTTTGTCATTGAAATTGCATTCATCTTTTGTGTGCATCATTAGCGGTTGTTGATTTTAGACTATAGCATTTGAGCCATTGTTGATTGGGAGTTCGTTTGTTGATACTTGTTCAAGATCGCCATGATTAGTTATCGTTTAATATGCTTTAGTTCATTTCTTGCTTGAGGACAAGCAAAGATTTAGTGTGAGGAGGTTTGATAGGAGTAAAATACTCCTATATTATAGAGTGTTTGTGATGGATTTTAATGTCTTTTGTTATGCACTTTGAGGTGTTTTTATATCTTATTTGTGTGCTTAAGCGTTTCAGGATAACGGAGCGTTATGATGCATCTTTGGTGTAAAAAGAGGAAGATTCAAGGAAAGGAAGCAAAGAGCAAAGCCGGAAGTGAAAGAAGCGGAGCTTTCGTGAAGACAGAAGGCTGCACGAATCGTGCAAGCTCCATTCAAGCCTTGCACGATTCGTGCATGACAAATAGAGAGGCAGATTGTTTTCCAACATTCTGCACGGATCGTGCAAACAGGGATAAGTAGGGTTTCACGATTCGTGCAAAGAGTTAATTGAAGAATCGAAAATCTGAAGGAAAAAAGGACAAGGCTTTTGCACATTTCCTCTTTTGGCCCAACACTCATTTGTAGGATGTTTTATTTCCTTTTTGAGAATACTATAAAACTACTTTATGATTCAAATTAGGGTATGCAACATTCATTACTTTTATTCCTTGTGTTGCCTCCTAGAATAGCTTAGAATCTCTTTAGAATTTAGTGCTCCATCTTTTCCATCATTGTTGGTGAAGTTGAAGCTTTTAAGTTTGATTAAACAATATCTCTTATTAATTAATGCAAGTTTATTTATTGTGGAATCTTCATTATCTTGTATGAGTTATTGTTCTTCCATTTTACTTAAGGTAACCTTTCTCTACTTTTTAATGCTATATTGTTTTTATTCATTGTTTGCTTGTGTTGCTTCAAGCATGAGTGGCTAAAACCCCCTTGTTTGAGGGTTGATATGAATCCTAGTTACTGCATGATTGGGTTAGGGTTAGGGTTTGTGTGGATGTTCTAATTAATAATCCTAAAGCTTGCTTAGATTAGCTACCTAAGTATTGTTGTTAGATTAAGATTCACCTTGAGAGAGGGTTTGTTAATTGGAAAGAATTGATTAGATGCTTAAGTAGTGACACCATGAGAGTGGGTTAGTAATTAAGTGGCCTTTGAGTTATGATTATTGCAATTACCCTAATTGTGTTTAGTGCTACGAGAGTAGGTTAAGCTTGATTAGTTGTGATTTTGTAGCTCCTTGAGGCTCGAGAGAGCGGGAGTTATGATTTAGGAACGCTCGGCCCTCGTTTTATGACTCTAATCCCGAAACCCGTGAATGGATGACCTAGGTGGATTGTTGACCTCCAAACCTCTTTTATCATTTGAATTCTCGTTTGTAGTTAATTGCTTTTAGTCTTTCAAAATTGTTAAATTAATTGTCAATTCTATTTGTTAGTTGCACATTAGTGATTAGTTGAATTGTTAGTGTTAATTTGACTCTTGAATCTAAAACCAATTGTTTGTTGCGCTAAACGAATTGAAATACAACTATAATTCATTCTCGTCAATCGCTCTAAGATTCACTCCTCGTGGGATCGATATCCGACTTCCGGATTATTACAAGTTGGGTTAATTCTCAACACGTAACAGTTCTGAAATCAGGACAGCCCAAGTTAATAAGTTAAGGGCTAGTTTTCGACACCTTCGGGTGCTAGAATTAGTCCGTGACCTAAACAGAAATCGAAGATGAAATTTTGAACTATTAAGATGTCAATTTCGTTTAGAGGTCGGACTATTTTACGGTTAGCAAACGTAGTCGATTACGGGGTCGATAGTACGACAAGTTATGTATTTGTTTATTTTTAAGTCTTATACGACTATCAACTTCAATCCTAACTCGATATCTATATGATTTGTCCTAAGTTTGACAAGGCGACCTATTAGCAGACAAGGAGCTCGGGGAGCTCAAGGCGACATATTAGCAGACAAGAAGTTCGGGGAGCTTACGTTATAAATCAAAGATTATGGATAAGCAAGCCGTGAATTTATAAATGTTTACATTTGACTTATTAAATGTGCATTACTTTTAAATGCAAACTATTTATATGAACTGCATAATCATTGTTCTGTGCCAAAATGTTTATGTAAAATGCATACATCATTGGTTTCAAACCAATATAGATCTGATGAAACGAGCTTTCCTATTTAGCGGCAATAGGAACTGAGTGATCACCAATTAAGCTTAACGAATTTGAAGTACTTCAATTGTACAAGGGTTTGGCGGAGTGTGGAGTGATATGAAATTGACGTTGTATTGATTGACCTAGCATGAGATAACCCGGTTGAATTACCTCGGGACTCATGACTAGAATGTAACTCGATGGATTTATCTCAAGTTTAAATGTGGAGTGTTGAAGTTCCATGGGATATAAGGAAATGTGTTATATGGTTAGAGAACTCGGTAGAATTTTCCCGAGACTGAACCATAATGATTATGATAAGGGCAACAGGAAGTTACGAAACAGCAAGTTGGCATCATCAGGATCCAATTTCAGGATTAAGGTTTCATTTGCAGACTTGTATTTGGGATGCATGTGTAAAACTGTTTATGCATAGTTTTATTTTGTATACTCATATGTAAATTATGAACTCGCTCAGTATCAACTGATTCCCCTATAATGTTTCATTTCAGGTGAAAGTATCTGAAGTGCCAGACTTCCATTCGTGTTCCGGAAGTCTTTAAGTTCAGTAAAGCAGAGTTGATCAGTAGTGCTGCAGGTAGTCAAGTCCTAGTTTAGATGATATGGATAGTCCGTCAAACGTTTTTTAAAGATGTTGCGTAAACTCTGTTATATGGTATATGTATTTTCATAGTTTATAAAAACTATGTTTTAACCGTTTGAATGTTTTACCAATTCCTTATGAATGGAATTGGTTTTGATATGTTTTGTATAAGTTGAAACAGGGCGTTGCTGGATATGAGATATCACTTTATAAAACCCTGGTTTCCAGAAAGTGTGTTTGGTATCAGATTTGAAAACACATTGGTATACATCAAACCTTGAAAGGTTTTATGAAAGGTTTTATGTTTTGACTGATGGAAAGTTTACAAAAAAATTATACGTGTTTTTAAAGGCTTGCTACGGGTTTTGGAACTACCATTCCCATTCCCTAGCGCCGGTCGCGGCCCGAGATTTTGGATCGTGACAAAGTTGGTGTCAGAGCAATGTTTAGATTCATAAGCCATTGCTCATTTGTGATTGAGGTTTGTCCATACCTAGGTTTGACATTGTCACCAGGATTAAACTAGGAACTACTGCAACTATAGGATTCGAGTCATGTCTCCCCACATATTCTTAGGTTTCATAGGTTCTCAGCCATCCCTTTTTGGATATAAGACTGTGATATACGCGTGCTTGTGGTCTAGAAGATTCGATATTGATGCTTGCTATTCAAGCATGAAACAAAGTGAAGTACTGTTGATGTCATTTGACAGTAATACGAGGCAACTTGCAGAAGAAGTGAAGTAGTACAGAGGATTCTTACTGTATACGGAGTTTAGGATCCGGAAGAAACTTACAAAACTGAATGGTATGACTTGTTATGGCTATTCATTCAAATGGTTTTAAAAGTATATTTGTGCTTAGACATGGAATATACGCGTATAAATGTCATGGCATTGACAGGGAATGCATCACTACATATGTATGATACACGCATTAGTAGAACATGCATCATTCACAGAAATATGATAGGTTGTGACAACTCTTTGGGGATGAGAGGTATCATCACCCTATGCACAATTATACATTTATTTGTACAATAAGTTTTAAATAAATTGTTTTGAAAGTGATCACAAAAGATTGAAATGTTTTAAACAAATTTATTTTATTGTTAGTATACCTAGACCGGAACTCTGTAACGACAGTAAATACTCGAGATCAAGTAGTAAGCGATTCGAGGGGGCAACTTTAGGGTTTTTGATTTTAGAGAAAGGAATTTGGGGATTTTAGAATGTAAATGAAAAAAAATAGATAGGTGGTGATGTCAAATATATTAATTGTTTGTGTGTCTAAATATATCGCCACATCACTAATTTAACAGCAACTATGTGACACCGTTAATTTGATGTGTTTTTTTTGATACGTTTTTAAGACTTCAGGATCATATTTGAGATTCGAAAAACATTAAGTGCCAACAAGAGATACGAGGTATACATAAGGGTCATTTTTGCACCTTTTCCCAATTTTTTATAATACATAAAAGGGAAAAGGGTCATTTATACCCTTATGGTTTGTCTATAAGATCAAATGAGCCCTTAACGTCCGAAAAGGTTCAAATATGCCCCTAACGTCTTACAAAATGAACAAGCAGGCCCCTATTTTAACTTATAAATAAGACGTTGGGGGTCTGGTTGTCAACATCGGAGGGCCTGAATGTTCACTTTTTAAGACGTTAGGGGCATATTTGAACCTTTTTAGACGTTAAGGGGTCACTTGATCCTTGAGTCGAACCATAGGGGCATAAATGACCCTTTTCCCTAAATAAAATAAACTGAACGCAAACTAACTAAGATTTAGATAAAAGTAAACTAATTAAGTTTGATTGAAAATAAGCGGAATGTAAAACCTTACTTGGTTCACGTTTACTTTTTGTTATTATAAAAATTTGCTAAATTTAATTTAATTTCAATTTAATTTTAGTTTAGTTTAGTTTAAGTGTTTTCAGTTTTAAGGGGTAATGTAATAAAAATTCACCAACTTTGTACGTTTTGTCATTTTAATCACGTCGTTTAAAAATCGTCATTTTCATACACCAACTACCAATTATTTTCAAATCGATACACCGTTTCAAAATCAGGTGAAGATCGCTAAAGTATCATGATGGAAACCGAACTCCAGAATAATACAATGGACCGAGTCGTATAGGATCCGCTCGCTAGAGCAAATCCAAGGACTCGCCCAAAGCTAACGATATTTGAGTCATAGAGGCCCTGCCGTGACTAAAAACAACTCAAGAGGATTCGCTTGAATCTCTAGAAAGGCCAAATCCCGTAGGATTCAGTGAAACTAGGAATCACATCCAAAGCGTGTTGCCAACGGATTTGATTACCTAAGTATTTTAACTGCTAAAAAGATTCTAGAAGATCAGATCTTGTGAAATCACTTTCTTACTTGAAAACATATTCGTATATGGAAAAGCTAATCCTATTTAGGAAAACATTCTTAAATATGACTTTTGCTAGATAGGAATCCTTCATACAACTAAATAGAAATTCGTTTCCTATTCCAAACTCTAAAAGGTATTCATCATGCTCACTATATAAAGGACTTAAGGTATGCCTACAACACATAATTACATTCAATACAATTCCCTTAAGTTTAAAGATGACTTATGCATCAGAGTGCTAATCGGACAACTACTGTCTGATAAACCATCTATTGTATTTTGCAGGTTTAAACTACGTTGAGAAGGCAGACTCCATCATATCATTATCCGGCTCGTTCTGACATGTAACTATATGGTTTCCAACTCAGCAATTTTCATCGGACTTTCACTTGGTGTATCAATTTGAATAAAATTGGTAGTTGGTGTATGAAAACGACGATTTTTAAATGACGTAATTAAAATGACAAAACGTGTAAAGTTTGTGATTTTTTATGATATTAATCCTTTTTTTAATGCAATAATTTTGTAAATATAACTTTTGTAGTATTTAAAAAAAAATTCCATGCCTATACTTTTGTAATTTGTTCTGCAGTTATGTAAAAATCCCTATTTCATTCAAAGAAAGCAAGTAAATAAGAACTCAAATGGTATAAGTGTTGGGGAGCAACTACTGGATTGTAGATTCAATTCCTCCCAAAAGCGCCCCCCCCCCCCCCCTCTCAATTATCAGAAAAATAACACTTATGCAATGCAATAAGAATGAGAGGTTGTTCTGCCCCTTGTCCGCGAAGATGGGTAATATGTTCTCAAACGTCGGATATCAGCTATGCGAAAAACATAAACTGAAGCGGAAGGTGATTTGGATTTTTATAAGTTAAGTTTTGAGCCCTTAACTCGTTTTCAATTGATCTGGATGTTGCCGCGTAGTTCCAAACTAATTTAGCCTTATTCTAGATCTGACTAGTTTTAGGTCAATTTCGGCCCGATCCATGGGTCAAATAGGTTCGTGACCACCTCTAGTACAAATGATATTGAGAAATAACACTTTCACCTTTATAGCGTTTTTAATACGCTTTGCGAAATGTATAGTAGAAAGATTCTACCTTTTATTTTCTAGGTAATAAAAAATATAAAAGTGAAATTATAAATAAAATATAAAAATAATTTTTTTAAATAATATATAATCTTTTTATTAGCAAAAAAAATAAAGAGAACATTAAAATTCAATGTCAAAGTCATTAAACGCGCTAGTGAGGCCTAATCTAAGTGATTAAGGCTCTTCAATACATTTTTGAAGTTTCGATTTTAAGTGTTAGTATGACCAGTGATTTATTTGAAAAATCTAAAAATTTATCTACTAAATACTAATGTAATTAGATTCTACCTTTATCAAAAAAGTCATTGATTAATACTAAAATTGAAACAAATACAAAGTTAAGTATTTAGTCCCGGTTTCAAGTCTTAATGTGACCGGTGATTTATTTAAAAAATCTGAAAATCTAACTACTAAATACTAATGTAATTAGATTCTACCTTTATCAAAAAAAATTCATTGAACAGAATAACTGATACTAAAATTGAAACAAATACAAAGTTAAGTATTTATTTGGCAATTGAGCCAATTTATGAGAAAATTACAAGAAAATTTCAAACATGGGAATTCTTTTCTCAAATGCCAACTCTCTAAAAATATTGCATTCACTCTCTTTTTCTCTTTATAGTTTTTGCCCTTCCAATAAAAAATGACAGTGTCGTGTAGTGCCAGTCATGTCAAACGCTTCATTGCATCAGACGAGTTAGTTCGTCGCGTTAGCACGCCATCTCATTAGTAATGATACCTCAATGAAATTAGAGATACATTTTAAATACCTATTTGATACATATATGATATGAAATACTTTATGGGTTACAAGGCAAACCGGTTTTTGAGTTGTGAATCGGAAATTTAAATTCTTTAAAGCGGAAAAGAGAATTTAAAAGACACAAGATATTTAGAGTGGTTCGGATCACAAATCGATCCTACTCCACTACTCAATCTAAGATTGAGATTTTAGAATCCACTAAATGGGATTGTGCTTTATAGATAAGCACCAACTTTACAAAGAGATTTCTTAGAGATAATCTCAAACTCACAATTGATTTTTCAAGGATAATCAAGAACCTATAAGGATTGAGTTTTTTCAAAGCTAAACTCTAACTCACAATGATTAGGAGTTTCCAAGATTACTCCAAAACTATAATAAAACTAAGTGATTTGAAAATGTGTGTTTGTTGTTTCAAGGTGTGTAGATCATTAACCTTGAAACATTGTAAATGGGTTTATATTTATACCCAAAGCAATCCCCAAACAAAGCACTAACAAACAAAACAAATTTTGCTTTCAGCAAAAATATCACCCCCGAGATGGATGGATCACGGGCGAGATATTTGAATATGCCAAAAACCTTCAATGGCTAGTGCCACGTGTCAATGCTTCATTGGGTCTTCAAAAATATATCTGTTGGATCTTCAACGGTCAGATTTATCGCGCCCGAGATGCATTCGTCGCGCCCGTGATTCGTTCCAACGGTCGACTAGGGTTTTGTCAGCTCAAATATCTCCCCCGTGATATATGTATCACCCCCGAGATATATATCTCCCCCGAAATGGAAATCCATCACGGGCGAGATATGCTACTGGACAGCTTTCTACTCAAAAACTCTATTTTTGCTAGAGAGCTCCGAATTGACTTCCGATTGTTCATATGAGTTCCTATACACTAATAAACAAGATTAGATCACTCATAGTTGATTGTCAAAGTCAAAACAAAGGAGTTTGAAAGGACAAGGGTCCAACATGATACCTATTTGATACATCTCAGATATGTCTCGTATACATCACAAATACATATAAGAAACTATCTTTTTCTCTTTATATTTTTTACCCTTCTGGTAAAAAATGACACGTGTCACGTTTGTATCAGTCATGTTAGACATGTTAATGCCTCGGATGCGGTAGCGCGTCAGCTAGCTAGCTTCTTCAGCACGCCATCTCGTTAACAATAATACCTCAATGCGTTAGAGATACATCTCAAACACATATCTGATACATCTCAGATATGTCTCTCATACATCACACATTCATATCAAAAACAACTTAAATACATTCTCTTTCATATATATATATATATATATATATATATATATATATATATATATATATATATATTAATTTTATGAACATGTCTAAGATGTTATTTTAGATTTATCGATACGTTCTCGATATATGATTTATATATGATAAATATATCCTTGATCCATAAATACAATTAATACATAATTTACGCATTTTTGGAGCATGCGACACATATATTTTGGTTTGAGATATGCTATAAATATATTACTGATACATATAATGGTTTAATCACCAACCCCCCCCCCTTCCCCCACCTTTTAGCCCCTTTTCAATTTCACCCTGACGTTTTTTCAGCTGCACCCTAATAGAACACTGACACAAATTAGCTAAAGGTGGCACCAGACAATAATTAAACACTAGAAAAAGAATACAACCCTGGAATTAGGGGAGCTAGGAAAAATTATCGCAGACACACATAAAATTAGTCAATTCCAGTCTTGAAAACAAGCTAAACGCTTTAATTACTCAAGAACAAGGTACTATGCATTGATCTGAAGATAGATACCATATTTGGATTACTAAAAAACGAGCCAAGGACTCAGAACAGGTTTTCTGAGGACCATATCTTTATCATTTTTTATGCCATACTGTTCATAATTGCTTAATAATTGTGATCAGGATGCATATTTAGTCTATTTTACCAATATTTTCCATAGCTGCTAATTTTAATATTTTTGCTATAATTACAATAAAAACTTATTAGAAGCATGTTTAGGGCTTTTTTAATGCATTATAAAACTCAATTCCCGATTTCATTCGATTCTGATGTGTAGAAAGCATGTTAGGATTGTTTCATGCATTTCTTGCCATAAGTGTATTCTAGCTTAGATCTTCGTGATTTCATGTCTAAATGGTGTCTTTTAAGCTGATTGAGGATGTTTTATTAGCTTTATATTGATTATAGTGCATGCCAATGTGTTTCTTGTACGTTTTTATAAATTTGTTGAGTGATTTTTCATGAATTCCCGAGCCAAATGACAGACTGCTGCCTTTCCGGCGGTGGCAGTATAGAGTGGCACTGAGTTCTTCATTCCTCTAATCCATATTTTGACTCCTAAATCATTTCGGACCCGATCTGACCTAGTTTTTGTATTTATAGGCTCGTTTGAGCTCGAAATTGGGCCCCATTTGAGCCCACGTGTACTGTTTATTTATAGATCTATATTATGTATTATAAAGACCAGCAACTTCCAGGAGGGATTTTAGGTTCATTTGAACTCGGAATCGACTGCGGTTCAAGCCATTGGAACTGTATCGACGAGACAAATAACTTTTGTATCTAACCAAAACCTAGTTCCGAGCACATCGACGGTCAAAACACATTGAGTGCTAGACACTCTAGTTGACGAGGTTAAAAGGTATTCCTAACCTTTTATGTTTACCAACTGCACAAGGGTACGCTGATACTGTTAAAACTGCTTTCCAAAAGCATGGCAAATCCGATAGGCTAAAGAACTAACCACATTAAATTGACAATCAATCAAATCAAATCCAACAAATCACCTACATATCTTAGGGTTTGCACGAAAAAGTAACTAGAGGTTGTATAGGCTATTCAAGATGACTTGATAAAATCAATCACACCTAGAAATCCAGTTTTAGGCTTTATGCATGTAAACTGCCAGACCTTCCATTTATCCGACTACTTGATAGAAACCGCCAGGTTTAGATGTATGCTTAGAAGTAAGTGCTACTTGACTCAAATGCCAGAATCGAGTCATATGCGCGTCTTATATGGGTCCTTTACCGCTTTCATACGTGTTTAATTTCCAGAAAATTATACCATGAACTGCACGAATGTTGAGATGAGATAACCAAATATGTCTAGTAAATAAACTAGTAATTGATAAGCCAAACACACAAGTCTCGGGGAGGTCCACGAACCCAGTTTTTTTGGTGCGGCGTATGATAATCTTACCCATAAGCGAGTAAGGTTTTTCAATCAGTATAAAAGACATTTTCTAGTTGAACTAGGAGGTGACTCCATTATTTCAAACTTTTCTAGATCCGAAATCAGCCATAAGTTTGAGCGAGCGGCCCATGAACCCTGCTCCGCTCACAATGCGTTTTTCCATGACTGACGTGTCTGACCCATGCGTTGTCCCATGCCTGACGCGTTGATGCACGTGTTGTCCCATGACTGATGCGTCCGAGGTGTTCTGATGTCAAATGATGTGTCATCAGTTTATTGTTAGAGTAAAAATGTAAACTTTTCGCATTTTTTGGTATGGTGTAATATTTGGAGAACAAAGGATTGCTTTCACCCCCGAACTTCTGTCAAAGTATCAAAAAAATCCAAAGCTGGAAAATAGGATCACTTATACCCTGAACTTGTGTAAATTTGGTCAAAAAACCCCTCCCCACTCTCACCCTAGAAAGTGGGGTACACTTTCCGGTTTTTTATGGTGGTTTTTTTTGGAAAGTGGGTTTTAATGGTAAAAAGTTTAAAAAGGTACTTGATATTTTTTAATTTTTTAGAATAACACATAATATCAATAATATAATCTTTTTTATTTTTAAACTTTATATATTAAATCAATTTTAATTAAAAATAAAGAGGACTTATTTGTACTTTTTATAAAAAATATTAATTTTTTAAGAGATAAGCAACTGCCGGACTTCTTCTCCGGCAGCTGCCCATCAGAGACGACGAGCTTCGTCTCTGAAGCTCGTCGTCTAGTCTCTGTAACAGAGACGAACCCAGATGGATTCGTCTCTGATATAGAGACCATCTTTGTCTTTGTTCGTCTCCAACAGAGACGATGATGGTCTCTATAAGAAGATGAACCCAGATAGGTTCATCTCTATCATAGAGACCAGTTGGTCTCCATTGGAGTTGGATAGAAAAATCGATAGGTATGTGGGTTTAGAGTTTTAGGTTAATTTGATTAGGTTAATTATGATTAAGTGTTTAATTAGGATGTTTAATTTAATTAGATTAGGTTAATTAGGATTAAGTATTTAATTAACATGTTTAATTAAATTAGACTTAAGTATAATTAAGTAAAGTTAATTTTGAAATTGAAATCTCACTCTCTAATTAAGGCGCCAAATCATCTAAGGAGCCTTTTAATCCGGTTTACGCAAGTTCAAGGTATAAGTGATCCGGTTTTTCAGTTTTGGACTTTTTTGATATTTTGATGCAAGTTTGGGGGTGAAAGTAATCCTTTGTTCAATATTTGGACCTAGTACGTACTTTGGTAAAATAGAGAATGAACGAAGGATCACTTTACCCCCTGAACTTGGCACAAAGTATCAAAAACGTCCAAATTAG
This sequence comes from Mercurialis annua, assembly GCF_937616625.2. Classification (NCBI taxonomy): domain Eukaryota; kingdom Viridiplantae; phylum Streptophyta; class Magnoliopsida; order Malpighiales; family Euphorbiaceae; genus Mercurialis; species Mercurialis annua. The sequence goes on along the minus strand of NC_065570.1, from coordinate 47,014,109 downwards.
CAAAACTGGATCACTTTTACCCTAAACTTGGCAAAACCGAATCAAAACCCCCCCTATGCTAATGTGGCACCTTAATTGGAGAGTGGATTTCTAATTAATCTTAATTTACTCTAATTAATTATACTTAAACACTAATTAATCACAACTAAATTCTAATTAAATTAGGGCTCTTTTAAAGCCTTTTTTAACTTTTTTTAAATTTTTTATTCTGGCGAGGAGGAGTCTGCTCGCCGGAGAAGCGGAGCTGCTACTCCTCTTCATAGAGTAGCAACAGCTCCTCAAAAATTTATTTCTCGAGAAGCAGATATGCTCTTCGAAGAGCGAATCTGAACAGACCCAGATGGGTCTATTTATCACTTTCATTAGGAAGTAAAGAAAATTAATTCTTCACTTCCATTAGGAAGTAAGGAAGAGACTCATAACAAATTTATACGATGGCAGGTAAGTCTCCAAAGAACCCTAACCCTAACTACAAGGACAACCGGACTCCGGCAACTAGTTATGTCAGGCCTGCATCTTCCATCAACGTGGGTATTAACAGGATTGATGTGGTGGATAATCCAACCAATTCAGTTATTTACTTTGAGAATTTTTCTAAACAATGGAAAAACTTTGATCTCGAGAATGTTTTTGCTCGATACGGAGTGATCGGACGGGTATCGCTTGCTACAAAGGTTACAAAACGAAACGCCAGTTTTGGTTTTCTGAGACCGGAAACCAGTAACCAAACGTCTTGAATTATTAAACGACTGGACATGATCTGTATTGGACAATTCAGGCTTAGGGCTTATGATTCTAGGTTTCCTGAGAAGAAAACTCCTGCCATGATTGCCAAGCGACCTATGCCTGAACGACCTGTGCCTGAACAACCAAAGAGGATTTCTTCGCCCGCTCTCAGAGATAATCGTTCTTTTAAAGAGGTGACTTCAGGAGAACAAATGTGGTGGAAAATTCTCTTCAGCAGACGAAGTACCAGACCAAACGTATCTCTATTCATCAAGAGATGGAACCAGCTAAGATGGAATGGGTTAATCGGTCTGTGATAGCTAGGGTTTCTGACATTGCAATGGTACTGAGATCGAAGAAGTACCTTATAGAACAGCAGATTCAATTCGAAAAACTTGCGCTTCTAGGCAGTAACTCAGTTATTATCACATTCAGTTCTATGTCTATGGCTGGAAGGTTTATATTGCATATTAGCCCAACATTATTAGGGTTTTTTCAATCCTTTTCTTGGGTTGAAGACTACAACTAAGCATACACGCGCTTAGTTTGGGTTTCTTTATCCAGAATACCCATCACTCTTTGGTCTCCAAAGACTTTCAGGGAGATCGGTAATTCTATTGGGGAAACGATTATGGTACATCCGAGTGTGACTCAGGGGGAACGCATGGATATGGGTCTCGTTCTTATATCCAGTACGTGCCATTATATTAATCACCCGCTGGGATTACAGTTGGGAGGGAAATCTGTCTCCATATTTGCAATGGAATCCACATTGCCGGTGATTTTCGATAACCTGGAGGAGGATAGTTACTTGTATACATCGGGTTTTGTCAAAGATCTATCATTGATGGAGGGCGTTGTCAAGTCTCCGTTGATCTTAAATTCTAAGGGCAAAGAGATTATTGGAAAAGTCTGATTCTTTGATGGTTTGTAATAGGTTGATGTATTGAGTTGTAAGGACATTAACAACTCAACTAGGGGACTTGAAGATGAGGGTTTTTTGACAGGAAATCATCTTCAACTTCAGTTCCCTTCTCCTATTATAGGACAGACCTCTGAGAAGCCTCAAAAGCAAATTTGTGTTGAGGCTAAAACCAACCAGGCGAGGACATACTCAGACCAAGGAATAATGCAGCAGCAGGTACGAACTGAGGTAACCAGCAGTTTGAGCTCACACATGACAGTAGCAGGAACAATTCAGCAGCAGGTACGAGTAGGAGATGACAGCAGTTTGAATTCGTATAATGCAGTAGCAGCAATAGTTTAGCAGAATCAGCAATTTCCTTTGGCAGAAGTTGGTATTGACAAGAGGTTGAAACGGAATCAGTTCAGCAGTTTCTTTGATTGATTTCGGCACTGATATGAGGGTTGAGTACTTAGGAGTTCGCAGTCCAGTAAAGAAAATGGATTATTTGAGCATTATTCATTCTTGCTCGACTAGTCAAGTTGAAGAGATCAATGAATTATCTGATTGCGATATAGAAAACATGAATAGGCAGAATGGGTCTATTATTGAGGTTGATGATACTCCAAATGTTGAGGATGAAGTTAGCAAGACTTGGAGGATTGGGTTCGATCTAGGAATCTTCAAAGAAGGAAACAAGGCAACCACAATGTCGGAGTTGGCTAAAAAGGTTTACGCTAATTTACAGCAAGTCTGAGCTCTGTTGTATCGAGGTTTTTAAATTTTTTATGCTGATGCCTCTTGTCTTTGTTTCATGGAATTGTAGAGGAGGACTTTCCAATATCAGGAAGCAAAAATTCATTAAAAAATGGTTGCTACTAATAATTTAGCGTTCATTGGTTTGGTGGAGTCGAAAAAGGAAATTGTTGATTATTTTGTTGTTAAAAAGATTTGGCCTAACTTGGATTTTTCTTTTGATTGGGTTCCATCTATTGGAGCTTCGGGTGGTTTACTTCTTATTTGGAATACTATTTTATTGAATAATATTTCAGTATCAAAAGGTGCGAGATGGATTTGCTTGGATTTTGTTCATAATAATGCCTACAATCGTCATATCCTTATTTATGCTAGCAACTTGGCTTCAGAAAGATTATTATTGTGGCATGAGTTGAGTTTACTTGCAGCTGGGTTTGTGTCACGACCCAATCTCAGAGCCGAGACCGGCGCTAGGGAATGGGAGTGGTTGCTCCGAAACCCATAGCAAGCCTAAAAACGTAAAATAATTTTTCGCAAAACACAAACGTCATGCATGACATAAGCAAACACGTGTCATGCAGAAGCACACATGCCAGGTACACATATCCTCTGGCAGCCACAATATATATAACGCAGCAAGCGTAAAACGTTTAAAACTTTAAAACGTTAAAGTTATATTTACAGAAAACTATACATACAAGCTGACTTACAAAACACTTATCTACTGCAGCTCTAAGAGTAAAGTACTGTTTCTTTACATACTCAAAAATACAGACTTCTGGAAGTAGGATAGAAGTCCGTTGCTTCAAAGCGTCTTTATCCTGAAAGGAAATCTGTGAGGGGTCAGTATATGGGAATATACTGAGTGAGTTCATACATTTACTAATAAGTATTCAAATAAAACATAAAGTCGTAATCAATCATATGCAGCCAAGTACAAGATCCGATTGAAACCCTAATCCTCAAATATGTTAACCGTATATACTCAGAGGAAGACTTATCCAATAGTCCGACCCGGGAGTATTCACACTCTACCACGTCAGTCGCGACACTTCTCTTAATCCCAGTGGTGGGTCTAACCCACTAGATACGGGGCTCAGGTTACACTGTAACCGAGTTCACTCTCGTATCACCATCATACATCTACCTTCAGAATTCATGTACTTAATCATATTCACAGCTGTATCAAATCAAAACTGGTGATCACACAGTCCTATTGCCGCTCAATAGGTAGCACGTTCCATCGGATCAATACTGGTTTCAAATCAAGCATATGTGCAACTCACTTAAAGATTTAATATATAAATCATGCAATTCAAATATAAAGCAATATAAAATAATTGCTTAATTAAATACTTTAAAAGCAAATCGTATAAACTCACTGAAAACGCTTATCCAAAAATACGTCGGGGCTTTAGAAACGTCAAGCTTCCCGAGCTCCTGGTCCAGCTCCTTCTTGCCTCGCTGGATCTAGAAAAATTTCAAAACATTTGACTCACATCAGAATCCTATTCTAAGATTGATTCTAGACTCGAGACTCGACACATTGAACTCTTATTAATCGTCATGCTTCTCATGCATATCCCATTAAACGATATCAAACTCGTTTACGGATCGCAAATTACTTCCAATTCAATCTTCTTATAACCTCATTAGGTTAACTACTATTCGATTTCCGATTCAATACGTGAATTCCATTAATTCAGTCGAGGTACGAAGATTCAGGGTGCGAGAATCGAAGGGTGCACGCTCGTGCAGGGAGGTACACGTTCGTGTACATTGGTACACGTTCGTGTACCATATGATGGTACACGTTCGTGTACATTAGTACACGTTCGTGTACCATTGATGGTACACGTTCGTGTACCTCAAGTACACGTTCGTGTACCACAGTACACGATCGTGTACTGTCGTGCACGATCCCCCGGAATCGATTTCCGGGGTTTCCGACCTGCTATATATGTAAAAACGCTCCAAACTCAGCCAAAACGCGTATTCTAAGCTCAAAACGCTATATATCAATCCTATACTCGATAAAACGATAAAATCGTTTCGTGGCCTAAAACTTTGAATCGATATAACTCAAAATATAATCAACGAAACGGTAAAACATCAAGCTTACCGTGATTCGCCTCGAGAGTACGATCGATTCGAGCTATTAAACGTCGAAAATGGACAAGAAACTGAATCGAGCGACGGAACCGTAAGGAACGAGCGAGAGAATGAAAGAAGTGAAGGAAGAGAGAATGAAGTATCTGGATCCTTCATCTGAAGGAAATGTTATATATATAACGGCTAATTTGCACTTTGGTCCTTGAAACTTTTCAAAAGTTTCAATTTAGTCCAAAACCTATTCAATTAATCTTTCTATTAATTCAAATACGTATTATTTATATCCGAATAAATAATACCAACTCAAAATACATATTTCCATCGAAAATCCTCAAATCTCTATTTTCGGGCTTAATTGGCTAATTTGCACTTTAGCCCCTAAACTTTTCAAAATTTACAATTTAGCCCTAAAATGCTTCCACATCCAACTTTTCATAATAACTCCTTTAATCCCGCTAATTGACTCATCAAATTTTTATTCTAAATTTCCGATATAATCAAATTAAATTCTCCTTAATTTAATTTATCGGAAATCTCGACACGTGGCACGACTTAATTACCTTAAAATATTTTGGGGTATAACATTCACCCCCCCTTAAAATAAATTCGTCCTCGAATTTAAAATTTAGCCACGTACCTTGAGTGAATAGATATGGATACTTCTGCCTCATATCCTCTTCTGTCTCCCACGTGCACTCTTCTACGGATTGACTCCTCCATAGAACTTTCACCATCGGAATTCTCTTTGTCCGTAGTTGTCGTATTTGCGTATCGACAATCTGTACTGGCCGTTCTTCGTAAGTCAGTTCTTCGCTCACGTCCACCACTTGCGGTTGAATTATTCGAGAAGGGTCTGGTACATATTTCCTAAGCATGGAAATATGAAAGACAGGATGAACTTGCGACATCTCCTGTGGCAAGTCTAGCTTATAGGCAACTGAGCCTATACGCTCCACGATCTGATATGGTCCGACATATCTCGGAGCCAATTTACCCTTCTTTCCGAAACGAATAACTCCCTTCATCGGTGATACTTTAAGAAACACGTAATCTCCGATCTGAAATTCGATATCTTTCCTCTTGGGGTCCGCGTAATTCTTCTGTCGACTAGAAGCAGTATTCAAACGCTGCTTTATCAACGGAACTTTTTCTGACGTAATCTGGATAATCTCTGCTCCAGTGAGCTTTCGCTCACCGACTTCGTCCCAACAAATAGGAGATCGACATTTTTGCCCGTACAATGCTTCGTAAGGAGCCATCTCGATGCTTGAATGATAGCTGTTGTTGTAGGCAAACTCGACTAGAGGTAGGTACGTATCCCAACTACCTCCGAAGTCTAATACGCAAAGTCGAAGCATATCTTCTAACGTTTGAATCGTCCGTTCAGACTGACCGTCTGTCTGAGGGTGAAACGCAGTGCTGAAATTCAATCGCGTTCCTAATGCGTCTTGGAAGCTCTTCCAAAAATGAGAGGTAAATACGGAACCTCTGTCTGAGACGATTGATACGGGAACTCCGTGTAGGCTTACGATCTTATCGATATAAATCTCCGCCAACTTTGCTGCAGAATAAATTGTCTTGATAGGAATGAAGTGCGCTGACTTCGTCAAACGATCCACGATTACCCAAATAGAATCAAAACTTTTCTGCGTCTTGGGCAATCCGATTACGAAATCCATCATAATTTGCTCCCACTTCCACTCTGGAATGGGTAAGGGCTGAAGAAAACCGTAAGGTCGCTGATGCTCTAATTTGACTTGCTGACAAGTCGGGCATTTCGCCACGAACTCTGCGATGTCTTTCTTCATTCCGCTCCACCAGTACGTTGCCTTGATATCGTGGTACATCTTCGTGGAACCAGGATGAACGCTATACATCGTTCCATGAGTCTCCTCCATGATCTTATGTCTTAAGTCTTCCACATCTGGAACGCACATTCGACTGCCGTATTTCAGCATTCCGTTGACGATACTGAAATCTTGACTCTTTCCTTGTTGAACTTCCTCAATTAGATGCTTCAATTGAGGGTCGTCTGCTTGCAATTCTTTGATCTAATCGATCAACGTCGATCGTATCGTTAACTGAGCCATTAGGTTTCCGAGAGATGAAATCTCAAACTCAACCCCTTGGCTAAACATCGTATGAATCTCGTTAATTAATGGCCTCCGCCATGTTGTTGTAACGTGCACGAGACTTCCTGCCGACTTCCTGCTTAAGGCATCTGCCACTACGTTGGCCTTGCCTGGATGGTATTGTATCGTACAATCGTAGTCTTTCAGTAGCTCCATCCATCTCCGCTGTCTGAGGTTTAACTCTCGTTGGTCAAAAATGTACTTCAAGCTTTTATGATCTGTAAAGATCTCGCACGTAGCGCCGTATAAATAATGTCTCCAGATCTTTAGCGCAAATATCATTGCTGCTAGCTCCAGATCATGCGTTGGGTAGTTCGTCTCGTGCTTCTTAAGCTGTCGCGAAGCGTATGCAATCACTCGACCGTGTTGCATAAGGACACATCCTAGTCCAATTCTTGATGCATCACAGTAAACTGTTAATCCTTCCGTTCCTTCTGGTAGCGCTAAGACTGGTGCCGTCGTCAGACACTCTTTCAGTTTCAGAAAACTGAGTTCACATTGGTCCGTCCAATTGAATTTCGCGTTCTTTTGAGTTAACTTCGTCAAAGGTACAGCGATCTTCGAAAAGTTCTGTACAAATCGTCTGTAATATCCCGCTAAACCAAGGAAACTTCTAACTTCCGTAACTGATTCAGGCCGCTTCCATTCTATCACAGCTTCGATCTTCTTTGGGTCAACCTTAATGCCGCTTTGTGAAACCACATGACCTAAGAAAGCCACTTCCGTTAGCCAAAATTCACATTTAGAGAATTTGGCGTAAAGCTGATGCTCTCTTAGCGTCTGTAGTACTATACGCAAATGTTGAGCGTGCTCTTCTTCTGAACGTGAATAGATCAAAATATCGTCAATGAACACGATCACGAACTGATCCAAGTACGGTTTGAATATCCTATTCATCAAATCCATGAAGGCTGCTGGGGCGTTCGTCAATCCGAATGACATAACGAGGAACTCATAATGTCCATATCGAGTTCGGAAAGCAGTCTTTTGTATGTCATCGTTACGAATCTTCAATTGATGATAGCCTGATCTTAGATCAATCTTGGAGAAAAACTTCGCTCCTTGTAACTGATCAAACAAATCATCGATTCTAGGTAACGGATACTTATTCTTAATCGTCACCTTATTCAGCTGTCGATAATCGATACATAGTCGAAGCGATCCATCCTTCTTTTTCACGAACAACACTGGTGCACCCCACGGGGATACACTCGGTCTAATAAAACCGCGATCAAACAATTCTTCTAACTGATCCTTAAGTTCTTTGAGCTCTGCTGGCGCCATTCGATAAGGAGGTATCGATATTGGCTTCGTGTCAGGAGACAATTCGATACAAAATTCAATCTCGCGATCTGGGGGTAATCCAGGTAATTCCTCTGGAAAAACGTCTGGATATTCCGACACAACTGGCACGTTACTTAAATTTATACTTTTCTTCTCCACGTCTCGTACTACTGCTAAGAATCCTTGACATCCCTTCTTCAACATACTACAAGCTTTAATAGCTGAAATAATACTCGTAGAAGAATTCCATCTTATCACCCTGAATTGAAACCGCTTCAATTCCAGGCGTGTTAAACGTCACCGTCTTCTTCCGACAATCCACGTTGGCATAGTGCTGAGCTAGCCAATCCATTCCTAATATAACGTCAAAAGCTAATACTTCGAGTAAAATTAAGTTGACTAACAAATCTCGTCCTTGAACTTTCACAGGACAAGACGGGTAAACGATACTAACTTCCACACTTTCACCAACTGGAGTAGCTACAGATAAGGGATTCCTAAGATACGCTGGTTGCACTCCTAATTTACTAGCAAAACTAGGCGAAACAAACAAATGCGTAGCGCCCGGATCAAATAAAATTAGTGTGTCTTGAGAAGTGATAGAAAAGGTACCTTGCACCACCGCATTGGAAGCCTGAGCCTCCTGAGGATTCAGTGCAAAGACCCTAGCTTGACTTCCGCCAGCCTGCGAAGTCTGGCCAGTACCACGACCTCCGCCATTTCTGCCTCCTCGATTCGCATAACCACGGCCTCTCTGGCCAGTAAAGGTACTTCCTGTTTGATCATATCCTGACGCTATCTGCTGCGCAGTTCTCTGCTGCTGATAGGAAGGCTGTACTACAGTAGTCATTGAACCTTGGGGCATCTGCCTTGGACAATCTCTAGCAAAGTGACCTCGTTGACCACAGTTAAAACATGCTCCATTAGCAGTGTAACACGCGCCATAGTGCCTCCTATTACAGTTCAAACATAAAGGAACTCCGCCTCCCATGTCACTCATTGATCTGGCACTAAATCCGGTGCCTGAGGTACTAACTCGTGTTCCGCGTCGAGGTCTTTTGCGTTCTCGCTGACGTTGTGTGTATCGAGAATAATTCCCAACATATGACTGAGTAGGCGCACTCTGTACGCTACGAAACGTATTATCTCTCACAGGTGCAACATTAGAAAGGTCAGGAATTCTTCCAAAACGGATCAGAGAAACTTCCATTTGCCTAGCGCTATCAATCAATTGCACTAGGGTTCTTCCGATATCAGACGTCAGACTCACAAATTCAGCTCCTAGACCCTCTACAAACCTTGAGTTCACTCTAACTGGGTCTGTAGTCAGGTCTGATGCAAACCTACTCACTCTGGTGAACTCCGTTACATACTCTTGCACAGACCGATTGCCTCTACTCAGGGTCAACCACTGACTACGATAATTCTCCGTCACCGCATATGGTAAAAAGTACTCCCTAAAGTGGTTTGCAAATTCAGCCCAGGTCATAGTATCCATGGTTGGCTGAATATGCTGCTGAAACCAATCTTTCGCAGGTCCTTTCAATGACATTTCCACCATAATGATGGTCTGTCTCTCATTAGCTTGCAGGCGTCGAGCATTACGTTCTACTTCTTCGAGGAAATCGAGAGCATCGCCTGTACTGTCAAACTTAGTTGGCTTGAGGCGCATATAAGCCAAAACGATATCTCGATCAGTGAAAGCCACATTACGCAACTGTTGCTGCTGTAGTTGTTCACGATGCATATTCTGCACTTCTGCCTGATTGGCTTGCATAGCCGCAATTCCCGTAAGGAACTGATTCAGATCAAAACCCACAACATTAGGTTGTTGGGCTTGCGCTTGCACTCCAGGTGCCTGCGCCTGGGCCTCTTGGCCACCTCCTCCTCCCTGAACAGAAGACTCATCTTGAGCTTCTGGATGGACGTCATGCGCCCCTTCTATAACATTTCGTGCTGCAGCGGCAGCTCGCTCTACTACTTGTCGTTGGTCAGACATCCTGACCAAGACAAACAGCGTTACTTAGCCACATAATCGCATACTATCGCAAACGCATACCGTATTAAACGCGCATCTCATCACATGCGAACACACACGTATAACAGACTCACATCCTAGAGGGAAAGCTGAAAGTTTGAAAATCAATGAATACGTAACAAAGACAAGACTCGAGTCCTATGTGCTGCAGTAGAACCCTAAGAAAATCAATCACTCTTCTAACATAAGCAATGGTAACTGGACCATGCTCTGATACCAACATTGTCACGACCCAATCTCAGAGCCGAGACCGGCGCTAGGGAATGGGAGTGGTTGCTCCGAAACCCATAGCAAGCCTAAAAACGTAAAATAATTTTTCGTAAAACACAAACGTCATGCATGACATAAGCAAACACGTGTCATGCAGAAGCACACATGCCAGGTACACATATCCTCTGGCAGCCACAATATATATAACGCAGCAAGCGTAAAACGTTTAAAACTTTAAAACGTTAAAGTTATATTTACAGAAAACTATACATACAAGCTGACTTACAAAACACTTATCTACTGCAGCTCTAAGAGTAAAGTACTGTTTTTTACATACTCAAAAATACAGACTTCTGGAAGTAGGATAGAAGTCCGTTGCTTCAAAGCGTCTTTATCCTGAAAGGAAATCTGTGAGGGGTCAGTATATGGGAATATACTGAGTGAGTTCATACATTTACTAATAAGTATTCAAATAAAACATAAAGTCGTAATCAATCATATGCAGCCAAGTACAAGATCCGATTGAAACCCTAATCCTCAAATATGTTAACCGTATATACTCAGAGGAAGACTTATCCAATAGTCCGACCCGGGAGTATTCACACTCTACCACGTCAGTCGCGACACTTCTCTTAATCCCAGTGGTGGGTCTAACCCACTAGATACGGGGCTCAGGTTACACTGTAACCGAGTTCACTCTCGTATCACCATCATACATCTACCTTCAGAATTCATGTACTTAATCATATTCACAGCTGTATCAAATCAAAACTGGTGATCACACAGTCCTATTGCCGCTCAATAGGTAGCACGTTCCATCGGATCAATACTGGTTTCAAATCAAGCATATGTGCAACTCACTTAAAGATTTAATATATAAATCATGCAATTCAAATATAAAGCAATATAAAATAATTGCTTAATTAAATACTTTAAAAGCAAATCGTATAAACTCACTGAAAACGCTTATCCAAAAATACGTCGGGGCTTTAGAAACGTCAAGCTTCCCGAGCTCCTGGTCCAGCTCCTTCTTGCCTCGCTGGATCTAGAAAAATTTCAAAACATTTGACTCACATCAGAATCCTATTCTAAGATTGATTCTAGACTCGAGACTCGACACATTGAACTCTTATTAATCGTCGTGCTTCTCATGCATATCCCATTAAACGATATCAAACTCGTTTACGGATCGCAAATTACTTCCAATTCAATCTTCTTATAACCTCATTAGGTTAACTACTATTCGATTTCCGATTCAATACGTGAATTCCATTAATTCAGTCGAGGTACGAAGATTCAGGGTGCGAGAATCGAAGGGTGCACGCTCGTGCAGGGAGGTACACGTTCGTGTACCTTGGTACACGTTCGTGTACCATATGATGGTACACGTTCGTGTACATTAGTACACGTTCGTGTACCATTGATGGTACACGTTCGTGTACCTCAAGTACACGTTCGTGTACCACAGTACACGATCGTGTACTGTCGTGCACGATCCCCCGGAATCGATTTCCGGGGTTTCCGACCTGCTATATATGTAAAAACGCTCCAAACTCAGCCAAAACGCGTATTCTAAGCTCAAAACGCTATATATCAATCCTATACTCGATAAAACGATAAAATCGTTTCGTGGCCTAAAACTTTGAATCGATATAACTCAAAATATAATCAACGAAACGGTAAAACATCAAGCTTACCGTGATTCGCCTCGAGAGTACGATCGATTCGAGCTATTAAACGTCGAAAATGGACAAGAAACGGAATCGAGCGACGGAACCGTAAGGAACGAGCGAGAGAATGAAAGAAGTGAAGGAAGAGAGAATGAAGTATCTGGATCCTTCATCTGAAGGAAATGTTATATATATAACGGCTAATTTGCACTTTGGTCCTTGAAACTTTTCAAAAGTTTCAATTTAGTCCAAAACCTATTCAATTAATCTTTCTATTAATTCAAATACGTATTATTTATATCCGAATAAATAATACTAACTCAAAATACATATTTCCATCGAAAATCCTCAAATCTCTATTTTCGGGCTTAATTGGCTAATTTGCACTTTAGCCCCTAAACTTTTCAAAATTTACAATTTAGCCCTAAAATGCTTCCACATCCAACTTTTCATAATAACTCCTTTAATCCCGCTAATTGACTCATCAAATTTTTATTCTAAATTTCCGATATAATCAAATTAAATTCTCCTTAATTTAATTTATCGGAAATCTCGACACGTGGCACGACTTAATTACCTTAAAATATTTTGGGGTATAACAGTTTGTTGGCTATGTTTTTATTAGTGAAGATTTTAATGAAACCATGACTCCAGAGGAGAGATGGAATGGTTCGGATTATACGGCTTCTATGTTGGCACTTAGAGATTTTGTTAATAATTCGGAGTTACTGAACTTACCCTTACATGGAAGGCTTTTCACTTGGCAGAACTCAGTTTCTAAATCAAGAATTGACAGATGTTTGGTTTCGGCAATCGCAGGTACTCTCTGGCCAGACATGTCTTTAATTGCACTTCTTAATGGTCAATCAGACCATATTTCTATTTGTTTTCGCTCTGCAAATGGTTTTGATTGGGGTCCAAAGCCTTTCCGCTCGGTGGATGCTTGGTGGGATCATAGTGAGTTTGCTGACTTTGTGAAGAACAGCTGGGATGTAGCTTGTGGCAACTCAACAAATCTTATTCAGAGACTCAAGGACATTCGGCAAACAATAAAATGCTGGAACTCTGAGGTCTTTGGGGATCAGAAAAAGATTATTCAGGATCTCTCTCAGAAGATTCAGGAGAAGGATTTAGCAACAGAGTCGCGAATATTGTCAGAGGTTGAGAAGACTGAATTGAGCAACTTAAAAGTTTCTTTTATGGGAGGCTGAAAAGAGAATTGAATCTCTTTGGATTCAGAAATTCAGAGTAAAGTGGAACTTGGAGGGAGACAAGAACACTAAATTTTTCCACAGCATAGCTTCTAGCCACTATAGAAACAACTACATTTCTTCAGTGGTAGTGGATGGTACAATTTTTTCAGAGCCTAAGGATATCCGCCTACACATCAGAGAATTTTATAGTAAGCTTTACAGCCTACAGGTGGGTGTGGATTTTGATATTCCAGGCCTTAACTTTGCTTAGATCAGTAATCTGCAGGCAGATGCGTTGGTTAAGTCGTTTCAGGAGGCTGAAATTTTCAATGCTCTCTGTTCTTGTGCAGTTAAGAAAGAGCCAGGACCAGATGGTTTTAATTTTTATTTCTACAGGAAAGCTTGGCCTGTGATGAAGAATGCTATTATGGAATTGTTTTTGAATTTTCACAGATTTAATATCTTGCCCGGAGGTATTAACTCTTCTTTTATGGTGTTGACTCCTAAGGTGGCAGGTTCAACTAATATAAAGGATTACTGTCCTATTAGCTTATTCAATGGCATCTACAAGCTACTTTCTAAGGTGCTTTCTCAAAGGCTAGCGCCTATGCTTTCATCGGTGATCTCAGATAATCAGCATGCTTTCCTTAAGGGTCGAAGCATTTTAGAGTGTTCTATGATAGCAAATGAGCTAATTCATATTGCTACTAGGAGGAAGGAGAAACTACTTGTTCTAAAGCTTGACTTTCATAAGGCATTTGACAATATAAACTGGGAGTATCTGTTCTCGATAATGCGTTGTATGAATTTTTCAGCTAAGTGGATTGAGTGGATATCATGTGGTTTATCTACAACAACTACGGCGGTGCTAGTTAACGGTAGTCCTGTTGATCCTATTCCACTTAAGAGAGGTGTGCGTCAAGGTGACCCAATTTCGCCTTATCTGTTTCTCATTGCTGTGGAAGGTCTGAAATGTTTATTGTGTAAATCAGAGGAGCTTGGGTTCACTAAGGGGTTTTCTTTCGGAGGATCATGATCCGTCCTCTTTGCTGCAGTTTGCAGATGACACCATTCTTTATCTTCCTTATGATATTGAACAGCTTAGGAACTTGACTCGGTTTATTCACTGTTTTGAGTTGATCTCTAGGTTGACAATTAATTACCATAAAAGTTTTATTATGGGAATTAATGTACCGGAGGCTGGTTTGTTAATTGCGGCACAAGTAGTTGGGTGCAAAATTGATTTCTTTCCTGTCAAATACCTGGGTTTGCCTTTGTCGAATAGAAAGCTCTATGCTCGTTCTTGGAACTCTGTGGTTGAACGCTTCAAATCCCGCATGGCTCTGTGGAAGGGCTCTCTGCTTTCTCCTGCAGGACGGTTAGTTCTCATTAAATCGGTCCTCTTTAGCATTCCGGTTTATTTCATGTCTTTGTTTAGAATGCCTGGCTCAGTTCAGAATCAGCTTGAGTCGTATATGATACGTTTTTTGTGGAAGGGTGATATTTCCTCTCGAGTGTTGAGTAAAGTTTCTTGGAAAGTGATTTGTAATGACTTTCAGAGTGGCGGTTTGGGTTTCCATAATTTAAAAATTAGAAATCAAAGTCTTCTTTTTAAATGGGTTTGGAAAGTAAGAATTAACAATAGAGCCTCTCTTTGGTTTAATATTGCTTCAACTTGTTCCAATGTTGTGGATTGGAATTCTTTGCTGAATGGTGATGTAAAGAGAATGTCCTTTATATGGAAAGGCATTAAGAAAGCTTGTTGTGATGATAAACGTGCTTGGGGTGTTTTAATTAGTAATTTGAATTATAATGTTGGTGAAGGCACTTCAATTTCTCTTTGGAATGATAATTGGAGCGGTATTAGTACGGCAAGTATTTTATTTCCTCGGTTCTATAAACTGTCGAATCAAAAGCAAAGTACTATTAGTGTTATTTGGCGGGAGGGATGGTGTTGGAGGAGGCGTTTGAGAAATGATAAATTATTATTGTATAATAATTTATTATCTCTTTTTAACATGATTTCCTGTCGTGTGGGTCAAGTTGACATAGTTTCGTGGAATGGTAAATCGGGACTGTATACGCCATCTTCTTTTTATAGGGCCTTAACTGCTTTTATTAATTTAGAGGGAGGTGTTCAAGCTGCTGGGTATTCTTTTGAAGCTGCCACTGTCAACCGGAATTCTACTGTCAATGTTCTATCTATTTCTGGCCGACATTTTTTGGCAACTGGTGTTGTTTCTGCTGTTCCTGCTGCCTCTGACCGGAACTCATCTACTGTTTCTGCTGTTCAACTACGTCATGCTGCTGTTTCTGTCCGGAATTCTCCTGCTGTTGTTTCTGGCCAGAACTCTCCTGCTGCTTTTGATCTTAAAATTCAACCTGCTGCTGCTCTAATGGAAGCTGTTGCTGCTGTTCCTGGCCGAGCTGATGTCCCTGTTGCTGCTTTCATGGAGGACGTTGCTTTTGTTCCTGACCCTGCTGATGTTATTGAGTCCAGCAATCATTCTTCAAGTGTTGCAGCTGGTCCTTCGAATTTTATTACAGAAGAAAGACGTGTTGAGGCAGCCGCTAGTGAGGTAACTGTGAATATGTTTTTAGAAGTGTGGAAATCCAAAGCGCCGCCACGAGTCAAGTTTTTTATTTGGTTAGCTCTGCATAATAGAGTCCCTTCTTTGGAGTTTTTGTCTCGTCGCTCAATCATAACGATTGATAACTCCTTATGCATTCTATGCGGGTTAGTGGAAACTCAAGACCACATCTTTATTCATTGTTCTTTTGCGAGAGGCATTTGGTGCGATATATTACAGAAATTTGACGTGGTATGGACTTTCCCCTCTACTTTTGTTTTATTTTATGGTACAATGGCAGTTTATTATTCCTAGAGGTCCCTACTGGCATTTGTGGAGGATTTTATGGTTTCTTGTGGTTTGGGATATCTGAAAGTGTCGCAACGGGAGAGTTTTTCAGAGTGCGTCGAATGATAGGGAGAGTGTGCTTTTTAATTGTTTCTCTAAGGCAGTTTTTCTTTACAAGCTTTGTAATAAGGAGTTTTCCTATTCGGGTTCGGATTTCTTTCGGAATCCTCATTGTATTCTTTTCTTAGGTCCGTGATCGTTTTTTTTAGCCTTTCTCTTAGTCGTAGCCTATAGTGAGCCACCTTGAGTGTGCCACTTTTGTGCGAAAGCTTTGAACTGACTTTGCCACTTCTTGTGGCCTAATATATATATTATTCATCAAAAAAAAAAAAGACTCATCTGGGTCTCTTCTTCACTTCCATAAGGAAGTGAGGAAGTGAAGAATTTTTCTTCACATCCTTAATGAAAGTGATGAAAAGACCCACGGGGTAGTTATTGAGCAAGAACAGATCGGTGGGTTTATTCTTTAAATTTTGAAAAAAAAAGTTATTAAATTATAAAAAGTTGTTGAGTTAATTTATTATATATGTAAAATTTGAAGGGGTAATTTGTTATTTTAGGTTTTTAATTAGAGGGATTAATTTATTTATTTTATGTTTTTAGGTATTGATTTAAAATGTTTTAAAAAAATTATGACTACTTTTTTTATTAAAAACCACCTCGGTAAAATAAAACTACTCTCAAAATCAGAGAGTGTATCTCACTCTCTTAGATAAGAGTGGTGAAAGGGTTGACGTTTCTGATATTTTGTGCCAAGTTTGGGGTAAAGTGATCCTTCATTCCATAGAGAATATTTTAGGATTTTCCAATTTTTTTTTTTAGAAAACATAATTCATAGTAATATTGAGTTTAATTAGAATTTAATTTAAATCGTCACTAAAAAGTTAGAAGAAAAAAAAAGTCCGAATAGAAGCTCAAATAAAATCATTGTGTTTCTCTTTTTAGCAAAAATCAGTGAAGAGAAGAGAAATCAGGGAAAAGATGAAGAACATGAACAACCACGACAACAATAACAGTTCGACCCTGGATTCAAGATTCAATCAAACTCTCAAAAATGTCCAAGGGTACGCTTTCCAATTTTCTAATTTTGTATTTTTGATTCAGAATGAAAATAAAATAAGCTTCAGATCTCTTTAATTCTTGAGAATTTCAACTCTCAGCTTCTTGGTAAGTGAATTGGATTTGTTAAGAATTCGTTTGTTTGCTTTTTTTGAATTTTGAATTACATATATTTGTGTGCTGTAAGATGCAGATCTCTTAATGTAGATGCAAATTCCTTAATCATTACATTTGGATCTCCCAAACAATCGAAATTGTATTCAATAGACATTAATCATAGCTATTGTGGAAGCCAATTTTTAATCTTTATGCTCTCCAAATGATGTTACTGCATTTGATTTTTTATATAAACATGTAAAAAAATGTAGGTTTTAGACTAGAATTTGATAAACTGTCATGTCTTAAAGAGTCCGAAAGCGCAATAGTTCAATCCAATTCAATTTATTTAATTTTCATGTTTAATGATCGAGGTTGTTATAATTCAAGACATTTTTGAAAGAAATGAATTTATGCCGCAAAGGACATGATTATGCAAGATTGTATAATTAATTCCAAATAAGGTCTTAAGCATTTGGTTGAAGTGACATTGATGATCTTTGTACTTGAAAAGTGTTATCTTGTATTAGTTCTAGTGGTTAGGCAATATTTCGTGACATTTGTATAGCTGAAGAAGGTGCTTTTCTGACTGATAGTAGGGATAAAAATGTTGTCTTTAAAGAAAAATTGATTTTCTTTATAAAGGTTGCTTAAAGGTCGCAGTATTCCTGGTAAAGTACTATTGACTAGAAAAAACGATCCACCAGAGGATCCAAGCTTACAAGAAAGATCTCCTAGTTTTGGAAGAAGCTTTTCAGAAAATGATGCCGGCACAAGTGATCGAATGGACATGTCAAAGCAAGTAAGATATATGATTGTTATCTACTTTTTGTAGAAATGTTTTCTTAATTGCGTTAAGTCACGCTAATAAAGATTTAAGTAGCATCCTATTTCTTTTATAGGCAGAAACTTGGGGTTCAGGAAAGAAAAATGATAATGCAGCAACAAACAAGCTGAAACCTTCAATGTCTAATATTGAGTTTGAATCAAAACCCAAAGACATTCACAAGTCCCCTATTGGTGCTAGAGCTACAGATTCTGCAAGAATTATGAAGTTTACCAAGGAATTATCAGAAACAACAGTAATATTAGGTACGTTTCTATGCAGTTATTTATACGTCAGTGTTTACTTTATATTAAAATTCTCGAGATGTCTTCTCCATAAAAGTTTGTACACAAGTCCTCAAGTCTCCTTTGCACCGTCTTCCTCTTAAAATCATCCGGTTTGACCCCAAATGCCAAAGATCATCTCGTATCACGTCAATGGACACGAAGATAGACACGTGTGATGCTTAGGCATAAGATGAATATAACCCATTATAAACGTAAATGGCACCACAATTACACATGGAAAGAGTTATGTTCTTTAGTGTCAGTCAATTAAACCATTACATAAATATTCAGGAAGTCATTCGACGCCTCACATGAACATTCTGAGATGATTTTTAAAGAAAGTTACATGTGGGATTTTAAAATATATGTGGCGTTGTCAGCTTATACTTTTAACCATGAACTTAACCTCCCAATGATCCCCATTTTTACTGCTTAATAGTGTGCAAACCTTTAATACTAGGTGTTGTTGGTCATGCGAACTTTGCATAATTTAATGATTAGTCTACAAGTGCTTATGAACTGTGTGATTTTCAAGCACATCTCTGTGCATTTAGAAATCAGTTATGAGGCTTAAACTTGTTTATTTGTTGTGGGGTTTCTGTAGTATTCTTAATTCTATTCTTACATTAGCTTGCCGCCTCCTCCTTTTTTTTTTCTTCTTATTATTCATTTAATGTAATATGTTCATCGCAGTGGCTTGTGTGGCTGTTTTGGTTGATAATTTAAATTTCTATTTTCTCGTGGATGATTTTCAAGTATGTTTGTGGTTGTTAAAATAATAAAACTATTGTTGAAGCCTCACCCTACAACTTGAGCTATTGGGTGAATTGGTTATTTAACATGGCATCAGAGCCTCTATGATCGAAAATTCTACAGTTCGATCATTGGCAGTCCCTATTTGGTTAATTAAAATATTTGAGTATACGGTGAGGTAGGCATGATTGCTTGTTTGTTCGCGCTTCAAACCAATGGGCATTTGCTTACAGGGTGTGTTAAGTTAATAATACTATAATTGAAGCTTCACCCAACAGCTTGAGCTATTGGGTGAATTGGTGGCACGCCTGATGGGACATTCGCGTGCGCGGGTGTGTCAAGATAATAAAACTACTGTTCAAACTTCACCGAACACTTGAAGTATTGTGTGAATTAATTATTTAACTTGGTTTAGATTGTTTTTCTCCATCATTACCTGTTTTAATCTTACTTCAATATTTTTATTTGAAATAGTAAAGCTATTCATCTGCTAAAATACTGTCATTTTCTTTGAAATTTTATTGTTCAGAGAGATTGCGGGAGTTAGCTTGGAGTGGTGTACCACCATATATGCGCCCCAATGTTTGGAGGCTTCTCTTGGTAAGCTTGGTTATCATGAAATTGTTCTCTATTTCAAAACCTGATATTCTTCAATTCTTTACTTGGATCTCATTTTGTTTTTGTATTAAATATCCGACAATCACATGTACAACATTTTGAAGGATAATATTATTAGGCGTTGATATTATTGATATAAGGCCATGAACATTCTCCTCTTTTTTGTGTTTCTACTAAATTCCAAAATCCAGTGATTTTGCTAATATTCAATCATGGGACTACTAGCACATATACGGAATTATTACTTCGGACTTGTTTTGCATAGCCTAATACTGCCTCTTTATAGTTGTAAATATTTCTTCTATGGATATTTTATGTTACTTGTTTTGCATTTAAATATGAGCTGACAACAGGGATATGCACCGCCTAATTCAGATAGAAGGGAAGGCATTTTGAGAAGGAAGCGGCTTGAGTATCTTGATTGTGTTGCTCAGTTTTATGATATTCCAGATACAGAACGTTCAGATGATGAGATCAATATGCTTCGCCAGGTTTTCCTTTTGAATAAACATAATTATTGTTGTCAATCATACGTTTCTTGTTCTTTACACTTGTCTTCATTTTGGTTTTTAGATATCTGTTGATTGCCCAAGAACTGTACCTGATGTGACCTTTTTTCAGCAAGAACAAGTTCAGAAATCCTTGGAGCGTATTTTGTATACATGGTCAGATATTAATTTTGTCTTTCCATTTCTTGTATTTGAATGTGGTTTTGCATGCAATAGAATAATTAGATGATTCGAGGCCTTGCCGATGATGGTTCAATTAAATATAAGAGCTATTTTGACATGTTCTATATTTTACTATACATGATCAGATCCTCTATTATTTATGAAAGAACTTCCGTTTTGATACCTCTGTGGGATAGAAACACATGCACCACAAACATCTGCTAGTCTTTTTTGATGGGAATTGATTTAGAATTTGTCAAGTTCCCACTGTTAACATAAAAGGTAGAACTTGGATGAGATAAATATGTTTAACTGAATCTTAAGATAAGTTTTGAAGTATATGTTACTAGTGAGCTCAATCCTAAATTTCAAACAGGGTGGGAAATCAAAGAACACTTGAGAAAAAGCAAAGTCCAATCCCTCTGAAAATGCATCCCCATCCAATTATTGGTAGATGAGTTCATTTCATATAAATTCCTAACATATAACTGATGACGATATTGAGAAATTTTGCTGTACAATTATCATGTATGGCATGCATCACCTGCATTTTCATTTTAACTTGCATTAAACATTCATCTTTCTATTCCAAAATCTTGATTTTCCTGTTGCTGGCTGTTAGATGGCAATTTTCAACAGTTGAAAAAGTGTGGTTCTGATGTGATGTATGTGAGCGTCCCTAGTCTAGTGTTTCATTGTTGTTCTAGTGGTAATCTGTTTCTCTTCAGTTATGTTTCTTGATTTCTTTCCAGGGCAATTCGGCATCCTGCAAGCGGATATGTGCAGGGAATAAATGATCTTGCTACACCTTTCCTGGTTGTTTTCTTGTCAGAACATTTACAAGGAAACATCAATAAATGGTCCATAACTGATCTATCTCAGGATAAAATCTCCAATATAGAGGCTGATTGTTATGGGTGCCTATCAAAGTTATTAGATGGCATGCAAGACCATTACACGTTTGCTCAACCTGGAATTCAGAGACTTGTGTTCAAGTTGAAGGAACTGGTTAGGCGGATTGATGGTAAATACTGCCTCTTTTCTTTTCTTTTTTGAGAAATAGTCTTCATTGGAACCTGAGTCCCCATTTTTACATCATGCCTATGGGTATCAACTGGGTCTTGCGCAAATAATTTTTTACTTTCTGAGAAGCACCTCCGATTTTCATGGTTGAGGAACAAACATCCTTTGATTCTGCAGGAAATTAAAATAACTTCTCGGTTTCTTCATGCCATCTGGAAGTGTAATCATTTTTCAGGAGTTTGTCAGCATTAGTAGTAGTAAGCTGATGTGTCACTAGGCATGCATTTGATGCAGACAATTATTACAAAATGTCGCTAAAATTCATAAACCCGCCTTATTTTTGCAATTATTTTATGCTTCCTATGGTCAAGAATTCATGTTATATCTAATATGCTTCTTTTAATTTGCACTAGAACCTGTTTCGAGGCACATGGAAGAACAAGGGCTTGAATTTCTTCAATTTGCTTTTCGCTGGTTCAACTGTCTTTTAATACGTGAGGTATAATTTCTCACTTTCACTGCTATTAAATGCTACTTTTTAGAAAAAATCACGCTAAGTTCACGTTTTTTTGAATGTTGTGAACATTTCAGTTTTAATGTCCAACTCAGATAATTTGCAATATCTGTACTTTCATTTTCTGATTTTGAAGCAACCTGACATTTTTGTGTCACTAGATCCCTTTTCATCTTGTTACCCGCCTGTGGGACACCTACCTTGCTGAAGGAGATGCATTGCCAGATTTCCTTGTGTACATATATGCCAGTTTTCTTTTAACGGTTAGTATTACGATTGCCTCCTCTGTGCTGATGTAATATACTTGTTCATTTTTCATGTTTGAAAATTGAAATGCACCAACTGCTGCAACATTTTATGCTCCCTTTCAATGCCTGCATGAACAGGAACAGCAAGAGATGCCATTTATTATTCCACACAACATTTTTGTTTGCTCGAATTGCTTACTAGCATACAACTGATTACCACTTTCTTACATTTTAGAAGTACTCCCTCTGTCCCAACCTAATTGACAAGATTCTTTATGCATGGCTGCATGCTATTAAAAGTAAATCAATATTTCCAGTTATATTTCCCAAAAAATATTCTCAAAATATATTAATTGAAGAGGATAAAAAAGGAAGAATTAAGTAAAAAATATTTTTATAAATGAAATGTTGTCAATTAGAATGGGATATCAAAAGATGAAAATTTTGTCAATTTGATTGGAAGATAGTCAGTTGCGATTTCTTTGTCCGTTGAAACTACGAAATCATTAACTTACTCTTTTCATTTTCAATCATGAAGAAATTCTATGCATTTTTTATTTGTTTTGAGCTCTAATATCTATGTTGTACCATGGTTTATCTCCAGTGGTCAGACAAGCTTCAGAAACTTGAATTTCAAGAAATGGTGATGTTTCTACAACATCTTCCAACTCAGAACTGGACACACCAAGAGCTGGAGATGGTACTTTCTAGAGCATATATGTGGCACAGTATGTTCAACAGCTCCCCCAGCCACTTAGCTAGCTAGATACTCTCAAGTCTCAACCTTTAACAGGTCTTTTCGTATCCTCGTCGACGTCTTTTTTATTTATTTTTTCCGAATTCCTTGAAGCGGCTATGTATCCCATTTTTCTGGAGGTGATTAACCGTGTTGTGGCTTGTAATATTTGTGTATACCATAGATTGAAGACGAAACAGAGAATTTTTGTGTAATGATTTTATTGGAATTAATGAATGGAGGTTAATAGCATGCAACAATACCTAAATAGCTTTCGATATTTAATACCTGCAAATCCCTTGGAAGTTGTAACACTCTAGTCTGGCATGTCTCTTTCTATTCTGTATGAGGATTATTCAATGATTGTGGATGTTACATCTTTTCTTCCACCTGAATTGTGAGCTTTGCTAAAATTTTACTTGTTGAATGGTGCTGCATACTCCGACGTTACCGATTAATGGTAACCTTCATATGATTGAATTGTGGATGAACGGTGAAGTGGAAGTGCATGGTATCATGAAGTAGCTAGTTAGTTATGCTTGCAATAGCGTCATGGAATGCGGTGGAACGAAAACCTGAGCCATCGAGTATCAAGTTGATGCAGACTATCATTTAATATAGTTTTGTCGTCTTGGATAGAGTTTAAAAGAATTTGAGTATTAGCATTCGAATTGATTGACGTGTATCAGTAAACCGATCTTGAATTGGATAATTATGCATTTGATAATTTAGAAGTGGTAATGAAAAGATTGGGTATGAAGTCATAGCTTTTGGATTAGAAATTCTTCTTTGACTGTTCATCGGAGCTGACTGTAGTAGCTGCATCTTTCAGTGATCTCAAATATCACAGATACATATAGGAGCAGATACCAAAATTAGTAGTTTAATGATATACTTTTTAATTTTTTTACAACTTCAGGCATAATATCAAAAATTTGGTGACCGAATTCTAATGTCATAAGGAGCTAATATTCGTATAATATGACTACCTAAGAATTTCTCTAATATAAGATCAACATCAGTTGATACATAAATAAGACCTATTAGCAAAGAGGAAAAATATGAACTTAAATAGTTATACTGCATCAATATAATTTAACGAAGATAGTAAAAATATAACAGTAAAAATATAAGATTGGTGTCACGAATTAAAGTTGACGGAACTAGAAGATCCTGGATATGCAAGTTTCTGAAGATTACGTACCAGTCATCAACGTAACATCTGCCTCCCAGTTGAAGGAGCAGTGACATTCTCACATAATTGCATTATAAGCTCCATTACTACCAATCAGGGTTTCAATTTCCAAGTTCCTCGGCTACTACCATCACCATCATAATGGTAAAGAAAACAAAGCATTTCTCACAAACATGCAAGAAACTACAACATGATAATCTCATTCCGATTCTTCTAATTTATTTTCCTATCTTTTCAAGACCAAGAAAAGCAGACATTTCTTTGACATCTATCTGACGCTGCAAATTATGATCAAGGAAGAATCTTGCGTCTGCGTCGGGGAGTCTCTCGTCTAACATACATCTTCTCCATCTCATTCAGCGGTCGGCTGGATCCATCTGGCAAGCTTACGAACTTCCAGCCACCGCTACCGCCGCGCTTCCCTTTTGCTCCCATTTTCTCTACTGTGAAGTTCCATCCCTCCGAAGGACGCCTCCTGCTATACTTGTGGCATTTTACCTTCCCTGCCAACTGTAGGCATGGGGAAAGAAAAACATATAAAATTAAATAATCGTATGTAAAATCACTCTTATACAAAGATCGATTTATTTTTAATCAAAAATAGATTCCAGGACAGCATATGTAACATAGTTCACCCCTACACTCCTACACCATATAACATTTCATGTGAAAATACTCTAAACATGCAAGTTTAGCCGTCTTTTAAAATGTAAGCTCTTTGTGGTAGCTGTGGTGGGGAAAGGGATGGTGGGGCCACGAGGGAAAAAGAGTTGGGTGGGGTAGGTGGAACAAAATAGTAGGGGTGTGCAAAAACATAACAAAACCAAATCGACAAATCAAGATTGGTTCGGTTTGAAATTATATAAAAAGAGGATTTTTAATTTGGTTCGCTTTTAGAAGTGGAGAAAATTCAGTTACTTTTGGTATAAACCAAACTAAACAACCAAACCGAATCGACAAATTCCGTTTGAAATATTTTAAATCCTTGTAAATTTGTTCATCTTGGTTCTGAAAACAAAAAATAAAATTTTGATTATGTTCCGTTCGGTTTGAACAGAATGAACACCCCCACACGATAGTGTAGTAAGCTTGGCCCCAACAAGGTAACAAGTAAATACAGTAATTAAATATACAAAACCATAGACCATCATCACTGAAAACAAGCATCTAACTCATGTTAATTCCAACTTCTTCTTCCCAGAGTAAATCCAAATCAGAGTTACCTTCATTTTATTGAAGTTCATCTTCTGAACAAATTCTTCATAGAGCATCTCATCCTCCTTCTTGGATATCTCATAGTGGACTTCATCCAAGTCTTTGGTGACACCATCCCAACCCTCTGGCATCACCTTGAAATCAGGCTTGTAAGGAAGGGATGCTACATGAAATTCTCGGTCATGAGAATTAAAGAATCTGGAAACCAAAAAAAAGAATTGCGAGAGAGATAAGTCAATGAAAAATAATTACTCTCGTGCTCATCAGTTTGTGATGTCATTCTTTTTATCTAATAGAACTAGACAATGAAAAACAATTTTAAACAAAGAGGACGTTAAAAAAATTAAAAATCCAATGTCGCATTCTGTAAAGATTTATGATACATGTATAGGGTGTACTCAATGTGTCCGAGCATGCCCCACCAATGTATTAGAAATGATACCTTGGGATGGGTGTAAATCTAAGCAGATCGCTTCTGCTCCAAGAACAGAAGACTGCTCTATAAGTAGTTGATAGATAAATGAAACGCCAATTGATGGCAGATGAGAGTATATCGACATGAAAAACTCAGTAGAGTAAGACTTCAAGAAAATGTTTACTTGGAAACATGGGACATGTAGATAGAGAGTGGTAACTAAGATGCTTCTGCAATTGAGTTGAGTAAAACTTCAATATGTTTTTTATACTAGTTTTTTTGTAAGAAAAGGAACTAGAAGATTATTCTTGTAAGTCTAAATTCTCAAGTCTGTCGGTCCTGGTCAATAATACTTAACAGGAGCATTGCAACATTTAAAGCAGTCTTTCTTGCAATTAAATATCTAAAGAAAAAGAAATTATTGCATATAAAGACAATAAATTTAAAATCCATACAGACATTTCATGGGCAAAGCATCCTTCGATCAAAAGCTGATACAAGACTAGTTACATGTTGGTCTTAGCAGCAAGATAACATATGAATGTAATGTAGGAAATGTGTTAACTTAAAAAATAATAGACAATGTTGGTATGGAAATATAAGCTGTAAAATGGGAAATGCTAAAACAGAAAAATGGTGAACCGATATATTTCTACAAATATGAGCTATAAAAGGTTTTGGAGATTCACAAGTGTTTCCAAAAGCAGAAATGAAATTTCAAAATTTATGGCTCGATTTAGAGCAATATAGACAATAGACATGACATTTCATCAAGTTAATTCCCTATATGAATGGACATGCAGATACATGAATATATAACTTCCGTATGTGTATAACTTACTCCGGGAAATTATCAAGCAAGAGTTCAACAGAGTTATCCAAAGGATGACCAAGTTTTTTCTCCTCTTCCTCCTCGAGTTGTTTCAGCCAGAGAATAGCATGCACCCGCTGTCTCATAATCCTATAGTCCTTAGCAAGCTTCTCAACAGTGTAAACTTCAGGATTTTCTTTGTGCAACCGATACATCTCATCCTTCTCCGAGTACTTCAAGAAAGATCCTCTAGCACCAGGCTCCTTCACTTGTTTCAACAGCACACTAATCTCGCGCATCTTCTCACCCCAACCATCAACAAAAACCTTTCCCTTCTTATTTTCTGCCTCAAGTTCTCTTATCCTATCTTCAACTTCCTGCAAACTATAGACCAACGCATTCTCAGAAGTATTCAACCCACTGCTAACGCTAGCGCTAGCGCTAGAATCCGCCTTCTGACCCACAAACTCTCCATCAAAATGATCCTTTGTCATTCCAGTCGACCACGATGAAGCAGAATCCCAACCCAAATCATCAGAACCAGCTCCAACACCGAAAGATCCCCCAACAACACTCTCCCAATCATTTTTCCCTCCGTTCTCACCACCACCACCCGACTTTTCCGAGAAAACCCGCGTGCTAACAACTCCGTAACCTCCAATAGAATTGTCTAATACCTTTGTTCCATTTCCAAAACTGGGTTTACTCTTTTCTTTCACAAACCTCACAACATTGGCCGACGAAAAACGCGACACAATCCTATGAATATTTTGCATTATTGCAGACAAAGATTCAAACTTTTTTCCTAATCCTGAAAGCAAGAGAACCCCAAAAAAAACCCAATTAAATCATGGAAATTTTCACTACTACATATGAAGAATTAAACACGGCTACCCATTTCTATAAGCACCCAATTGAATCACTCAATAGAAAACCAAAAAGAAACAAACATTGAAGCTGATTTTGGTGGTAAGTAAGCATATAAATGGATCAAAATGAAAGGTAAAGAATAAACCAGCCTATAAAATGGTTATATGAAACAACAGTGCATTGCTGAAGAGCAAAAATAAATTTGAGGACTAACCTGGAATTAAAACAGAGCGCTCCAGATACTGTCCACGACGGCGCCGATCGTAGTTTAGCACTTCCACTCTTGTTTTATGTTTCGGGCCGGGCTAGCCTTTGCCTGATACGCTCTCTGTCTGTTTACAATCAATTTTTTATAGTACCAATTTAACTCAAATATAATTACAAAAATATAAATTTACTATAAATCATAAATGAAATTTATGTATAAATCACCTTCTAATTAAATATTTTAAAACTAAATAATATCATTTAATTTATTTTTAAAATCTTCTAACAATTTTAATGAAATATAGAAAGATATTTACTTTCATGAAAATTTAATTCAATTCTAATGATTTAATAAAGAATTAAATTAGTAATTTTTCTAATATAAATATCATAAAATAAAATTTAATATTATCTATATTTTTATCATAAAAATGTATGTATTCTAACTAAATATTTTAAAATTAAAAAATATCATTCAATTTATTTTTAAAATGTTCTAACAATTTTAATGAAATATAGAAAGATATTTACTTTCATGAAAATTTAATTCAATTCTAATGATTTAACAAAGGATTAAATTAGTAATTTTTTTAATATAAATATCATAAAATAAAATTTAATTTTATCTATATTTTTATCATAAAACTAATACTATCTATTAACTTGGAAGTAATTTGCTAAACGTGTTAATCTATTTATACTATATATAAAAGTACGGATGGGGGGCAGACAAATTTACTGAATAATCCTTTTCAATTTATTACTAAATAAAGGTTTTATAGTCATTAACTAATTAGTTATTTAATTAATCACTATTGTAATTAAAATCTCAATTAGAATAAGTAGTTAAATTATCTCCAATTTAGTTTTTAATATGTAAAAAATAACTAAATTGTCTCCAAATTAGTAGGAATACCTATCTTTTAATTTGTAACTAAAAAATTAAAATACTGTATTTGGTCAATATATTACTATTTAAATTTCTATCTTATTATTTTTAAAGATATTATTAATAAAATTAAGTTAATTATTTAATTATGATTATTATAAAACCAAAAGAACAATAAATTCAGTATAGAAAAAAATTTAATAACCGAATATATTATCTATATATATACTATATATAAAAGTACGGATAGGAGGGGACATGCAAATTTACTGAATAATCCTTTTCAGTTTATTACTAAGTAAAGGTTTTATAGTCATTAACTAATTAGTTATTTAATTAATCACTATTGTAATTAAAGTCTCAATTATAATAGATAGTTAAATTATCTCCAATTTAGTTTTTAATATGTAAAAGATAACTAAATTGTCTCCAAATTAGTAGGAATACCTATCTTTTAATTTGATTTAACTATAAAATTAAAATACTGTATTTGGTCAATATATTATTATTTAAATTTATATCTTATTATTTTTAAAGATATTATTAATAAAGTTAAGTTAATTATTTAATTATGGTTATTATAAAACCAAAATAACAATAAATTCAGTATGGAAAAGAAATTAATAACCGAATATATTATATTTACTTTTACAAAAAAATTCTTAACTAATTTAATATTAATTATAAATAAAAAATTGATATAATTATAATAAATTTACTAATATGTACATTGACGAGTTACGTTACGAGCCACGTGCATAGCACGTAATGCGAAACTAGTTCCATATAAAATCACCACCTTTATGTGTTTTTTCATTTTAATCATATCCTTTAAAAAGTGACAAATAAAATCATCGGCTTTCAATTTTTTGCAAATCTATCACGAATGTGAAAATTCGGTGTATCTTTGTTGCCTTAATAACCGAAACTAACAAGAAAAGAGTAAGAGAAATGTATTTTGTGTGTTAATAGGACATTAGTCAAATTATAACATTTATTTGGGAGGAAAAAGATATCGAATTTTACTCATCGATGATAGATTTGCAAAAAAAATGAAAGGTGTTGATTTTATTTGACACTTTTTAAAAGACGTGATTAAAATGAAAAAACGTATAAATGTGGTGATTTTATATGGAATTAACCCTATATATATTAAATATCATTGCTACTTTCGTCTTAAGACAGTTGTTCATATTATTCTTTCATTTTTCAAATATTTATTCAATTTTAGTAAATTATAATCTTCAAATTTTTTATTTTTATATTATCTTAATTCAAAACTTATTATTTATTGCTATCATTATAAAAATTGATCTAATTATAATTTTATTAAGGATATATTAAAAATAATGAAGATACAATTATTAAAATTAAAAACATTAATTATATTTGTTTAAATTATGTGAAAATTGTAAAGTGTAAATTTAATAGATTTTATTTTTTCATTATTTTGATTAAATTGAAAATTTCAAAAGTAAGAACTTTTTAAAATTAATACTAGAAAGCGTATGCTAATGGTTAAATTTTTATTTTTATTATACATTTATGTTATTCTAACAAAGGTTATATATAATAAGGGGCTAATTTGTATATTTGACTAAATTAAAGGAATGTCTTCGAATTTTACCTCAAACAAAATATCGCCCCAATTGGAAAACAGACGATAAATTGACCCGGACAAATCGGGTTTGGGGTCTGGGTAAAGTGGAGCTACTCCAATCCAAGTACTAATAATCCTACCAAACAAAGCCTAACAAACATAAAAAAACAATCATCAGAGATACCAAGAGATCACCTTTTGTACTAACCCAGAAAATCTCTAATTTTTAGGGTTTCTACCCATTTCTTTTTTACCTTTCTTTACTCAAAACCTGCAATTTTAAACCAATTTGATCCATCTCCAACTCATAATTATTTCTTCCAGTTTTTCCTTTTTTTTTTTAGCTAAGTTGGTTTCAAGCTTATTGTCTTCACATGGCTTCTTCATCTTCAGGTGCTTTTTTTTGTTCTTTTCTTTTTGTTTGGTAGCTGAGAAAATGAGGGAAATGGTAAGGAAAATGTAGTTTTTAAGTCTCTAGATTTTGCTTAAAGTAGTGAACTTTCTAGTTGATTGAGTTATTTTTTCTCTTGGGTTTGGTTTGGTTTTAGAAATGATTTGATTTGATCCTTCCTTTAGTAGCTTAGAGATTCAAGTGAAGTTAAGATTTTATAATATTTTGTTTCTTGGTTAGTAGTATGATTTATTTAGCACAATCAATTGTTCACTCTTTGTTAACTTTATTTTTTTATCAATTATTTTCTGGTAACTAAAATATAAGCTCAAACTCTCTTAGATCTTTTTTTTCCTTTTTGTTTTGCTCAAAATATTACTTGGTTATGTAATGAAAACTTACTACCTGAAAAAATAGAATAACTTGCTGAATAAAGGCTCTGATTTTTATGAAGCTTGTCAAACGCAACGATCTCGTGTTTTGTACAGCAATAGGGTTTGTTTTCTATGTAAATTGATGGTAATCATACCTTGATTCTTTATAGAGTTGAAGTAATTTGGTATTTAAGGCTGTACCTTCTTTGATGATGCAGCCTGGCGTTTTGTGTATAAATAAATTGAAGTAAATAGATGATGTAAAGTTTTGGTGAAGTTTGATTATTTTTTGGGGTCCAATCTTATTTTCTGCTTATTTTTTTTTGGTCAAATTTAGGATTTTGCCTGATATATGTCATTTGATATCACCCCCATTTCTACTCTATACAGGTATCGCTTGCTGCTGTTCTGTGAGCAAGTTCTGGGTGTATATTCTTGTGTTATAGGGTTTTGTTTCTTCAAATCAATGGTGCCAGAAGGCTAGTGGGAATTATGGGCTGTTTCTTGACTGTTAATCGACTCAATGGTAAGCCACATTAATTGTCCATGGATGATGAGCACTTCTAGTAACTGATCTTTTGCTGTCATACGTTAAATTTTCTGCCTTTTCTGTGCCAGGGTAAATGACCAATATTTATTTCCATGGCTGGCTTATATATTGCAGGTTCATCGTGCCAAAAGCTCTTATTGTTTGTATTTTGGCTATCCAGTTTTCAAGATGTTGCATCAATTCAGACTCTGCTTAAACCTAGTCACGTTTCTTCTACATCTGAGTTAGCTACTCCACCTCTTACTGGTCTTTTTGATCCCATAGAAATATCACCGGCTGTTTTCCCCCATTACCCCTATCCTAATGAATCTTTGCCACCTATGTACCCAACTTTTCCCACCACATATGAACCAAATTTAACTGGGAATTGTCCTGTAAATTTCTCTGCTATGTCAGATCTCATATTTAAGACAGCATCTGACTGCTCTCTGCCCTTAGCAGCTCTTGTAGGAAATGTTATATGTTGTCCGCAACTTAACAGTTTACTGCACATCTTCCAGGGATATTACAGCATCAACTCTGATAAGCTGGTTTTGGGGAATGTTGTTGCTAATGATTGTTTTTCAGATATCATTAGTATCTTAACCAGCAGAGGGGCCAATAGCACAATACCTAAACTTTGTTCTGTAAAGTCAGCAAATCTCACTGGTGGGTCTTGTCCTATAAAGGATGTAGCTAGCTTTGAGAAAATAGTTAATACAAGCAAGTTACTGGAAGCCTGTATGTTTGTCGATCCTCTTAAAGAGTGCTGCAGACCAATTTGCCAGTCTGCAATTATGGAAGCAGTTCTTCAAATTTCTAATACACGATCGATGATCAATGAGAACAAAGAGTTAATGAATGAGCCTAGTCGTGTTGATACTGTCAGTGACTGTAAAAGTGTGGTTTATTCGTATCTCTCTAGGAAGCTCTCAGCAGATGCTGCCAATAGTGCATTTCGAACATTATCTGCCTGCAAAGTTAACAAGGGTACAGTATTTATCCAATTTATATATATGTATGTATTTCGACACTTCCTGTTTTCACATGATCTCTAAACATTTATAGTCTATCATATGTGATGTAGGACAGGTTTTTAACAAATTGGTATTACTGTATGTTCAAGCTGTAAACGACGGAAGCTAACTTTTAGATATGAAGTTTAGGTCTGAAATTTAAAACAAATTAAGAGAAAAAATAGATAGATTTTTAAGAAATCACATTTAGACTTAGAAATAGTACCTAAGGAACAAAAATGAGAGAATTGAAATTGGCAAGCATCTTTGATAACTTAAGTCTAAACCGAAGTTGATATACGGTTAAGTATATATAGAGAAATGATAATACAAGTCTAAGGACTTCAAAGACTAACCCAAACTCGTATTAAAAAGATTATTCTAAAAGCAGATAAGGCATAAAACGGAACATAATCCAAGAAGGATTAGAAACCATTAATTAAAGAATCCGAAGACATTATAATAATTTTAACTTTCTGTAACTTTTAAAATTGCCAAAATACTCCCTGATCAGATAAACCAGTATTCATGCAGTGAATCAGTTATACTACATTGTCAAAAAAAAAAATAAAAAAAAATCAGTTATACTTGACTGTTAATTACTCATTCAGTTTCACCATCATCCCTTATGTCCCAAATTAATGCTCGAGAATTTGACTCTCTTTTGTTAGGATGTGTATATGCTTGTTGCAACTTATCTTCCCCATCGATTTGTTTGTATACTCTAACCATGTCTAGTTCCTGGGTCTGTTTTATGATGTGTTGATGGCCCAATGCTTATTATGAAGACAAGATTAGAAGTTTAGGATCTTTAGATATTATCTGATTGGCTATGATCCCAAGGTTTCGATTATGTGCTTGGCTAAATGTTTTTATACTTTCCTTTGGTTTTGATTTATTTTCTCTTTCTCTTGAGGGAAGGATAAAATTACAATCCAAAGGATCCCTAGAACTTCAGTCTATTGTGCCCAGATCAAAGGATTTAGGTTCATTAAATTGATAACTTGTCATCCCGTTAAACTTATTGTACCACTAGTTTATGTAGTTGAACTCGCATGTAATTAAAGGTGTAAATTTGCGTTGTTTGCATGCAGACATTGTTTTGTTAACTGTTGTGGAAAATAGCATCACTTGTTGTAATATTAAATGAATTGTTTGGTTTGTTTGACAAGTTAATATTGTCTTTGCAGTTTGTCCTTTGAATTTCACAGAGCCATCTGAGGTAATTGAAGCATGTCGCAATGTTGCTGCTCCTAGTCCTTCTTGTTGTAGCTCATTGAATACTTATATTGCTGGGATACAAAAGCAAATGCTAATTACAAACAAGCAAGCCATAATCTGTGCAACAGTGTTTGGGTCCTTGCTACGGAAAGGTGGGGTCATGACAGATGTATTCGAGCTCTGCGACATTGACTTGAAAGATTTTAGCATCCAAGGTTATTTTCTTACTTTGCTGTATTTCAATCTTTTTTTTACTATTGCTGCTTCCTTTTTTGTGTTTCCTTATCTCTATTCTGTTTTCTGATTCATGCATGGATTAATGTTGGAGCAGAATATACTCAACAAGGTTTGTTTTTTTTCTCCATTTCAATCCCTCTTTTCATAGTAAAATACATATATCATATATGTATATAAGGATCCCCTTCGTGAAATTCTGGCACCGTGGTGTTGAATTGACAATCTGTTGCACAAAAATCCTTTTGTTTCTCTTTTTGGATCATGAATTTTATAGGGTTGCACCAAGAGGGAAAAGTGTTGTATTTTCTCTCTTTTTTTTTAGGACAGGAGGATGTCATTCATTTGAATGCTACTATGAAGAAGAGAAGTGGAATGTTCATTTTATAGTTGAAGTTTTTGAAGAAGTGATCATTTGTCCTTCTTTTTGGTCCATTGCAAGATTTTCTGATAAATTCCGACCCTTGCTCAAATTTAGGGTGTCTACTTCGTAGCTGGCCTGCAGATGTTGTATTTGACAATTCAACAGGATTCAGCTTCTCTTGTGACTTGACTGACAACATAGCAGCCCCATGGCCGACTTCATCTTCCATGTCAACCTTGTCTCTTTGTGCTCCAGGTAGCTTATGAAAAAAAGAAAAGTGCAATTAATTGTTTGCTCGTGCTGTTATATGATATTGCATTTTAATACATGTTTATTAAATTATTTTTCTGTAGAAATGTCTTTACCTGCACTGCCAACATCAGAGACATTAAAAAATCCTGGTATGCACCATATCCCTGTTATCTTCTTTGTTATCAGTTGTAGTTAACATGCTTTATACTGGCTCAACAAATTAATCACATGTACAGACAAAGTGTTTATAAGTATCGAGCTCCTAAAATCTTTTGAAGTACAATTCCTATTACTGCAGCTAGTTTATTTGTAACTGCATAGTATAATGGTTCTTATATGTCTAGGAACTTTAATCCATCTACCAATAAAATATGCACTTAGTTTAGTCGATCTTACGTAATGCTATGCTATAAGTTGGTCGGAATCCAGATTCGATAATGGTTAAAACCAAACAAATCGGATTTTATGTGAACACGATCGTTTTAGTAAATTATGTGAAGAGGGAGGGAAAGAGGAGTGGTTTACCAACTTTAATTTTTTTAAGGAAAAGATACTGGATATCTTTAAGTTATATGCGAGTTTGCTTTAGTTTATATAGCATTATTTTTTGCTGTTGTTTCTCCTATAGGTTTATTCAGCATGATATATTTGATTGGTTGTTAATAAGAATGATAAAAAAATAGATTCAGGGATTTCAGCTGGGAATCAAAAATGATATTGGAAAGCTTTTTTTTTTTATCACTAACGTCATCACGTGGATGTATAATGCAGGCAATCGCGATGGTGGATTGGAGTTTGCGGTGCCCATTTTTTCATTTTTTATTTTCAGTACATTGTTGTACTGAAAAAGACTCGAGTTGAGGGATGAAAACGAGTTTGGAATAGGTACTTCTGGGGAATTGATCATGTCCGGGAATCTTACATGTATTATATGTTGGGTAGCTTCCATGTATAGCATTTTTTTCTTTTTTATTTACCTTGTGTTTTTTCTTTCAAGCTATTTTTGTCCTTGCCTCTCTTTCCTTTCTAATGTCAATTGGTTTTGTTTAGAACTTTGAGATGCTTCCTGGCTGCTATTTCTATAGGTGCTGCTTGGTTTATGATTGGCTGTCTTGTGTTTCTAATAAGTTGTTTAACAGTTGGCATGTTAAAATCATATGTATAATGGGCTGGTTTAGATCGATCCTAATCGGATGATTATGAATTTTTTTTCTATATTACTATTTTATTTATTTAATTACTATTATTAAATATAAATAATAATAATTAATAGAATATTAAATTTAAGGCTTAATGTCTTAAAAAAACCCCGACCTTTCATTCCCTTTTTAATCCTACCCTAACGTTGAAAAATTGTCAATTTTATTCCAGATTGCATTTTTTCATTTCAATTGTACCCTAAAGCATGAAATTGACCTTTATTTATTTGACAAAAGTTCAATAAATTTTCTTAAAAATGGTCAATTTAATATAAAAAGTTAATCTAATGCAAAAAGGGTCAATTTAGAGAATTTTTTCTAAATAAAAAAAATGCAAAATAGGGTAAAATTGACAGGTTTGCAACGTCAGGGTAGGATTGAAAAGGGGATGAAAGGTCAGGGTTTTTTAAGACATTAAGCCTAAATTTAAATTGAGAGTCCAGTAAGAATGAAAAAAAAAACCTCCGATGCTTAATAATAGTACCTCTAGGTATGAAGGTTGCTTCTTCTTTCCACTGGACATCTTATATTCTACAGAGGGAATATGCTTGGAATAAAGGATCACTGCTTAGGTAGCTGACAAAAAAAAAAAGATGGAAGAAAAGGGGCGTAGCATTTTAAGTGCTTTTTCTTAAGTTGCAGGATAAAGGTTTGAGTTTGCCTTACTTATTCCTTTGAAGCAGTTAGAGTTAAGCTCATACCAAGCATTCCCTTACAGCCCTTATTAAGTAAAGTGGTAAGCCGGATAGGGATGCTACAAGGTGCTATGAAAGAAGCCGAACACTTAAAAAGAGAGAGACGGGGCTTGGTAGATTGCAGAATAATAAAGGTGGTAAGTGCTTCCAGTGAGAAAACCAGATTGAAAACCTTGACCTTCTCTAATAGGAAAAAGTACAGACCCAAGTCTAGGGATATACGAGCGCCATTCTTCAGATGGATCGCTGTTCGATAGTTATTGTAGTCGGGATAAGTAGGCACGAATTTCCGTATAGCGAGTACTGAAATCGGTCTAAGGGCTCCGCATTTCTGGGCACCTCTCAGTTCAGTTATCCGGAAATGAAGCAGGAAGTATCACACGTGCAAAATCTGAGAAAATACCACACGAATTTTCTAATATAGCAAGTATTCAATAAGTAACCTCAAAATGGCTCTATTTTATTATATTCCATTCATATCCCAATTCCATTCATTTAATATCCTCTTTCTTTTGGTGCCATTGACATAAGAGATGTTATTTCTAGTCTATCTCTTTCTATTTCTATATTCTATTTTTATATTTCTATATTCTATTTCTATATATATGGAAAGTTTAAAAATCATCATATAATAATCCAGAAATTGCAATAGAAAAAAAAAGGGAGGTTTATAATGATTTTTAAATCTTTTATATTAGGTAATCTAGTATCCTTATGCATGAAGATAATCAATTCAGTCGTTTTAGCAGCATAGCACACCTCTGAAGATAGACTACCACATATTCTGGACTTTAAGGGAAGAGAGAGTGATAGGTCGGACTTCATGTCAAGGAAAAGAATGTCTATTAAATCCTAGTTAATCTCGCTCTGGAAGATTAAACTACTTTAGCTATCGGGCGAGTAATGGCCACTTCGTTCTTCTTCTGGGTACTCAACAACTGTTTTGTTAATGCCCACTTGCTACTTATTTTATGTCTAGGAAGGGTGATAAAATTAACCCTTTTCAACTTTTTATGAAAGAATATTTATATCTTTAAATTTTAATACGATTATTTTCAAAATAGCTCATTTTAAAACATATTTACAACAATGTCCATCTTTTCATAATTTCCCACTCTACACAAATAATAAATATATTTATAAAAGTATATACTATATATAGAAGCCTTATTTCATTTTATATTAAAATTTTACATAATCACTCTCTTTCTATCTTCTCTCTCAAAATTCTCTCTTTTTTTCTTTTTCTTTTTCGTTTGATTTTTCGTTTGTCTTTTCCGGTTGTTTTTCCGATCGCTTTTCCGTTCTCTCTTCCATTCGTCTACTTCCGTTGGACTTCTCATCGTTTTCGGTCGTTTTTCCATTCGTCTCTTCCGTTCGCGCTAGTTCGTTCATCTCTTCTGTTCGCGATATGGATTTCTCGACATCGTTTTTAGATTTGTGTAATTTTTTTGATTTTTTATGATGATTTAAACTGTTTGTAAATAAATTATTGTAGATCTATGTTTTTTTTGTAAAATTGTTCTATTATTCATATAATTATCTTGTCTTTCTTTTATTAATAGATTTGTTTATTTATCTTAATGCTACTAATTTTGTGAAAAACGAAATGATGTATGATGTATTTGTAATGTTTTTATAATGTATTTACGTTATAGTGTATTTTAAGTGTATTTATAGTCTATATCTGGTGTTTTTCGGTATATCTATGTTTTTTGGTGTATTTATGTCGTTTTTCTAGTATATTTATGGTGAATTTGTAGTGTTTATGGTGTATTTGCAGTGTTTATGGTGTATAAATTTGCAGTATTTATGGTGTATACACCATAAAACACTATAAATACACTATATATAAACTATTATTACATTATAAAATATCATAGTTTTACTAAAAAAAACACAATAGATACATTATAGTTACACTAAAAAAATTAAAAAAATCTATAAAAAAAGAGAATAAATCATTAAAAAGTGAAAAAACATATTTGTGAAATTAAAAAAAAGTAAAAAAAGTAAAGTAAAAAAAATAATGTAAAGTTGTAAATAAAATAAGAAATAGTATATTGTAGGAAATTCCCTCAATTTTAATTCTAATTATACCTCCTCTAACTTTCAAATTTATAAATTTGATGCAAAGCAGATGAAATTATATAAATTAGTTCGAAAGGTTGATTTGAAAAATTGTGATTGTACTATATTTATAAAAATTGAAAGGCGGTGATTTTATATTACAACTTTTAAAGGTTGTGCTTAAAATAAAAAAAATGTAAAGATATTGATTTAATATGGAATTAATTTTAACAAAATGTGATTGTACTATATTTATAAAAATTTACCAAATTTAGATTTACTTCAAGCATAAATATAACTTATTTATTTAAAATAAAATATATGTTATTTAAGATTACACAAATAAAAAAAGTATTTTTACGGGACAATATGTTATTTATTAATAATAAATAATTAAATTCAAAAATATGAAAGTATTAAAGTATTAAATAATAAAAAATATAGTTTATTTACTACTAAAATTAAATTAATTGAGATACATAACATTGTATTATTAATAAAATATTAATTTTATAAATTTTTAATAAAAGGGTTGATATTACGTGATAGTTAATATATACTTTTAATAGTTTTTTGAGAATATATACTTTTAATATAAATAGAGCAGAAAGTGTAAAAAGGACCCTTTTAATTTTTTTAAAAAGGTACATAAGCTTTTAAAAAACTTTATGAGTCATCTTGCTGTTTTTAAATGGTGCAAATAAACCATTTCACTTGGAAAAAAACTCATAAAAATAACTAAGACTTTGAAGGGTTAAGGATCCAAAAAAATAAACAAAAAGGGCTTGATATTTAAAAAAAATTAAAGGACTTTTTTGTACCATTTTAAAACATTGATGACTCGAGTGGTCCAAAAAAACTTAAAAAGTATATGTGTTCTTTTTGAAAAACTTAAAGGTTTTTTTTTGTACTTTTGCCCTATAAATAGATATGAAAAAAGAAAAAAAATATCCATGAAACCTTCTTAGTTTTCAAAAATTCTAACCAACCTTAAATATAACACCAGCACATAAAAAGCTGAAAATTTACAAAAAAATGCAGCGTTAAAAAAAGCGTCAAAAATGTGTTTGAAAAGTGCCTCAATCATGCGACAACGCATGTTCACTCCATACGTCATTGCGTTAGAGATATTTAAATAAAAATTGATGAATCATTAATGTATCTCTAGTCTTTGTATCACGAACATATTTCAATATCATTTTTCACATATATCTAAAAATATAAATATTATATATATATATATATATATATATATATATAATTCATATTTTTTGAACAGCTTTGTTAGGAAGTTGTTATTTATGGATCAGAACATCATATGGGCTCATCAGGGGAATCAGGCCCTACAAAAGCCTTTTTAGATCAGTTTTGTTAGGAAGTTGTTATTTATTAGGAGTATTTCTCTTTAAGAATACTAGTTCTAACTTAATTAGAAATCTTGATTTTGTAGAGCTATAAATAGCTCAGAACTTCATTAGTAATTTTATCAACAAATCAATCAATCAAAAAACCAAGTCTAGTACTTTTTATCCCGCAATCCCCGGATTGTTTTAACTTAGGAGTAGTTTTTCAGTATCAATCTCGCCTGAGTTCGTAGCTCCCAGATTATTACTATTTAGATCACGTGGTTAAGTGTTTTTAACCAAAAAAAGCCCTGTGAATATCTACACAGGTTCGTTAAAGTATCAAACCTAAAACCGATCCCGATTATAAATTCAAAGATTCGAGTCCGGATTATTTCCAGGCGAACATCTTTTGGCGACTCCACTGGGGACTTAGTTTATGGTTAGCACAAAAACGGACTTTAAGGACGATTCCAGGCACGCTCGGTCTATACGCCGACAACAACTGAAGGAAGGTGACGGAGTAGAAGAATCTGACTCGGATAAATCTGAAATCATGGCCAAGGACAAACAACAGGTGAACCAATCGAACAAAATGCCGAATACTTCGGACACCGATAGGAACCTTCCGAAGGACAAGAATGATGATGCAACCGACGATGGGATGGATTACTCGCGCCAGCTTCCTCCATCTCGCCAATCTTTATCACAGGCCGATTTTCGGCCATGAGGGGCGAGATTGCTCAGGAGAACAAGCAAATGTTCGACGGTGCTATGCACCAGATGTCCGAAGTGATGAGGAACATCATGGCCGATCAGACATCGGTCCAACGGCAGATCCAGGGTAATTTAGATGGCCTCAACAAGGCGATGGAGAATCTGGGACGACTCTTTTCAGGGCAGCCCACTGCCGATCAGGGTTATAGATGGGCCGAACAAAACCAGACACCGAATCGTTTCGGATATCCAGGCAGTTCGGCCGAAACAGCACGGCAACCCAGTAAGTTGGGGT
The DNA here is from genome assembly GCF_937616625.2 of Mercurialis annua. NCBI lineage: Eukaryota > Viridiplantae > Streptophyta > Magnoliopsida > Malpighiales > Euphorbiaceae > Mercurialis > Mercurialis annua. The sequence continues at coordinate 46,973,433 of NC_065570.1, read as the reverse complement.
AATACCTATGGATCGGTCAAGCTCCTGACAAGGCACGAGGCCAAATCTACTGGGAGGGCCGATCACCCGGGGGCAAGCACTTCAAATCCCAAAGGCGAGCCCAGACCACAGGGAGCTGCCACTGGAGCTAACACCCAAGAGCTTAATATGGGCGAACGCTCGGCTTCCGAAGGAGGCGAGTCGAATATTTACAACCAGAGGCAGCTTATGGACATGCTAGAAAAACTTGAGGTAGATTTGAGACCAATGCCTCGCCCGTCATACATGAAGCCCTATCCAGATTGGATCGATAAGTTATACCCTTTCCCAAGGGGATACAAAGTACCTGAGTTTAGTTTGTTCTCAGGCGAAGAAAAGGGACAATCGACGGTCGAGCATGTCTCCCGGTTTTCAGCCCAGTGTGGCGAAGCTGCGGCGCACGACTTTTGGAAACTTCGTTTGTTCGCCAGTTCTCTAACCAAGATGGCATTCACGTGGTACTCAAGGTTGTCACCAAACTTGGTGGACACCTGGAAAGATTTAGAAATCCTCTTCCATGAGGAATTTTACAGAGCACCACCTGATGTCACCCTCGCCGATTTGGCTCGAATTTCTCAATTACCGAGCGAATCGGCAGAAAAGTACATCGGCCGATTCAGGAACCTTAGAACAAGGTGCTCCACTAAGATGTCTGAGGCCGATTGTGTCCCGATGGTGGTGAGAGGAATGAGCTTCGCCATGAGGGAGCACTTCGAGGGTCATCGATTCCGAGACTTATTTGAACTGGTAAACAGGGTGACGAGTTACGAAAGGCTTCTCCAAGAGAAGGAACAGAGCCGAGGCACTTCGAAAGGAACCTGCTACAAGGACCAACTAGACGTGGCCGTAGTTTCGGACAACGAAGACATCAGCTCCGAAGGTGAAGTCAACATGGCCGAATTCTTAGGAATTAAGCCTTTGGAATGCTCGGCCTTGAGAAAGCCGAGGTACGTCAAGATAAACAAAACCGCGGTGGTACGGAAGGAATACTCCTTCGATTTAACCAAGGCTGATGAGATTTTCGATGCCTTATTTAAGGATGGACATATCGCCCTCAGTGAGGGTCATGTAATCCCACCGCCGGAGGAACTGGTCGGAAAGGATTACTGCAAATACCATAATTCCTGGAGACACAGCACGAACAATTGTGTGAACTTCAGAAATGTGATCCAGAAGGCGATCAACGAGGGAAAACTCTTGTTTCCTACGAAGAAAGAGGTCGATGCAAAGTACATCTCCATTAATACTTTTCGGCCTCACTTCGATAGTTTCCTGGAGCAGGGACAGATCTAGAGCAAGTGGAATCTGAGGAAACCTAAGCCCAGAGTTGAGACCGATGGCTCTAGATGGCGAGGGGAGATTCGCCCACTGCAGAGGTAACTTGCCCATCATGTAGTACTTGTTTCGAAACTAAGAGGGCCGAAAAAATAAGGGAGCACTCCAAGACATTTAAGCCTAGATCGCCCACAGAACAGTGGCAGAAGCATCAGCCACAGCGGGAGTCCAAGACAACCGTGTTCAAAAGGATTTTTCGGCCAACGGAAGAGACCCCTCGTATGAAGATTGAGGCAAGAGTCAAGGGCAAACCACAACGCGGCACGGTCGCCCGTACAACGCCAATTGGTACCAGAGGCCGAGCAGGGGGGGCAGACCCATAACCGAGAGGTTGGGCAATAGAGTTCGGGTCGAAACAACTGTTGAGCCACATGAACGAAGAACCTCAAAAGTGAGAAAGATATGGGTCCCGAAGCAAGTCGTCCAAGAAAGAGAGGCGACCATCGCGACTAGAGAGAAAGAGGCCTAGAAGAGCGAAACGAATACTTGCGAGCAACGATCCTACAAAGACATACTGGTTTCCCACCAAGACGGTCAGCTGAAGGCGATGGTGCCTAGGGATCGGGAAGTGATCGTTTCACATAGAAAGGGAATGCTCAAGGCATGGGTCCCGGTTGTCAGGGACGAATTTGGAGTGAAAGTGGTTACACTCCCCGAGTCTTATAGAAGTAAGCCTGGACAAAAGGCGACGTTGGAAGGCGATGTGATCGTTCCAGAAGACGATAGTGCCGATAGCACGGCAGTAGTGTCACTCAGCAAACCCCCAACAAGGATGACCTGTCATATTCGGCCACTTTACATCAAGGCCGATTTAAACGGGGTAACGATCAACAGGGTTCTTATTGATAACGGGGCAGGTATGAATATACTCCCGGCGAAGATGCTCAAGAAGCTCGGTATAAATCGTGATCAGTTGGACCCAACTGATGTCTATATGACCGACTTTGCTGGAGGCGAAACGCCAGCTGAAGGTTATATTACCCTCAGAATAAAAGTCGGACGAGTTGAGACCGAAGAAGGTTTTTTCGTGGTCAACGCCCGGAGTAACTATAACATATTACTCGGCCGAGATTGGATACATTCCAACATGTGCATACCATCCACCCTGCATCAAATGCTATTTTTATGGCGGGAGGATGGTGAGGCCTAAGTTGTACAGGGCGATCCTAATCCCTTCGGCGAGGACCATAACATCCTGGAGGCACGTTTGTATAACGAAGAGGTGTGGAACATATAGTCCCTTAGTTCCAAAGGGGAAGCGAGCGTGCCCCGCTTGTTGGTCAATTCAGATCGGCCAATGTCAATGACCCTTGGGGGCAACGACCGACCCACTATCATCAAACTTTTAGAATGATAGCACGACATAAGGAATAAAGGGAGAAGATTAGACAATTGGCCTCTCTATATGACGTTGCATCGGCCGAATGCATTTACGAGGACCAGGATCAAGACCCAACAGGATCGCTGAAAATCGGGGATATAGAGCTGGCAACAGGGAAACTGGAAGATGATCTCGCCCAGGTACAAGATGACTTGTTAGAAGTAAACTTGGGCACAGATGAATCGCCCAGACCTATATATATCAACGTAGGGTTAGGTGGAGAATTCCAAGGACGGCTGATCGCTTTACTCATCGAATACCGCGACTGTTTTGCCTGGTCGTATGATGAAATGCCGGGCCTCGATCCAGAAATCGCCGAACACAAGCTCCCTCTGAAGAGCGGATTTTGGCCATTTCGAAAGCCCCCCGACGAATGTCAAGAGAAGTGGATACCCTTATCCAGGACGAAATTAAACGGTTGGAAGATGCCAAATTTATTCTAGAAGCTTAGTACACCAAATGGCTATCTAACATCGTTCTTGTGATGAAGAAAAACGGAATATTGAGGGTATGCGTAGATTTTCGAAACCTCAACCTGGCCACGTCTAAAGACGAATACCCAATGCCTGTGGCCGATATGCTGATAAATAGAGCAGCGGGGCACACGGTGCTCAGTTTCCTTGATGCACACTCCGGGTACAACCAAGTACCAATCAGCAAGGAAGACGTATCTAAAACAGCTTTCAGATGTCCTGGGCCGATCGGAGCTTACGAATGGGTCGTTATGCCTTTCGGTTTGAAGAATGCGGGTGCGACCTACCAAAGGGCGATGAATAAAATGTTCAGAGGACTGGATTGCCTTGAAGTATACATCGACGATGTGGTCGTAAAGTCGAATACCGAGGAGGTTCATTTGGCCGATCTGAGAAAGGGGTCGAGCGCATACGGTCTAATGGGTTAAAAATGAACCCTCTTAAATGTGCATTCAGAGTATCGGCTGGAAACTTCTTGGGTTTCTTGGTTCACCAGCGGGGAGTAGAGATAGATAAAAACAAGGCCAAGGCAATCATCAATGCTGACCACCTAAAACCAAGAAACAGCTTCAGAGACTAATCGGTCAAATAAATTTCCGAAGACGATTCATAGCAAACACAGCAGGCCGACTTCGCAGTTGGAGTGTTCTACTACGGGGAAAAGAGACCGATCAATGGATATGGACGGACGAGCAGCAGAAGGTGTTCGACGATTTAAAGGAGTACTTGGCCAAACCTCCGGTCATGACCCCTCCAAAGCCGAATAAGCCACTGTTGTTGTATTTATCGGCTGCACATGAGTCCCTGGGGTGTATGCTCGCCCAAGAGGATAACAGGGTCGAAAGAGCGGTCTACTATCTGAGCCGTGGGCTGACCGATACGGAGATTCGCTATACCGACATAGAAAAGATGTGCTTGTGTCTGTACTTCAAGTGCTGCAAGCTACGGTATTACATGTTGCCAGTAGTAGTGTATGTACTATCCCAGACCGATATCATTAAGTATATTCTGACAAAACCATACTTAAGAAATCGGATTGGGAAGTGGGCGATCGTTATGTCTGAGTTTACATTGGTGTACGTTCCTCAGAGAGCAGTAAAAGGACAAGTGTTGGCCGATTTCCTGGCCGATCATCCTGGTATCACCCTAAGAGAGGAAACAATTAGTTGCTGCGACATAGCCATATGGGAGATGTGGTTCGATGGGTCCAGGACTAGCCAGGGGGCAGGCGCCAGAGTACATATCGTCTCGTCCTTGGGGGCATCTTACCAACTATCGTTCAAACTCCAGTTTGAATATACCAACAACCAAGCAGAACACGAAGCCCTGATATTCGGTCTCGAAATTTTGGCCGAACTGAGGGCAAAGGCAATCAATGTTAGAGGCGATTCGTTGTTGGTCATCAAACAAGTGATTGGGGAGTTCAAGTGCGAGTCCGAGCTATTGGTAAGGTATTGTAACAAGGCAAAGCACCTGATCCAAGGTTTTCAAGATACAAAATTAGAATACACCGAGAGGGCCGATAACGGTATCGCGAATGATCTGGCTCAACACGGCAGTGGTTACAAGATGAATCTCCAGTTCGACACAATCGAGAGAGAAAAATCGAATCTCCATACTGGGGGCATCACCATCGACGAAAGGAATTTTTCGGTCTACCAATTGGATATCACCCAAGATTGGAGGACCGAAATCTTAAGATGGTTTGAAAAACCAGTTCAGGCGAATAGGAGACTAAGGACCTTGGCCCTAAACTACGTTGTCCTGGCGGGCGAATTATATAAAAAGGGTTTTGAAGGGCTACTCTTCAGATGCATCGGACCAAAGGAAGCAATGTTAGCAATGACCGAAGTACATGAAGGGATAGCGGGCGCTCACCAGGCAGGCCCCAGAATGAGATGGTTGATCCATAAATATGGCTTCTATTGACCGAAAATAGAACAAGAATGCATAAGATATGCTAAAGGGTGCAAAGCCTGTCAGAAATGTGGCCCGATACAGCACGTCCCGGCCGAGGAACTCCATTCCATCATTAAGCCGTGGCCATTTAGAGGATGGGCGGTCGACCTCATAGGGAAAATATATCCTGGCTCGTCAGATGGCCATACGTTTGTCATCATCGCCACTTGCTATTTCACCAAGTGGGTCGAAGCAAAGCCCCTAAAATCACCCACGCAAGAGGCTGTGATCAAGTTTTTTAAAGAGTACATCATTCACCGACATGGCTTATCTGAATCAATAACCACTGATCAAGGGACGATGTTCACATGAGGCAATATAGTTTGGTGGGCTTCTCAGATGAAGATCGAAATGCTGCACTCAACACCATACTATGCGCAAGCCAACGGACAGGCGAGGCGATGAACAAGGCTATTAAGCTTATCGTTCAGAAGATGATTGAAGAAAACTCAAGACAATGGCATGTGTTCTTGTCAGAAGCAGTTTGGGCGAATAGGACTAGCCAAAAGTCGGCCACAGGAACCTCACCTTTCCGGATGGTGTATGGGTATGATGCGATGTTGCCAATGGAGCTTACGGTAATGTCTACTCGCCGTTTATACCAGAATAAATTATCCAAGGACGATTACTTTGACAAAATGGTGATAGACTTCTTGGATCTCGACGAGGAGAGATTGGCAGCATTAGATCACCTTGAAGCCCAGAAAAGAAGGGTTGAAAGGGCATACAATAAGCGGGTAAAACCGAAGTTATTTGCCATAGGCGATATGGTATGGAAGGCGATCCTACCTATTGGCCATAAAGACAAGCGACTTGGTAAATGGAGTCCGAACTGGGAAGGTCCGTCTATCGTAACTACCAAGTTGACAGGCGGTGCATATGTCCTGGCGAATATCGACGGTGAGGAACACGACAGGGCGGTCAATGGTCAGTTCTTAAAGAAATATGTTCCTAGCTGTTGGGAAAACATTGACCGACGATTGTTTGGAGCCGACGAAGAATGATGCCTGCCACAGGCGTTTACTGGACGTTCTAAATCGATAAGTGTTTTCATCAAGGCCGATAAATGAAAAATGTTTTACATTCGGCTGATTATTTTTCATAGTTTTTATCGAGGCCGATAAACGAAAAGATTATTGTCATTTCGGCCATATATTGTTACAATTGAGTTTTTTCAACGGGTCCTCCGTTTTTCTCAACTATTTAATGTAATGATTTATGAAAAATACAAGTTTATAATATCGGCGATATCAAAAACCGATAACTCGATGAATAATGATGGAAACATAAAACACAAAGGTGAGCAATAACGAAATATTCGGCCCATTGGCCGATTAACATACAAAACTAAAGCAACGTTTAGAGTATAATAAGATACGGCCACCAGGCCGATCAATGAGTATTAATATTCAAACATTACAAAGCAAAAACAAAAATTGTTCTGGACTTGGAATTATTAAAAATGGTTAAATATATCGCCCATCTCGCTACGAACGGTGCTGAACTACTTACGCGCTTCTTCAACCTTCGGCTTCGTCTTGAAAATGTTTTGCTTCAGGGCGTCTCGGCACTTCTTAACGTCGATACCCTCGAGCAGACTCTTGTCCATAGAGACCTCCAGCTCGCCGATTGCCTTCTCTTCAGCCTCCAGTTCCAACCTCATCGCAGCGATTTTGTCTTGAAGGTCTTTAGCATGGTTGCGACGGGTCGTCAGTGTTGAAACGGCCAACTTCACAGTCACCTTGAGCGCTTCCAGTTTTTCTCTAGCTTCAGTTTCTTGGGCTACCAGCTTATCATGCTCGGCCTGAATCAACGTCGATTCGTCGTAGATCTTTTGGAAGGCCGGAAGAGATGCGGACAACCTCACCATGGCACTGCGAGCCTTTTTGTTAAGTACTTCTGGAGGAGCATCGGCGAGCGCTGTAACAGACTTTTTTAACTTCTCAACATCCTGGGACGATTTAAAAAGAGAAGTTCCTTGAGTCTTCATCTCGGAGACAACGTCCAGATGATCCCCCCCAATTCTCAGAAGGGCCGCTGCTCACTTCTGCGTGTATTTCACTTTTCGGAAGGACAGGCGAATCATCGTCTTCACTGTCCGAGTTCAGGAAAGCAGTCGCTTTCGCCGCCACATCGTCCTGATCTATGGAAGTGTCAACAGGAATCTGCCAAGTTTTGCCACAATAAAAAAATCAGCTGCTAGTCTACTATTAAGGCGATATAAAACAAATATGAGGTACCTTAGTTTTGGCAGCAAGCCGTGCCGGTAGGTTAGCCAAAGATGAGCTCAATGGAAATAGCAGTGTGGGCAGCGGCGAGAAAGTGAGCATCTGCGATACGGTGGTGGTCACCTCAGAGGGAGTCTTTTGGGAAAGTGATTGTTGAACCGAACGGCCTTCATCCCCAGTGTGCTCATCGGCCGTTTCAGTATCGCCCCTCAAAGAAGAATGAGCGCTTGAGGGCTGGGTAGACGGAACTTCATTAGGAGTGGGGTCGAACATACGAGATCCTGAGGATTCCTTCTTCGCCTTCTTTTCCTTGGGTTCCCTCTTTGATGATTTTTTGTTCGCAGGGCGCTTATGTTTCGCCTTCTTCGACTCAGTGTTTTCTTCGCCATCAGTATCGAAAACATCGCCCTTGTTCCATCGTGGGACGCCAACTGAGAAAGAAAAACCAAGTTAAAACAGCGAACTTAGTAGGATCTTAAAAAAGAAAAACATTAAATTTACCTGGTATTTTCTATCATAGCCGACTCTGACAAGTTCGGCTATCGCCTCGACATCAGAAGGGCATCTGATGCCGGTATAAGTTACGCCTTCGCTCGTTATTTAAGGTTTACGTTTTTTCACTCTTTTCTTAGGAAGTTTTATTGGGTCAACGGTGGACATATTGACTTTGGGTACTGGTGGACTCTTGTACTTAAACTTAGGACGAATATGGGCAAGATAAAATTCATATGAGTATTTATGTTCGTAGTGTTCCTTCCAGACTTTCTTCATTTTTTCGTCATATTTTAGCCTAGCTATTCGCCTATGTTTTTGCATTTTAAGGTTCATACCAGGGCGATCTGAAGGATCATATTTAAACTTATAAAAACGCTCAAATTTAGCAATTTCGAAAAGATGAAAGAGATTAGCTTCAAATTTGGAACGTTTTGGTGCCTGCAAAAGAAACAGATCGGCATGAGTAGGGTTTCGTGATAAAGGAGGTAATGAAAAATTATGAAGACTGAGGATTTCTTTTGGCGAGAGGTCGAAGTAAGACTCTATGACTGAAGCCCACCAGCTTTCGTACTCAGGGGTATAAGTTAGAGATGCAGAAGGGCGAGATATTTCAAAAATAAGGGGGAGGTAAGCCCTGTTGAGGCGACAAATGAATTGAAAGTCCGGATAGTTTTCTAATGAAGGCTTATAGGTCCCGCGATTATTGACGGAGATCAATAAAGGACAGGGAATTCCTTGACTGTAGCCGAATTGACGGGCGACGTAGTTAGGGCAATATGCCTCAATGCTGCTACATTTGTACTCCAATCCGGCGATCAGGTTACGGGACTTCAGAGCACTGACCCAATATTGGCCGCCAAGTTTTAACTGAGGATCGGCTTTCGCTTCTTCAGTATCGTCGCTATCCCAGGGGAGATATAGCCAAGTAGGAGGATACTGCAGGGACAAAATGGGGCAGAATAACTCGGAGGCTCTGGCAGAATTAGGGAAGACTTCTAATACGTCTAGCACATGAGGAAGGCGAGTTCCAGCGGCGATCAATTGGTAGCCACATAATTCGGCCTTGATTTGGGGACCGACTTCAAAGAGTTCTGGAAAGTAGAGGGCGAGCCACAGCTGCAATACCTATAAGGGACCGCTTGGGCATTGGAAAACCCGGGTATCGCCATGAGGAGCGATTTCATTAAGGCTTCCGTACAGGTGAGCAAGCATGAATTCTCCAAGGTTGCACTTTCGGCCTTCAGCAAGGGCAGTGGCAAGGGTGAAACAGTCGATGGTGACTCTATAAGAAGATGTGCAGAGGACGAATTTCGCCATAAAGAAAGCAAGGAAGGCGATATGCTCTCTGGTATCTGGCTTGTAATGTTCTTCGCCCATAAAAAGCTTGACGAAGGGGCCGTAACTCCTTTGAGCCTTTGTCAGTTTGAAGTTAGGAACTTCAGCGTCCAGATTGGGCAAAATGCGTTCGCCGATGATTGGAATGTTGAGCATAGTCGCCATGTCAAGGAGGGTGATGGTCATCATACCGAACTTAAAGCAAAAGCAATGAACAACGGTCGACCAGAAGAGTGAGGTACCCATGATGTAATGCTTCGCTATTGGCCTGCTCGCCTTGCAAAGACCGATCATGTCGTATATACCGACCTCTTTCCATAATTGGCCGAAATGCGGTTTCAATCTGTTTACCCAGTCTTGATACCCTTTGTGTCCGGTCGGCCAGTTTCTAAACATGGTGTTAAAATCAAACGGAAGACTAATGAGGGAGCGAAAAGCGTGGTGGGACTTCTTCATGGAACGGAGTGGCAATCGCGCACAGATGGCTGGGCGAGACAAGGATCGGACTGGCACATTCTTGATCGTCGATGGTATTAACTATTACCTGGAAATCTGTAGTTGGAGCAGCAGCACGGATCTCATTGATCTTGTCGGTGACTTGGGTGGCGATTGCGTCGTTAGGAGCGGCCATGATAATTATAGACAAAAGCACCTCGTTTAGGCGATATCTGAAAGGGCGATTTGGAAATGTAAGAGGCGAGTGCGGAAGCTTACCAGTGAGGTTGCTGAGAGCTTGAGATTGCTTAGAAGAGAGAGAAAGTCTTGAAATTTGCAGAGAGTAAGTAATGAGAAAGTGACGGGGGATTTTTCTTAAGAATGTAAAATGAATGAAAGCCGAAGGGTCATGTCATTACTACGTGTCATCGTGGGTAACAGCTGGAAGTGACGTGGACTGAAGGGGGTACCGAACGGTTTATAGATGCGCACCCCCTTGATTAATCTCGCAGTGGCATCTGGGCTGAAAATATGGATCATGCAATACCATATATGGGTCTAAGGAAGGAACAAGCCCAAAATGAGAGTTTTAGACTTGTTGGGGGCATTGTTTACACCGGCCCAGAAATAATATGGATCAGAACATCATATGGGCTCATCAGGGGAATCAGGCCCTATGAAAGCCTTTTTAGATCAGCTTTGTTAGGAAGTTGTTATTTGTTAGGAGTATTTCTCTTTAGGAATACTAGTTCTAGCTTAATTAGGAGTCTTGATTTTGTAGAGCTATAAATAGCTCAGAACTTCATTAGTTTTTTTATCAACAAATCAATCAATCAAAAAATCAAGGCCGGTGCTTTTTATCCCGCAATTCCCAGATTGTTTTAACTTAGGAGTAGTTTTTCAGTATTAATCTCGCCTGAGTTCGTAGCTCCCAGATAATTACTATTTAGATCACGTGGTTAAGTGTTTTTAACCAAAGAAGCCCTGTGAATATCTACATAGGTTCGTTAAAGTATCAAACCTCAAACCGATTCCGATTGTAAATTCAAAGATTCGAGTCCGGATTATTTCCAGGTGAACAATATATATATATATTATAGGTCTTTTATATATTATAGATCTCTGAAATGTATGTACAACATATCTCAACTCAAATATACATGTGTGTCAGATGATTTAAACATGTGTAACTTATATATAGAAAAACGTATCTATTATATGTTATGTATTAAAAAAATATGTATCTTCATTATAATGTATCAATCAAATACATTAAAAAAATATCTCAAACCGTCTCTCATAAATTAATACATATTTGAAAGAAAGTGTATATGAATTGTTTTCAATATTTTATCTTTAACGCATTGAGCAAATATAAATATTATTATTTATTATTATTATTATTATTATTATTATTATTATTATTATTATTATTATTATTATTATTTGTACTAAGATATATTTATAACATATCTCAAATATATATAATATATATTACATGCTTTAAAAATGTACAAATTATGAATTAAAGACGTATCTATCATATATTATGTATTAAAAAGTATGTATATATCATGTATAAATTACGTATAAATGATGTATCAATCAAATAAATCTAAAATTAGCTCATAGACATATCATAAAAATTAGGGTTAATTCCTAAAAAAATCACGAACTTTACACGAAGTTTCATTTTAATCATGACCTTTAAAAGTTGCCATTTAAAGGCACGAACTTTCATTTTGTTTCAAATCTATCATTTCAGTGTATTTTTGTTGACTAAATTTTTCAATAAACCATTAATGAAAGACCCAAATTATAAATCGACATTAAATTTTATTATTTTTTAGTTAGAGTATATAGGATTATGAATTTTTGCTTCGATAAAATACATCGGATTTTACTTTGGCGATAGATTTGAAACAAAATGAAAGTTCGTGCATTTAAATGACAACTTTTAAAGTTCATGATTAAAATGAAACTTCGTGTAAAGTTCGTGATTTTTTTAAAAATTAACCCTAAAAATTAATATATAGTTGAAAGAAAATGTATCTGAAATGTTTATATATGTATTTGCGACGTATCCAAGATGTTTATCGTATATAAAAGGCCAAATAATCAAAAAAGGGCAAAATTTTCATGAAAAAATGTCAAACCTTTATGTCTTTTGTCAGTTATAGTCAAATCTTTTAAAATCACCAGATTAGCTAATTTATTATACTATGTTTCTTTTTCAGCCATTTTTGAATCGAACTGAATTTGTTGCCTACATGTCATCCATGTCACTTCCAACTCAGCAATCTAGCTGACATGACAATACCCCAAAAAAATGCCAAACATTTACGTCTTGTGTCAGTTATAATCAAACCTTTCAAAATCACCAGATTTATCCGATTTTACTATATTCTGTTTTTTTCCAGCTATTTTTGAATCGAACTGTATTTGTTGCCTCCATGTCATCCATGTCGCTTCCAACTCAGCAAATTAGCTAACATGGCAACATCGCAAACCACTAACCTAACTTAACCAAACCAAATATTAAACTAAATAAAATCAAATCCAACTAAATCAAATAATAATTAATTAATTACTAAAACTCATATATATATAAATTAATATTGATTATTTCATTTAAATGGATATATAATTAATTTTTTACTAAATAAATTAAATAAATAAAAAATCGTAAAATTCAAACCTAAATCTATGCTATATATAAAAGCACGGATGGGGGGGGGGAGACAAGCAAATTTACTGAATAATCCTTTTCAGTTTATTACTAAATAATGGTTTTATTCACTACTAAAAAACAGCCATTTAGCGACGGATTTTTCCGTCGCTAAATGGCTAAATTTCGTCGCTAAACGAGTTTAGCGACGGATTAGCGACGGACAACGTCCGTCGCTAAATATCCGGTCGCCAATTTTGCAGCGACCGAATACTTTTTTTTTTGCGACGGATTTAAAAAAATTTGCGACGGATTTTGCGACGGATTTAAATCCGTCGCAAATTTTTAAAAATAAAAAAAAATTATTTTTTAATTAAAATCGTAAAATGAAATATTATTTAAACGGTCAACCACCGTCACACACCCACCGGCTATACAACACACACCCGCACTGACCCGCAAATATCGCAAATTTTCCAACTTCCCAGTAGGTCACCCATCCTTCACATTACTCCCATCCACTCCTCTTTAACTTTGTAGTTCCCTCGCGCATGACTCCAACTTATCCAGCTCAGATTCTTGTTTTATATCTATGTATATTATATTTAAATATAACAAAAAGGTACTCCCGCAATTTACTCCCATATTATATAAAATAATTATTTTTTCATACTAATTATATTTAAATAAAATAAATTATTTTTTAATAATTATTTTAAATAAAAACAACAAATTATTACTATTACACTTTACTACCACATTCTAATATAATAATTTTGTTATAAATAATTATTTTATTAATAAATAATTATAATAAATAATTAATTATTTTTAAATAAATAATTATAATAAATAAATAATTATAATAAATAAATAATTATTTTTAAATAAATAATTATTTTATTAATAAATAATTACAATAAATAATTTTTTAATAAATTGTTTTATAATTAATATTGTTTTTATTAATAAATATTTGTGTTAATAAATATATTTTTTAAGTATAATTTTTTTAATAAAAATAATACTTTTAGCGACGGATTTAGTAATCCGTCGCTAAAAGTAGACATTTAGCGACGGATGTGGTATTCCGTCGCTAAATGTATTACTTTTAGCGACGGATTACAAAATCCGTCGCTAAAAGTGAAAAACAAATTGGCGGGATGAATCCCGTCACTTTTAGCGACGGAATTTCCGTCGCTAAAAGTGGCGGGATTCATCCCGCCAATTTTCTTTAGGATTTAGCGACGGATTTTGAATCCGTCGCTAAATCCGTCGCAAATTTTGATTTTTGCGACGGATTTCAAATCCGTCGCTAAAATCCGTCGCAAATTGACTGTTTTCTAGTAGTGATTGTCTTTAACTAATTAATTATTTAATTAATCACTAAACAGATATTGTAATTAAAGTTCTAATTAGAATAAATAGTTAAATTATCTCCAATTTAGTTTTTAGTATGTAGAAAATAACTAAATTTTCTCCAAATTAGTAGAAATATCTATCTTTTAGTTTGATTGAACTACAAAATTAAAATATTGCATTTGATCGATATATTATTATTTTAATTTCCATTTTATTATTTTTAAAGATATTATTAATAAAATAAAATTAATTATTTAATTATAGTTATTATAAAATCAAAAAAAGAATAAATTCAGTATAGAAAAAAAAATTAATAACTGAATATATTATATCTATTTTTATAAAAATTCTTAATTAATTTAATATTAATTATAATTTATAAATATAAAAATTGATATAATTTTAATAAATTTGCTAATATATACATTGACGAATCACGTTACGAGTCACGTGCATAACACGTAATGCGAAACTAGTATACATACATACATACATAATTTGGTTTGGTTTATTAGATTTCAAGAAATTTTCTTTTAATTATTATTTAGTTTTTGTGGTTTGCCAAGTGAAATTCAGCAAGGAAAAAAAAAAAAGAAAAGAGAGCCGTTAAGCATAAAACCCTAAATCCTATCGGTCGTCTTCATCTTCTTCTGTGTACGTAAAGAGAACCCTAATTTGTAGTTGTAGACATGGACATTACTAAATCACGCAATTTTAAATCTGATTGCGACACAATTCTCTCACATCTTAAGCGCCAAGATAAGCTTCTTATACTCAAAAGAAGGTTCTTTCTTCACAATTCTTCATTTTCCTTTTTTTATTACTAATTTACTTTATGTATGTCTTTATATTTTCAAATTTAGCTGCCAATTCAATTAGATTTTAAATTTTTAGTACTGGTTTCCAAATTTACTTTAAAAGATGCTAAAATTTTGTAATTATTAAAAAATTGTGACTTTTCCCCTTATATAGCTTCGTTCTGTTTATTTTTTTCTTAAATTTCTAAGTGAATGGTGTGTTTGTGTAGATGGTTAATGGGACTTCCCCTGTCTAAATCTGAAAACAAGAAGCTTTTTCGATATAAGTAAGTCTATTTTTTCGCCCTTGCTCACCGTAACTTGTCTCTCTAGTTTTACTATCATAATCATACTAATTGGGTTGAATGTGTTTGATACAGGTCATTGCCGGAATCTTTGCTTAGGGAAGATGATGTAAGTCATTCTTTTCCATGTTTTTTATAGTAACTGCATATGTTGATTTTAAGTTCCTTTTATTTTTCATTCAATGTATATGTGTAAATGGTTGTATATGAATCTGATGAATGCACTATGGTTATAACTAAAGCACTAGCAGAATGGTAATAGGCAATTAACTTTACTCTGCATTAATGCATAGTCAGAGTGTTGTGAAGCTGGTATCCCCTTTTTGCCAGTCATTTCATGCAAACAACTTTGAAGGATAGAATTATGTCTAAGGGATTTTAGTTGTTAAGGTTGCATTCTGAATTATGTAAAAAGTACAGTGCCAACAGTCCCTTGGTTCACTACGGATATAGCCTGAGAATATGCACAATTTCATTGGTTTTACTTGTTCTGCAGATATTTTTTGACGACGTAAAAAAGCACGTTGAAGAAGCTTTTGGAGTAAGTGGTGAAATAGAGGATAGAATCATCCAAGAGAATAAACGATTGTTTGGTAGATCTGATTTGAGAGGAATCCTTCTATCTTGCCTTGATGCTTTGACAAACAAAGGACTCTTTTTTCTTGCCGTGTTTTTAAGAAGGGGCTCTATCAACTTTGAGAAAACTCGCCCTAAGTTGAAGAAGGTGATTAAAGAACTGATTCCGAGGTATGCTGGGGTTCAAAATCAGGAAGTTCAAATAGAAGTTATGACAAAGCTAGCTCAACTCTTCAAGGACCCGCAAAATGTACGAGACAATTGTTTGATGGACATGTTTCCCTCATTTCACTATCATCATGACTCTGCTATTAAAATAATGAATAGACTAGGGGAGTTGCCTTCAGAAACGCTGCTTGTTATGCGCAGAAAACTTAGAGGTGACCCAGCTCGCACTCATCTACGACAAATCAAATACCAATGTACGCGACAGAAGCTGATTTATAAAGTAAGGGAAAAAATCCGGAAAATGCTTTCAGAACTCGTTAGAAAGGATGAATTGCAAGCACCATTAGCCAAAGCACTTGATGTAGCAGGTTGGTCACTAAAATTAACGCCAGGCTATTCAAATTCTGCAGTGTCAGACTTTTACCAGGTCTCCTCGGAGATAAAAACTTTGCAGAATGAGATAGTAAAAGCTATATGTTTACTCAAGTATAAAACAAAAGTCAAAATGGGAGAGCTGAAAACCTTGCTGATTCTTTTAGACCCAACTGCTGATGTGCCAAATGCATATCTAAGAACAACAATAAAGAAAATATTAACCGAATACCTTTTTGACTGCAGTGATTTGGATAAGATTCCCAAATCCTTGTTAGATGCTCTTGCTATAATAAATGGGAAGTCTCAAAGTATGCTGATAGGATGTTTCCTGAAGGATGAAATTGAAGAGGAGGTGGAATGCGTATTAAATTTAAGTGCTCAAATGAAGCAAGTTGTATGGGATTTGTTTCCTGATTGTGACTTTGCTGAGGGTTTCACTGATGCGTATATGGAAGATTTAGAAGAAAGCGATGATAATTATGATTGCTGCGACACAGATGATTTTGTTGCTTCTGGTGAGGATGATGATGGTCTTCAACTGATGCCCATAAACATTTTTAGTACTAGTCGAAGTCATTCTGTTGATTCGGGCAGCATAGAAGAGAGTTGTGGTGATTATGTACCAGTTGATTCAAATCCATCAGTTACTAATTTTGAGGGGAATCATGAGGAAAAAAGCAATGTTGAAGAGAGGTCTAATGTGAATGCGACTCAGTTCGAAGTAGACCACATGAGAAAATTTGGAAATTTAAGCATCAATGTAAACTGTTTTTCTTCCCATTTTTCCCTCTCAGAAAGGTTAGATAACAATTCTGTTGAGGAAAATGAAATTACTAACTCATATCTCGGCGTCCAAGAAGTTTGCGATGAGACTGCAATGATTGCCTACAAACTCATTGGTTCTATGATGGATAAATTCGCACAAGAAGAAGGCTTGAATATGAAATCGACAGATAGGATATATCTCAGAGGACATGTCCCTACTCAAGAAAATCCAGGTATTGAAAGTGTTTTTTCCCGTGCTTTTGTAGATGTGCTTTTGCTCTGTGCTTTTATAAGTTGAGAATGAATAACCACCAGCTATAGTTATTATTGTACTATTGATTAAAATTTATAAATTATGGTTTTCCCTATAAAAATATATATTATTTTTGTGCAGGTTTGGCATTTTAACTGTTACTTTGTTGTCTCTCTATCTCTCTTAGCAAGT
Organism: Mercurialis annua; assembly: GCF_937616625.2. Classification (NCBI taxonomy): domain Eukaryota; kingdom Viridiplantae; phylum Streptophyta; class Magnoliopsida; order Malpighiales; family Euphorbiaceae; genus Mercurialis; species Mercurialis annua. Next base: position 46,956,313 of record NC_065570.1, on the reverse strand, counting down.
CAAATTCAAGAGTGGCTAGTCACTTTTTGTTTTGTCAAATTATACTTAAAAGACATAACAGATGCAGCAAAATTGTAGCTTCTATTATCATTTTTTTTAATTAAAATAGAAGTAAATTTGTATCAACTCGATACTAAGAAGTACATTATACTCGGAAGTGTCAGACTTCCAGAATTTCCATTCCATGTAATGTCATTTTGCTAAACATGTGGTTATTTTGTAAATTGCAGAAGAAAGGCAAACTACTACTGAAGAAAATTTTGCTGGTTCTGTTATTATTCAAGCTGTTGAAAAGCTAATGCCGGCCCTGTCAAAGAGGTACATTCCTTTGTCATATTACTGAACTGAGATGTATATTATTATAGTAAAGGGTATAAGTATTTCTACCTCGGAGTTTATTGATATGATATTAATGTTTTTCTCGTACCTGCAGTGGAATGGAAAAACTGAAGGAGCTAGTTGGCATCCTTTGATTACGCGAAATTAAAGCTAAACTCCTGAAATTCCAGAAAATACTGGCAATTTCTTGTACAAGCTGATTAATCCTGTCAATTTATCAGAGGAGCGACTTGATGAACTTCAAACAAGATTGTTCATTTGAGATGACTAGACGCCCTCATGAAGAATAGTTTAATCATTCTAACACTAACAGCGGCCATTGGTTCCCGAATATTTCAGATTCCTAAGAAATTCTAGAACTGTTGTAAATAGAAGTAGCAGATTGTCAGATGATAAAGATGTCTTGATTGTACAGTTAGAATATCAGCAGAAAGAAAAGAAGAGGGAAGGAAATGGAAAGTGATGAAAAACTTTAATTTCTTCAGTTGAGAGTATAGAATAATATCTGGTTATACGCATAGGAACTATCTAATTTCTACTGGATTGAGTAAAAATCAATTTAACCTTGAACTTTTTAAAAATAAATTAAATTGAAATTATTTTGGTTTAATTAAAATGGTTAAAATAATTAGTTGGATGTGAATGAATATAAAGTTTGATTTTTTTTTGTTTTAGATTGTTTTTAATTAATTAAATCAATTAATAATCAAATTTTAAAGTGACATTTATTTAACTAATATAATATTTGTATTTATAGATCTATATGTATTTGGTTCATTAAAAAGTGTAAAAAATGAGAATGAGAGCGGATGATTTTTGTATTTATTTTTATTTTAAAAAAATATAGACAATGATTACTCATCAAACAAATATTAATCTTTTGTCTCAATATCTTAAATTTTTTTTATTCATATGAAATGTAAATTAGAATTTAAAATTTGATTAATAAAAAAAAGAAATAATCTATAATTATAAAGTATTTTAATAATAAATAATTCAATATATATATATACTTAATAAAACATATTGTTTTATTTTTTAATTAAAATTATTGTTATTTTCTAAAAATTTATTTTAAGTTTGTATTTGAAATGTAATTTATTTAATATTATACATTGATAAAAACAAATTCTCATTTTCATTGCTATTCTAATTATTGAACCAAATAATAAGTGAAACAATCATTTGCATTCATTTTCATTTTAATCTTCATTCTCAATTTTAAAACAAACACCCCCATTAATTTAAATTTATATCACCGACTGAACACAATAGGAACAATATTCAATTAAGCGAAGTAAAATTTACATATAATTATTTAAAATAAAATAGTTTTTATTTTATTATTTATAAAATAATTTAATTTAAAATAAATGAAATAAAGTTTATTTATTTTTTGCTTGTATAATAAAAATTCCATACTTGGAGATCTCTCCTATTTCTTAAAATTTGAAGGTGGTTTTTTTTTGTCAGAAAACCACCATTTTATTTTTGCTTATGGGTTTCTTCATATTTTTTGTTTTGGAAATTTTTCTTTCTCTTGAGATTGTTGGAAGGATCTTTAATCCGATCAAGGTTGGATTCCTTGATCAAATTTAAAATTCTCAATTTAAAAAGTATAAGAAATAGAATCCTTATATGTTGGCTTTTTAGAGGTTGAAAGAAGGGATAATTAGGAGAATGTCTAAAAATAAAGATATTAGCAGCTGTTAACCATAATTTCCAACTTGATTTTTGTACTCCAGCGTGTTTACTCTTTATTTTTTTACTCTATTCTTTTGTTTTCATATTCTGTCGTTTTTGATTTATATTCCTTCTTCTTCTTCTTCTTCTTCTTCTTCTTCTTCTTTTTTTTTCTTTTTCTTCTTTCAGTTCATCAAAAAAAAAAAACAGCTAACAATTCAACAAATAAATCAATTTTTTAGCTTATAACAATTAAATAGATTGATTTTTATAATTATATCATCACCTTTTAAAAATTTATTGTGAGTTTCAAATTTAGTTTCCGATCCGCTCGAATATTTAATTCGTAATCAAATCGCTTCAAATTGTAGTTCGAATTGAAATACGGTGATAATAACTTTCTTCAAAAATAAAGAAAACTGTAAATTATTAATTTATTTGTTCTCATTAAAAATCTATTAAAAACGGTTTCAAACAGTTTTTCAAATGCGGTTTCAAATGCAGTTTCAAATGCGGTTTCAAAAAATTTATAAAACACAGTTTTATTATCATTTAAAAAAAGTTTATACAATGGTTTCAAACAATTTACAAGCATTTCAAACAGTTTCAAAAAAAAAAAAACAGCTTCAAACAGTTTACAATGGGTGCAAACAGTTTACAAGCGTTTCAAACAGTTTTTTTAAAAAAAACAGATTCAAAAAATTTACAAAAGTTTCAAACAGTTTACAAGCGTTTCAAACAGTTTCATAAAACACAATTTGCAACTTTTATCTAAAAACAGTTTCAAACAATTTAAAAATATTTTAAATAGTTTACAAAGGTTTCAAACTGTTTTTTTAAAAAAAATATTTTCAAACAACTTACAAAAATTTCAAAAACAGTTTACAAAAATTTCAAACAGTTTACAAAGATTGAAACCAGTTTCAAACGGATTTTAAAACCAGTTTCAAACATTTCATAAAAAAGTTAAATTAGTTTTAAAAACAATTTGTGAAGTTATCAACAATTTATAAAGGTTTCAAACAAACAATTTAAAACGATTTTTAAAAACAGTTTCAAACGGTTTACAATAGTTTCAAACGCATGAACAAAATTATTAATAAAAATAAAAAATTAATACATAAAAATAGAAAGAAGAAGAAGAAGTAGAAGAAGAAGATCTAGAATAAAAGGAAATGATGGTGGCGATATAATCTTCCGTTGCTTCAAATTTTCTGAAACGAACACGATTAATATTTTCATCGTTGAATTTTTATTTGTTTCAGATCTTTAATTGTTTGTGTTATAAATCGAATATATTAAATAAATTATAAAAAATTTAAATATAATTTGCTAAGAAATTCCATGGAAGAAAATGAAAAAGACAAAAGTTGCAGATAAAAGAAGAAGAAAACGACGAAGAAGAAGAAGGAGAAGGAGGAGGAAGAGGAAAGAGAAAAGGAACAGAGAAAAGAAAAGGAAAAAATGAGATCTACATGTGTGTAAAGAAAGGAGAGTAAAAATGCAAATAAATTATTTTGCTAATTGAGAGTACAACTAAAAACAATGGAAAAATAGAGTGAAAAAGTAAATTTTTGAAAATGAGGTATTGAGAACAAATAAGTTTAAAAAAGGAGTTTTTTGTGCAAATTTCTCTTGAAAGAAATTAGTTTTTGGTAGAGGTGGTTTTTTAAGAGGCTTGAAAACTACTTTTCTAGTTTTAATTAGTGGTTTGTCCATTACTCTAAAATTGGAGTTTTAAAAGTCTTTAACTTGTTTATTTTATTTAAAGTTTTGTTGTTGATTGCTAATTGTGAGCGGAGCGGGGTTCGGAGGCCGCTCGCCCAAGGCTTATGGCTGACTTCTCGATCTGGAAATGGTTTGAAAAATGGAGTGGTCACCTAGTTCAATTAGGAAATGCCTTTTAACCGACTAGATAGCCTTACTCGCCTCCGGTAAGACTATCGTGTATCGGACCAAAGACAAGGGTTCGTGGACCTCCCCGAGACTCTTGTGCTTGGTTTATCGGTTACCGGCTTTATTTACTGGACATATTCGTTTTATATCTCATATCAACAGTATGTGCAGTTCACAAGATATGAAAGCCGTAAATAAACATATATGAAAGCAGTAAACACGTTTGACGCGCATATGACTCGACCTGGACTTGCATTTGAGGCAAGTAGCAGGTACTGCTAAGCATAAATCTAACCTTAGAGGTTTCTAGCAAATAATCATAAGTCTGGCTGGTCTGGATTGATTACATGCACAAAGTTTAAATCGGATGTATAAGTGTGATTGATTGATTTTATTAGGTGAGTCTTGAAAAACCTATACAGCCGTTACTACTTTTTCGTATTAGTCCTACGATGTCTAAGTGATGGGCTAGATTTGCATTAATGAGCCAATTTTAGGTGATTAGTACTTTAACCGGTTATTATTGGATTTGGATGCTTTTGGAAAGCAGCAAACATTGTTGGCATGCTCAGGGGCAGTTGGATATACAAACAAGGTTAGAAATAATATTAAACCTCGTTGACTTTGAGTGTCTGGCACTCGCGCGGGTTTTGATCATCGGTCTGGTCAGAATGGCCTTTCGGTCAAATCGCGAGAGTTGTGCTTCTCGTCAATCCGCTTCTACTGGTTTGATCCGGAGTTGATTCCGAGTTCGGGTTAGCCCGAAATCGGCTTTGGAAGTTGCTGGTCGTGCTCGTGGGCCCGGTTTATACTCTATGTTATATATCTGGACTTCTGAGTCCGTTTTACATCGGATTTGACCCGTTACATCACATAATATTAAACTATATTGGATTATCTACGCCTGGATTCAATCTGGGCCTGATTTGGACTCCGGATGGGCCCGGAAACACGTTTTAAAGTTCAGATCGAAGTCTGGAGGATTTGGGAAGCGAATCTGGGATCTGGTAAAGGAGGAGCACGGCGCCGGTTCATAGTGCTGGCGCCGGCAGGGTAGGGCGGCGCTGCCGCCGGTTTGTTGTGGCGACGCTGCCGGTTGCAGCGGCGGCGACAACAGTAGTTCCATGATTTTGTTTTGCTTCGTTCTCACTCGTTTCAAGTCCGTTTCTCATGCAAAAATAGTCAAAACCGCATAAAATCAAAAAAGGAATCCAAAAACAGAAATTTCAGAGTGTTTAAAGCTCATTTAGGCAAAAAAATAATTTCGGGGCAGCAACTATTTTAGGGTTTCTTTATGGCAAAAATAGCAAAAATACACCTAAAAACAGGCATTCTAAGGTATCTAATTGATTGTTTTTTCGTTTTGGACATTAAAAACAGCTAATTGTAGTGATTAACATGCTTTTTCATCGAATTTTATGGTGATTAGCAATTTAATGATTAAGCTATTTATGGCAATTCTATAGCTAAAATTAACACATAAGCTAGCAATACATCCTAAAATACACAATTACAGCAATTATGATATTCATGGCATGGAAAATCAAAGAAATTATGATAGAGGGTCCTCAGAATTACCAGTCTGAGTCCTTGGCTCGTTTGCTGGCGAAGTGGATGCGGAATCCAGCTTCGAATCCGTGCGGATGTCGCGTTCTTGGAGAATTAACACGTGTTTAGTGTTTTCAGGACTGTATTTTAGTGTGTGTGTGTGTGGTGGCCGAATTCTACTGTCTATCTTTAGGGTTTCCAAGAATCTTTTAAAACATTCTAGAATATTCTAGGGTGAAAGTGTGTGAAGTGATAAGTTATTAAGTGTTGAGATTAGTTTTAAAGTCTATCTTTTTAATTAAATTCGGATTTCAAATTGGTGGCTAAGTAAAAGATTGCTAAAAGTGCGTTTTGGTGCCCGAAAGTGTTAAAAAAGGTTCCTCGGGCCCTATAGATTTGGTTAAAGTCAATTTCAATCCGTCAAACTTGCAAATTGGCACATAAACTTTTAAGATATGACAATTAATCCATTTTCTAGACTTAGATTACAATTTTTTTGGATTTTTATGGGCTATTTACGCCTAATTACGTTTTAATCCTACAAGTTTGCAACTGTGCACAGATTACGCCTGTTTAGATTTCAGCAAGCAAATCGAAAGCTCGTCACCCGGACGGGTATCATCATTGAACGCTTCAGTTCCTTATCACTTTTTACTTGTCCGAAAAATAGGTGTCTACACTAATGTTTTCATTAGATCTATTTATTTGATTTTTATTGACACTAGTTTCGCATTACGTGCTATGCACGTGGCTCGTAACGTAACTCGTCAATGAACATATTAGTAAATTTATTATAATTATATCAATTTTTTTATTTACAATTAATATTAAATTAGTTAAAACTTTTTGTAAAAGTAAATATAATATATTCGGTTATTAAATTTTTTTCCATACTGAATTTATTTTTCTTTTGGTTTTATAATAACCATAATTAAATAATTAACTTAATTTTATTTATAATATTTTTAAAAATAATAAGATAGAAATTTAAATAATAATATATTGACCAAATACAGTATTTTAATTTTGTAGTTCAATCAAACTAAAACATAGGTATTCCTACTAATTTGGAGACAATTTAGTTATTTTTTACATACTAAAAACTAAATTTGAGATAATTTACCTACCTATTCTAATTAGGACTTTAATTACAATAGTGATTAATTAAATAACTAATTAGTTAATGACTATAAAACCTTTATTTAGTAGTAAACTGAAAAGGATTATTCAGTAAATTTGCCTCCCCCTCCGATGAAAGCTTGTAATTTCAATCGGAAAGAAGAAAAAATAAAGTCCCGCTATTCACTAGTTGAGATTATCGAACCAAAAAAATGGAGGCAACATCTTTGCGTATCAAAGGCTCTTTTTCCTTTCTTTTTCTATTATTTTTTGTTTGGATTTTTGTAGTTTCATTTTTCCTTACTTGTTTGTTGATTAAAGTCCTGAAAGTCTATTCGGTGGTTTATATAAAACTTATTTTGTACTTTAATCTCTTCAAAATCTATCTTTGGAAAAAAAAATAACTGAATGAAATCTAAATTATTTCTCATTTTTCAATCAATAAAATTACTATACAATACACTGCCCGGAGGCTACTGCTTCTTCCAGCTACAACTGACAATATACAAACCTATACATCTACTGCCTAATGCATCAACCAACGTATTATATCTTTTGTATATTTCGGGCCATATCTCCCAATTTTGCTCACTTATCTAATTCACATAGAGCTGCATTGCAAACTTATTAGCTCTCTTTTTGAACTATGCCCACTAACTCGGAGCGAAAAACATCGATCGATGTCCCTCTAGCTCGCATTTGGTAGTTCCGTTGGCCTTTTAGATAATGTTGTCAAGTAGAATCCGCAAAAACTTGATCAAACCATATCGACTTAAGCTTCCTCATAAAAAGCAATTGCTGCTGCTCGAACTACCCATAGTAAAAGGCGTATCGCGGACAAGGAACTTCACAGTACGTTTTCCAACGTAATCTAATATCTCAACACATTCCTGCAAGTCGGAGTCGCTCACTAGCATCACCCACTCCTCTTCATCGTCAAGATACTTGAGTTGGAATAATCCATTTTGCAATTTGAACCTTTTCGCAACTTCTTCGTACAATTGGAAACACCCAGCCGATGGTTCAAACTTGAATCTAATTGTGTCGTCTTTATATGTGGCTTTTATGGTCATTTTTGATCCGGTTTCATCGTTGCTTGTTTTTGCTTTTGAATGCTTTCCTTCCTCGAAGCTCGGTGAGCTCGATATACTTCCGTGCATCAACGAGCCAGAGCCGTTGGAAGAGTCGGTCATGCTCGAGCAAGTAGGTTGGTTATGTTCTACAATTCCATCATCAACCATTTTGGTATCCAGCTCCTCAGCAGCAGCAGCCAAGGAGCTAGATATTCTAGGCGCAAACAGGAAATCTGAATTGTCTAATTCCAAGCTATCCTTGTTCAGGCCCCACTGATCGCCTTTTGCAAATTTAGAGACATTCCTAGGACAAGCCCAAGATCCCGAGTCAATGCTCGACTTATGAAATACTCCAGCATCTGTGGCAACTGACTTGGAATCCTCACTGAAAGCAATAATCGGAATTCTGGGTTTCATTAGCAATGCCTCGAATGTATCTTCTATACAGCAATCATCCTCTTCAACTTTAACTGTAGAATTATTCCCATCAACGGAAGGAGCTGGAGGTACAGAAACCACATCTTTGTTGGCAGATTCAGAATTTCTCGACATAAGGTTTTTGTCGGATAAAAGAAAGCTCTTTTGAGGATCAAATTCTTGGATGATAGAACCCGCTGCCACAAACCCTCTAGTAAGAGGATCATATTTTAGACCTCCTTCCACTCCCTCAACCGAGTCAAGTACAGTCTGTATTTTTTTTAACGAGCGATTCACCTTATTTATCTTTCGGGATGGCCATCTGGTAATGCCATGTTGTCTGCATATCCTTTTAAGAGTTGTTGGACAAACTACAGAAAGGCCAGGAATCCAAGCGTTAGACAGACCCCTGAAATAATTTTAATGAGGTGCATACTGCATCAAAAGAAATTATCAAAAGCGAGCCTAAATTAGTCACTTTCTTTTAAAGACCACAGCATCATGATGCCATTTAGTTACCATATTGAACTTCGCAATTATATTTATTTTTTAGCTAAGAGGCCAATAATTATGGCTTTTGACAATAAGAGCTAATCAACTGTAGCCTCAGAACACAATGATGAGTCCATGTTTGACTTAAGGATCCTTTTCCTTCTCCAATTTAATGAATCTGGAGAATGATTTTACGAGTTGACACTGGAGTAAAATATTTCTTTCAGAATAGGAAAGGAACAGGCTTTTTCTGTCATGTTCATAAATCACCGTTTATATGAGAACGGGTGAATGAAGCTCACCTCCAATGCTTTTAGCAGCATCCTTGAGACTTCCAGAAAAGTATTGCTGAAGAACACTCAAGCTCACATTTTTCTCTGCCGTACTCTTTTTCTTATCCATTGGTCTTCTTGATACATTCATCACCTAGAATAACATAATATTAATTGTTAGACTGTAAATCACAATGGTTTGTCATGCATAAGAATATAAGCATATGATATCTCCAGCATGCTTCAAGTAAAACTAATCCACCATGAGAGGCTGCAGGAACATGCATCCAAAAAGTTACCTGTTCATGAGAACCATCTGGTTCCAGTCCATCATTTATGGAATTTGATATATCGAGAGTTTTCTTGTCAGTCGTATCCAAGTTAGCTTCAGATAATGTGGTTTGCGAACTTATTGAAACCGACATTGGAGAAAAGTTTGGCACTTCTCCCTTCTGAAACTCAACTTCACAACTTTCTTGTCCTGACAACTCGGCATCTGAAACTGTTCTCAAACTCTTACATATTTTCTGCATGGTACCTGAGAGATTGTTCAACAAGAGTTGCTGTTCCGAGCTACCTTTTATATTGACAGGGAGAAAGAACTCTAGAATATAATCGTCACCACCAGTATAGATGCTTCGAAGCCTGATTGCAACCGCAGCATTCAGGCCATATTTCCGTGCATGATGAACAAGTGGATATTCAGTTATATCATATGCTTTCACATCAGGGAAAAAGAAAGGGTGATTTGATTGAAGTGCCTTTCCAGCTATACCTTGTCCTTCCTCAATATAGTGTTCCGCGCATGCATGCACAAAACCTTCCATCTCTCTATCCTTGACATAGCAAGCTTGAGCCGAGATGCAGAGAACAGATTTACCGGTTGAATTAAAATCTCTGACACGTACTTTAACAACTTCATCAACATCTTCCTCCGAATAATTGCAAGGAATCCATGTTAGAGCGAGTGGCAAAGTATGGGCATGACATACAGCTCGTAGCACATCAGTTATTTCAGCTAAGACAACTCTCTGATTCCTCGAGAGGCTCTGCGACAAATACAAGATCTAAAAATAAGTGGGACATCAAGAGGAGAAACTGTAAGAGAACATTTTACAGAAGTGTTGATAAATACCCACCTGAGGAAGAAGTCGAGGAGATGCAATGCTTCTTAAATTTACAGCCTGCAAACAATTAGATTAAGAGTCAGGACAGTTTGTAATACCATACACTACCTCTACGTAGTCACAATTGCAAACCAAATACGAATCTAATTAGATGTATGATTTTTAGGATGTTATGAACCAACTCGTTCATCCAGAAACATCAGATATTGAAACCAGTCAAAAGCTTCACAATTGACTTCTAAATATTTGCAGCAGAAAGTCCCAAGCAAAACACTAAGCATAATGCCTAATTCAACTGTTATGCTTGTTCACTTAGTAAACACATTTAAATTATTCTCGAATTTATACATATATTATAAAACAAAATAAAATAAAACTTAAGGAAATATATACGAGACATCTAAAGTAACTCGAACATAAAAGTTTATATACTTGGGAACTTTTCTGAAGATACTAAATTATTGCCATATTCTTCTTTTACCTTCAATTAACAGAATCAATAAGTTTCTAAATAATTGTCACAGGACTCACAACAGAGGAACAACGAATAAGACGAGCCAAAAAAAAACAAGATATTATTATGCAGTGACGAAATAAAGCTAACCTGATGAGCAAGGCAAAACAACCAAAATTATTATGCAGTGACGAAATAAAACTAACCTGGAGAGCAAGACAAACACACTCCATCTCTGAATCAAAATCAGGCTTCTCCTTAACTGTGACAAGCTCCAGTACAGCACAACAAGACATCTCAGTAGGTTCAAAGATGGGCAGGGCAATAGAACCTTGTACCTTATGATGGACTGCATGTTTTACCCGTAAATACTCAGAGCTACTATAATAAACTATATTCGAAGTCCACTCAGGAACTTTAGAAACGAACACACGACCAGGAAGCCCAAGGGGAAGTCCAGGCTTAGCCTCCGCAGAGAAGGTAAATGTCCTCGACACTTCCCGATACCCTGCTAGACTTTGGTCTAGCAGATAAGGTTGCTCATATGTCGTCATGATATACTGATCTCCACGTTTCGTTGGGACCCAAACTTGCGCCAAAATGCCCCCGCCAGCGAATTCTTTCAACAGGGATAGTGCTCTTAGCATCTTTTCATCAAGTGACAATCCAACTGGTTTCTGGAGCGTACAATTCACCGTATCAGGGATATCGCTGTGTCCCTGAGAACCATTACTTTGCTTTGTACCCGAGTCATCAGCATCCATCGAATCAGACTGATAAACAAATTGGGGATTCGTTGGCGGAATTCCCATTTTTTCTCCGAAACTGTAAGAAGTCCCAGCTGCATTTAACGTAAATTCGCCAACAGGACAGGTCAGATTCTGTTCTGCAACATTTAAACCATCAAGAATTGCATAGGCTGTAGACTGGAAAGGGGAGAATCCGTAATTGGCAAACATCTGGTCTGCCGCCGACGAGCTGTTACACCAACCAGCATACGTATCAAAATTCATAAGCTCCGAAAATTGATTCAACACATCCTCCGAAATCAAATTCCTCGTACTAGTACCACTATCAGATAAAGTCGTACCATCCACCTGTGCTCTCGACGGAGCCCGATAGTTAACCCCCTTTTCTCGAGACGAGAAGGGATTTTCCATTTTAGTTTGTCTAACAAGCAAAAAAACAATTCTCCCCACCCAAGTAAAACAAATGTCAGAGAATTATCCTATGCAATTCCCCCCTAATATCTCTTCTAATTTGTTTATCAATACGCTCAAATCTCATCCACTGATTCCACTTATCCATCAAAGTATTTCACTCAATCTACCTTAATTTTCTACCTCTCCCTCTCTCAATCTTTTTTCTCAATAGGATTGTAGTAACCCAACTGTACTCACCCATAAAGCAAGATCTTAAATCACTTCAATCCTATAAATAGGAGACACACAAGCAATTTAAAGCACATAACAACAAATTCATCAACTAACCTTTGGAATAAAAAAATTTCACTACTTTTCTATAAATAGTAATATAAATCTGCAAAAAACAAGTGAGATTATGATACCCAGAATTTATATTTAAAAATCTGCAATCTCCAAAGCTGGCGCAATTCACTGCTACAAAAGTCCACAGCTTTCAATCACCACAAATTTGTCATCTTATACACCAACACACACAATCTATACACGTATCAAGCATCTGGGTATTCATAAAAATGACGAAAAATGGTGACTAGATGAAGTGAACCAGCTTAAATTACAGGAAAAAAAAATCCCCAACTCAAAAACCCTAATCCTAAGGGAAAAAAAGAGGTAAAACACCGACCTTAATTGATTAAAGCTTTCATCTTTTTCCCCCCTCGAAACTCTGCCACTACAATTCTCCCCCCTTTGAACAAGAACCAACGATTTTCTAAATAAGGAGACGGGTTTACTTGGTTCAAGAGCAGTAGAGCAGAGCTGCAATTTGAGGAAAAATGGTAGCAGAAAAGATAAAATTTAGTTTTTTTCTGAGAGGATTAAAATAGTTTATTTATAGATTGAAGTTGTATTACTATAATTAGCATATTGATTTGTTTTCAATCCCAATGCTTACCCAACATGAATCACTCTCCTATTTTTTTTGGTGATGATGATGATATCTCATTTTTTTTATTGGGGAGATAAAACGCTTATGAGAAAATTTGAACCAACGAACTTAGGACCACTATTAAATTTTAAAATATAAACCGCCTGCAAATTCACATACCTAGCAAATTCGGATTATAATAGTTGGCAGTCCAGTCTAACCACTCTATTTATTGAAAAAAAGTAGCCGGGATTTAAACCCGTATCAAAACGATTCATGATTATTTGTAGATTTATATTTGTGTGAGATATTTTTAAGAGAGTCGGTTATTTTAAGGAATTTAAACTTGTGGTTTAGTTTAATTAATATTTAATCATTTTAATTAACTAATTTATCCGTTCTGAATTAATTTATAAATTCTGGGTATCATAAGTATTTTATTATATTCATATTCTCAAATTGAAAACCACATTATATTATTGTATCATAAATATTTTATTATATTCATATTCTCAAATTGAAAACCACATTATATTATTGATAAGTAGTTTCAAGTTTAAAAGTCATCTTGAAGGATTTAACACTGTAACAAGCGGTATACTATTAGAGCTGAAGGTTAGTCGAAGCCAATAAAAAAAATAAAATGAAATATAACCAATTTAATTTTAAAAAATTATTTTAGGAGAGATAGTGTTTTTAAAATGTATTCCCTCCGTTTTAAAATAATAATCCAATTTTTTTTATACAGTTTAATAAATACAATTAATGCTTTAATTTTCATAGTTTTATTTTTATTTTTTCTATCATACTCTTACTAAATGTTAATATGTCTAATTTATTTTATCTGGTAACAGTAATAAATGATAAACATTAAATAAGGATAAAATAGAAAATTCAACTCTTTAAATTGTGACTTATAAAAAATATAATTAACTATTTGAAATTTAATAAAAAAAATAGACTATTATATTAACATAGAATTATTGTAGGTAGCAGAAATGGTAATAAGGTAAGATGACGAAAGCATTGAAAAGGGCAAAAAGGTAACTGAGAGAATGAGGTGAGCAAATGATAAGTGAGTGGCACGTGTAAAATGAAAGAAAGACTAAAGAGTGTGTATCTTTGGAAAGGTAATGGAATCCCTTTTTTGGTGAATTAGATTCCAAAGTCTCCGTGACTGATTCCTAAGCCTACCTTTTCTTTTTTTATAACTTAACAACCGTATCAGAGCTGTCATCTTTTTTTTTTATCAGATAAATATTAAATATAATATAGTAAAAATATACTATTCTGACATACTAAAATTTATCATAATTATTCGTTTTTATGTCTCAAACTTATAATATTAAAAAAAACTTAATTTATCTAAATTCAAAAAAAATTATCTATATTTAATATAAAGTAATTATTTTATATTTATGTTTTATTAATAAAAATAATACGGCACAATAAAAAATGTGAATCCTTTTAGTAGTTGTAATCAGTGAGAGGTAAACTCGGACAAAGCCGAGATGATATTGCGATGTATGCTGCTCGGTGTATTCGAGATGGTGTTGCTATGTGTTTTACTCGGCTGACCGAGGTGATGTTGCGATGTATGCTGCTCGATGTATCCGAGATGGTGTTGCTATGTGTTTTACTCAGCTGACCGAGATGGTGTTGTGGTGTGTCTTATTCGGTTGAGCCGAGATGGTGTTGTGGTGTATCTTACTTGGTTTATGTTCTATTTTTGAGATAGTTCATTTGCGTTGTTATCAATCAAAAATTATCTTATTATAATTAATAAAGATATATAATATATTTAATTATATATAATAACTAAATATTTATAATTTAAGTAAAAACAATTGAATGTTAATTTGGACATTGTGACTAATATTTTGGAAGGGATTGAGTATATATATTACTATAAAATTTACATTGATTGTATATGCAAGCATTTGATAGTGTTGGAGTATTCGTGGCTTTGAATGATGGGACGGATGTATGTAGAACAAGATTCGGTCTTTGAATTCATCAAAAAAAAAAATGCAGTCTTTGAGCCTCATTGTTTATTTTTGAGAAAATGTCATCATATATCTCAAATTTTGAAAAATTTATGTTAGTGATCCAGTATAATTTTTTTAACAAAAATCTCATTTTTTTAATTATTCATTTTCAGCTCTACCCTCTTCATTTACAAACTACTAAATTGTCCTTATTCTATAATTATTATTGTATACTTCATACACCCTATTCCCTCCCTCACTGTTTTCATTATTCTCTGAAGGTTGTTAGAGGTAGGATCAACGGTGGCCGGAGATCGGACTGTGGTGGTCGGAGTCAAAAAAGAAAGCTACAAATTTTGTTGTCTTTGCAAAAAATTTACAGATCTGAACCGGTCAATGAAAATTTTAGAATAGACGATTTTGTCAATTTTGATTACAGCAATGATGAGTTGATAAAGAAAAAAGGAATTTTATAACTCAAAGGTTGGGTCGAGAATCTCCGCCGCGAACTTGTCCCACGGCTTTCTTCTCACCCTATGTAATATCTCTGCTATAGTAATAGTAGTGGTCATTTTGAAGCTTATGATTGCTGCAATTTTAGCAGCAAATTTCTATTTTTCTACATTTTAGAGTGAATCCAATGTCATGTCATTTTAATTCAAATGTTTCCATTTTTATGGCTTTCTAATTTTGGTTTTGTTTTTTATTTTAATATTTTTAATGTTAAATTAATGTCATTATTGTTTTTATTTTGGTAGCTTTCAAATTTACAATCCACTAAAATAGAAATTTAATTATATCGATGGTTTAGTTTACTGGAAAAGAAAAAGAGTAGATGTTGAGGATGATGTAAAAAGTATCATTTTAACCCTGATGATGTTAAATTGATATTTTAGCCATTACTAATAAAAAGTTACATTTTTTTATCATAATCTATGTCATCATATTTTTTAATTTTTTATTTGGTATAAATATTGCATAAATTAAATTGATTTAAAATTTATCATAAGATTACAATCTTAAATGATATTTTATATGGAGAAAATTTTGAGATTTAGTGTAACACAAATTGAATATCTCTTTTTAAGTGAAATGTATTTGATAGTCCGTAAAACAAAAAATCAATCAGATGTTAACCGGATGTGAACCTATATCAACTGAACTGTCTTAATTTTATTTTTAATAAAATTTATCTTGCTGTTCTTTACAATCTTAAATGAAATTTTATATAGATTGAATTTTGAGATTTAATGTAATCACAAGTTGAATATCTCTTTTAAGTGAAATATATTTGACAGTTTATAAAACCGAAAATTAATCTGATGTGAACTTGATGTGAACCTATATCAACTGAACTATCTTAATTTAATTTTTAATAAATTTTGTCTTGTTGCTGTTTACAATTTTAATTGGCATTTTATATTGAGAAAATTTTGAAATTTAGTGTAATATACAAATTGAATATTTCTTTTTAAGTGACACGTATTTGACAATTTATATAACTGAAAACCAATCTGATGTGAACCTGATGTGAACCTATAGCAACTGAACTACCTTAATTTAATTTTTTGTAAAATTTGTCTTACTGCTCTTTACAATTTTAACTGACATTTTATATTGGTAGAATTTTGAGATTTAGTGTAATATACAAATTTAATATCTCGTGAAATATATTTGGCAGTCTATAAAATCGAAAACCAACCTGATGTGAACCTATATCAACTGAACTATCTTAATTCAATTTTTTATAAAATTTGTCTTACGAAAAATATCTTTTTATTTAATTTCACAAATACCTTTTTCACTTTTTAATAATTTAGTCTCTTTTTTTTATAGATTTCTTCTTCTGGTGTGTTTTTTATTGGGTTTTTAGTGTAACTGTGTTGTATTATAGTGTATATATTGTGTTTTTAGTGTAATTATGGTGTTTTTATAGTGTAACATAGTGTCTATTTATGGTATTTTGTAGTATTTTTATGGTGTATACCATAAAAACACTGCAAATACACCATAAATACTGCAAATGCACCATAGATATATTAAAAAAATGGTAGAAATACACCAAAACATATAGATACACTGAAAAATACCAGAAATACAATATAAATACACAAAAAATACATTATAATGTAAATATATTATAAAAGTACTGCAAATACACCATAAATCAATTCGTTCTTTACTAAATCAGTAGCATTAAAATAAATAAACAAATTTATGAATAAGAGAAAGACTAAATAATTATATGAATAATAGAGCAGTTTTATAAACAAAAAAAATCATAGATCTACAATAATTTATTTATAAAATATTTAAATCATCACAAAAAATCTAAAAAATTACAAAAGAATCTACGAACGATGTCGAGGAATCCATAGCGCGAATGTAACAGACAAACGAAAAAAGCGCGAACGGAAGAGACGAAAGGAGGATACTAAACTCTCTGAGTCACTCAAATCTCAGGAATTATTAAAAGATCACTAAAGTCAATTTTCTTACAAAGTGGTCACTGAACTATACCTTTTATTACAAAAATATTTCTATTGTTACGAAAAGAACACTAAACGTTTTGTGAACTACAAAATAATTATTGGGTTATTCCTTTAGTTATAAAAAGGTCACTGAACTATGTTCCTTTTTGTAATTTTGGCATGCCACGTAAGCAAAAAATGTTAGGTTTTTACGTCGTTTTATATGGGTGAACCCTTTTGTAATAAAAAGTATAATTCATTGACCATTTTGTAAGAAAATTGACTTTAGTGATCTTTTTGAGATTTCCTGAGACTTGAGTCACCCAGGAGTTTAATATCCGACGAAAGGAAAAACAACGGAAAGAGAGAGCAACCCATCGGAAGTAGATGAACAAAATCGCGAATAAAAAGACGAAAGAAAGAGATGAACGGAAAAACAATCGGAAGAAATAAACGGAAAATCAAACGGAAAAAAATAAAAAAAGAAGAGAGAATTTAAAAGAAAGTTTTTGAACTTATCACGAAATTTTCACGTTAATATTTTATTACTTTAACATTTTAATATTTTTTTATAATAAGTTTTTGAACTTGTCACGAAATGTTTATGTTAATGTTTTATTTTTTCGATCGCCTCATTTTTAAGTTGTTATATGTTTTACATATAGTCTTAAAAAAACACAGTTATATACCTTTTTAGTTGTTATTTTTTTTATTCAACTACTATAAATTTAAAAGATGTTGTTGCTATCCATATTGGAAGAATATTAGAGAATTAAAAAAAATAACTGACATGTAAATCTCTTGATAATTTTTATTTTTTTGAAATTTTATTAAATTAATAATTATATAAATTATGTTAAATATAAAAATAAGAAAAAGATAGAGAAAGTTTAAATTAAAAATTATCCAAAATATAAAGTAAACTTTTAAAATGGAATATTAGAAAAAGAAGTACTTTCTAAAATGGGACAATAAAAATATTTTATCTTTCAGTAGCAAGTAGAATATCTTATCCTCATGGCCTTTTATCCTTTTATGTTTATATGTTTTAGCCAATAATAATGCATCTTTATAAATAATGAGGTGTGAAACATCAAAAATGCTATGGGATGCCATCAGAGATCTGGTTGACATGAAAACCAGATCCAACATTTTGGAAAAATGTCCGAAAAAATATTCATCTAATTAGCTACTTTGTTTAATTATATTTTTAATTTATAAAATTACTAATTTTATTCAAATTTCTACTTTTTATTTTCAATTATATATAATTTTAAATATTAAACTCTTTTTCATTCAAAAAAATTCAAAATGAATTCTTATTAATGACTTATTTAAACTCTTTTACACTAAAAAAAATTAAAATGAATTATTTATTTGATTTTTTTATATAAAAAATATGTCAATTTAATATTTCTGGATAAAATTGAAAGTAAAAGGAAATTGCCAGTTTTATAAAGAAAAGATATAATTAAAAAAGATATAATTAAAAGAATTATAAAATCAATGCTTGTTTAAGATAATTTATCCGACATTTTGGATTGTTAAACTATTTTGCTAAAATATATTATTAATAAAATAGCCCTATTTATCATGAAAATAAAAACACACATATTAAAATAAATAATCATTTTGTGTGAGCAAATTACTACTTTAGGTATAGAAAATCCAACTTGACCTAATATTTTAGGCAAGGAGAGATTTGCATTAGTGAACATATCAAATAATGATGTTTTGTTTAACATAGCACCAACTTGGCTACTCTTTACACACAAAAATAAATGAATATATCTCAACATTCTTATATTTTAAATACATAAATATTTTTTTTTAAAAAATTAACTTTTAATTAATTAAAAACTCAATCGGATATATATATATTAAAAATATTAAAAATATTCTTATTAATTAAGAGCTCAATTGGATAAAAACTATATCAAACTAAGAAATTCAATATATACTTTTTATTTATATAATTCAAATCTAAAATTTTATATGAAAAATGTTTTTCTTATTCCTCCAACTAACGTGCGATCATTGAATCTTTGTTTATTTTGATAATAAAGATTCCCTGGCTGTATAATCGCATATACTAATATCATTACAAAAATCATATGCATAAAATACTAGATACCAATCTCAAAATTATGATTGAGCTTCAGTTTATGATACTACAATGTTGCATTTACAAACAATGACATATTAATTTCTCAAACTTGGTGTAAAATATAGTGAATATGCTTTTGTTAGATTTTAGGAAAAAAATCTTTTTAATTATCTTTGATAAGTTTTTACAAATATTTCTTTTTTAATTAATAATTTCTATTTATTATATATTTTACATTCCCGACTACGAACATGAACTATTACAAGAATATTTTTTTATGAGATAATTCTGAAACGATAAATTTTCTATTTTTTAATCTCTCGCGAAACATGATTTGCAGGAATATTACAATTTGAGGATGCAGTATTGATTACTTAATGTTTGATTTAATTTTTTTTAATTCTTTTGGTTATTTTAAAATGATTTTCTTCATAAAGTGCAAACCTTGTATATTTTGTATAATTTGTGAATATCTTTCTCTAATTTTTTGTGCATGCTATATGTCATATGTATTGAATAATATGTCTTTGGTTATGAAAATTTTCAGTTTCGTCATATCCTAAATTTCAGTGCAAGTTTTCCATATCTCAAAATATTTTTGTTTGTTGAAATAATATAAATAGATTTTTCTAGAGATGCATGATCTCAACAATGCCATCTTATAAGGAAATAAATTAATCATCTGTCACAAAGCGAATTCAATACTCAAAAGAGTTCGTAGAACTACAGTGTAATTTTTGTTTTTTTTTTGAGAAATTGATAAAAATATTTTATTTTTAAAAATAATATAATTCTCTATTTTAATAAAAAAAATACACATTTTTTTGGTTTTTGAAATTTTAATCTAAAATTTGTTTTTATATTTTTTAACCTTATTAATTTATCATAAATATTCTCTTTTCTTACAATAGTTATTTTTTGATATTTTTTTATTTTTTCGTTGTCTTTCCCACGTAGCTCCTCTAAAACTATGCTTTGTCTAGTTTTATTTTTTCAGATCTAAAAAATAGTATTTATTGGTATAATTTTTATTTTCTCTTTCTCTCTCTAAAATATTTTTTCTAAACCGTAATTTCAAATAAAGATCAATAAAACCATTTGATATATATTGATTTTTGATGTTTGTTTCAGTTTTGAAATTAATTACTAATGATGATTTCAATTTCAAATCTAAAAATTTGCATAAAAAATAATTTTCAGTAGAAAAAAATTCTGTTGAAGAACAACGCTTTTAATTATCACTATCAGTATTATAATATTATCATATGATAATAATTTATGATAAGGTTATGATAAAATACATAAAATATTTTTATATCATACGATTATGATAATAGTATGATAAGGTTATGATAATAGTATGATAATAGTATTATAAGATTATGATAATAGTATGATAAGATTATGATAAACGGTTATGATAAATTACATCATGATAATATTATGATAATATTTATAATACTGTGAGCGAAGTGGGGTTTGGAGGCCGCTCGTCCAGACTTATCGTTGACTTCAGATCTCGTTAGGTTTTGAAATAAATGGAGTCGCCACCTAGCTAAACTAGAAAATGCCTTTTCTACCAACTAGATTACCTCACTCGCTTATGGGTGAGATTATTGTGCATCAGACCAAAATACCGGGTTCGATGAACACTACCAAAACTTTTATACTTGGCTTATCGAACGCTTCGAATATTTGTGTGACATCCGGTTATATCATATCAACAATCATGCAGTTCACTAAATATAGTGCTGGAAATGTAAACACGTTTGAAAGCAGTAAATAGATAAGACGCGCATATGACTTGATCTGGACTGGCATGTGAGACATGTAGTATAGACACCTATTTTTCGGACAGGCAAAAGTGATAAGGGACTGAAGCGTCCAATGATGATTTCCAGAGAAATCTGTCCGGGTGACGAGTTATCAATTTGCTTGCTAAAATCTAAGTACGCGTAACGCACATCTGCAAACTTGGAGGATTAAAACATAATTAGCCGCAAATAGCCTATAAAAATCCGAAGAGATTGTAGTCTAAGTCCAGAAATTGGACTAATTGCAATATTGTAGAAGTTTATGGGTCAATTTGCAAGTCTTATGGACTAAAATTGACCATACCCAAACCCACATAGTCCTAAGAGTCATTTTTAATACTTTCGGGTACAAAAACTCACTTTTAGCAGCACTTTGCTTAGCCACCAAAATTTAGTAGGATTTTCAATCATAAAATATTAATTTTTAATAATTAAAATAATAAATATAGCTTATCACTTAACACTTCTTCAACCTCAACATAAACTCTAACTAAACAAAATAGTAATTAGACATAAGCAAACCCTAAACCCTAATTGACCACTATATAAACAGACCAAAACACAAAAACCCTAGAGCTAGAATACGAAACCCCCCCTAAACAATCCTAGCCTAACCAAATTTCACAATACACACACAAACAAATCGCATTCAATTCCACTCCTAAAAAACACTAAACACGCTTTAGTCTCCAAGAATACAACCCTACACAGATTCAGAGCTGGATTCCCCATCCACTTCGCCAGTAAACGAGTCAAGGACTCAAACCGGTAATTCTGAGGACCCTCTATACAAAAACACTTGCTGAATTTGTATGAATCAAAGTGCATGCTTAGACTATTTGTTAATTTTGCCATAAAATGGCCATATTAGTCAAATTTAATATTTTTATCAAATTTCCTTGAATTCGATGAAAATGCATGTTAATGGATGAATTAATGTGGTTTGTATGCTTAAATCCAAAAACCCCGCTGATTAGAACACCTAAAGTGCATGTTTAGGTTGTTTTTTAGCTTATTTAACATGAAAAATACTTGCTTAAAGATGCTGTAAATTGGTATTTTAGTGTCCAAAATCAGTTGTAAACACTCTTTAATTGCCATATTTGCATTCTTTGGGTTGTTTTATCCATTTTGGCTGTCTTCGCACGGAAAATGAAGCTGCAACGAGTGAAAACGGAGCTGAAAACTATGAAAAGCGACATGCTGTCCCTGTTGTCCCAGATGTTGCTGCCGCCACAATGAATTTCCGGTGCCGTCAGTATAGGGTGCCGCCACTGGAACTTAAGGTGGCGGAACCGCCTGTTCTTCCCCCTCCCTAGAACTTGTTTTCCAGATTTTCAAACTTCGATCCAACACTTCCAGTTAGGTTTTCGGGCTCGTTTGGACTCGGAATTAGGCCTAGTTTGAATCCAGGCGTAGGGAATTTCATGTACTTTAATTTTATGCATTACAACGGGTCAGACCCGATGAAATACGGGCCTTGAAGTCCACTGATGTAACATAAAGTAAAAATCAGGCCCATGATCCCACAGCCGGCGAACCCAGCCACATCTAGGCCGAGTTCATGGACCACCAAAATTTTGAATCTACCCCGGTTTAAATCGATAGAACCATTCTAATACCCCATAAATTTAAAGGACTAAAATATTCCACATAAGGAATAATTTATATGACCAAGAGAATGTAAATTAAATTTGAGGATAAATTTAATTTATAGTATCTCTGGAAATATAAAATGACTATAGAAGTTGAAATATAAAATTTGAATATTTATATTTTAACTAACGGGAATTAACAAATACTTATAAATTAAAATAAAATAATTCATAAGTCCCGTGTGAATATTTTTGGAGTCACTATTCACATAATATTTTTAAGAAGTTACTCATAAAATTTTATAAAATTTGGAGATAGAAATTTTATTAAGTGGGTCTAAGTTAGCCCTAATAAATCTTAAATGATTTATTAAAAATAAAATATAGATCCCGTGAGAATAAAAATTACGTTTTTATTCTAATTAAGAATTATGGATTTCATGGTTAAAATTTCATAAAATTCGGAGTTCATTGTCTGTTTTAGTTACCGATGAGTATTTAAGAATTTGGGTTAAAGTAACGCGTAAATCCCTAGGGACTAGTTTGGAAGCCAAACTATATAATCTAACAATTCAAATGAACATTTCATTGTTCAGAAACCTAAAACTTAGGATTATAACTTCAGAGAACGGCGACGACGGCGCGCGACGGTAGGTTCGCTGATTTCAATCCGATTTCTCGTTTCCAACTTAAATTTTTTCGGTAATCTGTTATTAATCGAAGTTATAACCGTTATTTTGAATTCAATTATATAGAAAATGGATTATATTCGAATATATAATGGTTAACGTATCGAATCGAACGTATACGTATTGATTTTACGTTCCGATTACGTAATTTAGTTGTTTGGTATGTGAATTGACGTTTTGGATCAAAAAATGAAGTTTAAGCTCGACGGGATTGACTCGTGAACGGAGTTCCCGTGGCTGTGCGTGAAGCACAGCCACTGTACGTGAAGCACAGCCACTGTACGTGAGCACAGTTGGCTGTGCGGGCACAGTGTCCTGTGCGGGCGCACAATGTGCATTTCCAACGTGCTTTCGCACGTCGATCTCCGAATCGACGAGGTTCGGACAATTTTGAACGGTACGTTCAATACGAAATCAAAAAGACTTTAAAATATGAACTAGGAAGTTTAAAGGACTAAAAAGAACTTGGACAACTAAGGGAGTTTGATTAATTAAAACTTAGAGACGTTTTAATTAGGTCCTCTATTAATCAAAGTGATAAATAGTTAGAGGACTATGAGTTGATATCGAGGATGAGAATAGACTAGATAGGTTATATGTCTAGTAGTGTCAATAGAGTCTACTCTTCAGAGTTAGAATTCTTATATCAAATTGTGTTTTGATAATTGTTTTCTAACTAGATTCGATGAGTAAGCAAGCTACCGGACCAGGAGAGTAGAGTGTGACCGAAAACGGTTTTTGTGGATAACGGTTTTGTGAGTTTGCATATTTACTTTTGAATATTAATGCCAAAACATTTATTACTCAAAAATGTTTGAAATTGCATTGTATAGAGTCGATTTGAAACCAATATAGATCCACTGGAACGTGCTATCTATTGGGCAACAATAGGACTGTGTGACACCGATGTTAATAAATCACTGCATTGTATTGCATATTGGTTGGGTCCTGTGGCCAGATGCTTGCAAGCCGGCCTAGACCTAACAGATCGTCCCGGGGAGTTAAGATGACTGTGATGTCATGAATTCACAGTTCATCCTGTGTTAAACAAGTGAGCATGAACCGTGGTATTAACCATAGTTAACCAAATGGGGTTTCTCTTAGGGTTTTATTTGGATAGGTTATTTGGCTGCACAAAGTGTGTTTACATGCGATTTCTGCTTTTGTTAATATGCTTAAATATCCATGTGAATTCACTCATATTTGACCCCGTTGATTTCCCTTTCACAGGTAAATGAAATTTTGATGTGACAAGACTTCCAGTTCTTTCTTCGGAACTCGTAAATAGATAAAGATCACTCCAGAGCTGGAGGGTAGTTCTACTATCGCACAGTAGTTCATTTGTAAATGTTTTAACTCTAATGTGAAACTAGTGTCAGTATCATTTTGGGACAAAAGGCATATTTTATACAAAAAGGGTTTTTTCCAGTTGTTTATAAAGAAACCTGGTTTTGATAAAAGCTTATGTTTGTTTGGCATGCTTTAACCGGTTACCTTATGTGTTAACTGGTTTGCACCGCTGGCATTATTTTCGGACAGGGTTGTGTTAGGATACGTGTTGTGTACACGTACTACCCCGAGTCCAGAAATGAAATCGCACGGTTTTGATTATACGTTTATCTAAAAGTTTTCAAATAATTGCAAAAAGAGATTGAGACATTTTATGTTTTCAAAATGCAAAAAGTTTTTACTGTTTTTCCTAGGTTTGCTACGGGTTTTGGAACAACCATTCCTATTCTCTAGCACTGGTCTCGATACGAGTTTATGGGTGAAAATTGGGTCGTGGCAACCGTATCGAAGAGACAAAAAAATTCCTTGTTCTAATCGAGAACCAATTTTGACCACACTGATAGCTAAACCTGTGCGAGTTCTAGGCACTCAAAAGTCAACGAGGTTTAAAAGTATTCCTCACCCTATATGCATACCAACTGCCCGTGAGCGCGTTTGCAATGTTTTACGCTTTCCACAAAAGCATGTCAAAACCAATATTAACAGGCTAATGGACCAACCACATTAAATTAGTTGATCAAATCAATTCTAGCCAGTCACTTAGACATCTTAGGACTACTACAAAAAAGTAGTAAAAGGTTGTTTAGGACATTCAAGATCACCTAATAAAATTAATCAAACTTAGACTTCCGGTTTAGACTTTGTGCATGTAATCAATCCAGACCAGCCAGACTTCTGTTATTTGTTAGAAACTGCCAGATGTAGATGTATGATTAGGAATATGTGCTACTTGCTTTGCATAACAAGTCCAGATCGAGTCATGCGAGTCTATTTGTTTGTATGCTTTCAGACTTATTTATTTCCAGTATTACATCATGTGGACTGCTAATCAAATTTTGAGATGAGATAAAACGAATATGTCCGGCAAATAAAGCCCGTAAATGATAAGCCAAGCACACGAGTGTCGGGGAGGTTCACGAACCCTGTCTTTTGGTCCGATGCACGATAATCTTACTCATAAGCGAGTAAGGTTATATAATTTGTAACTAGGAGGTTACTCCATTTTCAAACCATTTCTAGATAAAAAGGTCAGCCATAAGCCTGGGCAAGCGCCCCCCGTACCCCGCTTCGCTCACAGTTGCGACTCCAATGGGGATTAAAATCAACTGTTTTTAAAACATAAAACATAAAAATGTTTTCATGATTGTTTTCAGAAACGGTTGCCATGAACCTAAACCGCACGGCTTGTGCCTTATCGATCACCTGCCTTATGTACCAGACATATTCACACATGTTTCATCGCATTAGAATTTTCTTTTCTCACCCAGTATCTACAAGTCCCTATCCAGTCCCGATACTCATAGCCGCTCTCACGCTCTAGCGCTGTACTCCAACGTCTAGAACGTCTTATGCGGAGCAGTATCACTCATAGCCGAGTACTTCGATCGTTTGTACTCGTGATTGAGGAGACCTATCAAAGATATATTAGTCTGTGGAAGCCTTAAATCAGTTAGTATTGAAACCCATCGACTCAGCCCAAATGCATTCCATTCTAGACAATACCCTCTAGGAAAATACCCAACATAACATTTATATTTGAGGCATGACGTCAATGTAACGATTCTAAATCTAAATTTTTTAAAAACTACTATTTCAATTACAGTCTTAGGTCAGGCCTAACAACATTTTCCAATTTTCAAAAACCAGATTTTCAAAATATCCTATTAGGCTAGACCTAAAAGAACAAATCTGATCAAGTTAAATTCCTTTGCTTGATCAAAAGTCCAAAAACCAGTCTAGTGGAAACTTATTTCACTAGATTTAGCCGCCAGGCTAAATTACTCTCCAGATTTCAAAACGGATCACCAGATCCACACTTACATGTTTACACTGCTTCCAGAAAGGGATAATTAATCACTACATTCTTAAAATGTTGTATACTTGCTTTAGAACTGCTAGAAGAGAGCTTGCAGGTGAACGACTACTGTAGCATCCAGAATACGAAAGTCTAGACGAGAACTCCTAGGAATAAACCTCGCCCGAAACACGTGTGTGGGAGGAATAAGGTTGGAAGGAAAAATTTGTCTCCGTGATATCAATTGTTCTACTTGTTATCTACTATCTGCTACGTGCTATGTGTTTGAACTAACCTTACATCTCATGCATATTCATATCATGCATCTCATGCATCCAACATTTATGGAAATCTCTTACTAACCCCTTGTGGATACAGCCATATAGGAAAAATAGCTTTGACTTCTACTCATGAAGGCAAGGGTTCAGGGTATCAAAGCACTCAAGCCAAACACCTCCAAGATGACGTACCATAACGACAAAGACCGGGCCGCATTGGGAGCCAAAATGGAAGGAATGTACCAAGAAGGTGAGGAGATCACGAAGGAGACAAATCAGACGCCGGGGTTTGAAATATTCCAAGATGGCCTCGAAGACCTAAAAGGAGAGCCGAAGGATGCCTCCCTACAAGGCCTACCAGTCGAAGACCTATTCGACAACACAACCAGTGACCTAACCCTTGTGGAGGATACCATGGAGAACCTGGAAAAGTTTGTACTTAGGAATATTTTTGATTTATTCTATGAAACTGGTGTAATGTCGGCAACCATTTATGAGGATGACGACCTTTTTGCTTCCAAAGTCGATAATATAACCAGTAATTATGCGCATTTGTGTGATCTTGCCTGACAGACATATTATCTTCAATGATCATCCCATACACATTATATGACATTAGGTCCATCAAAACTGATTGATTCAAAATTGGTATAAAGGAAAGTCCCAGAGAAATTTTTGTTTCAAGTGATCTTACCCCCTGAGGTGAGAAAGAGATGAGCTAGTCATTCTGAAGAGAAAATCGGTATTTGCATGGTCTTACGATGCCCGAGATCGACAGGGAAATAGCAGAACACTATGCCCATAAAATCAGACGCAAAGCCAATAAAGCAGAAGCTCCGGAAACTCAGACCCGAGTGGGCATACTTAGTGAAAGATGAGGTGAAGAAACAGCTTGAGGCAAAGTTTATAGAAGTGGTCCAATACCCAGAATGGCTAGCAAACATAGTGCCAGTATCGAAGAAAGACGACCGTATCGGGTATGTGTGGACTATCGGGATTGGAATAAAGCAACCCCCAAAGACCACTTTCCACTACCTCACACAGATGTTTTAATTGATAGCGAAGCTGCCAGCGCGATGTTCTCATTTATGGATGGGTTCTCCGGGTATAACCAAATCATGATGGCTTTGATAGATAAGATCAAGACATCCTTAATCACAGAATGGGGTATCTATTGTTATCGAGTGATGCCATTCGGATTGAAGAACGCATATGCCATATACCAGAGGATGGCCATGTCACGACCCAATTTCATGAATCGTGACCGGCGCTAGGGTATGGGTACGGTTGTACCAAAACCCGTAGCAAGCCTTGCGGAAATCAATTAACCGTTTAAACCTGCAGAAAACTGCTCGGGGCAACCGAGACTCCAACCTAGGTCTAGCAATTTATATTACAGTTCTAATATAAATAACTTAAATATCTTAAATATTCCACTGCATGCCTTAAATATAGCAATGTCGTAATCCAGAGTAATCATGCCAAATATAAATAATCGAATATATCGACAATTCCAAAGTGTAATATCAAATGAAATAAATAAACTAGTTCTACTGCGGTCTAAGAGTTCGAAAACAGAAACTAGTTTAATAACATAAAAACCTCCGAGGAATCAAAAGAATCGGAGTGGACCAGCTTTCAAATCATAAACCTGGAAAATTTGGGAAAACAACGGGGTCAGATATACTGAGATGAGTTCGCAATACTATTTACATTTATTAAGTTTAAAACCCTTAAATCAAAACATTTTTATACTAATATAATATGATTATGGAAAACAGTATTGAAATGATCCCAACATAAGTATGACATAGCATACTGATGGGAGTAGAAATACTCCTATTTATAGGTTGTTTTCGGAGTCATTATTTGCATTTTAGTTGTCGTTTTTTAAGTTATGAGTGGCTTATTATCATTTTGAGAGTTTCAGGAGAAAAATGCAAATATGGCGACTTTTGGAGCATTTTTGGTGTTTTCTAGAAGTTCCGGGGTCAAAGAGTGCGAACAAGCGATATGCGGAATCAAAGGATGTCATTTTGGGGCCAAGTTAGGAGCAACCCGCTCGCACACTTGATGACAAACCAGTGTGCGAGCTAAATGGAGGATACAGGAGCTAATTTGAAGATTGGAAGAAAATGAAGAAATGGCCAAGTCAGGAGGTGTGCGTTCGCACACCTCCCAACCCGTTCGCACACTTACCCGCTCGCACACTCAGTGTTGAAGTGGTGTGCGAGCAAAACAGGAGGAGGCAGTAGCAAATCAAAGAAATATGCATTTTGGCCAAGTGAGGGAGTGTGCGATCGCACACCCTTATACCCGATCGCACACCCACTTCAACTGTGCGACTCAACTGACAAAAATACCCCCGAATGAGTTCTAAAAGCCGTGAAACACGAGGGTACTTCTGGGTTTTCACCAATTTCGACCTAATATCAGATTTTAGTTTCGGGAGCCGTATAAATACTAGTTTGTAACATTGAACAAGGGTTCGCTTAATTTTTTATTAAACATAAACCCTAGATTAGAGTTTTCTTATCAGTCGATTATTGAATTCATCGTTTCTTCATTATTTTGTTATCGATTATCATTAGTTTATTGTCGAACAAGGTACGATTATTATCAATTTCATATTCAGTATTTTCTTCAATCTTAGCATGAATTCTTTAATGATTGTTTTTAGTATTTTTATTATTATGTGTAGCTAAACCCATCGTTGGGGATTATTAATCAAATTATGTCTGTTTAGTTAAATCGGAATTATGGGTTTTTGTTCTTGATATGTTCTTAATTATTGTACTTATTGCCTAGCCTAAATTGATCACTTAGTCTTTGCCAATTGTTCTAATTTTAGCTCGAGAGAGTAAAATTGGAATAGACCAACATAGTTAAGAACGTAGGAGTTAATTGTGCGAGAGTGAATTAACAAATACGTGTTCTTAGGATTCACTTCATAATCATTCAATTAATCAGTAATTAGGTTAATCATTGTGCGAGAGTGAGTAATTAACCTATTATTCATTAGTTTTATGTTTTTGCCTGCAATTGCTCAAGAGAG
This sequence comes from Mercurialis annua, assembly GCF_937616625.2. Lineage (NCBI taxonomy): Eukaryota > Viridiplantae > Streptophyta > Magnoliopsida > Malpighiales > Euphorbiaceae > Mercurialis > Mercurialis annua. Next base: position 46,926,522 of record NC_065570.1, on the reverse strand, counting down.
AATTTTGGGTGCTTCCGATTAGTCCGAACCATATCAGAACAATATAATTCATAACCCAAATTAAATAAACAGCATAACAAAGATTAATAATCCCTGCTTTTCCCATTATAATTAAAACACCGTTTGAATTACAGCTTTAGTTACTTTAAATTACAATTGCTAATTTTTGTCTTTTAATTACACAACAAACAAAACTATCTTTTCGGCTATTCGAATCGAGTTTCCTAACTGGTTGTCTTTAGAAGCTTTCTCTGTGGGTACGATATCCGGACTTCGCAGTCTGTATTACAAGTTGGCATACGTACGCTTGCGTATTTTTACCAACAAGTTTTTGGCGCCGTTGCCGGGGAAAGTTTTCTTTAACAACTAAGTTGAGATTGCTTGGCTTGTTTTAGTCTTTAATTTTTTCGGTTTTACGCGTGTGGTTTGTTGAGTGTGTTGTTTCAGGTTGTCTTCTTCTAGTGTATGCATAATACACGACGCAAAGGACTACCGCTAGAACCGTTTCAGCAGGACCTCACTACCTTTGAGCGCAGTGTCAGGAAATCAACACACTTGACTCAAAGGAATCTTAATATGGCTAACGATGATGATGTTCCTCCTGGATTCATCAATGCGGGTGATAAAAGAGTGATCCCGCAGAATCAGAATGCACAAGGCCAGAATAACAATGGGCAGAGGGCGCCGACTTTGATGGAATTCTTTCAGCCAAATGTGGGCAACACGACTCATGGCTACTTTGCTCATCCGGTGCATACGCCGCACTATGAAATCAAGACGAGTTTCATCCAGCTCTTGGAAGCTCGTTGTCAGTTCTATGGTCTGCCGACTGAAGACCCGAATGCACATCTAGCAAATTTTCTTGAGGTGTGCAGTACTTTCAAGATCAGTAACATGACTGAGGATGAAGTATGGCTGCGCCTATTCCCATTTTCTCTGAGGGACAAGGCGAAGCAATGGATTCATGCTTTACCTAGAGCAGGGGTGAACACTTGGGCAGACTTGGCCAAAGCCTTCATGCACAAATATTTCTCCATGGCAAAGACTGCGAAGTTGACTAGGGATATTATGCTCTATCAGCAACATGATGGAGAGTCAATACATGAAGCTTGGGAGCGTTATAAGGAGATGCAGAGGAAAGTTCCCCATCATCACATCACCAGGGAAAATCTGATCCAGAATTTTTATAATGGGTCCACTGAGTTGGGCAGAAGCGCGATAGATGTAGCTGCAGGCGGATCACTGATGAGGAAGACAACTGATGAAGCATTTGCGTTATTAGATGAGATGGCTATGAATGGGTGTACTTGGCCGAATGAAAGGGCAAGAGTACCGGCGCAGAAAGGAGTTATGGCAGTCACAGCTGATCCGGCTGTAGAGAGTCTGAGAGCGAAGAATGCTGCTTTGCAGGCTCAGGTGGATATTCTTATGAGGCAGACTGCAGGAATGAATATGGGTAATGTGGCTGCAATTCAAAGTAGCTGTGAAGTATGTGGAGATCCTACTCATGTGTCAAGTGAATGCTATGTGATGGGACAGGCTTTTAATGAGCAAGTCAATTTCGTGGGAGGACAGAGACAGGGTAATGACCCATATGCTGCTACTTACAACCCAGGCTGGAGGAATCACCCGAACTTCTCATGGAAGGATAATGGGAGTAATGCCAACAATCAGGCTGGTCCAAGTTTCCAAGGAGGACAGAGGCCACAACATAATCAGGGCAACTTCCAGAATCATGGGAACTTCCAGAACCAAGGGAATTTCCAACATCAGAATGTGAGGCCACCACATCCACCTGGCTTCCAGCAGAGAGAGCAGGGCGAATCTCTCCATAGCAAGTTTGACAAGATGATGGAGATGATGATGAAGAAGGACGCCGAGACGCAGTAGACATTTAAAAATCATGCTGCCACCATCCATAATCTTGAGGTGCAGAATCAGCAAATGGCTAAAGCTCTGCAAAGCAGAAGTCAGGGGGGTTTACCATCCACTACTGAGGAAAACCCCAGAGAGCATCTCAAGGCTATTGAGTTGAGAAGTGGGAAAGCACTGGATGATCCATATGCAGGACGTGCTACAGTTGAGGCGGAAAGGGAACAGTGTGAGGGTGGCGAGCCTGAAAAGGTAGTTGCTAAACCACCTCCACCACCTCCTTTTGTGCCAAAGGTGCCATTCCCACACAGAGTGAAGAAGCCGCAGGACACTTGGAAGTTTCACAAATTTCTTGAAACTTTCAAGAAGCTACAGATTAACATCAGTCTGGCAGACGCATTGAGAGAGATGCCGCACTATGAAAAGTTTCTCAAGGAGATCATCACCAACAAGCGGAGTTGGGATGCAGAGGGACCAGTACCGATGACAGAAAACTGCAGCTCAATCATACTGAGCAGTCTCCCGACCAAGCTTAAGGATCCAGGAAGTTTCACTATCCTTGTACTATCGGTAACATGCAATCTGTTAATTGCCTTTGCGATTTAGGTGCTAGTATTAATTTGATGCCCTTATCCCTTTTTCGTAGTATGTTTGGTGATCAACAGGTACAGGCTACGCCGATGATGTTGCAGCTAGCGGATCACTCTCTGAAAAAGCCACATGGGATTGTGGAGGACGTGCTAGTAAAGGTCAACAAATTCATATTCCCTGTGGATTTTGTTGTCCTCGACTACGCAGCGGACAAGGAGTGCCCGATGATATTGGGGCGACCATTCATGAACACTGGCAGAGCTCTTATCGACGTTCATGATGGCAAGCTGACTCTGAGGATTGGGGATGAGAGCGTTGAGTTCGATATGAGAAAGATCACACGTCATCCCAATTCTGGAGGTGAATGCATGCGGGTAGACATGGTGGATGAGTTAGTGGAAGAACAACTGGCAGAAAACAATGCCATCCTGCAGTCTATGCCGAATGAAAGGGAGGAATACTTAGAGGAACCAGTTCTCGAACCACTGTTGAAGAGCAAGCACATCACTCCTCCCTCCTCTGAGAAACCACCAAAAGTGGAACTCAAGACTTTGCCTGCACACTTACGATATGCCTTCTTGGGAGCTGATGGCACTTTGCCTATTATCATCAGCAACAAGCTCACCAAGAAGCAAGAGCAGAGGGTCATTGATGTAGTCAAGGGACGTATCTTGGCTATTGGGTGGCAGATTTCAGATATCAGAGGGATCAGCCCTTCAGTAGTGATGCATCAGATTCATTTGGAGGATGAGTCTAAGGCATCTGCGCAGAGACAGAGACGGCTGAACCCTAACATGAAAGAGGTGGTTCACAAGGAGATTGTGAAGCTACTTGATGCGGGCATCATCTATCCCATTTCTGATAGTTCATGGGTGAGCCCAATTCAGTGTGTGCCGAAGAAAGGCGGGATGACAGTTGTAGAGAATGAGAAAGGGGAACAGATTTCTACTCGCACGGTTACTGGGTGGCGAGTGTGCATTGACTACAGGAAGCTGAATGCCGAAACTAGGAAGGATCACTTCCCGCTTCCTTTCATTGATCAGATGCTAGAACGAGTGGCCGGACATGCTTTTTACTGTTTTCTGGATGGTTACTCTGGGTACAATCAGATCATTATCTTCCCAGAGGACCAAGAGAAGACTACCTTTACTTGTCCATATGGCACTTTCGCTTACCGCCGCATGCCGTTCGGTCTTTGCAATGCGCCTGCTACGTTTCAGAGGTGCATGACTTCGATCTTTAATGATATGATCGAAGACATCATGGAAGTGTTCATGGACGACTTTTCAGTCTTTGGAGACTCCTTCGAGTGTTGTCTTCGTAATTTAGACCGGGTCCTGCAGAGATGCGAGGAGACGAATCTAGTGCTGAATTGGGAAAAATGCCACTTCATGGTTGAGGAGGGCATTGTTTTGGGGCACAAGATATCCAGAGAGGGTATCGAGGTCGACAGGGCAAAGACAGAGGTGATTGAAAAGCTTCCACCTCCAATCACAGTGAAAGGAGTCCGTGCCTTCCTCGGGCACGCAGGTTTTTATCGCAGGTTCATCAAGGATTTTTCTTCCATAGCGCGTCCTTTGACTACCTTACTTGTCAAGGACGCGCCCTTTTTGTTTACTGATGCCTGTTTAGCTTCTTTTCTCAGATTAAAGGAAGCACTGGTCACTGCCCCAGTCATCTCTAGTCCGGATTGGGATCTGCCCTTTGAGATCATGTGCGATGCGAGCGATCAGGCGCTGGGAAGCATTCTGGGGCAGAGGAAGGACAAGAAGCTGCATGTCATCTATTATGCGAGTCGCACTTTAACAGGAGCTCAGCTGAACTACACTACCACGGAGAAGGAAATGCTAGCGGTAGTGTTTTCACTGGATAAATTTAGGCAGTATCTACTTGGCTCAAAGGTTATCATTTATACTGATCATGCTGCGCTGCGATACCTTTTTGCCAAGCAAGATGCAAAGCCTAGGTTGATTCGGTGGATCTTGCTCCTGCAAGAGTTTGATCTGGAGATCAGAGACAAGAGGGGCACGGAGAATGTGGTAGCAGACCACTTGTCGCGGTTAGAGGTTCCCGAGCCAGTGATAGAAGGCGAAGTCATCAACGAAAGGTTTCCTGATGAGGCTCTCATGCTCATTAAGGAAACGATGAATCCATGGTATGCAGACTTCGCCAACTATCTATCAGCTGACATTATGCCTCCTGACATGAGCAGTCACCAGCGCAAGAAGTTCCTCTCTGATGTTAAGCTTATCTGTGGGATGAACCATATCTATTCCGAGTGTGTGCAGATGAGATGATCCGGAGGTGTGTCGCAGAGGAAGAAATGTTGGCTATTATGACTCAGTGTCATTCTTCAGATTATGGAGGTCACTATGCTTCGGGAAGGACAGCAGCACGGGTACTAGAAAGTGGCTTTTACTGGCCTACATTGTATAGAGATGTGAGAGACTTTGTGCAGCACTGTGACAGATGCCAGCGGACAGGCAATATTTCTAGGCGCGATGAGATGCCTCTCTCTTCCATTCAGGAGGTGGAGATTTTTGACGTCTGGGGTATCGACTTCATGGGACCATTCCCTATGTCTTGTGGCAACCTCTACATCCTGGTTTGTGTCGACTATGTGTCGAAATGGGTGGAAGCAGCTGCTTTACCTACTAATGATGGAAAGGTGGTCATAGCATTCTTGAAGAAGTTGATAAATCGATTTGGGGTACCACGGGCGATCATCAGTGATGGGGGTTCACATTTCTGCAATCGGCACTTTACCGCACTGATGAAGAAATACAACGTTTATCATAGAGTGGCAACCCCATATCACCCCCAGACAAGTGGACAGGTCGAGGTATCCAACAGAGAGTTGAAGCGCATCCTTGAAAAGACAGTCAATGGTTCTCGTAAAGACTGGTCTCAGAAGCTGGGTGATGCGCTATGGGCATATCGAACGGCATTTAAAACGCCAACCAGTATGTCCCCTTACAGACTGGTCTATGGAAAAGCATGTCATTTGCCTCTGGAGCTTGAGCATCACGCATACTGGGCTATTAAGGAGCTTAATTTTGACTCCAGGCTTTCGAAGCAAAAGCGCCTTCTGCAGCTAAACGAGCTTGATGAGTTTCGCTTGTCAGCATATGAGAATGCGAAGTTGTACAAGGAAAAGACCAAGAAATGGCACGATGCTCATATTGTGCCAAAGAAGTTTACAGAAGGCAGTCATGTGCTACTGTATAATTCTCGGCTGCGTCTATTTCCTGGTAAACTGAAGTCGAGATGGAGCGGACCTTTCAAAGTGCGACACGTAGCTGAACATGGTGCAATTGAGCTAGAAAATGCAAGCGGAGAGATTTTCAAAGTCAATGGTCAGCGGTGCAAACCGTACTTAGGTCCATTGACGGATGAAGGACGAGAGTGCTACACTCTCGATGCTCCAAACTGAGTAAGTATCACACGGTCAACGCTAGTGACCTTAACCAAGCGGTATTTGGATTACATTCCAAATCATTTATATTTCTTGCATGTTAGTTTAATTTTATGCCGTAGTTAATTTTAATTTTGTTAGTTCAGACTTTTCTATTTTTATTGAGTCGTTTATTTTGTCATTTCATGTTTATTTTTTAGTGCAGATTGATCCTGGTAGCTGTGTTTGGTGTTGTGCAGGTGTAGGTGAAAACTGCAGTAGTGCTGCAGAAATTCCATAGTGTGCGAACGCACACTTTTAAACCCGTTCGCACACTATGGTGTGACAGTGTGCGAACGCACACTTGTAGACCCGTTCGCACACTGTCATTTAGAGGGGTGCCAGGTCAGCAATCGAGGGAAATAAACGGGTCATATCAGACCCATTTCAGTCTTCAACACCCCAAAATAGAAGAACCCTAATTTCTCACCACCATCGCACCACTCGTCTTCATCTCCCAAGCACCACCGTTCGGCACCACCGTCACGAAAACCACCACCGTTCGGCACTACCCTCGCCGGCGTCCCCACCTCACTGTCACCACAGCCGAAATCATCACCACCGCTGCCGAACAACCATCATCGCCGGCGTTTCTCTCCACGCCACCACGACCACCGCCGCCTCCACAGATAACAGCCACCTCCGTCCAACCTCAATCATGCAGAATCATCACTTGGGTAGCATCTCAAATCAGTAAGTCCTCTAATCCAGTGAATTCAGTTGATTGCAATAGCAACTATGCCTAGGGTTCAGATTGGTAATTCATCTAGATCAGCGGATTTGTCGAGTGATGATGATGAGCGGGTAAATTTTAAGGATAATTATGAGTGCCCTTTTGACATTTGGTCTGAGGAAGAGGGTGAGTTGTATCAGTGTGTGGCGAAACGAAAGATTATTCCGGCTAGGGCATTTGATTTTGAAGTGTTAGATTCTCTCGGGTTAGATGAAGCGATCAGAGAACATCTCGATCAGTGGGGATTAGACACTGTCGCAGATTTCAGTCATGATTTTATTCCTGAGATTGCAGTGGAGTTTTTCACTACAGTGCATCAGCCAGAACCAGGTGTAGGGTCTCTGTCATTTCGACTCAAGGGTCAGGAGTATTCCCTCACTGTGGCCGAGATTAAGCGCCTATTTGAGACACAGAGAAGGGGTCTGCGTGAGATACCAGCTCAATTTGATGAAGATGCCATCTGGGCAGACCTGAGTGGGCAGAAGAAGTTCAATACAAGAACAGCAAAGACTAAAGCGATCAAGGATCCAGCTATTTATCTGATGCACAAATGGTATGCTGAGACCATTTGCGGGCGGTTGGAATCTAACAAAGTGGTTAGGGGTGATCTTTTTGTGCTGAATAGCTTACTTCATCCTGAGGCACCTGCGATAGACATGGGATCTCGCATTTTCTCGATGTTGCTTGATATGAACAGCAGGAAAGGGAAAGAACGGTGTTTGGGAATGGGTAACATTGTCCGAGCCATTGCTATTGAAGTCGAAGCATATACAGAGGACGAGTGCAAGGCGCTCGATAAAATCGCACCTGTATGGTTCAACAAGAAGCATTTGAAGGCCACAGCATTGCTTGACAAGAACGGCAAGCTTCAGGAGGTAGATGAGAGAGGTACTGCGACAGTGCGACGTCTGGGGTTAGCGCACAGACAGGCTTATGATCATCCTGGAGCTGCCAGAGATCAGACTATTCGAGAGGAGGAGTTGGAGGCACGGGCTACTGGGGTGCCTCGAGAGGTACCGGTACAGCCACAGAGTGAGGTCGAATGGCGACTGCAGATGGAGCACAGACAGCTTGAGGTGGAGTCCAGAGTGAGGAGAATGCATGAAGAGCAGCGCGAGCATTTCCGCATGCAGAGGGTACATATGCGTGCCACGCACCCGGAGGGCGACTATCCATCGCCAGCCTACTCACCACCACCGCCGGAGGACATCTAGAGTTTTTCTTTTTATCCCTTTCACTTTATTTTCCGCTTTTCATGCTTTATTTAATTTTGATTGCATTGGGGACAATGCATGTTTTAGTGTGAGGGAGGGGAGAAAACTCTTGGTTTTTCTTTATGTTTATGTTTTTATTTCTTTTTATGTCAGTAGTTTGTTTTAGGATTTCCCTTGTTTTTGTTATGTCTATGTATTGATATGGTGAACCCGTGGGGTGTATGTTTGTTATTCTGATAGTACAGACATGTTCAGGCTTACTTTGTTTTTTGGTCCTTGTTATTATTGCTGCAGTAATGTCATGTCAGAATTTTTGAAATAATTGTGTTGTTTTTCTCCCTTTGCAATGAGTTGGTTAATTGTGTTTTTGTTGTTAAACAATGGAATGTGAAAAATTTTTAAATAACAAAGCCTTTAGCTAACATGACTTAACAGGACTGGGATGAAATTTTGTATTCTGAAAAGCTCGATTTTCTTTTAATCATTGGAAATTTTGACATGAAAATCTTGACAGGAACAATATTCTGAAAAACAAAAATTTTGAGCAATTTGAACAAGTTTGTATTTGTAACAAATCACCTAGTGTTGACCCCAATTTGTGAGAGGTTTTGAGCCGTATCGAGCATACTATTATTTTTATGTCTCATTTGTTGTGGTGTGAGTCAATGCATGTTAATTCTCTAGAATTTGCCATGTGTCCGTAGTAAAATTGCATGATTGGTTGAATAAATTGAAAATGATAAATGGCACCTAGGATTACCCATTTCTTTAGACCATTTTAAACAGCCTACCCAATTTCCCCTAGATAACCCAAGTTGAGCCTTAGCCTTATTTTTGTTGTTACACCTATGTTTACACATTTGCCTTTTCTCATTTACCTCTTTCTAACCATTGACTTGACAAATTGAATAAGTGTTAAAGAAACTAGTGTGAGGATGGTAAACATCCTAAGCTTGTGTTTGTAGTTGATTATCTCTTGTACTAAATATGCAGTATGCCTCGAAAAAGTTCAGAAAAAGAAAGTGAATCAAAGTTCAAAAAAAAAAAAAAAAAAAAAAAAAGGTGGAGAAAAAAATAAAAATGGTATCAGAGAAAGAAAGAAAGAAAAAGAAAAATAATTGTGAACTAAGGCATGAAAAGTAAAGAAAAAGAGATTAAAAGTTTGTTCGAGCTTGAAACTTTAAATGTTTGTTCCTTGTAATATTTGTTTAGTTTGTCAAGTCACATTACCCATGTTTGTTTATCCGTATCACACCTTAACCTAATCCCCGTTACAACCCATGAAAAGTCCATTTTGATTCTTTTTATTTGATTTAATTAGTAGTGGAATTGTGGACTATTGGCAAACTTATGGTAGAATTGCATGTTTTGGCATGAGAGTTTCAGTGATTACCCTTAAACACTTGTGTGCGAGAGAATACCTAGTGAGGAGTACTTGGTGATTTTACTATACAAATTTGCGATGTTGCTCAATTGCTTGAAGTTTCTTGACCATTGTTTTTGTCCTGCATGGACTGTCAGTTTGACCAATGTGATTTTGAAACCGTGTTTGAAGGTATTCATCAAAGTAATCTCGGTGCGGGTAAATCATGTGTAGAAATTGTCTTGGTTGTTTGATGTTTTTCACATTGTTGTTGCTTGGTTCAAAAACATATCTTGATTGGTTCATTGTTTAGGGAGGATTGACACACTTTGATTTCTTTAACTCTGACAAATGATGACATTTGACACTGTAGCATGATTCTGTATTTGCTTGAGGACAAGCAAAAGGTAAGTGTGAGGATGTTTGATGGGAGTAGAAATACTCCTATTTATAGGTTGTTTTCGGAGTCATTATTTGCATTTTAGTTGTCGTTTTTTAAGTTATGAGTGGCTTATTATCATTTTGAGAGTTTCAGGAGAAAAATGCAAATATGGCGACTTTTGGAGCATTTTTGGTGTTTTCTAGAAGTTCCGGGGTCAAAGAGTGCGAACAAGCGATATGCGGAATCAAAGGATGTCATTTTGGGGCCAAGTTAGGAGCAACCCGCTCGCACACTTGATGACAAACCAGTGTGCGAGCTAAATGGAGGATACAGGAGCTAATTTGAAGATTGGAAGAAAATGAAGAAATGGCCAAGTCAGGAGGTGTGCGTTCGCACACCTCCCAACCCGTTCGCACACTTACCCGCTCGCACACTCAGTGTTGAAGTGGTGTGCGAGCAAAACAGGAGGAGGCAGTAGCAAATCAAAGAAATATGCATTTTGGCCAAGTGAGGGAGTGTGCGATCGCACACCCTTATACCCGATCGCACACCCACTTCAACTGTGCGACTCAACTGACAAAAATACCCCCGAATGAGTTCTAAAAGCCGTGAAACACGAGGGTACTTCTGGGTTTTCACCAATTTCGACCTAATATCAGATTTTAGTTTCGGGAGCCGTATAAATACTAGTTTGTAACATTGAACAAGGGTTCGCTTAATTTTTTATTAAACATAAACCCTAGATTAGAGTTTTCTTATCAGTCGATTATTGAATTCATCGTTTCTTCATTATTTTGTTATCGATTATCATTAGTTTATTGTCGAACAAGGTACGATTATTATCAATTTCATATTCAGTATTTTCTTCAATCTTAGCATGAATTCTTTAATGATTGTTTTTAGTATTTTTATTATTATGTGTAGCTAAACCCATCGTTGGGGATTATTAATCAAATTATGTCTGTTTAGTTAAATCGGAATTATGGGTTTTTGTTCTTGATATGTTCTTAATTATTGTACTTAATGCCTAGCCTAAATTGATCACTTAGTCTTTGCCAATTGTTCTAATTTTAGCTCGAGAGAGTAAAATTGGAATAGACCAACATAGTTAAGAACGTAGGAGTTAATTGTGCGAGAGTGAATTAACAAATACGTGTTCTTAGGATTCACTTCATAATCATTCAATTAATCAGTAATTAGGTTAATCATTGTGCGAGAGTGAGTAATTAACCTATTATTCATTAGTTTTATGTTTTTGCCTGCAATTGCTCGAGAGAGAATTTTGGGTGCTTCCGATTAGTCCGAACCATATCAGAACAATATAATTCATAACCCAAATTAAATAAACAGCATAACAAAGATTAATAATCCCTGCTTTTCCCATTATAATTAAAACACCGTTTGAATTACAGCTTTAGTTACTTTAAATTACAATTGCTAATTTTTGTCTTTTAATTACACAACAAACAAAACTATCTTTTCGGCTATTCGAATCGAGTTTCCTAACTGGTTGTCTTTAGAAGCTTTCTCTGTGGGTACGATATCCGGACTTCGCAGTCTGTATTACAAGTTGGCATACGTACGCTTGCGTATTTTTACCAACACATACCGATAAACCCAGAGTGGACGGGAACAAATCCTCGTCATATATTTATACCAGCGTAAGCAAGACTTTAGTCTGCCGTTTCCCAGAGTACTTACCGGTGCACACAGTCTCGATACAAGCCTATCGAGTAGCTCGTTTCAATCCAGATCCATAATCCGTAAAAACAGTTTACAAACATTTATAATATTAAAATATGATGCGGTACTTAATAAAGCGATAAATAGCACTACAAACTCACTGCTTGCTTATCCACGTGATCTTGGCAAACAGCTAACCCTGCGTAGACTCCGAAGCACGAGCAGTCGACGGGTCTAAAATAAATCATACGTTAAAATCGCTCCAACCCCTAACTCTAAGAATACTAGACACCACGTAGGACTAGCACAAATAATAAGGCATATAAGTCATAGAGAAACACAGTCTCGAATAAATTATAATGCCGTAAATAAATCAAGCCTATTGAGTTCATATTTAAAAATTATCCGAAAATATTAATTAAATAATATTTAATTAATAAATAAAATCATTTCCTCAAATAGTGGGGTAGCCGAGTTTCTTAAAACTACCAAGCTATTCCCACATGTCGGGCGACCCAAGTCTAACTCGATCCAACCATAAAACCAGAGTTATAAACCACAATTTATAATTTAATATCTAATAAAATATTAATCGATATTAAAATAGAACTCAATAGCTTAAAACACAAGTAACCTATAGTTACCGATAATTTATTTAACAAAAATAAATTAAGAAAATAATTAAAAGCTAACGTAAATTAGCCAAATTGGTACATCTAGCCAATATTTTTAAAATAATAATAATTACCTGAATAATTATATAATTATAGGAAAATAATATAAAAATCGTTCTCCGGTTATAATTATAAAAATAATTTAAATTAAAATCGCAACTAACTTAATTTTCATATTAAAATAATAATAAGAACAATTAGTAATTCAGAAATCACAACGATAATCGAAGGTTCGTTTTTAAATTGGAATTTAATCAAATCAAAACCTTTTATTAATATAGATAAAACAACCAATGAAAATAAAGAAACCAATACCCATACAATTCCATGCAATAATAAGATATCCAACACATTTTGAAAAGCAATTCATCACGCCAACAGTAACTAAAAAAAAGGCCATTATTAATCATGGAATAAACTTCAACCATAATTCAAGAAGATGAACAGTTATAAGCCTTAATTGTCACGACCCAAAATATTGAGCCGCAACCGGCGCTAGGGAACGGGAGTGGTAGCTCCGGAACCCGTAGCAAGCCTTAAACCACAATTAATTTTTCGCACATAATAAACAAATAATAACAAACAACGGAAGCAAATATACATATTTAACATGTAACTAAATATATACACTAACTGTTTCAAAACCTCGCGGGCTCTAGTTATTGTACCCTGTACGAACTGGCCTCGCGGTACTATATACATCAGTTAGTATCTCAAATATTTCACCGGCATCTGGGGCCGTAGATTATATACAACGTACGTAGCCTATCAAAAACATATAAACAAAGACAGCAGTTGATATATACAATCAAAATAAACTGCTGACTAGGTTACTATTCTGTTGACACAGGACCACTACTGCAGCATTAACAGAAGTCATAAACTAACATATACAAATGACTTCTGCATTCCAAAATTGGCCTCTAGCTAAGTCCACAAGCTAAGCACCTGAAAGACATCAAAGGTGAGGGGTCAGTATTTGGGGAAATACTGAGTGAGTTGACATTTACTAACAGTATTAATATAAAAACATAGCATCGCATCTCAAGAAAATATTAATATAAAACATATAAACATGTATTTGATCCGTACGAAACTAATATCCTAGCATGCGACACATCTCTCGAATAATCATATATCATTCAACCTAATCGTAAATATCAATTGCGAGTCCAACTCGCTGGTGGCCCAGCCACTAGATACGGGGACTTCCAGGCTACACCGTAGCCGAGTTCACTCTGCGTATCTAAATCATATACCCAATCGTAAATATCATATTCATCAACAGCTCCCAGTTGTGTCAAGTCATTTCTCAATGCAAACATACTAGACTGACTCGATACTGGTGATCACACAGCCTATTGACACCCAATAGGTAGCTAGTTTCTTCGGATCGCATACTAGTTCTCGCATATAGAAATTAAATAAACATATAACATCCAACCAAATATATATAATGCGATGCGTGAAAACAATGTATATAATTTCATAAAATAATTTCAATATATATAATACATGAAAGTAAAAGTGCAACTCACAGTGACCGTAAACCAAGAAATGATATGATCGATCTGATGGTATGCCCTCGCTAGTCCGCTTCTACTGACTCCACTATTCGCTGACACGTCTGGTAAATTGTTTATGATTAGACGTGCACTTCATACTTTAATACGTATAACACTTTTAAGTTGTAGGATTTAGTTTTATTTTTAACTTTATTTATGATCGCATTCTTCTTTTATCATAGTTGCGATATCTCGAACTCTGTTTCTCGTATTCGAGAAACGTATAATATCCTTGACATTTTTCATTATCATAGCTCACGTAAAACGTCGAGCTAGAACTTTATTTTACAATTTATCGGGGTCCTTAATCGTTTTTAGGGTCTAATATTCCAAAAATATTAAAATCTCATTCAGTTAGGGCTAAAAACTCAATTAGGTCCCTGCGGACCCGCTGTGTGCGCTCGCACACTTCAGTGTGCGTCCGCACACTTGTTCAAGTGTGCGTTCGCACACTTCGGTGTGCGATCGCACACCGAGTGCAGTTCACGCACAGCCCCGGAAACGTCGTTTCCGGGCTTCCCGTCGTGCTATCTCTTGCCATACACATCAACCACTTCGTTTCCGATAAAACCCGTAACTTTGTTTCTCCAAAAACACTAAAGTCGAGTTTAAATCGATAATTCCAATTCCTAAACTAAAACAGCCAATAACTTGCTTTTAGCACCAAAAATCCGAAACTTTACCTTGAAATGAAGCTCAAGATCAGTAGAGGATTGAATTCCGAAGAGATTGCCGCAAAAATCACGTGAATCGGACGTCGTACGGAGAAACGGCGGCGAAACGACGGAAATCGGCGATAGCTTCTGTCTTCTCTCGATCCTTCTCTGATCTTCATTTCATATTTCCTTAATTATATATGATTTGGCTAAAAGCTCATTTGTGTCCTTGTTCTTTTTGTTTCTTATCACTTATCTTTAAAACTTTTCTTTCTTACGATTTAGTCCATAGCTAAATCGTTAAACTCTTTTATTACGACTTATACGTATTATTTATATCCGATAAATAATACAAAACTTAATATTAACATTTTCCCGTCAAATCTACAAATTTCCATTTTCGACACAAAGTGGCTAAATTACCACTTTGGTCCCTGTACTTTATTTTGAAATTTTCTTAACATTTTTCCTTTTAATTCCAATTCTAACTTTAGAATAAAAATATAACTTTGATTTCCGCATAACTAATTTCCCAAAACCGACCTACTTGAAACTTATTTACTTTATTTTTTTCAAAAATTCTTCTAATATTGCCACTCTGACGAATCAAAATTGGACACGTGGTCCAATTAGCTAATTAGTTATTTTGGGGTATTACATTCTTCCCCCCTTATAAAAATTCGTCCTCGAATTTTCATAAATCTTGTTGGGATCTTAACTTATCCTTACAGTTTCCTTGACGTCCATTAATACGTTTTGATCACAACTTTTCCTTTTACTTAATTCTTAGTTTTCCATGCACAGCTATAACTTCATACTTGTTGCTAATCGATTGTCTATTCAACTCTTAATAGTTGTTTGCTGTTACATCGTTGAGAATCCTCTTACTGGTACCTTCGTCTCGTCTGTTATCTCTTCTGAGATAGAATGGTCCTTGGATGTATTCTTGATATCGCAGTCCTTGTGTCATTGCTACTTGGTTGTCATCATTTCCTTCTTAGTAGCAACTGGTTGCTTCTAGTCTTCTTTATACGTGAATGATCACGACGTGTTAATTTCATCTTAATGATGTACTTACCTTAGGCATATTCCTATAAATATTTTCTCTTATAATCATAACTTGTAGTTATGATCGTTATTATCATATGTAATTATCACTTTCCTTTCTTACTGGTTCTTGTCATTTCCTACTCCTTTCTTTCATTGTCTGACACTTCGCCCTTTATCAATCAATTTTCTTCAATTTACTTTACGTCTAACACATTTACTGTCTTTTAACATCGTTAAGCCTATTACATCCTTTACTACCTTTGATTTCTCCTTCCTTTGCATTTCTGATCTATCGTCGTTTCTTATTTCTTTCCACCGTTATCTGATATCTCATTCCTGATTAACTAATCTCTTTCAACTTGTACCCTGTCTAGCACAGTTACCGTCTCTTAACATAGCTAAACTTGATACACCCTTCATTATCTTCCACTTCTTATTCTTTTGCTTCTTTAAGCTATCGTAAACTTTACGTCGTTCTATTGGTCGTGATCCTTTGTTCTTTACCATTATCTTAGACACGTAATTCACGTTACTTCTGATCGTATGGCTTGTATAGTCTCCCTTATGCACTAATATTACTCATATTCTTATCCCCTTCACTTTCACCTAATTGCTCTTTGAAGGTTTACCTTGAATCTCTTATTGACTTTTCATTCAATGATGTTTTTCCTTTACGTCACAGTTCCTTATTCAAGATGACCTCATAAAATTCTACATGCTTCTTTAGCATTTAACTATTTCGAGAACTTTTCTCGTTAATCAGCTTTCGCTTATCTTCTTTCTTATCTTTAACCTTTAACTAACTTCATCTTTAACTTTCATCCTTAACAGATTCATTAGATCCTTAATAACTTATTTATTTTCTTAATCGTCATTCTTTCTTATTGTATAATCAGCTTTCTTTCTATTTTACACTTCTGCTTCATACTGTCAATTCTTTATTTTCACTTTTTACAATACAATCTTAATACTGATTGTAATCGTTCCTTAACTTTTATATTGTACTTACTTTGTAATTCCCAAAGTCAGGGAACAATTTCAATTCACTGTCATCCTATACGCTTTTTGCTTCCTTAGCACTTATATCTTGATTCTAATTGTCTTTGAATAACTTTATCTCTTTGTACTAGTATCGACTCTTGTCTTGTCTTTTACTTGTTATATTTGTTACGTCTTTCCTTCGTTTATAGCAGTTCTATTGCTGCTACTCTATTCTGACAATCCTTATGACGTATTTCTAGAACTTTCACTTCTCTAGTCATCTTACTAAATTTTTGAGGGTATTTGAATTTTACCCTTACACTTTTCTTCATATCATCCACCATTCTTACATTTACTGATACGTATGTCTATACGTGTACCTTTCTCCTTTCTGTTAACGCAACTTATAATTCTTAGTACTGATATTAGTAACTTTACTTAATATCAGTCATATAGCATCATCATCTCTTTCGATCTATCAAGTTTTAAGCTTCCATGTCTTACAACATCATCTCCTTTGTCATTTCATCCTTTATTCTGTTATAAGGATAAATTCTGTATCCTTAAACATTGCCAGTGCATCGCAGCTTATCTGCGTATGCTTCCCGATGGTCACTCCTTATCTCCCTTAGGCTAACTGCAATAATTGTTAACATGGCTTTATTCTTTTATTGGAGTTTCTTTCACAATTTTATTCTTATTTAATAAGAATCTTTTATTCTTTGTCGCAGGGCTTTATATCCGAGTTTACTTACTGAATAATACGATTTTAAAACTTCTTTTGGCTGCGCAGCTCTTTCTAAACCACTTTTCATAAATCATTTAAAATCATTAGTACAATTGTTGCTCAGAGTGATGACATCTCTCATCACCAAGGAGTTGCTCAAAATCGCATTTTCTTTATCATTGTAAAGATATGATGCATGATCTACATTTTGAAAATCAGTTTCTTATGCATTCCTATCGTGATTATGCAATGTTATATGCGATGTCTGAGCACAACTGTACTTTGAAAAATCATAAAAACTTTCAAAATTTTCATAAAATCGTAAGCCTTACTCTAGATTATAAGCTCTGCGATTATTAACGGCTTTCTTTATACTTATTGGGTATAATTCAAATTTTTATATTGCTGTCAAATTTTTGTATTGCTGTCATTAACAGACTGTTCTTCTGTTACATTTCTTCTCTATCCATATCTCCGACAACTCAATTTAATTCAAAATTTTCTACTGATATAATCACCACATCCACTTCTGCAACACTCTAAACTACGTCATATACAGACGTAGATACCAATATTTCACATCGACTTCCTATAGGTTCTCACTTTCTGAGGTATTATCCTAAAGGCAATACCTATTACTGATATTCTACTATGCAATGCAGCAATTATATAAGCACAATAATGCAAACACATAAACACAATTACTTAAAGCACGTAAATCACTAATACCTGGAGGTGCCTGGTGTGGAATGTTAGGTTCCCTAATAACTACGCCAGTATGTCGGCCCCTAACTGTTCTACCTGAGTTTCGTCCACCTCTTTGTACAAAATAAGGGTTGGTTGTAGTTCTGGAGGACGTACTGACGTAATCCGGGTGGTACTCACGTCTAAAGTAATAAGGTCGTATTGGATCACCCGACCACTCATGCTCTGTTTCAATCCTACGGGCCATTGTAGTAAGCGTGCTGAAATGTTCGTCCACATGCTCATACAGCTCATCAAACTGAGGTCCTAAACCTCTGACATATCTGCGATTAATGGTTCTATTGCTTTCGTTCAGATTAGGGACTCCCTCTGCCATTCGCAGAAAATCAGTAGAGTACGCTCCTACAGTTAACATCCCTCTAGAAAAGGAACGCATCTGCCTCCTAACCTGATTCAGGGCTATCTGCGCCTGACCGTTAGCTATGTCCGCGTCTTCCCTCAAATTGCGGTACCTCCGCACACTTGACCAGAAATAGTCACCTCTGTATTCCTCAACATCTAACTCATCTAACTCCTCTTCTTCATACTCTTCTTCCTGAGGATTTTCCTCTTCTGCTTCTTCCTCTAATTCTTCTTCTGGATCCTCCTCAGGATCCTCCTCAGGATCCTCCTCAGGGTCTTCTTCAGGATCTTCTTTCGGATCTTCCTCCGGTTCCTCTTCCTCTCCTTCACTGTACTCTATCTCCGGTGAATGCATTCTAACTCGGTTTCTAGAAGAACTACCTATTTCCGATACAGACATATAGCCATTTTGACATATCTCTGGCGATGCTCCATGATTTGCGTGGAATCCATTCTGATGGACCCCAGATGGTTCGCCCACTTCATTATGAAACCCGTTTTGAAATATAGGAGGCGCTTCCTCCCGTTCTTCCGCAGCATGCGACTGAGCTCCGTTTTGCCCAGACATGCTGAAAAGAAACAATTTCGAGCGTAAGCGACCATCTGAGCCCATTTCACACGCAATTCCAAAATCAGCTTATATAATGCTGTAAACATTTAGCATTTAATCCAACTGCACATAATTCGCAAGCAGATAATCACTTAACAATTTCAGCGCGAGTAGCAAATACTTAACCCTCTCAATTATTCATAATTTGCAAACATGTAACCACCTTCTATATCTTAACATAAGAAACAATTATTTAGTCGACCATATGAACAGATACTATTCACTTACTAACTTAATAATCCTGGTTCGCGCACGTAATGCCATGTACTACTAATGCACACATAACACAATTACAGACAACCACGGTCTGACTCTTGCTGCAGTAGTTCCTAGGTATACTTACTGACAAATACTCCCAGTCAACAAGCAATCAGACAACTCTAGCAGTGGTAACTGGACCAAACTGCTCTCAAACAAACATTAAAACAACTTGCAGTGGTAACTGGACCAAACTGCTCTGATACCAACATTGTCACGACCCAAAATATTGAGCCGCAACCGGCGCTAGGGAACGGGAGTGGTAGCTCCGGAACCCGTAGCAAGCCTTAAACCACAATTAATTTTTCGCACATAATAAACAAATAATAACAAACAACGGAAGCAAATATACATATTTAACATGTAACTAAATATATACACTAACTGTTTCAAAACCTCGCGGGCTCTAGTTATTGTACCCTGTACGAACTGGCCTCGCGGTACTATATACATCAGTTAGTATCTCAAATATTTCACCGGCATCTGGGGCCGTAGATTATATACAACGTACGTAGCCTATCAAAAACATATAAACAAAGACAGCAGTTGATATATACAATCAAAATAAACTGCTGACTAGGTTACTATTCTGTTGACACAGGACCACTACTGCAGCATTAACAGAAGTCATAAACTAACATATACAAATGACTTCTGCATTCCAAAATTGGCCTCTAGCTAAGTCCACAAGCTAAGCACCTGAAAGACATCAAAGGTGAGGGGTCAGTATTTGGGGAATTACTGAGTGAGTTGACATTTACTAACAGTATTAATATAAAAACATAGCATCGCATCTCAAGAAAATATTAATATAAAACATATAAACATGTATTTGATCCATACGAAACTAATATCCTAGCATGCGACACATCTCTCGAATAATCATATATCATTCAACCCAATCGTAAATATCAATTGCGAGTCCAACTCGCTGGTGGCCCAGCCACTAGATACGGGGACTTCCAGGCTACACCGTAGCCGAGTTCACTCTGCGTATCTAAATCATATACCCAATCGTAAATATCATATTCATCAACAGCTCCCAGCTGTGTCAAGTCATTTCTCAATGCAAACATACTAGACTGACTCGATACTGGTGATCACACAGCCTATTGACACCCAATAGGTAGCTAGTTTCTTCGGATCGCATACTAGTTCTCGCATATAGAAATTAAATAAACATATAACATCCAACCAAATATATATAATGCGATGCGTGAAAACAATGTATATAATTTCATAAAATAATTTCAATATATATAATACATGAAAGTAAAAGTGCAACTCACAGTGACCGCAAACCAAGAAATGATATGATCGATCTGATGGTATGCCCTCGCTAGTCCGCTTCTACTGACTCCACTATTCGCTGACACGTCTGGTAAATTGTTTATGATTAGACGTGCACTTCATACTTTAATACGTATAACACTTTTAAGTTGTAGGATTTAGTTTTATTTTTAACTTTATTTATGATCGCATTCTTCTTTTATCATAGTTGCGATATCTCGAACTCTGTTTCTCGTATTCGAGAAACGTATAATATCCTTGACATTTTTCATTATCATAGCTCACGTAAAACGTCGAGCTAGAACTTTATTTTACAATTTATCGGGGTCCTTAATCGTTTTTAGGGTCTAATATTCCAAAAATATTAAAATCTCATTCAGTTAGGGCTAAAAACTCAATTAGGTCCCTGCGGACCCGCTGTGTGCGCTCGCACACTTCAGTGTGCGTCCGCACACTTGGGAGTGTGCGTTCGCACACCACAAGTGTGCGTTCGCACACTTGTTCAAGTGTGCGTACGCACACTGCAAGTGTGCGTTCGCACACTTCGGTGTGCGATCGCACACCGAGTGCAGTTCACGCACAGCCCCGGAAACGTCGTTTCCGGGCTTCCCGTTGTGCTATCTCTTGCCATACACATCAACCACTTCGTTTCCGATAAAACCCGTAACTTTGTTTCTCCAAAAACACTAAAGTCGAGTTTAAATCGATAATTCCAATTCCTAAACTAAAACAGCCTATAACTTGCTTTTAGCACCAAAAATCCGAAACTTTACCTCAAAATGAAGCTCAAGATCAGTAGAGGATTGAATTCCGAAGAGATTGCCGCGAAAATCACGTGAATCGGACGTCGTACGGAGAAACGGCGGCGAAACGACGGAAATCGGCGATAGCTTCTGTCTTCTCTCGATCCTTCTCTGATCTTCATTTCATATTTCCTTAATTATATATGATTTGGCTAAAATCTCATTTGTGTCCTTGTTCTTTTTGTTTCTTATCACTTATCTTTAAAACTTTTCTTTCTTACGATTTAGTCCATAGCTAAATCGTTAAACTCTTTTATTACGACTTATACGTATTATTTATATCCGATAAATAATACAAAACTTAATATTAACATTTTCCCGTCAAATCTACAAATTTCCATTTTCGACACAAAGTGGCTAAATTACCACTTTGGTCCCTGTACTTTATTTTGAAATTTTCTTAACATTTTTCCTTTTAATTCCAATTCTAACTTTAGAATAAAAATATAACTTTGATTTCCGCATAACTAATTTCCCAAAACCGACCTACTTGAAACTTATTTACTTTATTTTTTTCAAAAATTCTTCTAATATTGCCACTCTGACGAATCAAAATTGGACACGTGGTCCAATTAGCTAATTAGTTATTTTGGGGTATTACAATCAAGCATGAGGTTTGGCCAAAGGAGAAGGCATGAACAACCATATCAATAATGAACCAAAACCAACGTGAATAGCTCAGTCCACATCAAATTGACAGTAAGCATAAACAATATTCAACCTTCATTTTTTTACGAAAATCTCCATTAATATCAAATCAACAAAAGAGAATGATTAAATATCTATGAAAATAAACAATTTCTGCACATTGGTTCTAAACGAAGAAAATGAGCCCAACAACGTGAACAATGGAAATAATCATAACCTAAACAAACAAAACAAAAAGAACAGTAATCCAATACTAACACTTGAGATTATGATCTCCAATACACTTGAACAATATCGGAAACCATGGCTAAGGGATCGACAACAATAACATAAGAAGTCACAGTCCATATTTAATAAAATGACGAACCGAACGGCGCTTAAAACGGAAAGATTTACGTACCGTTTAACGATTTCAAAGTCTAGAATCGAAGAGGACTGTGTCTAGCACAACTGAGACGAGACAGATCCCAATTTGATGCTATGAACAATGAGAACGAGCTAAGAAACGGAACGTGACGATATTGAACGAAACAAAGAAAAGGGACGTGATAAACTTACCAAACTTCAAGCAATGAGAGGAATGGATAGTGTGATGTTTCAAAGAGTTTTATCTGGATAGGTCGGCTAGGTTTTAATGATTGTGAGAAAAGGGATTAGGGTTTGTTAATATGTTATATATATGAAGAATGAAAACAAACGTTTAAACACTTGCAGCAAATTGATAAGGTTCCAAAAGAAACATTGTAAAGAAAAACAATGCATGGGCCATGCTAATCAAGGCCCATGTAAAAAGAAAGCAAAATTAACCATAAAGATATAATGCATGGGTCACGCCAATTAAGGCCCATACAAGAAGAACTAAATTTTGGGGTCTAAGCGAACCACGACCAAATCACAAAAATAAAAAGGACCCGATAAAAACCGGAAACCCAATGATAAAATAAATAAAAATTTATGGGGTATTACAGGCCATTACCATTTTCCACGACATGATCCACAAGGAGGTCGAAGTCTACGTTGACGACATGATGCTAAAATCAGACACGGAGGAGAGCCACTGGGAAGTCATCGACAAATTTATAGCAAGAGCCATATGCAATAACTTAAGGCTCAATCCCAAGAAATGCATTTTCGGGTTGACCGTAGGGAAACTGCTTAGGCACATAGTTGAAAAGCACGAAATCAAGATCGACCCTGACAAAGTGAAGGCCATCCGCGAAATTCCAGTGCCCAAGACCGAGACGAAAGAGAGAGGGTTCTGTAATAACCCGAAATTTTAAAGGATAAAATATTGCCACGTGTCTAATATTTTATTAGACGGGAGTAGGTATATTAAATTTAAAGATAAATTTAATTTATAAGCGTCCCTAAAAGTATATTGTGGCAATAGGATTTCAAATTTAAATTTTTAGAAATTTAAATTTGGATATTTATATAATTAACAGGGATAATATAAACTTATGAATTGGGTGCATAATAATTCATAAGTTCCGTGCGAATATTTTTGGTGTCAATATTCTCGGAATAATTTAAAAAGGTTGTCGTGAAAATTTGATAAAATTTGGGAGTAGAAATTTTATCAAGCGCGGACAATATTGGCCTAATAAATCGAAAATAATTTATTAAAAATAAAATATAAGTCGGATGAGAATAAAAATATAATTTTTATTCTTTTTATATTTTATTAGATTTTTAGGTAAATTTTCACGAAATTCGAAAGTCGTTTTCGTTTGAGCTACGGACGACTAGTTAAAAGATTGGTTTAAAGTGCATGATTGAACTAGTACTAAACTGCACTTTAACCATTTTCATATATACAACATTTATGATGAGAATTAGGTACAAAAACCTATTTTTCTCATTTAAGAGAAGGAAATGGAGGCGCAGCTCTCAACAGTGCGACGAAACTTAGGTTTCGATTTCGATCCGTCCGTTTCTCGATTCTAACTCCGTTTCTTCGACGATTACTCAAGTAATCGAGGTATTAATCCCGTATTAAACGTTTATTTTGATATATTTCGATATATTTCGAATATATATTCGTTTATAAACGGTTACCGTATCGAATCGAACGTATACCTATTATTTTTACGTTTCGAATGTGAATTTGGATATATTGGATTGTGTATACGTGTTAGGAGCGGAAAAATGAGGTTGTAACACGTCGGAATGCCCCGGGAATCGAGTTTCCCCGGGGCTGTGCACGTTGGTGCACGGACGTGCACATATGGTGCACGAACGTGCACCAATCTGGAGGTGCACGAACGTGCACCATCTAGGGTGCACGACCGTGCACAATGGTGCACGATCGCGCACTAGCCAGGGGTGCACGAACGTGCACCCAAGGTGCACAGATGTGCACCAGGCTGACGCCAAAGGGGCAGATTCTTTTGGGGCTTTTTGCTCTATTCGTTTGACGTGATTTCGTCGAACTAAAAGTGTTTAAAAACGATATTTGTTTTTAAATTAAAATGAAAAGAGATTTAAAGTTAAATCTAAATACTTTTAAAATGATATTTTAAAAGTAAATTTAAATATTTAAAAAGGACTTTAAAAGAGTTAAAGTCGATGTTTAACCGGTTTAAAAAAATTAGCAAACAATGTTGCTAAATAATTAGTATACGACTGTGAATTGTTTTGACAATCAAGTCGATACTATTAAATGATTTAATTGGGTATTGTTATACCTAAAAGGACTTCTAGAGTGAAGTCTAAATGTTTTCTTGAGATGAAAACAATTTAAATAATTTTTAAAAGAACAAGAAAATAAGTGTTAAGTGTTATATGTTTGTATGATTTGTCTGGACCTAGGTTTCAGGACCTAGATGTTTATACCAGAAATAGATATTGATGTGCTGTCTTGTGTATTTTGTATGTTTGATCCGACTAGCTGTCCAGCAGTCAGACCAGGACTCCAGGGAGTCTATCACACATACGACGGTGGTAAGTAGTAACTTAGCAGTACTGTGAGTTTACGTGTTACTTTTGAATATCAGTATTCAAATGTTTTAAATCCATAATCGCAATAGTATAAACTAGCCAAGAGAGGTCCATTGGAACGAGCTACCTATTGGGCGGCAATAGGGTTGCGTGATCACCAACACCGATTTTTAGATGTACTTCTGTCGAGGTATAGAGGTATGCATGTCGTGTAAGTCATTAGGAAAGTAGATGCCCTGACTTTACGGGTAAACCCTGAGACGGTAGTAATACAGTTACGGTTGCGGAATAAGCCACGAAGGCAGTTTCTGATTACGGTCTAGGTACCAGAGATACAGAATTGGACGACAGTGATTCAGTTCACGGTCTTTATTCTGTTGTCCATAAGCTCGTAAGATGAGTGTGTCTGTTAGGACATTTGTGAACTAGGGTTTCATATGGATCGACGTAATTGGTCATATTTTATATATAACTGTTTTATATATATAATGCGATTTTGGTATTTATCTGTAAACTGTCTACTCACTCAGAAATATTTATATTTCTGATCCCGTTGTTGTTTCCTAATTTTCAGGCAATGAGCTTTGAGGTCAGTCGAGCTTCTACATCCCTTCTTCAGGAAAGCTCTTCTTTGGTAATATACATAGAATTTTGTACTCTTAGTATGCTGCAATAGTATAAGTGTAATATGTCAGCAGCCGTGCCACTAGTCCTCTGTTTGTAGATACTCTGATAGAATCTAGTGCACGTGTGTACCTTTAGGGTGGCTGCTTAGTGACATATTGTGTCTAGTTACCGAGTCGGCCTCATGGGTTTTTGTGAGGGTCAAAAACAGTATGTTTTAAATACGCCGGCTATGTGTAACCGGTCCGCTGTGTATTTTAATATGTTTAATACCACCGTTGCGAGACGCAGAGGTGTCCGCATTATTTTATTAAACATATTAACAAGTGGCGTGTGGTTGGGAACGGGGCTGCCTATGTGTTAAGGCAAGCGAAAGATAAGTCCCTGGTTTTCCAATGCTTATACGCCAGGTTTTCAGAAGGAAGCGAGGGTTGAGATAACGAGGTTATCCAACCAGTACTTCTGAAAACCAGATTTCGCTTATATGTATAATTTCAGAAATGTGTTTGCGTTAAACGGAAAAAGTTTTAACGGCGTTTTCTGAAAGCGGATCGCACACGAGGTGTGATCTTTTAATATTATTTGTGAAAAATTTCTAGAGGTTCTAGGCTTGCTATGGGTTTCGGAACAACCATTCCCATTCCCTAGCGCCGGTCGTGACTTGGATTAGGGTGGAATTCGGGTCGTGACAAGTTCATCGGGAGATTACAGTACATCAGCCGGTTCATCGCAAAATTGACGATGATTTGTGACCCAATTTTCAAATTGCTTAAGAAAGACCAACCAATGTCTGGAACACACAATGCCAAATAACGTTTAATAAAATAAGAGAATACCTGGTCAATCCACCTGTCCTGAGACCATCTACGAACGGAAATCGTTGATCCTCTATATAGCCACGGAGACGAATTCCATAGGAGCAATGATGGCACAAGAAAATGAGTTTAATGTTGAACACGTCGTTTACTACCTCAGTAAGAAAAGTACGAAAAAAGTACTCACCGGTAGAGAAAATGTTTCTAGCAGTCATATGGACCACTAAGAAGTTACGACATTACTACCAGCCTTATCAAGTCCAAGTGACGTCAAAAATCGATCTCCTCAAACATCTTTATGAAGCACCTAGTCTAGCCGGGAAACTAGCGAAATGGATTATCTTATTGACTCAATTTGACATTCAGTACATCAGCAAAAAGGTGATCAAGTGCAGAGTTATGGTTGAATTCTCAGCATAACAACCGATGGAAAACGACGAGCCATGGGATTTTAAATTGATGAAGGGCTAGCAGCCATCTCAGTCCAAGGATGGACGATGTATTTTGATGGAGCAGTCAACCAGAAAGGAGCAGGAGTAGGCGTCCTCCTAATCACAACTGAAGGGGAACACATACCACTAGCAAAGAAACTCGATTTTGAAGTGACTAATAACATGGCTGAGTACGAGGCCTGCATCTTCGGACTAGAGGCTACGCAAAAAATGTACATATCTGTAGAGATTCCATGATGGTACCATATCAAGCCAAAGGAGAATGAGAAGTTAGAGAGGAAAAAATGAAGCCTTACTATGACCAGTTAATTGGCCTTCTATCCAAATTCGAGAACTGCACTTTCTCTCACCTCCTGAGGGAAGAAAATCAATAGGAAGACACTCTAGCAACACTAGTGTCCGTCTAGGACAATCCCAAGAAAAAAAGGATGAAACTGTTAGTCATGGTAAGGTCCAAGGGCCCATGCCAAATAACTTAACAAGAAATAAACGTACAATTCGGACCGGAAGAAAAACCATGGTTCTATAATGTGCAAAGATTCATAGAAGAGAGAGTACCCAGAAGACGCAGACCGTAAAGACAAATACAGTCTTAGAGTCTTTTCCAAAAGTTTCCTCTCTCATGCAGGAGTATTATATAGAAGATCCACCGAAGGGGTGTTGCTTTGATGCGTTGCCCAGGCAGAAACAACAGATATCATGGAAGAAGTTCATTCCGGGGTTTGCGTACCTCACATGATCAGTTATGTCTTAGCGAAGAAGATCATCCGCCAAGGGTACTACTGGGCAACCATAGAATAAGATTGCATCAAAATGGTGAGACGCTGCATAGAATGCTAGATGTACGGGAATATCCAACATGTTCCACAGAGCGAACTGACTAGTATATCGGCTCCATGGCTGTTCTCAGCATGTGGAATGGATATCATTGGCGAGATCAGGCCAACAGCATCGAACGGGCATACATATATAGTCGTGGCCATATATTACTTCACCAAATGGGTCGAAGCCAAATCCTATACCGACATTAGATCCAAACAGATGGCGCAATTCATTGAAGAATTCCTGATTTGTAGGTATGAGGTTCCACATCACGTAGTAATCGACAACAAAGTTCAAATCCAGAAACACACTAGTGAACTCTTAAAAGAGTACGGGATTGAGCATCACAAATCGTCACCCTATAAACCACAGGCTAACAGAGCATTCGAAGTGGCAAATAAAAAATCAAACTGATGCTATCAAAGTTGATCGAGACGTATAAAGACTAGTCGCACAAATTGCCATATGCATTATGGGGCTATCGAACCACTAATCGAACGACAACCAGATTGTCGCCCTTCTCTCTAGTCTACGGGTGCAAGTCCGTCCTGTCCATTATATTCAAGTAGAATTCAAATCACTGAGAGTTCTCAAACAATCCAAAATTCCAGAAGCCCAATGGTCGGAAGAAAGGGCTGCCCAAATTTTCTTACTTGGGGAAAAGAGACTTAAGTCTCTCTTCCACAACCAGATGTACTAGAAAAGGATGATTAAAGGCTTTAACAAAAAGGTTAGAACAAAAGAGATCAAGGCTGGAGATCTCGTTTTAAAGCATACACGCTCCTTGACAACTGATCCCAGGGGCAAGTTCAAACCAAATTGGGAAGGCCCATACTTGGTCCAGAAAGTGCTAGGAAAAGGCGCAGTTAGAATATCAGATCTGGAGGGCAACAAATTCCTAGAGTGGATCAACATTGACAAGATCAAGCTGTTTCATGTCTAAAAAAAGAGATCTCGATGAGGCAAAAATCCGCAAAGGACGACTCAGGAAGAAGTTAGAGATACATTCGATGAGCTGAAAATCCAAAAAGGACAGCTTACAAACAAAAGGCGAGAGAGAGGAAAATTAGTCAATTACGAAAATTCGCAAGGACTAATTGATAACAGGGGTACAACCACTTGAAATAGGAAATATCTCAATTGTTTTAATTATTAAATGAACCGGTTAAACAGATCTTTTATAATATATGCATATCGTAATCATTGACTAGCACATGTTCCTAAAAAGGGCAGACAAAGGAATATGAATATTCATAGCATAAATCTTTGAGACGATCTAACAAAAAATTTCAAAAAAATTTCAAAAATCCAAAATTCAAAATTTCTTCATGCATTTCCAGTTGGGGCAAGTAAAAGTTGAAATGCGCATAAACTGTCATAGAAATAAGCACAGATCCACAAGGATAAACAGCACCGCACGAAGAAAACTGAGTAAAAGACCAGACTATCCATTAAATCATCCAGTTTACCAGACCAAAAAACTGAACGCTCTGATGAGGGGGCAACACAGAGCACAAATGCAAGTATAAGAGCTCACTCCACCAGGAAAGTGAAATATAGGGCCAATTTTTGCAAAATTGAGCTCCAGAAACACTAGAAACAACATGCGCCAGGCCTCTGCCTCCAAAACTCAATGTAGAATCAATAGGCAAAGACTGCGAGCTCTAGAAACACCAGAAACAACTAATGCCAGGCCTCTACTTTCAAAACTTAACGCCAGAATCAACAAGCACTAAGGCCATGAGCTCCAGAAACACTAGAAACAACAGGCGCCAGGTCTACCGTCAAAACTCAACGCCACAATCAACAGGCGCTAAGACCACGTTCTCCATAAAGACCCAAAATAGGCGTTATGCCTCCATTTTACAGAGAAAAAATCCGGACAATAGGGGCCACCATCAAACCACCATTCAGGGAATTTCCCTCCAGAAATACCAGGTTCTGAGCCTCCCTTCAATACCAGGATCAGAACGGGCGCCAACCTCACTACGCAACCAAAAAGCCAGAGATATCAAATATCCAACAACCAGAAGTCGGAGATATCAGATCTTCACCAACCAAAAGTTGAAGATATCAAATCTCCAACAACTAGAAGGCGTTGATATCAGATCTTCACCAACCAGAAGCCGGAGATATCAGATCTTTACCAACAAGAAATTAGAGATATCAAATCCTGAATAATTAGAAATAGGGGACATTAGATCTTCCAACAACCAGAAAGCAGGGGACATCAGGTCTCCAACAACCAGAAAGTAGGGCACATCAGGTCTCTAACAGCTAGAAGCGTG
Organism: Mercurialis annua; assembly: GCF_937616625.2. Taxonomy (NCBI): domain Eukaryota; kingdom Viridiplantae; phylum Streptophyta; class Magnoliopsida; order Malpighiales; family Euphorbiaceae; genus Mercurialis; species Mercurialis annua. The sequence goes on along the minus strand of NC_065570.1, from coordinate 46,896,920 downwards.
GGGCATCAAGTTTCCACTAGTCAGAAAGCAGGGGGAATCAGGTGCCCACCGACCAGAAACTAGGGTGCATTAGGTCTCCATCAGCCAGGAGTTAAGGGATGGAAGTCTCCCACAACTCAAAACACCAGAGTCAAAACCAGCGCCAACCTTACTCCGGGATCAAGATAGGCGCCAGCCTCGCTACAGAACTAGAACCGGCATTAGGCCTCAGCTTCAAAATCCTACAGCTAGAAACTAGGGTGTATCAGGCCCAGGCTGACCAGAAGCCGGGGGCATTAGGTCTCTAATAAGGGGAGCATTAGGTATCAACTAGCCAGAAACTAGAAATTAAGAGACAGAAGTCTCCCACAACTCAAAATATCAGAAATCACAAGCTCCTAGCTACAAGCACTAGAAAAACTAGACTGAGTACAACAAAAAATAAAAACAACGATAAGATACTCAAAATACCAGACATACAAAATGGTGTTCTAACATATATTGTCATCATCAAAGCAAACATTCAAAATGTAATAATATACAAATAATAATAATAATAATAATAATAATAATAATAATCAGAGTCTGAATCCTGCTCTAAGGTCTCTGAGTCTCCGTAGCAGCTCCTAGCGGGCGTATCACTAGCATAGCGCTCGGCTTGTGCACCACTAGAAGACGAGGCGCAGTCCCCACGACCTCCGCGGACGCTAGGTCCTCGACTACCACGGGCTCTGTACCCATGACCGGCGACACGAAAACCGCCTCCACCCCTAGGGAATCCAGGAGGAATGTCACTATCGGCAGGGCCCATCTCAGCCAGACGCAATCGCTCCTCTAGATCATCAATGAAAAACTACAAAAGAAACCATAGAGTAATCAGAGTTATAAAGTTACCTACATGCATACATATAGGATAGAACATATTACATTATAATTTTACCCTCATTTTTATAGAGACAGCACATAATCGATCACGCCAATAGTAGGCAGCATCAGCCAGCAGAACGACCTCAAACACTGGTACCTGAACACCAGAAGAGGACGCTCAGTCCAAGGGGGAAATAGATCCTTAAAAAAAGCACAGAAAGACACTCACGTGAGTACATCAAGCGGGTGTGAAAGAATTTGTCATGTAGCACAGAGGAATAAAATCCTGTATGGGAAGCACATTATTATAGTGAGCAGACCTCCATGACATCTGCCTCAAAGAACCAGAGACCATGTATACAGTGCTAGCTCGTCCAACAGTAGGGACTCGACTAGGAGACCCAGGAACGTCTACCCTAGCACAGAGTGCACGAGTCCCGCGTCTAGCTCTTCTCTGAGAGAACACCAGAAAGAAAACTCAAGCAGATATAAAACACCAGAAAAGAGAAGCTAGAAAATTAACACATACATGTGGCCTTGCAACCGCCCGCTAAGCCTGTACACCCGCAATGATAGGCACCCCATCCAGAGGCAGAGAAAATGTCTTGCAAAGTCGTCCAGATAGCTCAACTGAGGGGCAGATACCAGATCTATAGCTGGATAATCCCTCAGATCCGATCAAAGTGCGAGTGATACAACGTCACTATTACATCGATAGAGGAGGTCCAACAGGGACCATACATGCACGTGGGCCAGCCCACCAGTGGAGCATGTGCTCCCCTAAAAACCAAGACCAAAAACTCGGGCCATGCATCAGATAACACATGTCCTACCTATCTACATCTCCTTGTACCCACCGAGGCCAACGAGCTCGAGGTGGAGTTTTCCAAGTCGTATCCACCTGCACAGTCCAGATACAAGATAATTCAAAAATAGAGTTAAGTACTCACATGTATTCACGCCAGCTCACTCAACCGACCTCTACACTCAACTCCCTGACTCTGCGTCAAAGTACGAGAAAAATACCAAAATCTCAGCAACGGGAACCCTAACCTCGGAAGGGTGCCAAAACCAGTCAAGATGCCCATCTGTATGGCCTAGATCCGAAACAGAAAAAACATATAAGATGGAGCAAATAAAATGCAATGAAAATAAAGGCCAGTAAAATAACTCACATGTACAAGGGGCCATAACCCAGAAAGACAGGATCCCCCATGAACCACTCGGTCCAGGCTAATATACAGATAGGCTAAGGCAGCGGACCCCCAGTCATAAGACGCGACATGATCTAAGTCCTCCAAAGTCGTCATCATATAAAGAGATAGAGTCGTACCTGAGCTACATAACAATGTGGACCCTTGTAGATAGCCGATGAAAGCACGGGCGATTAGATCAACCTCGTCACTATTCCTAGGAATGCTATCCTGGTAACGCTCGTACAGCTCAATGTGGCGGACACTACGACCCTTCATCTCCGGCACAAAACCCAGCATCTTCATGATATACGCGTCTCTCTGATCATAGAACGCCAAACCACTCTCAAAAGGCATGGGCAGGCCCCCAAACGCCATCCCCGCAATCAGCAAAAAGTCCAAAAGAGTCACGGTCAACTCCCAACCGGCAAGTGAAAAGTATGGGTGGTGTCCATCCACCGCTACATCAGCGCACATAGAGAAGTGCTGTCACATACCCTAAACACGGTAAACAAACGCTAGCAAAACGGCCAAAGCCTGCGGCATCTACCCGGGAACGAACAACAGGGGGCAAAGAATCATACCGGATGCGCGTGTCGACAAAGTTCCCAGAAGTGCGGAACTAATCCCTATTCTTAAAACACAAAAGAACCAAAATAGGAGTCAAAATCATTAGAAAAAGATCGAAAAGTCAGAAAATAGCCAGAGGACGCGTGCCAGAAGAGCAGTGGCGTCATCACCATTGTGCCAGTCTCACTGGCGTCGCCGACAGTCTATTCTGGCGGCACCGCCAGAGTATAATGGCGGCGGCGCCACTTTTTTCCTCTTCTCCGGACAAATTTTTTGGGGTCCGACGCCACTGTTGGACAAGTTTTGACAATATTTTGGACATATTTCAAACATGCATATGATAAATGTATATCTACGAGCTAAAACACAGTAAAACGCACCTCAGATTGAGCTTTGGCGCATAAATGCTGCTCCAAGCTTAGCAAGAGTGGGACCTCCTCGCCCTCTCCCAGTATTGCAGCATGCTAGACAGCCTGCCGGTTACGATCCCTACACTGCTCCCTAAAACTCTATGGTGGCGCCATAGTCCAAAAACAGAAGAAAACAAATTTGTAGGTTCAGGGAATGGAAAGTAAAGAGAGAAATAAAAATGAAAAATGAGGGGAATGCTCTCTTAAAAGGTACTAGTGTCGCTTTACGTGTTTCACACGTGGCTCGTAGTGTGACTCGTCAAATTATCAAATAAAATTTAAAATAATAGTTAATTTGGAATACTTCATTTTATTAATATTTTAAATGAGTGTTTTAATGGTTTAAAAAATTTGACCGGTACTCAAATTTTATAATTACAAAGAATTTTAAAAATATAAAGTATAAATTAAAATAGTAGTTCATTGAAATAGTTTATCTTGTTTAGAATTCTATACGATTAAAAAATAATTAAAATAGGAATCATTAAATAGTTAAAGTAATCTATATCAATTAGTACTCTAGACAATTATCTAAACATAGTAGTTTATTTTAGTTAGTAATCTAATTTTAATAACTATCTTAATAGTTTTTAATAATAATTAAATTGTATAAGTGAAAAGGACAGTAACATAAATGTGTCTGTCCCCCCCCTTCGGTACTTTTATATATAGTATAGATAAGGCCGCTAAAAGACAAAGAATGATACTCCCAGAGAGTTATACCAGAGAACTACCCCCGAGGACACGGATTACGCATTCCCAAAAAAATCTGACAGAATTGTAGAAAGTCATATCATAACATTACCCTAAACAATATAAGACAGAATACAAAAGCACATAATTCTCCAGCAGATAGAATCAGAAATATAGACAACCCAGATGGTGGAAATATGAAATACAAACACCCTAGACAGTGGAAATCAGAAATACAGACACTCAGATGGTGGAAATCAAAAACACCGACACCCTAAACAGTGGAAATCAAAAATACAAACACCCCAAACGGTGGAAGCTAGAGATACAGACACCTCAAACGGTGGAAGCCAGAGATACAAACACCTTAAAGGACCAAAATTAGAAATACAGACAACCTAGACAGTAGAAGCCAGAGATACAGACACCCTAGAGGACCGGAATTAGAAATACAAATACCCTAGAGGATGGAAGTCAAGAATACGAACGTCCTAGAGGGAAAATCACGAATATCCCAGAGAATCAGACATGAAAAAGTTGTCAAAGAGATGGGATTAAATCGGTGTCACGACCCAAATTTATGAGCCGCGACCGGCGCTATGAAATGGGAGTGGTAGCTCCAAATCCCGTAGCAAGCCTAAAAACCTGTGTAAATTTTTTCACAAATCAAAACATATTTCATATATTAAAATACATGTGACACCATTTACAAATAATATCAGAGTTAAAACGCGTTATACAAAATTCTAGTTAAAATATCTAGACTACTGCGGACTGCTAGAATGAAAACCTTCTTTTCTTCTTGTACAGATGACTTCCGAGAATTAAAATTTCGGAAGCTTGACTCTTCAAATCATATCATACTATCCCTGGAAAATGGGAGGAGCAACGGGGTCATTATAAAACTGAGTGAGTTCACCAAATTACACGCAATATCACATAAAGGGTTAAAATCCATTGAAAATTCATTATATATATCAAAAATAATCTTTTGACATCATATTGCGTATCTTCTTTACTTTTCTTCATAATTCTTTGTTTATTTCGTAAACTTATAGTTTATAAGTATTTGTCGTCCTTGATTTCTTAATATGATATTGATATTTTTCTTTCTCGTTTTGTTGCATTAGTTTTCGATCGAATCTTAAATCTAAGTTTATATCATCATGATTCTAAGTCGAACTAAATCATTGGCAAGTCTCTTGTGACTTGATCCTTATGGTTGGGTCCCGAGATAGTTCAACCGAGTTACCCATAACCATATGGTACAGTCCCGAGATAATTCAACCGAGTTACTTGTACCATTTCTCAATCCCAAACGATCGATAGGAGTCCCGAGATAATTCAACCGAGTTACTCAGACACGGGTCCCGAGATAGTTCAACCGAGTTACCTTCGTGTCTGCATTCGGACTCTGCACCATGCAGGTCTTTTGAACTTAACTGTCGATTCATATAATTTCTATTGACATTTAATAGGAGTGTTTGTTCATATTGTGTCTCGATCTTGTTTCATATTGATTCTCGATATATTGTACTTACTTTTTATTTCGTATGAGTCCCGAGGACTATTATCGAGAATGGATGAGATACAGGTCCCGGGATAATTCTACCGACTTCCACCATGTATCTCAGTTCTTATTATTGAATATGTCACAATACACTTTTCTTATCTCATGTATTTATCAATTTGATGATTTCTGTTGGGTTTTCTTGATCCTTTATGGACCATGACATGCACAATACAATCTAAGCGCATACATTTATAACACACGCACAATAGGGTATTTGTTATGATTAATAGTACGTATAAGAACGTACTAAGTTTCTTTATAAGTATTTGCATAATAGTACATATAGGAATGTACTATATTCTTTTTATTTATATTTGGTTCGGTTCACCTTTTATTACTTTACCCATCCCCGGTGTTTAAACATATATACTCTTTTCATTTACTTGTATTATTATCAAAATAGCACAATACAATAAAACATCATTTTCAAAACATACATATATATGCATTTTAAGAACATACATTTAAACATAAAAATATTCATATAGCTTTCGTATTAAAATACGCAGCTTTACGAATATTAGCGAGTAATTTAAAGTGTACTCACCACTTGCTATCCAAACTCTTCAAATAAGCATGACGATATCTCGATCCGTTTTTTTTTTCTCAAGCCTCGTCGATAGTCGCTCGTCCGATCTATGCAAATATAATAATAGCAAGAATTAATAAAATTCTAGCTATTTTTAACTTATCCAAAATTATGTTTCTAGCCAATTTCGTCTATCGAAACCGCTTACTTAAAATAGTCTGACCCCTAAACAAAATTGACATTCTTAAAGTTTAGAACATCGCCTACAACTTTCGTTTAGGTCTCGGACCATGAAACGCACCCGAAGGTGTCGAAAACATGCTCATAAGTTAAGACCTTGAGCTGTCCCGAAATAACAGGGCAGATTACACCCCAAAATGTTCTGCCTAAAATGAATACCGTAGAGTCCGATTCAACAGAAACTCAAACTTAGACAATTATATTTAACATCCTAAAGTTTTCGTATCAACAAACGGAATTCGATTTGGAGTTATAAAACTCGAGATATGGTTCACACAAGATGGCTGTTCTGCAAGAACAGATTCTACAAAACGTCCAACTAGTTTCCGTAGTAACGTCTATTAAAACTAACTAAACGAAAGCCAATCCGGGGCATGGGAGGGGCTGGACAGAGCCTACCCAGGGCTTAAGGTCAACAACACACAAACACAATCCTCAAACTCACCATCAATTCATTCAACAATTCAATCAACAACTAATCTTATACACAATTCAATCATCAAACATCACTAATCATCACAAAACTCTACTCAATTCTCATTTAATTTCATCAATTCAAACTTATAAACACCTAACAACATCAATTAAACACTAACTTCATTAAATCTAAAAATCCCGAAATTCACAGCTTAAACCTTGACCATATTTTGATTTTCTTACCTCAAATTGAAGCCATAGATCAGTAGAAAATCATTTTCTCGTTCCGTGGCCGCAAGAATCGCTCAATTCGGACTTGAAATGAAGGAGATATGGTATTTTGAAGATTTGGGAGGATATGGTGAAGAGAGTTACGAATTTTTTTCCATTTGCTGCAAATAAATTTTTAAATGAATGAATATTCATTGTGTAGGTGATGATATTAAGTGGAAAAGTGTCTCTTTTAGTCCTTGAAGTTGCCACCTCCTCAAACTTAACTTTTGAACTTATCTTTCGTCCAATTTAGTCCACTAATCTTTTAATCATTTGATTCTCGATAAATTCCGTATTATTTATTTCTCAAATAAATAACATTAGTCATATACCTTATTATTTTACTTTCCAATAATTTATTTTGGCAATTTTGGCCAAAAACGCTCAAATTTCCATTTTGAGATAACTTGCACTTTTTCGTCCAATATTTCACTTTAATGACCATCGATAACCACTTAATCGATATTATTTTCTTATCTTGAGAAAATAGAGTAAAACACAACTTCCTCCGGAAGTTTGTGGTTAAAAGTCCACTTTAGTCCTTAAAGTGGCTAATTTGCACTTTAATCCTTATTCTTAAATAATCGTCAAACTATCTTCTAAAACGATTTCGTATACTTACGAAATTTTGACGATCGTTTATTAATAATATTTCATGGACCTTGGCGTGAATATTATTCGCTCTGACTTTCCAACTTCTTTTATTTTATTCCTCCATTTTTGTCTCGATTAAATCCAATTTATCGCATAATAATTTTCCATTTAAATTATTATTCTACGATAATTCCAATAGACCCGCTTCGGTCTAAGTCCTTATTATCCAACCCTAATCCGATATTCTCGTTCTTAATCTTTAAGGTTATGCCTCGTGGCACTACACGTAACACCTCAAAAATTTAGGTTATTACAATCTTCCCCCCTTATAAAAATTCGTCCTTGAATTTTCATATTCTTCTAGTATAACTTAACCAATCCTTAATCGAACCTTATCATTCGCTTCCTTCCACACTTCCGCTGCGATACTCTGACTAATTATTTACCAACTGTTGACTTTACAGTTAGGTTTATACAATCATTCATCTAATACTGTTTTTAGGTGAAAGTGTCTCGATATACTTATCGAGTAACTTCTTATGCTAACCATCATAACCATCTTATTACTACTTGATTCATAATTATTATGAATCAATTTTCTTTATTCGACCTTTTTGAACAACATATGTTTGTTCGTAGGGTTCATATCCCTTGACGTAACTAACTTCTATGTTCGATTCCCCCATTCTCAAGATACTCTCGCTCTTACTTTAAGCGCGGTCGCTATTGCTTTACAAACGTGTAAAGTAGCGTCGACGTCTTCGTATTCAACATACGAGTCTGCTTTAAAGATTTACAATTCAAATTTCGATACATTTTATATCGCGTTATACTATTCGCCGTTCTACATACGTACATTCTTATATAGGCCTAACAAGATGATCAGTCTTGTCCTATGCCTCTATATACAGAGTCCCTGTCTGAGCTTACTTACGTTTGAAAACTCATCTGTTTAAAACCACAATACTTTTCATTTCTCAAATCATGTCATAATTGTGCACCGGTGTGATGACTTCTCTCATCACAAGAGTTGCAATGACACTCCTCTTTTTCATTTCCATACATACACAATGTATATGATGCATGTCCTATTAATGAATGCAATATGGATGTAGTGATGCAATTCTATTCGTGTCAATGCGATGTGTTTATGATTCGTGTCCGGGCACAATTATGTCTTTTCAAAATATTTCGTTTCGATCAAATACTTTTCTTTTCATAAAACGGCGTTTACGTAAGTTTCTCTTGACACAAGACTCTGCACTATCTATTAATTATCTTTTTGTCGTTCGTATATTATATACATCCTTTACACCTGAAAAGATGTAACTCTATTTGTCTGGTTTGGACGTCATTCGAATAATACGTCCTAAACGTTCGTGTTTACACTAGGCTAGCTCAAAAAGGTCTGATCACTTTCGAGCTTCTAGTGTTCGGCTCCATGATGTTCGTTTCGATTACATCGTTTATCTGGTTGTGTCTAACCAGAAGTCGTCGCGATAAACTCCGTCTTTAAGGAGATGGTTGGTTCGTGTCACCCGTGGTATCCTATCACATGGGATGTTGCATCCCTCGTGTTTTGACTTTGTTCTCCTTACTGGCAATATACATCTGTCATTGCGAGTGTATGGAACTTGCAAAGTTGGAACTTCCTTGTTCCGACGACGAGCTAATAGTGCTAGCTGCATAGCCTTTTGGTCTTTTCATTTTTGTCATTCTTCTCGATCATCTCCTATTATATTCTTCGTATTAACTTTCATCATATCTTTTGGTCTATGTGATACACTTCGTTTACTCATTCTCGATGAGTTTCTCAATTCATTCAACTCTTCTTGTCATGTGCTGCCTTTGGCAATGTCTCTACTTCCACGCCTATTACTTATCTTGATTATTGACTCTCGAGTCTGTTAACCAACTCTCTTCCATTTACTCTTGTCTATCTTCTTACTCATGCAGAGAAGTTTGCCAATTCTTATGGCACTTACTAACATCCTTTATAATCTTCACGATATCATCATCATATTGATCACTATCTTGCTAGAATCCTCTTTGGCATCTCATAACTTATTTGCATAAATCTTCTTTAGACTTTGCTTCCCTTCTCACTGTATCCTTACTATTCGCAATAAGGGGAATTCGTCCTTTAGGTTACTATTAACTATTGCATTAACTCTTGGGTTATGCTTATCATTAACATCTTACTCATTTATCCAAACATGTGATAATCATACTTCATATATTTACTTCTTATTGGACCTTCTTCAGAATGGACTAGTGCATTTTTTTTAATTGTCTAACACTGTTGACAAGCTGAATAACTTCTCTCTATCAGTCTGTGTCAGTCTTTCCATAGATTGTGGTCTTAATCCTTCCACGATTCTTGTATAGACTCACACTTAATCTATCATTAAGTCGTGAGCGAATCCACTTAATCTATCAAACTCGATAACCTATCTTTGGACTGGTTTGTCTCCTCGAGTTAACGATATTTGCTTTTCTTGCTTGTCCTTAATCAAAGCAAACAGTAAAAAGAATTACCTAAATCGGGTCACTAACTCCATCCATACTGTTTGACCCTTTATCGGTCCAATTACTTATCGAAACCAATCTTTGGGACCTTTCATCGATATTCCTATCAATTTTACCGTTTTCCTTTCGTTTGCTTGAAGTCTACGAGCAATTTGCTCCGCTCTATCTAGAATATCTAGTGCATCGCTCGATCTATCAATCTCTTTTGGATACCACTTCATGTATGCCAATATTAAATCTCTATCTTGTTTTTTTTTTCTTCTTCTTCATATTGATATTGTCCTTGTATCACCGTCTTATTATCACCTTTGCTACCAACAGATTAACATTGATGTTGGGTTGTTGCGACACTCTTGGTGCATGTACATTCCCAATTGACAAATTTTAGGTTTCTCTTGACCTCTGCCTCGTCCGCGGTCTCTACTTGCCGAATGGACTGGGTTGTATTCACCTTCACTACTTATAGTCTCTTCTCGGGCTACACGCACTTGCTGTGAAACAGCACGCGCGTGAGTAGTTCTTTGTTCATAGTATGGCGGATATATAAAGGAATCATGATGAATTCCTTAAAACATAGCACATACTAGTCATCACAAATAACCGTCATCCGCATAAGTTGGATCCTTAGGGATATCTCCTTCCTTTAGGCCTTCTATGGTTACGTCTCGTGTTATAGGTCTTATGAGTGTTCCACTCATTGTAGACTTAACAAAACATCAAGCATATACTCGTATCGTATATGTTTTATGCGTATTACTATCGTGGCTATAGTAATCTATGTTAACTGAATCCAAAGAAAATCGGTGTCCCCTAGATTTTCTTTGGTTACGTCACGTGTCTTAAGTCTTGCGAGCATTCCGCTCACCATAAACTTAGTAAAGCTTAAGTAGCGTTTAATCATAAGGCACAAATCCTATCTATAATAATCATTCACAATCATACATTTCACTTATCGCATAAAATATTACAGGATTACATACCTGTGAGCATATCACTCTCCTGAGTGAATGCACTACAAAAAAATTCATATCTTATTCAATAATATACTATCCAATCAATTAATTCAATCATAATCCATAACGATATTCTTATATCCTATGAGTCTTTAGAGTATATAACTCTTCGCAGACTATAGATACTCGAAAGCGTATTGCTTACTCGAGTAAACACAAAACAAAATTTGTGCTGATGCACACTCCTAACTCGACTCCTAATAGCACATATAGGAGGGGATGTCTTTATAAAACGTTTGAAAAATCGATGAAAAAGATGATAACGTTCAAAAGACATGACTGGAAATCCCTATAATCCGCAGTAGTTCCTAGGAAGTAACTGACTCTTTCCTATACTCCAATCACAAAAGAACAATGGCCTAGGAACACTAAACCATTGCTCTGATACCACCTTTGTCACGAACCAAATTTATGAGCCGCGACCGGCGCTAGGAAATGGGAGTGGTAGCTCCAAATCCCGTAGCAAGCCTAAAAACCTGTGTAAATTTTTTCGCAAATCAAAACATATTTCATATATTAAAATACATGTGACACCATTTACAAATAATATCAGAGTTAAAACGCGTTATACAAAATTCTAGTTAAAATATCTAGACTACTGCGGACTGCTAGAATGAAAACCTTCTTTTCTTCTTGTACAAATGACTTCCGAGAATTAAAATTTCGGAAGCTTGACTCTTCAAATCATATCATACTATCCCTGAAAAATGGGAGGAGCAACGGGGTCAGTATAAAACTGAGTGAGTTCACCAAATTACACGCAAGGGTTAAAATCCATTGAAAATTCATTATATATATCAAAAATAATCTTTTGACATCATATTGCGTATCTTCTTTACTTTTCTTCATAATTCTTTGTTTATTTCGTAAACTTATAGTTTATAAGTATTTGTCGTCCTTGATTTCTTAATATGATATTGATATTTTTCTTTCTCGTTTTGTTGCATTAGTTTTCGATCGAATCTTAAATCTAAGTTTATATCATCATGATTCTAAGTCGAACTAAATCATTGGCAAGTCTCTTGTGACTTGATCCTTATGGTTGGGTCCCGAGATAGTTCAACCGAGTTACCCATAACCATATGGTACAGTCCCGAGATAATTCAACCGAGTTACTTGTACCATTTCTCAATCCCAAACGATCGATAGGAGTCCCGAGATAATTCAACCGAGTTACTCAGACACGGGTCCCGAGATAGTTCAACCGAGTTACCTTCGTGTCTGCATTCGGACTCTGCACCATGCAGGTCTTTTGAACTTAACTGTCGATTCATATAATTTCTATTGACATTTAATAGGAGTGTTTGTTCATATTGTGTCTCGATCTTGTTTCATATTGATTCTCGATATATTGTACTTACTTTTTATTTCGTATGAGTCCCGAGGACTATTATCGAGAATGGATGAGATACAGGTCCCGGGATAATTCTACCGACTTCCACCATGTATCTCAGTTCTTATTATTGAATATGTCACAATACACTTTTCTTATCTCATGTATTTATCAATTTGATGATTTCTGTTGGGTTTTCTTGATCCTTTATGGACCATGACATGCACAATACAATCTAAGCGCATACATTTATAACACACGCACAATAGGGTATTTGTTATGATTAATAGTACGTATAGGAACGTACTAAGTTTCTTTATAAGTATTTGCATAATAGTACATATAGGAATGTACTATATTCTTTTTATTTATATTCGGTTCGGTTCACCTTTTATTACTTTACCCATCCCCGGTGTTTAAACATATATACTCTTTTCATTTACTTGTATTATTATCAAAATAGCACAATACAATAAAACATCATTTTCAAAACATACATATATATGCATTTTAAGAACATACATTTAAACATAAAAATATTCATATAGCTTTCGTATTAAAATACGCAGCTTTACGAATATTAGCGAGTAATTTAAAGTGTACTCACCACTTGCTATACAAACTCTTCAAATAAGCATGACGATATCTCGATCCGTTTTTTTTCTCAAGCCTCGTCGATAGTCGCTCGTCCGATCTATGCAAATGTAATAATAGCAAGAATTAATAAAATTCTAGCTATTTTTAACTTATCCAAAATTATGTTTCTAGCCAATTTCGTATATCGATACCGCTTACTTAAAATAGTCTGACCCCTAAACAAAATTGACATTCTTAAAGTTTAGAACGTCGCCTACAACTTTCGTTTAGGTCTCGGACCATGAAACGCACCCGAAGGTGTCGAAAACACGCTCATAAGTTAAGACCTTGAGCTGTCCCGAAATAACAGGGCAGATTACACCCCAAAATGTTCTGCCTAAAATGAATACCGTAGAGTCCGATTCAACAGAAACTCAAACTTAGACAATTATATTTAACATCCTAAAGTTTTCGTATCAACGGAATTCGATTTGGAGTTATAAAACTCGAGATATGGTTCACACAAGATGGCTGTTCTGCAAGAACAAATTCTACAAAACGTCCAACTAGTTTCCGTAGTAACGTCTATTAAAACTAACTAAACGAAAGCCAATCCGGGGCATGGGAGGGGCTGGACAGAGCCTACCCAGGGCTTAAGGTCAACAACACACAAACACAATCCTCAAACTCACCATCAATTCATTCAACAATTCAATCAACAACTAATCTTATACACAATTCAATCATCAAACATCACTAATCATCACAAAACTCTACTCAATTCTCATTTAATTTCATCAATTCAAACTTATAAACACCTAACAACATCAATTAAACACTAACTTCATTAAACCTAAAAATCCCGAAATTCACAGCTTAAACCTTGACCATATTTTGATTTTCTTACCTCAAATTGAAGCCATAGATCAGTAGAAAATCATTTTCTCGTTCCGTGGCCGCAAGAATCGCTCAATTCGGACTTGAAAAGAAGGAGATATGGTATTTTGAAGATTTGGGAGGATATGGTGAAGAGAGTTACGAATTTTTTTCCATTTGCTGCAAATAAGTTTTTAAATGAATGAATATTCATTGTGTAGGTGATGATATTAAGTGAAAAAGTGTCTCTTTTAGTCCTTGAAGTTGCCACCTCCTCAAACTTAACTTTTGAACTTATCTTTCGTCCAATTTAGTCCACTAATCTTTTAATCATTTGATTCTCGATAAATTCCGTATTATTTATTTCTCAAATAAATAACATTAGTCATATACCTTATTATTTTACTTTCCAATAATTTATTTTGGCAATTTTGGCCAAAAACGCTCAAATTTCCATTTTGAGCTAACTTGCACTTTTTCGTCCAATATTTCACTTTAATGACCATCGATAACCACTTAATCGATATTATTTTCTTATCTTGAGAAAATAGAGTAGAACACAACTTCCTCCGGAAGTTTGTGGTTAAAAGTCCACTTTAGTCCTTAAAGTGACTAATTTGCACTTTAATCCTTATTCTTAAATAATCGTCAAACTATCTTCTAAAACGATTTCGTATACTTACGAAATTTTGACGATCGTTTATTAATAATATTTCACGGACCTTGGCGTGAATATTATTCGCTCTGACTTTCCAACTTATTTTATTTTATTCCTCCATTTTTGTCTCGATTAAATCCAATTTATCGCATAATAATTTCCATTTAAATTATTATTCTACGATAATTCCAATAGACCCGCTTCGGTCTAAGTCCTTATTATCCAACCCTAATCCGATATTCTCGTTCTTAATCTTTAAGGTTATGCCTCGTGGCACTACACGTAACACCTCAAAAATTTAGGTTATTACAATCGGCCAATGATAGAATAAGTCCATAGATACAGAAACCCCAGAGGACACACCATCAGATATATGCAAAATGCAATAGCGGTGATATAACCTTACGTGCTAGACTCCGGACATAGGAGAATTTAGTATCAAGAAGACAGCCCAAACACTATCTACAACAGTTCAAATAAACTTAAGACATCTCCGCTAGTTGTTGGATAACTACGGAAACCAGGCACCTATGCAATAGGGTGGCCCTTGAGATGGCCAAGGGGATGTTGTTCCCTCTACAAATCCGAGAGGCTCCAAACAGGATAATACCAGACACCTATGCAATAAGGTGGCTGTTGGGATGGTCAAAGGGGGGGGGGGGGGGGTGTTGTCCCTTCTGCAAATCTAAGAAGTACCAGACATGATAATTACCAGAGGTGCAAGCCATTGGACCACTCTTAGGACGGCTGGGAGTTTACAGCTCCCTTCCACGGGGCACACAACGGGTAGTTTAAATGCAGTGAATGACCTTCAGGAGAACTGAGAAGACCTACTCTCGGCTAGTTGAGGAGTAGACTAGAACCAGGGGGCATGAAGTCAGAGTCATGTACCACGACAGGTAATGCACAAGCTAGGACATTACCAAACCACTAGGCAAGCGAGTGCCTCCGATGGTGAGCAGTATCCTTGTCGCTTGTCTAACAGCGAGTTATTTATTTAATAAGAATCGACTTACTTAGTCAATTCTCGTTAAAGAGGGGACAAACTGTAGACACCTATTTTTGAGATAGGAAAAAAGTGATAAGGGACTGAAGCGTCCAATGATGATTTCTAGAGAAATTTGTCCGAGTGACGAGCTATCGATTTGCTTGCTAAAATCTAAGTAGGCGTAATCTGTGCATAGCTGCAAACTTGTAGGATTAAAACATAACTAGCCGCAAATAGCCTATAAATATTCGAAGAGATTGTAGTCTAAGTCCAAAAATTGGACTAATTTCAATATCTTAGAAATTTATAGGCAAATTTGTAAGTTTTACGGACTAAAGTTGACCATATCCAAACCCATAGAGTCCCAAAAGTCGATTTTAATACTTTCGGGCACCAAAACTCACTTTTAGCAGCATTTTGCTTAATCACCAAGATTTAGTATGAATTTCAATCATCAAACATTAATTTTAATAATAAATATAATAAATATAACTTACAACTTAACACTTCTTCAATCTTAACCTAAACTCTAACTAGACAAAATAGTAATTAGACTTAAGCAAACCCTAAACCCTAATTGACCATTATATAAATAGCCTTAAGACAACTTAGCTAGAGGTCAAACCAGAAACACAAAAACCCTAGACCTAGATTCGACCACCCTAAAAAACCTAGCCTGGCCAAATTTTACAACACACACACAAATCACATTCAATTCTAGTCCCATAAAACTCTAAACACGCTTTAAATCTCCAAGAATATAACCCTAGACAGATTCGAGTTTGATTCCGCATCTACTTGGTCAGCAAACGAGCCAAGGACTCAGACTGATAATTCTGAGGACCCTCTGTATATCTTATATCAATTTGTATGCCATAATCATAATACTTGCTGAATTTGTATGAATTAGGGTGCATGCTTAGACTATTTGTTAATTTTGCAATAAAATTGCCATATTAGTCAAATTTAATATTTTTATCAAATTGCCCTAATTTGATGAAAAAGCATGTTAATGGATGAATTATTGTGTTTTGTATACTTTAATCCAGAAACCCAGCAGATTAGAACACCTAGAGTGCATGTTTATGTTGTTTTGAGCTTATTTGCCATGAAAAATAATTGCTTAAATATGCTGTAAATTGGTATTTTAGTGTCCAAAATCAACTGTAAACACTTTTTAATTGCCATATTTGCATTCATTGTATTCTTATGCGTTTTTGGCTGTCTTTGCACAAAAATTAGAGATGAAACGAGTGCAACTGATGAAAAACAAACTGGTGTCCCTCTTTTCCCAAACGTCAGCGCCCCCGCTGCCACGACAAACTTCTAACACCGCCAGCTTATACTGCCGGTGGAGGCAGTATATGGTGCCGCTGCCGGTAGTGAAGGCGGCGGCACCGCCTGTTCTTCCCCCTCCCTAGAACCTATTTCCCAGGTTTCCAGACTTCAATCCAAAACTTCCAATTCCTCGTTTTGGTCTCATAATTAGGCCCGGTTTGAATCAAGACGTAGGGAATTTCATGTACTTTAATTTTATGCATTGTAACGGGTCAGACCCGATAATCCGGACCCTGAAATCCACTGAAGTAACATAACGTAATAACCAGGCCCATGAGCCCACAACCGGCAAACCCATCCACATCTACGACGAGTTCGGGAACGAACCAAACTCAGAATCAGCCTTGGTACAAACCAATATTACCGTACTGGCTAGACGAACAACTTCTATATTCTGATAGAGGACTAGTTCTGACCACACCAACGGTCAAACTCGTGCAAGTGCCAGGTACTCAAAAGTGAACGAGGTTTAAAAGTATTCCTTACCTTATATACATACCAACTACCCATGGGCACGTTTACAATGTTTACCGTTTTCTAAAAAAGCATGCCAAATCCAATATTAACTGGCTAAAGGACCAACCACGTCAAATTTGATAACAAATCAATTCCAACCGGTCACTTCGACATCTTAGGACTACCACGAAAAAGTAGTAAAAGGTTTTATAGGACATTCAAGATCACTTAATAAAATTAATCAAACTTAGACTTTCAGTTTAGGCTTTGTGCATGTAATCAATCCAGACCAGGCAGACTTCTGTTATTTGTTGGAAATCGCTAGGTTTAGATGTATGCTTAAGAGTACCTGCTACTTGCTTTGAATAACCGGTCCAAATCGAGTCATATGCGAGTCCATCTGTTTATACGCTTTTAGACTTGCTTATTTCTAGTATTATATCCCGTGGACTGCTAATCGAATGTTGAGATGAGATAAAATGAATATGTCCATTAAATAAAGCCAACAACTGATAAGACAAGCGTACGAGTCTCGGGGAGGTCCACGAACCCGGTCTTTTGGTCCGATGCACAATAATCTTATCCATATGCGGGTAAGGTTATCTAGTCGGTATAAAAGACATTTTCTAGTTCTTGTACCACATGACTAGGATAAGATCTATATATTTGTAACATGGAAATATGAAACATGTCATGAATCTATGATAACTCTCCTGACAATGCTAGTCGATAAACAGTGGTCCAATTTTCTCAATGATTTCATATAGGCCAGTATATTTCGGACTAAACTTTCCATGTTTGCCAATTTTCAAAATTCATTTCCATGGAGATACTTTTAAGAATACTTTCTCACAGACTAACTATTTCAGGACCTTCAAGCTGTCGCATTCCTTCAATATCACAACACACTGTATTTTGACATTTTCTTCCATATAGTGCTTCATATGGAGCCATACTGATACTAGAATAAAAACAATTATTGTATGCAAATTCCATGAAGGGTAAATGATCATCCCAATTCCATTTGAAATCAAGTGCACAAGCACTCATCATATCTTCCAAAGTCTGAATGGTTCTCTCTGATTGCCCATCTGTCTGCGGATAAAATGCTATACTGAAATGCTACTTAGTACCTATGACATTTTGTAAACTACGCCAAAAGTGTGAGCTAAACCGTGGATCTCTATAAGATATATTTGAAATAGGAACACCACACAATCTAACAATCTCAAAAACATACAGTGTAGCTATTTTATCAAGGGAATCAGTTTGTGGAACATGTAAAAAATGAGCAGATTGGGTAAGTTGATCGACATTCACCTAAATAGAATCATCTTTTCTAAATGTACATGGAAACCCAATAAAAAAATTCACAATGATTTTCTCCCATTTCCACTCTAGTATAGCTAAAAAATGACGTTTATCTACAGGTGCCTGATTTTCTTCTTTCACTTGTTGACATGTTAAGTATTTAACCACAAAATATGACACATCTTTCTTCAATGTTGACCACCAATAAAAAGGTTTCAAATTTTTTTACATTTTAGTATTTCCAGGATGCATATTATAAGGTGCATTATGAGGTTATTTTAATATATCCCTCCTTAAGCTCTTTATATTTTTCATACATACACGATTGCCATTCAATAAAACACCATCATCTCTCCAAATAAATTGATAATGTTTTCCTTGGTGAACCTTTCTTCTCATCTTCTGTTAATAAGGATCTTCAAACTGAGTTTTTTAAATTTTATCTTCAATAGAAGCTTCATTTGCAAGGTGGCTAAAAAAATCATCATGTGTGTCCAACCAAGTGTTCATTTTCCGAAGTGCAACTATGTACCCAATATCATAAAAAAGAATACATTCCATATGATCCACAACCTTTTGACTCAAAGCATCAACAACAACATTTTCTTTTCCAAGATGGTAATCAATAGTACTTTCATAATCTTTCAGTATCTCGATCCATCTTCTTTGCCTTAAATTCAACTCTTTCTATGTCGAAATAAATTTCAAGCTTTTGTGATATGTGAAAACTTGAAATGTCTCACTATAAAAGTAATGTCTCCATGTCATCAATTCATGTATAATTCCACCTAGTTCTAGATCATGCATTGGATAATTCATTTTGTGAGGTTGCAGTTGTCTAGAAGCATAATCAATAACCTTTCTATTTTGCAAATACACATCAAAAGTCTTGCTTCGATGCATCAGTGTAAACCACATAGCTTCCATTTTTAGATGGTAAGAAAATTTTTGTTACTAAAATAAGCCTTTTCTTTAATTCCTCAAAGCTCTGCGCACACATGTCTATACATTTAAAAGTCACATTGTTTTTCAATAAATTTGTCAACGGTTCTGCAATGATAAAAAAATCTTTTACAAATCTTCTATAATATCCTGCCAAACCTAGAAAACTTCAAACTTCTGTAACATTTGTTGGCAACTCCCATTCAGGAATAGCTCTAATCTTTGATGGATCTGGTTGTACACCATATTTTGAAACAATATGCCTCAAAAGGCTATTTCTACCAACCAAAATTTATATCTACTGAACTTAACATAATTTTTTTTGTCTTTTAAAACTTGTAAGACAATTCTCAAATGTTGGTCATGGATTCGAGAATAGATCAAAATATCAATAAACACAATCATAAACTGATCAAAATATTGCAGAAAGTTTTTGTTCATTAATACATAAAAAGCAGCTGGGGTATTAATGGCATCACAATAAACTCATATTGATCATAGGTATTTTGAAAAGCATTTTTATGAATGGACTTTTAATCAACGCGGAGTTGCTAATATTCTGATCACAAGTCAATTTTATAAAACACAATGACACCTCTAAATTGATCGAGTATATCATCGATTCTTAAAAGTGGATACTTATTCTATATGGTGATTCTATTTAATTACCTATAATCAATACACAATGGCTGACTACCATCCTTTTTCTCCACAAATAATACTGGAGTCCCATAGGGTGAAATACTAGGCCTGATAAACTCCTTATCAAGTAGTCCTTCTAACTATTTCTTGAGCTCTTTCAATTCTAGTGGAGCCATCAAGGAACACATCTAAAAAGTCTCCCACTATTAGAATTTCTGGCACCATCAGACTTACATTAATCACACCTATTACATTAGCCAAATATGCTTAACACCCATCTTTACTTAAATGAAACCAATAATAGCTGAGATTATACAATTAGGCACCGTTTTTCTTTCCCCAACAATCATCATTTTCATATTTCCTTGAATTTCTATAACTACTCCTTTAGTTTGACAATCAACAATAACAGATCCATACTTAATAGAACATCAAACTCTATCAAGTGAATAATAACCAAATAAGTTTGTAAAGTAATACCATCCACATCCATCAGATAAGATTTTATCATATGGCATAGAAACATATATATCATATCCCAATGGTTCTAGCATGCCATGCACACGTAATACAAACCCACGTGATATGAATGAACATGTAGATCTAGGATAAATTAGCACATGTGCATAACAGTTACAGATAAAAAATGTACATGTAATCACATCAGGTGCAGTAGGTGCATCTTGTCTTGTTAATGCAAAAACTCTCGCTTGGGTCTGAGGTTAGCCTGTATATTTAGATTGTACAACTGAAGATGTTCTTGCTCCCCTACTATATCTTCCTCTTCCCCAGCCTACACCCACTTGGTTTATATTTTCACCCACACTACTTTAACCCATAACTTGAGACTCCTCAAGAAAACCATTCCTGAGTGGACAATCTCTAACAAAATGGCCAAGCTAATGACAATTATAACACATAATAGGATTTCGTCTCCAACACTCCCCTGAATGTACTCTACCACAGTTAGCACATGTAGGAGTATATCCTATACTAACTGACCTTGTTGGTCGTTGTCTATTATCGAATCCAGTAGATTTATATCCAGCTCTGCTAGATGACGTAGAGGTTGGCCTACTCGACTGACCTCTTTGCTTTCCTCTATAACCACTAGTACTTGAACTCAGCCCTCTAAAAGAAAAGGAATTGACATGTCTTAAAGGAGCATTAAAAGTCCTGGTTAGCTTCTTCCTTTTAGACTCCAACTCACCCCTTTCAAGTACTATTTCTTTAGCTCTCAAAGCGGCTTCTATCAATGCATTATAGGTAGGGGTCTTCACAAAACATTTGCTCTCGAATGTCAATGTTCAAGCCCATTTCAAATTTTCTTCTTTCTTTTCCTATAGGTAGAGATAAAATTATTGTGGAGTCTGATGCTTAGATGTGATTTTGGAGATTAGGAAGTCGAGGGCTATGGAGCCCAAAATGCGTCTTGAAGATTGTTTAGAGTTAGTGAAACAATTCGATAATATCCGTATTGTTTTTGTGAGGTGATCTGTGAATCAGGCGGCGGATAGCGCAATACTCCAGTTCCATTTTAGGTCATCAGGAGTGAGTTTGTCAGTTCTCTGAATTTCTCATAATTGTAATTGCTTCTGATTTAATTTTATAGAATCACTTTTGCCTTAAAAAAAACAGTTTTTATAATTTGATATTTTTATCCCATCACTACTAAAAAAACTGATGATTAGTGATAGAAAAATCGGTCACAAGCTGCTATTTGTGATAGAAATTTTCGTCAAAAACATTTTGTGACAAACTTGTGATGGATATTTCCGTCACAAGTCTGCCAATAATGATTTGTGGCAGTTTTTAATTTTTTTGGTGACGAATTCTATTTAATTTTTTTTTTTGTGATGGATATTACCTCAGAGTTTTTAAATTTTTTATTGTTTTTTATTTTTATAAATTATAACTTTTACAATATTTTTTTATTTTTTTAAATTAATGGTTTTTTAAGATTAATTATTTTTATAAAAATATTTGTTGAATACTTATTTTTTAAAAATAAATATTTTTAACAACTTTTTTTTTCAAATAGTTATTATGTAAATAATTAGTTTTAAATTTTTTATTAATTATTTTTAAATATAATTAGTAAAATTAAAATTTAATATTTATAAAAACATTTGTGATGGATTTACCGTCAGAAATATTTTATGACAGACAAATTCGTTACAAATGTGTGGCAAATTTTTCCATAACGGATTTGTCCTTCTAAAAATTTATTGACAAATTTGTGACGATATTTTCTGTCACAAAATTTTGTGAGGAAAACTTCCGTCACATTCAAAATTGTTTACAAATTTTTCATTAGTCCATTATAAATCCGTGATATATTTTTTCCATCACAAATTTCCATCATTAAAATCAATTTTTCTTAGTAGCACATAAATTTTATTTCTGGTCTTTTTTCATCACCCTCATGTTAAAATAAGGTCCTCTGACGGCGCTACTCCTTGGATGCGGCATTAATTTTCTGATCCATAGATTCTTTAGAATTTGTCATTGATCTATTGTTGATTATTACAATGTAGTAATTAAAAGTCAAATATTCATGATCATTTGTTCATTCCTTGCGGCTTTTCTTGGATTGTATAGTGTACTGTGCTTCAAAAATTAGATGTGAGTTGGTTTTTCCTAATTTTTTTATTGATTTTTATTTGCATTGGTAGGAAATTGTTCCAAGAGGATCTTGCTCAATGATGTGGCAGATTCTTTGGTTTGTGATTGTTTGGAAAATTTGTAAATGTCACGATAAAAGAATTTTTCAAAACAAACAATCTTCAAAGCAGGAGGTGATTTTTAGTTGCTTTTCAAAGCCGGCGTTTATTTTTAAAAGTTTTAATAGGAGTTTTTCTTATTCAGTAACGGTTCTTTTAGAAATCCAGATTATTTTTATTTTGTGATTTGTAGACTTTCTAGCCAATTTTTAAAGTCGTAGCCTCTAATGTGCTTTTTTAGGTGTTTCTTGTGCGAAAATTCTGATTTTTAATTTTTTAGCCACTTCTTGTGGCTTTTAGAAAATTTGAATCATAAAAAAAGAGAGTCAAACATGTAACTTGTCTATTAATAAACTTTAATTAAAAATGAAGAGAGAAAGGTTAAAGCAGTCTACTAATATACATGGAGTTAGAAAAGCTTAATTTGATTTAAAAAAATTAGAAAAAATTACGCGTGACACCCGTTTTTTGTTGATTTTTGCAAAAATATTCCAACTAAATTCCAATTTACAAGGGTGATTTGTTTTTAAAAATACTTTTTTCCATATATTAGCTTAATCACCGTTTCTTCTTATATAAGTAATGGATACCGAATCCTACCTTAAATACTATGGAGCCGAATCGCAGGAGATCCATTCTCAGACAATACCGGGCTCCCGCTCAAAGGGTTAACACAGACGAAACCGGTAGCCGAATCTATAAGATCCGCCTCGATTGGAATATAATCTCATCCACAAGGATAAAGCCGAATCCCTGAGGACTCAGACAAAGCGCGTCGACCCTGAGATTTGGATAGATCACTAGATCTGCAAAGATTCTCGAATAACTTTCCTATTTGAATACAAACTCCAACTTAGGAAGCTAACCTCTAACTTAGGATGACGAGACTATTTAGGAAGACGTTCCTAAAAAGGAGTCATGTCTGAATAAGGAATTATACTCCTAATCAGGGTCAAACCCTACTAAATAGGATTCACCTTCCTATTGCAACTCTTACAAGGTATACGATCATCTACTATATAAAGAGCTTGAGGTATGCCTAAACACACAACTACATTCATATACTCAAAACGCTGCTCAAAGCTCAATACTGACTTTGGCTTCGGAGAGTTAATCGGACAACCACCATCCGGTTAGCTTCTATCCTGTTTTGCAGGTTACGTCATCTGATCAGAAGGCAGACTCCATCAATTGGCGCCGTCTGTGGGAAAAGCTTAGCAACTTCGAACTCGAAGGAGCTTTTCTGAACTCAAACAAATTCCATTGAAGAAGATGACTTTTGACGGAACAAACCTCAAAGACAAGCAATCGATGGATCCTAAGACCCACCAACAAACACCGAAGGTGATCACCATCACCGGAGACGGTACATGTAGCACTGGTGGAGGGAGTAACACCGGAGGAACATCCTTCTCCACTCCCCAATATCAAACCAACCCAATAAGGCGAAGCAACCCTATTGAATTCCTCAACCTAGGAGCCAACGATGAACAAACGCCAGGCATGGCAACGCCGGAGATATATAACAAAATCCTGAAGAAAGTATTTGAAGCCGTCCAAATAAATCTGGATAGATTGGCTAACGAAGCCAAACAAACAAACGACAACCATGAAAAAAACCATGAAAATTATGAGGGAGAAGTTTATCCCATCTTCTGCCCGACGAAGACACAGAACAGAAAACACAAACCTAAACCATCAAGAGCCAACCAACCAAAGGAAGGAACGAAGGAAGAAACGAGCAAAAGAACGAAGGAAGGAACAAGAGGAGAAATGAAGGAGAAGAAAACCCGAAAAATCAGGAACACAGAAAAGACGACTCTGAAGAGGATAATCTAAGGAATGCAGCTAGAAATGGAGAGAACCAAGACGATGCCCGAAGTGGACTTAACTCTAAGCAAGAGGAACGAAGGGATAAAGAAAAAGAGGACGTACCACCAAAAAGAAAGAGACAAGATAAAGATACTGGAAAAGAACAATCAAAGAAGATGAACCAGAAAGACGAAGGTGAGTCCTCGAAATCGCCCCAAAAAAGCAAAGCCACATATGTCGTTGAGGAAGATTTGGAGGAAAAGATCGCCAAAACACTAAAAAGCTGAAATCCGAGGAGCTGGATATAGACGACATGAGGCTGAAGGGTTCACCTCTGTCAGCTGAAGTCATGGAAGAAACGATCCATACAACATGAATTTACCCACCTTGCCAATTTTTAATGGAGAAGGAGACCCGAGGGACCATACGTCCAGATTTACCGCAACCATGGGTCTCTTAAGCGTCTCAGACGCAATCTTGTGTCGAGTATTCCCGACCACCCTCACAAGAACTGCTCAGAGATGGTATAATAAACTCAAGTCAGGTTCGATTAAGAGCTTCGCCTCTCTGTCGATAGAATTCCTGAGTAGATACCTTACCAATATACCAACTAAAACTACCACTAGCATCCTGAGGTCGTGCATTCAAGAAGAAGGAGAAACGCTAATGAGTTACATCGAACGATTCAACAAACAGGCTATGAAGATAGACAATTTGAATGTCGATATGGAAACACAAGCGCTAAAAGAAGGAACGCGATTTGGGAAATTGGTGGATAAACTGCTGGTCAACAAGCCAACCACTTTCTCGAACCTGATGGGCATAGCCAAAAAATACTTCGAGCTGGATGAAAGTCGTAGAGCTATTCGAGGAAAAGAGGCGAAAGGAAAGGAATCTAAAGAGAAATCAAAGGAGAAGTCAAAATCAAGATCGGAGGATAAGCGGTCAAGGCCTGAAGAAAGCAAGCGCTTCGCCCCCAGGGATGATACGAGCCAAGGTATGATCCCCGAGATGACGAATGCAATTCACACCGCTGAATACCAGCAGATCCAATGTCCTCATGTAGAATAAGGAGAATGTAAAAAATGTGGTATGGCCACCCAAGATGAAAGCTGAGATTAGAGACACTAAAAAATTCTGCAAATTTCATGATGAACACGGGCACGAAACAGACGAGTGCAGAGATTTAGAAGTTGAGATAGAAAGAATGATAGACGCAGGCGAGCTAAGAAAGTTCATAGCCCACAAAACAAAAAGCAGTGACAAGGGACAAAAGAGGAGCTGGGACGATAAGGGAAAAGAAAAGGAAGAAGAAAGGCCATCCAAGATCCTAGGAACAATACACATGATTAACGGAGGAGGACATAGCAGTTCAACCATTCGGAGAAAGCAAATGAGAGAAGTGATGAACATCAGAGAGACACACATGCCACCAGTGGTTTTTGATGTCGAGGATTATGAACACGTGAAAGCACCCCATAATGACGCTCTAGTGGTAACAACCATCATTGAAAACTAGAACATGGAGCGAATCCTTATAGATGAGGGAAGCACTATGAACCTCATGACAAATGCTGCATACAAAATGCTAGGAGGGACCGCGGAAAAATTACGCCGAGTCCCGATTCCATTATCCGGACTCGGAGGGCCTTTTATCAATCCACTAGGCGCTGTGACTCTGGAGGTCATAATCGGCCAGAAAGAGGAATCAATTAAAAGGTCATGTCCCTGTTCAATATAGTAGATATGGAACTGACATACAATGCAATTCTCGGAAGACCCTTCCTCCATGATTCAACTGCAGTCACCAGCATAAGAGCACTAACCATGAAAATGCCGACAGAAAAGGGCGTAGTGACATTATGAGGAGATCAGAATATCGCCAAAAGTGCTACGACGTGTCCGTCATAGATCTTCAAGAGAGCAAGCAGAAGAAGAAAGGACAGTAGTAGGAACTGGATAACCCATCGCTAGTAAAGACTTTGTTTCATACCCGATGGTGTTATAACAATCTTTAAAATTTTGTGAGCGAAGCCATTTATATTAGTAAAACTTCAGTTTTCAAGTAACATATGATTCATCAAATGCAAAAACGGAATTGGAAACAAAAGACAAAACGATAAAAAAATAGAGTTTAGATTAACTCAAGCAAGGAGAAACGCCGAAAATCGGAGTTTAGATTAACTCTAAAACAAGGCGAAACGCCAAAAGCAAAGTTTAAATTAACTCTAAAATAAGGCAAAAATAAACAAAGTTTAGATTAACTCTAAAATAAAGCAAAATGCCAAAAACAAGCAGAGTTTAAATTAACTCAGAAAAAAGGGGGAAGGAAAACATTAAAATACTAAGAGTTTAGATTAACTCTTGGAAAAACAAAAGCATCGTCAACTACAGATAAACAAAACGAAGCAGAGGCGATTAAGTGAAACTAGATTCAAACGGAAAAACAAAAATAAAATACACCTTTGAAAAGAAATCAACATTAAAGGGAAAAAGGAATCATATATTCAAAATAGTACGAACTACAAATAAGCACTAAGGAAATACAACTAAAGGCTAAAATAAAAGTCTATTTCCTAGCGAGCGATCTTTCACCATCTTATCCAGCAATCCCTGAGCGATGGCCTGAGGATCTAACCCATCCACAGCAGATAAATCTATATTCGGGTTCTGCTCCAAGAGTTTTTCCCCTATGGCGAGACGATACTCCCTTATCAAGGCGGAATAAAAGGCCTTCGTGTCAAGAAGACGAATATGAAGTTTCTCTACTTCGGCCCTCAATTTATTCCTCTCTTCCCCAATATAGGTATTAACCGTTATTAGCTCCTCAATCTCCCGAGTCAAATCAACGGTTTTCTTCTCGATAACCTTGACCTGGCGATCGTTAATGGCGTCCTGCGCCTTCAACCTCAAAAGGAGAAAATCATTCTCCTCTAATGAAGCTTTTAGCTTCGCCTTTTCAGACTCAGACGTCGCCAAGAGAGCCGCAAGACGTTCAGCTTCCTGCTCGGTGCATTGCCGGCGAACGTTCAATGCCAATACGGCCGGAAGGTCCCGTCAAAGAAAAAAACAAGATAAATAAATTAACGAAGAAAATCGGATAAATAAACCAAGATCGACGTAACTCACCGAGAAGCCAAGAAAACAAGAAATATCCGACAGCTCATGTCCAAGCTTGGAGGCGAACCAGGTAATGTCCTCAGGATTTCGCCAAGCTCCTAATATACTCGGTCAGAACTCAGGGGTTTAGTAAACTCGCTGGGTCGTGGCCCTCGACCCACTCCACCAATTTTGGAGCAGGGGATGAACTACTGCAAGGGTTTTCCCCCGAGGGGGACCCCTCGTCAACTCGACGTCTCTTCCGAGATGGCAGAGTAGCAGGATCGGAGCTCGGAGAAACTTCCTTTGAATCCAAAACTATTGCTTTATCAAGATTTACTACCTCCACCACTTCCGTTGGCATCGCCGGAGCTAAGGAGGGAATAGGGATAGTAGCCTCGTCATCCGCGGGCTCGCCATCGCCAACTGCGACATCAACTTCTGCTACGACGACTATCCCTGTAATATCCCGTTTGGTTTCGGGCTCGTTTTCTCTCGGTTTGGGCCGTTTTTGGGTTCGGTTTGACCGTGTTCTGATGTGTGCAACCGCTCACATCAGGCGTGCGCCTTCACACAAGTAGTGTGCGCCCGCACACATCAATGGTGATATGTGCGCCCGCACACTTGGTTCAGCTTACACACTAACAGGTCTATAAGCAGACCTGTTCAGTGACGCATCTTTCTTTTATTTTGTTCCTCCGTTTCTTTTCTCAAACCTTAGCCGTCATACACTCAAAAACACTATAAGATCATAACCTAAATCTTTCCCAATCGTTCTCGAATCCGGTAAATATTTCATGTTGGTTTCTACATATTTCAGTTCGATATCACAACACGGCGTAATAACTTACATTCCTTGTTCTAGCTTTGGTCTGAGGCTTTCCTTGCGTTACTTCAGTTCATATCGCTCCCATCAATCCATAAGTGTTGTATTCTCTATCGGTACGTTTAATCTTTCTATTCCTACGCCGTACGGTTCTTCACTGTGAATGTGTTGTGGCTGCCGATTTCTTATTCACTTGTGGGTTGTTTCGTGATGTGTTTAGGCTTGGTTATCGCGTCTTATTCGAATCATTCTACCTCTGGAAACCATCTATTATGAGCGATATGTCGAACCTACCTTTTCATCTGTGCTGAACTTGTGTAACTTTGTGGCTGCCGTTTCCTTTGTTTGCTGACATTGTTGCTTTGTATAATCTGATGTTTTACTAAATTGTTGCCAAGTATGGTTGAGTTCCATGTTCAGTTCTTGTGGAAACTCGGATTCGCCGTTTCGAATCAACATATTGTGGCTGCCATCTTTGTATGTTTTGTTTGTTCCTAGTTCACATTAGCTTTGTTATGATTTCATGTTACTTTGGGTTGCTTGAGTTGAGTGGTTCAATGATGGGTTGAGAATCATTGATGGAATTGAATTGAGTTCATTAAATGTTGTGATTTGATATTATTTTAAGCTTTTGGTTGCATGAACAATCTTATGACTGTTCATGTTCTTCACCTTCTTGAAATCTCATAATGCCATGGTTATGAATATTGGGTATTGTCTGTGTATGGTATTGGTTGGTTTAAATCATGTTTTTCATAAAGATTATGGTTATGGTTGTTATCGATTTAAAAACCAAACCTTCAAATATCAAATTGATTTTATTTGACGACTATTTATTATTTTGAGAATAATAAATTGTTTTGAGTATTATAAATTGTCGATTGTTTTATAACCTTTTATTAAGATAATTATTTGGGTAATTATCGTTTTTAAAAATATTGGTTTAGTGTGCCAATTTGGCTAAAGTTACCTTCTAATTTTAAAACGTTTTTTGAACTTATATTAGTTAAGTATTTGGGTGTAACTTGGGTTACTTAAATTTTAAGTTATTGAGTTCCGTTTTGATTTTGATTATTATTTTATCAAGTTGTTTTATAATTATAAACTATTGCTTTATAATTGGATATAAATATATTTATTTTATCAAAGTTATTTTTGGAATTATAAACTTTGGTTTAAATTTGATAAATATTTTGGTCGGGCTTGACTTGGGTGACCCAACATGTGAGGTTAGCTTGGTAGTTATCGGTAACTCGGATAACCCAATATTTGGAAATTGATTGGCTTTATTATTTAATGCTTATTTAAATAATATTTTTCGAAACAAATTTTAAAACGGGAACTCAATAGGCTTGACTTGTTGTTGACTTTAAAATTTGTTGAGTATTGTGTTACTCTGATTAGCTTACCTTAACTTGTTGTTTGTGCTAGTCATATGTGGTGTCTAGTACTCTCTAGAATTAGGGTCCGTTTTAATAATTATTTATATTTATTTAGACTCGTCGACCGTTCGTACTTTTGAGGCGAACCTAGTTAGGTTGCTTGCCAGGAATTTTCACGTGGATTAGCAAGCTATGCGTTTGTACTTACTATTTATCGCTTTATTAAGTAAATTATTATTTTATTTTATATATATATATATATATATATATATATATATATACCGTACACCTACATTTCGAACTGTTTTTCCATTATGGCTCTTAGTTGGAACATGCTACCTAATGGGTTCATTAGGACTGCGTGCGCACCAGTAATAAGCTAGGAAAGGTATATTGTGAATTAGGGTAACTCGGTGTGAGCATAGTTCTCGGAACCAGGTAGAGTAACTCGGTGTAGCTCAGCTCTCGGGAATCTGGAAATGGATTAAGTGCGGTCGGTAGTAACTCAGTGTAGCTCAGCTCTCGATACCAGGCCTATTGGATTAAGTAAATTTTAGAATATTATGGATTAAGGTTCCAACTATTACTCGTAATGTTTATATAAAATATTTTAAACGGTTTTAAAAGTTTTCCACTTAATAAATGTAAATAGTGTTATGAACTCATCTCAGTATATGCGACGCCGTTATTTTCCCAATTTTTCCAGGGTTATGATTTTGAGCAAGTCAGTTGATCTCCGTTTCTTTACTTTCCTCGGAGGTTCCGTCTATTTTAATAAAGTTGTCAAACTGTTCTATTCTTAGACCGCAGTAGTGAACTAGAAGTCTTTATTATTATTCTAGTTGTTTGTCAGATTGGTCCGACTCGATATATTTGCTTTGGCATGTTATATTATTATTATTATTTCGGGATTAATGCCATGTTGGAGACTCGGATTTGGCCGAGCATTTTTATATTATGTTGAATATTATGAACTGCTAGAACCAGGCTGAAGTCTCGGCTGCCCCGAGCATTAGTTTTCTTGCAGGTGTATTATAATTGTATGTTATCTATAAGGCTAGCTACGGGTTTTGATACTGCATTACCCATACCCTAGCGCCAGTCGCGATTCATGAAAATGGATCATGACAATCCCGTCGCCGCTAACAGGATCGCCGTAGCAGGAACTAAGGCGACTAGAGCTTCAGCCTCCGGAATTGGAGCATCAGCATCTATTATTGGCTCGTCCATCGGAACGTCCAAATCTGTTTTGAAATCGGAAAGCATATCGTCAGAAGAAGAAGACATCCTATAAGGAAACGGAAAAAGAAAACAAAGTCAGAAATAAATACCTCCAATATACTCATAGTGAAGATCTGCCAAACCCCGCGAAGGATCTTCCAAAGGAAGCCATCGACATCGAACATGACTATTCATCAAAACCTCTAAAATAGGACGCTGGAATATACTATGGAACGACAAATCAAAGGCAAGGATCGACTCAGATAAATTCAAAGGAGATGGATAATTCGAAAGGCGATAAACGAAAAAACCATCCGGAAAATGGAGAAAGGCGAAATTGTGAGTAACTATGAAAAAACGTTTTCGCCAACCGTTGTCTAAATATGGAAAATAAATGGAGGAACGACCCTTTCGGCCGATAGCAAAAACGAAACAACTATCACATTTTCTTAACTCTACAAAATAATAAAAGACGTTAAGTGAAGGGGATTGACCCCGAAGCCTACACGCTTCGACAAATGCAAGAAGGACTCTAATAGTCCCAGGATGAAGCTCTCATATGGCGATTCTTAAATCCCTACACAACTCTATCAAAAAAAGGGTTTAAGGGAAACCGAAGACCAGCAACAATCTGTTCTTCGAAGATAGTCGCTCTATAAGGCGAATCAAGAGATCCTAAAGCAGGTCTCCCGTAACCAGGTAGCTTGACTCTATATTCAAGCGGGAAATTATATTTGAAGTAAATATCTCAAACTTCATCTTCACTAAGACAGGAATCGGTAATAGCCATTGAGGAAAACTCCATCTTCGCCCTCATAGCCGCCATTTTATAATGATAAACTAGGAATATTTATTACAAAAGACTGAAAAAGGAAGAGGACTAAAGAAGGAAAATTACCAAGAAAATGAAGAACACCAAGAACAAACTACCCAAAAAATGGAAATACGATAAAACTCAGAAGGAAAAGATACAAAAGAGCTACTCAGACAATAAATCAAACACAATTAAAAACCCTTATATTAATTATAAGGATTACCTGAGAATTCAAGCGTGAAGAATAAAGAATAAGGCAAATCGATGTTCAGAGTAATGCAATATTGAAGATAGCAAAAAATGGGAATAATACACAACTGAATGGTTTAAGTATGAGTTAGAGAAGACATGAACAGACACTTGTCTTAAAATCAAAAAATAATGAAGAGTCATCGAACGACACATGGTAGAAAGATGAAAAGATAGGAATTTTGCTAAATAAGCAAAACGAAGCGCCAGAACACGAATCAACTCGGCTCAATTAGAGCTAAAATTTACCAATGTATAAATACCAAGACTTCAGCTCACTTGCGGGGGGCTAATGATGGATATCGAATCCTACTTTAAATACTATGGAGTCGAGTCGCAGGAGATCCACTCTTAGATGATACCGGACTCTTGTCCAAAGGGTTAAGACAGACGAAACTGGTGGCCGAATCTATAAGATAGAATTCGGTAATGTATATAAATTTTAATTCGGTATGTATATACATATTTTTAAAATATGTATATAAATTTTAGTTCCTTAAAATATTAACTATCAACAATATACCAATAAAACTTTATCATGATATCTACAAAATATTCACGAGATATCCATATAATTATTTTATGTGAAATTTTATACTGCTTTGGATATAGACTATAGAAGGTACGGAGCATGTACATTTTTTTAATACATGATACATGAGATGTTTTGGATAGATACAAATTATAAGATGATACCTTAAACTCTATTTTATCCATACTAATTTTTTTGTGGACTGTAAAGTTCTACTACCCTAAATTTTAAACGGCTATATATATGAGTATAGTTTGAACTTGTGACCTTATTTAAGTCAAAAAAATATTTTATCAATTGACATGCGATTTGGAAATAGTAGCACTCACTTCTGATCAAAGATTATTTCTACTTTTTTTAGTTCGACTATATTTGACTGTGCTTTTTTTTTTAATATTTTGGATTAATATATAATTTTTAAAATATTAATTTTATAAATACATATATTGCATGTACTATTTTTAGAAATTGAAATATTTCAGTTGTATTCGTGTAAATAAGTTTGACGCACATTTCTTTTTTGAAAAACACTCATAAATATGTTCAATTGTTTTTAAACATGAAATACCCAAATTTTAATTAAAAAAACATATTTTGATGTGATTAGATGCCCTAAAAGATAAGGGGCGAAAAAGAATTTGCACATAGATAATACTAATTAAAGTGTGTTGCTTGCATCGTCATGCTCATATATATAATTGTGAGTTTTGTATTTAACAAATATATCTTTGAGCATATATAGTATGAGATTAAAAGTTGTATAACTTTCAGTGGTTGATGACAGTATTGAAAGCTCAGTTCATGTTTAAGAATTTAATTTTGTTTGTTAATTGATAGTCAAATAGTTAAATATTCCTCGTATAATAGATAGGTCAAATACCCAAGTGGGCATTTATAATAATAATAATAATAATTATTATTATTATTATTATTATTATTATTATTATTATAGAGAGGTCAAATAACCAAATGGATATTAAATAATCAATTCTAAAATTAAACTATTTAACATATTTATTTGGATACGGATGATACATATGCAATAGGTTTCTTTTCACCACACATATATCAAAAAAATGTCAAAGATATTTAAAACTAAAACACAAAATAAGATATTATTAATACTTTAATAAAATAGAACATTTCTGGAAAATTACTTTCCCATCGTAATATTCACAAAAGTCCACACTGATAAAAAAAACAAAGGCTAAAACACTTTGTTTGTAAAAAAAAAGGGTTAATTACATATAAAATCACCATCTTTATACGAATTTTTAAAAATAACACGATCTTTAAAACGTGTCAATTCAGGATATCACCTTTCATTTCTTTTCAAAAACAATATGGGCACGTTTTTAGATAAAATTTTGCTGACTTGAACACCCAATAGGAGTGCCACATGTCATGCCACGTCAGCAAAAACGACACTAAAAATGTGTTCATGTTGTTTTTGAAAAGAAATGAAAGGTGGTGCCCTAAATTATCACGTTTTAAAGGTCGTGTTATTTTTGCAATTTCATGTAAAGGTGGTGATTTTATATGTAATTAACCCTAAAAAGAAGACCTAATGCCTTAAAAAACTCCAACCTTTTAGCCCCTTTTCAATCTTACCCTGACGTTGAAAATTGGTCAATTTTACCTTATTTTATATTTTTGTGTTTCAATTGTACCCTAAAAAATTAAATTGATGTTTTTCTCGTTTGAAAAAATTAAAAAACATACTCCATATCTAGCATATATTAATTATATATGTTGAAAAGTTATTTAAATTTAGTTAAATTAATAAAAAAAATTGAATTAGTTTTAAATTGATTATGGTTTTAGTTAGTTTTTAAAAATAAACGACTTATTTGTACTTTTTTGAATAAAAATAAATTTAATTTTTGCTTTAAACTTAGTTAATTAAATGATTTCATCATTTAAATAAAAAAAAGGGTTCATGTCATAAAAATTCACTAACTTTACACGTTTTCTCAATTTAATCATGTTCTTTCAAACTTCTCATAAACATACACCAACTTTCATTTTTCCCAAATTCATACATGGTGTTGACATGTCACTCATTTATTGGTAAAAAATAACTTATACCTCAGCAAATTGCACCAATGAATGAGTGACACGTCAGCACCGTGTATGAATTTGGAAAAAAAATGAAAGTTGGTGTATATTTTTGAGAAGTTTTAAAGAACGTGATTAAATTGAGAAAACATGTAAAGTTGGTGAATTTTTATGACATTATCCTATAAAAAAATTATAAAAAATTATAAAATTAGGGTATAATTGAAACGAGAAAATAAATAATAGAATAAAATTAACCAGTTTTTAACGTCAGGGTATTGAAAATGGCTAAAAGGTCGGGTGTTTTTTTGAAATATTAGGCCTTAAAAAATTAAAGTACCCTCTCTCTTACATAAAATAATTACTCTCTATTAGTATTACATTTTATCCTTATTCACTTAAATATTAGAGTGGACTTGGTGTTCAAAAAATCACAGTTTATCTACCTTCTGCATTTATATGTCCCAACTCAGAGATCCGCCCCCTTGACAGCAGAATCTCGGGCTCTATCCGACCTTCAGTCACTTGTGGAATTTATCATTTGACGCGTATGTGAAGAGTTCCCACTGAGTTTTTGGACGCCCTTCTTTTGTCGTATAACTAGTGAATTCTTCCGCGAAATCAAACAGGACATGTGCTTTCATGGCATATAGTTCTCGTCTTTGCAGCGCCTATCTGAATTGGGTTAATTACTAGACCACCACTGAAAATATTTGGAAATATAGTTTCAACTATTTAGATGTTGACACCGGCGCCATCGCCATGTTTTCTATCATCAGATATATTGTCACGACCTAAAATGTTGAGCCGCAACCGGCGCTAGGGAACGGGAGTGGTAGCTCCGGAACCCGTAGCAAGCCTTTAATCACTATTAATTTTTTGCAAATAATAAATAAATATCACAACACAACAGAAGCAAATATACATATCATATATACACAAATATTTACACTAACTGTTCTGTTAATCTCGCGGGCTCTAGTTACCGTACCCTGTACGAACTGGCCTCGCGGTACTATATACATCAGTTAGTGAAACACAACATATCATCGGCATCTGGGGCCGAGAGTAAAATATAAAACACATAGCATATCAAAAAGACATATAAACAGGACAGCAAGTAATATGTACATTCAAAATGTACTGCTGTCTAGGCTACGACTCTGTCAACGCGGGACCACTACTGCAGCATTCATAGAATTCAGAAACTATACATACACAGCTGACTTCTGGACTTCAAAATTGGCTTTTAGCTAAGTCCACAAACTAAGCACCTGAAAGACATCAAAGGTGAGGGGTCAGTATTTGGGAAAATACTGAGTGAGTTGACATTTACTGACGGTATTATTATAAAAACATAGCATCGCATTTCAAGAAAACAATAATATAAAAATAAAACATATAAGAAGGTATTTGATCCGTACGAAACTAATATCCTAGCATGCGACATAACTTTCAAATAATCAAATCATACTAGTCCAGATAGTCCAATCCGGGAGTGCTCACACTCTACCCGTCGATCGCGACCTATCTCTTAATCCCAAAATGTGAGTCCGACTCAATAGATACGGGGACTCCAGACTACACCGTATCCGAGTGCTCACTCGTATCGAATTCATTATCCAACTTCAAAATTCATATTCAAATCATGCCATACATATCAAATCATTTCTCAAATGCAAACACACTAGACTGACTTGATACTGGTGATCACACAGCCTATTTACACCCAATAGGTAGCTAGTTTTTTCGGATCGCATACTAGTTCCGTATATAACTTAATAAAAATATATAACATATAATCAAACGATATAACATGCGATGCGATAAACAGTATAAATATCTATATAAAATAACTTTAATATATAATACACGAAAGTAAAGTGCAACTCACAGTGACCGCAAACCAATCAATGACGTGGTCGATAAAATGATATGCTCTCGCTATCCCACGTCTACTGACCTCTCTGCTCGCTAACACGTCTGATACATGATAATTAACGTTTAACAATTAGACGCGAACCTCGTACTCTAATACATATAATACTTTAAATTCTAGGGTTATATTTCATTCTTAATGCTATTCGTGAACTCGATATTCCTTTATCGTATTCACGATATATTGAACTCTGTTTTTCGTATTCGAGAAACATATATATAATACACGAAAGTAAAGTGCAAATCACAGTGACCGCAAACCAATCAATGACGTGGTCGATGAAATGATATGCTCTCGTTATCCCACGTCTACTGACCTCTCTGCTCGCTAACACGTCTGATACATGATAATTAACGTTTAATAATTAGACGGGAACCTCGTACTCTAATACATATAATACTTTAAATTCTAGGGTTATATTTCATTCTTAATGCTATTCGTGAACTCGATATTCCTTTATCGTATTCAAGATATATTGAACTCTGTTTTTCGTATTCGAGAAACGTATAATGTCCTTAGCGTTTTTCATTATCGCTGCTCGCGTAAAACGTCGAGCTAAAATTTTATTTTTCGAATTATCGGGGTCCTTAATCGTTTTTAGGGTCTAATATTCAAAATTATTGAAATCCCGTTCAACTAGGGCTAAAAGCTCAATTAGATCCCTGTGGACCAACTGTGTGCGTTCGCGCACTTCAGTGTGCGTCCGCACACTTAGAAGTGTTCGTTCGCACACCACAAGTGTGCGTTCACACACTTGCTTAAGTGTGCGTTCGCACACTTCGGTGTGCGATCGCACACCGAGTGCAGCCCCCGGAAAATCAATTTTCGGGGCTTTCCGTCCATCCCGACCTGCTAAAAACACCTCCAAACACAAAACCCGTTCCTCTGTTTTCATTAAAACGCTATAATAACTAAAAAAACGTCAAATTCAATCCAAACGAAATCCTAACTCAAAGCAGCCCTTTATTACCCAAATTTAACATCCAATATCAAATAATTACCTTAAAACGGAGCTTGAGATTGATAGAGGACGGGATTCTGAAGAGATTGCCGCGCAAATCACTTGAATCGGACTCCGAACGGCGAAACGGCGGCGAAATGACGATATCGATCGATTTCTCTAAATTACTCTCGATCCTTCTTCTGCTCTCTGATTCATATTTCAAAACCTTATATATTAAGGTTAAAATCTCACTTTGGTCCTTGTTCTTTTTATTTGTTATTATTTATCTTTTAAACTTTTCTTTCGTACGATTTAGTCCATAACTAAATCGAAAATTTCTTTCATTATAACTTATACGTAGTATTTATACCCAATAAATAATACGAATCTCGATATTAATATTTTCCCGTCAAAACCTATAATTTCCATTTTCGACACATAGTGGCTAAATTACCATTTTTGTCCCTGTACTTTATTTTGGACTTTTCTTGACATTTTTCCTTTTAATTCCAATTCTAATTTTAGAATTGAAAATATAATATTAAATTTTCCGTAATAATCTTTTCCAAAACCGTCCTACTAAAACTTATTTATCTTAATCTTTTCGGAAAACTTTCTGATAACGCCACTCTGGCGAGTCCAAACTGGACACGTGGTCCAATTAGCTAATTTAATTAATTTGGGGTATTACATTCTTCCTCCCTTATAAAAATTCGTCCTCAAATTTTCATAAATCTCGTTGGGATCTTAAAATTGTCCTTATAATTTCCTTGACATCCATTAGTACGTTTTGGTCGCAGCTTTTTCTCTTACTTAATTCGTAGCTTTCCATACTTGTCGCTAACCGATTGTCTATCCAACTCATAATAGCTGCCTACTGTTATGTCGTTGAGAATCCTCTTACTGGTACTTTCGTCTCCTCTGTTGTCTTTCTCGAAATAGAACAGCCTTGGATGTATCCTTGATGTCGTAGTCCTTGCGTCATTACTACCTGATCGTTATTATTCATTGTCTATTGTTCTCTCAATCTATTATTTCATTCTTAGTAGCTATCGGGTTGCTACTCATCTTCTATATACGTGAATAATCACAACGTGTCGGCTACATCCTTAATAACGTACTTACTTTGTTCATACTTCTATGAATAGTTTCTCTTATAATCATAATATACGGTCACAGCCTTTACTATCATATGTCGTCGTCACTTTTCTTCCTTAACTGGTTATTGTCGTCTCTTCCTTCTCTCTACCATTACCTAACACTTCGTTCCTTATTAACCAATCTTTTTCAACTTGTACCTCGTCTATCACCTTCACTTTCTCTTAACATAGCTAAGCCTGATACATTCTTTATTATCTACAATTTCTCTTTCCTTTACTCATTTAAGCTATCGTGAACTTCACGTTGCTCTGTTAGTCCTGATCCTTCATTTTTTATCATTATCTTAAACGTTTCATTTCACATTACCTTTGATCGTATGGCTT
This sequence comes from Mercurialis annua, assembly GCF_937616625.2. Taxonomy (NCBI): domain Eukaryota; kingdom Viridiplantae; phylum Streptophyta; class Magnoliopsida; order Malpighiales; family Euphorbiaceae; genus Mercurialis; species Mercurialis annua. The sequence continues at coordinate 46,857,838 of NC_065570.1, read as the reverse complement.
ATACAGTTGCCCTAGTTTACTAGTATCACCCATATTTTTATCCTTTCCACTTTTCTCTAGTTGCTCCTTTGAGATTCGTCTCGAATCTTTTATTGACTTTTCAGTCAACGTTGTTCTTCCTTTACATCACTTTAATCTTCGACTGATTAGATCTCTAATATCTTGTCTACTTTTGTACTTAAATTATCCTAAATCTGACAATTCTATAGGTTTCCATCACTCTCTTTATCGTGGTTCCTTCTTACTGTATAAACAATTTTTCTTCTTCATCTTACACTTCTACTTCTTACTTTCGAGTAATTCCACAACCTTATTCTTGCTTCTCAAGGTATTGTCTTAGTACTGGTCATGATCGTTTCTTAACTTATCCTTATTTTATCCCTTATCTTCTTCTTGAAGTGTTTTCCGACTATTTTTTTTTTACATTTAAATTGTACTTAACTTTATAACTCCTAATTTAGGGAATAGTTTTAAATTTTTCCGTCCTATGTTCCTTATGCTTCCTTAGCACTTACAACATGGTTCTAATCGCCTCTTAATTAACTTGTTTTCTCTGTATTAATATCATCTCTTGTACTTATGATATCGTGGCTTCTTAGATGCAGTTCACTCCTATCTGTTCAATAGCAATGAAATATCATCTTATCCTTTACCTATTGTATTCATTATGTCTTTCCTTCGTTTATAATAGCTTTATTATTGCTGTTCCATTCTGATATTCCTTCTACGTATTTCTAGAACTTTCTATTTCTCCAATCATCTTATTAAATCTCGAGGGTGTATGAGTTTTCCCATTACTCTTTCTTCCATGTTTTACATCCTTTTCACATTTACTAATACACACGTCTATACGTGTGAACTTTCTCTTTATGCTAGAATCCGACAACTTAACTTTTCTCCTTTCTGTTAATGCTACTTATAATTCTTAATGCTGATATTAGTAACCTTACTTAATATCAGTCATACAACATCATTCGTTTCTTGATCTATCAAACTTCGAACCTTCACATCTTACCGGATTATCTTCTTTATCGACCGTATCCTTTTTCTTTCTATTTCTGTATCTTCAAATACTGATATTGATAAAGTTATATATCCTTTAAATATCACTTGATATTCATTATTCACATTATTGTCTTCATGGTTCCTTATACTTTTAATTTCTCTCCTCCGATATGACCCTCGATCACTACATCGCTTATCTCAACATAAGAATAATTATTACATTCATCATCCTTATGTATTCGTTACGTTTCTTTCGTCTAGCATGACTCTCTGTCATTTCATCCTTTGTTCTATCATAAGGATAAATACTGTATCCTTAAATATTGTCAGTGCATCGCATCTTATCTGCGTATGCTCTCCGGCGACAACTCCTTATTCACATTCTCCTTTAGCTTCACTAGCTTCGTTGCAATTAATCATTAACATGGCTTTATTCTATTATTGGGGTTTATTTTATATGTCTTATTCTTATTTATTAAGAATCTTTTATTATCCGTCGCAGAGTTTCACATCTGAGTTCACTTATCAAACAAAAGATTTCAAAATGTTCTTTTGCTGGCCAGCTCCTTTAAATCACTTTTCATAAATCGTTTGAAATCGTTAGTGCAATTGTAGCTCAGAGTGATGACGCCTCTCATCACCAAAGAGTTGCTCGAAATCGCATTTTCTTCATCATTGCAAAAATATGATGCATGGTCTATGCTTTGAAAATCATTCTTTTATGCATTCCTATCGTGATTATGCGATGTCATATGCAATGACTGAGCACAATTTTACTTTGAAAAATCTTAAAAACTTTCAAAATTTTCATAAAATCGTAAGTTTACTCTAGATTATACGCTCTGCGACTATTAACGGCTTTCTTTATTGTTATTAGGTACATTATAAATTTTTTTGTATTGATGTCACCTTCTGCCATTTTCCTGACTATTCTACTGTCACATCACTTCTTTCTCCATATCTCCAATAACTCAATTCAATTCAAAATTCTTTACTGTTGTAATCATCACATTCACTTCTTCGACACACTGTATCGTGTCATATACAAACGCAGGTATCGATGTTCCACATCGATTCCCCTTTTCAGTTATCTATCTTCTTCTTTACAGCTTCTAGAACGTAATATAGGAATTACGTTCGCTACAAATGTATATTATGTGGTGTTTATTATATTACAACTTTTATAAATTATGTTTATATATTCTTTTATTGGTCGCGTGTTTATTAACATCGCTTCCTATAGGTTCTCATTTTCTGAGGTATTATCCTATAGGCGTATCCTAGTACCAATGTTCTATTATGCAATGCAGCAAACATATATACAAAGTAATGCAAACACATAAACACAATACTCAAAGCATATAAATCGCTAATACCTGGAGGTGCCTGATGCGGAACGCTAGGTTCCCTAATGACTATGCCGGTGTGTCGACCCCTAACTGTTCTACCGGAGTTACTTCCGCCTCTTTGCACAAAGTAGGGGTTAGTCCTAACTCTGGAGGATGTACTGACGTAATCCGGATGATACTCACGTCTAAAATAGAAGGGTCGTACAGGATCGCCCTCCCACTCACGCTCAGTTTCGATCCTACGGGCCATCGTAGTGAGCGTTCCAAAATGTTCACCTACGTGTTCATATAACTCACTAAACTCAGGTCCTAAGCCTCTGACATACCTACGGTTGATAGTTCTATTACCCTAGTTCAGATCAGGGACTCCCTCAACCATTCGCAGAAAATCAGCAGAATACATTCCTACTGTTAGCATCCCTCGAGAGAAAGAACGCATCTGCCTCCTAACTTGGTCTAGAGCTATCTGTGCCTGACCATTTGATATATCCGCATCTTCTCTCAAGTCACGGTATTTCTGCACCCTAGACCAGAAATGCTCACTTCTATACTGTTCAACGTCTGATTCTTTTAACAGTTCCTCTTCTTCATACTCTTCCTCCTGAGGATCTTCTTCTGCCTCTTCTTCTATATCCTCTTCTGGATCCTCCTCCGGATCTTCTTTAGGATCTTCCTCCGGATCTTCTTCAGGATCTTCCTCCGGATCTTCTTCAGGATCTTCCTCCGGATCTTCCTCCGGGTCCTCTTCCGGATCCTCTTCCTCACTATACTCTATTTCTGGCGAGTGTACTCTACCCCTATTTCCAGATGAACTGCCAATTTCTGACACAAACATGTAACCATTCTGATAAATTTCTGGCGATCTCCTATTATCTGCGTGGAATCCGTTCCGATGGACCCCAGATAGTTCGCCTATTTCGTTGTGAAATCCATTTTAAAATATAGGAGGCGCTTCCTCCCGTTCTTCAGCAGCATGTGACTGGGCGCCGTTCTGCCCAGACATGCTGAAAAGAAACAATTTCAAACATAAGCTACCATCTGAGCCAATTTCCACATGCAATTACAATATCAACTTATAAAATGCTGTAACATTTAGCATTTAATCCAACCTCACGCAATTCGCAAGAAGATAACCATTTAACATCTCTTACACGAGTTTCAAATACTTAGTCACTTTAGTTGTTCGCATAAGTTAACCACAATCACTTAACCACTTAACACTTCTTGTGTAATCATCAAACACTTAGTTGCCTCAATCATTCGTATATACAGATGCTAATCACTTAATAGCTTAAAAGCCCTGACTCGCGCGCTGTACCACATGTTACTAATGCACATATCACACAAATGCAGACACCTAAGGTCCGACTCTCTATTGCAATAGTTCCTAGGTTTACTGAGTGACAGAGTATTCAACGTCTAACAGACATTCAGACATAACTGGCAGTGGTAACTAGACCAACTGCTCTCAAACAAACACTAAAACAGTTTGCAGTGGTAACTGGACCAACTGCTCTGATACCAACATTGTCACGACCCAAAATGTTGAGCCGCAACCGGTGCTAGGGAACGGGAGTGGTAGCTCCGGAACCCGTAGCAAGCCTTTAATCACTATTAATTTTTCACAAATAATAAATAAATATCACAACACAACAGAAGCAAATATACATATCATATATACACAAATATTTACACTAACTGTTCTGTTAACCTCGCGGGTTCTAGTTACCGTACCCTGTACGAACTGGCCTCGCGGTACTATATACATCAGTTAGTCAAACACAACATATCATCGACATCTGGGGCCGAGAGTAAAATATAAAACACATAGCCTATCAAAAAGACATATAAACAGGACAGCAAGTAATATGTACATTCAAATCATGCCATACATATCAAATCATTTCTCAAATGCAAACACACTAGACTGGCTCGATACTGGTGATCACATAGCCTATTGACACCCAATAGGTAGCTAGTTTCTTCGGATCGCATACTAGTTCCGTATATAACTTAATAAAAATATCTAACGTATAATCAAACGATATAACATGCGATGCGATAAACAATATAAATATCTATATAAAATAACTTTAATATATAATACACGAAAGTAAAGTGCAACTCACAGTGACCGCAAACCAATCAATGACGTGGTCGATGAAATGATATGCTCTCGCTATCCCACGTCTACTGACCTCTCTGCTCGCTAACACGTCTGATACATGATAATTAACGTTTAATAATTAGACACGAACCTCGTACTCTAATACATATAATACTTTAAATTCTAGGGTTATATTTCATTCTTAATGCTATTCGTGAACTCGATATTCCTTTATCGTATTCACGATATATTGAACTCTGTTTCTCGTATTCGAGAAACGTATAATATCCTTAGCGTTTTTCATTATCGCTGCTCACGTAAAACGTCGAGTTAAAACTTTATTTTTTGATTTATCGGGGTCCTTAAATTGTTTTTAGGGTCTAATATTCAAAATTATTGAAATCCCGTTTAACTAGGGTTAAAAGCCAAATTAGGTCCCTGCAGACCCACTGTGTGCGTCCGCGTACTTCAGTGTGCGTCCGCACACTTAGAAGTGTGCGTTCGCACACTTGCTCAAGTGTGCGTCCGCACACTTGCTCAAGTGTGCGTCCGCACACTTGCTCAAGTGTGCGTCCGCACACTTCGGTGTGCGATCTCACACCGAGTGCAGCCCCCGGAAAATCAATTTTCGGGGCTTTCCGTCCATCCCGACCTGCTAAAAACACCCCTACACACAAAACCCGTTCCTCTGTTTTTATTAAAATGCTATAATAACTATAAAAAACGTCAAATTCAATCCAAACGAAATCCTAACTCAAAACAGCCCTTTATTACCCAAATTTAACATACAATATCAAAGAATTACCTTAAAACGGAGCTTGAGATTGATAGAGGATGGGATTCTGAAGAGATTGCCGCGAAAATCACTTGAATCGGACTCCGAACGGCGAAACGGCGGCGAAACGACGATATCGAACGATTTCTCTAAATTTCTCTTGATCCTTCTTCTGCTCATTGATTCATATTTCAAAACCTTATATATTAAGGTTAAAATCTCACTTTGGTCCTTGTTCTTTTTATTTGTTATTATTTATCTTTTAAACTTTTCTTTCGTACGATTTAGTCCATAACTAAATCGATAATTTCTTTCATTATAACTTATACGTATTATTTATGCCCAATAAATAATACAAAGCTCGATATTAATATTTTCCTGTCAAAACCTACAATTTTCATTTACACATAGTGGCTAAATTACCACTTTGGTCCCTGTATTTTATTTTGGACTTTTCTTGACATTTTTTCTTTTAATTCCAATTCTAATTTTAGAATTGAAAATATAATATTAAATTCTCCACAATAATCTTTTCCAAAACCGTCCTACTAAAACTTATTTATCTTAATCTTATCGGAAAACTTTCTGATAACGCCACTCTGGCGAGTCCAAACTAGACACGTGGTCCAATTAGCTAATTTAATTATGTTGGGGTATTACATATCTGTTTTATGTGTCCTTAAAGGTTTGGCTGGTGTAGTAAAATGATAATTGTTGTTTGGATTCTCCTTGGATGAGCATTGATGCAACCGTGTCTTTGTAAATCAATATGTACAAATACAGGTGGTCTGCTCATCAGTGGTGGCTTTACCACAAAACCTTTTGGTGCTTTGAACGCTTGTTTGCAGTCCTTTCCCTATTTGAATATTTTTATTTTTAATGTTCGGTACAATGAGAGGCATCTTTTAGTAAACGATGAGATGAACCTCCTAGACCTGTGATCCTCCCATTAAGAATTTGTTTACCTTCCTAGTTCCTTGGTGGGAGCATGTCTATAATTACATTTATCTTTTTCGGGTTTGCTTCAATGCCTCTTTGGGACTCCATGTATCCTAAGAACTTGCCTACTTCTACTCAAAAGGTGCATTTTTACGAGTTCATCTTCATACCGAATCTGCCAAGTACCTTCTTCACCGCTTTAAGGTCTTCGGGGTGAATTTTTTCTTCTTGCTCTTCACAATTATGTACCATATAGACTTCCACTGTGTTGCGTATTTGTTCCTCAAACATAAATATCACGACCTTTGGTACGTTGCCCTCACATTTTTTAGCCTAAAAGGCATCGTTACTTATGTTAGTAGTACGTATCCTAGGTTTATCAGTTCATGTATACTTGTATACCTTAACACCCATGACAATGATATATATGATTTATTTGAATAAAGTATAAGTTTTCATTTATTACATATTGTCCTTGATCTCGTTTTGAGAAACTCTATTCTTAAATTTTAAGAATATGGGTGACATATTCTTTTATATAAGTGATCTTAACAAGTTCTTTGTCAATTGGTATATTAATAAGACATCATATATTCTAGATCGTGAAGGCGTATTAGGTACAGACGTCTACTTGAGTTATTTTGGTTTGTCCTCTAGATTAGTATGAGATACTAATGGGTGGAGGTAGTACATCTTATGCTACTTGATGAAGATAAAAATAAACATGTGAAAACTCAGTAGATGAGTAGGTTGAATGGTGACGTTAGGCAATTATGAATCTTGTGAAGCTAAGTCTGTCTCATATACTTTTAATTCCTATAAATTTAATAACTCATCCATGAATTGGGTACTAGATAGAAGAGCAAGTTCTTATATTTATGCATCTTTGAAAGATATGAAAAATAAGAGAACATTAAAATCGAATGAGGATTCCCTCAAAGTTGGAATAAAGCAAGTGTTGCACCTAAAGCTATAAGATCCTCACTAGTTCTAACTAATGGACATGTTTTATTTTAAATCATATTTTGTACTTACTGAATGCCTATAGGCGTATTATATCGATGTCTAGTATGACTAGAATGAAAAATGATTTCCTACTTTGTAATAATCTGGGAATTTGAAGAACAAAATATTACCACATGTCTAATATTTTTATTAGGCGGAGTATGTAAATTAAATTTAAAGATAAATTTAATTTACAAGTGTCCCTAAAATTATATTGTGACTATAGGATTTCAAATATAAATTTTGAAAATTTAATTTTGGATATTTATATAGTTAACGGGAATAAAATAAACTTATGAATCGGGTACATAATTATTTATAAGTCCCGTGCGAATATTTTTTGTGTCAATATTTACGAAATATTTTAAAAGGTTTTCGTGAAAATTTGATAAAATTTAAAAGTAGAAATTTTATCAAGCGTGGTTAATACGGACCTAATAAATAGAAAATAATTTATTAAAAATAAAATATAAGTCGGATGTGAATACAAATTATATTTTCATTCATTTTATATTTTATTAGATTTTTGGATAAATTTTCACGAAATTCAAAAGTCGTTTCCGTTTGAGTTATGGACGACTAATTAAGAAGTTGGTTTAAAGTGCATGATTGAATTAGTACTAAATCGCAGTTTGCCAAACTTATATATATGTTATATTATGAAATGAAATGGGCACAGAGCCTCATTTCTTTCCTTTTTCAAAAGGAATTGAGCTGCTTAAGCTCTCTGAAGCTTACAAGTTGGGGTTTCAAATTTCGATCGTCCGTTTCTCGATTCTAACTCCGTTTCTTCGATGATTACTCAAGTAATCGAGGTATTATATCCGTATTAAACGTTTATTTTGATATATTTCGAATATATATTGAATTATAACGGTTACCGTATCGAACTGAACGTATATGTATTGTTTTTACGTTCCGAATGTGAAATTGGATAGATTGGATTGTGTTTAAGTGTTAGGAGCGGAAAAACGAGGTTGAAGTATTATGTGCATGAACGTTCATGTTTTGTGCACGAACGTTCACGTTTTGTGCACGAACGTGCACCATCTGGGGTGCATGAACGTGCACAAATAGTGCACGAACGTGCACCAGCCAGGAGTGCACGAACGTGCACCTAAGATACATGATCGTGCACCAGGCCGACTAGTCGAAGTGGAAGTTCTTTCGTGGGGTTTTTTCCCTATCCGTTTGACGTAGTTTCGTCGAACTAAAACTTTTAAAAACGATAATGTTTTTAAAGAAAAATGAAAAGAGTTTTAAACCTAAACCTAAAACTTTTAAAATGAGATTTTAAAAGTAAAGTTAAATGTTTATAACAGACTTTAAAAGAGTTAAAGTCAACGTTTAAACGGTTTTAAAGATTTAGCAACCGGTTTTGCTAATTACCTAGCATATGACTAATAATTGTTTTGGCAATTAAGTCTATATTATAAATAGTTTTATTTAGGTATTGCTATGCCTAAAATGAGAATTAATTAATTTGTTTTTAGAAGAAAAGAGACCATAAGTGTTATGTGTTTAAATGATTATATGCTTTACCTGGAACTCGATTTCTAAACCTAGAAAATTATATAGGAAACATATATTGATCTTTTATCCTGTTTACTTTGTGTGTTTAGTCCGAACAGCTAGCCAGCAGTCAGACCACGACCACATGGAGTCTGACACACATACCTCAGGATTAAGTATCAGACATAGCGGTGTTGTGAGTTTATATGTTTACTTTTGAATATTAGCATTCAATTGTTTTTAAATCCAAAAATGGCACTAAGTATTAAACTTAGCGAAGGAAGATCCATTGAAACAAGCTATCTATTGGGAAACAATAGGACTGTGTGATCACCGGTGTTAATGAACTAGAATGAGAGGTAAATATCATGAGCATATACATATTGAGGTTAGGTTGTGTATCCTGATGCTTGCAAAGCGGCTTATACCTAACGGGTAGTCCTGAGGCAGCAGTAATTTAATCTACGGCCTAGCAACCCTGTAAAGAGTTAAGATGGTTGTGACGTATAAGTATACAGTTCATCCTGTATTAAACAAGATATGAGCATATGCATTGTAGTTCAAATGATTATGATAACATTAGAGTGTGACAGGATTAGGGTTTCATCTGGATCAATAAGCTGGTAGTATTTTTATATAATGATATTTTACATATATGCGATTTTGGAATTTAATTGTAAACTTGTTTACTCACTCAGAAATATTTATATTTTTATTGTTGTTAATCATTTTCAGGTGATTAGTTTTGGGTCTGGTTGAGCTTCCACTCTTCTGTTTCAGGCAAGCTTGTCTTTTGACATGTACATATAACTTTGTATTTTTTGCTGCGATGTCAGTGTTCCTCTGTTTATATACTCTGATAGGAACCTGTTTACACATACTAGGTGGCTACCTACTTGGCATTTGATATTTAGTTTATGTCCCTTTATGTATAGGCCAAGCCCTATATTTTTGGTTTGCAAAAACACTGTGTATAGGTTTGTTGGCCTTATATATCTGGTATGCTGTGTGATTACTTAATATGTTTGATATAACGCTTTTGAAATGAAAGATGGTTGAGATATTTTATTAAACATATTATTTGGTTTGTGTAGTTTGAAACAGGGCTATCTTTGAAAAAAGATATATAAGTTAAGTCCCTGGTTTCAATATTACTACATCGGTTCTCAGAAAGAAGTGTGGGTTAAAATAACACATTTATTTAACCAGTATTTCTGAAAACGTATTTCGCTTATATGAATATTCAGAATTGTCTTTACGCTAAATGGAAAAATGTTTTAACGTTATTTTTCTGAAAACAGATCGTATGTGAGATATGATCTAGTATTATATATGCGAAAAATTTATAGAGGTTTTAGAAATCAATGTGATATACTTAGAAATCAATTGTCGGGGTGAAAATCGGGTCATGACATACTTATAAAAGATGCTTGTAAGATATTTTATTGTGATAAATTAATTTGTTATGGTTAAATAAATAATGGTCTTTAATAATTGAATTATGACAATAATAAAACAAGGAAGGTTGTAGAAGTTAATATAATCACTTATGAAAACACCAATCTAAAACAAGTTTGGCACTTATGATTAGATCATATTGCGAAAGATACACTCCTAAAGTTAGAAATGATGTGAATCATGAGCAATCTAGATTTTTTTATCTCTTGCAACTTGTGAGTCATGCTTTAAAGAAAAAATGACTAGATGATTGTTTTTTGAAAAAAGTTAAGGAATTAAAAAGGTTTTAGGAATCATACACAAAAATGTATGTGGACCATTTAAGAAAAATGGTAAAAGGTGGTTTCAACTACTTCATTACCTTTACCAATGATTTGACACGACATGGTTATGTTTATCTTAAAAAGAATAAAGTAAAGCCATTGAAAAGTTCAAAGAGCTTAAGAACGAAGTAGTAAATCAAATGAGATAAAGTATTAAGACCTTACAATTCGATCGAGGATGTAAATACTTGAGTACCGAGTTTAGTGAGTTCTTAAAAGAACATGGTATTAATTCACAACTAACACATCTGGAATACCACATTTAAGTGGTGCGTGAGAAAGAAGAAATCATACATTATTTGATATAGTACGAAGTAGTGATAATTTATACAGGGCTATGCACTTACGTGATAAGAAATCATACATTACGGGGCTATGCACTTCAAAAAGTTTGCTATATTCTAAATTGAGTTCCAACTAAAGTTGGACCTAAGGTTTCTTACGATATATGGAAAAAGAAAGAATCAAATTTTAAACTTGTTAAAATTAGATGAAGAGTCATCAAGTGATCAATAAAATGATTCAATAAAAATTGATCAAACTCAAGAAGAGCCTAAACCATAGAACAATTATTTACCGAAACACCTCAAAGGTCAAGTATATACAGGAATTATTTATTAATAGATAAAATTGTCACGACCCAAATCAATGACTCGCGACCAGCGCTGGGGAACATGACTAATTTCCCTGGAACCCGTAACAAGTCTTAACAATCTAACAATTTTTACATTTAAAACATAACATGCAATATTTTTTTATCTTGTTTGTAAAATTCACTACTTATTTTTCGCAAATCATGTTGGTCATATCATGCATGAATTTTCAATTCAATTTCGTTTCTCTAGTATTCATTATGTCGTGTATGTCATGCAATTATGTTTCCTTTAAAATCGATTAGCATGCCTTTACCCGATTCATGCTTACATCGTCATATATTAACATGGCAATTCAGTTCATACGATCCTTAATAACATATCGATCAACTACGATCACATAATAAAAATATAAGCTTGCAACATGTATTTATACATATAAGATCTTAATATTCAAACATTGTATGATTAGACTCAACTCTGGTATGACAATCTCGATACTAAATACTGCTACTACTGCAGATCCTCTAGAGTAAAACTGTACGACTCTTTGAATCCCAAAATTTACCTTCGATGTCACGAACCAAATTCATGAGCCGAGATAAACGCTAGGGAATGGGAGTTGGAGTTCTGAAACCCGTAGCAAGCCTAAAAATACTATAAATTTTCCGCTTTATAAAACGTGTTTCATATATCAAAAGTACATATGACCCCATTTGAAATAAACATCAGAGTTAAAACACTTAAGATAATACATGGTCAATAATCTCTAGTCTACTACGGATTGCTAAAATAAAAGTCTTCTGAGATGTTGGATGTTGCACTTTTAGGACGGCTTTTTACTTGTAGAAATTCTTTCTCTATTTCCTGATGTAATACCCCATACTTTTGTGATGTCAATTATTGACGTATGACATGTCAATTGTCGGAATCTCGACATGATACGTATTATATGTAATGAAAATTAATTAGAATCAAAGCGATATAGACCATGGGTTAAGAAATTTTATTAAAATTAAAAGGTCACATGACAAGTGAGACATTTAACGTAATGTGATTACGTTTTGCTAAACAATTTGATCATTGACGGGATTGAACTCTAATAATTCCTAAGGTGAAAATACTATATATGAATCATATATGAAGTGTCCTAGTGAGTGTTCAAATTGGGATTAATCTGAGATCGTTTCGATTCATTTTTGAGATGTTTTCAGGACATCGCGCAAATGTTGCCTGCACACTGACACTGTTTAGTAAAATGAAAATCTCTCCCAATTGAACCGTTGGATCAAGATGAAGCTTAACGGAGGCCTTCCTAAGAGGTAAATCTATAAACTGAGCATTGTGGTTTTGAATCTACCAAAATCTGAGTAGTGTGCGAACGCGCACCTTGAAAAAGAAGGGTGTACAAACACACAGTCCAAGTGTGCGAACACACACTTACTAAGTCGGCCACTACGCCTATAAATAGGCCCTGTATGTGCGAAAAAGGGGAAAATCATTTCCCCTTTGTTTTTGAGGCTCTAGAAATCCTAAACCTCCGTCTCTAACCTTAATTTCTCGTTCAGAATCCGATTTCTTTGATAACCGGATGTATACGAGTCAATAATTGTTGATTTGAATTTGATTATATATGTTTTGGTTTATGTAACACCTGTATTTTCCAACTAGTTTCGTTAAGCCTATCGTATATTTAGAGGGTCCGATTGAGTGGTTCGATCACTTGGAATTGCGGTTCGAAGGTTACAAATCTTTTAATATGTGTTTTGAATGTCTTGGGTGTTGCCTCAGGGTTTGGAGCGGTCTCGATTTCAGTTTGAAAATTTAATTATTTTTTGGATACAATAGCATTTCGCGCGCGCGACGGGAGGAGTGTCGTAGGCGCGACATGTATCGCGGGCGCGATACTTGTGGTAGCGAGCGCGACGTAGGCACTGTGCAGATCACGTTTTTCTATTTAAACTCCCTTATTTCAACCTAAATCAGTTTCCAAACTTTTCTAAAAACCCTAGGTCGGCCAGAACTATCAGATTATAAATTCCTATTGATTCCTTAGTCTATTTGTGTCCATTGTAAGTATTTTTAATCATTTTCTTCCACTGTTAATCCATGGATTATTTGTCTATCGATTTTCTATTCATTGTTCTTGCTTATATCTTGTTATTGGCTAATTTGGGTATTCTAAATTATAGGTTTTCCTTATTTGATTGTTCTTAATCTACTCCTAGAGGTATGTAGCTCTAATTCTTTGTTTTATATTGTAGAGATTGTTAAATATTAGTTTGGCTGAACACTTTAGGAGATTTGGCTTGTTGATTACTGTTTTGGATTGATTTAAAAGCTGGAAATAGTTAATTGGCTTTGTAATTGACTTCTTTATATTGTCTATACCTTGGGTGGATTGGATTTGTTGAATTAATCGAATAGTGTATCAAATTGTTAATGTTTTGATTTGAATTTCTGTTTTGTGTTAAACGAAAAGGCTGGAAATTCTTATTGAGTTGGCTAATTGGTTGCTAGATGTTAACAATACGTTGGGTGGCTTGTGATTTTTGGTTAATGCTTAATTTAGAAGTTAAGAAGATTTTAATGAGTTTAATTCGCTGTTTTGAGTTGCTTAAACATTGCTGGAAAGATTTTCAAATTTATTTTAAATAGCTAAGAGGTTACTTTGGGTGTGATTGGTTAGTGGCTAACCAATGCTTTTGGCTTGTGATTGTATGCCTACTTAGGATGATTTAAATCAAATATGTAAGGGGCTGGAAATTGTGATTTTTGACTGTGTTTGTAAATGCAAAGGATGTTAGATTATCTTGGTATATTTGGATAACAAGTTGTTGTATGGCATTTAAAGTAGTAACGTTTTACAATTGTTTTAAAGGCTATTCAAGTGTATATTCAGATTTTAGTTTAAGTCTTGAAAGGTGTTAATCTTGTTGATTCCATTTAAGGTGATTTTTTTGAGTAATGTATACATTGGGTGAGATTTGCCAAGTGTTGGCAAATCACTTGGATTGTTGTTGCCTTGATTTTTGTTAAGCTTTAAGTTGAGTTCCTATTTCAATAAACTTTGATTTTGAATTAAAGCATGACTACTTTGGGTTTTGCTTGGGCATACTTTAGATCGGGTCAGACTTATGTCGCTGACAAGTTGTGTTGAGCCATATAGTATTTAAGCCAATACACTACCTTGGGAACTCCAATTGTTTTAAAAGAACTATTTAAACATTTTAGAACTTCGGTTTTGGTTTTAAAAGTGGGAACTCACCTAAGCTTAATTTGTCTTAATTTCTTATGTTGATTGTATGGATACTTTTGTTGTACTTTGTTTGTACCTTGGTTATGTTTGAAATGCTAGTCCAATGTGGTATCTAGTAATCTTAGTGTAACACCCACATTTGAATATCATATCGTTATACTCATGCATTTCATTAATTTTTATGATTAAGAGTAAGTGACATTCATTAGCATTTACGGAAGCATTACACGTATGATTGATATTCATTTGCATAGGAAATATGGAAGTTTGATAACTTCTATAACTATTCAATTGATTAAGAGTTAGTATAGCGACAAACAAATATATTCGAATTAAATTAGAATGAAAGTATGTCGGTTAATTAAGGTTATTTGGTTATTATGAAAACAAATAGACTAGAAAGTTTAAGTTATACTTAAAGGATATTTCAAGGACTATATGAGATATTTTTAATGTAAATGATTCTATAAAAGCATTCCTATTTTAGTTAGATGGAACCTTAGCGAAAGGTTAAATAACACCTCTTAAGTATTTCTTCTTGATATATCAAAGAGAGAAAAGGAGAGAAGAGTAAGGACTTCATGAAAACCTAACCCTAGCTCCAGCCATAACATCAAGTACACCTTAAATTAAAGTTTGGATCAAGGAAAGGAGATATTTGGTAAGTAATTTAAGTATTTTGGTTGATTAGGTTAGAGTTCATCATCTTTTTGAAAGAAATCTGCATATTCCGAAAATTTTATCTCTGTTGTTTATATCATAAACCGAGTTATACAACTCCAAATTGATTGATTTCTATGGAAACTATAGCCAGTTTACTACAATTATTATTCTTTGTGTTTCATCATTTGAAGTTGGTAGGATATCCTAATACGTCACACCATTTTGTTGCTCTGTCTGCCTATACAGCCTGATAGGGTGTCACCAAAACATGAATATCTCATTGTGTGTATATATATATATATATATAATTGGGTAGTATATTTATAATAATTTTATAGACTCATATAAATATAACTACACCGAAGGGTGTTGCCAAATTGTGTTTATATTGATGTGTGGATCACTTTGAAGATAGGGTATATGTTCTGCCTACTTGTAGAATAATAACTGCATCTTTAACTACTTGTAAAATTGATACAATGAGTTATACATGTCCAAATGATGCCATTCGTGTTTCTGTGGATTCTTTAGGATGTTAACTAAAACTGTTTACGTTTGACAAAAGACTAATTCTATCATTTGGATGGTGAATAAGGAAGAAACATTTAGCAGTACAATCTGTCTAGACATTTTAACCTAGTTGTATTGTAATTTGCATAATCTGCTTTATACTAATCCAATTAATGTGATTCCAATTGTAAATGAACCTAAACTCATATATACAGAAGTCGTATCAATATTGTGCATAGGTAATTTGTATGTTAGGAATGGTACCTATTTGAAGTCAGTACGCATAATCTGCCTAGAAAATGTAGTTATGGTTACTAGTTTGTTTCTTTATCTAAATTATCAAAATAGTTATACTTTGAGAATGAATTGAGATTGTATATGTTAATAGGTACTTATAGACCAGAATGTAATACGACGGACAATCCTGGAGCTTCACGGGTTTGAGACTCGGTGAATTGAGTAAGTGAATATATAGTGTTATACTTGGTATATACGTTTGTTTGCAACTGCAAGTGTGTATTGATTTGAGACGTAAATACGCTGTGAATTATGGTTAAATTGTTTGTGCGAGTCATGTTTTGATTTTGAGAATCATATCATGCTTATGCTTAGATATTTAATGAGAATTGAGATAGTCGTTGGTTGCCTAAAATGGCGATTCGGGCTAACGATGTGAGATTGAGTTATTGGTTGCCTAAAGGGCGATTTGAGCCAATAACATATGTTGGTTGCCTATATGGCGATTTCAGCCAACATGAGAATTATGCGCATGATTGGCTATCCTTCTGTAAGCTTGATGTTGATTTGAAATTAGTAAAAATGTTTGGTTTGAATTGGACATTGGACTACTATGTTGTTATGGTTATTGTTTATGTTGAATGGATTATCACTTGAGTTTTTATTTTAGTTACTTGGAATGCTTATGAATGTGTATATATAGTATGCATAAATCTATTTGCTTATTGAGTTGCAGGCTCACCCCTCTGCGTTATATTTTTCAGGATACAAAGAGTTGCATTGAGTCGACATTTGCATCTGATAGAGGTTTCAGGTGGGCCAATGGAGAGTTCATTGCACGTGCATATATTTTGAAGTGTTTATGTAAATAACTTAGATAAATGAAACGTTTGTATTAAGAGTTAGTCTTTTATGTGAGATAGTACGGATGTATATGGATATACTTTTAGCTAACACTTTTGTGTCGTAACATGAAATGGATTATGTTGTGTTTGTTATAACTTTATGAGTAAATAATATTTTAATTAAGAGGGTGTGACACTTAGAGTTAGGGGTTGATCGGATTTTAACTTATAAAATATTTTAGACATGTCTACTGCTCGTGGTTCGGAGTCTAGTCAGGGTTAGCTGTTTACCAAGATACACATGGATAAGCAAACAGTGAGTTTATCGTGTTATTTACCGCTTTCTTAAGTACCGAAATTTATTTTAGTACATCAACTGTTTGCGAACTGTTTTAAACGATTATGGATCTGGATTAGAACGAGCTACTCAATAGGCGAGTATCCAGACTGTGTGCGCCGGTAAGTACTTTGGAATTGGCTGACCAATGTCTGGCCTACTTTGGGAATCGATGAGGATTTGTTCCCATATACTTTGGATTATACTTTGGAATTTCATTTCAATACTGTATTCCATAATCAACTATATTAGTGTAAAAAGATTTGTTTTAAGGGCTTTAATCTTAATAAATGTAAATAGCATTATGAACTCATGTCAGTATATCTGACCTCGTTGTTTTCCCAATTTTCTAGGCTTGTGATTTTGAGAGCGTTGGTCATCTACGATTCTTTGATTCCTCGGAGGTCTTTTTATGTTATTAAACTAGTCAATTGTTTTACTTCTTAGACCGCAGTAGAACTAGATTAGTATTTGATTCATATACTTTGGATTGTCATATTGGTACGACTATTTTATTATAACTCGTAGGCATATTACGTTGTATTATTATATATGAGGCATGTTTTGTAGTTTCAAATTAGTATCATATGATTATATTAGAATTGAGATATAAAATTCTAGACTTAGGCTGAAGTCTCGGTTGCCCTCGAGCATTAGTTTTCTTGCAGGTTTATATTGAATATATGTTATTCGCGAGGCTTGCTACGGGTTTTGGTACGACCATACCCATACCCTAGCGCCGGTCACGATCCATGAAATTGGGTCGTGACAGTTTATATTTGGATATATAACGTTAACCGTATCGAATCGATCAAATTTGAATCGGTTTAACGTTTAAGTTGCGGATTAGGATTGGATTTTGTTGAATTGATGTATTTAAACGTTTTAGGGTCAGAATTAGCATCGGAATAGCTCGGGAACAAAGTCCCGCTTCTGTGCGCAAGCACAACTGAACTGTTGTGCTGACGCACAATAATTTTGTTAAACAGAACAAGGGCGTTTGGCCCTAACTCGAATCTGACGTCCAATACGACTTAATAACACTTAAAAAACGTAGTTATGGACGTTCGAAAGGTTCAATTGAATATGGGTACGAACTATAGTTTGTTTGTCAAATGAATTGACATTTAAATCAAGTTATAAGGGTTTTCTCAAACCGAGAAGTATAACTTAATGAAGTTATATGAATTTGATTAAACAAAAGAGTTAAGAATTTAGAGTTTTAAAGTTAATCATATTTCGACATTAACAAATGGTTTAATGTTTAGATACGACTAGTTTGAGATTAGAAACTCAAGAAGTTAAAGGAGAAAGGATTAGGATAGCAAGTTGTAAGTAGACTTTATTACTTTTCAATATTCTTAAAGCCAAGTAATTCATATACTATTGGCTATACATTTTGAAATGATATGTGTGATTTATTTGAAAAGTATATATATGTAATACCCCGTGTTTTTATGACTCGATTCGAAGGTTGGTTGACTGTATAATGTTCGGTTTAGGTTTAACACTAGCCGTGTTTTCACTTCGGTTTGTGCATGTGTTTTGGTGTCGGTTTGGTTAACACTTGTGTGTGCGATTGGAGGATCGTATCGTAGCTTTCGGGACGTGTTCGGACATGTTTTAAGTCGGTTTTAAGGCCTCGACTAGACCTAGGACCGGACCTCCTGAGTAGAACCGGTTTGGAGGTCCGGTTTGCTCAGTTTTACTGAGCAGAGGGCAAACCGGTTCTCTGACCGGTTCTGCCCAGTAGAACCGGCCAGAGGGCCGGCTCACTTTGTGCTTGGCCGGTTCATTGACCGGTTCTGCCCAGTAAAACCGGCCAGTGAACCGGTTCACTACAGGACGGATTATAAAAGCCCGTTTCTGAAACCTAATCAGCCCCCACTTTTTCCTAAAACCCTAAGCACGATTCTAACTCATTCCCAATTGATTCCCTACCTTTCCTTGGTGATTTAGACATTCAGTAAGTGTTCTAAACCTATCCCTTGTCGTTTAATTCATTGATTTCTTTGTCCCTTCGAATTGGATTCATTAGTTATGGCGTTTGGTTGATTGTAGGCTTGTTCTAATCAAATATTTTCTGGGTTCCCTATATTGAACCGTTCTTAATCCGTTTCAAGAGGTTAGTGGCTCTAATCCCTTGTTTAAATGTGTAGAGATTGCTAGATGATTGTATGAATCCATATACCTAGGGTGTTTGGCTTGTTAATTTCTATTTGGTTGCAATATAAAAATCTGTAAATATTGATTAGTGTTGTGATTGGCTTGTTCTTGTCAATTGTACTTTGGGTGGATCGATTTGGTTGAGTTAATTGGAGGATTAATACATTGGGTAATGTTTTGAATTGAAATTCTGGTTTTAAGCTTTATTGAAAATCTGGAACTCCACTATAGGATGATTATAGGTTGTTAGTTAACAACTAATTCATTGGGGGGTTTGTGATAAATTGGCTAAGGTTAAATCATAGGTTAATTAATGTTTTACAAAGATTAAATCGCTGTTTTGAAAATGACTTATGTTGCTGGAAATTACTTCAAGGTTGATCTTAAGTAATTGTAATGCTACTTTGGGTGAGATTGGATTAAATGGTTAACCAACGTGTTGGCCAAATGTTGAAGGCATATTTAAGATGGTTTTTAGTAAATATAAGAGGTTGAAAACTATGTTTTTTAAACATATTAAAAGGATGTTAGCCTTATTCTAGATTGTGGTTAACATGGGTTAAGTAATTAATTAAAGGCATGTAAGGTGTAAGATGGTTGTTTTATGTTTAGCTAAGTTATTTTAGGTTCAAGATGAACTTGAAAGGTGTTGAATCTAATCGAGTCTATTTAAGTGATATATTTAAGTGTATGTACCTTGGGTGTTACTTGCCAAGTGTTGGCAAGCTTGTTTGGCTAAATTATGTTTTGGCATTATTAAGTTAGGGTATAAGTTCTTATTAAAATAACTTTGGTTTCATTTAAGATTTGATTTAAGACTTTGGTTTTAACTTTGGTTTATGGATGGGTCGGGTTAGACGTGGTCTCCCGACATGTGATGTTGAGCTATACTGCAGTTAAGGCTAACACACTACTTTGGGAAATCTTTCGATTTTAAATAAAGTATTTAAGTTATGAAAGGACTTTGGTTTTGTTTCAAAGATAAAAACTCACCTAACTTAATTTGCCTAACTTTGTTATTTGGTTTGAATGAAATATTTTGGATATACATTGGTTGTACTTGGTCACCTTGGTTGATTCTTTGGTTGTGTTCGAGATGCTAGTCCTATGTGGTGTCTAGTATTCTTAGAGTTAGGGCTTGTTCGAATTTTAACTCGTATAATGTTTTAGACCCGTCGACTGCTCGTGCTTTGGAGTCTACGCAGGGTTAGCTGTTTGCCAAGATTCACGTGGATAAGCAAGCAGTGAGTTTGTAGTGTTATTTACCGCTTTATTAAGTACCGCAATGTTATTTTCGTATATCAAATGTTTGTAACTGTTTTAAGGATTATGGATCTGGATTGAAATGAGCTACTCGATAGGCTTGTATCGAGACTGTGTGCACCGGTAAGTACTTTGGGATTGGCTGACTAATGTCTGGCCTACTTTGGGAATCGATGAGGATTTGTTCCCATCTACCTTGGGTTAAATACTTTGGGATTTCATTTCAATACTGTTTTTCCATAATCGAATATATATTAGTATAAAAGGATTTGTTTTAAGGGTTTTAAACTTAATAAATGTAAATAGCATTATGAACTCATCTCAGTATATCTGACCCCGTTGTTTTCCCAATTTTTCCAGGCTAATGATTTGAGAGAGTTGGTCGATCTCCGATTTCTTGATTCCTTCGGAGGTTCTTTTGTTTAATAAGCTAGTCAACTGTTTTATATTCTTAGACCGCAGTAGAACTAGTATGTCGTTTGTGATTATCTTATACTTTGGTTTGTCGGAGTGGACCGACTATTTATTATCGGTGTTGGCATGTTATACATTGAATTTGATTTATATAAGGCTTGCTTTAAGTCTCGGATTCTAGCCGAGCATTTAAGACATTTAAGTTATTATATAAGTATTATATAAACTGCTAGACTTAGGTTGGAGTCTCGGTTGCCCCCGAGCAGTGGTTTCCTTGCAGGTTTGATTTGTATTTAAGGTTATCCGCAAGGCTTGCTACGGGTTTTGGTACGACCATACCCATACCCTAGCGCCGGTCGCGATCCATGAAATTGGGTCGTGACAAAGTTGGTATCAGAGCTTTAGTTTCGAACTAAGGCCAGATTTTTGCATGTTATGTGTTTATCACTTAAAGGCATGTTAAGTGTTACTGTTGTGTTATAGGATCTACTGCGGAATTAGGATTCAAGTCTTGTCTTTTGAAACGTCATCATTTGTTTTCAAAATTTCCTACTTTCACCTTTAGGAGTGTTAAGTCGGTCTTATGTTTTACTAATGTTTTACTTTACGGAGTTTATGATTACCTTGGAATGCTATTATTATTACTTAGGTTAAATTGTTAAATTTTGAGCTATTTAAATTTACTCTGGGTGTTGCCATGTGGGCATTGTTTGAGATTTATCTATTTCATTCTTAGGAATGAATACTCGTAGGCGTGCTGCAGCTCAGGCTGAGGCTGAAGCTGATGACGCTATGTCGATTGAGGTTGACCAGCATGAACCAGAGGTTCAAGTTGGCAGGGGACGTGCAGGTGGAGTTCCGGCTGGTAGAGGCCGAGCTGGCAGAGGACGGGGTGGCAGAGGTCAGGCTGCTGGAGGCAGAGGTAGGGGACGTGGTGGTGTAGGCTTTCAGGCACCAGGCGTACCACAAGCTCCTATCGATCCATTTGACTTCACGACGTTTCTGGCTGGGATCACTGCACTCCAAAATAATCAAGTGCAACTGCAGGCGGGACAGATCGCCATGCAGAACCAGTATGCTATGTTGGGACAGATTGTGCAGCAACAGGTACCACAGGCTGGTGGTGCTGCGGTTGGTGGTGGCGGAACCACTAACAAAGATTTGGTGCTGGCGTATGCAAGGCTAAAGTCGACTGAGTTTTCGGGCGACGGCGATGCCCTAGACTTCCTGGAGGAAGTTGAGCGGAATGCTCAGAGATTGCAGGCTACTGAGAGGCAAACTATTATGTTAGTGGAAATGTCCTTGAAGGGTTCTGCAAGTGATTGGTTTCGTAGTGCCATTCGTGCTGAAATGGCTACTATTACTTGGGAGGATTTTGTGACTCGTTTCAAGAACTTTTATTTGCCTTTTTCAGTGACTGAAGGTCATAGAGACAGATTGCTGGTTTTGAAAAGGGGAGACAGGTCGGTGAACGAGTACACTACTGAATTCGTGAGGCTGTGTCGTTTTGCCCCAGATCTGCAGACTGAGCAACAAAGGGTGAACGACAGGTATGTGAAAGGTTTAGGCTCAGATTTTATCAGTCTTCTAACTGAGACGAGCAAGGAATTTCCGGTTCTAGTGGATAGTGCCCGTCGGATGGAGACAAATTTATTACACTTTGGAAAAATGACCGAGACCAAGAAGGTGGGCGGTGTTGTTCAAAGTAGTGGGCAACAGAGTGGTAGCAGCAGCTATCAGTCTAAGTCTTCCCAGTACAAGAGTAAGAGGGGAGGTGAACGGAGGGGATATCAGCCGTATTCCCACGGTTCTAGTTACAGCGGTGGTAGTCGTAGTTTTGGGCAGGGTAACAGTGGAGCATCCAGTGTTCCTTTTTGTCAGAACTGCAGGCGCAGGCACTTTGGAGTTTGTACAGTAGCACCGGGTAGCTGCTATGCTTGTGGCCAACCGGGCCACTTTGCGAGAGAGTGCCCGACATTTGGGCAGCAGATGTCGTCGGCTAGTGTTGCTCAGCCGTCTTTTCAGCAGCAGAGAACTGCTTTTACTCCTTCAGCGGGGTATTCTCAACCCGCCGCTTCGTTTGGTGGCCAGCGGGGCCGTGGCTCAGGAGGACGTGGTTTTGGTGGCCGTGGTCACGGTGGTAGGGGTTCGAGTAGTTTCAATTCTGCTCAGGCACCGCAGCAGGGACAGGGTCAGGCTAGAGTGTTTGCTTTGACTCCTCAGGATGCTCGTGCATCAAATGCCGTGGTGCAAGGTACAATCCCGATTTCCTTTATAGATGCAGTGGTTTTATTTGATGCGGGTGCAACCCACTCTTTCGTTTCTTCGAGTTTTGCTGCTAAGTTGAGTGTAACACCATTTAGGTTGTTAGAGCCCTTATCTGTATCTACACCTTTGTCTGATTTTGTTGTGGTTGACGTGGTATATCCGTCTTGTTCTGTGGTTATACATGGTAGAGATCTTAGAGCTGATTTGATTGTACTTGACGTGTTGTCTTTTGATGTTATCTTGGGGATGGATTGGCTTTCACGCCATTTTGCTTCGATCGACTGTCGAGGGAAGTCAGTGGTGTTTGGGATTCCTGGTGATATACCTTTTTCTTTTCAAGGGGAGAAGGCGGAGACACCTAAGAATCTCATTTCGGCGATCAAGGCCAATCGCATGATGGGCAAGGGTTGCCAGGGTTTCTTAGCGGTGGTTCGTGACCTAGAGGCTGACAGTGGTGATGTGCATAGTGTTTCAATAGTGAATGAGTTCACTAACGTGTTTCCAGAGGAGTTACCTGGATTACCACCTGATCGTGACATCGAGTTCTGTATCGATGTTGTTCCTGGAACAGCTCCCATTTCGATACCTCCGTATCGGATGGCTCCTGCAGAGCTAAAAGAGTTGAAGGAACAATTGCAAGAGTTTCTGGATAGTGGCTTCATCCGACCGAGTACTTCTCCGTGGGGTGCTCCCGTTCTGTTTGTCAAGAAGAAGGATGGTTCCTTTCGGCTATGTATTGACTACAGACAGCTGAACAAGGTTACTGTCAAGAACAAATACCCTCTTCCTCGCATTGATGATTTGTTCGATCAGTTGCAAGGTGCGAAGTGGTTTTCTAAGATTGACTTGAGATCCGGGTATCATCAACTCCGGATTCGAGACGCCGATGTGCCTAAAACTGCTTTCAGAACGCGTTATGGGCATTTCGAGTTTTTGGTCATGTCGTTTGGGTTGACTAACGCACCAGCATCGTTCATGGATATGATGAATCGGGTATTCAAGCCGTTTTTAGATCAGTTCGTTATCGTATTAATTGATGACATATTGATTTACTCTCAGAGTGAGGAGGAGCATGCTTTTCACTTGAGGACGATACTGCAGACGTTGCGTGAGCATCAGCTGTATGCTAAGTTCTCGAAGTGTGAATTTTGGTTGGATCAAGTCACTTTCTTAGGACATGTGGTGTCGAAGGATGGGATCAAGGTCGATCCGAAAAAAATTGAGGCAGTCATAGATTGGCAGAGGCCGAGGTCAGTTACCGAGATCAGAAGCTTTCTTGGGTTAGCTGGCTATTATCGTCGGTTCGTGCAAGATTTCTCCAGAATATCTGCACCGTTAACTAAACTGACACAGAAGGGTGTTAAGTTTGAGTGGACTGACAAGTGTGAGGCGAGCTTTGAAAAGCTTAAGGAGATTTTGACTACAGCTCCTGTGTTGGCTTTGCCATCCGGCATTGAGGGGTTCACTGTGTATTGTGATGCTTCTCGTATCGGTTTGGGTTGCGTGTTGATGCAACATGGTAAGGTGATTGCCTATGCTTCTCGCCAGTTGAAGAAGCATGAGGTGAATTATCCTACCCATGATCTGGAGTTAGCAGCTGTGGTTTTTGCTCTTAAGATTTGGAGGCACTATTTGTACGGTGCGACTTGCGAGATCTTCACTGATCATAAGAGTCTGAAGTACATCTTTGATCAGCGCGAATTGAATCTGAGGCAGCGTAGATGGTTGGAGTTACTGAAAGACTATGATTGTTCTATTCAGTACCATCCTGGTAAGGCTAACGTGGTAGCCGATGCGTTGAGTCGCAAATCTTCGGGCAGTTTGGCCCATATTTCGGAGGTTGGGCGGAGACCCATGGTTCGCGAGTGGCATGTGTTATTAGCTTCGGGGTTCAGATTTCAAGTTTCACAGAAGGGCTGTTTGTTGGCACAGTTGCAAGTGCAACCGGTTTTGATTGATAGGATCAAGGCTTCGCAAGCTGAGGATCCACAATTGAAACGAATTATGGAAGAGATCCATTTGGATGGGAATTCTGAGTTTGTTCTGGTGGATGGAGTTCTCAAGTACGATTCTCGGCTGTGTGTTCCGGATTTGGATGATTTGAGAGACCAGATTCTGGTGGAGGCACACAAGTCAGCTTACAGTGTTCATTCGGGTTCTACCAAGATGTATCATGATCTCAAGGGTACATACTGGTGGAGCGGAATGAAGAAGGATGTTGCAGAGTTTGTGTCTAAGTGTTTGACTTGCCAGCAGGTAAAGTTAGAGCATCAGAGACCGTTTGGATATCTGCAACCGCTACCTATTCCAGAGTGGAAATGGGAGCGAATCGCTATGGATTTTGTGGTTGGTTTGCCACGTACCCGACAGGGGTATGATTCGATTTGGGTGATAGTTGACCGTTTGACCAAGTCAGCTCACTTCTTACCGATCAAGGTTACTTATCAGGCTTCGAAGTTGGCACAGTTGTACATCGATCGGATTGTGAGTCTTCATGGTGTACCAGTGTCGATAGTTTCGGACAGAGGTTCAGTTTTCACCTCTCGATTTTGGAAGGCGATGCAGGAATCTTTGGGTACGAGATTGGATTTCAGTACTGCTTTTCATCCTCAGACTGATGGTCAGTCTGAGAGGACTATTCAGACTTTGGAGGACATGCTCAGGATGTGTGTTCTGGATTTTCAGGGTAGCTGGGATACTCATTTGCCTTTGATTGAGTTTTCCTACAACAACAGTTACCACGCTAGTATCGAGATGGCACCTTATGAGGCTTTGTACGGGCGCAAGTGTCGATCTCCTATCTGCTGGGAGGAGGTCGGCGAGCGCAAGCTTTCGGGAGCAGAGATTATTCAGATTACCTCAGAGAAGGTACCATTGATCAAGCGGAGACTGGAGACAGCTTTTAGTCGGCATAAGAGTTATGCTGATCCGAAAAGAAAAGACATGGAGTTTCGGGTTGGAGATTTCGTGTTTCTTCGGGTTTCGCCTATGAAGGGCGTTGTGCGTTTTGGTGTTAAGGGGAAGTTAGCACCGAGGTATGTTGGTCCGTATGAGATTATTGAGCGTATTGGAGCAGTGGCGTACAAGTTAGCGTTGCCACCAAACATGTCGTTGGTTCACCCAGTGTTTCACATTTCCATGTTGAGGAAGTGTATTTCTGATCCTTCTCACGTGATAGTACCCCAGAGTGTTGAGATTGACCATGAGCTATCTTACGAGGAGCAGCCTGTAGAGATTGTTGATACGCAGGTTCGTAAGTTACGGAGTAAGGAGATTCCGATGGTCAAGGTTCTTTGGCGGAACCATTCTGTTGAGGAGTGCACTTGGGAGACCGAGTCGGATATGCGGAGTCGCTATCCTTTTCTTTTTCCTTGAGGTACGAAAATTATTTGCTATGTGAAATTTTTGTGAGTTTTACTTGTGTTGTGTTATTTTAAGTGTTATGTGTTAATTGAGATTAAATTCGAGGACGAATTTTTTATAAGTTGGGGAGAATGTAATACCCCGTGTTTTTATGACTCGATATGAAGGTTGGTTGACTGTATAATGTTCGGTTTAGGTTGAACACTAGCCGTGTTTTCACTTCGGTTTGTGCATGTGTTTTGGTGTCGGTTTGGTTAACACTTGTGTGTGCGATTAGAGGATCGTATCGTAGCTTTCGGGACGTGTTCGGACATGTTTTAAGTCGGTTTTAAGGCCTCGACTAGACCTAGGACCGGACCTCCTGAGTAGAACCGGTTTGGAGGTCCGGTTTGCTCAGTTTTACTGAGCAGAGGGCAAACCGGTTCTCTGACGGCCAGAGGGCCGGCTCACTTTGTGCTTGGCCGGTTCATTGACCGGTTCTGCCCAGTAGAACCGGCCAGTGAACCGGTTCACTACGGGACGGATTATAAAAGCCCGATTCTGAAACCTAATCAGCCCCCACTTTTTCCTAAAACCCTAAACACGATTCTAACTCATTCCCAATTGATTCCCTACCTTTCCTTGGTGATTGAGACATTCAGTAAGTGTTCTAAACCTATCACTTGTCGTTTAATTCATTGATTTCTTTGTCCCTTCGAATTGGATTCATTAGTTATGGCGTTTGGTTGATTGTAGGCTTGTTCTAATCAAATATTTTCTGGGTTCCCTATATTGAACCGTTCTTAATCCGTTTCAAGAGGTTAGTGGCTCTAATCCCTTGTTTAAATGTGTAGAGATTGCTAGATGATTGTATGAATCCATATACCTAGGGTGTTTGGCTTGTTAATTTCTATTTGGTTGCAATATAAAAATCTGTAAATATTGATTAGTGTTGTGATTGGCTTGTTCTTATCAATTGTACTTTGGGTGGATCGATTTGGTTGAGTTAATTGGAGGATTAATACATTGGGTAATGTTTTGAATTGAAATTCTGGTTTTAAGCTTTATTGAAAATCTGGAAATCCACTATAGGATGATTATAGGTTGTTAGTTAACAACTAATTCATTGGGGGGTTTGTGATAAATTGGCTAAGGTTAAATCATAGGTTAATTAATGTTTTACAAAGATTAAATCGCTGTTTTGAAAATGACTTATGTTGCTGGAAATTACTTCAAGGTTGATCTTAAGTAATTGTAATGCTACTTTTGGTGAGATTGGATTAAATGGTTAACCAACGTGTTGGCCAAATGTTGAAGGCATATTTAAGATGGTTTTTAGTAAATATAAGAGGTTGAAAACTATGTTTTTTAAACATATTAAAAGGATGTTAGCCTTATTCTAGATTGTGGTTAACATGGGTTAAGTAATTAATTAAAGGCATGTAAGGTGTAAGATGGTTGTCTTATGTTTAGCTAAGTTATTTTAGGTTCAAGATGAACTTGAAAGGTGTTGAATCTAATCGAGTCTATTTAAGTGATATATTTAAGTGTATGTACCTTGGGTGTTACTTGCCAAGTGTTGGCAAGCTTGTTTGGCTAAATTATGTTTTGGCATTATTAAGTTAGGGTATAAGTTCTTATTAAAATAACTTTGGTTTCATTTAAGATTTGATTTAAGACTTTGGTTTTAACTTTGGTTTATGGATGGGTCGGGTTAGACGTGGTCTCCCGACATGTGATGTTGAGCTATACTGCAGTTAAGGCTAACACACTACTTTGGGAAATCTTTCGATTTTAAATAAAGTATTTAAGTTATGAAAGGACTTTGGTTTTGTTTCAAAGATAAAAACTCACCTAACTTAATTTGCCTAACTTTGTTATTTGGTTTGAATGAAATATTTTGGATATACATTGGTTGTACTTGGTCACCTTGGTTGATTCTTTGGTTGTGTTCGAGATGCTAGTCCTATGTGGTGTCTAGTATTCTTAGAGTTAGGGCTTGTTCGAATATTAACTCGTATAATGTTTTAGACCCGTCGACTGCTCGTGCTTTGGAGTCTACGCAGGGTTAGCTGTTTGCCAAGATTCACGTGGATAAGCAAGCAATGAGTTTGTAGTGTTATTTACCGCTTTATTAAGTACCGCAATGTTATTTTCGTATATCAAATGTTTGTGAACTGTTTTAAGGATTGTGGATCTGGATTGAAATGAGCTACTCGATAGGCTTGTATCGAGACTGTGTGCACCGGTAAGTACTTTGGGATTGGCTGACTAATGTCTGGCCTACTTTGGGAATCGATGAGGATTTGTTCCCATCTACTTTGGGTTAAATACTTTGGGATTTCATTTCAATACTGTTTTTCCATAATCGAATATATATTAGTATAAAAGGATTTGTTTTAAGGGTTTTAAACTTAATAAATGTAAATAGCATTATGAACTCATCTCAGTATATCTGACCCCGTTGTTTTCCCAATTTTTCCAGGCTAATGATTTGAGAGAGTTGGTCGATCTCCGATTTCTTGATTCCTTCGGAGGTTCTTTTGTTCAATAAGCTAGTCAACTGTTTTATATTCTTAGACCGCAGTAGAACTAGTATGTCGTTTGTGATTATCTTATACTTTGGTTTGTCGGAGTGGACCGACTATTTATTATCGGTGTTGGCATGTTATACATTGAATTTGATTTATATAAGGCTTGCTTTAAGTCTCGGATTCTAGCCGAGCATTTCAGACATTTAAGTTATTATATAAGTATTATATAAACTGCTAGACTTAGGTTGGAGTCTCGGTTGCCCCCGAGCAGTGGTTTCCTTGCAGGTTTAATTTGTATTTAAGGTTATCCGCAAGGCTTGCTACGGGTTTTGGTACAACCATACCCATACCCTAGCGCCGGTCGCGATCCATGAAATTGGGTCGTGACAATATAAGTATGTTTTAGGGTTAATGTCAAAAAAAATTACAAACTTTACACGTTTTTTCATTTTAATCACGCAGTTTAAATTTTTTCATTTTCATGCACGAATTACCATTTTTTTCTCAAATTCATACACAGTGCTGAGGTGACACTCATTCATTGGTGCAAAATGACCTCCACCACAGCGAATTACACCAATGGAGCCTTGACACCTCAGCACCGTGCATGAATTTGAGAAAAGTGGTAGTTCGTGCATGAAAAAAAGGAAAATTTAAACTGCGTGGTTAAAATGAGAAAACATGTAAAGTTGGTTAATTTTTATGACATTAACCCTATGTTTTAAATATGAATTGTTTATTATTTGTTTTATAGTGTTTTGTGTTTGTTAGTACCTAAAGGTACTATATATATAAGATAACGGAAATGAAAATATAAGAAACACAACAATAATAAATAATG
Organism: Mercurialis annua; assembly: GCF_937616625.2. Lineage (NCBI taxonomy): Eukaryota > Viridiplantae > Streptophyta > Magnoliopsida > Malpighiales > Euphorbiaceae > Mercurialis > Mercurialis annua. The sequence continues at coordinate 46,828,093 of NC_065570.1, read as the reverse complement.
AACATACATAATATATGGAAAGAACCCTCAATAACTAAGGGTATGAGGTTAACGCAGTATGTGTTTCCAGTACGAAACAACAATAATGTATTACCTTATTGTTAATTACATAGTGATAGTATGATAAAGCCTATACCTATTATATGTTATTGTTAGTTGGTTGTAATGGAACATAGTTTGATGTAAGACTCACCATACCGATGAAGTCAAATACATTATGTTTACCACCAATATGAGAGTGTTTTGGTGTAATATGTATAACATACATTGGTTGTCTTTGCTATTGATGTCAGGCAAATATAATACATCGGTTATCTCCGCTATCGATGTCAAGCATTTAGGATACCTCGGTTGGCTTTGCTATCGATGTTAGGTGTACAAGTTACATTGGTTTGCTTTGCTATCAATGTCAGGCGAATAGGACACATTAGTTGGCTTTTCTATCAATGTTATACGTATAAGATGCGTCAGCTAGTTTAGCTAGCAAAATCTAGTGAATAGGATACATTGGATAGCTTTGCTATCAATGTCATATGGGTGAGGTTAATGATAAGTAATTATATGTCATAGTTATAATTTATGAACTATTATGATTCTATTGACTTTGAAACTATTTTGTATAAATATTTTCAAGGTATTAAAAAGGAGTTGTATATAGTGAGTTCAAATAAAAAGAGTTTTGTAAATGTTTGCAAAAGATTCTATTTTATGTAAAGTGGTTATAAAGTGTTTTATCCTTTATGTAATATTTATTGGTAATACTGAGAACTCACTCAGTTTTATACTGGCCTCGTTGTCTATCCAATTTTTTAGAAAAGTAAGTGCCGAGTCAATGAAGGCTTCCGGAGTTTTGTTTCCTCGGGAGTCATTTTCTACTAGACATAAAAAGAAGGTTTTATATCTTAGAAGTCCGTTGTAGTCTTGTGTTCTATACTTAATGTATAAATGTCTAATTTGAGCGTTTTAACTCTGATATTTATAAATGGGATCATATATTTTATGAAAACACTTTATCCGTTATGATTATGTTTCAAATAAGTTATATTGAAACTGTTTTTAAATATTATAGAAATTTGTTAATCATAACGTTTTTAAAAGCAAAACATTTACAAAGGTTTTAAAATTGTTACGAGTTTCAGAGCTACCAGTCCCATTCCCTAGCGCCAGTCTCGACTTGAGAAATTGGGTCGTGACACTCGGATTAACAGATTTTTGATCTCTGCTGCAGCAGGATATATATGGACGAATATGTCCTTTTCCTAGAAGGCAGTCTGATAATGTTCCTATTTTCTTTCGGTCAGCTAAAAACTTTGATTGGGGTCCAAAACCGTTTCGGTCAGTGGAAACCTGGTGAGAATATGAGGATTTCAAAATTTTGTGGAGGATAGTTAGGGGTTAATTTGTTCTAACTCTACCAATCTCATTATGAGATTAAACGAGCTTAGGCAACATATTAGAGGTTGGAATCTTGAAATTTTGGTGATCAGAGCAAGAGAATTAAAGAGCTTTATGATGAGAATCATATGAAGAATCTGGCATCTTAGTCGGGTTTGTTATCTGAAGAGGAAAAATTCGAAATCTCAAAGCTCAAGAAAGATTTGTGGTTGGCGGAAAAAGGATTGAATCATTATGGATTTAAAAGTCGAGGCTTAAATGGAATGTGGGAGGAGACAGGAACACTAAGTTCTTGCATACTCTGCCCTCTATATATTATAGAAATAGCCATATTTCCTCTATTGAACATAATGATACTATCTTTTTTGAGTCTAAGGATATCTGATTTCACATCAGAGATTTTTATAGTTCTCTATACAATTAGAAAAATAGGATGAGATTTGATATCTTAGGCCTGGACTTTAAGAAAATCTCTAATGATTAGGCGGACTCCTTGGTTAAACCTTTTGATGAGATTGAGATTTCCAATGCCCTTTTGTCTTGTGGTGAAAGAAAAGCTTGGGTCTAGACAGTTTCAATTTTTATTTATATTGGAGGGTTTGGCCTTTTATGAAGAAGGCCATTATTGAGTTTTTTTTGGATTTTCACATATTTAATACCTTACCTAAAGGTATTAATTCTTCGTTTATGGTGCTAGTTCCTAAGGTGGTGGGGTCGTCCAATATTAAGGATTATTGACCAATTAGCTTAATACACAGTTTATTTAAGCTGCTCTCTAAAGTCATCTCTCACAAATTATCGCATGTTCTAACTAATATGGTTTCAGATATTCCGCATGCTTTTCTAAAAGGAATTGTATTCTGGAGTCTTCTATGATATATAGTGAACTTATCCATGTAGCTACTAGGAGGAAGGAGAAACTTCTTATGTAAAGCTTGATTTTCATAAGGCTTTTGATAACATTGATTTGGTTTACTTGATTTCTGTTACGCGTTTTATGAATTTTATGGTAAAATAGATTGAGTGGGTATCTTGTTGTTTGTCTTCAGTGACCACATCTATCCTTGTAAACTGAAGTCTTGTTGATTCGATTAGCCTAAGGAGAGGTTTTAACCAAGGAGACACCCTATTATTGCCTTATATGTTTGTGATTGCTTTGCAAGGCCTGAAACATATCCTTAATAAATCAGGACAACTGGGGTTCATGCAAGGCTTTTGCTTTGCTTTAGATCATGAGCCATTCTCCTTGCTCTAATTTGAGAACAACACACTTTTTTTCTCCCTTTTAATTTGGACCAGGTTATGAATCTGACACGGGTTCTTCGTTATTTTGAGGTGGTTTCTGATGTAACTATTAATTTTCATAAGAGCTCTGTTATGGGAATTAATGTGAGTGAGGCGAATTAACTTGTTGTTGCATAAACTGTTGGCTGTAAGATTGAATCTGGATCTTCCTTTAGCCCATAGGAAGCTTGCTTGTGGATCTTGGGATCATGTTTTCGAGTGATTCAAATTTTGGCTGGCTTTATATAAGGGCTCTCTACTTTCTCCTACAAGCAGTTTAGTGCTGATTAAATCTATTAGGTTCACTGTGCTGTTTTATTTTATGTTCGTGTTTGGCATGCATACCTTAGTCCAGAAACAGTTAGAATCATATATGATGCATTTTTTTGGAAGAGTGATGTTTCTTCTCGTGTCTTGAGTAAGGTTTCTTGGAAGATTATTTGTCAAGATTTTGATAAAGGGGGCCTGGGAATCTCAAATCTTCATGTTAGAAATCAGAGTCTTTTGTTTAAATAGATTTGGAGGTTAAGGATTAATACTTTTGAATCTCTTTCCTTCAGTGTTATTTTTAGTTGTTCGTCTATGGTTGATTGAGATTTTTTTATCCATGGCGGTGTTAAGAAAATGTCTTTTCTTTGGAAAGGCATTAGAAAATCTTATTGTATGGATATAGAAGCTTGGAGTGTTTTTATTGCTAATTTGCAATACAAAGTTGGGGAGGAAAATTATATTTCACTATGGAATGGCATTTGGATGAGGAATAGTCCGACGGATATTTTGTTTCCCCAAATTTATAATCTTTTGAATCAAAAGTGGGCTACCATTAATGATGTTTGGAGGGAGAGTTGGAGGTGGAGACGTCGATTGCGTGGTTATAAGTTATTATGACTTGAGGATATTATAGTCATTTTGTGCCGTCTTTATCGTATTTTGGGTCAAAAGGATGAAGTTACGTGGAAATTTGTTTCGGGGGAATTTAATTATGCCTCCTTTTGTCGCTCAATTGGTTTTTTTTCAAGGTATTACAGTAGTTTCACGTCAAACTCGTCAAGCTACGGCTTCTCCTCGAGTTTTATCGATTACATTTCAAGATGAGGTTTTTGATGATGTAGCTCGACGTTCCCTTCCTGCTCGTCTAGTGTGTGTTGTTTATCGAGCATTTATTGCTCGACCAGCAGGCAAAACAACATAGAATTCAGTTTTTTGTGGTTAGTTGTGTGGGATGGGATAATGAAGTGAAGATGGATAATGTCGATTTTGTGATGGACAATAATGAGCAGGTCATCGGGGTTATGAATCAAGCTGGAGGGGGAGAGTTCGAAATTGTTATGCCTTTAAGTATTCCTCCTTTTAATCTAGTTTAGAAATCACAATCTCCTCCTCAAGTAAAGTTCTTTATTTGGATTGTTTTGCATAACAGAGTCCCCACTCTTGACTTTTTGGCGCAACATTCTATCATCACTTTAGATAACTCTAGGTGTTCCCTTTGTGATAAAGTGGAAATGCAAGAACATATTTTCATTCATTGTGGCTTTGCTAAACGTATTTGGTGTAGTGTATCATGCCTTCTTGTTCTTTTGTAGATTTCATGGTTCAATAGAAGAATATTAATCCAATGGGTCTTTGTTTGAGTTTTTGCAGATTTTTAGGTTCGTTATTGTTTGGGAGATTTAGAAATGTAGAAAGTGCAGAGTTTTTAGATAATATTTCAATGATGAAGGACGTGATTTTTAACTGTTTTACAAAGGCGGCTTATCTATATAATATTTGTAATATGAATTTTTTATACTCTAATTTGGATTTTTTTAGAAATTTTTTTTAATTTATTCTCGGACAGGTGACTTTGTTTTCCCTCACTCATATTCTAAGTTTTTAGTGTGCCATCAAAAGTGTGACATTTTTTATGAGGAAGCTTTGTGTGTGGAATTTTTTTGCCACTTTTTGTGACCTTAATATAAAGACTTAAATGCACCAAAAATTACAAACTTTCGCGTGTTTTTGGTATTTAACATAATCTTTTAATTTTGGCAAAAATGTACACGAACTTTCAAAAATTTACAATTAAAGACACCAGCACCATTTTGTATGTAAAATGACACCGTTTTAAATTAAACGGCGCTGTTTTAGATGTAAAATGACATTATTATTCAAAGGAAAATACATGGGTCTTAATTGCAAACAATTAAAAAGTTCATGTTCAATATGCCAAAATTAAAAGATTATATTAAATACCAAAGATACGTGAAAGTTGGTGAATTTTGGTGCATTTAAGCCTAATATAAATATATATTCATAAAAAAATAAAAGTATTAATTAATTAAATTTCGAAATTAGAGATAAAAGATATATTTTGAAGATAATTAATTAAGTGTATTTATCAAAAATAGTTTTGATAGATATAAATTTATAGAGTTGTCAGATACGTACTATTTCAATTGGATTGAAAAACAAGTATTTGACTCAAATCCGAGTAGTGTTGTATGCCTTTAAATACACTCTTATATCTAGGGTTTGAGATATGTGTTTTTCAAATATAAACACAATACATACATCACGAAATTAGTTAAAATCACATTGATTTAAAATTGTTTTGAAAAGTAAAGGTGCTAGCACACAAGCACTTATTTTGAAAGAAGTTTGTTCATGTACATACTCTTAGAAGACATATTCTTTTAGAGGCGTTTTGATCCGCAAGAAACAATAAGAACAAACGAGGCAAGATATCATCAAAGTGAACCACCTCTCTTCCTTCCTACATATTTGTTGTGAATTCGACATTTGGTAAGTTTTATTTATACAACTATGTTAATCTTTCTAATTATCACGACCCAATTTCAGAGATCATGACCGGAGTTAGGGTATGGATATGGTAGTACAGAAATCTGTAACTAGTCTCGCGGATAACATACAAACAGACAAAACCTGCAAACAAATCAATGTTCGGGAACAGTCGAGACTTCAAACTAAGTATAGCAGTTTATATAAACAATTATATAAGAAAATTCTTGGCTCAAATCCGAGACTCCAACAATATGCCAATACTATGAATAATCCAAATCAAAAGAAATACATACCAGCATATGCATAAACAATAATCAAACCGATCTGACAGCAATAGTCTAAAATAATAAAGGCATAACTATTACTACTGCGGTCTAAGAGTTTTAAATAAGTTTGACATCTTCATTTTAAACCAAAAATAAATCTCCGAGGAAATCAACGAGATAGAGGTCACCGACACACTCAAAATTAAATCTTAGAAATGGGAAAAACAACGGGGTCAGATATACTGAGATGAGTATAGATATATATAATCCAAAGTAGACGAGAACAATTCCTCGTCGATCTCAAAGTAGGTCAGACATTCTGTCAGCCAATCTCAAAATACTTACCGGCGCACACAGTCTCGATAATGCCTATCGAATAGCTTATTCCAATCCAAATCCATAATCATTCAAAACAGTTCGAAAACATTTACGATACCACAATATATTTACGTTACTTAATAAAAAGGTAAATAGCACTATAGACTCACTACTTGGGAATTCACGTAATAACCTGGTAAGAAACTAAACCTGTTTCGACTCCAAAGCACGAGCAGTCGACGTTCTAAGAAATAAATCATAAAATAAACGAAAATTCAACCTCTAACTCTAAAAATACTAGACACCACTTAGAACTAGCACAAACCAACAAAAACCACAATCAAAGTAGACTAACAATTAGCATAACCAAAGTTATAAGAATACCAAACCAAATTGAGTTTCCATCTTTATAACGTGATCCGGAAATCATTTCAATAACTTAAATAAAATGTAAACCAATGTTTACAATACCAAAGTAGTGAGTCAGCAAAATACCATAATTATCAAGCTCGACCTCACATATCAGTCGACACAAGTCTAACCCGATCCAAAACATCGAAACAAAGTAGAACAATTCATTTTATATCCGGAAATACTTTAATAAACCAAATTTACCATTTTAGAAATAAGGGAACTCAAATTTAGCTTAAAAACTCATTTAAGCGCAAAAGTAGTTAATTTCGGCAATTATCTGAAACACACAACTCAAAACATTAACCAATAAATACAACTTATATATATTAGTAGGTACATCTCAAGAAAACATGTAAAACAACTTAAGATCATATTTAACTCAAGCCAAAGCACTCAATTGATCAAATTGGCAATTTCATTAAAAATTGCCTAAACTAGTCAAACGAATCAAAAACAAGAAATCGCTGAACCAATTCATGATACCTACTGATATAAAAACTTCAAAACATCATATATAATATATTATATTAGTAGGTATAGCATTTGAAAATCATTTTGCAATCATAGCGTTTATCTTTTGTAAAATTGTCAATTTCGCAAATCGTAAAGATTTTACAACATAGATCAAATCCAATTATCACTTTTAAATACTAACTCGTCAGATCCCTAGCTATTGTAGTATAAATACATAATATCCCAAATAACTCAGATTCAACACTTTAACAAATCGCTAAACGAATCAATTTCATACAAACCTATAATTTGCCAATTCGTTGTTTAAATCATTCAAATCCAATTCCAAACCATATACATCAGATTGTAAACATTCAATACTCCTTTTAAAATATAAAATTCAAATCATAAATATCATACAATCAATCGTAAAGTTGCAATCTCCAAAACACCCTAAAACATGCATGCAATTCTACGCAATAGACATGAACAACGATTCACCAATACATAAGAGATGGAAACCATTATCTTAAAATGAAGAATAAAAAGATTATATAAGTATTAACCCCTAGGGAACTGTCTGGACCAGAAGCAACAAGAGCTACAATCACACCAACGAAGAACACCACAAGCAAATCGCGTAGAAAAAGTAAAACGGATAAACAATCACCAAACAATTGTTAAAAACCATCAAGGATCATAAAATAATGGCAGATATAAGGTTTATCTGAATGTAGGGTCGCATTAGGTCTGGTAGGGTGAAAAAAGGCTGAAAGAATCGAGTTAAGAGGCTAGTTATAGTAAAAGAGCAAATCCTACAGCGTCGCGTCGCGCCCGAGATGAATGAATCATGCCTGTGATGGTGTATCACGACCGTGACGATCGTTATAGAATTATCATGATTTTAAGTTTAATTTTAATATAAGTGTTGAAATATAAGATTTGTTAGCATTTAATCTTTTCATGTGCGTGTGTTTCATATTATAACACTACCTTGACCAATTTTAATCTTTTGGTAATGATAGTGATATGGTGCGTAGGATTACTTGCTAAATATGCTTTTATACACTAATATAAGAATATTCAAGTTGCCTTGGTTTCAGTGTGCAGTATCAGCTAATGGAATAATATAAATTAATGATTGTTTATTCTTATGTAGCTTAACTAATTGTTAGCCATCCAATTTGAATTGTATTATATTTACAATTTCGCAATTTGTTATTTGATATATGTCACTTATACAACAAATTGTGGCATGTGAGTGAAAGGCTACTCCTGCAATTGCGGGACACAAATTGGTCACGTATCAAACTGCTTAAAGAGTTAATTAATAATGAATTGGTTATAAAAATTTAAAGTGTTAAAAGAGTAATGGAAATTTTTAAATATAATTGATATTGGATTATTAAGAGAAGTTCAATAATAAAATAAGTTAAATACAATTTATTCATATTAAGTTGTGATGTTTGAATTCCAATTAGATTCGATGAGGGTGTTTGACTAACGGACTATCAGAAGCATGTGCTTTCGGAGATAACAGTTTTATGAGTTTACAGTTTACTTCTGCGTATTAATATTAAAAGTTTTTATTATATTATATTATAATAATTACATCACATATCATATGATATTATGTATTTTGATTATTATACTGTAATTTCATATATTCATATCGTAGTATGAAAAACCAGTATAGATATGAAGAAACGTCCTACCATTGGGTGTCAATATGACTGTGTGATCACCAGTGTTGATATAAGTCTTATGTGTCTGTCTGGTTAGATGTGTTTGGGAATTGTCATAAGGACATTTTTTCTTAGATACGAGGTAACTCGGTAGAAGCTCTAGGGACTGAGATCTCGATGGAAGCGGAATTCTCGGAACCTTTATATAGTGAGTAACTCGGTAGAGATTGTCAGAACTCACAATTTGGATTTGAGAAATGGTATCAGTAACTCAGTGGAGTTTTTCGGGACTGTGCCATATGGTATTGGTAACTCGGTTGATATTCTTGGGACCATGTCACTTAGATTAAGTTTGATTTGATATGATTTGGTACGAGTATAGCGTTTGTACTTTGTATTAGAGTTTCGATCGGATTGAATATTTGGCTATGGTTATAACGGTGTTGATATATGCGATCCTGTATTATTTAATATGCATTTGTAAAGTGAACTCACTCATAAATTCTTATATTTCTGACCTCCACTACTTTCCCTTTCAGGTTATAGAGCTACGAGGTCAGAACTCCACAATAATTCTGGAAGTCGCCGTCTGTATTTGTAGAGCTGCAAGTACTTGGGTATCGGGAAGTCTGTCTTTCTGTTTTCAATAGTTCAACTTTATTTTTATAAACTCTGATTGGAACTATTATATAGGATATATATTTGAAAAACTGCGCATTTGTTTAAAATGTTTTGACCAGTTGTTTAAGGTGATACACTAGTCTTATGTTTATAACATTTTAGTATTGTATTGGAAACAGAGCAAGTATGTCATAAGAGATTGATGTCTGCGCTCTGGTGTCTTGAAATACAGTAATGGTTTTTTGGATCGCGTTTTCAATAAAGGTTTTAAAGTCTTTTTGCAACGAGGTTGTGAACCCTTTTATGTTTTAAACGTGAAACATTTGTAAGGTTTTTAGGCTTGTTATGGGTTTCAGAGCAACCACCCCCATTTTCTAGCGCCAGTCTCGACTCGAAATTTCTGGTTGTGCCAATTTCTAACCATTATGAGAAACATCTATAATTTGTCCATTAAATTAGAATTATAAAATTAAATTTACATAATTATATTAGGACTTTTGAATTTAATAACACAACTATAGAAAATGAACATACTTTCATTCATATCCTATTTGATGTTAAATTTTTTAAGTATATTATTTTTTTCTTTAACCTTTTTATTTTTATTAAACTTTTTTAAATAATATAAGATTTTTTTTATACATGCTGATTACTCTTTTTTCTTCCTTTTTTTATAAAGAAAAAAGTGAAGTTTTAATTTTTTTTTTCGTTCTTTTTGTTTTTCATTTAAAAAGGTAAAACATACAAATTAATATTTAATTTCATGAGAAGTTATTCAATCTAAACACTACTTTTTTTGACGTTAAGTTGTAAGATAAGTACTAAAATACAACTTATCATTAACTTTCTTTTCTTGGATTAAAAAACCACCCCACTAACCAATAATAACCATACATTATATTTGAGCAGGGATTAATACATCATTTGACCTATGAACTATACCATTTTATTTTGTGGCTCGTTTTCTGGTGATTCGAATGTAAAATCCGATTTTGGATCAATGCACAACACTGTGTTTTTGAGTGTTTAAAGCGTTTCAGCTTGTTTGAAAAACTGGTGTTTATGTGTGTGCATGAGGGGGGTTCGGTCAACACAACAATTTTTCTAGGATTTCTATGTTTTTATGGTGGAAAATTTTGCCGACCTATAGTTAAGCTGTCTAGGGGTCTATTTACAGGGGTGAGGGAAACCTAGGGTTTACCAGAGTCTATCTTGTGTTAGGTTTCCAAAACGGTAGAGTATTAGATGAGTGAAAGTGTGTGAATTGATAAACTTTTAGTATTGGGATTGAGTTAAATCTCTATTTTATTAATTAATCTCGTATAAAACTGGATGGCTAATTAAAGGGTGTCTAAAAATTGATTTTGGTGCTCGAAAGTATTAAAAAAGGCTTCTGTGACCCAAAGAATTTGGGTATGGTCAATTTTAGTCGGTCAAACTTGCAAATTGGCCCATAAACTTCTAAGATGTTGCAATTAGTCCAATTTCTAGACTTAGACAACAATTTCTTTGGATTTTTATAGGCTATTTATGGTTAATTACGTTTTAATCTCTAAAATTCGCAGCTGTGCGCTGATCACTCCTGTTTGGATTCAAACAACCGAATCGATAGCTCGTCACACAGATGAATTTCTCTAAACATTATCATTGGACGCTTCAGTCCCTTATCACTCTTTATCTGTCCGGAAAATAGGTGTCTACACCTACGAAATCTCCTTATCAGTTTTTTGTATTTAACCAGCAGTTTATCGTACTCACATTCAACAATAATGTATGTTTCAGTAAAAAAATTAACCCTCACTCTAAATTATAAGAGCTCTATCTTATTGTAATCATCAATATAAATATCATAGAGGTGTTTAAGGAATTATGTTGCATAAAGAACTGCTATTTTTTTTTCTTGTTTGTGACTTTCACAACTCACTGCCATCATTTCATGATAGCTCTACTCTATTAGGGCATCAAAGAAATTAAAGACAATTGTGGATGAATGCACATTTGACTTTATCGTCAATGAATATATTAATAAATTTATTATAATTATATTAATTTTTTATTTATAACTAATATTAAATTAGTTATGAATTTTTATAAAAATAAATATAATATATTCGGTTATTAAATTTTTTTCATACTGAATTTATTCTTCTTTTGGTTTTATAATAATCATAATTAAATAATTAACTTAATTTTATTAATAATATCTTTAAAAATAATAAGATATAAATTTAAATAATATTATATTGATCAAATACAGTATTTTAATTTTGTTATTCAATCAAACTAAAAGATAGGTATTCCTACTAATTTGAAGACAATTTAGTTATTTTTTACATACTAAAAACTAAATTGGAGATAATTTAGCTACCTATTCTAATTAAGAATTTAATTACAATAGTGATTAATTACATAATTAATTAGTTAATGACTATAAAACCTTTATTTAGTAGAAACTGAAAAAATGATTATTCAGTAAATTTGCTTGTCCCTCCCTTCCCCCGTCTGTGCTTTTATATATAGTATAGATATAGATGAGGTGGGAGATCCAGCTACGGTGTGGTGCAACCTAACACAATATCATATGTTATTCTAATCAAGGTCATCTGAAAAAACATAAACAAATTATTTATAGCAATTAAAAAAGTAAAAAAAGAGGAGTAGATTTTCTATTTGTTGTTGCTGTGGATATTCACAAAAATACCGATGAGTGTAAAGGTTAAACATTTTTTAGGTTCCTATACACTGCTATTTAATCAAAAAGATGTCTAACTTTTATTACTCGTCAAATTTAATGTAGGCTATGCCAAATCCGGCTATAAATAGTATATTTGGATCGGACTTGAATAGTAAAGGGTTTTGTACATAAATGCTTGAATTGGACTTGATCTTTTCAAAAACACTCTCCTACTAAAAAGTTAGCACAATTACGCCTTTTGTAATTGAAAGATAGCAAACATGCCTCAACTAGAAATGCAATTCAAAATTAGACTCTTAATTAAAAAAAATTCAAAATTGCAAAGAAAATTGTCCGATTTCTACTCTTAATCGGAGCCGCGCCCGATTTCCTCTTCATTCGCCACTGCTATTAGGTTTCTCTTTCAACGGTGGTTCAGGCGGTGGTTTTACAACACCAATAGTGAATATGTGTTAGTTTAACAGTGGACTGCGATATGTGTTCATTGATCCCACCATCATCTCTTCTCTTATGTGTAAGTTTCTTTTTCTGTAAACTTCTATTTTACTTTCTTCCTTCTTTGCTCCAATGATGAAATTGTTACTTAGCAGTCAATTAGAAAAATAAATTTTATAGAAAATCAGTCATTAGTAAATACTAAGATTTAAATGTTGGATTTGTGGAAAGAAAAAGGAGGCAATTACAGCACTATTATCTTTGTATATACATTTTACTTATTTCTTATAATGCATGCAACATGTTCGATGAAATGCCTAAAAGACTATTTGAAGTTATTTTCATACTCTGAATATTAATGAATGTTACATAATTATATATTACTCTCTTAATTTGTGATTTATGCGATTAATTTGTTGAGCGCCTATTCCCGGTTTGAGAAATGGGCATCCATTTGTTTTTATATTTATTTCAATGGTTATATACACAATAATAATAATATGTCTATTTTAGTATTAACGAATGTATTATATGAATATAAAAATAAAATAAAATATGAATAGTAGAAGGTGAATAGCATTACGTAATATTTTCTTGTTTAAAGTATTTCTATTTTGTATTTGCTAAAGTATTATATTGCTAAACTAATGCTATTTTGTTGCTGGTTCTGTTGTCTCCTTAGTGCAGTTTCTTGCAGTTACGTAATATATTACTCTGGCATGATTTGAATAGCTTTTGAGTAGTTTATAAGTAGATCGTTAGTAGTTATTGAATAGCCCGTTAGTAGCTTTTAATATTTATTATAATTGATCAATAATTGCAGGTCTCAAAACCAAACTGATTATCTCAAGTTGGCAATCAAAATATGTCATACATATCATCAAATTTGGCTTGCAAAAAAGTGCACTCGCCACATGATAGAACTAAAGTATGGAAGACCTAATAGGAGAAAAATTAAGATAGCATGAATACTTAAAAATCAGCAGGGATGTTGCAGATGAGGAGTGTTCAAAAAAAAAAATTGAACTTGTAAAATATTGCTAAATAAAAAATATCACACAATCATTCTAGTCATATTATGATTATATAATTATGTATAGATGTTTAAAAATATGTGTAATTCATTAGTGAATTTATGATAACTAACAATGTTTTTTTTTAATTTATATTTATTGATTTATGTATTAATAGGTAATGGTTCGCGTTCTTTCAATAGTATGTCTCTATCCCCTTAAGAATCTACATGATGTTGAACTTGCCTCATTCATGCTAGTCATTTTAAAGCTATGAGTCAAAACAATGTTCATTGCAAATATAAATATACATTTTACTTTCAACATCTTTAGTAGCTTTTCAGTAACTCGCTAGTAGTCTTTTAGTAGTTCGCTAGTAGTTTTTCAGTAGCTCCTTAATAGCTTTTAACACTTATAATTTTTTTGGTTTAATATAGTGATATTGAAATAATTCAAATAAATCTTTGGTAGATTATCGTATTTATACAACATATATTTATAATTAGTATCTTTTTCAACGTAAATGACAAAATTTCATAAAATATAAGAATTTGAAGAAGAAAAATCATAATTCATATTTAATCTAAAAATATAAAAAGTATAATTATGTTTTATGTTTATATATTTGATAGAAGAAAAAAAGAGAAAACGAACTATAATGAGTTGGTATTTATTTTTACTTAAATACTCAAATATCGAAAAAAAAAACTAAAATAAAGTAAGATTCTATTATAAGTATCCTTTGGAAAGGAACATAAAAAAATCATATTAATAGTATAATAGTAAAAGTAATAAATTATTAGTAATTATCAGTACCTATTGCTAGTAATTACTAGTGTATGCACTTTTTGATTTTTGTCAGAACACTTTCTTGCTTTATAAACCCAAATATGGTACACGTAGGAAGAAAAGAACCAAAACTGATGTAAATAATAAAAAGCGTATAGTTGCAAACTAAACTTTGAAAAGAGGCACGCTTGATAAGAAAGAAGATGGTGGAGTATTTTTGTGAATATTTTAGAAAAAGAGGTAGAAGGTGTAATTTCCTCAATAGTAAATTAGAAGTCTGAATCAGATTTAGGCGGAGCTTTAATTTGCAATTTAAAAAGTCGAGCTCGCTCAAATCTAGCCCAAGCCCTCCTAAATCAGCTCATAAACAGATCTAAGTATACCCATTTTACAAGTTGGGTAGATATATTGAAAAAAGAGCAGATTATTATAAGACCGATTATTTTTATCATAATTCATGCTTTTTTTCTCTATTGTTTGAAAATCAAACGATATATGATATCTCACTTTTGTTTCTATAAATAATTTAATTTTATCATCAATTTTTGAGTTAGTCGACCGAGTCAAAGGTTTAAATTAAAAAGAAAATTAATTTTAAAAAAATGGTAGTCTCCCATTTTATTTCCGTAAACGATTTCTTCCTTCATGTTTAAAGATTAATTTTCTTCTAAATCTTTTGACTCAGTTGAGTAACACCAAAAATGGACGGATGAACTAAATTGTTGACGGAAATAAAAATGAAGGATCATTTTTTTTATTTTCAAATAAAAAATATTAAAGTGTGAATAATGACATATAAGGAGATTTCATTGTAATTTGCTTTCAAAAAGGACTAGCATTTTCCATCTCATGTGCCTTTAATTTCGGCCTCACTTGGTTGGGGGTAAGTTCACTAAGAAAGTTTAACTTTTCGGGAAATATTTTTTTTTCTCACTTGATTCACTTTTTTTAATCTACTTCCTGGGAAGTTAAGGGGTTGACTTCCCTTTTATTAGAAAAATGACTTCCCTAGCAAAACTTAGGTAAGTTCGTCTTCCCTATTTTTTTTTGACAATCGAATAATCTTTCATTAATAATAAATAGCAGTTACAGGTGTAAGAATTCAGAAAGGGTATAACCGTTTCTAATGACCTGACATGGAACAAGATATAAACCTTGATTCGCAGATCGCCTTACAGAATAAAATCAAAATTACATAACTGCTCTAACACAATAAGATCAAATCCTTTTCTGTCTAACAGAAGACTCACAAACTCTTCATAAAAATAACAACAAATCTTTCATATAGAAAGAACAACAAAACTTTCAAAAAATAAAGACAATCGCTGTAAAATAGTTATCAACAAAAAAAACTAATATAACCTATAACGATTTCATCTTCAATCTTGAAAGGTCTTGATCCATCTCTGAATTTTTATTTGTATATATATTGAAATTGATGCGCCTCGTCGATAGATTTACCAACCAAACTGAAAAAGATGAAAAGGAGTCGGTCATCGGTCATTTATTTTATTCTAAAGCAATAAAAAAAAATGGCTACTGCCAACGGTAAAAATATTGACGGCAGCCGAAGCGAAAAATAAAAGGAGAAACGCTTGACGGCTAGGGTTTTCTATTTGAGAGAGAGGAGAGGGGAGAAAAATCTAGAAACTTATCTTCTCTAGTTAAATTAATTAAAATACTATTATATTCCTATATATTATTAGTCAATTTATTTATTGAGGGTAATATTGTCTTTAAATTTTACTTAATTGAAAATAAAATGTAACTTTCCGGAAAGCTATTAAGTTAATCAAGCAATGAAAATATTAATATCCTTCACATTAACTTTCTCAGTAATTAACTGGCTAATAATCACCCATGCCCCTCAACTTTAGGGGTACGGGCGCTAAACCCCCTGATGTTTAAAAACAGGCGCTAAACCCCCTGAACTTTGTGGCGGCGCTCACAAAACCCCCTAAGCTCCAAATATGACGAAAATACCCATGACGCCGTTTTTTCAGTCAACTGACATTTAAAAAAAAATCTGACACTGTCATATCATCTAACACGTCAGAAATATACCTTAAAAAATTCAAACATCCAAAATACCCCTAATTTAATTTAGAAAAAAAATCAAACCAACCCAATTTAATATAAACCATTCTGTCAACCCAAAAACCGACCCAACCACCACCCCACCAACCGACCCGTCACCCAACCACCGTCGGAAAATTTTCCGGTCATCTTCTCCATTTTGAAGATGACCGGAAATTTTCCGGTCATCTTTATCTATTCCTCTGAGGAACAGATCACCGGATCTGTTCCTCATCTGAGGAACAGACCGCCGGATCTGTTCCTCAGACCGATGAAAATTTTGGTGACCGGAAAATTTTCCGGTCATCATTCACTCGGAGAAGATGACCGGAAAATTTTCCGGTGGTGGTGGAGTGGCAGTGGTGGTTAGATCAGTGGCGGTTTGGATTTAAATGGGTGGTTGGATTTCGGGTTAGGTTTTTTCATTTTATTAGATATTATATTAAGGGGTGTTTTAGATATTTTCATTTTTTTTTTGTCTTTTGATGACATGTCATCTGACACTTGGTGCTGTCAATTTTTTTTTTGTTTCAAAAGACAGCCGCCAAACGAAAGACGGCGCCAGGGGTATTTTTGTCCAAAAAGGCTTTTGTGAGCGCTGCCACAAAATACAGGGGGTTTAGCGTCCGTTTTTAAATATCAAAGGGTTTAGCGTTCATACCTCTAAAGTTGAGGGGCCATGGGTGATTATTAGCCTAATTAACTTTCCTTTCAGAAAGTATACTTTTCGAGAATTGTATATTTTTGAAACAAGTGAGGCTGAAGCTGAAGTGTCTAAATTTTGGTTTCTAGAGAAGCCTAACAAATTATTTCTTTTTTGGATGAATAGAGGCCTAACATAATTAGCAATTCAATGGAATTATCCACGCTTCCATTATAAATTATTTTCTTTTTATTATTATGAGTGTTTATAAAGTTTTCAGTTGCTAATTTAGACTTACTGAAATATTAACATACTAGTATAAGTTTAAATTATTTTATTAGAATTGAAGCCCAATTAGGGCTGGCTATTGGGCAGATCAACCCGTAAATCGACCCGATCAAATCCGGCTTGGAGTCGGTCAAACTCGGAAGCGTACCAAAATTGATCCGGAACCGTGAAAAGTCCGGTTCCGGGCCGGTTCTAAATTTTTTGAACCGTGAACCGGCGGTTTCGGGTCCAAACTGGCAAGGGTCGAACCCGTCGATATATATATATATATATATATATATATATATATATATATATATATATATATATATATATATATATATATATATATATATATATATATCATTTAATTAATTTTTTTAGTTTATATAATATTTATAATTTATTTTTTTTATTTTTTTAATATTATCTTCACATGTTATTTTATTTTTAAATTATATTTTTTTTTTAATTAAATTTTATTTTTATTTTTAATATTTTTTGAACCGCCTAGAATCCGCAATCGAAACCGTCTAGTTCCGAACTGGCATGCAACCATCACTTAGACGGTTTTGAACCGGTTCTATGTTTTTTTAAATCGTGATCCGTCGATTCCGAATCGGAACCGCCCATCGTGACCACCTCTAAGCCTAACTAGTATTTAATCCATATTGCTCAACATATCTATCTAACTAGAAATAAATATTCAAAATTTCGGTCTTATCAACTCCTGTTTTATAATCCATTAATCCACTAATAATGCTAAATTTTAATTCCATTAATCAACTAGAAATTAACGTCACGCAAGCCTTCCAAAGAAACTGGAGAAGTCATTATAGGTGATGATGCTATTTTGGAGTAAATATATTAGTAGTCAACTAAATTACATTTTTGATAAACAATAAAAAGTCAATTAGTTTTATTCAATAATTGCTGCTGTAAATACCCTTTAGTTTTATACGTCATGAATTAATTATAGCATTTATTTTCAGAAGATAAGAAGCAAGTTGCTGTTTCTTGCACTAAAGCCCAATAAAAATTTGTTTTGTGTTATAGAAGAGCATTAAAAAATTATAAGAAAGATGCACAATCTTTAAAAATAATTTTGATGGACTGCCTTGATAAGTATGGTGGCGACAGAGATTAGAGACTTTGCAAGTTGCAAATACACTGGCTGCCGTACGCTACTAACTATCCCAACTCTTATAGAGTTGGGCCACGAAGCCCCAACCTTATATCATCCTCTATTTTAAGATTTACAAAAACACCAAAGACAACAAATATATTTACAAAATACAATTCCAAAATTATTATTTGAAAACCTTATCTCAACCTGTTTTAGTTATTTTTACACTAACACTTTCCTCTCGTTCTAACGTTTAAAAAAAACAATTTCAAATAATTTTAAACGTTTCTGAAATACATTTTTATAATTATTTATAAAACAATTTTAAACGGTTTCAAATAATCTCTAAAAATACAATTTGTGGTATTTTTCAACTGTTTCAGAGAAATTTTAAAACATAATTTTGGATGATTTTCCACAATATATTTTAATATTTATAATAATCGTTTCAAAAAACAGCTTCCAACAAAGTATGGACAATAGTTTTAAACATTTTAAAAAATATTTTTAAAAAACAGTAGTTAAAAGATAGTTTCAAACAGTTTTTAACTATTTATATAAAAATAATTTCAAACAATTTCAAACAGTTTCTCATATATCTTTAAAAATATTTTCAAAAACATTCCTAAAACAAATCCAAACAAATTTATTGAAAATCAAATCGTGAAAAAAACGATAAACCAATTAAATTTTGTTAAAAAAATATTTTAAAAAAGGTGAATGTTTTTTCTAAAAAGAACAATATTAAAATAATTCAAAATAATATATTAGTAATTATCATGAAAAAATCGGTTGATTTTTTTGAGAACTATTCTCAACAAAGACATCGATAATTAAAAACAAATAAATAGTAGGCCTAATGTCTTTAAAAAAACCCTGACCTTTCATCACCTTTTCAATCCTAACCTGACGTTGCAAATCAATCAATTTTACCCTATTTTGTATTTTTTTTTCATTTCAATTGTACCCTAAAGCATAAAATTGACCTTTTTTTTATTTGGCAAAAATTCTCTAAATCGATCCTTTTTGCATTAGATTAACTTTTTATATTAAACTGACAATTTTTGAAGAATTCTTTTGAATCTTTGTCAATAAATAAAGGTCAATTTTATATTTCAGGATACAATTGAAATAAAAAAAATATAAAATGGGATAAAATTAACAAATTTTCAACATCAGGGTAGGATTGAAAAGGGAATGAAAAGTCAGAGTTTTTTTTCAGACATTAAGCCTAAATAGTAAAACAAATAGATGCATAAAAAATGATTCATAATAATTGCAAAGTGCATGTGAGTCGGTAAGGCGCTCTTCTAATTTAAATGAGGTCGCGGGTTTAAACTGTACTCATGTATGTAGCCGTTTAAAATTTAGAGTCAGAGTTTTCCCTCTCGAAAGGGAACTTCTCGGCTCGAGTAGGATTAGTCTTAATGTAAAAGGTTTAAAATGTCCTTTTATAGTTAGATACGTTCAAAACATCTCATGAATTTATATGAGCAAAAAGATTCAAAATAAGAAGATTTCATAAGAAGATGATGATCTAGAAAACAAATTAAGAACAAAAAAGAGAACAAGAATCAAATTTTAAATGTAAAGTATATTTTATTAATAAAGTTAAAAAAGAGTGTGTTCAAGAAATAGTAAATATGAAAATTAAAAAGAGTAAACCCATTTGAAGATTCATGCACTATATGTTTTTAGAAGTTTATATTTTTAGTTGTTTTAGTCTCTGTACTTGTTTAATTTTTTATTTTTAAGTCTTTTTTTAAGTTTTTTTTTAAATATCTACTTACATTTTTTTAGTCACACATAAGGCATAAAAATTGAAAAATAGAGAAATAGAGAAACTAGCAAAACCAAAAACATAATATAAAGACTTCCAAAAAAAAATACTACAAGGACCTCTTAATGGGTTTTCCAACTAAAAAAACAAAAATAAAACAAGGGTAATTTACATAAATCCCCTAAAAGAGGTCATTCCTATTAATTTTACCTCAAGAATTTTATTTTGGCAATAATCTCTCATAAAAAAAGAAAACTTTGCAGAAATCCCTCATACCCCAAACTTAGCTGATTTTATAATAGAATTGGACATTTATACCCCCTCCTTCTCCAAATCGTGCCAAAGAAAAAGATGATGGGTATGTTAAAATTAGATACTACAATTGTCTTGGGTCTACACAATTTGGTTCGGTAGCAGTTTCGTGGAGGTCCCGCGGCGTCCGGCGATGGTTCGACGGAAATTCGCCCGTAAGATATTCAGATTCAAAGTGAAGGGTTAAAAGTCCGACGAAGGTCTGACCTTCACATTTAGTCGTCTCTTGTCCTGTCTTTCTCTCTTACACAAACGCCACAATAGAAAAAAAATGAAAGTCTTCGATAATTTTAGAACTAGAAAATATTTTTTTCCGATTGGTTATCAAGCTGAAGTTTCACAGCGTACGTCTTGTCAGTGGCTCACATGCCAATGAGTTGAAGATGGCGAGCGGATTTCTCGGCGAGCATTCTTTGGATCTTAATTTTAACCAGTGAGCTTGAAAAGTTAAGATTGTTGCGTGATGAATTGCCTAATGAAATTAAAGAGCAGAATGAGTTTAAAATAGGTATTGCTGCTATGCTTCTATATTAGTTCACATAAGGAATGAAGCATTGATATAAGGTGTAATTAGAATCCATTGAAGAAATGTTGAGAGAAAAAGCATTGTAATCAATTGTATTTGTGGGTCGTATTTTGCAGAGTAAAGATGTTCTAATATAAACATTGGAGCACATCAAACTGCTAGAGATCAACAAGGGTAAAGTAGACTGGAGTTTATGAAAACATTTACTTTGAAATCACTAACGTGCACCGGTAATTGTATTTTTTTTCAAAGAGATCGGCGCAGCTTACAGAAATCAAATGTGACAATTCTAACCTTCCACAAATAGAGAAGACGGCAAGTTTCAAGATCTCTTAAATGTTCATATGTTATAATAGTCTTTTCGTTGGTGTTACACTAGGTCTTGATAGTGATAATTTATGTTTGATGTAAATTTAAATTAATGCAGCTCTACTACATTCAATCTGTGTATCTCTATCAAGTTGACTTAATCTCTGGTCTCCTTTAGAATTGTATGAGAATTAATAATTTGTTGGTCTTTCAATTTGTGCACTATCATTACCAAGTGTACTTTAATTAGTTTAATATTTTTTTTAATCTACGATTTTGGTTAACTAACGGTATACTATCCTAACGGTATTACTAAAAAACAATTTATGTTTTAAATGTATATCGATATACTAAAATTAAATTAACTATAAGTCTACCAACTGTTAACCAAACGTTTACTACCGGTGTACTAAAAATATATTTATTTATTTTTTTAAAAGTACAGTTTTTTAAAAATACACAATTCAAGTTTACAAACGGTTTTACTAACTATTTATTAACCATATATTCAAAATAAAAATTATTACAAGTTTAGCAACGGTTAACCCAACGTTTACTAACAGTGTACTAAAACAAAAATTATTCGGTTGGCATAGGTTCACATCAGGTTGATTTTCGGTTTTATAGACTATCCAATACATTTCAATTAAAAAACTTATTTAATTTTATAATAGAATATATATATATATATATATATATATATATATATATATATATATATGTGTGTGTGTGTGTGCGTGCGTGCGTGCGTGCGTGCGTGCGTGCGTGCGTGCGTGCGTGTGTGTGTCTGTGCGTGTGTGTGCGTGCGTTCGTGTCTGTGCGTGCGTGCGTGTGTCTGTGCGTGTGCGTGTGTGTCTGTGCGTGTGTGTCTGTGTGCGTGCGTGCGTGCGTGCGTGTCTGTGCGTGCGTGCGTGTGTGTCTGTGTGTGTGCGTGCGTGTGTGTCTGTGTGTGCGCGCGCGCGTGCGCGTGTGTGCGTGTGTGTGTGAGTTAAAATTATAAAAAGTTGCAAAAAAAATTTTATTCAAATTGAATTTAGGTTGATATTAGGTTGATAAATGGTTTATATTTAGTTCATATTACATTTACATTCAGTTCACTTTTAGTTTATTTTAAATTTATTTTCAGTTTAAATCCAATAAAACCTTAGATATTTATTTTCATATTATAATTAGTTTATTTGTCACTATATAAATTATTTTAATATTATACAAACTTAATTTAAATTAAGTTGACATTAAATTTACATTGAATTTATACTAAGTTTAATTAGAGTTTGCATTTAATTCACATTCAGTTCATATTTAGTTCACATTGAGTTCACATTAAGTTTACTTTCAGTTCACTTTACAAATTTAATTTTTATAGTCTAAATTATCAATAAATTAATTTTAAATTTATAATCAATTTAAATATGAAATTTTTTATTTAAAATTTAATTAAGGTAGTTCAGTTAATATAGTTTCACATCCGGTTGATTTTTGATTTTATAGACTGTTAAATATATTTCACTTAAAAGAGATATTCAATTTGTGATTACATTAAATCTCAAAATTCTCTCTATATAAATGTCATTTAAGATTGTGAAGATGACCAACACTAATTTTATTTAAAACTGAAGTAAGGTAATTCAGTTGATATATGTTCACATCCGGTTAACATCAGGTTGATTTTCAGTTTTATAGACTGTTAAATAGGTTTCACTTCAAAGAAATATTCAATTTGTATATTAAATTAAATCTGAAAATTGTCTCCATATAAAATATCATTTAATATTGCAAAGAGCAGTAAGACAAATTTTATTATAAACTGAATTAAGATAGTTCAGTTGATATAGGTTTACATCCGGTTCACATCAGGTAGATTTATAGTTTTATAGACTGTCAAATACACTTAAACTAAAATATTTATAACATGCTTTGTTGGATTCACTATAAAATGCAGAAACATATAAATTTGCTGCTAAAATTATAGCAATCATTAATTTTAAATAACCACTAATTTAACTACAATTATTATAGCAACAATAATAATATGCTTTTCAGCAACTCCAGCCGCAAGAACAAATTTCTATTCTACAATGCACCAACTAACGCTGAAAATGAAAATATTTACAATTTCATGATAGCTGTTAGAATATACTGTTATTTTCATTTAATATGGTTGCATAAGTTAGGTCACCTAATCAATCTTTTATCCAAACAATACAAAATATGGAATTTTGACAACAGCCCCAAGTGTTCTTTCACTAATAGAATGCACATGGTTGACAGTAGGATGACCATGAACATCAACAAAATGACCATGAACATCAACAAAATGACAATGAGGAACAACTGGACGATCAAGAACAATATCAGAATGAACATAAACAGCAACAAGGTGACCGGAGATAGCAATGTGATGAGCAAGAACAATAGTGAAGTAACCAAAATCAAAAATCATAATGACCAAAAATAAAATCAGACTTTGACTTCATTGTAGGAGGATTCGAATGTGCAGCCTGAGAATTTGAATTTTCAACTGCAGTCAAATGCAATAAAAAGATCTAACTTTATTTTCTCAATAGTTATTGCAGTGACACTCCCTCATATGTAATGGTAAATGGCAACCAAATCAAAACAGCCATAGTTGCCATATAAATCAACAAATTCATAGAATGCAATTTTTCAAATTTTGATGTCAATATAATTCATTGAACAACATATTTAAAAGCTAGCAGTAAAACCAACACAAACCAAGAAACCAAATAAATGGGACAAAGGCTCACTATTATTGACCAAAAAAAATCCCAAAAATGACAGGAAAAAACACACAATTAAACTTCAATTGATGACTCAATTCCCTGTCTCTCACAAATCTGAACCATAAGCACCACTGCCAAAACTTAAAACAAAACCCCAACACATATATGAGTATCCAGATGCATTTCATGAGACAAAAATGAAATCATCAATCTCTTATCACCGTACTTTCAAATTCATCACTTTTGATTTTTTAGAACTTTTAATTAAAACAAGCGGGACCCTAAAAGCTTAGAGCAAGGAGGATTTTCCACCATGGAAGCGTTTACAACAAGAAGTGCTGAAGAAGACGATCAGCCTCCATTTAGCTTGTAACAACTTCCTATGGCAACAGCTTTTATTTTACAAGAGTATCAATGGCGAAACTACCGCCTGTCGCCGGTTAGCCACCGCCGACCACTTCCAGTAGGACCAGAAACCACCGTATAGAAATGAAGAAAAAAGTGGGAATAATTATACAATGCAATAGAAACATAATAAGACATATATACCTTAGATAGGGATAAAATAGGAATGATAAATATAAAGAGGTAGGCATGAAAAGAATGTTTTAAAATTGAGGGATTTTTGCAAAAAAAAAAAAAGTTGGGTCACTAACATAAACATTTGAGATTTTGGGTGATTTGGTGTAATTTTCTCATAAAACAACTATAGAAAAAATAGAATAAAAGAGGAAAAAAAATTAAATTTCAAATCTGAAATATATTTATAAATAAGTTAAAAATGAGTATCCTTAACAAATTTTTTTTTTTCATCTAAAAACAATCGAAAGAGACTTTTAAATCATAAAAAAATTTGGGTTTTCTAAGTTAATAACGAAGCAGAATTTAAAAATTATTATTAAAAACCCAAAGGAAGAGAGGTGGTTTACTTTGATAATATCTTACGTCGTTCGTTGTTGTTGTTTATTAGGTTCATAATGCAGCGAAATTTTAAAAATTATTTTAATAACCCAAAGCAATATTAATGTAATTAGTGTAACACTCGTTATTTTTCCGCCTTCCTATAAGTTCTTCGATGTGTTTTGGATTGATGTTTGATGGTTTGTTTTCTTAAAACTTTGGTTTGGTTTGTATAACAATTATTTGATGTTTGAGCTTGTTTTGAGTGTGATTCGGGCCGCGTGGATCGACCTTGGGCTTATGGCCCGAAAAATCAATATTTTTGGAAGTAGAGGGTGACCTCGTATATGTGTGAATTATCGAATAAATCGGAGTGGCTCCTCTTTGCTGCGAGTACTCTCAGCTAATAATATCTTGACACATGGCCTATGCTGACCATTAGAAATTACTGGGTGTTACATAAACATATTATCGTTAATATATATGATCTAACTAACAGTTCATTAGAGGAAAATTTATAATATAATTATCTAAAAAAAAACATTAACTAATTTGAAGGAGGAATGGAATGCGGTTACTTACAAATTACAGTGGATTTAGGAAGAGAAAAACTTAATTATGATCCACAAATGGAAGCGAAAAATTCCTAATGGTCCAGATCCTATTCATAATAGGTACATATTATCAAACTTCTTTTGCAACGTTCAACAAAACAAAATTTTAAATACTTTATAAGAATTTAATTATGTTCAAAAAAGTCTAACCAACTTTTCAAATTCGAAACAACGACTAAATATTATTATCAATATGTTGGAGTTTGTTGTTCTCCTCTTATGCCTATCATTAACAAATTTACTATGGGAGTGGTTCCCCTCAAGTATTTAATTCCTCCATTCCACCGTTAGATAAACGCTACTAAATTAAAATATATGCAATAGTGAAAATTTATTTTCATAATTCAAGATGAAAGAAATTTTACAACACATCTTCATCACTGCTAAAATTAAACGCCAAATAGTATACTTGTTGAGACTTATGTATTGTGCCAAAATTCCAATAAATTAAGAAGCAATTTTTTTTCTTTTGGCTTCTCATTTACAGCTGTTTCATATTCATAGCCAAATTTCCTTTTTCTCTTCTTCTTCAATAGCCAATCTTCGGAAGTTATTATCTATAAAGACAGTAGATTTTGATTTCCTTACTTGATCGCTGAGTTTGATTCCCTTGCTTGGCTGAGGGAAACTGTTGAGCCTGTTAATTTTGTGGCATTAAAGATGAAAGCAGTGGAGGCAAAATTGAAGTTTCTAAGCCATTTCTTTACTTAGTCGGCGTGTTGTTTTTTAGTTGCTCAGATTATTCTGATGGCAATAGTGTTGCAAGCAAACAATGATGGGAACTGGAAAGATTACCATGAATTCAGATATGGTGGAATAGTTCTCAAAGTTATGGAGATAATTTGTATATGTTAAGGAAAATTTTATATGTTTTTCAATCTTATTTATTGATTAAAATTTCCACCGTTGGATATATTTTAATGTGGTAGCGTTTATCTACCAATGAAATGGAGGAAAATGAAGGAATTAAGAACTTGAGGGGAGCCACTCATAACTTAAAAACAGTAGTTGGAGGAATTATATAAGTGTTTTTTAATATTTTTATTACAATAGAATATGAGATTCCGGAATCAAACTCACAAGATGTTTGTATTATCAATCATTCATATTTCATGAACATAGTGACTCAAACTCAAAATATATGACGAACCTAAGTTATTTTTTATATGGACGAAGTGAATATTTTATATTAGAGAAGATTGATTGCTATAATTTTTCATTAATAGTATTTATCTGTATTGGTTTTTAATCAATTATAAAACTAGAGTTTCCTATTGAGAGAATTATAAATAAAAATTTCAAAAAAGAAAAAGAAAGCGTTAAGAGGCTTTCGTACTTTCTAACGGTCACTTGCGATGATAATGAGGCGGGAAGCGGAAACTTTTTAATGGAAATTGTGTATTAATATGTTCATAAAAAGGTATAAAGTATAATAAACTTTTTAATGGAAATTGTGTATTAATATGTTTATAAAAATTATATTCAATTTTATTATCTTTTTCACTTTCATTTTTATTATCCATCAATTTCAACAACTCCCTTTTTAAATCCTTTTGTTCCAATTCCAAATTAAGACAAATCCATTCTCAATTATTTTGGGTTTCTATCGTTTTCAAATTTCCAAAAGATCAGCTTTTTGGTGGAGTTTTTGACTTTTGCTTTTCAAAAGCTCCACCAAAGTGTTTGGTGAGAATTTTTTTAAAGTTTTTTGGAGTTTTTTGAACCTCTAACAGCTGTTGTTTGAAAAGTTCTATTTTGAAGTTTTTTGTCAATAGCTGATAAATGTTTCATTATTTAGACAAAATTACCCTTATTAGAATATATCATTTTTTTAATATATTAAATTATTTATATGATTTTTAAATACTCTAATCATTTATAAATTATATAAAATTATTTTATTTATATTAAAACAACTACAATTTAATAATTTTTTGAAACATTTATTATAAATTTATCAAAAAAATATCGAAATAAATTTGAACTAAATATTTCTTTTTATAAAAAAAGATTATTAATATTTTTATTAAATAATATATGAGATAATATATTCATAATTTAATAAATAAATACAAAAATGATGCCCTTTACGATCATTTTATATATAAACATACATCTAATTAAATTTCACCAAACACTTATGGTCTATCAGCTATCAGCTATCAACCAACAGCTAGCAGCTAACAGCCACCAGTTACAAGAAACAACTGAACCAAACAGTCTCATAAAATTTAACAGTGTTTTTCTTTTAAAAAAGGAAATTTTTCACAAAATATCCATTGATTATTCACCAAAATATTGTTTTCTATATTTTCGTATTAACTCTTTATCCCTAACTTGGCGTGATTATATATCACATTCTTGACGATTTCCCTTTAGAGAATCATTAGATGGTGTTCTTTATTTTTAAAAACATCTTTAAATAAATAAAGAGCTTTTAATATTAAAGAGTAAAAGTTAATTTTATTTTATACTTTCTAAATTTAATGATTGTAGTGTTTGTAATTTTAAAATTAATAATTGAGAAAAAAGTGACAAAAAAATAAAATTTATATTGCATTTAAATAGAGATTTGTCTTAGCTGTTTAAATTTGCAAATTCAAATTTTGTTTTATTTTTAAATAAAAAGTTCATTGAAGCATTGTTTTTTATTATATCTTCGTAATAAAAACTTTTAAAACTATAAAGATTCCATAGTAGATGCTCTTAAAGGATAAATTGTAATATCTTTAATTTTGGATGAAATATGGAGATATTCAACACTCAACAGTAATGACAAGTACCTTAAAATATATACTCGTTTAATTTGATTAATCTGTTTTTTATCTTTTCTATATATATTGTAATTTTGTTTCAGCATATTTTTTATTAGTTTAGTAATTGTTTTATTTTGATCTTGTGAAAATAATATATAGTTAGTAAGATTTATTACTTTTTAATATAATTTGTTCATCAATATTGACTTTTAAAAAAGAAGGATAGAATCTACATATTTTTGTTTTGATAATTTGTGATATATATATATATATATATATATATATATATATATATATATATATATATATATATATATATATATATATTTAATTTATCAGAGTTTGTCTCGAGAATAATATTTCAAGATAACGTTTATGCTTTTTTCAGTTGTGTGTTTTGTTTGTTTTTCAAAATTTTAAACATTTAGTCACAAAGTATTAGGTTTTGTATTTATAACAAACTTCTAAAAATAATTAATATTTTCATATATTATAAATATTGCTATAGATATCATGTACATGTGGTTGCATAATATAATGTTTTAATAAGTGATTTAGAATTTGTGGAAATAACACAAAATATAAATATATTTTTAATAGCTTTTTCTATAGTTATTTTGTTAATTTATTTTATTTATTTATTTATTGAAAGAAAATTGATACAATTCATCCAATAATATAAATAAATAAATTAAAATATATTTTACAAATAAAGTAATCTTAGACTTATATTTGATGGCTTATTTTATTTTATTTTGGTTAATATTTGGCTTATTTAATTATGGCATAATTACTGAAATTTTAGACACATATAGAAAAATTATTATGAATTAGTTTCAGTTTAATTTTTTAGTCAGGGTGTTTATTTGATAGTCAAAAAGTCCTATTGAATTTTGGTATCACTCACTCATTCTGATGAGGAGCTAGTATCTCTGCATTATAAATACTCACTTCATTTATTGAAGTTTAGTTAATGACAAAAAGAACATGAAAACTGATATAATCCCATAAAAAAACTAATCATCAATAGAAGAAAAATGAAACTATTCTAGTGCATAATGTGCATTATTTATTAATCCATAAAAAACCCTATTAAATCATGGAACATTAATACCCTCTTCTTCCATTCTTCTTCATGCTTCTTCTTCATCATCTTCACTTTATCCGCAGCTTCTTTCTCTTGTTTGCTCCCAATCCAACAATACTCATCATCATCATCGTCGTCGTCGTCTCCGTCACCGTCAATTTTCTCCTGTTGCTCGGCTACTAACGTCTCTTTTTCCTCGACTTGAAAATAGATCTTAGAGTAGATTCGGTAGTAATGGTACGTATATGCTATAGTGGACACAGAAAAAAGAATAGCCATCAAAGTAGAAACTGCTATAGCCTCTTCGTTTCCTTGTCCTCCACGAAAGAATTCTATAAATAATTTTATGATAATCAATCGTTCCATCAAAATCAATAAAAATACTTCTCTGTTCTCTAATTTTCTTTCAGGTTCCGCGTCCGCCTACAATAATCATACAACCGATATCAAGATCAATCCGAACCAAACTATAGAAATATTAAAATCAGAATTGGTATGTAACATTTTTAATCGTACCATGTCCTTAACAGAAATATATATAAAAATAGTTATAACCAAAATCAAAATAAGTTATTTTGATTAACCCTAGCTATAACTTAATTTCATCAATAATAAGCATTTAAAAAAACAAAATTTGGTGTTAATATTCATAAGGTTTTTTCTAGAGGTACTTTGTTAATTTTACCATAATATTAATTCATCTAACAGTATATTGTAGACAACTCCTGTTCATATTATATAAAGTGAAAAAAAAAACAAGCCAAAGTAACCAATTTGTTTTAAATTCGCAAAATTCTTAACACCAAACGTAATTAAAAATCTGGAAAACTAAAATTTTAACTTGGTCTGGTTGGTTAATTCGAAAATTTTAAATTAAACATTGAACTCAACCAAATTAATTGAATTTTTCAAATTTTCTAAAAGTCTAAAATAAAAAAAAATCAAATTAACAAAAAAAGATTGAATCAAAATAAAATTTTAATTTGATTCAGTACTTAAATTGGTTACATCCAATACTATATATATAAATATTCCTATATATCTACAATACACAAATCCAAAACTACAATTGATTGAAGATTAGCCAGAGAATTAATATCTCATATTTAAAAGACAATTGTTTGTCATGCATAAAACCCTAAACTTATGCAAACTAACAAATCATTCAGCTATATATAGTAATGAATTAAGAAAACAAATACTAATAGAGATCATATAATATAAAAAGAAAACTTACAGAACGGTTGTTAAAGAGCATGGATATAAGAATGGTGGCGTTGGTGGCGAGAACAAAGATGACGAGAATATAAAGACTAAAATAAAGAAAATTAGCAAAAACATAATGTTTATCAAACACAGTCGAAGAAGGTTCAATAGCATATAACATATACAGAAATCGCTCTGCAAATAAAGTCAAGAGAACTCTCTCAACACAGAATAGTTTCTCAATCTTTGTCGTCTTCTTCGCCTCCTTGGTCGCCATTGCTGTTTTCTCCGTCGCCATATTGAGTTGATCACTACGTACTGTAATTAGAGAATCACAATCTACCTTTAAATATGTATGATAGGGTTTTGTTTTTGTGTTTCAGTATAATTGTGACTCTTTTTCTTTTTGAAAACTCATTATGACGCTGTTCAATGCTTCTGAGCGTAGTCTGATTATTAAGGAATCTGTAATTAATGAGTCATTTATAAAAGAATAATTAATGAGTTATTTATAAAAAAAAAAAAAATATTAATGAGTTATTTATGAAAAAAATAAATTTAATTAGAAGGATAATTTTTTTAATTCTTATAAGGTATTTAATTTTAATTATAAAATATGAATCAAGTTCCAAATGGTACTATATACTATATAGTATATTTTATATGGTACTATTTGATCCATTATTGCGTTGCTTATAAGTCAATTAATATTATTATGAATAAATAAATTTTATTAAAAAAATCTCACTTATGATAATATCAAACACATATTTTTAAACTTAAAGGATATTTCTGCCATAGTTTTCAAGAATCTTATAAAATATTTTTTTGGATATTTGTATTAGTTAAAATAATTAAATAATTTATTACTAGTATGGTAGAATACATCATTGATTATTATCAATACCATAAATTATTATTATTAATTAAATAATCATAATAAAATCTTTATGGGTAATTTCTACACGTGTAAAAATTGATTCTTTAGTATCACTGTTAGACTTGTTCCCTAGTACTGTAATTGAAGATATTGATGTTCCTAAGGGTGCTAAGGTGAAAGACCTCTGGAGAAGAGGAAGGTGGCAACTGTTGTAAGTTTTGTTTTTAAAGAGTTATTTCAAAAGGCAAAAGTTCCACCTTGAAAATTTAAAAGACTACATATGAGTTTATAAGTGAAAACCCTTTATGGGCTTATAAGTGTGTTGGAGGGAAGGGAATGGGCTCGCGCCCCCCCCCCCCCCCCTTCCTCTTCGGAGTTGGACTTGGGTGTGGGTGGATGTTGCAAATCAAGTGGACTTAGTCCGAGGCTTGATTAAATTTTTTGTTACCCGAAATTAATTATTTTTTATTTTCATTATAAGCCTTATATGAGAAGGCCATATTTTGACTAAGTAAAAAACAATTTTGGTTAATGCCTAAAAAATCGGAACAAACTTGGACTAAGCATAACTTTTGATCAGCTTTAGCCTCCATTATCTTTACTCTCAGATTTTTAGCAACAAAAAAGATTTTCTATCTGTTATTTAAATTTAAACTTGCTGGATTAGGGTTGATCAATTGATCATATATTAAGTACTGCTTCTCCTGCGCCTACTTAATTACGTAGAAGAGCTATTGTATCTTGGAGTATACTTCGATATACTTTTAGGACAGTGACATCACGCCTCAAGCTTAATAACACTCTATTCATTCGAAATATTATACAACAATCTAAAAGTATATTGCTATGTCTACTGATACGATGAATACGGGTGTTGTTGGTACTGACAAGACGGACGCTCCGCCTACGGTTGCCGTTCCTACTGCTGTCGTTCCGCCGACCTTAATGGGACCGTTCCATACGCCAAACCCTTTCCAGACATCTCAAAGATACAAGTCTTTAACGGTGAAAACTTTCGGCGATGGCAGGAGCGGATCTTCACTGTTCTCGACATGCATGGTGTTGCCTCTGCATTAACTGATGCAAAACCACTTCCTACTGCTGTCAAGAAATCCGAAACATGGCTTTATGCCAATAAGGTTTGTCGACACACAATAATCAGTACATTATCTAATGAACTTTTTGACGTTTATTGTCCGTACAAGGAAGCAAAACAGATATGGGAGTCCATGATCAGCAAGTACACGGCTGAGGATGCTGGCAAACAGAAGTTTGTAATGGGCAACTTTTACAAATGGACGATGGCCGAGGACAAGGATATGATTGCTCAGATTAATGAATACCACAAACTGCTGGAGGGTCTTAAAGGAGAATCGATTACACTCCCTGAGGAATTCGTTACTGGAATTCTGATTGAGAAACTGCCTCAATCATGGAATGACTATAAGCAGAATCTGAAACATAAGCACAAACAGCTTACTTTGCAGGAACTGATCACTCACATCATCATTGAGGAGACGAACCGAAAGGAGATCAAAGCTGCCCGAAATAAGGCTTTAACAGCAAGGGCAAACATGGTGCAAAGCAAGGGGAACTTCAAGAGGTATGATCAAAAACCCCATGTAGTTGTGAATTCCGATTACATGCCCAAGGTTGCTAACTCCACTGCTTTTAAGAAAAAGAGTACCTGTTTTATGTGTGGAAAGCCAGGTCACTTTGCAGCTCAATGAAGAAAAAGAATGAGAAATGGCAATCCTCCTAAGCCAAATGCGAATTTGGTCGAAGGAGATGACATAGTTGCTGCAGTCATTTCTGAAGTGAATCTGGTGGCTGATGCGAGAAACTGGATGGTAGACTCTGGTGCTACCAGGCATATCTGTGCAAGCAGAGATGCTTTTTCCTCCTACAAACCAGTAGGGGATGGAGAAGAACATGTGTTCCTTGGTGATTCCCGAGCAGCCCCTGTTCTTGGAAAAGGAAAGGTTCTTCTCAAGCTCATATCAAGGAAGACATTGGCTTTGAATGGAGTACTTCATGTACCAAATATTAGGGCTAATTTGTTGTCTGTTGCACTAATGGGTAAGGGTGGAGTTAAGGTGTCATTTGTGTCTGACCAGATTGTAATGACAAAAAATAATATCTTTGTGGGAAGGGGTTATTGTAATTAAGATTTGTTTGTTTTGAATGTTGCTGAAATAATAAAAGAGACTGCATCTCCTTCTGCTTATTTGATTGACTCTATTGATTTATGGAATGCTAGATTAGGACATGTGAATGCTAGCTATATAAAGAAAATGCAATTAATTGGAATAATTTCTGGCATTAATAAAACAAATTTGGATAAATGTCAAATATGTGCTGAAGCTAAATCAACAAAGAAAACCTGTCATTCTATTGTTAGAGAATCTGAACTACTTAGTTTAATTCACACTGATTTAGGAGACCTAAAACAGACTATGACTAGAGGTGGTAAAAAATATTATGTGACCTTTATTGATGATTGTTCTAGGTATGCTAGAGTTTATTTGCTAAGAAATAAAGATGAAGCATTTGATATGTTTTTAATTTATAAGGCTGAAGTTGAAAACTAACTTAATAAAAAGATAAAAAGAATTAGATCAGACAGAGGAGGTGAATACATAGCATTTAATGACTACTGTGAAAAAGAAGGAATAATACATGAAGTAACCCCTCCATATTCCCCTGAATCTAATGGTGTAGCAGAAAGGAAAAATAGAACCCTAAAAGAAATTATGAATGCACTATTAGTTAGTTCTTCTGCTAGTGATAACTTGTGGGGTGAAGCAATATTAACTGCCTGTCATTTATAGAATAGAATACCCTACAAAAAAACTGGTAAAACACCTTATGAACTGTGGAAAGGTTATAGACCTAACCTGAAATATTTAAAAGTGTGGGGGTGTCTAGCTAAAGTAATGTTGCATGACCCTAAGAAAAGAAAAATAGGTTCTAAGACCTCTGATTGTATGTTTATTGGGTATGCTGAACATAGTGCTGCATATAGGTTCCTTGTTTTGAAAAGTGATGTACTTGATTGCAACACTATTGTTGAAACTAAAAATGCTGAATTTTTTTAGAATGTGTATCCACTAAAGATGAGTCAATTTCTCATATGCCCACTGTTAATGAAAATGAAACTGAAAATATAACAGTGAACTCTACTGAGGAGTTGAGAAGGAGCAAACGACAAAGAATTGAAAATTCTTTTGGAAATGATTTTTATACCTATTTGGTTGATAATGACCCTCTAACTTTTAATGAAGCTGTTACTTCTTCTGAGTCTGTTTTTTGGAAAGAAGCTATTATAACTGAAATTGATTCAATTAATCAAAATAATAGTTAGGTTTTAGTTGATTTGCCTCCTGGCGCAAAACCCATTGGCTGTAAATGGATTTTTAAAAGAAAAATGAATCCTGATTGTTCAATTGAAAAATATAAAGCTAGATTGGTTGCGAAAGGCTTTTCTCAAAAACCAAACATTGATTATTTTGACACTTTTGCCCCTGTAACTAGAATTGCTTCAATTAGAGTTTTAATTGTCTTAGCTTCAATTCATAAACTTTTTATTCATCAAATGGATGTTAAAACTGCGTTTTTAAATGGCGAGTTAGAAGAAGAAATTTATATGACTCAACCCGAGGGTTGTGTTGTTTCAAAACAAAAGAATAAAGTTTGTAAACTTTTAAAATCATTATATAGTTTGAAACAAGCTCCTAAACAATGACATGAGAAATTTGACCAAGTTGTGATTAGTGATGGGTTTTCCTCTATTGATGTCGATAAATGTGTTTATACTAAAGTGACTGAAAGTGAGTCTGTCATCATTTGTTTGTATGTGGATGATATGCTTATCTTTGGTACATGCCTTGGTATAATACATGAGACAGTCTTTTCTTGCTTCTCAATTTGATATGAAAGATACGGGTGAAGCAAATGTGATTTTGTGTGTTAAAATTATAAGGAATGGTGATAGTATTATGCTATCACAAGGGCATTATGTTGAGAAACTTCTTAAAAAGTTTGGACATTTTGATGTCACACCAGTGAGTACTCCTTATGATGCTAATTTTGATGTCACACCAGTGAGTACTCCTTATGATGCTAACACTCAATTGATGAAGAATAGAGGAGATCCTGTGGCTCAAACTGAGTATGCTCAGGTTATTGGGAGTCTGATGCATCTGATGAATTTCTCTCGACTTGACATAGCTTATGTTGTGTGTAGATTGAGTAGATATACTCATAATCCTAACCGTGATCATTGGAATGGCATTGTCAGACTAATGAAATATTTGAGAGGAACCATGAATTATGGTATCCTATACAGTGGATTTCCCGCTGTACTAGAAGGGTACACTGATGCTAACTGGATCTCTGATTCAAATGAGACAAAATCCACTAGTGGTTATGTGTTTACACTTGGAGGAGGTGCGATTGCTTGGAGATCATCTAAGCAAACGTTAATTGCCAAATCTACTATGGAGTCCGAGTTTATAGCTCTGGAATTAGCTGGCAATGAGGTTGAGTGGTTGAAAAACTTCTTAGTCAGTATTCCTTTGGGAATAAAACCAACTCCTTCAGTGTCTATGCATTGTGATTGCCAAGCGGCAATAGCCATTGCTAAGAATAAGGCTTACAATGGAAAGAATAGACATTTACGTCTAAGACATGATGTGGTAAAGCAATTGCAAAAGGATGGAATTAAGTCCATTGACTATGTGAAGTCAAAGCTGAATTTGGCCGATCCTCTGACTAAACCTTCGGGAAGGAAAATGATCCTTGCAACATCGAGGGGAATGGGACTTGTGCCAATTTGAGTATTAATCGTGATGGTAACCCAACCTCTGTGATTGGAGATCCCATGAATTTGGTTCATACGGGTAATAACAAGTCATGTGTTAGTCCTGCTAGTACTAAATTTTGATTTAGTTCATTCCTATGGTGTGTGTTGTACTAGAAGCAACTATTGTGAGGTTGAGTTTGTAACTCTTAATGATTTCATAGTCCTTAAGGATAGTTTATATTTAGTTGCTATATAAACTTGATGAAATCACCTATATGAGTGTGGAGTGGGGCCGCTCCTATATGACTTGTGGCTAAGTCGTTAGAGCACTCATGAATAAACAGGTACGCGCACGGCCTAAATGCGCACAACCGCGTTGAGTAGCAGTTTGTGAAAATATAATGTGATTGTTGAGAACTATAACTTGCAAATGATATTCTTGGTTCATAGAAGTTTAAAACTTTACCAGGCTTACCGTGAGTTATAACTCTCTTTTTTCAGGTTTTGGTTCATAGTTCAAAAGACACCGAAACTGATGCATTTATATAGAGAATCTAGTCCAGCAAGCATTTTGAAATAAGTGGGGGATTGTTGTAAGTTTTGTTTTTAAAGAGTTATTTCAAAAGGCAAAAGTCCCACATTAGAAGTTTAAAAGACTACACATGAGTTTATAAGTGAAAACCCTTTATGGGCTTATAAGTGTGTTGGAGGGAAGGGAATGGGCTCGCCCCCCCCCCCCCCCTCGGAGTTGGACTTGGGTGTGGGTGGATGTTGCAAATCAAGTGGGTTTAGTCCGAAGCTTGATTAAATTTTTTGTTACCCGAAATTAATTATTTTTTGTTTTCATTATTTAAGTCTTATATGAGAAGGCCATATTTTGACGAAGTAAAAAACAGTTTTGGTTAATGCCTAAAAAATCGGAACAAACTTGGACTAAACATTTAAACACGTTTAATTAACTTCTGATTAGCTTAGCCTCCATTATCTCTCAAATTTTTAGCAACTAAAAAGATTTTCTATCTGTTATTTAAATTTAAACTTGCTAGATTAGGGTTGATCAATTGATCATATATTAAGTACTGCTTCTCCTGCGCCTACTTAATTACGTAGAAGAGTTGTTGTATCCTGGAGTATACTTCGATATACTTTTAGGACAGTGACATCACGCCTCAAGCTTAATAACACTCTGTTCATTCGAAATATTATACAACAGCAACTTCCAGATCCTATGAATAGTGTGACAGCTGAAGCTTGGGAGAAAGTAATGAACTTTATAGTTAGACCAAGTGAAGATACTGTTGTGTGGAAGCATAACAGTAATGGATGTTTTTCCATTCAATTTGCATGGAATTATTTCAGGCCTGTAAACCCTAAAGTCTCCGAATGGAAGCTGATATGGAGTCCACATTTCATGCCTAAACACAGATTTATTACTTGGCTGGCATTCAAGAAGAAATTAAGAACAAAAGATAAACTGAAGATGTGGGGATGCGTGAATGATGATTTGTGTGTGTTGTGCAGAAATGACACTGAAACCATAAAACATTTGTTTTTCAATTGTCGGATTGCTTTCATTATTTTGGAGAAAGGTCTCAACTCTCAATGCTTGCCTCATAAATAGGGATGTGCTGACTTGGAGGAGGGAATGTTCTTGGTAATGTAACAGAGCATGCAGTGGCAAAGGTTAGGAGAGTTGCATTTGTTAGTACAATTTACTACATCTGGAAGTGGAGGAATAGGTGTATTTTTTAGAATGAAAATGTGAATATGGCTTTGATTGTGAGCTGGATAAGAAGAGATATGTTGCTGAAGATGGTGAGCAGAAGAGATAGCTCGAGCAAGTTTCTAAGGATTTATCAAAACTGTCGTTATAACTTGTATAGATAGTTAATATAGTTGTTACTTGCTAATATAACATTAGATAGTTTTGTTTTGGTGCTGCTGCTGCTGTTGTGCAATCTTTAGCAGCTTGATTTTGGTTTGTAATTAGGCGTTTGGGCCATTTCTAATTCCATTCGCTATTTTACAAGAAGAAAAAAATTCATTTAATGCTTTCTTTTAAAATTTATGAATTAAAGGTTTATGAAATTTGTTCTTGAATCCATTGCAAAATTTCTTTCAATTTGGAAAAAAAATAGTCGAATCATTAACGAGTGATGAACACGCAATATGAAGATTCGAATATAAAAACTTGATTTGATGTAGGCGTGTAAATAGGCAAATCGATCTACCCTTAGGGTTTGGGTAGGCTTTGTAGAATGATTATGAATTGATCGATAGTATTTCTGATGTGGTAGTTACATATATATAGATTACAAGAGAAGAGTTGTGATATATACAAAACTCTATGAAGCTATCTATAAGCTAACTATAAGCAGATGAGTATTAGCAAACTACATTATCTAATCTATAACCTTATCACCCTCCCGCAAGTTGAGCTCGGGGAGACACGACGGTCAACTTGTCACGAAGAAATGCAAAATGCGTACTAGATAACGGCTTGGTAAGAGCATCGGCAATTTGCTCATGAGTTGATAAATATTTGACAGTGAGCTGCTTGTTCGAGACCTGTTCCCGTACATAATGAAAATCAATTTCGAGGTGTTTCGACCGAGAGTGAAAAATAGGTGTGGTAGTGAGATAGGTGGCGCTGAGGTTATCGCACCATAGTGTAGGACTGTTTTGAGAAGAAATACCCAATTCTTTTAGCAGCGAGAGTAACCATTGAAGTTCAGAAACTGTGGTAGACATTGCCCGATACTCAGCTTCAGTCGATGATTTTGCCACAACCTTCTGTTTTCGCGAACCCCAGCTGATTAGATTTTGACCAAAGAAAATACAGAAGCCTGTTGTGGAACGACGGTCATCAGTGGAACCAGCCCAGTCGCTGTCGCTGTATGCAGAAATAATGGAAGAGCTTGCTGTAATGAGAATACCGTGACTTAGTGTGTGTTGTAAGTAACGGAGTATCCGTTTGACAGCAGACCAATGCTCTAATTCTGGACTGTGCATAAATTGTGACACCTTATTCACACTATAAGAGATGTCTGGTCTGGTTAAGGAGAGATATTGCAGTCCACCAACAATGCTGCGATAGAGCGAAGGATCAGAGAATACGCCACCACCTGATTTGGACAATGTCTGCTTTGGGTTTGCAGGAGAGGAAATGCCCTTAGCTGAATCCATTTTTGATCGAAGAAGAAGATCCTTAATGTATTTTCGCTGAGTTAAATGTAGCCCTTGTGATGTCCAGTCAGCTTCAACACCAAGAAAATAGTGAAGGCTGCCAAGATCCTTAATCGCAAAATCAGTTTGCAATGAGGAGATAATAGACTGAATGTAGGCATTATCATTGCCCGTGATAATGATATCGTCGACATATATGAGAAAGAATATTTGCACCTTGTTGTGGGACAAGTAGTAAAGAGAGCAATCAGTTTTAGAGGACTGAAAACCGAGTTTGATCAAGGCTGCAGAAAGCTTCTTGAACCATTGCCGTGGGGCTTGCTTGAGACCATAAAGTGATTTGCGGAGTTTGCAGACGTAATGTGGGCAATCTGGATGTATAAATCCCTGAGGTTGATTCATGAAAACGTCTTCATCAAGTGAGCCATGAAGAAAAGCATTCGATACATCAAGTTGCTTGACCAGCCATTTATTTGTTACTGCTAAAGATAGCACTAAGCGGACTGTGGCTGGACGAATAACCGGACTATAAGTCTCATGAAAATCAATGCCAGGACGTTGGTGAAATCCTTTAGCAACCAATCGTGCTTTATACCGTGCAACTGATCCGTCCGGATTCTTTTTGATTCGGAAAATCCATTTGTTCCCAATAACATTTTGATGATTGTGAGGTGGGACAAGATCCCAAGTATGATTGTGTAGTAAGGCCTTGATCTCATCAGACATGGCAGCTCTCCATGAAGATGATTTGGATGCTTGAGTGTAGCTAGTTGGCTCATCGTCTTCGATAGTGGATTGAGCCTGAAACTGTCGTGGTTTGAGGTGACCAGACTTAGACCGAGTATTGTAACCGTGAACATGGGGAATAGAAGCTGAATTGGATGGCTTAGGTGGCTGATTTATGGATAAATCAACTGCTAAAGGTAATGGTGTAGTAGTAGATGGTGATGATTGAGGTGAAGGTGAAGGTTGTATTGCTGTGAGGGGCAGATTTGTTGAAATTGTGGGAGGTGATATTGTGGTAGGGATTTGAGACATTGGTTCATCGATGGTTGTGTTCGGCATTGTGGTGAAGGAAGGAAGTAAAACAGTGGCCGGTGGAGAGTAGCTTGGTTGGTGGTGCAACACATCATTTTGTTTAAACGGAAATTCATTTTCTGCAAACACAACATGTCGAGACGTGAGTATTTTTTGAGAAGACAAATCAAGACAAAGATACCCTTTATGTAACTTGCTATAACCAAGAAATGCACAAGAATGAGAACGAGAAGAAAATTTATTATGTGCATATGGACGGAGCCAAGGATAACACAAACAACCAAAAACACGAAGATTGGTATAAGCAGGATTATTGTTAAACAACACAAGATATGGAGATTTATTACCTAAAACAGAGGTAGGAAGACGATTTATGACATATATAGCAGCATCGAAAGCAAAAGTCCAAAATTTGGATGGAACATGAGAATGATTAAGTAATGACAAACCCGTTTCGACAATGTGTCTGTGTTTGCGTTCAGCGGAACCATTTTGTTCAGGAGTTTTGGGACAAGCACTCCGTTGAGAGATACCATTTTCCGATAAATATGATTTAAGAGCCACAAATTCACCACCTAAATCTGAATGAAATACTTTTATTTGGCGATTGAAATATTTTTCAACCACATGGCGAAATTTGATAAATGTGCTCAATACATCAGACTTGTTTCGTAAAAAATAAAGCCAACAGTATTTGCTAAATTGATCATGAAAAATGACATAATATCGATAACCATCAATAGAAGGAACCGGAGACGGTCCCCATACATCAGAATTTATCAAATCTAAAGGTCCATCACACTGAGAATCAGAATCTGAAAAAGGTAATTTGTGACTTTTGCTAATACAGCATGCATGACACAAATTAAACAACTTATTATCAACGGAAATATCACAATTTGCTAAAACTTGATTGACTGTGCGAATATTGGCATGACCCAAACGAGCATGCCAGGTAGAAAGAGAGCATTTCAGGGCTGCTTTGACTTGTTTGTTGTGACTCGGCTGAAGAGAGATGGAGTATAGTCCGCTATCATTCGGGCCTGAAAGAATAACCTGTTTCGTGCGGATATCCTTGATTGCAAAATAAGATGGGAAAAATTCAATCGAAACATTGTTAGCATTAGTGAAAGAAGAAATGGATAATAAGTTATCACATGCTTGTGGAACACGAAGAATATCACGTAAATAAAACGTAGAATTATTTGAAGTAAAGGAAGTAGTGCTAGAGTGAGTAATGGGAAGAGTTTTACCATCACCGATTTTGATACCATCCGGACCAGAGTATTCTGTAGGAGCAGACATATTGTTAATATCAGAAGTAATATGATGTGTTGCACCGGAGTCTAGAATCCATGATTGTGGATGAATGTTGGTTGCGGTGGCTAAATTAGACACTGGTTGGTGATGGTTTGATCGCTGTTCACGGCGTTGTCTCGGTGAAGAACATGTATTGGCGTAGTGGCCATTGCCATTGCAATTAAAGCAGGTGACACTCATTAAATCAGGATGTGGAGAAGAATTTGGAGAGGCTGATTGTATTGGCTGAGCAGTATAATTCCAGTTTGCAGACTGGTTGACAGAGGAGCCACGATAATTGTTGGGGGAAGAGTACCTTCCTCTGCCCCGGTATCTTGAACTCCGACCACGATAAGGAGGGACGTATCGACCACCAGGCTGGTGGTGAGCAGCAAAAGCGGAGCTCGATGGATTTTGGGAAGACATAGCAGCAGAGAAAACTGAGGCAGCAGGAACATTATTTTGTCTGGCAGATTCATTTGTTAAACTTGTCTCCTCGCTCAACAACAAACCATACAAGTCGTCAAATCCAACCGTATCAAGACGGTTTTCTAAAGAACGAAGAAAGGGACGATAAGAAAAATCAAGTCCGTTTGTGATTACCTGAACGAGATCATCCTCAAGGATAGGATTTCCAAGTGCAAGTAGTTGATCAAAGATTGATTTTGCACGTTGAACATAAACAGCAATGGATTCAGCTGGCTCCTTTTGGATCCGATAAAAACCAGATTTTAAGGTGCGAATCTGAGCTTTGGAGCCAGACGAGTAAGCAGAAGACAGTTTGTTCCAGGCTTCACGGGCGCAGGTGACATTGACGATTTGAGATAAGAAGTTTTCTGATACAGATCCAATGATCCAGGTAAGAACTAACTGATCATGTCTATACCAATTGTGATATATGGGATTAGGCTGTTCATCGGCAAGAAACGGTGCCAGAGGCGCAGTGCCATCGATGTGGCAAGATAGGTCGTAAGACCGAAGTAGAGGCATAAGCTGAGCTTGCCAAAGAAGATAATTTGTTGTATTCAATTTGATGGGCAATTGAGCTGTAAAATTGGCATTAGGAAGATTCATAATTGATGAGGCAGAAACAATAGCTTGGTTTGACATTTTGGTGTTTAAACCCTAGATGGCTTTGATACCATGTAGAATGATTATGAATTGATCGATAGTATTTCTGATGTGGTAGTTACATATATATAGATTACAAGAGAAGAGTTGTGATATATACAAAACTCTATGAAGCTATCTATAAGCTAACTATAAGCAGATGAGTATTAGCAAACTACATTATCTAATCTATAACCTTATCAGGCTTCAGCCTGGACTGCCACTAAAAATTTGGAGTTTAGATTAGAGGTGGTTCGTTGAAGTACGAGTAACAAGAGACTGTTGTGGCGGTGCTGCAAAACGCAGCAGATATGCGTTTCAGCCCTAGCTGAAAGGAAGAAGACCATCTAAAAAGTTCATATTTAACCTTTCTTTTAAGTTTGAAGGTCCAATAGTTTGGCCATTCATTAACAAAAGCCCACTTTCTGTCAATACAATTCAACTTGCAAACTGTTCTTTTATTTGAGCCATATCTTTTCAAATACAGTTTAATTATTTATCAAATCAATTCCTTCATATTTTCTCAATTATTATTATTAATTAAATTTAACTAGATAGTACAATTATTTTTCACATTCTTTGAATTAACTTCATAAATTATTTCTGAATTTATTATCCAATTTCCAGATTCTTTATTTTGAACATCTAAATTTTTTCTTTTAAAATTAAATTAAAATCTACAATTAAATATTAGTAATTCTAATTATTTTCTAATTTTTTGTGAGAATCAAAGAACCTTCAATTTTAAGCAAACTTGTTTATATGTTTTGTGTATATGCATATAAAATTAATTATTATATCCACATAATAATCATATTAGATTTATATTTTTAGGTTATTTTAATTAATTAAGTCATAAAAATATTAAAATTAATTAGACTATAATGAGTAAGTATTTTTAAAAACTATTATTATTTTAGTGATAATTAATTTTAGTTAATGTATAATTGATTATGTTTTTTTTGATAGTTAATAAAAAATTATTATATAGATTTGTTAGTGAACTTTTTAAATAAATAAACTAATGAAAATAAACAATTCAAATTGTGGATAATGTTTTTATTATGACATCGAAAAAAATAAACTATTGTAATAAAGAAGACAAGTCATTTATTTATTTTTATTGATATATATTTTATATAAATAATATTTATATATATATATATATATATATATATATATTATTTACGTGTTATTTAGCCCAGGCTGAAAAAAGCTTTTGGATCCGACACTGAGCGTGTAGTTGAATTCTCGACGGGTGATGAATATGAA
Organism: Mercurialis annua; assembly: GCF_937616625.2. Classification (NCBI taxonomy): domain Eukaryota; kingdom Viridiplantae; phylum Streptophyta; class Magnoliopsida; order Malpighiales; family Euphorbiaceae; genus Mercurialis; species Mercurialis annua. Next base: position 46,784,009 of record NC_065570.1, on the reverse strand, counting down.
GTATGAAAATTAGAATATAAATGAGTGAATATACAATGCCGGTCATCTATAAAATAATCATGCCCATATAGTGGCACTTTATCTCTTTGATTCCCTTCTATATCCATAAAAACAGTGACTAAAATTGACTAATCTATCATTACTTTCACCTTTGAGCAATAAGCTATATATAAAGGGGTTTAAACTCAAAAGTTTGTGCTAATTTCATATGATTCATGTGGCAGCATATGATTCGCTGAAAAAGAGTGAAAAACCGTTATGCATAACCAACTTGGTTCCCCCAAACCTTTTATATAACGAACTCAAAGAAAAAAAAAATTCAGTTTACTTACTCCTACAGAAAAATCAAGAAACCCCTTCAATCTCTCTCATTATCTTTTCTTTCTTTTCAAGGAAACAGAATCAAAATGAATACTGATCGCAAGAAATTGTTAGCAAAGGAAATTCAGTCTGATGTTGAAGTAAGTGATTCTTTAAACTTCAGTTCTGTTTTATAATGTTGTTTAATTAGTTCAGAAATCTTTATTCTTTAAACCTGTGATTCATGGAATTTAAAGAATTTTTTCTACTCTAATTAATCTTGAAGGTCTGTTTAATTTATTAGATAAATAATCTTGAATATCTGTTTAGTGTTTTGTATCTTGAAAGACAAAGTCATATGCATGTAGAATTATGTTTGGTTGGTAGGAAAACAGAGAAAAGGATTAATTTTATTTTTCTTTTCATCGTCAAAACTATCAAGATTTCAGTTTTGTATCTCTGGTTAGGTTTCTTGGGTTTATATTTTTTGTTGAAGAACCAGAAAATGTATTAGACACACAGTAATTAGTTTCTGTTTGGATGCTGAGAAATGAATGGAAAGTTTCAAGATTCGTGATTCTTTTTATGTTTGATGATATAATTTACTCAATAATTGGTTCTTAATTATAATTTATGCATGCCCTCTTCAGAAATCAACTATAGAGGAACTTGTTGACAAGAATAATGATATGGGAGAAGGAGCAGCAGAGGCACAAGATAATTGTAACGGTGACGGTAATGCCGACGGTAACGGTGACGGTAATGCCGACGGTAACGGTAACGGTAACGGTGGTGCTGGTGATGACGGAGAATTGAGTGATAATTTGGGTAGTGCTGGAGAATTGAGTGAAGGAGAGGATGAAGAAGAACCAGCAGAAGCACAAGGTGACGGTAACGGTAACGGTGCTGAAGAAGGTTTGGGTGTGCAAACAATGAATGTGTCGGTTAACGTAAAGCTGAGGGCAACACTAACGGTGACGATAACAGTAGCAGTAACGGCGGTGGTGATGATAATTTGGATGTGCATCAGTACGTTTACGATTCATTTCCACATGCATAGATGAACCGTAGTTTAGCTTGAGTTGTGTTTGTATAGTTACAGTTAGACTATATGCTATGAAATGTTACGTTTATCAAATTTGCTTTATAGTCTAGGCTAAATAACATGTGAATAATTGATATATAGATATTATTTTAAGACACTATGTTATGACTGCATTTTATATTTTTTTTATATTATTGTGAAATAAATTATGCATTTATTTATAAAATGAAATAAAATAATAATATTATAAAAGAAATTATTTGTTGTAATTTTATCAATCTCATCATTTTTATGACCAAATTAAACTAAAAATGGAAATCTAATATAATTATTGCATAGATATAAAAATTCAATTCATATGTACAAATAAAAAAAAACAATTAACTCCATTTGAGATGTTTTGATATAAAAATGAAAAATATTTTAAATTACTAAAATCAGTAATTTTTAATTGAAAGTTTTAATTTGATTTTGAGAGATAAAAAGTTAAAGATATTAAATTTAAAAGTTTTGGAAAAATAGGTCATAGAATTGAGAAAGAATTTAGATTAAAAATACTTAAAGTATCTCTAGTAATTTTTTTAAAATTGACAAACTCTTTAATTTAAAGATTTTTGTCAATAATTCAAAGTCTAATGGAGAGCCATTTTCACTCTCTACTTCGTTTTTAAAAAGATAAAATTTTAAATTTTAAAATAAGTTAATTATTTTTTATTTGAAATGTATTATTTTGAATTTTTTTTAATTTAAAAAATTAATATTATTAATATATTTCATTTTTTATTTTTTAATATTTTTATAAAAATAAAAATAAAATAAAGAGTAAATATTAAAAAGTCTATTGGAGTAAATCCAAATATATTACTCTTTATATTAAAGATGCTCTTTATTTTAATAATTATGCTCTTTAATTGGAGATGTTATTACAATTTTAAATTAAATTTTATTGGTAAGTGATAATTAAAAAAAATAGAAAATTAATTTGAACATTTAACCTCAAACATTTATTGTTTTGAATATGTTTACGTATTCAAAGAACACCTGAGTGTTGTAGTGAGTAAATAGTAAGGTTGTGAACCAATACAAACTCATTCTTATTACATACGCTTACATTCATATGTATCTATAAGGACAGGTATTACATACGCTTTGAGGCGGAGAGTCTCACTTTATCACACGATCACGAAATGAAAATTTTCTAAAATCAGATAATCAATGCATCTCCATGTGTGGCATCTCCATGCACATCATCCTTTCCTCCGATACCACTGTTGGTGCACGCCAAAACGCGATTTAAAAGGGGGTGATGGTTCCAGTGTTCAAAGCAATATAAAAATTAAAATCTTTAAAATTGCTGATTACATAAACACACAACTTGAAATCACATAGTAAAGGTCAAATTCATTTTGAGGTCCCTGCACTTGACAAGTGTTTTTACTTGCGGTCCCTATACAAAAAATATGGTACTCAAGATCCCTGCATTTGGAATGTTCATCTTACAAGGTCTTTCTGTTAGTGTGTGTATCACACCCTTCATTAGTGAGAGTCTAAAAATATTTTATATTTTTGTTTATATCAATTAGGTGTTTGTACATTTATTTTTATAAGATCCTTAAACTTTTATTTTATCATTATTAGGTCTTTGTATTATTACTTTTTACTTTTTTTAAATAATTGTATATTTTGTTAAAGTACATAAATTAATTATTCAATATTTTTAAACGACGACATAATTTAATTAATTTATTATAATATTTAAATTATTAGAATATGAAATCAAACTAGTAATAAGATTATAATTAATGGAATATCATAAAAACCGAATAAGGGACATCAAGAGAAGAATCACACGTCCAGGAAAAGAAGAAAACGCGCTGAGATGCCTATAAATAGAGTACAAATTCATCCGCCTAGAGGCACGACTATCCTGATATAAAATCATTAATTTGTGGTTGAAAGCAAAGTTGGATATCAAAATCATCAATTCCTATAATTTTATTGCATTATAGATTATCAACATTCAAATGTGGTCTAATATTATCATGTTGTATGAATATATTTTTTAGAACCAAAAGTGATGGAATAAGCCTTCAAAACAAGACAACAAAAGCGCAAGAAGGAAAATCCCACATCGCACAGGAGAAGACAGACGCACTGAAAAAGCTGTAAATAAGGCACGAACCTATCCGCCTGAAGGTACGAGAACGTAACCGAACACATATTATATTCTCTCACATACGACCACTGACTTAATCTTCGGAGTGTATATGGGGTCCGGAGACCCACCCATAATTGGTATTCTCTGTGTTATCCAATCTACAGGTGCCAGGTTTCGAATATGTACATCCTACATCCTAGTCCATCATTTGACGATGTCTGTGGAAACTCAATTCCCAAACAAAATTCATTCATTAGGTCTCGAGATGGCGGATGTTAGAAAAGACACTCAAGGTCCAACAGTCAAGGAAAAAACCACATTACCAGCCGGGCTAGGGGGACCACCGAGGACAGTCCACGAACGCCCGTAGCCCCAACGACAGTGGGGAGTTCCGGCATCTTTTTCCAAAGGTTTGGCAGTCCAACCCTGACTCCAGAGGAAGGTTCAGAATAGACCTTACAAGAAGTAGTGGACCAGACAATGGATGGTGCCCTGAGACGCTTCCCAGAAGACATAGCAACGGTAGTCAAAAAGCGATGGAAACCATCTAATCTCAAACGCTAACAAGTATGAGTCCATACGCAGTCGGAGGATGAAAGGAGGGCGAAGCCCATGTTGGTGAAAATCCCGAAGACAAAGAACCGGAGGTACTCATAGTGAAAGATGGGAAGAAGGAGGCAATAGATCCAGCCAACAAGAGACGACCGGAAGTAGGAACGAAAGGTGTGGACCTGATGGAGGTACAGAGACTAATAGTTCAAGCAATGCAAAATGCAACCGAGGAGAAGTCAAGGGAACACGTTCAGGGCAGCAGCCTGACCAGCGGGAAGTCGCCCTTGGCCACAAGTGTGCTGTCGAAGAAGTGGCCTGAAAGACTCAAGATACCCAACTTTGATAACTTCGATGGAACCGGCTGTCCTGAGAGCCACGTCACGAAATTCTACAACAAAATGATCCTCTTGGACGTCACAAACGCGATACTCTACAAGATGTTCCCAGCCTCGTTTAGTGACACAGCACAACGATGGTACAACGGCCTAAAAGTTGGATCAATCGCAACATGGAAACATCTGAACCGAGAGTTTGTGATAAGATTCTTCACAAACATCCCACCGAAAAAGAGCTCGGAAGAGCTATAAAAATGTCAACACAGTGAAGAAGAAACGTTGAGAGCATACATAGAGAGATTCAACAATGAAGCAATGATGATTGAAGACCTGAACAACGATACGGTGGTACATGCCCTTAAGAAAGGCACTCGAATGGGAGTGCTGGGAAATAAGTTAAGCTCCAAAAAGCCCAAAACCTACCAAGAAGCCATTGCGGTAGCCCAAATATGCATAAACATGGATGGCGGAAGGAGACATAAGAACAACGATGTACCGAAGAAAGAAGAAAACAAAGAGAGCGCTTCACAATGGCAATCATCTTACTCCCGAAAGGACTACGACGCGAGCCATATGAGCATTGGTAGGTACACACCGTACAAAGACTCTAGCCATTGGAGGAACGATCATAGGTACCCAAGCAACGAGTACCGGTCCAGCAGATACGGTTACAGAGTCGAGGCGTTCACCCCGCTCAATACGATAAGGGCCAATGTATTAATGTAGGTAAAGGAAAGCCGAACACTGATGACCTAGCCTAGGAAGATAATCCACAAAACAGGAATATGAGACGAAAACCGATACTACAATTTCCATGAAGACCACAGACACGACACAGAGGAGTGTTATAACTTGAAGAGGGAAATAGAGAGATTGATAGAGTTCGGATCGCTGAGGAAGTTCACAAGCCATAAGGAGAAAAAGGAACGCCGAAAGGAGGGAACTGGCCGAGAAGAGAAGAAAGAAGAAGAAAGGGAAAAGAAGAAGGAAATAGTCGAAATTATCAATGTCATCATAGGAGGAAAAAACGTGAAGACGGGTGGGAAGAGACCAATGGCCGAAATAATGCAGGTAACGGAGCGAGCATGTCACGACCCAAATTATTGAGCCGCAACCGGCGCTAGGGAACGGGAGTGGTAGCTCCGGAACCCGTAACAAGCCTCAAATCACTATAAATTTTTTGCAAATAATATAAACAAATAACATAAAGCAACAGAAGCAAGCATACATAACATGTATACACGAACGTTTACACTTACTGTTCAAAAACCTCGCGGGCTCTAGTTACCGTACCCTGTACGAACTGGCCTCGCAGTACTACATACATCAGTTAGTGTCTCAAGCTTATCACCGGCATCTGGTGCCGTGAACCAACATATTATACGTAGCCTATCAAAACATATAAACAAGACAGCTAGTGAAATGCACAATCAAAAATGTACTGCTGTCTAGGCTACAACTCTGTCAACGCGGGACCACTACTGCAGCATTCACAAAAGTCAGATACTAAACATACACAGCTGACTTCTGGACTTCAAAATTGGCCTCTAGCTAGGTCCACATACTAAGTACCTGAAAACATCAAAGGTGAGGGGTCAGTATTTGGGAAAATACTGAGTGAGTTTGCATTTCTAACAGTATTATTATAAAAACATAGCATCGCATCTCAATAAAACAATAATATAAAACATATAAACAGGTATTTGATCCGTACGAAACTAATATCCTAGCATGCGACACATTTCTCGAATAATCATTATCATTCAACCCAATCGTAAATATCAATCGCGAGTCTAACTCGCTGGTGGCCCAGCCACTAGATACGGGGACTCCAGACTACACCGTAGCCGAGTACTCACTCGTATCAAAAACCCAATCGTAAATATCAATCGCGAGTCTAACTCGCTGGTGGCCCAGCCACGTAAATTTTATAATCATCATCAGCTCCCAGCTGTGTCAAGTCATTTCTCAAATGCAAATATACTAGACTGACTCGATACTGGTGATCACACAGCCTATTGACACCCAATAGGTAGCTAGTTTCTTCGGATCGCATACTAGTTCTTATATATAGAAACTAATAAAACATATAACATTTCAAACAATTATATATAATGCGATGCGTGTAAACAGTATATATATCTATATAAAATAACTTTAATATATAATACACGAAAGTAAAGTGCAACTCACAGAAACCGCTATCCACTCTATAATGAAGTCGATATGATGATATGCTCGTACTAATCCACTTCTGCTGACCCCACTGTTCGCTGAGGTGTCTGATAAAACATCTAATAGTTAGACGTGGATTTCATGTTTATATTTATAATACTTTTAAGTTCTAAGTTTAAGTTGATTGGATTCCACTTCTAGTTTGCTTGAAAACTCGATGATCCTTAGTCGTACTTACGACTTATCGAGTACTATTCCTTGTACTCGAGAATTATATAACTTTCTTAACTGAATTCTTACTTATCACATTAACATTCATTTCTATAATGTTTTACATCCATTTCCAGACACTTAACTGAGTTTCACACTCAAATCAAGCTATCGGAGGCTCATTTTCGCTCCCGGAAGTCCCACGGAGGTTCTGGTCGAGGTAGGGCACGTCGTGCCCTTCAATTTTTGTGAAGGGCATGTCGTGCCCTTCATGGTGCACGTCGTGCACCCCTTGTGGTGCACGTCGTGCACCCTGTGGTGCACGTCGCGCACCAGCACGACGTGCTGAAGTGCAGCACGTCGTGCACCGACGTGTGCAGCGTTTTTCCAGCGCTTCCGGACCATTTCCGGGGCTCTAAAACTCCCTAAACTCACACCAATACATACCCACTTCATTTAACAACTTATCCTATCATTTTATAACCCAAAAACGTCAAAAACAACTCGATTCCTAACCGTACGATTCGAACGAAATTTTCTATACAAAACAGCCCTCTATCCTTCGAATTTAACATCAAATCTTGAAATATTACCTTGAAATAGAGGTTAGGATTGATAAAGCTTTCAATTCCGAAGAGTTTGCAGCAAAAATCGTCCGAAACGGACTCCAAACGGCGAACGACCGAAGATAATCGATGAACTTTCAACGTTTCTGGATTCTTCTCCTTCTCTATCTGATTTCTTAATTTATTTTAAATGAACCCTTTATATATATCATGGCTAAAGGTCTCTTTGATCCTTGTTCTCTTTAATTAATATAATTCGTCCTTTAAACTTTTCTTTTGTTCAATTTAGTCCATAACTAAATCAATCAACTCTTTAATCATAACTTATACGTATTATTTATATCTGATAAACAATACTAATCCCAATATTAATATTTTCCTGTCAAAACTTATAAATTTCCATTTTTGAGATGTAGTGGCTAAATTACCACTTTAGTCCCTGAATTTTGTTTTGGGGCTTTTCTTAACATTTTCCTTTTAAATTCCAATTCTAACTTTGGAATTGAAATATAACATTAATTTCTGCACAATTATTTCCCTGAAGCTGACCTACTGGATTTTGTTTACTTACTTTTTTCGGAAATTCTTCTGACATCGCTACTCTGGCGAGTCAAAACTGGACACGTGGTCCAATTAGATAATTAAACATTTTGGGGTATTACAGAGCAAAAGGATAACCAAGCATGGCAAGGATCGTCACCTTCTGCTTAGAAGATGGTGCGCATGTAAAAGGATCGCACAATGACGCCTTGGTGATAGAAGTAATCATCAACAATTTTCTTATCATGAAGCTACTAGTCAATGAAGGAAGTGCGGTGAACTTAATGATATAGGAAGCGTACAAAGGAATTGGAGGCGAACTTGGAAAACTCAAACATTGCCCAACACCCATAGTGTGACTCATAGGAATGCCTATTCAACCCAATGGTCTAGCGGAGCTGATAAAGGAGTACAGAAGAGGAGGAAAAAAGGTCAAAAAAATCAAAACACTCTTCTCCATTGTGGATATGCCGCTGGCATCAATGAAATACTGGGTGGACCGTTCCTATATTATTCTAGAGCAGTCGCAAGCATTCGCTACCTAGTGATGAAGATATCAACAATATGGGGAACCATCAGCGTCGACAGAGATCAAGAAGTCGCGTCAAGGTGCTACACAATAGCAATGAAAGAAGCAGAAGAATGAACAACTCATGGTGACTAAAATATTAGAGACTGAAGGCTAAAGGGATAATTACAATAGCCTTTGTTTTTGTATTAGTATTTTCCATATTAATTTTAATATAATCAAGGTTTTAAGAAATAAAATAGCACAAACACCGTGAAAGATCAAGGATAGGTGGGGGTTGTGATCAAACCCGACCCAAACAAGCAAAACCAAAGAGATATATATCTCATAAGGCAGCAGGCAAACAAAAGAGATACTTATCTCGCAAGGCAGCGGCCAAACAAAAGAGATACATATCTCATCAGGCAACGGCCAAACAAAAAGAGATACATATCTCATAAGACACATTAAGAACAACAACAACTACAAGCATTCAATTCAACTCTTACTTCCTTTATTGTGCATCAATTATTTGATTGTTTTTCTTTGTTGTTGATAATCAATCCTTTGTTTTATCATTTAGCGTTTATGGGTTTGTGATTAGCCTTAAAAAATCACATAGTGAATTTGTGTTTAGCTCTAAAAAAATACTCTTTGTAATTAGTTAAGTGTTAAGCTTAAAACTCCCCTTTAGTGGATTTATTACAAATCTCACTCTTTGGTTGCGTAGTGGAGTAGAATCGGTTTTGATTCGAACCACTCTAAATTGTTTCTGTTCTTTCTTCTATCTCTCAAACACTTAACCAAACACTAATCTATTTTTAATTTCTAAAATAACCTTATTCACCCTCTCTAAGGTAGTATTTTAAGATTTCAATTGGTATAAGAGCTAATTTGCTCATTGTTTTTCTTAATTGCGAATTCTTCTATCCAAATGACTACCGAACATTTCAATAATACTCTTCGTCCTTTCTTTAATGGTACAGATTATCCAAAAAATTTGAAACATTCATAAACTGTTTGGAACCTTAGTAAATAGTTTGTATTGTAAAGTGTTTTGAACCCTCTATAAGCTGTTTGAAATTGTTTAAAACCTTTGTAATCGATTTGAAACCTTTTGTAAACTGTTTAAAACTTTTTTTGATATTTTTTTTCCGATAAAGGTTGCAAATTGTGTTTTTGAAAACTGTTTGAAAGTGTTTATGAAACTTTTTTTATAACTAATTTAATTTTTTCATAAAATGTTTGACACTATTTTAAAAAACCGTTTTAAACGGTTTGAAATTTTTATAAACTGCAAAATCTTTGTAAACTGTTTTGAAAATTTTATAAACTGTTTGAAACTGTTTATTTAACTCTTTGAAACCTTTGTAAACTTTTTGAAATATTTATAAACTGTTTGAAACTGTTTTCAGATAAAGGTTGCAAATTGTGTTTTTGGAAATTGTTTGAAATTGTTTGTAACCTTTGTAAAATGTTTAAAACCCTTTGTAAACTGTTTGAAGTTGTTTTTTTTTAACTTTTTGAAACCGTTGTAAACTGTTTGAAACCATTGTATAAACTTGTTTTAAAATGATTATAAAACTGTATTTTAAAAACCTTTTGAAACTGTTTGAAACTATTTTTGATAGATTTTAATTAGAAAATAAATAAATAATAGTTTACCATTTTTTTCTTTTTGAAAAAAATTATAACCGTTGGATATGAATTTGAGCAAAATAAGCAATTTGATTACGAATTAATAATTCGAATAGATCGGAAACTATATTTGAATTCGTAATAATTTTTCAAGAAGTAATGATAGAATTAGAGCTGAAAATATTAAATTATGTTAGTTATTAGCTGATTAAGAAGAAGAAGAAGAAGCAGCAGCTTAGATTAAAACATGTAAAGTATAAATTGAGTATAAAAAAGAAACCAACTGAGTAAAAAAATAAATATATAACACACTAGAGTATGTAAATCACGTAGGAATTTTGGGATCAAAAAATCAAATATTTTTTCTGTTTAGTTAATTTGCTAATTTTCTAAGATCAATTACATGATATTTATTTGGTCAGGTATGTTGCGAAATGGTATATCAGAAGCCATTTTCATAACAACACAACTAAGTTTGATGTTTTTTTGCTGATAATTTAAATAGTTCATGAAAACATTTTTAAGCGATAAAAAACTTTAAACTTATATTTTTCGGTTAAATTTTAGCGGTAGAATTTTGGATTTGTTTTTTTTATAGCGGGTAAATTTAGATGGAGGTGAATTCAATTGTAGAGAATGTTTAATTGTTGTATAGTGTTACAATTCTTTCTTGGATACTGCAGTTTGGTTCGGTTGTTTTTTATAACTAATAATTGTTTGCTGTTAGTTGGTAACTGAAAGCTGATAGGCTATACATATTTGGTGAAATTTAATCGGTTGTTGCTGTTCATAAGTAAATGGTCTTAAAAATATAAATTTTATTTTTATTTACTAAATTATAATAAATTATATTATATTTAACGAAAATAATTAAAACTATTTTTTATAAAAAAAAATAATATTTAATTTAAACTTGTTTATATATTTTATTTTGATAAATTTATAATTTATTTAAAAAAATTGTGAATCATAACTATTACTATATATAAAAAAATAGGAATATTTACACTCTATACCATAATAAAGTAAAATATTTACAAACATGCTAACTTATACTTTCTCTTTACAATAGTGTTTTTCATATTTCCAAATATACCACCTTATATATTTTTATTAATAAAAATCTCATTTCTCCTTTTTTCTTCATCTTCTCCATCCAAATCCTAATTTTATTCTCTCTTCCTCTATTAACATCCATCACCGCTAACATCAATCTCTATCCATCTTTTACTGCCATCGCCGCTCTCCTCTACGCCACTGCTCTCCTCACGCTGCTGCTTCCCCTCGCGCCGTCGCTCTCCCCTCACATCGCCGTCGCTTTTCCTCACGTTGCTGTCACTGTTGCCGCTGTCGCTGCTCATCCCCTCGCACTTCCATTCAAATTTATTTTTTAAAGTCATATTTTAAATGTTATAAAATTAGATTTGTATGTTTAGATCTAGGATTTGTATGTATAGATCTAGAATTTTGTTCTTGTTGTATGTGTAGATCTAGAATTTATTACATATGATTCGTGATTTGAATTTTCAGTTCGTCTTCATCCTAATCTCCTTTGTTTTTCAGATCTGGAATTTTTATTTTTAGATCCGATTTAAAAAAACGTATATAATTGTATTATATACGGATTATATACGAATTATACACATATAATATACAGATTGAATTTTCAAATCTGATAGATCTGAATTTTCTTTTAAAAAAGACGTATATAATTTGTATATACTTCGTATAATATATGGATTATATGTAGATAATATACAGATTATACGTGTATACAAAAAAGTTGTATTTTTGTAAATATTTTTTAAAAATTTGTATTTTTGTAATTATTTTTTATATTTCTGTTAAAAAAATACATGTTGTATTTTTGTAAATATTTTCATTTTTTCCGGTATTTGTAAAAAAATCTCTAAAAAATAATTATATAATTTATAAATGATTAGAGAATTCAAAATAATTTAAATAATTTTTTATATAGTAAAAATAATATATTTAATTGGTATAATTTTGTTTAAATATAAAAATATTAAAATAGCTATGAGCTGTTGAATTTTTTTTTAATTTTTTTATGAAAAGTTGTTTTTAGAGGTTCAAAAAACTCTATTTTTTTAAAATTTTTTATCAAACGCCTAAATAAAAAAATTTAAAAGGTAAAAGCTAATTTTTTTACGAAAAAGTCGAATCCAATGCTCTTATAATGAGAATTATTATGGCATTTTTTGAATAAATTAATTTTTTTAATTTTAAACTATCTGTGAATTTGTGACGAGAAAATCATTTTTTCCCGAATTCAAAAAAGGCAAAAATCTAAAGTTAAAATGATTAAAAAAAGGGAGTGGCTCCCTTCAAGTTTCTATTTTCTCAAGTTCCTCCATTGCACCATTAGATGGCTTACACCTCATTAAAAATTAATCCAACGGTGAGATTTTCTTTTAATTCTCCTAATAGACATTTACATGTCATTTGTTTCTTTTATTTTTCTGGGTCCTATTTTTTTTTATCTAATTATATTCCTCTGTCAGTTTACAGTTTGAATATTTAACATACTTCAATTGATTTTAAAAAGTGGTAATTTCCTGAAATACATGTTTTGGTAATTTATTTACACCTCTACCTGCTAAGTTTTGATTTTTCTTTTTTATCTTTTTTTATTTACGAAAAATACCTTTTTGTTTTTTATAAATAAAAATTAACACTATATATACACTATTTTTTATCTTTTTTTATTAACGAAAAATACCTTTTTGTTTTTTTAATTTCAAAAATACCTTTCGGTTCAGTTTTTTCAGTTTTCAGTTTTTTCGGTTTTCATTTTTTTCGGTTCAGTCGACCGAACCCACAGAACCGACCGACAATTTTTTTATCTAGTGTAAGATTATTGTATAAATAGTGTATATATAGTGTCAATTTTTATTTTTTATAGATTTTGTTTTGAATTTTCTTTATTTTTAATAGTTTAACAGTAGTGTATATATAGTGTTTTTATGGTGTTTATATAGTGTAAGATTAGTGTATAAGTAGTGTATATATAGTGTATAAGTAGTGTATTTATGGCATTTTGTAGTGTTTTTTGTGGTTTACACCATGAAACACTGCAAATACACCATAAACACTGTAAATACACCATAAACACTGCAAATACACCATAAACACTGCAAATACACCATAAACACTGTAAATACACCATAAATATACTAAAAAACGGAAGAAATACACTATAAATACACCAAAAATACACTTAAACGTAAATCTATTATCAAAATTACTACAAATGCACCATAAATCAATTTTTTCTTTACAAAATCAGTAGAAATAAACAAATCTATGAATAAGAGAAGACAAAATAAATAATTATATGAATAATAGAACAATTTTATAAACAAAAAATTATAGATATACAATAATTTATTTACAAAATATTTAAATCATTACAAAAAACCTAAAAAATTACACAAATCTAAAAACGAGTCGAGAAATCCATAGCGCGAACGGAAGAGACGAACAGACTAGCGCGAACGGAAAAGATGAACGGAAAAACGACCGGAAACGATGAGAAATCCATAGCGCGAACGGAAGAGACGAACAGACTAGCGCGAACGGAAAAGATGAACGGAAAAACGACCGGAAACGACGAAAAATCCATCGGAAGTAGACGAACGGAAGCGGGACTGGAAAGACGAACGGAAAAGACGGACAGAAAAATAATCGGAGAAGATAAACTAAAAATCAAATGAAAAAGAATAAGAAAAGATGAGAGAAGAAGAGAGAGAAGAGAGAAAAAAAAGGTGGCTATGTAAAAATTTAACCTAAAATGAGATAAAACTTCTTTATATAGCGGGTATTTTTGGTAAATAAGTTAGCTTATTAGGTAACGTAGGATAAGAGGAAAAGATGGGTTAAAATGGTGTAAATACTTGAGTTAAGTACACAAATGCCCTAAAATATGCTTTTCCATTCATTTATACCTCACCATTTATTTTTATGCAAATATCCCTAAAAAAAAGAAGTTTTCAAGAATACCTCAAAACTTAAAGGCCTAATTACTTAAAAAAGCCCCCACCTTATAATATTTTTTCGTTTATACCATGACCTAGAAAAAACTTCATTTGTACCCTTTTTTTTTTCATTTTCAACTTTACCCTAAAGCAGTAAATTGAACTGTTTTTATTTAGAAAAAGCTTAAAATAATCCTTCATTTTTAACTTATTTGTATTTTCTCAAATAGAAAAAAGATGATATAACCCTTCTATTTAATTATTTTTAATGTTTTCATCCTTTAATTAATTAAATTGTCAAAAAATAAAATTTTGGGGTACAGTTGAAAACGAAAAATTAAAAAAATGGTACAAATGAACTTTTTTCTAGGTCAGGGTATAAACGAAAAAATGTTTTTTTTAAGTAATTAGGCTAAATTTAAAATGGCATATTTTTATTAAGAAAAAGACAATATTACCCTCATATACAATATACCTTTTGGTTTGACCAACCCACTAACCGACCACTGTCGGTCAACCATCTCCAGCCGACCACCGTCGGCCGACCAATTTCCGACCAACTTCCGGCAGTTTTCCGGGCAGTTTTCCGGCAACTTTTCGGACATTTTTCCGGCGACTCTCCGGGCATTTTTCCAGCGATTTTCCAGGACTTTACGGGTAGTTTTCCGGCGACTTTCCGGAAAGTTTTCCAACGACCCTTCAGATACATTTGGATAACTCCAGGCAGCCACCATCCGGCAACCTTCCGTCGACCCTCTGGCCATAGCCACCTCCGGGTAACTTCTGCCGACCCTCCGACCATCTCCGAGCAGCCACCATTCACACTCTGGACACCTCCAACTAACTTTCGGCGACCCCACTAGGCAGTCGCCGGCCACCTCTGGATGTTGTTAACTTTCACTATATATAAAATATATACACACCCTTTTAAAATACAGTTGGTTGATCTTCAGATGACATTAGATTGAATTTTGGTTGACATTCAACTGATCTTTATTGAAATTTGGTTCATCATTTACATGTAGATATTAAATTTGATTTGATATTTTACAAGTAGATGTTAATTTTAATTTGATTTCAAATTTATATGGAATTGATAACAAATTTCAGTAATTAATATTTAAATAAATAAATTTCATTAAAGATAATGAAAATATTTGGTTGATTTGCGGTTTACATTTAGTTGATTTAAGGTTGACATTTAGTTGATTTACGGTTGACGTTTAGTTGATTTTAGTTGACATTTAGTTGATTTTAGTTGACATTTAGTTGATATTTAGTTTATCTTTAAAATTTGGTAAAATTATAAAATTATGGCTTTAACAAATTTAAGCGAACTCTTCAAAACAGTAAAAATCGTCACTTGTCAACATTAAGAAATAAAAAAATAGTAATAAATTTGATTTGAAATTTTACATGTAGATGTTAAATTTAATTTGATTTCAAATTTAATTGAAATTGATAAAAAAATTCACTAATTAATATTTAAATAAATAAATTTCATTAAAGATAATGAAAATATTTAGTTGATCTTCGGTTGACATTAGATTGATTTACGGTTGACATTTAGTTGATTTACGGTTGACATTTAGTTGATTTTAGTTGACATTTAGTTGATTTTTAATTTGATAAAATTGTAAAATAATGCTTCAACAAATTTACGCAAACTCTTCAAAACAGTATAAATCGTCACTTATCAATATTAAAAATAGTAATAATAGTTTTGAAATGTGTCATGAAAGAAGTTTTGAATTCTAATTCCACCAAAGCAAAATGATATTTTATTTAACTTTTTAAATGTTTTATCACAAATGTCGGGCGACTCCACGGTTGACTTTATACATGTAAAGATAAATTTAATTTGATTTCAAATTTATATGTAATTGAATACATATTTAAGTATATAATATCTAAATAAATAAATTTCGTCGAAGATAATATAAATATTTAGTTGACATTTGGTTGATTTATGGTTGACATTTAGTTGATTTTAAGTTGACATTTGATTGATCTATTGTTGACATTTATTTGACTTTTAAATTTGATTTTTTTTAAAATAAGTGATTCAACTGATTAAAGCAAACCCGTCAAAACATTAGAAGTAAACGTTTGCCAACATTAAGAAGGAAAAAATAATAATAATTGTTTTGAAATGGGTTCGAATCCCATTGAGAGCAAAATAATTTTTATTTAATTTTTTTAATATTTGATCACAAAACCGACAACCGCGGTTGACATTTTACATGTAAAGATCAAATTTATATGTAATTGATAATAAATTACAATAACTAATATTTAAATAAATAAATGTTGTCAAAGATAATAAAAATATTTGGTTGACATTCAGTTGATATGCAGTTGATTTTTGTTTGATCTTTTGTTGACATTTGTTTGATATTTAAAATTTAAAAAATTATAAAATAAGAGTTTCAACAGATTCAAGCAAACCCATCAAAATAGTAGAAACCGACGTTAGTCGATATTAAAAAGAAAAAAAATAGTAATAATTGTTTTGAAATGTATCGCGGAAAAAAGAAAAAAGAAATATTATTGCTATTTGGTTGACAGTTGGTTGATATGTGGTTGATTGTCAGTTTATTTGTAGTTGATTTTCGATTGACATTTAATTTATCTTTTAAACTAGTAAAATTATAAAAGAAAAGTTTCAATAAATTTAAAAAAATTGAAAAGAAAATAAAATAAATTGATAAAAATTTGTAAATCTTTTAAAATATATAGTATAATATAATCTGCATTTGTATATTTAGTGTTAAAAAAAATTAATTTATAACGGAAAAGAAGTTATTTTAAAATTATATATAATTTATTTAAGGTTGACAACAAATTTACAATAGGTTTAGATTTAGTTTACATGCACTTTCATAAATTGTTATAGAGTATTTGTATATATAATAAAGAGTAAACAGATACAACAAATAAGGTTTTGCCTTAGTGGTTAGGCTCTTAACCAAAGGGAGGGAGGTCATGGGTTTAAACCCTAACAAGAGTAAAATGCCATTTTATTTAGTTCTTTTAATATTTGACCACAACAATTGACCAATTGACCACTGTTGACCGCCGACCGCCGCCGTTGACCGCCGGTCCGACCACCATTTGCTGACCGGTCAGACCATTTTTGGTCCAACCGCCACTTATTCCCTTATTCATTAACTCTTGATGAGGGGTAAAATTGGCTTCAAAATGTTTTAAGGTATAAATGAAAAGATGAAAAATAAAATGAGAGATTTCTGCATATAATTTTTTTTTGAGTCGCTAACGTATACTTTTATAAATATTGAATCATAGGGTGTAATTTTCTCTAAATACTTTACCCAAAACAGGTATTTGGAAAATAATCTCTTTTAAAAATAATGTACTACTAACAAAACAAAAATATAATATTAATTTATTTTATTTTATTTTTATTTATAGTTATTGAAACAGCTAAATATCAATTTTAAAATTATATTTAAAATATTAATACCATAATATTAAATAAAATTTCATGCACCTTTAATATTTTAAATTGAATGTTAATAACATTAAAATTATTTTAAAATTTTAAAGATAAAAAAATTCATGAAATTCAATTTGATATTAAAAATATAAAAATGCTATTTTAAAATTTAAGATTTTTGTAAATTGTCCTGGTGTTTATTTATTTGTTTAGAAAAATCAAAATTTAATTATAGATTTTTAGCATAATTATTAATAATTAAAGGTTTTTAATAGAAAATAAAACATATGACATTAAATTTTACATCTCAATGAATCACTGTTGGATTACGATAGGATTAATTTTTGGGTTTTTTACATAAATCTCCTAAAAATGCTATGGTGTTTCACTTTTTCTTCACCATTTTGATTTTGGCAAAAATCTCTCAAAAAAAATAAAAAGTTTACAAAAATCTCTCATAACCCAAAATAAAAAAAAATGAGACAATATTGTCCTTGATATTTGTCAACATTTCATTGGTCTATGTTTGAATCAATCAAATGATGACACGTGGCATATGTGGATTTGGTTAGACAAACTAACCAACCGCCACCGACCAATTTTCGTTCCGACCGGCCGGACCACCGCGGTCAACGCCGGTCAACGGCCGGACCACCGCGGTCAACGCCGGTCAACGGCCGGCCCACCGCGGTCAACGGCGGTCAACCAACAGTCAACGGCGGTCAACCAACGGTCAACGGCAATCAACTATAGTGGTGAGATTTTAAAAGAATTAAATAAAATACAAATTTGCTATTAGTAGGAATAGAACCCATGACCTCTCACTCTTTGTCCATGTGTCTAACCATCAAGGCAAGACATGTTTGTTGTCTTTATTTACTCTTTTATATATATACATATACTTTTTAATAATGTATAAGAAAGCATTTAAACTAAATATAAACATATTAAAATGGTTGATTATAAATAATATATTATTATAAAATACTAATAAAATATTACGCTTGTTAAAATTTAAATTAATTTATTCTAATTAAATTAATACTAGTGTCAATTAAATATTAACTTAAAGTAAATTAAGTTAAAATAAATTTATAAATTAATGTATTAGAAACACAATTAACTTAATGTCAAGTCGATATAAACTCAAAATAAATTATATAAGTTAATTTAGTTGATATTAAGTTAGTTTTTAAAATTATAATAAATTACTAAAAAAATTGCTTCAAATTGATATGTAACCTTCATCAAGTTTACATTGATTTGACATTAGGTTCACATCGAGTTGACATTAGATTCACATTGAGTTTACATTGAGTTGATATTAAGTTACATTTCAAAATTAAAATAATTTACTTTTTCAGATTGACATTAAATTTATATTGAGTTGACATTAGATTTGCATTGCATTGACATGATATTTACACTGAGTTGACATTAGGATTACATTGAATTGACATTACGTTTACATTGAGTTGACATTGAGTTGATATTAAGTCGACGTTGAGTTGATATTAAGTTAATTTTTAAAATTATAATAATTTATTAAAACATTTACTTTGAATTGACATGTAGTTTACATCAATTTTACATTGAGTTGATATTAGATTTACATTTACTTGACATTGAGTCGACATCGAGTTGATATTAAGTTTAATTTATATTAAGTTTACATTTAGTTGATATTAGGTTTATATTGAGTTGACATTGAGTCATCATTGAGTTCACATTGATTCGACGTTGAGTTAACATTAGATTTATATTGGGTTGACACTAAATCATCATTGAATTTACATTGATTTGACGTTAAGTTGACATTAATTTACAAAAATAATTGCAAAAAATCTTAAATAATTTACTTTCAATATACAATTAGTTTATTTTTAAAAGTATGAATTATAAAAAAATAATTTTACTATTATAATAAAAAATAATTTCATTTAAAATTTATAATTATTTATCAAAATATTTACTTTGAGTTGATATTTAGTGAACATTAAATTTACATTAAGTTGACATAAATTTATATTAAGTTCACATTAAGTTTACTTTGAGTTTATATTGAGTTGACATTGAGTTCATATTAAGTTTATATTGAGTTGACATTGAGTCATCATTGAATTTACATTGATTCGACGTTGAGTTGACATTAGGTTTATATTGGGTTGACACTGAGTCATCATTGAGTTTACATTGATTCGACGTTGAGTTTACATTAAATTTACATAAATCATTGCGAAAAATCTTAAATAATATACTTTCATTCTACAATTAGTTTATTTTTAAAAGTATGAATTATAAAAAAATAATTTTACTATTATAATAAAAAAATAATTTCATTTAAAATTTATAATTATTTATCAAAATATTTACTTTGAGTTGATATTTAGTGAACATTAAATTTACATTAAGTTGACATAAATTTATATTAAGTTCACATCAAGTTTACTTTGAGTTTATATTAAGTTGACATTGAGTTCATATTAAGTTTATATTCAGTTCATTTATTTTAAATTTACTTTCGACTCATGTCAATAAAATCTTAGATAGTTTGTTTTTAAATTACTATTACTTTATTTGTCATTTTATAAATTATTTTTAATAGTATAAATAATAAAGTTAACATTAAGTTGTCATTGAGTTGACATTAAGTCGTTATTAGGTTTATATTGAATTTTTGCCCACCATGGCGGGTCCCACCACCACGTATTCGACCACGACCACCTCGGGTTTGACCAATAAACCATTATATTTTTTAATTTTAACAAGTGAAATATCTTACTAGTCTTACTCATGTATTAATAAAGAGTGTAAAATATAAATATATGTATATTTTATATTTTTACTGTGTAAATATTTATTAAATAAATTAAATTAGACTTATTTAATAGTAACTTTAATTTAAACTGATATTTAGTTTATATTTAATTTATACTATAAAAATAATTTCATTCTAATAAATTTATAATCAGATGTATATAATATATATATACATTATAGAGCAAATGTTGACAGCAATAAGCCTTTGCCTTAATGGCAAAGCACTTGGTCATTCTTGTAAGAGGTTAAGGGTTCAAATCCCCTTAACCCCAATATGATGTTTTATTTAATTTTTAATTATTAAACAAGTATTGGTCCAACCATTAAAAATGGTCAGACCACCAACCATTGGTGGCGCGGTGGTCCGGTCGTTGACCGGCGTTTGACCGCGGTGGTCCGGCCGTTGACCGGCGTTGACCGCGGTGGTCCGGCTGTTGACCGGCGTTGACCGACCAATAATGGTCTGACTGTTGGTTTTTCGGTTAGAATTGGCCGGTTTATGTAAAATGAGGAGAAATTATTAGCTGTAATGAAAACACAATAGGTAAAATACACTATAGGGATAAAATAGTAATCACAACTATTAAAAGGTAGGGATGAAAAAAATCTTTTAAAATTGAGGGATTTTTGCAAAAAAGAAAAAGTTGGGTGATTTATACAAACTTTTGAATTTTTGGGTGATTTGGTGTAATTTTCTCTTAATTTTTAATGAGATATAAGCCATCTAATGGTGCAATATAGGGAACTTGAGGAACCCAAAAAAAAGTGTCAATCAGAAGAAATGTAAATAAATCTGATTTGACCAATTTTGACTGGCTTAATCCGAATTTAAATCAATTAAACATAAAACAAAATAATTTATTAAACTAAAATAGATATAAACTGGTTAGTTCGGCCGATTGAACTAATTTTGATCGGTGAAAACATAAATGGCGACCCATCCGGCTCCGTTCAAAACAATGCGTTAAACTTTCGAAAATATTTTAGTTGTTAGAGAGGAAACACACAAACGAAACTGTCATTTCTAATCAAAATCAAAAACTAAAAATCTTCAATCAAAATAAAAAAAACTGTTAATGGCGATGGAGGAGAAGAAGGAAGCTCCTCCTCTCACCATTTTCAAAGATCTCAATTTTCTTCTTCAGGTACTCTCTTTTAATCTATTTTTAATTAATCAATTAATTAATTTACTAATAGTTTAACTATCTGATCCTCGTTTAGTTAATGTTAATCTGAGCTGATTATATTGCTGTTGTTGCTGTTTAATCGGATTGATTTTATATGTTATTTTTTGTTTTTAATTTAGTATTCTCTGATTATTAGGATTTTAATTGGATGCGATTTGTTTTTGTTTTTGTTTTTGTGTTTGTTATGCTGCTACATTTTTTGTTTTTGATAAATATTTATTTTGTTCTGTTTTGGCAGTCGTTGTAATTGTTTGTCAAGTTGAGGTTTTTTTTTTTAATTTGGTGATGGAAAAATAAGGGGAGGGTATTGGTTTGTGGTGAAGTGTGAAAAAAAGGTTAATGTCTTGTGGTGGAGGAGGAGGAGGAGGAGGAGGAAGAGGAGAGGAGAAGCAATGGAATTGTAGAAAACCGGGATCAGTCAATTTGCAACGAGTTGGTTCAATTGTTCGCGATATTGGAGACCCTTGTTTAGCTCAATCCACTATAAAGGTTGTTTATAGTTTTTTTACCTGTAAGATTACTCTCTCACCAACCATTTTTTTTAATTCTTCTCCTTTAAATTTATAGTAATGTTTCTTTTCGACTCTGTTAGATTGTGCTTGTTCAGTTATTTGGCAATTTGAGTCCCATTTCTATTGTCATTCTGTGCATAAAATTACTAGACTTTTGATGCGGTTTTTGATGTGAGATTTTTGCCGTTTTATGCTCTCAAGGGAACAAATTGAAAGAAATGAGTTCATATCTTATTAGTTTTTGAAATGGCGTGGCCAGTTGTGTCTCTCTCTTTCCCTTATCCTCCCCCTAAATCTATTCATAAATGCAAACAGGTAGAATTTTTTTCCTTTTGAGCAAAAATGCAGCTCATGTATATTGGCTGGTAGGTATTTTTTTATATGGTGAGAGATAGTACAATTCTATAACCATATGAAAAAAAAGATTTTGTGAAGCAGAAGTCTTAATTATATAATAACGGCTCGACCTTTGTATCCGTATTTATGATATCATTAGAGTGTTCTATGCCAGTTTGTTTGGTTTCAACTGTATTTGGTGTATGCTAGTATCATAGAGATGATTGAGTGTCCCTTGGGAATCCTAAGATATGCTTTTGGAGTTTGTATGATTTTTTCTTATGCAAAAAATATGAAATTTTTCTTGTGAAGTTCTTATATCAGATTCCATGATGGGCAGGTAAGCAGAATGCTTAAACCAGACAAGTGGCAAACAACTTTTGATAGTGATGGGAAAGTTTCTGGTTTTCATAAAGCACTCAAGTTGATTGTTTTAGGGGTATGTTTTTTCACCACTGCCTTGTCCGTGATATTTTTCTGCTGTTCATGTGTAGAATTTTTGCATTCCAAAATGGAGTTTATCCCTCTAATTTTTATTTTTCTTCCTACAAATATAGAACTAATATACTTTGTTGCTGACTCTCATCATTACTCATAATCATTACTTGAATCCAGTTAATATTGGTGTCCTTTCGTATGCTATTTTTTTCCTGAAGTAATTTAACATGTATTGCAGTAGCCTTTCATGTAATCAATTCTAGTATTCTTCAATCAGTATCTTTTGGATTTTTGAATATTGATATTTCCATTTGCGGAAGTTCTAGCTTTACCTGGGTTATGGAGACCCTGAGACTAAAATTGTAACTGTATTATTTTCTTATATATAGCCTGTAACAATACTGAATTTAAATTCTGCTTTTCTGAGGGTAACAATTTCAATTATGGGCATGTATTTTTCTTAATTCCTTAGTGAATTATAATTATGCTCAGCATTTTAAAGGAAACATTTGGAGTAAAAAAATATATAGTATGCATGCTTACTCATAGTATTCTCACCAATAAAGATATCTAGGGAGGTCCAAGATGAGAAATTTCCTCTTACAATTTCTGTCATTATCTGTCCTTTAGTTTTAAAAGAAACAAGCAAAAATGGTAAAATATAAACCTTCCTAGTCCATTCTGTTATCCTTCGCTTTACTCAACACAGGCATAATTTGCAGTTTGTGTTTTAGTGAGTGATAGGAATAATACCTGGGAACAAAGGTGTTGCTTGTACCAGATGTCTTGAAGAATTCTTGCTTCCAGTATGACACTGTCTCTACTATCAACTTTTTTTTTAGGTAGACTTTATAAACCTTGTCATTAGGGTAAGTTTCTATTGCTGTACTTATCCCTTTCTCAGATTCTTATTCTTGATATTATTTGTAGAATTAGAAAGGAGTGCAGATAGAACAAACTGTTCTTGATATTTTTGGCAGCTTCAAATTAATGTCTAATATTTCTGAATGCTGCAAGTATTATTTCATTTAAATATTTCGTTCAGTTGTGAAAAGAGTAACATCAGTTTAAGGTATGCCTTTGTGCTGTTATTGCCTGCTTGGCAATCTTTAGTTTGGTTTAGTACTATGAAATACGTCTGGGAGTGTGCATCCTTATAATAATGTATATATGTTAATTTAGGGGTTGGTGGGTGAAGGTAGCTCTTTTTTTTGTTTAATTTGAAGTTCCAATCACATTTCTACTTTAGTATATTTGAAATTTCGAGTCAAAATGTCGGGACATGTTGAATGGCTCTGAATGTTTGTGATAAGACTACTTAGTTAGCATTTTTGATGCAGTCTGAGTTGTTTGAGCTTCTATTTATAGGAGTTTGCAATTTTTACTTGCCTTGAGAATTTGCATATTTGGATTCAGAATCTAATTGGTGCTCAACCTTAGCTTATCATGCCAGCTAAGCTAACCACACCTCAGGATTATGTAATCTTTCTTATGCTTCAGTTTGTAACTTTAATGTTGTATAGTCATTCTAAATGATTGGTCAATTTTTACCTACCCACCTTGCCCACTTCTTCACGTGTTCTTTATGCTTGGATAAGTAATCAATTAAAGCTTAGTGTAAATGACATTACTGATTTCAATGTCTTCAATGACCTCTCTGTATTACCTTAAAAGATCATCTTTTCTAGTATGGTAATATCTCTCAAATTATTTCAATGACTTTATTTTATATGATAGGGTGTGGATCCAGCTATTAGGCCAGAAGTTTGGGAATTTCTACTTGGTTGTTATGCTCTGGGAAGCACTGCTGAGTATCGGAGGCAGCTGAGGACATCCCGGAGGTCTAACATTCTTTCTATTTTCATTTGTTTTTCCTTATAAACTTGTCATTTAAGTGCTATTTGCTTTCTCTGTTCAGCTTGCATATAAGTTAAATGGCTTAGATTATCTTGGTAAATCATACTCCCTCCGTCCTGTAAAGATAGAAAAAGTAGTCTTTTTCACAAGAATTAAGAAACTCACTAATTATACTTATTTTATTAAAATATTCCTACAATACCCTTAAAAATTTAAGAGTGAATCATTATGAAACCACTACATTAAATGCTCATACAGTAAAATTATGAGGATAGTATGATAATTTTATTTTAAATTAATAATAAATATGGCTACTTTTTCTATTTTCATAGGATAAAAAAAGTGGCCACTTTTTCTATTTTTTACGGGAAGGAGGGAGTATAACTTTTGTTCTAAAGCAACTTGATTTCCTAAACATGGATAATAATGGTCCCAAGAACTATGATATGAATAGTTCAATGTCCATTACACTCCTCTATGTTTGTGATGTGAAATTTTGGATGCTTAAGATTATAATGTTAATCAAAAGAATTTTTTTTATCTGCACTCCATGATTTAACGTTATTTCTTCTTGTTTTTATCTCTGAGAATGGTTTGCTTTGAAGAAAAATATTAACTTACTGATGCTGTAGCAGTTGTGTAATTCCTTCTGATATTTCTTTTTCAGTTTGTTTTGTTTGTAAGATCTTTACACAAAAACCATCAGATTTTTGCTATATTTTTCATTTACTTCAATTTATGTCTTCTTTTGATATTTGTCTTTCTTTTTTGTTTCTTTGCTGTCTCTCTCTCTTACTTGCTCTCTACCTTCTTATCCCAGTCTCCCCTTAATAAAACTCTTCTCTTATACACTTATTGCCTTTGCTCATCAATGATGAAACAGCAGAGAGAAGCATTGCCCTTGAGACACTCTGCTGTGGTGCTTTATTTTTTCTTCCATCCTATTGGTTTCATTTAAGTGGAGGTACAATTGTCCTCTTTCTGGTGATGCCTTCTTAGTCATAGATTGTCAAGCCAATGTACCTTTATAGACGCCTTTGCGCTTTGGAGTTTGTAATACTTTGCTAAAATATGATAAATGACATCTTAATTACTTAAGTATTTTATCCGTCCCATCGTAGAAAGGACACTTTCCTTTTTTTTTAAGGCCAAACTATTTTTGAAATCAAACCTTTGCGTCTTTTATCAATTACGACCAAACCTTTCAATTTTTACAATCATGTCCAATTTGAAAGCTGTTTCTGAAATTATGACCAAAGCGTTGAATTTATTTTTTAAATTCAAACCTTTGGATTTTTTTTATCAATTGCGACTGAACGTTCATAGTAACTATTTTTAGAAGTTAGACAACAACACTTTGGTCGTAATTGATAAAGGACACAAAAATTTGGACTCACAAAATGAAACTCAAAGTTTTGGACACAATTGCAAACAAATCTTTCAAATTGGACATAATTGTATAAATTAAAAGGTATGGTCGTAATTGATAAAAGACACAAAGGTTTGGATAAAAAAGAAAGATAGGCCTTTTTTGAATGGCCCCATTTTAAATGTCATATTTTTTTGGAAACATTTTAGGTTGAATTTCCTCTTTTGCCCCTTATTATATTTTTTAAATTAAACATTAATACCTTGGACACAATTTACAAGATTATCATTAATAAGGATTAATAAGAACAAATGAATATAAATTTGTATTTCCTTAAAAATGTGTGGAAAACATATTGACCCTTTTAAAATGGAATAAAGGGAGTTCTTTTTATTGGGTTAAACCTGTCATAGTTTCCGCATTAGTGTAAAGCTCTCTGGTTTTATTTGATGAAACAGCTGAAATGTTTCATGCAGAGAGCGCTACAAGGATCTGATACAACAGTGCCAAATGATGCATTCAAGTGTAGGAACTGGTGCCCTTGCATATGCTGTGGGATCCAAAGTTATGGATATGAGAACATCATCCAAGGATGACAGAAAATTGGAAGCTAAAGTCGAACATAGACGTGCTTCTGCTGATACTACTGAGAAATTAGAGAGATATAGTGATTGGAATAATAGCTGTACAGAAACATCACATGCATGTGATAGAGAGAGTTCCAGTGATTCTGGTGAGCTTGTCAGTATGAGGGGAAGTGTGGAAAGTGCAGCATATGATTATTCTTGTTTTTTACCTACTTCTATCCCATATAGTGGTTCCCCTGAAGGAGGGGGTGAATCTCTTGGATCGCGATATGTAGCAGGGAGTTATTTAAATTTTCCTTCTTTACCTGTTACAGATTTATTTAATCGGGGAGGAGAAGATACAGAGGATGGTGTTATGCATGATATTGAACCTTCAACACTACCAGAATTGAGATTTAGAGACGATAAAATGCACAGTTTTCAAATTAATAACAACATAGGTTTAATTGTCGATTCCAATGGTTCACCATCTAACTATGTTTCTCATCACATCTCTGAAATTGAAATAGTTCATCACGATGATCATGAACCTATAATACGGTCAAATAGTCAGTGTTACAAAAAAGAAGTAGTGAACAGATTGAGAATATCTGATGCTCCAGAAACACCCATGTCAAAGGTAACATCTCAAGAAGGGGCTACTGGAGAAGACAGAGTAACTGAATGGCTTTGGACATTGCATCGGATAGGTAATTTGATTATGCATCTATTCACATTGTAAAATAAGTCTACAATTTCCTTTTCTATTGCTATATTTTAAGCTACCAATATCTCTTGTTTTCAGCTGTTGATGTGGTACGAACAGATAGTCATCTTGAATTCTACGAGGATAAGAAGAATTTAGCTAGGATGTCTGATATCCTTGCTGTCTATGCGTGGATTGATCCTGCCACTGGTTACTGTCAAGGTTGTGGCATTGGATTGTTATGTTTTGTTACTAAACCATTTATGGCTATGCAATCATTTTTAGAAAAAACTTATATTTGTGTTAAGTTCTCATCATCTCTTCATCTTAAACATGAAGCTTTCTTCGGTTTTCTGGCTTTTTAGGTATGAGCGATTTGCTA
The DNA here is from genome assembly GCF_937616625.2 of Mercurialis annua. Taxonomy (NCBI): domain Eukaryota; kingdom Viridiplantae; phylum Streptophyta; class Magnoliopsida; order Malpighiales; family Euphorbiaceae; genus Mercurialis; species Mercurialis annua. The sequence continues at coordinate 46,756,357 of NC_065570.1, read as the reverse complement.
TCTCCTTTTGTCCTTCTCTTTGAGGATGATGCTGATGCATTTTGGTGCTTTGAGATGCTTCTTAGGAGGACGGTATGTACAAGTGCACACTCTGTTAGCTATATAATTTTATGATCTCTAATTTGTAGTTTTGTATCTCTCTGAAGTTTCCTTCTCTGCACCTCTACAGCGTGAAAATTTTCAGATGGAAGGACCAACTGGAGTGATGAAGCAGTTGCAAGCATTGTGGCATATCTTGGAATTCACAGATAAGGAAATGTTTACACATTTGTCACGTATAGGTGCTGAAAGCCTGCATTTTGCATTTCGAATGCTAATGGTTCTTTTCCGACGGGAGTTATCTTTTGATGAGGCTCTTCAGATGTGGGAGGTTTGTAGACTTTAGTCACTGTTCTTGCATCTTAAATTTCAGCAAATTGCTCTGTTGGTCTAATATATAAGTACCTATTACTGGAAACAATTTGTCTGCAATTGTTTTTTGTTTGGACCATTAGACACTATCAGGTTATGAGTCCTTAACTTTTATTGATGCTCTAATAATCTAGTTGAATATCTTATGTAGTCTGAATTTGTCAGATATCTCTTCAAAGCTGTTTGCTTCCCTTCAAAAAGCATTAATTTCTTTGATCTTCTATTTTGCGGATTTGCCTCCTTCCTCATGTCACGCTCATTAATTCTTTATCCTTTCCAGAAAATTTACGATTGAGCTTAATTTGTTGTTTTGATGCACCAACTTAATCAAGAACAAATTACATTGTTCCAAGGGTATCCATACCTTATTATTCACCAGGATGTGGGGTGAGGTGAGGTGGCTTGTTGTTTGTGATATTCATTATCTTTTTCTCAGTTGTATAATGAGTTGATGGGGCTTAAGATTAAGTGGAAAAGAGGGATAACATGATTACGCAGAAATCTACGGAGTTCTTCCACAAGTTGAAGTTTGTTGCTAGTTATAGCTCCCTATAAAGAAATGATCATGTGTAGGACCCAATTACTTGGAAAACGTGTTATGGTGTCATTTGCAAATGTGGTAGACCGCTAGAGGGTAGACCGCTAGAGGTCATAATTTAGAATAACAGTACTTGGATGGGTATATTCGAACATACTTTGTTATTTATGTCAAATCCATATGAAAAGACAAAATATCTGTATAACAAATAATATGACCGAGAGTTCAAAAAAATAAAATAAATAAAATAAAATGAATGAGCTGTATAATTTATTTAAGGAAAATTCTTATCTAAGCCTGTGTACTACGACCGACGATTGAATTATAAGGAATAGATTAAATTAGTGAGTTGCATGTTAAATCCTTATTTTTCAAGTGAAACATTTAACAAGGTGCCAATCATCCAACAGCTGATGTATGCACAAACAGTGTAGGTAAGAATTTCTCTTTATTTAATATGTTAACTTGTGAAATGGTATGACCCCATTAACATGGCTACAACTTGATAAAATGCTTATTTTCGTATGTTATTTGTTTTTTGCTTTGTTCCTAGGTTTTTCCCTGGAGCAACGAATTTACATTTAGAAGTTCAAATAGGCTTAACAATTAATCATGCATCTCGGGGCACACCGAGTAGTTCATTTATATAAAAAGGCTATAATGGGTAATAGTTATTGTTTTGCCAGCTAGAATAATTTTTCACGTTAAGAGGAATTCAAATGATTAGTTAGGATTCCACCTGCATTATTTATTTGTGATTGCATCATTTGCATGTGCAGGGGCGAAGCTAATCCCTATTTTAGGTGGTCAATTGACCACCTTTAATCGTTTTCTTTTCTTATTACTAATAAAGATACTAAGTGGTACAAACTTATATATTTAATTATCTTTTATTCATATATTGCCCACCTTACTCGTATAATTATACATAATATCATTTTAAATTTATAATCTATAAAATTTTGGCCCCCTTTAAAATAATTTCTGCCTTCGCCCCTGTGCATGTGCATGACGTGTTTGATATTACTACCTGTTTAGACATTATTAAAAGCAAAGTGAACCTAAAGTGGCTTTCTTTTTCATGAATTAGACATTTCTGCTGACAGGTAGCGTAGTTGAAATCACAGGTTTTTTAAAAAAATTCTCTCATGAGGACCTGTTAGGCTGTTATTACCTATGATGCTTGGAAACTTCTTCAGATTGATGGTTCTGTGTGTCAAAAATTAATATATAGAGAATATTCTCCAAGGTGTTTTGGGGCTGTTTCAGTGATTTATCAAAACTAAAACCTCATTTTTAAATAGTGTTGGGTTTCCTTAATTTTTAGGAAAACAATAAAAATAAACTTAAACAAGGAATGGAGAAAACCAATGTGAAATACTAACACAAATAGACACTTGTTAGAATGGAAAATTTTGAGCACTTTTTTCCCTTTGCTTGGAAGACTTTGTTTATTGTTTGGTGTTTAAATTTTTACAAATACAAACACACACACACAAACCTCTTTATTTTAAAATATTAGCATGTTTCTTCCACATTACTATTTAATTTATTTTTTTGAAAATGCCAGTTTTAAAATTTCCCCATTTCGGCGTTCCTGTTTTTTGTGATACATAAGTATACTCCTCGACTTGGTATTAGCCTAGTTGAAGAAATCTATAAAACTTTAAATAATAGGAAACTGTTGACCTCTTTATCTCTCTATTTTTTGTGTTGATTAGAAAATTAGAGATGTTTCTAGTTGTGCATTTTGAAGAGCATGATTTCTTAAACTATTCTATGGAGATGAGAAGTACTAATAATTTATGGCAGGTTGCAACTTTCTGCATTTTTAGAGTTTTTGGTAATAACTTTGATGTTTTTTAATTTCATCTTGAAGATGATGTGGGCTGCTGATTTTGATGAAACCTTGGCCTGTGATTTAATGGAGAACTGCCTGGAGGCACTGGTACTACCTCTTCCGAGAAATTCTGTACTGGAAATGGAAAAAGAAAGCATGGAAAATAGTAATGGTAGCTCAAATGACAGCTCACAAATAAAGGATGGAAACATTGAGCACCCTGTGTCTGAGAATGCTGCAATAAAGTCAGGCTCAGCTTATCCTTTATGTGGTTTGACAAGGGGGTTTTGGTCAAGAAGTGAACCCATGCAGATAAGTGCTGCAGTCTCATCAACTAAGAACGGGGATGATGAATTACCTGTCTTCTGTGTGGCAGCAATTCTTATTATGAACCGTCAGAAAATCATTCGAGAAACTCGCTCAATTGACGATATGATTAAGGCATGTGCACTATTTTGGAGTATATATGCTTGATTTATTCAGCATGAACTGGTGCCAGGATTTTTCTTTTTCCAATTTGATTCTTATTAATTTTTACAAGGACATTTTTTACCACTAATCCTTGTTTATTCTTCTTTAAATTAATGGGATTGCACATTTTCATTAGCCAGTGTCTTCTTTAATTGTTGATGACTTTCTCTTTTTTTAAGTAATGAATTACAAATTAGAATGGAGCAATATACCTGTTGCTTATGATTTATTTTACTGGATGTCTTAGTACAACAGTGGTATGTACTTCTTTGAAAAGAAAAAATTTTAATATGAAGATTATACTCAAAAAAAAAAAGATTCAAGTTTGTAATATTGTTGCTCTAAATGAGTTCTGAGCAAATAAAAAATTGGCCTGATCTTTTTCATGGACTCCATTAAGTTCTTATCTTCTTTAATGCTTTATTTAATTAGGATCAAGTTATATATACTTTTCTTTGGAAGTTCTTTTGAACATCAAGATCTATATATAGTGTGGTTGTGTTACTTGTCAAAAGTCAAAAAGAGTCCTGATCATAAATGCACAGATTGTTTTTGGTTTACAATTTTGTTTATTATTTTTATCATCTTTCATGCCCTTAGTTGATTGTTTGCAAAGATGTGGGTAATATGAATTAGATTGGCATTGAGTCTGCTGAATTTAAATATGTTAACCCTTTTACATTGAAATTACTGCAGATTTTCAATGATAAATTGCTGAAGATTCATGTCAGAAGATGCACCCGCTTGGCTGTCAAGCTTCGAAAGAAGTATTTTTACAAGGTTAGATGCTTATATATAGAGTGATAAATACTAAAGCAGTTCTATCTCTAAAAGTTTTTTAGCTCCATAATTTCTTTTATTTGAAGGAAAATATTATTTGTCATATATGCCTGTTAGGAGTTATATTTTTCTATCATGGCTGCTATCTAAAAGTATTTTTTGTCTGAACAGCTGATTAGAAACAGGAGTCCTTCATCTCAGAATGGTGACTAGGTTCCACCATTCTTTAAGTAATAGAAGGAAGTACGGTTTGTGATCCAAAGTTTGAGTTGCTATGCAGTAATGTGGATCTTTTACAATGTAATCTTTGCTGCTGCTGCCACTCAAAGTCTTAGTTCAATTCTATGTACTTTCATTCTCTCCTCCATGACTTTTGCGAGGTAACTACTTTGTGGTTATGGTTCTGTTTTTTTTCTCTTGTTCTCATTAAATGCCTGATTCCAGAAAAGTTATGAAGTTAGGTTTGTACTGGTGCTGTCTGGCATATGAAGTTCTTATGTCGCATGTGCATCCTTCAGAAACTAAATTGTCTGAAGTACTTTTAATGCACTTGCATCACTTTAGAAGTAAATCTAGGTTTCTATTAAATTGAATGGCCTAATTACTTAAAAAAACCCCATCTTGTAACATTTTTTCGTTTATACCCTCACGTTGGAAAAAGTTCATTTGTACCATTTTTTTTAATTTTTCGTTTTCATCTCTACCCTAAAATTTAAAATTTTGACAATTAAATTAAATTAAAGGATGAAAACATTATAAATGATTAATAATATTAATGTTTAATTAGAATATAAGCTAAATATAAAGGATCATTTTGAATATTTTTCCAAACGAAAAGAGGTCAAATTAGCTCTTTAGGGTAGAGACGAAAATGAAAAATAAAAAAAAGGGTACAAATGAATTTTTTCCTAGGTCAGGGTATAAACGAATAAATGTTACAAGGTGGAGTTTTTTTAAGTAATTAAGCCAAATTGAATCAGTCTGTTTCAGACATGTGGTCTCTATCCAATTTTCAGTATTCATATTTTTGCTCATCAGTCATCACTTGAAAGTATCTGTTGGTTAGCCATGTTTCTGCTTTTTGCATAAATGCTTATTACATCAAACTTATAGGTTTAATTTCACGAAAGAAGAGAAGTAGGGATAACATGGAATATGTCATATGAATAAATCTCGAAAGCTAGGTTTTGTTTGGTTTTTTCAATCATTTATATGAAGGCCTAATGTCTTAAAAAAACCCGACCTTTTAGCCCCTTTTCAATTATACCCTGACGTTGAAAATTTGTCAATTTTACCCTATTTTGCATTTTTGTGTTTCAATTGCACCCTGAAAAATTAAACTAACGTCTTTTGCGTTTGAAAATTTGTTTAAAACATTCTCCATGTCTCGCATATATTGATTGTATATTTTTAAAATTTATTTAAATTTAGTTAAATTAATTAAGAATTTAAATTAGTGTTAATTTGATTATGGTTTTTAGTTAGTTTTTTTAAAAAAAGGACTTATTTGTACTTTTTTGAATAAAAAAGAATTTAATTTCATGTTTAAACTTAATTAATTGAATGATTTCATCATTTAAGTAAAAAAATTAACAAAAATTAAAATATTGGGGTACAATTGAAAACGGAAAATTTAAAAGTGGGTAAAATTGAAAAAATTTCAACGTCGGGGTGGAATTGAAAAAAAGTTTAAAGGTGAGGGGTTTTTGAGTGATTAGGCCTTATATGAACTACTACTAAAATGATTATTGATAAAACCACTGAATGTAAGATCCTTTATTGGTATGAAGCGCTTGTTCTACGTGAGCACTTCATACAATATGGGGCGCTTTCTCAATTAAAGTTAGGGTAGGGATAAAGGTTATAGGCACATTAGTGGTTTTGGGCCGAGTATAATGACTCGGTCACAGGGGTTATTAAAATTCTTGATTTGTCCTTATTTGATCTGCAAAAATTTAATAGCTTGTAAGCCGTAGACCTATTATGTGTTTTGCAGCTTGAGGTTTAATTCTTAATATTAATCTACTTGAAAGTTTCCCCAAAAATTTATGGAATCCATTTGGTTCATTATTGCTTGTAGTTGTAACATACAAATTGCTGATCCACTCTTGCCTCTTGCTAATAAAAGATGTCTTTTTTGTTTTATAGAAGGACCGTAAATTGGAGTTTGGTATTCCTTAATTTCTTTTTAAAATATTGAATTGTTTGATTAACCTAAATTGTGTGCCAGATCAAACTTTAGGGTTTATTTTTATTAACTTTGTTCAATAGAAACTTAATCAAGTTAATTTAGGGACGATTAAATATTAGTACTTGTTAGGGTAAAGAGTTCCTGTAAAGGGGTATTATTATACATGGGTCTTTGAGTATTTACATTAATAGCTAATTTAAACCAGATCTCTTTTTTTTTCTATAGATTCTCAAATTCTCGTTGCAACTTGCAACTTGGTGCATCAATAAAAACCCAATGCGAAGTTAGCAATGGAATTCTACTTTCTTTCTGCTGAACTGTATAGCAGTTACTTTACATCTTGAGTGACTGCTCAATTATTTGAATCTGGATAATTGTCATTGATTTCAGATATCACACGTACAAGTAAAAATTAAGATTTTAACCTCACAAAAAGAAATTAAGATTTTTAAAGTACTTTATCCTTGACCATTCAATTTTGAAATGTTTCAGTTTCATTGCTGAACCTTGATTCTGTATTCAATGTCATCCCTCATCATCATGGCCTAAAAACATTATTCTTGACCATTAAACTTTGAATGTATTGACCAGCCCTACCAAATATTGGTAGGATTCACCACTGCTAAAAAAATGACTGCTGGTCAATTATCAGGTGAGGTTTAGTGAACAAGAACAAATTGCATGAGTTAGCTCAAGGTACTAGTGGATCGATCATTGGTTATTTTAGGGAATGAAAACCATCCTAAAATCCTGATTTACATTCCCAATTGCCAAACAAATGCTGTGGGGTCAGATAACTGAAATAAGCTTTACAAGCTTGTACAATACAGTGGAATTGTATCTCTATTTATTTACGCAAGATTATTTCATAGAATCATAGTTTGGGGATGATTTCAGTAATTTCAATAATTGGCATTATTTGAAATCTGGATTTGTTTTTTCCTTTTACAGTTTTTTCTTATATCTCCTCCCCTTCATTTGTAGCAAGTGGAGGAAGGATCAATACGTGCAGAGTTCTTTTTTAATGCTTGTGGTTGCTGACAATTTAGCTGTTACGGATACTTCAGACAGGTTAGGCAAATACACATTTTATTTCCTAATTAGATTTATTTATACCATACATCTATAGAGCAAATCATGTATTGAAGATTTTGATGGGATTTTCCCTTATCAATACGAAATTATAAAGAGAACTAGGACTTGTTGGGGACTGAGATGTCAATTATCTTATGAGGGTCTAAATGTTGAAGATCAAATATTAACTTTTAGTATTATTTTATAGGTCTAATGTCTTAAAAAACCCCGACCTTTTAGCTCCTTTTCAATCATACCCTGACGTTGAAAATTTGTTAATTTTACCCTATTTTGCATTTTTGTGTTTCAATTGTACCCTGAAAAATTAAATTAACGTCTTTTTCGTTTGGAAATTTGTTTAAAACATTCTCCATGTCTAGCATATATTAATTGTACGTTTTTAAAATTTATTTAAATTAATTAAGAATTTAAGTTAGTGTTAATATGATTATGGGTTTAGTTAGTTTTTAAAAATAAAGGACTTATTTGTACTTTTTTGAATAAAAAAGAATTTAATTTCATGTTTAAACTTAGTTAATTGAATGATTTCATCATTTAAATAAAAAAATTAACAAAAATTAAAAAATTGGGGTACAACTGAAAACGGAAAATTCAAAAGTGGGTAAAATTGACAAATTTTCAACGTCGGGGAGAATTGAAAAAAAATTAATGGTGAGGGTTTTTTGAGTGATTAGGCCTATTTTATATAAACTTTATATTGAATGGGAAAACAAATTTCTTGATGCTTTTATTCTTGGACTTTATTGTCCAAGTTCTGATTTATTGACAACTTTACCCTTAGGTGTTATTCTGTGATTTCTTATTCGTGAAACGGCAATATCTGCGTATCTCTCCTGTATTTCCTGTTAAAACATTTATATTCCCCATCCTATTGATTGATAGAGCAAATGACCTCCTCAGGTCTTCAAAATTAGCAGCAAATTCTTGTGCAATCTGTAGTGTGTCGTTACTGAATAGTAGCTGCTGATCGACTCCAAGGACGGACTTGTACGATGAAACCCTCTTGTAGAATGACTCTGTGAATTTGTTGTTAGAACCAGAATCAGGGTTTAGAAACACCTGAGGATCGCTTTGGCCCTTTTTTGTTGTAGGTGGACACAGCTTTCTCATTTCAGTTGCAAATGCTTTGTCCATGTATGTGTCTGGCTTTCCTGTACCCTTGAAATTGTACAACCGGTCCTCAACATAGCTACAGTGGGTTTTACCCAATGAGTGTGCCCCTGATATACATATGCACATGATTATTTGACTGAAAATTTTGTTTATAGAAATAGAAGGTACATCACCAAATTAAGGTGATTGTAGGTTGATTTTTCGGGGTGAAGTGAGATTCATACCTAGAAGGGTCACCAAATCCAGCTCATCTAAGTTTTTAGATTTGAATGCGTCATTTAACGAGATGGATGGTGATGGGAGGTCGACTGATGCAGCTGTAGATGTCATGTCATTCCGTCTCTTCTTCCTGTATATACCGGATAAGATGGTGCACCTGCCTGTTGATTTATCGGATAATTATGGAAAATTTTCCCAGTTCCCATGTTTTTTCATTTTTGATAAAGAAGATGATTTCCATTTGTAATTTAGGGGAAAGTTTTATATGAAATATTCTTATGAAATGAAAGACGAGGAATGTCTTACCAGATGAACTGCGTCCCTGGTAGCAAGATTAAGAATGTCCGCACAGGAGACAACTCCAGGACATCGATCTTCCAGAACAGTTTTGATCTTGTCGATGACTACAAATCCACCAAGTCCCCGGTTTTGTGGTGCTGTCTTTTCCGAATTTGGTCCATCAAGTAGAATTGATGCATCACAGCCCTGAAATTGTTTCAAACCAAGTGTTTTAGCAAGGAAGTAGAAACATGAACAGTTAGTTTTCATAAGTTCATAGGAATAATTACCATCACCCCCTAAGGTTTAAGCAGTCATTTCGCCCTATGATATAAGAGGGAACTATATACATACAGTAACAAAACAATCTGAATAGAGCAGACGAAGGAGCTTAGGAGTAATGCTCGTATCGTTCTTCCAAAACAACCCTACTTGATGCCTTATGTAAACCTCTGCTTCCGGGCGTGTCGTGTACCGCTTGTAGTATTGCCACTTCAGTTTCACCGGTGGTTGAAGCGATGATGCTGCCTCCACATTATACAAGCTTAGTGCAATAATTAATAGTGAGAATATTATCAAACTCTCTGATCTCATCTTCTTCCCCAATATTTAAGCCCTTTAATTGCACTAAGCTTACATGTAAATTTATATGTCTAGTTGATGGATACAATATTTTTGGCGAATGGAGATTTTAGTCCTTATATAGACTAAATTTTTGAGTTTATCCACGTGGATCACAGATGGATGCCAGATTGGATAAAATTTAAATTATTACATATTTTAGTGAAAAGGTAAATAATAAATTTGTGTAGTTAGATTTGAATTGAGTATGAAGGAAACGAGTGAGAAATGTTTAATTAGGGTGTACACATGGACCAAGTTGTGTTCCAACATTCTATTCCGTTATGTATTAATATGGCCACTAATTAGGGGTTTAAGCAGCAAGAAACGTGAATGCATGTGACCTTGACATTGGCATTAGTTTTTTGGTTTTTTTCACAAATCCCCTAAAAATGCTATGGTATTATGTTTTTACTTCACAATATTGATTTTGGCAGTAATCTCTCAAAAAAATAGAGAACTTTTTACAAATCCCTCATAACCCAAAATTGACTTAATTTAAGAGCAAATAGGACAATTATAACCCTCCAACCATTTCTTCTTCTCCGCCTACAGCTACTGATACTACTATGCTTGGCTTTGAATTGAAATTGACTTCTAGTTCTCAACATAAAAGCAGTGAGTATTTAATTTGTTGGGTGGAAAAATTGGAGAGAGTAAATTGACTTTTATTTCTCAAATTTTTATGGAGGGCTTCGATGGATGTATAGAATAATCCAACCGACCACCGTTATAAAGATGGACGTCTTTTTGGATTTTAAAGTCTCGAAGATGATGTAGCTGCAATGAATTCGACATCGTTTGGTTGAATTCGGACAAAAGAGGAACTAAGCTAGAACTATCGCAGGCTTGCCTACGAGTATTGTTGCGCGGAGGAGGGCGAGTTAGTATAGACGTTTTGAGCGGCTGTAGTGGTGCCGACATGGAGTTGAAAAATGAAAGAGGTGATGGTAAATTCAACAACGGTGATGATGTCATTAGCCTGTGAATTTTTTTGTTTTTTCGTTTTGGATTTTTAGCTGGAGAAAGAAAATGATAGAAGTGAAGAATTGCTTTGGCAAAAAGTTGATACAACTGATGCAATGGAACAACAATCCAAATTGCTGACATGGAATTTTGGGTCAATGATCAATTTTTCTTTAAACAATTGTGGATTATTTTCAAACAAATTACAGTATAAATTAATTACAATTTTTCAAATTAATACTTTCGTAAATCAATTTTTCAATTAACTTTAAATTTCACTATTATAAGAGAAGAAACATATATAGTATAACTGTATAAATAATTATACTTTTAATTTATATTAAAATTACAATGACCACTTCAAAAATTTAAATAATTCACTTTCAATAAATTATTACTTTAGTTGAAATAGGTTTACATTCGGTTCATATCGGGTTAATTTTTGGTTTTATACACTGTCAAATATTAAAGGAGATATTAAATTTGTATTTAATTAAATTTCAAAATTCTCTTTATATAAAAAGTCATTTAAAATTGTAAAGAGTAGCAAGACAAATTTTATTAAAAATTGAATTAAGTTAGTTCAGTTGATATAGGTTCAGTTCATATCAAGTTGATTTTTAGTTTTATACATTGTCAAATATATTTCACTTAAAAGATATATTAAATTTAGATTACACTAAATCTCAAAAATTTCTCTATATAAAATGTCATTTAAGATTGTAAAGAGCAGAAAGACAAATTTTATTAAAAATTGAATAAAGGTAGTTCAGTTCGTATAAGTTTACATCTGGTTCACATCAAGTTGATTTTCGGTTTTATAAACTGTTAATGTATTTCACTTAAAACAGATATTCAATTTGTTATTACACTAAATTTCAAAATTTTCTCTATATAAAATGTCATTTAAGATTATAAAGAGCAACAAAAAAATTTAAAAATTGAATTAAGATAGTTTAGTTGATACAGGTATACATCCGGCTCACATCAGGTTGATTTTCGGTTTTATAAACTGTTAAATATATTTCACTAAATCTCAAAATCGTCTTTATATAAAATGTATTTAAGATTATAAAGAGTAACAAGATAAATTTTATTTAAAATTGAATTAAAGTAGTTCAGTTGATATATCCGGTTCTTATCAGGTTGATTTTCGGTTTTATAGATTTTCAAATATATTTCACTTAAAAGAGATATTCAATTTGTATACACTAAATCTCAAAATTCTCTTTATATAAAATGTATTTAAGATTGTAAAGAGCAGCAAAAGTTTTTTTATTAAAAATCAAATTACGGTAGTTCAGTGTTGATATAAGTTTACATCCGGTTCACATTCGGTTCACGTCTGATTCAAATTTTATAGGAGGCAGTCTAAGAACACCATTCTTAACAAAATTGAGACTCTCCATCCTATAAAATAGCTCTAAAATTAAGCTTAGAAGCCTTAAATCCAGAAATAGAACCACAATCAATTTTAGCTCAAAATGGAACAAATTATTACATTGAAGTATTTTATTTTGAATTTTAAACCCATCCTTTTCTCCTTTCTAGTTTTCATATACAGAAATGTAAGCAACTTGCACAATTATCTCCATCACATTTATAATTCCTCAAATAGAACACATCTGATGCTTAAAATTCAATTATATACAAAGATGAAATCATGAAATGGATCATCACCATAAATCACAAATCACAACCTGAGAAACAAAGAATTATGGCCTCTATGCAAATTTCAAATCATGCATCTTTAACACTTCTTTAGCAATTTCTGCATCGAAAACTACAACTGAAAAAATTTCACCAAAATTAACAATGACAGTTGATATAGGTTCACATCAGGTTGATTTTTACTTTTATAGTCTGTCAAATACATTTCACTTAAAAGATCTCTATATAAAACACCAGTTAAGATTATAAAGAGCAGTAAAATAAATTTTATTAAAAACTCAATTAAGATAGTTCATTTTATATAGGTTCACATCAGGTTAACATTAGGTTGATTTTTTGTTTTATAGATGTCAATTACATTTCACTTAAAAACAGTTATTCAATTCTTATAATAAACTATATCTAAAAATTCTCTCTACATAAAATATCAGATAAGATTATAAAGAGCAGTGTGATAAATTTTATAATAAAATGAATTAAGATAGTTCAGTTGATATAGGTTCATATAAGGTTCACATCAGGTTGATTTTTAGTTTTACAGATATTCAATTTGAGTTTAATCTTAATTAGTTTATTTTAATATATATTAAATCTACATTATATTTAACCCATACTAACAATTTGTTATATATGTTCTAATTGATCTTGCTCTTCCTAACTTCAATTACATAAATCAACTAACATCATAATGCTGCAGTGAAGTGAAGTGTTGCAGAACCAAATTTCTTAACTCCCTAATATGAAGCATTATTTAGACTAAATCAAATACAACATTCAACTCTTTTGAATCTATTATAAGAAAACTTTAGCATATTCACATAGATTATGATGAATACGGTCATGGATATACAATCTATATGCACCATAAAAATATGGTCATGGATATACAATTTGTACTCAGTATGGTATTTTTGACAGCCAATTTAGACTCAACTCCATCTTAACTATTTAGAATAACAATTGTTATCTTTAATAACATTTCTAAAATTTGAGTTTAAAGTGAAAACCTCAAAGCAGTTGAATTATCTTTAATAACATTTTTAACAGTTGTTATCTTTGAAACTAGAAGATTCAATTACTTGCATTATACTAAAATTACAACACTTCAATAACATTTCTAAAATTAGAGCTTAAAGTGGAAAGCTCAAAGCAGCTGCTCAAAAGGAGCAAGAACCTGTTGAAAAAGAATCCATATTTAACAACATAAATTTTTTAATTCCACATCTAAAGAATCCGAATGACTACATTTATCCAACCAAACGGTCTTTAATCTCCAGTGCTAACTTCATTAGTGAAGGATCCATTCACTGTAGTTTTGTTGCCGGTATTCTAAGCTGAATTAACAGAGCCCATATCATCACTTGCAGCTATCACAGAAGCAATAACTACAAAAGCTAAGTAGCAATAATTTCTTAATTGACTAGGTTCATTTAGATTGTGGCTATGAATCTAGATATTAGAATTAAAATCATTCATAGATTGAATTTTTCTTTTATGATTTTGAATCGAACAGTGGTTATCATGGCGAGAATCAATAAAGCATTGATGATGTTCTTACATTTACTCTTCTTTTAATCGCTATCGATGGATCTCTTTAAATTCTTTAAGTTATCAGAGATGAGATTGTTGATACCAAAAGAAAAGGATGCAGATGCAATTGCACACCCATTAGTATTAATATCAATATTATTGTTTGATCATCGACAGTTTGACCTCCATTATCAGAGATCCAACCACCGTCAATCTGACCTCCACCGTTAGAGATCGGACCACCGGAAGTAAGACCACACATATACCCTAACTCTCTAATTCTAATTTGTAAATGAGGGTTACAAAAGGAATTAAATTATATTGAGATACACATGTAAACAAATTATAAAAATTGAGAGATTGTTGCAAAAAAAAAATGTGAGTCACCAACATAAAAATTTCAAAAATTGGGTGATATGGTGTAATTTTCTCTAGGTTTTTCAAGTTTCACAATGCAAAAATTATGTGATCCAAAATTGTTTTAAATACCCAAAGCATATAATTTATATGCTTTGGATTTCAATTTTATATATTTTGTTGACTTGTTGTTGAAGTAATCGATAACCAACATAAGAAAGAGCGATTCAACATATAAATATTATAATTATTAATTTTTGATTTTGGTGATCAAATGATGTTAAATTTTTCACTTGTTTCGACTTTTCTTTTATCTTTTATGAATACTCCAAGTCGATATATAGAATGCATTATCGAAATTGTTTGAAAAGATAATAACCATATGCTAATAGTTTGAAAAAGTAATCTACCAAGTCTTAGATGCTATGATTGTTAAAAGGAAAAGATGTACTAGTAAATAAAATGCAAAATGTATTCTATCAATAATTATACCTCGTTTTCCAAATATAATATGATTTTGATCTTTTCAATCTTGCCAAATATACCCACAACTCGTACAAATATATCCACTACTCATCTAAAAATGACATGACGCAAAATTATTCATATACATGCAGTGGCGAAGCCACATGCATGATAAATGGGGCATTTGCCCCTTTCATTTTTTCAAAAAATATAATTTTCTATGTAAAGTTAATTTTTATTTATATGAATTATCTATAAAATATCATATATTGACCCCTTTAATTTTAATAAATTTTAAATTTAACATATTATTTATGAAAATAGTATATTTTGTCCTTCTTAGTTTTCATTTTTAGCTACGCCCTTATATACGTGTACAAAACTTATCCTATTTGTCATAAATAATAGGTTTAATAGCAAAATAAATACAAACTTTTGTTGGTTGTTGTAATTTTATTCAAAACTTTTATTTTTTGTAATAATATTTTGATTTTGTTATTTCGTTGTAATTTTATTTAATTTTTTTCTAATTAATTTAATTGTTCCAATTTTTAGTTGAATTTATAGATTATCATTTAATTGCAAAATTCATTTTTCAGAATTTCAAGTTTAACTTTTAATATTAAAAAAATCAAAAATAACGTTAAAATCTAATTTTTGGCAGTTGAAGAAAGATACGAATTTGTAGCTAAAAATGACTAGAAAAGCTAAATAAAACTAATAAGTATTATATTGAGTTGAAATATTATAGGGGTATTTGCAAAACAAACAAATCCCAACATTTCATTTTTGTAGCAATTTAATCACAACGTTTAAAACATTACGGAGCAAATCTCAATCTTTTTTATTTTTGCAATTAAGAGCTCCAAACATTTTCCGATAACTTTGTGCATACGTGGTAGCCATATTAGATACATGTATTGACATATTAAATCCCAACGTTTCAAAAAAAATTTAAATAAAATCCTAATCTTTCTTAGTTTTGTACTTTGTAGCTTAAAAAATAGACAAAACTGCCGAAAAGCTGATCGGGGCTACAAATTGCAAAAATAAAAAATGTTGAAATTTATTTCATAATGTTTTAAACGTTGGGATTAAATCGCTACAAAAGTGAAACGTTGGAATTTATTTTGCCAATACCCCAAGATTATAAAACATTAAATTGATTGAAAAAGATTGTTAAAAAACTGTTAAAAATATATACAAAATGTTGAAATTAGGGTATTATTACAAAAACTAAAAACTTCAAATAAAATTGGAACAACCTGCAAAAATTTGAATTTGTTTTGCTATTATACCTAAATAATATCACGTCACATCAACCACAAATTAAGAATAGATATATTTGATGGCTTAATATCTCATTTGCAATTTCACCTCGACGTTGTAAGATCACCAATTATACCCAAATTCACACATTTGAGTTTCAATTGTCCCTAACTTTGTACATTTAACTCTTTTCAATTCAAAAAAAAAAATCAAGAAATCCTTTGTAACTTATTTGAACTCCTTTTCATTTGAAAAATTCAAAATAAATAACTTTTTTGATCCTTTTTCCAATACAAAATAGGCCAATTTACTACTTGTGGTACAATTGAAAGTGAAAGGTGTGGATTTGAGTACAATTGACGATTTTAAAAGAAATTGAGAAAGGGTTAAAAAGTCGAGGTTTTGTTTTTAGAACATTAGGCCTATATTTGATAAAAAAAAGATGATGGATCAAAATTGTAAAATTTCAAAATCACGGTATATTTAGTAAATGAAGTATATTTTTGGATAGATAAATATATTTTTGCCTAAATAGAAGTATAATATGTGGTATCATGAAATTAAGACCTTGTCTTGTAATTGACCATGACTATAAAATTATTGTTGATGCTTATAGGTCTCAAAAGCGTGTTATGATTTTTGAGTACCATTTACTCATATAATGCTAAATTTGGATATCAAACTGTAAAGTTGGCGCATAAGTAAAACTTGAAGATTCTTTATAATTTGACTTTGTTTATTTTTTTGGGATTTTTAGACAAATACCCACAAAACACCTAAATATTCTCAAGTATATCCCTTGACCAAGATCTATTGATTTTTACGATTTGACCAAAATTTATAGCAAAAATAAACTTTTTGAGTTGAAATATACGGTTTCTTCGAATGTTTGGTCTCTGTGATCATGATTTCGATTCTCTCCATACAAAACCTCGTCTTTTCTCCAATTGTGATTCTGATTTTATTGATACGGCAACCGACACTTTTGCATCCATGGGAAACACTAAGAGTACTGCTTTCAACAATAACAATAGTGATAAGATTGTTACCGTCGTCAGCTCGCCGTCAACGGCCGTGAGACCATGCATAACTCTTCGCATCTAATTGTCACGACCCAAATTATTGAGCCGCAACCGGCGTTAGGGAACGGGAGTGGTAGCTCCGGAACCCGTAGCAAGCCTCAAACCACTATTAATTTTTTGCAATTAATAAACAAATAACATAACACAACAGAAGCAAATATACATAATATATATACACAAACATTTACACTAACTGTTCTGTTAACCTCGCGGGCTCTAGTTACCGTACCTTGTACGAACTAGCCTCGCGGTACTACACACAAAAGTTAGTGTAATAAAACATATCACCGGCATCTGGGGCCTTGAACAAAACATACTAACTGTAGCCTATCAAAAACATATAAACAAGACAGCAAGTAATATGTACAATCAAAATGTACTGTTGTCTAGGCTACGACTCTGTCAACGCGGGACCACTACTGCAGCATTCACAGAAGTCAGAAACTATACATACACAGCTGACTTTTGGACTTCAAAATTGGCCTCTAACTAGGTCCACATACTAAGCACCTGAAAACATCAAAGGTGAGGGGTCAGTATTTGGGAAAATACTGAGTGAGTTTGCATTTACTAACGGTATTAATATAAAAACATAGTATCGCATCTCAAAAACAATAATATAAAACATATAAACAGGTATTTGATTCGTATGAAACTAATATCCTAGCATGTGACACATCTCTTAAATAATCATATATCGCCCAATCTTAATCATCACATTTCAAGCTGTGAGTCCAACTCACTGGTGGGTTCAACCCACTAGATACGGGGACTCCAGGTAACACCGTAACCGAGTGCTCACTCGTATCAAATCGCTATCAAACTTCGAAATTCTTATTCATATCATGTCATTCATATCAATTTATTTCTCGAATGCAAACACACTAGACTGACTCGATACTGGTGATCACACAGCCTATTGACACCCAATAGGTAGCTAGTTTCTTTAAATCGCATACTAGTTCTCGTATATAAAAACTTAATGATATTATATAATATTTCAGTCAATTTTATGTAATGCGATGCGTGTAAACAATATACATATATATATATATATAAAATAACTGTAATATATAATACACAAAAGTAAAATGCAACTCACAGTGACCGCAAACCAATCAATGACGTGGTCGATGAAATGATATGCTCTCGCTATCCCACGTTCACTGACCTCTCTGCTCGCTGACTCGTCTGATTCATAATAATTGACGCTTAATAGTT
This sequence comes from Mercurialis annua, assembly GCF_937616625.2. Classification (NCBI taxonomy): domain Eukaryota; kingdom Viridiplantae; phylum Streptophyta; class Magnoliopsida; order Malpighiales; family Euphorbiaceae; genus Mercurialis; species Mercurialis annua. Next base: position 46,738,238 of record NC_065570.1, on the reverse strand, counting down.
AGATATTAATCTTGTGTTCTTATACGTATATTACTTTAAATTCTAGGGTTATATTTTATTCTAAATGTTAATCGTGATCTCAATATTCCTTTATCGTATTCACGATATATCAAACTCTGGTTCTCGTATTCGAGAAACGTATACTATCTTTAGCATTTCCGATTATTGTTGCCCACGTAAAACGTCGAGCTAAAACTTCACTTTTTAAATTATCGGGGTCCTTAATCGTTTTTAGGGTCTACTATCGAAAATATTAAATCCCATTTATTTAGGGCTAAAAGTCCATTTTGGTCCTTGGGCTAAAAGTCCATTTTGGTCCCTGCGGACCCACTGTGCTGGCGTGCGAAAGCACTGTGCGCCCGCACAGTGTGGTGTGCGTCCGCACAACACGGGTGTGCGATCGCACACCGTGTGCGATTACGCACACAGCCCCGGAAACGTCGTTTTCGGGCGCCCCGTCGTGCTACCACTCGCCAAACACGTTTAAAACTCCATTTCCTTCAAAACCCGTATTCTCGTTTTTACCAAAACGCTAAAAAAGATCCAAAAACGTTAAATTTCTAACCTAAACTAAATCAACCATTTAATTCGAATTTTAACACCAATTTTTGATATATTACCTTGAACGAAGCTTAGGATCGATAGAGGATTCGATTCTGAAGAGATTGCCGCGAAAATCACTCGATTCGGACGTCGAACGGCAAAACGGCGGCGAAACGACGGTATCGATCGTTTTCTCTCAAATTTTCTCGATCCTTCTCTTTCTGATTCAATCTTCTTCCTTAATATATTTTGGCAAAAGTGCCACTGTGATCCTTGTCCTTTTTGTTTGTTACAATTTATCTTTCAAATTTATCTTTTGTACGATTTAGTCCATAACTAAATCAATAAACTCTTAAATTATTACTTTTACGTATTATTTATATCCAATAAATAATACGAAGCTCGATATTAATACTTTCCCGTCAAAATCTAAAATTTCCGTTTTCGACACAAAGTGGCTAAATTACCACTTTGGTCCCTGTACTTTATTTTAAGCTTTTCTTGATATTTTCCCTCTTAATTCCAATTCTATCTTTAGAATTGAACTATAACCTTAATTTCCTTATAATTTATTTTCTCGAAACCGACCTACTTGAAATTTATTTACTTAAATTTCTCAGAAATCTTTCCGATATCGCCACTCCTGGCGAGTCCAAATTGGACACGTGGCCTAATTAGCTAATTAAATATTTTGGGTATTACATTCTTCCCCCCTTATAAAAATTCATCCTCCAATTTTCATAAATCTCGTTGGGATCTTAACATTGTCCTTATACTTTCCTTGACGTCCATTAGTACGTTTTGGTCGTAGCTTTTCCTTTTATTTAAACTTATAACTTTCCATGCACAGCTATAACTTCATTCTTATTGCTAATCAATTGTCTATCCAACTTATACTAGTTGCTTACTGTTATGTCGTTGAGAGATCTTCTTACTGTTACTTTTGTCCTATTCGTCATCTTTCTAAAATCGTGTGGCTCAAGACGTATCGTTGATATCGTAATTCCGACATCTTGTACGACTAATTGTAATCTTCCTTCTGATCATCACTAGCGTTGATTAACCCTCACTTAATTCTCTATTGATTTATTATCCTTGATAATCTTCATTCTTAGTTGTCATCGAGTCGCGGCTTATCTCTTCTATATGCGACTAGTCACGACGTGTCGATTCCATCCTTAATGACGTACTTACCTTATTCATACTTCTATAAGTATTTTCTTTTGTATTTATAATCTATGGTTATGATCTTTATTGTCATCTATCGTATCACTTTTCTTCCTTAACTGGTTGTCGTCGTTTCTTACTTCTTTCTACTGGTATCTGTCACTTTGTTCTTTATCAACCAATCTCTTTCAACTTGTTCCATGTCTAACACATTCACTGTCTCTTAACATAGCTAAGCCTGATACATTCTTTACCATCTTCAATTTCTCCTTCCTTTGCTTCTCTAAGCTATCGTGAACTTCACGTCGTTCTGTTGGTCGTGATCCTTCATTCTTTACCATTGTCTTACACGTTTCATTTCACGTTACTTCCGATCATATGACTTGTATAGTTGTCCTTGTCTACTAACACTACTCGTATTTTTATCCCCTTCACTTTCCTCTAGTTGCTTCTTTGAGGTTCGCCTCGAATCTCTTATTGACTTTTTAGTCAACGATGTTTTTCTTTTATGTTACTATTCCTTATTCACGTTAACTTCATATATCTCTTAACATTTAACCTTCTTAAGAATCCTTTTACTGACTAATCTTTGCTTAACTTCATCTTTACCTTTAATCTTTAACTAATCTAATAGATCTTTAATAACTTATTTACTTTTGTACTTAAGTTATTCTAAATCTGACAATCTTACAGGTTTTCATTACTTTCTTTATCGTCATTCCTTCTTACTGTATAAACAACTTTCTTTCTCGTCTTACACTTCTTCTTCTTATTTTCAAATAGTTTTATAACTTTATTCTCATTCATCCTGGTATTATCTTATTTGTAACTTCCAAATTAGGGAATAGTTTCGTTTTTTGTTGTCCTAAATACCTTATGCTTCTTTAGCACTTATATCCTTATTCTAATTATCCTTTTAAATAATTTGATTTCTCTGTACTAGTATCATTTCTCGCTCCTATGACATTGTGGCTTCTTAGGTACAGTTCACTCCTATCTGTCCAATAGCAATAAAGAATCATCTTATTTTATTACTTACTGTATCTATTACGTTTTTCTTTCGTATAATAGCTCCATTATTACTGTTCTATTCTGATAATCCTTCTGACGTATTTTTAGAACTTTCCATTTCTCTAACCACCCTACCAAATTCAAGGGTGTATGAGTTTCCCTTTTATATTTTCTTTCATATTATCCACCATTCTTACATTTATTGACACGTATGCCTATACGTGTGCCTTTCTCCTTATACTAGAATTTTACAACTTAACTTTTCTCCTTTCTGTTAACACAACTTACAACTCTTAATGCTGATATTAGTGACTTCACTCAATGTCAGTCAATTAACATCATTCGTTTCTTGATCTATCAAATTTCAAACTTTCACATCCTGCAAAATCGTCTTCTTCGTCGTTTCATATCCTTTCTCTTTCTACTTCTGTATCTTCAAACATCGATATTAATAAGGTTATATATCCTTTAAAATACCATTCGATGTTCTTCACTCATATTATTGTCTTCTCGTTCTTATACTTTTAATTTCTCTCCTCCAATACGTCCCTCTGTTGCTACGTTACTTATCTCAACATAAGAGTAATCATTATATTCTTTATTCTTGTATATTCGTTATGTTTCTTTCGTCTAACATAACTCTATGTCGTTTCATCCATTATTCTATCATAAGGATGGATACTGTATTTTTCAATATTGCCAACGCATCGCAGCTTGGCTGCGCATGCTCTCCGGCGATAATCGTTTTATTCATATTCTCCTTAAACTCCGCTAGCTTTGTTGCATGTAACTGTCAACATGGCTTTGTTCTGTTATTGGGGTCTATTTTATATGTCTTATTCTTATTTATTACGAATCTTTTATTATTCGTCGCAGAGTTTCACATCTGAGTTCACTTATCAAACAAAAGATATCAAACATTCTTTGGCTGGCTAGCTCTTTTAAACTATTTTTCATAAATCGTTTGAAATCATCAATACAATTGTAGCTCAGAGTGATGACGCCTCTCATCACAAAAGAGTTGCTCAAAATCGCGTTTTCTGCATTATTTTAAAGATATGATGCATTATCTATATTTTGAAACCCATTTTCTTATGCATTCCTATCGTGATTATGCAATATCATATGCGATATCTGAGCACAATTGTACCTTAAAAAGAAAAAAAAGAAAATCATAAAAACTTTCAAAATTTTCATAAAATTGTAAGTTTACTCTAGATTGTACACTCTGCGACTATTAACAGCTTTCTTTATACTTAATGAGTATGTTTCAAATTTTTATATTGCTGTCACCTTCTGTCATTTTCCTGACTATTCTTCTGTCACATTACTTCCTTCTCCATATCTCCGATAACTCAATTCAATTCAAAATTTTCTATTGCTATAATCACCACATCCACTTATTCAACACACTATATCATATCATATATAAACGCAGGTACCGATGTTTCAAATCGATTCCTTGTTGGAAACCCATCTCTTTCTTTACAATTTCTAGAACGTAATATAGGAATTACGTTTGCGATAATATATATTATGTGGTGTTTATTATATTATTGCTTTTGTAAATTATGTTTATATATTCTTTTATTGGTCGCGTGTTTATTAACATCGCTTCCCATAGGTTCTCACTTTCTGAGGTATTATCCTATAGGCATATCCTGATATTGATACTCTATTATGCAATGCAGCAAACATATATACACAATAATGCAAACACATAAAGACAATTACTCAAAGCATATAAATCGCTGATGCCTGGAGGTGCCTGATGCGGAACGCTAGGTTCCCTAATAACTATGCCGGTGTGTCGACCCCTAACTGTTCTACCGGAGTTACTTCCGCCTCTTTGCACAAAGTAGGGATTGGTTCTAACCCAGGAGGATGTGTTAACGTAGTTTGGATGGTACTCACGTCTAAAATAGAAGGGTCGTACTGGATCGCCCCTCCACTCATGCTCAGTCTCGACCCTACGGGCCTTCGTAGTGAGCGTCCTAAAATGTTCACCTACGTATTCATATAACTCACCAAACTCAGGCCCTAAGTCTCTAACATACCTACAGTTGATGGTTTTATTGCCTTCATTCAAATCAGGGACTCCCTCAACCATTCGCAGAAAATCAGCTGAATACAATCCTACTGTTAGCATTCCTCGAGAGAAGGAGCGCATCTGTCTTCTAACTTGATTTAAAGCTATCTGTGCCTGACCATTTGTTATATCTGCATTTTCTCTCAGATCGCGGTATCTCTGCACCCTAGACCAGAAATGCTCACTTCTGTACTCTTCAACGTCTGATTCTTCTAACAGATCCTCTTCTTCATACTCTTCCTCTTGAGGATCCTCTTCTTCTAACTCTTCTTCTAATTCCTCTTCTGTGTTCTCTACTAGATCCTCCTCGGGATCCTCCTCAGGATCTTCTTCCGGATCTTCTTCCGGTTCCTCCTCATCTTCTTCGCTATATTCTATTTCTGGCGAATGTACTCTGCCTCTATTTCCAGAAGAACTGCCAATTTCTGACACAGACATATAGCCATTATGATAAATTTCTGGCGATCTCCTATTATTTGTGTGGAATCCATTCTGATGGACCCCAGATGGTTCGCCTATTTTGTTGTGAAATCCATTTTGAAATATAGGAGGCGCTTCCTCCCGTTCTTCAGCAGCATGTGACTGAGCTCTGTTCTGCCCAGACATGCTGAAAAGAAACAATTTCAATCATGAGCGACCATTTGAGTCCATTTCCACACGCAATTCCAATATCAACTTATAAAATGCTGTAAACATTTAACATCTAATCCAGCCGCACTTAATTCACAAGCAGATAACCATATAACATTTCTAGCTTAATAATAAGTACTTAGTTGCCCCAATCGTTCGTATAAACAAATACTAATCACTTATTAGCTTAATAAGCTTGATTCGCGCGCGCTGTACCACATACTACTAATGCACATATCAAACAAATGCAAGCAACTAAGGTCCGACTCTCTTGCTGCAGTAGTTCCTAGGTTTACTTACTGACAAAGTATCCACACTTAAACAAACATCTCAAACAAAATTGGCAGTGGTAACTGGACCAACTGCTCTGATACCAACATTATCACGACCCAAATTATTGAGTCGCAACCGGCGCTAGGGAACGGGAGTGGTAGCTCCGGAACCCGTAGCAAGCCTCAAACCACTATTAATTTTTCGCAATTAATAAACAAATAACATAACACAACAGAAGCAAATATACATAATATATATACACAAACATTTACACTAACTGTTATGTTAACCTCGCGGGCTCTAGTTACCGTACCCTGTACGAACTGGCCTCGCGGTACTACACACAAAATTTAGTGTAATAAAACATATCACTGGCATCTGGGGCTGTGAACAAAACATGCTACATGTAGCCTAACAAAAACATATAAACAAGACAGCAAGTAATATGTACAATCAAAATGTACTGCTGTCTAGGCTACGACTCTGTCAACACGGGACCACTACTGCAGCATTCACAGAAGTCAGAAACTATACATACACAGCTGACTTCTGGACTTCAAAATTGGCCTATAACTAGGTCCATATACTAAGCACCTGAAAACATCAAAGGTGAGGGGTCAGTATTTGGGAAAATACTGAGTGAGTTTGCATTTACTAACGGTATTAATATAAAAACATAGCATCGCATCTCAAAAACAATAATATAAAACATATAAACAGGTATTTGATCCGTACGAAACTAATATCCTAGCATGCGACACATCTCTTAAATAATCATATATCGTCCAATCTTAATCATTACATTTCAAGTTGTGAGTCCAACTCACTGGTGGGTCCAACCCACTAGATACGGGAACTCCAGGTTACACTGTAACCGAGTGCTCACTCGTATCAAATCGCTATCAAACTTCGAAATTCTTATTCATATCATGTCATTCATATCAATTTATTTCTCGAATGCAAACACACTAGACTGACTCGATACTGGTGATCACACAGCCTATTGACACCCAATAGGTAGCTAGTTTCTTTGGATCGCATACTAGTTCTCGTATATAAAAACTTAATGAAATATATAATATTTCAATTAATTTTATATAATGCGATGTGTGTAAACAATATATATATATATATATATATAAAATAACTATAATATATTATACACGAAAGTAAAATGCAACTCACAGTGACCGCAAACCAATCAATGACGTGGTCGATGAAATGATATGCTCTCGCTATCACACGTTCACTGACCTCTCTGCTCGCTGACTCGTCTGATTCATAAATTAACGCTTAATAGTTAGATATTAATCTTGTGTTCTTATACGTATATTACTTTAAATTCTAGGGTTATATTTTATTCTAAATGTTATTCGTGATCTGGATATTCCTTTATTGTATTCACGATATATCGAACTCTGGTTCTCGTATTCGAGAAACGTATACTATCTTTAGCATTTCCCATTATTGTTGCCCACGTAAAACGTCGAGGTAAAACTTCACTTTTTAAATTATCGGGGTCCTTAATCGTTTTTAGGGTCTAATATCGAAAATATTAAAATCTCATTTATTTATGGCTAAACGTCCATTTTGGTCCTTGGGCTAAAAATTCATTTTGGTCCCTGCGGACCCACTGTGCGGGCGTGCGAAAGCACTGTGCACCCGCACAGTGTGGTGTGCGTCCGCACACCACGGCTGTGCGTCCGCACACCACGGCTGTGCGTCCGCACACCGTGTGCGATTACGCACACAGCCCCGGAAACGTCGTTTTCGGGCGCCCCGTCGTGCAACCACTCGCCAAACACGTTTAAAACTTCATTTCCTTCAAAACTCGTATTCTTGTTTTTACCAAAACGCTAAAAACGATCCAAAAACGTTAAATTTCTAACCTTAACTAAATCAACCATTTAATTCGAATTTTAACACCAATTCTCGAGATATTACCTTGAAACGAAGCTTAGGATTGATAGAGGATTCAATTCTGAAGAGATTGCTGCGAAAATCGCTCGATTTCGGACGTCGAACGGCGAAACGGCGGCGAAACGACGGTATCGATCGTTTTCTCTCAAATTTTCTCGATCCTTCTCTGCCTCTCTGATTCAATCTTCTTCCTTTATATATTTTGGCAAAAGTGCCACTTTGATCCTTGTCCTCTTTGTTTGTTACAATTTATCTTTCAAATTTTTCTTTTGTATGATTTAGTCTATAACTAAATCAATAAACTCTTAAATTATTACTTTCGCGTATTATTTATATCCAATAAATAATACGAAACTCGATATTAATACTTTCCCATCAAAATTTAAAATTTCCGTTTTCGACACAAAGTGGCTAAATTACCACTTTGGTCCATGTACTTTATTTTAAGCTTTTCTTGACATTTTCCCTCTTAATTCCAATTCTATCTTTAGAACTGAACTGTAACCTTAATTTCCTTATAATTAATAATTCCGAAACCGACCTACTTGAAATTTATTTACTTAAATTTCTCGGAAATCTTTCCGATATCGCCATTCCTGGCGAGTCCAAACTGGACACGTGGCCTAATGAGCTAATTAAATTTTTTGGGGTACTACACTAATATTCTTATTTCACGGATTCAAGGCCTCGACGTTGAGATTTTATTCATTTTGTGATCATTGTATGATATTGCGACTGCTCTGTTATTGTGATTAAGAAACAAATTTACGTTTTTGTATTTTGATTGTCGTAGTCAAGAATCTGTTACTACATGGGGTGAACTCAGTGACCTTTATGTTAAGAATGATTGAAATCACTAAGAAGCTGATTAGAATGTTTGTAAAATATGCGAGAGTGAAAGATGCACACCTGGTGTTTGATAGAATACCAAAGAGGAATATAGGCTCCTGGCATTTGCTGCTAAACAAATATGCAGAGAATTAATGCTTTAATGTTATCCAATCTCCTAGGATTTTGGTTTACACATGTTTAGTTATCTTTATATAAACTATTGAAATATAATTATACAGTTTAGTGTATTTTGTTCATTATTTTCTTATTTTTTTGTTGCTAGTTGGTCCATGTAATTTTGTATATAATCTCTTTAATGCTCAGGTTTTTGTTTTCAATTATTGATCAACTTGTGCACCGGTGGAGTATTATGGGTTAGCTACTTAGGTCTTAGTTTCTTTCAGATTTAGTTTACTATAAGTTCACTAAGAGTTTACTTACAGTCAACTTTCGGTTTATTTAAAAATCAAATTATTATTTTTTACTTTTAAATTATCAAATATTAAATATTAAAATGAATTATTATTTAGTTTACTATAAGATCACTAAGAGTTTACTATCAGTCAACCATCGGTGTACATACAAATCAAATTACTATTTTTTTATTTTTAAATTATAAAATATTAAAATGAATTATTACTTAGTTTACTATAAGTTCACTAAGAGTTTACTAAGAATCAGCTATCAGTTTACTTAAAAACCAAATTACTATCTTTTTATTTTTAAATTATAAAATATAAAATGAATTATTACTTAGTTTACTATAATTTCACTAAGAGTTTACTAACCGTCAATTATTGGTGTACTTAAAAACTAAATTACTATATTTTTATTTTTAAATTATAAAAAAATAAATTATTACTTAATTTACTATAAGTTCACTAAGAGTTTACTAACAGTTGGTTTATTTAAAAACCAAATGACTATTTTTTCATTTTTAAATTATAAAATATTAAAATGAATTATTACTTAGTTTACTATAAGTTCACTAAGAGTTTACTGACAGTCAACTATCGATTTATTTAAAAATCAAATTACTATTTTTTATTTTTAAATTATAAATTATAAAATATTAAATATTAAAATAAATTATTATTTAGTTTACTATAAGATCACTAAGAGTTTACTAGCAGTTAACTATCGGTGTACATAAAAACCAAATTACTATTTTTTATTTTTAAATTATAAAATATTAAAATGAATTATTACTTAGTTTACTATAAGTTCACTAAGAGTTTACTAACAGTTAGCTATTGGTTTCCTTCAAAACCAAATTACTATCTTTTATTTTTAAATTATAAAATATAAAATGAATTATTACTTAGTTTACTATAAGTTCACTAAGAGTTTACTGACAGTCAATTATCGGTGTACTTAAAAACTAAATTACTATATTTTTATTTTTAAATTATAAAATATAAAATGAATTACTACTTAGTTTACTATAAGTTCACTAAGAGTTTACTAACAGTCAACTATCGGTTTACTTAAAAACCAAATTACTATTTTTTTATTTTTAAATTATAAAATATTAAAATAAATTATAACTTAATTTACTATAAGTTCACTAAAAGCTTACTAACAGTCAACTTACTTAAAAACCAAATTACTATTTTTTTATTTTTAAATTATAAAATATTAAAATAAATTATTACTTAATTTACTATAAGTTCACTAAGAGCTTACTAACAGTCAACTATCGGTTTACTTAAAAACCAAATTACTATCTTTTTTATTTTTAAATTATAAATATTAAAATGAATTTACTAACAATTTATCCAATGTTAACCATTGATTACCCAATACCCATTCATTTTCTATTACCAAAAAAATTGCTAACCGTAAAATATTATTGCTTAGTTTACTATTAATTTACTTAAAAACAAATTTACTAACATTTTATTAAAAAGATAAATCAGTGTCATGAATAATCTTCATGTTGAAAATACATCCATTTCAATAATTGATATTATATTTATATTGTTTTACTTTATCTTCATAAAAAGAAAAATTATATATCTTTTATTTTTAAATTTAATTTAAATTATTTTCCATATATAATACATTATATCAAAACAAGCTCCACCACTTGATGTTTCATATATAATACATTAAAAGAAGGCTATTAATTAATCAAAACAAGCTCCACCATTTGTTGTTCCAACCTAAGCTCCTTTCCAGAATATTTATCAGTTTCAACCAAATAAAGTGCTAGCTCCAAGCTCCTTTTCAGAATATTTACATATCCTTGTAGCTTTTAGAAATACATCACTTGCATCATGCAGGCAAGGACAACTGACCCCATCCGAAGAAAACTGGAAAGAATAAAATTTATTAGGTTCTCTTGTTGATAATGTCCAACTCAAATTACTCTTCAGCTATCCCTGTATAGATAACACTACAGTAACGATAGAATACACAAAAGTAAACCATTGCAAGAACCAATTAAAAAAAATTCTTAACTATATACATGATGGAATGTTGATTGTGATCTATGCCTCTCACACAAACCTGCAATAAAAATGGCATGATTTTGCAATAACAGAAAAGCTATCGGTTTACTATCGATCTAGATTTAAAACTATTAGTCCACTATCGATCAGTCTGTTATTGATCAGTCTACTATTAGTAAACTATCGGTTTGTTATCGATCTATATCTTAAGTGAAACCGGGACAAAATGACATGATTTTGCAACAACTAAAAGCTCCATCAATCTCTTTTTTCCCCACTCTCAGCTAACTGCTAAACTAAAAACAAATCAATAAACTAAGAAAGTAAACCCACGGAGCGCAAATTTTTTTGAAACATAGAAATAAATAAAAATAGTAAATAATTTACAAGACTTGAAATCTTATTGTAACTGAACAAAAAAAAAATTGAAACAAATGAAAAGTCCTACTATTTTGTGAACCATTAATCCAAAACAAAAATGAGCATTACCAATTATCATAAAAATAAAAGAAAATACAATGCAGTAAAAATATTTACAAGCAATTAATAAATTTAATCTATTGGCAGTACATTAGCAAAGAATCATCAAAAAGCTTATAACTTTAATTTTGAAAAAAATGATTGAGAACTTCTATCAAACAGACAACAGACATATATTGCCTCCCCGATACATCTATAAACACCACAAAGAACACATAATTAAACAAAATTCAACAATGAAAATTTAACAATCTCTAAATAAAAATGAGTATATAAATTATTAGCGTTAACAAATACACTGAACTTTCTAGCTGATAAATTAGAACTCCGAACAACAAATTGTGAGAAATGAAAACGTACCAGTGCCGCCGTAGCCGCATTCACCACTGATCGACAAACCCTGTGCCGCCGTAGCCGCCTTCACCACCGATTGACAAACTTATCGTCGTTGTAGCCGTCTCCACCACCGATTGACAAAATCATCGCCGCTGTTACAGGCGATTGTTGAGGGAGAGAGCAACTCAGCTCGATAAAATCAATTCCATGTTTTATGTATATCTCATCTTTTTTGACCAAAAAAATGGATAGAACAAACTCATATAAGAGATATTTGTTCAAATAAACTCCCAAAATCGTAAGAATAGCATATTACCTATCTGAGAAGAAGAAGTTGTATTCTTCAATATATTAAATGGTAGAAGTATAAAGAAAAATCGTAAAAAAGAAAGGAAGAAGAAGATTGATGTATTTTTGTAGCGAGACATGCGTGATCGTAATAGTGAGATTATTATGGTGTTTAGCCGTGCTCCGTGTAATTTCCTCTCTCTTTTTCCTACCACTAGCTTACTGTGAATAATTAGGTATACAAGTCTTTAAACTTCTAATGAAAGAATATTCATGCTTTTGAATTCGGTATAGTCCATTTGGTGCAAATAAATTGTTTTTCTAATGGAAAAAATTAACGGAGCTAGTCTAAAAGGTTGATGTTCACCCATTTTATTATTTTGATAGTCGACTTGTAGGGAACTAAAATTTAAAAGGCAATATTCATACGAAAACTCCTTTAGTTTACTATTTTTATTCATAAAGTCTCTATATTATTTGTTGTTGTCAAGTCTCTGTACTTGCTAAGTTCTAATTATAACACCCTTACGTAGATGGAAGGCAAGTGAAGCCCGCTCTCCGTTAATTAACGGAAGAAGGCGATGTGGTTTTGAGCCAGATGGGTTCACTATGATTAGGTTGTTGTATGTTTGTGGTTAGCATACTGGTTTTAGAGGAAAGTGTGAAGAAGAAAAGGGAAAAAGTTCTATTGAGGTCCTTTTATTTTATATGTATTTTATTCATTATGTATGAGGACTGAAAGTTAAATAAATCATGCAATTTTTTTTATACTCTCATATAACGGAGAGTGGGCTTTACTTGCCATTTTTCATCCACATAAAGTGTTATAGTTAGAATATGCCAAATACGGGGACTTGACGAACAAAACAATAGTACATGGATTTTCTGAACAAACGTGGTAAAGTAGAAGGGCTTTCGTATGTATTTTGCCTATATAAAAATATAAATATTTTTTCCATAAAATTTTAAGGGCATGTCTACCTATTATTAATTTTAAATACATTAAATACTAAATAAATTTAATGTCAAAAATACTTCAGAATCTTTAAAAACGATCAATATTATATATATAAGGAAAAATAAATTTAAATTAAATATTTAAATAAAGTTGCAACCTTTCAAATATAAGAAATAATTAATATTATTTTTGAAATTTTAATGAGTAGTTGATTATTTTATATATAATGAAAGACTAATTATTTCCAAATTTATTTTTTAGTTATTAGCAGTGTTATTAAAACCGAACTAGATTGGCTACAGGACTAAATTAATTGGGAAAAATTATAGAAAATTCTAAAAAATGGGAAAAAAATATAAAAATATGTACTTTTCAAAAAGTATACATTTAATACATAAACCATTTACAAAATTACGAAATAAGTCTTCATTTTTTACATATTGTATTAGAGATGTATAAAAGATGTATCAGAGAAGTATCAATATGTATCAAATATATATCATAAATATTTTTTATAGTAAAAAAGTATGTAAATTATGTAAAGTTTTCTAATTTTTAGATAAAATTAATTTTTTTTATTAAGTATGTATTTTTGTAAATTAGGTGATTTTTTTATGATAGTTATGTAGTTATTCCCATTAATTGAAAATAAGCTGCCTATGAAGTCTAACTTGATATTAATTTCTAAAGTAAAATAAATAAGAGTTAAATCAGTTTTACTATTCAAGAAGATAGACATTCATTTTTTTAAGGCTAAATCTGTTTTAAGGTCCTTCAACTATATATTTTTGGTTTATTAGGTATCTTAACTTCTATTTGACTTTTTCGGATTTTTAAATTTTTATTTTTTTGGTTCATTGGGTCCTTCAACTTTTATTTGCCTTTCTCAAGTCCCTAATTGTTTATTTTTTTAGTTTATTGGGTCCTTAAATTAATTTTCGTTTAAGGACCTGATGAATTAAAAAACAAAAGTTTAAGAACTTGAGAAAGTCAAATAAAAATTGAGGGACCTGATAAACAAAAAAATGAAAGTTTAAAGATTTGAAAAAGCCAAATAAAAGTTGAAGGTTATTGATGAACAAAAAAATAAAAGTTTAAGGATCTTAAAATGAGTTTAGCCTTTTTTTAATTTTAAGATATCAATTTAAATTTAATCCTTATAATATTTATTTTTAAACTTTTTTAAATTTAAAATATGTTTACGTTGACAATGAAATATGCAATGAAAAAGGAAATTAAAATTGAATTATACAAATAATAAACATGCATAATTAAAAAATTAAATCTAAAATAAATAGAAAGTGTAAAGGATACATGATGTCTGGATTGTTGTTTATCAAAAATAGTCTACTCTAATTATTAGAGGGGGTTAGCGGGAATTAATATTAGACATTTTTTTAGTAGGCACACTGTCTGTGAGTGCTGAAGGTCGAACCCTCAACCTCATACACATATTATTAGAGTTTAGCCTATTGGGCTAAGCCTTCAAGTGTATGATGTCTGGATTATTGTTGAAAAGTAACTTAATATTTAATCTTTTAAAATTATATTTTATTACTTAATTTAATTTTTTAGTTTATTATTTTATATTGTTGAGAGTATATTTTATTTTACTTTAGTTTTAATTATCAAAAACATCTCTTAATTTTTTACTTCTTATAATTGTCTTATTACTTAATTTAAATTATTAATTCATTATTTTATATTGTTGAGAGTATATTTTATTTTACTTTGATTTCAATTATCAAAAACATCTCTTAATTTTTTACTTCCTCTTATAATTGTCCTTTTTTCAATTTTTTTTTCTTTTAAAAATATTTATTAATTACAAATTTCAATAATAAATTTTAAAAATGTCTTCATTATTATCTTTTAATGTAATTAGTGGAATAGAAAAAATATTTATTGATATGTGAACTATTAGTATATCAATATAAGATTATTTTGTCTTTTATATGCAATTTTAAGGGTTTTATTATTCGCCGCCCCTTTTTACTTAACACCGTCCCTACAAAAGACATTTTCGCCCTTTTAGCAAAACCAAAAATAAAAAATTCTCTCAACTCATTCGAACAAATATGCAAAATGTCGATTAAAATGACGGACAACGATTACAATTCGTCGGTTAACAATTATCGACGTTCGGAACAAAATTTTTCCGATTTTTCCGAAATAATTTTTTTTTTATTTTCTAGAGGAACGTCCTGGAGGGACATCCCTCCACAAGGAGAGACATCCCAGAGGGACGTCCCTCCACAAAGAGGGACTTCCACATGGGAAGTCCCTCCATGTCCTTTCTTGTGGAGGGACTTCCCATATTTATGGAGGGACGTTCACCGGAGACGTCCCTCCTTGTGGAGGTATGTCCCTCAGGGATGTTCCTTTTAGAAAATTAAATAAAAAATTTAAAAAAATTGAAAAAAATTATTTCCGAACGTCGATAAACGTTACCCGACGTATGAAAAAATATTAAGGCATACTACTAATATTCAGTAAATATTAAATCGATTAAATTTTTAAAATAACTAAAATTACAAAAAAAAATTAATTATATATATTTTTTTAAAAACCCGGCTGCGACGTTTCCGGTCGCAGCCGAAAACAGTCACGTAAAATATGGTTTTAGTTTCAATGGATTGAGTGGTTTTAGTTTTGTATAGAAATAGGGAAAAGGACAAAACGGTAAAGTGTAGGGACGGTGGGTAGTAAAAAAGGGCGGTATTTAGTAATCCAGAATTTTAATGACCTTTTTAATATATATATATATATATATATTGTTAAAAATAAATAATTAAAAATAAACAGAGGAAATAATTGTTTGTCATTATCAATAAAAATTTGAGTCAAATATGTTGTAATGGTTTTATTTTAAGTCTAATTACTTAAAAGTCTCCTACTTTATATATTTTTTTGCGTTTACTCTGATTTAGGAAAAAATTTAATTGTACCCTATTTTGGATTTTTATGTTTCACCTCTATCCGAAATACTAAATTGATCCCTTTTCATGTGAATAATAGCCAAAATAATTCTTCATATTTAGTTTATATTAATAAATAATTAAAAATGAACAGAGGAAATAATTGCTTGTCATTATCAATAAAAATTGGGTTAATTTCATATAAAATCACCATCTTTACATGTTTTTTCATTTTAATCACGTTCTTTAAAAAGTGTCAAATAAATTCACCACCTTTCATTTGTTTGCAAATCTATCATCGATGAGTAAAATTTGATGTCTTTTTTCTTTGAAATAAATATTTTAATTTGACTAATGACCTATTAACACACAAAATACATTCCTCTTACTCTTTTCTTGTTGATTTTGGTTGCCGAGTCAATAAAGATACACTGAATTTTCACATTCGTGATAGATTTGCAAAAAAATAAAAGGTGGTGATTTTATTTGACACTTTTTAAAGGACGTGATTAAAATGAAAAAACATGTAAAGGTGATGATTTTATATGGAATTAACCCATAAAAATTTGAGTCAAATATGTTGTAATGGTTTTATTTTAAGTCTAATTACTTAAAAATCTCCTGCCTTATATTTTTTTTGGCGTTTACTCTGATTTAGAAAAAAAATTAATTGTACCCTATTTCGGATTTTTATGTTTCACCTCCACCCGAAGTACTAAATTGATCCCTTTTCATGTGAATAATAGGCCAAAATAATTCTTCATATTTAGTTTATATTCTAATTAGATGTTAATATTATTAATTCTACAAAGACACCTTTTTCTTCAAAAAATGCAACTAATAATAATTATTTATTTATCCAAAATAATAATAATTATTTAATTTATATTAATTATTAATAATTTGTTTAAATAAAAAACCGTAAAAAAATAAAATTTATGTATATTTTTTAAAAAAAAATATTATGGTTCCCTATTCGAAGTAGGAGCACGAGCTGCTCCCCCTTTCATGGAAGGAAGAAGCAGCTCGGTTCCTTCCTTCCATGGAAGGAGGAGCTCGAGCAGCTCCTCCTCCATTCAAACAAATAATCATCTGGTCAAATTTATGTTGCCCGAAAACAGGAATGCTTAAACAAAGAACATTGAAACAATATATTTTACAAGAATATATTGTAAACATGAAATTTCAGAATCTCAAAAACGTTTTTGTAACCAGAATGTAGAATCATAGAAAAACCATAGATTATCACTTCTAAAAAATCATAGATAAACACTAAAAAAAACACAAAAAATCAGTAACAAACACCAAAGAAACATTAAAAATACACTAAGAAAAAAGTGAATGAAATTTGAGGGAGCAGTTAGAGTTGATTACGTAATGAATGGAAATGCAGGGATTACCTAAGAGAAGGCATTGTCATCTGGAGGATTGATTGAACCAGCTCATGTGTTTCAGATTTCTGTAATAACATCCAGCCAAATTTCTATCATCTGGCCAAATTTCTTCATGATCGACTTCAGGCAGAGGCCGCGCAGCTGAAACATAACATGATAAGAATTATGCATGTTAATTTCTTGAATTCAATTTAAATTGCAAGTTAATTGAATTCAACTTAGTTAATTCCAATACTGATTGCAATAAAAAACCGTGAAAAAAAAGTAGAAGATAGACTTACTTAAAGAATGGTTGGAGAATAGTTGAGGGAGAGGATTAAAGTAACTGTAGAAGTGAAGCGATGGCAGAGAAATTTTCATTTTTAGGGTTTTGGAGAAGTTCTAGAAGCTCTAAGCAGTATAGCTTCAGCTGCGTTAAAACGCTGCTATTCTGTAATTCTGACGATTATACTGATTCGTCGCCGTCGTCGTGTACTCCCGTGAGATTATTAGAATCTTTCTTATAGGTCCGATGCCTCTCAATCCGCAGTAGCTGTATCCGAATAAGAGAAAGGGCAAGCTAGGCCAGCTGGTGTAGGGTTCTCGTCCTACAGACCCCATTTCGGTGCCATTGCAGTGCCCGATCCGTAAGCTGCACCCGCCTCATTCCTGTTCGGTCTTTGGTCTACGCTCTTCGCTTCCGAGGGAAACATTTTTTGTAAATTATTAATTATTGATTACAAAAGTTTAATATGGTTTTCTATCATTCGGCCAAATTTCTTCACGATCGATAGCGGCGCTGCTGGTTGAAGAAAGAGATGGAATTGAAAGAGATGAAGAAATCAAAGATCATACTATTCTTGTAGCTGTTTCGTCGGATGCGCCAATCTTTCTACCTCCTCCTCCACCGTCGACATCCATCGTGTTCTATAAGAATTGAAAAGTGGATCTTTCAATTAACAGACGTTAAACGGAAAGTTAAAATGAGAGAGTGGAAGGTTATTTTGATATTAAATCTGAAAAACAGGTAACTCTAGAAAATAAAAAAAGTCACAAAATAGAAGTCAAAAGTTATAAGGTAAAGTTGTAATTAAATTAGAACAAAGGATCATTTTACCCCCCGAACTTGGCACAAAGTATCAAAAACGTCCAAATTAGCAAAACGGGATCACTTTTACCCTGAACTTGTCAAATTTGGTACAAAAACACCCCTCCCCACTCTCACCTAAGAGAGTGAGGCACACTCTCTGGTTTTGGAGGTGGTTTTTTTCTCATAGGTGGTTTTTAATGGTAAAAGGTTTAAAATAATCCTAATTCTTTTAACATTGTATAAATTAGTCCATAATAATTAGAAATAATAATTTAATTTTAAAACTTTACATATCAAAATTATATTAATTAAAAACATAAGGAACCTTTTTGCACTTTTTATAAAAAAAATTAATTTTTTTTTTAAAATTTTGATGAGCAGCTGCCGGATTCCGGCAGCTGCTCATCTTCAGAGACGAACTGAGTTCGAGACGAACTCAGTTCGTCTCTGTTCGTCTCTCAGATGAGAGACGAACCCTCATCTCTCATCTGAGAGACGAAGGTTCGTCTCTCATCTGAGAGACGAACTGGGTTCGTCTCTCAGGACGAACCCAGATCTGGGTTCGTCCTGAGAGACGAACCCAGTTCGTCTCTCATCTGAGAGGCGAACTGGGTTCGTCTCTCAGATGAGAGACGAACTCTGAGTTCGTCTCTCAGATGAGAGACGAACTCTCAGTTCGTCTCTCAGATGAGAGACGAACTCTCAGTTCGTCTCTCAGATGAGAGACGAACTCTGAGTTCGTCTCTCATCTGTGAGAGACGAACTCTTCGTCTCTCACAGATGAAAGGCGGCTCAGATGTCGGGCGGTGGTGTTTTGGGTTCCGGCGGTGGTGTTTTGGGTTCCGGCGGTGGTGTTTAGATTTTTGGTGGTGGTTGATGGAGGTGGGGGCTAGTGGTGATAGAGGTAGAAGAAGATGGATTTTAAATTAATTAAGATTAAATATTTAATTAGATTAAGTTAATTAGGGTTAATTATTTGAAATTTAGAATCTCACTCTCCAATTAGGGTGCCACATCAGCATAGGGGTGTTTTTGAAACGGTTTTGCCAAGTTCGGGGTAAAAGTGATCCGGTTTCGCTAATTTGGACGTTTTTGATACTTTGCGCCAAGTTCGGGGGGTAAAGTGATCCTTTGTTCAATTAAATTACCGAAACATGTATTATGAGAAATTACCACTAATAACTTTATCAAATGCTTAATTTTTGTATTTGTTCTAAATTATTAATTAATTTGTGGCGGAGGGACATATCTTTTTTCCAATTCAATCAATAAATTGGCAAAAATCTAAAAGCTAAATTGATTAAAAAAAGAGGCAAATCAGAGCAAATATAATTAAATCTGATTTGACCGATTTTGACTGCCTTAATCTGAATTTAAATCAATTAAAACATAAAAGCAATTAACTTATTAAATTAAGGGTTAATTCCTAAAAAAATCACGAACTTTACACGAAGTTTCATTTTAATCATGACCTTTAAAAGTTGCCATTTAAAGTCACGAACTTTCATATTGTTTCAAATTCATCATTTCAATGTATTTTTATTAACTAAATTCTTCACTAAACCATTAATAACAGACCCAAATTATTAATAAACATCAAATCTTATTATCTTTTAGTTAGAGTATTTAGGATTAGAAATTTTTAGTCAGATACAATACACTGAATTTTACTTTGATGATAGATTTGAAATTAGGCTTAATTACTTAAAAAAACCCCACCTTTAATCTTTATTTCGTTTATACCCTGACCTAGGAAAAATGACACATATACTATTGACGTTGTCTTTTTGTTTCACCTCTACCCTCAAGGTATTAAATTGACCTTTTTTCTATTGAAAAAAGTGTAAAATAATCCTTCATTTTCAGCATATATTCTAATTACAAGTTAATTTTGTTAATTATACCAAAACACCTTCTTCTCTAAAAAAATTCACCTCATGCTTTTTAATTAATTTATATTAGTTATTAAAAAAATTAAAATTTTAAAACCGTTAAAAAATAATTCAATTCCGACCTACCACCATACTCCGATTTAAAACCCGCTATTCAACAAAAAAATAAATTAAAAAAATTCAATTTTCCGGACGACCGCCGGAAAGAGGAGCAGCGCCGCTGCTCCTCCTTCCACCGGAAGGAGACTGTTCCTCCTTCACGGAAAGAGGAACTGATCGTTCCTCCTTCATGGAAGGAGGAACATATCGTTTCTCCTTCCATGAAGGAGGAACAGATCTGTTCCTCCGATCGTTCCTCCTCCTGAAGGAGGAACAGTGTTCCTCCTTCCATGGAAGGAGGACGGCGGCGACGGTTTAAAAAAATTCCGGCGGCGGGTTTCAAAAATTCGGGTGGCGGAGGAAGTCGGATGGCGGTTCGATTTTTGTTTTTAAATAAAAAAAAATTAAATTTTAGGACTTATTTAAACGTTTTTAAAGATGAAGGGTTTGTTTGTATTTTTATTAATTGAAAAAAATATGAAATAATCCTTATATTTAGTTGTTTTGAATAAATCATTTTTTTTTGAATTTTGGGATAGAGGTGAAACAAAATCACAACATCAATAGTATATGTGATAATTTTTCTAGGTCAGGATATAAACGAAAAAAAGTTAAAGGTGAGGGTTTTTTAAGTAATTAAGCCTTGAAATAAAATGAAAGTTCGTGCCTTTAAATGACAACTTTTAAAGGTCATGATTAAAATGAAACTTCGTGTAAAGTTCGTGATTTTTTTAGGAATTAACCCTTAAATTAAAATAGATATAGACTGGTTAGTTCGTCCGATTGAACTAATTTTGACCGGTTAAACCATAAATGGCGACCCATCCGGCTCCGTTCAAAACAATGCATTAAACTTTCGAAAATATTTTGTTTGTTAGAGAGGAAACACACAAACGAAACTGTCATTTCTAATCAAAATCAAAATATTAAAAATCAAAAAATTGTTAATGGCGATGGAGGAGCAGAAGCTCCTCATCTCACCATTTTCAAAGATCTCAATTCTGTTCTTCAGGTACTCTCTTTAATTACAGTTTTTAATTAATCAATAAATTACTTTACGAAAACTTCAATTATCTGATCCTCGTTTAGTTTATGTTAATCTGAGCTGATTATATTGCTGTTGTTGCTTTTTAATCGGATTGATTTTATATGTTATGTTGTATTTTTAATTTAATGTTTTCCGATTATTAGGATTTTAATTGGATATGATTTGATTTTGTGTTTGTTATTCTGCTACATTTTTGTTTTTGATAAATATTTTATCTGTTAGGTTAATTATTTTTTTCTGTTTTGGCAGTTGTTGTAATTGTTTCTCAAGTTGAGATTTGTTTTTGTATTTGTGATGGAAAAATAAGGGAGGGTATTGGTTTGTGGTGAAGTGTGAAAATAGGTTAATGTCTTGTGGTGGAGGTGGAGGAGGAGGAGGAAGAGGAGAGGAGAAGCAATGGAATTGTGGAAAACCGGGATCAGTCAATTTGCAACGAGTTGGTTCAATTGTTCGCGATATTGGAGACCCTTGTTTAGCTCAATCCACAATAAAGGTTGTTTCTAGTTTTTTTACCTGTAAGATTACTCTCTCACCAACCATTTTTTTTTAATTCGTCTCCTTTAAATTTATAGTAATGTTTCTTTTCGACTCTGTTAGATTGTGCTTGTTCAGTGATTTGGCAATTTGAGCCCCATTTCTATTGTCATTCTGTGCATAAAATTACTAGACTTTTGATGAGGTTTTTGATGTGAGATTTTTGCCATTTTACGCTCTCAAGGGAACAAACTAGAAAGAAATGAGTTAATTTCTTATTAGTTGTTGAAATGGCGTGGTCAGTCGTGTCTCTCTCTTTCCCTTATCCTCCCCCTAAATCTATTCATAAATGCAAACAGTTGTTTTCCTTTTGAGCAGAAATGCAGCTCATGTATATTGGCTGGTAGGTATTTTCTATATGGTGAGAGATAGTATAATTCCATAACCATAGGAAAAACAAGATTTTGTGAAGCAGAAGTCTTATTTATATAATAACGGCTCGACGTTTGTATCCGTATTTTATGATATCATTAGAGTGTTCTATGCCAGTTTGTTTGGATTCAACTGAATTTGGTGTATGCTAGTATCATAGAGATGATAGAGTGTCCCTTGGGAATCCTAAGATATGCTTTTGGAGTTTGTATGATTTTTTCTTATGCAAACAAATATGAAATTTTTCTTGTGAAGTTCTTATATCATATTCCATGATGGGCAGGTAAGCAGAATGCTTAAACCAGACAAGTGGCAAACAACTTTTGATAGTGATGGGAAAGTTTCTGGTTTTCATAAAGCACTCAAGTTGATTGTTTTAGGGGTATGTTTTTTCACCACTGCCTTGTCTGTGATATTTTTCTGCTGTTCATGTTATAGAATTTTTGCATTCCAAAATGGAGTTTATCCCTCTATTTTTCTGGGCAAGGGTTCATTTTTTTCTTCCTACAAATATAGAACTAAGATACTTGTTGCTGACTCTCATAATTACTCATAATCATCACTTGAATCCAGTTAATATTGGTGTCCTTTCATATGCTATTTTTTTTCTGAAATAATTTAACATGTATCACAGTAGCTTTTCATGTAAGCAATTCTAGTATTCTTCAATCAATATCTTTTGGATTTTTGAATATTGATATTTTCCATTTGCGGAAGTTCTAGCTTTACCTGGGTTATGGAGACCCTGAGACTAAAATTGTAACTGTATTATTTTCTTATATATAGCCTGTATCAATACTGAATTTAAATTCTGCTTTTCTGAGGGTAACAATTTCAATTATGGGCATGTATTTTTCTTAATTCCTTAGTGAATCATAATTATGCTCAGCATTTTAAAGGAAACATTTGAAGTAAAAAAAAAAGGAGGGAGAGGGAGGTGATCTTTGTTTAATTTGACTTGATGGTTTCTATAGGGACTATGGAATTTTTGTCTTACACTTACTATATAGTATGCATGCTTACTCATAGTAATTTCACCAATAAAGATATCTAGGGAGGTCCAAAATGAGAAATTTCCTCTTACAATTTCTGTCATTATCTGTCCTACAGTTTTAAAAGAAACAAGCAACAATGGTAAAATATAAACCTTCCTAGTCCATTCTGTTATCCTTCGCTTTACTCAACACAGGCATAGTTTGCAGTATGTGTTTAGTGAGTGATAGGAATAATACCTGGGAACAAAGGTGTTGCTTGTACCAGATGTCTTGAAGAGTTCTTGCTTCCAGTATGACACTGTCTCTACTATCATTTTTTTTTTGGGTAGACTTTATAAACCTTGTCATTAGGGTAAGTTTCTATTGCTGTACTTATCCCTTTCTCAGATTCTTATTCTTGATATTATTTGTAGAATTAGAAAGGAGCGCACAGAGAACAAACTGTTGATATTTTTGGCAGCTTCAAATTAATTTCTAATATATCTGAATGCTGCAAGTATTATTTTATTTGAATATTTTGTTAAGTGTGAAAAGAGTAACATCAGTTTAAGGTATGCCTTTGTGCTGTTATTGCCTGCTTGGCAATATTTAGTTTTGTTTAGTACTATGAAATACGTCTGGGAGTCTGCATCCCTATAATAATGTATATATGTTAATTTAGGGGTTGGTGGGTGAAGGTAGCCCTTTTTTTAGTTTAATTTGAAGTTCCAATCACATTTTCTACTTTAGTATATTAAGTCTGGGAGTCTGCATCCCTATAATAATGTATATATGTTAATTTAGGGGTTGGTGGGTGAAGGTAGCCCCTTTTTTAGTTTAATTTGAAGTTCCAATCACATTTTCTACTTTAGTATATTAGTGGGCAAAATTTGTGAAATATCGAGTCAAAATGTTTGGGACATGTTGAATGGCTCTGAATGTTTGTGATAAGACTACTTAGTTAGCATTTTTTGATGTAGTCTGAGTCGTTTGAGCTTCTATTTATAGGAGTTTGCAAATTTTACTTGCCTTGAGAATTTGCATTTTTGGATTCAGAATCTAATTGGTGCTCAACCTTAGCTTATCATGCCAGCTAAGCTAACCACACCTTAGGATTATGTAATCTTTCTTATGCTTCAATTTGTAACTTTAATGTTGTATAGTCATTCTAAATGATTGGTCAATTTTTACCTACCCTCCTTGCCCACTTGTTCACCTGTTCTTTATGCTTGGATAAGTAATCAATTAAAGCTTAGTGTAAATGACATTACTTATTTCAATGTCTTCAATGACTTTCTCTCTATATTACCTCTAAAAGATCATCCTTTCTAGTATGGTAATATCTCTCATATTATTTCATTGACTTTATTTTATATGATAGGGTGTGGATCCAGCTATTAGGCCAGAAGTTTGGGAATTTCTACTTGGTTGTTATGCCCTGGGAAGCACTGCTGAGTATCGGAGGCAGCTGAGAACATCCCGGAGGTCTAACATTCTTTCTATTTTCATTTGTTTTTCCGTATTAACTTGTCATTTAAGTGCTATTTGCCTTCTCTGTTCAGCTTGCATATAAGTTAAATGGCTTAGATTTTCTTGGTAAATCATACTCCCTCCCTCCCGTAAAGATAGAAAAAGTAGTATTTTTATAAGAATTAAGAAACTCATTAATTATACTTATTTTATTAAAGTATTCCTACAATACCCTTTAAAAATTTAAGAGTGAATTATTATGAAGTCACTACATTAAATGCTCATACAATAAAATTATGAGGATAGTTTCATAATTTTATTTTAAATTAATAATAAATATGGCTACTTTTTCTATTTTTATGGGACAAAAAAAGTGGCCACTTTTTCTGTTTTTACGGGAAGGAGGGAGTATAACTTTTGTTCTAAAGCAACTTGATTTCCTAAACATGGATAATAATGGTCCCAACCCAAGTACTATGATATGAATAGTTCAATGTTCACTGCATTCCTCTATGCTTGTGATGTGAAATTTTGGATGCTTAAGATTATAATGTTATTCGAAAGAATTTTTTTATCTGAACTCCATGATTTAACGTTATTTTTTTTTTAAATCTCTGAGTTTGGTTTGCTTTGAAGAAAAATCATAACTTACTGATGCTGTAGCAGTTGTGTAAGTCCTTCTGATATTTCTTTTTCAGTTTTTTTTTGTTTGTAAGATCTTAACACAAAAACCATCAGATTTTTGCTATATTTTTCATTTACTTCAATTTATGTCTTCTTTTAATATCTGTCTTTCCTTTTTGTTTCTTGCTGTCTCTCTCTTTTACTTGCTCTCTACCTTCTTATCCCAGTCTCTCTTCTCAATAAACCTCTTCTCTTATACACCTATTGCCTTTGCTCATCAATGATAAAACAGCAGAGAGAAGCATTGCCCTTGAGACACTCTGCTGTGGTGTTGTATTATTTCTTCCATCCTATTGGTTTCATTCAAGTGGAGGTACAATTGTCCTCTTTCTGGTGATGCCTTCTTAGTCATAGATTGTCAAGCCAATGTACCTTTATAGACGCCTGTGCGCCTTATCCTCACTTGTGTACTCATGTATATTGTATACCCGAGTATTTCCAGAATGTAAGGAGAGTGAACTAGTGATTTCTGTTCCTTTTTTGATCAAATATCTCATGTCTGATTGCCCTTTGGAGTTTGTAATACTTTGCTTAAATATGATAAATGACATCTTAGATACTTAAGTATTTTATCCGCCTTTTTTTTTAAGGCCAAACTATTTTTTAAATCAAACCTTTGCGTCTTTTATCAATTACGACCAAACCTTTGTATTTTTTCAATCATGTCCAATTTGAAAGCTGTTTCTGAAATTATGACCAAAGCTTTTAATTTATTTTTTAAATTCAAACCTTTGCTTTTTTTTATCAATTGCGACCGAACATTCATAGTAACTAGTTTTAGAAGTTAGACTAACATTTTTAAAATTTGGTCGTAATTGATAAAGGATGCAAAAGTTTGGATTTAAAAAATGAAACTCAAAGTTTTGGACACAATTGCAAACAAATCTTTCAAATTGGACATAATTGTGTAAATTAAAAGGTTTGGTCGTAATTGATAAAAGACACAAAGGTTTGGATAAAAAAGAAAGATAGGCATTTTTTGAATGCCCATTTTAAATGTCTCATTTTTTGGAAACGTTTTAGGTTGAATTTCCTGTTTTGCCCTTATTATATTTTTTAAATTAAATATTAATACTTTGGACACAATTTACAAGATAATCATTAATAAGGATTAATAAGAACAAATGAATATAAATTTGTATTTCCTTAAAATGTGTGGAAAACATATTGACCCTTTAAAATGGAACAAAGGGAGTTTTTTTTTATTGGGTTAAACCTGTCATAGTTTCCGCATTAGTGTAAAGCTCTCTGGTTTTATTTGATGAAATAGCTGAAATGTTTCATGCAGAGAGCGCTACAAGGATCTGATACAACAATGCCAAATGATGCATTCAAGTGTAGGAACTGGTGCCCTTGCATATGCTGTGGGATCCAAAGTTATGGATATGAGAACATCATCCAAGGATGACAGCAAATTGGAAGCTAAAGTCGAACATAGACGTGCTTCTGCTGATACTACTAACAAATTAGAGAGATATAGTGATTGGAATAATAGCTGTACAGAAACATCATATGCATGTGATAGAGAGAGTTCTAGTCATTCTGGTGAGCTTGTCAGTGTGAGGGGAAGTGTGGAAAGTGCAGCATATGATTCTTCTTGTTTTTTACCTACTTCTATCCCATATAGTAGTTCCCCTGAAGGAGGGGGTGAATCCCTTGGATCACGATATGTAGCAGGGAGTTATTTAAATTTTCCTTCGTTACCTGTTACAGATTTATTTAATCGGGGAGGAGAAGATACAGAGGATGGTATTGTGCATGATATTGAACCTTCAACACTACCAGAATTGAGTTTTAGAGACGATAAAATGCACAGTTTTCAAATTAATAACAACATAGATCTAATTGTCGGTTCCAATGGTTCACCATCTAACTATGTTTCCCATCACATCTCTGAAATTGAAATAGTTCATCATGATGATCATGAACCTATAATAAGGTCAAATAGTCAGTATAACAGAAAAGAAGTAGTGAACAGATTGAGAATATCAGATGCTCCAGAAACACCCATGTCAAAGGTAACATCACAAGAAAGGACTACTGGAGAAGACAGAGTAACTGAATGGCT
The DNA here is from genome assembly GCF_937616625.2 of Mercurialis annua. Classification (NCBI taxonomy): domain Eukaryota; kingdom Viridiplantae; phylum Streptophyta; class Magnoliopsida; order Malpighiales; family Euphorbiaceae; genus Mercurialis; species Mercurialis annua. Next base: position 46,710,737 of record NC_065570.1, on the reverse strand, counting down.
TTGGACATTGCATCGGATAGGTAATATGATTATGCATCTATTCACATTGTAAAAATAGTATACAATTTCCTTTCCTATTGCTACATTTTAAGCTACCATTATCTCTTGTTTTCAGCTGTTGATGTGGTACGAACAGATAGTCATCTTGAATTCTACGAGGATAAGAAGAATATAGCTAGGATGTCTGATATCCTTGCTGTCTATGCATGGATTGATCCTGCCACTGGTTACTGTCAAGGTTGTGGCATTGGATTGTTATGTTTTGTTACTAAACCATATATGGCTATGCAATCATTTTTAGAAAAAACTTATATTTGTGTTAAGTTCTCATCATCTGTTCATCTTAAACATGAAGCTTTCTTCGGTTTTCTGGCTTTTTAGGTATGAGCGATTTGCTATCTCCTTTTGTTCTTCTCTTCGAGGATGATGCTGATGCATTTTGGTGCTTTGAGATGCTTCTAAGGAGGACGGTATGTACAAGTGCACACCCTGTTAGCTATGTAAATTTATGATCTCTAATTTGTGGTTTTACATCTCTCTGAAGTTTCCTTCTCTGCACCTCTACAGCGTGAAAATTTTCAGATGGAAGGACCAACGGGAGTGATGAAGCAGTTGCAAGCATTGTGGCATATCTTGGAACTCACAGATAAAGAAATGTTTACACATTTGTCACGTATAGGTGCTGAAAGCCTACATTTTGCATTTCGAATGCTAATGGTTCTTTTCCGTCGGGAGTTATCTTTTGATGAGGCTCTTCAGATGTGGGAGGTTTGTAGACTTTAGTCACTGTTCTTGCATCTTAAATTTCAGCAAATTGCCCTGTTGGTCAAATATATATGTACCTATTACTGGAAACAATTTGTCTGCAATTGTTTTTTGTTTGGACCATTAGACACTATCAGGTTATGAGTCCTTAACTTTTATTGATGTTCTAATAATCTAGTTGCATATTCTTATGTAGTCTGAAAATTTGTCAGATATCTCTTCGAAGCTGTTTGCTTCCCTTCAAAAAGCATAATTTTTTTTGATCTTCTATTTGGCGGATTTGCCTCTTTCCTCATGTCACCCTCTTTAATTCTTTATCCTTTCCTGAAAATTTATGATTGAGCGTAATTTGTTGTTTTGATGCACCAACTTAATGAAGAACAATTTACATTGTTCCAAGGGTATCCATACCTTATTAGTCACCAGGATGTGGGGTGAGGTGGGCTTGTTGTTTGTGATATTCATTATTTTTTTCTCAGTTGTATAATGAGTTGATGGGGCTTAAGATTAAGTGGAAAAGAGGGATAACATGATTACGCAGAAATCTACAGAGTTCTTCCACAATTTGAAGTTTGTTGCTAGTTATAGCTCCCTATAAAGAAATGATCATGTAGGACCCAATTATCTGGAAAACATGTTATGGTGACATTTGCAAATGTGGTAGACCGCTAGACGGTAGAACGCTAGAGATCATAATTTAGAATAATAGTACTTGGATCGGTATATTCGAACATGCTTGGTTATTTATGTCAAATCCATATGAAAAGACAAAATATCTGTATAACAAATAAAATGACTGTGAGTTCAAATAAATAAAATAAAATGAATGAGCTGTATAATTTATTTAAGGAAAATTCTTATCTAAGCCGGTGTATTACAACCGACGATTGAATTATAAAGAATAGATTAAATTTGTGAGTTGCATGTTAAATCCTTATTTTATTAACATTTAACAAGGTGCCAATCATCCAACAGCTGATGTATGCACACACAGTGTAAGTAAGAATTTCTCTTTATTTAATATGTTAAGTTGTGAAATGGTATGACCCCATCAACATTGACCCCATTAACATTGACCCCATTAACATGGCTACAACTTGATAAAATGCTTGATTTTGATATGTTATTTGTTTTTTCCTTTGTTCCTAGGTTTTTCCCTGGAGCAACAAATTTACATTTAGAAGTTCAAATAGGCTTAACAATTAATCATGCATCTCGGGGCACACTGAGTAGTTCATTTATATAAAAAGGCTATAATGGGTAATAGTTATTGTTTGCCAGCTAGAATAATTATTCACGTTAAGAGGAATTCAAATGATAAGTTAGGATTCCACCTGCATTATTTATTTGTGATTGCATCATTTGCATGTGCATGATGTGTATGATATTACTGCCTGTTTAGACAATATTAAAAGCAAGGTGAACCTAAAGTTGCTTTCTTTTTCATGAATTAAACATTCTCGCTGACAGGTAGCATAGTTGAAATCACAGGTTCTTTTTAAATTCTCTCATGATGACCTGTTATTACCTATGATGCTTGGAAAATTCTTCAGATTGATGGTTCTGCATGTCAAAAATTAATCTTTAGAGAATATTCTCCAAGGTGTTTTGGGGCTGTTTCCGTGATTTATCAAAACTAAAAACTCATTTTTAAACCGTGTTGGGTTTCCTAAATTTTTAAGGAAACAGTAAAAATAAACTTAAACAAAGAATGGAGAAAACCAATGTGAAATACTAACACAAATAGACACTTGTTAGAATGGAAAATTTGAGCACTTTTTTTCCTTTGTTTGGAAGACTTTATTAATTGTTTGGTGTTTAAAGTTTTACAAATACAAACACACACACACAAATCTCTTTATTTCAAAAATATTAGCATGTTTCTTCCACATTTCTATTTAATTTATTTTTTTGAAAATGCCAGTTTTCAAATTCCCCCATTTCGGCATTTCTGTTTTTTGTAATACATAAGTATATTTCCTCGTCTTGGTATTAGCCTAGTTGAAGAAATCTATAAAACTTTAAATGATAGGAAATTGTTGACCTCTTTATCTCTCTATTTTGTGTTGATTAGTAAATTAGAGATGTTTCTAGTTGTGCATTTTGAAGAGCATGATTTCTTAAACTATTCTATGGAGATGAGAAATAGTAATAAATTATGGCAGGTTACAACTTTCTGCATTTTTAGAGTTTTTGGTAATAACTTTGATTTTTGTAATTTCATCTTGAACACAGATGATGTGGGCTGCTGATTTTGATGAAACCTTGGCCTGTGATTTAATGGAGAACTGCCTGGAGGCACTGGTACTACCTCTTCCGAGAAATTCTGTACTGGAAATGGAAAAAGAAAGCATGGAAAATGGTAATGGTAGCTCAAATGACAGTTCACAAACAAAGGATGGAAACATTGAGCACCCTGTGCCTGAAAATGCTGCAATAAAGTCAGGCTCAGCTTATCCTTTTTGTGGTTTGACTAGGGGTTTTTGGTCAAGAAATGAACCCATGCAGATAAGTGCTGCAGTCTCATCAACTAAGAACGGGGATGATGAATTACCTGTCTTCTGCGTGGCAGCAATTCTTATTATGAACCGTCAGAAAATCATTCGAGAAACTCGCTCGATTGACGATATGATTAAGGCATGTGCATTATTTTGGAGTATATATGCTTGATTTATTCAGCATGAACTGGTGCCAGCATTTTTGTTTTCCAATTTGATTCTTATTAATTTTTACAAGGACATTTTTTACCACTAATCCTTGTTTATTCTTCTTTAAATTAATGGGACTGCACATTTTCATTAGCCAGTGTCTTCTTTAATTGTTCATGACTTTCTCTTTTTTAAGTAATGAATTACAAATTAGAATGGAGCAACATACTTGTTGCTTATGATTTATTTTACTGGATGTGTTGGTACAACAGTGGTATGTACTGCTTTGAAAAGAAAAGATTTTAATATAAAGATTCAAGTTCGTATACTCAAAAAAAATAAAGATTCAAGTTTGTAATATTGTTGCTCTAAATGAGTGCTGAGCAAATAAAAAATTGACCTGATCTTCTTCATGGACTCCATTAAGTTCTTATCTTCTTTAATGCTTTATTAAATTAGGATCAAGTTATATGTACTTTTTCTTTGGAAGTTCTTTTGACCATCAAGATCTATATATAGTGTGGTTGCGTTACTTGTCGCAAGTCAAAAAGAGTCCTGATCGTAAACGCACAAATTTTTTTTGGTTTACAATTTTGTTTATTTTCATGCCCTTAGTTGATTGTTTGCAAAGATGTGTGTAATATGAATTAGATTGGCATTGAGTCTGCTGAATTGAAATATGTTAACCCTTTTACATTGAAATTGCTGTAGATTTTCAATGATAAATTGCTGAAGATTCATGTCAGAAGATGCACCTGCTTGGCTATCAAGCTTCGAAAGAAGTATTTTTACAAGGTTAGATGCTTATATATTGAGTGATAAATACTAAAGCAGTTCTATCTCTAAAAGTTTTTTAGCTCCATAGTTTCTTTTATTTGAAGGAAAATATTATTTGTCATATATGCTTGTTAGGAGTTATATTTTTCTATCATGGCTGCTATCTAAAAGTAATTTTTGTCTGAACAGCTGATTAGAAACAGGAGTCCTTCATCTCAGAATGGTGACTAGGTTCCACCATTCTTTTAGTAATAGAAGGAAGTACGGTTTGTGATCCAAAGTTTGAGTTGCTATGCAGTAATGTGGAACTTTTACGATGGAATCTTTGCTGCTGCTGCCACTCAAACTCTTAGTTCAATTCTATGTACTTTCATTCTCTCCTCCATGACTTTTGTGAGGTAACTACTTTGTGGTTATGGTTCTGTTTTTTTTCTCTTGTTACCATTAAATGCCTATTCCAGAAAAGTTATGAAGTTAGGTTTGTACTGGTGCTATCTGGCATATGAAGTTCTTATGTCGCATGTGCATCCTTCAGAAACTAAATTGTCTGAAGTACTTTTAATGCACTGGCATCACTTTAGAAGTAAATCTAGGTTTTTATTAAATTAAATCAGTTTCTGTTTCGGACATGTGGTCTCTATCCAATTTTTAGTAATCATATGTTTGCTCATCTCTTGAAAGTGTCTGTTGGTTAGCCATGTTTCTGCTCTTTGCATAAAAGCTTATTGCATCAAACTTATAGGTTTTATTTCACAAAAGAAGAGAAGTGAAGATAACATGGAATATGTCATATGAATTAATCTTGAAAGCTAGGTTTTGTTTAGTTTTTTCAATCATTTATATGAACTACTACTAAAATGATTAATTGATAAAACCACTGAATGTAAGATCCTTTATTGGTATGAAATTCTTGTTCTACGTGAGCACTTCATACAATATGGGGCACTTTCTCAATTAAAGTTAGGGTGGGGATAAAGGTTACAGGCGCACTAGTGGTTTTGGGCCGAGTATAATGACTTGGTAACAGGGGTTACTAAAATTCTTGATTTGGCCTTATTTGATCTGCAAAAATTTAATAGCTTGTACACTGTAGACCTCAAGCTGCAAAACACATTATACCTCGACGAAAATTTAATAGCTTGTACGCTGTAGACCTATTATGTGTTTTGCAGCTTGATGTCTTTTTTGTTTTATAGGACCGTAAATTGGAGTTTGGTATTCCTTAATTTCTTTTTAAAATATCGAATTGTTTGATTAACCTGAATTGTGTGTCAGATCAAACTCTAGGGTTTATTTTTATTAACCTTGTTCAATAGAAACTTAATCAAGTTAATTTAGGACTATTAAATATTAGTACTTGTTAGGGAAAAGAGTTCCTGTAAAGGGGTGTTATACATGGGTCTTTGAGTATTTACAGTAATAGATAATCTAAACCAGATCTATATGTTTCTCTATATATTTTCAAATTTCTAGTTGCAACTTGCAATTTGGTGCATCAGTAAAAACCCAATGCGAAGTTAGCAATGGAATTCTAGTTTCTTTTCTGCTGAACTGTATAGCAGTTACTTTACATCTTGAGTGACTGCTCAATTATTTGAATCTGGATAATTGTCATTGATTTCAGATATCACACGTACAAGTAAAAATTAAAATTTGAACCTCAATTTTTTTTTAAGATTTTCAAAGTAATTTATCCTTGACCATTCAATTTTGAAATGTTTCAGTTTCATTGCTGAACCTTGATTCTGTATTCAATGTCATCCCTCATCATCATAGCCTAAAAACTTTATCCTTGACAATTAAACTTTGAATGTATTGACCAGCCCTACCAAATATTGGTAGGATTCACCAGTCCTAAAAAAAATGACTGCTGGTCAATTACAGGTGAGGTTTAGTGAACTAGAACAAATTGCACGAGTTAGCTCAAGATACTAGTGGATTGATCATTGGTTATTTTAGGGAATGAAAACCATCCTAAAATCCTGATTTACATTCCCAATTGCCAAATAAATGCTTTGGGGTCAGATAACTGAAATAAGCTTTACAAGCTTGTACAATACAATGGATTGGTAATTCACTATGCCACAATATATAATTGTATCTCTATTTATTTACGCAAGTTTATTTTATAGAATCTTAGTTTGGGGATGATTTCAGTATTTCAATAATTGGCATCATTTGAAATCTGGATTTGTTTTTTCATTTTACGGTTTTTTCTTATATCTTCTCCCCTTCATTTGTAGCAAGTGGAAGGATCAATACGTGCAGAGTTCTTTTTTGGTGCTTGTGGTTGCTGATAATTTAGCTGCTACGGATACTTCGGACAGGTTAGGCAAATACACATTTTATTTCCTAATTAGATTTATTTATACCATACATCTATAGAGCAAATCATGTATTGAAGATTTTGATGGGATTTTCCCTTATCAATACGAAATTTTAAAGAGAACTAAGACTTATTGGATTGAGAGGTCAAATGATCTTATGAGGGTCTAAATGTTGAAGATCAAATTTTAACTTTTAGTATTATTTTATATAAATTTTATATTGAATGGGAAAACAAATTTCTTGATGCTTTTATTCTTGGACTTTTTTGTCCAAGTTCTGTTTTGATGACAACTTTACCCTTAGGTATTATTCTGTTATTTCTTATTCGTGAAACGGCAATGTCTGCGTATCTCTCCTGTATTTCCTGTTAAAACATTGATATTCCCCATCCTATTGATTGATAGAGCAAATGACCTCCTCAAGTCTTCAAAATTAGCAGCAAATTCTTGTGCAATCTGTAGTGTGTCATTACTGAATAGTAGCTGCTGATCGACTCCAAGGACGGACTTGTACGATGAAACCCTCTTGTAGAATGACTCTGTGAATTTGTTGTTAGAACCAGAATCAGGGTTTAGAAACACCTGAGGATCGCTTTGGCCCTTTTTTGTTCTACGTGGACACAGCTTTCTCATTTCAGTTGCAAATGTTTTGTCCATGTACGGGTCTGGCTTTCCTGTACCCTTGAAATTGTACAACCGGTCCTCAACATAGCTACAGTGGGTTTGACCCAATGAGTGTCCCCCTGATATACATATGCACATGATTATTCTGCTGAAAATTTTGTTTATAGAAATAGAAGGTACATCACCAAATTAAGGTGATTGTAGGTTGATTTTTTGGTTGAACTTTTTCGGGGTGAAGTGAGATTCATACCTAGAAGGGTCACCAAATCCAGCTCATCTAAGTTTTTAGATTTGAAGTACGCCAAGGCGTCACTCAACGAGATGGATGGTGATGGGAGGTCAACTGATGCAGCTGTAGATGTCATTCCGTCTCTTCTTCCTGTATATACTGGATAAGATGGTGCACCTGCCTGTTGATTTATCGGATAATTAATTAGTCATGAAATCTGAAGGAAAATTTTCCTAGTTCCCGTGTTTTTTCATTTTTGATAAAGCAGATGATTTCCATATGTAATTTAGGGGAAAGTTTTATATGAAATATTCTTAAGATACCAAAGACAAGGAGGGTCTTACCAAATGAACTGCGTCCCTGGTTGCAAGATTAAGAATATCAGCACAGGAGACAACTCCTGGACATCGATCTTCCAGGACAGTTTTGATCTTGTCGATGACTACAAATCCACCAAGTCCCCGGTTTTGTGGTGCTGTCTTTTCCGAATTTGGTCCATCAAGTAGAATTGATGCATCACAACCCTGAAATTGTTTCAAACCAAGTGTTTTAGCAAGGAGAAACATGAACAGTTAGTTTTTATAAGTGCATGTTAATTTATAGGAAATTAGGAATAATTACTATCACCCCCCCTAAGGTTTAGGTTAAAATCACTGTTGCGGGTTTTAGTTGTCTAATTCCTAAATGTTGAGGTTTAATAATTTGAGAATACAGGGAGAAAGCAGTCATTTCGTCCTATAATATATATAAGAGGGAAGTAGGTTATACATACAGTAACAAAACAATCTGAATAGAGCAGACGAAGGAGCTTAGGAGTAATGCTCGTATCGTTCTTCCAAAACAACCCTACTTGATGCCTTATGTAAACCTCTGCTTCCGGGCATGTCGTGTACCGCTTGTAGTATTGCCACTTCAGTTTCACCGGTGGTTGAAGCGATGATGCTGCCTCCACATTACACAAGCTTAGTGCAATAATCAATAGTGAGAAAATTATCAAACTCTCCGATCTCTTCATCTTCTTCCCCAATATTTTAGCCCTTTAATTGCACTAAGCTTGCATGTAAATATATAAGTTTAGTTGATGGATACAGTATTTTGGCGAATGGAGATTTAGTCCTTAAATAGACTAAATTTTGGAGTTTATCCACGTGGATCACAGATGGAAGCCAGATTGGATAATTATGAGTTAATACATATTTTAGTGAAAAGGTAAATAATAAATTTTTGTAGTTAGATTTGAATTGAGTATGAAGGAAACGAGTGATAAATGTTTAATTAGGCTGTACACATGGACCAAGTTGTGTCTCAACATTCTATTACGTTATGTATTAATATGGCCACTAATTAGGGGTTTAAGCAGCAAGAAACGTGAATGCATGTGACCTTGACATTGGCATTAGGTTTTTCAAGTTTCACAATGCAAAATTTATGTGATCCAAAATTGTTTTAAATACCCAAAGCATATAATCTTTGGATTTCAATTTTATATATTTTGTTGTTGAAGTAATCGATAACCAACATAAGAAAGAGCGATTCAACATGTAAATATTATGATTATTAATTTTTGATTTTGCAGATCAAATGATGTTTAATTTTTCACTTGTTTCGACTTTTCTTTTATCTATTCAGAATACTCTAAGTCGATATTGATTCATTTTCATATAAAGATCATTTCCTTCACGAGTACGTTTGCCTACTCCGCCAAATACGGATACGCCCTCATGAGCTTTCGCAATATATATAATTTCTTATTGAAATTGCTTGAAAAGACAATAACCATACGCTAATATTTTGAAAAAGTAATCTACCAAGTCTTAGATGCGATGATTGGTAAAAGGAAAAGATGTACTGGTAAATAAAATGCAAAATGTATTCTATGAATAATTATACCTCGTTTGTCAAATATAATATGATCTTGATCTTTTCAATCCTGCCAAATATACCCACAGCTCGTACAAATATATTCACAACTCATCTAGAGATGACATAGCGCAAAATTATTCATATCCATGCAGTGACATAGCCACATGCATGATAAAAGGGGCATCTGCCCCTTTTATTTTTTCAAAAAAATACAATTTTCTATGTATAGTTAATTTCTATCTGTATTAGTTACCTATAAATATTATATATTGACCCTCTTAATTTTAATAAATTTTAAATTTTATATATTATTCATGAAAATAGTATAATTTGTCCCTTAGTTTTAATTTTTAGCTATGCCCTTGTATACGTGTACAAAACTTATCCTATTTGGCATACATAATAGGTTTAATAGCAAAATAAATACAAACTTTTGTTGGTTGTTGTAATTTTATTCAAAACTTTTATTTTTTGTAATAATGTTTTGATTTTATTATTTCGTTGTAATTTTTTTTCTAATTAATTTAATTGTTTCAATTTTTAGTTGAATTTATAGATTATCATTTAATTGCAAAATTCATTTTTTAGAATTTCAAAGTTTAACTTTTAATATTAAAAAAAATAAAAAATAACGTTAAAATCTAATTCTAGATACTCTAACATTTTTGCTAGTTGAAGAAAGATACGAATTTGTAGCTAAAAATGACTAGAAAAGCTAAATAAAACTAATAACTACTATATTGAGGTGAAAGATTATAGGGGTATTTTCAAAACAAATTCTAACATTTCATTTTTGTAGCAATTTAATCACAACGTTTAAAATGTTACAGAGCAAATCTCAATTTTTTTTTATTTTTGCAATTAAGAGTTCCAAACATTTTCCGATAACTTTGTGCATACGTGGTAGTCATATTAGATACATGTATCAAAAACGTTTCAAATAAAATCCTAATCTTTCTTATTTTTGCACTTTGTGCCTAAAAAATAGACAAAACTGCCGAAAAGCTGATCGCGGCTACAAATTACAAAAATAAAAAATGTTGAAATTTGTTTCGTAATGTTTTAAATGTTGGGATAAATCGCTATAAAAGTGAAATGTTGGAATTCGTTTTGCCAATACCCCAAGATTATAAAACATTAAATTGATTGAAAAAGATTTGTTAAACAAATATATACGAAATGTTGAAATTAGGACATTATTACAAAAACTAAAAATCTCAAATAAAATTGGAACAACTTGCAAAAATTTGAATTTATTTTGCTATTAAACCTAGATAATATCACGTCCCATCAACCACAAATTAAGAATAGATATATTTGATGGCTTAATGTCTCAAACAATCTTTGACATTTTAACCCCTTTGCAATTTCACCCCGACGTTGTAAGATCGCCAGTTATACCAAAATTCACACATTTGAATCTCAATTGTCCCTAACTTTGTAAATTTAACTCTTTTCAATTCGAAAAAAAAATTCAAGAAACCCTTTATAAATAACTTATTTGAACTCCTTTCAATTTGAAAAATTCAAAATAAATGACTTTTTTGATCCCTTTTCCAATGCAAAATAGGTCAATTTACTACTTATGATACAATTGAAAGTACAATTGACGATTTTAAAACGTGAAATTAAAAAAGAGTTAAAAAGTCGAGGTTTTTTTTTTGGAACATTAGGTCTATATATTGATAAAAGATGATGGATAAAAACTGTAAAATTTCAAAATCACAGTATATTTAGTAAATGAAGTATATTTGTAGATAGATAAATATATTTTTGCCTAAATAAAAGTATAATATGTGGAATCATGAAATTAAGACCTTGTCTTGTAATTGACCATGACTATAAAATTATTGTTGATGCTTATGGGTCTCAAAAGCGTGTTATGATTTTTGAGTACCATTTACTCATATAATGCTAAATTTGGATATCAAACTGTAAAGTTGGCGCATAGGTAAAGTTTGAAGATACTTTATAATTTGACTTTTTTTATTTTTTTTCCCTACCACTAGCTTACTGTGAATAATTAGGTATACAAGTCTTTAAACTTCTAATGAAAGAATATTCATGCTTTTGAATTTTAAGTCGGTGTAGTCCAGTTTGGTGCAAATAAATTGTTTTTCTAATGGAAAAATTAACGAAGCTAGTCTAAAAGGTTGATGTTCATCCATTTTATAATTTTAATAGTCAGACTTGTACGGAAATAAATTTAAAAATAAAAATATATTTTTCATAAAATTTTAAGAGCGTATGTCTACCTATTATTAATTTTAAATAAATCAAATGTCAAATAAATTTAATGTCAAAAATACTTCAGAATCTTCAAAAATGATCAGTTTCATATAAGGAAAAATAAATTTAAATTATTAATTAAATAAAGTTGCAATTATTTCAAATATAAGAAATAATTAATTTTATTTACGAAATTTAATAAGTATTTAGTTCTTTTATATATAATGAAAGACTAATTATTTCCAATTTTTCTTTTAATTGCTAGCAGTATTATTAAAACCGAACTAGATTGGCAAGGGGATTAAGTTAATTGGGAAAAATTACAAAAACAGGAAAAAATTACAAAAATATGTATTTTTCAAAAAGTTTTACATTTAATACTTAAAAAGTTTACAAAAATGCGAAATAGGTTGTAGACACCTATTTTCGGACAGGTTTAAAGTGATAAGGAACTGAAGCGTCAAATGATGATTTTCAGAGAAATCCGTCCGGGTGATAAGTTTTCGATTTGCTTACTGCAATCTAAGCAGGCGTAATTTGTGCACAGTTGCAAACTTGGAAGATTAAAACGTAATTAGGCGTAAATAGCTCATATAAATCCAAAAAACTTATAATTTAAGCCTAGAAATTAGACTAATTGCCATATTTTAAAAATTTATAGGCCAATTTGCAAATTTGACGGACTGAAATTGACCATGACCAAACCTATAGGGCCCAAGAAATATTTTTTAACACTTTCGGACACAAAAACGCACTTTTAACAATCTTTTACTTAGCCACCAATCCTTAATACGAATTTAACTAAAAAATAGAGTTTTTAACCAATGTTTTCAGAACCGGACCGGAGAGCGAACCGGCTTCATCGGGGTTCACGGTTGGACCGTTTCAACCGGGTTCGACCGTATTTTTTAATTTTAATAAATATAAATTATTTAAATTAAAAATAATTAGTTTTATAAAAAATATGATAAAATATTTATATTAAATATTTATATAAACTATTTTTAGAATATCATTATGTCAAACATAATTATAATTGACCAACTTGAAAATATATAGAATAATTACTTTTTATGAGAAAAAATGATTTTTTTTCATTTTAATAATAATTATTCTTAAAGTAAAATTATATAATTAAAAGTGATAAATAAAATATGATGGAACATTTAATTAAAATTAATTATTAAATTTGTGAAGTACAATTATAATTAATCAATATTTATATGTATATAAAATGATTATTTTATATGAAAAAATAATTTCTAAATTTTAAAACATAATAATTATTAATTTTAAAATTCAAATTTAATAGATATAAAATGTGATAATATATTTAAATAAAAATTATGTATTAAATTATATTGTGTGAAATATATTAATAATTAATATTTTAAAAGTATGTAGAATAATTAATGTGTATTTCAGAGAGAGAGAGAAAAAATATATTCTATTTAAGAGAGAGAAAGTATGTTTTGTGTGTAAGAGAGAGAATAAAGTGTCGTGTAAGAGAGAGAGAAAAGTGAATATTGTGTAAGGAAGAGAAAAAATAAATGTGGTTTAAGTAATGACACATGTTTAGGGGACCACAAAAATTTGACTTGAAAAAAAAGGACACTTTAAACTCATTTTATCAAAAACCGGATTCATCCGGTTTTGGTCAGACATCGGGTTTTACCGGTTCAACCCAGTTTCTGACTAATTTTTTAACTGTAGGGTTTTTCCTTGTAATTGGACTGGACACTCGACCGGTTCCGATTAATCCGGTCTGAGCTGACGATCCGATCCGGTCCGGTTTTCAAAACATTGTTTTTAACTAATCCTAAAACGTAAAAGGTTATCATTTCATACTCTTTCAACCCTAGAAAATTCTAGAATATTCTAAAAGATTATAAGGAACCCTAGGTCACACATTCCCCTATAAATACAGTTTTAAGCCAGTCTGGCTAAAGGTGGCACACAAACCCTAGAAATCAGACAGTAGAATTCGGCCACCACACACGCACACACACTAAAATCCAGTATTGAAAACACTAATACGTGTTAGTTCTCCAAGAACGCAACATCCGCACGGATTTGAAGCTGGATTCCGCATCCACTTCGCCAGCAAACGAGCCAAGCACTCAGACCGGTAATTCTAAGGGCCCTCTATATTTATTCCTTTGACTTGTCATGCCATGAATATCATAATTGTTGTAATTGTGTATTTTAGGGTGTATGTTAGCTTATGAATTAATTTTAGCTATAAAATTATCATAATTAGCTTAATCATTAAATTGCCAAATTTCCATGAAATCAATGAAAAAGCATGTCAATGACTGATTTAATGTGTTTAATGTGTTCAAATCCGGAATCCCAGTAAATTTTAACTCTTAAGATGCATAATAGATGCAATTTTAAGCTTATTTTCCATAAAAATCTATTTTCGTACTTGCTGTCCAGAAAATAAATTTGAATAAATGAGCTTTAAACATTCTAATTATGCTATATTTGGATTCCTTATTTGATTTTATGCGATTTTGACTACTTTTGCATGAGAAACGGAGTTGAAACGAGTGAGAACAAAGCAAAACAAAACGAGCCCTGAAACTGCTGACGAACCGCCGCCGCCGCCAAGTCATCCTGCCGACACCGGCAGCTTACGCTGGCGCCGTGCTCCTCCTTCGCCAGTTCTCCAGACTCGCTCCCAGATCTTCCAGACTTCGATCCGAACTTCAAAACGTATTTCCGAGCGCATTCAGACTCCAAATTAGGCCATATTTGAACCCAGACGTAGATAATTTAGTGTAGAATCATATTTTGTATTGCAACAGGTCAGACCCTATGTAAAACGGACCCATAAGTCCAAATATGTAACATAGTGTATAAACCGGGCCCACAAGCCCGAGGCCTAGTAAACCAGCGACTTCAAGAGCCAATTCCGGGCCAACCCGAATTCGGTATCGACTCCGGATCAAACCAGTAGAACCGGATTGAAGAGACGCACAACTCCTGTGATCTGACCGAGAGCCCATTCTGACCTGACCGATGGTCAAAACCCGCGCGAGTGCCAGGCACTGAAAGTCAACGAGGTTTAAAAGTATTTCTAACCTTATATGCATATCCAACTGCCCCTGAGCATGCCTATAATGTTTACTTCTTTTCAAAAGCATTCCAAATCCAATAATAATCGGTTAAAGGACTAATCACCTAAAATTGGCCCATTAATGCAATTTCAGCCCATCACTTAGACATCGTAGGACTAATACGAAAAAGTAGTAACGGTTGTATAGGTTTTTCACGACTCACCTAATAAAATCAATCAATTACACTTATACGTCCGGATTTAGGTTTGTGCATGTAATCAATCCAGACCAGCCAGACTTTTGCTACTTGCTAGAAACCTCTAAAGTTAGATGTATGTTTAGGAGTACCTGCTACTTGCCTCAAATGTCAGTCCAGATCGAGTCATACGCGTCAAACATGTTTACCGCTTTCATACTTGTTTATTTACAGCTTTCATATCATGTGAACTGCATATACTGTTGATGTCACGATCCAATTTCATGGATCGAGACCGGCGCTAGGGTATGGGTATGGTTGTACCAAAACCTGTAGCAAGCCTTGCAGATAACCATATAAGTACATAAACCTGCAAGAAACCAATGCTCGGGGGCAACCGAGACTTCAGCCTAATTCTAGCAGTTTATAATAATCACATTTATATATTAAGTGCTCGAACAACTGCGAGTCTCCAACATGGCATAAATACATATTGACCCAAGTTAATATAAGAATGCTAAATAATATATAAATCAATTGAATAATTGTATAACAAGTATTAGACAAATAAGACTTCTAATTACTACTACGGTCTAAGAATGAAATCAATTTAATAACTTTAATAAAAATAAGACCTCCGAGGAAATAAAGAATCGGAGACCAGCTGACTCGCTCAAAATCATAACCCTGGAAAAAAATTGGGAAAACAACGGGGTCAGATATACTGAGATGAGTTCATACCACTATTTACATTTATTAAGTGGAAAACCTTTAAAAAACATTAAACACATTTTATATACATATATAGTTCATTACGGATAAGTATTGAAACCCTAAACCACAAATATATATATACTAATATCCAATGTCGTGTCGGTGAGACGTATCTCCATAACCGATCCCCGACCGTCACTCAACATATAATAACGAGTGAGTCCCAGGAGACGAATCTACCACCGGCGCCCTCACTAAGGCGAGACATATCTCCAACCATACATCAATACCAATGATCTTTACCGGTGCGCACGCAGTCTCGATGATGCCCATCGAGTAGCCCGTTTCAATCCATATCCATAATGATTTTCGAAAACATTTCGAAAACTGCAAACATTTTTATCTAGCAAAAATATAATTTACTTAATAAAGCGGTAAATAGTAAATATAAACTCACAGTTTGCTAATCCTCGTGAAAACCTGACAAGCGACAAAACTTGATTTGACTCCGAAGCACAAGTAGTCGACGAGTCTAAGAACAGAGTAAAAACCAATATTAAAATTCACCCCTAACTCTAGAGAGTACTAGACAACATATATGAACAGCACAATACCAAGTCAAACACAAGTATAGCCGAAATAAAATGGACAATTAATTACATAATGACCCGAGTCAAAATACGAACAACATCGAGTAACACGATACTCTAATAATTAATAAGCCAACAATAAGTCAAGTATATTGAGTTCTCGCTTTAAAATCTGTTTCAGAAAATATTATTTAAATATTATTTAAATAATAAAATAAATCCATTTGCAAATAGTGGGTTAGCCGAGTCACCGATAACTACCAAGCTACCTCACATGTCGGGTGACCCAAGTCTAACCCGACCAAAATATTTTATCGAAAATATAAATCAGAGTTTATAATTTCCAAATATAACTTTGATAAAATACATATAATTATATTCAATTATAAACCATAGTTTATAATTATAGAACCACTTTGGTAAAATAATAATCAAAGTTAAAAATGGAACTCAATAACTTAAAACTCAAATAACCAATAGTTAAAATAATTTACTTAATAAAATTTATTAAGATAACGTTTAAAATCTTAAAACGTCCAATTGACACGTCTAGTCAAAAATTTCCTAATTTTAAATAATTACCGAGTAATAATAAAAATTATAAATAATACGCTATTTAAATTATAATTACCAATTCAATTCAATTATGAAGCAAAAACAATTTAAAGGACTCAAATGAAATTAAATCCAAGACAACTCTTGATCATACATTAACCTATTATAAATCCTTTATTTAGTTAATGAATAACCCAATATTTGATAAACATAATCCAATAGAAATTAATCAATAGAAACCCAAAGGCATATTGAAGCCCAACTCTCCCGCCAACATTGCAGTAATTCCAAAACAATGAAAATTAAACTCCATAACTAAACAATAAAACCCAACTCCAATAATAAAAACTCATTAATTTGCAAGCCCAAAAGGACTGAAGCAAAGCCCTGCCACCCAAAGTATCGTCTTCAATAATTGAAAAGTTGCAGAATCAAACAATGAAACTATCCTTCTCAAATAACCAAACTTCCATGAATCAGTAACAAACAAGTAGTAAGCTATACCATAGCCATAATACAAAAAAAAAGAACAAGGAATAGAATCATACTAAAGGCAGCCGCTAACCTCAATTCAAAATAGTGGATCCGAATCGACGACGACAACGCATAATGAAATCTAACATAACTTTATTGAAGCCCGGTTTAACAAA
This sequence comes from Mercurialis annua, assembly GCF_937616625.2. Taxonomy (NCBI): domain Eukaryota; kingdom Viridiplantae; phylum Streptophyta; class Magnoliopsida; order Malpighiales; family Euphorbiaceae; genus Mercurialis; species Mercurialis annua. Next base: position 46,693,508 of record NC_065570.1, on the reverse strand, counting down.
GAATCCAACAACAGATACCAACAATACAAAATCTTATCAAATATATTGGCAACAACAGTTCGATATCAGCACATCAAAATAAATCATGTCAATAGCCCAAAAACAAAGAGTATCACAGTGAAAACGAAGGAATCGACGTACCGATGAATGAACGATGACAAACGTCCTAAAGATTGAGAACGAACAGAACAATGATGACAATAAGGTCTCACAATGATGCTACAGTAACCCCGAACAAACCAGTCAAGAAACGATAAACGGTATCGACAGAATGATGAACGAACAATTGAAAAAGTTCAAAGAAAACTTACCAAGTTTGCAGGGAACGAGATAATTGAAAAGAGTTATAACACAGGACGTTTAGAGTGAAAGACAACTAGGGTTTAGTTGATTATGTAAGGAAGATTTAGGTTTAGAAAGTTAAGTTTATATAAGATGATCAAAAGCCAAAAACGACCAAAAAAAAATAAAAAAAAGGAAGCCAGCTTCAATAAAAAAGAACAGGTCTCTTAAGAGACCTGTTGAAATAACAAAATATGGCCCATGCAAATTATCACGTAGATAATTGCATGGGCCGCACAAGCATAATAATGGCCCATGATTGGCCAATTAATATGCATGGTCCAAAAAAAATTGATTATTAAATAATCAAACCAAGAATCGATCTTTAAATTCGCAAGCGACTTTAAATTACAACCGGAAATTCATCGGAAAATTTTAAGAAAATTACGGGACATTACAGTTGAGATGAGAATAAACAAATATGTCCAGTAAATAAAGTCGGTAGCAGATAAGCCAAGCACAAGAGTCTCGGGGAGGTCCACGAACCCTAATCTTTGGTCCGATGCATGATAGTCTTACCAGAGTCGAGTAAGGCTATCTAGTCGGTTAAAAGGAATTTCCTAATTGATTATGAGCAATTAACTCCATTTGGACAAATTAATATATAAGTTGAATTGTCCATTTTGAAAACAATTAGTTTACAAATTGAGCAAAATGGGACAAATAAGCTCAGCTTGGCATTTTGACGTAATTCAATACGAGCTTTATATGACTGAATTCAAATTCTGTTCATATAATATTTATCAAGCTCAAGCTTGGCTCGAGAGGGCTCGTGCTTGTTCATTCGTGTGGCTATAGGAGCTGAGTTCTATCTTGACTTGTATTTTATTTATTTGTTTATGTGTTAAATAATTTGGAATCCAGTAAATTAGAAGAAAACTTATTAATGATATTTAGAGAGATAAATAATTAATATTAGTAATTCTATGCGAGGAGGCTCGTGAGTTCGTAATTAATTTTAATAGGTTAAATTTATTTTTGGATTCTCAAATTTTTGGTTTATTAGGTCCATTAGATTTTTAAACGAAAATCCTTTTAAGGATCAAATGAACCAAAAATACAAAAATTTAGACACGCATTGAATCAAAAAATGAAAGTTCAAGGATTCAATGGACTAAAAAATAAAAGTTTAAAAATATGAGGAAGTCAAATGGACCAAAATCGTATAATTTAAATAGATTTAATTTTAATATTTTATAAACATAAATGAATGATCTATGTTAATTAATTTATAATATGGATATGTTAGCTTTATCAGATTATGTAAAGACTTGAAATGGGTAACATAATGTAAACAATCTTTGTTGATCAAAATCTCAAAATGCCACACAAATTTCCAACTGTGGCAGTTTTTAATTAGTTTCCTTCTCATTTTTTATTAAATTCAACTTGAATTTAGCCTTTTAATTTTGGTCCAAAACTACAACTAAAGTAAATTGAAGTTCTGGCTTTAGCTTGTCTAAGGCTGCTTAATTAAAGGTTAAGTATGTTTAAGAAGGAAATTAATTAAATAGAGCAAAATACTTGGCTATGACCGACCATAATTGCAATTTGTATTAAATTTTATAAAATTTTACTTTTGCTTTGCTGATGTGAATCTTAAAGAAGCATCCGACCTACATGCCACATGAGGTTTCACATCTTCTTGTAAAGCTGTCAAATGGGATTCAATTCAGACAAAAAATGTTGTAAACATGCAGATTGATTTTTCTTTTTATGTGAATGAGATGCTATTGAGATGATAATTTTAATTTTTAAGTTAATCGGAAAAAAAAGTTTAATTTTTGTGTTTTTAGTAATTTGAGCATCATTTTTAAAAGGGTCAATATTATAACACCGGTTTTACACATTTTCTTGATTTAATTACGCTTTTTAAAATTTATTATAAAGTTACACCAATTTTCATTTTTCTTAAATCTATACACGGTAACATGATATTATTCATTGGTTAAAGATGATCTCTACTTCAGATAATTAATAAAGACAATTTAATAAATGTATATACAAATCAAAACACATTTATTAATGTGTTAATATATGTGAAATTGCCAAATGCGACAAATTTTATGGACCGGAAGGAGTAATTTGTAAACATTTTTATTAAGTTAATCCTACATTGAAACTTATTTATATTTATGACTATTATTTTTATTTGTTTATTACTTATATTCTTTTAATAAATTAATGGGGACAAAAATGGAAAATTAGCAATTAATACTCTCTTGATATTATAAAGTGATAAATATTATGGACCAAAAATATTTTTCAAATGTGACAAATAATATGAATCGGAGGGAGCAATGTTTTTTTTAACTGAGGTAGATGAAAAAAAAGGAGACTATATAGAAAATAAAAGAAGCTATCAGAAAATTAAATGTCATTTGCATATTTATCAAAGCTTTTTCCATTCTTTTATTAACCGATTTATGTATAGGATTCCATTCACCCCACGGTTGGGAACTAATGATCGGCTCTGTCTACAAAGATTTTGGGTTTGCTAATAACGATCAAATTATATCTGGCCTTATTTCCACTTTTCCAGTCATTCTCGATACAATTTTCAAATATTGGATTTTTCGTTATTTAAATCGTGTATCTCCGTCACTTGTAGTGATTTATCATTCAATGAATGACTGAAAAATGATCCATGAATCCAATTAGAATGTTTGTTATTTTGTACATAAGTAAAACATTCAAAATTTTATTATCAAACAAAAGAGCAGTTCAATTTCTTTTGCCCAGTTGTGCGATTCTGAATTGCCGATCTTCAAATATGATGGTATGCAGTTTCATTAATGGAATTTTAGAGACACCGAATATCATCGCAAATTCTCTAACACAAAGAAATATTACATTTTCCAAAATTAATCATTTTTAGTACTCCTTGGATTTGGAGAGTATCGCCTTCATAAATAAATTTATTTCAGCCTGGACTAATTGTCTAGTTCATTGCTTCCCTACAAGCTGGGAATTTTGATATTCCCGGACCTCAAATATACATATAGCAAAAAAAATTGAGGAAATTACACTATTTATATGAAGAATTACAAAATTACCCGTTGATGTTTTTCATTTATAAAAATATCGAGTTAATTTAAAAATATTTACAAAAGTATCAAAAAAATAAAAAACTACTTACAAAAATATAATGTATATTTTTGGTATAATGTCAGTATACTAAAAGTATATCAACCTTATACCAAGAGTATACACATCAAATTATACTGAAATTTCATTAAATATTAAATAAAAACTATATCAACATTACACCACATCGTATATACTAAACATTAAACTGACAATATATTAAAATTTACCAAGAGTATACATATCAGAACATACCAAAATTTTATTAGTATTTAATAAACATAATAGCACCATTATACTACATCGTATACTAAAAATTAAACTAATAACATACTAAAATTATACTAACAGTATACAAATTCTCTGGTTCACTACCAACTATAGTAAAAATATATATAAAAAAGTATATATATTATCAAATAGAAAATATATATTAATTTTTTTTATTGATATACTGAAAATATACTGAAATTATACCAATATTAAATCAAATGTTATTTTCAAATTCTCTGGTTCATAAATTGTAACATATCGACATTATACCAACATTATATACCGTATTTTTGTAAATAATTTTTTTTTGGTATTTTATGTCAACTCGGTATTTTTGTAAATGAAAAAGTCAACAGATATTTTTATAAATGTTTTCAAAATTTTAAGTATTTTTATAGAAATTCCTAAAAGATTTTGAATAGACGTTGAGATTAGCTTTATTATATCTCTATTAATTTTAAAACTCAAACCATTAGTTAAAATATCAATTTAAATTAATTGATAGATACACTTCAATTTAATTATATAAAGGCCAAATAACAAAAAAAAGGCCAATCCTTAATAAAAGTTTCATAAAAGTCCAAAACTTTCATGAAAGTTTGACAAAAGTCCAAACCTTTCAATTTTATCCAATTTGTCCTAAAATGCACGATTTCCTTTCAATTTTGTCCAGCTACACAATTTTACTTATGTGGCACCAATGTGTAGCATTATCACATGAGCGCCACGTAGGCACCACATGAATAAAACTACATAATTGGATAAAATTGAAACGAAATCATGAGTTTCAGGACAAATTGGATAAAATTGAAAGGTTTGGACTTTTGTGAAACTTCCATGAAAAGTTTGACCTTTTCTTATCATTTGGCCTTATAAAATATTCCCCTTAAAATAAAATATTATAGTTATTTCTTCTTGAACTTGTAGTATATTACTATCACTAGAGTTTTTCATTGGCAGGGTTTTCGCCCGAACTTTTTAGTGTAGGACTCTACGCACACTTGAATTGAGTTTGGATATTTTTTTCCAGATTGTATTCAAACTTGAGTCTATATAGATGCAATTTTTATGCGGAATCAGACTTATATTTTTTTAAAAAAAATGTTACAAAGACTCAAAAAAGTATAACCCGAAACCGCATAGATTTAGCTCATGGGTCAGATTTTGATAAAAAGGCTCATGCTGAATTTATAAGGGCTTTTTACTCAAATAACCAATATTCGGGTTTGATTTACTTTTATACTGACCTATGTTTGACATTTCAAAACTACCATACAAGGAATAATTTATTACTTTTATACCATTCATATAAATAGAACCCTTATAACACAAACCCTCATAATTACAATTATTTTCTCTCTATTTAGATTTCTCTCTCATTTCTCTCTTAACTCTTTTCACACAATTCTCAGATCTGCGCACTGTTCCGCCTCCGCCATTCCATCTCCGTCGTTCGACCTCTATTGTTTCGCCTTTGTCTCGCCGCCATCTTTCTTTTATCTTTTTGATTTTAGATCTGAATTTTTTTGTTCTTTTTTATTTCATTTTCAAATCTGTAATTTGTTTATTTTTTACTGTTTTTCATCATTTAACATGTATAAAGAGTATCTTTAAAGAATCTAATACTCATTTCATGTTATGTAGAATAATTTTATGATTTTATGAAATAAATTTCTGTTAGTTCTGGATTTTTTTGTGTTTTGTTGTATTTATGCGTTTTTTATTCTGTAGAATGATTTATTGATGATGATTGATTGCTGAATTATTGTAATGTTATATTGTTGTTGATTTTATGTTGACTTTATATTGATATTATGTTGATATCAACAGTTTTTTTTTATTTTAACATTACAAATAAAATAATGTTGTATGTGAAATAAACTAAAAAAATTAAATTAAATTAAACTGAGACTAGATAATGATATGGTAGTATCGCGGAAAAAGACAAATAATGATGTTGAATTATTGTAACGTTACAGTATTTATATTGTGTTGATTTTCTATTGATATTTTGTTGATTTTAGCATTGGTGAAAAAGATAATAATGATGTTAAATTATTATAATGTTACAATGTTGATCTTATATTGATATTATGTTAATATTCAGTTAATTTTAACGTTAACAAAAAAGAACACATTATATGTGAAATAAAATAAAAAAATTGAATTAATTGAAAACATGTTGAAAAAAAATTATTGTAAAAAAGATTGAAAAAAGTTTTGTGAACGGGTTAAGAGTGAAAGTTTTCCCAATATACCACACACACGCGCCATACGGTCAGTCGGCCTGGTCTAATTTGGGTGGTTCGGTTGGAACACTCTTGTCAACAGTTTTATTTTTTAAATAAAACATATGTTCTCCTCCACTATTTTTTAAAGGCCTAATTACTTAAAAACCACCCACCTTGTAATTTTTTTTCATTTATACCACGACCTAGGAAAATTTTCATTTGTACCCTATTTTTGATTTTTATGTTTCGTTTGTACCCCAAGAGTAAGTTTTTTGATAATTTAATTAATTTAAAGATGAAAATATTAAAAACAAGATAGATAAATGATTATCATTAACATTTTATTAGAATGTAGGTTAAAAATGAAGAACTAATTTAAACTTTTTTTCAAAAAAAATAGGTCAATTCAACTCATTAGGGTAGAGATGAAACATAAAAATCAAAAATAGGGTACAATTGAAAATTTTCCTAGGTCATGGTATAAATGAAAAAAAATTACAAGGTGGGTGGTTTTTAAATAATTAAGCCTTTTTTAAAACGTTTTAATTATATTATATTTGTAAAATATTTTTTGGTTTTAATGCTTGCATAACCTCTATTTCTTTCTCCCTATATAAACCTATTCCGTTTTTATTTTGAGATACATAGAATCATACAAATCAAAACGAGCAATACATAAAGTGTTTTAGAGTTATTATTGCAGTATGGTGATAATAGTATTCCAGCCGTTTTATCCTAAAGACGATGCAGTTGATAATCAGTTTTGCACCACCGAGCTGTGTTGCGAAACGTCTAAAAAAGTGACGTAGTCCATGGCTCAGTCTCATCGAATTCCAGTGTATTTTCAGCAATTGGAATAACAGTAACTTAGTTCATGAAAAGTAAAATCTTGAAATTTAATGAAAAGAGAAAAGAAGAACGAAATTATAAGACAAAATCTATTCATTTTCTAAAGAGTTAATTCCTAAAAAAATCACGAACTTTACACCAAGTTTCATTTTAATCATGACCTTTAAAAGTTGCCATTTAAAGGCACGAACTTTCATTTTGTTTCAAATCTATCATTTCAGTGTATTTTTGTTGACTAAATTCTTCAATAAACCATTAATGAAAGACCCAAATTATAAATCGACATTAAATCTTATTATCTTTTAGTTAGAGTATATAGGATTAGGAATTTTTGGTTTGATAAAATACACCGAATTTTACTTTGGCGATAGATTTGAAACAAAATGAAAGTTCGTGCTTTTAAATGACAACTTTTAAAGTTCATGATTAAAATGAAACTTCGTGTAAAGTTCGTGATTATTTTAGGAATTAACCCTTTTCTAAAAGAAAAAGTAATAAAAGCATAAATCACAAAAAGTGAGAGGAAAACAAAAATTTAAAAGAAAAAAGTATACAAATTAACCCTGAATTAAATTATAAAGTTCATGTTTTTGGTCAGTTATTTTTCTCAAGGACATGCAAATAACTGAAATTCCTTTTTATTTCTTTGCCATCATAGCCGTTAAGTTCAATACTCCATTAGATCGGGTCAAACACATCATACTTCCTGAATTTTCAAAATGTTTTTAATAAGAAAACGAAACTATAATTTATCTATTTAAGGTCATTAAATTTTAAATTTTATTTTAAAAACTGTTTCCAATCTAATTTTGGTGTTTTAGCAGTCCATATTAAAATAATTAAATAATATTTATTACATCAACAATTCATTTATACTCCAGGTGACGAAGCCAGACCACAAGGCAGATGCAATTTAATTAAAAATTTAAAATATTAAACCATAAAACATATACACCAAAAAATTAAAGTTATAAAATTGTTTTTTTTTTGATAAAATTGTTAAATATAAAGTACAACAAAAATTGAAAAACATTGACAGCAAAAGATTAAAAAATTATTGCTTTCTAAAAAGAGGCAATTGTGTCCTGTAAGTCTTCATCTTTTGAAACCATTGTAAAATATTAGATGATCGTTAAATATATAATGTAAGTTTCACTTAATTTTTGAACTGAATACATATAATAAGTTTTTATCTATTGTCATTATATATGGAGAGCGTACAGAGAGGGAAAAGATAAACCAAATTCAATTAAATGACAGACACAATAGCAATAAAGAAAATCAGATTTGTGTCATTAAAATTGTTTCATCTGTTGGGTTTTCTAGGTTCACAACACAGCGGAATTTTAAAAATTTATCTAAAACCTAAACAAAGATCCATGTAATTCGAATAAATAGATTAACAACAGAATTAATACTTACTTGTATGTCGAATTCAACAGCAATGTAGGAAGGAAGGAGGTGGTTCGCTTTGGTGATACCTGGTCTCGAATCAGAAACGCCTCCAAAAGAATACGTCCTCTACGAGTATCCACACGAACAGACCTTAGCCAAAACTAGTGCTTGTGTGCTAGCACTATTGTTTCACAAGCAATTTCGAATTTTAGTGATTTAGTGAATAATGAATTTCGTGATTCTCAAAATTATTCCTTAATGTGTATTTATAGTCAAACAACAACATTAGGGTTTGAGACAAATCCGTATTTTAATCTCATTGTAACTCTTATAAGTTTATGTTTATCAAAAATTCCTTTTTGATAATCATCCATATATATTAATTATTATAATTATTATCTTCAAAAATAATAAATTAAAGAAAACAATTATCCTTAAATTTCGAATTAATATATATATATATATATATATATATATATATATATATATATATATATATATATATATACATATATATCATTTAATCACATTGGGCTTGTACAACCCATAACTGTTTTGGGCCTGTTCTTAGTGTGCGATCCTGTAGGTTCATATAACGTTGGCAGTAGGCCCGAAATCCCTATTTCGGCCCACAAGTCATAAGTGGCCTCTAGCAAGACATTATGACTACCCAAGTTATACGAATATCGACAATCCGATTTAACCATTTATAATAATATTTTAATCCCTTTGTCTCTCGATATCCAGATTGAATATAACGCATAGTCATGTCATCCTTATAATATTCAATCATTAGTTTCCTGATTCTAAGTATACTGAAAATGATAACTCTTTATCAATCCATTTAGCATGGCCATGCATTTCCTTCAGTCTATCTTCTTCAAGGGGCCCATAGATATCTTACTCAAATAAATGAGGGGCAAATTCCTTCTCAGTCACTCACATTTCTCACATAGTTACTTTCATATCCAATGACAATCTATTCCATTATCCTGTTAAAGATAATGTAAGACTGTATCAAAATATGGTATATAATTCTTTTATAAAGTCTAAGGGTTCTACTATCAAGTCACATACTTGATGACCTTATAAAAATTTAACCATTCAAGTATTTTAATCATTAATATAGAATGATAAAAACTTCCACTCAATAAATAACAAAATGATAAAGTTAAAACATGGTCAAACATGATTGATTTAGTGCATATCACTAACATTATCTTCTACCAAAGGTCATAGAGACTACTTAATCTAAATTTATATATTCAAAGGATCAAATAACTACAAATCAAACACCTTATCATATAATCCTAAACTAAAATTGCAAGAATTACAAACATTATCAAAAAATATAAATTGAACATTCAAACGCATAAGAAATTGAAATTATATATTGTTATGAGAAAATAGAAATCATAAAATAATTATACTAAAAAATAAAACTGAAATAATTAAATATAATCACATAAATTATCAAATAAACAAACAAAAATCTTTCATAAAATATAAAGCATGAATAAATAAAAAAATTGAAATATAAAAATAATCAAAGTAAATATGGCAAAGTGGCACTTCTATGTTTTTTTTTCTTTTACTAATTCAATAATGTTCCACTTTAACTTTAATTGTGTTCTAATTGATTAACCTCTAACTTATAACAATAAAACTGTCACGATCCAATTTCATGGATCGTGACCGGCGCTAGGGTATGGGTATTGTAATATCCCGTGTTTTTCCGTCATGGGTTCGTTGTATTTCCGACTTAGTTTTGGATTGTTAATGGTGGACTTAGCAAGTGTGACACTTTGTTTTGGGTTTGAGTTGTATCTTGTATGTGTCGCATGTGTCGTGTGAGTTTTCGATGGCGATTTGATTTGTATTCGGTTTATAATCGATGATGTAATCGTGCACCTTCTGAATTTGACATGTTTTGAGAAACCATTCATATCTCCAAATTGCACCATTGGATCTGGCTCATTTTTGGATATGCTGTGCACGAGAAAAAGTTGACTGTTGGATCAAAATTTGAGGCGCGTTGGATGGCGTGATGGGCCATCGCGCCTCGCAACGCGCTCCATGCTGTTTGTGCGCCAAGGGAAGGCACGATAAGATGAACGCGCCTCGCATCGCGCCTTCCATCGCGCCTGAGCTGTAATTTCTTGTCAGGGTCTATAAATAGACTCCATAACTCGACCAAACTCTTTCTGATACTTTTTCTAAAAACCCTAGCCAACTTTCACGGACAAAAACTCTCAGAAACATTACAACATTCATCCCATTCACTTGATTTCGGCTTTCGGTAAGAAATCCTTATGTTCCGTTTATTCTATCTCATTCGAAGCTCGTTATTTTCAGTCATGTCTTGTTATTCTATGTTCCAGGTGCATGGTAGGGCTGTAACTCACCTTCTATTGCTAACCAAATTTGTTCATGTCCCTTAGAGTGAAAATCACGTGTTATTCGTTCTTGGTACGTGGTAATTCTTTCGTTTTAATGTTGTGATTGATTGTTGATTCTTATGGTGATTATGTACTATTATGGGCATGATAATTCTGGAAATAAATGATTGAGTTGATGTTATATGATAATAATGTTTGATTATGCAAGTTTGCTAATTGTTGATTAGTAGTATGATTAATCTGATTCATGTACTCTTTGAGGATGATGTTGTTTACTGTTTTGGGTTTTATGGTGGCTGAATATTTCATGTCTTAGGGCTGAGAAGTGTTTGGGTTTATAACTTGAATCGAGTTGGTGAATTCATAGATTGACATGTTTGTAATGGCTACTGTTTGACTTGTATTAGGGCTGTAATTACATGTTCAGAATGATGTGATATGTTTAGAACAATGTTATAGTAATTGGCATTATTTGAAAAATTATGTGTGATATCTTGGGCATAATTAACTTTAAATGCTTTGGATTAGGATGTTGGTCGTTTGATGTTATAATTACTGCCATCGATGCCTTATGGGCTGTTTATGATGATTTTGGCATGCTAATATTGTTTATGGATTGGAGCTAGCGGTTTAGACTTGTGTGAGTGCAAGTCTCGAATTTGACGAATTATTGAATTATGCTTAATTTGATTGTTTAAGTTATCCATGAGCTGTTTAATACTTGTTGGGCACTTAGTGTTCCATCTTGGCTAAAGTTACGTTTCGACTTTATGACGTTTTCTTAAACTTAATTTAGTAAGTTTTGTCAGTAACTAAAGGTTACTTTTGTTTATGGATATTGAGTTCCGCTTGTAATTATTATTTTATCAAATCATATCTTAGAATTATAACTATGGTTTATATTTTGATAAAATGGTTGGGTCGGGTTGCACTTGGGTCACCTGACATGTGAGGTTAGCTTGGTAGTTATCGGTAACTCGGCTAACCTACTATTTGGAAATTACTTGTATTATTATTTAATAATCGTTTTAAATAATATTTTATGAAATGAATTTTAAGCGGGAACTCAATAGACTTGACTTGTTTATGTTTTGTTAATTATCTGAGTATTATGTTTACTCTGAATTGCTTTACCTTGACTTGTTGTTTGTACCAGTCCTATGTGGTGTCTAGTACTCTCTAGAGTTAGGGTCGTTTTAATAATTATTTATTTGTGTTTAGACTCGTCGATTGTTCGTGCTTTTGAGGCGAACCGAGTCTAGGTTGCTTGCCAGGAGTTTTCACGTGGATTAGCGAGCAGTGAGTTTGTACTTACTATTTACCGCTTTATTAAGTAAATTGTTATTTTAATACCTATATATATTGTATACGTACAATTGCGAACTGTTTTTCTATTATGGCTCTTAGTTGGAACATGCTACCTTATGGGCATCATTAGGACTACGTGCGCACCAGTATTGATCTAGATAAGGTATGTGATATGTGGTGGTAACTCGGTGACTCTCGGGACCAGTAGAATAACTCGGTGTAGCTCAGCTCTCGAAACCAGGCCTATCGAATTATTGTTATATTTAGTATTATGGATTAGGGTTCCAACTATTATACGTAATGTTTATATTAAATGTTTTAAAACGGTTTTAAAGGTTTTCCACTTGATAAATGTAAATAGTGGTATGAACTCATCTCGGTATATCTGACCCCGTTGTTTTCTCAATTTTTCTAGGGTTATGATTTGAGCGAGTCAGCTGCTCTCCGATTCTTTATTTCCTCGGAGATTTTACTTTCGTTAATAAAGTTATTAAACTGATTTTATTCTCAAACCGCAGTAGTAATTATAAGTCTTATATGTCTAATACTTGTTATAAACTTATTCAATGGATTATTGCTGTTTTGGCATTCTTTTAGTAACTTGGGTTGATATGAATTTCTGCCATGTTTAAGACTCAGAGTTGGCTGAGCACTTTATAATAAATGTTGTATATTATGAACTGCTAGAACTAGGTTGAAGTGTCGGTTGCCCCCGAGCATTGGTTTTCTTGCAGGTTTATGTATTTGTTGGTTATCCGTAAGGCTAGCTACGGGTTTTGGTACAACCATACCCATACCCTAGCGCCGGTCGCGATTCATGGAAATGGGTCGTGACAAACTTGGTATCAGACTTATGCATGTTATGTGTTTATTAGTTTGGCACCTCTTCATTGGGGCATTAAAAAATGACCGTTGAGGATTTCAACGGTTATGAAGGTCGCGCCCGCGATGACTCTGAGTCGCGCACACGACTTATGAAGAGAAACTAAGGGTTTCTCAAACCACTAGGTAGCGCCCGTGAAAGGCTGAAGTAGCGCCCGCTACTAGTGAGTCGCTCTCGCAACAGACTGAAGGTAGCGGGTGCGAAAAGCTACTGGAAAAGTCAAATTTCTGATTTTTTGATTCTCGCTAAAAAGCTCCGAATTGGCCCACAATTGTTTTAATAGGTTCCTACAAACTAATAAACAATATTAGAACCTTAAAATTGATTGTTAAAAGTCAAAATTAAAGAGATTAAAATAAGCTTGTAGGAGCTTCTTGATTTTCACACAAAGTGAGATCCTTAAAAGAACCTAACAAATCATGAACAAATGAGTCCTTCTCCGGAAAATCCTTGGAGGACTTGTCAAATACCACATGCATTGACTCCTCAACAAATAAAGTACACTTGTTAAAGACTATAAAAGACTTTCTATTAGATGCATAACCCAAAACACACCTTCATCCGTTTTGGAATCAAATTTTCCAAGGTCATCCTTGGTGTTCATTATGAAACACTTGCATCAAAAAACTCTAAAGGAAGATATCTTGGATTTTCTTCCTATCCAAAGCTTATAAGAAGTTTTGTTCAAAATTGATATTTTAAAAATACGGTTTGAAACATAGCAAGCGGTATTCATAGCTGCGGCCCACAAGTAGTGAGGTAAATCATACTCATTGAGCATAGAACAAGGCATTTCTACCAAAGTGCGATTTTTCTTTTCAACAACCCCATTTTGTTGAGGCGTTCAAGGAGAGGAAAAGTTATGAAAAATACCATTTTCTTCGCAAAACTCTTTAAAGGATTTATTTTGAAATTATGTTCCATGATCGCTTTGAATACTTGAAATAGTTAAATCTTTTTCTTTTTGAACATATTTTGCAAAACTTTTAAAACCGTTAAAAGCTTCATTCTTATGAGCCAAAAATATAACTCAAGTGAATATAGAGTAGCCATCAACAATCATAAATGCATAGTGCATGCCACACAAACTAGCAACTCTCATAGGTCCACTCAAGTTTATGTGAAGCAATTGTAATGGTCTAGAGGTAGAAACAACATTTTTTTATAAAAGAAGACTTGTGTTGTTTTCCCATTTGATAAGGTCCACACACTTTGTCTTTTGAAAAATTTAACTTGGCCAAACCTTTGTCAAGTTCATCCTTACTAACCTCATTTAAGAGGTCTAAGTTAGCATGACCAAGTCGATGGTGCCATGACCAAGACTCATCACTAAGTGATAGTAAACACTTGCCATCTCGGTTTTCAAGCGTATCAAAGTCAATTATGTAAGTGTTTTGCCTTCAATTTCCTTTGAAGATAACCGTGTTATCCATTAGTTTTATAACATAGCAAGCCTTGAAATCGAAGTTGACAATATAGTCCTTGTCAAACAATTGACTTACACTTAGAAGGTTATGTTTTAGACCATTTACAAGCCACACATTTTCTATAGAAAGAGAAGAAGAGTTACCTATCTTGCCTATGCCCATAATGTGACCTTTAGCATCATCACCGAAGGTGACATTTCCTAACTTTTTATGTTCCAATTGGGTGAAGTTGGAGATGTGGCCGGTCATGTACCTAGAACAACCGCTATCAACATATCATTTGTTTTTATTCACCACGATTTCCTTTGGCACCTAGAGAAAACAAACTCAACTTTTAGATAACCAAATCATATTGGGTCGTTGGAAGTTAGAACTGGAATACTCCAAGATAATTAACCTCAATTGAACCTTTCCAACATAACAATCAACATTCTTATGACCATATAACACATTGAAGCCTATGGAACATGTGAGCATAATATGGGTTAGTCTTGGCTCTAGGAGCCTCACATGTATGAGCATAGCAATGTGCATAAGAGTGATCATATGTGTATGCATGAGCATTGTCATGAGAATGAGCATAAGGATATGGATGAACATGATTCTTTTTCATACTTTTCTTCTCCCATTTGTGACTATATTGAGAGGCATGAGTATGTCTAAGGGGGTCTTTGTCCCAACCCATTTTCATGAATCGCAACCGGCGCTAGGGTATGGGTATGGTTGTACCAAAACCCGTAGCTAGCCTTGTGGATAACCAACAAATACATAAACCTGCAAGAAAACCAATGCTCGGGGGCAACTAAGACTTCAGCCTAAATCTAGCAGTTCATAATATACAACATTTATTATAAAGTGCTCAGCCAACTCTGAGTCTTAAACGTGGCAGAAGTATATATTAACCCAAGTTAATAAAAGAATGCCAAAATAGCAATAATCCATTGAATAAATTTATAACAAGTATTGGACATAAGACTTCTATTTACTACTACGGTCTAAGAATAAAATCAGTTTAATAACCTTATTAAAGATAGTAAAACCTCCGAGGAAATAAAGAATCGGAGAGCAGCTGACTCGCTCATATCATAACCCTGGAAAATTTGGGAAAACAACGGGGTCAGATATACTGAGATGAGTTCATACCACTATTTACATTTATCAAGTGGAAAACTTTTAAAACCGTTTTAAAACATTTAATATGAACATTACGTATAATAGTTGGAACCCTAATCCACAATACTAATATAACCATAATCCATTAGGCCTGGTCCCGAGAGCTGAGCTACACCGAGTTACCACCGACCACTCGTAAATTCATAACCAGAGTCCCGAGAGCTGAGCTACACCGAGTTACTCTACTAGTCCCGAGATTTATGTTCACACCGAGTTACCACCACATTTCACATACCTTATCTAGATCAATACTGGTGCGCACGCAGTCCTAATGATGCCCATTAGGTAGCATGTTCCAACTAGAAGCCATAATGATAAAACATTTTGAAATATACGTACAATATATATTTATATATTAAAATAACAATTTACTTAATAAAGCGGTAAATAGTAAGTACAAACTCACTGCTTGCAAATCCACATGAAAACCTAACAAGCAACTAAACATGATCTGACTCCAAAGCACGAGCAGTCGACGGGTCTAAGAAAATATAAATAATAATTAATATCATCCCCTAACTCTAGAGAGTACTGGACACCACATACGACTAGCACAGATATCAATCAAGCCAAAGTACAAACCATCATAACGCCATTATACATATATAGTCAAAATGCCAAAGCATAGACAAACGAGGAGTAATCATACTTACTCGGATTGTCACCAAAGTCATACAACCAGTTACGTCAAATCGAGTTCCCACTTTGAAAACATGATCCGAAAATCCATTTCAGATAACTTTGTTAAATCTATAAACCAAGTTTAAAACCAACATGGTGAGTCAGCCAAGTTACAACAATTACAAGGCATCTTCTCACAAATCGGGCGACCCAAGTCTAACCCGAACCAAAATCCAACCAGAGTAAAACCAGAGTTTAATATTTAGAACATCTTTTGATAAACTATGAAATCCATTTTGAAAACAAGGAACTCAATAAGAACTCAATAACAAAAATATCATAATGCTCATAAGGTTCTCTACAAAAGTCCTCAATGGACAAACATGCTCAAACGGCCAACATAAAATATACAATCACCTTAGCGTGCCCTCTAACATTAAACATGTCCAAGAAAGATTAACAATAATTTATACATCATACTAACATGCTAACAATAATCCAACATTAACCAATAATGTTAAACAACCCAACTAACTTGTTTAAACAATCAAAACATTACATGGCAACAAATTCAACATTTAGCCAAAATCGGCAAAATAAGCTAACCTCAAAACCAGTGTTTTAAAAACCGAACCGGTGGCCGAACCGGTGAGGCCATCGGTTTTCGGTTCAACCGGTTTAACCGGTTCAATGACCGGTTCAACCGGTTTAATAAATTTAAAAAATTGAAAAAATTCCGTTTGACCGGTTTTTGACCGGTCCAATCCGGTTCAACACCCGGTTTTTTACCGGCTCATACCGGTCTAATCCGGTTCAACCCGGTCCAATCCGGTCCAACTATAAGATCCGGTTTTTTGCTTTTTCAGACCAGACCACTGACCGATTCGTGGTTCAACCGGTCCGACCGGCCGGTCCGGTCCGGTTTTTAAAACACTGCTCAAAACAACCAATCCATGACACTTTAATAAATCCAATTCATCTCAAAAGCTTAAACCAATTACATTTTCAGCTTTAAAACCTCTAACCAAAACATACCAATTGATCATGATTATCAAGCCAAATAACAAACAATTTGATATGCTCAAACCAAACTAATCCAACTCTGTCAATTTGATTTTTAATCACCAAACACATGTTAATTCAATTATTTACAGCCCTATAATAAAATCAAACCAAAACAATTTATAGCAATCTAATTCTTTAAACAACAACATCATGGCAATGAAATTATAGACAACCCTAGCATTCCACTTTTATGAAATCCATACAACGCATGAACGAAGCGAATTCAAGAGAGCATAAACGACTACAACAAATGCCCAACAAGTATTGACAATGAATTTGGTGCACTAATAAGAAAATCAAATCAAAACAGTCCATATAATTACATGCCACAACAACTAACATTTAAAATTGAAATCTACCAACAACCATCATACCAACGATTCAAATTAAAAGGGTAAAGGAAGGATTAATTACCTTAGCAATCCAAAAGAGCAAGGAAAACTCAGAAAAAATAGTGGAATAATGGCTACAACAATGAAAAACCAAAGGACCAATGAATACCCAAACAATTCGATTACATAAACCATGAATTGAATGATGGAATGGATGTTATAACACCTACCAAGTGTCTTGAGGCACCAAAATGTGATTGGGAATCGTCTATAAATGTTTAGAAATCAGTTTAGGGTTTGTGGGAACGAGTGGGGGCTGATTTGGTCGAGAAACGAAGTTTTTATAAGTAAACCCGTAATGAACCAGTTCTACGGCCGGTTCTGCCCAGTAGAACCGATTATAGAACCGGTGGACTCACTGCTAATTCAGAAATCAGAGTGGACCGGACCTACTGCCTTTTCTACCCAGTAGGTCCGGTTCACCCGAAAAGGGGTCAAACGACGATCTGAACGGTCAAATGAAAGATAATCCTCTTAGGTACAACATATCCAAAGGGCAGCCCCATCCGACGGTTAAATTGGGAGATATGGACGTTTTACTAGCTACAGAAAGTCAAAGAAGATAAGAATACGGATAGTATTGGTCAAAGAAGGCGATCGTACAAGCTACACGGTTAAAGTTAACACAAAGAGAAGTGCATATAGCAATGGGGAATGTACGAAGGATCACGACTAACAGAACAACATAAAGTTCACAATAGCTTAAGCAAAGCAAGGAAAAGTTGAAGGGAGTAAAGGAAGTATCAGACTCAACTACGTTAAGAAACAACAAATATGATAGACAAGATATAAGTTGAGAAAAGATTGATTGATAAAGAACGAAGTGTCACATACTAGTAGAAAGAAGTAAGTACATCATTAAGGATATAGCCGACACGTTGTCACTATTCACGTGTAAAAGAGACGAGTAGCGACCCGAGGACGATTGAGAATGAAACAGTAAACTTGGAGAATACCGAGTGAGGATTAATCGACGCTAATGAGGAACAGAAGAAAGATTAAGACTAGTTGTACAAGACGTCGGGATTACAATATTAGTGATACGCCTAGAGCCACACTATTTTAGGAAGATAATGAATAGGATAGAAGTGACAATGAGAAGATACTCAACTAGGCAACAAGTATGAAGTTATAGCCGTGCATGGAAAAACTAATAGTTTCAATAAAAGAAAAAGCTACGACTAACGCGTAGCATTGAACGTCAAGAGAAGTATAAGGATAATCTTAAGATCCCAACAAGATTTATGAAAATTCGAGGACGAATTTTTATAAGGGGGGAAGAATGTAATACCCTAAAATATTTAATTAGCTAATTGGACCACGTGTCCAGTTTTGAGTCGCAGAAGTGACGATATCGGAAAGTTTTCCGATAAATAAGTTCTAGCAAGTCGGTTTTAGAAAAGATTATTACGGAGAAAATTTATATTATATTTCAATTCTAAAGTTAGAATTGGAATTAAATGGAAAAATGGCGAGAAAAGTCCAAAATAAGGTATAGGGACCAAAGTGGTAATTTAACCACTTTGTGTCGAAAATAGAAATATTGGATTTTGACGGGAAAGTATTAATATTGAGTTTCGTATTATTTATCGGAGACAATTAATACGTATAAGTCATAATAAAAGAAGTTAACGATTTAGCTATGGACTAAATCGTGCGAAAGAAAAGTTTAAAGGATAAATGATAAGAAACAAAAAGAACAAGGATCAAAGTGAGCTTTTGACCTTAATATATAAGGTTTGAGATATGAATGAAGGAAACAGAAGAAGGATCGAGAGAAAAGGAAATCAATCGCCGATTACGTCGTTTAGCCGCCGTTTCTCTGTTCGACGTCCGATTCAAGCGATTCAAGCGGCAATCTCTTCAGAATCTTGTCCTCTATCAATCATAAGCTTCGTTTCGAGGTAAAGTTCTTGAAATTTGGTGCTAAATTCGAAATAACGGGCTGTTTTGAGTTAGGATCGAGTTTGGATTGGAATTTGACGTTTTTAAAGTTATTATGCCGTTTTTGAAGAAACTGAGATTTGGGTATTGAATGTGGGTGTGTGAAGCACGTCGGAATGGTGGTAATACCCCGGAAATCGACTTACGGGGAGCTGTGCACGTGGTGCACGACCGTGCACCACGGGTGCACGAACGTGTACTAGAAGTACACGAACGTGCACCTAGCAAGGTACACGAACGTGTACCTGAAGTACACGAACGTGTACCTGAAGTACACGAACGTGCACTTTTCATGGTGCATGAACGTGTACTAGAAGTACACGAACGTGTACCCCTGAGGTGCACGAACGTGTACTTGATTACACGAACGTGTACCCACCGAAGGGTACGCCCGTGCACCCTGACTCGCCTCCACACGTATGCAAACTGTAATTGACTTAAGTGTTTGACGTTTTGAGTAATTTGACTCTAAAGGACGGGTTTTGGACCTTGAGAATCATTAATCTCGAGATTAGCTCGACGTGTTAGACAATTTATAATAATGGAAAACGTCAAGGACGTTAAGCAATTCTCAATTATGATAGTATTTGCTAAGTCGTTTATACGACTAAAGTTATTGAATACGTAAATAAGTATAAGATGAAACTAAACCCTAAAACTTAGAAGTATTATATATATAAAAGTATAAGTTTCACGTCTAACTATTAAACGATTTATCAGACGTGTCAGCGAGTAGTGGAGTCAGTAGAAGTGGACGAGCGAGGGCGTACTATCAGATCGATCATATCATTTCTTGGATTGCGGTCACTGTTTTCACGCATCGCATTACATATAGTTGATTGAATGTTATATGTTTTATTAATTTTTATCTACGGGAACTAGTATGCGATCCGAAGAAACTAGCTACCTATTGGGTGTCAATAGGCTGTGTGATCACCAGTATCGAGTCAGTCTAGTATGTTTGCATTGAGAAATGACTTGACACAGCTGGGAGCTGATGATGAATATGAAATTTACGATTGGGTATATGATTTGATACGAGTGAGTACTCGGCTACGGTGTAGTCTGGAGTCCCCGTATCTAGTGGCTGGGCCACCAGCGAGTTGGACTCGCGATTGATATTTACGATTGGGTTGAATGATAATGATTATTCGAGAAATGTGTCGCATGCTAGGATATTAGTTTCATACGGATCAAATACATGTTTATATGTTTTATATTAATATTTTCTTGAGATGCGATGCTATGTTTCTATATTAATACTGTTAGTAAATGTCAACTCACTCAGTATTTCCCCAAATACTGATCCCTCACCTTTGATGTCTTTCAGGTGCTTAGCTTGTGGACTTAGCTAGAGGCCAATTTTGAAGTCCAGAAGTCAGCTGTATATGTTAGTTTCTGACTTCTGTGAATGCTGCAGTAGTGGTCCTGTGTCGAGAGTATAATAGCCTAGTCAGCAGTTCATTTTGATTGTATATATTAACTGTTGTTGTTGTTTTATATGCATTTTGATAGGCTACGTGTTTAGTATATGATCCACGGCCCCAGATGCCGGTAAGATGTTTGAAACACTAACTGATGTATATAGTACCGGGAGGCCAGTTCGTACAGGGTACGGTAATTAGAGCCCGCGAGGTTTTGAAACAGTTAGTGTAAATGTATGATTATATGTTATATATGTATATTTGCTTCCGTTGTTTGATATTGTTTGTTTATATTATATTTGCGAAAAATTAATTGTGATTTTAGGCTTGCTACGGGTTCCGGAGCTACCACTCCCGTTCCCTAGCGCCAGTTGCGGCTCAATATTTTGGGTCGTGACACATATATATTTATATAAATACTATATATAAAAGCACGGGGGGGAGCAAATTTACTAAATAATCTTTTTCAGTTGACTACTAAATAAAGATTTTATAGTCATTAACTAATTAGTTATTTAATTAATTACTATTGCAATTAAAGTCCTAATTAGAATAGGTAGCTAAATTATCTCCAATTTAGTTTTTAATATGTAAAAAATAACTAAATTGTCTCCAAATTAGTAGGAATACCTATCTTTTAGTTTGATTGAACTACAAAATTAAAATACTGTATTTGATCAATATATTACTATTTAAATTTCTATCTTATTATTTTTAAAGATAGAAATTAATAAAATTAAGTTAATTATTTAATTATGATTATTATAAAAGCAAAAGAAGAATAAATTCATTATGGAAAAAAATTTAATAACCGAATATATTATCTTTACTTTTTACAAAAATTCTTAACTAATTTAATATTAATTATAAATAAAAAATTGATATAATTATACTAAATCTACTAATATGTTCATTGACGAGTTACGTTACGAGCCACGTGCATAGCACGTAATGCGAAACTAGTTTTCAATAAAAACATCAAAGTGAAGCTCAGACTTTTTACCCCTCAAACATTATAATTATTTTCTCAAATCCCGTATTAATTTTAAGATTAAAATTTCCTCAAATTCATTTTAACTTGAGGGGTCAAATTCACGCTCTATACAATTCATTATGTAATATTGAACTTGATCTCTCAAGTTGAAATGAACTTGATCTCTCAAGTTGAAATGAACTTGAGAGAATCACGATCTTTAATTTTAAATATAGTTTAACTTAATCAAATTGAAGTTCAACTATTTTTCTAATTAAAACCAGTTAAAGCATCAAACATGACTAAAATTCATTATAAATTCAAAGAAAAAGAGTCATTTATACCTCTAAAGTTTGTTTAAAGAATCAAATGGGCCCCTAACGTCCGAAAAGGATCAAATATGCCCCTAATCTTTTAAAAAGTGAACAATCAGACCCTGATTTTGAGTAAACATGAAACGTTGGGGGGCCTAGTCATCAAAATCGGTGGGCCTGATTGTTTATTTTTTAAAACGTTAAGGGTATATTTGAACCTTTCCAGACGTTAAGGGCATATTTGATTCTCGAGTCAAACCATAGGGACATTAATGATCCTTTTCTATGAATTCAAAGATTTACTTGTCAGGTTATTTATACACAAACAATAACCCAATTTTTAAAGAAGCCGATATGGGCCGAAAAAAACAAGTCCAATACTTTTAGGGTAATCTACACAAATCCCCTAAAAGAGTCTCTTTCTATTGTTTTTACCTCACAAAAATAAAATATGCGGAAATCACTCAAAAAACAAAAACAATTTTCACAAATCCCCCAATACCTCAAATTAAGATAAATTCATAACAAATAAGACAACTATACCCTTGCACATAGATCTACAAATTTCTATTCTCAATCTACTGTTTCACTTTCCCCGACCACAAACCACTGCCACATGTTTCCGGCCACCGACCACCGGCTCTACTGCATCGATTACTTACTCTCTTCCAATTTCCGCCAATAAAAAAGTGCATAGCAAAGCAAACAACAACAATCAAATTTAGAAAAGAAATTATCCATTCAATTTGAAGAAACAACTGCTAAAAATATTTAGAACGCATCTTTCCGGTACCGGCCATAGCAACGAGCGTATCTAGAAAGCTTGCGAGAAGAGACACAAAGTTAAAAATTGAAATGGCGGAAGAATAAGTGAGGAAGAGACTGAGTTCGACGAGTTCGGGCATGATTGGCGAGACCTGAGAAGTGCGGTGCATAATATATGGTGGCGGAGGACCAGTCCGTGAAATTGAGAGCATAGCCATCGTTTTTCTTTTTAGTGACAAGTTGTTGGGGCTTTGGTTTTGAAGTGTGTGTAGAAGTGGGAGAGAAAATGGTTTGAAAGCCATGTGGTGCTGTGTTGCGCGTGAATCAAGGTTGACTAGCAGTGGTAGGTTTAGTTTTCAATGTGTTAAAGCACTTTTCAAAATGTAATTGTTTAAATAAATAATTATTATATCTTTAAATATAGTGAATTTAATCAATTACAAAAATTGACAGTAATAGAATCTTATTTTGGTTAGCCATTTCAGAAAAAGATTTATAAGCTGCAATTTAATTGTATTATCAATAAAAATTATTAGTTCGCTTTACATTCAGTTTATAGTCATTTATATTTGGTCAGTGTAACTTTATGCTTAATTTATTTTATAGTAGGTTACATCTGGTTCACATCAGGTTAATTTTTAATTTTATAGAATATCAAATACATTTCACTTAAAAGAGATATTCAGTTTGTATATTACACTAAATTTCAAAATTCTCGCTATATAAAATGTCAATTTAAGATTGTAAATAGTATCCATATAAATTTTATAGTTTAGTTCATATAGGTTCACATCTGGTTCACATCAGGTTGATTTTCGGTTTTATAGACTGTTAAATATATTTCACTTGAAAAACATATTCACTTTATGATTACACTAAATCTCAAAATTCTCTCTATATAAAATTCCATTTAAGATTGTAAGAGCAGCAAGACAAATTTTATTAAAAATTAAATTAAGATAATTCAGTTTTGATATAGGTTCACATCTAGTTCACATCAGGTTGATTTTCGGTTTTATAGACTGTCAAATATATTGCATTTAAAAGAAATATCCAATTCGCGATTAAACTAAATCTCAAAATTCTCTCTATATAAAATGTCATTTAAGATAAAGAACATCAAGACAAATTTTATTGAAAATTGAATTAAAGTAGTTCAGTTTTGATATAGGTTCACATCCGGTTCACATCAGGTTGATTTTCGGTTCATATTGAGTTCATATTGAGTTCACATTAAATTTACATTCAGTTCACTTATAAATTTAATTTTTTATAGTCTAAATTATCACTAAATTAATTTAATTAGAATAAACAAATTTTAAATTTATAAACAATTTAAATACTGAATACTAATTTAAGTTAAGAATAATTAGGAAATTCAAATAACAATTTTTAAAAAGTTCAAATACTATCGGTGTAATTTAAAATTTATCATAGTTTACAAAAAAAGTTTTCTTTGGATTGACATTAAATTTAAATTAAGTTGACATTATATTTATATTAACTTTATCCTAAATTTACTTAGAGTTTACATTTTATTCATACTCAGTTAATATTTGGTTCACATTCAGTTCATATTTTCACATTGAGTTCACATTAAGTTTAGATTTAGTTCACTTTATGAATTTAATTTTTATAGTCTAAATTATCAATAATTTAATTTAATTAGAATACATAAATTTTAAATGTATAATCAATTTAAACACTCAATACTAGTTTTATTACAACCACGTATCTGACCACGACTACCTCGGGTCCGACCATCAAACTACTATATTTTTCAATTTTAACAAGTGAAATATTTTATTAGTCTTACTCATGTATTAATAAAGAGTGAAAAATATAGATATTTGTATAGTTTTTTATTTTTTTATTTTATTTTACAAATTAATATATTTAATAATTTTAAATTTTCAATATCCTTATATTTTTAAAATTTAAAATTATAATTCATCATTAAGACCCTTAATTAAATTTAAGTGTGATGTGATGATAAAATTAAAAATTTAAGAATCAAATTAATTTTAAAACAACACTTGAGAACCTTTTTACACTTTATACCATTTTGGTATATCTTGTTCCTTTTGTACAGGTGTGCAAGTGTAGAAATGAACAACAGCACCAGTAGAGAAGAAATTGAGCAGTCCCGTTGAAAGCCACAATCAAATTAAACAACTCAAATATTTACTCCATGGGAATCTCCAATGACAGCATGAATAAGAGCAGTTGTAACAAGTATCGATGCAACGAGTTGCACTGGCAGTCCGATGTTCCGGCTATCGGCCACTATAGATCTGATGTTCCGGCAGCCAACCACTGGAGGTCCGACCACCAGTAGTTAACCCGCGATGGTCCGACCACCGAACAGATCAGACCCGACTTAGACCAAATCACTGTACAGAAAATAGAGGAAATTATTGTGAAAAAATTGAAGTTAATGGAGGAAGAACATTACGG
Source organism: Mercurialis annua (assembly GCF_937616625.2). Classification (NCBI taxonomy): domain Eukaryota; kingdom Viridiplantae; phylum Streptophyta; class Magnoliopsida; order Malpighiales; family Euphorbiaceae; genus Mercurialis; species Mercurialis annua. Next base: position 46,668,186 of record NC_065570.1, on the reverse strand, counting down.
AAGAAGGAGAAATAATTTAGTATAATAAATGGAGAAAAATTATAAGGTGTAATAAGAAACACAGTAGGTAATATACATCTAGGGATAAAGTAGGAAGGGTAATTATAAAGGGGTAGGCATAGAAACTTGTTTTAAAAAAAGGGGGATTTTTGATTAATTTTTTTTTTTGAGTTACTAATGTAAAGTTTTGAGTTTTTGGGTTATATGGTGACATTAACTCATACTTTTATGATAGACTTGCTGAAACATTATTTATAGGGAAATTTACACAAATCCCCTAAAAGAATCCATGTCTATTGTTTTTACCTCACAAAATAAAAATATGCAAAAATCACTCAAAAAAAAATAATAATTTTCACAAATCCCCCAATACCCCAAATTAAGATAAATTTATAACAAATAAGATAACTATACCCTTACACATGTCAACACTGGTTCTACAAATTTCTACTCTCAATCTACCGGTTCGGTTTACCCGACAACAGACCACCAACCACTGCCACATCTCTCCGGCCACCGACCACCGGCTGTAAGGCGGCAGTTACTTGTCACTTCCAATTTCCTCCAACAAAGAACTACAAACAAAACAAACAGATAAAATCAAACTTAGAAAAAAAATTGCCACTTCAATTTGAATAAACAACTGATAAAGATATTTAGAACGGATCTTTCCGGTACCGGACATCGCGACAAACGTATCTAGATAGCTTGCGAGAATAGACATGGAGTTAAGAATTGAAATGGCGAAGGGACGAGTAAGAAAGAGATTGAGCTTCGACGAGTGCAGGGCTTTGATCCGGCGGAGACCTGAGAAGTGCGGTGCACAATTGCGGTGGCGGAGAACCAGCTAGTAAAGTTGAGAGCATAGCCATCATTTTTGTTTTTAGTGGCGAGTTGGGATTTTGGTTTTAAAACTTATGTAGGAGTGAAAGAGAAAATGGTTTGAAAGTCATGTGGGTACTGTGTTGCGCGTGAATCAAGGTTGAGTAGTAGTGGTAGGTTCACTTAATTGTAATTGTTTTAAGTAAATTATTATTATCTTTAAATATAATAAATTTAAAAAATTGACAGATATAAAATTTTATTACACTAAATTAGATATATTTAATTTTATTACAGATATAAAAAAAAATGGAAAATATGGTTAGATATGAGTAAGTGGCCAGTGGTGCATATGGTAAGCAATTATAGATTAGCTAATAATATATGAAATTTTATAATTCTAGATAAAGAAAAAAGAACTATTCTATTTTATAGAAATATGACTTAAAAATTTACATTCGGTTTATATTTGGTGATTTCTAATTCACATTGAGTTTAATTTCACTAAAATCTTATATTTTTACCATTAGTTTATTTGTAAAAGTGTAAAATCTTAAAATAAGTTTATTAAAAATTTAGTTCAAATACAATTTACTTAAAAGAGATATTTAATTAATATATTTCACAAAATCTTAAAATTCTCGCAATATAAAATGTCATTTAAGATCATAAAAAGCAGCAAGACATATTTTATGAAAAATTGAATTAAAGTAGTTCAGTTGATATAGGTTTACATAAGGTTCAAATCAGGTTGATTTTCGGTTTTATAGACTGTCAAATACATTTCACTTAAAAGAGATATTCAATTTGTATATTACACCAAATCTCAATATTCTCTCAATATAAAATATCAGTTAAAATTGTAAAGAGCAGTAAGATAAATTTTATTAAAAATTGAATTAAGATAGTCTAGTTGATTTAGGTTCACATTAAGTTCAGATCAGGTTGATTTTCGGTTATATAGACTATCAAATACATTTATCAAAAAAAATTCAATTTGTATATTACACTAAATCTCAAAATTCTCTCAATAGAAAATGTCAGTTAAGATTGTAAAGAGCAGTAAGACAAATTTTATTAAAAATTGAATTAAGATAGTTCAGTTGATACACGTTCAGATCAGGTTCACATACGGTTCAAATCAGGTTGATGTTCGGTTTTATAGACTGTCACATACATTTCACTTAAAAGAGATATTCAATTTGTATATTACACAAAATTTAAAAAATCTCTATATATAAAATGTCATTTAAGATTGTAAAGAGCAACGAGATTTTTTTTATTTAAAATTGAATTAAGTTAGTTCAGTTGATATAGGTTCACATCCGGTTCATATCAGGTTGATTTTTTATTTTAAATTCTGTGAAATATATTTCACTTGAAAGAGATATTCAATTTTATAATTACACTAAATTTCAAAATTCTCTCTATATAAAATGTCATTTAAGATTGTAAAGACCAACAATATATATTTTATTTAAAAATAAATTAAAATAGTTCAGTTAATATAGATTCACATTCGGTTTATATCAGGTTGATTTTCGATTTTATGTTCTATCAAAACTGATTTACATAAATTATTATCTGTTATCAAAATCTAATATGGTAGAATATGTGCTCAAATACTCAAAATCTAAGATACCATTTAAAGTTATGAGAACCTCATTACAAACCAGACATTACATTGAATTGCATTTTTGCACAATTTTATCATATGTTTCTTTTAAAATGTCTAATTTTGAACATATATCAATTGACTGAACAGAACCCAATTCTTTATTCTTCTTATAACAAAACCTAATTCAATTTAAAGTTTTTCTCTTTTTCCTTTCCAAATACTAAACACAAGTATTTTTTAATAAAGTTCAAATAACAATGAAAATTTATGCATCCTTACTCTTCAATTTGATTTAATGCTTCCAATAAATGAAGTTCCATCATAAATCCCATTTCTATGCAAAATAGAAAACATAGAAAATATAGGTAGCCAACGATCAGTGAAATCCACAACACAAACTTTATAACTAAAAGCTCAAAATACACATAATACTCAAAAGATGGTAAAGAGCAGTAAGACAAATTTGATTAAAAATTGAATTAAAATAATTAAGTTGATATATGATCACATCAGGTTCACATCAGGTTGATTTTCGGTTTTATAGTTTACAAATACATTTCACTTAAAAGAGATATTTAATTAATATATTATACTAAATCTCAAAATTCTCTCTATATAAATGTCATTTAAGATTATAAAAAGCACCAAGACAAATTTGATTAAAATATAATTAAAGTACAATTGATATAGGTTCATATCAGGTTCGCATCAGGTTTATTTTCGGTTTTATAAATTATCAAATACATTTAAATTAAAAAAGTTATTCAATTCTATAATAAAAATAAAGCAACCGTAAAGGTTAGTTGAAATAAAAGCTAAAAAATAAAATTAAAAACCATCAAATTCGTATAACCATACAAAAAGAATATCATCACACAAAAAATATCATTGTACTCCATTTAACTAAATCCTTCTCAGGTATTTTATCGAACAGTTTGCATGTCGATTAGTCATCACCTGTTTTATTATAATCTGTTATAATGAAAAATAGAGGTCAAAAGTAAAATAGAAACAAGTCATAATTAGCTCATGCCTCCAAAGCTATCAATAGATTAAGAATTGAATTCTGACATACATCATTATAATGAAATCCCAATACAATCATCATAGAATAATACAAAAAGCTAAATTATATGCCGCAACTACTTAACTAAAACGAAATAACCAATTTTGATTTTATTTTCAGCCGGACTGTACAAACCAGGCATGTTTCTCGTTCTGTCGACTTCAAAGAAATTACAGTTGCTTCTTCAATTTTCTCACTTGCTTCACCATAAGAGTTTTGTTGGTTGCTTTCTCAAAGCACAACATGCTAAAGCCGTTTCAAATCCTGACCACCAATCACTACCCGGAGCATCCGTCACTGTTCCGAAGAAAATAACAGTCTAAAGTTGGAGCCGCCACAGTTTCAATGAAAACAGAAATGGCCATCAAAATAAACCAGTAAAAAAAGTAAAATTGAAAGAGAAGATAGAAAGAGTAAACTAAAAATTTCAATTCAATTAAAAATCATTAACATCAATAAATTATAAGCAAAATTAAATCAATTGCAATTTATTATCACCATGAAAATAATAAAATAAGAGTCTTATTAAACAATCAACGGCGCACCACCATTGTCGGCGACAAAGCACAGCCTACCATTTCCGATCAGACTATAAACCACCGTGGCTGATCAAAAACTAACTTGTTGATTGAGCACCTCCGGCCACCAAGCCATCCATAATCCCTAAATTCTAATTTCTAAGTGAAGGGTAAATAGGTCTCAAATTTAAATGAGGTACACCTTGCAAACAAACTTTAAAAAATGAGGGATTATCGCAAGAAATAAATTCTTGAGTCACTAATGTAAAGAATTCAAAAATTGAGTTATATGGTGTAATTTTCTCATTATTTATACTGGTCCGAATAAGTTAATAATGGGCTGAACTATGCATTAAGTCCTGAAATCATTTTGTAAATTTATTAGAATTTATATAGAATTTATATAATATTTATCTTAATAAGAGATTGTATCTCATTAGACTGTGTTTTTTTGCTAGATTTTTGCTCTGTAAATAGCTAGTTTATCATGTATAAGACACATATATATTTTTAATAAAAACATCAAAGTGAAGCTCCGACTTTTTACCCCTCAATCACTATAATTATTTTTTCAACTCCCGTATTAATTTTAAGATTAAAATTCCCTCAAATTCATTTTAACTTGAGGGGTCAAATTCACGGCTTATACCATTTATTATTTAAATTTATTAAACTTGATCTCTCAAGTTGAAATAAACTTGAGAGAATCACGATCCTTAATTTTAAATATAGTTTAACTTAATCAAACTGAAGTTCAGCTATTTTTCTAATAAAAACCAGTTAAAGCATTAAACATACCTAAAATTCATTATAAATTCACAGATTTACTTGTCAGATTATTTCTACACAAACAATAATCAAAATAAATAACAAAATATTCCATAAAATGGAATTCATTTTTTTAAAGATATAAATATGAAAAGTTATTATAGTTTTTTTTAGACAAAATATCTTAAAAAAATCCTGACCTTTCATCCCTTTTTCAATCCTACCATGACGTTAATTTTATCCTATTTTGTATTTTTTCATTTCAATTGTACCCTAAAGCATATAATTGACCTTTTTTTATTTGCCAAAAATTCTCTAAATTGATCTTTTTTGCATTAGATTAACCTTTTATATTAAATTGACCATTTTTGAAGAATTATTTTGAAATTTTGTCAAATAAATAAAGGTCAATTTAATGCTTCAGGGTACAATTGAAATGAAAAAAAAATGCAAAATAGGATAAAATTGACAAATTTTCAACGTCAGGATAGGATTGAAAAGCGGATAAAAGGTTGAAATTTTTTAAGGCATTAAGCCTTTTTTTATTAAGAAAGGTTATTATAGTTAATAACATTATAAGGGCATATAAATAGAATAAAAATCTAAAAGGAATTTTACACTACTTTATTATTGATAATTTAAAAGTTTATTAAGAGTATAAAGACCACATTACAAAATTAACAAAAGAACATAACTATCTAAGTATTAAGAAGGGTTATTTGTAAAATAAATTCCAACATTTCGCTTTTGTATCAATTTAATTCTAATATTTAAAATGTTATGAAATAAATTTTATTTTTTTATTTTTGTAATTTGTAACCCGAACTATTTTCCAAAAACTTTTTACATACGTGGCAGCCATATTATATATATGTATTGACATATTTAAATCCAACGTTCCAAAAAAATTTCAAAGAAAATCCGAATCTTTCATATTTTTGCATTTTATAGCCAAAAAAGAGATAAAACTGCTGGAAAATTGATTAGAACTACAAATTGTAAAAATAAAAAAGACTGAGATTTATTTCATAATATTTTAAATATTGAAATTAAATCGCTATAAAAGTAAAACATGAAAATTTATTTTACTACTAATATCCCTATTAAAAATAATAAAATTAATTATTTAGTTTATTATGTTGTTAGCCAACTTAGCCCAACTCCAAAAATTGAAAATACAAAGCAAAAATACTTTCAACAACAAATTTGTATTTTTTTGAAAAAACTTCGTCTTCTATTCCGTACATATCTCTCTCAATTTCTCTCTCTATCTGAAATTTCGTTATCATACAGAGCTTCCTTCACTCTCATAACTCTCAATCTTTGATTATTAATCAAACTCTTCTTTTTTTTCTTATTTATTTCAATTCAAATCCAAATCTTATTTATTCCATTTTTCCGTTAAATAAAATCGATCAAAAATCCATTTTTGTTGTCAATCTTGATGAATTCACCTAACTTTCTTGTTTATGGCGGGAACTTCTGTATTGGCGGGAATAAGCTCTTGAATTGATCGTGATCTTGGGCAGTTTTATGCATTTGGGTTTCGGTTTTTGTTTTTGTTTTTCTTAATCTGTAAATAAATTAAAGAATCTGTACTGTTCTTGTTCTTGTACTTGATTTGAATGATCATGGCTAACCCATCTGGCAGCCATCACCAACAGGAAGCAAATCATGCTTCTTCTTCAACTGCCTTTAATGGTAATACTAATATTATTCACAATCCAACTAATGGGCATGGGCATGGGAATCCATTGATGGAGAGCTCTGCTGCAAATTTGAAACATAACCCTGGTATCTCTTCGGATTGGACTATGGATGAGCAATCAATTCTTGAAGATGGGTTGAATCAGTGAGTTTCTTCTTCAATTGGGTTCTTCTTGAATTTCATTTTTGCTGCTTTTTATTCAATTTGGGTACTTTGAATTTTATCTGAATTTTTATTCAATTGGGTACTTTGAGTTGTGCATTTCTAAGTTTGGTACTTTGTGGTTTAAGTGATAAATTTTAGTTTATGTTTGTTGAGGAACTATATTGTATTATAGTTAAGGTTATGAAGTTGCTAACATTTAATAGCTGTCTAGTGTTTGGAACAACTAAGGAAACAACAGAGGCTTGCTATTTTAATGAATTATTGACCTCATCATTAACATACTACTTTAGATCTTTTCTATAGTTTAAACTGCACTTTTATGCAAAAAAACATTTGGCCATGGACTTGTTAGTGAAGTGTTATAATGGCGAGTTTAGGAAACAATTCCACATATAAAAGTCACAACATTTAATTAATTTTGTTTGGAATTTCTTAATGAAGAATTAGTACCAAGATCGACTTACCGTTATTACTTGGACTTTACCAAGCATAGTCTTTGTTATCTGTTATCTAATCCTTTTTATAGAGTTTAGGTATGTTTACGTTGTTCTTTAATATATAACCATATAAAGGGTAGTCTAGATTTTATTAAATCTTTCTTTTTAATTTCAAGGATTTTTCTTATCCTCTTCGATAGTTTACTCTCAGGTGTCCTTTTCCCAGTGATCCTTTTGGAGAAAAAAGTCCCTCCCTCGATGACGAAGATTCGGCTTACTGAAGCTACTCTTAGAACACAAGATGTATTAGTAAAGAATAGGGAACTGAGACTACAACTGCAACAGTATCTAGAATTGAATTGTTAGTTGTGAAGTATTAACCTATGCCTATCCTATGGCTTGGTCTCTTAGACACATAAAATATATTTTTTTTCCTAATTTAATTATGGTAGCCAATTGTTGGGCTTAATTATATATAGTTTTGATCTACTAGAAATTTTAGCCCTGATGCAATATTTACTTATTCTTGTATAATAAATATATGTATTTTATATCTTGAAAATCTTACTAGTTGACTAACCAAACCTTTCCATTCTACTAAGCATTTTAAGCTGATTCCTCAAAGCTTTTTGCATTTTATATTTCGGCTCAGAACTACATGTTTGAATGATTCACCTAATATATTGATTGCTATTGCCATGTTGGTTAACGGGTTAGGAAGTTCTGTTATTTCATGCTGGCTCATTTGTAAAATATCTTATTTCTGTCAAATCAGTAATTACATAGTTTGAATTCATTTAAATCGTGTGATTTTTCTCTATTTCTCTGTAGATATGATGGAGAACCAAACATAATACGGTATGCGAAAATTGCAGTGCAGCTGCAAAATAAGACTGTTAGGGATGTTGCATTGCGCTGCCGATGGATGAGTGTAAGTTTTCTTGTTGTTGTATATTGTTGTAGCTTTTGACCCTATTGAAAATGACTTTTACTTGGGTCTAGGCTTTTAATCCTGAAACATGCTTTTTAGTTGTCAAATCATACGATCTTATTCTTTCTGGGAAGTACCTACATTTGATCTGTTAAGCTAATGCTCAGCTTTTAAAATAAAATAAAAGCTAAGTTAATGCTTAGCTAGAAAATACTGTGTTATTTTTGTCCTTTAATTGTTCTCCTTTCAAAGTTGTATATCAAAATTTAATGTTATTGGTTGAATATTGTTTTTTCTTTTCTTCTATGTGTGTGTTTATTTATGTGAAAATGTACTAAGTAATCCATTTCTGGCAGAAAAAGGAATATAGCAAGAGAAGAAAGGAAGATAATTTAGCTAGGAAAAATAAAGAGAAGAAGGTAAAATTGCTGTCATTTGCAATGTATGTTTCATATAAAGCTTTTGTTCATATGCTGACGTGGTAATTACTAGTTTGATTTGAATTAGTTATTAGTGAACCTTTTGCCAATATGTCAAATATAATCTAAAGACTTGAAAACATACACTCTAATCTGGTATAAAGCCGGAAGTGATATATAGGCCATGTGTGGTTGAGGAAAGGTGGTAATTTTCAGTCTACCAATACTTCATAATGAGAAGGATGTTGGATGAGCCAGTATATGCTAATTACCCTAGTATCTGTTATAAAATATAGTCAGATGTGTCACTTTGTGTCTTCTCATGGTGGATGATCTCGTGTATGCCATACTTTTTTTTATTTTCATTCGATTACAATCCAAAATATATCAAATCAGGTTTCTTGATCTTTCTTTTGTAACTATCTTGGTTTTGGGTTTTTTGACTTTGTTTTATGATATTATTCCTTTGCATGAATTTATAATCATACATTATTGCATGATCACTGAAATGTCTGTTATTTGAATAAAAACAGACATTATTGATAATTGTAGAGTTTATGGGCTACCGGGAAAATATACTAAAGGAAAATTTAGCTAGTTTCCATTTCCATATATGATTTTCCTTGCCTCTGATAGATGTTCATTTATTGTTACCAAAATTCACTTTGAGGCTGCCATTTTGTAAGAAAAAACAAATTTTATCTATGGTGATAGAACCCCAGGTTTCAGTTAGTGTGATATCATCTTGTACCATACTTGAATTCAATCATTTGAAGTGTCTCCACACTTCTGCTGTTCTTGATGTGGATCATAGTCTGAAATTCAATTCCTTAATCTCTCTTTGGGGTTTATTTATTTTGAATTCAATTTAAAGGTTATAAGTAAATTGCGCGTTTAACTGACTTACTTGCTGGTATGCCATTTCATGATATACGTATTTGTGGAATTGCATTTCTTTGGAATGACAATTCTGCTTAAGCTGAGGTCCTCCGTAGACGTAAGATTCGTAAGATTCAACATCGAACCTTATTTGTCGACTGTGGGCAATTTTGAATTTTATGTAACTCTGAATCATGTATAAGATCTGATATGAATGATTAATCTGATAAATTGAGTAGTGTACAGGCCATACATTCAAATATTTTCATATCTGCAGAGAGAAGTGGTAAGTTATGCATATTAAATGTTTACGTTATATTTTCTTACCATTTATACTCGCATACATGCTTTGGAGTGCCTAAGTTTTCATTTAATTTAATTTTCTCTTTTATGTGGGGCTGCATTTAGTAGCACGATTTTTTGCTTTCTTTTACGTTAAACAAACAGGATACTGAGGCTCCCACTTGGAAAGTTTTGATACCTTCTGGTGTACCTAACTTTTAATGTGGGGTCACCTGTGATTCTCAAACAATTAGCCGTTAATAGTTTTATAGGGAGGAAGACCTTTTATGACTCATAATAACCCGTGGCGTCTTTGGATACATGATAGACACAACGTGTAGAACGAGATCTTCATATAAAATGTGATTGTGGGTTCTCAAGTTGATAGCTTCTTAGGAAATATTTTCTGCTTTTGTTTAACAGGAGAGAGTTACTGATTCTTCAGTGAAGGCATCTTCCTTCATGGCTAGGCCGAATGTTCATCCATTTGCAACTCCGCGGGTTCCTATGGATTATGATGATGGCATGTCGTATAAGGGTGAGACTTTTTGCTCCTAAACAAACAATTTCATGATTTTGGAAAGTTCTGCCGAAAACGTTTTCGTTTTAAACAAATGTTTATTGTCTCATTTATATGGGTCTAATTTGTCAGCTGTTGATTGAGTGGTCTACAATGAAAAATACTGAAAACTTAGAAGCTGCTTAGTTTCAGACTAGGCGATATTTTAAGATCGGAAATACATCTGAATTTGTGGTTTAACAAAGTATCCAAAAATAAAATTTTGTTGCTGTGGAGCTAAAGTACTTTCTCCGATTATTACCTCTTATTTTTATTATCGTTGCAACTACTTCTACTTTTTTATGAAATTTCTCAGATAACGAAACTCGTGCTGTTTTGTGATGGTTATATATGCTCGTGGTAAATAACTGTGATTAGATAAGATTTCACTTCAACATGTTATGTAATTATCTGATTCAAACAACACGAAAATAAATGCTCACATGTGTCTTCTAAAAGTCTTTAGAGGTTTATTTTTATGCGGCTTAATGTCTTAAAAAACCCTGACCTTTCATCCCCTTTTCAATCATACCCTGACGTTGCAAATCTGTCAATTTTACCCTATTTTGCATTTTTTCATTTCAATTGTACCCTGAAGCATAAAATCGATCTTTTTTTATTTGGCAAAATTCTCTAAATTGACCCTTTTTGCATTACATTAACTTATTATATTAAATTGACTATTTTAAAAAAAAAAAACTATTGAACTTTTGTCAAATAAATAAAGGTCAATTTTATGCTTTAGGGTACAATTGAAATGAAAAAGTGCAAACTGGGGTAAAATTGACAATTTTTCAACGTCAGGGTAGGATTGAAAAGGGGATGAAAGGTCGGGGTTTTTTAAGGCATTAAGCCTTTTTATGCTGTACAAATTTTAACATCATTAAAACTTAGTGTAGAATTTGATCCTTAATTAATCATTTTGTTTTTACTGTTCGCTTTTCTTTTGACTTGTTGCCTGTACCTGTGAACTAATATTCCAAAATTGTGAAGGCCATATTTGGTTAGTTTGGAGAATAGGAAGCACGCTTATTATATGCTGATATTTGATGTTGATAGTATAGAATGTGCTTACGTTTCCCCTGGATTTTTACGTATATGATTGTGTGCATCCACTTGTAATAGTAGAATTCTTTGCGTCTTAGGCTAGCATGTGATTTTGTTATTGCTTAATGTAGTTTTCATTTTATTAATGTTAGTTTTGCTGGTCTATCATAGCATTTGTATGAAGTCATGCTGAATTTTTACTTTTTGATTTCATAGCCAAGATTGTGATTTTTCTCTTTTAGGAAGGTCTTTCTTCCTATCATTACTGATATAGGAGTTCATGTACCACTCAACCTAACTAAACTTTAATTACACACTAGTTATGCTTTTCTATGATGATTATTTTTATACTTTATCCTGTGGTTAGAGCAAAGGTTAGTTTTTATTGATGATATGACAAATTTGCAGTATTAATCATTCAGCTATATATGGATCTTAAAAAACCGAACGAAATGGATATTTTTTTTGTTTAATTAATAACGAAAAATTGACTTTTCTGTTTGATTCGGTTTTAAAAGTAAAAGAATTTTCGCTCAGTGTTGGTACAAATCGAACCAGACTTAAATAATCAACAGATCTTCTCGAGTTGGATCTGCAGTCCGGTTTGGTTTAAATATTATAAATTTAGTCCGGTTTTAATTTGGTAAAAAAAAAAGAATTTAAATTTTGTTTGGTTCAGTTCGAATTGAATGCTCACCCCTAAAGCCATGTGTTGGTCATGGCAGCATATATGTTTAGATACAATTTTTAATGATGCAATAGTTTTATTTCCTTTTAACTTGAGTGGATCAAAATGAAATAGCATCTCGTTAGGCATTTTTTATTAAAGATCATGAATGAATTTTAGAAGATTCTAAATCAAATATCTGCAGTTATTATCAGATCCATATAGGCAGTTTCTGTTAATGCTGTATAATGAATTCAGCAGAGATGTTTTGGTATTAATCTATGTATTATAATTTATAACTCTTTACTAATATTATGAGGGGAAATAATTTAGCGTCGAGTACTCACCTCATATTAACTTTTGTAAAGTTGGATCTATGAGGATGTTGCTCATATATGTCATGTCATTAATGGGTCTTAAGAGGAGAAGATTTAATTTTTTGTCAGTTCCTGGTGAAATTGGAATCAGCAAACTATTAGATGACGGTTATGCGGCCATAAGTCATAGCTCTTCTGCATCGGTGGTTACTACGTTAGTTATGATGAAGTACATATCTGCTATATTTTATTTAATTTGCATAGTTGCCCCCTTCACCCTTCTGCTGTAGAAATTGTTCTTTGACATTGTTTTGCTGCTTTATTTATAAAAGCCGTGGTTTGCTGCATGTAGACATTGGTGGAGTCACAGGAGAGCTTCTTGAGCAAAATGCAACAGCCTTGAGTCGCATATCGGCCAATCTCTCGACTATGCAGGTGAATACTTGTACCATTCTTGCATATCTGCTTCATGCAATCCATATAGCTGTAAACTGAAGACCTCTTGTTCTTTTCAGCTACAGGAGAATATCGGTCTCTTATGCCAAACTCGTGACAACATTCTGAAGATTATGAACGAGTATGTTGCGAATCTTTATTATACAACTTTATTAGATTTTGATTCATGTTTTTGCACGTCTCTTTACTTTATCAGCCAGTCAGTACACGTTAAATTTGCTGTATTTTGAATGTAACAATTGCTTTACACACTGCTGTTTTAGTTGTTCTTATTTCTTTCACCTTAAAGCAAATATGTATTTAGGAAGAACTAATACGTTCTGCTTGTTATATGCACAGGATGAACGACATGCCAGAATTAATGAAGCAGATGCCGCCACTACCAGTCAAGATAAACGAAGAGCTGGCAAATGCTATCCTGCCACCCCGCCCAAATCGTCCCATGAAATGATCATGATCTCTATCATGATCTTTCTAGTTAGAGACGTAATCCAGGCTTCGATAACGTAGCTAGCTACCTATAGACGAGGAATAACCACCACCGTTACCCTGTTAACGGGTCATTTTACATTAGAATGAAAATGGCCCTAAATTAGGTAATCAATTATGCTGTAAATCATAGTGGTTTTCTTTTGTTTCAAACCTTTCCATAGTTTGAAGAAATGGTTCATGCAATAGAAAATGACTTGGTTTTTAATGTAGAAATCAGGGAATGTGATGTGATAATAATAAGTTATCGTTCTTTTTATTAATCCTTCATCTTGGTTGTTTATTCTTGGGTTAATTCCATAAAAAGTCACGACCTTTACACGAATTTTCATTTTAATCACGACTTTTAAAAATTGCCATATAAAATCACGACCTTTCATTTTTTTTCAAATCTATCACCAAACCAATTTTTGGTGTATTTTTTATGACGTGACCATCATAATCCGGCAAGTTTGAAAAAAAATAAAAGGTAAAATTCACCGGAAAAATAGTCGGTGATAGATTTGAAAAAAAATGAAAGGTCATGGTTTTTATGACAATTTTTAAAAGTCGTGATTAAAATGAAAATTCGTGTAAAGGTCGTGACTTTTTATGCAATTAACCCTTTATTCTTTCTAAACAAATTTCCGTAGCGACGAGTTAACATCAGTGGTGAGTATTTGCTTTAAGTTAATTAAACCGAATGATTTTTTAAAAATTGAATCGAAATAAATTTATAAGGATGTAAAATTATTTAAACTCAACAAAATTGAATCAAATAGTTTTGTTTGGATCTTCTAGTTATTTTTTTTGTCGAAAAGGTAGTATATTAAGGAAAAAAATTCAATATTTTCAAATTGAATCGAATTGAATTTATTGTTTCAGTTAGTACATGGCCTAATGTTCCTTAAAATCTCGACTTTTTAGCCTCTTTTCAATTTCACCGTGACGTTGTAAAATCGCCAATTATATCCAAATCTCACTTTTCACTTTCAATTGTACCAACAAGTACTAAATGGACCTTCTTTTCACTGAAAAAATATTCAAATAAGTCATTCATCTTGAATTGAATTTTTTAGATGGAAAAGAGTTTAAATAAGTCATTTATAAGATTTTTTTATTATTTTTTTCGAATGAAAAAGAATTCAATTTACAAAATTGGGTACAATTGAAATCCAAATGTGTGGATTTGCTTGCAATTGGCGATTTTACAATACCGGAGTGAAATTGAAAATGGACCAAAAGATCGTGGTTTTTTGTGACATTAAACCTTAAAATATTCAGTTTCATTTGGTTTTAATTTACACATCCCCAATTTTTTTTCTTCAGTATTTACATCCCTAATTAATATCATTTTTTTTGAATCAAATTCGCTTTTTATTAGTCAGCCAATAGAGTTAATAAGCTCATTAACCGGGAACGGAACTTCACCGATAGATAAACAATCGCAACCGAAAAACACACCCCATTTACCTGGTTTTATATCCATAAACCTATTGGCCGATTTGAGAACATATAGAGACTAATTGTCTATCTTATAGTTTTGAATTATTATTTTCTTTAAATACTAATAAGAACTGAATAGTATGATTTTACGACCTTAAAATTTATCGTATGTTTAGTTTAAAATTTATAGTTTATTAATTTTGTCTATTATATAAATTTTCAGGATAATTTTATCCACCTTAAAAAATATTTTCGGATCCCCACTAAAATAAGCCCCTTGTTAAACCAAAGCTTTTAAATGGTCCAAGTTACAGGAAATTCCATCTCTCTTCCTATTATGCAACTCTTCTTTGATTTAATTTACCGCAACTATTTCTACATATTGGACATGAAGTCCTTCACAGTAAAAACTCCGAACATGTTTATTTCAAAAATATGAAAATTAAAATAAATTAAAATCACTTTTCCATATTTTTTTATTTACTTTTGTAAAATGAAAAATCTAAGGCCAAAATCATTGTGAGGCTCTTAATTTTCAGTTTTTTTTATTTATCCCATTACTTTCAAACTTTTTTTTATGTAATCCATATATTTAATTTATTTTGAATTTTTAGGATTTTTTGAACAAAAAATACGCAAGACCGTATTTAAATGTCCACCTAAGTCGACAAGTTGGAAAAATGGGTCACAACATCAGACTTAAAAAGGGATTAGATTAACAAAAATGTATTAGTACATGGGCTTATTGAATAGAAAAACTTAAAGAAATGATCAGATAAATAAAATTATGAAAGTATAGGAATCTTTTATCACTTCTTTGGACGTGGCAACTGTAGATCACTTAACGACGACGGAATCACACGCTCACAATTTCATTCCATAAAAAGACCTATTAAATAGAAAAAATAAATAGTAAAAAGACCTATTGAATAACTTTTAAAAATGGACCGGATAAATAAAAAATGAAAAGCATAGGAGCTTTTAGTGGACTAAGACAAAATATAATAACAAAAGTTTCATTACAAAATAATTTTTTTTTTCAAATTTGGTTAGTGTGTTTGGGCATGGCGATAACAGAGGAAGGTTAGACAAATTAGAAAATTAAGAGTGGTTTTGGTTTATATTCAGTAATCATCTTCTTTACTTCATCTAAATGTGACTACCTTTCTCATCGGCTTGGCAGCTAATCCCCAACTCGGTGGTTCATGGTTTATATTATGTTGGAGCAGTTCAAATAAACAAAGAAATATTATGTGATTGTTAAAACAATTTATGTTAATCGGAACGAATCACCAATAAATTTTTTTACTAAGTCGAGAAGT
Source organism: Mercurialis annua (assembly GCF_937616625.2). Lineage (NCBI taxonomy): Eukaryota > Viridiplantae > Streptophyta > Magnoliopsida > Malpighiales > Euphorbiaceae > Mercurialis > Mercurialis annua. Next base: position 46,652,291 of record NC_065570.1, on the reverse strand, counting down.
AGGTAGCTTTCTATTTTGAAATTCAACACAATCTCAATATATTATAGCAACTCCAAAGAATCACTCTATTTCAGATGATCAGGAATAATTTTTTCATTTTAACTGCTTTGAATTCTCAGTAATAAATTAGACAATCCTATCTGGCATTTTTTCTTTGCCTAAGATAGAAATAAAGGATTACTCATTTTTTTCTTTTTTTTACTTAAAAAAAACAGACATCCATTTAAAGATTTAATTTCTGAAAAAATAAAAGTTAAAGGCCTCATGAAGACAAAATTAAAGATGAAGGATCAGACAAATAAAATGTGTATAGTACAAGAACCCAAAAAGGAATTTAGCCATAAAAGAATCATCTAACCATGACGGCCAACAATGTTCAAAACAAGTGTACGTGTGATTTCAATAAAAAAAGCTTTATAAATTGTCCCTTTTAAAATTTAATTTTCTTATTCATCAAAAAATAAATTTAATTTTTTCGTAAACCATGACGCTAATAAGGTCCAAATAAACTGCAAACTGCACAATAATAAATAATTTATTTTAATATTTAATAGTAATGGAAAAATTTACACTTAAATAGATAGATATAGTTATATAATTATTCCAACTCTACACATTTTTATGAAATAAAAATCTTAATTCGACTAGTCCCTGTTTAACAATTTTTTCTTCTTCAATTACAATGTTGATGTTTCCTTAAATTCTAGAGTTAATTAGACTTCTATTCTTCTTCTTTTTCAATCCGAGCCAACATGATTGACCATTTTAACTCTCCAATTTGCTTCATTCTTTTTGGTTATAATAAATCTTTTGGAATTTAATTACAGTACTAAAACAACCTATGATAAACGTGCAACAAAAAATGTAGTTTCTTGTTGTTCAACTATATTTTATGCGTTTAACTTGAACTTTGACTTATTTTATGTGTTTAGAATTTTTGTTTATCAAAATTCGGAATAGTATAAAAGATATATTCTATCTCCGGTTGACGGCTCCGGCCACCACCGATCCAGTTTCATCCGACCCACTTTGATTTTTTTTGATTTTTTTTTGAGAGAAAAGATGAGCTTTATTGATCAAGAAATATAGTTTACAAGCTCATTAACCGGGAAAGGAATTTCACCGTCAAAAAATTTATCTTTACCGAAGAAAACACCCCATTTAAGAAGGGCGTGGGCAACTGATTTTGTTTGATTTAGTTTGATTTAATTACAATCTATTTTTATTAAAATTTTAATCAGTTTATTTTCGGTTTTACATTCAGTTAACTTTCTGTAAATCTTTAGTTAGTTTATTTCAGTTTGTATTTCATTTACTTTTATATTATTAAGAATATTTAATGCCTTAAAAAATCCCGATGTTTTAACCCTTTCTCGATCCTATCCTAACGTTAAAAACTTGTCAATTTTATCGTTTCAATTGTACCCTAATTTTGTAATTTTTGTCGAATTTTTTTACTTAAATGATAAAATCACTCAATTAACTATATTTAAAGATAAAATTAAATTCATTTCTATTTAAAAAAGTACAAATAAATAATTTATTTTTAAAAAGTAACTAAAAATCATAATCAAATTAAAGCTAATTTAAATTCTTAAATAATCTAAATAAATTTTAAACATGTACAATTAATATATGCTATACATGGAGAATGTTTTTGAATTTTTTCCAAATGAAAAAGATGTCAATTTTATCTTTTAGGGTACAATTGAAACGATAAAATGCGAAATAGGATAAAATTGACAAATTTTCAACGTCAGGATAGGATCGAATAGGGGTTATAAGGTCGGGGTTGTTTATGGATCTGGTATGGGTTTAATATACGCACACCAGATACGATTTTCATCACTAATGATTCAAACATACAAACTTTACCTAAGAGATGTTCCCAATTATCTTTAGTAGGATCAGAACGTAAAACTCCAAAGAAAACGTCAAGAACTCCGATGTTTAAGCAAAGGCCATCAATGGATTCATAAATCATTCGTATATACTTCTTCCTTCCCTATAATTTCTAGTTTTATATGTAATATTTATTATGTTCTGATGTTGTTTAGGCTTAGGATGGTTTCTAGGATAAAAACCTACGATTTGAAGCTCTCATCGTCGTGCTTGAAGTCAGCAATGGCGAGTTCGGATCAAAGAGGTCGTATTAATAAGAAAGGGTTCACGTTTGTGCACCTATACATTCAACAAACACTTCCGTAAAACAACCTCTGCTTGTAAATTTCTCTAGTCAGTTTTTAGTTAACCCTCCCACGAAGCCCTCTTTAAACTTTTGTCCAAATCCAAACGATTAGATTAGGAGAGAGAGTCATTTTACCAAATTGTTTCAGTTTTGGGAGATATCTGAACTTGATCCCGAGTAATTCTCAAAAGTGAATCGAAATGATCTTAATATGACCCAAAGTTTTATACTCACCATACCATCTCATATATCCTTTATATAGCATCTGTTTCATTTCAAAAAAAAAAAAAAACATACGGAATTCATTTACGAACAATGACCAAATCCATTTAACGAATTGTAATCACAATTCACCTAGATATCTCAGTTACCGTATAACTTCGATTCCAAAATTTTCCTTATTCCCTATTATGATTAATCCAATTCATATAACTCACATATTTATTATCACAAATACGACACCTATCACGTTGGGATTTCGACAGACCACACATCACATGTTAAAAACATACTTCATGATAGTGTAGGATATGACACCTTAGTTACTTTATTTACATTCTGGTTACTTCAATAAAACCTTAATTAGTTATTTCGTCTTATATTCAATTTGTTTTCTGCAAATTTTAATTAGTTTACTTTTAGTTTAGATATAATCTATTTTCATTAAAATTTTAGTTTGTTTACATCTAGTTTATTTTTGATATAAACATTTACTAGATTTGGTTTACTTTCAATTTCAATTTACTTTGCACTTCATAATTTTTTTTAAATTATCGACATGTTTAACATATTTTAGTCTTATACATAAACTCATATAACTACTTGTCTACAACCAATTTCATTATTTATTAAGGTGTTAATATCTCATTAGTCCTCCACGTGCACTTATATATATTTGCCACATACTATTTTTGCCCATCCACCATCACCACCGGCCATCGCCGACCTCTGCCAACAACTTTCGACCACCTTTGTCGGTCGCCACCGACCATCCTCTAACCCCTAAATCCTAACACCTAATCTGAGACAACAGGTATTTCTAAGAATATCAAAAGTACAAGTGTATTTTGCCAATAATAAAAATCTATGAATATTTTGTAAAAATATTTTTTTAAAAAGATGGCGCTGGTTTTGATTTTCGCTATAGTTAGTTCTTTGCATTTTATTTTATTTTAAATTTCATTATTAGAAATTAAATAATATAAATATTTGTGGGATTAGCCACAAACAAATTTTATACGTAAACATTTATATTCAACTTTTATCAATCAAATATAAATTACAATTTTATCAAAAAAATATAAAATATAAAATAGATGTTTACTAGATAATATACGTACATCTAACTAATAAAATATTTAATTTTTTTTTGAGAAAATATATTTTATTATCTATGGAAATTAGGTAAATAGAAAAAAAATGGCTATAAAAGTGAATACAATATCAAAGACAAGGTATACAGATGTTAAATCATATCAGATACGCAATTGGTGACTGATAACAGAAACAACATCAATTTTTAGAATTAAACTTTTGTTAAAAGAATCCATTTCAATGGTACCAATCAACCTTATAAATTCAACAAAAAAAATTCTGATCAATAATATTTTGCACCAAATAAATTTTTGCCCCTTACTAATTGGTGGTTAAAAATAAGAATTATCAAACTCAAATATTGCTAATATTTTATTTTTATGAATCTTGCTAATAAATATTTTCTTTTGGTCAATAAACCAAAACGAGATATTATATTGATAAAACTCACAACAGCTAACAAAACAAAGTTGCTATTACATGAAAAGGCAAAACAGCTCTAACAAAATTATACTTTAGACTTATTAAATACAAAAAACTTGACTATTAATAACATCTTCCTAGAGAACCAACTCACTTCTATGTACCAATTAAGTGGCTCTCTATAGATATTACAAGGAGCAAGCACATGCTTCCAAACAAGAGCAGAAAAAGCACAATATCAAATAACATATGTTTAACAGTTTCACTATAACTATTACAGAACACGCAATTTGGACTATTAATTGATCCCCATCTGTGAAGTTTCGCTCTGGTATTCAAGCCATTATGAATGGCCATCCAGGTAATGAAGCTATGCGTGGGAATTGTAGGGTGTTTTCAAATAATGTGGTACCAGGGGATTTTGACAAAGTATTCCACACTGCTTTGATAGAAAATTAACATGGTTTTAAAAGAACAGAATCTTCCTCCTCCTGGTTAATAGCAATATTGTTCTGCAGGAATTTCCAAGCTTGAAGAGTGATCTCATCCAAGGCATGAGGAAGGCACCACTGGCCATGTCTGAAAATATCTGAAACTTTAGCACACTTTGAAACATCAGCATCCAAGATGTCAATTACAGGAAACGTTTCTAAGATAGATTTGCCATTAATCCACGGATCAAACCAGAAACTTATATGCTTCCGATTGCCAGTCTTGTAGATAAATAATTCTTTAGCATAGCTTCTGATTTTTACAAGGTTCCTCCAACTCCAAAAAGCATTAAAAGGCTTTGTAATACCCCAGTAACTCGGTTTTTTCAACTTGTTCTGAATCACCCAAAGAGGCCATAAAGAGCTTTTATCATTTAGCAAATTTCAGACCTGCTTTAATACAGAAGCTTTATTCCATAACTCTACATGCTTAATGCCTAAACCCCCTTCCTTCTTCTGGCTACAAACCACATTCCAGGAAATACCCTCATACTTCCTACCAGTAGAGTTACCTCTCCATAAGAAAGACTCGCAGATCTTCTCAATACCTTGGACGACAGCTTTAGGCAAAATAAAAATTTGGCTTCAGTAGGCATGGAGACTCATGAGGACAGAATTAATAAGCTGAAGTCTTCCAGCATAAGACAAAAATTTAAAGTTCCAGGAAGAGATATGATTGGTGATTCTGAGAATAAGGATTTGGCAATCATCCTCAGAGAGCCTTTTAGTAATAAGAGGCAAAACCAAATATATTACAGGAAGTCTTCCTTCATTAAACCCCATCAAATTCCTGATTGATATGGTGAACTAAGGCTTTTTCATGCTCCTAACTGACATAACATCTCCATGACAGAACAGGAAAAGGTCATCAGCAAAACACAGGAGGGTGCAGATTGACAACTTATTTATATATTGTTAACTTATTTATGTTATTTTTTTTATTGATAATCATGATTAATTAATAAGTTTGGTACGAAAAATATTAGGAAAAAAATTAAAGTTAATTTTCTGTATTGCTCTTCCTATAATTTAATTTAGAAGGGTGCAGATTGCCTTTTGCCCTTCAAATAAGTAACAATAACATTTTTTTGTGATACAAAGTGAAATGGGCTTAATACATAGTTTGACCTCTGAACTTGTACCCTTTTACCCATCTAACCCCTAAACTTAACGTCTCACCTATCGAACCTATGAACTTGTTAAATAATCCAATTTGACCCCTGAACTTGATAAATATGCAAATATTGAACCCTTCGTGTCCACCTGTCACTTGAAACGTTCTAGAAGAAATTGTGTACGGAGGGGTTCAATGTTTACGTATTTATCAAGTTCGGGGGTCAAATCGGGTTATTTAACAAGTTCAGGGGTTCAATAGGTGAGACGTTAAGTTTGGAGGTTAGATGGGTAAAAGGGTGCAAGTTCAGGGGTCAAACTATGTATTAAGCCAAGTGAAATGTATGAAATTAGACATGACGACTTGGTGACCAAATGGTCTTAACTTGACCAGGAATAGTTTTGTTGTTTTTTGACTTTGCAAAGAGGAAAAGAAGCCAGATTTAGTTGAAATTATATGCATTATTTTAATTCCATTTACACCATTAATTTTTTATTATAATGATGAAAAAAATAAAAGAGCAGGATGGACGGTTATCTAAATCTTTCTAACCGTCAGCTATTGATGTTTTTGGTTAGAATTGTTTATCAAATTGAATAGAGTTAATTATATATAAAATCCTAATTTTTACACTATTTTTTAAAAATAATATAATTTTTAAAATGTGTCAATCACAAACACCACCAAATTTTAAACATCTTTTAAATCTGGTATGTACAGTTTTATTTTTTTTATTCGAATTTAAATTTAAAATTCTATTTAAATTTGAAAAACGTGACTAAGCTCATATAAATTCAATTGGCTTAGTATCTGAAAAAAATCACGATCTTTTAACCCTTTTTAATTTTACCCAAACGTTGGAAATTGATCAATTTTACCATATTTTGCATTTTTTTTTGTTTGAATAAAATTAAAAAACGTTCTCCATGTCTAGCATATATTAATTGTATATGCTAAAAATGTATTTAGATTTAGTTAAATTAATTAAGAATTTAAATTAGTTTTAATTTGATTATGGTTTTTAGTTAGTTTTTAAAAATAAAAGATTAATTTTTACTATTTTGAATGGAAATAAATTTAATTTTATCTTTAAACTTAGTTAATTAAATGATTTTATCATTTAAATAAAAAAATTGCGAAAAATTAAAAAATTAGGGTATAATTGAAACGAGAAAATGCAAAATAGGGTAAAATTGACCAGTTTTCAACGTCGGGGTAGAATTGAAAGGGGGCTAAAAGATCGGTGTTTTTTGAGGTATTAGGTTTATTAGGAAAGGTTTAAATAAGGAATATTAGATTCCAATTAAACTACAGTTAGGTTTGAATTTGCATATAAAATAATCAATCCTAGTTTAGAATTTGTATATAAAAAGCCACAAAAATAGCTAAACCGCTACCTAAACTTTCGGAAAAAAATGATACACACTAAAAGTTTAGGCTATAGGCAACGGAACAAAAATGTAGTCACCGGTTCGAGAATAAAATAGAGTAATGATTTCTAAAGAAATCCAATCCCAAATAACAAAAATTTCCATTTTTTATTCGTAAATCTGCGGTATTTTGAAGTATGTATCAAAGTATTGTTTTATTTCATAGCACCGCAGTAGACCGAGTAGTCTGTAGACGTCAGACCATAACTGTTATATTTATATCAAAGGGTGTTATACGATGAAATGCATGTATATATTTTTATGAATCTACGCCTTTAAACCGTTTGATTGTTTTGCCAATTGTCTGTGCTTAGAATTGGCTATGTGCTTTTATGGGTTATGTGTTGGACAAGGCAATGCTAGATATGTTATCACACAGTAAGACCTTGGTCCCTAATGTTTATGTATCGATTTTTAAAGGACGTTTTCAACGCCTGCGACTTATTATTTTTACGAAGTTTTCCGAAAACGTTTTACGTGTGTTTACGTTATTTGCAAAAAACATTTACTTGTTTTTAGGCTTTCTACGGGTTTCGGAGCAATCACTCCCGTTCCCAAACGCTGGTCGCGGCTCTCGGTTTTGAGTCGTGACAAAGTTGGTATCAGAGAAATTGTTTAGACTCTTAGGCCATTGCCAATACGTGATATGTGTTGTGTGGTTTGAGTACCTAAGAACTACTGTGGCTATAGCATCCGAGTCATGTATTTGATGAGTTTTCATTTGATTTTAAAACTTTCAACTCTCCTCTTTAGGATGTGAGTCTGTTTATGTGTTAGATAGGATTGTTTGTTGAGATGCGTATGCGTAGATGGTTCTGCTTATGCCTAGATTGTATGCTTGCGTAGACACTCCACTTATGCGTGGAAGTTCCACTTGTGCATATAAGTTTAGTTTGCGCTTAGATGTGAGCGTATATCGAGTTCTAGTTGTCGCGGTTTTTGACAGTAGTATGGTTTGCTTTAGTCAGGATGGCTGATTAAAGGCAAACTAAAGCCCGTGCCGCGATGGCACAAGAAATTTTATGAATCAACCTCAACACTAGCCTTTTCTGAAAAACAATAAGATTTATTAATTTTTTCGGCTGGTTTTAATTTTAATATAAATTTATTTCATATCTAAAAAGATCATACAAATAAAATATTACAACACATATAATAATAAATAAAATTAATAAAATAATTAAATAATTAAATTAGTTATTATATAAATGTTCGATTATTATTAGTTTTACTATAAAATTTAAAAGATAATTTGTTAAAAAGTCTTTACTAATTCAATAATATAGAAACGACAAGAACACTAAATGGATTCCTTTGGCCCAAGTGAGACTTAACTAATTAGCTTTGGGTGTTAAGATCATTCATATTTCATAGTATCAAAATGGTCTTTAATTTTTGGGTGTTAAGGGCGCCCTGCAAATATTTTAATAAACATTATTTTTTGCTGCTTAATATATAGTCTTTTTGAAACTTCTTTTTTTTTAAGCTAGAATATTTTCTTAAGAAATTTTATAATTAGATGGATTGGGGATTCTGGTTAAGTAAAAAATAAAGAAAAAAGATGTTATTTTATAAGCGCTTTTTCTGTCATAATAATAACCATTAATGAGGGAGTGGAAAAAGGAGTTGGTGCAATATGAGAAGTGGATTAAGTTGAAATAGTTAAACCAAACTCTCTTTGTCTCCATATCTAGGCTTATTTTCCTATTAAATTAGTTATATACGCATCATAGATTCATAGGGTTTGACACGGTTTTGTTGGTCTATAAGCATTCAAATGTTACGGTCATATTATTGTGTTGTAGGCACTGGCGTAGCTAGGAAGGGATAAAATATAGATAACTAAGATCACGAGTCATTTGAATGCTTTTAAGAAAATCAACGAGTAATTTATTTATTTATTTAATTTAAATTAAATTAATTATAATTTTAAACTCAATTTTAGTCGGGGTTTAGGATTTTGTACTATGATGTTAAATTAAATAAATTACTTGTTGGTCTATTAGCATTCAAATGTTATGGTCATATTATTGCCGCCAACTGCTTCTCCATGGCGATGCCCGCTGCTCGACGCCGCCGCCGCCGCCGACAAATGCTTCTCCACGGCGCCGCCAACTGCTTCTTCACGGCGCCGCCCGCTACTCCTCCACGCAGCTGTCGTGCCTGCTGCTCCTCCACGTCGCCGCTCGCCATTTCTTCACTTCTCCGCCGCTAGTCGGCCTCCACATCGTCGCCACTTGTCAGATTTGAAATATCAGATCTGATATCTCATATTTGAATTTTTTTTAAAAAATGTATATAATTCGTATTATATACGGATTATATACAATAAAATTGTGTATATATAATCTGATTATATACGAAATTTGTATAGAATAAATATAAAATTGTATATTTATATACAAAATCGAACTTTTATGTACAAAAAGGTAATCATTTTTGTAAATATGTTTCAAAAAATAGTATTGTTTGTAAAATGAACTTTGAAGTATCATTTTTATAAATATTTTCTATTTTTCGGTATTTGTGTAAAAACCCCAATAATTAATCGTTCTTTTTAGTCATTAACTATGTAATTTTTTTATTTTAATAATTTTATTGCACCCTTTCACTAATTGCCACATATATTCTTTCTCTCGTGTCTTTTCTGATTAACCTACTTTATAAATAATAGTCTCGCTTTGCGTGCTACGCACGTGACTCGTAACGTGACTCGTCAATTCATTTATTATTATTTTAAAACAAAATTAAAAAAATCAAATTAATTTTTTTTGTAAATTTACACATAACTAACAAAGATTTGGATAATATTAATTGCGTTGCTAGTGTAGTCAAACTAAAAGATTGATATTCCTATTAATTTGGAAAAGATTAGCTATTTTTTCTATACTCAATTAGTATTCCTCTATCATGATAAAATTTTATTTTAACTAAAACTCTAATTATAATAATTTTTTAGTAATTAATTAAATAACTAATTTGTTAATGACTATAAAAGCGTTATTTAATATAGATTAAAAAGGGTTATTCTGTAAATTTGTCTGTCCCCCCCCATCCGTGCTTTTATATATAGTATAGATATAGATAGATATATTTCTTTGGTCTTAAAATAATTGTTCTTTGTTCTTTAAAAGCTTGTTCATTTCTATTAACTCATAATATTTTAAATATTAATCTTTTATATTGTTATTATCTAAAATCTACTATTTATTTCATTATTTTAAGTAAGTGGATTAGTTATAATATTTAATAAGAATATAATAAAAAAAATGAAAATAATTAATTTGTTAAATTTAGAATATTAATTATAATTTTTTAGAATTTGTATAAAAAAATTGGATAATTATTTTAGGATCACATAAATAATATTTGTTGGAAATTATAAAGTACTCGTGCTTGACAAATTTGAAATTCTAGAGGTGTGCTTCAGCTGAGCTTCTTGACTTTATGTTTCTCCTTTTTGGGGTTTTACCTTTCAAGAAATCAATAGTTTCATTACCCAAAAAAATACATATAATAATCATTTGAAGAGTCTCATCATCTTCCAGATATATATATATATATATATATATATATATATATATATATATATATATATATATATATATATATATATATATAAAACTTCCCTCTCAAAAATCTATATATAGCAGCCAAATCATAATTGCCACCTTTGAATGAAATAGGTTCATTTTTCATCAGCTTTCTGATCAATACGGTTTCATTGATCATACTACAAGAAATATTTACATCTGGGTATTTTCTGTTTAATGATTTGAAGCATTCTGAGATCGGATTATTGAAAAATATTGCTGTTAAAATCAAATTACAAGTTTAAATATCTTCAAGAATTTACAGTCTTGCATTAAAGCTGCTATAAACTGTAGTTACAAGAATTCAGGTGAGTTTATATTGTTTACCACTTTCTCTTTCTATCTCTATGTGTTAAATTTAAATGAACATATGCAAGGTAGAACTATCTTAAGGTTAGGGTAGGCTTCAGTCCGTTCTGACGTCGGAATCTTTTCGAAATAGAAATAGAGCTTGTAGTGAATTTAGGGCTAGAGAGAGGTTAAGTCCGAACAGTCGGGAGGTTAGAAATAAATTAAAAGTTAAGTCCAAACTGAAAAAAATTATGGATCCGCCGTACTGAACATGTGTTTATGTCCTTATTTAACCTCTTAAAACATTCTCAAAGAAAGCAAAATTCTGATTTCTTGGCCTTAAGTTTAGATTTGGTATATTATTAGAAATAAAATAAAAGAAAAAAGAAAAAGAGAGAGTTCTTTACTTGCAAAGAAGTTTATGCTATAACTATTTGAAAACAAAAAGAAAAATCTTTCTGAATTCACATTTAAGCTAAATTTACTTTTTTCTTTATGAAACAAGAATCTAATTAACCCCTTAATTTGCATTTTTGTAGCTCAACAATATGTATATAAACACAACATGCAAATGAAAACATGAACTCTTTTTAGTTAATGGGTTTGGTTGATGTTTAAGAGATTTTTTGATGGGTTTTAGTTTTTGTGGTCATAACTTGTTTGATGGGTTAGGTTTCTGATTAATTTCTGAAAGCATGATTAGTATTGGGTTAGTTATAAATTTACTCAAAAGGGCAATTTTGTCAAATGATTATTTTGTTGACTCTTTTTTTTTTAATTTGTTTGACAGGTTAAGCATGGGGTACAGGCAAAACACAATATGGGTTTTGCTTCTAATTTTCTTGGTCAGCAATTTAGGTTCAAACTTCATTGCAGCTCAAACTGATTTAACCAATAGTTCTGAACCAGGTTAGCTCTCATATATATATATGCATTTTTTGTATGCTACGGTTAAATATTTTTCCCGTTATTCAATTATGGCATTTTTTATAAAATAAATTATCGAATTATAAAAAAATTATAAAATAGTCAACAAATTACCTATTTTTCACAAAACGGGTACCGGTTTGTTAATATGTGGACAAGGTGCATGTAGATGAGTACATGTATTTATTTATTTTCAGAAAAAGCCATTTCTATAATATGACACTAAATTCATACGTCAAATAAATCTAGAAAGAATTTTAGATCAAATAAATTTATAGTAGTAATATTTAATGAATAGAATTGGGTTTATACAAGTTTATAAATGAAATGTTTTGTTTAAATATTTAGTAAATTTAGGCAGAAAAAGCTCAAAAGAATACTGAAGTTGAAAGCAAAGTATAGATGATTACGTATAATTAGTTCCTTGATCCGATGTTTAATCTTTTAAAATGTTTTAAAGTTTAACTTGGAACTTGGTCTGATTTTTTAGGAATAAATTTGGGTGAAACAAGCAACGTGTCACAGTCAGATGATACAGTAAGGGTGGATCCTCTAGATAATTTCAACAAATACAGAGGAGGATATGATATTACCAATAAGCATTATTGGACTGTAATTTTCTATCCCATTATTTTTTACTTCCTTTATTTTTCTATTTATATTATAAGTTTAAAAAATACGGTTATCAAATTATGCACTTTAATAAAACAGTTATCGTCGTTTTATTTATAACATTTGATAATTCAACTAATATTTTTTAATAAATGGAAGATTATTCGTTGTTTCAGGTCGATTTTAATTTTGCTTACATAGTTGTCAATTTATGATCCACTACAGCATGCATGATAACTTCTCATGTAAATAAAAAAATCGATGTTATCATGTAAATAAAAACCGATCTGAAATAAATATATAACGTGACACTTTTTTTTTTACTGCCTCCAATTTTACATTTCCTATCTCTTTTCATCCCTAAAATGTGACAATTTTTTATTTTATTTTGCAGTCAACTGTATTTACAGGAGTGTATGGATATGCAATTGGGTTGCTGTGGCTGTTGGGTGGAGTTGTATATGGAACCATTCTTCTAATTTCTAACCATTGTTGTAATTCAAGGAAACAGAAGCTAACAAAAAGATTACCTTGCCATAGGCAATGTTACCTTTTGCCTATCCTCTTGGCTATTTTATTCACTATCCTCACGATGTAAGTTATCCCCGTTTCAAATTCTAAATTCACGTTCTACGAAAACTTATCGAGTTTTTTATTTTAAACTTTTATTTTTGTCTACGAAAATGCTTTAAAACTCGTAAAAATTGTAATATTTTTGTTAGGATCTCTGACAAGTAAACTACTATGTGCAGAATTGCGACAGGATTAGTTCTCGGAGGGAATCAAAAGTTCCATTCGCGAGCGAAAACAGTGGTGAACATTATTATAGATACAGCAGATGGTGCATCAGGAACAATATATAACACAACTGGAGCAATGAGAGAAATCAGAGATAATTTAGAATCATCTAATGCAACCACGAAACAAGCATCTACCTTCCTAACTTCCACATCGGAACAGCTCGACAGTCAGGCTGATGAAATTCATAGGCAAGCAAGAAAAAACAGGCGATTGATCGATAAGGGTCTCAAGATAGTGTAAGTTTTTGTTTTATTACACAATATATAGAAATAATGTTTAAATGCAAATTAAATTACGAACTTTACAGTGTTTTTCAAATAAAATATGACTTTAAAACTCGGCAAAATTAGTTACCGTTTCATATTTTAGAAAATCTAGTAAATACGCTAACATGGACACAAGAATATGTTTCAGCAGCTATATTAGCGTTTTCTACCGTGGAAATTAAATCGGTGTTTTTATTGTCAAAACATGAAAGTTGATTTGTCAAATTGCAATTACAAAACACATTAAAATTCATGTTTTTTTTTCTTTTGCAATTAACCCTTGATATTACTCATTAGGTCAAAAAAATACTATTTTTTCTCTATATTTTAGAAATTCATTGTTTTCCTCTGATAATTACATATTAGATAACTGAAATCCCTTATAATTGCAAAGGGGATTCAATTACCTTAAATTAAAATGTTAGAGTAAAATAATAGTTTTTCAAAATGCGTTGAGGAACATTAATTTTGAGATAATTTAAAGGGTGATGTTAGTTATCCTAATCTATATCAACTTTTTATTTTTCAATTTGGTCCCTAATTTTAATGATTTGGGAATTCTTGCAGATACATAATAACAACAGTAATAATTTCCTTGAACCTTGTTGCTGTTATTGCTCTTTCAGGTATTTTAATCCTGACATAACTAAAAAATTTCCAGGATTTGAAAAAAATTTATCTGTTAGTCACTAATACAATCTTGAATTTCATATTGTTATAATGCAGTTTGTGGAACTCTGAGGCTACGAAGAGCACTTAATTTGTAAGTAAAGAAAATTTATTAAGGATATAATTGGTAGTCAAGTACATTTCCATGGACTAATTTTGTTTTTCTCCAGGCTTATTGTCCTTTGTTGGATCCTGACTGCTCTATGCTGGCTGTTCTTTGGAGTGTATTTCTTTTTAGGAAAGTAAGTAATTGCTCCACATTTCAAGATTTTGATTAATTTAGTTAAATTCATTTTGGTTAAAATTACTAATTTGGCTGGTTCGGTTAAACTATAAAGTAATTCAGTTAATTTGTTTTTGATTATATCGTTCGGTTCTTAACTGAACCGGCCTTTTTCACTTTTGTATTCAACATCAGTGAACATTTACTAAAAGCTTATTAAAGACTGGTCGGTTTAAATTTGAAGTTCAGTTATTAAAGAGAAAAAAAGTTAATATTATTTTAAATTTAAAAGATATAATTCGATGACAACGACAATTTATTAGGCATAAATTGAAATTTGTGAAATTGATAGGGGTAAAATTGAAAAACTTTTCAGGTTCTCTGGTGATACATGTACAGCTCTAGAAAACTTCCAAAAGGATCCTTACAACAACAGTTTGAGTTCAATCCTTCCTTGTGATGAAATGCTGAAAGCAAAGCCCATTTTGACAGATGTCAGTCAAGGGATATACGACATTGTTAATCAGGTAATTAGATTTAATTAATTACTGATTTTAATTGAAAATTAACAATTGAACCTCACTTATTTTTTATTAGATTTATTTGATATGTTCTTAACTAATTGTGGGGGGAATTAATTGTACAGGTTAATGCAAACATATCAGTAGTACAAGTGTGTAATCCTTTCTCAGGACCTCCAGAGTACATTTACCAGGCTCATAATTGCCCTGAAAATACAATTCAAATAGGAGATGTTCCTAAGGTATTATAGTCTCATCCACTACTACATCTTTTGCTCATGCTTTTTCCATACAATTTCATATAGGATTTTACATTCTGTTCAATCAAACCGAACCAAATTAATATTGCACGGAAACTTATCGAACTCTACATTTCGGCGTTTGGTTTACGTTTTCAAAAACGCTTATGAAACTCTGGAATTTATATATATAATCTACTTCTATAAAAAAAAATATTTGTCATCGATTTATTTCAACAGTTCCATATTGGTGTTCCCTGCAACATAATTTTAAAATTAAACAAAACCAAATAACATAAATTTCATTTGGTTCAGCTTGCACCATAAGTTAACTATCTTTCCTATGAATTAATTGTAAAACAAATAATGAACTTTAGGTGTCTTATAATATCAATAGTACTATTAATTTTTGCAATTTGAAACACAAATTATTAATTTTTTGTAATTTAAAACACAAACTATCAAATTGTTTTTTTATCAATATTTATGATTCAATTATTTGGTTTTTCCATACCATGATATTTCCGTATCGAAACTCACATTCTTTCTTTTTTATTGCTGAAGCTATTGGAGCCACTTGCATGTTCAGATTCCAACAATACAGTATGTAGAAGTAACGGACAATTCATATCGATCAACGACTTCCGAACAGTCGAAGGCTACACAAATTCACTTCAGAATCTGCTAAATGCATATCCAGGTATGGAAAACCTGGTAGAATGCCAATCAGTAAAGGATGCATTTTCTGATATTCTGATAAATCATTGTAAACCATTGAAGAAATATGTTAGGATGACTTGGGGATCCATGTTGTTTCTGTCGTTAAGTATGGTGTTTTTGATTCTGATATGGACACTTCAAGCTCATCATGATCAAGAACGCCATCCGTCCGATAATTCTGTTAAACCGCATTCGCATACTGTGATTGAAATAGATTCTGATGATGTAGAAGTAAAAGGTGGCTCAAAGCAAGGTTTAGTTTAGGAACCGCGGAAAATTCTTACCGAGCCCGAGTCAATACTTTATTTATGGATCCGACCAATCAGAAGTTCTGATTGATTGTTGATGAATGAAATATGGACCGGAGCTAGATAAGAAATTGCCGGAACTGTACATACTCTCCCTGGAAGTTCAATGCGCAAGCAGATTTCCAAGAGGAATTGGAATTATAGGATCAAAATTTAGTTGGATATATGTACTTCAAGGATACAATAAATAGGTATTTTCAGTATGTACATACACAAAAAAATGGCAAAATTGCAGAAAATTATAGAGATTGAGTTTATAAAAAATTTGGCATGGTAAAATACAGGGAGGATACACATTTTTTTATTAGAGGTAATATTAAAGATATACTTCTTTTTTTTATTCTTTTGATTTGGTTTGGTTTCAAAGGCTGGGGATTAAACCCCTTATAGAATGTAAAAAGATTGTTATGAACAATAATACAAAAAGTTCAATTCAGTTCTAATAAATGTTTGTCATTCTCAAGCATTATTATATGGTGATAACGATATGATGATATCTATAAGGGCATTGTTAGATTATTAAAACTAATTAGTTTTAAAAAATTATTAATCTAATTATGAACCATATAAATAATAGATACTTATATGAAAGCATGGTGGAGGTTTTTGAACTAGCGCTCGGTTCGCTTAAGTTTATGACAATTTGGTGATATAGACTAGTGTTTTAAAAATCAAACCAGTGGCTGAACTGATTCATTGAAAATTAATTTTAAAAAAATTAAAATTAGCGACATATTTTAAGTTTTTAAAAATCAAATCTAATTATGAACCATATAAATAACAGATTTTAAGTTTTTAGCGATGAATTTTTCCATCACTAAATTAGCGACATACTTTTTATTCATTGTGTCTTTTTTTCTTGCTTCACTACCGCCGCGTATGCGATATGTTTTATTTATATATGTTCATCGGCCGAGTTCGGGTCAGGCTTTTTTATTTATTATATAAGTTCAGGTCGGAACCGAGTTCGGTTTGAGTTTCATATTTTTTTCTGATTATGACAAAATTACCTAAAATTCTAAAAATATTTACAAAAGTGCCCGTAAACTTTTTTCATTTACAAAATACCAATTGATTTAAAATTATTTACAAAAATACCAAAAAATGAAAATTATATACATAAATGCAATTTGTATAATGTCGGTATATTAAAACCATGAACCAGAAAATTTAAAAATAGTATATGGTTTATTATTGCTATAATTCTAGTATACTTTCGGTATATCGATAATAATTTTTTTGTTATTTTCTAGTTGATAACATGTACATTTTTTATATGTATTCTCACTATAGTTGGTAGTGAACTAGAGAATTTGTATATTGTTGGTGTTAATTTTAGTATATTGTTAGTTTATTTTTTAGTATACGATGTGGTGTAATATTAGTGTAATTTTTATCTAATATTAATAAAATTTAAGTATATTTTGATGTGCATGATCTTCGTATACTATTGGTATAATTTTAGTATATTATTAGTTTAATTTTTAGTATACGATTTGATGTAATTTTGGTAAATTTTTTATTATATATTACTAAAATTTCAATATGTTATGATGTGTATAATGTTTGTATAGTGTTGGTATAAAGTCAGTATACTTTTAGTTTATACACCGTATGTTTGTACTTATTTTTTATTTTTAGGTATTTTTATAAATATTTTTAAATCAATTAGGAATTTTGTAAATGAAAAAAGTCAACATGTATTTTTGTAATTATTTTTATTTTTTTGAGAAATGGTTTAATTTCCTCTATTTTTGACCCAAACTCGTTCCTTACAATCTATATATAAGGATTTGAGTGAATATTTCGGACGTATATGTAGAATTGTATTAAAATGAGAGGCCGAACCCACCCACAAAAATAGCAGGATTTTCCGTGCTCAAACTCGAGCAATACTTGAAACAAAAAGTCACTGCCGGAGGACCGGTCTGGACGAGTACCCAAACCCACAAACAAGTGTAGTTCTATTTCAACCAAAATAATAGTGCATGGACTCAATCCCAACAAATAAAAATATAGGGATTCAAATTCAAAAATATGAAAATGCAGGGACTTAGAAATGGATTATGCCCTTTCTTTCACTTCTCCTTGTTTGATCCAAAATGCTTAAATTGGAACACTATACAGCAGAAGTCTCTTGAGCTGTATCAAACTATCAATCAAATTCTGATATGGAGGAAATGCGAGAAATCATAGAAGAGACGTTGAAGTTCACATTAAATTCTCAAATTAATCAAACCCTAGAATTTGATCTATGTCTTTCAACTGAATTCTGCTCTAATCTTCTCAGAGACGATCCAAACGACTCCGTTTCGCTCCCTCCTACTGGTAATTTCTTTTTTCTCTTTGTTTCCAGTCAAATTTAAGTAAAAAGTTGATAATATGAAAAATAAATTCAAAAACTGAGAATTTTCGCGCTTGAAGAGCTTATAGTATTGCTAGAATTAATTATTTTAAATTAAGAGTGACGTGATTATGCTAGAAATTGAGTTAAACTGTCTTGAATCCTTGCAAATGATTTGTTTAATTTTCAATAGGATTCTGTGATATATCGCAATCAGATATTGCTGCAGGTTCGTTTGAAGGAGTACGCGAATATCCGTTGTTCAAATGTGTAGCTTCTGCACTGTACCAATCTATCATTTCGGGGTCGTTTTGTAAGACATACAATAAGATAGATTTCGTTAGTGAAGATATCTCTTTAAAGCAGAAAGAAGAGCAATGGAGTAAGTCAATTCTTGAAAAAGGAACTGAGCTTATAAATGTAAGTAAATAACAAGGGCAGAATTTGTATCATAGTTATGTCTTCTGTTTTATCTTCTAATTTTTAAGTTTCTTATATGGTTATTGATGATATGATTTCTCAGGTGTTGAACAGTATATTTTGTGAACTTCATGTTCAGGAACCTTACTTCTCATTATTGAAAGGTACCACTGTTTATTCTCTTTATGGGCCTTTTTGAGCTCTTATCGATTGTCAAGCGATTAAAAATTTACCTCCGGACGATTACCTTTTTGTTATTTATCCAGCCTATGATTTATTCTCAGCAGTTTGGATTGTGTTCAGATGGCATTAAAACAATTGAAGGAAGGTGTGCTGGCGGAAATTATAGTAGGTACTGCTTGAAGGTGTTTATTAATGCTTTGTTTGTCATGAGTGATCCGCTGCTCTTCATTTTGATCTATACCTATGTTAGCAATATTCGTATACATTACATGCTTGCATATATGTGCAGTATCTAGTACACACATGTGAATTATTTGAAACTACAGGAATTTTGCGTATGAAACTGGTGTTTGGTCAGAACATTCAAATTTAAGTAACACCTGTTCTTTAATTAATATTTCAGTTGATTCTATATCTTGATTGGATGAGTATCTAATTCTGTAATGTATGTAATCCTGGTCTATGAAATTGTCTATTGGTCTTCCACTCATCTTGTTTCAGGGATGAGGTATAGGGGTCTTCTCCTAGTTGGAGTCTTGGGGTTGGATCCCGTTTGGATTTTCATCAGTTCTTGGACAAGCAAAATACTCCAAGGTTATTTTTTCTAGTCCTGAAATAGCATTAAGAGCATGAAGTAAAAGAAACAAAAGTTATCATTGCTGATGTGGATTTTTATAGTTTTAACTGTAGAGAAGCTACTTTACTAGACCCAAATTTGCATCATAGAAGGTTAGTCCATAATGATTTTGGATGCTGTTGGACCATTTCACAAGGAATTGGAAGGTGCAGGTCACTGAAATGATAGATTCATTAGAAGATTGGAGAGGGAACCTGAGAATAGTCTTATTATTATTAGTACTTGTACCACTATTGTAAATTTGGGCCAGTTAAAAAGAAATCGTGGATTTCTCAAGAAATTTCCCATCTTTGTTTATGCTTACAAATTACTGTGTGGGTGTAGTTTATTGTACGTATAAATTATGTCTATTCCTTTTTATTCATGAAGTAGCTAATTTATTTGTTTCTTTTGCTGTTAGAATTGAGCCAGGAGCTTTGATTCTTATAAACAAAAGCGTAGTGCTCAAAGTTAAGGTGATACAATGTCGATGAAATTTTCATTCTTTCCTATTTCCTATTTGGCATTTATAATTTCATGAATTGACAGGAGGTCCACCAATATCCCTCATTTTTGGAGATGTTGAAAGCAGAAAGTCTTTCAGAAGTCCTTCCTGGTGTTAAAACTATTGAAGAAGGTAATGCTATTAAGCTATTACCTGCTGCAGTTATCATATCATATTTGGAAATCAAATTGTTGGTTTTTATATGAGATATTATTATAATCAATGACAAATGTATTTAGCTATTATGTTAAATGTACTGATGCTGTTGGCCAGCAAATGAGATTTCAAGAATTCATATTAGGCAGTTGTAGTTAAGGGATAGGGTTGTTACTTAGAGTATTGGTAAAACTTTAAAGATTATTTTGAAATTTATAGAGTAACATCTAATTTAAACAGTAAAATGAGATTTGACATGTGGAATCATCTTTTAGTGTAATGCCATTGGTGGACCAACTACTAACCAGCTCTTTTCTGATCTATGTTTGATCTAGTTTTTTCTCCTTTTCATCTATGTTCTTTATTTCCTTTTCTCTCTGAATGTGTTGGAAGGAAAATTCTAGACTCTTCATCATGAAACTCTTAATTTGTCTTTGTGCCCCATATACCAAATTTGAGTTTTCAGGATTCTCATGTGTGTGTCTTTGGAACTCAAATTCAGTGAATCTTTTTTGTTTTCTCATTGCTCTATTTCTTGTCAAATCCCTTTATGGTTATAGGTGTCATAATATGCAATGATAAGAGCTAAAACAATTAAAGAAGAAAGAAAATGATCATCTTTCTTGATCTCAGTCCATGAAAACCTGACTGTTCTGTTTTATCATAGCAATGAAGTAATAATAATAAAAAAATAAAACATTTATGCATTAACATTGCTCATTTGCAGGTTGGCTTTTTTAATACTAAAGTTACTCTTTAAATAATCTTAATTTTAGAGATTCCAGCCTGGGATATTCTCTTAAATAATCATTTTTTTAAGTTGTCCTCCACTTAGTTTTGTTGTATGTTCAAACATGAAGTTGGTGATATTATTATTGAGTTCGGTCACATTTCTGAAGCTGTATACTTTCTTCTCTCTAATTAATAGAACTGTGGAAAATCAGGTGTGAAAATTTATTGGAAGTTTTACTCTGAAGAGAAGGAAATGTCAAATGGTGTTCTCGCAATCTGTGTATCAAAAGTACCTTCTCAGCCTTACCTGTTTTTGGCAAGCATATTGTCTGTAAGTCGATTACTCAACTGTTATCATCCAAATATTAGAATACACTTGGAACTAAATTGATCCTTTAGGACTTTTGGATTGCTTGGATGCAGATTTGCTGTGCTTTTAAACTGTGTTGATGCTTATACAATGACTGACAGGTTATTTAGGTCAAATTACATGTGCTATAGGATTGGAATCTTTGGGTAATGTTGCAATTCCACATGTCATATGGTAAACCCATAAATTTGCATGGGCCGTGGTGCATTAAGGAAGACAATGGTCATAACGCTACTGTGTGTTGATTTCTACTGTAATGATATACCATAATTGGTCATTTCTGTTGGAGAAAATATTAGATCTTTGCTGGTCCAGATGGATATTCCGGATACAAGTTTCTCTGCACTTGTCCTTGTAGGTTTATCCTATTCATACATGTTGTCCACATAAGATATTTTCTGGCTTTATAAATACCTCAACTTAGGAGATCCACTCTGGCAAATGGCTAAACCCATCCAAAAGTTCCTATACTATTCATTTTCATTTACTTGGTCCTTGCCAAAGTTTTCGGTTTTAAAGAGTCCCTTTACTATTAATGTTATGTACCGGTAATTCTTTTTTGGCTGGAATTACAGAAGACGCCATCGTTTCATGCAAAAAGGACTACAACCAAAACATTTGGTAAGGACAAGTAAAATAAAAGCTAAAAGTACATTGAGTTTTGGATGGGTTAAGCCTAGAAAAGTTAATGTAATCATCTGGATATTCATGGTAATTAGCAAGGGATCAGGAAACATGTGATCTTAGTTCTAGAATGCAATTTCTTTTTGGTAGAAGTTGAACTGGTCCATCTTTCAGATTGACCAAAAAAGATATGCAATTTGTACAAATCTACATGATGGAAAATTCATCTTGCTTTCAGTAAAAATGTTTTTAAGCAATACTTCTTGATAATGCTGAAATTTATCACTCTCTATGCATTAACCATTATTAAATTTGCTGAAATCAATCATATGAATTATTTCACGCATTGACTTTTGCATTATGGGAAAAATAGGGATATTGCATGGGTAGATTTTGCCTTATTTATGCTGTAAAATGTTACCCTTTATGCTTGTAGTTTAAAGTTTCTTCATCGTTTAGGTTGCCATTTTTTCTAATTGTAACATATAGTTTATTTTGATGGAAGCATGCATCTCTATCAGTTTTGTTGTTTCCCCATGACCTCCAACTACTGTTACTAAGCAATTCTAGCTACTTCCATGTTTTTGATCTAGGAATTGGGTTACACTGGCATCCAAAGTCTTTTAGGCATTGCACATACTGTTGGAACAGCTTCTAATGCCCTTCCTCCATCAAAATCAACTCTTATTTCATCCTTCACTTTGCCGTATAGGCCAAATGTAAGATTTTATTTGCAATTAATTTTTGTTATTTACTTACATTGAGGAGAGATCTTTGCTGCATATCATCAGAATTAGGGGTGGGCGAAAAACTGATCAAACCGATTAACCAAACCAAAACCGGAAAACCAAACGGAAACCGGAAAACTGAACCGGAAAATGTGGTTAGTCGGTTCAAGAGTTAAGGTTTAGGTTTTAGTTTTTAATTTTTATGGATAATGGTTTAGGTTTAAGATTTGGAGTTTAAAAACCGTGCTTAACCGGTTCATAAATGATATGTATTTTTATAAATTATAATATATATATACTATAAATTTTTTAATGATTAAAATAATTTTTTTTTTCAAATCTACACGTAGAAATCCTAAACATAAAAATATTTACAAAAATTGATTTATTTAGGAATGTATATATATTTTAGGAGAATATATATATGAAAAATATTTTAAAAGAACTTTATTTTTCTTAATAAAATATTCACTTAATAGAAATAAGAATTTATAATTTTATAAATTATAGACAATGGACATTGACAACACCACAATTCATAAAGTACAAACTCTAACTTTAATTTTATTCGTAAACTATTAGTAAATAGTAATTTAGCTACAATTTCCGGCAATACTCTTCCTTTCGTAAACGATTAGTAAATAGCAATTTCTATAGCTTTTCTTTTATTTGTTAGAAAGAAGTAAATAGAATGGAAATTATATTTTTTTATTAGACTATACTTAAAATTTTATTTATAAATTTTATCATTTTTTGTATCTAATTTTTTTAATGCGTATATGGTTAAAAATCCCAAAACCGAAAAAACAAACCGTTTAAAATGGTTAGCCGTTTGAAATTTTAGGTTTAGGTTTTTTATTTTAAAAACCATACTATTTGGACCGATTCACAAATTATCCTCATGAACCGGTTAACCGGTTTATGTCCACCCCTAATCAGAATTGATTCTTTTGAAAATTCATCATTTGCAATGGTAAAAAGTTAAACACAAATTTTTTATTCATGGAATTGTTTGAAGGGAGAAAAATGAAGATTGCATTAAATGCTAAAGACCATAAATGTGAGAGAGGACTACTTTAGGAATGGTGAAATAGTTATTTGTTTGCTACTAACACTTCCCTATATCACCTCTCAAAAAAAAAAAACACTTCCCTATATCAATCATTTCCCCCGTCTTTTCTACTGCAGTAACCATGGTTTGTTAAAAGCATGCCCCAGCAAGCCTAGAAGCTGCGTCAGGACCACCTTTCTTCGGCGTGCTTAGGCATTAGGAGTGTAGCAACAGTGAGGCTAAAGGCGCATAGTCTTTGTTTAACAATAACAAAAGTTAGAAATCCTAGTTTTTTTGTGTTTGTTATACTATTGGATTTTGCGCCTTTTAAAAATATAGAATAGAAACATGCTCACTAATACTGAAAATCAAAACTGAAAGGTGGAGTCTAAACAAATTAGAACCCTATTATTAAATTGCTATAAACTTACTCCTGCAATTCTGCTTAAAAACAGGTCGACTCCTACCCCCCACATTTGAAAGCACCAAGTTCCTATGAATTACGAGTTCTTTTCTTAAAGAAAGAGTTAGTTTACACATAAGAATTAATGAAGGATTACAAGAACTAATGGGCTCGATATGGTTGTTCAATTTTATTTGATGAATGGACTGATAGGAAACAACGAACATTGATAAGCTTTTTGGTTAATCTTTCGAAAGGAACTATGTTTGGGGTTCGCTGGATGCATCTTTCGTATATGAAAGTTGAGGAGAATATTTGAGTTACTTGACAAGTTTGTTTGTGGAACGTGTTGAATGTTGTTCCAGTTGTACACTGACACCAGGAGTAATTATGTCTTGGCTGGTAAATTGTGTTTGAAAGTTCCATTTCATATGGCTGTTGTTTAATATTTTATTAGATGACTTACATTGTCTTTTATTTGCTATTAAGAAAATATTAATGATCAAGAAACCCGATCTCTTTTGGACTCTATGAGTAGGCCTTGTCTAGATTTGATGTTAGATGACATTGACAAGATTAACAAGATTAAGAGAACCCTTGCAAGGGCTATCAATCTGGTTGGTTTCATATAAAACTATGGTGGTGTTTTGAATATAATGGGGGATTGCAAGAGCTAGCTAGGAAAACAGTTGCTTGTTTTGCAACATTTTTTCTAACAATAAAGCTTGCTTTTGATTATGCAGATTGCAATGTTAGAAAACATGTGGCAAAACGAACAACTCCATGCTGGCTAGCTCTTTATTATTAGTGCAATCCCTCATCATATCTAAAACACCACCATGGTTGTAACTTGTATTTGAACCAACTAGACAGCCCTTGCAAGTGTTTTATTTATCTTGCATGTCTTGTAACATCAAATCTAGACAATGGGATGCACATGGAGTCTAAAAGAGATTTGAGTCTCTTGCTCACTAAATACTATTCCTAATAGCAAAAATAAAATAAAATATAAGCCATCAAATAAAAGATTGAACAAGTCATATCAAATGAAGCTTTGAAACATAACTTACCTGCCAATACATAATTACTTCCGTTGTCGGTGAAAACTTAAACAACTTTTTTTCATCAACACGTTCCACAAACTTGTCAAGTAACTCAAGTTTTCTCGCTAGTTTTCATCTATGAAGATGCATCCACCCAATTGAGAAACATAGTTGCTTTTGAACAATTAACCAAAAGTTGATTGAAGTTTGTTGTTTCCCGCAGTCCATCCATCATACATATCGAACAACCATATTGAGCTCATTCCTCCTTATGATCCTTCATCAACTCTTCTATGTGAGCTAACTCTTTCTTTAAAAGAAAGACTCATAATTCACGGTAATTTGGGCTTTCAAATGTGGACCATAAGCACCTATAGCTTCAATCATATTTTTGAAACTGTCAAGATGAGCCACATTAAACGCAATTCATGTTTCGTAGAAAAAGTGAGCTACATGTTGAACGATTCGATCTCTAAGCTCTTTATTAGAAGCACAATTTATGCTTGCTTGCCTTGACTTCCTTTTAGTTGCTGTTTTTGTAGTTAATAAATCCATTGGACCCTTTGACATATTTTTTTGTATTGCTAGCAACACCTACTCTTTCATCACCCACATCAAAATAATCAAGGTTTGTCAAATTTCTTAAAAGTACATCTTTTTCTTTATTACAATGAAGCAACTCTCTTTTCACTTGTGGAGGATATTTAAGACACTTTGTTCAATGTTTAGAGTTCCTAATCACGTGTTGTTTGGCTCTATAAATATCGTGTTGTCTTGTTACAAAATTTACATATAACCTCGTTACTATAGTTTTTGTCCATAAAAAATACTCCCTCCATAGTTTCATTTGCCACTTTCATCTATTCCAATATAATAGGCCTATTTGCCTTTTCATTTATTTTATTTCTACATCATCCTTATTCATGATAAGATTTTTCTTTGAATTTTGCTAAGTAAAGTTTTTGAAAAACTCCATTCATTAAATGAAATACTTGAAAAACTCATTTTTTGATTTTTATCAACCATAAATTTTTTATTGGTTTTGACAATTATTATTACATTCTTATACTTTCCAATCATCATTTATGTTTCAAGTTTTTTTTATTAAAGTCCCACTAAATAATAATTAGGGTTATAATAGTAAAACTACAATAGTATAACCAGCGTTTTAAAAACCGGACCGGCTGGTCGAACTGGTTAAACCGGGAACCGGCCAGTGGTCCGGCCCAAAACTGTAAAAATCCGGATCTTTGGTTGGACCGGATTGAACCGGATCGAATCGGTAAAAAACCGGGTGTTGAACCGTGAACCGGTGAACCAATTTTAGAAAAAAAATTATTAAACCAGTTGAACCGGTGGCCGGTTTTTAAACACTGAGTATAACTATAATCTCTCACGTTTTTAGACATTTCGATTGTTTTTTTTTTCAAGTGAGGGTTTATTTGCACCATCTAAAAACACTAGAGGCTTAAATGACCAAGAAAAATTAACAGGGTTTATCTGCTCTTTTTGAATAGCTTGAAGGGTTTTTTTTTGTACCTTATGCCTTATTTTGAGTATAATTATTACATGTATGTATATATGTTACAGGTATATAAATCTTTTTTTACATATAATTATTACATGTATCTTTTTTTGAGTATAATTATTATATGCGCTTAGATTCATTCAGGTGCGCTCTTTTTTGCGCTTAGCGCCTCAGGCTATATGAGGTCTTTCTTGTGCTTTTGGTGTGCCTTTAACTGTTAGTGATATGCATTAGGTCAATCATGTTTGACCATGTTTTGACTTTATCATTTTATTATTTATTGATTGACAGTTTTTATCATTTTATATTAATGATTAAAATACTTGAATGGTTAATTCTTTCTAAGGTCATCAAGTATGTGACTTGATAGTAGAACCCTTAGGTTTAATAAAAGAATTATATACCATCTATCCCTAGTCTTAATACAACATTGAGACTAGTATGATGTTGACTGATGATTATGTTTTACTAATCATGTATATGAGATATTAAGTCAAATCATAGGTGCTATTTGAGAAATAAGGCACTGGATGACCCACTGTGAGAATACTACATAGATCACTGTCATAAGTAATTCTCATTACAATTCTATTAGTATAATCCTTTGACCTTGAAATCATCATGGATTTCTACATAGCTATTTTATATTTTGATACAGTCTTACATTATCTTTAACAGGATAATGGAATAGATTGTCATTGGATATGAAAGTAACTATGTGAGAAATGTGAGTGACTGAGAAGGAATTTGTCCCTCATTTATTTGAGTAAGATATCTATGGGCCCCTTGAAGAAGATAGACTGAAGAAAATGCATGGCCATGCTAATTGATAAGAAGTTATCATTTTCAGTCTACTTAGAGTCAAGAAACTAATGATTGAATGTTATAAGGATGACATAACTATGCCTTATATTCAATCTGGATATCGAGAGACAAAGGGATTAAAATATTATTATAAATGGTTAAATCGGATTATCGATATTCATATAACTTGGGTAGTCATAATGTCTTGCTAGAGGCCACTTATGACTTGTGGGCTGAAATAGGGATTTCGAGCCTACTGCCAACGTTATATGAACCTACAGGGTCGCACACTAAGAACAGGCCCAAAACAGTTATGGGTTGTACAAGCCCAATGTGATTAAGTGATTAATTATATATATATATATATATATATATATATTAATAAATATATATATTAATTCGAAATTTAAGGATAAGTGTTTTCCTTAATTTATTATTTTTGGAAAATAATAAATATAGTAATTAATATATATGGATAATTATCAAAAAAGAGTTTTTGATAAACATAAACTTGTAGAATTGCAATGAGATTGAAATTCGAATTTGTCTCAAACCCTAGTGTTATTTATCACTATAAATACTCATTAAGCAGTTGGTTTGAGAATCACAAAATTCATTATTCACTAAATCACTAAAATTCGAAATTGCTTGTGAAGCAATAGTGCTAGCACACAAGCACTAGTTTTGGCTAAGGTCTGTTCGTGTGGATACTCGTAGAGGACGCATTCTTTTGGAGGCGTTTCTGATCCGAGGCCAGGTATCACCAAAGTGAACCACCTCCTTCCTTCCTACATTGCTGTTGAATTCGACATACAAGTAAGTAATTATTCTGTTAATTCGAATTACATGGATCTTGGTTTGGGTTTTTAGATAAATTTTTGAAATTCCGCTGCGTTATGAACCCATAAAACCCAACATTAACTACTATGGTAGTAACTGGACATTTTCACACAAGAACATGCCAAACAGCAGCATCCAAGAATTGAGTATTTTTATTGTGAACGTATACGTCTTTTGTACTTTCTGTCGAAGTTTCTAGAAAATCACATTTCCTTATGGTTCAAAGACATGTTTGAGCAAGTTCATATATGTTTTCACGAAACTCTTTTTCAAGTTCGATGTAGTAAAAATGCTGGTATAAAATATGAATGATTTTCTTTCTTGGCTTTAGGTCAACGGTAGTACCTTGACGCAGGGAGCCCGAGCCTTGGCTAAGCATTCTGAAAGGAGCAGCAGCAAATATTGGGGCGTTGTAGATGGAAATGGTGAGTGCCTACTGCAAACTTTTAATGCTGTCCTTATATAACAACATATATAAATCACTCTAGTGTTTGCCTATTAGAGAGTATTTGTTATAAATGGTTTACATAAATAAAAAGGATTTCATATGTAAATGCACAATATGTGTTTGGTTTACTTTAGAATTCATTTGGAAGTCTATTTTTTCTATTTTATGGAATTTGGATATTCTTAGTCAATCCTTGCAAAATTGATGGAGTTTCCAAATGAATTCTATATTTCTATGATGTGATGAGGTTTTTTAATAATGACAAAAAGATATCCTTGATATTCGAAAAAGAAAAGTAATAAGTGTAGTAAACATAAAAGAACATTTTTAACAAAATAAAATATTTAGTTAAGTTAAAATTACACCAAACACAATATTCAATTCATTCAAAATAATTTTTTTCTTAAAATACTAAACACAAATTTTCATCTGCGAATGAATTTCATTGTAGTATTCATTTTAAAATGAGATGAATTGTAATTTAGAGTTGGACTAAATACTATGTTAAGGTTACTTCTTATATATCAGCTGATAAGAACAAGTAAAAGAAGAATTAGAAGAAGCAGAACTAGAAGAACAAAGTTAAAAAAATCAGGTTCTCGTGTCCTGCCTTTCTTTTTCTGGGTTCATCTGCATAAAGTACACCCATCCCTTGTTTCAAAAGTCATGTTAATGATTATCGCCATCAAGTTAGCATCTCAGACTTGATAGCATTGTGATACTTTTTAATCACAGTAATCAGACTGCAGCTTCCAGTAGGATACCAATAATCATCAGATGGTTGGCCATAGCCTCTGTGCTAGCACCTAAGAAAAGGGCATGCTAGCATAACCTGATTGCCACAATGCCATCTTCTCTCCACAAATATGTCATCTAATCTAGCATCATCAATACCATAATTTTGGTATATATGCAGTACTAACATTTTAAATTGAATATCTTTCAAAGTCTAAAACTTATTTAAATCCTTGTATTTAAGAGTTTCTAAGGCAAACTCTTAAGACAATAAACAAAAAGCGTTCTTTGCTTTTAAGCAAAACTCTGAAATGGGATATGTATTCAAAAAAAGAAACACTCTCAAAGCAACTACTTGGACCAGCTATGCACAATATATGAATAAAAGGAACACCAAGTACCGGTTTAAGTATGCAACTGCAGTACTGCACGTTATAATACCTACTTCAATTTCTTTTGGGAGTTTGGCTTTCAAACCATGCTCTACTAGAACCCTATGGATGGAAATGGCCATTGAATTGTCCCAATTACACAGGAGAATTTCGAATATAGCCTCTGGTTGCTTGAAACCAAGTTTTTCATACTGCAAAAAGGAAGCCCACTCATTTTTCCTAATTGCTTTCAGCTACTGTAAATGACTAACCTTTGGATAATATTGTCATTTTTTACATTTCCAGATTCTACAAAAAATATGCTTGCACTGAATGTCATCAATGGCTTAATAGCTTCGTGTTGCTGGTCAAATGTGCATATTGCTCCACAACATGGGACTGTCTTTGAGATAAGGGTGGCTGATGGTTATGGGGCTCGGTGGTCTCAAGATGGAAGTAAGGTATATTTATTGCTTTGACATGCTTATGCTGTAGAAAACACAATTAGAGCTGATGTGTAGGTTACATGTGAACAAGTTAGATACTAACGTTAATGTCAAACTACAAATTTATATCTTTTTTAGAAAATCAAACAAAAATCATTTAGAACAGTGGACCCTTCAGGTCAAAAGGATTTATCCTGTCTTCTTTCTGTAAAATTAGCTTCTTATAAAGTGTCATTTGCAGGTTTCCCTTAGTTCCATGAATATCATCTTAAGTCAAGTTCAAACCATCTTCTTCTTTCAGATAGTGACCTTTTGTGCAACTATTGTTCAAATTGAGAGGCATAAAACCCTTAAAGAAAAGCTTTTCCATTTT
Organism: Mercurialis annua; assembly: GCF_937616625.2. Taxonomy (NCBI): domain Eukaryota; kingdom Viridiplantae; phylum Streptophyta; class Magnoliopsida; order Malpighiales; family Euphorbiaceae; genus Mercurialis; species Mercurialis annua. The sequence continues at coordinate 46,621,441 of NC_065570.1, read as the reverse complement.
TTTCAAATTCTAGTATTAAATAGGAATTTCTATAAAATAGTAATTCTTGTCCAGAATCAAATAGAAATTTGAGACAATAAACAAAGAAATGTAATCTCTTCCAAACATATAACCTGGATCTTGATGGTGTTATTTCAGTTCATTGGATTTCTTGAGCCGTACATGGAAGATGGCTTTGCAAAGGGGTATAAGCATTAATTGATTGGGGTGGCATTCTCTTTGGCTTTCTAAACGGTGTATGTTTCTCAAGAATTAAACCTTTCTGCTTCTCTTCTACTCCTTTGTCAACCCTTAGTTAAATACGGGGGTCTTTCGCAGAGCTTAACCATCATCTTCTACTACCATGTAAGACTATGAATTCTTAGTTTTGGTTCAAAAACTAAATATGTAATACACTTTGGTTATCCATAAATGAGTTCGTATTTCACTGTCAATCAGACTTGAGTTAAATTTGTTGGTGCTGGTAAAAATCAATCAGTGTTTAGGGCTTCCAGTTTTTATAGGGGCTACGAGAAATGGTAGAAAATGCTGTCATACATTCTGCTTTAAAGTTGTTCCGATTTTTTCTTTTGCGGCCCTTCACTGTCTAATTGTGTTTACCAGGCTGTGTATGGACATGTTTCATTTGGATGTTTGCATGTGTAGAGTCTTGTTGGAATTTTGTGTTAGGTTTTTATTTTGGAAAGATGAATCACACAATACATAGAGGGTCTCCCCAATGATTAGTTTGAAATAAAGTGAAAATATAGGGTGGCAGTTAATTATTTGCCTATGATTGGACATATTCCCAAGATTTTGCTGATTATTCAGCATCAGTGTTCGTCATATATTGGGTCTTTCAAGGATGTGTCCAGACAGTACTGGAGAAAATGTCACTAGCAGGAATACTTACAAAGATTAGTCACCATGTTGCTGTGACTGGCACTGCCTGCTCATCAATTCTTTACTATGTCGGCATAGAAAACTGATGGATGATGTTAAGTTTTGTCGTATGAACTGCGCTTCTATGTAGCGCGGAAATTGAAATACCAAACTGAGAAGCGGAAATGAATAGGATTCTGGAAGTTTTACATACAACATAGTTGGGCTTCATGGTGTATAATGATACTGAAATTGTTGTTAGATGATTACAGTTGATTTAGCAGCAAGGCCAAGTTATGTTTGGGAATTAAATGTCATAGTTTTCTCAAAGTGAGGGTCTTATTGCTGGAAATTAAACTCAATAACATAAGTTTGGGGTGGTCATAATGGTTTATACATCAGATTCATTTACTCTAAAACATTTCCTGTTTCATATTCTCATTGTATGTGCAGCATGCAAATAAAGCTTAATGACGAAAACATATTTGATGATCATGGAAATAATTCTTAATGTTGCATCATTTGGCAGTTTGAATTCATACTTCTGTTGGCATTTTCATCATAAAAGCTTTCATTTGGCTTGACCGGCTGCTAGGAGTGTGCAATCCCCGACCCAAACCAAATAACTGAACTGACAAATTCGGTTTGGTTTGATACTGTAATTTTTTTCTCGTTTTTGGTTCGGTTTTGATTATGGGCATAATGTGTTAGTAGAGTCTTAATGTAAATCAAACCAAAATAATCCAATTGAACAGACTAGTTTGACTTGAAACATCGCTTATTCTCGAGCAACTTCTTCTTAAACAACTTTTACATCCCTCTAAATTTCAGTTTGGTTTGGTTTAAATCGAATGCGCCCCCCTAGTCGCATATTGACTGAGAAATCGATGAGGTCTTGATGGTTGTCGGGCGGTTAGACACTGGTTGTCGAGGATGAGCCTCAAAATTTATCCAAAATAAACATAGATTGGTGGAGGCATGTAACATCAGCCTCCCAAATCGTACTCATTTTCTGCTTTTCATCTACGACATGTCATGTGGCTTTTCATATTTATATGGCAATATCCATATTAAAGCCTTTCTACTATATGTACTTTTATTTATTTAAAGAATAATTATGCCTCTAAATGTTTGGATAAAGGTTCACCTATGCCCTTATGGTTCGGCAAAGATGCAAATAGGCTACTAAAGTTTCTTTAGACCCTCACACCGAACACTGTTAAGGGGATATATGACCTTTCTCCAAAAATCATTAGTGGCCTAAAGTAGTCATATAAAAACGTTAGTGATTTTTTTGCATCTTTTCGAATTACGAGGGTGTAGTGAAATATGACACGTTTCTCTTTATTTAATACTTGAATATCAATTAGAATCCATCCGATCTCCAACTTTTATTATTTTTACTACCAAGTTCTTAGCTTAATAAAATTGAGCAAAATAGAAATATTATGCCGGTAGCTAATGTTTGTAATTTGAATATGAGGAACATAAAATAATTGTACACATTATCAAAAGGTCAAGTCAAAGTATAATTCAATAGAGACAATCCTCTGACTTGATCTTTAGTGATGTGTAAATTATTGTTACCATTAAGGTGTAGACTGTAGAGGTCGAAGATTTGGTAATTTTAGAAAAGAAAGATTCAAGACCTGATAACTCGATCGAAATTTAAGAACTGAGTTGACAAAAAATGTGCAATATAAGTACTTTGAGATGATGAGATTTGTTATTTATATCATAGCCATGCACTAATAATATCTTTATTTTGGTTAGTATATGGCATTGAGGACTAATCTCTTTAAATTTAGCAAACCTAATTTACTAATGAGATGTATAAAATGGATTCGAAATTGATCAACTGAATGTGATTTTTTTTTATTTGATTTGATTTAATTTTGATAGTAATTTCTTTTTTGATTTAATTTTAGTATAAATCCTATTAAATTGAAAAACCGGACAAAATTTGAAGTCTATGCTGCGGTTTGAAATATTTAATATTTTTATGGGGGCCGGGCAGCTATGTATAGAAGGGGCAATTTTACTCAAATTTAGAGTTTTACTATTCGCCGCCCAAAATTACTATCCACCGCCCCAACTTTTTCTCTCAGCTCAACTAAAAATCCAACGAATATCCGAGCGGATTTATAATAAAAATATTAGAATCAACTAAAAATAGAGAACAAAAATTTCTAATAATTAATCGATTTTTAATTTTTTCGTTTTAAAATGTTAATTTTTTTAATGGGCCATCGCCCTGAGGTGGCGATGGCCCAATGGACCATTGCCATCTCAGGACGATGGTCCATAAGGACAATTGTCCCTGAGGGACAATTGCCTTTTGGGCTATCGCCAAAAAATGGCGATAGCCCAAAAGGCCATCGCCTGGACCATCGCCATGAGATGGCGATGGCACATTAAAAAAAAATTAAAAAATCAAAAATTGATTTATTATTAGAAATTTTTGTTCTCTATCTTTAGTCGATTTTAACATTTTTATTATAAATCCGCTCGGATATTCATTGGATTTTTAGTTGAGTTGAGAGGATTGAGTTTTTTTTTTTTTTTTAAACTGAAAATAGCTTAGAGGTATCTTAGTAAAAGTTTGGGCTGTGGGTAGTAATTTTGGGCGGCGAATAGTAGTCCACTAAATTTATGGTAATTAATCCAGTGAGTGTCCAACTATCATTTTTTATTTTTAGTTTGGTTATCATTTTTTTAATTTTGATTGTTAAACTCAAATTTTATTTCATGATATTCCAGCCAAAATGGCTTATAAAATAGTATGATATTATTTAGAAGAAATTACATCATATACTACAAAAGTACAAAATATTTATAAAAATATTATGTTAACTTTTGATTTACAAAACACTAGCATATCTTTTATATTTTAATAATATACTATTTTAGTTCAATTTTTCTCTCTCCATTCATCTTTTTTTTTCATTATTCCATCAAATCCTTTTTTTTTTCTCAATTATTACCCACCATTACTATCAACATCTCGCCACTACTTATGATATCCGCCCTAGCTCGCCCCTGCTGATATTAGCCCTTTTTTGCGTTGCAGCCGCCGATATCAGTCCAACTGCTGCCGCCGCTCGTTCTCACCATGATATTAGATATGAAAATATGTTGAAATCAGTTTTGAAATAATAATCAACTTTTCTTTTTTTTCAGTTTGTAAAGTTAATTTTTTGTTGTATTTATAGATCTATAGTTTATTATATTGTAATTTAAATTTTTACATCATAATTTTTGATCATCAGTCGTTCTTTATTTGCTGTTTTGTTTAATTTTAATTTTTTAAAAAGCTATATAATTTATTTTTTAAAATTCAGTTACATAATATGTTGATTGCCTAAAAACTATAAAACAAAGGTAATAAAACGGTATTATCGTTTGGTCTAAAGAAATTTAAAAGCATACGACATATTGTTCGGAATTTTTTTCGCCCTCCTCATTTTAAGTCCTGGTTAAGGTCCTGTGTGGACGTAGAATCACTATATTCTTTAAAATGGTAAAAACCCCGCTTTTCATTTACCAACCTCTTTTTATTTTCTTTTTTTCTTAATCTTGAAAGAGAGAGATTTTTATTCTTTTAATCTTTTAGAGACAGTAATTTCATATACCAAATAAAATTTCACGTCACCGTAGTATAGATTCATTTTAATAAAAATAAAAAATTTATTAATGAAAAATAAATTGTTATAAAATTATAGTTATATATTGTAGTTGCAAATTAAAGTTCAGGCATCGCACTGGGAGAGAAAACAATTCAAACTCGGTCAGTGAAAATATATGGAAAATTTGTGATATTTTTTTAGAACTTTTAGTTTGTCAAGATGAAATGCCGAACAATTATAGTGTCATCTACTCATGTAGTTAAAAACAAATAAAGCAGTGCAGGCCAGACACATAAATTCTGAGTTTTATTGTAAACTATTTTGGTTGAATGGTACACTCTATGTTTAAGCTCAATTAAAACAATTATTTTTCCATTAATCTATATAAACTAACTATAATAGTATGATGCAAGAATAAGACAAATAATAAATCAAAATGATGGGCCATATACACATTTAAGATCATATTTATATTTTAATTAAGACAGAAAGCTTAGGCAAACACATTTATGTGCATTTTATTTGAATCATTTGGATGGAAAAATTCTTGTCCTCTCGTCCAATCATTAGTGTAGAATAAACCTCATTTAGATGCCTCTAAGTTTTGTCTTATATATTAAGAAAAATGAATTATAGAAAACATAGGTGTTGATAATTTTTGTTCATAAGTTAAATTATTTTTTATCCACATTAAATAAATTTTGCATTGTAGTGATAAAATATGGAGAGTTATAAAAACAACTTAAAATTGGTGAACATATCTTTTCAAAAGAATCATTGTGCATTTAATTTCTACAAACATCTTTTTTTCTGATAGGTAAAACGTGATAAGAAACTGAAACGTTCAATGATGATTTCTAGAGAATTCGTCTGGATGATGAGCTAGTGGTTCGCCTGTTTGAATTCAAGCGGCCTAAATTAGTTCACAATAACAAACCTGAGGGATTGAAGCACAATTAGCCATATATAGCACATAAAAGTCCGAAGGGGTCACAATAAAAGTCTGTGAAATCGGACTAATTTTTATACCTTAAAAGGGCCAATTTGCAAGTTTGATGGATTAAATTGACAATACTGAAACCCTTATGGCCCCAAAGGCTCTTTTTGATACTTCTAGAGGCTAAAACAGCCTTTTAGGCATTTTTTTTATTGGCAAACCTATATCTATATGAATTTAACACTCTTATTATCCTAATTTGACTTTAAAACTTATCACTCCACTCACCTTCACATTTCCAGCCTAACTCTAACAATTAGTAAACCATAAGCTAACTTAACTTCCATGAATACAACCTTAACCTTAAGCTAACTAATCAGGTGTGGCACATATTATAATCAAACACACAAATAACCCAAATTTGCTAAGATATTGCTGAACCACCACACCATCACCACACACATACACCTTTCAAAACACAATCTTCTACGCTTCAATCTACTCAAGAATGCATTGTTGTTGATCGAACTTGAGCTAAATTCCTCATCCGGCTGCCAGAAAATGAGTCAAGAACTGAGAACGGTACTTATGAGGACCAAATCATGTTTTGAATACTTTTTATGCATCCCTGTCAATTTTCATTTAATCCTATCATCTAGAATGCATGCTAGGGTATAAAGTATATAAACCGCCACAACTGCCATGTTCTTTGTTTTTGCCATGATTTTCTATGCTTTTAATCCTAGGGGATGCTCTGCCCTCTACAAATCTAGGAGGCTCCAAAAAGGATAATACCACGCATCCATGCAATAGGATGGCATTTTGGACGACCAAAGAGATGATGTTCCCTCTACAAATCTAAGAGGCACCAAACAAGATAATTACCCGGCATCCATGCAATAGGATGGCCCGTGGGACAACCAAGGGGATTCTGTCCCTACTACAAACCTAAGAAGTTACGGATAAGATAACAACTAGGGGTCCAAGCCATTGGATCATTCTTAAGACGGCTGAGAGTTTATAGCTCAATTACACAGGGGCACACTACAGGCAGTCTGAACGCAGCAGACGGCCTCCAGGACAACTAAGAAGAATTAATCTAGGACATATGGAGAGTAAAACAGAACCAGGGAGCATGGAATCAGAATCATATACCACAACTGGTAATTTTCAGGCTAGGGCACTACCAAATCACGGGGGAGTGAGTACCTCCAATGGTGGGAAGTATCCTTGTTGCTATTCGAACATCGAGTTTCATTCTTTGAAAAGAATTTACATACTCTATCAATTCTAGTCAAAGAGGGGGAAAACTGTAGACACCCTTTTTCAGACAGGTAAAAATTGATTAAAGACTGAAGCATCCAATGATGATTTCTATAGAAACTCGTCGGGTTGACGAGCTTGTGGTCCGCATGTTTGAATTCAAGCGGGCTAGATCAATGTACAGTGACAAATTTGAGGAATTGAAGCTTAATTAGCAGCAAATAGCTCATAAAAGTCCAAAGTGGTCACAATAAAAGTATGAGAAATCGGACTAATTATTATGCTTTTGAAGTTTATGGACCAATTTGCAAGTTTGATGTACTAAATTGACCATACCCAAACCTCATGGCTCTCGAGACCCTTTTTGACACTTCTAAGGACCAAATATCCTTTTAGCCTCCTTTTTCATGGCAAACCTATTTCTATACGAATTAAAAACTCTTATTATCCTAATTAGACTTTGAAACCTACCACTCCACTCACCTTTACACTCCTAACACCTAATAAACCCTTAGCTAACCTAACCTCTATAAATACAACCTTAAGCTAACTAATAAGGTGTGTCACATATTATAATCAAACACATAAAGAACCTTAATATGCTAAGCTATTTCCAAACCACCATACCACCACCACCACACACACCATTCAAAACACAAGCTTCTACACTTCAATCTACTCAAGAACACATTGCTGTTAATCGAATCTAAGATGGATATCTCATTCGCCAAAACACAATCCAAGAGCTCATAACGGTATTTATGATGACCCAATCATGTTTGAAATCACGTTTTATGCGTATCTGTCAATTTTCATCAAATTTTATCATCTAGAATGCATGCTAGGGTATAAACTGTATAAACTACAATAACTTCCATGTTCTTCATTTTTTCCATGATTTGCCATACTTGTAATCCTAGAAACATGTTTAGGATGTATTTTTACTGTTTTTACACATGTATTTTGAATATATATGATTCCAGACCTCTGCATTTATGTTTTTGATCGTTTTTATGGATGTATTACACATTTCCAATGACCCAAAAGCTAGCACCGGAACCTAGAAAAGGTGGCGCCGCCGCCACCTTGCTTTGGATCCACCGCCCCTTTATTGTGGCTCCATCATTAGCTTGGTTGTGCTGGTGCCACCTGTCTTGGCGCTGCGTTCTTCGTTCCAGGACCTTACAGATTTTCCAAAATCGGTCAAGAATTTGTTTTTCGTGTTTCCAAACTCGTTTGAGCTTAGAATTGGGACCGGTTGCGCCCACAATTTTGTTTTTGGTTGTAGTTTTATATTATGTATTGTAATAAGTCGGATCCAGTTTATATGGGATGTAAAGTGATTTTTGTAACCTGTCACGTCATCTGGGTTCTGAAGCCCAAGCCCGCTAGGAACCAGAAACTTACAGAAGCAATTTTTGGTTTGTTTGAACTCGGGATCGATCCAGGTTTGAACCAGTGGATCCTAATTAACGAGATGAAGAACTTTCATGTTTTCACTAATTCCAAATTCTTATCACACAGACAACCAGACAACAGACGAGTTCCATACACTCTAGTTTCTTTGAGGTTAAAAAGTATTCATAACCTTGCATGTATATCAAATCTATTTGTGTGTGTTTGCGCTGTTTATTCGCCTTTTAAAGAATGTCTAAATCCATATATTAACGGACTTGTTAACTTAACCACGTTAACTTAGCTCTAATCGAGTAAGTCCAGCAAATCACCTAAAAATCATAGGATTGCCATGAAAATGTAATTAGTGGTTGTATAGGCATTCAAGATGACCTAGTTAAAATTAATATCACATATACATCCGGTTTCGGATTTATGCATGCAAAATGACTAACGCCTAGCTGTGTCTGCTACATGATAGAAACCCTGGACTATATGCTTGTTTAGGAGTATTTGCTACATGCCTCACATGTAGTCTAGATCGAGTCATATGCGCGTCTCACATGCTATATCGCTTTCTACACGGAATATAAATCTCCTAACTCTAGAGACTTTCTATACCACACATATAGCAAGCAAAACATAATACGACTCAAAACACCAAAAACTACACAATCCGCAAAAATCTGCTATTACATATAATTTTTGAATCCTAGTCATGCTCCATGATAAAAATACATTTTCCGGAGTAAAATATATCAATAAAATATTTTAATACTTTCAGAAACTCATTTTCCATATTAAGAGCATCCTACACTCATTTTGGCCGAAATTTTGGTTTTGAAGTCCGAAACCCGAAATCTCGTAAAAACGACAATTTCGCCAAACCACAAAAATATATATTTTTCCAGAAATTAAATTTTATCCAAACCATTAAAATTAAAATCTTTTCAGAAACTCCATAAATCTGGAAAATCACAAAAACGCTATTTTTTGTAAAAACAAACCAAAACATTTATTCAACTAAAATACCATAGAAATAGTCCCTGAGGGTCAAAAACCACAGATTCGGTAAAAATACCAATTGGTCTGTTAAATTGCCGAAAATGACGAATTTTTTTCGTAAACTTTGATTTTGCCAAAATATATCAAAAGCATACCAAATCAATAAAAACATATACTCAGCCTGACCATATATTCTTTTCCAGACTATAAACATGCCTAGAATCCCCATGCATGTCATGGAACTGATCAAATCAACAATTAATAAAGTAAGCATGCTAATAACCATAATTACACCCTTAAACCTACATGTGATCAAAGATGTTAATATGATCATGAATTTCCAGAAAATAAAAATCCTCAAATCTACATGCGTGTCCAAATAATCATGGCAAAATGACAAAGAAAACAAATAGCACGATTAAATACAATTTATCATGAAAATCAATCCTAAATCCATCAACCAACTCTCAACATGTGACATGCAACCTCACCCCTCAAAAGTATCGAAATCCCTAATCTTCAGGAGTCCAAACACAAAAAATTAAAGTTAAAAATGTTCGAAATAGTCCCCTTTGAAAATCCAAATCTTCAAACTTGATGCATGTGAAGAATTTCTTCAAAAGGCTGTTAATTTGGACTCAATAATCATGAAAATATTATAATTTCTCAATTATAGGTTAAGGATCAAAGGGTTGTGATTTAAGTTGAGAGAATTCTCTGTTTGAAGTTGTGAAATTTGAGTGAAATGATTTTAAAACGATTTTTTTGATTGTAAATACTGTAGTATAAACGGTCGTCCATAATTTTTAAAAACATAAACGATCGTGCAAAATACTAAACATCAAAATGCTTAAATCTCGATTAAAACTTGTGAAATGCAAATGTTTGTAAACAAACATGAAATCCATATGCCCCTGCAAATGAAATCACTAAAAAAATCAATCAAACAATAAGTCTCAATGCACACACCAATCAAAATCAAACACATACGATATCAAAAATTATCCTAAACCTTAGTAAAACTAGCCGGCAATGCACGAGATATTAAAATTATCCTAGCACTTGTCCTTATCTCGACATATGTGCTTAGCACTTATGCTTATATCGGCTTACCTTTGCATGCGTCCTAATGCTAGTTAATCTGGGTTCGCCCTTTACTAAGAAGAGATTCTAGGTGATTTGCAGTTGTTCCTCTTGTAATATATTATTATTATGTAATTGGTTCCATTGAAAAGTACAAGAGATTGATAATTAAATTCTATGGGTATATAATTCTTCATTAAAAAACTAAGAAAACTATTAAAATCTTAATGTAACGAAAATTGTCCCAAAAACCTTATTCAAACATAAAAAAGCATAAGATTGATTAAGATATTTTTTTTATATTCAATGTCAATATATATCAACGTTGGATTTTTATCATTTAATGGACTTCAACAATCAGTACTTTATATTAATTCTTTAATTTTGTGTAGGAAACTATAATGTATTGAAATACTTGAAGCTTATGCTGTAAAAGTCATATTATTTTGCATTCAAAGGTATATGAGAAATTTATGGAAGCGAACTCCAAACTTAAGGAGTCCAAATTTAATTTCACTAATTGTTGGAAAACTGTGTGTCACGACCCAATTTTCTATCTGAAACCTCGAGCCGAGACCGACGCTCGGGAATGAAAGTGGTTGCTCCAAAACCCGTAGCAAGCCTAGAACCTTTATAAATTTTTCGCAAATCAAAACCATACATCACGTATGACCTGTTTTCAGAAAATATCGTTAAAACCATTCTCTCATTTAACGTAAACATATTTTTGAAAACTGGGTCTTATGACCCTGATTGTATTTAAAGAAACCAGAGCGCAAACATCAATCTCAGTTGACGCACCTGCTCTGTTTCCAATACAATTCTAAAATGCTAAAAACATAAAACCAGTGTATCTCTCAAAAAATTGGTCATAGCATTTTAGAAAACACGCAGCTTTTCAAATATATATTATATACGGTAGTTCAATCAGAGTTTATTAAAATAAGTTGAACTGCTATAAACAGATAGACAGACTTCCCAGTACCCAACTACTTGCAGCTCTAGAGGTATGGTTGACATTGACTTTCGGAATTATTATAGAAGTCCGGCCTCGTACTTGATTACCTGAAAGGTAAACATTGGGGAGGGTCAGAAATATAAATATTTCTGAATGAGTCTACAATTTTACAATTGAATTTTCAAATCGCATATAAATAAAGCATTTGTATATATAAAATATTACCAATTACTTAATCCAGATGAAACCCTACAAGGTAGACTATTGTATGAGTCTCAACCTACACAACATGGGCCTTGAACTGTAAACTGAATCATTGCCGTCTAAGTTGGGTGTCTGGACCGTAACCGTGAAACTGCCATCACAGTATTGCCTGTGACCATAACCGTTACTGCCGTCTCAGACTGTTAAGTCAGGGTCGCTAGCACTTCCAACGCCCAATGACATTAACTGACCTCTATGTCAGACACAGACTCGTATCTAGCGTACTATTGGTGATCACATAGTCCTATTGACAACCAATAGGGAGTTTGTTCCAATGGATCTTTCATGGTTCATTTATACTAGTGCGATTTGTTATTTAAAAATAATTTAAATATAAATATAAAAAAGTAATAACCACAAAGTAAGCTCATAAAACAGATGTCCCCCAAAAGCGTATGCTCCTAATAGCCCACTAGTCAAACACCCTGGTGTTCTGACTTGGCAGATCGACTACTCGTCGCATCTAGTTGGCATTCACACGTCAAAATATTATTAGATATTGAACTGCTAACTTTACTCATCATATATAGACGTATAGACTTTAGACTATTTCCGTCTATAAACCATTCTAACTAAACACTGATATTGAACTTCTCGATCAATTTATAGTACCATTCTCGGTATGGACTTATAGTCCTTTTTACCATTAAAACACTTTATTAATGTAAAACATAGTTATAACGTTGTATCATTTTAACGTACTTAAAATTATTTAAAACGTCGTATCATTTTAACGTACTTAAAATCATTTAAAACGTTTACCTTTATTTAGTTTAAAAACGTTTGTTTAAAACGTTTAGGGACTGATGGCAACGCACCATCCTACTAGGCGAAGACCCCTCAGAATCGCCTTCCAAAAAGCCCCCTTTTTAAAGTCGGACTGCACGTTCGTGCAGTGCGCTGCACGTTCGTCCAGCACTGCTGCCGACGTGCAGCCCCTCTCGTACGACCTTTCGTATGTCACGAGCATTATAAATCGGAACTAACGTTCCATATTCTTTTATCACTCAGGTTACACTATTTATCTCATTTCTCTTATTCTCTATTATTCTTTTTCTTTGGATCAATATCTTTCGCTAAGTGTTCTTTGTCTATTAACGAAGTGTAAGTCCTGACACTGTTCAATCGTATAAGCTTACACGATCTCTATATCTTATAGCCTCTCTTAACAAAAAGGAGATCAACTTTTTTGATCTCATAATGTCTTCTCATAGCATTACTTTGCAATGTGTCATTATCGTTTAGGTTTTCCTAACTCCATAGTATTTTACAAACTTGGGCGTATATACTGTTACTACTAGGTTTACCCCTTTAAGTCGTTTGTTACTTATGGGCAACAAACGATACTATCTTCTAATCGCTGATCTAAAACTTGTCACAAGTTTTAGTCAACCGTAGACTTCATCTTTATCGTCGAGACTCTCATCAACTTGTTGTTATTTGCAAAGTCTTGAGAGTATGCAACATATGATCTTCGTCGTACTATTCACAATCACTTATATCAAGTCAAAACTTTCCTATAATTAGGTATTTTGATTATAAATCCTTTGACATCTCTTCTCATTTCCATTTGAGATTTAGCATAGTTAACAAAATCAGTATAGTCACTGCATTCCAGTTTGACTTTCTAGTCCTTTAGACATTTACTACCATCCTTTTCACCTCTTTCTTTATATCGTTCAATCAATACACTTCTTTGATATTAGAGTACCTTTTTATGGTACTGTGACAAAACACTTTATGTTGACACCCAGACTGTACATGTGATTCACACAATCTATCGTCATGTTTCAGTATTTCCTTATAATACTGAAATTGCAAACTTTTCTTTGCTGATCTACTCACATCATATACTCCATGATATATTACATCACATGATCCATCATATACTCAACTGGAGTGTTTCCAATTCATCTTATACTTGGTTGTGTCCATAGATTTTTCAAGTTTGAAACCTTACGTCCAACACTTGACTATTCAAAATTTGAATGTCTTACTTAATGATAGCTAGCACAGTAGTGTAGTATGCATGTACTTTCAGCAAACCTCCACACTTTTACTGTGCTACTCTGATTCACAATTCACTAACTGCTATCTTTACAGTTAAATTATAGGATCCCTATATGATATTCTTCTTATATCAAAATCTTTTGGTTTAACTTACCAAGCATCTTTTCCTGTCTAAAAATCAACATCCGTTGACTTTTAGTTTGTAGGTAATGTACACATTATCCTACAGGTAGCGTCTCTCGACTTCTATCACAATACCTCTTATTCTCGTAAATTATTTGCACTTTATATCACACTACTAGTGTCTTTCGACTTTCGGTGCAACTATAACTATTGTCAATTTTTAATCATGCATTGACAATTTACCTTGTGCTTTCTCAGCCATCGAGGAACATTTTCTACATCTGAATCATGTTATATCATAACGTAACTCTACTTGACTCTCTCAACATCTTATGAATAGTGCTAGTACTTGCACTATAGTCAATCATCTTATGAATAGTGCTAGTACTTGCACTTACAACCACCACAAACCCATGTAGTAGGAAGGTTTTTGAAAGCCTCAACATGCTTACTAAAGAAATAACTTTTACCCTACCTTTTTAAAGAATTTGAAACCTAGTCACAAGCTAGATTATGTTCTTCCCTGGAACGCAAACTAGCAGTACTACTGCTATCTTTGAGATTAAACTCAAATAAACAGACTCACAATTCCATGGAAAGAACAAACAACACAGCCTCACAACCTTTCATAAAAGTACTTTAGTGGTGAAGACCATTTAGACGAAACTAACTCAATGACCATTTAGACGAAACTAACTCAAAGGAATATTGTTATAGTTATTAAGAGTGAGGAAATAAGAAGGACCATGAAAGTACTACTGTTATCTTTGAGATTAAACTCAAATAAACAAACCCACAATTCTATGGAAGGAACAACCGACACAGCCTAACAACCTTTCATTGAAGTACTTTAGTGGTGAAGACCATTTAGACAAAACTGACTTAAAAGGAATATTGTAATAGTCATTAAGAGTGAGGAAATAAGAAGATACATGAAAGGTTAGATAAGATGTAATTGCTCAAAGAATACACACACATGATTCTCCAGTGGAGTTATATGTGGTTTATAAGAGGAAGGACAAACTACTAACTTTTCTTCAGGAATCTAGAAACTTTCTCTAATAAATCTAAATTTGTAGGAATCTATATCATTAATTTTTCAGACAAAACCCGAGAAGAAGAGGAAGATTGGGCAGGGGAATTTTCCTTCTCTTCCTGAAAAATCACAACATCTTTATCTCTCTCACGTTGGGTATCAGCACCTTTATGATTGTAAAAAACTGAGGATTAAAACTGGAAGAAGTAACTAGAGGGGGAAACACAAGAACTTCAAGAGATTAATTTAAAAATTAGCAAAAGAAAGCTTAAGAAAAAAAGAAGAACATAAAATGAAAAACAAAGGGGACAAAGGTAATTTATGAAAGGAAAATGAAAAGTCACGATGGATAGATGATAGGTTTCTTATGTTAAATGGAACAATCACACAACGACATCTGGTAAACAAAAGCGAAGAACGACAACTATCAAAATAAAAGAAGAGGCGCCTAGAAATTCAAATTAGAGCACCTCTTTATATAATTTTACCAGAACGCAGCGTAGCACCAACTACAGTTGGAAAAATATATACTCTAACAACGGGTTCGAGAAATCCCAACCTAAAAGGAACAGAAGGGAATCCCAATCCCGGACATAAATATTTGAAACACACTAGGGGGCGACTGATAATCTAGTACTGGCGAAGCAACCTCCAAAAATATAGAAATGACAAACTCTAGAGAAATGGAACAGTCGGACCCATAGGCCCAAGAGGGAACCATTCTCGGATGAAGATACTTTGTTTATTGGATTGGCTCATCTCCCATCCCTGATAAGATTCACTAACATAACTTCCAAGATTGAAGGCATAAAGAACATTACTTGCAAAGGAAGTCATGAAGGTCACGTTAGCCATGGGGACCACTAAAGATTCTCTAACAAGAGAACATACACACATTATATTACCCTTAACGCACATATCTTCTACGAAAATAACTGAAAAGGCCAACTCAGTCTACAATATGGGGAAACACCTCACTATGGAACCATGAGTAAAGAAGAGGAAGTATATTATATAAAGAACATATCCTTGGTATTCTTTTTTTGATCTCTAATCTTTATTTTCTTACTTTACTCCTCTTCTTGACCAAATACTTACTTGAGCGTCGGAGTGGACACTTGAAAACCCCTTCTGACGTTTTTTATGACTGTTCTCTTTGTTTTTAGGTCCTAGAACTTCATTAGGTCATTTCCTTGTTTTCACTAATATATCATGACAATTGTTTTTCCGAAAATCCTTCATAAATTTGCGACATATGATATCTTTCGACTTAGTTCTTTTGCGACGCGTTTGTTTGCGACGACTAAAAATTTATTATAAAAACAAATCGTGACAGATTTTTCTGTCATAAATCACCCTCATTGTGGTGGTTATGTACAACACCGGAACTAAAGGGACACGATGAATAGCCGCTCTCGGCCACCGGTCACTAGTTGTCTTTGCTTATATTTCTACTCTATGAAAAAAAAAATCTAATGTCTCACTTCACTCTTCTTTTTATGACATCCAATTTTCTCCTCTCTTTTCGTGAGATCATGTTCTCTTTTTTTTATAATTTTCTAATTATGCACTGCAAAATTTTACATTTCTTCATAGTAATACATGCACATTTTCTACACTCATTTAAGGCTAATGTTTTGAAAAAACCTTCACCTTTTAAACATTTTTCATTTGCACTCTAACGTTGTAAAATCGCCGATTACACCCAAAACCACACCTTTCGTTTTCAATTCCATCTTAACTTAAAACATTTGTCACCATGGCAGCCATGCTAGCCAATTATGCTTACTCATCGGCTAACATGGCTTCCATGGTGTCATAAATGCCCTTAAATATTCAAATCTTAGAAATTATAATCTAAAAATAAAAATTTTAAAAATTTAGAAACCTTTTTTTGCCTTTTTAACATTTTATTTTCTCCTTTCCCGTTGTTCTTCTCCATTAACATTCAACTGACCATTCAACTGACCATCAAAAACAACAAATTTCACTTCAATTTTTTCACAGATTAATTAATTTCAATCAATTACAAAACAAATAATCTAAAATTAATTAAACAAATCACTACTCCAACCATGGCAGGTGAAGGTCCAGCAAAGAAATACAGATCACAAAACATATAACCTAAAAATTAATTAGTTATTTAATTTGTGTTTTTGAAGGTTAGGTGAAGGAATGGAAAGAAGAATGGGGAAGAAGCAAATAAAGTATAAAAAGAGCAAAAAAATCCTTAGATTTTTAAATTTTAGTTTTTAACTTATGATTTTTAGGATTTGTATATTTAATGACATTTTTGACACCGTGGCAGCCGATGAGTAAGCAGAATTGGCTGACATGGCTGCTACGGTGTCAAATTGTTTAGGTTAGGGTGGAATTGAAAACAAAAAGTGTGGATTTGGGTGCAATCACTGTTACAGCATCTCAGCATTTCATTCTTCAGCTTCAGTGTTTCTTGCAGCAGAAGCTTTATTCTCTGCAGTTTCATTTCAGCAACATCTCTAGGGTTGATTCAAGTCTCCAGGATTGGTGACTTCACTCTTAAGCAACTGAAGTTGCTTTCTCATCCAGCTCAGCAGCCAGCTCAGCAATGACAGCTGATTCACAGCTCATTTACAGCTGTAATTCTGTTAGGTGCAAAGTGTGTGTTTTTTCCATTTTTTGAGTTTGTTAAGAGCAGTTACCATTAATTGTCTATAAAATGGTATCAGCTCTAACTTCTCTTTGGAATCAACATTTTTTTATCAATAAAGCTTTCGTTTTCTTCTCTGAAATTTGATATGGTATCGGAGCCATTAGAGCTCTTCTTCTTCTTCTTGATCAATCTGTTTTGAAGCAGTTATTAAGCTTTGTTCTTCTTATTTAAGATTCAACAATGGCGAACAATTTTATAAGACCAGAAGAGTCTTTTTCCAGTCCCTATTTTGTTCACCCAGGGGAGAATCCTTCTCTGGTGTTGCTTACAAACTTGCTTGAAGGAAGCAATTATCACTCGTGGTACAGAAGCATGAGGATGGCCTTAATATCCAAAAACAAGTACAAATTTGTCAATGGATAAATCATAACTCCAGGTGTGAATGATCCTAACTATGAAGTTTGGGAGATATGTAATACATTAGTCATGTCATGGTTATATAGATCTGTTTCTCAGACTATAGCAGAGAGCATATCTTGCTTAGATAGTGCTTTAGAGATTTGGATTGACCTAAGAGATAGGTTTTCATAAGGAGATGCATACAGAATTGGTGATTTACAGGAGGAAGTTTTCACTTTTAAGCAAAATAATCTGACTGTTACAGAGTATTATACACATCTCAAGATTCTTTGGGATGAATTGAAGAGTTTAAGGACTCTTCCTGACTGCATTTGCAATCCAAAATGTGCTTGTGGAGTACTTGCAGCAATCAAAACTACTCAATCTAATGATCATGTAATTAGATTCATCAAAGGTCTAAATGACAATTTTGGAACTGTTAGAACACAGATTTTAATGATGGAGCCCTTGCCTGTGATTAACAAAGTTTTTTCCATGGTAATTCAACATGAAAGACAGTTATCTGCTGGTGGAAATATAAGAACAGACTCAAATGTTTTTATGGCAAAAGGAGTTCATGACAATGAGTATGACACTGGATATGAATCTAGTGTTAACTATGCAAGAGGAAGAGGAGGTAGTAATTTCAGAAATACAAGTTACGGGAGAGGGAGTTATGTACCAAGTTACCAGCAGAAAGCTAAACTTTGCTCATATTGTGGCAACACTGGACATACAGTGGACATTTGTTACAGAAAACATGGTTTTCCACCAGGTTTTCACTCAAAGTACAAAGCAGAAGGTAGCTATGCTAACCAAACTAGTTATGCAGAACAAGAATATGAGGAAGAGGTTGAAGAAAGAAGTACTGGCAACAAAGATCATTTCAAACCAGAAGTGACTCCTCAGAAGAATTCTTTTAATGGAAAGAATTTCACTTTCACCTCTGATCAATATCAGAAAATAATGTCTTTGATTCAACCTGAAGGAATGAATGAAGTTGAAAACACAACTCACATCAACTCATTGTCTGCTAGCTTCAAACAAAATACTATGGAGTCAGGTACTACTCATTCTTGTTTCTTTACTTCAAAAGCACACCAAGATACTTGGATCTTGGACACTGGAGCCACTGATCACATTATATGCAGAAGTGAGTTCTTTAAGGACTCAGAAAATGTGGTAGATGTTAATGTTAATGTTAAGTTACTCACTAATGTGCTGTTTGTTCCTAGTTTCAGTTTCAATTTAGTCTCTGCAAGCAAAATGACTGATGATAAGAGACTTTGTCTGATTCTCTATCATGATACATGTTTCATTCAGGAAGTAGCCACTTGGAGGATAATTGGCTCAGCTGAAAAAAGGGCAGGACTATATCATCTAGCAAATCTGCATAATGCTAGTTGTAATTCAGCAGCTTATAGTCTTAAGTCTAATGCTTCATTTGATATATGGCATTATAGACTAGGTCACTTGTCAAATAGTAGAATAAAGCTATTGCAGAAGCTTGATTCTAATATACAGGAACCTCTTAAGGATGCTTGTGACATATGTCACTTTGCTAAGCAAAGAAAACTATCCTTTCCTGTTAGTAATTCTCATGCAGAAAGTATATTTGATCTAATTCATGTAGACATTTGGGGCCCTGTAGCTACAACTTCTCTTAATGGATATAAATACTTTCTTACAATTGTGGATGATAATTCCAGGCATACATGGGTCTCTATGATGAGATCTAAATCTGAAACAAGACATTTGTTACAGCAGTTTATCATCCATATTCAAACTCAATTCAATAAAACCATTAAGGTAGTAAGATCAGACAATGGTTTAGAGTTTGCTTGTTCAGAATTCTATAACAGGTTAGGAATTGTTCATCAAACAAGCTGCATATACACTCCAGAGCAAAATGGCATTGTTGAAAGAAAGCATCAGCATATTCGGAATGTGGCAAGAGCTCTCAGGTTTCAGGCTTCTTTACCTATGAAATTTTGGGCTTATTGCATTATACATGTTGTCTATTTGATCAACAGAATTCCATCACCAATCATAAACAACCATACACCTTTTGAGCTACTTTACAACAAGTCACCTGTTCTCAGTAATCTCAAGGTATTTGGTTGTATGTGTTATACTGGAACTGTGCCTGAGCTAAGATCAAAATTTGACTCCAGAGCTGAGAAAGGAGTCTTTTTGGGTTTCTCTGCAACCTCTAAAGGATCCGTTGTTTACAATCTTGTCACTCACAAGATAATAGTTTCCAGAAATGTGGAATTTTATGAAACTATTTTTCCCTACTCACAAAATGCAGATAAAACTGCAGACACAGATTTCACCAACTTCACTGACTTGGATTGTGCTTCTCCATCTACTATCCAAATGCCAATTCCTTTCTTTGAAACTGCACAATCCATTCCTAGTCAATCACCACCTAATTCTTCTCATACACCAAATATTCCTAATATCTTCACATCAGAAGATTTTCCACCATTGAGAAGAACAACCAGAACTATTAATCCTCCAGCTCACTTAAAGGATTACCAATGCCAGTTACCAACTCACACAACTACACCTCATGCTCTCTCTACAGTCCTTTCTTATAACAAGCTCTCTCCTAAACACAAGAAGTTTGTCATGAGCATAGATGCTAACACTGATCCAAAGACATATAATGCAGCTGCTAAACTCCCATGCTGGCAAGAAGCCATGAGAGCTGAACTCAAAGCTCTTGAACAAAACCAGACATGGATCCTCACAGATTTGCCACCTGGAAAACATCCCATAGGATGTAAATGGGTTTACAAAACCAAATACCATTCAGATGGTCACATAGAGAGACATAAAGCTAGATTGGTGGCTAAAGGGTATACTCAGCAGGAAGGGTTGGATTACACATACACTTTTTCACCAGTAGCTAAGATGAGTACTGTCAGAACTTTGATAGCTTTAGCTGCTAAATGTGACTAGAATCTTCACCAATTAGACATCAATAATGCCTTCCTACATGGTGATTTAAATGAGGAAGTATATACGCAGCTTCCACCAGGTTTCACTTGCAATCCTTCATCACAGGTTTGCAAGCTTCAGAAGTCTTTGTATGGTCTGAAGCAAGCCAGTAGACAGTGGAATGCAAAGCTAGCAGGAGCTTTATTATCTCAAGGATTCAAGCCAGGACATTCTGATCCTTCTCTTTTTACTAAACAAACAGGTTCCACCTTCATAGCCTTACTCATTTATGTAGATGATGTCATTTTAGCCAGCAATTCTATTGAGGCTATTGCTGATGTTAAACATTATCTGCATGATCAATTTAGCATTAAAGATCTAGGTATCCTTAAATACTTCTTGGGACTGGAAGTAGCTAGATCTTCTACAGGCATCAATATTTCTCAAAGGAAATACACCATGGATCTTTTACAAGATACTGGTTTCATAGATTGTAAACCTGTTCCAACTCCAATGCTAAATTCAAAGAGATTATCCAAGGATTCAGAGGATTTACTTTCTGATAATTCAGCATATAGAACTTTGATTGGCAAATTGCTATACTTATGCATAACCAGGCCTGACATCTCCTTTGCTATCCAGCAACTTTTTCAGTTCTTGGATTGTCCAACCAATGCTCATTTATTGGCTGCCAACAGAGTTCTTAGGTATCTAAAAGGAGAACCTGGAAAAGGCTTGTTTTATGCAGCAGATTCTGATTTCAAGTTACAGGCATACACTGATGCAGACTGGGCCACATGTCCTGACTCAAGAAGGTCTATTTCAGGCTATTGTGTCTTTTTAGGCACTTCACTAATCTCCTGGAGATCTAAGAAACAGACTACAGTTTCTAGATCAAGTTCAGAAGCTGAATATAGAGCCATGGCAGCTCTCACTTATGAAGTTCAATGGATGGCTTATCTTCTTGCAGACTTGAACAAGTCCTTATCTCAACCAGTTTCTCTCTACTGTGATAGTAATTCAGTAATCCAACTGGCACATAATCCTGTATTTCATGAAAGGTCCAAACACATAGAAATTGACTGTCATGTAGTCAGGGAAAAGCTTGCCACTGGTCTTATTCATTTGTTACCAGTTGCTAGTTCATCACAACTTGCAGACTGTATGACCAAAGCTTTACCTCCAGCCTCTTTCCAAGCTGCAATTTCCAAGCTAGGCATAGCTGACATCTATGCTCCAGCTTTGGGGGGGGGGGTGTTAAAGCATCTCAGCATTTCATTCTTCAGCTTCAGTGTTTCTTGCAGCAGAAGCTTTATTCTCTGCAGTTTCATTTCAGCAACATCTCTAGGGTTGATTCAAGTCTCCAGGATTGGTGACTTCACTCTTAAGCAACTGAAGTTTCTTTCTCATCCAGCTCAGCAGCCAGCTCAGACAGCTAATTCACAGCTCATTTACAGCTGTAATTCTGTTATGTGCAAAGTGTGTGTGTTTTCCAGTTTTTGAGTTTGTTAAGAGCAGTTACCATTAATTATCTATAAAATGGTATCAGCTCTAACTTCTCTTTGGAATCAACATTTTTTTATCAATAAAGCTTTCGTTTTCTTCTCTGAAATTTGATAATCACAACGTCATGGTGCAAACGAAAAGAGGCTAAAAGATGGAGACTTTTTTTTTATACCATTAGCCCTCATTTAAAGGATTATAAAACTAAAAGAAGTTCTTTACTCAAAACTTTTCATCAAAAGTTATGCAACTTTCTTTTCTTGTTAGGTTAGTTTTTACAGTTACCAGACTATACTTTTTTTACAAAAAAGGTTACCGAATTATAAAAAGCTATTAAAAAGTTATGGAAGTGTTTTTACGAAAGTGTTACCAAATTTCAAAAGGTCACAAAACGATTACCAGACTATAGGCTATTTTTTACAAACTGCTTACCAAATTATAACATTTTACAAAATGATTATCGGCTTTAGCATGAACGAACATCGATGTTTCATCCACATCAGCAAGTCGGTAAACGTTCTGTAAAGAATTTATAGCCCGATAATCATTTGTGTTGGAATATGCCTAGAATTCTAATTCCTATTTGTATTAGGACTCTATTAATGAAGTGTTTGGGAGAAGAATAACTTTGTTATCATTGGCTAAATTAGGAGTATAAATCCAATTAGGATTAATATTCCTAATGCCATATAGATTATTTATTCACTATATATACACTATCTTATTCACCTTTTTGAAGACACCAAAAACCGAACACACAATGTAGACATTGATGTGAATAAGGAGAAACGGGGGGTGTGTGTGGCGTGAGGAATAAAAGTTAATTCTAACCCTTTGGGTTACTTCTTGTAGAGAGTTAAACACTTTGTGGGTTTTTATTCTAAGGGCATATTTATTAGAGATGTTCTCTATTTGGTGATTCTCCACCATTTTTGTACTCCTTTTGGTGATTAGTGGATGGCTTGAATCTTTCGCCCGTGGATGTACGCTTTAATGCAGAACCACGTAAATCTCTTGTGTTATTTATTATTTTGCTATATTGTAATTTGTTGATCAAATTCATAATTAAATACCTACAGAATGGTTTCGATTCCGCTGTGCATACCAATCTGGTCAAGAACTGGTCACGACAATTGGTATCAAAGATTTAACAATCGGTATCAATGTTACAACAATTGGTATCAGAGCCAATTTGGTTTCAGATTAATTTTGGATTATGATTATTATGGCAAAGTATTATTTGGAGGATTTCGCAAGGCACAATTACTTGACACAAAGAAGATGTTTTGGAGATAGAGAAGCCACCAAATTTGGAAGTGCCGAAAGTCGTCAATTGAAGACAGACTTGGGTATTAAAATTCTTAAGGAGATTTTTGTGATGGAGATCAATATGCTACTTTAAACTACAAAGAAAAAAATGTATGACTTTTCTAAACACAACTATTTGAAGATTTTATAGAGCCTTTGTAAGATGAATGATTGGGGTAATCTCTTTTTACTCTCATAAAATTCTATTAGTGATTTGAATTTAAAAATTGCTTTTAAGAGTTTATTAAATGAAGAGTTCGTTTGGGCATAATCAGATTTTGATAAAATCATGATATTGCAAAAGAGATTTTGTTATGAATAAGTAGCAATCTTAGACACAAGATGAATTACAACGTTTGTAATTTGGAACGGCGTCACTATTGAATCGCTCATAAGCCAATTTGTTTTGAGATAGGCAAAATATTTTTTATCCAAAATTTATGCAGATTCAGGTTGTTCATATCACATATGTGCCAATTTCGATTGGTTTTCCGTCTACAACTGAGTTGATAGTGGAGTGTAGTTATGGGTAACGGTCAATACATGCAGAATTTTGGATATTGGTTCAGTTAAGGACAAGATGCATAATGAGACGGTTGGAGCAATAATGAATGTTCAACATGATTTCTATATGCACATGTCTGGTATCTCAGTATATAAAACTATGAGTTTTATGAATTATTTGACGATGAAGTGAGATTGGATGCTGCACTTGTGATGTATGCTCATTGGGTTGGTCGACTTATGAAGATTAAGGGATATGCTACGACCTCAACATTTGTTTTTTGATTTAATCATTATAGGCTACTAATGACGTTTGTTTCTGGTATCAGTTTTAAGACCAACAAAATTTGAAGCTTCGTGAAATTTTGATTGATACACCCGAAGATAGTAAATCTTCAAGTCATTTTGGTTTCAGCAAGTTCAAGACGTTCTTGAAGCTTGTATGGTCCTCCTCAAAGAACCTCTTTTTTGGAATAAGTTCAGTTTGGACTTAAATGGAGAAGGTGGAACACAACAGTAATCACAGTTTATTGGAGAATTCAAGTCAAGGTGGAGATTGTTGGAATATGCCTAGAATTCTAATTCCTATTTGTATTAGGACTCTATTAATGAAGTGTTTGGTAGAAGAATAACTTTGTTATCATTGGCTAAATTAGGAAGTATAAATCCAATTAGAATTAATATTCCTAATGCCATATAGATTATTTATTCACTATATATACACTATCTTATTCACCTTTTAGAAGACATCAAAAACCGAACACACAATGTAGACATTGATGTGAATAAGGGGAAAAGGGGGGTGTGTGTGGTGTGAGGAATAAAAGTTAATTCTAACCTTTTGGGTTACTTCTTGTAGAGAGTTAAACACTTTGTGGGTTTTTATTCTAAGGGCATATTTATTAGAGATGTTCTCTATTTGGTGATTCTCCACCATTTTTGTACTCTTTTTGATGATTAGTGGATGGCTCAAATCTTTCGCCCGTGGATGTATGCTTTAATGCAGAATCACGTAAATCTCTTGTGTTATTTATTATTTTGCTATATTGTAATTTGTTGATCAAATCCATAATTAAATACCTACTGAATGGTGTCGATTCTGCTGCGCATACCAACCCGGTCAAGAACTGGTCACGACAATTGGTATCAAAGATTTAATAATCGGTATCAATATTACAACAATTTGCAACTTATTATATTTCGATAACAATTTCGTGAAAACGTTATAGTTCGGTAATCGTAAAAAATTTCAACCCTTTTATTGTCAGTGATGAAAAACTATTTTAGGGGTAGAGATACATATAATTCCAATTTGAAAATTTCAGACTTAAAATTTATCTTTTTCGTTGTAATGAAAGTGATAAAAAGTCGCAAATAATGAATAAATAATGAAAGCATATTTTTTTTCTTTTTAACAAAAGCATATTATATTAAGATGAGTAAATTTTACATTTCCCTTAATCATTTTGGAATAATGTAAATCCATGGATGTCGGTGCTTTTTTCTTTTATTTGCTTTCTTTTGCTTCTTCGAATCTGTTCTCCTTCCTTTTTATGCATACGGCCATATTGACAGCTTTTGGTAAAGATCAATAACCAACTTTTATTTTTATGGTCAACCTCACCTTTCTCCTTCTTTTCCCAAAGTGTTTGCTACCTTTTTGTTTAGCCTTGCAAAGTTTGAAGTTTTATTCGGAAGAAGTAATTTAATTAGTCTTTAACTCCTAAAAAAAAACTTATAATTACATCAAAAATTATCTGTATAATCAAGATAAAATGTACCGATAAGTCTATGTAATCATGAATTAAAAATATTAAAATTTTAACTTTGAATTTACTATAAATTCTGCTTCATTCTCTAGCATTCTAGATTAGAGAGTATCTTATTCTCTTATTAGATCGGCCACCGTAAGACTGTATTAAAGAAATCCAAGTTAAACGATGTTAATGATAGAGTTCTTTCGCACAATTCTTTTTAGAATACTAGAGTTTAAATGGATCTTCATTCACCATATGAATTTAAGTATTAATATTATCTCGCTGTATGAGTTTATCGATACCTTTTGCCAATAATCAAACTATCTACAAATCATAGCTTACAATCAAGCATAATTTGAAAATTAAACTAGTATTCATAAACAATTTACTTGTTTTTCAAAACCAAATTATTTAAGTATTTAGTGCCCAAGTCATTATCAAATATGCATACAATTAATTAGTGTATACACATAAAAAATATCATACAATTGAAATGAACACATCAAGAACCAAGAACAAAACAAAAGAAGCATTTTCATGCATATTTTATTTTCCTGACTAGGGAACATATTGGTGTGTTAAATCAAATGGTGATGTAAACTTTATTAATATTATAGAGACTTCATGTAGCTTTCTAGTGATAGCAATGAAACTTTTGAATAACTAATTATTTTTTGGCCGTTGTCAATAATTTAATTTACGGTTGATGATAGTCATTTTTTTATGTTGTTTTATTTCTATAATTTTAATAAATAGTTAAAAAAAAATCATCTCTTATATTTTGATTAGTTAAAATTTATCGATAAAGTACATATCAAATTTAATTTTTTCATTAATTAAGAATCAAAAATAGATACCTTACAATGGTAAATAAGATGCAATCATTTAAAGGCTATTTTTTATTGAATATTTTATTTATAGTCTTTTTTTAATGAAATTTTATGTGTTATTTTATTATAAAAGGTTTGTCAGTCTTCTATTATAAAATTAAAAACTTAATTTTTATTATACTAAATTAGTCATGTAATTTTAATGTGTATTTTACAAGACAATTTGCAAACAATGTTATGTTTATAATTGCTTAAGCATGTTTTTCTATATTAGATTAAAAATTATTTTTGAATTTTTTATACTTCTAACTAACTATACTCGATATTAATTAAAGATTTTTCTGTATAAATAGTAATGAAAATAGTGTATTTCGATATATTAGTGTTAGATTCGATTTTTCTCCCTGGATTGTAATTGAAAAAACGTAGCCCTGGTTAATTAATAACTCCAGGCTGAGGCTAGATCATCATCTATCTTTCTTCAGAAACATTATTGACACAATTAATAATTATTATGTAAATATCAATTTATAATAATAACAAATCAATGATGGAATCTGATTGACCGATGAAGAAAGCTAGTAAAGTTGACAATTGAAAGTTTTTTATATTTAAGTAAAAAAGCTAGCATACATCACATTATTAAAATTAAAAAGTCACTTTAATTGTTAATTAGCAAATCTCTTTCAAAAATGTATTTATATTGCTTTTATCATCATCATCTATTTGTTTGTACGTTAAATCAAGAAAATATGTTATTTGTTATTTATCATTTAACATGATTGAGTTGCCATCGAACAATCTATAAGTTTATTAATTTAATTTTGGGAATAAATGTTTTATTCCTTGCCAAAAACTCCATCTTCCATTAACAACAATGTGGATTGTCACCTAATGATTGTTTTATCCCCATTATATATATAATATATGGTTTCATGTTTGATTCCATTAATTTTGGCCTTTGGATGCACTAAAATTTTGTGCTACATTAGATATGATAAAGCAGCACATCATGCAAGAATAACTCTTAGTTCTAATTAATTATAATTTTCCAGTAGAATACATTATTTCCTGTAAACATTCTTTGATTAGTTGAAGCATATGCTAAATAGTTCCTCTAATTGATAATGTGTTTTATCATGTGTCACTTTAAATTTAAAATTTTACTTTTCTGAAAATAGCTTTTCACCAAATGAGTTTTACTTTCCTGAAAATAACTTTTCACAGAAATGAGTTACATGAACCCAACTGTTACGAATAATTGATTCTAAGGGTTATCTTACTTTCTACTATTTGCAGTTTGTTTATTAAATTTTAAGACGTTTCTAACTAATTACTATTGATGGTTCCCGTGACGCTGGATCCGGTCGTGATGTGGCCGGTCTGAGTGTGATCTTCAATCTACACAGAAAAGATAGGTTAAAAGGATTCGAGCCGGTGTTGGCTCGAACACCCTCCGATGCCTAAGTCAGATTGACTGAATTGATAAGAGTTTGGAGTGAATATCAGTAATAAAAGGTGTCCTTTACCTGACCTAGGTCCATTAATGTATAATAGATAGTTATTGCGTTGTAGTATGAGTCTTGTTACTGATTTGAGTTCATCTTCTTATTAAAATTAGGTAAAATTCGTCCTTATCCCTGATTTCACGGAATAAGGGCATCTGGTCTTCTGGTAACACTGCGTACTGAGTCAGTGACTTCGGACTTGTCTCTGAGTCAGTGACTTCGGACTTGTCTCTGAGTCAGTGACCAACGCCACCTGTGTCAATCTTGTGTGCTATTCTGGTGGTGTATCCATCAACTATATATGTTAAGTGACTCCGACAAGCTTAAATGAAATTCAGCCAATTTATACCTACGTGACAACCATAATTTATTTTAAAATTTCAAATATAAAAGAATGGTGAAGGTGACATAGTAAAGCGGTGTGAGGCCTTTTGTTTGTGTGGCTCATGCGAAGATTAGAGGATATTGAAGTACGAATAAATTAACCAGATTTCATTAGAAACCTAACGGTGTCACTAAAAGCAAAATATGATAACCAATTTATAATAATTTAAAATTTAGCAACCAAACTGTAAATTAAAAAAATTACAGTAACCATCGAAATCAATTACCAAAATTGTTACATTCCAAATATTTTAGAGTTGCATAGAAAAATCACACACTCATAGTCATAACAATATATATCTCTCGTATAGTAGATGTCTAAACTCACGTATATTAATAATTGCATATAGTGGAAACAAGAAATTACATATTTATAATAATAAAATTATATATATATATATATGTGACAATGACCTTAAGAATATAGTGCTATGTAAATCTATATCATATAGCTTTGTACTTTAGATCAATTTCAAGAAAATCAAATGAAAAAGAGTTTTGCGAAGCAGCAGCAAGAACACAGAAGCAGCTGCTGAAGCAGCCTCCTGTAGAGTCAAAGGGGGCCTCCCCCATTACACATGGACATAGCTCTCTTTACTCCAAAACAAATACAATTTCCAACAATTAGCGACGATGCATATCCATCTTTAGCCGCTCCACTTGTTTCTTTAGCCGACATGCATAGCACCAACCACAACAACAACAACAACAGTCATCTTCCAAATACTAGCCACACATCGACTAGCCGGTCATCGGATTCCGTTCATGACCCTATTTACGGTATCGGCTCATCTTCGGGGACGACGGATCACAAATGGGCATCAAAGCTTCTTAAAGAATGTGCAAGAGCCATTTCTGATAAAGATTCAACAAAAATTCATCAACTCTTATGGATGTTGAATGAGCTTTCTTCTCCTTATGGTGATTGTGATCAGAAATTAGCTTCTTATTTCTTGCAAGCTTTGTTTTGCAAAGCAACCGAGTCGGGCCAAAGATGCTTCAAAACCCTAACTTCAGTTGCTGAAAAGAGTCACTCCTTTGATTCTGCTAGAAAATTGATACTTAAATTTCAGGAGGTAAGCCCTTGGACTACTTTTGGTCATGTTTCTTCTAATGGTGCAATTTTGGAATCTTTAGAAGGTGAAACAAAACTTCATATAATAGATATTAGTAATACTCTTTGTACTCAATGGCCTACTTTACTAGAAGCTTTAGCTACAAGAAATGATGAAACACCTCATTTGAAGCTCACTATTGTTGTAACTTCTAGCATAATAAGATCAATCATGAAGGAAATAGGTCAAAGAATGGAGAAATTTGCTAGGTTAATGGGTGTTCCGTTCGAAATTAATGTCATAAATGATATAAACAGCCTCTCAGAACTCTCGGCGGAAGCGCTAAACGTTCAAGAAGATGAAGCTATCGCGATCAACTGTATCGGAGCATTGAGATTAGTCGATGTAGACGAAAGAAGTTCCATTATTCGAATGTTTCGATCACTTAACCCTCGAATTGTGACAATTGTTGAAGAAGAAGCTGATTTTACTAGCTCAAGATATGACTTTGTCAAGTGTTTTGAAGAGTGTTTAAGGTATTACACACTATATTTCGAGATGTTAGAAGAGAGCTTTGCTCCAACTAGTAATGAGAGATTGATGTTAGAAAGGGAATGTTCAAGAAGCATAGTTAGGGTTTTAGCTTGTGATCATGAAGAAAATGGCGATGGAGACGAATGCGAGAGAAGAGAAAAAGGTACCCAGTGGTCGGAAAGACTCGGGGAAACCTTTACGCCGGTGCGATATAGCGATGATGTTGTTGATGATGTTAAGGCATTGCTTAAGAGATATAGAAGTGGATGGTCCTCACTTGTGCAAGATGAACAAAACGGACTTTACTTGACATGGAAAGAAGAACCAGTAGTATGGGCTTCAGCTTGGAAACCCTAGCTAGCAAAATGAAAAATATATAAATTCCATGATCATCTCACAATTTATTCATATGATTGAATTGATGATGATGATGGAGTTTATATTACTTTTCAGTTCTAATTGCTATGATATTTTGTTTTTTATCTTATGTCTCTTGATCTGTGCTTTATGCTTGGGAGTTTGTGTTGTTTTTTTTAGATCATTGTATTTGTTTGCAATATTTGTATTGTACTCTCTTTTTTCAGTTCCATACCAATTCCACTTCTTTTTTGGATTGCTCGCTCAATATGTTTCTTCTCAACCCTTTTGTGGGAGAATTTTGTAAGAAAATTTAATTATTGATATCATATTGATCACCTAATTATCATGTTAGTTAACAGTAAAAAATAACAATTGAATTAATTAGGCCTAATTACTTAAAAACCACTCATCTTATAATTTTTTTTCATTTATACATGACTTAGGAAAATTTTCAATTATACCCTATTTTCAACTTTTATGTTTCATTTGTACCCCAATAGTAAAAGTTTGATAATTTAATTAATTTAAAGATGAAAATATCAAAAACAACATACATAAATAATTAACATTAACGTTTTATTAGAATATAGGTTAAAAATAAAGGATTAATTTAAATTCTTTTTTAAGAGAAAATTCAACTCATTAGGTAGAGATGAAATATAAAAATCAAAAATAGGTTACAATTGAAAATTTTTTTATATCATGGTATAAATGAAAAAAAGTTACATGGTGGGTGGTTTTTAAGTAATTAGGCCAATTAATTACTGTATATTTTTGATATTGGAACTTTTCATTAAAAATGATGACCGAATAAAACTCGTGACAAATAAATAAGTTCACTTGCGCTAAAAAAAAATACATGTAAACCACAATACCAAGGTGGCTTCTGTCTGAATTCTTTTAGTAAATAGAGTTTTCTATCTATAATTTTAGCCCGTTTGCTAAATATATTACGATTTAAGTTTTCTCAATTTAGTCTATCATCTTTTCAACTTTGTCAAATATACAAAAAAAATTGTTTGAAGCTGATGTGTCACGATGTTATATATATCAAGCGGGATAAATTTTACACATAGATGTATGATATTTCCCTA
Organism: Mercurialis annua; assembly: GCF_937616625.2. Classification (NCBI taxonomy): domain Eukaryota; kingdom Viridiplantae; phylum Streptophyta; class Magnoliopsida; order Malpighiales; family Euphorbiaceae; genus Mercurialis; species Mercurialis annua. The sequence goes on along the minus strand of NC_065570.1, from coordinate 46,590,066 downwards.
CAACAGTTTCAAATGAGCATAGATATATTGGTAAAGATCGAAAAAATAATGGACTAAATTGGAAACATTTAAAAATTATGCTATATTTAACAAACAAGTTAAAATTGTAGATAGCTAATTTGTTTTACCAACTTTCTTTTAGTTATTGGATTCAGAAACTATAGTGGCAAATTGGAAATCTTCTATACTTTTTTTTTTGCTACAGAGTTCATCAGGTTTTTTGAACGGAACTCAACAATGAGACGGCAACTTTAAGCCTTTCACATTCAGGTCCCTTGCGGGAGACAAACTCTGACCCCAAATTTTAAACGGATGCATGCATGAGTACGGTTCGAATATGCGATCTTACTTAAGCCAAAAAAGCGTCTCACCAATTCATATGTGTCTTAGAGTTGGGGATCTTCTATACTAACAAACAAGCTCAACTTATACAGAATTAATTAATTTTTTAATTTGTATAAAGAGAGTTTGGTAGACAAATTAATTAATTTATACAAATTGCTTTCTTGTTTCTTTATTTGTTTTCATCATCCTTCAATTTCTATATGCCAAAGAACAAACAAACCTATGCCTCTTCAGTTCTTGCTAGAATATTTGCATACCAACCCAACTCTTATATTAGCATATTCCAGGCCAATCTTTCCAATATGAAGAAATTAAAATAGAACAAAGAAACAGAAAAGTTATGATCAGCAAAACTTATTTGTGAATTTATTGATGGTTTTGAGGGGCCTGCAATTTCAATTGACATTATTTCTAGAAACCATATTGCTCATTATTTTCAGTTAGGATATGCATGGAATCAAATCTTTAAATAATATAATTACCCCTTTTATTTTATTTTTCTTTCATTGTTATTCCAGTACACTATGAGTTGCCATATTCCAATTATATGTGAAAGTTAATAAAAGGGTTATTTGTATAAGACGTTTTCACTTTTCGCATTTCGTACAATTGAAGCACATTATTCAAACTGTGGAAGTTCACATCTAATTTTTTCAAACTTTTCATCCTATCAACCTATGCCATTTTAGGTTTTTCTTTTTCCCACAAAAACGTATCGTTTTGGCCGTTTTGAATGACTAAAACATCATCAAAAAAAATGTTGGAATTTCTTATTTCAAGTTTTAAATAATATGTTTAAATCGCAAAATATGTTAAACGTGAGAATTTATATACAAATGACCCTTAATAAAAAGGTAAACAAAATAAACTCCTATATATTGAAAAATAAAAAAATGTTAAATGCATACCGAAAGATAATTTCGAGCATTCATTTTAACCATTAATTAAGTGACTCAGTAACTAGAAAATAGAGAGTAGAAAGGTAATAAAAATTGGAAGTAGAAATTAAGGTTATATATATACATATACATATATATATATATATACATATACATATATATATATATACACATATACATATACATATACATATATATATACATATACATATATGTATATATGTATATATGTATATGCATATGCATATGTCTATATCTATGTCTATGTCTACGTATATGTATATATGCACACACACATTCTATATTGATCATGTAATCGTAAGATATTTATGGTCTTCATTATCTTGTTCGGGTATATAAATCATGTCTGCAATAAAATTCATTTGCTCGAGTTTCCTAATTGTCTTATCCGGAACAATATTTTTCTCCAGCCTTGCCTTGTTCCCAGCTGAATCTTGCTTGGTCTTTCGAGATCTCTCCTCGGTTCTCAATGTTGTTCAAATAGATCATATCTTATTTGACCAGATTTTGTTATTCCCGTCTGAATTCTCAATTGAGTATTGATCAGTCCGGTTCAATTTTTTAAAATACTATGTAAAAGTTCAAAATTTACCAAAGCAGATTCAATATAAGCAACCTACGTGTAGCCAAAAAAAAAATTAGTTTCATAATTCATGATATTTATACATTTGACCATATTATTTCATAGGTTATATAGCTAATAGGTGCAGGTAAATGGTGGTCAAATCAATGTTGTGGTAAAATGATAAAAAAAATTAAAATCATGGAGAATGCAATTTATTACTATATGATATAGTTTTGTGACACATGCTGATATAGATCCTAACCAATGTTCTTGGATCAGTTCAATCCTAGGATCATGGTTTTTGTTAGAATTAATGTTTATCAAATCACTTTCATGTTTCAGAAACAGTACTATTCTCTCTAGTCATGACATGAACCTAACAGAGTGTCCCTCTACCCTCTACCCTCTCCTCTATCTCTTCATTGCCATTTTGTGTAACATAAATTTATTTGGTAAAAATACATTTATGTAATCACAATTAAATTTTAAAAAAAATTATTATATTTATCATTAACTTTTTTTAATTTTTGTGTTAAATATGCCAACAACTATTTTGGAATTGATGTCATGTGATGTTAAATACGTCATGTAATAATATAATTTTATACATATAGTTTTATAGTATCGCGTCTCACCAGCTTCAAATTAATTGTGGATATACTTGACAAATGTATAAATGATAATAATTGTGAGCGGAGCGGGGTTCAGGGGCCGGTCGCCCAAATTTATGACTGATTTCGGATTTAAAAAAGTTTAAAAATGGACTAGATAACCTCACTCGCTTATGGGTGAGATTATCGTACATCATATCAAAAGACCGGATCCGATGGACCTGAAATTCTTGTACTTGCCTTATCGATTACGTTTTATTTATTGGCATATCCGATTATTTCTCATCTCGACATTCATGCAATTCATAGGATAATATGTTGGAAAGTAAACATGTATAAAAGCGGTAAAAGAAAGCAATAAATCATGTGAGATGCGCATATGACTCAATCTGGACTGACATGTGAGGCAGGTAGCAGGTACTCTTAAGCATACATCTAATCCTGGTAGTTTCTTTCATAAAATAGATAGGTGGCTAGTCTAGGTCAATTAAAATATACAAAACCTAAAACTGGATGTCTAGGTGAGATTGATTTTAATTTGGTCATCTTGGATGCCTATACAACCACTAATTACATTTTTATGGCAATCCTAAGATCTTTAGGTGATTTGCTGGATTTGCTGGACTTGATTACAAATTTAGGTGGTTAAGTCATTTAGCCTGTTAATATTGAATTTGTACATGCTTTTGAAAATCATATTAGCAATGAAAACATACACATAGGCAGCTGATATACATATAAGGTTAGAGATATTTTTAAACCTTGTCGAACCGGAGTGTCTAGCACTCGTCTGTCGTCTAGCTATCAATGTGCTCTAAATCAGGACTCGGTCAGAACATGAAAGTTCTGTGTCTCGTCGATATGGATCCACTAGTTCAAACCGAGGTCGATTTTGAGCTCAAACGAACCCATAATGTTTTATTCTCCTAACTGCTCAACTAGGGTCTTACCATGCGATATCACACATCAAGCATAGTCCCGGTTTGCACAAAAAAAACAAACGGTTTGCAGTTTAAAACTTTATATACATATCATAGTTGAGATAAAATATTAAAACTGTTTGACAAAGTCATATCTACATCTAAGACTTTACCGTACTGCAGCATTATCGATCGACGTCTTATTCTGTACAAACTTCCAAAAATACAGACTTCTGAACAATGATAGAAATTTTTCATGTCAAATTAAATTACCTGAAAGGAAACACTATTGGGGGGGTCACTCGATGCTGAGTGAGTTCATAGTTTACAAGTGAGTATTATAAAAACAAAGCAATACTATAAAACATTTATTCAAATGCACCCAAATATATGTCTCATATTGAAACCCTAATCCTCAAGTTGTATCTTGATAGATCCGAACCAACTGAACTTGCGAACGAGTCGAGTAGCTTATTCCAAATGGTTCGGTCCCGAGACAATTCTACCGAGTTAACCGACACCATATAGTACAGTCCCGAGATAGTTCCAGCGAGTTAACTCGTACTATTTCTTATATCCAAAAATAGAGGTGAATCTCGGGATAGTTTAACCGAGTTAACTCTTAGATACACCTGGGCTAATTCGACTGAGTTAACCTCGTATTTAGAAGACGAGCGAGAAATATCTTCAAAGTTCTTGAACAACAAAATATTACAGACTGCTGTACTTAACTCGTGATCACGCAGTTTCTATTGCCATCCAATAGAAAAGCTTGTTTCATCGGGTCTATATTGGTTTCAAAGCCATGATGCATGCATTTTATATAAAACATTTTGATAATAAATAATGCCATACAATTTGTATAAAACAGTTTGCATTTGTAAAATAATGCACATTTAATACATCAAATGTAACACGTATAAACTCACCGCTTACTATTCCTAAAACTTCGTCGATCGACTGTCGTTAAGCTTAGGGTACTCCTTGTCCAGTAACGGCTTGCCTTGCCGGATTTAGGTAAGACACAAATTAACTTAAGTAAGAGTCTAACTCAATAGGCATATAAACTCAAGGTAAAAAAACGTGCTTAACTCGCTATATATATCTATCGCGTCTAACCTTGACACAAAACTGACTAGACAAAACCATTAAGGTTCACTAATAAATCTTAAAAACTCTCGTTGAACTTTACGTTCAAATTCTAACCCCATAACTAAATGATCCTAAATCCACCATGTTTATTAAATTGAAGTTTATAAACTTCTAGTAACTTGAAATGATAACACCTAACTTAATTTCACTTTTCACATTCAACTTAGACACCATTTTTATTATCAAAAACCCAACTTCACATTAACCTTAAAAAATGTATCTTATATACATTTTTTCATACTTCCAAACTATCTCTTAAAACCATTTTAACATCATCTTAAATCGTTACCATCAATCGTCACACAACGCCAAACTTGCGCCTATTAACACAAACTAAAAACCATGTGAATGGGGATCGAATTAGCATCAAATTTATGCTTTCCCCGACAGCCGAGAGCTGCAATTATAGCCTTCAAGAGCACTGTTCAGTTCTGCTCGTAAGAGCAGAGCTGAATTCTTCTCGTTGAGCAGAATTTTGCTGCTCATGGTGAGCAGAATTTTGCTACTCAGGGTGAGCAGAAATTTCTGCTCAACGGAGCAAATTCCAGCCATCGGAGTCCCACTCTGACGTGCTCTCGAGACCTATCAACGATTCTTCCATTTACACGCTCAAAATCACAATAATCACAACTCTTAAACTCACTATCAACAAACAACACAAAATCACAAGAACTCAACAAAACCCTAAAACCTTTGATCATTAAATCACCACAAATAACCAAAAATTCCACAGATTGATAGTCTTGCCTTTATCTCCTTTGAATTTTTGATGATTTGCCTCCAAGATTGATAAGTTTGGGTGAGAAATGGTCAGGGTGTGTGGAGAGGGGGTAAGGTTCGGCTGGGCTAAAGAAAAATGGGGTTTTGATTTTTTTTATATTTTAACTAATGAAGAAGAAGATGAAAGATTGTGAGGGTACGTGAAAAGGGGGTAGGGTTCGGCTAGGCTAAAGAAAACCTAATGACATTAGCGCTTGAGTCCACGAGACTCGCCGAACTTGAAGACTGAAGAGAGATTCGCCTGAATCTCCAAAACGACCGACTCCTTGAGGACTCGGCTAAACCGCGTCGCCCAAAACGCATCGCCAGACATTTAATACACGAAGAATAATATCTAGAAGACCGAATATACAGGATCATTTCCTATTCGGATACGAACCCCTATCTAGGAAGATAAGGTTATTTAGGAAGATATTCTTGAATAAGACTTCCTTTTAATAAGGAATCACTTTCCTAATCAAACAACGCTATTAAGTAGGAATCACTTTCCTATTTGATGTCTATTATGTATTCTCTCAACTAGTATATAAAAAACTTGATGTATGCCTAAAAACATAATTACATTCAATACACAAAAACTCTGCTCAAATCTCAACACTGATTTTAGCATCGGAGAGTTAATCGGAAAACCACCTTCTGATTGACCTTCTACCCTGTTTTGCAGATTTACTCATCGGATCATATGGCAAACTCCATCAATTGGCGGCATCTGTGGTATCCTGTTTCGCCTCGGGAGGCGGTTATATTCGAAGAACAGCTTGCTGCTGGTCTTCGATTTCCTTTGGACCCTTTTATTGTTGAACTTTCTAATAACTTGAATAGTCTCGGGATAAAGTTCCCCTTCAGTGATGTCTAAATTACTACAAAGTTTGATAATTAAAGGGTCCAAAGGAAACCGAAGACCAGCAACAAGCTATTTTTTAAATATAATCGCCTCCCGAGGCGATCTAGGATACCCGAAAGCTCGCATTCAGTAATCATGTTTTCTAACCCCATATTCTAAAGGAAAACTATACCTATATGAAATATCTAGGATCTCTTCATGAGAAAGTCTTGACTCGGAAATGGCCATAGAGGCGAACTCGGTTTTCGCCTTTCTAGCTGCCATCTAAAGACGCAAAAGAACACTAGCAACAAAAGATCGAATTGGAAAGTCAAAGAAGATCAAAATAAAGAAAAAAAACAAAGATGAAGAACTGAAAGAAAACCATAAAAAAAACAGGGCAAAATGCATAGAAGACCGCAAGTCCACTAAGAAATATAATTAAAACTATGAATATACCGGGAAATAAAACAAAAACAGAAGACAACAAATATCAAAGTAGCAGAATTTAAGAAGAAAGCAAACGCAAGATGAAAATGATGGAAAATGAAAAAACCAAGATATGAAATGAATTTAAAGGAGTTCCATGAAACGGATAAATAAAAGCAAGACGTACGATTAAGGACACTAGTCCCAAATCTGAAAGCACGCAACTAACACATGTAGAGAGTTAAGAACTCAAACTGACAAACGAAATAATTCGTCGGAAGATAAAGCGAATCACCTCAAATAAAGCAAAAACATACAACGCATAAATACCACGGCTTTAGCTCACTTGCGCGGGGGAGGGAGAGGTGGTTAATGATGGAAACCAAATTCCAGCATGATTATAATGGAATCAAGTCAAACATTATCTTTCTGGGAGAATCCTAGCACTCGCCCAAAGGTGAAAGCCTAATGATATTGGCGCTCGAGTTTGCGAGACTTGCCGAATTTGAAAACTGAATAGAGATTTGCCCGAATCTCCAGAAAGACTGACTCTCTAAGGACTCCACCAAAGTGCGTCGCCCAAAACGCATCGTCAGACATCTAATACACGAAGAATAATATCAAAAAGACCAAATATACAGGATCATATTCCATTCGGATACGAACTCCTATCTAGGAAGATAAGCTTATTTAGAAAGATATTCTTTAATAAGACTTCCTTTAAATAAGGAATCATTTTCCTATTCAAATACAATACTACTAAGTAGCAATAGTGACGGAAATTATGGGTGGATTTTATTTCGAGATTAATTTTTAAAATTTGAAATTAATTTTAAAATTTGTTTTTATATTAATAAAAATGACGATTTTGCTTTCTTTAATTTTTTTAATAAAATTTAACTAATTCCATATCTATAAAACATTTTAAAATTATAATTTTAAAATAACTAAATTATTTTATTCAATTAATAAAAAACTATTAATTTTTTAAATTATATATGAGTTTTGTAATAATAAAACTAATTAATTTGATTTAAAAATGTCTAAACATGCCGATTTTCGAAGTATTGGTATAATTGAAGACACCCGCATGGGTTTGGTATTTTAGGGTGATTATTGGATTAGTAATGGTGCCACGTCAGCAATTCTGTAATTTGGCATGTGACGTGGCAGACATGTTTTCACAAGATCTGTTCGATTTAAAAAAAATAGCTACAAAAGAAACTAATATATTAAAAAAAATAGCTAAACGGGCAAATTTTCAAAACATTAGATAGAATTGACAGCACCCTTAAAGATTTGGTATTTTAGGGTGATTAAAACCATGTAATATTGAATCGGTGGGTATTTCATAATATGCGCACGGTAAAAACAATTAAATATTTCTATGTAAGTAAACTCTCAATTTATCTCAAAAGAAATATCAAATTTTAATTTATATCTTAAAGTTCACCAAAATTTTAATTTTTTTTATATGTACAATGGAAAAATTATATGTTCGTATACATACTATAAATTGATATAAAGAGAGGAAGAGGGAGCAGGAAGAGACCTTTGGTGGGAAACATAAGAGTACCAACTTGATCCCAAGATTGGCGGATTGTCTAGTGATTTGAATAGCATATTTGCTTTAATTTTCCACACACATGTACTCACTTTAGCCCAACATTTTCTAGTGGAAAACAACTTTTCTTGATTTAGATAAGACTCTGAACTATTCCTAATACTTCCCTCTTCAGAACTTTTTCTATTCTATATACATTATTTGTATGCATGCATGCAATTTCAGATGCCCACAATCACTTATAGGCACTACCCTCATGGATATATTTTCCAGGGAAAACTACTTAAAAAACCTCTAATCTTTCATGTTATAGACAAGTTCAACCATATAGTAAAATTTAGTACAAAACAAACTTAAACATTTCAAAAAGTTACAAACCTCTCCATCCCTAATTGTGTCAATAAACAAAGAAAAAGTCTAAATTGGTCCTTGAATTTATAAAAATTGACTAAATAATTAAAAATCTTATTATTTTATAAATCAATCCAATATTTTTATTTAAAAATTTAATGAATTGTAATTTTTTAAAATAAATTAAATTATGCTATTCATATAATAAAAATTATATTATTCATATATTAATAATTTAAAATAATATAATATTTTTTATATATTTTTTTAAAAATTAAGTTAAATACACAAGTTTGAGGCATTTGATATTTCCTATATTTTAAAAATAATTCAATAAATGTGCATATAATTATTGTTATACAACAATGAAAAACATTAAAATAGTTGCTTTTAAAAATTCAAACTACGTGAAATTAATAAATATGGTGATTATAGAGTTTAATAAATATGTGAATTGGTTATATATAAAAGATAATAAAAAGAAATAATTAATTTTTTTAAAGTTTTCTTTAATATCATTATGTAAATTAAGTATATCAAACTAGTACATACAAAAATGAAATTAGGTCAAATTTTTAGTTTAGAAACATGCAACATATTAAAAATACGAAGGGTTACTGGCGAAAAAAAAGTCAAAACTTTACAAATTATTGCAATTTAAACCAATCCTTTTACTTTTTGTAATAATAGCCAAATTACTTTTTCTTTAGTTGCAATACTAGCCAAATTTGTGGGCAAACTTGTAGTTTTCAATTAAAATATCAGGTTATTATTATTTTTTGATGAATAATAATATATAAAAAGTCACAAAAAGTGGCAAATATTTCACAAAAAATCACATAAATATTTGTCTATTATTGCAATGAAAAAAAATACAATTTTATTATTATTACAAAAATTAAAAGGTTTGGTTTAAATTGCAACAAGTCATAAAGGTTTGGTTATTTTTGCCATTAGGCCAAATGTGAATGATCAATTCAACATGTTTATAAGATGGAACGTTGGAAACCTAGTGTAGACACTTTTTTTTGGACAAGTAGAAAAGTGATAAGGGATTGAAGCGTCCGATGATGATTTCCAGAGATAACTGTTCAGATGACGAGCTAGTAATCCGCTTGTTAGAATTCGAGTGGACTAGATCGTCATGCAGCAGCAAACTAGAGGGATTGAAGCTTAATTTTTGCAAATAACCCATAAAAATTCCAAGGGATTGTGATATAATTTAAGAAATTGGATTAATTAAAAAGCCAAAAGTTGTAAAAAGGTCAAACCTTTTACAAAAATTTTTCATAAAAGTCCTGACCTAAAAATGTGTCTCAGTTTTGTCCAACCTTAATTGGAAATCAATTTTGCTGGTATGTGGCCTACGTGGCGTGTCACACAATGTGCCAACATGGCAATTATTAGGTTAAAGTACAAATAAATCTTTAATGTTTAAAAAAAATTACAAATTTCATACTTAAATTTTTTTAGTACATTTTATAAATCAAAATTCAATTGAACAAATTAAATACTTTGAATTCTAATTAAATCAATCGAACTAATTAATTTCATTAAAAATTTAAAGTCGTTAAATTTATTTTGTCAATTAATAAAAGCTGCCTAAATATAATAAAAATTAGATTAAATAATATAAAATAATTTTATTTAAAAATTTAATATTTTTTAAAAAAAATAAAAAAAACAATTGAACCCAATTGAAGTGGGTTCATGTGTTCTTCCTATTTGGGAAGAACAGAACCGTTGTGTTCTTCCCAACTGTATGAACCCAGTTGCTGGGTTCATCGGAGAAGATGAACCCAGTTCAACTGGGTTCAATTTTTTTTATTTTTTTAAAATTAAATTAATTAAATTGCTAATTAAACGGTGTCGGTAGTAGAAGTCGGAGGAGTACGATAAAAATATTAAGAACCGATTGAGTTAAAATCATTCAGATTTGATTGAGTTATGTTTTAATTAAACTTTAATAGTTAAGTTGAAATGATTTAATGTTTGAGGGTATAAAAATTATTTTAAGATTTTTTAGTATTTATTTTCATTTTAACCTAATAATTGCCATGGTGGCATATTGTGTGACACGCCACGTAGACGTCACATCAGCAAAATTGATTGTCAATTGAGGGTTGGACAAAATAATCCGTTTTTGGCCAAAATCGACGAAATTGAAAGGTCATGACTTTTGTGAAAGATTTGGCCTTTTTACGATATTTGGCCTAATTAAAATGACTTATAAATTTATGGGCCAGTTTACAGGTTTAACAGACGAAATTGCCCAAAATCAAACTCTACTTGCCCTGAAAGCCCTTTTTGATACTTTCGGGGACCAAAACAGACTTTTTACCTCCTTTTTTATGGCGCACACTAATAAATACAAAATTTTAGAGTAATTAACCAATAAATACAGTTTGAACTTAACCTAAACACCGAACCCTAACCCTAATCTACCTCTATAGGTACAACCTTTACACGTCTAATTAGTGATGGTAGTTAGATCAAACAAGAGAAAATATTAATTTAAAAAACCCTAAAAAATACTACCCTACACAAAACCCCACCACACACACATGAAAATTTCAATCAATCACTCTTATCAAATCTAATTTCTACGCTTCAGATCTAAAAAGATATATTGATGTACTGCAATCTAAAGTTGGATTCTACATCCACATCACTAGAAAATGGCCCCAGGACTCAGAACATTGCGTCTGAGGACCCTATTTCAGTTCCTAGCACATTATTCTAAATCAATAGGATGCAATATTAGTATTTACTTTACGTTCTTGATATAAACTTCCATAACTGCAATAACTTTCATGACTTGCTATAATTTTCACACTAAATACATCTTTATGGTGTTTTAATTGTTGTTAAACATATTATTTTTGTATATATGAACTTCATACATCTAATTATGCATTTTTATGTGTTTTGACACGTTTTTTGACACGAAGCCGAACCGCTCCGGATCTTGGTGTTCTGGTGCCGCCGTTAGAATAGACTAGTGTCGCCACCAAAAATGAGTGTGTCGCCACAGCAGCCACAAGATGTTGGCGTTGTGTTCTTCTGCCCCAGCTCATACAGATCTTCATATCCGCTTCCAAATTGCGTTTTCGTGTTTCTGGGCTCATCCGGACACCGAATCGCTCCCTATTTGAACTGTTAGCCATGTAATTAGTTATTGGATTATGTTATGGAACTTTCTGGTCCAGTCTAATTCAACATTGTTTTTCCATGTCAACGACAGTACGTGATGCCATGTCATTATGGGCTTCGAAACCTAACCGCCAGCCCAACAATTCTTAGATTCGTTTCTCGCTTTGTTCTGACCAAAAATTATATCCAATTTCGACCAGTAGACTTGTGATGACTAGAGAAGCAAATTCCATATTTTGACCAAATCCTGAATTTGGTTGTATTAATAAAAAAACGATAGACAACTGCCAGACACTTTAAAAAGAGGTTTAAAAGTATCTATAACCTTGTATGTATATCAACCATAATTTGGGTATGTAAATAATGTTTTATGCTTTGCATGTATGTCCAAATCCATCATTAATAGGAGTAATTAGATAATCATGTTAATCTAGCTATAAACTAATCAAATCACATAGAAATCTTTGGGATGCCATGAACACGATATTTAGTGGTTGTATAGGCATTCGAGACGGTTAATGAAATCAATCTTATATTTACATCTGATTTACGCTTTATGCATGTAATTGAAATAAAATCCACATTTGTCTATTATGTGTGAGAAACACCAAGATTAGATGCTTGTTTAGAAGTACTTTTTTCTTATTCACCATACCAGTCTAGATCGAGTCATGTATGAGTCTTAAATATAATGTATGTTTACCTTTGTGCATTTACTTTCCAGTTCTTTATTTTCTAATTGTTTACCTTTCCAGTCATTTACTTTTCAATGTTCTATCTTTTGGACTTCCTGCTTTGATGAGATGTTATTTCTATTTCGGATATACCTGTTAAATCGATAAAATCAATAAGCCAAGTTAAGAGTCAGGTTGTGTGCACGAACCTGAATCTTTTAGTCTGATGCACGATATCTTATCAGTAGGCGCATGAGGTATCTAGTATGTAGAAAATCTATTTTCTAGCTAAACTAGACGGTGACTTCATTTTTCAAACTAAACCAGACTGAGGTCGTCATAATCCTGGGAGAGCCCGACCCTCGCTTCGCTCACACCTAGCCCCTGCCAGCTCTAGCCATCATGCACCGATCATCAACAACAGTTCAACGGCACCTGTCTCCAGCAATCTACTAAATCCAGTCATTCCTTCTGGCAATCCACAACTAGTTACCAGGTTAAACCCTAACCCCTCATTCGGCCATGCATATTTTGATGCCCGTTTTCCTACTATTTTGAACTTTGGAATTACTGTTGGGTCAAGCAAGAAGTATTCCAACTTCAGAGTGATCTATTTTGAAATTTCCCGAGAATATGGAATTATCATGATTTTGAGAAAGTGTTGTTCGGTATGGGGTGATTGGTAGAGGTTTTTTAATTAACCTTGAAAATCATCTTAGCGTGAGTTTGAGTTTAGCTCTAGATAAACTCTATTGTAAGTGATTTAGTCTAAGCTTATATACTCTTTTTAGTGAATTATTAAATCCCAATCTTTAATTGAGTATGGACGTAGGATCAGTTTGTGATTTGAACAACTCTAAAATCTTTTGTTCAATCTCTCGAAACTCAACAATTCTAAAGTAACCATCAATTTTCTTTTTAATTTCTTAAACAAACTTAATTCACCCACTCTCTTAAGTTGCATTTGGGATTTTGGTTATATATTTAAAACAATAACTAATAATTAAATATAATATTATAGTTAAGATAATACTTTATCTTAAATTCAAATTAACTATATAATTATATATATCACATTTTTTTACTGGCTTATAAACCCATATTTGTTTTGAACCTGTTTTTAGTGTGTGATTTGTAGGTTCATATAAAGTTGGTAGTAGGCCCAAAATTTCTATTTCGGCCCACAAGTCATATGTGGTCTTTAGTAAGACATTATGACTATCCAAGTCATATGAATATCGATAATCCGACTTAGCCTTTTACATTGAATATTTCAATCACACTGTCTCACGATATCCAAATTGAATACAAGGCATAATATTATCATTCTTATTCTATTCGATCATTCGTTTCCTTATTCCAAGTAGACTAAAAATGACAACTCTTTATCAATTCATTTAGCATGGCGATGCATTATTTTCAGACTATCTTTTCATTGGCCTCATAAATATATTACTGAATAAATGAGGGACAAATTCCTTCTCCGACAGTCTCATTTTTCATATAGCTAATTTTATATCCAACTATAATCTGTTTCACTATCATATTAAAGCAATGTTAGAATATATCAAAATACTAAATAGTTATGTAGAAATCTATAATGATTTCAAGATTAAAGGATTAGATTAATATTATTGTAATGAGAATTACTTACGACAGTGACCAATGTAATATTTTCATGATGGGTCATCCAATGCTTCATTTCTCAAATAGCACCAATAATTTGACCTAATATTTTATATACATGATTAGTAAAATATAATCATCACTCAACATCATGCTAGTATTAATGTACTATTAAGACTAGAAATAGTTTGATTATAACTCTTTATTAAACCTAATAGCTATACTATCAAGTCACATACTTGATGGCCTTAAAAAGAATTAACCATTCAAGCAATTTATCATAATATAAAATGATAATGAAAGTGTCTACTTATTAAAAATAAAAAAGTGATAAAATCAATACATGCTCAAACATAATTGACCAGTTATAGGGAGTTCAAAAATACACTATAAGGTCAACAAGTGTTGATTTCAACTTTCTTGATGAGTTATCTTTAATCTGTTGAATCTTTTCTTTTGTTTGACTAAATTTAAATGATCAACAAAATATCAACCGAATATTAACCAAATACCAATTAAATGTAAACCAAATGCAACAATTGACTTTTATTTTTCTTCCGCTAGACAGTTCAAAACTGTTATTACTATTTCCCCCTCTTAAGGTTGAGAAGTGTCAATTTTGACTTTTTTGATGAGTTCTATTTCATCTATTGAAACTCTTTTTTTGTAATTTGGTCAAATTCTTAAGACCAACTAAATGTCACCGAAAATCAACCAAATATTAAGTGAAGATCAACCGAGTATCAACCGAATATCAACCGAATATCAACTGAATGTCAATCGAAGATCAACAGAATGTTAACTGAAGGTCAGGCATATGTCAAATGTTAATCATTAACACAGTATTGAGAACATGAGTCAGTTTCAACTTGGATTGTGCAGTTTTAATATTTTGAGAGAAAATTAATAGTGCAGATTAGATAGTTTTAAGATCAAACCAATATCCACAAAATATCAAAATGAAATAAAAAAATTCTAACAATTCACATAAAAAATGCTAGAAAATACCATAACACGTAGTTAATTATTAATTGAACTAACAATTTTTTTATCTATTGCAGTTTATATTGAATTGATTTTCAATTTATTATGTCTTTATGTAACCACACATCAATTCATTGTCAATTCTGAATTTTAAATAACAGGTCACATAAAGATAACACAAACTTGGATGTGCTGGTAAGTGTTGACATCATGTCCATTATTTTTACCATTTGAAGCCACACGATTTGCAGCAACAATTACAGTACTCACTCGATCATCTTTCGTTAGTGCAGCTGCAACATAATCTGTTATTAGAGTAGCAGGTACAATTTTATCCACCAGCTCAAAAGTTGTCAGTCTAGATTTTCAATATATCTTAATCATTGGGTTTACAAATAGAAACATATGTTCAATTGAAGATTACTGCTCTCAATCTTAATCATTTCTTTTATAGATGCTTTCACTAAAGTATTTTATGGGCACATCCAAATTTAAACTATATCTTCAACACATCAAATCTCACTTTCAATATTCAAATTCCTTTTCACACACTTACCGTCAAGTCTACCATGACAGCTCCATCAGTGACATTATAGCCATTATCACTGGTAATACAATCATTTTTTTCCAAAATTGAAAGAAAGAACATGTCACGGCCCAATTTCCACTCTGAAACTTGGATCGAGACCGGCGCTAGGGAATGGGAATGGTTGTTCCGAAACCCGTAGCAAGTCTAGGAAAAACAGTAAAAATGTTTCTCGTTTTGAAAACATAAAAGGTCTCAATCTCTTTTCGCAAGTATTTGAAAACCTTTATCCTAAAATGTAATCAAAACACTGTGATTGTATCTATAGGAACCAGGGCACAACAATGAATTCCTCTTATCACAATAGCCGTGCTCGGATACAATGCCAACAGTATAAAATCAGTTGAAACATTTTATACAAACATATGGCTTTAACATAAATCCAGTTTTACTTTATAAACACTGGCAAAAGCCCTTTTTGTACAAACACGCAACATTCAAAACCATATACACAAACAGTAGTTTCATATCAGAATAAGCCATTTCAAAATGAACTACTGTTGAATGGACCGAACTATTCTGCAGCTCTAGAGTGACATACTTATTTAGCTACGAATTCCGGAGAAAGGATTGGAAGCATGGTCACGTCAAAACTCTATTTACCTAAAAGGGAAATATCAACGGGGGTCAATATTGAGTGGGTTCACATAATTATTTAGAAATATTAATAAAACAGAAATCGCATGAGAAACATTCATTACGCAGCCAGACAACCGATCCAGAAGAAACATTAAACAGCAAACCCTAATGGGTAAAACTATAGTATGAACCACAATATATCACATCATAGTTTGATACAGCACTTTAGATCGTGAACTGAATCACTGTCGTCTCAAATTTTGTACCTTTAGTACCTGGACCGTAATCAGAAACTGCCATCACGGTTTTACCCACGACCGTAACAATATTAATGTCGTCTCAGGGTTTACCTGTTAAGTCAGGGTCACCAACATTTCTGTTGTCCATTGACTTAACATAATCATCCCTATTTCTCTAGATAATCATATGCTTAATCTATAGTATCGGTACCGTTGATCACACAGCCCTATTGCCGCTCAATAGGTAGCATGTTTCAATGAATCTATATCGGTTTCAAATCGACTCAATGCAATGCGATTTATATAACATTTTGAGTTATAAACATTTTAGGTATCAATATTCAAAAGTAAAATGCAAACTCACAGAACCGCTATCCCCAAAACAAGAATTGAATGTCCCCTACTATGCTGGTTTGGTAGCCCGCGTGGCCCGTCGGATCTAGTTAGAATTCAATTGTTAAAAATAATTCAAATAAGAATTCTAACTCCAAAGAGTAGACTCTATAGACATTACTAGACGTATAACGTATATAATTTGTTCTCGTTCTCGATATCAACTTATGGTCCTCTAATTATTAATCATTTTGATTAATATAAGACCTAATTAAAACATCTCTATGTTTTAATTAATCGAGTGTCCTTAATTGTACAAGTCCTTTTTAGTCGTTTCAACGTCTTGGTTAAGGTTTATAAGTCCATAAACTAAAATTTAAAAATCTGAAACACTGTTCATGTGCATGTTCGTGCATCCTTGTGCATGTTCGTGCACCACTGATGTGATGCACGTTCGTGCATAATTGTGCACGTTCGTGAATAATTGTGCACGTTGGTGCACCTCAGCTGGTGCACGTTCGTGCACCTTTCCGACGTGCTAAAACACCATTTTTCGATCCTAAACACCAATTCACACACTACACGATTCAATTCCACTATTGAAATGTAAAATCGATTCGTATTCGATCGATTCGATACTGTAACCGCTATATATTCAAATATAATCCATTTTCTATATAATCAAATTCAAAAGAATGGTTATAAATTTGATAAATAACGGATTACCGAAGAAATTTGAGTTAGAAACGAGAAATCGGATCGAAAACGGATAACTTACCGTCGATTGCACCTTCGTTGTTCTCTGAAGCCAAAACCTGGTTTTATGGTTTCTGAATTTAAATGAATCTTTCATTTGAATTGTTTGCATATATAGTTTGGTTAAAAGCCAAACTAGCCCTTAGGTATTTACGCGTTACGTTAACCCAAATTCTTAAATACTCGTCCATAATTAAAACGGACAACGAACTCCGAATTTTATGAAATTTTAACCATGAATTTTATAATTCGTAATTAGAATAAAAACGTAATTTTTATTCTTAAGGGACCTATATTTTATTTTTAATAAATTATTTAAAATTTATTAGGGCTAAATTAGACCCACTTAATAAAATTTTATCTCCAAATTTTATAAAATTTTAGGAGTAACTTTTTAAAAATATTCTGTAAATATTGGCTCCAAAACTATTCACACGGGACTTATAAATTATTTTATTTTAATTTATAAGCATTTTTTTAATTCACGTTAGTTAAAATATAAATATCCAAATTTAATATTTTAACTTCTATAACTATTTCATACTTCTAGAGACACTATATATTAAATTTATCCTCAAATTTAATTTATGTTCTCCCGGCCCTCTTAATTATTCCATACGTGGAATAATTTAATTTCTTAAATTTACGGAATATTACAGAACAGTTTTGAAGCAGCGGTGGAACAAGGACATCGACTAAGACAGCATCAGCAATGGCCACCATCGAGAAGTTAACGGCAGACGATAGTGATGTTGGAAAGCTATGGCAAGAAGGATAACTGCATCACTTCTTATTTTATGGTAAGTTGAAGAAGGGGGTATAAATGCCCTATTTTTGTAGTAAATCAGGTCGGTTTAAGTTTTGAGGTATTTGTGAAAAATTTGTTTTTTTATAGAGATTTTTGCATAAAAATATTTTGTGAGTCGATAATGTAAACCAACTCAATTTTTAACGTATTTGTGTACCCAACCCTTAAATTGTGTACTCAACCCTTAAGTTATTGAGAAAATTACAAAAATGAGCTAAACACGCTGAAACATTTCAAAAATGTCAACCCTTCTAATTATTTATATCAATGCTAATTTTAACTTTACAATTAATGTATTAGTTTTCATATTCATTTCACCTAATACTAACTCTCTCTCAAAATAACATGTGCCATTCTTTATTGGTCTAATTACTTAAAAACAACCTATTTTGTAATTTTTTTATTTATACCATGACTTAAGAAAATTTTCAATTGTACCTTATTTTCAATTTTTATGTTTCATTTATACCCCAAAAGTAAAAAATTTGATAATTTAATTAATTTAAGGATGAAAATATTAAAAACAAGATATATAAATGATTAATATTAACGTTTTATCAGGATATAAGTTAAAAATGAAGGACTAATTTAAATTCTTTTTCAAAAGAAAATAGGAGAATTAAACTCATTAGGGTAAAGATGAGATATAAAATTCGAAAATAGGGTACACTTGAAAATTTTCTTATATCATGGTATAAAAGAAAAAAAGTTATAATATGGATGGTTTTTAAGTAATTGAACCTTCTTTATCCCAATTTTATGATTAACTTACAATTTAACTTTATATTTTCTCTGTTTTTTATTGTCCTTCTCTGTCTCAACTTTCTTTTTTCTTTCTCCAACAACTTACAGCTTGGCAACTCCTACCCATTGGTCAATATTTAAACTATGCGTGGCAATGCAGGTAAGGTTTACGGGGCTTCATTCTATATATAAGTCTGACCATTTTTATTTCTCTCCTTATAAATTAACCTCTCAAAACAACAAACTTTATATTCAAAAAAATATTTAGATCTCCGTTAATATTCAGTTAATTTATTTTTTATGAATAAAATTCTATTAATTTTAATAAGTTTTAAAATAGGTACATTACGACACTCTACTAATTAATATACATGGTGGACCAAAAATTTATTAATTATTAGAATTATTAATGATGGAGTCTGCCTTCTGAACCGGTGAGTGAACCTGCAAAACAGGGTAGAAGCTAACCGGACGGTGGTTGTCCGATTAACTCTCCGATGCTAAAGTCAGTCTAGAGCTTTTAGCAGCGTTTTGAGTATATGAATGTAATTGTGATTCTAGGCATACCTCGTGCTCCTTTTATAGTAGTCGAATATACCTAGTGGAGTTGTATTAGGCAGGTGAATCCTACTTTGTAGGGATTCGGCCGTATCGTAGAGATTCTCCTGATTTGTCGGGATCTACCTTAATCTGATAAGAGTCCTATTTAGGAACGTCTTCCTAAATAGTCTTATCTTCCTAAAGTAGAGCTTATCCTTCCATATGTAGTGTTTGTGTCCAAATAGGACAAGATTTCCATATTTAGTCGTTTACCCGAATCCCGGGCCTGACGCGCTCTTGGCGGATCATGTGGGATTCGGTCTTTATTAGCGTGTTACCGAATCTTAGAGATTCGGCATCTCCTTCATACCTTTTCGGTCTTCAGGGGGAGTCCGGCGTCACCTGAGAGTAGATCTCCTGCAACTCGGCTCCATTATACTTACAGTAGGATTCGGTATCCATCATTAGCCCCCCCGCAAGTGAGCTGAAGTAGTTTGGCATTTATGCCTTAGTGGATTTTGGCTCTTTTGGAGCTGAGTTCTCTTATACGGGCGAGTCGTTTTGTATTCCGGGCGAGTCGTTTCATATGTTTGTGGGTGACGTTTCTTCTTTAGTAAGATTATGTGTTGCCACGTGTCAGCATTTAATGATTTCAACGGTTAATGATTCAAAAGCGTTTTGTATTTAATCTCTTTGTATTTCTTCTTTTCCCTCTTACTTACTTTTCGAATTTACTCTCGTTTCTTGTAGCTTTTCCCTTTTCGTTCTTCGTTTGATCATTTGATTCTTCGTGACTTGTTTTCAAGAGATTTTTCAGGTATGTTTTCTTTCGTTGTTTGGATGTTAATATGGCTTTCTTCTTTGTATATATTCTTCATGGTTTATATTCTGGAAATTCCTTTTCTGTGCTTGTTGTTCTTCGATGTGTTCTTCAACGTGTTCTTCAATATATTTTTTGTTTGATCCTTATTTTGTGTTTATGTTTGTGATTCCCTGTTCTAGGATGCCTCTTAGTCGAGTGGAAGATGCATGCGCTGCTATGGCTTTTACCCGATCAAAGCTTCGTAGGGATGAAGTCTTAGATATCTATTTTAAGTATAGTTTTCCTTTCGATTATAGGGTAATATTACCCGGTGCCGATATGGCTGCGTCTGATTCTCCCGGATCTTCTTGTAGGGCGGTTCTCTTCGAAGAGCAATTTGCTGCTGGTCTTAGGTTTCCTTTAGATCCATTTTTAGTAGAAGTGTGTAGGGATTTAAAGGTTGCTCTGGGGCAACTTTACCCTGGTACGATTAGAGTAGTGCTCGCCTTTTCGGAGGCATGTAGGCTCCGGGGCTGTGCCCCTTCTCTCAAAGTGTTATATCATTTTGTAGACTTTAGGAAGTGTGATGGCTGCTTCGTTTTCGCCCTTGGTAGAGAAGGGCGATCTCGTATTTATCTTCCTTGCCTAACCAGTCGCTGGCGAAGGCGTTTCTTTATTGTCTACCATAAATTTGCTTTTCTTCATTTTTCGGATGGTTTTTCTTCTCATCCAGTTCGGAGCTGTTCTTCTCCTTTAAGTTTATCCGAGTCAAAACTTGCTTTCGACATATCTTCCTGTAGTGTTGAATCGCGTCCTATTTTAGATGTCTTGGTCAATAGTCATCTTCGGCGTCGATGGCTTCCTTTGGAGGATCCTCCTCGAGGCTTGGCGGATCTTTGCTACTCTTTTGTTCAAGGTATATTAGTTTGTTTAAATTCTTTTTAATGTTTCTTTTGTAGGATGTCTTCTTCTTCTGACGATTTCCTTTCCGGATTTCAAGTAGATTTGGACGTTCCGATGGGTGGTCCTGACGTTCCTATTGCCAACATTATTCCTGGCGACATTGACGTGGATGGGGCTCCTGTTGATATTCCCATAGCTCCTGCCGAGATAGCGTTGCCTGAGATTATTATTGTTGATGATGATGAGTCGGCTGATCCAGTAGGCGACGAGGCGGTTCCGTCACTACTTCCCCCTCTAGCATCATCTATCGTCTCGGGGGGAGTTGGGGGTGTGGCCTCAGAGGGGCCTGTTGTTGCTGATTCGGGAGAGATTTCTCTAGGTCGAGACCCGGATTCTCCGTCTAGAAAAAGACGTCGAGTTGGCGATGATTCTCCAACGAGGGAGAGTTTTCCTGGAAGCTCTTCTTCTGCTCCAGACTTGGTTCAGTGGGTCGAAGGTCAGGATCCTGCCAGTTTGCTGAATCCGAGAGTGCTAGCGGAATATATCCGGACTTTGGCGATTCCTGCTGATGTCTCGTGGTTTTGTGGTAGGCCGGGTCAAGAGCTTTCCGATCTGGCTTGTTTTCATGGTTTCTCTGTAAGTGCTTTCTTTCTTGAGTATAATATGTTTTTTGTATTCAGTTGTTTTCTTATTTGTTTATTTCTGTTGTGTGTAGGCTCTTCAATCTGTTTTGGTATTGAACGACCGCCGACAGTGTGCCGAGGAGGAGGTCGATCGTCTGTCTTCTCTTTTGGCGACTTCCGAGTCTGAAAGGGCGAAATTGAAGGCCTCTTTGGAAGAGCATGATTCTCTCCTGGCGCAGCTCAAGGCGCAGGATGCGATTAATGATCGCCAGGTGAAAGTGATCGAGAAAAAGACCGATGACTTGACTCAAGAGATTGAGGAGCTTATTCGGATCAATTCCCTTGTTGGTGGGGAGAGGGACAATCTAAGATCGGAGGTTGAGGGTCTTCACATCCGTCTGCTAGATACGAAGGCTTTCTACTCTGCTTTGATAAGCGAGTATCGCCTTGCGATTGGGAGGAAGCTTCTAGAGCAGAATCCTAATATTGATCTTTCTGGGGTTAACGGGTTGGATCCCCGGGCCATCGCCCGTGATCTTCTCGCCAAGATGTCTAAAGACCGCGTCTAGTAGTTTTTCTTTTGATTGTATTTTGCTGATGTATTGATTTTGCTTTTTGTAATTCACAATTTATGAATATATTTTCTATGTTTCTTCGAAATGTGCTTTCGCCTTATTTTTATGTACTTGATTTGCCTCGAGGGTTATTCTAAACCCTGTTCTTTGCTTTTTATAGAGTTAATCTAAACGCTTTTTATTTTTGTTTTTGTTGAGTTAATCTAAACTCTTTTTATTTTTGTTGAGTTAATCTAAACTCTTTGTTGGCGATTTGCCTTTTCTGAGTTAATTTAAACTCATTTTTTAGCCTTTTGTGGCGATTTGCCTGGTTCGGCGATTTTGCTTTGAGTTAATTTAAACTCATTTTCTTGATTCTTAACCTTTGGTGGCGATTCTCCTATTCCGGCGATTTTGCCTTGAGTTAATTTAAACTCATTTTCTTGGCTTTTAACCTTTAGTGGCGTTTTGCCTATTCTGGCGATTTTGCCTTGAGTATATTCATTTTCTTGGCTCTTAGCCTTTCTTGAATTTGATCTTTATTTTTTCTTCTTTCATCTTTGATTTAATTGTTCGTGGCTGTTCTTGATTTTCATTTCTTTATTGGTTCGTCTGGCTAATCAAATAGCAGCAAAATTGAACTTTTATTGATAAAAGATGGCATACAAAAAATTAAAGATAGATTTGACGCCATCTGGTAAGACGTGAAGTCGTTACTGATGATGGGTCTTTTTTCGTTTCTATTCTTCCTTCTTTTCGGTTTTGTTTTCTTGGAGATCCACCACTGACTCGTCATAGCACTTCTTGGCTATTCCTTGGTCTCCTCTCAGCGTCACTACTCCCTTTTCAGTTGGTACCTTCATTGCCAGCGCTCTGATGCTGGTTACCGCTGCTGAATCATGGAGGAAAGGTCTTCCTAGGATGGCATTATATGTCAATTCCATGTCCACTATGTTAAATAGTGACATGATTTTCTTGTTTATTCCTCTTTCTGGGCCGATTATTACCTCCAAGGTGACTGCTCCCAGCGGGGTGATGGAGGGTCCACCGAGTCCTGATAGCGGAATTGGGACTCGGCGTAGCCTTGACGCTGTTCCTCCCAACATTTTGTATGCTGCGTTTGTCATGAGGTTTACTGCGCTTCCTTCGTCGATAAGGATCCGCTCCATGTTCCAATTTTCAATGATAGTAGTTACTACCAAAGCATCGTTGTGAGGTGCTTTGACGTGTTCATAGTCTTCTACATCGAAGATCACTGGCGGCATGTGAGTTTCTCGTATGTTCATTACTTCCTTCCTCTGCTTCCTCCTGATCGTGGAGCTACTATGCCCTCCACCATTAATCATGTGTATGGTTCCCAGAATTTTGGATGGGCGCTCGTCTTCCTTTTCTTTCGGCTTGTCTTCTCTGTTTCTTTTTTCTCCCTTGTCATTGCTCTTCTCTTTTCGGGCCACAAATTTCCTCAGCTCGCCTGTGTCGATCATTCTTTCGATCTCGACCTTCAAGTCTCTGCAGCTATCCGTTTCGTGTCCGTAATCGTCGTGAAATTTGCAGTACTTTCTGGTGTCTCTTACTTCTGCTTTCATTTTTGGTGGTCATACCACGTTTTTGACGTTTTCTTTGATCCACATGAGGACATTAGTTCGGCTGGTGTTTAGTGGAGTGAAGTTATTCTCATCATCTCTGGGATCGTATCTTGATTCATATCTTGTCTGGGGGGCGAATCGTCTGCTCTCTTCGGGTCTTCCTCTCCTGTCATCAGGTTTGGACTTGGTTTTTTCTCTGGATCTCTCTTTTGATTCTTTTCCTTTTGCTTCCTTTCCGCGAATCGCCCTTCGCCCTTCGTCTAACTCGAAGTATTTCTGAGCTATGCCCATTAAGTTCGAGAAAGTTGTGGGTTTATTGACTAGCAGCTTGTCCACCAGCTTTCCGAATCGCGTCCCGTCTCGCAATGCTTCTGTCGCCATGTCGACGTTCAGGTTGTCTATCTTCATAGCTTGCTTGTTGAATCGTTCGATGTAGCTTCGCAGGGTTTCTCCTTCTTCTTGGATACAGGCTCTTAGGATACTGGTAGTAGTTTTAGCTGGGATGTTTGTGAGATATCTGTTGAGGAATTCTGTTGAAAGCGAAGCGAAGCTTTTGATCGAGCCTGGTTTTAATTTGTTATACCATCTCTGGGCTGTGCCCGTGAGCGTGGTAGGGAAAACCCTGCAGAGGATGGCGTCTGATACGCTGAGTAGCCCCATGGTCGCTATGAACCTAGAGGTATGGTCTCGGGGGTCTCCTTCCCCATTGAAAATTGGCAAGGTCGGCATCTTCATGCTGTGCGGGATGGTTTCCTCCATGATCTCGGGCGAGAGGGGTGATCCTTTCAACCTGAGGTCATCTATGTCCAATTCTTCAGATTTTAGTTTTTTGAGCGCTTTGGCGATCTTCTCTTCTAAATCTTCTTCCACCACATATGTGGCTTTGCTTTTTTGGGGTGTCTCTGACGATTCGCCCTCTCCTTCTTGGTGTTTTTTCTTATTTTGTTCTTTCCCTGCATCTCTTTCTTGTCGCTTACTCCTTGGTGGGGCGTCTTCTTTTTCCTTCTCCCTTCGTTCGTCTCTTTTCGTATTCAGACCGCTTCGGGCGTCCTCCTGGTTGTGCTCATTTCTGGGTGCCTCCGGCGATTCCTCGTTAGATTTTTCTCTGTCCGGACTTTCCTCGTCGCTGGTTTTATTTTCTCGCTGGTTTCTTGCTTCGTTCCTTTCTTCGTTTCCTCTGGTCCGAGGTTCCTTGCTTTTGTTGTTTTCTGCCCTTGTCTCTCGACGGCCTGGGTTTGCACTTTCTGTTCTTTCTCTTCTTCTGGGAGCTGTAGGGCTGAAGTTTTCCCTTAGCATTTTCATAGTTTCTTCGTGCCTGTCGTTTGTTCTTTTGGCTTCACTAGCCAATCTGTCAAGATTTGCCTGTACAGATTCTAGTATCTTTTTCAGCATTTCGCTGTGTGGATCTTGTGCCGCTGCATTTGGTGCTTGTTCTTCAGTGCTTAGGTTGAAAGCAATTGGGTTGCTTCCCCTTATCGGATTAGTTTGGTACTGAGGTGTTGAGAAGGAGGGTCCTCCGGTGTTGCTTTTTTCCCCGGAGTTGTGAAGCCCGTCTTCCGTCACGTTGATTATCTCCGGAGTGTTTTTTGGGTCCATTGGTTGTTTGTCTTTCAGGTTTACTCTTTCAGAAGTCATCTTCTTCAATGAGATTTGTTATTCGAGTTCAGAAAAGCTCCTTCTTTTGAAGTTTAGTTAAGCTTTTCCCACAGACGGCGCCAATTGATGGAGTCTGCCTTCTGAACCGGTGAGTGAACCTGCAAAACAGGGTAGAAGCTAACCGGACGGTGGTTGTCCGATTAACTCTCCGATGCTAAAGTCAGTCTAGAGCTTTTAGCAGCGTTTTGAGTATATGAATGTAATTGTGATTCTAGGCATACCTCGTGCTCCTTTTATAGTAGTCGAATATACCTAGTGGAGTTGTATTAGGCAGGTGAATCCTACTTTGTAGGGATTCGGCCGTATCGTAGAGATTCTCCTGATTTGTCGGGATCTACCTTAATCTGATAAGAGTCCTATTTAGGAACGTCTTCCTAAATAGTCTTATCTTCCTAAAGTAGAGCTTATCCTTCCATATGTAGTGTTTGTGTCCAAATAGGACAAGATTTCCATATTTAGTCGTTTACCCGAATCCCGGGCCTGACGCGCTCTTGGCGGATCATGTGGGATTCGGTCTTTATTAGCGTGTTACCGAATCTTAGAGATTCGGCATCTCCTTCATACCTTTTCGGTCTTCAGGGGGAGTCCGGCGTCACCTGAGAGTAGATCTCCTGCAACTCGGCTCCATTATACTTACAGTAGGATTCGGTATCCATCAATTAATTTATTAAATTTGTATATAAAAAATTATAAAACATATTTTAAGTTATTTAATTTGCAGACCTAATATTTATATTATATTACAAAAATATCTACTAAATGAGTGTTTATCCTATACAATGACTGTGTCACGGCCCAATTTCATGGATCGCGACCGGCGCTAGAGTATGGGTATGGTCGTACCAAAACCCGTAGCAAGCCTCGCGGATAACCTTAAATACAATTAAACCTGCAAGAAAACCACTGCTCGGGGGCAACCGAGACTCCAACCTAAGTCTAGCAATTTATATAATACTTAAATAATAACTTAAATATCTGAAATGCTCGGCTAGAATCCGAGACTCAAAGCATGTCTTATATAAATCAAATCCAATGTATAACATGCCAACAACGAGAATAAATAGTCGGACCAGTCCGGCAAACCAAAGTATAAGATAATCATAAATGACTAACTAGTTCTACTGCGGTCTAAGAGTATAAAACAGTTAACTAGCTTATTAAATAAAAGAACCTCCGAAGGAATCAAGAAAATCGGAGATCGACCAACTCTCTCAAATCATTAGCCTGGAAAAATTGGGAAAACAACGGGGTCAGATATACTGAGAAGAGTTCATAATGCTATTTACATTTATTAAGTTTAAAACCCTTAAAACAAATCCTTTTATACTAATATATATTCGATTATGGAAAAACAGTATTGAAATGAAATCCCAAAGTATTTAACCCAAAGTAGATGGGAACAAATCCTCATCGATTCCCAAAGTAGGTCAGACATTATTCAGCCAATCCCAAAGTACTTACCGGTGCACGCAGTCTCGATACAAGCTTATCGAGTAGCTCATTTCAATCCAAATCCATAATCCTTAAAACAGTTCGCAAACAGATGTAATACTAAAATAATTTACGGTACTTAATAAAGCGGTAAATAACACTACAAACTCACTGCTTACTTATCCACGTGATAATCTTGGCAAACAGCTAAACATGCATAGACTCCGAAGCACGAGCAGTCGACGGGTTTAAAACAAGGTATAACTTAAAATCCCCTAACTCTAAGAATACTAGACACCACATAGGACTAGTATCTCAAATAACAACCAAGGTACAAGCCAAAGTAAATGCCACAACATAACATTCATACATATACAATCCCATTTCTAAAGTAATTCCAAAGTATAACAACAAGTTAAGAATAATTGAGTTCCCCTTTGAAAACATAATCCGGAAGCTTAAATGACTTGAAGATCTTAAAATCAAGTGAAATGCCAAAGTAGTGAATTAGCCTTCAAGCTTAATCTCAAATGTCGGATGACCCAAGTCTATCCCGACCGAAAGATACCAAAGTAAACCAAAGTATGAATCTGGAACCTTTAAATCAAAACATTGCTCATTTGAAAACATGGAACTCAATCATAGCTTAACAACAACGATTCATTTATAAATCAATCTCGAAACTAGCCACAAATGGCCATACCACCCAAAGTAGACACCAATGTGTCAAGATCACAATATTGAGTTTTAAAAGAATCCTATTATGCATTTACATCAATTAATTCAAATCTGAGATAGGCAATTCATGTCAACCCTTTTCGTGGCACAACTTCGCCATTTTTACGCGTAATTGTCAAATGATGAAACCAACGATTCTTAAGCATAGTAAACATGTTATATACTTACAAAGCACCTTAGAATCACTTACGGGCAGCCACTTAGGTTTTGAACAACAATCAAGTCAAAACAAAGTGATTACATGCATTACGAATCCAATAACCAACCTTAAATCAATCAAACAAGCCAAACAACATCAAGTTGAATTCATTAACCTACAACAGTTCTAAGTATGGATTTCCAGCAATATAACATCACCCAAAAACAGTAATTAATCATGCCAAGATCAACCCAAAGACCTAGCATTCAATTCTATCAACCTACTACGTAACTCTAGAATGCATTTCAATCACAACACATACTAGAATCAACCTAACATACAACTCAGATTTAACATGATGAAAATAGTAGGTAATTCATAATAACAACACACCAACGGATCTAGAACGCGATAAATACGATATGGCGTAAGAATGATACATACCCGATGTGAGACAATGGAATGAATCAAAGAACAAAAGAGATCAGTTTTAGAGGTGATATTCAATTACCTAAGTCGCTGGAAATCAGAGATAAACAAGTAAGGAATCGATTAAAAAGAAAAGAACATGAATGAACCACGCACGGAGTGTGCGAATTACTTACCAAGCGTTAAAATTGAGAGGAAAGGAAACCAAGGATCAATCTCAGAGTATTCTTGTGATTATGGTTCGGCTAGGGTTTGTAAAAAATGAATGAGAGCGTTTAAAATCAGATAAGGGGTCAATTTATAGTCCCCCCGCCGAAACCGAAAGGTAGGGCGCGATGGCGGGCGTGTCGCGATGCGCGACGGGCCATCGCGCCCTAAGAAAATGTTTTTAAAGGGAGGGCGCGATGCGAGGTGCGCCAGCCTCATCGCGCCCTCCAATGCGCCTAAGGGAAAACAGAAGGCGCGATGGCCTCGTCGCGCCTTCCGTCGCGCCTTCACTCTAAGGCCCGGATTGGCCCTGAAACAAGGCCCCGAACTCGCGGACCCGCTTCCAAACTCAAACATGCACTTGCACGGGGCTAACGGACAACAAAAACGATCAATACGGTGACGGAAACTCAAATGAAAACACGGGATATTACAGCCATGTTGTCTCAACAACAAGCCAATGAGCGTAAAAAATCTTTTAATTATTATTTACATTTTTAATCATAAAAAATTTCACATGGCTAACACATAATTGGTTTGTTGCATGAATGACATGACGCAACGGTTGCATTGATTAATTTTTCCAACTAAATACACTTCACAATTACTCTAAAAATGTCATTTCTATTTTCAGTCTAAAATAATAATATTATATTCAGTTTAAAAAATATCAACTTGACGTCCAACAAAAAATATTTTCAAGATAAAATATTCACAAAAAATAGCTTAATTTATATGTAGATATAATAAACTAAGTATTGGATAAAATTATTTTAGTTATGTCTAATATGTAAACTAATTTATTCCATATTATATATATATATGGAATATATATATTCCTTAAAAAATATCTCTAATAATTAATATTTATATGAAATACATTTTAAATTTTATAAATTATGAAACAATAGAATTATTAATTATCCGACATGAAACAAAGTTAGTTATCTAAAATTTTATTAATTATTAGAATAATTAATTTATTAAATATTAAATACTAGAGGGTCTACTGTATTTGTAACTCTTGTGAATCAACCCACGTCGCCACTGCAAAATTAATTTTTCAAGATGGACGGCTTCAAGAATTTTTATATCCCGTTAAAGTTTCGTACATTCTTGCAAAATTTCGGTCGTATTTTATCTGTAATGCTGACGAAATGAAGTTTAACGACGTTCTTTCCACTATAAAAAAGAAACTTGCAAAAAATATATTTAAATAATTATTGAATAAAATAAAACTGTTTATCATTAAATTTTATTAAATCTTTTTGTATGCACAAAATAAACGCTAAATAACTGAAAAATACAAAGTTGTAAATGTTTACATTTCTTATATGTACTCAAAGATTAACTTCAGTTTATGATAAATTTTATGACGACATTATATTGTTATTGGTTCATCTTTTTTATTTATATATCATGCATATACATATTGGCTACATCAATGATACATTATAGATACATCACCTGATACGTTATAAATGTACCACCGATATATTGTAGATACATTACTAATACATTATAAGTACATCAATAATACATTACTGATACATCGTTAATATATCGTAGATACATCGATTTTTATACTAGTGAACTAGCTCATACAAGTGATAAATATATGCCAACGCGAGTTCATTAATGATACATTATACATACATCACTTGATACGTCATAAATGTACTACCAGTACATTGTAGATACATTACTGATATATCATAAATACATCAATAATACATTACTGATACATCGTAGATACATCGATCGATTTTTATAGTAGTGAACTAGCCCGTACAAGTGATAATTATATGCTAACGCGAGTCATCTTTGATCACAAGTCGATTTAATTATTACGCTCGAGAGAATGTTAGAAAATGAGATCATCAGTAAAGCATCCCCTATTATGCATGACTAGTAAATACATATCAGATACATATTAGACACATTTCAGATACATATTGGAAACAGCTCAAATACATTCATTGTTAAATATATATAATTTATTAGACGTGTTTGTTAGATAAATATTTGTTAGATAAATATTTAATATTTAATTATTTGCTGATTTTTTTCTTTTGTTTTATTATTTTTTATTTTTGTATAATTGATCATTTGATAGTGTATTTAATATTTTTAAAACGTTCCTAATATATATCAGAGCCGTGTTTTAAAATATATTTTCATATGTAAACAAAAAAAATTGTAAATGTTTATACCTTATATATATATATATATATATATATATATATATATATATATATATATATATCACTACAAGAAATACTAAAATTAGCAGCAAACATTTTTACTGCTAATAGTGCTAAAATTGTTACTATTAACATATAGCAACAAAAAAAATTATGGCATGTTGCAGCTAATAAAACGTTGTCTTAAATAATTGGTAACCAAAATTACTATAAAATGCTGCTATAACTTAACTAATGGTAGCAACTTTTAAAATTAATGTTGCAAAATGTTTTTTAGCAGTAAAAAAAGTTAGCTGCAAAAGAATTTGTTGCCATATATAGAATTTGTTGTAGTGTATATTTTTTAGGCCAAACCCATATAGAGGTCTCTGTACTTTACACTTTTTTTCTGTAGGTCCTTATACTTCATTTTTGTATTATCTGGTCCCTCTATTTACCTATTTTTGATTTTCAGGTCCTCTGTGAGTTTTTTCCAATCCCTCTATTTATAATTTTTGTTTCCTCCAGTCCCTCTACTTACAATTTTTGTTTCCTCCAGCCACACAAAAGGACCAGAAAAAAACTCATAAAGGACTTGAAAATAAAAAATAGATAAGTAGAGGGACCAAATAATACAAAAATGATGTATAAGGACCTACGACAAAAAAAAAGTGTAAAGTACAAGAACCTCTATATGGGTTAAGCCTTATTTTTATCAATGGCAATAAATTTGATGAAGGGGATTAATATTGTTATTTAGTCTTTTTTGCGTATATCACATGTATATAAATATATTTATATTGATAAAATTTGAGTTAGAAAATTATATAATTTTTATCTAAATTTATTATTTTTATACTTCAATTTATAGTGAATAGTAACATATCAAATTTTATTGATATTATTTGATGCGTGAATTTTAATTAAAGCACGTTATATATATATATATATATATATATATATATATATATATATATATATATATATATATATATATATATATATATATATATATATTTTAATTTAAAATATATTATACATACACCTTAGAGACACATAAATAATACATATTAATAATTTATTTATTTATTTATTTTTGTTTTAGAAATATGAGAAAATAATAATCAAATATGTTCTTGATACATATCTAATACTCCCTCCGTCCCATTCTAACTGACCAAATTTTCTATTTTGGGTGTCCCATTCTAATTGAAAACTTTTATTTATAGAATATTTTTCACACTACTTTTCTTCTTTTACCCTCGTCAATTAATGCATTTCAAAAGCATTTTTCTAAAAAGTGGTGAAGCATTTAAAGTAATATGAGGATATAAAAGTAAAGTTACTAAAATTTCTTAAACAATGTGCAATGAAAATTTTCTCAATTAGAATGGGACAGAGAGAGTACATAACAGATACATAATGATACATGTTTGAATAGTTTTGACAAAGTTACGCGTGGCTGACGCGCGTGTTAGACGCATGTCAGACGAGTTTTTGACCTATTCAGACGTGTTTTTGAACTTTTTTTATTTGTTTTATGTGTGACATGTGTCGCATCCTCATTAGGAAGGTATTAAATGTAAAATTTCAGCTTTTTAAGGTGCTCATGTAATATTTCAGCAAACTTAGCATTTTTGTTATTTTCTTCTGCTTTTTGAATAGTTTTGTCATTTATCCTAAGTTATTACATGTAGAAAGTACACATGTAAGCATTGAATTGGGCCTAGGCTTAAAAAATACAAAGGCTAAGCACACAAATAACCCAAATGACCCCCTTTTTTGCATAAATACATCACCTAATTATTAAATGTGGAAATCACTCAAAAAAACAAATGATTTTCATAAATGTCTCAAAACATAAGACACAGAGGTTTCAGTTTTAAATAAGACAATAATACCCTCCCTTAAATAGACACAATAATGAATAAGAAAAGAGTCCCTTTCCAAAATAACAAACAACTTCTTCCTCAAGCCCAAGAAACCCGCCTTGAAAGAAGGAATCGAGCTCCAAAATTCTTCCATAATCAACAGTTTCTGCTTAATATCAGGTCGACTGTTGATTTCAACTTAGATCTACAACAAATCATCAAGAACAACAAGGTAATCGAGAAATTCAGTTTATAGATTGAAAAATTAAAATCATACAAATGTTCATCAAATGACTTAAAAGAATGTTTATTAAATTCGCGAATATTTTAGATTAACAGATATATATGTATAAACATCATAAACAGTTAGCTGATTAGTCTGATTGTTCATATAAATGCTTGCTTTGTCAATTTCTGGAGAACAGATTTGATATGCTAAATTATTGATTTTCTTATTACTTTTTGATTGTATAAACAGCACAAAACCTAGTTGCTTTTATATTGATTTTCTTATTAATTTATACAGTATAAATTAGATAGTTAATTAGTTGACATAATATTATGATTTTGTTCATATGAAAATTGCTTGTTAATTTTTAGCTATTGATTTTGAATATTTTGATTTTGTATTGTAGTTATGGAGAACATTCTGGTTTTTGTTCATTACAATGGAAGATGGAATCAAAATATGGAATGCATCAACTTTGATCCAATTGGAATAGTAGTCAATACAACATGTGACTACAACAACTTTCAAGAGATTCTGTATAAACAACTGCAAATCAACCATATGTCAACTCTCCTTGAAATTAAATATCCAGTCAGAAGCAACTATCCACCTTTAAAAATAACTGACAATGCAACTTTATCATTCTACTTAGAGCTCAAGAAAAATGAATCAGATTGCATGAACTATCCGTTGTGTATTTCGACAACAACATCTCAAAAGGAAGTGAGTTTTTTAGATTCAACTGTCACCTTATCGAATGCCGACATTCCACATTCAGAGTCTGCTTCAAAGTCAACATTTGAGATTGGATCAACAAGTGAGAAACAGGGGGAGATACCAGATTTAATACATTATGCAAAAATGATATCGAAGAATACGATGCAAATTGAAGATGAAGTACAAAGAAACTTCAAAGAGGATATCATAATAACAGATCCAAAACACAAAGAAATAAAAGAAGGACAACTATACAAAGACAAAGAGGTATTGAAAACTGTTTTGAGCTTTTATGCTATTAACAACCACTTTCAATTCAAAGTGCAAAGATCATGTGATAGACAGTATACATTAAATTGTTTGGATTCGAAATGCACATGGCAACTTAAGGCGTCAAGAAAAGGGAAAAGTCAGTTGTTTATGATTCGAAAACTGAATGTCAACCACATTTGCTCATTACATGAGAGAACACAAGATCAAAGGCAAGCGACAGCAAATATAATTGCGGATTGCATCAAATCAAAGTATGTTGACCTCAAATCTGTTTACAAACCAGCTGACATTAGGAGAGATATGAAGGAACTGTATGGAATTAATATAGGCTACACAAAATCTTGGAGATCGAAAGAAATTGCAGAGGAAAAAGTACGTGGAAATCCAGCATACTCATTCACTCTCATAACAAGCTATTTGTACATGATAAGACTTACTAATCCAGGGTCTGCAATTAAGATGGAAGTGAAAGAGGACAGCACCTTCCTTTATGTGTTTATGGCATTGAATGCCTCAATCAAAGGTTGGGAATTCTGCATTCCAGTCATTATAGTTAATGGTACCTTCCTCACATCGGCATATGGCGGTACGTTATTAACAACAAGCTCACAAGACGGTAACGGTAAAATATTTCCTCTTGCTTTTTGCATAGTTGATTCTGAAAATAATGAGTCATGGGAGTGGTTTATGGAAAGGATTAGAGACACGTTTCAGATGCGAAATGATATGTGTATAGTGTCAGATCGACATGATAGCATCGTGAAAGCAACTGAAAAAGTTTTTCCCGAAGCTATTCATACAGTATGCACATACCATTTATACAACAATATGAAGAAACACTTCAAACAAATCAGCAACAGAGGCAAGAGAGGCATATTTTGGAGCAGCAAAGGCTTACACAACTAAGTCATTCGACTATTACATGAAGGAGATAGACAAAATAAATAAGAAATTGAGACCTTATCTAAAAGATGTTGGTTACAAAAAATGGACGAGAGCTCATTGCGGTAAGAACAGACACGGAACCATGGCGACCAATATTGCTGAATCTCTCAATGCGAAAATACAAGCTGCCAAGGATCTTCCAATCACAACATTGCTAGAGTACCTGCGATCATTGGTACAAGAATGGAGCTATTCAAATAGATTTTTGGCAAGGTCAACATTCACAACACTATCAAAAAGAGGAGAAGATATATTGAATGATAACTACATTCAGACTCTGAGATTGGTGGTAAGTTTTCTATCAATATTATGCTGGTGAAATAGTTACATTTTACTACAGTTTATTTCAGGTTGACTTCTGGTTGATTTAAATTACAATCAAATATGCAGGTTTCAAATTCAACAGACACCTTAAAATCAGTGATTGATCAAACAACAACTTTCATTGTTGACCTCAAGGACAAAACGTGCACGTGTAGAAAATTCCAATTAGATGGAATATCGTACCCTCATGCAATGGCAATACTTAAGGAAATGAACCAAGAACCTTACAAGTATTGTTCCCGATATTATAAGAAAGAAACATTTTTGAAGACTTATGAGGCAACAGTATACCCAATAGACGATCAGAAAATGTGGGCTATACCAAAAGAAGTGACAGAAATGATTGTGGCAACACCATTTGGAAAAACAAAGCCTGGAAGGCCTAAGAAGAGAAGGTTTAAATCCATATGTGATAATTCAAATCATAACAGATGCAGCAGATGTCAACTATATGGTCACAATAGTAAGACATGCATAAATATGTTGTTGGACCGTGTGTTTTTATGCCCTTTATTTTGATATATTCAATCAATTGACATTTATCGTTTTCTAACATTTTGCTCAAGTTTTTACGCAGATTTTAATTGATTTTCTGAATTCAGCCTTTTGCATGATCGTGCAAATGAGTTTCGCCATTTACACGATCGTGCAAATTTTGCATGATCGTGCAAATCACTTTTCAGCACATCTTCAGTTTCTGCGAGCTAAACGATCGTGTAAACGATCTATGAACGATCGTGCAAACCATTTGCACGAGCGTGCAAAGAGTTACACGATCATGCAAATTCCCATATTTCAAATTTATTCATAGCCGTTGAACATAAACGATCGTGCATATATTTAAATGATCTTGCAAAATGTGTGGGAGCTGATTTTCAGAAGTTTCCTAAGGAATTATAACGGGAATAAAATGGCTTGGACCAATGGAACTTTAACACATCATCAAGGAGCCTATAAAAGACTTGTTCTAACCCATATGTGTGGATAGAACAATTATTGCAAAAACTCAAAGCTCTCAAATTTATTTGTGCATCAATTCTTCATATTGATTGCTTGTTGTTCTAGTTAGTTAGAGCATTTATTGTTTTCATTGTGGGTTCTTGATTAGTTTTGAAAAATCAAGTGTAAGTTAGAGTTTATCTTTAAGAAAACTCACCCCTTGTGGGTTAGTGTTTATCCTTGAAAAAGCACATTGTGAGTTTGAGATTATCTCTAAGAAATCTCCTTGTAGGTTTGTGTTTATCCTTGAAAAAGAACATTATGAGTTTGAGATTATCTCTTAGAAATCTCCTTGTAAAGTTTGTGCTTATCTTCAAAGCACTATCCCATTTAGTGGATTCTAAAATGTCAATCTTTGATTGAGTAGTGGAGTAGGATCGAGTTGTGATCCGAACCACTCTAAATCTCGTGTCAATCCTCTATTCCTTAAAATCTTATTAAATTCTTATTTTCGCTTTAAAGAATTTTTAACTTCCGTTTCATATTCAAAAATCACGGTTTGCCATACCTCAAAGGGTCTTTCAATTGGTATCAGAGCAAGGTGCTCTTCTTTTCGCTTAATTGCTAGAGTTTTCGATCAAAAATGGCAACCGAAAATGTTTTCATCACTCTCAAACCTTTTCTTGATGGTTCAAATTACAAATTTTGGAAATATATGATGGAAAATTATCTTGATATGTAAGGGGTTGATCTATGAAGTGTTCTCCTAAGAGGATGGACACCTCCATGTGACAAGAATGGAGTTCTTTTGAAGAGAGTAGAATGGTCTAAAGAGCAAGAGAAGGAAAATGGCATGAATAGAAAAGCCATCACTACTCTCCTCTCCTCAATTTCTAGAGAAGAACAAGGTAGAATTCAACACTTGAATTGTGCTAAACAAATGTGGGAGACTCTAGAGAGCTACTATGAAGGTACTCATCAAGTTAAGGGTAAGAAGCTTGAGTTGCTTCTTGGAGAGTATGAAGGCTTCAAAGGCTTGCCTAATGAAGATGTTTCTTCTATGACTTCAAGGCTTCTAAAGATTGTTCATAGTCTTGAGCAACTTGGGAAATTCTTCAAGCTCAATGAAATCAATGGTAAAATCCTTAGATCCCTTCCTATTCTTCTATGGCAACCTAAGACCACCGCCATCATTGAAACTCATGACTTGTCCACCTTGAGGACGGATGAGTTGATTGGGAAACTTCTTCTCCATGAGATGTCTTACATCAAGCTCATTGAAGCCGAAATGGCAAGGGAGAAGAATGTTGCTCTCAAGGCCTCAACAAGTCTTCTTTTAGAAGAGAACAAGAAGGAAAGCAATGAGGAAGAACTCTTGAGACTCACAAAGAGAGTGAAGGAGCTCAAGATGAAGGGAAACCACAAGCATAAGAGATCCTCCTCTTCAAGGAAGAGCTCGAAAGGGGGTTCCAAGACTTTTTGGGATGGTGATTCTCATCCGATTGTGATAGCTACCATGATGCTAACTTGTGCCTCATGTCTTTTGAGGAGAAACCAACACTAGAGGTTAACCCCCAATCTTTTCTATCTTGGGATGGTATTGGTGTTGAATCACATAATGCATGCTTAAATGTTAAAAATGATATTGTTATTGATGATAATATTGTTGATAATGATGCTCATGATGATGATGATGATGTTTATAGCATGCTTGATGAACTAGTAATTTAATGTGGTGATTATAAAGCCAAGATGTTATCTTTAAAAAATGAAGCTTCAAAAGTTAAAAATGAAATGCTTGTTTTAACTAAAGAATTTCATGAGCTTAAATTGTCTAATGAAGCTCTTAAGTCATCTTTCGAATCTATCCCTAAGCAAGGTTTAATTGTTGATAATTTGTTTAAGGAAAATGATCAATTAAAGAATGAAATTCATGAATTAAAAAATGCTCTTTCAAGATTTCAAAAAGGGAAGGCAACTTTGGATACAATTCTTGTATCTCAAAGATGCCCAACCATAAAATTTGGACTTGTCTATAATCAAAATTCTTCTAGTTCCAATGGGACTAAATTTGTGAAGTCCACTTTGCCTCAAACTTCTTCTATAGAAGTACCTCCTAAATTGGTCAAACCAATTGAGGCAAAGAAGGTGCATGCTCAAGCTCCTAAGCCTACGCCATTCTTGGCTCAAAAGACTAAGAGCAACAAGGGTACAAAACCCTTTAGACATGGCTATGCTTCTCAATATAGTCATAAATGGAACAAGAAAACTAGAAAGAACTCACATGTTCATGCATTCTCAAATGTGAATTCTTGTTCACATGCTTGTGCTTGTTATTATGAGACTTCTAGAGCCAAGCCACCTCAAATGCAATCAAATGTGAACCATAGAACTCAATGTTTTTATTGCATGAAATATGGTCACACTAATGTTCATTGCTATGTGAGAAAAGTGCAATTAAGGTTAATCCCTTTGAACTATTTAAGCATTAACTTCCAAGGATCCAAAGTTGTTTGGGTATCCAAGTGATTTGCTTTGTAGGTACACTTGATGTCCACTAAATCAAATTCAAAATCATATGGTGGATGATCAATGAGGAAGGATGCATTCTATGATCATCAAAGGAAAATTTTGGAAAATGACAAGTTAGGTAAAATTTGTATCAATTTATATGTCATGTTTTCCAAAATTGTTGATTTGAGGGGAAGAATCAATTTTTCAAATCTTATTCTCCTAAAAGTTTTAATATGCTTTAAACTTTTCTTTTATGATTGGACTTGCCTTGGTGTAATTCAATTGATGAATTATTGTCTATTCTTAATTATTTAAATCAAATTAGTTCAATCAGTTGAGTTTTAGGCTTGATATGCGTATAAAATTTGTGCCTTGCGCCTCAATTGAATGAGAAACTAACATTTGTTTTTCAAAATCTCTTTCAATTAGCTCCTTTGTCCATGTTTTATTCATGCTTACATTCTTTTTGTTCTTGACAAAGGGGGAGAAGTTCCTATGCTCAAATTGCTAATTTTTCTTTTATCTTTTGTGCATAAAGTGAGGGGGAGACAAATTCAATTTATCTCTTACTTATCTTAGCCCTTTTTGCATATAGCCAATCGGGGGAGAAGAATTTAACGTTCGAATGTTGAATATTATGTCTAAAAATAAATTAAAATCAATTTAGAAACCCTTAAGATGTTATCCCATTACGGGGGAGTTTTGTGTTAATGATTTAATTAGTTTTTCGTCCAATTGCTTGTCTATATCAAAAAAGGAGAGAATGATGGACCATGTGTTTTTATGCCCTTTATTTTGATATATTCAATCAATTGGCATTTATCGTTTTCTAACATTTTGCTCAAGTTTTTACGCAGATTTTAATTGATTTTCTGAATTCATCCTTTTGCATGATCGTGCAAATGAGTTTAGCCATTTACACGATCCTGCAAATTTTGCATGATCGTGCAAATCACTTTTCAGCACATCTTCAGTTTCTGTGAGCTAAACAATCGTGTAAACGATCTATGAACGATCGTGCAAAGAGTTACACGATCATGCAAATCCCCAGATTTTAAATTTCTTCATAGCCGTTGAACATAAACGATCGTGCATATATTTAAACGATCGTGCAAAATGTCTGGGAGATGATTTTCAGAAGTTTCCCAAGGAATTATAATGGGAAGAAAATGGCTTGGACCAATGGACCTTAAAAAAACATATCATCAAGGAGCCTATAAAAGACTTGTTCTAACCCATATGTGTGGTTAGAACAATTATTGCAAAAACTCAAAGATCTCAACAACTCAAAAGCTCTCAAATTTATTTGTGCATCAATTCTTCATATTGATTGCTTGTTGTTCTATTTACTTAGATCATTTATTGTTTTTATTGTGGGTTCTTGATTAGCCTTGAAAAATAAAGTGTAAGTTAGAGTTTATCTTTGAGAAAACTCACCCCTTGTAGGTTTGTGTTTATCCTTGAAAAAGCACATTGTGAATTTGAGATTATCTCTTAGAAATCTCCTTGTAGGTTTGTGTTTATCCTTGAAAAAGCACATTGTGAGTTTGAGATTATCTCTTAGAAATCTCCTTGTAAAGTTTGTGCTTATTTTCAAAGCACTATCCCATTTAGTGGATTCTAAAATCTCAATCTTTGATTGAGTAGTGGAGTAGGATCGAGTTGGGATCCAAACCACTCTAAATCTCTTGTGTCAATCCTCTATCCCTTTAACTCTTATTAAATTCTTATTTCCGTTTTAAAGAATTTTTAACTTCCGTTTCATATTCAAAAATCACGGTTTGCCAATACCCCAAAGGGTCTTTCATATGCCAAAGACAAATTAGAGTTTGCATCAGTTGATTGCCAGGTTACTTGGGGTTTACTTTTTTTCAATTTCTTTTATTCAGGTTGTAAAGACACTAAATATTCTTTTTAATTTTTTATAGTACATGAAAAATGTACAAACAACATGAAAACAAAATGTTATCAAAAATGTTATGTTAATACTTGAAATTTCTTTAATGTACTATTGAAGTAACAAAGACAAATTTAAAATATTTGTTTTTTGGGTTTACAAACATTACATATATAAATGTTAATATAATGACTCAAATGTGTATAAAATATAAAAAATATAAAACAAACTAATCCTCGATTGATTTTTTCTTTTAGTCAAAGTTTACTTGATGTTGATTTGTAGTTGATTTGAAAATCTGTAAATAAATCAGAGTATGGATTTCACATATAAAAACATATATGTAAGAAAATAATAAATTTAATACTATTTTTAACAATATAAATGAACAAAAACAATTAATTAACCATAAAACAAGCATTTTTGCAAGCATTCATAAAAAAACTGAACTATAAAACACAAGAAAAACAGTATTAGTATCCATAGTACTTTTCTAAAATAGAAAGTGTAATATCCCGTAAAAATTGTAGGCTTTTTCCGTCGAGCTCTCGGTAAAATTTTATATTTAAATTAACTTTCATTCAAATGTTTTTTTTAATGTAATGAAATTTAAGAGTTGATAATACAATATAATTATGTTATATTATTATTTAAATTCAAGCATAAATTACATGCATGCCTTAAATTGTTTTTTTATTTAATTGGTTTTTTAGGCCCATGATTCCCTCAAAATTTTGGCCCATGCATTCCAAGGTCCAATTTCTCTTGTTTTTGTGTGGCCCATGCATTGGCCTTCACAAGTACAAGACTTGTGCTTTATAATACCGGATTCTACTGCCAATTATGGCTTGATTTTCCTCCTTTATATCTAAGTTTAAAAGCCTATTTTTCTTCTCCTCATTTCTTTCTAACCCTAGCCGTCAATCCTCTTATTTTCCCTGAGAAAATCGCTGCCCAATCTTCCTCATTTTCTTGCTGAAATAGGTGAGTTAATGGTTTATTATTTTCAGTTTTGTTCTCAGCGCTACCTCCATTCTTAAGCGTTTTTCTTGTGCATTTTAGAACAAAATCGAGACCCGTCTTGTCTCAGCGATAGTAAACTCAGTCCTCTACAATTCCACTTTTTGTTTTCGTCAAACGGTACGTAAATCAATCCGCTATATGCGCCACCATTTCTTCGTTTTCATGTGTTTTACTTATCTTTTGACTAATATGGTTTCTGCCGAATATTGGAGTTGGGTTTTGCCTATTAAATGATTGTTAAATTATGTGTTCTTGAATTGTAAATTGTTTGGTTCATAATTTTAGTAATTTCATTCATGAATCATGGGGGTTTGAGTTCAATAAGCTCTGATCATATTTTGATTAAGAATTATTTGGGTTCTTGTTTATGGCTTGAGTTAATCTATTGGTCGTGTATTTGGTTCTGTGTTTTTTTTGTTCATATTTGATAATGATGATATTAGGTTATGCAGATGGCGGGTTAGGTAAGAATTTCAAAGTAAGTGTTAGGTTTATTATTTTTTTTAAAATTATAATGTTAAGTGCTGGGCTCATTTTCTGTGAAATGTTAAATGCTTATGTTTGGTTTGAAGTGGCGGGTTGCTTCTTCAATGTGAATGGCAGTGATGGTTAATTGGCCATTTGGGTCACTCT
Source organism: Mercurialis annua (assembly GCF_937616625.2). NCBI lineage: Eukaryota > Viridiplantae > Streptophyta > Magnoliopsida > Malpighiales > Euphorbiaceae > Mercurialis > Mercurialis annua. The sequence goes on along the minus strand of NC_065570.1, from coordinate 46,547,968 downwards.
TTTATTTTGTTTTTATAAATTGAATCTCTTTAAGTTTATTTCTAACTATTCATATTTTATCTAACTATAATTAATTTCGATTTTAATCTGCAGGTTTAATTACAATTTTTAAATTGGCAATTTGATAACATTACATTTTTGTTATTTAATTATTTTGATAATATTATTATTTATTGATTATAATAAATTGATAATGCTATTATTCATAAATTACTTTGACAACATAATTTTAAATCTAAGAATAATATTAGATTTATTTATTATGTAATTTATTTCGATTATTATATTTGGAGATCGATAATTATATTTTTATCAATAATTTATAATTACTCGGGTAATTATAAAATTTGAAAATTTTGATTAGACGAGTCAATTGGACGTTTTAAGATTTTAAAGGTTTTCTTATTTACTTTATTAAAGTAATTTATTTGTAATTATTGGTTACTTGAATTTTAAGTTATTGAGTTCCGTTTTAAATTCGACTATTCTTTATAAGTTGTTTCTATAATTATAAACTATGGTTTATAATTGAATATATATATATTTATTATATCAAAGTTGTTTTGGGGAATTATAAACTCTGGTTTATATTTTTAATAAAATATTTTAGGTCGGGTTAGACTTGGGTCATCCGACATGTGAGGTAGCTTGGTAGTTATTGATAACTCGGCTAACCCACTATTTGAGGAATTGATTTAAGTTATTATTTAAATATTATATATGTAATATTTTTCGGATCGAATTTTAAAGCGTGAACTCAATAGACTTGACTAATTAATTATTTGAGTATTGTGTTACTCGATGTGTTTCGTGTTTTGGCTCGGATCATTATGTAATTAATTGTTCTTTTACTTTGGCTATGCTTGTGTGAGACTTGGTATGGTGCTAGTCCTATGTGGTGTCTAGTATTCTTAGAGTTAGGGGTTGAATGGATTTTAACTAATATATTATTTTAGACCCGTCGACTGCTCGTGCTTCGGAGTCTACGCAGGGTAAGCTGTTTGCCAAGATTCACGTGGATAAGCAAGCAGTGAGTTTGTAGTGCTATTTACCGCTTTATTAAGTACCACAATTTATTTTAGTATTATAAATGATTTTGAACTGTTTTAAGCGATTATGGATCTGGATTGAAACGTGCTACTCGATAGGCTTGTATCGAGACTGTGTGCACCGGTATATACTCTGGGATCGGCAGACTATGGTCTTACTTACGCTGGTAATTTGACGAGGATTTGTTCCCGTCCACTCTGGGATTATTTTTCGGTATGATAGGTCATACTCACGCTGGGATCATTTCAATGCTGTATTTCCATAATCATATTATATTAGTATAAAAGGTTTTGATTTAAGGGTTTTAAACTTAATAAATGTAAATAGTATTGCGAACTCATCTCAGTATATCGGACCCCGTTGTTTTTCCAAATTTTCCAGGTTAATGATTTTGAACGAGTCTGTTGATCTCAGATTCTTTATTTCTCGGAGGTTTATTTTATTTTAATAAAATGTCAAACTGATTTTATTCCTAGACCGCAGTAGTAAACTAGAAGTCTATATTATTCTAGTCTGTTTGTCGGATTTGTCTGACTGGCTTTATTTTATGAAATTATTATTTAACTCTGGTTATTTTTATTTTAATGGAAGTACTTATATTTAAACTGTTAGTTTAAATTGGAGTCTTGATTGCCCCCGATCATTGGATTTTCTGCAGGTTTATATGATTGGTGGTTTTTCGCGAGACTTGCTACGGGTTTTGGTACAACCATTACCCATATCCTAGCGCCGGTCGCGATCCATGAAATTGGGTCGTGACAGAAAGTCACAACAATAAAAAGTCTACTACATTAAAAAATCACCTTTTGATGTGCCTCTTGTACTTGACTGGACATTCATCTTCACTGACAATGTAAGAATGTTCCTTCCAACTACCATACGCATACAAAGAGGACACGATGTTCTTTAGCAACAAAATCAGGACCCATTTCTTTTCCATCAATGAAAAATTCAGCAGCACAAACCATATGGATTCCACAGTCACTAAAAAGAAAAACAAAGGTAGATAAAACTGATCAAAACACATAAAAAATTACAGGTTGACATAGAGTTGACATAGAGTTGACATGCAGTTTATTTACAGTTGACTCAAATAATAATCTGCAAAGCAATAAAGCAGAAAAAAAACAAAGTGTTAAAAAGAAAAGACTTACCTATCAACTTGAATAGGCAGATTTTCAACAATTTTCACAGCAAATGGATCGATTCCTCTCTTTCCCTTATCCAGTATTAACATCGATGTCTTTGTGCAACTCATACAACTGAATCATTTCAAAAAACAATGGCAGCAACTCACTATAACACTTCAGAACTTCAAGCGCGGCATTTTCATATTTTGCTGATCTCAGTGAATTGTACACATAAATGCATCTGTCCTTGAAGTTCAATCGTCCTAAAATCCAATGTCATTCATTCTCCAAATTTATGGGAAATAGGACGTCATCGGCATCATACCAGCATATGTTATAGTCCATAATACCGCCAATAATATAATCGCAAATTGGATGTTTGCTTGAGATAACAGAAGAATCTTTTGTTGGTTCATACAACTTATACAAAGCTTGTATCCTTCGATCAAAAAAATTGTCGGTTGAAGTACAATTTTTTTGGACGGCTTTACCAATTTTAACCTTTTTTCTCAGGTAATAGAAGAGAACATCAACATGCTGCATGTAAATCATATCACAATTGTAAACTAAACTAATAAAGTGTTTCATATAATATATTAGTAAAGTTGACATGCAGTTTATTTTAAGTTGATAACAGAAATAAATCAATATCAAAAATAATAAAACTGATACAAGTTCACATGTTTTATTATCATTAAAATTGATATGAAATAACATCACAACAATAATAAAGCCACAGCAAAATCAAACAAAACAAAAAAAATACAGTTGATTTATAGTTTATTTGCAGTTGATTTATGGTTTAGATATAATAAAATCAAATAAATGTAATATACTAACCGTAGAAGATAGAGCCTTTCCAGGAGTATAGAGGGTATGGAGCCAAACTTTTTCATCAATCGAAATAGAACAAAACCTGAAGGAAGGATTCAACAATGCCTTCTTATCATTATAAATCTTACTCCTACAAAATTTAAAAAAACAAATTAGATAACGTTACATAATAAACAAAAAGATAATTATGTAAAAAGTGACTTAGAGTACTAACTTTTTCCTTTTATCAATTCCTTTCAAAAGCCAAAGCATGAAATGCTCTTGCTTTTTAATATCTGTAAATGTAGAGCAGCTTCAAATGGACAAAAACGAACAATAGTTATTTGATTCGCAGCAACAACACCTTCAGAAAAACCAAACTCGGTTAAGAATGGGGACTTGTAGACCAAATTAGGCTTAATAGTCCTTTTAGGAATACAAGATGTAGTTATATCAGAATTTAGAGAAACCGTACCAAAAGCAGCAGTAACATAATCAGCCTACAAAAAAAGTAGAAAACAATTTAAAAATCAACCCAAATTCAACCTTAAATAAACTCAAACCAAAAAAAAAAACAAATTTTAAAATAACTAAGAGGATTACATTTTTGTGCCTTCAGAGCAGCAGAACATCTAAGAGCATTCTGCTCCGTCTCTTCTAAAATTTCATCAGTCACATCAAAAGTTGGAGAATCAAAGAATCCTGTTTTCTGACTTTGAACCCAACAAATTATAAATCAAATAAGTTTATTTCAAATATAAAAAATACAAAATAACAAAAAAAATATACCTCGCGAGATGGAATATCTTTCAAACTCTGCTCAACTGTATCATGTTCGAGAGCAGATCCGGACATAGAAGCAGCTTGAATGTCAGCAATATTTGACTGATCCTTAAGTTCAGAATCATCCTTATATTCAGCAGGTTGAACAACATCAGTAGTTTCCTCGCCAGCAGCCTCGTCTTTATCTTGAGATTCGATAATATCAGCATCTAAATCAACCTTGTCATTTGTTTTAACGTCAACTGAAAATTTCTCAACCTTCTCATTAATTTCAGCGTCGACTGAACCTTTCTCAACCTTATCATTTGTTACAGCGTCAACCAAAACTTTATCAACCTTGCTGTTGTTTCACAATCAACTGAAACTTTATAAACTTCAGACAAGACTTCATTATCAATTTCTTCATCTTCGGCATTCACATTGTCCTTTACTGATATATCCTCAATAGACTCCTTTTCGCCATCATGTGATGTCTCTGAGTTTTCAGACGGTTTTTTCGCCTTCTTTTTTAACTGTGCAATCAGAGTTGATTAGTAGTTGACTTTAAGTTGATAAGCAGATTTTAAAAAAAAAGATAGTTCAGAAATCAATACCTTTACAAGAAGAAAATCATCAGATTCAGTATCTTCAACTTTCGAGTCTTTGCCACTATCATGACTTTCCTCAATACCCTCAGAAGATTCAACGTCGTCTTCATTTTCATGTTGGAATTTTGAAGAACTTTCAGAAAGTTTATCCTTACTTGTAGCTCCAGCATTATTATCCTACAGAAATGAAACGTTGATAGTTAAATTAACAAATTTAATTTAAATACAAAATAAGTAAAAATAAACAGTAAAGCACTATAACCTGATTATCGGTACCACGATCATGAGGCGCTATCTTTAAAGAATTAACAACGCCAAATAATTCTGAAAATTGAGAAGTGACTAAGCGCTTAATATCAGCAAGCTCACCCTCCAACTTCTTTTGACCGGCAAATGTAACAGCCGCATCCATAAACGCACTTTGTGTGGAATTAGTGTGTTTCGAAATATCATACGCCGCGCAATAACCTTCTTCAATCCCCTCATTATCACTAGATTGTTCATCATCAGACACCTTAGCTTTACCCTTGTTTTTCTTGAAAAAATTACCCAAAACAAGGGCACTCCGTTCCGCAGCAGTAGTAAAGACCGACCGAAATATAACCTAAAATATAATTAAAAGTAAACTGTTAATCAACCAGAAATAAACTAGGACAAAAACATATATGTAATTGTCAGATTTAATAAATAAATATAAATACCTCATCAGTTTTAGTCTCAACAAATAAATCTCCATCGACATGAACGTATTTCAGATTGAAAGAAGATTTCCACTTCAAGATACGCGGGATTGCACTTGAATCAAGATCCTAAACGTATGTATCGGTGATTGAAGGGCAGCACTCGTAAAACCAGCATAGCAATGCATAGGAAAAACCAATAAGACGATAATAGTAGCACTTATCAGCATTTTTTTCATCCCTAAGACTATCAACTTCCCTAAATTCCTTCGTACTCAAACACATAAACGTACAATTAAACACATCTAGACCCCACTGATAATTGTCACGTCTGTCAGACTCAACAATATCAAAATCAAGAAAAGGAACACGAACAGTCATAGGAGAAGCAAGGAGGAAATTATGCAAAAAATGAAGGAATGCAATCTTGAAATCATCCTCATCACAGTCCCATCTCCGACTCTTAAAACAGTCACTTAAAGTTTGTTTACTAACCTGATTTAAGCCCTTAAAGTACTTCTCTAAAAGACGATTCGAGTCCAGTTTATATGAGAATTTATTACTATCGGCAGTGCATCTAAGACCCGAGATTAAAGCAAATTCTTTTAAACCAAACTTAAGTCTATAACCACCAACCTCAAACCACATTTCTTTTTTTTTCAACTGCTCAATTTCCCTTAATAATAAGCAATGTGTAATCTAGTTTTGAACTTTAAATTCAGGAATATCAAGTAAAAAACCAAAACAGGATTCCCTAAATAACTCCAACTCACGTTCATTTAAGTTTTCCTTAAACTCCTTCAGTATTTCATACTTCATACAGGTATGCACTTTCGAAAAATAACGATCAGCAGGGTTCACTTTGAACTGCCACATGTAAAAAAAAACAAAGAATTTATTCAGAATACCAAAACAAGATAAAATCAACTACAAATCAACCTAGCATAAACCAAACCACATGAAAATGTATTGAAAATCTATGAAACAGAGATCGCCACAATTCAAAATAAATAAACCAAACAACAAGAGAATATATGTAGAATATATAAAACAGAGGTGAATTTAAAAACAAACATAGCAATGCAAAATGTAAGTTCTAGAAACCCTAAAAAACAGATTAAATGTTAAAATGTAATTACAAGCAAAAAACATAACAATCAACAAAGAAAAGTAAAAGTTACAATTAATAAGTTTGGCTAATCAAAATCAAACAAAAGTAAACCCTAATTAATTAATAAAATGGCAGACTCAAAATAAATTATAAAAATACAAACAAAACAATAAAAAATATTTAAGAAAGTGATAATGTCACAAAACCTTTGCATGTTCATGCGGTTCTACAACCGAATCTCCTTTTTTCCTCTTTGAATCATGGCCAGGTTAAGATGCCTTTCGTTTCCTCAAAGTTTCAGCCACTGGTTTTATTTTTGTTGATACATTTCCTTTCAGTTCAGATCTATAAGAAGCGGTTTTCGCAGTGACATGACTAGACACCGTTTTTTTCCTCATTTTAGGAGGTTTACATTTTGCAGCAAGCACAGAAGCTCGAGTTTGGACCATTAATGGAGAAATCAAAACTTGAATGAAGGAAAGAACGGTAGAAAAACAGAAAGAATCAGGTATATAAATGAATAATAATAGCGGTTTTACAATTTTATAAATTCAAAAATGGACACAGCTTGAAGAACGTGAGAGAGTGGGGAAGTAAGAGTGATGTGGCGAAGCTAAATGAATAAACAGCTAAGGCGTGTGTTAGTGGGCAGTTAGGGGTAAAAGGGTAGTGAAATTAAATGAGGTATAACTGAAAAGTAACTAAAACAGTTGAGGGAATTCTGCACTTTTTTATTTCTCGAGTCACTAATGTATACATTTAGCAAATTTGAGATATAGGGTGTAATTTCCTCAAAATACAACTCAGGTCTAACAGTTTACCTCTTAGGCCATCTTTGGTTCATGGATTTGGTGAGGAATAGAATAACTATTCCATGTTGAATTGGTATTCTTTGATTTGGTTCAGATTTTAATTAAGGAATAGAAATTCCATGGAATCTCAATTCCATGTTTTTGCAGAATAGGGATTTTTTTTCAATAAGACGGGAATAGATATTCCTTGATTTGAAAACTAAGACATTTACAAACTTACCCCTAGAAATTATAAAAAAAATATAGAAAAAACATGAATTATTTTATAGATTTATTTGTTAGGGTTTTATTTTCTTTTCTTCTCCATTTGTAAGTTTTCTTTGTTCATCTTCTCTGATGAAATCAAACCTTCATGCGAGCGTCGTTCTACTCGATTTAACTTCGATTTGATTCGTTCTCATCTTGTACATGGTTATAGACTTTGCTGTCAATTTCTATTGAGCTATAAATCTGAAGTAAGGTATGTTCAACTTACTTGTACTTCGTTTCGCTTTTATACATATTAATGTACTAGATTTTATTAAATTGTTAATTGTGATTGTTAATTAATTGAATAATTTGCTATGAGATGGAATTTCTTTTACCTTGCTTGTTATTTTTAGATGTGTTATTTGTTATTTTTTGAATTAATGGGTTTTGTTTAATTACTTCTGAATTGGGTGTTTATTTGCTTAGATTTGATTTTGCAAAATATGTAATGTTACTTTTACAACGATTCTTTTGAATTCGTAAATTTCAAAGTAACTTTCAATTTAGTCATTTTAATTTGCAATTTAATTTGTTGTACAAAAAAATAGTTGCTGATTGTGGATTAACTCACCACAAAACTCTATTAAGTGCACTAAGAAATAGATAACATTGTTATAAGAAGACAAAGTAAAAGCAGTTTGTGGGCTTTGAATTGTTCAATGCACTTGTATTATATTTGTTTGTATGTTCTGAGGTCAAAAAATCTTAATAACTTTGATTTTTCATATATTTATTTGAAAATTGTTATAGGTAAGTGAATCTAATTAGTAATTAAATCCAGGAAGTAGTACTTTGAAGTTTGAAAAAACATGGACAAACTTAATTTGAAGAAGGCAGCTTAGTTAAAAGGGACTTATCACAACTTAATTAAAACTGAATAAGATAACCAAGTTAAAAATGTGATTTTTATTAACTAAGATAACCAAGTTAAGAACTTATCGATGAATTTTTTTTGCAGTAGTGTCACGGTTGAGTTTGCTCCATAATAAAGAAAAGAAAAAGAAAATAGCTGCTGTTTTAACAATATGGTTGCAAATGTATGCAATTATAAATTGGTTTTTAACCATATTCGGTGTAGCTTTGTCCATTCATAGGATTAGACCAAAAGATACTTATGAAATAGATTCATATCAAAAAAGAGAATATATTAGAAGGCTTGTTCATCATAAGGGCACTACTTGCACTAGTGAATTAAGAATGAATAGAAGAGCATTTTATAAATTATGTGAGATGTTGGAAAATATTGGACGCTTAAAACCAACAAGACATATGCTTGTGGATGAACAAGTACGGCTGTTTTTGCACATCCTTTCACATTATCAAAAAAATAGAACCATTCTCACTAACTTCCAGAGGTCAGGAGAAACAGTAAGTCGATGCTTTCACAAGGTGTTGGATGCTACCATGAGCTTGAAAGATCATTTATTTCAAAAACTGAAACCTATTCCTGAAGATTGTAGAGATGAGTGATGGAAGTGGTTTAAGGTAGTAACTATTCATTTAATATATCATTTTTAGGTTTAGAGTTGTATAAGAATTTAATTTAGATATTTTTTATTTTTAGAACTGTCTTGAAGCCTAGGATGGGACATATATAAAAATTAAAGTGCCAACACTTGATAGTAATAGACACCAGACGCGTAAAGGAGACATTGCCACAAATGTATTAGGAGCATGTACACCGGACATGCAATTTACTTATGTTCTTCCCGATTGGGAAGGATCGGCGGCGGATGGTAGAGTACTTCGAGATGCTATTAGTAGGAGACATGGACTTAAAGTACCACATGGTAAGATTTTATAAAATTTATAATTACTAAATATATTACATAACATACAAGTATTTTTTTTAATTAATTTAAAATGTTTGGTTATAGGTTGTTATTATCTAGTTGATGTCGGATATGCAAATAGTGAGAGATTTCTTGCACCATTTAGGGACAAAGATATCATTTAAGTGAGTGGCGTGAAGGTCGTTATCCAAGAAATTCACAAGAATTTTATAATTTGAAGCATTCAGCTGCTCGTAATGTTATTGAGCGTTGTTTTGGAGTACTTAAATTGCGTTGGGGAATTCTTAGATGTGCATCTCACTATCCAGTTAGAACTCATAACCGGATTATCATTGCATGTTGCCTGTTTCATAATTTCATTAGAATGGAGCATGAATTTGATCCATTTGAGGTCCAACTAAATGAGAGAAATATCAACAACACAGAAGAGGATTCTATTATTGCAATTGAACCGACAGAGGCATGGACAACAATGAGGATGGATTTAGCTAATGAAATGTTTAACACTTGGAATGCTTCAAGGAATTAAGCATCGGTTTAGAAACTGCTTTAAGCATAAGTTTTCAAATGTAATTGTTTATTCTTTTTATGGTGTCCACAGTACCTATTTTGAGCATTTATGTTTTGTAAATATTGTTTTAGCCAATATTATTATCAAAAAAATGTAAGAATTAGAAAAGGATTTAAAGTTGTTATATGGAATGTGTGTCCTGTTTCCTGATTGTTAAAGTTGATAGTGCGTGTGTATGTCATTCATGAGTTGTGTATGTCTTTTATGGTTTGTTGTGCAACTACTTTCAATTTTTATGCTAAACTAAGATCAGGTGTTAGGATTCTCTCTAACAAGCTTAGATACACAAGTAATTTCTTCTTACTGTTTGGATTTTTATAGTGCGTGTGTATGTCTTTTATGGTTTAGATTTTTCTTTTTCTTTTAATATTCATAGCTCATTAACAGACTTACTTTTCAAGAGATTGATGTTCATTTGTCGGTTTATACTTGTAGTTTATGCATTGTTAATTTGCATGATGTTGAGCATCTTTTGGCTTGAATTTATATTACTAAATATGCCTTCACTTTTTAGGATTATGGAAAGAACAGGATCTTCTTCTCAAGCAACTTCAATATTCGTAAAAGGAACAAAAAAGAGAAAGTGGAATATGACTGAAGATAGACCGTTAGTAGATTGTAAGGTTGAATTGTATCTTAGAGGAACACACATCAATGGAAAAACTGGTTTTGAACCCGGCTATTTGAGTGAGCTTGAAAAATTATTGGCGTTGAGGCTGCCAACAGCAGGTTTAAAAGCAAGGCCCCATATAAAATCTAGGATCAAAACATTGAAAAGTGACTGGATGATTGTGTATGATATGATTTATGGTTCAAATAAAAGTGGATTTGGTTGGGATCCAGAACGGAAAGTTGTGAATGTCACGACCCAATTTCATGAATCGTGACCGGCGCTAGGGTATGGGTATGGTTGTACCAAAACCCGTAGCAAGACTCGCAGAAATCAAATAAACATTTAAACCTGCAGAAAACTGCTCGGGGGCAACCGAGACTCCAACCTAGGTCTAGCAATTTATAATACAGTTCAAATATAAATAACTTAAATATCTTAAATGTTCAACAACATGCCTTATATATAACAATATCGTAATCCGGAGTAATCATGCCAAATATAAATAATCGAATATATCGACAATTCTAAAGTGTAATATCAGATGTAATAAATAAACTAGTTCTACTGCGGTCTAAGAGTTCGAAAACAGTAACTAGTTAAATAACATAAAAACCTCCGAAGAATCAAAAGAATCGGAGTGGACCAGCTTTCAAATCATAAACCTGGAAAATTTGGGAAAACAACGGGGTCAGATATACTGAGATGAGTTCGCAATACTATTTACATTTATTAAGTTTAAAACCCTTAAATCAAAACAGTTTATACTAATATAGTATGATTATGGAAAACAGTATTAAAATGATCCCAGCGTAAGTATGACATAGCATACCGATAAACCCAGAGTGGACGGGAACAAATCCTCGTCATATATATATACCAGCGTAAGCAAGACTTTAGTCTGCCGTTTCCCAAAGTACTTACCGGTGCACACAGTCTCGATACAAGCCTATCGAGTAGCTCGTTTCAATCCAGATCCATAATCGCTTAAAACAGTTCAAAAGCATTTATAATATTAAAAATAAATTGCGGTACTTAATAAAGCGGTAAATAGCACTACAAACTCACTGCTTGCTTATCCACGTGAATCTTGGCAAACAGCTAACCCTGCGTAGACTCCGAAGCACGAGCAGTCGACGGGTCTAAAACAATGTATATGTTAAAATTTGAACAACCTCTAACTCTAAGATTACTAGACACCATATAGGACTAGCATCTTAACACAACCAAAGATCAACATTCGAAACACAGTAATCCCAAAGTCAAAGTACATACATATCCAACCAATACAATAACTAGTTAAGTTTAGGTGAGTTCTCGTTTTAAAAAAAACAATCCAGAGTAATATAATTCAACAACACCTTTTCGAAATCCAACATATCCCAGAGTAGTGTGTTAGCCATATATCAACTATATGCTTAACACAACATGTCGGGTGACACAAGTCTAACCCGACCCAACCAGAGTAAAATCCAAAGTTAAATCCTTTAAAATGAAACCAATGTATTTGAAAACAAGGAACTCACTATAAGCTTAACCAAAATTCAAACCAATACCACAAATAGCAGCAATAACCAATAGACTGTCAACACTTGACAATTCCACCCAGAGTTCATATTTCTCAATTAAAACACATTAAATGTAAATAAACATGACTCCAAAACACATTGAAATAATAAACTCAAATCTGAACTGTACACTTAGATAGCCTTTAAAACCATTGTAAAATAATTCTACCTTAAACATATCAACAATTTGTTATCCAAATAACCCAAGGTAAACAAACATCCTTTATATACTCAAACGATTTCCAGTCATATGTAAATATTCTTAAAACAACGTTTTATTCCAATTAAAACCACCTTTAACATATAATCTAGCCTTAGTCAATTATATCCAATCACCCAAAGTAGAAATTTCCCATTAACAATCTTTTAACCTTCAAAATAACATTTTCAGCTTTTAGTTTAAAGTTCAAAACAGAATTCAATTCACAACTTAACCCAAGTGATACATTATTTCATTTAAACGATTCCTCCAATCACCCAATGTATTGTTAAACATCTAACAACTATGATTCATTTACTTTGAAATTTCCAGATTTTTAATAAAGGCTTAAAACAGAATTATAAATCAAGAACGACAACAACTCCATATTACCCTTCAATCAAACAAGTATTCCAATCATCCAATGTATAGCCAACATCAATAAGTCACAACCAATGCACATAGATTATTTCCAGAATTTCAAATCAAAGCAAAACAGAAAATATAAAGCCAAAACACCCAAGTATAGATTCATACAACAATTTAGCAATCTCTACACCATATAAGAAGGGATTAGAACCACATACCTCTTGATTAGACTAAGAACAATAAAACCCAGAAATCAATCAACCCAAATCAGCCTACAACCACACACATATAGGGATATAGGATTTAGAATTGCTAGAATTGAAGAACTAGAGATAAAACCACAAAGGAAAGATTACAAACACTTACCAAGGATTAAAATTGAGAGGAATGTTGATAGGAATGAGTTAGAATATGACTCCAGCTGTTTTAGGGTTTTAAAAGTCGAAGAAAAAGAGTTTAGGTCGAATAAGAGGTCTTTAAATAGAAAAACAGCGAACTGAACAGTGCAAGTTCACGCCCGCTAAGTATAGTTCGCACCCGCTAACTTCAACAGCATTAGTTAGCGACCGCTAACTATAGTTCGCGCCCGCGAACTCAATAAAAACACGATCCGACCGACCAGATTTTAGTAAATCCTCTCATGAACAACATATCCGAACGGCGGCCCGATCCGACGGTGCAATTGGGAGATATGGACATTTTACTAAAGCATGTCATATCAGGAAAACACATAAACACTTATTCGATAAGGCTCAGAACCTAATCAAAACAACACACCGAAGGTTATGAAAACCAAATCATGGTTTCAAGGAACCGAACCACCAAGGACCAACCCGAAACACATCGAAAAAATTATCGGAACAAGCCGGAAAAACACGGGGTATTACAGTGAAAGCGGAGCCAGAAGTTTGGAAAACTTACTTAGAGGTATAATATTTAATTTCTTCACAAATTATTTATGAAATATGCTTACTTGTTATGCAAATAAGCACAATTTCCTTATTTGTTGGTTATTTTATTTTTATGTTGTGATTTTTCCAAAAAATTTAGCTGTAAATCAATTTTTGTTCTTTTCTTAGTATGCTAAGGTAGGGAGTGGTTGATTAGATAAATCAAACATGAATGTCTTGTAACATATGGATATGGATAATGATTCATATCTAGTGCACACAACCATACAAATAAACGAATGTTATTCTATTGATTAAATGCCTAGGAAGAAAAGTGATTTCACATGTGAATATATTAGGTAGTGAACAATATTCGTTTGCCTGGATAGAATTATAAGTTACTTTTACTTTAGCTCTGTAAGAATTGTTGTATTTGTTGTTTTGCATTATTGGTTTTATTTTATTTTTACCATTGTTATGCTTTTGCATATTTCAGTTAACTTTGTAATTTTATATATCTAATAAACCATCTTTTGTTATTAGAGTCACATAAAAGATGCACCTTTCATGACAAAGAGTTTGTGGTATTTTGAGGAGTTCTCCATGATTTACGGGAAGGATCGTGCAATAGAAAATGATGCTCAAGGAGTTGAAGACATAGTTGAAGAAATTCAAGTTGCGGAAGAGACCAGTGAAGGTAATAATGAAGTTGAAAGCGAGGCACGTGACACTAGTAGGACTGGTGATGCTTCATCTAAGAAAAGAAAGTTAAAGATAGCTCAATGGAATCGTTCACTAGCGAGTCTATTATGAATGCAGCCATCTTGTTAAGTAAAGTGATGAAAGAAATAGGAAAGGAAATCAGCAAAAGCATAGGAGTCGAATTGAATATTCAAGAAAAGGCTGAACAATTGTTTGGCGTATTGAATGAGATAGAAGGATTGTCGATGACTGAAAAGTTCGCTGTTTTGAGAAAAATTCCAAAAGATCCTATCCAAATGTTTGTGTTTTTCAGCATTCCAATCGAACACAAGCTTCTATGAGTGAAATAATTTCTTGCGGATTGTTTTTTTAGGTGAGTTTATATGCATTATTTTAAAATATTGTGTTAATTTATTGTGTTTGTTCAGCAATTTTTACTCCTATTTACTTTATTTTTTGCTCTTATTGCAAGGTTGGAGGCAGAGCATATGGTATTACATAGAAGCTTTAGGCAAAATTCAGCAGTTCAGTATTATGGAATATTTTGCAATATTTGAAATTGATTTTTTTGTAATTATGAATCTGAAAATTTAGATACAGAATTATGAAAGTTTATTGAAATCTTTGCAGTGTTTGTTTATATTTTGAACCTGAAAATTAAAATCCAGAATTATAAAAATTTATGAGAATTTTAAAATATTTGTTTATGTTTTATATTTATAATAGTAAAAAAATAAAATTTATTATATGTTTGTTCTTGTAAAGTGTTATAAGTTACAAGGCTTGTTTTTCTAGATACAGTAACCATACTTGTTAGGATATTATGGTCATTGACGGTTATTTTTACTTATTTTTCATGTCAATTATAATGAACCAAATTATAAAATAGGAATAGAACATTTATTGTATGATATGAACCAAATTAAAGAATTGGAACGACTATTCTATTTTTAATGTATTTTATTTTTTAGGAATGACAATTCTATTCCGAGAAAATTACATCAAATCATCCAAAAATTCTAAATTTTGTGTAAATCACCCAACTTTTTTCTTTTTGCAAAAATTTCTCAATTTTCAAAACAAATTTCAATGCCTACCTTTTAATAGTTATCATTCCTAATTTATCCCTATGCTCTATTTGTCCTATTGTGTGTCTATTACACATGATTATTCCTTCCACTATATGTTTTGTTTTTTTCGTACCTGCATATGTACCCACATTTGAAAAAAAAATGAAATGATGATAAAAAATGCAAATAGGTTCTCACCTTTTATTTTCCATGCTACATGTACATATAATTTTTCATCATTTCAAATTTGCACTGTATCAGTTCTTTTATTTAATATTTTTATATAACAAAATTAAGTAGCAAAAACAAAAACTAGACACATGTCAGTTAAGAATTACCCATCAAAGCACACCGTAACAGATCAAAAGAAAATCTTTCAAGCAAAAAAGAACTCAATTATATGACAGTGCATTTATTAATTTTATTATCTTTACAAATACCTCTTTTTTATGAAATTCAAATGATTTAAATATAACCAAGATGTTGATTATTCTTTATGACATATATAATTATAAATTACTACGAATTATACTAATTACCAATAGAATATTAATAATATATTCATCATATAATTTTTAATAATCTAGCTATCAATTTAATGTCAACTCAATATAAACTCAAAATAAACTATATAAAAAAAATTATTAATAAGCTAATTATAGTTTTAAAATTAACTATATAAAGTAATTTTTTTTATTAAATTATTAAGAATTTAAAATTAACTTATATTTTATTATGTTAGTAAAATTTTATTTTTCTAATTTATATCATAAAAAATAAACTAATAGAAAATTGAAAATAAATTATCTAAGATTTTTCACGGTGGTTTGTATAAATTTTATATAAATTTAATATAAATTCAATGTCAATTCAATGTCAACTCAATGTAGTTAATTTATTCTAATCAAATTAATTTATTAATAATTAAAAAAATCCAAAGGTGAATGATAAACTAATAATAAATTAAAAGTAAATATATATTTTTCAGTGGTGGTTGGTGTAAATTTAATGTAAACTCAACATCAACTTAATGTAATTTTTTTTGTAAATTGATATAAATTTAATATTAATTTGGTCTAATCATTAATTTATTAATAATTCAAAAATAAGTTTCTAAAGTGACAAATAAATTAATAGTAAACTGAAAGTAAAGTTTTTAAAGTTTTCCACAATGGTTGGTGTAAACTTAATATAAACTCAATATGAACCTAATATAAACTCAATGTAAACTTAATACTATTAAAAATAATTTATAGAATGACAAATAAATTAATAGTAATTTGAAAGTGACTGATTTAAGGTGCTATTAAAATGAACCAAAAGTAAATTTAAAATAAGTGAACTGAATATAAACTTAATATGAACTCAATGTCAACTCAATATAAACTCAAAGTAAACTTAATATGAACTCAATATAATTACAATGTCAACTTAATGTAAATTTAATGTTCACTGAATGTCAACTCAAAGTAAATATTTTGATAAATAATTATAAATTTAAAATTAAATTATTTTTTTGTTATTATAGTAAAATCATTTTTCTATAATTTATACTTTTAAAAATAAACTAATAGTAGATTGAAAATAAATTTTCAAAGAGACAACTATTATAAACTAATAGTAAATTGAAAATAAATTATCTAAATTTTTTACTGTGGTATAAATTTAGTGTAAACTTAATGTGAATTTAATGTAAACTCAATGTGAACTCAATGTAAATTTAATATAAACTCAATGTAAACTCAACGTTAACTTATTTAAATATTTTATAAATTATTTAAATTTAGATTAGTTTAGTCAAATTAATTTATTAATAATTTAAAAATAATTTTTTAAAGAGACAAGTAAACTAATAGTAAATTGAAAATAAACTATTTAAATTTTTTGCGGTAGTTGGTGTAAATTTAATGGAAACTAAATATAAATTCAATGTCAACTTAATGTAAACTGGATGTAAATTATGTAAGTTCTTACTAAAGTGAAACTTAATTTAAAATTAAAATAAATTGTGTAAATTTGATATAAATTTAATGTAAATTCAATGTGAACTTAATGTGAACTTAATGTGAAATTAATGTAAACTCAATATGAAATTAATGTAAACTCAACGTGAACTCAAATAATCCAATTTTAAATTACGTTATTAGTAAACTGATTATAAATTTAAAATTAATTTATTTTATTAATAATTTACACCATAAAAAATAAATTTATAAAGTGAAAATAAACAAATAGTAAATTGAAAAATAAACTAATATAAATTTAATTTAAACTCAAAATAAAGTAATTTTAAATAAATTTTGTGTAAATTAATTATAACTTTAAAATTAATTTATTCTAATCAAATTAGTTTATTAAAAATTTACACTATTAAAAATAAATTTATAAAGTGACAAATAAAGCAATAGTAAATTGAAGGTATGAACGTAATGTAAATATAATATAAAATTAAAATTAATTTAATCTAATTAAAAGTATTTTTAAAAAAATATACACTATTAAAATTAATTTAGAAGTGTGAAATCAAACTTTCTAATTAAACCAATTAATTAAAAATCAAAATGAATTAAATCATATATTTATTTAATCAAAAAAAAATAAATTAAAAAATAGATATAGTGAAAAGTCATATTTTTTGTAGGACCACTTGCTAAAGGAAAGTTATTACAACAATTTATAAGAAAGTCTTATTGGTCCACGTAAACAACTTTTAACAAGAAAGCCATACATGTTCAAATAAAAGAAAGTGAGAGAAAATATATTGAAAATTTCAAGTTCATTGTTACAGTAAATCTTCACCGTGCAAACTGTCCATTTGCGCGTGAAGTGACATGCAATATATGTGGTCCCAGCTGACTAATCTTCTACGGAAGGATAAGATTGTCCTATTTTATGTAAAGACCAATTTATTTGGGATATGAGGGATTTGTAGAAACTTTTTTATATTTTTGAGTGATTATTATAAAAAATAAAAAATTGAGGTAAAAACATTAGACTTGAGCATTTTTAAGAGGAATTGACGCCCTACACATAACTTTTTCATTTCTTTGTAAAAGTACTCCCTTATGTTTAACATTGGCAAGCGTGCGCCTTTTTAATGTTCAATTTGCACAAATACGCCATTTTCATGACAACACTAACATAATACTCATTTCACAAGTAATTGTCATTATTATCATATCATATTAGTTTTTGATAATACATGTTAATGTTTATAAATTTAAATTATTAAAAATTTGATTAATTTTTTAAAATTTGAATGCAAATTTATTTATATTAAAATATTTACTATTTATCGCTATATATTTATCTCTAATGAAAAATGTTATCATTTTAATTTATTTTTTTATATTAATCTATTTTTTAAAAATATATAGACATCTGTCATTTATTTTAAACACTTTTCTAATACTATTGCATTTGTTATTTGCCTTTAAACACTTATTTTTTTATAATGAATATTTTTCCTTTAATGCTCTTTTTTTGTAAATATTTTTTTTATTTTATCTTTTATTATTATTTTATTTATAAAAATCTCCATATTTTATTATTTATCTTTAATATATAAACAAGCGACATCTAAAGTTAGACACTTGTGTTCTATATGTATTTTTATTTGTTAATAATTATTTTTAATCTTCTTTATTTTGATCTCTATTTCTTATTTTTATTTTATAAAGTTATTTTTTTTATTATTATTTTATTAACATGATAATTATATAAAAAAATCACTCTTGATAAGGTCAAATTAACTAAATTTTTAAATGATCAATATTAATAAATTAAAAAAAATTATTGTTAATGTTTTGACATTTTATTCACACAATTATTTCATCACTTGATGTTTTAACACTTTTAGTATTTTTTTGGTTATTTTTCATTTGCTCTTTACTAGCTTTTCAATTACTCATACTTTATATTTATTTTTGGTTACTATTTTAAATGTAGAATATTTTATGTAATTTGGATATTATTTTTGGTTATATATGGATAATAACATTGCATTATCTTTATTTTTTAAAAACATATATTTATTTCTCATTTAATGTTTAATTTTCATACTTTTTGGTTATTTTTAGTTTTAAGTTGTTGTGTTTGATAATTTTTTCAATGACACTTGAGTTGCTCTTTAGTTGCTTTTTGGTGACTTTTCAGTTGATCTTTGATTACTTTTAAATTGCTCACATAATATTTTACTAAACAATTTAAAATTTAGTGTATGTTATATATAAAAAGTATTTTGTGCAATTGGATATATTTTCTAGTTTTCCATAGATAATGAAATTATATTTATGTAGTATTAAAAAGTGCATAATTAATTTCTATTTAATAACTTTTTAAGCAAACTAAAGAAAAAATATATAATATATTACTAAAATAATAATTAATATTGCTTTTTAATTGCTTCTTGGTTGCTTGTCGGTTGTTTTTTAGTTGTTCGTCGGTTGTTCATTAATTGCTCATTACTCCCTCCGTTCTTTTTTAACTGTCCATTTATCCAATATTGCACATACCAATGTAGTGCTCTTTTATCTTAATTTATAAAGAGAAATACTGATATAGACCTATTAGTTAATAAATATTTTTTAAATGAAAACATGAGTCATTTATTAGGGATGGATAAATTTTTAAGATAATAGCTAAAATTACATCGAAATTCTAAATAGACAACTAATTAAAGATAAATATATTTTGCTAAATGGACAACTAAAAAAGAACGGAGGACGTACATTAAAATTAATATATTCTATCTCATGATGTCACTCACTGAAATTATTATAGTTTACACATACTATTATATTTTTTATATTTGAATTACAAAAAAAATTAAAGATAAAATATAATATTATAATTAAATTAGATAAAAGTCATTTCAATATTAAATGTTTAATTATTATTTTTCATTTTATAACTTATTTATTGATAAAAAAACAACTGAGCCAACATAACTTATTAAACAATTGAATGATGGATCACTATATACAAGGGTAGCTGTCAAGTTATCAAATTATTTAGCAACAAAAATAGAGAAAATAATTAGAGCCACTGCTATAGAAAATTATTATCTATAAACAAAATTCAACTTAATAACTGGCGTTAATGAGAAGAACATGAAGAATAGGATTGCGGCTATATACTTCATAGAGTAAACTACAATAGTAATTGATTAATAAAAAAAACGAGATAAAAAGGGAGATTATTATAATAATAATATTTTGTTAGAATTAGAGGATAAGTGATATCAAATCTAATAAATTAAGATCCACTAGCTGTAGCCAGTCAGCTTAATATGTGGAAGAGAATTTTTCGTGCATCTGTGATTTTGTTATTAGATAGAAGATACATTTGCTATTTTTCAATTAAAAAAGGAGTAAATGTGCTAACTTTTTAATAGAAGAGTGTTTTTGAAAAAAACAAGTCCAAATCAAGCATTTATGAAAGCCCCATTTTTAAGGGATTTGTGTAAATTACCCTTCTATTTCTCACCTATTCTAATCCATAACCAAACATGGCCTTCAGCTAGGCCTGACAAATAAAGCTCAAACCATTAACTTAGACTTGTAAAGCCGACAAAATTGAAGATGCCGGTTCGGCTCAACGAACTAGTTCAGCCCAATAGGAGATAAACAGATTAACAAGGGACAAAATGGTAAAACAAAACAAATATGCTAGGGTTTTGAAGCAGACTATACCGAGTGAGGGGCTATATATATCTGAATTTTAGAACTAGGGTTTGGGGCGTGGTTTTTGCTTCACTTCATCAAAATGGTAATTTTCTCTCAATCTCTATGAATTAGTCGTTATTTGATTTAATTTTATCCAATTTACCATCTGGGTTTGTTTTGTTTTGTTTTGTTTTGTGTTTTTGATGTGAAAGCTGCTTGCTTTTTTGGTTTCATTTCAATTGTAATTCATAAAATTTAAATCTAATTAGACTTGAGTTTAGGGATTCAATATATTTTGGGTATGAAAGGCTTCTCTATCTGGTCAATTGGTGCTTGATTAATTGCCTTTTGACTCGTTCCCTTGAAGCAATAGTTTTTGTGTTACTCTTTGCTATAAATTATCCCCTTAGATCTGTATGTTAGTTGATTTTAGAGGACTTGTCAATGGAGTAACTACATTTCATTCTGATTTTTGCACAATATTTGAGATAAGGCTTCATTAGAATGTCATTATAAGCTTTCAGCTTTGCACTACATTTAATTAGTCAATGCTATTGTTAGTGGAGCCAAAATAGACGTTTCCCTCGCTATCCAATGCTTCTTTTGTGTTTCATTCGGACGTCGGGAAACTACATTCTTTTGCTGATATTCAATTTTTATTTTTGTAGTTTTTTATGTTCTATGTTTAGAATTTAGTTTCTATTGTTTAGAAATTTTGAGAGCAGTGATGAGCTCTACAGACCTGTAATGATTTGCGGTAATGATCGCAAGTTTTTTGAACATCTAAGGGACTGAGCTCTTCATTGTAGTTTTAATTACCTTTTAACTGTGGTTATCTTGTACTTTCTGTTTATCCTATTTTTTATTAGCTTGATTTTTATCAGAACAATAGTAAATGGAACAGTGATGAGTTCTACAGACCTGTAATGATATGCGGAAATGATCGCAATCATTTAGAACATCTAAGGGACTGAGTTCATTATTACGTATTGATTTTGAGCTTTTTCTTGCACATTTAAATCTTCAAAACTGTTTATGGAGTGTGAAATTACATGCTGCATCACTCAAATTCAACTCTAAATTAAGATATGCCAATAATCGACAATGTCCAGAATTTTCTATCAATATTTATATCTAACTGTTTTTTAATGTGTGCTTCCTTTTGGTAAACAGCCCAAGCAAATACATGAGATTAAGGATTTCCTTCTCACTGCAAGACGGAAAGATGCACGATCTGTAAAGATCAAGAAAAACAAGGATGTGGTCAAGTTTAAAGTCCGTTGCTCCAAATACCTTTACACCCTGTGTGTATTTGATTCTGAAAAGGCTGAGAAGTTGAAGCAATCTCTTCCTCCAGGTGATTATACAATAACCTAGTAATATTGAATTTATGGTTAAATTCTGTTCATGAGATTTGGTTTAACCTATTGAAGTGTTGTGAGTTGGTAGTTGTTTCTGATCGAAAATGGTTTTGTTTTTCAGGTTTAAATGTGCATGATCTGTGAGTAATGATTTGAGGAATGAAGATTTCATTTTAGTTATTTTTGTGATTGGAAATACTGGTTTGCTATTCGTTTTTGCATAGCAGAATTTTGTAGTTACTTGATGCAATTTAGAGCATTCAGTATTATGTTATTTGATTGGCTGGATTGATGTTGATTGCATGCCATTTATCATCATTATCCTTGATTAATCTGAAGGACTTTTGTATTACGCCATCCATTTTATACGAATATAGCAAATTTTACAATTACAAGGTCTCAGATTGTAAGTTGGAAAAGTTTTAAACATGAAGCCATTTAGAGAAAAGTTGATCACTTAGTTAACAAAGTTCTATCAATTCATCAAAAAAAGTCATTTTGAGGCTTTTAAACTTGCAATTTAGTAAAATCTGATCTTTTATTTTTTTCTAATTATTTGAAAAAAATTCACCTTAATTTTTTTGTTCGTTTATATTTTGACCTTTTAAAAAAGTCATTTGTACGGTTGTGCCCATTTTTGAGTTTTTAGGTTTCTATCTCTATTCTATATAATAATATAATTGACAATTTATTGAATTAAAGGATAAAAAGTTATATTATGTCTAATTAGTAAAATATAAATATAAATTAAAAGATTATTTAAAAAAAAATCAAGTAAAAAGAGGTAATTTTAGTACTTTTGGATAGAGATGAAATTTAAAAATGCAAAATTGGATATAAATGATTTTTTATAAAATCAGGTATAGACAAAAAAACAATTTAAATAATTAAGTCTTTTGACAAAATAAAAAGAATGGATTAGAGGAGCTGTATATTTGCTCATCTCCAAAATGAGGAGCTCTCAACTGAGGAGCTGAGCTCCTCGTCTCAAGAGAGGAGTAGTAAGGAGCGGCTTCTCATTTTGACACGTTAGTAGAAATTGAACAAATGGTTAACGCGCCTTTTAAATTTGTGACACGGAGTCATCTAGTCAAGTTTATATTTTTTTGAGCAATTAATCTAAAAACTCTTCATTTTTGGGTCAAATAACTCCATAATATATATTTTTATTTTAAAAAACAGATTCAGGATAATTATATTTCAACAATTAGAGAGGTATCTAATTACTTTTTTGCATCTCTCATTTTCGATTTGTATTTTACACGTTTTGAAAATACAATTATAAGGTTAATTGACCTGAAAATGAAGAATTTTGGGTTACTTGCTCAAAAAAATATAAATTGAGTTAGATGATCCCGTGACATAAGTTTATAGGGCGCGTTGACCCTTTCTTCGTAGAAAAATGTTAACCGGAGAAGAAGGGCATAATGGACAAAAAAAGTCCCTTCATTTTTATTTAAAAATGAATTGACTTTTGAAGTTTTAAAATTTAGAATTTGTTTCTCTTGATAATTTTATTATTTGTTTTTTTATTGATTTACATTCTAGACTTATATAAGTCCTTACATTATTGCTAACGAGTCTCAAGATTTTTTTTACCAATAAGTCCCTTAACTTATAAATCTCAACACTCCCCTCTAAGACGGGCGAAAGATATTCACTAAGCCCATCTTGTTAAATAATTTAGCTAGATCTAATGAATTATGCCCTTTGGTGAGACAGTCAGCCGCTTGCTCTCCAATTGATATATGACTTAGCTCTAGTAACCCATTATTAAGCTTTTCTTTGATGAAGAACCTATCAATCTCAACATGGTTGGTTCTGTTGTGTTGCACTGGGTTATTGGCAATACTAATTGCTGACTTGTTGACACACCACAACTTCATTTGAGCTCATTTGTCCATCTTTAGTTCTACCAATAGAGCTTTCAACCACAAAATTTGGACACTCCTAAGGCCATGGCTGTGTACTTTGCCTTAGCTGTTGAACTTGCCACTACCGACTATTTCTTGCTCTTCCAAGATACCAAGTTGTCTCCTACAAACATGTATACCCGATGCACTCTTCAAATACCTCAGAATTTGATACACTGCGTCCATATGAATCTTCTTAGGGCCATGTATGTAGTGGCTCACCACACTAACTGCAAATGAGATGTCGGAACGAGTATGACCTAGATAGATCAATCAACCTACCAGTCTCTGGTATCTTTCACGATCAACAGGTTCTCCAACCTAACATAGTCATTTTATTTAGTTGATTGTCAAAATTAAAAAGGGAGAGAATGATGGACTATAATATTTTTTATATCCTTAATTTTGACTTTGACAATTAATTAAAAGTGTCTAATCATGTTTATAAATGTGTTGGAACATCCTAAAACACTCCTGACATAATTTGGAGTTTTCTAGCAAAAATTTAAATTTGGCAATTTCAAAGTTCTAGTAGTTTTTTGCGGGTGCGACAAGTTTGAGTAGCGGGCGCAACTCATTGTTCACGGGCGCAACCTTACCTAGTATCGGGCGCGACTTGCTGGTTTACACAACCCTTACTTTTGGCTACCTAGTCGCTGGTATGATCACATGCATGGCTTAAAGTACCGTTGAAGTTCCAACAAATATATTTGAAGATCTCGATGGATGTCTGCCACATGTTAATGACCGTTCAAAGATTCTTACCTACTTGCTAGGTCGCATACGCGACTAGTGTACTTACGGCGAAAAAATTGTCAACTTTTTATATGACTTGGCAAAAGATTGTTGGTGAATATAAATACATACCCACTTGAATTGTGTAAAAGGTCCATAATCTATTGCACCTTACACAATTCAAAACATTCAAATTTCAAATTTCCTTTCATTTATTGTGTATCAAATTTATATTAATTGTTTTTGTTTTTGTTGGTAACATCTTTGATAAGCCATTAATTGTAAATTTTTAATTATTCTTGAAAAATCAAGTGTTATAAGTTAGAGTTTATCTTTATAAAACCTCATCTCGTGTAAAGTTAGGTGTTAGTTTTAAACACGAAGTTTAGTGTATTAAATATTTCAATCCTTCATTGACTATTGGACATGAGTTTTAATTTATAAACCACTTTAAAACCTCTCTTGCAATGTTCTCTAAAACATTAAACCTTATTCCTATTCTTAAACAAATTTTAATTTATAAATTAATACTAATTCACCTGCTGTTAAGTTGCTATTGGTATTTCACTTATATTTAAACAGAACCACTCTAAATTTTTGTGTTCATCTTTCTAAATTGTAATCTACTGTTAACTCTTTTATCCCACTATCTAAAGAATTTTTAATTTTATATTTACAACCTATTCATCCCCATTTAAGATTGTTCTTATTGCATATTGTTTTTTTTTAAAATTAATAATTAATAATTATATTTATATTCTTATATTATACTAAATGCATCATGTTTTTCAAGAAACATTCTTTCTAAATGTTACTGTAATTGTTTTTTAGGGGTTGTAAAAAGTATTCTATAAATGCAAATTTTCAATTAGAATGGAACACTAAAAAGGAAATTTTTTCTCAATTTGAGGCAGTCTATTTTATAAGTACTATTATAAATGTTAAATAATTAGTCATTAAACTAATTTTTTTATATGTATTCTATTGGAGATGATAATTTTTAATATTGTTCGTGAGAGAAAATGATACCACGATTTTAGCAAAAAAAATTCAGCACACGTATCATTAGAGTTATAGCTGATTGGTAAGGTATAAATTAGTATCAAATGATAAAAATAAACTGGCTTAATTGCACGAAAAATCACCAACTTTTAGCGCCTTTTGCATATTTAACATAAAATTTTTAATTTTGGCAATTTTAGATATGAACTTTCATACTTTTATAATTAAAACACTGATTGAATTTCTGACTGCAAACTGCTAATGTGGACATCAGAACTTGCCACGTGGGAACAATCATCACCGCATAATAAACGTACCGTTTTGGCTTAATTGCACGAAAAATCACCAACTTTTGCGTGTTTTGCATATTTAACATGAACTTTCATATTTTTGCAATTAAAACACTAGTTGAATTTCCGAATGCAAGTTGAACGATCTTCACCACCCAATAAACACATTATTTTGGATAAATTATAAAATTAAAAATTTAATTCTTATTATGTTAAAACTGTTATGCAATTTTATATTTGTTTCGCAAGGCGGGTTGCAAATAATGCTATGAACATAGTTCAAACGTCTTATTTTATATGATATTATCATAAATTATTTTAAATATTTATTTTTATTTTTTTACACTTGTAATTGCTTAAAATTAATAAATATTATTTTGTGTAAATAAGATTAATAATTCTTTTGATAAATAAAAAAATAAATATTTATATAATGTGAAGATAGATGGTCAATTTATGCAATATGAATGAAAGAATTTGAAAATGAAATTTTAGCTTATATAAAATAAATATTTTTAAAACATGTCAATTATCATTTAAACAATGAAAAAAAGTAAAAAAAACATCCTAATACTTTTGATGGAGAACACATATACTCCCTCCGTCCCGTAAAGATAGAAAAAGTAGCTCTTTCACAAGAATTAAGAAAGTAGTTTTTATAGATAATTTGGGATAATTTTTCTAAATTGTCCTTTTAATTTTTTTAAGTAAATTATAATAAATTAGCGATTCACACAACCCAAAGCCACTATATAAATATTAGCCAATAGGATTTTAGATGTATAAAAAGCATACATTGAAATTTTAAATCAATTAATGTTGATATAAGAGTATTTTAATAATTTTATAGTTAACTAACACTATTTTTCTATCTTTGTGGGACAAAAAAAGTAGCTACTTTTTCTATCTTTACGGGATGGAGGGAGTACTTTTTATGTATTTGTTTTGTGTTATAAATAACTCTAACGTTTTCAAACTAGATATTTCAACTTCTCTTATTAATATTAAATTAAGGCTTAAATGCATAAAAAATCACCAACTTTCGCGTGTTTTTGGTATTTGACACGAATTTTTAATTTTGGCATATAAATACACGAACTTTCAATTTTTTGCATATATGATCAAGTTTCCGTTTTAGGTGAAAAGCGGTGTCGTTTTAGGTATAAAACGTTGCCGTTTTAGGTAAAAAAACGATGCCGTTTTATGTCAAAAACGGTGCCCGTATTATATATGCAAAAAATTGATAGTTTGTGTATTTATATGCCAAAATTAAAAGTTCGTGTCAAATATCAAAAACACGCGAAAGTTGGTGATTTTTAGAGCAATTAAGCCTTAAATTAAAGAACTTAATCTTCATTAATTTTGTGTTAAATAGAAGGATATCATGGCTGGCATGTAAAGGAGTTATGCTCTTAAATTATTTCTCTCCCATAAAATTAATTTATTGAATAAACATAATTTCTATAAAAAAAAGGCATACAAAAAAATTAAATAAATGAATAAAAAACGTAAAAGGAAACAATCAGTATCTTGAATTGCAAACATATGAAAGTTTATGTCCGATATTGTCAAAATTAAAAATTCATGTTAAATATGCAAGAAACGCTAAAATTTGTGATTTTTTGTGCAATTAAGCCAAAACAGTATGTTTATTAGGTGGCGATGAACGTTCCCACGTGGCAATGCTCTGATGTTCACATAAGCATTTTGTAATCGGAAATTCAACTGGTGTTTTAATGGCAAAAAGGATGAAAGTTTATGTCCGAAATTGCTAAAATTAAAAATTCACGTTAAATATGAAAAAAATGTTAAAATTGATGATTTTTCGTGGAATTAAACCAACTAGATTTTATAGTAGAATCCATTTGCTTCCAAAAACAATTTGGATTAGGATCACAAAACAAATCTCATCAACAAATAATTAAAGTAAATTCCCTAATTGTTAATATACATGGCCATTTAATTAATTTATTGAATTTATAAAAAAATCATAAAAATATAAAATCAACATAGTTCAAAAAAATTGTATTTATAGGCCTAATACCAATATATTATGCGTTTTTAAATTGTCCATCTAACTAACATTTGTATATAATAAAAAATATCTTTTATCGTAAATAATAAATACAAATATTCATATAATTATATTTATTAAATTATTAATCAATAAATATCTTATAAATTGAATATTGATGTCATTTATTATATATGAAATTTTATGAATATACTTTTTAAAATCAACCTATAAATAATTTTATTGAAATTATCAATTAAATTCATATGTTTTTTTAAGGATTAATCTCATATAAAATCACCAACTTTACATATATTTTTTATTTTAATCACGTCCTTTAAAAAGTGTTAAATAAAATTAACACCTTTCATTTTTTTGCAAATTTATCACGAATGTGAAAATTCGATCTATATTTATTGAGTCAACAACCGGAATTAACTAGAAAACAGTAAGATGAATGTATTTTTTTGTGTTAATTAGGGTATTAATCAGATTAGCACATTTATTTGGGAGGAAAAAGATACTGAATTTTCTCATCGGTGATAGATTTGGAAACAAATGAAAGATAGTGATTTTATTTAATATTTTTTAAAAGACGTGATTAAAATTAAAAAACTTGTAAATGCGATAATCTATATATTATATAATTGAAAGGACCAACGGAGTCCTCTCATTCATTCTCACCAAATAAAGCATTTATAGAGTTTTCAATTTTTTTAAACTACTTCAATTTTTATTATTAAATAATTATTATTAATTTTCAGTTTAAAAAATACACAAACTCTATCAATATAATTACGTGTTTAAACTACTTCAATTCAATTTGGTGATAGAGATTATATTCATCCTAAACTTATAATTGTACTAATACACAAACACTATCACCGGACTGAACATTTTATAGTCTCCATCATATTTTTAAACCTTTACCAAAATTCTACTTTTTTATTAGTCTCCTTATTTTAATTTCAGAATTGAACTTTTCAATAATGGTGGATGAAGTCACTACGCTTTTTCAAATATCAAATTCTACGGGACAATGAGATTGTGTTAAGAGGGCTTGCAATTTATTATCCCCCAAATATACTATTTATCATTTTTTCTGAGAAAAAATTATTCTATTATTCTTTGTTTTGTTAAATTTGTATTTATTTACATTGTTGATTGAGCCTCAATATAATTGATGGTAATTATAGTAATTTTATTTTTATGTAATACATTTTTGGACAAATTACGCGACATGTAACTTTGTGTTGTTTTTTAATGTGATCTTATGATGTTTATTTTATTTTTAATATTATTATTTTTATGAGAAACATTACTACAACTTTATATAAACTACTTATTTATTTATTTTTTCTTTTATTATGATCATAATATTAATAAAGATCGTAAAAGCTGCATCAACACTCATTTTACCTATCACAAATTTATTTTATGTCAAAATTTGTCATTTAAGAAATTGACAAGTTTTGTTTAAAAGGGATGACATTTGCTAAAATTAGATAATATATAAAACGAAGCGCAGAGGTTAGTGGAATTAAATCCCGACTCTATCTCATTTAGTTGGGATTTCCCTAAACATTCTCAAGTAAATAAATATAATCAGAGTATAGATAACTGTAGTTATGAAAAATAAATTAAATAAATTAGAATTATAACAAATTTAATATATAAATTCGAGATAAAGTTTTCAATAAATTTGTTCTGATAAAAAAATATATTAAAAGTCTAATAATAAACTACTTAATTTTTTATGATAAAATAATTATTTATTTATTTTTCATTCTGAAAATTATTATTGTAGAACATATTCATGAGTTTCAACATGTTCTTATAAATTTCTAAATTATAAACTCATTATTTTTTTATTAAAGTTTGTTTGAAGTATTTTTACTTCTGTTTTTAATTAACTAGCCATCATAATGCCCATCTTTAGTTGTATAAATAATGGAAAAAAATTGTCATTTATGCAAAAAAAATGGATGAATCTTAATATTTTTTCTTTTTTTGGCTTAGAGTAGTTAAGATTTAAAAAATTTAGATTTATATTTTTTGAATAATTGATTATTAAACCATCATACTATTGTAAATTATTCTACAAGTTCATCTCTTTTAATTACAGACTGAAAGAAAAAAATATAGTTTTAGATGATGGAGATGATGATCTATCAAAGAAGGTGGTCCTCCAGTTTAGTTTGGAAGGTCAGTTACTTTCGTTCCTAAACGACTATCTTTTTCTCTTTTTATCAAAAATTAATGTGTTAGTATACTCATAATTGATAGTATTCTTATAATTTGTAATGTGTATAAATTATTTATTATAAATTATAGATTTTATATTGTAAAAGTGATTATTTAAAATATAATTTCAATTAAAATTTAGATATATTCAAACAAAAGAGTTTAAAATTTTATAAATTTTAAATTTATATTTAATTTTTTATAAAGTTATTATTAATTATTTATATTAATATTATTTTTAAATTATTCAAATTAAATAAATTTATAAAAAATAGTAAAAAATAAAATATTATATTATAATGATTCCACGCAAATGCGTGGGTACGCGACTAGTTTTATATAAAATTAACCCTTTTTATAATATACAACATAAATTTTGTTAAATGAACAATAATTATATTTTTTTTTGGTCAATGAACCGAATTATATTGCACAGGCTAAAACGCCATAAACCATTCATACAGACTACATAACTAAGCTGTTACATCCAACAGCTTTTAACATCTGTATCTATACTAAGATTGAGCTTACTACAAACAGCAAACCTGATCTTGTTGAGGACCTCATCCTCCTTTGGATTTTCTCCCTTGAAAATAGCATTGTTACGGGCCTGCCATAAACAATACACACTTGCACAGAAGGCCAACCTGCTAATATTGTTCCTAATATTCCTGCCCTTAAACTTCCTTGAGAACCAACTAACCTCCCTACTCCATCTCAAAGGCTCTCTGGTGATTCCACAACCTTTTAAAATCCCTTTCCAAACTACTTCTGAGAACCTGCAAGCAAAGAAGAGATGTCTGGTACATTCAGACTCACTATTGCACAAAACACAGCAAGAATCTGGTACAGAGCCCCATCTTGAGAGCTTGTCCCTTGTGTTTAGGCCTTTCTGGATAGCTATCCAGGTGATAAAACTATGGCGAGGTATATTAGGCCCCTTCCAAACAAGGTTATACCAAGAGACCATATGAGAATCTGGGGATAGATAATTCCAGGTAGCTTTAATACTGAAAGATTCATTTTTCTTAGGCTTGAAGACCAACTTGTCCCCCTCCTGACTGTTCAAGTTAAAATTTCTGCTAATAAAGTCCCAGGCATTCAAAGTTACCTCATCAGATGCATCAGGCAAGTTCCAACTCCTATTTCTGACTAAGTCTGACACTTTGGCAAACTTAGAGACATCAGCATCTATCATATTTATACCTGGAAAGGTATCTATCACAGACTTTCCAAAAATCCAGGGGTCATGCCAAAAATAAGTATCCCTGCCATTGCCTAATTTGCATTCAAACACATTCTTAGCTAACTCCCTCATCTTAACTATATTTCTCCAACTCCAAGAAGCTGAGTAAGGTTTTGTGATTCCCCAGTAGCTGAGCTTTCTAAGCTTGTTCTGGATTATCCAATGAGGCCAAAGGGAGCTCTTCTCAGTGAGCATGATCCAAACTTGCTTTAAAACTGCTGCATTATTCCACAGTTCTACCTTCTTAATCCCTAAACCACCATTCTTTTTACTCTGACAGACAATATCCCAGGAAATCCCTCCATACTTCCTGCCATTAGCATCACCTTTCCATAGGAAAGATCTATAAATTCTCTCTATCTCTTTGGTGATGGCTTTGGGCAGAATGAAAATCTGACTCCAATAGGAGTGCAAACTCATAAGAACTGAATTGATTAGTTGGAGTCTGCCTGCATATGAAAGAAATTTCATATTCCAAGAGGTAATGCGCCCAGTAATTTTGCTAATTACTACTTGACAGTCTTCCTTAGTCAATCTTCTAGAGATCAGAGGCATCCCCAGGTACTTGACTGGGAGAGAACCTTCCCCAAACTCCACACACTCCAGGATACTATTCTTTTGATCATTGGGAACATTGCAGAAGAAAATAGAGCTTTTCTCCTTATTGACACTGAGCCCTGAAACCTCCTGAAAGTGCTTTAGACCCTCTTTCATACAATTTGCTGATTTCACATCTCCATGGCAGAAAAGGAACAAGTCATCAGCAAAGCTAAGATGATTGAGCTTTAAAGCTTTGCACCCTCTATGAAATTTGAAATCTGTTCTGTCCCCAACTCCTGCTAGGTATCTAGACATGTATTCCATAATTATTACAAAGAGGGTAGGAGAGAGGGGATCTCCCTGCCTCAGCCCTCTTCCTCCTTTGAAATAGCCATATAATGAACCATTAATAGACACTGAATACTTAGGAGTTCTCACACACATCATTATCCAATCTATAAATCTTTTAGGAAAGTGAAGGCCTAACAACATCTCCTCTAAAAAATCCCAATTGATTGTGTCATATGCTTTCCTAAGATCCACCTTCATAGCACAACTAGCTAAGCCTCTATCAGAATGATATTCATGCACCAATTCATGAGCTAGCAATACATTGTCAATTATCCTCCTCCCTGGAATGAATGCACACTGACTATGGTTTATCAGAGAGCTAACACACTTATTCAACCTATGAGATATCACTTTGGTAATGCATTTCAATAACACATTACAGCAAGCTATTGGTCTGAAGTCATTCAGACTAGAAGGAGAAGCAACTTTAGGGATGATAGAGAGAGAGGTAGCATTAACCTGGCCTAGAAGCTTCCCAGATGAGAAAAACTCCTGAATGGCTTTTATGACATCACCTCCTACTATGCTCCAATTCTTTTGAAAGAAAGAACTAGAATATCCATCTGGCCCAGGGGCCTTCTCTCCATTGATAGAGTACATAGCAGCTTTAACTTCTTCTTTAGTGACTGCAGCTATAAGGCAGCTAGCATCACTCTCACTAAGCTTTGGACCTCTATCCATAACCATAGGATCAACATGTCTTCTAGCCTGAGATTTCCCCAACAAACTCTCATAATAATCAACCATGGCATTACTGATCTCAATTTGGGATGTCAACTCATTCCCATTAGCATCAGTAAGCTTTGTAATCCTGTTTCTGCATCTTCTGGCTTTGACAGAATTATGAAAAAAAATTATTGTTGCTATCTCCAAGCTTCAACCAAGATATTCTGGACTTTTGCTTTAAAAATTTCTCCTCAGCAATCAGACATTTCTTATAATGTAAAGAAACAACTCTTTCTTCTAAAAGCAAGTCCTCATTAAGGGGATCTTTTTGGAGATTGTACTGCACTTCCTCAAGATATTTCCTGCTGCCTTGAACTCTGAGGGATATATCAGAATAATTGTTCAAATTCATCTCCTTAAGCTTAGCTTTCAGTCTTCTCAGTTTCTGCAGAAGATTGAACATGGCACAACCATTAACATCAACTTCCCACACTTCTTTCAATATACCTGCAAATTCACTATTATCCATCCACATATTGAAAAATTTGAATGGCTTGGCTCCTTCATTAACAGTTTTGCAGACAGAGGCTATCAAAGGAGAATGATCAGACACTCCAGCATTTAAAGCCCTATAATCAGAGTCTCCATATAAGTCCATCCAATCTGAGTTAACCAAAGCCCTGTCTATCTTCCTCCAAATTCTAGCATCTCCTGCTTGGTTATTGGTCCAAGTGAAATCACAGCCAAATTTCTTTAGTTCATTTAAATTGCAATCATTTATACAATTAGAGAACTCCTCACCACTGTGCTCAAAATTATTTGTTCCTCCTATCTTCTCTGTGCCATTAGTAATAGCATTGAAATCCCCCATGACTAACCAAGCACCTTTGTTATGATTGCTAAAATCCAACAACTCATTCCAAAGAAGTTTCCTTGTATTTTCATCATTTGAGCCATAAACCACAGACCAAAAGAAATCATGGTTCTCCCACTGAACTTTGCAATGAATGCATTGAGCAGATTGGGACATGATGTTGATCTGAATGGTAGCAGGATTATAGACAATCCAAATTCTACCTAACTCAGACTGGCAATTATTATTTATTACCTTCCAGTTTTGAAGACTGCAACTCCTCCAAATCTTGTCAAAATTAGCAGGTCTTACTCTAGTTTCTAATATCCCCAAAGCACACAACCTCTTATTTACAATCAGATATTTAACCTCTGATTGTTTAATTGGGTCATTTAGACCCCTTATGTTCCAAGTGCCAATCATCCCCTGTCAGGGGGTTCACCTTCCTTCAAAACCTGCCTTCCATCTCCTATAACTTCCTTACTCCTCAAGTTGAACTTTCTCAGTCCACTGTTACTAGTAGACTTCTTAGCAATAACCTCAGTCCAGGTCTCAACTACATTACCAAACTGTAAAGTATTAGTCACTATTTCATTAGTAACTGAACCTCTAGTAGAAGTCTCAACAATCTCCTTTGTCATGACTTTGGTTGCAGGTTCTAACACTGGAACTGATGCCTCTCCGATCTCCTTATTCACCTGACATTGCCCCTCTTTATCTTTAGGAATCCAAGTTTTGTTTTCCTTTGGTTGCAATTTGCACTGGACAGTACTATGACCAAACCTCTTGCACTGATCATAGAAAGAAGGTATCCACTCATACAGAACTGGTTGATCAAATTCCATACCTAGTTCATCAATTAGTTTCACATTCTTAGGCAGATATTGATTAATCTCCACTTCTACTAGGACTCTAGTAAAACTGAGTTTGGATCTGTCCAAAGTACATTTATCTGTGTACATAGGTCTACCAATGGCACTAACAATTTTGCTTAACATACCTGGAGACCAGAATTCAAATGGGAGGTTTGTCAACTGAATCCAGATTGGAAGTTTCTGAAAAGTGGTTTCATCAAGCACCATTCTAGGCTTCCATGGCTGAAGTAGCATAGGTCTTCTATCTAAAGTCAATGGATTATCATTTAAAGCAGCATGTTTGCCTTCCTCTGATTGAAAGTTAAACAGAAAAAACTTCTCATTCAATTGCTGAACTGAAAGCAATCCATTTTTGTTCCATCTGTTATTCGCAAAGCTTCTGATCTTGAAAAAATTAGGGTTCAATCCCACAACTGTTCCCACAATCGTATTACTCCATCTGCTAATTTCACCATTAATCTCCTCTGAATGGAAATTAACCACTTTGTTCCCATCAATCACTGAAGGAGGCACGTACCTAAGTTCACATCCAGAATTCTTTGCTCGATTTGACTCGAAGAGACTTGTCCATTTCTTAGGCATTTCATCAAACATCTCGTTCGCATCCATCGTTACTTCATTTTGAATGGGAACCTCAACAGTGATTGTTTCACTATCGAGAGCTTGATCTCTATCTTCAACAATCTCTGGTCCAGCTTCGTGTAAAACCCTAGATTCATCTTCATCTTCCTGAGAAACTTGTTTAGTAACCGTTTTTCTGCTCTTTTTCTTAGCCATGCTAAAAGGCGTATTTTAGCATTTGAGAGAATACTAAAGTGCCCCTAAAGAAAAAAGATATTAAAATTGTAATCTATAAAAGATATTATATTTATTTAGTAATAAAACAGAAAAAATATAAACTAATACAATAAAGTCGATTTATCTATATAGTTGTACATTATTTTGTCTCCTACGGGGAGTTGAGTTTGGTGCGGGGTTAGTGACTCACTTGCTATACGGCCTCCAAATACTTCTTCCTCCCCACTACCATCTCTCTCTCTTACAATTATTGCTGGTCGGCATCAATGAGGTAAAACCCTAATTTCAGCTTAGACTTCAAATTCAATCTTATTTGTGTTTTCTTAGTTTATCCTATATTTATAAAAATTGCAATTTCAAGAATGCTATTTCAATTTCCATATAGGCAATTCAACTGAATGGGTTTGTAAATTTGGTTTTTTTGATTTCATTTTCAGGGTTTTACATGGGGTATGATTGGTTAAACATGAAGAGTATAGTTCATCTTGAATTTTGAATAAAGTTTGAGACAACAGTGTTACTCTAGTTTAGTTGTCTGGTGGTGTAAGAAAAAATGGCTGGGAATTCATTGGCGTGCTCTTCTGTGTTATCTGCATCATCAGTTGTTAAAATCCGTAACTCTTCGACTTTGAATTTCTTGCCTTGTCTTCCATCAAGACCGGAAAAGAAATTAATGAGGATAAGAGCTATGTCAGCTGATGCAGAACAAAACCCGGCATCTTCCTCTAATGAGAAGAAAAATCCTCTCGCAGCTGTTTCGGAGGTTCCAAAAAATTTATGGAGGCAAACATTGAAGCCGTTAAGTGATTTTGGGTTTGGCCGGCGGAGCGTATGGGAAGGTGGGGTGGGATTGTTTCTTGTGTCTGGTGCGGTGCTTCTTGCACTTAGTTTGGCTTGGTTGAGAGGGTTTCAGTTGCGTTCTAAGTTCAGGAAGTACACTGCTGTCCTCGATTTTTCTCAAGCTTGTGGAATTTGTACTGGAACCCCGGTTAGGATTAGAGGGGTTACTGTCGGTAATGTCATCAAAGTTAATCCGTCTTTGAGAAGTATTGAAGCAGTTGTTGAGGTGTGTTAGTCAAATACTTCTGTGTATGTTCTGTGCTGCTGTTATATTTATTGGTTTTTATGGTTCTTACTCTCTTCTATTTGCTTCTTTGTGGTTTTATAGATTGAAGATGATAAAATAATCATTCCTAGAAATTCACTGATTGAGGTGAACCAATCAGGTCTACTTATGGAAACATTGATTGATATCACACCTAGAGATCCAATTCCATCACCTTCTGTTGGACCCCTTGGTGCTGAATGTGTTAAAGAGGGTCTTATTGTATGTGATAGGCAAAAGATAAAGGGACAGCAAGGGGTAAGTGTAGATGCATTGGTTGGGATATTCACCCGTCTTGGACGTGAAATGGAGGAAATTGGTGTCTCTAGAAGCTATCAATTGGCCGAGCGTGTCGCTGCTGTTATTGAAGAGGCAAAGCCACTCCTTATAAAGGTGCGATTTATCCTTCTTTTCTTTGGTTCTCATGTTTAAAATTTAATACCTCATCATGACCATATTGCATTGAGCGACATTTTCTCACTTTTGGTCATTGCTAAAACAAAGGCTTCATCACGGAACAAATTAATGATCACCCGTTATCTTAGAGAACTTTCACTTTTGACCAAAATATGCTGTTAAGAACCAATGCATTTTAAATAATTTGTGGAATAGTGATAGGTAAAAGTTCAAGCAATTGATTGAACTGTTACTTTATATTACTTCTATATGACGAGTTAGGATTGGAAGCAGTATGTTTGCTAAAGCATGAGTAATTGTATTTCTATTTGGATCTTCAGAAACTTAATTGCCAGTTGATGGTAGCTTTGTCTTTTGATTGATCAAGTGCATAGCTAAAGAAAAATGTCAACCTTTTCCCATTGGTAAACTGAATTCAAAACTTAAGAAAGATAGATTGTATGTTTATAAGCTGTACACATTGCTTTGCCTCTTCAGTAACAGTACTGACATGCATAGGTGCATTAAGGCGCAAAGTGGTCCTGGATCAATGCTCAATATATAAATGAATTATGCAAATGAAAATCTGAACGATGTGGCATTAATATCATGGTGATGTGACTTGCATATGCTGTAGATTTATTTTAAAAAAAGTTGAAGAAAGAAAAACGGAAGCTGTTAAAAAAAGTCATTTACTTATTGCATGTTTGGAGGACTTAGTGCTCCTGAATATACAAGGATGTAATGTGTACATTTTCCGAGCCTTTTTAATTAAGTTTATTCAGTTATTCTTTTAATATATAATTTACTCATGCAAAGTTTGGTTTGATGTAGTGATATCTCAGATGCAGGATATGGCTGAAGATATTCAACCCTTGCTTGCCGAGGTTCGTGACAGTGGTCTCCTTAAAGAAGTTCAGAGTCTGACCAGAAGCCTAACACAAGCCTCAGAAGATTTAAGGTTAATTACCTGACCTTCATTAGTTATGTCATTACCCATCTGATTATACCAAAACTAAAAGCTGCAACACGCATCATCTTTAGGATCATAAGAAATTTATCAGAGACTGGGGCTTTACCTGATAGACTCAAAATGCGATGGGCTTAGGTTTGCACTGATATGTTAAAATCTTAAGCTGGCAAAAGGAGGGCATTGTGACTGTGAGGCACCGCTAACCACTGGGCTAAGCATTGCACTTTAAACATAAATTGTTGCTAGATGCTTAATGGTCCGATAGGCAATTAACCAGTTTGTATGCAGGATATATAATGCAAGTTATGCAACACCCAGTTGACTTAATATTTGATGTTGTCTGACTTGTATGCCTCAAGTTTATACTGGCATGAAGCCTTATGTTCTGTTGGCATAAAAGATCTGTCACTACAAACAAATTTCACTTTAGTTTCACACTGCCCACCAGTTTGCTATTTTCAGGATTGCCAGTAGATTTTAGTTACATAAACAGCCAGTTTAATTTTCTTTTGTTATCCAACTTTTGAGTCTCATGTTTAAACTGGCCTGAAGCTTTATGTTCTGCAGAGTGCAGACAATGGCATAAAAGCATCTCTTTGTCCTAGCATCGTTAGAAAACCACAAATAAAGTTGGGTTTGAATTTTGCTTGCCAATCGCATTACTCAATTACTGATTATCATTGTAAGACTTGCCAGTACATTTACTTACCAGGAAAACATGCCAAGTCTTTTGCAAACATTTTTGACATTGAACTGAAATTAATTTTTGGGAATCAATTTTTGCACTCCAACACTTTACAATTGCACTCCAAATTTTTATTAATAGACTAACATACATCCTTACTGCAGTATCTCTATTTTTTGTTTTGTTTGACCTCTCAAATAAAATAAATTCTTCAAATTTATATCTTCTAGAGGCTCATTTTTTTTTTTTTGCTATTTTCTTAAAAATTGAAAATTATATTTAGTACTTCATAATTTAGCTTTATTTTATTTAAGAGTTTTTTTAAGTGTTGAAACTTTTTATCATACAAAATTCAGCAGTCTATACTTAATATAATTTTTAAAAAATTATAGAATATTCAAAATATCATAATTTAAATTCACTTTATATATACTGATTACTAAATCTATTAAGTATAATAAAAATAAAAGCAATGTGAAAAATGATTAGTACTCTATCCATAACATATTGATAAGTTTATTTTATCTGTCTCAAATCGTAGGTCGTATATTTTATATTTGAGAAAAATCAATATTTGATGAGACGGCAATGGTAATATGAATTATGGTGTTTCAGATAAAAAAATAGACTAAATTATTTATATAAGTAACGGAAAAATAAGAAATATTTCAAATGCTAAACATTACGAAAAATATAATTAAAATTAGAAGGCTAATAATCTATATGTTGCTAAATATGGTGTTTGTTAATAATTATTTTGTATGAATTCCCATGGCATCATATATGTTTTTGGCAATTTTTTTTTTTAAAATCAATCACTTGAATACATTTGTGTATTGTGTATTGTGTGTATGTTTATTTTCTTAATTATATATTGAAAATATATAAAAATATGAAATTTAATTTATAAAGTTATTTATTTTACAATGTTAGTTGGGAATATATAAAAACAGAAAAAGATGTATAAGTGTTTGTAAAAGAAAAAGGCTGTATCAGTGTGTTGTCGGGTTTGGTAATAGCAAAAATATTGCTAATGATGGATAAGGGTAATGTGGTCAACTGCTCAAATAGTAGAATGCGAAAATTAAGCAGTGGAGGGTAAAAATTGCCACCCTAATTTTTTTGTTAACATATTTAGCCTAACTATGAAAGATGCAAATACAATTATGTATGGAACTTTGTGACTTGAACAACAATGAAGATTGGATTGCTATGGGGCTTTTAGAAACCATATGGGAATATGTGTGAACTTTAATTGGAGGATACTCTGTGCAGCATTTGAATTTCTTATTATTCTTTACCATTTGATATTAAAGTGATATAAAAAAAATTGAACTCGTCTATTAAAGAAACTATCTATTTAAGTTAAGTTGAGGCTTTTTTACACCTGCAGCGTGAGATATCCTGTCATCTGCTGCATGAATTATTTTTCTTTGTACTGGATTGATCCTTCGCCTAGGTAAATGTCACTACAAAAAGCCCGTTGCAACTGTAAAACAATATGCGTCAAAAATATTTATTATTTATGTAGGGAAACTTTAGAAATTTAAAGGCGTTGGCTTATCAATGCTGTGTTGGCAATTTAGAACTTTATGTAGAATTTTTTGAAGGTGGCGATTCTCTGAGTCATTGTTTTAGCAATCACAATGCTTCATTTTTCTTTTGCAGAAAGGCGCATACATCTATAATGACTCCAGAGAACACCGAGTTGATTCAAAAGTCCATTTACAGTCTAATATTTACTTTGAAAAACATTGAGGTGATATTCTGAACCAAATTTTCTTAAAGCTTTTACCCGCGTTATACTTGTAAATGTTTTGCTATTTAGTTATTGCTTACATTTTCTTTTCTTCTTCTTCTTCTACCAAATTAGAATATTAGCTCTGATATTCTGGGATTCACGGGTGATGAGACCACGAGACGGAACTTGAAAGCACTTATTAAGTCTCTCAGTAGGATGTTATGAAGACAGGTGAAAGATTTTCGTCAGTATTATAGAGAGAAGAACAACATCTGCTCAGAGTTAAAAAGTTTTCGATTAGCATAGAAGCGGTCATGGTCAGAGGTATTTGTTGCATTCTTAATCAACTTATGCGATGTTTCCCTTGGCCTAAGCTTTTCAGTGTAAGCTACTTTGCTGTAGGAAACCTGTGATTAAACAGTTTAAATACTTGGAGAAATAGAATACATCATTAAAGATTACTGGTTAGTAAATTTTTTGTTAGGACGACCTCTTTCCTTGAGACTTCCAGATTAATATTGCAAGAACAGAGATCCTACCATTTGAAGTTTTCTTAAGCCTTATATGATACAATTTACCAGCAAAATTTAGGTAAGACCGAAATTTCGTTCATATAAAGAGTCTAGGCACGGAATTTCTCTATTTCAAACGCATTATATCAGTATTCTTAACCACTTTATACCTGATATTATGCGTTTGAAATAGAGAAATTCCGTGCCTAGACTCTATTTCTGTGAAATCGTCTTGAATATTTATACCTTCATGGTTGGATGCTTTCCTAGTGTTGCTTTTGATGTGGAGCAGAGAGATTGTAGCTGATCATCCTGAATTGCATGAAAAGAAAATGTATATGAGATTGATACTGGTACTGAGAAAAAAGAAAAATACTGTTACTGTAAAACAACACAAATAAAAGAGTAATCTCATTAGACAACAAAATAGAAAAAAGAAAAGAAGTGAAAATTTGCATTGCTAATGAATTCCTGACATTGATGTTCCTTGCATTCTGTGTTTCCTTTTCTTCTAGTTCTCTGCAACTATGTACTGAACTTTTCACCTTGATTGCTTAATCTTTGTTTTTCCCTTGCTTTCTCATACTTGGATTAAATATTACCGTCCACATCTTCCAATTCGAAGGGTTAAAACCGACATCTACTCCACCTGATTGCACACTGAGCATTTACTATGCAAGTATGTGATGATCCCATCATATCCCTTGAAGAGGTGCTCTCCTTTTTCTCTGGAAGAACTACCACCGCAAGGCTCGTCACCGTTTTGGTTTTGCTGCTTTCGTATTCAAGGGATTCATCGGCATAATTGCTAACAAACTATCATCACCATCATCATTACACATTCTTTGCCAGTTTCTTTGATTTCTTCAACTTCTTTGTTTGCATCTTCATGGAGAATTCCAAATTCACAGAAAGGAGGTTCATCGACAGAGTCTTAGCTTCGAAAGGATTCTGAGCATTCAGGCGGTCTTCTTGCATCTTCTGAAGGTAGAGGGGACACATCTTGCATGCCAAGAGCTACTTTCAAGGTTTCAGATATCAGATGTAGGCTTCTCCTTGTCAAATTTAATCTCATATTCCTTTCCTTCATAGTAAACATCACCATACTGTGTAAGTTTTGGCTTAGTTTGATGTCGAGAAAACAATTCGTATGGAATCTCGTAATTAATCCCCATGTTTGCAGCCATCTTAGAATGCATTCGCAGATTGCATTGCTTCTTCTTAACTTACTGCTATCTTATTCGTCACTCTACGCTTGTTTGGTTTCTTGAATTTCTGCCGCCGTAATAAAATCACGAAGCTCAAATGGCTGCTTCACAGTACCGTGCTTACGAACCGATGTCTAGGAACAGACAATATTTCTGTTTGCTTTCAGATAATCAACAATTTAGGATCAGAAGCTGTTGCATCCCAGATCTCGACCACATCAGGTTGCGAACCCCACTTCTTTAGTGCTGCAATGTTCAAATCCGTCGCCTTTTCCCCATTCTATTTGCTTCCCGTTGATGCTTTTTTATCATCAGATTCTTCAGATATTTAGAATCATGTTTACGCTTAATTTTCTCCAAAATGATTCTTGAATTAGATAAACTCATCATTCTCGTCTGTTTGATGGAAATGGAATTTCTAAATTATAAAAATGATTCTTGAATTAGATAAACGCATCATTCTCGCCTAATTGATGGAAATGGAATTTCTGAATTACATTCTTAAATTCTTGATCGAAACTCTCAAACTCTCTTTCTTCAAGCACATACTGTCATACAGAATTTGCTCGTCCATTACCATCATAACTATGGTAATCTATCTGTGATTGGTTTCTGATTTTAGCCATTGTTTAGCTTTTTCATTGTACATATATATAAAATAAACCCAATGCATACGAGGAATTAAACAAGTCGACTACTTGCCAATTACTCGACAGCAACTTAAAAATAAAATTGAGATGGACTCGAAAGATCCGAGCTTGAACTCAAGCCACTCGAATTTCATTTGAGCCGAACTTGATTATGGAGTAAAGAGGTTCGAGGGACTCGCAAGGTTAAATAAGCCTCGTAAACATATAAACTACAGTTCGAACTCGAGTTGAGATTGAAACCGAGATTGAACAGTTCGAATGGCGTTAAGCTCAAACTTAAAAGTCTAAGCCAATTAGAGCTCCCAAAACACATATAATTCGAGCATCACTCAGCCGGTTTACACACCCTTGATCCCTTCAGAATCTGATTCACCTTTTCAGTTATTTCAAAAATCCAGTTGTTATTTTTCAAAACGGTAAGATTACTTTAACTTAAACCGCAGTAAAAAAAGTCAAAACTGTATCTACAAGTAAAAAATTGAAAGGCCGAAAGTACAAAAAAATCCTCATAGTTTCTTAAACAGTACAAAACAACCCTTTAACTTCTTCTTTTTTCCGTATAAATTAACCCTCTAATTTTTTTTGTGAACAAAAAAGCCCTTCCGTCCAAAATCTCTGTTCACGGGTGACATGACACATAAGGAAAAAAATTCAAAAACATTCTTAATGTTTAAAAAACTTACCAACTTTATATTATAATTTTTTTAATCAATTTCACCCTCTTTTTCATTTAAATATTAATAATTAAATAATATTTAAAATTAAAATATTTATTAAAATAAATTAAAACACAATTAAATGAATTGAAACTTATAAACACTTCGAAACCCGATTAAATCAACTGAAACTTAATTAAACATATCGAAACACATCGAAACCCAATTGAATATTAATTTTAATTTTTCTGAAACCTCATCCGGAGGAGAATTCTCTGGTCGTCGGCCTGAGAAATATCCTCAAACAATCTGTTCATGAAGAATAGACCAGCTGATCTATTCTTTGTCTGAGGAGATTTCTCCGGCCGGCGACCGGAGATTTCTCTCCGGGTGCAGTTTTAATTTTTTTAAAAAAAATTAATTAAATTTCAATTAGATTTTGATGTGTTTAATTAGATTTTAATTGGTTAAATTGGATTTTGAAGTGTTTAATTATGTTTCGAATGATTTAATCGGGTTTCAATTGTTTTAATTTAATTTTAATTGGTTATTTAATTTTCGATATTTAAATAAAAAAGAGGGTGAAAATGGTTTAAAAAATTTATAAATATACATTTGTAAGTATTTTAAACATTAAAGCTGTTTTTAATTTTTTTTTCTCTATGTGCCATGTTATCAGTTAACTGATTTTGGATGGAAGGAATTTTTATTCAATTATAAAAGTTTGAGGGTCGATTTGTATCAAAAATAAATTAAAGGGTTCTCTTATACTTTCTGAAAAAATTCAAGGGCTTTTTTTACCTTCGACAAATTGAAAAGAAAAACAGCCACGATCCTTTTCAAAGGAGCATAAATCCATGCTTTTTAATACATTCAGTATCCCCACCACCGCCGCCATGCGCACTTTCACCGCCGCCACCTCGCACACTCCTGCGGCCGCAGCCGGATTCCGTTCCATCTCCTCCCATTTTCGAAACCATAAAAAACTCCAATTCTCATATCCTAAACAATCCCTTTCTTTTAAAACCCTAACCAACACCAGCACATTCAAAACCCTATCTCCTCTCAAATCCTCCACTTCCTCCGCCGATCTATCTCCCACCGACTCTTCCAACACCGCGATCTCCACCTTCACAACCACAACCTCCTCTCTCAAATCTCGCCTCCGAAATGGCGAAGTTCTCTACGGAATCTTCCTCCTTAGCTTCTCTCCCACTCTCGCCGAAATCTCCGGCCTCGCCGGATACGACTTCGCCGTCGTCGACAT
Organism: Mercurialis annua; assembly: GCF_937616625.2. Taxonomy (NCBI): domain Eukaryota; kingdom Viridiplantae; phylum Streptophyta; class Magnoliopsida; order Malpighiales; family Euphorbiaceae; genus Mercurialis; species Mercurialis annua. Next base: position 46,503,234 of record NC_065570.1, on the reverse strand, counting down.
GGAGCACGGTCCCGGAGGAATAACCGAAGCACTCAACTGTCTCCGAGCACTCGCCGCCACTCAAACGCCGGCGATCATCCGATTACCGGAAACCTGCCCTACCTGGGCGAAAAAGGCGCTAGATCTCGGTCCAGACGGAATAATGTTCCCGATGATCGAAAGTTCAAAAATGGCGAAAAAAGCGGTGTCGTATTGCCGTTTTCCGCCGAAAGGCATACGTGGATCCGCCCACACAGTAGTACGAGCATCGAGTTACGGAATCGACGAGGGGTATTTAAGTAATTACGAAGATGAGTTGTTAATTATGTGTCAAGTAGAGAGCGAAGACGGTGCTAAAAAGGCCGACGAAATCGCAGCCGTTGATGGGGTTGATTGTATACAAATGGGACCGTTGGATTTAAGTGCTAGCATGGGGTACTTATGGGACCCGGGGCATAAGAAAGTTAAAGAAATGATGAGAGTTGCTGAGAAAGGTGTGTTAGGATCCGACCCGAAAAATAAAAATGGGGCCTACTTGGCCGGGTTTTCTATGCCGTATGATGGGCCCACTAATTTGAAATCAAGAGGTTATCAGATGGTGACTGGGACCGTTGATGTTGGGCTGTTTAGAAGTGCTGCCGTTGATGATGTTAAGAAGTTTAAGATGAGTTTGGTTCAAGGGTCTGATGATGAGGAGGAGCATGGTAAGGATACTGATGAGAAGTACTGGAGTGAGTGAATTTAGATTTTTTTTAATTTTAATTTGGGTTAAATAATGATGTAAAACGGTGCGTTTTGTCTGTCTTCTGGTGGGACTTTTTAATGCAGTGGTTAGTTAACTTTTTTCTGATTTAGGTTGTTAATTTTATGATTTTTATTTGCAAGAAAGAAGACGATCTTAACATCTTAGCTGGTAGATGAAATTGTTAGACAATAGATTGCATTGATTTTGTAGAATCAATCATGCTTGATCAATTAAAAAAAACGTATACAATTCGTATATAATTTGTGTTATGTACGGAATATATACAATAAAATTGTATATGCATATTATCTAGATTTATATACTCTGAAGCACGGAAACTTCGACGAAGTTGCGTGTCCCGTTTCGGTAACGTTTTAGAAACCGGGAACTCTCAGAAACTCTTGGAAACTTATAAGGTAATGTTTCAGGCCGTTTTCGTAAATAAAAAAGTTATAAAAAAACCTAAAATATTTTTAATAAATAATTTTCTGATACAATTACTCACAATTTTTATTGTTCATGTTATCTATTACAAAATTTATCTTTTTATTTTTATTAGATTCAATTATGTTTAATTTATTTTATAAATTGGCATAAATGTATAAATAAAATTTAATATATATAGTATTTTTAATTTTTAATTTTATAAATTTATCCCTATATTGTTATTATTTACACGTTTTCCCCACATTTCGTGTCCATTTAAAAAAAAATACCGTTTTTGTGTGTCCGTTTCGTGTCGTTTCCGTTTTCTGTTTCTGTTTCTGTTTCCGTGCTACCTAGTTTATATACGAAATTTGTATTGAATATATACGAAATTTGTACTGAATGTATATAAAATTATATTTTTGTATATAAAAAAAATTATATTTTTGTAAATATTTTTAAAAATATGGTATTGTTTTCTATTTTTCCGGTATTCGCGCAAAACCCCCATGGATATTGAGCGTTCATGCATTCTTGTTGCATCTTACAAAGATAGAAGTAACCTATCTTGCAGACAAACGGACTTTCAGGGTTTCAGATATCAAATTTATTCATTTCCTCTATAAAAAAACATCCAACATAATGAGTAAATAGAAGCATGCCACCTAAAGCGGTACAATAAAGTGGGTTAAAATTGTTAGCTTTAAATATATTTTCCTTTAAAAAGCCTTAACTTGTTTTCATTTATCTCTTTAAAAGTTTAAATGTCATTTTATAAAAAAGTTCTTTTAATTTTTATTTTTGTTTTTAAAACTAATGACTATTTTTACCAAAAAAAAAACTAATAACTATTCTCCACAATTCTATTCATACGGCCACTATAAATAAGGATAAAATGAAAAAAAGTTATATAATAACTATTTTTTTAGTCCATGTAGAAATGTGGTATGTTCATTTTTAAACGGAACATAAAAAATGATTGTAATGTCAACTTGAGAAAATATTTCAGAAAAATACGATAAAATACAATTAAAGTTTTCCTATCATGTGGGATAGAAAAGAAAAACAAATTTATTAAATAAATTGGATTTAAATTTTGTCTGGAATGAGACGGGCTAACCAACCTAAAACAAACCATAATTTAAATAAGTACACTGTGAAATAAATATATTATATAGTAATCTTATGTATAAGGAATTGATAAATGAAGCATCTTGCTAATTGATACCTTCATATAAATGGAACAAGGTAGATGCTGCAACTAGGGCTATCGAAATGGATTATACGATAATCTAATTCGGCAAACCCCTGATATTAATAAATTTGGATTGAGTTTTAGTAATTTATATCAAAAACATATCTGTCCATTTATAATATAACATAAATTGGCAGCACGGATTGACTCACGAAACCGCTTAATATGTTTATAAAATTTTAACATTTGACGTAGATTATAATTTGTAAAATATAAAAATGAAATTATTAAGTATAGTAAACATAATTATAGTTATATATAAATAAATAACATTAATTATTAGAATATTTTTATGATTTGAATATGGATCGGTAAATTTGAAGTTGACGTCATATTTTATATACTTTCAATTTTTTTACAGGTTAAATGGATTGTTTTTGTATTAGTCGTGTTATCCGCTTATCTTAATGTGTAAATTGTATCATGTCGTGTTATTCATTTTAAAGTGTGCCGTGTTAGGATTGAAAATTAAAAACGATTAGTTAAAAAGATCGTATTTTCGTTGACCCTACACTAACACAACCCACCAATCCATTTGACAGCCCAATTGTAACTAAATCCAAAAATTAACGGACATGTTCTTTTATTTTAAATTTAATATAATAAAACAAATTCTCCAAATCGGTTATATAATACTGAAAATGAATATTTTGTATAAAAATCTGAATTAATAACTATAATCAAGTCAAAATATTTGTTAGTATTAAATTTAACTTAACTCGAACTTGATCAAATTTTATTTTAGTACAGTTGTAGACACCTATTTTTCGAACAGGTAAAAAGTGATAAGGAACTGAAGCGTCCAATGATGATTTCCAGAGAAATCTGTCCGGGTGACGAGCTTTTGATTTGCTTGCTGGAATCTATGCAGGCGTAACCTGTGCACAGCTGTAAACTTGGAGGATTAACACGTAATTTGGCGTGAATACCCATAAAAATCCAAAGAGATTGTAATCTAAGTCTAGAAATTGGACTAATTGCCATATCTTATAAGTTTATGGGTCAATTTGCAAGTTTAACGGACTGAAATTGATCTTAACCAAACCCATAGGACTTTAGTAGCTTTTTAACACTTTTAGACACCAAAGCGGACTTTTAGCAATCTTCTACTTAGCCACCAATCTTTAATACGAATTAAATTAATTAAATAGAGTTTCATGCTAATTTTAACAACTAATAACTTATCCCTTAACAGTTTAAACCCTAGAAGACTCTAACTAAACCCTAGGTCAACCCTAATCACTATAAATACAGCCTTAAGCCAGTCTGGCTAAAGGTAGCACACAAACCCTAAAAATAAATAGTAGAATTCAGCCACCTCACACACACACTAAATCCAGTCTTGAAAACACTAAACACGTGTTGATTCTCCAAGAACGCAAGCCCTGCACATATTCGAAGCTGGATTTCGCATCCACTTCGCCAAAAAACGAGCCAATGACTCATAACGGTATTTCTGAGGACCCTCTATATTGTTCTTTTGATTTTGCCATATTTTGCATGTATAATTGTCATAATTGCTGTATTTGAGAACATTAGGATGCATGTTTAGCTTAAGATTGCTTATTTGCCATTAAATAGCCTTAATCAATTAATTCGATGCTTTTAATAAACACCATAAAATTCGATGAAAAAGCATGTTAATCACTGTAATTAGCTGTTTTTAATGTTCAATACCATAAAACAATCCATTTAGAACTCTTAGAATGCATGTTTCTAGGAGATTTTAGCTAGTTTTGCCATGAAAACCCTAGAATCGTACTTGCTACCCAGAAAATATTTTTGCATAGATGAGCTTTAAACACTTCGATTATGTGATTTTTGGATTCCTTGTTCGAGTGAGAACGAAGCAAAACAAAACAACCCAGAAACTGTCGACGAACCGCCGCCGCCGCCGCTGAAGCCGGCGGCGCCGCCACAACAAACCGGCGGCGCCGCCATGTCACACTGCCGGCGCTGGCACTATGAACCGGCGTCGTGCTCCTCCTTCCCCAGCTTCCAGATTCGCTTCTCAGATCTTCTAGACTTTGATCCAAACTTCCAAACGTGTTTTCGGGCCCATCCGGACTCCAAATCACGTCCAATTTGAACCTAGACGTAGAGAATTTAGTGTAGATTAATATTCTATACTGTAACGGGCCAGATCCGATGTAAAACGGACCCAAAAGTCCAAATATATAACATAGTGTATAAACCTGGCCCACGAGCCCGAGACCCAGCAAACCAGCAACTTCCAGAGCCGATTCCGGGCTAACCCGAACTCGGAATCGACTCCTGATCAAACCAGTAGAACCGGATCGATGAGATGCACAACTCCCGTGTTTTGACCGAAAGCCTTCTGACCAGACCGATGGTCAAAACCCGCGCGAGTGCCAGGCACTCAAAGTCAACGAGGTTTAAGAGTATCTCTAACCTTATATGTATATCCAACTACCCCTGAGCATGCCTGCAATGTTTACTGCTTTCCAAAAGCATCCAAATCCAATAATAACCGGTTAAAGGACTAATCACCTAAAATTGGCCCATTAAAGCAAATCCAACTCATCACTTAGACATCGTAGGACTAGCATAAAAAACGTAGTAACGGTTGTATAGATTTTTTAAGATCACCTAATAAAATCAATCAATCACGCTTATACATCCGGTTTTAGGCTTTGTGCATGTAAAATATCCAGAACAACCAGACTTATGCTATTTGATAGAAATCTCTAAGGTTAGATGTATGCTTAGGAGTACCTGCTATTTGCCTCAAATGCCAGTTCAGATCGAGTCATATGCGCGTCAAACGTGTTTACTGCTTTCATCACTGTTTGTTTACTCTTTCATATCCTGTGAACTGCATATACTGTTGAGATGAGATATAAAATGAATATGTCCAGAAAATAAAGCAGGTAACAGATAAGCCAAGCACATGAGACTCGGGGAGGTCTACGAACCCTTGTCTTTGGTCCGATGCACGATAGTCTTACCGGAGGCGAGTAAGGCTATCTAGTCGGTTAAAAGGCATTTCCTAGTTGAACTAGGTGGCGACTCCATTTTTCAAACCATTTCCAGATCGAGAAGTCAGTCATAAGCCTTGGGCGAGCGGCCCCCGAACCCCGCTCCGCTCACAACAGTAGAATATTTGAAAGTTTTATTTGACTACTCCCCACTCAATTATTTATATAAAATTTTTAAAATTTAAAATTTAATATAAAAATAAAATATTATTAAAAATATATATAATAATAAACTATAAAAAATAAATTACGTTACCTTTGATTAAGTTGGTGAATATATTGAGTCTAATATTTGAGTAATTCAAACTCAAACTTGTCTAATTAATATTTAGTCAATTTTGAATATTTTTGAGTGAGATAATTGCAAATGCATTGCAAGTTAAACTTTGGGTAGTTTACGGCTATGTTATATACTTTTATGAGGAAAATTATCCAATACAACCGTTGCATCATCTCATTCGTATAATAAATTAATTGTGCGTTAGCCATGTAAAATTTCAAATGTTTAAAAAAAAAAAAAAATTAAAAAAATTTATATTACAAATGCTCATTGTTCGTTATAAATATGACAGCACCATCAATACATATAAACACTTTTTTTTTAACTCAAAAATATTTCATAATAATAGCTATTAATAGTTTAATTAAACCGAGATTAATGGGTTTTCAGACTATTTGATTAAATTTCATATTTCTTGTAATTCTAATTCGTAATTCTTAGTATTGCAAGAGAAAAAAGAAAATATGAATACTATAGCTTGAAAAGGAAAACATATTTATTACTTTCACACTGAAAAGTTTGTCATATTTTGGCAAATACTTGTACTTTTATCCAAAAGTTGTGGAAATTAGTTAGAAAGTACATTTCAAGGCTTGGCTTGCTATGAACACATAAATTTGTTATAAACATGAACTTTTAACCACGTTTTTGTTTCAAACTATTCAATTGCAAATTCAGTTTTTGGCTTGGTTAAGTTGATTTGGTGTATTAAAATTTAACTTTATTTTTATATGCAAAATCAAATCGAACTATAAAATAATCCCTTTATATATCAAGCCGATTGTCTAGTTATTTTTTTTTTTGAATTTTGAGGCCGGGATTAAAAATTTAGTTCGATTGATTTGTTAATTTTTTTCCCTCACTTTTTGTTAATTTTTATATTTTAGGAGAAAATAAAATTATCGGTTTAATCAATTCGAATTTTGGCCAGACCGGTTAAAATTGATATTATTTAATTTTTATTTTTGTCCTTGAAAACTGGATCATATATAAATTTTCGTAAGCTAATTGGACCCGTCAATTTAAAAAAAAATAGCTATAATTTAGAATACCTAAAACGTCGAAGAAAAAAATTAATCTTTAATTTTAATGTATGAAAATTGGTTCGCATTTTACTCAAATCCAGATAAAATAAACTTTCTAACAAACTGATGGATACCGAATCCTATACTAGGTACAATGGAGCCGAGTCACAGGAGATCCATTCTCAGGTGTTTCTGGACTCCTAGCGAGAAATATGAATATATAAGGAAAACGGCCGAATCCATAGGATCTGCCGATGTATCATTCAATAAGACGACGACCGAATCCCTTAGGATCTCGCCCGAAGCGTGTTAATCCTGGATTCGGACAGATCGCCAGATCTACTATGGTATCTCGAAGTATATTTCCATTTGGACACAATCTCCAACTTGGGAAGATAAGCTCTATCTTAGAAAGATGAGACTATTTAGGAAGACGTTCCTAAATAGGACTCATGTCTGAATAAGGTAGATCACGCTAAATCAAGGTCAATCCCTATAAAGTAGGATTCACTTACCTACTACAACTCTACAAGGTATGCATTCATCTATTACAAAAAGAGCATTAGGTATACCTAGAAACACAATTACATTCATATACTCAAAACGCTGCTCAAAGCTCTAAACTGACTTTAGCATCGGAGAGTTAATCGGACAACCACCGTCCGGTTAGCTTCTACCCTGTTTTACAGGTCTCATTCACCGGTTCAGAAAACAGACTCCATCAATTGGCGCCGTCTATGGGAAAGGCTTAACTCAACTTCAAATTCGAAGGAGCTTTTCTGAACTTAAACAAATTTCATTTAAGAAGATGACTTCTGAAGGAATGAACCTGAAAGACAAACAACCAATGGATCCAAAAAACACGCCGGAAATAATCAACGTCACTGAAGATGGGTTGCACAGCTCCGGAGGGAGAAGTGATACCGGAGGACCCTCTTTTTCAACCCCCCCAGTACCAAACTAACCCGATGAGAGGAAACAACCCAATTGCTTTCAATCTGAGAACTGATGATTAAGCAACACCAAGCATGGCAGCATAAGATCTGTACAACGAGATGTTGAAAAAAGTGTTAGAGTCTGTCCAGGAAAACCTGGATAAATTGGCCAATGAAGCAAAAAGAACAAACGACATGCACGAACAAACAATGAAAATCCTAAGGGATAATTTCAGTCCAACAGCAACAAGAAGAAGTGGAAGAACCGAAAACGCAAACCCTAGCCGACAAGAGCCAACCAGAGGAAGAAGTGACCGAAGAAGGGAACCTAGGAACGGAGGAAACGAAGAAAGAAACGAGGGAAGGAACGATAGAAACCAACGAGAAAATGAGAACAGGAGCGACGAAGAATGCCCATAAAATCAAGAAAATGAAAAAGAAAAATCCGACGAACAAACCCCCGGAGAAACACCCAGAAATGAGCAGAACCAGGATGATGCCCGAAGCGGGCTAAACTCGAAAAGAGAAGAGAGAAGGGAGACAGAAAAAGAAGATGCCCCACCCAAGAGTAAACGACAGGACAAAGACACAGGGAAAGAGCAGCCGAAGAAAAAACACCAAGAAGGGGAGGACGAGTCCTCAGAATCGCCCCAAAAGAGCAAAGCCACATACGTAGTGGAAGAAAATTTGGAGGAGAAGATAGCCAAGGCACTCAAGAAACTGAAATCGGAAGAGCTAGATATAGACGACCTCAGGCTGAAGGGATAACCCCTTTCGCCTGAAATCATGGAGGAAACGATTCCATACAGCATGAAGCTACCAGTCTTGCCAACGTTCAATAGAGAAGGAGATCCGTGAGATCATACTTCCAGATTCACAGCCACCATGGGGCTACTAAGAGTATCAAGTGCAATTCTATGCCGAGTATTCCCAACCACTCTCACAGGAACCGCCCAAAGATGGTACAATAAGCTGAAACCAGGATCTATGAAGAGCTTCGCCTCGCTATCGACAAAGTTTCTCAACAGAAGTCTCACAAATATACCAGCAAAAACAACCACAAGCATCCTAAGGTCATGCATTCAGGAAGAAGGAGAAACGCTAAGAAGCTATATCGAGCGATTTAACAAGCAAGCTATGAAAATCGATAACCTGAACGTCGACATGGCAACCGAAGCACTGTGGGAAGGAACGCGATTCGGCAAACTAATAGACAAGCTGCTGGTTAATAAACCCACGACTTTCTTGAACCTAATGGGCATAGCCAAAAAATACTTCGAGCTAGACGAGGGCCGGAGGGAGATTCGCGGGAAAGAAGCAAAGGGAAAAGAGTCGAAAAAAAATCCAAGGAAAAACCGAAGTCGAAATCTGAAGATAGAAGAGGAAGGCCAGAAGAGAGCAGGCAATTCGCCCCCCAAACGAGGTACGAACCTAGGTACGACCCCCGAGACGATAAAAGCAACTTCACACCGAATACCAGCTGAACTAACGTCTTCATGTGGATCAAAGAAAACGTCAAAAACGTAGTATGGCCGCCAAAGATGAAAGCCGAAATAAGAGATACAAGAAAATATTGCAAATTCCACGAAGATTACGGACATGAAACAGACAGTTGCAGAGATTTGAAAGTCGAAATCGAGAGAATGGTAGATACAGGAGAACTAAGGAAATTTGTGGCCCACAAAATGAAAAATAGCGACAAAGGAGAAAAAAGAAGCAGAGATGACAAAGGAAAAGAGAAAGAAGACGAACGCCCATCAAAAATATTGGGAACCATACACATGATCAATGGAGGAGGACATAGCAGTTCAACGATTAGAAGAAAGCAAAGAAAAGAAGTGATGAACATCGGAGAAACCCACATGCCACTTGTAATCTTTGATATTGAAGACTACGAGCACGTTAAAGCACCCCATAATGATGCCCTGGTGGTGACTACTATCATTGAGAATTGGAACATGGAGCGAATCCTAATTGACGAAGGAAGTGCAGTGAATCTCATGACAAACGCGGCGTACAAGATGCTTGGAGGAACCGCATCAAGGTTGCGCCGAGTCCCGATCCCGCTATCAGGACTAGGTGGCCCCTCCATCAATCTGCTAGGAGCAGTCACATTGGAAGTAATAATCGGCCCGGAGAGAGGAATCAACAAAAAGGTTATGTCACTATTTAACATAGTTGATATGGAGCTAACGTACAATGCCATCCTTGGAAGGCCTTTCCTTCACGATTCAGCTGGAATGACTAGCATAAGAGCACTGAACATGAAGATGCCAACTGAAAAGGGAGAAGTGATGCTGAGAGGAGATCAGAATATAGCTAAGAAAAATGCTACAACGAGTCCGTGGTGGATCTCCAAGAAAACAAGACCGAGAAGAAGGAAGAATAGGGAGGAAAAATGACCCATCGCTAGTAAAGATTTTATGTCTTACCCGATGGCGTCACATCTATCTTTAATATTTTGTATGCAGTCTTTTGATCAATATAGTTCAATATTCCTACTATATGATTGCCCGGAAGAATCACAAAAGAAACGAAAATCAACATTTATCATGAATGATTAAACCAAAGACGAAAAATAATAAAAATTGAGTTTAGACTAATTCAAAAAAGGCAAACCGCCACAAAAGAGTTTAGATTAACTCGAACAAAGAAAAATTACAAAACAGAGTTTAGATTAACTCGAACAAAGCAAAATTACAAAACAGAGTTTAGATTAACTCGACCAAAGCAAAATTGCCAAAACAAGAGTTTAGATTAACTCTCGAGACAAAAAGACTAAACCTTAGAGTTTAAACTAACTCTAAATCAAGCATCGACTCGGAAAATATTAAACTCAATACACAACCCACCGAGGAATATAACGAAGTAAAAACAAAAGCAAACATTCGATCCGACATTGAAAAAAAAGGGATATATTCATAAATCGATATTACAAAATAATATTACAAAACAAGACTGTCTCGTACAAAAAAAGCAAAAACAAAATTCTATTTCACGCGATCCTTCGACATTTTCTCAACAAGATCACGAGCAATGGCTTGAGGATCCGACCCGTTGACTCCAGACAGATCAATGTTTGGGTTCTGCTCCAAAAGCTTTCTCCCGATAGCGAGACGTTACTCGCTGATGAAAGCAGAATAAAAGGCCTTCGTATCGAGAAGACGAATATGAAGGCCCTCTACCTCAGATCTCAGCTTATCTCACTTTTTGCCAACAAGAGTATTGATCCGGATAAGCTCTTCAATCTCCTGAGTCAGGTCATCGGTTTTCTTCTCAATCACTTTGACCTGGCGATCATTAATTGCATCTTGCGCCTTAAGTCGTGACAGGAGCGAATCATGCTCTTCTAATGAAGCTTTCAGCTTCGCCCTCTCAGACTCAGAAGTCGCCAGAAGAGAAGAAAGACGCTCGAATTCCTCCTCGGCACATTGACGACGATCGTTCAGCACCAAAACAGATTGAAGGGCCTACCATCCAACACGAAGAAAAACAAATCATAAAAACATATGACGGAAAGCGACTCTAAAAAGCAGTTTACTTAAATAACAATCAACTTACCGAGAAGCCATGAAAACAAGTAATGTCCGAAAGCTCCTGCCCGGGCTTGGAGGAAAACCAAGTAATATCTTTCAGGAATCGCCAAAGTCCTTATGTATTCCGCTAGAACCCGAGGATTCAGCAAGCTGGCTGGACCATGACCCTCAACCCACTGCACCAAGCTAGGAGCAGAAGAAAAACCTCTAGGAAGACTCTCCCTTGAAGGAAATCCATCGTTAACTCGACGCCGCTTCTTGGACGACGAATCTGTAATGTCTTGACTCGATAAAACCTCCTCTGAATCAATAACAATCACCTTGCCCGAATTTACTTCCCTAGCTTCTTCCGGAATATTCACTGGAGCTAGAGGGGGAAGTGGAGCTACAACAGCCTCATCCCCTAAAGGTTCTTCGACCGCATCGCCGTCTGCTATGACGATTACTCTGTCACCAGCAAGCAACACTACCCCGGCAGGAACTACAGCAACTTGAGCCTCATTTCCTGGAACAGGCTCGTCGATGTGGATTTCAGGACCGCCTATTGTAATATCCAAATCTACTTAAAACCCGGAAAGCAAATCGTCAGAAGAAGAAGACATCCTACAAAAGGAAAAAAAACACTAATAAACTCAAAATAATAAATATACCTTGAAGAAAGAAATAATGAAGATCCGCTAGGCCTCGAGAAGGATCCTCCAAAGGAAACCATCGATATGGAAGATGACTACTAATCAAAACGTCTAAAACAGGACGTTGAAAGACACTATGGAATGACAAGTCAAAAGAAAGGATGGACTAGGACAAATTTAAAGGAGACGGATAGTTTTGAACTTGATGAGTAGAAAAACCATCCGGAAAATGAAGAAAAGCAAAGTTATGATACACTATAAAGAATCGCCTCCGCCAGCGATTATTTAAACAAGGCAGATAAATACGGGATCGACCTTTCCTACCAAGTGCAAACACGAAGCAACCGTCACACTTTCTAAAATCTACGAAATAATGAAGGACATTAAGAGAAGGGGTATGACCCCAAAGCCTACACGCTTCCACGAAAGCAAGTATTATCTTAATCGTACCAGGATAGAGCTGCCCTAAGACAACTCCTAAATCCCTACACACTTCTACTAAAGGATCTAAAGGGAACCTAAGACCAGCAGCAAATTGTTCTTCAAAAATAATCGCTCTACAAGACGAACCAGGGGACTCATAAGTAGCCATATCGGCACTGGATAATATTACTCTATAGTCGAAAGGAAAACTATACTTAAAATAAATATCTAAGACTTCGTTCCTACGGAGCCCCGATCTGGTGATGGCCATGGCGGTGCATGCATTTTCCGCTCGACTAAGAGGCATCATAGAACAGGAAATTACAAACACAAATGAAAACTAAAGATCAAACAAGGACAATATCGAAGAACACCAAGAACAACAAAATAATTTCCAGAATGTCATTTACAGAAATCGAAGAAAATAGAGAAATAGCTTTAAATTTCAAAGCACAAACAAACAAAAGAAACATACCTGAAATATGGAAAAGCAAATATTGGAAAGCAACGAGCAAACGAAGAACAAAATAATCCTAAAAAGTCAGGAGAATATAATCAGAGAATGAAGTACTTTCGAAAATAAGTGGAAATGAAAAAAGAAAAGAGAAAAATGAATAGTTTAAATACGAGGAACATGATAACACCAAATCACTAAATAGGGACACGTGGCAAGAAAGAAAATCTTACTAGAGAAGAAAAGAGACTCGCCAACATATGAAGCGACTCGCCCAGAATATGAAAACACTCAACTCCCAAAGAGTCAAAATTTACTAAGGCATGAGTACCCGATACTTCAGCTCACTTGCGCGGGGGGGGGGGGGGGGGTACTAATAATGGATACCGAATCCTATACTAGTTGTAATGGAGCCGAGTCACAGGAGATCCATTCTCAGGTGTTTCCAGACTCCTAACGAGAAATATGAATATATAAGGAAGACGACCGAATCCATAGGATCCGCCGATGTATCATTCAATAAGACGAAGACCGAATCCCTTAGGATCCGCCTGAAGCGTGTTAATCCTGGATTCGGACAGATCGTCAGATCTACTATGATATCTCGAACTATCTTCCCATTTGGACACAATCTCCCACTTGGAAAGATAAGCTCTATCTTAGGAAGATGAGACTATTTAGGAAAACGTTCCTAAATAGGACTCATGTCTGAATAAGGTAAATCAAGCTAAATCAGGGTCAATCCCTATAAAGTAGGATTCACTTACCTACTACAACTCTACAATGTATGCATTCATTTACTATAAAAGGAGCATGAGGTATGCCTAGAAATACAATTACATTCATATACTCAAAACGCTGCTCAAAACTCTAAACTGACTTTAGCATCGGAGAGTTAATCGGACAACCACCGTCCGATTAATTTTGACCCTGTTTTGCAGGTCTCATTCACCGGTTCAGAAGGAAACAAAGAATTCCAACAAAAAAACCTTTAATTAAGGATTTGTATAAATTTTGTATCAAAGTTTATACATTTAGAAGACACTATACAGTTCTCTTACTAAGCAAATGTATTTTTATTGAAGAATAGTAAACATACGAGTAAATTATTATCAAAGTCTCTCACGTATGTTATAATTTTTATTTTTATTTTTTTATTTAAAAATTAAATGATATAGTCTTTTATTGTTATTTTTGTCAATCATTTATTCTTTCCATCTATTTTTAGTGTTAGTCAAATAAATTAAAAACAAATTAATCAAAAAATTTTAAATTAATCATTAAACTTATTTATCATAAAAATTATAAATTTAGAAAATTGAATGGCTTGATGAATTTAATTTAGTCTTAAATGCACCAAAAATCACCAACTTTCGCGTGTTTTTGGTATATAATATAATCTTTTAATTTTAGCGTATTTAACATGAACTTTATAATTTTTTGCAACCATGTGTATGTTTCTTTTGAAAAATAGTGTCATTTTACATCCAAAACGGTGCCGGTGTTATTAATTGTAAAAATTTAAAAGTTCATGTAGTCAAAATTAAAAGATTATGTTAAATACCAAAAACACGTGAAATTAGTGATTTTTTGCAATTAAGCCTTTAATTTTTTATATTTAGTTTTTAAAACTTAAAAAATTTAAATTAATTTATTTTTCAAAATATTAATACATTAATAAATATTAAAAAATATAATGAAGCCGTTAACTTACTGAATATCATAATAATATGATTTTTATCTAGACATGTTAAAAATATAAAGGTAAAAATTAAACTAAAATTTATTTTTTAGTGCAGTCCTTTAATTTAGTTAACTAACACCGAAAATGGATAAAAGAATTAAACTGTTGAAAAAGATAAAAATAAAATATTATATTATTTAATTTTTAAACATGAGAAATATAATTGTAAATTGCGATATATTTGGCTTGTCTCGGAATAATTCGTTCTAAATATAATATTCATAAAAATAGAAGTTCTATAAAACATTTAGCAAAGGTTTATTTTTCCTTTTGAATTTGGAATGAAAGACCAAATAAAGTCAAACTCGTAATTTTAAATATAAAAAAACTTTTAATTTAGATATTTTACCCCTTTAATTTTAAAAAGTCATTGACACCAAACGTAGAGATAATTTATATTTAATAAAACATATGTATAGGTTTTTCTTTGCCATATAAATAAAATAGGCTATTTGGGTCCACTTATAATATCTACCACATGCATGATATTGTGATTGTGAAACATGAAGCCCTAATCTAATCATAAAGAAAAGAAAAATTAAATTATCAAAAAATCTTATCAAAAAATGTATTATTGAATTTAAATAAAAAAATTTAAAAAAATACAATACATAATTTTTGAGGATGTGACACCTTTTCAGGTAGCCGACACCCCATTACCTTGTTTCTAACAATTCCCACTACTATGCACATGCACCCATTTGCATTTTCATACGAGCTAAATATTCTTTGCATAATCATATTAATCATTGTTTTAATGGATTATGGATTACTAAACACTGCCTCTTTTTACTATGCACCGCCCCCTAACTTTACTATTTTACCTTTTTTTATAAAGAAAAAACAAATTCTCTAAATTTAATCAAATTTATCAAACAAAAATCATATTTTATAGTGTAAATATCGAATTCTGGACGAGATAGAGGTCGGAAACCGCCGGTAAGCATTCGATTTTAATTTTTTTTACCATATTGATGTTTTTTCATTTTTTTTTTAAAAAAATTCTGGCCGGACGTCAGTCCTCCTGGCTGACACCAACCGGAAATATTTGGTTGGCGTTTGGACGTCAAGCTGGGGAAACGTCCTAGAATAACGTCTCCCCAGAGGAGAGACGTGCCAAAAGGACACCTCTGTTCTGAGAAAAACGTCCTTCTGCGACATCTCCCATTGGCGTCGGCCCCATGGGGACAGACGCCTTCCCAGGACGTTTGTCATCTGGGCCGACGCCACCTGGGGGCGTCTGCCCACTTGAAGAGTTAATTAAAAATTTTGATTTAATGTCGGAAAATCCGGAAAAACTTGTTGTGGAATATCGATACTAGTTACCCGACGAATTGTAATCGTTATCCGTCATTTTAATCGACGTATTCGAATGTGACTGGGAGTCTTTTTTTTCTTTAAAGAAGGGCAAAAAGATTTTTTAGGGGCGGTGTCAAGTAATTAGGGGTGGCGAATAGTAAAACCCGGATTATAACGGGACTTCTTAATACATTTGTATATTCTATATTTCTCTTCTCTTTTTCTTTAATAGTGATATCTTTAGTTGCATTAAATATATAATAAATAGTTAAAATTCTTTTCGTCTTTGCTTGTTTTCATTGGTTAAAATATATCAATGATAAATATGGTAAATTTAATTTTATATGTGAATCAAAAATTAAAGGTAAATCAAGTCATTTTTAACAGTAAAAATAAAATTATTTATGAAATATAGAAATTTTATTTTGTTATTTGTCTTTTTAGCAATATTTATTCTTTGTTTATAAAAGGTTGTTTGATCTCTTTTTAAGGAAAATTTATTTATCTTTTTTATAAGAAGGATTTGAGAATTTGATTTTTGTGGTATTTAAATAGATGTAATTTTATTTTATTAATAAGACGATTTGCAACTTTGCATTTAATTATTTGCATATTTTATTTTATTTTATATTATTAGAAATAGTTGTATACCTTCTGTGACTTTTCCGGCCAAAAAATGAAAATATTTCTTTTAAATAATAAAAAAAGAAAATTTATGTATGGATTTTCAAAGAGAAAGAAGGATAGTTTTCTAGATAGAAAAGAGTGCAAAAAAGTACGATCAATATTATTATGCACAAAATAACCGTAATTGTTTTTAACTTTCCAATTTCTCATAATTAAGGATCAAATCACTATTATAATATTTGAGTTATGGCTGAAGAGGAGCTGTTAATCTTTTATGCCATAATCTTATTACCTCAAGAATGATTGTTCTTAGACCCAATTTCCATTTTAGAAGAAGATCATACAACACTCAACATAATTCAACATTAATTTACCATGTTTTTAACGACAATCATTAAAAAAACTTCTTATCCATTATTCGTATCTATCTTTAACCAAACCTCCAACTTTCACGATTCTACTAGCTGAACTAAATGTGTTATCGAGTTGATTTTTGTCGACTTAGGGGGAGGAGGTTGCCGACGGATTATTACATATTTTTTAAGTTGAAAATTTTGATTAAAGATCGCCTTCTTTTTTTATGTTTTTTGGATTTATCTTATTCGATTGTCAATATCATTGTACAATTTTCGCACTATAAAGGACAATTTCACCAAACAACAATTGGTTCCTTTACATCCAAAGCTTTCAAATTAGTGCTCCAAAAACACATCTCTAGTTAACTTGATTACTACAGATAAATTCGCTTAAATTGTTGATTGTTCCAAATTTATTTTACATAGTGATAGTTTTCTAAGAACATGAATAAATCTGAGTTTCACATCTGTGGCGCATCCTCAAACCAATGGTATGACGGAAGTTACCAACCGAACCCCGGTGCAAGAGATCAGAAAAAGGATAGATGAAGTAAAACAAAATTGGGCGAAGGAACTGTTTAGTGTCCTATGTGCATACAAAACCACACCAAGAAAAGGAACGAGTGAGATGCCATTTTGACTCGCCTACATAATAAAAGTTGTGATTCCAGTAGAAAATGTCGAACTTAAGAGTAAACTATATGGAAGAATCATCAAATGAAACAAAAATAAGACTATGTCTCGATTTACTTGAGGAAAGAAGAAATCAAGCAATAATCTGACCCGAACCCTACAAGCAATAGGTTATTCGGTACCACAACAAGAAAGTTAAACCAAAAGAATTCCAGATAGGGTATTTAGTCTTAAGAAATGCAGAAATTCGAAGAGGAAACGCTAGAGTCAAGAAACTCTATCCCAAGTGGGAAGGACCATACGTGGTCAAAGGTACAACAAAAAAATGGCTTTCAAGCTAAAAGCCTTCGAGGGATTATCGGTACCAAGGTACTAGAACGTTGAGCATATGAGGAGATATTATTAGTAGATATTGTACTTCAAATAACATGTACATTTTTTACTTATCAATAAAGAATATTGCCCCCAAAATCAAACCATACTTATCAAAAGTCGATATATCGCCAACATTAAGAGCGATCTTAAAATTAAAGAGTTCAACTCTAAAAGCAATAAGAAAAGAGTTTAGATTAACTCCTACAAATCTCAAAGTTTAGACTAACTCTGACAAACAAATAATAAGCGAGCTTAGATTAACTCCTACAAATCTCAAAATTTAGATTAACTCTAAGAAACAAACAATAAGCGAGTATAGACTAACTCCACATAACCTCGAGTTTAGAATAACTCAGGAAAAATAAGATAAAAAATATAGAAAGATATTTTCATTAGATAAATAGTGTTATACATGCAAAATTAATTCGCCTAAAAAAGAAAAAATGAATTATAAAGTCTTCGAACTGTTCGCTTTCTCTGTCAACTTCGCCTAAACGATCGGGGCCAAGTCTTTGGGATTCAATCAGTTAACTCATGAAAGATCGACATTGGGGTTATCCACCCGAAGCCTATCCCCAATAGCCAATCAATATTCAGTCATCATCGCTGAATAAAAAGACCCGGTTTCCTTTAACAAAAGCTGAAGTTTCCCCATGTCGAACTTCAAAAGATCCTGCTCTGAAACCAAAGAAGCAGACGAAGCTTTCAAGGAGTCGATCTTGTTAGTAAGAGTTTGGAGACGAATCTCCAAAGTTCCAATCTTCTTCTCCAATCAAAAAACTGAAGACTTCAATTAAAGAATCAGAGCCTTACGCTCATTCGTCAAACCTTGAAGCTTTGCCTTCTCGAATTCAGACTCAACAAGTAATTTTTTCAACTCTACCAGTTTATCGACGACAGATTGACGATGTCTCTCTAGGACTAATATAGTCTGGACCGACTGAATAAAGAAAACGAAAATCAATACAACATAACACAAAAGAAAAAGAGGATAACAAGCAAAACCTTACCAAAAGATTTATGAGACAAGCGGAATGAACAAGGTCTTCATCGAAATCTAGGTCGAGATGCCCGATATCCTTGCTTATGGTTAAATTCTCCTTAAAAGCGCAAAGAACATTAGGATTCGAAAGCCGAGGAGGATCCTAGGCCTCAAACCAACTCACCACGCTAGGCATGCCGCCTGAAACAGAAGCTTTTTTCGATATTCTACTTGATTTCGTGTGTTTTTTTGTAGACTCCGCCCCGACGACCAAAGAGGGATGGGTCGAATCAGGAATATGCTCATGAGCCGGATCCTTGCCAAGAGCTGTTTCTTCAGCAGGAACCAACTCCTTGTAAAAGTCAAGCTCCTTCGAGACTTCTTGTGAAAGAACCTCGGCGAAGTTGACATATTAACTTCAAAACTAGAAAGCATGGTGTTTAGATCAATGGTCATTTTACAAATAAAAGTAATAAATAAGGCTAAAAAAAACATCTCTATTATCGAAGTCTGCCACTGGCACGACCCGATGGATGAGATAGCTCTCTATCAAATTTGCTCATTTAAGTTTCTCTGCCTTACAATTCGCTAGCAAGGCAGAAGCAAAATCGGACTCGTCTTGAGTCAAAGCGGAAAAAGAAAGAGAAATTTTGAAGTAGAAAACCTCGTTTTTAGAGTAGAAACAGATGGATGAACAATGCAGAAAAATTTTAGAGTCCATTTTTTCAAAGTATTCGGAAGATCAAATAAATACTTTTCCGGCTTACCACCAACATATACAAACATTTCACCCACTCGTTGCGAAAAACACATAGAAATAAAAAAAATATTAATGGAAGAAAGTCGCCCCCGAGCCCTACAAGATTCAATAAAATAAATAAGGACTCAAATGGCGTTCGGGTGAAGGGCGGAATCCCCAAAGAAAAAAATGACCTCTTTAACAAAAGACTCTAAAGGAAGCCTAAGCCCGACAACAAAATATTCCTTAAAGAAAACTATCTTGTTAATACTCTTCAGAACCTAATGAGCTCTAAACGAGAAAGAGGGTTACCTAAGGGCGAAATCCTCCATAATCCCATAAACGACGGTAATATTAACAATATCTTCATGCGAAAGGACACCAATGGTGTCCTCTATACTATCACTAGGTTTTTTTGTCTTTCCCTCACTAGATAATTTGAGATATTTGGAGGGAGAAAAGGGAAAAACAAGTAAACGAAGACAAATTGAAGCCCTAATGGATCGAATGCCATAAAATTGAGAATTTTTTTTAAAAGAACACCAAGAACAAACCTAAAAATCAATTAAAAGACAAAAAATGTAAAACACCCGGAAATCAAGGAGAATGGGTCGAGGGAGAAATAGTAAGCGACTCAAAAACAAGAAAAACGAGAAAGCTTGAAGAACAAAGAAACTGGAAAAACAAAATCGCTGAAAGCTCTTGATAAATTGTAGAAATGAAGTAAGGAAGAAAAGAGGAAGAGGACACATAAAAATACTAAAACACGAATCCCAAAAGAAAATAAGGATTACGGCTATAAAATCAAAAAATCGATATCCTACAAAAGATAACACGTGACAAGTGCATTCACATATGTCACAGATCGAGAGCCCTTTGCCGACACGTGTCTAAAAAATACAGAGAGATAGGGTCTGCAAAAAATCGTCCGCATCTGAAAAGACTCGCCTTAAATAAATAAAAAGACGCACAATCTAAAAATTTAACACGAGCATAAATACTCCTACATTAGCTTACCTACGAGGGTAATGATGGAAACGTATTTTATCAAGACCATAATAATAAATCGAGTCATGTAAAAGTTTGGTCAACGAAATCTACCTCATAACTCGTCTAGACGTAACTAACGATACGCATCGGCACAGCCGAATCCTAAGAGATTCGCCTGCCTAAAAGCATGCTCATACGGACTTCGTCTAAATAAGATATTGACCGAGTCCTTGTGTAATACCCTAAATATTTTAGAATAATTAAGTCGTTCCACGTGTCATGAATTCCGATAAATTAAATTAAAAATAATTTAATTTAATTATATATCGGGAATAAAGAATAATATTTATTAAGCGGATTAGCGAGAATTAAAGAAATAATTTAGAGAATTTATATAAAATAAAAGATAAATTCCGAGATAATAATTATTTCGCCAAGGTCCGCGAAATATTTTATAAAATTTATGGTAAAAGTCTCGAGTCAATCGGAGACCTTTTAAAATTTGGACGCGGTTGCATTATAGGCTAAATTGCAATTTTTAAAAGTTCGAGGACCAAAGTGTAAATTAGGCAATTAAGCCCCGAGAATAGCGATTAAAAGATCATTGATGGGAAATAATAATATTGGAGTCGTATTATCTATTTGGGTATAAATAATACGTATGTAATTGAATTAGAAGAAATAATTAATCATTAAGTTATAATAGAAAGTCTAATAGAGAATTGGTTTAAGTTAAAAAAATGAAGGATTAAAAGAGTACATTAGCCGAATATATATATAAACCTTCATCAGATGAAGGTATGAAGAATCCAGAATCCCATTTCATCTTCTTTTCCTTTCTTCGTCAAATTCCTTTACGGTTCGTCGCTCGATCTCCGTTTCTCGTCCATTTCCGACGTTCTATAGCTCGAATCGATCGGATTTCAACGGGTAATCACGGTAAGCTTGACGTTTTGCCGTTTGAATGGATATTTTTGGAGTTATATTGAGTTAAAGTTTTAGGCCACGAAACAATTATATCGTTTTAAACAATATTAGAATTGAATTATAGCTTTTTGAATATAGATTAAGCGTTTTGGATGCGTTAGGATCGTTTTTACATCGAAAGCACTTCGGAAACGGAGCCGGGGTGAAAACCCGCGGCTGTACGCCGCACGGTCAAACTGTGCGATCGCACAGTGCTGTGCGAACGCACAGTCTTGAGGGACTGTGCGAACGCACAGTCAGGAACTGTGCGAACGCACAGTCAGGAACTGTGCGAACGCACAGTCCTGTGTGCGAACGCACAGTCCACTGTGCGAACGCACAGTGAGACGTGCGCTCGCACAGTGTTTGACCCATCGTTACATTTTGGAAATTCGTTAATACTCGCGTATCGAGATTGAAACCGATTGACTAGCAATGTATTTGAGCTAATTAACCTAACGAGGTTAAAAGAGAATTTATTTAAAAGTGATATTCGATCCGTAAACGAGTAGAAACCGTTTATTGTGATGCACGTGAGAAGCACGATAATCGATAAGAGTAATGCGTCGTGTCTCGAGTCTAGAGTCAATCTTAGAATAAGATTCTGATGTGAGTCAATTATTTTAAAATAGTTTTAGATCCGGCGAGACAAGAAGCCGTTGGACCAGGAGCTCGGGAAGTTTGACGTTTCTGAGCACCGGAGTATTTATGGATAAGCGGTCACTGTGAGTTTATACAAGATTACTTTTAAAATATTTATTCAAGCAATTATTTTATATTGCTCTACGTTTGATTTGCATGTTTATAGTGCGAAATCTTTATATGAATCGCATATACGCTTGATTTGAAACCAGTATTGATCCGATAGAACGTGCTACCTATTGAGCGGCAATAGGACTGCGTGATCACCAATTTTAAATTTGATACGGCTGTGAATACGATTAAGAACACGAATTTCGAAGTTGGATATACGAATGCGATACGAGAGTGAACTCGGTTACAATGTAACCTGAGTCCCGTATCTAGTAGGTTGGACCTACCAGTGGGTTGGACCCACCATTGGAATTAAGAGATTTGTCGCGACTGACGTGGTAGAGTGTGAATACTCCCGGGTCGGACTATTGGATAAGTTTTCCTCTGACTACATACGTTTAGCATGTTCGAGGATTAGGGTTTTAATCGGATCTTGTACTTGGCTGCACGAGATTTGAATGTTATTGCATTATTTTATGTTTTATATGAATACTTATTAGTAAACGTATGAACTCACTCAGTATATTCACTTATACTGACCCCTCACAATCTTTCTTTCAGGTTAAAACATTTTGTAGGACGGACTTCCTTTTATTGTTCCGGAAGTCTACAATAGTAAAAGACTATGTCGAGGAACGTTTTCTTCGTAGAGCTGCACTAATCGGTAGATGTCTGTATAAGATGTAAGATTTAAATTCAAACGGTATATTTAAATGGGAAACTCTAATTTGATATAAAAGTATATATATATATATATATATATATATAATAATGATTCGCTATGGTTTTCGAAAAGTAATTCAAATATTTTGATACGTATAATGATAATGTCTAAAAGGATTTTCTGAAAACGTTTTATATAGAATAATATATTTAATTCACGAAAAATTCATAGTGGTTTTAGGCTTGCTATGGGTTCCAGAGCTATCACTCTCGTTCCCTAGCGCCAGTTTCGCCTCAATAATTTGGGTCGCGACGCCTTGAAAAGTCGGCAAAGCTCAAAAAACGAACTCTAAAGATATATTTTTTGCTAAGAGATCGAATTAAAGTCAACTATAATACAATAATCTCGGAGAGAATATGTAAGATAAGATCTTCTATATTTATCAAAAATAGACTCCTAGACGGAAATAAAATCCAAAATAGAAAGACATTTATATTTAGAATTCTTTCTTAAATAGGAAATGATATAAGATCACGTTGTAAAGCAGGAATCTCATTCCTATTTCGATCCTACTTTCTTAAAGAATAACTTTCTTTCTAGAACTCTATTAGGTTAGACCTCAATATTATAAAAAAAGTTGGCTTGTACACACACATATAATAAGACTACTTCTTCCATTTAAAGTCTAAACTGACTTACGTATCAAAGAGTTAATCGGACAACCACCATTCGGTAACTATTTACCTTGTTTTGCATATCATGACCGTTGAGTGGAGCATACAATGCATCAAAAATAAATTTAAAAATTATACTCCCTCCGTCCCAATAGAGTTGTCCACTTTGCCTTTATCACACAGTTTAAGAAAAACAATTATTGTTTGTGGGTTTTGTGAATTTTTACTTACTTTTCTTGTCATACCCCTATTTAATATAGGGCCCACTTGCAATTTACTTTCAATTTACTCATTAGTGGATTTTAAATAGGGGTAATATAGAAAAATTAAGTGTAAAAGTTAGTTACTTTTTGAAAGTGGACAAATATTTTGGGACAATTTTTTTTTTTCAAAGTGGACAACTCTATTGGGACGGAGGGAGTATTATTTATTTTTTTAATTTAGTTGACAAACATTATAAATAAATAAAATAGGCAAAATGTTAATAGAAATAGAAATAAAAAAATATAGTCGTTCGATTTTCAAATAAAAAAATTAAAACCATAAATTATATTAACAAAATGTCTGAATAATTTATTTAATAAAAAATGAATATTTTACATAAACAAAACATTTTTAAATGATAATGATTGAATTTTGTTTGAGAATATTTTACATCTAAAACATAAATTTTGAGAATCCAGATATTAAATCGAAAGGTCCAAGTAAAAGATTCCAAATTTTTTTGGGGAACATAAATTATAAATGGAAGTGTAAAAATTGAAAGGAAGTGAGTTATATTTGTTTGTTTTCAAATAAATTCTCACTCAAGATTCATTCCTCTTCATCTCTTCCTTGTCTTCATTATCCTACCCAAAACCAACTCAATTTCCATTATTATTTTTATCATTTTTTTCAAAACAAATATCACAAACTAGTTTTAAACCAGTTGAGTTGTGTAACCCAATCCTAAAGTGGGTCAGGTCTCCCTTTTATTTGTACTCATTGAAATCGTTGCATGTGTGATCTATAGGTCTGTGTCAGCTCCCTGACATACCTATTCTGGATTGTGTTCTCTCTATTATCAATTCTGCCATCAATTATTCTTTTCAGTTCTTTGTTTTTCATTTTACTTGCAAGTTTTAATGTCTAATAATATTATAATATGATCCCATGTTACAAGCATTTGTCTAAATTCTCATTCTTGATTTAATAAAAAAAGATTGTTTTTTTAGTTACCCATTTGGATTTTTTTAATTTATTCATCTGTACAAGTAAGAAATTTGTTGGCTTTCCTATTTTGGGTTTTTCATATTAATTGCTAATGTTTTGTTTTTGCATAAACTGCCAAATGCTATTATCAGTTACAGATTTAGAGTCATTTTCTTTTCTGGGTTGTTGAGTTTTTAGTACATTTCACTTGTTATCTGTCCAAGCTGTACCCATTATTATTACTTCCATTTTTATTATTAACC
Organism: Mercurialis annua; assembly: GCF_937616625.2. Taxonomy (NCBI): domain Eukaryota; kingdom Viridiplantae; phylum Streptophyta; class Magnoliopsida; order Malpighiales; family Euphorbiaceae; genus Mercurialis; species Mercurialis annua. The sequence goes on along the minus strand of NC_065570.1, from coordinate 46,478,289 downwards.
TTCTTAGAAAAAATATTAAGTGTGTGATTAGTTTATATTCTTGATTAATTAAAAATCTAATCTTTCGTTGGTGCCTTGTTAGCTTAATGCATTTGCATGTTAGTTGCTCTGTTTTCTTTTGTCATTTTTTGTTAAAGAATTTTCAGTTCATTAAGCTAGCTTTCACATCATTTTCAAATCTGAATCTTGAGCCTATTTTTTGTCTCTCTCTCTCTCTAGAGTCAAGATTAAACCTTTTGTTTGTGTATTTTGGTCACAAAAATCATCTGGGTCTAAGCTGGAATCCTCCATATTTTGTGGGTTTTTGATTTCACAATCTGGGTATTGAAAAAATCTTTGCTTTTTAGTTTTCTTAGCCTAAAGTTTAATACTTTAATGTATAAAACAGAAATTCTGCAAGTGGGTATATTGAACTGATGCAAATTGAAAGTGTGGTGCTTAGAAATGGCAAATCTTGTTCCTGGTGTGCTGCTCAAGCTTTTACAACATATGAACACAGATGTGAAAGTTGCTGGTGAGCATAGATCATCTTTATTGCAAGTTGTGAGTATTGTACCAGCTTTAGCAGGAGGTGAGCTATTTCCAAATCAAGGGTTTTATCTCAAGGTATCAGATTCATCTCATGCTACTTATGTGTCTTTGCCTGATGAGCATCATGACTTAATTCTTAGTGATAAGATTCAGTTAGGTCAGTTTGTTCATGTTGAGAGGCTTGAAGCAGCCTCACCTGTCCCTATACTTATTGGTGTTAGGCCTGTTCCAGGGAGGCACCCTTGTGTTGGTAGCCCTGAGGATATTGTAGCAACTCATTCCCTTGGGTTTCTTAATAATAATCATCATTCGAATTCGGGTTCCGGTTCGAAGTACTTAGCGAAAATTAAAACGCCTGTGAAGGAGAAACCAGTTGGGATTAGATTGAATGGGAATGCTAGTAAGGAGGATTTGTTAGATAAGAAAATCTCATCTTTGAGTAGGTCAAAGTCTCAATTGTCAAAATTTTCACTTAATTTGGACTTGAAAAAGGAGAGTTTAGCAAAAGTGAAATTATCAGGTTCAAGATCAATTCCTTCATCACCAACAAGTTGTTATTCACTTCCTACATCGTTTGAGAAATTTTCTAGTGGGGTTAAGCAGCAAGCAAAAGTAAAAGGATTAGACAAGGGATCAAATAAGAAGGGAGTCGTGGAAAAGGCGAATTCTGTTCACGGGGCAAGTCCTACTGCAAAGAGGGTACCGGTCATCAAGAATATTGTTCACGGGTTTGAGCTAGGAGCTAAAGCTTTAAGGAAGAGCTGGGAAGGGAATATGGAAGTGAAGAGCAAGGATAATTCAAAATTGAGGCCTACCAAATATGATCCGAAGACTGAAGTTCGGAGTAGCTCTGTAAGTATTGGCATTTACCGATAGTCGGAATTCGATGAATTATTAATCCGTTTAGATCTGATAAAAGTGTCTGTGTAGTTACTCATTGATAATGTCATATTTGTTGGCTATGCAATGTTTAACCTGATTTTTAGTCATTCTTTTCCAGTGTTTGTAGTAGTTACTCATTGATAAAAAATTCATGCTATTGGATTATAGGTCTGAGTAATGAACTTACTGCGTTAATATGCTATGAGATGTTCCTTCATTAGTTTGATATAGCTGTAACCAATTGGTATATTATCCATTTCATCAATTACTGGCTTTGATTCTGATTAAGTAAATTTAGCAGGCTCCTAGAAAAAGCACATCAAGTGAGAGGTCGACATCTAAAGAAGATACTAAGTCCCAATTATCTGCCAAGTTTTCTAAAGAGGAAAACCGAAATTCAATATCTACAAAGAAGGTCACTGCCAATGGAAATTCAGATGATCAAGAAAAGTCAAATAAGCCGAGAACACCTATAGGGAAGAAATCATCAGGAGACCTTGCTAATAATGGCTTCCCGGGAAACTTGGTCAAGGTTCCAATTAATAGTAGGAAACTGACTGAGGGAAATGTTACATGGAGTTCGCTCCCTTTTTCTCTTGCTAAGCTTGGAAAGGTATAGCCTCCTTAATGCTGTTTCTCTCAGCAGTTGCAGGATTTTATAAGGCTTTTTTCTTCTCTTTTGTTCAAGGCATTCACTAATCAGTCAATTTCTATGAACCCACCTTAATCAGAACCTTTGTATTTTCCATCTACCAGTTCTGTTAAATTGTTCTCTATGATTTGGAGGAATGAACTCTTTTAATTGGTCAAATTTTTTCTTTCAAATACTTATGTTTTTCTTGCCTTCTTGGAGATATGTTAAGTTACTTATCTTATCATTTACATCTTCGTTTATGTATGTGTTATCTCAGGAAGTTATGAAGCATAGAGATGCTGCACAGACGGCAGCAATAGAGGCTATGCAAGAGGCGTCTGCTTCAGAGAGCTTACTTCGATGTCTAAGGTAAGATATTCAAACAACACATACGCTGGTTTCTTTTTGTTTGCACAGTGTTTTGTTTAGTCTTCAGCCACTCTTACACCCCATTGGTTCTTCAGTCATCTGTTTGAATCTGGAACACATAAGACATTGTTATTGGGATTAATGTGAATCGGGTTATGGCATAAGGATAGAATCTATTTCAGCTGCTATGATAGGTTAATGTTGTTAGCTTCTTAGTGATTGCAACAGAGTTGCTTAGTGCTTACATGGAGGAAGCAACAAATTCGCATTAAAGCCATTTATTGGTTAGATTGCAGCATATCTAATTTCTAGGTCATGGCAAGAAAAGATAAATACTTTAGCACCACTTTTTGGTAGTTGGACTAGAAGAATTCATAACTTCTAGGAAATGAAAGCATTTTCAGTCCGTCGACTGTCTACAGCAGACCATTATGTGTTACACACCCTTCTGGCACCAACATGTACATCATTGCAATTTTTTTTTTTAATTTAAATCTCAGCTCCGATAACGCCTTTGTCAGCTAGACGACTTTTAGGCACCGACACATTATAGTATAACTCACTTTTATTTAAGACTATATATCAAATACCATTATTTTGCTGAACTCTGACGTTGAGGAATACTTTAATTATACGAGGGACTGCTGATGTTTTAGTGTTTCCTGAATACTTTTTTCTGTGGATGAATTTTGAATCACTGAAACTGCAATTGTGAATGATCCAAGGAACATAAATTCGAAAGCGCAAAAGAAGTTCTGTTTGACCATTTTTTGCTTGAAATAGTTTTTGCTTTCTTAAAACCTATGTAATAATCAATCTATAAATGCAATATAGAGTCATAATGGATGAGAACCTGCAAATTTCAAAAGATGCAAAATAGTGGCAAACTAAATCTATCTATAGTTATTAGGGTTAATTGCAAATTAATACACGAACTTTATCCTGATTTGCAATTACAACACGAACTTTAAAACTTGGCCATTACCACAACTTTCATTTTTTGGCAAATTGGTACACCGAACTAGAAAAACACTAACATGGACACATCGTCGGAGAACAATGTCGGGAACAGGGTGAGAACCTTCCGTTGTTACGCCCTTTAAGTGTTACCTATACACCTAGACTCTAGTTTACACGATACTCAAGGAAATTCAGCAATTTTGATTCCAACTTTCCTTCTTTTATATGATGATCGATGAGCGGCAGACATGTCCGATGCCAGCTTCAACACCACCTAGACTCTTAATCATAGACAGACTTGCACTGACCTCAACATAAAAGGATGAACCTGGTCTGTCTATTTGTACGCATTGGCTTAACTCACTCCCCTAGACACTGTAAAGAAAAGAACACATAACATTTTAATATACAACCACGTGTTGCATGATTGGTCGGTGTACCAATTTGCAAAAAAATGAAAGTTGGCGTGGTAATTGCCAAGTTTCAGAGTTCGTGCCTGCAATTAGGGTAAAGTACGTGTATTAATTTGCAATTAACCCTAGTTATTATCAAAGAAAAAAAAATTGAATATAGTTACTTTGCTTTAACTTTTTGATAGCACCCTCAACAACACTCTTTAATTTACTCCATAATATATTCTAAGTTATTCAACTCTCTGGTTTAATTTGTTTGAAAAATGTGTCTATTCCCACAATATTTCCCGTTTCACTCTCTATTTTAATAGATAGATAATAACCTATTTTATTCTACCTTAAAAATTATGTCGTCACATAATAGCTTAAAAGTTAATAAAATTCATCAAGAATTGGGTTAAGGAGCCATTCTCACTCATTAAACATGAGGAGTGAATGTTTGGCTTCCTAAAAAATTATGGAGCCAAGTTAAGAAGGTTTTTAATTAAGAGTGTTTTTGATATAATATATTTTAAGGACTTGATTTGGAAATTTACAATACTTGTGTTTGGTTTACTTTACAGTCAGTTAGAATTTATTTTTTCAATGCTATGAAATTGGTTATACTTAATTCAAATTTTCACAAAATGATGAATTTCCAAATAAATTTTAGAGTGAAGCTTTCTTTTAATGACAAAATATCATAATTCTTTTAAAAGAAAAGTAATGAATATAATACTTCTTAAGGGACAATTTTGACAAAATGAAATATTTAGCTAAATCACAGTTACTTCAAACATAATATTCAATTGATTAGAAATATGATTATGCACTGACTTTTTAGAATATCAAATACAAAAATAATTTATAGATTTTATTTTATTTTAAAATGAAATGAATTCTAAAGTAGGAATGAACCAAACACTACGTAAAAGAGTGTCACTTTGTTGAGGATGCTGTATTTGCTCATCAATTATAGTACAGAAAATCTGTCTGTCTCCAATTCAAGTGTCTTTTATAGATAAAGAATAATACTAATTACATCAACGTATAAAACGTTATGAAGCATGGTACTAGACGCTCTTGGGTTTCACGTTTATTTGAAATGGAATATTTTCCTTGCTTCTAGTGTAGGATGAGCCAGTTGCTTTAAATCTAGTGCACTAGGAGATGGACAACGACGTCCCTCTTAATATTATATCTAGTGCACTAGGAGAATGTGTTTATAGCCGCATGTATGCGGCATTGTGAATCTGTAAATGGTGAACAAAAACGTTTGGTACTTCATTTGCCTTGAATATTCACACTATGTAGGAGTGGAGGAGATTGTGCTAAAAGATTACTAAGCTACTATATGGCTAAGGGGAGCTGAAATTATGTAGAGCCTTAGAGATTCCTAAAAATATTTTAATTCCAGGCAAAAAAGGGAATCTATACAAATCACTCATATGTTCACAAAAAGACAAATTTAAGAGTCCTATTATTCAATAGTAGGCTACAATTGAAGTTTGGTTTTGTCACATGTTGCAGTCACAATTATCATGGATCAAACTAAAGTGAACTTATTTGTTTTGTAGATCATTATTTTTATGGGATTTGTCAACCTAAAAGTTCTTGTTTGAACATGTTTAACAAAAAATAGGTTTTATATCTCTAGTTTTACAGCATTTGTAAAAATGTATCGGAATTGATTGTATGGACGGATAAGTGACGATAATTTTTTGTTGAAAATTATTGGTAATTGGAACTCTTGGGGGTTTTGTACGATTGACCCTTTTGTCAAACACGGGTAGTAAAGAACAATTATTTATTGATGTAGTCTCAACAATATTCTTTAACATCTACTCCTATATATGATTTTCTTCTTATTTTTAGAATTTATGCAAAATAATTGTGAAAATTTGCATTTAAACAAGAAGATGCGACCCCTAAAGAGCTGTATCAAGTATTGTGGCTTACTAGCAGCATTAATGTCAAGTTTTGTGATAACTTTTGTTCTCATATGGCATTGCGCCTTCATGTTCTAAGATGATGGCCAAAATGAGATGAACGTGTCATTTGCTTGTTTGCATTTGGGAACCAAAATAATCTTGACATGTCATATAATTTATTATTTAATCATAATATGCCGATTTTGTACTTTCTACAACATGATTAAATTTCTTTTCCCTCTTCATTCTTACAGTGTATACTCTGAGCTAACTTCCTCTGCTAAAGAAGATAACCCACAACCTGCAGTGGAGCAGTTCTTGACCCTCCATTCAAGCTTGAACAATGCTCGCACAGTTGCGGACTCTCTGTCTAAAATTATTCCCGCTGGTTCATCTCCAGATTCCGATGTCAACCCATCTGAAGAAGTACTGAAGATCACATCAGATAGACGTAAACATGCAGCCTCTTGGTTCCAAGCTGCATTGGCTACCAATCTCTCATCCTTTTCTGTATTTACCAAAGAAACTTCTTCAGCTCCTACTCAAGGCCAAAAGTCTTCCTGTGGTGGTAATCAACCCATTTTAGTCCTTGAAAATTCTTCAAAAAATGCGGCAACAAAAACTCAGGTGAAAAACCGTCCAGTGATTGGGTCCAAGCTTGTAGCAACAGGAGCTTTCCGTAAATCAGGGGATAACTCTACCAATAGTCAGAAAATGCAGCCGCAACCTATCCCCGAGTGGATTAGAGGAAACGGCCTCGACGAGGCCGTAGACTTGGCTGAAATGTTACGGATGGAGTCCCAAGATTGGTTCCTTGGATTTGTGGAGAGATTCTTGGATGCCGACGTAGATTCGTCAACTTTGTCGGATAACGGTCAAATAGCAGGCATGTTGACTCAGCTGAAGAGTGTGAATGACTGGTTAGATGAGATCGGATCAAGCAAAGACGAAGGAGAATCACCGAATGTTTCTTCAGAAACCGTCGACCGGCTAAGAAAGAAGATATACGAGTATCTTCTAACACATGTTGAATCTGCTGCCGCAGCATTAGGCGGCGGATCACAATCGTCACCAAGTATGCGAAGTATAGAAACGAAAACAAAAAGGTGATACTTGATATGATTAGTTTGCCGCTTATGATTGAATGTGGTGGTGCATATAAAAAATAGAAGAAAATGATGATCCCTTAATAGTTTGTCCTTGACCACCAAGTGGGATAAAGGACTGAGTTGTTCTAATTTGTGTACATGAGTTGGAGGTATAGATGGTTTGGTTTCACTATTGAATTATCAAAGAAAGCATTTCATTTTTTTCTGTTATTTTCTGAAATGGTACAGATCAAAACAGTGATAAGATGTAATTTATTTTGTTGATCTTGTTTAGAAGGAAAGATTAGTGAATATTTCATTCAAAACACTAACCATTGTTCTAAGTTGACTCTTATTTGTACAAGAATTAGCAAATCTTTTTTGTGATCTCCTCAAGTAGGACACTTATGATGGGTTGTGATTTGTGAGATGAGCTTCAATTATGTGAATATCTTCAATGATGTAGATTGAGAGGTACTCAACAAGGAGGTGGCTAAGTGTCACTTCATGTCTCATTCACAATCTCAGTTTTGGTGTAAACGGGAGATCTTACTCCCATCCATTCTCCAGCTAGAGTGGGTGGGGATGTAAATAGTGGCGGAGCCTGGAATTTGTTGTTCATGCCCTATCTCTTAATAATTCGGAACGAAATTTTTTTTTTTTTTTTCTGGATTTGAGTTTTGTACAAATACTACTTCATTATTTTGGAAAATTCCAACAATACTTGAGCTAGAGCCTATCCTAGGCTCAGCCGCTCAAGGGCGCTTGTTTTGTCAAAAAAGAAGCGGAGAATAGAAATAGGAATGGATGATTCTCATTATTTGTGTTTGTTTTATTTGAAATCACCAGATAATGGAAATTGGATTATTCCATTAATGGAAATCACCTATTCCTATATACCCCATATGAATGGATTTTCCATTCTCATGAAAATCAAAATTTAACTAATGTTTTAATAATAAATAATAATATATTAAAAAATTATTTTTAAAAATTTATTCATTATTTTTATAAATAAAAGATATTTAAAAAAAATAAAAAATATTTTATTTGAAAAAATAAAAAATATTTCATTTGAATTAACAAAGATTAAAAAAAATTAAAAAAAATAAAAATAATAAAAATTTATTTAAAAATAATAAAAATTTGTAATAATAAATAATATTCAAAAAATTACAAACTCTTACCATTCTCATTTCCACACTAATTTATTGAACCAAATAAGATATAAAAACAACCATTCTCATTCTGATTTCTTCTCATTTCCATTCCCATTCTGATTCCTAACGTTGAACCAAAAGGTTCCTTAGTGATTCTGCGACTGAACTTAAATGAATTGGTTAAATTTGGTATATTTGAAAGCGGTGGCGAAGCCACCTTGGGCTTTAGGTGGTCGATTGACCACCTTCAATATTTTTTTTTGATTTCTGCTTATGTATTTTTTAAATATATTAAAATTATATTATATAACTTATTGTCGGCCTTTATTACCCATTTACACCTTTTGCACATCTTTTGAAATTTTTTTGGCTTCGCTCCTGTTTGAAAGACTAAAGATTTGGTAAAAGAACAAATATTTTTAAAAAAGTTGGTACTAGATTTCGATAGTGAATGCAGACGGTGGTGGGTTAAGCCAGTAGCACTAGATTTCGATAGTAATGGTGGGTTCAGTCGAGTTTTTTTAGAGTTTTTTGGTTTAGGGGCATTTAGGTGTTTTCTATTTTTAGGATAATTTAATGACATGTCAAATAATGTGAAATTAATGTATTTATTTATTTATTTATTTATTTTTTATTTGTTTAGGTGTCACGTCAGTATCTGTTAATGGTGTGATCTAAAAATTGGATGGAAGGAGTTTATTGGCAAAACTCAAGGAATTTATAGGTTCACAATTAAATTAAGAAACGTTAGTGGAAAAAAAGCTACAAAATTGAGGACGGTGGTTGAAAATAATCCTAAAAACGTATGAGGTGGTTAGTATAGGGAGAAAAGTTTGAGTGATAAGTAGTATGGAAGAGAAAAGGGTGAAATTAGTAAGAACTAAAGGGCCGTTTGATTCAAGGTTGGGAATAGAAATCGGAATGAAAAGGATTGTTTTCATTTTTTGTTTGGTTCAAAGATAGGAATGGGAATGAGTAAAATTTAATAAAAATATTATTTATTATTTATTAAAAATATTTTTTTTATCTTTTTAAATATTTTTAAATTATTTTTTAAAATTTAATATAAAAAAAATATTTTTTTAAATAAAATATTTATTAAAAAAATAAAAATATTTTTTTAAAAAAATATTAAAAAATATTTTTTTTATTTTAAGTATATTTTTTAAAATTTAAAATTAATTTTTTTAATAATTATATATTTATTATTTATCATTAAAATATTTTGTTAAATTTTGATTCCCATTCCCAAAAGTTCATTCTCATAGGGTAAGGGGGGAATGGGTGATTCCCATTGAAGGGGTAATCACATTCCCATTCCCTAGTGTAATTTGATAAAACAAACACAAATAATGGAAATCATTCTCATTCCTATTCCCATTCCCTCCTTTTTTTGGCGAACCAAATGGCCTCTAAGAAGAATATGATTATAAGAAGGATATGGTTATAATTGTGAATGATAATTAAATAAAAAAGAAGTGAGTTAGTATAGAGAAGGAAAAAAGTAATAATATAGAGAGAGAGAGGGGGGTAGGATTTTTTATTTTTATCTTCTAAAAAATGGATTTGAATCAATATATCTATTTTAAACCAAAACAGGTGGTCTGGTTAAAAATGGAGAGGAAACAGCTCGAAATCGATTGCTCCTATTTTCTGACTGGTTTTGGCCCGGTTATAAATGAATTTTAACCGAATTGGTTCCGGGCCAAACTATTCCGTGGTTAGGTCTTAGTCCAATTATCTTATCTCATGTATATTTTTAGAGCGTGTAAAAAATAACAATAAAGATATTAAATATAACTAATGAATTACAACACACACTGTATAAGAGCTGTGCAGCATTGATTGCGAGTTCAATTCTTCTCACAATGCTTTTTCTTCGCAACGATAGAAAAATAAAGATATTAAATATTATTACACAGATATAAACATAAAATATTATGTATATAAAATACAAAAATGTATAGAAATTGTCATTAGGTATTAAATAAAAATATTTTTACGGTTGCTTTCATGCATTATCAAATTACGCCGAATTTAATAAATAAACCCGATCTATAAATTTAAGAACCGTACTGACTTTTGACTTATTATAATATAGATGAATGCTCCCATGGAAGCATAAATTAGGCAATGGAGTAAAAATAAAGAAGACAACAGACAATATTATGAATTTTGAATGATAAAATCTTTGATGAGAGACATCAACTCGATCGCTGGTTGTGAATTAGGATGAATGGTGAAAAACCCATGTTGCTGTCCTTGGAACCCAACATATTTGATGTTCTTCCCAAAAGCTTTTAATCTCTCTGCATAATCCTTCGCACGATCTTTCAGTAAATCACTCTCACCCATTACCACTAGAATCGGATCAAGTTTCAGTTGTTCAAGACTCTGGCTTCGTGGTCCAAATGGATTCACTAGGGGGTGATCGGTTGTCTCGCCAATCGGAATCGATAATCTCCAAAATCTATTCATATGTTAATACAAGATGCTTTAATTTATACTCATGTTAAAAACTATGAGATACTCGTTGTATTCCAAAATGATACATCGTTTAAAAATCAACTAAATTAATTAAAAAATCAATTTTTATTTTTATTTTTTTAATTTCTAAAATATATTAATTAGATTTTTTGGTGTATATTATATTGATAAATGAAATAATTACTTTATTTAAGAATAATTATATATTTTTAAGAAGGATAACTGAGACTCTTAATTTGTAGATTATTAACTAAATAGAAAACATAGCGAAGAATTTGAGACGTTAAAAATAACAAGGTGATTTATCAATTTGGAACGAAAAAAATAACAAAACAATTGTATTTATTTGTAATATTAAAAAAAATCAACAGTTCAATTTGCCAATTTATAAATTTTGACAATAAAAACGGAACAATAAAAAATAAAGCGTTTAATTTGGAATTAAAAGTTATAAATTTTATTTTTATTTTTATAAGTTTAATTAAATTTACGACTAATTTAATTGTAAAATCGTATTTTTAATATTTCGGTTAAAGAGATTTTGATTAATCAAATTAGGATCAATTTAAATACTAATTAAATGCTCATTTCTATTTAAATGTTGAAGACTATAAAAATAGAAAAAACAGAAAACCTGTCGATGAGTTCCCAATTAAGGAAGGCGTCTTTAGGCCCCTCAGCTTCTGATACAGACCTCACAGTGCCACCAAAAAAGGGCGCTAAAAGTACATAACCCCTCACCTGAACCGGAGACAACTCCGGCGAACCAGCTCCTAAACGAACAGCTAAGTTATGAGCAATATTCCCACCTGCAGAATCCCCAGAAATAAACACCTTACTAAAATCAGCAACCTCCGTCAGCCACGCATCCGCCTCCGAAACCGCCTGAGCTTGAAGCCACTTCACCGCCGTGAAACCATCCTCAATGGCATCCGGAAGCCGGTTTTCGGGAGCTAAACGGTAGTCCGGAGCAATAACCACCGCTTGAAGGTCGGAGGCAAGCTTGAAGCAGTAGTTTTGACAGTTGGGCCAAGTACGTGAGCCAATGCAAAAGCCACCGCCATGAATGTAGTAAAAAATGGGAAGCTTTTTGGAAGAATTATTATGCGACGGTTTGTAGAGGCGGAGGTGGAGGTTATTTGCATGGTCGAAAAGGACATCTTTCCATGCAACGGAACCATCGTCGTTCACCGGAAGTTTGAAGCTTGGTTCCGATGACCGCCAGATTGAGCCGTCGCTGTAAACGCGGAGGACTCCTCTGCATTCATCAACCTCATGGGACATTTTTAGTTTTGGGTGGTGCCATGAGAATGGAAATGAAGGATTAAGTAGAGAAGAAGGAAAGAATAGGAACAGAGAATGAGTTAAAAGAGGGTGGCTTTTGGTTAAGGAAGATGACATTTTGTTTCACTATCTTTCTATGTAATAAGACAAAATTTTGGACGTGCTGCCTTTTTTTTAACATAATAATTCATTTTTGTTTAAAACATAAAATCATATGACATGCAAGTAAAATGATGGTTTGTTTAGAAATAGGCCTAATGTCTTAAAAAAACCCCGACCTTTTAGCCACTTTTCAATCATACCCTGACGTTGCAAATTTGTCAATTTTACCCTATTTTGCATTTTTGTGTTTCAATTGTACCCTGAAAAATTAAATTAACGTCTTTTGCGTTTGGAAATTTGTTTAAAACATTCTACATGTCTCGCATATATTAATTGTATATTTTTAAAATTTATTTAAATTTAGTTAAATTAATTAAGAATTTAAATTAGTGTTAATTTGATTATGGTTTTTAATTAGTTTTTAAAAATAAAGGACTTATTTGTACTTTTTTGAATAAAAAAAAAATTTAATTTCATGTTTAGACTTAATTAATTGAATGATTTCATCATTTAAGTAAAAAAATTAACAAAAATTAAAATATTGGGGTACAATTGAAAACGGAAAATTCAAAAGTGGGTAAAATTGACAAATTTTCAACGTCAGGGTAGAATTGAAAAAAAGTTTAAAGGTGAGGGGTTTTTGAGTGATTAGGCCTTAGAAATATAGTACAAATCCGAATTTTTAATTTTGGGTAGTTCTTAATATGTCTCGTCAATTTATATATTAATTAAATTTATTTTAAGAGAAAATTAAATACTCTATTTTTAAAAATAATTTGATTTCCTACCTTAATAAGGAAAAGATATAGAAAATACCTCACCATTTTAATATTTTTATTTTTTTACTCTAAAACATATTTATATTATAATTATACCTACTATTTATTAATTTTTTACTCCAAATATATTTTTCCTACTCCTATCATTAGTTGACCTTTTTTATATTTGTCTTTTTTTTTTCTCTCTCATCTCTCCTCGCCCTTTTCTTCTTCTTCTTCTTCTTCTTCTTCTTTTTCTTATTCTCGGGTTCTTTTTTCTTCTTTTTTATTTCTTCTTTCTTTCTTTATTTTTTTCTTTACTCTACCGCCGTCCTTCATCGCTCTGCCGCCGTTCCTTCGTCGCTCCGCCGCCGTTCTTTCACTGCTCCGCCGTTTTTTATATTTAATTTTGGAAATATTTTCTCAACTCGTGGTGATTAATACGATTTATTTTAATTTTCAGATCTAAAAGAACTACTCTTGAATTTTCTCATTTTTAGATCTAAACATTTGCATTAAAAACGATTTTATACACAAAAATTGATTTTCTGCAAAAAAAAAAAAAGCTTCTGATTATCATATGAGTATCATCACTGCATTATCATGTAAGTATCATAACACTGCAGAAAAAATTGATTTTTTTTATTAAAAACAACTTCTGATTATCATGTTATTATCAATATATTATCATTTCGTTATCATAACACTGCAGGAAAAAAACCTCTAGTTATCATGTTATTATCATATAACACTATAGTATGATAACTAGATGATAATGAAATATGATAAGATTATGATATTTGGATGATAATGTACGTGAAAATATAATTATAAAAAGATTCATGATACCAGTGATAACCAGATGATAATTAAATAATAAAGTAATGATAATAGTATGATAATATGATACCTATATAGAAAACAATGCATAAAAATTATGATAACGAGATAATAATGTGAAGATAGAGTAGTATGATAATTGGATGATAATGTACGTGAAAATATAATTACAAAAAGATTCATGATGCCAGTGATAACCAGATGATAATTAAATAATAAAATTATGATAATAGTATGATAATATAGTGATAATAACATGATTATCATGTTATTATCACTATAATATCATTTTGTTATCATAACACTGCATGAAAAAAACAACATCTGATTATCATGTTATTATCATAATATTATCATATAACACTGCTGTATGATAACTAGATGATAATGAAATACGATAATTGGATGATAATGTACGTGAAAATATAATTAGTAAAAGATTCATGATACCAGTGATAACCAGATGATAATTAAATAATAAAGTTATGATAATAGTATGATAATATGATACCTATATGGAAAACAATGCATAAAAATTATGATAACGAGATGATAATGTGAAGATAGATTAGTAGGATTAGGTTCTTATTGATAATAAAATGATAATGGTATGATAATATGATACCTAAAACAAATTACAAAAAAATTATGATAACGAGATGATAATAATCTGCTACATACTATACTAATAATGACATGATAATAAAATGACAATGCAATATGATATATTGATAATTATATGATAAGGTGAAACTGTGATAATCATATGATAATGTAATATTGTGATAATCATATGATAATATGATTTTGTCTAATATTATCCAGCAGTATCATCACATTATCATATAATAATCTGTTACATACGATACTGATAATAATATGATAATAAGATGACAATACGATAGGATACACTGATAATTACATGTTAAGATGAAACTGTGATAATCATATGATAAAGTGATACAGTGATAATCATATGATAATGTGATACTGTGATTTTTTATTTAATTCAAATAATTTTTGAATATGCTATTAGTATAATAAAATATTTAAATAGTAGTATATATTTATAAATTATAAAATATTTGATAATGCTGAAATAAATGAAAATAAAATGTTTTATTTATTGGTAATTTATAATAGCAAATTTGTTAATTTAAAGTATGAAGAAATAAAAAAATACCTAATTTAAAAAAGTTTGTAAAAGTTTGAAACAAGTAAACAAAATAAAAGTTTGAAAAGAAAGAAAAAAAAAGACGTCAGGTATGGAAAAAGAGAGAGAGGAAGAAAAAGAAAGAAAAAGAGAGAGAAAGGGAGAGAGAGTGTGTCAGAGAAGCCTATTATATAGGCAGAGTAAAATTCTAATAAATTAGACATGGAGAGTAAAAACATCAAAGTGACCAAATCATGGAGTATTTCTATTGACTTTTCCGTGTTGAGGTAGAAATTCAAATTATTTTTTTTTTTTAGGTAAATTCATAAATCTCTCTTATTTTAATTATTAGTAGTTGTTTCCACCGGCCCAGAGGATTTTTTTAGAAGGCCTGAAATACGTCGGCCCACAACTAAAAGGAACGAGCTGAGCGGGCTTATATGGGATTTTAGCCCAATAAGAGCTGTATTATTTTAGCTTTTTTGTTTCTATTTGTCTTTTAGGAGATTGAATCTCATTAGAATTATGACTCTTTATTAGGCTTTGTTCCGTATAAATAGCTAGTATTATTATGTATTATTTTTCATCAACACATCATTAATCAAAAACCAAAACTCAGGCTTTTTATCTCAATCTACGGATTGAATCTTAGTTAAGGAGTAGAATTGATATTATTCTCGCTTGGATCTCAGGATTCCCATATTAATACTGTTAGTTTAATCGAACGGCGGCAACGTCATTCACAATTTGGACAACGTTACTTGAATTCAGGTTACGTTACTTGAATTAGGGTTACGTCATTCAAATCATGTTTACCTCATCTAGAATCACCCCGGTTAAAGCATCAGTACCTAAGGTTACCCATTAATAAATTCAAAGGTTTGAGCAAGGTGAAAATTTCGCGAACATCTTTTGGCGACTCCACTGGGGACGGTTTATGGTCATCACAAAAACCAGAGTTTTTTCAGACGATTACAGGGAAACTCGGTCTCAAATCCGAGCGAAATTTCAAAGGAAATTCAAAGAAACGGAACAATACGACCCCGAAGTCATCACAATCATGGCAAAAGGATACAAGCAGCCGCAGACCAAAGGAGTTCAGAATACGAAACTTGAGATGATTTCTGCTAGTAACAAAGCCAAGGAAGACGATAACCTGGAGAAAGAGTTCAATGAATTTTCCCATGAAATACCACCTACTCGCCCGTCGTTATCCAGAGCCGATTTTACCATTATGAGAGACGAAATAGTTCAGGAAAATCGACATATGTTTGACGGAGCGATGCAACAGATGTCCAATGCCTTCAAGGGGATGTTGGCCGATCAGGCCGTTGTTCAGCAATCAATCGTGAAGAATTTAAGCAACTTAACGAGCTCGATGGACAATCTGGGAAAGATCTTTTCGGGGCAACCAATGACCGATCAGAACTACCGTAGGGCCGATTATACCTCGACGTCACAAAAAAATGGCGGCATCGGTAATTCGGTCGGCGCAGGGCAATCGCCGGGTAAAGTCGGTTTCACTTATGGATCAGTACGGTTGTTAACACGCCAGGAGGGGGACACAGGTGCCAAGGGAGATCCATCCGGCTCAGGAACCGGGAGACACCAAGGCAACGATCCATCCATCTCAGGAACCGGGAGGCACCAAGGCAACGACCAGTTGCAGGGGCAACAACGCCCGAACCAGCAGCCGCCGCAGGATAATTTCTACGGAAGCGATAACACCCCTATGGGAGACGGCATCAACTTGTATAATCGGGGGCAATTGCTCGATGAGCTAGAAGAGTTGAAAGTGGATGTACGAACGATGCCTAGGCCAACGTATATGAAACCATACACCGATTGGATTGAAAGTTATACCCATTTCCTAGGGGGTACAAGGTGCCTGAATTTAGTTTATTCTCAGGTGAGGAAAAAGTCAGTCAACTGTGGAACACGTTGCGCGATTTTTGGCCCAATGCGAAGAGGCTGAAGCCCATGACTTTTGGAAGTTGCGTCTGTTTGCTAGCTCCCTCACCAAAATGGCATTCACATGGTATTCTCACTTATCGCCGAACTCGATCGGCGCATGGAAAGACTTGGAAATAAAGTTCCATGAAGAATTCTACAGAGCGCCACCCGATGTTACCTTGGCCGATTTAGCAAGAATCTCCCAATTGCAAAGTGAGTCGGTCGAGAAATATATCGGCCGTTTCCGGAACTTGAGAACAAGGTGCATGACTCAAATCTCCGAAGGAGATTGCGTGCCAATGGTTGTGAAAGGAATGAACTTCGCCATGAGGGAACATTTCGAAGGTCACCGCTTCAGGGACTTGTTTGAACTCACCAACAGGGTTACGAGTTACGAGCGATTACTCCAGGAAAAGGAACAGAGGCGAGGTTCCTCAAAGGGTACCTACTACCGAGATTAGTTAGACGTCGCGGTCATTGCAGATAGTGAAGATGATTCATCAGATGACGAAGTATGTATGGCCGAGTTCTTAGGTAAAAAACCGGCGGAATGTGCAGCTTTGAGAAAACCAGGGTATGTGAAAAAGAACAAGGTATCGGTCATCCAGAAGGAGTACTCGTTCGAATTGACAAAAGCCGACGATATCTTCGATGCTCTACTGAAAGATGGGCAAATCTTTTTATCTGAAGGCCACGTCATACCCTCAAGTGATGAACTGGTTGTCAAAGATTATTGCAAATTTCATAATTCTTGGAGACATAGCACTAATAATTGCGTGGTATTCCGAAACGTGGTCCAAAAGGCGATAACCAAAGGAAAATTGTTGTTTCCTGCCAAAAAGGAGGCCGATGCAAAATACATCGCCATTAATGCAATTCGGCCCAATTTGGATCAAGTGTTAGGTATCAGAAAAGTACTGGAAAAATGGAGCGCTAAGAAACCACGACAAAGAGTAGTCATGAATAACACGGCTAAGCAGCATCGGACAATCAAGCCGATCAAGCCAGAACCGACTTGCCAGCATTATCAGCATTGCCAACGGCATCCTCGGACTGAATTCGTCCAAAAGTTCACCATACCAAATCCAAAAACGTTCAGACCGAGGTCACCCACGAAGGAATGGCAGCAGCACATTCCCTCTAGACAAAAAGGTACATCGGTCTTCAAAAAGGTGTTCAGGCCAACAGAGGAGACCCCTCGTATGACAAAAACACAAAAGAGTCGAATGCAAAGAATGCGCCAGGAATCGCGACTGGTCGCATCAGAGCCCGATGTAGCGATGGGAAGCCGATTTCCGGCCAAGGACCGATTGTCTACTAATACACCTACTCTCGGTACTAAAAGGCCGATCCAAGATAGACTGGGGGCAACCAGAGACGGTCTAGAAAGACCCCAAGATAATCATAATCGGCCAGCTGCCGATTCCGCTGAGGCACCAAAACGAAAACTCAGAAAAATTTGGGTAGAAAAGAAACGAGATGCGGATAGAGTACTACTTTCGCCTACGGCAGCAAAGGTTGAGAAATCGCCAAAAGGAGATAGGCGCTCATATAAAGATGTAATCTTAACTCACGCGGATGGCCAGCTAAAAGCTTGGGTTCCAGTGGAGAAAGACTTTGTTGTGGTACACCAAGATGGACAACTCAAGGCATGGGTTCCAAAGAATGACAACTGAAGCGAGGTCCAAGTGGTTACTCTGCCAGATTCTTTCAGGAATAAACTAGGGCAGAAATCGATATTGGATGGAGATGTGATAATCTCGGACGAGAACAGTGCCGATGCCTCAGCAGTTGTTTCTTTAAGCAAACCCCCGTTGAGGATGACGAGGCATATCAGGCCATTATACATAAAAGTCGAGGTAAATAGCGTGGCTATTGGAAGGGTGCTGATTGATAACGGCGCAGGAATCAACATCCTACCATCCTGAATGCTCAAGAGGCTTGGAGTAGAACGACACCAACTCGAGTCCACAGACGTTTATATGACAGACTTCGCTGGAGGTGAGACTCCCGCCGAAGGGTATATCACCCTGAAAATAAAGGTTGGCCGAGTCGAAACAGAGGAAGGATTTTTTGTTGTCAATGCTAGGGGCAACTACAACGTATTACTCGGCCGTGATTGGATTCATTCCAACATGCGAATCCCCGCCACCATGCATCAGATGTTAATATTATGGCGGGAAGCTGGGGAGGCCGAGATAGTACAGGGCGATCCAAGCCCTTTCGGCGAAGATAACAATGTGCTAGAAGCTATGATGTACGGCGAGCAGGTAAAAATATCCAGTCTTTAAGTCATCGCGATACGAGCAGCGTCGGGATTCTCGTCAACGCGGATCGGCCAACAGTCATCACCCTCGGAGGCAGCGGCCGATCTACAATCTTACAACATTCTGATGGATAGACGACATATGGAGTTGCGAAATAAAGTCCGAGACTTGGCACTTAGTCACGGGGTGCTTTCCGCGGAATGCATATACGAGGATCAGGATCAAGATCCTACTGGTACCTTGAAAATAGAAGACCTCAAAATCGCGACGGGGAAGTTGGGAGACGATCCAGCTCAAGTCCAAGATGAGCTTTTAGAGGTTGATTTAGGATCGGTCACATTCCCCAAGCCGATATACATTAGCGCAAACCTCGACGTCGCCGTCAGGGACGAGCTGATAATGTTTCTTCGAGAGTGCAAGGATTGTTTCGCGTGGTCATACGCGAAAATGTCGGGCCTGGATAAGTCCATCGCCGAGCACAAGTTACCCTTAATAAATGGGTTTCGCCCGTTTAGGCAACCACCTCGACGAATGTCAAAGGAGGTCGAAGAGTTGATCAGGGAATAAATTAATCGGCTTAAGAAAGCTAGCTAACTTTATACGAGAAGCTAAATACACAGAATGGCTGTCCAACATAGTGCCCGTAATGAAGAAGAACAGCAAACTAAGAGTATGCGTCGATTTCAGAAACTTGAATCTAGCAACACCAAAAGACGAATATCCGATGCCGATAGCCGATATGTTGATCGATGGAGCGGCTGGGCACACTATCCTTAGTTTCTTGGATGCACACTCTGATATAACCAAGTGCCGATCCACGAATCCGATATCTCTAAAACCGTGTTTCGGTGTCCCGAGCCGATTGGTGCATACGAATGGATTGTGATGCCTTTCGGTTTGAAGAATGTCGGTACAACGTATCAAAGAACTATGAACAAGATGTTTGAAGGGCTGGATTGTTTAGAAGTATACATTGACGATGTGGTCATCAAATCATCCACCAATGCGGCACACCTTGCCGATTTGCGTAAAGGCTTTGAGCGTATCCGGACCAATGGTTTGAAGATGAACCCATTGAAATGCGCTTTCGAGGTATCGGCAGGAAATTTCTTGGGCTTTTTGGTTCACCAGCGGAGGGTAGAGGTAGATAAGAATAAAGCGAAAGCGATAGTCAATGCTGAACCACCAAAGACCAAGAAACAACTACAACGATTAATCGGACAAATAAATTCTTTTAGGCGATTCATTTCAAATACAGCCGGCCGATTACATAGTTGGAGCGTTTGGTTGAAAGGAAACGACACCGATCATTTTGTATGGACCACTGAGCAACAACTAGTGTTTGACGAGCTTAAAAAATACTTGGTAAAGCCACCGATTATGATGCCACCAAAACCAAATCAGCCTTTGTTGTTGTACATATCGGCGGCTCCCCAATCTTTGGGTTGTATGCTCGCTCAAGAGG
Source organism: Mercurialis annua (assembly GCF_937616625.2). Taxonomy (NCBI): domain Eukaryota; kingdom Viridiplantae; phylum Streptophyta; class Magnoliopsida; order Malpighiales; family Euphorbiaceae; genus Mercurialis; species Mercurialis annua. The sequence continues at coordinate 46,458,033 of NC_065570.1, read as the reverse complement.
ATCAAGGTGTAGAAAGATCGGTCTACTACCTGAGTAGAGCCCTGACCGATACAGAGACACGATACTCAGACATGGAGAAACTGTGCTTATGCTTATATTTCACCTGCTGCAAGTTGAGATATTACATGCTGCCAATCGTAGTCTATGTCCTTGCACAGACCGACGTGATAAAGTACATCCTATCCCGACCATATCTCAGAAATCAGATAGGGAAATGGGCTGTGGCGATGTCAGAATTCACTCTCGTTTATGTGCCTCAGAAAGCTGTTAAAGGACAAGTTCTGGCCGATTTCCTTGCAGATCACCCAGGAATCGCAATAAAGGAAGGGATCGGCTGTATGGAATTAAAACCTTGGAGGTTATGGTTTGATGGTTCTAGGACAGACACAGAAGCTGGAGCAAGAATTGTCATCGTCTCACCCTCGGGGTCACGGTTCACAATGTCTTGTTCTTTAAATTTCAAATGCACCAACAATCAAGCCGAGTATGAAGCTCTTATCTTAGGGTTGGAAATCTTAATGGAACTGGGGGCAACAGCGATCGAAGTATGGGGAGATTCGATGTTGGTGATAAAACAAGTAGCTGGAGAGTACAAGTGCGAGTCAGAGCTTCTGATCCGATATTGCAACAAGGCCAAACATCTCATCGGTGGTTTTTCAGACACGTGGTTGGAATACACAGAGGGAAGTGACAATATAGAAGCAAATGACCTCGCGTAGCACGGGAGTGGTTATAAACCCTGCTATGAGTACGAGACAATCCAGCGAGATGCACCAATCCTTGTGACTAGAGGCGAGGTAACCTTCGAAGCGATTCATTCCGTGTACCAATTGGATTTTTCTACGGATTGGAGGAAAGAAATAATCAAATGGTTTGAATCACCTGATATGACCAACAGAAAGTTACGAACCTTGGCCCTCAATTATGTAGTTCTGGCCGATGAGTTATACAAAAAAGGGAGTCATGGTTTACTTTTCAGATGCATCGGCCCAAGAGAGGCTATGTTAGTTATGGGCGAGGTACATGAAGGAATCGCAGGAGCACATCAAGCCGGGCCGCGGATGAGATGGATAATTCACAAGTATGGATCCTATTGGACCAAGATGGAACAACCGGTATTCTAGAGGGTGCGAAGAATGCCAAAAGTGTGGTCCTGTGCAGCATGTTCCGGCAGAGACATTGCATTCGATCATTAAACCTTGGCCATTTCGAGGATGGGTTGTGGATTTAATCGGAAAAATATACCCATCGTCATCCAAGGGGCACATATTTGTGATTATCGCTACTGATTATTACTCTAAGTGGATTGAGGCCGCACCGCTGAAGTCGCCAAGTCAGGAATCGGTCATCAAGTTCTTCAAAGACTGCATCATTTTGAGGCACGGTTTGCCAGAGACCATTACTACAGATCAAGGAACTATGTTTACCGGGAGCGATATCACTAGTTTTGCTAAAGACATGGGGTTCAAGTTGGTGCATTCCACTCCGTATTTTGCACAAGCAAACGGTCAGGCCGAAGCGACAAATAAGGCGATAAAGGGAATTATCCAGAAAATGATAGAGGACAATCCAAAACAATGGCACCAGTTGTTGCCAGAAGCCGTCTAGGCGAATCGCACAAGTCAGAAATCGGCCACAAGGACCACTCCTTTTAGGCTTGTATATGGGTATGACGCAATGTTACCAATGGAATTGACCGTGGCTTCTACAAGGCGAAAGATGCAACATGTCTTGACAATGGCTGATTATCATGATAAAATGGTACTCGAGACTTTAGATTTGGACGAAGAGCGATTATTGGCACTTGACCACCTAGAGGCTCAAAAGAGAAGGGTAAAACGAGTGTATAACAAACGTGTCAAAGAGAAGAAGTTTCAGGTAGACCAACTGGTTCGGAAAGTCAAGCACTAGGGAAATGGTCGCCAAATTGAGAGAGACCTTATAAGATCGTCCAAGTACTAGGTAACAGTGCATATGTACTTGTCGACATAGAGGGCCGAGTTCATGATAGGGCGATTAACGCACAATATCTCAAGAAGTATGTCCCAAGCTGTTGGGAAGGAGTTGACAGACGTATGTTTGAGAAGAAAAGTGTAATGCGTAATTCTTTTTAGAAAATTACGAAAATTAAGCAATTCGGAAGCATAGCCGATTCAATTTTCCAATAAAACGCTTACCAGGATAAAAGTTTCAAAATCAAAACTAAAAATGTACTTAAAGATATTACATGAGAATTAACCGTTCAAAAAGTTATAATGGTTTGGGTATTACAAAATTAGCCGAAGTGGCTGAACAGATCGCCCATGGCACTGCGAATATCAGATAAGTTCTTTACAGCCTCTGAATATCGCTGTTGGCAAATAATCGCAAGTGTACGATATCGCGCAAGTAATATAACTTGGAAGACCAAGTATCGATCCCACAAGGAACAATGAACTAAACAACTAATTTCTAATATTCTTTAATTGGCTAGTAGGAAAATAAATGGATTTGTGTAAACTAATTATAATCTAAAGTGAATTAACTCAAGTAATTAGACTAAAAATCTGAAATCAAACAAATAAATTGAAGTTTAAACAATAATGGTAAAAAGCTCAAGGATTGATAATTCCAAATAAACTAGTAGAAGAATGGATCAAAATTTATCTAGTGATTTTATTATGAATCGAGTTATTCTAATGCACCGAATCCCGCTCTCTCAAGCCTCAAAGATTCAAATAAAATCACAACCTAATTAGCTAATCAATTATTAACTTGCTCTCACAATATTAAAACTGAATTAAATAACTAAATTGTAATTATGAAGCAAACTCAACGACTACCTAAATTCCAACCCGCTCTCACGGCGTTTTCCTCTAAGTTTTTAATTACCTATGTCTATTTAATTAACAATCTCTCAATTAGTTAATTAAACACAAAATCATGAACTAAGTGATCAAATTAATTCAAGCATTAATCTTAGTAATTAAAACACAATTTTACTCACTTAATAAATCCTAATCCAATTCGAAAACTAATCTAAGTGTTCATATCAATCCCCGAACAAAGGATTTAGTTACACATGCTTAAGCTTAAATTAAACAAAGAAGAAGATGAAGAATTAAACATAATTAGAACAATAAATACCGGAGTTGTCAATTTCGGAAGAATCGTCTAGATTAAACTTGAAATCTTCACAATCGTTCTTTGCAGAAACTAATAATAAACTACTTATAAACTGCTGAGAAACAGAAGCTAAAATGCTATTTTAAGAGAATGAAAATAAAACTAATGTAGTCTAAATTATTCTACACACTAAATTGAGTCTAGTACAAGGTCTTTATATAGTAGGAGAAGTTCCGGAGTCTTCTAATTCGTATTACAAATCAATTTGTAATAGGAATTGTAATTGTAATTTGAGGAGGAATTTCAGTCCAATTCAAAGTCTGCTGCACGCGTAATTTTCTTCTTTCCCGTTCGGGAAACCATAGTCCCGTTCGTGACATGCCCAATTTTAACATGGTTCCCGAACGGGAGCCTTATTCACGTTCGAAAAAAACTTGAACCGAGAGCTTTGAGATGTTGATTCCTTCTTGAGTCCCGAACGAGACAAGGCCTTCTCGTTCGAGACTCATGCTCATTCTGCATGGTTCCCGTTCGAGAAACCTTTGTTTCGAACGGGAACAACCCATTTTTTTCTCAATCTCGTTCGTGAACTTCAATATCTTTGTCCGCAAGCTACGCTTTTACTCGTACACGCAATCCACCATAAATTTGCCCCAAATCGTCGTTTTTCACCTAATTTCCACTGAAACACTAACAAACACTATTAAACGTAAAAACGCCAAATAATGTATAAAAACAATACTACACATGATGAAAACCGAGTAAAATCGACCCTAATTATAGGAGTAAAATACTCCTATCAAACCTCCTCACACTTAACCTTTGCTTGTCCTCAAGCAAGAAATAAATCTTACTCTACAAAATATGTTAGAAATCCTTAGCATATAACTTAACAATAAATCAATCAAAGAAATCCCCGACCCTATGAATAATATGAAAAACAACCTTCTAAAACCGACAACTAAATAATGATGCAATCAAATAATAATAATAATTTTATGACATAATTCAATATAACAACGGTTACTAACTCATTAGTACAAGGTCAAATTGAATCACACTTCAAGCTTCACTATCACTTGCGGGACATGGAAAATAATCAATTTCTCACTTAGGCAAATCATAGCACAATTTAGTAAAAACCGAAATAATGGCATCAATATATTAATAAGTGGGGTATATATCAAAGAAAAAACTCACAATTGAAAACATGAATACTCACCATAAGCTTGCTCATAGTCCCGGACTCCGCTACTTGATTCGGTAATCAACAAAAATCATATGGTCTTTTATTGGGTTGTAATGTGGCTAAGGTAAAGGGTAGGTAAAAAGGTTAAACAAAGGCTAATTATCAACTTAATAAACTATTTGTTACTACTATTAACTTCTAGGTTGATCTAACCCCGCTTTTGCGTTCATATGAACTCATAACTTTCTTTTCTTATTTTGAATTACGCTCTACTCATTGCTTTTTGCAATCTCAGAATTTTTTTCTTCTTTTGAAGCTTTTGCTTGCAAATTTTTATCTCTTTTTTTTTCAATCTTTTTTCAAGGCGCAAACTTAATCTTTTAAGCACAATGTAGTTCACTTTCTCTTTTTACTAATCTTGAGTTTCGAATCACCTATATTCATCATAGTCATAACAAATAATATATTAAGTCGATAAGGTAAACAAAAGATGTAAAACATAGAACGGTAAAGGGTAAAATATGTTAAAAACAATAAAAAGGTTTAAGGCTCAAATTGGTGTAATCTAGGGGATAAAGGGTAGTCTATTTAAGTGGTCTAAAAGAAAGGGTATACCTAATTGCCATAATCATCTAATTGTTGAAAACTCAATCGTGTAACTTTAAACGGACACCGAGCAAGTTCTAGGAATAAAACATGAAATCAACACTCACAACAAGAAAATTAAGCTCAAAACTCTCAAAAGTGTGTAGTGTTATGCCATAAACTCAATTCCTACTTAAATTATGCTACTTATGCCAAAAGTTTAAAAACGACTATAAAAATAAACAATCAACATGTCATGAATCCGCATCAAGTTATTCAATTATGTTTCAACGATTTGAACAAGTCTAAATTTTGAATTCACCCTTATTTCATCGGATTATGTCAACGAATTATTAAAGCAAGCATCGCTTATCAATTGTCGAATTAAGAAATCGCGTTCATACATTCATTGATTCGGGGAAATCTAAGATTGACAAATTAATTAAGATACACACCAAATCAACTAACACTTTCATATTTAAAAGACAAAGATTTAAAGCGATACAAGACCTTGAAATAAACTAATTTAACACCTAATACAATCTACTAAAAAGAAAATAACACCCTAATAAAAATAAACTAAAACTGAAAATAAAGATAAATCACCGAAAAATAACCCAAACGAAAAATAAATTTTTCTTCCCCCCTCCTCACACTATTTCTAGCTATGTCCCCAAAGCTAAGAAATAAGAAAAAATAGAAAATTGAAAAGAGTTTGGGTTTAGAAAAACAAATCTCGCTCTAGTCAAAGGCCGGTGGATCCGGTGATGGTTCCGGTGATGGATAACGCTCTCCGCCGGCGGCATTAAAATAACCCCGAAGAAAATCCTCTTGCCGATTAAGTCGTGCTCGCATTCGATCTTGCCTCCATTGTAGTTGTGCAAGACCAACATGTTGTTCACGTCGGATATCTTCAAGTAGTTTTTGGTTAGTTTCCCAACCAACCCGGTTTTGCTCCCATCCGGTCCGGTTTTGCTCAACCAACTCAGAAAACCGTTGGTCAAACCCGGAAACATGAGCCGCTTCTTCGGCTTGAGAAGTTCCCGCGGGTTCCTTCCCTGCTCTTCTTCCTTCTCCTCCTTCTTCTTCCCGTGCTACCTCTTCTCGTCGTGTTCGTGCCACCAATCGTACCCTTCTATTATAGGGAATAACTCTTCCCTTCTTCACAAACCCGGCAACATCCAAATGGTTGATATTAAGAGACCGTGCTAGAATGGTCTCAAAAGTTGCCAAAGTAGACGCTGTAGGCATACAATTGTATTTCTCGGCCAAAGCACGAATAATGAAACCATAGCCAATCTTGGATAATTCGGTTGGAACTTCCCTCAATCGCTTCAAAAGACGATACGCCGTGTTGACTTGGTAGGCTTCTATCTCCGGATGCAAAATAGCATTCAAAGCTAAAAGATCACTCTTGGCCACCTTCGAATATTCACTACGCCCGCCAAACGAGTGCCCAAACCACTTCAAAAACACCACAATAGCTATGTCTTTGATTTCATTAATTTTGGATCCCCTTGTCCGATAATCATCACGATCCGTCAATTCTCTCCATATCGCCACTTGATCAAAATTTTGATCCCAATCTATCAACCCCGTTCCCCTCATTCCAAACATTTCCACCAAATCGTCAACACTAAGTGTATGGCTAGTGTTGTTGATGCGGAAAGAAATAGATGTAGGAGAACCGCTAACCGGTTTGAGAGTAGAGAAGAATTCACGAGTAATTTCATCGTAAGAGTGATGACTAACCTTTGATAATGTCGATAACCCCAAAATATCCAAATAGCGCTCCACCTCATCCTTTATGCCAAGGCTTTCCATATCATCAAAATCGATTTGAAATGGAATTACCATTTCCCTTTCTTTGATACTCAAATATAAATCACCTTCCTCCTCCGTATGGATTTGGAAAGGTGCGTTATAGCGAGTAGTCAATATTGCCGAGGTGTTAACCCGAGATGAGGATGGAGCGGTTGATTTAGTACGTCCCCTTCCCACGGCCGGTAAGGGTGGATTCGCCGCTTCTTGATTTCTCGTGCTTGAACGACGGATTGGTTGATTTTCGGCATTCTTGCTTCGCACCATGATTGCGGAATGAGAATGTTTCTAAGCAAAAATTTGGAGAATAAGAAAAGAAGAATATTAGAAGAAGAATATGTGTGAAATAAAAAGTGGAAAAATGCAAGGTATTTATAGGGAAAATATAACAAATCTCAAGATTTCCCACCACTAAATTCAAACTTTCAATTTAATAACTTGAAATTGATTTAACGGTTTAGATCGAAGCCATGTAATCAATCCAAGTGAAATTTAAACACTAATGAATGGTTCGGATTTGCCAAATCATCAATCCAAGTGAAAAATTCAAATTTTTGCAAAGCACAAATCTTAAAGAAACACAAGTTTCAAAAGAAACACAAGTCTCAAAAGAAACACAAGTCCCAAGAAATCTACTACACTTTAATTCAAAATTCAAAATTCAAATTTTTCAAAATTTTTGATGCTTCCCGAACGGGAATAATTTAATCCCGAACGGGATTTGGCTTATTCCTCGGTTTATGTTTTTGTCCCGTTCGAGACCCTTTCGAACCTAGGCAAAAATGCCTTGTGTCTCGAACGGGAATGGCCTTTCCCGAACGGGACAAAGGCAAAATTTGCCTAGTCCCGAACGAGAAAGGCCTTCACGTTCGAAAAAAACAGCATCTGAGGGCTGGGTCTCGAACGGGAAAGCTCTTTCTCGAACGAGACCAAGGCCAATTTTTGGCTTTCTCGTTCGAGAAAAGCTCTGTTCCGAACGAGAACCTCCTGAAATCTTTTATATACCTGCATAAACACACAAAAACTCACCCCGGAATTAAACGGAATTAAATAAACAAATAAAAATTTAAATAAGCATAAAAAAAATAAAATAAATAAAATAAATAATAACAAAAAAAAAACACGTAACCTCTCGAGATTGCCTCTCGAGTGCGCTTTATTTTCGGTCAAAAGCTAGACCGTGGCCCGGAATTTATGTAGGAGTGGTGAACGTGATTTGTTCCACTACTTGATCCGTCAAAGGTCCAAGATACGGCTTGCACCGTTGTCCATTTACTTTGAAGATTTCACCACTAGAATTCTCCAATTCCAAAGCTCCATGACTTGCCACCGTTCGAATTTTGAAAGGACCGCTCCAACGGGATTTTAATTTCCCGGGAAGTAATTTGAGGCGTGAGTTGTAGAGCAAGACAAAAGAGCCTTCCGAAAAAGTTTTAGGAACGATATGAACGTCGTGCCATCGTCTCGTCTTTTCTTTGTAAAGCTTGGCGTTTTCATAAGCATTTAACCGAAATTCGTCCAACTCATTGAGTTGAAGCATACGTTTCTCCCCCGCCGCTTTAAGGTCAAAATTGAGCTTTTTAATGGCTCAATACGCTCTATGTTCAAGTTCCACCGGAAGATGGCATGCTTTCCCAAAAACAATACGATATGGAGACATTCCGAGGGGCGTTTTAAAAGCCGTACGATATGCCCATAATGCATCATCTAGTTTCAGTGACCAATCTTTCCTTGTGTTATTAACCGTTTTCTCTAGAATTCTCTTTAGCTCACGGTTAGAAACTTCAACTTGCCCGCTTGTTTGAGGATGGTACGGAGTAGCGACCCGATGATAGACTTTATATTTCCGCATCAAGGCATCGAATTGCCTATTGCAAAAGTGAGATCCACCGTCGCTTATTATTGCTCTAGGAGTCCCGTATCGATTCATCAAACGTTTGAGAAAATCCAACACTACTTTGGCATCGTTAGTGGGTAATGCTTCCGCCTCTACCCATTTTGAAACGTAATCTACGCACACCAATATGTATTGCTTTCCAAACGACATAGGAAATGGACCCATGAAGTCTATTCCCCATACATCGAAAAGTTCCACCTCTTGAATGTTGGTAAGCGGCATTTCATCTCTCTTAGATATGTTCCCCACTCTTTGGCATCGATCGCAATGACTAACAAAGTCTTTTGCATCGCGAAATAGCGTAGGCCAAAAGAAACCGCACTCTAGCACACGAGCGGCGGTCCTTGATGTACCATAGTGACCCGCATAGTCCGAGGAATGGCATTGACTAAGTATAAGCATCATCTCTTGTAGTGGTACACATCTCCTCAAAATCCCATCTCCACACACCTTGAAGAGGTACGGTTCCTCCCATAGAAACCGTTTAGCATCGCTCAAGAACTTCTTCCTTTGGTGGTAAGTCAAATCCGGTGGCATTATTTCGGAAGATAGATAGTTTGCGATATCCGCATACCATGGCGTTTCCACTTCCGAAAGTACCATCAACATCTCATCCGGAAACGTTTCATTAATCTCTACGCCACTTATAATTGGTTCCGGAATCTCTAACCTTGGCAAGTGGTCGGCGACGACGTTCTCCGTTCCTTTCTTGTCGCGAATTTCGATGTCAAACTCTTGCATAAGAAGCACCCATCGGATTAGTCTCGGTTTAGCATCTTGCTTTGCAAAAAGGTATCGAAGGGCCGCATGGTCCGTATAGATGATAACCTTAGAGCAAAGTAAGTACGACCGAAATTTATCCAATGCGAACACCACCGCAAGCATCTCTTTTTCGGTGGTGGTGTAATTGAGTTGAGCACCCGCCAATGTTCGGCTCGCATAATATATCACGTGAAGCTTTTTCTCCCTCCGTTGCCCCAATACGCACCCAAGTGCTATATCGCTTGCATCACACATGAGTTCGAAAGGAAGAGTCCAATCGGGTGATGAAATAATTGGGGCCGAGATAAGGGCTTCCTTCAACCTAGAAAAAGCAACAAGGCAATCATTAGTAAATTCATAAGGAATATCTTTAATAAGCAAATTAGTTAAAGGACGAGCAATGGAAGAGAAATTTTTGATGAATCGTCGATAAAACCCGACGTGCCCTAAGAAGGCACGAACTCCTTTTACGGTAGTTGGTGGTGGTAATTTCTCGATGATTTCCGTTTTTGCTCTATCTACTTCAATGCCGTCCTTGGAGATTTTATGTCCCAAGACAATTCCTTCTTCTACCATGAAATGGCACTTCTCCCAATTCAAGACTAGATTGGTCTCCTCACACCGGGCCAACACTCGTTCAAGATTATTTAAGCACATCTCAAAAGAGTCCCCGAATACCGAAAAATCATCCATGAAGACCTCCATAATATCTTCAATCATATCGGCGAAGATGGAAGTCATACATCGTTGAAATGTTGCCGGTGCATTACAAAGACCAAATGGCATCCTCCGATAAGCAAACGTTCCATAAGGACATGTGAAAGTTGTTTTCTCTTGGTCATCCGGGAAGATAAGAATTTGATTGTACCCGGAATATCCATCGAGAAAACAATAATAAGCGTGGCCCGCTACCCGCTCCAACATTTGATCGATAAATGGTAACGGAAAATGGTCCTTCCTCGTCTCCGTATTTAACTTGCGGTAGTCAATACAAACACGCCATCCCGTTACCGTCCTAGTGGAAATTTGCTCACCCTTCTCGTTCTCAATCACCATCATCCCCCCTTTCTTTGGAACGCATTGAATGGGACTAACCCACGCACTATCGGATATGGGGTATATAATTCCGGCGTCGAGAAGTTTTACTATCTCTTTGTGCACGACCTCTTCATATTTGGATTCAAACGCCGTTGTCTTTGAGCCGATGCTCTTGACTCATTTTCTAGGTGGATCTTGTGCATGACCACCGAGGGACTAATTCCTCGGATGTCCGAAATTTGCCAACCGATCGCCAATATATGTTGCTTCACCACTTTGACAACTCTCGCTTCTTGTGTTTCCGACAAGTTGTTTGAGATGATGATGGGAAGTGTCATGTTGTCGCCCAAAAACGCATACCGTAAGTGAGATGGTAACGTTTTAAGCTCAACCTTTGGTGGAGAGATAGAAGAAGGTGGTGTCACGCTCTCTCTTCTAATCAAATTTTCGGCTTTCGGCTCATCTTCTTTGGAATATTCTTCCCCGGAAGTTGCTTGTGTCTCCTCGGAATGGAATATGACTTTTGAAACCGGGGAAAGTTCTCCCACGATTCCATCAATCATATCCAATTTCATGCATTCCACCTCCTCAAAAGTGTTGCGCATAATCCTTTTCATATCAAACTCTACTTTGTCATCATCGATACGCAAAGTGAGTCGTCCGGCGTGCACATCAATCAATGCCCTCCCCGTGTTCATGAAAGGACGCCCAAGAATCATAGGGCATGTTTTATCCGCCGCATAGTCAAGTACGACAAAATCCACCGGAAAGATGAATTTGTCTACTTTGACTAGAACATCTTCTACCACTCCGTATGGCTTTTTTAGGGAGTGGTCCGCCAATTGAAGCATCATTGATGTTTGCTTCAAAGTTTGATCACCAAAAATATCCCTGAAAAGAAACAAAGGCATTAGATTGATACTTGCCCCTAAATCACATAGACAATTAATTGAATTTAAATCGCCTATTTTGCATGGAATTGTAAAACTCCCTGGGTCCTTAAGCTTGGTGGGCAAGTCACTAAGGATGAGTGAGCTACAATTTTCCGTTAGGGAAATTGTGCCTTTGTCGTCCCAACTCCTTTTCTTCGTTATGATTTCTTTGAGGAACTTCGCGTATTGAGGCATCTCACGCAAAGCATCCGCAAAGCTTATATTGATTTGGAGTTTCTTAAAAATTTCCAGAAATTTATGGAATTTTTGGTTATCCGGCGTCTTCTTCAATCGTCCCGGGAAAGGGACCTTCGACACAAATGGAGGAGGAGGTGGCGGTTTTACATATGGAAGTTCGGTTACTTCCTCCTCATTTGTTCCCGTTGTTAAATCGATCGCTTTCTCTTTACTTGCATGTGGATCATCAAGTTCTTTCCCGCTTCGGAGTTCAATGGCTTTGACTTGCTCCCTTGGATTTGACTCCGTTGTAGACGGTAAACCCCCTTGAGCTCTATTTTGAAGCGAGATGGCAAGTTGAAAAATTTGAGTCTCGAGATGGTGATTGACGGAAGCTTGGTTCTTAAAACCGGTTCTAACTTCCTCAATAAGCTTGTCAATCTTGCTCCCCTCATCCGTATTCCGATTTTGAAAACCGGGTGGGGGTTGTGGTCGGTAGTTGTTGAAGTTGCCTTGGTTTTATGGACCACGGTTTCCTCCTTGAAAATTTGCTCCTCCCATATTTGGGTTGGCATTGGCTTGACCCGCATTTTCCCTCCATGAAAAATTAGGATGATTCCTCCACCCCGGATTATAGGTGTTGGAATATGGGTCATTGCCTTGCCTTTGTCCATTGACATAGTTGACTTGCTCATTTGAGTTTTGATGTAGGACGGGGCAATCCATTCCCGAATGATTGTGCCCATCACAAGTCTCGCAACCCATTTGAACTACCGCAAGTTGAGCATTCCTTTGATTTGCTTGTTGTTTGTACATCTCGAGTTGTGCTAGAAGTGTCGCATTCTTCGCTTTCATTGCTTCAAATTCTTGGGTTTGCTCGAGGGTCATTATACCCTTTTGAGGTGGTTGCCTCAACCGCTCGGTTGACCAAGAACAACTATTTGTAGCGAGTTCCTCTAGCAAGTTATTGGCCTCATCATAAGTTTTCTTCATAAGTGATCCTCCTGATGCCGCATCAATCGTTGCCCGTGTACCCTCATTGGTACCATTGTAGAAAACAGAGACAAGATGCTCCCTCCCTAGATGATGATGCGGACAATTTCTTTGAAGCTCTTTGAAGCGTTCCCAAGCTTGGTATAGAGATTCACCATGTAATTGGAGAAAATCTATAATTTCCTTGGTCATCCTTGCGGTCTTACCCATAGAGAAATACTTATTGAGAAAAGCTTGTGCCAATTGCTTCCATGTTGTGATTGAGGTGCTTGGAAGTGATTGAATCCAATTCCTCGCCTTATCCCTCAAAGAGAAAGGAAAAAGACGAAGCTTGATTTGATCCTCCGTCACATTTTGGATTTTGAATGTGTTGCATACCTCCGTGAATTTTGAAAGATGGGCGTTTGGATCCTCGCGTTCCAACCCATAAAATTGGCAACGACTCTCAAGTAGTTGAATCGTTCCCGGCTTGATTTTGAAATTGTTAGCGAGTATAGGAGGTGCAAAACATCCATAGTTGGCGTTGTCTACGTTGGGTAAGAAGAATTCACCCAAGGTACGTCTTGCGGGAAGAGGGGCAACCCTCTCGTTTGGCCTATTAAGAGCTAGGCCATCCTGTAGTGGTGGTGGAACAATCCCCTCGTGATTCAACGGAGGGTTACGGTCGTCCTCCATTGTTTTGGATTTCCGCGCTGTTTTTCGGATACTTCTTTCGAAGGATGTTAAATCTGACTGAAACGGTTCTAGCGGTTTTCTGGCACGTCGTGTATTAGGCATACACTAACCAAAACTCCTGCGTAAACACAAACAAGAAAACCAACGTAAAATCCAAGAATATAAAAATAACTAAAATTAAATAGAACTAACTCAATCTAAGAATAAGATACTTTTAATTAATTTAATCGCAATTGCTCCCCGGCAACGGCGCCAAAAACTTGTTGGCAAATAATCGCAAGTGTACGATATCGGGCAAGTAATATAACTTGGAAGACCAAGTATCGATCCCACAAGGAACAATGAACTAAACAACTAATTTCTAATATTCTTTAATTGGCTAGTAGGAAAATAAATGGATTTGTGTAAACTAATTATAATCTAAAGTGAATTAACTCAAGTAATTAGACTAAAAATCTGAAATCAAACAAATAAATTGAAGTTTAAACAATAATGGTAAAAAGCTCAAGGATTGATAATTCCAAATAAACTAGTAGAAGAATGGATCAAAATTTATCTAGTGATTTTATTATGAATCGAGTTATTCTAATGCACCGAATCCCGCTCTCTCAAGCCTCAAAGATTCAAATAAAATCACAACCTAATTAGCTAATTAATTATTAACTTGCTCTCACAATATTAAAACTGAATTAAATAACTAAATTGTAATTATGAAGCAAACTCAACGACTACCTAAATTCCAACCCGCTCTCACGGCGTTTTCCTCTAAATTTTTAATTACCTATGTCTATTTAATTAACAATCTCTCAATTAGTTAATTAAACACAAAATCATGAACTAAGTGATCAAATTAATTCAAGCATTAATCTTAGTAATTAAAACACAATTTTACTCACTTAATAAATCCTAATCCAATTCGAAAACTAATCTAAGTGTTCATATCAATCCCCGAACAAAGGATTTAGTTACACATGCTTAAGCTTAAATTAAACAAAGAAGAAGATGAAGAATTAAACATAATTAGAACAATAAATACCGGAGTTGTCAATTTCGGAAGAATCGTCTAGATTAAACTTGAAATCTTCACAATCGTTCTTTGCAGAAACTAATAATAAACTACTTATAAACTGCTGAGAAACAGAAGCTAAAACGCTATTTTAAGAGAATGAAAATAAAACTAATGTAGTCTAAATTATTCTACACACTAAATTGAGTCTAGTACAAGGTCTTTATATAGTAGGAGAAGTTCCGGAGTCTTCTAATTCGTATTACAAATCAATTTGTAATAGGAATTGTAATTGTAATTTGAGGAGGAATTTCAGTCCAATTCAAAGTCTGCTGCACGCGTAATTTTCTTCTTTCCCGTTCGGGAAACCATAGTCCCGTTCGTGACATGCCCAATTTTAACATGGTTCCCGAACGGGAGCCTTATTCACGTTCGAAAAAAACTTGAACCGAGAGCTTTGAGATGTTGATTCCTTCTTGAGTCCCGAACGAGACAAGGCCTTCTCGTTCGAGACTCATGCTCATTCTGCATGGTTCCCGTTCGAGAAACCTTTGTTTCGAACGGGAACAACCCATTTTTTTCTCAATCTCGTTCGTGAACTTCAATATCTTCGTCCGCAAGCTACGCTTTTACTCGTACACGCAATCCACCATAAATTTGCCCCAAATCGTCGTTTTTCACCTAATTTCCACTGAAACACTAACAAACACTATTAAACGTAAAAACGCCAAATAATGTATAAAAACAATACTACACATGATGAAAACCGAGTAAAATCGACCCTAATTATAGGAGTAAAATACTCCTATCAATCGCTTCTCAGCATTCGCCAGTGTTTTCTTCAGTTGGTTCCGGCGATTCTTCAGATCAGTCCACTGTGAAATAAAATCGTCAAGTTGTTTCTCCAGTGGTGCGGCGATCTCTTCTTCGGCCTTAAGCTCTGCCTGAAGTTCCTCAATCTTGGACTTGAGTTTGTCCATCTTTGTAGTATGAGGGGCGAGTTCGTTTGAAGTCTTCTTCGCATTAGTTCTCAATGAACCGAACTCATCATCAAGCTTGCGTTTGGTCTCCAGCGATTGCTCATATGAGGTTCTGGCAGGTGCAGCTTCGGCATAAAGTTTTGTCAGATTTGAGAGCTCTTTCACTATTTTGGCGATGGTGGTCTTGGTCGTTTTTGCAACTTTGCTCTCATCCTTCACCAAAAGAAGTGCCTCCAGCGATGTCTTCAACGATTTAGACTCGTCTGGATCACCTAGTACTTGGACCCCCTTTTCCTTCATCGCCACCATAGTGTTCAGGTGGAGAGCCACGTCAGCTTCAGAATCGCCAGTGTCTGACTCTTCAGAACTGGAAGAACCTTCAGTAGAGCCTTCCACATCGCTCTCCGAATCAGAATCGAAAGCAAGAAGTTTGGTCTGAAAAAATGTAAGTTAGTATTGAGATCATAGGCGATGACGAAAATACTTGATAAGAGGTGTACCTTTAAAGCCTCAGTACGGGTCATGTCCGGCTTCAAATTTGAAGGGCGAAGTACTGAGACAGTCGATGTCGCCGACACAGAAGCAGGCGACGCTGCAGCAGTAGGGTGATCAACGGAACCCCCACTCATCTTGATCGAGATGCGAGTGCTGCTGGTTTTCTTTGGGGTTTCAGTTTCGGATTGTTTAGAAGAATTTTCTTTGGGGATGATTATCGGTGGAACAACTGCTGACTTGGATTTTGAAGGTTTGGGTTTAGGTTTCTTGTCCGCTTGCGATACGGCTGGCAATTTCCCAGCTCTTTTCCTCTTCAGAGGTTGCTCGTCTTCCTCTTCCTTTGATGGGATCATCCCTTCCATCTCGGACTCTACTTCTGAAAAGAAAAAATGACATAGTGAGGCAGTTTGAAGTCATAAAAGAAAGCAGATTAAAGATTATAAACTTACCAGCAGGGATTTTGAGTTCTTTGACAAGAGAGGCGATGTCTTTACAATCACCTGGCACAAAATAACCAGTAAACGTTACCTTGTTAGGGCGAGACTTTGGTTTTTTATTTGCTAACATATATTCAGAGTCTGGTACTAAGGGTGCTTTATAAAGAAAAGGGGGGCGAATATGCTTTTGGAAAATTGGATAAGAGCGATGTGGATATTTTTTCTCCCATACTTTCCTCCATTTAAGGATATATTTTCGCCACGTTTCTCTTCTTTGATTTTCCATTTTTAAGCTTAGAAGAGGGCTATTTGAAGGATCATACTTGAATTTGTAAAAGCGCTCAAATTTAACGATTTCAAGGCGATGCTCATAATTACCTTTCCTCTTCTTCTGCTGCGGCATCTGTAATAGAAAAACATCAACGTGAGTACATTTTCGCTTCGTTTCAGGAAGTTGAAAAACATTCAGTTTAAGAATTTCTTCTGCCGATACTCCGAAGTTGATTCTGATTACTATCTCCCACCACTCTTCGAACTCATTTGAATAAGAAGGACTCCCATCAGGCATCGGTAACTCGTCTGGAGACGGTAAATAAGCTTCATGAAGATGGCTGAGATAGCCGATCTATCTTGTTGTCGGCAGGGCTGAGCGGGTAAGTCCTTGATCATTCCTATCTATAAGAAAGAGGCAAGGAATCGCTTGGGTAAAGCCAAATTGCCTTGACAAGTAATTCGAGCAGTAAGCCTCTGATCCGCTGTTTTTGAACTTAATCCCGATCATAAGGTTACGGCTTGTTAAAGTGTTGCACCAGTTGTCCCACCATTGGGAGTGGAGTTCTTCATCAATAATGGTATCTTCAGTTATTTCCCAACCATAGGTGAGCCATTTAGGTGGGAATCGCCAGCTTAGTAACGGACACCAGGGATTAGGCGATTCACGAGTATCCAGAAAGTAGGCGATGACATCTTTTAAATGTGGAAGGGTGGTAACTCCTTGAAAAAGTGTGTATCCGAAGCACTCATCTGAGGATCGCTCTGGAAGTCTAACGATGTCGGGAAAGTACATGAACAACCATGCTTGGATTATCCACATCGGTCCACTGGAGCATCGGTGTGTCTTCACTTTACTGTTTTTTATCGTACTATGCATGCATTGGTAAAGCAGTCCAAGTATGAATTCTCCCATATTTAAAGGATGACCTTCGGTGAGGGCAACGGCGATTCGAAGACATTCGTGGGTAACCCTGAAAGAAGCTGGACATATGATAAATTTGGCGAGAAAGTAAGCTAAGAAGGCGATGTGCTCATCAGCAGTTGGTGGAAGATTGTTTTGGCCGATGTTTGCAGACAAAAAATTCTTAAAACTTTTTGCTGATTTTTCAGGTCTAAGGCGTAGGTTTGGTAATGTTTGACAATTAAGAGGCGATATCCTGATGCCGGTTATGTTGATGTTGAACATACATGCGAGATCTAGTAAGGTGATTGACATCGGCCCTCGTCGGAAGCAGAAGGTGTTGGTAGTATCCGACCAGAATAGAGAGGCTCCGAAGCAGTAGTGTTTGGCAATGGGGAAAGTGTTTTGACTAATTCCAATCAGATCGTATAATCTTGTGACTTTCCAAACATCGCCATAGTATCCATGAAGCCATAGGATCCAGTTTTTATAATCGGCGTTGGTGCTCGGCCAGTTTCTAAAGATTTCCCTAGTCCAGACAGAGGAGTAGTGGAGTTCGGAGAAGCGAGGAGGAGCATGATCTGGGAAAGACACTGCGGTTTCACAAAGTTCTGAAGGAGTGGTGAGAATCGGACCTACGGAGAATCGGCTGTCGTCTAGTTCTGAAATTACCTCGAAAAAAGTTGATGGAGCGGTAGAGCGAACTTCGGCGATCTTGTTGGATGCTTCGAGAGCGGCTTGTTTTTGTTGAGACATGATGAGTTGGCGATCCGGGTTGAAGACTGGGCGATTAGGATCTAGAAAATCAGTAGAAAGTCAACAGATTTGAGAGAATTTCGGGAGTCAAAGATTCAGGTAAATCCAAAAAAGGAAATAATGAATATTTTATACCTGGATAACGACAGTTACTGAAGACCAAGAGTCAAATAGACTGTTACCGTGTGGGCTTTGAGAGGAGCAGTGAAGCCTATTTGGGTCCCTAGGCCGATAATAACAAGCCCAAAGTCTAAACTTTAGGCTTGTTGGGGGCATTGTTTGCACCGGCCCAGAGGGTTTTTTAGAAGGCCTGAAATACGTCGGCCCACAACTAAAAGGAACGAGCTGAGCGGGCTTATCTAAGATTTTAGCGAAATAAGAGCTGTATTTTATTTTAGCTTTTTTGTTTCTATTTTTTTTAGGAGATTGAATCTCATTAGAATTAGGACTCTTTATTAGGGTTTGTTCCATATAAATAGCTAGTATTATTATGTATTATTTTTCATCAACACATCATTAATCAAAAACCAAAGTTCAAGCTTTTTATCTCAATCTCAGGATTGAATCTTAGTTTAGGAGTAGAATTGATATTAATTTCGCTTGGATCTCAGGATTCCCAGATTAATAATGTTAGTTTAATCAAATGGCGGCAACGTCATTCACAATTTGGACAACATTACTTGAATTCAGGTTACGTCACTTGAATTAGGGTTACGTCATTCAAATCCTGTTTATCTCATATAGAATCAACCCGGTTAAAGCATCAGTACCTAAGGTTACCTATTAATAAATTCAAAGGTTTGAAGGTGAAAATCTCGCCAACAATAGTTTATTTTAAATACTAAATTAGTTAGAGTTTTTGTTAGAAATAAATATAATATTTCAATTTATTAATTTTTATAATTATTTGATGTTAATAATTGATGAAATACTACATAAAGTCCCACATGAGAAAATGAGAGTAATTTTCACCTATAGTTCCCGAACTTTCTTCTCTTTCTTCCAACCGTCCTTAAATTTTAATTTGTATCCCAACAGCCCTCAAATTTTTATTTGATATCCCAACCGTCCCTACCGCCCATTTTTTCTAACACCATTTGACTTTTGCTTAGGTCATCTGATGTGTATGTCAACATCACACAATAGCCACATCTACTAAACAATTACCAATAACAAATCAACACATGTCAATAATTATATTTACATTAATTAATTTACATTAATAATATTTATATTTAACAACTCATAATAACTTATATTACTATTAGTATATTAAAATATAAATTAATAATCAATAATATTGATTTATTCAAATAATAATAATAAATCAATAAAGTTTCTATTATAATAATCATTTTTTCACATGCATATACATTGTCAAAAGAACCTGCTTTGTTTATCAAAAGAATAATTTATATTCATAATAACAAAACAAATGATTAATTTACAATTTTAGTTATGAAATAAAATCCTAAGAATCTATTTGTTATATCTTCATCTACTGAACTTTGGTCTCAATCACCGCCATCATTCTCATCACCAGTTAAGTTACTGTCGCCGCCGCCGATGATGGTACCACAGCGGCCAATAATGCTACTGATGTCGTCGACGATGTTAAAACAAAAATTAATTTCAAATCTCACAAGTATCAAATTTAAAATCAAAAATCAAAAATATAAAATCTCAGATCTCAAAAATAAACATTAGAAAAATTATACTGTTAAAAGATTAATGAACAAATGGTTAACGCGTCCCTTAAACTTGTGACACGGGATCATTTAATCCAATTTATACTTTTTGACCAACTAACCCTAAAAAATTTCATTTTTAGGTCAAATAACCTCATAATTGTATTTTTAAGTCGCATAAAATACAAATTAAAGATGAGGGATGCAAAAAAATAATTAGATACTTCCCTAATTATTGCGATTTAATTATATTAAATTTATTTTTTGAAATAAAAATAAAAATTATTGGAGTGTTTGACCCAAAAATAAGAAATTTTGGAATTAGTTCCTCAAAAAAATATAAATTGGATTAGCTGACCCCACGTCATAAGTTCAGGGGGCGCGTTGACCCTTTGTTCAAAGATTAAACCTTCCTAAGAAACAATAAAACCAAAATTTACAAAAAAAAACTGAAATAAAAAGAGATTAATTAAAATAAATTGTTCAGACCCAAGTTTGAAGAAATTTCCTGCAAATTAATCTTATTAAGCCTACATTACAAAATGAAAAAAAATGAAATAAGAATGAATATATAGAAAAAGAGAAGTATCCTTTGGAAAATGATTGGAGAACAAAAGCAAACGGTGCAGACGTGGAAGTGTTTGAGAAACGGAGGTAGAGGAGACAGCAAGAGCGAATGGCGGCGTATGTGAGTGTCGGAGACAAGAAGATGAAGGCGGCGGTGCTGGACGGCGAAGGCGGCTGCAATGGAAGTGAGGGTGAGATGAGGGTGATAGTGAGAATAGGGTTTTATTATGAAAGTTATAAGTTATGATGTCATAAAAGATAATCTGAGATGAGGGAACATTAGGCTTTTATTATTGTTGAATTTAATATTTTTAATTATATGTGTTAAGTTATTTTAGTGACATGTCATTATTCAAATTAAAAAACGAAATAATTAGTCATATAGGCATACACATCATCAAATGAAAATACACATCATATGCCACCTAAGCAAAAGTCAATGGTGTTAGAAAACATTGATGGCAAGGACGGTTGGGATATCAATAAAAGTCTGAAGACTGTTGGGATATAAATTAAAATTTAAGAACGGTTGGAGGAGAGAGAAGAAAGTTTGGGGACTGTTACTGAAAATTACCCGAGAAAATGGCCAACTTCTGATACTGATTTAATGGAAACCTCTCCCTTAAATGTCCCTGTTAATGTCTTCATCAGCCGGCACCACTGCAGCCAGAAACAACGCTACACTATGGACTCAAGACACCAACACTGAGAAATCCGCTAAGGGGGTAAAATCTCATGTTAAGCATTGTTAAGAGAAAAATAATCTCTAAGAGAAAATTGCTGGGAATAGTATTTGTAAAAAAATAGGAAACTTCAAACAACTGGCCCATCGTTCACCAAAAAATAATAACCACCATACTAGAATTCTTACTTCAAAAGAAACAGAGAAATACGATATTCAACAACTTGCTCTTAACATAGAAATGGAAACAATAGAAGGAAGAAAAAAGCAAACTCGACACTATTTCAAAAAGAATATGCAAGAAAAAAAAGAACAAATAAAAATAACTATTTTTACAGATAAAACAATAAGAGAAAATTGAAACGGTCAAAGAAAATTGAAAAGGTACATGGAAAAAAAAGTAAGTATGGTGAACAGTTACAAATAAGAGCGCATTAATGAGGATTTTGAATAAAAATTCTACCGTTCAGAATGATAGTTAAGAAATGAAAGGCCAAACATATTCGTAAACCCATGAAAGAAGGCCCAAAAAAATTAAATTTTGTCGCAAAACCTCAAGAAAATTACAAATTAAAAAGGAATGAATGATTGCTCTCTTATTTTTAATCAAAATATATGAAGGCAGTGCGACACTTAAACCCAAGTAATGAAACACAAACTCAACACTGGATTCCTCGAATCCCTACTCCCGAAAAGCGAATTTTAAATCTAAGGAAAACCTTTTATTCTGGACATGAATATTCGCATGACTAAAGGGGAATTAGTAATAATCCAGTTGAAGTGAAACAACTTCCGAATATATATATATATATATATATATATATATATATATATATATATATATATATATATATATATATCACCAACTATAGCAAAAGGAATGGAATATACCCACAAGCCCACGAGTAATTCCTGACTAAAAAAGTCTTAATCCGGAATTGTCTTATATCTCATCTTGGACCAGTATTACAAAGGAAAATATCGGACTTGAAGCATAAAGGATATTATTTGTATAGAAAGAAAGAAAGACCACGTTAGTTAAGGGGACTGTTGAAGATTCTCTGGTAAGAGGACATACACTTATCGTGCCAACCACGCTCCAAACATTAAAATAACCGAAAAAGCCAGCTCAACCTAAAATATAGAGGAACACCTCACCACTAGAAGAACGAGTGAAGAAAAGGTACATTATATAATCACTTTATTTTTAAATTTCAAGGTACTTTTTTTTCATCGCTAATCTTTCTATTTTTACTATATTCCTCTTCTTCATCAAATACTTATTTGAGTGTCAGAATGAACGTCCGAAAACCCCTTCTGGCACTCATTCTGACCATGTTCTCTATTCTCAGTTCCCGAAACTGTACCAGATTTCCCCTTGTTCTGAGTAATTTATCAAATTCTATTAATTAAAAAACTTAAATATCCATTTTTTATAATAATTTCTTATCATTTATTTTCAATAAATATTAAGAATAATATAAATATTTATATGTGTGTGTGCGCGCACGCGTGTGCGTGCGTGCGTGCGTGTGTGTGTCTATATATATATATATATATATATATATTATTTTATAATATAAATAAATCTAAATTAAAAATTATAATTATATAATAATTTTTAGTTTAATTAAATTAAAATTAATTATTTTAATGACTATGAATAAGATTAAATAATAATGTCAAAACTTATTTCTTTTAATTATTATTTTAATAAATTCTTAAATTGTTTTTATTGGATGTTTAATTATTTGATTTAGCTTAAAATAAAAAAGAATAATCATTAATGTTTTTCATTATGTTTAAAAATAAAAGTGAATTTTATTTTTTAAAAAGTAAACATTGACTTAAAAAAAACAATACTAATTTGAATAATTTGTTTTATTAAAGTATTAAAATGATATGTATTATCATAATTTTTCATTTTTTTTAAATAATATAACAATATTATACTTAGAGGAATAAATGGACATTAATCCTGATTTATGCCAATCTCGAACTCGAGTATGTCATACAATCTTAAAGGATGTGCTGGCTACTGCCATTTCTAGAGGAGCTATATGAGGCAAAGAGCGGAAGGATTTAATTTTTTTTTATTGAATTGTTTATTTCGAGTTGACCTTAACATTTAAAATATATTTATTTTAATAAAATAATCATTAATATAATTTTATAAACAATTATAAGGATATTCAATTTAAAAAGATTTAGTTAAAGTATTCTTAAACTTTTTTTTATTAATTTAGTTTTATATTCTTATTGTTAATTTAAACATTATAAAAAACTAATTAAATTTCATCACCATCTTGTATTATAAATTAAATAAATTATATATTTGTTAAATATATATAATTATAAAGTCAATTCAGGTTTTTATTTTTATGAAAAAGAATTACAGAAACCTTATTTCTATAAAATAAAAATATAAAGACCATGTTTGCATAAAAATAAAAGTACAGGAACCTTGTTTGTATAAAAATAAAAGTACGGAGACTTGTTCGCTATATGTCAAAATACAAAGATGAATTTCTACTCTCATAAACGTGTTATACACGCGCTAACAAAATGACTTACGTTGAAGAAAAATGGAAGTGCATCGACTCAACTCTACATTTAGAAGTATAAGAAAATTAAAAGTACACGAACTTAAAACTGGATTATGCCTATTTATTTTAAAAAGGAATAAGGGTCATATATGCCCCTAATGCTTGGACTCAGGATCATTTATGCCTCATGATTCGAAAAGGTGCATATATTGACCTTAACCTTTTTAAATGGGCTCATTTAAGCCTACACATTGAACACGGTTATGGCATATTTTTGAAAAATATTAGTGGTCTAGATGAGTTCTGATGGATTCGACTTTCGTGACGGGTTATGAATCTCCTTTGACAACCTTTGACCGGCAAAACAAAGATTAGACTACTCATCGGACGGTGGTTGTTTGATGGCACTTCGATGCTTAATTCAGTATCGAGCTTATGATAGTATTGTAATTGTAATATGTTGTCAGTTTAGGCATACCTCGACCTCTTTATATAATAGTAGTGTGTGAATACCTTGTAGAGTCCAAACTAGGAAAGAGATTCCTATTTGACATGCAAATCCAAGATCATGGAGTTTATTTAGAAATGAATCTCCTAAATAAAGTTATCTTTCTTGAATAGGAGTACGACTCCGAATAGGAATGTATCTCCTTATTCTTCTAAAATATCCAGGTCTTTCAGAGTCTTCCTTTATTATTGATATTCAGATTCATGGATCCTTAAATATCCATATCTGGATCTTGATTGTTTAATATATCATCCACCGGCGAGTTTCGAGGTCAGTCTCGGGGGGCGAATCACACAAGACTTGGTTCATAAGATATCCATCAAGTCCATTTAAAAGTGTTAAGGACATATATACACCTTTTTAAATTATAAGGGTATACATTATCTTAAACTCAAATGTAGGGGCATATATGACCATTTTGACTTTTAAAAATATTAATTTTCATTTAATAGTAGAATATAACACAATAAACAATTTCTCAATTAAATTTATATTAATTTATGAGTTTTGTATCATTGTAAAAAAAATGGATTAATTGTAAAAAAAATCACGAATTTTAGCGTATTTTGCAAATCTAACACGAATTGTCAATTTTGGTAATGTTGGACATCAACTATCAGTTTTTTGTAATTTTAAACCCCAATCAAATTTCCGTTAAAATATGTGATGTGGACGCCGGAACAATGTCTATTCCAATATACGCATCACTATTTTTATGACAAAAAATTGTTTGACGTTTAAAATTACAAAAAAAAAATATACGTTAAATTATTAAAATTAAAAATTCATATTAAAATTATAAAATATGCTAAATATATTTTTAAAGAAATTAAATTTAATTGTTTTTAATCGTTACATGTCGATATTCAAAATTGTATTATTGACTTTGTAAAAGATTGACGTCATCATAAGATCTCTTTAGTCAAATTATATGTCTGTGTATCAAGTTGATTCCCAACTTATTAAGAATGCACCAAATGGTAATCTTAAAGCTAATGAAAGAGTCACTCTTTTCTCAAAAAAAAAAAAAAAATAGTTAAATTTTTCAAACATAAAGGATGTCAAAATTTATTTTATATTTCGTGCATAGCTAATAATATTTCAATTTTCAATTTACATTTTTAATTTTTAATTTTTAATTTTATTTTTTGATAAAATTTAAATTTTTGAGAAACAAAAATATGAATTTTATTAAAAAGAGAAAAAGGTTAATATTAATTTTAATTAATCATTATAAAAATTTAAATAAAAAGTTTAAAATGAGTTTTTTTTATATGTAAAATATTTTATTTTTATAATTTTAAAGATTCTTAAAAAACATTATTGATGATGTTTTTATTTACAATTTTGTAGAATAAAAATATTGTATTTTAACGTTTTAAGGAACAATGTCTTAAAAGATTGCAAATTTAGGTTTTAGTAATATAAAGGTCATGACTGAGTCTCAAAAAACATAAATAGACTATAAGAGCCTAGTTGGCAATATTAGAGTCATTTTTGAGCCTTCTCTCTACAATCTATAAATATAACAATTGAGTTATAACTTAAGTAATATAAACGCTAGATAGTAATTTTGCGCAATCGTAAATTTAATTTCTTTCACAAAGCACTCTCCTTTCTCAATTATTAAAAAAATAAAAATATACAATCTATAAATATATAATGATATTTAAAACACTCTTTAAAAAAAACTGTTTTAAGTTTATCATTTTAGAGTGAGAATTTAAATGATAAATTTATCAAAACTAACGATTTTTTTATAAAAATTTATTTTTATTAAATAGTGATTTTGATTAAATTTATAAATTTTAGTAATTTGAAATTTCATAATTTAGTTATTCCTAAAACAATCATCTTTTATCTGATATAGTTAAATTTATTTTATTTTTGAAATAATTTTAATTTATTATTTTAGTTAAATATTAGTATAATTTTTTTTGTTTCTATCATAAAAGAAAAAAACATTTAATTTCAATTTATAAAAAACCAAAATCTATTTAGACATTTGTCAAAAATGACAATTTTTTTGGATTTTACTATTCGCCGCCCTTAATTACTATCCACCGCCCAACTTTTTACTAAAATATCCGTAAGCCATTTTCAGTTAAAAACAAAACTCATTCCTCTCAACTCAACTAAAAACCCGACAAATAACTGAGCGAATTTATAATAAAAATATGAAAATCGCCTAAAACTAGAAGACGGTAACCTCTAATAATTAATCGGTTTTTAATTTTTTTGTTTTTAAATTTTTTTAATGAGTCATCGCCTTGAGATGGCGATGACCCATAAGGTGAATTGCCTTGATTTGGCGATGGCCCTTATAGGACATCACCAAATCAAGCCGATGGCCCATAAGGGCCATTGCCAAATTAAGGTGATGGCCCTTATGGGCCATCGCCATCCATATAGGCCATTGCCATCTGAGGACGATGACCCATTAAAAAAAAATTAAAAAAAAAATTAAAAATTTAAAAACGAAAAAAATAAAAACCGATTACTTAGCGGAGGTTCCGTCCTCTATTTCTAGTCGATTTTGACATTTTTATTGTAAATTTGCTCGGATATTCTTTGAGTTTTTAGTTGAATTGAGAGGATTAAATTTATTTTTTAAAAATTGAAAATGGCTTAGGAATATTTTGGTAAAAGGTTGGACAGTGAGTAGTAATTTAGGACGGTAAATAGTAGTCCACTTTTTTTTTGACAATTTAATTGTCAAAAACGACAATTAAATCAATATATAGCTTAGTTCAGTTATTGAGTGTATTATTTTTTTCACGAATGCGACAAATCTTAAATATGTTGTGTCTTTTATTTATATTCAAAGGCTAAATTTCATTCAATCAACATGAGAAACATATAAATGAATGACTCCTCAACACATATTTGTATTGCGTTAGCATGATTGATTGAAGATAAAAAAAGACTATTTATAAATTTTATTACACCCTCCGTCTGGAAAAGATAGACTTATTTAATTTGCACATATATTAAGAAATTTAGTTTATTTAGTTAGAGTAATACCAACTCTCTATAATATTTTTGTAAAATAATTAATGCATTCATTTTTTTAATATATTTTTATTAATTAATAATTTAAACCCATTCCTAAAGTACATATAAAATTATTTTTGAAACTATTAAAAAGCATTAATTATTATTATTATCAAAGCCATTATCAATTTAATTTAGTTGACTAAAACTAATTTAACTAAGGATATTTTAGATATTTATTTAGTTAACTATTTTCTAAAAAAAATAAGTTTATAATTTGGAACGCTTAAAATAGAAATAAGCCTATTTTTTTCGGACCGAGGGAGTAATTTTTTTAAAGAACAAAGGGTTAACGCGCCCCTTGAACTTGTGACACGAGATCATATAACCCAATTGATACTTTTTTGAACAACTAACCCCAAAATTCCTCATTTTTGGGTCATATAATCCCATCATTTATATTTTTATTTTAAAAAATAGATTTAGGATAATTATATCGCGACAATTAGGAAAGTTTATTTACTTTTTACATCTCTCACCTCTGATTTGTTGTTTATGCATTTTAAAAATACAATTATTAGATTATTTGACCTAAAAATGAAGAGTTTTGGGGTTAGTTGATTAAAAAAGTATAAATTGGATTGGATGATTCCGTGTCACAAGTTTAAGGGGCGCGTTGACCCTTTGTTCCAGGGGCGTTGCCAGAAATTAAAATAAAGAGGGGCAAAATATTTTATTTTCTTAATTAACATGTAGAAATTAAATTTTGTTAAAACTAAGGGGGTCAATATATATTATTTTCTAAGTAATTTGTACAAACTAAAATTAACTTTCACATAAAAAATTGTAAATTTCTAAAAATAAGAGGGGCAAATGCCTC
Organism: Mercurialis annua; assembly: GCF_937616625.2. NCBI lineage: Eukaryota > Viridiplantae > Streptophyta > Magnoliopsida > Malpighiales > Euphorbiaceae > Mercurialis > Mercurialis annua. The sequence continues at coordinate 46,430,146 of NC_065570.1, read as the reverse complement.
TCTTGTGGTGCATGTGGCTACGTCCCTGCTTTGTTCATTTTTTGAACGGCAATTTATACTCTATCCATCCCGTTTAAGAAGGGACAAATGATTTTTTCACATATTTTAAGAAAGCATTAACTATTATAATGTTTTTTTATTTTATCCCTATTTATGATAGTTTTATATTTTGTGTATAGACTAATAGTCATTAATTATGGAAAGAAAAAAGGGGATAAAAAAATTCATATAAATTAGCGCAAAAAAACACGATATGACCTTTTTAAGTGGGATAAATAGAAATAAGATATGTCCCTTATTAAATGGGACGGAAGAAGTAGAAATTATCCTTACTTTTTTAAAAAAAGTCCTCATAAAAATTATGTGGTATATTAAATTTCTGGCGATTTATTTAATAATGATTCCGTGCGAGTGTATGAGAATTGCCACCAATTTGCCAACCCACAGAATCACAATTACTCTCTCAACCACTTTCTTTTTCATCCAAAAATAATAAAATAGCTCTCTCTTCCTCCTCCTCTTCAATAATTCGAGGGTGATGCAGATCATCTCGAAAGCTTCTTGTGCTATGGCCTCCATTCCTTGCACTAGGGTTTGCTTCTTTTTTTTCATTTCTTAATTGTGTTATTTTTGTTAAATTCTGGGAATCTTATGATGTGAGAATTTGTTCAATTTGAGTAATTGGGTATTTCTTTTCTGCAGTATTGCTTCATGGGTATTGATTTTTTTGCATTTTGTTTTTGTTTTTGGCTTTTTGAAAAACTTTTCATTCCTGGGTACTTGATTTTCCTGGTGTAAACTTTGCTTTGGGTTATCAATCAATCCAAGTAAATTTTGTAGATTGAAACACTGAATTCAGGATTTGACTTTGAAATTTGAGTGGGTAATCCAAGTAAAAGATTAATCATTTTTACAATGTATAATGAGTTTTATTTGTGGACCTTGGTAATTTGGTTTGTATGCATACATTGCAAGTTGAATTCTTTTACTAGGTTTTGCCTCTTCATGCGGTGATCAGATTTCTTACCAGCGTTGTCTTAGTACTCTGTTTTTTTTAACATTTTATTAGTTTTGTTGTTGTTGTTACAGGCAAGGAGTGGGTTTTGCGTACGGCCAGGTGCAAGACAGCTTTGCTTTAGAAAAGGTCTCTTGTATGGTTTCATGCACTTGTTGTCTATTCCGTTTAAGACCTTGCGTGGTGGAGCAAGTCGTACTCTAAAAGTTGCTCAGTTTTGCAGTATTTCCAATATGTCTTCCTCATTGCAGATTGAGTTGGTGATTACTTCTCTCTGTTCTGAAATTGTTTCAGGGGTTGCTATATTGGCTGCACGTCTTGCAAATTTTATGTTCAATATCAATCTTTCGCTTCATTTTTCATCTTCAGGTGCCATGCCTTAGGGACAACTATGCATATCTTCTACATGATATAGATACAGGCACAGTTGGGGTCGTTGATCCATCTGAATCTGCACCTATTATAAATGCTTTAAGTAAGAAAAACCGAAATTTGACCTATATATTAAACACTCATCATCATCATGATCACACTGGAGGCAATGAAGAGTTGAAAGCAAGGTACGGTGCAAAGGTATGATTATTGTATTTCCATTAGTTCCTATATGAACATGTTGCTTTCCTATGAGTAAGCCCTGACACAAGAAATCACAAGCTTTACTTATGTTTTGACAATGTTTTATAGATTTTCTTTGGAATTGTAGATTTTCCTTCTTATGTTACTACTTAAGATGGCAGAGTCTTTTATAGATGACAAGTCTAGCCAGCAATTGTTTACATATGGGAACCTCTTAAATAGCTGAGAGTGGACACGGAGAGAGCATGCGCAAATTTGGACTCATGTGATTATATGATAATAGTCTTAATTAGTCCCTTATAGAGAATGTCGGTGCCTCCGGTGCTTATATTTCCATGGAACTACTTTTTTATTTCTTGACTTCTGACATGAAGCTTAATTTAATGAAACAAGTTTGATAGATGAACTTATTCTAATTAAGTGTAGTAACTAGCAAGCATGCTAAGCATGAAGTACAAGGAAGTTAAATGATAAATCAATTACCAGTTAGTCTCTCTGCTGCCACTTTCACTAAAGCACACTTCTGCGGAAGCCATTGGATTACAAGCCCATATTTAATAAAAAAAATTTCTTTGTCTGAAGTGGTTCAGTATCAAAATCTTACATATATGGATTTGTTATTTTATATCTCTTGCTTGTAGGTAATTGGTCCAGGAATTGACAGAGACAGAATTCCTGGCATTGACATAGCCCTGAATGATGGGGATAAATGGATGTTTGCAGGACATGAGGTGACTATTATGGAAACTCCCGGTCATACACGAGGTTGGATTTTGTTATTGAATTATAATTAACGGTATAAAACGCTTTGATAGATAAGAATATTTGTTCCATTAGCTAGGTCCTATCGTTTGTTGCATCATTAACTTTCTTATTTTGGTCATTGGTATTTTGTGAGTAGTTTCATAAAGAGTAGCAAATAGTTTATCTGAATTACCATTTCTCTGTTTTTGATTGCAAACAAGAGAATTCATTTTGGCTTTTGCTCACATGATGATTAAAATCATTCAAATGCAGACTGAGATATAATCTGTTATTATAATTCACACCTGTAAATGATCATTCTACTTCTTTCTACATTCTAATATTCTGCTTTCACTTATTTGTAGGCCATGTTAGTTTCTACTTTCCTGGATCAGGAGTGATTTTTACAGGAGATACTTTGTTTAGCTTATCATGTGGCAAGCTTTTTGAAGGGACACCTCAGCAGGTAATGTTGTTACCCTTTGGTTGCTTTAATTTTACTCTAGAACTATTTTGTTTGTAAATAAAATTATTTAGTAATTCATTTGACATAAATATGATCAATTCTACAAACCAAACACCACTATGATCATTTATAAATGAATTTTATAAAATTTTGCTGAAGTCATTTAATCCAAAAACACACCATTTCATGTACATTTGTGGTGATGCAGCTTTTGGTGCTGCCAATTATGGAATTTATCTTTTTCAAACCCTTTATCTTTTGGAATTTATCTGCCAAATAGGTTTTATCCTCCCCTCATAATTGATAGACTGCTAAATATGTTGTGATTGGTGATTGCCATAGTGCCTGTATATGTGTATACGCGAACTCACTAGTTTTTAGAAGTGATTGAATCTCTTACTAACTGTTGTAGCTTGTTCCAGATGCATTCTTCTCTCAAGAAGATCATAGCTTTGCCAGAGGACACACATATATACTGTGGCCATGAATATACGTTGGTTAGTTGAGATCATCTTTCCTGTAATTCTTGCTTAATTTAACTCAATATTAGAATTTGCAATAACTAAATGAGGTGATGATTGACAGAGTAATTCAAAGTTTGCACTGTCTATAGAACCCAATAATGAGACACTCCGGTCTTATGCTGCCTATGTAGCCCATCTTCGCAGCAAAGATGTGCCAACAGTAAGCCCTCTGCCCTTTTTCATGCATACACACTGATCTCATCTTGCCACATACATGAACATACAGACTCCCATATTACAACTGAGCTACGTGTACATATTGCTCTAAACCGTCTGTTCATATGATTGGCTTTTCTTACTAGTACCAGTCAAGTTAAATTATGAGCAGTTACATTATCTAATTCTATGCAAACTTCTGCATGATCATGAAATTTGAAAAGAAAATTGCTTTGATAGTACTCTTCACTGTTAGTCTGTTACTAGGGATAATTGCCATCAACCCCTTCAGTGTTGTCAAAATTACTGCTGTCCCCTGCATTTTGAAAAATGAAGGCATTAGATAACTGAAATTTTGGGGGAAACCTTAATTTCTTAAATGCCGAGGAGAAACAGTAACTTTGATGTAAACTCAAAAATTGATAATTATTATCCCTAATATTTATCATGCCTTTAGTTTCGCATATTGAAATTCACTTTCTATTTTTCTCGTGTTAAGATTCCAACTACTTTGAAGATTGAGAAGGCATGTAATCCGTTCCTTCGCGCTTCAAGTGCTGAAATACGGACATCACTAAAAATCCCAGCAGAAGCAACCGACGCGGAAGCGTTAGGTGCTATTCGGCAAGCAAAGGATAATTTTTGAGATGAAGATTGGGGAGATTTGTTTGTCTATAGGAAAGGTAACCCCCTTGTTCTGTCCATATGTTTCTTCTTTTATTGTGGATCCTTCTCAAGTGTTGGTTCTTCAGATCATTTGGTGATGACGAAAATTTTAGAATTATGTGGGAATGGGTGAAGGGTATTATTGTTGTATAACTTTGGAATCACAATCCGTACCATTCCCATTCCGAAAATAATTGATCATTTTGTAAGTTGGCAAAACATGCTTTGAATTTTGTGCAAGATATTTGCATTTTTTTCTTTGGATCTTGCAATAGAGATTTTGTAATGTAGTAGAAGATGAAATCTGAGAATTGACATTTTGATTGTTTTGATCCTCATGAATTAAGGGGACTTCAGATTCTTTGTTAGCTGCTTCTTCTCTAGGCTGTAATGCTTTTTCTTTTTGGATGTGGTAGTCCAAAGTTTGCGAAAACATCTCGAATAGTGGTGGTTTTTCTAAGTCACTTTTGTGGTTTAGATTTTAATTAAAAAAATTTATAGAAAAAAGAGGATATGGAAGTGAGAATGAAAAATGGTTTCTATTAGGCAAAACCCATACGGAGGCCCTTCTACTATACCATTTTTGTTTAGGAAGCCTCTATCTCAAAGTTGTTTACGTTTGGATCCCTTTACTTGATAAAATCTAAATTTTACACCCTCATACAGATAAAAATTGAAGAGTGTATCACACTCTCCTTTTCCGTTAATTAACAGAGTAAGTTTTTGTGTTGACAGTCCACATCATCAAAATAATCTCTCATTCTTTGACACATCCAAACAAAATAATTTAAAAAAATGGGCTCACCACTTAGGTTTATTTCAACCCACACCTTTTCCTCAGTTCCACCGCCACCACCTAATACTTTTCTTCTCCATTTACATGGCTCCTTTAATTTACTTCTTTTTACTGTGACTTTTCATTTATTTCTAACGTAAATTTCTGTTAATGGCATACAATATGTGATGCTTGGTAACGATAATTATAACTATGAATCGCAAGATCTAAACTTAAGTATTGAACTTGCCGCCATAGCCACTGAACCCGTAGTTTTTTCTTCTTCTTCAAGTGACCAAATGAGTTTCAATGTTACCAGTGGAGATGCTGCTCAGGACATTGATTCATCTTCTCTTGGCCCCCTTGCTCTTGCTCCCCAATCCACTACATAACAACACCTCTCTTTTTTTCCGGTGACCATCATATGCTAACTCCGACTCCGACGCTAACCAAAATCACAATGATCCATCACAACTGATGCTTCCACCTACCATTACCAAGAAGATGTCTTAAGCACAAGGTGTCTCTGTTCTTTGATTGAAATGGCCGTTTTGTTCAATCATATATATTTTTGCGCTTTTCTCTTTCTGGGCGTATTTCTTTCGTGATTTACGAAGGTTGTTGCAATGCATTTTATGCCTCTTCTGCTTGTTAAATTCTTCCATTTACAACTGCACGCAACTTTAATTTATGGTGGTGCTCTTCTAATTGATGTGTTAGTGAATTGGGTTTTTGTTTATAAGTTGAGAGTTGGGAATATTGATACTGCAATTACTCTTGATTTCTCTGGGTGGGTTTCTATTTTTAGAGGTTGTTGTTGTGGTGGAGGATCGGAGGACGTAGCGTGGTCGGACATAGATTGGTGATTTATCGAACGGAGGCTTACAATTCAGATAGGAAGGCCACCGTTTCTGTTAAATCTGAGAAAGAAAAGAATGAAAGGAAGAAAATGTCCAGTCAGCAAGTTTTTTTCCTTATTGTCGCCATGTCACCCAAAAAACAATTACACATCATAGTTTATTAAAAATAAATAAATATCATATCATTTTTTTTTCTCCCCACTCTCACTAACGGAGAGTGTGATACACTCGCCAATTTTTATCCATTTAAGGGTGTAAAAATTAGATTTTATCAAGTAGAGGGATCCAAACGTGAACAACTTTGGAGTAGGGGCCTCCTGAACAAAAATGGTATAGTAGAGGGACCTCCGTATGGATTTTGCCTTTCTATTATTTACATTTAAATGGATAACAATTAAATTTAACTGGAAATTTTATTTTGAATGAAAACGACATTCTCATCTATTATAAATTTTAATTTATGTTCCATGTTTTTTTTCATTTTCTTATTAATTACGGGTTCTGTGAATTTTCAGCAAGTGGCCTTTGTGTGAATATGCTAGAGGTTATATCTTAAATTAAAAAGTTTAAAATAAAATTAAGTGAACGGTTTTTAAAGAAATCTAAAAAACCTCGAGAGTTTTTAAACAAATCTACAGAGACCGTTTAAATTTGAAAGAGAGTTTCTATAATTAAAAAACAAAAATTGACACTGTAATTAAAAGTGCGATTGAAAATAATGTCTAAAAACAAGATTGAAATAAGAAAAACGTAAATTGCAGTACAAGAATTCACAAAAATAATGATTGTACGGTGCTTTTCTCTTGTGAGTTTCTGAGTTTTTGATTGATTTTTACCTGGGTTATAATTGTTGTTTTTTCCCGCTTTTAAAGCCTTCCTTTAAAAATTGCCAGATGCTCATTTCTTTTCAATTGTCCATGTTTCCCATTTTCACTTTCTCAACTTTCGTAAAAAATCGTCATTTTAAAAGTTGTCACTATACATGTTAAAATTCAAGATCCTATAGGTAAATTGGAGATCGTACCTATAGGCAAATTGGAAATCCTGGGCTTGACAAACTGAAGATCTTACCTATAGGCAAATTTAAAATTGTGGGTATTTTCAGGACTTTTGCTAAACGTTTAGTTTTTTTAAGGTTTAATTTTTATCGATACGCGCCAAGATGCCCATTACGCAACACATCAGTACAAGCACACCCTATTTGGAGGTTGGACATTTTTGAAATATTGTACTCTCTCCGTCCCAATAGAGTCGTCCACTTTGAAAATTTTTGTGCCCCAAAATTTTTGTCCACTTTCAAAAAGTAAATAACTTTTACACTCAATTTTTCTATATTACCCCTATTCAAAATCCACTAATGAGTAAATTGAAAGTAAATTGCAAGTGGACTCCATATTAAATAAGGGTATGATAAGAAAAGTAAGGAAAATTTTACTAAACCTATAAACAATAATTATTTTTCTTAAACTGTGTAATAAAGACAAAATGGAGGGAGTAATACATTTTTAGACATTATCAAATCTATATCTATCTATCTATATCTATACTATATATAAAAGCACGGATGGGGGGGCAGGCAAATTTACTGAATAATCCTTTTCAGTTTACTATTAAATAAAGGTTTTATAGTCATTAACTAATTAATTATTTAATTAATCACTATTGTAATTAAAGTCCTAATTAGAATAGGTAGATAAATTATCTCCAATTTACTTTTTAGTATGTAACAAAATAACTAAATTGTCTCCAAATTAGTAGGAATACCTATCTTTTAGTTTGATTGAATTATAAAATTAAAATATTGTATTTGTTAAATATAATATTATTTAAATTTCTATCTTATTATTTTTAAAAATATTATTAATAAAATTAAGTTAATTATTTATTATGGTTATTATAAAACCAAAAGAAGAATAAATTCAGTATAAAAAATAATTAATAACCGAATATATTATATTTACTTTTACAAAAATTCTTAATTAATTTAATATCAATTATAAATAAAAAATTGATATAAGTATAATAAATTTACTAATATGTTCATTGACGAGTTACGTTACGAGCCACATGCGAAACTAGTCTATTATAAATTTGAATATAATAAGAATTTTTGCTAAATGTTTAGCCTTTTTTAAGCTAGGCATTTATTGAATTAGGAGTTTAGGATTAGAAGTGAACAAATAAATAAAATGAAACAATAACAAAACCTTAATTGATAATCCCATCTCAAAGAAACCCAGAAAAAGAAAACAAAAAGAAAATCCATGGGACCCACCTGCTACAGAAACAAGTATCGTAAAATGAAAAGAATCCAAAAAGAAAAAAGCAACCAAAACGTCGCTTTACATTTCCATTTATACACACTTTCCGCGCCAAATCTTTTCCTTTTATAAATAAATAAAAAAATAATAAAACTGAATCAATTTCTCTGTTTTTAATTCTTTTTGTTAATCGCATTGACAATGGCGACGGAGGTCGCGGTTCCATTCGGAGAATTAAACCCTAAAATTTGCAGTGTAATCGGAGGAAGAAGCTGCTTTGTAGGAAGATCTCTCGTTTTCAATCTTCTCAGACTCGGTAATTGGATCGTCCGTGTCGTTGATTCGTCTCACTCTTTTGAACAACAACTCGACCTCACTCACTCAGCTGACGCTATTTCTTCTGGCCGTGCTTCTTTTCACCCTGTCGACCTTCTCGATGTCTCCGCTATCGCTAAAGGTCAATTCTAATTTTAATTTCCTGATTTTTGTTTTTTTTAGTGTTGTTTGGCTTCTCTGACATGATATTGAATTATTTAATACTGCATTTCTTAGATCCATTTTAAGAGTGAACAAGATGATTGAACTAGAATTTGATTGAAAATGTGGTTATAATATGTAGCTGTGGAGGACTTTGATTTAGGTTATTCTTTAAATTTAATGTTTAAACTTATACTTATTTGCTGCTTAATCACTCGCATCGGTTTTACTGAAGTCTTTGCGTTTTTAGCTAGTTAATGCTGTTTAAATTATGGTTTTATGAACTTAGCCGCTGTTGATGAAAGAAATGTGAATCATTGACTTTAAGTTAACATGTTGCGAGTCCCTTGCTCATTTTAAGACGTCGAACTTGTGTTTGAGAAACTGATGGTTTGGTGTTCATGCATGCCTTTACAGCTATTGAAGGTTCATCTGTCGTATTTTATATGGAAGCTACCAGTTTTTTGAATGATGATTTCTATTATTGCTACAAAACTGTAGTGCAAGGTAATGGTTCACAGCTGTACTAAATGTGTTGTATTTCCCTCTTACAGAAACATTATGCCAGCTCTATTTCATTTTGAGCAGGTGCTAAAAACGTCATCGATGCTTGTCAACAGTGTAAAGTTCGAAAGCTGATCTATAACAGTTCCGCTGATGTAATTTTTGATGGTTCACATGATATATGCAATGGAGATGAGTCCTTACCCTGCCATTGGAAAGTATGCTTTTACTATAGCTTTGTTCTTTTTTGTTTTAGCCAGAGCTGGTTATATACTCATCCCAGTCAATTTTGTATTGATACAGTTTGAGGATATGCTGAGTGATCTTAAGGCTCATGCAGAAGCATTAGTTTTGTTTGCTAACAACATTGGTGGCCTTTTGACATGTGCACTTCGTCCTAGCAATGTCTTTGGACCTGGAGATACACAACTTGTGCCATTCTTGATAAATTTATCAAAATCTGGCTTTGGAAAGGTTCGGGAGCTTTTTATGCAGATCATATTTTGCCTTGCTTTCTTTCCTTTTAATTTTATTTTTAAATGCGTGTTGCTTTGCTTACCATATCAATTTGGGGACTTTTAGATTCTTTTTCATTGTTCCAATAAATTGTTTTTTCTTCGGTCAAAGTTAGTTAAATGATATCTTGAAGATTTGTCTTTTGTTGTTTCATTATCATTTGCTTTTTATCTTGAATTCCTGCTATCATGGACTGTGATTATCTAATTTTTATAATTTTTTGAAGTGATTAATTTTCTCATTTCAGTTTATTATAGGAAGTGGTGAAAATATGTCGGACTTTACCTATGTTGAGAATGTTGCTCATGCTCACATCTGTGCAGCAGAAGCTTTAGATTCTCGGATGATCTGTGTCGCAGGAAAGGTACATTAACCATTTCCAGCTGTCCTGGATATAGAGTTTCAAATATTTCTTATAATCGCTGTTTACGAGATATTATCTTGTTTCTGATTAAATACAGGCATTTTTCATTACCAATCTCGAGCCCATGAAATTTTGGGAATTTGTATCATTAATACTAGAAGGCTTGGGGTACCAAAGGTAAAGTAAGCATCTCGATTCTTGAGGTATTGAGTTCTTAGGCTGGTAAAAGTTGCTTCAAATAATGTATGAATGTATCATGGGGAAATAATTGTACATTTTCCTTCATGCTGTATTGAGCACGTCGGCAAGCCAAATCTCATAAATAAATAAAAAATAGAAGGAGCAAGGGAATGGGAAATGAAAAACAAAATAATGGGCAAAAATAAGTAAAATAGAAAATGTGAATTACTTTGGCCTTCTTATCATGTGTAGTATGCCAAATGTGCTCTTTTTGTGTTATATGTATTCTGTATGGTGTTCTCTATTATATTTTTTCTTTTCCTGATTATTGAAATGAGTAGTATTTTCTAGTGCTACCATCTCTGAATTTTTTTGTTGCTTTAATTGCAGACCTTTGATAAAACTTCCGGCTCATATGGTGTGGTGTGTTCTAGTGTTTGCCAAATGGATGCACGAAAAGTTGGACTTCAGAAAATATAACCATTCCCTGTCGGCTTATTTCTTTCGTTTAGCTTCACATACGAGGACTTTTAACTGCAGTGCAGCTCAAAAGTACATTGGGTACTCACCGGTTGTCTCTCTGGATGTAAGTTTTGCTTATGAATTATGATTGTTATTTTTCATTACTATACCTTTTCCTATGATGTCATTGTCAAAGCATATGCGTAACTGGATGTCTTATTTTCTGTTTCTAGACTATATGTGCACATTGTTATACTTTAAATCCTGTAGCCTCTAATTGTTGGTTATAATTGAGGTTATGATTGCTTATCGATTTTGGTATGGTGAATTTATAGAAACCTTTTGCATATCTGATGGAAGTTTTTTCTTGTTCATGCGATTCCTTTAGCTACTATGCTCGGATGATTTAGATAGCTTGTTACTAGAATGCTAGGATTTCTAATGCATTTAGAAACCCGTTTGTGTTAGTTAATTACTGGTTTCTAAGCTTTGAGCTGTGTAAAAAGACGTGTTTGAGTCATACTTCCACATTCTGATTGTGTTGATTGTTGAACTTGTAGGATGGCATTGCATTGACCACTGAATCTTTTGCAAAGTTGGTCAAAGACCCGTCTTTCATGAGATGTACTAATTCTGAAGAACAATCAAAGGTCGAAAAGCTATTGGGGGGCGGGAAAGGTTGGAATAAGATTTTGTTGTTTTTTTACCTTAAATTGGTTGTGCAATGTTAACAGCTACATTCTACAGCTGCGCTGAAAATCCATTGTTTTCCACCAGCATTATGTCTGAATTATCCTTACTCATATCTAGTTCAATAATTTTATGATGCATATTAGACAGGCTTTTAATATTGATCATTACCATAATAAGGAAACTTTCTCATTGCAGTTGCAGACATTTTACTGTGGAGAGATGAGAAGAAAACATTTACGTATTTCCTCGCTTTTGCTGTATTGTTTCATTGGTTTTTACTTTCTGGAAGAACTTTTACCTCATCTGCTGCTAGGCTTCTGCTGTTAACCACCGCAATTTTATATGGATATGGCTTTCTACCAGAAAAGATGTAAGTGCTTGTCATGCTTACTAATTACAATTGATTGGGATTGGATTTTTTCTGGGTTATGTTGCATGATGCCACGTGATCTTTCTTTTCTTCTTTGGTCTTCCCTTTTTTGTTTTTTTCCCCTTAAGGAATAAGAAGAAATATGTTTTAGATCAAAATGAAATATTTTTCCTGATTAGTTTTAACCAAAAAAAGGAATATACTAGTTTTCTTGATTTTACTTTGAAGGTGGTATCACCAATACCGAATCATGGCAAAGCGAATTTTATATTCCCATTAAATTGTGAGCTTCATTAGCTTAGGCTTTTTATACCCCTATACTACTTTTTCGTGTCCCTCTGGTTTCTAGTGTTCTAAATAGCTTGTTATCAGTTACCACTACCACATGCTGTTAAGTTTCTTGCCCACAGCATCATCTAAGCCTCGTATTTTCAACATTTCCTTAACATTGAAATGTCAACTAGCTTTCTAAGATGAGAGTGTCCCAGATGTCAATAGCTTAGTTAATTAACATTTCAAGGGAAATTACTAGTAGAATCAAAATGAGACAGGAACCAAAAGTAGTTTAGTGGTTACTATGTCTTGAACCATGCACAGTATTGTCATAGGAACTTCTAGCTACTGCTTTAAATACACCTTTAGCAAGTAAATTTTATTTTAGTTGGAATTTACATGACACATCTGATTGTTATACCTTTTGAAACAGAGCCGATTTTACCATTCAGAGGATGTCTTTGTCTTGGTTTGAAGTTTCAGAGTCGGCGGTGAGAGATTCAGTGACATCCATAGCATCTATGTGGAACAGAGGTGTTCATAGCTTGCAAATATTGCTTCAAGAAAGGGATGCAAACAAACTCTTGAAGGTATGGATTTTGACAGCAATTCTTTTACAGTGAGAATATTAAGATCTGGACACTTCACTTGCTTTTGTTAGGTATTATGCGTGATTGGTTGCATGAACTAAGAAGTCTTTCAAATTTGGCAAACCGGCGTACTTTTGGATGCATAGTTAAAGGGCCACTTTAGGAACAAATGTAGCCTAGCATTTAATGGATCTCTACTTGTTACCAGAAATTAAAGCTCAAATTTACCGATTTATATGCCGTTTGTTATTGCCAGGGGTGTGCATTCGGTTCAAACCGAACCGAACCAAAATTCTTCTCTAATCCAAAACCGAACCGAAATTCTGAGGAAGTATAATTTTCGAGCTGAAGTGGTTGGTATTTTGGTTCGGTTTATGTTAAAACCTAACCGAATTTTTTTTAAGGTTAAAACCGAACTGAACATTAAAAGTTTTGTTATCATATCAAACGAAACCGAACCAAATCAAATTTGTCGGTTTGGTTTGGTTTGGTTTGGTTTTCGGTTTCAGTCAGGTTTTGCACACCCTAGTTATTGCTGTCTTTATATGATCTATGAGCGCAGACAAAGCATGTTGAATAGCATAAGAGTTTAACTCGGCATGGTTTTTGGAAGCTTTTCTTAATCATTGTGCACTTATTACAGGTTGCATTTTCCCTCTATATTCTCAAGTTGATTCTGTTGCACTCATTGACTGCGGTGGTGGGTGTAGGTAAGGGACAATTTATTCTACCGTCTCAAAGGAATTTTTAGATTCTTCTTCTTTGTTTTTTACTTTGTTAAAACGAAATGCAGCTCTGGTATTTGGCTTCACGGGCTTCTTTGTTTACGAGCAATATGAAGTAGAACTTGACGGATTGGTAAAGATTCTGCACAGAGGAATAGACAAGTTGAAGAGATTGTTGATGCGGAACCTTCCTGCTTCAGTGGCATCATTTCTACAAAACAATGGGATGCTGCTGCGTAAAGATGATTGACCCGAGATGAAAGTGTTAATTTTTGTTTTTTGATTTATACGATCAATTAGCCTCACAAAGAACTGTAGAGAGATGTCCCCCTAGCAAAAGAAAAAAATGGGGATATGTTAGTATAGCACAAGATTCCGCCTTTTTCCTTACGCTTTTACATCCTCAGTAACTCTGATCGCTGATACCTGAAATGATAGGTTTAGCTCGTAGAGTGCATCTCTTTTGTAACATGAATGCGAGTGTGGAAGTAAATCGGGGAAAATATTGAAATATAGTCAGAAAGAGACCGGATGATGATAAATCTGATTGTTTGAAATATTATTTTACGACTCCATGGTGTAATCAGAGTTGAAAGTAGAGTTGAAATACGGCCAAGTTCGAGTTTATTTGGACTTTAGATTTTGAAACTCAACTTGATTTTAAACTTCAAAACTCAATTTCAATTCAATCGAATTTGTTTTTAGGAAGTCAAGCTTGAGTTTGATTAAATAATTGTGAATCAAGATTGATTTGGTTCGACTATTTATGTACAAATATTAAAAATCTAATTTTAGCATGAAAGTAAAAATATTGTTATAAATATAATTATAAAAGATAAAAAGTAAATTATTTAAAATTTGATTAGAGTTTTAAGTATGTTGAATTGAGTATTTTAATATTCAAACTTGATTTGGTATTTTATTTTTAATGTAAAATTTGAAAAATATTAGATGACAAGTATTAATTAATTTATTTTAAAATACTTCTAAAAAAATTATTTTTTACATCAACTAATTTATTGTTTAAAAGTACTAGCTAATCAAATTCATATTTTGAAGTTATATTAGAACAAATTTGTTATTATTATAAATTTTTGTCCAATTGAAGATTAAATATTTAATTTTTGTTCAAAGCGCAACTCTAATATTTCCTATTTGATAGCTGTTTCTTGTAATTTGTAACTAGTAGTTATTGATTGTTGGATGGTAGCTAATACTTTATAGACCATATGTGTTTGATGATATTTGATTAGTTGTTGTTGTTTATATATAATAATTTTTTATTTATTTATTAGATTAGATTATAAATATATTGTATTATATATATTTAATAAAAATATTAATAATTACTTTTTTTATAAAAAGCAACATTTAATTTAAATATTTTTACATATTTTTAATAAGTTTATGATTTATTTTTTAAAAATATTAAATTATAATTGCTTTAACATAAATAATATATAATTTATAAATAATTAGAATATTTAAAAATAATTTAAATAATTTTATATATTAGAAAAACCATATATTTTAATAAAAATAATTTTATGTAAATAATTAAAAATATTGAATCATCCGTCCAAAAAAAATTCTTAAAAAAATTCTCATCAAATGTTATAATGGAGTTTTTGGAAAATAAAAGCTAAAAGTTCTGCGGGGAAGTCGAACCAAACTCCTCTAAAGCTGCATTGCAAACCCTGAAAAGCTGCAGATGGTGATAACAGGAAAAACCTGATGCGAATCTCTGCGCGAATCCATTTCTACTGACTGAAGAAACAGAATATTTTTGGTTAGTAGCTAATGATGTTAGGTTTTTCATGTTCAAGATTAGCGTTGAGAAAAACTAGTAATACCATTCCACTTTTAATCTCAAATGTTCAACTGGGTATTCTCCATTTTCAATCATTACTATCACTTACATCTTTGTCATCACAAAATTTGAATGGCAAGTCATTTACAGTGTCATATCTGATAAATTCATGTGGTTTGACCCCACATTCTGCCGACTCTGTTTTCAAGAAAGTTAGGTTTGAATCCCCTGAAAAACCAGATACAGTGCTTGCCTTTCTCAAGAATCATGGATTCACCAGCACCCATATCTCTAAAATTGTTAGGCAACGCCCAAAAGTTCTTTTAGCTCACCCAGAAACCTTACTTTTGCCCAATATTGAGTTCTTACGTTCTGTAGGAGTTTCAAGTTCTGATCTTTCCTTAATTGTTTCGAGGAACCCGGAAATTTTGTTTCGAAGCTTAGATAAATACCTTGTCCCGCGTTATGAGATTCTCAAAAGTGTGCTAGTTTGTAATGAGAAAGTGATTAAGTCTTTGAAGCACATGTCAGTGTTATCTATGAAGTTGTTGCTCAAGAATTTTGATGTTAATTTGTCACTTTTAAGACAGATTGGAGTATCTCAATCTTCTATTGATGTGTTGGTTATGAATTATCCCTTTGTTATGTGCGTGAAAGCGGATAAGTTTGGTGATTTGGTTCAGAAGGTTATGGATATGAGATTTGAATCTTCAAAGGTTACATTTGTTAGGGCACTCCATGTGTTCTTTCAAATGACCGACGAATTATGGGTGCGTAGGATGGAGGTTTATAAGAAGTGGGGTTTCTCCGAAGATGAGATTTTTTCGATGTTTAGAAAGAATCCCACTTTTATGATTAGGTCGGGTGAGAAAGTAATAAGCATATTGAATTTTCTTGTTTGCCGGATGGGTTGGCAGATTGCTGATGTTGTAAGTGTTCCGGTTGTTCTTAGTTGTAGTTTGGAGGGGAGGATTATTCCTAGATGTTTTGTTGCTAGGGTCCTGCTTTTAAAGGGTTTGATTAGTAAGGCAGATGTTAGTTTATTCTCATTGTTGATGCCTTCTGATGAGCACTTCTTGGAATGGTTTGTGATCAAGCATCAAGAACATGTGCCTCAACTATCAGATCTCTTTCATGCAAAAATTGGTCTTGAAGAACTAGGATTTGGCTTTGATGAGAAACTTGGGATTATGAGTCGTGAGAGTTTATAGTTGGTAATGCTTTTAGTCGGTGCTCTTAATTTTTTGGATTGAAGTCATAGAACTTGAATGAGCAACTCTCTTGAGTAAAATGAATTTGTTTTCTTGATTGCAGGATGGGGTGGCAGATTGCTGATGCTGTTAGTGTTGCGGCTATTTTTAGGGGTAGTTTGGAGAAAAGGATTATACCTAGATGCTCAGTTGTAAGAAATTTTGCAGCTAAAAGGTCTGTTTAACGCATTTGTCGGAGTTGATACCTTCGACGAGCTCTTCTTGAATAGGTTCATGATCAAGTATCAGGAAGAGGTGCCTCAATTATTAGATCACTTTCATAAAGTTAGTCTTGAAGAATTAGGCTTTGGCTTTGATGAGAAATTTGGGTTCTGGGCCATGAGGATTTTGTTGATGATTCTTCCGTATCCTAATGGATACATTGGTTTCTTCTGTTCTCTAACAGAACGAAAGACCAAGACTGCTCAACCAAGCAAAGCTGAGAATAAGTTTGATGACGAGGACGTCTCCGATGACGATAAAGATGATTCTGATGACGAGGATGAACCCGGAAAGGTATATTTCTACGAACTAGAGTAGTTGATTTTATTGCTCCTTCTGTTACCATCACATTAAAATCGGCAAGGACATAAGCAGTGATTTCTTCCATGATTCATATAGCCATTCCTTTTGTGTTATTATCTGGAAACTTTCAATTATAAACTGATTCCCAACGTAAATTTTATTGATGTTAGATCCTTAAGTTGAGCCTATGAGCATGTGTAGTACGGAAACGGATTTAAATCGGGCTCGGCTTATCGAACCTGCCCATGCCGATCCATGATGAGGGCTACCGTGACACTTCGCTAGGGATATGGAAAAAGACTATCCCCAGTTAGCTATGGTTGTTATCTCCAGTTCGCTATACTTTGTTAGATGTTTTGTTGGGTTGATGAGA
This sequence comes from Mercurialis annua, assembly GCF_937616625.2. NCBI lineage: Eukaryota > Viridiplantae > Streptophyta > Magnoliopsida > Malpighiales > Euphorbiaceae > Mercurialis > Mercurialis annua. Next base: position 46,412,991 of record NC_065570.1, on the reverse strand, counting down.
CGATGAGTTTGAATGTATTTGTTAATGTCTAAACATTATCCCATTGCTCTCGTCTCTCATTTCATTATAACTCATTAGTCCTATCATTACATTTGTTCTCTGTTGTTTGCTTCTCATACTTTATGCAGAGCAGATGGCCAGGAGGAACTTCCTGTCCCGGAAGGGAGGAAAAGCTTCTGCAAAATGACATGTCTAAAATCCGAAAGTACTGCAGAAAGTTATTTTAGCTGCGTAAATGATTTAATTTTTGATTTTCTAAATTACTCATGAATGTAACCGTTTCGAATGCCATTTGATAAAATTTGATGAATTCAACAAATTCATCCCAACATTGTTAAATAGTTAATGAATGTAGATATTCAGTTAAATAAAAAATTAGTTTAAAAAGAAAGAAACCAAAAATATTATAAATGAAGGCTATTGTAATGTATTAGAGAAAAATGGGGTTTTCCCCATTTTTCCCCCAATAAATAGTTAAATCTTAAAAGATGATAATTAAATATTGTAAAACTATAATTAACCGAGTTAGAATTCAAAGACTTAAAAGAGGTTAATTTAATATAACGACTTCTATACTCTCATCTCATATTATTATAATTTAACTTATTATTTTCGTTCCTAATTGATATACACTTTATGACAAACACAACTAAAATTATCATAAAGTGTATATCAATTAGGAATGAAAATAATAAGTTAAATTATGATAAAATGAGACGAGAATAGAAGTCATCACAAAATTGTTAAACACTAATAATTTTAGACATTCAATTGAATAAAAAATAAATTTAAATAGAAAAAACTCAAAAATACCATAAAGTGTATTTTAGACATTCAATTTTATAAAATATTTTTAAAAATAACGTCTATTTACCATAAATATATAATAAATATATTATAAATACACTATATATACAATATAAAAACAACAACAAAAAAATTAAAAAAAAAAACTAGAAAGGGTTTTTTTAAAATTAAAAGGAAAATTTGATAAATAAAAAGGATACGAAATATAATTAGTTAGAAAAGATAGATACTGCTATAATTACTTTTTAAAAAATGGGATATTTTTGAAAATTATCCTTAAAATAAAGGAAGTTGAAGAAAATAAATACAAGTGAAAAATGCAGAAAACATTTTCGGACAGAATAATTTATAAATACCTTAAAACAAAACGGCGCATTTTGATAGTCAGCTAAGCAATAGCAAGTGGCGGGCAACAAAAACGGAGGGTTTTATTTTTATCACAAATTGAATGCAATTCAAAGTCCCTCTCTACAGTTTTGTCTTCTGTTAAAGCCAAAATCCCAGCGTCTGTGCCTCCCTTTATCGGTCAGTTTTTCTCTTCTCAAGAACAACTCGTCAATTTTACGCACAACTCCATTCATTATGCTTGGTTTTTGTTGCTCAAGATTAGTTGAAACTAGATTTAATTGTCTCTTGGTCTTCAATTCTCAATTGGGTATCTCTCGTTTGTTAATTAGATGCTTCTCAACTAAACAAAATGTGATTACAAATAAGCAATCTTTTACAGTTTCTTATCTTATCCACACATTTGGGTTCCCTTCAAACACTGCTCAACTCATCTCTAAGAGGGTAGCTTTTGAAACCCCTGAAAAACCAGATGCCATGCTCAACATTTTCAAAGACCAAGAACTCACCGATTTTACGATTTCCCGAATTGTTAGATACCGTCCCCAAGTGTTATTAGCAGAACCATACAAGTCAATTTTGCCAAAGATCGAATTTTTACGCTCTATTGGTGCTTCGAGTTCCGACCTTTCGGTTATTTTGGGGAAGGATCCCGCTATCTTGAACCGGAGCTTGGAAAAATCCCTAGTCCCGTTTTATCATTTACTGAAAAATGCGGGGATCTCTGATGATAATGTAGTTACGGCTTTGAAAAGATCGAACTTTAGATCTATGATCTCGTTTCATGAGAATTTAGGTGTTAATTTGTCACTCTTAGCGCAGATTGGAATCCCGCAGTCTTCTATATCGTTTTGTGTCACGCATTATCTCGCAGTTTTGTGCATGAATGCTGATAAGTTTGCTGCATTGGTTAAGAAAGTTACGGATGTTGGTGTTGACCCCTCGAAACTTGCATTTGTCGTTGCACTCAATGTGTTTAAGAATCTGTCGGATGAATCGTGGGAACGCAAGATGGAAGTTTTTAGGAGGTGGGGTTTGTCGGAAGATGAGATTTGGTTAATGTTTAGAAAGCATCCTTGGTGTATGAGTAAGTCGGAGAAGAGTATAATGAGTAAAATGAGTTTTCTTGTTATCAAAATGGGTCGGCAGCCTGCTGAGGTTGCGAGAGTTCCGGTTGTTCTTTGTTGTAGTTTGGAGAAAAGGATAGTACCGAGATGTTTTGTTTCTCGAGTTTTGCTCTTAAAGGGCTTGATAAATGCAGAAATCCCGTTATCCTCTTTGTTGATACCTTCTGAAGAGCTCTTCTTGGAGAAGTTTATTATCAAGTATCAGGAAGAGGTCCCTCAATTGTTAGATTTCTTTCGAGGAAAAGTGAGTTTTACAGAACTAGGAATCGCCTTTGATGAGAAATCTGAGATGCTGAATTTTTGATAACTAACTCTTATTAGTATCCTAGGTTATAATTTTGATGGTATTTATGAAGGAACCCGAAAAAGATGTCTTCATTCCTCAGTAATACAAATTCAGCCAAACTGTTTGTGATCATAAATTTTGATTGATAAGAAAATGCCGGTGGTTCCTTTGTTTCAGTATGGAGACAACTCAGAGGTATAGTAATACATTTGTTTACTAGCGTTCTGTTAATGAAAATGCCTGCAGCGAGTTCTCGCTTCGAAATATCTTATACACGTCTCTAGATGGTTAACAAAGGGTTGGAGGGTTGTATGCTGAATGAAAGACTGGTTTCATTTTCTCATGTTCAACCTTGCCTCCAGTGTTGAAAGTTCACCATTGATGCGTCAAATGATCATTATTAATTTGCTATCAGTTGATTTGATTTGACGATGTAATTTGCTGAAACTCAGTCCTGTCAAGTACTCATCTTCTTTGTTTAGTAAGCAAAAGAGGATAGCTTACTTCATTTGGTTTTGAGGTCAGTAGTAATGGCATTTGATTGCTAACTCTCTGTTACTAAACTGTGTCTAGTGTGTTGAAGTGTTAATTGGATGGTATGTATTGAAGATTTTATTGAAGTGGCATTATTTCCTTGACACTACTGTTCCTATGTCTAACAATTGAGTGCAGGTGAGATATAAATTGGCAGTTGTGTTGCACTTGTTCTTGACAACTCATGTTCTCCGCTCACTGATTGATCCATTCCATCTTCTCAAAGATCAAAATTCTGCAATTCATCACTCTTAGGACAGATTAGTGCTGCGGAAAGTTTGCAAAATGGGTTAAGAAGAAGATCATGGAAATGGTATCTGAGCCTCGATATAGTCATATGTTTTGGGGTGGTCCGTTGTTGTTCAATTGTCGGACAACATCTCGGGAAGATTTATAAGAAGGTATGCTATGTAAAGCATCCTTTGTTTATGACTATGCCGTTGCCGGAGAACAAAATGAGTAAAATTGATTTTATTTGTAGTTTTTTCGTGTATTTTTTATTTTTGGGAAAAACCGACCTCTGATTCGTAGTTGAGCTAGTTGAACGGGACAACCTGGTTTGATTCTTAAAACACTAGTTTTGATCTTGCATGCCTAATTCCTTGTTTTTCTCGGAAAATTACTGAACTTTGTGGCTTTCGCTCATCAGAGTGTAGATTTAATGGTGAATTTTGCACAATCTTGCCATTGTTTGCAACAAAATCAAATTGAACAAGAATATATGTCATGTCAGTGGTTTTAGTTTAGAAAAAATCAATAACATTCAGTACAACCTCTAATAACTTCAGTACTTAGAAATTAGAATGTTAAATCTATTGTTTCTTTCTACCTCTTAAAATACATTAAAAAAATTATTGGGTTAATTACATATAAAATCACCACCTTTACATGAATTTTCAAAAATAACACGACCTTCAAAACGTGTCAATTCAGGGCATCACCTTTCATTTATTATCAAAACCAACATGGGCATGTTTTTAAATAAAATTTTGCTGATTTGGACACCCAATGTCACATGTCATGCCACGCCAGCAAAAACGCCACTAAAAATGTGCCCGTGTTGTTTTTGAAAAGAAATAAAAGATGGTGCCCTGAATTGCCACGTTTTAAAGATCCTGTTATTTTTGCAATTTTATATAAAGGTGGCGATTTTATGTGTAATTCACCCAAAATTATTTAACATTCTTATGAAAAAACCTCAATTCATACTGGAAAGTGTTTCAAAAAAAATCTAAATTAGTTGGATCGAGTTCAAATTCAAACTATTCGCATTAACTATGAAAATACTCTTTTCAATAAGTTCACGAGTCTGATTTGATTAATTTATTTTTTAACCTTGTATAATTATTCATATTTATAACAATGCTTTTATTTCTATATAATTTTTTTTTATACGGATAATCATGTGAATTGAGTTAAATTTGATTCTCAATTACTCTACTTGAGTTGAGGATAATTTTTTAAAGAGAAAATTACATGAAATCCCTCAAAATTTCAATTGTTTACGTTAATGACTCAGGTTTTTATTTTTTGCAAAAATCTCTGAAATTTTAAAAATACTTTCCATGCCTACCTTTTTATAATAACTTTTCCTATTTTATCCCTATGATGTATTTTACCTATTGTGTTTTTATACTCAATAATTTCCCTCATTTTCCATAAACCGGACCATTGGTCGGATTATTATTGATTGGACCACCCGGTCAATGGTGGTCAACGGGCGCGAGTCAACGGGGTAAACGGTCGGTAACCAGCTGGTCGGACCACCAATGGGCGGACCAATATTGGTTAGATAATTAAAAATTAAATAAAACACCATTTATAATTTTGGAGATTTAAATCGTTGCCCTCTTGAAAGAAAAACATTGTACTTTGCCATAAAGGCAAAGACTCATTATTGTTAATGTTTACTCTATAATATATATATATATATATATATATATATATATAGCTGATTATAAATTTAAATTAATTTATTAAAATGAAATTAGTTTTATAGTGAAAATTAAATATAATCTAAATATCAACTTAAATTAATTTACCATAAAATTAGTCTAATTCAATTTATTTATTAAAAATTTACAAAATAAAAATATACATATATTTATATTTCACTCTTTATTAATACATGAGTAAGACTAATAAGATTTTTCACTTGTTAAAATTAAAAAATATATTTCAATTGTTAAAATTAATAAATATAGTGGTTTGGTGGTCGGACCCGAGGTGTTCATCGTTGGATACGTGGTAGTGGGACCCACCGTGGTGTGCGTAAACTCGATATAAACTTAATGTCTACTTTATTATTTATACTATTAAAAATAGTTTATAAAATGACACATAAATTAATAGTAATTTGAAAGTAAATGTGAACTCAACGTACACTTAATGTGAACTCAATATAAATTCAATGTCAACTTAATATCAGCTTAATGTAAATTTAATATCAACTCAACATCGACTCAATGTCAACTCAATGTAAATCTAATGTCAACTCAATGTAAACTTAATGTCAACTCAATGTAAAACTAATGTCAACTCAATGTAAACTAAATGACAATATGAAGTGATTTTTTTAATAAATAATTACTATTTTAGAAATTAATTTAATACAAATACAATATACACTTAATATCAACTCAATATAAATTTAATACCAACTCAACGTTGACTCAATGTCAATATAAACTTAATGTCAACTCAATGTAAATTTGATGTAAACTACATGTCAATCAAAATTAATTTTTTTAGTAAATCATTATAATTTTAAAAATTAACTTAATATCAACTTAACGTCGACTTAGTATCAACTCAACGTCAACTCAATACAAACCTGATGTCAACTCAATGTAAACATAATGTCAATGCAAACCTAATGTCAATTCAATGTAAACCTAATGTCAACTCAATGTAAACTCAATGTCAATCCGAAGTAATTTTTTAATAAATTATTTTAATTTTAAAATATAAATTAATATTAACTCAATGTAAACTTAATAACTTAACGTTGACTCAACGCCAACTCAATATGAATCTAATGTCGACTCAATGTCAACTCAATATAAATTACAGGATATTGAACTCCCTGGGTAATTAACTTTGCTTAGATTACAGAAAGGTCACTGAACGGGCTTTTATTACAAAAGTGTCACTGAAGTTAATAATTTGTTACAACGAGATATCACTTGTACGAAACCCACTGTTTTTGATGACATGTCTTGCCGAATTGTCCACATCATACATGTCTCATTTGCCACGTCAGACGAGATTCAATTAATAAAAGCTTAAAAATCATATTAACTCATAAATAAAAATATAGGAAGCTAACTATATATTTTTCAGGGTTCTTAAACATAAATAACAATTAAATCTGATCAACCCTAAATTATCATCTTCCTCATTTTTCTTTGCCGCCGCTTCTCCTTCTCCATTCCCCGCCACCGTCTGCCATCACCTCCATGTGCAGCAACTCCATTCTTCTTCATTTCTTCAACTATTTGAGACTATCTATAGCTTTTGATAGGATTCAGTGACAAATCAACGAACGACCACCTGCCGCTGCCGCCTGCAAACCCCTACTTGCCGTCTCGAGATCAACAAACGGAGAGCGAGCTTCTGAATATGAGAATAACGAGAGAGCTTCTGGAACGACGAGCGACTTTCAGTGACAGTGGATTGAATGTTAATTGTTTTTTTTCATTTTGTTGATTTTATATGGCTTAATTTGAAATGGGTTTTAAAAGTTTTTTATGTTTATTCTTTTAACCCATGAATTAAATTGATTTACCCAGATTTCAATTATTTTCTCCTTGCTTAACTCTATTTATTGCCAAAAATTGATTTATCCAGATTCCAATTATTTGCTCCCAAACCCCATAACTTCTCTAAATTTTAGCTCTGAATATTTGATTTTGTTTGGTGGAGGCAATGTTATTGTTGGGCGCAGTGGTAATGCTACCGTATCAGTGTATGCAGGGCCGGCCTTAGACGAGATGAGGCCCTTATCAAGATATCTACTTTCATCAAAGTATTTATAAAAAAATTTATTTTGTTTTGTAATAAAAATACGTTCATTTTTCACTTTTTATTTTTATAAAATACGTTTTTAATATGTCATTGGCAAATTTTTAAAAGTACATTTTAAAAGAGTAGAGAAAACTTTTTTTTATAAAGAATTAAAATAAAGCATATACATATATGTTTTTTTATTAAATATAAATAAATATAAATTAAGCCCTAGACGACAAAAATATATAAATTAAATATTATTTTAGTTGGTATTGGCCAAAACTCTACGTATTATTAAGGGGTTTATTTAATTTTTTAAAATTAAACTTATAACTCTACTATTAGGCTCGATAAATATATATATTAAAATGTTTAGTATATATATTTTTAATGGACCTAAGATAAATGTGGGACCCTTTAAAATTTAAAACTTTAATTATTAAAGTATATAATTACTTTTTAATATATTTTATTTAATACATATTACTAAATTTTCAATAACTATATATTTTTAATAATTTTAAATACATATTTTAAAAGATTTAATATTTTTTTAAGGACCCCATATATATATGGGCCCCTTCAAAATTGGAGGCCCTAGGCATAGGCCTTAGTGGCCTATGCCTAAGACCGGGCCTGAGTGTATGATCTTATATCTTTGTTTGGTCGAGTTTTGTAAGTATAGAGGAAGAAGATGGTAAAAGTAAAGAGTCCAAAATGATCCTTAAATTTTTATAAAACTTATATTTAATTAGACACTTATTGACTGACGAGGCAAATGAGACATGTATGATGTGGAAAAATCCGGCAAGACATGTCACCAAAAACGGTGAGTTTTGTGCGGGTGACATCCCGTTGTAACAAATTTTTAACTTCAGTGACACTTTTGCAACAAAAGTCCGTTCAGTGACCTTTCTGTAATCTGAGCAAAGTTTAGTGATTCAGGGAGTTTAATATCCCTAAATTACAGTTAATAATCGCCCATAGCCTCTGACTTTTAGGGCTACGGGCGCTAAACCCCCTAATGTTTAAAAACGGGCGTTAAACCCCCTGATTTTTGTGGCGGCGCTCACAAAACCCTCTGAGACCAAAAATCGCCGATTTTTGTTAAAAAAGGGTGACGTGGCAGTGATTTTCAAATGTCAGACCCAACAAATTCTGACTCCATGTCAGGTGACACCTCACCAAAAATACCAAAAATTCTAAAATACCCCCAATAATACAATTAAAAAAATTAAAAATTAAAACAACTCAACCATTCAAATCAAACCCAACTAAACTTAACCAAACCACTTTACCCCTACCCTAACCGCCAGCCACCTGCCTCCGGCCACCGCCGCCGCTCCCACGGCCGGAATATTCTCCGGCCGGCCGCTTCTTAAGAACAGACCACCGGGGTCTGTTCTTTGATGAAGAACAGATTGTGGATCTGTTCTTCATCAAGGAACAGACCCATTGGGTTTATTCTTGAGTGAAGAACAGTACCCAATTGAACAAGCATACAAACAGGTAAATCATACCAAACTCAGTGTAGGTTGTTAATGTCCCATATTGATATCTTCTATGTGAATACGTCATATTTCAAACAAACATGTCTTACTGTATAAAAATATTTATTAAAGTTTAACAAAAATACATTTGCATGAAGTCTGTATGAAGTCAGCAAACACTCTAAAGTCTCTATATGAGAATCAAAATTCAAAAACAAGAACAAAATTGAGAATGAATGTTTCCCTTTATCCCAATTTATTGAATACATAACAAATGAAAACAATTACAACATAAAGCAGGACAGTTGCATGTAATTGCTGGTCTAATTTTCTTTAACCAAATCTCACCAATTATTGTATTCTGGAGATTCAATATTTCAATATAACTGAACTACATGCTACTGCACCAGAAACCCAGCTCATTCAAATGAAGTTAGATGTAACAGTTTGAGTAAAACTGAACGAAGTGATAAACTTGTACTTATCCTTCCATTCCACTTGAAGGATTTAATAATTTACGTTGGTGGCCGGAAAAAAAATATTCCAGCCATGGGGGCGGCCGGCGGTTAAGGTAGGGGGTGAAGTGGTTTTTTTAAGTTTATTTGGGTTTGATTTGAATGGTTGGGTTGAATTAATTTTTAATTTTTTTTAATTGTTTATTAAGGGTATTTTAGGATTTTTGGTGTTTTTGGTGAGGTGTCACCTGACACCTAACTTGGACTGACATGAAGTCAGAATTTGTTAGGTCTGACATTTGAAAATCGCTGCCACGTCACCCTTTTCTAACAAAACTCGGCAATTTTTGGTCTGATGGGGTTTTGTGTGCACCGCCACAAAGAACAGGGGGTTTAGCGCCCGTTTTTAAACATCAGGGGGTTTAGCGCCCGTAGCCCTAAAAGTCAGGGGCCATGGGTGATTATTACCCATAAATTACATGTCAATCCAAAATTTGTTTTTTAGTAAATTATTATCTATACTATATATAAAAGTACGGATGGGGAGGGGGACAGACAAATTTACTGAATAATCCTTTTCAGTTTGTTACTAAATAAAGGTTTTATAGTCATTAATTAATTAATCACTATTATAATTAAAGTCCTAATTAGAATAGGTAGCTAAATTATCTCTAATTTTGTTTTTAGTATGTAAAAAATAACGAAATTGTCTCCAAATTAATAGGAATACCTATCTTTTAGTTTGATTGACCTACAAAATTAAAACACTGTATTTGGTCAATATATTATTATTTAAATTTCAATCTTATTATTTTTAAAGATATTATTAATAAAATTAAGTTAATTATTTAATTATGGTTAGATTCAGTATGGAAAAAAATTTAATAACCGAATATATTATATTTACTTTTACAAATATTCTTAACTAATTTTTTTTGGTAGAGAAAATATTAAACTATTAATCTACTATAGTATAGATTAATTATAAATTAAAAACTAACGTAGATAATTTCTTCTAAACTACTGAAACTATAATATAGAGTAATTGTAAATTATGTTTTTTACGTTTTTTTTTTAAGAAATGTTTTTTACGTTTTTTAATGCAAACCTCATGCCAACAATTTTGTTCTCCGATTTTTGCTGAATGAGTAAAAACGTATGTTCAACGGAATGAAGCAATACCAAGTCTAATTCTTTGTTTCAAATTTAGAGGACTCTATGCACGTATCTTTGGTAACAAATTGATACTTTTGCAAACCATAAAGATCAAATTATTCTAAAAATAAAACTATGAATATCTTTTTCTGCTTATTATTAATGGCACATCTTAACCATGTATGTATAACTTAGAATATCGTTTTTTCCTTATTAATGAAAAAAGTGTTGCTCAAATTTAGAGGTTCATGCATGTGATTCATCAAAAATTAATATCTTTAGCTAATGATTTAAATTGTATATAAATTAATTTAATTTAGCTAATACTAATTTAAAAAATTTATAGTCACGATTAGTTAAAGATAGAATTAAAATAAAATTATTTTAATATTAAAGTTAGAGTCCTATTTAATAAGGAATGGAGATATATTTTAAAAAAAAGCAGTAAATTAAATATTGAACAAAAAAAAGTTATAAATACGTTGGTATAATCGTAAAGATATTTTCTAATTTAAAAAATCTAATCAATTTAATATTAATTATACACAAAATACATTGGTACATTTATAAAAACTATAAATAAATGTTATTAACATCAATCAATTTTTAAAATTAATAAATTAAAATTTAATTTATTTATAATAAAAACACTAACACTCTTCCTGGTATCCTCATGAGGAAGAGGTACCGTCTGTATTAGAGGCTACATTAACCGAAGGCGATTTTTAATAGCGAAATCCTCCGATTTTTAAAGAACATGTATTTGATATTGATTATAAATAAAATATATTGATATTATTAATAATAAATTTAATTAATATATAAATTGACGAGTCATATTACAGGCCACGTGCGTAGCACGTAATGCGAAACTAGTAATTTTAAAATTATACTTAATATTAATTAAATTAACTTATATAATCTATTTTGAGTTTATATAGAGTTAATTGTGTTTTCAATACATTTATTTTGACTTAGTTTACTTTAAGTTAATATTTAATTTACACTACTATTAATTTAATTAGAATAAATTAATTTAAATTTTTACAAGCGTAATATCTTATTAGCGTTTTATAATATATATATATTAAACAGTAAATAAAGATAACAAGCATGTCCTGTCTTGATGATTAGGCACATAAATAAAGTGAGAGATTAAGGCTTCAATCCCACTTAGGGGTGTTAATGAACCGAGCCGAGCCGAACTTTGATATGTTCATGTTCGGCTCATTTAGCGAAAAAGGTGTTCATGTTCGGTTCATGTTCGGTTCATGTTCGGTTCATGTTCAGACGAGCTTTGAACGGAGTGTTCATGTTCGGTTCATTTAGATTTTATCACTACTAGAAAACAGGTGTTTAGCGACGGAAATATCCGTCGCTAAACACCTGAGATCCGTCGCTAATTGTAATTAGCGACGGATTACCGACGGACTCCGTCCGTCGGTAGATTTTGGGTCGCTAATTGTAATAGCGACCCAAAACACTGTCTGTCGCCAACTTATCGACCGAATATTCCGTCGGTAAGTTGGAGGAAAAAGGTCGGTAAATTGGTCGGCCAGCCGACCAATTTTCCGACGGAATTACCGACGGACTTTCCGTCGCCAAGTTAGCGACGGAAAGTCCGTCGGTAATTCCGTCGCTGTTTCTTGCAATTGGCGACGGAAAATTCCGTCGCCAATTGCAAAAAACAGTCGTGTCATGTTAATTTAGCGACGGAAAATCCGTCGCTGAAGTTAAAACAAGTAGTCGCTAAATTACCTATTTTTTGCAAAATTTTATTTTTTTACGGCTTATTTTCATATTTTTTCTGTTATTCGTTAGACCTGTTAAATATACCATTCACATACATAAGAAACAATAAATATATATAACCAAATCCGTAATATATATATATAAACGTCAAAAAGCATACAAAAAACATTAATATTGAAGTATACGAACAAAAAACATAAATATGTCCAAGTGTATCACAAGCCTACTCTAAACTGGTGGTGTCATCAGCAGGAGGGGGTGGGGGTGGTGGGAACTGCGGGCGTAACTCGGGTGGGAGTGTAGTCATCAGCCGTGCAAGCTCAGTACGGATCCGCTCGTCGAAACCCGCCTCCACAGTACGGATCCGCTGCTCGACCCGCTCTTCGAAACCCGCCTCCACAGTACGAATCCGCTGCTCGAGCCGCTCCTCAACCTCCCTAGCAATACGCTGCTCTATGTCCTCAGTACTAACGTTGTCACGACCCGATTTCCGCCTCGAAACTCGAGCCGAGACCGGCGCTAGGGAATGGGAATGGTTGTTCCGAAACCCGTAGCAAGCCTAAAACCTCTATAAATTTTTCGCCTCTTAAATATAAATATATATCGTACATCGCGTACGACCCGTTTTCAGAAAACACCGTTAAAACATTTTTCCGTTTAACGTGGAAAACACATTCTGAAAATATTCATATAGGCGATATCGCGCTTTCAGAAATGCTGGTTGAATAACCCTAGTTATTCTGACCCACGCGCATTTCTGAAAACCGGTGCGGTGGTACAGGGACTTAGCTCACGTGCCTTGCCTCGCAGGCAGCCCTGTCTCAAACCGCGCACCCGAACAATATGTTTAATAAAATATATCGAACACTTTCCTTTTCAAAGCGTTATATCAAACATATAAAAAAAACATGCACAGCAGACACACAACGTAAGGCCAGCTAAAACTACACACAGTGTCTTTGCAGACCAAAGACACGAAGCTTGGCCACCCGTAGGGGACACCATAAAACACCATATGCCTATTGAGTAGCCACTTATTAGAGCTAGACAAAGTCAGGTTCCTATCAGAGTATATAGACAGAGGAACCATGACGTGGCCACAGGCATATCAAACATATATACACTATTGCAGCATCTAAGAGTTTAAAGTGTTATTTACATAACAACAAGATAAGCTTCCCTGATGGAAAAGGGTGGAAGCTCGACCAGACCCGGTAGCTAGGTACCTGAAAATGATAAACAACAACGGGGTCAGAAATATAAATATTTCTGAGTGAGTAGATAGGTTTACAGTTAAATACCAAAATCGCGTATAGACAAAATGTCGGTATATAAAAATATTACCAGTCCTCGATCCAAATGAAACCCTAATCCTGATTACGTTATAATGCTATCATATATATAATGCATATGCACAACTCTTGTTTAATACAGGATGTGCTGTATACATATGTATCACAGCCATCTTGACTCTGTATAGGGTTGCTGGGCCGGAACTTAAATCACTGCCACCTCAGGACTACCCATTAGGTTTAAGCCGCTTTATAAGCATCTGGCTTAAAACCTAATCTCAGTATGTATGCTTATAATATTTACCTCTCATCTAGTTCATTAACACCGATGATCACACAGTCCTATTGTTGCCCAATAGATAGCTCGTTTCAGTGGATCTTCCTTGGCTAAGTTTCATACTTAGTGCGATTTATGGATTTAAAAACAATTGAATACTAATATTCAAAAGTAAACAAATGAACTCACAAACACCGCTAGGTCTGGAACTTAATCCTGTGGTTGTGGTCAGACTGCTAGCTAGCTGGTCGGACTAAACACACAAAGCAAACAGGATAAAACACATCAATATATGTTTCCTATAAAATTTCTAGGTCCTTAAACCCAGATCTAGGTCAAACATATAATCATATAAACACGTAACACTTATGGTCTGTTTTTAAAACCATATTATAAATTCTCGTTTTGAGAAAACGTTCTAACTTCACTCTAGAAGTTATTTTAGGTATCACAATACCTAAAGAAAACCATTTTTAGTATAGACCTAATTGTTAAAACAATTCTCGGTCATATACTAAGTATTTAGCAAAACCAATTGCTAAATCTTTAAAACCGTTTAAACGTTGACTTTAACTCTTTTAAAGTCCATTATAAACGTTTAACTTTACTTTTAAAATCTCCTTTTAAAAGTCTTTAGGTTTAGTATATAAAACCTTTTCAATTTCTTCTAACACAAGTTATCGTTTTAAAACGTTTTCGAATCAACGAAACTATGTCAAGTTCTTAAGGCAAAAAGCCCCAAAAACAAATCCCTATCCGTCAGCGTCTCGGCACGGTGCACGATCGTGCACCTTGGGTGCATGATCGTGCACCCAGGGCAGTGCACGATCGTGCACAATTGGTGCACGTTCGTGCACCCCAGATGGTGCACGTTCGTGCACCCTCTCATGGTGCACGTTCGTGCACCAAATGGTGCACGTTCGTGCACCAAATGGTGCACGTTCGTGCACCAAATGGTGCACGTTCGTGCACCCGAGTGCACAGCCCCGGGAAAGTTGATTTCCCGGGCTTTCCGACGTGCTTTAACTCCATTTTTCCGCCCCTAACACGTATACACATTCCAATCTATCCATATTTACGTTCGAAACGTAAAACTAATACGTTTACGTTCGATTCGATACGGTAACCGTTTATAAACGAATATATATTCGAAATATATCGATATATATCAAAATAAACATTTAATACGGTTATACTACCTCGATTACTTGAGTAATCGTTGAAGAAATGGAGTTAGAATCGAGAAATGGACGAACGGCGCGAAAACCCTAGCTTCGCCGATGTTTCAGAGAGAGCTACTGCTCTTTATTCTTTCAAAAGAAAGAAAATGAAGGCTCTGCCTTCAAATAGGTAACTTAGGTTAATATATATAGTAATGGCTAAAGTGCAGTTTAGTACTAGCTCAATCATGCACTTTAAACCAACTTCTAAACTAGTCGTTCGTAGCCTAAACGGAAACGACTTCCAAATTTCGTGAAAATTTTACCAAAAATCAAATAAAATATAACGAGAATAAAAATATTATTTTTATTCCCATCCGACATATATTTTATTCTTAATAAATCATTTTCGATTTATTAAGCCCGCATTAACTGCGCTTGATAAAATTTCTGCTTCCAAATTTTATCAAATTTTCACGATAACCTTTTTAAAATATTTCGCGAATATTGGCACCAAAAATATTCGCTAGGAACTTATGAATTATTCTGCACCCAATTCATAAATCCATATTCTCTCCGTTAATTATATAACTATTCAAATTTAAATTCTAAAAATTTAAATTTGAAATCCTATAGCCATATTAAAAATTTAGGGACACTTGTAAATTAAATTTATCTTTAAATTTAATTTACCTACTCCCGTCTAATAAAATATTAGACACGTGGCTATATTTTATTCCTTAAATTTCCGGGTTATTACATTCTCTCCCCCTTATATAAATTCGTCCTCGAATTTACATATACTTACTTTTCACTTATAATCCAAACTTTACTCATACTTAATCTCACTTCATGCTTCGGAAAGCATAGCACCATCTTGTCTGGCGTTCTCAATCATATCTCTCTTCCTCGCTGTTGTTCATATCATCTGTTTGAACTTTTGTTCAACAACAGATTATCCACTTTATATACTTCTCTTGATCCTATAACTCGTATAGAATACCTTTACTCCTTAGTTTAGCATCCTGCGATGCATTCCAAGAACTAATCTCTAGTCTCTTTCTTGCTAAGCGATCCAAACAGGTAGGTATAAGTTAATACCATTTAACTTATTCCAGGGTTATCATGAAACTAGGTTACCTTTGCTAGCTTCTGATAACTACACTTTTAATATATCACCTTTGTCGCACATACTCATTTTACTTTATTTTTCTTTAACTTTTCTTTTCAATATTAATTGTTTGTTTATGGCTCATCTTATTATTGAGATGACTTTTAGTATGTTTTATGATTACTGTTTCATAAACTAACCACTCATCTTTTAGTTTCCTTACGTTTCTATACCTTGTATAGAATGTCTTTTTATTTACTCCTCAATCTATAGTAACTTCCTGTTACAGATTGGGTAACTGATCTCCTCTCTTTCCAGAATGTGGTTGCGTAGGTGTAGGTGTGGTTATAATCTAACTATCTCACTATAGAGCACCTTGTAACTTCCTTAATAATCACCGCAAAACTATACTTCCATTACTAGTTTTCGGGATATCCAATGTTAATTAGACTTCTTAACTTCTTCTCCATATACATATCTTCCTTGTTCACAGCTAACAGTTTTCATAACTGTGCTATAGCTGTTACTATCATGTTTAATTAACTGACTATCAACTTTAGCTCCACTTTCAAACCATTTTACATTTAAACAAAATGTTTATTAAATATTTTTCAATTTTAGTCGGCCATGCTTTACGCATTTCTGGCCCGACACTCAAAATACATGTACGCTACATGTATATTCCGTTACCAGTCAGCCTAGACTTCACAGTCATATGGCCCGGTTCTCGGAATTTATCTTCTGAAATTACTGTCTCAACACAGTTTTCAAATTCATTTTGTATACATATATGGAGCTTATGTTGATAATTCCAAGCTAACTAAAGTTTACACTTATTATCGTGATCACTTGCGCTTTTGGCTCACTGCCAAAATTCACGCAAGTTTCACAGCATCACCTCCATCTTCAAGCATCATATACCTCTCCGTTCGTCAATTGCAACGGTTAAAACTTAGATAACCGTCCTGGGATTATCCTATCCCAAAATCAAACCGATCTAACGGTTCGATTACTAATTAATGGGGTTTTACTATATTCTGTTATTATCCAGATAACATCTGAAACTTAATCCTTCAGTTCACTATTTTTATCTCTTTCTCACCTTGATAACATTTCCATCTTATGTTAATCCAAGGTTTATTATACTGTTTAAGTATATTATTTATTCTTTAAATAATTAATAATCATTTATTAATGAATACTTTCTTTGACACGACTTCACAAAGTCTGTCTGTCGTTAACATAATCAACGATTCTCTTTATTCAGATCAGAACTAGTAGTGTAACTACTTGGTTCTGAGTATTATTTTCCTTTTCATCATCTTTCTTTTAACTATTCGTTATTATTTATTAGTTAAGTGCCGAGGTTTACTCCTCTCAGACTTATGAGTTTTGGTTCATCTAACCACTCGTTTGGATTTAAGAGATATGTCTATTACTGACATCTGCTCTGTCTGTAAGACCAATCTCAGATCCATTTTAATTAAACACATGCGTATGACTTTGTTCACCGACAGTTACTTGAAGTCAAACTAACCGAGTTGTGTTTAATTATATCCTACTCTCTCTTATCTTAATCGCAATTATCTTCTATTATTTAGTCTTGAACTTTTATTTATCATAAAAGTCCATCACTAGACTTACCTCTTAGTCTATCTCAGAGTAAGAATGTAAATTCTTTCTTCCTATTCTCCTCAATCCTTAATAATTTCTGATGTTTCGGAATGAAACATTAGAATCCAGATCTTTATTGTTTATTATGAACAATAAAAATCACGACATCTTATCTTCGCTATCTTGTATCCTATCTTGACATTATTACAGAGTTTTCGTTTGAGTATGCTTACATTTTAAAACAAATACAGTTTGTTTTGTAAACAAATTGTTTCTCAACAATTTATTTCACAAAATTTTGTTTTATAAACGAATGGTTTCTCAAACCAATCGTTTCAAACATATGTGCATATACACATATTCACCCACATATATAAATATATGTGTGTACCAGCTGGATTTTTCTTTAAATTCATCTCTTCAAAACTGTGAATCTAACAATTCACATTTTAAAACTTTTGTACAATTGTGGCTCAGGGTGATGACATCTCTCATCCCCAAAGAGTTGCTATACAATCCACTTTCTCTTTGATATACTGATATACATGATGCATGTCCTAACAAAATCATTTTTGTATAGGTATATGGAATTCAAGTATTCCTTTTTCTATAGTGATTGTTGCAATATGCATTCATGATGCATCTGAGCACAATAATACATTTTTTTAAAATAAAACTGCAGTACTCATTCTGTAAGCTTCTTTCAAACTACTTCTCCGTAATATTTCAAGTTTCTTAATCCTAATAATTTATCCTCACTTTAGGATTATTATTGCTTCATATCATTTGGTTGTTTATCAATAATTATTGATTTCTATTTTAAGGATGCACGTTTTTAACATCCCTAACTTGTCAATTCTCATTTCTCATTCATCTTTTAATGTTTACTTGTATGTGTATTTCTTTTTGTTTAAGGATATAATTTATATCTGTAGTTTATGTTTTTCAATTCTAACGCGAATATTGAAAACACATAAACAGACTAACTTAAACATTAAACACATAACTAAACATTACCTGACGATGATCGCGAAGACGGAAACGCCTCACGAATCATCGGGCCTTTACCTCGCCCTCCGCGGAATTTCAGTTTTCCCTTATCCTTTCCCCCTCGCGGAACAAAGTAGGGGTTGTAGTGCCTCGCGGGTCCAGAGTTTCCTACCCTAGGAAATGTAGCAGTAGGTTCTTCAGGTTTGGTGTAATAGTACGGCTGGAGGGGTATGTCATTCCTCCTCAACTTACTTTCTATCTACTTCGCACGCCCAGCCAGATATGCTACAGAATCAGACTTTACCGCCATGAGTTCCTCGAACTCAGGCCCTAAACCTTTGACGTACCTACTTGCAACTTCCTCACCATCACGAACTAACTCAGGTACTTCTTCACATAAACGCATAAACTCAACAGTATATGCCTCCACATTCAAATCTTCCCTAGTATACTTATCCATATAATCCCTCAACCTATCCAAACTTTGGTTTTCTTGCACCTCCCACTCGCTTACGTATTCCCACGACTGATTTGGTGAGTGTCTTATTTGCTGTTGAACCCTCCTTAGATGGTCCACCTCAGCCAAGAACTCTTTTACCTTAAATCCCAGATAAGCTGACGTAGCAGTCGATTCAGACACAGAGCTATGACTATTTCCAGTACTGTTTATGTCTTCATTCAACATTCTCTCTAATTCCTCTACTCCAATAGCATCCTCCCATATGTCCATGTCACATGCTGATGTTGAGTCAACAGCCTCTATGGGAACAGATGTATCAGGTATAACAGGCAAACCTGGTACATTATGTGGATCAGACCCCACATGCGTATGAGCTCTACTAGGCCCAGACATACTGAAACACATGAAATTTTCAGCATAAGTACCGTATGTAATAGTTATAGAAAAATCACATTTTCATATAACAGGTATCAACTATTAAACCTATATAAGCAAAACATATAACAATCACACACAATTCAGAGAAAATCTAACTATTTTCTCGAACAAAAATTCAGAGGAAATCTTCGCTTTGTCCTGTGTTCAAACAGAACCATTCTCCTCAAATACTGGTCATCTGTTCTGACCATTTCGCTCCATGATTGTAACGTGTTTCCAACTTTAGGAACATCTCACATGTTCCATCAGTTGTAACGTATCTCGAACACAAGAACAACTCATGTGTTCCTGATCAAAACATCAATACATACTACACACATGTATAGTTGCTATCTATAGCTGAATGTATTCAATAACTGACAACTGATCAAAACATGACTCGAATCCTATGTTGCTGCAATAGTTCACTAGGAACTCTCATGACTTCTAGTACCTCTACTTAACAAATATCAGCAACAATACTTCAGACATTCAAGTCCTAAAACATTGCTCTGATACCACCTTTGTCACGACCCGATTTCCGCCTCGAAACTCGAGCCGAGACCGGCGCTAGGGAATGGGAATGGTTGTTCCGAAACCCGTAGCAAGCCTAAAACCTCTATAAATTTTTCGCCTCTTAAATATAAATATATATCGTACATCGCGTACGACCCGTTTTCAGAAAACACCGTTAAAACATTTTTCCGTTTAACGTGGAAAACACATTCTGAAAATATTCATATAGGCGATATCGCGCTTTCAGAAATGCTGGTTGAATAACCCTAGTTATTCTGACCCACGCGCATTTCTGAAAACCGGTGCGGTGGTACAGGGACTTAGCTCACGTGCCTTGCCTCGCAGGCAGCCCTGTCTCAAACCGCGCACCCGAACAATATGTTTAATAAAATATATCGAACACTTTCCTTTTCAAAGCGTTATATCAAACATATAAAAAAAACATGCACAGCAGACACACAACGTAAGGCCAGCTAAAACTACACACAGTGTCTTTGCAGACCAAAGACACGAAGCTTGGCCACCCGTAGGGGACACCATAAAACACCATATGCCTATTGAGTAGCCACTTATTAGAGCTAGACAAAGTCAGGTTCCTATCAGAGTATATAGACAGAGGAACCATGACGTGGCCACAGGCATATCAAACATATATACACTATTGCAGCATCTAAGAGTTTAAAGTGTTATTTACATAACAACAAGATAAGCTTCCCTGATGGAAAAGGGTGGAAGCTCGACCAGA
This sequence comes from Mercurialis annua, assembly GCF_937616625.2. Lineage (NCBI taxonomy): Eukaryota > Viridiplantae > Streptophyta > Magnoliopsida > Malpighiales > Euphorbiaceae > Mercurialis > Mercurialis annua. The sequence continues at coordinate 46,392,450 of NC_065570.1, read as the reverse complement.
CCCGGTAGCTAGGTACCTGAAAATGATAAACAACAACGGGGTCAGAAATATAAATATTTCTGAGTGAGTAGATAGGTTTACAGTTAAATACCAAAATCGCGTATAGACAAAATGTCGGTATATAAAAATATTACCAGTCCTCGATCCAAATGAAACCCTAATCCTGATTACGTTATAATGCTATCATATATATAATGCATATGCACAACTCTTGTTTAATACAGGATGTGCTGTATACATATGTATCACAGCCATCTTGACTCTGTATAGGGTTGCTGGGCCGGAACTTAAATCACTGCCACCTCAGGACTACCCATTAGGTTTAAGCCGCTTTATAAGCATCTGGCTTAAAACCTAATCTCAGTATGTATGCTTATAATATTTACCTCTCATCTAGTTCATTAACACCGGTGATCACACAGTCCTATTGTTGCCCAATAGATAGCTCGTTTCAGTGGATCTTCCTTGGCTAAGTTTCATACTTAGTGCGATTTATGGATTTAAAAACAATTGAATACTAATATTCAAAAGTAAACAAATGAACTCACAAACACCGCTAGGTCTGGAACTTAATCCTGTGGTTGTGGTCAGACTGCTAGCTAGCTGGTCGGACTAAACACACAAAGCAAACAGGATAAAACACATCAATATATGTTTCCTATAAAATTTCTAGGTCCTTAAACCCAGATCTAGGTCAAACATATAATCATATAAACACGTAACACTTATGGTCTGTTTTTAAAACCATATTATAAATTCTCGTTTTGAGAAAACGTTCTAACTTCACTCTAGAAGTTATTTTAGGTATCACAATACCTAAAGAAAACCATTTTTAGTATAGACCTAATTGTTAAAACAATTCTCGGTCATATACTAAGTATTTAGCAAAACCAATTGCTAAATCTTTAAAACCGTTTAAACGTTGACTTTAACTCTTTTAAAGTCCATTATAAACGTTTAACTTTACTTTTAAAATCTCCTTTTAAAAGTCTTTAGGTTTAGTATATAAAACCTTTTCAATTTCTTCTAACACAAGTTATCGTTTTAAAACGTTTTCGAATCAACGAAACTATGTCAAGTTCTTAAGGCAAAAAGCCCCAAAAACAAATCCCTATCCGTCAGCGTCTCGGCACGGTGCACGATCGTGCACCTTGGGTGCATGATCGTGCACCCAGGGCAGTGCACGATCGTGCACAATTGGTGCACGTTCGTGCACCCCAGATGGTGCACGTTCGTGCACCTTGGGTGCACGTTCGTGCACCCTCTCATGGTGCACGTTCGTGCACCAAATGGTGCACGTTCGTGCACCCGAGTGCACAGCCCCGGGAAAGTTGATTTCCCGGGCTTTCCGACGTGCTTTAACTCCATTTTTCCGCCCCTAACACGTATACACATTCCAATCTATCCATATTTACGTTCGAAACGTAAAACTAATACGTTTACGTTCGATTCGATACGGTAACCGTTTATAAACGAATATATATTCGAAATATATCGATATATATCAAAATAAACATTTAATACGGTTATACTACCTCGATTACTTGAGTAATCGTTGAAGAAATGGAGTTAGAATCGAGAAATGGACGAACGGCGCGAAAACCCTAGCTTCGCCGATGTTTCAGAGAGAGCTACTGCTCTTTATTCTTTCAAAAGAAAGAAAATGAAGGCTCTGCCTTCAAATAGGTAACTTAGGTTAATATATATAGTAATGGCTAAAGTGCAGTTTAGTACTAGCTCAATCATGCACTTTAAACCAACTTCTAAACTAGTCGTTCGTAGCCTAAACGGAAACGACTTCCAAATTTCGTGAAAATTTTACCAAAAATCAAATAAAATATAACGAGAATAAAAATATTATTTTTATTCCCATCCGACATATATTTTATTCTTAATAAATCATTTTCGATTTATTAAGCCCGCATTAACTGCGCTTGATAAAATTTCTGCTTCCAAATTTTATCAAATTTTCACGATAACCTTTTTAAAATATTTCGCGAATATTGGCACCAAAAATATTCGCTAGGGACTTATGAATTATTCTGCACCCAATTCATAAATCCATATTCTCTCCGTTAATTATATAACTATTCAAATTTAAATTCTAAAAATTTAAATTTGAAATCCTATAGCCATATTAAAAATTTAGGGACACTTGTAAATTAAATTTATCTTTAAATTTAATTTACCTACTCCCGTCTAATAAAATATTAGACACGTGGCTATATTTTATTCCTTAAATTTCCGGGTTATTACAAACGTTCCCCTGCTGGGATGATCCGCCGCGGCGCAATCGGCTAGCGCTGCTCTGGCCGATGTAGGATGCTGAAGCCGATCCAATACCGTAGACTCGCTGCTTCTTGACTGCCTCGAGAGACAAAAACAGCTCGTTCTCGTCGATCGGCTCTGGAGTCGACGAACTCCCTTCTCCAGCTGCCTGAGACTGTGTTGCTGCAGCAAGCTCTGCCTGAAAACGGTCCTGAGATTTAAAAAATACAAATTTATAGATTAGTTAAACCTACATTTCTAACTAAAATTGGGCAGCATTTTGTCTATAATTTGATCATCACCCATTTTTCAGGGACATCCTGCAAAAACTACAGACACTCTGTTCAACTATAAGTAACAGCAATCACAACACCCACAACAAACACGTAAACATCCTATAAACAACGTCTATATAATTAAAGCTATATATATGTCATATTAAACAGTCACTTAAGGTTAAAATAAACTTACATTTTTATCCTTTGATCTCTTGTCAACAAAGACAGTCCGATCTGCTTTGGTCAGGTGCAACCGTACATGCAACTCAGCCAAAGTGGGCTCTCGACCAAGCTCCTCAGTCTATTATATGAAATGAACAAATTAATTAATAGATAAACAAAATATTTAACACGATTATTAATATTAAAAACATACCATAACTGTCTTATGCCTCGTAGCCGATCGCGATCCTGCGGTATGTCGAACAGGTCCGGTGCCAGCTCCGGACGGCTCACTCATCCGATTAGCTCGTGCTATATCGGACTTTTTCTTAGCCTCAGCAGTATCCCAGTCTCGCTTCCATGACGCCCAAGTATCAGCACTAACACTGCCCTCTTTTTTATCCGGCTTCATGTTGTGGAGAGTATCTTTATACCGATTGCCCGCATGTCGGTAGAAGACCCCTCTAATCAGATCCTCAGGGTAGGTCGGGTCCCAGCAAAAACCCTTCTGCAAACCATTAAAAAATAAATATAATTAGAAATCAAAAAGAAAGTTAAACATATATTTAAAATTTTAAATATTTAACAACCTTGAACTCCTCGAAGTAGAAGCCCTTATGCTCTGCTGTAATCTTCGTCCACGAGGAACCCTCAGCAAACCATCTACATCGGAAAATGGGCAAGATCGCCCTAGATGCTGTTCCGCTGTCGTTCCTGCTATCCAGTAATTTTTCTCTGCACATTACAAAAACACTTAGTTTTCACATTTTTTAAATAAAATTATTTTTAAAAAAAAAGTTGTCAATCATACCTTGCAGCATCTGGTGTAACTCTAACCCTCCCAGTCTCGTCCGTCGCTGGTGGCTGGCCCTGTGGTTGCGGCTGTCTCGCCGCTCTCCGCGGCGCAGGTCTAGCAGCTAGCACCTGCTGCTCAGCCCCGGGATCCGAGTCCTCAGGGGCATCCTGCTCTGGGTCGCCGCGTCCACGTCCGCGTCCCTGAACTGTATCCCTACCGCGGCCTCGGCCGGCAGAAGAACCACCTGAACCTCTCATATCTGCAAAAAAGATTACAAAAAAATATTCGACAAGAAAAAAATAAACACAACTATTATAAAAACCATAACACATAATTTATTAACAAAATAAAGTTACCACATCAACAAATGTAAATAAAAGTCAAAATTCTACATAAATGACACTTAAACGAATCATGCAATTTCTATATTATCTGCCGCTCCAATGTCTTCATCGTCTGATGAAGATGGTGGATAATCATCTTCCGTCTCTACTAATGGAGGGTTGTGTAATGCAGCCTCGTCCGCCTCGCCATTCGGATCAACTAAATTTGTCGGTTCTTCATTTGTTATGACATCGAGCAGATGATCTGCACTATCATCTTGGAAAGCTGGAACAGTTGTTTCAGGCATGTCTATCTCAGAGCGAGCTTTTATCTTGCATACTGCCCACCAGTCTTTTTTGTCTCGCCTTTTGCTAGGATAAGGTAAGTAATGTACTTGATCGGACTGTTCAGCTAAAATGAAGGGTTCATATTTGTTGTACCTCTTTCAGTGATTAACATCCACTATGTTATACCGAGGATGGGCTAACATACCAACTTTTTTTGTAGGATCAAACCAATTACATTTAAATAAGACCGTCCTTTTTATCGGTAGAGCTGGATACGCTAACTCGATAATGTCAGTCAACACTCCATAAAAGTCGCTTTCAGCCGGGCCGTAGAGTGATCCTTTTACACAAACTCCGCTATTCATTGTAACCCGATCCTCCCCATATTCTTCAGTATTGAATTTAAACCCGTTCACACAATACCCCTTGAATGTTTTGACCGATCTAAGCGGTCCTTCTGCAAGACTTAGAATATAGGAATTGGTACAGACAGTTTGGTCTTTCACCTGTAGCACAATTATTTATACGGATCAACACGATAATATATACAACTACGACGATAAAACAACATAAATACTTACATATTGCTCGAACCAAAAGGCGAATTCACTCTCCAACTTGACTACAACTTCGGTCTGTGTGATTTCGGGGTTGATTTCATACAACTCGCCTTCAAAAACTCTATTTACAAGAATACGAGCGAATTAAGACAAATTGTATAAAATTCTTCAATATTGAACTTAAATGTGGATATGAAGACATACTCTCTGAAAGGTTCGATTTCAGTGCAATTCAGAAGGATATAGCTTCGGGCAGCATTATATTCAGCATCATCCAGATATCTGTTCCGAGAAGCACCTATAGGTCGCCCTTTCGGTTTGAAAATGGATAATCTGTCGACATCATCATCAACGTCCATTTCGCAAACTTCATTTCTTTGCATCCGACATGGTAGCATCGGATCACCATCCTTGAAATAGAAAGATGCAAATTTCGCTGTTTCCTCTAATAAATATCCGCTGCTGATGCTTCCTTCCACTCTGCCTTTATTCGAGACCTTATTTTTGAGTTTTCTCAGGTATCTGCATAATCAAATAATTAGTTCATGCATGTACATACCACTCGATCGATGAAATAGAACTGTAGATGTAGTACCTTTCAAACGGATACATCCAACGATACTGAACAGGTCCTGCCATCATAGCTTCGTATGGAAGGTGTACGGGGAGATGTTCCAACTTGCACAGTTACTTCGGGATATCAAGATCCAATCTCTCAAGATCTGCCTTTTTCAGCGATGTGGCAGTTAATTCTCTGAAGAAGATACTTAGCTCTGTTAAAGGCTCCCACACTTCGGGCGGAAGAAGCTCCCGAAGAGCAATTGGCAAAAGTCGTTGCATGAAGACATGACAGTCATGACTTTTCATGCCCATCATCTTCAAACTGTTTAAATCAACACACCTTGACAAGTTGGACACGTAACCGTCCGGAAACTTTAACTTTTGAATCCATTCGAGCAAAATCTTTTTTAAATCCCTGTCCAAAGCATACAAAGCCTTTGGATATCTACCGGTTTCCTGATCTTGTGCTAGGCCGGGACGATCACAAATCTTATTCAGCTCTGCCCTAGATTTTTCCGTGTCTTTCGTCTTACCAGGTACATTGAGTACGGTATTAAAAACGTTGTCAAATACATTTTTCTCAATATGCATGACATCGAGATTATGCCGGATTACATTTGTCTTCCAATACGGTAAATCCCAAAAGATACTCTTTCGATTCCAACCACGGCCTTTAGATAGATCAGCATTCGTAGCCTTAGCATCTGTCTCATAAGCCCTCTTAAACCCCAGACCGTCAACCTCTGCTAATACTTCATCTCCAGTCCTCACACCTCCAAATTTGTGCTTTACTTGTTTGCCTTTTCGAAATTCAGTAACATTCCGACAGAAATGATGGCCCGTAGGTAAAAATTTTCTGTGGCAATCAAACCAGGACTGTTTACCACTATCGGGCAACGTGAATGCCTCGGTATTTTCCATACAATGCGGACATGCCAGTCTTCCTGATGTGCTCCACCCAGACAACATTGAATAAGCGGGAAAGTCATTAATTGTCCACATAAGCGCCGCCCGCATTTGAAAATTCTGCCTCTTTTGAACGTCATACGTCCGAATTCCAGATTCCCACAATTGATTCAACTCCGCTATTAACGGCTGCAGGAATATATCCATCTGGTCTTTTGGATTTCCAGGTCCCGGGACAAGTATTGTCAAAAACATAAACTCATCCTTCATGCACATGCCTGGAGGCAGATTATACGGCGTCACAATGACTGGCCAGGAAGAATATTGTGTTCCAAAACTACCAAATGGTTGAAACCCGTCAGTACATAAGCCTAGTCTGATATTTCTTGTTTCATCGGCAAAATCTGTATGCAACTCACTGAACCGTTTCCACGCCGGAGAGTCAGAAGGATGACACATCTTCTCGTCTTCCATTTCATGTTCAGCGTGCCATGTCATATGTTTAGCCGTGGCTTTGAAAGCGTACAACCTTTGCAGCCTCGGAGTTAAAGGGAAATAAAACATTTTTTTATAAGGAACGTTAGCCCTTCTTTTGGCCGAATTGCTTTTCGTAACAGGTTTCCACCGAGGAAATGTGCAGACTTTGCAGTGGGTTAAATCCTCGTCCGCCCCCCAGTAAATCATACAGTTGTGGAAACAGCACTCAATAACCTCAACCGGCAACCCGAGACCTTTCACCAGCTTCTTGATATTAGCAAAATTTTTCGGCATTTTGTTGTTCTCTGGAAGCAGTTCTTGTAATAAACGGCAGGTGTCGTCAATTAAAGATATCGACCCCTGATGTCGACACTTAATATCCAAAATTTCAACAGATGCGGACAGGGGTGAGTGTCTGCTATTTCCGGGCCATATTTCTTCTTCTGCCGCACTCATCATATCAAAAAACTTTTGAGCTTCTTCATTCGGGGTCTCTTCCTTAAAAACTTCAGGACCAGCAGCATCAATAACCATTCTCTGACCGGAGTTTAAATCTCTCCCTCCCTCATTATAGTAATCGTATTCATTAACCGGCTACTGAACAACAGGAGGGACATTCACCTCACCGTGGTGAATCCAGACATAGTAATCTGGAACAAACCCAGACTGCAAGACATGTAGTTTCACAACTTTGACATCTCAAAAATTCGTATTTCTACATTTTGTCCTAGAACATGGGCATTTTATCTCTTCTCCATTCATACACTCGGGATGTTGTACAGCAAAATTCACGAACTCTTCAAGATTAGGGAAAAAATCTGGCGGCAGGAAGCCTCTGTCATGCCTCGTATACATCCAGCTGCGGTCTGGATTCATTTCTGGAGGACGTACAATTAGGTACTGGCTCATAAGCTCAACGTAGCAAAGTCAATGTAATTGACTGCTAAAAGGGTAGGGTCCTATCCCATTCGCAAAACTGGCGCCCCATAATTCGATCACGATATATGCATGAATACGGAAAAAATATTCGGCAGCCTTCCGGCGTCGTTCCCCAGGTGCATTACATAATATAGGGTGTGTAACGCTAATTATATATTCCGTAAAGAATAAGCGTTACACAGCCTATATTAAATAGCCACCCGGAGAACATACGCCAGAAAACTACCGAATATTCCTATACCATATTCATACATATATGTTTTTTCGTGATCAAATTACGCAGACGACAGCAGTTTTACGAACTGTACACACGTACTCGTGTCGTTCAATCTCTTGAACACACGGGACGAGTTTCTACGGCTAGGTAAGATTTTATTCGGTGGGAATAAAATCTTTGTTAATTAAATTTAACTGTTATTGAATTTACTCGAACTAATTAAAATAAAATACAAAAATGCAGTAACACTTACTTGTTGAAGAGCAGAACCGCAAATGAGAAGACTCCTGAGTATCAACAACAAAATCCTGCAATAAGGGTTTTTTTATTAATTTTTAATATTTTTTTTTTAAAAAACCAGCAGCATTTCGCCTAAAAAAGAGCATCACCCATTTTTCAGGGAAAGTCTGCAAGCAAACAATACAATTTCGAACATAACCAACAAACCATTTCATCTCAATTTTTTTCTAATTAAAAATACTATTAATAAATTACTTAATTAAATGAAACAATTGAATTAATCTAATAAAACATTTAATCTAAATTAAAATTTATTTAACCTACAATACATCAATTTAACTAACCTAATCATATATTAAATAATAACCAAATTTCTTAAAATATAAACAATTAAAATAATTAATTATTATTTAAAATAATAACATATCAAATTATTAAAAATTAATATTTCAAACAATTTCAATTTAACCTAATTAAAATCTAACCTAATTATAATATAATCCAATACACAACTAAACTTATTAAAATATAATCTAATTAAAAATTAACGTAATTTTAATAAACCCTAACTAACAATTAACCTAATTTAATTAAACCCTAAATAACAATTAATCTAATTTAATTAAACCCTAACTAACAATTAACATAATATAATCTAATATCAATAAACCTAATTTTAAATCTAAAAACCAAAGTTTAAATCTAATTAAACCCTAATTTAAACCTAATATATATTCTGAAAATAAAATAAAATAAATAAAAATAAGAAATCAAAGAAAACCTTACCTTTATTGCAGATGACGGCGGTAGGCGGCGGACAGCAGCGGGCGGCGTCGACTGGTGGGGAGGAGATCGGACAGAGATGGAGCGGCGGCGGACAGCAGCGGGCGGCGTCGACTGGTGGTGTGAAGAGCGGCGTCGACTGGTGGTGTGAAGAGCGGCGTCGACTGGTGGTCTGAGAGGGAAGGATGAACGGTGATGGTGGTCTGAGAGGGAAGGGAGAACGGTGATGGTGAAGGAATAAAACGGAAAAGAAAATAGAAGGGGGAGAAGGGTCTGCTCGGTTTATTAATTGGTATTTAGCGACGGATTCTCCGGTTCGTCGCTAAATATCAATTAATAAACAAAACGCAACGTTTGGACTTAAATTTAGCGACCGACTTAAAATCAGTCGCTAAGTTTAAGCCCAAAACGCTGCGTTTGGGCTTGCCACCATATTTAGCGACGGATTGCCCAAGTCCGTCGCTAAATTTTGGTCCTCTAATTGGCGGGGAAGCTCCCGCCAATTTTTATTGGTGATTTGGCGACGGTTTGACATTCCGTCGCTAATTCCGTCGGTAATTGGTGAATTAGCGACGGAAAGACATTCCGTCGCTAATTTCGGTCGTTAATCTCCTGATTTCTAGTAGTGTATGGTGTTCATGTTCTGTTCATGTTCAGCTCGTGTTCGTTCGTTTAGCCGTTAAAGGAACAAGTTCGCGAACGAGCTCAATAAGTACTAAACGAGCTCTTTCACGAACAAGCTCGCGAACGAGCTCGATAAGTACTAAACAAACTCGTTCGCGAACCCGCTTGTTTAGCAGATAAACGAACAAATACGAGTTGTTTAAACGAATAAACACGAATATGAGCTAAATAAATTAAAATCAACCTAATCGAGTTCGTTAACGAATATGAGCTGAATAAATTAGACACATAATTATATAAATTAATTTAAATATGAATTAGTTCGCGAACACCTTATCGAGTTTATAAACGAGCTTGTTCGTGAACTATATACGAGCTCGTTCACGAGCTTGTTCACGAACTCTTATTCGAGCTGTTCGTGAACGTAAACGAGCCGAACACCTCATGTTCAGCTCGTTTATATTTACGAACATAAAATCAAGCTCGAACTCGGTTCGTTTAGAATACGAACGAACATGAACCGAGCTCTTATCGAGCCGAATACCGAGCTGCTCGCGAACGGCTCGGTTCGTTTATACCCCTAATCCCACTAAGAGAAAAATTGTGTTTTATTTAATGTTGACAAATATCATAGACAATATTGTCTTATTTTCTTTTATTTTGGATTATGAGAGATTTTTGAAACTTTTTTTTTTAGAGATTTCTGACAAAATTAAAATATGCCGAGGGAAAAGTACAATACCATAACACTTTATGTGTAAAAAACCCTTTTTTTTCCTTTCAATTATATCAAATTTCAAACTGAATTGAATTAAATTAACGGGTATTCTGAATTGTATGGGAAATCTACAATTTTGATTAACAAAATTCTTATATTACAAAAAGCTATCGGCTGGACCAACACCTGTGTCATATTTCAGAAGAACTGAGATTTCAAAAAAAGAAGAAGAAAAAACTGCAAAACCCTAGTTTAATGCCAATTTCTGTCTGCTGCAATTGAAGAAGATCAGCAAATCAGTGTTCACATCTTGCTTTCTGGTATTTACACTTCTTAATTTTGTAAATTGATTCATTGAAAGTTGTTCATATATCATCATGTTTGGTATTTCCTGTCCAAGATTCGGTACAAATAACTCTAATTTTCTGCTGGCTATTCTTCGTTTTGCATCTGCCAGACACTTCACATCTGAAAATTTAATTCACAAAAAACAGTCATTCACAGTTTCATATCTCATAAATTCATGCGGGTTAGCTCCAAAAGTTGCTCAATCCATCTCTAAGTGGTTTCAATTAACCACACCTGACAATCCAGATTCTGTTATTTTGTTCTTTAAAGATCAAGGATTCACTGCTTCTCAAATCTCCAAAATTGTTAGGATAAGGCCCCGAGTTCTACGAGCCAAACCCAATAGCTCAATTCTGCCAAAGCTCGAGTTTTTACGCTCTGTAGGAGCTTCAAGCTCGGACCTTTCGGCAATTGTCTCTAGGAACCCGGATATATTGGTTCGCCATCTTGTTCGACATCTCATTCCATTTTATGACATCCTCAAAAGGGTACTTGTTACTGATGAGAAAGTGATTAGGACTTTGAAACGGTCGTCCATGTATTTTCCGTCTATGAAGGACATTTTTAATGTTAATTTATCATTGTTGACTCAGATTGGTATGCCTCAATCTGGTATCGCTGAGCTAGTTCTTAAGTTTCCGTTAGCTATGTGCCTAAATGATGTCAAGTTTGCCGATAAGGTTAAGAAGATAATCGAAAAAGGATTTGACCCGACAAAGCGTTCATTTGTTATGGCATTGGGTGTTTTTCTTCAATTTTCTGATACAACGTGGGAACGCAAAATAGAGTTTTATAAAATGTGTGGTTGGTCTGAAGATGAGATTTTATCGATTTTAAGAAAGAACCCATTGTCTTTGGCTATGTCGCAAAAGAGTGTAACGAGTAAAATGGATTTTCTTGTGGGCAAGATGGGTTGGAAGCCTGCTGATGTTGCTAAGCTTCCAGTTGTTCTTTGTTGTAGTTTGGAGAACAGGATTATGCCTAGATGTTTAATTGCCAGAATTTTGCTTTTAAAGGGTTTGATCAAGACAAACGTCCCTTTATCTTCATTAATCGTTTCTTCTGATGAGCGATTCATGAAAACGTTTGTTTTGAAGTATAAGGAAGAGGTGCCTCAATTGTTGGATTTCTTTCAGGGGAAAGTCAGTTTTGAAGAACTAGGATTTGGCTTTGATGAGAATTCTAGTTCTTCTATACGTATTGTATAAAACTATGCATTTCAGTGTTAGTCTATTGAATGCTGAAAGCTTGATAGATTTGTGATGAAGGTCGTCGTAGGAGAACGATATATATGAAGTGATGCATTTATGTGTCTACACAAAACAATGGTTTCTTTAAAGCTTCATAATTCGTTTATTTGTCTGCATCAGCTTTGTGTAATGCTACCACCAGTTTTCTTCCCTCCGTTGGAGCTGAAATGAAGATTAATTTGATAAGCGGCGTAAATTGACAGGTAACTCCACCACTCACTTTGTCAATTTCTTATTTGAGTTGAGAAGCACGTTATATCATGAATAATTCCTCTGGTTGGATTAGCTGTTAGTCGCTGCTTATATAGTTTATTTTGGAGCTGTTAGTCGGTGTTGTTGTTAGAGCTGTTGATAAAACTTGTTTTTGGAGCTTTTTATTTTTAATTGTCTGATCACTTCTTAGCTATAACAACAAATCCGAACAGGGCAAGTTGCATTTGTAACTAGCTGCTAACAATTTATGCTTAGTTGGAACTTTGGCTAAAATTATTGGGGGAAAAGTTACAGACTCAAAGCTACGAGACTGTTACTGAATATGCATAAGTGATGCACGACACTGAGAGTTCGACTTTGTCCCAAGTAGAAAATCCGAGTAGGGAAGCCCCCAGGGACTTTAAGAGGGAAGTATAGTATCATATACCCTTTGAGAATGGGTACTCGAACTATAAAGCTTGTCCGCCCTAAACGATCGGCAAATAAGAGAAGGAGAAAGGACGACGAGAAACTTTCATCCTATGAGTGCTATGTATGAGATGATTATGAATTCAGATGAAAGTTTGCATTTCATCTTTGATAGGCGAGAAACGAAGCACTTAATAATTTTTTTAATTATTAATTATGTGTTCTTTCTCAAATTTGTAGCTAAAAACTTTAAGAATTGACTTAATTGCTGTTGAGAGCCAAGAAATTTTGGTTTGTAGTTTAAAAAAATGTACCATTCCATGTCAAAAAATATTGTTTTGTTTTGTTAATTCTAAAAGCTTTTATTTAATGCTAAATATTGTTTATGCACTTAGCCATCCAGGTTGAGGTTGAAGTTTAAGGCTATGGACACGAAATTGTATGATGGTAACCCTAATTCTAGTTATGCTGATGTTTGAAGATTTAAGGGAGTTTGGATGTTTCTTGTAGAACCTTTTTCTGCAGATGATAAATATATATTGAACTAATCGTAAGCCCGTGCATTTGCACGGAATCTAATTAATAATAATATTTTAAAAATAAATTCATATAAATAATAAATTAAATGTAATATCTTATAGTTTATAAAATAATAAATAATTACTTTATTCAATTTGAAAAACTAATAAAAATTACCTAACAAACAAAAAAAATTAGAAAATTAAAGTAAATGTTTTACTTAAATTTAATATTTATAAAAATATGTATTTGGTATAAATATTTATTCCAAGATTTTAACTAATGAGAATTAAATTAGTGTTTTATCTAAATTAGGAACTCATGAAAATGCCCATTTGTTTTTCTTAATTACATAGTATACAAATTAAGTTTTTTTTATAAACCTGTTAACTGTGGGTTTTCAAATTCCAAATCCTAGAACTAAAGCTAAACCATTAATCATTAATCGTAAAAATAGCAATTAAAACTAAATTTAAACTCTTGGACCAATTAATTTCATTTTTTGGTTTGATTTGATCATGTTTCAGTTAGTCGGTTTGATTGGATTTTTGTCCACTTTTAAATATTATAAATGTAAACAAATTAAAAAAAATCGCATGTACACACGCACGCCTATATATATATATATATATATATATATATATATATATATATATATATATATATATAAATAGATATATATATTAAGATTCTAATTAAATATTGTCTTTATATTTTAATTATTAAAAATAAAATGCAACTTCCCGGAAAATTACTAAGTGAACCGCAATAAAAATATTGATTTCCTCCAAATTAATTTTCTTAGTAATTAACTTTTCGAGAAGTATACTCTTTCGAACCAAGTGAGGTTTTAAGTTCAACTTTTCTAAATGAGTAACTTTCTAATTTCACTTATGCAATTCTTGTAGCAATTGAAGCTTCACCCGGCAAAGAGGCAAAAGACATTGTTACTTTCACAGAAGTCTTTTTTTTTGAAAAGTTCACAGAAGTCTTTTTGTAATAGCAAATCAACTTGTTAATTGAATTGATTTGTGGTTTTCACTAAGAGAAAAATGAAATATTGGTTGCTTTCATAATTTTTTCGTGTTGGTCCCTTTTTTTTCGATTTAGAAAGTGGGTTTAAATTAGAAAGCTTACCTTCTCAAAATAATTTTTAATTTTGGCAAAACTAAAATTGACGATTAACTAAATTTTCATAAGAAATAAACTAAAATTGAAAATCATGATAAAAATTTATAATTAAATAATTAAATTCAAATGAGTGATTTAAATAAGATGGGAACTAATAAAAATGTCTAATAAAAACTATTGACTAATAGTAACTTTTTTAAAATTAATTAGTGGTTTTTTAAATTGGGAACTAATCAGAATGATCTTTTGATCCTCTCAATTATATAAGTACTAGTCGTATTCCCGCGCATTTGCGCGAAATAAATATAATATTTCATATTAATAATATATTATTAAAAAAATTAATATGAAAAGTGCCAAAAAAAATTAAAAGATGTTTAAATTGTAGTAAATTAATAAATTAAGGTACAATGATGCCAAAAAGGTTAAACAAATTCAAATTTTTATAAATTTATCTATCCATTTTACAGTTGTAAATATATCTCTATCAAAGCGATTCATTGGAAATTTATCTAATTGTTAAAGTTTATTTATTTACACCTATGCGGTAAGTAAATTTTGCAATTTTTAAAAATTTGAAAGAAAAAAAAGTTACAAACTAAGACCTTGCTTGATTCGTTTTATAGCAATTTTTGGAAAGTAACTTTCCGGAAAGTGAAATTTGATAAATGTTGCTTGTTTTGATTTTTATTTGCCGAAATGTACGAAAATGATTTTAATATAATATACTATATTTTTAATAAAAAGAGATAAATATCCTTTGATAATTTTTATATTGTTAAACAATTTGTTTTTTAAATCGAGCAATAAAAAATTTAATTTTTGCTTATGAACTCTTATTTTACGATTCAAGTACTATTTGAGAGAGTTTAAATATTAAAATTTAAAAATTATATTTTTTATTTGAATTTTACATAATATAAAATATTTAATAAAAATCTTTACTTTTATTATAAATAACAATTTTAAAATAAATAAAAATATTTGAGAAAATAACAAAAAAACTCATAATTCACAATTAATTTTCATCAAATACCATCTCAGCTTGTTTATTTTCTTAGTTACCATTATTTTTACATTTAATAGCACAAAACTCTAATTGTTTACATTTAATACCATCTCTCTGATTGTAACATCTGTCTAACACGTTTCATTAGCTCTGGGTCAGTTTTCTTTTTGCAACAGTAAACTGATTCTCTCCTTCTCTCACACGATCAATCTCCTCCATTTCTCTCTTCTCTAACGTTACTCCTCCATTTTAGGGTTTCTCATTTTTAATTTCATTTAATCCCTAAATTCTAGCCATTTCTTTTCGTTTCTGCATTATCAGTTTCTTTTCATCATTTTCATTTACTTTATAAGTAACATCATGGTTGTTTCCACAAGATCAATTCTCGCAAAAGAGAAATCTGAAACTGGTATTCCTGGTAAAATGAAACGGAAATTAGTTCAAAAAATGGATAAAAATGCTGAAGGAAGTGGTGCTGCCTCTGTTTTTCAAAATGTAAAACAAAAGGAAAAATTGAAGGAAGACATTGATGTTAAAAGAAGGCGATTGGCATTTGATGTTGCAGCTGTGGATAAGGAAACTCAGAAGGGCTTGATTATTAAGAACATGTTCGTTCTGTTATGGTATTTTTCATTTTTTTGTTTTTTTTTGTTTTGTGTTTTTATTATTCTGATTTGTAATTTATGTATGATAAATGTATAATATATGTATATTTCATTGTTAGATTAGTTTCAAGTTTTTTTTTTTTTTGTTTTTTTTTTATTATTCTGATTTGTAATTTATGTATTTTAGATGTATAGTATATGTATATTTCATTGTTAGATTAGTTTCATGTTTTAATCAATTTTAATGTTTAGGGTTTATGTGTATCATTTATGAATAATTGATGTATGTTTAAGTTGATATACATTTTATTTTACATTAGTAGTCTATATTTAATTAACTTTGTCCTTGTATGTATATTCTATGTATTTAACCTGTTTATTGATATATTTGTATATTAGATATATCTTTATTTTACTAATTTTATGTGTTTTTTGTGTATTTGTTTTTGTATCCTTGTAGAACCGGGACTACTTGATAGCAGGTGAATATCGTTATAAGTGTAGAATGACTGTGCCGTTAAAGTTTAAGTATATCGAGGACTTTTATGGCGACTCTTTCTGATACTCAGCTGGAATTGCTTACGAATACGTTTCTTGGGAAGTTTTTAGATCTGAAGCCAATGTCTGTTCAACCTCAACTTCTACATTCTTTGTTGCTGCGTGAAGTGAAGCATCCAAATAATAGGGAATTATGGTTTAAAGTTGCTGGATATAAACTTCGTTTCAGCATCGAGGAATTTGCTTTGATTACGGGGTTAAACTGTGTTGGCGAACTGAACGAGCTCTCTTTTGCTCCGACACACAATCGGCTGGTAGAAACCTATTTCCCTAATTCAGATGTTACACGTGATGGATTGGGCGTTATTTTCTTAAATAAGTCTTTCAAGTCTGATCATGATGCGGTCAAGTTGGCTGTAATTTACTTATTTGAGTTCTTTTTGTGCTCAAATGAAAGTAAATATCAGCATGTTAGTCGTTTCTTTATGGATATGGTTGATAGTGGCGACTATAATTCATATTCGTGGGGCATCATGGTCTTCCGATCTACCATCTCTGATATGAAGAATAGGTTTGTTTCAAGTAAAAAGCTCAAATTTTACAGGCTGCTTAGTTTTCCGTTGGCTTTGCAACTATGGTTTTACGAAGTTTGTCCTGCTGCAAAGATGAAGATCTGCCTGAGCAATGATGAAGGACCATCAATTCCTCGGATGCTGAAGTGGGAAACCAATGATACGGTTCTTAGCAATCGATATATAAATGAGACTTTTTATGATCTGACACGTGATGAGGTATAAGTTTTTAAAAGAATTAGTTTCTGTTTAAATTTTATAGCTTTTATACATGTATCAAATATGTATCAACTATGTATCTTTTCTCTATAGACAGTTAAAGTTGAAGATATTGTTTTGACAGCAGAAGAAAGAAGCTTCCTTAACATTTCTGGATTTTTTCAATCTACAAAGAAGAAAATTGTTGAAAATTTGGATGATTCAACAGATGATGAATTGCTTGCTGGTTTTTTGAAATGTAAGAAAGTTGAATCGTCGCGACAAAGGAAAACTTTTAAGCACTTGAAGGGTCGATTGGATATAATCGTGTCGAGTCAATCGAATTTGCAATCTGAAGTTACTTCTCTAAAGAAGGAGATTCGAATCGTCTTTGACTGTTTGACGGCGATTGGTGATCATTTTGAAATAAATTTTTTTATCTATGGTATTATTTTACATTTTAGTGAATAAATCGTGTATCTAATAAATATATTTACTGAATCTTACAATTTTGAATTTGTATTAAAGCTGTATATTTTTCATTTGTATGTCTATTGTATTAACCATGTATCTAATGCTTTTTTAAACAATCAGGTATCTGCTGAAAATTTACAACCTGCATTTACTGATGCTGTTGTTAATGATGGTGGTGTAGAAAAGGAGATCGCTGATGAAGAGAATGAGGATGATAACTATGAGTATGAGGAGGATAATCATGAGTATGAGGAGAAGGAAGACGATGAGGAGAAGGAAGACGATGATGGAAAGGAAGACGATAAGGGGAAGGAAGAGGGAAAGGAAGACGATGAGGGGAAGAAAGACAATGATAGAGAGTAGAGGTGAGCAAAGTTTTGAAAAAACCGAGCAAACCGACCGAACCGGTGAATTTCGATCGGTTTGGTTCGGTGATAAATTTTCATTCGGTCGGTTCGGTAAAAAAATATAATTTTTTGGTTATCGGTTAACGGTTCGGTTAATAATTTAAAATTTACACTTTAACCAAACCGACCGAAAACTTAAAATTTTAACTGCTTATTATGAAAAGTAGGTTGATTTTTTTTTAATTTAATTCTTGCTATGGTATATTGTTTGGATTTGTGAGAAAATGCTTAATTTTTTTTCATAGGACTCAATTATTTTGTGAAAAAAATTAATTGATCTTTAAAGCATATTTAATTGAAAAAGCTCATAAAAGCCCATAAATAGCCCATTTAACCGAACTGACCAAAAAAATTCGGTCGAAACAGATTCGGTTAATGTTCTTTGTTCGGTTGGTTCGGTCAAAAATATTACAACATTCGGTTTGGTCGGTTGGCCATTTCGGATCGGTTTTGACTAAACCGACCGAATGCTCACCCCTAATAGAGAGGAGGAGAAGGAAGACGATGATGGAGAGGAGGGTAATGGTGACCAAAAAAAAGATAAGAAGGACGATGACAGAAATGATAATGATGGTGGTGCCGGTACTGGCAATAATAACGATGATGGAGATGACGATGATGATGGCGGTGGTGATAAATCAATGCCCGTTCAGGTAAGATTTCACTTGTTTTTATTTTATTATTATGTTTTAGTTATAATAATTTCTGGTTTTAAATTTTCAGCTTTCTGCTGACATTGCAACTGATTCTGGTACAAAAATGCCTGACATTACAAATGATTCTGGTACAAAAATTGCTGTTAATGAGGTATTGTATTTTTTCTATTTATTTCTAATATGTATATTCCATGTATCATTCTTCTATGTTTGGAATTTTTCTATATATATATATATATATATATATATCAACTATGTATATTCCATGTATCATTCTTCTATGCTTTCTGTAATATTTTTTATATGTAATACAGTTTGTTGAGAAGACAAAAGTAGTGGATGATCTTACTACTCCTATTGGACGTAAACGGAATGTCAAGCCAAGTACTTTATTGAAATCTCCGTACTTGGCTGAATTCAGTTATGGGAATAAGGAATTTCGTACAGAGAACTCTTCTTTTGTTGTGCCTAGGTTGTGTCTATTGGATAACAATTTTGAAAATGTTACAATGTGTCTATAAATTGAAGAATACCATAATTGGATTGCTGCAAGGCACTTAAAAAATCCTTAGCATAAGGAGTAAGTTCGATTTCCTTTAGTTTTAACTTTTTTAATGATTTTTTTTGTTTTTGTTTTTTAATTTTTTTTTTAAAGAAAGATTTGTTAAGGAAGCCTTTAATTCTATCAATCCTCCTTTTATTTTTGGTGCTGAAACTCTTGATACCAAAGATTTTTTCTTTGTTCTGGAGTATGGTGGACAGTCTTTGCATCCGAAGGTATGAGTCGTGCTTATATTTTTGCTTTTTATGATGTTATATTCATATTTGATACAGTTTTGATACATTGTTACTGGGTTGACAATTTGATAGTTGGCAATTATTTGACTTTTTTTTCTCGTTGTTGTAACACATGGATATCTTACTTTACTTTTTGAGGAAGAAAGGCAAATATAACAGCAGCGTATCAATGAAATTTACAACCACCGACGATTATTTTGATCAAAGTTTGCAGGCTTTTGCGAAGCTTGACTATGATACCGGAGAACGGGATTTGGTTTATGAGGATCATTCAATTTCTCAGTATATACGTGGTCAACGTATGCTTGCTAATACTAATTAGAGTGAATGTGAATATGTGTTGTTCCCTCTCCGTGTTGCTGGAATCAATCATTGGGCTGTCTCGTTGTTGAATTTCAAGTTTAGGAGGATTACAGTGTATTCTGCTCGGTCAACATTGAGTGCTTCAGCGATCAGAGGGATTGCTATGAATTACGCATCTGTTCTTCATTTATTTCTTGCCAAGTGTGGTGTATTCGATGAGAATCCTAATTGTGATTTGCGTTCACCATTTTATTATAGTTAAGGACTCGAGGATAGTATGAAGCTGATTTTTGAAGACAATGTGTCGGACCTTAAGTTTGAGTAAGTAATTTTTTTCAAATTTATACATTTTATATTTTTTATGTATCTACTATGTATCTACTATGTATCTTATTTGTATCATTTTGTGTATGCAGTGATTATGGAATCCTTGCATTCTGTTATGCTGAGTATATTGTGCATGGGATAGATGATCAAATTATAAATGATTTTGATGTGAAGGGTCACCGAAGGCGGGTCTCGTTTAATTTGCACAAGTATGGGAAATGGAAGACCTTATACAATGTTAAGGGCGAATTAGAGAAATTTGTGGACATGGATAATCTAATTGTCAGACCAAAAAGATACAAAGTTAAGGCTGGAAAAAAGAAATTTGAGTGAACAACATTGGATAAGAAAGAAGCTTTAGTTGTTATTTTGAATGAATAATGATTTTTACCAAAAGGTCCTTTTGCTTTGTTTTTATGTTTTCGTGTGTGTTTTTTGTTTTTAGGTTTGTTTGAACATGGTTTCTGTTGTTTGAATTAATGAATTAATGTTTTTTAATTCAGTATTCCTTTTCATATACTTTTGTCCTTTATATTTCATCTTAATTAAATTTTCTTTTTGATAATACATTTTGTCATCAATGTATCACACATGTATCAACTTTGTACTACACATGTATCAACCCTGTATCATACATGTATCAACCCTGTATCACACATGTATTTGTTTTAATTAATATGTTCTAAAAACAAGCATACCAGATATGTTTATATAAGTACTCTATCCAATCAGAAATTGAAATTCATCCTTTCATCAATGTATCAGAATTATATATATAATAATAAACACTGAATGCATCAGGTGATTTTTGGCATGTTTCGACACATTTTCCTATTATGTCCAGCTTTTCCACACTTTCCACACTTGCCATTTTTTAATTCCAAATGTGATTTGTTTCTCCTCTTTTTTGGCCTTCCAGTTCTTGTTCTATGCTGTGGTGGTAAGACAATGAAGTCCTTGATTCTTTGTGGTATAATTCATTCTTCTTCTTTCCCCAATGGATACACAGTCTCACTATAAGTCGCCAACATAACTGCTTTAGTATAGTATCTTGAACAATACTTATATGGTTCAATTCGCCTCTCGTTATAACTGCTACCGCATGTTGACAAGGTATTTCTTCGATTTCAAACTTCTTGCATGTGCATGTTCTCTCCTTAATATTGACGGTGTACTTTTGACCTCTTTCCAACACTGTTATGATATCATTTGTAGATGGTTTCACCTAACAAAATGATAAGATACAGTTGATAAACATGGCTGATACATATAAGAGATATAAGTAAAAATCTGATTACTGCACTAAGTCAGATACATGAAATATACATAGATGATACAGGTATATACCTGCAGTTTTAGAGAATTGATGTAATTTTGAAAAAGTAAATCTTCATGGTTTGTTGCAAGTGTTGTGACTGTATCGGTAGAAATTTTTCTATGTTTGTATGAGTATTCTTGTTGGAGGTCATGTAGGTGCATTAATAATGCTGTGATTGGCAGTTCCCTTGCATGCACTATTGCTGCATTTAATGACTCAGTTAAGTTATATGTCATAGTTTTGTACATTTTCTTGACAGCATGTTCCCTTGACCATCTTTCATATTTGATGTTTAGAAGAAATGGTCTAATTCGAACATCTAAGTCGTCAAACTCTTTCATATGATATTCAAAATCACTCTCGGTATATGCTTTGGCTGCTGCAAAAAAAAAGGTTCTTTAAGCTTCTTTGCAGTTTTCTTGAAATTTGTCTTCAAGTTATTAAGAAGGTGAAACATGCATATGCCATGTAAATCTTCAGAAAAAAATCTTCTTAACTGCTGATTCTATGCTAAGATGTTCGTCTGATACAATACAGATACCCTGTCTTGTTCCAAATGCCTGTTTCAATCTAGTGATGAAATATTCCCATAAGGCATCATTTTCTGAATCTACAACAGAAAATGCAAGAGGGAATAGTTTTCCAGCTGCATCTTGAGTTGTTGCGACAAGAAGTGTGCCACCAAATGCTGCCTTCAAGAATGTACCATCAACAACAATTACTGGTTTGCAATGCTGTCATCCTATAATTGAAGCCTTTAATGATGAAAACATACAAAAATGTTTTGTCTTCTCTCAATTGTATGTCTATGGCAGATCCAGGATTTCTAGTTCCAATCATATATATAAAAGTAGGCAATGATTTGTAAGATTCACAAGGCTTACCTCTTAACATTTCAAATGCCTTTTGTTTTGATCGCCAAGCCATCATATAGCTGATATGTACTCCATGTAAAGTCTGCATATCATTTTGTATATCTATTGGTGTGTAGGTTGCTTTGACATTTAGATACTGCACTTTGATGGAATCCGCAATGTGTGACGATGAGGCTTGATTTTGATTGCTGAATCTGGTTTCTTTCCGGCATGTGTGGTTTATGTTTTGTTTACGAATGATAAACTGTTTTATGTATCCATTTCTTGATGCCCTGAGATACCATTCACATGTATCATCGGTACATTTTATCCAAAAGTTCTTTGGACATGATTTAACTATTTTTTGCTTGTAGTGATTGTTGATTGCATGAACTTGTAAGTATGTTTGAAAAATTTGTTTGTCTTTGAATGATTGTCCAACTTTCAGTTCTGTTTCCTGCAGTAGATTTCACACTATTTCTTTTTATTTCTCAATCTCATTTGCCTCATCTCTGGATTCAATTGTATCAACTGCAAGTAGTTTTGTATACTGCCATATTTCATAAAATGTATCTACACTGTATCTTTTCGGTATCTGCACTGTATTTGACATTCTATTTGATTGTGAAATTCCTGTTGAAGTACTTCTTGTAGCTTCTGGAAGAAGATTGTGTATCTGCAGGGTATCATCTGTAACTACTATGCATAGAGGATACATAATGAAATCCAATTTCTTTTTCTTGATTTCTAAGTAAAATCTGAAACTTTAGTTGTCTATGATTTCGAGTGGTAATGAATCTTCACTTGATACTTTATTTCAATATTCTGTTTTTCCAAGTTAATTTGTATTTCTTGTGCTATTATATGTAGAAGACTCATATATGTTGAATCTTCAGGTATCAGTACACCAATGACTTCAAAACCTTCATATTTATTTGAATCGACCCATTTGCCTTTGTGTTGTATCATAATAGGAATATATTCAATGTCTGTACAAAATTAAAAAAATTATATAAGTCAGATACATAGAAGATACATGTCTGTTATTAATTAAAATTAATATTCTGGAAATATTACCTTGTAATTCTTCAATTTTGGTGATAATTCATGTGGAAGGAGCTACTGTCATCTTCCTCAAACTCTTTATATTTTTCGTATATATTTTTTGAATATTAGATCTATTTTGTTATTAAAAGGGAAACAATAACCTGTTTTGATTTGTTTTGCTATTAAAAGGAAAACAAACGCGTGATATTAGGAGAGGAATATTGAGATTGTCACGTGTCATTAGCTGATTTGTTCTTCGTCATAATTTACTGATTCTGTTGCGCGGATCCCGTGATGATATCTTCAGCTATTAATTGTTGATTCTGTTCCGCGTGTCAGAATGCTATTGGGATTACATGAATGTAAACTTTTGGTGTTTTGTGGTATGAATGTAAAATAGGTGATCTAAATGGCAAGTAGTGTAATTGGAGCCCATTTTTTTTGGCAATTTTGTTATTTTCTCAAAATATTTTTATATGAATTTTAAAAGAAAAAAAAAAGAATTATGGTTAAATTAGGAAAATCTAACAAAAGTGCTAGGGAAGTTCTACTTCCTTGGGTTTTGTTAGGGAAGTTACTTCTCTAGTTAAAGGGAAGTCAAACATCCAACTTTCCGGTAAGTAAAATGTACAAATTGAATTAAAAAAAAGATTTGCTACTTTCGGGATAATACAACTTTCCTAATCTATTTAACCCCCGACCAAGCAAGACCTTAAATGTCGAGAAATAAATTACAATTTTAAATTTATGCTAATGTGGTATCGTCATATAGACATTATTAACTTTAGATAACTTGGTGACTGAATTCCGTTTGCTACTTTTTCGAATTTAGACATATGTCCAGTCATAAAGTACGTCTGCTACTTTTTCTTGAATTTAGAAGAGCAAGCTTAGTCAATTTTAAAACATAACATAAAAAAAAATTACATGAAACCTATCATCTCAAGGTGAAAGATTTTGTATGAAACCATCAAAAATAAAATTTAATAAAAAATAGATATTCTAATATTATAATAATGAATTATTTAAAAGTATTAAATATGTTATTTTTTTTACAATTTACAAATAATAATTTACAAATTTTTGTTATAAAGTTTTGTGTTTATTTTTTCAATGACTTTTTTAGTTGGAGTTTGTATCCAAATAAGAAGGTACTTCGAGATTATGTAGTAGATCTGGCGATCTATCTTAATCCCAGGATCAACGCGCTTTGGCCGAGTCTTAAGGGATTCGGTCTTTATTTTGTATTCATGATATCATGGCGAATCCTATGGATTCGACCATCTTCCTTTATATATTTGGTTCTTCTGATGAGAGTCCGGTATCACCTGAGAGTGGATCTCATGTGACTCGGCTTCATTGTAATTAAGATAGGATTCGATATCCATCGAATATGAATATACTTCTCCATTTTCGAAAAAAGAATATTTTTTTTGTCAAAATAAAATATTTTTCTTGGTATCTATCGATTCTTGCTATGAGAATAGAGCTATCCATAAAAAAAAAAATTTAAAATATTTTTATTTGAATAATATTTTTATTTCTCTTAAAATTTATGTGTAATTTATGAAAAAAGGTTAGTGGTATTTTTTAGAATACATGTTTCGGTAACTTATTTACATTTTTGTATGTCAGAATACATTTTTAAGAATACATGTGCGAGAGCTATCCTAATTACTAATTAATTAAATGTTTATGAAGCGAATCCAAAGAACACGCACTCGTTAATTCACTCTCGCACAATTAACTCCTATGTTCTTAATTATGTTGTTATATTCTAATTTCACTCTGTCGAGCTAAAACTAAGACAAATGGTATAGGCTAAGTGATCAGTTTAGGCTAAGTATTAAGCGCAATAATTAATACATATCAAGAACGAAAACCTAGAATTCCAATTCAATTAAACAGACATAATTTAAATTAATAATCCCTAACGAAGGGTTTTGGTACACATAATTATAGGTAAACTGAAATAAATAAAATATGAAATCATTCGGAGATTAAAAGAAATATTAAATATGAAATTAAGATGAGTTGTACCTTGTTCGAATATAAACTACTGATAATTGAAACAACAATGAAGAACTAAATCGATCCAAAAACGAAAAGATGAAAAGCCAATAACGCTAGGGTTTAATCTAATACATAAGTAAGCGAACCCTTTACACGATGTGATAAATGCCTATTTATACCCTGACACAAAATAGGGTACTCTCTGATTTCGAGCTTTGTGTAATGTTTAAAATGCCCCAGGACTTCGGTCTTTGACTCGCAAACTCGTAAGGTCAAGAATGTAAAGTCAGCATGCAAGTTTATGGGGTGTCGCGACGCGACGTCCACGACTTCTTTTAGTGTCGCGATGCGACACACCTTGTCACGATGCGACACACCTTGTCACGACGCGACACTATATTTTCAGCAATGCACGACGCGAGTCTCGTTGCGACTCCATCGTGCGTTTTTCCTGGACTTGGGGACCCCCTTTCTTCAATATGGCGCGACGCGACACACCTTGTAGCATCGCGACACTACTTCGCAACTCCAAAGTCACTTCAAAGCTTCATGATTCTTCACCGAGGTCCGCTTTTGCTTTATTAAGCTCAAAATACGCCCATTTTCATGCCTACGCCTGCAGCACTTGAACATAACAAATAAAGGCCAAAACGAGATAACATTCAACACTAAACACATGAATAATCGTACAAAAAGTCCTCGGAGATAGGAGTAATTCTACTCCTATCATTTGTTCTTCGTTTAAGAACAAATCGAAAAAGACGGCAGCAAAAAAAATTTCGGCCGTGGCGGTGGCCAGAGAACGGTAGGGGTGGTGGGTGGCAGTTAGGATGGAGTGGTTTGGTAGGATTTAATTGGGTTGGATTTGATTTAGTTGTTCTAATTTTTTATTTTTTTTCAATTGAATCCTGGGGTATTTTGGGTTTTCTGGTGAGGTGTCAGCTGACACTTAACATGGGGGCAGATTTTTGTTGACTGACATGAAAAAGTCGCCGCCGTGTCACCATTTTTAAAAAGATCGGTGATATTTAGGCTTATAGAATTTGGCGAGCGTCGCCACAAAGATCAGGAGATTTAATGATTATTTTTAAACATCGTAGGATTTAGTGATCACAGATCCAAAATTATGGGCATGGGTGATTATTAGCCGACTTATTCACACTTTTATGAGTTAGGAGGAATAGGGTAGTTTATTGAGAAAATATCACCATATACCTTAAATTCTGAAAAGTTTATGTTAGTGACCCAACATAATATTTTTAGCAAAAATTCCTCTTTTTTAGAAGTCTCTTTACATATGTACCTCACTTGCATCTTAATCCTATTTTATCCTTCCTTTGTCTTCTCCAACACTAAGACCTGCTATCATTATACCTAAACTCAAACTCTGACAGCTCATTCTCATTTGGATTAAATATGATTGTCGATCTAATGCCTTATCCTACAAATACGTCTCATCAAAAACTACAACTTAGAAGTGCTGCCCATTTACACTCATTCTTTGCAATTGAGACAAAAAACGATTCAAATTTGACGGGTTGAAAATTAAGAGCAAATTTTTGATGTAAGAATAAGATGGGTAGTTAATTTTTAGTAGAACTGATGTCTTTAAGAAGGTGATACTCTTGATCTGTATAAATTTTCTTTTCTACTTTGATGATTTTAAAGCGCTAATAGTTTCTAGGTTCTGTGAATTTTCAATTATTTGTTCATTTTTTTAATATTAGCGCTTTTGTTCAATTTTTGGCTCATATATGTGATTTTTTTGAATTGAAATTTTAAAAAATTAAAGTTGTACCGATTTGATAAAGAACGACATCAATGGAAGAAAATGGGAGCATGAAGTGTGAAATTGTTGAAGCATAAAAAAGGGGTAATGTCATAAAAATTCACGAACTTTACATGTTTTCTCATTTTAATCATGCACTTTAAATTTTCTCATTTTCATGCACGAACTACCACTTTTTTCTCAAATTCATGCACAGTGATGAGGTGTCACGGTTCCATTGGTGTAATTCGCTGAGGTGGAGGTCATTTTACACCAATGAATGAGTGCCACCTCAGCACCGTGTATGAATTTGGGAAAAAGTGGTAGTTCGTGTATGAATATGAGAAAATTTAAACTTCATGATTAAAATGAGAAAACGTGTAAAGTTCGTGATTTATTTTGACATTAACCCCATAAAAAATCAATGAAGGTTCATATCTCAAGATCTGGGTTTGGGTTTGTTTTCTATTTTGAAAATTCTGCAGAAGTTTGTTTCCATTTGATTTAATTATAAAGATTCTAGCTCTTAAAGTTAGATTACTTTACTGATCTTTTAGGTGATATTGGTTGTGTATGAATGAATGAGTCATCTTTATAAACTAATGAGCAATTTCCGATCTTATTGAACCCATTTTATGATTTTAATTGTACTCTTTACTTTCGGATTCATTTGAATTATTTAAAATCTTCTTGTTCATGTTAACCTTTGTTTAATTTTTCTATTTTTATAGTGCATATAGATTGTATATCCATGACCATATTCTTCATAATCTATTCATATATTAAAGTTTTATTATAACAGATTGAAAAGAGTTGGATGTTGTATTTGATTTAGTCCAAATAATATTTCATATCAGGAAGTTAAGAAATATGATTCTGCAACACTCTTCACTGCAGCATTACGGTATTAGTTGGTTACACATTATGTAACTGAAGTTAGGAAGAGTAACATCAATTTGAACATACATAATAAATTGTTAGTATGGTTTAAATTTAATATAAATTTAATATATATTTAAAATAAAATAATTAAGATTAAACTCAATGTAAACTATATATATAAATACAAATTGAATATCTATTTTAAGTGAAATGCATTTGATAGTATATAAAACTAAAAATCAATCTGATGTGAACCTGATATGAACATATATCAACTGAACTATCTTAATTCATTTTATTATAAAATTTATCTTGCTGCTCTTTATAATCTTATCTGATATTTTATATAGAGAGAATTTGGACATATAGTCTATTATAAGAATTGAATAACTCTTTTAATTGAAATGTATTTGATAGCCTATAGAACCAAAAATCAACCTAATACGAACCTGATGTGAACCTATATTAACTAAACTATTTTCATTCAATTTTTAATCAAATTTATCTTGATGCTCTTTACAATCTTAAATGACATTTTATATAGAAAGAATTTTGAAATTTAGTATAATATACTAATTGAATATCTCTTTTAAGTGAAATGTATTTGACAAACTATAAAACCGAAAATCAACATGAGGTGAACCTGATGTCAATTTATATCAACTGAACCACTTTAATTTAATTTTTAATCAAATTTGTCTTACTGCTCTTACACTCTTAGATGATATTTTATGTAGAGAGAATTTTGAAATGTAGTGTAATATACAAATTGAAAATTTCTTTTAAGTGTTCTATATTTGATAGTTTATAAAATCAAAAATCAACCTGGTGTGAACATATATCAACTGAACTAGCTTAATTCATTTTTTCATAAAATTTATTTTACTGCTCTTTACAATCTTATCTAACATTTTGTATAGATAATTTTTTGAGATTTAGTGGAATTTACAAATTGAATATATCTTTTAGGTGAAATGTATTTGATAGTTTATAAAACCAAAAATAAACCTGATGTGAACCTGATATGAACCTATATCAACTGAACTACCTTAATTCATTTTTTTTATAAAACTTATCTTGCTGCTCTTTACAATCTTATCTGATATTTTATATAGAGAGAATTTTGAGATACAGTCTATTATAAGAATTGAATAACTGTTTTTAAGTGAAATGTAATTGATAGTCTATTAAACTGAAAAGTAACTTGATGTGAGCCGTATATGAACCTGAAATAATACCACAAACTGAATTTTTTTGTACAATTCTTATTAACATATTGAATTTGATTTCAACTTCTGATTTCATAATTTGTCTTTGGGTTGGATTTGCAGGGATTTGATCATATTTTAAGCGAGAGGGGAAAGCTAAGCTGATGGGCACGAACAACAGTAATAATAGGTTTGGACTAGATGTTGTTGCTGAGGCTACAAGTGAATGCTTGTGTATGAGCTTTCTTGAGTTGCTTCAGGCTCTTATATTTCTCCAAAGGTGGGGAAACTTCTTCTACTACTGCTTCTTGTAGTTGAAAACATGATAACATGTTCATACTTTTACCTTTATTTTAGGGTCATTTAAAATAAGATTTGAACCAATGATTTCAAACCCGGACCGGACCGGCCGGTTCAACCGGTTAGACCGGGAACCGGAAGGCAGTCCGGTCCAATTACTCATCAATACCCGGATTTCCGGTTTAACCGGTTTGAACCGGAAAAACCCGCTGAAACCGGCAACCCGTTGAACCGGAAAAACCTTAAAACCCGGCCGGTTCATTGTAAAGAGTAAATCAAAACAAAAATGACGATTTCAGATGATAGCTTTTGGTTTAAAAAAAATATAGTCTGACGCTTACTTTTTAGTTTATACATAAAGCTATGTATTAAGTTTTATCAAGAAGATTTGACATAACTACAAAGCTTTGATTTTGGTTTAGGTAAAAGTTTTAGTTTTGATTGTTAAGAAAAGAGATGACAATGCCATAGTGACGGCTGGAATGTTAGGATTTTGAAAAAAAGAAATGGTAGCAGTTACTAGTTAGGTTAAGGTTGGAGCAAAAGATTATTTATTGGGCTGGGCTTATTATGGAGATTTAAGTATGTTTGTTATTGTATATAAAATATGATCCAAATCCAAAAAGTCATATAATTTGTTTATTTATTTAGTATATCTTTTTTTTGCACATATATTATAATTTATATAAATATTTTTATTTTTTTATTTAAACGGTTGAACCAACGGTTGAACCGGTTTAACCGGTTGAACCTTGAACCGCTAGACATACCGGTTCTGTCACTGGTCCGGGTTTTAAAACATTGATTTGAACAATGTGCTCGCCTTTCAAGGTTATTGGGGTGGTTGTTACATACAAGTACCATTGCCCATTACCGTCTCCTCCATCGCCACACATGCCCATCACCATCGCTTCCATTGTCGCCTCCATCGCCACTATTTTTTGTGCAACACTAACCACACTGCAACATTATAAACACCACTTTCAAGAATTGCAACCACTATTAATCTCAAATTTTCTTTCCAAATTCTTGTAAAATATTGTGATTTAAACATTTGTTTACACTTTCTCGCAATAACAATCACTGACATAGCAAAGTTCATCAACATGGACAATATCATTTACACTAACCAACATAATCATAGATGATTCAAAAATATATTCCAAACATAAACTATAACTAATTGCAATCACCTGACATATTCTCAATTAAATTCCTTGCAACAAATAGTACATCAGTATATCTTTTTGAATTGAAAAACATATGCATCACGATACAAGAATATTTTATTGAATTCAAAACAATTTTCAGTCTACTTTTGATTTTTATTTACAAAATGATGTCTATTTTCTCACTTCACCACTGCAATCTTACTTCTATAGTAGAGGTGGCAATTTCCACCCATACCCATTTACCCACCCATACCCACCCATTACATAAAAGGTATGGGTTATAAAAGGGTAGTTATTTGTTAAATGGGTAGTAAATGAGTAAAAATCTTCCAACCCATTAAGATAAGGGTAATAAAAGGGTTTGACATGGGTAGAGGTGAGCAAGAACCGAACCAAACCAAAAAACTGAACCGAACTTTGTTGAATGGTTCGGTTTTTCGGTGAAAACGGTTTGGTTCGGTTTCTACTTTAGGTAAAGTTTGGTGTTCGGTATTCGATTTGGTTTGGGTGTTTTGAAAACCGAACCGACCGAAAAATCGAATTAACCAAATTTTAATATAAAATATATATATATTTTTTAAAAATAATATACATATATACATATATTTATATGTTTTTTGTCTTTATATCTTAATTATTATTGATTTATTAGTTTATTATTATTATTTAAATATATATGGAAGTATATTAGACTCTAATTATTTAATATTTCAATTAATTTTAATATACAAAATTTTTAAAAAATAAAAAATAGTGAAATTCGGTTTTAACCGAACGAACCATACCGAACCGAAATTTTTGGTTTGGTTCGGTTCGATTTTTTTACATCCAAACTAAAAGTTCGGTTCGGTTCGGTTTGAGAATTTTCCAAACTGAAAAAACCGAAAAAATTCCAACCGAACCGACCGATGCTCACCCCTAGTACATTCTATCCATAATTATCCAATATGCAAAATTAGTTGAATGACACATGTCAATTTAAAAGTAATTGATTTTTTTTAGAATATCAAATAAATTTTAAATTTCAAAATCAATATTCAAAAATCGTAAAGAACCAAAATATATTTTCTCGGAAAATATTTTATTTTCAGAAAATATTTTTTTCCCAGAATTTTTTTTTCAAAATTTTTTTTCCAGAAAATAATTTTTTTTGTCGGAAAACATATTTTTTTCTGAAAATATTTTTTTTTTTAGAAAAAAATTTTTTTTTAGAAAATTTTTTTTTATCCAGAAAATATTTTTTTTTTCAGAAAATACTTTTTTCCGAATTTTTTTTCCGGATTTCCAGAATTTTTTTTCCCAGGAAGTATTTTTTCCTAGAACATATTCTCTCTAAAAGTTTCTCTCTAAAATTTATTAATTTTCACAAAATGTACAATTAAAATGTAATATAATTTAAATTTTAAAAAGTCAATTTTTAACATTATACATATAAAGTGGGTTAATGGGTGGGTTAGGGTTATACATGGTTATAAGGGTATGGATACCCATATAAAATTAAAACGGGTGATAAATGGGTAGATCACCCATTTATAACCCTACCCATTTAAACCCAGCCCATACTCACCCAAACCCACCCATTTTGCCACCTCTATTCTATAGCTACCGTCTCTGATTTGGTTCAGTCAAATGTTAAATTATGAGCACTCTGCTTCATCCTAGGCGTTAGCGTCGAATCCTTCTCATCAGTATGAGCAACAACAAGTACCTCCTTTTTCGCCGGAGAACGACCCGTTTCTCTTCCTCCGATGAGAAGCTTCTATGATTGTACTCAATTTAATGGTCATCTTCATTATAATTTAAAATCATATGTGCTGCTATTTCTGAAGATCAGAGTTAAGTTAAACATGTGTTTAACATATAAAGACTCTGTTCTATTTTAGTATAAAATCAGTTTATTTGGAATAATGGGTGATTTACGCAAACATTTTCATCCTTTTGAGTGATTTTTGCAGATATTTATTTTGTGAGATAAAAACAATAGAGAGTTGCTCTTTTAAGGGATTTACGTAAAAAAAACCCTTGCTTATTTCATCCTTGAGTAAAATACTTGTCCTTTCTTCTTTAGTGCTTAAACGACATATCGTTCGTTGTTTTGCAATTTTCACAAGTCATATGCCTTCACTTTGTCGCAGAAATTACAAACCTTCTCCGTTTTTAAATTCCCAGATATCTTTTACGCATTCTTTTCTTCCTTCTTAATATCAAAATCAATCTCTTATTTTCTTTCATCTCTTTAGATTGGTTAATTAAAGAAGCTCAAGTAAAACCAAAACAATCCTATCCCAATTTAATTTTATTCCAACAACAAAACCCTAATTTTAATTTGTTTATGTTAAATTAATCACCAATGGCACCTCCGATGAAATTCAGCAGACCAGGCGGATACAAGGAGCCCGACGGAGCGGAAGCGGCGTCGAACAATCTATGGGTTGGGAATTTGGCTCTGGATGTAACGGATTCGGATCTTATGGATCTATTCGTGAAATACGGTGCTCTTGATAGCGTGACGACGTATTCTTCTAGGAGCTACGCGTTCTTGTATTTTAAGCGTGTGGAGGACGCTATTGCTGCTAAAGATGCTCTACAAGGAACCATTCTTCGCGGAAATCCTTTGAGAATCGAGTTTGCTCGACCGGTTTGTTGTTGTTCTCTTTTATTATTCATAATTAGGTCATTTTCGTTCTTTTATGTGTTGGATTGGTTAATTCCTGTAATTATTATTATTACTATTTTTGATTTGGCTAGCATTGCTGATCACAATTTCATTTGGAGAATTTATGATTTTTTGACAGTCTGATTGATAAAAGAATTGAAATCGAACACAACTTACAAAAAGCATTATCCTGATACAAAATCCAAGATTAATTGAATAAGAGAGCTGACAGTGAACAAAAAAATTATTTGTAGCAAAAATCATGCCGGAATCCTCCCCGGTTGCAAGTTTAAATTCATTCATTTTAAATGCAATATCGATTTTTACAACCTTACATCAATATCTATTCAATCCTTTTTAGAAATCTGAGAGTTTTCTTTCCTGCTGCGAAAAAACAACGATCAGAAAGTATTTACCGATAAACAGATGCCGCAAGTAGAAGCCTCTTTCTGCTTAAGTTTATTTCTAAGGATTATCAATTATCAGCTACTGGTGTACCACTGTCAATAATCGGCTATTGCTCGTATGATAATTAGAATGTGTCATATTATCACTCTACCCCCACGATATGTTTATTTCACTCCACCCGACGGTTCCAACTAAAGTGAGTTTAAATGCTATTAGATGCCTTCCGAGATGATGAACAATTACAGATGCATGATATGATGACCGCCATCAACAAACTAACATGTTGTTCGGAAACTTGACGATTTTATTTTGCCATCGTTCTTTTCAGTGTTCTCTTTCCATAAGATTTCCGTTTCGTGCAATATATACAAACTCTATTCCAAACTTGTGAAGGAGTGCTCACCTTATGCAATTTATCTTTTTCCCTAGATCTATTTTAGTTAAGGAAAATGAGTTAAAGGAGGAATTTTAACTTGTCAGAAAGCCGTTCATTTTTATTGATAATCTCCTCAAACATCTCAAAAACTCCAAGTCATCCTTTACTCGCTGAAAGAAAACACCAAATCATCCTCCACTAGGTGAAAAGAAGTCATTAACAAACTTCTTTAGGCTTTATGCTATTCCCTATAACTTATACATATAGTCTATTGCGGTTTGATTGCTTGATTGTTTACTTTGTAAGCAATTTACAAAATGTTGGAGAAGGATAATCTCTTTGCATAGATTTGGATGTAAATTTTATATCATTCTGTTCCGCCTCATTGTTGTAACCAGCTTCTGCGGGTACACACTCTTTGCACCCTTAGCAATGGCGGTTACCTTTACATTAATGCAAAGTTAAGAGTTGGAGAAACAAATAGTGAAACTCGCAATGATCGGGTGGCATTGATAATATCTTTTTGGGGTTTGTGGATGGCGTTATAGCGGTTTTGGGGGCAATGTTAAAACTTATTTTGGGCATTTGGATGGTGGAGTGTGCTTAACTTCTCTGAGGGTGAAGCTCAATAATGCTGATACATGGATAGTTACACTATTATCTTCTCGCCTTTTTTTGGTTTTAGGCTTTTATTATTTTCAAACATTTATATATTTTATTTTATTTAGTGATGCAACTATTGATCTGAACTAGACAATGTCTATGCAATTTTAATGCTTGTTTGTTCATCTTGATTGATTTTCTTTTCAGGCAAAACCCTCTAAGAATCTGTGGGTGGGTGGAATCAGCCCAGCAATTTCTGAGGAACTGCTGGAGGAGGAGTTTCTTAAATTTGGTAAAATTGAGGAATTTAAGTTTGTTAGAGACCTGAATACTGCATTTATCGAGTATGAAAATCTGGAAGATGCTTTAGAAGCCATGAAAAGTATGAACGGGAAGCGACTTGGTGGCGATCAGATACGCGTGGATTTCCTTCGGTCACAATCCTTAAGAAGAGTAAGTTTTACTTATTGAGAAGTTTTTGTGTTAACATTATTAAACTGCTCATTATGGGCTAGCAAGATTTGGTAGGAATAAAAATGAAGTTACAGGTGAGGATTGCTTGTTTGGAAATTTTCTTGTCAATTTTTGTGCGCAAGGATTTTGGTAAAACATTTGTTGATGTAATTACAGTGACATAACATAAATGTGTCAAATGCATCTATATTTGATTTCTTTACATCCTCAGTATGTTCAAACGCAGCAAATACCCATGGAAGAATCTTTGAACTGTCTGCTTTTTAACATCAACGCAGTTTCCTTTTGATCCAACATTTTAACTTTATTTATGTGAGCAACCTTAGTCTTTACTTTTTTTGTTTCAATCAGCAGGAACAGTTTCCCGACTTTCGTGATTCAAAAGATGGTCAGTTTTTTGTTGCACACGCTGGACGACTGCAGGTGATTGATACTGAATAACTGTCATCGCATCATCAGTGACAAAACATTGCCTTTTTTTTGTTTAATTATTATTTTTGAATGACAGTGCATTTATAATTGGTTAGTTGCTTGCCTGTCCCAGAATTTGATTCGTTCTGTTTTTGTTGAAATTTTTGGACCGCAGATATCAATATTCTTACAATATTTTACTTGGGTTTTTAATAAGGAAAATGCTTTGTAACCCATCATTTTAACCCACTTTCTATAACCCTCCTTACATGGCAGGTGGGTTACAAAGGAGGGTTATATAGCATTACTCTTTTAATAATGTACTCTTTTCTCTTGTCAATCAAAAAAAATTATTACTTTAGCTCACTGTTTATGTTTTAAAGCATCCATTCTTCATGTCTCAGCATACTCAGCCTTCAGGGGGGCGAAAGGAAGGTCCACCCAGTAAGGTATTGTGGGTAGGGTATCCTCCTTCTGTGCAGATTGATGAACAAATGCTTCATAATGCAATGATTCTTTTTGGTGAAATTGAAAGGATAAAAAGCTTCCCATCAAGGCATTACTCATTTGTTGAATTTAGAAGTATTGATGAAGCCCGGCGTGCTAAAGAAGGCTTGCAGGGTCGTCTTTTTAATGATCCTCGCATTTCAATAATGTTTTCAAGCAGTGAGCTAGCTCCTGGTAAAGATTACTCTAGTTTTAATGCTGGAGGTAAAGGACCCAGACCTGAGAATTTCAATGAGCATTCATTTGGTTCTAACCAGCTAGAAGTATTGGATCATCATCATCCTATGGGCCTACGTACTTTTCCTGGACCATTGCAACCAAGTAATAATCATATGACCAACTTACCAGTACTGCTTTTCGGTTTGAAGTAGTTTTGACCCTGTGCTTTCTGGTGCAGAGTTTAATGATTTGGCTCCTTTGCATGGTGTCCGAGATGGGAATTCCAGCATTTCGACTGGGCCAAACTGGAGAAGGCCGTCTCCTGAAGCTGGGATTTTGCCATTGCCAACTTCAAGGGTTAGGCCACCAACGAGGTCAGTACCTACGGGATGGGATGTGCTTGACCCCGGTCAGTATCAGAGGGAACCAAAGCGGTCAAGAATTGATACTTCATCTCCCACTGATGAGGATTCTTTTCTTGCAAGAAAGGTTGATGATCGTCGACTGGGTTTGGACAAAACATATAGATTTGGTCCTCCTGCTGATGCAGGTATCTCTAGTCCATTTACTAATGTTCACGGGAAGCAGAGTCTTAGTCCAGCTAGTGGAAGGGCTGCAGGAGGATCACATCACCTTGATTTTATTTGGCGAGGTATTATAGCCAAGGGTGGAACACCAGTTTGCAATGCTCGTTGTGTCAATTTAGATAAAGGAACAGATTTAGAACTGTGAGTATAACTCTTATTTTATCTAATGCCATTTTCATTCATGCATGAGCAGATGCTGTGTTCTGTTAAAATGTTTTGATTTAGATCTTTGTTCTTCTTTAGTCCTGTTACTTTGTTGCATAAAATCATCAAAGTTTGATATGCTTGAGCTTTTAATGAGTTTTAGATTCTGATAATATTTCCCATATGTTGTCTCACTGTTTTATACTTTTAGGTAAAGAAAACTAAATTTTGATTGATATGGGTTTATTTTTACATTTGATTCACCTTTTTCATTATAATTTTTTTGGGTGGAGCTGGCACTTGAAACAAATGTTTCATATTTATCCCCTAATATGGAAGGTTCCTGTCATGCAGTCCTGAAGTTGTTAATTGCTCGGCCAGAACAGGATTGGATATGCTCACGAAACACTATGCTGAGGCCATAGGATTTGAAATTGTCTTCTTCTTGCCAGATAGTGAGGATGACTTTGCTTCGTATACTGAATTTCTTCGCTACTTAGGTTCTAAAAACCGTGCTGGTGTTGCCAAGTTTGATGACGGGACCACACTCTTTCTGGTCCCTCCATCAGATTTTTTGACAGATGTGTTGAAAGTCGAAGGACCTGAACGTCTCTATGGTGTAGTCCTCAAGTTGCCACAAGTCACTAGTAGTGCATCAATACAGCCTCAGCTACACCAGCCCAACCATTTGCCTCAGTATATTGATAGACATCAGATTCCTCCAGCAGAAATTAACTATAATCAGATTGCTCGGAAGGAGGAACCTATGGTGCCGGTGGATTACAACAGGGTTTTGCATGACAACCAGAAGCATCCATCAAAAATGTTTTATCCGTGGCCAACTGAATCTATGGCAGAGCGGTCTGTCCATCAAGAGTATGCTTCTAATAACACAATAGCAGCTTCTCAAGCAGGAGCAGCTTTGACACCTGAGCTTATTGCTAGTCTTACATCTCTATTGCCTGCAACTGCACAGTCCTCTGTTTTAGCAAGTGTTCAACCACCCTCAGTTGCAAGGCCTCCATTTTCTTCAGTTCCTGCTGATAAAGGAGCTCCATATGAATGGAAGCATTCTGGAAACACAAGTCACTTACAGTATGGGAGCCAGTTCAATTCTCAGTCGCAATCTATGCAGCCTTATCCATCCATGTCTATTGCACCTAACATTCCAGAAAATTTTTTCCCTAGCGCTACCCATATCCAAGATTCCTCTATCAACCTACCACACCAGGGTGGAATTCAACCTAGACAGTTGACTAATATGACGATGCCTTCCCAGAGTGGACAAGTTGGTTTTCCACCACATGTTAACCAGCAATATAAGCATGAAGCTCCTCATCAGAAGGCATATAATGGGATGGCGCATGGAATGGAGGGATCTTATAGTCCATCAGTTATTCAGCAATATAGCAATTCTGCTATCTTCTCTGGTCAGGCTCAGGGTGGTAATCATACCCAGACACCATCTGGGATGCCTTTTTCTGCTGACAGAGTAAATTGGGAGGCTCCCAATCAGATGCAGCAGTTTCAAACTGCTCCCTCTGTTTCTGGTCAGGGTACATCTGAGGTTGAGGTAGACAAAAATCAGCGGTACCAGTCAACATTACAGTTTGCTGCAAATCTCCTCCTCCAGATACAGCAGCAACAACAGCAGCAAACAGGTAATCCAGCAGTGCGAGGATCTGGACATCAACAATGACATTCCTGTTATATAGGTAAGTACCCTTGTCATGACTTATTGAATGTTATTAACTTATTGTGATGTCTTCTGCATGCTTTGAAAAGTTCATTATTCTTGAAGTGTTTTGTTGTGATCTTATTGAGGCGTGTATCAGTTTTTTTCTGGGGATTATGATCTGTTCTTCCCTTGCTCCCATAAGATAGATGTCATCTGATTACAAGGCTTTCTTGGAATAAAACGGAAAAGGGGGTCTGTAGATTAGTTATCTGTTATGAAGATTATAGTATTGAATATTGCTGTACATTAAGTTAAAAAAACATGGGTTGAGTTTGGAAACTAGCATTTTATTTGTTGTTTTGAAAGTTGAAGGGCTAGAGTTCTGCACAGTGCATGGGGAAGAGATCACTTAGCATAGATTTGGCGAGGGGGTTTATTGGAGGCCATATTTGGCATGTGCTGAGTGATTTAATGGTCTGATATTGAGATTATGCATTGAAGGTGATCCTTGGCATGAAACATTGTAGTTGCACATTGGAGTTGTAAATTTTGATTGCATTTTCTTCATGACAGTTAAAATTCATAAGCTTACTTCTGATACAAAGGATGTTACAAGTTGAACATTTAACCATAGAGGTAAGTAGACTAGTTGAAAAATTGAGAAGCAATTGTAGGAGATTGTTGAGTCCCTTTAGTTTTGAATAAAAAATTGATTCATACTTTGATTATATTTCATACTAGTTTGAAAGCAGTGTTGATAGATCCAGGATGAATGATGTTGTTGGTGGAGGACTTTCTGAATGCTTATATGAGAGAGCTAGTTGAATGGGTTTAATTTTGATGTCGTCAAATTTTTGCAGGGTTTTTATTTTGCCTTAGCATTTAACTTTTAGTTCTCTGGATTCGATTTTCCTCTAGCTGGGACATGTTGTGCTCTTCTTGTTTCTGTTTGCATCATATGCTTACACTTTTAATCCTCTGTACATTTTCAATGTTGTTTGCACTACTGTTTCTTGTGTTTGATGTGGAAGTCTCTTGCAAGTTGCATCTCTTGTTTGATTACCTCTGTTCTGATCTTAACCTGCATTTACCTTAATTTTTGCGGCTCATAATTTTACTTTTATTTGTGATTTTTGTACATTGTTTACTTTGCAAATGCATACTACATTATGGAGCTTTTCCTTGTTCATCAAATTTGTTCAGCTGTGAAGTTTAGGTCTAATTTTTTTAAATTTTGACTAAGAGATGTAATTCTACTGTGTAAAGGTATGTGTTAGATGAATATTGTTGACTAAATGGAGATTATTAAATCATCTGAGTGAAATCACACAAAATATTTTAACTGTAAATTGCTCAAAGCAATCTCTACGATACAAAGAGTCCCAAATACGATAACCTCAGTAACCGACACGATTATACGAGGTCACAATTCACCCAACACAATCAAGTGAGTCCACAACCACCACCGTAAAGTTCCAAAAGGGTGAGAAAAATTGAGCCTAACTAGTAATTACCACCGTAGCAGGTGATAGTATGGAAGCTTAATAATCGGATCATTATTTCTCGGTAATAATACGGTGCTCCCCTTGGGTTTCTGCCAAAACAAACTTGATCGCTTAATGGTGTCATTATCGTTGTCAGACATTAGCTATAGCATCTCTAGTATATCCTTCTTATCAACCTTTTCTTTTTACGGCTCAAGGACTATACGATCATAATAATTGCATTTCCCATCTGAATTATTTTCAATATAATACAAACCTGAATTTATTTATTTTCTCCAATATAATGTGAACAAGCACTGTCCCTAAACTTCCAACATAAAAATAAGACATGTCGCTATGTCTTCGAGTAGGTAGCCTCAGTTTGCGATGCAGATCCAACTTTCCTGGACTAGTTTGTGCGACACAC
The DNA here is from genome assembly GCF_937616625.2 of Mercurialis annua. Taxonomy (NCBI): domain Eukaryota; kingdom Viridiplantae; phylum Streptophyta; class Magnoliopsida; order Malpighiales; family Euphorbiaceae; genus Mercurialis; species Mercurialis annua. Next base: position 46,352,118 of record NC_065570.1, on the reverse strand, counting down.
AGGGCTTCTGTGACACCCTCTTATGCGTTAGTTATGTGTCATCCTACTCATAGGTAGTAGTTTATGATACCAAGTCCACATGAATGTGTTTTCATTTTCTTTCTAACTATTGTGCGAGGAAATTTTGAACTAATCTGGAGATACTGTTTTTACTCAAAAGCTCATCTTTATAAGTTGTGCACTTTACTACTAACCTATGTTGCACGGAACCAAAAATCTTGCCCAGGAAACGGCGGAATTTTTTTTTTTTTTTGAAAAGCGTTTTCAACTACAGAAATGAAACGCTGAAACTTGAGATCGGATAAATTTTTATTCAACATAGCTGCTAACAAAGCTCTCCTTGTTAATTACCCAATCCCTTCCTATTATTCGTTTTGAACATTTTTGCACAGTACCCACTACTTTCGGTTTGAAATCATAGTATTTCCGTCTTCATATTCTAAGGCAATCTGTCAAGCTATATGGCTGTTTGAAATCTCTTTCACATGCCATAGTCCGAGGAAATTTCATGGATGTTGTGCAATTCAATGTTCATTACCATTATTATACTTCCTCGCTTTGAGTTATTTGCATGCGACGACCAACTTTCGTGACATTATGCGTGCTAAATGTGTTCGCATGTTGTGTCCCAACCGTGCTCGTGTTAGCTTAGGCAAGTAACAAACATATTCGTTCTACATCATGTCAACCAAACATGACACAGCTATGTTTAAATATATTAAACATTAAATAGGCATATGAATCACATATGATATATTTAGAAAATTTATTTAAATCACAGATTATAGTTAAATTATGTCTTTAATATTTTAATTTAGATGAGTTGAACACAAGTCACGAATATTATGTATGTAACATGGTTATTCATTTGGATAAATGTATATAACATATATAGTTTAGTAAGTTGTATATAATATATGAATACTGAAATCAATTTTTCGAACAATAAGAAACTATACGAGTAGGTCGCGACATTTGAGTTGACACGGCATGACATGTTGTTGTGATAGGTTCACGTAGTCATGAGTTCAGCGGTGCTATAATTGTGTTGATAAGTTTCTCGCGAGCCACAGGAGTAGAAGAGCAAAGAGCACTCTCCTTTCAGCACCTTGCTCAGGGTGGAATGCATGCATACACGAACATGCTACACTTCAATCTTGATCGTCAATTTATTTTACAAGGGGGGAATATGCTAGGTGTGCCCCTTTTTGAAACCTCTATTAGTGATTCAGTAGACTCAAATTAAAAGCAGATTCACGTAAGAAGCAATTCTTCCGTCAGTTGATTGATCCTTTACGTCATTGTCACATTAAGCGCTATTTAAGTGATGAACAACGGTGGCAATGCCTGCAATTTACGAAGTAACTCTGAGAATCATTTGCCAAATAGGTGTTAACTATGAAGTGATTCTAATCTACGTCTCATGCGTGTGTGTAGGTAGTTGCGCCATTCCTGATGTCTTCAAATTGGAATCTTGCATCGGGTGCCTATACCACCAGCCGAAGGGTCCTTTGCAGTTAAGCTTTTGCAATCTATTCAAATCCAGGGTGGACGCACAAAATCAGAAGTCGTGTACATATTTGTTTGTGAATTCTGATGATCTTTTGCCTATTCAGATAGAATTAGATGAATAGAATTGTAAAAATAGGTTTTCCGGCCAGTCTGGCTTTTGTATTTTTCTGTTTAATGAGTCTGTTGTTTGGTTATATTTATCTAGCTTGTGACTTTTGCAAATTCAATTTTGTGGTTTTATGTTTACGAGAGATCAATTTAAAAGCCACTCTAGTCTCTGGCTTGCAAAGTTTCAGCTGAAAAATAACATCATAAGGTTTCAGTCTCATACATTTCTCTCTGCTATGCAAAATAGCCATTATCTTTCTCTATATATTTTTTCAATTCAGTTTCAAATCTACACCGGACGGCAACAAAATTTTCAAAAAATTAAATAAAAGCCATAGATGATAGATTGCTTGAAAGTACTATAAACCGAGAGATTTCAATGTGATTAAACATTAAATGTTCTATCAACGGAATTTAAACATCCCTGACGTTGATGGAGGATGTTTGAAATCCAATGATGACAGTGATAACCAAACATGCTTGACTATTGATAGGAGTGTGTATCAGTCAGTTGGGGTTGTTTAAGGTCCAGCGCTGGATAGGTCCGGCGCTAAATGACAAAACACATAAACAAAAATTTGACCTCTAGAAAAATGTGTAAGAAGGTCATAAAAATATAATTACCGGACCCACATATAAAGCAATAAAAAAAGTCACTTGCTTATTTTGTCAAAGTATCAAAAAAAAATTTTCACTTGCTTTCTTTTTATTTATCTTAATAATACATTTTATTTTTCTTCTTATCACATAAAAAACTAATTAAAGTTAATTTTTTAATATTTAATTATTGAATATGAAAAATTAATTTATATAAATTTAATAAAATAAATAAGGCATGAAGTGTTTCAAATAAATTTTAATTTTAAAATATAATATAATTAATTTATAATTAAATTTTTATTTTATTAAAATTTAATATAAGTAAATTAAAAAAATATAATATCATCAATTTTCGTCCTTTTTAGAGGACGAATCCGGACCGGACGTCTTCATGAAAGTTGTAAGTATTCAAATTACCTTTCCAGGGACGTTTGAATCGATGAAATCCGACGTCGGGGGAACGAGTTATGACTTAAATACACAATCTGAATATATATTGATTTCACACTGATGTACACATGCAGCAGCTTTATGGCACCTTTCGTCCATATTCCAGGTCGAATCCGGATTGGACGTCTTCATGAAAGTCGTAGGTATTCGAGTTACCTTTACAGGGACATTTGAATCGATGAAATCCCAAGTCGGAAAACCGATTTACGAATTAAATACTCGGACTGCGTACATGCAGATTTCATAAAACTGCACACATGCAGCAACTTCAAGGTCATTTTTGTCCCTTTTCCAAGTTGAATCCGGACCGGACGTCTTCATGAAAGTTGTAGATATTCGAATTAGCTTTCCATGGACGTCTGAATCAGTTAAATCTAACGTCGGAAAAGTAAGTTATGATAAAAATACCCGGGCTGGTTTTCGAAAACATACTTCTATCTCCTTTTAATCACTTGAATAGCTACCCATTACTAAAAAGTGAACTTGAAAATAATAAATTTCAGTTAAATAAAATAACGTGGAGAAATGGGACGCGTGTTGAATTATTCAGATAGAATAGATTATTATAAATTAAGGAAAATGAGGTATATTTAAATTCAAAATAATTGGACATATATATTTTAATTAAATAAATTATAAATAATAATAATAAACCATGTCCACAATATTTAGTCAACGGGGACAAGAAGACAAAGTAAGCATATAAATCCCCCTCCCTATGGTTTTGGAAAATACTTCTACCTTTTTCAAAAAAAGATGAATATATACAGATTTAGGCATGTGTAAATTTCTATCTACGGGATAGTCCTGGAAAATCATGTCTCCACACATGCAGCTGATTGAATGGAGATTTCATCCCTCTTAGAGGACGAATCCGGACATGATCTCTTCATGAAAGTTGTAGGTATTCGAGTTGTCTTTCCAGGGACGTTTGAATCGATGAAATCCGATGTCGGGGGAACGAGTTATGATATAAATACACAATCTGAATATATATTGATTTCACACTGATATACACATGCAGCAGCTTCATGGCACCTTTCGTCCATGTTCTAGGTCGAATCCGATTGGACGTCTTCAGTATTCGAGTTACCTTTCCAGGGAATTTGAATTGATGAAATCCCATGTCGGAAAAATGATTTACGAATTAAATACTCGGACTGGGTACATGCAGATTTAATAAAGCTGCACACATGCAGCAGCTTCAAGGGAACTTTGTCCTTTTTCCATATTGAATCCGGACCGGACGTCTTCATGAAAGTTGTAGGTATTCAAATTAGCTTTCTATGGACGTCTGAATCAGTTAAATCCGACGTCGGAAAAGCGAGTTATGATAATAATACCCGGGATGGTTTTTGAAAACATACTTCTATCGCCTTTGTATCACATCAAGGGAAATTTCTTCCCTTTTAGAGGACGGATCGGACTCCTCCATCTTCATAGAAGCCGTAGGTATTCGAGTAAGTTTTTCAGATATGTTTTAATCGGTTCAATCGGAAGTCGTAAAATACATTTATGTCCTATATTATCAGACTGCCTTTTGAAAATTTATACATGAATCTACTTACTATCTATATCGTGTCTATTGTACATTTGAATGATAATAATAATTAGCACTAAGTAAACTTGAAAATAATAATTTTCAATTAAATCGAAATTATGGAAAAATTCTACCGTGTTGAATTATTAGGATAAAAAATTTTATTATATAAGGTGGAGAGTATTTGAAATGATGAAATTTTTAATAACTAAATTCATAAATAATGTATTTTAATTAAATAAATAAAATAGATCAATGGAATATTTATCTATTTAATCGGTTAAAAAAATTAGCAATATGGGTCACTTTAATTAATAATTAATAAAAGTAATAAATATTTAACTAAAAAAATTATACCTCGAAATAATTATTTTATTAAAAAAATTATACCTCGAAATAATTATTTTATTAAAAAAATTAAATTTTTAATATTTATCTATTTTTTAAAAACACGTAGTAGGTATTAAATTTTTTATTTTTATAAATAAAATTATTTATTAACTAATATTTATATTAAAATAATTAAATCAACTCATATTAACTAATTATATATAGGAGAATGTATTCACTTTCTTTATTCATGAGAATTAGAATATAACTATTAAAATATGTAGAGTATTTACTCTTTAACCAACTCAGCAGGTCGTAAGTAATTTTATCTTTATTATGTTATCAAAATGCTTGGCTCTCCTTGTGCTGGACCGGTCCTGCGCTAGATTGAAGAGTGACCCCAGTCAGTTTGATCATTAAGCTGAGCGTGTAAATCCAACCTTTTCATTTTTTTAAGATTAATTGTAAATTAAATCACGAACTTTATCCTAATTTGCAATTGTATCACGAAATTTAAAACTTCAACATGTCAGTAATCAACTTTCATTTCTTGACAAATTGGTATAAAAAAAGGGTTTTGCTATTCGCCGCCCCTTTTTATTTAGCACCGCACAGGCGAAAGACATTTCTACCCCTCTAGCAAAATTTTAAAAAAAAAGTTCTCTCAACTCATTCGAACACACTCGAACAACTACGTAAAAAGTCGAGTAAAATGACGGATAACGAGTATAATTCGTCGGGAAACGAGTACTGACAGTCGGAAACAAGTTTTTCCGGCTTTTCCGAGGTAAAAAATAGTTTTTTTAAATTTTTATTTAAAATTTTTGAAGGGGGACGATTGCATTTCACGTCCTCTCCAGAGGAGGGGACGCCAGAGTTTGCCGTCCTCTCCAGAGGAGAGGACGTGAAATGCAACGTCCTCTCCTCTAACTCTTTCAAGAGTGGACGCCGAGCGTCCTCTCTAGAAGAGGGGACGCCCAAAATTGGCGTCCCCTCTAGAGGAGAGGACGCCCAAGTCCACGTCCCCTCTAGAAGAGGGGACGTGGATTTGGGCGTCCCCTCCTCTAGAGGGGACGCCCAACGCCGGCGTCCTCTCCTCTGAAGAGGACGCCGGCGTCCCCTTTTCCGGCCGCGACCGAAACGTCGCGGCCGGAAATTAACTACTGCTAAAAAAAAAAACGTTGAAATGATTTTTTTAATAATTACAGTGATTTTTTATTGCATATTATTACGACTTTTTATTACATATTATTTCGATTTGTTACACGTAAGTATTTATGTTTTGCAGGTTCATTTAGAAGATTATGGCGGTGATGGAATTGATTACAACGATTGGTTTAAGCTAGATCATGGGTTTGATAGTGATGTTGAAGCAATTACTTGGGCTAAGAGTACTGCTATAAAGATTGGATTTGAATTAGTCATTTCGTCACATAAGAACGAGGGGAAAAAGAAGCTTCTACGATGTGCTCGGGGTGAGCGTTACAGAGGTTCATTCACAGATTCTGATTCCTTCGTACGGAAAAATACGAAGACAAAAGCGTGTAAGTGCAAATTTAAAATTATTGTCAAATTAGGAAAGACTGCATGGTTTATACTTACAGATCCTGGTATTTCGAGTACACACAACCATGCTCTAGCTGTGTATCCTGAAGGATACCGTCAGATGAGTGGGCTGAGTGGCGAGGCAAAAGAAATTGTGCGAGATATGAGTGCGGCACAAGCGAAGCCGTGTTCTATCATGGCAGCTTTAAAAGAAAAAGTACCATCTGACAACCCTACAATAAAGCAAGTGTACAACTATAGAGAGACTTTGAGAAAGTCTAGCTTTGAGGGTAGAGATGTGGTTGGGCAATTTTATCACATGGCTCAGCAAAATGATTATGTACACTGGACTCTTGCTGAGGAGGATACAGGTGTGTTGACCCATATTTTCATGGCTCATCCTGATTCAGTGAGACTACTTTGTACGTACTACTGGATCATCGGCATGGACTCCACGTACAAGACGAACAAGTACAAGCTGCCTTTTTTGAGATTATTGGAATGACTCCTTGCAACAAGAACTTCATAATTGCATATGCAATTATGAAGGATGAGACTGAAGGGAGCTACAGATGGGTATTGGAGAGACTGAGGTATTTAATTATAATTATGTTATTTGATATTTTAATGATATTCAAATTCAAATTACTTATTAAATCATCGGGCAATAATGCAGGTGTTTGATTGGGGAACATATTCATCCGAGCGCTATTCTTACTGATCGAGAATTGGGGCTTATGAGACCAGTGTCAGAGGTTTTCCCACGTTCTTCTCATCTACTATGTACGTGGCACATAAATAAGGACGTAGAAGATAGAGTGTACAGAATTAGTGGGAAAAACCAAGAGTTTGCTGAAATTTTCAAGAATAGTACATGGAAGAAAATTATCGGAGCGCCAACTTTTGATCAATATAACATAGCTGTGGAGCACTTCAGAGATCAGTTTAAAGGTTTTCCACGGTTGATACAGTACATTGAGGGGACTTGGCTGGGACACAGAGAGAAGTTCGTATCTTGCTGGACGGACTTAGTCCTACATTTTGGAAACACCACCACATGTAGAGTCGAGAGCGCACATGCTCAGCTTAAGCAGTGGCTCAACTCTAGCACCGGTGCTCTGGACACAGTCTGGACGAAGGTCGACAAAGTTATACAGTCGCAGCTGACAGATATCCGGTAACATTCTTGTCGAGTAATATTAGTACTTATACAAATTATGTTGTCATTATTATTAACATAAATGTTTTAAAATTACTGCAGCAAAACACTTGAGGACTCCAGACGGACTATTGGCGTACATCGACGCGGTTTTCCATTTGACAAGCTCTCATGCAGAGTGTCGCATTACTGTCTGGATTTAATATCGAAAGAACTAAGGCGTATGCGAGAATTGAGTACCGATGTCTACGATCGCTGTGGTTGTGTGGTTAGATCAACACATCAGATCCCCTGTGCATGTGAGCTGCGAGCGGTGGTCGATTCAGGTATCACGCACCACTTTCATTGAATAGTAATATTAAAAATATTAATATTGTTATTGAAAGCTAATATGTGTTATTTGCAGGTAACCCGATCAGCCTTAACAGTATACACCCGTTTTGGACGAAACTTGTTATTCTCGGCGATGGGCTGGACACATCTGCGCAACCCGATTTTGCTGGTTTTCAGACTGAGGAACATCAGTATTTTCACGAGGTCGCCGACGAGGTCATGACTAAGGATCCTTCAGTGTTGCGTGATATTTCTCGTATTGTTCGAGAGCGACTTCACCCCGAAGACTTAGGCTACATGGAACCAGAAGTGAAAACAAATGTCAGAGGTCGACCAAAGGGGAGAAAATCAACGAAGAGGGATCCGAGTCGTCATGAGTACAAGGACCGTGTACCTGGTCGTCCTAAATCTTCCAAAGCTCAGAAAAATCGTACATCCGCGTCAGGTAATTATCATCCACTAATATTCGTTATGTACGTCTACTCTAGTAGTATCCTTGTTATTTATAATAATATTTTTTTTATTTCCCGCAGCTGGTTTGCAAAATGCGGAGGTTATTCCAGGATTCCTTTTACCATTCGTTGACGAGCTTGTGGACGTGCGTGGAGACGGCAACTGTGGATTTCGCGTGGTGGCAGACCACATATATGGTGACGAGGAGATGTGGGGAATGACTAGAATGAACATTGCAAACGAAATCTCCGCCCACCCTTATCGATACGAGGGTATTTGCATTGATGGGTTGCAAGCGGCCATTACACGTATTAGTTGGGAAGGGGGAGAGTGTGGCCCTCGCAACTGGATGCAGGTATTTAATTGAATTATATAAATTTATCACAAAGTTATTATATTTTTCTAAAAAATGATATTTATATTCTGACTTATTAAATGGATGCAGGTATTGGATGACTTGTTCCCTATTGCCACTATCTTCAATGCAGCTGTTATTGTCACGACCCGATTCTCGGCATCGAGACCGGCGCTAGGGAATGGGAGTGGTTGCTCCGAAACCCGTAGCAAGCCTTAAAATACATTAAAAATCACTTAAAATTTTTCGCGGAATTCAAATCATTTACGAACATTTTAAAATCGCAGTTTAAAACGTTCTTATAAAAATTACCATTTAAAACATGCACATAATTTTCTCTTTAATTATTGCATTTTAGTTTCAAAACCATTTCTCTATGGTTTATCATGCATCTCATGTGCATACCATCTTACTATGGTAATTACTGCATTTCACTATGCAGGCCATTTCTCTGTGGACTTAACCGCATTTCATTATGCAGACCATTTCATTATGGATTTAACTGCATTTCATTATGCAGATGCGCTCGCCGCATTTTATTCAAGTGCAGTCGCTCGGACTTTCGCACAGCATTCACATATTACATATTATCAGAGTTTAAGCGTTATAAAATATAAAGCATAAATAAGTCCAACGACTACTAAGGTATCACCGTTCATTATTCTAGCTACTGCAACTCTAGACACACAAAGGAAAGTCATTCTCACTTTATTCAAGTCAGGGATTTCCGGAACAAGAAATTGGAAATCCACACGTCAAACTACTCGCCTGTAAAAATATTAAATTCAACGGGGTCAGTTATAAAAACTGGTGAATGCGTACAACATGTACTAATAAACATTAATATGAAAGCAATGCATTCCAGATTACCGATTCATATGAAACCCTAAACCATGATTCATGTTCCTATATGCTTTCAACACAGGAAACATAAATATTCCACATCATTTCATCATATTCGGGTTAACCTTTTATTTTTCTTTGGCCGTATTTATTTTCTCTTTTTGTACTTTTAGCCAGTCAAATCCGATTATTCTTATTTTACGTATTTGAAAGTCCCAGACTCTTCTTACAATACAACGGATTTCGGCAGTACATAAATACTGTCGCCAATTTCACTTTTTTTAATAAAAGGTTCAACCTCTCAGATCTCGGCAGTTTCTCTTTACTGCCTTTGGTCGTCTATATTCCGTTGCCTCTGAAGATCTGTTCACACAGAGTCTAGGCCGTCGCCTGACTTTCCAGGCCGTCGCCAGGATTCACACAGTATATTCACATGCAACCCATTCTAAATGCACTACCGGTGATCACACAGCACTATTGCCGCCCAATAGTAAGCACGTTTCAATGAATCTAAATCGGTTTCAACACTATGAATAGTTCATGCGATTTAAATTCAAAATAAAATAAAGCATTTGCAAATCATGTAAAGCAGTTCGCAATATTTTTAATACTAATATTTAACAGTATAAGTTGTAAACACACTCACAGTACTCGCTTATTCCAAATATTAAAAATACCACCCGTCGAATATCAAAACCTTTGCTCGCCGGTTTCCGCGACAAAACTCGCTGGATCTAATTTAGAGATTAAACATTAATAAATGTAATAACTCTAAATTCTAGGATAAACTCTAGACCGACTCAACCATATAACCACATAATCACAAACCAAATTTGATTCCGACTATCTATATCCGCGTCATCGTATTTCTATACGATACACCACGTAGTTTATTTATTTTCAATAAATAAACATAGAATTATAATTCCATTATAATTCTAACACACATTCAATTCACATAATTTTCTAAAATACACTTTTAGAAAATATCAACAAACATATCACAATTCACAAATATCCAAAAATATTTTTCCGTAAAATATTTTTGACCCGGGGCTCGGCCCCCCCTTATTTTCTGCCAAAAACATTTCGGCACTAACTGCTGCCAAATGAGTTTAGGACTGAGCCAACATGCTCTATCCCCTCTACTCATACTCCGGTCACCGTATTCCGGTGGTTTTGGCCGGAAAACTCAAAAACGCTTAAAACGCTTAAAAATCCATTTTAAGCCATTTTAACACCGAAATTCATCAAAATTATTTTCAAATACATTTTTAATTTTTATCTTGTAAAAACAGCAGCCCAATATTTTTAAAATAATATTTTCCATTATTTTAACCATTAAAACCGAAATATCAATTAATAATCAAAACCGATTATTAATCCGTCAAAACACCACACAAAAATCATTTAAACTCCACAAATAATTATCAAACATATTTCATAAATTTTTCATGAATAATTTCTGCCCAGAAATTAAAATGACAGTTTTACCCTTTTTAGAACAATTTTGGCCGAATAGAGTTATTAAAAATTAAACCCGATTATTAAACCGCTAAAAATTAACCATCAACCATTTAATTAACATCAACCACAAATATAACTCATACATGAACCAATTTATTTCCAGAAATTAAAAATCAATTTATTTACCCTTTTTAAGCTATTTTTAAGCTTTAAAACAATTAAAAATCGAAACCCAACTAATTAAATTAACACCCGAATTAATTAACATTTTTAATCCACAAAAGTTAAACTTTAAAGCATATATAAATCCCAACATATAGATCAGCCCAGAAATTTAAATAAATAATTTAATTTTCACGGAAAAATTATTTAAAAACCGAAACCCATTAAACTAGCAATTAAAACCAACTAATTATCCATCAAACATCACATATAAACCATCCTATGCATGTTTCTAAGATTCAACCAACATCAGCAACTAAAAACTAAGATTTGAGCTTGAAATTATACCTCAAACGAACATGCAAACACACACACACGATCTACGTAATATTCCCGACAATTTTCGTGAAGAAAGTTTTGAGAGAAAATCAAAGAATAAAGCTTGGTGTTTGTGGTTATGGTGTATTCGGCACCCACAAGAAAATGAAGAAGACAATTGAAGACTTGGGCACCAAGTTTATGTAGGAAAATATCTAGATATTATTAGGTTGTTCAATTATTTACAAGTTTGCCATTATGGCATTCTTGTAAATAATTCGAACTCTAGGTGCAAAATAAACTCAACTTTACCAAATATTCAAAAACATTAAATCATATCATATGGGCTGAGTTAAAATATTTTTGGGCCTTTAAAAATATTTAAAATAATTATTTTTACGGTTTTTAGTGAAAAATCACAAAATTCACTTTTAACACGTAAAATTGCCAAAAATCACATTTAAGGCAAACACATAGCAAATCACATTTTCACCCATATAAATTCATCACGTGAATTTATTCACTATTTCCGAGGTCCTAATCAATTAAAATTGGACTCTAGCGAAAATAAACACTAAAAATTCTACGGGGTATTACATTCACCCCTCCTTATAAGAAATTCGTCCTCGAATTTCAAAACAAACTATTACCTTGAGCAAACAAGTGGGGATATCGTTTCCGCATATCCGCCTCTGTTTCCCACGTACATTCCTCAATTGTACGGCTCCTCCAGAGCACTGTTGCCATAGGTATCTCCTTACTACAGAGTTTCCTAATCTGGGTATCCACAATTTCTATGGGCTCCTCCTCATAAGATAGTTCCTCGTCTATCTCAACCTCCTGAGGTTGAATAAGTCTATGAGGGTCAGGTATATACTTCCTAAGCATCGACACGTGAAACACTGGATGTACTTGCGACATCTCAGACGGTAATGCTAACTTATAAGCTACCGCTCCTATTCGCTCAATAACCTCATAAGGCCCTGCATATCTCGGCGCTAGCTTTCCTTTCTTTCCAAATCGGATTACACCTTTCATAGGTGATATTTTAAGAAACACAAAATCTCCGACTTGAAATTCTATATCCTTTCTCCTCACATCAGCATAGCTCTTTTGCCGACTAAATGCAGTTTCTAATCGTTGCTTAATCAACGGAACTTTCTCAGACGTAATCTGAACAATTTCAGCTCCTGTCAACTTTCTTTCTCCAACTTCTTCCCAACAAATTGGAGATCTACACTTACGTCCATACAACGCCTCATACGGTGCCATCTCAATACTGGAATGATAACTATTGTTATATGAGAACTCTACTAACGGTAGATACTCATCCCAATGGCCTCCGAAATCTAAAACACACATTCTTAACATATCCTCCAAAGTCTGGATAGTCCTTTCAGACTGTCCATCTGTTTGGGGATGAAACGCTGTACTAAAATCTAAGCGCGTTCCTAAAGCCTCTTGCAGACTTTGCCAAAATCGGGATGTAAAAACTGATCCTCGATCTGACACAATTGACACAGGAACTCCATGTAAACTGACCACTTTGTCAATATAAATCTGTGCCAATTTTGCTGCCGTATAGGTAACCTTGATCAGAATGAAATGAGCCGACTTTGTCATTCGATCAACGATAACCCATATCGAATCAAAACCATGTTGCGACTTAGGCAATCCAACGACAAAATCCATGGTTATTCTTTCCCATTTCCATTCTGGTATTGGCAATTGTTGCAAAAATCCAAATGGTCTCTGATGTTCCAACTTCACTTGTTGGCATATCGGACACTTAGCAACAAATTCTGCTATATCTCTTTTCATACCATTCCACCAATACATCTCCTTAACATCGTGATACATCTTGGTAGAACTAGGATGAACACTATACTTAGATCCATGTGCCTCCATCATAATTCTCTGTTTCAATTCCTCTACATTTGGTACGCACACCCTTGTACCAAATTTCAGAATACCACCTTTCAAATTATACTCAGAGTTCATTCCCTTTTGAACTTCTGCAATAACATGCTTTAGTTGAGGATCCGTTGTCTGAAGTTCCTTAATCTGATCATTCAATGTAGGTTTAATCGTCATTTGAGCTAACAAACTCCCCAAATACGAAACCTCTAATTGAACTCCTTGATCAAACAACGAATGCACTTCTCTAATCATTGGTCTCTTCTCAACTAAAGTAACATGAGCTAAACTTCCTGCTGATTTTCTGCTCAACGCATCAGCAACTACGTTAGCTTTGCCAGGATGATACTGTATCGTACAGTCATAATCCTTTAGCAACTCCATCCACCTCCTCTGCCTAAGATTCAACTCTCTCTGATCAAATATGTATTTCAGACTCTTGTGATCAGTGAATATTTCGCATTTTGCTCCATATAAGTAATGTCTCCAAATCTTTAATGCGAATATCACTGCTGCTAATTCTAGATCATGGGTTGGATAATTAACTTCATGCTTTTTCAACTGGCGAGAAGCATAAGCTATCACTCGACCATGTTGCATCAGTACACATCCTAACCCGATCCTAGAAGCATCACAATAGACTGTAAGTCCATCACTACCAGAGGGTAATGCCAGAACTGGAGCTGTCGTCAAACACTCCTTCAGCTTCTGGAAACTCACTTCACATTGATCAGTCCAAATGAACTTCGCGTTCTTCTGAGTCAGCTTAGTTAATGGTGCAGACAACTTAGAAAAGTCTTGCACAAACCGTCTATAATAACCTGCTAAACCCAAGAAACTACGAATTTCTGTCACTGAACTTGGCCTTTTCCAATTCATCACAGCTTCAATCTTTTTAGGATCTACCTTAATCCCACTTTGAGATACTACATGTCCCAAAAATGCTACCTCTTCTAACCAAAATTCACACTTCGAGAATTTGGCATAAAGCTGATGATCTCTCAAAGTTTGTAACACTATCCTTAAGTGTTGCGCATGCTCCTCCTCTGTGCGCGAATAAATCAAGATATCATCTATGAACACTATCACGAATTGGTCTAGAAACGGTTTAAAAATCCGATTCATCAAATCCATGAAAGCCGCTGGTGCATTTGTCAATCCAAATGACATCACCAAAAATTCATAATGACCGTATCTTGTTCTGAATGCAGTCTTTGGAATATCATCATTTCTGATCTTCAACTGATGATAACCAGACCTCAGATCAATCTTCAAAAAGTACCTCGCTCCTTGCAATTGATCGAATAAATCGTCAATTCTGGGTAAAGGATACTTATTCTTGATTGTGACCTTATTGAGTTGTCTGTAATCTATACAGAGTCTCATAGATCCATCCTTCTTTTTCACAAACAACACAGGTGCTCCCCAAGGTGAGACACTTGGTCGTATAAATCCACGATCAATCAATTCTTCTAATTGATCCTTCAACTCCTTTAGTTCTGCTGGTGCCATACGATACGGAGGTATCGATATTGGACTTGTACCAGGAACTAGATCAATACAGAATTCAATCTCTCGATCTGGTGGTAATCCAGGTAACTCTTCTGGAAACACATCAGAATACTCCGAAACTACTGGTACATCATTCACACTTCCAACTTCCTTCTGAATATCTCGTACCAGAGCTAAAAATCCTTGACATCCTTTACTTAACATCTTTCTCGCTTTCAAAGCCGAGACTAAACTATTTGGGGTTTCCAACTTTTCTCCCCGTATAGAGATAAGTTCAGTTCCAGGTGCATGGAACGTCACTATCTTTTCTCTACAATCCACATTTGCATAATGTCGCGACAACCAATCCATTCCTAGGATGACGTCGAATTCTAAGACATTAAGCAACAACAAATCCGCAAGCAATTCTCGCTCTCCGATTAACACAGGACACGACGGATAAACTACAGTAACGTCTATGCTTTCGCCTACAGGTGTAGCTACTAACAATGGGTTTTGCAAAATCACAGGTTGAATTCCTAATTTTAATGCAAAACTCGACGATACAAATGAATGCGTAGCACCGGGATCAAATAAAATTGATGCATCATGCGAAGATATTGAAAATATACCTTGCACTACCGCATTCGACGCATTCGCCTCTTGAGGATTGATTGCAAAAACTCTAGCCTGCCCTCCGCTAGCAGTTGCTCCAGATCCTCGTCCGCCTGTGGTCCTTCCTCCACCACGATTACCAAAACCATATCCTCTTCCACGTTGTCCATTAAACACATTTTGGTTCTGTGCCTGCCCAGACACTGCAGGATATACAGGTCTAGGTTGTTGAAACACTGGTTGAACAACACTAGCACTTGAACCTTGTGGTCCAGACATAGGACATTCTCTAGAGAAATGACCTTGCTGTCCACACGTGTAACATCCTCTAGTTGCCCAATAGCATGCTCCAAAATGCTTCTTTCCACAAGTATTACATAGTGGTACTGTTCCTCCTGAACTTCGTCCACTAGAACTTGATCCAGACATACTGAACCTCCTATCTTTCTTTCCTTTCTTAAATCCTTTACGATATGGTCCAGTGAACCTATTCGTATTCGAACTAGCAGTTCCTTCTCTTACGAGCTCACCAGAAACATTGATCTTTCCAAATTGGATCAAAGTACTTTCCATCTGACGTGCACTATCGATGATTTGCACCAAATCCTTACTAACATCAGATAGCAATCCAATATATTCGGGTCCTAGCCCCTTAATAAACCTTGAATTCACCCTATCTCTATCCAACATCAGGTATCGCATTGTTATGAACGGACTCCTCATCATGAACATTCTCTTCTTGAATGTTTTCCTCATGCTGATCAGCCATTCTGATCAAAGCACGTCGTCTATTAAAAATCTATCTAAACGTTCTAATCGTATACTATCAGGCTCTACTTACTCCTAACAAGCATACAGACTCGATCCTAAAGCACAGCTGGGAATATTTAAAAACAAATGATGACTTAACGAATGACATGACAGAAACTTATATGTTGCAGTAGACTCTATATATCAATTTCCTAATCCTTAGGTCAACTTAATGTCAAGGTACCTAGGAATCAACAACTTATACCACCTTTCATTACTCTTTTCATATATTAGTAATGGTTTAAGACTATAAACCATCACTTTGATATCAAACTCAACAATGGCCCACTTTCGACCATTGCTCTGATACCACCTTTGTCACGACCCGATTCTCGGCATCGAGACCGGCGCTAGGGAATGGGAGTGGTTGCTCCGAAACCCGTAGCAAGCCTTAAAATACATTAAAAATCACTTAAAATTTTTCGCGGAATTCAAATCATTTACGAACATTTTAAAATCGCAGTTTAAAACGTTCTTATAAAAATTACCATTTAAAACATGCACATAATTTTCTCTTTAATTATTGCATTTTAGTTTCAAAACCATTTCTCTATGGTTTATCATGCATCTCATGTGCATACCATCTTACTATGGTAATTACTGCATTTCACTATGCAGGCCATTTCTCTGTGGACTTAACCGCATTTCATTATGCAGACCATTTCATTATGGATTTAACTGCATTTCATTATGCAGATGCGCTCGCCGCATTTTATTCAAGTGCAGTCGCTCGGACTTTCGCACAGCATTCACATATTACATATTATCAGAGTTTAAGCGTTATAAAATATAAAGCATAAATAAGTCCAACGACTACTAAGGTATCACCGTTCATTATTCTAGCTACTGCAACTCTAGACACACAAAGGAAAGTCATTCTCACTTTATTCAAGTCAGGGATTTCCGGAACAAGAAATTGGAAATCCACACGTCAAACTACTCGCCTGTAAAAATATTAAATTCAACGGGGTCAGTTATAAAAACTGGTGAATGCGTACAACATGTACTAATAAACATTAATATGAAAGCAATGCATTCCAGATTACCGATTCATATGAAACCCTAAACCATGATTCATGTTCCTATATGCTTTCAACACAGGAAACATAAATATTCCACATCATTTCATCATATTCGGGTTAACCTTTTATTTTTCTTTGGCCGTATTTATTTTCTCTTTTTGTACTTTTAGCCAGTCAAATCCGATTATTCTTATTTTACGTATTTGAAAGTCCCAGACTCTTCTTACAATACAACGGATTTCGGCAGTACATAAATACTGTCGCCAATTTCACTTTTTTTAATAAAAGGTTCAACCTCTCAGATCTCGGCAGTTTCTCTTTACTGCCTTTGGTCGTCTATATTCCGTTGCCTCTGAAGATCTGTTCACACAGAGTCTAGGCCGTCGCCTGACTTTCCAGGCCGTCGCCAGGATTCACACAGTATATTCACATGCAACCCATTCTAAATGCACTACCGGTGATCACACAGCACTATTGCCGCCCAATAGTAAGCACGTTTCAATGAATCTAAATCGGTTTCAACACTATGAATAGTTCATGCGATTTAAATTCAAAATAAAATAAAGCATTTGCAAATCATGTAAAGCAGTTCGCAATATTTTTAATACTAATATTTAGCAGTATAAGTTGTAAACACACTCACAGTACTCGCTTATTCCAAATATTAAAAATACCACCCGTCGAATATCAAAACCTTTGCTCGCCGGTTTCCGCGACAAAACTCGCTGGATCTAATTTAGAGATTAAACATTAATAAATGTAATAACTCTAAATTCTAGGATAAACTCTAGACCGACTCAACCATATAACCACATAATCACAAACCAAATTTGATTCCGACTATCTATATCCGCGTCATCGTATTTCTATACGATACACCACGTAGTTTATTTATTTTCAATAAATAAACATAGAATTATAATTCCATTATAATTCTAACACACATTCAATTCACATAATTTTCTAAAATACACTTTTAGAAAATATCAACAAACATATCACAATTCACAAATATCCAAAAATATTTTTCCGTAAAATATTTTTGACCCGGGGCTCGGCCCCCCCTTATTTTCTGCCAAAAACATTTCGGCACTAACTGCTGCCAAATGAGTTTAGGACTGAGCCAACATGCTCTATCCCCTCTACTCATACTCCGGTCACCGTATTCCGGTGGTTTTGGCCGGAAAACTCAAAAACGCTTAAAACGCTTAAAAATCCATTTTAAGCCATTTTAACACCGAAATTCATCAAAATTATTTTCAAATACATTTTTAATTTTTATCTTGTAAAAACAGCAGCCCAATATTTTTAAAATAATATTTTCCATTATTTTAACCATTAAAACCGAAATATCAATTAATAATCAAAACCGATTATTAATCCGTCAAAACACCACACAAAAATCATTTAAACTCCACAAATAATTATCAAACATATTTCATAAATTTTTCATGAATAATTTCTGCCCAGAAATTAAAATGACAGTTTTACCCTTTTTAGAACAATTTTGGCCGAATAGAGTTATTAAAAATTAAACCCGATTATTAAACCGCTAAAAATTAACCATCAACCATTTAATTAACATCAACCACAAATATAACTCATACATGAACCAATTTATTTCCAGAAATTAAAAATCAATTTATTTACCCTTTTTAAGCTATTTTTAAGCTTTAAAACAATTAAAAATCGAAACCCAACTAATTAAATTAACACCCGAATTAATTAACATTTTTAATCCACAAAAGTTAAACTTTAAAGCATATATAAATCCCAACATATAGATCAGCCCAGAAATTTAAATAAATAATTTAATTTTCACGGAAAAATTATTTAAAAACCGAAACCCATTAAACTAGCAATTAAAACCAACTAATTATCCATCAAACATCACATATAAACCATCCTATGCATGTTTCTAAGATTCAACCAACATCAGCAACTAAAAACTAAGATTTGAGCTTGAAATTATACCTCAAACGAACATGCAAACACACACACACGATCTACGTAATATTCCCGACAATTTTCGTGAAGAAAGTTTTGAGAGAAAATCAAAGAATAAAGCTTGGTGTTTGTGGTTATGGTGTATTCGGCACCCACAAGAAAATGAAGAAGACAATTGAAGACTTGGGCACCAAGTTTATGTAGGAAAATATCTAGATATTATTAGGTTGTTCAATTATTTACAAGTTTGCCATTATGGCATTCTTGTAAATAATTCGAACTCTAGGTGCAAAATAAACTCAACTTTACCAAATATTCAAAAACATTAAATCATATCATATGGGCTGAGTTAAAATATTTTTGGGCCTTTAAAAATATTTAAAATAATTATTTTTACGGTTTTTAGTGAAAAATCACAAAATTCACTTTTAACACGTAAAATTGCCAAAAATCACATTTAAGGCAAACACATAGCAAATCACATTTTCACCCATATAAATTCATCACGTGAATTTATTCACTATTTCCGAGGTCCTAATCAATTAAAATTGGACTCTAGCGAAAATAAACACTAAAAATTCTACGGGGTATTACAGTTATTTACATACAAGGCGGGACGCTACAACAGACGCGGTTCTCTTCGTTTACTGTTCTGCCTTTGCATTCCTCTGAGGTTCACTCACGACCATCGAAGGAGATAGTGATATTGTATATTAGTGGACGCGCTCATTTTGTTAGGTTGAATTTGCAGGATAATTTTCCTGTCCCACCAATTCCCACCCTGTGGTTCCAGCACAGGGACCATACTGTTCAGTCTTGGCATACTTTATATGCTAACAGGAGAGAGCAATGAGATAGTTTGATAGGTATGGCAGATTGAGTTGATTGTAAAATGTTTATTCGGTAATTATGCTGACTGTGTGTTTAATTATTATACGTGTAATATTTTTGAACTCCACAGTACGTAATATTTAAAAATGTTCATGAAATTGCATAAAAATAAAAACGTACATAATATAAAAAAAAAATCTCTAGAAACTAACATCTAAAAAAAACAAGTCCATAATCAGAAAAAAGTACTAATAATATAAACATACAACATATACTAACAGCACTCAGTCAGCACTGCGCCAAGCGGCAACGACTCTCTCCAAAGTAGTGCTGGCCTCCTCCGTCTCAGTCTCCAACTCCGGAATGCCGTCAAATTCGCAGTGCTGTCTATGTTGGGCGGTAATCGTGCTGACTTTTTGGATGAAATGCTCGAACTCGGTGACCATCAGCGTCATCCACTGTAATACCATAAATAGACAAGTAAATTCAATATGTTAAATATATGTAATATTCACTAAATTATAAAATGAAAACTTACATAATCGTTGTTGCTGCGGGGAGGATGTCGTCGTGGAAGATCTCTGCCAGGAAGGATACGGGGGTGCGAATGGCGCTCGAACCAGTCCAGGTACGCTGGATGGCATCCTCCAGCAATAACGTGGGCTTCCTCAAATCCCATTAACGGCAGCTTGTACATGACCGGAAAAGCGTTCCACATGTCAACCGCAATCGTCACACTCATGTCCACAGAGTACTTGAGTGACTTCCAGGACCTAACAACCCCTATTGGCCGACAAATTGGCACAGGTACAGTCTGCACATAACCCAGCTGTCGCAGCACCCTAGACGGCATGTACGGCTCGACAATGTCCCGGTACGCTATCCAGCCATAATATGCAGTGTGCTCTGCGCTGGCAGCAGGCTCGCCGCCAAAAGGGAGCCATGTGATCTGTTAAAAAATTACAAAACAAAAATTAAAATATAGCGATCGTAATAAAATAAAATTTAACTAATAAATTAACAAATTTACATACCTCCTCAGCAGTCAGCGTGTCCAAACGAGCTCGCAAGGACCGAAGTCGGGTGGCTGAACAATCTGACGCAGTAGCACTCCAGCTAGAAGCTCGAGGAAGATGAGACTCGATCAACAGCCGCTCTCGCTGGGGCCAGAAGCATGGAAAGTACTCATAAATCCATGTCTGCAGCAGTGTCAGACACCCAGTCAAACCCGAGCAGTCTCCTCTCGATGAGATTCCAAGCTGCCGATAGAGATAAGCTAGTGTAGCTGAGCCCCAGGAAACTGTACTCGTATCTGTGACTCCGTCCCGCACCTCCCATATGGTTGCAGGTCTAATCCGATGGCCACTCTTGTCAGTGAATAGAGTGCAACCTAACGTCAACCAGATCCAGGCTATCGCCTCCACCTCTGCAGTACGGCCATGCCTACATAAGCTGATGATCGACTCAATCATCACACCTCCCTGGGCAAAATGCTTGCTCGTCTTACTCACTAGATCCTCTGGTGAAATACCTAAAATCTGTACGCAGTAAGCCATCAGCTGAGCCTTATTCGGCTGACCTGAAAACATAATTTTGCAATTTAAATTAATATCACGCAATAGGTACAGTAAATTTCTAGAAAAAATTGGGCAGCACTTCCCCTAAAAATGAGCATCACCCATTTTTCAGGGAAGTCCTGCAAAGAAATTACAATTGGCAAACCAAAACACAATCCACATTAAACAACTAATTTGTCTAAATATTTTATTAAATAACCTAAAACAATTAACTTATCCTAAATAACATTAAATTTACCTAACATAATAATGAGACGTAATTAAAGAATCATTAAACCTAATAAATTACAAAATCTCAAATTAAATATTTTAATAATAAATTTTAATTTTAACGTAAAATTTAAATGTGAAAAATATAACAGAATATCGCACCTGAAACCATAGCCCCAGTAACTGGAATCCGAAGAATATGCCACACGTCATGTAATGTGATGGTCATCTCCCCGAATGGCATGTGAAAAGAGTTTGTATCTGACTGCCATCGCTCCACAAATGCAGAAAGGAGCGGGATATCTAGATGATCAAACATGATAAACGGGAGATGTGATATCTCAGTCCCGTCTATCAGCACCTTAACCTCCTCTGAGGCCGTCTCATACCACTGTCTCAGCTTCTTCAGAGCTCCATGTCTAGTCTGACACTTCAGCACGCCTCTGTCCGCCCCATCCCATAGCCGAGAAGCGACATGCCCGAGAAAACTAGGAATAACAGTGTCATCCTCGGGTCCACCAGGTACTGGACAAGTAACGGTCCACACGTCAACCTCTTCAGGTCGTCTGTTCGACCCTGAAAGTAACATTAAACATAATTAAATTACATTTAATTTTTTTAACAACATTATTAAATTAATTATAATCATTTAATTATATTTACCTGATGACGAGTCGCCAACGAACCGACCACCTGCACCCTTTTTCCGTTTAGAAATGTAAATTTTTTCACTTGGCTCGTCCTCTGAGCTCTCAAAATCATCAGACTCTCTAAGATCCTCAACAGAAATGCGGACGTCATCGGGAGAAGTATGCGCTTGTTTCTTCCGTCGAGCTGAGGCAGAAACTTTACGCGTCGTAACGTGACGGACTCCCGATCCCCCTAATTCTGGGGTCAAAAACGTCTTCCCCCTACGCTTTCCGCCCTGCAATTATAATAATTTAAATTATAGAAATAATATATATTAAATTAAATAAATTTCTAAAATTATTTAATTTATTTTAAATAATTATTTATTTTATTGTTTTTTTAAAATAAAAAGCAATAATTAGATTTAAATTTTTATTTTTTTTAAAAAAAAATTTCCAATTTTTTTTAAATCCCGGAACGGGCGTCCGGCGTCCCCTCCGGAAGGGGGGACGCCATTTCCGGCGTCCCCTCCGGAAGGGGGGACGCCATTTCCGGCGTCCCCTCTTCCGGAGGGGACGCCGCACGTTCCCTCCGGAAGAGGGAACGTGGGCAATCCACGTTCCCTCTTCCGGAGGGAACGTGGGATTTCACGTCCCCTCCGGAAGAGGGGACGCCGGTTTCCGGCGTCCCCTTCTCCGGAAGGGACGTGAAATCCCGACGTCTCTTTTTTTAATTGTTTTTTTTTAAAAAAAGATCGAAATTAAAAAAAAAAACTTACCGGAGGTTGTCGATTTCCATCTCGTTCGAAATCCGACATTTTCGTAAAATATGAATTTGTGAAAAGTTGAATGAGTTGAGAGGATTTAGGTTTTTTGTTTATCAATTGGTTTTCTATTCAAAAAGTGAAAAGGGCAGATATGTAATGTGGCTGTGCGGTACTAAGTAAAAAGGGGCGGTGTTTAGCAATCCAGAAAAAAAATTAATAATTATGAGATTTATGAGGCTATAAATATACAAGTGAAAATGTTGGCACCAAAATATATACGGTGGATTGATTCATTAAAATGGTAAACTCCAAACTCTTAATCAGTCAGGTTCAGAAATTTTAAGTGATTATACATGAAAAATATATATATTTTTCCAAGTAGATAATGCTATTGAAAGATTGCCACCTGAATTGTTAGACTTTAAAATGAAGAAGACAATGAAAGGGTAGAGATAAAACTCAATATTATTGTGGCAAAAGCCAATATGATGGAGTTATGTCAAAATCTAATAAGGAAAATTCAGAAAAAAGTGGGTTAAGGTGAGTTGACTTTAGGAGAAGCCACCTATAGTTGAATTTGCTATATGATATATCTTGAGAAAATTACAAGATAATCCCAAAAGCGGAAGAACTTTTTACTAATGTTAAATTTTTAAAATCTTTTCAGGGAGCACATATTTTACTTTATATTTCCTATGTCCCGTTTAAGAAGTCCCATATTCTATTTTGGGATGTTCTATTTAAAAAGTCTCATTACTATTTTTAGAGTACTTTTCCATTGAATACCCTATTTTACCCTTATTTTAGTTATCTTAAAAGAGTTCTATGGAAAATTCCACTATCATTAATAGGAGCAAAACATGAAAAAACATGAAAAGACAAGAATAATTAATGTTTTCTTAATATATGTGTAAAGTCAAATGGGACCTCTAAAGTGTGACGGAGGGAGTAATATTTACTCTTTCAATAAAAAAGCACTACATGTCCCTATAATAATCAGTTGGACTGATGCGTCAGACAAAGCAGCTTTTACTTTGTTTTAGTCTGGAAAAGAATTACTGTTCCTTTTAATGGATCAAATTCAAATACTTTTCCTTTTTATGTGAACTCAATATTTCATATTTTTATCTTTTATTATAAAAGCGAATGATTGATAATATAGTATATTACATATTCTATAAATAAATAAATAATTTAATAAGATATTGTAATATTTACTAATGCTTTTAAAGTTATATTTAATTTACAATTTAAAATATCATAATTCAATACATTTAAAATAAATTATACTATATAGGTTAAAATAAATAATTTACTCAAATAATAGAAGTAATATAACTGAATTTTAATCAAAATTAATAATTAATTTAATGATTTTTTTATTTCATTAGATATATCAAAAAAATTATTTATATATTTCCTTTCAAAAAAATTATTTATATATTTATTTAACTTATGCCAAAAAAATAGTCTGTTTTATATAAATTTAAAAAAAAAATTAATTTTAATTTCAAAATATAAATAATTAAATTAATTAAAAAATACTAATATTAATTTTAAAAAAATATATCAATAAATGAATTAATTAAAATTTTAAATTGTTATTTTTTTTAGTTTCATCAATTTAATGGAATCAGCCGATGTATATTTGATTCATACAAAAGACATTTGAAAAATATATTTGATGCATCTACGATACATATTTGATACATCTCCAATACATATTTAATACATTTCAAATACATATTTAATACATATTCGTTGTTCGACACTTTTTCCTTATTTTTATGTCTTTTTTAGGTTTTAGTGCTAATATTTTTATACATCTCAAAGATTTTATTTACAATAAAATTTTAATTCTTAAAAATATCATTTAAAAAATATTTATATAAAAAAATCTATGGTATTATATCATCACTTTTTAATTCGATAATCCTGATCAAGTATTGAATTTTCATAGGCCGGGATTTGTCTCCATTTTAATTTCTGAAATCTTGGTATTTCTATATTTAAAGATATATTTCAAATAAATATTTTATACATATCTAATACATCTCCGACAAATATTTATTACATATCAAATACATTTTGGATACATCGTTGATACTTTTTATGAATATTTTAGATATTTTCTTTCGATTATATATTTAATTTTATGAGATGATGTTTTTAAAATGTATTTAAATTTTTTTTATATCTTATTTTCTTTATTAATCAAAATGTAAATGTATATATTTTCTAAAAGTACAAGTATGAAGTTATGATACAAATTAGATACATCATTGATATTTAATGCATACGTTTTCTAAGCATATGTTACATATTTTTTAACTTTATATATGTTATAAACAATTTTTTAGCCACATTCAAAAGATATTTTTGCAAATTTTTATATTTTAAATAAATAATTGTCAAACTACAATACATGTTAGATACGTCTTTGATATATAATTGATACACTTTCTGAGCATATGATACATATATTCTGACTTGAGATATAAATACCTTTTTAGATAAATATAAATAATGTGCATGATATGTCTTTCTAGATATATTTTATTATATTTAAAATGTTTTTTTTATAAAACAATCGAATTCGTACATGTTTATTTTTTTATTAAACAAAAATTAAGTGTAAAACTATAATTAATTTTAGATACATCCTTGATATATAATTTATACATTTTTTGAGCATATTATGTATATATAATTTATACATATCAAATCATGTTACGCATAATATTTTTAATATGAGACTTACTATAAATTCATTTTGAATACATATTATATACTTTTTAATGCATTACAGATACTTTTTTTAATATATATCAAAAAAATTATATACATTCTCTTTCAAATAGATATTAATTTATGAGATGTGATTGAAATATTTGTTAAACGTTTTTGACGGAGACATCATTGATACATTATTTGTATATGATAGATACATCTTTTTAAATACATAATATATGACTGATAAGTCATATATAAATTTTATATTTTATAAAAAAATCAATGATTATTAAACATATATTTATTAATTTTATAAAATATTATATATACACATCAAATAGAAATTATATATATAATTTAATTTTTTATTTAAAAAAAATAAGATTTCAATAATTTATAAAATTAAAATATATAAAAAAAATTATCATATTTATTCATCAATTATTATTATATTTAATGATATTGTTTTCAATTAATATAAATTTAATTTTTTTTGAATAAATATTGTTAAAATAAATAAAATAATTGATAAAACAAATGCTATTTTATATGTGGAAAATTAAAATAAACAAAGTAAATTAAAAATATGGGAGGAATATGAAAAGTATTTTAACTAAACTTAGAGTGGAAGAGAGTAACTTTTTCTCTTTCAAAAAGTCAACAGACCAATTAAAGAAAGATTGAAATTAAAAATGAAAGCTACATGGTCATGCTAAAAGAAAAATCAAAACTAGCGTGGTGTAAGGGATGAGTGAGGCTGACACGCGCATGTGAGCAGACTGACACATGCTGATGAGCGTCAGCTTGTCTTTATATTTTTTTCTATTCTTTTTGAAGATTGAGCTGTCAATATATAACTGGTTAGGTATGAATGTAAACATTTCATATTTTTTAATACACGCGTAAATTATATACATTCTCTTTCAAATAGATATTAATTTATGAGATGTGATTGAAATATTTGTTAAACGTTTTTGACGGAGACATCATTGATACATTATTTGTATATGATAGATACATCTTTTTAAATATATAATATATGACTGATAAGTCATATATAAATTTTATATTTTATAAAAAAATCAATGATTATTAAACATATATTTATTAATTTTATAAAATATTATATATACACATCAAATAGAAATTATATATATAATTTAATTTTTTATTTAAAAAAAATAAGATTTCAATAATTTATAAAATTAAAATATATAAAAAAAATTATCATATTTATTCATCAATTATTATTATATTTAATGATATTGTTTTCAATTAATATAAATTTAATTTTTTTTGAATAAATATTGTTAAAATAAATAAAATAATTGATAAAACAAATGCTATTTTATATGTGGAAAATTAAAATAAACAAAGTAAATTAAAAATATGGGAGGAATATGAAAAGTATTTTAACTAAACTTAGAGTGGAAGAGAGTAACTTTTTCTCTTTCAAAAAGTCAACAGACCAATTAAAGAAAGATTAAAATTAAAAATGAAAGCCACATGATCATGCTAAAAGAAAAATCAAAACTAGCGTGGGGTAAGGGACGAGTGAGGCTGACACGCGCATGTAAGCAGACTAACACATGCCGACGAGCGTCAACTTGTCTTTATATTTTTTTCTATTCTTTTTGAAGAGTGAACTGTTGCGGAAGCTCAATCGATTACGCTAGCGAATCACGTATTGTGCTAAATAATTATACCGGAAAATTCCCAGGAAAGAATGGTGGGTCACAGGCGGACCACTTAAGTACCAAACTCCTTAGACAGAATTTCACACGATATAAATAACTTCACAATATATAACTCCAACTAGCCTGAGCGTTAGCTAATAAATAAACAATAAAGAGAACACCAACCTTTTAACGAGGTTCAGCCAGAAATGACCGGCTTACATCCTCGGGCACTGCCCAAAATACTCCACTAATTGTTTGTAACAGAATACAAACTAGAGAGAGAACCAACTAAGCCTTAGGAGTTAATAAGGCTTGTTGTGGGATGAGTTTCAATGGGTAGAGGAGACTTCCTTTTATAGGCTAAGGAAGTCCTCACCCCTCCACTCCTAAGCAATGTGGGATTTCTACACTATATGTATATAGCTCAACAATTACAAGTCCCTTTTCTAAACAATGTGGGACAAGTCTAAATTGAGCCATATCCAACAAATCTCCACCTTGGCGAATTTTCTCTCTACCATCTCGGACTATCTTCAATAGTACCTTCAATTACGCTTCAAAAGCGCCAACTCTCAACTGTAGCAGTCAAGTACCAATGTGGGATAATCCCACTTCAACACTCTCCCTCACGCATAGCATGACCGAGCAGAGCAACCAATCCCCCCTCACGCATCGCGTGGGCCGGGCCACATTCAAATCTCAAATATTGAGAACACTAATCAAATTCAAACAATGTTTGAACTTGACTGCTTTCACAATCTTTGTCATCATATGAGCAGGAGTTTCCATGGTCAAAATCTTCCGAAGTAGGACTCCACCTTCTTCAATAACCTCTGGCACCAAATGATATCGAACATCAATGTGCTTCGTCCTTGCATGATGAACTTGGTCCTTCTCTTCAATTTCCAATTCACCAAACAACCCATGAAGCCAAATTGCTTCCTTAACAGCTTCTGCACTTGCCATGTACTCTACCTCTATGGTAGACAAAGCAACTATTGGCTGCAAGGTAGACTTCCAACTAAACGACGCCTTTGCTAGTGTAAACACATAGCCCATAGTCGATCGCCGTTTATCAACGTAGTCCGAATCATTGTACCCAACTACATATTGACCATCTTTCTTGTCCTGCCCAAATATTAGACCAATATCCACAGTATTCAAAGTATACTGTAGAATCCAATTTTCATCTCCAGCCACCTTGAGTCCATTTGGCTGAGTCGAATTGATTTCCCCATCCAAGAATCCATGTAAAAACACTGTTTTTACGTCCAACTGAACTAGTTCCATATTCAAATGTGCTACTAAGGCCAACAAATTTCTAATGGAAGAATGTTTAACAACTCGAGAGATAGCCTCAATTCCTTCCGTCCAAATGTAGCTTTTAGCTACCAACTTTGCCTTATAGCCAATATCATTCTTGTTTGGAAATCCTTCTTCATATATCCAATTACAGGGACGTAGTCCCTCCAATAATCCTTGAGTTGCAAGAACCGTCAAGAATTTTCCACCATCATGCCCCAAACGCCAATGCCAAAGACTGATTTCTTCTAGCTCATTATCATCACTAGAAGCAACTATAGCCGACCCAATAATTGCATTACCCTGATAGTAATACAAGTTATTGTTCTTCCGAATTCCTTTCATGACAACCTGTGCACCCGAGAATACCTTCATAACTCCATTTACTGCAGTCACAACAAAGCCCTTTGATTCTAGGACTCCTACAGAAATGAGCTTTTTCGTCAAACTCGGTACATAGCGAACATCTTCCAGAATCCTTATTGACCCATCATGGTTCCTTAAGTGAATTGAACCAATTCCTTTTGTCAAACAAGGATTGCCACTTGCTGTGTAAACAACTCCACCTTCTAGCTCTTTGAAGTCAACAAACAATTCCCGATTGGGACACATATGATGACAACAACCCGAATCTAGAAGCCATTCAATAGGAGTATTTACCGATGACACAACAACCAATGAAAGATCTGAATCTTCGTCGTCACACTCAGCTACATTCGAAGCAAACTCAGCTTTTTCTTTATCAGTCTTGCCTTTATTCTTCAATTTGGGACAATCCCTTTTCCAATGCCCTTTCTCTCGACAAAAGGCACATTCATCTTTCTCTGGTCGGGACTTTGATCTCCCTTCCTTCCCAATTGTTTGGCTTTTCAAACGGCCTCTAACAATCAAAGCTTCTGCTGCACTACTAGTGTTTTCTTTCTTATCTTTTCTTCTCAATTCATAACTATATAATGCAGCGCAAACTTCGCTAAGAGACACACCAACCTTCCCATGAAGTAGAGTAGTTTCAAGAAACTCAAACTCTTCAGGAAGTGATCCCAACAACATCAAAGCCAAATCTTCATCATCAAACGTCACATCCAAATTCAACAAATCGGCTACTAATTGGTTGAAATTTGTGATGTGCTCATTCATAGTAGTACCTGGGAGATACGTGAACCGAAACAGCCTTTTCTTCATGTGAAGCTTATTCTGACTGTTCTTTTTCAAGAATTTCTCCTCCAATGCTTTCCACAAACTACTTGCAGATGTTTCCTTTGAGAAAGGATATTTCTGCTCTCTGGAAAGACATGACCGAATGGTACCACATGCTAAACGATTGATGCTACTCCATTCTCTCTCATCAACATCTGTTGGTTTCTCTTTTTCAATAGCGACATCTAGACCTTGCTGAAATAAAGCGTCTAGAATCTCACTTTGCCACATGCCGAAATGTCCTGTACCATCAAAAATCTCCACCGCAATTCTTGCATTTGACATTGTCATTCTTCCCGAGGAAGAAGCTATCAATGTGGACAGACTTTTGCTTCCAGACATTTCTGCTCCAACTTTTATTTAATAGCTAACCGATATGCCAAGGATAGAACCTTAGCTCTGATACCAATTGTTGCGGAAGCTCAATCGATTACGCTAGCGAATCACGTATTGTGCTAAATAATTATACCGGAAAATTCCCAGGAAAGAATGGTGGGTCACAGGCGGACCACTTAAGTACCAAACTCCTTAGACAGAATTTCACACGATATAAATAACTTCACAATATATAACTCCAACTAGCCTGAGCGTTAGCTAATAAATAAACAATAAAGAGAACACCAACCTTTTAACGAGGTTCAGCCAGAAATGACCGGCTTACATCCTCGGGCACTGCCCAAAATACTCCACTAATTGTTTGTAACAGAATACAAACTAGAGAGAGAACCAACTAAGCCTTAGGAGTTAATAAGGCTTGTTGTGGGATGAGTTTCAATGGGTAGAGGAGACTTCCTTTTATAGGCTAAGGAAGTCCTCACCCCTCCACTCCTAAGCAATGTGGGATTTCTACACTATATGTATATAGCTCAACAATTACAAGTCCCTTTTCTAAACAATGTGGGACAAGTCTAAAATGAGCCATATCCAACATGAACTGTCAATATATAATTGGTTAAGTATGAATGTAAATATTTCATATTTTTTAATACACGCGTAAGAAATTGGATTAGTTAGCATGTTTGTAAATTAGGCAGTGTTTTTATATACTTTTGTAAATTTTCCATATAGCTTTGTTTGAATTTAAATGAACAAGAGATTTTAAAGGATTTTGTTGGTTATTGGTTATTACAACAAATAAATCTCCTGGCTTTTAACTACAAGAATCACGGACATTATTTAGGGGGTAATTTTTTAAAAAATACAACACAAGAAAAAACATCCCGGGCTTTCAATTCTCTATACACACGAACAAGAACACTAAACGCAACACCTCTATATTTTTTACTTAGTTTACATCTTTGCTCAAAACAAGGAGCAAAGAAATCGATTTATTCTAACGAGAAACAACCGGTCCATTCTGAAAACAAATATAAATGAGTTTATAAGTATAAAGGTTCAACCACCTATTAACTAGTTCTACTTATTAGATTATGGTTGAACCTAAACCCTCTCATAAGCATGTGGAGTTGTCACATTCTCACCTATATAAAATCAATTACTCCCACTAATATTTTTTTTTGATGAATTTAAATTTTATAAAAGGCCAAAAGAAGTGGCAAAAAACGCTAAACTACACCAAGCTTTCGCACAAGAAGAGGCAAACTAATTGCACACTAAAGGCTATGACTTAGAGAGTAAGCAAATCATCAAAATAAGATACAATCGGGACTTCTAAAAAAGTCCATACCCAAGTAAGAAAAACTAGCATTACAACTAACAAAATAAAAGACCGCTTTATGAAAACCACTCAAGATAATATCATCCACCTTCATTATCTTTTGTTGAAAAATTCTTTTGTTTCTGCAATTCCAAATCTCCCAGACTATAATAATCCACAGCAATTCCCATAGCTTAGCATAGCTATTCCTTGATAAAATGTTTAGTCAAACACGATAAAAATCATCCAACGAATTTGGCATAACCCATGAAACTCCAATCTTGCAAAGAATACCATTCCAGACCAAGCGAGCAAAAACACAATGCATAAAAAGATGGTCCTGTGATTCTAAAGAACTACAAAAACAACAACTTGCATTTTCCACACTCACAATGCCACGGATAACCAAAAATTCTTTTGACGGAACTCTCCCATGCAATGCCGTCCATATAAAGAATTTAATCCTTGGAGGAGCTAAGGATTTCCAAAGCTTAGAAAACATACCTTTAGACATCAAATATTGGAACTCTCCCACCAATATTTTTAATATGATATCAGAGCGGGTCTGGCCTGCATTCTTAATTTGCCGGTTGTCTGTCTGGATGTCCAGTTCCAGCGGCCCGGTCCGGTGTTGAAGCTGCGTATTAAATCAAAATTTCAGTGGGTCTGGCCCGGATTCTTAATTTGCCGGTTGTCCGTCTGGATGTTCATTCCCAGCGGCCCGGTCCGGTGTTGCTGCTGCTTGTTAAATCAAAAATTTTAGTTTCAGGAGGAGTCAATTTCAAGTGATAACCGGATATTCAGTCCCAGTTGCACTTGAGGGGGAGTGTTAAAGATAATCCCACATTTCTTAGGAGAACAAATATAAATGAGTTTATAAGTGTAAAGGTTCAACCACTTATTAACTAATTCTAGTTATTAGGTTATGGTTGAACCTAAACACTCTCATAAGCATGTGGGGTTGTCACATTCTCACTTATATAAAATCAATTACTCCCACCAATATTTCTAATAGTGTTCTCCATTTTTGCCGATCATCGTCCTATTTCCGCCATTCTCCGTCGTGCCCAGATCCAGTCGCTGCCAACACCTCTATTTGCTTCTTCTTGTCTGTCCCATCAAGCACGACCATCCAGATCCAGCCGTTGCCGGTTTTTTTTGTCAAATGTTAGTCTTCATTATATCAATACGATCAATATATGAATATGAATGATCCTCAACAAGTACGAGTGAGCCATTCCAAAACTAAATGACGAGATCTGCAAAAGCAATCATCGATAAGGGTTTTTTTAACCACCAATGGACCACCCAAATAGTACCAACGTATCGAGAGAAGCTGTCACTCAAATAATTCTATCATCATAAAAAATAAGAATTTTTGATATCACGATAATAGTCTGTGAATAACAGCTCCTCTATCAACGTTTGAAATTTCAATGCATTGGTCATAATTAAAAAATGCCCAACTCTTGTCAAGATAAATTATTCTGCCAACTAGTATATACATATTCTATAGTTACTTTATTAATTTTAATAAATTAAAGATTATTTTATCCATTTTTCACTGTTAGATGAAATAATTTTCATCTAACGGTAAAATAGATAAAATAATAAGAATAAATTAATTATAGAAAATATTCAAATAAAATATTGCCATAAAGTTATTTTTTATTGAGTTAATTTTTAAAAAAATCACGAACTTTAAACGAAGTTTCATTTTAATCATGGCCTTTAAAAGTTGCCATTTAAAGTGTATTTTTATTGACTAAATTCTTCACTAAACCATTAATGAAAGACCCAAATTATTAATCAGCATCAAATCTTATTATCTTTCAGTTAGAGTATCTAGGATTATAAATTTTTAGTCAGATAAAATACACCGAATTTTACTTTGGTGATAGATTTGAAATAAAATGAAAGTTCGTGCCTTTAATTATTGATGACTTAATAAACTATCAACTAATTATGTATAAGTAATATGTGTTTTAGTAAAACACAATATAATAGTTATAACAGTCACTTTTTATAAAATAACTATAAAATAGCCATAATATATTTTTATCGTCGTTTTATTTCTAAATATTGAGATAGTATAATTTTAAACGGATGCATTCCATTGCTACTGTAAAATAAATTATCATTGTTGTTAATGTTTCAATAAAATATAAAGCATAATTGTTAAAAATGGTAACTTTACCATGTAAAAGAATAATGTCAAAATAATGATATAAAATCACGCCACACACCAAAATAGTGATTTATCGTTTTTTTCTCTATACCGGCAATTAGGTATCACTACAAGGAGTTCTGTATATGGCAACAAATTCTTTTGCAGCTAATTTTTTTTTTTGCTGCTAAAAAACATTTTGCAGCATTAATTTTGAAAGTTGATGCCATTAGTTAAGTTATAGCAGCATTTTACAGCAAATTTTGTTACCAATTACCTAAGACAACGTTTTATTAACAGTAAAATGCCATAATTTTTTTTGTTGTTATATGTTAATAGTAACAATTTTAGCACTATTGGCAGCAAAATTGTTTGCTGCTATTTCCAGTATTTCTTGTAGTGTATTCTTGTGAGGTGGGTTGGGCTCTCGGACCCAACTCACACTTACCCATATATATATATATATATATATATATATATATATATATATATATATATATATATATATATTGCTAATTTTTTTATTTCTATTTGTAAATTGTAAAAGTGTAATTGTGATATAATGGAAGATTCTGATGCATGTTTATTTTTAATTTTAAGTAATTAATTTAGGTTAGTGTTTAAGTTAGATAATTTAATATTTTTAATTAAAATTAATTCAATTAGTAACAATTAGGATTTAATTCGAAAATATAATTATTGGCTGTATAGGCATTAAAGACGGTAATTTAAATTTAAATTAACCTCACTTAGACATTCCGACTTTATTTTGTATTTTAATTAAATTATTTGACAACAAACATTAAAATCAATTTTAGACTTACGTTTATTTTTATTTTTGCATATTGTAATTTTTAGCCTTATTTTATCACCCATTTTTTACATATTTTCATAATTAGTTTTAGGTTAGTAAATATTTAGTTTAACTTGACTAATTAATTCAATCAAATTAGCTTAGACATTTTAGGATTAATTAACTTGTAATTATTCGGTTGTACATGCATTTAATATGGTAAATAAATAAAATCAATCTCACATAGACACCCTTAGGTTTAAATTAACAAATCGAATTAACATTAATAAAATCAATCTTAGACATAGGGATAAATGTATGATTAGGGATATTGTACTACTGTAATTATATGGTTACATGATTTATAGCCTTCAAATCACATGTAATTAAATTGTTAAATAGGATACTTTAAAAACATCAATTGTTTGTTGAGATTACATATAAATTTTAAAAAATTAAATTAGTTCTTAATTTTTATATTGGATTATGTGACAATTATTGATAATTAAGAGAATATGAGATAAGTGATTGTAATTAATGAAGGATAAAATTGACATTTCAACTTAACTAATTAAACTAAAATAGAAACTTGACTTGTATTTTGTCACGCCCAAAATAGAAACTTGACTTATCTTTGTGGGACGAAAAGTGTATAATAGATGAATTACTACACGTGTGTTCAGTTGCCGTCACTGTTAACAAGTGGGAAAATGATAAAGTGGATTTGGCCTTCGTAGAATAAGAATAATTGGAAGAATGCATGGTGGATCATGTGCTGTATATTTTTTTATTTTAATACATTGCAATGCAGATACAGATTAACGATCATCTCTCTTATGGACTAAATATTACACAAATTGAAATGAAAATTTTATGTTTTATTTCTTAGGTGAACTTTTCTTAAGTAGATCGAGTGCATGCATACTATATTTATGGATATTCCTACTAAACACTGAAATAAAAACAACAAAAAGATAATTTTTTAAGGATAGATTACAAATATAATTTTTTTTGAGTTTCAAAAGCAATCTTAAAATGAAAAATAAAACTCTAAAACGTAAAATTGTTAAATTGTTTAATTTCCATACAACATAAACTATGAGCCTATGAATAAACTGTATTTTAATCATGGTGAAATAGTTGGCTTATGAACATAGTTAAGAAGGGTGTCTCTAGCTCCTTTGAGCTTGGAGAGAGCATTTCTCATGCTGATGCGCCTATCAGGAGAATCTGCGGTGCAACATAATCCAACTTCAAGAATTGTGATCATACAATCATGGTGAATTTCAAGTAGCAAGAGATGAGGGTCTAGAACTTGCATCAAATTGGAGGATTGCACCCATCTAACAAGATCTTGTTCGTCCTTAAAACTATCACTAGTCGGGCTCTTGCCGGTGAATAACTCGAGTATCATCACTCCAAAGCTGTATACATCTCCAGCAGTTGATGGTTTCACCCCTAGACCATACTCTGCATCATTTATTAATCATGGATATTATCTAACTTTTTTTTAACAACAACAAAAATACATTCTTAATTAAAAAAAAATTGACAGTTTGCTATTAAATTTTATAATTTGTGTCAATTATATATGTCGAAGTAGAAAATATATAATTTATTCAATCGAATAAATAAATTATATAATACCGAATTCGATAATAAATTTGTTAATTTTATTATAGTTATTGGTAATTCATTTGTTAAAAATAAATAGTAATTAAGAACATTGTTTACCTGGGGGAATGTATCCTATGGAACCTTTCAAAACATGGGTTGAGCTGATGGAAGCTTGAGCACCAAGTTTGTCCATCAGAAACCTAGCAAGCCCGAAATCGCCTACCTTAGTAGTCATGTCTTCATTTATAAGAACATTGCTCGGCTTCAAATCACAATGCACCACCGGCGGTTCACAGTCATAGTGCAGGTAATCCATGACAGCGGCAACGTCGATGATCACATTCAGTCTCTCTATAAAATTTAGTCCGTCTCCATTTTCTTTCCTCATCTTCCCCATTATCCAGTCTTCCAAGCTCCCATTACTTAAATACTCATAAACCAGAGCCAGGAATTCTTCATTTTTATAATCTATGCTCGAGCAGGATGTGATCAACTTAACAAGATTTCGATGCCTGACATTTCTTAAAGCTTCACACTCAGCTTCAAAGCTTTTCCAATATCCTTTCTGTTTGATGTCAAGAACTTTAACTGCAACAGCACAACCATCTGTAAGAAACCCTTTGAACACTGATCCAAATCCGCCTGTTCCAATCAAATTTTGAAGGTTAAAGTTATCAGTTGCTCGCCGGAGTTCATGATACGAGACAATTTGATGTTGCTTGCTTATCAAGTTATTAGATCCAACAGCTATTTTCGCTTTTCTTCTCCTCATAAAGAGAAAGTAGCCGACAGAAATGCATAACCCTAATGTTGCTGCGGCAGCGACAATGATGATAGAAATTTTAACTCGGCTGTTTTTACGTCTACGACTACCAGGATTCAGACAAGCCGAAATCTTTTTGTTGCCTTGTAAATGGACTATTGAAAGGTTTTTAAATGTTTCACCACATGGAATTGATCCCTCCAGGTCATTGAAGGAAAGATTCAACAACTGAAGGGCTTGCAGCTTTTCAAGATCTGGAGGAATGAAACCAGAGAGATTATTGTACGAAAGGTCGACGATTTCTAGACCTTTCATCTCCCCTAAGGAAGCAGGAATAGGACCTGAAAATGAGTTTCTGGCCATGTACAATTCCTCCAAGCTCTCACAGTTTTTGATTGAGCTTGGAATTTCACCAGACAACTTATTTTTGGAGACATCAATGCTGACAACACCTTTCAGAAGACCAATGTCTTGTAATAAATTTCCTGTTAACAAGTTGTTTGACAGGTTCAGGATCTTGCTCAAACTTGGGAGATTGAGAATTTCTCTAGGTATGCTTCCATTGAGATAATTGGAGGATAAATCCATGGAGAGCATGCTATGGAAATTCCCAAAATTATTTGATATTCCACCCACCAATTCATTTCTTGATAAATCCATTTGGTTCAGCTTTTGAAGATTACCAAGAGAATCTGGAATACTGCCAGAAAGTTGATTCCTAGCCAAACTCAACATTTGCAGGTTCTTGAGTTCGCCAATTTCATTTGGAATTGAACCGTTGAGCGAATTATAGCTTATGTTTAACAAAGTTAAGCTATTAAGATTACCAATTGAGGTTGGTATGCCACCAGAAATCATATTTTGTCCCATGTACAGTTTCGACAGATCCTTCGAAAGATTGCCGACAGAATCCGGAATGATACCGGGAAAAAAGTTTCCGTCGAACGCAAGAAACTTGAGGCGGGTGCTATTGGTTAAAGAATTGATGATGTAGTCAATGCCATTATTATCTCCAGCAGGACTAACAATTTTATTATAACCGATATTGTACATCTCTAGAAATGGAAGATCTCCTAAACCTGGAGGGACGGTTCCTTCAAGAAGATTAGATGCCATCCGAATGACTTTTATGTTGGTGAGATTATGCAAAGAACTAGGAATTGTACCAGTGAACTTATTGAAGCACAAATTGAAAACTAAAAGATTTGGAAGTGTAACCCCAACATCACTAGGAATTTTACCCCATAATACGTTAGAAGCTAGGGCAATATCAACCAGTGAGGACATGTTATAGATGGTTGACGGAACTGCACCAGTGAGATTGTTTATGGTGAGATCGAGGACTTTGAGATAACGGAGTCTGCTTAAATCACTTGGAATACCGCCACTAAGAGTATTAGTGCCTAAAATCAAATCTTCTAGTGCTGAAAGATTTGCTATGGATGGTGGAATTGGACCTGAAAGAACATTTCGCCCCAAGTTGAGAATTTGGAGATTGGAAAGAGTTGTGAGTTTTTCAGGAATTTTTCCTGTAATCTTATTCATTGACAAGTCGAGTATTCTGAGCTCCGAAAGCTTGCTTATGTTGGACGAGATCGAACCTTGCAAGCTATTGAAGCTCATATTCATCACTCTCAACCGAAAAAGATTGCAAATTTCATCAGGAATTGCACCAGTAAGTTGATTATTCTGAAGCTTCAGTGTCTCAAGGAATGAGAGATTGCCAATATAAGGACTAACCGACCCAAAAAGGTCTGCGCTAGACAGATCGACACCAACAACTCTGTCGGCGAGTCTGTTGCAGACAACTCCTGTCCAATTGCAAGGCGACGAGTTATTAGGGTTCCATGAAGAAAATAAATTAGAGGGTGGTTCCAAGCTAATCTGAGATTTGAGTGCCAGCAAGGCTTCCTTGTCTGTGTCAAGGCTTAGGGCAGCAGTCTTGACCAACAAGGAACATTTGGGTTCGAAAGATACAAGAAGTAGGGTAGCTAATAATAAGATGTGTATTAAATGGGAGAGAATATAACTCATTTTCTTGAATTGCTGTTTGGTGGTATGAGTTATTACAAGTGAATTATATGCTTTATTTATAGCCCAAAAATATGCTTATGCATGGAGTGCAAGATCCTCCTAACTTGGTCTTTACATTGAAAATTGAAATTTGAATTTTATTTTCATTTGAAGACAATTTAGTCCCTTTAATTTATCTTCATACCATGTTAATTGATTTTTAGTTGCGGAAAAAGTTTACAAAAAAACTTGACTCCATGTCCATACTTTTATTTTTCCAGTTCATAATCATTTTAGTTAATTAAATGAAATTGTGAACATTCTATAGATATTGTTCTAATACTTCTTCTAATTTGATGGCTTTATAGAAGTAATTTTAAAATTTCATCATAACGTTTCTAAGAGTTTAATAAATTTTATACAACATTAATTAAATTAAAAATTCAAATAGTTACTGATTAAGATATTAAAAAATAAAGTAAAAATACCTAAATAATCTTTTTTATTTATTAATTACTTTTGAGTATTATTTTTGTAGTATTTTAGCTATTTAGGAATTAATTAAATTTTAATTTCCTCTATTAAATATTTAAATTTAATAAATTCTAGAATTTGTATTCATTTACTTATGAAATTATTATGAACCAATCATATTTTCTTTTATTTAATTAGTAAGACTTTTCTTGAGATTTTTATGATGTTTTAATTTCTACTAATTTTTTATGAAAGATGTTAAAGAACTAAATTTCATTTTATATATCATTTCATCTTTTTTATACTTTGGGATGCAGCAGATAAAAAGAAAGTTTGAATGATTCAATTGCCAAAAGAAGAATCAAAATTTGATAAGTATTAAGACTTTTTATTCATCAAAAATAAGTATTAAGACTTTTTTAGGCCTATGCCGTGCATTATGGTTCTAGTTGTGTGGATAATATTTACCGGAAAACTAAATGGAATTTTCATTTCTAACTTTATTTCTAAACAATACTCAAATTTTAAAATCTAATTTTTTTAATTTTCAATTTTAAATATTTGTATTCGTACTTTTTAAATTTATAAAAAATATATTATTTAAACTTTTTAAAATATTTGAAATCGTTAGAAAATGTTTTAAAGTTTGGGTTTTGAAACGTATGATTGTAAGACATATTTTTAAAAACATTTGAAACTGTTTTTTAAATTATCTACTTGAACAGAACTTAAAATAAAATACAAAAGTGAGAATATAAGCTTTAATGAGCACTGAAATAAGACTTTTAACTTATTATTCTGAAGTTAGATTTTTGTAAATAAAACAAATTTTCAAATTTACAAAACTAAATGCCCGGTTTAGGTTTAAAGTCCACAAAGTCTCTGGATTTTTTTTCCTTCCATTACGGCTTTCATAAAGCAATGACTTGAAGATCGGGTACGTAAGGCCAGTCAAACACTTGTGCATTATTATTGTTGTTCTCATGTATCTGCAAATACTTTGGTGCGTGGGCATAGCGTTTTCTACAGTATTGTAATTTTTATGAAATGATTGTGTTCAAAATTAGTAATATCTTTTAACTACCTATAATATATTCTAGCATCATGATAACTATCTTGTTGTGGCTTAACAGTAAAATAAATCCAAACGTGTAGTTGTAATTTAAATTTGGCTTAATCACCAACCCCCCCCCCCCCCCCCCCCCCCGACTTTTTAGCCCCTTTTTACTTGCACCCTGACGTTGCAATTTTATCTATCACCCTAATTCGCACCTTTCGTTTCCAATTACACCCTAAAAAACTAAATTAACCTTTTTTTACTAGAAAAAAAATATCAATTTGATCCTTTATTTTTAATTTATTTTCTGAAAAGTATTTAATATACTAAAAGTGAAGGATCAAATTGACATTTTGTACAAAAAGTGAAGGATCAAATTGGCTTTTTTCTAGTGAAAAAGGGTCGATTCAGTTTTTAGGGTGTAATTGGAAACGAAAGGTGCGAATTAGGGTGATATAGACAAAATTGCAATGTCAGGGTGCAAGTGAAAAGGGGTTAAAAGGTCGGAGGTTTTTTGGTGATTAAACCTTTAAATTTTGTAAAAATGTCATCATATTTCAATATTTTGTTGTAATTTTAGATAAATTTTTTCCAATCAATTTAATTGTTGCGATTTTTAGTTGAATTCAAAAATCATAACTTCATTATTGTTTTTAGATAAAATGATGAGTAGATTAGCACATATAAAGCCGTGGATGGCAAAAAAATCTCAAAATAAAATAAAATTAAACAATTATTCAAATAGACTGTCTCAAGTGAAAAATTAAAAGGGATTTTTATATGAAATACTGTTTTTTTTAAACATTTACTTTTTTCTACCTCTTCTAAATCTTTACATTTCATACCAACTTTCTTTTCTTTTATACTACTTTTTGAAAAAAAAATTTACTTTTAATATTAACTCCCATTTTCCAACATTTTCTTTCATCATTTTTGATTATTTTTTTCATCATTATATTCCTGCACTTAATATTTATCACATATTTTATTTTTATTTTTATTTTAATTTTTTTGATCTTTTTGATTTTTTTTTTTGGATTTTAACTTTTTTTTTACTGTTGATGTTTTTCGTCAATTTTGATATTAACTTGAAATCAACACAAAATCAACATATATAATAAACTAACTAATTTAAAGTTTTCAATCTTTTTTTACACTTATTTTTAATTTTTTCAATTCAATTTTAAATGTTTTATTTTATTTCACATGTAATGTGTTCTTTTTCGTTAATGTTAAAATCA
Organism: Mercurialis annua; assembly: GCF_937616625.2. Lineage (NCBI taxonomy): Eukaryota > Viridiplantae > Streptophyta > Magnoliopsida > Malpighiales > Euphorbiaceae > Mercurialis > Mercurialis annua. Next base: position 46,310,434 of record NC_065570.1, on the reverse strand, counting down.
ACTAAATATCAACATATATCAACATAATATCAACATAAGATCAACATTGTAACATTACAATAATTTAACATCATTATTGTCTTCTTCACCAATGCTAAAATCAACAAAATATCAACCGAAAATCAACACAATGTCAACATTGTAATATTACAGTAATTCAACTTCATTATTTGTCTTCTTCTCCGATGCTACCATATCATTATCTAGTCTCAATTTAATTTAATTTAATTTTTTTAGTTTATTTCACAGACAATATTATCTTATTTGTCAATGTTAAAATTAAAAAAATCAGTTGATATCAACATAATGTCAACATAAAATAAAAAACACTGTAACATTTCAATAATTCAGCAACCAATCATCGTTCTACAGAATAAAAAAAAGGCAGAAACACAAGAAAAATGCAGAAATAACAGAATTTTATTTCATAAAATCACAAAATATTCTACATAACATGAAATGCGTATTAGATTCTTTAAAGATACTCTTTATGCATGTTTAGTGTTTGACTTGGCTGGAGGTAAAGTTGGAACATCAGAGGCCGTTTGGCTATTTGCAACCACTACCTACTCCATAGTGGAAGTGGGAGCGGATTGCCATGGATTTTGTGGTTGGTTTACCACGTACTCGGCAGGGGTATGATTCGATTTTGGTAATTGTTGACCGTTTGACCAAGTCAGCTCACTTCTTACCGATCAAGGTGTTGGTAAAAATATGCAAGCATACGTAGCCATACTTGTAATATAGACATCGAAGTCCAGATATTGTACCCACAGAGAAAGCTTCTAAAGACAACCAGTTAAGAGACTCGATTTGGATAGTCGAAAAGATAATTTTGTTTGTTTGATTAAATTAAAAGACAGAATTAAACTAATGTAAATTAACACTACTAGAAATCTGTCATTTAGCGACATATTTTTCCGTCGCTAAATGGCTTTAGCGATGAATTAGCGACAGATTTAATCCGTCGCTATATTTCTGGTGGCTAAATCATTTAGCTACGGGAAGAAAAAATTAGCGACGGATTTAGCGACGGATTTTAATCCGTCACTAATTTTTTTTTTAAAAAATAAAATTAATTTTTTTAATTAAAGCTAAAAATAAAATATTATTTAATCTACAGCCCACGGTCACCCACCCACCTGCGATAGGTAACCTATCATCATCCTCCGGTAATTTTCGCAAACTTCCCAGTAGGTAACCCATCCTTCAATTGCTCTCAGTCAAACCTCTTTAACCTTCTAGTTCCCCTGCGCGTAACTCCATCTTATCCAACTCAAATTCCTGATACATATCTATGTATCTTGTATTTAAATATAACTAAAAGGAACGAATATTTACTCCCGCAATTAACAACCACATTATAAAATAATTATTTTTTAAATAAATAATTAATAAATTATTTTTCTAATAATTATTTTAAATAAAAATAACAAATTATTACTTTTACACTTTATTATCGCATTCTAATATAATAAATTTTTAATAAATAGTAATTTTTTAATAAATTATTATTTTATATAAATTATTATTTTTTTACAAATATTTATTTTTTTAATAAATAATTATTTTTTATACATAATTGATTTTTTAATAAATAAATATTTTCTAATAAATAAATATTTTATTAATAAACAAATATTTTATTAATAAATATTTTATTAATAAATAAATATTTTTTAACAAATAAATATATTTTAAATAAATAATTGTTTTTTTTAATAGAATTAATACTTTTAGCGACGGATTCTGAAATCCGTCGCTAAAAGTAAGCATTTAGCGGCGGATTCTGGAATCCGTCGCTAAAAGTAAGCATTTAGCGACGGATTCTGAAAACCGTCTCTAAATGTAACACTTTTAGCGACAGATTTTGAAATCTTTCGCTAAAAGCGAAAAAAAATTGGCGGGGTTTGTCCCGCCATTTTAGCGACGGAATTTCCGTCGCTAAAGTTGGCGGGAGGAATCCCGCCAATTTTTTTGAGGATTTGATTTTAGCGACGGATTTCAAATCCGTCGCTAAAATTCGTCACTAATTGACAGTTTTCTAGTAGTGTAAGTAAACTAAGCTGTAATTAAAATGATGTTTAATAATAATGAGAAAAGTAGGGATTAATAATCTTCGTTATGCTGTTTGCTTGATTTGAGTTATGAATTATATTGTTCTGATATGGTTCAGACTAATCGAAGGCACCTAAAATTCTCTCTCGAGCAACTACAAGCAAAAACATAAAACTAACTGATAATAGCTTAATCATTCACTCTCGCTCAATGATTAACCTAAGTATTAATTAATTAAATGATTATGAAGAGAATCCAAAGAACACGCACTCGTTAATTCACTCTCGCACAATTAACTCATGTGTTCTTAATTATATTGTTCTATTTCAATTTTACTCTCTCGAGTTAAAACTAAAACATATGGCATAGGCTAAGTGATCAGTTTAGGCTAAGCATTAAGCACAATAATTAAAATGTATCAAGAAAAAAAATCCATAAATCCAATTCAATTAAACAATCATAATTCCAATTAATAATCCCCAACGAAGAGTTTAGCTAGACATAATAAGTAAAAGACTTAAAGCAATAATTAAAGAATTTATTCTGAGATTAAATTGAATATTGAATATGAAACTGATATAAACTGGGTTCGAAAGTTAACTAATCGTAATCGACGAGACAATACTGAAAATAATCCAAGAACGAATAGATGAAAGCTAAAATCTATCAATCTAGGGTTTATATCTAGAAAACAATAAAATTAATTGAACCTTTTACAAGTTGTGGCGACGGTGGCATTGTTCCCGGCCCAGAGACCCAGCACAGATATGTGGAGACGGTGGCTTAGTTCCCGGTCTAGATGTTGTTATAAGTAAACTCATTAGACTCTGTAGTTGGTTTCTTAGGAATCTTTGGATTAAGGTTTCAATCAGATCGTATGTTTGTGTGTTGTTTGATATTTGATCTATGAATTTATTATTCAAGTATTTTATAGTATGTTAGATGTTTATATGAATTTGATGATAATACCATCTGTAAACGTAAATTCACTCGGTATTTTCCCCAAATACTGACCCCTCACCATTGAAGTTTTTAGGTAATCAGAGTCGGATCAGACAGACCATCCTCTTTGTGTCGGAAGTCTTATGGACTTGCACAAAGTACGAATTTCTATAGAGCAGCAGTAATCAGTAGGTGTCATTATAAGACTTATAATTTGATTTTAAACGGTATTTCATGTTATAAACTCTGATACGACTTATAAATGATATTAAAGATGGTGTTTTATCCGTTTGATTCCTACGCCAATTGCCATAAGTGGGCGTGATTATGACTAGAAACAGGGCAGTGCTAGATATGGGATATCGCTTTGTAAGACCATGGTTTCTACGAATCGTTTTGCATTAGTTTCAGAAAACTAATATGAGATTTTGATATTTATAAACACAACGTTTAAATGAGTTTTCTGGAAACGTTTTAAATATAATAATATATTTTATTTGCGAAAAATTTATAGTGATATTAGGCTTGCTACGGGTTTTGGAGCTACCACTCCCATTCCCGAGCACCGGTCGCGGCTTAATAATTTGGATCGTGACATCGATCTTCATGGCCTCATTACTGAATCTTTCGATGTACGCCCGAAGCGTCTCTCCCTCGCCTTGCATGCAAATGTAGAGTTTTTCTGAGCTTTTCTTGGGTGGAATGTTCGTGAAGAATCTTATCACAAATTCTTGGTTCAGCTGCCTCCAAGTGGCGATTGATCCGGATTTCAACCCATTGTACCATCGTTGCGCTGTGTCGCTCAACGTAGTTGGGAAAGTTTTGCAAAGTATCACGTCCGTGATATCCAAGAGGATCATCTTGTTGTAGAACTTCATGACATAGCTTTTCAGACAGCCAGTTCCGTCAAAGTTGTCGAAATTAGGTATCCTGAGTCTCTCCGACCACTTCTCGGATAACACACTCGCCACCAAAGGTGACTTTCCTTCTGTCATACTGCTAGTCTAGACGTTTTCTCTTGACTTTTCATTCACGGTCTTCTACATTGCTTCCGATATGAGCCTTTGTACCTCCTTCAAGTCTACATTTTCCGTTCCTATTTCCGATCTTCTTGGGGTCGGTGTGCCTGCTTCCTCCTTCTCGTCGTCTCCTACTTCGAGCACTTCCGGTTCCTTTCCTTCCGGGCCATCAATACCGCGAGGTGTCTTCTCTCCTTCGCTCACTCGTCCTCCGTCACCGTCTCGGTTCTTTTCGTTGGGTGTTTGTGATATGATTGATTCGGTTGCCTCCTTGACCATGATGGTCACTTCCTCCCGAAAACGTCTCATTGCCCCGTCCATCGTGCGGTACATAGCTTCCTAAAAGTCTTGGTTCAATCCCACTTCGGTGTGGATGTCGGACTACCAGAGCCTTGGAAGAAGATTTTAGATCTCCCGGTTGCCCCCGGAGCTATGGGGGTTCGGGGACTGTCTCCGGCTAACCTTCCCGGTCCACCTGGCAGAGTGCCTTTCTCTTTTGCCATCTGCCGTGTAGTGTCTTTGCCGACGTCTGCCATCCCTAAATCCGACGTTCCCATATACGACGGCAAATGATATATCCGGATGTCAGATGCGAGCACAGGATCTGGGTGAACCGTAGGATAAGAGTAATTTTTGGGTTTCGGCTCCGGGATCCATTCCGGAGTTCCAGATCCGCAAGTACTTTTTGGTAAGGTGAGCAGTTGTCGTTTCAGATTGCGTATCCCTTGGGTGTATGGGCTTGTGTCCCTCTTATAGTGCTTCGATCGTGTTTGTCTATTCCTTCTTTTCCAGCTGATGTGAGATTTTACGGTTTAAACGCTTTCTCTTTGACTATTTGCTTATTCCATCATGGCCAAAATTGTTGTAATTATATTTCAAAAATAGAGTATCGTATAAACAATTTCTAATTTTTTTAGAAAAATTCAAAATTATAATTATTTAAATTAAGTTTTTTTTTGAATCTGTTATTTAAATTAAATAATAATTTAATTTCACGCATTTGACTAGATGAAAAATAAGCAACCAATCGCATTAGCCAAATGATAAAAGAAGGATTAATTTTATATAAAATCATTATATTTATATGTTCTTTCATTTTAAGCACGTTTTTTAAGAGGTGCCATATAATTGACTATTTTTCATTTTTTGCAAATCTATCACCAATAAGAAAATTCAGTGTCATCTTTCTCTCAAATAAATATTCTAAGGAGGGGACGTCGTTCGTCCCCTCTTCAGGAGGGGACGTGGGACTTCACTGTCCCCTCCTGAGGAGGGGACGGTCAAGTCCGGCGTCCTCTCCTCCGGAGGGGACGCCGGACGTCCCCTTTTCAGGCGGAAAATGGAAAAATAGAAAAAAAAAATTTAAAAATTATTTTTTATCTCGGAAAAGCTGGAACAAATTGTTTCCGAACGTCGATGCTCGTTACCCGACGAATTGTACTCGTTATCCGTCATTTTAATCGACTTTTTACGTACTTGTTCGAATGTATTCGAATAAGTTGAGAGAATTTTTTTTTTTAAAATTTTGCTAGAAGGGCAGAAATGTGTTTTGCAAGGACGGTGTTAAGTAAAACGGGGCGGCGAATAGTAAAACCCTTTTTTTTTTATGGCGATGATATGAAATGTGTGAATTTTTGGGCATATGAAAGCTGTAAATATAAAGGAATTGAGGAGAATTGGTCTTTAAGGGACACCTGATTGTGTCTGGAATTATGGTCATTGAGTGATTTATATTGTTTGAGTTTCTCCATTGTTAATTTTATCATGCAATGATTTCGGTAGCATTCGCTAGGGTATTTATCAGCGGATAGGCGGATTTCGTTGAGTGAAGAATTAAGAACAAGAGGTTTCAGTATAAGCATTTCATAGTTGAACTTTTATTGTTTGAATTAGGGGTTGAGATAGGAAAGGAAGGGAAGGGAATGGTTGTAAAATTTCAACCTCTGTTTGGCAAATTTTTTTTAAAAGTTTTGAGGGGTTGAAAAATATTTTCCAACCCCCCTCAACACTCATATGCCAACCCCCCATATTGGGGTGTTGAATTATTTTTAACTGTTTTTTTTATAAACCCTTCATTTACTTTATTATTTTCCCAAACATGGAAGGGTTATGCACAACCCTTACCTTCCTTTACCGTCCCTTACGGTACTTTACTTTACTTTAAAAACCCGTACTTTACTTTAATGCCTTCTCTCCCAAACAAAGCCTTAATGAAACCTGTTGGTTACATATTAGCAGCTTTTCACTTCATCTAATAACAAAAACAAAATGAAATCTTGGCATGCTCTTGCCAAACCAACCACCCTATTATGCACTGCAAGAAAATATAGTTCCTTGAACAATGCACCTTCACAAAACCAAATAGAATCCTACTTCATATCGCTTGTCCATTCCTCCAAAACCATTCTCCACCTCCACCAAATCCACGCCCAAATCCTCCTCCACAATCTCTCTTCTAGTAGCCGCGTCTCCACCCAATTAATCTCTTCCTCTTCTTTACGCAAATCCATTGCCTACTCCCTCTCACTCTTCAACAATTTCCACCCCAAAAACTTGTATTTATTCAACGTATTGATTCGTGGGCTAACGGCCAATTCCCTGTTTGAATCCGCCATTTCCCATTTTGTTCTCATGCTCAGGTCTGACATTAAACCTGACCGCCTCACGTTTCCATTCGTGTTGAAATCTATTGCGAGTTTGTGCTTAGGAGGGATATGTAGAGCTGTTCATGGGATGATTTTGAAATGTGGGTGCGAGTTAGATATGTTTGTAAGGGTATCTATGGTTGATGTTTATGTGAAAATTGAGGAACTGGGGTTTGCTCATAAGGTGTTTGATGAATGTCCTCAGAGATTTGATAGAGGGAGTACGTTGTTGTGGAATGTGTTGATTAACGGGTGTTGTAAGGTTGGGGATATGAGGAAGGCTTTGGGGTTATTTCAGGCTATGCCGGAGAGGAATACTGCTTCTTGGAATAGTTTGCTTGATGGGTTTATGAGGACTGGGGATTCGAAGCGGGCGAGTGAGGTTTTTGATGGGATGTCTGAGAAGAATGTGGTTTCTTGGACTACCATGATTAAAGGGTTTTCGCATAATGGTGATCATGAGAAGGCGTTGTCTATGTTTTCGAGGATGTTGGATGAGGGTGTGAAGCCAAATGAATTTACTCTTGTTTCTGCTCTCTCCGCCTGTGCGAATCTTGGTGCGCTTGAGGGCGGTTTACGAATATACGAGTATCTCAAAACTAATAATTTCAAGATAAACAGAGAAGTTGGGAATGCTTTGGTTGATATGTTTGCAAAATGTGGGAGTATAGAGTCTGCAAGTCAGATGTTCGAAGAGACAAAAGACAGAGATATTCGTACATGGAGTGTTATGATATGGGGTTGGGCAATTCATGGGCGTTCTGATGAAGCACTTCAGTGCTTCAGAAAAATGATGTATTCAGGTCTGGCTTTTTACTGTCTTACTACTTAAGATAATTCCATTCAACTTAGAAACTGTTCCAATGAGTTAAACAACTCTTTATATGCAGGTATTCGGCCAGATGAGGTTGTCTTTCTTGCTGTACTAATGGCTTGCATACATTCTGGCAAAGTGAATCTTGGGCTTAACTTCTTCAACAGCATGAAGCTTGACTACTCTATTGAGCCCACCATGAAACATTATGCTTTGATTGTGGATCTGTTAGGCAAGGCTGGTCGACTTAACCAAGCTCTAAAGTTCATTGAAGGCATGCCAATAACTCCAGATTTTGTTATATGGGGAGCACTTTTTTGCGCTTGTAGAGCTCATAAAAATATCAAATTGGCAGAGTTAGCCTCTCATAAGCTCTTAGAGCTTGAACCTAAGCATCCTGGAAGCTATGTCTTCTTATCAAATGCTTATGCTGCAGTAGGCCGATGGGAGGATGTCGAGAGAGTAAGAGTTCAGATGCGTAATAGAGGCGTTGAGAAAGATCCTGGGTGGAGCTATATAGAGGTAGAGGGCCAAGTGCATAGTTTTGTAGCTGGTGATCATGCCCATACGAATGCCAAATACATATACATGAAATTAGAAGAATTGGTGGCCGGTGCGAAAGAACAAGGATATATGCCAGGGACTGAGTGGGTTCTTCATAATATCGAGGAAGAAGAGAAGGAAGATGCATTAGGAAGTCATAGTGAGAAATTGGCACTTGCATATGGACTGATTCATATTTCACCTAACATGACTATAAGGATTGTGAAGAATCTTAGAGTTTGCGGGGATTGTCATTCTTTGATGAAATATGCTAGCAAGACGGAGGGAAGGGAGATTGTGCTGAGAGATATAAAGCGATTCCACCATTTCAAGGATGGTGTATGCTCATGCAAAGATTACTGGTAACATGTATGTTACACTGACCTTTAGACAGAAACATTTTCCATTCTCCTTTACTCTCACAATTACATGAAGCATTATTTTCCAGGTTTTTGCTAAAATACCATCTTTGCATATATACCATTTGCTATATTTATCTTCTATAGTTACTGACAGACTATAATTGATAATTTGACTCATTTCTTATATAAATCAAAATTTAAAAAAATGTCCTCTTCGTTACCTCTTAATTTTCTTTCTCAAACTAGCCCATACACATCATTTTACAAACTAAAGAAAGATTGATTTTAGTTTTTTCCTTTATTATTATTGTTAACTTTCCTCTGTTTACAATCATGACAGGGCCCTCTCTATGTATCCCTCTTGACATCCCTCTCTACAACTTTTGACAGCAATGGTACTGTTTTTTTGGTATTATTGGAAGCCAAAGTTTGCAGCCAAAATGGTTTTTCCAAACGACAACAACTTACTGCAGGAGATTGATTTCTTGGTAATTTTAACGTATGAGTAATGAGAGCTGTATTATTGATTTTTGTTTGAGATTTAGCTTTTGCTTTTCATGTGAAATTCTGTAGAGAAAAGTTTCATATCTTAATCACCATTTTTGGCTTGTTATCTGAAAAGAAAATTACAATTATTAATTTTAGCACTCCCTCTAATGAAAGCAGTTAAGGTTTCGACGTGCACATCTCCTCTCGTTGTTGGCTATGAAGAAACCAGAAAAGATTGTCAATTTGTTGTCTGAAAAGCAGCCAACGCACTTGGGAATTGGGGGTGCTCGGCCACCTAAGCACTTTATTAGGTTTCTCAGGTATGGCTTCGTGTTGTTTTTATATTGTCATTACAAGTTTCTTTTACGTGTATTTATTATTTTGGGGTGATCTTGTAGGCAATGATACTTCTTGTTTTGAAGAAGGAAGTTCGATTAAGAAGTGTTATGTTGCTTTTATTGATGATGCCTTTGCTAAGCTTAAACCTTTTTAAATCAAGCATAAAGGTGGGCTGAAGCTCATCAACTGTTTTCAAGTGCGCATTAATGTTTAGCATGTGGTCACTATGTGATTAAATATCACTTTTATTTGGTTGTTTTTTATTGTGTTTAAGGCCAAATTAGCCAAAGAGAATCAGAAGAGCTTGAGGATGCAACAAAGGGGGAAGGGATGTGTTCATTGAGAAGCCTCCAGCAAATGAACGTTTGTCTGCATTAGATATCGAAAAATCAGTTGAAACATGTCTTCCTAACAATATGGTAAGCTTTGTTTCTTACTTTTCTCATGTGATCTGTTTAATAGTGGACTCAAATCAAAATGATTTAAAGGACTATAATATGCTAATTGGATATACATATTTTGCTATTTAATGTCTGTTATATTTTTGTGTCATGTACATATTTGGTCGCACAATATTATCTTTTCATGTATGTATGTGCTTTTAGTTTACAATAGAATGTTTTTTTTTTAAAGAATAATCTATTCCAGGTCCCTAAACTATACCTGTTTTGTTCATACGGTCCTTAAACTATCTTTTGTCCTTATCTGGTTCTTCAACTTAACAAAAAATCATTTTCAAGTCCCTGAACGATTAAAACGACGTTGTTTCGTTATTTTTGAAAATGCAATTTGTTACCCTAAACGACGTCGTTTTTGTCAATCAAGGATTCGAAAATAATTTTTCGCTAAGTTGAAGGACTAGATAAGGATAAAAGATAGTTTAAGGACCGTATGAACAAAACAGATATAGTTTAAGGACCTGAAAATAGTTTATTCCATTTTTTTATTCTTGCTAATTCAGTTCTTCTGCTTGCCAGATTCTGCATACCATGGGTGGCATTCCATTTGCAGGTATTTTATTTGGTTTCACATGAGTTTCATATATGTTAGGTTAGTTTGTTATGCTGTACTGTATGCATATTTTTAGCATTATACTGGTCAGTTTTTTTTTTCTTCCCCCCAAGTACTGGTCAGTTGATTAGCAAACATTATTATTGAGAAGCTTAGGGCCTGTGATTGATACATATTCCAATTAGGCTAATGTGCCAATGTGTTCTGAGTTTGATGTAATTAATTAATTAATGTAATATTATTACTAATATATGATATGATACTAAATACAATTAGGATTACATAATTTTGAAGATGTCACGACATTATAAAAAAGTAAAAAAAAACTAAATATTAAATATCTAAAATATAATACGTGCTGAAAAATATGAGCAAAAATAAAATAAAAATTAATTGAGAAAAATGTTGAAAAATAAACTTAGTATAAAAGAAAAACATTTGGAAAATTTAGCCTAAAAGAAGAAAAAATAGTATAGAAGGTAAAGAATGCTGAAGATGGTAATATTTTTTTAAAAAAAGTATATTATAAACCATATAAAAAGCACATTATTTAAGGCTTAATGGCGTAAATTTTTTTACAAATTTTAGCTTTTTTTCAAATTTAACATAAACTTTTAATTTTGGTAAATTAATACACCAACTTTTGATTTTCTGCAATTTTAGCACCGAACGATTTTTCATTAGAAAAATGTTAATATGAATGCCGGAACAGTAATTATCCCGGTGTACACATCATCATTTTTCTCTATTTTTTTGAAGGAAAATTGATCGGTGTTAAAATTGCAAAAAGTCAGAAGTTGGTGTATTAATTTGTCAAAATTAAAAGTTCGTGTTAAATTTGCAAAACATGCTAAAGTTCGTGTTAAATTTGCAAAACATGTTAAAATTCGTGATTTTTTACGCTATTTTGCCATTTTTTTAATTGATTGTGCTAAAATTTTGAATACATACATGCCATATTTATTTAACGGGTTAATATAAAATGTTTAAGGCGTAATGTATTATTTAATCTCTGTTTTATACCATTTGATTTATTTTATACAACCTCTTAATCTAAATTTATAATTCGTTTAACCCCTTAAAGAGGGACATACGCCGATTTAAGAGACTACGTCATTTCAGATTAACTTCTAAAATGTTCCATACTACGTTCCATACTACGCAGTGCTACCCATGCTACTTCATATTGGGCCATGCTATTTAAAATTGGGCCTTCGAACTAGGTCTTTTTCGGGGTTTTTTTTAGGAGAAAATGACAAAACTATGCATAAAAAGGAAGCAAATAACAACATTATGCAATCAGCAAAATAATTACATCAGCACATACAAAATCTGGCAAATTACATTAAATACATACTCCACAAGAAGCTGACACGTTGCAAGGAAAGAAGGGTAGAAAAAGGTAAAAAAACGCGTCAGAATAGGTCAGTCGCGCGTCAGTTCGTCAAACTATTTAAACATGTATCGTTTATGTATCTGTTATGTATCTGATATGTACCAAGTACATATCTGATTATTATTTTTTCATATTTCTAAAACAAAAATAAATAAATAAATAAATAAGTATATTATTAATATGTATTATTTATGTGTTTTTAAGGTGTATGTATAATATATTTTAAATTAAAAGATATATGTATCACGTGCTTCAATTAAAATTCACACATCAAATAATATTTATAACATTTTGATATGTTACTATTCACTATAAATTGAAGCATAAAAGTAATAAGTTATGAGGTGTGTATATAATACCAAAATGTTATTAATATTATTTATATATTATTGTCTTTGAGATGTATATATAATATATTTTAGATTAAAGATACATGTATCACATACTTTAATTGAAATTCACGCATCAATAACATCTTTATATATTACTCGATATAAATATCTTTAGTATACATGATATATACACAGAAAAAAAGAACTAATAACAATATTATCCACTTCATTAGCATTAAAATATATTTTTCTCTTTATTATTTGCAACAATTTATCATTATGCGTATAAACTATTTCTGATATGTATAAGAGATGTATCGTATATGTATAGTATTTGTATTTGAATTGTATAATTAATACATTGAATATATAATTTACGGGTAGTTGAAATGTATCTATAATATATATTAAAATAAAAATATGCCACATGCTCTGTAAATTGTATACAATATTTATCAATGATACATATTAAAAATATATTTATCATGTTTTAATTGTATATGAAAGATGTATCAATCAAATACATCTAAAAGACATATATTAAGGATGTATATATCATGTATAAATTATATATCAACGATGTATCTGTTTAATACATTTTAAAAATATATCTATCATATATATAAATTATTTATCAGAGATATATCAAATATGTATACAAAATATATATGTAACATATGTAATAAAATTTTCGATAAGTCTTTAAGATGTATAAAAATATTAGTAATAAACTTAAAAAAAGACAATAAGAAAAAGGTTGCGAACAACGAATATATATTAAATATGTATTGCAAATGTATCGGATATGTATTCTAGGTGTATCGTATATATATCGTAGATGTATCAAATATTTTTTTCAAATATCTTTTATATGTATCAAATATTCATCGGTGATCTAATTAAATGGATAAAATTAACAAACAACAAATTAAAAGTTTAATTAATTCAATTAATTAAACTTCAATTTACTACATCTAGTTCACTTTTCGATCCAAGATTAAAAAAACAAAATTAACTCATCTATGCGTCGATTAACTATTTTTCTTAAATAATAAATTTACAATTATAATATATCTGAGATATGTCGAAAATGTATTAGAGATGTATTGGAAATATATCAACGATGTATTCGTTATATAAAATTTATCTTTCAAGTGGCTTTTTGTAGGTTTGATTATTTTTTATTTGTTTACATAAATTAAATTCACCACATTATAATTATTTTAATTTTTTTTAATATATTCAATCTATTTTATTTTAACTAAAATAAATGTATTATACATGTATCATACGTGTATCCACTATTAAATTACAACAATTGTACTAAATTAATTATTACAATTATGTAAATATTATCCTTAATTTGATCAATATAAATGAAAATGAGTTATTTAATTTTGGGTCATAAATTCAGGGACCAGATTGGTCCATTATGCATAGAATATCTCAAAGCAGAAAAACTGATAAGTGAAAAGTTCATCTGTTGAGAGTTTGTACCCTTTAAATTGGTGTCCTGATGAATCATTGTCATCTCTTTTCCAAAAAAAATTTGCAACAGTTAATTGGACACACCCTATTTTTTTTAACAGAAAATTGGTGCATGCCAACCCATTTTTAGTCTCATGTACTTATTTCATATTCCTTTGCTTCACTTATAGTTTATTAATTTGATTTTCATTTGTTTTAAATCTGTTGGGTAATTGTTGAAGCTAATGAGAATGCATTAGAAGTGGATAAAGTCAGTGTTTTGAAGCACAAAATTGAGCATCTTGAAATTAACTACGACTTCTCTTGTGTACCTGGAAAATTCAGTTTCTTTTCTAATAATCCAAAAGTAGAAAAGAAATAAATAAACCTAATAATTAAATTAACCTCAGCAGATCCACCATTACATTACAGTCTCTATTTCTCCTCTTATTAGCCTTCTTGGATCCCTCTCCCTTTTCACAAAACTCTCTCTTTTTTGTTCATGTAACTCGAGAGAAAAGTTTCTAGCTAATTTCTCTGTGTTTCTTTTTAAGCCTTCATGGCTCTTCTAACTTTCTTAGCAGACCACACACACCATGAAAAACAACAATAGGAGCTGACGGCGGTGATGATTTGTTGTCAGCAAAAGAAAAAATGAAGAAGGTATAGGAGTAGAGATGTGATATACAGAGAAAATAAAAAAGACAATATAATTTTAAATGGGTAAGAGGAAGAAGAGAGAAGAAAAGGTTAACCATGGCCATTAATGGAGAAAAAAAGAAAATAGAAAGAAGAAAAAGAAAGAAGAAAAGCAATGTGTTAGATCTATAAAAATTAAAAAAATATGACAAATGGAAGGCTGAGATCATTTATGTATAGCATGTAATAATTTTCCGTTATTAGCTCAAAATTGTAAAGAAAAAATTAACACATGTGTAAGATTTGAGAAACCTTAGTATTTTTGTAAAAAAAAGCCCTTATTTAGCCCATTCCTATAATTTTTTCTTTTTTGAGAGATTTAGAAATTTACCTAAAATAACAAAATAATAGGACTTTATATTTAAAAGCGGAAAAGTCAATGAAAATACATCACGGTTTTAGTTGTTTTGTGTTTGTATTCCCGTGTCTAAAAGAAATTAGACTTATACTCTAACTATAAAATGTTCAATCTGACAAGTGATCTCTCTCTTTTTCTCTCTCTCCACGCATCATGCATGTGGCCACTATAAACTGTTAACAAATTTGAACTTTCTTTTATTTATTCAAATGTTCATTTTTTTATTTCTTTTTATTTTTTTATTTTTTAAATTAACAAATATGCATATTATAAATTACCGATAAATAAAATATTTTCTTTTCATTTATTTTAATATTATCAAATTGTCACGACCCATTTTAATGAATCGTGACTGGCGCTAGGGTATGAGTATGGTTGTACCAACACCCGTAGCTAGCCTTGCGGATAACCAACTTATAACGTTAAAAACAATGTACCTGCATAAAACCACATGCTCGGGGGTAACCGAGACTCCAACCTAGTCTAGCGGTACATTTAAGCAACTTATATTCAAAGTATACTTAATCTCAAATTAAATTCCAACAACATGTCAAATAATATATATTATCAAAATCACTGTAATCATGCCAAAGCTGATAAAAATAATAGTTGGACCATGCCAACAAACAATAGTCAAAAATATAAACGTAAGACTAAGACATGAATAATCTAATACTACTACTGCGGTATAAGAGTTTAAAACAGTTCGACTCTTTTATTCTGAAAATAAAATAAAGAACCTCTGAAAATGAAGAAACGGAGATCGACCAATGCTCAAATCATAAACCTGGAAAATTTGGGAAAACAACGGGGTCAGATTTACTGAGTAGAGTTTATATAACCATTTACATTTATTAAGTTAAAAACCTTTAAAACGTTTAATAAAACATTTTCATTATGGATTATCAATGAAACCCTAAACGACAATTCTAAATCCACTGTCATGTCGGCGAGACGTATCTCAATAACCGATCCCCGACTATCACTTAATAAATAGTGAGCCCAAGAGACGTATCTTCCACCAGTGCCCACACTAAGGTGAGACGTATCTCAAACCTACCTCAATATTATAATCATTACCGGTGCGCACGCAGTCCCGATTAGGGGTGAGCATTAAACGGTCAAAACCGAATAACCGAACCGAACCGAATTAATCAAACCGAAATATAATTTGAAAATATGGTTCGATTACGGTCCGAATTTTTAAAATTTTGACTATTCGGTTTGGTTTACGGTTTTTACAAAAAAATAACCGTAATAACCGAACCGACCGTATTTAAAAATTACGTTGTTTTAAACTTTCATATACTCACATTTATATATTAAACTTGTTTAATTTTATAGTTTTATAATAAAAAACGATAAATATAGATTTAATTTAAAGCACATGTACTCTCTAGGTTAAATTTTTCCATTTTTTTTATTTATTTTTTAAAAAATTGTTTTTTTTTTCTAAAAACCATACAAAAAATATTACGGTTTTCGACCGAACCGAACCGAACCGAACCGTAATATTTCGGTTTGGTTAATACGGTTTTGATATAATTTGGTTAATACGGTTCGGTGACCGAAATTTTTAAAAAACCAAACGGTTTTGAATTTTTGGGCGGTTCGATGACCGAACCGACCGTTGCTCACCCCTAGTCCCGATGATACCCATCGAGTAGCACGTTCCAAATCAAATCCACAATGCCGAAAAACAGTTCAAAAGCTGCTTATACATACATATATACATATATATATACATATATACATACATATATATATATATATATATATATATATATATATATATATACATATATATATACATATATACATACATATATATATATATATATATATATATATATATATACATACATACATACATATATATACATACATACATACATATATATACATATATATATATATATATATTAATAAAGAAGTAAATAGAGATATAAACTCACTGCTTGCTAAATCCACGTGATCCTAAGCACCTAACTCTGGTTTGCCTCTGAAGTACGAACACTCGACGGGTCTAAATAAAATATTAAAATCATAATAAAATCAGACCCTAACTCTAAAGAGTACTATACACCTCATAAGACTAGCACAACACAATACCAAGCCACATTTAATAAACACTTATGTTAAATGCATTCAAAATACAACCCAAGTTATAGAGTACAAATCATATAAACATATATAGAGTGATTCGTAAAAATAATTTAAATTAATCCAAGTTAAAATGCATATCAGTGAGTCAGCCGAGTTATTTAAAACTACCAAGCTTCTTCCCACTTGTTGGGCGACCACAATCTAACCCAAAGTAAAACTTTATTAAATTTATAAATCCGAGTTTATAAATTAAAATAACTTAATAAAATAATTATCCATTTTAAAATAGAATTCAATATCTTGCAATTTAAGTAACCTAAGTTACAACCCAAAACTTAACAATTTTAAGTTTATAAAAGTTCAGCGACTAAACTGTACTTTAGCCAATTTGATTTTTCGAAATCAAAATTAATTATTCATTTAAATTATAGGATAAACAAAATCCAAAAAGTTATCCTATAGGTAAAACTTAACTTGAATAAGCTTTTTAAAAACTTTAGGGGCTAAATTGTAAATCAGCCAAATTGACATTTTAATTAAAATTTAAATATAATTACCCGAGTAATTATATTAATTTAAGTTATAAAATATTTAACGTATCCAAATTGTCTATTTAAAATCAAACGAGTTCAAGTTATTATCGAAACCAAATTCAATAGGTAAAACTAACTTAAAGGATTCAATTGATTTCAATAAAACAACTTGGTGACTACATATGATAATTAACCATCTCTTTTAATTCAAAATAACCAATTTCCTCTAACCCCAACCTGCCAAATGCAGCAACTATCAATATAACCTATTATTCATAAACTAATCACAAGTAACAGGAGCAAATTAATGGCAGCCGAAATTTAACATTTTAAGCAACGAAACAGTGTCGCATCCGTAAAGCAAAACAATAAAACGATTATCTATCAATAGTAAACAATAGAAGCAACTATAGCACAAGAAACGGCAGCTACAGAACATGACACGGCGAAATCGAAACGACGACGAAACGGAACAATCGCAAGCTTAAGCAATGTTAAACCATTAACACTCAATGAATTATGAGTTAAATGATCATATAAGACACATATATCATAGCCAAGAACAACATAGAAATCGGCAGCAATAACAAGTGAAGAAATAGAAACAAAATATCAAGAACACGGCGAATTGTAGCGGCGACGAACGGAGGAATCTTTACGTACCTTAATTGATTCCAATACGTGAGATTCGAAGAGATCGTTGAGTCGATGCGAACCTTCAAAGAACAAACGAATTTAAGCCTAACAATGAGATACAAAATCAAGAACCGTATTTGACGATAATGCGTCGAATGAACGAAACTAATACGGTACTTACCGAGCTTGAATCGAATGGAGTTTGGATAGAGTTTAATGAAGTTCCATATTTGTTTAAGGGAGTGGCGGCTCGCTTCAGAAAAGAATAAACGAGAAATAGGGTTTTTATATTAAAGAGGAAAACGAATGAACTGTTAGTCTGTTACCAAGGTTTGGTTTCTGCTTCTTAATTATAATGAAGCATAAAAAGAACATGATGGGTTTCTAAGGTTATGAAGAAATGGGCTTATTATGCTTATAAGAAAAAGTGGAAATTAGGCCCAGCACGTCAAAAGCCCTAAATAATCTCATCAGCACTACGCGGCCCAGCCTTCATCTTTTTTACAATCTGCTTCCTTTTTATTGCAAACCGGTACTTTTTTGTTCCCTTTTTTACCGTTAAACACATTTTAATTATCTCAGAGCTATTAATCCTTTCTCTTTAATCTAGGTGTTGTGTCTGTCATTGCATGTTTGAATTTCCTTCGTTTTCTCTGTTAACCGTTCCATTTCGTTTTTGAATTTTGTTTACTTAACTGCTTATCCACGATTACTTAGTGTTGTTCGTGTTCAGTTTTTTAATTTCATACTCGTTCTCTCAAAAATGGTTACTACACGCTCAGTTTCTAAAAAAAATCCTAAATCTCCCTCTAAAATTCCTAAACGAAAGAATCCAGCGATGAAACGGAAGATTGATTTTGTGGAGAATGCAACTACTGAAATGAGAGTTTCAGATGATCATGACGATGATGACGACGATTTCCAGGAAGTTCCGATGCAAGTTAAAAAAAAATGAAATCTAACTTCTCTGTTGGTGAGAGTTCTAAAACTATGAGAAATGTTAAGGTATTTTAATTATTTTGTTTGTTATATTTTTTTATTAATTGCATTTCATTTGTTATTTATTAGTTACTAATGTTGATATTTTGTGATTTCGAATTTTTAATCAGTTTTTGAATGCTTATGTGTTTAATTTACTCGTCTCTTTTTTTAGCATTGTTAATTTATGTTATAATTATCTTATTAGTTTCTAATGGTTATCTGTCGTTAATTTTGTTTTCTAATTTTTTAATAATATACATATATTTTGTATATAGGTTTGTTTTTGTTTTACTATGTGTTAGTTAAGAGGTTGTTTTCCATTCATTATTTTTATTACAAATGTTCTTGTCCAAATTTAGTTTTAATCATAGTTTACCTAATGTCTGTTAATGGGAATCTAGTTTTTACTTTATATTTATTGTAATGTTTATATGGTTTTCTATAGATTTTCTAATGATGTTTTTTCTTTTTGCTAAATTATATATTTTACTCTTTATATATTTATCATTTTTAATTGTACTTTTCAGGATTGGGACTATTTCATTAGGCCTGATGAGCATTTTCCCCACAAGATTCTTCATAATGCTGGTCTTTCTGTCATTTCTAATATCAAAAATCTTTTACAACCTGAAACTTTAGAAAGGTTTTCACAATCTGTTTTTGGATACTTTTTACGCATGAAAGAGTACAAACTTCAAGGGCATTTGGTTCACTGTTTACTACTTAGAGAAGTTAAACAGCCTGTTAAATATGAGTTGTGGATCAAGGTGTCAGGAAAGTTACTTAAGTTTTCAATCGACGAATTTGCTTTAATAACCGGTTTGAAAGTCAATGGCAGTGTTGATTTTAAGTCTCAGAATACTGTGTCTTCTGACTTCAGAAAAAACTGTTTTGGAAATGTAAGAAAAGTTTCAAAAAAGTTTTTGGAGGATAGCTTTGTTTCTAAGCGTTGGAATAACGAGGAAGAGGCTTTTCAAATGGCTGTTTTATATTTTATTGAGCTTTTTTTATATAACAACAAAGATGAGTCAAATGTTCGTGATAAGCATTTTGATCTTGTTTGTAGTGGGGAATTTGAAAATTATCCTTGGGGGAAGGATTTGTTTCATTTTACAATCGAGTATTTGAAAAGTAAACTGAATACTTGGAAAAATTGTGATTTTTTAAAGAGAAAAGGTTCAAAAACTGGTCATCCTAGTTCCTCTAGATATGATGGATTCCCTTTGGCTTTCCAAACCTGGTTTTTTGAGTGTTGCCCTACAATTGAAAGCGCAGTTGCTTCTAGTTCAGGAAATGAAATTCCTCGTATACTGCGGTGGGAGGTGTTAGAGGTCCAAGAACGCTCGTATTTCTTCCGAAATCTGTTTGATCAAACTGCTGACCAGGTATTTTAATATATTTTTCTAGCTTTTACTTTAATATATATTTATCCAATATGTTTATGGTACACTGATGGTTTACTTTTAGTAACCATTAAGTTAACTGACTCAGTTTTATTATTTATATTCAGTTGCAATTAAGCAATATACATCCCACTGACGAGGAAAGGTCAGCGCTGGATTTAAAAGGTTTGTTTGTCAAAGGAAAGCGTAAAGTTGAAAATGAGCCAGAAGCGAGTGAAGGGGTTTCAATGAAAACTAAAATTCATAAATTGTTTTGGGATCAATCTAAGTTCTACCATGAGTTTCAGAATTTCAAGATATTTGTAGAGACTCAGTTCTCTGGTATTAATACTCAGTTTGGTGAACTGAAAGATTTGATAAAAAATATTGTTGGTGGACAACCTATTGAGGTAATCGCTTAGTTACTATTTTGTTTACAGTTAGTAAACCATGCTTGTTTGTTTAGTTTAATTATGTATTTACTTGTTTTTTATTGAAATGTTTTGCAGGTTGAAGATGATGAGAATGGTGTCAATGATTTTCATCGTAATGATGAGAATGGTGTCAATGATTTTCATCGTAATGATGACAACGAGAAAGAGGAGGATAATAACAAAGTCAAAGATAATAAGAAAGAAGAAAGTGATGATGATGATGATGATGAAGAGGACGATGGTGTTGGTAATTTTGCTTCTGATTTCGTTGTGAGTGAGAGGTTTAATTATGAATATATGATGGATGATGATGATATTATTGGTAGTGGTGAAAAAAAATGTGATGAGGGTCACAATGTTACAAAAGATAAAATCGAGGTAATCTTTATTTATATTTTTATTTTTCAAGTTAATGGTCTAATATCTATATTTTTACTAATAAAGTTTATATTTTTTTAAGGTATTTTCACTGCATCATGGTTCAACTTCCAATGTTGAAGAAGGCAACACTCAAAGTACTGTAGGTGTAGCAACTTCGTCTACATTAAATTCCATCGATCTTAGTGCCCTTGAGGAAGCTGCTGTTCTTAAAATGGAATTTGAAAAAGATTATGCTGTTCCTCCTGCTGAGGTTTTTATTACCAGTTTACTTTTAGTTTACCAGCTGTCTGCTAACGTTTTACTACTTTTAATTTTATAATTTTATATTTTAGTTTACCAATAGTTTACTTGTAGTTTTCAAATGGTTTACCAATTTTGTATTTTTAATCAGGCTGGTGAGAAATATGCAAATTATGATGGTGTTAACATCAACAATGAAAATGAAGATTCTGAAGATGACAATAAAAATAATGATGGTAATGACGATGATAATGAAAATGATGAAGGTAAGACTAAAGAAGATGGTAAGAAACCGGATGAAGACGAAGATAATGACAAGAACGATGGTTCAGGTCATGGAAATGTCGCAGGTCATGGAAATGTCGCTGATGATGGTGGACATGAGCAGCAGGGCGATGTTGATAGGGGCGAGAAAAAATCTGATGAGGGTCATATAGTTTTTAAAGAGGTTGACGGAGCTGTGAAATATAGCGGAAAGGTACTTTTACTTTCTAATTTTTTAAGTAAATTGTCTGCTGTTTTTTTTATATTGTTATTAATTTTTTTTTTTCAGGGTTTCTGTTTTGATAGCGGTCCAAGTTTTAAGTTTGATGAATTAAGTAGTCAAAGTACCCTAGGGGCAGAAACCTGCTCTACTTTCAATTCTAGCGAACTTAATGCCATTACGAAAGCTGCAGAGCTTGCTGAGAAAGAAGCTGTTGATAAGAAGTTGGGCCGTGAGCTTGCTGAGAAAGAAGCTGCTGATAAGAAGTTGGACCATGGCGTTGACGAGGATTTAGGATATGATGAGTCGTTACTGTCTGATATGGTCGATAAGATTGAAAAGGAAGCTACTCATGCCCTTTTGAAAAAGGAAGCTGCTGGTCTTGTTGAAAAACTAGAATCTGAGGATAATCGTTCCGAGGTATATTTTTTAGGTTGCTGTTTTTTTAATTTTTGTTTTTTTTATTATTCGCATATTAATACTTTATTAATAAATTTTTTTATGCTTTTTATATAGATAAAGAAGGCATCTCTGAAAGAAATTGCTGTATATCGAGGCAGTCCATCTGAGGTAGTACTTTTTTTATATTTTTATGTTTTTGTTTTACTTTTTATTTTCTAAGTGTTTACTAGTGGTTTACTATTCATTATCACAATTTATATTTTTTTAAATGTTTTCTAACTGTTTACTATTCATTACCATAGTTATTTTATTAATACTAACTTTCATTTAATCATTGCATTCTCTTTTTCTTCTTAACTATAGCAAATTGCAAAGATTGCCTCTAAATTGAAAGTTGCGGATGTGGTGCCTCTATCATTTATTAAGGCTAAGCAGGATGTGATTCTTAAGAAGGGATTGGATCCTCTTGATTATGATGTTATCAGAGATACTTGTTATGCGGGACAGATGGAGTTTAATAATTGGGTTGACGCTAAATTTGAGTAAGTCTTTAAGTGTGCTATGTTATTTTTACCAATTTTTGATAGAAGAAGTTGCTGAGTTTTAATAACTTGTTGAAATTTTTTTTCACCTTCTATCTGTTTTTATTTTTGTAGGGGAAGTTCTTATGAAAAAGGTTTCGACACTATCGAACCTCCATTCAATTATGGCGTGGAACATGTGGATAATAAAATTTGGTTTCATTCGCTTAATTACTCGGGTGCTTTCTTACAGAGTGGTGTAAGTATTTCTTTTTTTACCATTGCTGTTATGAACTAATTGTTTACTAATTGTTTACTAATTATTTACTAATTTTTATATTTAATTCTAATTTTACTTTTCTTACAGCATATCAACATCGTTATGTACTACATTCGTAAAAGAGCCAAGTATAGACCTGTTAATGATTTGCGAATTACGACAACTGATTGCCTCTTCGATGATAGAATGACTTCATATTATGTGGCATACTTGAAGAGGAAGAAGTCTGAATCTACTTCAGTTTCTGAACCTAGTCTTATTGCAAAGTATATTTGTGGATACAATATGCTTTGCAATACGCATTGGAAGAATGTAGATGAGGTGTTGTTTCCTATGAACATGAAGAAGCAGAAGCACTGGATTTTGGGGCGTTTGGTCTTCAAAGAAAGATGCATATATGTGTATAATTCTATGAATTCAAATGTGGCGAGGAAGTCTGCAGTTGAAGCAGCCACAAAATATTCTGTTCTAATTCCACTTTTTTTAGCTCAGATGAATTTTTATGATTTGCGCAGTGACATTGATCTGAATTCTCAGCCTTATTAGAATAAGAATTCAAATGAAGCTTTCCATATTGAAGTTGTGGAGGATCTTCCAACTCAAAAGGAAAGGTAGGTTTTCAAATTTATTATTTCTAAATTATGCAGTTTTGATGAATAATTCAATTTTATGTCTTTTATTCAGTGATTGTGGTGCGTTTTTGCTTGCTTTTGCGGAGTGTTTGTGTCTGCGCAAAGAAATACCTTGTGATTTCAATATTGAGAATTATCGTGAGCGTGTTGCATTTCTGCTGTTCCGCTATGGCAATATGAAGATAGAGAGCAATATTGTTAGTGATGAGGAGGTTGAAAAGGAGGTCCCAAATCCAAAGAGAAAGGGGAAGAACAAGATTTGAACTCTTCATTTTATCCTAGTACTTTAAGTTTTTTATTTTGTTATCTGAAAAAGATCTGAACAATATTTGTTTTTTATTTTGTTATGACTTTGTTTTGTATATAGGTTTCTAAACCTATGAATGTTGAATGGTTACTGTTTTAGTGTTAGTAAATGATAATTGACTTATATTTTTAGTCTATACTATTAGTAATGTTTTGGTTACTAGTTAGTAAACTTATAATATCTGTTATAATTTTATAGGTATTAACTAACTAATATAGTTATATACTTTTGATATTGTTTTAGTAAATTAATAGTAAGCTAATGCTTTATAGTTAGTAATCTATTACAGCTATTGAATAAATAATTTTTTAAGATTATATCATTATAAATATTAAATTAAATATAGTAAAAAAGTTGATAGATTTAAATGAGATTAAAAATATTTTAAATTATTTTAAATTATAAAAAATAAATTTGTTAAATTAATAGTAAACTACTGGTTGATAGTTAGTAAACTGTTATAGCCATTGAATAAATAATTTTTTCAGACTAAATCATTACAAATATGAAATTAAAAAAGTTGATAGCAAGAGTGGAAGATATTCATTAATAAAAGGAAAATCGAATGAATTATAAATACATTTTTAATAAAACTTTATAACAAATATTAAGAAACCTATTAGGAAACCACTAGTAATTTATCTTTTTTACATTTATAAAACATGTACGTACACTTTAGTAATCTTGTAGCAATTTGTTTATTTACCACTTCCTGAACATGTAGTAACAATTTGAAAAAATATTTTTTATAATTATTGAACAGAAATGATAATAATTTTTGATAAATATTTGGTAACTGTATGGTAACATAGTGGTAACTAGTTGGTAATCCTTTAATTTGTATGGTAACACAGTGGTTAGAATTATAAGAAAAAATCACAAAAAAGAAGAAGAAATCCTTTAATTGAGCCAAAATTCAATGAATTACAAATCAACTAATCAATGTATATAAGAAATCTATTTGAAAACTAAATTTTATGATTTTGGTATATTTCTACATGTCTTCTTGTTATGTCCTTTTTCTTTACATCTTCCACACTGATTTTTCTTCTTTGTTTCAGTTGGTCCCGGTATTCTTCTTTTCTTTGGTCTTCCCGCTGGAATTTTTCCTATTGGTGGAAGAACTTCCATACTTTCAACATTGGCTGGTAAATCCCAATTATTTTGGCTAGGCATTGGATAGACAATTCCTTCATATGTGGCAAGCATATTTTCTTTACTGAAAAAGTTTGAGCAGTATTGATATGGTTCTTGGTGAAGTTTGTTTAGTATAGCAACAGCATGTGGACATGGCATTTCATCCAATTGAAATCTGCAGCATGTGCATGTTCTTTCATTAAGTTTGACTATAAAGGTTTTATCACCATGTTCCACACTATGCAAACCTCTAACAGATGTTGAAGCCTATTGTGAAAAAACATATTACACAGTTAACTGACCATCAGACAACTGTTAGATAACGTTTAGAAAACATGGTATAGTTGAATATATAATTTACTATAGTTGAAAATTTACCTTCATTCTTAACGATGATGCATAGTGATTTCTGAGTTCATCTTCTGCTTTGTTTGTCAGCTTAGTAAATGTAGAAATTGCAATATTTCTGTTAGAGTAAGTCCATTCTTGCATCAAACGCCTTAAACTTTCAAGAAGTGTTGTTATTGGTAATTCCCTAGCTGCCTTGATTGCTGCATTTAAAGACTCGGCTATATTCGATGTCATTGTTGTGTACCTAATTTTTGCAAATTAATTATTGTAAAATATGATCAAACTTCTTGTAATACACATAAAAAACTCTCAGTAAATATCAAGCAAATTGTCAGTAAACTAGTTATTCCATAGTCATATCAAATTTATAAAGAACTATCAGGTAACTAATATCAGAATTTGTAGTCATACCTATTAGCTTTGCAGTATGCTCTTGCCCACTTGTCGAACCCAATATCTGTTAGGTACTTTTTAATTCCTGCATTAATGGCATCGAGTTCTTTCATGTAGTATTCAAATCCCTTAGTTGTGTATGATCTTGCAGCTCCATAGAAACAGTCTCTCAATGTATCCGGATCGTGTTTGAACTTTGATTTGATGTTACTTAGCAAATGGTACATACATATTGCATGACTTGCTTCAGGAAAAACTTTTTTGACCCCATTGGATATACTCAGATGCCTATCTGAAACAATACACAGCCCACTTCTTCCACCAAATGCTTCTTTCAATTTTACAAAAAAATATTCCCAGGAATCATCGTTTTCAGAATCAACAATAGCAAAAGCAAGGGGGAAAATCTTACCATTCCCGTCTTGTGTACTTGCTGTTATTAATGTTCCACCGTAGTTCGACTTCAAAAATGTACCATCTACTACAACTATTGGTCTACAGTACTTCCAACCTTTAATAGAAGCATCTAGAGCCATAAACATATATTCAAAATTGTTCTCATCAGTTGTATGAAGATCTACAACAGACCCTGGATTAGTTTGTAGAAGCATGTGCAAATATCCAGGCAAAATGGAATACGAGTCGCGCGGAGTACCTCTAATCTGATTTAGTGCCTTTACTTTTGACCTCCATGCCCTATTGTAACTCAAAATAATCCCAAAATCTCTCTGAATATCTGCAATAATATCAGCTGGAGTATAGATGGTTTTTATATCCAAGAACTTCATTTTTATATGTTCCCCTATTATAGAAGCTGTTGCTTGCCGTTTGTCGTCCATTCTTATATTTGGTGGGCATGTGTGGATGTTGATCATTCTTCTAATCACAAACATATTTGTCTTCCCATCTCTTGAAGCTCTCACTGTCCACCTGCAATTTTCATCAATGCAAATGACTATATATTCTCTCTTGCAAGACTTACTGACTTTATACTGGAATTGGTTAGCAATTGTGTAGAAACAAAAACTTGTCTTCATGATTTCTTTGTCTTTGAAGATCTGTCCGACATAGATTTCTGATATTTTTGGATTAGTGACGATGTTGATTTCTTGTGG
Organism: Mercurialis annua; assembly: GCF_937616625.2. Taxonomy (NCBI): domain Eukaryota; kingdom Viridiplantae; phylum Streptophyta; class Magnoliopsida; order Malpighiales; family Euphorbiaceae; genus Mercurialis; species Mercurialis annua. The sequence continues at coordinate 46,283,645 of NC_065570.1, read as the reverse complement.
TTTACTGTCAGCTTCCTCATCTTCTTTTCTTGTTTGTTTGTATAAAATTTCTGCATATTTTACAATATCGAATGTTGTGTTACTAGTAGATGATGTATCCACAAATTGCTCTTCAATCATTCCAATAGAAGGTTCGCTGCTGACATTCAGTATTTGTGTTTGATCTTCGCTGCTGACATTCAGTATTTGTGGTTGATCTTCAAATTTTCTTGTTGTAACACATAATGGAAAACTGGTTACTCGCGGTTCATCTTTTTTCATTTCAATGTAGAATTGAAGGCTGACATTATCTTCAATTTCTAAAGTTTGGTAGTTGCTTTCTAACTGAAATCTGATTTCCATTTTGGTTTCCCAACTGTTTACCTCTAGTATACATGCTATCAATTCCTTAATTTCTTCAAAGGTCGTGTCTTCCCTTATCAGTATTCCTTTCATCTTATAGTTGGAGTAATTGAAATGCTCATTCCATACTCCATTATAGTGCACAAGAGCCTTCAGTGTTCCTTTTGCTGCATTTTAATGATTTAACATTAGTAACACTTATTAAACCATTAGTAAACTATAAACAAAATAATCATTAAAACTAATATAACAGCTTATTAACCATTCAGTAATAATACACTAACTATCACAAAATTGAATGAATATTCATTCAAACTATTAGTAGAGGCTTATTAACCATTTAGTAAACTATAACTCATTATTAAACATTAAAACTACTATAACATCTTTATCAAACTAAAAGTACACTAACTATCACAAAATTGAATGAATATTCATTCAATCTATTAGTAGAGTCTTATTTACTATTTAGTAAACTATAACACATCATTAAACATTAAAACTACAATACAGCTTTATCAAACTAAAAATACACTAACTATCACAAAATTGAATGAATATTCATTCATACTATTAGTATAAGCTTATTTACAATTTAGTAAACTATAACATATTAATAATCATTTAAACTACTATAACAGATTTAGTAAATTCAAAAAAATCAGTAACTATCACAAAATTGAATGAATATTCATTCATACTATTAGTATAAGCTTATTTACCATTTAGTAAACTATAACATATTAATAATCATTAAAATTACTATAACAGATTTAGTAAATTCAAAAATCAGTAACTATCACAAAATTGAATGAATTATCAATTAAGAACTGCAAAAAAATTTTCAATGTATCCAGTTTTTAAATCATTCAATTTAAATTTGAAAACAGAAACCTATTTATGCGATATATCAGAGATAACAGTTGAATTCGAGTCGCGATTGATCAATTTCAAAATTGATAAAAGATTAGTTGAATTCGAGTCGCGATTGATCAATTTCAAAATTGATAAAAGATTAGTTGAATTCGAGTCGCGATTGATCAGAGACTAACCTGAATCACTTAGTAAACTCATATCAGATGTGATTCCTCGATTTTTGTCTTGAATGCGTATTGATTGACCTGTTTTTTGTTCAAATTTGACAGATGAATGTTCTGTTCTTGATCGAATCTTCTTTGAGGGAATGTACTGCGTTTGATTTTGTTGGAATCGTCTCTGAATTACTGATTATGAAAGGAAACTGTAAGTTTGATTTTGAGAGAATCTTGCGACATGGAGATTGATTGAATTTTGGAAGAGAACAGCTCCTATTTAAGAGTCGTAATTTGGCAAATATGGAAGCTTATTTATTAAAAGAAACTTATGACAAACGGTATTATAGTTAGTTGTCACGACCCATTTTCATGAATCGCGACCGGCGCTAGGGTATGGGTAATGTAGTACCGAAACCCGTAGCTAGCCTTTCATTTAACACATAAACACATAAACCTGCAGAAAACCAATGCTCGGGGGCAACCGAGACTTCAGCCTAAATCTAGCAGATATAATATTCAACAGATAATATAACATGCTTATCCAATTCTGAGTCTAAAAATAGGCATAACATAAATAATCCGAAATAACTACATAACATGCCAGAGCAATATAACTAGTCAGATCAATCCGACAAACAACTGTAATAATAATAAAGACGTCTAGTCAACTACTGCGGTCTAAGAATAAAATAGTTTGACAGTTTATCAAAATAAATGGAACCTCCAAGGAAAAGTAAATGCGGAGATCACCAGACTCTCTCAGATCATAACCCTGGGAAAAATTGGGAAAACAACGGGGTCAGATATACTGAGATGAGTTCATACCACTATTTACATTTATTAAGTGGAAAACCTTTAAAACGTTTAAAACATTTAATAACGATATTACAGATAATAGTTGGAACCCTAATCCACAATTCTAAATAATAATAATAATCCAATAGGTCTGGTCCCGAGAGCTGAGCTACACCGAGTTACCACTGACCACACTTATACCAGAGTCCCGAGAGCTGAGCTACACCGAGTTACTCTACCTGGTCCCGAGAGCTATGCTCACACCGAGTTACCACATTTCCATATATACCTTACCCAGATCAATACCGGTGCGCACGCAGTCCTAATGATGCCCATTAGGTAGCATGTTCCAACTAAGAGCCATAATATAAAAACAGTTCAAAATATACGTACAGTATATATATTTAATATTAAAATAACAATTTACTTAATAAAGCGGTAAATAGTAAATATAAACTCACTGCTTGCTAATCCACGTGAAAACCGGCAAGCAACTAATCCTGGTTCGCCTCTGAAGCACGAACAGTAGACGGGTCTAGACAAATAAAATAATTATTAAAAACAGCCCCTAACTCTAGAGAGTACTAGACACCACATAGGACTAGCACAAATAACATGTCGGAAATAAACAATCCAAAGCACACACAAATATGCCCAATAGGTAATAAAGCCCAATTAATACAAGTCTATTGAGTTCTCGCTTAAAAATCCGATTTATAAATATTATTTAATAACTTTAAATAATAAATAATTTCCAAATAGTGGGTTAGCCGAGTTACCAATAACTACCAAGCTAACCTCGCTGGTCGGGTGACCCAAGTCTAACCCGACTCAAAACAATTATCAAATATAAACCCAAGTTTATATTTATAAAATAAATTAGCAAAATAATAATCCATTTTAAAAGCGGAACTCAATAACTTCAATTCTAAGTAACTGTAATATCCCGTATTTTTAAATTATATATTTTTAAAAAAAATTATAATTTTTGCATTTCGTCAAGCTTTAACTAATTTATTATTATTATTGTATATTTTTATTTAATTTTATTTTAGTCGCTCGTTAATTCGATCGTGGTCCGATTCGTGTTTAGTGTGTATTATTAAATTTTAATAGAAAAAAAAAAGAACAGAAAAAAAAAAAAAGAAAAGCATTGTTAAGTATTGCATGAATAGTTCATGCAATGGGCCATTCTTTGTACCACGTTGGTGAGCCATTAGTTCAAATAGCCATTTTATTCATTCCATGAATAGTTCATGCAATGGGCCATTCTTTGTACCACGTTGGCACAACTGCAGGTGCAGCCGGTTTTGATTGATAGGATTAAAGCTTTACAAGCTGAGGATCCACAATTGAAACGGATTATGGATGAGATCCATCTGGATGGGAATTCCGAGTTTGTTTTTGTCGACGGAGTTCTCAGGTTTGGTTCTAGACTGTGCGTTCCGGATTCAGATGGTTTGAGAGACCAGATTCTGGAGGAAGCGCATAGGTCAGCTTACAGTGTTCATCCGGGATCTACCAAGATGTACCATGACCTCAAGGGTACATATTGGTGGAGTGGAATGAAGAAAGATGTTGCAGAGTACGTTTCCAAGTGTCTAACTTGCCAGCAGGTGAAGCTGGAACATCAGAGACCTTTTGGGTTGACTAACGCACCAGTAGCGTTTATGGACATGATGAATCGGGTTTTCAAGCCGTTTTTGGATCAGTTTGTTATCGTCTTCATTGATGACATCCTGATTTATTCTCGGAGTGAGGAGGAGCATGCTTATCACTTGAGGACTATACTACAGACTTTGCGAGAGCATCAGTTGTATGCTAAGTTCTCAAAGTGCGAGTTTTGGCTGGAACAGGTTACTTTCTTAGGACACGTGGTGTCGAAGAATGGGATCAAGGTTGATCCAAAGAAGATTGAGGCGGTTATGGATTGGCAGAGGCCGAGGTCAGTTACCGAGATTAGGAGTTTTCTTGGGTTAGCTGGCTACTACCGTCGGTTCGTGCAAGATTTCTCTCGAATATCTGCACCTTTGACTAAGCTGACACAGAAGGGTGTTAAGTTTGAGTGGACCGACAAGTGTGAGGCAAGTTTCGAGAAGCTGAAGGAGATTCTGACTACAGCTCCTGTTTTGGCGTTGCCTTCTGGCATAGAGGGTTTTACTGTGTACTGCGATGCTTCTCAGATTGGCTTGGGTTGCGTGTTGATGCAACATGGCCAGGTGATCGCCTATGCTTCTCGTCAGCTGAAGAAGCATGAGGTGAATTACCCTACACATGACTTGGAGTTAGCTGCTGTGGTTTTTGCTCTGAAGATCTGGAGGCACTACTTGTACGGTGCAACTTGCGAGATCTTCACTGATCACAAGAGTCTGAAGTACATCTTTGATCAGCAAGAGCTGAATCTGAGACAGAGGAGGTGGCTAGAATTGCTGAAAGACTACGACTGTACTATTCAGTACCATCCTGGTAAGGCTAACGTGGTAGCCGATGCGTTGAGTCGCAAGTCTTCGGGCAGTTTGGCCCATATTTCTGAGGTTGGGCGTAGACCCATGGTTAGAGAGTGGCATGGTTTGATAGCTTCGGGCTACGGTTTTCAGGTTTCTCGGAATGGTGGTCTGTTGGCACAACTGCAGGTGCAGCCAGTTTTGATTGATAGGATTAAAGCTTTACAAGCTGAGGATCCACAATTGAAACGGATTATGGATGAGATCCATCTGGATGGGAATTCCGAGTTTGTTTTTGTCGACGGAGTTCTCAGGTTTGGTTCTAGACTGTGCGTTCCGGATTCAGATGGTTTGAGAGACCAGATTCCGGAGGAAGCGCATAGGTCAGCTTACAGTGTTCATCCGGGATCTACCAAGATGTACCATGACCTCAAGGGTACATATTGGTGGAGTGGAATGAAGAAAGATGTTGCAGAGTACGTTTCCAAGTGTCTAACTTGCCAGCAGGTGAAGCTGGAACATCAGAGACCTTTTGGCTATCTGCAGCCACTACCTATTCCATAGTGGAAGTGGGAGCGGATTGCCATGGACTTTGTTGTTGGTTTACCACGTACTCGACAAGGGTACGATTCCATCTGGGTGATAGTTGACCGTATGACCAAGTCAGCTCATTTCCTTCCGATCAAGGTTTCGTATCCTGCTTCGAAGTTGGCTCAGTTGTACATCGATAGGATTGTCAGCTTGCATGGTGTACCGGTTTCGATTGTTTCTGACAGAGGGTCGGTCTTCACTTCGAGGTTCTGGAAAGCGTTACAAGAGTCCTTGGGTTCTCGATTGGACTTCAGTACAGCTTTTCATCCTCAGACTGACGGTCAGTCTGAGAGGACTATTCAGACGTTGGAAGATATGCTCAGGATGTGCATTCTTGATTTTCAGGGTAGCTGGGATACTCATTTGCCGTTGATTGAGTTTTCGTACAACAACAGTTACCATGCCAGTATTGAGATGGCACCCTATGAGGCTCTGTACGGACGCAAGTGTCGATCTCCTATCTGCTGGGAAGAGGTCGGCGAGCGGAAGTTGTCTGGTGCTGAGATTATTCAGATTACCTCAGAGAAGGTACCGTTGATAAAACGGAGGTTGGAGACAGCTTTTAGTCGGCATAAGAGTTATGCAGATCCGAAGAGGAAAGACATCGAGTTTCAGGTGGGAAACTTTGTGTTTCTTCGGGTTTCGCCTATGAAAGGCGTGGTTCGTTTTGGTGTCAAGGGAAAGTTGGCACCGAGGTACATTGGTCCCTATGAGATTTCAGAGAGGATTGGAGCTGTGGCTTATCGTCTGGTTCTGCCGCCAGACATGTCGTTAGTACATCCTGTTTTTCATGTTTCTATGCTGAGGAAGTGCATCTCAGATCCTTCACATGTGATTGTGCCTCAGAGCGTTGAGATTGACCAGGAGCTGTCCTATGAGGAACAACCAATTGAGGTTGTTGATACGCAAGTGCGTAAGTTACGGAACAAGGAGATTCCGATGGTCAAAGTTCTGTGGCGAAATCATTCTGTTGAGGAGTGCACTTGGGAGACGGAGTCCGATATGCGGAAACGTTACCCTTTCCTCTTTCCTTGAGGTACGTGTATCGTTGTTTATGTGTTTTAGTTGATTATTTCTGTACTTCGTTTGTTGTTATGTTATTTGTTTATGTGTTTAAATTCGAGGGCGAATTTTTAATAAGTTGGGGAGAATGTAATATCCCGTATTTTTAAATTATATATTTTAAAAAAAAAATTATAATTTTTGCATTTCGTCAAGCTTTAACTAATTTATTATTATTATTGTATATTTTTATTTAATTTTATTTTAGTCGCTCGTTAATTCGATCGTGGTCCGATTCGTGTTTAGTGTGTATTAGTTTAGTGTGTATTATTAAATTTTAATAGAAAAAAAAAAGAACAGAAAAAAAAAAAGAAAAGCATTGTTAAGTATTGCATGAATAGTTCATGCAATGGGCCATTCTTTGTACCACGTTGGTGAGCCATTAGTTCAAATAGCCATTTTATTCATTCCATGTGAAAGCCCATTGGCTTGTGCCATTACATTATCCCATCACGCCAAATTGTATTCTTCTTTTCTTTTGGTTACAGTATCACTGCTGCTTCACGTCTTCTTTTTCCTAACCTAAAAATTTCTTCATCACTTTAAATCAAACTCAGCCGCCACCCTTCTCCTCTCAATCCCAAAAATTATAACGTTCGTTTTTCTCGTTTCATTCACGTCAATCCGGTAAGTAATTCTCATTGTTCTTATGCTTTTGTTTCGACATCGCATCACCGATTTTAACCATTATCTCTATCGTTTAGGTATAATTCTGAGTTGTGTTTGATTCGTTCATATATTCCGGTTGTTCTCTATCATCGCTACGTTTCAGAATCAATAACGGTACGTGAAACTATCTCGTTTAAAAGCCGCTACGGTTCGTCGCTTTTTCTTGTTCTCACTAATAACTGCCGTTCTTTTGATTATAATTCGGCTGTCTGGATCGTTTCCTTATGATCTGTATTGGTTGTTAAGTTGTGATTGCTCGTCTTTGTCGCCGTCTCGATTCGCCGTGTCCGTGCGTGATAGATTGCCATTCTTCTTGTTATTGCTGTGAATCTTCATGCTTGTTGGTGGTGTTTTCTTTCATGAATGTTAGGGTGTAAACTTGTGATTGAAGTTGGCTTATGGGTTTTGGTAAAGGTTTATATATTTCTACTGTTAATAATTGTGTTTCATTGAAAATGTAATGGCGGCAGGAACATGAGCTGAGTTGTGCTTTTGAATTAAAAGGATGGTTAAATGTCATGTGTAATCACCAAGTTATTTTATTGCAATCAATTGAATCCCTTAAGTTAGTTTTACCTATCGAATTCGGTTTGATAATAACTTAAACTCGTTTAATTTTAAATAGAAAATTTGAATACGTTAAATATTTTTATAACTTAAATTAATATAATTACCGGATAATTATATTTTATTTTAATTGAAATGTCAATTTGGCTAAATTACAATTTAGCCCCTAAAAGTTTCTAAAAACTTATTTAAGTTAAGTTTTATCTTTTGGACTTCTAATTGATTGATAATTTAGTAAATTGAGATTGGGTAATTAATTTTGACTCCGAATATCATATTTGGCTAAATTACAGTTTAGTCCCTGAACTTTTATAAACTTAAAATGGTTAAGTTTTGGGTTGTAACTTAGGTTACTTAATTTGCAAGATATTGAATTCTACTTTAAAATGGATAATTATTTTATTAATTTTTTTTTAATTTATAAACTCGGGTTTATAAAATTTATAAGTTTTGTTTGGGTTAGACTGTGGTCGCCCAATAAGTGGGAAGAAGCTTGGTAGTTTTTAATAACTCGGCTGACTCACTAATATGGATTTTAACTCGGATTTATTTAAATTATTTTATTTACCATTTTAAATGTGATTATATGATTTGTACCTTATAACTTGGGTTATATCTGGAATGCATTTAATATAAGTGTTTATTAAATGTGACTTGGTTTTGTGTTGTGCTGGTCCTATGTGGTGTCTAGTACTCTTTAGAGTTAGGGTCTGATTTTAATTATGATCTTAATATTTTATTTAGACCCGTCGACTGTTCGTACTTCAGAGGCGAACCAGAGTTAGATTGCTTGTCAGGATCACGTGGATTTAGCAAGCAGTGAGTTTATATCTCTATTTACCTCTTTATTAAGCAAATGTATTATTTTGTATATATATATATATATGTATAAGCAGCTTTTGAACTGTTTTCGGCATTGTGGATTTGATTTGGAACGTGCTACTCGATGGGCATCATCGGGACTGCGTGCGCACCGGTAAAGATTATGGTATTGAGGTAGGTTTGAGATACGTCTCACCTTAGTGAGGGCACCGGTGGAAGATACGTCTCCTGGGCTCACTATTTATTAAGTGATAGTCGGGGATCGGTTATTGAGATACGTCTCACCGACACGACAATGGATTTAGAATTATGGTTTAGGGTTTCATTGATAATCCATAATGAAAATGTTTTATTAAACGTTTTAAAGGTTTTTAACTTAATAAATGTAAATGGTTATATAAACTCTACTCAGTAAATCTGACCCCGTTGTTTTCCAAAATTTTCCAGGTTTATGATTTGAGCATTGGTCGATCTCCGTTTCTTCATTCTCGGAGGTTCCTTATTTTATTTTTCAGAATAAAAGAGTCGAACTGTTTTAAACTCTTAGACCGCAGTAGTAGTATTAGATTATTTATGATTAGTCTTTTATTATATTTTAGACTGCTGATTGTTGGTGATTACTTTATCGCTTTTGGCATGATTACAGTAATTATGGTATTTATATTATATTGCCATACTGTTGGAGTTATAATTTCAGATAAGTATACTTTGAATATATGTTGCTTATTGTACTGCTAGACTAGGCTGAAGTCTCGGTTGCCCCCGAGCATGTGGTTTTATGCAGGTACATTGTTTTAAATGTAATTAAGTTGTTATCCGCAAGGCTTGCTACGGGTTTTGGTACAACCATACCCATACCCTAGCGCCGATCACGATTCATGAAAATGGGTCGTGACAAACTTGGTATCAGAGCTTTGGTTTCAAACCAAGGCCTTTTAAATGTTAAGTGTTTATTGTTTGGCATGTTAAGTGGTTAAATTGTCCTAGGAACTACTGCGGAATTAGGATTCGAGTCTTGTCTTGGAAACGTCATCTTTTGTTTTCAAAACTTTCTGCCTACTCCTATAGGAATGTCGTGAGTCAGTCGTGTGAATTTATTTGCTTTATTGTTTACTATATTGTTATTTTCACTTGGGTGAATAAATTTTTATCATTATTGATTTCTCGGGAAATCTTAATTGGTGCTTGTTCTATTTCATGCATGGGTATGAAATTTGCTGTGTTATTTAAAATTGTTCTTGTTTCATTCTTAGGAATGAATACTCGTACTCGTGCTGCGGCTCAGCAAAATGCTGAGGCTGATGACGCGATCTCTATGGAGGTGGATCAGAATGAACCAGAGGTTCATGCTGGTAGAGGACTAGCAGGCAGAGGCCCAGCTGGTCGGGGTCGAACTGGTCGAGGTCGTGGTGGCCGAGGCCAAGCTGGCAGAGGTAGAGGCAGAGGCGTAGGACGCGGTGCTGCAGGGGGTGCTCGAGCACCAGGTGCGGCACAACCTGAGTTGGAGGACTTTGACTTCAACACATTTTTGGCTGGAGTTGCTGCTCTACAACTCAACCAAGTTCAGCTGCAGGCGGGACAAGTCGCTATGCAGGATCAATATGCAGTGTTGGGTCAGATTGTTCAGCAGCAGCAACCACAGGCTGGTGGTGCAGCAGTTGGTGGTGTCGGAACCACTGACAGAGATTTGGTTTTGGCTTACATGAGGCTGAAGCCAACTGAGTTTGACGGTTCTGGAGAAGCGCTGGATTTTCTCGAGGAGGTTGAGCAGAATGCTCGGCGACTTCAGGCTACTGAGCGTCAGACCGTCGTTCTAGTCGAGATATCCATGAAGGGTTCAGCTGGTGACTGGTTTCGTGGCTATGTTCATGCTGACATGGCTACCATCTCTTGGGCTCAGTTTGTGGCGAGATTCAGAGCTTTCTTCTTGCCGTTTTCAGTGACAGAGGGTCACAGAGACAGGTTGCTCTCACTTACTAGGGATGATAGGTCAGTATCCGAGTATACGACAGAGTTTGTGAGGTTGGGTCGGTTCGCGCCGGACTTGCAGACAGATCAGGAAAGGGTGAACAACAGATACGTAAAAGGCTTAGGGCGCGATTTTGTGAGTTTGCTGACCGAGACACGCAGAGATTTTACAGACGTAGTAGACAGTGCTCGGCGTATGGAGAGCTCGTTACTGCAGTTTGGGGATATTTCTGGTCCTTCTCAGACCAAGAAGTCTTCTGGCCCTGGACAGCAGAGTGGTGGTGGTAGCTACCAATCGGCACCTTCTCAGTACAAGAACAAGAAGAGGGGTGTCAAGAAGAGTTATCAGCCGTACACCTACAGTTCAGGCAACAGCGGTAGCAGCCGCAGTTTTGGGCGCGGTAACAGCGGAGGTGCTAGTTTTCCTTTCTGCCAGAACTGCAGACGTCGACATCCAGGCGAGTGTCGTTTAGCACCAGGGGGTTGTTTTACTTGTGGCCAGCCGGGTCACTTCGCAAGAGAGTGTCAGGCATCTGGGCAGCAGATGTCTGCAGCTAGCGTTGCTCAGCCATCCTATCAGAGTCAGAGACCAGCGTTCTCTACACCAGCAGGGTTTTCTCAACCTGCTGCTTCTTTTGGTGGCCAGCGGGGCCGAGGTTCTGGAGGGCGTGGTTTTGGAGGCCGTGGCAACGGCGGTAGAGGTTCTAGCAGCTATGGTACCGGGCAGAGCTCTCAGCAGCAGAGTCAGGGTCAGGCCAGAGTTTTTGCCTTGACTCCTCAGGATGCTCATGCATCTAACGCAGTGGTGCAAGGTACTCTTCAGATCTCTTTCGTAGATGCACTTGTTTTATTTGATGCGGGTGCAACCCATTCTTTTGTGTCTACGTGTTTTGCTGCTAAGTTGGGTGTAACACCAACAAGTCTGAGTGAACCTTTATCTGTTTCTACTCCCTTGTCTGACTGTGTGGTGGTGGATGTTGTGTATCCATCGTGTTCCGTGGTTATCCATGGAAGAGACTTGCGTGCTGACTTAGTTGTTTTGGATGTTCTTTCATTTGACGTGATTTTGGGGATGGATTGGCTGGCACGCCATTATGCTTCGATCGACTGTCGAGGGAAGTCGGTTGAGTTTCGGATTCCAGGTGATCTACCCTTTTCTTTTCAAGAGGAAAAGGCGGAGACACCGAAGAATCTGATTTCTGCGATCAAGGCAAAGCGGATGATGAGTAAGGGTTGTCAAGCTTTCTTAGCTGTGGTTAGAGACATGGACGCTGAGGTGGGCGGTATGAACACTGTCCCTATAGTGAATGAGTTCACTGATGTTTTTCCAGAGGAGTTGCCTGGATTACCACCTGATCGGGATATCGAGTTCTGCATTGACGTTGTTCCTGGAACTGGTCCTATTTCGATACCGCCGTATCGGATGGCTCCTGCTGAGCTGAAGGAGTTAAAGGAGCAGTTACAAGAACTGTTGGACAGTGGATTCATCAGACCGAGTACTTCTCCGTGGGGTGGTCCAGTTCTGTTCGTTAAGAAGAAGGATGGTTCCTTTCGACTTTGTATCGACTACAGACAGTTGAATAAGGCTACCATCAAGAACAAATATCCTCTTCCTCGCATCGACGACTTGTTTGATCAGTTGCAGGGTGCGAAGTGCTTTTCCAAGATTGACTTGAGATCCGGGTATCATCAACTTCGGATTCGGGACGTCGATGTGCCTAAGACTGCTTTCAGAACGCGTTATGGGCATTTCGAGTTTCTAGTCATGTCGTTTGGGTTGACTAACGCACCAGTAGCGTTTATGGACATGATGAATCGGGTTTTCAAGCCGTTTTTGGATCAGTTTGTTATCGTCTTCATTGATGACATCCTGATTTATTCTCGGAGTGAGGAGGAGCATGCTTATCACTTGAGGACTATACTACAGACTTTGCGAGAGCATCAGTTGTATGCTAAGTTCTCAAAGTGCGAGTTTTGGCTGGAACAGGTTACTTTCTTAGGACACGTGGTGTCGAAGAATGGGATCAAGGTTGATCCAAAGAAGATTGAGGCGGTTATGGATTGGCAGAGGCCGAGGTCAGTTACCGAGATTAGGAGTTTTCTTGGGTTAGCTGGCTACTACCGTCGGTTCGTGCAAGATTTCTCTCGAATATCTGCACCTTTGACTAAGCTGACACAGAAGGGTGTTAAGTTTGAGTGGACCGACAAGTGTGAGGCAAGTTTCGAGAAGCTGAAGGAGATTCTGACTACAGCTCCTGTTTTGGCGTTGCCTTCTGGCATAGAGGGTTTTACTGTGTACTGCGATGCTTCTCAGATTGGCTTGGGTTGCGTGTTGATGCAACATGGCCAGGTGATCGCCTATGCTTCTCGTCAGCTGAAGAAGCATGAGGTGAATTACCCTACACATGACTTGGAGTTAGCTGCTGTGGTTTTTGCTCTGAAGATCTGGAGGCACTACTTGTACGGTGCAACTTGCGAGATCTTCACTGATCACAAGAGTCTGAAGTACATCTTTGATCAGCAAGAGCTGAATCTGAGACAGAGGAGGTGGCTAGAATTGCTGAAAGACTACGACTGTACTATTCAGTACCATCCTGGTAAGGCTAACGTGGTAGCCGATGCGTTGAGTCGCAAGTCTTCGGGCAGTTTGGCCCATATTTCTGAGGTTGGGCGTAGACCCATGGTTAGAGAGTGGCATGGTTTGATAGCTTCGGGCTACGGTTTTCAGGTTTCTCGGAATGGTGGTCTGTTGGCACAACTGCAGGTGCAGCCAGTTTTGATTGATAGGATTAAAGCTTTACAAGCTGAGGATCCACAATTGAAACGGATTATGGATGAGATCCATCTGGATGGGAATTCCGAGTTTGTTTTTGTCGACGGAGTTCTCAGGTTTGGTTCTAGACTGTGCGTTCCGGATTCAGATGGTTTGAGAGACCAGATTCTGGAGGAAGCGCATAGGTCAGCTTACAGTGTTCATCCGGGATCTACCAAGATGTACCATGACCTCAAGGGTACATATTGGTGGAGTGGAATGAAGAAAGATGTTGCAGAGTACGTTTCCAAGTGTCTAACTTGCCAGCAGGTGAAGCTGGAACATCAGAGACCTTTTGGCTATCTGCAGCCACTACCTATTCCATAGTGGAAGTGGGAGCGGATTGCCATGGACTTTGTTGTTGGTTTACCACGTACTCGACAAGGGTACGATTCCATCTGGGTGATAGTTGACCGTATGACCAAGTCAGCTCATTTCCTTCCGATCAAGGTTTCGTATCCTGCTTCGAAGTTGGCTCAGTTGTACATCGATAGGATTGTCAGCTTGCATGGTGTACCGGTTTCGATTGTTTCTGACAGAGGGTCGGTCTTCACTTCGAGGTTCTGGAAAGCGTTACAAGAGTCCTTGGGTTCTCGATTGGACTTCAGTACAGCTTTTCATCCTCAGACTGACGGTCAGTCTGAGAGGACTATTCAGACGTTGGAAGATATGCTCAGGATGTGCATTCTTGATTTTCAGGGTAGCTGGGATACTCATTTGCCGTTGATTGAGTTTTCGTACAACAACAGTTACCATGCCAGTATTGAGATGGCACCCTATGAGGCTCTGTACGGACGCAAGTGTCGATCTCCTATCTGCTGGGAAGAGGTCGGCGAGCGGAAGTTGTCTGGTGCTGAGATTATTCAGATTACCTCAGAGAAGGTACCGTTGATAAAACGGAGGTTGGAGACAGCTTTTAGTCGGCATAAGAGTTATGCAGATCCGAAGAGGAAAGACATCGAGTTTCAGGTGGGAAACTTTGTGTTTCTTCGGGTTTCGCCTATGAAAGGCGTGGTTCGTTTTGGTGTCAAGGGAAAGTTGGCACCGAGGTACATTGGTCCCTATGAGATTTCAGAGAGGATTGGAGCTGTGGCTTATCGTCTGGTTCTGCCGCCAGACATGTCGTTAGTACATCCTGTTTTTCATGTTTCTATGCTGAGGAAGTGCATCTCAGATCCTTCACATGTGATTGTGCCTCAGAGCGTTGAGATTGACCAGGAGCTGTCCTATGAGGAACAACCAATTGAGGTTGTTGATACGCAAGTGCGTAAGTTACGGAACAAGGAGATTCCGATGGTCAAAGTTCTGTGGCGAAATCATTCTGTTGAGGAGTGCACTTGGGAGACGGAGTCCGATATGCGGAAACGTTACCCTTTCCTCTTTCCTTGAGGTACGTGTATCGTTGTTTATGTGTTTTAGTTGATTATTTCTGTACTTCGTTTGTTGTTATGTTATTTGTTTATGTGTTTAAATTCGAGGGCGAATTTTTAATAAGTTGGGGAGAATGTAATATCCCGTATTTTTAAATTATATATTTTAAAAAAAAAATTATAATTTTTGCATTTCGTCAAGCTTTAACTAATTTATTATTATTATTGTATATTTTTATTTAATTTTATTTTAGTCGCTCGTTAATTCGATCGTGGTCCGATTCGTGTTTAGTGTGTATTAGTTTAGTGTGTATTATTAAATTTTAATAGAAAAAAAAAGAACAGAAAAAAAAAGAAAAGCATTGTTAAGTATTGCATGAATAGTTCATGCAATGGGCCATTCTTTGTACCACGTTGGTGAGCCATTAGTTCAAATAGCCATTTTATTCATTCCATGTGAAAGCCCATTGGCTTGTGCCATTACATTATCCCATCACGCCAAATTGTATTCTTCTTTTCTTTTGGTTACAGTATCACTACTGCTTCACTTCTTCTTTTTCCTAACCTAAAAATTTCTTCATCACTTTAAATCAAACTCAGCCGCCACCCTTCTCCTCTCAATCCCAAAAATTATAACGTTCGTTTTTCTCGTTTCATTCACGTCAATCCGGTAAGTAATTCTCATTGTTCTTATGCTTTTGTTTCGACATCGCATCACCGATTTTAACCATTATCTCTATCGTTTAGGTATAATTCTGAGTTGTGTTTGATTCGTTCATATATTCCGGTTGTTCTCTATCATCGCTACGTTTCAGAATCAATAACGGTACGTGAAACTATCTCGTTTAAAAGCCGCTACGGTTCGTCGCTTTTTCTTGTTCTCACTAATAACTGCCGTTCTTTTGATTATAATTCGGCTGTCTGGATCGTTTCCTTATGATCTGTATTGGTTGTTAAGTTGTGATTGCTCGTCTTTGTCGCCGTCTCGATTCGCCGTGTCCGTGCGTGATAGATTGCCATTCTTCTTGTTATTGCTGTGAATCTTCATGCTTGTTGGTGGTGTTTTCTTTCATGAATGTTAGGGTGTAAACTTGTGATTGAAGTTGGCTTATGGGTTTTGGTAAAGGTTTATATATTTCTACTGTTAATAATTGTGTTTCATTGAAAATGTAATGGCGGCAGGAACATGAGCTGAGTTGTGCTTTTGAATTAAAAGGATGGTTAAATGTCATGTGTAATCACCAAGTTATTTTATTGCAATCAATTGAATCCCTTAAGTTAGTTTTACCTATCGAATTCGGTTTGATAATAACTTAAACTCGTTTAATTTTAAATAGAAAATTTGAATACGTTAAATATTTTTATAACTTAAATTAATATAATTACCGGATAATTATATTTTATTTTAATTGAAATGTCAATTTGGCTAAATTACAATTTAGCCCCTAAAAGTTTCTAAAAACTTATTTAAGTTAAGTTTTATCTTTTGGACTTCTAATTGATTGATAATTTAGTAAATTGAGATTGGGTAATTAATTTTGACTCCGAATATCATATTTGGCTAAATTACAGTTTAGTCCCTGAACTTTTATAAACTTAAAATGGTTAAGTTTTGGGTTGTAACTTAGGTTACTTAATTTGCAAGATATTGAATTCTACTTTAAAATGGATAATTATTTTATTAATTTTTTTTT
Source organism: Mercurialis annua (assembly GCF_937616625.2). Taxonomy (NCBI): domain Eukaryota; kingdom Viridiplantae; phylum Streptophyta; class Magnoliopsida; order Malpighiales; family Euphorbiaceae; genus Mercurialis; species Mercurialis annua. Next base: position 46,267,475 of record NC_065570.1, on the reverse strand, counting down.
AATTTATAAACTCGGGTTTATAAAATTTATAAGTTTTGTTTGGGTTAGACTGTGGTCGCCCAATAAGTGGGAAGAAGCTTGGTAGTTTTTAATAACTCGGCTGACTCACTAATATGGATTTTAACTCGGATTTATTTAAATTATTTTATTTACCATTTTAAATGTGATTATATGATTTGTACCTTATAACTTGGGTTATATCTGGAATGCATTTAATATAAGTGTTTATTAAATGTGACTTGGTTTTGTGTTGTGCTGGTCCTATGTGGTGTCTAGTACTCTTTAGAGTTAGGGTCTGATTTTAATTATGATCTTAATATTTTATTTAGACCCGTCGACTGTTCGTACTTCAGAGGCGAACCAGAGTTAGATTGCTTGTCAGGATCACGTGGATTTAGCAAGCAGTGAGTTTATATCTCTATTTACCTCTTTATTAAGCAAATGTATTATTTTGTATATATATATATATGTATAAGCAGCTTTTGAACTGTTTTCGGCATTGTGGATTTGATTTGGAACGTGCTACTCGATGGGCATCATCGGGACTGCGTGCGCACCGGTAAAGATTATGGTATTGAGGTAGGTTTGAGATACGTCTCACCTTAGTGAGGGCACCGGTGGAAGATACGTCTCCTGGGCTCACTATTTATTAAGTGATAGTCGGGGATCGGTTATTGAGATACGTCTCACCGACACGACAATGGATTTAGAATTATGGTTTAGGGTTTCATTGATAATCCATAATGAAAATGTTTTATTAAACGTTTTAAAGGTTTTTAACTTAATAAATGTAAATGGTTATATAAACTCTACTCAGTAAATCTGACCCCGTTGTTTTCCAAAATTTTCCAGGTTTATGATTTGAGCATTGGTCGATCTCCGTTTCTTCATTCTCGGAGGTTCCTTATTTTATTTTTCAGAATAAAAGAGTCGAACTGTTTTAAACTCTTAGACCGCAGTAGTAGTATTAGATTATTTATGATTAGTCTTTTATTATATTTTAGACTGCTGATTGTTGGTGATTACTTTATCGCTTTTGGCATGATTACAGTAATTATGGTATTTATATTATATTGCCATACTGTTGGAGTTATAATTTCAGATAAGTATACTTTGAATATATGTTGCTTATTGTACTGCTAGACTAGGCTGAAGTCTCGGTTGCCCCCGAGCATGTGGTTTTATGCAGGTACATTGTTTTAAATGTAATTAAGTTGTTATCCGCAAGGCTTGCTACGGGTTTTGGTACAACCATACCCATACCCTAGCGCCGGTCACGATTCATGAAAATGGGCCGTGACAGTAACCCAAGTTACAAATCAAAAACTTAATCATTTTAAGTTAATAAAAGTTTAGGGACTAAATTGTACTTTTGCCAATTAGGGACTAAATTGTACTTTAGTCAATTTGATATTCGAAATCAAATTAATTGCTTTTCTTTATAATTAAAACCAACTATAAAGTTATTAACCAAAAATCCACTTAATTAAGTTATAAAATAAGTTTAGGGGCTAAATTATAATTTAGCCAACTTTTGACAAAACGACATTTGAAGGCAAATATAATTACCCGTGTAATTATATTAACTTAATTTATGGTTATCTATCGTTTTCACTATTTAATTTATATTCAAAAATAAAACCCAAGTTATTAGTTTCAAGTTTAACCTTAAGGATTAATTTGTTTTAAGTAAAAGACTTTGGTGATCATAAAGGTTATTTGACCATCCTTTCCATTCAAACTACACCTCAATCCCCGCCAACATGAAAGCCTTCCAAACACCATTTTTGCTACTGTGATATCCTTAAACAAGAATTCAACCTCAAACTTAATCAATCTATATCCTTAAACATAACCTAACCCATAACTCAAAATCATAAGAACAACACTTATGTTTAAGTTTTATCAATACCCATTAATTAACATCACACGGAAACGAACTAAACGAAACCGAGACGAAGCACAACTGAGATTCAACGATTTGCCTACCCAAAATATAGAGACTAAACAACATGAATCAACTAAAATCATGGCCTAAGTAAAAGAAACCATCGGCAGTAACAAAGAAATAAGAAACAGATTACACAAAGCTTTAAAACGGAAACCGTACGACGATTGAAACGAGATCGATTACGTACCGTTTAACAAAACCAAGATAGGGAATCGAAGGTACGGGAGTCTAGAACGTCTGGGATCAAACGGAAACAGTTTCGATCTAGAAACGAGAGAGAACGATCAAAAACACTGAGGTGTCGATTAAGGCAAAATCTGGAAATTTGATGAACAAAGGAGCTTACCCGAGCAGCAACTTTGGAGGATGATTACAGCTACGTTTCTCAGCGAAAGAACAAAAGAAAAGTGGCTTGGGCTACCTTGCATCGTGATCTAGGTTTTATATGAAGAAACCGACTTAAAATAACGTAGGGAAGTGAGCCGTAAACGAGATCGAAGTGGGCTGGGCGAAGGGGTCCAAGTGACAAAGGTTTTCTCGAACGGGAATGGCCTTGCAGGCCTGATTCCCGTTCGAGAATGGCCTGGTCTCGAACGAGACCAGGCCTGGAATTGGATTCTCGTTCGAGAATCCATATTCTCGAACGAGAATTCAACAAAAACCCTTTTTTTTATTTTTTTTTATTTAAAATTTAATTGGTTAAACCAATAAAATCACCCTCAAACCAAACAACTCGAACCAAGCCACTAAATCGAAATTACTTCAAAACGACCAGAAAAATGTCGGAATTTAAATGTAATAAAATGTAAAATTTTACGGGATATTACATTAGTATTAAATTGTTGTGGTAGCCGTGAGATTATTTAGCCGTTTTAGGTGTATTTGTCTAAAAATCTCTAAGAAAAATGGCCAACGTGGATAATATGTGCATGGCTCATTTTATATAAATTTTCTTTTCTTTTCTTTTTTCTTTTAAGATTTAAAAATAAACAACAAATATGAATTGAAACACGACCGAATCAACGAACGACTTGAATAAAATTGAATAAAAATATATAATAATAATAGTGATTAATTACTTAAAACTTGACGGAATGCAAAAATTAAAATTATAAATTTAAAAAAATAATTTAAAAATACGGGATATTACACAAATATTTTATAATTTAAAAATATATGCTATTATTAAGATATTTTATTATATTAATAACATATTCAAAAATTCTATGAGCTAAATAAAAAATCACAGTATCACATTATCATATGGTTATCACTGTATCACCTTATCATATGATTATCACTGTATCACCTTATCATATGATTATCACAGTTTCACCTTAACATGTAATTATCAGTGTATCATATTATATTGACATTTTATTGTCATGTCATTATCAGTATCGTATGTAGCAGATTATTATATGATAATGTGATGATACTGTTGGATAATATAAGACAAAATCACCTTATCACCTTATCATATGATTATCATTGTATCACCTTATCATATGATTATCACAGTTTCACCTTAGCATGTGATTATCACTGTATCATATTCCATTGGCATCTTATTATCATGTCATTATCAGTATCGTATGTAGTAGATTATTATATGATTATGTGATGATACTGCTGAATAATATTAGACAAAATACAGTATCATATTATCATATGATTATCACAGTATTACATTATCATATGATTATCACAGTATTATCATATGATTGTCACAGTATTATATTACCATATGATTATCACAGTTTCATCTTGTCATATAATTATCAATGTATCATATTGCATTGTCATCTTATTATCATGCCATTATCAGTATCGTATGTAGCAGATTATTATCATCTCATTATCATATTTTTTTTCATGCAAGTATCATATTATCATACTATTATCATTTTATTATCAATAAGAACCTTATCATACTATTATCTTGGCCTAATTACTTAAAAAAAAACCCACTTTGTAATATTTATTCGTTTATACCCTGACCTAGGAAAAATTTTATTTGTACCTTTTTTTTGATTTTTCATTTTCGTCTCTACCCTAAAGAGCTAATTTGACCTCTTTTCATTTACCAAAATATTCAAAATGATCCTTTATATTTAGCTTATATTCTAGTTAAACATTAACATTATTAATCATTTATAATGTTTTCATCCTTTAATTAATTTAATTGTCAAAAAATTAAATTTTAGGGTAGAGATAAAAAGGAAAAATAAAAAAAAGGGTACAAATGAACTTTTTCCTACGTGAGGGTATAAACGAAAAAATATTACAAGGTGGTTATTTTTTAAGTAATTAGGCCTATTATCTTCACACTATCATCTTGTTATCATAATTTTTATGTAATGTTTTTCCCATATAGGTATCATATTATCATACTATTATCATAATTTTATTATTTAATTATCATCTGGTTATCACTGATATCATGAATTTTTTTATAATTATATTTTCACGTACGTTATCATCTAATTATCATAACCTTATCATACTTCATTATCATCTATTTATCATGATTTTTATGTAATTTTTTTTCCATAGGTATCATATTATCATACTATTATCATAATTTTATTATTTAAATGTCATCATATCATGAATTGTTTTGTAATTATATTTTCACGTACGTTATCATCCAATTATTATAATCTTATCATACTTCATTATCATCTAGTTATCATAGTGTTATAATGCAGTTATACTCATATGATAATCAAACGTTTTTTTTGTAAAAAAATATTTTTTGCAATGATAATTATATGATAATCAGATGCTGTTTGTTTTTTGCAGAAAATCGTTTTTTTGTGCAGAAAATTATTTTTTCATCATAACATTGTTTTTTATGCAGATTTTTAGATCTAAAGTTGAAAAAAATCAAGAGTAAATTATTTAGATCTGAAAGTTAAAATAAATTGTATTTATCACCACGAATCAAGAAAAAAATCACTAAAATCAAATATGAAAGAACGGCGGAGCGACAATGAATCGATGAAGGAACGACGCCGAAGAAAAGAACAAAAATGGAGAAGAAAAGAAGAATAAAGAAGAAGAAGAAGAAGAAAAATGGCGAAAAAAAAACAGAGAAGAGAAAGACGAAGAAAGAGAAATAAAAGTACAGGTGTATGATTAGAGTAAAAAAAATGATTAGAATAAAATAATAATAAAAAGTAGGTATAATTATAATATAAACATGTGTTAGAGTTAAAAAATAACTTTATTAAAAGGGTGAAGTATTTTCTCTATCTTTTCCTTATTGAGGTAGGAAATTATATTATTTTGAAAATGAGAGTATTTTTCCTAATTTTCTCTTTTTTTTTACACAAATAACCGAGACTGAGTAAGAATTTACTTTTATACGGTTTTATGTTTGACATAACATTGTTATGATGAAAAAATATAAATTCTCTCCTTTCTTTTTCAACTAACCTTTCGCATAATTCTCAGATCTGTTCTTCGTACGTTTCGCCTCCGCCGTTTCGTCTTCGTCTCGCCGTCATTTTTCTTTTATCGTTTTGATTTTAGATCTGAAATTTATTATTCTTCTTCTTTTTTCATTTTCAGATCTGTAATTTTTTTAGTTTTACTGTTTTTTCACCATTAAACATGTGTAAAGATTATCTTTGAAGAATCTAATACTCATTTCATGTTATGTATAATAATTTTGTGATTTTATGGAATAAAATTCTGTTATTTCTGCATTTTTCTTGTTTTTGTTGTTTTTCTGTGTTTTTTTTATTTTGCAGCACGATTTGTTGATGATGGTTGATTGCTGAATTATTGTAATGTTACAGTGTTTTTGATTTTATGTTGATTATGTTGATATCAATTGCATTTTTTTTTAATTTTAACATTGACAAATAAGATAATATTTTCTGTGAAATAAACTAAAAAAATTAAATTAAATTAAACTGAGACTAGATAATGATATGTTAGCATCAGAGAAGAAGACAAATAATGATGTTGAATTATTGGAATGTTAAGTGTTGATATTATGTTGATTTTCGGTTGATATTTTGTTGATTTTATCATTGGTGAAGAAGGTAATAATGATGTTAAATTATTATAATGTTACAATGTTGATATTGTGTTGATATTATGTTCATAGTTAGTTGGTTTTAACATTAACGAAAAGACCACATTAAATGTGAAATAAAATAAAAAAATCGAAATTAAATTGTAACAATGTTGGAAAAATAAAAATTAGTGTAAATAAAGATTGAAAAATTTCAATTAGTTAGTTTAATGTATATTGTTGATTTTGTGTTGATATTAAAATTGACAAAAAACATTAACACTAAAAAAAATCAAAAAAATCAAAAAAAATTAAAATTTAATATGTGATAAATATTAAGTGCAGGAATATAATGGTGAAAAAAAATTAAAAATGATGAAAAAAAATGTTGGAAAATGAGATTTAATATAAAAAGTAAAGTTTTGTTCAAAAAGTAATATAAAAAAAAAGTTGGTATGTGATCTAAAAATTTACTCCCTCCGTCCCACAAAGATAGGCCGTTTGGACAAACACGAGAATTAAGAAAAAAATAGATAGATTAGTTAAAATTAGTTTATTTATGTAATTTTTTGTTTTTAGTCTTTAATAATTTTTTAAATAAATAAATAATATATTGATGACTAATTTTTGTATTGGTGTATTTTGCATTAGAATTAAAAAAATGACATTTATTCCATATTGGAACATGGAGCAATTAATTAAGTTGAAGATAACAATGCACATTTATTAGGGGTAAGTAAGACTTTTAGGTTTGAAATTATTAACCAAAAATAGAAGGTGGCCTATAATTTGGGATGCCCAAAATAGAAAGGTGGCCTATGTTGGACCCTTGTCGTTTCAAACTCTTTTTTTTGACTTTGACAATCAACTATGAGTGATCTAATCTTATTTATTAGTGTATAGGAACTCATAGGAACAATCGGAAGTCAATTCGGAGTTCTCTAGCAAAAATCGAGTTTTTGAGTAGAAGTTGTCCAGTAGCATATCTCGCCCGTGATGGATTTCCATCTCTGGGGAGATATATATCTCGGGGGTGATACAAATATCACGGGGGAGATATTTGAGCTGACAAAACCCTAGTCGACCGTTGGAACGAATCACGGGCGCGACGAATGCATCTCGGGCGCGATAAATTAGACCGTTGAAGATCCAACAAATATATTTTTGAAGACCCAATAAAGCATTGACACGTGGCACTAGCCGTTGAAGTTTTTTGGCATATTCAAATATCTCGCCCATGATCCATCCATCTCGGGGGCGATATTTTTGCTGAAAGCAAAATTTGTTTTGTTTGTTAGTGCTTTGTTTGGGGATTGCTTTGGGTATAAATATAAACCCATTTGCAATGTTTCAAGGTTAATGATTTACACACCTTCAAAAAACAAACACACATTTTCAAATCACTTAGTTTTGTTGTAGTTTTGGAGTAATCTTGGAAACTCCTAATCATTGTGAGTTAGAGTTTAGCTTTGGAAAAACTCAATCCTTGAAGGTTCTTGATTATCCTTGAAAAATCAATTGTGAGTTTGCGATTATCTCTAAGAAATGTCTTTGTAAAGTTGGTGCTTATCTATAAAGCACAATCTCATTTAGTGGATTCTAAAATCTCAATCTTAGATTGAGTAGTGGAGTAGGATCGATTTGTGATCCGAACCACTCTAAATCTCTTGTGTCTTTTAAATTCTCTTTTCCGCTTTAAAGAATTTAAATTTCCGATTCACAACTCAAAAACCGGTCGACTAGGGTAAGAAGCTTGAGTTGCTTCTTGGAGAGTATGAAGGCTTCAAAGGCTTGCCTAATGAAGATGTTTCTTCTATGACCTCAAGGTTTCTAAAGATTCTTCATAGTCTTGAGCAACTTGGGAAATTTTACAAGCTTAGTGAAATCAATGGTAAAATATTTAGATCCCTTCCTATTCTTCTATGGCAACCTAAGACCACCGCCATCATTGAAACTCATGATTTGTCCACCTTGAGGACGGATGAGTTGATTGGGAAGCTTCTTCTCCATGAGATGTCTTACATCAAGCTTATTGAAGCCGAAAAGGCAAGGGAGAAGAATGTTGCTCTCAAGGCCTCAACAAGTCCTCTTTTAGAAGAGAATAAGAAGGGAAGCAATGAGGAAGAACTCTTGAGACTCAGAAAGAAAGTGAAGGAGCTCAAGATAAAGGGAAATGGCAAGCATGGGAGATCCTCCTCTTCAAGGAAGAGTTCAAAAGGAGGGTCCAAGACTTCTTGGGATGATGATTCTCAATCGGAATATGAAAGCCACCATGATGCCAACTTGTGCCTCATGTCTTTTGAGGAGGAACCAACACTATAGGTAAACCCCCAATCTTTTATATCTTTGAATGTTATTGGTGTTGAATCAGATGATGCATGCTTTAATGTTAAAAATGATATTGTTGATATTGTTGATGATGATGCTCATGATGATGATGATGATATTGATAGCATGCTTGATGAACTAGTAATTAAATGTGGTGATTATAAAGCGAAGATGTTATTTTTCTAAAATGAAGCTTCAAAAGCTAAAGATGAAATGCTTGTTTTAACAAAAGAATTTCATGAGCTTAAATTGTCTAATGAAGCTCTCAAGTCATCTTTAGAATCTATCCCTAAGCAAGGTTTAAATGTTGATAACTTGCTTAAGGAAAATGATCAACTAAAGAATGAAATTCTTGAATTAAAAGATGCATTTTCAAGATTTCAAAAAGGGAAGGAAACTTTGGATACAATTCTTGTATCTCAAAGATGTCCAACCATAAAATTTGGACTTGGCTATAATCAAAATGCTTCTAGTTCCAATGGGACTAAATTTGTGAAGTCCACTTTGCCTCAAACTTCTTCTATAGAAGTACCTCCTAAATTAGTCAAACCAATTGAGGCAAAGAAGGTGCATGCTCAAGCTCCTAGGCCCACGCCATTCTTGGCTCAAAAGGCTAAGAGCAACAAGCGTACAAAACCCTTGAGATATGGCTATGCTTCTCAATATAGCCAAAATTGGAACAAGAAGACTAAAAAGAACTCACATGTTCATGCATTCTCAAATGTCAATTCTTGTTCACATGCTTGTGCTTGTTCATATGAGACCTCTAGAGCCAAGCCACCTCAAATGGAATCAAATGTGAACCATAGAACTCAATGTTTTTATTGCATGAAATATGGTCACACTAATGTTCATTGCTATGTGAGAAAAGTTCAATTAAGGCTAATCCCTTTGAACTATTCAAGCATTAACTTTCAAGGATCCAAAGTTGCTTGGGTACCTAAGTGATTTGCTTTGTAGGTATAATTGATGTCCACTAAACCAATCTCAAATCATAAGGTGGATGATCAATGAAAGCTTTTGGAAAATGGCAATATAGGTAACAATTATATCAATATCTATGCCATAATTTCCAAAATTGTTGTTTTGAGGGGGAGAATCAATTTTTCAAATCTTATTCTCCTAAAAAGTTTTTGATATGCTTTAAAAACCGTTTTAATGATTGGACTTTGCCTTGGTGTAATTCAATTGATGAATTATTACCTATTTTTGATCATTTAAATCAAATTAGTTCAATCAATTGAGTTTTTAGGCTTAATGCATATCAAATTTGTGCCTTGCGCCTCAATTGATTGGGAAACTAATTTTTTTTCTTCAAAATCTCTTTCAATTAGCTCCTTTGTCCATATTTTTAAAACATGTTTTTATTCTTTTTGTGCTTGACAAAGGGGGAGAAGTTTCTATGCTCAAATTGCTAAATATTTTCAAATGTTTCTTGCTTATGCTTTACATATTGATTTTATCTTATGTGCATAAAGTGAGGGGGAGCCAGAATTAATTCGTCTCTTACTTAACTTAGCCATTTTAGCATGTTGATTGTCAAACTCAAAAATGGGGAGATTGTTGGACCCTTGTCCTTTCAATCTCCTTTATTTTGACTTTGACAATCAACTATGAGTGATCTAATCTTGTTTATTAGTGTATAGGAACTCATAGGAACAATCGGAAGTCAATTCGGAGCTCTCTAGCAAAAATCGAGTTTTTGAGTAGAAAGCTGTCCAGTAACATATCTCGCCCGTGATGGATTTCCATCTCGGGGGAGATATATATCTCGGGGGTGATACAAATATCACGGGGGAGATATTTGAGCTGACAAAACCCTAGTCGACCGTTGGAACAAATCACGGGCGCGACGAATGCATCTCGGGCGCGATAAATCAGACCGTTGAAGATCCAACGGATATATTTTTGAAGATCCAATGAAGCATTGACACGTGGCACTAGCTGTTGAAGGTTTTTGGCATATTCAAATATCTCGCCCGTGATCCATCCATCTCGGGGGAGATATTTTTGCTGAAAGCAAAATTTGTTTTGTTTGTTAGTGCTTTGTTTGGAGATTGCTTTGGGTATAAATATAAACCCATTTGCAATGTTTCAAGGTTAATGATTTACACACCTTGAAACAACAAACACACATTTTCAAATCACTTAGTTTTGTTATAGTTTTGGTAATCTTGGAAACTCCTAATCATTGTGAGTTAGAGTTTAGCTTTGGAAAAACTCAATCCTTGTAGGTTCTTGATTATCCTTGAAAAATCAATTGTGAGTTTGAGATTATCTCTAAAGCATCTCTTTGTAAAGTTGGTGCTTATCTATAAAGTACAATCCCATTTAGTGGATTCTAAAATCTCAATCTTAAATTGAGTAGTGGAGTAGGATCGATTTGTGATCCGAACCACTCTAAATCTCTTGTGTCTTTTAAATTCTCTTTTCCGCTTTAAAGAATTTAAATTTCCGATTCACAACTCAAAAACCGGTTTGCCTTATAACCCATAAAGTATTTCAGCCTATCTTTGTGAGACGGAGGAAGTAAAAAAGATAGTAAAAAAGTACATGTTGGAGAAAAAAATCTTTTTTTCCGGCCGGTGCAAACTAATATATGAGAAATTAAGGAAAATATTCATTTTAAGAATGATTGTAATTTTTGTCTCAATAAGAAAAAAATAGAAAAAATGTACCTCATTTTTTTAGCAATTTTACTTTTTTTACTTTAAGATATGTTTTTATTATACTAATATCAAAAAATTTAATAAAACATACTCTGTATAATTTGTTTATTTATATTTTTTCTCTAAAAATACTCTGTAGAAAAAATATATTTTTTCTCCGAATTACCGCCGCTATCCCGCTGCTTCACCATTCTTTAGTGTTAAATTTTAGTATTTTTTCTTAACTCGTTGTAATTATTAATTTTCAGATTTTAAAAAATTACTCTAGGATCTTTTTATATATATTTTTTCTCTTTTTATTTTGTAAAAATATTTCTTCCTACGTCATGATTTTGAAGAAAGATCAATGAAATTAATTTCTAATTATTTCAGTTTCAGATATAAAAATCTACTGAAACACGGTTTTATAGAGAGAAACGATTTTCTGCAGAAAACAACGCGTTATTATCATAACTGTATCATAACGTTATCACAACATTATGATAAAGTATATAAAAATAATTCTACATTATACGATTATGATATTATTATGATATAATTATGATAATATTTATGATAAGGTTGCGATAAAAGGTTATGATAAGGTTATGATAAAATACATAAAATATTTTTGCATCATACAGTTAAGATAATATTATAATACAATTATGATAATATTTATGATAAGGTTATGATAAAGTACGTAAAATATTTCTTCATTATACGGTTATGCTAATATTATGATACGGTTATGATAAAGATTATGATAAAATACGTAAAATAATTTTGCATGATACAATTATGATAATATTATAATACATTTATAATAAGATTATGATAAAAGGTTATGATAAAGTTATGATAAAGTATATTATGATAATATTTATGATAATGCTATGAAAATAAATTATGATAAAATTATGATAAAAGTTATGATAATTTTACGATAAGAATAATAATATTATGATAACGTTATGATAAAGTACGTAGAATAATTTTACATCATAAAATTATAATAAATTTATGATAATGTTATGATAAACGAGTAAAATCATTAATTTTTAAATACCGAAAGTAAAAACATAAAATTGAAAAAACATGAGGAATTATTTTTAATTTTTTCGTGTTGAAATAAAAACTGCAAATACTCTTTTTTTTAAGTAAATACGTAAACTTCTCAAAACATACAGGATAAAATTTAGAAACTAAATTAAAATAGTGTTAATTTCAATTAATTTAATTATATTTTTTAAATTTATGTGTTGTATTTAAAAAATCAAAATCATTTTAGAATGGATGGAGTATATAAATTTCGTTAGAAATTCATTTATTTTTAGAGAATTGGCATTAGGGCTCCATAGAAAAAGTTCAAAACAAACAAGAAAAATCAATTCAATCAAATCAAAACAAACCAAATATTACGGTTTATAAGATTGTTAGTTTGATTTTAGTTTATAAAATAGAAAAAAAATTAATAATTGATCTGAATTACGGTTTTAAAAATTATAAAACAACATAAACTAAACCAAACTAATATATATTCATACATACGTATTTTTATTAAAATTATAAATATTAAAATTTAAAAATAAAATTTTTATTCTTATTTTTTAAAACTGTACTGGATAAAATAATATATTTAAATATCATCTGATGATATAATTTTTTTTTTATTTTTATTTTTGTATATTAATTATCGATCAATAAATATTATATTTCTATAATATTAAGATATCATATTAATAAAATATAAAAAAATTTAATTTTTTTCATTTGTTAATTATTATTATTTAAATTTGTTATATAAATATTACTTTTATGATGAATAAATAATTTTAAATTATTAATTTTTTTATGTTTAGAAGATAAATAAATGATTGTTTGATAATGAGTTGAATTGATTTTTAAGAAAAAATTATCAAGTCAAACAAAACAATTTTACTTGTTTATAATTTGTCTGATTTGAATTTAATTTAGAAATTTACCAAATCATTATAATTGGGTTGGACTATAATATCAATTATAAATCATTTAAATCAAACCATGTAAACCCGTAATTTGCATGAAAGAGAAATATTTGTGTGAACCTAATTCGCCATGCACGTAAGATTATGAACCATCCATTAAATACATGACACTTGACGTAATTAAATGTCATAACCAATTAATAAATAGCATTTTATTCTAATTAAAAGATCATTAATTTATGATATATTTATTGATTGGTTATGGTATTTAATTACGGCACGTGTTATGCATTTAATGTATAATTTATAATATTACGTGACGAATTTCAAGAATTTCTCGGCATGAAATGGAGATAAACTAATAATCTTTTAAAAGAGATACATTTCTAAAAATAAAATGAATTAATTTCTTACTAAAAATATTTTAAAAGAGATAACTTTATAATAGTAGTTAAATATAAAGTTTATATTAATCAATATATAATGATAATTAATATTAAATATATTATGATAATTAAGAGTAAAACAATTGCTCAGCATTGGCTAAACGTGGCTTGCCATTTTATAGCTCACCTAGATAGATATGAAGGCACACATATTGAGGAATGGGCACGAGAAATATCGCCTCCATAGCACTTTATTTTCATGTACATGGTACCAACCATTAACCGCAACAAAAAGACTAATTAGCTTTCACAAAAGGTGCTTTCCAAATTTGCAATCATACAAAAAATGCATCATGTACACCAAAAAACATGAATTTCAAGAAATGAATAAGCACAATTTTTCACTTATATAAGCAATTATATGAAAATTCATAGTTATTGTTGAAAAATAATGAAACACAAAAGAGTGATTAAAATTGCATTATGTCCCTCTCTTTTCTTTTCTCTCATTCTCATTTTCTATATCTTTTTTAATCTCAAATCAAAACCCTACCACCTTCTATCTTCATCAAACAACTACATTACACTAAACAAAACACCTCAAACACAAACCAAATTCAGCGTCTTAATCGGAATCTTAACCCGTCCGGACAACTACAACCGCCGCCATTTCCTCCGCCTTGTTTACGGAATCCAAAAATCATCTGTACCTCACATAGACATAAAATTCATTTTTTGTAACCTCACAAAACCCGAACAAAAAATGCTAATATCGCTAGAAATTCTTCGTTTCGACGACATAATCATTCTTAATTGCAAAGAAAACATGAACAATGGAAAAACCTACACATACTTCTCTTCAGTTCCAAAAATCCTTCCGAAACATTACACTTACGTTATGAAAGCCGACGATGATTCTTACATTCGGTTAGAACAATTGTTTTCGTCGCTAATGCTACTTCCGAGACACGATTTGTACTACGGTTTTGTTATTCCATGCGATAGTAAGAATCCGTACGTAGATTACATGTCAGGAATGGGGTTCTTGTTGTCTTGGGATATTGTTGAATGGATTGCAGAGTCTGAAATTCCGGCAAATAGTACGGAAGGACCGGAAGATAAGTTGGTCGGAAAATGGTTGAAGATTGGAAAAAAGGGTATGAATAGATTTTCAGATAAGCCTGGAATGTATGATTATCCAGGAACTAATGGAAAATGTTCTCATCAACTTATTCCTGAAACTGTTGTTGTTCATCGACTTAAGAGATGGGATCAATGGTATCATGTTCTTCAATTCTTTAATGTTACTCAACAACTTAAGCAATCTAATTTGTATCATTTTTGATTTTGTATTAGAGAAAGAAAAAAATCATTATTCACTATTTTGTTTTAATTTATCTGGGAAAGAAATGTAATTCATTCTTAATTATGGAGGGCTAAATAATTATTAAGGTATTAGATAGCCGAGAAACACGGAAAGTTCGAACAAAAGATCAATTCACCCCTCAAATTGGCACAAAATATCAAATAAGTCATTTTCGAGGGTTCTGGATCAAACAGACCCACAACTTAGCACTTTAGCATCAAAAAGGCCCTTCCCCACATGAAGCTAGGGGCTTTGTGATCTTAGGGAAAAAATTTCCCTCTCACTTCCTTGAGTGACATACGCTCTCCAATTTAAATGCACAAAAGTTTGAAATGATCCTTAATTAAATTAACATTTAATAGCTTTTAATTTTCACTTATAATCCTTATATTTGTAAACTTCAAAAGTTAAATTAAATTTCAAATAAAAATTGAAGAACCTTTCTACACTTCATTCATTTTTAAACTTAAACCTAATATTCTACTTCTTCTTCACATTTCTGCCGCCTTCAACTTTCTACCGCCTTCGATCCAACTGACGTCCTTTTATTCTTAATGAATCAACAGCTGGATTAATTGGACTTCCTCTTTTCTTCTTCGTTCATTAGCTGATGCTGCCGGAGGAGAAAATTCTTAATGCTTTCGTTCATCCACCGATGCCGTTTCTGTTCCTCCACTGATAAGGGTAAAATACTCCTATGTATTATAGTTGTTTCCGTATACGTATTTCACCATGCTTTTCGGTTACTTTGTGTACCTTATTGCATGTGTGTGTGTTGTAGGGAAAACGGAGCAAAGCAGAGTCTTTTTGGCCTAAAAGAAGGAAGAATCGATAACCGGAAAAAGGAGCGAAGTCTTGAAGCATTTAGACAAAGTTTTCCACCCGTCAGATAGAGGGCTCAATCGAGCTCCTCTGCTTTAATGAAGAGCTCGATCGAGCCCTAGCATAAAAGGGGAGTTCATATTTTCAAATTCTCAAGAAACAAGATGGAGGCCCGCTTCCGAATTTAGCCAAACACAACTATTGTACTAGGAGATTATTTACCTCTTTTGTCTAGACTATATAAGACATTTATCTCCATTTTAGGGTTATATTGTATTCACTTTCACATCATCACTTTGAGTAGAGATTATTCCCTTTGTAAAGAGCAATTTAGGGCTTTGTGTCATCTTCTTCAAGTGACATTTACTCCATTGTTGAATGCTTTAAGTTATTTATTGAAGATTAATTCTCCATTATAATTGAAGTTTTCTCTTTATTGAATGTTTATTATTGGGATTTCTTCAAAGGTAATTAGTTCTCTTACTTTTATACTTTATTGTTCTTCATTTGTTATTGTTGTTGACTTAACCATGATTGGCTAAGCCCCCTTATTTGGGGGTTGGTATGAAGTTTATGATTGGAAGATTGGGTTAGGGTTTATAGGCATGTTTGTTGTTCTAATTACTTCTCCTGATGCTTGTTTTAGTCTAACTACCTAAAACATGATTTTAGATTAATGAAAGCTTTGAGAGAAGGTTAATTAATTGGATTAGGTTGATTATACTTATTTAAATACGATTACCCGAGTAATTATACTAACTAAATTTATAATTATCTATCGTTTTCACTATTTAATTTATAATCAAAATAAAACCCAAGTTATTAGTTAAAGTTTTACCTTAAGGATTAATTTGGTTTAAGTAAAAGACTTTGGTGATCATAATGGTTATTTGACCATCATCTTCCTTTTAAATCAAACCTCATTCCCCGCCTAACATGAACAATCCAGTAGTCAAAATCTCAAACCCGATCTTAATGTTTCATTACCAAAATCAACCAACCTATTCCTAAAGACAATAAATCACCAATGTAATCAACAAGTAAAGCTATCAACATTAGAAACCTAGGAATAAAACAACACAGTAATTGATTATCAATGAAACCGAGAATCGTTAAAAATGATGGGTACAAAACGATGGATTCAATCCACAAACGAAAGCTTAAATACAAATAACTGACATCGCATGATTCATAATCATGATTATAGCAAAATAAAGCCAAAGGAAAGATGGAAATATTCGGCAGAATCATTCATCTTGGCATGAAACAGTTTATACAAACATTAAAGCGATAACCGTACGGCGATTGAAACGAAATCGATAGCGTACCGTTCAACGAAATCAAGGTTGGGAATCGTAGGTATGTGAGTCTAAAATGTCTGAGATCAAACGGTTTTGATTTCGATCTAGAAACGAATGAGAACGATCAAAATTACGTAATGTCGTTCAAAACCGAAAACTGAAATCAATGGAGTTATGAACACTTACCGGGACAACCACTTTGAATGATGATTTCAGCAGCGTTTCTTAGCGAAAATGAATGTTAAAGGTGGCTAGGGTTTGCTTGTAGTGTGGAGAATAGATTAGGTTTAAAAGTTACGTATTTAAGTAGGTCGATTAGGTTAGAAATAATTGACGAAACTGCCCCCTCGCAAGGATAGGAAAAAATTCGAACGGGAATAGCCTTTCAGGCCTGATTCCCGTTCGAAACTGGCCTGGTCTCGAACGAGACCAGGCCCCAAACACGATTCTCGTTCGAGAATCATAAAATTCTTGAACGAGAATTGGTCTTCTATTTTTTTTTTTAAAATAAAAATTAAAATGGTTGAACCTAGATCAACCCCAATCCCGAACCAACTCGAATCAAACCGCTATCATCGAAGTTACTTCAAAACGACCGGAAAATCGTCAGAAATTATCGAAAAATAAATGTAAAATTTTACGGGATATTACATTCTTCCCAACTAATTAGAAAATTCGTCCTCGAATTTTAACACGACAAACAATTTATACCAGAATAACATGTATACAGATAACAACCATTTAATCACATAAAAATAAAGCATCGTACCTCACGGAAAAAGAAAAGGATAGCGATTCCGCATATCCGACTCGGTCTCCCAAGTACACTCCTCTACAGAATGATTGCGCCAGAGAACTTTGACCATCGTAATCTCCTTGTTCCGTAATTTACGCACTTGCGTATCAACAATCTCAACTGGCTGTTCCTCATAGGACAACTCTTGGTCAATCTCAACACTCTGAGGCACAATCACGTGCGAAGGATCAGAAATGCACTTTCTCAACATAGAAACATGAAACACAGGATGTATTAACGACATGTCTGGCGGCAGAACCAGACGACAAACCACAGCTCTAATCCTCTCTGAAATCTCATATGGACCAATATACCTCGGTGCCAACTTCCCCTAAACACCAAAACGAACCACGCCTTTCATAGGTGAAACCCGAAGAAACCCGAAATCACCAACATGAAACTCAATGTCTTTCCTCTTCGGATCAGCATAACTCTTATGCCGACTAAAAGCAGTTTCTAACCTCCGTTTGATCAACGGTACCTTCTCTGAGGTAATCTGAATAATCTCAGCTCCCGAGAGTTTACGCTCTCCGACCTCCTCCCAACAGATAGGAGATCTACACTTGCGCCCGTACAAAGCCTCATATGGCGCCATCTTGATACTCGCGTGGTAACTGTTGTTATAAGAAAACTCAATCAATGGCAAATGAGTATCCCAGCTACCCTGAAAATCGAGAACACACATCCTGAGCATATCCTCCAACGTCTGAATAGTTCTCTCAAACTGACCGTCAGTCTGCGGATGAAAAGTTGTACTGAAATTCAACCGAGAACCCAAGGATTCCTGTAACGCTTTCCAGAACCTCGAAGTGAACACAGAATCTCTGTCTGAAACAATAGAAACCGGTATACCATGCAAACTGACAATCCTGTCGATGTACAACTGAGCCAACCTCGAAGCAGTATACGAAACCTTGATCGGAAGGAAATGAGCTGACTTGGTCATACGGTCAACTATAACTCAGATGGAATCGTACCCCTGTCGAGTACGTGGTAAACCAACCACAAAATCCATAGCAATCCGCTCCCACTTCCACTCTGGAATAGGTAGTGGCTGCAGATATCCAAAAGGTCTCTGATGCTCCAGCTTCACCTACTGGCACGTCAGACACTTAGAAACATACTCAGCAACATCCTTCTTCATCCCGCTCCACCAATAGGTACCCTTAAGATCATGGTACATCTTAGTAGAACCCGGATGAACATTATAAGCAGACTTGTGCGCTTCTTCCAGAATCTGGTCCCTCAAACCATCTGAATCCGGAACACACAATCTCGAACCATGTCTCAGAACACCATCCACAAAAGTAAACTCAGAATTTCCATCCTGCTGAACCTCCTCAATAATCCGTTTCAACTGTGGATCCTCAGCTTGTAAAGCTTTGATCCGATCAATCAAAACAGGTTGCACTTGCAACTGTGCCAGCAAACAACCAGCCTGAGAAACCTGAAAAGCATAGCCTGAAACTATCAAACCGTGCCACTCTCTAACCATGGGTCTACGCTCAATCTCAGAAATATGAGCCAAACTGCCCGAGGACTTGCGACTCAACGCATCGGCTACCATATTAGCCTTACCAGGATGGTACTGAATAGTACAGTCGTAGTCTTTCAGAAACTCTAACCACCTCCTCTGTCTCAAGTTCAACTCTTTCTGATCAAAGATATATTTCAGACTCTTATGATCAGTGAAAATCTCACAAGTAGCACCATACAAATAATGTCTACAGATTTTCAGCGCAAAAACCACAGCTGCCAACTCTAAATCATGAGTAAGGTAATTCACCTCATGCTTCTTCAACTGTTTGGAAGCATAGGCAATCACCTGTCCATGTTGCATCAGAACGCAACCCAAACCAATCCGAGACGCATCACAATACACTGTGAAATTGTCAATGCCAGAAGGCAATGCCAGAAGGCAATGCCAAAACCGGAGTTGTAGTCAAAATCTCCTTGACCTTCTCAAATCTCGCCTCGCACTTGTCAGTCCACTCAAACTTAACACCCTTCTGTGTCAGTTTAGTCAACGGTGCAGATATTCTGGAGAAATCTTGCACGAACCGACGATAATAGCCAGCTAAACCAAGAAAACTCCTGATCTCGGTAACTGACCTCGGCCTCTGCCAATCCATAACCGCCTCAATCTTCTTCGGATCAACCTTGATCCCATCTTTCGACACCACGTGTCCTAGAAAGGTAACCTGATCCAACCATAACTCACATTTTGAGAACTTAGCATACAACTGATGCTCATGCAACGTCTGTAGTTTAGTCCTCAAATGGTAAGCATGTTCCTCCTCACTCCGAGAATAGATCAAAATTTCATCAATAAAGACGATAACAAATTGATCCAAAAACGGCTTGAACACTCTGTTCATCATATCCATAAACGCTGCTGGTGCGTTAGTCAGACCAAAGGACATAACCAGAAATTCAAAATGTCCATACCGCGTCCGAAAAGCAGTCTTAGGCACATCTACATCACGAATTTAAAGTTGATGATACCCAGACCTCAAGTCAATCTTGGAAAAACACTTCGCACCCTGCAACTGGTCAAACAAATCATCGATGCGAGGAAGAGGATATCTGTTCTTGACAGTAGCCTTGTTCAAATGTCTGTAGTCGATACACAGTCGAAAGAAACCGTCTTTCTTTTTCACAAACAGAACTGGAGCACCCCATGGAGAAGTACTGGGTCTGATGAACCCGCTATCCAACAACTCTTGTAACTGGTCCTTCAACTCCTTCAGCTCTGCAGGAGCCATCCGATACGGCGGTATCGAAATCGGAGCTGTACCAGAAACCACATCAATGCAAAACTCAATCTCACGGTCAGGTGGTAATCCAGGCAATTCCTCTGGAAACACATCAGTGAACTCATTCACTATCGGAACACTATGCATATTACCACTATCAGTCTCCAAATCACGAACCACAGCAAGGAAACCCTGGCAACCCTTGCATAACATCCGCTTCGCCTTGATGGCGGAAATCAGATTCTTAGGTGTCTCCGCCTTTTCTCCCTGAAAGGAAAAAGGTAGATCACCTGGAATCCTGAACTCGACTGACTTCCCTCGACATTCAATAGAAGCATAATGGCGCGACAGCTAATCCATCCCCAAAATCACGTCAAAAGAAAGCACGTCAAGCAAAATCAAATCAGCACATAATTCTCTACCCTGAATAACCACTGGACAAGAAGGATAAACGACGTCCACTACTACACCTTGAGACATAGGTGTCGACACAGCTAGAGGTTCACTCAAAACAGATGGTGCGATACCCAATTTTCCAGCAAAGCAAGTAGACACAAAAGAATGGGTTGCACCCGCGTCAAATAACACCAAAGCACTAGTAAAAGAAATCGGAATGGTACCTTGCACCACAGCATTTGATGCACGCGCATCCTGAGGAGTAAGTGCGAACACTCTGGCCTGACCCTGCGGCTGCTGCTGAGAACTCTGCCCATCACCACTACTATTGGAACCTCTACCACCGTTATCATGGCCACCAAAACCTCTGCCACCAGAACCATGGCCCCGCTGGCCACCAAAAGATGCTGCAGGTTGAGAGTACCCTACAGACTGTGTAAACGCAGGTCTCTGCTGCTGATAAGATGACTGCGCCATACTGGAGTTAGACATCTGCTGCCCAGATGTCGGACACTCCCTGGAGAAATGACCCGGCTGGCCACAAGAGAAACAACCTCCAGGAGCTAACTAACACTGACCATAGTGCCTGCGTCTGCAATTCTGGCAGAACGGAATGTTCGATCCACCACTGTACCCGCGTCCTGAACCACGGTTACTCCCACTGCTACTAGAATTGTACTGAGCACTCCTAGTACTATGCCTCCCCTTGTTGTGAGTACGGCGACTCCCCTTATTGGCCTGAGAAGAGCCACTGTAGTAGTTTCCACTACCATGCTGCGCTGGGGCCTGTTGCCCCCCACTAGGAAGATCACTCTTTCCCTTCTGATTCTGGAAAGGGTCAGAGATCGCCCCAAACTGAATCAACGAATTCTCCATCCGTCGAGCACTATCCACTACCCGAGCAAACTCTATGTCTGCCCCTATCAGCAAAGGGATGCGAAATTGATATACTTATTTAAATACGATTACCCGAGTAATTATATTAACTAAATTTATAATTATCTATCGTTTTCACTATTTAATTTATAATCAAAATAAATGTCACGACCCAAATTATTGAGCCGCGACCGGCGCTAGGGAACGGGAGTGGTAGCTCTGGAACCCGTAGCAAGCCTAAAACCACTATGAATTTTTCGCGAATAAAACATATTATAATATATAATACGTTTTCAAAAATCTTTCTTAAGTAATATAATTCAAATATCAAAATATCGCATTCCTTTCCTGAAAATATTCGCAGCACAATTCTTAGAAACCAGGGTCTTACCGAGCGATATCTCATATCCAGCACCGCCCTGTTTCTAGTCATATTCATATATCATATCACAAAGCAAACAGCGTAAACGACTTGGATCAGACAGACTCAACTCTATAGCTGCAGTAGTTCCTAGGTCAATTTAACCGACAAAACACATATTAGCAGAGGTAACTGGACCAACTGCTCTGATACCAGGGCCAAAACATAAATTAGCCAAGTAAGTCTCGAGAATAGCAATTCTAAGATTATTGACGGAAAATTATAATTTTGGGTTAGTATTATTTATTTAAATATAAATAATACATAAGTAATTAAGTTAAAAGGATAATTTAACCGTTAGGTTAAATTAGAAAGTTTAAAAGAGATTTGGTTTGAGTTAAAGAAATGAAGGATCAAAGTGGCTAATTAGCCATGATATATTAAGGAAACCAAATGAATTAAGAAAGGAAGAAGAAGGAGCAGAAGGTTACAGAAGAAGGAAAATGGCGATCGATACGTTCCGCCGCCGTTTCGCCGTTTCTCGCTCAAATCGCGAGTTCTTTATATCGATTCGTTCAGAATTCGATTCTCTATCATCGCTAAGCTTCAAATCGAGGTAAGCTTGACGTTTTTATTATGAGAATTGATAAATAAGGGTTATTTCGTTTTAACAAATTAAACGAATCGTAATCGCGTTTCTATTGGCGTTTTTGATGAAATTTGAAGTGGTTATTAATGGAAATCATGTTAGAATCGACTTTGGACGTTTAAGCACGTCGGAAATGGCCCGGGGAATGAACCCCGGGGCTGCACATCGGCAGCCGTTTGCTGCACGAATGTGCAGTACACGTTCGTGTAGCATACTGCACGAACGTGCAGTACACGTTCGTGTAGCAGACTGCACGAACGTGTAGCACACTGCACGAACGTGCAGCACACGATCGTGCAGCGTACTGCACGTTCGTGCAGTACACTGCTGCACGAACGTGCAGTCCTTCGCCGAGTGAGGATTCCTGATTTTGGCTTTCTGGGCCCTGACGCGACGCAGAAACTCGATTTCAAACAATTTCAAGTCGTGTAATCAATCGTGATTCGATTGAATATCAAAACGTAAACTAGGAAGTTTAAAGGAGAAGTGTAATTAAGAGAATATCAAAGTTAAGAATCGTATTTGAAATACGATTATGTTAACCTAAGTTTATAACTTAGGGTTTTGATACTAAGTCAACGTTTATGAATTAAACGTACAGATTATTCGGATAAGTAACTGACTTGTTGACGAGCTACTAGACGGACGAGCTACAATAAATAATGGATCAAACGATGCATGGGGCTCGTGTTCATGGGATCTTTATAATGTTATTATTTGGATAGCGGTCACGGTGAGTGGCAAATTTACTTTCGCGTATTATTAGTACAAAAGTTACTTTCATATATATATATATATATATATATATATATATATATATATATATATGTATGTATATTGTTTATACGCATCGCATTACATATGATTGATTGAGATGTTATATGTTTTATCAAGATTTATATACGAGAACTAGTATGCGATCCGAAGAAACTAGCTACCTATTGGGTGTCAATAGGCTGTGTGATCACCAGTATTGAGTCAGTCTAGTATGTTTGCATTTGAAAAATGACATGATACAGCTGGGAGCTGATGATGATTATGAAATTTACGATTGGATTTTTGATACGAGTGAGTACTCGGCTACGGTGTAGTCCGGAGTCCCCGTATCTAGTGGCTGGGCCACCAGCGAGTTGGACTCGCGATTGATATTTACGATTGGGTTGATTGATATATGATTATCCGAGAGATGTGTCGTCTGCTAGGATATTAGTTTCGTACGGATCAGATACCTGTTTATATGCTTTATATTATTATTTTCTTGAGATGCGATGTTTTATTTTAATATTAATACTGTTAGTAACTTGCAAGCTCACTCAGTATTTCCCAAAATACTGACCCCCTCACAGTGTTTCCTTTCAGGTGACCGAAGTCGGATCAGACAGACCATCTCCTTTGTGTCGGCAGCCTTTTGGCTTACACAAAGTGCGAGTTTTTATAGAGCTGCAGTAGTCAGTAGGTGTCAATATAGGATTTATGATTTAATTTTAAACGGTATTTGAAAAGTAAACTCTGATATAATTTTATAAATAAGTTGTTTATAAAGATGACGTTTTATCCGTTTGAATTTTGTACCAATTGCCTTGAGAGGAATTAGTTATGATTATGACTAGAAACAGGGCGGTGCTGGATATGAGATATCGCTCGGTAAGACCCTGGTTTCTAAGAATTGTGCTGCGAATATTTTCAGGAAAGGAATGTGATATTTTGATATTTGAATTATATTACTTAAGAAAGATTTCTGAAAACGTATTATATATTATAATATATTTTATTCGCGAAAAATTCATAGTGGTTTTAGGCTTGCTACGGGTTCCGGAGCTACCACTCCCGTTCCCTAGCGCCGGCCGCGGCTCAATAATTTGGGTCGTGACAATAAAACCCAAGTTATTAGTTAAAGTTTAACCTTAAGGATTAATTTGGTTTAAGTAAAAGACTTTGGTGATCATAATGGTTATTTGACCATCATCTTCCTTTTAAATCAAACCTCATTCCCCGCCTAACATGAACAATCCAGTAGTCAAAATCTCAAACCTGATCTTAATGTTTCATTACCAAAATCAACCAACCTATTCCTAAAGACAATAAATCACCAATGTAATCAACAAGTAAAGCCATGAACATTAGAAACCTAGGAATAAAACAACACAGTAATTGATTATCAATGAAATCGAGAATCGTTAAAAATGATGGGTACGAAACGATGGATTCAATCCACAACCGAAAGCTTAAATACAAATAAGTGACATCCCATGATTCATAATCATGATTATAGCAAAATAAAGCCAAAGGAAAGATGGAAATATTCGGCAGAATCATTCATCTTAGCATGAAACAGTTTATACAAACATTAAAGCGATAACCGTACGGCGATTGAAACGAAATCGATAGCGTACCGTTCAACGAAATCAAGGTTGGGAATCGTAGGTATGTGAGTCTAAAATGTCTGAGATCAAACGGTTTTGATTTCGATCTAGAAACGAATGAGAACGATCAAAATTACGTAATGTCGTTCAAAACCGAAAACTGAAATCAATGGAGTTATGAACACTTACCGGGACAACCACTTTGAATGATGATTTCAGCAGCGTTTCTTAGCGAAAATGAATGTTAAAGGTGGCTAGGGTTTGCTTGTAGTGTGGAGAATAGATTAGGTTTAAAAGTTACGTATTTAAGTAGGTCGATTAGGTTAGAAATAATTGACGAAACTGCCCCCTCGCAAGGATAGGAAAAAATTCGAACGGGAATAGCCTTTCAGGCCTGATTCCCGTTCGAAACTGGCCTGGTCTCGAACGAGACCAGGACCCAAACACGATTCTCGTTCGAGTTTCATAAAATTCTCGAACGAGAATTGGTCTTCTATTTTATTTTTTATTTTTAAAATAAAAATTAAAATAGTTGAACCTAGATCAACCCCAATCCCGAACCAACTCGAATCAAACCGCTATCATCGAAGTTACTTCAAAACGACCGGAAAATCGTCGGAAATTATCGAAAAATAAATGTAAAATTTTACGGGATATTACAATTTTACATTACTTTCGATAACTGACAGACAATTGTGTTTCGGTCTGCATAACCTAAAACTGCTGTAGAATTGACCGGTTATCAATCGTCATAAAAATATATATATCAATATAACATAATAAACTGTCACTCAATAATTCATTCTCCAATTTATTATACATATCGGTCTTGATTATATTTATTGATGAAAATGTTTAAATAATAAATTTATCTCTTAGTGATGCGTTTTGTTTTGAGTTGAGAGATAAAAAAGGGACAACATGAAGTTCAAGGACCAGTTAATTAAAATAAATATAGTTTAAAAAATTAATAATAAGTTTAGCCTTTATTTTAAATGTTGTCGAAATAACTATTTTATTTAGTAAATGCAATGATAGATCGATGAAAACGTCCAAATAAGTTATTTTAAAATATTTAAAAAAAAGTTATTATAAATATTTAAATCAAAGAATTTGAAATTAAGTTAGAGAATTTAGTTAGAGAATTTAAAGTATTAATAAAAAGATTGGTAGAAAATTAATAAAAATTTAACAGAAAATTGATGATAAAATATTCAAATTTGAACATTATTGGTTTGATACTTGAGTAAGGGTTTGATATTATCAATTCTCAAACCTAAAAGCAGCTGCCAATGGGCATAAGTAGGACAAGTAAAGAAGGGCCCAAGTTTTAGCCCGAAATTGTAGGAAAATGGGACATAACGACTTCGTACAATTATTTATAACAAAAAAAAGAAATTTTCTTTTTTGTTCCTTCATCTTCCTCATACAGCCATAATAATTTTTCCCGGCAGCCATGGCTGAAACACAAAAGCTTCATTCCGGTCCTCGTCGCTCACATCTCAGACCCTTTCCTTTCCGACGACAGCCCGGGCTCTAGCCTACCCGAGCCTGAACGTGGATCCGCCCCTGCTACTAATAATGAGCATGTCATCAACATAAAGATATAAGATAACATAAATTTTTATATCTTCAAAATGTACACATTTATCACATTAATTTATCTTGAATCCATTGAGAAACATGACATTATCAAACTTTTCATATCATTATGTGCGGTGCTTCTTTTAGACCGTACAATAATATCAATTTATATACTTTCTTCATGTCATGAACCGATTTCTCGCGTCGCAACCGACGCTAGGGAATGGGAGTGATAGCTCCGAATCCCGTAGCAAGCTGTCAAGATCCAATTTCTCGAGCCGAGACCGGCGCTAGGGAATGGGAATTGTAGTTCCCAAACCCGTAGCAAGCCTGTAATTCACTAAAACGTTTTCGTAAATAATAGTCATACACGAACCTTTCAAACGGAAGCATTTAAACAAACATATATTCATATACACTAGTAAAATCATAACAACTTGCTCGGACTTATCATTTCCGTACTACGTACGTACTAGCCCGGCATAAATTACTAGTGTCAAAGTCACATCACAGGAATCTACCTCCGCAGTACAAAATACGACAATTGTAGCCAACAAAACATATACACAACAGACAACAATTATAAACAATATAAAATTTTACTGTTGTACTAGGCCACGACACTAGTCAGACATCATACTACTGCAGCAACTATGGAAGTCGGGACTGTAGATAGGCAAAGGAACTTCCGGTTAAAGACGAACTTCTAGCCAAGTCAATAATCAAGGTACTTGAAATGTTTAAATCAATGGGGTCAGCTTAAGCTGAGTGAGATATAATTTACTTACCATATTATCAAAATAAGCATCGCATTTTAAAATATATTTAAAATATGTATACAATCACATTTTCAAACAATTCCAATATATACAATCACAACGATTGCAAACAATTCATTTAATACAAGTATTCGATCCGATTGAAACCTTAATCTTAAACTCCTAACTTTCCTATCTGTATCGTATTCGTATCAAATCATTTTAATCCAAGTGGTACAGTCCCGAGTTAGTTTGACCGAGTTAACCGCTACCACATGGTATAGTCTCGAGATAGTTCAACCGAGTTAACTCATGCCACTTCTTAATCCCAAGGTGTGAATCCCGAGATAGTTCAACCGAGTTAATACACTAGATAGAGGTCTCGAGATAGTTCCATCGAATTAACCTCGTATCTATCAAACATAATTCTCCTTTCCATTCCCAAACATAATCAACATTTAATGAGCTCGTATCAAACATTTCTATGTACAAATATCTAGACTCTTATAAACATCGGTTATCACATGGCCTATTGACGCCCAATAGGTAGCTTGCTTCTTCGGATCGCAAATAAATTCACATTTGCAAATAATTGTCAAGTAACAAGCAAAATAGTACAATCTAATGTTACACAAGCAATTCAATCCAAACAATTCAATCATATAAAACAAGCCAATCCAATATAATACAATTCAATCCAACAAAATCAATCCATATAATTTATGCGATGCATTTAATAATGATAATATATAATATATATATATAAAATATTTTTTAATACGATAGTAAGAGTAAATAAAATATGCTCACCGCTTGCTATCCATAAACTTCGATAATAGCTAAGTGATGTCGCGTTCTATGATTTCCAGGTTCCGTTGGTAGTTTCCTCGTTGAGTCTACGCAAATTTGACAATAGCTCGAATCAATAACAATCTAACCATAATTAATTAATCCAAAACTAGGGTTCTAGCCAACTTCGGCTATCGAAACCGTTTATTTAAAACAATCCGAATCCTAAAAAAATTGACATTCTTAAATTTCAGAATGTTGCCTGCAACTTTTTTGCAGGTCTCAGACTGAGATTAGCCCCCGAAGGTGTCGGAAAATAGCACGGAAGTTGATACCTTGGGCTGTTAAAACTGTAGGGCAGTTTTGCACAATTAAATGTTCTTGTTTATATGTACAACTTAGAGTCCGAATTAGCAGAAACTTCAACTTAAATATTTATAGAAAACATCCTTAAGTTTTCGTACCAACAAATGGAACTTAATTTGGAGCTATACAACTCAAGATATTGCCCTCGCAATATGGTTGTTTTACAGAAAAAATTTATGCAAAAATGTCATACTAGTTTGTGTCAACTTTAATCGTGCTTTACTTATTAAATACAAAATGCTTAAACCTTAATTTATAATCCTTAGCATTTTAATGTTTAAAACAGCCCATACATCTTAAGTTCCTTCAATTGATATAGCATTGTTTTTCTTTAACCAAACGAAATTTGAATTCGGTACTCATTCAAACTAGTTTCAAACAACGGGGGACTACATCGTAAAGAATGTTTCAATTTCATTAAGCATGGGAAGGGGTGGCCTAGCCCCTTCTCTCCTTTTCCATGCCCCTCCCCTTGCTGAACAGGAGAGGATCTGCCATAGGGCCTGTTCAAGCCCCGCACGTCGTGCTGTTGCCCAGCACAGAGCAGGTATGGAGGTTCCTCCGCCTCTGGTCAGCCCTGCAAATCCACTCTAATCACAGGCCAACCATCATAACTCACCAACACACACAATTTTAGTTTTGAACCTCACTTTGTATGATGATAACATATGATTTTCACCTCAAAAACTCAACATAACATCATCATCATCATAAAAATTGCCCATAGCCTTTAAAACCCTAACTTAAATTCAAGTTCTCACCTTGATTGACAGCCTTTAGGTTACAGTGATTAATTTCCTTGATCCAATGCAACAAGAATCACTCAAAACCGTCATCTACACATAAAACCATCATGATTTAAGCATCAATCTATAACCATCAACACAACAGCCCCAAAACCGTGAAACCCTAACCAAAAATACTCATCCTAATATTGAATTGAAGATCTAGATCAGTAGAGGATACTTTCATCGTTCCGTTGCCGCAAGAATCACCCTAGTCTGACATCTAATGAAGATTTGGCACGGTAAAGAAGGTTTAGAAAACTTGAAGAAGATGATGTTCTTTTTCTCTCTTTATGTTTGCTGGAAATGAAAGTAATATGAATAATTATTCCTATCCAATGGGTATATATAACTTGGCAAAGGTTCTCCTTTGGTCCTTTGAGTTTCCACCTCTATTGGTTTCATTTTCTAACTTTTCTTTCGTTCGATTTAATCCATCGATTAATCCTTCGAACTCGATAAATTTTGTATTATTTATGATCAAATAAATAATACTCTCCGATACATCATTATTTTATTTTTCGATAATTTAGTTTAATAAATTTCAGCCAAAAACGCTCAATTTCCAATTTGAGCTAAAATGCTTATTTTCTTACTTTTGCCGTCTATATTTTCCTTTGATAAATATTGATATTCAAGTAATCCATATTATTTTTATAAATATTAATTTCCGTCAATAATCTATTAAAATTATATTTTTCAGGAAATAAAATATTATTTTCCAATTCAGGACTTAAAATTCCATTCTTTATACTATTTCTCAGTATCTTTTTTAGTCCTTATCTCGTTCCTTTAATTCCAATTAAATATCAATATTTCCTTATTAGAATCTTTCAAATCGATCTATTCGGGTCTTTTCTTATTTAATTTTTAAGAAAATCTCTTTTTCTGGCCGCTTTAACTATTTAAAATATGACACATTGCCCATTTTAGCAATGTTAAAATTACGGGGTATTACACAAGCCTAAAAACATTGTAAATTTTTCGTTTTATAAAACATGTTTCATGTATGAAACAATATCAAAATACATGTGACCCTAATTTGAATAAACATCAGAGTTAAAATGCTAAATATCAATACATGGTCAACGACCTCTAGTCTACTGCGAACTGCTGGAATAAAATTTTCTTTCACGACTTCCAAGAAACTAAAAATTCGGAAGCTTGATTCTTCAAATCATAGCTTACTATTGCTGAAAAATGGGAGGGACAATGGGGTCAGTATAAAACTGAGTGAGTTCACAATATTACAAATAAATATTACATAAAAGGTGAAAATGTTTAAAACCTGCTTCATGTAAAATATACTTTTCTCAAATCATACTTCAAATATTCTTTGCTCAAACTCATATTTCATATACATTCAAACGTTCTTATATATATTTTATAACCATATGTTTATGTTATAATCGTATTTGACATCTTTCATTTCTTGTTATGGTTTGACATTTTTCTTTTCTCGTTTTGTTTCTTTAATTTTCGATTAATTCCTAAACCTTAGTTTATATCATTGTGATTCCAAGTCGAGCTGAATTTATGACAAGTCTCTTATAACTTGTTCCTGATGGTTTGGTCCCGAGATAGTTCCACCGAGTTAGCCACAAACATATGTTACAGTCCCGAGATAGTTCCACCGAGTTAAACTCGTACCATTTCTTACGTCCAAACTAATCGAGGTGAGTCCCGAGATAGTTCCACGGAGTTAACTCCTTAGACACAGGTCCCGAAATAATTACACCGAGTTCAACCTTGTGTTTGTCATCAAATTCTGATACTGCATCATTTCTGTTAACTGGTGATCGCATAATTTCTATTGTCGTTTATTAGAAAAGCTTGTTTCATATCGTCATTACAATTCTTGTCTCCTATTGATTCTCGATGTATTACGTTTGATTTTTTTCTTATCATATGAGTCCCGAGGACTTCAATCGAGAATGAGTGAGATATAGGTCTCAAATCTTATTATTAAATGTACTACAGTACAGTTTTCTTATCACGTATGTTAATCATTTCGATTTACGTTTGGTTTTCTTGATCCTTTTTGGACCACGACATGCACATTAAAATCTAAGAACATACATTTATAACACACGCACAAAGGGGGTATTGATTATGATTAATAGTACATATCAGAATGTACTATGTTTCTTTACTTGTATACTGTTCAATATTCGATTTCATATTATGTCACGACCCGAATTCCACCCTAATCCAAGTCACGACCGGCGCTAGGGAATGGGAATGGTTGTTCCGAAACCCGTAGCAAGCCTAGAACCTCTAGAATTTTTTCGCAAATATTATTAAAAGATCGCACCTCGCGTACGATCCGTTTTCAGAAAATATCGTTAAAACTTTTCTCTTTTAACCAAACACATTTCTGAAAACACACATATAGGCGAAATCTGGTTTTAGAAGTACTGGTTGGATAACCTCGTTATCTCAACCCTCGCTTCCTTCTGAAAACCTGGCGTGGTGATTACTGGAAACCAGGGACTTATCTTTCGCTTGCCTTAACACATAGGCATCCCTGTTCCAGACCACACACCACCATTAATATGTTTAATAAAATAATGCGGACACCTTTGCGTCTCGCAACGGTGGTATTAAACATATTAAAATACACAGCGGACCGGTTACACATAGCCGGCGAATATAAAACATACTGTTTTTGACACTCACAAAAACACACGAGGCCGACTCGGTAACTAGATACAATATGCCACTAAGCAGCCACCCAATAGGTACACACATGCACTAGATCCTATCAGAGTATCTAAACAAAAGACTAGTGGCACGGCTGCTGGCACATCACACTTATACTATTGCAGCATACTAAGAGTATAAAATCCTATGTACATTACCAAAGAAGAGCTTTCCTGAAGAAGGGATGTGGAAGCTCGACTGACCTCAAAGTTCATTTCCTGAAAATGGGATAACAACAACGGGGTCAGAAATATAAATATTTCTGAGTGAGTAAACAATTTACAGGTAGATACCAAAATCGCATCATATATATAAAACAGTTATATATATAAAATATTACCAATTTATCGATCCATCTGAAATCCTAGTCCACAATTGTCCTAACAGACACACTCATCTCGCGAGCTTATAGACAACAGAATAAAGACCGTGACCCGAGTCACTGTCGTCCACTTCTGTATCTCTGGTACCTGGACCGTAATCATGAAACTGCCATCGCGGTTTTACCCGCGACCGTTACTGTATTACTGTCGTCTCAGGGTTTACCCGTGAAGTCAGGGCATCTACTTTCCCAATGACTTACACGACAGACATACCTCTATACCTCGACAGAAGTACATCTAAAAATCGGTGTTGGTGACACGCAACCCTATTGCCGCCCAATAGGTAGCTTGTTCCAATGGACCTTTCTTGGCTAGTTTATACTACTGTGATTTATGGATTTAAAACAGTTGAATAATGATATTCAAAAGTAAACACGTAAACTCACAGTACTGCTAAGTTACTACTTAGCACCGCCGTATGTGTGATAGACTCCCTGGAGTCCTGGTCTGACTGCTGGACAGCTAGTCGGATCAAACATACAAAATACACAAGACAGCACATCAATATCTATTTCTGGTATAAACATCTAGGTCCTGAAACCTAGGTCCAGAAAAATCATACAAACATATAACACTTAACACTTATTTTCTCGTTCTTTTAAAAATTATTTAAATTGTTTTCATCTCAAGAAAACATTTAGACTTCACTCTAGAAGTCCTTTTAGGTATAACAATACCCAATTAAATCATTTAATAGTATCGACTTGATTGTCAAAACAATTCACAGTCGTATACTAATTATTTAGCAACATTGTTTGCTAACTCTTTTAAACCGGTTAAACATCGACTTTAACTCTTTTAAAGTCCTTTTTAAATGTTTAACTTTACTTTTAAAATATCATTTTAAAAGTATTTAGATTTAACTTTAAATCTCTTTTCATTTTAATTTAAAAACAAATATCGTTTTTAAACACTTTTAGTTCGACGAAATCACGTCAAACGAATAGAGCAAAAAGCCCCAAAAGAATCTGCCCCTTCGGCGTCGGCCTGGTGCACGTTCGTGCACCCCTTGCTAGTGCACGATCGTGCACCATTGTGCACGGTCGTGCACCCTGGATGGTGCACGTTCGTGCACCTCCAGATTGGTGCACGTTCGTGCACCATATGTGCACGTCCGTGCACCAACGTGCACAGCCCCGGGGAAACTCGATTTCTGGGGCATTCCGACGTGTTTCAACCTTGTTTTTCCGCTCCTAACAGAAATACACAATTCAATCTATCCATATTCACTTTCGGAACGTAAAAATAATAGGTATACGTTCGATTCGATACAGTAACCGTTTATAAACGTATATATATTCGATATATATCAAAATATATTAAAATAAACGTTTAATACGGGATTAATACCTCGATTACTTGAATAATCGTAAAAAAAAACGGAGTTAGAATCGAGAAACGGACGACCAGAATCGAAGCCCTAATTTCACGCCACTGTTGAGAGCAAGTAGCTCTCCATTTGCTTTCAAAATGAAGCAAATGATGATTCTGTGTTAAATTTGAACCCATTATATGTATATATAGATTTGGTCAAAGTACAATTTAGTACTAGTTCAATCATGCACTTTAAACCAACTTCTAAACTAGTCGTCCGTAGCCCAAACGGAAAAGACTTTCGAATTTCGTGAAAATTTTACCAAAAATCAAATAAAATATAACAAGATTAAGAATGTAATTTTTATTCTCATCCAACTTATATTTTATTATTAATAAATCTCTGAAGATTTATTAAGTCCAAATCAGTCACATTTGATTAAACTTTCTACGTCCAAATTCTATGAAACTTTGACGATAGCTTCGTCAAATTATTTCGCGAATAATGACACCAAAATTATTCGCTCGGGACTTATATATTATTTTATTTAAATTTGGACAAACGAATAATATTTAATTAATTTATAACTAAAACTAATTAAGTTAAAGAATCCAAGGACTAAAGGAAATATTTTTCCTTCTTGCTCACCACGCATTCCACCGCCCGTCTCATATTCTTATTTTTTTTATTATTAATATATATTTATATATCTTAACTTATATTCGTTAATTACACGTTGAGACTTCCGAGTTTCGACATTTTAATTTCAGGGTTTTGTCCGAAATATTAAACTCTCCAATTAGAGTGGTATATTGATATATTAATTATCAATATATTTTTATCTTACGACTCCAGTCTTATTTCTGGTTCTATTAGTCTCGTTCATATCCCTTTATTAAAATTTAAATCTCCGATTTAAATTTTAAACTTCTATTATTACAATATATTTTTAGGAATACTTATAAATTAAATTTACGCTTAAATTTAATTTACATATTCTCGGCTAATGAAAGCTTTACACGTAGCTTATAAAATACGGGGTATTACATAATATACTTGCTTTACCCTTCCCCGATAATTTTGAGTATTTGAGTCTCTTTCGTAAAATCATGTTATTATCAAAATAACATAATACAATAAACCATCATTTTCAAAACATACAATACACACTACTTTTCACACATACATTTCAATATATAATATATTCATATAGCCTTTCGTATATCAAAATATGCGGCTTTATGAATATCGACGAGTAATTAAAGTGTACTCAGCACTTGCTATCTAAATACTTTAAAACAAGCAAAGAGATATCTCGTTCCGTAAGTTCCGAGCCCCGTTGGTATTCACCTCGCGGGGTCTACCCAAATTCGATAATAGCAAGAACTAATAAAATTCTAGGAACAAAGGATCAATTGACCCCTCAACTTGGCATGAAATATCAAATGAGTCATTTTGAACGTTTTTGGGTCAAACAAACCCGCAACTTGCGTTTTTAGTTCAAATCAGCCCCTCTGACATAAAACACACACAGAAAAGACAGTGAGTTTGCCTAATTATAAATTTTAAACCTAGTTGATACCAACTAAGCCTAATTAACTCTAATTAACCCTAATTATAAGCCTATTTAAATTTTTAATTAAAATTTCAATTAACCTTAAATTATCTTAATTGAATATAAATAAACCTAATAAAATCAGTTTAATTTCTTCTTCTTCTCCATCAGTTTACCGCCGCCATCACACCAACACCAACCACCGTTTCCATCTCGTCACCACCACGAATCCCTATTTTTCAATTCTACCAACCAGTAACTCCTTCGTGCACCGTCAATTTTAGCAGCAACCACCGCACCTCCCTCACCATGAAGCCCAGCAACAGCAAAAATCAAAAGCAAAAAAAATTGAGAACAACAAACTAGCAGCAACAAAATTAACAAATTTAAAAGTACAAAACAAAAAAGCCGAACCAGCCATCGTTCCCTACTGTTAACCACCATCACCGCCGTCGTTTCTAAAGAAAAACAAGGAGTGTTGGTAGAGGAAACGAGGTGTTTTTCCGGGGGAACAATCTTGCCATTATGGTCTTCTAGATCTGATTGCTAAAGGCTACTTGCTCCAATGCAGTTCTTCGAAGACGACAGTTCAACTGTTCGTGGCGATAGAATGAATCAGCGGCGATGGAAGATGGAAAGAGCACAGAACAAAACGACGAAGTTGAATTGAAATGGAAGACCTGCAATGGTGATGTGATGGAAGCGTAGATGGGTTGATGCGGTGGATGAAGATTAAATGTGGGATTAAATCTTAGGTAGACTCAGTCTACCACGTCATCCGTAGACTAAGCCTATCACGTAATGACACGTCATTAAAATGATGGCAATCTTGTAATATTACTATTCAAAAGTATAAATAAGTAATAAACGAATTTACAAGATTGCCATCATTTTAATGACGTGTCATTATATGATAGACTTAGTCCACGGATGACGTGGTGGACTGAGTCTGCCTAAGAATCTCTCTTAATGTGGTGGATGAAGAATTGTCGATGGATTTGTTAATGGTTTTAGGGTTTTAATTGTTTTGAGATTTTAATGATTAAGTTAAAAATGGTCCCTGTTCTTTTATTAAAAAATTGATATGGTTTTTTAAATTATAAAAATCTAATGACTAAATTGATCTTTTAAAATTGTTAAGTGTCTGTTTGAAAAATGAAATAAAAATGAATTTTTTTTAAACTTTTTCCATTTTATAATGGAGAATGTAAAACACACAGGTTGGTGAGAGTGGGGGAGGGTCTTTTTGATGCTAAAGTGCATAGTTGCGGGTCTGTTTGATCAAAAGCTTTGAAAATGACTTTTTTTATATTTCGTGCCAAGTTGAGGGGGTGAATTGATCCTTTGTTCAAAATTCTAGCTATCATTAACTTATTCAAAAACTGGGTTTCTAGCCAACTTCAGTTATCGAAACCGCTCAATTAAAATAGTCCGCTTGCTAAACGAATTTGGCAGTTTCAAAGTTCATAACATTGTCTATAACTTTCATTTAGACTCAAACTCTGTTCGACATATCTATAGACTCCAAAACTGTTCTCAAAATTAGCTTCTAACTTTATCTCTTTTAATTCATGTTTTTCAACCATTTTTAAACTTCAAAATCACTTATCTTGAAGCATCTAAGCTATGATTAAATTGGCCATATTTAATCTATGCAATGCCGTCTACAATTTTCGTTGAGGTTCAAACTCAATCTGATACGCGTAGGGGATCGGAAAACGTACTCGAACTGCTAATCCAGAGCAGTTATGGGGACTACTGACAGCCCCTAATACAAACAAGGAAGCCAATTTTGGCTTGTTGTCTAGGGCATATTCTTCCTCGTGATGCAGAACCGAGTTGGTCGAGGTTTAATCCAACACGCACTTACGCTATATGCACAATTCCTGACATGGAAAATGCCCTCGACGACTTCCGAAACCGCCCACAAACTTAGCTCGAACACAACTTTTAAAAAAATATTTTATTAACTTAAAATACATCAAATCCATTTTTAATCCGTCTTTTACGAAGTTTATATCTTTTTTAACTTCGATAATTAATACTTTACACTTCCGAATATCCAATTTATTTTATTGGCCCTTTTTCCTTAAAATTTAATACTTTTCAAAGTGACTAGCTAGTCAACACTGAGCTAATAAACGACATACTTAAAAACTTCCAATGCCAAACAAATTACGCATTCTTATATTCAAATATCCCGACTATAACTTTTGTCAAGGATCGAACAAATTCCTATGTACCTACGGCCGGCTGGGAGCTGCAGAAACAACCTCTATGGGGCTACTCTGTTGCTGGGCAGAATGCTTTGCCCAACAGAGCAGTTTATGCTCATGTGAGCACCCATGTTATGCTCATGTGAGCACCCATGTTCTGCTCACCGGAGCAGAACCACCACCTCCTTGGTGTAGTCCGACATACAAACTACCAATCCGACCTATTTTCTGCCATGAAAACGGATCCTAATACATTCAAATCATCTTTCAAATATCACTCCTCACCACATCAAGAACAGTTTACAAACTCAACTTAAACCTTAACAAAATCCATCCGATTCATCACCAAAGTTCATAATTATGTTTGTCTACCTTAGCTTGATATCCTTGCATCTTAGCCGAACTCAATTCCTCCAAGAATCATGATCAATTCTCCAAAATTATGGCTCCAAAATTATAGTTACACCTTACAAAACATCAAATATACCAAGTCATGATCATAGCTCAAAAACCTAACTCTTTCTCATCAAAATTCCACCAAAACTAACCATGGAAAACACAAATTAATTACTTACCTTGCTTACCCTTAATCCCATGGTCATTTTGTATCACGACTCAAAATTTCGAGCCGAGCCCGGCGCTAGAGAATGGGAGTGGTAGCTCCAAAACCCGTAGCAAGTTTGAAAATTCAATATAAATTTTTCGCATTTCAAAACTTTATAAAACTTAACAACTGTTTTTGAAAAATCAGCAATATAATGTTTGAATATAGTACAAATGCAACCTGTTAAAAACATCAACCACCTTGTTCAAAATACAATATTCTTCTTCAAACCAACACGCAGTGTTTCAAAATCCATAATAGTTGTAATACAATTTCATAATCCCAGTATAAGACTTGTAAACCAAGTCTACATTTTAATACTAAAATATACTACTACCTCTACTACGACTCTAATATTAAAATAATTATTTTCATTAACATTTCAAATACATCGAATTCCGAAACAAGAAGTGGAAGTTCGATCACGCAAAATACTATATAACTGAAATGTGGGAAAAATAACGGGTCTGTGAAAACTGAGTGAGTTTATATTGTTACTAATGAATATTAAATAAAATAAAATCGCATGTAAAGAAATTTATATAATGCAGCCAGATACTTGATTCGAATGAAATCCTAAACCTCGAATCATATACCAGAACATGCAATAATCCACAATATATTATCCAAGAAGTCTAGACCGTGCACATGGCACCATCGCCACAAACTTTCACTTATTTTACAGTATATGGGCCGTGCACATGGGACCGTCGCTTTAGATCTGTATCGGGGTCTGAGCCGTGCACATAGGACTATCGCAATAGGAAAGCACGTTGCATCAGATCTATATCGGTTTTTACTAATATGTGCAATGTGATTTAAAATAAATATTCAGAAATTTAAACAATGTTGCATTACTATCCAAAACTAAATTGCAAACTCACTGAAACTGTTATCCCAAAATATATAGTTCTGCTAAGCCCGCCAGACGCTCTGATGCTCTAATCTAGCGGCTCTGGAACTCGTCAGGTCTAATTTAAAATTACAACGTCAAAGTACAATTTAAATACTGAATTCCTAACTCTGGAATTGATTCTAGACAAAAACGACAAACACAACACATAATAGCATTTATATAATCAATTTGTAAAAATATTGTTTAATAACATTTTATTAATTCATTTTATAATCTCATCGATCTAAATCGTAGATTCTAGGTCCGTCTTGAATTTTTCACTTTTTAAAACATATAATATTTTCCATTTTTTTTATTTTTAAAATTCGCTAGTCGAGGTACTACACTTTTCGACTTAGTATTCGTTTAATAAAACATTGTAAAATTTTTAAAATATTAAAATTTTAACTTTTATAACGATTTTTAAAACTAATTTTTTTTTTGTTAAAGATGGTAATCGACTATTTTAGAATCTCAATTGTTAGTTTGTTAGTTATGGAGGTGCGGTTCGAACCAACAACCTCTTGATGAAATTAGAGATGTCTTAACCATTCAAATTAGGCCCACGGTGGCTTTAAAACTAGGGCTTTTTATATGAAATACGGATTTTTGCAACCCATTTACTTTTATACAGCCCAAGTTCAAACTTTACTTTCATCACCTTCTAATATTACAAAATTGATTTCTTTTATAAAATTATATCTTTTATACGCTTTTTCTATTTTCTCTCTCAATTAGGGGGTTTTTCATTCTTCTTCTCCAGTTCGACTCTGTCACCATAATCTTCGGTATCGCATCTCCATTTTGAACTCATTTTATCCACGAACCTCTCCTCCACGATTCCTCTCTCATTTTGGTGCATATAAATCCTGTAAGTTTTTGTTCTTTGTTTTTTTTAATTTTTAGGTTTTGTTGAGTTTTCAGTACTTGCATTTGGTTTATATTGTTTATATTGTTTGTATTGTGTTTTTAGTTGATCTGTTGTTCTTGTTTTTTTGAATTAGATCAGTCTAATTTATAGGGTTTTGTTGTTAATTTTTGTATAATCTGTTTAATTTTTTGATTAATATATTTTGAAATTAGTTTGTTTAATCTCATTTATTGTTGTTTATTGATTGAAATCATGACTTATGTTTTACTTTTATTTTTTAAATATCAATGATTGTTCTTTAATTCCTTTTTATCAATTTGATTGATTTTTAAATTATTACGTAATTTAATATAACCGTTCTTTTGATTTTTGTGTAATCTATTTGAATTTTTACTTAATTTCTTTTTAAATTATTCTTTTTAATTCCATTGACCGTAATTTTGTTGATTGATATCATGATTTATCAGTTATGAAAAAGAAACCTTCCAGTGAACCTAAAAAGGTTTTGGATGATGCTTTAATTAAGGTATTCAATCTTTGTGATTTTGTGAAATGATAATTTAACTTCACTTCTTTAAGTTAGAAATTGAAATAAATAAAAATTAATATACATGTTGACATATGTTGATATAATGTTGATTTGTTTTTGATTGTAGCAGTCACTTAAGAATAGGTCATCTTCTGGTTCTTCAAATAAGAAATCTTCCACTGCAATCTATGAATCTGAAAAGGTTTTGTTGTTGACATGACGTTTATTCGTCAAGCATTTGATTGATTGCAAGCCTATTCATTCGTCATATTCGCTGGATGAAATAGAATTGTATCATGACCGGCTTTGTCAAAATTTGGTTAAGTATGCGAGGTGAAAGACGGAAAACAATTATACAAGTGATGTTGAAGGAACTGTGCAGCTGCGAGTAAAATTGAGAGAAAAATATTTTTAAATAGATTTTTTAATTGGTGAACTATTGTGTTGTTGTATGTTTAATATTTTTTTTTATTTTTATATAAGGATGATTTTAATTTTTTATTTGACTTATTATTCTTGTTTTTTCATATTGTTTTGAGTACTTAGTTTGATAATTTCTTTATCTGATTCATTTATTTTGATTTTTTATATTTTTATTGTTTTTTAGTAGAATTACTACTATCATATTAACAAGTTATCAACATATTGTCAACATGATATCAACAATTAATGCTAATTTAGTCAAGATGTTTGTAAAATGAGAATATTGATTGATTTAAGTCATAAACAATCAACATATTATCAAAATCATTTCAACAGCTCATCAACACAGCAAATTAAGACTAATTTTATTTTTCTTTCAATGATTGAAAAATCAACACGTTATCCACATTATGTCAACAACATGTCAACATAAAATTGAATATGAAAAAGAGTTGAAATACTTATCAACATAATGTTAATAATAAATCAACAACGAATCAACAACAAGTCAACATAAAATT
The DNA here is from genome assembly GCF_937616625.2 of Mercurialis annua. NCBI lineage: Eukaryota > Viridiplantae > Streptophyta > Magnoliopsida > Malpighiales > Euphorbiaceae > Mercurialis > Mercurialis annua. The sequence continues at coordinate 46,226,185 of NC_065570.1, read as the reverse complement.
TAGTATGAAAAAGAGTTGAAATACTTATCAACATAATGTCAACAATAAATCAACAACGAATCAACATAAAAAATAAAATAAAATATATATTTTTAAAAATCGGTGACGATTAATAAAATATCAACAAGAAATCAACATGTCAACATGATAATGCTAACATATCATTATCTAATCTCAGTTAAATTTTATTTTTTTTAATTTATTTCACGGTCAAAATTATCTAATTTACCAATATTTTTTTAGAATAAAATTTTTCAATGTTAAAATCAAACAAATACCAACTGATTATCAACACAAAATCAACATAAAATCAACAACACTGTAACATTATAATTATTCAGTAATCAACCATCATCAACAAATTATGTTGCAGAATAAAAAACACAGAAATACAAACAAACACAAAAAAATGCAGAAATAACAAAAAATTATTTCATTAAACCACAAATTTATTTTACATAACATGTAATTAAAATTATATTCTCTAAATATAATCCTCATACATGTTCAATGGTGAAAAAACAGTATAAAACTTGTAGATCTGAAAATAAAAAAGAAAAAGAAGAAGAAGAACAATGAATAAATTGTAGATCTGAAATAAAAATTGATGATGACGACGACCATAGAAGATGATGGGGTTGGCGGAGACGATGACGGAGACGATGATGAAAATGATGATAGAGGAGTGGAGGAACAGAGGACGTCGCGGCGGAAAACGATGGAGCAAACACGAGCTGAGAGAGATTAGTTGAGAGAGAGAGGAGAGAAAAATTAATTGTGATGAGAAAGAAAATTATTCATTTATGAGGGTTTGACTTGAAATATTTTATATATAGATCCGTATAAAAGTAATATTTTTCAGCGCGTACAGTAGTTTTCATATTGAAAACTCTTTTCTATATAAAAGTAATAATTTAGCAAATGTTGGTTGTTTATGAAAAAAGCCCTTAAAACTAATATGTATAATGAAAAGTTTCTAAGAATTTATCATTTATTAATCCCTTTTAACTTTTCTAAATTATAATTTTCACATCAAACCAAAAAAGATACCACCATCCATGTATTTAACTGCACACTTGACTTATTCCAATATCTAGGCACCTGTGGTCTCTTAGAAATAATCTTAACTCCATAGTCAACACTGAGCTTATTGAGACGAATCAGCCCTTGTACTTGCCGTTCATCGTTTTAGCGTCAATATCTCCTTCTTCTTCTTCTCTTAATTAATTGGGTTTCTAGGTTTTTTTTTTTGAAATTGTCGAGTCCTCTATTTACATAACCAGCTTATTTCCTTTTTGATATACATTTATATATATATATTTAAATTAAAATGGCTAATTGTCTAAATAGGCTCCTCAATTTATCAAATGATTTACCCATATCTATATATTTAACTATATACTTAATACCTTTCCTATTATATGGTTCAATTCCCGTTAATATTTAATTTTTCTCCTAGAGCAGAAATTTTAAGTTCTGTTTGTGTTTAAACTTTATTTAAATCTAAACTTTTGCCGGTTAATTATTGGCTAATCCCTTGAAAAAACCTCCACCTTTTAGCCCCTTTTCGTTTGCACCCTCACGTTGTAAAATCGCCAATTTTACCCAAATTCACACCTTTCGTTTTCAATTCCATCCTCAAATATCAAAATTCACATCTTTTGGTTTCAATCGCACCCTCAAACATCAAATTGACCTCTTAATCAATACTTCATATTTTAATAAATATTATAATCAGTCCCCAATGTTATAAATCAAAAAAAAAACTCATCTTCTTTAAAATTTCAAAAAATCCGTTATATTTATTAATAAAAAAATAAATTTAATTAATATTTATCTCAAAAATTTATATTTGTACAAAAAAAAAATCAATTTCAAAATTTTAGATTTACAATTATTAATATTTTTTAACAAATCTTAATTATATATAAATTTTTGATTAATGTATGTATATATATACATAATTAATTTAAAATTTTACTAAAAAATTTAACGGAATCATCGCAGCCCCTCTTCACCAGTTCGTCTGAGAAGACGAACCTATCTGGGTTCGTCTTCTCAAACGAACCTCATCTGGGTTCGTCCTCAGACGAACCCAGATCTGAAGACGAACCCATCTGGGTTCGTCCTCAATTTGTCTGAAGACGAACCCCATCTGGGTTCGTCCTCAGTTCGTTTGAGAAGACGAACCCCTTATGGGTTCGTCTGGGTTCGTCCTTTCATCTGAGGACGAACATAGATGGTTCGTCCTCAGATCTGAGTTCGTCTGAAGACGAACCCAGATGAGGTTCGTCCTCAGACAAACTTGGACACTCCGGCCACTGCCGGAGTTGTGGGAGGCGGCTGGAATGGAGGCACTGGATTCCGCGATTTGGATTGTTTAAATTTTTTAATAAAATTTAAAATTATTTATAATTACAATTAATTATAAAATAATAATATATATTTAAAATTATGGAACTAATTTTGCGGAGTCAACATGGAGATGTCGAATAAAGGCGAATACAAATTGGATTTGAATTTGTACAAAATAATAATATCTATTGTATTCAATAAAAATTAATTATTAAGCTTTTTTAATTTGTGAAAATAATTTTTTTTGTTTAAATATAATATTAAACCCTATTCCATGCTTAAATATAAGTATTGATTTGTACCTTTTTTTAGTGAAAAAGGGTTAATTTAATGCTTAAGGGTGGAATTGAAAACGAAAGGTGTGAATTTGGGTAAAATTGGAGATTTTACAACGTCAGGGTGCAAACGAAAAGGGGCTAAAAGGTGGAGGGTTTTTTCAGGGGATTAGCCTTAATTATTTATCTAACAATACAATCATAACTCGTTTACTCTAAAACTCTCTTTATTCATATTTTGTATTAGTTTTGCTCGCCAACTATTTATTTAGATTCCGAGTAGCAATGAGATACTAATTTTATAGATTTTTAAATTTTTATTTTTTTAATCGAATTTAATTTGTAATCAATATTATTGTCCTAAATTCTCTGCACTAAATCAAACTTCATATTATTAATCTCTTTAATTTAATCTCTCCATTTATCGTATCTTTATTTATTGAACTACGAAATTTAATTCGTATTTATATACTTTCACTATTTTTTTTATTTTTTACTTAAGATTTGGTTGATTTCAAATTGCACGTGAGACATTTTATCACGACGACGCGGTTTCCTCAAAAATCATCAAGTTCCATAAAAAAATGGCGAGTCTAGCATGATGGGAGGGTATTTCTGCCATAGAGAAGGGAAAGGAAGGGTTTGGAGCATTTTTTGTCATCTTGATCAAGTGATGGAGAAAATATCAGCTCCTTCTCAAGGAAGTTAATGAGGTCATTAATTGGCTAAAGGTCCATTTAGGTTCAAATTAAGGACTAAACTGCATTTTAACCCGACTTTTTAATAAACCGTCGTGCTTGATTTTAAAACGATTTCGTGAATTTATGAAACTTTAACGGTAATTTATTAATAATATTTCACGGGTCTTGGTGTGAAAATTATTAACTCGGGGTTTACCAATTTAATTTATTTTATTTTCCTTTCTTTTTAATCCCGATCAATTTCAATTTATCGAATAATAATTTCTCATTTAAATTATTATTTTACGATAATGCTGATAGAACCCACTTCGGTCTAAATCCTTAATATTTAAGTTTGATTCGACATTTTCAATTTTAATCTTCATGACTTTACTTTGTGGCATTATACGTAATTTCTTAAAATTTTAGGATATTACACTTCACCGATCTAGGAGAAAAAACCCTTAAGTTGTTATATGTAGATTTATTCCTATAAATATCCATTAAAAAAGGTTGTTTTCACATCCATTTTATATACTTTTAAGGGGTATTGAAAAACAAATCCAGACGTTTTACTTTTATTGCGATTTAATCCCAACATTAAGGTCAAGAATATCGGATTAAGATTGAACAATAAGGACTTAGACCAAAGACGGTCAATTGAAATCATCGTAAAATAATATTCGATGAATTGGATTTGAGCGGGATTAAAAAGAAAGGAAATAAAATAAATAAATCGGAAATCCCGAGCTAATAAATATTCTCACCAAGGTCCGTGAAATATTATTAATAAATGATCATCAAAGTTTCGTAAATATACGAAATCATTTTAAAGGTAAGTTTGACGATTAAGTAGGAATAAAGGTTAAAGTGCAATTTGGCCCTTTAAGCTAAAAATGGAATTTTAGCCAAATATAATATAAAGAAAAGATTATTATAATTGAAAATAATTAAAAATGAATCGGAAAAGGAATTCTGATACCATTTAAAAAGTTTAGCACGGCGGTTAGTCAAAAGTTTGAGTTAAAGTGCAAATTAGCTACTTTAAGTCAAAGTGGGAATTTTGCCAACCAAATGACTTATAAGGAAATAAGTCATTCATTTCCTTATGATATCCAAAAGACTTCTTCTCCTTCATTCTTAAGAAGCCATGGCCGAACCTTACTCTTTTGGTGCAAAACTCATGATGCTTCTCCAAAGCTCTTAATTCTTGGTGCAAACTGATCCTTGACCTAAGGTAATCATGCTAAGGTAAGAAATTTATGGTTTTCATGGATCAAATTGAAGAATTAATGATTGGAAATTCTAGGGTTTGAGGTATAATTTGGGGGTTTTGTTTCTTTGTTTGTATAGGATGTTCATGAGCTCTAATGGAGATGTTGTGATGGTGAATTGGATGCTAACTCTTTCGGCAATGGAGTTTATGAAGGGTAAGGAATTTTCTGAAATCATTGAACCTTGATTGAGTCAATTGGATGATAAATTGAGCTTACGTGTTCGACATGGTTAAGAAAATTGTGGTGTTTAGTGTTTGATGATTGTTGTTCGTAGCTATGGAAATTGTATTGATAATTGAATGAAATTCTGAATAGAAAATGGCAAAGGTTTCGGCCATGAACCTACGATAAGGATATGAATCTTAATTGATGATAGTAGGCTGGAAATTAAGTTGTTAGAGATGTGTACTGATTAAGTTTGATTGATGAACATTGTTTGATAATTTCCAGAAAACTGTTCTACAGAACAGTGATATTCCAAGGGCAATATCTGGATTTGTATAACTCAAATTAGGTTCTGTTTGTTGGTACATAAACCTGAATGTGTCCTCTATATATGTATTGCTTTGAGTTTTCCATGAATCTACTTCTAACATGTTCATATGAGGCAGAACATTATATTGTGTAAACTGCTGCAGTTTTATGACAGTCCAAGGTCTTAACTTCCGGGCAAGATTCCGATACTTTCGGGTGCTAGTTTTAGTCTGAGACCTAAACGGAATTCGGAGGAGACGTTTCAAACAATAGGAATGTCAATTGTCTTATGGGTCAGACTAGTTTAGATAGACATTTTGATAGTCGTAACAAGCTGCAAAAACAGCTTTCATATGGAAAATAACAATTAGAATTATTATTAATTCTTATTGTTATCAAATTTACGTACACCCGACGAGACAACTACCGACGAGGCTTGGAGATTTATGGATAGGGATATCAATGTGCTTAAGTGAAGTATATGGATAGCAAGTGGTGAGTACACTTTAATTACTCGCTAATATTCATAAAGTCGCGTATTTTATATACGGACGACTATATGAATATATATATATGTTTGAAATGTATATGATATGTATGATTTGAAAAGTATACGAATATATGTTTTGAAAAATGATTTTTTAGAATATTATATTATTTTGATAATAACATAATTAAATATGAAAGATTCAAATGTTTAAAGAACCGGAGAAGGGTAAAGCATTGTGATATGAAATCAAATGTCGAATAACATACGATTTTCGACAAGATTTGAATAAGGAAGCATAGTACATCCCCATATGTACTATTGATCATAAGAAATACCCTATTTGCTCATGTGTTGTGTATGTATAGTTAGATTGTATTGTGCATGTCATGGTCCATAAAGGATCAAGAAAACAAAACATATACGAAACACGGAAATAACAAACTCGACAAACATAATATACAAGCCATAAGATAAAGACTGGTGGAAGTGATATCGGTTGAATTATTTCGGGATTCACCAGATATGATTAATGCAAGTACCTCGGTGAACTATCTCGAGCAAGGGGCTCGGTGAACTATCTCGGGACTGCATTAATCGAGATACAAGAGTAACTCAGTAGAATTATCTCGGAACCTGTATCTCCCCATGTAACTCGGTTAAACTCAAGATTTGGGACCAATAACTAAACTTGGAATATGATTGACAGCTGTTTTGTAGGATTTGAAAGGAACTCGAAACAAGAAAAGAAAGACATCAAACTAAAACAAAACCTAAAAGATGTTAAGTACGTAAGTAACATAAACGTATAGTTTATGAAACGTACGTAACATATAAAGGAGGAAAAGGTGTGATCAAGTGAGTCTATAACATAAACGCTTAGTTTATGAGACGTACATGACATATTAAAGTAAGCATAAGTACACGAAATATGTTTTTAAAGGTATTTTCTTCATAAAGCGGGTTTCAAACCTTTTCCCCTTTATGTAATATTGCTTGTGATTTGGTGCACTCACTTAGTTTTATATTGACCCCGTTGTCCCTTCAATTTTTACAAGTTGAGTAAGGTACGATTTGGAGAACGAAACTTCCAAAGTTTTAATTCTCGGAAGTAGTACTACTCATAAGACAAGATTCTCATTCTAGCAAGTCCGCAGTAGTTTAGAATAGTCTGACTCTATTTTGTAAACTGCTTTAACTCTGATGTATGTTTCAAACAGGGGTCGTATGTATTTTTATATTGTGTATGATATAGAAAACATTTGGTTTCGTGAAATATTTGTACAAGTTTCAAGGCTTCCTACGGGTTTTGGAGCTACTACTCCCATTCCCTAGCGCCGGCCGTGGCTCAAGATTTTGGGCCGTGACACCGGTTGTCCAAAATTGTTCTTCGCAACTTTCCATTCGGCGTGGTAGTCTTTTGTCTCCTGCAGGTCGGTTAACTATTAATAAGTCGGTTCTAAGTAGCTTTTCGGTCTACTTCATGTGCTCTTTTTATGCTCCTACTTCTGTGATAAATTGTCTTGCAAAGTATATGCGTAACTTCTTATGGAATGGAGCTGTCGAGGGAAAATACTTCAATAAGGTGGCATGGAAAGATGTCTTCTCTCCTTTTCTTGACGACAGTCTGAATATTGTTCCTCTTCGATTAAAGAATAAATGTTTGTTATTCAAGTGGTTATGGAAATTGATGAATCTTTGTGGTATTCCGTTGTTTCCAATAGTGGTGATATTACGTATTGGTTTGATCTCCATCCGGGAATTTCTCATAAACTATCCCATTTATGGAAAGGAATTATCTCTTGTTGTATGTCTCACAAGGAGTCTTGGGATATCTTCAATTCAAATGTTACGATTTTTGTGAGGAATGGCTACAAACTTCGTTTTTGGCAAGACATTTGGCTTGGGAAAACTGAGCCTTCATCTTTATTTGCTAGTCTTTTAAAAATCTTTAAATCTTCTAATATCATGGTGCAACTGGTAATGGGAAGTGGGCAACTCTCTCGGTCTGCTCTAAAATGGTGTAGGTTGCTTCGTTTGAGAGAAAATGAAGCTCTGAGTCGTCTTCAATTAATTGCTGATAATGTCTCTTTGAATTATTTGCAGCAGGATCGGTTCATTTAGATAAAGAAGGATGGATATACGTCGAAGTCTATGGCTGGTCTGTATTGGAATAATCTGCGCACTGATAAGGTTGGTATTACAGATATTAGTTTATTTCGAATTATTTAGAAATAGAAGTTACCTCCTCCTCTTCAATTCCTTTCTTGGTTATTGGCAAGAGATAGGATCTCTTCGCATATGTCTCTTGTAATTAGAGGATTGATTTCGTATGATGACATACTATGCTCTTTTTGTTTAGAGGAGGAGTCATCTATTCATATAGTTTGTCATTGCTTATATGCTTGCAATATTTAGACAAACATCTTAACTAGGAGTAATTGTCCTTGGGTTATTCTGTTTTCTTTCGTTAATTTTTATTGGCAGTGGTCTTTTCTTGCCAATAGAAAATTCAAAGAACTTTGGATGTTGATTCGTTCTTTGCGACTTGGGAATCATGGAAGGCTAGAAATCAGAGAAACTTCAACAATGAATTTATTTCTCCGTAGAAGCTATCGTTTATGATCATTAGCAAATCAGTTCTTTTTTATAGATCTTGACATCCATGTTTTCCTTTTTCTTGTGCCGATGTTGTTGGAAATTTGGATTTGATTTGTAATCAAACTTGATTATTTTGTTTTGTTTGCCTCCACTGCTTGTGGTGAGCTAATCTATTGATCATTTTTATTAAAAAAAAAATCTTCATCAGTTTAATTTCAAACTTTATGAAGTAAGCTATTTTAAAGGCTTAATCATAAAAAAAATCCCATCTTCTCGATTTTTTTTCGTTTATGACCCAAACTTTCAAAATCTTCAATTTCAGTCCATTTTTTATTTTCAATTTCAATTACAGCCAATTTCTAAAATTAAAGTGATTTTTTTTATAAATTTGTCGTCCATATTGCTTCATAATATTATAATTTATCATTTTAACATAAAAAATTCCAAACATGAGGTTATATGAAGCGTATATTGAATTTTGTTTCAACTCAAATTTGAGAAATTGGCTATAATTGAAACTGAAAAATAAAAAATGACCTAAAATTTGTTGATTTTAAAAGTTTGGGGAATAAACAAAAAAAATCAAAAAGTTCGGGTCTTTTTTTGACTATTAGGACTATTTTAAAAACATAGGTAAATCATTAAAGAAAATTTTATAGATTACGCCTTCCGAATGAAATCTTATTCTAAACAAATCTTTAATTGCGCGCCTTCCAAATCTCCCGAGTAATAACAATCATAAGTAATTGCATAAAAACAAAAAATTTACCCTTCGAATGGCATAAATCCAATGTTGAAAAAAATAAGTCATTAATGCAATTTGGGACAATCCAAAGAATTAAATTTCAAACCAAACTAGCATCAACATAATGCAAAAACAAGTGTAATTGAGTTTCCACCATATCACAAATACCACACTCCCGGATCCAAATGAACAATTCGTCTTTTAGAAAGGAACGAAAGAGTTGAAACCCGATTATGGAGCTAAGTCATAAGAAAAATTTCATACAAGGTGTAGTTGTTGATTTCCAAATTCTGAGTTGTCGCAAAATAACCAGTAGAATAGCAGTCACAGGATGCTAAACATAAAAAAAACGCGTTATGGTTAAAAATAGAAGGATGTAAAGGCAAATAGAGAATATTTTATTTGAAAATTAAAAATAAAAAGTCTACTTAAAACGATGTCATATTTTAGGATTTATTTTGTGTGTTGATTATTCGTTTCGTGACTTTTGACAACACTATTTCTCCATTTGTAATTATGCGTCTCTCTTTTGTTATAAGCACAAGAGAATAATTTAATTTCAATTTAAAATTGAAATTGAAATTATCCCTACGTTTAGAGATACTAGTTTTGCATTACGTGCTACGCACGTGGCTCGTAATATGACTTGTCAATTTAAATATTAAATAACTTCATCATAATTATACCAATATATTTTATTTAAAATTAATATTAAATCAGTTAGAATTTTTATTGTAGATAAATATAATACTTCAATTTATTGTTTTTTAAAATTAATTGATGTAAATAATATCTATTTATAATTAAATTTTTATTTAATTTATTATAAATTTTTAATATATACTAATAATTTAAATAGTAGTAAATGTAATGTTATATAATTGAATTTGTTATAATTAAACTGAAATATATAAAAATTATTATCAATGTTAAATTAAATTATTAAGAGTTTTTGTTGCAATAGGAAATATCTTATGAAAGCATTTACTATTTTAACCATAGACCATAAAATAATAAAAAACACTAAAATGATTATCAATTTATTATTATATGTGTATATTGTTTCATTCGTAATTTTATATATTAGTATAGATATATTAGTAATTTATTAAATTTAGTATCAAATAATAATTTTAAATTCCTACAGCACTAAAAGACATTAAGCATGAAAACGGTAGTCGCAAGAAACTTACACACGCTATATAGGTAATTGATAGCCTATGCATATATGTAATATGTTGCCAGTGCTCTTGTAGTACAATGGTAATCTTGTTAGATTTATGATATCTTGTTTAAACTAAACTCATTATTTTTATATTTCAATTGTATAATCTTCCATAATTAGAATTCGGATTGAGAATTAACACATGAATCCCTTATTCAAATCAAATTCTAATTCTATTCAATATTTAACAATTACAAAAAATATATAATTTGTAATGACAAAAAAACCTTTAGTTAAAAGTTATCAATTAATAATAAATTTAAAAGGATATTTTGGTATGTTTGCCTGTCTGCCCCACTCCCCCTCCCCCCTTCCCCTTCCCCTCCACCACCACCACCCGTACTTTTATATATAGTATAGATATAGATATAAAGCATAGGCGATTTCTAAACTTTGGAGATAGATACTGCAAAATCATTTGCTAAAAATAGTTTGACATTATTTATTAAAAGTGATTGAAAAGTCATGGTTGGAGATGTGAAATAAAATTACAATAACCAAATTCCTTATAAATGTATGTTACATATTTGATTCCTTATTCAACCTCTATTTATTATATTCAACTTGAATTTTCAGAAGCATTTCCATGATAGAAATTTTTGTACTTGATAGATAATATTTGATCGTTATATGCAGATCTTTTTAGGGCCAAATATAAAAATTAGATCCTCTCGTTTAATTCGGCTTTAAATTTGAACCCTAATAAACTTTTGTTTTTCAATAGAGGTACTTAACGTTATAAAAAAATTTCACATCGGACTCTCCAAACTTAAAATGTCACATGTTCGTCAGTGAATGGTCAACTTAGTGGTGACGTATTAGGTTTGATGGTTCACATTAGCCAATCACTAACAGACATGTGGAATTTTATATTTGGAGGGTGCGATGTGAATTGTTTTTAACGCGTTAAATACCTCCAACGAAAAAAAACTTCATTACGGATCAAATTCAAAACCGAACGAAAAATGAGGGTCCTATACGTATATTTAGCCTCTGTTTATGGACTAAGGTTAACCGTCATAGGATAGTATATCGAGTTAAGTATCAATTTTTTCTTCACCTCGGTGTCATTGTTAATTTGTTTCGACATTCAACATTAACATTGTATAATTAACCTCCTTGGTATGTTACTTTGTATGTAAGCTTAGGGGGCTAATTGATCAAACATAATGATTTTTAAGGGTCATTTATAATAAAGTTAATTTAAAACTAACTAATCAAATTTACGGGACAAATTGATACTTAAATCGTCACAAAATATGTGATGCATCTTTAATATAATAACTTTTATAAATAAAAATGTGATTTATGTAATATATATGTTAAAACTATGTATAACTGCTCATATACAAAATTGTTCTTCACAACTTTTCACTTGGCGTGGTAGTCTTTTGTCTCCTGCAGTTCGATTAACTCTTATTAAGTCGGTTCTAAGCAACTTACAGGTCTACTTCATGTGCTCTTTTTATGCTCCTACTTCTGTGATTAATTGTCTTGCGAAGTATATGTGTAACTTCATATAGAATGGAGCTGTCGAGGGAAAATACTTTAGTAAGGTGGCATGGAAAGATGTCTTTTCTCCTTTTCTTGACGACGGTCTGAATATTGTTCCTCTTCGATTAAAGAATAAATGTTTGTTATTCAAGTGGTTATGGAAATTGATGAATGTCAGTTATGATTCTTTGTGGTACTCAGTTGTTTCCAATAGTTGTGATATTACGTATTGGTTTGATCTCGATCCGGGAGTTACTCATAAACTATCCAATTTATGGAAAGAAATTATCTCTTGTTTTATGTCTCACAAGGAGTCTTGGGATATCTTCGATGCAAATGTTACGATTTTTGTGGGGAATGGCAACAAATTTTGATTTTGGCAAGACTGGCTTGGGGAAACTGAGCTTTCTTCTTCATTTGCTAGTCTTTTTAAAATCTCTAAATAGTCTAATATCATGGTGTAGCAGGTAATGGTAACTGGGCAGCTCTCTCGGTCTTCTCTAAAATGGTGTAGGTGGCTTCGTTCGGGAGAAGATGAAGCTCTGAATCATCTTCAGTTAATGGCTGATTATCTCTCTTTGAATTATTCGCAGCAGGATCAGTTCATTTGGATAAAGAAGGATGGATATACGTCGAAGTTTATGGCTGGTCTGTATTGGAATAATCTACGCACTGATCAGGTTTGTTTTGCAGATATTAGTTTCTTTCGAATTACTTGGAAATAGAAGTTACCTCCTCCTCTTCAATTTTTTGCTTGGTTATTAGCAAGGGATATGATCTTTTCGCAGATGTCTCTTGTAATGAGAGGATTGATTCTGTATGATGATAGACTATGCTCTTTTTGTTTAGAGGCGGAGTCATCTATTCATATAGTTTGTCATTGCTTATATGCTTGCAATACTTGGACAAACATCTTAGCTAGGAGTAATTGTCCTTGGGTTATTCCGTTTTCTTTCGTTATTTTTTATTGGCAGTGGTCTTTTCTTGCCAATAGAAAATTCAAAAAACTTTCGATGTTGATTTCGTTTTTTGTGATTTAGGAATCATGGAAGGCTAGAAATCATAGAAACTTCAACAATGAATTAATTTCTCCGGAGAAGCTATCGTTAATGATTATCAGCAAATCGGTTCTTTTTATAGATCTTGACATTCATGATTTCCTTCTCCTTGTGCTGATGTTGTTAGAAATTTGGATTTGATTTGTAATCAAACTTGATTATTTTGTTTTGTTTGCCTCCACTGCTTGTGGTGAGCTAATCTATTGATTCTTTTTATATAAAAAAAATAATAACTCTTCATCAGTTTAATTTCAAACTTTATGAAGCAAGATATTTTAAAGGCTTAATCATAAAAATAAAATCCTATCTTTTCGATTTTCGTTTATGACCCAAACTTTCAAAATCTTCAATTTCAGCCCATTTTTTATTTTCAATTTCAATTACAACCAATTTCTCAAATTAAAGTGATTTTTTTTTTAAATTTGTCGTTCATATCGCTTCATAATATTATAATTTATCATTTTACCATAAAAAATTTCACATATGAAGTAATATGAAGCGTATATTGAATTTTGTTTCCACTCAAATTTGAGAAATTGGCTATAATTGAAACTGAAAAATGAGAAATGAGCTAAAATTAGTAGATTTTAAAAGTTTGGGCAATAAACGAAAAAAATCAAAAAGTTCGGGTATTTTTTGACTATTAGGACTATTTTAAAAATATAGGTACGTCATTACAGCAAATTTTGTAGATTACGCCCTCCAAATAAAATCTTATTCTGAACAAATTTTTAGTTGCGCGCCTTCCAAATCTCCCAAGTTATAAAAATTATAAGTAATTGCAGAAAACCAAAAAATTTACCCTTCCGAATGACATAAATCCAATGTTGAAAAAAAAATCATTAAAGCAATTTGGGACAATCCAAATAACTAAATTTCAAACCAAATTAGAATAAACACATTGCAAAAACAGGTGTAATTGAGTTTCCCCCATACCACAAATACCACTCCTGGATCCAAATGAACAATTCGTCTTTTAGAAAGGAACAAAAGAGTTGAAACCCGATTATGGAGCTAAGGCATAAGAAAAATTTCATACAAGGTGTAGTTGTTGATTTCCAAATTCTGCCAAAATTGATGAATTTTATATTAGCCCGAGTTTTTGCAAAATAACTAGAGATACTAGTTTCGCATTACGTTTTACGCACGTGGCTCGTAATATGACTTGTCAATTTAAATATTAAATAACTTCATCATAATTATACTAATAGATTTTATTTAAAATTTATATCAAAGCAGTTATAATTTTTATTGTAGATAAATATAATACTTCAATTTATTGATTTTTAAAATAACATTTATTTATAATTAAATTTTTATTTAATTTATTACTATTTTTAATGTATTTCATATATTATTAATATTAAGTTTGTTCAATTGTAAAGTATTTTTATGAGTTTGATTAAGACTATTAACTATACTAATAATTTAAATAGTAGTAAGTGTAATGTTATATAAAAGAATTCGTTATAATTAAACTGAAATATATAAAATTATTATCAATGTTAAATTAAATTAGTAACACTTTTTATATATTGCAATAGGAAATATAACGCATATACTATTTTAACCATATACCATAAAATAATAAAAAACACTAAAATAATTATTAATTTATTATTATAAATATTATTATAAATGTGTATATTTTTTTCATCCGTAATTTTATATATTAATATAGATATATTAGTAATTTATTAAAATTAGCACCAAGTAATAATTTTAAAGTCCTACAGCACTAAAAGACATTAAGCATGAAAAAGGCAGTCACAAGTAACTAACTTACACACGCTATATAGGTAATTGATAGGCTATGCAGATATGTAATATGTTGGTAAGTATTTATATATCGCTGTATAGTCGTATATGTAAAATTAGTTTAATAGATATCTTATTCAAACCTTCCCTTATTTCAATTGTATAATCTTCCATAATTAGAATTTGGATTACGAATTAACACATGAATCCCTTATTCAAATCAAATTCTAATTGTACTAAATATTTAAAAATTGCAAAAATTTATAATTTTTTTTTGATGAATCGAGATTTTATAAATGCCACGAGAAGTGGCCAAAAGAAAAAAAAACCAAATACAATCTAGAACCACTAAAAACTAGTGGTTAAACTAGAAATCTAGATTATTGATTACATCATGACACGAATAAGGAAATTGTCTATGAACACTCTTGTAGAAATTCACCGCCTTAGAAATGCTTGAATTTACCAACCATGGAATGTCTGTACTCTCCTTCTTAAAAATTCTTCTATTTCGAGCCTTCTATATTTCCCAACAAGAATAAAGCGAAATACAGAACCAAAGATCCTTATATCGACCTCTACCAACACCTTTCCATAAAAGTAAGAAATCATTAACCGAACTCGGAGACACCCATAACAAACCACAACCATTAAAAATGGTATTCCAATAATTCCAAGCAAATTCACAATGGATAAAGATGTGATTTGTATCCTCTATTCTCGAACAAAACGAACAATTCAAACTCTCGATATTAATAATGCCACGCCGAAATAAAAAAGTAGTCGAAGATACTCTATTATGCATTAACAACCACGCAAAAAATCTAACTCGAGGGGGAACACAAACACTCCGAATAAAAGAGAAATTCCACGTATTATGCTGTTTAAACCTCACATAAGCAGAGATAAAAGTTTTTGGAGTGTAACCTGCATTATTTCCTTGCCAGATAAATCTGTCCTGCCGTCTTGAACAAATTACAGCAGCAGCAGAATTCTGCAGTTGCAGAAGATGTTCTTGTTCCCCAAGTCTTAGGTGTCTTCGCCAGTTGAAACGAGACCAGGACAGCAACTCCAAATCGAAGACATCACCTACTTTTTCATTTTGATTCATAGATAACCTGAATAAATCGGGAAATGAGGTGGTGAAAGGCTCAGAACCAGTCCAAGCATCATACCAAAACCTGACTGAAAACCCATCTCCAATAGAAATAGAAGTTTGAGATTTATAAAACTCCCAAATACTCAAATCAAGAATGCAGGTCTTTAAGATTCCCCTCCAAATATGCGAAACAGAATTTACATTCCTATTTACTGAATTCAAATCAGCCCAAGATGAAATATTTGAACCATTCGCAATGACCGTGCGCCATAAAGATGAAGGGTTGTCCGTAATAATCTTCCAAATCCATTTAATAAGAGACTACGACTCTTGAGGGTGAGCGGAGTAACATTAAGACCTCCGGAACTGAACGGAACACATACCTTACTCCAAGCTATCTTGCACATACCTGTTTTTTGAAAAGAACCATGCCATAAGAAGCTGCGCATATAACCCTCTAACAGAACAACAATTGCCGCAGGCATTACCAAAGAACTCAAAAAATAGACCGGCAAGCTCGAAAGAACCGATTTAACTAAAACCAAACGACCCGCTGGAGATAAGAGATGACCTTTCCAGAGAGAAAATTTGTATTTAAAAGCATTAACATTCTCATTCCAGTGAGCAGCTTTAATAGGCTTGATAGAAAGAGGTAACCCCAAGTAAGTCATAGGAAGAGATTCTAACTTGTAGTTAAATAGCATAGAAGCATTCTGAAGGGAAGAGTTCGAAACGTTTACACCCACCATAGAACTCTTGTGGAAGTTTATTTTCAGTCCTGAGATTAACTCAAAACAACGAAGGATACGTAAAGTATTACGAAGCATGACTTCGTTGTTTGGAATGAATAATAGCGTATCATCCGCAAATTGAAGTAGCGATATGGATTCACTATAACCTTCTAACTTGACACCCTCCAGGAGACCTTTCGACTTTGCCGATTCAAAAAGCGCCTTTAAACCTTCCACCGCAATCACAAACAACATCGGAGACAACGGATCCCCTTGCCTAACACCTCTTTCCATCCAAAATTCTTTGAAGGGCTGCCGTTTATTAAAACCGAGAGCTGAGCTGAATTGAAGAAGCCTGAAATCCAGTTAATCCATTTTGAGGGAAAATTTAATTTATGGAGAATTTTGAGAATATAATCCCAAGAAATACTATCGAACGCCTTTTGAAAGTCTAGTTTCAGTAGAATGATCTCTTCCTTTCGCTTCTTAGCTAGATGAAGAATTTGAGATGCAATCATAAAACAATCACCAATATTACGACCCTTCATGAAAGCAAATTGATTTTTCGAAATGATGTTCGGCAAAACAGCGGCAAGTCTAACAGCTAGAACTTTCGAAACCAATTTAAAGAGCCCATGAATCAAACTTATTGGCCGAAAGTCTTTAACATCACACGCACCTTTAAATTTAGGCACAAGAACTAAGAAAGCCGTATTCAAGCCAAAAGGAACCAAACCTGTGTTTAAAGATTTTTGAAAATATTGAGAATATCCTCCTTCATAAACTGACAAGCGCGTCTGTAGAAGAAATGGTTAAAACCATCCGGACCCGGGGCTTTATTCTCACCGCAACTACAAAGCCCCTCAAAAACTTCCTCTTCCGTAAATCCCTTAATGAGACTATCTGATTGGGCACTGGCAAGGACTTGCAAAGGGAGATCAGATAAAATAAATTGCAAGTGAAATTGACGACTGAAAAGCTTCTTGTAGAACAGATATACATGCTCTCTAATATCATCAACTGAGTTGTAAGAACAGCCCTCAACATAGACCCCCGAGATATAGTTGTGCCTATGATGAATAGAGGCCATTGTGTGAAAACATTTTGAGTTATTGTCACCCAAAAGATGCCACTTAACTCTTGTTTTTTGCCACCAAACTTATTCAAGTTGTTTGGAAATAGTTAAAGCTTTCCCGTAAAGAGAAGACAACTGATCCTTCTCAGAAATATCAAGAGTTCGCTGGTGATTTAGGAATTCCAGAGCTGCAATATCCTGTCGCGTCGAAGCCAAATTGGAGTTCAAATTTCCAAATGAAGAGTTGTTCCATATCTTGATTTTTGTTCTGAAAATATGAAGCTTTTCCACTATAAAATCTGTATGAGAGGACTGCCAAGCTTTTGCAGCAAAATCCTTAAATGAATCCACTTCCCACCAAACATTTAACGATTTAAAAGGCTTCGGACCCCAGTTTAATTTCTCCTGCGAACAAAAGAGAATAGGTACATGGTCTGAAAACCAACGAGGAAGCCCTTTCAAAATAAGACTAGGCCAAAGGATTGTAGCACTCGGGGAAATAAAGCATCGATCAATCTTTGATCTTGTAATCGAATTATGCCAAGTATAATATCTATCATGCAAAGGAATATCATAGAGACCTGAGTTGTGGATAAAATCCGAAAATTCAATCATTGAATTTGAAAAACCAGTGCAGTTAGTGCGCTCAATAGGCTGAAGAATTTCATTAAAGTCACCTAAAAGGAAACAAAGAAAATCTGAGCTAATAACCGTCAACAAATCAACCCATAAAATAACTCTATCGGCAGGACAAGTAGGAGCATAAACAAAAATAGCTCTGGTCTTGTTTGAATCCCACATAAAAAATTTATAATTGGTAATGACAAAAAAACCTTTAATTAAAATTATCAATTAGTAATAAATTTAAAAGGATATTTTGGTAAGTTTACCTATCCCCCCTCCATCGGTGCTTTTATATATAGTATTGATATAGATGTAGATAGACATAAGTGTCAATATGCCCCCTCAACTTGTCAGCAATGGGCAATTAACACATAAATTAACTTTATGGGCAAATCAGTACACGAACTTGGTAATTATGGGCAATTTACCCCATTTTTGCAATTTGCCCCTTCAACTTATAAGTTAATTGACTCTTATATAGACAATTTGCCCCCTTAACGTGTAAGTTAATTTGCTAAAATGGGCTAATTGTTAATAATCATTAAGTTCGTATACTGTTTTGCCAACAAAGTTAATTTATGTGTTAAATAACGAATAAAGGATCAATTCACCCCCTCAATTTGGCACGAAATATCAAAAAAGTCATTTTGGACGTTTTTGGATCAAACAAACCCGCAACTTGCGTTTTTCGGTCAAAAAACCCCTCCCCCACTCTCAGCTAAGCAAGTGTGTTACACTCTCCGAAAAAAATGGAAAAAGTTTAAAAAAATCCTCAATATTTTATTTATCTCTTAAATTAATACTTAATAATTTTAATTTTCAATTACAACTTTTAATATTTAAAAGTTCAACAACTAATTTATTTTTTAATCAAAAATAAAGAATCTTTTTGTATTTTTTCCCTTCTTCTTCTTCTTCTCTCCCCTTTCTTCTTCTTCTTTCCTTCTTCTTCTTTCTCTTTATTCCGACCACCACCATCCGCCGCCGTCGCCTCCGTGCCCCACTACTTCCGTCCCCCACCAACTCAGTCCCGACCATCTCCTCAGGCGAGGAGCTGCTGCTCCTCGCCTGAGGAGCAGCAGATCTGCTCTTACGAGCAGATCTGCGTTTATGCGAGGAGTAGAGCTCCTCGCCTGAGATGAGCGTTCGTCTCAGGCGAGGAGCTCTGCTCCTCGCTGCTCCTCAAAAACGAGGAGCAGCATCCTCCAACGAGGAGCTGCTGCTCCTCGTTTTAGAGCAGCAGATCTGCTGCTTCTCAGGCGAGGAGCAGCGGCTCCTCGCCTGAGGAGCGGTTTTTGATGGAAGAGGTTGGTTTGCGACGGAGGGGGACGGGCTGTGACGGAGTGGGTCGGGTGGTTTCCGGCGGCTTTTTCCGGTGGTTTAGATTTAGGTGGTTAAATAAAATAATTAGACTAATTAGGTTTAATTAGGAATTTAATTGTGTTTAATTAAGGTTATAATTGTGATTAATTAGAATTAATTAGCTTAATTAGCAATCTCACTCTCTTTTTAGGGTGTTTTTGTGTCAGAGGGGCTGATTTGAGCGAAAAACGCAAGTTGCGGGTCTGTTTGACCCAAAAACGTCCAAAATGACTCATTTGATATTTCGTGCCAAATTGAGGGGGTGAATTGATCCTTTATTCGTTAAATAACCATTGTTTACAAGTTGAAGGGGCAAATTGCTACTTAAGTCAATGTAGATATAAAGCGTAGGTGATTTCTAGACTTTGGGCATAGATACTGCAAAATCATTCGCTAAAGATAGTTTGACATTATTTATTAAAAGTGATTGAAAAGTCATAGTTGGAGATGTGAAATAAAATTACAATAACCAAAATCTTTATAAATGTATGCATACTTGATTCCTTATTTAACCTCTATTTATTATATTCAACTTAAATTTTCAGAAGCATTTGTATGATAGAATTTTTTTTACTCGATAGATATATTTGATCGTTATATGCGGATCTTTTTATGGCCAAATATAAAAATTAGATCCTCTCATTTAATTCGGTTTTAAATTTAGACTCTTATAATTTGTTTTTTCAATAGAGGTATTTAACGTTATAAAAAATTCAAATCGGACTCTCCAAACCTAAAATGTCACATGTTCGTCAGTGACTGGTCAACTCAGTGGTGACGTATTAAGTTTGATGGTTCACATTGGCCAATCACTAACAGACATGTGGCATTTTATATTTGGAGGGTGCAATGTGAATTGTTTTTAACGCGTTAAATACCTCTAACGAAAAAAAACATCATTACGGATCAAATTCAAAACCGAACCAAAAGTGAGGGTCCTATACGTATATTTAGCCTCTGTTTATGGACTAAGGTTAACCGACATAGGATATTATATCGAGTTAAGTATCGATTTTTTCTTCACCTCGGAGCTCATTGTTAATTTGTTTCGACATTCAACATTAACATTGTATAATTAACCTCCTTGGTATGTTACTTTGAATGTAAGCTTAGGGGGCTAATTGATCAAACATAACAATTTGTAGGGGTCATTTATAATAAAGTTAATTTGAAAACTAACTAATCAAATTTACGGGACAAATTGATACTTAAATCGTCACATCTTTAATATAATAACTCTTATAAATAAAAATGTGATTTATGTAATATATATGTTAAAACTACGTATATATGCTCATATACGAATATTAAACTCTCTAAGTCACTGAATGTATCGCGAATTATAGAAATAATATGTAGTTTAAGTTCATTAAAAAAAGGATAGTGAGTTATACATTGTATCACAAAGGGGATCACTATATGTCGTCAGAATTTCCAAATACGCAACGTTTTCGCATATATGACTTGCCAGAATCACAAAAAGGGGTATAACTCAATGTCCTTTTATTCGCAAAAGGTATAATTGAATAGCCTTATTGTAATTCATGATACATGCACGTTGCATCTTCTTTTAACGAAAGTGAACTCGATACTCTTTCTGTAGTTTACGATAAACTGAGTGACCTAGGAAGTTTCAGATACACTAAATATATATATATATACTAAATATACGAGCATAAGGCACAATATTTTGAATAGTAATATATTTGCACGGATAACATAGAAGTGAAACATTTATGATATTATGATGCCAACATGTTAAATGCCATTGATGGCTTATTTAGTAGATATTACAGAGTTTGGATATTGAAAGCATAAGGTGGTTGGTGAGTGCTCCTCTAGCATTTGAAGTAACAGAAGCATGCAAATCCTGGGAATTGTGCATGGCAAGCTCCGCTTAAAGCGCCCTCCCTACTCTTGCACTGACGATTACAGCTACTTGAGCTTCCACAAAACCCTGTCCATGTTTTGCTTCGCCTTTCGCAAACTTCTGCATTTGTGCCTTGCATCTCTGCAGTTTAATAAACACACCATAAGAATAAATCATAAAATTTGAACACATATGCGAACAAGAACAACATGATGCATACCCGTGGATACAATCAGAAACAAGAAGATAAAGAGGTATAATAGGATGGAATTTTGTAGCTTAGCCATTTCCTTTCCCTTGTTGTATTTGGTGCCGCAAGCTATCGAATTTATAGAAGAAAATATATAATTTTTTAGTTCTAGAATACAATATACTCAACCCCTGAGATTTGACATATTATACCAGTTAGACTCCGACATTTAAAATTTATGCTTAAATTTTTGCAATATTACACACTTTACCACCATTTAGATTATTTAAGATGTTTAATTCTTTCAATTTGATAAAATAAAAAATAAGAAAAATCGAAATAATATTTTTCAAATTTTTCTTATAATTAGTATGTCTTGTTCTGATCTATTTTTACTGTAAATTAATATAAATATAAATAGTAATAAGTATTCATTAATTTATCTTAGTGTACTTTAATAAACAAGATAACAAATATAAATTTGACATATTTTATAATTAAAATTTAATTTTTTTTATTTTTATATTATTCGTAATAGAACTTTCTTTGAATGTCATGGTCTAACTAGAACAATAACTCAAATCTCATAGGGTTGAAGATAATTACCTCAATTCTTTATGAACTAAACATTACATTAACAAAACAAATATTTAATAAATATATAAACATGTAAATATCATAAATTTTATTTTAGAATTACTTGAAAAATTATTATTATTCAAAAATGAATAAATTTTTCAATAGCTTTTCGACCTTTTCTCTAAGATATATATGTCTTATAAGTATAAGAACTTTTTTTAAAAAAAATGGACATGACTAAATGAGAATGTAGGAATGGAGTAACCTGAGGCTTTATTTGAAGCAACATATACATTATTAAAAGGTTGCTTCAATCTCTTAGTTGCTGACTATTTCTAATATAGTAATGTGTAGGAATGATAATATATTAATATTTTATTCAACTGATAACTTTTAGTACATGCTTTGATAAAAATAAAAGAAGAAGAAGATAAGATATAATATATTGACAAGAGTAAGAAATTTAATTATTTAAAGATAAAAAATTGTGTATTTGCAATTATTCCACAGCAATTGTAGTCAAAAAATATTAAATTCGTGGATTTGCTGCCTTTTCAATGTAACAAAAGGCCGTTCAATATACCTATTAAACAATGACTTCTCTAATTGCTTGACTTTGATTAAAGAAACAAGGTTACTCTGTTGATAGTCTCTTGCAAATTTGTATCCCTTTAGTAACTCGTTTGAGAAATATTATTTCGGGACTCAATATTGAAAGTAATTGGCTGACGATAACTTGGTTAAGCAACATTCTCTCGAGGCCTCGCCTAATAGATCATAATGAATAATCAAGGACGGATTTAAGGTAGGGCCAGGAAGGGCCTGGGCCCTACCTCAATTCTTTTTTTAACATTAATAATACATTGAATTGTCCATCTGTTTCAAATTCGGATTTGTTATAAAATGACATTATGTACTCTTATTTGCTAAAGTGCTATTGCATTTTTTGAAACTTTATTATAATTTAAAATTAAATAAAGTCATCTATTTTAAATTTATATATTGAAAGTAATTGGCTGACGATATTATTTCGGGACTAAATATTATTTCGGGACTTCCGTTATTTTTTATCTCCTTTCCATTCACCAATTTAGGCATTCTATTTTTTTGGATTATTGAAGGTAAAACTATTTTGTGTTTTATAGTTCCTAATAGTTGTGTTTTTAGATGTATAACGTTTTTGAATGATTTAAAAATTGTTGAACATTTTGTTACAATTGTAAGTATAATTATAGAAAAAAATTTTTGTTATAATATTTGGTTCCAAATTTATGGTATAATTAAAATATTACATAATAATTATCATGTTTATTACGACCATATTTGTAGTCACAATAACTAGAAATTCAAATATTAAATTATTTTTTGTGACCGTATTCCGGTAACAAATAGTGTAATATACTGTTGAAATTAATTTGAATAAGATATTAATTTTAAATATAGAGACCAGATTTTGGTCACTAATACTAAAACAAAACGTTCGCTATTAGTAAAGGTTAACGTTATATATAAATAATAATGAAGGGAAGTCGGTCACAAATATAAATAGTTTTGGTCGCAAAAAAATTTATTAACGACCGGAAAAGTTCTTGTCCCTAAAATGTTTTTGCGACCAACACCAATTCTGGTCCCTAATTACTATTAGGGTCGAGGCTTATAGCGTCCGTTGGCGACCGGAATATTTCAGTCGCTAAAAATTAATAGAGACCGAATTGTTGTTTTAAAGGAACGGTTTTCCGCTCGCTATTGAGCTGTTTCCTTGTAGTGTTTGTTTGAAAATTAACAATAAAAGTACCACTTTAAACGGTGTCGTATTTACGATTTTTTTGGTGTGTTTATTAGAAGCTTCGTTACTTTTGACATCACTATTTAGCCATTTCAAAATATGATGCCTCTCTTTTGCTATAAGCACGTGAGGAAAAACTAAATTTGGATTTAGATTTGAAATTATCTTTATGTTTATATATCTAAACTTTGGAGAAAGATATTGCAAAATCATTTGCTAAAAATAGCTTGACATTATTGATTAGAGCTGATTGAAAAGTCATAATTGGAGATGTGAAACAAAATTCCTTATAAATGTGTAGACAATTAGTACAACCAAAAAGCAGCGGATGAAAAAAGTCTCAAATAAATGAAATAAATCTAATCTCGAATACCAAAAGTTAGGATGATGAGACTTATAAAATAAAACCATTTTAAAAATGGCGTAAAAAATTTCCGCTTCCTGGAACTGTTTCCCGCCAATCCAAAGCATCCTTCTCAAACAATGACACTGCATATTTCAGCTTCTGCTGAGGAGTGAATTTAATTATGTCAAAAACCCTCTCTGTATTTCTCAACCATTCTTCAGCTTCTGCAGGATCTGTAGTACCTCCAAATGTCTTTGCCCCTTGTTTTCTAACTCTCTCATAGTTTTTGTCAATTTCTGGTTCCTGTGCTCGATGGTAGGGAGGTGCTGCTATTCTTTGCAACATTTCAATAAACTGTCGCAGCAAATGATTTTCATCTTGCGGTGGAGCATTATCCTCAGACTGTTCCTGTTCATTAAAAGATGCATTTCCAGGACCATGCACAGACTCTACAGACATTTATGGGCCAATGGGATCATCTCCATGCTCATCCATCCTACAGAATATCTACTACATCAATTAGATGTATATCATGTTATGCATGTTATGTATGTTATGCCAATATGCATCACAACTCTACGCCCTAGGGAATCTAATCCCCGCTCTGGTACCACTTAATGTGACACCCTCAAATTAAAACATTTTATATACTCAAACATTTATAACAAACATCACAAAATCCATTTAATATATGTTATGTTTTGACACAAAAGGTTTAACTTATCGCATAACTGTAACATTCAAACTATCTCACATCAAACACTTATACATAAGATTATATAAAAACTCTTAGTACAAAAATTTTATTATCTATCTTATACACATAAACACTTCAAAATATGCACGTGCAATGAACTCTCCATTGGCCCACCTGAAACCTCTATCAGATGCAAATGTCGACTCAATGCAACTCTTTGTATCCTGAAAAAAAAATAACGCAGAGGGGTGAGCCTGCAACTCAATAAGCAAATAGATATATGCATACTAAATATACACATTTATAAGCATTTCAAGTACTAATATATAACTCGAGCAATGATCCATTCAACATAAACAATAACCATAACAAATGTAGTAGTCCAATGTTCAATTCAAAGCAAATATATTCTCACATTTCCAATCAACATCAAGCTTACAGAAGGATATTCAATCATGCGCATAATTATCATGCTGGCTCAAATCGCCATATAGGCAACCAACATACGTTATTGGCGCAAATCGCCCTTTTAGGCAACCAATAACTTAATCTCACATCGTTGGCCCGAATCGCCATTTTAGGCAACCAACGACTATTCTCAATTCTCATTGAATATACAAACATAAGCATGACATGATTCTCAAAACCAAAACATAACTCACACCAATAATTCAACCATAATTCGCAAGCGCATATACGTCTCAAATCAATACACACTTGCAATTGCAAACAAACGTATATACCAAGTATAACACCATCTATTCACTTACTCAATTCACCGAGTCTCAAACCCGTGAAGTTTCAGGCTTGTCCGTCATATTATCTTCTGGTATATAAGTACCTATTCACATATATGATCTCAATTAATTCACAAAGTAAAACTATTTTGATAATTTACATAAAGAAATAAACTAGTAACCATAACCCCTTTTTCTAGGCAGATTATGTGCAATGACTTCAAATAGGTACTACTCCTAACTCAAACATCATTTCTATAAAATATTGATATGAGTCCTGTACATTTGGGTCTAGTTTCATTTCCAATTGGAAGCACATCAATTGGATTAGCATAAATCAGATTATGCATATTACAATACCATTAGGTTAAACTGTCTAGACAGATTGTACAATTAAATGTTCCTTCATTATTCACCATCCAAATGACAGAATTAGTCTTTTGTCAAAACTAAAAAGTTTTAGTTAACATCCTAAAGAATCCATAGAATTAAAAATGGCATCATTCGGACATGTATAACTCATTTTATCAATTTCACAAGTAGCTAATGTTGCAGCCATAGTTCTACAAGTAGTCAGAACATATACCCTATCTTCAAAGTGATCCACAGATCAATATAAACACAATTTGACAAAACCCTTCGGTGAAGTTATATATATATGAGTCTATAAAAGATACCAAAAAGAAAAAACTCAATTAGATCTCTAAACAATGAGATATTCATATTTTGGTGACACCCTATCAGACTGTATAGGCAGACAGAGCAATAAAATGGCGTGGAGTATTAGGCTATCATAACGACATCAAATGATGATACACAAAGAATACCAATTGTATTAGACTGGATATAGTTTCCATAGACTCAAGAATCAACCAATTTGGAGCTGTATAACGTGACCTATGATATAAACAACACAGACCAAATTTAGGATATAAGCAGATTGCTTGCAAAAAGATGATGAATCCTAACCTAATCAACCCAAACACTTAAATTACTTACCAAATATCTTCTTTTCTTGATCCAAACTTAAATTAAGGTGTAATTGATCTTGTTTCTGAAGTTAGGTTTAGGGTTTCATTACTTTCTTACTCTTGTTTCTCTCTTTTTGTTTTGGTAAAATGAAGAAATGATAGTTAAGAGGTGATATTTAACTTCTAGTACGGATTTTTCTTACTAATATAGAATTGTTCTCATGGAATCATTTTTCAAAGATAATATCTCCTTATAGTCATTGAAATTTAATTAAAGTCTAACTTGGAAAATTTAGTTTATTTTGTTTCATAATAACCAAATAACCCTAGTTAACCGACGTACTTTCTTCCAATTTAGTTTGAACATATTTGTTTATTGTTATACTACCTATTATTCATTTTGAATAGTTATAGCGTTAATCAAACCCCCTTATTCCATTTAATTATATATAAATCATATGTTTAAATGCTCACATAAATGCTTATGAATGACACTTACTCTTAATCGTCAAAATGAATGAAATGCATGAGCATAACTATATGATATTCAAATGTTTGACACTGGTTTGATAATGATTTGTACAACTAAGGATGGTATTCAAGAGTCAATTCTAGTACTGTTTACAGATTAGGAATTTAATGTTCGTGTAACAAAATCAGACTTGCCTATAGTACTGGAGGAATGGCATGGTCTGGATTCTGAGTCTTCTGATGATTCATCCAGTCAAGGGTCATTCTCAAATCAGGATAAACCGATGGATAAAGTATTAATGGATTTTTTGGAAACTAGGGGTCTTACAAAGGTTTCTTCTCTTGCGTATGTTCAAAATGCATTCGGAAATGATCAATCTGAGAAGCAGTCAGCTTATTCGGCTAATGAGGAAGGTCTGCATGTTTCATGTCTGTCAGCAGGGTGTACTCTAGCAGGTTTTATGGGGTCTATTGAGTAGAGATATAAACATAAATGTATTGACAAGAAAGGGAATTTTTGCTCAGCTCTTACTCTTCCAGAAAGCTTTGGATCTTCCTTTTCGAATGCCACTATTTAGCATAAGAGCAAAATTAATTTTTCAGCTGCAAACAAGGCTTCAGAAGCACAAAAGACGTGGATTGCTGGTCTAAGACTTGGATTATTTTCAGAGGAAAATGAAGCTGCTATCATAGATTTGTTGTCGCATAGAATTCTGCAGGACTTTTTGAAGTCTGTTTGAATCAGATATTTGCCAGTTTTTTAAATATTGTTTTGTTGAGTTGTTTTAATATCATCTTGTGGTACTGTTGAGGAGGCCTTTCTTACTCTAGAAAACAAAGATTTGTTCGTTCTTTAGTCCAAAAGAATCATATTTCTATTCTTGGTTTGATAAAAAAAAATTGATGAATTTGGTATCAGGAGGTTATGGCCTAATACAGATTTTGACTTTGGATTTTCTTCTTCTCAAGGGGCTTTTGGGGGTTTAGTTTTAATATGGAAGAAACTTTTGACCTCTCCTTCTAAACTGATTACTAATCAAGGTTTATTAGTATGGATCTTTCCTGATCCTCTTCTAATATGAGACTGATTTTGGTATATGCGTGTAATTGCCCGAGGGATCGTTCCATTTTTTGGCAAGATATTCTTAGTGAATTGGCAACAGATAAGCTTTGTATTTTTCTAGGAGATTTCAATGAAATCTTGGATCCTACTAAGAGGCTTAACTGTACAGGTTTCTATAATTCGATGAAGGACTTCTTTGAGTTTATTAATTCATCATCTTTGCTAGAAGTGCCTTTAGAAGGTGGTATTTTTACTTGGTATAATAGATTATCGAGGTCTAAAATAGACAGATGCTTTATCTCCCCAAGTTCTTTTTCCTTTTGGCCTAAGCATTCTTTTAAGGCGTTACCTAGATCATACTCGGATCATGTTCCACTCTTATTTTGCTCTGAAGTTATTGCGGATTGGGGTCCTAAACCTTTTAAGTCTATCAATGCATGGTGGAATCATTCAGACTTCTTATTTCTTATTGATATTTCTTGGGCTATAGTCTCTGAAGATGGTTCTTGGAATTTAGTTACAAAGCTAAAGGAGCTCAGATCTGTCATCAAAATTTGGAATAAATCGCATTTTGGTGATCTGATTTTGAAGATGATTTATGTTCAACAGTCTATATCCGAGTTGGATTGTTTAGCTGATTCTCGTACTCTTGAGGAAGCGAAAATTGATCAGCTTTCTTCTCTTCAGGCTGACTTTGAAACAGTTTCTAAACAACTAGATTCTTTATGGCTTTAAAAATCGAGATTGAATTGGAATCAATTTGGCGAGAAGAAAACCAAATATTTTCATTCGATTCCTGTAATCGATCTCGAATTAATATCATTACTAAGATATCGGTGGATAACATGTTTTACTCGGATCAGACTGATATTATATCTCAGGTTCACTCTTATTATATGAATCTTTTTAAGGAGAAGCTGCAGTTCCCGCCATTCTCTCTTTCAAATTTTCCCATCAAAAGCCGTTTGGATGTTTAGGTTGATTTACTCACAGTTCCTTTTTCGGAGACTGAAATCTTCAATGCTTTGTCTAAATTCGATGATAACAGGTCTCCTGGCCTAGATGGTTCTAATTTTTTCTTCTGTAAAAAAGCATGGAAGATATTAAAAGGTGACATTACGGATTTGTTTGCTAAATTTTATAACTCAAGTAACTTCCCAGTCGGTCCTGGTTCATTCTCGCAGATAGAGGGTTCTTATGATTAAACTGTATTTTAAGAAAGCGTTTGATTCAGTTTCGTGGAACTTTATTATTTTTATGCTTAAAAGAATGAATTTCGATTGTTCTTGGATTCACTGAATTTCTTCACTTTTTAAATCATCACAGTTAGTTGTGTTGATTAACAACAGCTTACCTGTGAAAACTTTTCTAAAGAAAAAGGCATCCGCTAAGGAGATCCAATTTCGCCTCTGATGTTTGTGTTAATTGTAGAAGGCTTGCGTGCTATCTTTGATAAGGCTATCTCTAAAGATTTGTTGGATGGGATTCATATTTATGGATAGGTTAATCCGGTTTCTCTATTTCAATTTGGTGATGATACTTTAGTGTTCATTCCTTATGATTTTGAAAAACATAGGATTTGCGTCGAATTTTGATTTGTTTTGAATTGATTTCTGGCTTCCAAATAAACTTTCAAAAGTCTTCTATCATCGGTATTAACTTGGATGATTATTCTATGAGTTTAGCTGCTGAGATTTTATCTTGTAAAATAGAGGACTTTCCGATTACGTACTTGGGACTGCCTTTGTCTTTAAAGAAGTTGAATGTGAAATATTGAGATTCGATTGTAATAACCTGAATTTTAGGTATTACGTAGAAGTGCCACGAGGTTAAATCGTATGGACTAAGGTCAAGAATATCGAATTAAGATTGGGCAGTACGGACTTAGACTAAAGAGGGTCTATTGAACTCATCGTAAAATAATAATTTCAGCGAGAAGTTATTATTTGACGAATTGGATTTTAGGGGGATTAAAAAGAAAGGAAATAAAATAAATAAATTGGAAAGCCCAAACTAATAATATTCACACCAACGTCCGTGAAATATTATTAATAAATGATCGCCAAAGTTCCGTAAATAAACGAAATCATTTTAAAGGTAAGTTTGACGATTAAGTATGAATAAGGGTTAAAGTGCAATTTGGCCATTTGAGCTAAAATTGGAATTTTAGCCAATAATAATCCAAAGAAAAGATTATTATAATTGAAAATAATTAAGAATGAATCGGAAAAGGAATTCCGATATTATTTGAAAAGTTTAGCACGACGGTTAGTCAAAAGTTTGAGTTAAAGTGCAAATTAGCCACTTTGAGTTAAAGTGAGTCTTTTGCCAACCGCTTGAATTATAAGGAAATAAGTCATTCCTTTCCTTAAGATAGCCAAAAGACTTCTTCTCCTTCATTCTTAAGAAGCCACGGCCGAACCTTACTCTTTTGGTGCAAAACTCATGCTGCTTTTCCAAATCTCTTAATTCTTGATGCAAATTGATCCTAGACCTAAGGTAATAATGCTAAGGTAAGAAATTTAAGGTTTCCATGGATCAAATTGAATAATTAATGATTGAAAATTCTAGGGTTTGAGTATACTTTGGGGGTTTTGTTTCCTTGTTTGTATAAGATATTCATGATCTCTAATGGAGATGTTGTGATGGTAAATTGGATGCTAACTCTTTCGGCAATGGCGTTTATGAAGGGTAAATAATTTTCTGAAATTATTGAACTTTGATTGAGTACATTGGATGGTGAATTGAGCTTATGTGTTCGGCATGGTTAAGAAAATTATGGTGTTTAGTCTTTGATGATTGTTGTTAGTAGCTATGGAAATTGTCCTCGGGTTATTCCGTTTTCTTACGTTTATTTTTATTGGCAGTGGTCTTTTCTTGCCAATAGAAAATTCAAAGAACTTTGGATATTGATTTTGTTCTTTCTTCTTGTGCCTATGTTGTTAGAAATTTGGATTTGATTTGTAATCAAACTTGATTATTTTGTTTTGTTTGCCTCCACTGCTTGTGGTGAGCTAATTTATTGATCATTTTTATGAAAAAAATAAATAAAAATTCTTCATCAGTTTAATTTCAAACTTTATAAAGCAAGATATTTTAAAGGCTTAATTAAAAAAAATCTCATCTTTTTGATTTTTTTCGTTTATGACCCAAACTTTCAAAATCTTTAATTTCAGCCCATTTTTTATTTCAGTTTCAAGTACAGCTAATATCTCAAAATAAAAGTGATTTTTTTTAATTTGTCGTTCATATTGCTTCATAATATTATAATTTATCATTTTACCATAACAAATTCCAAACATGAAGTAATATGAAGCACATATTGAATTTTGTTTCAACTCAAATTTGAACAATTGACTATAATTGAAACTGAAAAATGAGAAATGAGCTAAAATAAAAAAATCCCATCTTTTCGATTTTATTCGTTTATGACCCAAACTTTCAAAATCTTCAATTTCAGCCCTTTTTTTTGTTTTCAGTTTCAAGTACAGCTAATTTCTCAAATAAAAGTGATTTTTTTAAAAATTTGTCGTTCATATTGCTTCATAATATTATAATTTATCATTTTACCATCAAAAATTACAAACATGAATTAATATGAAACGTATATTGAATTTTGTTTCAACTCAAATTTGAGCAATTAGCTACAATTGAAACTGAAAAATGAGAAATGAGTTAAAATTTGTCGATTTTAAAAATTTGGGCTATAAACGAAAAAAAAATCAAAAGTTCAGGTATTTTTTTACTATTAGGACCATTTTAAAAACATAGGTACATTCAAAATGAAATCATTAAAGCAAATTTTGTAGATAACGTCGTCCGAATGAAATCTTCTGAACAAATCTTTAATCACGCGCTTTCCAAATCTCCCAAGTAATAACAATCATAAGTAACTGCAGAAAACCAAAAAATTTACCCTTTCAAATGACATAAATCCAATGTTGAAAAAAAATTATTAAAGCAATTTGGGACAATCCAAAGAATTAAATTTCAAACCAAACTAGCATAAACACAATGTAAAAGCAGGTGTAATTGCGTTTCCACCATACCACTGATACCACACTCCCAAATCCAAATGAACAATTCGTCTTTTAGAAAGGAACAAAAGAGTTGATACCCGATGATGGAGCTAAGTCATAAGAAAAATTTCATACAAGGTGTAGTTGTTGATTTCCAAATTCTGCCAAGATTGATGAATTTTATATTAGCCCGATTTGTTGCAAAATAACCAGTCGAATAATAGTCCTAGGATGCCAAACATAAAAAAACGCGTTGTGGTCAAAAAAATAGAAGGATGTAAAGGCAAATAGAGAATATTTTGTTAATAAAAGGAAGAGACGTTTGAAAATTAAAAATAAAAAGTCTACTTAAAACGGTGTCATATTTGATCGTTATATGCTGGTCTTTTATGGCCAAATATACAGATTAGACCATCTCATTTGGTTCGGTTTTAAATTTGGACCTTAATGAACTTTTTTTCGATAGAGTTACTTAACGTTATAAAAAAGTTAAAATCGGACTCTCCGAACCTAAATTGTCACATGTCCATTAGTGACTCGTAAACTCAGTGTTGACATATTAGGTTTGATGGTTCATATTGGCTAATCACTAACAGACATGTGGCATTTTATACTTGGAGGGTCTGATGTGAATTGTTTTTAATGCATTAAATACCTCCAAAGAAAAAAACTTCATTACGGATCAAATTCAAAACCGAAACAAAAGTGAGGGTCCAATATGTATATTTAGCCTCTTTTTATGGGCTAAGGTTAACCGACATAGGATAGTATATCGAGTTAAATACCACACTCCTGGATCCAAATGCACAATTCGTCTTTTAGAAAGGAACGAAAGAGTTGAAACCCGATTATGGAGCTAAGTCATAAGAAAATTTCATACAGGTGTAGTTGTTGATTTTTAAATTCGGCCAAAATTGATGAATTTTTTACTAGCCCGAGTTGCTGCAAAATAACAGTCGAATAGCAGTTGCAGGATGCCAAACATCGAAAAAACGCGTTGTGGTCAAAAAAAATAGAAGAAATTTAAGGCAAATAGAGAATATTTTGTTAATAAAAGGAAGAGACATTTGAAAAATAAAAATAAAAATTCTACTTAAAACAGTGTCATATTTTAGGATTTATTTTGTGTGGTTGTTATTCGTTTCGTAATTTTTGACAACACTATATTTTCATTTGTAAATATGCACCTCTCTTTTGTTATAACCACAAGAGAATAATTAAAATTCAATTTAGAATTGAAATTATCCCTATGTTAGCGATACTTATCAACATATTCATCCGTAATTTTATATATTACTATAGATATATTAGTAATTTATTAAATTTAGTATCAAGTAATAATTTTAAAGTCCTACAGCACTAAAAGACATTAAGCATGAAAAAGGTAGTCGCAAGAAACTAACTTACACACGCTATATAGGTAATTGATAGGCTATGCATATATGTTATTTGTTGCTAGTGCTCTTGTAGCACAGTGGTAATAGCCACAAATATTTTGGTAAGAAGTCTTGTGTTCGAGTCTCACCCTTCTCCTCCCTAATTATCAGGGAAAAAAATATATGTAATATGTTGATAAGTATTTATATATAGCTCTATAGTCGTATATGTAAAATTAGTTTAATAGATTAAATTTTCTGATATCTTGTTCAAACCAAACTCATTATTTATTTCAATTGTATAATCTTCCATCATTATAATTCGGATTACGGATTAACACATGTATCCCTTATTCAAATCAAATTCTAATGCTACTCAATATTTAACAATTAAAAAAAATTTATAATTTGTAATGATAAAAAAACCTTTGATTAAAGTTATCAATTAGTAATAAATTTAAAAGGATATTTTGGTATGTTTGCCTGTCTACCCCACTCCACCTCCCCCCTCCCCCACCACCACCACCACCACCACCACCACCACCACTACTCATGCTTTTATATATAGTATAGATATAGATATAAAGCATAGGCTATTTCTAGACTTTGGAGATAGATACTGCAAAATCATTTGCTAAAAATAGTTTGACATTAATTATTAAAAGTGATTGAAAAGTCATAGTTGGAGATGTGAAATAAAATTACAATAACCAAATTCCTTATAAATGTATGTTACATACTTGATTTCTTAACCTCTATTTATTATATTCAACTTGAATTTTCAGAAACATTTCCATGATAGAAATTTGTGTACTTGATAGATATATTTGATCGTTATATGCAGATCTTTTTATGGCCAAATATAAAAATTAGATCCTCTCGTTTGATTCGGTTTTAAATTTGGACCTTAATAAACTTTTTTTTCAATAACATTATAAAAAAATTCACATCGGACTCTCCAAACCTAAAATGTCACATGTTCGTCGGTGACTGGTCAACTCAGTGATGACATATTAGGTTTTGATGGTTCACATTGGCCAATCACTAACAGACATGTGGCATTTTATATTTAGAGGGTGCGATGTGAATTGTTTTTAACGCATTAAATACCTCCAACGAAAAAAAAACTTCATTACGGATCAAATTCAAAACCGAACCAAACGTGAGGAACCTATACGTATATTTAGCCTCTGTTTATGGACTAAGGTTAACCGACATAGGATATTATATCGAGTTAAATATCGATTTTTTCTTCACCTCGGAGCTCATTGTTAATTTGTTTCGACATTCAACATTAACATTGTATAATTAACCTCCTTGGTATGTTACTTTGTATGTAAGCTTAGGGGGCTAATTGATCAAACATAACAATTTGTAGGGGTCATTTATAATAAAGTTAATTTTAAAACTAACTAATCAAATTTACGGGAAAAATTGATACTTAAATCGTCACAAAATATGTGATGCATCTTTAATATAATAACTTTTATAAATAAAAATGTGATTTATGTAATATATATGTTAAAACTACGTATATCTGCTCATATACAAATATTAAACTCTCTAAGTCGCTGGATGTATCGCGAATTATAGAAATAATATGTATTTTAAGTTCATTAAAAAAAGGATAGTGAGTTATACATTGTATCACAAAGAGGGTCATTATATGTCGTCAGAATTTCCAAGTACGCAACGTTTTCGCATATATGACTTGCCAGAATCACAAAAAGGGGTATAACTCAATATCCTTTTATTTGCAAAAGGTATAATTGAATACCCTTATTGTAATTCATGATACATGCATGTTGCATCTTTTTTTAACAAAAGTGAACTCGATACTCTTTCTGTAGTTTACGATAAACTGAGTGACCTAAGAAGTTTCAGATACACTAAATATATATATATATATATATATATATATATATATATATATATATATATATATATATATATATATATATATATATATATATATATATATATATATATATATATATATATATATATATATACTAAATATACGAGCATAAGGCACAATATACTTGCACGGATAACATAGAAGTGAAACATTTATGATATTATGATGCCAACATGTTAAATGCCATTGACGGCTTATTTAGTAGATATTACAGAGTTTGGATATTGAAAGCATAAGGTGGTTGGTGAGTGCTCCTCTAGCATTTGAAGTAACAGAAGCATGCAAATCCTGGGAATTGTGCATGGCAAGCTCCGCTTAAAGCGCCCTCTCTACTCTTGCACTGACGATTACAGCTATTTGAGCTTCCACAAAACCCTGTCCATGTTTTGCTTCGCCTTTCGCAAACTTCTGCTTTTGTGCCTTGCATCTCTGCAGTTTAATAAACACACCATAAGAATAAATCATAAAATTTGAACACATATGCGAACAAGAACAACATGATGCATACCCGTGGATACAATCAGAAACAAGAAGATAAAGAGGTATAATAGGATGGAATTTTGTAGCTTAGCCATTTCCTTTCCCTTGTTGTATTTGGTGCCGCAAGCTATCGAATTTATAGAAGAAAATATATAATTTTTTAGTTCTAGAATACAATATACTCAACCCCTGAGATTTGACATATTATACCAGTTAGACTCCGACATTTAAAATTTATGCTTAAATTTTTGCAATATTACACACTTTACCACCATTTAGATTATTTAAGATGTTTAATTCTTTCAATTTGATAAAATAAAAAATAAGAAAAATCGAAATAATATTTTTCAAATTTTTCTTATAATTAGTATGTCTTGTTCTGATCTATTTTTACTGTAAATTAATATAAATATAAATAGTAATAAGTATTCATTAATTTATCTTAGTGTACTTTAATAAACAAGATAACAAATATAAATTTGACATATTTTATAATTAAAATTTAATTTTTTTTATTTTTATATTATTCGTAATAGAACTTTCTTTGAATGTCATGGTCTAACTAGAACAATAACTCAAATCTCATAGGGTTGAAGATAATTACCTCAATTCTTTATGAACTAAACATTACATTAACAAAACAAATATTTAATAAATATATAAACATGTAAATATCATAAATTTTATTTTAGAATTACTTGAAAAATTATTATTATTCAAAAATGAATAAATTTTTCAATAGCTTTTCGACCTTTTCTCTAAGATATATATGTCTTATAAGTATAAGAACTTTTTTTAAAAAAAATGGACATGACTAAATGAGAATGTAGGAATGGAGTAACCTGAGGCTTTATTTGAAGCAACATATACATTATTAAAAGGTTGCTTCAATCTCTTAGTTGCTGACTATTTCTAATATAGTAATGTGTAGGAATGATAATATATTAATATTTTATTCAACTGATAACTTTTAGTACATGCTTTGATAAAAATAAAAGAAGAAGAAGATAAGATATAATATATTGACAAGAGTAAGAAATTTAATTATTTAAAGATAAAAAATTGTGTATTTGCAATTATTCCACAGCAATTGTAGTCAAAAAATATTAAATTCGTGGATTTGCTGCCTTTTCAATGTAACAAAAGGCCGTTCAATATACCTATTAAACAATGACTTCTCTAATTGCTTGACTTTGATTAAAGAAACAAGGTTACTCTGTTGATAGTCTCTTGCAAATTTGTATCCCTTTAGTAACTCGTTTGAGAAATATTATTTCGGGACTCAATATTGAAAGTAATTGGCTGACGATAACTTGGTTAAGCAACATTCTCTCGAGGCCTCGCCTAATAGATCATAATGAATAATCAAGGACGGATTTAAGGTAGGGCCAGGAAGGGCCTGGGCCCTACCTCAATTCTTTTTTTAACATTAATAATACATTGAATTGTCCATCTGTTTCAAATTCGGATTTGTTATAAAATGACATTATGTACTCTTATTTGCTAAAGTGCTATTGCATTTTTTGAAACTTTATTATAATTTAAAATTAAATAAAGTCATCTATTTTAAATTTATATATTGAAAGTAATTGGCTGACGATATTATTTCGGGACTAAATATTATTTCGGGACTTCCGTTATTTTTTATCTCCTTTCCATTCACCAATTTAGGCATTCTATTTTTTTGGATTATTGAAGGTAAAACTATTTTGTGTTTTATAGTTCCTAATAGTTGTGTTTTTAGATGTATAACGTTTTTGAATGATTTAAAAATTGTTGAACATTTTGTTACAATTGTAAGTATAATTATAGAAAAAAATTTTTGTTATAATATTTGGTTCCAAATTTATGGTATAATTAAAATATTACATAATAATTATCATGTTTATTACGACCATATTTGTAGTCACAATAACTAGAAATTCAAATATTAAATTATTTTTTGTGACCGTATTCCGGTAACAAATAGTGTAATATACTGTTGAAATTAATTTGAATAAGATATTAATTTTAAATATAGAGACCAGATTTTGGTCACTAATACTAAAACAAAACGTTCGCTATTAGTAAAAGTTAACGTTATATATAAATAATAATGAAGGGAAGTCGGTCACAAATATAAATAGTTTTGGTCGCAAAAAAATTTATTAACGACCGGAAAAGTTCTTGTCCCTAAAATGTTTTTGCGACCAACACCAATTCTGGTCCCTAATTACTATTAGGGTCGAGGCTTATAGCGTCCGTTGGCGACCGGAATATTTCAGTCGCTAAAAATTAATAGAGACCGAATTGTTGTTTTAAAGGAACGGTTTTCCGCTCGCTATTGAGCTGTTTCCTTGTAGTGTTTGTTTGAAAATTAACAATAAAAGTACCACTTTAAACGGTGTCGTATTTACGATTTTTTTGGTGTGTTTATTAGAAGCTTCGTTACTTTTGACATCACTATTTAGCCATTTCAAAATATGATGCCTCTCTTTTGCTATAAGCACGTGAGGAAAAACTAAATTTGGATTTAGATTTGAAATTATCTTTATGTTTATATATCTAAACTTTGGAGAAAGATATTGCAAAATCATTTGCTAAAAATAGCTTGACATTATTGATTAGAGCTGATTGAAAAGTCATAATTGGAGATGTGAAACAAAATTCCTTATAAATGTGTAGACAATTAGTACAACCAAAAAGCAGCGGATGAAAAAAGTCTCAAATAAATGAAATAAATCTAATCTCGAATACCAAAAGTTAGGATGATGAGACTTATAAAATAAAACCATTTTAAAAATGGCGTAAAAAATTTCCGCTTCCTGGAACTGTTTCCCAGGTTAAAGTAATGGCCTATTTCCGCTTCCTGGAACTGTTTCCCGCCAATCCAAAGCATCCTTCTCAAACAATGACACTGCATATTTCAGCTTCTGCTGAGGAGTGAATTTAATTATGTCAAAAACCCTCTCTGTATTTCTCAACCATTCTTCAGCTTCTGCAGGATCTGTAGTACCTCCAAATGTCTTTGCCCCTTGTTTTCTAACTCTCTCATAGTTTTTGTCAATTTCTGGTTCCTGTGCTCGATGGTAGGGAGGTGCTGCTATTCTTTGCAACATTTCAATAAACTGTCGCAGCAAATGATTTTCATCTTGCGGTGGAGCATTATCCTCAGACTGTTCCTGTTCATTAAAAGATGCATTTCCAGGACCATGCACAGACTCTACAGACATTTATGGGCCAATGGGATCATCTCCATGCTCATCCATCCTACAGAATATCTACTACATCAATTAGATGTATATCATGTTATGCATGTTATGTATGTTATGCCAATATGCATCACAACTCTACGCCCTAGGGAATCTAATCCCCGCTCTGGTACCACTTAATGTGACACCCTCAAATTAAAACATTTTATATACTCAAACATTTATAACAAACATCACAAAATCCATTTAATATATGTTATGTTTTGACACAAAAGGTTTAACTTATCGCATAACTGTAACATTCAAACTATCTCACATCAAACACTTATACATAAGATTATATAAAAACTCTTAGTACAAAAATTTTATTATCTATCTTATACACATAAACACTTCAAAATATGCACGTGCAATGAACTCTCCATTGGCCCACCTGAAACCTCTATCAAATGCAAATGTCGACTCAATGCAACTCTTTGTATCCTGAAAAAAAAATAACGCAGAGGGGTGAGCCTGCAACTCAATAAGCAAATAGATATATGCATACTAAATATACACATTTATAAGCATTTCAAGTACTAATATATAACTCGAGCAATGATCCATTCAACATAAACAATAACCATAACAAATGTAGTAGTCCAATGTTCAATTCAAAGCAAATATATTCTCACATTTCCAATCAACATCAAGCTTACAGAAGGATATTCAATCATGCGCATAATTATCATGCTGGCTCAAATCGCCATATAGGCAACCAACATACGTTATTGGCGCAAATCGCCCTTTTAGGCAACCAATAACTTAATCTCACATCGTTGGCCCGAATCGCCATTTTAGGCAACCAACGACTATTCTCAATTCTCATTGAATATCCAAACATAAGCATGACATGATTCTCAAAACCAAAACATAACTCACACCAATAATTCAACCATAATTCGCAAGCGCATATACGTCTCAAATCAATACACACTTGCAATTGCAAACAAACGTATATACCAAGTATAACACCATCTATTCACTTACTCAATTCACCGAGTCTCAAACCCGTGAAGTTTCAGGCTTGTCCGTCATATTATCTT
Source organism: Mercurialis annua (assembly GCF_937616625.2). Lineage (NCBI taxonomy): Eukaryota > Viridiplantae > Streptophyta > Magnoliopsida > Malpighiales > Euphorbiaceae > Mercurialis > Mercurialis annua. The sequence goes on along the minus strand of NC_065570.1, from coordinate 46,186,086 downwards.
CTGGTATATAAGTACCTATTCACATATATGATCTCAATTAATTCACAAAGTAAAACTATTTTGATAATTTACATAAAGAAATAAACTAGTAACCATAACCCCTTTTTCTAGGCAGATTATGTGCAATGACTTCAAATAGGTACTACTCCTAACTCAAACATCATTTCTATAAAATATTGATATGAGTCCTGTACATTTGGGTCTAGTTTCATTTCCAATTGGAAGCACATCAATTGGATTAGCATAAATCAGATTATGCATATTACAATACCATTAGGTTAAACTGTCTAGACAGATTGTACAATTAAATGTTCCTTCATTATTCACCATCCAAATGACAGAATTAGTCTTTTGTAAAAACTAAAAAGTTTTAGTTAACATCCTAAAGAATCCATAGAATTAAAAATGGCATCATTCGGACATGTATAACTCATTTTATCAATTTCACAAGTAGCTAATGTTGCAGCCATAGTTCTACAAGTAGTCAGAACATATACCCTATCTTCAAAGTGATCCACAGATCAATATAAACACAATTTGACAAAACCCTTCGGTGAAGTTATATATATATGAGTCTATAAAAGATACCAAAAAGAAAAAACTCAATTAGATCTCTAAACAATGAGATATTCATATTTTGGTGACACCCTATCAGACTGTATAGGCAGACAGAGCAATAAAATGGCGTGGAGTATTAGGCTATCATAACGACATCAAATGATGATACACAAAGAATACCAATTGTATTAGACTGGATATAGTTTCCATAGACTCAAGAATCAACCAATTTGGAGCTGTATAACGTGACCTATGATATAAACAACACAGACCAAATTTAGGATATAAGCAGATTGCTTGCAAAAAGATGATGAATCCTAACCTAATCAACCCAAACACTTAAATTACTTACCAAATATCTTCTTTTCTTGATCCAAACTTAAATTAAGGTGTAATTGATCTTGTTTCTGAAGTTAGGTTTAGGGTTTCATTACTTTCTTACTCTTGTTTCTCTCTTTTTGTTTTGGTAAAATGAAGAAATGATAGTTAAGAGGTGATATTTAACTTCTAGTACGGATTTTTCTTACTAATATAGAATTGTTCTCATGGAATCATTTTTCAAAGATAATATCTCCTTATAGTCATTGAAATTTAATTAAAGTCTAACTTGGAAAATTTAGTTTATTTTGTTTCATAATAACCAAATAACCCTAGTTAACCGACGTACTTTCTTCCAATTTAGTTTGAACATATTTGTTTATTGTTATACTACCTATTATTCATTTTGAATAGTTATAGCGTTAATCAAACCCCCTTATTCCATTTAATTATATATAAATCATATGTTTAAATGCTCACATAAATGCTTATGAATGACACTTACTCTTAATCGTCAAAATGAATGAAATGCATGAGCATAACTATATGATATTCAAATGTTTGACACTGGTTTGATAATGATTTGTACAACTAAGGATGGTATTCAAGAGTCAATTCTAGTACTGTTTACAGATTAGGAATTTAATGTTCGTGTAACAAAATCAGACTTGCCTATAGTACTGGAGGAATGGCATGGTCTGGATTCTGAGTCTTCTGATGATTCATCCAGTCAAGGGTCATTCTCAAATCAGGATAAACCGATGGATAAAGTATTAATGGATTTTTTGGAAACTAGGGGTCTTACAAAGGTTTCTTCTCTTGCGTATGTTCAAAATGCATTCGGAAATGATCAATCTGAGAAGCAGTCAGCTTATTCGGCTAATGAGGAAGGTCTGCAAGTTTCATGTCTGTCAGCAGGGTGTACTCTAGCAGGTTTTATGGGGTCTATTGAGTAGAGATATAAACATAAATGTATTGACAAGAAAGGGAATTTTTGCTCAGCTCTTACTCTTCCAGAAAGCTCTGGATCTTCCTTTTCGAATGCCACTATTTAGCATAAGAGCAAAATTAATTTTTCAGCTGCAAACAAGGCTTCAGAAGCACAAAAGACGTGGATTGCTGGTCTAAGACTTGGATTATTTTCAGAGGAAAATGAAGCTGCTATCATAGATTTGTTGTCGCATAGAATTCTGCAGGACTTTTTGAAGTCTGTTTGAATCAGATATTTGCCAGTTTTTTAAATATTGTTTTGTTGAGTTGTTTTAATATCATCTTGTGGTACTGTTGAGGAGGCCTTTCTTACTCTAGAAAACAAAGATTTGTTCGTTCTTTAGTCCAAAAGAATCATATTTCTATTCTTGGTTTGATAAAAAAAAATTGATGAATTTGGTATCAGGAGGTTATGGCCTAATACAGATTTTGACTTTGGATTTTCTTCTTCTCAAGGGGCTTTTGGGGGTTTAGTTTTAATATGGAAGAAACTTTTGACCTCTCCTTCTAAACTGATTACTAATCAAGGTTTATTAGTATGGATCTTTCCTGATCCTCTTCTAATATGAGACTGATTTTGGTATATGCGTGTAATTGCCCGAGGGATCGTTCCATTTTTTGGCAAGATATTCTTAGTGAATTGGCAACAGATAAGCTTTGTATTTTTCTAGGAGATTTCAATGAAATCTTGGATCCTACTAAGAGGCTTAACTGTACAGGTTTCTATAATTCGATGAAGGACTTCTTTGAGTTTATTAATTCATCATCTTTGCTAGAAGTGCCTTTAGAAGGTGGTATTTTTACTTGGTATAATAGATTATCGAGGTCTAAAATAGACAGATGCTTTATCTCCCCAAGTTCTTTTTCCTTTTGGCCTAAGCATTCTTTTAAGGCGTTACCTAGATCATACTCGGATCATGTTCCACTCTTATTTTGCTCTGAAGTTATTGCGGATTGGGGTCCTAAACCTTTTAAGTCTATCAATGCATGGTGGAATCATTCAGACTTCTTATTTCTTATTGATATTTCTTGGGCTATAGTCTCTGAAGATGGTTCTTGGAATTTAGTTACAAAGCTAAAGGAGCTCAGATCTGTCATCAAAATTTGGAATAAATCGCATTTTGGTGATCTGAATTTGAAGATGATTTATGTTCAACAGTCTATATCCGAGTTGGATTGTTTAGCTGATTCTCGTACTCTTGAGGAAGCGAAAATTGATCAGCTTTCTTCTCTTCAGGCTGACTTTGAAACAGTTTCTAAACAACTAGATTCTTTATGGCTTTAAAAATCGAGATTGAATTGGAATCAATTTGGCGAGAAGAAAACCAAATATTTTCATTCGATTCCTGTAATCGATCTCGAATTAATATCATTACTAAGATATCGGTGGATAACATGTTTTACTCGGATCAGACTGATATTATATCTCAGGTTCACTCTTATTATATGAATCTTTTTAAGGAGAAGCTGCAGTTCCCGCCATTCTCTCTTTCAAATTTTCCCATCAAAAGCCGTTTGGATGTTTAGGTTGATTTACTCACAGTTCCTTTTTCGGAGACTGAAATCTTCAATGCTTTGTCTAAATTCGATGATAACAGGTCTCCTGGCCTAGATGGTTCTAATTTTTTCTTCTGTAAAAAAGCATGGAAGATATTAAAAGGTGACATTACGGATTTGTTTGCTAAATTTTATAACTCAAGTAACTTCCCAGTCGGTCCTGGTTCATTCTCGCAGATAGAGGGTTCTTATGATTAAACTGTATTTTAAGAAAGCGTTTGATTCAGTTTCGTGGAACTTTATTATTTTTATGCTTAAAAGAATGAATTTCGATTGTTCTTGGATTCACTGAATTTCTTCACTTTTTAAATCATCACAGTTAGTTGTGTTGATTAACAACAGCTTACCTGTGAAAACTTTTCTAAAGAAAAAGGCATCCGCTAAGGAGATCCAATTTCGCCTCTGATGTTTGTGTTAATTGTAGAAGGCTTGCGTGCTATCTTTGATAAGGCTATCTCTAAAGATTTGTTGGATGGGATTCATATTTATGGATAGGTTAATCCGGTTTCTCTATTTCAATTTGGTGATGATACTTTAGTGTTCATTCCTTATGATTTTGAAAAACATAGGATTTGCGTCGAATTTTGATTTGTTTTGAATTGATTTCTGGCTTCCAAATAAACTTTCAAAAGTCTTCTATCATCGGTATTAACTTGGATGATTATTCTATGAGTTTAGCTGCTGAGATTTTATCTTGTAAAATAGAGGACTTTCCGATTACGTCCTTGGGACTGCCTTTGTCTTTAAAGAAGTTGAATGTGAAATATTGAGATTCGATTGTAATAACCTGAATTTTAGGTATTACGTAGAAGTGCCACGAGGTTAAATCGTATGGACTAAGGTCAAGAATATCGAATTAAGATTGGGCAGTACGGACTTAGACTAAAGAGGGTCTATTGAACTCATCGTAAAATAATAATTTCAGCGAGAAGTTATTATTTGACGAATTGGATTTTAGGGGGATTAAAAAGAAAGGAAATAAAATAAATAAATTGGAAAGCCCAAACTAATAATACTCACACCAACGTCCGTGAAATATTATTAATAAATGATCGCCAAAGTTCCGTAAATAAACGAAATCATTTTAAAGGTAAATTTGACGATTAAGTATGAATAAGGGTTAAAGTGCAATTTGGCCATTTGAGCTAAAATTGGAATTTTAGCCAATAATAATCCAAAGAAAAGATTATTATAATTGAAAATAATTAAGAATGAATCGGAAAAGGAATTCCGATATTATTTGAAAAGTTTAGCACGACGGTTAGTCAAAAGTTTGAGTTAAAGTGCAAATTAGCCACTTTGAGTTAAAGTGAGTCTTTTGCCAACCGCTTGAATTATAAGGAAATAAGTCATTCCTTTCCTTAAGATAGCCAAAAGACTTCTTCTCCTTCATTCTTAAGAAGCCACGGCCGAACCTTACTCTTTTGGTGCAAAACTCATGCTGCTTTTCCAAATCTCTTAATTCTTGATGCAAATTGATCCTAGACCTAAGGTAATAATGCTAAGGTAAGAAATTTAAGGTTTCCATGGATCAAATTGAATAATTAATGATTGAAAATTCTAGGGTTTGAGTATACTTTGGGGGTTTTGTTTCCTTGTTTGTATAAGATATTCATGATCTCTAATGGAGATGTTGTGATGGTAAATTGGATGCTAACTCTTTCGGCAATGGCGTTTATGAAGGGTAAATAATTTTCTGAAATTATTGAACTTTGATTGAGTACATTGGATGGCGAATTGAGCTTATGTGTTCGGCATGGTTAAGAAAATTATGGTGTTTAGTCTTTGATGATTGTTGTTAGTAGCTATGGAAATTGTCCTCGGGTTATTCCGTTTTCTTACGTTTATTTTTATTGGCAGTGGTCTTTTCTTGCCAATAGAAAATTCAAAGAACTTTGGATATTGATTTTGTTCTTTCTTCTTGTGCCTATGTTGTTAGAAATTTGGATTTGATTTGTAATCAAACTTGATTATTTTGTTTTGTTTGCCTCCACTGCTTGTGGTGAGCTAATTTATTGATCATTTTTATGAAAAAAATAAATAAAAATTCTTCATCAGTTTAATTTCAAACTTTATAAAGCAAGATATTTTAAAGGCTTAATTAAAAAAAATCTCATCTTTTTGATTTTTTTCGTTTATGACCCAAACTTTCAAAATCTTTAATTTCAGCCCATTTTTTATTTTCAGTTTCAAGTACAGCTAATATCTCAAAATAAAAGTGATTTTTTTTAATTTGTCGTTCATATTGCTTCATAATATTATAATTTATCATTTTACCATAACAAATTCCAAACATGAAGTAATATGAAGCACATATTGAATTTTGTTTCAACTCAAATTTGAACAATTGACTATAATTGAAACTGAAAAATGAGAAATGAGCTAAAATAAAAAAATCCCATCTTTTCGATTTTATTCGTTTATGACCCAAACTTTCAAAATCTTCAATTTCAGCCCTTTTTTTTGTTTTCAGTTTCAAGTACAGCTAATTTCTCAAATAAAAGTGATTTTTTTTAAAATTTGTCGTTCATATTGCTTCATAATATTATAATTTATCATTTTACCATCAAAAATTACAAACATGAATTAATATGAAACGTATATTGAATTTTGTTTCAACTCAAATTTGAGCAATTAGCTACAATTGAAACTGAAAAATGAGAAATGAGTTAAAATTTGTCGATTTTAAAAATTTGGGCTATAAACGAAAAAAAAATCAAAAGTTCAGGTATTTTTTTACTATTAGGACCATTTTAAAAACATAGGTACATTCAAAATGAAATCATTAAAGCAAATTTTGTAGATAACGTCGTCCGAATGAAATCTTCTGAACAAATCTTTAATCACGCGCTTTCCAAATCTCCCAAGTAATAACAATCATAAGTAACTGCAGAAAACCAAAAAATTTACCCTTTCAAATGACATAAATCCAATGTTGAAAAAAAATTATTAAAGCAATTTGGGACAATCCAAAGAATTAAATTTCAAACCAAACTAGCATAAACACAATGTAAAAGCAGGTGTAATTGCGTTTCCACCATACCACTGATACCACACTCCCAAATCCAAATGAACAATTCGTCTTTTAGAAAGGAACAAAAGAGTTGATACCCGATGATGGAGCTAAGTCATAAGAAAAATTTCATACAAGGTGTAGTTGTTGATTTCCAAATTCTGCCAAGATTGATGAATTTTATATTAGCCCGATTTGTTGCAAAATAACCAGTCGAATAATAGTCCTAGGATGCCAAACATAAAAAAACGCGTTGTGGTCAAAAAAATAGAAGGATGTAAAGGCAAATAGAGAATATTTTGTTAATAAAAGGAAGAGACGTTTGAAAATTAAAAATAAAAAGTCTACTTAAAACGGTGTCATATTTGATCGTTATATGCTGGTCTTTTATGGCCAAATATACAGATTAGACCATCTCATTTGGTTCGGTTTTAAATTTGGACCTTAATGAACTTTTTTTCGATAGAGTTACTTAACGTTATAAAAAAGTTAAAATCGGACTCTCCGAACCTAAATTGTCACATGTCCATTAGTGACTCGTAAACTCAGTGTTGACATATTAGGTTTGATGGTTCATATTGGCTAATCACTAACAGACATGTGGCATTTTATACTTGGAGGGTCTGATGTGAATTGTTTTTAATGCATTAAATACCTCCAAAGAAAAAAACTTCATTACGGATCAAATTCAAAACCGAAACAAAAGTGAGGGTCCAATATGTATATTTAGCCTCTTTTTATGGGCTAAGGTTAACCGACATAGGATAGTATATCGAGTTAAATACCACACTCCTGGATCCAAATGCACAATTCGTCTTTTAGAAAGGAACGAAAGAGTTGAAACCCGATTATGGAGCTAAGTCATAAGAAAATTTCATACAGGTGTAGTTGTTGATTTTTAAATTCGGCCAAAATTGATGAATTTTTTACTAGCCCGAGTTGCTGCAAAATAACAGTCGAATAGCAGTTGCAGGATGCCAAACATCGAAAAAACGCGTTGTGGTCAAAAAAAATAGAAGAAATTTAAGGCAAATAGAGAATATTTTGTTAATAAAAGGAAGAGACATTTGAAAAATAAAAATAAAAATTCTACTTAAAACAGTGTCATATTTTAGGATTTATTTTGTGTGGTTGTTATTCGTTTCGTAATTTTTGACAACACTATATTTTCATTTGTAAATATGCACCTCTCTTTTGTTATAACCACAAGAGAATAATTAAAATTCAATTTAGAATTGAAATTATCCCTATGTTAGCGATACTTATCAACATATTCATCCGTAATTTTATATATTACTATAGATATATTAGTAATTTATTAAATTTAGTATCAAGTAATAATTTTAAAGTCCTACAGCACTAAAAGACATTAAGCATGAAAAAGGTAGTCGCAAGAAACTAACTTACACACGCTATATAGGTAATTGATAGGCTATGCATATATGTTATTTGTTGCTAGTGCTCTTGTAGCACAGTGGTAATAGCCACAAATATTTTGGTAAGAAGTCTTGTGTTCGAGTCTCACCCTTCTCCTCCCTAATTATCAGGGAAAAAAATATATGTAATATGTTGATAAGTATTTATATATAGCTCTATAGTCGTATATGTAAAATTAGTTTAATAGATTAAATTTTCTGATATCTTGTTCAAACCAAACTCATTATTTATTTCAATTGTATAATCTTCCATCATTATAATTCGGATTACGGATTAACACATGTATCCCTTATTCAAATCAAATTCTAATGCTACTCAATATTTAACAATTAAAAAAAATTTATAATTTGTAATGATAAAAAAACCTTTGATTAAAGTTATCAATTAGTAATAAATTTAAAAGGATATTTTGGTATGTTTGCCTGTCTACCCCACTCCACCTCCCCCCCTCCCCCACCACCACCACCACCACCACCACCACCACTACTCATGCTTTTATATATAATATAGATATAGATATAAAGCATAGGCTATTTCTAGACTTTGGAGATAGATACTGCAAAATCATTTGCTAAAAATAGTTTGACATTAATTATTAAAAGTGATTGAAAAGTCATAGTTGGAGATGTGAAATAAAATTACAATAACCAAATTCCTTATAAATGTATGTTACATACTTGATTTCTTAACCTCTATTTATTATATTCAACTTGAATTTTCAGAAACATTTCCATGATAGAAATTTGTGTACTTGATAGATATATTTGATCGTTATATGCAGATCTTTTTATGGCCAAATATAAAAATTAGATCCTCTCATTTGATTCGGTTTTAAATTTGGACCTTAATAAACTTTTTTTTCAATAACATTATAAAAAAATTCACATCGGACTCTCCAAACCTAAAATGTCACATGTTCGTCGGTGACTGGTCAACTCAGTGATGACATATTAGGTTTTGATGGTTCACATTGGCCAATCACTAACAGACATGTGGCATTTTATATTTAGAGGGTGCGATGTGAATTGTTTTTAACGCGTTAAATACCTCCAACGAAAAAAAAACTTCATTACGGATCAAATTCAAAACCGAACCAAACGTGAGGAACCTATACGTATATTTAGCCTCTGTTTATGGACTAAGGTTAACCGACATAGGATATTATATCGAGTTAAATATCGATTTTTTCTTCACCTCGGAGCTCATTGTTAATTTGTTTCGACATTCAACATTAACATTGTATAATTAACCTCCTTGGTATGTTACTTTGTATGTAAGCTTAGGGGGCTAATTGATCAAACATAACAATTTGTAGGGGTCATTTATAATAAAGTTAATTTTAAAACTAACTAATCAAATTTACGGGAAAAATTGATACTTAAATCGTCACAAAATATGTGATGCATCTTTAATATAATAACTTTTATAAATAAAAATGTGATTTATGTAATATATATGTTAAAACTACGTATATCTGCTCATATACAAATATTAAACTCTCTAAGTCGCTGGATGTATCGCGAATTATAGAAATAATATGTATTTTAAGTTCATTAAAAAAAGGATAGTGAGTTATACATTGTATCACAAAGAGGGTCATTATATGTCGTCAGAATTTCCAAGTACGCAACGTTTTCGCATATATGACTTGCCAGAATCACAAAAAGGGGTATAACTCAATATCCTTTTATTTGCAAAAGGTATAATTGAATACCCTTATTGTAATTCATGATACATGCATGTTGCATCTTTTTTTAACAAAAGTGAACTCGATACTCTTTCTGTAGTTTACGATAAACTGAGTGACCTAAGAAGTTTCAGATACACTAAATATATATATATATATATATATATATATATATATATATATATATATATATACTAAATATACGAGCATAAGGCACAATATACTTGCACGGATAACATAGAAGTGAAACATTTATGATATTATGATGCCAACATGTTAAATGCCATTGACGGCTTATTTAGTAGATATTACAGAGTTTGGATATTGAAAGCATAAGGTGGTTGGTGAGTGCTCCTCTAGCATTTGAAGTAACAGAAGCATGCAAATCCTGGGAATTGTGCATGGCAAGCTCCGCTTAAAGCGCCCTCTCTACTCTTGCACTGACGATTACAGCTATTTGAGCTTCCACAAAACCCTGTCCATGTTTTGCTTCGCCTTTCGCAAACTTCTGCTTTTGTGCCTTGCATCTCTGCAGTTTAATAAACACACCATAAGAATAAATCATAAAATTTGAACACATATGCGAACAAGAACAACATGATGCATACCCGTGGATACAATCAGAAACAAGAAGATAAAGAGGTATAATAGGATGGAATTTTGTAGCTTAGCCATTTCCTTTCCCTTGTTGTATTTGGTGCCGCAAGCTATCGAATTTATAGAAGAAAATATATAATTTTTTAGTTCTAGAATACAATATACTCAACCCCTGAGATTTGACATATTATACCAGTTAGACTCCGACATTTAAAATTTATGCTTAAATTTTTGCAATATTACACACTTTACCACCATTTAGATTATTTAAGATGTTTAATTCTTTCAATTTGATAAAATAAAAAATAAGAAAAATTGAAATAATATTTTTCAATTTTTTTTTAGGCTTAACCCATCTAGAGGTCCCTGTACTTTACACTTTTTTTTCCGTTGGTCCTTATACTTCATTTTTGTATTATCTGATCCTTCTACTTACCTATTTTCGATTTTCAGGTCCTTTTTGAGTTTTTTCCAGTCCCTCTACTTACAATTGTTTTTTCCTCTAATCCCTATACTTACAATCTTTTTTTCCTCCAGTCACACAAAATGACTGGAAAAAATTCAAAAAGGACCTGAAAAATAAAAATAGGTAAGTAGAGGGATCAGATAATACAAAAATGAAGTATAAGGACCTACAGAAAAAAATGTGTAAAGTACAGGGGCCTCTAGATGGGTTTGGCCTTTTTCTTATAATCAGTATGTCTTGTTCTGATTTATTTTTACTGTAAAATTAATATAAATATAAATAGTAATAAGTATGCATTAATTTATCTTAGTGTACTTTTATAAACAAGATAACAAATATAAATTTGACATATTTTATAATTAAAATTTAACTTTTTTTATTTATATATTATTCGTAATAGAACTTTCTTTGAATGTTATGGTCTAACTAGTACAATAACTTAAATCTCATAGGGTTGAAGATAATTACCTCAATTCTTTATGAACTAAACATTACACAAACAAAACAAATATTTAATAAGTATATAAACATGTAAATATCATAAATTTTATTTTAGAATTACTTGAAAAATTATTATTATTCAAAAATGAATAAATTTTTCAATAGCTTTTCGACTTTTCTCTGAGATATATATGTCATATAAGTATAAGAATTTTTAAAAAAAATGGACAAGACTAAATGAGAATGTAGGAATGAAATAACCTGAGGCTCTATTTGAAGCAACATATACATTATTAAAAGGTTGCTTCAATCTCTTAATTGCTGACTATTTTTAATATAGTAATGCGCAGGAATGATAATATATTAATATTTTATTGAACTGATAACTTATAGTACATGCTTTGATAATAAAAAAGAAGATAAGATATAATATATTGACAAGAGTAAGAAATTTAATTATTTAAAGATAAAAAATTGTATATTTGCAATTATTCCACAGCAATTGTAGTCAAAAATTATTAAACTCGTGGGTTTGCTGCCTTTTCAATGTAACAAAAGGCCGTTCAATATATGTCAGGACCCAATTTCATGGATCGCGATCGGCGCTAGAATATGAGTATGGTCGTAACAAAACCCGTAGCAAGTCTTGCGGAAAACCACCAGTCATATAAACCTGCAGAAAATCCAATGCTCGGGGACAATCGAGACTCCAACTTAAACTAACAATTTAAATATAAGTACTTCCATTAAATAAAAATAAGCAGGGTTAAACAATAATAATGCCAAAGCATAAAATAAAGCCAGTCAGATAAATCTGACTAACAGAATAGAATAATATAGACTTCTAGTTTACTACTGCGGTCTAAGAATAAAGGTAATTTGACAATTTATTAAAAGAAAATAAACCTCCGAGGAATAAAGATTCGGAGATCAGCAGACTCGCTCAAAATAATAAACCCGAAAAATTTAGAAAAACAATGGGGTCAGATACTGAGATGAGTTCGCAATACTATTTACATTTATTAAGTTCAAGACCCTTAAATCAAAATCTTTTATACTAATATAATATGATTATGAAAAACAATATTGAAATGATCTCAGCGTAAGTATGACATAGCATACTGATAAACCTAGAGTGGACGGGAACATATCCTCGTCAAATACCGGCGTAAGCAAGACATTAGTCTGCGATCCCAGAGTACTTACCGGTGCACACAGTACAAGTCTATCGAGCAGCTCGTTTCAATCCAGATCCATAATCCTAAATACAGTTCAAAAGCATTTATAATATTAAAATATGATGTGGTACTTAATAAAGCGGTAAATAGCACTACAAACTCACTACTTGCTTATCCACGTGAAACTTCGGCAAACAGCTAACCCTGGTTCGACTCCGGAGCGCGAATAGTCGAAGAGTCTAAAAATAAATCATACGTTAAAATTGCTCCAACCCCTAACTTTAAGAATACTAGACAACACGTAGGACTAGCACAATTAATAAGCCAGATAGAATCACAGAGAAACACAATTTCAAATAAATTATAATGCCGAAAATAAATCAAGCCTATTGAGTTCATATTAAAAATCCATCCGAAAATATTAATTAATTAATAAATAAATAAAATCCTTTCGTGAAATAGTAGGTTAACCGAGTTTCTTAAAACTACCAAGCTAAACCCACATGTCGGTGACCCAAATCTAAACTGACGCAACTGATATACCAGAATTATAAACCACAGTTTATAATTATAATTTTATAAAATATTAATCTATATCAAAATAGAACTCAATAGCTTGAAACCCAATTAATTAAAATTATCGGCAAAATATCTCGTTTGTCTCAAATAATAAAATGACAAATTAAAGCTAAAAATATAACTTTAATCTGCTAAGCCAAAATCTCAAATTATTAATTAAATAATAATTAATAATAATTATCAAATAAAATATCAAATTTCCTTTAATAACAAAATCACATAAATAATTTAAAAGTTAAATTAAAACTTTATCATATTGCACATAAAGCCAAAGATAAAAGTGTCACCCGAGAATTTATAAAGTTATAATTTATAAATATCCAATTCCATTTAAAATAATGATAATAATAAGAAATTAAATTATAACGAATTCAAATATTATTTTTTAGATTTTTATAATAATATTAGCAAATCGTCAAACTTTCAATTCGAAATTGAGAAACCCCAAGTTAAAACAACAACCACTTAAATAACTTAACAATTATCTTTAAGGACCAATTTGGTAAATAGACAACAACAAGAATCCATTTTCAAAAATAAACAAATCTTATGACCCATTAATACTTTTTCCATCCTCTTCATTTCAAAACAGTAACCCGCCATACTCATTCTTAAACCCATAAACCTTAAAACCAAACAACATGAATTCAAATCTTCTGTAATCAATCCAATGAACAATTAACAACTAAGAACACATAATCAAACCATTAAGATCATCACCTCTAGAATGCCATCGTAAAAACCTAGAAACCGAACAAAAGAAACGATTGATAATAACTTAAAGCCATAAAAAACAATACATATAAACAACAAGAACGACGACGTCAATCACGAGTTAAGGTTTAACGATTAACAACCCATAAACCCAGATACTATACTCGTTAAGAAATCAAATATCAAAAATCATAGCTTAAAACGAAGAATAGGATCGGCAGTAACCATATTAATATTCACAATTTATAACCATCTAAAACGGTGAAACGGGAGCGATTAAAACGAAATAATCTACGTACTGTTTGGAAAATGAAAAGCGTAGAAACATAGAGGAACAAGTCTACTATCACGGGAAACAAACGGAATTGATTTCGATCTCCAAACGGCTGCGAAATAGATCGAAATAGCAAACTGCCGTTTTAGTATCAAAACAGAAAATTCCATAAAAACGGTAAGACGGCGGCAGCCAAAGCGAGAAATATAACGTACCGTTTTACGAAACAAAAGTTGGGATTTGTAGATATGTGAGTCTACTTCGACCAGGACGAATCGGAACTGAAAATAACGATGTAACGGAAGGGTTATTTTCAGCAAAACCTAAGAATAAGGAATAAAAACCTACATATATGATCACTAGACTTTGATTGATGATTAGCTCGATAATTCTCAGCGGTTTTGAGAAAGAAAAACGGCTAAGGTTTGTATGAAGTGTGGTGAAAAGATTTAGGGTTAAAAAGTTACGTATTTATAGGGATTAGTTAGGTTAAATCGTGGGTGAAAACGGGTCCGTGGGAGGTTCACCGCTGGTCTCGAACGAGAACCTTCATTAAACAATGAAGGTCTCGTGTGGTTCAACTTAAATTTGGTTGAACCACGATTCTAAATCAAATTGTAATATTGAACCGAACACCCAAATGAAAGAAAAAAAAACGTAAACGACTCAAAATATTTTCGAAGCTCCTAAATTAAATTTCAAATTTTTTTTACGGGATATTACATTCTCCCCAACTTATTTAAAATTTATCCTCGAATTTAACACAATAAACACATAGCACCAAAAATAACACAAAACATAAGTAAAACTCATAAAAATCAAATAACAATCAATTTTCGTACCTCAAGGAAATAGAAAAGGATAACGACTCCGCATATCCGACTCGGTCTCCCAAGTGCACTTAAAAGAATGGTTCTGCCAAAGAACCTTGACCATCGAAATCTCCTTGCTCCGTAACTTACGAACCTGCGTATCAACAATCTCTACAGGCTGCTCCTTGTAAGATAACTCATGGTCAATTTCAACACTCTGCGGTACTATCACGTGAGAAGGATCAGAAATACACTTCCGCAACATGGAAATGTGAAACACTGGGTGAACCAACGACATATCTGGTGGCAACGCCAACTTGTACGCCACTGTCCCAATACGCTCTATGATCTCATACGGACCAACATATCTCGGTGCTAACTTCCCCTTAACTCCAAAACGCACAACACCTTTCATAGGCGAAACCCGAAGGAACACGAAATCTCCAACCCGAAATTCCATGTATTTCCTCTTCGGATCAGCATAACTCTTATGCCAACTAATAGTTGTCTTCAATCTTTGCTTGATCAATGGTACCTTCTCTGAGGTAATCTAAATAATCTCTGCTCCCGAGAGCTTACGCTCGCCAACCTCCTTCCAACAGATAGGAGATCGACACTTGCGCCCGTACAAAGCCTCATAAGGTGCCATCTCAAAACTAGCATGGTAACTGTTGTTGTAGGAAAACCAATCAAAGGCAAATGAGTATCCCAGCTACCCTGAAAATCCAAAATACACATCCTGAGCATGTTCTCCAAAGTCTGAATAGTCCTCTCAGATTGACCGTCAGTATGAGGATGAAAAGTAGTACTGAAATCCAACCTCGAACCCAAAGATTCATGTATTGCCTTCCAAAACCGAGAGGTGAAGACTGAACCTCTGTCCGAAACTATCGACACAAGTACACCATGGAGACTCACAATCTGATCGATGTACAATTGGGCCAACTTCGAAGCCTGAAAAGTAACCTTGATCGGTAAGAAGTGAGCTGACTTGGTCAAACGGTCAACTATCACCCAAATCGAATCATACCCCTGTCGGGTACGTGGCAAACCAACCACAAAATCCATAGCTATTCGCTCCCATTTCCACTCTGGAATAGGTAGCAGTTGCAGATATCCAAACGGTCTCTGATGTTCTAACTTTACCTGCTGGCAAGTCAAACACTTAAACACAAACTCTGCAGCATCCTTTTTCATTCCGCTCCACCAATACGTACCCTTGAGATCATGATACATCTTGGTAGAACCCGGATGAACACTGTAAGCTGACTTGTGCGCTTCTTCCACAATCTGGTCTCTCAAACCATCTGAATCCGGAACACACAGTCGAGAACCGTACCTGAGAACTCCATCCGCCAGAACAAACTCAGAATTCCCATCCAAATAGATCTCATCCATAATCTGTTTCCATTGTGGATCCTCAGCTTGTGAAGCTTTGATCCTATCAATCAAAACCGGTTGCACCTGCAACTGTGCTAACAAACAACCTCTCTACGAAACTGGAGATCCTTATCCCGAAACTAACAAACTATGCCACTCACGAACCATGGGTCTCCGCCCAACCTCAGAAATATGGGCGAAACTGCCCGAAGACTTGCGACTCAACGCATCGGCTGTCATTTTACCCTTACCCAGGTGATACTGAATAGAACAATCATAGTCTTTCAGTAACTCTAAACATCTCCGCTGCCTCAGATTCAACTCACGCTGATCAAAAATGTACTTCAGACTCTTATGATCAGTGAAAATCTCGCAAGTCGCACCGTACAAATAGTGCCTCCAAATCTTGAGAGCAAAAACCACAGCTGCTAACTCCAGATCATAAGTAGGATAATTCACCTCATGCTTCTTCAGCTGACGAGAAGCATAGGCAATCACCTTACCATGTGGCATCAGAACGCAACCCAAACCGATACGAGAAGCATCACAATACACAGTGAATCCCTCAATGCCAGATGGCAAAGCTAGCTAACACAGGAGCTGTAGTCAAAATCTCTTTGAGCTTCTCAAAGCTCACCTCGCACTTGTCAGTCCACTCAAACTTAACACCCTTCTGTGTCAGTTTAGTCAACGGTGCTGATATTCTGGAGAAATCCTGCACGAACCGACGATAATAGCCAGCTAACCCCAGAAAACTTCTGATCTCGGTAACTGACCACGGCCTCTGCCAATCCATAACCGCCTCAATCTTCGTCGGATCAACCTTGATCCCATCCTTTGACACCACGTGTCCTAAGAAAGTAACTTGATCCAGCCAGAATTCCCACTTCGAGATCTTAGCATACAGCTGATGCTCACGCAAAGTCTGCAGTATCGTTCTCAAGTGGGAAGCATGCTCCTCCTCACTCCGAGAGTAAATCAGTATGTCATCAATAAACACAATAACGAACTGATCCAGAAACGGCTTGAATACCCGATTCATCATATCCATAAACGTTGCTGGTGCGTTAATTTACCCAAAAGACATGACCAGAAACTCAAAATGACCATAACGTGTTCTGAAAGCAGTCTTAGGCACATCGACGTCTCAAATCTGAAGTTGATGATACCCAGATCTCAAGTCAATCTTCGAAAAGCACTTAGCACCCTCCAACTGGTCAAACAAATCATCAATACGAGGAAGAGGATACATGTTCTTGATAGTAACCTTGTTCAGTTGTCTGTAGTCAATACACAGCCGAAAAGACCCATCCTTCTTCTTGACAAACAACACAGGAGCACCCTATGGAGAAGTACTCGGTCTAATAAAACCATTGTCCAGCAATTCCTATAACTGTTCCTTCAACTCTTTCAGCTATGCGGGAGCCATCCGATACGGTGGTATCGAAATAGGAGCTGTTCCAGGAGCAACATCGATACAGAACTCAATGTCACGATCAGGTGGTAATCCAGGCAACTCCTCTGGAAACACATCAGTGAACTCATTCACTATCGAAACACTATGCACACCACCACTGTCAGCCTCTAAATCACGAACCACCGCTAAGAAACCCTGGCAACCCTTGCCCATCATACGCTTGGCCTTGATCGCCGAAATTAGATTCTTAGGTGCTTCCGCCTTCTCCCCTTGGAAAGAAAAAGGCATATCGCCAGGAATCCCAAACACAACCGACTTCCCTCGACAGTCGATAGAAGCAAAATGACGTGAAAGCCAATCCATCCCCAAGATGACATCAAAAGATAACACGTCAAGCATAATCAAATCAGCCCTAAGATCTCTACTGTAATACCCCGGAAAATTTTCAAATTTTTGTTGCGAGTCCCGGTAACATTTTAGTAGTTTACGTAATTTAAACTTGTTTTGTGATTGGATTCTAAAATGGGTTAATTCTAGTCCGGGTTTCGAAAAGGGTTAATTAAAGTCCGGATTTCGAAAATATATATAAAAAAAAGTTTCGGGTTGTGTTTCGGTCCAACCAGAATTGGTTGGACCAAGTCTCGTTGAACCGAGACCTAGTCTCGTACGAGAATGCGGGTCTCGTACGAGACCTGCGTTTTTGATGCAGGTCTCGTTCGATAACCACAGGTCTCGTACGAGACCTGTTCATTTTAGCAGGTCTCGTTCGAGACCTGCTATATGTTAAGTGAGGGGGGCAGTTTTGCCCCCGGATTTCTCTTGATTCTTCAAGTATTTAAACACGTTTCCTAAACCTAAATTCTTCACCACACATCAGACAAACCTTAGCCGCTTTCCTCATTCAATTTTGCTGAAAACTCTTCTTCTAATCAGCAATCAAAATCGGGTGTTCATTGGTAAACTTTTCAACTTATATTTCAGTTTTGAGTAAAAATCAACCTCTCTGTAATTCGATTTGTTCCTCATCGTTATGGCGTTATTTTCAGTTCCGATTCGTCCCAGTCGAAGAAGACTCACGTATCTACAAATCCCAATCTTCGTTTTGTAAAACGGTACGTTATATTTCTCGTATCAATCGCCGCCGTTTTGCCGTTTTCAAGAAAATTCTGTTTTGATATTAAATCGACCTCTTGGGATTTCAGTTCGTTTGGCAGCCGTTTGGAGGTCAAAATCAATTCCGTTTGTTTCCCGTGAAAGTAGACTCGCGCATCTACGTTTCTACACCTTTCGTTTGTCAAACGGTACGTAAACGAACTAGTATTAATCGCCGCCGTCTCACCGTACTTAGTTGTTCATGTCTGAGTTTGTTTTGAAAATAGCTACTGCCGAATCCAACTTTTCATCTTTGGACTTTGTTGTGAGATCTTAATGGTATTAATCTATGGGTTATTGGTTCGTTAAGTGTTATATTTCTGTTTTGTGTTTGAGATTTCGATTTAGATGGTTTCTTCGTTGTTCTTGGTTTTCAAGCTTTTGAGAATGGGTTCTCGGTTTCATTCGATTTCATTAGCTTGAATTCATGTGTCTTATTTGAAGTGTTGATATTGAGTATGTGATCTTGGTTAGTTGATGGTTAAGGAATTATGAAGTTGAAGTTTGAGAGTTGTAGTTAAGAATTTCGGTTTCTGCAAGTTAATGTTATGTGGGATTGTTGTGTTGCTTAAATTGGAAAAGATGACTATGTGTCATTAGGTGTTTGGCCATTTTAAATTTGTTTTGACTAAATGGTGACTTTGGTAACTGAAATTTTATGTTTAAATATATTGATTCCTGAACTTAAATTAGCAACTATTTTGTATTGATTTTAATTTTAATTTACGAAATTGGTTTTGACTTATTAATTAGCGATTTAAATAATAATATTATTTATAATTTGAAATTACTTTGAGCTTTAATATTTTTAAATTTAAATTAATATTAAATTTATTATGGATTATATATAATTTTATAATTGATTATATTAAATGAGAATTTGGGGATTTCATTTAATTTTTAATGTTGTTAAAATTAGTTATATTATTTTAAGACCTAAAAAAAAATATTAGTGTTATTTAAAAATTAAATTAAATTAATTATTATTATTTATTATTATTTAATTGTTAAATTGATATTTTTGGCTTAGAATGCCTTTGGAATTAAATTTATATTTTTGCTTTATTTTGTTATTTAATTATTTGAGATAATTGCCGGTAATATTTAATTACTTGGGTTTCAAGCAATTGAGTTCTATTTTGATATTAATTAATATTTTATTTAATATTAATTATAAACTGTGGTTTATAATTCTGGAATATCAGTTGGGTCGGTTTGGACTTGGGTCACCGACATGTGGGTTTACCTTGGTAGTTTTGAAAAACTCGGCTAACCCACTATATGAGGAATTGATTTTATTTATCAATTAAATATTATTTTAATAATATTTCGGACTGGATTTAAGTGCGAACTCAATAGTCTTGAATTAATTACGGCATTACAATTTATTTGAGAATTGTGTTTCTTTGTGATTTATCTGGTTATTTAATTGTGCTAGTCCTACGTGGTGTCTAGTGATCTTAGAGTTAGTGGTCGTACAAATATTAACCTATTTATTATTTTAGTCCTGTCGACTGCTCGTGCTTCGGAGTCTACGCAGGGTTAGCTGTTTGCCAAGATCACGTGGATAAGCAGGCAGTGAGTTTGTAGTGCTATTTACCGCTTTATTAAGTACCGCAAGTTATTTTAGTATTATAAATGTTTTTGAACTGTTTTTACGGATTATAGATCTGGATTGAAACGAGCTACTCAATAGGCTTGTATCGAGACTGTGTGCACCGGTAAGTACTCTGGGAAACGGCAGACTAAAGTCTTGCTTATGCTGGTATAAATATATGACGAGGATTTGTTCCCGTCCACTCTGGGTTTATCGGTATACTATGTCATACTTACGCTGGGATCATTTCAATACTGTTTTCCATAATCATACTATATTAGTATAAACTGTTATGATTTAAGGGTTTTAAACTTAATAAATGTAAATAGTATTGCGAACTCATCTCAGTATATCTGACCCCGTTGTTTTCCCAAATTTTCCAGGTTTATGATTTGAAAGCTGGTCCACTCCAATTCTTTTGATTCCTCGGAGGTTTTTATGTTATTAAACTAGTTTCTGTTTTCGAACTCTTAGGCCGCAGTAGAACTAGTTTATACATTACTTATTGTTGCACTTTGGGATTGTCGAATTTGATCGACTATTTATTATTGACATGTTTACTCTGGAATACTTTATTATTATATTTAAGGCATGCTGTGGAATATTCAGACACTTAAGTTATTTATATTAGAATTGTATTATAAATTGCTAGACTTAGGTTGGAGTCTCGGTTGCCCCTGAGCAGTTTTCTGCAGGTTTAAATGTTTATTTGATTTCCGCGAGGCTTGCTACGGGTTTTGTTACAACCATACCCATACCCTAGCGCCGGTCACGATTCATGAAATTGGGTTGTTACAAAGTTGGTATCAGAGCTTTGGTTTCAAACCAAGGCCATTTGCTTGCTATGTGTTTACTCTGTTAAGCGTTGTTATGTCTTAGGAACTACTGTAAAATTAGGATTCGTGTCTTGTCTTTTAAAACGTCATCATTTGTTTTCAAACCTTCAGCCTACATCCTATAGGTGATGTCTGTCTGTCCTTATTTGGTATTGACGTTGTGATTGACAATTTATTTCACTTGTATGTTAATTGCTGTGTTTTTTCATGTTGATATTATTTCACTTGGGTGGTTATAATTGCTTTCGATTTCTCGGGAAATCATAGGTTGGATAATTTCTCTAAACTCATACTTGGGTATGGTGTTGTGTGATATATTTGGCGACCATGCCTGATACACTTTAGAATATATGGAATGGTTACAGTTATTTTACATGATGCGTTGAACTGCTTTTACCTTGTTAATAAAGTACATCTTGGCTTTGGCCTTGATGATGATTTTAAATGTGATCGTATGTTGGGCGTTAGCCTTGTTTTTCAATTAAAGAGATTTTGGGTTAAACCTTAAAACGTGTTTGATGGTCATGCATTGTTTGACCACATGTTGATTTAAAGATTTTATTGAGAATATTGTTTTATCCGAATTGTGTTTCAACATAGAATTATAAGTGAAGTTTAATTTTAAATTCTTAAAAAGATGGTTTTTGGTTGAGTTGTCAGTAAATATTTTGAAATATTATGTTTGGTCTGGTGTAACAAGCGATGGTTTCAAATGATATTTTATGAGATAAGTCATTGTTTTAAAAATTTAACATTGAAGTTATTCTATCATGTTGTAGTATGACAACATTTTAAATTTTTGGGATTTACGGAATAGATGATTGAGATTAAAGATCTCTCACTTGAGATTTTAGATTTGCCGTTTAGCAGTTGGGTTGTGTTGAGCTCTCAATTTTGAAAGGATGGGGATTTTATTAAAAGTATTTTCCGGTTTTACGAATATTTTGAATACGTTTTATAAACGATTGTTTTGGGTTCGACTTGGGTCACCCAAATTTAGGAGTTGAGCTTGGTAGTTGTAATGACTCGGATAGCTCGATGATTTTGTGATTTGAGGTACTTGGGTATCCGTTTTAAAGCAACCGATTAATAAGAAGAGATTTTTACAAATTGTGATTTGGTTTTAACCATGGGGCTCCATAAAATTTGGAAGTTTTCGTATTTGACTTTAAATTTCAAAACGAATTTTGGAGCGTACTATTAAAGGATTATATAATTACATGGTGATTTTGTATGAGATTTCAAGGATATGTTTTGACATATCCCGATTTGTTTTTAAGTATGTTTGAGTTAATCGTGTTCAATAGTACGTTTACGTGATTTTCGATTTACAGATTTGTTTCTTGTGAAAATAATTTACGTTGTTTAATTCGCTTACATGTTGGATTAAGTAAATTGTTTTGTGTCATCGATTCGTGCGAAGTAGCACGTGAGATGATTTATTTCATGCGGTTATAGTAAATACCTGATTTTAGTTTGATTGTGAGTCTAACTTTGTTCAAACCCCGTTTTGATATAGTATCAACTAGGGATAAATTGGGTTTGCTATTTTGTTTTTGGATCGAAATCTTTGGATTTCGATATCGAGGAAGACGAGGAAAATATTCCCTTATTTGGGTGATGATTTCTAATTATCCTAGAACGGATATTGGAAATTATGAACCAAGAAGATAGATCGGTGTATTAATACACTGGTGTTTCCATCAAGTCTGGTGATGCGATATGGGAGCTGGCGGTAAATTTTATAGGAACATATTTTATGTGCTATTTTCTTTGGTTATATGCTCAGTCTGGATTGAGGTTAGTTAGATACTTTTTATAATAGAGTTGTAATGAAGTTATTAGTAGGAGTTGTTGTATAGCATCGAATGTTGCTAGGTGCAAGTAAAGAATTTTGAGAAATATTTTGAGGTCATCGGGTGCACATCTCACAGAGTGTAACGTCTAGCAAATGTTTATTGAGAAATGGATTTCAAAGATTGATATGCTGAAATATTTGAAATATTTTCAACACGTAATTGTGCCCAGACATATCATGAACATGCATTTTGAATGTCACGAATAGATTTGCATTGAACACAGAGTATGTTCACTAAATATAAGATAAATTAATAATTGATACATGCATAATAGTACATGCATCACGTGCATAGAAATTATTAGGGTTGGATGCAACTCTTTGGGGATGAGAGATGTCATCACCCTAGCGCACAATTATGTAAAATGGATTTTATCGATAAAGTGTTTTGAGAAAGATGTTTTGAAACAAACTCGCAAGTTCCTTTGGGGTAAATATATTTATAAAGTTGTGAAATTTCAAATGATTTTGAAACTGTTACCGAAAGGTAGCTAGACAAATACTCTGTGATGATGGTGATGGATATTGGACGTTTATGTTGTGAGATATTGATCTGTAGAATTAGAATCTCGTGGTTATGAGTAAAAATGATTTTGAGGTTGCGCTCGAGATATAGTTGTGCTAAGTGCGGTATAGTGTATTTTAGAATAGAAAGCTTCATGATAATTAAGGATTTTTGGATTAAGAATGTTGGTTATGCTCCATGTGTGCTTATACACTATATATTTGTTTTAAACGAAACTTTATCTTTCCAGATTTGAAACTGTCCAAAGAATTTTGGGTGTATTAATATAAGGAATGTTTATAAACAAGAGATTTACATTGCTGATTTTATCTTTCTGAGGAAAGGGAGAATTTTTGTCAAAATTGATTCAAAAATGATAATAAATTTTTCGCTTGAGCGATTTCTTTAATTTTGTTTTTGTTTGAGAAAATTTAGAAGCGACTTAAAATTTTGGGATGCTTGAAACATCAATGTGTATTTTGAATACGGAAAATTCTGCCACAGTTGGCTTTTAAAGTATAAATTATTAAAAAGTGTATTAGCAAGTTTGAATTAAAAAGAACATAAATTTTTGTCAATTGAACTGTTTTATAGATTTGCAAATGTATTGGAAAGTAAGAGGAAATTCCGGATTTAAATGTGAAGGTCTTGAAATTTTTCAAGGGTTTGCAAAACCGATGTTTTTTTCAACGGTAAAAGTATTTCGATTTCGAATGAAAAAAGAGGTGTAAGACGTAGAGTCTTTTAAACAAAGTGGAAAATTTTTCTGTATATAAACTATTTGGTATTAAAAGATTTTATACCCACAGGAGTTGGTTTTGAGCATAACTAACTATCTGGTCGTAGTAAACTGGTCGTTTGATCTCTCGTTGTATACGAGGCTGTAGTCAATTGATTGAATAATTTTGAGAATTTGAGTTCGATTTGGTTATATGAGAAAGTTGATTTAAAAATCGAAATCGGAGTTAATAGGTTTCGACAAGCATGATTGGTTGATCGATTTTGTTATAGAGGGTATTATCGTAATGATGGATATCGTTGGGTCAGTTGTTGAACCCTTGGTAAGGGCGACAAAATTTTATGTTGTCAGATGCAGTCAATGTTCAGAGTAGTCGTGGCGTTATGTTTCTGAGTGATTGGAAGAATCATTATGATGGATATTGTGTATCATTGATATAGAAATTTATTTTGTTATCATGCGAGAGGTTCGCTTTTCTTTGAATTGCGTTATGAGTTTTTGTGTTGTTGATTCACAAGTTAATAGTATTATCGAGCTGGTACTAATCGTTAAGATTAGATGATTATTATAATGTTTGTTTTGGAACCGAAATATTATCTGAAGTTATTGGGTTTTGTTTTCGGTCATTTTGATGTAGAGATGCTATAAGTAAAAGGAAGTAAGTGTTTAAGAATGATAGATTTTATCAGCAATGTTGCAATGTTATTGTTTTCGTTTGAGGCAAAAGAGTTTGGGATTTTATGAACTATAGTCGAGCTTAGTGTTTGATCTTGTATTTGATAATGAGGGTTTTATAATAGATGAGCTACGAGCTGGTTTTGGGAGCCACTTCGGTGCAGGGAAATTGTGACTCTCAGTTGAATAATTGTGTTATTATTAGTTGGAGCACCTAATTGCAAGAAACAGAGTTTGATACATATGTGTGTTGTGATCGCTTATAATATATCAGCCGAGTTTTGTGTAATAGAGTTTGTTTGATCTTACTCGATCGCACCTAGAGTTGCGTGTTTGTTTTTGCCTAGTGGAAGTTGTGTCGGTACTTTGGTGACCTTTGAGTATGTTCGTTATCTTTTTGCAACTGGAGGTATGGAGTTGTCTTGAGGGACAACCTGTTGAGTTTTGCATACGCGCGTGCGTATGCCGTTGGGCATGAAATACCATCAACTACAGTTGGGTTGGTTTCTTGGTTTTGAGCTATTATTTAATAAGAGAGGCCGTTTGCAGTTTCGTTATATTTTGTTGTCCTGGTTTAGGATAGGTATCTTGTGGATGCGTTTTCTTATCGGCTTGGTACATTTGTTCAGCTGGTCGCGTAATTTTATGTTACGTGGTTCGTCGATGGTTTTGTTTTAAATTCGAGGACGAATTTTTAATTAGTTGGGGAGAATGTAATACCCCGGAAAATTTTCAAATTTTTGTTGCGAGTCCCGGTAACATTTTAGTAGTTTACGTAATTTAAACTTGTTTTGTGATTGGATTCGAAAATGGGTTAATTCTAGTCCGGGTTTCGAAAAGGGTTAATTAAAGTCCGGATTTCGAAAATATATAAAAAAAAAGTTTCGGGTTGGGTTTCGGTCCAACCAGAATTGGTTGGACTAGGTCTCGTTGAACCGAGACCTGGTCTCGTACGAGAATGCAGGTCTCGTACGAGACCTGCGTTTTTTATGCAGGTCTCGTTCGATACCCACAGGTCTCGTACGAGACCTGTTCATTTTAGCAGGTCTCGTTCGAGACCTGCTATATGTGAAGTGAGGGGGGCAGTTTTGCCCCCGGATTTCTCTTGATTCTTCAAGTATTTAAACACGTTTCCTAAACCTAAATTCTTCACCACACATCAGACAAACCTTAGCCGCTTTCCTCATTCAATTTCGCGGAAAACTCTTTTCCTAATCAGCAATCAAAATCGGGTGTTCATTGGTAAACTTTTCAACTTATATTTCAGTTTTGAGTAAAAATCAACCTCTCTGTAATTCGATTCGTTCCTCATCGTTATGGCGTTATTTTCAGTTCCGATTCGTCCCAGTCGAAGAAGACTCACATATCTACAAATCCCAATCTTCGTTTTGTAAAACGGTACGTTATATTTCTCGTATTAATCGCCGCCGTTTTGCCGTTTTCAAGAAAATTCTGTTTTGATATTAAATTGACCTCTTGGGATTTCAGTTCGTTTGGCAGCTGTTTGGAGGTTGAAATCAATTCCGTTTGTTTCCCGTGAAAGTAGACTCACGCATCTACGTTTCTACACCTTTCGTTCGTCAAATGGTACGTAAACGAACTCGTATTAATCGCCGCCGTCTCACTGTACTTAGTTGTTCATATCTGAGTTTGTTTTGAAAAATAGCTACTGCCGAATCCAACTTTTCATCCTTGGACTTTGTTGTGAGATCTTAATGGTATTAATCTATGGGTTATTGGTTTGTTAAGTGTTATATTTCTGTTTTGTGTTTGAGATTTCAATTTAGATGGTTTCTTCGTTGTTCTTGGTTTTCAAGCTTTTGAGAATGGGTTCTCGGTTTCATTCGATTTCATTAGCTTGAATTTCTTATTTGGAGTGTTGATATTGAATATGTGATCTTGGTTAGTTGATGGTTAAGGAATTATGAAGTTGAAGTTTGAGAGTTGTAGTTAAGAATTTTGGTTTCTGCAAGTTAATGTTATGTGGGATTGTTGTGTTGCTTAAATTGGAAAAGATGACTATGTGTCATTAGGTGTTTGGCCATTTTAAATTTGTTTTGGCTAAATGGTGACTTTGGTCACAGAAATTTTATGTTTTAAATATATTGATTCCTGAACTTAAATTAGCAACTATTTTGTATTGATTTTAATTTTAATTTACGAAATTGGTTTTGACTTATTAATTAGTGATTTAAATAATAATATTATTTATAATTTGAAATTACTTTGAGCTTTAATATTTTTAAATTTAAATTAATATTAAACTTATTATGGATTATATATAATTTTATAATTGATTATATTAAATGAGAATTTGGAGATTTCATTTAATTTTTAATGTTGTCAAAATTAGTTATATTATTTTAAGACCGAAAAAAATAATATTGGTGTTATTTAAAAATTAAATTAAATTAATTATTATTATTAATTATTATTTAATTGTCAAATTGATATTTTTGGCTTAGAATGCCTTTGGAAATAAATTTATATTTTTTCTTTATTTTGTTATTTAATTATTTGAGATAATTGCCGGTAATATTTAATTACTTGGGTTTCAAGCTATTGAGTTCTATTTTGATATTAATTAATATTTTATTTAATATTAATTATAAACTGTGGTTTATAATTCTGGAATATCAGTTGGGTCGGTTTGGACTTGGGTCACTGACATGTAGGTTTAGCTTGGTAGTTTTGAAAAATTTGGATAACACACTATTTGAGGAATTGATTTTATTTATCAATTAAATATTATTTTAATAATATTTTCGGACTGGATTTAAGTGCGAACTCAATAGTCTTGAATTAATTACGGCATTACAATTTATTTGAGAATTGTGTTTCTCTGTGATTTATCTGGTTATTCAATTGTGCTAGTCCTACGTGGTGTCTAGTGATCTTAGAGTTAGGGGTCGTACAGATATTAACCTATTTATTATTTTAGACCCGTCGACTGCTCGTGCTTCGGAGTCTACGCAGGGTTAGCTGTTTGCCAAGATCACGTGGATAAGCAAGCAGTGAGTTTGTAGTGCTATTTACCGCTTTATTAAGTACCGCAAGTTATTTTAGTATTATAAATGTTTTTGAACTGTTTTTACGGATTATGGATCGGGATTGAAACGAGCTACTCGATAGGCTTGTATCGAGACTGTGTGCACCAGTAAGTACTCTGGGAAACGGCAGACTAAAGTCTTGCTTACGCTGGTATAAATATACGACGACGATTTGTTCCCGTCCACTCTGGGTCTATCGGTATACTATGTCATACTTACGCTGGGATCATTTCAATACTGTTTTCCATAATCATACTATATTAGTATAAACTGTTTTGATTTAAGGGTTTTAAACTTAATAAATGTAAATAGTATTGTGAACTCATCTCAGTATATCTGACCCCGTTGTTTTCCCAAATTTTCCAGGTTTATAATTTGAAAGCTGGTCCACTCCAATTCTTTTGATTCCTCGGAGGTTTTTATGTTATTAAACTAGTTTCTGTTTTCGAACTCTTAGACCGCAGTAGAACTAGTTTATACATTACTTATTGTTGCACTTTGGGATTGTCGAATTTGATCGACTATTTATTATTGGCATGTTTACTCTGGAATACTTTATTATTATATTTAAGGCATGCTGTGGAATATTCAGACACTTAAGTTATTTATATTAGAACTGTATTATAAATTGCTAGACTTAGGTTGGAGTCTCGGTTGCCCCTGAGCAGTTTTCTGCAGGTTTAAATGTTTATTTGATTTCCGCGAGGCTTGCTACGGGTTTTGTTACAACCATACCCATACCCTAGCGCCGGTCACGATTCATGAAATTGGGTCGTGACGTCTACCATCTATAACCATAGAACAAGACGGATAAACCACATCCACCACAACACAGTCAGAAAAAGGCGTAGATACAGATAAAGGCTCTAACAACCTAGATGGTGTCACACCCAATTTAGCAGCAAAACTCGAAGAAACAAAAGAGTGGGTTGCACCCGCATCAAATAAAACCAAGACATCTACAAATGAAATGGGAATAGTACCTTGCACTAAGGCGTTTGATGCACGAGCATCCTGAGGAGTCAAAGCAAACACTCTAGCCTGACCGTGTCCTTGCAGCGGTGCCTGAGAAGAACTGTAACTACTTGAGCCTCTACCACCGTTTCCACAGCCACCAAAACCATGCCCTCCTGAACCACGGCCCTGCTGGCCACCAAACGATGCGGCAGGTTGGGAATACCCTACCGAAGAAGTGAAAACAGGTCTCTGCTGCTGAAAGAACGGCTGAGCAACACTAGCTGATGACATCTGCTGCACAGATGCTAGACACTCCCTAGCAAAGTGACCATGCTGGCCACAAGCATAGCAACTAGACATGTTCATGGGCTTGGGTACCCGGCCTGCCCGCCCAGGCCCGTCCTCTTAAGGCCGGGCTTGGACACCAATTTTTGGTCCCAAGCCCGGCCCGAGCCCGAGCCCGAAAAAAGCCCGATTTTCTATGGGCAGGCTCGGGCTTCTAATATTATAAAAAAACAACGTAAGCCCGCCCAAGCCCGGCCCGAGCCCGTAAAAATAGAGTATTAGGGCCGGGTTTGGGTGGAATATTTGAAGCCCGAACCGGGCTTGGGCTTGCCTTTAAAAAAGTCAAGCCCGCTTAAGCCCGGCCCGAGCCCGCCCAAGCCCGGCCCATGAACAGGCATAATAGCAACTACCTGGTGCCACTTGGCACTGTCCCGGATGTCTGCGCCTGCAGTTATGACCAAACGGAACACTAGAAGTACCACTGTAACCGCGACCAGATCCATGGCTACTCCCACTATAACTAGAACTGTGAGAATACGGCTGATCCCCTTTTCGACCACCCCCCCTTCTGACTCTTGTATTGGGAAGGCTTGAACTGATAGCTGCTGCTACCACCCTACTGCCCACTATTCTGAACAACACTGCTCGCCTTCTTGGTCTCAGACATGTTTCCAAAGTGTAGTAAATTTGTCTCCATCCGACGGGCAATGTCCACTACAGCAGGAAATTCCTTGCTCGTCTCGGTCAGAAGACTAATAAACTCAGCACCTAGACCCTTCACGTACCTGTCGTTCACCCTCTGCTGTTCAGTCTGCAAATCTGGGGCAAAGCGACTCAGTCTCACAAACTCAATGGTATACTTATGCACTGATCTGTCTCCTCTATTCAGAATCAGCAGTTTTGTCTCTGTAACCCTCTGTCACTGAAAAAGGTAGGTAAAAGTCCTTGAATCGAGTCACAAAATCCGCCCAAGTAATAGTAGCCATAACCGCACAAATTTCCATGCGAAGCCAATCATTTGCAGCACCCTTCAAGGACATCTCCACTAGCATAACTGTCTGTTTCTCAGAAGCCTGTAGTCTCTGAGCATTCCGCTCAACCTCCTCCAGAAAGTCTAGGGCGTCGCCGTCGCCCGCAAACTCAATCGGCTTCAGCCTCGAATAAGCCAACACCAAGTCCCTGTTAGTGATTCCAGCACCACCAACCGCAACACCACCAGCCTGTGGTACCTGCTGCTGTACAATCTGTCCAGGCATAGCATACTGTTTCTACATGGCGATCTGTCCCGCCTGTAGTTGCACCTGATTATTTTGGAGCGCAATGATCCCACCTAGAAATGTAGTGAAATCAAATGGATCAATAGGAGCTTGTGGTACACCTGGTGCCTAAACGCCTGCATCACCACGTCCCCTACCTCTGCCTCCAATAGCCTGACCTCTGCCACCCCGGCCTCTGCCAGCCTGAACTCCACCTGCACGTCCCCTGCCAACTTTAACCTCTGGTTCATGCTGGTCTACCTCAATCGACATAGCGTCGTCAGCTTCAGCCTCAGCCTGAGCTGCAGCACGTCCACGAGTATTCATTCCTAATGAAACAAATCTCAAACAATGCCCACATGGAAACACCAGAGTATAATTTAAATAGCTTAAAAATTAACAATTTATCCAAAGTAACAACAATAACATTCCAAAGTAAGCATAAACTTCGCAAATTAAAACATCAGTAACACATAAGACCGACTCAAATATTTCTAAAGGTGAAGGTAGAAAGTTTTGAAAATAAAAGATGACATTTCAAAAGACAAGACTTGAATCCAGTCCGCAGTAGATCCTATGACACAATAATAACACTTAACATGCCTTAAAGCGATAAACACATAACATGCAAAAATTTGGCCTTAGTTCGAAACTAAAACTCTGATACCAACTTTGTCACGACCCAAAGATAAAAAATTGTATATTTGCAATTTCCACAGCAATTGTAGTCAAAAATTATTAAACTCGTGGGTTTGCTGCCTTTTCAATGTAACAAAAGGTCGTTCAATATACCTATTAAACAATGACTTCTCTAATTGCTTGACTTTGATTAAAGAAACAAGGTTACTATGTGAAAGTATGTAGTTTTGGATAAGGTGGACTTCCGTTCTTTTGCTTCCTCAGAAGTTTTGTTTGTTAAGAATATGTAAGGAAGATTCGAATTCTAAAATCCGTGGTGGCCTTAGTGTCTTACATTTGTAAAAGATAATGAATATGTTTATGCACCTGTTTTTCTATAATGTATTTTGTTCAAAACGCTTACTAAAATAAATATGAACATATGTTTAAGATAATTCTCCCACGAATGATGAGCTCTCATGTGTGAGTACGTGATGGATAACTATTATAAATAATTTTTTAAGGTTTGCTACGGGTTTTAGAGCTATCACTCACATTCCAAAGCATTTGTTGCAGGCCATAAAATTATCTCATGACATGTCCTCAAATAAACCCAAATAGACTCGTTTATTAATAGCGGCAGCGAGAGAGGAGGAGGGCACGGTGGCAAAAATGGGGGATGACTGCCGAAGAGAGGCGGCAACGGGAGGATTGGGAGATGACGGTGGCAGTTGGGTTAGGGGTGACAGTTATTTATTTTAGTTTGCTTTTCATATTATTTAATTATTTAATATCTAAGTATATTTTATTTATTTTATATAAATTTATTTTGTATTAAATAAAATGACGTTTTTTGATTTATTTAATTATTTTATAGAATTTAGAATTAACAATACATTTATCAAATTTATTATAAAATAAATTTATAATAAAATTTGATTTATTTTAATTAAATTAATTAGAATTTTAAATTAGTTTTTAATTAGGGTTGATTAGGAAATATTATATATATATATATATATATGAATTTTATTATAATACAATATGATTAAATTTCAAGATTAAGTTTTGTTTTTGTTGGGTGTGGTTCATCATATGGTTTGATTAGATTATAAGGGGATTTTGCCATGACAGCTATTCGTCGAGTTAGTAGTGACGTGGACAACGTGATGACATAAAAATCAGTATAAAAAGAATGAATATGTTAAAAAGGGTTATTTCTAGTAAATTGCTGGGATTTTTGCTATACAAAACACGAAAATGTTTGGTATTCTTTTTTAGTGAATAGGCCTAATAAGTAGTACTTGATTCAAAAATAATAATAATAAAAGATACATTATATTATATGAGATATAATTTTTGTGAATAATATATATGGACGATTTTTGTAATTATATATATTGAATTATTAAAAAATTAAATAAATCTTTTTCTATGTAATTTTTAGATTTAATTTCTACGTTTTACATGCAAACTGATGCACTTCTTAATGAAAAGGTTCAATATGATAAAAGAAAAGGTGTGGAGATAAAAAAAATAGAAGGATGTAAAGGCAAATATATAATATTTTCACTACAAGAAAACAGCTCGATAGCAACCATTTTGTTATGACTGGAATTATATTTGGTCGCAATAAGACATTAACAAGGACCGGAATAATAACCAGTAGTTCAATTTCGTTTGATAATTAAACAATAAGAACTGTAATTTTTTTCCTTTCCCTAAAAAAATTATATCCGGTCGCAAATAGAAAAAATTAACCCGGGAAGTATCGCGCTCTTTTTTTTAGGCTAAAACATTTGCTCAGTTTTTGCGCCATCTATCTCACACTCAGTATTGTAACCTAATTATCTAACCTAATCACCTCCATCTCATCTCCTCTCATCTCACTCTCAATTTTTTGGCCTAACCTAATAGTCTCAATCATAGAAAAACAATGGACCTGCTAGCGTTGTCTCAGTCATCAGATTCCTACCAACGTTGATATAATTACAACGTCGTCCTTTACTGTCACCCATCATTGATTTTCTATCTCCTTTCCATTCACCAATTGAGGCATTTTATTTTTTGGATTATTGGAGGTAAAACTATTTTGTGTTTTATAGTTCCTAATAGTTGTGTTTTTAGATGTATAACGTTTTTGAATGATTTAAAAATTGTTGAACATTTTGTTACAATTGTAAGTATAATATTAATATTTGTTATAATATTTGGTTTCAAATTTATAGTATAATTAAAATATTACATAATAATTATCATGTTTATTACGACCGGATTTGTAGTCACAATAACTAGAATTTCAAATATTAAAATATTTTTTGTGACTGTATTCCGGTAACAAATAGTGTAATATACTGTTGCAATTAATTTGCATAAGATATTAATTTTAGGGCTTTTTATATAAAATACGACATTCTGCAGCCACATAACTTTTATACGGTCTAACTTTATTTTTTACATTGAGCACCATCTTATATAATAAAAGTGTCTTCTTTTTTCATAATAATTTTTTTCATACGATTTATACATTTTCTCTCTGAAATTGAAGGTTTTTAGTTCTTCTTCTCCACTCGTCTCTCTCCATTTTCAACTCATTTTCTCCATTATCTTCTCCTCCACGATTCCTCTCTTGTTTCAGTTCCTAAAAATACGTAAGTTCCGCTGCGCCGTCGTCGTTCTTCTGTCTCCATGATTTTTTTTCCAGATCTGAATCGGAGTTTATTATCGGAACGAAGAATATATATAAGAAGTTTTTAACGATTTTAAAAAGTTTCTTAAAGGCACATGATTCGGTTTCGAGGCAAAAAAAATTATGTTCTTCTTTTTCTTCTTCTTTTTTATTTTCAGATCTAGAATTTTTTTTGTTAACTGTTTTTAGGTAACAGTGAAATTTTCCCATTAAACATGTGCAAATATTATCTTTAAGGAATGTAATATTAATTTTCATGTACATAAAATAATTTTATGGAATGAAAATCTTTTATTTCTGAAGTTTTACTGTATTTGGTTGTATTTCTGCGTTTTTTTGTTCTGTAGCACGATTTGTTGATGATAGTTGATTGATGAATTACTGTAATGTTTCAGTGTTGTTGATTTTATGTTGATATTGTGTTGATAATCAGTTGATATTTTACTGATTTTAACATTGACAAATAAGATAATGATGTTTGTGAAATAAACTAAAAAAAATTAATTGAGACTAAACAATAATATGTCAGCATTGGAAAAGAAGACAAATAAAGATGTTGAATTATTGTGATGTTATATTGTTGATATAGTGTTAACTTTCGGTTGATATTTTGTTGATTTTAGCATTAGTGAAAAAGGCAATAATAATGTTGAATTATTATAACGTTACAATGTTGTTCTTGTGTTGAACACTTAACATTAATAAAAAAACATCAATATTACAATAATTTAGTAATAAATTAAAAATTAAGATATCATTTTTTATGTTTCAATTTAGTTTTTTTTATTTCATATACAATATCGTTTTCTATGCCAATGTTAAAATCAACCAGATATCAACACAAAATCAATATAATACCAACATAAAATCAACACTATAATATTATAATAATTCAACATCATATTTATATTTTTCACCAATGCTAAAATAAACATTGTAATATTATAATAATTATTTATATTTTTCAATTTAATTTTAATTTTTTAGTTTATTTAACGGACAATGTTATCTTATTTGCCATGTTAAAATCAAGAAAAAAATCAATTAATTATCAGCATAACATCAACATATAATCAACATACAATAAACATAAAATCAACCAAATATTAATGCATCATTTTCGCCAATGTTAAATCAACCAAAATCAACATAAAATCAACCACAGATTAATGCATTATTTTTTATCTCAAATATCAGCACCATATCAACATAAAATAAACTCTGTAATATTATTTTCAAATTTATTTTTACATTATTCATCAATGCTAAAATCAACACCATGTCAACACCATATCAACAACGATCAGCAACAAATCGTGCTGCATAATAAAAAACGCAGAAATATAATTAAATACAGTATAAATGAAGAACTAATAGATATTTATTTCATAAAATCATATAATTATGTTATATAACATAAAATTATTTTTATATTCTTTAAATACAATATTTATACATGTTTAATAATTAAAAAACAGTAAATAATGAATAAATTGTAGATCTGAAAAAAAAAAGAATAATAAGAAGAAGAAGAAAAGTTCAGATCTGAAGTCAAAACAATAAGAAAAAAATAACGGAACAGCAGGCGGAACGACGGACGGAACGACAGGCGAAACGATGGGCGGACGACGAAGGCAACGACGAAAATAGCAGAGGAGACGGAGTGAGAATTGAGAGGAAGAGAGAATTGATTGAAAAAAAGAGAGAAAATAATGAAATAATGATTTTTTACCCTAACAGGATTGCTTAAATATAAACCGTATAAAAATAAATAATTATAGCGTGCATGATAGTTTTAATATGTGAAACTTGGCATCGTATAAAAGTAATGTTTGATTGAAAGTTGGTTGTTTCCGTAAAACCCCCAAATTATTATAGGGCTTTTTATGCAAAATACTATTTTTTCTACAACATTTACTTTTATACCATCCTTTCTAAATCTTTATTTTTCACACCAACTTTTTTTTCTTTTATACTGTTTTTTTTTTAATTTTACTTTTTATACTAACTTTCATTTTCTACCATTTTCTTTTATTATTTTTAATTTTTTTTACCGTTGTATTTTTGCACTTAATATTTATGATATATTTAATTTTTAGATTTTTTTATTTTTTTAAGATTTTGACTTTTTTTTACTGTTGACATTTTTCGTCAGATTTTATCAACATAATATCAACACAATATCAACAATATTTAATAAATTAGCTAATATTGATTTTTAAATCTTTTTATATTGATTTTTACTTTTAAATATTTTTAATCTTTATTTTTTGCTCATTTTTAACCAGTATTTGTTATTTACCACATATTTAATTTTTTTTTTCATATATCGACATAAAATTAACACAAGATCAATCAATAATCAACATGTAATAAATTAATTAATTTAAATTTTTAAATCTTTTTTACACTAATTTTTATTTTTTCAGCATTATTTCAATTTAATTTTTTATTTTATTTCACTTATAATATTTTTTTTACTAATGTTAAAATCACCCAAATATCAACCGAGTATCAACAAAAAATCAACAGAAAATCAACACAATATAAACACAGAATCAACATGCGTACAACAACATAAAATATCATTACATGTATAATAAATATTTAAAACCAGTTTCTTATGCTATTTTTCTCACCTACACACTACACCCAAAAAAGAAAATAAAACAAATAAAAATAGTCAACAATTACAAAAATAAGGAGTCATTTGTTACTGACTTTAAAATCTCACTTCTATATATATTAGTCTTTTTTAAACAATTAAATATCACTACATGGCTACCAAAGAACCTCAAATATTGCACACAAAAATGTTATAGTTTAACCAAATCCAATGAAATCCACATTCAGAACTAGGATTGAGAAAGACCAAAAGATACATAAACATGCTTTTTCTCTTGGCATAATCACAAAAAATAAATATATAAATTATAAACTAAACAACCTTAATTAATTTCTTTTGCTTACTCAACTTAAACAGCAATTCTCAACTATTACTGCCAGACAGGTCCTCGACCATTGGTGATTTGGTTGCCTCATCTACTCTTTCATCCGGCTTGTGTAATTTGATTCTTCTGTTGGTGATTCCTTGGGAA
Source organism: Mercurialis annua (assembly GCF_937616625.2). Lineage (NCBI taxonomy): Eukaryota > Viridiplantae > Streptophyta > Magnoliopsida > Malpighiales > Euphorbiaceae > Mercurialis > Mercurialis annua. The sequence continues at coordinate 46,149,353 of NC_065570.1, read as the reverse complement.
GGAATGGGAGGAAGCCTTCGCACCTGCGCCTCGGCCATACTGGTAATCAATGGAAGGAACTCTGCTGTTGTAGCAAACAGAGTTTCATCCAGTTTAATTATGTTATCTTTCAGCATAAAAATCTTCGTCTTCTTCCCTATTTTAATCCTGGAATGCAACGAGCATCCATCATGGATCGGAATGTACATTTGTTTACCTCTAGGAGATAATTTATACTAAAACAGAAGTTGAAACAGAGCAATTAATCACCCAAATTGCTTTCGGATCAGCCCATAGCAATCAATGACTCAGATCTGGAGAAAAAATTGCCGAGGACGGCGGCGGCGGCAGTGACAATAAAGAAGATCAAAATGATATAGTGACGGTGTCGGTGATGATCTGTGGATGCCAATTGTTTTTATTAAAGGAAGAAGAAGAATAGGATAAGATGAAGGAGAAGAAGATGATGCGCAGGTTATAAAAGATATAATATGCAGCATGCATGGTATTTTTGCAATGTGAAAATATGAGTCGTATAAAAGTAAACCAAATCAAAATCTTGGTTGTTTCTGAAAAAACCCCTTAATTTTAAACATAGAGACCTGATTTTGGTCACTAATACTAAAACAAAACGGTCGCTATTAGTAAAAGTTATCGTTATATATAAATAATAATGAAGAAAAGTCGGTCACAAATGTAAATAGTTTTGGTCGCAAAAAAATTTACTAATGACCGGAAAAGTTCCTGTCCCTAAAATGTTTTTGCAACCAACACCAATTATGGTCCCTAATTACTACTAGGGCCGAGGCTTATAGCGTCCGTTGGCGACCGGAATATTTCAGTCGCTAAAAATAGGTAGAGACCGAATTGTTGTTTTTAAGGAACGGTTTTTCGGTCGCTAGTGAGCTTTTTTCTTGTAGTGTTTGTTAGAAAATTAACAATAAAAGTACCACTTTAAACGGTGTCGATTTTTGGTGTGTTTATTAGAAGCTGCGTTACTTTTGACATCACTATTTAGCCATTTCAAAATATGATGTCTATCTTTTGATATAAGCACACGAGGAAAAACTAAATTTGGATTTAGATTTGAAATTATCTCTATGTTTAGATATCTAAGCTTTGGAGAAAGATATTGCAAAATCATTCGCTAAAAATAGCTTGACATTATTGATTAGAACGGATTGAAAAGTCATAGTTGGAGATGTGAAATAAAATTCCTTATAAATATGTAGACAATTAGTACAACCAAAAAGCAGCGGATGAAACAAATCTTAAAAAAATGAAATAAATCTAATCTCTAATACCAAAAGTTAGGATGATGAGACTTATAAAATAAAACCATTTTAAAAATGGCATAAAAAAATTCTCGAGAAACATAAAAGGAAAGAAGATGCTATAATTGCATATATATCGAAGCAGTAACACAGGTCCATTGACCATAAAATTGTTCAACCAAACACGAAATAATTGTTGAAATATTGATTAATTGAAAGATAAACCCCCAACCTTACAAGCAAAAGAGCAATGAACAATAATGTGTTCTTATTGAAAGCAAAAGGAATAGGCTGTAATATGTGAATTCCAGCTAGTACCACGCTAGAAGCAAGTCGTTCTCGTGCCTTTAACTAAGTAAAAAACTGTATTCTGGGAGGCAAATTATATTTCCAAATTTTCTTAAAACTTGATTCCTTGTTCTATTTATTATATCCAATTGGAGATTTAAAGATGTATTTTCATGATAAAAACTTTACTACTTGAGACATATATTAGAGGTCTAATATCTCAAAAAACCCCGACCTTTTAGCCCCTTTTCAATTCTACGCTGACGTTAAAAACTGGTCAATTTTATCCTATTTCGCATTTTCTCGTTTTAATTGTACCCTAATTTTTTAATTTTTCACAATTTTTTAATTTAAATGAAGAAATAATTTAATTAACTAAGTTTAAAGATAAAATTAAATTTATTTCCATTCAAAAAAGTACAAATAAATCTTTTATTTTTAAAAATTAACTAAAAATCATAATCAAATTAAAATTAATTTAAATTCTTAATTAATTTAACTAAATCTAAATAAATTTTTCAACATATACAATTAATATATGCTAGACATGGAGAATTTTTTTAAGTTTTTCTAGACAAAAAAACGTCAATTTAATATGGGTTAATTGCAAATTAATACACAAACTTTATCCTAATTTGCAATTACAACACGAACTTTGAAACTTGGCAATTTAATACACCAACTTTCATTTTTTGGCAAATTAGTACACCGACCAATCATACAACAACACGTGGCTTTATATGACAATGTCCACGTTAGTGTTTTTCCAGTTCGGTGTATCAATTCGCCAAAAAATGAAAATCGGTATATCAATTTGCCAAGTTTTAAAGTTTGTGTTGTAATTGCATATTAGGGTAAAGTTTGTGTATTAATTTGCAATTAACCCATTTAATATTTCAGGGTACAATTGAAACACAAAAATGCAAAGTAGGTTAAAATTGACCAATTTTCAACGTCAGAGTAGAATTGAAAAGGGGCTAAAAGGTCGGGCGTTTTTAAGGCATTAGACCTATATTAGATCGTTGTAAGCTGATCTTTTTTATGGACTAAGGTTAACCGATATAAGATAGTATATCGAATTAAGTATCATTTTCTTACTCCACTTGTAGCTCATTGTTAATTTGGTCCGACATTCAACATTAACTTTGTATAATTAACCTCCTTGGTATGTTATATTTGTATGTTTAGAGGGGCTAATTAATCAAACATAACAATTTTCAGGGCTTATTTATAATAAAGTAAATTTTAAAACTAACTAATCAAATTTATGGGAAAATTTGATACTTAAATCATCACAAAATATGTGATGCATGTTTAATATAATAATTTTTATAAATAAAAACGTGATTTATGTAATATATATGTTTAAACTATACCTATATCTGCTCATATACAAATAATACTCTCTGGATTAATGAATGCATCGCGAACTATAAAAACGATACTTAGTCTAATTTCGTTAAAAAAAAGCATAGTGAGTTATACATTGTATTATAAAGGGGATCTCTATCGTCAAAATTTCCAAATACGCGACGTTTTCACATATATTGCTTGCTAGAGTCACAAAAAGAGGTATAACTCAGTATCCTTTTATTAGCAAAAGGTAATAGTTGAATATCCTTTTGTAATTCATAATACATGCATGTTGTAACTTTTTTTAATGCAACTGATTTTGATGGATATTAAACTCACTGGGTCATTAAAGTCTCAGGAAATTTCAAAAAGGTCACTAAAGTCAATTTTCTTATAAAGTGGTCATTGAACTATACCTTTTATTATAAAAATATTTCTATTGTTACGAAAAGAACACTAAATTTTTTATGAACTACAAAAAAATCATTGGGTTATTCCTTTTATTACAAAAAGGTCACTGAAATATGTTTCTTTTTGTAATTTTGGCTCGCCACGTAAGCAAAAATGTTAGGTTTTTAAGTCGTTTTATATGGGTGAACCCTTTTGTAATAAAATGTATAGTTCAGTAACCATTTTGTAAGAAAATTGACTTTAGTGACCTTTTTGAGAATTCATGAGACTTAAGTGACCCAGGGAGTTTAATATCCTAATTTTGATACTCTTTTTGTAATTTACGATAAACTCAGGGGTAATTGATTTTGGAGGTCACTGTACTTTTCAAAAATTACAAATTGGTGACCGAACTTCAAAACGTAACATTTTAGTTACTATACTATTTGGATATGTTAAGATAGAAGGATTTTTGGTCATTGAAGTAAAATATTTCAAGTTTATTTTTTGTTGATTGTGTGTATATATAAAATATAAGGTATTATTTGTCATAAATAATCAAAATTGGATTACTACATATGTATAATTTGACCGTAAAATATTTAAAAATCTCCCAAAATCACATATTTAAAAGTTCAGTAACCATTTTGTTACGTTTTGAAGTTTGTTCACCATTTTGCAATTCTTAAAAAGTACAGTGACCCCTAGAATCAATTACCCTAAACTCAGGCAAGTGGCTCTGAATCACGTTAGGAGGAAAATGCGCTCCTTTTCTAGGGGAATGCTACCAGTGGGACTGTATTCCACTGATTTTCTGCGTATGATCGAAGGAGTTCCAGACCTTAATGAAGATAATAGGACGATTAACCGTAGATACGTTAGGGGTTTGGGATCTGAGTTTGCAGAGCTGTATGAGTATGTTAGGGAGCACTTTGGGACGCTTACTACGATGGCTCGCAGGACTGAGAGCGACCGCGAGTGGGATAGTAATCCAGTTCGACCCTACTTTTTCAGACATCAGTTTCACCCAGACTACACTAACCGACCCCCTGCTATTAGGACCAAACCTAGATCTGTGCATTGGGATGGAGGCAACTCGGGTAGAAGAGTTAGGGGACGGCACATTGGTATAGTTATTAGGGAACCTAGCATTCCACATCAGGCACCCCCAGGTATTAAGTGATTAATATGCTTTGTGTATTTGTCTTTATATGTTGCATTGTTGTGTATATATGTTTGTTGCATTTCATAATAGAGTATAACAATTAGAATATGCCTATAGAATAGCGCCTTTGTAGCTAATACCTATAGGGAGAGACATCGACGATAACGCGCCTAATAAAAGAATTTATAAACATAACTTACAAAAACAATAACATAACGAGCAATACATAATACATTTATAGCGAACGTAATTCCTATATTACGTTCTAGAAGTTACGAAGGAGAAAGCCGATTATTGAAGAAGGATTGATGAGAAGGATCGATATTGGTACTTGTAAATGATATGATACAAGTATAATGAAGAAACAGAGGTAATATTGACAGCTATAAAGAACCTTGAATTTAATTGGGTTAGTAGGAACATGAAAAAGGAGTAATGTAAACAAAAGAATACTCAGAAGACGATAGAAGGTGATAGAAGGTGATGCCTTAGAACGATATAGGATTCGATTCCGAAGAGATCGCCGCGAAAATCGTCCGAAACGGACGCCGAACGGAGAAACGGCGAGCGTACGAAGTTGATCGGCAATTTGTGAAACGATTTCTGGATCCTTCCTTTTCTTTCATCTGATCCTTTTCTTTCATATTAACTTTCTTATATATCATGGCTAAAATGTCTCTTTGATCCTTGTTTTATTCTTTTGTTATTAACTATCCTTTAAACTTTTTTTTTGTTCAATTTAGTTCATCGCTTAATCACTTTAGTCAATTCGTATACGTATTATTTATATCCAATAAATAATACGATCCATGAATTTATATTTTCCCGTCAAAAACTTATAATTTCCAATCTTGAGACGTAATTGGTTAAATTACCACTCCCTGAACTTTACTTTATGACCTTTCTTGCCATTTTTCCGTCTAATACCAATTCCCACTTTAGAACTGAAAAATAATATTAAATTTCTCACAATAAGCTTTTTCAAAACCGACCTACTAAAATTTATTTATCTTAATTTCTCAAAAATCTTTCCGTTATGGCCACTTTGACAACTCAAAACTAAACATGTGGTCCAATTAGATAATTTAAACTTATGGGGTATTACAATGTCGGACTCCGTCTCCCAAGTGCACTCTTCTACAGAGTGATTCCGCCATTAAACCTTGACCATCGGAATTTCCTTGTTCCGCAACTTACGCACCTGCGTATTGACAATCTTAACAGGCTGCTCCTCATAAGATAGCTCTTGGCCAATCTCAACACTCTGTGGTATAATCCCTTGAGAAGGATCAGAAACGCACTTCCGCAACATCGAAATATGGAACACTGGATGCACCAAAGACATGTATGGTGGCAACGCCAAACGATAAGCAACTGCTCCAACTCTCTCCGTAATCTCATACGGACCAATGAACCTCGGTGCTAACTTCCCCTTAACACCAAAACGCACAACGCCTTTCATATAAAACCAAAGCAATACGTAGTCGTCAACCTGAAACTCAAAATCCTTCCGATTAAGATCAGCATAACTTTTGTGCCGACTAAATGCAGTCTCAAGCCTACTCTTGATCAAAGGTACCTTCTCAGAGGTAATCTGGATGATCTCAGCTCCAGAAAGTTTACGCTCGCCGACCTCTTCCCAACCGATAGGAGATCGACACTTGCGCCCATACAAAGCCTCATAAGGTGCCATCTCGATACTAGCGTGATAACTGTTGTTATAGGAAAACTCAATCAAGGGGAATTGAGTATCCGAGTTACCCTGAAAATCCAGAACACACAACCTGAGCATGTCCTCCAAAGTCTGAATCGTCCTCTCAGACTGACCGTCAGTCTGAGGATGAAATGCAGTACTGAAATCCAACCTCAAACCCAAAGATTCCTGCAATGCCTTCCAAAAACGAGAGGTGAAAATTAAACCTCTGTCTGAAACTATCGACACTGGTACACCATGGAAACTAACAATCCGATCAATGTACAACTGTGCCAACTTCAAAGCCTGATAAGTAACCTTGATCGGTAAGAAGTGAGTTGACTTGGTCAAACGGTCAACAATCACCCAAATCGAATCATACCCCTGTCGGGTACGTGGCAACCCAACCACGAAATCCATAGCGATACGCTCCCATTTCCACTCTAGAATAGGTAGCGGCTGTAGATATCCAAACGGTCTCTGATGTTCCAACTTTACTTGCTGGCAAGTCAAACACTTAGACACAAACTCCGCAACATCCTTTTTCATTCCGCTCCACCAGTACGTACCCTTGAGATTATGATACATCTTGGTAGAACCCAGATGAACACTGTAAGCTGACTTGTGTGCTTCCTCCAGAAACTGGTCTCTCAAACCATCCGAATATGGAGCACACAGTCGAGAACTGTACCTGAGAACTCCATCCGCTAGAACAAACTCAGAATCCCCATCCAAATGGATCTCATCCATAATCCGTTTCAATTGCGGATCCTCAGCTTGTGAAGCTTTGATCCTATCAATCAAAATCGGTTGCACTTGCAACTGTGCCAACAAACAACCTCTCTGCGAAACCTGAAAACCGAATCCCGAAGCTAACAAACTCTGCCACTCACGAACCATGGGTGTCCGCCCAACCTCTAGAAATATGGGCCAAACTGCCCGAAGATTTGCGACTCAGCGCATCGGCTACCATATTAGCCTTACCCGGATGGTACTTAATAGAGCAATCGTAGTCTTTCAGCAACTCCAACCACCTCTGCTGCCTCAGATTCAACTTGCGCTGATCAAAGATGTACTTCAGACTCTTATGATCAGTAAAGATCTCGCAAGTCGCACCGTGCAAATAGTGCCTCCAAATCTTGCAAGCAAAAACCACAGCTGCCAACTCCAGATCATGAGTAAGATAATTCACCTCATGCTTCTTCAGCTGGCGAGAAGCATAGGCAATCACCTTACCATGTTGCATCAGAACGCAACCCAGCCAATACGAGAAGCATCACAATACACAGTGAACCCCTCAATGCTAGATGGAAAAGCCAAAATAGGAGCTATAGTCAAAATCTCTTTGAGCTTCTCAAAGCTCGACTCGCACTTGTCAGTCCACTCAAACTTAACACCCTTCTGTGTCAGTTTAGTCAACGGTGCATATATTCTGGAGAAATCCTGCACGAACCGACGATAGTAGCCAGCTAACCCAAGAAAACTTCTGATCTCGGTAACTGACCTCGGCCTCTGCCAATCCATAACCGCCTCAATTTTCTTCGGATCAACCTTGATCCCATCCTTCGACACCACATGTCCTAAGAAGGTAACTTGATCCAACTAGAATTCACACTTCGAGAACTTAGCATACAGCTGATGCTCACGTAAAGTCTGTAGTATCGTCTTCAAGTGGAAAGCATGCTCCTCCTCACTCCGAGAGTAAATCAGTATGTCATCAATAAACACAATAACAAACTGACCTAGAAACGGCTTGAATACCCGATTCATCATATCCATAAATGTTGTTGGTGCGTTAGTCAACCCAAACGACATGACCAAAAACTCGAAATGCTCATAACGCGTTCTGAAAGCAGTCTTAGGCACATCGATGTCCCGAATCCGAAGTTGATGATACCCGGATCTCAAGTCAATTTTTGAAAAACACTTAGCACCTTGCAACGGGTCAAACAAATCATCAATGCGAGGAAGAGGGTATTTGTTCTTGACAGTATCCTTGTTCAGCTGTCTATAGTCAATATAAAGCCGAAAGGAACCATCCTTATTCTTGACAAACAACATAGGAGCACCCCACGGAGAAGTACTCGGTCTGATAAAACCACTATCCAGCAATTCTTGTAACTGTTCTTTCAACTCTTTCAGCTCTGCAGGAGCCATCCGATACGCAGGTATCGAAATAGGAGCTCTTCCAGGAGTAACATCGATACAGAACTCAGTATCATGATCAGGTGGTAATCCAGGTAACTCCTCTGGAAACACATCAGTGAACTCAGTCACTATCAAAACACTATGCACATCACTACTGACAGTCTCTAAGTCAGGAACCACCGCTAAGAAACCCTCGCAACCTTTGCCCATCATGCACTTGGCCTTGATCGCCGAAATGAGATTCTTAGGTATCTCCTCCTTCTCCCCTTGGAAAGAAAAAGGTACATCACCAGGAATCCCAAACACAACCGACTTTCCTCGACAGTCGATAGAAGCAAAATGGCGTGAAAGCCAATCCATCCCCAAGATAACATCAAAAGATAACACATCAAGTACAATCAAATCAGCTCTGAGATCCCTACCATATATAATCACAGAACAAGACGGATAAACCACATCCACAACAACAAAATCAGACAAAGGTGTAGATACAGATAACGGCTCTAACAACCTAGATGGTGTCACACTCAACTTAGCAGCAAAACTCGAAGAAACAAAAAAGTGAGCTGCACCCGCATCAAACAAAACCACTGCATCTACTAAAGAAATCGGGATTGTACCTTGCACAACGGCGTTTGATACACGAGCATCCTGAGGAGTCAAAGCAAACACTCTAGCCTGACCTTGTCCCTGCTGCGGTGCCTGAGCAGAACTGAAACTATCCGAATCTCTACCATCGTTACCACGGCCACCAAAGCCACGTCCTCCTGAACCATGGCCCCGCTGGCCACCAAACGAAGCGGCAGGTTGAGAATACCCTGCCGAAGGAGTAAAAGCAGTCCTCTGCTGCTGAAAAGACGGCGGAGCAACACTAGCCGATGACACATGCTGCCCAGATGCCGGACACTCTCTCGCAAAATGGCCCGGTTGGCCACAAGCATAACAACTACCTGGTGTTATCGTACAAACTCCAAAGTGTATGTACCTGCAGTTTTGACAAAAAGGAACACTAGATGCTCCACTGGTACCACGCCAAAAACTACGGCTACCACCACTGTAACTAGAACTGTGGGAATACGGCTGATACCCCTTTGATCACCCCCTTTCTTACTCTTGTACTGGGAAGACTTGGAGTGATAGCTGCTGCTACCACTTTGCTGCCCACCACTCTGAACAACATCGCCTGCCCTCTTGGTTTCAGGCATCTTACCAAAGTGCAGTAAAGTACTCTCCATCCGACGAGCACTATCCACCACAATAGTAAAATCCTTGTGCGTCTCAGTCAAAAGACTCACAAACTCAGCGCCTAAACCTTTCACGTACCTGTCGTTCACCCTCTGCTGTTAATTCTACAGATCCGGGGCAAAGCGACTCAGCCTCACAAACTCAGTCGTATACTCATGTACCGACCTATCTCCTCTGTTCAAAACTAGTAATCTGTCACGGTGACCTTCTGTCACTGAAAAAGGCAAGTAGAAATCTCTGAATCTAGTCACAAACTCTGCCCAAGAAATAGTAGCCATATCAGTACGAATTTCCCTGCGAAACCAGTCGTTTGCAGAACCCTTCAAGGACATCTCCACTAGCATAATTGTCTGCCTCTCAGAAGCCTGCAATCTCTTAGCATTCAGCTTAGCCTCCTCCAGAAAGTCTAGGGCATCACCGTCGCCCGCAAACTCAGTCGGCTTCAGCCTCGAATAAGCCAACACCAAATCCCTGTCAGCAATTCCGGCACCACCAACCGCAACACCACCAGCCTGTGGTACCTGCTGTCGTACAATCTGTCCCAACATAGCATACTAGTTCTGCATGGCGATCTGTCCCGCTAGCAGTTGCGCTTGATTATCCTGGAGTGCAGTGATCCCAGACAGAAAAGTAGCAAAGTTGAAGGTTCCATAGGATCCTGTCGTACACCTGGTGCCTGGATGACTGCACCACCACGTCCCCTACCTCTGCCTCCAGCGGCCTGACCTCTGCCAGCCCGTCCTCTGCCGGCCTGATCTTTGCCCGCTTGGCCTCGGCCAGCCTGACCTGCGCCTGCACGTCCTCTGCCAGCTTGAACTACCGGTTCATGCTCATCTACCTCAATTGATATAGCATCATCAGCCTCAGCATTATCCTGAGCTGCAGCACGCCCACGAGTATTCATTCCTAAGAATGAAACAACAACCTTTAACAAAAGCCACAAGGCAACACCCGAAGTATATCTTAAATAAAGCACAAAAGCTAACAATTCACCCAAAGTAATAACGATAAATAACTCGAATAAAGCATAAACTTTTCAAAGTAAAACATCAACAACAATAAGACCGACACAAAACACTCCTAAAGGTGAAGGTAGAAAGTTTTTGAAAACAAATGATGACGTTTCAAAAGACAAGACTTGAATCCTAAATTCCGCAGTAGATCCTAAGACATCACCACATATAACATGCCTTAAAGCGGTAACACATAACATGCAAAAATTTGGCCTTCGTTCGAAACTAAAGCTCTGATACCAACTTTGTCACGACCCAATTTCATGGATCGCGACCGGCGCTAGGGTATGGGTATGGTTGTACCAAAACCCGTAGCAAGCCTCGTGGATAACATACATACAATATAAACTTGCAAAAAAAAACAATGCTCGGGGGCAACCGAGACTTCAGCCTAAGTCTAACAAATTATATAGCAGTTCTAATATAATTATTTGATAGCATTCGAAACTATGAAACATGCCTTATATATAAATAATCCAATGTAACATGCCAAAGTATATTAATATAAAAGTCGTACCACTATGACAAACCAAAGTAATATAATAGAGACAACTAGTTCTACTGCGGTCTAAGAAATAAAACAGTTGACTAGTCTAATAACATAAAAGACCTCCGAGGAATCAAAAGATCAGAGATGACCAACGCTCTCAAAATCACAAGTCTGGAAAAATTGGGAAAACAACGGGGTCAGATATACTGAGATGAGTTTATAATGCTATTTACATTTATTAAGTTTAAAACCCTTAAAACTAATCCTTTTATACTAATATATATTTGATTATGGAAAACAGTATTGAAATGAAATCCCAAAGTATTTAACCCAAAGTATTATCCAAAGTATATGGGAACAAATCCTCATCGATTCCCAAAGTAGGCCAGACATTGATCAGCCAATCCCAAAATACTTATCGGTGCACGCAGTCTCGATGCAAGCCTATCGAGTAGCTCGTTTCAATCCAGATCCATAATCCTTAAAACAGTTCATAAACATTTGATATATTAAAATAATGTGTGGTACTTAATAAAGCGGTAAATAATACTATAAACTCATTGTTTGCTTATCCACGTGAATCTTGGCAAACAGCTAACCCTGCGTAGACTCCGAAGCACGAGCAGTCGACGGGTCTAAAATATTATGCAAGTTAAAATCCGAACAACCCCTAACTCTAAGAATACTAGACTCCACATAGGACTAGCATTTCAAAACACAACCAAAGAATCACTCAATGTAAATCAAGTACAGCTAAAGTGTATCCAAAGTATTCCATTCCAACCAAATAAAAAGTTAGGCAAATTAAACTTAGGTGAGTTCTTATCTTTCAAACAAAACTAAAGTCCTTTCATAACATAAATACTTTTATCAAAAGATTTCTCAAAGTAGTGTGTTGGCATTAACTGCAGTCTAGCTCAACATCACATGTCGGGGACCACGTCTAACCCGATCCAACCATAAACCAAAGTTAAAACCAAAGTCTTAAATCAATCCTTAAATAAAACCAAAGTCATTTTAAATAAGAACTCATTCCTTTACTTAAATAATGCCAAGAAACATAGAAAACAACAAAGCCATTTATCTTGCCAACACTTGGCAAGTAACACCCAAAGTACATACAACTTAAATACATCACCTTAAATAGGATCATAAGATTCAAAACACCTATCAAGTATCAAATTGAAATTAAAATAGTTCAATCAAAACCTTACATACCATAAAATACCTTATATGCCTTATATAGTTTAATCAAAGTTAAACCACAACTTAATATAAAACTAACATCCTTTTAATAAGTTTAAACCATTTTATAAACAATTTCCAGCCCTTAGTAACATGATTAAAACCACCCTAGGTAGGCATTTACAAAACCATAACCATTAATTAAATTCATTAATCATAACATATCAAGGTAACCCTTTAAAATGTTTAAATCATTCTTTGTAAATAATTTCCAGCAAAATTATCAAATCAAAACAACGATTTAACCCTTTAGAAAACCTCAATTAACACATGATTTAACCTTACATAATTACTACAAATCACCCAATGTATTAGTTGTTGAATAACAACCATATTAACATTAAAAAGAAATTTCCAGCTTTTAGTTATTAAACCAAAACAGAATTTTTATCCAAAATATTTGTCAAATGATATCTTATTCCATTTAAATGATTCCTCCAAACCACCCATAGTATTGTTAGGCATCTAACAACCTAAGATCCATCCTTTATATATTTCCAGAATTTGAATAATGTTTCAAAACAGATTTTTATAACCCAAAACACGAACCAATTGATATACTTTTCAAATAAAACAATAAATCCATATCACCCAATGTAAAACGATCTGAGATCAAAACAGCATTGATTTAATAAATTCTAGATTATATAAAACATAATAAATCATCATAACAATCCAAATCACCCAAGGTATTGATACAAACATCAACCTAGCAATCTCTACGCATCCATAACAAGAGAATTAGGATTACATACCTCTTGAAGTAGATTAAGAACAATCAACAAGAGAAAATCCAGAAATATAGATCCAAAATCAGCCTAGAGATTGAGAAAGTGGAAAAAGGATTGAGCACGAATCATAAACTAATGGATTTAATCATAGAACCAAGTTAGAACACTTACCAAAGATTAAAATTGAAGGACAAGGATGGAGGACTGACTTAAGATAGAGCCTCAGCCGAATTAGGGTTTTTAGAGAAGTTAAAAGTGTTTAAAATCTGATAGGGTCAAGTTAAGGTTGTATTTATAGAAAATCAGCGAACAGAACAGTGCACGCGTCGCGCCCGCGATACATGAATCACGCCCGCGATCCAGGCATGTCGCGCCCGCGAAATGCTACTGCCTCCGATGAAAAATTGAGATTTTGAAATTGAAATCGAAAACGTTCCAAACTCCGAGACTACTCATAATACATCTAAAAACACATTTTAAAAGGTTTAGAACTTTCGAATCACAATTCTAAGTGGTCGAACCACTCAAACGAACCCAAGGTACCGTTTAGGCTTAACGGAGCAAGTCAGAAAAACACGGGGTGTTACAATAAATGGTTTCTTTAGGTATTGTGATACCTAAAATAAGTTCTAGAGAGAAGTTTGAACGTTTTCTCAAAACGAGAATTTATAATATAGTTTGAAAAGAAAAGAGACCATAAGTGTTACGTGTTTTCATGATTATATGTTTGACCTAGAATTGGGTTTATGGACCTAGAACTTTTTATAGGAAACATATATTGATGTGTTTATCCTGTTTGCTTTGTGTGTTTAGTCCGACCAGCTAGCCAGCAGTCTGACCTCAACCACCAGATTAAGTTCCAGACCTAGCGGTGTCTGTGAGTTTATTTGTTTACTTTTGAATATTAGTATTCAATTGTTTTAAATCCATAAATTGCACTAAGTATGAAACTTAGCCAAGGAAGATCCACTGAAACGAGCTATTTATTGGGCAACAATAGGACTGTGTGATCACCGGTGTTAATGAACTAGATGAGAGGTAAATATTATAAGCATACACACTGAGATTAGGTTAAGCCAGATGCTTGCAAAGCGGCTTAAACCTATCAGGTAGTCCTGAGGTGGCAGTGACTTAAGTTCCGGCCCAGCAACCCTATACAGAGTTAAGATGCCTGTAATACTTAGGTATACAGCTCATCCTGTATTAAACAAGAGTTGAGCATATGCATTATATATGATAGCATTATAACATAACAGGACTAGGGTTTCATTTGGATCGAGGACTGGTAATATTTTTAAATATACCGATATTTTGTCTATATGCGATTTTGGTATTTAATTGTAAACCTATCTACTCACTCAGAAACATTTATATTTCTGACTCTGTTGTTGTTTATCATATTCATGTATCTAGCTATCGGGTCTGGTCGAGCTTCCACCCTTTTCCATCAGGGAAGCTTATCTTGTTGTTATGTAAATAACACTTTAAACTCTTAGATGTTGCAATAATGTATATAGGTGTAATATGCTAGTGGCCACGCCAGGGTTCCTCTGTTAACATACTTTAATAGGAACCTGACTTTGTCTAACTCTATTAGGTGGCTACTTAATAGGTGTATGGTGTTTTATGGTGTCCCCTACGGGTAGGCCAAGCTTCGTGTCTTTGCTCTTGTAATACCCCAAAAGATCAAATTATTTAATTGGGCCACGTGTCCAGTTTTGAGTCGCCACAGTGGCGATATCGGAAAATTTTCCGAGAAATTAAGATAAATAAAATCTTAGTAGGTCGGTTTCAGAAGGATTATCGCAAGGAATTTAATAATATATTTTAATTTAAAAGTTGAATTGGGACCAAGGGGACCAAAGTGGGCCTTTTGCTCTATTCGACCTAGATTTCGAAATTTACGATTATTAGACCCTAAAGTTGAATTAAGGACCCCGGTAATTTAAGATTTCGAGATTAACACAACGTTTTTAAGAATTAACGATAGTAAGAAAATGTTAAGAAAACTA
This sequence comes from Mercurialis annua, assembly GCF_937616625.2. Taxonomy (NCBI): domain Eukaryota; kingdom Viridiplantae; phylum Streptophyta; class Magnoliopsida; order Malpighiales; family Euphorbiaceae; genus Mercurialis; species Mercurialis annua. The sequence goes on along the minus strand of NC_065570.1, from coordinate 46,134,327 downwards.
TACAATCTTTGAGTACGGGAAATGGAGTTCGATATGTCGTGCATACGATAAAGGAGTATCTAGTTTACGAATATACCAGAAATGAAGTTTAATTAACCTAAAACCTAGGATTTAAAAGTATTTATGCATATAAATATAAAATTCACGTCTAACTATAAAGAGTTAATTAATATGTATCGGACGTGTCAGCGAACGGTGAGGTCGACAAACGTGGGTTAGCGCGGGCATATTACCACATCGACCACATTATAGATTGGATAGCGGTCACTGTGAGTTGCACTTTACTTTCGTGTATTATTTATCTAAGTTATTTGATATTATATTTTATATATAAATAAAATTTAAACGCATTGCATTATATATATGATTTACTGAAATGTTATATGTTTTTATCAAATTTCGAGTATGAAAAATTAGTATGCGATTTAAAGAAACTAGCTAACTATTGGGTGTCAATAGGCTGTGTGATCACCAGTATTGAGTCAGTCTAGCATATTTAGACCATGTGAAACGATTTCATATATATATGTATGATATGAATATGGAAGTTGGATGTATAAGAATGTGGACACGAGAGTGAACTCGGTTAATGTAAAATGAGCCCCGTATCCGGTGGGTTGAGCTCGGTTGTGTTATCCGGAGGTCCCCAATTTGGGATTAAGAGGTTGGTTGCGGCTGACGTGGTTGAGTTACTCCCGGGCGGACCATTTGGATCAGTTTGATTTGAATATTCGTAAGTCATGTTAAGTTTCAGGATTTTAGTTTCGAACGGATCAAATACTTGTATATATGTATTTTTGTATTACAGCTTTTATTTGAAATGCGATGTTATTTTTATAATACTGTTAGTAATTGCAAACTCACTCAGCATAGTCTGACCCTGTTGTGTTTAAACATTTTCAGGTGCTTAGTGTCTGGACCTAGCTAGAGGTCATTTTAGGGATCCGGAAGTCAGCTGCACATGTATAGTTTCTAGACTTCCGTAGCGCTGCAGTAGTGGTCCTGTGTCGACAGAGTCGTAGCCTTGACAGCTGTACATTTTGGTTTTACGTTTTACTTGTTGTCTTTGTTTATATATTTTTGTAGGCTACGTACGATATGTTTTGTTCACGGCACCAGATGTCGGTGATATGTTTATGATATACTGGTATGTACATAATCCCTTGAGGCTAGTTTGTACGCGGTACAGTAACTAGAGCCCACGTGGATATCAGAATATCTAGTGTAAATATTTGTGTATATATATATATATATATATATATATATATATATAAATATATATATATATGTTTGCTTCCATTGATGTATATTTTGTTGTATTATTTGAGAAAAAGTTTTTAGTAATTTAGGCTTGCTACGGGTTTTGGAGCTACCACTCCCATTCCCTAGCGCCGGTTGCAGCTCAATAATTTGGGTAGTGACAGCTCTGCAAAGACACTGTGTATAGTTTAGCTAGCCTTACGTTTGTGTGCCTGCTGTGCATGTTTTAAATATGTTTGATATAACGCTTTGAAAGAAAAAGTGTTCGATATATTTTATTAAATATATTGTTCGGATGCGTGGTTTGATACAGGGCTGCCTGTGAGGCAAGGCACATGAGCTAAGTCCCTGGACCACCGCACCGGTTCTCAAAAATGCGTGCGGGTCAGAATAACTAGGGTTATTCAACCAGCATTTCTGAAAATGTATTTTGCTATATTAATATTTTTAGAATGTGATTTCCACGTTAAACGGGAAAATGTTTTAACGGTGTTTTCTGAAAACGGGTCGTATGCGAAGTACGATCTAGATTTATATTTGCGAAAAATTCATAGAGGTTTTAGGCTTGCTACGGGTTTCGGAACAACCATTCCCATTCCCTATCGTCGCTCTCGGCTCGAGTTTCAGGGTGGAAATCGGGTCGTGACAAAGGTGGTATCAGAGCAATGTTTTAGGACTTGAATGTCTGAAGTATTGCTGCTGATATATGTTAGGCAAAGGTATTAGAAGTCATAAGAATTCCTAGTAAACTATTGCAGCAGCATAGGATTCAAGTCATGTCTTGATCAGTTGTCAGTTATTGAATACATTCAGCTATAGATAGCAACTATACCTGTGTGTAGTATGTACTGATGTTTTGATCAGGAACATATGAGTTTTTCTTGTGTTCGAGACACGTTATAACTAGTGTAACATGTGAGATGTTTCTAAGTTGGAAACATGTTACAATCATGGAGCGGAATGGTCAGAACAGATGACCAGTATTCGAGGAGAATGGTTTTGTTTGAATACAGGACAAAGCGGAGATTTCCTCTGAATTTTTGTTCGAGAAAATAGTTAGATTTTCTCTGAATTGTGTGTGATTGTTATGTGTTTTTATATAAGTTAATAGTTGATCCCTGTTATATGAAAATATGATTTTTCTATAACCATTACATACTGTACTTACGCTCAAATTTCATGTGTTTCAGTATGTCTGCGCCTAATAGAGCTCATTTGCATGTGGGGTCTGATCCACATAATGTACCAGGTTTGCCTGTTATATCTGACACATCTGTTCCCATGAGGCTGTTGACTCAACGTCAGCATGGGACATGGACATATGGGAGGATGCTATTGGAGTGGAGGAATTAGAGAGAATTTTGAATAAAGACATAAATAGTACTGAAATAGCCATAGCTCTGTATCTGAATCGACAGCTACATCAGCTTATCTAGGATTTAAGGTAAAAGAGTTCTTAGCTGAGGTGGACCATCTAAGGAGGGTTCAACAACAAATAAGACACTCGCTGAGTCCGTAGTGGGAATACGTGAGCGAGTGGGAGATGCAGGAGAACCAAAGTTTAGATAGGCTGAGGAATTATAGGGACAAGTATACTATAGAAGATTTGAATGTGGAGGCATACACTATCGAGTTTATGCGTATATGCGAAGAAGTACCTGAGCTTCTTCGTGATGGTGAGGAAGTTGCGAGTAGGTACGTCAGAGGTTTGGGGCCGGAGTTCGAGAAACTCACGGCGGTAAAGTCTGATTCTGTAGCATATCTGGCAGGGCGCGTAAAGCAGATAGAGAATAAGTTGAGGAGGAACAACATACCCCTCCAGCCATACTATTATACCAAACCTGAAGAACTTACTACTACATTTCCTAGGGTAGGAAACTCTGGACCCGCGAGCTAAGTCCTGGACCACCACACGGTTCTCAGAAATGCGTGTGGGTCAAAATAACTAGGGTTATTCAACCAGCATTTCTGAAAATGTGATTTCGCTATATGAATATTTTCAGAATGTGATTTCCACGTTAAACGGGAAAATGTTTTAACTGTGTTTTCTGAAAACGGGTCGTATGCGAAGTACGATCTAGATTTATATTTGCGAAAAATTTATAGAGGTTTTAGGCTTGCTACGGGTTTTGGAACAACCATTCTCATTCCCTAGCGCCAGTCTCGGCTCGAGTTTCAGAGTGGAAATCGGGTCGTGACATGGGCCGAGAGGCATGAGTTTCCAAGTTTGACAAACCCTCCTTTTTAACTGATTATATCAAAAGCTTGTCGATTACTCGGGATATTGATTGGTTTGATTCGAAGGTCGGGACCGACTTGTCAAATCTAGCTTGTCTTCATGGCTTCTCGGTATGCTTTCCTATTTTTCTTCTCCTCCCCTTTTTTGTTTGTATTCATCTTTTTTCCTTATTTTTCTTTGTTTTTCGCAGGCCATTCAAACGATTTTGGTTCTAAATGATAGTCGCTAGTTAGCCGAGGGTGAGGTTCAGAGGCTTACTGCTTTGTTGGAAGATTCTGATTTCGATAGGGAGAAGCTGAAAACTTCTCTAAAAAAGCATGATTCGCTACTTTTGAAGCTGAAAGCTCAGAATTCTATTAATAATCGCCAGGTGGGGGTTATCAAGAAAAGAACTACAGATTTGACTCGTGAAATCGAGGATCTTATTTCCACCAACACTTATGTCGGCAATGGAAGGGATAAGTTGAGGACCGGAGTTGAAAAACTTCATATTCATCCTCTTGACACGAAGTCCTTTTATTCGACGTTAATGAGCGAATATCGCCTGACTATAGGAAATAAGCTTCGCGAGCAAAACCCTGATATTGATCTTTCGTGTGTGAATGAACTGGATCCTTTAAACTTGGCCAAGGCTTTGATGAATAAGATTGCAAAGGACCGAGCTGTTGTAATATTATCTTGAATGTAATTTTTGTATTTTTTTTATCATCTCGTCTTTAGGCGTGTTCTTTGTTCCATTTGTACCGCTTTGCTTTTAATAAAGAATTTCATTTGGGTAGTTGTGTGCCCTTTTTTATGTGTGATTTATTTCCTGTTTGTTTTTTGGCGCTTTGCCTTTTGAGAATTAATTTAAAGTATTTTGTTGAGTTAGTCTAAACTCGTTTTTCCTTTTTGGTTTTGGGCATTTCGCCTTTTGAGAATTAATTTAAACTCTTTTGTTGAGTTAATTTAAACTCGTTTATCCTTTTTGTTTTTGGACGTTTCACCTTTTGGGAGTTAATTTAAGTTCTTTTGTGGAGTTTGTCTAAACTCGTTTTTCCTTTTCGTTTTTGGGCGTTTCGCCTTTTAAGAGTTAATTTAACTCTTTTTTCCTTTTGAGGTTAGTCTTAACCTTTGGTTATTTTTGATTAGGCATTGGACCCTTCTTGGAGGTTCGGGATCCTTATTCCTTTTTGTGTTTTTCATGATTTTGCAAGAATGGGGAACTTTTATTGATGTAAATGAACTTGCTTACAAAATAAAGAAAATTATAACTTCCATCGGATAGGACATAAAGTCCCTAGTGACAATGTGTTGTGAATTCGACTTCATTCCTCCTTCTTTTCTTTCTTTTGCTCTTGGAGGTCGACAACTGACTCTCGTAGCATGTTTGGCGATATTTTGGTCCTCTTAGTGTCACCACTCCCTGTTCCGTTGGTATTTTCATAGCGAGTTCCTTGATGCCTGTGACTGCGGCTGAGTCGTGGAGGAATGGACTTCCTAGTATTACGTTGTATGCCAGCTCCATGGCCACTATGTTAAACAGGGACATGGATGGCCCTCCGATACCCGACAATGGGACTAGGACTCGGCGTAACTTGGCAGCGGTTCAGCCGAGGCACTTATAGGCCGCATTTGTCATAAGATTTACTGTGTTTCCTTCGTCTATAAGAATCCTCTCCATGTTCCATTTCTCGATGATAGTTGTTACTACTAGTGCGTCGCTGTGGGGTGCTTTTACATGCTTGTAATCTTAGACATCAAAGATAACCAGAGGCATGTGTGCTTCCCTGATGTTCATTACTTCTTTCCTTTGTTTCTTTCTGATGGTTGAACTACTAGGGCCCCTCCATTGATGATGTGAATCGTCCCCAGAATCTTAGATGCTCTTTCCTTATCCTTTTCCTTTACTTTATCATCTCAATGTCTTTTTTCTCCCTGGTCATTACTTTGGTTTTTTGGCAATAAACTTTCTGAGTTCCCCCGTGTTCGTCGTGGAATTTGTAAAACTTTCTAGTGTCTCTGATTTCAACTTTGATCTTGGGCGGCCATTAGACATTCTTTACGTTTTCTTTTATCCACATCACGACATTCATCCTACTTATGATGAGCGATGTGTAATTTCGCTCGACGTCTCGGGGTCATTTCTTGATTCGTATTTGTTTTAAGGAGCGAAGCGACTGTTTTCTTCCAGACCGCTGTGTCTTTCGTCTGTCCTGGATTTTGGCCTATCCCTCGATCTTTCTTTCGATTCATTGCTCTTTGCTTCCTTTCCTCTGATAGCTCTTCGACCTTTATCCAGCTCAAAATATTTCTGCATTATTCCTATCAAGTTCGTGAAGGTCGTTGTTTTATTTACTAGTAGCTTATCCACTAGCTTTCTGAATGGCGTCCCCTCTCTTAGAGCTTCGGTGACCATGACGAACGTTTAAATTATCGATTTTCATGGCTTGTTTGTTGAATCTTTTGATATAGCTCCTCGGTGTCTCTCCTTCTTCCTAAATGCACCATCTCAGGATGCTGGTGGTTGTTTTGGATGGAATATTGATGAGGTACCTGTTTAGGAACTCGGTTGATAAGGTTGTGAAGTTCTTGATTGACCTCGGTTTGAGCTTGTTGTACCATCTTTGGGCGGTTTTCTTCAGGGTGGTGGGAAAGACCCGACACAAGATTGCGTCTTAAACATTTAGTAGGCCCATTGTTACTGAGAATCTAGACGTGTGGTGTCTCGGATCCCCTTCTCCATTGAACGTCGGCAAGATGGGCAACTTCATGTCATGGGGAATCGTTTCCTCCATGATTTTGGCCGACAAAGGAGAACCTTTCAATCTCAGATAATCGATGTCTAGCTCTTTGGCTTTCAGCCTTTTTTGCGCTTCGGCTATCTTTTCCTCCAGGTCTTCTTCTGCCACATATGTGGTTTGCTTTTTTGTGGGGATTCAGACGATTCTCCCTCATCCTCCTGATTTTTCTTCTTATATTGTGCCTTCCCAGTTTTCTTTTCTTGGCTTTTGCTTTTTGCGGGAGCGTCTTCCTTCTCCTTTTCTCTTCGCTCCTCTCTTCTTGAGTTAAGTCCGCTTCTGGCTTCGTCTTGGTTTTTGCTGTTGGCGTTCCCTTGATTTTCCTCTTCTCTATCGGCATTCCTCCTTTTTTTCATTTTCAAGTGTCTCGCGTCCATCATTATTCCTTTCTGTTTCATCGTTTCCTATGGTGACTTCTTGATTATTAGGGTTTCTCCCTTCGGTTTTCATTCTTTGTCGGCATCAGCTAGGGGGCATGGCGAACTGGTCTCTTACAGATCTTATGGTTTCTTCATGGGCTTTGTTTGATTTTCGGAATTCATCAGCCATTCTATCCAGGTTGGCCTGGAAGGTTTCTAGCATCCTCTTTAGAACTTCATGATAGACCTCTAAGGATATCACGTTTAGGGTTTGTTCATTTTTTCCTCCCAAATCTGGAAAGATGATGGGATTGCTTCCTCTGACGTGTTGTCTTTGGTACTGGGGCGTGGAGTATGAAGTCCACCTAGTGTTGTTTTCTCTGGTGACGCTGGGACCATCATTTTCTGTAACATTAGATGTTTTTGTAGTGTTTGAGCCATCGTTTCCGGTGATGTTTATCCCTTGCGGGGGTGTCTGGTGTTGGCTTTTTGGATCTATCGGGTTTTTTTTAGGTTTGATCCGTCAGAAGTCATTCCTTCAATGAAAAATTTGTTTATGAGTTCAGAAAAACTCCTCCTTTTTCGAAGTTGTCAAGCTTTTTCCACAGACGGCGCCAATTGATGGAGTCTGCCTTCTGATCTAGTGAATAAACAATGCAAAACAGGATAGAAGCTAACCGAACAGTGGTTGTCTGATTAACTCTTCGATGCTAAAGTTAGTTTAGGCTTAAGCGGCGTTTTGTGTATACCTCAAACTATTTATATAGTAGTTAATAGAATACCTAGTAGACTTCAAATAGGAAAGTGATTCCTATTTAGTAGTATTGTGCTTGAATAGGAAAATGATTCCTTATTCAAAAGGGAGTCTTATTCAGGAATATCTTCCTAAATAAGCTTATCTTTGGAGTTTGTATCCGAATAGGAAAGAGATCTCGTATATTCGGTCTTCTAGAGATGATTATTCTTATATTTAGGCTTCTGCGAATTGCTTCGATGACGCGCTTTCTCCGGGTCATCATAGAATCGACCCTTCTGGGATTCAGACGAATCTCCCTTTAATCTTCAAGTTTGGTGAATCTCATGGACACAGGTGCTGATGTTATCAGGTTTTTGCCTTTTGGGCGAGTATTAGGATTCTCCCATGGAGTAGATTCTATACGACTCGATTTTCTTATAGTTATACTAGAATTTGGTTTCCATCAATTCTCATGAGTTGCCGATTCAGATAAAACACTTATTTAATTATTAAAAATTATTATTAATAGACAATTCACAATAGTTTTTTAAGTTGAACAAAATACTTATACCAAATAAATATTTTTATAAATTTTAAATTTAAATAGAACACTTATTTCATTTTTATGAGTTGTCAATTTAAATAAAACACTTATTTAATTGTTAAAAGTTGTTATTAATAGATAATTTTCAATAGTTTTCTAACTTGAATTAAATATTTATATCAAATAAATATTTTTATAATTTTTAAATTTAAATAAAACACTTATTTTAATTTTTACAAATTATTATTAATAGATAATTCATATAAATTTTTCAAATTGAATAAAATATTTATTTATTATTTTATAAATTATAAAATATTAAATTTTAGCCATTTTTGTATAAATTTATTTAATAATATAATTATTAATTAGATTTCGTACAAATGTACGGATTTACAACTAGTTATTAATAAAATTTAATTTATTTCAATAACAAATGAGAAAGATGTTAGAGAAAATTACTCTAAAACCCTTCACATTTGTCATAATTTGCAATTTAGTATCCCTTATTTAAAAATTAAACGATTTGATATCTCAATTTTGATTTTGTAAACTATAAGTCTCTTTTGTTAGTTCCGTTAATAATTTAAAATTTAATTTTAAATGATTTGGTGCCTCAGTTTCAATTATATAAACGATTTGGTATCTCATTTTCAAACGATTTGGTACCTCACATTTTTTTTCCGTTAACTATTTAGTACTTATATTTAACAGAAGGGTTTTATAGTTTTCAAAATAAAAAAAGAGATACCAAATCATTTGATTTGAAAGAAAAGATATCAAACTCTGAATTATAACCAATGTGACGGGTAATAGAATAATTTGCTTAAGATGTTATATCAATTTTCTCAATAGAGAAAAAAGGTAATCCTAGAAAAAGAGCATCGTTACAACGACAGGAAGTGAAAGAATCGACATTTTAGTTTTATAAAAATGGATTTAGAAGCAGTGGGTGATCTTGCTCTTAACGAAGTTCTATTACTTTTGGGACCCAAAGAGACAGCCTCAGTCGCATGTGTCAGCAAGCGCCTCAAAGCTTCAACTGCCGAGGAATCTCTCTGGTCCAAATTTTGTTCTGAAGATCTTCATCTTTCTTCTCCGCTTGATCCTCATGGAAATCCTCTTCCTTCATTCAAGGTTCTATTTTTGTGTTAATTTTTATCAGATAGTGTTTAATGAACTCTATTGTTATTAGGTTTGTTCAGTTTTTAGCTTAGCTTTTCAATGATATCTTTAATTTTGCGGGATTCTTTTTATTTGGTGCAATTGTTCGTGGAAAATTGTAAAGTTGTGTTCTTTTTAGATAATACCCACCTCTGAAAATGTGTACCATTGACACTTCATTTGTACTGAAAATGAAGGTTCTTATGCTGATTATCTAAGCTTTAATTCTAGCTTAGGCTTTTTAGATTTTACTTGATATCGGGAGTTTCGAATTAAAAGCAGGGTTTCGCTAACTCTCTCTTTTGTGGGTGTGTGGGCGCTTATGTAGCTTGCATATGCATCATGGCGCGAAGCTTTTCGTATGTATCCGTGGCCTCTTGTAAAACGAGTTAAAAGATGTTGGGACAGAATTGAGAGCTGGTTGGTTACGAACTTTCCTGAAGCTGCTGCTACTCTACAGCAGGGTGCATCAGAAGATCAAATTCGGCAGTTTGAGCAAGTTTTGAAAGTGAAGTTGCCTCTTCCCACAAGACTACTCTACCGCTTCCACAATGGTCAGGTTTTTCAAGAAAAAGATGAGCTAACAAGTTTTTGCGGTAATACGTTGGGCCTTATTGGTGGCTACTCTTTTTATCATCATGTGGTGAATGTATGCTTGTTACCGTTGGATCAAGTGCTCTTGGAAACTAAACAGATCATACGCCATCTAGGGATCACTGCTGGTTATGGCAAGACTAAATATATTGCTGTCGCTGCATCATCTGCGTATAGTGAAAAGCTGTTTTTCCTCAATTGTACAAGTGGTCAGTTGTATGTTGGTACCAGGAACCTTCCAACAGATGGAGAGATGATGCAATGTGTGCCAAATGCATTGATAAGGTCGGTGCATGATTCTAGAAATGAAGAGCAGCAGGATGCAATGCTGCTATGGTTAGAAGAACATGGTCGTCGCTTACAAGACGGTATTATCAAAATGCGGGGAGAAGGGGATATGAGAACAATCTGTCAATTTCCAGAAACGTCTCCTCTATGTTCCACTGCTGTCACCTATGGTGTAAAGGTAAGGGATTGCATAATGCTTTTATTCTGCCTTCTGAAGTTTTTTTTTCTCCGTTGGCTCTTGAATAAGTAATAAAAAAATTCTTGCGGGCGTTATTTAATTTGGTATATATGTGATGACTATATATCGTACATGTTTTGTGGCCACACTTGGAAGTTTGGAAAACTGATTAACTTTGCGGGTTCCTACTAGCCATGTCTTTCTTTTTCCTATATAATTGTGTATAGGAAGCTGCTTCAGTTGATAACTTCTTTGGTAATCATTTCATGATATGTGCAGATAAAAAACTTTCATCATGAAATATGCTCATTTTAATTCATTTATGTATGTCTTATAAAGCCACTTGAAGCAGCTCTGGTTGTGTAGTTTTCGTATATACAGAAGTTGCTTCTTTAGTGGTGATTCCCCTGGCTTCATGATTGGAAAATCCTAAGAGGAGGGAGGGGGGGTAGATAATGCATTTTAATCCTGCTTTTGTTTCTTTGAGATGTAATTTCTTTGCAGGTATCCGTGTTGAAATATGCTAATAATTTCTTTATCAGGTTCGTGCTTCTGCTGTTTTTGTGCCTGAGGCCTCAGACCTGGGAGGTGGTCCCGAGAAATACTATTTTGCATATTCAATTCGCATTTCCCTCCAACCAGATGGATGCATTATAAATGGAATGTATTTCAGCTCTTGCCAACTGCAGAAAAGGCATTGGATTATCCGTGCTAATGACATTGTTGAATCTGATGTGGCGGGAGAGGGTGTAATAGGCAAGGTGCGACTTGCTACTCTATGTCAATTCTTTTGAAGGACTCCAATAGGATTTTTTTTCATGAGCATCTTAGGTCCTCCAAGTCGTGTTGCAAAAAAATAAAATTTAAAAGAAGCGTTACTTTCGAAATATCAATAGCAGATACTGCAACCAACTGCATCATCAAGTCTGCCAATTTATTTTATCTAATTTTATAGTAATTTATAGTATCTAATTTACTCCTTATGGGTTTGGTGTGGTGGCTTATTGACCTATAGAAAATAATATGTTTTTAGTTATTGCAAGTCTTGCTTGATCGTTTGGTTTTCCTAGGACAACTCAATTTCTGAAATGCGAGAGGCAAATCCTTGATCAAAAGGTCAATTGTGTGTTTAATTTCGTGTTTTCCTAGGTCATTTACAGATTGAATTTCTATTCAAGTGATCACCATCAATAGGTATGAGAAACTGCCAAACTCACATAGCAGATGTAATTTCTTCATACCATAGCTGGAGCTGTCTTGTTCGCTTCTTTGTTTTTTCTTGATATATAAGGTGGTAATTCTATGATTGAGGACTTCGGCAACCATAACGAAATTTCATTGTTTCTTGTATGTTCGCAGTATCCACTGTTGCGTCCAGGTGAGGAAGAATTTGTATACGAGAGCTGCACACCTCTACCAAGTGCTCCAGGTTCAGTTGAAGGTTCTTTCACATTTTTCCCTGACAGGTACTCTGAAAGTAGACCTTAAATATCATTTATATATTTTAAGTAATATGATTAATACTTATTAGGTTTCTTAATTAATTCTTTTAATATTTAAATATATAATAATAACGAGACGGAAAGCTAGTTGATTTAGAAATCCTCATTGCTGTTTTTTTACGTTCTTTGTCTTTTCGTTTCCTTGATTGATTCTTGTAGCTTGGCACATTCAAATGGAGCTCCATTTGAAGTTGAAGTAGCTCGGTTTCCTCTCCAACTTCCAGACTACATTTTCTGATCAGTCATCTCTTAGAATAAATATCCTAGTTACTGCCACTGTAATTATTTACATCCTCTAGTTCTGTTCAAATGTGATAAAGCTGTGAAGAATTTGAAGGTTTTCTGCGTTTATATCAATAAGAACAGCTTCGGCTTTGTCGTGCATCCTTGAGATCCTATTGGCTGATTGTATTCCGATCTATCGGCCTTTAACATATAATTCAGTAATATGTGGTACTCGGTTTGGTTTTGAGAGTAAAAAAAGTTCAGTTTTGGTATAAATTAAATTGAAACTGACTGACTGATTTGGTTCGGTTTGAATATTTAAGTCTTATAAAGTCTACATTTGAGTTTGATTTGGTTTGGTTAGAATCGAATTTACAATCTTCAGTTTTCTTCCATTTCTTCTCGAATGCTTTATATTAGCTTCAAGATACGAAAACTTCACGATTACCTCCATTTCTCTTAGTAGCTGACGGTTAATCCGATTGTTTAACTGTATGAATAGATGATGTTCTAAAAAATAATACACTTTTACAATTTGACCATGCGAAGTTCTCATATTGTAAAACATCAAAATACTCGATTCTATAGTCTAGCAAAATTAATCGAATTTTGATTAGTTAATTTTTTATTTTTATTTTTAATTATATTTTTTTTAAGTTAAAATTTTAATTTAAACATTTTATACATATAACTGAGACTGGTTGATTTTATTTTATAAGAGCACCTTCAAAGTACTTTTTAAAATTGTCAAACTCTTTAGTTTAGAGAGTTTGACAATAAATATGAATATTTTATATTGTTTTATAAGTTGCATCCACTTCAACTAGCAGTTTCAGATGCTTCAGCCGCTTTAGCAATTCCAACCGCTCCAGCAACTCCAAATGTTTCAACATCTCCAACAACTCTAATAGGTCAGGAGATGTGGTAGGTCTAGATGCTCCGAAAGTTCCAGATGCTCAGCAGCTTTAGGCACTCTCCACTGTATTGCGGTCTTAATGTCTCCGCGGTTCCAATAATTCTAGAAACTCCAACAATAGTAAAAAAAAGGTGGCTGACATGCCTACTTTTCTTAAATTTATAGAATTAAGTAGTACGATACAAATATTTAAAACACAATATAAGTAGAATAAAATAAACAAATTTAAATGAGCAATAGATTGGACAAGTTCTAGAGAATCTGAATTTTTTTCTTGTTTTTTGCAAATCTATATTTTTCAAATTCTTTCAGGTTGTACTCTTTAGTTATGGATTCGCCCCATTTTTTTAAGGCTGTGGTTTTGGCCTTCCTTTTTACTTTCTATATTTTAACAATCTCCTCCTTTGTAGTAATAGGTCTTACTGCATTCATCTTTTCTTTTTGGCTTAATTGCTCTAAAAATCACCAATTTTCGTGTGTTTTTGGTATTTGACACGAACTTTTAATTTTGGCATATCAATACACGAAATATCAATTTTTGCATATATAACACGGGCACCGTTTTTGACCTAAAACGGCAACGTTTTTTACCTAAAACGGCAACGTTTTTGACCTAAAACGGCAATGTTTTATGTCTAAAACGGCACCGTTTTTCACCTAAAACGGAAACATGGTCATAAATGCAAAAAATTGATAGTTCGTGTATTTATATGCCAAAATTAAAAGTTCGTATCAAATACCAAAAATACGCGAAAGTTGGTGATTTTTTAATTGTACATTTAAGCCTTTCTTTTTCCTTTTGAACTTGGAATTTCACATTTTCACTTTTATTCTTTTGTATTTTGCTTTAAACCTTTGGAATGCATTTCTTCTCAATTTTGAGATTCTAGTCCTTTTATTCAGAAGCAGCTTCTATTTCTCTGATTGTATTCACGGATACCGCATGTGGGAGCAGATCATCAATCAACATAGCCTCTTTCTTAAAAGAGATCTTCAAGACTAATTTGTTGATTCTGTCATGTACGATATTTTTGAAACTCCAACACAAATTAGTAGCATGATTGAACCGTGATACTTACAATATTTGTTCCCTTTAAGTTCTTCCTTTTAAGGTGCCTTGTAATTTTTTGAGAAAGAGATGAATTGTTATCACCAAAAAATCAAAGATCTCTCATGTCTTTGACACATCAAATGTATATTTAGGTTGTCGCTTGACGCATGTGGTTTTTTCCACATGTCAGATACTTTCTTCACCAATATTGGACAGGCGCAAGAACTTGAAGAGTTCAAGTCTGCCACAGCAACATCCTGGTTCATCTTCTGGAAGTATGTACCTATTAAAGTTCTTCTCCTCTGATTCTCCTCTCTCAAGAGATCTTCATACTCTGTGACTTTTGCAATAAGTTCATAAAAATCACAAAACTCCATCCCTTGGAATTTCTTCCTCAATTCTATATCCAGACCCCTTTGAGCCAACTTTACTAATTCAGTCTCTGACAAATACACTTTGCAGCGACTCCTCAACTTCTTTTTGAGAATTGGCTACATCTTTTTCTAATACATTACGAGTCCTTGCAGCCATCTTTCTTATAGTCCCGCCAGGCGTGCCAAATTGTTTCTGTGTTTTTTTAAAAACCATTTGGTGCCTTTGAGTTGTGAGCATGTGAGAGGTTATACCTGAAATTAGGATTTTGAAATTAAATCAAGCGACTGTAAAAAGTTTTCAAAGGACATAAAAAAAACCTTAAAAGTTCTTAAAAAATCTTATGAGAGAAGCTTAAAATGATAGAAAGCTTCTGCAATTGAAAAAACTAAAACTCATACTATAATTGAAATTGCGATATAAACAATGTTGAAAAAAAATACAAGTTGTAGTACAAATAATTTCTAAGAATTAGGATGTTGACATTGATATCTAAGAGTTTCTAAATTTTTGTTGATTTTTGTAATCGTTGGGTTCCTTTTGTTTTTATAGCATTTCTTCAAAAACTGTCAGATGCTCACATCTTCTCAACTATCACTTTTTTTAACTGCCCACTTCTTTTTTACTTTCACATTCTCCAGTTTCCCACTTTCACAAAAACTGTCACTTTGATAAACTGTCGTAGACACCTATTTTCCGAAAAGGTACAAAATGATAAGGGACTGAAGCGTCCAATGATGATTTCTAGAGAAACCCGTCCGGGGGACGAGCTAAAAATTTGCATGTTGGGATCCAAGTAGGCGTAATCTATGCACAACTGTAAACTTGGGGGACTAAAACGCAATTAGCCATAAATAGCCCATAAAAATCAAAAGAGATCATAGTCTAAGTCCAGAAATTGGACTAATTGCAATGTCTTACAAGTTTATGGGCTAATTTGCAAGTTTTACATACTGAAATTGACCATAACCAGACTCATAGGGTCTTAATAGCCTTTTTGACACTTTTAGACACCACAACGGACTTTTAGCACATTTTTAAATAGCTAGCAAGTCAAACTCCGAATTTAATTAAAATAGTAGTAATTTAAACCTAATCCTAATACCTCTAGGCATATCACTTAACACTTATTCAATACTAATCCAAACTCTAGAAGGACGAGACTGTAAATACACTTAAGCAAACCCTAAACCTGAGCGGACTACTATAAATTCAACCGTAAGTCAGCCTAACTAGGGGTGGCACACAAACCCTGAAAAACAGACAAGAAAATTCGATCATCCCCCCTAGAATAGCATAACCGAATTTTTCAACACACACACACACACCAAATCGCACTAATTTTCAGTCTTAAAACACTAAAACACATGTTAATTCTCCAAGAACGCATCACAAGCACCAGATTCGAAGTTGGATTCTGCATCTACTTTGCCAGCAAACTCAGAACGGTAATTCTGAGGACCTCTTATTATCCCTTTGATTTTTCATGAATATATAATAATCATCATATTTGCTAAAAAATTATTTGCCAATCATCATATTTGCTAAAATTTTAGTTTATTTGCCAATTTTAGTTTATTTGTCAATAAACTAGGGTGTATGTTAGTTTATTTGCCAATTTTAGCCATAAAATAGCTATGATAGGTTCAATAACTTAATTGTTAAATCGCCATTAAACCATTGATAAGCATGTGAATTGGCTGTAATTGATTGTTTTATACTCAAATCCAGAAACCCAATTGATTAAAACCTCTAAAATGCATGTTTTTAGGTGTTGATTTAGCTATTTTTGCCATGAAAAATACCAAAAAATAGTTGCTGTAATTTTATATTTTTTTGTTCAAATCACCTTAAAACACTTTCAGACTGTTGTTTTTGCATTCCTTGTTCAATTTTATGCGTTTTGACTATTTTTGCATGAAAAATGGAGCTGAACGAGTGATAATTGAGCTAACAACGAACCAGAAAACTGCTGAAAACAAACTGCCGACTTGCTGCCCAGAACCGCCGCCGCCACAACTAGTGGCGCCGCCGGTTGCCAACTTCCGGCACTGGCAGTCACACCGGCGCCCAGTTCATCCTCCCTGCCTTCCCAGATTTTGCTCCCATATCTTCTATACTTCTCCCAGATCTTCAACTTAGGTTTCCGGGCTCATTCAGTCTCGGAATCAGGCTCAGTTTAGACCCATAAATAGGAATTTTTATGTACTTTAATTATCTGCACTGTAACAGGCCAGACTCGATGTAAAACGGACCTCAAAGTCCACTGATATACCATAAAATATAAACCGGTTCTACGAGCCTAAGGCCCATTAAAACAGCAACTTTCAAAGCAGATTTCGGGTTCACCAAAACGTGGAACCAACCGCCGTTTGAACCAGAAGAACGAGATCGACGAGATGCACAACTTTCTCGATCTGACCGAGAGCCGATTCCGAACTGGTCTATGGTCAAAACCCGCACGAGTGCCAGGCACTCAAATTCAACAAGGTTAAAAAGTATTTCTAACCTTATATGTATAACCAACTGCACTTGGACATGTCAAGAATATTTACCGGTTTCCAAAAGCATATAAATTAACTGGTTAAAGGACTGATCACATAAATTAGTTAATTGCAATTTCAGCCCATCACCTAGACATCGTAGGACTGCCATGAAACGAGTAGTAAATGGTAAATATAGGATTTTCAAGAGTCACTAATAAAATCAATCAAACCTTTACATTCTGATTTAGGCTTTGTGCATGTAAATTAATCTAGACCAGCCAGACTTATGCTATTTTCTAGAAACCTCTAAGGTTAGATGTATGATAAGAGTACCTGCTACTTACCTGAAAATGGTAGTCCAGATCGAGTAATATGCGGTCAAACCTGTTTACATGCTTTTAAACTTGTTTAATTCCAGCTTTCATATCTTGTGAATTACATATACTGTTGAGACGAAATTAATGCAGATATGTCCGGCAAATAAAACTGGTAACCGATAAGCCAAACACACGAGTCTTGGGGAGGTCCACGAACCTGGTCTTTTGATCCAATGTACGGTAATCTTATAGATAAACGAGTAAGATTTTCTAGTCGGTTAAAAGGCATTTTCTAGTTGAACTAGGTGGCGACTCCATTTTCAAAACCCATTTCCAGATCGAGAATGTCACGACCCAAATTATTGAGCCGCGACCGGCGCTAGGGAATGGGAGTGGTAGCTCCAAAACCCGAAGCAAGCCTAGAACAACTATAAATTTTTCTCAATAAAATATAATATAATTCATAAAGCATTTTTAAAAAACTACTTTAAACATTTTAATTATAAATATCAAGATATCATATTCCTTATCTGAAAACCGATGCGAAACAATTCTTAGAAACCAGTGTCTTACAAAGTGATATCTCATATCCAACACCGCCCTGTTTCTAGTCATAATCATGACCAATTCTACTTATGGAAATTGGTTAGAGAAATCAAATGGGTAAAATACAACTTTATAAACAATTAACATTTACATATTGTATCAGAGTTAACAATATAAAATACTGTTTGAAATCAAAACAATAATCTTCTACTGACACCTACTGACTACTGCAACTCTATAGGGACTCATACTTTGTGCAAGCCAAACGACTTTCGACACAAAGAAGATGGTCTGTCTAATCCGACTCCGATCACCTGAAAAGACAACAACAGTGAGGGGGTCAGCATTTTGGAAAATACTGAGTGAGTTTGCATATTACTAACGGTATTATAAAAATATAATATAAATCGATACATAATATCAGAAGATAATATGATATTCTCAAGCGATATATTCGATCGAAATCCTAGTCTTAAACTCCTAACTCATCTTACTATGTCGTATTCATATCGAATTATTTCAATCCAAATGGTCCGGTCCCGAGATAATTCAACCGAGTTCAACCGTGACCAATCACTTAATTCCAAGTCGTGGGTCCCGAGATAGTTCTACCGAGTTCAACCCACTAAATACGAGTTCCGGGATAGTTCCACCGAGTTCAACCTCGTATCTCTTATTCATATTCCAACTTCCTTATTCATATCATGCGCATTCATCTCATCAATAACAATCTAGACACGCTAGACTGACTCAAGTACTGGTGATCACACAACCTATTGACACCCAATAAGTAGTTAGTTTTTTCGGATCGCACACTAGAACATATATTCGAAACAATTGATAAAATAATATATCATACAATCAAATCGTATAAATGCGATGTATGTGATATTAATGTTCATAATATATGAAATTGGCTTATACGCGAAAGTAAAATGCAACTCACAGTGACCGCTATCCAAATAGGTGCAATGTCACTATCCAAATCACGCGAGTTCCATGCGTCGCTCGATCTCTTAGCTATTCTAGCTCGTCGGTCTGATAGCTTGTCGACACGTCAGTTACCTATTCGAATTACACGCACGTTTAATTCATAAATATCATCTGAATACTAAAACCCTAATCGTAACTTAAGCTGATATCATCTCGTTCTCTAAAACAATGTTTAACTTTGATGAACTCTTAATCGTATTTCGATTCTTATCTTAATTAGGTCTTTAGGTACCAATCTTCAATTGCGTCCTAGTCCTTTATAAAACCCTAATCATAAACGATATGTTTTACGTCCGAAATCATGTTTTCGGAGTCCGGAAGCTCTTATGGACTCAAGATATGATACGTCAAACTCTCGGGCACCAAATGGACCGAAAACGACCAAGGCAGTCTTGCCTTGGCATTGGCACGTCGTGCAGACGAGGGCAGCAATCCCTAAAAGCCATAAAAACAATCAAAAACTCATTCCAACTTGCTTGAGACATTTCCATACATACCAAACATCATCTTAACACAAAATCCATCTTAAAAACCATAAAAAAACGACGATAACAACGTGATTAAAGTGAATTCGATCCAACCGCAACGTTATTCAATACACAACAGCCATTATCCATCAATTCTCGCAACAAAAACGTCAATCTTACCTCGTTTTGAAGCTCAGAGATGATAGAGGATTGAATTCCGAAGAGATCGACACCAAGAACGCGCGATTCCGACGTCGAACGGCGAAACCCTATCGATCGTCACTTTTCCCTTCGTTTTCTTCTTTCTCTGATTCTTCTTCTTGTTCTTACTTAATTCATATGGTTTTCTTTATATATATAATGGCTAATTAGCCACTTTAGTCATTCATTTCATTAACTTAAACCATTTCCTTTATTAACTTATCCTTTTAATCAAACGGTTAATTACTCGCTTTAACTCAATTACCTACGTTTTATTTATATCCAATAAATAATACGATTTTCCGATTTACTATTTCTCAACGATAATCTTATATCCATTAATCTCTATTATACCATTACTTATTTTCAATAATTAATAATACGAGACCATTAAACTTTATTTTTGGCTTTTTCTTGGAACTTCTTTCGTCCCGATTCTTATTCCATAATTAATTTCTAATATCAAATTTTACATATTATAGACTTTTCAAAAGCGACCTACTCGAGTCTTGTCTTAATGTATTACTTCGATAATCTTTATCCTGACAAATTCTTTTAATTTATTTTCGGCTAAAATATTTATATATCAATCCGAGACGTAAATTTCTCTTTTTCTCTTTTCTCATTCCTTTCTCTTAATATTAGTAATTCTTACTTTATTCAATGAAGATATCCAAATTTCCTTATTCACATTCTTAAATATCGACGTCCTACTCGATATTATCCTTTTTATTTAATATCCAAAATTTTATATTTTTGCAATTTCAGTCCCTCTCTGCAGGACACGTTGCACCAAACGACAACTGAACTTACGGGGTATTACAGAGAAGTCAACCATAAGCCTTGAGCGAGCAGCCTCCGCTCTGCTCACAACTGCCAGCACATGTTAAATTGAAGATCCTAATGTTTAGGCAAATTGGAGATCGTAAACTCCTAGCAACTTGAAGATCCTGAGCCTCTAGCAACTTGGAGATCCTAAGTTTCTGGGCTATAATTTTTTATTTTATTTTGGGCTCTTGGTCTATTTTAATTTTTATATAAACACCTATGATATTAAAAAAATAAAAATAAAAAGATATAATATATCTTTTTCATTAGACTAGTTTTGCTTTACGTGTTTTACACGTGACTCGTAATGTGACTCGTCAAAATATTAAATGTATGTTTAGTTAATAATTATTTTTATAATTATAAATTATATTTAAATATAAAATATTAAATAATTATTGATATATATTAGTTAATTAGGAGTAGTCTATCTTATTTAAACATAATATAAATTAAAAATATTAAATAATAACTAAAATAATAATTTATAAAAATAATTTATCTTAATTAGAATTCTAAATAATTAAATAACAATAAAAATAACAATAACAATTGCTAAATATTAAAGTAGTTTATTCGAATTAGTACTCTAAACAATTATCTCTGCATAGTATTAGAAGTAGTTTATTTTAGTTAGTACTCTAACTCTAATTAACTCTAATAATTATCTTAATAGTTTTTAATTAATAAGTATGTTTTATATAAAAATATTAAATAATAATTCAAATAATAATTTATAAAAAATAATTATGTTAATTAAAATTTTAAATAATTAAATAATAATAAAAATAATAATCCCTTCTCCATCCGTGTTTTTATATATAGTATAGATAATTCAACAGTTTTTTATCATACAAAAAATCCAATTTTTATTGAATTAACTCTATAAAAAATCACGAATTTTACACGAAAATTCATTCTAATCACGACTTTTAAAAGTTGCCAAATAAAACTATAAATTTTTATTTTTTTTCAAATCTGTCCCTGATTATTTTTTGTTGTATTTTAACCTTTCATTTTCTTTTCAAATTTGCCGGATTCCGGTGGCCATGTCACCAAAAATATGTCGAAAATTAATTTGGTGATATATTTGAAAATAAATTGAAAATACATAATTATATATGAAAAATCGTGATTAAAATAAAATTTTTTGTAAAAATCATGATTTTTATGCGATTAAGTTTTTTTTTATTTCATTATTATCCACTTAATTTATAATTTTTATAGTAATACTGTAACAGAAATAAAATAATATATAATAAATATGTTAACAATCATGACCTTTCCTATATTTCTGAGGTGCAATACATCATCTTTTTTTTACAAATTTCTGCTATTTGAATTTATTACTACTTTTTTCTTGAAATATTGAATTAATTACTATAAGTGCATTTTGCTTTGTGAATTTCCTTATACTAATTTCATTTCTCAAACAAAATTAGTAATAAATATATTTCCATTCCAATAGAAATTTACAAATCCCACGAAATCAACAAAAATAGACATCAAATTAAACTCCACTACATCCACCGCAGACAATAATTCCCCTCCTTCATAAACTCTCCCAACTTCTCTCACTGTCCAAAAGCGAACGGCGTGGAAAAGAATTCCAATACATCCAACTCTATAATACTCATCTACGCTCATAGCATCAAATGCACCGTAGATGAACACGTAAGCATCTTTAAAAAGTCAACAAATGAAGAACCCTTTGGTCAATGAAGTAGACAGGAAGTTATGGTAATAGAGTAACAAGAAGCTTCTATTTCCATAAATGTATATAAAAGGGCTGATTGATTGATGTTTATGGTGAAAATTTTAAAAAAAATTAAAACAATCTTCTGATGTTAGCATGTGATTTTGATGAATTAGATTCTTGATAAAAAGTTTTTTATTCTCTTGTTAAATTATTTTGTTTCATATTCCTCTGTTTGTCTTAAAAAAAAAATCTAATTTTTAATGCTATATAAGGTCAGAAGTGAAAGGAATTGATCTGAATTTTGCTCTCATTTTTCTATTTTTGTAGATTTTTTTCATTTGGGTCCCTTTAATTTTCTCATTTCTAGGGTTTTCTGACATTTTTGGTTGGTTAGATCTCCAATCTTTTTAGGGTTTGTTTGATTTCTTTATAATCTTTGAATCGCATTGTTTCTATAATAGCGTGTTTTTTTTTAATAATTTTAGTCTGTTTATATTATTTCTTGAATATTGTATTTGTGGGTTTGGGTTTGAGTTAGGGTTTTGTTTTGAGATTTCTATAGATGGATAAGGATAAAATTTCAGGTCATAGCGGGTGTCTGCCGCCTCCGTCGGGGCGGTTTTCTGGGTTTTCACCAACTGGAAGTTCATTTAATGTGAAACCTGAGCCACCTTCATCCCCTGCTTTCCCCCCTTTGGTTCCTGGTTCTAGCTCTGACCCTAGTCATTTCGGTCATGTATCGGATTCTAGTCGATTTAGTCATGATATTAGCCGAATGTCGGATAACCCGCCTAAGAATTTGGGACATCGAAGAGCTCATTCGGAGATTTTGACTCTTCCTGATGATATTAGTTTCGATAGTGATCTTGGCGTAGTAGGTGGTGCTGATGGACCTTCGTTCTCTGATGAGACCGAGGAGGATTTGTTTACGATGTATCTTGATATGGATAAGTTCAATTCATCGTCAGCTACGTCGGCTTTCCAGTTAGGGGAGCCATCAACTCCTGCACCATCAGCACATGGAGGAGTTGATATGGGTGCTGGACATAGCGAGAGGCCGAGAATTAGACATCAACATAGCCAGTCTATGGATGGGTCGACTACTATTAAGCCAGAGATGCTAATGTCAGGTGTAGATGAGATATCTGCTGCTGATACTAAGAAAGCTATGTCTGCTGCTAAGCTTGCTGAACTTGCTCTTATGGATCCCAAGCGCGCTAAAAGGTATAATGCCTTTAGTTAATTGTTTATGTTTTTAATACTAGACCATCTTTATTGTGTTGTTTCTTATAATGAGATTGTTCCGTTGCTGATTTTAATACCAGTATATTCCTTTCATAAGTAAATAGAAGCTGTTGATATGGCACTAAAGGATAACGTACTTGTTGAAGTGTAGAATCATTATGTTTGGATGGAATGTTTTAGTTGAAATGTTTAAGTATCTTTGCGCTAAAAAATGTTAGTCCACAATGAATTATTTTCTTTGTTTCGTGAATCGTAGGAGTTTTATAGTTTACTGGCCCTCAAAATTATACTAAAATGCTGACTTATATTTGTTTACTTAAACATTGTGATTAACTGGGATCATTTTGTCAAGCACTTATCTTAAAAGTGGCTAGCAAGAAGAATGTTCCATACCCGGCTGATTTTCTTTTTGATGATCAAAGTTCATATCCCATTAATGAAATGTCCACTGATGTAAAGTGTTTCTCTGTGTTTTATTTCCTTTGCTTCTGAAATTGAGGAATCAGAATTCTGTGTTTTATTTCCTTTGCTTCTGAAATTGAGGAATAGGAATTGTTACTATTATTTTATTGTTCTTTTTGACGTGCTGTATAGTAAAATATCGTGTGCCTTTTGGTATGTATAATAGGATCTGGGCAAATAGGCAATCAGCGGCAAGGTCAAAGGAAAGAAAGATGCGTTACATTGCTGAACTTGAAAGGAAAGTACAGACACTGCAAACAGAAGCAACATCATTGTCTGCTCAATTGACTTTATTACAGGTAAATTGCATCAGATTGACACGCTTCTTAAACTCTTAAGCTGATGGTATTTGCTCTCAAGTCTTATCATAATCATATTTATACCTGCCGTATATATCATATGCTGTATGTTATGCACTTCATTGAATCAGTGAAATGTCTGGTCAGAACCTATGTTGCATGTATATTGACCAAATTGGATTTAACAGTCTCCTCTTATGTCTTTTTTGCCAGAGGGATACAAATGGACTGACTGCTGAAAATAGCGAACTTAAATTGCGGTTGCAAACAATGGAGCAACAGGTCCACTTGCAAGATGGTAAGGGTCTCATTTATCTCTATCCAATTATAAACCTTATTTGATTGCTTCAGTCCCTTTCTGGTTTAGTATTTCTGATTCTTAGGAGAGAAATATTTGAACCAAAGACTAATAGGAAGCCATCTGACCTGATTAAAGATATGCTATATTTTGTTTTGAATTTTTTCAGACTAGTGTATGAATTGTGATGCATTGCAAATTACATCCACACAGCTCTAGATTTTGTTACTTCTCACCACCCTTTTTTTATTATTATGTTTCTTTTTCAAAGTAAACTTGTTTTAGGAAGTTATAATTTTGAGATGTGGACTTCTATTCTTTTTGTTGCTTTCTGGGAAAATGACATAACTTTCCAATTTTGTACTTCCTTTCCTGGCATTTAGAAATTTCTTATTGTTTATCAACATAGGGAGCTAGCCATGGCCCTAATCTTATTATTTATCATTATCTAGGTAGGTAGTTAGAAATGGCCATAATGGTTATTTTTCTCCTGTCCATTCATAGATGTCTGTTGTTGGGAATATGCTTGTGTCTCGTGTTCAAGTTAGGTGTCTTTTTATATCATGGTTTTACATAATGCACAATATGTTATTTATCGTCCAATTCATAATGAAGTTTTTCCCTTTTGATATTTACTTAATGATACATTATAGGGGATCTGAAATCTCAAGCTGTTTCTACTTTTCCATTTCTTCTTTACAAATACCTTCCCAGTTTCAAGGGGCTCTTCACTAATGATATATTTTTTCTTAAATTTACCCTTTTAAATTGGATTATTCTGAAGGTTCATGGTGCCGGTGGCCAGTACAATTATATTGTCTGATACAATTAGATTGAACCTGTCCAGTACCATTGCATTGTTTCCGATACTGATATGGTGCATGACAAGTGTTATTGAAGGTTCTCTGTATCATTTGTTTATGGTTTCTTGAATGCTTGTTCATTGTTGGTAATAATCTGTCAGCATAGTTGAATGTGTTGCTATACCATCATTATGTGATAAGAGGAACTCATTTTATTACACGAGGAGAAACAAATTAGAGCATTTGAAACACTGCAATTAGAATGTTGCTAGGATAGATATTCCATTTGACTATTTGAAGTTGTATAGTTTGCAAGTATATTTAAGATACTATTAATGATACATGTAATTTGAGCCATTTAATTGTTTCTTGGCTCTTTAACTCATGAAATGATTTAACCAAGAAGACAGTACTTTGTTTAGATCCATTTAGTTATTGAATTTAGCTGTAAACTAAGGAGACTTATTGGAGGCGCAATCTGTGTTCCAATATTTCGGTATTCGCACTAACCCTTTTTTGATGATTTGTCCTGGATGCAGCCCAAACCTTACTGCAATGTTGCTAAACAACCCTGGTGTGCAAAAAAATGTATTTTGCAATTTTTCTCCCTGATATGCACGCACACATGTACAAATGCAAAATAGTGTTTCTCCACCAGTAGACTTTTAGTCTGATTGATCGAGTCATAGCCTAATTTTAGTAATTTCTGATAAATAGTAATTTATCGAGTATTTAGTCTGGACTCTGGACTCGTGTGTCATTATCAATAGGCTTCTCGTATTTATTTAGAAGAATTAGTTGTTTGAAGTCTTACTTTAATATTTTTTTCTTTTCAATTAGTTCATATGGCATGATAAAGAAACCAAACTGCAAAATTCTTTTACCGTAATTCTTTTAGAGTCAAGGCTTTCTTTTCCCCTATCTGATGTTGTGGCATTTGCATTCTCGTGGACTTGTAAAGTAGCTCATGTGAGTCTATTTATATGACTATTAGCTTAATAAGTTCAAGGATGGTAAAGCTGATCTTTTTTAGGTGTCATTGTTGCAAATGATAACATGTTTATGAATTTAAATATTTAAAGCATGCTTTTTTGGAATTTCAAATCCTTTGATCTTTTTGTGATATGAAATTAGGGATCGGCTGAAGTCTAGTTGTTTATAACTGTTGACTGTAATTTTGCATGCTGTTGCTATGCTTCCTATATTGGAGACGTGGCAGTGGCATCTCAGCATGGTAAATGTTACTGGTGGCTATATGTGAATAGCTCCTGGATCACATTTTCCATCATTAGTGGATATAATGCTGTAATTGCTTCTTATTTTGTGCACTAACATCGAATTTCTAATCTATCTGTCTGTCGGATTTCATATATTAAAAAGTAATGTATTTTTGTCTTTCTAATAGCATTGAATGATGCATTGAAAGAAGAAATTCAGCATCTGAAGGTATTGACTGGTCAAGCTATGGCAAATGGTGGTCCTATGATGAACTATAATTCGTTTGGAACGAGCCAGCAGTTCTATCCCAACAATCACTCGATGCACACACTTTTAACAACACAACAGTTTCAGCAGCTCCAAATTCATTCTCAGAAGCAGCAACAGCAACAGCAACATCCATTTCAGCAGCATCAACTGCATCAGCTTCAGCATCAACAACTACAGCAGCAACAGCAACAGCAACAGCAGGAACAGCAGCAAGCTGCCGAATTGAAGATGAGGGGAACGATGCCTTCTCCAAACCACAAAGATAATCCTTCAGATAGTAATCGTTCCTCAACAAACGATTGAAAAGAAATGGCCCTTTGAGCCTCGTACAAGGTTCACGACTTTTGTGTAAAATCCTAGTTGCAGTCTGGTGTTAGATAGAATATCCTTGGTATCTTTTTCCGTCTTCTTACCGAACCTGTCATTTTATTAATTTTTTTCCCGGTCTGATTAGGTACACAGATTTATATTTTATTTAGATCTATATTAGGAAGTTCTATGTTTAGTTGGAGACAGAGTTATGTGATATATACGCCGTATAGTTTATGTAGCATCTTTGTTGTTGTGATATTATACATTCTTTTGTGGCGATTTGTTTTGTTATGACTCCAAATTTGCAGATGATCTGATTCTGCAAGCCTTACGTTAACATGTTACTTGTAATAATGTTTGTGTTCTCTTATTTATGCTTTATTTGTCCTCTTGATTGGTTTCTCAAGATTAGCGTTACAGTGCAGCTGATGATTGTTTGATGGAGAAGTGGATTTGGTTGAATGAGAGTTCTGACAGAAATGAATACCATTACAGTGCAGTTTTTTCTGATATTGTCTTGGTGTATGTTAAAATTTCAAGAGAAAATTACACAGATTACGAGGTTGTCTTAAATTATTCTCAATATTTCGGTTTAAAGTCTCAATTTGCAAAAATATGGTTCACCTTTAGGGGCCGTTTGGTTCAAGGTTGGGAATGAGAATCGGAATGAGAATGGGAATGATTGTTTCCATTTTTTTATTGGTTCAAAATTAATGTAGGAATGAGAATGGATAAAGTTTAATAAAAATATTTATTTATTATATTAAAAAAAAAAAATTAAAAAAAAATTAAAAAAAATATTTTCGAAAAATTAAAAAAATATTTTCGAAAAAATTAAAAAAATTATTTTCGAAAAAATTAAAAAAATTTAAAAAAAAATTTAAAAAAATTATTTTTTAAAAAATAAAAAATTATTTAAAAACAATTATTAAAAAAGTTTTTTTTTATTATTTTAAGTATATTTTTTAAAATAAATATTTAAAAATTATTTTTTTAATAATTATATATTTATTACTTATTATTAAAATATTTTATAAATTTTGATTTCCATTCCCAAAAGTCCATTCCCATGAGGTAAGGGGGGAATAGCTGATTCCCATTGAGGGGGTAATCACATTCCCATTTCCTAGTACAATTTGACAAAACAAACACAAACAATGGGAATCATTCCCATACCCATTCCCATTCCCATTCCCCTCTTTTTATGGCGAACCAAACGGCCCCTTAATTTCTTTAATTTTTATGTTTCTATTTTCATTTTACGGTAATGTTATTCTTTAAATAAACACAACTATACATTCAACTTCTATATCAATTTTATGTAACAATTGCACCTTCAATTTTTTCTGAGGAAATCTATTTTCATTTTACGGTAATGTTATTCTTTAAATAAACACAACTATACATTCAACTTCTATATCAATTTTGTGTAACAATTGCACCTTCAATTTTTTTTCTGAGAAAATTACACCATATGTCTCAATATCTATAAAAATAAACGTTAGCGACTCAAAAAACAATTTTATGCAGAAATCTCTCATTTTATTTTTCATCTTTTCATTTACACCTTAAAATATTTATAAGCCAATTTTACCCCTCATCAAGAGTTAATGAATAAGGAAACCTCATGGACTCTGTACCAAAAAAAAATGAATAAGGGAATAGGTGGCGGTTGGACAAAAAATGGTCTGACCAGTTAGGGAATGGTCTAACCGGTCAGGGGATGGTGGTCGGACCGGCGGTCAACGGCGTCGGACCGGCGGTCAACGGCGTCGGACCGGCGGGCAACGGCGGCGGTCGGACAGGCGGTGAACGGCGGCTGTCGGCGGTCAGTGGTCAACGGCGGCGGTCATCGGTCAACTGTTGTGGTCAAATATTAAAAAAATTAAATAAAATGGCAATTTGCTCTTAGTGGGGTTTGAACCCATGACCTTCCTCCCTTTGACTAAGAGCCTAACCAATAAGGCAAACCTTATTTGTTGCATCTGTTTACTCTTTATTATATATACAAATACTCCACAATAATTATGAAAGTGCATGTAAACTAAATCTAAATCTCTTGTAAACTTGTTGTCAACCTGAAATAAATTATATATAATTTTAAAATAATTTTTTTTCCGTAATATACTTATTATAAATTATTATTTTTAACGCTAAATATACAAATGCAGATTATATTATAATATATATTTTAAAAGATTTACAATTTTTTTTATTTTCTTTCAATTTTTTTAAATTTAATAAAACTTTTCTTTTATAATTTGACTAGTTTTAAAGATAAATTAAATGTCAATCGAAAATCAACTACAAATAAACTGACAATTAACCACATATCAACTAATTGTCAACCAAATATCAATAATATTTCTTTTTCCTTTTCCTTCCGCAATACATTTCAAAATAATTATTGCTATTTTTTATTTTTAATAACGACTAACGTCGGTTTCTACTGTTTTGACGGTTTTGCTTGAATCTGTTGAAACTCTTATTTTATAAATTTTTAAATTTTAAATATTAAACAAATGTCAACAGATCAACCAAAAATCAACTGCATATCAACTGTAAATCAACTGAATGTCAACCAAATATTTTTATTATTTTTGACAACATTTATTTATTTAAATATTAGTTATTGTAATTTATTATCAATTACATATAAATTTGATCTTTACATGTAAAATGTCAACCGTGGTTGTGGGTTTATAAAAGTGGTCAAATATTAAAAAAAATTAAATAAAAATTATTTTGCTCCCAATGGAATTCGAACCCATTTCAAAACAATTATTACTATTTTTCCCTTCTTAATGTTGGGAAACGTTTACTTCTAATGTTTTGACGGTTTTACTTTAATCAGTTGAATCACTTATTTTAAAAAAAATCAAATTTAAAAGTCAAATAAATGTCAACAATAGATAAATCAAATGTCAACTTAAAATCAACTAAGTGTCAACCATAAATCAACTAAATGTCAACCATAAATCAACCGAATGTCAACTAAATATTTATATTATCTCCGACGAA
Organism: Mercurialis annua; assembly: GCF_937616625.2. Classification (NCBI taxonomy): domain Eukaryota; kingdom Viridiplantae; phylum Streptophyta; class Magnoliopsida; order Malpighiales; family Euphorbiaceae; genus Mercurialis; species Mercurialis annua. The sequence continues at coordinate 46,104,654 of NC_065570.1, read as the reverse complement.
ATTTATTTATTTAGATTTTATATATGTTATCAATTACATATAAATTTGAAATCAAATTAAATTTATCTTTACATGTATAAAGTCAACCATGGAGTCGGCCGACATTTGGTAAAACATTTAAAAAGTAGAATAAAAAATCATTTTATTTTGGTGGAATTGGAATTCAAAACTTCTTCCGTGACACAATTCAAAACTATTATTACTATTTTTAATATTGATAAGTGACGATTTATACTGTTTTGAAGAGTTCGCGTAAATTTGTTGAAGCCATTATTTTATATTTTTATCAAATTTTAAACATCAACTAAATGTCAACTAAAATCAACTAAATGTCAACCGTAAATGTTGGAACAGTTGCTGTTGAAACTTAGAATTCTGAAAAGGCTGAGTCGCGGACTAGGTCGCTCTCTTTTAGACGTTTCGCGGCTCAGCTTGAAGGTGCAAAGATGACGATCAACCACGTCGTCCCTAGGATAAAACAGCCAAACTACTGCCACCACTGCACTGTGATGACAGTTCAAAAAACACTTATTCTGATTGCTCAAGATCGAAATTATAAACACTGATGTGTTTTTCTTTACTCAAGACTGAGTTCTGGTTTCTGGTGTATTTTACAAATGAGAGGACAACCTCTATTTATAGGAAAGTTGAAGGGGACAAAACATTAAAAGCCATTAAAACTGAAATCCGTTTTAAATAAAATAAAATCAGTCAAATACAATTAAATGCGAGGGAGCTGAATCAGGGATAGTGTTTAGTTGCAAAAAATTCAAATAAAAACGTTATAAAAAATTAGTGCTCGAAGCGAACCAACCAACCAAACCAAACCAGGCCAGGCCGGCCGACCGGACGGACGGCGCGCGCGCGTGTGTGGTAAATCGGTAAGGATTTAACTCCTAACCCACTCACAAAACTGGGTACCCCTTGGGGCCAAAACCCAAGTGAGTAAACCACTCCATATAAACCCATGATAAGTCACACTCCTTACCAATGTGGGAATTAATGCACTTTCCTTATTTTGAATTTTTCACACTAAAGTGTGTTCACACACACTTATTTCAACAATCCCCCACTTGAAAAACTTTAAAATATCTCGAACAATTTCTGTATCAATAAGATTGTGCATAAGCAAAAGTATCTTTCGATTTGAACTTTTGCGTAGTGAGTAGGATTCTGATTCAACAAGAGTGACTCGTAGTCTTGAACTCTATCTCGGACATCAAACCACACACAACCTTTTCATTAAGTGTACTCAAAAGCCCGTGCATTTATGGCCCTGCACGTCTATCCCAGTTTAGTGAACGCTCTAGAAATTTTTGCCTAAAAAATTTCATGGAAAGCGGCCCCACTTCCACATTCACAAAGGTGAAGCTATCAAGAGTACTCCTGTAGCTAGGTACTCCACTCCATATGGAGTATAGACTTCATTAAGAGATTCTATTAACTCATCCTCTAATCGCTTCAGGAATTATGCTTCGATATTGCAGGTTCTGTCTCATATCAATCATAACTTGTTATTACCCATTGAACCTATTTGTTGGGATCTCCAGTCAGTTAGGTCGGGTTACCATTATGAATGACTCATTCTATAGGCAATAGTCCCATTCCCTTGGAAGTTTTATGGACTTTCTCTCTAGCTAATCCTTTCGTCAAAGGATCTGCTAAGTTGTCATCAGTGCGTACATGATCCACTCTAACAACTCCTGTTGAGATAAATTCTCTAACAGTGATGTGCTTACGACGTATCTGTCGTTTCTTACCGTTATAGTAACGGTTCTCAATTTTTGCAATAGCCGCGGTACTATCGCAATGGATCAACACAGCTGGTATCGGTCTTTCCCATAAAGGAATCTCAGCTAGCAGGCTTCTTAGCCATCCTGCTTCTTCACTAGCAACAGCTAGTGCTATCATTTCTGACTCCATCGTAGATTGAGCCAAAATCGTCTGTTTCTTTGATTTCCAAGAAACAGCTCCACCAGCTATACTAAAGATATAGCCGCTCGTAGCTTTGGAATCATCTGACAATGTATTCCAATCGGCATCACTGTACCCTTCAAGTACAGCAGGATGCTTCTGATAATGTAGTCCAAGATTCATTGTTCTCTTAAGGTATCTCATAACCCTTTCGATATTATTCCAATGCTCAATACTTGGTCTACTAGTAAACCTGCACAGTAATCCAACGACATATGCTATGTCGGGTCTAGTACAATCAGTGGCATACCGAAGGCTGCCAATGATGCTCGCATAATCAGACTGTCGTACACTATCACCAGTGTTCTTAAAAAGTTTTACACTTGGATCATAAGGTGTACACGCAGGTTTACAGTCGAAGTAGTTATATTTCTTTAGAATCTTCTCAACATAGTGAGATTGATCTAAAGAAATTCCTTTTTTCAGATCTAGTTATCTTTATGCCAAGAATGACATTCACTTCACCTAGATCTTTCATATCAAAGTTGGCACCCAACATTGATTTCACAGCATTCACAACATGAATATTTGATCCAAAAATCAACAAGTCATCAACATATAAACATATGAAAGTACAAAGCTCATTCTCATATTTATAATATATACATTTGTCACTTTCATTCACTTTAAAGCCATTTGAGATGACAAGATTATCAAATTTCTCATGCCATTGCTTAGGTGCCTGTTTTAGACCATACAAGAATTTGTCTAACTTGCACACTTTCTGTTCCTGTCATGTATCACAAAGCCTTCAGGTTGATCCATGTAAATTTCTTCCTCCAATTCACCATTCAGAAAAGCAGTCTTAACATCCATTTGGTGTACTACCAAATCATAAAGTGCAGCGATCGAAATAAGCACTCTAATGGATGTTATTCTAGTAACTGGTGAATAGGTATCAAAGAAATCAACGTTTTCACGTTGTCTATAACCCTTAGCCACGAGTCGAGCTTTATATTTATCAACTGTGCCATCAGGTTTCATTTTCTTTTTTAAAATCCACTTACAACCTATGGTCTTGCAACCGGGGGGTAAATCAGTCAAATGCCAAGTCTTATTGGACTCCAAAGATTCCATCTCATCATTTATGGCTTCTTGCCAAAGATCAGCATCTAAAGAAGTTAGAGCTTCCTGGAGGTTTGCCGGATCCTCCTCTAAGGAATAAACTTGGAAATCAGGACCAAAATCTTTCGTGATTCTAGCTCTTTTACTCCTTCTGATCTCTGGTTCTATATCATCTGTAATCTCTTTATTCCTGACAACAGGAATATTACCAGATGATTCGCCCCCACTATTTCCTAATTTAAAAGGAAATTTCTGTTCATAAAAATCAGCATCCACAGATTCAATAATCACTCGTGCAGTCAAGTCATAAAATCTGTATGCCTTGCTATTGACTGCATACCCAATGAACACACATTCATAGGCTCTACTTGCTAATTTTATTCGTTTTGGATCAGGAATCCTAACATAGGCCAAACAGCCCCATGTTCTCAAATAAGACAAATTTGGTTGTCTTTTCTTTAGGATCTCATATGGTGAGATCTTACTGTTTGATTTAGGAACTCTATTGAGTACATAACAAACAGTCAATAGGATTTCGCCCCACCAATAAGAAGCAGCACCTGAATTCAATAAAATAGATACTACAGCTTCTGTTAGTGTTCTATTTTTTCTCTCGGCTTTACCGTTCATTTCGGGAGAATATGGCGCTGTTCTTTCATGTATTATACCATGCGAGTTATAGAAGTCTATAAACAAGCTTGATTCATATTCAGTACCTCTATCACTGCGAAATCTTTTGATTTTCTTATTGAATTGATTTTCAATTTCTGTAACAAATAACTTGAACATGTCAAGTGCATCACTCTTATTTTTCATCAAGTACACTAAAGTAAAATCAGAACAATCATCGATAAAAGTGATAAAATAACGTTTGCCATTTCTGGTCAAGGTTCCATCAAGTTCGCATATATCAGAATGAATTAAATCTAATGGCTCAGATTCTCTAATTACTGATTTATGTGATGTTTTTGTTATTTTAACCTGACTGCAAAATTCACATTTTTCAAAATCATTTAAGGTCATTTTAGGAATTAATCCTAGGTTACTCATATTATTAATAATCCGTTTATTAACATGACAGAGTCTAGCATGCTAAACATTAAAATCACACAGTAAGTAAACTGAAGTAGAAACTTTATTAATGTCAACATTCATTTTGAACATATTCTCACAAGCATAACCCTTTCCCACAAAAGTACCATTTTTAGTGATGGTATACACATCACCCCCAATAGTCTGAAAAAACCCAGCCTTGTTGAGAAGATAGCCAGACACCAGATTCTTTCTCATCATAGGAGTGTGCATGACATCCTTCAATATCAGCGTCTTTCCCGAAGTGAACTGCAGTTCGACACTTCCAATTCCAGCAACAATAGTGGTGTGAGTGTCACCCAACAACACTTTCTTATCTTCAACAGCAGAGTATGTCTTAAACATAGTACGGTCATGGCAGACATGGCGAGATGCACCAGTGTCTACCCACCACCCATCAGATCCACCAACAAGATTGATCTCAGACATCATCTCTGTGATCATAGCCACAAACGGCTCTTCAGTCAGGTTAGCCTGAGGGGCTGTACCTGGTCTGTTCCGACACTTGCGTGCCATATGACCTGGTTTTCCACAGTTAAAACACAAAAACTGTGGCAGGTCATTTCTGACAGGTGGTTGCTGTCTCACATTCTGATTTCCATTCTGTTTAGTTTTGTTACTGTTCACAAATTGGTTCGAGTTCACATTGCGATTCTGATTCTTAAAGTTTTTGCCTTTCGGCTTCAGAACCGCAGAACTGAACTTTCTAGTGCTGTTAGATACAACAAGCACTTCATCTTTCTGGTCTTGTTTTCTTGCCTGTTCTTCAATTCGAAGTCGAGTAATTAGACTTTCCAAAGAAAATTCCTTAGTTTTATGCCTTAGAGAATTCTTAAAATCCTTCCACGAAGGAGGCAACTTATCAATTAAAACAGCAACTTGAAATTGTTTGTCTAGTACCATACCTTCTGAAATGATCTCGTGAGCGATTTTCTGCACTTCATGAGATTGCGCCTCTACAGACTTATCATCCGTCATTTGATACTTGAGGTAGCGGCTGACTGCATATTTTTTCGTCCCCGCTTCCTCGGTATCATACTTCTTTTGCAACGCTTCCCAAGTTTCCCTTGCAGATTTTCCATTATTGTAATAATCGTATAGATCATCACATAGAGCATTGAGTATGAAATTTTTGCACATGTAATCCATGTTCATCCAGTTTTGAATTTCTGCATTTTGTTTCTCTTTTTCTTCATCCGCAGCATCCTCATTAACCACTGGCATATCAGTGGTAAGCACAGCAGCAACTTTCTTCATTGTTAAGAAGAACTCAGTTTTTTGTCTCCACCGTTTGAAATGCAGACCTTCAAACCGGAATGGTTTGTTGGTATCAACGCCGGAGGAACCGAAGGCAGTGACCTCTTCAGAATTCATAAATGCATCGTGACCATTTTTACCATTGAACCTATTTACCATTGAACCTATTGGAGGAAGAAATTTAAAACATTGATGTCCGAGATAGAAATTTAAAATCAAACCTTCATTTACCATTTTTATTTCTAAATTTCTAATTAATAATATTATTTTTTTTAAATCTGAAAATAATATTAGTTTTGATTTTAATTTAAATAGTTTGAGTATTATAATTCAAAAACGATGATTAGTTTATAACTTATAATTATATGATTACTAATTACTTGGGTATTATTAATTGTTCTAAATTTTGGTTTGGTGTGCCAGATTGGCTAAATTACAATCTAATTTTTAAATTTACATTTTGAGTTTTAAATTATTATTTTTTTAACTTATGTTAGTTAAGTAATTGTCGGTAACTATTGGTTACTTATATTTCAAGACTTTGAGTTTCGATTTTAAATTTAATTTTATCAAAGAGTGTTATTTTGGAATTATAAACTGTGGTTTATAAATTTGATAAACGTTTTGAGACGGGTTAGACTTGAGTCACCCGACATGTGAGGTTAACTTGGTAGTTATCGGTAACTCGGCTAACCCACTAGTTGAAAATTTACTTAATTTATTATTTAAAGATTATTTAACAAATATTTATGAAATGGATTTTAAAGCGAGAACTCAATAGACTGGTATTATTTTGGGCATTGTTATTTATTTGAGGTTTGTGTTCACTCTGGATTGCTTTACCATGATTTGTTGTTTGTGCTAGTCCTATGTGGTGTATAGTACTCTCTAGAGTTAGGGTCTGTTTTTAATTATGATTTTAATATCTTATTTAGACTTGTCGACTGTTCGTACTTCAGAGGCGAACCAGAGTTAGATTGCTTGTCAGTTTCACGTGAAATAGCAAGCAGTGAGTTTATATCTCTATTTACCTCTTTATTAAGCAAATATTATACTTTGTATATGTATATGTATAAACAGCTTTCGAACTGTTTTCGGCATTGTGGATTTGATTTGGAACGTGCTACTCGATGGGCATCATCGGGACTGCATGCGCACCGGTAATGATTACTATGGTATCGAGGTAGGTTTGAGATGCGTCTCACCTTAGTGAGGGCACCGGTGGAAGATACGTTTTCTGGGCTCACTATTTTATTAAGTGGTAGTCGGGGATCGGTTATTGAGATACGTCTCACCGACACGACAATGGATTTAGAATTGTGGTTTAGGGTTTCATTGATAATCCATAATGAAAATGTTTTATTAAACGTTTTTAAAGGTTTTCAACTTAATAAATGTAAATGGTTATATAAACTCTACTCAGTAAATCTGACCCCGTTGTTTTTCAAATTTTCCAGGTTTATGATTTGAGCATTGGTCGATCTCCGTTTCTTCATTCTCGGAGGTTCTTTATTTTATTTTCAGAATAAAAGAGTCGAACTGTTTTAAACTCTTAGACCGCAGTAGTAGTATCAGATTATTTATGTCTTAGTCTTTTACTTATATTTTAGACTATTGTTTGTTGGATAGGTCCAACTATTATTTTATCAGCTTTGGCATGATTACAGTGTTTATGGTATTTTATATATTGTCATGCTGTTGGAGATTATTTTGCAATAAGCGTACTTTAAATATATGTTGTTTATATGTACTACTAGATTAGGCTGAAGTCTCGGTTGCCCCCGAGCATGTGGTTTTATGCAAGTACATTGTTTTAAATGTGTTAAGTTGGTTATCCGCAAGGCTAGCTACGGGTTTTGGTACAACCATACCCATACCCTAGTGCCGGTCATGATTCATGAAATTGGGTCGTGACAAACTTTGTCTAACTTACACACTTTCTGTTCCTGTCCATGTATCACAAAACCTTCAGGTTGGTCCATGTAAATTTCTTCCTCCAATTCACCATTCAGAAAAGCGGTCTTAACATCCATTTGGTGTACTACCAAATCATAAAGTGCAGCGATCGAAATCAGCACTCTAATGGATGTTATTCTAGTAACTGGTGAATAGGTATCAAAGAAATCAACGTTTTCACGTTGTCTATAACCCTTAGCCACTAGTCGAGCTTTATATTTATCAACTGTGCCATCAGGTTTCATTTTCTTTTTTAAAATCCACTTACAACCTATGGTCTTGCAACCGGGGGGTAAATCAGTCAAATGCCAAGTCTTATTGGACTCCAAAGATTCCGTCTTATCATTTATGGCTTCTTGCCAAAATTGAGAACCGTTATTATAATGGTAAGAAACGACAGATACGTCGTAAGCACAACACTGTTAGAGAATTTATCTCAACAGGGGCTGTTAGAGTGGATCATGTACGCACTGATGATAACTTAGCAGATCCTTTGACGAAAGGATTAGCTAGAGAGAAAGTCCATAAAACTTCCAAGGGAATAGGACTATTGCCTATAGAATGAATCATTCGTAATGGTAACCCGACCTAACTGACCGGAGATCCCAAGAAATAGGTTCAATGGATAATAACAAGATATGAATGATATGAGCCATAACATGCAAAATTGAGGCATGATTCCTGAAGCGATTAGAGGATGAGTTAATAGAATCTCTTAATGAAGTCTGTACTCCATTTGGAGTGGAGTACCTAGCTACGGGAGCACTCTTGATAGCTTCACCTTTGTGAATGTGAAAGTGGGGCCGCTTTCTATGAAATTTGAGGCAAAATTTCTAGAGCGTTCACTAAACTGGGATAGACGTGCATGGCCATAAACGCACGGGCTTTTGAATACACTCTTAGAAAAGGTTGTGTGTGGTTAGATGTCCGAGATAGAGTTCAAGACTACGAGTCACTCTTGTTGAATCAGAATCTAACACACTACGCAAAGGTTCAAATCGAAAGATACCTCTGCTTATGCGCAATCTTACTGGATCAGAAATTGCTCGAGAAATTATTTTTAAAATTCAAAGTGGGGGATTGTTGGTACAAAAATTGAATTTGAAAAGATAAGGAAAAGAAAAGTGCTAAGTGAGAGTAAAGAGAGTATTGTGGAAATCCCACATTGCTTAGGAGAGCTCATTTAATTGAGCTTATAAGGTTGATCTCTCACACTTGGGTTTGGGCCCCAAGGGGTACCCAGTTTTGTGAACGGGCTAGGAGTTACATCCTACCCGATTTACCACACACGCGCGCGCGCGCCGTCCGTTCGGTCGGTCGGCCGGCTGGTCTGGTCAGGTCTGGTTCGATTCGGTTCGGTTCGGTTTTAGCATTTAATAAATTTTTTTATTTCTGAAATCTTTTTGTAACGTTTTTATTTTTGAATAAAACACAATCCCTAATTTTCCTCCCACGTCTTGACTCACTGCTTTAATAAGTTAAATCCTTACCGATTTACCACACACGCGCGCGCGCGCCGTCTGTCTGGTCCGCCGGCCTGGCCTGGTTTGGTTGGTTGGTTCGGTTCGAGCACTAATTTTTTATAACGTTTTTATTTGAATTTTTTGCAACTAAACACTATCCCTGAATCAGCTCCCTCGCATTTAATAGTATTTGACTGATTTTATTTTATTTAAAACAGATTTCAGTTTTAGTGGCTTTTAATGCTTTGTCCCCTTTAACTTTCCTATAAATAGAGGTTGTCCTCTCATTTGTAAAATACACCAGAAACCAGAGCTCAGTCTTGAGTAAAGAAAAACACATTAGTGTTTATAATTTCGATCTTGAGCAATCAGAATAAGTATTTTTTTAACTGTCATCACAGTGCAGTGGTGGCAGTAGTTCGGCTGTTTTATCCTAGGGACGACGTGGTTGATCGTCAGCTTTGCACCTTCGAGCTGAGCCGCGAAACGTCTAAAAGAGAGCGACCTAGTCCGCGACTCAGCCTTTTCAGAATTCTAAGTTTCAACAGCAATTGTTCCAACAATTTTTAGACGATTAGTGCTCGAACCGAACCAACCAACCAAACCAAACTAAACCAGGCCAGGGCGGCCGGCCGACCGGACGGACGGCGCGCGCGCGCGTGTGTGGTAAATCGGTAAGGATTTAACTCCTAACCCACTCACAAAACTGGGTACCCCTTGGGGCCCAAACCCAAGTGAGTAAACCACTCCATATAAACCCATGATAAGTCACACTCCTTACCAATGTGGGAATTAATGCACTTTCCTTATTTTGGATTTTTCACACTAAAGTGTGTTCACACACACTTATTTCAACAGTAAATCAACTACATGTCAACCGCAAATCAACTAAATATCAGCCGTTAATCAATCTATGTCAACCGAAGATCAACCAAATATTTCCATTATCTTTAATAAAATTTATTTATTTAAATATTAATTAGTGAATTTTGTTATCAATTTCATATAAATTTGAAATCAAATTAAATTTAACATCTAGATGTAACATATCAAATCAAATTTATAATTATTTTTTTATTTCTTAATGTTGACAAGTGACAATTTTTACTGTTTTGAAGAGTTCGCTTAAATTTGTTAAAGCCATTATTTTATAATTTTACCAAATTTTAAAGATAAATTAAATGTCAACTAAAATCAATTAAACGTCAACCGTAAATCAACTAAATGTCAACTGCAAACCAACTAAATGTCAACCGCAAATCAACCAAATATTTTTATTATCTTTATTGAAATTTATTTATTTAAATATTAATTACTGAAATTTGTTATCAATTCCATATAAATTTGAAATCAAATTAAATTTAACATCTACATGTAATATATCAAATCAAATTTAATATCTATATGTAAATAATGAACCAAATTTCAATAAAAATCTGTTGAATGTCAACCAAAATTCAATCTAATGTCATCTGAAGATCAACCAAATGTATTTTATAAGGGTGTGTATATATTTTATATATAGTGAAAGCTAACAACATCCGGAGGTGGCCGGCGGCTGCCTAGAGGGGTCGCCGGAAGTTAGATGGATGTGTCCGGAGTGTGAATGGTGGCTGATCGGAGGGTCGGCGGAAGTTACCGGAGGTGGCTATGGCCGGAGGGTCGACGGAAGGTTGCCGGAGGGTGGATGGTGGCTGCCTGGAGTAATCCAAATGTATCTGAAGGGTCGTCGGAAACTGCCCGGAAAGTCGTCGGAAACTGCCCGGAAAGTCGCCGGAAAACTGCCTGAAAAGTCACCGGAAAGTTGCTGCAAAGTCGCCGGAAAACTGCCCGGAAAGTCGCCCGGAAAAACGGCCCGGAAAGTCGACGGAAAACTGCCCGGAAAGTTGTCTGGAAAGTCGCCGGAAAACTGCCCGAAAAAGTCGCCGGAAATCGGCCGGAAATCGGCCGGAAATCGGCCGGAAATTGGTCGGCCGACGGTGGTCGGCTGGAGATGGTTGCCCGACGGTGGTCGGTTAGTGGGTTGGTCAAACCAAAAGGTATATTGTATATGAAGGTAATATTGTTTCTTTCTTAATAAAAATATGTCTATTTTAAAGTTTGAGGTGGTCTTGAAAACTTCTTTTTTTGTTTAAGTGATATTTGCATAAAAATAAATGGTGAGGTATAAATGAATGGAAAGACATGTTTTAGGGGATTTGTGTACTTAGCCCTTTTTTTCTTTATCTCAAGATGGGCCGGCGACGGCGATGCCCACACTGTGAATCTGAGTTCACGAAAGCGGTGAAGAGATTTTCTACAAAAAATGGAAAAAAATCGGAGAAGATCAAGTTGATGTCAGTCGGTGAATTAGCCAAGAATGTCCTCTTGGAGAAGGGGGCGGGTGGTGGCGCTGGTGTGATTGGACGGAGCATGGGTTGGTGGTGAAAAAGAAAAGGAAGACGGCGGCAGATGATATTAACGGATGATGCCACTTTCCGCCTAAGACCCGATTATCCGTTTTCATGTTTGTTGTCGTGGCCGCGGATGTGGTGGTTGATCTTTATTGTCATCTCGGATCAACAGTTCAAAGAGATCAATATGCTCCACTTTTTCACTGCTATTTTCTAGGTTCGACGACTTGTTTCATTATGTTACAAAACAGAGAGAACAGAATAAGAAATGTCCAACTTTTTCTTGATTCTTTGAATTAATGATAAGAAATTGGCAGGGCAAGCTTTACAAAGAATGTTATTCAATGTGATATTCAAATAGTACTGCAAATGATACTCACAAAATGAGAGCTTATCGATCCATATCTAAAAATCACGAAGACTGAAATGAAGAGAAGTAGAAATCAATCTAAATTTAGAAATCTCGAAGAGAAGGAATTTGAAAGAGAGTTTCATTTTAGAGATTTTTAATTGTAAAAATGAGAAAAAAACAGGTTTGATTTTAAATGAGATTTTCGTTGCTAGAGAGTGTTTACCGGAGAATAAAGAGTGTTAGATTTTTTAATTTCAGTGCCTTTTAAAATGAACGACGACTTTAACTTTGTGTCTTTAGTTATAATTTGATTAATTTAGTAGACTATTCTTGTTGTTTAAGGACTAATTGTTTTTGGTCCCCGATTAATTCGTCCGTAATTTGATAATCGTAGTTGATACTCTAAAATTGAAAGTTATTACAGTACAAGAAGTAAATTATATATTTTGCCAACTTATTCCAACTCAACATAAGCGAATAAGGAGAGTACATTAAAAGAGTGTTTATCCCATACAATAGATGTGTCACGTCATTTTTACATTTAAACATGACTAACACATCATTGGTTTGTTCCACGAATAACATGGTACAACCGTAGCGTTGTATAATTATTCACATTAAAAAGGGTGAGAAAAAGAATAAATCTTAAGGGTACTATGGTCGTCGATTTAAGAATTTATAGAGTGCAAACATCAACCACGGAGTGCAAAAATCGCGCCTACCCTATATCAAACTATCATGATTTTAAAGTAGAGGTGGCGAATGGGTGGGTTTGGGTTTAAATGGGTGATCTACCCATTTATGACCCGTTTTAATTTTATATGGGTGCCCATACCCACGTAACCCTGTATTACCCTAACCCACCCATTAACCCACTTAATATGTATAATGTTAAAAATTGACTTTTTAAAATTTAAATTATATTACATTTTAATTGTACATCTTGTGAGAATTAATAAATTTTAGAGAGAATATATTCTAGGAAAAAATACTTCCCGAAAAAAAATTCTGGAAATCCGGGAAAAATTGGAAAAATTTATTTTTCGACAAAAAAATATTTTCTGGGAAAAAAAATTTCTGGAAAAAAATTCCCGACAAAAAAAATTTCTGGAAAAAATATATTTTCCGACAAAAAAAAATTTCTGGAGAAAAAAATATTTTCTGAATAAAAAATATTTTCTGAAAAAAAATATTTTCTGAAAAATAAAATATTTTCTGAAAAAAAAATATTTTCTGAAAAAAAAAATATTTTCTGAATAAAAAATATTTTCTGAAAAAAAAATTATTTTCTGAATAAAAATTATTTTCTGAATAAAAATTATTTTCTGAATAAAAAATATTTTCTGAATAAAAATTATTTTCAGAAAAAAAATTATTTTCTGAATAAAAAAATTATTCCGAGAAAAAATATTTTGGTTCTTTAAGATTTTTGAATATTAATTTAAAAATTTAAAATTTATTTGATATTTTAAATAAAAACAATTACTCTTAAATTGACATGTGTCATTCAACTAATTTTGCATTTTAAATCATTATGGGCAAAATATGGGTACCCATGTCAAACCCTTTTATTATCCTTATCTTAATGGGTTGGAAGAATTTTATCCATTTACTACCCATTTAACAAATAACTACCCTTTTATAACCCATACCCTTTATGTAATGGGTGGATATGGATAGGTAAATGGGTATGGGTGGAAATTGCCAACTCTATTTTAAAGTCACAAACTATCATGATTTTAAAGTCACTATATTTGGCAACATACCATAGTTATTGTGAGTATATAAAAACATTTGCCAAAATAAAACAGTGGAGAATCTTTTATATTGACAAAACTACTAATATAATATCTAATTTATGTAATAGTTTTTCTTATTATAAAAGAGATTATTTTCTTAACATATGAGTTTCATATCGACTCTCTTAATTTTATTAAAAAGAAAATATAACACACTTGAAGAATTGAATCAAGGCATTACTAGCCACTTTTGGTTAGCATGTTCGTGAGATTGCCAAATAATAAGACTGGGATCCGATCCTTTAACATCAAGCACTAGACCATAGTCCAAATTCATAATAGAACCATCATTTGGAAACACCCATCGCTGAGCAGAAGATGCAGAACTACAAGATGAAATCTCCACCATTGATCCCTGAGATTTATTACTACTAGTGAGGCAGCTATTTGTGTCCCGGTTTGGCCGAATCGAACCGTCTGGATACAGATACCATTGCTGATTTAAATCACCCGAACATTTGATCATGCCTTATATTTTTAATTACCTTATAAATAATTTCTGACTTCTCCCCTGCATATCCGGTAGAACCATAGACCTAATAACCGGAGAATTTAACAGAATCAGTGATCTATGACATACAAATTGCATAAGAGCTAGATTATTCCTCAGTTCTGCCATATTTCCCACAAGTCGTCTTATACCGTACATTGTCCACAGCAAAATGGCAGCAGAAAAAACTCCTCCATCAGTCGATTCTTGAATCGCTCGCGAAAGCGATTCCCAGTTGTCTTCGAGGATAACCATGGTTTCATCTGATAGAAGATCAGCACCATCAATGCTTTGGCTCACTCGTACCTCGATGATATTGAACCGTGCCGAGTCACATATCATTTGAGTAATAACTAAGAGGTGTTTAGCCAAATCAGCTTGCGGAGTACTGTCCATATTATACAATGAATCAATAGCATGATGAAGATCAGAGCTTCCCAGTGAGATGCTATACTTTCGCTCTATTCCAGCAGTAGCTTCAAGACCACGGTAGCTACCTCCGAAGGCGAGTTTTCGCTGATCGCTGCCTTGGAAAACATTACTCAAGGCCTCCCCAGGAGCGCATGAAAGGAAATAGGACCGACCTCCGTCTCCGCCGCAATAACCCACTATGTTAACGTTAGAGACATCGATAGCTAATTCAACCGATGTTTCTTGCCAACTTTTTAGCTGCACTATGACAAACCTTTCAGAGCCCTGCAAAGATGATGCAGGTTTCAATATTGGTATGTCGTGTATCGTCTCGTGTCCGTTTTTTCTTAATCTGCCTCGGAGCTGTTCGACGAAGGTCCTGAATGTCTCGGATTTTCCAGACCTGAGGTTAAAGGTTAACGCGTCTTCATTGGGAGGTAATGCGCAGACACAGCACCATCGGCTACTAGTCCAACACAGCCACATTGCTGTCACCGTATATATCCATAACGTGACTGTTTTGTTTCCTTTCATTGCCAACTTCACATCTCCAAATAAATGATAAATTATTAATAAATTTCTATTATGGAACTGATAATTAAGCAAAAGTCCAATAATTTAATAATTTTTATAAATTATGATATGTAGTTACAAATTAAAAAATAAAAAAAGTATCTGAAAAATGTTGAATTCTCAAAAAGTAAATTTTTTTATAAAATTATAGAACCCCGTAGCAGTTGACGGCAAAAACCTTCAGAAAAAGGCTAAAAGATCACAAAAGATTGACAAAAGAATGCAAATTACGAAATATATCATTTATCGAGTATTCAAAATCCGAGTTCAAGTCTTTATAATAACAGGTCTTTATAATAAGCAATTTTGCATATGGCAATATAGACCACACTTTCTAATTCAATAAATTCTTTTTGTAAGAATAAATTACATTATTTTTTATTTTTTATTTATACCCTTTATCTGGTAAATGGACCTCTTTTCTCTCGTATTTTTTTCCCTATTTGAATACCGTCAATGATTTATTTAACATTGACCGTATTCACTTTTTATGTTGTTTATTTTCGTAAAAAATAAAATTAGAAATTGAAATTATGTTAGAACAGTTTTATATTTATATTTTATTTTATTTTGGGATCAGCGAATAAAACTATGCGTATAATTGTCAAATGTCTTATTTTGTGTGAGGTTTATAAGTAAATTTTTATAATTGTAATATCTGAGAATTAATAGATTTTTTTTATATATAAGTAAATTTTTATATTTGTAATATCTGGAATTAATGGAATTAATGGACTTTTAGTGTTATTTTATAGAAATGCAAATAGTAAAATGTCATAAAAAAACTATTTTTGGCGTAGTGTTATAAGTATTGCACAGTAATTATCAAAATAATAATAATATTACATCATACTCATAAAGACTTTAATATAAAGTATATATGTTCTTACTAGAAACATGTATTTTACCTTAAGAAAAATATGTGGATTAAATAGATAGATATAACATATAATTAATTAACTAATGAGTTATAAACGCTCGATTGTAAACCGTCAAATTGCGAGTTGAATTTTTTCCACAAACTCTCCCCCTCTCCAATTATTAAAAACAAAAAACATATAATTCATTATTGATGGTTTGACCTATTCTAAAATTATTATATTTTTCTTTATTTTATTTTTAGACGTTTTATTTATTTCTTGATCATTATATTTTCAAAGACAATGTATATTTTTTTTTATTTCTTTACTTAATTTTTATACTGTCAAAAACAGTTTCATAATCTCTGTGAGTGCACCATATTTTTGCACTTCCGTCGACGAAGAATTTTAAAAATTTATTTTCAAAAGTATATAAAAAAATTGGAGACTGAATAAAAAAGTAGAAAGTACAGGGATTTAAGAATAAATTTTGCCATTACTGATCATGTGATTAAGCTCCATCATAGCTATGTGGCATTAAAATATAAATTATAAAATAAAATGGTAAATTAAACTATAATATTTTAGAGTTTAGTAACATTAAAAAATATAATCTTGCAAGGATTTAATACTTACCAAGGGATCGAGGAGCTGAGGCAGAAGCGGAAGCGAGAAAAATGAGAGAGAGCACATAAGGAGAGGAAAGTTTATAAAGCCATGAAGGGGTGACATCCTTTTTGTTGGAAGGATGTGATATATTTTCCAATAGAAGTACTACCTTTTTTTTTTATTAAAATATATAATTGAACAAATTATTCTAAAGCTTCTATATATATTATAATTCACATTTTGGTACCACTACAAGAAAAATAACCTTTAGTTACAGTCTATGATAACGACTAATAAAATCGTTATAAAATATATATCTTTCATAACGACTATTTTAGTATCGTTTCTAAATATAATTATTTGACAACGACTAATAAAGTCGCTTTAAAAGCTATATTTTTAGCAATGATTTATTTTATATTATTTCTAAATATTACTTTTGACAACGACTAATCAAATCATTATAAAATATATACTTTTCCAACCATTTAATTTGTGTCGTTTTTAAATATAACCATTTCACAACAATAAAAAAATTCATTGTTAAATAAAAAAGTTTATGTTGCAATGTCTTCCCCTCCACACTTAAACCCTAAACTTTTCTCGTTCATGGAATTACTTAAACCTTCAGAATGCTTTCGAGAGGTATGACCTCTATGGTAGGATTTCAATTGCAAGGAAATTGAATTTAGCAAATCGTTGCTTCGGGTTTCTACAAATTGATTCGAATATCCAGATTGATTGAATTATTTCACAGATAAACATAATCTCTATTGGGAAGAATAGGTTGCGTGCTTTTATTGCACGTTTTCCAGAACCGCAGAAAACCAAATCAGCAACTAGAGTACCTCCTGTGATCTCATCTCCGAACTTGGATCTGCCGAGGCAAGCTGCACCTTCTTCCTTTACAGATGGCAGGAAATTTATTGATGTTTTTCGTAAACCCACAATCCAGGAAAAACAAACAAAGGAATCAGTCTCTTATTTTTATTCGGATTCATCTAAAGTTTCTGACTGGTTATCCCATTCCGTTGCTGTTAATTTGAAATCCCCATATTCGCTACTCACTGTTAATGACTACCTAACAACATTATGTTGGGTTTTCTAGGTTCACAACGCAGCGAATTTCAAAAATTTATCAAAAACCCAAACCAAAATCAATGTAATTCGAATAAATAGATTAATAACATAATTAATACTCACTTGTATGTCGAATTCCAATAGCAATGTAGGAAGGAAGGAGGTGGTTCACTTTGATGATACCTGGCCTCGGATCAGAAACGCCTCCAAAAAAACGCGTCCTCTACGAGTATCCACACGAACAGACCTTAGCCAAAACTAGTGCTTGTGTGCTAGCACTATTGCTTCACAAAGCAATTACGGAATATTTAATGATTGTGTGTCTTGTGTTTATTTCGAAAAACACATATGTTAAAATCCTAGGCTTAAAAGTCTATTTATAAGAAAATAGGACATTTAGGGTTCAAAAACGTGTTTTGCGATCATATGCAAACACTACGTTTTTTATAACTCTTTTGAGTTTATGTCTATCAAAAATTCCTTTTTGATAATTACACATATATATTGATTATTATTATTATTATCTTTAAAAGATAATACCTTAAGAAAACACTTATCCTTAATTTTCGAATTTCAATTAATATATATTTATTATGATATATATTACGAATTATATATATATAATAATCTATTAATCACTTAATTCCATTGGGCTTGTACAACCCAATAATTATTTTGGGCCTGTTCTTAGTGTACGACCCTGTAGGTTCATATAACGTTGTTAGTGGGACCGAAATTCCTATTTCGACCCACAAGTCATAAGTGGCCTCAAGTAAGACATTATGACTACCCAAGTTATATGAATATCGATTATCCGATTTAACCATTTATAATAATATTTTAATCTTTTTGTCTCACGATATCCTGATTGAATATAAGGCATAGTTCTGTCATCCTTATAATACTCAATCATTAGTTTCCTGATTTCAAGTAGACTGAAAATGATAACTCTTTGTCAATTCATTTAGCATAGCCATACATTTCCTTCAGTGGGGCCCATAAATATCTTACTCAAATAAATGAGAGACAAATTCCTTCTCAGTCACTCATATTTCTCACATCGTTACTTTCATATTCAATGAAGGTCTATTCCATTATCCTGTTAAAGATAATGTAATACTGTATAAAAATATGAAATAGCTATATAGAAATCCATGTTGATTTCAAGGTCAAAGGATTATACTAATAGAAATGTAATGAGAATTACTTATGACAGTGCTCTATGTATTATTCTCAAGGTGGGTCATCTAGTGCCTTATTTCTCAAATAGCACATATGATTTGACTTAATATCTCATATACATGATTAGTAAAACATAATCATCAGTCAACATCATATTAATCTCAATGTTCAATTAAGACTAGGGATAGATGGAATATAATTCTTCATTAAAGTTAAGGGTTCTACTATCAAGTCACATACTTGATGACCTTAGAAAGAATTAACCATTCAAGTATTTTAATCATAATATAAAATGATAAAAACAGCCAATCAATAAATAACAAAACGATAAAATCAATACATGGTCAAACATGATTGACCTAGTGCATATCACTAACACATTAGGTATCGACTTCGAGAAAATAGCAATCCTTGGTGGTTTAGATATCCTGATTACGTTCACCACAGCTGATGAAGCAACACTTTTTCTGCATACGTAACAGGTCTGGTTCTAATGATGGAATAATTTAAGCTGCATGTAAAGCTGAAGTCTATGAAATATCTGCCTACTGTTTGGCTTGGATTAATATTCAGGATGTCCGTTAAACTTGTGGACCGAGAATTTTTTCATGTTCATCGGTAATTTGATTGGGGATTCAATTACAGTTCATGAAGAAATCAGCCTCAGGTAAATTAATTCCCATAATAGAACTTTTATGGTAATTAATTGTCAAATCAGAGATCAACTCAATACAGCTAAGAACCCGAGTCAAGTTCCTAAGTTGTTCAATATCATATGGAAGATAAAGAATGGTGTCTTCCATAAATTGCAGCAAAGAGATGGGATCATGATCATCCGAGAAAGAAAAACCCTAAGTGAACCCAAGCTCCTCTGATCTATTAGCAAATGTTTCAGACCTTCCACAGCAATGAGAAACAGATAAGGCGAAATTGGGTCAACCTTGACGCACACCTCTCTTAAGCGGAATAGGATCAACATGACTATCGTTAACTAACACCACCGTAGTTGCTATAGACAAACCACATGATATCCACTCAATCCACTTAGCTGGAAAATTCATACAGCGCATAATCGTGAACAGGTATTTCAGTCTATACTGTCAAATGCCTTATGAAAGTCAAGTTTTAGAACAAGTAATTTTTCCTTCCTCCTTGTAGCAATATGAATTAGCTCATTTGCTATCGTAGAACACTCTAGAAGGCTTCGACCTTATAGTAAAGCATGCTGATTATCCGAGATCACAGATGAAAGCAAAGGCGCTAGCCTCCGAGAAAGAACTTTAGAAAGTAACTTGTAGATGCCATTGACTAAGCTAATAGGACGGAAATCCTTGATATTAGTCGAACTTGCCACCTTAGGAGTCAACACCATAAAAGAAGAATTAATACCTTTGGGCAAGATATTAAATCTATGCAAATTCAGAAACAACTCCATAATAGCATTCTTCATCACATGCCAAGATTTCCTGTAGAAATAAAATTAAAACCATTTGGACCTGGCGCTTTTTTAATTCCACAAGAATAGAGAACATTGACAATTTCAGCCTCCTCAAACAATTTAACCAGCGAATCTGCCTGCAGATTACTAATCTGAGCAAAGTTAAGGCCTGAAATGTCAAAGTCCACACCCACCTGCCGACTACAAAGCTTACTATAAAATTCTCTGATGTAAAGACATATATTCTTAGGTTTTGAGAAAATAGTACCATCAACTACCACTGAAGAAATGTAGTTGTTTCTATAATGGTTAGAAGCTACGCTGAGAAAAAAATTTAGTGTTCTTATCCCCCTTCAAGTTCTACTTTACTCTGGATTTCTGAATCCAAATAGATTCAATTCTCTTTTCAGCCTCCAATAATGAAATTTTTAGGTCGCTCAATTCGGTTTTCTCTACCTCTAACAAAATTCTCGACTCTGCTGCTAAATTCTTAACCTGAATCTTCTGAGAGAGATCTTGAATAATCTTATTTTGATCCCCGAAGACCTCCGAGTTCCAGCTTTTAATTGTATGCCGAAGGTCCTTGAGTCTCTGAATAAGATTTGGAGAGTTGCCGCAAGCTACATCCCAGTTGTTCTTCATAAAGTCAGCAAACTCACTATGATCCCACCACGCATCCAAAGCACGGAAAGGCTTTAGACCCCAATCAAAGCCATTTGCAGAGCGAAAACAAATCGGAACATGGTCTGATTGAACATTAGGAAGTGCAGTTAATGACATGTCTGGCCAAAGAGTACCTGCAGTTGCTGAAACCAAGCATCTGTCAATTCTTGATTTAGAAATTGAGTTCTGCCAAGTGAAAAGACTTCCATGTAAGGGTAAGTCCAATAATTCCGAATTATTTACAAGTTCTCGGAGTGCCAACATCGAAGCCGTATAACCCGAACCATTCCATCTCTCCTCTAGAATCATAGTTTCATTAAAATCTCCACTAATGAAAATATTGCCCACAAACCCAGCAAGTAAACTCAACTCATGCCATAATAACAACCTTTCTGAAGCCAAGTTCCCAACATAAATAAGGATGTGACGATAGCAGACATTATTATGAATAAAATCCAAGCAAATCCATCTCGCACCTTTCGATAATGAAACATTACTCAACAAAATAGTATTCCAAATAAGAAGTAAACCACCCAAAGCTCCAATAGATGGGACCCCATCAAATGAAAAATCCAAGTTAGACCAAAGGTTTTTAACAAAAAATCATTAACAATTTCCTTTTTCGACTCCACCAAACCAATAAACGCTAAGTTGTGATGGATTCCACTAAGTATGGTTGTGCTTTTCATTAATATTGATGGTTTTAATATTAAAGAGATAAAACACAAGAACAATAGTTAGAGATTGAAATGGTAAAGGTAGAGCTGTTAGCTGCAAAAGTTGTGTGATCAGAAATAATATTATCATGGTAAGGAAAGATTATCTAATTCTTTTTAATTTAAAGATGTCAATGGATACCTTCAATAATTTTTTTTTACCTTGTAATAATATTAGTTTGATAGTACAAGATTGTTTTAGTTTGAGCAGTATGTTTTTTTTGGTAAATGATTATTATTATAGCACAATCACAAGAAGTGAAAGGCAAAATGGATCTAGTTTCTAGTAAAGAAAACTAGATTACAAAAAACATCATTACCACTATAACAAAAATTAGGATTGTGATACTTAAAGTTATTCACACCCTTGTTGATGCAAATAAATAATAAATCTACATAATCTGTCGACTCGTTTCTGAATATGTGTAAAAAAAATTTTATCACAACAGAAGTTTACAGTATTTAGCAGTTTGTATAGATAAATGAGGTATGTCCAATTACTCCAAATATTTAAGGATTAATGAAAAAAAACCCAAACCTTTCAGACTTGTTGCAATTTTATCCAAACTTTTTAATTTTTGCAATAATATCCAAATTACATTATTTTGTTGCAATAATATCCAAATTGCACTTTTTATGTAATTTTTTTTTTTAGTTTTTTGCCATTTCTTGGGACTTTTACTATGTTATATACATCAAAAAATAATAGTAGCCTAATATCTTAATTGAAAACAACAAGTTTAGCCATCAATTTGACTATCATTATAAAAGAAATGCAATTTGGATATTATTGCAACAAAAAAAATGTAATTTGGATATTACTATAAAAATTAAAAAGTTTAGATATAATTATAATAAATTGTAAAGATTTGAATTTTTTTTACCATTAGTCCAATATTTAAATTCCAAATTCTCTTTAATTAATGTTTGGACCAAATAGGCGGAATTGCGAACCTTTTGAGGTAACAAAAAGTTGATTTGAGGCAATGCAAACCTCACATGATATCTCAGAGAATAAATTTACTTTTAAGCCAATAGGGAGGGAATGATTTACACACTATATATGTTTTAACTTACTACTGCAAAAGATTCATCAGTTTATCATTACTAGTTTTCTATTACGTGCTACGTACGTGACTCGTAATGTGACTTGTCAATTTATATATTAATTAAATTAATTATAATTTTATCAATTTATTTTATGTATAATTAATATTTCATTAATTAAATTATTTGGCGTCAAAACATTTATTATAACTATACCAATGTATCTTATGCGGTGTTTTAAAATCCGGTGGTGACTGAACCAATAATTATAATGGTTCACGGTTCATCTGATTTAAACCGTTGGTTCAATTTGTTAAATAAAAAGTAGAAAAATTGTACAATTTACAATATGTATAATATATTTTAAAATTAAATTATATATTTTAAATTTAAATACAAATAATGAAAAATAAGAAGACTAAATGAAACAAATTAAAGAGATAATAATCAATTATAGAAATCATAATGAAGGGTCAGTTAGTAATAAAAGGCGAAAACAATATTAATAATAAAATTGACATGAGAGAATACCAAAAAAAAAAAAGAATTGGGTCGTCCATGGCAAAAAGAAAATCCATACAATTTTTTGCTCTAAAACAATTGCGTCCTTCAGCAAAGAAAATAAATTTAAATTTATAAACCTATATATAGAGAACAGAAATCAGAGATTTATGTGTGTGAAGTAAAAATTGATAACCTGCCATCATTTTGGTTTCGCATCCAATTAAGAAGTGTTATAGCTGTATTAGTAATCTAAATAGTTATATTAAAATATCGTCTTTAGTATTTTATTTTAACCAGTGTCGCTTTACGTGTTTCACACGTGGCTCGTAGTGTGACTCGTTAAATAATGATAATTATACTTATAATGAATTTAGGGTAATAATATTTTTTTTAATTAATAATTATATTTTTTTAAGTATAAAATATCAAAATAATATAAAATATTAAATAATAATTTATTAAAAATAGTTTAATTTAATTAAAATTCTATAAAAATAGTATATTCTGTAATTTAATTCTTTTATTGGAAACATATGATATATTAATTATCGACTTGATATTCGAAAATATATCGTCAAAATATTATATATTTTGTAATATATTTATTTTATATTAGGAACATAAATTTTGTTAATTTTAAATTATATATCCTTTAGTCATACACCATGTGAGATGGTTATATATATATATCCAACTTGCAATTGGATTAGGAATGCCACCAATTAAAAATGTGCATTATTCTTCCCAAATAGCAAATACATAGGCTACTTTTTTTGCTAACAAAAATTCATATTGGTTACTCTTATTTGTTTTTTTCTTCTCCCAATCTTAATTTCAATTCCACCACCTTTTCTAGGGTTACTACCTCGGGAGAAATTTTTCTTTAACTGTATTAATCAAGTTCTTCTTCGCCGAAATTATACAACCATCAACAATTTTTTCTACAACTCTCTTAATTTTGTTGAAGCTGGTGCTGTTGAATCATGGATATACTATGCAAGCATCAAGTTCAACATCTTATAATAGAAGTTTATTGTCCTAATTTGCCCCCTCGGTTTCCTCATTGCTTTTTTGGCTATACATCATTAACGACTCTTCTAAAAATTAGGCATAGATCAAGCATTAAATAAGTAAGTTACCTATAATAAAATTCTATTCTAATTAAAACTCTAGTCATAATATACTATCTAATTAGAATTCTAATTGTAATATATCTTTAGTAATAAATTAAATAAAGAATTAACTAATGACTATTAAATCCTTATTTAGTAATAAATTAGAAAGGATTATTCGGTAAATTTGCCTGTCCACCCCCCATCCGTGCTTTTATATATAGTATAGATTAGCATTCTAAATCAAATAAATGTTTGGAGTAATTGGAAAAGACTTTTGAAATTTCAGGGACCAAATCAGTACTTTTCGTTATTCTTTTGGTTATCTATTTTTCTCATTATGAGCAAACTGTTTGCAAGTCGGCGCCTTCCAAAATACAAATCCTAATCAAATATGGATCTCAGTTCATATATAAATAGAGTAGAGTGGCCTTTCACACAATTATTTCTTAAAACCATAGAACATACGATTAAAGCTTCAAAAAACACTTGAACAAAATCATGAGTGATTATATGGCTTACTGCACCGATTGCAAGACACAAACAGAAGTGGTAGATGATCATACGTCGGGAGATACAATCTGCACAGATTGTGGCTTAGTTCTTGACCATCACTTCGTCGATCAAACTTGCGAATGGCGAACTTTTGCCGACTCCGAAATGGACGATCATGATCCTAATCGAGTCGGCAACGTCTCTAATCCGCTCTTAACCCATGGAAACCTTTCCACCACAATTGTAGCAAAACCCGGACAGAATCTTAATAAGGAATTTATTTTCAAGAACCATGATTTACTTACAAACCCTGACAAAGTATTGACGGAGGGTTTTGAATCAATAAGTAGGATGGCGGAAAGGCTAAGTATTGGTAAAAGTAGCAAGATTAGGGCTGATGAGATATACAAAAATTTACTGGACAAGAAATCCTGCAAAGGAAAGAACGTGAAGTCGATATTAGCAGCGTGCTTGTTCGTTGCTTGTAAAGAGAGTAAAATGCCGAGAACTGCCAAGGAAATCTGCTGTGTTGCACAAGGGGTTTCAAGAAAAGAAATAAATAGAGCTGCGGATTTTATCAAGAAACAAACAGACATTGATGTTATTGCCAGTGCCGAATGTTTGAACGGAAGTGGGCTTGTGAGGCGGTTTTGTTCAAATCTTGGCATGAAAAACCAGGATATGAAAGCTGTACAAGAAGCTCTTGAAAATTGTAAAGAAGTTGATATAAGGAGGAGTCCTTGTTCTATCTTGGCTGCCATTATCTTCATAATCGCTCAGCTTTCGGGCCAAAAGATTGCTATCCGGGATATTGCAATGGCTTCTCAAGTTGCTGAACAGACAATCAAGAAGTCGTATAAGGATATTCATCCTCACGCTTCAAGGGTAGTGCCCCGGTGGTACGCCATGGAACATGATCTCAACAAACTCTGCAAACCTTAAAAGGGCTTCGTTCATGCCTCGTTTGTTTTCCATGTTGTTTTTGTTTTTGTCAGAATTTTATTCAACTGGTTTTAGAGTAATTTTTAAGAATGATAAACTTAGGAACTTGGATTATTTGGATACTTTTTAGCCATTTTCTCATCATCCAAATACAAACCACCACCACTCTTGATCTAATAAAAAGACTAAACAGATTTATTGAAGTAAAAGAATTCTTTAAATTATCTCTAGTCTATCCAAGCAGGTTGATGATCAATGAAACACTTCAAATTCCAGGAAGCAAAGCCAAGATTTGAGAGTATTTGATGAAATCATAAAGTTTTCCTGAGACTATACCTTTACCAAAAGAAATAATCTTGACTAAAACAATAACCCTTGTAAATACAAGCATGAAGTAGCCAAAAGCATAACAAGATCTCAAATTACAATTTGACATCAGACTAAGTTTCTTAGAGGCAACATCTTATTTATTCAATCTTGACCTCTGAAGTTTTATAGCAAGTAGAACAAAGTCCTATAGGTCCATGCATGTCTAAACTATAGCTGAGCACATAAGTGTATAAGCAAAAACAGAACAACAGACCAAACATATAAAAACAAGCCTATATGCACCATTCCATCTGCGATTTGACATAAAAGTTCGATCCCTCGAAGGTTATGGTCGAAAGGGCACTGTTGATCGTCTTGGTAATAATAGACGAGAATCATAAAAGCAAGATCTTCCAGGAAATCTTCATACCACATACCACGCCAAAATGCATTTGCTACAGTCCTCCATCTCTCTATGCATATCTGAATTACACGCACGCCAAAATTATCACCGGCGCCACCGTTACCATTACTGTTACCACTAACGTCACCGTCACCGTTACCATAACCGATATCTTGTGCTTCTGCTGTTGCTTCTCCTCCTCCTTCCTCACCATCAAGAATGCCAGCACCATCATCAGCTTTCACAGAATTAATCCCCTCACTGTCTGCATCACTCATCTTGAATGGAAGTTTCTTGTCCTCTACAGTTGATTTTGATTTCTGGAATATGAGTAGTATTGTAATTAGTAAACAATTACTTGACAAATTTAATGATCATCATACAAAAGAAGAGCTTAGAAATGTCCACAACAGTTTCTTCATATTCCTAAGAGAGACACAGAAGTAAATTCTTGATTCTTTTGATGATGAAAGAAAATACATTTATCTTTTTCTCTGTTTTCCCTCTCTGTTTCTACCAACCAAACAGAAATCTACCCACCAAGATACAAAAACAATTGATCCACCAAGATTGTTTATCTAATAAGCAGACCTTCAAGATTGTTCACATTAATTCCAATTTATCAATTAAACTCTTCAAAGGCAAGATTTCATAACCAAAACAATTACCCATGTCAACAAATGCACGAAATAACCAAAAGCATAATCAGATTTGAAACTACATTTTCTTTTCCTAGAACCCAAACAGAAAGTTCAAAGAATCACTTTACTTTAACATCCGACTGAATTGCTTGCTATCAGAATTCATTTTATTTATGTTTTCTTGAGAAGAAAAGAAAAGAAAATGAGAGAGTACTATGTAGTGTTTTCTTGATTTTTCTTTAGGAGTAAACTGAAATGTTGTTTTAGGACTAAATTTTTGTCCGAGTTCGTTATATAAAGGGGTCGTTTTCAAGATTCACTCGAACCAATTTATCTATGCATAACGGTTTTTCATTCTTCTTCAGCAAATTGTATCCTGCCACATGTATTATTTCAATTAGCACAAACATTAATTTTAGGGTTAATTTCATAAGAAGTCACAACCGAGTTAACCATAATCCGGAAAATGTGAAAAAAAATGAAAGGTAAAATTTACCGAAAAAATAGTTGGTGATAGATTTGAAAAAGATGAAAGGTCATGGTTTTATATAGCAATTTTTAAAAATCGTGATTAAAATGAAACTTCGTATAAAGGTCGTGACTTTTTATGGAATTAATCCTTGATTTTAAACCCCTTTATTTACTAGCTTTAAGTTAATATTTTTAGCAACATATTTTGTCATTACTGACGGAAAAATCCGTCGCTAAAATGCTTTGTAGCCCATATTATTTACGTTATCCATTGTTATCAATTAAAACATATTATTATAAAAAGGCTTCATTATCAAAAATAAAGTTCATTTTTACCCCTCACATCTACTTTTGTATAAATTAATCTAAAATTAAATAAAAAAAATTACAATAATTAATTTTTAAGAATCTATTCAAAGTCAAATATTTAATTTAATTTATTTATAAAATCATTTTTTATAGTTCAAAAATCACAACAGCTTGTGTCCACCACACGTCAATTTTAGAATTTTTGTAAAATTATTTATTTTATTTTAAATTAATTGTAATTACTAATTCAATATATTTTTATTTAGTAAATTATAAAAAAAATGTATGATAAGGTAGTATATGTTTTTTATTTAATATTGCAATAATTATACATAAATCCAAGAGAATGGAAGATCATGCTAAAGAGTAATTTAAATTTTTTATAAATGAAAACTATAATGACATTTAAATAAAAAATAATTATTAGATTTTATTATATAAACTGTAGATATTAGTAACTATGTATAAAAGTATATAAAATAATTAATGAATATTACAGAGATGAAATAAATTGAAGTATTATATGAGAGAGAATAAATGCGTATAAGAAATTATATGAGAGAGAGATAGAGAAAAAGCTTATGAGCGTCCGAAAAGACATACATGGGTGAGGCTTATATGTACTTTTTTGGACAAAAAAACTGTTGTTTTTAGACTAATATACAAAAACCGGATTCGTGCGGTTTTTATGAAAAACCGGATTTT
This sequence comes from Mercurialis annua, assembly GCF_937616625.2. Lineage (NCBI taxonomy): Eukaryota > Viridiplantae > Streptophyta > Magnoliopsida > Malpighiales > Euphorbiaceae > Mercurialis > Mercurialis annua. Next base: position 46,076,343 of record NC_065570.1, on the reverse strand, counting down.
CCAGTTAAACCTAAATTTTGACCGAATTTTAGACTTTTGGATTTTAATCATCTGACCAGACATGTAGCCGGCTCCTAATTAACCCAGTCTAACCGGCCGACCTGGCCCGCTTTTCAAAACATTAGCAATTGCAATGCAAAAACTAAAATGCTCACATATAAAAGTATTTTCATTATTACGATAAATCAGTCTCACAATGCTAAAATCTAGCATTTAATATGAAATGTAAAACTCCATTACAATGCTATATCTTGTGCTAAATTTGGCGATTTGATGTTAAATCTGGAACAAAATTTAGCATATGTCAAATCTTCTTATACATATAAATCAAGAGTAAATTACTAAAACCCCCCTGTGTTTTAGTGAAATAGACTAACTCATCCCTTGATTTTTATAAATCCACTATGCCACTCACCTCATGTTTAGATATATTGTACGCTCATACCCATCTGGTAACTTTTCCATTAGTCAACTCGGTCAAAGGATTAAATTGACCCTTAAACTTATTTTTTGTTCAGTTTCATCTAAAAATTGTCAAAAAAATTAAAATTAATTATTTATTCATTTTTCTAAAATAATAATAAATTAAGTAAAAAAATTAAATTATGATGTAATATTTTAATAAAATTTAAAAATTCTAAAAAAATTAAATAAACTCTCAAAGACTAAATTATTAAGATACGAATGTTTATAAAGTCTTATTGAACATAAATATATTAGATAAATCATCACATTCTAATGATTTTCATATATCAATATAGTTAATAAATGATCCTTATAAATAAAAATTAATATTTTCAACATCAACATAGTTAGCTAATAATTTATTTGTTGACATGTTATATAATTTTAATTTTATTTATCAAATATACAAATATATTGTTATTGATTTTTTTTGATTTTTTTATTATTATTATTTTAGAACAAGAAATGATTAATTTAATTTTTTAAACACAAAATTGACAATTTTCAAATGAAACTGAACAAAAAAATAAGATTAAGGGTCAAATCTAATCCTTTGACCGAGTTAACTATTGGAAAAACTAGCACAATATATCTAAATATGAAGGGGGTGTCATAATGGATCTACAAAAACCAAGAGGTGAATTAATGTATTCCACTAAAACACAGGGGGATTCTCAGTTCGTATCATAATTATCATTTTCTTTAGGATTTTTTTAATAGTTAGAAAACAATCATGACTTGGAGGTGACATGAGTGAATCTTTCAGCATCGGGGGTGGTGGCGGCATCTCTTTTATTCTTGGTGGCAGTGGGAGGTTTTCTTTAGCTATCGCCGTTCTATCTATCTTGAGATCCGATCAATAAAATTTATTTTAAAAAATTAATTATTTCTACAGACGTCGCCAAATAATGAATCTTGAGATAGTGTAGGTAATTTGATGAGTGTCTAGATTTGGATGGAAAATCTGCAATAACAACAGAAAGATGAGCTTGGAAATTTTAGACCCAAAGTCCACTCCGAATCTTAATTGAGGAAGCGTAATCAAGTAATTAATTGGCAGTATGAGAAGTGGTGATGTTATCTTTTATAGGTCATTTAGCGATTGTTTCCTTGGCGACGTGAGATTATGTAGTATTCCATTATTTATTATTCAGTTTATATTTGATAATACAATAATTATAATTATAATTAAATTGTTACTATATTTTTATTAAATAATTACAATCTGAGAGCTGATATAGAAACCTTAAGCTCTCGTGTCTGAACAGAATGTTGTTACTTGTAAACTAAACATGCAAAGCCATGTTGATTAAATTATTGAGATGGTTGTAATATGAAGCCATGTAAAAACTACAAGACCGAGTAGCCTGGGCCACCTCCGCCTTCTGGCACTGTCCACTCAATGTTCTGCTTTGGATCTTTGATATCACATGCCTGTAATAATATTCAACCACAGTCAAATGTATAAAATAAAGTAATCAACAAACAACAGCTTAGAACTTTATTGGGTGGATGCATTTAACTGTTTTCAGATTAAGAACCCATCCTAAAGACGGAAGACGTAATACCAAAACGAATAGGCAGTAAAGAATTCATGCCAGGCAAGGGACTCGGCCAACTCCGCTAATGCAGAAAACGAATGCCAGCTACAACTACTATGGGAGATATTACACACTCAGTTGTTTCAGAGAACCAAAGATCTTAACAGTACCTTGCAGTGCAGACAATTCTGAGCATTGATATGCAACTTCAGCCGACTCTTTTCATCTGATACATACCTGCATTTTGAAGCACGACAAAAAATTGAACTATTTGTACACGAGAGCTTAAAGCACAAGTCATAACAACATGCACATTACTCGTATACACGTGCAGGACAATATCGTGATTCTGGTCCAGCATATTCTGGCAAATTTACAAGCTCGGGAATCTTTGGGTCCCTCAGACGAAGATGAGCTGGTTGATCATGTTCATGATTTGTGTTGCTCCTGGATAATAAAAACAAGGGGAAAGAATTTGCTATCATGTAACCACGAAAAACCAAAGAGAAGAAATCGTAATACCAATAAAATGATCACTACATCGCAAAAAGAATATCAAAGTCGACTGCGAACTATGATAATTGACATAAAAAGCCAACTCTCTCAAAATATAAAAAAAAAATGACATTTCCATCTTAACACTTTTTACCAAATCTAGATGGGATTCAGCATGTTTCCCACGAAAGACATGTGAAAGGATAAATAAATGCGAAATGATGGAGCTTTAATGTTAAGAAACCTGTGCAAGGAGGTTGGTACATCAAAAGATATAACTCCATCTGGCTTTGAATAGTCAATTGGAGAGTGTAATTGTGCAACCTGCAAATCCATATACACTGATCAGCATTCGTTTTATATATTGATTTACTATTTTCTATTTTTCTCCTTTCCAAACCACTGGATTTCACTCTGTACTACATGGTTAACTTATCAGGTTTAATTTCTACTTGAAAAATGAGGACAAATGAGTCAAAAAAGTCCAGTTCACTCTTCAGGTAAGGATCTGACCCAAATTTGTACGGAGTGGAAGATATTAGTACATACATTAGCTTATTTCCTAAAACAGTGTCTACTTAGATCAGTTGCTTCATGATGAACTTAGTACATACATCAGCTAATTTCCTAAAACAGTATCCACTTACATCAGTTGCTTCGTGATCCGGTTTTCCATGTTTCAAGGTGAAGGGGAACTTTCCTTTCAGTATGTAGCTGTTGGGGAGAGAGCTCGGCCATGTGAGTTACAGAATTATGTCAAAGCAATAAAAGAAAAAGCTCTGAAACGTTAAATCTTACTGCTCTAATGCACTTATAGCAAGTCCAGGAAGAAGCCCATGCTCAAATGCCTACAAGAAGAACATCATCTTATAGAATCAAAGATAGATTAAGGAAACAACCTTGTTACTCCGTCCCAAAATAATAGGCATAATTTCAAAAAAAAATCCTCAAATTATAGACACTCAATTATTACTTAAATGATTAATTATCATATATGCTCTCATTAATTATAGTAAAATGTAAAAGAAAGAAAATAGAAGGTTTTAAAAGACATAAAATGACTATTACATGAAATAAGGGTAAGTGTTGGAATTTTTTGTAAATTAGCTCATTTAACCAGCATAAACTAAATTTATTAATATATGTATTTGTCTTAAACTACTTGGATAGAGGGAGTATTTTCTAAGTTGAACTCCAAACTAGAAACACATTCCACCTAGTGAAGAAGCCACATCATCTTACTCATTTGCTTATCAGGTAAACTCACGGAGGCTTAAATTAATAAACAGACATTCTTTGTTTTTGATATCAATTTCACGATTCTCTGACTAATGAAGATATGACAGCACTAGGGAAATGTCCACACAATTTACATCAATTGTGTTATAAAGTATAAACTATAGACTAATAAAGGTAATGTATGATCACTATCCATTAGAAGAGTCAAATAGCAAGGGCAGAGTCGAAAAATCACAATAACAGAGAAAATCCACATGTAGATCATCGAAAGCAAATATTTTATCTAAAGAGAAGAGAGAAAATACAATGGATTGCATCACTTACAGGTCGGTAGTTCCGAACTCTATGGAGCTCTTCCCACACCCATGAATTCTTTAAAGTTTCCCAATACAACTCCAATTTTGAGCCAACGTGAAGAGCACCAAATGCAGCTTCTGCAGCTAGCATTCCTGTAAAACAGCTAAAACTATAAACATCCATACCTACAACTGCTAATATTAAAAGACAACCAGTAATCCCATAACATTGCTAGTTTAGTTACTGAGGTAAACCTTACACATTAGAATGCAAAAGATGCATCATTAAATTTGAAGAATATGATTGCTGTATCAAATTGGTTTGAGTCACAAAAATGATGATTACGGACTGTAACCCAATCAATTCTTGTATGATAAGTACAGAAACAAACCTAAAGCACTTTATTGACTTGAGTTAAGATATCCACTATTGAGAGGTTATCTCAAATTCTCAATATATAAAACATAAATAGTGACTCACGCATATACAAATGCATGCACACAAAAGACAGAAAGGTCAAGACAAACATAAGCAACACTTCAACAACAATATCTCAATCAACGATTAGAGTAATGTAAAAGAGATGTCTCAGGTTCATATCAAAACATTGAAAGCATCAGCCAAAAGGCAACATGATTTTTTTTATCCACAACTTTGACCATTTTGTCAAATATATCCCTATAAATAATTTAGACATTCTCGTCCGTCAATTTTGCAGATTGGGACAATTATATCCAGATCCCAAATTATACCTATTTTCGAAATTTGTTTTTCTAAGATTTTGATTCCATAAATTATTATTTTACGTAATTGATCTTTTATTTCAGTTTAGGCAAAGTTATATGAGTTTTTTTTTTGTGAGAGAAGGGTTATATGAGTTTAAAATGATGATTATGTATCCGAAAATAGGTTTAAATTAAGGATTGAGTTTATTTATCCCAGTTCGCACAATTGACGGACCAGGATGTCCAAATTATTTTTTAGGGATGTATTTGACAAAATGGTCAAAATTGTGGATCTTAAAGATCAATTCGCCTAACAAAAATTCTTATGAAATATGCCCTCAAGTTTACAAAAACAAGTGAACAAAGCATGACTTTGCCAAGCAGCTATTAAGATGCCAAATAAATGATGTCCCTCATATCGCATCTAATTGAAACAATGTTTAATTTGCCGATATGGTTTCTTCTAAATACATGACATAACTTCCTTTTGTATTCTTCTTTCTCAATCAAAATGATAACATAATGTAAAAGCGAAGAGGCTAATATTTATTCAAATTTAAACTAATTAGTTCTCTATGCCAAAGCCAAAAAAAACCTTAATGTAACTCCTATTATATTCTTCTTTGAGAAAAATATGCACAAGTAAAATAAAAGCCTAACCACATAAAGATATGATATGAAATGTCATAAACTTAACATTCATAGCTTCTAAGTTTTTTTAATTATACGATTTGAACTGCAGTAAAGCTTATACATGTATATATAATTGAGATCATCTAATCTGAGAATATTCAAGCATGGGAAATAAAATGAAGACCACGCATCATTAAGTGTAATGGACCTGTAGGCTGTACCTGATTTCATAGCAGTATGTGTTCCCTTTATTTTAGGTACATTTATGAAGCCAGCTGAACATCCAATAATTGCTCCACCCGGGAAAACTGGATATGGAATAGACTGAAATTTAACTAGCATCATATTCATATTTGTACAGCATTTTACAATAATAATGCCGTGAGTAATGCTTCACATTCTAATAAATTGTTACATAAACTTGGAGTCGTACTTCCATTATTAACTATATGAACTTGGCAATAACTTCACTAGTTCACTACTTTAAATATAAACTGCTATAATATAATGCATGATGCAAACTGCAAAGCATCTATGGATGAGAGCCAACTCACCTGAATACCGCCTTCATTTAAAGTTCGAGCCCCATATTGAATGACAGATCCTCCTTCCAGAAGTGGTTTAATCGCGGGATGATGCTTAAGTTTCTAAAACCAAGAGCCAATAAGCAGAACTTGAGAAAATTAATACAATGACAGACATTGGATATTTAGCTTCAGAAATATTTCAACAAAATTAAGCTTTAGTCGTAATACCGACAAATGCAATTTACTTTGTATTTAACAACTAAGAAAAAAGGCAAATGCTTCAGTATTCTCTAAAAGCAGGGTATTTTAGTTCTTTCGTTAAATTGTGTGTTTGAACCCACATCACTCAACAAACACAGATATTTACCAGATAACAAATGAACTGATTGGAAAAAAAATCCACAAAACAACACCTTTTCCCTTTTTGCTTTTATTTTTTCAGATCTGCCAGCTGCTCTCACTAATAATTCTAGGAAGTCTCTTCCATTACATGGTTGGTAAAATTTCTTGATGCTAGGGAGAAGGTGACGAGCTCTTTGGAAAATGATCTACTTTCTATGTTTATCATGTCTTGATCATGAAATTCCGTTTTACATGATCAGATAAAATACCCAGCACCAGTTCTCATAAAATGCTTGACCCAGAACATTGAGCATGCATTATTATCACAATCAGTGCAGCTATGTTTTAGGAGTTAAAAGCTATAACTGAAATACGGCTGTTTGATGACAAAAGTTGCATTACAACAATATAACACCATGCAGATCAGGATATAATCATAAGGAATACCGACACAGAAGTTCTGCATGAAGCATTTGCTAGAATGCAAGATTATATATAGTCTTACAAACCAGACAGGGCCTTCGAAATCAAACAAGCATTAGCTGTATTAAAACCACCAATCTCCCAATACAAGAAAGGAAAGAAAAAGTTTACTCATATGACATAAAAAATATGACACAAGAAAGTAGAATCAAATGTCTACATGTCATAGACCTAAAAAAATGAAGTAAGGCAATTGTCATGACTCATGTTAACAAAGACCCAGAGATTCTACTTTACCTGAAATTCGTCATAAGGGCTTAAGTAAGGATTCTGATAGTTCAAAGCAACGACTAGGCCAATTGAAACCTACATAATCCAGAAAACAATAAAATTAATGGTATGGCAAGGAGCACGATGAACGAGTCTAAAACATGAGATTTTACACAGTAGATAAACAATCAAATGATGTCCACTAGATGAAACATTAAATAATGACAGTCCAAGTTTATCAAAAAAACAGCCAGATTTCCAGATAAAGAAAGATGAATCAATACAAATATATGATTCATCTTAATTCTCAAAGTTGGACTTAATTGGGTATTGAGAAGTGGGAAGAAAATTTAAATTTCTTATCTAATAGTTATAAACGAGTTTAGCCTTTAGTTGTATGCAGAACCATAATTAGATATTTGGTCAATCTCGGGCAAGGAATCCATGACAGTTCAAAGACACTTAGAAATATGAGAAAGATTTAATATTTTTAATTTTCAATAAATTACTATTAAATTGTCATAAAAAATTGGAATTTTTTTTCAAGAACCGAGAAATCCAACAATTGGTCAAAGTCCTGGAGAAATGATAATAGAATTAAATGTGGTGCCCCAGCTGCGAAAGTAATGAATTAACAAAGAAACGAGAAATATACTATGTATTGGATAGTGATTTATAGTAAACAAATTACAACAAGAAAATATGGGAAATTGTTGTTGATTCCTATTATAATACTTATAATTGGCTCCTTGTGAGGTGGGGTAAAGAAACCAGGGAATCTTTAGTTACCTGCCTATCTTTCATGTGATACAGAAATGATCCCCCATAGGTTTTCCGATCGAGGGGCCAACCTAAAGTGTGAAGAACTGCACCAGGCTCATGCTTGCTCTCTTCAATTTCCCAGACCTGATCAACACGCAAAGGACATTCTTTTAGAACATGGATGAGATAAAAAGTGTTGACCACATGGACTAAAACTCATTTGCAAGAACAATCAAAAAGCGAGATCTTCCAAAAAAAAAGTTAGCATTAGTTAAACACACAGTTGACGTCTGCTTCCGACAAAGCATGGAAATTAGCAGGTGCCCAACCACAGTTAAGTGAAACCATTGTATTTGTACAAATTATGCAGCGAACTTTAGATTTATCTTTTGAAAGAATAATACAAGTTCCGTCTTTCCTGAGCATCCCTTGAAAGGAAATTCAGGTAACTTCAAAAGTAGGGACCAAATTTATTGGCTTGTAGGAATATGAGGAGATATGGCCAATGAGGTTTTACCCAACTGAGACAGCTTTTAAATGAGGTAGAAATAACTCTGGCCTCAGTTTCTGTGAGATTGTAGTAGTTAATGTTGTTGCAAGGAAAATTTGCCTATAAAGTAACAAAAAGGACAAACAGCCTAGAGACAATACATAGTATATTGGGTGTTCTGCAGTGTGGATTAAAGAGTGAGAATTCTATTAAGGATGTGATTTCCTTGTAAAAAGAATTTGCAGAATGAAATGAATAGCTGTACATTTTACAATTCTGTATTCTTCATTATTTTATTTTGTGAAACTTTTTCATTATAGGACATCTGAGAGTGAGTAAAGGGACATAAAACAGTTGAAAGTAGGTCACCTCTTTAATTCCCAAGGCATAAGTCTGATGTTGAGCATTGACCTTCTCTCTCAATTTGTACTTTTTGATTATTTTCTGTTGGCAAGAATAACGAAACTAGATGTTAGCTTATCTTTAACTGATGAAGCTTTTACAATTTTAGCATAAATGGCTGCCAGTGTAGAAGGAAAACAATTTATGCTAACCTCTGACAAGGATCCTCGACAACCTTCGGCAAGAAGTGTTATGCGACCTGCATATTTAAGTCATCCATCCCCATAATTAGTACATAGATGCTACAGTAACTTAGCCTGTGACTTGTGAAAACAGGCGATTCTCAACAGAAGTATACCATATTCAAAGCTAGTATTTATACAACAAACTTTAAGAATGAGAAGACAACTTCCAGGCAGGTCATAACAATGCCTATGTGACCTATCAATTCGCACGATAAGCAACCAATAAAGTGACACAAAAATCTTTGTTTATATGGGCTAGTTGCTCAATGAAAAGATATACCAAAAAGGGAAAAAAAAAGGTGTATCTAAAGGATCCAACAGAATAAGCTTGAGAAGACAATGTGCACTAATGTATGGAACATGACAGTGGGTAAACCTGAAGAGAGGGTATCATATGTAGAAGTTAATAAAAAGCTCCATTTTTGCCTTGAAACTATTAACGTGAAACTGAAAAAATGATATGAAAGCCAAACCAAAGGTCATCTACACTAATCCTGGCTTCCTGACTGGAACTTAGGTCTTGTTCACAGAAAATAAATTTGTTGCATGGAAGTCACTTGAGCTTTTTCTTCAGAGTCCTGATAGAAGATGAACTTGAAGAAAAAAGATTACAATGTTTGCAATTCTTGAAGGGAGTCAACCAAGCCCAGCGCGTTAATACTACCACTTCGTTAAAAGACCAAAATACAGTGAAAAAATGTGATACTATAGGTAGTTAACAATCTTTTGAACCACAAAGGAATAGTGCTTTACAATGTGGAATTGCATCACTAGGAAACCAAATCCTTAAAATACTACCCAAAATCGACTGAGATTGAACCTACTTATGCTGAATGAGCAGCCAGACTTAACTTCACAAGTCATTTATGTAATTATACAGCAACATGATAGCAGGTTAACTATCACATCACTCTATTACCAACTCATGCAAGACTTTATTCTTTAGGCCAGTTATGTTCCGAATATGACAAATTTGATAGCTAAGAATATTTTGTGTACAATAATAGGACAAAACTGCTGCTTAAAATGAGAATTTACAAGAATTCTGTAAATTGGCAGCCAACTTTACATCTTAACATATTCATAAAATATGCACAAGAGTAAGAGCGAGATCAAACCTTTTAATTCTACACCACGTTGAAAGTTGTCTTTCTTGGAACCATCTTTGGAAATTCCCATATCGTTAGTTCCGATGCCAACAACACTGTCATTCTCGCTATACAGTATCTGTCAAGATTGCATATCTTGTACATTAACACTTGTGATATAATAAGCAATATAACATCAGAGCCAAAACAGAAGTACCTCACTAGCAGCAAAGCCTGGATATATCTCCACTCCAATTTCTTCAGCTTTCCCAGCCAGCCATCGCACTAATTGACTTAAACTGAATCAAAATACCTACAATAGTAAAATCTTTCTTTTCCAAAAATTGACTAAGAAATAACAAGAGTGTGCTAGGAAAATATTTATGGAAGGAAAAATAAAAAATTTACAGCATAATGTGAATGTTTAATCAAATTCACATATTATAAAATACGAGGATGAGTAAGGAGTTCTTTATAATCAGTTTAATCAAGAAAATTTGCTACAAGAAGAATACAAGATGCAATAGTCCAAATAGAACTTCTTTTCTAAATTTCCAATATGTTGGCTCTGCAGTGTAGACCTGAGACTAAACTAGGGTTGAATGAAAGTGAAGAAACTTTTAGGACTGTATTAAATATAAGAAAACTAACACGGAATCTTTGAGTAGTTTATACAACTATTTAGATCAAATTGGCAAACTGATTCATGAGAACTTATAATCCAACAAAAATGAGAGAGAAAACATGACAAGTACTGAATACTCAAATTTGAGGTTTCCTTTAAGTAGATGAGGCCAGTTGTATTAATCATCATATTTGACGTTCACAATATTCTCGAAATGTTATATGGAAGGTTTAAATGTATGATATAGCTACCTTATAACATAGTTCCCCTTGTTATCAAAAGGAGATGGAAGTGAATACGCACGGCTCTTTGTAAGAAACCAGAACTTGTCGGAAGAAGTAGGGACAGTGATTGGTGCCTGCAACCAAAATTTGACAAAGAAAATAAGGTGCTGCAATTGATAAATTCTATGTGTGGAAAATTACTTCGCTAATGAATAATGCCTCATAAAAGACTGACTTCTTGTTTAATCTTGAAATGACTAGGTATGCAAATAGATTCCACTCACCATTTCTAATTTTCAAAATAAACAAAACTAACTCAGAATTTTTTCTAACTAATGCTTACACTTTACTCTTTATTCATAACAACTTCCTCCTTCCATTGAAACAACATAAACAATCAAATGTTTCAATTACAATTATCAGACCATATTGATCAAGCATGCAATGGAAGACCTCTCATGTATATATATACAACAAAAGCAATGTAATTTTCTACCATTTTCCCTCTCCATATGTGATCTTAACATGCTAAACTAGTATAAATACTGAAGAAACATTTTTTTATAATTTTATTTCCAATCAATGAAAATGCCACCATTAAAAAAGGAATTCAATCCTTAAAAAAAAAAATGAATTCAAGAACCAAGGAGCTATAGCTCAAATTGTTAGGCAGCATTCTGCCAAGGTCGTGGGTTCTATTCCTCCTACAAGCGCTCGACTTCCGCAATTATCATAACAAGAAATGGAATTCAAGAAAAGCACCTCTTCTTGTCTCCAAAGAGGAATAAGTTCATCAAGAGCCCTTGGTTCAAAGACATTGCCAGAAAGAATATGAGTACCAACTTCAGCACCTTTTTCAACAACACAAACAGACAAATCCACACCCTTTTCATTACACAATTGTTTCAATCTTATAGCAGCTGATAAACCTGCTGGGCCACCTCCAACAATCACAACATCATACTCAATGCTTTCCCTCTTCTCTGCTTCACCGCTGTAATTCCTTTTAAAGCCTCTGCTCCCATCAAAATTTCTCAGATTAACACAATTTGGCAAGTACCCAGATGAAGAATTGCGGTTGTTAATGGCAATAGAGTCTGCAAGACTTGAAATTTGATTGAAATGGAATGAGTAAGGAGAGCCATTTGAAGATTGAGATTGACATGGATTTTGATTGTTTGAACTTAAGAGATGTGTAAAACATGAAATTGAACAGGAAGGTGATAAAGAAGATCTGTGTTGAGTTAAAACACAGTTGGAGAACCGAGAGATTAGCCTATGCATTATTGATCGATTGATAGACTAGAATATGGTGACTGATTTTCATGAGATTAATTGTTTTTTTTTTCCTGTTATAAAATAGGATGGTTTGTGGATTAGAAGAATAATTTTACACGTGGGATCTTTATCTTAACATTTATATTAGAGACGTGGCAGTTTGGCAGGATAATTACTTAAAAGTTTCGCCTAATGACTTTTATATATGATCTAGGTCAATGCCCATGCGTTGCGCGGGTGGGAGTTCTTTTTTTCTTTTTTTTCAAATTTAAAACTTTAGAATATATTATATTATTTAAAATGTTTCATGTTAAATTTTGAATTTTTATTATGAATATGTATGTATTGTCTTATGAAGTTAATTGATTAACAATTAATATATACATATATAATTATTCTAGAAACATGATTTTATGATGTTTATAATTTAAGGACTTTATATGTCGAATTGTTTGTTTGTGTTATAATGTTTTCTAACTCGTGCATATACCGTGTTCATGCAATTTATGCTATAATTTGTATAATTTTAATTTTAATCAATTGTATATTTAATATTGATACTGGTATACCATATTTAATACCAACAAATTTCAACTATTTTTGAATAAATTGATATTTAGGAAGATAGTGGTAAAATAACTTACTCATTTTTCATTTTTTTTAAAATAAAATAAAAAAATATTAAATCAATTATTCTCATATTTTAAGGAACTTGAATTCTAATTTGAGAGTGTAAAGAGAAAATAAATATAGAAATTGGGAAAGGGTTGATTTTTCATTTCATAATTTTAGGGCAGTGATATTTCCAGATCAAATTTTAATAAGACCAGAGAACTTTTTATGGTTTAGACATTATTGTCCTTTTCCTAATAAGCTAACAATTCAATTAATTAGGTTCATCTTTTTATTTCTAAATTAATACTTGTTTAATTAGGAAACAAATACTAAAAAAGTTAAACTTAAATAATATTCTCTCCATAATCAATTCCTTTTCCAACATCGCTCTAAACAAACAAACAAAAGATTGACCTTAAAAAACAAAACTCTTAGCAACAGGGAAAGAAATTACACGCATAGCATATCATCATTCATCTTCATCATATTGACTTGGTAAGCTAAATTTTTTGAACACTTTTATTATAGTTTTATGAGAATAATACTTGTGAACTTTCATATCTGGGTAATGTTGTGAAAAAATTGTTTTAATTTGTCCTATTCTTAATTTGTCATTTTGTGTTATTTCAAAACAACATAAATCCCACATGGGAAGTGTAGAGCTCCAATATTGAGTTTATAAGGGTTTATGCAATATAGGCTCATAAGTGTGTTGAGGGGGAAGCAATGGGCTCGCGCCCCCCCCCCCCCCCTCTCCGGAGTAGGCTTGAGGGTTGGAGTTCGGGATGAAAGTCAAGTGGGCTTGTCCGAGGCTTGACTAAACTTTTTGCAGCCCGTTATAATTTTATTTATTATTTAATAATTAAAGCCTTATATGAGAAGGTCCTATTTTAGCATATGTTAAATTATTTTTGCTTGAAGCCTAAAAATCTGGAACAAATCTTGACTGAGTTTAATTAAAACGTTTTTATTTATTTAACCATGTTTTTAATTAAGGATCCTCCACTCACTGATTTCGGTTATGTTTAACTTAACCTCTTTTACGTCCTCATTCATTTACTTGCTGATTACGAATTTAAAATTGAAATGAGATCATGGCTGGATTAGTGGGATACGAAAATCGTATCAAATATTTTATTCACTGCTACTTCTGATCCTATTTTCGAATTAAATAGATGGCTTAGTTGTATCCTGGGGTATACGCTGAATATAGCGAAATATACTTTAGGTCAGTGAAACATTTTCACGCCTCAAAACTTTTACATTCTGTTCATCTCTCTGAATTTTACAACAATCTAAAGTATATTGCTATGACTACTGAGACGATGAATACGAGTCTTACTGGTGCTGACAAGACAGACGCTCCACCTACGGTCGCCCTTCCTACTGGTGTCGTTCCGCCGACCTTAATGGCAACCGTTCCATACGCCAAACCCTTTCCAGACATCTCAAAGATACAAGTCTTTGACGGTGAAACCTTTCGTAGATGGCAGGAGCGGATCTTTACTGTTCTCGACATGCATGGTGTTGCCTCTGCATTAACTGAGGCAAAACCTCTTCCTACTGCTGTCAAGGAATCCGAAACATGGCTTTATGCCAATAAGGTTTGTCGACACACAATAATCAGTACATTATCTAATGAACTTTTTGACGTTTATTGTGCGTACAAGGAAGCAAAACAGATATGGGAGTCCATGATCAGCAAGTACACGGCTGAGGATGCTGGCAAACAGAAGTTTGTAATTGGCAACTTTTACAAATGGACGATGGCCGAGGATAAGGATATGATTTCGCAGATTAATGAATACCACAAACTGCTGGAGGATCTTAAAGGAGAATCGATTGCACTCCCTGAGGAATTCGTTGCTGGAATTCTGATTGAGAAACTGCCTCAATCATGGAATGACTATAAGCAGAATCTGAAACATAAGCATAAACAGCTTACTTTGCAGGAACTGATCACTCACATCATCATTGAGGAGACGAACCGAAAGGAGATCAAAGCTGCCCGAAATAAGGCACTAACAGCAAGGGCAAACATGGTGCAAAGCAAGGGGAACTTCAAGAGGTATGATCAAAAACCCCCTGTAGTTGTGAATTCCGATTACATGCCCAAGTTGCTAACTCCACTGCTTTTAAGAAAAAGAGTACCTGTTTTGTGTGTGGAAAGCCAGGTCACTTTGCAGCTCAATGCAGAAAAAGAATGAGAAATGGCAATCCTCCTAAGCCAAATGCGAATTTGGTTGAAGGAGATGACATAGTTGCTGCAGTCATTTCTGAAGTGAATCTGGTGGCTGATGCGAGAAACTGGGTGGTAGACTCTGGTGCTACCAGGCATATCTGTGCAAGCAGAGATGCTTTTTCCTCCTACAAACCAGTGGGGGATGGAGAAGAACATGTGTTCCTTGGTGATTCCCGAACAGCTCCTGTTCTTGGAAAAGGAAAGGTTCTTCTCAAGCTCACATCAGGGAAGACATTGGCTCTGAATGGAGTACTTCATGTACCAAATATTAGGGCTAATTTGTTGTCTGTTGCACTAATGGGTAAGGGTGGAGTTAAAGTGTCATTTGAGTCTGACCAGATTGTAATGACAAAAAATAATGTCTTTGTGGGAAGGGGTTATTGTAATCAGGGTTTATTTGTTTTGAATGTTGCTGAAATAATAAAAGAGACTGCATCTCCTTCTGCTTATATTATTGACTCTATTGATTTATGGCATGCTAGATTAGGACATGTGAATGCTAGCTATATAAAGAAAATGCAATCAATTGGAATAATTTCTGGCATTAATAAAACGAATTTGGATAAATGTCAAATATGTGCTGAAGCTAAATCAACAAAGAAAACCTGTCATTCTATTGTTAGAGAATCTGAACTACTTAGTTTAATTCACACTGATTTAGGAGACCTAAAACAGACCATGACTAGAGGTGGTAAAAAATATTATGTGACCTTTATAGATGACTGTTCTAGGTATGCTAGGGTGTATTTGCTAAGAAATAAAGATGAAGCATTTGATATGTTTTTAATTTATAAGGCTGAAGTTGAAAACCAACTTAATAAAAAGATAAAAAGAATTAGATCAGATAGAGGAGGAGAATACATAACATTTAATGACTACTGTGAAAAAGAAGGAATAATACATGAAGTAACCCCTCCATATTCCCCTGAATCTAATGGTGTAGCAGAAAGAAAAAATAGAACCCTAAAAGAAATGATGAATGCACTATTAGTTAGTTCTTCTGCTAGTGACAACTTGTGGGGTGAAGCAATATTAACTGCCTGTCATTTACAGAATATAATACCCTATAAGAAAACTGGTAAAACACCTTATGAATTGTGGAAAGGATATAGACCTAACCTGAAATATTTAAAAGTGTGGGGGTGTTTAGCTAAAGTAATGTTGCCTGACCCTAAGAAAAGAAAAATAGGTTCTAAGACCTCTGATTGTATGTTTATTGGGTATGCTGAACATAGTGCTGCATATAGGTTCCTTGTTTTGAAAAGTGATGTACTTGATTGCAACACTATAGTTGAAACTAAAAATGCTGAGTTTTTTGAGAATGTGTATCCACTAAAGACTGAGTCAATTTCTCATATGCCCACTGTTAATGAAAATGAAACTGAAAATATAACAGTGAACTCTACTGAGGAGTTGAGACGGAGCAAAAGACAAAGAATTGAAAATTCTTTTGGAAATGATTTTTATACTTATTTGGTTGATAATGAACCTCAAACTTTTAATGAAGCTGTTTTCTCTTCTGAATCTGTTTTCTGGAAAGAAGCTATTAAAACTGAAATTGATTCAATTAATCAAAATAATACTTGGGTTTTAGTTGATTTGCCTCCTGGCGCAAAACCCATTGGCTGTAAATGGATTTTTAAAAGAAAAATGAATCCTGATGGTTCAATTGAAAAATATAAAGCTAGATTGGTTGCGAAAGGCTTTTCTCAAAAACCAAACATTGATTATTTTGACACTTTTGCCCCTGTAACTAGAATTGCTTCAATTAGAGTTTTAATTGCATTAGCTTCAATTCATAAACTTTTTATTCATCAAATGGATGTTAAAACTGCGTTTTTAAATGGCGAGTTAGAAGAAGAAATTTATATGACTCAACCCGAGGGTTGTGTTGTTTCAAAACAAAAGAACAAAGTTTGTAAACTTTTGAAATCATTATATGGTTTGAAACAAGCTCCTAAACAATGGCATGAGAAATTTGACCAAGTTGTGATTAGTGATGGGTTTTCCTCTATTGATGTCGATAAATGTGCTTATACTAAAGTGACTGAAAGTGAGTCTGTCATCATTTGTTTATATGTGGATGATATGCTTATCTTTGGTACATGCCTTGGTATAATACATGAGACAAAGTCTTTTCTTGCTTCTCAATTTGATATGAAAGATATGGGTGAAGCAAATGTAATTTTGGGTGTTAAAATCATAAGGAATGGTGATAGTATTATGCTGTCACAAGGGCATTATGTTGAGAAACTTCTTAAGAAGTTTGGACATTTTGATGTCACACCTGTGAGTACTCCTTATGATGCTAACACTCTGTCACGACCCATTTTCATGAATCGCGACCGGCGCTAGGGTATGGGTAATGTAGTACCGAAACCCGTAGCTAGCCTTTCATTTAATTCATAAACACATAAACCTGCAGAAAACCAATGCTCGGGGGCAACCGAGACTTCAGCCTAAACTAGCAGTTATAATAATCAACAGTTAATATAACATGCTTATTCAATTTTGGGTCTAAAATAGGCATAACATAAATAATCCGAAATAAATACATAACATGCCAGAGCAATATAACCAATCAGACCAATCCGACAAACAACTGTAACAATAATAAAGACGTCTAGTCAAGTACTGCGGTCTAAGAATAAAATAGTTTGACAGTTTATCAAAATAAATGGAACCTCCGAGGAAAAATAAATGCGGAGATCACCAGACCCTCTCAGATCATAACACTGGGAAAAATTGGGAAAACAACGGGGTCAGATATACTGAGATGAGTTCATACCACTATTTACATTTATTAAGTGGAAAACCTTTAAAACGTTTAAAACATTTAACAACGATATTACAGATAATAGTTGGAACCCTAATCCACAATTCTAAATAATAATCATAATCCAATAGGTCTGGTCCCGAGAGCTGAGCTACACCGAGTTACCACTGACCACACTTATACCAGAGTCCCGAGAGCTGAGCTACACCGAGTTACTCTACCTGGTCCCGAGAGCTATGCTCATACCGAGTTACCACATTTCCATATATACCTTACCCAGATCAATACCGGTGCGCACGCAGTCCTAATGATGCCCATTAGGTAGCATGTTCCAACTAAGAGCCATAATATAAAAACAGTTCGAAATATACGTACAGTATATATATTTAATATTAAAATAACAATTTACTTAATAAAGCGGTAAATAGTAAATATAAACTCACTGCTTGCTAATCCGCGTGAAATACCGGCAAGCAACTAACTCTGGTTCGCCTCTGAAGCACGAACAGTAGACGAGTCTAGACAAATAAAATAATTATTAAAATCAGACCCTAACTCTAAAGAGTACTAGACACCACATAGGACTAGCACAAATAACACGTCGGAATAAATAATCCAAGGCACACACAAATAATACCCATTAGGTAATAAAACCCAAATAATATAAGTCTATTGAGTTCTCGCTTATAATTCAATTTATAAATATTATTTAATAATTTTAAATAATAAATAATTTCCAAATAGTGGGTTAGCCGAGTTACCAATAACTACCAAGCTAACCTCACTTGTCGGGTGACCCAAGTCTAACCCGATTCAAAACGTTTATCAAATATAAATCCGAGTTTATATTTATAAAATAATTCCATAAAATAATAAACCATTTTAAACGCGGAACTCAATAACTTCAATTCAAAGTAACCCAAGTTACAAATCAAAACTTAATTAAATAAGTCAAATAAAAGTTTAGGGACTAAGTTGCACTTTAGCCAATTAGGGACTAAACTGTACTTTTGCCATTTAGGGACTAAATTGAAATTTAGCTAATTTGATATCCGAAATCAAATTAATTGTTTTGTTTATAATTAAAACCCAATATAACGTTACTAATCAAAAATCTACTTAATAAGGTTATAAATAAGTTCAGGGGCTAAATTGTAATTTAGCCAACTTTTACCAACTCGAAACATAACAAAATTACCCGAGTAATTATGTTAATTTAGATTATAAAAATATTGTTTAAAAGTATCACTTATAAATTATAACGAAATCCAAGGTATTATCAAATCAATAGGTAAAGTTTAACTTAAGGAATTTATTTGATTTAGGCAAAACAATTGAGTGATCAAAGGAGTCTTTTCACCATCTTCCTCCTTTCAAAACAAGAGAAACCCGCCAACCTTAAACAACCAATTCACCATTTTTATGTTTCTGAAACTAAGACCATTTATCAATCCTCATCAAACCAAAGCAACCTAATAGCCATAAATCAATCCAAATCAACACAACACCATTGCTACACACCCATAATCAATTAACAAGGAGAATCAAACATCAATGTTAACTGCCGAACCCAACCCTTAACACAAAAATGGAAAACAGAGTGATAACTCCATGAAATCATAAACTAACAATTACCCAAGAGATCTATAACTTCCAAACAATCAAAATCATGGCAACAAGAAAGAAACCCATCGGCAGTAAGCATCAAAACATGAAACAGAAAATACACAAACAAAAGCGGTAAACCGAACGGCAATAGAACGAGATCAACGGCGTACCGTTAAGCGAAGCGAACGAATTGAATCGAAGGTAAACGAGTCTAGAACGCCTGAGATCAAACGGTTTCAGTTTCGATCTAGAAACGAACACACACGGATCAGAAAATCAAAACGTGTTCAAAGCATGAAATCTGAAATGCAAAGTGGTCAAGAACACTTACCACGGGGCTGAGTTTGGAGCAGAATTTGGAGGTGAAAACTATGAAAAAAAAAACGAAGAGAATGGAAGCAAGAGTTTTCTGAATATGTAGGAAAGGAAAAAGAGAAATCAAATCAGCTGGAAAAGGAAGGAAATCAGAATGGTAATGGCAGAAATTAAGGCCCCCAAACGGACGTTACCAGTCCCGTACGAGACTCAGCAAAACTGCTGAGGTCTCGTTTGAGACTGCCTGGTCTCGAACGAGACCAGGGCAGAAAATGAAGAGGTCTCGTACGAGACAAACATAATCAGGTCTCAAAATGAGACCTGATAACAAGAAAGGTGGTTCAACCCTCCGGTTGAACCACAAACCAAACCGGAAGTCCAAAATCACAAAAAATAATAAAAAGACCAGAAAACCACCGGAAAATTAACGAAAAAAATAAATTAAAATTTTACGGATATTACATTCTCCCCAACTAATTAAAAATTCGTCCTCGAATTTAACACGATAGGCAATTCAGACTAGAACAACACGTAACACAAGTAGAAATTATAAAAAGTCACAGAAACCAAGATATCGTACCTCATGGAAAAAGAAAAGGATAGCGATTCCGCATATCCAACTCGGTCTCCCAAGTACACTCCTCTACAGAATGATTGCGCCAGAGAACTTTAACCATCGGAATCTCCTTGTTCCGCAATTTACGCACTTGCGTATCAACAATCTCAACTGGCTGTTCCTCATAGGACAGCTCCTGGTCAATCTCAACACTCTGAGGCACAATCACGTGTGAAGGATCAGAAATGCACTTTCTCAACATAGAAACGTGAAACACAGGATGTACTAACGACATGTCTGGCGGTAGGACCAGACGATAAGCCACAGCTCCAATCCTCTCCGAAATCGCATAAGGACCAATATACCTCGGTGCCAACTTTCCCTTGACACCAAAACGAACCACGCCTTTCATAGGCGAAACCCGAAGAAACACAAAGTCTCCCACCTGAAACTCGATGTCCTTCCTCTTCGGATCTGCATAACTCTTGTGCCGACTAAAAGCAGTCTCTAACCTCCGTTTGATCAACGGTACCTTCTCTGAGGTAATCTGAATAATCTCCGCTCCCGAGAGTTTACGCTCTCCGACCTCCTCCCAACAGATAGGAGATCTACACTTGCGCCCGTACAAAGCCTCATACGGCGCCATCTCGATACTCGCGTGGTAACTGTTGTTATAAGAAAACTCAATCAACGGCAAATGAGTATCCCAGCTACCCTGAAAATCGAGAACACACATCCTGAGCATATCCTCCAGCGTCTGAATAGTCCTCTCAGACTGACCGTCAGTCTGAGGATGAAAAGCTGTACTGAAATCCAACCGAGAACCCAAGGATTCCTGTAACGCTTTCCAGAACCTCGAAGTAAACACAGAACCTCTGTCTGAAACAATAGAAACCGGTACACCATGCAGACTGACAATCCTGTCGATGTACAACTGAGCCAACCTCGAAGCAGTATACGAAACCTTGATCGGTAGGAAATGAGCTGACTTGGTCATACGGTCAACTATAACCCAAATGGAATCGTACCCCTGTCGAGTACGTGGCAAACCAACCACAAAATCCATAGCAATCCGCTCCCACTTCCACTCTGGAATAGGTAGTGGTTGCAGATAGCCAAAAGGTCTCTGATGTTCCAACTTCACCTGCTGGCAAGTCAGACACTTAGAAACATACTCAGCGACATCCTTCTTCATCCCGCTCCACCAGTAGGTACCCTTAAGATCATGGTACATCTTAGTAGAACCCGGATGAACACTATAAGCAGACTTGTGCGCTTCTTCCAGAATCTGGTCCCTCAAACCATCTGAATCCGGAACACACAATCTCGAACCATGTCTCAGAACACCATCCACAAATGTAAACTCAGGATTTCCATCCTGCTGAACCTCCTCAATAATCCGTTTCAACTGTGAATCCTCAGCTTGTAAAGCTTTAATCCGATCAATCAAAACATGTTGCACTTGTAGCTGTGCTAATGTTGGCAAATAATCGCAAGTGTACGATATCGCGCAAGTAATATAACTTGGAAGACCAAGTATCGATCCCACAAGGAACAATGAACTAAACAACTAATTTCTAATATTCTTTAATTGGCTAGTAGGAAAATAAATGGATTTGTGTAAACTAATTATAATCTAAGTGAATTTAACTCAAGTAATTAGACTAAAAAATATGAAATCAAACAAATAAATTGAAGAATAAACAATAATGGTAAAAAGCTCAAGAATTGATAATTCCAAATAAACTAGTAGAAGAATGGATTAAAAATTTATCTAGTGATTTTATTGTGAATCGAGCTATTCTAATGCACCGAATCCCGCTCTCTCAAGCCTCAAAGATTCAAATAAAATCACAACCTAATTAGCTAATCAATTATTAACTTGCTCTCACAATATTAAAACTGAATTAAATAACTAAATTGTAATTATGAAGCAAACTCAACGACTACCTAAATTCCAACCCGCTCTCACGGTGTTTTCCTCTAAGTTTTTAATTACCTATGTCTATCTAATTAACAATCTCTCAATTAGTTAATTAAACACAAAATCATGAACTAAGTGATCAAATTAATTCAAGCATTAATCTTAGTAATTAAAACACAATTTTACTCACTTAATAAATCCTAATCCAATTCGAAAGCTAGTCTAAGTGTTCATATCAATCCCCGAACAAAGGATTTAGTTACACATGCTTAAGCTTAAATTAAACAAAGAAGAAGATGAAGAATTAAACATAATTAGAACAATAAATACCGGAGTTGTCAATTTCGGAAGAATCGTCTAGATTAAACTTGAAATCTTCACAATCGTTCTTTGCAGAAACTAATAATAAACTACTTATAAACTGCTGAGAAATAGAAGCTAAAACGCTATTTTAAGAGAATGAAAATAAAACTAAAGTAGTCTAAATTATTCTACGTGTTAAATTGAGTCTAGTACAAGGTCTTTATATAGTAGGAGAAGTTCCGGAGTCTTCTAATTTGTATTGCAAATCAATTTGTAATAGGAGTTGGAATTGTGAGTTGAAGAAGAATTTCAGTCCAAATCAAATCCTGAAGCACGCGTGTTTTACTCTTGTTCCGTTCGGGAAGCCTTTTGTTCCGTTCGTGACATGCCTAATTTTCCTCTTTTCCGAACGGAACAACCCCTTCACGTTCGAAAAACTTGTAACCGAGAGCTTTTGATATCAGATTCCTTCTTGAGTCCCGAACGGGACAAGGCTTTTCCGTTCGGGACTCATGCTCATTCTGCATGTCTTCCGTTCGGAACTCATCTTTTTCGAACGGAACAATCCTCAATCTCGTTCGTAACTTCAATTCCTTCGTCCGCAAGCTACGCTTTTCACTCGTACACGCAATCCACCATAATTTTGCCCCAAATAGTCGGTTTTCACCTAATTTCCACTGAAATACTAACAAACACTATTAAACGTAAAAACGCCAAATAATGTATAAAAACAATACTACACATAATAAAAACCGACTAAAATTGACCCTAAATATAGGAGTAAAATACTCCTATCAAACCTCCTCACACTTAACCTTTGCTTGTCCTCAAGCAAGAAATAAATCTCACTCTACAAAATATGTTAGAAATCATTAGCATATAACTCAACAATAAATCAATCAAAGAAATTCCCGACCCTATGAATAATATGAAAAACAACCTTCTAAAACCGACAACTAAATAATGATGCAATCAAATAACAATAATAATTTTATGACATAATTCAACATAACAACGGTTACTAACTCATTAGTACAAGGTCAAATTGAATCACACGTCAAGCGTCACTATCACTTGCGGGACATGGAAAATAATCAATTTCTCACTTAGGCAAATCATAGCACAATTCAATAAAAACTAAGCTAATGGCATCAATATTTCACAAGTAGGGTATATAACAAAGAAAGCTCACAATTGAAAAACATGAATACTCACCATAAGCTTGCTCATAGTCCCGGACTCCGCTACTTGATTCGGTAATCAACAAAAATCATATGGTCTTTTATTGGGTTGTAATGTGGCTAAGGTAAAGGGTAGGTAAAAAGGTTAAACAAAGGCTAATTATCAACTTAATATACTATTTATTACTACTATTAACTTCTAGGTTGATCTAACTCCGGGTTTTCACTTATGTGAACTCTTAACTTTCTTTTATTTTTGAATTTACGCTCTACTCATTGCTTTTTGCAATCTCAGAATTTTTCTTCTTTTTGAAGCTTTTTGCTTTGCAAATTTCTATCTCTTTTTTTTTTTTTCTTTCAATCTTTTTCAAGGCGTAATCTTTATCTTTTTAAGCACAATGTAGTTCACTTTCTCTTTTCACTAATCTTGAGTTATTAATCACCTATATTCATCATAGTCATAACAAATAATATATCAAGTCGATAAGGTAAATAAAAGAGGTAAAACATAGAACGGTAAAGGGTAAAATACGGTAAAAACAATAAAAAGGTTTAAGGCTCAAATTGGTGTAATCTAAGGGATAAAGGGTAGTCTATTTAAGTGGTCTAAAAGAAAGGTTATACCTAATTGCCATAATCATCTAATTGTTGAAAACTCAATCGTGTAACTTTAAACGGACACCGAGCAAGTTCTAGGAATAAAACATGAAATCAATACTCACAACAAGGAAATTAAGCTCAAAACTCTCAAAAGTGTGTAGTGTTATGCCATAAACTCAATTCCTACTTAAATTATGCTACTCATGCCAAAAGTTTAAAAACGACTATAAAAATAAACAATCGACATGTCATGAATCCGCATCAAGTTATCCAATTATGTTTCAACGATTTGAACAAGTCTAAATTTTGAATTCACCCTTATTTCATCGGATTATGTCAACGAATTATTAAGTCATTAAGCAAGTATCGCTTATCAATTGTCGAATTAAGAAAACGCGTTCATACATTCATTGATTCGGGGAAATCTAAGATTGACAAATTAATTAAGATACACACCAAATCAACTAACACTTTCATATTTAAAAGACAAAGATTTAAAACGATACAAGACCTTGAAATAAACTAATTTAACACCTAATACAATCTACTAAAACAAGAAAATAACAACTTAATAAAAATAAACTAAAACTGAAAATAAAGATAAATCACCGAAAAATAACCCAAACGAAAAATAAATTTTTCTTCCCCCCTCCTCACACTATTTCTAGCTATGTCCCCAAAGCTAAGAAATAAGAAATAAAAATAGAAAAAAAAATTTGGAAAGAGTTTGGGTTTAGAAAAACAAATCTCGCTCTAGTCAAAGGCCGGTGGATCCGGTGATGGTTCCGGTGATGGATAACGCTCTCCGCCGGCGGCATTAAAGTAACCCCGAAGAAAATCCTCTTGCCGATTAAGGCGTGCTCGCATTCGATCTTGCCTCCATTGTAGTTGTGCAAGACCAACATGTTGTTCATGTCGGATATCTTCAAGTAATTTTTGGTTAGTTTCCCAACCAACTCGGTTTTGCTCCCATCCGATCCGGTTTTGCTCAACCAACTCAGAAAACCGTTGGTCAAACCCGGAAACATGAGCCGCTTCTCCGGCTTGAGAAGTTCCCGCGGGTTCCTCCTCCGCTCTTCTTTCTTCTCCACCTTCTACTTCCCGTGCTACCTCTTCTCGCCGTGTTCGTGCCACCAATCGTACCCTTCTATTGTAGGGAATAACTCTTCCCTTCTTCACAAACCCGGCAACATCTAAATGGTTCATATTAAGAGACCGTGCTAGAATGGTCTCAAAAGTCGCCAAAGTAGACGCCGTAGGCATACAATTGTATTTTTCCGCCAAAGCACGAATAATGAAACCATAGCCAATCTTGGATAATTCGGATGGAACTTCCCTTAATCGCTTCAATAGACGATACGCCGTGTTGACTTGGTATGCTTCTATCTCCGGATGCAAAATAGCATTCAAAGCTAAAAGATCACTCTTGGCCACCTTCGTATATTCACCACGCCCGCCAAACGAGTGCCCAAACCACTTCACAAAAACCACAATAGCGATGTCTTTGATTTCATTAATCTTGGACCCCCTTGTCCGATAATCATCACGATCCGTCAATTCCCTCCATATCTCCACTTGATCAAAGTTTTGATCCCAATCTATCAACCCCGTTCCCCTCATTCCAAACAATTCCACCAAATCTTCAACACTAAGTGTGTGGCTAGTGTTGTTGATGCAGAAAGAAATAGAAGAAGGAGAACCGCTAACCGGTTTGAGAGTAGAGAAGAATTCACGAGTAAGTTCATCGTAAGAGTGATGACTAACCTTTGCCAATGCCGATAACCCCAAAATATCCAAATAACGCTCCACCTCATCCTTGATTCCAAGGCTCTCCATATCATCAAAATCGATTTGGAATGGAACTACCATTTCCCTTTCTTTGATACTCAAATATAAATCACCTTCCTCCTCCGTATGGATTTGGAAAGGTGCGTTATAGCGAGTAGTCAATATCGCCGAGGTGTTCACCCGAGATGAGGATGGAGCGGTTGATTTAGTACGTACCCTTCCCACGGCCGGTAAGGGTGGATTCGCCGCTTCTTGATTTCTCGTGCTTGAACGACGGATTGGTTGATTTTCGGCATTCTTGCTTCGCACCATGATTGCGGAATGAGAGTATTTCTAATAAATTTGGAAAGTAAGAAGAGAAGAATATTAGAAGAAGAATATGTGTGAAATAGAAAGTAGAAAAATGCAAGGTATTTATAGGAAAAATAAATCAAATCTCAAGATTTCCCTCCACTAATTTCAAACTCTCCATTTAATAACTTGGAATTGATTTATCGGTTTAGATCGAAGCCATGTAATCAATCCAAGTGAAATTGAAACACTAATGAATGGTTCGGATTTGCTAAATCATCAATCCAAGTGAAAAATTCAAATTTTTACAAAGCACAAATCTCAAAGAAACACAAGTTTCAAAAGAAACACAAATCTCAAAAGAAACACAAGTCCCAAGAAATCTACTCCTCTTTAATTCAAAATTCAAAATTCAAATTTTTTCAAAATTTTTGATGTTTCCCGAACGGGAATAATTTAATCCCGAACGGGATTAGGCTTAATTCTTGTCCCGTTCGAAACTTAGGCAAAATTTTCCTTGTTCCCGAACGGAACTGTGGTGTCCCGAACGGGACAAAGGCAAATTTTGCCTAGTTCCGAACGGAACTACCCTTCCCGTTCGAAAAAATGAGAAGCTGAGAGCTCTTTCTCGAACGGGAAGGGTGTGTCCCGTACGGGATAAAGGCAAATTTTGCCTAGTCCCGAACGGAATGACCCTTTTCCGTTCGAAAAAAATTAGGGCTGAGGGCTTTGTCCCGAACGGAAATAGCCTTTCCCGAACGGGACAAAGGCAAAATTTGCCTTTTTTCGAACGGGAAAGGTATTTCACGAACGGAAACCTCCTGAAATCATGTATATACCTGCAAAAACACACAAAAACACACCCCGGAATTAAACGGAAATAAATAAACAAATTAAAAATTAAATACGCATAAAAGGAAAATAAAATAAATAAAACAAAACACGTAACCTCTCGAGATTGCCTCTCGAGTGCGCTTTATTTTTGGTCAAAAGCTAGACCGTGGCCCGGAATTTATGTAGGAGTGGTGAACGTGATTTGGTCCACTACTTGATCCGTCAAAGGTCCAAGATACGGCTTGCACCGTTGTCCATTTACTTTGAAGATTTCACCACTAGAATTCTCCAATTCCAAAGCTCCATGACTTGCCACCGTTCGAATCTTGAAAGGACCGCTCCAACGGGATTTTAATTTCCCGGGAAATAATTTGAGGCGCGAGTTGTAGAGCAAGACAAAAGAGCCCTCCACAAACGTTTTAGGCACGATATGAGCGTCATGCCATCGTTTCGTCTTCTCTTTGTAAAGCTTGGCGTTTTCATAGGCATTTAACCGAAATTCGTCCAACTCATTGAGTTGAAGCATACGTTTCTCCCCCGCCGCTTTAAGGTCAAAATTGAGCTTTTTAATGGCCCAATACGCTCTATGTTCAAGTTCCACCGGAAGATGGCATGCTTTCCCAAAAACAATACGATATGGAGACATTCCGAGGGGCGTTTTAAAAGCCGTACGATATGCCCATAATGCATCATCTAGTTTCAGTGACCAATCTTTCCTTGTGTTATTAACCGTTTTCTCTAGAATTCTCTTTAGCTCACGGTTAGAAACTTCAACTTGCCCGCTTGTTTGAGGATGGTACGGAGTAGCGACCCGATGATAGACTTTATATTTCCGCATCAAGGCATCGAATTGCCTATTGCAAAAGTGAGATCCACCGTCGCTTATTATTGCTCTAGGAGTCCCGTATCGATTCATCAAACGTTTGAGAAAATCCAACACTACTTTGGCATCGTTAGTGGGTAATGCTTCCGCCTCTACCCATTTTGAAACGTAATCTACGCACACCAATATGTATTGCTTTCCAAACGACATAGGAAAAGGACCCATGAAGTCTATTCCCCACACATCAAAAAGTTCCACCTCTTGAATGTTGGTAAGCGGCATTTCATCTCTCTTCGATATGTTCCCCACTCTTTGGCATCGATCGCAATGACTAACAAAGTCTTTCGCATCACGAAATAGCGTAGGCCAAAAGAATCCGCACTCTAGCACACGAGCCGCGGTCCTTGATGTACCATAATGGCCCGCATAGTCCGAAGAATGGCATTGACTAAGTATAGGCATCATCTCTTGTAGTGGTACACATCTCCTCAAAATCCCATCTCCACACACCTTGAAGAGGTACGGTTCCTCCCATAGAAACCGTTTAGCATCGCTCAAGAACTTCTTCCTTTGGTGGTAAGTCAAATCCGGTGGCATTATTTCGGAAGATAGATAGTTTGCGATATCCGCATACCATGGCGTTTCCACTTCCGAAAGTACCATCAACATCTCATCCGGAAACGTTTCATTAATCTCTACGCCACTTATAATTGGTTCCGGAATCTCTAACCTTGACAAGTGATCGGCGACGACGTTCTCCGTTCCTTTCTTGTCGCGAATTTCGATGTCAAACTCTTGCATAAGGAGCACCCATCGGATTAGTCTCGGTTTAGCATCTTGCTTTGCAAAAAGGTATCGAAGGGCCGCATGGTCCGTATAGATGATAACCTTAGAGCAAAGTAAGTACGACCGAAATTTATCCAATGCGAACACCACCGCAAGCATCTCTTTTTCGGTGGTGGTGTAATTGAGTTGAGCACCCGCCAATGTTCGGCTCGCATAGTATATCACGTGAAGCTTTTTCTCCCTCCGTTGCCCCAATACGCACCCGAGTGCTATATCACTTGCATCACACATGAGTTCGAAAGGAAGAGTCCAATCGGGTGATGAAATAATTGGGGCCGAGATGAGGGCTTCTTTCAACCTAGCAAAAGCATCAAGGCAATCATTAGTAAATTCATAAGGAATATCTTTAACAAGTAAATTAGTTAAAGGACGAGCAATGGAAGAGAAATTTTTGATGAATCGTCGATAAAACCCGGCGTGCCCTAAGAAGGCACGAACTCCCTTTACGGTAGTTGGTGGTGGTAATTTCTCGATGATTTCCGTTTTTGCTCTATCTACTTCAATGCCGTCCTTGGAGATTTTATGTCCCAAGACAATTCCTTCCTCTACCATGAAATGGCACTTCTCCCAATTCAAGACTAGATTGGTCTCCTCACACCGGGCCAACACTCGTTCAAGATTATTTAAGCATATCTCAAAAGAGTCCCCGAATACCGAAAAATCATCCATGAAGACTTCCATAATATCTTCAATCATATCGGCGAAGATGGAAGTCATACATCGTTGAAATGTTGCCGGTGCATTACAAAGACCAAACGGCATCCTCCGATAAGCAAACGTTCCATAAGGACATGTGAAAGTTGTTTTCTCTTGGTCATCCGGGAAGATAAGAATTTGATTGTACCCGGAATATCCATCGAGAAAACAATAATAAGCGTGGCCCGCTACCCGCTCCAACATTTGATCGATAAATGGTAACGGAAAATGGTCCTTCCTCGTCTCCGTATTCAACTTGCGGTAGTCAATACAAACACGCCATCCCGTTACCGTCCTAGTGGAAATTTGCTCACCCTTCTCGTTCTCAATCACCGTTATCCCCCCTTTCTTTGGAACGCATTGAATGGGACTAACCCACGCACTATCGGATATGGGGTATATAATTCCGGCGTCGAGAAGTTTTACTATCTCTTTGTGCACGACCTCCTTCATATTTGGATTCAAACGCCGTTGTCTTTGAGCCGATGCTCTTGACTCGTTTTCTAGGTGGATCTTGTGCATGACCACCGAGGGACTAATTCCTCGGATGTCCGAAATTTGCCAACCGATCGCCAATATATGTTGCTTCACCACTTTGACAACTCTCGCTTCTTGTGTTTCCGACAAGTTGTTTGAGATGATGATGGGAAGAGTCATGTTGTCGCCTAAAAACGCATACCGTAAGTGAGATGGTAACGTTTTAAGCTCAACCTTTGGTGGAGAGATAGAAGAAGGTGGTGTCACGCTCTCTCTTCTAATCAAATTTTCGGCTTTCGGCTCATCTTCTTTGGAATATTCTTCCTCGGAAGTTGCTTGTGTCTCCTCGGAATGGAATATGACTTTTGAAACCGGGAAAAGTTCTTCCACAATTCCATCAACCATATCCAATTTCATGCATTCCACCTCCTCAAAAGTGTTGCGCATAATCCTTTTCATATCAAACTCCACTTTGTCATCATCGATACGCAAAGTGAGTCGTCCGGCGTGCACATCTATCAATGCCCTCCCCGTGTTCATGAAAGGACGCCCAAGAATCATAGGGCATGTTTTATCCGCCGCATAGTCAAGTACGACAAAATCCACCGGAAAGATGAATTTGTCTACTTTGACTAGAACATCTTCTACCACTCCGTATGGCTTTTTTAGGGAGTGGTCCGCCAATTGAAGCATCATTGATGTTTGCTTCAAAGTTTGATCACAAAAAATATCCCTGAAAAGAAACAAAGGCATTAGATTGATACTTGCCCCTAAATCACATAGACAATTAATTGAATTTAAATCGCCTATTTTGCATGGAATTGTAAAACTCCCTGGGTCCTTAAGCTTGGTGGGCAAGTCACTAAGGATAAGTGAGCTACAATTTTCCGTTAGGGAAATTGTGCCTTTGTCGTCCCAACTCCTTTTCTTCGTTATGATTTCTTTGAGGAACTTCGCGTATTGAGGCATCTCACGCAAAGCATCCGCAAAGCTTATATTGATTTGGAGTTTCTTGAAAATTTCCAGAAATTTATGGAATTTTTGGTTATCCGGCGTCTTCTTCAATCGTCCCGGGAAAGGGACCTTTGGCACAAATGGAGGAGGAGGTGGCGGTTTTACATATGGAAGTTCGGTTACTTCCTCCTCATTTGTTCCCGTTGTTAGATCGATCGCTTTCTCTTTACTTGCATGTGGATCATCAAGTTCTTTCCCGCTTCGGAGTTCAATGGCTTTTACTTGCTCCCTTGGATTTGACTCCGTTGTAGACGGTAAACCCCCTTGAGCTCTATTTTGAAGCGAGATGGCAAGTTGAGAAATTTGAGTCTCGAGATGGTGATTGACGGAAGCTTGGTTCTTAAAACCGGTTCTAACTTCCTCAATAAGCTTGTCAATCTTGCTCCCCTCATCCGTGTTCCGATTTTGAAAACCGGGTGGGGGTTGTGGTCGGTAGTTGTTGAAGTTGCCTTGGTTTTGTGGACCACGGTTTCTTCCTTGAAAATTTGCTCCTCCCATATTCGGGTTGGCATTGGCTTGACCCGCATTTTCCCTCCACGAAAAATTAGGATGATTCCTCCACCCCGGATTATAGGTGTTGGAATATGGGTCATTGCCTTGCCTTTGCCCATTGACATAGTTGACTTGCTCATTTGAGTTTTGATGTAGGACGGGGCAATCCATTCCCGAATGATCGTGCCCATCACAAGTCTCGCAACCCATTTGAACTACCGCAAGTTGAGCATTCCTTTGATTTGCTTGTTGTTTGTACATCTCGAGTTGTGCTAGAAGTGTCGCATTCTTCGCTTTCATTGCTTCAAATTCTTGGGTTTGCTCGAGGGTCATTATACCCTTTTGAGGTGGTTGCCTCAACCGCTCGGTTGACCAAGAACAACTATTTGTAGCGAGTTCCTCTAGCAAGTTATTGGCCTCATCATAAGTTTTCTTCATAAGTGATCCTCCCGATGCCGCATCAATTGTTGCCCGTGTAGCCTCATTGGTACCATTGTAGAAAATAGAGATAAGATGCTCCCTTCCTAGATGATGATGCGGACAATTTCTTTGAAGCTCTTTGAAACGTTCCCAAGCTTGGTATAGAGATTCACCATGTAATTGGAGAAAATCTATAATTTCCTTGGTCATCCTTGCGGTCTTACCCATAGAGAAATACTTATTGAGAAAAGCTTGTGCCAATTGCTTCCATGTTGTGATTGAGGTGCTTGGAAGTGATTGAATCCAATTCCTCGCCTTATCCCTCAAAGAGAAAGGAAAAAGACGAAGCTTGATTTGATCCTCCGTCACATTATGGATTTTGAATGTGTTGCATACCTCCGTGAATTTTGAAAGATGGGCGTTTGGATCCTCGCGTTCCAACCCATAAAATTGACAACGACTCTCAAGTAGTTGAATCGTTCCCGGCTTGATTTCAAAATTGTTAGCGAGTATAGGAGGTGCAAAGCATCCATAGTTGGCGTTGTCGACGTTGGGTAAGAAGAATTCACCCAAGGTACGTCTTGCGGGAAGAGGGGCGACCCTCTCGTTTGGCCTATTAAGAGCTAGGCCATCATGTAGTGGTGGTGGAACAATCCCCTCGTGATTCAACGGAGGGTTACGGTCGTCCTCCATTGTTTTGGATTTCCGCGCTGTTTTTCGGATACTTCTTTCGAAGGAAGTTAAATCTGACTGAAACGGTTCTAGCGGTTTTCTGGCACGTCGTGTATTAGGCATACACTAACCAAAACTCCTGCGCAAACAAAAACAAGAAAACCAACGTAAAATCCAAGAATCACAAAGTATATAAAAATAACTAAAATTAAATAAAACTAACTCAATCTAAGAATAAGATACTTTTAATTAATATAATTGCGATTGCTCCCCGGCAACGGCGCCAAAAACTTGTTGGCAAATAATCGCAAGTGTACGATATCGCGCAAGTAATATAACTTGGAAGACCAAGTATCGATCCCACAAGGAACAATGAACTAAACAACTAATTTCTAATATTCTTTAATTGGCTAGTAGGAAAATAAATGGATTTGTGTAAACTAATTATAATCTAAGTGAATTTAACTCAAGTAATTAGACTAAAAAATATGAAATCAAACAAATAAATTGAAGAATAAACAATAATGGTAAAAAGCTCAAGAATTGATAATTCCAAATAAACTAGTAGAAGAATGGATTAAAAATTTATCTAGTGATTTTATTGTGAATCGAGCTATTCTAATGCACCGAATCCCGCTCTCTCAAGCCTCAAAGATTCAAATAAAATCACAACCTAATTAGCTAATCAATTATTAACTTGCTCTCACAATATTAAAACTGAATTAAATAACTAAATTGTAATTATGAAGCAAACTCAACGACTACCTAAATTCCAACCCGCTCTCACGGTGTTTTCCTCTAAGTTTTTAATTACCTATGTCTATCTAATTAACAATCTCTCAATTAGTTAATTAAACACAAAATCATGAACTAAGTGATCAAATTAATTCAAGCATTAATCTTAGTAATTAAAACACAATTTTACTCACTTAATAAATCCTAATCCAATTCGAAAGCTAGTCTAAGTGTTCATATCAATCCCCGAACAAAGGATTTAGTTACACATGCTTAAGCTTAAATTAAACAAAGAAGAAGATGAAGAATTAAACATAATTAGAACAATAAATACCGGAGTTGTCAATTTCGGAAGAATCGTCTAGATTAAACTTGAAATCTTCACAATCGTTCTTTGCAGAAACTAATAATAAACTACTTATAAACTGCTGAGAAATAGAAGCTAAAACGCTATTTTAAGAGAATGAAAATAAAACTAAAGTAGTCTAAATTATTCTACGTGTTAAATTGAGTCTAGTACAAGGTCTTTATATAGTAGGAGAAGTTCCGGAGTCTTCTAATTTGTATTGCAAATCAATTTGTAATAGGAGTTGGAATTGTGAGTTGAAGAAGAATTTCAGTCCAAATCAAATCCTGAAGCACGCGTGTTTTACTCTTGTTCCGTTCGGGAAGCCTTTTGTTCCGTTCGTGACATGCCTAATTTTCCTCTTTTCCGAACGGAACAACCCCTTCACGTTCGAAAAACTTGTAACCGAGAGCTTTTGATATCAGATTCCTTCTTGAGTCCCGAACGGGACAAGGCTTTTCCGTTCGGGACTCATGCTCATTCTGCATGTCTTCCGTTCGGAACTCATCTTTTTCGAACGGAACAATCCTCAATCTCGTTCGTAACTTCAATTCCTTCGTCCGCAAGCTACGCTTTTCACTCGTACACGCAATCCACCATAATTTTGCCCCAAATAGTCGGTTTTCACCTAATTTCCACTGAAATACTAACAAACACTATTAAACGTAAAAACGCCAAATAATGTATAAAAACAATACTACACATAATAAAAACCGACTAAAATTGACCCTAAATATAGGAGTAAAATACTCCTATCAGCTAACAAACATCCAGCCTGAGAAATCTGCAAACCATAGCCCGAAGCTATCAAACTGTGCCACTCTCTCACCATGGGTCTACGCCCAATCTCCGAAATATGAGCCAAACTGCCCGAAGACTTGCGACTCAACGCATCGGCTACCACATTAGCCTTACCAGGATGGTACTGAATAGTACAATCGTAGTCTTTCAGCAACTCTAACCACCTCCTCTGTCTCAAGTTCAACTCTCTCTGATCAAAGATATATTTCAGACTCTTATGATCAGTGAAAATCTCACAAGTAGCACCATACAAATAATGCCTCCAGATTTTCAGCACAAAAACCACAGCTGCCAACTCTAAATCATGCGTAGGGTAATTCACCTCATGCTTCTTCAACTGTCTGGAAGCATAGGCAATCACCTGTCCATGTTGCATCAGAACGCAACTCAAACCAATCCGAGACGCATCACAATACACTGTGAAACCATCAATGCCAGAAGGCAATGCCAAAACCGGAGCTGTAGTCAAAATCTCTTTGAGCTTCTCAAAGCTCGCCTCGCACTTGTCAGTCCACTCAAACTTGACACCCTTCTGTGTCAGTTTAGTCAAAGGTGCAGATATTCTGGAGAAATCTTGCACGAATCGACGATAGTAACCAGCTAAACCCAGAAAACTTCTGATCTCGGTAACTGACCTTGGCCTTTGCCAATCCATGACCGCCTCAATCTTCTTCGGATCAACCTTGATCCCATCTTTCGACACCACGTGTCCTAGAAAGGTAACCTGATCCAACCAGAACTCACATTTTGAGAACTTAGCGTACAACTGATGCTCACGCAACGTCTGTAGTATCGTCCTCAAATGATAAGCATGCTCCTCCTCACTCCGAGAATAGATCAAAATGTCATCAATGAATACGATAACAAACTGATCCAAAAACGGCTTGAACACTCTGTTCATCATGTCCATAAACGCTGCTGGTGCGTTCGTCAGACCAAAGGACATAACCAGAAACTCAAAATGTCCATAACGAGTCCGAAAAGCAGTCTTAGGCACATCTGCATCACGGATCCGAAGCTGATGATACCCAGACCTCAAATCAATCTTGGAAAAACACTTCGCACCCTGCAACTGGTCAAACAAATCATCGATGCGAGGAAGAGGATATCTGTTCTTGACAGTAGCCTTGTTCAACTGTCTGTAGTCGATACACAGTCGAAAGGAACCGTCTTTCTTCTTTACAAACAGAACTGGAGCACCCCACGGAGAAGTACTCGGTCTGATGAACCCGCTATCCAACAACTCTTGTAACTGGTCCTTCAACTCCTTCAGCTCTGCAGGAGCCATCCGATACGGCGGTATCGAAATCGGAGCTGTACCAGAAACCACATCAATGCAAAACTCAATATCACGATCAGGTGGTAATCCAGGCAATTCCTCTGGAAACACATCAGTGAACTCATTCACTATCGGAACACTATGCATATCACCACTACTAGTCTCCAAATCACGAACCACAGCAAGAAAACCCTGGCAACCCTTGCCTAACATCCGCTTCGCCTTGATGGCGGAAATCAGATTCTTAGGTGTCTCTGCCTTTTCTCCCTGAAAGGAAAAAGGTGGATCACCTGGAATTCTGAACTCGACTGACTTCCCTCGACAGTCAATAGAAGCATAATGGCGTGACAACCAGTCCATCCCCAAGATAACATCAAAAGAAAGAACGTCAAGTACAATCAAATCAGCACATAATTCTCTACCCTGAATAACCACTGGACACGAAGGATAAACAACGTCCACTACTACACCTTCAGACATAGGTGTAGACACAGCTAGAGGTTCACTCAAAACAGATGGTGCCATACCCAATTTCCCAGCAAAACATGTAGATACAAAAGAATGGGTTGCACCCGCATCAAATAACACTAAAGCATCTATAAAAGAAATCGGAATGGTACCTTGCACCACAGCATTTGATGCACGCGCATCCTGAGGAGTAAGTGCGAACACTCTGGCCTGACCCTACGGCTGCTGCTGTGAACTCTGTCCAATACCATAACCGTTGGAACCTCTACCGCCGTTACCACGGCCACCAAAACCTCTGCCACCAGAACCACGGCCCCGCTGGCCACCAAAAGATGCTGCAGGTTGAGGGTACCCTACAGACTGTGTAAACGCAGGTCTCTGCTGCTGATAAGATGACTGCGCCACACTGGAGTTAGACGTCTGTTGTCCAGATGTCGGACACTCCCTGGAGAAATGACCCGGCTGGCCACAAGTGAAACAACCTCCAGGAGCTAACTGGCACTGACCATAATGCCTACGTCTGCAATTCTGGCAGAACGGAATGTTCGATCCACCACTGTACCCGCGTCCTGAACCACGGTTACTCCCACTGTTACTACTGTACGGAGCACTCCTAGCGCTATGCCTCCCTTTGTTGTGAGTCCGTCGACTCCCCCTGTTGGCCTGAGAAGAGCCACTGTAGAAATTCCCACTACTATGCTGCACTGGGGCCTGCTGCCCCCCACTAGGAAGGTCACTCTTTCCCTTTTG
This sequence comes from Mercurialis annua, assembly GCF_937616625.2. Taxonomy (NCBI): domain Eukaryota; kingdom Viridiplantae; phylum Streptophyta; class Magnoliopsida; order Malpighiales; family Euphorbiaceae; genus Mercurialis; species Mercurialis annua. Next base: position 46,039,480 of record NC_065570.1, on the reverse strand, counting down.
ATTCTGGAAAGGGTCAGAGATCGTTCCAAACTGAACCATCGAATTCTCCATCCGCCGCGCACTATCCACTAACCGGGCAAACTCCATGTTTGTCCCTATCAGCAAAGGGAGAAACTCCGAGCCTAAACCCCTAATATAACGGTCGTTCACTCGCTCTTGATCACCCTGAAGATCTGTAGCAAACCTCCCCAAACGTACAAACTCAGTAGTGTAGTCTGTCACCGATCTATCCCCCTTCTTCAAAGTGAGCAGCTTTTCTCTGAAACTCTCAGTAACAGAGAAGGGTAGATAGTAACCTCTGAACCTGATCACAAAATCAGCCCAAGACAAAGTATCCATAACTGGTCTGATGTTATCGCGATACCAGTCCTTAGCTGGACCCTTCAGCGACATCTCCACAAGCATCACTGATTGACGATTAGAAGCTTGAATCCTCTGACTGTTGTACTCAAATTCTTCCAAAAAGTAAAGAGCATCCCCAGTACTATCAAAAGAAGTCGGATTCAACTTCAAGTAGGTCATCACCAACTCTCTGTCTGTTGGAATATGACCGACACCAGCAAGTCCACCAATACCAGCTACAGCACCAACCTGAGGTTGCTGTTGCTGCGCTAACTGACCCAGTATATTACACTGATTCTGCAGTAGAGCCTGATTGTTCTGCATCTCGACAACGCCAGCCAAGAAAGTAGTGAAGTCGAACGCTTGCATATTTGGTGCTTGTTGCACCTCTGGTGCCTACTGCACATTCGGTGCCTGAACACCTGCTGCACCGCGTCCTCTAGCTCCACCTCTACCAGCACCAGCTCCTCTGCCTCTACCAGCACCTCTACCTCTGCCAGCACCTCCACCTCGACCACGTCCAGCATTAGCCTGAACAGGTGGTACGTTCTGATCGACTTCCATGGAAATCGCATCATCAGCCACAGCTTCTTGCTCTGCCGCAGCACGAGCACGAGTACGAATAACATTGTCCATATCCTAAGATTGAACAACAACAATTTAAATAACAGGTATTTCATACCCAAGTATGAACAAAACAAGCAACAAATAGGATTTCCCAAGAAATCAACAGCAATAAAATGTTCACCCAAGTGAAATAAAATTAACATTTAACAACATCAAATCAACATACAATGACTGACTCGACGCAATCCTATTGGTGTAGGCAGAATGTTTTTAAAATCAAAAGATGACGTTTTTAAAGACATGACAGAATCCTATATCCGCAGTAGTTCCTAAGACACAACCATACTTAACAGAGTAAACACATAGCAAGCAATGGCCTTGGTTTGAAACCAAAGCTCTGATACCAAGTTTGTCACGACCCATTTTCATGAATCGCGACCGGCGCTAGGGTATGGGTAATGTAGTACCGAAACCCGTAGCTAGCCTTTCATTTAATTCATAAACACATAAACCTGCAGAAAACCAATGCTCGGGGGCAACCGAGATTTCAGCCTAAACTAGCAGTTATAATAATCAACAGTTAATATAACATGCTTATTCAATTTTGGGTCTAAAATAGGCATAACATAAATAATCCGAAATAAATACATAACATGCCAGAGCAATATAACCAATCAGACCAATCCGACAAACAACTGTAACAATAATAAAGACGTCTAGTCAAGTACTGCGGTCTAAGAATAAAATAGTTTGACAGTTTATCAAAATAAATGGAACCTCCGAGGAAAAGTAAATGCGGAGATCACCAGACCCTCTCAGATCATAACCCTGGGAAAAATTGGGAAAACAACGGGGTCAGATATACTGAGATGAGTTCATACCACTATTTACATTTATTAAGTGGAAAACCTTTAAAACGTTTAAAACATTTAACAACGATATTACAGATAATAGTTGGAACCCTAATCCACAATTCTAAATAATAATCATAATCCAATAGGTCTGGTCCCGAGAGCTGAGCTACACCGAGTTACCACTGACCACACTTATACCAGAGTCCCGAGAGCTGAGCTACACCGAGTTACTCTACCTGGTCCCGAGAGCTATGCTCACACCGAGTTACCACATTTCCATATATACCTTACCCAGATCAATACCGGTGCGCACGCAGTCCTAATGATGCCCATTAGGTAGCATGTTCCAACTAAGAGCCATAATATAAAAACAGTTCGAAATATACGTACAGTATATATATTTAATATTAAAATAACAATTTACTTAATAAAGCGGTAAATAGTAAATATAAACTCACTGCTTGCTAATCCGCGTGAAATACCGGCAAGCAACTAACTCTGGTTCGCCTCTGAAGCACGAACAGTAGACGAGTCTAGACAAATAAAATAATTATTAAAATCAGACCCTAACTCTAAAGAGTACTAGACACCACATAGGACTAGCACAAATAACACGTCGGAATAAATAATCCAAGGCACACACAAATAATACCCATTAGGTAATAAAACCCAAATAATATAAGTCTATTGAGTTCTCGCTTATAATTCAATTTATAAATATTATTTAATAATTTTAAATAATAAATAATTTCCAAATAGTGGGTTAGCCGAGTTACCAATAACTACCAAGCTAACCTCACTTGTCGGGTGACCCAAGTCTAACCCGATTCAAAACGTTTATCAAATATAAATCCGAGTTTATATTTATAAAATAATTCCATAAAATAATAAACCATTTTAAACGCGGAACTCAATAACTTCAATTCAAAGTAACCCAAGTTACAAATCAAAACTTAATTAAATAAGTCAAATAAAAGTTTAGGGACTAAGTTGCACTTTAGCCAATTAGGGACTAAACTGTACTTTTGCCATTTAGGGACTAAATTGAAATTTAGCTAATTTGATATCCGAAATCAAATTAATTGTTTTGTTTATAATTAAAACCCAATATAACGTTACTAATCAAAAATCTACTTAATAAGGTTATAAATAAGTTCAGGGGCTAAATTGTAATTTAGCCAACTTTTACCAACTCGAAACATAACAAAATTACCCGAGTAATTATGTTAATTTAGATTATAAAAATATCGTTTACAAGTATCACTTATAAATTATAACGAAATCCAAGGTATTATCAAATCAATAGGTAAAGTTTAACTTAAGGAATTTATTTGATTTAGGCAAAACAATTGAGTGATCAAAGGAGTCTTTTCACCATCTTCCTCCTTTCAAAACAAGAGAAACCCGCCAACCTTAAACAACCAATTCACCATTTTTATGTTTCTGAAACTAAGACCATTTATCAATCCTCATCAAACCAAAGCAACCTAATAGCCATAAATCAATCCAAATCAACACAACACCATTGCTACACACCCATAATCAATTAACAAGGAGAATCAAACATCAATGTTAACTGCCGAACCCAACCCTTAACACAAAAATGGAAAACAGAGTGATAACTCCATGAAATCATAAACTAACAATTACCCAAGAGATCTATAACTTCCAAACAATCAAAATCATGGCAACAAGAAAGAAACCCATCGGCAGTAAGCATCAAAACATGAAACAGAAAATACACAAACAAAAGCGGTAAACCGAACGGCAATAGAACGAGATCAACGGCGTACCGTTAAGCGAAGCGAACGAATTGAATCGAAGGTAAACGAGTCTAGAACGCCTGAGATCAAACAGTTTCAGTTTTGATCTAGAAACGAACACACACGGATCAGAAAATCAAAACGTGTTCAAAGCATGAAATCTGAAATGCAAAGTGGTCAAGAACACTTACCACGGGGCTGAGTTTGGAGCAGAATTTGGAGGTGAAAACTATGAAAAAAAACGAAGAGAATGGAAGCAAGAGTTTTCTGAATATGTAGGAAAGGAAAAAGAGAAATCAAATCAGCTGGAAAAGGAAGGAAATCAGAATGGTAATGGCAGAAATTAAGGCCCCCAAACGGACGTTACCAGTCCCGTACGAGACTCAGCAAAACTGCTGAGGTCTCGTTTGAGACTGTCTGGTCTCGAACGAGACCAGGGCAGAAAATGAAGAGGTCTCGTACGAGACCTTCAGGTCTCGTACGAGACAAACATAATCAGGTCTCAAAATGAGACCTGATAACAAGAAAGGTGGTTCAACCCTCCGGTTGAACCACAAACCAAACCGGAAGTCCAAAATCACAAAAAATAATAAAAAGACCAGAAAACCACCGGAAAATTAACGAAAAAAATAAATTAAAATTTTACGGATATTACATGAAATTGAATCGCTCCTTAAAATTCATGAAATTGAATCGCTCCTTATGATGCTAACACTCAATTGATGAAGAATAGAGGAGATCCTGTGGCTCAAACTGAGTATGCTCAGGTTATTGGGAGTCTGATGCATCTGATGAATTTCTCTCGACCTGACATAGCTTATGCTGTGTGTAGATTGAGTAGATATACTCATAATCCCAACCGTGATCATTGGAATGGCATTGTCAGACTAATGAAATATTTGAGAGGAACCATGAATTATGGTATCCTATACAGTGGATTTCCCGCTGTACTAGAAGGGTACAGTGATGCTAACTGGATCTCTGATTCAGATGAGACAAAATCCACTAGTGGTTATGTGTTTACACTTGGAGGAGGTGCGATTGCTTGGAGATCATCTAAGCAAACGTTAATTGCCAAATCTACTATGGAGTCCGAGTTTATAGCTCTGGAATTAGCTGGCAATGAGGCTGAGTGGTTGAAAAACTTCTTAGTCAGTATTCCTTTGGGAATAAAACCAACTCCTTCAGTGTCTATGCATTGTGATTGCCAAGCGGCAATAGCCATTGCTAAGAATAAGGCTTACAATGGAAAGAATAGACATTTACGTCTAAGACATGATGTGGTAAAGAAATTGCAAAAGGATGGAATTATGTCCATTGATTATGTGAAGTCAGAGCTGAATTTGGCCGATCCTCTGACTAAACCTTTGGGAAGGAAAATGATCCTTGAAACATCGAGGGGAATGGGACTTGTGCCAATTGAGTATTAACCGTGATGGTAACCCGACCTCTGTGATTGGAGATCCCATGAATTTGGTTCATACGGGTAATAACAAGTCATGTGTTAGTCCTGCTAGTACAAAATTTTGATTTAGTTCATTCCTATGGTGTGAGTTGTGCTAGAAGCAACTATTGTGAGGTTGAGTTTATAACTCTTAATGATTTCATAGTCCTTAAGGATAGTTTATATTTAGTTGCTATATAAACTTGATGAAATCACCTATATGAGTGTGGAGTGGGGCCGCTCCTATATGACTTGTGGCTAAGTCGTTAGAGCACTCATGAATAAACAGGTACGCGCACGGCCTAAATGCGCACAACCGCGTTGAGTAGCAGTTTGTGAAAGTATGATGTGAGGGATGAGAATTATAGCTTACAAATGGAATTCTTGGTTCATAGAAGTTTAAAACTTCACCAGGCTTACTGTGAGTTATACCTCTTCTTTTCAGGTTTTGGTTCATAGTCCAAAAGACACCGAAACTGATGCATTTATATTTATAAGAGAAACTAATCCAGCAAGTGTTTTTCTGTTTTGAAATAAGTGGGGGATTGTTGTGAAAAAATTGTTTTAATTTGTCCTATTCTTAATTTGTCATTTTGTGTTATTTCAAAACAACATAAATCCCACATGGGAAGTGTAGAGCTCCAATATTGAGTTTATAAGGGTTTATGCAATATAGGCTCATAAGTGTGTTGAGGGGGAAGCAATGGGCTCGCGCCCCCCCCCCTCTCCGGAGTAGGCTTGAGGGTTGGAGTTCGGGATGAAAGTCAAGTGGGCTTGTCCGAGGCTTGACTAAACTTTTTGCAGCCCGTTATAATTTTATTTATTATTTAATAATTAAAGCCTTATATGAGAAGGTCCTATTTTAGCATATGTTAAATTATTTTTGCTTGAAGCCTAAAAATCTGGAACAAATCTTGACTGAGTTTAATTAAAATGTTTTTATTTATTTAACCATGTTTTTAATTAAGGATCCTCCACTCACTGATTTCGGTTATGTTTAACTTAACCTCTTTTACGTCCTCATTCATTTACTTGCTGATTACGAATTTAAAATTGAAATGAGATCATGGCTGGATTAGTGGGATACGAAAATCGTATCAAATATTTTATTCACTGCTACTTCTGATCCTATTTTCGAATTAAATAGATGGCTTAGTTGTATCCTGGGGTATACGCTGAATATAGCAAAATATACTTTAGGTCAGTGAAACATTTTCACGCCTCAAAGCTTTTACATTCTGTTCATCTCTCTGAATTATACAACAGGTAACTCTTTAACTTTTATTAAATTGATGATTGATTTGTTTACTATAGACAAAATGGAGGACACTTCAAATATACGAGACATGATGGAACAAAATTGTACAACTCATTTACAACATATAAATGCAGATGAGGAAAGCCAAGAACACGGTCAACAACGCGACATGTTCGATTTACTGAGCAAGAAATTTCAAACTCGTGATGAGCTTATTGTGCATGTTCGGAATTTTTTCTACGAAAAAGGGTACGCTTTGTCTATTAAAAGTTCTAGAAAAGATAAATATGTCACTATCGGTTGTGATTTAGGAGGTACTTACCGAAATAGACATGGCATTCCTTTTGATAAACGAAAAAGAAAAACATCTACTCGTCTTAGGAATTGCCCGTTCATAATTAAAGGAAAGAAGCAAGATAATGATTTCTGGATATTAGAAGAAAAAAATATGTTGCATAATTATGAAGCATCTATAGATATGTCTGGACATTCATCTTGTCGTCGTTTGTCAAAAGATGAAATTAGTAATATTGAGACAATGAGTAAATCTGGAATAGCACCGCGTCATATTTTGACATCACTTCGACAAAAAAATAATAGTCTTAAATCAATTTCTCGAACTGTGTACAATGCTAAAGCTAAAATTTATAGAGAGAATTTGGGTTGTCGAACTATAATCCAAGCATTGTTTGAGGAATTTGGAAAAGGTGACTATACATTCAACGTTCAACATAATGAGACTGGCCACTTGACCCATCTTTTTTTTTGCTCATCCTCTATCTATCACACTTACAAAAAGTTACCCAAATGTGTTTGTAATGGATTGCACTTATAAGACAAATAAATATAAAATGCCATTATTGGACATAATTGGAGTTTCTTGTTTGAACAAATCCTTTTACTCATGTTTTGCTCTTTTAGAGAAGGAGAGTGAAAAAGATTATGTGTGGGCTTTGGACATGTTTAAAAGAATTCTTGGGGATAATATTCAACCATCTGTTATTGTTACTGACAGAGAATTGGCTTTAATGAATGCTGTTAGGATAGTTTTTCCTCAAACTACAAACCTTTTGTGTGTATGGCATATTGAGAAGAACATATTGATGAACTGTAAGCGATACTTTGAAGTTCAAGATGAATGGGATTCTTTTTTATCTTTATGGAATGAAGTAATATATTCATCAAATGAAGTTGTGTATATAGAAAATTGGAAACAGTTTGAAGAAAAATATTCAGAAAAACAATATGTGATTAACTACATACAAAGCAATTGGCTTCCATATCGTGAGTATTTTATTAGTGCATGGACAGAGAGACATCTTCATTTTGGTAATCGGGTCTCGTCAAGAGCTGAAGGTGCACATGCCAAACTCAAAAGGTATTTACAAGTTTCAACTGGTGATTTTCGTCAGCTAAAAGATAAAATTTGTCTTGCTATTGAGAATGAGTTTCAAGAGATAAAAGCTCAGGTGGCGACTGAAAGGTTGCAGTTGCCGCATTACTGCAACTCTCTATTTTATAAGAATCTTATTACTCATGTTTCAAAATTTGCAATGAGACAATTACATAATCAATATGAAATGATCAAGTATGGAAAAGTAACACCTTTGTGCAAACATCATTTTATGAAAACTATGGGTCTTCCTTGCGCTCATAAAATGATGGAATGGAGAGGTGGTATGATTCCTCTTGAATCCATTCACTCACAGTGGAGAATTGATTCAAAGTCTCTTTCTTGCATGGTTGAAACTAATAATAAAGATGCTGACATTCATGAGATATGTAGTGAGCTTCAAATTAAATATCAACAGTGGCCTCTTAATCAAAAGGAGCATGTTCGAGAGACATTATCTCAACTTCCAGATATATCATTTTCATCATACCTTGAACCAACTATTCAACCTCATAAGGGTCGACCTGTAAGAAAAAGAAACTCAAGCACTACAGAGCGTAATCCTTCTAGTTTTGAGATAGTTGAAAATGCAAGAAGATGTCGTATTTGTAAGGGTGTTGGCCACAATAGTCGTACTTGTAAAGAAAACAACGTTGGTGATATCAATTCAAGGGACATGAATCACTTGGTTACTGAAGAAAGTGCAATAAATATGATTGATCAGATATAAAAGTAAGTATTTGTTGTAATTATCTTCTCTTGTTATCCTTCTATTGTCTAAATTAAAATTAATAATTATTGATTGTACATAGTGTTCTTTATGCAGGTATGCACACTGAAAGTTGTTCTGAGGAAAAAAAATCTTACAAGATCATTCTAGTTATTTTTTTTATTATTTTAGTTATGTGGTTGTTGGACATGTTTAGATCAATTACAATTGTTTTTATCATTTTGAATTTGATTACATAATTGTTGGACATAATGAGACTATGTTACAGTTGCTTTGAGGAAAGAAATTGTGTTATTCATTTTTTATTTTCTATGACGAGGCTCTGCTTCTTAGTTATTTTAAAATTAAATTTAGTTTTCAAGCTGGTGATACTTTAATATTCTGTACATCATCCATTTGAAGCCATCTAAAAACAAAAAAACTTAACAAAATGAAAATTTAGCATCAAGTACCCATTAAACATGCTTAAAATTGATGTTGGTGTTTGGTCAAAAATTGAATTTGAACTTTAGTTATAAATTCATTGACAATTATTAGAATGAATTAAAGGGAAATACGAAATTATATTATTTGCACATAAATAATAAAGAAAAAAAAAATTATAGAGCGAACATTTTTTATTTTTTTATATTTAAAGTTATTTATTTTTCTTGATTGATAAACAAGTAAATGGAATCAAATGAGAGAGTAGCATTTTAAAGTTTAAAAAATAATAAAATAAAAGTCAGGCTTAAGATAATATTCAATTGTTAATAGTTTTGTAATTTTTTGTTTGTTTGTTTGGAGTGACGTGGAAGAAAATTGATTATGGAGAGAATATTATTAAGTTTAAGGTTTAAGTATTTCTTTCCTAATTAAACAATATTAATTTAGGAGTAAAAAGATGAGTCAAAAGAAAAGAATTGTTAGCATATTAGGATAAGGGTAATAACGTCCTGACAATAATAATTGCTCTGGCCTAATTAAAACGTGATCTGGAAATATCACTGCCCTAATTTTATTTCCATTTAACTCATAACGTGGCTTTTGTTGTTGTTGAATATAATTTCAAATATTCACTAATGGAAGATACCAAGATAAATAATTTATCCATTAATTATTCATAAACAAATAATTTTATTCTGGAACCAACAAATGCTAATATAAAAGTTGCAAAATCATAATTTCAAACAGCATGAGATCGTGAAGGAAGAATGATCGGTCAAAATATGCTTAATCTTAATTTGAAATTCAAAATTATAGTATATATAAATATAAATAAAATATAGAAGTCCAACCAAACGAAACCGATAATAGTTGGGTTGGTTTACATATTACACATTCTAAAAATTTAATTTGGCTTGTTTTAAAAAACAATTTAAAAAACCAAAAAACAAATAAAAATCACTCTATATATATAACACATGATAATTTTTATTTTTATTTTTATGTTTTATCTTTAAAATTTTGAAAAAAGGAAGAAATTTCTTGTACTTCAATAAAATACATAACTCAAACTTTATCTCTTTAATTTGATTATTTTTATATTATACTATAAAATTAATTGGTTTCGACATATTTATTATTGAAACAAACCAAATAATCGATACTATAAATTATCATTGTACTACAAACAAAAATATAGTCTATTATGCTAAAATATATATAATTAAGATACATTTTTGTTATATATCCAACTTTATATTATTTTAAAAATAAATAGTAGCTATTGATTTTTATTTATAAAAACATTAAATTTACATTCAAAAAAATTTAGTTATTCATGTATAATCAATCTTAATAGAGAAGAAAGAACCCTAACCGCAACAAGAGAGAGGTGATTTTGGCCATTATTTGGTTCAAAATCACCTCCCTACCTTCTCGTTTTCTCTTAAAATCTCGTATTTAGTTTATTTTGCGTCAATAATCACAGATCTGAGATCTGTTGGTATTTTTCTTTCTTCCTTTATGGATGTTTTGTCTTCCTTAGTGGAGTTCTAACTCTTACCCTTTATGAGTTTTACTATTTTCTTGATGGAATTATCTACGGACCGTACATCTGAAGTGCTATCAGTAGAAATCTTATTTCTAATATTCTCTCAATCGGACTCATTTAAAGATCAAAGAGTCGATTTGTGGTTTAAAATAACCTTCGAGTGAAGCGGACGGATCGCCGAGTTGCATATTCAAAAAGCTCCGTCAATGCGATTGAAGAAATTAGATATGATTTTATATTATTTTACTGATGTTCTATTATTGTACCTCTTGAATGTATTGATATTTTTAATATTTGATCAAGTTGGATTTTTTATTTCTCTATTAATGAAATTTTTATTATTCTAAAAAAAAAATCTTAATAGAGAAATAGTTTAGCATCAATTTATATTCATACATTTATAAGTGGACATATTTTCATATTTATTTTTCAAAGATCTACCAAATAAATGTTGGCCTTAACTTATATAATCTCTTAATACGTTCAATTCCTTTAAAAGGGACAAATTTAAAAAAATAAAATCAAAAGATACTAAATATATGAAAATTGTGATATAAGTTTTTACCACTATAAAATATCAAACTCTATATAAAAAAAGATATCTATATTGTACATATATTAACGACATCTTAATATAATAAAAACAAACTTATGCAAAATATGAATGTTAGAGCATTACCGGAAATGCATGCTATGATAATAGTTAAAGAAAATACATATCATGATAATAGCTAGCCACAAAAATATCCTTTCGATAGAAATATATCTCAATGATGTGGTCCTTTATGTGAATAAAGAGCAGGACACATACACATATATATAGTAGTTATTTGTCATCTATTTAATGTGAAAAACACTTTATATTCCGTAACTTCTAAACATTAATATTATACAAAAACTCTTCAAACTTTATGATCATAATCTTATCTTAATTCATTTAACTTACATTTTAAAATATTTTAATTATATAATTTATAACCATTAATAGCATAAAAAACTTTTCAAATTACATAGCTTAAAAACATCAATTATAACACTTAATGAATTAAATTTTAATATTTGTACAATTAATTCATAACTTATAAAAAATTAAATTATAATAAAAAAATTAAACTTTATAGAAAATTTCTTTTAAACAATAAAAATATAAATATTGATTAGTTGTGCAGACATATTTAATTACTAAAATAATAAATTCACCTTTACAAAAAACCTTTACAACATAGATTAAAAAAATCATTTTGACAAAGCTATTTGGTAAAAATAGAAATGCATGTCATATCGTCGTCTCTATAAATTTCTCTCATAACTCATAATAAATAATAAAATTATATATTTATTTTTTCAAAATTTATTAACATTATTTATTTAAAAACAATTTATTAACATTAATAATATAATAAAAATGTTTTAAATTTTATAATTATAAATATTATTTAGTGATATAATAATTGTTTGATACATGAAGAAAAATGCACTTATTGACAAAACATAATTGCCAATTATATTTATTTAATAGGGTTAATTCCTAAAAAAATCACGAACTTTACACGAAGTTTCATTTTAATCATGAACTTTAAAAGTTGTCATTTAAAGGCACGAACTTTCATTTTGTTTCAAATCTATCGCCAAAGTAAAATCCGATGTATTTTATCGAACAAAAAATTCCTAATCCTATATACTCTAACTAAAAGATAATAAGATTTAATGTCGATTTATAATTTGGGTCTTTCATTAATGGTTTATTTAAGAATTTAGTCAACAAAAATACACTGAAATGATAGATTTGAAACAAAATGAAAGTTCGTGCCTTTAAATGACAACTTTTAAAGATCATGATTAAAATGAAACTTCGTGTAAAGTTCATGATTTTTTTAGGAATTAACCCTATTTAATATTAAGTAATAAGAAAAACAATCACTAAACTAATAAATTGATTTTGATATAATAATTTTAAAATTTTATTGATTAAATTTTTAAAAGCTCTTAATATTAAATTACTCACAAACATTAATTATTCATTAAAACTTTTCAATTTATACCATTAGACTCTTGGAATTCTATAAGTTTCGATCTTTCATATCTTATAACTTATAAATATTAATATTAATGGGTTAATTACATATAAAATCACCACCTTTACACGAATTTTCAAAAATAACACGACCTTTAAAACGTGTCAATTCAGGGCATCACCTTTCATTTCTTTTCAAAAACAACATGGGCACATTTTTTGATAAAATTTTGCTGACTTGGACACCCGATGAGAGTGCCACGTGTCACGCCACGTCAGCAAAAATGCCACTAAAAATGTGCCCGTGTTATTTTTGAAAAGAAATGAAAGGTGGTGCCCTGAATTGCCACGTTTTAAAGGTCGTGTTATTTTTGCAATTTCGTGTAAAGGTGGTGATTTTATATGTAATTAACCCAATATTAATTAATAACAAATATTCAATAAACTAATAAATTAATTTTGCATGATAAATTGCCATTTGGCAATTTATTGATAATCCACTTGTCAAAATATGCTTAATCCTCATTCGGAGTTCAAGATTATTATATATATATATATATATAGATAGAAGATATTTTCAATTCATTGCCAATTTACAACTAAATTTTTCAACTGCTACAATTACATTCCAACTTTAATTTGAGTAGTGTTTTCAAACCGAACCGGTGCCAGAACGGGTATGATTATTGGTGCAAAGTTCAACGGGTGCAATCGGTTAAACCGGTAATATTGAGCATTTAATATTTTGCTGAATTTTAAATATCATGTTTGCTTTGCATTTTGTCCAAATCCGTGACAACAATACTTTTTTTTATGATCAAAGAACTTCATTAAGAAAAAATCAAAACGGTTACATGTGTAAAGACTCGGGAGCGTCTGTGAACCAATTTCGATAATCGAACATAGACAGAACATTACTTGCTAACAAATGTGCAGTTTGATTCGTAGATCACCTTATAAATACAAAAGAAATATTAAAGAATTGTTTCGCTAGAGTAGTACAATAATCAACTAAAACATCGCCAACCACACTCTCCGAATTTCTAACATCTATAATTTCGTCCATTGCTCCAACTCGATGGTAAGATAATCTCAGCCCTTTAATCAATTAAAGGCCTCTCGATACCAATCAAATTCGTTGATATATGATCAAAAGAATCAACAAAATTAACTTGAAGGGCTTGGATAAACTCCCCCTTGTCATTCCGAACTATGCATCTGATTCTCGATCTACCTTCGTTGGCAAAAATGATGGCGACTACATTCGCTTTAAAACTCCATACTTCTGGAAAACCCATGAAGCAAACCCATCAACTTACCAAAAACTGAATCCATGGGAAGAGAATACTTTTTTCTCGCCAATTTCCAAGCCTGCAAATGGTGGCTAGCTGAATTGACAATCTCCTCCGTTATACTAACTTGCTTTTCTGTAGACCATGTTATTGCTATGCAACCAAACTCGCAAAAAAATCATAGCACCCAGTGCCTTAACCCACTGCTTCACCTTCATATGTCAGGAACGACTCGCAACTGAGACACATTACAACAATGATCCATAAATTTACACCCCTAGAAAATATGAGCTGTTGATTCCGACCATCCATAACAAACCTGGCTAGAAGAGTTCACAGACATTTGCTTCCTTACTAACGCTTCAGCGGATGGAAGAAACCTGAAAATTAAAAGCCATAGGAAGCTCCGCACATGAAGGGGAATGTTCAAATTCTAAAGCATGTTCCAATAGAAGTTATCGCTAGTTTGGTCATCAACAACAATCTCACCACGAAGATGATGGTAGGCACTGCGAACCGAAAACTTCTTCTAAGCTTCAAGGACCTAGACCCAGCTATCCGGAAGACTTCTAGTACTCAGAGGAACCGCAAAAATATTATTACAATCAGCTTCATTAAAAATGTCACAGAACAACTCTTCGTCCTATTCCTTCGTCCCTACTTTGAGAAGCTGCCATACCTTACCCGCTTTTAAATTAATTTGATTCACAACCATATTATTTTAAAAATAAATAGTAGCTATTGATTTTTTATTTATAAAAACATTAAATTTACATTCAAAAAAATTTAGTTATTCATGTATAATCAATCTTAATAGAGAAGAAAGAAACCCTAACCGCAACAAGAGAGAGGTGATTTTGGCCATTATTTGGTTCAAAATCACCTCCCTACCTTCTCGTTTTCTCTTAAAATCTCGTATTTAGTTTATTTTGCGTCAATAATCACAGATCTGAGATCTGTTGGTATTTTTCTTTCTTCCTTTATGGATGTTTTGTCTTCCTTAGTGGAGTTCTAACTCTTACCCTTTATGAGTTTTGCTATTTTCTTGATGGAATTATCTACGGTCCGTAGATCTGAAGTGCTATCAGTAGAAATCTTATTTCTAATATTCTCTCAATCGGACTCATTTAAAGATCAAAGAGTCGATTTGTGGTTTAAAATAACCTTCGAGTGAAGCGGACGGATCGCCGAGTTGCATATTCAAAAAGCTCCGTCAATGCGATTGAAGAAATTAGATATGATTTTCTATTATTTTACTGATGTTCTATTATTGTACCTCTTGAATGTATTGATATTTTTAATATTTGATCAAGTTGGACTTTTTATTTCTCTATTAATGAAATTTTTATTATTATAAAAAAAAAATCTTAATAGAGAAATAGTTTAGCATCAATTTATATTCATACATTTATAAGTGGACATATTTTCATATTTATTTTTCAAAGATCTACCAAATAAATGTTGGCCTTAACTTATATAATCTTTTAATACGTTCAATTCCTTTAAAAGGGACAAATTTAAAAAAAAAAGATCAAAAGATACTAAATATAGAAAATTGTGATATAAGTTTTTACCACTATAAAATATCAAACTCTATAAAAAAAAGATATCTATATTGTACACATATTAACGGCATCTTAATATAATAAAAAAAAACTTATGCAAAATATGAATGTTAGAGCATTACCGGAAATGCATGCTATGATAATAGTTAGAGAAAATACATATCATGATAATAGCTAGCCACAAAAATATCCTTTCGAAAGAAATATATCTCAATGATGTGGTCCTTTATGTGAAGAAAGAGCAGGACACATACACATATATATATAGTAGTTATTTGTCATCTATTTAATGTGAAAAACACTTTATATTCCGTAACTTCTAAACATTAATATTATACAAAAACTCTTCAAACTTTATGATCATAATCTTATCTTAATTCATTTAACTTACATTTTAAAATATTTTAATTATATAATTTATAACCATTAATAGCATAAAAAACTTTTCAAATTACATAGCTTATAAACATCAATTATAACACTTAATGAATTAAATTTTAATATTTGTACAATTAATTCATAACTTATAAAAAATTAAATTATAATAAAAAAATTAAACTTTATAGAAAATTTATTTTAAACAATAAAAATATAAATATTGATTAGTTGTGCAGACATATTTAATTACTAAAATAATAAATTCACCTTTACAAAAAACCTTTACAACATAGATTAAAAAAATCATTTCGACAAAGCTATTTGGTAAAAATAGAAATGCATGTCATATCGTCGTCTCTATAAATTTCTCTCATAACTCATAATAAATAATAAAATTATATATTTATTTTTTTTAAAATTTATTGACATTATTTATTTAAAAACAATTTATTAACATTAATAATATAATAAAAATGTTTTAAATTTTATAATTATAAATATTATTTAGTGATATAATAATTGTTTGATACATGAAGAAAAATGCACTTATTGACAAAACATAATTGCCAATTATATTTATTTAATAGGGTTAATTCCTAAAAAAATCACGAACTTTACACGAAGTTTCATTTTAATCATGAACTTTAAAAGTTGTCATTTAAAGGCACGAACTTTCATTTTGTTTCAAATCTATCGCCAAAGTAAAATCCGATGTATTTTATCGAACAAAAAATTCCTAATCCTATATACTCTAACTAAAAGATAATAAGATTTAATGTCGATTTATAATTTGGGTCTTTCATTAATGGTTTATTTAAGAATTTAGTCAACAAAAATACACTGAAATGATAGATTTGAAACAAAATGAAAGTTCGTGCCTTTAAATGACAACTTTTAAAGATCATGATTAAAATGAAACTTCGTGTAAAGTTCATGATTTTTTTAGGAATTAACCCTATTTAATACTCCCTCCGTCCCATTTTAGAAGTCCCATTTGACTTTACACACAGATTAAAAAAACATTAATTATTCTTGTCTTTTCATGTTTTTTCATGTTTTGCCCCTATTAATGATAGTGGAATTTTCCATAAAACTCTTTTAAGATAACTAAAATAAGGGTAAAATAGGGTATTCAATGGAAAAGTATTCTAAAAATAGTAATGGGACTTTTTAAATGGGACATCCCAAAATAGAATATGGGACTTCTTAAACGGGACGGAGGGAGTATTAAGTAATAAGAAAAACAATCACTAAACTAATAAATTGATTTTGATATAATAATTTTAAAATTTAATTGATTAAATTTTTAAAAGCTCTTAATATTAAATTACTCACAAACATTAATTATTCATTAAAACTTTTCAATTTATACCATTAGACTCTTGTAATTCTATAAGTTTCGATCTTTCATATCTCATAACTTATAAATATTAATATTAATTAATAATAAATATTCAATAAACTAATAAATTAATTTTGCATGATAAATTGCCATTTGGCAATTTATTGATAATCCACTTGTCAAAATATGCTTAATCCTCATTCGGAGTTCAAGATTATAATATATATATATATATATATATATAGATATATATATATAGATATATAGATATATATATAGATATATAGATATATATATATATAGATATATAGATAGATATATAGATATATAGATAGATAGAAGATATTTTCAATTCATTGCCAATTTACAACTAAATTTTTCAACTGCTACAATTACATTCCAACTTTAATTTGAGTAGTGTTTTCAAACCGAACCGGTGCCAGAACGGGTATGATTATTGGTGCAAAGTTCAACGGGTGCAATCGGTTAAACCGGTAATATTGAGCATTTAATATTTTGCTGAATTTTAAATATCATGTTTGCTTTGCATTTTGTCCAAATCCGTGACAACAATACTTTTTTTTTATGATCAAAGAACTTCATTAAGAAAAAATCAAAACGGTTACATGTGTAAAGACTCGGGAGCGTCTGTGAACCAATTTCGATAATCGAACATAGACAGAACATTACTTGCTAACAAATGTGCAGTTTGATTCGTAGATCACCTTATAAATACAAAAGAAATATTAAAGAATTGTTTCGCTAGAGTAGTACAATAATCAACTAAAACATCGCCAACCACACTCTCCGAATTTCTAACATCTATAATTTCGTCCATTGCTCCAACTCGATGGTAAGATAATCTCAGCCCTTTAACCAATTAAAGGCCTCTCGATACCAATCAAATTCGTTGATATATGATCAAAAGAATCAACAAAATTAACTTGAAGGGCTTGGATAAACTCCCCCTTGTCATTCCGAACTATGCATCTGATTCTCGCTCTACCTTCGTTGGCAAAAATGATGGCGACTACATTCGCTTTAAAACTCCATACTTCTGGAAAACCCATGAAGCAAACCCATCAACTTACCAAAAACTGAATCCATGGGAAGAGAATACTTTTTTCTCGCCAATTTCCAAACCTGCAAATGGTGGCTAGCTGAATTGACAATTTCCTCCGTTATACTAACTTGCTTTTTGTAGACCATGTTATTGCTATGCAACCAAACTCGCAAAAAAATTATAGCACCCAGTGCCTTAACCCACTGCTCACCTTCATATGTCAGGAACGACTCGCAACTGAGACACATTACAACAATGAGCCATAAATTTACACCCCTAGAAAATATGAGCTGTTGATTCCGACCATCCATAACAAACCTGGCTAGAAGAGTTCACAGACATTTGCTTCCTTACTAACACTTCAGCGGATGGAAGAAACCTGAAAATTAAAAGCCATAGGAAGCTCCGCACATGAAGGGGAATGTTCAAATTCTAAAGCATGTTCCAATAGAAGTTATCGCTAGTTTGGTCATCAACAACAATCTCACCACGAAGATGATGGTAGGCACTGCGAACCGAAAACTTCTTCTAAGCTTCAAGGACCTAGACCCAGCTATCCGGAAGACTTCTAGTACTCAGAGGAACCGCAAAAATATTATTACAATCAGCTTCATTAAAAATGTCACAGAACAACTCTTCGTCCTATTCCTTCGTCCCTACTTTGAGAAGCTGACATACCTTACACGCTTTTAAATTAATTTGATTCACAACCATATTAATAAAAAAGTCATAAGAATAATGTATTATTAACTAAAGAAAAACGAAATAAAATCCCCAAAAACATAAATTCATTAAACACTTGATCATCATTTTTAAAATAATAATGCTAGAGAATTTCCAAATGAAGGCTTCAGCATAGTACACATCACAATCAAAATGAGATGTGCATTTTAAAAACCTAATCTAATTAAGGATAATCAAACGTAGCAATATGGTTATGAGAAACAGTTCCTTGATAGGAGTAGAATTACTCCTATATTACTGTTGTTTTACTAGTTATTTACGTGTGTTCAGTGATTATTTTTATGCATATAGGGTCTCATTTCTTGTTTGAGTGTTTCAGGTACTACCACGTAGATTTCACGGAATTTCGGATTAAATCAGAGCAATAGGGTGAAGTTTAATCAAGACCGGAGTCGAATAGGTTTTTCGAGTGATTTTGGAGCTGTTTCTGAGATTGAGCTTGAGGGAAAATGGAAGGCGCGATGGAAGCAATGTGCCTCGCATCGCGCCCTAGTTAATTTTGTTCCTACAGGTGCTAGGGAAAATGGGAGGCGCGATGGAAGCAAAGTTCCTCGCATCGTGCCTCAGAAGAAGAACATAAATTTGTTGTAAGGCGCGATGGAATCAACGCGCCTCAGAACACGCCTTCCATCGCACCTAGCTGCTGGATTGTTTAGAATTACTGTTTTGACCTCGTAACTTTATTCCGATGCTTAATTTATGAAGGGGAAACTTCGGGACTTCACCAAAATACGAATCTAAGACCGAAAGCGGGTATATATAGTGGTTTTTACAACCAAATTGGGGTTCACTTATCATTGTATTAGACTAAAAACAGTAGATTAGCTTAATTTGAGTTTTGTTCATCGTTCTTTATTTATTTTCTGGATTATTCAGCGAGATTATATTCTGGGAATCGAGCGATAGAGGTACAATGATTTTCGAGAGATCATTAATTATTGTAACCTTTAGCACTATGAATTCCTTCTTATTTATTGGTGAATTTTCCTTAGTTATGAGTAGCTAAACCATTAATTGGAGATTATTTACTGAATTGGCTTTATGAATTATTGTTCAATTGTATGTTAATTGCTTTTTTTAATGCTTAGTTTAATATGACCACTTAGACTATTACCTTGTGTTTTGATTTTGATTCGAGAGAGCTAAATTGAGATAGACCATAGCAATTAACAACGTAGAATTAATTACGCGAGAGTGAATTAATGAATACGTGTTCTTAGGGTTTGCTTAATAAACGCCATTCGATTAGTTAATTAGGTTGATTATTACACGGGAGTGAGTGATTTGCCTATTAGTTGATGTGTGTGCGTTTTTGCCTGTAGCGACTTGAGAGAGCGATATAGGTGGTTTCGACTAGCCTGAACTGCAGTTAAAACAACTAAATCCATAACCAATATGTTGAATAATATAAGTATAGTTAATAATCCCTGATTTCCTTCTCATATAGTTTATTCTTAGTTTAATTTCAGCCTTATTTAATTTCAGTTTTAATTGCTTATTTCAGATTAATTCAAAATATCTTTTTGACTATCCAAATCGAGTCTTCTAACTGGGTATATTCAGTAGCTTTCTCTATGGGTACGATATCCGGATTTTACAGTCTATATTACGAGTTGACACTTTACGCTAGCAATATTTTACCAACAAGTTTTTGCCGCCGTTGCCGGGGACAACATATTTTTAACATCTAAGTTAGGATAGCTTGACTTATTTTTGTTTTTATTTTTCTTGTTTTACGCGTGGTATTTTGTTGTTTGTGTTGTTTCATAGTGTATGCATAATACACGACGCAAAGGACTACTGCTAGAACCCTTTCAACAAGATCTCACAACCTTCAAGCGCAGTGTGCGAAAGTCATCTCAGTCAGCTCCAAGTCATCTCAATATGGCTGAGGAAGATGGTGTTCCACCTGGGTTCAACAATGTGGTGGATTACAGAGTAATTCCCCAAGATTATAATCTGCCGGATGACAATCGGCAGAGACAACCAACTCTGATGGAGTTCTTTCAACCGAATGTGGGCAACACTACTCATGGTTACTTTGCACATCCCGTGCAGGCAAACCACTATGAGATCAAGACAAGTGTCATTCATCTCATAGAAGCGCACTGTCAGTTCTATGGGCAACCTAGTGAAGATCTGAACCAGCATATCTCAAATTTCCTAGAGGTGTGCAGTACGTTCAAGCTCAGCAACATGACAGAAGATAAAGTTTGGTTGCGCTTATTCCCGTTTTCTCTGAGGGATAAAGCAAAGGGTTGGTGTCGTGCTTTACCGCGAGTTGGCATCAATACATGGTCAGACTTGGAAAAAGCATTCCTAAAAAAATACTTTCCCATGGTAAAGACTGCAAAGTTGACTAGAGAGATCATGCTCTATCAGCAACTCAATGGGGAATCAGTATATGATGCTTGGGAGCGATTCAAGGAGATGCAAAGGAAGGTCCCGCATCACCATATCACTCGAAAGAACCTGATCCAGACATTCTACAATGGGTCGACTGATGGGACCAGGAGTACCATTAATGCAGCTGCTAATTTTCAGCATCCTAATTTTTCATTTTCGGGAAATGACATTTTTCGTACTTTAGACTTCGTTTGTAATTTTTCTTAGCCGGATTTCTCGAAGTCTTTTGCCATCCATGGCTTTGTGGATGTGTTAATATATTGATCATTTATCAAAAAAAAGAAAAATTAATTAGATTCACAACCATATTAATTAAAAGGTCATAAAAATAATGTATTATTAACTAAAGAGAAACGAAATAAAATCCTCAAAAACATAAATTCATTAAACACTTGATCATCATTTTCAAAATAATAATGCTAGAGAATTTCCAAATGAAGGCTTCAGCATAGTACACATCACAATCAAAATAAGACGTACATTTTAAAAACCTAAACTAATTAAGGATAATCAAGCGTAGCAATATGGTTATGAGCAACAGTTCCTATCCACAATTTTCCTTGTTCCTCTCTCACTTCACTTACTAACTTCATTACTACTCCCTTTGGATCCTCAAGAACTTCTAAGATTTTTCCATTCTCGTCGAATAACGATACGGCTGTGTACATCTTCATCCCCATCAATCTGGCTAAGATGCTCATTCGGATCGGTAATCTGAAGTAGATGCTTTTAATCCATGGGTTTTGTGTAAGGATTTCTTGTGCTGGAGTTCTGCAACAATCTATGGCTACCCAGTATTGTCCTTTTTCGTTTATTCTTACATTGTCTGGAAAACCTGGTAGGTTTGCAAGTAGCTCCACTTTTCCTATTTTGGGTCCTTCTAGCCAGAATTTCATTAATCTGTTACATGGTCAGCAAATAATTATGTGGTTAGTCTAAAACTTCAATAGAAAACAGGACAACTTAAGCCTGTTTATATTGTGATTTGGGGTAAAAATTCTGATATTAAACTCCCTTTGCAAAAATATGTTTGAATTTAAGAAATGGCTTTTCGTTGAAGAGAAATTGAAACTCATTTGCAAAAAGATAAATTTGTTAAAATTTATTAATCAAACTGAATTTAATAAAATGTTATGTTAAATACTCTTATATATTAACTAGAAAGAAAGACTTTTTTTTTTAATTACAAAAGTTAAAACTATATTTCTTAGGCATTTAAAACTAAACTTTAACTGTTTTTCAATTTGTTTATTCTGATAACTACAAATCCTCCGGTTGAAATAAAAATAGTTTGTCATTAAAATACAAATAAAAAGTTAAAAATTTAATCACCAAACAAAATAATTAAAAAAATCCATCATTACTCACAAAATTAATTTCCCTTATGATTCAAGTAAAAATTTGGCAATAATCCTTTGGTATGAGTCATAGATTTAGTTACCTGCAATTGGTGGTCTCGGTGAAGACGAGGAAATTTTGGTTCTTAGATAATTGAACTCCATTTGGAAATGCTAGGCCATCAAGTACTACATGTGTACTTCTCGTCGGAGGGTCATATCTTAGGAGCCTTCCGGTGGATTCTCCTTCCAGCAATATGAAGAAATGGTTCCTGCCGATCAATGTCTGTCAGACCACCCGTATTGATGTCGGAATATTTTTCTTTAAAAAGAAATAGGTAGACTGATCGTAAATTCAGGGCTAATAAAAAATTCACTAGACTCTCAGAAGGTCAGAAATGGACTAGAGACTAAGTTCGGACTGAAACAAAATTCTGATTCCGCATGTCAATAGGAGATTTCAACCCAATTCCATCATATCTCATAACTATATAGTAAATTAAACTCACTTAAATAATAAGTTCGCTTAAGTAATAGTTTAGAAATTTTGAAAATGAATAATTTTTTTAAATATAGAAAAATTTAAAAACAAAAATGAAATGAAATGAAGAGTATAGTAGTTAAAGGGGAAAGAAGTGACCCACACTCTGTCATATCTCTGGCTAGTGTCTGTAAAAAAGATGGAGCCATTGTGGTGAATGTCGAGATCATTGGCGAAGAGTATCGGGTGGCCATCAACGTGAGTGGCCAAAGGAGTCGCGAGTCCGCCTTCCGGTCCGACGACAAGAAGGCCGTAGTAAGAATCAGCTATGTACAAGTTTCCGGTGTTTTTGTCGAACCTTAAGCCAAGAGGACGACCGCACAGTTTCTCATGCTTCCATTGTTTAGCTGTTGATGAGTCTACTCCTCTTGAACATATCTTCTCTGACCTTTCAAAATCAACTTCAAATTATAAGTGAATGTACGTTTCAAGGATTGTGAATTGTACGTATAAATCTTTGTTTTAGTTTGTTTTCTCGTTGATATTGAAACTAATTTCGGAAACATTGATTTTTTTTTTATAAAAAAAAGATTCACATTAGGAATATTCGTGGTGTTTGTCACATATTTCAGTTTGGTTCCTAAATTATTAATATTTATTCTTTTATTTCAGTAAAAATGTTTCAATCTTTTTTAGCCAAATTATGTAAAATAAAAACCGATAAATCATATTTTTAAAATTAATTACTATTATCCCCGTAATTTATGCCCGAAATATTGTTTTCATAAATTTTTAAATATCATTATTCCTCCCTCACATATTAATTTTTTTAACAAAAGTTTGTCATTATAAGAGGATTTCAGTTGTATAAAAAACAAAAACAAATGAAAACATAGTTGTTTTATAAAACTGAGCTAGAAATTTAAACTCATATGATGATAGTAATTAATCCTCCTATTTTTAGATATACTGTCGGATTATCTATCATGCGTAGTGTTGTGCATTCGATTACAACCTAATTTTGTAAAATCAAATCGAACCAAATTTTGAAAGATATATAAATTTTGAAATCAAACTGAACCGGTCAATTCCATTTTTTTTGGTACAATTTGAACTTTGAATTTGTATTAACATGTAGCTGAATTTTTTTATGTCCAAAATCAAACCGGATGAAAAACATAAATTTTATACAGCTGATCAAACCAAACTAAACTGGAATTTCCCGTATATTGTATTCGATTTTTGCACACCGCACTAGCTATGCTAGAGGCCACTATAACAATAAAAC
Organism: Mercurialis annua; assembly: GCF_937616625.2. Classification (NCBI taxonomy): domain Eukaryota; kingdom Viridiplantae; phylum Streptophyta; class Magnoliopsida; order Malpighiales; family Euphorbiaceae; genus Mercurialis; species Mercurialis annua. The sequence continues at coordinate 46,015,244 of NC_065570.1, read as the reverse complement.
AACGTATTCATAAAAAAAAAACAATAAAACAACGTACATGACAATATGTTCTATAAATTTATTTCAGCCGGTTAGTCACATTATTTGGTAGAAAAATATTAACCTGATTTTGTATAAAAATCAAAATTAAAAATTTTAGATGCCAATTTAAAACAAACTATTCATCAAAAGAATAAAAACAATGTAAGAGTTTAAGTACAACCCAAGCATTGATTAAACCTCTTACATTTGCAATAGTAATGATGGCAAATGAATTTTGGGTTGTATTCGATAATATAAGTTAATAGAACTCACCAGTTTGTACTAACAATAGCAAAAGTTTCCCAACCAACACTCTCACCCATCCATCTAACAATACGCCCATCAGCCAGTCCAGTGTACGGACCCCGTCCCAAGCCATCAAACTCCAAAGACTCCGGTCCAAAAACCTCATCAACAAACTCCAGCTTCCCATTTCCTAATCTCCCTTCCTTGTCCTTCGGCCAGCTCTCCATCACTTCCTTATACGGCGCAATCTCATGCTTCACCGGCTTGAACTCGTGGCGTCCCAACGGTCCCATTTTAAAGGGATCCATTACAACAAACCCTAATGCTAGTGTAAGGAAGAAGAAGAGAGGATGCTGAAGAAACACTCCATGTCTGTGTAATAAGCTTTTCTTCTCCATTCAAAGAAATCTTTGGTTGAGCAGAATGAAAATATTTGGGATGCAGTATTTAAGTTTAGTTGGGATTTTGATATATGATGATGGGAAGTAGAATGAATGTATTATGTGTGTGATGGTTTTTTGTGGTTTGAAGTAGGTTCTTTTTTGTTGTCCATGTTTTTCGCATTCTAATTCTCTTCTATTATTACAAGGTCAATTTGGTTCCTGAATTTGTGTTTTAGGGTTAAATAATTTGGTTTCAATTATTTTTTTCAATTAAGGACAATAAATTTTTATTTTTAAGCCAATCAAGGATATTACTCTCTATTTTTGGGTCAATCAAAGATAAAATTGGGTCATGTGATCCTTAACTTGTTCATATTGTATAGAATTGTCTTTAATTAACTTAAAAATAGAATAAATTGTTTTAATAGATTTAAATAAAGGTTATAAAAATTTCACCAACTTTACACATTTTTTCAATTTAATCAAATATTTTAAAATTTATCATAAAAATACAATAATTTTTATTATTTTTTTCTCTATATTCATACGCGGTGTTGAGGTTGCACTCATTTATTAGTGTAATTTGCTAGTGGGACTCATTTTTTTGGTTGTTACCTTAGCAAATTATAATTCAGTGTACGTATTTGAAAAAACCAAGTTGATGTATTTTGTAACTCTTTTTAAAAGGCGTGATTAAATTGAGCAATCATATAAAGTTAATAAATTTTTATAATAACTCTTTATATGTTGGCTTAATAGTAAAACAATCTAAACCTTTACGACTAGTTACAATTTAAATAAAACCTTTGAATTTTTGTAATAATAGTCAAATTGCATTTTTTTATTGCTATAATAGACAAATCGGTGGCCAAACTTGTTATAAATTAAGATATTATAGACTATTATTATTTTTTATATATAATAATACACTAAAAGTCACAAGAAATGGCAAAAAAATTCAAAAATTTCACATAAAAATGCAATTTAGCTATTATTGTAAAATCAAAATTTGGCTATTATTTCAAAAATTAAAAAGTTTATTTTAAATTACAACAGTCATAAAACTTTAGGTTTTTTTTTTTGCCATTAAATCTTATATATTCAATTCTTAGCTTGTGTTTTCAGGACCGAGTTGCTAGCCGAACCGTTATAACTACCGGTTTGCAAGTCTCAACCTATTAAAACATAAAGATATGATCCAAAAAAATTAAACCCCATTACTACTTTTAGGAAAGATACGAACCCAACTAACATTTGAGTTGGCCAGTCTTGATTTTATTCTTAAAATGCTGTTCTTAATTAAAGGGTTGGATTTAAAGTTTAATATAGTGGATACATTTTGATTTTTAATAGTTACGTTAAAAATAATCGGCCAAATGATAGTAAAATATCAAATCTTTCATGAATGTTTTATAAAAGTCAAAAACTTTCAATTTTATTCAATTTATCCTGAAACGCATTATTTCATTTCAATTTTGTCTAATTACACAATTTTGTTTATGTGGCGCTGATGTGTGGCATGCCACATCAGCGTCACGTAGGTGTCACATGAATAAAATTACATATTTGGACAAATTTGAAATGAAATTATGCGTTTCGGGATAAATTAAACAAAATTGAAAAATCTGAATTTTTATAAAATTTTCATAAAAAGTTTAACTTTTTTTAATCATTTGCCAAAGTAATTAGATACATATCAATTATTGGACATTTGATATGTTCATTTATATCAAGAAATAATTGTACTTCTATTGTCGTGATTTCTAATTGTTTGTATTCCTATTTGATGTTGCATGTATAGACATTTTCACTCACTAAATCCTTTGAACAACCTCTTTTTTTCGATATGAAATTCGTTTTGAATGGTAAAATAATTACTAGAATTATTTCTTGATTTAAATGCAGTCGTTCTTCATATTTGTGACAAGTTCAACACTTTTTCATGTGTAGTGTTGTTTACTCTTACCCGGTCTAATTTAGTTTATAATTTCTTTTATTTATAGAAAAATATAAATGAGAGTTTATTTAATTTAAATAATTATTGATTTTATTAGTCTTTAAACATGTATTTTTGAAATAATCATTGATAAAATATAAAATTTAAATTTAAAACATGATTTTCAAATAAGATTAATTTAATCGAAACTCCATTTAAGAACATTTTGTCCAATGCCACATTGTATTCTATAAATGTAGCTCGTAGCCAGTTTTCATTACTGTTGTACAGGTGATTTAGAATGGCAGCGATCATGTCGTCTAAGTCATTAATAGGCTCGCTTGTTCTATATGTATTCCAACTTGTAATGCTAGTTAGGAGTGTCTATATCTGCTAATAACTTCATAGTCTTTATATACAAAAATTCTCAATTATCTTCATGTAATCACCAACATGCTCTTGTATTTTCTTGTCATTACTTAGTTATACACAATACATGTTTTAGATTTGTTTGTTATTCATATTTAGTTTACTCCAATATATCATATAGTAAAAATAACATATCATCATGATTAAAGGTATCCAACATAAAATAAAGTTTGCATTTATAGCTTATGCGAACGTATTTAGTATGAGTTACAATACAAAAATTATGATTTCGCTTTGTTGTAATCTAATATCATTACAAATTACAAATTACAAATTACAAATTACAAATAAAAATGTATTTTATAACTCCAATCATGCTCTTCTCATTTAAATCATCACCACTTAGATTCAATATGAAGTCCTAAATTACCAAGAAACAATGACCCATACCCACTTGATTGCTACTCAATTAACACAAAAAATTAAAAGCAAAATAATTTATCTATCGATAACTATGTACGTATATCCCATTTTTCATGCGTATTATATATTTTTTCAAGTGTTTCCAAATTTACCGATGACTTGTCATGATATTGCATATGCTAAGCTGGATAAATTTTATATACGTAAATATTCCACGTCAAATTACAAAGTTTATCCATAAAAGCAAGACAAACTTTGCTGGAAAGGGCATAAAGATGGCAAATACTCAGTGAATAATGCTTGGAGAAGCATGGTTTCTGAGCAGAGCTGTCTCCCTTGCCACCCTATTATTTCGTATCCTGATTTAATCAATTCTCAAGCACTCTTTCATTACTTGGCTGGCCATGATGGATAGTCTGAATACTAAAGAGAAATCTTTTAAGTGGGGAGTAGTTCAGTTTAGTACTTGTTATTTGTGTAACCTGCAAATAGAGAATTTGGAGCATTTAATCTTTGATTTTGTTGTACTGGGCCGTTTTTAAGCAATAAAGTTGCTACTTTTGGCGATTGAACAAAAAACGAAATAATCCTTTTGAATAATGAAAATAAAAATTTGCATAAAAATAATCATTCATGTAATCGAAGTAAATCACTAACTATAAAATAAATCTGAAAAATAGATTTGAAATACGAGTTAGATTATTTATCACAAAATATAAAGTTGCCGGATTAGATTGTCACATATTGTTTAAATGATACATTTATCATTTCAATCAAAAATATGAATGCACAAAATACTTTTGCTTATGAATTAACACAAACTCTTAAGAGTTAAGCGCATATATTTATATCCTATTAAGTTAATTTTATAACATTTTTCTGTATTTTGACAATTGCTTGCAAATATTCGATTTTAATTCCTTAGGCAAGCCTGATTCCAATTCATAAGGCTAAGAATTTCTCCATGGCCTAACTTTTCGAGAAAATTATACCATATAACCCAAAAATTCAAAAGTTTATGTTAGTGACCCAACTTTTTATTTTTTGCAGAAATCTCTCAATTTTTAAAATCTATTTCTACAGTATACCTCAATATAATTGTTGTCCTAATTTACCCCTCACTTGTGAGTTAGAAATGGCTGTCATGTGTGTCCACAGGTGCTGCTTACCTGGGTCTCGTCAACCAAAACTCAAGGGACTATGTTCTAGTTTACGGTTACCGACCGACGGTGGCCAATGGTATCAACGACGGAATAAATGGCGGCGCTGGTCAGAATATCAAATCGGAGAGAGAGATCTATTTCAATGATAGAGGTTCTCACTGTATAAATTATTCCAATCTCTACTTCTTCTTTCTTTATTAATCCCATCGTTCTTTACTTCTAATCGGCCATAGGTACTACGGTTTCCTAATTACAGCTTCTTGAGCATCGAATTCAATTTCAAATGATTGTGGTGGGTGTCATTTGAGGTGGCGTCTTAAGTTAGATTAACGTCAAATTTTGAGGTTATGAAATTCCGGCGAGAAGATGGCAGCGGTGGTGATGAGAGGATGGACGGGAGTAGGTATGACAGTAGAAACCAACACTCTCGTTGAAAATTATACGATCGATGGTGACTAGTAAGATGGCGATATTTTAATTAGAGTTTGAAGAGTAAGATAGGAAAGAAGTGGAGTTCATATTGGGTTAGAGTTCAAGTGCTTTGTGGTGGTGGTTCATCAGTGAAAATAGCCATTTTTGGTTGTGGTGGTTGTTTGTTCTCTTTAATTAAACTGAATGTTATTGTAGTAATTGATGATAATACAATTCTAATTGTGCTATTTGTTTTATATTAATTTTGTGTTATAGTTATAGATTTAGCCAAAGTTAAAGTCTACAGTTTAGAGCCAAATTTGTTCTTAGTATTGGAAGAGTACACAGATTTTTATGTTTATCAAAGGGTTATAAACATCTGAAAATTTAGACTTTATGTTGTTCTATAAATATGAAATGAATGGAATCATGTTTTACATGATAGATATGCAGAGAAATTGTTATTTTCAAAACTCCTTTAGAATTTTAATTGACATAAACTGAACTACCTTAATTCAGTTTTTAACAAAATTTATCTTATTTCTCTTTACAATCTTAACTGACATTTTATATGGAGAGAATTTTGAGATTTAGCGTAATAGAATATTTTTTTAAGTGAAATGTATTTGACACTCTATAAAACTGAAAATCAACCTGATGTGAACCTATATAAGCTGAATTATCTTAACTCGTTTTTAATAAAATTTGTCTTACTGCCCTTTACAATCTTAACTGACATTATATGTAGAGAGAATTTTGAGATTTGGTGATATACAAATTACATATTTCTTTTAACTGAAATGTATTTAACAATCTATAAAACCAAAAATCAACCTAATGTGAACCTGATGTGAACCTATATAAATATGAAATGAATGGAATCGTGTTTTACACAATAAATATCCAGAGGAATTGTTAATTTTCAAAACTCCTTTAGAATCTTAATTGACATAAACTGAACTAACTAAAATCAGTTTTTAATAAATTTTATCTTACTACTCTTTACAATCTTAACTGAATTTTATATAGAGAGAATTTTGAGATTTAGTTTAATATACAAATTGGATATCTATTAGCTAAAATGTATTTGGCAGTCTATAAAACCTAAATCAACCTGATGTGAACCGAATATGAACTTATACTAACTGAACTACTTTAATTCAATTTTTAATAAATTTTATCTTGCTACTCTTTACGATCTCAAATACATTTTATATAAAGAGATATTTTAGATTTAATATAATATACAAATTGAATATCTCTTTTAAGTGAAATACATTCGATAGTTTATAAAACTGTAAATCAACCTGATATGAACCTTATATAAACCTATATCAACTGAACTATCTTAATTTAATTTTTAATAAAAATTCTCTTACTGCTCTTTACAATCTTATATACGTTTTATATAGAGAGAATTTTTGAAATTTAGTGTAATTTACAAATTGAATATCGCTTTTAAGTGAAATGCATTCGACAATCTATAAAACCGTAGATCAACCTGATGTGAACTTGTATCAACTGAACTACCTTAATTCAATTTTTAATAAAATTTGTCTTGCTGCTCATAACAATTTTAACTGACATTTTATATCGAGAGAATTTTGAGATTTAGTTTAATATACAAATGGAATATCTCTTTTTAAATGAAATGTATTTGACATTCTATAAAACTGAAAATCGACTTGATGTGAACCTGATGTGAACTTATATCAATTGAACTACATTAAATCAGTTTTTAATAAAATTTATCTTACTGCTCTTTATAATCAAAATTTATCTTTCAGAATTGGTCGGTTCTAGATCAAATGCTCAGCAAACGCCAAAATAAACGCACCACAAAAAAACCCTTTATAATACTCATTTTAATTGTCCAATTTACTACAATTAAATTGATTATGAGACAATCATTTGGCAAAAGAAAAATGAGAAAATCAATAAAAATTATAGAAATCTGCAATATCATATGATATTTTCTATAGCTGGAATTATTTCTTTAAGCTTTCTTTTCATATATCTGTAGAAAAACTCACACTATAGAATATAGATAACAAAAATGCAATAAACTAGTAAAATTTTAGCCAATAAGTATAACAATTGAACTGTTATTAGTCGTATACACATTTCAACAAACACATAACATGCAATTTAAGATTCAATAAACCCAGCCATTGATTTGTTGTTGTTTTTTTTATCTTTTAAACCAACCAAATGCACATAGCCTAAAAAGATAAATCCTAGATCTAGAGATGTAAATCGGGAACTCTAATTTTTCACAATCTGCAGCTTCAAATTTTATCTTCAATCCCTACTATCAATGATTCGAACTCAGCTTCGGACTACAGTATGGCAGTAGGATTAGCCATTACAACAAAATAGAGCAATACAATGGAAGAATTACATCATCGGTGAAAGAAGCAAACAGATCAGACAAATGGTGATTTTTTTCCATTTGAATGACTAGTATATAAAGAGCAAATTGCATATATAAATTGAAGTTGTATTTCCGATTCTCTTTATCTCTCTCCGGCCATGGATCTTTATCTCTCCAGCGGTAGGTGACCACCGCGCCGCCGGTCCGACCACCGTGGTCCGACTATTATAATAGCGCTGGAGTTATCTTCAGTTTTTCTTCTATGTTTTAATTAAAAAGAAGCATAAATATTCTCTTTGTTTTACACGGTTTCATGCCGGGGGTTATAATTGTCCTATTTGTTCTATCTTTTAGTTTGTTTTGGGTTACGAGGGAATTGTGCAAACTTTTCTATTTTATTGAGAGATTACTGTAAAAACCAAAAAACTGAGGTAAAAACATTAGATAAGACCACTTTTGGGGGATTTGTGTAGATTGCCCTAACTTTTCCTAGTGTGTCTTCTTCATTAAAAATTTGGAAAAGGTTAGAACTACAATTGGAAATGCCTTTCTAATATCTTCCTTCATTCTTTTTCACTCTTTAACTCTATAAAATTAAATAACTCGCATTAATTCTCTTTAACAATAAATAAACAAATATTTATGGCCAAACCCATTATAAAATCCTTGTACTATTACTTTTTATTTCACTCGGTCCTTGATAAAGTTTTTACATTTAAGTCTCTTTTTGGGTAAAATTAAGTATTCAATCATTATTTTGACCTTTGAGTAATAAGCTATAAATAAAGGGTTCAAAATGAATGTTTGTGCTATTACATGTCATACACTGTACACATGGCAGAATACGATTTGCTAAAGAAGAATAAAAAACCGTTACTCTTAACGAACTTGGCTGCAGGGAATCTTGAAACCGCATTTTATATAACCTCTTTAAGTTACAAACTCAGAGTAGTAGTCTTGTAAATTTCAGTTTACTCCTAAAGCAAAATCAAGAAACCACTACGAACTCTCTCAATTTCCTTTCTTTAATTTTTTTCTTTGCAAGCAAACAGAATTAAAATGTATACTGATAACAAGCCATTAATGTCTGTTGAGACACCCAAATTCAAGAAATGGTTAGCGAAGGAATTTCAATCTGAAGTAAGTGATCCTATAAACTTTCTGATCTATTTTCTAGGAAAAGAAAATGTAGTTTGAAATCTTAATTATACGTTGGTTACATGTATTGATGGGTTATTGTTTTAGTTAAGAAATCTTTACTAATTATTTGATCCATACAAGAAAATCTTGAAGTTTATTTGATCATCTTCCTGTTTGGATACCCTAGAAAAACTGGCATAAAATATTTTACTCGAATTGATCTGAATAATCTTGAAGTTTCGTTAGGTTTTTGTATCTTGAAAGAAAAAGTCATATGCATGTAGATTTCTGTTTGGTTGGTAGGAAAACAGAGAAAAAGGATTAATGTATTTTCTTTCATCATCAAAACAATCAAGAATTCAGTTCTACTGTCGACATTTAGTGTTTAGTAATTTATTGATTCGTTATTATTTCAGTTAAGAAATCTCTATTAATTTAATTGATCATCTTCTTAATCTGAAATTAAACGATCTGAGGTCTGTTTATTATATATAAAATCTTGAAAGGTCTTCTGTTAATTAGATAAAGAATCTTGAATGATAAACTCATCTGCATGTAAATTTCTGTTTGGTTGGTAGGAAAACGAGAAAAACAATCAAGAATTCAGAATGTAGTTATAATTTTGTTGATTTCTTGCGTTTATTTTTGTTCAGAAATCATTCATAGAGAAACTTGTTGATGAGAAACTTCCTTCCAATATTGGTGATGTGGAGGACGGTGAGTGGAATAATGGCGTAAAAGCCGACGAAGGAGCTGGTGGTAGCATCATCAGATCTGCTATAGCTGCCGGAGTTCCCATTCTTCCCGCTGTGGAAATGATTGTTATAGCAGATTTGAATCAAGGAGTGCATGGAGGAGAAGAAGAAGAAGCAGCAGCAGACGAACAAGGAGCGGATGGGGGAGAAGAAGAAGAAGAAGAAGCAGCAGATGAGCAAGGTTATAATGGTGATGATGACGGTGAGGATGAGGAGGACGGTGATGGGGACGGGGACGGTGACGGTAACGCTGCCGTTAATGGTTACTGTTGTGGTACTGATTTTTACTATGCGTTACCGGTGATGGCTGTGGCAGCAATATTAACAGTGGTCTTTGCGACATTCATGATTAAATACGGAATGCAGCACAGGAAAGATGATAATTGAGATGGTGAATTAATGCTAATTCGGCGACGTTTTTGGAAGAAGAATATGTGGAATTACGGCATAATATTCAATACATTTTGCGGTTGTTAGTTGCTATTTTCAAATCCCTGTAACAAAATTAGAATTTCTAAGAACATGCAGAGTGTTTTTTCTCTAAGCGTGCCAACGTAATTAGCAATTCTATTCGTTGTAATATAGTGAAACTTTTGAGGCTTCTCGGAATTCAAGCTACGGAGCCAAGACATTGCATTTTGTGAAAATGTTTTTCACATATCATTAAAAATTTAATTCTTAAAATCGTTTTAAATATTGTTTTTAGAGATAGTTGTAAACTGTATTTTTAAAAGCCCTTTACAACTCTGTTAGAAATTATTTTAGAAACTATTTAAAAATTGTTTTGGAAAGTGTGTTTAAAAACCGATTGCCTAATGCTCTTAAACCTCTTATATTAATATCTTATGAAGTTAATTTTATCACATTAGTGAATATTGACATTTCTTGCAAATGTTTATTTTAATTTTATCACATTTGTGCATTTTTGACATTTTCTTGCAAATACTTATTTTAATTCTATCTCTTTTGTTTCCTTTTACGTCCAAAAAAGGGTAAAATTGACTATTCTATCATTATTTTAGCCTTTGAGCAATAAGCTATAAATACAGGGTTCAAAATGAATGTTTGTGCTAAACCATATCATACACTGTACACATGGCAGAATACAATTTGCTGAATGAGAATCAAAAACCGTTATGCATAACGAATTTGGCTGCAGGAATCTTGAAAATTAAACGACCTTTTATATTACCAACTCAGAGGAGTAGTCTTGTAAATTTCAGTTCACTCCTAAATCAAAATCAAGAAACCCACTTCAAACGCTCTCATTATCTTTACTTTGCACGCAAATAGAATTGAAATGAATACTGATAACCAGCAATTCATGTATCTTGAGACACTCAAAGTGAAGAAATGGCTAGCAAAGGAGTTTCCGCGTGATGTTAAAGGAAGTGATTCTTTAAACTTTCTGTTTGATTTTCTAGGAAAAGAAAATGTAGTTTGTAATCTTATTATGCTTTAGTTGAGAAATCTTTATTAATTTAATGGATCATCTCTTAATTAGTTTGGATTGACTAGAAATCAGAGATAAAAGAATTATTTACTCGAAAGAATCTGAACAATCTTGATGGTTTTGTTTATTAGATAAAGAATCTTGGTGAGTTGATTGTTTGCAAAATAATCTTGACGAATTTTAGTGTTTTGTATCTTGAATATAAAGTCATATGCATGTAGATTTCTGTTTGGTTGGTAAGAAAAGAAAGAAAAAGATTAATGTAGTTTATTTCATCATTTGTTGAGCAACTAGAAAATGCACTAGAAATTGGCTAAAGAAGTTTCAAGATTTAGGGTTCTTGACAAGGAACTACCATTCTGATGTTTGGTTTAATTTGTTCAGAAATCAACCGTAAAAGAACTTGTTGACAAGAAACTACCATTAAAACTTGGTGATGGGGACGGTGACTGGAATAATTGTGTGAAAGCCGATCCAGGAGCTGGTGGCGTTGCCAGAGATGCTACTAGTATCGGAGATGCTGTTCGTGCCGGTCTGGGCGAGGAAATGGATGATATAGAAGAATGGAGTGAAGAAGAGGATGCAGTAGAAGAAGCAGCAGAAACACAAGGTAATAATGGTGATGATGATGATGATGATGATGGTGATGGTAACGATAAGGATAGCGATAACGATGATTTGGATGCACCATTAGCGGTGATTGTTGTGGTAGTGACATTCATGATGGTGCTGCTGCTATTCATAGTGATACGCGTAATATTCCAGTCTAGCAAAGATGATAATTGAGTTTAGCAGAGATCGCAAATGCTATTTGGGAAGAAGATTATGTGGAATTAAGGCATAGTATTCAAGAGATTTACATTTATCAAATTTGTTCATGAAAACTTCAAATCCACAAGCATTTCTTCTCTTGTTTTCTAACAATTTTCTTTAGTTTATAACAAGCTGATGCTCATCAGATAGCTTGTGCATTCCTACATAAATGGAAAAGGCAAAACACATATTAATTTGGGTTTCTCCCTATCATATATTTTTTTTAGGCCAAATAATTAAAAAAGACCAAACTTTTTAAGAAATTTTTATAAAAATTCAAATTTTTTAATTTTATCCAATTTGTCTTGAAACACATGATTTCATTTCAATTTTGTCCAATTACACATTTTTTCTTATGTGGCTCTGAAGTGTAACATGCCACATCAACGCCACATAGGCGTCACATGAGTAACGAAATCATGTATTTTAAGACAAATTAGTTAAAATTAAAAAGTTTGGTCATTTGACCTTTTCTTTAATTAGATCCTTCCATATCTATCTCGGTAATATCATTCATTTTTTTATATTACTTTTTTGAAGTTAGATTTTTGTATTTTAATTTATTGTTGTTGAGAGTAAATTTTTTAATCTGTTTTTTTTTCTTTTTCAGTTTGATATTTTTATGTGACAAAAAGATCTAATATCTTTAGAATCTAAAGTGTATTATTCCAAATGGAAAGATCCAATTCAAAAATTGTAATAATAGGGGAATCCGAATTTATATGTTTTACCAATAGGAAGAGAAAGGAACCACGCAATACGGAGTCATTTAATCTAACTAGTTTCGCATTACGTGGCTCGTAACGTAACTTCTCAATAAATATATTAATAAATTTATTATAATTATATCAAATTTTTATTTATAATTAATATTAAATTAGTTAAGAATTCTTGTAAAAGTAAATATAATAACCATAATTAAATAATTAACTTAATTTTATTAATAATATTTTTAAAAATAATAAGATATAAATTTAAATAATAATATATTGATCAAATACAATATTTTAATTTTGTAGTTCAATCAAACTAAAAAATAGGTATTCCTACTAATTTGCAGACAATTTAGTTATTTTTTACATACTAAAGATTTAATTAGAGATAATTTAGCTACCTATTCTAATTAGGACTTTAATTACAATAGTGATTAATTAAATAACTAATTAATTAATGACTATAAAACCTTTATTTAGTAGTAAACTGAAAAGGATTATTTAGTAAATTTGTCTGTCCCCCCCCATCCGTGCTTTTATATATAGTATAGATTTATACTTTTTTGACCAACTAATTTCAAAAACTCTTCATTTTTGGGTCAAATAATCCCATAATTGTATTTTTAAAACATGTAAAATACAAATCGGAGGTGAGCAATGCAAAAAAGTACTTAGATACTTCCCTAATTATTACGATATAATTATCCTAAATTTATTTTTTTAAAGAAAAATATAAATTATGAGGTTATTTGACCCAAAAATGAAAAAATTTGGAGTTAGTTGTTTAAATAAAATATAAATTAAATTAAATGATTCCGTATCACAAATTCAGAAGGCGCGTTAACCTTTGTTCGATGGAAAAGTAATGATATATATATATGTAAGATTTTGTTTATGGTCTTCAAAAACACCATTTCTCTATTTTAACCACTATTTGATTAATTTTTTTTTATTTTTAATTTTTTAAAATTTGAGCACTATTTTAGTTTGGTAAGTCATTCAGGATTTTTGATAAATTTAAAATTTTAATATAAATTCTAAATCTTAAGTCCAATTGAGAGGTAATTTTGTTGAAAAAAATAATTTTAGAATTGTCACTCTATTTTAGCAATTTCGATATTCTCTGAATAAATTAAATTTGTCCGTCCATTTTTGTTGTCCATTTTTCTTGCAATGGTACGTAGTTCAATTATTTTAGAGTAATTACCCATTAAAACATAAACTTCTGCCATGTTAAAATGTAAGGGTTAGTTTCAATAAAATACCGAACCTTTACGAATTTTATCAGTTATAACCAAACCTTTAAAAATCGTCTAATTTAGATAATTTTGGGTTATTTGAAATCTTATCTAGCCATTTATGAATAAAATCGAAAAATATGCTATTCGTGGATGCGCTAAATTAGCTAATTTTGATTGGTTTCACTAGATTAGGTTTCAAATATCTCATATCATTTTAAAATCGGTTAGTTTTGCTCATTCACGAATGACGAATTTTTCAATTTTGTTCACGAACGGCTAGAAAAGGTCTTAAATATCTTAAATTGGCGAAAATAGACGATTTTTAAAGATTTTGTAATAACTAACAAAATCCGTAAAGGTTTGGTATTTTATTGTGATTAACCTTTTATGTAATATTTGTATTGTTGAGTACTAAGCCATGCGAAAAAACTAAAACCACATAGAATTAACACCCAACCTAAAATTTGAATTAAAATACGTTTGTTTATGGTTTTTCATATCCTCCAACCTAAGAAATGCAAGAGAATCATCCAAAACTTACACTATATCTTGTCATGAATAAAAAAACTCCATTTATCATTGACAAACTTTAAACAAACAATTATGAATTTCTACATAACCAAACTCTAAATATTACTTGCAAGATGACAATGAATAATGATATGATCACATATATCTTCACAACTACATATGACATAGTTAGTCTTATACTAATGTATAAATCTTCCATCAAGCTAAAAGTGATAGAGAAGCAATAACATCATTTAAAGCAACCGATAAGAAAATTCTAACTCGAGGAGGTAAGAGACGCAAACAACACTATAAGGTATATGATCAGTGACGAGCCAGCCCCAAAACTAAAGTAGAGCAAAAATTGAGATCGTCTCTTTGAAAATTTTAATTTTAATAAAAACAAAATTAATGATGAGTTTTTATCAATTCAGTACGGAAAAATTAGTAATTGTTTTCAAATTTTACAAATTGACTATGGAATTTTTTGTTTCATCTATTTAAAAAATTTGTTTAATTTTAGCTTTTAAATATTTGATGATTTTTTGATATATAATAATTAATAATTATATAAATCAACTTAAATTATCTCCAAATTAAAATTATAATTTTTTTTTTCAAAAACTTATATCTTCAAGCTGAAGTTTGATGAGTGATGAAATCCGATGACCGGCACTGAATTTTCAGATTAACAAAGGAGCATTAGAAAAAATAATTAATTAGAAAAATAATTAAATTGTTAAGTTGCTAATGCACGCGGTGTGTATTTATAGGAATTAAATTACCGTATTCGAAAAGGCTTAGGAAATTAAGAGTATGTTTTTGAATAAAAAGATGCTAGAAATTTTAGAGCTTGAGATTAATTTGAATATGAATTATGCAACTTTAGGAAATTTTAAATTGATTTATATAAGGCCTAATCACTCAAAAGCCCTCCACCTTCAAACTATTTTTCAATTGCACTCTGACGTTGAAAAACTCTCTCAAAACCTTCACACCTTTAAATTTCATTCCAATTGCACATTGACATAGGAAAGTTCTCTCAAAATCCCCCACCTTTAGATATTTTTCCAATTGTACCCTAAATTGAAAAATTTTATGATTTTGATTTTATAAAGTTAGTGGATATAATTTTAGGAAGAATGATTTTTTACGTTATTAATAATATTAGTATTTAATTAGAATATAGTTCAAAAATAAAAGATTATTTTAAATTTGTTTTTATGTGAAAAGAGGTCAATTTAACACTTTAGGGTACAATTGAAAAATAATATAAAGGTGGGAGGGTTCTGAGAGAATTTTCCTACGTCAGGGTGCAATTGCAAAAAGGTTTAAAAGTGGGGGACTTTTGAGTGATTATACCTTTATATAATAATTAGGATTTACTTATACATTTTGCTTTGTTACACACTCTAACCTTAATAAGTTATTTTAGGCTAACCAAAATTGCACATTAACATTCATAGAGATTTTTAGGACTCCGCTTACCACGCCATTCATGGACTAGTCTATCACATTAAAACACATCATTAAAATAATAATAATATCGTAATTTTGTTAAGATTCAATATAAAATAATTTTTTCCGCCAGTCTCACAACTTTCCTTTATCAGATTCAATTGCATGTTAACTTTTCCAAAGATTAAGCTAATTCAGGAATATTAGGTTATTTAAAAAAAAAATTAAATAAGGCAGGGCCCAGGCCCAGTGGCGGATTCAGGACAGTTGTATGGTGGGGTCAATATATATTAACATTTTAATGTTAACTAACCGAAATTAATATAATAATAAAAAATTTATAATATCGTGTATCGAATTAGATAATTGAAAAATTAAAAAATTATTAGATTCAACTGATTGTTTATTTGAAATACCTCAGTACAATTTACTAGATAAAAAATCTATACATAGATTAAATTATAAATTCTTGAATTAAATCTATATAAATAATTGAATAAATAAATCCTTAAAATTTAATAAAAAAATTATTATTAATAGGAAGGAGAAATTTTTACGCTCATAGAAAAATTTGATACTAAAATTTGAATATAAATTTACATATATCATTTGAGAATTCTGCTTTATTAGTAAATTTAATAAACATCTATAAATAAAAAATATATACAATTTAATAAAATTTTCAATTTTATTGATTAAAACTTTAATTGTAAGTTTAAAATTTAAAATATAAAAATGGTAAAATTTTTCCATTTTATTGCTCTGTTTTATTGCTATCAAATTTATGATTTTTAGTTTAGAACAATTGGGTACTGCAATTTTAGGTTAACTACGATTCATTTTTTTTATCTTATTTATATTATATATATAGAAAATTTCTTGTTTTAGGAAAAGGATGGGGTCGCGAGACCCCACCATATAAAGCCTACATCCGCCTCTGTCCATGCCCTACCTCAAATCCGTCTCTATATATGATGATCCTCTCCGAAGCCATGTTAAGAAGTAGACAATTTGAAAAAATTTGGAAGATTTATATATTTACCTAAAAAATAAAACTATTTATATTTTTTACTTCAATAAAAAAAGTTATAAAAAATACCTCATGTTTTATTTTACATTTATATTTTTACGCTTAGTATTAAAATAATTATAATCTTACTTTATTATAATATAACTGTCAGTGACTTTATCATCTCGATATCACAATTTTTTTGTACTTTATCATTCTATTATCTTTAACATTATCATACTATTATCATAACCTGTTTTTATAAAAATTATCATAATATTATCATAATATACTTTATTATAACAAATCATAAAATATTATCATAACATTATCATGATATACTTCATCATAGCAGTATATTATCATAATATTATCATAGCGTACTTTATCATAACTATATCATAATATTTTATCATAACCTTATCATATTATTATTAAATGGTATCATATTATCATCATAAAATTTATCATACTATTATCATACTGTTGTCATAATGTTATTTATCTATTATCATAACTGTATAACCCTATTATCATAATTGTATCACACTATTATCATAATCATATAATGCTATGATATTGATATGATAATAATCATATGGACATGCTAACGTTAATGATATCCAAATGATACCAAAATAATAATCAAGCACTTTTCTGACAGAAAATTGTTCTTCTCTACAGTGTTATGATACTAATATGATAACGTCATAGTGATACCAATATGATAATCAGGCGTTGTTTTCTGCAGATTTTTTTTTTCATCATAAAATTGTTTTTAATGCATATTTTTAGATCTTAAACTGAAAAATTCAAGAACAATTTTTTAGATCTGAGAGTTAAAATAACTCGTAAAAATCACCATGAGTTAAGAGAACAATCTGTTGGACCAAGTCCCATTTGAACCCTAATTTTGAGTTTGACAATCAATTTAAAGAGCCTAATCATGTTTATTAGTGTGTAGGAACATATAGAAACCATCACGGGTCGAATCGGAACTTTCTAGCGAGAATCGAAAAATCGGATCTCAAACTAGTTCCAGTAGGAAATCACGCCCGAGATGCCCTTTCCATCGCGGGCGCGACTTACTAATCTCGGGCGCGATCAAACAGTCAATTAAACACTTTTAAGTCTGACTTTATATCTCGGGCGCGACATATGCATCACGGGCAAGATGCATATGACCGTTGAAGGCCCAACGACTATTTCAGAGTCTCCCTCTCCTTGCCTGACAAGTGACCTTCAACCATTGGCTGAATTCTTGAATTTTGTAAATCTCGGGCGCGACACCATGAATCTCGGGCGCGATAGAGTCTGTTTCAGCACAAACTTGAGCTTTCTTCTAGAAGCTTCAAGGGTTTGTTGTTGGGGTTATAAATACCCCTTGTCTACCTCATTTATGAGGTTAGACACTCCAGCAACAACAAACATACTCAATCATTCAATTTATTCTCTCTACATTTATTGTGCATCATTTACTGATTGCTTATTCTCTTTGTTGATTGATTAATCATTGTGATTCAATCATTAGTGTTGTAGGTTTGTGTTCATCCTTAGAAAAACATATTGTGAGTTTGAGATTATCTCTTGGAAATCTCTTTGTAAAGTTTGTGTTTAGCTTTAAAGCACAATCCTAACTAGTGAGTAGTGGAGTAGGATAGTGTTGTGATCCGAACCACTCTAAATTGCTTGTGTCAATTTCTCTTCTCTTTAACTCCTCCTAAATTTTAATTACCCTCTAAACCTTATTCACCCCCCCTCTAAGGTAGCTACATAGGGATTTCAATTGGTATCAAAGCTAGATTACTCATCTTATTGCTTAATTGCGAGTTTTTCAATCCAAATGGCTACCGAAAACTTCTCAAATACTCTTCGTCCTTTCTTTGATGGAACAGATTATCCTAATTGGAAATTCCGTATGGAAAATTATCTTGACATGGATGGTGTTTATTTGTGGCATATGGTTCTTGATGGTTATGTTGCACCTACTCAAATGAAGGATGATATTATAATACCTTGGCCAAGAAAACAGTGGACCAAGGATCACATCCAAGCTAATGCTCTCAACCGGAAAGCTATTTGTGTGATCTTTTCTTCTTTGTGTAGAGAAGAGCAAGGAAGGGTTCAACATTGCACAACGGCTAAAGAAATGTGGAAGATTCTTGAGAACTACCATGAAGGAACGGTTCAAGTCAAGAACAAGAAGGTTGAGCTTCTCATTGCGGAATATGAAGCGTTAAAGAACAAGCCAAATGAGACCGTCACTGAAACTACCAATAGACTCTTTGGCATTACCACCAATCTCAAGAAGCTTGGTAAGCACTATACTCTTGGTGAAGTCAATGGCAAAATTCTTCGTTCATTGCCTCTCCTTGATTGGCAACCGAAGATAACCGCCATTGAGGAATCCCATGACATAAAGAATTTGAGAACCGATGAGCTTATCGGAAACTTACTTCTTCATGAGATGACTTACATGAAAGAAATTCAAGAATTGAAGAAGTCTCAAGAAGAGAAAACTAAGGGAATTGCTTTAAAGGCTAAAGCAATTGAAAGTAAGGTTGAAGAGGAGCTTAATGTAAGTGATGAAGAAGATGATGAAGAGATGGTGCTATTGTCTAAGAAAGTAAGGGAATGGAGAATAAGGAAGAAGTCTCAAGTTCAAAAATATGAACAAAAGGGTGAGTCCTCAAACTTCAAGAGATCATCTAACTCCAAACAAGAGACTCCTACTCCTAGAAGAGATGTCACTTGCCATGGTTGTGGCAAACCGGGTCATATTAGACCGGAATGTAGACAAGGGCAAAGGAAATCCTTTCAAAAGGATAAGAAGGGATTCATCACTACTTGGGATGATGAAAGTGATTATCAATCCGATGAAGATTGCCAAGAAGAGGCAAGAGCAAACCTTTGCTTCATGGATCTAGTTGATGAGTCTCCATCCGAGGTAAGCACTCTACCCTTTATCTCTTGGGATGGTGTAGGCATAGAATCTCATGATAGCTCTAGTGATATTGTTGTTGTGAAAAATACCCCTAGTGTCTCTTGTGTTGTAAATGTTGAGAATGTGTTGGTTGATGATTCTTTGGTCTATGAGATTGATGATGAATGTCATGACATGACAAATGAACTAACTAGCAAATGTAGTGACTATCATGCCAAAATGAAGCTTTTCAAAAAGGAAGCCTCTATGGCTAAAATTGAGATGCTCAATTTAAAGAAAGAAATTCAAGACGTAAAGTCTTCTTTAGAATCTATCCCTAAGCAAGATGTAAATGTCTTGCTTAAGGAAAATGAAACACTAAAGAGTGAAATTCTTTCTCTAAATAGCTCTATCTCAAGATTTCACAAAGGGAAGGAATCTTTGGACAATCTTCTTGATTCTCAAAGAAACCCTACCATAAAATTTGGGCTTGGCTATAGTCACAACCTCTCTTCCTCAAGTGTGACTAATTTTGTGAAGGCTTCTTCATCTCAAACTTCTTCTATAGAAGTTCCTTCTTCTTTGGTCAAACCAAAAGAGGTGAAGAAGAGGTATGCTCAAGCTCCCAAGGCTAAGCCATTTGTGGCTCCTAAGCCTAAGAGCAAAGTGGGTACAAGACCCCCTAGACATACCCATGCTTCTCAATATAGTCACAAATGGGAGAAGAGAAGTATAAAAAAGAATCATGGTCATTCATATCCTTATGCTCATTCTTACAACAAAGCTCATGCATACACTTATGATCACTCTTGTGCACATTGCTATGCTCACGCATGTGAGGCTCCTAGAGCCAAGACTTATCCATCTTATGCTTACATATCTCCTAGACTTAAATGTGTTTATTGCATGAGATATGGTCATAAGAATGTTGATTGCTATGTTAGAAAGGTCCAATTGAGGTTAATTCCCTTGGACTATTCTAGTGCTAACTTCCAAGGACCCAATGTGATTTGGGTACCTAAAGTTTGAGTTTGTTTGTTCTAGGTGCCAAAAAAAAACCGTGGTGAATAAAACCAAATAGTATGTCGATAGCGGTTTCTCTAGGCACATGACGGGCCACATCTCCAACTTCACCCATTTGGAACATAAAAAATTGGGAAATGTCACCTTCGGTGATGATGCTAAAGGTCAAGTTGTGGGGATAGGCAAGATAGGTAACTCTTCTTCTCCTTCTATAGAAAATGTGTGGCTTGTTAATGGTCTAAAACATAACCTTTAAAGTGTAAGTCAATTGTGTGATAAGGGCTCAACTTCGATTCCAAGGCTTGCTATGTTATCCAACCAATGGATAACACAATTATCTTCAAAGGAAATCGAAGGCAAAACACTTACATAATTGACTTGGATACGCTTGAAAACCGAGATGGCAAGTGTTTACTATCACTTGGCGATGAATCTTGGTTGTGGCACCATAGACTTGGTCATGCTAGCTTAGACCTCTTAAATGAGATTAGCAAGAATGAACTTGTTAAAGGTTTGCCTAAGCTAAATTTTTCAAAAGACAAAGTGTGTGGACCTTGTCAAATGGGAAAACAACACAAGTCTTCTTTTAAAGCTAAAAATGTTGTTTCTACCTCTAGACCATTACAATTGCTTCACATGGACTTGTGTGGACCTATGAGAGTTGCTAGTTTGCGTGGCATGCATTATGCATTTGTGTTAGTTGATGACTACTCTAGATTCACTTGGGTTATTGGCTCATAAGAATGAAGCTTTTAACGATTTTAAAAGTTTTGCAAAGCGTGTTCAAAAAGAAAAAGATTTATCCATTTCAAGTATTCGAAGTGATCATGGAACCGAATTTCAAAATGAATCTTTCAAATCTTTTTGTGAAAAAAATGGTATTTTTCATATTTTTTCTTCTCCTAGAACGCCTCAACAAAATGGGGTTGTTGAAAGGAAAAACCATACTTTGGTTGAAATGGCTCGATCTATGCTCAATGAGTATGACTTACCTCATTACTTGTGGGCCGAAGCTATGAACACCGCTTGCTATGTTTCAAACCGCATTTTCAAAAGACCTATTTTGAACAAAACATCTTATGAGCTTTGGATAGGAAGAAAACCGAAGATTTCATACTTTAGAGTATTTGGATGCAAGTGTTTCATATTAAATACCAAGGATGACCTTGGAAAATTTGATTCCAAAACGGATGAAGGTGTGTTTTTGGGTTATGCCTTTAATAGCAAGTCTTTTAGGGTCTTTAACAAGCGTACTTTAGTTGTTGAAGAGTCCATGCATGTGGTATTTGATGAGTCCTCCAAGGATTTTCCGGAAAAGGACTCGTTTGCTCATGACTTTTTAGGTTCTCTTGACGATATCAATTTGGTTGAAAATCAAGAAGTTCCTACAAGTCTAGTGAGGACATCTCAACCAACTCAAGAGGAGAACAAAGTTGAATCCGAATCTCTTCCTCTGGTTCAACCCATTCATGATCTACCTAAGGATTGGGCTTTCAAGAAAAGTCACCCTCAAGAGTTGATTATTGGTGAGACTTCAAGGGGAGTAAGTACTCGCTCTCAATTCAAAACTTTTGCTAATGTTGCGTTCCTATCTCAATTTGAGCCCACTAAAGTTAGTGAAGCTCTAGTTGATGAGCATTGGGTGATTGCTATGCAAGATGAACTCAATGAATTCACAAGGAATAAAGTTTGGGAGTTAGTCCCTTCTCCTAATGGTCACACCATTATTGGAACAAAATGGGTATTTCGGAATAAGTTGGATGAAAGTGGAGCAATAACTCAGAACAATGCCCGATTGGTTGCCCAAGGCTATAACCAAGAGGAAGGCATTGATTATGAGGAGACATTTGCTCCGGTTGCTAGATTAGAAGCAATTCGTATGTTGTTAGCATATGCATCATGCATGAACTTTAAACTTTTTCAAATGGATGTTAAAAGTGCCTTTTTAAATGGTTTTATTGAGGAGGGAGTTTATGTTAAACAACCTCCCAATTTTGAAGACTTTAAACATCCACAACATGTTTTCAAACTCAACAAGGCTTTATATGGTTTAAAACAAGCTCCTAGAGCTTGGTATGATAGATTGAGTAATTTTTTGCTTTCAAATGGTTTTTCCAAAGGAGAAGATGATACAACTCTTTTCAAAAAAACTCATAAGCAGGATATTCTTTTTGTCCAAATCTATGTTGATGACATCATATTCGGTGCTACTAATGAGTCTCTTTGTGGAGATTTTTCTACGTGTATGACTAGGGAATTTGAGATGAGTCTCATGGGGGAACTCAAGTTCTTCCTTGGACTTCAAATCAAACAAAATGCGGACGACATTTTCATCAATCAATCCAAGTACACCAAAGAAATGCTCAAGAAATTTGGCATGGAGACCTCCTCAAGTAGCAAAACACCTATGAGTACCACAATAAAATTGGAAAAGGATGAATCGGGTAAATGCATTGATATCACAATGTATAGAGGTATGATCGGTTCACTTCTTTATCTCACCGCTAGTAGACCCGATATTATGTTTAGTGTGTGCTTATGTGCTCGTTTTCAAGCTTGTCCTAAGGAATCCCATTTGCATGCCGTTAAGCATATTTTCAAGTATTTGCATGGCACTTTGAACCTAGGAATTTGGTACCCTAGAAATGTGGACCCTAGGTTGCTTGGCTACTCCGATGCCGACTATGCGGGTTGTCTTTTAGACCGTAAAAGTACCTCTGGGACTTGCCAATTTTTAGGTCATAGCTTGATCTCATGGAGTAGCAAGAAACAAGTATCCGTGGCTTTGTCAACCGCGAAAGCCGAATATGTAGCGGCCGGTTGTTGTTATGCTCAAATCCTTTGGATTAAGCAACAACTTTTGGATTATGGTGTTACACTTAGTCATATTCCCATCAAATGTGACAACACTAGTGCAATTAACCTATCCAAGAACCCTATTCAACACTCTAGGAGTAAACACATAGATATCCGTCATCATTTTATACGTGATCATGTGCAAAAGGGAGACGTTGTAGTCGAATTCATCGATACAAGTAACCAATTTGCGGATATTTTTACCAAGCCTCTTAATGAAGAACGTATGAACTTTATCATTCGCGAGCTTGGTATGCTTGATGGGAGCACTTTGAGTTGATTAGCGTGATTGATTTGCTTATTTGATGTGTGAATTTATGTGTTTTTATTGTTTGGACCAATACATATATGTATCCCATTTTCTGATATTCATATTTTTGGTATCTATCTACAATTAATTATCCATGTGAGTTGGAATCAAGGCTTGACATTGTAAAACAATTTTCAAAATTTGTTTAAAATCGAAATTTCTATGAATCTTGACCGAGATCTACATATCTCGGGCGAGATATTCAAACAGAAACAAAAAATTTTTAGCCTACTATATATCACGACCGAGATACATAAATCTCGGGCGAGATATAAAGGATAAAATTTATGTTTTTGTCCCTGTTAAAATCTTGACCGAGATCTATATATCTCGGGCGAGATATCAAAACAGAAGCAACTGTTTAACAAAAATTGCTTACATCGCGGGCGAGATATAAGCATCGCGGGCGAGATACATCCGACCGTTTGAAAATAACGGCTAATTTAATGAATCTCGGGCGCGATGATTATATCTCGGGCGCACACTTATCAAAACGGCTAGTTTTTCAAAACTAGCCGTTTATGACCGTTTTATGCACTCCTTATGGCCTATATATACCCTCTTTAAGAGCTTTACTCATTTACAAACTTTCTCAACTATTTCTAAAAGTTTCTTTTTGCAAACTTGTCTTTTTAGTCCCTCAATTCTTCATATTTCTCTTGCATTCCACTCTTCATTCATTCATTCACTCATTATGGGTCCCAAGAAAGTCGTTTCGTCCAAGGGTAAACGTCCAAGCGGTCAATCTTCCTCCTCCAATCAACTTTCGTCTTTAGATATGGAAGAAATCGCTATTCGCCGAAGTCATTTGGAATTTGCCGAGATAGATGCACTCGCTTTCCCGATCTTTCAAACATGACGTTTGACAATCTTGCGGCTCAAGTCTATGGTTACATTGATGCTTTGGGTTGGCGGAAGTTTGTATGTGGCAATCGTGAAGATTTGTCCAAAGAGGTACTCTCGACTCTTCATTTGATTACCAATGAGAGCAATAGGTCCGGTTTCTATGGAGTTACCTTTCAAGTGGAAGGAAAAATTTACAAGTTAACTCCTATGGAAATTGATGAGTGCTTTGGCTTTGAGGAAGGGTATGAAACAAGTTACTTACGGGTTGAAGAGTTTCATGCCAATGAGTTTTGGGTAGAGATAAGTACGGATGGGCGACATGATCCAAGAACCGCCATTGCCAAATCCATCTCCACTCTTCCATTGTTTGTCTTTCATCGCATCATCACCTACTCGATTAATGGCTGCCATGAAGGTAATGAGAAAGTTCCTATCAAAGATCTTTTTTTCTTATGGTGTGCGGTTCGTGGCACCAAATTTTCATGTGCTCGCTATTTGATGGAGCACCATGTAAGTCGCGGCAAGAAAAGAAGTAATATTCGAGTGGGTTCATTCATCACCGCTATGGTCAAGAAAGCCAAAGCTTATACTCCCGCTCTTCGCCAAAGACATGGCGCGGTCATTGCTTGGAACAAGTCATTCCTCGATCTTGACTACTTTGCCAATCGAGTCAATGCCTTCAACACAGTGGGAGAGCATTACGAGTATTTGTATAGAGCAAGAACCATACCTCATGAAGTTACTCGCCTTGCACGGAAAAGGCAACGTCAAGGGCAAGTTGGAGGACCGGTTCAACCAGATGTTTTGGAAGCGGAATTGGAAGAAGCTATGGAAGCCCTTCAACACGAACAAGAGCCCGTCTACCACGGTCCGACCATCAATCCCCAATGGATGCCTCCTCCCGGTCAAAGCACCGCCCAAATGCTCGTCTTACTTTATGCTCAAAATGAGCAAATGCTTGGGCGGATGTCTCTTATGGATGACCGTTTCGGACGGATTGAACATGACCTTAGTGGCTTGAGAGGGCGTTTTTATGCTCAATACCCAATTTCTCCGGGTCATACTCCGGTACTTGAAGAAGTGTTTGATGATGTTGACGAAGAGGATTGACCATTTACATCTCATTCATCTCATGCATTTTCAAGTCTTATGCTTCAATCTATCTTTTCGCATGTTGTTTTCATTTTCAAAAATGCCTTGTACTTCCTACCTTGTTATGGATTACATATCTTTATGTGTTTACATTTTCTTGCAAGTCGTGTATTGTCCATTTTCTTCAATATAAGTGTTGGTGCTTATTTGATTTATATCTAGTTTATTATTTATATTTCCTTGATTCCGTGTTTCTATCTCCTTTTCATTCTGCATTTCCTTAACTTTGAACTATATGCATTAATTCTTTTTGCTTTTGACAAAGGGGGAGAGATATTTGCACTTATAAAATTGTTTTTCTCATATCTCTCAAAAATTACAAAGTTTTTTTTTAAAAAAAAGACTAAGTCTTGAAAACCATTTTTATTTTATGCTTGTCTCAATTTAGTTAAACTTTGAGTGCATAAAGTGAGGGGGAGCCAAAGTTTATTTGAACTCCCACAAACTTAGCCTTTTGATTATATTGATTGTCAAAATCAAAAAGGGGGAGATTGTTGGACCAAGTCCCATTTGAACCCTTATTTTGAGTTTGACAATCAATTTAAAGAGTCTAATCATGTTTATTAGTGTGTAGGAACACATAGAAACCATCACGGGTCGAATCAGAGCTTTCTAGCGAGAATCAAAAAATCGGATCTCAAACT
The DNA here is from genome assembly GCF_937616625.2 of Mercurialis annua. Lineage (NCBI taxonomy): Eukaryota > Viridiplantae > Streptophyta > Magnoliopsida > Malpighiales > Euphorbiaceae > Mercurialis > Mercurialis annua. Next base: position 45,989,072 of record NC_065570.1, on the reverse strand, counting down.
AGTTCCAGTAGGAAATCACACCCGAGATGCCTTTTCCATCACGGGCGCGACTTACTAATCTCGGGCGCTACAGAAGTAATCTCGGGCGCGATCAGACAGTGAACTAAACACTTTTAAGTCTGACTTTATATCTCGGGCGCGACATATGCATCACGGGCGAGATGCATATGACCGTTGAAGGCCTAACGGCTATTTCGGAGCCTCCCTCTCCTTGCCTGACAAGTGGCCTTCAACCATTGGCTGAATTCTTGAATTTTGTAAATCTCGGGCACGACACCATGAATCTCGGGCGCGACAGAGTCTGTTTCAGTACAAACTTGAGCTTTCTTCTAGAAGCTTCAAGGGTTTGTTGTTGGGGTTATAAATACCCCTTTCCTACCTCATTTATGAGGTTAGACACTCCAACAACAACAAACATACTCAAGCATTGAATTTATTCTCTCTACATTTATTGTGCATCATTTATTGATAGCTTATTCTCTTTGTTGATTGATTAATCATTGTGATTCAATCATTAGTGTTGTAGGTTTGTGTTCATCCTTAGAAAAACATATTGTGAGTTTGAGATTATCTCTTCGAAATCTCTTTATAAAGTTTGTGTTTAGCTTTAAAGCACAATCCTAATTAATGAATTCTAAAATCTCAATCCTTGATTGAGTAGTGGAGTAGGATCGTGTTGTGATCCGAACCACTCTAAATTGCTTGTGTCAATTTCTCTTCTCTTTAACTCCTCCTAAATTTTAATTACCCTCTAAACCTTATTCACCCCCCTCTAAGGTAGCTACATAGGGATTTCACAATCGATAAAATTAAATATGAAAGAACAGCAAATCAACAGCGGAGCGAAGACGAATCGAAGGCAGGGCGAAGGCAAAGCGACGACGGAGTGATGACAGATCGTTAAAGGAACGGCGGCGAAGTGATAAAAAAGAAAAAAATAAATGAGGAGGAAGAAGAAAATGAAGGAAAAAAAAATAAAGAAGAAGAACAAGAAAAAAGAGAGAGAGAGAGAGAGAGAGAAAAGAGAAATCAGAGAAAAAAAAGTGATACACATATTAGAGTAAAAATAAAATATTTAGAATAAAAAATAATAAAACAATAAATATTATTATAATAAAAAAATTATAGAGTAAAAAAATAGAAGTCTAAAAAGGTGAAGTATTTTTTCTATTTTTTTTATTGAGGTAAAACTTATTATTATTTTAAAAAATAAAGTATTTTTCTAATGTTTTTCAAAAAATTTATTAAAAAAGTATCATACAGAAGGTCCAGAGAGGTCAAATGAGTTTATTTAGGAATTGAGACCATACAAGTCATTAGGATTAGTAACGTGTTTTAATAAGGGATTTTGTCTCACTAGAATTATTTTTCTTCTTTGGAATACGAATTAGACTTAAATTAGGATTCTAGATTATGGTGACTATAAATAGCTGAGCATTTATTCATATTATTTATATCATTCAGCCGATCAATCAAAAAACAAAGTCATGTGGTTATTATCCGACAATCTCCAGATTGTTATTTATTTAGGTATATATTTGATATAAATCTAATTTTGGTTTCTTAACCTCCATATTAATTCGTGTAGTTTAACCGGTTAACTTTATTAGCTAAAAACCATGTGTGAATCTGAACACTGTTCCGGCTAAAGCATTAAGCCTCAACACTACACATTAACAAATTCAAAGATTCGAGCAAGAAATTATTTTCCTGCGAAAATCTTTTGGTGACTCCACCGGCGACCCGTTTATAGTTAGCACAAAAACTGGCTTTTCTAACGACGATTATAGGAAAACGCCAAATTCAACTGGGAAGGAAGTGCAGATTAACAGAATATTTAGATTTGGACACCATTGCAATCATGGCAAAGGACAAGCCACACAACAGTTGTCTAAAGGGACTCATTCGCCCTCTGTTGTTGGAGTTACTGCTAACTCTGGATTTAGTAATATCGATTTGGATACCGAGAAAGAATTGGAAGATTATCGGGGACAACTCCCACCAACTCGCCCATCTTTATCGCAAGCCAATTTTTTTAGCAATGACAGACAACATTGCTCAAGAAAATCGGAAGATGATTGATGGAGTGATACAAAAGATGTCTGAAGTGATGAAGAATGCTACGTCCAAGCAACTGACGATCCAGATGAAAATTCAGAACAATTTTGATAAATTGAATAAGGCGATGGAGAACTTGAGCAAACTGTTTTCTGGACAGACTGTGGCCTAACAGAGTTACAAATGGGCCGATCATAACCAAACACCGAATAGGTTCCGGATATCAGGGAGTTCGGTCAATCAGGGACAACAACTAAATAAGATGGGATTTACATATGGCTCTATGAAGTTAGGAAAAACTCATTTTCAAATCCTTAAACAATAACTGTTTTAATTATCTAGTCCCTAAATCAAATTTGTCTTTTACTGGTCCCTCAACTTCACGGATTCGCAATTGTAGATCCCTAAATGAAACTCTGTTATACACGTGAACACACACTTCGTTAAATGTAATACCCCGTAAAAATTTCTAAAATTTCCGATGAGTTTTTAGTATAAATCTAGATCGTTTTCTGTTTCAGTGTTTCGATTGTGGTCCGAGTAAAGTTGGATTGGTTAACGTTTTAAATAGGTTGTTTAAATTTTAAAAGAGGAATTTTTAAAAAAAAAAAAACTAATTGTTTTGATTAAGGGTCTCGAACAAGACCCTTAAACAAAACCTTAGGTCTCGTTTGAGACCGAGGGTCTCGAACGAGACCATACCCTTTTCAGGGTGTCTCGTACGAGACTGAGGCATGCTGTGTGCAGCATTGGCTGCCTCAGCCCTCAGCCCTCAGTCCTTCCCCCTCTATTTAAAACATACTCTTTCACGTTTCTTTAATTCCTAGACCTAAAGCCAGCCGCCATCACTCAAGTTTTTGAGATCAAATCATCATCATTCATCAACTCTTGCTTTCGTTAGCTTCAGTAAGTATTCTTATTGTTTTCTTGTTTAAAGTTCGATATCGTCGAATACGGTTCTTAAATTCCTTCTTATTGTATTAGCTGTAATTCGATTGTTCTTCGTCGATCCACACCAACTCAGCGAGCTCTATCATCGCTATGTTTTGAAATTGATTAAGGTACGCATAGGTTCCTCGTTTCTTCGCCGTTTTGATTTCGAACGTGTTTTAGCTATATTGCTGCCGATTCCTTTTTCTGAGTTTGTTACTGCCATTGTATGTTTCATGGTAACTTATATTGAGTCGAATTGAGATTGAATTGATTGATTTGTGATTACTCCATCTTGTGATGCCGCCGTCGAATTCCATCGTTTCTAGAGTCCTTGTCGCGATGTTAGCTTGCACTTCTTTTAAACTGTGATTGCTTTTCGTGTTTAATACGATGGTTATTATGGTTATGATCTTACTTAGTGAAATGGTTAAGAGTTTTGTAAGTTTGTTTGCTTGGGAAAATTTGGTTTCGGGTTATAGTACTAGGAGTTTGATTCTTTGCTTTTGTTTTTGAAGAAGATGGTGAATTGTACACTTTGGTCACCATTTTGTTTGATTTTCTCAATTTGGCCTACGTGGATATGGGGTGCATGGAGGGAATGATTCTTTTGAAATAAAGGAGAGGGCTAAATGACATTGTGATCACTAAAATTGTTTTGTTAAATCAATGGAATCCTTCAAGTTAGTTTTAACTATTGAACTAGTTTTAATAATAACTTGAACTCGTTTGAATTTAAAGAGACAATTTGATTACGTTAAATATTTTATAACTTAATTTAATTTAATTATTCGGGTAATTATATATAACTTTAATTGATATGCAATTCAGCCTCTAAAAGTTTCTAGATATTTATTCAAGTTAAGTTTTATTTTTGGATCCTTATTTTGATTTATAATTTAGTAAACAAAGAGTGAGTATTAAATTTGATTTTGAATATCAAATTGGTTAAATTACAGTTTAGTTCCAAAACTTTTATAAACTTAAAATGGCCAAGTTTTAGTTGTAACTTGGGTTACTTAGATTCGGAGTTATTGAATTTTATTTTAAAAATAGGATAATTATTTTATCAAGTATTTTAATTTATAAACTCGGGTTTATAAATTTAATAAACTTTTGGACCGGGTTAGATTTTGGTCGCCCAGCAAGTGGGAAGAAGTTTGGTAGTTTTTAATAACTCGGCTGACTCACTGATAATGATTTTAACTTGGGATTATTTAAAGTATTTTACGAATCATTCTAAATATATGTATATGATTTGTACTCTATAACTTGGGTTATTTTTGGAATGCATTTAATATAAGTGTTTATTAAATGTGACTTGGTATTGTGTTGTGCTAGTCCTATGTGGTGTCTAGTACTCCTTAGAGTTAGGGTCTGATTTTAATTATGATTTTAATATTTTATTTAGACCCGTCGACTGTTCGTACTTCTGAGGCGAACCAGAGTTAGGTGCTTGTCAGGATCACGTGGATTTAGCAAGTAGTGAGTTTATATGTCTATTTACCTCTTTATTAAGCAATTATTATATTTTATATATATATATATATATATATATATATATATATATATATATATATATATATATATATATATATATATATATATATGTGTGTGTGTGTGTGTGTGTGTGTGTGTGTGTGTGTGTGTGTGTGTGTGTAAGCAGCTTTTGAACTGTTTTTCGGCATTGTGGATTTGATTTGGAACGTGCTACTCGATGGGCATCATCGGGACTGCGTGCGCACCGGTAATGATTATGTTACTGAGGTAGGTTTGAGATACGTCTCACCTTAGTGAGGGCACCGGTGGAAGATACGTCTCCTGAGCTCACTATTTATTAAGTGATAGTCGGGGATTGGTTATTGAGATACGTCTCACCGACACGACAATTGATTTAGAATTGTGGATTAGGGTTTCATTGATAATCCATAATGAAAATGTTTTATTAAACGTTTTTAAAGGTTTTCAACTTAATAAATGTAAATGGTTATATAAACTCTACTCAGTAAATCTGACCTCGTTGTTTTCCCAAATTTTTCAGGTTTATGATTTGAGCATTGATCGATCTCCGTTTCTTCATTCTCGGAGGTTCTTTATTTTATTTTCAGAATAAAAGAGTCGAACTATTTTAAACTCTTAGACCGCAGTAGTAGTATCAGATTATTTATGTTTTAGTCTTATACTATATTTTTAGACTGTTGTTTGTTGGTAATTACTTTATCGCTTTTGGCATGATTACAGTGTTTATGGTATTTATATTATATTGCCTCACTGTTAGAGTTATAATTTGAGATAAGCATACTTTGAATATATGTTGCTTATTGTACTGCTAGACTAGGCTGAAGTCTCGGTTGCCCCCGAGCATGTGGTTTTCTGCAGGTACATTGTTTTAACTGTTTAAGTTGGTTATCCGCAAGGCTTGCTACGGGTTTTGGTACAACTATACCCATACCCTAGCGCCGGTCACTATTCATGAATATGGGTCGTGACAAACTTGGTATCAGAGCTTTGGTTTCAAACCAAGGCCTTTTAAATGTTAAGTGTTTAATTGTTTTGGCATGTTAAGTGTTTAACTTGTCCTAGGAACTACTGCGGAATTAGGATTCGAGTCTTGTCTTTGAAACGTCATCTTTTGTTTTCAAAACTTTCTGCCTACTCCTATAGGAATGTCGTGAGTCAATTATGTAGGTTAATTGATGTATTGCTTTGATATATTGTTATTTTCACTTGGGTGAATAAATTTTTATCGTTGTTGATTTCTCGGGAAATCTTAATTATTGCTTATTTTGTTTCATGCTTAGGTATGAAATTTGCTGTGTTATTTAAAATTGTTCTTGTTTCATTCTTAGGAATGAATACTCGTATCGCGCTGCGGCTCAGCAAAATGCTGAGACTGATGATGTAATCTCTATGGAGGTGGACCAGAATGAACCAGAGGTTCAAGCTGGTAGAGGACTAGCAGGCAGAGGCCCAGCTGGTGGGGGTCGAGCTGGTCGAGGTCGAGGTGGTCGAGGTGGCCGAGGTCAAGCTGGCAGAGGTAGAGGTAGAAGCGTAGGACGCGGTGCTGCAGGGGGTGCTCAAGCACAAGGTGTGGCACAACCTGAGTTGGACGACTTTGACTTCAACACTTTTCTGGCTGGAGTTGTTGCTTTACAACTCAACCAGGTTCAGCTGCAAGCGGGACAAGTCGCTATGCAGGATCAGTACGCGGTTTTGGGTCAGATTGTTTAGCAGCAACAACCACAGGCTGGTGGTGCAGCAGTTGGTGGTGTAGGAACCACTGACAGGGATCTGGTATTGGCTTACATGAGGCTGAAGCCTACTGAGTTTGACGGATCTGGTGACGCGCTGGATTTTCTGGAGGAGGTTGAGCATAATGCTCGGCGACTACAGGCTACTGAGCGTCAGACCGTCGTTCTAGTCGAAATGTCTATGAAGGATTCAGCTGGGGACTGGTTTCGTAGAGACATTCATCCTGAGATGGCTACTATCACATGGGCTAACTTTGTGGCAAAATTCAGAGGCTTCTTCTTGCCATTTTCCGTGACAGAGGGTCACAGAGACAGACTGCTTACACTTTCTAGAGATGATAGGTCAGTATCCGAGTACACGACGGAGTTCGTGAGTTTGGGTCGGTTTGCTCCGGACATGTAGGCAGATCCGCAAAGAGTGAACGACAGATACGTAAAGGGCTTAGGGTGCGATTTTGTGAGTTTTCTGACTGAGACACGCAGAGATTTTACAGACGTAGTGGACAGTGCTCGTCGTCTGGAGAGCTCATTATTGCAGTTTGGGGAGATTTCTGGTTCTTCTCAGACTAAGAAGTCTTCTGGCCCTGGATAGCAGAGTGGTGGTGGTAGCTACCAATCGACACCTTCTTAGTACAAGAACAAGAAGATGGGTGTCAAGAAGAGTTATCATCTTTACACCTACAGTTCAGGAAACAGCGGTAGCAGCCGCAGTTTTGGGCGTGGTAACAATGGAGGTGCTAGTTTTCCTTTCTGCCAAAATTGCAGACGTCGGCATCCGGGCGAGTGTCGTTTAGCACCAGGGGGTTGTTTTACATATGGCCAATCGGGTCACTTTGCGAGAGAGTGTCATGCATCTGGGCAGCAGATGTCTGCAGCTAGAGTTGCCAGCCATTCTATCAGAGTTAGAGACCAGCGTTCTGTACACCGGCAGGGTTTTCTCAACCTGCTACTTCTTTTGGTGGCCAGCGGGGCCGAGGTTCTGGAGGGCGTGGTTTTGGAGGCCGTGGCAACGGCGGCCGAGGTTTTAGCAGCTATGGTACCGGGCAGAGCTCTCAGCAGCAGAGTCAGGGTCAGGCCAGAGTTTTCGCCTTGACTCCCCAGGATGCTCACGCATCTAACGCAGTGGTGCAAGGTACTATTTAGATTGCCTTTGTAGATGCTTTAGTTTTATTTGATGCGGGTGCAACCCATTCTTTTGTGTCTACGTGTTTTACTGCTAAGTTGGGTGTAACACCAACGAGTTTGAGTGAACCTTTATCTATTTTTATTCCTTTGTCTGACTGTGTGGTGGTGGACGTTGTGTATCCATCGTGTTCCGTGGTGATCCATGAAAGAGATTTACGTGCTGATTTAGTTGTTTTGGATGTTCTTTCATTTGACGTGATTTTGGGGATGGATTGGCTGGCACGCCATTATGCTTCGATCGACTGTCGAGGGAAGTCGGTTGAGTTTTGGATTCCAGGTGATCTACCATTTTCTTTTCAAGAGGAAAAGGCGGAGACACCGAAGAATCTGATTTCTGTGATCAAGGCAAAGCGAATGATGAGTATGGGTTGTCAAGCTTTCTTAGCTATGGTTCGAGACATGGATGCTGAGGTGGGCAGTATGAACACTGTCCCTATAGTGAATGAGTTCACTGATGTTTTTCCAGAGGAATTGCCTGGATTACCACCTGATCGGGATATCAAGTTCTGCATTGACGTTGTTCCTGGAACTGGTCCGATTTCGATACCGCCGTATCGGATGGCTCCTGCTGAGCTGAAGGAGTTGAAGGAGCAGTTACAAGAACTTTTGGACAGTGGCTTCATCAGACCGAGTACTTCTCTGTGGGGTGCTCCAGTTCTGTCTGTTTAGAAGAAGGACGGTTACTTTCGGCTTTGTATCGACTACAGGCAGTTGAATAAGGCTACCATCAAGAACAGATATCCTCTTCCTCGCATCGACGACTTGTTTGATCAATTGCAGGGTGCGAAGTGCTTTTCCAAGATTGATTTGAGATCCGGGTATCATCAAATTCGGATTCTGGATGTCGATGTGCCTAAGACTGCTTTAAGAACGCGTTATGGGCATTTCGATTTCTTGGTTATGTCATTTGGGTTGACTAACGCATCAGCAGCGTTTATCGACATGATGAATCGGGTTTTCAAGACATTTTTGTATCAGTTTGTTATCGTCTTCATTGATGACATCCTGATTTATTCTCGAAGTGAGGAGGAGCATGCTTATCACTTGAGGACTATACTACAGACCTTGCGAAAGCATCAGTTGTATGCTAAGTTCTCAAAGTGCGAGTTTTGGCTGGAACATGTTACCTTCTTAGGACATGTGGTGTCGAAGGATGGGATCAAGGTTGATCCGAAGAAGATAGAGGCGGTTATGGATTGGCAAAGGCCGAGGTCAGTTACCGAGATCAGGAGTTTTCTTGGGTTAGTGGCTACTACCGTCGGTTCGTGCAGAATTTCTCTCAGATATCTACACCTTTGACTAAACTGACACAAAAGGGTGTTAAGTTTGAGTGGACCGACAAGCGTGAGGCAAGTTTCGAGAAGCTGAAGGAGATTCTGACTACAGCTCTTGTTTTGGCGTTACCTTCTGGCATTGAGGGTTTTACTGTGTACTGCGATGCTTCTCAAATTGGCTTAGGTTGCGTGTTGATGCAACATGGACAGGTTATCGCCTATGCTTCTCGTCAGCTGAAGAAGCATGAGGTGAATTACCCTACACATGACTTGGAGTTAGCTGTTGTGGTTTTTGCTCTGAAGATCTGGAGGCACTACTTGTACGGTGCGACTTGCGAGATCTTCACTGATCACAAGAGTCTGAAGTACATCTTTGATCAGCAAGAGTTGAATCTGAGACAGAGGAGGTGGCTAGAGTTGCTGAAAGACTACGACTGTACTATTCAGTACCATCATGGTAAGGCTAATGTGGTAGCCGATGCATTGAGTCGCAAGTCTTCGGGCAGTCAGGCCCGTATTTCTGAGGTTGGGCGTAAACCCATTGTTAGAGAGTGCCATGGTTTGATATCTTCAGCTGGTTTTGATTGATAGGATTAAAGCTTTACAAGCTGAGGATCCACAATTGAAACGAATTGTGGATGAGATCCATCTTGACTGGAATTCTGAGTTTGTTTTTGTAGACGGAGTTCTCAGGTTTGGTTCTAGACTGTGCGTTCCGGATTCAGATGGTTTGAGAGACCATATTCTGAAGGAAGCGCATAGGACAGCTTACAGTGTTCATCTGGGGTCTACCAAGATGTACCATGACCTCAAGGGTACATATTGGTGGAGCGGGATGAAGAAGGATGTTGCAGAGTACGTTTCCAAGTGTCTGACTTGCCAGCAGGTGAAGCTGGAACATCAGAGACCTTTTGGCTATCTGCAGCCACTACCTATTCCAGAGTGGAAGTGGGAGCGGATTGCCATGGACTTTGTGGTTGGGTTACCACGTACTCGACAGGGGTACGATTCCATCTGGGTGATAGTTGACCGTATGACCAAGTCAGCTCATTTCCTTCCGATCAAGGTTTCGTATCCTGCTTCGAAGTTGGCTCAGTTGTCCATCGACAAGATTGTCAGTTTGCATGGTGTACCAGTTTCGATTGTTTCTGACAGAGGTTCTGTTTTCACTTCGAGGTTCTGGAGAGCGTTACATGAGTCTTTGGGTTCTCGTTTGGACTTCAGTACAGCTTTTCATCCTCAGACTGACGGTCAGTCTGAAAGGACTATTCAGACATTAAAGGGATATGCTCAGGATGTGCATTCTTGATTTTCAGGGTAGCTGGGATACTCATCTGCCGTTGATTGAGTTTTTTTTTACAACAACAGTTATCATGCGAGTATTGAGATGGCACCTTATGAGGCTTTGTACGGACGCAAGTGTCGATATCCTATCTGCTGGGAAGAGGTCGGCGAGCGGAAGTTGTCTGGTGCTGAGATTATTCAGGTTACCTCAGAGAAGGTACCGTTTATAAAACGGAGGTTGGAGACAGCTTTTAGTCGGCATAAGAGTTATGCTGATCCGAAGAGAAAAGAGATCGAGTTTCAGAATGGAAAGTTGGCACCGAGGTACATTGGTCCCTATGAGATTTCAGAAAAGATTGGAGCTGTGGCTTATCGTCTGGTTCTGCCGCCAGACATGTCTTTAGTGCATCCTGTATTTCATGTTTCTATGCTGAGGAAGTGCATCTCATATCCTTCATATGTGATTGTGCCTCAGAGCGTTGAGATTGATAAGGAGTTGTCCTATGAGGAATAGCCAGTTGAGATTCTTGATACGCAAGTGCGTAACTTGCGGAACAAGAAGATTCCAATGGTCAAAGTTCTGTGGCGGAATTATTCTGTTGAGGAGTACACTTGGGAAACGGAGTCCGATATGCGGAAACGTTATCCTTTCCTCTTTTCTTGAGGTACGTGTATCGTTGCCTATGTGTTTTAGTTGATTGTTTCTGTGCTTGTTGTGTTTATTTGTTTGTGTTTAAATTCGTGGACGAATTTTTATTAAGTTGGGGAGAATGTAATAACCCGTAAAAATTTCTAAAATTTCCGATGAGTTTTTAGTACAAATCTGGATCGTTTTCGGTTTCGGTGTTTCGATTGTGGTCCGAGTAAAGTTGGATTTAAAGTTTTAAATAGGTTGTTTAAATTTTAAAAGCGGAAATTTAAAAAAAAAACTAATTGTTTTGATTAAGGGTCTCGAACGAGACCCTTAAACAAAACCTCAGGTCTCGAATGAGACCCTACCCTTTTCAGGGTGTCTTGTACGAGACTGAGACATGTTGTGTGCAGCATTGGCTGCCTCAGCCCTCAGCCCTTTCCCCTCTATTTAAAACGTACTCTTTCACGTTTCTTCAATTCCTAGACCTAAATTTCATTCTGTTCAAATCAAGCCAGCCGCCATCACTCAAGTTTTTGAGATCAAATCATCATCATTCATCAACTCTTGCTTTCGTTAGCTTCAGTAAGTATTCTCATTGTTTTCTTGTTTAAAGTTCGATATCGTCGAATACGGTTCTTAAATTCCTTCTTATTGTATTAGCTGTAATTCGATTGTTCTTCGACGATCCACACCAACTCAGTGAGCTCTATCATCGCTACGTTTCGAAATTGATTAAGGTACGTATAGGTTCCTCGTTTCTTCGTCGTTTCGATTTCAAACGTGTTTTAGCTATATTGCTGCCGATTCCTTTTTCTGAGTTTGTTGGTGCCATTGTACGTTTCATGGTAACTTATATTGAGTAGAATTGAGATTGAATTAATTGATTTGTAATTACTCCGTCTTGTGATGCCGCCGACGAATTCCATCGTTTCTAGAGTCCTCATCGCGATGTTAGCTTGCACTTCTTTTAAACTGTGATTGCTTTTCGTGTTTAATAACGATGGTTATTATGGTTATGATCATACTTAGTGAATTGGTTAAGAGTTTTGTAAGTTTGTTTGCTTGGGAAAATTGGGTTTCGGGTTACAGTATTAGGAGTTTGATTCTTTGCTTTACTTTTTGAAGAAGATGGTGAACTGTACACTTTGGTCACCATTTTGTTTGATTTTCTCAATTTGGCTCACGTTGATATGGGGTGCATGGAGGGAATGATTCTTTTGAAATAAAGGAGAGGGCTAAATGACATTGTGATCGTTAAAATTGTTTTGTTAAATCAATGGAATCCTTCAAGTTAGTTTTAACTATTGAACTAGTTTTAATAATAACTTGAACTCGTTTGAATTTAAAGAGACAATTTGATTACGTTAAATATTTTATAACTTAGTTTAATTTAATTACTCGGGTAATTATACTTATTTTTAATTGATATGCCAATTTAGCCCCTAAAAGTTTCCAGATATTTATTCAAGTTAAATTTTATCTTTTGGATCCTTGTTTTTGATTTATTATTTAGTAAACTGAGCCCCATATCTAGTAGGTTGGACTTACCAGTGGGTTGGACCCAATGAAGAGATTTGTCGCGACTGACGTGGTTGAGTGTGAACACTCCCGGGTTGGACTATTAGATGAGTTTTGATTTGGATACATACGTTTAGCATGTTCAAGGATTAGGGTTCCAATCGGATCTTGTACTTGGCTACATGTGATTTAAATGCTTTCACATTGTTTTGTGTTTTATATGAATACTTATTAGTAAATATATGAACTCACTCAGTATATTCTCATATACTGACCCCTCGTAGCTTTCCCTTTCAGGTGAAAGACGTTTTTGAAGCAACAAACTTCTATCCTACTTCCAAAAGTCTGTATTTTTGAAAGTATGTAAAGAAACAGTACTTTATTCTTAGAGCTGCAGTAGATAGATGTCTTGTATCAAATGGTATTCTGTAATATAATTTTATGTTTTAAAGTATAAATGTTTTATGCTTGATGCGTTATTAATATTTGTGATTGTCAGAGGCTACTGTATGCGTGGCATGTGTTTAGCATGACACGTGTTTATGTTCGTCATGCATGATATTTGCAAAAAGTTGTTTTAGGTTTTGAGGCTTGCTACGGGTTTCGGAGCAACCACTCTCATTCCCTAGCACCGGTCTCGACCCATGAGATTGGGTCTTGACACAGAGATCTCTACACAAGCAAAAATTAGACCGACGTTGTTAATATCTACACATAAGTGTCTCAAAATCTGATTACATTCGTTTCTCAATTCTTTAAGTTCATTAATTTTCTTTATTGTAATTGGGATTTGATTTGCTTATTGTTTGTTTAAATGAGTTTGATTATATGTTAGAGAAGAGTATAAATTGATTTGAAATTTTCATTTATTTTTTAGTCTTTTTTTTTCGTCACCACAGAATGTTATTCTTCTCCGGCGTCCACCCATTCACCAGCGGCAACAAATTATTCTTCATTAGCGATGATCTTTGTCCTGGATTTCATTTTTAATTGTTGGGTTTTTGGGTTTCGGAGAATTGAAATTGTTGAACTGGGTGTCTGGGTCAAATAAAGAAGATAAAGCATATCAATGTGAATGGGTCGTTTGGTAGAGAAGAAGAAGAGATAAAATTATCTATTTAAATTCTTTTTATCTGCAGCTTATGTGGAGTAAAATTAAATAAAAAATATTCATCTCTCTTTTCTATGTGTAATTTAGATGAGTTTTTTAAACAATTTACGTGTTAAGTTTGGAGCGTTTGTTCACGCATATAACAACATTTCATTTAGGGACCTATACTTGCAAATTCGTGAAGTTGAGGGACCAGTAAAAGACAAAATTTAATTTAAGAACTAGATAATTAAAACATGTATTGTTTAAGGACCTGAAAATGAGTTTTTCTATGAAATTACTAAAGAGACCAAAAAGGGAGCCCACCATCAAAGGAGAAAATGTGGCCCCAACCAAAGGGAGATCTCAAGTAAATGGGCCTTCAGCCAACTTGTAGGAGGATGCTCCTAGCGGCGAATATGTACCCACAGAAGGAGGCGATTATGGAGACTGCGTGCGCATTGGTATTGATCATTTGGTGTTTGAGGTAGATTGGAGATTCGTCTCACCTTAATGAGGGCGCCGGTGGAAGATACGTCTCCTGAGACTCACGTGATTTATTAAAGTGATAGTCGGGGATCGATTATGGTGATACATCTCACCGACACACAAATTGAATTTAGATATTTGTGGTTTAAGGTTTCAATAGTTATTTACAATGATAAAAAGCTTTATAAAGATTTTAATGGTTTTTCACTTAATAAATATATATGGTAATATAAACTAATCACATTATATTTTATCCATGTTGTTTTTCCATTTTTTAGATTTTCATTTAAGCGCATCTGATATTTCTTCAACTTTTATTTTTCCTTAGAGGTCCACTTTTGTTTTAAATAAATATTGTCACAACTTGTTTAAATTTTTTAGACCGCGCTAGTACTAGTTTTATATCTTTATTATATTAAACTTGTTGTTCTGTCGGATTGGTCCGATTGTTGCTTCTTTCATGTTGGCTTGTTATTACTCAAATTATGATTATTTATATATGCGCCACGCTGTTGGAGTCTCTGAGTTTTATCGAGCATTTTTATATATTGTTTATATAACTGCTCGATTTAGATTGGATTCTCGGTTTTCCTTCAAGCATTGTTTTATGCAAGATATGTGTTTTGTATGTTATCTGCGAGGCTACGAATTTTGGAGTTACCATTCTTAATATCCTAATGCTGGTCACGATATATGAAATTGGGTTGTGATATTTATATGTCACATTTAACTAAGTATTGAAAGAATTATATTCGGTTTGTCAAAATGAAAAGATATATTGTTTGAATTGGAAATTGGTCAAAAGATCGGACCATATGGCATGAATACTACAGTTGTGAATTAGGCAAAATAAATTTCGAAAAAGTTAAAAACGATTTAATAAATTGATAGGTTATATGTTTTGAATTGTAAATTTCAAACGATTTATGAAGTGAAATAATGACTTAAAGAATGTTTAGTCAGAAATGTATTTTGTTGGGATTTGTTTTTATTTTATAAGTGTGTGTTGTCTAAAATCAACTCTAGAGTAAGCAATGCATTATTTTGAAATGTGATATAACGATTAAATTTAAGAGATACGACGAGTCACCGAGCCGCAAAACACCGGGAAGTTTGACAAACTTATATTAATAGATATTTTGGGAAAAGACGGTTTTTGTGAGTTTACATTTTACTTTTAAATATTAATTTCAAAATATTTTACTACTTAACCTGTTATTTTAAATAGTATCACACACACACACACACACACACACACACACACACACACACACACACACACACACACACACACACATATATATATATATATATATATATATATATATATATACATATCTATATTCTATCTATATATATATAGATAGATAGATATATATATCTATCTATATATATCTATCTATATATATAGATATATATATAAATATCATCTATATATATATAGATATATATATATATATATATATATATATATATATATATATATATATATATATAGATTTTTTAAACTAATATCGATCTAATGGAACGTGCTTCTTATTTGGCTTTAATAGGACTATGTGATCATCAATACCAATTATTATAGAATAAGTATGTGATTACTACAGAGTTAAAGATTGATTATATTATATGTGTAAGGTGACACTACATAGCTCACGATATAGATTTAACGCGAATCTAAAGTGATGGTACATAGATCACGGCCTAAAATCCCGATACAGATCTAAGGCTACGGCATAAGGCTTACGGCCCAAATATTATAAAATAATTAACTAAAAGTCCGAGACCACGATTTAGATTGTACAATCCAGACTTTTTGGATTATCTAACATATTGTTTATATATTATTGGATTTATGACAGGTGTAGATATATGCTTATATGTAGGCAAAATAATTAAGTAATTTTGTCTAAATCACCCTAATTCGCACTTTTTGTTTCCAATTTCACCATAAAAAACTAAATTGACCCTTTTTCACTTAAAAAATGATAATTTGATCCTTATTACTTTTATAATTTTTAAAAAGAACTTAATATTATAAAAAGAACAAAAAAAAACCCTGTTCTCTATTAATTAGAAAATTAATAATAAATTTTAATTTTAATATTAGATATAGATATTGAAAAAATTATACCACCACACTCCTTCAACATCGATATTTTTTTACGACTTTAACGTATATTAAATTAATATTTTCTAATAAATGAATAAATATATATAAAAATTTAATTAATTTTATTAAAGTTAAATATTTTCTATAATAAAAATTATTTTTTAAAAACTCATTCGTTTTCCTTGTAACGAACCCGTTTCGGGTTCGTCACGAGAAAAACGAACCAGATCGGGTCTACTTCCAAGACGAACTCAGTTCGTCTTCCATGGAGAAAGATGAACGAGGAAGACGCCGTCTTCCACACTGAGAAAGACGAACATGTCTTCTTTAGTGAGAAAGACGATGAACACTTGTCTTCCTCAATGAGGAAGACGAACATGTCTTCCTCCGTGAGGAAGACGATGACCTGGTTCGAACCATGGTTGTCTTCCTCGTGACAAACTCTGTCACGAGTAAGACGAGCGAGTTGTTGATTTTTAGAAAAAATAAAATTAATTATATATCTTATTAAATAAAATATATTAATTAAAATTTTAAATATATTTAGTTATTGGGGAAGAGGGCTTTTTCTTTCATTTAATAATGTTAAATACTTTTTAGAAATTAAATTAAAAATGAAGGATCAAATTGGCATTTTTTTCTAGTGAAAAAGGGTCAATTTTGTTTTTTAGGGTGTAATTGGAAACAAAAGTTGCAAATTAGGGTGATATAGACAAAATTACAACGTCAGGGTGCAAGTGCAAAGGGGTTAACAGGTCGGGTTTTTTTTGGTGATAAAGTCAAGACATAGATTTAACATGAATCTAACGTGTGGTACATAGATCACGACCTAAAATCCTGATACAGATGTAAGGATACGGTATATGGCTACAGTCTAGATATTGTAAAATAATTAAGTAAAAGTCTGAGACCACGGTTTAGATTGTACAATCCAGACTTTTTGGATTATTAACATATTGTTTATTGATAACGTAGTACATTTAGTAGGGGCGAAGCAACCTCGCCAGGAATGAACATCGCTAAGTCAAGCACTTTACCAACCTGGTATCGACTTCCGACCATCTCCTAGATCATAGACCACGCGACCTGGGGGGTCACCGAATCGATGAATATTCGAGCATCATCCGAGAGGCGAGCTCTTGACAAGGTTGGATCAAAGATCCTGACCGAGCTTCTTAATTAGAGATATGAAAGCTCGGTACAGACAACCCGAGCTTCGAGATACATTCAAGCTCTGAAACTAGAAGCATATGAGTTTGGTTTAGGCAATCCGGGTTTCAAGCTTTGACCGAGCTCCGAGGTCTAGCTAACGAACACACTCACGTGTACCAGATCTGGGGACCACAAAAGATCCTCTAACAGGTGCGTGAGGAATGTTCCTTCCACCTGACACACCTAACAACCAGCGCCCCATACGGGGTATATCCTCCACGTAGGCATAACTGATTTTAGGGACCACTCCAAGGACAGCCTGCCAGTAAGACAAGGTTTGCCCTTAAACCCTAACTATAAAAAGGGGTTTAAGGACAAATCCTAGGTAATTCTTTCTCCTCTCTGAAAACTCTTCCTCTTTTCTTTTCTTCTTCTTCCTTACTCAGAAATCTTACTTGAGCGTCGGAGTGAACGTCCGGTGACCCCCACCGGAAGTTCTTTCCGACCTCTGTTTGTTGTTTGTGTAGGCATCAGGAGATCGAATTCCAGTTGGTGATTTATCACTTGGCGCTGTCTATGACCTCCACAGTCTGGTGTTGTTATTTTCTATTTCTTTCTCTGTGATCTTGTGTGAAAATGGTGGACAAAGAAAAACAAATCAGTGATGGAGGAGTTATGTTGAATACAACTGGAGGAGATACGGTCAGGACAACTTCAGAGTTATTTGGGCTTGAAGGTCAGACTATCGTTTCTGATGGAAGGCCACCGATGGGTTCAGACCCTAACCCACCGATGCACACTCAGGGAGGTGACAACCGTGCATCCGGAAGCAAGCCACCGGCGATTCCCTTGTATGGAATGAGAGATTTTCCCAACAACCACCCTGGAAGTTGGAATATGCAACCACCTGGAGTTTAGACTCTGAATCCATTGATACAACAAGGTTTCTTTAGGAACACGCTAACTCCTACCCAGCTCAGTTTCTCAACTGAGGCAACTCCGGCCGTCACAACCACCGCAGGGACCAATGGGTCAGGAGTGGTTCATCCAGGAATGGCACAAGTACAGGAATACATGGAATACTTCCACCAACAGATGTTGCAAGCCCAGCAGATCCAGTAGGTGTTCATGGCTCAGATGAACCAAGGGTCTGGTTTCAGGGCACCCCCTGTTATGAATCCATCAGGATTTCCTTCTGGAGAAACTCATCACCGCAGAGATCCTCCCAGCAGAGGCATCTCGAAAGAAGAAGGTCGGGATGACCCTCTACCACCCCGAGACGAGTTCCGTGAAAGGGGTATTCCGAGAGAGGAAGATCGGAATGATCCCCCACCTCCTCGACCTGAGTTTCGTGACGGTCAGCCTCTGAGAGAAGAAGGTCGAAATGACCCACCACGAACAAGACCTAGAGCCAAGATAGAGTACCAGGCGCCGAGAGGCAAAGATCGACGTGATGGTAATTTTCCGAGAGATGAAGGTCGGCACGATCACCCTTTTTCGAGAGAAGAAGGTCGGAATGATCCTCCTCCTCCTTGAAGGAAGGGGGTGCAAGATGAGAATCTTCCACCGGGGACACAGCGCGGAAACGCTTGCGTGGAGAGGGGAGACCCGGAGGCAGATCCTATGCAGACCGCGAGAGCAGCAGCTCCACTGGTCAAGAGACACGAGGCGGAGAGTGTTCATAGCTTGGGGGCAGCCTCGCAACATCAGAAAACACTGTGTGATGAAGTCACTCGCCTTGTCCAGGCCGAGCTAGATAAACAAAGAGGACACAAGGCAGAGTCCCGACCTTTCACCACATGTGGCATTGCTAGCCCACTGTCAAAGGCCATCTGGGACGACCCATTTCCAGATAAGTTTAAATATCCACCCATTGACAGATATAACGATAAATCCGATCTGATGACTCACGTAAGTTGTTTCCAGGTTGCAATGGGGGTACAAAGTGTTTCAGATGCCACTGTGTGTAAGGTGTTCCCTTCAACACTGAGCGATGCTGCGCAGAAGTGGTACCAGAACCTCAAGGAGGGCTCTATCAACAGTTTCAGGGAGCTTGCTATTGCTTTTAAAACTCACTTCGCTCCAAGCATCGAACGAAAGAAGAGATCGAGTGACCTAAAGAAATGTTTTCAAAGGAAGGGAGAAAGCTTGAAAGCTTATGTAGCTCGGTTCAATGCGGAGGCTATAATGATTGAAGATTTGAACGATGATGCTGCCATCGACGCTATGAAAGAGAACACTAGCATGCAAGTCTTCTGAGATAGCCTGATCACCGACCCGGTTGATACTTACACCGAGTTGATGAACAGGGCTTGGAACTATATCAACCTCGATGAGTAGAGGCAGAGGAAAGTTTATGGGATGGTTAGCTCGGTACCCAGTAAACCGCAAAGTTGTCACGACCCGATTTCCATCCTCGAAACTAGAGCCGCGACCGGCGCTAGGGAATGGGAGTGGTAGCTCCGAAACCCGTAGCAAGCCTAAAACCACTACAAACTTATTGCGATATAAACAAGTAAGTGTTTTCAGAAAAGCTTTTTAACGATAAGATATTAAACATCTATGTACATTTTCTGAAAACCATCAATAGAAACTAGGGTCTTACAATGCGATGCCACATCAAGCATTGCCCTGTTTCGCACATCAAAAACAAACGGTTTAAAGCGCAGTAACACCATTCAAGTTTACAAACATCAGAGTATAAATATACATTAGACCGTTTGACAAAACTATACACATATCTAGGACTGGTCTACTGCAGCACTACTGATACTTACTTCTTCTATACATACTTCTAAGCAGACTTCTGAAGCAAGAATAGAAGCCTGTCACGTCAAAAGACCATATACCTGAAAAATGGTTATAACAACGGGGTCAGTCAAAACTGAGTGAGTTCATAAGTTTACAGTTGAGTATTCTATAAAACAAAACAATGCAATAAATCATTCATTCATATGATTCCAAATATAACTTCCGATTGAAACCCTAATCCTTGATTCATCGAATTATCAAAACCAAATTCTTTCTTTCAAACAAAACGATATATCTTAATCTTGCTGGTAGGTTGCGGGATAGTTCAACCAAATCAACCAATACCATTTGGTACAGTCCCGGGATAGTTCAACCAAGGTGACTATCCATCTTAAAGTCCAACGATCGATCGATATGAATTTCGTATTCAAACAAACAAAACATTTTCAAACACAACCGAAGGAGTATACAGCTTGAACTTAACTAGTGATCACGTAGTTCCTATTGCCGCCCAATAGGAAAGCATGTTTCATCGGATCTATACTGGTTTCAAGATAATGATGCATGTATTTCATACAAAGCATTTTCGATAACAAATCGTGTTATGCAATTCATATAAATCATTTTACGTTTAAAAGCAACGCATTTTCAATACATCAAAAGTAAACACATATAAACTCACTGCTTGCTTTTTCCCCAAAAACTTTATTACGCGACCTCCGTCAAGCTCCTTGTCCGGTAGCTGGTTGCCTTGCCGGACCTAAGAAACAGACAATCATAACTCGAGTGAGAGTCTAACTCGATAGACATTCTAGACTCGAGATATAAACACACACGTACTTGCTCACGGATCGAACATCACTATACATTCAATTCTCGGCATGCGCATACGGCGACGAGTGTTAAACTAACTAAATAGGAGTATGAAAAATCGGGGATGCGGGGGTCGGGGGGGTTGCACGATCGTGCAGGGAGGTACACGTTCGTGTACCTTGATGGTACACGTTCGTGTACCTTGGTACACGGTCGTGTACCATACATTGGTACACGTTCGTGTACCTTGGTACACGTTCGTGTACCATGGATGGTACACTTTCGTGTACCACAAGTACACGATCGTGTACTATCGTACACGATCCTCCGGAATCTATTTCCGGGGTTTCCGACATGCTATATACGTAAAAACGCTCCAAACTCAACCAAAACGCGTATTCTAACATCTAAACATCCAAAAACGATCCTATAATCAATAAAACGATAAAATCATTTCGTGGCCTAAAACTTTGAATCGATATAACTCAAAATATATCCGTCCAAACGATAAAACGTCAAGCTTACCGTGATACGCCACTGGAATACGATCAATTCGAGTTAAGAAACGTCAGAAACGGACGAGAAACGGCGATCGGACGACGGAACGTAATTGAAACGGCGAGCGAGAGAAAGAAATGAAATGACAATGATGCTCTGATACCTTCATAGAGAAGGAGTTGGAAGATATATACAATCCAGCTAAAGTACGCTTTGATCCTTGAAACTTTTTAAATGTTTCAATTTAATCCAAAACTTATTCAATTAATCTTTCTATTAAATCATATACGTATTATTCATATCCAATAAATAATACTATCTCAAAATATATTATTTCCGTTAAAATCCTCAAATTCCTATTTTCGAGGCTTAATTGGCTAATTTGCACTTTAGCCCCTAAACTTTCAAAATTTACGATTTAGCCCCAAAATGCCTCTACATCCAAATTTTCAATATTAAATTCCTTAAATCCCACTAATCCGCTTTCTAAACATTATTCTAAACTCCCGATAAAATTAAATGAAATTCTTCTTAACTTAACTTATCGGAAATTACGACACGTGGCATGACTTATTTATCTTAAAATAATTGGGGTATTACATTCACCCCACCTTATAATAAATTCGTCCTCGAATTTAAAACTTTAGCTCACGTACCTATAAAAAGAAACTAACACGTCCATAAGAGTTATAAAAGGTACCTTGAACATTATCGTCAAACTCTTGCGCCTCTGGCGGATTCAAAGCAAAAACTCTGGCCTGACCCCCACCAGCCTGTGAAGTCTGACCAGCACCACGACCTCCACCATTCCTTCCTCCACGATTTTCATATCCACGGCCTCTCTGGCCGGTAAAAGTACTTCCTGTTTGACCATATCCAGATGCTGCCTGATATGCAGTCCTCTGTTGGTTGTAGGAAGGTTGCATCACAGTGGTCGTTGAGCCTTGAGGTATCTGTCTCGGACAATGTCTAGCAAAGTGACCATATTGACCACAATTAAAGCACGCTCCTGAGACAAGATGACACACTCCGTAATGCCTCTTGTTACAGGTCTCACAAATAGGAGGTTCCACTCCTGCATCACTTGTTGTCCTTGCACTATATCCTTCTCCAAACGTATTAGCTTGTGAATCATATCTAGCTCTTTTACGTTCTCGATTACGCTGAGGTCTAGGGAAGTTTCCATCATGAGACTGCACTGGAGCACTCTGCACCACATGCACATTCTCATTTCTAGTCGGTACTCGACCAGAGGGATCTGGAAGTCTCCCGTATCTAATCAGGGTAGACTCAATTTGTTGAGCACTATCAATAAGCTGAACCAAATCTCTGGTCACACTCGACATCAAGCTCACGAACTCGGGTCCTAATCCCTTTACAAACCTCGTATTTACTCTAACCGGATCCACATTCAGGTCTGGTGCAAAACGGCTCAATCTTGTAAAATCCGTAACATACTCTTGCACCGACCTATCTCCCTTTTCTAAATTCAGTAATCGATCACGATGCAGCTCAGTCACTGAGTACGGTAAATAGGACTCTCTAAAGCGATTAACGAACTCGGCCCACGTCATCTGATCCATAGTCGGTTGAATAACACGTTGAAACCAATCCTTTGCTGGTCCTTTCAACGACATTTCTATCATCATAATAGAATGCCTTTCATTAGCTTGGAGACGTCTAGCGTTACGCTCCACTTCGTCCAGAAAATCTAACGCATCTCCAGTACCGTTGAATTCAGTTGGCTTAAGACGCATGTAAGCCAAAGTAATATCTCTATCCACATTCCCGATTAGATGTTGCTGTTGTTGCAGCAATTGCTCCCGTTGCATAGTCTGGTTCTCCACATGAGTTGCTGCCATAGTCGCAATTCCAGTTAAAAACTGTTCCATATTAAATCCTCCAAAATTCACTGGTTGAGGCATTCCTGGTGCCTGCACTGGTTCTTGCACATTGGCAGCTTGCCCTCTGCCTCCTCCAGCTGCTCCAGCCGGTTCCTGCTGTCCACCCTGGACAGAAGACTCATCTTGAGCCTCTCCAGCTATTGCTCGTGCCATAGCGCTACGCGATCTAGTTTGTCTCTGGCCAGCCATCCTGACCAAAGCAAACAACGCCCCGATCAGCAATCATACGATGAACATATTCTTACTTCCAAGCGCAAAACTAATCATATACGCAAACAGAGGCATCCGTATACTATCGATCACACGCACAACAAACTCACATCCTATAGATAAGAGTTGAAAGCGCGAAAACAAACGAAGACAATTCAATGACATAATTCGAATCCTATAGCTGCAGTAGTTCCTATCTTAACCTAAAGGCATTGTCAATCCTAGGATCACATAACAAACAAAACATAAGGCAATGGCCTAGGAAACTAAACCAGGCTCTGATACCAACGTCGTCACGACCCGATTTCCATCCTCGAAACTAGAGCCGCGACCGGCGCTAGGGAATGGGAGTGGTAGCTCCGAAACCCGTAGCAAGCCTAAAACCACTACAAACTTATTGCGATATAAACAAGTAAGTGTTTTCAGAAAAGCTTTTTAACGATAAGATATTAAACATCTATGTACATTTTCTGAAAACCATCAATAGAAACTAGGGTCTTACAATGCGATGCCACATCAAGCATTGCCCTGTTTCGCACATCAAAAACAAACGGTTTAAAGCGCAGTAACACCATTCAAGTTTACAAACATCAGAGTATAAATATACATTAGACCGTTTGACAAAACTATATACATATCTAGGACTGGTCTACTGCAGCACTACTGATACTTACTTCTTCTATACATACTTCTAAGCAGACTTCTGAAGCAAGAATAGAAGCCTGTCACGTCAAAAGACCATATACCTGAAAAATGGTTATAACAACGGGGTCAGTCAAAACTGAGTGAGTTCATAAGTTTACAGTTGAGTATTCTATAAAACAAAACAATGCAATAAATCATTCATTCATATGCATCCAAATATAACTTCCGATTGAAACCCTAATCCTTGATTCATCGAATTATCAAAACCAAATTCTTTCTTTCAAACAAAACGATATATCTTAATCTTGCTGGTAGGTTGCGGGATAGTTCAACCAGATCAACCAATACCATTTGGTACAGTCCCGGGATAGTTCAACCAAGGTGACTGTCCATCTTAAAGTCCAACGATCGATCGATATGAATTTCGTATTCAAACAAACAAAACATTTTCAAACACAACCGAAGGAGTATACAGCTTGAACTTAACTAGTGATCACGTAGTTCCTATTGCCGCCCAATAGGAAAGCATGTTTCATCGGATCTATACTGGTTTCAAGATAATGATGCATGTATTTCATACAAAGCATTTTCGATAACAAATCGTGTTATGCAATTCATATAAATCATTTTACGTTTAAAAGCAACGCATTTTCAATACATCAAAAGTAAACACATATAAACTCACTGCTTGCTTTTTCCCCAAAAACTTTATTACGCGACCTCCGTCAAGCTCCTTGTCCGGTAGCTGGTTGCCTTGCCGGACCTAAGAAACAGACAATCATAACTCGAGTGAGAGTCTAACTCGATAGACATTCTAGACTCGAGATATAAACACACACGTACTTGCTCACGGATCGAACATCACTATACATTCAATTCTCGGCATGCGCATACGGCGACGAGTGTTAAACTAACTAAATAGGAGTATGAAAAATCGGGGATGCGGGGGTCGGGGGGGTTGCACGATCGTGCAGGGAGGTACACGTTCGTGTACCTTGATGGTACACGTTCGTGTACCTTGGTACACGGTCGTGTACCATACATTGGTACACGTTCGTGTACCTTGGTACACGTTCGTGTACCATGGATGGTACACGTTCGTGTACCACAAGTACACGATCGTGTACTATCGTACACGATCCTCCGGAATCTATTTCCGGGGTTTCCGACATGCTATATACGTAAAAACGCTCCAAACTCAACCAAAACGCGTATTCTAACATCTAAACATCCAAAAACGATCCTATAATCAATAAAACGATAAAATCATTTCGTGGCCTAAAACTTTGAATCGATATAACTCAAAATATATCCGTCCAAACGATAAAACGTCAAGCTTACCGTGATACGCCACTGGAATACGATCAATTCGAGTTAAGAAACGTCAGAAACGGACGAGAAACGGCGATCGGACGACGGAACGTAATTGAAACGGCGAGCGAGAGAAAGAAATGAAATGACAATGATGCTCTGATACCTTCATAGAGAAGGAGTTGGAAGATATATACAATCCAGCTAAAGTACGCTTTGATCCTTGAAACTTTTTAAATGTTTCAATTTAATCCAAAACTTATTCAATTAATCTTTCTATTAAATCATATACGTATTATTCATATCCAATAAATAATACTATCTCAAAATATATTATTTCCGTTAAAATCCTCAAATTCCTATTTTCGAGGCTTAATTGGCTAATTTGCACTTTAGCCCCTAAACTTTCAAAATTTACGATTTAGCCCCAAAATGCCTCTACATCCAAATTTTCAATATTAAATTCCTTAAATCCCACTAATCCGCTTTCTAAACATTATTCTAAACTCCCGATAAAATTAAATTAAATTCTTCTTAACTTAACTTATCGGAAATTACGACACGTGGCATGACTTATTTATCTTAAAATAATTGGGGTATTACAAAAGTACACCAGGATCTAGCCGTAGTCAAGATCGGTACCGACCTCTGAACGAGACCTCGGGATACAGGGGAAACAAGTCATTTAACAATCAAACCAGTTCACCCAGCACAGGGCCTGGGACAAAGCCAAGTTTCAGTATTGGCGGAGGAACGGAAGGTTATGTGGACCGAGCAGGAGTAGCCAGACAATACGTGCCGCTTAACACTCTGCGGGAGCAGATCTTGTCATGGAGTAAGCACAACAATGAGGAAATTCGTTATCCTCCGAGATTGGTGAAAGACGG
This sequence comes from Mercurialis annua, assembly GCF_937616625.2. Lineage (NCBI taxonomy): Eukaryota > Viridiplantae > Streptophyta > Magnoliopsida > Malpighiales > Euphorbiaceae > Mercurialis > Mercurialis annua. The sequence goes on along the minus strand of NC_065570.1, from coordinate 45,963,075 downwards.
GGAGCGTTCTAAGTTTTGTGAATTTCATGACGGTTATGTCAATGAAACGGAGGAATGTGGACGTTTGCGGAGTGAAATAGACAAGTTAGTTTGCCAGGGGCGGTTATAACATTTTGTGGTTGCTAAGGAGGGTCAAGACCGAGGGAGTACGAGGGTCAACTCGGTCAGGTCTGAGCCAGGTGGAAGCAGAGAAGCTGCACCCCCATCGAAGAAAACACCAATCACCGGCGTGATTAACACAATCTCGGGTGCAACTCTGGAATCTGAATATGGTCGGAAACGTCGAAAGAAGAAACAAAAGATTGTCATGTCAGTGTCCATAAGATCGCCTTGGCCAAGCATTGTTTTTGGGCCAGAGGATGCGAAGGGGGTAGAGTTTCCCCACGAGGATGCTCTAATTGTGTCAGCCATAGTCATATTGAAATGGGTAAATCGACTGCTCGTGGATGATGGTAGCTCAGCCAACCTGTTGACTTTGCCAGTATTTTTAGCACTTGGTGGATCTAAGACCGACCTTAAACCAGTGAACATCCCTCTCTTGGGACTGGGTGGAGCGCCAGTCTGCCCAGAAGGCATGGTTGAGTTGGACTTGGAGCTTGGTGTAGAAATACCGCAGGAGGACGGAACAGAGGGTGTCTTGGCGGAGCCGACACGGAAGGTACCATCACGTTTCATGATAGTTGACATGCCTTTAGCTTACAATGGTATTCTTGGTAGACCTATGTTGTATAGCACAGGTGCAGTCACTAGTATTCGTTATTTATTGATGAAAATCCTAGTAGAAAATGAGGTCATAACTATTAGGGGAAACCAAACCCTGTCTCGGCAATGTTACATGGCAACGATGGGCAGCACGGTGGAAACGATGAACATCGATACACCGGAGCTGTTGCTCAGAGAGAAAAAGGCTCAAAAACCCCGGGAAAACCTGGAAACGATTGAGCTAACTGAGGGCTCCGAGATGTGTGTGAAGCTGGGTACAGATTGGCCGAATGAACACCGGGAAGCTATCATAGCTTGGATAAAACAATACGTGGAAGAGTTTACCAACAACCCAGAGGATATCAGTGGGGTAGATCCGAGGATAATCTCGCACAAGTTGAATGTGGATGCTAAGTGCAAGCCTGTCAAACAAAAGAAAAGAACCTTCTCTCTAGAGAAACAGATGGCTATCCGGGATGAAGTGGAGAAGCTTTTGAAAGCCGGATTTATCAGGAAAGTGGATTACACGGAGTGGCTAGCCAATGTGGTGTTGATCAAAAACTCCAATGGGAGATGGAGGCTTTGTATAGATTTCACTGATCTAAACAATGCCTGCCCAAAAGACAGTTTTCCTTTACCGAACATCGACCAGCTAGTAGATGCTACGTGTGGATTTGCGGTCTACGCTTTCCTAGACGCTTCTCAGGGATACCACCAAATCCTGATGAACAAGGATGATGAGGAGAAAACAGCATTCAAAAAGGACTTGGGAACGTATTGCTACAAGAAGATGCCTTTCGGCTTGAAAAATGCCGGAGCAACCTATCAGAGACTCATGAATCATGTGTTCAAGGATCAACTAGGCAAGAATGTTGAGGTCTATGTAGATGACATAGTGGTGAAATCCAGAGGAATCGAGGATCATGCAGATGACCTGGCAGAAACCTTTGAAAAGCTGAAGAAGTTTAATCTAAAGCTAAACCCGGAAAAGTGCGTTTTCGAAGTGCGGTCTGGAAAGTTTCTCGGGCACCTCATCTCAGAGAAAGGAATTGAGGCGAACTCGGAGAAAATCAAGGCAGTAATGAACATGAAAGCCCCAACCTCAGTAAAAGAAGTACAGAAGTTGAATGGCAGAGTCACGGCACTAGGACACTTCATGAGTTGCTCGGCCAAGCGATGCTTGCCATTTTTCAAAATATTGAAAAATACAAAGAATTTCAAGTGGACAGATGAATGCAATGAAGCTTTTGAGGAGTTGAAAGTTTTCCTTAGCACTCCCCCGGTGCTAGATAGACCCGAGCCAGGAGAAATCTTGTATTTATACCTCTCGTTGAATGATGAGACAGCAGCGGTAGTCCTAGTCAAGGAAGAGAAGGGTCTACAAACCCCGGTTTACTATCTCAGCAGAGTTCTGAAGGGCCCAAAGATCAGATATCCGAAGATTGAGAAGTTTGCGTTGGCTTTGAAAGTGGCAGCAGAAAAGCTGAGGAGGTACTTCGAAGCTCACATCATAGTAGTACGGACAAACCAACCTCTGAGAAAAGCACTGCAGAGGCCAGAGATGTCAGGACGACTGGTTAGCTGGTCGGTCCAGTTGGGAGGATATGACATCCAGTACGAACCATGACCTGCTCTAATGGCGCAAGTATTGGCTAATTTTATAGCCGAGAACACCGCCAGCGATCAACCTGAGGAAGTAGATGAGCAACCTCTAAACTGGGTCCTAGAAGTCGATGGGGCATCGAACCTAGAAGGATCAGGAGCAGGCGTGGTCCTGAAAGGCCCTCAGGGAGTTACACTTCGAAGCTCGATCAAATTCGATGTCCCTTCATCTAACAACGCAGCAGAATACGAGGCTTTATTGATTGGCTTGAGAATGGTAAATCTGGTCAAAGCCGAGCATGTGACGATAAAAAGTGACTCTCAGTTAGTAGTTTGCCAAATCCAGGGAACTTTTGAAGCTCGGGAACCAGAAATGAGAAGATATGTCGACAGAGTCAAGTTCTTCTTGAACAAGATTCAGGAGCTAGGGGGAAAGTGTGTTATAGAGCAAGTCCCTCGCTTAGAAAACTAAGAGGCTGATGTCTTGGCCAAAGCGGCAACAGTGGAGGAGAGGATGCCCGGGGTCCATTTTTCAATCCAGAAGCAGTCAAGCATAGACAACCATGAAACTATTTTCCTCACTCGGCCATTGGAGAATTGGATGCAAGGCATAGCTCACTAACTGATGGACACAACATTGCCAGAGGACAGAGATAAAGCGTATAAAATCTTGCGCCAGGCTCCTTACTATGCCTTTTTCGACGGAGTCATGTATAGAAAGTCATTCACCCACTCATGGTCGAGATGCTTGACATCAGAGGAGGGCGAGTATGTTTTGAGAGAGATACATGAAGGTATCTGCGGGGCGCACATAGCTACTCGCATGTTAGCAAAGAAAGCAGTTTTATAGAGGTATTACTGGCCTCTGATGGTCAGGCAAGCTGAAGAGATTGTGAAGAAGTGTGAGAACTGCCAGATGCATCAGAACATCCCACATGATTCTACTACAGAGCAGTGTCCTATCACCAGTCCATGGCCTTTCGCAACATGGGGGATCGATATTCTGGGACCATTCACATCAACTATTGGGCAGAAAAAGTAATTGATAGTGGCAGTGGATCACTTGACGAAGTGGATTAAAGTAGATGCAGTAAGCACTATCACTGAAGCTCGGATTCGTGATTTCTTCTGGAGACAAATCGTTTGCAGATTCGGGATACCCAGAGCTTTGATAACCGATAACGGGAAGCAGTTCAACTGCCGGGCTTTTAAAGAATTTTGCAATAATTTGCACATCGACCTGCGTTTCACATCAATGGTTCATCCACAGAGCAACAGAATGACCGAAGTGACGAATCGAACAATACTGAAAGGGCTTAAAGCCAGGCTGGGACAAGGACAATATGACAAACAGTGGCTGGAAGAGTTATCTAAGGTTATTTGGGCTTACCGAACTACTCCGAGGGCAGGAACAGGAGATACCCCGTTTTCTCTGACATACGGGTGTGAGGCAATGATACCAGTAGAAATCGGGATGCCGACCATGAGAGTTCAGTTTTTCGATGAAGCTAAGAACGAAGAGGAGCAAAAGTTATGCTTAGATCTGTTGGAAGAACGACGAGAACAGGCGGCACTCAAAATTGAGGCATATAAGCATAGAATGGCTAAGTACCACAACAAGAGGGTTAAACCTCTGAGTTCCAAGTTGGCGATCTGGTCCTGAAGCGGGCAGACATCGCCAAGGGAAACGCCGGGGTCGGAAAACTGGAGCCCAACTGGGAAGGCCCCTACCGAGTAGTAGAGGTCGGCAGAGCAGGAGCTTACAAGATAGCACACATGTCAGGCAGACTGCTCTCGAGAATTTGGAACTCCAAGGTTCTTCAGAAATACTATCAGTAATTTACTTGTTATTTCGAGGTGCCTTAGGGGTGTTTTCACTTATGTTTGGGTTAGGCTTTTATAAAACTCAAACATAAGTTTTTCCCCTCATGAATAAAAAAGATTAAAAAGAATTCCTGTGTTTTTCCTGAAAACCCGAGCAATCTACTCGGTAAACCATCCACGAGCTATGTGCCACCAGCGGGCTATGTGCCATCAGCGGGCTATGTGCCATCCCCGGGTTATGAGACATCTACGGGCTATGTGCCACCAGGGGGCTATATGCCACCAGGGGGCTATATGCCACCAGGGGGCTATGTGCCATCCACGGGCTATGTGCCACCAGCGGGCTATGTGCCATCCACGGGCTATGAGCCATTCACGGGCTATGAGCCATTCATGGGTTATGAGCCATTCATGGGCTATGTGCCACCAGCGGGCTAGGTGCCATCAGCGGGCTATGAGCCATCCACGGGCTATGTGCCACCAGTGGGCTATGTGCCACCAGCGGGCTATGTGCCATCCACGGGCTATGTGCCACCAGCGGGCTATGTGCCATCCACGGGCTATGAGCGATCCACATGCCATGTGCCACCAAGGGCTATGAGCCATCCACAGGCTATGTGCCACCAGTGAGCTATGTGCCATCCACGGGCTATGTGCCATCCATTGGCTATGTGCCACTAGCGGGCTATGTGCCATCCACAGGCTATGCGCCATTCACGGGCTATGTGCCACCAGCGGGCTATGTCCCATCAGCGGGCTATGTTCCATTCACGGGCTATGTGCCACCAGCGGGTTATGTGCCACCAGCGGGCTATGTGCCATCCACGGGCTATGTGCCACCAGCGGGCTATGTGCCATCCACGGGCTATGAGCCATCCACAGGCTAAGTGCCATCCACGGGTTATGTCCCGTCCGCGGGCTATGTGCAATCTGCGGGCTATGTGCCATCAGCGGGCTATGTGCCATCAGCGGGCTATGTGCCATCAGCGGGCTATGTGCCATCAGCGGGCTATGTGCCATCCACAGGCTATGAGCCATCCACATGCTATGTGCCGTTCGCGGGCTACGTGCCATCCACGGACTATGTGCCACCAGCGGGCTAGGTGCTATCCAAGGGCTACGTGCCACCAACGGGCTATGTACCACCGACGAACTAAGCCATCCCGAGCTATAAGAAACTAGGGACTAGAAACATAGTACAACTTGTTAAAATATTATCTCGGGAAACTAGAAATCAATACTGGCAACTCCAGCCCAAAATTAAGTCAAGTTATCTATGAACAATGGCGAACTATCACACTTAGTCAAAATTTTAGTCGCGAAACTATGACCATGGCAAAAGGCGTTCAGAGAAATAACAAATTCTATGAGAAAAACCAAATCGAACTTGTATAAAAAGCAAAAAGAGCCCGGAACCAGAATTCAAAGTTTACAAAAATAAAAAATAATAACAAAAGTATCCAAAAATTACAAGGCTAGAAAAATGAGTATCCATCAGAAGTGATGGATATCACACCCGAAACAGTACCAGAAGACTATGACATGACACAGATCCAGAACAGGTAGGACCAGTCGCAGGTCCTTGACCCAGAACTCAACAGTAACTAACCGATAGCTCGGATAAGTCAAGCTTCCCTGAAGATCAGGGATAAAGACGAAGAACGTCTCATCATATCTAGAAGATGAGATCAGAGTAAAGGAGAAGACTCCTAGTACATCACAATGACTATGGTGTATATAAACCAAGCCCTACGTCAGGTAAAACCTAATTTAACTTATATTCACTCTCAACACTACTCCAAACTATCTGACTTAGGCATCGGAGGGTATTCGAGCCAACACCGGCTCGAATCCTTCTAACCTATTTTCTTTTGTAGGTTGGATCAAACTCAGACCGGCAGTTCAAGAACCATTATTTGGCGCCGTCTGTGGGAACGATTAGTTCGTTTTCTACGTACTTAAAAATTCTTAATTTTGGTTTCTTGCCGAGAGAATGAATAACGAGGAAGAACCACCGCCACCAGGAGTGGTGGTAACGACGGGAGCTCTTCCCATAAGCAGCGGCCCAATTCTTCCCCCTATAGCTAGCACCGGAGGAAGAATTGCACCAGGAGTCAACCTCACTCCCCCAACAACAGGAGTGCCATACGACATTACTCCACCGCCCCTGAGAAGGGGAATTCCGGGACAGACGCAGTCCCCATGGGGTTATTACACCCCCCAGTATCAAGCACCTCTGTCGTATCCGCAATCAGGATGGTACCCAGGATATCCTCCTTGGAGTTATCCCAGTTACCAAGGATACCAAAGACCAGTCCAACCAATTCCGTTCCCGTCGTTAGACACAGAAGGGACGGTGACATCGACTACAACTGTTCCGCCATATGTACCGCAAGGCGTACCATTGCCTCCATTGTACCATGAAGCAGTAATGAAAAGTGTTAATGATTTTCAGGATTACTTGGTGGGACTAGCCAACCAGTCAGCAGAACGACATGCAGGGAAGGAAGCACAACCTACGATCCCATTGGAGAGACGCAGACTCGAAGCCCAGACGCAAGGTAGAGGAGCGAAAGAAGGAGCGAGGAGAGGGCGGTCTGAACCAGTGCCTCAGCGAAAAGACGCAGACAAAGATAAGGCGGATGCTCGTCCACAGAACAAAGAAGGAGAATTGGGGAACAAAGAGAAGGATGCAGGCGCAGAGAAAACAAAGAGCAATCGGATCTACCTTGACGATGATCGCGTGTCCAAGGAGGCCGTATCAGCACAGAAAAAGAAGAAGGCTGGAGAGAAAGACAGAGAAAGCCACTCCTCAAACAAGAGAAGAGGAGCAGAGGAGCAAATAGACATCGAGGAAAAGATCAATAACGCAATGAGAAAATTTCGAGAGGAAGGAAAGGGAGGAGACGAAGACAAGGAGGACGAAGACTCACCCCTCAAATCTGAAATTCAACTGGTACGGTTCCCTTCGAGATTTAAATTACCAACATTTGACTCTTTTGATGGAACAGGAGACCCGAAGAGCCACATCTCTAAGTTCAAAACAATTATGATGCTACAAGACGTGACAGACCCAATGCTCTGTAGAGTGTTCCCAGCAACACTGCAGGGTTCGGCACAGAAGTGGTACTCACACCTCAAAGCTGGCTCAATCGGTTGCTTCTCTGATTTGGCCACATGATTCAAAGCACGTTTCCGGACTAACATTCCCTTGCAGAAAAATTCCAGCGACTTGCGAAAGTGCAAACAAGGAGACCAAGAAACACTGAAGAACTTCGTCGAAAGATTCAATAAAGAGGCAGTCCAGATCGAGAATCTCAACCACGACACAGCCATAGAGGCTATGAAGATGGGAACCCGATTCGAAGAACTCCGAGACAAAATCCTGATGAAAAAGCCAACGACCTTCCAGGACTTGATGCTGATAGCACACAAATATGTGGAACTAGACGAAGCAAGGAGAACCCTAACAAAGCAGTCGGAGACGACGAAGCAAGACAGCCCCAGGTACCGAGGAAAGAAGGAAGAAGAGAGACCTCAGACACAGAGATTTGGAGGACTGAGCAGACCTTACGATTTCACGCCATTGAACCGAGCCCCAGTCTATATACTCAACTGGATGAAACAAAATCGAGTACTGTTCAATACCCCCAGAAGAATGGACCCAGACAAAGAACGGGACAAGAGCAAGTATTGTCGTTTTCATGAAGGTTACGGCCATGACACAGATCGTTGCTGGGACCTTAAAAGAGAAATAGAACAGCTAATCCAATCCGGCGTGCTAAGAAAATTCGCCCATGAAAAGACAGGAGAAAAAAGGAAAGGAGACGCCATAGAAAAAGAAGAACAGACGAAGAAAGCCAAAGAAGTCGCAGGGGTAATACATGTCATCGATGGAGGAGACCCTTATAGCAACTCCCAAAAGAAGAAGAGGAACCGAAGAGGCTCTGCGACGATCTTCGCAATCGAAAGGGAAGTAACACAAGAAGTCTCATTCGGCCCAGAAGATGGCGGACATGTGCGAGGACCTCATAATGACGCATTGGTGATAGAGGCGGTCATAAGAAACCACATGGTCAAACGTATCTTGATAGATGAAGGAAGTTCGGTGAACTTACTAACCCTAGAGGCCTTCAAGGAGATGAAAGGATCAGTTACTGATTTACGAAAAGCGTCTGTCCCACTCATCGGACTCGGAGGAAAGCCGATACGGCCAGAAGGAACTGTGAACCTGTATGTAGAGCTAGGGGAGAAGACCGAAGGGCCACTCAAGAAACTGCATGCCCAGTTCAACGTGGTGGATCTACCTCTAGCATACAATGGAATCTTTGGCAGACCTTTCTTGTACCAATCAAGCGCGGTAACCAGTATTAGGTTACTGACCTTAAAGATGCCTACCCCAGAGGGAACAGTGGTAGTAAGGGGAAGCCAAGAAATGGCCAGGGAATGCTGCATGATAACAACGGAAGATAGAGAAAGCCTACCAATTGCCACTTTCCCAGGGATAGTCGTAGACGAAGAAGAAGTAGAAGGCGCAGAACCAGTCGGAGACATGGAGGACTTCAAAATAATTACAACCAAGGTAGTGAAGATAGGGACAGAGGTCCCAAAAGAAGTAAAAGAAGAAATACAGTCCGTCCTAAAGAACAACTCAGAGTCATTCGCCACAGAGCCAACAGAAATCAAAGGAGTCGACCCAGAAGTGGCTTCACACAAGCTAAACATAAAGCCAGGGACCAGACCTGTGGTGCAGAAGAAACGGCGATTCACAGAAAAAAGACAAAAGGTCATCGCAGACGAAGTTAGAACATTGGAAGCGGCTGGTTTCATCCGAGAAGTGTTTTACCCAGACTGGTTAGCAAATGTTGTCCTAGTCAAGAAGTCAAATGGAAAATACCGAATGTGCGTGGATTTCACTGACTTGAACAAGGCTTGTCCAAAAGACAGTTACCCGCTCCCAAGCATAGACCAATTAGTAGACTCAACCGCGTGCTACCTCTTGTACAGTTTCGTAGACGCAGCGCAAGGATACCACCAGATACCCATGGACAAAGAGGATCAGGAGAAGACTTCCTTTGTAACAGACCAGGGGACGTACTGCTACAACGTCATGCCCTTTGGACTGAAGAATGCCGGAGCAACGTACCAGAGATTGGTCAACTTCATGTTCAAAGATCAATCAGGAAGGAATGTAGAAGCCTACGTGGATGACATAATTGTGAAGAGCCTTACGGAGGAGACACACGCCCAAGACCTAGAAGAAACCTTCTCAGTCTTAAACAAATTCAGAATGAAGCTCAACCCAGCCAAATGCGCCTTCGGGGTCAGAGCAGGTAAATTCCTAGGATACCTGATCAGCCAACGAGGCATAGAAGCTAACCCCAAAAAAATCCAAGCTATAGCAAACATGAAGGCTCCGCAGAGCATCAGAGAAGTGCAGAAGTTGAATGGCCGTGTCACAGCTCTGGGACGCTTCATCTCTTCATCGGCTAAAAAATGTTTACCATTTTTTAAGCAACTAAGGAATATGAAAAAATTCACTTGGGATGAAGAGTGCCAGAGAGCATTTGAAAATCTGAAGTCTTTCTTGACCCAACCACCACTACTGAGCAGACCCATCGCAGGAGAGACGCTATACCTATACCTCTCAGTAGGGAAGGAGACAATCGCATCTGTCCTAGTCCGAGAAGAAGGGGAAGAACAGCAACCTATCTATTATGTAAGCAGGACACTTAAAGGCGCAGAGCTCAACTACCCAACCATCGACAAGTTGGCATTAGCAGTAGTGGTTACGACAAAGAAGCTCAAACCGTACTTCCAAGGGCACACAGTCATCGTCCGGACAAACCAACCTTTACGCAAAGCTCTCCATCGTCCAGAAACATCTGGAAGGCTAGTAAGCTGGTCGGTACAGTTGGGAGAGCACGATATAAGGTACGAGCCAAGAAAGACGCTGAAGGCACAAGCACTGGCAGATTTCGTCGCGGAAATGACTGAGAAACCACCTGACGCAGTCTCAGAGGACATAACCTAGAACCTGTTCGTAGACGGAGCCTCCAGTGAACAAGGGGCGGGAGCAGGAATAGTGTTACTCGGACCTCAGAAGATAGTTGTTGAGCATGCAGTGCATTTGAAGTTTCGAGCTACCAACAATGTGGCAGGTACGCTAACACGCAAATATTTTTTCCTTGCATATAATTACTTAGACGCTCATGTCTGCCTGATGATGTAGCAGAATATGAGGCCTTTCTAACAGGACTCACATTAGCAAGAGAAGTAAAAGCAGAAAAGCTGAGGATCCACAGTGATTCCCAGCTGGTCACAAGTCAGATCTTGGGCCAATTCCAGACGAAAGACGCAAACATGGCAAAATACATGGAAAAAGCGAAGGGGATGCTAAAGGAAATGGAAGGTCATGGCGGGCAATGGGAGATAATCCCAATACCCAGAGAAAGAAACACACGGGCAGACGCCCTGGCCAAGGCAGCTGCGACAAAAAGCCCCCTGTATCTCTCACTCTACATGAAAGAGGAGAGGATGAATCCCATAATAGACGAGGAAGAAATTTTACCGATCACAGAGATGGATTCTTGGATGCAACCCATAGTTGCATACTTGAATGACGGAACAGTCCCAGAAGGGAGAGCAGAAGCAGCCAAACTAGTGCGAATATCGGCCGCCTACTCCATGATAGAAGGTACCTTGTACCGGACCTCAGTCACACACCCATGGTCCAAATGCATTTCAGTAGAGGAGGGAGCCTATGTACTGAAGGAAATCCATGAAGGAGATTGTGGAGCACATGAGGGAGCAGCCTCTCTGAGCAGAAAAGCATTACTCATGGGGTACTATTGGCCAACCATGAAGAAAGACGCAGAAACAATGGTGAAAAAATGCGACAAGTGTCAAAGATTTGGCACTATCATAAGAACTCCAGCAGCCCACCAGTCAGCAATTGGAAGTCCATGGCCTTTCATGACATGGGGAGTGGACATACTGGGACCATTCACCCCAGCCAGGGGACAAGTCAAATTTATTGTGGTTGCGGTGGATCATTTCACCAAGTGGATGGAAGTGCAACCAATGAGCACCATAACGTCACAGAAGATCATCAATTGGCTTTCAAACGAAGTCATGAGCAGGTAAAATTTCAAAGTTATATAAATAAAAACCTCTCAAATGAAAGAATACTAACACGTAGCAGGTTTGGGACACCACACACCCTAGTCACAGACAACGGGAAACAGTTCGATTGCGCAAAGTTCAGGGAATACTGCGCCGAGCTAGGAATCAACTTGAAATTCACTTCAGTAGCACACCCGCAAACCAACAGACTCACAGAAGTAACTAACCGCACTATCCTATCTGGAATCAAGAAGAGACTCGGAGACTTGAAAGGGAGATGGATAGACGAACTATACCATGTCATATGGGCTTATAGAACAACTCCCAGGAGGGCCACAGGAGAAACACCTTTTCGACTCACTTACGGAACAGAGGCTGTCCTCCCCGTAGAAATGGGAATGCCCACACTAAGGGTACAGGTCATAGACGAAGAGCGCAATGAAGAAACATTGAAGCTGTGCCTGGATCTACTAGAAGAGAGAAGGCACCAAGCAGCCATACGCGCAGAAGCTTATCGCAGACAAATGACTAAGTATCACAATGCCAGAGTCAAAGAACGAAGTCTGTCAGAAGGAGACTTAGTCCTTCGAAAAGCAGAGATAGGGAAAGGAGCGGCAGGAGTAGGAAAACTCGAGCCCAACTGGGACGGTCCTTACCGAGTCACAGAAGTCGTAGGAAAAGGAGCGTATAGAATAGCTCAGTTAGAAGGCACACCATTGCCTAGAACCTGGAATATTGAGAATTTGAAGAAATATTTCCAGTGAAAGATGTAACAAACGAATAATGAATAAAGTTGCATCTCGTATTTTTTCCATTTTTTAACATATCCTCTAAATTATCATGCATGACCATGACTCAGTGAATAGACGCAACAAAAAGCAAACAGAAACAACATTCATAAAGTATCGAAAATTTTCAGAAATGACAGAAAAAGGAGAGTTTCCCATGAAACCCTCCAAGCAAAAGAAATAAAAGAACAGAAGTGCTACAGCAAAAGTAGTACAGAAATTAGAAAGCTAGCTAAACGGCCCAACAAACGGCCAATCACTCTTCCTCTGGACGGGTCGCTCCCTCCTTTGGACCAAACGTATCTTCCGGAATCTTGTCCTCCAAAGTTTCCTCGATTACATCAGAAGCTAAGGGATCTTGATGCTGAGCATCAGAAAGATGAGAGTCTGGGACTAATACCAAGGCCGTCTCTGACGCAGAGGATTGACCCAGAGGACCCTTGTCACTACCAGCACCTGGGTCAGAACCCGATAATTTCTCAGGAGGATCTACATCATCTTTCACACCTTCGCTGATAACATCAGAAGGAAGCACCGGGGACACAGACAACCCAGCTTTCTTGGCAGCTACCTTAGCCGCAACGCGTTGACCCAGAGCCCGGAGGTCAATCGACAGAAACTTGTTGATGTCATAATCTGGATAGTCTTCACGTACTATCTTGATCACTGTGGCACAAAAGTCAGTCAAGCACCCACTCACATAAATATTTGCATCCCTTTTGTTGTTCTGCTGCTCTTGAGACAACCTCTCACATGTAGCCTGAAGCTGCAACAAAGTAGCTTCACGGTCAGAAACTTTCTTCTCTAGGATCTTGACGCGATCCAGGGCTGTTTGATGCTGCTTGTTCAGCTTCGTCCTCTCCGCGGACATAGAGTCCCGTAATGAAGCCATCTCTTTCTCATGCCTCAACTCCAACGCCGCAGTCTCCTCCACCTTGCGACGGACTACGGCATTTCCTTGAATAAGCTGAAAACAAGAAAATAAGGGATGAGGAAAGAGAAGACACTAAAAGGTCACAAAGAAAAGAAACCAGAAGAAATGAATACCTGCAACAAGGCAGAATCAATCCGGTCACAAGCACCTGACCCAGTACAACTGTCCCAAACTTCCATATCCTTCGGAAATTGCACAAATTGAGAAAACAAAGCACCCACCTCAGAAGAAGAAGCTGACAGCCCCTCAACATTCTGCTCCAACCACTCTCTAGGATTGGGGCAGGCATCTAAATTCTTCTTAAGGCGTTTCGCAAGCCCCTGTCTGGTTCGTTCACGGATATCACGCCCTTTCTTGCTAGAAGAAGCCGGCAGTCCAGTCTCAACGCCCTTCTCAATCTTGACAGAGGGACGAGGAGGCAAGGACGCAGGACGAGACCCAGTAATGACAGCAGAATCATCATCAAAAGTCAGAGTCAAGGCATCAAGAAAGTCCTCCCCCATTCCTGCAAAGGCAACACGCATAAATAAACATCCAAATATAATAAAAGCAAAACAAGGACTAACAAGAAGCATACCCTGAGACGCAGACGTCAAATCTACAAAAGATAGAGGTGAGGGAGAACGGCAAGACTGGGACAGGGTACCATCACTTTCAAGAGGCCCCTCAATCACAGTACGAGGAGGCAACCCAATATGAGGAAACTTACGGTACAAGTACCTATCCACTAAGTCACAACAATCAAATAACTGAGACTGGGCATCATCCACTAAAGAATCTAGGGCTTCTGAGTCAGTAACGCAAAGGGGAGAAAAAGATAGGGACTCAGACTCATCCACCCAATCACAGGGGAAGTTAGCAAAAGCACTGTCGTGACCCACAACAAAGAAAGAACGTTGCCAACGCTTAGTAATCTTTGGCAGAGCGTCAATCAGACGCTTGCCTCGATGAGCAGCCAAACGATGATAAAATTCATTACTCCTACGCGTTATAAAGAAAAGCTCATTCAACATACCCAAAGAAGGAGACAGGCCTTTGTCACAGACTAACTCAATAAAGCAACACAAGACACGAATGGCGTTTGGATGGATTTGACCTAAGGGAATCCCATAGTCTTTAACAAAAGACTCAATCAAAGGATCTAAAGGGAAACGTAGCCCACAACGGAATTGCTCCTTATAAACGATTACCTTGCCATCTCCCACATTCTCATTAGCACTCATACGAGCACCACAGACTGAAAGAGAATAAGCCACCGGAATACCAAAATCATCACGAATTTCACCCAAAGACTCTCTATCAATATTAGTGACGAACGAACTTAAAGAATTACGATAATCAACGGCAGCGCCGGATGAAGGGAGAGACACAGAAGACCTAGTACGAGTCATACCTAGTATGGAAAATCAAGAAAGTAGACGAAGCTTACCTGGAAACCACAAGGAAGAAAAGTAATAATGGCAGCGAAGAAAAGCAAGAAAATTTCAGAAGCAATCAGCAAAGAACAAGATAGAAGAAAAAGGAAAGAAAAAAAAGGAACTTTAAAGAAGACCTAGGTAACCGTGACAGCAGTTGCTAGGATAAAAACGTGGCGGACATTCAGGAACATGAAATGATGGCAGTTTAAATTTTGAAAAACGAAATTGAAAAGACAAGGGAGGAAGCAGTTACTCCCAACAGGCAAAAAAGCAAAGGTGTACCACGAGAAACAGGCCCAAACGAATGGCCCGGACCAACAAGCATAAATACTTGAGAGACACAATCTTTAGGGAGGGACTAATGATGGATATCACACCCGAAACAGTACCAGAAGACTATGACATGACACAGATCCAGAACAGGTAGGACCAGTCGCAGGTCCTTGACCCAGAACTCAACAGTAACTAACCGATAGCTCGGAGAAGTCAAGCTTCCCTGAAGATCAGGGATAAAGACGAAAAACGTCTCATCATATCTAGAAGATGAGATCAGAGTAAAGGAGAAGACTCCTAGTACATCACAATGACTATGGTGTATATAAACCAAGCCCTAAGTCAGGTAAAACCTAATTTAACTCATATTCACTCTCAACACTACTCCAAACTATCTGACTTAGGCATCGGAGGGTATTCGAGCCAACACCGGCTCGAATCCTTCTAACCTATTTTCTTTTGTAGGTTGGATCAAACTCAGACCGGCAGTTCAAGAACCATTATTTGGCGCCGTCTGTGGGAACGATCAGTTCGTTTTCTACGTACTTAAAAATTCTTAATTTCGGTTTCTTGCCGAGAGAATGAATAACGAGGAAGAACCACCGCCACCAGGAGTGGTGGTAACGACGGGAGCTCTTCCCATAAGCAGCGGCCCAATTCTTCCCCCTATAGCTAGCACTGGAGGAAGAATTGCACCAGGAGTCAACCTCACTCCCCCAACAACAGGAGTGCCATACGACATTACTCCACCGCCCCTGAGAAGGGGAATTCCGGGACAGACGCAGTCCCCATGGGGTTATTACACCCCCCAGTATCAAGCACCTCTGTCGTATCCGCAATCAGGATGGTACCCAGGATATCCTCCTTGGAGTTATCCCAGTTACCAAGGATACCAAAGACCAGTCCAACCAATTTCGTTCCCGTCGTTAGACACAGAAGGGACGGTGACATCGACTACAACTGTTCCGCCATATGTACCGCAAGGCGTACCATTGCCTCCATTGTACCATGAAGCAGTAATGAAAAGTGTTAATGATTTTCAGGATTACTTGGTGGGACTAGCCAACCAGTCAGCAGAACGACATGCAGGGAAGGAAGCACAACCTACGATCCCAGTGGAGAGACGCAGACTCGAAGCCCAGACGCAAGGTAGAGGAGCGAAAGAAGGAGCGAGGAGAGGGCGGTCTGAACCAGTGCCTCAGCGAAAAGACGCAGACAAAGATAAGGCGGATGCTCGTCCACAGAACAAAGAAGGAGAATTGGGGAACAAAGAGAAGGATGCAGGCGCAGAGAAAACAAAGAGCAATCGGATCTACCTTGACGATGATCGCGTGTCCAAGGAGGCCGTATCAGCACAGAAAAAGAAGAAGGCTGGAGAGAAAGACAGAGAAAGCCACTCCTCAAACAAGAGAAGAGGAGCAGAGGAGCAAATAGACATCGAGGAAAAGATCAATAACGCAATGAGAAAATTTCGAGAGGAAGGAAAGGGAGGAGACGAAGACAAGGAGGACGAAGACTCACCCCTCAAATCTGAAATTCAACTGGTATGGTTCCCTTCGAGATTTAAATTACCAACATTTGACTCTTTTGATGGAACAGGAGACCCGAAGAGCCACATCTCTAAGTTCAAAACAATTATGATGCTACAAGACGTGACAGACCCAATGCTCTGTAGAGTGTTCCCAGCAACACTGCAGGGTTCGGCACAGAAGTGGTACTCACACCTCAAAGCTGGCTCAATCGGTTGCTTCTCTGATTTGGCCACAGGATTCAAAGCACGTTTCCGGACTAACATTCCCTTGCAGAAAAATTCCAGCGACTTGCGAAAGTGCAAACAAGGAGACCAAGAAAAACTGAAGAACTTCGTCGAAAGATTCAATAAAGAGGCAGTCCAGATCGAGAATCTCAACCACGACACAGCCATAGAGGCTATGAAGATGGGAACCCGATTCGAAGAACTCCGAGACAAAATCCTGATGAAAAAGCCAACGACCTTCCAGGACTTGATGCTGATAGCACACAAATATGTGGAACTAGACGAAGCAAGGAGAAACCTAACAAAGCATTCGGAGACGACGAAGCAAGACAGCCCCAGGTACCGAGGAAAGAAGGAAGAAGAGAGACCTCGGACACAGAGATTTGGAGGACTGAGCAGACCTTACGATTTCACGCCATTGAACCGAGCCCCAGTCTATATACTCAACTGGATGAAACAAAATCGAGTACTGTTCAATACCCCCAGAAGAATGGACCCAGACAAAGAACGGGACAAGAGCAAGTATTGTCGTTTTCATGAAGGTTACGGCCATGACACAGATCGTTGCTGGGACCTTAAAAGAGAAATAGAACAGCTAATCCAATCCGGCGTGCTAAGAAAATTCGCCCATGAAAAGACAGGAGAAAAAAGGAAAGGAGACGCCATAGAAAAAGAAGAACAGACGAAGAAAGCCAAAGAAGTCGCAGGGGTAATACATGTCATCGATGGAGGAGACCCTTATAGCAACTCCCAAAAGAAGAAGAGGAACCGAAGAGGCTCTGCGACGATCTTCGCAATCGAAAGGGAAGTAACACAAGAAGTCTCATTCGGCCCAGAAGATGGCGGACATGTGCGAGGACCTCATAATGGCGCATTGGTGATAGAGGCGGTCATAAGAAACCACATGGTCAAACGTATCTTGATAGATGAAGGAAGTTCGGTGAACTTACTAACCCTAGAGGCCTTCAAGGAGATGAAAGGATCAGTTACTGATTTACGAAAAGCGTCTGTCCCACTCATCGGACTCGGAGGAAAGCCGATACGGCCAGAAGGAACTGTGAACCTGTATGTAGAGCTAGGGGAGAAGACCGAAGGGCCACTCAAGAAACTGCATGCCCAGTTCAACGTGGTGGATCTACCTCTAGCATACAATGGAATCTTTGGCAGACCTTTCTTGTACCAATCAAGCGCGGTAACCAGTATTAGGTTACTGACCTTAAAGATGCCTACCCCAGAGGGAACAGTGGTAGTAAGGGGAAGCCAAGAAATGGCCAGGGAATGCTGCATGATAA
The DNA here is from genome assembly GCF_937616625.2 of Mercurialis annua. Classification (NCBI taxonomy): domain Eukaryota; kingdom Viridiplantae; phylum Streptophyta; class Magnoliopsida; order Malpighiales; family Euphorbiaceae; genus Mercurialis; species Mercurialis annua. Next base: position 45,945,361 of record NC_065570.1, on the reverse strand, counting down.
CAACGGAAGATAGAGAAAGCCTACCAATTGCCACTTTCCCAGGGATAGTCGTAGACGAAGAAGAAGTAGAAGGCGCAGAACCAGTCGGAGACATGGAGGACTTCAAAATAATTGCAACCAAGGTAGTGAAGATAGGGACAGAGGTCCCAAAAGAAGTAAAAGAAGAAATACAGTCCGTCCTAAAGAACAACTCAGAGTCATTCGCCACAGAGCCAACAGAAATCAAAGGAGTCGACCCAGAAGTGGCTTCACACAAGCTAAACATAAAGCCAGGGACCAGACCTGTGGTGCAGAAGAAACGGCGATTCACAGAAAAAAGACAAAAGGTCATCGCAGACGAAGTTAGAACATTGGAAGCGGCTGGTTTCATCCGAGAAGTGTTTTACCCAGACTGGTTAGCAAATGTTGTCCTAGTCAAGAAGTCAAATGGAAAATACCGAATGTGCGTGGATTTCACTGACTTGAACAAGGCTTGTCCAAAAGACAGTTACCCGCTCCCAAGCATAGACCAATTAGTAGACTCAACCGCGTGCTACCTCTTGTACAGTTTCGTAGACGCAGCGCAAGGATACCACCAGATACCCATGGACAAAGAGGATCAGGAGAAGACTTCCTTTGTAACAGACCAGGGGACGTACTGCTACAACGTCATGCCCTTTGGACTGAAGAATGCCGGAGCAACGTACCAGAGATTGGTCAACTTCATGTTCAAAGATCAATCAGTAAGGAATGTAGAAGCCTACGTGGATGACATAATTGTGAAGAGCCTTACGGAGGAGACACACGCCCAAGACCTAGAAGAAACCTTCTCAGTCTTAAACAAATTCAGAATGAAGCTCAACCCAGCCAAATGCGCCTTCGGGGTCAGAGCAGGTAAATTCCTAGGATACCTGATCAGCCAACGAGGCATAGAAGCTAACCCCAAAAAAATCCAAGCTATAGCAAACATGAAGGCTCCGCAGAGCATCAGAGAAGTGCAGAAGTTGAATGGCCGTGTCACAGCTCTGGGACGCTTCATCTCTTCATCGGCTAAAAAATGTTTACCATTTTTTAAGCAACTAAGGAATATGAAAAAATTCACTTGGGATGAAGAGTGCCAGAGAGCATTTGAAAATCTGAAGTCTTTCTTGACCCAACCACCACTACTGAGCAGACCCATCGCAGGAGAGACGCTATACCTATACCTCTCAGTAGGGAAGGAGACAATCGCATCTGTCCTAGTCCGAGAAGAAGGGGAAGAACAGCAACCTATCTATTATGTAAGCAGGACACTTAAAGGCGCAGAGCTCAACTACCCAACCATCGACAAGTTGGCATTAGCAGTAGTGGTTACGACAAAGAAGCTCAAACCGTACTTCCAAGGGCACACAGTCATCGTCCGGACAAACCAACCTTTACGCAAAGCTCTCCATCGTCCAGAAACATCTGGAAGGCTAGTAAGCTGGTCGGTACAGTTGGGAGAGCACGATATAAGGTACGAGCCAAGAAAGACGCTGAAGGCACAAGCACTGGCAGATTTCGTCGCGGAAATGACTGAGAAACCACCTGACGCAGTCTCAGAGGACAAAACCTGGAACCTGTTCGTAGACGGAGCCTCCAGTGAACAAGGGGCGGGAGCAGGAATAGTGTTACTCGGACCTCAGAAGATAGTTGTTGAGCATGCAGTGCATTTGAAGTTTCGAGCTACCAACAATGTGGCAGGTACGCTAACACGCAAATATTTTTTCCTTGCATATAATTACTTAGACGCTCATGTCTGCCTGATGATGTAGCAGAATATGAGGCCTTTCTAACAGGACTCACATTAGCAAGAGAAGTAAAAGCAGAAAAGCTGAGGATCCACAGTGATTCCCAGCTGGTCACAAGTCAGATCTTGGGCCAATTCCAGACGAAAGACGCAAACATGGCAAAATACATGGAAAAAGCGAAGGGGATGCTAAAGGAAATGGAAGGTCATGGCGGGCAATGGGAGATAATCCCAATACCCAGAGAAAGAAACACAAGGGCAGACGCCCTGGCCAAGGCAGCTGCGACAAAAAGCCCCCTGTATCTCTCACTCTACATGAAAGAGGAGAGGATGAATCCCATAATAGACGAGGAAGAAATTTTACCGATCACAGAGATGGATTCTTGGATGCAACCCATAGTTGCATACTTGAATGACGGAACAGTCCCAGAAGGGAGAGCAGAAGCAGCCAAACTAGTGCGAATATCGGCCGCCTACTCCATGATAGAAGGTACCTTGTACCGGACCTCAGTCACACACCCATGGTCCAAATGCATTTCAGTAGAGGAGGGAGCCTATGTACTGAAGGAAATCCATGAAGGAGATTGTGGAGCACATGAGGGAGCAGCCTCTCTGAGCAGAAAAGCATTACTCATGGGGTACTATTGGCCAACCATGAAGAAAGACGCAGAAACAATGGTGAAAAAATGCGACAAGTGTCAAAGATTTGGCACTATCATAAGAACTCCAGCAGCCCACCAGTCAGCAATTGGAAGTCCATGGCCTTTCATGACATGGGGAGTGGACATACTGGGACCATTCACCCCAGCCAGGGGACAAGTCAAATTTATCGTGGTTGCGGTGGATCATTTCACCAAGTGGATGGAAGTGCAACCAATGAGCACCATAACGTCACAGAAGATCATCAATTGGCTTTCAAACGAAGTCATGAGCAGGTAAAATTTCAAAGTTATATAAATAAAAACCTCTCAAATGAAAGAATACTAACACGTAGCAGGTTTGGGACACCACACACCCTAGTCACAGACAACGGGAAACAATTCGATTGCGCAAAGTTCAGGGAATACTGCGCCGAGCTAGGAATCAACTTGAAATTCACTTCAGTAGCACACCCGCAAACCAACGGACTCACAGAAGTAACTAACCGCACTATCCTATCTGGAATCAAGAAGAGACTCGGAGACTTGAAAGGGAGATGGATAGACGAACTATACCATGTCATATGGGCTTATAGAACAACTCCCAGGAGGGCCACAGGAGAAACACCTTTTCGACTCACTTACGGAACAGAGGCTGTCCTCCCCGTAGAAATGGGAATGCCCACACTAAGGGTACAGGTCATAGACGAAGAGCGCAATGAAGAAACATTGAAGCTGTGCCTGGATCTACTAGAAGAGAGAAGGCACCAAGCAGCCATACGCGCAGAAGCTTATCGCAGACAAATGACTAAGTATCACAATGCCAGAGTCAAAGAACGAAGTCTGTCAGAAGGAGACTTAGTCCTTCGAAAAGCAGAGATAGGGAAAGGAGCGGCAGGAGTAGGAAAACTCGAGCCCAACTGGGACGGTCCTTACCGAGTCACAGAAGTCGTAGGAAAAGGAGCGTATAGAATAGCTCAGTTAGAAGGCACACCATTGCCTAGAACCTGGAATATTGAGAATTTGAAGAAATATTTCCAGTGAAAGATGTAACAAACGAATAATGAATAAAGTTGCATCTCGTATTTTTTCCATTTTTTAACATATCCTCTAAATTATCATGCATGACCATGACTCAGTGAATAGACGCAACAAAAAGCAAACAGAAACAACACTCATAAAGTATCGAAAATTTTCAGAAATGACAGAAAAAGGAGAGTTTCCCATGAAACCCTCCAAGCAAAAGAAATAAAAGAACAGAAGTGCTACAGCAAAAGTAGTACAGAAATTAGAAAGCTAGCTAAACGGCCCAACAAACGGCCAATCACTCTTCCTCTGGACGGGTCGCTCCCTCCTTTGGACCAAACGTATCTTCCGGAATCTTGTCCTCCAAAGTTTCCTCGATTACATCAGAAGCTAAGGGATCTTGATGCTGAGCATCAGAAAGATGAGAGTCTGGGACTAATACCAAGGCCGTCTCTGACGCAGAGGATTGACCCAGAGGACCCTTGTCACTACCAGCACCTGGGTCAGAACCCGATAATTTCTCAGGAGGATCTACATCATCTTTCACACCTTCGCTGATAACATCAGAAGGAAGCACCGGGGACACAGACAACCCAGCTTTCTTGGCAGCTACCTTAGCCGCAACGCGTTGACCCAGAGCCCGGAGGTCAATCGACAGAAACTTGTTGATGTCATAATCTGGATAGTCTTCACGTACTATCTTGATCACTGTGGCACAAAAGTCAGTCAAGCACCCACTCACATAAATATTTGCATCCCTTTTGTTGTTCTGCTGCTCTTGAGACAACCTCTCACATGTAGCCTGAAGCTGCAACAAAGTAGCTTCACGGTCAGAAACTTTCTTCTCTAGGATCTTGACGCGATCCAGGGCTGTTTGATGCTGCTTGTTCAGCTTCGTCCTCTCCGCGGACATAGAGTCCCGTAATGAAGCCATCTCTTTCTCATGCCTCAACTCCAACGCCGCAGTCTCCTCCACCTTGCGACGGACTACGGCATTTCCTTGAATAAGCTGAAAACAAGAAAATAAGGGATGAGGAAAGAGAAGACACTAAAAGGTCACAAAGAAAAGAAACCAGAAGAAATGAATACCTGCAACAAGGCAGAATCAATCCGGTCACAAGCACCTGACCCAGTACAACTGTCCCAAACTTCCATATCCTTCGGAAATTGCACAAATTGAGAAAACAAAGCACCCACCTCAGAAGAAGAAGCTGACAGCCCCTCAACATTCTGCTCCAACCACTCTCTAGGATTGGGGCAGGCATCTAAATTCTTCTTAAGGCGTTTCGCAAGCCCCTGTCTGGTTCGTTCACGGATATCACGCCCTTTCTTGCTAGAAGAAGCCGGCAGTCCAGTCTCAACGCCCTTCTCAATCTTGACAGAGGGACGAGGAGGCAAGGACGCAGGACGAGACCCAGTAATGACAGCAGAATCATCATCAAAAGTCAGAGTCAAGGCATCAAGAAAGTCCTCCCCCATTCCTGCAAAGGCAACACGCATAAATAAACATCCAAATATAATAAAAGCAAAACAAGGACTAACAAGAAGCATACCTTGAGACGCAGACGTCAAATCTACAAAAGATAGAGGTGAGGGAGAACGGCAAGACTGGGACAGGGTACCATCACTTTCAAGAGGCCCCTCAATCACAGTACGAGGAGGCAAACCAATATGAGGAAACTTACGGTACAAGTACCTATCCACTAAGTCACAACAATCAAATAACTGAGACTGGGCATCATCCACTAAAGAATCTAGGGCTTCTGAGTCAGTAACGCAAAGGGGAGAAAAAGATAGGGACTCAGACTCATCCACCCAATCACAGGGGAAGTTAGCAAAAGCACTGTCGTGACCCACAACAAAGAAAGAACGTTGCCAACGCTTAGTAATCTTTGGCAGAGCGTCAATCAGACGCTTGCCTCGATGAGCAGCCAAACGATGATAAAATTCATTACTCCTACGCGTTATAAAGAAAAGCTCATTCAACATACCCAAAGAAGGAGACAGGCCTTTGTCACAGACTAACTCAATAAAGCAACACAAGACACGAATGGCGTTTGGATGGATTTGACCTAAGGGAATCCCATAGTCTTTAACAAAAGACTCAATCAAAGGATCTAAAGGGAAACGTAGCCCACAACGGAATTGCTCCTTATAAACGATTACCTTGCCATCTCCCACATTCTCATTAGCACTCATACGAGCACCACAGACTGAAAGAGAATAAGCCACCGGAATACCAAAATCATCACGAATTTCACCCAAAGACTCTCTATCAATATTAGTGACGAACGAACTTAAAGAATTACGATAATCAACGGCAGCGCCGGATGAAGGGAGAGACACAGAAGACCTAGTACGAGTCATACCTAGTATGGAAAATCAAGAAAGTAGACGAAGCTTACCTGGAAACCACAAGGAAGAAAAGTAATAATGGCAGCGAAGAAAAGCAAGAAAATTTCAGAAGCAATCAGCAAAGAACAAGATAGAAGAAAAAGGAAAGAAAAAAAAGGAACTTTAAAGAAGACCTAGGTAACCGTGACAGCAGTTGCTAGGATAAAAACGTGGCGGACATTCAGGAACATGAAATGATGGCAGTTTAAATTTTGAAAAACGAAATTGAAAAGACAAGGGAGGAAGCAGTTACTCCCAACGGGCAAAAAAGCAAAGGTGTACCACGAGAAACAGGCCCAAACGAATGGCCCGGACCAACAAGCATAAATACTTGAGAGACACAATCTTTAGGGAGGGACTAATGATGGATATCACACCCGAAACAGTACCAGAAGACTATGACATGACACAGATCCAGAACAGGTAGGACCAGTCGCAGGTCCTTGACCCAGAACTCAACAGTAACTAACCGATAGCTCGGATAAGTCAAGCTTCCCTGAAGATCAGGGATAAAGACGAAGAACGTCTCATCATATCTAGAAGATGAGATCAGAGTAAAGGAGAAGACTCCTAGTACATCACAATGACTATGGTGTATATAAACCAAGCCCTAAGTCAGGTAAAACCTAATTTAACTCATATTCACTCTCAACACTACTCCAAACTATCTGACTTAGGCATCGGAGGGTATTCGAGCCAACACCGGCTCGAATCCTTCTAACCTATTTTCTTTTGTAGGTTGGATCAAACTCAGACCGGCAGTTCAAGAACCATTAAGAAGCCTTCTTCTCATCCTCAGCAGCTCGCTTCTCACCATTTCAAACCTTAGTCTACTCAGACAAAAGGAGGTTCTTGACCAGCAAAAGATCGACCTCGTTCTTTTTGGCGTTCTGGTCCGCCATGTAGGACATCTGGGCCGCATGAAATCAGAGAACAAATATCCTCTAAGTATGAAATAATAACAAAACATGAAAAACTAGTAAGTAAATATAAAAATTACCTGAAGACAGAGAGAGGAGACCGCCGCCAGCAAGTTCTCTGGCTTATGAGTCTTGTAGTGAGCTTGGTCTATGGGCAAAGTAGTCACTCGGGCAATGTTCCCAGCAATCGGTAGCTCGGTTAAGGTAGCCCGTGTACCATTGTTGTGGCGGTTCACCCACTCGGCAAGGCTCGCTTGAGTTTCGTTTGGGGACCGGAGGCCGCGGTACTAGAATCCGAGGAAACATCCGGCAGATCCGGCATCGGAGACCGGGGAGCCTTACTGCTCTGGCCCGCTGCCCCGGGAGTCACCCCTTGGTGATCAGTTCTATTCTAAACCGGACCATCAACGGTCTCGGTGGAGTCCAGGTTTACGAAGGGGATGGTCCCCACGGGCTCTGCAGTGGGAGGGATCTCCAGCCCACTTGGCAACTGAACCCGGAGAGGCATGGCGTTCAGGCTAGTCTCGGGCACCACATTCTCAGCAACCGCTGGCCTCGGTACACCAGGAGCTTCGGGAGCTTTGGGAGGAGGATGAGGTACCGGCATGGCACCTCGGCTCGCCGGCCTTTTGCGCTTCTTGCCAGCGAGCTTGGCTACATCAATACTGTTCACTGCAAAGACAATAGATCAAGGTCAAACATAGAATTAGAGACAAAGTCAAAATAGCTAAAACACCAAGCAGGCAAAAATCAAACAAATCACAAGCACACCAGATACTGAATGAGACCTCGGGATACAGGGGAAACAAGTCATCTAACAATCAAACCAGTCCACCAAGCACGGTGCCTGGGACAAAGCCTAGTTTCAGTATTGGCGGAGAAACGGAAGGTTCTGTGGACCGAGCAGGAGTAGCCAGACAATATGTGTCGCTTAACAGTCCGCGGGAGCAGATCTTGTCATGGATCAACACTCCCCTGTATCCCAGTAACCAAACCCCCTGGCACTTCTTTTCTCTCTCCTCGAAACCAAAGATAAGCAAAGTGGTTCCGATCCTTCAGAAATATCAGATATAAACAACAGAAAAGGCGCATGGAGTCAACCACCCCGTTCTGCTGGCAAAGCTTCAAAAAACAGGAGTAGTGCCGAACTCCGTTGGGATAAATCTGGGACAACGGCACTTCAAAATAGTTACTCAGTCGCTTGTACTCCTTAGAGATGGGAAACCTTATCCCAGGCTGCAGGTGCTCCAGCGTAAGCATAATCGTATTCTCGGGAGGAGCATCATTCAACCTCCTCCCCTCGGGTATCGCAGAGAGCTGGTACTCCTCTGAGATGCTAAAAGCCGTTCGCATAGCATCCAAAAAACCAGTTGTGCAACGTGACGACTTTATATCTCGGTCATCGGATTTCTCGCCGACATCTATCGCTTTGCTTTTCCCTTTTCCTTTTTTCAAAACTTGAGGTAGCGAGGTCCCCACCTCTTCCTCCTGAGAGTTAACAGCTCGAATAGGGCGAACCACATGGAACTCAGTTGATGGCTCGTCCGTACCCATGTCGTTATCATCATATCCCCTCCCTTCTTCGTGTTTTGATGATTCACCCGACATACCTAAAGACACGGAAACCAGCTCGGATGAGACGAGCTCCACTAGAAAAACAAGATAAACTTGCAAAAAGTGGAAAAAATGGATCAAAAGGAATATCTAGAGGGTGAAACTATCAGCACACGAAGAACACTACGAGAAATTTCCAAATTTCTGGAAATCCATTTCCAAAAAAAAAAGAACACAGAACAAGAAACAATGAACGGGTGATAAACAAACCTCTGGAAATTTCTCCTAATCAAACGCTGAACAAAAACTTAAAATTAGAGGCACTAACATAGCCAAATCTCAACAAACATGAAAACGCACAAAAAACTCAGGCATCAATCATAAAACAGAGGAAAATTACAACAAGTCTATCAAAACAAACACAAAACGATAAAACACAAGATTAAACCAGGAGATTAAGAACACTTACTTGTTAAAAAACGCAGTAAATCCTTGAGAAAAAGAGAAGACGATGATTGGAAAAATGAAGCAAAGAACGGCGGTGAAACTTGGAAATTTGAGAAACCAGAACCAGAGAATCCTTTAACCGACAGAAGATGGAGAAAACTGAAAAACTTGGAGAAGACGAAGAACATAGAGACTTTATTTTCTAGATTCAGAGAGAAGATGGAAAGTTAGAAAGAAAATAAGAAGTGTTATAAGTTTTTGAAAAATAAAACTTATAACTGAAAAAAGAGAGGGAAAATGAAAAGGCACGCTTGCATTTTCTCTCTCTTCCCACTCAGAACGTCTCCTAGAAAAGCGCTCAAGCAGTAACTGCTGGACACGTGGCCTCAGCGTAGACAACAAGTAACCGCCACCTAAGACAACGGCTCCAACAGCTGTCAAACAGGACATCTCGACAGACATGTCCTTTAACATACCATATCAGCTCACCCTCCCTTCTGACAAGCGGCTCGGTGTCAGAGATAATTCAAAAACAGGACAATCGCACCAACACTCACATGACCCAGGACTCGGAAAGCACTACTAACTCGGACATAAATATCTGACATACTGGGGGGACTAGTGATAACGTAGTACATTTAGTAGGGGCGAAGCAACCTCGCCAGGAATGAACATCGCTAACTCAAGCACTTTACCAACCTGGTATCGACTTCCGACCATCTCCTAGATCATAGACCACACGACCTGGGGGGGTCACCGGATCGATGAACATTCGAGCATCATCCGAGAGGCGTGCTCTTGACAAGGTCGGATCGAAGATCCTAACCGAGCTTCTTAACTAGAGATATGAAAGCTCGGTACAGACAACCCGAGCTTCAAGATACACTCAAGCTCTGAAACTAGAAGCATATGAGTTTGGTTTAGGCAATCCGGGTTTCAAGCTTTGACCGAGCTCCGAGATCTAGCTAACGAACACACTCACGTGTACCAGATCTGGGGACCACAGAAGATCCTCTGACAGGTGCGTGAGGAATGTTCCCTCCACCTGACACACCTAACAACCAGCGCCCCATACGGGGGATATCCTCCACGTAGGCATAACTGATTAAAGGGACCACTCCAAGGACAGCCTGCCAGCAAGACAAGGTTTTCCCTTAAACCCTAACTATAAAAAGGGGTTTAAAGGCAAACCCTAGGTAATTCTTTCTCCTCTCTGAAAACTCTTTCTCTTTTCTCTTCTTCTTCTTCCTTAATCAGAAATCTTACTTGAGTGTCGGAGTGAACGTCCAGTGACCCCCACCGGAAGTTCTTTCTAACCTATGTTTGCTGTTTGTATAGGCATCAGGAGATCAGATTCCAGTTGGTGATTTATCATTTATATATGATGGATTTATGACAGGTTTAGATATATGTGGATCGAAGTTTAGGGTTTAATTCAGATCCAGCATCTGACTATATTTTTCATATGATTTTACGTGCGATACTTATCTTAATTAATATTTATTAGTAACTATATAAATTCAGTCAATTTTAACTAATCCGTTGATATTTTTCTTCTTTCAGGTGTATAGTATTTTGACGTGACCGAGCTTCCATCTTTTGATCCGGAAGATTTTATTTTGCAATGTGGAAGAGAGTATTAGCTTTTCTAACGTTGTAGTAGTATAGTATGGTAGCCCGTAGTTAGTGGTTCGTTTTATTTTATATTACTCTGATATGCTGCTTCTCTATATATCTTTTAGGAGCTGCATAATTATATAGCACGTATATATGGTTTACTAGTTGCTCATATACTGAACTGGTTATAGGATATATATACGTAATTAAAACAATAATATGAATATAATATAAAATTTTAATAAATTTATTTGAAGCCTTATAATTTTTAGGATAAACCTTTAAAAAATATACTAAAATTTTACGATTTTTGTCAGTTATAACCAAATCTTTTGAAATTGTCAAATATAAACCGTTTTAACACATTGTGTTTCTTTTATAGTTAAATTCGAACCAGATTGATTTTTTTGACAACATTGTGGCCAATATATAAGATTGAAAAATATTTAATCACAATAAAATATTAAACTTTTGAGTGTTATGTCACGATAAAAAGTTTACTCATAATAAAAAAAACCATACTGATTCAAAAGTGATTATGAAAGAAACATAATATGCAAAAACATGTTATATTTGCTAATTTTGAAAGATTTGGTCATGACTAATAAATATTACAAAGATTTGGTATTTTTTGAAAGTTTGGCCTTATTTTTATAAAAATAAAAGTATAATGACTTACTTTTTTTGAATTAAAATTACAAGCATTTCTCTGTTTTATTATAAAAGTATTAAGAGTATGAAAAAATAAAGTCCATTTTTTTTATCAAAGGCTGAATTTCATTTAATAAAATGTTATATGTACACAAATGAATGACTCCTCAACACATTTGAGTGAGCCAATTTATAGCTGAATGATGAGAGCTGCCGAAGCACTCATTGATAAGGGATTTTCTAGCCACCATATAGGCTACCCAATTATGTTTACGGTTTACATATTTAAATCTAATTTCCGAGAATTTGGAAACTAGATTAACAATGTCTTCTAAAACTACTCTAATATCTCTGTCGTCACTAGAGGAGGAATTAATAGCATTAATCAAAATCTGGCAGTCTCCTTCAAAGACAAGATTTGTATAACTTGTACGTATCACCTCCTCCATCGATGTTCGAAGCGCCAATGCCTCTATAACAATTGGTACCACTATACCCAGAAAGCGTCTAGCCCCAGCCAAGATTATATGACCTGCAGAATTACATACTACAAAGCCAATCGCACCTATCCTGGAATTCATATCAATAGCACCATCAAAATTAACTTTGTGAAAACCTGTTGGCGGGGGTAACCATGAAGATCGAGCAACTTGCACAGTCACTGGATTATTTGGCATGACTTCTAAATTAGATCTTTTCTTTAAAGCGTCCAGATATTCCCGCTGTTGCTCATATGCCTTATTAACAATCTCCGATACCGTATTAGTGTTTATGATTGAACACCACCTCATTGCGTGCTTTCCAAATATTCCATAGTATGAAAACACAAAAGGCAAAGTTTTCTTTAGACTTACCCAGCCGTTGTAAGTCGTTAACCAAAGCATTCCACCAATCAGCTAACGATGTTTGGGGCAGCAATTCTGATCAAAGGCCAAAGCTAGATTCAAACCAAGCCTGTAATCAGTCATAAAAAGAATGATAATTAGCCCTAGATGATCTTTGTATTAGCAATATTATATATAATTAATACTATTTACTAAATAAAATCAGTACTGCAATAGTACTATTCATCAAGTGTTAGTTAGTTGGACCATATCCATTGAGGATGGATATAGCTTAGTCGGACTCTATCTTTTTTAAGTTGGTTTGAGACCAATACATGTGACGTCAATCAAGTAACTTGAATTATTAAGAAAGTACTAATTATTTTTGTTTATTATTTTCGTTACATAGGTTTTCAACCTTTCGTAACTCCATATTATACTACTTTCTAACAAATAAATTTTATAGCTGTTGATCTTAATTAATCTTAATAATGTATTGGTATGTGCATATATTACCTCAGTAAGGAGAAGTATATTTATTCTGCCTTTTAATTTCTTAAACTTGAAGGTTATCAATATAGAAGGCCTCAAATCACATCATGACTCTCAGATTTGACAGCAGAAAAGTAAAATGTTAATGCACATTGATCACACAAGACCCATGTAAATAAACCACTGTTAATAATAGTAAAAATCTATACAAAGAACTTAGTAGACCACCTATCACATTCGTCAAGTTCATATTAGTGTTCAGGACAATCATATGAAGGTATAGAGGGTATAATGTGTTTAAGAATAGCAGTATAGACAATCATACCTTATATCAGCAAATATTACACTAGATTACCATACTAGATACACTCAATTAAAAGCAATTAAGGAGTTAACTACAACCAGTTGATGTTCGGATGTTGGGTACAACGTGATTTTCTCATATGTATTTTTGGTCTATCATAGATTCATAAAGACTCGGTTGTCTTGACGCCTCGTGTAGTTTTAGAGCGGTATTTGCCTATATTGCCTTGAACCAATTTGATAAATTCCTCAGCGAGAATAAATTTTTAGGTGCACCTAATTCAACATGTAGCATTGTAACTTTTCCATTAAACACATAACAACTACTCAATAAGGCATTGTTAATCTGATATGCTCCTCTACACTGGCTGAGACGACATGCAATAGTCAAGCTAAGTGGAACAGTTTTAATCCTCAACGACCTATGCCATTGACACTCTGCTAAAAGGTCATGTACAGAACTTCAATTTGAAAAGTGTGCATTCAGATAGAAATTTTACTTCTTTTCAAAATAGAAGCCAACCATATCTACATGAATTTACAAGGTTTTAAAGTAAGCAAAACTTTTTCTATTATTTTACCAAGGTTGTGGGATGCAGATATATGGCAGAATCAAGTTTTATTTGTAGTATTAATTATGTATATACTTAAATTGATTAAACCATTTCTAGACTCTATGCGTTAACAGTAACTTCTCATAATTATTACATTTTTCAAAAGTTTTTGAAGTTATATGTATTTAAATTAAGTAAATTACTAAATTTTAAATTAAGTAAATTCAAAACTTACTGCAATTATTGACGATTCGACTCAAACATAAGAGATTAAAGATTCGTTATCAATTTTATAATAAAACTAAAAATTAACAGAATGGATCGGTTAACAACTAACATCTGAATCAAACTACTATATCCTCGGTTCTTTATCTGATAGTCTATATGTACTAAAGATAAATCTGCTATTATAAATATGAACTGAGCCATACGAAAGACATTGGCAGATTTCGTTGAAATTAAAGTCACTGACATTAGAATTTAGTTTCAAAGAGTACCCAAAAAACAATTAAAGCAAGAGGATCTAAAAACATTAACACAAAAGGATGACAATCAACTCTTTCAGCAATTGATTTAATAAACCACATATCACATTCGTCAAATTCATATGAACATATCAGGGGTTAGTGTTCTGGATAATCATATGAAGATATAGAGGGTATAATGTGTTTGAGAACAGCAGTAGAACAATCATACTTTATAGCAGTACTGCAGCAAATATTTAGACTTGATTAACATATTTGATATACTCAAGTAAAAGCAATTAAGGAGTTAACTATAACCAATTCCTGCGTTATAATTCATCAGGCTAAGCCTATGTAATTGGCTGAATATTTATGCAAGATAAATATTAAAATTTTAAATAAGAAGATATACTTGTTTGGCAGTAGAACAATTAATAAGAAGATGCACAATCGTTTTGTCCTCTTGATTACACATAGGACATATCAGATTCATATTTGGCATTCGACGCTTCAAATTCACATTTACAGCGAGGCAGTTCGATAGAGCTCTCTATAGAAAATGATTTAGTTTTGGGGGACATTTCAAAGTCCATATCATCTTCCAATTCGGAGAAGTAATTGTACTCGAGCTTGTAGCATTTGTGTGTCGTACCTCCATATCCAAACAAGCATCATAAATTAAATGATAACATGATTTGACTGAAAAAATACAAGTTCGAGTGTTGTGCCAATTTTGTTTATCCTCAAAAAAGCTATTAGACACTGGAATTGAGAGCACATGATGACATTCTGGTTCAGCAATAACTAGTCGTACTAGGTTCACATTCCATCCACTACGATCCATCAACAACAAGTTTGATACTCTTTGAACTTCTATCGAAGCATTTTGTAGGATACGCGGTCTAAAAGGAAACTCTGATGGTATCCACGGATCATCTCGAATAGAGATTCTATCACTTGTTCCAACCCACCATCGTAGCCCTAAAACAAGAGCATCTCGACCAACTATCAAACCACGCCAAGCCCAAGATGGATTACTTCCGACAGGAGCTGATAGGAAATCACTAGAATGAAAATATCTATCCCGATATATCTTATAAAACATAGTATCCTTATCATGCATCAGACGCCATCCTTGCTTCGCTAGTAGCGCTATATTGAAAGCTTGAAAATCCCTAAAACCTAGTCCTCCCTTATGCTTACTGCGACAAATTGTATTCCATTTAAGCCAGTGTATTTTCCTTTCAGATTTTTTTTGCCCCCACCAGAATCGCGCCACTAATCGACCTAATTCTTGGCACAAAGTTTGTGGCAGTAAAAAACAAGACATCGTATAGACAGGCATTGATGTAGCAACAGCCTTAATAAGAGTTTCTTTACCCGCATATGACAATGTACTACTCTTCCAACCTTGTAATTTTTGAGCAACTTTATTCTTTATTTCTGAAAACGTTGCTGTTTTTGATTTTGATATCAAAGATGGTAACCCAAGGTACTTGTCATGTAGCTTAACACTTCCAACTTGTAGTTTGGAAACAATCACCTCTTGTATGTCAGCATGCGTATTTGTGCTAAAAAGTAAAGCCGAGTTTTCCAAATTTATAAGCTGGCCACTAGCATTACGATACAATTCTAGTATTTCTAAAAACGAATCACATTCTGCTTGATTTGATCTGAAAAACACCAATGAATCATCTGCAAAGAATAGATGTGAGATTCGAGGACATGCCTGTCTAATACGTAGTCCATGAAGTGTACCCCTTGCTTCACTTTGAGTAAGAAGATTACTAAACCCCTCTGTACAAAGTAAAAATAAGTAGGGAGATAGTGGACACCCCTGTCGTAGTCCACGTGATGGGCTAAAATAACCTTTAGGTTCACCATTGATATTAATAGAGTATGAAACAGTTGTAACACACTCCAAAATACAAGAAATCCATATCGAAGGAAACCTCACCACCATCATTATGTGTCTTAAATATTGCCATTCTACCCGGTCATAGGCCTTCGACATATCAAACTTCAGCGCCAAATAGTAGCAATGACCTTGTCGACTAGTTTTAAGTTCATGGATTAATATGTGTGCTACAAGTACATTGTTTGTAATAAGTCTACCACTGACAAATGCACTTTGATTAAGACTGATTAGCTTGGGCAAAATCTGTTTTAATCTTCGTGCTAAGATTTACTATGATTTTGTAAAAAATGGAACAGAGCTAATGGGTATGAACTGGTGAGGAAATTATGGTGGATTAACTTTTGGGATTAATGAAATAATCGTATGGTTAAATCGACAAAATAATCGTCCGGTGCTGAAAAAATCATGGACCGCAAGATATATATCGCTTCCCACAATATTCCAATGTGTTTGAAAAAATTTACCTGCATAATCATCAAGAATATAAGATATGAGGATGACATGTTTAATTCATTAAAAATAAACAGCTTTCATAACTCTCAAAATTCCAATACATAATGACCGGTTTAATAAAGTTCATTTTAATATTGAGTGACATAAAGGAATCAAATAAATAATTTTCCAATTAATTTTACTAAATAATTAAATAATTTCAAATTTCTGGAGGATGTGCATTTAGTTTCAATAATAATGAGAAAGAATAATAAATAAACAATTATAGTTTGATTATTTTCTAATGCTTAGGTTTTAATTTAATTTAAATTTAATTTTCTCAAACTTTGACGGTCAAAAAGAAAATGAAGGTTTGCAGTAATAATTCTGATTAAAATAAGGTGATGATAAACATATGATGGTTACACAATAATACATCGGCTTAATTACTTAAAAACCACTCACCTTAAACTTTTTTTTTGTTTATACCCTGACTTAGGAAAACGTTCATTTATACCCTGACGTATGTATTTATGTTTCACCTCTACCCCGAGACACTAAATTAACCTCTTTTCATTAAAAAAAAGTTTAAAATAGTTCTTCATTTTTAACCTAAGTTAATTAGAGATTAATTAGAAATGAATTTTTCTCTAAATGAAGGACTATTTGAACTTTTTTTAAAATCAAAAGAGGTTAATTTAGTGTCTCGGGTAGAGGTGAAACATAAACACATACATCGGTATAAATGAACTTTTTCCTAGATCATGGTATAAACGAAAAAAAAGTTCAAGGTGGGTGGTTTTTAAGTAATTAAGCCTAATACATCCACAGTCAAAGAAAAAAAGTGACGATAAAAATAGGAATAGATAGAAAGGGAGTAGAAAGGGGCTGGGGAAGTAAGGTGAGGGGGGAGAATATATATTTTTTAAATTGTTATTATAGGTGATGTACGGTTGACTAAGAAAATAGTGAATAAGTTGAAGTTTTTTGGGTATTATGGGTTACTTAACAAAGTTTTGTGTGCAAAAATCAATTTGTAGAGCTTAAAAATCGCCACCCTTGATTATATATTGAAAACATTATTTGGGAACTCTTCTATATAATCTCTGAATCTTTGTGTAACCTGTAGATCAAATCCTAAAATAGACACATACAGCAGGTTAAAATAAAGAGAGAGACATAAGTGAGATGCGGAGGTCCAGCAAGAAGCCCAGTTCCGATGATCAAATTCAACAAGTTACTGACGATTTTACGCCATCATGGCGTTATTGTAACTCAAGTGTAGGAACAACATTTGCTGTGACCGAGAATAGAGTAAGAAAATCAAGAACAGCAGCCAGGACGACAACCATGGCCAAAATAAAAAGAGTTGTTTTCATGTGCTTTTGCGTCTGAATTATGTTGATAATGATTTCGTTTGTTCGTCAAAGTTTGTGTTTTATCCCCTATACATAAAAATAAATAATAAATCATATATTACATGTATTATTTATTGGTGCTGTATCAAAATTGTGATCCATGTCGTTTTTTGATTAATGAAAGTGTTAACTGCCCTGTGTGATAGAATTTCTATGTTGCGTTTGTTTTGGAATATGGTTTTCCTCCTACAGATATAAGGGTGAATAATTTTTTTAATTCAAAAGTGACAACATTAAAAAAAGATGCATAAAGCGCTGAGCGCCATTTCTTTGACAATTTCTTTCTTGAGTTTATTATTATTCTTTTTCTTTTTTCAAGAATGTTCAAAATGGTATATGATAGAATAGAACATGGTTACGGTAGAGATTTGCAAGATAAAATATAGTTAGATTGTTGGTGGAATGGTAGTGGCAGCATGAGCACTCTGATATTTAAATTAGCCTTTAGTTAGACTAACCGCTTGAGAATTTAATTGAGATTATAAAAATACTTGAATATTAATGCTCATGATTTGGACTTTTTATATAAGGTTAATAGGTCTAAAAACTATCCACTTTTACTTTTATTTTTCAATAGTACCACGACGTTGTAATTTCATCAATTTTACTCTATTTTATATTTTTACGTTTCAATAGCACACTAGATTAAAAAAAATGACTTTATTATTATAAAAATTAAATTTTATAAAACAATTAAGTATCATTTTATATCATTTTTCTACTTGAATAAATTCAAACAAGTCACTTAACTTAAAATACATTCAAACAAGTCATGTTTCTCCACCAATTTTAAAAAAATAAAGAAATATCAAAACATATGTTTCCCGACATCTTCCCGAACCCGCTGTCGTCCTCCCACGGAAGACGAATTCTTGAGGAAGAACACTGTTCTTCCCCAAAAACCGTTTTTTCGTGGCGGCGATGAGTCCATGGGAGACGGTAACGGATCTGAGGGAGGAGACGATTGGTCGGAATTTAATTATTTATATTAAATATTTAATTATTTATTATTAATTTTTAAATATGGAGAAAAGAAATTGTTTTTTGTAATATTTATAACATTAAATGTTATTTACAATATATGCTAAATATGAAGGATTTATTTTGAATTTTTTCCAAAGAGCAATTTTGATGCTTTGGGGTGCTATTGAAATATAAAAATATGAAATAGGGTGCAATTGATGAAATTCTAACGTCGTGGTGCGCTATTGAAAAAACAATAAAGGTGGATAGTTTTTTATTCTATTAACCTTTATATAAAGGAAAATATACGAATATACCATAACAATTAGTTCTATTATGATGTCAATTTTCTTGTAAATAACAAAGATCTTGATCCATGTATAAATATTAATCATACACAAATCCATTTCATAATAGAATTCGGCCGGTTGAGGTTTGGATATTGGATGAACTAACTGATGGAGTCTGCCTTCTTGACGAACTAGCCTGTAAGATAAGGCCGGTTAGATTGCTAAGTAGTCTAAACTTTACGAATAGTATAAGAGCTTCTATAGTAATTGTAATAATGTATTGTGATGCAACATGATGCAGTTGCAGAAATGAGTTTTGAGTTCATACAGAAAAGAGAGCGTAAAGTGGCGTAGCAGCAGTTTTGTAATTCTGCCGAAGTTGGATGTGTGCGATTTGGGCCGAATTCCATCATTTGTGCCTTGAAAATGGCATTTTTCTGATTTTAACAGTTTTCGAGATTTTTTATTTTAGTTCGTTTTACACCCAGTTTAGGATTTTTATTTTGTTTTAGTATCTAAACAACCTCATACTACTAAAGCGGTATTAATATTCAACTTCATTACGTATGAAAACAATTTTCGTAAAATTTATATAAAAAAAAGAGTGATACTGATAAGTAGTTTGCTTTAGTTTAAAAAGAAAACTCATCAATATTCTTCCATCTCAATAGTCAATACCTCCTAGAATATTCTAAGGGGTTTCCTCTGCCAAAGAAAATGAAAAAGCATTAGAATGATTGTCACTTCATAAAATAAATCATAATAATCAAAAAAGAAAAACAATTTCAATGTCAAGAATTCAAAACCTCTTCTGGAGGATCATATTTTTGGCCAGCCAAAAAGAACACTTTTTTCCCCTAACTCTTGATTTTGTTTTCATTTTAGTAGTTGTAATAGTCGTCGTCTTCGATGAACTGGGTCTGTTTTTGATTTTACCTTCAAATCCAAACGAATGCACATTCAAACATTTCTAATTCTGAAAAAACATGAATCACACACGTGAAAGCAAATCAATAAAATTAAAACAGAATTAGCATATTCAAATCAACAAATTAAGCACAAAAACAAGCTTATCCCAATCAACTAATGACTCAATTAACTAAAGATACCAAATCACCAAATTATACCCAAAGAACAAATTCAATAAAATCTGAAGGAATACAAACCCCGAGATAGGTACCTCTGTTTTATTTATACATGTTCCACACATTTCATATCCTATATATCGTTTTTTCATATTCATTTCTTTTCATTTTAGTTTTTCATTTTTATTTTTATGCTAGCTAACAAGGTATATATGCACAACTTAGTCTGCTAAGATACCGAGCTGAGAGCCAAACTCATGCTCGTATTTAAGAGTAGTTGGCAATGCATGAATTCCAACTTTCTAAACTTTTACTTCTCTAATACTCCTTACATCAACTGAACCCTTTTGCAATACCCACAAAATATATTGTTATTGTTGATACAATTGCTGTAAAACTGAATATGATGAGGCTGAGTCGCGGACTAGGTCGCTCTCTTTTAGACGTTTCGCGGCACAGCTCGGAGGTGCAAAGCTGACTATCAACCGCGGCGTCCCTAGGATAAAACAGCCGGAAATACTGATCACACTGCACTGTGAAATCAGCTCTAAAACACTTTCTCTGTATTGCTCTGTGTTTCTGTATATTCTAAAATGAAAAATGAAGCCAGTATTTATAGGCTAAGAAAACATATAGCTGCTGAGTGAACAATAAATACAGAAAATGATTTCTGATTTAATGAAGAAAAACAGCAACAGTCAGATGGAGTGGAAGAGTCATTACAGTTACAAAATAATTGAATAAAAAATCATTAATACTTTTGTATGCAAAAAATAAAGTGCTAGCCGAACCGAACCGAACCACCCACCCACCCAGACCAGACCAGACCAGGCCGACCGACCGGACAGACGGCGCGTGCGCGCGTGTGTGGTAAATCGGGTAGGATGTAACTCCTAGCCCGTTCACAAAACTGGGTACCCCTTGGGGCCCAAACCCATATGAGAAAGACCAAGTTTATAAACCCAATGTATTGAGTTTTCCTAAGCAATGTGGGAAAACCACAAAACTCTCTATCTTCTCATTTCAAGTTACAAGGCACTTTTTCCTTTTTAATTTTTAAATTCAATAACTTTCCAACAATCCCCCACTTTGAATTTTAAAAAAAAATTTCTCGAGCAATTTCTGTTAAGATTGTGCATAAACAAAGGTATCTTTCGATTTGAACCTTTGCGTAGTGAGTAAGATTCTGATTCAACAAGAGTGACTCGTAGTCTTGAACTCTATCTCGGACATCAAACCACGCACGTTCTTTTCATAAGTGTTTTTCTAAAGCCCGTGCATTTATGGCCCTGCACGTCTATCCCAGTTTAGTGAACGCTCTAGAAATTTTGCCTCAAATTTCATAGGAAGCGGCCCCACTTCCACATTCACAAAGGTGAAGCTATCAAGAGTACTCCTATAGCTAGGTACTCCACTCCATATGGAGTATAGACTTCATTAAGAGATTCTATTAACTCATCCTCTTCTCGCTTTAGGAATCATGCATTAATTTTGCATGTTCTGGCTCATATCATTCATAACTTGTTATTACCCATTGAACCTATTTCTTGGGATCTCCAGTCAGTTAGGTCGGGTTACCATTATGGATGATTCATTCAATAGGCAATAGTCCCATTCCTTTTGAGGTTTTATGGACTTTCTCTCTAGCTAATCCTTTCGTCAAAGGATCTGCTAAGTTATCATCAGTGCGTACATGATCCACTCTAACAGCCCCTGTTGAGATAAACTCTCTAACAGTGCTGTGCTTACGACGTATCTGTCGTTTCTTACCATTATAATAACGGTTCTCAATTTTTGCAATAGCCGCGGTACTATCGCAATGGATCAACACAGCTGGTATCGGTCTTTCCCATAAAGGAATCTCAGCTAGCAGGCTTCTTAGCCATCCTGCTTCTTCACTAGCAGCAGCTAGTGCTATCATTTCTGACTCCATCGTAGATTGAGCCAGAATCGTCTGTTTCTTTGATTTCCAAGAAACAGCTCCACCAGCTATACTGAAAATATAGCCGCTCGTGGCTTTGGAATCATCTGACAATGTATTCCAATCTGCATCACTATACCCTTCAAGTACAGCAGGATGCTTCAGATAATGTAATCCAAGATTTATTGTTCTTTTAAGGTATCTCATAACCCTTTCAATAGCATGCCAATGCTCAATACTAGGTCTACTAGTAAACCTGCACAGTAATCCAACGACATATGCAATGTCGGGTCTAGTACAATCAGTGGCATACCGAAGGCTGCCAATGATGCTCGCATATTCAGACTGTCGTACACTATCACCAGTGTTCTTAAAAAGTTTTACACTTGGATCATAAGGTGTACATGCAGGTTTACAGTCGAAGTAGTTATATTTCTTTAGAATCTTCTCAACATAGTGAGATTGATCTAAAGAAATTCCTTTTTCAGATCTAGTTATCTTTATGCCAAGAATGACATTCGCTTCACCTAGATCTTTCATATCAAAGTTGGCACTCAACATTGATTTCACAGCATTCACAACATGAATATTTGATCCAAAAATCAACAAGTCATCTACATAAAGACATATGAAAGTGCAAAGTTCCTTTTCAGATTTGTAGTAAATACATTTGTCACTTTCATTCACTTTAAAGCCATTTGAGATGACAAGATTATCAAATTTCTCATGCCATTGCTTAGGTGCTTGTTTTAGACCATACAAAGATTTGTCTAACTTGCACACCTTCTGTTCCTGACCATGTATTACAAAACCTTCAGGTTGATCCATGTAAATTTCTTCCTCCAGTTCACCATTTAAAAAAGCAGTTTTAACATCCATTTGGTGTACGACCAAATCATATAGCGCAGCGATCGAAATCAGCACTCTAATGGATGTTATTCTAGTAACAGGTGAATAGGTATCAAAGAAATCAACGTTTTCACGTTGTCTGTAACCCTTGGCTACAAGTCGAGCTTTGTATTTGTCTACAGTACCATCAGGTTTCAATTTCTTTTTTAAGATCCATTTACAACCTATGGTTTTGCAACCGGGAGGCAGATCAGTCAAATGCCATGTATGATTGGACTCTAATGAATCCATCTCATCATTTATGGCTTCTTGCCACAAATCAGAATCTAATGAAGTTAAAGCTTCCTGGAGGTTCGTAGGATCCTCCTCTAAAGAATAGACATGGAAATCAGTTCCAAAGTCTTTCGAAATTCTAGCTCTTTTACTTCTTCTGATTTCTGGTTCTTTATCATTAGTAATCTCATTATTCCTGACCACAGGAACATTACTAGATGATTCGCCCCCACTATTTCCTAATTTAAAAGGAAATTTCTGTTCATAAAAATCAGCATCTACTGATTCAATAATAACTCGTGCAGTCAAGTCATAAAATCTATAAGCCTTGCTATTGACTGCATACCCAATGAAAACACATTCATAGGCTCTGCTTGCTAATTTTATTCGTTTCGGATCAGGAATCCGAACATAGGCTAAACAGCCCCAAGTTCTCAAATAAGACAAATTTAGTTGTCTTTTCTTTAGGATCTCATAAGGTGAAATCTTCCTGTTTGATTTCGGGACTCTGTTGAGTACATAACAAACAGTCAACAGAATTTCACCCCACCAATAAGAAGCAGCTCCAGAATTCAATAAAATAGACACTACTGCTTCTGTAAGTGTTCTATTTTTTCTTTTGGCTTTACCGTTCATTTCAGGAGAATAAGGTGCTGTTCTTTCATGCACAATACCATGTGAGTTATAGAATTCTATAAACAAGCTAGATTCATATTCAGTACCTCTATCACTGCGAAATCTCTTGATTTTCTTATTGAATTGATTTTCAATTTCTGTTACAAATAACTTGAACATGTCAAGTGCATCACTTTTATTTTTCATCAAATACACATGTGTAAAATCAGAACAATCATCAATAAAAGTGATAAAATATCTTTTACCATTTCTGGTCAAGGTACCGTTAAGTTCACATATATCAGAATGTATTAAATCTAAAGGTTCAGATTCTCTAATTACTGATTTATGTGAGTTTTTAGTTATCTTAGCTTGACTACAGAATTCACATTTTTCAAACTCAGTTTGGTTCATTTTAGGAATTAATCCTAGGGTGCTCATGTTGTTAATTATCCTTTTATTTACATGACAGAGTCTTGCATGCCAAGTATTAAAATCACAAACCATGTAAACAGAAGCAACATCTTTACTGATAATTTCAACATTCAACTTAAACATACCCTCACAAGCATAACCCTTTCCCACAAAAATACCATTTCTAGTAATGGTGTACATATCTCCACCAATAGTCTGAAAGAATCCAGCCTTGTTGAGAAGATAGCCAGACACCAAGTTCTTCCTCATCATAGGAGTGTGCATCACATCCTTCAAGATTAGTGTTTTTCCTGAAGTAAATTTCAGTTCAACACTTCCAATTCCAGCGACAGTAGTGGTGTGAGTATCACCCAGTAATACTTTCTTATCGTCCACGGCAGTGTATGTTTTGAACATAGCACGATCGTGGCAAACATGGCGATTAGCGCCTGTGTCTACCCACCAACCACTTGATCCACCAACAAGGTTGATCTCAGCCATCATTTCTGTTATCATAGCCGTAAAAGGCTCTTCAGTCAAGTTAGCCTGTGGAGCAGTACTTGGCTTGTTCCGACACTTGCGTGCCATATGACCCGGTTTTCCACAGTTAAAGCATAGAAATGGTGGCAGGTCATTCTTAACAGGTGGTGCCTGTTTCACAATATGGTTCCTTGAAGGATTACCATTCTGGTTCGCTTTGTTGCGATTCACATTTTTGTTTTGGTTCGAGTTGCGATTCTGATTCTTAAAATTCTTGCCATTAGGCTTCAGACTCATCGAACTAAACTTCCTTGTGTTGTTAGAAACAACCAGCACTTCATCTTTTAGATCTTGTTTTCTCGCCTCTTCCTCAATCCGAAGACGAGTGATCAAGCTTTCCAGCGAGAACTCTTTTGTTTTGTGCCTGAGAGAATTCTTAAAGTCCCTCCACGAAGGAGGTAATTTGTCAATTAAAACAGCAACTTGAAATTCTTCATCAAGAACCATACCTTCGGAGATGATCTCATGAGCTATTTTCTGCAATTCATGGGATTGCGCCTCGACAGATTTTTCATCACTCATTTGATATTTAAGGTAGCGGCTGACTGCATACTTTTTAGTCCCCGCCTCCTCGGTATCATATTTCTTTTGCAGCGCCTCCCAAGTTTCCTTTGCAGTCTTTCCATCATTGTAGTAATCATAGAGATCATCACTTAGTGCATTGAGAATAAAATTCTTGCACAAGTAATCATTAGTCATCCACTATTGAAGTTCACCGTTCTGTTTTTCCTTTTCTTCTTCCTCGGCAGTTTCATCAACGACAGGTATTGCCATTGTCAAAACAGAAACCACCTTCTTGATGGTTAGGAAAAATTCAGTCTTCTGTTTCCATCTTTTGAAATGCAAGCCTTCAAACCGGAATGGTTTGTTGGCATCAACAGTAGAAGAACCGTAGGCAGCAACCTCATCGGTATTCATGGCAGCAATTGTAAAGGGACACGTCTAAAAATTGTTATTGTTGATACAATTGCTGTAAAACTGAATATGATGAGGCTGAGTCGCGGACTAGGTCGCTATCTTTTAGACGTTTCGCAGCACAGCTCGGAGGTGCAAAGCTGACTATCAACCGCGGCGTCCCTAGGATAAAACAGCCGGAAATACTGATCACACTGCACTGTGAAATCAGCTCTAAAACACTTTCTCTGTATTGCTCTGTGTTTCTGTATATTCTAAAATGAAAAATGAAGCCAGTATTTATAGGCTAAGAAAACATAGCTGCTGAGTGAACAATAAATACAGAAAATGATTTCTGATTTAATGAAGAAAAACAGCAACAGTCAGATGGAGTGGAAGAGTCATTACAGTTACAAAATAATTGAATAAAAAATCATTAATACTTTTGTATGCAAAAAATAAAGTGCTAGCCGAACCGAACCACCCACCCATCCAACCCAGACCAGACCAGACCAGGCCGACCGACCGGACAGACGGCGCGCGCGCGCGTGTGTGGTAAATCGGGTAGGATGTAACTCCTAGCCCGTTCACAAACGTGGGTACCCCTTGGGGCCCAAACCCATATGAGAAAGACCAAGTTTATAAACCCAATGTATTGAGTTTTCCTAAGCAATGTGGGAAAACCACAAAACTCTCTATCTTCTCATTTCAAGTTACAAGGCACTTTTTCCTTTTTAATTTTTAAATTCAATAACTTTCCAACATATATACCAATAAATTAAGAATTCATTCAATTATCATAAACATCAGATTTTTTTTCATTGTTTTACAATACCTAATAAACAAATGAAGTGGGTAAGAAACATCGGAGTCAAGAGCACGGAGGAGACTAAAACAAAGATGGTGAGTGTAAGTGATCAACAACTGGTTATTTTCAAAAGGCCTAAAAATAGCTAAAGAAAATGAATTTAAAGAACTTAAAGAATTCTTTACCAAAAAATCAAAACTAACGAAATTTGAAAACTGGTTGAAGATTTTTAATACCTAAAAACTATAAGAAATTGAAATTAGCAATAAAGCATAAAGAATTTTGAAAATTAATCTTTGAAATTCGAAATTAAAGCTTTGAAGAAATGGTGGTTTATGGGAGGGAGAAAGAGAAAATAGGGAGAGAATAATGGGAAATAAACCAAGAACCTGTGCATGTGCTAGTCTCTCTTTATTTTCATTCGTGTGCAACAAATAGGACTAGGATTAATTACATATTTTGTGCAAAAATTTACCGTTTTCAGCTTTATATTGTAAACGTCAACTTAGTATTCAATGAAAAAAAATTAGCCTACTTAGCATTTTTTTAAAGAATCAGCGTTTTGGAATTTTTGTGTAATTTTTTCAAAAATAAAGGATGTCCGGAAAGGTCGAAAGGATTTATTTAGGGATTAAGGCCCATGAAAGTGATTAGGTTTAGTGATGTGTTTCAATAAGAGATTTAGTTTCACTAGAATTGTTTTTCTTCTAAGGAATAAGAATTAGACTTAAATTAGGATTCTAGATTATGATGGTTATAAATAGCTGAGCATTTATTTGAATTATTTTTATGATTATATCAATCAATCAAACACAAAAGTCTTGTTCTTTTTATCCTGCAATCTCCAGATTGCTATTAATTTAGGAGTAGATTTGATGTTAATCTCATTTGGATTTTTTAACCTCCAGACTAATTCGTGTAGTTTAACCAGTTAACTATGTTAGCCTAAAAGCCTTGTGTGAATCTGAACACTAATGCAGTTAAAGCATTAAGCCTCAAAAGTACCCATCAACAAATTCAAAGATTCGAGTAAGAAACTATCTGGCTGTGAACATCTTTTGACGACTCCATTGGGGACCCGTTTATGGTTGGCGCAAAAACTGACCTATCTAAAGACGATTACAGGCACAGTCGGTCTCAATGCCAATTTCAAAGGGAAAAGGGTCACTTATGCCCTTAAGGTCTGCCTCCAAGATCAAGTAAGCCCTCAATGTTCGGAAAGGTTCAAATATGCCCCCAACGTCTTGAAAAATAAACAACCAGGCCCCCCATTTTCAAAAACCAAGCCCTCAACGTTTCTTCTATAAGTCAAAATGGGGACCTTGTTGTTCATTTTTAAGACGTTGGGGGCATATTTGAACATTTACGAACGTTGAGGGCTTGCTTGATCCTAAAGTCAAATCTTAGGGGCATAAATGACCCTTTTTTCCAATTTCAACTGGGAAGGAAGTGCTACAAATATTGGGTTTAATAGATTTTTATGGCACATTTAATTAATTATTGAAAGAATTATATTCGGTTTACCAAAAGGAAAATATATATTGTTCGAATTGGAAATTGGTCAAAAGAATTTTTCAGACCATATAGCATGAATATTTGAGGTTTGCATTAGGCTAACTAAATTTTGAAAAATTTATAAACGATTTATTAAATCGATAAGACGTATGGTTTATATTGTACATTGTTCAAACGATTTATGAAGTGAAATAATGATTGAAAGAATCGTTAGTCGGAAATGCATTTTGTCGGGATTTGTGTTTATTTTATAAGTGTGTGTGTTACGTCTAGAGTCAACTCTAGATTTAGGAATTCATTATTTAGAAATGTGATATAGCGATTAAATTTAATTTAGATCCGACGAGTCACCAAGCCGCTGGGTCAGAACACCGTGAAATTTGACATACTAACGAAAGCAGATATTTTGGAAAAAAGTGGTTTTCTTGAGTTTGTATTTTACTTTTGAATATTAATTCTAAAATATTTTATTACTTCAACTTATAGTTTAAGTAGTATCACATATACATATATAATTTTAAAACTTGTATCGATACAATAGAACGTACTTCCTATTGATATTCAATAGGACTGTGTGATCACTAGTACCAATTATTATAGAGTAAGTATGTGATTAATACTTATTCTGCGACCACTATTGTGCTTGTTAATGGAAGTCCTACGAATCCAATTATTTTGCTGGGGAGTCCGACAGGGTGATTGATAGGTGCAAAATACACCTATGTTTTAGAGTCTTTTTCGCATGCTTTTGTTGCATTTTGATATGCTATTTCTTTATGTTTGTGTGCTTATTGTGTGTGTTAGCATTTCAGGGACAATGAAGCAATACAAAGTGTTTTGGGCATAAAGAAGGAAGGATACAAGTATCGGAAAAGAAGCGAGTCGTAAGCGAAGAAATGCTGAAAAATGGAAATGCTCGATCGAGCCCTCCACTTATGAAGAGGGGCTCGATCGAGCCCCATGAAGAAAAGTTTCCAACAGCTCTTGGAGAGCTAGGGCTCGATCGAGCCCTCCCTTTTAAGTGGGGAGCTCGATCGAGCGCTAAGAGGAAATAGGCTTAGAAATTGAATTTCAAGTCAAGACAAGACTCAAAGCCCACATCCGGATTTAGACGAACATAGCTCTTGTACTAGGTGTTTTGTTTCCTCTTTTGTTTAGCCAATATAAGGCACTTTATCTCAAGTTAGGTTTCATCATGTAATAACTTTTAGACACAATATTTTAGTTAGAGCAATATTCCTTTTCTAGAGAATTTTATTAAGGCTTTGTGCCATCATCTTCAAACTTTTAATTCCTTCATTGTTGAATGCTTTGAGTTTTAATTGGAGACTGAGTTCATTTATTGTTGATATTATTCCTTACTTTGAATGCTTGCTCTTAGGTTTTCAACAAAGGTAACTAATTTCTACTCTTTAATGTTTAGTTGTTTATTAATTAGTTGTGTTGTGAACTTAGCCATGATTGGCTATGCCCCCTTTGTTTGGGGGTTGGAATGAAAGATAAAATGCTGCAGTGAATGTGATATGCTTGCTTTGGGTAGTTTAACTTGTGCTAATCTTGCCGCTTCATGCTTATATTGGATTAGCTACCCTAGATTTGATTATAGTTTATTTAGTACACCGAGAGGTGGCTAATTAAATGTATCTATAAGATTAGGAACCTAGGATTTGGCACCCCGAGAGTGGGTTAGAGAATAGGTGACCCCGTAATTGATTGATTAATCGCATTCCTTTAATTACTGATGTTTAGGATCATGAGAGTGGACTATATGTTTGTTGATTGATTGAATGTGGTTTTGTTGCTCTTTGAGGCTCAAGAGAGCCGGAGTAGCGGTTTAGAAGTGATTCGGTACTTATTCATACCAAACTTGCATATACCGTGACCACAACGTTTATGAATAGTTCCGACTCCTAGACGCCTTTCCTTATTATTTAAACCCGTTGTTATTTAGTTGCTTACTTAAAATTGTTTAGTTAATAAGTGACATAGTTGATTGTTAATTGTGTGTGAACCAATTCCCTTTTCCATCGCTAGACGAATTAGGATTCAAACGAACATCATTCTTGCTTAACCTATATCTTTGTGGGATCGACATCGACTTATCGAGTTGGTAAATTTATCAACAATGATCTTATTTTGCCTTATTTGTTTGTTATTGCCGCTGAGGGTCTAAAACGTATGCTATATAGATCTGGTGATTTTGGATTCACGCAAGGATTTAAATTCTCTGATGATCACGAGCCTATTTCTATTTTGCAATTTGTGGATGGCACCATTCTATATCTTCCTTATGATATTGAGCAACTGAGGAACTTAATTCAGATTCTTCATTGCTTCGAGCTGATTTCGGGATGGACTATTAATTTCCATAAAATCTCTATTATGAGAATTAATGTTAATTAGGCAAATCTATTATTTGCTGCACATATGGTAGGGTGCAAGATTGATTTTTCACGACCCGAAATCGAGGGCCGCGACCGGCGCTAAGGAACGGGAGTGGTTGCTCCGGAACCCGTAGCAAGCAAAAAAATAAGTTAAATTTTTTTGCAAATCGATCACGTAGACTTACATAAAACGTTTTTGGAAAAACTTTGTAAAAACGATAAGTTGTAAATGTCGAAAATGATCTTTAAAATCCTATGCACAATCGATAGGGACCAAGGTCTTACTGTGCGATAACACAATAAAGCATTTCCTTGTCCAAGCATACATTCCATAACTTACCAATTCCAACAT
Organism: Mercurialis annua; assembly: GCF_937616625.2. Classification (NCBI taxonomy): domain Eukaryota; kingdom Viridiplantae; phylum Streptophyta; class Magnoliopsida; order Malpighiales; family Euphorbiaceae; genus Mercurialis; species Mercurialis annua. The sequence goes on along the minus strand of NC_065570.1, from coordinate 45,915,059 downwards.
AGGCAGTTGGTAAAACAATCAAACGGTGATAAAGCGCAGTTTTCAAATCAACACTTAAAATAAAAAATTTTATTAGAGGACATAGACATGAGAACCCTTTGATACATAACTAAGTCTACTACTGATGTCTATTGCAGCTCTATTGATGAACAAAGCTTTCCATAAATGCTTTGAGCTAAGACTTCCGAAAAATAGAATGGAAGCGCGACTATATAACGCCAAGCAACATGAAATATAACATTGTGGGGAGGTCAGACAACATTGAGTGAGTTTGCATTTACTAATGGTGTTATACAACATAAATTGCATATATTTAAAATATATATTAAAATAAATCAAATAATAGATGCGATCGAAACCCTAAACCTCAATCATATATCGACTCCTATTTGTATCATAATCCCTCTCCTGACATATCAAATCAATTGATCTAAATGGTACGGTCCTGAGATAGTTCCACCGAGTTAGCTCATGTCACCTCTTATACCCAAGTTGTGAGTCCCGAGATAGTTCGACCGAGTTAACCTACTAGATACAGGTCCCGAGATAGTTCCACCGAGTTAACCTCGTATCTACCATGCATAATCTTTATTTGCATTCCACAAGCAAAATCATAACAAACTCAGACCAAATTTTAATCAAATATATAGAAATCTATGACTTCTAGCGGTACCGGTGATCACATAGTCTTATTGACGCCCAATAGGTAGCTCATTCCCTCGGATCATTATATTGGATTTTGAAATTAAGAGAAAATCATTGTATAATCAACATCATAGCCAAAACCATACCATCGAAATAAAATCATAATACATGCGACATTTTTACTTTAAACATAATAATGATATAATATAAAATAGCTTTAATTAATAACACGGAAAAGTAAATTGCCAATTCACGACTTGCTATTTAAAAAAAATCAAGCAAGCAAGGCAACTTCGATACGCTCCTTGAGCTCCGGGTCCTACTGGTAGTTATCTCGTCGGATTTAGGTCGAAAACGATACAAAATGCAATTGAAACGAATTTTATTCTAGCGTCATTCTAGCAAAAAAAAACAAATAAGTTATATTATATCGTGTCGTACTCGCCTCGATATAAATTGATAACCTCTAAATAAACAATTCCGTTTGTTAAATAACATTATTCCAAATGTTATTTAATTATGTATAAATTACCTAAAATAAATTAATTATCGACTAATTTACTAACACACTTTTCCTTTAATTATCATTAATTTATCTCAAAATGTTATCCGAATAACTGGTTCTTTAATGAGCTAAAACAATTCCAAATTAAACTTAATTTTTCCAAACTAGTTTTCTAGCCAATTTCAGGGTATCAAAACGCTCACTTAAAACAGTCTGATTACTAAATAAATTCAATATATTTAGAGTCCGCAACACTGTCTACAAATTCCATTTAGTTTTGAACTTCATCCGATACACATAGGGGGTGGAAAAATGCACCAAACTGTCCTCCTTGAGAAGTTTTAGAGACTACAAAACAGTCCCAAAAACAGCCCAGCAAGCATGTTACTGCCGTTGACAGAGCATAATCTGTTAGCAGAACCGAGGTGGTTAAGGTTTGGTTCGACACACACACATGCCAAACGCTCAATTTCTGACAAGAAAAACGCTCAAAACGACCACCAAAACAGTCCAAAAACTCAGCTCCTAACCAATATTCCAAACAGTTTTTGATTAACTCGAAACATAATTAATCCATTTTTAACCGTCTTTACAAAGTTTGTTTTCCTTTTTAACTTCGATATTCAATACGTTAATACTCTGTCAATTCATTTTATATAAACTCATCCCTTTTAACCTTCAAAACCAACACTTTATTTTAATTTTAAGACTAGCTTCTTAATCAACTTTGAGCTTTAAAACCGACCACTTAAAATAACTGAAATCATGATTAAACACTTCAACCATACTCTATGCAATAGCGTAAACAAATTTCATGCTAATCTCGATTCAAAAATAACGCATGTCGGGGTCGAAAAACTAGTCTGGAAGTCACCTTTCCAGGTTGAATGGGAACAACCCTTCTCACCGCAGCGAGCAGGATTCTGGTCGGGAAAGCAAGTTTGCTTGCCTGAGCAGAACATTTTCTTCTCCATGGAGCAGGACTGAACTTGTCGGAATAAATTCCGACATGCCCTCCACACATACAAACTGAAAACTCCACAAAAAACCATCAATAAACCATCCAAAATTACACACAAAGGCAGAATACCATCTTCAAAACAGCAAAAACAACAACTTTAACCTCACCAAAAGCGCTAAAAAACACAAGCAAAATGAATCTAAAAATTATACCTTGAGATGGGTTAGCTCTCCAACCGAACTTGAATTATCGAGAACGGATGTCGGAAATGGAAGAACCGAGCTCGGCCGTGCTAAGTACTCCAAGATTTAATAAGGATAGTGAAGGTGACGTTGATGATGGCGGTGGAGTTGATTGTTTGAAGGGTTTTTTATTTCAATAGCAAAGGAAAGAGATGAAGATAGTGGAGTTGGGTGCGGCTATGTATACTAGTAGGTAAGTAGGCAAAAATTCATTTTAACTCAAACATAATTTACACTTTGACCCAATCCTTAATTTATCATTCAAATCTATCAAAAATGATTTCACAAATTTATAAAACTGTGATGATAGTTTCTTGAAAATAAATAACGGACTTTGTCATATTATTTATCAATTTGGGACCTATATTTTATTTAATTTCCTTCCGATAATTGAGGCCCTGCTTAATTACACTTAATAAATATGTCCAACTTCCGCGAAATTTTAATCATAACTCCTTAAAATTATTTTACGAACTTTATGTAAAATTTATTAGATCGGGACTTACCAATTATTTTATTTTAATTTAATGATCTTTCTATAGCCCCGTTCAAATCCACTTTAATGAATAATAATTTCCAACTTAAATTATTATTTTACAATAATTTAAATAGACCCGCTTTGGTCTAAATCCTTATTTTTTTAACTTTACCTAACGTCCTTGATTTTAATTCTCACGATTATACCACGTGGTATTATACTTAGTACTTTTGTAAGTACGGGGCATTACATGATTCCTTTCCTATTAGTTATTTAGGTCTTCCATTATCGAACATGAAGCTTACTTCGGGTGCTTGGGATCATGTTATGGAGCAATTTAAATCGTGTTTGGCTTTATGGGAAGGTTCTCTACTATCCCCTATAGGAAGGTTAGTGCTTATAAAATCAGTTTTATTCAGTTTACCAGTTTATTTTATGTCCTTGTTTGGAATGCCTGGTTTGGTTCAAAGGCAGTTGGAATCGTATATGATGCGTTTGTTTTGGAAGGTGATGTTTCTAATAGAGTTCTTAGTAAGGTTTCGTGGAAGGTTGTTTGGCAAGACTTTGAAAAAAGGGGTTTGAGAATTTCAAATCTATGTATTAGAAATCAAATTCTTTTGTTTAAATGGGTTTGGAAACTTCGAGTTAATAATATTGATTCTCTTTGGTTTAATGTTATTTCTTATTGCTCTTCAATGGTTGATTGGGATTTTTTAATCTTCGGATGATGTGAAGAAAATGTCTTTTGTTTGGAAAGGCATTAAGAAAGTTTGTTGTAAGAATATAGATGGTTGGGGTGTTTTCATTACTAACCTAAAATTCAAGGTTGGTATAGGTGATTCTATTTCTCTTTTGCATGATAATTGGATGGAAAATGCTCAAGCGTCTATTTTGTTTCCTCGTCTTCGTAATCTTCCTAATAAAAAACGAGCCACAATTGAGGATGTTTGCAGAGGAAATTGGAGGTGGAGGCGTATATTGCATGGTAACGAGTTGCTTTTGTTTGATGATTTTCAGTCTATTTTTACTGAGCTAAGATAGAATTTAAGTCGTAAAGATGAGGTGTTATGGAATATGTCTTCAGGTATTTCTACATCAACCTCGTTTTGTCGTCTTGTTGGGAATTTTATGAACAGTTCGGCTGCCAGTACTGTTTTGGGAACAGATTTTGCGGCAGGCAACTATCTTCATGGAATGGGAACTCTAATTTATTTTCCAGAGCTGTTGTTGTTGAAATTGCTGTTGCCGATGATTTGAGGACTGCTGTTTTTGCTGTTGCGGGTGATCTAAGTACTGTTGATTCAGCTGCTGCCGGTGACATGTAAACTGTAGCTGCTGCTGCTAGGCTTCACCAAACTACTGTTGTACTCCATGAAAGGGAAGCTTCGGGTCTTCAACAGAATGCTGGTTTAGCTTAGGCGGGGAATGGACACAATGGTGTAAGAAGTGGTCGACGTCGAATCTACTTGCCGTTTATGCAAGTGTGGAAGTCTAATACTCCTCCAAGAGTTAATTTATTTTTTTTGTGGATTGCTTTACATGGAAGGGTGCCTACTCTAGAATTTTCGGTAAGACGTTATATTATTCTGATCGAGAACGCTTATGCTCTCATTGTCATGAAATGGAAACGCAATCACATCTTTTTGTTCATTGTGCTTTTACGAGGACTATATGGTATAGTGTGATTGACAAGATGGATATTGCTTGGGTAGCTTCTTCTACGTTTGTGGATTTCTTGTTTCAGAGAGTGTTGTTCCTCAGATTCTTTATTTGACTCTTTGGAAAATTTTGAGTATCTTATTATCTGAGAGATTTGGAAGTCCAGAAACGGAAGACTTTTTCAAAGCAAGATTTCGACAAAGGAGGATGTGATTTTTAGTTGTTTTATGAGGGCTGTTTTTCTATACAAGCTTTGTAATAAAGATTTTTCTTATTCAGGATTGAATTTCTTTAGAAATTCGTATTGTATTAACAGGTGAATTTGTTGTTTCTTCGCTCTTTACCTAAGTCTTTAGTGTGCTTTTTTGTAAGCTACTTTTTGTGCAAAAGCTTTGAGTGAGGGTTTTTGGCTCTACTTGTGGCTTTTTAATATACATCTTACTCATCAAAAAAAGTATGTGATTAATACATAGTTAAGGATTGATTATAGCCAAAAGATACATAAAATCCTCGTAGTTTTCACAAAATTACAGATAAGCCCTTTTATTTTTTTTGGATATAATTGAGCCCTTTTTATTTCCTAAGAGAAAAAATAACCCCTTTCGTCCAACACCATTAGAAACACTCGTTAATGGGTGACATGTATCTCATAATCATATAAGGAAAAAGTAACAAAAAAATTTTAATGTTTAAAATATTTACCGAAAATTTGAGGGGGTAAGTTTCCCAAATATAAAATAAAAGGGTTTATTTGTTCAAATTTAAAATAACGAGGATTTAATTGTTCAATTTTAGAAACACAAGGGCTTAATTGTTCCCAAAAAAGTAAAAGAGTTGATCTGTACTTTTGATAAAAAGTCGAGGATTTTTTTGTATCTTATGCCTTGATTATATTATAAGGCTAAGGTGACGATACATAGCTCATTACCTAGATTGAACGGGAATAATCTGAGACGATGATACATACATGACGGTCCAGAATCCTAATACATATATGAGGCGACAGTACAAGGCTTACGGCCCAGATATTATAAAATAAGTAAAAGTCTGATATGACGGTCTAGAGTGTACGGCCCAGACTTCTTGAATTATTTAACGGATTGTATATATTATAGATTTATGCCAAATTTTGATTTATGTGGACCGAAGTTTAGGGTGACTTTATTTTTCGTATGCTTTTAGATGTGATACTTATTTTAATTAATATTGATCAGTAACTATGTGAATTCACTCATTTTTAACTAATCCGTTGATATTTTCCCTCTTTTAGGTGTATAGTATTTTGACATGCTCCAGCTTCCACCTTTAGATCCGAAAGACTCTATTTTATAATACAAAAGAGACTGTTAGCTTTTCTATCGCTACAATAGTATAATATGGTAGACCGCAGTTAGTGGGTTAATTTGTTTTATATTACTCTGATATGAAATCACTGTTTCTTTATATATCTTTTGGTGTCTGCGTAGTTACATAGCACGTATATATGGTTTACCAGTTGCTTATTGACGTGGTTATATGATATATATGTAATCAAAACATTAATATGAATATAATATAAAATAAAATTTTAATGAATTCATTTGAAGCCTTTATTTTTATAACAATAAAAGTACAGTGACTTACTTTTGATGAATTAAAATTACAACCATTTCTCTGTTTTATTATAAAAGTATAAAAAGTATAAAAAATTAAAGTTCATTTAAAAATTAAGTGACAATAAAGAAATCAAATAAATAATCTTCCAATTATTTTTAGTTAATTTTATTAAATATTTAAATTATTTTAAATTTTCGGAAGAATGTGCATTTTTTTTTATAATTGGGGAGGGGGAGCACTTGTGAGATTAATTGAATTCATGACCTTGACAGTTTGCTGTCCAGCGCTTATATCATTTGAGCTACAGCTCGTTGGTAAGAATGCGCATTTAGTTTCAATAATAATGAGAAAAAAATAATAAATAAACAATTATAATTTTTTTTTCTTATGCTTAGGTTTTAATTTAATTTAAATTTAATTTCCTCAAACTTTGGCAGTCAAAAGAAAATGAACGTTTGCAGTAGTAATTCTGATTAAAATAAGGTGAGGGTGGAGAATATATTTTCTTTTATATTATTATTAATGGTGATGTACGGTTGACTATGAAAATAGTGAGTAAGTTGAAGTTTTTTGGGTATTATGGGTAATTTAACAAATTTTTATGGGCAAAAATCAATTTGTAGAGCTTAAAAGTCGCTACCATTGATTATATATTGACATTGTAAAACATTATTTGGTACTCCTCTATATAATCTCTGAATTTTTCTACAACCTGGCGTAGACACATACAGCAGGTTAAAATAAAGAGAAAGACATAACATGTCGAAGTCCAGCAAGCAGCTGAGTTCCGATGTTCGAGTAGTTACATTTTCAGCCGTAGGCAGAACATATGAACATACCACCGAGAAAAGAGTCAAAAGATCAAGAAAAGCAGCCGGGACGACGACCATGACCATAATTAAAAGAGTTATTTTGATGTGCTTTTGCGTCTGAATTATGCCAGAGTTAATTGTATTGTTATGATTTGGTTGTTCGTCATGTTTGTGCTTTGTCCTCTACACATACAACTAAATAAATAAGAGTTAATTCTAAAAAAATCACGAACTTTACACGAAGTTTCATTTTAATCATGATCTTTAAAAGTTGCCATTTAAAGGCACGAACTTTCATTTTATTTCAAATCTATCATTTCAGTATATTTTTGTTAACTAAATTCTTCAATAAACCATTAATAAAAGACCCAAATTATAAATCGACATTAAACCTTATTATTTTTTAGTTAGAGTATATTGGATTAGGAATTTTTGATTCGATAAAATACACCGGATTTTACTTTGGCGATAGATTTAAAACAAAATAAAAGTTCGTGCCTTTAAATGACAACTTTTAAAGTTCATGATTAAAATAAAACTTTGTGTAAAGTTCGTGATTTTTTTAGGAATTAATCCAATAAATAAACCCATGTATGACTTGTTTTCTTTATTGAGGTAATTCATATCCAAGTTCCTGCACTTTTATCATTTTAAATTTTAAATGTTAAATTCCTACACTTTTAGGATTCTTAAATTTAAATCCCTGCACTTTGAATAGTGCACTGCAAGTCCTTGCACTTGCATAACACATTTAGAGTAGGTCCTTGCTTTAACTGACCAAAATTTTAACTATTTAAAAAAGGCAGATTTAATTCCTAAAATTTTTAACAGCAGTACTGATAAGTATAAAAAGAAAAAAGATTTTCAAATTAGTCCATCTATTTTTTAAATACTTAAATAAGAAACAAATAAACTTCTGACATAGTGTAACTAACACTGTGTGAATAATAATTAATTAAATCAAGCTTTATTAAACTAGTTTACTGGGTAATCCACCTGAGAGTTCAGACTCTGGCAATTCATCAGGAATGACTTCTGTTTACACTGGCCTAAAAAAAGTTTATATGGACTAATTCGGATTATTGAGCCCAAACACCATTTATTTATCTCTTTTAATCACTAGTCGTTTTCTTATGTATTTAGTTTAATATTTATCTAAATAAGAGATTGTATCTCATTAGGTTAGATTTTTTTATTAGGATTTGTCCCCTATAAATAGTTAACTTTAGGTTTGTATTCTGGAGAATTCAAGCTATTAATCAAACACAAACTTCAAAACTCTGCGCTTTTCTATCCCCAACCCCCATGGTTAGTTAATTTAGGTGTAGGAGTAGTTCAAATATTAATATCTTATGGGTTTCTCAACCTCCAGATTAATGTTTTAGTTTAGATAGATCAAACCTTGTTCAACTTTTCGGACCGAACCGGTTGAAGCATCGATCCACACAGTACCCATCTATAAATTCAAAGATTCGAGATTGGAAATATTTCAACGCGAACATCTTTTGGCGACTCCACTGGGGACACGTTTATTGTGAGCACAAAAACCGGAACGACGAAGGAAAGATACTGGTGCCCTTGTTAACATAGCTGAGTCCAATCCGAAGTAGGTCGCACATCGTCAGGCGATTCAAACTCAGGCTTGGAGGCGATCATGACAAAGGGTGACAAGTCAGGGTTACGGCTGCTTGGGGGTCTACGCACCCCCGCTAGAACAATGACTGCCGAGTTACAGCCGCATGGGGACATACGCACCCCCCGCTGGGACAAACACCGTCGACCTCATAGTCAAGTATATGAACCAAGTATATGAGGAGGAGACAAATGATTATCTCCGCGACCTACCTCCCACTCGCTCCTCAAGGTCACACGCCAATTTCATAAATGATGAGATAGCCCAAAAAAATTGGCGGGTACTTGATGGGCGATTAATCAGATGGGTGAGGCCATCAAAACAGTGATGAATGGTCACACGATCATCCAAAGGGAGAAAAAGGCGGATCTTGGTAGCTTAACAAGTGTTCATGGAATCATTGGCGGAAGTCTTGTCGGGGCGATGTATCATCGAGACTGCCAATAGAGTGGCCGAGTTGCCCCAAACATCGAATAGATTTGGAGTTCAGGGGGTATCGGCCAAATAAGGGCATCAACCCAACAGGTTCGGCATCCAAAATGGGTCAGTGAGTATTTGAATCTCCCATATGCCGAGTCTTCATATAGGGATGATTATATTGGGTACTAGAGGGTCTAATTTGAAGAAGGTTGCGCATCGTCATGAGATTCAAACTCAGGCTTGGAGGCGATCATGACAAAGGGTGACAAGTCAGGGTTACAGCTGCCTAGGGATCTATGCACCCTCCGCTAGAACAATGATTGTCGAGTTACAGCCGCTTGGGGACTTATGCACCCCCCGCTGGGACAAAGACTGTCGACCTCGTAGTCAAGCATCCAAACCAAGTACATGAGTAGGAGACAAATGACTATGTCTGCGACCTACATCCCACTCGCCCCTCAAGGTCACGTGCCGATTTCATAAGTGTGATGAGATGGCGCAAATATAGGCGGGTACTTGATGGGCGATGAATCAAGTGGGTGAGACCAAAATAATGATGGGTGACTACACGGTCATTCAAATGGAGATAAAGGTGAATACTAGTATCTTAATTATTGGTGAAAGGCTTGTTAGGGCAATGTATCATCAAGGATGCCAATACAAGGGTCGAGTTGCCTCAAACATCAAATGGACTCAAGAGTCCGTGGGGTATCGGCTGAGCAAGGGTAACAACCCAACAAGTTAAACATCCAAAATTGGTTAGTGAATATTTGGATTCGCCCTTATACCGATTTTTCATAGAGGGGCGAGTGTAATAGGTACAAGAGGGAGAGTACCAAGTTCTCAACCACCAAGTCTCCAGGTGCCGAGTCCTTAGCCTTCAAATCCTTAGATGCTGAGTACTACACTAATTATTCGACGTTGGGCGAATCTAAATATTGAGGGCACGATTAGTCACTATCTACCTTGATGGGTCCTTTCAAGTTGACCACGTCGGCGATCATTCAGAATGAAGTCGATAGAGGGTGAGTATCAGTTGCGCCAACAAAGGGCGAGTACCAACCCCTCAATAGTTATGTCCTCAGGGCGAGTATTATAGGTGCCAAAGGGTGAGTAACAAGTTCATAGGTTTTTGAGTACACAAGTGATCCATATAACTTTTGGCGATGTGGGTGGCACATTGTCAAATGATCCATATACCTTTAGGCGAGTCAAGAGTTGGGGGCATGACGAAAGTCTTGTTAGGGTAACATATCGCCGATAGAAGGGCCGAGTTGCCCCAAACACCGAATAGACTCGGAGTCCAAGGGGTAAATGAGGGCAACATCCAAACAAGTTCGGCGTCCAAAATAAGTCAAGATGCCGGGGAGCATAGCCAATTGTCATTCACTTTGGTGAGTCCTTCTAAATTGATTCTTCAAAATTTGGGCGATCTAGTGGGTGATTACTTTGTTGAGTCTTCTAAAGAGTTCTTCTACCTTTAGAGGGCGAGTATTATCAACTCTAGAGGGCAACTTAATAGAGGGAGAGTACCAAGCCCTCGTTCCCTAACAAAATGGGCGAGTCATGAGGTTAAGGTTGTGATGTTACCATTTTACAATGACATGGGTGAGGGCGATTCTTGCAATGAACCTCATAAGATCAAGAAGTGGCCATGTTTGGTTGCCCAAATTTATTCGCCACTATCAGCATCAATATATTCAGCGTTCCCTGATATTTACAATAATCTTTCACTTCACCACAAATGAATCGACAATGAGACCATGGTTATAACGACATATAAATAAGGACTAGAAGAACAAAGATTTAGAAATTAGGGCTACAAGAGAGGAAGAAGAACGAATTAGAAATTAGGGTTTGAACAGAAGAAGAACATCGATTGAGAAATAAGGCAAAGAATATGAAAGAAAAATCGATTTAGGTAGGGTTATGAATGACCATTTGGCAGCTGTAATCAAACGACAACGTTTGATTATGTGGGGTAATAAATTAAAACGTTGCCGTTTTGATTTAACTTATTCCACATGTGAAACTGTGCGTTTCACATGTGGAGTCTGACGTGTCACGCCACGTAGGATTCCGGTAGTACAGTCAGCAAAAATTCAACGGAGTTTGCATCAGTGATGAATTTGAGAAAAAATGAAACATCATGGTTTTTATGCCACCTTTTAAAAAGTGGTGATTAAAATGAAACTAGGTGTAAAAGTGGTTATTTTATATGTAATTAACTCTTTTTATTAGAATAAAATTTTCCTGCTGCCTAGGCAGCAGAGTTTCCTACAGCCGATGAGGTGGCGGCAGTGAAGGCTGCCACCACACAATATTACAATTTATTTTGAATTGGTTAATTGACATTTACAGTACTTGGTTAATTAACTAAATTCGTTTCTATTTATTCTCGTTGGTTTCTTTTTGTTAAACATCTTCAAACGAAAACCCAGTGCATGTAAAGCTTAACATGATAATCTTTTTATATGAGATCCCATGCCAAAGTTGTTTATCTATACCTAAATTCAATCTTTTAAAAATATCCATCATTTTCTCAGCTCATCTCATTGTTGTCATTGAAGAGTTTGCTGCCTTTTTACTCTAACCAAATGTTTCACGCCGCTAATAATATTTATTTAGGCTAATTTATCGGCTTCTCGAGGAGAAGAAATTAATCATGACTATTGAAACGGATCGACCATGAATTTATTGATGTGTTTAAAGGAGTAAAATTGAGGTGGGTTTTTGCCTCTTCGCACATTGAAAATCATTTTCCTTCTAATGGTGGTGCATTTCAAAATCTGGATTACAATATTTTGAACTGACTTCCACAAGAAAAACAGAGACATGGTGTTGACGGTTGAATAGTTACAGTTACTTGTCCAACATAAAAAATTCAAAGCAATAAAACAAGCAAAAAAAGACTAAGTGTACATAATTGACAGTATTGATTATTGAAAATCCACCAACTTTGATCATCCTGCATGTTTTAATACAATAGCAACATATTCAGAGATGAAAAGACTTCTACGGAAGGTTACGAAAGGCTTGGAATATGCAAAAGGATATTGATAACTTTGTTGACAGCGTTTGATACATATCACTTGATGTTAATTATTTAGGGACTTAACTAATCAATTAACCAAGGACTGAACATATTAATTAGCTAAAGACCGATTTGTTATAATATTGTGTGGTGGCAGCCTCCTATGCTGCCACCTCATGTGCTGTAGGAAACTCTTGCTGTCTAGGCAGCCGGAAAATTTTATTCTTTTATATTTTTTTTGTACGTTTTTAAAACGATAAAAGCTAACTTAGTCTACATGCCAAATAAAAAAAACATTATTTGAACCTTTTTCTTAGTATAAAAAAATCCAATTTTAAAAAATTGGTATAATTCAAACTGAAAATTTAGAATTGGGATAAAATTGACGATTTTCATAATTTGTTATATAATCAAAAAAAAAAAATTGAAAAGGTGAGGTAATTTCGGATAATTTAGCATATAATTAAAGTCTAAATAAAAATATATGTTTGACAAGAATGGGTAGTTGATTATTTATTGGAAAAAAGAGATATTGTGTATTCCTCTACTTCTATATAATATCTGAACTGTTCTACAAGTTCTGCAGATCAAATCATGTATCTACACATATAACAACTTGAAAACAAGAGAGATACAAGTGAGATGTGGAAGGCATGCAAGAAGCCGATTTTTTCTTTTTTCTACCAGCTTGAAAACATTGTTTTTCCATACCCGAAGTCAAGGGACTCAACTTTGGCAAAAAAAAAAAAAAAAAAAAAGTCAAGGGACTCAACTATAGGAACAACATTTGAAGTGACCGAAAAAAGAGTCATAAAACCAAAAAAAGCAACCACCACCACAAAGAAAAGCCCACCACAAAAAATTCCATTAAGGAAGTCATGTGTAGGAACGACATTTGAAGTGACGGAAAATTGTGTAAGAAAACAAAGAAATTCAACCACCCCCAACATTGAAAGAGCACCACAAACTAAGGCACGATGTTTAGAACCGGAAGCAGCAGAAAAACAACGTTTTCTCAGACAAATGTGCTTTTGCGTCTGAATAATTGCAGAGTCAATTATGTTGATGATGATTTGGCATAATTGTTTGTCACAGTGTGTGCCTTGTCCTTTTATTATGTATTTGGTATTGTATCAAAGTTGTGATTCATGTTATTTTGGATCATGGACAGTGTTAACTCTCCTCTCACATTGATTAGAATTTCTGTTTCTTTTTTATTTATTTCGTTGCAGCGATGCGTAGAGATACAAGCATACACAGCGCCATTTCTTTTTTTTTGGTAAGCCCATCCGGTTTCCAAGGCTACGCCCTGACTAATCCGGATCCGACCCGCGTCGCGCACCTGGCATGGTGGGTGAGTCTGCCAGTGGGAATTTTCTGCATTCACAAGGACTCGAATCCGAGACCTTGCTTAAGCGATATCAAGCCGCTTACCACTTGGACCAACTCCCATTGGTTACAGCGCCATTTCTTTGACAATCGCTTTCTTGAGTTTTTCTAGTGTTAAAAAATGGTAAAAATATTTACCAAAAGAGAATGTCTTTTATATCCATGAAAGTTGGTCCATTAGTTTTGCAAATTAAGACAATATAACTAACTTTCAATTTTAAATCTATCTTCCAACATATAATTCAAACACATAAAATATAACCCTTCATAAACTCAAATAAAATACCCATTATGTAAAATAATTAATTACTATATCGAAATATTAATAAAGGAAATTTAAAAATTAAATTTAACATGAGTTTTGCTTTGCAATACTTCAATTTGTCCCTTCAGAATCACAAAAGGTCATTATATAGCCACATAAAATTTAATGAATGGATTGCAATATTTTTATTATATCGAAATATTAATAAAGGAAATTTAAAATTTAAATTAAACATGGGTTTTGCTTTGCAATAGTCCCTTCGGAATCAGAAAAGGTCATCGTATGTTAAAAGTCAACGACCTACTCTACTTTTCTAGCTAGCTTGTTCTATGTCTAGTATTATCTAGCATTTTCTCATAGCTTAATGCTTTAAAAAATTCCGACCTTTCGTCCCCTTTTCAATCTTAGCCTGACGTTAAAATTTATCAATTTTATCCTAACTTGTATTTTTTTCATTTCAATTTTACCCTAAAGCATAAAATTGTCTTTTCTTTATTTAATAAATGTTCAAAAAAATTATTTAAAAATGGTCAATTTAATATAAAAAGTTAATCTAATATAAAAAAAGTCAATTTAGAGAATTTTTTAACTTTTGTCAAATAAAAAAAATCCAATTTTATGTTTCAGGGTACAATTGAAATGAAAAAAATACAAAATAGGGTAAAATTGACTAATTTACAACGTTAGAATAGGATTGAAAAAGGGATGAAAGATCGAATTTTTTTAAGACATTAGGCATTTTTCTTATTCTAGGATTTAGTGTGATTAATTCAGAAACACCTAGAACTAATACCCCACGGCCATACCTTGGCTATATATAGGGAGTAGTCCTTGTATTTTGGGTATGTGTATGAAACATAAGAGAGAGAGGCATTAGTAGGTGGATTAAGTGGAGTGTGTACAATGAGTGCGTGAAAGATTAAGCAAGAGTGTGTTAGTGTTTGTAAAAGTTTCTCTTAATACTAAATAAAAATAATATTTGTACATTTAAGTCCTCCTAATTCTAACAAGTGGTATCGGAGCGGGACGATTACGGACCCATTTGAGTGAAGGTTGAGCAAGCAATCCGGGATCGTGTTACGTTGAAACGCCGCTAGTACGCAATCAGGGACCGGGCAAAGTATTGGTCAGGGACCAAGCGATTTGGTTAATTAGAGAAAATAACCAAAGAAATGGCGGGTATTTCAATCTCGGTAAGTACCCTTGAAAAATTTAATGCTAGTAATTAGAACACTTGGAGTATTCGTATGCAATTTTATTTGCTCGGTCAAGATCTCTGGGAGATCGTTGGAGGGAGCGAAATGACATCCCCGACAAGTCAAGATGACCTTAAAAAGTGGAAGGTCAGGGCAGGTAAAGCTCTATATGCTTTATCGATATTAGTGGAGGACGACTTGCTGCAATACGTCAAGGATGCGAAAACGCTCAAAGAGGCGTGGGACATTCTTGCCGGAGTATACGCTCGAAAAAATAATGCAAAGTTCCAACAACTCGAGAACGAGTTGCTGCTGATATCGCAACAAGATTTAATAGTGAGTCAATACTTTGCTGAAGTTAAATCTTTATGCCAAGAGATTTCAAAGTTGGATCCTGAAAATAAAATTACGGAAACGCTAATGCGAAGAATAATCACTCACGGGCTACGTCCGGAGTTTAATGCTCTTGTGACTGCAACCCGTGGATGGTCAAAGAAACCAACTTTGAATGAATTAGAAAATGTGTTGGCAAATCAAGAGAAATTAGATAAGCAATGTCTAAAACCTCTATCAAAGAAGAGGAGAAAGCCCTCTTCAATGGTAAAAATAATAGGGATCCACAAGGGGTGGGATCCAACAGAGGAGGAAGGCTAATACAAGAAAATTGACGTAAACAACAACAAAGAAGGAGTTGGCAACAAGGAGGAGGTCAACAACAGGCCAACAATGATAAATGTGACGAGAAGACGAGCCGACGTACAAATAATCAATGCTACATTTATGGCAAACGAGGACATTATGCTCGCGATTATTGGTATAAAAAAGTTGAAGGAAACATCGCATCCACACACCCACAGGTGGAAATTGAAGAGGAGTTAGATTTTCAAGCATTTGCCGCGGTGAGTGATAATCTTGAAAATTATGATAATGATTGGATTTCAGACTCCGGATGCTCAAATCATATGAGTGGAGATAAAGAAAAATTTCTAAATATGTCGGAGTATAAAGGAGCACGAGTAGTCATCATTGCAAAAGACTCAAAGCTTCCTATCACTCACGTCGGAAAGTTCAATGGTAGTGTCTCGATACAATTCCAAACAAGTACCATTGAAAAATGTGCTTCATGTACCAGGGATGAAGAAGAATCTAATATCAGTGTCGCAACTCACATCTTCGGGAAACTACGTGGTGTTCGGAACCAAAGATGTGAAAGTGTATCGAAATATAAGACTACCAAGTAAGCCATTGATGGAGGGACGAAGGTTAAATTATGTCTACGTGATGTCTGCTCAAACGGCATACGCAAACAAGACAAGGAAAAATGAGACGGCTGACTTATGGGATGCACACCTAGGGCATGTGAACTATCACAAGTTAAAGGTGATGATGCAAAAGTCTATACTCAGGGGACTTCCTCAACTAAATGTTCGTGAAGACACAGTATGTGCTGGCTGTTAGTTTGGGAAAGCGCACCAGTTATCATATGAGGATTATGTGTATCGAGCGAAGGAGCCACTTGAGTTAGTCCATTCAGACATGTTTGGACCAGTGAAGCATCCATCAATTAATGGCTTTCGGTACATGAATACTTTCATCGATGATGTATCAAGGTACGTTTGGGTTTACTTTATGAAAGAAAAATCGGAGGCATTGCGAAAATTTATTGAGTTCAAAGAGGCAGTAGAAAAAGAAATCGGTGTATGCATACTGATAATGGGGAGAATATACATTACGTTAGTTTTCAAAATATTTGCAAGATTGCAAGATAAGACGTCAGTTGACCTGCCCAAATATTCCACAACAAAATGGAGTGGCTGAAAGAAAAAATAGACATCTGGCGGAAACATGTAGAAACATGTTACACTCGCAGAATGTTCCACCCCAAGTTGGCAATATAACCATCAAAGGATTCATCCACACAAAATTTAAAAAATCTAGAAAGCGATTCGGTGTGGTAAGCAGAAAAGCATTTTAAGAGAGAGTAGTCGTTGCGGGGGAGTGTTAAAAGTCAACGACCTACTCTACTTTTTTTTTTTAAATTCATCGGATCTCATTAAATTGAATATGAAACAGTTACATTTGTAAGAAATTCGGGATAATTTGAAAACCAAACCCGATGACCTGACATGGCTTGAGCTTTTTTCTTTAGACAAAAATAAGATAAGAGCTCATGTTCACTAAATCTACCCTCATGTTCATTTGAACATGAGAGGTCATGTTCACTAAATCTACTCCATTGAACAGTATATTTAGTGAACATGACCTCTCATGTTCAAATGAACATGAGGGTATCCCAATCTTCCTTTAATTAGGTCTTCTAACTATATCTCTCTCATTTTTTGTACAAAGCCGCACTCTCTCTTTTTTCCTTTCAAAATCTCTTTCTTTCTTTCTTTTTGTCTTCCTCTTAAATTTTTTATACCTTTATTGTTTTTGAAGATCTACGCCCATAAAAAATCACAGTTTTTTAAATCTACGAGTACAACGTCGTCGTTTTTTCTTCCGGTTGTTTAATTTCCGTCATCTATTTTGCGGGTGTTTCGTCGTCATCATCTTTCTTCCTGTGCTTTTTTATTGACGTCTTTCATCCGGTAGTTTCATCGTCATCGTTCTTCCACCTTTTAAATATTTTGTGATCGTTTAAATTTTTTGTTTTTTTGTGATTGTTTAGATTTTTTTAAGGTTTTTGCGATTTTTAGATTTTTTATACTCAAATTATTATAGATGTAGAACAATAGAATTGTTTTATTGTTCATATAATTGTTTTTCTGTTCATTCTCTTGTTTTGATGCTATGGATTTCATACGCGACGAATTGATTTATGTTTTTATAGTGTTTTTGTTACTGATTTAGTACATAATGGATTGATTTATGGTTTTATTGTGTTTTTATGGTGTATTTAAACTAAAAATATCATACAAATACACCATAAAAACATTACAAAACGACACTATTAATAAAAAAAACATCAGAAAACACTATTAAAAACACCATCAGAAAATACAAAAATAAATAAAAAAATTATAAAAAAGAAAACACGTAAAAAAAAGATAATTTTAAAATTTAAAACTCTAAAACATATAATTCGGATAAATAAAAAGATATGGCAAGTAAACAGGTTAAAAAATAGGTGCAAAGGTAATTATGTTTCAATGAGAGATCTTCTGAAAAATTCATTTAATTAAATTATATTAAGATAAAACTGAAGCACATCCGTGAAAATTAAATGCTAAAAAAAATAAAAACAACAAATTAAATTTAACATTTGATCTACGGCAAATACAAATGAACAAATATGTAAAAAATACAAGAAAAACATTTTGACGGTGCAAAATAAACCAAAAATATAGCTTGAGCAGTATTACACCTATAGCAAAATCTGGATATTAAACTCCCTGAATCACTCAAGTCTTAAAAAATTTCAAAAAGGTCAATAAAGTCAATTTTCTTACAAAACGGTCACTGAACTATACCTGTTATTATAAAAATATTTCTACTATTACGAAAAGAAGATTAAACTTTTTGTGAACTACAACAAAATCATTGGGTTATTCTTTTTATTACAAAAAGGTCATTAAACTATGTTTCTTTTTGTAATTTTTGCTTGACACGTAAGTAAATATGTATGGGTGAACCTTTTGTAATAAAAGGTATAGTTCAGTGACCATTTTATAAAAAAATTGACTTGAATGATCTTTTTGAGATTTCCTGAGACTTGAGTGACTCAGGGAGTTTAATATCCGTAAAATCTAGATAGTGTAATTTGGAAAATTATTTCAATCAAAAGTCTTAAACCTTGAATTTTTAAAAAATTTAAATCTAAAATTTGTATAATTATTGGATAGTCTTTAATAGAGAGATTGTTAGGTAGACTCCGTCTATCACATCATCTGTGATCTATTCTATCACATTATGACACGTCATTAAAATAGTGGCGCTATCGTCATTTTATTTATTGTTTGTTTACACTTTTAAATAGTAATATTACAATAGTGACATTATTTTAATGACGTGTCAAAATGTGATATATTTAGTTCACAGATGACGTAATTAATTGAGTCTACCTACGAATTTCTTCTTTAATAATCGTTGAACATTTGAACAATCAAAAATATATGTAAACAAGCTAAAAAAAATACATCAAATACACGCAAAACTCCATGAACAAAGCAGTTTTATTGAAATAAAAACTATAAAGAAATAATTTTGATTTTTGGAAATGGTGAAGCGGTTCAATTTTAAATTTTAGTCAACAACTATAGTTTAATATCGTATATGTACAAAATATAAAAATTTAATTACTTAAAAAACTCTCACCTTAAATTTTTTTCCATTTATACCTGACCTTATAAAAAAGTCATTTGTACTCAATTTTGAGTTTTTAGGTTTCATCTATCCCCAAAAAAAAAGTATTTAAATTGCTTCTTTTCATTTGAAAAAAAATTTAAAATAATCTTTTAATTTAGGCTTAATTACTTAAAAACCACCCACCTTGAACTTTTTTTTCGTTTATACCCTGACCTAGGAAAAAATTCATTTATACTCTGACGTATGTATTTATGTTTCACCTCTACCCCGAGGAACTAAATTAACCTCTTTTCATTAAGAAAAAAGTTTAAAATAGTTTTTCATTTTTAATCTAAACTAATTAGAGATTAATTAGAAATGGATTTTTCTCTAAATGAATGACTATTTTAAACTTTTTTTTTAAATAAAAAGAGGTTAATTTAGTGCCTCGGGGTAGAGGTGAAACATAAACACATACGTCAGGGTATAAATGAACTTTTTCCTAGGTCAGGGTATAAACGGAAAAAAAGTTCAAGGTGGGTGGTTTTTAAGTAATTAAACCTTTAATTTATATTTATATACTAATTAGACGTATGATATAACCTTTTATTGGGTAGAAATGAAATTTAAAAATTCAAAATTGAGTATAAAATGTTTTTTTTATAAGATCAGGGTATAAATGAAAAAAAATTAAGGTGAGATTGTTTTAAATAATTAGGCCAAATATAAAAACCAGCCACCAAATAGAATTCCACTAATTCTTTTTTGCCGAGAATTCCACTAATTTGACTTCCACCAATTTGTAAATTAGATTCAAAGGCTGAAATCAATTAAATTCTTAATGAACTATTGATGAGCCTGTTAGATTTCTAACATCCTTATTTTAGCCGGATCGATATGTATATTACTTAAAACACATAAAACAATTGTATCGAATATGAAATCAAAAAACGAAACTTGATTTAGAAACGTCCAATGATTCTTGATCTTTACACGCTACCTGAATAAGAAGTTATGATCATCTTCCTTATAATCTTAATCAGGGGATGACCCTATTCTCTATACTTTATATTTTTCTCTGAATTTTTATTAAAGACAATTCCGTCGCTGATTCCCTTGAAAATGCTGGCGGGAAAGCTCCCGCCACATTTGCGACGGCATTGCCGTCGCAATTCCGTCGCCTTTGTGGCGGGACAACTCCCGCCATTTCAAATGGGGGATGCTCATTTTTAGGGGAAGTGCTGCCGATTTTTTATTAACTATTTTTGTATCTTTTTTTATTAATACGTGTTTTTATTTACCATGATAGGTCTGGCAGTCGCTGATAGCCCTTGATAGCCCGCGCACCGTGGTTCCGATTGATCCGGACGTTTCACCTTCTCTTTGCGGTTTTGCCCTTCAACAAGTAGGTTTTATCGCTTAATTAATTTGATTTATTTTAGTTGGAATAGATTTTATTTACGATAATCAACCTAAATAAACCTCGAATATATTCCCACCGAATAAAATCGTAAACCTAGCCGTAGAGTTCCCGTCCCGTGTGTTCAAGAGATTGAATGACACGGGATTGTACAGTTTGTACAGTTCGCAAAACTTGTGCTTCCGTAACTTGATCACGAAAAAACATATATGTCTAGTAGCGGTAGAAAAATATTTGGTTGTTTTCCAGCGTTTGTTCTCCGAATGGATGTTTAGTATAAGTTTTGTAACGCTTATTCCTCGAGGAATATATAATAAGTGTTACAACTCATATACTAAATATCGCACTGAGGGAGAACGACGCCGGAAGGCTGCCGAATATTTTTCTCCGTTGCTAGGCATATATCGTGGCCGGGTTACGGGGCGCCTGTTTTGCGAATGGGATAGGGCCCTACTTTTTCAGCAGTCAATTACATTGACTTTGCTTATCTCGAGTGAAAACCCCATCTCTAATTATCCGCGCTACAGAAATGGAGACAGATCGCAGTTGGATGTACAGGAGCCACACAAACGGGTTGCTAACCACAGGGTACAAGGATCATGTGAAGGAGTTTATCCGGTTTGCATTACGGTATCCGGCTTGTATGAGTGGAGTACATATAAAATGCCCCTGCCCTAAGAAAGGTTGTCGAAATACAAGCTATCGGGATGTCGATGAGGTGGAATTCCATCTATTGAAGAATGGGTTTGTGAAAGGTTACCAAGTATGGGTTTTTCATGGCGAGGGGAGCGTTTTGAATCCCCCTCCCCTTGCACAGTTACCAGAGCAGGATGTTGAGTTCGACTATGAAAATGAGGGGCCAGGTGAGTTCAGTTCCGCTCAAAGAATGATTCTTGATGCGGCCGGTCCAAAAATAACGTTTCCTGAAGATGAGCTCCCGAATGATGAAGCTCAAAAATTTTATGATATGAGGCGTGCGGCTGAAGAAGACATATGGCCTGGGAATAGCAGACACTCTCCATTTTCTGCATCTGCTAAAGCGATGGAGATCAAGTGTCGACATAAGGGTTCAGTAGCTTTAGTTGACGACGTATGCAGATTGATACAGGAGCTGCTCCCGGAGGACAACCAGATGCCAACAAATTTTGCTAAAATTAAGAAGCTGGTCAAAGGTTTGTGGTTGCCGGTTGAGGTTATTGACTGTTGTTTCTATAACTGTATGATTTATTGGGGGAGGACGCGGATCTAACGCACTGCAAAGTTTGTAATTATGCGCAGTGGAAACCTGTGACACACGGAAAATCCGCAAAAAGAAAGGCTAACGTGCCATATAGTAAAATGTTTTATTTTCCAATAACTCCGAGGCTACAGAGGTTGTACGCTTCGAAAGCCACTGCTCGGCATATGACATGGCACGCAGACCACGAGATGTATTTTTCTGTAATGTTTTGTTATAATGTATTCTTTAACAATGTATTAAATTGTTATATGTGGAATGAAACGTATTTTAATGTCTGCAGGTATGAGAGGGCAGGGTGGTTCAGGTGATCCGACTAGAGGTCGGGGACGTCGGGGTAACCCAGCTAGACGTCGTGGTCGGGGTAACCCAGCTGTGCGTGCCCCTGTTGAGGACATCACTGTTCAAGGTCAGCAGCAGGAGGTGGAGGCGGCACCCCCTATTCAGCCCCGACAGCCAGGAGAGCCCCCTGTAGAGATGGATGCCCAGGGGAGGGCAATGTGTTTCCCAGACGCCAGCAGGTAAGAATGGAAATTTTTAGTTTAATTTTTTTTATCGTTTTACTATAAAAAGTAAAAGTTTGCTGTAACCTCACAGGGAGAGGCTGTTGAACTCTGGACCAATCTCCTGGTCTATGCGGGAGATCTTTAAAAAGTGCTGGTTTGAGAATGGGCGAGCTTGGCAGTTTCTGACTGCAGAGCAGATAGATTTTTATTGGGAGGAATTTAAGGTAATAAATTGTTAATTTTAAAGTTAGAATTTAGACTAACGCAAAATTACTAACTCAAACTTGGTGTTTATGTTTTGCAGAAGGAATACGGGTGGGATACGGCGGATTACAGCGACGATGTCATCAAAAGTGTATTCATGACGCATGCTGCCAGCCGATACAAGGGCGTTATTCACAGGATGAGAGAGAAGGACGAAAAACATACCTCGATCAGCCAAGATATCTGGGATTCCTGGATGGCCTTCTGGGCGTCAGAGGACGAGAAGAAGAAGTCTGATGTAGCTCACGCTAATCGGATGAGCGAACTTGCTGGAGCCGGTTCCGGACCAGTACGCCATACAGGGGGATCCCGTTCCGCCATCCGACATATGGATGTGTTGGTTTGTTTCTAGAATTCTTTTTTATTTACAACTATCTTTTATTTTCTGATTTTCTGATGAACTAACAAATTGTTTATTTTTCTTTTAGGCTGAAGAGCTCGGCCGCAAGCCTACCGCAACAGAGCTGTATACTCGGATGCACTCCACGAAAACTGATAAGGGTGTCATGGTAGACAAGAGGGCCCAGGACATGAGTGTAAGTCATGAACCTATATAATTTTAGTAGTTGTTTTACTTTGCTCAAGTGTTAGATTAAATTAGTGTAAAATGTGTTTTAATTTAAATTGTAAATGCTAGATTAGGTGTGTTAACAGCCGGTGGGTTGTATATGAAATATGTTTGCAGGATGTCCCTGAAAAATGGGTGTTGATCAAATTATTGAGGAAATGCTGCCGAATTTTCGTTAGGAATTATACTTACATATGTTATACATTTTTAGCGTTATGTGATATGTTTTTCAATCTTTTTGTAGGATGCAATTGCTCGGAGACTTGCTGCTGCATCGCAGCCGCCGACCGTAGATGGTGGTTCTTCTAGCACAGCGGAAGTCGACGAAACCCAGCTATTTCTGGATATCGAGGGCGTCAACAAGAAGCGGCGTGTCAACGGGTTGGGTTCAGCGACTAGTGCGTACGTGGATACGACGACGTCTAGTAGGGCGAGGACCAGGTCCACACAGTCACAACGAACTGAGGAGGAGATCGAGCAGCGTGTGCAGGCAGGGATCCAGGATGGACTGCGCCAGATTACCACTGAGGTGGAGGATCTCCGTGCCCAGCAGGCGAGAGCCAATGAGAGGATGGCCGAGATTATTCAGGCTGAGATGGCGAAGATGATGCAGACTCTTCCTCCGCAGTATCGCCCACCCCCACCCCCAGGTCCTTCAGACGATGACGACGCTCCGACTTTGTAGTGTCATGTTTGTATTTCTGACATTTTGTATTTTGTCACTTTATACATTTTGTATTTTCTTGCTTTATACATTTTGTTACGATATGTAAAATATAACATGGTTTTACATGAAAGCGTTCTTTTTCGGTAATTGAGTTTTACTGAGAATTGCAAATAGTAGATTTTACAGGTTATAATCGTCGTGAATAAAACAGGGAAACGGACGAAAAACAGAAATTTTCTGTCCAAATTGTGACGGATTTTGCAACGGACATTCCGTCGCGAATAGCCTTAATAAGTCTCCAAATAAGGGTACTTTGCGACGGAACTGGCCGTAGCAAATAATGCCATTTTGCGACGGAAACAGGTCCGTCGCAAATAATGTCATTTTGCGACGAAAACAAATCCGTCGCAAATCATATATATTTTGCGACGGAATTCATCCGTCGCAAAATAAATTAATCCGTCGCCAATTCGTCTCCCTTTTCATTTTTTGGGAGACGAAATTGGTGACGGTTTTTTTTTGGATATGTCCGTCGCCATTTTTGCGACCCTCTGGTCGCTATTCTTTTAGCGACCAGACATTTTGCGATGGAACAAATCCGTCACAATTCCATCGCAAAAGCGTATTTGCGACGGAATATGATTACATAGCGACGAAAATTTCCGTCGTAAAATGGCTGATATATAGTAGTGGAAGTCTCTTTTTTTCATTCAAGCGCAATCTTTTATCCCAAATCAAATCTCAGTTAATAAAGTTTGATAAACAAGCCATTTTCTGTTTGGAAAGATTGAATAAATGAGGAAATGATCCGCCATAACTCCAACAATCCAATGATCAGACATAAAAGAAATAATAGGCCCATTGTTGATAGTAAAAATGATGTTAGAGGTAAACCGATATCAAATTTCAGAATCTTTACAGAAGCTGCTTCGAATACCTTTCCAAACAAAGAAAATCTTGGTAGCATCATTTGAGACGAGGGAATTCCAGTCATGAATGTTTGAACCAGCAAGTGTAACCTTCGACCAAAGAGAGTGGGAGTTGTTAGAGCGCAATTTCCAAACCCATTTGAAGAGTAAACTCAGATTCCGAGTGCGGAGATTAAATAAACTGAGACCGCCATCTTTGTAGTCGTTGCAAATAGAGAACCATAAGACTTTGCAAAGTTTTCTTGAATTCGTATTTCCTTTCCATAGGAAGTGTTCATAAAACTCTCGAGTTTAGTCTGAACAGCACAAGGCATCCTAAAAAGTGACATATAGTAGACTGGGATGCTGTGTAGGACAAATTTAATAAGCACCAATCTACCTCCAGGGAAGAGAAGGGATCCTTTCCAAAGGGAGAAATTATTATCGAAGCGAATAAGAATGGAGTTCCAAGTACCTATAGAAATCGAACGATTGGCAAAAGGAAGACCAAGGTATTTAGCTGGGAATTTGTCGATTTTACAGCCAATAACGCCGCCAACTGAAGCTCATCACTATCGTATTACTCCAATCACCGAAATTTTGTGGAAATTTATTTTAAGACCAGATATTAGATTGAAACAGCGCAAAATCCGAGTCATATTCCTGATGTTATTGACCGAGAAAGGCAAAATAACAATGTGTCGTCTGCAAACTGCAAATGAGAAATTGCTGTCGATGAATCGTTGTATTTAAATCCCTCAATTAGCCCTAAATAATTAGCTCGCTTAAGGATACCTTTTAGACCTTCTAATGCCAAGACAAATAAAAATGGAAAAATGGGATCACCTTGGCAAACACCGCGTTGTAGACTAAAGGGAGCAACAGGGCTGCCGTTCAATAGAACTGAGCTTGAACCTGTACTAAGGCGGGTAAAGATCCACTTGATCTAAGTAGATGGAAATTTTATAGAACGCAAAACCTCTAATAAATAATCCCAGTCAATTGAATCAAAAGCTTTCTGAAGATCCAATTTAATAAGCAGCAGTCTATCTTTTCTTCTTTTTGCCAAATGAAAAAGTTCATTCCCAATGAACGAGCAATCCAAAAATGCTCCGGCCTTTAATGAAAGCGTTTTAATTGTCAGAAACAAGCTTAGTCAAAATAGGAGCAAAACAAATTGGTAGCGTTTTCAAAAAAAGCCTATAAATCCCATTAATGAGACTGATAGTCCTATAATCTTTCAAGTTGGAGGAACCCGACACTTTTGGAACAAGCACCAAAATATACAGTTTTAATACCATTAGGCAACTTAGAAGAAGCGTGAAAGGTATTAAACAAAGCCAAAATATCAGATTTTAAATAAATCCAAGCTTTTCTATAAAAATAGTAGTTGAACTTGTCCGGTCCCGGTGCCTTTGAAGGGCGACAAGGATGTTGCTTTGAAAAAAGCGACGCGAAATAAGATCTAATATTATTTCTGAAATTTTATGGTTCTTTGAAAGTTGTGAGGCCTGATTGTATTTCTGCGGCGTGGTTATTCCGATAGTGAACTAAAGCCAAACTATGATAGAATTTTGTGTTTCTCTCCCTTTTTATATACCAATTAACACACGAATTATGTGCCCAAATGGAGTCTAAATAATTCTCAACTCTCCAAAGATCTTGTTTCATGAATGCTAATTGATCAACTACAGCCGCAGTTAAGTCTCTACTATCGTTCACAGATTCTAATGCGTAAATGGCTGTAGACAGGTCTAAAAGTTGTTTGTTTTGATTGCCAAAGACATTTGAATTCCATGCTTTTATAAGCTGCCTCAGATTATAGAGTTTGTTCATCAAAGTAAGATTCTTGTCATGGGCTGAAAGAGAAATCCAAAAATCTGAAATAAATTCATCCCACCACGTGTTCAGCGAGCGAAACGGCTTAGGGCCCCAAACATAGTCACTGATGGATTGAAAGAGAATCGGAGTATGGTCTGATTGCTGCCTTGGCAAAGTTTTGAGAGATAAAAAAAAGGCCATATAGTTGAGGAGTTACACAAATTGAAATATATGTCAATCCGCGATCTTGATATCAAATTGTACCAAGTGAAAGAACGACCCTGAAGAGGTACGTCCAAAAGCTCAGAGACATTAAGGAAATCTTTAAAAGCAAGCATAGACGACGATTATCCGAGACAGTTAGACCTCTCCGAAGTATCAATGATTTCGTTAACCAATCTATGAAACACTAACAAAGGTTTTAAAACCTCCCAGAAAATAATACGGTCTTCAGGTGAATTACTTGCGTATATTAAAATATGACGGATAGAAATTCCATACCATATGAAATCCAAACACAGCCAATGATCACCTTTTGATATTGAAACTCCCTGCAGCAGAATGGAGTTCCAGACCATTAAAAGACATGTCGAAGTATCTAGTGAGGGAATGAAGGAGAAATTGAAATCTGTGTTGGGCCAGAATTTGCGAACAAGAAACTTATCAATAACCTCTTTTTTTTTGTTTCCACTAAACCCAAAACAACTATTTTATTAGCAGACACCATAATACGAATGTCACGTTGCTTGTGCGTACTTAGAAGCCCTCCTCTACAATTCCAAGAATTTAATTTGAAAGGCAAAGATATGATGGTTGACTAAAAGTATCTCAGACTGCTAATTCTTGATCCTTCAATATGTTTGCTGCTAATTGGATATAATGGAAACTTTGTCAACCTCTTTGAATAGACTTACCGTTTTATCCACATTCCATGTGAGAGTAGCCTCATCCGTCGGTATATTGTTCTCGTCTATCTGTTTTTCTTCACATAATGAATTCATACAACGTATGTTCAAATCAGAAATGTCATTGTCCATATCGATCAAAGAATTTTAGAGGGATAAGATATTTCCACAGTTGTTTATTTGTTTGAAAGGGCGGCCTGTTTTCTTGATATGCTGGTTGGTAATCTCATTATCAGAATCTGGAATAACGTTTATTTTATTCATCGAAGATGTATTAACAAGACTTGTATTCAGTGGGAACGGGTTCTGTAAGAAGACGGAGTCTGAAGGTTTAAGGGTTTCCCTATTAGTTGAAATAGGGATTTTCTTGCTATTTAATAGGGCATCCTTCCCGGTTGAAAGGATTTCTTTGTTGTCAAAGGTTTCAGAAATGTGAGAAGAAGAAGAAGAAGAAAGGGGAGATAAACCGATTGCAGGATCTTGCATGCCTTGAAGTTTAGCAGAAGACATGTTCACAGAAGAAACATGTTCCTCAAAAGAATCATGAGAGTCAGAATCAAAGCTGTTGTATTCCGAATAAACTGAAACTTTTAAATCAGTTTCCATTATGTGAATCACGTAAGTTTGATCCTTAAACACAATCTTCATATTCTCATTGAAGGACAGACCCTACATCCAGTCTGTTTTTTAGAATAATGTCACGATGAACCGCAATGGATTCACCTAATAAATTCCCAACAAAGAGAAAAACATATTCTGACCATAAAGGAAGAGTAACACATGTGATGTGTAACCAAGCTAATCTATCAAAAGATTTTTCAAACTCCGTAGCTCTACAAAATCCTTGAATGAAACCATCTTTTGATCCTTGTTTGTTAATGATGAATGAGACAGCCTATTCCGAGGTGTAAAAGGTAATAAGCATATCAGGTCCTCCCAAGATAGATAATTTTTCAAAATTAATGTTAAGCTTGAATAAGTAATCACCCACAGTGGTGATAGACGTTGATGAATCCATGAAAATGGCCACAGAACGATGCAGCCAATCATCGTTATTGATAACACCCTTGTAGGTTACCAAGGGAGAAACGGGTTTCAAGTTTTCCTTCATCGCATCTGCGTAACTCCTATTGTCACAAGTCGCAGAAACATGTGATAAGAAAAGACCTTGGTAAAAGTCCTCGGGACTCATATGATAAGAAAATCAAACATAAAAATATCGAGAATTATCATAAGAGAATGATAAAGAACGATAACTACACTATGAAACATATTTTCCTATTGAAAGATAATAGGAACGATGCGACTATTGATTGAGGTTAGAGAAGAAGCGGTATCAGAATTTGAAGACGGACACGAGGTTGAACTCGGTGGAATTATCTCGGGCCCTGTGTCTTAGGAGTTAAACTCGATAGAAATATCCCGAGACTCATATCGACTTGTACGGACGTAAGAAAAGGTACGAGTTTAACTCAGTGGAATTATCCCGGGGCTGTACCATATGGTTGTGGTTAAACTCGGTGGAACTATCCCGGGACCAAACCATAAGGAACAAGATATGAGCGACTTGTCAGAAATGCAGCTCGATATGGATGTAAAAGGAAAATATGATCCAAAATTTAAAACGTCCGTCAAAAACTAAAGAGACGAAACAAAAAAAGAAAAAAAATCAAACGATAACGAGAAATAAAAGATGATATGTACGAATATAACATAAACATAAATCTTATGAAATGTATATACAATGAAATGTATATACGATTATCAAAACGTATGTGAAAGTGAGTAAATAATATAATATAGTATAATTTGACAAAAGCAATATATTTTCTACATAAAGTGGTTTTCAAACGTTTTCACCCTTTATGTAATATTAGTTATGATTTGGTGAACTCACGCAGTTTTATTTTGACCCCGTTACTCCTCCCATTTTATAGGAAGCGTAAGATATGACTTGACTAGTCAAGCTTCCAAAGTTTTAATTCTCGGAAGTTAGTTGTACGAGGCATGAGAGAAGACTTTCATTCTAGCAATTCGTAATAATCTAGATGTTCTTACTATATAATTGTATATTGCGTTCAAACTCTTATGTTTATTCAAACAGGGTCACTTGTATTTTGATATCGTTTCATATCTGAAACACGCGTTATAAATCGTGAAAAATTTATAAGTGTTTTTAGGCTTTCTACGGATTTTAGAGCTACCACTCCCATTCCCTAGCGCTGGTCTCGGCTCATGAAATTTGGTAACTGTCAAGCTATGATGCATGTGTGGTTTTGATGGGGACAGCATGGCCATTATGCGAGAAATGCTCACATTCCGTGTAATGGAATACCACGGATAATATAAACCAACCTCCTCCGAAAAGACACAGTTTTTGCGATTGTTTCTGGTTAGATACAACCAGATAAACCATATAGTAAAGGTGAACATCGTGAAGTTCAAATGCGATAAGCTCAATAGCAATCAAACCTCTTGAGCTAGTCTAGTACAACCAAGAACGTTTTTGACGTACTCATGAAACGACGTCTAACTTACATCTTTTCGCATATAAAAGATGTATAGAGTTGCGAGAGATAAAACGATAAACGATAAGAATGAGTAGCAATAAAGAGTCTGATGTCGAAAGAAACTTATGTAAATCCCGTTTTATGAAAAGAAAAATATTTGATCAAAATGAGATGTTTTGAAAAGACATAAATGTGCCCGGACACGAATCATAAAGACATTGCATTGACACGAATAGAATTGCATCACTACATCAATATTGCATTGTAATACCCCAATTATTTTAAAAATAATTAAGGCGCGCCACGTATCGTAGATTCTGATAAATTAAATTAAAATGAATTTAATTAAATTATATTGGAAATTTAAAATAATTTTCGTTAAGCGAATTAGCGAGATTTAAGGAAATAACTTCAAAAATTAATATAAAATAGAATATAAATCCCATGATAGAAATTATTTCGCCAAAGTCCGCGAAATATTTTATTATATTAATGGTGAAAGTTTCTATTCAATCGTAGACCACTTAAATTTTGGGCACGGATACGATTTGGACCAAATTGCAACTTTTGAAAGTTTCAAGGACCAAAGTGAAATTTAACCATTATATATATAAAATCTTCATCATGAAGGATGAAGAATCATTCAGAAACCAAATCCTCATAACATTTTCCATTTCCTTCGTCATTTCCGACGATTTGTCGCTCGATCTCCGTTTCTCGTCTGTTTTTGACGTTCTATAGCTCGAATCGATCGTATTTCGACGGGGAATCACGGTAAGCTTTACGTTTCACATTTTTAATGGATGAAATTTATGGTATATCGAGTTAAAATTTTACGCTATCGAGCGGTTTATTCGTTTTAACAATTTTGGATTCGATTTTGATGTTTTAAGCTTAGATTTAGTGTTTTCGACGTGTTTGAGTGTTAATCGAAGTGCGGGTGTTTGAAATTTAGTCGGAATCGCGCCGGGGAAAAAATCCAAGGGCTGTGCGGGCGCATAGTCAAACTGTGCGGGCGCATAGTCTGTCAACTGTGCGGGCGCAATGTTCGACTCTGCCGGCGCACAGTCTGTCAAGACTGTGAGAGCACACAATCACCCTTTGGGGGCGCACTGGCAGACGCGTGCACGCACAAGCTTTGATTTATTACAGCTGTGCATTTGATTATGAATACGAATATGAAAGTTGGATATATGAATGTGGATACGAGAGTGAACTCGGTTGAGGTAACCTGAGCCCCGTATCTAGTGGGTTGAACTCGGTTCAGTTATCCCGGAGCCACAAACTTGAAATTAAGAGGTTGGTCGCGGCTTACGCAGCTGAGTTATCCCGGGGCTGGACCATTTGGATCAGTTTGATTTGATTATATATGTTTAGCATGTTCGAGGTTTAGGGTTTCAATCGGATCTTGTACTTGGCTACGCGTGATTTAAATGCTATTGTATTGTTTTACGTTTAATATGAATAATTATTAGTAAGTATATGAACTCACTCAGTATATTCCCATATACTGACCCCTCACAGTTTCCCCTCTCAGGTGAAAAAGAATTTTGAAGTGACGGACTTCTTTCTTCGTTCCAGAAGTCTAGTATTTTTGAAAAGTATGTAAAGATACAGTACGAAAGCCAACCAAGGGCCAAGCCAAACCAGTTCAAATCAAATCGAACCAGACTCAGAGCGGCAAGAAGCAGCTCGGCCGACCTTTAGCCAGCCCACGACTCTGAGCTGGCCAAGGGCCAGCTGATTTCGGGCTTCAAACAAAAAAATCTGATAATTGGGAAACGGCATGGAAATTCTTGGCAAATATACTTATACACCTTTCATAAGAAACATATATTTGGTTCACACCCAAAGAAATCTTTCTTGGCTTGCACTCAAAGAAAGAAGCATTGGAAAAAGTAACTTAAGGAAGAAGAAATCAATGTTGACTTAGATCAATCCTCTTTTGGAAGTGAGATAAGTCAAATTTGATACATTTAAGCTTCTTTTGAAAATGAGATAAGCAACCTTGATTCTCTCAAGCTCACTATGGAAGACCTTGATTGTCACTCAAAGAAGATATCAAGATGATATTAAATCAAGTTATCCTTGGAAATAAAATAAGTGAACCATGATTCACTCAAGATGGCTATGGAAGGACTTCCTCACCACTCCACTCTCTATGGAAAGAAGAGATATAAAACTTGATCATCACTCAAATTCTATGAAGAGAAGAGGGATTCTTAACTTGAGCAACTTTATAAATAGCTTGGAGTAGTGTAAAGAAAGACATCTCATATCTTACATTTTACATCTTATATTAGATCATTGACAACACCATTATAGTTAGTCTAGTTTAGAGTTTTGTTTATCATTTCTACTCTATCCTTTGGAATTATTTCACCAAACATATCAGGATTATATAGTTGACCTACGACAATCATTGAGAGATCAATTATTGTTGTTTTCTTATCAATCATGAATTCTATATATATTATTGTTGAATTTCCTTTAGATATGAGCAGCTAATCCCATTTTCGGGAAATATTAATGTGTGTTCTTTAGGTTTGCTGAATAAATATCATTTAATTAATTGACTAGGTTAATTATAACACGAGAATAAGTAATTGCCTATTAATTAGTTATTTCTATGTTTCTATCTATAGCGGCTTGAGAAAAACCTATAGGTGCATTAAATTAGCCATAACCATAATTTGACAACATAATCCATATCCCATGAGATTAATTGCATAATGAAAATTAATAATCCATGATCTTCCATATTATTGATTAAACCCATTTTTATTAAAAGTAAATTTATCTCAAATCATATTTGTTCAATTTAGTTTTATTAATTTGAAGTTATTTCAACCAAATTATCTTTTTTGCTATCAAATCGAGTATCTTAATTGGGTGTATTTAGCTGCTTTCCTTGTGGGTACAATATCCATACTTTACAGTCTGTATTACGAGTTGACAGTGTGCACTTGTAGCATTTTTCTTAACACTACACTAGCTCGACGAACCATACACTTCACATACACCACGCCAATTGATTT
This sequence comes from Mercurialis annua, assembly GCF_937616625.2. Taxonomy (NCBI): domain Eukaryota; kingdom Viridiplantae; phylum Streptophyta; class Magnoliopsida; order Malpighiales; family Euphorbiaceae; genus Mercurialis; species Mercurialis annua. Next base: position 45,882,093 of record NC_065570.1, on the reverse strand, counting down.
TTACCAATCAAACAATCTTCTTCGCTTCAATCAGTCAACACACTGCTGCACATCGATCCGAAGATGGATTCCACATCTGGATTGTTAGAAAATGAGCGAAGGACTTAGAACGGTACTTCTAAGGACCCAATTCTTCTTTCCATCACCTTTTCCATGCTTATTTTAGAACTGCTACATTTCATGTCTTAGATCGCATATTAGGGTTGTTTTGCTATAAACTGCCATAACTGTTGTATTTGATGTTGATGCCACTGTTAGTATAGATCTGCATTAGAAATAGCTTTTTAGGTTGTTTTATTTAATTTTCAGCATGCCCACATGTCAGATCTAATCAGATCTGTTCAGATTTGTAGGTAGAATTGTACGTTTATCCATAAACTGCTATTTTTAACTGCTCTTACCATGATGTAATTGTCACAACCCAAAACTTTAGGTCGAGACCGGCGCTAGGGAATAGGAGTGTTTTCTACGAAGCCCGTAGCAAGCCTAAAAATGCTATAAACTTTTTCACGATCTAATCAACTCATCAAACATATATTCATACACAAAACGTTTTCAAAAAAGCTTTTCAAAGTGATACGTTTATAAACATCTTTTCATAATCTGAAAACAATACATAGAAACCTGGGTCTTATAATGAGATATCACATATCCAGCATAGCACGTTTCACATCATAGAACGGTTAAAGCACAATTTTGAAACCTTTCATACATATTAGATATAGGCAAAACATTTTAAACTGTTTGATCAATCGTATATATACACTAGGACCTGACTACTGCAGCAATACTGACTCAAACCTTCTTTCTATACATACTTTAAAGCACGGACTTCTAGAACGGGTAGAAGTCCGTCACGTCAAAAAGACTATATACCTGAAAAAGGATTGTATTGACGGAGTCAGTTAAAACTGAGTGAGTTCATAACTTTACAAAAAATTATTAATTAAACCATTCAAAATCATGCTTATAAATCAATCATTCATATGAATCAATATATAACTTCCTATTGAAACCCTATACCTCAACTTATATCATCATAATTCCAAATTTAATTGAAGTTATGAACAGATCGAACAACTTATTCATGATGGTTTGGTCCTGAGATAATCCAACCGAGTTTAACAACAATCATATGGTATAATCCCGGGATAGTTCAACCGAGTTCAACTCTTACCATTTCTTATTTCCAAAGTTATTGAGTAACTTATTCCTGATGGTTTAGTCCAAGATAATTCAACCGAGTTTAACCACAACCATATGGTATAGTCCCGGGATAGTTCAACCGAGTTTAACTTGTACCATTACTTATGTCCAACTTATCGAAGTGAGTCCCGGGATAGTTCCGCCGAGTTTAAATCCCTAGACACAAGTCCCGAGATAATTCTACCTAGTTCAACCTCGTATCTCTCGCAAATAAGGAAGACGTCTTCATAATTCTGATCAAATGAAGTACTGCAGATTTTCTTGAACTTAACGGGTGATCACACATTTCCTATTGCCGCCTAATAGGAACTCTTGTCTCATCAGATCTATGCTGGTTTCAAAGCAATGATGTATGCATTTCCAACAAAGCATTTCATTCATAAATAATGTTATGCAATTCGTATAAATATTTTGCGAAGAAAGAAATGCATTTTTAATACGTCAAATGTAAACATCAATATAAACTCACAACTTTCGATTCCAAAAACTCCGATCAAATAATCTTTCGTCAAACTCCCTGATCTCTTTACCCGGTAGTAGATTGCCTTGTCGGATCTAGAGCAATTCAAATACCATTCTAGTAAGAATCTATTTCTATAAACATTTTAAACTCGAGGTATAAATGTATTCATATAAGTCATCGTATTTTATTCGTGTCTAAACCCGATACTTTTCTATTTATTTTTATCAATATTTATATCATCTCAATATTAAACTTATCTTTTACTTATCGATATACAATTCTATCTCGACATACTACTAGCTTTATAAGTCCATACTTGTCAATAAAACAATTTTGTCCTAGTTAAGTCTTTAAGTTTATTAATTAAACTTATGGGCCGTTTGGTTTGCCTAAAATAGGGTGGAATGGGAATGGGACTGAGAATGATTCCCATTATTTGTGTTTGTATTGTCAAATTGTAGTAGGGAATGGGAATGTGATAACCCCACGTGCTCTCAAGTCCTATGCCAAAATCAACCATAATTCAACCACAACAACACACATTCCATAGCCTATAATCATCATAATGAATCCATCACAATTTCAGCTCATCGCCGGAAAACCTAACCAATTTCTCATCCAAAAATTCATCAAATAACTCAATCAAAACTCACTATTATTAGCATACCTTGGTTGTTGACTGAAAACCGAAGCTCTAGCATCAAGAATCATGGAAATCGGTCAAGAAACGAGCTTCGTAGCTCGGATTAAATTGAAATGATAAAAAATGCTCCTAAGGCATTTTGGCTCCTATTTTGCCTCCTAGAAGTATTTATTCCTTAAGAAAATGAAATGGAAGAAGAACAATTTTTTAGAGCTGACATGTGTTGGTGTTGCCCCTTAATAATTAATTAAAAGGGTATATATATATATATATATATATATATATATATATAACAAAGAGTCCTCTTTCGTCCTCAAATAAATTGACTCAAACCATTCGCAATTCTAACTCTTCGTCTAATTTCATCCGTCAAACGCTAAATTTTTTAAATCCGATAGATTCCGTATTATTTATTTTTAAATAAATAATATTCTTTTCATATCTTATAATTCCATTTTCTGATAATTTATTTTGGCAATTCTATCCAAAACGCTCAATTTTCAATTTCAGTTAAATTGCACTTTTTTCACTTGCTCGTCCAAATTTTGTTTTAATAATTATCGATAACCATTTGATTAATATTATTTTTATCAATACTAATTCCTGTCAATTATCTATTTAATTTCTTTTTTCCGGGAATTTAAAAGCCTACTTTGCAATTTCAAGCTAAAGTGTAATTTTAGCCACTTTCTCAAATTTATTCTTTTGAACTAATTCCACTTCTCTTATGGAATATTATTATTGAAATTATCTTATTAAAATTTCAATGTCGACTTATTCAGGTCTTCTTTTATTTAATTTTTCCGCTTAATTTCTTATTTAACTCATTTTGCCATTCAAAATGAGACTCACCGCTTATTTTCTAAACATCAAAATTCCAGGTTTTTACATTTGTGGGGCATAATTTTGGGGAAATTAGCCCTATTTTCCACTTTCCTAATAGAGCGAACTCTTCTACTTGCGTTTGTGCTCTGTGATGACCACTCATCAGAGCATTTAGTTTTCTAGAGAGGGACTGGATGGTTAAAGGAAGAGTCTTTCTCTTGTTCTGCTTATTCTGGATTCCGTAATCTGGCTTTGGACGGACCGATCTATAGTTCCTATGACAATTTATATGTTTTCAACTATATACATTGTTACTGGAAAAAGTTGTCTATGGAAATTATAAATATCAAAGTTTAAAATAAAGTTTTTTGTTCCATTGTCTCATGGATTGTGCTTTTAGAATTTATGGTCATTTGCCCGTTCTTTTTTAGGTACATGTGCTTTTCACTAACCAGTATGCATGCTTGATAAAAGATCTATTATTGGTTCATTCAACATCTGGTACATTACTTTAGATGCTTTCTATTTCAAGCGGTTATACCCCTGTTATTAATTTAGTCATTTCTAGACTTTGATTAAATCGTTTCTCTATACGAGACATTGAATATTCTTGTTATATATATCTTAATTCTATCACTCATGCACATATGGAGATTGACAATATCATGCCTATTAGGCAAGACATCAGATAAGTGGAAGAATATATTTCATTATTGACTCTCGAACTCGAATGCATCAGACAAATAAATTGTTGAAAAAAATATTCAAATGCGGAAACTAAAACTAGAAAACATGATAAACGGTTTAGGCGAACAAATCTGCGAACGCCCCAAGCACGGGCGAGGTTGCAATGGTCCCGTAGTCGATTAGGTCATGAATCTTCTGCTGGAGAGTGATGCAATAATCTTTACGATGGCCTTCAATTTGATGTAGCTTGCAGTACGTGTTTGCGATAAAACTAATGCTACTATGGTCGGGCATCCTCTTTACTGTTACTGGCCTTAGTAAGTCTACGGCTTTTAACTCTTCAAACATGACAGATAGGGGTTTCTTGAGTTTAGTGAATTTTCTGTCAGTAACTTTCGGCACACTTGAACACTTCTGGATCTTCTTTCGAACAACATGTTGCGCATTGATGAGAGGCTCTAGTGTAACAGGTCTTTTGCTCATGGTTCTGATCATACCCTTGACTTCATTCTCCATTTCATGCTTAAAGTAAGCCATCTCGTCACTCATTGGAGTAATAATGTATGCTTTGCTGACTGTTAACTCTTCCTTTGTAACGCCGTCACTGCCGAGGGCTTCTATAGGAATTTTGGTGCTTCCCTTCTCTATCAAATCTTGAATAGCATGTTTCAAAATTGTGCATTGCTCCATATAGTGCCCAGACATCTGGTAATACTCAGAGATATCCTCTCTCGACAGTGGTTCTATATGACCATCCTCCATTTGGTCTCGGGTGATTGGCTTTCCCAATTTTGAAGAACCTCTACATCTCTCTTCTTCAGAGTTTGTGCCATTGGTTTTTAAGAACGCTTATTCTTCATCATTCTAATTTCTTGTCAAATTTGAGGACCCTTCTTCATACCTCTTCCTTTTAGCCCCCTTCTCAGGTGAATCTAGAATGTCGGTTTGATCTTGCCTTATTTGATTCATGTCTTCGGCTTCTAGTTGCTTCGATGTTGTGGTTTTAGCAAACCATTGATTGTGGTCATCTGGTTATTCGAAAGAGCGGTCAAAGGGATGATGTTCTGATTCCTTTCCTTCATGATTAGCTCAATCTCTTGAGCACATTTCCTTGCATCGGCTTGACTGGCAGCCAGGTCCTTGTTATCGTAGTGCGTCATCTTGGAAATATTTGTGAGTAGCGGTCACAGCTATATTTTCTATATGGCTGTATACACAAGGGGTTAATATATGATGTTTTATTATCATAATACGACATGATTTTTTTTTTGTCGATAAACCAAATTGATTAAAAGGCATAAAACGCCAAAAACGAGCTACAACTCAAAACAGTTGTTATATCCAACAACTATTTACATCATCTCCTATACTGAGATTAAGTTTGCTACAAACAGCAAATCTAATTCTTTTGATAACATCACCTTCCCTAGGTCTAATACCCTTGAAGATGAAGTTGTTCCTCTCCTGCCAAATACAGTAGACAGTAGCACAGAAGGCCAAACGACACAATCTATTTCTCACACTCCTGCCATTAAACTTCCTGGCAAACCAGCTTACCTCTCTGTTCCAACTTAAAAGATCTCTCAAGATCCTGCAGCCTTTAAGAATATTTCTCCAAACTGCTTCAAAAACGTTACATTCAAAGAAAAGATGCTGCACAGTTTTTGGTTCCCTGTTGCAAACCACAGTTAGGGCTAGTAATAGAACCCCAATTATAAAGTTTTTTCCTAGTAATGAGACCATTCCTGATAGCAACCATTCCTGATAGCGATCCAAGCAATAAAACTATGGCGAGGGATAATAAGACTCTTCCAAATAAGAGAGTGCCAGTTCACAATTTGAGCTTTAGGACAGAGGAATTTCCAGGTAGCATTGATAGAGAATGCATCTTTTTTCTAAGGCTTGAAAAAAATCTCGTCCTTCTCAAGAATGTTAAATCTAAAATTGCTCTTAATGAACTCCCAGGCTGCCAAAGAGATATCATCCATAGCATCAGGCAGATTCCATCTACCATTTTGATCAAGTCTGAAATCCTGGCATACTTTGGAATGTCAGCATCTTCAATATTGATCACAGGGAAGGAGTCAATCACAGATTTCCCAAACATCCACGGATCATACCAAAAACAGGTGATTTTTATTATGTAGCTATATGTAATCAGTAACAATTTTAATATATTTAGCAGTAAAATTATTTGCTGTTAATTCGGTATTTTTTAGAAATAAGCGGAAGTATTTCACCTCCGTAGAAGGAGCCTCCTCTCTTTTTAAAGACTTTAGACGTTTTTTATACTTTTTCCGATATTAAGAATATATTTCCTCCTGGTTATAAATATTAGGAGCATGTTTGTCCATTTTTACTTTACTTTATTTTCAAGAATGATTAGTTTGCCCGTCTTTTCAGTTAATAAAAATGATTGGTTGTCCCGTCATACATTGAAAATTAAGCAATCGCATAATTTACTAATCGCACCAACTTGCGTATATATTGTTCTTCATCTAGATAATTAGTATAATATAAGAAAATGAAACTTGCAAGTTTACAATTAATATTAGTAAACTCCTTTAAATGTTCTATCCAGCTCAGGGACATAGATGTTTTCTTTTTATCAAGTACTAATTCAACATGATAGTGAAATTAACGGACATCCAAATTGAAACTTCCCTTCAAGAGTATCAAAAGTGACAGGTTTATATCCTTATCTTGAAAATCTATTAAAAAATATAAAATGAATATTTGTAGCCGGAGTCCAACCTCTATCTAGTCTTGAATTCATTAACCCTCCTCTATTTTTAAAAATTTACTTCATTTTAAGTAATATTTGATAGCAGCATGAGCTGGCGGCCACCCTAATTTAAGGGCAGTTCCGTCCATAAGGTTATGGTGTTCTTTTAATTTGAAGAGCAACAGTGCAAACTTGGTGCTTGTTAAACTTTTTTTTTTTCCGCTAATGTTATGAAAACACGGGTACCTTTTAACCCATTTTTGTTTGCACATTCACATTGCAAAATCATTGATTTCACCCAAATCCACAACTTTTATTTTCAGTGCACCTCAAACATTAAAATTCACACCTTTTGATTTTAATTGCACCCTTAAGCATCAATTTGACTTCTTTTTCAATACTTCATATTTTAATAAATATGCTAAATAGTCCTCAATGTTATAAACAAAAAACTCATCTTCCTAACAATTTCAAAACACCTATTATATTTATTGATAAAAAATAAATTTAAAATATTTGTATTGAAATTTTATATTTGTCCCAAAAAATTAATTCCAAAATTTTAGATCTATAATTAATAATTTTTTAATAAATTCTAATTATATATATAATTTTTTTGATGAATTTGGATATATAATTAATTTATAATTTTAGTAAAAGAATTAAATTAAATAATCTAAACTTGGCAGCAGAATCTACTGCATTCGCTATACGCTTGAGCTCGCTGGCAGACCCTCTGCCATCACTCTGACAATGGCCTGAGTGTCAAAGTTTGTCTAACCCATTTGGATTCGTCCTCAGATCTTTCATTTGAGGACGAAGACAGATGAGGTTCGTCCTCAATTCGTCTGAGAAGACGAACCCCTTCTCATGACGAATCCAGATGGGGTCTGGGTTCATCCTCAGTTCGTCTGAGAAGAACCCCTTCTGGATTCGTCTTCTCAGACGAACCTGTCCTAATTTGAGGACGAACCCAGATAGGTTCGTCTTCTCAAACGAACTTTGACACTTCAGCCACTGCCGGAGTGGTAGCAAAGGGGCTGCCGGAGCGGAAGTGGTTGACTTCGGAGTTTTAGAATATTGAATTTAATTTTTTAATAAAATTTACAATTATCTATAATTACAATTTTTTTTGAGAAATAATTATGATTAATTTGAAGTTATTAATTATATGTTCAAACTTTTGTAATTAATTTTGCGGAGTCAAGACGGCAAGGTCGAATACAGGCGGATGTGGGTTATTATATCATAGTAATTTTTATTTTTATTAATTAATATTTATTTGTATTAAACAAGTCAAGACGACAAGTTTTTTGTTTTAAATATAACATTAAATGTTATTTAAAATATGTGTTAAAATATAAGGTATTGATTTAAAAAAAATCAGGTAAAAAGAGGTCAATTTAATTCTTAAGGGTGGAATTGAAAACGAAAGATGCGGATTTGGGTGAAATCGGTGATTTTGTAACGTGATGATGCAAATGAAAGGGGGCTAAAGGTGGATGATTTTTCAGACCATTAACTCTTTTTGTTTTGATGAATAAAATATTTTATAAAAAGCAACGTGATGTGGCAAAACTCGCAACACAAAGCTTTCGAACAAGAAGTGACACACGCAAGCTGACACACTAAAGGCTTAGGCTAAGGGCAACGGAAAAGGAACAAAGTCATCGGTCCGAAACTAAAATATAGTATGGGTTTCAATAAAAATCTACAATCCAAATAAGAAAAACTCCGATTACAAATTTTATAAAGAAAAGCCACCTTAGTAAAGCAGTCGAAGATCACTGTATCCTATGCTATAGATAAATTCTAAAAAACTTTTGAGTTCCTGCATTTCCAATTAGAAACGATAGAATTTGCTACAATTTTGAATAATTAAGCACCTTTCGGAAACCAGACCACGTCTAATCTCTAAAGAACACTGCACCAAATATTTCTAGTAAAACCACAGTGGATAAAAATATGTTCTTACAATTCTAACATATCACGAAGCGAACTATTGCGACAATCTCAATTTGATCTATTACAAACATATAACATAAAAATAAAAAATAATTTGGCTAGCCAGCTATAATGTCAAATGTTTTTTGGAGCAACCAAACACAAGGAAATGGAGACATCACTCATGAAGACGAGATGGACATCTCAGAAATGGTAAGATTAGTAAGAGAAACGATGGGAGAGGAGCCCAAATTACTAAAGAAAACAGCCGGTAGAGAGTCATGTTCCATCTTTCGAGTGCCTCCAAGCATTATGAAAATTCATCCCGAAGCATTTCAACCTCAAATACTCTCCATTGGTCCGTACTACCATGGGGAGAAACGCCTCCATATGATTGAAGAACACAAACGCCGATTCCTTGCTGTTGTTTTAAGTCGAACGCAAGCGTTCGGCGTTGGTCTTGAAGATTTCTTTAGGGCTATACATGGAAAGGTGGATGAAATAAAAAACTGTTACTCGGAGGCTATTCAATGTAGCAACCGTGAATTAATTCAAATGATGGTTATTGACGGATGTTTTATCATGGAGCTCGTCTGCGTCGTTGGAAGATTAGTGGAAACTCCTGATATTTACGAGGCGTTATTCAAATTGCCATGGATCTTGAATTTCCTTTCTAGAGATCTTCTCAGACTAGAGAATCAAATCCCTTTTTTTGTTATTCAAATTTTGTTTGGCCTTTCATTCCCTAATAATTCCACAACCTTGACAGACCTCGTCATGGATTTCTTCGATTATTCGATGCAAAGAACCGACTGGGATACATATAAGAGCTATAAAGGCAAACATTTACTGGATTTGATTCGCTCCACATTCATACCTTCGTTCAAAAGAAAGCGTGATGATGATGATTTTGATGCAGCTGATAACGGGTTTCTTCAACGGATCCAGCCCGTTGAAAGGCTCCGTGCTGCCGGAATTAAGCTAAAAAGAAAGAAAGATGCAGAAAGTTTCTTAGAGGTTACGTTTACACCAATTAACGGGATTCTTGAAATTGCAGCTTTGCAAACAGATGACTTTATGAGCTCATTTTTACTGAATTGTGTGGCATTTGAACAATGTTATGGGAGTTATTGCTTAACCCACTTTACCTCATACGTTAATTTCATGGGATTCCTGATTAATTCCAGTTCGGACGCTGGATACTTAAGAGATCAAGGGATCATTGAGAATTACTTTGGAACTGATGAACAGGTTGTCAAATTCTTCAACATTGCAGGAAAGGATCTGTTCTTGGACCTTAATAAGAGTTATCTGAAAGAAGTTTTAGAAGATGTGAATGAGTACTATAGGAACGAATGGCATGTTCAGTGGGCTCGGTTCAACTACAATTACTTTCGAACTCCATGGACATTCTTATCAGCTTTAGCTGCTTTCATCCTCGTCTTTTTTACCATCGTTCAATCCTTCATGTCTGTCTTTGCCTACGTAAAGCCACCTCATCAGTAATGCAAATGCTCAATTTGTTTGTGTCGAAATTTTTACTAGTATTGCTTTACGTGTTTCACACGTGCCTCGTAGTGTGACTCGTCAAATAATGATAATAATATTTATTATGAATTAAGAAAATTACTTTTATGATTAATTAATAATCATTTCTATATAATTATATTTGAACAAATCTATGGGTGTATAATGCAATATATGTATCTAAGTATATTTATATAACCGTTTATTAGTATTTATTTCAGCAATTCAATGTTTCTTAATTTTGGTTAAACTTTTTGATTTCTTATTTATCTTATATAATTAGAAGATATATTTATTAGTTGGATTAAAACTATTTATTATATTGATTAATTATTTTAAAAAGTATTATATTGTTTGCACTGGCCCAAAAAGAGCTCATATGGGCTAATTCGGATTTTTGAGCCCAAAAGCCATCAACTATCCTTTTGTTCCTATCTTAGCTTAATAGTTATCTTTTTAGTCATTATCTTATTTTTAGTCATTATCTTAATTATTTAGTTTAGTATTATCTAAATAAGAGATTGTATCTCACTAGACTAGGTTTTCTATTTTAGGGTTTGTCCCCTATAAATAGCTAGCTTTAGGTTTGTATTAACTACAACTCAAATCAATCAAACAAATACAACTTCAAAGCCCTGTGCTTTTCTATCCCCAACCTCCGCGGTTGGTTAATTTAGGAGTAGTTTTCAGTATTAATCTCGCCTGAGTTCATAGCTCCCAGATTATTACTATTAGATCACGTGGTTAAGTGTCTTTAACCAAACAACACACTTTTCTGACTAAATTTCGGTCTAAAGCATACTTCCATACAGAACCCATTATAAATTCAAAGATTCGCGTGTCTGGAAATTTTCCACGCAAACATCTTTTGGCGACTCCACTGGGGACGTGTTATGGTCGATACAAGGACTGCATTTAAGAAGGAAAGTGTCAAATTCAGACTCTTTGCAAGCTGTGGTGCGATCATAGTTTTGATCAAATCATGTCTTATTATTCGAGTCAACTATCGGTGATCATAGAGAATATGAGAGCCGAACGTGCTGCTATCCAAAGGGAGATCATGGCCGATTTTAATAAATTAAATTCGGCTATAAATAATCTTGCTAAGGTGTTAGGAGGCGAACAGATCAAAGAGCCAGCCTATGACTACGAGATCACCGAGTTTTCTTTAATCTCTACTAGAGAGATTGATAATGTTGATGAAATCCACACCGATGATGACATCGACGCCGATCTTGACGTTAGTGATGCTGAGACCGAAGAAGCTTACATCAATGATGATCCTAATATTAGTATTAACCTTGATGATATCAAGGATGATATTTCTAGGCAAGTCAACGATACTGGGGGGCATGGGCGATCTCCATTCCTTTTAAGGGGCCAAATCCCATCGGATTTTGTACAAACCGATATTGCTGATGATGAAAACACCGAGAGGCAAGGCCGATCACCATTCGCCTTGATAAGTCATGCCGAATTGATTGTTAAGAATCTACCAAGGTATGTGTCGCGGTCAATGATTCATGGAAAATGGAATGAAATTTTTAGTCGAGGTACAACTTACTTTTTACTATATTTTCGGTCAAAAATTCAATATATGAAAGAACAGATTAAGCCGATTTATAATAAAAAGTTTCGGTTTAAATTTTGGACGATCTATTTAAAACAACCACGAAAGAAAAGAAAAGGTTGATCGTTTAAAATTGAAAGTAAGCCGATCACAATATTACAAATTGGTTGATGTTGTGTTAAGTGATCGGTTAAAAACGTTTTAAATAAGCGAAGGTGGCCGATCAACAATGACGTTATTTTAAAAAAATTAAATTGATCGGCCAAGTGACGATCAATGCATTTTAAGAGTCCAAGTATGCCGATTCAATGGGTTAAGAAAGTGGTTCAGTGACATTGTGAATCGGCCAATTAAATTATTTGTGGAATGGGAAAAGCTAATATGGTGACATGGCGATTAAAAAGAGATTCAGAGTTCAAAGTAAGGGTTGCTTCGGAGATCAAAGACACGCGATAAAAATACGTCTTCTCACCTTACTTGACATTCAGCTAAAAAGACGTGGGGGGCATTGTTTGCACTGGCCCAAAAAGAGCTCATATGGGCTAATTCGGATTTTTGAGCCCAAAAGCCATCAACTATCCTTTTGTTCCTATCTTAGCTTAATAGTTATCTTTTTAGTCATTATCTTATTTTTAGTCATTATCTTAATTATTTAGTTTAGTATTATCTAAATAAGAGATTGTATCTCACTAGACTAGGTTTTCTATTTTAGGGTTTGTCCCCTATAAATAGCTAGCTTTAGGTTTGTATTAACTACAACTCAAATCAATCAAACAAATACAACTTCAAAGCCCTGTGCTTTTCTATCCCCAACCTCCGCGGTTGGTTAATTTAGGAGTAGTTTTCAGTATTAATCTCGCCTGAGTTCATAGCTCCCAGATTATTACTATTAGATCACGTGGTTAAGTGTCTTTAACCAAACAACACACTTTTCTGACTAAATTTCGGTCTAAAGCATACTTCCATACAGAACCCATTATAAATTCAAAGATTCGCGTGTCTGGAAATTTTCCACGCAAACATATATTAATAAGAGTATCTCTAATTCAGCAAAGCTAAATCTATTTTTATGCAATTATTACATGTATAGGAATGATCATATATATATTTAATCCCAAGTTAACATCTATAATTAAGAAAATTAGATACTACAATTTATTACATGTATAAAAATGATAATATAATATAATTTTTGAGATAATTCGGTTAAGAGACTATTTTATTGTTGATAGTGACTTGTTTAGAGGAATAATAGGCATAGTTACCTTAATTATATGAATAGTAGGCGTAGTAATTACTTTATTTAAGGAGTAGTAGTTATCAATTAGTAACAAATTAGAAAGGGTCTTTTAGTAAATTTTGCATATCCCCCAATCCGTACTTTTATATATAGTACTAATTTCGCATTACGTGCTATGCACATGGCTCGTAATGTAATTCGTCAATGAGCATATTAGTAAATTTATTATAATTATATTAATTTTTTATTTATAATTAATATTAAATTAGTTAAGAATTTTTGTAAAACTAAATATAATATATTCGGTTATTAAATTTTTTCCATACTGAATTTATTCTTCTTTTGATTTTATAGTAACCATAATTAAATAATTAACTTAATTTTATTAATAATATCTTTAAAAATAATAATATATTGACCAAATACAGTATTTTAATTTTGTAGTTCAATCAAACTAAAAAATGGATATTCCTACTAATTTGGAGACAATTTAGTTATTTTTTACATATTAAAAATTAAATTGGAGATAATTTAGCTATCTATTTTAATTAGGATTTTAATTACAATTGTAATTAATTAAATAACTAATTAGTTAATGACTATAAAATCTTTATTTAGTACTAAACTGAAAATGATTATTCAGTAAATTTGTCTGTCCCCCCTCCCATCCGTGCTTTTATATATAGTACTAGTTTTTCACCACGTGCTACACACGTGAGCAATATTATATGACCCGTTAAAATATAATAATAATAATAATATGTAGCTCGAATAGAGAAATAGACATAGACTTTGAATAAAAGTATACTAACTAATATATATTGTTTTTTATTAGAACTTTTTACAACTACAACATTTTTCTCATATTAGTTCGACCATATCCTACTTTTACTACAATAGTTTATATTTTAAATTAAATGTGATTCAATTATTATGTAATTTGAATTAGACTTAGACTTTGAGTAAAATATACTAATTAATTTATTATGAGAACTTATTATTGTTTTTAATTATTTTAAAACTTATTATTGTATATTGCAGCTGCTGTTCATGGGTTTCCAGCTACTGTTGCAGATGCCGAATCTGCTGCTGTCTCCACTGATGCAATTCAACAAAATATACCTGCTGCTGTTGACCACCGATCTTCTACTGCTGCTGCAACTCATTTTTCTGCTGTTTCTGTTCAATTTTCTGCTGCTGCAGGTTACTTTTCTGCTGCTGCAGTTCAAAGGAATATAGCTGTTGTTCAGCGATTTTCAGTTAATAATGCAGGTTCAGTTTTTAATGCTGGAACAAATGATCAAATTGAAAATTTGATGGGGAATAATATGAACTACAGGGTTTCGATTGTTAATCAAGATGATCATCAATTGGATTTGTCCGCGGATGATTCTCTTAGTTTGTTTAATCCTTTCAAAACAGTCTGGAATTCTTTAGCTCCACCTCGAGTTAAGTTCTTTATTTGGCTAGCTTTGCATGGTAGAGTTCCTTCGCTCCACTTTTTGGCTATTCGTTCTATTGTTACATCGGATAATTCTATGTGCTCTGTTTGTGGTGTTGTTGAAACACAAGCACATATTTTTATTCACTGCAGTTATGCGAGAAGTATCTGGTGTGGAATTTTACGAAGCCTAGACATAGCCTGGATTTTTCCATCGTCTTTTGTTGATTTTATGTGTCAGTGGCAGGATATCATTCCCAGAGGATCATACAGAGATCTTTGGCAAGTTACTTGGATGCTATTGATTTGGAAAATATGGAAATGCAGAAATGGAAGAGTCTTTCAGAATACAGCGCTAGATACGGATCATGTCATTTTTAACTGCTTTTCTAAGGCAGTTTGGTTGTTTAAACTTTGTAATAGGAACTTTTCTTATTCGGGTTTGGATTTCTACAGGAACCCAAGATGTATTCTGTTTTCGAACCTGTAATTTTGCTTTTTCTTTAAATTGTAGTATTTAGTGTGTTCCTTGTGAGCCACTTTTTTTGCGAAAGCTTTTAGATTTGGCTTTTTTCCACTTCTTATGGCCTTTAGTATATTATTATTCATAAAAAAAATTATTATATATAACATTTTGTATTTAATAAATTGTTATATATTGATTAGATTTAGACCTAATTGAATTTTTTATAAGTTATTTGAATAATTTTAAATTTTATATTCCATGATATACTTTTCAAAATTCAAAGCATTTTATTATTAATCATTATTGAATTTTAATGCATAATTTTTGCTCAAATAACATTGCTCCCTAATTCTAGCTGTTATATATTATATAAATAAATAAATAATAATTTCTTGTAAACTTGGGAATATGATTTCATTCTTGCATGTTCTAATTTTTTTATCATCAAAGTGCTAGTTTTTTTTATTACTCAATCATTCATGAATCATCCTTGAAAACGCAAAACTAAATATGATTTGGAACATTTTGTGTTGTTACAATTGCTCAACAGAACGTTGGAATTCGATAAGACTGAGTAACGGATTAGGTCGCTTTTTTTTAGACGTTTTATGGCACAACTCACTGATGCAAAAATGGATTACAACCGTGGGGTCCCTAGCATAAATCAGCCGGAAACAAATGCTGTTGGTAATTAGGTCGGGTCGCCTATGATGGATTGACCCCGAATCAAACTAATTATATGGGTATGCATGAAAAGGGTGTAATACCTTTAATGTAAGGTTGTAATTCCATAAAAAGTGATAACTTAATGAAAAATTACACTTGTTTATGGAACCCTTTAGTTGCTTATATATACATGTATTGGAAATACATAATAGATTAATGAATCATAATTCAATTCTTTATCAAATATACACAATTAATAGGTACATAAGTGTCACGACCCGAAATCCTGAGCCGCAATCGGGACTAGGGAATGGGAATGGTAGTTCTGAAACCCGTAGCAAGCCTTAAAAGGGCGTAAAGCTTTTTCGTAAATGCAATCAAACATACCAATTCTCTTTCATACATATAACACTTTCATTAAAAATGCCCTCCAACGCTAGACGTATACTAATGTCCGTTCAAAATCCGAAAACGTCACATAGGAACCTGTGTCTTAGCATGCGATGTCCCACATCCTAGCATATCCCGTTCCATATCATACAAACGGTTTCAAAGCGGAAGTCAAAACATCACACATACTTTAGAGTTTATTTATACATGAAAACCGTTTGACAAACAAACATACATAGACTATGACTCGACCCTACTGCAGTACTACTTATTGACTCCTTCTTTCTGTACATAAGGACTTCTGGAACTAATGTAGAACTTCGTCGTGTCATAGACCATACACCTGCAACATACACTGTTTCGGGGTTAGTCGAGACCGATTGAGTTATACGTTACATACCTTATTATCAAAGTAGCATCGCATTTTAAATTCATTTTACGCAAACACAATCACCTCGTATACATATACTTTCAAACAATTCAAATAGGCAATTCAAACAAGTCTTAATCTTAGACTTATATCGCTCTAGGTATTTGCCTAGTCATAATAAAGATATTGCCTTTTTTATCCATCACAAATTCTGGGCTAATCACCAGACACAAAGTCTGGGATCAATAAACCAGACACAAATTCTGGGCTAATTCCACTAGACACAAAGTCTAGGATCAATCAACTAGACAAAAATCTCGGGATAAATTCACCGAGTTCACACCACACAACTTCACAAAACTTCCACACCTTCACACATCCGAGAGGTTCATGGTATGTTAGTTGGGTTCGTTCTATGTTTGTCGTCTACACTTGACTCGACTCTGTGATCACATCTCCAATACGAACCATACACGCATTCACAATTTGCATGTACAAAGCAATACAAATAATTCGTATACAAAACGACACAAGCCAATCCGATTATATACAAACAATCCAAACTAGTCATTCCAATACGAATAATTAAATCCAAAGACATTCAATTCAAACAATTCAATCCAAGGCAATTTAATCAAAGCAATTCATCCCAAGCAATTCATGCGATGCATTTAAATACTATTTATATAGTATATAACATAATTTAATATGACAATGCGAGTAAGTAAAATATAGTCGCGGTTTGCTTATCCAAAATCTTCGTTTATTTAAAGCATAAGCTCCCTAAGCTCCTTGTCCGCTAATAGGTCGCCTTGTCGCCTAGGACATTTATAAAATAGATTTCGAGTGAGATTCTAACTCAATAGATACTTAGACTCAAGAATAAACAAGTTGCATAACTTGTGGTATTATCAACCCCATAGTCGACTATTTTTGCTAACCGTAGAATAGTCCGACCTCTAAATAAAACCGACATTTTTAAATTTCAGAATGTTATCTTCGAATTTTGTTTAGGTCTCGGACTAAGAATAGCACCCGAAAGTGTCGGAAACTAGCCCTAAGTTAATAACTTACAGTGTCCACAATTCAGAACTGTTATGCGCGTCGTAATGTTCTGATCTATTTGAGCCGCTTAGAGGCCGAATATGCAAAAACCTAAACCTAGATATATTTAGACGACACTCTTAAGTTTTCGTACCAACAGATGGAACTTAATTCGGAGTTATATAGCCTGAGATATAACCCTCGCAACAGGGTTGTTCTGCAGTGCAATATTCTGCAACTACATCAACTTCATATATTCAACTTAATCAATCAAAATTCTCTACAAAATAGCCCTAGATTCATAACAAAACATCAAAACCTCATTTGCTTATCATCATTTCAATCTTAGCCTAGGGCCGAACTGCCACGACCCATTTTCTCATATCGCCACCGGCGCTAGGGTATGGGTATGGTTGTACCAAAGCCCGTAGCTAGCCTTGCGGATAACCTTACAAATACATTAACCTGAAAGAAACCAATGCTCGGGGGCAACCGAGACTTCATCCTAGTTCTAGCAGTTCAAAACATACAACATTTATATAATAAATGCTCGATCACTCCAAAATATCCAAAAATATTAATATCCAAAATATCCAAAAATATTAATTGTGTAGCAGAGTGTTGAATTAATATTTTTGGATATTTTGGAGTGTCGGAAATAGGTTGGTACGACCCGGAATCAAAGATTCCGGGGTTGTCTGTACTGTGCGGGCGCACAGTATTGAAACTGTGCGAGCGCACAGTAGACTGTGCAGACGCACAGTCCCTACTGTGCGGACGCACAGTAGCCTAGTGGGGGGAAAATGATTTGGGCTTTCGCCCTAACTCGGTTCGGTTTGATCTGGTTAGTTCTAATCGATCCGAAAAGAATATAAGTGGACTATTAAAATATGAATTAGGACGTTTAAAAGGTTTAAAAGAACCTGGACGTTTGAGGATAGTCGGGTTATTAAAACGATGTGATGTTTTAATAAAACCCTACATTAATCAATGCGATTAATGTCAAAAGGACTATAAGTATATACCAAGAATGGTATTATATATTGAACGAGAAGTTCAATATTGAGATTAGTTTATGTGTTTGTTTATAGAGTCGTCTATAAACATTAGTTGTTTGAGTCTATCGTTTATACGATAGGACTAGAGTTAGAAATTCAATGTCTGATTTGTTTTGACATTTGAATTTTAATTAGATCCGACGAGTGGTCGATCTAGCGAGCCAAGCACCAACGTGTTTGACTAACAAGCTTGTTTGGAGCTTACGTTTTTGAAAATGGGGACGACAGTACTGTGAGTTTTACTTTGTGATTTTTACTTTTGAATATTTGTATTTAAACTGTTTTTAAATCACAAATCGCACTAGTATAACTTAACCATGAAAGATCCATTGGAACAAGCTTCCTATTGGTTGTCAATAGGACTGTGTGATCACCAGTAGTGTTTCTCGATACGAGCCTGTGTCTGACATAGAGGTCAGTTAATGTCATTGGGCGTTGGAAGTGCTAGCGACCCTGACTTAACAGTCTGAGACGACAGTAACGGTTACGGTAACATGCAGTACTGTGATGGCAGTTTCACGGTTACGGTCCAGACACCCGGCTTAGACGACAGTGATTCAGTTCACGGTCTAAGCCCTATATTGTTTAGGTTGAGACCCATACAATAGTCTGTCTTGTACGGTTTCATCTGGATCGACTAATTGGTAATATTTTACATATACAAATGTTATGTATTTGCGATTTGAATATTCAATTGTAAAATTGTAGACTCACTCAGAAATATTTATATTTCTGACCCTCCCCAATGTTTACCTTTCAGGTAATCAAGTACGAGGTCTGACTTCCACAATAATTCCGGAAGTCAATGTCAGCCATACCTCTAGAGCTGCAAGTAGTCGGGTACTGGGAAGTCTGTCTTTTTATTTACAGAAGTTCAAACTTATCTTGATATACTCTGATTTGAACTACTGTATATGTATATGATTGAAAAGCTGCGTGTTTTCTAAAATGCTAGGACCAGTTGTTTGAGTGATACACTGGTTTCATGTGTTTAGCATTTTAGGATTGTATTGAAAACAGAGCAGGTGCGTCAACTGAGATTGATGTTTGCGCTCTAGTTTCTTTAAATACAATCAGGGTCTTAAGACCCAGTTTTCAGAAATGTGTTTACGTTAAACGAGAGAAAGGTTTTAACGATATTTTCTGAAAACAAATCATATGTGATAAATGATCTTGAATTGCGAACGCGTTTTTAATAAAGGTGTTAAAGTGTTTCCGCAACGAGGTTGCAAACCTTTTTATATTTTAAAATGCAAAAAATTTATAAAGGTTTTTAGGCTTGCTACGGGTTTCGGAGCAACCACTCCCATTCCCTAGCGCCGGTCGCGATCCATGAATTTGGGTCGTGACAAACTTGGTATCAGAGCAATAGTTCTCGGACTCGAGAATTTAAAAACATTGCTGATACATGGAATTAAAGTATGGGGTAGATGTTATAGGTACTCATAGGAACTACTGCAGCACATAGGATTCGAGTCATGTCTCCTACATATATTCTTATGTTTCATAGGTTCTCAGCCTTCCCTTTTGGGATATAAGACTGCGATATATGCATGCAAGTCGTCTAGACAATTCGATAACGATGCTTGAATATCAAGCATGGAACGTGAAGACACTGTCGAAGTTATTCGATAGTAGTACAAGGAGACGATTGATAGAAGAAGTACGAATTCGGAGAAGTGGAGTAGTTGTGGAGAAAATCGTACTGATTACAGAGTTTAGGATCAGGAGGAAACTTACAAAAAAAAAACAAATGATATAACCTATTATGGTTATTCATTTAAATGATTTTAAAAGCATAATTGTGCCTAGAGATGAGACGTCATTACCCTATGCACAATTATGCAGATGTTTAAAAAGTGAGTTTTAAAACAAATTGTTTTAAAAACGCCGGCAATGATTAAAATGTTTTAAACAAATTTGTTTTATTGTAGGTATTCCTAGACCAGAACTCTGTAACAAAAGTAAATACTCGAGATCAAGTAGTAAGCGATTCTCGAGGGGGAAACAGAAGCATATGAGGATGGAAGTTGGAGAATAAAGTGATGGTAAGAAAGCACGAAGCTAGCTGTAGTTAAATGAACTACAACTTGTATCGGATAGAGATATATATATCTGAGTTACGACAAGTTAAGGATAAATATATCCTTAAACAAGATGTCTAGGGCATTGTACCCTGAGACACTAGGATTAAGAAAGGTCGAATAAAACCTACCGATCGAGCAGTGGTTAAGATGTTGGAGAAACACGATTTCTCACTAGCGATTAGTATAATTTGAGTTTAGGAAGACTCAAGGTAAGTGAAAACACACGATTCAAGGAATAGAAGATGGAGATAGTGTATTGATAAAGTGAGTTTCAGATGATGTCTGAAAATCGATAGGATGTAGTAAAACCCTGATAACTTTTAATTGAACCGTTGGATCAGTTTGATTTTGGAATATGATGTTCCTAAGACGGTTACCTAGAGTCTAACCGTTGTGATCGTCGAAGAGGTAGACGATGCTTGTTTTTAAGACTAACGATGGGAAACTTGCATGAATTTTGGCAGTGAGTCAAAAGTGCAAGTGATGAATTTATAAATTATAGAGTTTAATTAACTTAGGATTATCAATGTAAGCTTCATATATATGTAAATGAATTTGAAAACTGTTGTGAAACAGTGGTTTCAAATTGTGAAAATTCCGATAACTGGGCCTCGTGACTATAAAGTCTTGGCTGGCTGATGCGGAATATACATGTAGAGTACATGTATTCTGAATGTCGGGCCAGAAATGTATAAAGTATGGCCGACCAAAAGTGGAAATGGTGAAACAAATATTTTATTTTTAATATGAATGTTTTGAAAATGGAGCGAGAAATTGATAGTCTGTTAATTAAATGTAGTAATGGCTATAGAGCAATGAGGATGACTCTTAGCTGCGAGTAAAGAGGCTATATGTATAAGGCTAAGGAATAATGCGTAGCGATAGTCAGATCAAAGATGTAAGGTCTGAGAATGTTATGCATCAGAATGAATGAAAGATTCTGAGTAAGTCATAGTTTGAGATAAACAATATGATGCAAGTAGATATATCCGGATAAGAGCTCCGCGATAATAAAAGGAAAAAGACTGTAGACCTGTGAAGGGACACAACCGATAGTAAATCTATATGAGGAGATAAGGAAGTAATATAGAGAGTAACATCGTACGAAACGAGTTACGATGAAATAAGCGTACGAGTGTAGGGTAAATCGCTTATTAAACGGAAAGAGGATGTACATAGAAAAGAAGTACAGAGTCTAAGAGCTTATATTAAAGAATTATATAAGCTATAAATGCATAATAAGAAGAGAGAACATAAGTTGTGACTGATATGTATCGATATTGTGAGTAACATGGAAATATTTTATCGATATGTATGATTGTTAATTTGACTTTACTGAACTATGATGTAAGCAAAGTCACTAAATTAGGCTCAATTGAGATTGAGATAAGGTACACTGATGGTGAAAGTGTCAATAGTAGACACAGCTATACGTGTGCAAATGAGTATTGCACAAAAGAGATAGAGAAATATAATAGAAAAACGTGTCGCACGTTTACAAAATATGGACACAAAAGAAGTATAATAAAAATACATCTCACACGTTTGCAAAACGTGATTAAGAAAGAAGTTAAACTAAAGCCTACTATGAAGGTAGCATAAGTCAAATCTGATAAGTGGATTTGCAGAACATAGTATAATTACTACTAGTTCTGATGTGAACATGGAGTGAGCAAACACTTCAGCTGTTCTTATGAGATATATAAGAACAAGGAGTTAAGCTACTCCTATATTATTTCTGGAAGTGGTGTTAATGGACAATGAGTCTGTGAGACTAATAAAGAAAGGAGACGCATAATGTGTGCGACTAGTGTTATAAATTCTAAGAAAATGTCAGAATTAAGTTAAGATTTCCAAATGTAAGTGACAATTTGGAAACGCTAGAAATCTTAGATGATATCTAGTTGATTTGAGAAAGATCGCTGTGGTTAATAAGTAAAGTTAACCAGCGTGGTTATAGAAATTAGTAAATTTCTTGAATTTCGCAAAGTATTGCGAATGACGGTTGCAAGATTTTCTTAAAAAAAATTGCACTAGTAATAAGAGTTAACCCATGAAAGGGGTGAAAGTTGATTAGGCAAATCAACATAAAGTATGTTTTGAGGATTTAAATGAATGACTGACTAGTGTACAAGACTTGTAACAGTTATAGTACACTGAGTATTAAAGAATCAAGTAAAGATATGTTATGATATATAACATAACCGAGTTATAGAAAATGTTCCTCGATGACTGAGAAAGCATGAGGTAAATTGTCAATGATGATTAGGAATTGACAATAGTTATAGTCGCACTAAAAGTTGAAAGACACTAATAGTGTGATATAAAGTGCGAACTAATTACGAGATAAGAGATATTGTGATAGAAGTCGAGAGACATTACTTGTAGGATAATGTGTACATTACCTACAAACTAAAAGTCAATGGATGTTGATTTTTAGACAGGAAAAGATGCTTGGTAAGTAAAACCAAAAGATTATGATAAGAAAAATATCATATAGAGATCCTATAACCTAACTGTAAAGAGAACAGTTAGTGAATTGTGAATCAGAGTAGCGCAGTGAAAGTGTGGAGATTTGCAGAAAGTATATGCATACTACACTACTGCGCTAGTGATTATTAAACAAGACATTCAAATTTTGAATAGTCAAGTGTTGGACATAAGGTTTCAAACCTGAAAAGTCTATTGACAGAACCAAGTATAAGATAAAGTGGAAACACTTCAGTTGAGTATATGATGGAATGTCTGATATAATATATGATGGAGTATATGTGCTAGATGTAGAGCAGCAAAGAAAAGTTTGCGATTTCAGTATTATTGATAAAATACTGAAACAGGATGATAGAGTGTGAACCAGACATGTATAGTCTGAGTATCACGTAAATTATTTTGTCACAGTACTACGGAGAGGAACTATGGTGTCAAGGAAATGTATCGATAGAACGATATAAAGAAAGAGATGAAAAAAAAGAGATAGTAGTAAAATGTCTAAAGGATTAGTAAGTCAATTTGGAATGCCAGTCACTATACTGATTTTGGCAAATATTTCCAAACTAGAATGGAAATGAGAGGAGATGACAAAGGATATGTAGTCAAAATATCTAAATATTAGGAAATTTTGATTCAATGTAAATGGTGGTGGACAGTATGATGAAGATCATACGTTTCATACTCTCAAAACTTTGCAAATAACAGCAAGTTGATGAGAGTTAAAACGATAAAGGTGAAGTCTATGGACGACTAAAACTTGTGACAAGTTTTAGATCAGTAAACAAACAGTAGTATCGTTTGTTCCCATAAGAAACAAACGACTTAAAGGGGTAAACCCAATAGTAAGAGTATACACACTTTAAGTGTATAAAGGATTATGGAGTTAGAGAACTCATAGAGTAATGCTATCAGAGATCAAAGCAATTGATCTCTTATGTGTTAAGAGAAGTGAAGAAAAACAGACGATATACGACATGATTTGACAAAGATACAAATCATGTGTATACATACGAGTGAACAGTGTAAGGATTTACACTTCGTTGACAGATCCAAAGAGAAAGCGTAATTGAGAGGTTAAGAGGAATATGATAAACAGTATAACCTATGTTATAAAGAAATGTGGAGTGTTAACTCCTAGTCATGATGAATCATGACATATAAGAATATTGCATGAACATGCAACAGACGAGCTAGTGTCGTGATAAGTATGTTGTGCTTCGTACACGACTACTGTAAGGATAGGGCTTAGAACCTACCTATATTTGAAATTAAGCTTATGCTACGTAAAGCATAAGGATTGACGTATAAAAGGTTTGAATGGAGTCATTTGAGTACGTGGCTTTAGATTTTAAATTCGAGGACGAATTTTTATAAGGAGGGGAGAATGTAATACTCCGTAATTTTAAGTAATTAAATATGCCACGAGGTCAAATTGGAGTAATCAAAATATTAAAAATAATATTTTGAGATTTTGAATATTAAGAAAAATATTCGGAAAGACTAAGTTTAATAGTCAAAGGATAATAATAAGATTTCACTATTTAAGGTTATTAAATTAAATCACGGAAAGTGATTTAATAAATTCGGAATACGTAAATTAAATTTACCGTAAAAGAATATCGTAATAATTGGAGTTTAAAATTTAAATCGAGAATTTAAATTTTAATAAAGGGATATGAACGAGATTAATATAATAGAGAATACGACTGGTCGTTGTAGATAAAAATATATTGATAATTAAAATATCAATGTACCACTTTAAATGGAGAGTTTAAGATTTCGGACAAAACCCCGAAATTAGAATGTCGAAACTCGGAAAGTTTGACGAGTTATGAACGAATATACGTTAAGATATATATATATATATATATATATATATATATATATATATATATATATATATATATATAAATATATATATTAAATAAATGAAAAAAAAATTAAATAAAAGAAGGATAAGAAAGGAGAAGCGGTGAGAGTGGGGAGAAAGTAAAGGAAAAATGTTCCTTTTGATCCCTAAATTTTTACTGTAATTAGTTTTCAGTTATTTAACTAATTAAGTATTAATCGTAAGTCCAAATTAAAATAAAATAATTTATAAGTCCCGAGCGAATAATTTTGGTGTTAATATTCGCAAAATAATTTGACGAAGCTACCGTCAATTTTTTATGGAATTTGGACATAGTAATTTTAATTAAGCGGGACTGTTTTGGACCTAATAAATCTTTGGAGATTTATTAAAAATAAAATATAAGTCGGATGCGAATAAAAATTATATTTTTATTCGTTTTATATTTTATTGGATTTTTGGATAAAGTTTCGTAAAATTTGGAATTAGTCTCCGTTTGGACTACGGTCGACTAATTAAAATCAGAGTTAAAGTGCATGATTGAGCTAGTATCAAATGGTACTTTAGCCAAATCATATTCTCTAAAAATAGAGAAAGGAGGGACGGCATAACTCACCTCAATTTCTTATAATTGAGGTGCTTGCTAGTTATAGCAAGCCGAGGCCGGCGCGACGCGATCCATTTGGCGATTCCAACTCCGATTCTTCAACGAATCCAGTAGTAATCGAGGTATTAATCTGGTATACGAAGTTTATTTTGATATATAATTATTATATATTCGATATTAAATGGTAAACGTATCGAATAGATCGTGTGCGTATCGATTCAGCGTTTTAATTATAGAATTGAATTGAATTGTGTACAGAGTGTTGAATTAATATTTTTGGATATTTTGGAGTGTCGGAAATAGGTTGGTACGACCCGGAATCAAAGATTCCGGGGTTGACTGTACTGTGCGGGCGCACAGTATTGAGACTGTGCGAGCGCACAGTAGACTGTGCGGACGCACAGTCCCTACTGTGGGGACGCACAGTAGGCTAGTGGGGGGAAAATGATTTGGGCTTTCGCCCTAACTCGGTTCGATCTAGTTAGTTCTAATCGATCCGAAAAGAATATAAGTGGACTATTAAAATATGAATTAGGACGTTTAAAAGGTTTAAAAGAATCTGGACGTTTGAGGATAGTCGGGTTATTAAAACGATGTGATGTTTTAATAAAACCCTACATTAATCAATGCGATTAATGTCAAAAGGACTATAAGTATATACCAAGAATGGTATTATATATTGAACGAGAAGTTCAATATTGAGATTAGTTTATGTGTTTGTTTATAGAGTCGTCTATAAACATTATTTGTTTGAGTCTATCGTTTATACGATAGGAATAGAGTTAGAAATTCAATGTCTGATTTGTTTTGACATTTGTATTTTAATTAGATCCGACGAGTGGTCGATCTAGCGAGCCAAGCACCAACGTGTTTGACTGACAAGCTTGTTTGGAGCTTACGTTTTTGAAAATGGGGACGACAGTACTGTGAGTTTTACTTTGTGATTTTTACTTTTGAATATTTATATTTAAACTGTTTTTAAATCACAAATCGCACTAGTATAACTTAACCATGAAAGATCCATTGGAACAAGCTTCCTATTGGTTGTCAATAGGACTGTGTGATCACCAGTAGTGTTTCTCGATACGAGCCTGTGTCTGACATAGAGGTCAGTTAATGTCATTGGGCGTTGGAAGTGCTAGCGACCCTGACTTAACAGTCTGAGATGGCAGTAACGGTTACGGTCACAGGCAGTACTGTGATGGCAGTTTCACGGTTACGGTCCAGACACCCGGCTTAGACGACAGTGATTCAGTTCACGGTCTAAGGCATGTATTGTGTAGGTTGAGACCCATACAATAGTCTGTCTTGTACGGTTTCATCTGGATCGACTAATTGGTAATATTTTACATATACAAATGTTATGTATTTGCGATTTGAATATTCAATTGTAAAATTGTAGACTCACTCAGAAATATTTATATTTCTGACCCTCCCCAATGTTTACCTTTCAGGTAATCAAGTACGAGGTCTGACTTCCACAATAATTCCGGAAGTCAATGTCAGCCATACCTCTAGAGCTGCAAGTAGTCGGGTACTGGGAAGTCTGTCTTTTTATTTACAGAAGTTCAAACTTATCTTGATATACTCTGATTTGAACTACTGTATATGTATATGATTGAAAAGCTGCGTGTTTTCTAAAATGCTAGGACCAGTTGTTTGAGTGATACACTGGTTTCATGTGTTTAGCATTTTAGGATTGTATTGAAAACAGAGCAGGTGCGTCAACTGAGATTGATGTTTGCGCTCTAGTTTCTTTAAATACAATCAGGGTCTTAAGACCCAGTTTTCAGAAATGTGTTTACGTTAAACGAGAGAAAGGTTTTAACGGTATTTTCTGAAAACAAATCATATGTGATAAATGATCTTGAATTGCGAACGCGTTTTTAATAAAGGTGTTAAAGTGTTTCCGCAACGAGGTTGCAAACCTTTTTTATATTTTAAAACGCGAAAAATTTATAAAGGTTTTTAGGCTTGCTACGGGTTTCGGAGCAACCACTCCCATTCCCTAGCCCCGGTCGCGATCCATGAATTTGGGTCGTGACAAACTCCAATTCTCTAACATGACATAAATATTTGATAACCAAGTTAATATAATAATGCCAAAACAACAATTTAGTCAATTGAATAAATCTGATAACTTGTATTACACAAGTAAGACTTCTAATTACTTATGCGGTCTAAGAATAAAATATGTTTGACAGTTTTAATAAAAATAAAATAAAACCTTCGAGGAAATAAAGAATCGGAGACCAGCTGACTCGTTCAAAATCATAACCCTGGAAAAATTGGGAAAACACCGGGGTCAGATATACTGAGATAAGTTCATACAACTATTTACATTTATTAAGTGAAAACCTTTTTAAACCTTAAAACATTTGTAAAGCATTTTATCATTATGGATAAGCATTGAAACCCTAAACCACAAATATCTAAATCCAGTTGTCGTGCCGGTGAGACGTATCTCCATAACCGATCCCCGACTGTCACTCAAATAGTACGTGAGTCCCAGGAGACGTATCTTCCATCGTCGCCCTCACTAAGGCGAGACGTATCTCGAACCTACCTCAATAACATATGATCATATACCAGTGCGCACGCAGTCTCGATGATGCCGATCAAGTAGCCCGTTCCAATTCAGATCCATAATGCCGAAAACAGTTCGAAAGCTGTTTATACAATATATATATATATATATATATATATATATATATATATATATATATGCAAAAATACAATTTACTTAATAAAGCGGTAAATAGCGATATAAACTCACTGCTAGCTAATCCACGTGAAACTCATAGCAAGCAACCTAACTTTGTTCGTCTCCAAAGCACGAACGGTCGACGGGTCTAAACAAATACAAATAATTATTAAAACGGACCCTAACTCTGTAGAGTACTAGACACCGCATAGGATTAGCCCAAACAACGAGTCAATGTAAAGCCAATCGAAGTAAACACAATACTCAATCAATAATAAAGTCATGCCAAGCCAAGCCTATTGAGTTCCCGCTTTAAAATCCATTCCGAAAAATATTATTTAAATAAACAGTGAAATAATAAATTCAATTTGCAAATAGTGGGTTAGCCGAGTTACCGATAACTACCAAGCTAACCTCACATGTCGGGCGACCCAAGTCTAATCCGACCCAAACATTTTATCCAAAATATAAATCATAGTTTATAAATCTCAAAATAACGATTTTGATAAAATAAAACTCCATCTGTCCCACTCTAATTGACAAAATAACTAAATTACAATAACCAATACAAACTAATAAATGACATAGATAGTTACTTATATACCCCTCTATTGATAATGGAGCTAATTAATGCTATTAGTATATTAGTCAAATTCTCATTAAATATTCACCATTTTCCCATAAAAAGTTTAAATTTAAATGAGGGTAAAGATGGAAAGTTAAAGGAAAAAATTATAGTTATATTAGTTTTGTCAATTAGAATGGGACACCAAAAACTCCATATTTTGTCAATTAGAGTGTGACGGAAGGAGTAATTTATAATTAAAACGGAACTCAATAGCTTTAAATCTTAGTAGCCCAAGTTACAACCAAGATACTTAACTAAAATAAGTTAAGAAAACGTTTTAAAAGTTGAAACGTAACTTTCGCCAAAATGGCATGTAAAGCCAACATTTTGCAAAACGACAATTACCCAAGTAATAATCCTAAAAAAAATTGTAAAACAATTATCAGTTTTAAAACGATAAACGAAGATTTTATTTTAACGTCGTAAATCTCCAATTCAGAAATTTAGATTCAATATACTTAAACCCTTTGAAAGAATTGGGGAATATGAACAAACACAATTCCCAAACTTATGTTGTGAAGAAATCCATGCAATAAACCATATAACAAAACCCATTACAAGTTTTGATTTTAAA
This sequence comes from Mercurialis annua, assembly GCF_937616625.2. NCBI lineage: Eukaryota > Viridiplantae > Streptophyta > Magnoliopsida > Malpighiales > Euphorbiaceae > Mercurialis > Mercurialis annua. The sequence goes on along the minus strand of NC_065570.1, from coordinate 45,852,889 downwards.
CAATGAAATCTTAATTTATCAATAACTTATAGCCTTAAACAAACAATAAGAAATCAAGATAATAACAATCTAAACCTCATATTATAATTAACAACCCAAGTAACAAAGAACAAGTTAGCAGTAACATGATCAATTAATGAAAGCTCAAAACCGAAATAACTGGAATTCCTACGGCTAGGATTAGTAAGGTCTCTTTATTCATTAAGAACAATTCAGATTGTGATTTAAACACAATACAAGTCAAAATAGAATCAAGATTATAAGCCATGAAGGGTTTGATAAGTAACAACAACATATATACTTAACAACGAAACCCTCTGCAAAAGCAACATGAGCTAAACAGTGAACCGGACCAAACCATCACACCATGACGACAATAATGAGATTAACATCTAATCCAACCAGATTCATGCCCAAAGCATCATACAATCGGTAGCACCAAAAGCAATAGGAACGGCAGCAACACTGTATTCTGTAGCGACGAATCGAAACGGCGCAAAGAGAAGGAAAAGTACGTACCGTTTTTTATAACAAGCGTAAGGGTGATCGAGAACGATAAGGACAGAAGCAACGAAGAGATAAACCTCAGAATTATGCTAGCACAACGAAGAACACATGTCATTAAACGGAAGAGACGATATCAATTGGAAAAGAAAGTGACGGAATTATTTACTCGATTCGAGAGCGATGAAAAAGAACGAATGAGTTGGTGTTTCAGAGTGTCTTAGACAGACGGAGTCGGCTAGGGTTGATAGAAAATGATAGAATATGAAAAATAGGGTTTAAAAACGTAACAGGTCTATTTAAAGACCTGAAATCCCGCAACAGCACAGTGCACGTTCGTGCACCAAAGTGCACGTTTGTGCACTGAGCAGACAAGTGCACGTTCGTGCACGATCGTGCACGATCATCCCAAATGCACGTTCATGCACTTGAGGTGTACGATCGTTCACCTGTCAGCAAGCACATCAGATGCACAGGTTAGAGCCCAAAAGAGGACTCCTTCGAGTCAGGCCCATAAAACTAAAACCCGGACCCGCAAACGAGCCAAAAACTTATCGGAAACTCTACGGAAAGATGATGGAAAAAAACGGGATATTACACCAACCTATCATAAATATTTCATACCAATATTCCATCCATATACGACACATAAAAAAAACAATCAATCATCAAACACTATTTTAAGCATGAATTTTCCGAATACACTATCAATTTCATCATCCAATTAATCATTCTTAGACTTCAAAATTTCAGAAAATCCTTACCCATTCATGAAGCCCCATTTCCAAAGGATTCAATCTCCAATTCACCATCAAAACATCTCCATGGAAGCTTAATTACACCTATAAGCATCAATCATCCAAAAACCTCAACTTAACAATCAAAACCGAATCAATTCAGCAGAAACCCTAGCCATAACTACTTAAAACTTACCTCAAATTGAAGCAATAATCTAGTAGAGGATCCATTCCTCGTTCCATGGCCGCAAGAATCACTCAATTCCGATCCAAATTGAGAAAGTTATGAGGATTTGAAGTTTATTTTCATTCTTTCATGGAGGAAGGGAAAGCTACGAGATTTGGAGCTGAGAATCAAATGGTATTTATGAATTGAATATCCATTTGAAAGTCTTATATATTTATGGCAAAAGTCACTCTTTTGTCCTTCAAGAAATCGACTCAAACAACTTCGATTTTTAACTTAAAAATTGTACATTTTCGTCCGTCGAACGCTAAATCTTTAGCTCCGACCAATTCCATATTTTTTTTTCAAATAAATAATATTAGTCCTATATCTTATTATCTCAATTTCCGGTAATTTAATTTGATAATTTTGGCCAAAAGCGCTCAAATTCCAATTTTAAGCTAACTTGCACTTTTTCTTAATTTTTCGTCCAAGTTCCGCTTTAACGAATAATAATTTATACTTCAAATTACTGTTATGTAATCCAAATGATATTCTTATCTCAATTACACTTCTTAAGTCGAATTCCTTCCCGACCTACTTGACCTATGTCCCATAATTTAAGGCTCGTGGCACGATCCAATTATCATAGGTATTTTCCATTGTAAAAATATTTGGACTTGTTGCATAATGTCAATCAAACTTGTGGAAACGACAAGTGATATGTCTAGAATGATCCTATTTAATTTCCACATATTTCAACAAATGCTGTTATATTGCACTGTGATAACAGTTCTATAAAACACTTTCTGTATTTCTGTAGTGCTATGTGTGTTGTCCTTTTTGCAAAAGAAAATGGAACCAGTATTTATAGGCTTAGAAAATATAGTTGTTAGAGAACAAATATATAAATAAAAACGTTCTTCATAATAAATAATGTTTACAACAGTCAAAAATGTAAGGAGAAAATCAAGGGATATTTTTTTATTTGAAAATATAATTATTATGTAAAAAATATAATTGATTAATTACATATCTACAAAAATATAGTGCTATGAGAACCGATCCACCTACCCAGACAAGGCCAGGCTGGCTGACCGAATAGACAGCTTGTGCGCGTATGGTAATTCGGGAAGGATTTAACCCTGTATCCCGTTCACAAAACTGGACACCCCTTATGGCCCAAACTTATATGAGAGACTCCACTGTTATAAACTCAAATGAATGAATGTGGGAATCCACTTGCTTTCTATATTCCTCATTTTTTAATAAATTTATCTTTTGAAATTCAATAATTTCTAACAGTCCCCCATTTTAAATTTTAATAATAGTTTTTTTGAGCAATTATTGAATCAATAAGATTATGCATAAATAAAAATATCTTTCGATTTAAACATTTGCATAGTGTGTTAGATTCTGATTTAACAAGGGTAACTCGTAGTCTTGAACTCTATCTCGGACATCAAACCACACACAACCTTTTCAAAAGTGTTTTTCCAACGCCCGTGCAATTATGACAATGCACGTCTATCCCAGTTTAGTGAACGCTCTAGAAATTTTGCCTCAAAATTCATAGGAAGCGACCGCACTTCCACATTCACAAAGGTGAAGCTATCAAGAGTACACTTGTAGTTAGGTACTCCACTACACATGGAGTATAGACTTGTTTAAGAGATTATATTAACTCATCCTCTAATCGCTTCAGGAATCATGCCTCTAGTTTGCATGTTCTGACTCGTATCAATTATAACTTGTTATTACCTATTAATCCTATTTATTGGAGTCTCCAGTCAATTAAATTGGGTTATCATTATAAATGATTCATTCTACATGAAATATTCTCATTCCTTTAGAAGTTTTATGGACTTCCTCTCTAGCCAATCCTTTCGTCAACTAATTTGCTAAATTGTCATCAGTGCGTACATGATCCACTCTTATGTATATTTATGTTGTGCTTATGGGGTATAGTGAAAGTGGAGCAGTGGTAAGCACTTGGCACGACCTGATTTCCACCCAAAACCAAGTCACGACCGGCGGTAGGGAATGGGAATGGTTGTCCCGAAACTCGTTCCAAGTCTAGAACCTGTAGAAATTTTTAGCAAATAATATTACAAGATCATACCTCACGTACGTTCGGTTTTCAGAAAATACCGTTAAAATCTTTCTCGTTTAACGTAAACATCTTTTTGAAATATACATATAAGCGAAATATGTTTTCAAAAGTACTGGTTAGGTAACTCTGTTATCTCAACCTTCGCTTCTTTCTGAAAACCTAGCGTGGTAAACACTGGAAACCAGGGACTTATATCTCGCTTGCCTTAACACATAGGTAGCCCCGTTCCAAATCACACGTCACTCTTTTCAACAGTTAATATGTTTAACATAATAATGCAAACACAATTGTATTTTAATATGGTGGTATTAAACATATTAAAATATACACAACAGACTGGTTACACATAGCCGGCGTATATAAAATAAGTTGTTTTGGTGTTTCAAACTACACGAGGCCGACTCGATAACTATATACACAATGCCACTATACACAATAAAGTGTAGACATCTATTTTTCGGACAGGTAAAAAGTGATAAGGGACTGAAACATCCAATGATGATTTCCAGAGAAATCTGTCCCGGTGACGAGTTATCGACTTGCTTGTTAGAATCTAAGCCAGCAAAATATACGCGTAGGTGTAAACTTGGAGGATTAAAACGTAATTAGGCATAAATAGCCAATAAAAATCCAAAGAGATTGTAGTTTAATTTCAGAATTTGGGCTAATTGCAATGTCATAAAAGTTTATGGGCCAATTTGCAAGTTTTATGGACTGAAATTGACCATACTCAAACCCACAGGGTCCCAAGAGTTGTTTTTAATACTTTCGGGCACCAAATATCACTTTTTGACATAGTTATCACTTAATCAATTAATTAATAACGAATTTAAAAGGTAAAATTCTAAGGTAAATAATTTAAGCCTAATCCTAATCCTAATAATCTATCACTTAACACTCTTTGACTATTTTTGTATATCTAAAAGTTCTAACTAAGAGAATTTAAAATCAACTTAATCTCTAGGTAACCCTAGGTCACCCATAACCACTATAAATAGAACCCTTAATCAGTCTTTCCATGGTGGCAAACAAACCTTAAAAATTAGACAGCAAAGTCAAACAAACTTGGCTAGAAACAAATCCCTGGCCGAATTCTCCACCACACACACGCATCAAATCGCACCAATTTCCAATCCTAAAACACCCTAGTACGTGTCAACTCTTTAAGAACGTAGCACAAGCATCAGATTCGAAGTTGGCAACTGCATCAACTTCGACAGCAAACCAGCCAAGGCCTCAAACCGGTAATTAGGAGGACCCTCTATTTATCTCTTTGATTTTATGTCATTAGATTACATGTTTCGCTTGTTTTGTTGTTTTGCCATCAAAATTGCCATATTAGCTAAATGCGATGTTTTAATAAATTGTCATGAATTCGATGAAAAAGCATGTAAATCACTGTCAATTAGTAGTTTTTATTCAAACCATAAAAATAATAGATTAGATGCCTTAGAATGCATGTTTCTAGGTGTTTTTAGTGTTTTTTACCATGAAAAGTGCCTTAAAATAGCTGCTGTAAATCCATATTTTTGATGCCCAAATCACGTTTAAATGCTTTATATTCCTTGTTTTATTTTATGAGTTTTTGACTAAGTTTGCACGAACAACAGAGCTGAAACGAGTGAGAACGGACCGAAAAACAAAACCCCGGACCTACTGCTCGCACCGCCACCGTTGCCCCTGTAACCGATGGCGCCACCAGAACAAGGTGGCGGTTTTCATTGAAAAAAACAATTGATGGTATCGCACAAGTAATATAATCCGGAAGTACGGATATCGATCCCACAGAGACAATGAACTTAATGACTAATTTTAAGTATTCTTTTGACCGGTTAGCTACGAAAATAGTTTGAGAATTTGTGATCAAATTAAACAATTAAATGAGAACAATTAACAAATAAACTTTAAGTAAATGAAACCAATAAATATAAATAATTTAAAGACTAGTATTTGGAAATAATAATATTAAAAGGCTCAAGGGCTGATAATCCCGAATAAAAATATAAAATCATGAACAATGAATATTTTGGTGATTTTTTCTAGAATCGAGTTATTCTAAAACATCGAATACCGTCCTCTCGAGTCTCAAAGAACGATACAATCACACTTAATCAATTAATTGATAAATAACTCGCTCTCACGACATTAAAAACCGAATTAACCAATTAAATTTTAATTATGAAGCAAACTCAAAAATCACTTAAATCCCAACCCACTCTCGTGGCGTTGTCCTTCAAGATATCGATTGATTACCTAAATTTCAACCCGCGCTCACGGAGTTGACTTTTAAGTTTTTGAATACCTAGGTCTATTTGAGTAACAATCTCTCAATAAGTTAATTAAACATGCATCATTAATCAATCTCTTAATTAAATCCAAACATTAAGTTTAATAATCAAAACACGATAATAAATCACCAATAAATTCAAAATAAATCAATTATATAGTTAAACGTCCATATCAACCCTTGAACAAAATGTTTAATTACCCATTGTCATATTGACAATAACAATAGATATGTTACACCTAGAGTACAGAAGATAAAAATGGTACAGTAATCTATTCTAATAGTCTAACTAACTTTATCTCTAAGTCTAGCTAATATATATTTTTCTCTACACAAATGGGGTCTATTTATAGAGTCACTAGGAGTGGAGCTCAAGCCAAAGATATCATCCTTCCATATAGAACTTGACTGATGATCAAGTTGAGCATATCTTCTTTCCTTTGAGGGTGTAGTAATGATCAAGTCCTTCCATAATTGTCTTGAGTGAATCAATCTTGACTTATCTTGTTTCCAAAAGAGCATATCTTCTTCCCTTAATGAGCTTCTAACTTGTTGTCAAAGCTCATTTCTTTGTGTGCAAGTCAAGGAGGATCACTCTCTTGAGTATGAATCCAATCAATGTTGCTTATGGTAAGTCTAGTGAGAGCCCTCCAATAATTCCCAACCTTTTTCCCATGCGCATAATATTTTGCGTAATTCCAGGTCTCAGCCGGCCCTTGGCCGGCCTGATGTGGTGAGCCGGCTAGAGGGCGGCTGACCTTCTGTCTTCTCTTATTTAACCGGTTCGATTTGATTCGAACCTGTTGGGTTTGGACTTAGGCTTGGATTTGGATTTGGCTTCCTGAATTCTTCTGGTTTTGACTATATATTTGACTCTGTTTCAATCATAAATACCCTAGAAATGATAAATATCTATATTTTTCATAAAAACTACAAAACAAGAAAACTAATTATATAAGCTTTTTTTTAACGCAGAAAGCGCTATTAAATAGCGAATAAATACTCTAAAAACTTTGTAAAATAATAGCTTATCAAACCGCCTCACACTAGAGCTTTGCTTGTCCTCAAGCAAAACATGAATCTTGCCCTAACTATAAGCTACCCAGACTCGAAACAAGTCATAGACAAGTTAATAATTAGTTTTCCAAACTAATGGATTAATTAAGTGAAAACTTCTAAACCAACAACCATTAATGATGCAGATAAATGATGAATGCAATTACAATGACATAATCTGATACCACTAAGAATACTATCATTATAGCTTATGCGACACTGAATATCACTAATGTATCACCATCTTTTGCGAGATATGTAGAAATAGTCAATTTCTTACTTAGGCAGATCATGTCTTAATCTCATAATAATTAAGCAAAATGGCATCAATTCATCACAAGTTTTCACTTTAACATTCACGTGTTTGAGGTGTGAAATCAACAAGTGTGAAGTACGAAATAATGAACTAGATTGAAATTCCTTGTATGGGTGAACTTTTCTTTCTTTTAGTTGCCTTATTTTTTTCTTTCTCTCTTGATTTTCCTTTTCTTACTATTTCTTGCTTCTTTCTTTTATTTTCTTTCTTTCACTTTTATTACAAGCCATTAATTTTCTTTTTTAAGCACTTGTTCACATTTTTTTTCATCATCAAGCTAGAATCAAACTTTTCATCAATCTAAGTTGATCAAATCAAGTTGAGGTGCTGAAAAAGGTGAAGATTTGAAGGGTTAAAAAAATATAAAATGTGGGTTAAAAATCAAGGAAAAGGCTGAGGCTCAAAATTGTGTAATCTAATGAATGAAGGGTAGGCTGTTTAAGTGTCTAAAATAAATTATGTATACCTAAATGCCAAGATCATCTAAATGTCAAAAACTCAACCGTGGAACTTTGAATGGACACTGAGCAAGTTCTAAAAATAAAGCATGTTAACAATTCTCACAACAAGAAAATTAGGCTCGAAACTCTAAAAAATATATGTTGTGTTTTGCCATTTATTTAAGTATTACAAGTCATGCCAAATATGTCAAAAGTTCATAAATGACTAATCTTTCAATAAATAAAAGACATGTCATGATTTCGCATCAAGTTATTCAATCGTGTTTCAATGGTCACTAAAAGTTAAAAATTGAATTCACCCTAATCCTATCGAATCATGTCATATAATTTGCATTTTTATTTGGCAAGCATCATTAACTATTGTCAGAATTAGAAACCGCACTTGTCATTTATTCATGATTTGGAACTAACTATTTGTATTAATTCAAGTCAAAGCTTTATTTATTTAATTTTTTTTCTATTCATATTTTTTTTCTTTTTACTTCCTCACACTATTTCTGGCCATAACTTTTTTTTTTGAGAGAAAAATGATTCTATTAAATCAGATCGAAAGCAGTTACATTGTGAGAAACTCAAGAAAATGACAATGCCACTCCTGATGACCTGAAAAGGAACTGGCGTATTGCGCTAGAACATGTGCCGCCTGATTCGCAGATCGCCTCACGAATACAAAATAAATATTATCTAACTGCTTTGCTAATTCCACACAATCTTCTATAATCAACTTTGATTCGACCAAGCTCGGATTGCGAATCTCCAACACTACATCCATGGCGTCCGACTCGAAAATAAGTTTATCACGACCCTTGAGCCAGCTCAACACCTCTCTTATCCCCATGATCTCAGCCATACGGGGAGAATAGGAACCGAACCAACTGCACTGCTTTGCCTGAACAATATTCCCTAACCAATCCCTCACAACAATGCCCACACCCATGCGATGTCTTCCAGGGAAAACCGATAAGTCAATGTTTACCTTAAGCCAACCATATTGTGGAGCCTTACATTTAATAACTCCATCGTCACTGCTAATAACTGCTCCCCGCAGTTGTAACTTTAAAGATCTAGCTGCTATCTAAGAAGATAGTTGGAAACCTGTCACATCAACTGTAGCCCTCGCTGAACCTACTACTTGCTTCCATACAGCTTTGTTTCTATTGATCCATAAATTCCAGCACAAAAAAGCAACAACAGACTGGTCTTCTTTCGAGAGCTTCCTGAGCCAATTATTGCACTAATTCTGAATGTTGTCGAATCCCACTCTATCCATCGATCAACCTGCAATATTCCAACAGTCCTCCGCCATAGGACAGTCACAGAGGATATGAAGAGCCGTCTCCTGCCCTGAATTACAGACCATGCACGTTGCATGAACAAAAACTCGTCTGGTTGCTAACCTGTCCACCGTGGGGAGAAAACCGGAGCAAACTTTCCACAAGAAATTTTTGATATGTAAAGGAACGTTGATCTTCCAACTCATACCCCACAAGTCATTAGGAGGGCATATCAAGACTCTGCTCGTTTCTCGGTAGAAGCTTTTCACAGAGAAGTTTCCTTTTGTTTCAAATCGCCACCACCATCTATCATTAATATCCCTGTTGCTGACCGGAGCGCTCAAAATACGAGTAGCGTCCACCTCGTTGAACACATCCCTGACCAAGTCTTCTTCCCAACCAGAGCCTTCGCTGTTCATGAGCTGATCGACAGATGTATGGGCTAAGCTTAAGGGCTGCTCAGTTTCAACCATTCCCGACTCAGAGTTTGCTAACCAAGGTGAACCCCATACCATAGTAGACTTTCCATTCCCAATACGAACCCGGGCACCCAACTTAATACCCTCTTGAGCTTGAAGATACTCCGCCAAACATAACTCGGGTTGTGACCTAACTTCGCTTCAAGAAACGTCGTGTTAGGAAAATATTTTGCCTTAAAAAGACTTACCATCAAGTTATTTTCCACGCTCACTAATCTCCACGCTTGTCTAGCTAACATCACCACATTAAAATCTCTAACTCGCTTAAAACCCAAGCCGCCATATTTTTTCGGAATGCACAACTTCTCCCAACGAGCCCAATTAATACCTTTCTTATTAATTTGATCTCTACCCCACCAAAAGCTATTCATCATCCTTTCAAGCTCATCACAAAGATTGTGCGGAATAAGAAAAACATTCATAACATAGTTTGGCATAGACTGAGCGACAGTTTTAATTAAAATTTCCTTACCTCCTTTCGAAAGGAATTTTGAATTCCATCCTTTGATCTTATTCCAAACCCTATCTTTAAGGTAATTGCTTTTATTATCTGTCAAAGCAATATTCAGCACCCCACAAATGCTAGACCTTTCTTCACTCTCCACATTACCACTAAATAAGATATTAGACTTTTGGTAATTGACTTTTTGGCCAGAGACCAACTCATAGTAGTCTAAAAATTCTTTAACCACGCCAATCTCTTCCACCGTTGCTCGAAAGAAAAGAAAGCAATCGTCTGCAAAAAATAAATGGCTAATAGAAGGCGCCCCTCGACAAATTACTACACCATGAAGACGACCCGAATTTTCCATGTGAGCTAACATCATACTCAAACCCTCGGCACAAATAATAAACAAGTAGGGAGAGAGCGGGTCTCCTTGTCTCAACCCTCGACTAGAAGTAATATGTTCATCTCACAACAGTCACCAATGCTAACATAACGCATCGTCGTAATACAAGCCATAATTAAATCTACCCAACGCCTGCTAAAACCCAGGCTAAGCATCATTCGTTCAACAAAACTCCACCTAACTCTTTCAAAAGCTTTGCTCATATCTATCTTGAGAGCCGCCATGCCATTTTTCCCTCTCCGTTTCCTCCTCAAGTAATGACCAATTTTGAAGGCAATAAGGAAATTGTCAGTAATGAGCCTGTTTTCAACAAAAGCGCTCTGATTCTCTGAAATAATGATAGGCATCAACTTCTTCATCCTATTCGCCATTACTTTAGAGATAATTTTATAGATCACATTGCAAAGAGAAATTGGACGAAGGTCAGTAACCAATCCAGGAACTTTCTTTTTCGGGATTAGAGTTATTGTAGTGTAATTCAACCCATCCTTTAAGCAACCTGTTTCGAAAAACTGCCTGCATATCTTAACAACCTCTGGCCCAACCACTCTCCAATACTTCTTATAAAACGCTGGATTATATCCATCCGGACCCGGCGATTTATCATTGTGCATGCTAAAGACCGCATTTTTAACTTTAATATCTGAGATCGGACTCAACAACAAATCGTTGTGAATATCATCAATCCGGGGCTCCACATGAAAAAATCAGTATGCTGCTCACCATTATCTGGAAAAAAGGTCAGCAAAGTACCTTTGATAAATACTGTGAATTCCTTTTCTCGAGTTGCACCACTCCCCCTGCTCATCTCTCAGACGCAAAATACGATTACACAGTTGTCTAGTGTTTGCCGCGTTTGTGGAAAAAACGCGTGTTAGCATCTTCTTCTTCTAGCCAATGGCACTTCGCCCGTATCTTCCAATATACCTCCTCCTCCAACAAAATACTTTCATACTCACTGGATAAAGCTTTAAACTGATTTATGCCAGCTTGGTCATTTCTTCGTTGCATTCTACCCATACGCGCATTGATATTAGAGAGTTTTTTCTTGTAGTTTGGACCATGGTTCCCATTTGACACTTTCAACCCATCCCTCACTGCTTTCAGCTTGCTTTGGACGTCACCCTCAACAGCCCAAAGATGGTCCAAAGTAGTCATCTCCTTATTACGAACATGAGCTTCCGAGAAAATCTCAAGCAACTCGCTATTACAACACACCCTATATAGCCTCTCTTCAACCTTCGAACCAGCATCTTTGCCGCGAGACCAGGTAAATTTATAACCTGCCGCACCCAAGTCCTCCAAACCACTAGCAAACAGTGCCTCTCTGAACCCGTTTACTCCGCCTCTCTTCTCTTCATGAAGCAGTAAATCATTGAAATCGCCCAAAACGCACCACGGGAGATTGTTTGATAACCTCAGCTTCACCAACATATCCCATGAATCCCTTCGTCTAGCTCTTTCAGGGAACCCCTAAAACCCTGTCAATCTCCATTCCCTACCTCCAATCACAGAAATTGTGACATCAATGTAATTATCACAAGCTTCTATCACATTAACATCAAACGAACTTCTCCACATTAAGATGAGAACACCTTTCTTGCCTAAACAATCAACAGAACATACCCCTTCAAAGCCAAAGCAGCTTGAAGGGCTTGTACACGGGCAAACCCAATCATCGTTTCGCATAAAAATAAAAAGGACGGATTTTTCTCCTGGATCAATTTTCTTAAAAATCTAATTGCCCATGGATTGGCCAAACCACGACAATTCCAAGCTAGGCAATTCATTTTTGTGGGCAGGCCTGAATATCAAGGCCCGCCGATCTGTTACTGCTTGAGTCGATAATCATATCTGTCATATTAAAACTCGGCCCATTTCCACTACCCTCCACTACATCAACAACACTGGATCGCCTCCTTTTCAGGTCCATCTCCATCACGTGATCATTCTCATTAGGCAAGCCCTGATATTTTTGGGTGTGAATGATTCTATCAGATTTGCCTTTATCTCCAACTACCAAATCCAAACCATTTTCCTCAACTCTGCCAACCGATCTCCTCCCTCTTTCCATTTGAAATTCAAAATTAGCGTTTGAATTTCCAATTTTTAGATTTTTCCTCCATCTTACCATCCTTATCATTTTCTTCCACCCTTGAAACCCTAGATGGACTAGAAGAACGCAACCACCGTTCATCCGGTTTAGCAACATTCTTCTTAAAATTAAATCTCATATGTGCCTCATATGGTAGAAGTTCTTTAGGAATCGGATTCTCAAAATACAATTTATAGAACCTCTCAGAATGGCCCATGATACCACAATAAAAACAAAACATCGGGATTCTTTCGTACTGAAAATTAATCCAGTTCCACGCATTATGACTTCTCTTCATTTTCGTTCTTCTGCGAAGAGGTTTCCGAGCATCAATACGAACTCTAATCCTCATAGAACTGCCTCCTCCTTGCCTTGCCGTTTTATTATCATGTCCGATGAAATTGCCCAGATTATTACCCGTATCTTCCCCTAGCTTTTGAGTCATAAAGCCATGAGGGATGTCAAGAATATGAACCCATAGGTCCACTGTCCATAATTCTACTTCAGCAGCCAGTTCGCCCACAACTAGTTGTCTACATATGAACAAATGTGATTCGAACGTCCATGGACCATCATCAAGCACTCTCTGCATATCCATTTCATGAAAAAACTGAAATTGAAATAGATTAGGTTTAATCTCAGTGATACAAACTCCAAAGACTGGTTTCCATATAGGTGGAAGCACCGTCTTCACTGCCACACAATTCACTGCTTTGTCCGTTAAAAAACGGCCAATAACACACCACTTAAACCTGTCCTCCCCTCCTCCTTCATCTCCACCTTCTCCGTCACCAGAAAAATCCAGGCCTCCCTCTTCTTCCTCTAGGATAGACATGCGATTTTCTAACTCAGCTGTAATATTCAGTTCTGCCATAATAGCACCCTTCAAAAACTGGCCACTGAATGAATCTAAATAACAAGATTAGGGTTTTCCTTTTTGCATGAAAAATATGAGAACTTATTGGATTACAGAAACCAATGAGTGACACTCTCCACTAGCACAAGAAACGAGAATGATATATGCTCCAACAATCTGACGGCACCACTTGTCGCAATAATGCATAAGACAACAACTTGTCGCACTCAGGCACAAGACAAGACACGCAGTTTCTGGCCATAACTTAAACTGAGAAATATATACATTTATTCATTTTTATTTTCTTTAGTGATTTTTCTATTTTTTTTATTATTCTTTCCTTCACCACCCCCCTCACTTAAAATAATGCATTGTCCTTATGATGAAGTGTAAGATTAAAAGAAGGAAGAATAAGTAATAAAAAAAATTGCTTAATGATAACGTTTTACTAGAAAGGAAAACAAAAATGCATATGACAATGAAATTCCTAATTAAAGATCTTTAGACAATAAATCAAAATAGAAAATCAATTAAGAATCTAATTAAAATGGAAATGACAAATGAAAAAGGGAATAGGATACTTGTAATAAAGCTATGGAAATTTCCTAAAAAACTAAATATGCTACCATAATTCTATTATAGAAAATTTAGAACTAGCAAAATAGACATTTATAAGTAAAATTTTAATTGAAAACAAAAATCTGATAAATTATTAATAAAAGTATTTTTTTTATTCGGTTCAGCCTCTCAGCCGGCCCTTGGCCGGTGATCACACCAAGGCCGGCTGAGAGCCGGCTGAGGGTCTGTCCAAATTTTTTTGAAAAATCAAAAGAAGTTCATCTCGGCCGACCATTGGCCGGTGATCACACCAGGCCGGCTGAGAACCGGCTGAGGGTCTGTCCAAATTTTTTTTTAAACAAAAAAAATTCAAGAAATAAAAAAAATTACGAACCTCTCGAGAATGCCTCCCGAGTGCGCTTGTTTCAAGTCGAAAGCTCGACTGTCAATCCTCAACATCACGGAGGATTGAAAAGACCGACTTGCTCACATCTTTAATCAATCAAAACTCTAGGATATGGTTTACACCATTCCTTATGAATTTTAAAGACGTCTCCATCGGTCCCCCTCCAACTCAATCAATTCATCATCTACCTTGTGCAGTATTTTAAACGGTCCGCTCCACTTGGAAATAAACTTCCCCACATAGGAATGCATATGAGACGTTTGAACTTGGACATACTCACCAAGAGTACAAACTTCCGTACATATTTGTCTCTTGCTTGCAGTTGCTATCTCATCGAGCTTCAACTTCCATGATACCTAACGTCTCGGTTTTCCCTTGCGCGGTTTGACATGAGGTGCATTTTTTTATCAATGCGCAAACACTTGAGGGTTCTTTTTCTTGGATCTCCTCTGGTATTCCTAAAGGAATCACCTCCTTCATGGGCACATGGCATGTTGGTTCAATAGAATCAATCCACATGCATTTCTCTTCCTCGCGCTTGCTGTCATTATGCCTCATATCAAACTCTACACTTTTCTCATTCATTCTCAAAGTGACTTTTCTGGCATGAACATCAATCAACGCCCGTCCCATGTTCAAAAATTGCCGCCCAAGAATCATTGAGCAATCCTTGTCAACCGTATAATCTAGCAGGACAAAGTCGATAGGGAAGATGAACTTGCCCACTTTCACTAACACGTCTTCTACTACTCCATGCGGTTTCTAAAGTGAATGGTCGGCTAATTAGAGCATCATGAAAGTTTCCTTTACCGATTGATTTCCACATAAATTTCAAAATAGACACAAGGGCATTAGATTTATACTTGCACCCAAATCACAAAGATAATTAAGAGAAGTAGAAGAGCCAATTGAGAAAGAAATAGTCAAACTCCCTTGATCTTGCAATTTGGTAGGCAACTTGCTTGAGATGATTGAATTGTAATTTTCAGTCAATGAAATGGTGCCTTTTTTCTCCCAGCACCGCTTCTTCACGATTATGTCTTTGAGGAGCTTCGCGTATTGAGGCATTTCATGCAAAGCATTTGCTAGACTTATGTTGAGTTTTAGCTTCTTGAAGATGTCCCAGAATTGTTGAATTTTCTTGTTATCTGGTGTCTTCTTGAGTCGACTTGGAAACGGTACCATAGGCACATACGGAGGTGGTGATGGTGGTCTAACATAAGGAGCCTCAACTTCAACCACAACCTCCTCACTAACCATTAGCTCACTCAAACTTGCCTTATTAGCACTTAGCTCATCATTAACTTTGATAGGCTTCTTACCATGAGGATCATCAAAAACCTTGCAACTTCGGAGTGTGATAGCTTTCATAAACTCTCTTGGATTAGTTTCGGTAGTAGAAGGTAAACCACCTTGGGTTCTACCTTAAATAGAGCTTTCTAATTGTGATAATTGCACCTCGATATGGTGGAAGGCAGATGCTTGATTTTTTTTCTTTTTGTCGCGCTTCTGCTTCAAACCTCTCGAATCGCTCAATTTTCTCCAATATTTTATCGAGCTTGCTCCCTTCATCTTGATTCCTGTTTTGTTGGAATCTGAGAGGATGTTGTGGTCTACCTCCACAGTTGTGAGAGTTAAAGTTACCTTGGTTAGGTTGGTAATGGTTGCCCGATTGAAAATTAGAACTTCCCGCATTTGATTGAGTATTTGCGTTGTCTTGACCCATATAATTTGTATCCTTCCAGGCAAAATTCAGATGATTCTTCCATCCCGGATTATATATCTTTGAATATGGATCGTTACCTTGCCTTTGTCCTCTAATGTAATTAACTTGCTCATTTGTGGCATGTCTCGTAACGAAGCATTCTCGTCTTGAGTGACTAAACTCTCCACAGAAGTCACACCCTACTTGAACTACTGCCACCAGAGCGCTCCTTTTGCATGCTAGCCTTTTATACATCTCTAATCGAGCTTGAAGGGCGACGTTCTTTATTTTCATTGGCTCCAGCTCTTGGATTTGCTCCATGGTCATCATCCCCCTTTGGGTTGATTGTCTCAGCCTCTCTATAGGTCAAGAACTGTTATTCACTCCCAACTCATCTAGCAATGAGCTTCTTCATACATCTTCCTCATGGTTGAGCCTCATAGTAGCCCTGGTATGATCATTAATTCAGTAATAAAATATTTGAATTTAATGTTCCTTCTAGAGGTGATAATGTGGGAAACTTTGCTAAAGTTCATTGAATCTGTCCCTTGCCTCATATAAAGCTTCTCTGTCATGTTGAATGAAATCTATAATTTTTTTTTGCCAATTTTACAGTCTTCCCTAAAGGGAAGTATTTGTTGAGAAAGCTTGAGCAAGTTTTCTCCAAGTAGTGATGGAGTTGCTAGATATAGATTGAATCCATCCTCATGCCTTATCTCACAAAGAAAATAGAAACAACCGAAGTTTGATTTGATCCTCCGTCATATTTGGAATCTTGATTGTATTGCACACCTCCAAAAATTTAGAAATATGTGCATTTGGATTTTTGCTTGGCAACCCATAAAATTGGCATCGGTTCTCAAGTAGAGTAATTGTGCTAGTCTTGATCTCGAAGGTATTTGCTTGGATCGGTGGCGCAAAGCATCCAAAGTTGGCATGGTCAACGTCATGTAAAAAGAAATAACCCAAAATACGCCTTTGAGGTGCTTGTTGTTGTTGCATATTTCTATTCCTTTGTTGCCTTTACTAAACTGGTGCTACCTCACCATTTTGTTGAGGGTGAGGTGGAATCAGATCAACATTTGCAAATGGCGGGACATACCCATCATGATGTCTAGCTTTATCCCCTTATAGTATCAAATTTTTTGGGTGATTTTCGAATACTTCTTTCGAAACTAGTGAGGTCCTGTTGAAAAGGTTCTAGCAGAAGTTTGGATCGACGTGTATTGTGCATACACTTTGACTGGATTTTCTGCACAAACCAAAAACGACATTACCACACGTAAAAATCCAATAAAACGAAGTAAATAAAAACTAAATGCTATCATACTCAAGAATTCTTGACTCTTAATCTATTAAATACGCAATTGTCCTCGGGAACGGCGCCAAAAATTTGTTGATCGAAAACTGCAAGTAACGGTATCGCGCAAATAATATATTCCGGAAGTACGAATATCGATCTGTTTATACACCCCGCCCTATTTGTTTTATTAGTTATGGTCGCTGTTCACCGGGGCTTCGGTCGCCGGTTCCCCTGTTATCACGACACCAACTTCCTTACAGAGACAATGGACTTAATGAATAATTTTAAGTATTCTTTTGACTGGTTAGCTACGAAAATAGTTTAAGAATTTGTGATCAAATTAAATAATTAAATGAGAACAATTAACAAATTAACAATGGTTGATAATCCCGAATAAAACTATAAAATCATGAACAATGAATATTTTGGTGATTTTATCTAGAATCGAGCTATTCTAAAACATCGAATCCTGCCCTCTCGAGCCTCAAAGACCGTTAAAATCACAACTCAATCAATTAATTGATAAATAACTCGCTCTCGCGACATTAAAAAACGAATTAACCAATTAAATTGTAATTATGAAGCAAACTAAAAGATCACATAAATTCCAACCCACTCTCGTGGCGTTGTCTTTTAAGTTCTCAAGTGTTAGTGATATGCACTAGGTTAATCATGTGTGACCATGTATTGACTTTATTTATTGATTGGCAGTTTTTATCATTTTATATTATGATTAAAATACTTGAATGGTTAATTCTTTCTAAGGTCATCAAGTATGTGACTTGATAGTAGAACCCTTAGGTTTTATAAAGAATTATATTCCCTCTATCCCTAGCCTTAATAGAATATTGAGACTAGTATGATGTTGACTGATGATTATGTTTCACTAATCATGTATATGAGATATAAAGTCAAATCATAGGTGTTATTTAAGAAATAAGGCACTGGATGACCCACCTTGAGAATACTACAAAGATAACTGTCATAAGTAATTCTCATTAGAGTTCTATTAGTATAATTCTTTAACCTTGAAATCATCATTGGATTTTTACATAGCTATTTCATGTTTTGATACAGTCTTACATTATCTTTAACAGGATAGTGGAATAGATTGTCATTGGATATGAAAGTAACTATGTTAGAAATATGAGTGACTGAGAATGAATTTGTCCCTCATTTATTTGAGTAAGATATCTATGAGCCCCTTGAAGAAGATAACCTGAAGGAAATGCATGGCCATGCTAAATGAATTGATAAAGAGTTATCATTTTCAGTCTACTTGGAATCAGGAAAGTAATGATTTAATATTATAAGGATGACAGAACTATGCCTTATATTCAATCAGGATATCGGTTGACAAAGGGATTAAAATATTATTATAAATGGTTAAATCGGATTATCGATATTCATATAACTTGGGTAGTCATAATGTCTTGCTAGAGGCCACTTATGACTTGTGGGCCGAAATAGGGATTTCGGGCCTACTGCTAACATTATATGAACCTACAGGGTCGCACACTAAGAACAGGCTCAAAACAGTTATGAGTTGTACAAGCCCAGTGGAATTAAGTGATTAATAGTTTATTATATATATATATATAATTCGTAATAATATATATATATATATATACATATTAATTGAAATTCAAAATTTAAGGATAAGTGTTTTTCTTAAGTTATTATCTTTTGAAGATACTAATTATAATAATTAATATATATGTATGATTATAGAAAATGAGTTTTTGATAAACATAAACTTGTAAGAGTTACAATGAGATTGAAATACATATTTGTCTCAAATCCTAGTGTTGTTGTATGCCTATAAATATACATTAAGGAATGGGTTTGTGAATCACGAAATTCAGTATTCCCTAAATCACTAAATAATTCGAAATTGCTTGTGAAGCAATAGTGCTAGCAGACAAGCACTAGTTTTGGCTAAGGTCTGTTCGTGTGGATACTTGTAGAGGACGCGTTCTTTTGGAGCCGTTTCTGATCCGACGCCAGGTATCACCAAAGTGAACTACCTCCTTCCTTCCTACATTGTTGTTTGAATTCGACATACAAGTAAGTATTAATTATATAATTAATCTATTTATTCGAATTATATGGATCTTTGTTTGGGTTTTTGATACATTTTTGCAATTCCGATGCATTATGAACCTAGAAAACTCAACATCAAGATCACCCAAATTCCAAATCACCCTCATGGCGTTGTCCTTCAAGCGATCGGCAGATTGCCTAAATTTCAACCCGCTCTCTCGGCATTGACTTTTAAGTTCTTCATTACCTAGGTCTATTAAATTAACAATCTCTCAATTAGTTAATTAAACATGCATCATGAATCAATCTCTCAATTACATCCAAGCATTAAGTTTAATAATCAAAACACGATAATAAATCACCAATAAATTCAAAGTCAATCAATCATATGTTTAAACGTTCATATCAACAATTGAACAAATGGTTTACTTACCCATTATCATATTGACAATAACAATGGATGTGTTACACCTAGAGTACATAAGATAAAAATGGTAAAGTAATCTATCCTAAGAGTCTAACTAACTTTATGTCTAAGTCTAACTAAGATATATTTTTGTCTACACAAATATGGTCTATTTATAGAGTCACTGGGAGTGGAGCTCAAGCCAAAGATATCATCCTTCCATATAGAACTTGAGTGATGATCAAGTTGAGCATATTTTCTTTCCTTTGAGGGTGGAGTAATGATCAAGTCCTTCCATAATTGTCTTGAGTGAATCAATCTTGACTTATCTTGTTTCCGAAAGAGCATATCTTAGCATATCTTCTTCCCTTAATGAGCTTCTAACTTGTTGTCAAAGCTCATTTCTTTGTGTGCAAGTCAAGGAGGATCACTCTCTTGAGTGTGAATCCAATATATGTTACTTATGGAAAGTCTAGTGAGTGCCCTCCAATAATTCCCAACCTTATCCCATGCGCATAATATTTTGTGTATTTCCAGGTCTCACCCGGCCCTTGGCCGGCCTGATGTCGTAGGCCGGCTGGAGGACGGCTGACCTTCTGTCTTCTCTTCTTGAACCGGTTCGATTTGATTCGAACCGGTTGGGCTTGGGCTTGGATTTGGATTCCTGAATTCTTCTGGTTTTAACTATTAGACTCTGTTTCAATCATAAATACCCCAGAAATGATAAATATTTATATTTTTCATAAAAACCACAAAACAAGAGAAACTAATTATATAAGCTTTTATTTTACGCACAAAATGCTATAAAATAGCGAATAAATGCTCTAAAAACTATGTAAAATAATAGATTATCAGGCGGCACCGCCACTATAACCTCCTGGCACCGAATGTCACGCCGGCGTCGTGTTCATCGCACCCAGATCCCTAGAATTGGTTCCCAGATCTTCCAAACTTAGATCCAGACTTTCAGCCGCGTTTTTAGGCTCGAAATCAGGCCCGGTTTCAACCCAGACGTAGAGAATTTAATGTAGTTTAATTTTCTTTATTATAACGGGTCATACCCGATGTAAAACGGACCTCAAAGTCATGTTATGTACCATTAAGTATATCCCTGGCCCAAGAGCCCGAGACCTTAAACCCAACACCGTTCAACACATATTGCGGGTTCACTAGAACTCGGAATCAACCACGGTTCAAACCGACTCAATCATATCGACGAGACAGACAAATTTCATGTTAGACCGAGAGCCAATTTCGACTAGACCGATGGTCAAAACCCGCGCGAATGCCAGGCACTCAAAGTCAACGAGGTTAAAAAGTATCCCTAACCTTATATGTATACCAAACTGCCCCCGAGCATGCCTACAAGGACTAATCACATAAATTAGCCGATTAATGCAATTTCAGCTCATCACCTAGACATCGTAGGATTTCTATGAAATCATAGTAATGGTTGTATAGGTTTTTCAAGACTCACTAATAAAATCAAACAATCAAAAGTTTACAACCGGTTTAGACTTTGTTCTTGTAAAATTTCTAGATCAGCTAGACTTTTTGATATTTTCTAGAAACTTCTAAGGTTAGATATAGGTTTAGGAGTACTTGCTACTTGACTCAAATGCCAGTCCAGATCGATTCATATGCGCGTCAAACGTGTTTACCGTTTTCATACTTGTTTATTTACAGCTTTCATATCCCATGAACTGCATATACTGTTGAGATGAGATTAAAACGAATATGTCCAGTAAATAAAGCCAGTAACAGATAAGCCAAGCACAAGAGTCTCGGGGAGGTCCACGAACCCTACTCTTTGGTCCAGTGCACGGTAATCTTAGCCATAAGCGAGTAAGGTTAACTAGTCGGTTAAAAGGCATTTCCTAGTTGAACTAGGTGGCGACTCCATTTTCAAAACCCATTTCCAGATCGAGAAGTCATCCATAAGCCTTGGGCGAGCGGCCCCCGAATCTCACTCTGCTCATAGTGGTGACTCCACTGGGATTAAAATCAACTGTTATAAAAACATAAAACATAAAAATGTTTTCTGAATTGTTTTCAAAAACGATTGCCATGGACCTGAACTGCACGGCTTGCGCCTTATCGATCACCGGCTTTATTTTCAAATATATTTGCATCTGTTGCATTGCATTAGAATCTTCTCACCTACTCTCTAGGAGTCCCTATCCATCCCCGATACTGAGAGCCGATCTTACACTCTGGCGTTGTACAACAATGTCCAGAACGTCTTATGCGGAGCAGTATAACTGACATACAGTACCTCGGTCGCTTGTACTCGCAATTGAGGAGACATATCAAAGGTATATCTCTGTGGGAACCTTAAACCGGTAACTACCAAAACCCATCGGCTTAGCCCGCATGTATTCCAGCCTAGACATTACCCTCTAGGAAAATACCCAACATAATGTTTGTATTTGAGGCATGCTCTCAATGTAATGATTCCAGATCCAAGTTTTCAAAAAGAAAACTACCATTTCAGTCTCAGTCTTAAATCCGGCCTAACAAATTTTCTAGTCTCAAAACCAGCCTTTTCTAAGATATCCTGTTAGGCCATGCCTAAAAGAATCAAATTCGATCAAGTAAAACTCCTATTCTTGATCAAACCTCCATGAACCAGTCTACTGAAAAACTCCTTTCACTAGATACAGTCGCAAGGCTAAATCAAATTCCAAATTTCAAAACAGACTTCCATGTCCACCCTACATGTTTCAACTTCTTCCAGAAAGGGCTGAAAGAGTGATTGCACTGACAAATGCCCTATATCTGTTTTAGAACTGTTAGAAGAGAGCTTTGCAGGAACGAGGACTCTTGTATTGCGATACTATGGTCTAGACCAAAACTCATAGGAATCAAACTTCGCCAAGAACACATTTGTGAGAGAAATAAGGTTGGAAGGAACAAATTGTCTCTGTGATATGAACTATTCTATATGTCAAACTTCCTATTTTCTATGTGCTATATGATCAAACTAACCCCTGCATATCATGCATTTGCATATCACGCATCTAGAATGCCATACATCATATATTGACCCCTTGTGGACACAACCATATAGGAAATAGATCTCTGACTACTACTCATTGACATCTCCAAAATGACGCATTACGATATCAAGAACCAGAATTCGAGCCAATCACAAAGGAAAGGAATTAAAACATCATCCCTCTAAGCACTCGATTGGGTATTTAGAAAGCATTTGGAATGCCAAGAATCAGCCAATTGCCAGCCAGAACCAAGATACGGAGGCAAACATAACATGATTTTTCATGCCGAATGGGGCGAGAGACGAGGAATCAACCCTGCATTTCAGAATTGCTCGAGAAGGGGGCTAAAAGGAAGAAGTGTGAAGAAGGGTCCGCATGATCAAGTGGATGGGAAAATGAAAAAGATATGTTATTCCTTAAGACCTATAAGAAAGAGTCAAATGAGGAGGAGTACGTATCTTATTTAAAATTGAGAACACAAACCGCCTCTGTTTTCAAAAGGCTGATAGAACCACTGCCATCTGATGAGTTTTACAAAGAGACGGGATACTCCATAGAGCAGTATACAAGCTTGGATCATGCTGCACATGCCACCGAAGGGAATACCGTTGAACGAGATGAGTTAGAAGTTTCAAAGCTTACATGGTTGGTGAAATGAGGGCCGAGATGGAAGCCTTCAAGCGTGAGATAAAAATGAAGTCGCAGCTATGTTCGAAAATGTGAACAAACAGCTTATTGGGCCAAGACCGCCATGAAAGAATTGTACAACGCCAAAAAAAAAAGAATCCAAAAAGGGATGAATATGCAAGGGGATCTTAACAAGAGGTTCTCTAAGTTTGAGGAATCCCTATCTGTCATATTCGAGGAATTAAGATCTCTGAACCTAATGAAGTTGATGGCAGTGAAAAGGGCCCCTAACCCAAATAACTCAAGCTTCGTCGCTGATGCATACTGCCAGCTACAAATTAGAGGATCTCATATAGATTATTGCATCACTCTCCAGCATAAGATTCAAGACCTGATTGACAGTGGAATCATCTCATAGCATTGAAAAGACAAGAAGCAATGGCATCGCCCATGCTTGGGGCATTTTTGGAGATTTGTTCTCCTTGACTATCTTTACCGTTTTCCAGTTTTATTTCAATTTTCGAGTACTTGAACAATTACGAACAATTTGTTTTATTTGATTTTCATTAAAAATTCGAAGTCAATGATATTCTTCTCATTATGTGATGTCTTGCCAAATGAGCATGCTATTGTCAATCGTGATACGTGCATGAGTGATAGAATCGAGATGTATATAACCAGCTCATTCAACCGGTATAAGAAAAATGATGAAATCAATTTCCAGAGATAATTTTATTTCAATAAGTTCTACCCCTGAAGAATGTGAGTTAATCCAGTTTGTCTCAAAAAGGACAACGGCCTACTAGTGGGTTTCGACGTATTAGCCAAAAATATTTGGCCATAAAAAGATTTACGAAAGGGAGGCACACATCAAAACAGACCGCATAGCCCGGATAGGACACCAACAATGAAGTCCACCGCCCAGCAGTAGCCCAACAACCTATCTTGGAGCGGGATTGTCTAAGTAGTGAGAGGAGAAGTTCACTAGAAGTCCTCCACGAGATTATCGGTTACGATCGTATAAAACAGTTACAATGAAAATATTCAATTCCAAAAATCTGAAAGGACTAGTTGACGACAGGGGTATTATTGCTTGAAACAAAAAGTATCTCAGTTGTACAGAATATACGATGAGCCAGTAATACAAATCTTTTATCACGCATGCACATTGCTTATTGACCAGCACATGAACCTAGAAAGCAAGGAAAAATGACCATAAATTCTAAAAGCACAATCTTTGGGACGATGAAAAATAATGAAATAATAATGATAATAAAATTCTTCCAAAATATTCATTGTACACTTCCCAGTAGCGTCGTGTAATTGTTGAAATGCGCATACACTATCAAAATGGAAAACAAACAAGTCATGCAAGGCTAAGCCACATAATCAAAGAAGATGAATAGAGTAGTCAGACCCTTTGTTGGAAAATCCAATCCTCCCATCGAAAAAATGAAATGCTCCAATGATGGAGAAAATTAGAGTCTGGAACGGAAGGCTAACGGAAAGCATAACCAATCTTCACAAAATGCAAAGCTCATAAATTCACAGCGGAGAATCTGGGGGCGTCAAGACCACCATGGGATTTCTCAAGACGACAAGTTCCTGGCATCTGGGACAATCAAAATAAAACAATATGGGTTCAGTCATCTAGAGCAACCAAATTGAGCACCATAGAGTTCAAAAGCTGAAAAGGCTTCAGCTATCCGGAACAGCCGAGAACATCGGAAATTGTAAACCATTTAAATAATACTGTTTTCCAAACGCGTTGTTAACAATCGATTGCACATAAACTATCACAGAAACTACAGATCATTCCGTCCAAGGCCGGATAGCAGAACTAGAGCAAGCAAGAGCAGGACTCATCATTGAATCATCCAGTTTCCAACCAGAAAATTGAATGCTTCAATGAGGGGGCAATACCGATTCTACAATAGACAAGTTCAAGAAAATGAAAAATGGGGCCGATTTTGGAAAATTTGGACGCCTCGAGCAGGTCTAGAATACCCAGTCCAAAATGGACAAGTACAGAAAAATAGGGCCAGTTTTCGCAAATTAAGATACCTTGAACAGGCTCATAAATTTCCATAATCAGAGTGTACCAGAATCTTGACGGACAACAAACCTCCACTTCAAAAGAACCTAGATAGAAGGAGGCATCAAACTCCTTCATTAATAGACAGCAGAGGGCAGAAGACTTCCTCAACCAGACAATCAGGGGGGCAGAACACTTCCTCATCCAGACAATCAGGGGGCAGAAGACTTCCTCAGTCAAACAGAAGGGGTAGAAGACTTCCTTAGCCAAACAACAGGGGGGAGAAGACTTCTTCAGTTAGACTGCAAGAGGGCAGAAGACTTCCTTACCCAGACATTAGGGGGGCAGAAGAACTCTTCTCGGTCCATATTTTAGAGACATAGGGTCCCCATCACTTTAGAAGTACAGCAGAACAAGCACCATGACACCACCATCCAGAGACGAAAGTCTGGATAGCAAAGGGAGCATCAAAGTCTCCACAACAGGCTTCCAGCCTCACATAGAATCAAGCACAACCCTCCGACCTCCTATAGAATTAGCACATGTCCAGAAGCTTCCACAAGCAAGATACGCCTCGAAAACCACATTCTACAAGCCTCTGCAACCCGGAACAGGCACTATGCCACTAATATCCTGAAACGGAAATCCGGATGGTAGGGGGCATCGAAACCCTTGTCACAGGTTTCGGGCCTTCTACCCAGTTTAGGCACAATGCCTCTATCGTCCTACGACAAACATTCAGTTAGCATAAGGCATTAAAACCCTCAAGAGTAGACTCGAATGTCTATGTATTTCCAGAAAGGCCTAGACATGCAATATGCCTCTACTACCCGGAGAAGAAAATCTGGATGACAGTGAATGTCAGAGTCCTCTCAATAGGCATTTTGTAGAGTCGGAATAGACATGCCATTGCTATCTTGAAACGAAATCCCAGATGACAGGGGGGCATCAAAGCCCTCATCGTAGATGGCAACATCTTAGGACTAAGGCTTTTCATAATTCTATCGTCACGGGACTACAGACTTTCAATTATGGCAACATCTCGGGACTAAGGCCTCCCATGACTCTAACACATATAAGACAACGGGCTCTTAATTATGGCAGCACCTTGGGATTAAGGCTTCCCATAATTCGATAGTCATGGGACTACGGGCTCCTAAACACACCAATAAAGGTCGGGTTGATTATAACAGAAGACGAAGAATCATATCACGTTTTGGAATCCAGAAACTTAAACAAGACGTCCAGAATGAGAAGCAACGATGAAGTTCGGCAAGCAAAGTATTCGCGTGTAGGAAACAATGTACTAACATACAAGAAGTTACTACAAAGGACAAAATTCTACTCTTCAAAATCCCATTCCTACACCAGGGTCTCAGAATCTCCACCATCCCTCCCGGATAGCTCATCAGCAGCGTCGTTGTCGCACCCAGCCAGCGCAGTGTTAGAAGAAAAAGCAGGGTCTCCACGACCACCACGAGCTCCAATTCTACGACCGCCGACACGGAAGTCACATCAACTACCGCCAGACCTGGCAATTAGTGTCTGCGGATCATAAACGGGTCAAACCCGTATAGACACGAACACGATTAGCCTAAACGCGAACACGACATGATTATTAATTGGGTTTGATATACAAAACCCAAAAACGACACGGAAATTACACGGGTTACACGACACGACACGTATAAACACGTTTATTTAAACGTGTCAATGAATCAACCCATTTAAAGTGACACGTTTAAACCCGTTTAATTATTTAACTACTTTATTAATTTATTTAATATAATACTAATAGAAATATTACAAAATTTTGAGATAAATACTATTTTAATTGTATATAATATAAATAATTTAACTAAAATTAAGAATTTAATAATATTTAAATTATAAAAATAAATAATATTTAATTAAAACTAGTTAATCGTGTTTAAACGTGTTTAAACAGGTTAGACGTGTATACCCATTTAGACACGAAATTAACCGTGTCATAAACGGGTTGATCCGTTTTTGACCCAAACCCATTTACATCAAACCCAAATCCGTTTAACTTCCTGTCGTGTCGTACATGTAATACCCCGTATTCTTATAAGCCACGTGTAAGGATTTTATTAGCCGGGAATACGTAAATTAAATTTAAGAGTAAATTTAATTTATAAGTATCCCTAAAAGTATATCATAATAATAGAAGTTTAAAATTTAAATTGGGATTAAATTTAAAAAAAAAGGATATGAACGGGATTAATAGAATAGAAAATACGACTGGAGTCGTAAGATAAAAATATATTGATAATTAATATATCAATATACCACTCTTATTGGAGAGTTTAATATTTCGGATAAAACCCCGAAATTAAAATGTCGAAACTCGGAAGTCTCGACGAGTTATTAACGAATATAAGTTAAAATATATGTATATATATATATATATATATATATATATATATATATATATATATATATATATATATATATATATATATATATATATATATATATATATATATATATATATATATAATATATTAAAGGAATAAAAAAATGAAAGATAAGAAGAATGATAGGCGGTGTGAAGTGGTGAAGAAGTAATAAAAAAGGGCTATTTTAATCCCTAAACTTTTACTTCAATTAGTTTTCAATTATTAACTAATTAAGTATTATTCGTTAGTCCAATTTAAAATAAAATAATTTATAAGTCTCGAGCGAATAATTTTGGTGTCATTATTCGCGAAATAATTTGACGAAGCTATCGTCAAAGTTTCATAGAATTTTGGACGTAGAAAGTTTAATCAAGTAGGACTGATTTGAACCTAATAAATCTTCTGGGATTTATTAAAGATAAAATATAAGTCGGATATTATATTTTATTAGATTTTTGAGTAAATTTTTACGAAATGCGAAAGTCGACTATTTAAGAATTTGAGTTAAAGTGATCTATTAACCAAGGGACTAAGCTGCCAATTCACCAAACCTATATATAAGAAACCCTTTGAATTGAAATGAACAGGTTGCTCATTTCATTCATTCTCAGAAAGAGAATGCAGGTGCTTCTTCTCTGAAGCTACGGATGATTAAGGTTTCGACCCAAATTGATAGTTTCTCGATTCTAACTCCGTTTCTTCGACGATTACTCGAGTAATCGAGGTATTAATTCCATATTAAACGTTTATTTTGATATATTTCGATATATTTCGAATATATTCGTTTATAAACGGTTACCGTATCGAATCAAACGTATACCTATTATTTTTATATTTCGAATGTGAATTTGGATATATTGGATTGTGTACACTTGTTAGGAGCGGAAAAATGAGGTTGTAACACGTCGGAATGCCCCGGGAATCGAATTTCCCCGGGCTGTGCACGTTGGTGCACGGACGTGCACATATGGTGCACGAACGTGCACCAATCTGGAGGTGCACGAACGTGCACTATCCAGGGTGCACGACCGTGCATAATGGTGCACGATCGTGCACTAGCCAGGGATGCACGAACGTTCACCCAAGGTGCACGGACGTGCACCAGGCTGACGCCGAAGGGGAAAATTCTTTTGGGGCTTTTTGCCCTATCCGTTTGACGTAGTTTTGTCGAAGTAAAACGTTTAAAAACGATAACTTCTTTTGAAAGAAAGTGAAAAGAGTTTTTAAACCTGAGCTAAAGACTTTTAAAATATGATTTTAAAAGTAAAATTAAACGTTTAAAAAGGACTTTAAAAGAGTTAAAGTCGACGTTTAACCGGTTTAAAAGATTTAGCAAACGATGTTGCTAAATAATTAGTAGTCGACTGTGAATAGTTTTGGCAATCAAGTCGATACTAGTAAATGATTTTAATTAGGTATTGCTATACCTAAAATGACTTCTAGAGTGAAGTCTAAATGTTTTTTGGAGGTGAAAACGGTTTAAATAGTTTTTAAAGAGAAAGAGACCATACGTGCTATGTGTTATGTGAATTGCATGATTTGATTAGACCTAGGTTTCAGGACCTAGATATTTATACCAGAAATGGGTATTGATATGCTGTCTTGTGTGTTTTGTATGTTTGATCCGACTAGCTGTCCAGCAGTCAGACCAGGACTCAGTGGAGTCTGTCACACATACGGCAGGGATAAGTAGTAACTTAGCAGTACTGTGAGTTTACGTGTTTACTTTTGAATATCAGTATTCAATTATTTTAAATCCATAAATAGCAGTAGTATAAATTAACCAAGAGAGGTCCATTGGAACGAGCTACCTATTGGGCGGCAATAGGATTGCGTGATCACCAACACCGATTTTTAGATGTACTTCTGTCGAGGTATAGAGGTATGTCTGTCGTGTAAGTCATTGGGAAAGTAGATGCCCTGACTTCACGGGTAAACCCTGAGAGGATAGTAATACAGTTACGGTCGCGGGTCAAACCACGATGGCAGTTTCATAATTACGGTCCAGGTACCAGAGATACAGAAGTGGACGTCAGTGACTCGGGTCACGGTCTTTATTCTGTTGTCTATAAGCTCGTGTTAAGAGTATGTCCATTAGGACAATTGTGGACTAGGGTTTCATATGGATCGACGCATTGGTAATATTGTATATATATAACTGTTTTATATATATAATGCGATTTTGGTATTTATCTGTAAACTGTTTACTCACTCAGAAATATTTATATTTCTGACCCCGTTGTTGTTATCCCATTTTCAGGTAATGAGCTTTGAGGTCAGTCGAGCTTCCACATCCCTTCTTCAGGAAAGCTCTTCTTTGGTAATGTACATAGGATTTTGTACTCTTAGTATGCTGCAATAGTATAAGTGTAATGTGCCAGCAGCCGTGCCACTAGTCCTCTGTTTAGATACTCTGATAGGATCTAGTGCATGTGTGTGTATCTTCTGGGTGGCTGCTTAGTGGCATATTGTATCTAGTTACCGAGTCGGCCTCGTGTGTTTTTGTGAGAGTCAAAAATAGTATGATTTATATACGCCGGCTATGTGTAACCGGTCCGCTGTGTATTTTAATGTGTTTAATACCACCGTTGCGAGACGCAGAGGTGTCCGCATTATTTTATTAAAATATTAACGGTGGCGTGTGGATTGGAACAGGGCTGCCTATGTGTTAAGGCAAGCGAAAGATAAGTCCCTGGTTTCCAGTAATCACCACGCCAGGTTTTCAGAAGGAAGCGAGGGCTGAGATAACAAGGTTATCCAACCAGTACTTCTGAAACCATATTTCGCTTATATGTGTATTTTCAGAAATCGGGTTACGTTAAAAGAGAAAAGTTTTAACGGAATTTTCTGAAAACGGATCTTACGCAAGGTGCGATCTTTTAATAATATTTGCGAAAAATTTCTAGATGTTCTAGGCTTGCTACGGGTTTCGGAACAACCATTCTCATTCCCTAGCGCCGGTCATGACTTGGATTAGGGTGGAATTCGGGTCGTGACAAAGGTGGTATCAGAGCAACGTTTTCAGTACTCGACTATCCAAAGTACTGTTGCTGATAGTGATAAGTAAGTTGTGTTAGGATTGGTAAGGATTCTTAGTAGACTATTGCAGCAACATAGGATTCGAGTCATGTCTTGATCAGTTTTCAGTTGTTGAAAACATTCAGCTATAAGTAGCAATCCGTATACTTGTGTTGTATATATGTGATGTTTGATCATGAACATATGAAATGTTCTTGTGTTTGAAACACGATGCTAATGAGGAAACATGTGAGATGTTTCTGTGTTCGAGACGCGCTATTAGAGTAATACGCAATGGTCAGATCAATTGACCAGTATTCAAAAAAGATGATTCTGTTCGAATACAAAACAAGGCGAAGATTCCAGAAGAATCGTTTGTTCGAGAAATTAGTTAGATTTTTCTCTGAACTATACGTGTGATTGCTATGTGTTTTATTTTATATGTGTTTATAAGGTGTTATCTGTTATATGAAAACGTGTTTTTCTATAACTGTTATATCGGCTACTTGCGTTATGGCCACATGTGTTTCAGCATGTCTGGGCCTAGTCGAGCTTAGCCGCATGTCGTGCCTGATTGACATGGTTTGCCTAGTCAACCAATTATGCCTGATAATCCATTAGAGGCTGAAGATTTTGCTTCAGTTGATAAGATGGATACAGACGATGATGCTATTTAATTAGAGGATCTGGAGAGATCAATGGGAGACATAGATGTTATTGACGACAGTATTGATTCACTGTCTGAATCTACTGTTGTATCAGCCTATATAGAGTTTAGGCTGGGGGAAGGATTTAGAAAAGATAAACAATCTAAGGATAGTTCAACAAAGGATGAGTCATTCCCCGGGTCAAAGGTGGGAGAATGTGTATGCTAATGAGGAGAAAGAGGAACAAAGTTTGAATAGATTGAGACGCTATGTGAGAATGTTCATGAGGAAGGTAAAGGAAAACTTATACGCCGATGCGGACGAGGAAAAGGTCTGATGACTCGAGAGGCACTACCGCCTCGACAATCATCATCATGTAACATTTAGATATGTGTCTTATGTTTAAGTTAAGTACGTTTATGTTCTTTAGTATGTGATACTAAAACTAGAAAACATAAAGTACAGATAGAGAATATCCTTAAACAAGAACACACATAACTAATGAATAATAACTGTTAATAAACAGCCTGATAATGAATAATAACATAAAATGTTGAAAAAGAATGATAAATCCTAATGTGAGGATTAGGAAACCTTGAAATGACACAGAGAAGTAGTTTGAAAAGAAACTTGTTAAAGTTTTGTTTTACAGTTGAACGTATAATTGTGCTAAGATGCATTAAATGTGCATGTTGCGAAAATCACAATAGAAGAAGCATACCTGAATTTTATATATATATCATATATATACATAAAAAATGATTTTGACTAGGGCATGCATCATATATATTGATATATCAGTATATCAGTGAAAAGTGAATTGAAATAGCAACTCTTTGGGGATGAGAGATGTCATCACCCTGAAGCACAATTGTATGAAAAATGTTTTGAACCGTGAATTTGAGAATTCACAATTTGTTGAAAAGTGAGATTTAAAAAGGCCTGCCAGCAGGGGCAAATCATAATTGTCTCAGAAGGGACAACTTGATTTGCTTAACAAATTGATTTGAAATTGTTGAGCGTCAGTGTACGCGAGACAAAACTGTATTTGTTAAAACGAAAACTATGTGATATTGCAAGGTAGATGGGAAAAAGGGGTTAAAGAATAACGGTTTTTATTATAACAATAAATAATAAGGACCTAATTCTAATGTTTCATACTGAGATATTAGAGATTAATGAAAGCATGGGAAGATTAGAGGAAGTGGGAATCTATATTCTTACTCAGGTGTAGACTGGTATAAGTCTAGTGATGAACTTTTATGGTAAATAAAAGTTCGAGGGTAGACAATAGAAGATTGTCACGATTAAGATAAGAGAGTAGGATCTAATTGAACACGACTCGGTTTGTTTGACTTCAAGTAGCTATAAGTGAACAAAGTCATACACACGTGTTTGATTAATTGGATTGGAGATTAGTCTTACAGACAGAGCAGATGTCAGTAATGGACATATTTCTTAAATCCATACGAGTGGTTAGATAAACCATAATTCATAAGTCTGGGAGGAGTAAACCTCAACACTTAAACTATAAACAACAACGGAACATCTAAAAGAAAGATGATAAAGGAAATATGAGTATTCTCAGAACCAAGTAGGTACACTACTAGTTCTGATATGAGTAAAGGGGATTAATGAATATGCTAACGACTGATGGAATTGTCAAGTCGTGTTAACATATATTCATTAATGAAAATGATTAATAAATCATAAAATGAATAAATAATATACTTAAAGAGTATATCAAACCTTGAACCAACATTAGATAAAAATGTTATCAAGGTGTTACGGAAATGGAGATAATGAATTGGACGAGTGAGTTTCAGATGTTGTCTGGAAACTAGTAAGGCGTAGTAAAACCCTAATAACTTATGATCGAACCGTTAGATCGGTTTGATATTGGGATATGACAATCCCAAGACGGTTATCTAAGTTTTAACCGTTGCGATCGTCGAACGGAGAGGTAGACAATGCTCGATGATGAAGATATTGTCGTGGAACTTACACGAAATTTTGGCAGTAAGTCAAAAGTGCAAGTGACAATGATGAGAAGCGTAAACTTTAATTAACTTGGAATTATCAACATAAGCTCCATATATGTATGTAAATGAATTTGAAAACTATGATGAGATGGTAGTTTCAAAAGATGAAGATTCCGAGAACCGAGCTTTATGACTATGAGGTCTAGGCTGCCTGGTAACGAAATATACATGTAGTGTACATGTATTTTCAATGTCGGGCCAGAAATACTTTAAGTATGGCCGACTAAAAGTAGAAAAATGTTAATAAACATTTTGTTTTCAAAGTGAAATGTTTGAAAACGGAGCTAAAGTTGATAGTTAGTTAATTAAATGCGATAGTAACAGTTATAGTACAGTTATAATAACTGTTAGCTGTGAACAAGGAGAATATGTTTTTGGAAAGAGGCTACGAAGTCTAATTAACCTTGGAAATACCGAAAACTAGTGGCGGAAGTATAGTTTTACGGTGACTGTGAACGAGTTAGGAAGGTGTTTCATGGCAGATAATTAGGTTATAACCTACACTTACACCCATACAACCACATCATTAGTGAGAAAAGAGATCAGTTATTCAATCTGTAACAAGAAGTTACTATAGATTGATAAGGGGGAACAGACATTCTATACAAGATATAGAGTTCATAATGAAATGTAAAGGATGAGTAGTCTGTTTATGGAACAGGAGTTCAAACAGATGAAGAGGGTAAGGTTAGAGATTAAATACTTAACCAACATTACCCTAAAGTGATTAAAAGATACGAAAAATTTATAATAAGATTAAAAATCTTAGTTACAAAAAGGTACAATAAAATTTAAAACCAATAATAAACAGTGAACTAGAAAGTTCAAAGAGCAAAAGAAAAGTAATAAGATGTATAAAAAAATACAAGCTTGGCTAGTAGCCAACTTCAAGGATGATTTCAGAAACCGAAAAGAGGTCGGATTAAGTTCGACTCTTCACGTAAGTTGTAGATTGAATGTCAAATTATATAAATATGAAATAATATTTGGAGAAAGACTGGTTTAAATACTTGGTTCATTGGCTTCAATAATAGCCATGACGGCAGTTTTGCAGTCTTTTAAAATTAGCTCAAAGAGCTAACTTTGAGGTCAATTTCCGATACCTTCGAGAATGAATCTCAACTCGAAGTCTAAACAGAAGTTGTAGAACTCATTTTCGACTATAAGAATACAAAATTTATTTGGTAAACAGACGCTTCATGATAAGCAATCCGGGTAGCCAAAGTAGGCCCAAAAAGAAGTAACATAAGGGAATAATTCGAGGTTAATGAATACCAAGACTTCTGATAACAGAAGTCAAGGTTATAGGTTTAGAATCTATAAGTGAAAGTACAGTGAGATGAGATGTAAAGTGATTGAGAGTTATAAGATGCAGTTAGAGGAGAACTGTAAGATGCTAATATAAACATTCCTATACTAGTAAAATAAAAGTATACGGTTTATTAGAACAAGTAAATACGAGATGAAAAGATAAAATACATAAGATAGTGCACAGCTGTGCAATTGTGCACAGTAGTTGTGCCATAGTCGACAACAGTTATGCCAGATGACAGCAGTAATGCTTATTCTCTGAAAAGCATATAACAAGAAATAGAAAAAGTATTGTTGGATGTATAAGTAAAAGAAAAAGTGTATGTAAATTCGAGGGCGAATTTATATAAGGGAGAGAGAATGTAATACCCCGTATTCTTATAAGCCACGTGTAAGGATTTTATTAGACGGGAATACGTAAATTAAATTTAAGCGTAAATTTAATTTATAAGTATCCCTAAAAGTATATCGTAATAATAGAAGTTTAAAATTTAAATCGGGATTAAATTTAAAAAAAAAAGGATATGAACGGGATTAATAGAATAGAAAATACGACTGGAGTCGTAAGATAAAAATATATTGATAATTAATATATCAATATACTACTCTTATTGGAGAGTTTAATATTTCGGATAAAATCCCGAAATTAAAATGTCGAAACTCGAAAATCTCGACGAGTTATTAACGAATATAAGTTAAAATATATGTATATATATGTATATATATATATATATATATATATATATATATAAATATATAATATATTAAAGGAATAAAAAAAATGAAAGATAAGAAGAATGATAGGCGGTGTGAAGTGGTGAAGAAGTAATAGAAAAAGGGCTATTTTAATCCCTAAACTTTTACTTCAATTAGTTTTCAATTATTAACTAATTAAGTATTATTCGTTAGTCCAATTTAAAATAAAATAATTTATAATTCCCGAGCGAATAATTTTGGTGTCATTATTCGCGAAATAATTCGACGAAGCTATCGTCAAAGTTTCATAGAATTTGGACGTAGAAAGTTTAATCAAGTAGGACTGATTTGGACCTAATAAATCTTCTGGGATTTATTAAAGATAAAATATAAGTCGGATTATTATGTTTTATTAGATTTTTGAGTAAATTTTTACGAAATGCGAAAATCGTTTCCGTTCAAGCTACGGACGACTATTTAAGAATTTGAGTTAAAGTGATCTATTAACCGAGGGACTAAGCTGCCAATTCACCAAACCTATATATAAGAAACCCTTTGAATTGAAATGAACAGGTTGCTCATTTCATTCATTCTCAGAAAGAGAATGCATGTGCTTCTTCTCTGAAGCTACGGATGATTAGGGTTTCGACCCAAATTGATAGTTTCTCGATTCTAACTCCGTTTCTTCGACGATTACTCGAGTAATCGAGCTATTAATTCCATATTAAACGTTTATTTTGATATATTTCGATATATTTTGAATATATTCGTTTATAAACGGTTACCGTATCGAATCGAACGTAACCTATTATTTTTATGTTTCGAATGTGAATTTGGATATATTGGATTGTGTATACTTGTTAGGAGCGGAAAAATGAGGTTGTAACACGTCGGAATGCCCCGAGAATCGAATTTCCCCGGGGCTGTGCACGTTGGTGCACGGACGTGCACATATGGTGCACGAACGTGCACCAATCTGGAGGTGCACGAACGTGCACTATCCAGGGTGCACGACCGTGAATAATGGTGCACGATCGTGCACTAGCCAGGGGTGCACGAACGTGCACCAGGCTGACGCCGAAGGGGAAAATTCTTTTGGGGCTTTTTGCCCTATCCGTTTGACGTAGTTTCGTCGAACTAAAACGTTTAAAAACGATAACTTGTTTTGAAAGAAAGTGAAAAGAGTTTTTAAACCTAAGCTAAAGACTTTTAAAATATGATTTTAAAAGTAAAGTTAAACGTTTAAAAAGGACTTTAAAAGAGTTAAAGTCGACGTTTAACCGGTTTAAAAGATTTAGCAAACGATGTTGCTAAACAATTAGTAGTCGACTGTGAATAGCTTTGGCAATCAAGTCGATACTAGTAAATGATTTTAATTAGGTATTGCTATACCTAAAATGACTTCTAGAGTGAAGTCTAAATGTTTTTTGGAGGTGAAAACGGTTTAAATAGTTTTTAAAGAGAAAGAGACCATACGTGCTATGTGTTATGTGAATTGCATGATTTGATTAGACCTAGGTTTCAGGACCTAGATATTTATACCAGAAATGGGTATTGATATGCTGTCTTGTGTGTTTTGTATGTTTGATCCGACTAGCTGTCCAGCAGTCAGACCAGGACTCAGTGGAGTCTGTCACACATACGGCAGGGCTAAGTAGTAACTTAGCAGTACTGTGAGTTTACGTGTTTACTTTTGAATATCAGTATTCAATTATTTTAAATCCATAAATAGCAGTAGTATAAATTAACCAAGAGAGGTCCATTGGAACGAGCTACCTATTGGGCGGCAATAGGATTGCGTGATCACCAACACCGATTTTTAGATGTACTTCTGTCGAGGTATAGAGGTATGTCTGTCGTGTAAGTCATTGGGAAAGTAGATGCCCTGACTTCACGGGTAAACCCTGAGAGGATAGTAATACAGTTACGGTCGCGGGTCAAACCACGATGGCAGTTTCATAATTACGGTCCAGGTACCAGAGATACAGAAGTGGACGGCAGTGACTCAGGTCACGGTCTTTATTCTGTTGTCTATAAGCTCGTGTTAAGAGTATGTCTATTAGGACAATTGTGGACTAGGGTTTCATATCGATCGACGCATTGGTAATATTGTATATATATAACTGTTTTATATATATAATGCGATTTTGGTATTTATCTGTAAACTGTTTACTCACTCAGAAATATTTATATTTCTGACCCCGTTGTTGTTATCCCATTTTCAGGTAATGAGCTTTGAGGTCAGTCGAGCTTCCACATTCCTTCTTCAGGAAAGCTCTTCTTTGGTAATGTACATAGGATTTTGTACTCTTAGTATGCTGCAATAGTATAAGTGTAATGTGTCAGCAGCCGTGCCACTAGTCCTCTGTTTAGATACTCTGATAGGATCTAGTGCACGTGTGTATCTTCTGGGTGGCTGCTTAGTGGCATATTGTATCTAGTTACCGAGTCGGCCTCGTGTGTTTTTGTGAGGGTAAAAAACAGTATGATTTATATACGCCGGCTATGTGTAACCGGTCCGCTGTGTATTTTAATGTGTTTAATACCACCGTTGCGAGACGCAGAGGTGTCCGCATTATTTTATTAAAATATTAACGGTGGCGTGTGGATTGGAACAGGGCTGCCTATGTGTTAAGGCAAGCGAAAGATAAGTCCCTGGTTTCCAGTAATCACCACGCCAGGTTTTCAGAAGGAAGCGAGGGCTGAGATAACAAGGTTATCCAACCAGTACTTCTGAAACCATATTTCGCTTATATGTGTATTTTCAGAAATCGGGTTATGTTAAAGGAGAAAAGTGTTAACGGTATTTTCTGAAAACGAATCTTACGCAAGGTGCGATCTTTTAATAATATTTGCGAAAAATTTCTAGATGTTCTAGGCTTGATACGGGTTTCGGAACAACCATTCTCATTTCGTAGCGCCGGTCGTGACTTGGATTAGGTTGGAATTCGGGTCGTGACAGTATCATTTAATCGCGTCATGTCTAAAATTGCCAGGTCTAACTACCACTAGGAAATCCAAGGGGAATAGCAGCTCCACTGTCAGCAGGAGCCAGCTCCGCCCGCTACTATCTACGGCCCAAATCGTCCATGCAGTCTAAGGAACCAGAGAGCAGTCAGAGCTAAAATTGCATAATACATACATGTAGAATAGATCATATTGCATTCTGCCATTTTTACCCTCATTTGTGCAGATACGGTATATAACTGATCTCTCTAGGAACAACGGGCCCCAAGCCTTCATCCTCCGCTACGTTTGTTGTTTTATTTTTTTGTGGGGATTTGGACGATTCGCCTTCATCCTCATGGTTTTTCTTCTTTGATTGTGCTTTCCCCGCTTTGTTTTCCTGTCTTTTGCTCTTTATATAAGCGTCTTTTCTTTCCCTTCGTTCTTCTTTCCTCGAGTTCAACCCGCTTATGGCTTTGTCTTGAATTTCGCCGTGTCGGGTGGCGTTCCCTCGGTTTCTTTCTTCTCCATTCTCGTTCCTCCCTTATTCATTCATATAGGTCTCGCGCCCATCATTATTCCTTTCTGTTTCATCGTTTCCTCTAGTAGCTCCTTAATTATTGGGATTTCTTCCTTTTGTTTCCGTTCTCTGTCAACGTTGATTGGATGGCCTGGTGAATTGATTCCTCAATAATCTCATGGTTTCTGTATGAGCATTGGTCGAATTTTGGGCTTCTTCCGCCATCTTGTCCAGGTTTTTCTAGCATACTTCTAGCATCTTTTTCAACATCTCGTGATAAGCTTTTGGGAAGACCACGTTTGGAGTTGGCTTACTATTTCCCCCCAAAACTAGGAAAAGAATGGGATTTCTTCCTCTAACTTGTTGTGTCTGATATTGGGGTATGGAGTACGATGTCCCTCCAATGTTGGTGTTTGCTCTAGTGGTATTAAGACCATAATTGCACGGTAATATTGAATGTTCTGGAGGTGTTCAAACCTTGTGGAGGCGTCTAGTCTAGGTTTTTTGGATCCATAGGTTGCCTATTTTTTAGGTTTGATCCATCAGAAGTCATTCCTTCAATAAGAAATTTGTTTTTTGAGTTCAGAAAGGCTCCTTTGATTTTGAAGTTTGTTAAGTTGTTCACACATACAGAGCTAATTGATGGAGTCTTCCTTCTGATCCGATGATTAAACCTGCAAAGCAAGGTAGATAACTAATCAGACGATGGTTGTCAACTCTCTGATGCTAAAGTCAGTATTGAGCTTTGAGCAACGTTTTAGCGTATTGAATGTAATTGTGTTTTTGGGCATATCTCAAGCTTTTTATATCGTAGTTGAGAGAATACCTAGTGGAGTTCAAGCTTGAAAGTGATTCCTACTTATCAGCTTTGTATTTGAATAGGAAAGTGATTCCTGATTCATATGAAGTCTTATTCAGGAATATCTTTCTAAATAAGCTTTTCTTCCTAGATAGGAGTTTGTCTCCGAATAGAATTATAATCCTGTATATTCGGTCTTCTAGATATTATTCCTATATAAGTAAATCTTTGGCAACGCGCTTGGGCAACACGCTAAGGTGTGGATTTTGTTCGTTGCCCGAGTCTTCTGGGATTCAGTCTTTCTAGAGATTCGTGCGAATCTCGCTAGTTTGTAAGCTCGGCGAGTCTGGTGGACTCGAGTGCCAATGTCTCTTGGATTTCGCCTTTAGGCGAGTCCTAGAATTCTCCCTGATGAGCAATTCTTGTACGACTCATGTCCTTTATACTTATGTTGGAATTCAGTTTCCATCAATTACTATTGTTTTATTATATACTTTGCTGAACGATATTCTGCCCTTCGATTTATAAATTATTATTTTATTCAAAAATTATCCAATCTCAATTCTAAATACTGTCTGAATATATATATTTCTTATATACTCAAATTTCTTATTAAATACCTCAATTATATAATATATTTATTATGAAATTAATCGTCATTTTCATTATCAATTCCTCCACACTCCGTCCTTATTTCAATTTCTCGTTCTTCAAATAACTTTTCATGTAATCCATGTTCAAACTTCGATTTAATCATCACTAATAGCATATACAATGCATTCTAATATCAAAACGACACGTATCTCGTCGGACATTAAACT
Organism: Mercurialis annua; assembly: GCF_937616625.2. Classification (NCBI taxonomy): domain Eukaryota; kingdom Viridiplantae; phylum Streptophyta; class Magnoliopsida; order Malpighiales; family Euphorbiaceae; genus Mercurialis; species Mercurialis annua. Next base: position 45,812,392 of record NC_065570.1, on the reverse strand, counting down.
TTACATGCATCACACGTCAAATTCTTACGTCATGATGGTAAGGGGTATTACACCAACTAGGTTCATCAAGAAGTCCCGCTTAGTCTTTGTTGTTTTTCTCATTTATGTTGATGATGTAATATTATCCAACAATCACTTACATGTAGCTCAAAAATCAAGTCATATCTATATAAGGAATTCAGCATCAATGAGTTAGGAGTTTAAAGTATTTTCCTGACCTAGAAGTTGCAAGAAATAATTTTGGCATTCATTTAACTCAAAGGAAATATACTTCAGATCTTCTTGTTAGATTTCATCCTAAAACCAATTGCTGGTAAGTGGAGGTGCCCAACCAATTATTAAACACATGTCCATTCACACACACAACCATTGTGGGATTCCCACTACAATATTTCCCCTCACGCGTAGCGTGTCCGGGCAGAGCAACCAATCCCCCCTCACATGTCTTAAGTGGGCCGGGCCAAATTCAAATTGTGTGAATGGACAAGGCTCTGATACCATGTTAGATTCCATCTTAAAACCAATTGGTATTAAGTGGAGGTGCCCAACCAATATTTAAAAACATGTCCATTCACACACACAACCAATGTGGGATTCCCACTACAACACTTCTCACTGATTCTGGTTTTATGGATTCAAAACAAGTTCCTAGACCTATATTGACTTCTCAAAAGCTTTTCAATGATGATATTTCTTACTTTTAGACAATTATGCATACATAAAACTAATTGGGAAGCTTCTATATCTATGCAACACTAGACCATAAATCTCATATTTTGTTCAACAACTCTCTCAATTCTTAGATTGCCCTACTAAGACTCCTTTTGTTGCAGCTCACAGAATCTCAAGATATCTAAAAGGAGCTCTAGAGAAATTATTATATTTTTCAGCATCTTCTGATTTGAAACTTGCAGCATTCTCAAATGCAGATTGGAGGACATGTCCTAATTTAATAAGATCCATATCAATATTTTGTATCTTTCTTGGTAAGTATTAAATATCCTAGAAATCTAAGAAACAGACCACAGTTTCCTTAGAGTGATGCATAAATGATGGAGTCTACCTTCTGAACCGGTGAATGAGACCTGCAAAACAGGATAGAAGCTAACCGGACGGTGGTTGTCCGATTAACTCTCCGATGCTAAAGTCAGTTTAGAGCTTTGAGCAGCGTTTTGAGTATATGAATGTAATTGTGTTTTCAGGCATACCTCATACTCCTTTTATAGTAGATGATTGCATACCTTGTAGAGCTGTAGTAGGTAAGTGAATCCTACTTTGTAGGGATTGACCCTGATTTGGCGTGATCTACCTTATTCAGACATGAGTCCTATTTAGGAACGTCTTCCTAAATAGTCTCGTCTTCCTAAGATAGATCTTATCTTCCTAAGTTGGAGATTGTGTCCAAATAAAAAAATACTTAGAGATATCATAGTATATCTGGCGATCTATCCGAATCCCAGGATCGACGCGCTTTGGGCGGATCCTATGGGATTCGGTTTTCATCTTGTTGAATAGTACATCGGCGAATCCTAAGGGATTCGGTCTTCATCTTCCTCATATATTCAGGTCTCTCATTAGGAGTCTGGTATCACCTGAGAATAGATCTCCTGTGACTCGGTTCCATTATAATTAGTGTAGGATTCGAAATCCATTATTAGCCCCCCCCGCAAGTGAGCTGAAGTATTTGGTATTCATGCCTTAGTAAATTTTGGCTCTTTTGGAGTCGAGTCTTTTATATTTTGGGCGAGTCGTTTCGTAATATGTCGAGTCATTTTACTTCTTTGGTAAGTTTTCCTTTATTTTCTTTATGGCCACGTGTCATTCATCGGCGAGTGGCAGTTTTTGGATGGAGAAGAAGTGTCTAGTTCGTGTGCCATTTGTCATTCATCCTGTTCAACCCTAAGGGTTTCATCTCTTCAGCTTCTTAATATTTTTCTTGGGGTATTTAAGTGTCAATTTATCATTTTCCTTTCTTTACTTTCACCTTCAAAGAATTACCCAGCAATTTCATAGCAATTTCTGCCATTCTTATTACTTCAGCCATTTTCCTCCTTTATCTTCAAGATTCCTCGTTTTCGGGTAGCTCCATATCTTTCTTTTGATCCAGCGTATTTGATTTCAAAGTACTTATATTCTTTCTTCGTCTGGTTTTCTGATTTTTGGTTTCTGGGTTTGCTTTTTTCCTCTTTGTTCTTCGTGTTCTTCGAGTTCTTCGAGTTCTTCTTATTCTTCTTTTGATCTTTTAATATTTAAATTTTGTCGTCATTCCTTGTTTCCCCCCATTTTAATTTTAAAATGTCAGAGATAGCAGATGGGATTCGGGGTGCCCGTGATGAATTGGAGCATACCCGAAGTTCCCTTTCTGTTCATCAAATAACAGAGTTTGCTGAAGAGTTTAATTTTCCCGAGTCGTATTTAATTATAAAACCTGGAAAGTCGTATCGGGGGAATCATAGTACAGATTTGCCTTCGAAAATTGTTGTTTTTCATGAACAATTAGTAGCGGGTCTTCGTTTTCCTCTTGAGTCTTTGATTGTGGAGGTTTGTCGTAATTTGAACATTCCTCTCGGTCAACTTCATCCGAATGCGATTCGCATTATTTGTTCTTTCATGGAGTCTTGTAGATCCTGCAGCCAAGAGCCTACTCTTGGTCTGTTTAATTATTTTTATATATTCTCTCGCCGAAAGGGTGAGGAATTTATCTTTGCTGGCGGTCGACCGAACCGATCGCTTTTTGTTCTTCCATCATCTTTAAAGGGTTGGACCCCTAAATTTTTCCTGGTCCAACATCCTTCCTTTTCTTCTTTTTCGTGAAGCTTTACGCAAAATTAAGTTTCGCTTACTGCTGTTCCCGATCTATCCGACGGCGAGAAAGATTTTCCCTTATCTCTTCTGTCGGATTGTCGAGTCGATAAACCCAAGCACAATGTTCTTTTAGAGCGATATTTAAGTGGTCGTGAAATAATTTTGTCGGATCTTTCTTTAGAAGGTAATTTTTTAACTTTTGCTATTTCCTGTTTTTTGTAGGATGTAAACTTCTATAGATCACCTGCATGATAACTTTAATGTCGATATGAGTGTAGATATGGGAAAAGTTACGAGTGGAGTCGTCCCCACCCCTGCTGCTATCTGGAACCCAAATCCGAGCTCAACGGATGTTGCACCTACTACTGCCGATCAGGTGCCTTCTATCAGTCCGGAGTCTGCTTCTCTTCCGACGAAGGATTTGGACTCTTCTCTGAAGGAGTTGCCTACAGTTGGCAAGAAACGATCTATTGAAGATGAAGCTGGTGCTTCTTCCAAGCATCCCAAGAAGAAGAAATCTTCTAAGGAGACTCTGATTGACGAAGCGCCTCGGTTTGCTGCGTGGGCGGATGCTCAGAATCCGCCTCGGCTCTCTAATGCTACTATTCTTCATGCTTGGATAGAGAATATTATGATTAAAGAGGACATAGAGTCCATAGATCGAGACCATGGTGATGGTCTTGCTGAGTTCGCCTGTCTTGGCGGTTTTTTGGTGAGTATTATTTCCTTTCCTTTGTTGTAATATTATTTTCTTCGCTTGCTTATTGCTTTCTCTTCTATTTCTTAGGTGGTTTAGTCCATTGTTGTTTTGGAACGTCGCCGTAGGGATGCAGTGAATCAGCTGAAGAAACTCCAGGAAGACTCCGAGTCCTGGCAATCGGAGAAACAGAAGATGGAGACCGAAGCTGGTGAGCTGGCAGGTCGGAACCAGTAGCTGCGCTCGTCCGTTGCTGCCAAAGAGCGGGAGATCTCTTCATTAGAGGCTCGGGTTCAGACTTTGTCCGAGGAGATCCAGTCTCTAAAGTCTTATTCGGATGCCCTTATCAAAGAAAGGGATGGTCTGAAGAAGGAGGAAGAGCGTCTTCGCCGGCGTCTAGGCGAGTCTGGGGGTTTTTACTCTCAAGTTATGACCCACTACCGATTGGCGATCGGGGCGAAGTTGCGGGAACAGAACCCTGGGATCGATCTTTCTGGAGTTAACCAACTGGACCCTGCCTCCCTAGTAAAAGAGGTGAAGGCGAAGCTGGACAAGCAGAAGTAGGATGATTTGCAGAAAGTTTAGCTCTTATCTTTTTGCCTATATATTTTTGTATCGGATCGAGGCAAATCCGTTGTAATTTTTTCTTGAATTAATATACACGATCTTTTTTCAGTAGTCATTCTTCTTTATTTATTTTCAGAGTTAATCTAAACTCATGCTTTTTTTTTATTGTTCATGCTTGTTTTTTATTGTTAGAGGTTAATTTAAACCTCCTGAACGTATAGTCGCGAGACCAACCAGGATTCAGTTGTATGTATTTTATTAGTAAGTCCGATCGGATCCTGCTTTATTTTATTTTTGACTCAAACGAGTTCTGATTATTTTAACTAAGACTCAAACGAATCCTGTTAAATCGCGTATGTTGGTTAGACTCAAACGAGTCTTGTAAAATTATATATGTTTCAATGTCGAACCGTCTTTATTTAATAATGGAAATTTGTACATGCCACGAGCTAGTCTATTGATAATATTTTCTTAAATGTTCTACATTCCAATATCTTGGGACCATAGATCTGGTCATTGTTTTTAGCCATTACGCGCCTTTACCAGTAGCTTCCTCTACTATGTAGGGACCTTCCTAATTTGCTTGCATTTTCTTTACCCTGGCGTTTCCTCTGCCAATTTTTGCATTTCGTAGGACCAGATCGCCAATTTGGAATTCTCGTGAGCTTACTCTCTTGTTGTGGTATCCTGCAGATTGTTTCTTGTAAGCTGCAGCTCGGATTATTGCTTCATTTCTTCATTCCTCTAGTAGGTCTAGACATAGCCTTATTCTTGATTCGTTCGTCTCCTCTTCTAGATAAATCACTCTGATGCTGGGTACGCCAATTTCCACGAGGATTACCGCTTTAGTGCCGTAGGCGAGCCTGAAGGGTGTCTCGCCTGTTCCTTTCCTTGGGGTTGTTTTGTATGCCCACAGAACGCTGTAAAGCTCGTCGACCCAGTTTTCTTTGTACTGAGCTAAGCTCTTTTTTATTCCTTGTACCATAGTTCGATTAGTTACTTCAGTCATTCCATTTGTTTGGGGGTGCGCCACTGATGTGAACTTTAAGTTTATCATTAAACCTTCACAGAATTTCTTGAATCGCTTGCAGTCGAATTGTTTTCCATTGTCCGCTACTATTGTGTGAGGTATGCCGAACCGACATATCACTTCGTTCTTGAAGAATTCTTCTACTCTAGCTGCAGTTATGGATGCGACTGGCGTTACCTCCACTCATTTGGTGAAGTGTTCAACCGCGACGATCAGGAATTTCATCTGATTTTTTCCTGTTTCGAGTGGTCCTACTATGTCGATTCCCCATGTGGCGAATGGCCAGGGGATTTCTAGCGATCCCTGGGGTACTGCTGGCCTACGGCTGACATTGTCATGTCTTTGGCATTTGTCGCATTTCTTCACTAGCACTTTTGCGTCTTCTTTGATGGTTGGCCAGTAGTAGTCTTGAAGCATTGTTTTTCTTGCAATGGTGACCGCTCCTTCGTGTGCCCCGCATATTCCCTCGTGGACTTCTTTCAGGATTGAGCCTCCCGTTTCGGGCAAGACAAATCTTGACCAAGGATGAGTTAAGGAGGTTTAGTAAAGAACTCCGTTATGATATGAATAATTGGCGGATTTTTGGATGATTCGGATGGCTTCGACATTGTCGGTTAGTAGTTCTCCTTAGTCCAAGTATTTTATCCGCAGGGTCATCCAGGAGTCAGCTTCATTAATCGCCATGATTTCTTCTTCCTTGGTGCTTGGTGACTCGAGGGTTTCCTTTAGCTGCATCCTCATGAATAGGTCCCCTAGTTCGGACGCTGATTTGGCGATGGCGTCAGCGTCAGTCTTTTTTTCTCTCTTGGGATTTGGATGATCTCCCACTATCCTCCTTGTGCTTCAAGTTGTCGAAGTAGTTTTATGACTTTTTCTAGATATTCGATTATTCCAGTTTCTTTGGCTTGATATTCTCCTTTAACTTGATTTACTACCAGCTGAGAGTCGCTGTAGATTTTCAAAATCTCTGTTCTTATCTCCAATGCTAGACCAAGGCCAGTAATTAAGGCTTCGTATTCGGCAACGTTGTTGCTGGCAGTGAATCAAATGTTCACTCCGTATTCGATTTTAACTTTCCCGGGTCCTTTCATAATGGCTCCCGCTCCGGCTCCTTTCTCGTTCGAAGCTCCATCTACATGGATTTCCCATATTAACTCTGGTCTAGGCTGTTCAGACTCGCTAGGAGTTATTTTTGCTACGAAAACCGTCAGGGCTTGCGCTTTAAGAGTTGGGCGGGGTTCGTATCTGATATCATGTTCGCTGAGTTGGATGGACCAATGGACAAGTCTTCCGGAGGTTTCGGGTCTTTGGATCGCCTTTCGCAATGGTTGATTCATTCTAACTATCACATTGTGCCTCTGGAAGTAGTATTTTAACTTTTTGGCTGTGGTCACTACTGCGAGTGCCATCTTCTCGATCTCGGGGTATCTCGTCTCCGCACCTTTTAATGCTCATCTGACGTAGTAAATTGGATTTAGCTCGCCGTCTTCTTCCCTCACCAGTACCGTTCCAATGGTTTCTTTCCTAGTGCAGATGTATAAGTAGAGTGTTTCCCCCCTCAGCGGTCTATTGAGTAATGGAGGGGTGACCAGGAATCTTTTCAGTTCTTCAAATGCTTCCTCGCAGTCTTTGTTCCATTCGAATTTTTTTTTCCTTTAAGGGCTTTGAAGAATGGCAAACATCTTTTTGTTGAGCAGGACACAAATCTACCGAGTGCTGTGATTCGCCCATTGAGTTTTTGAACCTCGTTTATGTTTGAAGATGCCTTCATGTCCATAATTTCTTTGATCTTTTCTGGATTCGCCTCTATTCCTCTCTGGGATATCATGAATCCCATGAACTTTCCTCCTTGTACTCCAAACGTGCATTTATTTGGGTTCAGTTTCATCCCAAATTTGTTTAGTATTTTGAATGTCTCCTCCAGGTCTTTAGCGTGAGTTTCTTCGTTCTCGCTTTTGATAATTAAGTCATCCACGTATACTTGGACTCGCTTTCCTATTTCGTCTTTGAACATGAAGTTCATGAGCCTTTGATATATTGCTCCAGCGTTTTTCAATCCGAAGGGCATCGTCGTGTAGCAACAGGTCCCCCCCTCGGTGATGAATGATGTTTTCTCCTGATCTTGCTCTTTCATTTGGATCTGGTGATAGCCTTGGGCTGCATCTGCTAGGCTATTCATTGTGTGTCCGGCGGTAGAGTCCACGAGCTGGTCGATATCATGCAGTGGGTAACTATCTTTGGGGCACGCCTTGTTTAAATCGGTGTAGTCCACACACATTCTGTTTTTTCCGTCAGCTTTCTTCACGATCACGACATTTGCTACCCATTCGGGGTAATGGACTTCTCTGATGAATCCGTCTTTTTCAAGTTTTTCTACTTCTTCCGCTATTATTTTTTGTTTTTCTTCGGAAAACTTTCTCTTCTTCTATCTGACCGGGTTCGCCATTTCTGCTACATTTAAGTCATGAGTAATGACTTGAGGGTCTATTTCGACGATCTCCGAGGCCTCGGCGGCGAACGTTCTGATGTTGTTTTTCAATATCGCCGTGATGTCTTCTTCCACTTTTGGGTTCAAGTTTGCTCCCAGATTTACTTTTTTCTCCACGCTGAGCTTTAATTTCTTCGTTTCGCCTTCAGGTGTAGTTTCTTTTTCTTCAATATCGTGGTTGAGAATTTCTTCAATTGGCATTTCTTCCCACGACTCTTCTATCGATTTATCATAGCATTCCTTTGCTGCGGTTCGGTTTGAATGTACCGTGATGATTCCTTGCTTTGTTGGTATCTTCATAGTTACTGCTTTTACACTAGTCACGGCCGGCGAGTCGTGGAGGAAAGGTCTTCCCAGTATCACGTTATACGGCAGATCGATTTCCACGACGCTAAACCGTGTTGGCAATTCCTCGCTTTTCCTTGTTCTTCCCAGCTTTACGTCGAGTGTAATAGTTCCGTTAGGTTTAATGGGGGAGCCCCCAAATCCCATTAAGGGCGTAGCATTCCTTTTTAATTCTGCAAGATCCCTTCCTAGGCTCTCATAAGCCTTTCTTGTTAATAAATTTATTGCGCTTCCTTCATCAACTAAGATTCTTTCTACATTCCAATGTTCGATGATCATGGCCACTACTAGGGCCTCGTTATGTTCTTCTGCTATTCTCCCGATGTCCTCCCCGTCGAAAGTCACCGGCGGTGGGATGGAGGATTCTGTTGATTTTCTTTTTCTTCCCTGCGATATGTTCCTTGTATTGTCTTTCAGGTGCATTCTTTCACAAGTCATCTTCTTCAATGAAATTTGTTTGAGTTCAGAAAAGCTCCTTCGAGTTTGAAGTTGAGTTAAGCTTTTCCCACATACGGCGTCAATTGATGGAGTCTGCCTTCTGAACCGGGGAATGAGACCTGCAAAACAGGATAGAAGCTAACCGGACTGTGGTTGTCCGATTAACTCTCCGATGCTAAAGTCAGTTTAGAGTTTTGAGCAGCGTTTTGAGTATATGAATGTAATTGTGTTTTCAGGCATACCTCATACTCCTTTTATAGTAGATGATTGCATACCTTGTAAAGTTGTAGTAGGTAAGTGAATCCTACTTTGTAGGGATTGACCCTGATTTGGCGTGATCTACCTTATTCAGACATGAGTCCTATTTAGGAACGTCTTCCTAAATAGTCTCGTCTTCCTAAGATAGAGCGTATCTTCCTAAGTTGGAGACTGTGTCCAAATAGATACTTCGAGATATCATAATAGATCTGGCGATCTATCCGGATCCCAGGATCGATGCGCTTTGGGCGGATCCTAAGAGATTCGGTCTTCATCTTATTGAATGGTACATCGGCGAATCCTATGGATTCAGCCGTCTTCCTCATATATGCAGGTCTCTCATTAGGAGTTTGGTATCACCTGAGAATGGATCTCCTGTGACTCGGTTTCATCATAATTAGTGTAGGATTCGGTATCCATCAATAAAGATCCAAGCATACACAGAGCCATTTATTTGATAATTGCTAATTACTTGTGTTTCTTATTTATATATCTCATTCTGCTTTGAATAAAAAAATATTTTATTTTATTTTCTAATTTCTTTAAACTCTGTTTTTTTAAAGTGATATTTATAATTATAAATATTTTAATGTCATATATAAATTTCAAATTTTTATTTTTTATTTGAAAAAGAAGCTTAAAATTTGTGCATCTAAATTCACAGTTTGATTTATTTAAAAATCTAACGAATTGGTACTTCAATTTTGATTTTGTTAACTATAAGGCCCTTCTGTTGGTTCCAATAATAGTTTAAAATTTACTTTCAGACGATTTAGTATCTCAGTTTCAATTATATAAACGATTTGGTATTTTTGTTTCAATTATAAAAACGATTTGGTAACTCATTTTCAAAAGATTTGGTATCTCACGTTTTATTATGTTAACGATCTAGTATCTTTATTTAACAGAAAGGTCTTATAGATACAAAATCAAAACTAAGATAACAAATCTTTTGATTTTCAAATAAGGGGTACCAAACTGTGAATTATAATAAACGTGATGGGCCTAAGAGTAATTTGCTCTAAAATTAACATTTTTAAAAATGTAAGATACAGTTGAAAAAAATCGAAAAGGTGAAGTAATTTTGAATGATTAAATTTATAATTTAAGCATAACTTAAATTACATTTGACAAGAATAGGTAACTGATTATTTATTGAAAGAAATAAATATTGTTTATTCCTCTATTCCTATTGAGATATAATATCTGAATTGTTGTGCAAGTTTTGCAGAATCCATACATACAACAACTTGAACACAAGAGAGATACAAGTGAGATGTGGAAGGCCAGCAAGAAGCTGATTTTTTCTTTTTTGTACCAAAAAGAAATTGAAGATCAATTTTGTGAGCAGTCAAGTATAGGAACAACATTTGAACCGAGCCAAGAAAGAGTCGGAAAACCAAGAAAAACAACGACCGCCGTAATGAGAAGTGGAGCGCAAACAATTCTAAAAAATACTCAGCCAATCATAAGTACATCTACGGCACAAAGTTTTAAAGCACAAGCAACAGAAAAACAATCTTTTTTCAGAAAAAATTGCTTTTGTGTCTGAATAACTGCAGATTCAATTATCCATGTCGGTGATGATTTGGCATAATGGTTTGTAAAAGTTTGCCTCTCGTCTTTTTATTTTGTACTTGGAATTGTATGAAAGTTTTATTTTGGATTAAGGAGAGTGTTAACTGTCCTCACATTGATAGAATTTTATGTAGAATATGTTTTGATTTGTTTCCTTACAGCGATGCATAAAGATGCAAACATACAAATCGCATTTTTCAACAATTGCTGTTTCCGTTCGTGAAGGAGCAGATTTGCTCCTTCTCTGATGAGATACTAGAGGCGGTTTCCATTGGATGTCGGAGTCAGCGGCGGTTTTCGATGGGTGTGCGACAGCGGGTTAATTAAATTTAATTAGTATTAAATTAGGCATAATTAAGTAGGGGGGTCATTTTCCACTTTCTTTGGATGTTTTTTACCGATTTTATAAAGATGTGAGTTTGTTTGATCCACTTTCACGACTACTTACCATTTTGATCTTTCATGCAAATTACGGAGGCAAATTGATCCTCTAGTGTTTGTTATTTTGTCTTCTTTTTTTTTTCTTCTTCTCCTGTGTTTTTTTTCTTCTTCAATTTTCTTTTTTTTTCTTTATTTCTTTTTTTCTTCTCCATTTTTCTTTTTTCGTCGTTCCTTCATCGCTTCGCCGCCGTTTCTTCATTACTCCACCGTCGCTGCATTTTTCATTCATATTTTTTTTAATTCATGGTGATTATTGCGATTTTTTAACATTCAGATATAAATAAATTACTCTTGATTTTTTTTTCAATTTTAGATCTAAAAATCTGCTTGAAAAAACGATATTATGATGAAAAAACGATTTTCTGCACAAAAAACGATTTTCTCCAAAAAAAACAGCATCTGATTATCATATGATTATCATAACACTGCAGAAAAAAAGATTTTTTATAAAAAAAAACAGTCTCTGATTATCATATGAGTATCACTGTATTATCATGTTATTATCATAACACTGCATTAAGAAAGATTTTCTAAAAAAAAATTGATTATCATGTTGTTTTCGCTGTATTATCATCTTGCTATCACAATATAATCATATGATACCGAGATGATTATGTATTATTGTACCTAAATGATAATGTTATGACAACGACATAATAATAAAATTATGATAACAGTATGATAATATGATACCTATATGAAAAAAATTACATAAAAATTATGATAACGAGATGATAATGTGAAGAAAATAGTATGATAATGAAGTATAATAAGGTCATATTATCATACTATTATCTTCACCTTATGATTTTATTATCATAATTTTTGTAATTGTATTATCATACTATTATTTTCACATTATCATCTCGTTGTCATAATTTTTTGTAATTATTTTTTTCATACATGTATCATATTATCATACTATTATCTTTACATTATCATCTCATTATCATAATTTTTCTGTAATTTTTTGACATATAGGTATCATATTATCATACTATTATCATAATTTTATTATTTTATTATCATATGGTTATCATACCGGTGTCATGAATCTTTTTGTTATTCTATTGTCACGTACGTTATCATCTAGTTATCATAACCTTATCATGACTCATTATCATCTAATTATCATACTCAAGTGTTATGATAACGACATGATAATCAAACACTATTTTATCATACATTATCATAGATGTTATCATATATGTACCATAAATATTATCATCTCGTTATCATATGATAAAACATTATTATATGACACTATTTCTGTAATTTTTCCCTTGTAAGTATCATATGATAATGTTATGATAACGATATATGATAATATTATAATAACGATATAATAATCAAACATTATTTGCTGCTTTTTTCTGTAATGTTATGATAATTACATGATAATATAGTGATACTCATATGATAATGAAAGGATGTTTTTCTATATAAAAATTATATTTTTCTGCAATGCTATGATAATGTGATGATAATGCAGTGATACTCATATGATAATCAGATGCTGTTTTGTTTGCAGAAAATCGTTTTTTGTGTAGAAAATTATTTTTTTATCATAAAATCGTTTTTCATGCAAATTTTTAGATCTAAAATTGAAAAAGTCAAAGAATAATTTATTTAGATCTGAAAGTTAACATAAATCGTATTAATCACCACGAATTAAGAAAAAAAAAATTCTAAAATCAAATATGAAACGAACAGAGAGAGACAGTAGAATGATGGCGGAGCGGCGACGGACTGATGGCGGAGCGGCGAAGAAGAAGAGAACAAAAATGGAAAAGAAAAGAAGCAGAAGAAAAGAAGAAGGAGAAGAAAAAAATGGCGGAAAAAACAAAAGAAGAAGAAGAAGAAGAAGAAGAAGAAGAAGAAGAAAGAAGAAAGAAAAAAGTGACAGTTATCACTTAGAGTAAAAAAAATGGTTAGAGTAAAATAATAATACAAGTTAAGCATAATTATAATATAAACATTTGTTAGAGTAAAAAAAAAACAATAAAAAGATGAGATATTTTCTTTATCTTTTCCTTGTTGAGGTAGGAAATTAAATTATTTTTAAAAATGGAGTATTTATCCTAATTTTCTCTTAAATTTACTCTTAAGAAATAATTCGTAACAGAATGAATCCAACTTTTAGAGTTATAAGGTTAATAGTATGAAAAAACCTTCACCTTTTAGTCATTTTCCTATTGCACTCTAATGTTGTAAAATCAGCAATTACACCCAAATCTGCAACTTTCATTTTCAATTGCACCCTCAATAGAGGTGTAAACGAACCGAGCTGTTCGCAAGCAGCTCGGTGTTCGACTCCATAGGAGCTCGGTTCATGTTCGTTTGTATTATAAACGAACCGAGCTTGAACTTGATTTTATGTTCGTTAATATAAACGAGACACACATGAACATAGTGGTGTTCGGCTCGTTTACGTTCACGAACAGCTCGAATAAGAGTTCGTGAACAAGTTCGTGAACAAGTTTGTGAACGAGCTCGTATATAGTTCACGAACAAGTTTGTTTATAAACTCGATTAGGTGTCCGCAAACCGAATCATAATTAAATTAATTTATCTTGAATCAGAGAATTTGAGAAAAGAATTTTTATTATTGATTGAATCAAATGTAAATGAATTACAGAATGAGCTTTATACTACAGCTCACTAAAGAGAACAACAAATAACTGCCTCACACACTCTAAGCGTGTTGACTGCCAGCTAAGCTAGAACTAACTAATTTGCCACATCAGCATAACAAACTAACTAACAACTAACATATATAAATACGTCAGTAAACATCCCCCCCCCCCTCAAGGTGGATCTTGGTGAGCAAAAAGATTCAACTTGGACAACAGGAACTGATGCACTGATGCTCCAAGAGACTTAGTAAAAATATCTTCCAACTGAAGTCTGGAGGAAACAAATGTAGGAAGAATAAAACCCTTCTTGAAATGCTCACGAACTAACTGGCAATCAATGTCTAGATGCTTTGTTCTTTCATGGAAAACTGGATTTGCAGAAATATGAAGAGCTGCTTTATTGTCACAGTAAAGCATGATAGGAGAAGGAACTTGAATATGCAAATTTTTAAGTAACTAACTGAGCCAGAGAAGTTCACATGTGGTAGAGGCCATGGAACGATACTCAGCTTCAGCAGAAGATCTAGAAACTGTAACCCGTTTCTAGCTCTTCCATGATAAAAGAGAATTACCCAAAAAAATGCAGAAACCAGTGATTGACTTCCTTGAATCAATACAGGAAGCTGAATCAGAATCATTGTATACTAGAAGCTTGAGATCAGTGGTAGTAGGATAGAATAGACCTAAGTTGGGACGACCTTTTAAATACTTGAGAGCATGTAAAACAGATTGCCAATGAGATTCTCGAGGAGCACTTAGAAATTGGCTGAGCACATTAACTGAGAAACTCACATCAGGTCTAGTGATATTCAAATATAATAGCCTTCCAATTAACCTTCTGTACTTGTTAGGATCAGTGAGCAATGGACCATCAAAAGCAGAAAGCTTGACATGAGTAGGTAGGGGAAAAAGAATTGGCTTAGCACTAGTTAATCCTGAATCAGCTAAGATATTTAACACATATCTTTGTTGATTCAAGGCAATACCCTGAGATGTCCTATGGACTTCAATTCCCAGAAAATAAGTCAAAGGATCTAAATCCTTGATTGTAAATTCCTTATCAAGAAACTACTTAACAACATTGAGTTCTTGAAGATCATCTCCTGTAAGCAAAACATCATCAACATAGACAACCAGAGCCAAAAAATGACCTCCCTGGTGTCTTGTGAATAAGCAATTGTCATGCATAGATTGAGTGAAACCAATATGAAGTAATGACTCAGTAAATCTGATGTTCCATTACCTAGAGACCTGTTTCAGTCCATATATGGATTTTATCAATTTACACACTTCATTAGACTTGGCTTTTGTATACCCCTGTGGAGGTAACATGTACACCTCTTCTTCTAATGTACCATGTAAAAAGCATTGTTAACATCTAATTGTTTTAGGAACCAACCCTTGGATGCATCTAAAGCAATTAAAAGTCTGACAGTAACTAGTTTAGCTATAGGAGATAACCTTTCTTTGTAATCTAAACCTTCTATTTGGTTATAACCTTTTGCTACTAATCGAGCCTTTAATCTGTCAACAGTCCCATCAGCTCTATGTTTCACTCTATATACCCTTTTTGAACCAATAGCAATTTTATCAATAGGTAAAGTAGTTAAAATCCAAGTGTCATTTTTGTCTAAAGCATCCAATTCTAATTGCATAGCATTTATCCATCTAGTGTCTTTTTGAGTTGATTATATGAAAAAGATTCCTTAACAGTACGAGAGCATTTAGAGTCATGCAAAGGGGGCTTAGAATTGGACAGTAAAGTGTATTGAGGTAAAGAATAAGGTTGACCAGAAATTGGCTTGACAGACTGAGCTGCATTTATGTGATAGTCTTTGAACCAAACTGGTTCTGTAATTTGTCTAGTTGATCTTCTAAGAATTGGAACAAAACTAGTTGTAGTAGGAATTGGAATGCAAGAAATAGCAGGAGACATAGATGTAGAAGGAGATTGATGAGGTAAGATTGTAACATCGGTAAAGGGAGAATGTGAAGTTTCAATTTCAGAGGTAGATACTGCAGGAAGTACTGATGTTTCAGAAAATTGATGAATTGCAGAAAAAGGAAATTTATCCTCAAAGAAAGTGACATCTCTACTGACAAAGTATTTGTCAGTCATTAGATTCAGCAATCTGTATGCCTTTTGAGTAGAACAATACCCTAAAAACACAGATTTAATGCCTCTAGCATCAAACTTATCTTTAGAAGGTAGAAAATTCAAAGCACAACTTAGACACCCAAAGACTAAGATTTGAATAGTCTGAAGGTATAGAATAGAATTGTTCATATGGAGTTTTCCAATTTAAAATTTTCATAGGCATTCTATTGATCAAATAAGTTGCTGCTAATAGACAATCACCCCAAAAATGTTTAGGTAAATGTGCTTGAAGTCTCAAAGCCCTGGCTACTTCAAGTAGATGTCTGTGTTTTCTTTCTACCACACCATTCTGCTGTGGTGTATAGGGACAAGTTTTATGATGTATGATTCCTTTATCTTCTAGATAAGAGAATAAAGTGGTATTGAGGATTCTAGACCATTGTCTGTTCTTATTACTTTAATTTGGATCTGATGTTGGTTGGAAACCATTTTTAGATAATTGATAAGAGTTTGGGTACATTCAAGTTTTTGTTTGAGCAGAAAAGTCCATCTGATTTCTAGAGTGTTCATACTCCTCATTCAGTCCCATGATGAATTGAATCAACTTGTCCTGAGAATTATAATCTGCTATTGCTTTCCCTAAGCCACAAGTTAAATTCTTCATAACTCCACAAGTACAAGTAGGCATTACAGTCATACATCCAAGTTCATCCCATAAACTTTTCAATTTTGTGAAATAGATTGAGATTTCATCCGTTCCTTGAGTCATCAGTGCTTTATCTTTTTTTAACTGATAAAGCATTGGTCCATTACTCTGACTAAATCTTTGTTTCAAATCATTCCATAAATATTTGGCAGATGGTGCACATAAAAAAGCAGCAGACAATTCACGATACATTGAATTGAGTAACCAAGAAATCACCATACAATCTACCTTTATCCATTGTTCATAACAGTCATATTCTTCATCATGCATTACACATTTTCCATTTATAAACCTTAGTTTTGTCTTTGCTCCTAACGCAATTTTCATAGCTTTACTCCAGCTAAAATAATTGTTGATCGTTAAAGGAGTACTCACCAGAGTCAGATTCAAATGATTTGATGATTGCATCAAGAGTGGATCTCCATTATAGAGATTTGAGTTTGTCATTGCGCTTCGATTTCCTCCATTGCTGTTGTTACTGCTATTTTCAGTATTCTCCATGTTCAATCAAAGAAATTCTTCTTATATCCTCTCTAACCGTCTTCTTCAAGCTTGAAACCCTAGGATCTTGATTTTCCTAGAGCTCTGATACCATCTTGAATCAGAGAATTTGAGAAAAGAATTTTTATTATTTATTGAATCAAATGTAAATGAATTACAAAATGAGCTTTATACTACAGCTCACTAAAGAGAACAACAAATAACTGCCTCACACACTCTAAGCGTGTTGATTGCCAGCTAAGCTAGAACTAACTAATTTGCCACATTAGCATAACAAACTAACTAACAACTAACATATATAAATACGCCAGTTAACAATTTATATAATTATGTTTTTTATTTATTCAGCTCATATTCATGAACAAGCTCGATTAGATTTATTTTAATTTTTTCAACTCATATTCATGTTTGTTTGTTTAACAACTCGTGTTCGTTCGTTTATCCAACAAACGAGCGGGCTCGCAAACAAGCTCGTTTAATACTTATCGAGCTCGTTCGCGAGCTTGTTCGCGAGCTCGTTCGCGAACTTGTTCATTTAACGGCTAAACGAACAAACAGGAGTTGAACACCAACCGAACATGATTATTACAAATTCTAAACGAATCGAACATAAACACTTCGTTCAAAGTTTGACTGAACATGAACCGAACATGAACACCTTGTCCGCTAAACGAGTTGAACATGAACACTACAAAGCTCGGCTCGGCTCGATTCACTTATACCCTAACCATCAAGTATTAAATTGATCTCTTTTTACTTGAAAAAAGTTCAAATCAGTATTTTATATTTTAACATATATTCTAAATAGAGTTTAATGTTATATTTAAAACAAAAAACTCATCTTCCTAAAAACATTTAAAACCCAATAATAATTTTTTATTTAATATAAATAAATACTATTATATTATAACTATTTTTTATTTTAATTATAACATTGAGAACTACTTAAAAGTATATGTTAAAACATGAAATATTGAAAAAAATGTCAATTTGATGTTTGGCGGTGCAATTGAAATTAAAAAATGGAAATTTATATTTGAAGATGCAGTTGAAAATAAAAAATGTGAACATGGATAAAATTAGGTTGCAAATAAAAAGTGATTAAAAAGTGGAGGTTTTTTCATACCCTTAGCTAGGTTATAATAACTCCAAAGTTTTGAGGTTGAATGCCTTAATAAGATTATCATTGCCCCCATTTTTAAACTAGTGTCGTTTTACGTGTTTAACACGTGGCTCGTAGTGTGATTCGTCAAATTATCAAATAAAATTTAAAATAATATTTAGTTTAAAATAGTTTATCTTATTAAAAACTTTAGGTGACTATTTTAATTGTTTTAAAAAAATTAATTGGTACTCAAATTTTAAAATTATAGATAATTTTAATAGAAAATATAAAATAAAAATTAAAATAGTAGTTCATTAAAATAGTTTATCTTATTTAGAATTCTATACAATTAAAAAATAATTAAAATAATAATCATTAAATAGTCAAAGTAGTCTATTTTAATTAGTACTCTATACAATTATCTCAACATAGAGTAGTTTATTTTGTTTAGTACTCTAATAGATCTTATAACATAGTAGTTTATTTTAGTTAGTACTCTAATTTTAATGATTATCTTAATAATTTTTAATTAATAGTTCCTCCCCCCCCCCCACCCTCTCTCCCGTGCTTTTATATATAATATAGATAGATTATAGAAATAACCTCAATGTTTAGAGGTTATAATGATTCGAACTCTATTGAATTTTTCATAAAAAAAATAAATTTTAACTTTTCAAAATATTTCAAAAATGACACTCTATCAGTTCCTATGTCATATAAGGTCAAAAAATATATATTTTCTTCCTAACGTTATAATTAAAGGTCAAATTGATTAAAATTTATATTTTTGCAGTTCAGTCCATAATTTTAATAAAACTAGAAAAGAGAAAAAATATTATTATAATTTAATATTCTAAATTGGAAAAATAGTTTTATAAAATGAGAATTATTATTTATAATTAATTATTATGCTTAGTAAAATAAAATAAAACTAATATTTATACAATTATTGGAAATGCTAAACTATTATACTTGTTACTTATTCAAATAACATATTTATACATAGTTCTATATATTCTAGACTATTATTTTCTCTTTTATATATTTTATTTTATGATAATATTATATAATAATTATTTTTTGACAACATAATTAATAACATATAATGAAATATGTTCATTCACAACGGTGAAATTAATTTTTAGTTATTAATTTAATAAACCATTATATTAGGGGCATTCAACATACAAGAAAAATGAATTTGAAAATATTTATTGATTATGTATAACTCCAAATAAATTAAAATTTTAAAATAACTTTAAATTAATAATAAAACCAATTAATAAAATAACTAAAATGTAAATTAATGAATGAGGATTACTTTCTTAAATTTTAAATTCAAATTTTAACTTTTTTATCATATACTCCATCCTTTCCAAATTGATAGAGACTGTATAAATTTTATCTCAAATTATAAATGTTCAATTATTATTTAGATAATTAAATATTATGTATCCTTATTGTTATTATAGAACGCAATGAAATTAAAACAAAAATAACTTATAAGTATAAAGTTACTACTTTAATAAATAAGGATAATTGTGAAATAAATGAATTCATTTACCTAGATAAACTAAATTTATTAATAGTTGTTTTTGTGTAAAATTACATATTAATATTGGTCAGAAAGAGTTGTGAGTTTTTTTAAAAAGAAATCAGTAAAATCAATAATCTTATTCAAATAAATTTAATTTTTAAGTAGCAAATATAATAATTATACATTTTAAACTTTTTAATATTCTTTTAACTTTTAGAATTTTATTATGAAAAAGAATAAATATTAGAATTTAAAAAGAATAACTATATTCTTTCTATTTTAGAAGAAAACGTGTTGAGAATAATTTAATTTTTTTTATTTATTAAAATTACGAACTAAATTATTAAAGTAATTCAATTTTAATCAATCTTGCCTTTTATTATAATTTTGGGGAGAAAATGTAATATTTATCTGACCTTGTGTACCATAAAGGCTGACAGAATGTCATTTTCGAAGCATTTCAAATCTTAGAGTTATCTTTTAGATAAAAAAATCAATAGGGTTTGATATGTTATAATTTCTTAAACATTGGGGCTATTTTTGTAATTATTCCTGTCTTTTTACTCTCTTTGTATCAATTGTTGCTTTGGAAATAACATCGCTCTAACTTTTTTTCTAAATATTTCAAAATTAATTAAAAACTTCTATTATAAAAGATGATAATTAACAAAGATAAAAATATAAATAAACTTTAAATAAGAAGGCCTAATTACTTAAAAACCACTCACTTTGTAATTTTTTTTCATTTATACCACGACTTAGGAAAATTTTCAATTGTACCCTATTTTCGATTTTTATGTTTCGTTTGTACCCTAAGAGTAATTTTTTGATAATTTAATTAATTTAAAAATGAAAATATTAAAAATAAGATATATAAATGATTAACATTAATATTTTATTAGAATGTAGGTTAAAATGAAGGACTAATTTAAACTTTTTTTTAAAAGAAAATAGGTCAATTCAACTCATTAGGTAGAGATGAAACATAAAAATCAAAAATAGAGTACAATTGAAAATTTTTCTAGGTCATGGTATAAACGAAAAAAAGTTACAAAATGGGTAGTTTTTAAATAATTAAACCAAATAAGAATTATCAATTAGAGTGCCATGTCTCAAAAGAAAAGTTTTGTAACATGGAATAGGACAAAAGTATTACTAAAGATAATTCTGAAGTTGAAGTATGAGTAATATAATTAAAATAATCACTCAAAAATCTTTTATCTTTAGACCTTTTTTAATTTCACCCCGATATTAAAAAATTATCAATTTTATCCACTTTTAAATTTTTTATTGGCTTAATACATCTGCGTGTCTTTGCACTTTTCTGTTTTTGCATATAAGATCTCTACACTAAAGTACCCCATTATTAAATCCCTACACTTTAACTTCTATCATCCCAAGGTCCCTCTGTTAAAGTTCTATTAGCGCGTGCAGTACACGTGCCGTTAATGAGACTAGTATTCAGTTTTGTAGTTTGATATATACAAATAAGGTCCCTGCACTTTTAATTTATACAAATAAGGTCCCTACACTTTAATTTTATATAAATAAAGTCCTTATAATTGTTTTCATATAAAAATTTATTTTAATATATATATTTTAAAAAATATATAATTTTAATTAATAATATAAGATGTTAATGCAATTTAATTAACTTTTTATAATGTTTAAATTAACAATAAAAATATTTTTTAAATTAATAAAAATATTATTATTTTCTTATTTTTTTATTAGAAATGGAAGCAGTCAGTTTTGTCTTGTAAGTTTATATAACATACTCAAATTCGAAATTGACATATATGAGGATCGATGTCTGTTTACTTTTTTTCAGAATACGTCAGTTTACTTCTATAAGTGCGATGTTGTTATTTATTATTTTAAAAAAATCATTGGTATAAAATATCATTTTAATAATTTAATAAAAAATATTAAATTAGTTTTATTTATGTTAGTTAATATTTACTTTTAAAATTAAAAAATCTAGCTCACTTTTATTTTTTAATATAATTAAAAATTAATTAATTTTATTTTTATTTAAAGCTAAGTAATTTATAATTTAAAGATTAATAAAATTATATTAACGATCATTTTATCAAAATAAATATGATTTAAGTATTAGAATACATTTCGTGAATGAGTCCCTTACTCAAGAAATATTCAAAGTTAGTTTAAAAAAAAATTAAAGGTGCCATAAAAAATTATTAAGAAATTAGAAATTCATTCAGACTTCCGCTTGATATGTCTCCTTTAAAAATATAAGTAGACAGCTCGAACTTATAAGCTTATATAACATACTCAACTTTCAAATTGACATATATCAAGTTCAACGTCCGTTTACACCTCTAAGTGCGATGTTATCATATTATTTAAAAAATAAAATTTATCGGTATAGAATATTATTTTAATTATTTAATAAAAAAATATTAAAATTCGTTTTATTTCTCTAAGTTAATGTTTATTTGTTAAAATAAAAATTAAATTCACTTTTATTTTCAACGTAATAAAATAAATAAATAAATTATATTTTTTTATTTATAGATGAATAATAATACATTAAACATTCAGTAAGAACGAATAAAATTTTCAATAAAATAATAGCTAAAACATATAATTTTTGATATTATTATTATTTAAATATGTTAAATTCATACCCTTTAAAAAATATTAGTTTTAATATTTTATACTTAAATTTAGTTTTATTAAACTAAAAATTAATGCAGTGCAGGGACGTAACATTAAAAAATTAAAAGTGCAGGGATCTAAAATTAAGAAAACTGAAAGTGCGTTAACGGCGTTAACACTCGCCTTAACAGAGGGATCTTGGGATGATGAAAGTTAAAGTGTAGGGATTTAATAATGGGGTACTTTAGTGCAGGGACCTTATATGCAAAAACAGAAAAGTGCAGGGACACACAGATGTATTAAGCCTTTTTTATTTTCAATTGTACCAAATTTTTAAATTACTGTTATTTGTTTTAATTGAATGATGAAATCTTTCAATTAACTAAGTTTAAAGATGAAATTAAATTCTTTTTTATTCAAAAAAATATAAATACATCCTTTATTTTTAAAAATTAACTAAAACCATAATCAAATTAACACTAATTTAAATTTTTAATTAATTTAATTAAATTTAAATAAATATTTAAAACATACCATTAATATATGCTAGACATGGAGAATGTCTTTAAATTTTTTCAAATAAAAAAGACGTTAATTTAATATTTTAGGGTACAATTGAAACACAAAATGCAAAATAGAGTAAAATTGACAAGTTTTTAACGTTAGGGTAGGATTGAAAAGGGACTAAAAAGTCGGGGGGTTTTAAGGCATTACGCCTATAATTAAAGTATAAATTAAAGGTTTAATCAGTTAAAAGTATTCAATATTTTTTATTTTTTGTTTATGGTTAAAATTGTTATATTTAATTTTTTTTAATTATAGTCATTTGTTTAAATTGAAGTGGACAAATATGTAAATATTCTTTTCATGTTTGGAATTTTTTATATATGAACAGATAAAGTAGGATGAACAATATAATTGAACTTTTTCTACTCTAATTATAACCATAATTAAAACTGAATATTAAAAAATTGTTTAAATTAAAGATTTTGAAAGTTTGAATTATAAACGAAAAAAGTTAAAAAGATGAGATG
The DNA here is from genome assembly GCF_937616625.2 of Mercurialis annua. Classification (NCBI taxonomy): domain Eukaryota; kingdom Viridiplantae; phylum Streptophyta; class Magnoliopsida; order Malpighiales; family Euphorbiaceae; genus Mercurialis; species Mercurialis annua. The sequence goes on along the minus strand of NC_065570.1, from coordinate 45,789,506 downwards.
TTTTTGGTTTATTAAGCCTAAATTAAAATATATAACTGACAAGAATAAATAATTGATTGTTTATTGAAAATAAAAATAGAGATGGTGGATTCCTCTTCCTCCATATACTATCTGAATTGCTCTGCAGATCAATCCATAAAATACATACATATATACAACAACTTGAAATCAAGAGATGGAGACAAGTGAGATGTTGAAGCCGATTTTTTCTCTGTCCTACGAATATTCTGACGGATCAGCTAAGTCAAGTATAGGAAAAACATTGGATAATAGACACCGAAGTCATTCAAACTATCGCTATATTTAGTTTTAATTGCTGAACTTTGATTTTTTCCATTTTAATTACTAAACTTTAGTTTCTCTTCAATTTGGTTACCAAACTTTTCAATTTGGTTACCAAACTTTAATTTTTTTATTTAAGGTACCAAACTTTAAATTTTTTTCAATTTGATTATAAAATTTAGTTGCCACGTCATCTTTTCGGCTTAAAAACCTTAGTTGAAATAATTTTAAAGTTTTGTAACCAAAATAAAATAGAATTAAAGTTTCGAAAACCAAATTAAAATATAGCGATAGTTTGGATATATCTAGTGTCTATTATCCAAGAATATTTGAAGTGACAAAAAATAGAGTCAGAAAACCAAGAAATGCAACCACCACCATAATTGAAAGAGAACCACAAACATCCAAGGCACGACGTTTAGAACCACAAGTAGCAGAAAAACAATGTTTTCTAAAAAAAATTGTGCTTTTATTTCTAAAAAAAATTGTGCTTTTATTGTGCACAATAAAAGCACAATTTTATTGTGTACTATTGGTATTGTATCAAAGTTGTGATTCATGTTATTTTGGATAAAGGACTGTGTTAACTGTCCTCTCAGAATGATAGAAAATAAAAAATAAAAAATAGTTATATTTATAAATTGGGACATATGTATTTAACTATTAATTTTAATCTATCCTCGGACACATCCTAAAGTTTTTTTTTTGATAAATGGTAATTATATTAGCACTATCACAAGATGCGATAGGCAAAATAAAAAAGCGCTAGTATCTCGAAAAGAAATCTAGACATCGAAATACATCATTACCACCATAAACAAAAAAAGGGTTGTGATATTTATAGTGAATCACACCCTTATTAATACAATGGAAAATCAAATCCTTGTAAAACGTTGCTTCATTGCGGAAAATTCTTTTGTTTCTGGCCTTCCAAATCTCCCATAAACTAAAGAACCAAATAGTTGCCCAAAGCTTTTTATACTTCGGGTTCGCCAAATCCATCCATTGAAAATAGAAACTCGATACGTCTCCCGGCATAGTCCAAGAAGAGACACCAATAATACAAAGGAAAGAAGTCCAAAATCGCCAAGCAAAAGGGCAAAACATGATTATGTGATTTGCCGATTCAATTTCTGCACAGTAGCTGCAAGAAATCTGCTTTCAAAATAAAGTGTAATTTGAGACTTAGATAAAGTCATCCCAATTTTTAAAAATGACGGATCAGAATATTTAAAAAAACTGGAAAAAAATGACAAAATGATTGGAATTGTGAATATAAAAAATTATTTTATCTTGTATAAATTAAATGTCGTCAGTATATTCTCATGATAATATTAATATCTTGTTATTGAAAAGAAAACGCGTTGCGGGCTGCTTACTTTCTTATTTGAACGAAAACTCACTGGTATATTACAAACGTTTTGCTTTACAATAATTTGATTTGTCCCTTCAGAATCAGAAATGGTCATCATAGACCCACATAAAATTAAGAGACACTGTCATTTTATTTTAAAATGGTAAAGCAATTGATTTGCTATTTGCAGAAATTTGTGAGATCGGGTGGATTGGCAAATAAATTAATTTTTTAAATTGATTGAGTCAACAACTATAGTTTATTTATTTTTTGATAACTATACTTTGTTATTGTATATGTATAGAATTTAAAAATCAAACACCGAATGAAATTCCACTAATTTGACTTCCATCAATTTTAAAAGGCTAATTCTCTAAAAAAATCCCTCATCTTTTAGTCCCAATTCGTTTGCACTCTCACGTCGTAAATTATCAATTTTTGTCCAAATAATGATCTTTCGTTTCAATTGCACACTCAATTATTAAAATCCACACATTTCGCTTTCAAATACACCCTCAAACATCAAATTAATATTTCTTTTCCATATTTCATATTTTAACAAATATTCGATGTAGTCTCCAATATTATAATTAAAACAAAAAAACTATCTTCCAAAAATATTAAAAATTATGTTATAAAAAATTTCTTATATAAACCTTACCGCCTTTATTCCGCAAAATCAATTTTAATTTAATCAAATTATATTTTTATATCATTTTTAATTTAACTTTTTTTGAATTTTTTTGGATCCCTCCGGTGAACCGAACTAGCTCTGATTCGTCTTCCATGTAAAACGATGCGGTCAGCTTTCATGGGAGGAAGACGCGGAGGCAAACGACATGAGACTGTTGGCGGCCGATTGGCGGTGGTTTGAAATATGTAGATGTAGGATTTTTATTAATTATTCAGTTAACTAAATTAATTTTTTTAAACATTATATTAAAAAAATTATTTAAATTTAATCAAATTAATTATAAAAATCAAGTAAGGTGGCGACATCGAATAAAATCAAATGTGAAATTTTATAAATAATAATATTGATTGTATTAAATAAAAATTTATAATTATGTTTTCTAATTTGTGAAAAGAATATCTTTTTTGTTTAAATATAATATTAAGTCCTATTTAATATACATACTAAAATATAAAATATTGATTTGGACTTTTTTAAAGTGAAAAGAGATGAATTTGATATCTGAGGGTGCAATTGAAACTGAAAGGTCATAATTTGGATAAAATTCGTGTGAGAAAGTTTTGCTAAATTAAAAAAAGCTCGGGACTTTACAATTTTGCAACGTGAGGGCGAACAAATTGGGTCGAAAGTTGAGAGTTTTTTTTGAGAATTAGCCATTTTAAAAGTAGATTCTAAGTCTGATATCATTTTTTTTAATAATTGGGGAGGGGGGAGCGCTTGTGGAAGGAAATGAACCCACGACCTTGACAGTTTGCTATCCAGCGCTTATACCGTTTGAGCTACAGCTCGTTGGTTCTAAGTCTGATATCATTTACATTCTGAGTGAACAATTTGATGGGGTTGGGAGGGGGGAAGGCGCATTTGATTTATTTTTTTCAAAAAAAAAAATCGTCCTTAATCAAAAAATTGATAGATCTTTAATCCTTTACTTTAAAAAGTTTTAGCTTTCATACTACTCCAAGTGGCGGACCTAGATACAAATATTTAAGGGGGCAACTTATGACTAGATAATTATATTTAATTTTTAAGTATAATTAATAAAATAAAATTTTAACTAAAACATAAAAAAATCGAGCGGAGTACGAGTAAGATCTAACTCGAACTTGAGCTTGAACTTGAATGAGCTTGAATTTTCAAGTTTGAGCTCGACTCAAGTTCAATGTAAAATTAAAAATAGATATTATATTTAGTATGTTTCAATTTTATTTTTTTGTATAATTCAATCAATTACGGCATTATATATTTCAAAGATATAAAAATTAATATAGTAAAAAGTACATTGTCATTTTATATGTATAAGGCTCATTTGATTCCGAAGTCTTTTCAATTGATACTCGAGTTCAGTTCGAGGTAAAACTATCGAATAATTCGAGTTTGAATTCAAATGTTTTGTATCAATTTTAAATTTTTTCGGTTGATCATAGAAATTTGCGAATAACCCAATTCAAAACTTTAAAATTTTAAATAAAAATCAAAAACTAATAAACACTATAAAAAGTGAACTTTAGGGATGAAATTTTGATGAGAGTCACTAAAAGTCATCACAAAAACTATAATTTATACACAAATTGTGACAGAATATAAATACTCTCATTAGTAATAATAATAAAGTTATTACCCTCACAATTAACATATAATGTCGTTTACCTAGTAATTTTTGTTTTGATTTTTTGAGGGGGCCGTGGCCACTCTTGGTCATAGCCACAGTTTGTCTTGAAGCCTCCAACCATGTATGTTTTTTCTTTATTCTTCCCTTCAAAACAATTTTCTTTTGTCCCTGCAATGAGTTATCAAATTGTATTTACAGTGAAATTCTTTTAACGGCATGTAGTTAATTATTTTGCAAAGACTTCCCCATAAAATAAAGAGCAAATTATTCTAAGGTACCTCACATTTGTCATAATTCACAGTTTGGTACCTCTTGTTTGAAAATCAAACGATTTGGTACCTCAATTTTGATTTTGTAAACTACAAGGTCCTTCTGTTAGTTCCGTTAATAATTTGAAATTTATTTTCAAACGATTTAGTATCTCAATTTTAGTTATTTAAACGATTTGGTACCTCAGTTTTAATTATGTAAACGATTAGGTACCGCATTTGTAAACTATTTGGTATCTCACATTTCATTCCGTTAACGATTGAGTACCTATATTTAACAGAAGGGCCTTATAGTTTACAAAATCAAAATTGAGGTACCAAATCGTTTGATTTTCAAACAAGGGGTATCAAACTGTGAATTATGACAAATGTGAGGTACCTTAGAGTAATTTGCTCTAAAATAAATTGCAGATTAGTGTATGCATATTTTCATTATTTGCTATTTATTCCACTTGATTCTTATTAAGACATCACAGCGTTCATCATACTCTCTCCGTTCCATTGGTCATTTTTTTTACTTTGTGATGTTCCAGAAAAAAATGTTAGATTTGTATAAAACATATTTGTCTTTCTTACCCTTAACATTAATAAATTTGCTATATAATATTTTTTGATGAATAATATGTATATTAAAAACTGCAAAACACGGTAAAAAAACTTCGACTCCAAGCTATCGCATAAAAACACACAAAGAAGCATACTATAGGTTTGGACAAGGAGAGAAAGAAAACAAAGTCACATGTCCGAAAAAAGAATACAATATGAATTTCTATAAAAATCCATGCTCAAATATGGGTAATTTCTATTACAAAGTTTGCAAAGGAAAACAACCCTTGTAAAGCAACTAAAGATCACTTTCTCCTTAACCGAACTTCCACTTTGATAAATTCTTCCGTGTCTATACTTCCATATCTCCCGTTAGATAACCAAGAATTTGTCAAAATATTCAATAACGACTCAACGAAATTAAAATATGCCACTGGATCATGAATTTCACAAATGAATAAAGAGCTACCCAAACAATATCCAACTTTTCGAGTATACTACACCAAATACTATTAGCAAAAGTACAATGAATAAAGAGATGCACTTGTATTTCTATCTCATTACAAAGAGAATACAAAAAATTCTCCGCTCGGATGATAGAACGCCTCACCAAAAAATCAAGAATAGGCATCCTTTCATGAAAAGAAATCCACAAAAAGAACTTAACTCGAGGTGGAACTTTAGAATTCCAAACTTGCATAAATGGAGGATCAACCCGTGAGGACCCAAGAACAATTACCTGCTCAGCTTCAGAATCCAGAGGAGCAGCATGTCCATCATCAACATGAAGCAGACCATCTTCTTCAGTACGTACCTAATGAAGAGCATGATCATGGCATACAATACCTAAAGGACGTCGTGCATGGGAGTTGCGCCTAGACCCAATAGCAGCTCCAAGAACTGTAATTTCCCCTTGCCGAAAACCATTGACAGCAGTTGTATTGTTGATAAATGTTTTTTTTAAATGACAAAACAAAGACGGAGAATGAAAACAAGCAGTTCTGTTCCACAACAGCTCATCTTTTTGATTCAAATTCTGCCTAAGGTGATTGAAGATGACCTTAAAATCACAAAGCAACAATAACTCATTGCCACATAATTGGTAGGAGTAGAATACTCCTGTTATTAGAGTCTGTTTTGCGTTGCTTTATTATTATTTATCGTGCAAATAGGTGTTTGAGTGCCTTATTGAATGTGTGAGTGTTGCAGGTACAACAGAGCGATTGCGGGATTATTTTAGACGAAAGTTGAGCAGAATTGATGTATCGGCGAAGCGAAAAATTCACAAGCGGAAGAGCATGATGTTTTAAAGCATGTCTCGATTGAGACACCTATGTCTCAATCGATACATTAAGGAAGAAAAGGGCAGGGTTTATTTGGCCTTTGAATCTCCATCGAGAAGCATGGAAAAATTAGCTATGTCTCGATCGAGAAACCATTGTCTCGATCGAGACGTTTGTTAAAAATGGGTTCAGTTCAAATTGAAGAAACAAGACTTGTACTGGTGTTTTTATTTCCCTTTTTGTAAGCCTATATAAGACATTTTATCTCATTTTTAGGGAGAGAACATTATACACTTCTGACAACAACAATTATTCTCTTTAGTTTTAGTATTCTTATAACTTTTTAGTGTTTTGAGCCACCAACTTCCTAGTTTCCAGATTTTGTATTTTCCACCATTATTAATATTTTTGAAGTTTTATTGTTGAACAAGTTTTATTTATTAATGCATGTTCTTATTATGGGCTCAATTGTTCTAAGTAAATGCTTCTTGTTTATGATTTCTCTTTGCTTAATGTTAATTAGTATGATTGGCTGAACCCTCATGTTTTGGGGTTGATTATGAACTATTAAATATTGTTGTGATTGGATTTGTATGTTGTTGTTTGAATAGCATGTCTTAATCATAAATCTTAATGCTTGTTTAGGATTAGCTGCCATAAGCATGATTTCTGTTTTTTTAATGCCTTGAGAGATGGTTGGATGAATAGATTTGTATGATTAGAAGGATAAACAATAATATCCTAAGAGCGGGTTAGGGTTTAGGTAACCGTGAGTTGATGTAATCATCATTTATCGCCTAATTGAATGTACCTAGGATTACGAGAGTGAGTTAGGTTATGTTTAGTTGCTTGGTTTATGGTTTTGTCATTCTTTGAGACTCGAGAGAGTGGGACCGGTGCCTTAGAAACAATTCGGTTTGTGTTTTATGCCAGGATATGCGTTTCCAGTTAGTGCAATGTTTATGAGTTAAATATCAACCTCCAAATGCCTTTATCTTATTGTTTTGTCTGTTTCACTTTACCGTTATCAATTGCAAGTTTCTTGTTAGTAATTAGCTGTTTATTATTTCTTTCATTAGTTATGATTTGGTTCTATCATATTTGTTTGAAGTGTGATCAATTCTCCCCTTGTATTTTGCTAACCGAATTGAGATTGAAGATCAATTCATTCTCGTCAAATCCTTTTCATCCTCGTGGGTTTGATTCTATACTATACTCCACTTTATTACTATTTGCGATACCGTATACTTGCGGTAGATGACCAAAAGGTTTTGGCGCCGTTGCCGGGTATGAGATCGTATTTGATTGATTGAAAGTACTTTGAAACTCGGTCGAGTTAGTTTAATTTTCTATTTTTACTTGACTTGTTCTTACTTTCTGTTTTTGATTTACTCGTAAGACTTTTACTCGTAGTGTATGCACAATATGCACCAAGCTAAAATTCCACTCGAACCATATTAAGAAGACCTTGGGAGCTTCGAAAGGAGTGTGCGTAGGTCAAACCGTCGACCCATAGTCATAGAGGGTGACAGAGAAGAGTACCATATTAAGGGATTAAACCCTCCGAATGAGGATGGGGATCGACACTTTCCACCACCCTCTCCTTCTATTCAGGGAGGAACCCAATAAGTGCAACATCTATAAAGGCAACCAGACCCAAGGAATAACCGCCCACAACAACAAGCTCAACAACTTCAAAGGCGCACCTTGGGTGAGTTCTTTTTGCCGGATGTGGATAATGCAAGCTACGAATGTTTGCCTAACCGGTAGAAGTGGCCACTTTTGAGATCAAGCCTAGCACTATCCAACTTATAGAGAATTTATGTCAATTTATAGGTTACAAAGAGAAGATTTGAATGCCCATATCTCCAAGTTCTTGGAAGTGCTTAATACCTTCAACCTTCACAATGTGACCCGGACCAAATCAAGCTCCAGATTTTCCCCTTTTCTTTGCGAGATAAGGCAAGCCTAATGGATTCAATCTCTCTCCAATGAGTCGATCACCACTTGGAGGGATTTGGCTAAATCTTTTTGTTGGGTTTTCTAGGTTCATAACGCAGCGCAATTTCAAAAATTTTATCTAAAACCCAAACCAAGATCCATGTAATTCGAATAAATAGATTAACTACAGAATTAATACTTACTTGTATGTCGAATTCAACATCAATGTAGGAAGGAAGGAGGTGGTTCACTTTGGTGATACCTGGCCTCGGATCAGAAACGCCTCCAAAAGAATGCGTCCTCTACGAGTATCCACACGAACAGACCTTAGCCAAAACTAGTGCTTGTGTGCTAGCACTATTGCTTCACAAGCAATTTCGAATTTTTAGTGATTTAGTGAATAATGAATTTCGCGATTCTCAAACCAATTGCTTAATGCGTATTTATAGTGATACAACAACACTAGGGTTTGAGACAAATTCAAATTTCAATCTCATTGCAATTCTACAAGTTTATGTTTATCAAAAACTCCTTTTTTGATAATCATCCATATATATTTGTTACTATATTTATTATCTTCCAAAAATAATAAATTAAGGAAAACACTTATCCTTAAATTTTAAATTAATATATATCCTTAGTGTGCGACCCTGTAGGTTCATATAACGTTGGCAGTAGGCTCGAAATCCCTATTTCAGCCCACAAGTCATAAGTGGCCTCTAGCAAGACATTATGACTACCCAAGCTATACGAATATCGATAATCCGATTTAACCATTTACAATAATATTTTAATCCCTTTGTCTCTCGATATCCAGATTGAATATAAAGCATAGTCCTGTCATCCCTATAATATTCAATCATTAGTTTCTTGAATCTAAGTAGACTGAAAATGATAACTCTTTATCAATTCATTTAGCATGGCCATGCATTTCCTTCAGTCTATCTTCTTCAAGGGGCCCATAGATATCTTACTCAAATAAATGAGGGACAAATTCCTTCTCAGTCACTCACATTTCTCACATAGTTACTTTCATATCCAATGACAATCTATTCCATTATTCTGTTAAAGATAATGTAAGACTGTATCAAAATATGAAATAGCTATGTAGAAATCCATGATGATTTCAAGGTCAAAGGATTATACTAATAGAACTGTAATGAGAATTACTTATGACAGTGATCAATGTAGTATTCTCATAGTGGGTCATCCAGTGCCTTATTTCTTAAATAGCACCTATGATTTGACTTAATATCTCATATACATGATTAGTAAAACATAATCATCAGTCAACATCATACTAGTCTCAATGTTCTATTAAGACTAGAGATAGATGGTATATAATTCTTTTATTAACCCTAAGGGTTCTACTATCAAGTCACATACTTGATGACCTTAGAAAGAATTAACCATTCAAGTATTTTAATCATTAATATAAAATGATAAAAACTGCTAATCAATAAATAATAAAATGATAAAGTCAAAACATGGTCAAACATGATTGACCTAGTGTACATCACTAACACTTTTCTCACCAAATACTTTCTGATTGGGAAGACCGCCCAATTAACCAAAGATAACTTTGACTTCCTCCAACATCATGGCGAATCCTTGTATGAAGTTTGAGAAAGATTCAAAGATCTCCAATGAAATTTCCCACTTCACCATTTCACAAAGGAGTATTTGATTCAAATATTCTACAATTGTATGAATCATGCTTCAAGAGCTACTATAGATGTAGTATCGGGGGGGATCATTGATGACTAAAATATATGATGAAGCCAATGAGTTGTTGGAACAATTGGCAACCACTAGTTGCGCTCGGCCTAATGAGAGAGGAAGACTGACAGGTATGATGACTATATGTCAAATTCAAGAGATGGAGGCTATGAAAGCCAAGAATGCTTCACTTCAAGCTCAAGTGCAAGCTCTCAAAAAGCAAGTGAGTCCGAGGAATGCGCCAATTGCGTTTGTCCAAGTGGGTTGTGAGTTTTTTTTGGTGATTATAACCATACGGGAGGGGAATGCTTCGTTATGGGTCAAGCTATGAGTGAACAAGTCAATTATGTCGGGGCACAACGACAAGTCAACGATATGTACTCCAACACTTACAATCCAAGTTGGCGAAATCAGCCCAATTTTTATTGCTGGATTAATGAGGGACACAAAAATTCCCAAGGGAATTATGGAGCAGGTCCTAACTTTAAAGGGGGAAACCGCCCACCACCTTAAAAAGGGAACTACAACGCCAATCCCTACAATTATGGAATAGGCCACAACACCCTCTTGGGTTTCAACCTCATAGAAATCCGGATGAGGAGAGAAAAATCAATATTCCTTGAGAGGTCGGAGAGAATGGAAGTTAAAGATAGGAAAAAAGACAAGAATCAAGCTGCTACCATTCATCACCTTAAGACTCAAATCTCTCAATTGGCTACCACTCTTCAAGGTAGAGCCCAAGGCGCTTTACCTTCCACCACAGAATCAAATTCGAGGGAGCATGTTAAGTCTGTTGAGCTTATAAGTGGGAAGTAATAGGAGTAAAAAACTCATATGTATTGAGTTGTTTTCAGCATGCTTTTTTTTTTTTATGTTTCACCATGATTTTCTAGTATTTTGTATACCTTATTGCATGTGTGAGTGTTTCAGAGATATCTGAGCATTGCAGAGTGTTTTGGCATAAAAAGGGGAAGAATTGACAAATCAAAAAAGGAGCAAAGTCTTTGAGCGAGAGAATGAAGCAACGGGAGCTAAAGATAAAGGGTCTCGGATCGAGACCCTCCCTTATGAAGTAAGTCTCGATCCGAGACCATCATTAGATATGGGCAGAATATTCTGGCCTTAAGGGTCTTGAATCGAGACCCTCCTTTTAAGTGGATGTCTCGATTCGAGACAGGCATTCAGATGTGTTTTCAGGCTTCAAACACAAAAGATAAGGCTTGACGACCACTTCCTTATTTAGCTAGACACAACTTTTACTAGGGTGTTTTATTTTCCTCTTTTATATGACCTATATAAGTGATGCAATAAACAAATAAACAAAGGGAAACTGAAGGAGCCACAAATCCCACATCGGCTAAGAAAGAAGGAAAAGATAAGGCGCGCCGCAAACACTATAAAAGGGACACCAACCCAACGGATACAGGGACATAAAATCCGAATGAACAAATGCCTAATACCCTAAACCATCAATATCAACTGAAGGAACAACTCCGAGGTCAGATACTCGAGTTTTGATAATCAAGACCCAAAGTCCTTCTCCTAGAGCCCGTATCTCAAACCCAAAACCCCACGTCCAAATCCCAAATCTATCATTTGGGCACCTTATCTTATTTGTAGGGAGATACCTTTTTGACAACAATTATTCTCTACATATATTTAGTCATCACTTAGTTTTAGTATCTTTTTGGGGTTTTGTGCCTACACCGTTTTTGTGGCTTGGAGCTTTTTTCTTCATTGTATTAAACAAGTTTTATCTATTTATGCAAGCTTTCTTTGTGGAATTAATCTTCTTAGGAAGTCTGCTTAACTATGTTTAACTATCGCTTTATGTTTATTACTTTCTAAGTTATGAGTAGCTAAACCCCCAAGTTTGAGGGTTGATATGAATACCTTGTTGTTATGTTGAATGCGTTGGGATGGTTGATTGATTTTATGTTTTAGTCCTTGTTCTTAATGCTTGCTTAGGTTTAGCTAGCTCTAGCACGATTATGTTCTGGTTGGTTAGACGGACTAATTGGACTAGAAACTTAGATTAGAACGCCGTGAGAGCGGATATGAAGCTAGGTAACCATTGAGTTAGAATATTAATTGTTAATTGATTAATTGATGAGGTTTAGTGTCACGAGAGTGAGTTAGACTTAATTAATTAGTTAATTAGCGGATTCATCGTTCTTTAAGGCTCGAGAGAGCTGGAAAAATGCATTAGGATCGACTCGGCCTTTGAACCATATCGATTTACCCATTTCATGAATGCATGACCTAGGAAGGAATGACAACCCCTAGATGCTTTACTTTATTGATTTCATCCCGTGTTTAATTTAGATCGTGCTTGATTACAATTGCTTTTAATTGGGTTACTTTCTCGTGTTATTTTGATTTATGCCTAGTTGTTTAATGTTTTGAATCGACTACCAATTCTATTACTAAACGAATTTATATTCATTATAAAATCATTCTCGTTTAATCTATTATCCTTGTGGGTTTGATTTTGACTTTTGGTCCAATATTATTACGAGCTGTGAAACCGTACTCTTGCGGTAAATGACCAACAAGTTTTTGGCGCCGTTGCCGGGGATTTTGTGTATTAAGTAAATTGAGAGTATTGTGAATATTTGTCGAGTTAGCATTTATTTCTATTTTGATTTTTCTTTGATTGTTTTTATTTTCTGGTTTTTGTTGTTTACACTCAGTGTTCTTGTTTTGTTTGTGTAGGAAATTGACTCTAGTGTATGTACAATACATGTCGCGCCAATCTCGCTCTCGAACCGTTTCAAGAAAACCTCGATAGCTTCGAAAGGAGTGTTAGAAGACAAAATCATAGATCCATAAGATTATCATGTTGGTGGATACAACCTCCAAAACGCGGAGAGAGAGAGAGAAAAACTTACCTCCTCCTCCTAGACAAGAAAACCCGAGGAATGAGAATCCTCAACAACAACAACCGCGCACCTTCAGAGAAGTCTTACCAGATGTTGATAATGCGGGGTATGGTTGTTTTGCTCAACCGGTTCAAGTGGCCACATTTGAGATCAAGCTAAGCACCATACAACTTTTGGAGAACCGGTGCGCATTTTATGGTTTGCAAAATGAGGATCCAAATGCTCATATCTTCAAGTTTCTAAGCTCCACAACATCACTCCGGATCAAATCAAGATAAGAATGTTCCCATTTTCCTTGGGAGATAAATCTAGTCTATGTCTCCAATCATTGCCTAATGAAGCTATTACCACATGTAGAGGCTTACCAAGGAGATTATAGATTTCTTTCAATATCATGGGGAGTCTTTGTACGAAGCTTGGGAGAGATTTAAGGATATAAAACAAAGTTGTCCGCATGATGAACTCAAGAGGGAATACTTAATCCAAGTGTTTTATAATTGGAAGAATGACGCTTCAAGGGCTGCAATCGATGCTGCTTCAGCGGGGATTCTTGACGAGCAAGAGATACGATGAAGCTACCAGGTTGTTGGAGCAATTGGCCACTACTAGTTGTGCATGTTCCAATGAAAGAGGAAGAGCTAAAGGTGTGACGACACTTAACCAAACACAAGAAATAGAGAGTATAAAGGCCAAGAGCGCTTCCCTCCAAGCCCAACTTGATGCTATCAAGAAGAAAATGAATCCGAGGAATGAGCCGGTTGCATGTGTCCAAGTGCGATGCGAGTTTTGTGGAGATTACAACCACACGGGTGGAGAGTGTCTTGTCACGGGCCAAGCATTGAGTGAGCAAGTAAATTATGTAGGCGGATGACGCCAAGGAAATGATTCCTATTCTAACACATACAATCCGAGATGAGGAAATCACCCCAATTGTGGTTGGAGGAATAATGAGGGACAAGGGAGTTCCCAAGGTCACCAAGGTACGGGTTAAGTGTCATCAATTCCAACAATTATGGGAATAGGCCACAAAATCTGCCCGAGTTACAAGCACAAAGGAATTTGGATGGGGGGAGTAAGCTTGACAAGTTGCTAGAGAAGATGGAGAGGATGGACCTTGAGAATAAACAACTTCACAAAAATCAAGCCACCAGTAATCATCTTCTTGAGACTCAGATTTCATAAGTTGCTCTTGCACTCCAAGGTAGAGCTCAAGGTGGTTTACCTACAACAATAGAATCCAATCCGAGGGAACAACTTAAAGCGGTTGAACTTAGGAGTGGGAGAATACTTGAGGAAGTACATGGCAAGAGGCCAATTATTGAAGAAGATGGATCAATTGTGATAGAAGACATTGCTTGCTCTAGAAAAGATATTCCTAGTGCTAGTGAGGAGGTTTTTATTGAAGTTGAGGAAGCATATGTGAGACCACCTTCGCCTCCTCCTTTTGTTCCGAACATTCCATTTCCAAGTCGGTTAAGGAAAGCACCAGATAATCAAAAATTCCACAAGTTTCTTGAGATTTTCAAGCAGCTTCAAATCAATATAAGTCTCGCGGATGCCTTGAGGGAGATGCCCCCAATAAGCCAAGTTCTTTAAGAATATAATTATGAACAAGCGTAGTTGGAAAAAAGGCGGAACAATTTCTCTAACGGAGAGTTGTATCTCTATCCTCCACAACGATATACCAATCAAGCTAAAAGATCCAGAGAGTTTTATTACTGGTTGCACCATTGGAAATATGAACTCTATTAATTGTTTGTGTGATTTTGGTGCGAGTATCAATTTGATGCCTTTGTTTCTTTTCAGGACTTTGTTTGGTGATCAACCCGTCAAGCGCACCTTGATGGTACATTAATTGGCAGATCACTCACTCAAGAAGCCTTATGGATTGGTTGAGGATGTGTTAGTAAAGGTCGATAAGTTTATATTCCCGGTGGCTTTTGTGATTCTCGATTATGCGGTGGACAAAGAATACTCCATGATACTTGGTCGACCGTTCATGAAGACCGGGAGTTTAACATGAAGCAGGCAATGAGAGGTACCATTGAGGAAGAGGAGTCGATGCGAATGGATTCAATAGATGACATGATCGAAGAGCAACTTCAAAATCGAGGAACGGATGTAAATTCTCAAGAGACGGGCGCACTAACAGAAGGTCTCGATTTGAGACCCTCTATATCTTTAAGGGTCTCGAATTGAGACAACCAAGCAGCAAGAGCTGTTGTTGCCTGTCTCGATTGAGACAGGGAGGTCTCTAAGAGACCACCTGCATTTTCAAAGAAATTGAGATTTGTGGGTGTTCGAAAAGCTTGGTAAGGAATATACTGAAGAGAATGAACCGAAACCGGAGAGTATGAGCAAGGGAAATGGAGTGACACCACCTTCATCTATTGTGCCCCCAATTGTAGAGATGATGCCATTTCCTTCTCACCTTAGATACACATTTGTTGGAGAAAACAAAACATTACCTATTATTATTATCTCCAACAAGCTTTCAAGGTATCAAGAGAAGAAGGTTGTGCAAGTGGTGAAGAGTCAAATCTTAGCCATGGGGTGGAAAATATCTGACATCCATGGTATTAATCCACAAGTGATTATGCACAAGATAAATTTAAAAGATGAGTCCAAGACTTCAACTCAAAGATAAAGAAGGTTGTATCCGAACATGAAAAAAGTGGTCCACAAGGAAGTTGTCAAGCTTCTTGATGCGGGAATTATCTATCCTATCTCGGATAGTGGATGGGTTAGCCCCATTCAATGTGTGCCTGAGAAAGGAGGCATGACGGTTATTGAAAACGAGAAGGATGAGAAAATCTCCACACGACGGTAACGGGGTGGCGTGTTTTCATTGACTATTGCAAGTTGAATATGGAGACGAGAAAAGACCACTTCCCATTACCTTTTATCGAGTAAATGTTGGAGCGGGTAGCGGGCCATGCTTTCTAGATGGTTATTCTGGGTACAACAAAATCATGATCTTTACGGATGATCAAGAGAAAACCACTTTCACTTGTCCCTATGGATTGTTTGCTTACCGGAGAATGCCGTTCGGATTTTGTAATGCACCGACCACCTTTCAAAGATGCATGACTTCCATCTTTGTCGATATGATAAAGGATATCATGGAAGTATTCATGGATGATTTTTCAGTGTTTGGGGACTCATTTGAGTTATATTTGAAACATTTGGACCGAGTTTTGGCTCTATGTGAGGAGACCAACCTTGTGCAAAATTGGGAAAAATGTCACTTCATGGTTGATGAAGGAGTAGTTTTGGGTCACAAAATTTTGTAGGCGGCAATTAAAGTCGATAGAGCAAAGACAAAAGTGATAGAGAAACTTCCACCCTTAACCACCATAAAGGGAGTCCATGCCTTCTTGGGGCACGCCGGTTTTTATAGATGTTTTATTGAAGGATTCTCTTCTATTACTAGACCCTTATCTAATTTTCTTATTAAAGATTCACCATTTTAGTTTACTCATGATTGCTTGCTTGTTTTTCATAGGTTGAAGAAAGAGCTAGTCACGGCCCCCGTCATCTCTTCTCCGAATTGGGATTTGCCGTTTGAGCTATTGTGTGATGCAAATGATCAAGCTTTGGGGTGTGTTTTGGGACAAAGGAAGGATAAGGGGGCTCATGTGATATACTAAGCTAGTCGGACGATGGCGGGGTCTCAACTCAACTATACCACAATAGAGAAAGAAATGTTTGCGGTGGTGTTTGCTCTTGACAAATTTCGGCAATATGTGTTGGGATACAAGGTGGTTATCCACACCGACAATGCCACTTTAAGACACCTCTTTGCCAAAAAAGACGCAAAACCAAGACTCATTAAGTTGAGCCTATTAATGCAAGAGTTTGATGTGGAGATAAGGGATAAAAAGAGGATAGAAAATGTGGTTGTCACAACCCAATTTCCACCCTAAACCAGGTCATGACCGGCGCTAGGAAATTGGAATGGTTGTTCCGAAACCAATAGCAAGCCTAGAACCTCTAGAAATTTTTCGCAAATATTGTTACTGGATCGCGTCTCGCAGACGATCCATTTTCAGAAATTACTGTTAAATTTTTTCTTATTGAACGCAAACATGTTTCTGAAATACTCCCTCCATTCCAATATAAATGATGTTTTGAAAAAAAATACACGCATATTAAGGAGGTAATTAATACATGAGAAAATTCCTAAACTACCCATGATTAATACTAAACACACAGAGAAGGCTTCTTCTCTCAGCCATCTTCTCTTTGAGAAACCCACTACCATGTTTACTGAATCTTGGTGAGTTTTTCAGTTTTTATCATCGCATTAAATGGCCAAACAACTGCCAAATCTCTCATATGTAGTCAGAGATTTCGTCCAAATTTTAACATTTTTACAGCTCGCCTCATCGGAGTGATAAAGTAGCACTTTTTATTGTGATTCGAAAATTGAGTGAAAAAATTGCAGAGCTTGTAGTGGAAGATTAATGACCAGACTATAGTCATCATGAAATCACCGCTTAAGAACTAAAGACGAGAGATTTTTGATATCGTCTCCTCTAATTTGAAAATTTTCAAAAAATAAATTCAATAGAAACATGTATAATACAGTCAAGGTAGACAAGAAATAAATTGCAGTCCTTTATTTCCTGTCATAACAAGGAGGCCGGCGAGTGGGTATTAGTGTTTGAGTAGGAGAGTGTTAGATTTGTTCAAAAAGAACAGAGAAATGAAGTAATGAAATACACTTTGGATTTCTCGCTGGAAATAGTATGAAAAAGAAAGCCTTTTGTATGTAATAGAGATAGGGTTATTTTTGGCAAAAGGAAGTAGGACAACTCTATTGGGACGGAGGGAGTAGGAATTTTCTAAATTCTAAAACGTCATTTATATTGGAATGGAGTGAGTATATACATATATATGTAAGAAAAATATGGTTTTCAGAAGTACTGGTTAGATAATCGCGTTATCTCAACCCTTGTTTCCCTATAAAAACATGGCGCTGTAAGCGCTGGAAATCAGGGACTTAAATCTCGCTTGCCTTAACAAATAGGTAACAACTGTTCCAAACCATTGGCCACAATTAATATGTTTAATAAAATAATACGGACACCTCTGCGTCTAGCAACGGTGGTATTAAACATAATAAAATACACAAGGATCGGTTACACCTAGCCTGCGTATATAAAACATACTATTTTCTCACACATAAAAACACACGAAGCCGACTCGGTAACTATATAGATAATGCCACTACGCAGCCACCCAAAAGGTATACACACGTGCACTAGATCCTATCACAGTATTTAAAAAGAGGACTAGTGGCATGGCTGTTGGCATATTACTCGTATAATATTGCAGCATTGTAAGAGTAGAAAACATATGTACAATACCAAAGGAAGAACGTTCTTCCCCTGAAACAAGAAGGTGAAAGCTCGACTGACCTCAAAGCTTATTGCCTGAAAATGGGAAACAACAACGGAGTTAGAATATTACCAATTCGTCGATCCATATGAAACCCTAATCCACAAATGTAAAACAGACATACTGTAACGTATAACTCACTCAGTCTCGACTGACTCCCCCAACAGTGTATGTTGCAGGTGTATGGTCTATGACACGACGGACTTCTACCTTAGTTCCAGAAGTCCTTATGCACAGGAAGAAGGAGTTAACCAATAGTGCTGCAGTAGGGTAGGATCCTAGCATATGTATGTTTGTTTGTCAAACGATTTTTGTATATGATATAAATCTGATTTGTAAAAGTATTTTGAGACTTCCGCTATGAAACTGTTGTTTTGTTTTGGAATGGGTTGTGCTACGGTGTGGGGCACCGCATGTTAAGACCCAAGTTCCTATGGAATATTTTATGTTTTGAAATAGACATTTGTATACGTCAAAGCTCAAGGAGCTTTAATGAAAATGATTTATTTATGAATGGACGGTTGGATTTTGGAAATGATTGTATTTGCGAAAAAAAATTATTGGTGTTTTAAAGGCTTACTACGGGTTTTGGAACAACCATTCCCATTTCCTAGCGCCGGTCGTGGCTCGAGATTTCGGGTCATGACAAAGTTGGTATTAGAGTAGTTAGTCCAATTACTACTGCTAATATGGTTTGGGCAGATTGATACTACTGCTTGTTAGTGATAAGTGTTTGTTTGTACCTAGGTTGACGTTGTCACTAGGTTAATCTAGGAACTACCGCAACTATATAATTTGAGTCATGTATCCTTCTCTATTATTAGGTTTCATAGGTCCTCAACCATCCCTTTTGGGATATAAGACTGCGATATGCGTATGCTTGTGGTCTAGACGATTCGACATCGATGCTTGAATAACAAGCATGAAACAACGTAGAGTACTGTTGGAGTTATTCGACAGTAGTGCGAGGGCAATTTGTGGAAGAAGTATGAATGCAAAGAAGCAAGTTGATATGAGGAACTCTTACTGGTTACAAAGTTTAGGATCTGAAGAAACTTACAAAAACTAAATGGTATGACATGTTATGGTCATTCATTTAAATGATTTTAAAAGCATAATTGTGCCTAGACATGAGATGTCATTACCCTATGCACACTTATGTAGTTGTTTAAAAAGTGAATTTTAAACAAATCATTTTGAAAGGGTGTACACCAATGATTGAAATGTTTTGAACAGATTTGTTTTATTGCAAGTATACCTAGAGCGGAACTCTGTAACAATAGTAAATACTCGAGATCAAGTAGTAAGCGATTCTCGAGAGGGCAACAAAAGCATATAAGAATGGAAGTTGAGAGAATATAATTGGGACTACGGAGTATACAACTAGTTGTAGTTAAGCGAACTACAACTTGTATAGGATCAAGTACATCCGAACTACGACAAGCTACGGATGAGAACATCTTTCGACGAAATGTCCAGGGAATTGTACCCCGAGACACTAGAAGCATGAGAAGAAAAGATAGACCTACTGATTGAGCTAAGGTTAAAATGATAGGAATATATGATTCATCACTAGCGATCAGTATGACCTGAGTTAAGGAAAAACTCAAGGTAAGCGTAAGGTACGTGATTCAAGGAATAGTAGACGAAGAAGGAATATGGGTGAGATAAGTTTCAGATGATGTTTGAAAGTTGGCAGGGTATAGGGAAACCCTGATATCTTTGGATTAAACCGTTGGATCAGTTTAGTTTTGG
Organism: Mercurialis annua; assembly: GCF_937616625.2. Taxonomy (NCBI): domain Eukaryota; kingdom Viridiplantae; phylum Streptophyta; class Magnoliopsida; order Malpighiales; family Euphorbiaceae; genus Mercurialis; species Mercurialis annua. The sequence continues at coordinate 45,769,769 of NC_065570.1, read as the reverse complement.
AATATGGTATTCATAGGATACGTATCTAGAGGTTAACCGTTGCGATTGTCGAATGGATAACCAGATAATGATTTTTTTGGAAGTAACGATGGAAAACTTGCGTAAATTTTGGTAGTAAGCCAAAAGTGCAAGTGATGACAATATGAAGTATATAGTTTAATTAACCTAGGACTATCAATGTAAGCTCCATATACGTATGTATGACATCCAAAAATGTTTTGAAATAGTGGTTTCAATTTATGAAAACTCCGATAACCGAGCCTAATGACTGTGATGTCAGGGCTTGCAGGTGCGGAATATACATGCAGAATACAGACATTTGATAGTTGAGCTCAAAAAGTGTAAAGTATGGTCGACTAGAAGTTGAATATGAGGAATAAATGTTTTGTTTTGATATGAAATGTTTTGAAAATGGAGTGAGAAGTTGATAGTCAGTTAATTAAAGATAGTAACGGCTATAGAGCATGTGAAAGTAATAATCGTTTCAGTAGAGCAAGTCACCTCGAGAGTAAGAGGTGCAACGATGATCGCAGACAACGACATCGAAGTATGTGATTGGAAACATCGATACTAAGGAATGTGATCGATGTAAATGATGGGCATGATGATGTGAACTCGCAATATGCGAACACATAAGCCCTAAGAGGAACATAAGCATAGGTCGATTACACTTAGGAAAGTGAACGAAAAAGATAGTCGATGAGGCTAGTAAGCCATAAGACATCGAATGATGTAATGGAATAGAAGGGAGAGACTCAACAAAGGAGTTGAGCTACAACACGAAGATGTTGTTGTAAAGGATGAAATGATAAGTGATTAAGAGGTATACCTAATAGGAATAAGAGCTTGAGGTAAGACGCCTATAGAAAGGCATTAAAACATAAGGAAGTATAAGAACCAAAGATGGACAAAGGATATTAAGAGATCGACTGAGATAGTCGTTGTCAAGGAGGTCTAAACAACCTAAGCATATGAAGTAACACTTGATAAAGATAATAGAGGAAAGTAAACGAGAGCGTCATTTGGAAAGTAACCAAAGGAGTCAATCTGTGTAGTTATAAGACACATAGAAGTAAGGGAGATAGAGTTGGCACAAGTATAAGTCCAACTTAATAATGAATACCATGTCAGTAAGGATGTGATAGATGGATGTACGCACGACTAAGAGTGCAACCCGTCACTAAGGTCAAGAGAAATAACATTCGACCTTATATCAAGATAAGGTTGGCGATATTAGAATAAGAAGTCGGGGATGATTAAGAAATGTGGTAAGATAAAGATAAGGATATCATTGGACATTGGTAAGGGATTTGACTAGTCCAATGAAAGCTAGTTGAAATTAAAGGATTAAGGACTAAGGTATATTGTGGAAAAGGACTCGATACATATCGAGCAATGTCAAGCAGCCATTCAACTTCATGAGGTTCAGGAAACCATGAAGTATGTGATTAGTAGTAAAGGAAAAGACATTCCTAACTACCATAAGAGATGAGCAAGGCTATTGGATGAAGAGTCGTATAAGTCTTAACTATTAAAACAACAATTAAGGAGTAAATGATCAGAGTGTCGCAGTGGAAGCGAAGGAGGAAAAGACAATCATATATATGAATGGATGTGATTGACACGAGAAAGAGTATATGTGAATTGATGCGATTAGATATGATGAAGTATGCGAAATAAAACAAAAACGTTAACAAAAAATGACGTCGGACATCGGTAAATTCGGAAGTCCGTAAAGAAGTAAAGGATTAAAGGACATAAGACAAGAAAAGACCCTAGAAAGGGATAAGAAGGTATGTGTTAAGTAATAACACATTACGAGATAAGGTCTAAGGCATAATAAGCCTCGAGATAAGGTAGAGCATTAACCTTATACTCGATAAGAAGGGATAAGTATATATGAGTACTTAAGGAAATTAAGAAGATGTCGAAAGTAGTTCGACTCTAAACGAAAGGCATAGATAAGGAGATAAGGTATGAAAATACCGAATGTGATTCAGATAAGGATTGTCTGAATGCTTAGTTCATACACTCAAACGACATTCTATGCAAACAGATAGAGATAGTCAGAGGAAGCGACTTCTGGGTCGATTTTCGATACCTTCGAGTATCAATTTCAACCTGAAGTTCATACGGAAGTGGTAAAAGGTATTGTGAACTATACGAATACAAATTACGTATAGTGAGAAAATGCTTTTGAATGAGCAATTTGGACAGCTAAAGTGAACTAGAAAGACAGATTTTGGACCAAGTTTAAGAAAACTTGAAAACGTATGAGTCACGTTTATGCCTAAAGCTAGTAGGCATAAATCAAAGTCGGTATCTAGGGTGATATGAACCTGATGGAGTTAAGGGGGGGAATGATGAGTAAAGATGGACGAATACGAACGATAAGGAAGCGAAAGGATACGAGCCTATTAAGGCTAATAATTAGTAAACGACGGGGTTAAAATCCCACCGCGACAACAGATGTCCTATCGTTACGAGAACCGTTACAGACCAGCTAAGCGTGAACTAGGAAAGCTCATAAAGAGATTGGTCATCTAATTTACAACGAACATTGGATATCAATGTACGAGTAAGTATCAAACAAAGGAACATATGAAAGACTAACAATCTAGAAAGATGTTAGTAACTATTATAAGATGAAACGAAAGACGTGATAACAAAGACAATTATCCAAGATCACAAACAATGAAAGATAAGAGATAGACCTGGGAAAGGTGTAGTCCAAATTGGATATAAGGGGTACAACGTTGAACCCAAGGTATGGACTACCATACCAGATAAGCGAAAGGTGTGAATAAGAACTTGAAACTCGGAATCAAACTTCTCTTCTGTGATTCAACCATAGAAAGTGAAAGTGAATAAGAACAGATATACGAGAAAGGGCTAAGTAAAGATTGTCGATATACGGACATGAAACCTACAATCCAACGAGGTTCTGACGATAAGAGTTCTTTAGAAGAACCACCCTAGTAAGAAGGGTGTACATGAATAGTAGAAATGAATATGCGACAAGGATACGCATATTAGTTTATTTAGGTAAGTGGCGAAGGTTTGAATTCGAGGACGAATTCATTATAAGGTGGGGTGAATGTGATAACCCCAAAATTTTGAAATGATCCTAAAGTTCTGTAGTTTGGAACAAGTAAGTTGGGAAATGGACACCGACATAACAAATTTAAATATGGACTTTAAAATAATAATGGTCGAAATAAAAGATTATTATTATTTTAATGAATAAGGATTTATCGGAAAGGATTTCCCAAAATTAGTACGACAGTTATTTGGAAATTTGAGTTTAGGTGAAACTTAACCGTTTTGAGCTAAAGTGAGCTTTTAGCCACTTTGAGTAGTGGCACTTTAGCCAAAACTTAAGTAAGATAAGTGATTAATATTATTAATTTGTAAATAAATAATATGGGATTGATCGGACCTAAAAGATTTAGCGTTTGACGAACAATAAAGGACTAAAAGAATCCTTCTGCCAAGCCATAAATACCCATTGCATATGTAATAGTGATCAGCAAATTAGAATTTCCAGCCATAAAAAAAGAGATGAAGATATCTGCTCCAAAATTCATGAAAACTTCAAGAGGCCATAGATTCTTCGTTTCTTATTCGAATTGAGCGATTCTTACGGTCACAGAACGAGCGGAGAATCCTCTATTGATTGAGCCCAGTAATTTAAGGTAAGAAGCTCAGTTTATCATTAGCGTTTCTGAGCTAATGATTTGGTTTTGAACTCTAATTTGAGGTTTTCATGATTTGATCCATGTAAGGTGTTTTAATCATGGAAATGAAGGATTTAAGGTGAAAATTGGTGTCTAAGAATTCGGAAATCATCATATAACTAAGGTAAGAAGGATTATTAAATTCATGGGCTAAGTATTCGGCATGTTTGGTGATGATTCAAAGTGTTTGTTTTGCTTAGAATTGCTTAAGTGAACCATAGAATATGTGTTGTTTTGAATGAGTAATGAAAGGAAAGTTGGAGATGGAAGTTTAAGATAGGATTCGGCCTTAGGCATAAGGTGATGATGAATGTGTATTAGTGATTAATATGCTTTGATTAAGTTTGTTAAGAGTTGAATTAGAATGATTTAGAAGTGATTGAGATAAAATGAAAGTTCGTTGATAAGTTGCAAAATATTAACTGCAGAACAACCCTGTTGTGAGGCTTATATCTCAACTTATGTAACTCCAAATTAAGTTCCGTTTTTCGGTACGAAAACTTAGGAGTGTCGTCTAAATATGTCTAAGTGTAGGTTTCTGGTAGTTTGCCCTCTAAGGTTCCCAGATAGAGCATAATATTTTGTAGCACGTAGCAGTTCTAAAATTTAGACAGCCCCACGTTGTTAACATAAGGGGTAGTTTCCGACACCTTCAGGTGCTAGTATTAGTCCGAGAGCTAAACAAAAGTTGTAGAGGACATTATGAACTTTAATAATGTTGGTTTCGTTTAGAGTTCGGACTATTTTACGATTAGCAAATATTGTCGACTACGAGCTCGATAATATGACAAGTTATGTAACTTGTTTAAATCTCGAGTCTATGTGTTGTTGAGTTAGAATCTCACTCGAGATCCGTTTGAAATATGTCCTAGGTCCAATAAGGTGACCTAATAGCGAACAAGGAGCTCGGGGAGCTTACGCTATAATAAGCAACGATTTTGGATACGCAAGTTGTGAGTATATTTTACTTACTCGTATTATCGTAATTAAATCTATGTTAATATACTATATGAATAGTACTTGAATGCATCGCAAATGGTATTGTTTGGATTATTTTGGATTGGATTGCTTGGATTAAATTGGCTTGGATTGTTTGTATTGGCTTGATTTGATTGGATTGGTTTGTGTCGTTTGTATACGACTTATTTGTATTACTTTGTATATGCAACTTGTGATTTGTATATGGTTCGAATTAGAAATGGGATATGCCTTTATGGCTATTGGATAGTCATTTGATTTGGTAAATGATGCATTAATGTTTTTATTGTTGAAGTTGTTCTGAGATTTGGTTTTGTGGCCTAATGGTTATTTAGTTGTGTTTAAATGGTTTGAGATTTATGTTGGTGATATGCCACTCTGTAATGATGTCTGTGAGAGGTGCTGAGTTGTGATATGCACCTGTGATTATGTGCTGAGATAGAGATATGCACATGGGAGAATATTTTTGTTAGGTGTCAATGCGCATGACACCGAGCTAAGTCCTGAACGATGGTCGGTGAAGGGAGAAGGGCCGAGCCTGCTAATGAAGTAGAAGGGTTAGCCGTCAGGTGGCCTAGAAAGAGTTTGGCTCGGCTGTAAGCCAGTGTTGTGTTCCTGGTTATAGACCTAGGGTTTGGTGAATTATTACAGAGATGGATATCATAATTGTTGTTATGATGTTCATGTTATTATCAGTTTTATAGATGTTGAGAATATTGTTGTTACTCATGTCACAGCTAGAACCTTTGGTTGGGTGTGTATGTGAAGTAAAATGAAAATGAGTATGATTTAAGAATTAGAGATTTATCCAGTCTTGTAATGGAGTACAAGTATATGTACATAAAGGGATTATGTTTGCATAAAACGTTTTAAAAACGCGATGCTATTTAGATAATAGGGTATGTAACATATAACTCACTCAGTCTCGACTGACCCCCCAACAGTGTATGTTGCAGGTGTATGGTCTATGACACGACAGACTTCTACCTTTGTTCCAGAAGTCCTTATGTACAGGAAGGAGTTAACCAATAATGCTGCAGTAGGGTCGAGTCCTAGCATATGTATGTTTGTTTGTCAAACGATTTTTGTATATGATATAACTCTGATTTGTAAAAGTATTTTGAGACTTCCGCTATGAAACTGTTGTTTTGTTTTGGAATGGGTTGTCCTACGATGTGGGACATCGCATGTTAAGACCCAAGTTCCTATGGAATATTTTATGTTGTCAAAGCTCAATGAGCTTTAATGAAAATGATTTATTTATGAATGAACGATTGGATTTTGGAAATGATTGTATTTGCGAAAAAAAAATTATTGGTGTTTTTGAAGGCATACTACGGGTTTTGGAACAACCATTCCCATTCCCTAGCGCTGGTCGCGGCTCGAGATTTTGGGTCGTGACATATACTCACATCACGAGCTTACAGACTACAGACTAAGGACCGTGAACTGAATCACTGTCGTCAACTTATGTATCTCTGGTACCTGGACCGTAATCATGAAACTGCCATCGGGGTTTGACTCACGACCATAACCGTATTACTGTCATCTCAAGGTTTACTTGTGAAGTCTGGGCATTCACTTTCCCAATGACTTAACACAACAGACATACCTCTATATCTCGACAAAAGTACATCTAGAATCGGTGTAGATGATCACGCAACTCTATTGCCGCCCAATAGGTAGCTCGTTCCAATGGGTCCGGATCTTTTTTGGCTAGGTTTATACTACTACGATTATGGATTTAAAATAGTTGAATACTGATATTCAAAAATAAACACGTAAACTTACATAACTGCTAAGTTATTACTTAGCATCGTCATATGTGTGACAGAATCCCGTGAGTCCTGGTCTGACTCCTTCACAGCTGGTCGAGTCAAAGACACAAAACAAACAATACAAACACATTAATACCCATCTCTAGTATAAACATCCAGGTCCGAGAACCTAAGTTTAAACTAACATACACCACATAGCACGTATGGTATCGTTCTTTTAAAAACCATTTGAACAATTTTCACCTCAAGGAAATGTTTAGACTTCGCTCTAGAAGTTCTTTTAGGCATATTAATACATAATTAACTTTATTTAATAGTATTGACTTAATTGCCAAAACAATTCGCAGTCGTATACTGATTATTTAGCAAAATCAATTGCTAAACCTTTTAAACCGGTTAAACTTCGACTTTAACTCTTTTATAGTCATTTTTAGACGTTTAACTTTATTTTTAAAATCTCATTTTAAAAGTCTTTTGGTTTAGGTTTAAAACTCTTTTCATTTTACTTTACAAACAACTATCATTTTTAAACAGTTTCGGTTCGACGAAACTACGTTAAACAAAAAGGGCGAATCCCGTTTGGTATTGGACCTGTTGTGCATGGCAGAGCAAGTCGCTGCACGTTCGAGTAGCCGGTTTCCAGCCCCTGGAAACCGAATTTCTGGGACATTACGACGTCCTCGTAACACCCGGAATGCTGCAAACGTGTATATTTACGTCCTAGTTCCCAAAAATACAATCCAAACGCAATTCAGACTTATAATTCAATCGTTCGATTCGGTAATCGTTTATAAACGAATTTCTATCTGGAATATATCGAAATAAATATTTAATACGGCTTTAATACCTCGATTATCTAAGTAATCGTTGAAAAAACAGAGTTAGAAACGAGAAACGGACGACCTGATCAAAACCCTAGCTCATCGTTCTTTTGTTGAGAGCAAGCTGCTCTTTTGGTTTGCTAAATTAAGCAAATGGGCTTCTGATGCTCATTTTACATTCAAATAAAATGTATTTATATGATTGGCTACATTGTCGTTTTGCACTGGCTTAATCATGCACTTTAAACCGACTTCTTAATTTGTCATCCGTAGCTCAAAAGGAAACGACTTTCGAATTTCGTGAAAATTTACCCGAAAATCTAATAAAATATAAAACAAAAAAAATATAATTTTTGATCGCATCCGACTTATATTTTATTTTTATAAATCATTTTCAATTTTTTAGGTCTACATCAACCTCGCTTGACAAAATTTCTACTTCCAAATTTTATCAAATTTTCATGATAACATTTTTAAATTATTTCGGGAATATTAACACCAAAAATATTTGCTCGGAACTTATGAATTATTCTTGACCCAATTCATAAGTTCATTTTATTCCCATTAACTATATAAATGTTGAAATTTAAATTTTCAAAATTTAAATTTGAAATCCTATTACCAAAATATAATTTTAGGGACACTTGTAAATTTAATTATCTTTATATTTAATTTACATACTCTCGTCTAATAAAATATTAGACACGTGGCAATATTTTATCCATTAAAATTGTGAGATGTTATAATGGTAGCCGATCATGTATCAAGAGTGGAAGTTCCAGAACCTATACCTCAAGGGGTGGAGATTAATGAGCAATTTTTGGATGAAATGCTCATGATGATTAATGAGATGGAGATTTTGTAGTATGCGGACATTGCTAACTACCTATCTTTGGAAATAATGCCCCCGGAGTTATCCTACCAGCAAAGAAAGAAGTTTGTAAGTGACATTAAGCGGTTTCTATGGGATGAACCGTATTTATTTAAGATTTGTGGAGACGGTCTTTTGAGTCGATTTGTGGCTCTCGAAGAGGTAATCCCTATACTTAGCCAATATCATGAGTCGGCCTATGCGGGGCTTTATGGTGCTGCTAGAATAGCGGTAAGATAATTAGAGAGCGGTTTCTTTTGGCGTATCCTCTTTCGGGATGCTATGGATTTTGTGAGCCATTGCAACTGTTGTCAATAGATCGGCAATATTTCTAAAAGATATGAGATGCCACTCACCATCATCCAAGAGGTGGATATCTTTGATGTTTCGGGAATTGACTTCATGGGACCATTCTCGGTATCTTTCGGAAACCAACACATATTGGTGTGCGTCGATTATGTTTTCTAATTGGTAGAAGTGGAGGATTTGCCCACCAATGACGGCACAGTAGTATTGCGCTTCCTCAAGAGACTTGTCAACCGGCATGGAACTCCGCAAATGATAATTAGTGATGGGGGTTCGCATTTTTACAATCGGCAATTCGAGGCTCTCATGCTGAAATTCAATGTTTATGATCGAGTTACCACCCCGTATCATTCTCAAACAAACGGGCAAGTCGAGGTATCGAACAGACAATTGAAGAAGATTCTAGAGAAGACGTTAAGCAGGACGCTTAAGGATTTGTATCTCAAGTTGGATGATGCTTTATGGACATATCGAACGGCTTTTAAAACGCCTCTTGGTATGTCCCCATTCTGCATGGTCTATGGAAAGGCGTGTCACTTGTCACTTACCGTTGGAGTTGTAACACAAGGCATTTTGGGCAATAAAAAATCTCAATTACGACTTCAAAGCCGCGAGGGAGAAACAATTGTTTCAATTTAATGAATTGGATGAGATATGATTCATGGCATATGAACAAATGCTTGGGACCGATGACACAACCAACCGATCCATCTTACTTTCTTGAGACCAATACCATAGCCAATCGATCCTTTCTAATCGCTTGGCACCAACAGCACAGCCAACTGATCCATACTAGTCACATGAGACTAATAGCACAGCCAACTAATCTTTACTACTCGCCTGGAACCAATAACATAGCCGACCGACCAATTCTAATCGTTTTTCATTGATAAAGAAACCAATCGTTATATCATATTCGCGTTATACTACTCGCTTTCATAATTGATATACATAATATACTTGATTCCATAAATATCATAAATTTGTTTATATCAAAAATAACCACATTCAAGCATAAGTAGATGTATAACAATTTTCAAAACTATACATGTATTTTTGTATATCTAAAACATATATATAAATATACATATAAGGCAGGTAATCACATAAACGTATCACACTGCACCCCATACATCAAATAGTATATTAAAATACTAGACTTTAGGAATATTGAAATGTAATAACATGTGCTCACAGACACTGTAGAACCACAGTACTATTCCTTCAATGCTCATTAAGATAAACTCCGTATAATAACCACCGGCTTTCCTTTGTCCTCCAACTCGGTAGCTCGACGACTAGTCGAATCTAGTTAGGATCAAGATATTAATTCTTTAATTAATAAAATCCTAACTTTAAGATAAACTCTAGATCGTCTTAATTAAAATTAAGTAATTAATTCTAATCCACAAACACTCTAATTCTTTAATTATTTTTTAAATACTATAACGATAATTTTATCCTTTTATCATATATTTAATAACTAAAAAAATATAAAATTATTTTATAATTCTCAAATTATTTCTTTATGAATTAAATCCATACTTTATTTATTTAAATTTAATTCTTTTCTCTTTTACATATTTTTTTTTCCATTTATCATTTTCTATTAATTTTTAAATTCCATATATATACTTTAATACGTAATTTGTTTTGTATTAAAAATATTATTTCCCACTGATCATAAATTATTTATCTAATTATTTAAATTGTATAATTAATTCTGTAAAAATTATGTCTCATAGAAATATATTTCAATATGTAGAAATACTAGTTCCATTTAATTAAATTTATTAATTTTTGAAATTTATAAAATCCATTTCTAAAGTTATTTTATCAACTTTTAATTCAAGCTTTATTTCCTTAAACATATATTAAAGTATGCACGACGTTTATTTTGTTTGATTTTAAGAATTCGACTAATTATTATTTAAACTCAAATAATTTTTATCTCAATATTTGTGCTTATTTAGTATATAGTCCTTTTACAAAAAATACTCGACATAATTTATGGTATTTAAATTATAAAGATATTTTTTTAAATCGGAAAAACAGCCGCCACCAAGGTAACGCGTGTGGGCCACGCGCCGCCTGTTTTCGACCCCGGTGCCGGAACTAGTTTAGACAAGAAAATTCCGGTCACCATCTACCTATTTCCAACAACTTAAATTTAATCAAAATACTATACTCCATTAATTTATTACCTAATTACCTATTTAAATCAATAAAACTTAATCATAAATAAATTAAAAACCCAAAAATCCAATTTCTTCAATTGAATCAAACACCTTATTTTATCATAATTAGTTCTTAAATATTAATTTAATAATTCAAGCTAATATATCAAAAATTCAAACCATAACTACCTCCATAATTTTAAAAAATTCAGCCATATAAACACCACATAACTCCATATTTTCTTCATTAAAACCTTAATTAAATAATTTTAATTCACAATTTTAAGTTTTTTTATAATTTTTCAATGCAAGTCAAAGGAAATGAAGCAAAATTCAAGTTTTATCACATCCATATTTTTCATCAATTTTCCAGAAATTTAATCACCCCAAACTACGTTAAAACCTTCACAAAACTTAAAATTAATATTAAATAATCAATTATCTACAATTATTAATGAATTTTCTTAAGAAATTTTGAAGAGCTTGAGTCATGACCCAATTTCATGGATCGCGACCGGCGCTAGACTATGGATATGATCGTACCAAAACCCATAGCAAGCCTTGTGGAAAACAATCAAACATATAAACCTGCAGAAAACACTGCTCGGGGGCAAACAAGACTCCAACCTAAGTCTAGCAATTTATATCATAGTTCTAATATAAAAAAACTTAAATATCTGAAATGCTCAGCTGAACCGAGTCTCAACAGCATGCCTTATATATAACGAGATAACTCCAAAGTATACATGCCAAAGGTAATAATAAACAATCGGACCAATCCGACAATTCAAAGTATGATAATCAAAATAAATACTAGTTATACTGCGGTGTAAGAGTTTAAAACAATAGACTAGTTTTATTAACATAAAAACCTCTAAGAAAAAATTGGAGATGACCAAGCTTTCAAATCATAAACCTGGAAAAATTGGGAAAACAACGGGGTTAGATATACATAGATGAGTTCATAATGCTATTTACATTTATTAAGTTTAAAACCTTTAAAACAAATCCTTTTATGCTATTATACGTAAAATTATGGAAATACAGTACTGAAATGATACCAGCATACATACTGAACCTAGAGTGGACGGGAAAAAAATTCTCGTCATATACCAGCGTAAGTAAGACATTAGTCTGCCGATCTCAAAGTACTTATCGGTGCACACAGTCTCGATACTAGCCTATCGAGTAGCTCGTTTCAATCTAGATTCATAATCGTTTAAAACAGTTCAAAAACATTTATAATACTAAAATATGATGCGGTACTTAATAAAGCGGTAAATAACACTACAAAATCGCTGCTTGCTTATCCACGTGAAATTTTGACAAACAGCTAACCCCTGGTTCGACTCCGGAGCGCGAGTAGTCGAAGAGTCTAATAAATAAATCATAAGTTTAAATCACTCCAACCCCTAACTCTAAGAATACTAGACACCAAGTAGGACTTGCACAAATAATAAGACAGATAAAAGTCACACAAAAAAACACAATTCTCAAATAAATTATAATGCCGTAAAACAATTCAAGTCTATTGAGTTCACACTTTAAAATCTAATCCAATTTTACTTAAATAATATTTAAATGATGATTAAAATCAATTCCTCAAATAGTGGGTTAGCCGAGTTTCTTAAACCTACCGAGATAAACCCACATGTCGGGCGACCCAGGTCTAACCCGACCCAACCATAAATCCAAAATTATAAACAATAGTTTATAATTATAATTTGATAAAAATATTAATTAAATATCAAAATGGAACTCAATAGCTTGAAACCCAAGTAATCAATAATTACCGGCAAAATAGCTTACTAAAATAATTTAGTAAATAATTAAAAGGCTAAATTATAAATTTAGCCAAATTGGCACATTAACCCAAAAATCTCTAAAATTATAGATTAGATATAAATATCAAATTCCCATTTATTATAGTCAAAATAAATAATTAAATTTAAAATCATTTAAATTATAATAAGATTAATATTGAATTGCCAAATTATAAGTCGAAACTAAATCCGTAGATTTGTTGTTCTTGCCAAATTAAATTATTAAATTGCCAAATTATAAGTCGAAACTAAATCCGTAGATTAAAATCAAAATCTATTATAAAACAGTTAATAATTAACTTAAAGAACCATTTGTCTTAAGCAAAAAAAATCAGTGACTAAAATAGCCATTTAACCAAAAAGAGTCAAAACAAGCCAACCACTCAGTGACACCTCATCTTCTTCTACACGTACAAAACCAAACTACAACATATACAGTAAACAAAACCTTGAAAACCAACGCTTCCCAAAATCATCAATTCCTTAACAAACAACACAATGAATCAAGAACAACAAATCAAGAATTCCAACAATCAACAGGGTACTGCAATCCAAGATAAAATAAGAGTTCATTCCTGTCACGACCCGAATTCCACCCTAATCCAAGTCACGACCGGCGCTAGGGAATGGGAATGGTTGTTCCGAAACCCGTAGCAAGCCTAGAACCTCTAGAAATTTTTCGCAAATATTGTTAAATGATCGCACCTCGCGTACGATCCGTTTTCAGAAAACGCCGTTAAAACTTTTCTCGTTTAACTCAAACACATTTCTGAAATTACACATATATGCGAAATCTGGTTTTCAGAAGTACTGGTTGGATAACCTTGTTATCTCAACCCTCGCTTCCTTTTGAAAACCTGGCGTGGTGATTACTGGAAACCAGGGACTTATCTTTTGCTTGCCTTAACATTTAGGCAGCCCTGTTCCAATCCACACGCCACCGTTAATATGTTTAATAAAATAATGCAGACACCTCTGCGTCTCGCAACGGTGGTATTAAACACATTAAAATACACAGCGGACCGGTTACACATAGCCGGCGTATATAAATCATACTGTTTTTGACCCTCACAAAAACACACGAGGCCGACTCGGTAACTAGATACAGTATGCCATTAAGCAGCCACACAGAAGATACACACACGTGCACTAGATCCTATCAGAGTATCTAAACAGAGGACTAGTGGCACGGCTGCTGGCACATATTACACTTATACTATTGCAGCATACTAAGAGTACAAAATCCTACGTACATTACCAAAGAAGAGCTTTCCTGAAGAAGGGATATGGAAGCTCGACTAACCTCAAAGCTCATTTCCTAAAAATGGGATAACAACAACGGGGTCAGAAATATAAATATTTCCGAGTGAGTAGACAGTTTACAGATAAATACCAAAATCGCATCATATATATAAAACAGTTATATATATAAAATATGTTACCAATATGTCGATCCATATGAAACCCTAGTCCACAATTGTCCTAACAGACACACTCATCTCACGAGCTTATAGACAACAGAATAAGGACCGTGAACCGAGTCACTGCCGTCCACTTCTGTATCTCTGGTACCTGGACCGTAATCATGATACTGCCATCGCGGTTTGACCCGCGACCGTAACTGTATTACTGTCGTCTCAGGGTTTACCCGTGAAGTCAGGGCATCTACTTTCCCAATGACTTACACGACAGACATACCTCTATACCTCGACAGAAGTACATCTAAAAATCGGTGTTGGTGATCACGCAACCCTATTGCCGCCCAATAGGTAGCTCGTTCCAATGGACCTCTCTTGGCTAGTTTATACTATTGCGATTATGGATTTAAAACAGTTGAATACTGATATTCAAAAGTAAACACGTAAACTCACAGTACTGCTAAGTTACTACTTAGCACCGCCGTATGTGTGATAGACTTCCCTGAGTCCTGGTCTGACTGCTGGATAGCTAGTCGGATCAAACATACAAAACACACAATACAAACATCAATATTTGTTTCTGCTATAAACATCTAGGTTCTGAAACCTAGGTTTAATCAAATCAATCAATTCACATAACACATAGCACGTATGGTCTCTTTCTCTTTAAAAACCATTTAAACCGTTTTCACCTCGAGAAAACGTTTAGACTTCACTCTAGAAGTCATTTTAGGTATAACAATACCTAATTAAAATCATTTACTAGCATCGACTTGATTGCCAAAGCCATTCACAGTCGACTACTAATTATTTAGCAACATCGTTTGCTAAATCTTTTAAACCGGTTAAACGTCGACTTTAACTCTTTTAAAGTCCTTTTTAAACGTTTAACTTTTACTTTTAAAATCATATTTTAAAAGTCTTTAGCTTAGGTTTAAAAACTCTTTTCACTTTCTTTCAAAAGAAGTTATCGTTTTTAAACGTTTTAGTTCGACGAAACTACGTCAAACGGATAAGGCAAAAAGCCCCAAAGGAATCCCCCCTTCGGCGTCGGCCTGGTGCACGTCCGTGCACCTTGGGTGCACGTCCGTGCACCCCTGGCTAGTGCACGATCGTGCACCATTGTGCACGGTCGTGCACCCTGGATGGTGCACGTTCGTGCACCTTGGTGCACGTTCGTGCACCTCCAGATTGGTGCACGTTCGTGCACCATATGTGCACGTCCGTGCACCAACGTGCACAGCCCCGGGGAAACTCAATTCCCGGGGCATTCCGACGTGATTCATCCTCATTTTTCCGCTCCTAACACGTATACACAATCCAATATATCCATATTCGCATTCAGAACGTAAAAATAATAGGTATACGTTCGATTCGATACGGTAACCGTTTATAAACGTATATATATTCGATATATATCGAAATATATTAAAAATAAACGTTTAATACGGGATTAGTACCTCGATTACTTGAGTAATCGTCGAAGAAACGGGGTTAGAATCGAGAAACGGTCGATTAGGGCCGAAACCCTAACCTTCGTCACCTCTGGAGAGAGCAAGTAGCTCTCCTTTGCTTCTGAAATGAAGCAAATGAACTTTCTGTTCATTTCATATCAAGTGAATTGATATATATATAATAATGGTTAACTTATCACTTTAACTCAAATTCTTAAATAGTCGTCCGTAACTTAAACGGAAACGACTTTCGAATTTCGTGAAACTTTACCCAAAAATCTAATAAAATAAAATAAGAATAAAAATATAATTTTTATTCTCATCCGACTTATATTTTATTTTCAATAAATCTCAGAAGATTTATTGGGTCAAAATCAGTCCCACTTGATTAAACTTTCTACGTCCAAATTCTATGAAACTTTGACGATAGCTTCGTCAAATTATTTCGCGAATAATGACACCAAAATTATTCGCTCGGGACTTATATATTATTTTATTTTAATTTGGACTAACGAATAATACTTAATTAATTTATAACTAAAACTAATTAAAGTAAAGAATCCAAGGACTAAAGGAAATATTTTTCCTTACTTAGCCTCCACTTCTAACCGCCTCACATCTTCTTATCTTTCTTTTTTTTTTTTAATTTATTATTATATATATATTTATATTTATATATATATATCTTAACTTATATTCGTTAATAACTCGTCGAGACTTCCGAGTTTCGACATTTTAATTTCGGGGTTTTATCCGAAATATTAAACTCTCCAATTAGAGTGGTATATTAATATATTAATTATTAATATATTTTTATCTTACGACTCCAGTCGTATTTCTTATTCAATTAGTCTCGTTCATATCTCTTTATTAAAATTTAAATCCCCAATTTAAATTTTAAACTTCTATTATTACGATATACTTTTAGGGATACTTATAAATTAAATTTACGCTTAAATTTAATTTACGTATTCCCGACTAATAAAATCCTTACACGTGGCTTATAAGAATACGGGGTATTACATTCTCTCCCCCTTATATAAATTCGTCCTCGAATTTACTTATACTTCTTCTTTTACTTATACAGTCAAATAATACTTTTTATACTTCATGTTCTATGCTTCTCACCACATAAACATTACTGCTGTCATTTGTGGCACCAATGTTGTCATCTATGGCACAATTGCTGTCACCTATGACATAATTGCACAGCTGTACACAACTCACTAACTACCTTGCGTCTATCAATTTTTCCATTTCTGTTTTACTTGTTCTTTATAGACCGTATACTTTTCTCTATTAGTATACGAACACTGGTTATCTAAACTTTGCAGTTTTTCTCTAACTACAGCTTATAACTCTCCATCACTTTACATCTCATCTCACCGTACTTTCACTTATAGATTCTAAACCTATAACCTTGACTTTTGTTATCAGAAGTCTTGGTATTCATTAACCTCGAATTATTCCCTTGTGTTACTTCTTTTTGGGCCTACTTTGGCTACCCGGATCGCTTATCCCGAAGCGTCCGTTTACCAATTAAATTTGGTGCTTCTATAGTCGGTAATGTTTTCTACAACTTCCGTTTAGACTTCGAGTTAAGATTCTTTCTCAAAGGTATCGGAAATTGATCTCAAAGTTGGCTCTTTGAGCTAATTTTAAAAGACTGCAAAACTGATGCCATGGCTGTTATTGAAGCCAATGAACCAAGCATTTAAACCAGTCTTTTTCCAAATATTATTTCATATTCATATAATTTAACATTCAATCTACAACTTTTGTGAAGAGTCGAACTTAATCCGACCTCTTTTCGGTTTCCGAAATCATCCTTGAAGTTGGCTACTAGCCAAACTTGTATTCTTATTACATCTTATTACTTTTTCTTTTTATTGTACTTCTTTACAGACAGTACAAACTTTGAACTCATTTCCGGGATATCAGCTTATTACTAAGTCTTATGATATCACCTTTGAATTCACTTTCTCTTTTTATTCCTTGAACTCTCTAGTTCATTTTTATTATTGATTGTACATTTTATTATACCTTTTATAACTAAGATTTTTAATCTTATTATAAATTGTTCGTATCTTTTAATCACTTTAGGGTAATGTTGGTTAAGTATTTTAATCTTTAACCTTACCCTCTTCATCTGTTTGAACTTCTAGTTCACTAACAGACTACTCATTCTTAACATCTCTTACAATTCCTTATGAATTCTATATCTTGTACAGAACGTCTTTTAACTCTTTATCAATCTATAGTAACTTCCTGTTACAGATTGAATTAATGGATTCCTCTCACCCTAATGATGCGGTTATCTAGGTGTATGTGTAGATTATAACCTAACTATCTCACCATAAAACACCTTCTAACTTACTTCATAATTACCATAAAACCATACATCTATTACTAGTTTTCGGTATTTTCAAGGTTAATTAGACTTCTTAACCTCTTTTCCACACACATCTACTCCCTTGTTCACAGCTAACAGTTATCACAACTGTACTTTAGCTGTTACTATTGTATTTAATTAACTGATTATCAACTTTAGCTCCGTTTTCAAAATATTTCACTTTGAAAACAAAATGTTAATTAAACATTTTTTTCACTTTTAGTCGGCCGTACTATACATATTTCTGGCCCGACATTTAAAACACATGTACATCACATGTGTATTCCGTTACCAGCTAGCCTAGACCTCATAGTCATAAGGCTTGGTTCTCGGAATTTTCATCCTTTGAAATTACTGTCTCATTACAGCTTTCAAATTCATTTATATTCATATCTGGAGCTTATGTTGATAATTCCAAGTTAATTAAAGTTTATACTTCTTATCGTTGTCACTTGCACTTTTGGCTTACCGCCAAAATTTCACGCAAGTTCCACAACAACATCTCCATCATCGAGCATCTCCTACCTCTCCGTTCGACGATCGCAACGGTTAAAACTTAGATAACCGTCATGGGACCATCATATCCCAATATCAAACCGATCTAACGGCTAGATCGCAAGTTATTAGGATTTTGCTACACCCTGGTAATTTACAGACAAAATTTGAAACTCACTTGTCCAATTCACTATCTTCATCCCCGTTACACCTTGATAACATCTTTACCTTATGTTGATTCCAGGTTCGATATACTTTTAAGTATATTGTTTGTTCGTTTTATGATTTATTAATCATTTTCATTAATGAATATCTGCTAACACGACTTGACAACTACATCAGTCGTTAACATATTCATTGATCCTCTTTACTCATATCAGAACTAGTAGTGTACCTACTTGGTTCTGAGAATACTCACACTTCCTTCCATCATCTTTCTTTTAGACTTTTCGTTGTGGTTTATTGTTTAAGTGCTGAGGTTTACTCTTCTCAGACTTATGAATTTTAGTTTTATCTAACCACTCGTATGGATTCAAGAGATATGTCCATTACTGACATCTGCTCTGTCTGTAGGACTAATCTCCAATCCGTTTAATTAAACACGTGCGTATGACTTTGTTCACATATAGTTACTTGAAGTCAAACTAATCGAGTCGTGTTCAATTAGATCCTACTCTCTTATCTTAATCGCGACAATTTCTATCGTCTACTCTCGAACTTTTACTTACCATAAAAGTCCATCACTAGACTTGTATCAGTCTATTCCTGAGTAAGAATATAAATTCTCACTCTCTCTACTCTTCCCGTACTTTCATTAATCTCAAATGTCTCGGTATGAAACACTAGAATTTAGGTTTTTAATATTTATTCCTATAATACAACCGTTATTCTTTATCCCTTTTTCCCATCTACCTTGTCACTATCACAGAGTTTTCGTTTGAAAAAAATACAGTTTTGTCTCGCGTACACTGACGCTTAACAAATACAAATCAATTTGTCAGACAAATACAATTGATCTCGTCTGAGACAATTATTATTCGTCCTGCTTGCGCAAGCCTTTTAAATCCCTCTTTTCAAACAAATTGTGAATTCTCAAATTCACAGTACAAAACATTTTTCATACAATTGTGCTTCAGGGTGATGACATCTCTCATCCCCAAGGAGTTGCTATTTCAATTCACTTTTTATTGATTTTCTGATATAACAATATATATGATGCATGCCCTAATCAAATCATTTTATGTAATATATATCATATATATAAAATTCAGGTATGCTTCTTCTATAGTGATTTTCGCAACATGCACCTTTAATGCATCTGAGCACAATTATACGTTCAACTGTAAAACAAAACTTTAACAAGTTTCTTTTCAAACTACTTCTCTGTGTCATTTCAAGGTTTCCTAATCCTCACATTAGGATTTATCATTCTTTATTCAACATTTTATGATATTATTCATTATCAGGCTGTTTATTAACAGTTATTATTCATTAGCTATGTGTGTTCTTGTTTAAGGATATTCATTATCTGTACTTTATGCTTTCTTAGTTTTAGTATCTCCTACTAAAACACATAAATGTACTTACTTAAACGTAAGACACATATCTAACTGATACCTGAGGATGATTGTTGAGGCGGTAATGCCTCTCGAATCATCGGACTTTTTTCCTCGTCCGTATCGGCGTATAAGCGTTCCTTTACCTTCCTCGTGAACATTCTCACATAGCGTCTCACTCTATTCAAACTTTGTTCCTCTTTCTCCTCATTAGCATACACATTATCCCCCCTTTGATATGGGGAATGACTCATCCTTTATTGAACTATCCTTAGATAGTTTATCTTTTCTAAATCCTTCCCCCCAGCCTAAACCTTATATATAGGCTGATATAACAGTAGATTCAGACACTGAATCAATACTATCGTCAATAAAATTTATGTTTCCCATTAATCTTTCCAGATCCTCTAATTCAATAGCATCATCGTCTGTATCCATCTTATAAACTGAAGCAAAATCTTCAGCCTCTAATGGATTATCAGGCACGACATGCGGCTGAGCTCGACTAGGCCCAGACATGCTGAAACACATGTGGCCATAACGCAAGTAGCCGATATAACAGTTATAGAAAAATACATTTTCATATAACAGATAACACCTTATAAACACATATAAAATAAAACACATAGCAATCACACATATAGTTCAGAGAAAATCTAACTATTTTCTCGAACAAACGATTCTTCTGGAATCTTCGCCTCGTTCTGTATTCGAACAGAATCAACTTTCTTGAATACTGGTCAATTGATCTGACCATTGCGTACTACTCTAATAGAGCGTCTCGAACACAGGAACATCTCACATGTTCCCTTGTTAGTATCGTGTTTCAAACACAAGAACATCTCATATGTTCCTGATCAAACATCACATATACTCTACAGACGTATACGAGTTGCTACTTATAGCTGAATGTTTTCAACAACTGAAAACATATCAAGACATGACTCGAATCCTATGTTGCTGCAATAGTCTACTAAGAATCCTTACCAATCCTAACACATCTTACTTAACAGTATCAGCAACAGTACATCGGATGGTCGAGTACTTAAAATGTTGCTCTGATACCACGTTTGTCACGACCCGAATTCCACCCTAATCCAAGTCACGACCGGCGCTAGGGAATGGGAATGGTTGTTCCGAAACCCGTAGCAAGCCTAGAACCTCTAGAAATTTTTCGCAAATATTGTTAAATGATCGCACCTCGCGTACGATCCGTTTTCAGAAAACGCCGTTAAAACTTTTCTCGTTTAACTCAAACACATTTCTGAAATTACACATATATGCGAAATCTGGTTTTCAGAAGTACTGGTTGGATAACCTTGTTATCTCAACCCTCGCTTCCTTTTGAAAACCTGGCGTGGTGATTACTGGAAACCAGGGACTTATCTTTTGCTTGCCTTAACATTTAGGCAGCCCTGTTCCAATCCACACGCCACTGTTAATATGTTTAATAAAATAATGCAGACACCTCTGCGTCTCGCAACGGTGGTATTAAACACATTAAAATACACAGCGGACCGGTTACACATAGCCGGCGTATATAAATCATACTGTTTTTGACCCTCACAAAAACACACGAGGCCGACTCGGTAACTAGATACAGTATGCCATTAAGCAGCCACACAGAAGATACACACACGTGCACTAGATCCTATCAGAGTATCTAAACAGAGGACTAGTGGCACGGCTGCTGGCACATATTACACTTATACTATTGCAGCATACTAAGAGTACAAAATCCTACGTACATTACCAAAGAAGAGCTTTCCTGAAGAAGGGATATGGAAGCTCGACTAACCTCAAAGCTCATTTCCTGAAAATGGGATAACAACAACGGGGTCAGAAATATAAATATTTCCGAGTGAGTAGACAGTTTACAGATAAATACCAAAATCGCATCATATATATAAAACAGTTATATATATAAAATATGTTACCAATATGTCGATCCATATGAAACCCTAGTCCACAATTGTCCTAACAGACACACTCATCTCACGAGCTTATAGACAACAGAATAAGGACCGTGAACCGAGTCACTGCCGTCCACTTCTGTATCTCTGGTACCTGGACCGTAATCATGATACTGCCATCGCGGTTTGACCCGCGACCGTAACTGTATTACTGTCGTCTCAGGGTTTACCCGTGAAGTCAGGGCATCTACTTTCCCAATGACTTACACGACAGACATACCTCTATACCTCGACAGAAGTACATCTAGAAATCGGTGTTGGTGATCACGCAACCCTATTGCCGCCCAATAGGTAGCTCGTTCCAATGGACCTCTCTTGGCTAGTTTATACTATTGCGATTATGGATTTAAAACAGTTGAATACTGATATTCAAAAGTAAACACGTAAACTCACAGTACTGCTAAGTTACTACTTAGCACCGCCGTATGTGTGATAGACTTCCCTGAGTCCTGGTCTGACTGCTGGATAGCTAGTCGGATCAAACATACAAAACACACAATACAAACATCAATATTTGTTTCTGCTATAAACATCTAGGTTCTGAAACCTAGGTTTAATCAAATCAATCAATTCACATAACACATAGCACGTATGGTCTCTTTCTCTTTAAAAACCATTTAAACCGTTTTCACCTCGAGAAAACGTTTAGACTTCACTCTAGAAGTCATTTTAGGTATAACAATACCTAATTAAAATCATTTACTAGCATCGACTTGATTGCCAAAGCCATTCACAGTCGACTACTAATTATTTAGCAACATCGTTTGCTAAATCTTTTAAACCGGTTAAACGTCGACTTTAACTCTTTTAAAGTCCTTTTTAAACGTTTAACTTTTACTTTTAAAATCATATTTTAAAAGTCTTTATCTTAGGTTTAAAAACTCTTTTCACTTTCTTTCAAAAGAAGTTATCGTTTTTAAACGTTTTAGTTCGACGAAACTACGTCAAACGGATAAGGCAAAAAGCCCCAAAGGAATCCCCCCTTCGGCGTCGGCCTGGTGCACGTCCGTGCACCTTGGGTGCACGTCCGTGCACCCCTGGCTAGTGCACGATCGTGCACCATTGTGCACGGTCGTGCACCCTGGATGGTGCACGTTCGTGCACCTTGGTGCACGTTCGTGCACCTCCAGATTGGTGCACGTTCGTGCACCATATGTGCACGTCCGTGCACCAACGTGCACAGCCCCGGGGAAACTCAATTCCCGGGGCATTCCGACGTGATTCATCCTCATTTTTCCGCTCCTAACACGTATACACAATCCAATATATCCATATTCGCATTCAGAACGTAAAAATAATAGGTATACGTTCGATTCGATACGGTAACCGTTTATAAACGTATATATATTCGATATATATCGAAATATATTAAAAATAAACGTTTAATACGGGATTAGTACCTCGATTACTTGAGTAATCGTCGAAGAAACGGGGTTAGAATCGAGAAACGGTCGATTAGGGCCGAAACCCTAACCTTCGTCACCTCTGGAGAGAGCAAGTAGCTCTCCTTTGCTTCTGAAATGAAGCAAATGAACTTTCTGTTCATTTCATATCAAGTGAATTGATATATATATAATAATGGTTAACTTATCACTTTAACTCAAATTCTTAAATAGTCGTCCGTAACTTAAACGGAAACGACTTTCGAATTTCGTGAAACTTTACCCAAAAATCTAATAAAATAAAATAAGAATAAAAATATATTCTCATCCGACTTATATTTTATTTTCAATAAATCTCAGAAGATTTATTGGGTCAAAATCAGTCCCACTTGATTAAACTTTCTACGTCCAAATTCTATGAAACTTTGACGATAGCTTCGTCAAATTATTTCGCGAATAATGACACCAAAATTATTCGCTCGGGACTTATATATTATTTTATTTTAATTTGGACTAACGAATAATACTTAATTAGTTTATAACTAAAACTAATTAAAGTAAAGAATCCAAGGACTAAAGGATATATTTTTCCTTACTTAGCCTCCACTTCTAACCGCCTCACATCTTCTTATCTTTCTTTTTTTTTTTTAATTTATTATTATATATATATATTTATATTTATATATATATATATCTTAACTTATATTCGTTAATAACTCGTCGAGACTTCCGAGTTTCGACATTTTAATTTCGGGGTTTTATCCGAAATATTAAACTCTCCAAATAGAGTGGTATATTAATATATTAATTATTAATATATTTTTATCTTACGACTCCAGTCGTATTTCTTATTCAATTAGTCTCGTTCATATCTCTTTATTAAAATTTAAATCCCCAATTTAAATTTTAAACTTCTATTATTACGATATACTTTTAGGGATACTTATAAATTAAATTTACGCTTAAATTTAATTTACGTATTCCCGACTAATAAAATCCTTACACGTGGCTTATAAGAATACGGGGTATTACAATTCCTTTGATAAATAACAACATGGCAATGATGATATCAAGAAACCGAACAAAACTAAACGAAGAACACACCAAACCAAAACACAAATCACAAGCCAAGAAGTTATGAAAATCAACAACTAAAACCCAAATAATTATAGTCTTTAAAACCCCAAAACACATAAGCAACAAGAATAATAGAAACGACAGTAAGAACATAAGTTTCACAGTTAAGAACAAACGAAAACGGTAAGACGACGACGATTGTAACGAGATTAATTACGCACCTTGGGAATTGTAGAGGCTAAAACGAAAGAGAACGATTAAGAATACGGAAGCATCGATTTCAGCTAAAATAGAGGAAACGAAGAACAAAATTAACTGATGAACACAAGACTTTGGTTGATGATTTGCATAAGAAATCACAGAGAATGACGGCTAGAGTTTAAAGAGTATGATGTATGAATTAGGGTTTAATCGGTATTTAAAAGACCTAAAAATATGGAAATAACTAGTCTACATTGAAAAATTGAAATTTATAAGAGCAGAGGTTGATAACAATTCTAATATTGAAACACGCACAATTTATAAAAGAAGTAGCCCAATTTATGAATAGCCCAATTAATAAAGCCATAAAGGATGGGAAACAATATGTGGAAAGGAAAAATAATAAAGGAATGCATGGCAATGTATACATGTTTTTCTTTTTTTGCATAAATAATATGCATAGGCCAAATTCAATAATACAAACCTAACACGAATTGAATCACGACCCAATCAACGAAGAAATTAAATAAAATTAAATAAAACTAAATAAAAATATTTAATTATAATAATAATAAATTACCTAAAACTCGACGGAATGTAAAAATTAAAATAAAAATTTAAAAGTAAAATGAAAATAATAAAAGAAAAATACGGGATATTACAGATTGAATAAAATGGACAAGATTATGTCAGTCTCTTTAGACTGACATAATCTTTTTCATGAACTCAATCATAGTCCTTGAACATCTTACTTTTATTATGGAATTCTTGTCCTTGTCTACTTGTCTTTCAAATCACCATGATTCATTTATTAAATTTGAGATCCGACATTCAAATTTCATTCCCGTTCCGTAAATTCTCTCTTCTATGTATATTGTTTTGGTAGATTCCCTATCCTTCCGCCACTTCAACTATTTTTATCATGTTTTTCTTGCGCTACTCTCTTCCACTACTTATTAACGGTTAAATTTTACAGTTAGGTTCCACGATCTCTATACGATATCCTTCTAATATTACGATACCTCGGTTGTACTCACCGAGTAACTTTTTTTATGGATAATCTTTAACTAAAGATTTTCCTTGTACTCAATTGATTTTCGTTATGAATTGATTTATTTTCTTTACTCAGTTACTTTACTTTATTTACAATACGCAATAGCCATATCACATGCATACTTAACTTCAGTACTCGCTTTCTTTACTTTAAGAGTAAATTCGTTTGTAATTTAAACATTATCGTTGGGGCTTTACACGTTTTGTAAAGCTAAGTCGTTCTTGTATTCAGAATTAATACGTGACTTTTTCGGACGCTTCGATTCTAATCTTGGAACATTTTCCATCACGTTACTCGTCATTCTATGTACATATCTCTTTAGTTAGGCCTAACAAAGTGTTTATCCTTGTCATATGCCTTTCTTTATATTACATAGCCAATATCTAAGCATACTCATGTTAATAACTTATCCATTTAAATTCATTTTACTCTTTTTCATATATAAAACCATGTCACTGTTTTGCATCAGTGTGATGACTTTTCTCATCACCAATAGTTGCAATGGCATTCCTTTTATGTTTCATATGTACATAATACAAATGATGCATATTCTAATAGTGAATACAATATGAATGTAGTGATGCAATTTTATTAGTGTCAATAAAATACTATCGCGATTCGTATCCGGACACAATTATGAGTTTCAAAAGATTATTTCTCATCAAACACATTAGCTTTTACAAAACAGCGTTTATGTAAGTTTCTCTAGATACACAGCTCTTCAAAACTACTTATTTCATAGCTTTTCCACATTTCTTGTATAAACTTTATATGTTCTATACATATACGAGAAGGATCTAATCCTATTAGTCAGGTTCAGACATTATTTGTGAACCTAGCCAAATATTCTTGTTGGTCCTTGATTGGTTTGAGGGGTTTGTATCACCGTTAGCCTTTCGTGTTTTGATTTCCATTGCTTCCACCTCTACCATGCATCACATTAGATTTACCCGATCCAGAAATCGGTGTATAAATAGATCTGGATTAGTAAGTATGTGGTTGGTTCACATTATCTGTTGAATTCTGTTGCACGGAATACAAGCATTCTCTCGTATAATGACCATGTTGGCCATATGTAAAACATACATCTGTAGTAGCTTGACAATTACCCATATTTTTTCTTCCTCATTGTTGACATATAAGATCTGTGAAGCTGGAGCTTGCTTGTTCAAAACTCTGACTATTAGTTTAACCTTTCTTACTCCCTTTTCCATGTCTACCCTTATTATAGGTTCGACCATATTGTTGTTCAGTTCTTTCACTAATTTGGCTGGACGTTTGATATTCATTATCAAAACGCTCATTCCTGACTTGGTTTAATTATGAGGAATCAGGAATTTCACCAAATTGGATTTGAGGGCTTTCCAGTTGCCTCGCACTGTTGATAACTTGCAAAAATTTCCTGTCAGTCTGGGTTAGCAATCCTATAATTAAGTCCCCAATCCCTTCACAAATCTGAAATTAAAACATACCAGATATGTCATCATGTGTGGAGAAAACCTGCTCAATCGCTTAAACTCGGTAACATATTCTTGAAATGATTTGTTACCTTTAGTTAACGATAATAACTTATCTTTGTTACCTTCAATCACATCAAACGGTAGGAAGAAATGTTTTAATCGGGTCACAAATTCCGCCCACGTTATTTGATCCATTATCAATCCAATTATTTGGCGAAATCAATCCTTGACTGAACCTTTCATTGATATTTCGACTAACAATACAATTTGCCTCTCATCAGCTTGAAGTCTGCGAGCATTTTGCTCGACTTCCTCCAAAAATTCTAATGCATCGCCTTATCAATCGAATTCCTTTCAACTCAGTTTCATGTATGCCAAGACTATATCTCCGTCAGCATTCCTATCCCCTCGTTGATGTTGTTGTTGCCTCCATTGGCCCATTATTAATACATAGTCTTTCATGGCAGTAACTTCAGCTACGAACTGATTTATATCAATATTTTATTATTGCAGCACTCCTGGTGCCTGCACATTTCTGACTTGTTCCACTCTTGGTTCCTCTTCACCTCTGCCACATCGGCGGCGTCTACTTGCCGGCTGGACTAGGTCATATCCATCTTCATTAATTGCAACCACTTTTTGGGCCTCGTTTAATTGTTGTGCGGTAGCACGCGCTCGAGTATTTCTTAGTTCATCCATTCTAAGGCATAAAGGAATCTAGATGAGTTCCTAATAACATGACATATACATCATGTACGCACAATTTTATCGTATACGTAGTCGTGTTTTATTCATACTTTATAAGTTAGGTTCCGAGAAAGTTTAATTCGTCTAAGTCATATTTGGCCATAATTCACATATTATATATTTTTTCATATATATTGTTTCCTTATGTCCACATAATAGTTAACCATGTTTCATGGATATAGTCAAATCATAGCCATAGTCCATACATATAAGTCAATTTCAAAGAAAACCCAATTAATTTAGGATTTATTTTGTCATATACCCATATCATAAGTGTCACGACCCGATTTTTCGAGCCGCGACCGGCGCTAGAGAAAGGGAAATTTGGTTCCGAAACCCATAGCAAGCCTAAATTTTACCTAAAAACTTTTTCGCGTTTAAAAATCATTATAAAACTTAGGTCTAATTACTTAAAAATCACCCACTTTGTAAATTTTTTCCATTTATACCATGACCTAGGAAAATTTTCAATTGTACCCTATTTTCGATTTTTATATTTTATCTCTATCTTAATGAGTTGGAATTGGCCTATTTTCTTTTAAAAAAGAGTTTAAACAGTCCTTCATTTTTAACTTATATTCTGATAAAACATTAATGTTAATCATGTATATATCTTGTTTTTAATATTTTTATCTTTAAATTAATTAAATTATCAAAAAAATTAATTTTATGGTACAAATGAAACATAAAAATCGAAAATAGGGTACAATTGAAAATTTTCCTAGGTCATGGTATAAATGAAAAAAAGTTATAAGGTGGGTGGTTTTTAATTAATTAGGCCTAAAACTTAAGTATTTTATTTTTCGAAAATTTGGCAATATAACAGCTATAATTTTAACTAGCCAACCCCTGTTAAATCTCAAACCACCCTACACGATAAACTTATCCAACCACACATATTAAGTAGTTAAACTAAAACTACCTCTGATGTTTGTTTGTTAATCAGAAAACGAGGCCTAACAAAAAGCTATAAACATGAGCGGTTACTAGACCAAAATATACTTAAACCGCTAATAGGACCTCGACAAAAGTGTAAGCCTGAACTACTGCAGCGCTAGAGAGTCAGAAGCTGTACATGCAAAAAGTAATGAGCCTTCCGAAACAAGGAGTGGAGGCTCGACCTGAACGCTATCTACTGGATACCTGAAAAATTTAATAATCAACGGGTTCGACATAGCTGAGTGAGTTCACAATTTACAAAAGGTATTATAATTAAAAACGAGATCGCATTACCGATAAACGATAACTTACAATTAAACAAAATTCGATAATAAACGATAAATTAAACATACTTCAATAACAAACGATAGATTTAAACATACTTCGACACTAATCATAAAATATAATTTAATGGTTTCCAATATCGGATCCGTTCGAAACCCTAAACCCAAGTGCTACGGACTTATTGGACATAATCGACGATAACTGTTTTTCGAATCATATCGTCCGAGTGAACGGGTCCCGAGGTAGTTCGACCGAGTTACCCGCTACCACGTGGCATAGTCCCGAGATAGTTCAACCGAGTTACTCATGCCACTACTTAATCCTAAGTTGTGCGTCCCGAGATAGTTCGACCGAGTTACCCACTAGACACAGGTCCCGAGATAGTTCAACCGAGTTAACTTGTGTCTATCACATTTCTTTTTATCCTCCTTATTCCATTAATCGATTGATATTCATAATTTATTATTTCAAATCATTGACCATAGACGCCTAGACTCGTATCAGTATTGGTGATCACACAGCCTATTGACGCCCAATAGGTAGCTCGTTTCCCACGGATCACTTATTGGGTTTAAATAATAATTCCGCAAAACAAATGATTTATAAATTGGTATAGTAAATGTATGCATAGTGAAGCTAGAAAATAATAATTATTTTAACTAACTTCTTAAACTCTTTATGCCAATATACATACTTTAAGGCATAAATAAATAAAGAGCATCAAACTAACTAATATACGCTCTTTTAAATATTCGATACTATTTTGATAGCGATCTTACGATCTAACCATCGTCAACTATAATCACATTATCCATAATAAAACCAAAATATAATATTAAACAATTCCGATATATCTTAAATTCATTTTATGCGACCTTTAATAAAACATAAGATATTTTCACCGTTTATAATATAATATATCTTCTTAGTAGAAAATATAGGTTTGATGTTTAAAATATTTTTAATAAAGCTCTAGTAGTATAAACAATAGTTCTATAAGAAACATAGTAGTTTAAACTAAAATATTCAACCAAATGCACACATAGATAATAATATATAAATAATAATACTCGAAAGTAAATCACGAACTCACCTCGATCGCTTAATCCAAATTTTCCAAAAGCAAAATATAATATAGCCCGTTGATTAACTCCAATTCTTCTATTTCTCCTATCCAATAATGTGTAGGATCTATAATACGAACAAATGCTAAATTAACATTTTAATTTATAAACTATTTCACTTTTAAAAACTTTCGCTTTTTTATTCAAGCGTTTACGCTTGACTTGACTCTAAATCCATTTATTTTTATTGTTGCCTTCTTAATGTCCTATATAACCAATTCGACATACCACGTAATAAATCCCGCAATCAACCATTAGTAGCTAAGTTTAACTTCTAACTCATTATTATAGCTAACTTATACTATTTTATCAATTCTCCAACAACTTTAATCTCCAACGTCTAATAACGCATCGGGGACCTTTTATCGGCTTTTAGCCATTTAAATCCACTTAAACCCAACTTAAACTTTATATTCAAACATTTAAACTTAAATTTAATCTATGCCATAATTCATCTTTTACTTCTATTTCAAAACTCGTTTGTTAAACTTTCTAAATCCATTTTCAGCTTTAATTTCACACTTGAACAAATTTATTTAAATTTTCGAAATCATCCTATTTAACGAAAAACTTTCCGGTGGAGCGCGGGTCCGGAGTGACCGGCTGGTCTGCCAATTGAGCAGACCGTAGTCTGCTCAACTTGAGCAGACGGGTCAGGCCAAATAGCCTGACCGGTCTTCTCTCCGGCCTCCGCTCTCCGCCCCTAACCCGACTCCAACTCCGGTTCTCAAAAAGTCAAAATTTTGCAACAATTAAAAATTTCCAGCTTTAATCCTTTTAACTCTTTTTCTTTAAAAATTTGATTTGAAACCAATTAAAATCTAACACCTTAAATCACCCATAGCTAATCAACCTAAACTCCTTCAATACATGCTGAAAATTTGAATTCCCCTTATGTTTTACAAACCCATCAAATTTCAGCTTCAATTCATATTTTAATTGACCTCAAATTTCAATAGTTAATCATCCAAAATCAATTTAAACACATGCATGCTAAAACCCTTTTTTTAGAACCATAAAACCTAACATTTCCAATAAATTTTCAGCTCTAGGGGTTTAATTTCTCACCTTAGTTTTCGCCTCTAAGTTGATGGTAGATGATGGGTGTCAGTTGGTTGGAAGGAACTTTGAAAAATCTAAGTTTAAAATGAAGAATCCCATCCTCCATGAATCTCCATAAGTTAAGAAGAAAGGTTTGTTGATTGTGAGAATGAGAACGTTGTTCTCTGGATGTTTCTTTGGTTTCTAAAAATAATATAATGATATGGGCTTGCTAATCAAATGGGCTAGTTCTATTTTAATTCCCCTCTCAACACAAATTTAATAATTCCTTCTACTAATCATTCTTTTACTAAATTTACTTAAATATCTTAGCAATTAACCAAGTCGTTTTTGTACCGATTTTAAATCCAATTTTTCAAACGACTATAAATTACACGGAACCTTCTATTAATCCAAAATATTGATTATTGCCTTTTTCTTTAAAATTTTATTTTCTAGCCGTATAATCTATATGTCGTGTTTAAACCCGCATTTTAAAATAATATTCCAATTATTTATGGATTCTCTTATAATAATCCAAATAATAAATTTTTTGGATATTTTTAAATATCCATTTTACAATCATTTATTTGATTTAACGGGAATTTCTCCAATTTTCCCATTAAATCACAATATGCTTATCTCGATATCCAAATACGAGATAAAATTTAATTATAATTAATTTAATCTAATATATAGTCCAACTTTATTAAAATTAATTCCTCGTCAAAACGCTATTTTCCGTCTCATTTACGGAAATTCCCTTATTTTAGCTCTAGTTAGCTAAAATAATATAATGTCACGACCCATTTTCATGAATCGCGACCGGCGCTAGGGTATGGGTAATGTAATACCGAAACCCGAAGCTAGCATTTCAATTAACATACAAACACATAAATTTGCAGAAAACCACGGGCAACCGAGACTTCAGCCTAAATCTAGCAGTTATAATATTCAGCAATTAAAATATAACATGCTTTCCAATACTAGTTTGTAAATAGGCATAACATAAATAATCATGAATAATCATATAACATGCCAAAGCAATATAACTAGTCGGACCAATCCGACAAACAACTGTAATAATAATAACGACGTCTAGTTAACTACTGCGGTCTAAAAATAAAATAGTTTGATAGTTCTACTAAAATAAATGGAAACTCTGAGGAAAAGTAAATGCGGAGATCACCAGATTCTCTCAGATCATAACCCTGGAAAAAATTGGAAAAACAACGGGGTCAGATATACTGAGATGAGTTTATACCACTATCTACATTTATCAAGTAGAAAACCTTTACAACGTTTAAAATATTTAATAATGATATTACGAATAGTAGTTGGAACCCTAATCCACAATTTTAAATAATAATAACATAATCCAATAGGCCTCGTCCCGAGAGCTGAGCTACACCGAGTTACCACTGACCACACTTTTACCATATCCAGAGTCCCGAGAGCTGTGCTACACCGAGTTACTCTATTTGGTCCCGAGAGATATGCTCACACCGAGTTACCACATTTCCATTTATACCTTACCCAGATCAATACTGGTGCGCACGCAGTCCTAATGATGCCCATTAGGTAGCATGTTCCAACTAAGAGTCATAATATAAAAACAGTTCACAATATACGTACCATATATATATATATTTAATATAAGCGGTAAATAGTAAGTACAAACTCATTGCTTGATAATCCACGTGATAACCGGCAAGCAACCAATCCTGGTTCGCCTCTGAAGCACGAACAGTAGACGGGTCTAGACAAATAAAGTAATTATTAAAAACAGACCCTAATAATTACAGACTATTGAGTTCCCGCTTTGAAAATCATTTCAGAGAATAATATTTAAATATTATTTAAATAATAATTTATTTTTCAAACCTGAAAATAATGTGTTAGCCGAGTTTCCGGTAATTGACAGGCTAACCTCAAATGTTAGGCGATCCAAGTCTAACCCGATCCATACATTAATCCGAAAATTATAAACCATAGTTTATAATTTAAAAATAAAGCCAATTAATAAAATATTAAATTGGAACTCAATATCTTAAAATCCAAGTAATTTATAATTACCAAAAAAATATCTCATTTAATGAGTCAACAAATAATTAAAAGGCTAAATTTCCAATTGGCACACTAAGCCAAAAATACTAAGATAACAATTAAATAATAATAATTATTATTAATTTAACTATAAATAATTCAAATATTATTTTTTAGATTTTTTAAAAAATAATATTACCAAATTGGAAAAATTTCAATTTCAATTGAAATCCCAAAATTGAAATTAAAATCATTTAACTATAATAAGATTAATATAAATTCCAAATTTAAAATAATAATGCCCAAGTGATTTAAAATCATAATTAATAATTTAATCGTCAAAATAAAAGTCAGAACTAATTCTGTAGCTTAAAATCAAAAATCAATTTTTAAAACAGCAATTAATAACTTAAGGAATTCATTTGTTTAACTGAAAACAATCCAGTGACTAACATGACCCTTTTTGCCATTAACAAATCAAATCAGCCAGCCACATCATCGTCATCAACCATACTCACATAACAAAGCCAACAATTACAGTACATACAAAATCAAGCTTCAACAACTAGATTAACAATTCATTAACTAACAACCATGTCATGAATTTAAACAAGAATCAAAAATCCACACAAGCAAAGGGTATCATAATCCAAAAATTCACAGTTCATCCTCTTGCTAAAAACGGAGTCGACATGGCATAGATATCAAGGACCCAAAACGAAACTGAAGACAACAAAGCCAAGGACAATTTACAAACTGAGATTTATCACAAGACAACCCACAAATCAAAAGTTTAATGTCCTTAAGGCAACTAAAACACAGCACAAGAAAAGAAAGGAATCGGTATCAAGCACATAAAGGTAATAGATAAGAAAATAAACGAATACGATAAAACGACGGCGATTAGAACGACTTTGATTACGTACCGTTCAACAAAAACAAGCTAAGAAATCGTAGAGGCGTGAGTCTTCTTCGACTGGGACGAGACGGAACTGAATTTGGTTCAGAAACGAGAGAGATATTAGCTACGAACGGAAGTGTCGTTATTAGCACAAAACTGAGAATTAAGATCAAAACTTACCGAGAATCACAAGAGTTTTGAGGGAAAAATATGTGAACGATCTCTGTGAATTTAGGAGTGTAGATGTAGGCTAGGGTTTGTTTGATTCAGGAGGAATTAATTAGGGTTTAGAAACTTAAATACCGAAATAAGAACAGGTGCTACAGCTGAATGAGAAACTTGTTCTCAATTCCTATGGTTAAATTAGCAATTGCATGGCTTAACTTTGCATGGGCTACACATTGCATTTTCATGGGCCTAATTTTGCATGGACTTAATAAATTTAAGTAATTTATAGTCAAACCTACTCAACCCAATGAACACGATTCGAACCGCGAACGAATCAACGAACGACTCAAATTTTTACCAAAAGATCGACGAAAAAAGTCTAAAAAAATTACGGGATATTACATATAATCAATCCAATTAAATATTTTTCCAAAAATACGGGGTATTACATTCTTCCCCCCTTAAAAAAATTCGTCCTCGAATTTTCTTATAATGTTTATCGTCCAATTATTCTAATATCGCCTTGGTAGGGCTGATTACTTCCGTCATTTTCTTAGAGCACAATGTCACAGAATGTCTTATTCTATGATTTTCTGAAACTTGTACATTTTTTTGTTCTATGTTATCCCGGTATAACGTAGTTAGTTTTCCAAACTAACTAAAAATCGCTTTTTCTTAACTTTATAAGCTTAGGTTTTTAGCCCACTTCAGGCTATAAAACCAACATCCAGAGTCTGTCCAAATTTTAGTTTGTCACTTGAAACTCGTTCTATGCAACGTCGTCTGCAACTTTTATTTTGGTCTCAAGTCCGGAATAGCACTTCTTGCGATCAGAAATCGATCTAGAAGTAGCCTTCTTAGATTAGATTTAAAATATACTTAACCTTTAATTTATAGGCTTACTTAAGTGTATGTATTTGCCCGCTTGCCTAAGGCAGGTCTTCGCTTTATAGGGTCGATCCGGGTTTGTCGTTATCCTTTCCGATATACCCTCTTGGCGTGTCATTAAAAATCTTTGTAAAAATTTTCCGCAAACACGCTCATAATCGCTTCCAAAGAAGCTATCTTAATTTCTTATTTCGATTCTTTATACACGTCCTAAATTCAATAACTCCTTTAGTTTCTCAAGATAAAATTTCGTTCTAAATACGAACGAATTACTACTTTTCCTATATAAATTTCATGGTACTTGAATTATTGGAATTCTAATTTTACGACTCTTATCTAAATCGATATACCCCAAAAGTTTTGAGGATTTAATGGTAATTTTAAACCATTAAATGAATCACTTGAAATCGTCCAATTGTTTATTGTGTTCTTTAAATACAAACTTTATAGCCCTATTTTCATTTTTTCCCGTTTTGACTTGAGTTATATTCGACACATTCAATGTGTCGGAAATTATCTATGTATTGTCCTCCTTTAGTACCTAACCTTTTCTTGAATCTTCCTCCGTCTACTATGACTTTCATGACTTATCAGATTCATTCATACCGTTTCGAACTTCATCGGTCTTACCTCTTATCCCACTCTCAATAATCTTGTCTATAGGGTAAAATAGACTTAAAATTTTATGTTCCTAAATTCATTTAGTTGTACGGTATCTATTTACGTTCAATTATTAATCCACGCAATCATACACCTAACCGTACTTATATTTTTATAACCATTTCGTTATATTTAACAACTTATAATTCGCTTTACCCCAATCCCTAAGTATTTCCTTATACTCTATTCAAATACCGTATTATATTAATCATCTTATTATACATCTTATTTACTCGTTCATTTATTAGTGGCCTAATTGACCATACTATCATTTTATAGTTCTATATTTACTTACTTTATGTTTAAAAAATATCATTTTCTAACATATCCTTGTCTAATTTTTTAAATATGTTACTATGGCGATTTGGTCATTTATTATATTTCTTTCTACCTCGTTTACTAAAGTTCCTCTTATTCTAAATTATTTATTCCTTTAAATTTACTATTCACAACTATTATTATCACATAGTCTTTTGTCCGAATTAGCTTACACGTTTTGAAACAATTCAAACACTTTTCTTTGCCGGCAGTTTCAACTTTTCTTTTCAAAACTATCGTAAATCACTTTGTCGATATTAAAAATCTTTAGTACAATTGCGCCACAGAGTGATGACACCTCTCATCACTAAAGAGTTGCAATTTCAATTCACTTTTCTTTAAAAATGCATATATATGATGCATGATCCATCGTTTAGAAGATTGTTTTATATAGAAAATATATATATACTGATGTCAATATGCTTTTATGGTGATTTGACTAACATGCCTCATGTAGGGTCTGCGCACAATTGTACCATTGAAATCGTAAAATACTTTATAATAACAAGTTTGTAAGTCCTTCAGACTAAAACTCCGTGACGTTTCTATTTTTGCTTACTTAAGCCAATTAAATGAGATATGCTTAATTCTCTAGCCTAAGCATTATATTATTCATTTTATCAAATTACGGCTTATTAGATTTTTATTATCGGTCACTTGTTATTCCATTACATATGGCTATGAATTCCATTAACTCTCCTAGATACCGATCCAGAAGCTTCATCTCTATGAACCAGAGACACTGGCCTCTCACGAGGGAAATAAACAGGATGGATAGGGTTGTTATTCCATTCACGGTCGCTCATTATCCCCGCGGCCCTACGAGCTAATGATCCCATATGCTCATGTGTGAAATCAAACAACTCAACAAAGTCCGTTCCTAAGCCTCTGACATAGCGGCGGTTCACTTCCTCATTATCCCTGCCAGTTTCCGGGACCGCTTGCACCATGCGAAGAAACTCATTAATGTAGGTTTCTATAGAGAGCACACCCCAAGATAAGATGTTCAACATTGCTTTGAGGCTATTCAGACTTGCCTCTTCCTCAGTCTCCCTCAAAGCCGCTACTTTTCTATGATCGCGATACCTTTGGGTCTCAGTCCTAAACTATCCTCCCCTAAACACCTCAATGTCAGAATCTTCAGAAGGATCTTCCGATGGATCCTTTTCTTGCTCACTTTCCTCACTAGGCTCTTCTTCCTCCTCCTCAAGTAACTCTTTGGGTGTTACTGATCTAACTCGAGCTTCAACCCTTTTATTTCCATTATTCATAACCCCATTCTGATGGATCTCTGGCGATCCTTCACCATCAGCTAAGAACCCATTTTGATGGACTTCAGGTAGCCCACCATTGCCTAGCCTAACTTGTTGAGAAGGAGGCGCTTCCTCCTCATCAGACATTGCATAAACTCGTGCTCTCCTATATCCAGGCATACTACAATATAAACAATTTCCAAGATAAGATAGTATACATATTCTAAATCGTTATTCACACGCATTATGCATAATTTATTTCGTTACCCTTATCAATTAATCTACATTTATGTATCCTACCTAAAACACATTATTGATTGATAACAATAACGATTTCAAGACAAGACATGATACAAATCCTATGCTGCAGTAGTTTCCTAGGTAGACTCTCCTAAAGCAGTGGTATCCGACCAACCTCTCTGATACCACCTTTGTCACGACCTAATTTTTTGAGCCGCGACCGGCGCTAGGGAATGAGAATTTTTGTTCCGAAACCCGTAGCAAGCCTAAATTTTACCTAAAACAATTTTCGCGTTTAAAAATCATTATAAAACTTAAGTATTTCATTTTTCAAAAATTTGGCAATATAACGGCTATAATTTTAACTAGCCAACCCCTGTTAAATCTCATACCACCCTGCACGATAAACTTATACAACCACACATATTAAGTAGTTAAACTAAATCTACCTCTGATGTTTGTTTGTTAATCAGAAAACGAGGTCTAACAAAAAGCTATAAACATGAGCGGTTACTAGACCAAAATATACTTAAACCGCTAATAGGACCTCGACAAAAGTGTAAGTCTGAACTACTGCAGCGCTAGAGAGTTAGAAGCTGTACATGCAAAAAGTGATGAGCCTTCCGAAACAAGGAGTGGAGGCTCGACCTGAACGCTATCTACTGGATACCTAAAAAATTTAATAATCAACGGGTCAGACATAGCTGAGTGAGTTCACAATTTACTAACGGTATTATAATTAAAAACGAGGTTGCATTACCGATACAATATAATTTGCTTTATGATCAATCAATAACTTACAATTAAACAAAATTCGATAATAAACGATAAATTAAACATACTTCAATAACAAACGATAGATTTAAACATACTTCGACAATAAACATAAAATATAATTTAGTGGTTTCCAATATCGGATCCGTTCGAAACCCTAAACACAATTGCTATGGACTTATTTGACATAATCGACGATAACTGTTTTTCGAATCATACCGTCCGAGTGGCCGGTCCCGAGATAGTTCGACTGAGTTACCCGCTACCACGTGACATAGTCCCGAGATAGTTCAACCGAGTTACTCATGCCACTACTTAATCCTAAGTTGCTGGTCCCGAGATAGTTCGACCGAGTTACCCACTAGACACAGGTCCCGAGATAGTTCAACCGAGTTACCTTGTGTCCATCACATTTCTTTTTATCCTTCTTATTCCATTAATCGATTGATATTCACAATTTATCATTTCAAATTATTGACCATAGACGCCTAGACTCGTATCAGTACTGGTGATCACACAGCCTATTGATGCCCAATAGGTAGCTCGTTTCCCACGGATCACTTATTGGGTTTAAATAATAATTCCGCAAAACAAATGATTTATAAATTCGTATAGTAAACGTATGCATAGTGAAGCTAGAAAATAATAATTATTTTAACTAACTTCTTAAACTCTTTATGCCAATATACATACTTTAAGGCATAAATAAATAAAGAGCATCAAACTAACTAATATACGCTCTTTTAAATATTCGATACTATTTCAATGGCGATCTTACGATCTAACCATTGTCAACTATAATCACATTATCCATAATAAAACCAAAATATAATATTAAATAGTTCCGATGTATCTCAAATTCATTTTATGCGACCTTTAATAAAACGTAAGATATTTTCATCGTTTACAATATAATGTAGCTTCTTAGTAGAAAATACAAGTTTGATGTTTAAAATATTTTTAATAAAGCTCTAGTAATATAAACAATAGTTCTATAAGAAACATAGTAGTTTAAACTAAAATATTCAACCAAATGCACACATAGATAATAATATAAAAATAATAATACTCGAAAGTAAATCACGAACTCACCTCGATCGATTAATCCAAATTTTTCAAAAGCAAAATATAATATAGCCCGTTGATTAACTCCAATTCTCCTATTTCTCCTTTCCGATAACGCGTAGGATCTATAATACGAACAAATGCTAAATTAATATTTTAATTTATAAACTATTTCACTTTTACAATCTTTCGCTTTTCTATTCAAGCGTTTACGCGTGACTTGACTCTAAATCCATTTATTTTTATTGTTGCCTTCTTAATGTCCTATTTAACCAATTCGACTTACCACGTAATAAATCCCGCAATCAACCATTAGTAGTTAAGTTTAACTTCTAACTCATTATTATAGCTAACTTATACTATTTTATCAATTCTCCAACAACTTTAATCTCCAACGTCTAATAACGCTTCGGGCCCCATTTATCGGCTTTTAGCCATTTAAATCCACTTAAACCCAACTTAAACTTTATATTCAAGCATTTAAACTTAAATTTAATCTATGCCATAATTCAATTTTTTGCTTCTATTTCAAAACTCATTTGTTAAACTTTCTAAATCCATTTTCAGCTTTAATTTCACACTTGAACTAATTTATTTAAATTTTCGAAAACATCCTATTTAACGAAAAACTTTTCGGTGGAGTGCGGGTCCGGAGCGACCGGCTGGTCTGCCCATTGAGCAGACCAGCTGGTCTGCTCGTGGCTGAGCAGACACAAGTCTGCTCAGTAGAGCAGACCGTAGTCTGCTCTGGTTGAGCAGACCGTAATCTTCTCTCCGGCCTCCGCTCTCTGCCCCTAGCCCGACTCCAACTCCGGTTCTCCAAAAATCAAAATTTTGCAACAATTAAAAATTTCCAGCTTTAATCCTTTTAACTCTTTTTCTTTAAAAACTTGATTTGAAACCCATTAAAATCTAACACCTTAAATCACCCATAGCTAATCAACCTAAACTCCTTCAATACATGCTGAAAATTTGAATTCCCCTTTTTTTTTACAAACCCATCAAATTTCAGCTTCAATTCATATATTAATTGACCTCAAATTTCAATAGTTAATCATCCAAAATCAATTTAAACACATGCATGCTAAAACCCTTTTTTTAGAACCATAAAACCTAACATTTCCAATAAATTTTCAGCTCTAGGGGTTTAATTTGTCACCTCAGTTTTCGTCTCTAAGTTGATGGTAGATGATGGGTGTCACTTGGTTGCAAGGAACTTTGAAAAATCTAAGTTTAATATGAAGAATCCCATCCTCCATGAATCTCCATAAGTGAAGAAGAAAGGTTTGTTGATTGTGAGAATGAGAACGTTGTTCTCTGGATGTTTCTTTGGTTTCTAGAAATAATATAATGATATGGGCTTGCTAATCAAATGGGCTAGTTCTATTTTAATTCCCCTCTCACCCCAAATTTAAAAATTCCTTCTACTAATCATTCTTTTACTAAATTTACTTAAATATCTTAGCAATTAACCAAGTTGTTTTTGTACCGATCCACTACCACATAAGTGACTTTCAGCAACACCGGACAAGTGTTGCTGTATGTACAAAAACTGTTGTCTTAGGTCTATTGCAACGCTTTTCAATCGGCTACGTTTGCGGCCGCTGCAATAGGTTTTAATAGCATTGCAACAGTTTTTTATACTATTGTAATACAAATAAAAGCTCTGCAAATTATAACAAAAGCAACGGTTTCAAACATTTACTGTAACAGTTTTATAATGCATTTTAGGCAACATTTATTTTTTTAAGGCAACGATTTGTATATTACTTTAGGCAACATTTATTTTTATAAGGCAACAATTTGGATAGTGCTTTAGGCAACACTTATATATACTGATGCAATGGTTTGGCTAAAACTTTAAATAACAGTTTATATAGAATACGCAACAGTTTATATTTAAAGAACAAGAATTAAAAGCGGAAACTAAAATTATACGCTAAATTTAGAAACGGAAAATATTCATTAAAATGCGATAACAGAGAATATTCACCAAAATTAGAAAACGGAAAATATTCATAAAATTCAAAATCGGAAAATATTCCATCCATCCATTAAATTACAAACAGAAAATATTAACCAAAATATTTATCAAAGAAACGATTATACTTCTAAACATTGAGCGCCTTTTCTGCTACGTAATCATTTTCCACAAATATCTTCCTGAAACCCTGCAAAACCACATACAATGATACTCAAAATATGCAAACATATACATAATAAGATAAATGTGTATAAAGAATGAGTACTCAACTAGAGGATCTGTCGCTCAAAATTGAGCCAACGTCTGCAAATGAAAACAATATTATTAAATTCAGCTCAATGCTTAATAAACTGCGCAACACTTTAACTAAACTGAAGGTGTCGTACCTCTTCCTGCGAGTTGAAGTACATGAATGGTGTATAGTTTAGGAAATTCGAGACAATAGAGTTGTATATATCCGCATGCCTGCAATTTTATGACACTGCAATTAGCACAATCCAACTAATCAAATATTCAAGATTCTGTACAACCCATCATCAAATTATCTTCAACTTGCCAACTATAATCACATGTATAATATATTTCCTCCTATATCCACTATGTTCTAGGCCATTGTAGAATCATCAAGAGATCGCATCAAATATTTAGTCACCTTGTTATATAAGCAACTAGTGCCACAACAGTGCAAGTCCTCTGTCTAGGTTTTACCTCTTACTGAAAAGTTCTCCATCTCCTTCTAGCATCAGAGCAGCTTTTATTAATCCAGTCTTTGCATGACAATCAAAAGCTTTTTCATACTTTATGTGAGTTCTTGATTGTCCATGTTAGTTGCAGCAAGGATCTGAATGTTTAAACACAAACATGAGAACCAATATAATAACTTCTTTTAACTCAGTTCAATTATGAGATTTACTTCATATATGAACACACTTAAGCTTCTCGGTTGCTTTAGGCAGTCCAGCAATGAGAAATATGCGGGAGACATAAATTACACGGAACCTTCTATTAATCCAAAATATTGATTATTGCCTTTTTCTTTAAAATTTTATTTTCTAACCGTATAATCTATATGTCGCGTTTAAACCCGCATTTTAAAATAATATTCCAATTATTTATGGATTCTCTTATAATAATCCAAATAATAAAATTTACGGATATTTTTAAATATCCATTTTACAATCATTTATTTGATTTAACGGGAATTTCTTCAATTTTGCCATTAAATCACAATATGCTTATCTCGATATCCAAATACGAGATAAAATTTAATTCTAATTAATTTAAATATATAGTCCAACTTTATTAAAATTAATCCCTTGTCAAAACGCTATTTTCCGTCTCATTTACGCAAATTCCCTTATTTTAGCTCCAGTTGGCTAAAATAATATAATTAATACAATTAAATATTTTTCCAAACATACGGGGTATTACAATAAGTCTCGAGAGTGTGCTTCTCTGCGGAAACTAAACAACAGACAAAATTATAATATCACTCAAGTAAATAAATCATAATTCATATAGTCCACTTATCACCATATTAGCCGGATCCTAAGATAGTCAATTTATTTAGGATTTACTCGGCTTCATCACTATAAACCACAAGTTTCGAGAGTATATAATTTATGCAAAATTTTGTTGGAAAATATTAAACATGGAAAAATATTAAACATCGAGCGCACACCCATTGTCCCTTGAAGTTGGTTGATTGAATTATGAGCCCTTACGCTCACTATCTTGTAACTAAGCTAATAAATAATTCAATATAATCTACATCAAGTGAAGTTTTCCAACTAATGTGAGAATGGATAATTTCCTTTTCAAATTATTTTCAAGGTGTGAGTTTTGAGCATCAATTCTCATTCACCCTTTGAACTATTTTGATCACATAATATACGGTTTTGATCTACTCACGGTAGAGAATATAAAACCACCAGGATCTGATACTTTCGGATAGTAGGTCCATCTCAAAATTAAACATTAAAATGACAAATAATTATGTCATTTTAACACCCATGTTTAATATTTTCCAACAAATCTATTATACGCGAAGCATATTACTCATCTGAGAGAACACTTTACAAAACACGACCTGTCATACCAATCACACATTTCCAATTGACATCCTATTACCTAGTATATATCAGGACGTATACAAGAAGTTTTTGAAAAACAATGGAAATGTTTAAAAGACATGACAGGAAATCCTATATTCCGCAGTAGTTCCTAGCTAGACCTCGACACTAATCCCTATACAGCAATCACCTAAGAACAATCTAGGAACA
Organism: Mercurialis annua; assembly: GCF_937616625.2. Taxonomy (NCBI): domain Eukaryota; kingdom Viridiplantae; phylum Streptophyta; class Magnoliopsida; order Malpighiales; family Euphorbiaceae; genus Mercurialis; species Mercurialis annua. The sequence continues at coordinate 45,726,101 of NC_065570.1, read as the reverse complement.
CTAAATTATTGCTCTAATACCACCTTTATCACGACCCGAAATCCCGAGTCGAGACTGACATTAGAGAATGGTAGTGGTTCCTCTGAAACTCGCAATAAGCTTAAAATCATTATAATTTTTTCTCTTTATAAACTGAAATATGTAATGAATCATTTGCTCAGAAATGATGGGACTTTATATAAATAAATGTTCAGAATTTAAATGTGCTTAAAAACATTTATACACAAACTATAATACTTTAGACTACTGCGGATAACTAGCATTTAAAATATTCTTTAGACCTTTAATAAACGGTAGAATTCTGAGGGACAAATGTTCGGGGAAAAAAAATTGGCCTATTTTTCGTCGAACAAAAAGTTTCGTCGGGCAGACGGGACGTGATGGTTTAATTGTTTTTAATTGTCAGAAAAACAATTGTCGGAAAAAATTGATTATTTAATTGGTTTTAATTTATAATTTTGTTTATTTATAGATATTTAAATGAAGAAGAGGGTGAAAATGTCTAAAATAAATTATAAATATAAAATTGTCAAGTATTTTAAAAGTTAAGTCAAAACGATTTAATGTTTGAAAGTGTAAATGTTCTTTTAGAAAAGATTAAGAATTTTTTTGCACTTTTTATATTATATTTTCCATGATGGGTGTGGCATGCCTCGCCAGCGCCACGTAAGCGCCATATCAGCAAAATCAATAAATAATTGAAGATTGGACAATATTGAAATGAAATCATGCGTTTCGGGACAAATTTGATAAAATTGAAAAGTTTGAATCTTTGTGAAACTTTCTTTAAAAGTTTGACTTTTTTTGGTTATTTGACCTATATTTTTGTAATTCCATAATATATATACTTATATATATATAATGCATGTCATCACATAAAGATATCACACTACACCACGTATATTAATAGTATATTAAAATACTAGACTTTATGAATATCGAAATGTAATAACGTGTACTCACATAAACCATATAACAAAAATATAATTATGTTAATCCTCCTTAAGATTAACTTCGTCTAATAACCACCGACTCTATTAATATCCTTGGTCCTCCGGCTCTGTAGTTCGACGTCTTCTCGAATCTAGTTGGAATCAAGATATTTTTTCTTTAATTAATAAAATTCTAACTCTAGAATTAACTCTAAACCTTCTACATTAAAATTAAGTAATTAATTCTAATCCAGAAAAACTCTAATTCTTTAATTATCGTTTAAATTCTTACACAATAATTTTACCCTTTTATCATATATTTAATAAGTAAAGAATTAAAAATATATTGTATAGTTCTCAAATTATATCTTTTTTAATTAAATTCATTTTTTATTTATATATTTAAATTTCCTTGTTTTCTCTTTTAATTTTTTTTTTCATTTTTCATTTTCCATTTTCTATTAATATTTATTTAAATATTTAAATTCCATAAATATGTTTTAATATATAAAACAATTTTTTTTGTAGCAAAAATTTTAATTTCCACTCCTTGTAAATTATTTACCTAATTATTTAACTTGAATTATTATTACCGTAAAAATATTATATTTCATAGAAATATATTTTAATATGTAAAAATACTCAAAATTTCATTTAATTGAATTTATTAATTTTCTAAATTTATAAAATCCATTTCTAAAGTTATTTTATCAACTTTTAATTTGAAATTTATTTCCTTAAAAATATATTAAAATATGGACGACGTTTATTTTGTTTGATTTTAAGAATTCATCTAAATATCGTTTAAACTTTAATAATTTTTATCTCTATATCTATGCTTATTTAGTATATAGTTATTTAACAAGAAATACTCGATATTATTTATATTATTTAAATCAATTATAAATATATTTTTCTAAATCGGACCGACCGCCGCCAAAATGGTGGAGAGATTTATGGATTTACCTAAAAAAAGAAAATAATTTGAATTTCTACCTCAACACGGAAAAGTCAACAAAAATACTCCATGATTTGGCCACTTTGATATTTTTACTCTCCATGTCTAACTTATTAGAATTTTACTCTGCCTTTATTATAGGCTTCTCTGACACACTCTCTCTCCTTTTCTCTCTTTTTTCTTTCTCTTTCTTTCTCTCTCTCTTTTCATACCTGACGTCTCTTTCTTTCTTTTTTTCAAACTTTTATTTTGTTTACTTGTTTCAAAATTTTTTCACTTTTTTAAATTAGATATTTTTTATTTCTTCATACTTTAAATTAACAAATTTGCTATTATAAATTACCAATAAATAAAACATTTTCTTTTCATTTATTTCAGTATTATCAAATATTTTATAATTTATAAATATATACTACTATTTAAATATTTTATTATATTAATAGCATATTCAAAAATTATTTGAATTAAATAAAAAATCACAGTATCACATTATCATATGATTATCACTGTATCACTTTATCATATGATTATCACAGTTTCATCTTAGCATGTAATTATCAGTGTATCCTATCGTATTGTCATCTTATTATCATATTATTATCAGTATCGTATGTAACAGATTATTATATGATAATGTGATGATACTGCTGGATAATATTAGACAAAATCATATTATCATGTGATTATCACAATATTATATTATCATATGATTATCACAGTTTCACCTTATCATATAATTATCAATATATCATATTGCATTGTCATTTTATTATCATGTCATTATTAGTATCGTATGTAGCAGATTATTATCATCTCGTTATCATAATTTTTCTGTAATTTGTTTTTATATAGGTATCATATTATCATACCATTATCATTTTATTATCAATAAGAACCTTATCATACTACTCTATCTTCACATTATCATCTCGTTATCATATTTTTTATGCATTGTTTTTCATATAGGTATCATATTATCATACTATTATCATAACTTTATTATTTAATTATCATCTGGTTATCACTGGTATCATGAATCTTTTAGTAATTATATTTTCACGTACATTATCATCCAATTATCGTATTTCATTATAATCTAGTTATCATACTGCAGTGTTATATGATAATATTACGATAATAACATGATAATCAGATGTTGTTTTTTTCATGCAGTGTTATGATAACAAAATGATAATATAGTGATAATAACATGATAATCATGTTATTATCACTATATTATCATATTATCATACTATTATCATACTATTATCACAACTTTATTATTTAATTATCATCTGGTTATCACTGGTATCATGAATCTTTTTGTAATTATATTTTCACGTACATTATCATCCAATTATCATACTACTCTATCTTCACATTATCATCTCGTTATCATAATTTTTATGCATTTTTTTCTATATAGGTATCAAATTATCATACTATTACCATTACTTTATTATTTAATTATCATCTGGTTATCACTGGTATCATGAATCTTTTTATAATTATATTTTCACGTACATTATCATCCAATTATCATAATCTTATCATATTTCATTATCATCTAGTTATCATACTGCAGTGTTATATGATAATAACATGATAACCAGAGGGTTTTTTTCCTGCAGTGTTATGATAACGAAATGATAATATATTGATAATAACATGATAATCAGAGGTTGTTTTTAATAAAAAAAAATCAATTTTTTCTGCAATGTTATGATACTTACATGATAATGCAGTGATGATACTCATATGATAATCAGAATCTGTTTTTTTTTTGCAGAAAATCATTTTTTGTGTATAAAATTGTTTTTAATGCAAATGTTTAGATCTAAAAATGAGAAAATTCAAGAGTAATTCTTTTAGATCTGAAAATTAAAATAAATCATATTAATCACCACGAGTTGAGAAAAAATTTCCAAAATTAAATATAAAAAACGGCGGAGCAATGAAAGAACGGCGGCGGAGCAATGAAAGAACGGCGGCGGAGCGACGAAGGAACATCGGCGAAGCGATGAAGGACGGCGGTAGAGTAAAGAAAAAAATAAAGAAAGAAAAAAGAAAAAAAAAAGAAAAAAAAACCAGAGAATAAGAAGAAGAAGAAGAAGAAGAAGAAGAAGAAGAATAAAAGGATGAGGAGAGAAGAGAGAGAAAAGAAAAGACAAAAATAAAAATAAAAAGCCAACTGTAACATGATAGGAGTAGGAAAAATATACTTGGAGTAAAAAAATAATAAATAGTAGGTATAATTATAATATAAATATGTTTTAGAGTAAAAAAATAAAAACATTAAAATTGTGAGGTATTTTTTTATATCTTTTCCTTGTTAAGGTAGGAAATCAAATTATTTTTAAAAATAGAGTATTTATCCTAATTTTCTCAAAATGGTGGCGCCTGTGGCCCATGCGCCACTTGTTGCCGGAACTGATTCCAAGCACAAACTTCCGGTCGCCATCTACCTATTTCCAGCAACATAGAATTTAATCAAAACACTATACTGATTTATTACCTAATTGCCAATTTAAATCAATAAAATTTAAACCTTAAAATTATAATTGAACGCAAAAACATAAAATCCAATTTCTTCACTTTAATTTCCTTAAATTTTAGAAACTTTTCCTTGAATCAAACACCTTACTTTAGCATAATTATTTCTTAGCTATTAATTTACTATTAAATAACTAATTAATATTAAACTAATTAATACATAAATAATTCAAGCTAATATATATCAAAAATTCAAACCATAACAATGTTCATAACTTCAAAAATTTCGGCATATAAACACCACATTACTCCATATTTTCTTCATTATAACCTTAACTAAATAATTTTTTTTCATAAATTTAATTTTTTTCTAATAAATTACACCATGCAAAACCCTAACCCTAGACTGCCTCTCCAATCCCAAAACCCTAACCACACCGCCGCCGGCAAGTATGAGGTGCATCTCTCTGATGGGATCAACAATCTTGCTTATCTACCAACCCAGGATGATTCAGCTGTTATTTATTTTGAGAACTTTCCAAGTTCATGGAGATTTTCAGACTTGCAACGAGCGTTTGCAAAATACAAGGTTTTTGGAAGGGTTACCCTAGCGAGGAAACTATCAAGGAGAGGATGTAGTTTTGGTTTCCTGAGACCGACCGGTATGGAGAAGATTGAATGGATTATCAAACAGCTTAACATGATAACCATAGGGCAATTCAGAATGAGAGCTTTCCGTTCCCGTTACTCAGGAGTTCAACAGAACTCTTGTTGGAACAGTTTATGAAATGGAACGAAATTACCAAACAATGTTTCTGGCTGAGTCGCGGACTAGGTCGCTCTCTTTAAGACGTTTCGCGGCTCTGCCTCTGATTGTGCAAGCAGTCGTACGTACCACGTCGCCCCCAGGATAAAACAGCCGAACTCCGATGAATACTGCACTGTATTCAGCGGTCAATTACACCTTTCTGTCTATTGCTCAAGAACTCAGTTTTGTTTTTGTAAGAAAATAGCTGTTCTGTTAAACTTATTTTATCTGATGGGGAAGACAGCAGTTTTATAGCAATAATAAAACTGAAACGGTAAAATTAAATCAAAACGTTTTCCTTTATTAAAACAATCAGTCAAAACGTGGGAGACAAATCAGGGATTGTGTTTTATTCAAAAATAAAACCGTTACAAAAAGATTTCAGAAATAAAAAATTTATTAAGTGCTAAAACCGAACCGAACCGAACCGAACCGAACCGAACCTGACCTGACCAGCCGGCCGACCGGCCGGACGGACGGCGCGCGCGCGCGTGTGTGGTAAATCGGGTAGGATGTAACTCCTAGCCGGTTCACAAAACTGGGTACCCCTTGGGGCCCAAACCCAAGTGTGAGAGATCACCCTTATAAGCTCAATTAAATGAGCTCTCCTAAGCAATGTGGGATTTCCACAATACTCTCTTTACTCTCACTTAGCACTTTTCTTTTTCTTATCTTTTCAAATTCAATTTTTGTACCAACAATCCCCCACTTTGAATTTTAAAAATAATTTCTCGAGCAATTTCTGATCCAGTAAGATTGCGCTTAAGCAGAGGTATCTTTCGATTTGAACCTTTGCGTAGTGTGTTAGATTCTGATTCAACAAGAGTGACTCGTAGTCTTGAACTCTATCTCGGACATCTAACCACACACAACCTTTTCTAAGAGTGTATTCAAAAGCCCGTGCGTTTATGGCCATGCACGTCTATCCCAGTTTAGTGAACGCTCTAGAAATTTTGCCTCAAATTTCATAGAAAGCGGCCCCACTTTCACATTCACAAAGGTGAAGCTATCAAGAGTACTCCCGTAGCTAGGTACTCCACTCCAAATGGAGTATAGACTTCATTAAGAGATTCTATTAACTCATCCTCTAATCGCTTCAGGAATCATGCCTCAATTTTGCATGTTCTGGCTCATATCATTCATAACTTGTTATTACCCATTGAACCTATTTCTTGGGATCTCCAGTCAGTTAGGTCGGGTTACCATTATGAATGATTCATTCTATAGGCAATAGTCCCATTCCCTTGGAAGTTTTATGGACTTTCTCTCTAGCTAATCCTTTCGTCAAAGGATCTGCTAAGTTATCATCAGTGCGTACATGATCCACTCTAACAGCCCCTGTTGAGATAAATTCTCTAACAGTGCTGTGCTTACGACGTATCTGTCGTTTCTTACCATTATAATAACGGTTCTCAATTTTTGCAATAGCCGCGGTACTATCGCAATGGATCAACACAGCTGGTATCGGTCTTTCCCATAAAGGAATCTCAGCTAGCAGGCTTCTTAGCCACCCTGCTTCTTCACTAGCAGCAGCTAGTGCTATCATTTCTGACTCCATCGTAGATTGAGCCAGAATCGTCTGTTTCTTTGACTTCCAAGAAACAGCTCCACCAGCTATACTAAAAATATAGCCGCTCGTTGCTTTGGAATCATCTGACAATGTATTCCAATCTGCATCACTGTACCCTTCAAGTACAGCAGGATGCTTCAAATAATGTAGTCCAAGATTCATGGTTCTTTTAAGGTATCTCATTACCCTTTCAATAGCATGCCAGTGCTCAATACTAGGTCTACTAGTAAACCTGCACAGTAATCCAACGACATATGCAATGTCGGGTCTAGTACAATCAGTGGCATATCGAAGGCTGCCAATGATGCTCGCATATTCAGACTGTCGTACACTATCACCAGTGTTCTTAAAAAGTTTTACACTTGGATCATAAGGTGTACATGCAGGTTTACAGTCGAAGTAGTTATATTTCTTTAGAATCTTCTCAACATAGTGAGATTGATCTAAAGAAATTCCTTTTTCAGATCTAGTTATTTTTATGCCAAGAATGACATTCGCTTCACCTAGATCTTTCATATCAAAGTTGGCACCCAACATTGATTTCACAGCATTCACGACATGAATATTTGATCCAAAAATCAACAAGTCATCAACATATAAACATATGAAAGTACAAAGCTCATTCTCAGATTTATAATATATACATTTGTCACTTTCATTCACTTTAAAACCATTTGAGATGACAAGATTATCAAATTTCTCATGCCATTGTTTAGGTGCCTGTTTTAGACCATACAAGGATTTGTCTAACTTGCACACTTTCTGTTCCTGTCCATGTATCACAAAACCTTCAGGTTGGTTCATGTAAATTTCTTCCTCCAATTCACCATTCAAAAAAGCGGTCTTAACATCCATTTGGTGTACTACCAAATCATAAAGTGCAGCGATCGAAATCAGCACTCTAATGGATGTTATTCTAGTAACTGGTGAATAGGTATCAAAGAAATCAACGTTTTCACGTTGTCTATAACCCTTAGCCACTAGTCGAGCTTTATATTTATCAACTGTGCCATCAGGTTTCATTTTCTTTTTCAAAATCCACTTACAACCTATGGTCTTGCAACCGGGGGGTAAATCAGTCAAATGCCAAGTCTTATTGGACTCCAAAGATTCCATCTCATCATTTATGGCTTCTTGCCAAAGATCAGCATCTAAAGAAGTTAGAGCTTCCTGGAGGTTTGCAGGATCCTCCTCTAAAGAATAGACTTGGAAATCTGGACCAAAGTCTTTCGAGATTCTAGCTCTTTTACTCCTTCTGATCTCTGGTTCTATATCATCTGTAATCTCATTATTCCTGACAACAGGAATGCTACTAGATGATTCGCCCCCACTATTTCCTAATTTAAAAGGAAATTTCTGTTCATAAAAATCAGCATCTACGGATTCAATAATCACTCGTGCAGTCAAGTCATAAAATCTGTATGCCTTGCTATTGACTGCATACCCAATGAACACACATTCATAGGCTCTACTTGCTAATTTTATTCGTTTTGGATCAGGAATCCTAACATAGGCTAAACAGCCCCATGTTCTCAAATAAGACAAATTTGGTTGTCTTTTCTTTAAAATCTCATAAGGTGAAATTTTATTGTTCGATTTTGGTACTCTGTTTAGCACGTAGCAAACAGTCAATAATATTTCACCCCACCAATAAGAAGCAGCACCTGAGTTTAATAAAATAGACACTACAACTTCTGTAAATGTTCTATTTTTTCTTTCGGCTTTACCGTTCATTTCAGGAGAATAAGGTGCAGTTCTTTCATGTACTATACCATGCGAGTTATAGAAATCTATAAACAAGCTTGATTCATATTCAGTACCTCTATCACTGCGAAATCTTTTGATTTTCTTATTAAATTGATTTTCAATTTCTGTAACAAATAACTTGAACATATCAAGTGCATCACTCTTATTTTTCATCAAGTACACAAAAGTAAAATCAGAACAATCATCAATAAAAGTGATAAAATAACGTTTGCCATTTCTAGTCAAAGTTCCATCAAGTTCACATATATCAGAATGAATTAAATCTAATGGTTCAGATTCTCTAATTACTGATCTATGTGACGTTTTTGTTATTTTAGCCTGACTGCAAAATTCACATTTTTCAAAATCATTTAAAGTCATTTTAGGAATTAATCCTAGATTACTCATATTATTAATTATCCGTTTATTAACGTGACAAAGTCTAGCATGCCAAACATTAAAATCAGACAACAAGTAAACTGAAGCAGATACTTTATTAATTTCAACATTCATCTTGAACATATTCTCACAAGCATAACCCTTTCCCACAAAAATACCATTCTTAGTGATGGTGTACAAATCACCCCCAATAGTTTGAAAAAACCCAGCCTTGTTGAGAAGATAGCCAGACACCAGATTCTTCCTCATCATAGGAGTATGCATTACATCCTTCAAGATCAATGTCTTCCCTGAAGTGAACTTCAGTTCGACACTTCCAATTCCAGCAACAGTAGTGGTGTGAGTGTCACCCAACAGCACTTTCTTGTCTTCAACAGCAGTGTATGTCTTAAACATAGCACGATCATGACAGACATGGCGAGATGCGCCCGTGTCTACCCACCACCCTTCTGATCCACCAACAAGGTTGATCTCAGCCATCACCTCAGTGATCATAGCCACAAACGGCTCTTCAGTCAGGTTAGCCTGAGGGGCTGCCCCTGGTCTGTTCCGACACTTGCGTGCCATATGACCCGGTTTTCCACAGTTGAAACACAGAAACTGTGGCGGATCATTTCTGACAGGTGGTTGCTGTCTCACGTTATGGTTCCGAGCAGGATTACCATTCTGATTATTTCTGTTACGGTTCACATTTTGGTTCGAGTTCCCATTGCGATTCTGATTCTTAAAATTTTTGCCAGTTGGCTTCAGAACCGCAGAACTGAACTTTTTGGTGTTGTTAGAAACAACAAGCACCTCATCTTTCTGGTCCTGTTTTCTCGCCTCTTCCTCAATACGAAGGCGAGTAATCAAACTTTCCAGCGAAAATTCTTTGGTTTTATGCCTGAGAGAATTCTTAAAATCCTTCCACGAAGGGGGCAATTTATCAATCAATACAGCAACTTGAAACTGTTCATCAAGGACCATACCTTCAGATATTATCTCATGTGCAATTTTCTGCAATTCATGTGACTGAGCCTCGACTGATTTTTCATCCGTCATCTGATATTTCAGATAGCGACTGACAGCATACTTCTTTGTTCCAGCCTCCTCCGTATCATACTTCCTTTGCAGCGCCTCCCATATTTCAGTAGCTGACTTATAATTATCTGAATTATAATAGTCATACAAATAATCACACAAAGCATTCAGAATATAATTTTTGCATAAATAGTCATTGTTAAGCCACTGTTGAACATCAGCAGTTTGTTTATCCAGTTCATCACCATCGGCAGTATCAGCAACAACAGGTAAAGGACTAGTAAGAACAGCAGCAACATTTTCCATAGTAAGGAAAAATAAAGTTTTCTGCCTCCATCTTTTGAAATGGAGACCCTCAAAACGGAACGGTTTGTTAACATCAAAGCGACCAGAATCTAAACCAGAAACATCATCATTAGCCATCGCAGAAACTGTATACGTCTTAAAAATGTTGGAACAGTTTATGAAATGGAACGAAATTACCAAACAATGTTTCTGGCTGAGTCGCGGACTAGGTCGCTCTCTTTAAGACGTTTCGCGGCTCTGCCTCTGATTGTGCAAGCAGTCGTACGTACCACGTCGCCCCCAGGATAAAACAGCCGAACTCCGATGAATACTGCACTGTATTCAGCGGTCAATTACACCTTTCTGTCTATTGCTCAAGAACTCAGTTTTGTTTTTGTAAGAAAATAGCTGTTCTGTTAAACTTATTTTATCTGATGGGGAAGACAGCAGTTTTATAGCAATAATAAAACTGAAACGGTAAAATTAAATCAAAACGTTTTCCTTTATTAAAACAATCAGTCAAAACGTGGGAGACAAATCAGGGATTGTGTTTTATTCAAAAATAAAACCGTTACAAAAAGATTTCAGAAATAAAAAATTTATTAAGTGCTAAAACCGAACCGAACCTGACCAGACCAGACCAGACCAGCCGGCCGACCGACCGGACGGACGGCGCGCGCGCGCGTGTGTGGTAAATCGGGTAGGATGTAACTCCTAGCCGGTTCACAAAACTGGGTACCCCTTGGGGCCCAAACCCAAGTGTGAGAGATCACCCTTATAAGCTCAATTAAATGAGCTCTCCTAAGCAATGTGGGATTTCCACAATACTCTCTTTACTCTCACTTAGCACTTTTCTTTTTCTTATCTTTTCAAATTCAATTTTTGTACCAACAACTCTGAATTGAAGACTCATCAACAGATTCCAAAGACACCAAAAGATATTGTGAAACCTTCTTTCAGAGATGGTAGAAGCTACGCGAAGGTAATCTCCATGGGAAGTACTCCTAAGGAATCAGGATTTACGAATTCGATTCAGGGATTGAAACTGTCTTTAAATCAAGACACAATTAGGGATAATAATAGAGATTGGTTGGAAAGGTCTGTTGTGGCTAGAATCAACTCGGCACAGTCCATTCTGCAGGCAAAAAACTATCTTATTTCTAAAGATGTTCCTTTTGATGATGTTTCAATTATGGGAGGTTGCTGGATTCTGATTAGTTTTGATTCGTATTTGGATGCGATGCACTTTTTAGCTAGTAAATCTAAGGATTTATCTGATTATTTCCTTTCCTTCTCCAAGGCTGTTGACTTTAATATTCATACTCTTCGTATGACTTGGTTGTCTATTTCGGGAATTCCATTAGCTTTCTGGAGTCCAGAGGTTTTTACGGAAATTGCTAATAATTTTGGGGAGGCTGTCAAGGTCCATCCATTGGTTTATGTTAAAGAACGCTTGGACTCAGGATGTGTTCTTATCTCTACTGCAAACGGTTGGATAAATGAAACAATATCAGTATCTCTAGGTGATGCTATTTTTACTGTCCATGCTTTTGAAGTTGATCAGCCAGTTTACTTCAAAAAAGTCTTAGACTCAGATTTGGAGCTTGATTCAGAGTCAGAGGAGATTCAGGACAATGGAATTGAGAGTTTTTCTGTTGAGAAGCAGAATCCAATTGAAAATAACGATAGCTTGAGGGAGGTCTTTGAACTGCAGTCTTCTTCCCCTGTTGTTTTATCAAATCTGGGAACTCTTGTCCCTAATTCTTTTGAAAACAACTTGCCTCTAGCAATTGTTAACCCAGGAACTATGAATGTCTTAGGGAAGGGACTTTCTCTACCGATAAACCTTGGCAATACCTCATCAAATCTGAAAAGACCGCACAAACAGATATTAGCTAATGGGAGTCTTAAATCTTATTCTGATACTCAAGTATCATCAGATAAACAGGCATCGATGAATGACGTGGAGAATATGAATAATTTAATTATTTCAGCAAAGGAAAAAGCTGCTGCATGTTCCTTTGATGAAGCTCTTAAAATTTGGGATGTGGGTCACTCTCTAGGATTTTTTCATACTGATTCAAAGGCGGAAGCAATGAAAAATCTCATCAAGAACATGGAACAAGATCTGGAGAATCAGAAACAGTAAGGTTTTTTCCTTTTCAAGGTATTTTTATAAAGTTGTTTATGTCGATGCCGCTCAATTTTATTTCTTGGAATTGTAGAGGAGGGTTACTGAATTCTAGAAAACAGGTCTTCATTCGTAACTTGGTTAGTAAACATAATCTATCTTTTATTGGTTTATTAGAATCAAAAAAAGAGGTTATTGATGTTTTCTTGGTTCGAAAGTTATGGCCAAATTTAGACTTTGATTTTGCTTGGGTTCCGTCGATTGGGGCGTCTGGAGGTTTGTTGATTATTTGGAATACTATTCTCTTAAATAATGTTTCAGTTGCTACTGGTTCTCGATGGATTTCGTTAGACTTCGTTTTTAGCTCGTATTCCATTCGGCATGTGCTCATTTATGCAAGTAATAACGCTTCGGAAAGATCTGCTCTTTGGTTAGATATTCTCCCCCTAACAGTTTTCTCGGGTTTAATGTTGATTAGCGGGGATTTTAATGAGATTCTAGTTCCTAGTGAACGTTTAAACTGTGTTGGCTATTCTGCGTCTATGATTGCCCTTCGAGAATTCTTAAATGAAGCTGAGCTGATTGATATTCCTTTGCAAGGCATCTCCTTCACTTGGAGGAATTCTTCTTCTCGTTCAAGAATTGATAGATGTGTCGCTTCAACTCAGGTTACGAACATTTGGCGCTCTCTTAAGCTGTCAGCTCTCTCTGGTGGTATGTCGGATCATGTGCCTATCTTGTTTCAATCTGATCTCAAGATTGATTGGGGACCAAAACCGTTCCGTTCTATCGATGCATGGTGGGATAACGAGGATTTTAAGAATGTGGTTTCTGATTCTTGGGTGTCCATTGTATCTCCTGATAATAACTTATCCTTAGTTCAAAAGCTGAAACAATTGAGGTTGAAGGTAAAACAATGGAATAAGGATGAGTTTGGAGATCAAAATAAAAAAGTTACAGAGCTATCAGCTGAGATTTTTAGGCTTGATGCTGCGTCAGATTTGAGGCCATTATCTGAAAATGAAATTGCAGAATTGGCAGCAGCTCGTGCAGATATTTGGCAGGCAGAAAAAAACTTGGAGAGTATGTGGATTCAAAAGGCTAGGCTGAAGTGGTGTATTAAGGGTGACAAGAACTCGAGGTTCTTTCATAATTCAGCTTCGTTACATTATCGAAATAACCTCATCACTGCCGTTACGGTTGGAGATACAACATTTACTGAACCTTCGGACATAAGGTTTCAGATTCGTTCTTTTTACTCCTCGTTGTATGATTTATCTCATGCAGTTCCTGTAGATTTATCAGGTCTTGAATTCAAAAAGTTATCTCCTAATCAAGCAGTTAATCTTATAAGGCCTTTTCATGATCAGGAGATACTTGCGGCTATTAATTCTTGTGGTGAGAGTAAAGCACCAGGACCCGACGGGTTTAATTTCTATTTCTACAAGCGATCATGGCCGTTCATGAAAGACGTTATTCTGGACTTCTTTACCTCCTTTCATAGCCATAATGTGATTCCAAATGGCATCAACTCTTCTTTCATGGTTCTCATTCCTAAAATCCAAGGAAGTACGAATATCAGAGACTATCGCCCTATTAGTCTGGTTAATGGAATCTACAAGATGCTTTCGAAATGTTTGTCTATCAGATTAGCTCCTCTTCTTCCTTCTGTGATCTCGGATCATCAGCACGCATTTATTAAAGGAAGAAATATAATGGATTGTTCTATGATTGCAAATGAATTAATTCATTTTGCAAAAAAGAGGAAAGACAAGCTTTTGGTTCTGAAACTTGATTTTCATAAGGCTTTCGATAGCCTGGATTGGAATTATCTATTGAATATTATGCGATCAATGTCTTTTCCTGATAAATGGATTGATTGGATGTCTATCTGTTTATCTACAGCTTTCACCTCTGTCCTTGTAAACGGTAGTCCTACTGATCCTATTCAGCTCAAAAGGGGGGTTCGTCAAGGTGATCCGATATCTCCTTTTTTGTTTGTTTTGGCGGCTGAAGGTTTAAAAAGTATTCTGCAAAAATCTATGGAGTTGGGTTTTATTAAAGGATTTGATTTTTCGGATAATTCAGATCCTATTTCGGTTCTTCAGTTTGCAGACGATACCATTCTTTTCCTTCCTTATGACTTAGATCAGTTGCGTACTCTGACTCGTATTCTTCGTTGTTTTGAGTTAATTTCAGGTTTGAAAATTAACTTTCACAAGAGCTCCATTCTTGGAATTCATATTTCTGATGAAGATTTAGCTTTGGCTTCGAATGTAGTTGGCTGCCGAACTGAATATTTCCCCTTGAAATATCTTGGTTTACCTTTAGCAGTCAAGCGTATTCCTGTTTCGATGTGGGATAATGTTATTCAGAGATTTAAATCTAAGTTAGCTCTTTGGAAAGGAAGTTTGCTGTCACCTGCAGGTCGGTTAGTTCTTCTCAAATCCGTTCTTTACAGCATGCCTGTTTACTACTTATCGTTATTAGCTATGCCGGTTAGTGTTCAGTCTGAATTGGAGTCTTATATGAGGAGATTTCTTTGGAAAGGGTCAACTTCTTCTCGAGTTTTCTGTAGAATATCTTGGAATGTTATTTGTCAAGAGTTTGACGTGGGAGGTTTGGGTATCTGCAATCTGAAAATGAGAAACCAAAGCTTACTTTTCAAATGGGTTTGGAAGTTACGTACGGCTGGTAGAGACTCTTTGTGGTTTAAGGTTATTTCAGCTTGTTCTTCGTTAGATAGTTGGAATAATCTCTTGTTTGATAATGCTGGTCAGTTTTCGTTCGTTTGGAAAGGTATTAGAAGGTGTTGTTGTCTAGATACTAGGGTTTGGCAAACTTTTCAATCAAAAGTGAGATTCATTATTGGGAATGGGAGCTCTATTTCGTTATGGCATGATGACTGGTCAGGGAATGGAGTCGCTTCAGTTATGTTTCCAAGACTTTTTCACCTTTCAAACATGAAAACGGCTTCTCTGGATATTGTGTTGCAATCGGGTTGGAAATGGCGGAGAAGACTGAGAACGCATGAAGCAGCAGTTTTTTGCGGATTTGGAGCTGCTGTTTAGGAACAAAATCCACGGCAGACAAGCTTCAATGTTAGACAAATGCATTTGGCCGTCATCTTCTCAAGGATTTTCGGCAGCAAGCATGGTGAAGGCTTTGAGACGTGCTGCAATTACCGTGACAGCAGTAAATAAGGGGGTTCAATTCAAGTTTTGCTGGAAATCAGAAGCTCCTCCAAGGGTCAAATTTTTTATATGGACGGCGTTACATAATAGCATCTCCTCGCTTGCTTTTCTGGCTTCTCGGGGGATTATTACGAATGGGAATGTTTTGTGTGATATTTGTGGGGAAGAAGAGACTATGAATCATATTTTCATACATTGTCTTTTTGTTAGGAAAATATGGTATATGGTTTTTCAAAACTTAGGTGTGGCGTGGGTGTTGCCTTATACTTTTGAGGAGTTCTTAACCCAATGGTCAGCTATTATTCCTTTGGGTGTGTGTACAAAGCTTTGGACCACTACATGGATGATCTTTATTTGGGAGATATGGAAATGTCGGAATAGACGTGTCTTCGACAACAAAGAGTCTTCTGTGCATGATATTGTTTTTCGTAGC
This sequence comes from Mercurialis annua, assembly GCF_937616625.2. Taxonomy (NCBI): domain Eukaryota; kingdom Viridiplantae; phylum Streptophyta; class Magnoliopsida; order Malpighiales; family Euphorbiaceae; genus Mercurialis; species Mercurialis annua. Next base: position 45,710,132 of record NC_065570.1, on the reverse strand, counting down.
TTTACTACTGCGGTTTTCTATTTTAAATGTAATCATCCCTCGTTTGCTTACTCGGGATTAGACTTGTATAGGAATCCGGATAGTATCCTCTTCTCCTAGTTTGTTTCTTCTCGCCTTAAAGTCGTAGCCTTAAGTGGCGTAAGCTCTTAAGATAGAGTTGTTTTTGTGCCTCGTTTTGTGGCTTTTTATAAAAAAATTATTCATCAAAAAAAATTTCAATGAAAATCACAGAAAATGAAGCAAAATTCAAGGTTCATCACATCAATATTTTTCAGAAATTTAATCACCCCAAACTCCCTTAAAACCTTGACAAAAATTAAAATAAATACCAAATTATCAATTATCTACAATTATTAATGAATTTCCTTAAAATGATTTGAAGAAATTAAAAGAAATGGACATACCCAGGGCTTATGGGGTGGTTCGGCAATGGTGGCTGCAAATTAAAGGTTTCAATCAAAGAAGATGAAGACAATGATGTTTATATACACATGGGACAAAAGTCCATTTGAAGTTTTAGGCACTTTTGTAATAAATAGAAAAGTTTAGGAACCAAAACTAATTTTGTACCACTTTGATACCAATGCATAATGAGGCAGTTAGAATAATAATGTATGTTCAACATGTTTTCTAAATGCACATGTCTGTTATCTAAATATATAAAACTACGAGTTTTACGGATTATTTGGCTATTGAAACGGTAAAATGTAAAATAGAAAAAATTGACCAGTTTTTAACGTTAAAGTAGGATGGAAAGGGGCCAAAAGGTTGGATTTTTTAGGTCATTAGACCTTAGATAAACCAACTTTCAGTCAAGCCATTTTTTGTACATTATACACACAAATTAAACCAAGTCAGTTTTTGATACCCTTCTTTGACTACCCTTTTAAGATTAAAATGATTGTCTATTAAATGTTTATTTTACCATTAATCTTTGCCATTGAAAAATAAAATTCTCAATTTAATAAAAATTCCAAAAAACATATTTAAAACAAAAAGAAAGAAAAAGATGAAAAATAAAATTAAAATTAAAATTTGAAGCAATAGAGTGAAAGCAAAACGTTTTTCTTTAAAAATAAATATCAGAATAATATGAGCATTTCAAATAGCATAAATCATTTATATGGTGAATTTAAAAAAAAAAATCAACAAAATAAACAGTCAATTTTTAATTTTAAATTAAACATTTTTTAACCTTTTCTATCCTACCCTTACTCTAACCTCGTTACAACCATGAATAAAAGTCCCCTTGATTTGTGTTTTAATTTATCAAAATAGTGGATTTTTAATGTCTTAGCAACTTATGGTAAAATTTATTTACAATTCAATTAGTGAAATGCATAATAGAAACACTTGTGCGCTAAGAGACATCTTGCGAGGATAATGAGTCAAGTTGTTTTATGTGGTTAAACTAATACTTTTGTACATTTTGATAATTAATTTTGAAGGGTAGATTGAAAGGGAGATTGAAAATTACTTTTGTACATTCTAAATGGCCTTAAAAAGTTTTGCAAGTCAATTATTTAATTTGAAGGAGAGATTTAATTAATGATTAGTATATATTGTAATTACAATTTAATTTTTGAATTGATTTTGCTTGAGGACAAACAATTGTTCAAGTATGGGGTAGTTTTATAAGTCTCTATTTTACGTCAATTTCATGCCATTAATATAATATATTTTAATATCTTATTGCGTAAATTAGAGATCTTTATAATCATTTTTACCCTTTTATAGTTTTTAATATAAAATGTGAATATTTAATTTTTTTGGAGTATAATTGATTTAGTGTTTCTCATATTCAGTTTCCGTGGTTATTGTGGGGAGCTGGAAACAAGCATTCATATTGTGGCTCACTGCACTTATGCTTGGAACTTTTGGTCTACCATTAAATGTGGTTTATATTGGGTTTCTCCTGCTTCTTTAGAGGAGTTCTTCACTGTGTGGATTGCTTTGTCAGATAGAAGGCATCGAAATAGATGGAAACTGATTTGGTTCTTCGGCGTTTGGTATTGGTGGAAACCAAGGAATTGTCGTGTTTTTCAGGACGAGATGATGGATATTGATACTTTGATTTACAAAAGTATTTGCAAAGCGGTTCAATTTTTTCGAGATCAGAAGCATGGGTTCCCTTATTCAGGCATTGATGTTTATCGCTCAATTGATTTTTTTCTGTAACAACGTTTAATCGCTTGCTTTGTTTTTGTTTCTTTTGCCTTCCACGACTTTGTAAATGAGCTAATATACCGATCATTTAACCAAAAAAAATATGAAGTGAAATACAAGCCGGATTGATTCTATTAAGTCTAAGAAGAAGAATAATAGAGAATGAAGTCTAAATACAAGCAATGTAACCACTAAATCCGTCTTTGAAAATTTAGATCAAAAAGATGAAAATTTGAATACAGTTTTGTATTCGGGTCATATCTGTAGCTAGATATAACCAAATCATTTTATTAAACATTTTATGAAAAGCTAAGCATAAATCTACAACTTTCATGAAGAAACCAAGTCCAAATTCGGTATGGAACCAGCTCCAAATTTGTCTCCAAGATGGAACCCGTGCAAACTAAGAATGGAGTCAATCATAATTGGTGGAAGTGTGTGATACAGCCCCTGGACCAGCTCAGAACTGGCCCACGACTTCAGGCCGGCCGGCATAGGTGCGGAATACGAAGAAATTGGACATTTTGGAAGGTTTTTCTTGGTGAGCACTCATGGATCTTCTATATTGATATACCCTTGGATCACATTCACTTGACTTCAAAGAAATGAGATATGCAATATTGACTTCAAGCTCCTTATGGAAAGGAAAGAAAGAATTAAGCTTCACTCAAGATTAGCTGTGGAAAGAAGATATTCTTTGACTTAGCTACCACTTCTCTTGTGCCTATAAATATGACATATCTGTGTAGAGAAAAATTCATTCACCTTCACATTCACTTGTGTACATAATACAAATTTTTCTCAACCATTATTCTCTTTTCATTTTTTACTTACATGTTCTTGAGGTATAATAATTTCATTGTTATTTTCAATATAACAATAGATTAGGATTAGGGATGTAGCCTAATCAGAGGAGAATTCTTGATTATTTATTATTACATCTTATTAAGATTGATCACCTTAATATTTTTATGCTAGAATTCATGTGAAGGACTTAGTGGTGAAGCATGAATTTGGACCTAGAAATTTCAACACAATTTACTTAAGAATAGAGACATGTCTAAAAAATTTTGATGGCGCTAATTTTTTTGCTTAATGGTTTAATTAATTAATATGGTAATTAAGAAATATCCAGAATTAATTCAACACGAGTTTGTGTCTCGAAAGAGAACAACCGTATCTTAGAAACAATTGTCATGAAAAAGCTTTTGAGATGTATTATTGAATTGATAGAATTTCCCCTCAACTATGCTGAAACCTGAAATCCTAGTTGTTTTGAATCTTGATATTTTATCCAAACATATAATTTACTTTTAATTATTTAATTATTTGCTTTCAGAACCGACTCAACTTAACAGAACGATTACTTTATAAAAGTTAAATTAAATAACAATTTAAAGAGTTCGTCTTTTATGGATTCGACATCGAAATATTCCGAATATTACTTGCAACAATTAATTATTTGCACTTGCAGAATTAACTGATTATTAGCCATGGTTGACCGGTAGTAGCCTTGTAAGATTGCTTTCTTGGATAACATTTTATACGGCATATGACTTCAACATAACCCTTCATGTGTGTGTCTGACAACATATTGCCCTTCTTCCATTGTTGGACATCTTTACAAAGGGTGGGTAAAAGACTTTCTATATAGCACACCATTTATAAATGAGAAAAGTTGGGCTTGCCGAGTTATCTTGTACGCTGCGGTTTTGTCCACATGCAAGGTTCCATCAGTCAGGTATTTTCCTATTCCTTTCATTCAACTGTAGGTTTGAGCAGAAAGATAGCTTCCAGTTTTTCCACACTTGGAGCAGACTGTATTAAGTATTGTACCCCAGGAATATTCTATCTGGAGGTTGTTACCTTGGCAAGAATATGATTGGTATTATTTTCGCATCGGGGGATCTGATTTATTTTCCATTTTCCTCTTGCCTCTTCTATCTTGTTTAAAAACATTTTTTTTCTGTCTACGCATTTCCTTATTTCTTGATCTCTTTCTTCAAAGACTCATGATCTAAAAAACCACGAGTTATGAATCACTTTTGACTGTTACATATTAAGCCTTCACAATGTTGGTCATTCTTAGCCCCACTAATAATACCTCATATTCCACAACGTTATTGGATGTCGGGAAAATAAACTTTATTAATTTTTCCAATTCCAACACATGAGGTCCGTGCAAAACTATTTTTACCCCTAATCCTTCCATATTAGATGCCCCGTCGACATTTAGATTCCAACGTAGTAACTTCTAATCAACTTCCTCCGGTTGTTCATGTGCCGTTGTTTTTGCCACAAAATCTGTCAGAAATTGGGTCTTAAGTGCTGACTTATTATCATACCGTATATAAATTTTGCCTAACTCGACCCACCATGATATGAAACGGCCAGAAGTTTCTTGACTCTGAATGACTTTCCTCAATGGTTGGTTTGTTTGAACCACATTAACGTTAGCCTCAAAATATATTCTGAGTTTCTTCGATGCTGACTTAACATCCAGAGCAAACTTCTCTAGCTTGGTGTATTTGGTTTCCGCGCCCTTCAAGACTCTACTGGTGTAGTACAGCGACCTCCGTTCTTTTTGATATTCCTTTACTAGCAATGTGGTAATAGTTTCTGTCGTAGTCGCTATGTATAAGTACAAATATTCCCCTATTTTTGGTTTGCCCATGAGCAGTGGTACCGGTGTTGTTAAATACAGTTTTAGCTCGTTGAAAGCCATCTGATATTCCTCGTTCCAAATGAATTTCTTCGTGTTCTTCGGAGGTTTGAAGAATGGTAAGTAGCACTTGGCTGAACAAGACATAAAATTCCCTAGAATTGTGATTCTTCCATTCACCTTTTGTACTTCCTTGATCGTTTGTGGCGATTGCATGCCCATAATAGCCTCAATTTTATCTGGCTTTGCTTCTATACCTTTCTGTGATATCATGCTTCCCAGACCCTGAAAGCGGATTTCTCATGGTTGTGGTTTAGGTAGTACTTTTTAAATTTCTCAAAGACCTCAGCCAAGTCTTTAGAATGATCTTTCATTCTCTTGGATTTATATATAACTAGTCGTAAGCTCGTGCATTTGCACGGAATCTAATTAATAATTGTATTTTTAAAATAATTTATACAAATGATGGTTAAAATCTAATCTTTAATAATTTATAAAATAATAAATAAATATTTATTCAATTTGAACAACTAATGAGAATTGTCTACAAATTATAATTTTAAAATTTAAAATAAATATTTTAATTTAAAATTTATTACGATACTTATTTAGTATAAATATTTTATTCAAGTTGGAAAATTAATGAGAATTATAATTGATAGCAATGTTTTAAAAATTAAATAAGTGTTTGATCTAAATTGAAAACTCATGTGAATGCTCCTTTGTTTGATCTAAATTGAAAACTCATGTGAATGCTCTTTTATTCCTCTCAATTATATAAGTAGTACTTTTAAGCCGTGCGAATTGCGTCGAATTAATATATTAGTATTATTTTTTGTTTATTCATTATGTTAATAGATTTTAATATTATATTTTATTTACTTAAATTGGAAAAATATTTTATTAGTTATATTTTTTTAATTTTCAACTTTAAAAATATCGTGAATTAATTTTCTATACATTAGTAATAAAAATAATTAGATAATCGATAAATAGGTTTTTTTATAATCTATATAACTAATGAAAATAATTCAAATTAAAATTCTAAATTTAATATTTTTTTTATTTGATTATTATTTAAATTAATTCTAATAATTAATAATTTTACAAATTGATGATGTAAAAATTATGATATCTATGTACAAAAAAATCAAAACTTTTAGAGTTTAAACATTCAACTAATGCCCTCCACCCATATCTACTCACCAGCCTCCCCGCTGCCATCCTCTACTCACTGCCGCGGTCCTCTTTTAACACTTAATTAATTATATACTTTTTAGTTTTACTCTTATATGTTAGCTTTATTATTAATATAATTAAGTTTTTTTCTAAGGATTGCATGGTAGATTAAAGAGATTTTCTATGGTAAGCATAAATGTTTAAACGTGGTTTATGACTGCACTTTTCTAGATTATTATAAACTACGTATTAGAAAGTCATTATGATTGGATAAGTAGTTGTACCATTTTAAAACACCTATTTAATCTGTTTAAGTAGTACTAATATTCTCTTATTTAAAAATATTAATTTAAAAGATAAAATTTGAATAAGTGATTTAACAAAAGTGGGATTCAAATTTCAATATAATAAAAATATTAAAATAAGTAGTTTAAAAGAAGTGGAAACTCATGAGAGAGCTCCTTTGGTCCTCTCAATTATATAAGTACTAGTCGAATACCCGCGCAATTGCACGGGATGATCTTAATAATTATTTTAAATTTATATTATATTTATTTTGTTTAAATAAAAATTAAAAATATATAAATTTGATACAAAAATAAAATAAAATAAAATTTTATATAATCTATAATCTATAAAACTAATAAAATACATTATTAAATCTCTTAAATTTAGTGTATTTTATTTTATTTTGACTTATACTAACTCTAATAATTGATTTTTAAAAAAACATGATATATCTATATTACAGTTTGTTTTAATTTTCACTTCACTTAAAAAAAAATTTGTTGGATGTTTGAATTTATCTTTACGAAATAGCTTCTTGTAATGCTCAGTATTTTTTTTATCTTGTTGTTATGAAGGGTGGATCATATACTATTATATTCTCACTATTTTTATATTTTTGATGAATTTCTCGCTACTATTTTAAATATATTTGTCTTTCCTACAGTTAATAACAATTGTTTTTTCATTATAAAAAATTTGGTTTTGAATTTTGATAGTATATATTTGAATTATGATACATTAAAAAATATAATTTTTTGACCATTTTCTAACTATAAGTAATTTGTTAAACTCATTCTAAAAATAATGTCGGATTTTCCATAGTTTTAATGTAATTTGCAACTTACCTATTAAAAGGACAAATCAAAATTATTATCTCATTGTTAATTGTGTCTCAAAATTTATATAATACATTAAAACAAATAATAATTATGATGATAATAAAATTGCATGTTTAAATTATTTGGGTTTGCAAGATTTAAATAAACAAATTCAAGTATAACTAAATTCATAATTACCAGACAACTAAAAATAGTCACTAACAACAACAAATCAACTAACAGCATAATAATTATCATTCAATCACGTAAATAATGATAAAAATTCTTAAACTTTAAAAAATTAAATAAAAAAGTTATAGACATAAATACCAAAAACTGGTTGTCAATCCCATTGTCCTATATTACAGCCTGCAGAAGCACAAAAATGAAGAAGACAATATCACCATACACTCCATAGATTTGAGAAATAAAATAGACATAGCATGTATACAGATACCAATACATTATTAATAAAATACAGAATAAACGATCTACGTGCTTCATAATAGCAGGTCGGACTCTTAAAATAAACTATTCCTCTATGATGCGAAAAATAAATCACCAAATTCTCCATGTTAATCAATCTATAATACAATATATACAATTTATGAAAACATACACTAAAATTGAATACAGATTTCATATATAATAGTGGCAGTGACGTATAAGCCACATTCCAAGCTATTCATTTGCTTAGGTGATATAGTAATCATCAAATTGAGAAGAATTAGAATTACATAATAGAAATCAAAAGAGAGTTTGTATTGTAATAGGAGTAGATGTTTGGGATAACTCTAAATACTATAATGTAGTAATCTTAAAAAAAAGAGAGGACAAATGTAAATATTAAAATCAAATAATAAAGGTAAATAATTTATCAAAAATTTATTAAAAATATTAAAAGTAAAATAAGTGTTTTTAAAATGGTGGAAACTATAAAAATACTCTATTTGATGAGAAAAATATTAAAAGTAAAATAAGTGCTTTTAAAAAGGTGGAAACTATAAGAATGCTCTATTTGGTGAGAATCAATGAGAGAGCTCCGTTGGTCCTCTCAATTATATAATATATAGATATAGACTAGTCGGAATCCCGCGCATTTGCGCGGAATCAAATTAATATTTAATTTAAATAACAATTTTATGATAATATATATCAAAAAAATTGAATTTTAAAATCATAATCTGATTTTTTTGTCGCACGATTTTTTTTATTTTTATACATATTTGCCTATTGTTACTTCTTGTAATGAATTGTGTCCATCATGTGTTGTCATGACTCTTAGCACATTATTATTTTCATCAAATTTGTCTTTGTTATCTGTTTTTTTTTTCAATCCATAATAAAATATAAAGTTAATTGCAATTAATACACAAACTTTACTTTACTTTGATTTGTAACTATGACACGAACTTTAAAATTTTATAATTACCACACTAACTTTCATTTTATTTAGGAAATTAATTTATTGAATTAGAAAAATACTAATATGAACATTGGAATATACAGCTATGTGTTGTTGCATAATTGGTCGGTGTATCAATTTGCCAAAAAGATGAAAGTTGATGTGATAATTGTCAAGTTTGAAAGTTTGTATTGTAATTGCAAATTAGGATAAAATTCGTGTAAACATTTATAATTAACCCTAAAATATATGCCTATTTCTATTATAAAGTGTGTGTTCGATAATCGCATAGGCACAGGGTGCTTACGTATTAAAATTGCTACAAATTACGAAATTATTGTAGTATTTTTCCTTTTAAAAGGTAGGTTAAAGGTACAAAAAAACCTCTTCAAGTTATCCAGAAGGAAAATATACGCCTTTAAAAAAAATTCTCATTTAGGCCCTTAACGTTTTTAAACGTTGTCATTTTTTTTATAAAAAAACAGTGAAGTCCTTTTAGTTTTATTATTTTTAGCTTTTTATTATGGTCCTTTTCAAGTGTGGAGACTTATTTACACCATTTGAAAACATTGAGAGTCTAATGAGCAAGGAAAAACTGAAAAGGTTCATATGCTCTTTCTGAAATACTTAACGGGTTTTAATACCTTCCACCTAAAAAATTGACACATTTTAATAATAAATATAGCATACTTTTTATAGCTCTTTTATATTTCAATAAAATATTAAATTAGCCTTTTTAACATTTTAATATAACAATGTAATTAATTAGATTATATATTATTTGCATGAATAATTAATATTTTTAATATTTTACGCATTTTAAATTTTTATTCTTGATGCTTTATTGCATATATAACTTTTATTTTATAAAAATACAAAAATTATGATTAGCCATATGTCTACAGTGTTAATTACTGACTGTATTATAAAAAAATACAACTTAAAACCTCTCTTTTCTCTCAAAGCAAACCCTAACCGTCTAGAGTTTTTTTATTGTTTTTTCTCCGGCAGCCGTCAATGGTTTGATTTTACTGTTAACGGTAGCCATCCCTTTATATATGTTAATTTAATTTTATAAATATAATAAATAGCCAATTCTTTTTCATTTTTTCTTGATAGATTAAGATTTATCAACGAAGCGCAATTCAATTACCAAGAAGCGAAGATAAATTAAAGATCATTAACAAAAAAATGAAATTGTTTATGAGTTATATTAGGTTTATTTATTTTTCATTGTTTTATTTTTTTCTGAATGTTTTATTTTGTCCTTTCTTTGTGAAAGGTTTGTTGTCCTTCCTCTGTGGAAGGTTTGCTGTCTCTTTTTTATGAAGGAGTTATCAAGTGGTTGTTGAACCGGATGATGTGAGTTTGCGGGTGATGGGTGATGGATGAAGTTTGATCGAAGATTGATTGAAGATTGCACTTAATTAGCGAAATAATTAATAATTTATTTTTGTTTTCGTAAGTAAGATCTGCGAATCAGACAACATGTTGTCTGTTCCATGTCAGGTCATCGGGTTTCGTTTTCGAATTATCCCGAATTTCTTACAAATATAACTGTTTCATATTTGATTTAATGAGAGTTGATATAATTAAAAAAAAATTACTGACTGTATTACATACAATAACGACCAACTAAACACATAGATTTTTATTTTCGTTCACTTGTATTTTTATCTCCAAAAATGTTTATATATTAAACAACACCTTACATCATAACCTTTGCAACAGAGCAACTATTTGTTAATGGCATAACATTTAATATAACGTCCAATATAAATGCACCAAAATTATCTTAGGTGATTCTTTTTATTTTAAATTTACCCTAATAAATCTAAAAACACACACACACACATATATATATACTAGTTTCGCATTACGTGCTACGCACGTGGCTCGTAATGTGATTCGTCAATATATGTATTAATAAAATTTATCATAATCATAGCAATATATTTTATTTAGGCTTAATTCCTTAAAAAACCTCCACCTTGCATTTTTTCTTCGTTTATACGTACCCTGACCTTGTAAAAACACCATTTGCACCCAATTTTGGATTTTTATGTTTCATCCCTATCCAAAAGCATTAAATTGTACTCTTTTCATTTAAAAAAGAGTTTAAAACATACTTTTTTCTATTTTAAAAAATACAAATAAATTCTTAAACTTAAAAAATAATCAAATACATCCAAATAATTAATTAATTTTTTTAATTTTATAAAATAAAAAAATAAAAAAAAATTATTATTTTTAATTTTAATTTTTTTTCGGAAATATTTTTTTAAAAAATTAAAAAAATTATTATTATTTTTATTTTTTTTGTAGAAAATGGTATTTTTGTATTATTAATAACATTAATATCTAATTAGTATATAAATTAAAAATGAAGGATTGTTTTACATTTTTTTTCAAATGAAAAAAGTACAATTTAATGCTTTTGGGTAAAGATGAAACATAAAAACTCAAAATAGGGTACAAATGGTGTTTTTACAAGGTCAGGGTATAAACGAAAATAAAATGCAAGGTGGGGTTTTTTTAAGCAATTAAGCCTTTTATTTATGATTATTAGTCAAATTTTTTATAATAAATAAATATAACACTTTAGTTTATTAATTTTTAAAAATATTCGATGTTAATAACATTTATTTACATTTATAAAAAAAGTATTTATAATTTATTATAATTTTTTTTATATATCTTAACAACCATAGAATCGATTTATATAGAAAAATAAATTTTTTACATACAAAATAATTGGTTTTATAACTATTTGTGCAGTAAATAATAACATATAAAATAAATAGTTTTAAAAATTGGTTTATTTTGTACCCAATCTCTCGAAATTAAGTGATTGGTTTGTTTTTTATTCTTTGTATGCATGTATATAATTTTACCGTACAAACCAACCAATTAATAGAAATTGATATCTCTTTCAAACTCTTACCTTATGGTATTAAGATATATTAGTTGGGTTCAAATTATCAAAATATTCGGATAACCATAATTGTATTCCAAAACAACCATAAATAGTAATAATAGGAGTAGTTTAATCTAGTTAAGATTCTAAATAAATTAAGAGTACTTTATATTAATATTTTATTATTATAATTAATAAATTACCATAAAACCTATATATAAATGAACAATTAGTTATAAATTAAAAAGGACTATAACGTAAATGTGCCTGTCCCCCCCCACCATCCGTGCTTTTATATATAGTATAGATATATATATATATTAAATAGTAATAATTAAATTATTAAATATAAAATATTTTAGTTTTTAGTAAATTATTATACATTATTTTTTAGTAAATTGAAATTATATATTTATTAAATATAACCGCGTAAATTATATGGACATGGACACATTTTTATACAAAATAACGAAGATAGCTTTAGTGTTTGTAATCCAATAAAATACATGTGAAGATGATAAACTATAAAACTCTATGACATGCTCCTTGAGCTATAAATTATCGCTTAACAGTCAACACTAATCACGATTGAATTTATTTATTGTTTGTGTTTGCATATTGAAATTAAATTCTTTTGAAATATCAAGAAGTTAATGTAAATTAAAATTCATGATAAATTAATTAAAATAAATATTTTTGAAAGAAATGGGAACTGATTAAAATGCTCTATTTGATGAGAATCCCGCATATTTATGCGGAATTAAACTAAAATATTTAATACAAATTGTAATATTATTAAAAATAACATCAAACAAAATAATTCAATTTTTGTATTTCATATTTTTTTTATATCTTGCATTAAAACATATTTTCTTTTATCCTAATTTCTTTTATTTATCCGTAATGGCTACATTCTTTGCAATTGATTGTGAATCAGATACCACAATTTTTAGATTCATCCTTCGCTTTTTGATATGTTTTTTTTTTTGAAATTTTTAATATAATTTATGTTCCTTATCTACTGTTATATGTATGCTCGATAACCAAGTAAGTAAAAACTGTATAGTTGTTTCTAATTTATAAAATTACTTTAGATTGTGACGTTTTTATATTATTTATTTTGCAAAACATATATTTATAAATTTCAATAATAAATTGATCTTATTTTATTCTTTTATATATGGTATCACATATATAATTAGCTATATAATAATATAACTGATTATATCGTGTATATAACTAATATGTTGTTATAAATAATTTATTAATATTATACTTACATTAATTGAAACTTTTGTAAATCGTGTTAAGTTTTATAACTTTCTATCTATTGTTTTGAAAGCTTTTGAAGGTAACGGATCATGTTCACTCATAATTAATGATATAAATTAAAATAAATCTAATTTTAAAATTAAAATTTTTTATCTAATTTTTATTAAATTTAATTTAAATAATTAATTATTATTGAGTTCATTATTTCAATTTCAAAATAAAAATAATAATCAACAATCATATCTTTCATATGCAGAACACATTGGATAATTCTCTGCTAAATAAATACAGTGACAACTCATAATCCAAATGGCCTGGAAGGAGAATTAAGGTCCTTTTGCATAGCTTTTCAAGTTGAAATTTTCAAGTTTTATTTTGATCTTTTGAAAATTTTCTCAATTTTTTGAAAACATGTTTTGGAAGAAGATGGGTTTTCTAGCTTTTTTCAAAAGTGGATTGTAGAATAGCATGTCTTATAAATATGTGGAAGAAAAAGAATACAAAAGTTGATTTGGGAAAGCTTTCAAAGAGTTTAAGCACGTCAATAACTTATATAGGTTTGGAAGTTGATGAATCCTACCAAAATTTGATGTCTGACAGCCAAAATAAAAATGCTATAAGGCCTGTTTGGTTCAGCTGTTTCTTATAACTGGTGGCTGTTAGCTGTTGCTGAAAGCTGTTAGCTGTTGGCTGATAGCTGTTAGCTGATAGACCGTTAGTGTTTGGTGAGATTTAATTAACTGTAACTGTTTATATATAAAATGACATAAAGGGCATAATTTTTATTTTTATATATTAAATTATGAATATATTCTATCATATATTTTTTTAATAAAAGTATTAATAATTATTTTTTTATAAAAAGCAATTTTTGTTTAAGCTTATTTAGATATTTTTTTTATAAATTTATAATAAATTTTTTAAAAAGTTATTAAATTATATTTGTTTTAATATAAATAAAATAATTTATATACTTTATAAATGATTAGAGTATTTAAAAATAATTTAAATAATTTTATATATAAAAAAAGGATATATTCTAGTAAGGGTAATTTTGTCTAAATAATGAAACAGCTATCAGCTATTGGCAAAAAGCTCCTAAAACTCATTTAAAAAAATAATATTAAAATAGGTAGTTTAGAAAAGATGGAGACTATGAGAATGTTCTATTTAGTGAGAATTAATGAGAGAGCTCCGTTGGTCCTCTCAATTATATAATATACTAGTCGTAAGCCCGTGCATTTGCACGGAATCTAATTAGTAATTATATTTTTAAAATAAATTTATAAAAATAATGGCTAAAATCTAATATTTTATATTTTATTAAATAATAAATAAATATTTTATTTAATTTGAAAAATTAATAAAAACTACCTATTAATATTAACATTAAAAAAATTAGAATAAGTGTTTTACTTTAATTTAAAATTCACAAAAATATTTTTTATTCAATTTGAAAAATTAATGAAAACTACCTATTAAACTAATTTTAAAAAATTAAAATGAATGTTTTATTTCAATTTATAATAGTTTTTTGGCCTAATACTTTGAAATAAAATTTGTCATAATTCTTGATGATCTCTAATATTAAAACTCTTTTAATAATAACTTTTATATTAGATTAAAATAAAATAAAGTATAATATTAAAATTATAAAAAATAAATAAATATTTTTTATAACATGTGAATTTGTCAAAATTTCAGATTAATTTTATTTTTTAAAAATTAATATTCAATAAATATATGAGTCGTAGAGATTAGAAGTTAATAAATATTAAACACTATAAAGTGTAGAGATTAGAAGTTAATATAGATTAGAACACTATAAAGTGTATACATTAGAGGTTAATATAAATTAGAACACTCATTAAAATAAATATAATTTAAATAAGTGATTTAAAAAAAGTGAAAGCTAATGAGAATGCTCTATTTGGCGAGAATTAATGAGAAAATTCTATTTAGTGAAAAAATATGAGAAGCCTATGTTGGTTTTCTCATAGATATAACACATTTGCATGAAATTAATATAATATAAAATATAAATTAAAAATATTTTTATTAGATATTTATAATACATAAAATGATAAAAGTAAAAATTCATAATATGTAAACGTATGTAAAACTTAAAGATTAAATAAAATAAAATCTATATATACTAAAAGCTACAGCGATGGTTGTTTTAAACCATTGAAAATTGAAGTAATTAACTACTATCTTTTACAGTCTTAGACTTTTCCAACACTAAATTTGAAATATGTCTAGACATATCACTTAATTAATAAGCGGGAGCATAACAAAACAAAAAATGATATTGGTAATTGAAGGCTGCGACTTATTCTCTTATAAAATGTGAATAATTGCATTCGCAGTGTTAAAGGATAGATCAAAATTATTGTTGTACAATTCAAATATTTTTGATTGAAATTTATCAAAAGCAACATTTGCACCCAACTTTTAAATTTTTGATTATCAAGTACAATATAACATAAAAAGATCTATTTCTATCACATATTCACATACAACCAATGCAATATTCACTTCCGTGCAACTGGACACTAATTTGAAAAAGTAGGTTTCATATATTACACGATTTTATCCAACTGATGAATTTATTATGAAATTTTCAAATCGTCACACTTTCTTGCATATAAATCCATTCAATTATATCATAACTAATATTAAACTTCAAAGATAGATGTTATAGTACAACACTATATTTGATTTTTTTTAAGGAGATTATAACATCAACACCGATTTAATTGAATGAAAATTTGAAATAATAAAAAATAACTATTTAGTTCAATTTTAGTAGTTAAAAAGTTAATTTTATTTAAATACAAATCAAATAAAGTAAAAACAATCAACTCAGCCCAACTAATTCAACTTAATTTAGATCTTCAATATTTCAATAAATTGTTAGTTTTTATATTTACAAAAAAAAGTATAACATATCCTTTAATTAGATAGTTATGGATTCGTCAACAATTTTTCACTAAATTATTTATTGGTCATCATTTCACTCTTTCTCTTTTTTAATTGCATTGAATTTTTGTTATGGGAGTTTTACTATTAACATATACTACTGGTTGATTGAATTTGTTGGTCTTTGTTGTAATACTAATAAATTTGATTGACAATAGTGAAGTGGGTGCGTCTTTTTGAAGGTCATCGCCGTCGGAACCACACCAAATAGTAATTTATCTGAATTGATAAAAAAAAAACAGAAAATTATGTAATACCTCCAAATTAAAGCTGGTAGCTGCCATTTTTCTCACAATTTACGTTGCCATCTGATGATACAAGAAACTAAAATTCAGATTGTAACAACCATAACACAAAAACTAAAATCTGAATGAAAACAATGAACAATTCACTTAGACATGTTATTAACACAAACAAAACACTTTTTGATAACAAAACGGTAAACAAACATTTCCTAATGAGAAAAAATAAAACCATGGCGGCTACAAATCGCAACTGGACAAAATTAGTATTTTAAAAAAAGTGGGAACTGCCGAGAATGCTCTATTTGGTGAGAATGAATAAGAGGGCTCCGTTGGTCCTCTCAATTATATAATATATAGATATAGATAGATATAGATTTTTGCAACAGTAAATAAAAATATATACTACCTTATTGTACATTTTTTTTATAATTTACTAAAAAATTTATATTGAATTAGTAATTACAATCAGTTTGAAATAAAATAAATAATTTCACAAAAATTCTAAAATTGCCATGTGGTGGACCCAACTGTAGTGATTTTTTGAACTGTAAAAAATTATTTTATAAATAAATTAAATTAAATATTTGATGTTGATTAGATTCTTAAAATTAATTATTGCAATTTTTGTATTTAATTTTAGATTAATTTATACAAAAATAGATTTCGGGGGTAAAAAGATGAACTTTATTTTTGATAACAATGCCTCTTTAGAATAATATGTTTTAATTGATAACAATTGACAACTTAAATAATATGGGCTACAAAGCGTTCCAGCGACAAATTTTTTTATCAGTAATAACAAAATCCGTTGTTAATAATATTTAACAATGGAAGCATCCCATCGCTAAAATATTAGTGATGGAAAATAGCATCAGTTGCTATATATCCGTCATCAAATGTATTTTTCCATCGTTAAATTAACAATTTTTTCAACAATTTAAATATTATATAGCAACAGACTAGCAAAAGATTAACGACGCCAAATTAGAAAACGATTAGCATAGCGACGGAGTTAAAAAATATTTTTTAAAAATTTAAATTTAAATTTTTTAATTAAATTTTAATAACTATTCATGTTAATTATTATTTAATATCATTATTGATATTACCGTATTGCCATTTTTGAAATTTTTATAAACTTTTCAATAGGTCGTCAATCTTTAAATTGAACCACATATGGCTCGTTTGTCTGTGGATCCTCCCACACTTTACACCATATTGATAAGCTCAAATTATGATAATTTATTTTTAAGTATATTATATCTAACTTCACTACTAACGATCGCAATTAGCGACGGAATGTCTTTGCGTCGCTAATTCACCAATTACCGACGGAATTAGCGACGGAATGTCAATCCGTCGCCAAATCACCAATAAAAATTGGCGGGAGCTTCCCCGCCAATTAGAGGACCAAAATTTAGCGACGGACTTGGGAAATCCGTCGCTAAATATGGTGGCAAGCCCAAACGCAGCGTTTTGGGCTTAAACTTAGCGACTGATTTTAAGTCGGTCGCTAAATTTAAGTCCAAACGCTGCGTTTTGTTTATTAATTGATATTTAGCGACGGACCGGAGAATCCGTCGCTAAATATCAATTAATAAACCGAGCAGACCCTTCTCTCCTTTCTATTTTCTTTTCCGTTTTATTCCTTCCCTCTCAGACCACCATCACCGTTCTCCCTTCCCTCTCAGACCACCATCATCGTTCGCCGCTCTTCACACCACCAGTCGACGCCGCCCGCTGCTGTCTGCCGCCGCTCCATCTCTATCCTCTCCTCCCCACCAGTCGACGCCGCCTACCGCCGTCATCTACAATAAAGGTAAGGTTTTCTTTGATTTCTTATTTTTATTTATTTTATTTTATTTTCAGAATATATATTAGGTTTAAATTAGGGTTTAATTAGATTTAAAATTTGGTTTTTAGATTTAAAATTAGGTTTATTGATATTAGATTATATTAGGTTAATTGTTAGTTAGGGTTTATTAAATTAGGTTAATTGTTATTTAGGGTTTAATTAAATTAGGTTAATTGTTAGTTAGGGTTTATTAAAATTACGTTAATTTTTAATTAGATTATATTTTAATAAGTTTAGTTGTGTATTGGATTATATTATAATTAGGTTAGATTGTAATTAGGTTAGATTTTAATTAGGTTAAATTGAAATTGTTTGAAATATTAATTTTTAATAATTTGATATGTTATTATTTTAAATAATAATTAATTATTTTAATTGTTTATATTTTAAGAAATTTGGTTATTATTTAATATTATTACGTTATTAATAATGTTTTGTTTTATTAAGTTTTTTTATTATTTATATTTTATTAATCGATTAAATTTAACTTAATTATATTATATATGATTAGGTTAGTTAAATTGATGTATTGTAGGTTAAATAAATTATAATTTAGATTAAATGTTTTATTAGATTATTTCAATTGTTTCATTTAATTAAGTAATTTATTAATAGTATTTTTAATTAGAAAAAAATTGAGATGAAATGGTTTGTTGGTTATGTTCGAAATTGTATTGTTTGCTTGCAGGCTTTTCCTGAAAAATGGGTGATGCTCTTTTTTAGGAGAAATGCTGCTGGTTTTTTTTAAAAAAAAATATTAAAAATTAATAAAAAAAACCCTTATTGCAGGATTTTGTTGTTGATACTCAGGAGTCTTCTCATTTGCGGTTCTGCTCTTCAACAAGTAAGTGTTACTGCATTTTTGTATTTTATTTTAATTAGTTTGAGTAAATTCAATAACAGTTAAATTTAATTAACAAAGATTTTATTCCCACCGAATAAAATCTTACCTAGCCGTAGAAACTCGTCCCGTGTGTTCAAGAGATTGAACGACACGGGATTGTACGTGTGTACAGTTCGTAAAACTGCTGTCGTCTGCGTAATTTGATAACAAAAAAACATATATGTATGGATATGGTATAGGAATATTTGGTAGTTTTCTGGCGTATGTTCTCCGGGTGGCTATTTAATATAGGCTGTGTAACGCTTATTCCTTACGGAATATATAATTAGCGTTACACACCCTATATTATGTAATGCACCTGGGGAACGACGCCGGAAGGCTGCCGAATATTTTTTCCGTATTCATGCATATATCGTGATCGAATTATGGGGCGCCAGTTTTGCGAATGGGATAGGACCCTACCCTTTTAGCAGTCAATTACATTGATTTTGCTACATTGAGCTTATGAACCAGTACCTAATTGTACATCCTCCAGAAATGAATCCAGACGGCATTTGGATGTATACGAGGCATGACAGAGGCTTCCCGCCGTCAGATTTTTTCCCTAATTTTGAAGAGTTCGTGAATTTTGCTGTACAACATCCCGAGTGTATGAGTGGAGAAGAGATAAAATGCCCATGTTCTAGGACAAAATGTAGAAATACGAATTTTCGAGATGTCGAAGTTGTGAAACTACATGTCTTGCAGTCTGGGTTTGTTCCAGATTACTATGTCTGGATTCACCACGGTGAGGTGAATGTCCCTCCTGTAGTTCAGCAGCCGGCTAATGAATACGATTACTATAATGAGGGAGGAGGAGATTTAAACTATGGTCAGAGAATGGTTATTGATGTTGCTGGTCCCGAAGTTTTTGAGGAAGAGACCCCGAATGACGAAGCTCATAAGTTTTTTGATATAATGAGTGCGGCAGAAGAAGAAATATGGCCCGGAAATAGCAGACACTCACCCCTGTCCGCATCTGTTGAAATTTTGGATATTAAGTGTCGACATCAGGGGTCGATATCTTTGATTGATGACACATGCCGTTTATTACAAGAACTGCTTCCAGAGAACAATAAAATGCCGAAATGTTTTGCTAATATCAAGAAGCTGGTGAAAGGTCTCGGGTTGCCGGTCGAGGTTATTGATTGCTGTTTCCACAACTGTATGATTTACTGGGGGGCGGACGAGGATTTAACCCACTGTAAAGTTTGCACATTTCCTCGGTGGAAACCTGTTACGAAAAGCAATTCGGCCAAAAGAAGGGCTAACGTTCCGTACAAAAAATGTTTTATTTCCCTTTAACTCCGAGGCTGCAAAGATTGTACGCTTCCAAAGCCACAGCTAAATATATGACATGGCACGCTGAACATGAAATGGAAGACGAGAAGATGTGTCATCCTTCTGACTCTCCGGCTTGGAAACGGTTCAGTGAGTTGCATACAGATTTTGCTGATGAAATAAGAAATATCAGGCTAGGATTATGTACTGACGGGTTTCAACCATTTGGTAGTTTTGGGAAAAATTATTCTTCCTGGCCAGTTATTGTGACGCCGTATAATCTGCCTCCTGGCATGTGCATGAAGGATGAGTTTATGTTTCTAACAATACTTGTCCCGGGACCCGGAAATCCAAAAAACCATATGGATATTTTCCTGCAGCCATTAATAGCAAAGTTGAATCAGTTGTGGGAATCTGGAATCCGGACGTAGACATTCAAAAACGGCAGAATTTTCAAATGAGGGCGGCGCTTATGTGGACAATTAATGACTTTCCCGCTTATTCAATATTGTCTGGTTGGAGCACATCAGGAAGATTGGCATGTCCGCATTGTATGGAAAATACTGAGGCTTTCACGTTGCCCGAGAGTGGTAAACAATCCTGGTTTGATTGCCACATAAAGTTTTTACCTACAGGTCACCATTTTCGTCGGAACGTTACCGAATTCCGAAAAGGCAAACAAGTAAGGCAACAATTTGGAGGTGTGAGGACTGGAGATGAAGTGTTAGCAGAGGTGGACGGTCTGGGGTTTAAGAGGGCCTATGAGAATGATGCTAAAGCTAAGAAGGATGAACTATCTAAAGGCCGTGGTTGGAACCGAAAAGGTATATTTTGAGATTTACCGTATTGGAGGACAAATATGATCCGGCATAATCTCGATGTCATGCATATTGAGAAAAATGTATTTGACAACGTTTTCAATACCGTGCTCAATGTACCTGGTAAGACGAAAGATACGGCAAAATCTCGGGCAGAGTTGAATAAAATTTGTGATCGTCCTGGCCTGGCACAAGATGAGGAAACGAGTAGATATCCAAAGGCTTTGTATGCTTTGGACAGAGATTTAAAAAAGATTTTGTTAGAATGGATTCAAAAGTTAAAGTTTTCGGATGGTTACGTGTCCAACTTGTCTAGGTGCGTTGATTTAAACAGTTTAAAGATGATGGGCATGAAAAGTCATGATTGCCATGTCTTCATGCAACGACTTTTGCCAATTGCTCTTCGGGAGCTTCTTCCGGCAGAAGTATGAGAGCCTTTAACAGAGTTGAGTATATTCTTCAGAGAGTTAACTGCCACATCGCTGAAAAAGGCAGATCTTTAGAGATTAGAGCTTGATATCCTGAAGATACTGTGCAAGTTGGAACGTATATTTCCGCCGAGTTTTTTTTATTCGATGGAACATCTCCCCGTACACCTTCCGTACGAAGCTATGATGGCAGGACCTGTTCAGTATCGTTGCATGTATCCATTTGAAAGGTGATATATTTAAAGTTCTATTTCGTCAACCGATAATTAGGTAAATGAATTAATTATATGATTATGCAGATACCTGAGAAAACTCAAAAATAAGGTTTCGAATAAAGGCAGAGTGGAAGGAAGCATTAGCAGCGGATATCTACTGGAAGAAACAGCAAAATTTGCATCTTTTTATTTCAAAGATGGTGATCCGATGGTACCATGTCGGATGCAAAGAAATGAAGTTTGTGAAATGGACGTTGATGATGATTTCGACAGATTATCTATTTTCAAACCGAAAGGGCGACCTGTAGGTGCTTGTCGGAACATATATTTGGATGATGCTGAATATGTTGCTGCCCGAAGCTACATCCTTTTGAATTGCCCTGAAATCGAACCTTACAGAGAGTAAGTCTTAATATACAAATTTAAGTTCAGTATTGAAGAATTTGATACAAATTGTATAATTCGCTCGTATTCTTGTAAAAAGAGTTTTTGAAGGCGAGTTGTATGAATTCAACCCCGAAATTACACAGACCGAAGTTGTAGTCAAGTTGGAGAGGAAATTCGCCTTTTGCTTCGAGCAATATGTAAGTATTAATGTTGTTTTATCGTCGTAGTTGTATATATTATCGTGTTGATCCGTATAATAATTGTGCTACAGGTGAAAGACCCAACTGTCAGTACCAATCCCTATATTCTAAGTCTTGCAAAGGGACCGCTTAGATCGGTCAAAACATTCAAGGGGTACTGTGTGAACGGGTTTAAATTCAATACTGAAGAATATGGGAAGGATCGGGTCACAATGAATAGCGGAGTCTGTGTAAAAGGATCACTCTACGGCCCAGCTGAAAGCGACTTTTATGGAGTGTTGACTGACATTATTGAGTTAGAGTATCCAGCTCTACCAATAAAGAGGACGGTTTTATTTAAATGTAATTGGTTTGATCCTACAAAAACGGTTGGTATGTTAGTCCATCCTCGGTATAACATAGTGGATGTTAATCACAAAAAGAGATACAACAAATACGAACCTTTCCTTTTAGCTGAACAGTCCGATCAAGTACATTACTTACCTTATCCTAGCAAAAAGCGGGACAAGAAAGATTGGTGGGCAGTGTGCAAGATAAAAGCTCCCTCTGAGCTAGACATGCCTGAAACAACTGTTCCAGCTTTCCAAGATGATAGTGCAGATGTAATATCCCGTAAAATTTTAAATTTATTTTTTTAATTTCCGACGTGGTTCCGGATGTATTTTGTGGGGTATTTGAAGTTTCGTAAATTTTGTGGTTCGATTCATTTTTGGTTCGATTTAAAATAATTAAAATTTAAAAAAAAAAACAAAAAAAAATGAATTTGTTCATTCCCGTTCGGGAATTGGAATTCCCGAACGGGAATGCCCCTTTTTGGGCCTGGTCTCGTTCGAGACCAGGCATTCCCGTACGGGAGTAATGGGCTGAACAGCCATTCCCGTACGGGAAACATAACAGCCTTAGGACCCCGTCGTGTGGCCCTGTTCGACTTCGTTTTCGGCCCGTTTCCACTCGTTATATCAGCTCGACTTCTAAACACAAAATATTCACCACTCATCACTGAAACCCTAGCCGTTTTCCGCTTGCCATTTCGCTGAGAAACGAAGCCGAAATCATCATCCAAACTCTGCTGTTCCGGTTAGTTTTATAATTTCTCATTTCCAGATTTCGTTTTTGAACGTCATTGCGTAATTTGGTTCGTTCTTGCTCGTTTCTAGATCGAAATCAGAACCGTTTGATTCCAGACGATCTAGACTCACGTACCTACGTTTCCCTACCTCAGTTTCGTTGAACGGTACGCCGTTGATCTCGTTTCATTCGCCGTACGATTTCCGTTTCTGTTTTGATAATGTGCTGTTCTTGATTATTGTTTCTGCCGATGCTTTGCTTATTCCTTTGGCTTGATTTTGGTTTCCTTTATGTCATAAATGTCTTAGAGGATTGGTCCTTAATGGTTTAATCCTTGGTCGTGGTTCTAAATTGATTTCGGATCTTTTGTAATGAATGTTCTCGGTTTCATTTCCTTTTGTTTTAGAGTTTCTGTATCATGTTTTCTATATTTGGTTCTTGCCTAAGATGAGTTTTGGGTTGGTGTTTTGTCTTTGATCATACTCTAGTTGAATTATGATCTTAAGCTTGATTGATTTTGAAATGGGTTTAGTAAGATTTAATTGGAAAATGCCGTGGTTGTGTAGTAGTTAAATGGTGTGATGTTTATGATTTGGTTTTAATGTGAAATTCATTTTGAAATTGGAAAACTTAAAGGTTCATAATCCATATTTTGGTTTCTGTTTTGAATTGGCATAGGCGGGCTGCTCCTTATTTGAATAAGGAAGATGATGGCTTAATAGCCACTTTAGCCACCAAGTTATTTTGTTTAAATAAAATCAATCCTTTAAGTTTAACTTTAACTAATAACTTGGGTTTTATTTTGTACATAAATTAAATAGTGGAAATGATAGATATCTATAAATTAAGTTAATATAATTACTCGGGTAATTATAATTGTTTTCAAATGTCGTTTTGTCAAAAGTTGGCTAAATTACAATTTAGCCCCTAAACTTATGTTATAACTTAATTAAGTGGATTTTTGGTTAATAACTTTATTGTTGGTTTTAATTATAAGATAAAAGTAATTAAATTGATTTCGGATATCAAATTGACTAAAGTGCAATTTAGCCCCTAATTGGAAAAAGTACCATTTGGTCCCTACTTGGTTAAAATACAATTTGGTCCCTGAATCTTTATTTGACTTATACAACTAAGTTTTGGTTCGTAACTTGGGTTACTTGATATTGAAGTTATTGAGTTCCGCTTTTAAATTGGATTATTATTTTTGTTAAATTGTTTTATAAATATAAACTTGGGTTTATATTTGATAATTGTTTTGAGTCGGGTTAGACTTGGGTCACTCGACAAGTGAGGTTAGCTTGGTAGTTTATGATAACTCGGCTAACCCACTATTTGGAAATTATTTATTATTTAAAGTTTTTAAAATAATATTTATAAATTGGATTTAAGCGGGAACTCAATAGACTTATATTATTTGGGCTTTATTACCTTTTGTATATATTTGTGTTATTTTGGATTGTTTATTTACTACGTGGTAATTGTGCTAGTCTTATGTGGTGTCTAGTACTCCTTAGAGTTAGGGTCTGATTTTAATAATTATTTTATTTGTCTAGACTCGTCTACTGTTCGTGCTTCTGAGGCGAACCAGAGTTAGTTGCTTGCCGGTATTCACGTGGATTAGCAAGCAGTGAGTTTATATTTACTATTTACCGCTTTATTAAGTAAATTGTTATTTTAATATTAAATATATATACTGTACGTATATTTCGAACTGTTTTTATATTATGGCTTCTAGTTGGAACCTGCTACCTAATGGGCATCATTAGGACTGCGTGCGCACCGGTATTGATCTGGGTAAGGTATTTATGGAAATGTGGTAACTCGGTGTGAGCATAGCTCTCGGGACCAGGTAGAGTAACTCGGTGTAGCTCAGCTCTCGGGACTCTGGTATAAGTGTGGTTAGTGGTAACTCGGTGTAGCTCAGCTCTCGGGACCAGACCTATTGGATTATGATTATTATTTAGAATTGTGGATTAGGGTTCCAACTATTATCCGTAATATCGTTATTAAATGTTTTAAACGTTTTTAAAGGTTTTCCACTTAATAAATGTAGATAGTGGTATGAACTCATCTCAGTATATCTGACCCCGTTGTTTTCCCAATTTTTCCCAGGGATATTATCTGAGAGAGTCTGGTGATCTCCGCATTTACTTTTCCTCGGAGGTTCCCTTTTATTTTAATAAAACTGTAAAACTGTTTTATTCTTAGACCGCAGTAGTAACTAGACGTCCTTGTTATTATTATTTATTTTGTCGGATTGGTTCGACTGGTTATATTGCTTTGGCATGCTTTATTATTTATATCGGTTTATGATAGATCTATTTTAGATTCGGAATTGAATAAGCATGTTATATTAATTGTTGATTATTATATCTGCTAGATTAGGTTGAAGTCTCGGTTGCCCCCGAGCATTGGTTTTCTGCAGGTTTATGTGTTTACGATTTATATGGGAGGCTAGCTACGGGTTTCGGTACTACATTACCCATACCCTAGCGCCGGTCGCGATTCATGAAAATGGGTCGTGACAAACTTGGTATCAGAGCTTTGGTTTCAAACCAAGGCCATTTGCTTGCTATGTGTTTACTCTGTTAAGTTTGGTTGTGTCTTAGGAACTACTGCGGATATAGGATTCTGTCATGTCTTTAAAAACGTCATCTTTTGATTTTAAAACATTCTGCCTACACCATTAGGATTGCGTCGAGTCAGTCATTATTTGTTGATTTGATGTTTTTAATTGTTAATGCTATTTCACTTGGGTGAATATTTTATTGCTGTTGATTTCTTGGGAAATCCTATATGTTGCTTGTTTTGTTCATACTTGGGTATGAAATATCTGTTATTTAAATTGTTGTTGTTCAATCTTAGGATATGGACAACGTTATTCGTACTCGTGCTCGTGCTGCGGCAGAGCAAGAAGCTGTGGCTGATGATGCGATTTCTATGGAAGTCGATCAGAACGCACCACCTGTTCAGGCTAATGCTGGACGTGGTCGAGGTGGAGGTGCTGGCAGAGGTAGAGGTGCTGGTAGAGGCAGAGGAGCTGGTGCTGGTAGAGGTGGAGCTAGAGGGCGCGGTGCAGCAGGTGTTCAGGCACCGAATGTGCAGCAGGCACCAGGGGTGCAGCAAGCACCAAATTTGCAAGCGTTCGACTTCACTACTTTCTTGGCTGGCGTTGTCGAGATGCAGAACAATCAGGCTCTACTGCAGAATCAGTGTAATATACTGGGTCAGTTAGCGCAGCAACAGCAACCTCAGGTTGGTGCTGTAGCTGGTATTGGTGGAATTGCTGGTGTCGGTCATGTCCCAACAGACAGAGAGTTGGTGATGACCTACTTGAAGTTGAATCCGACTTCTTTTGATGGTACTGGGGATGCTCTTGACTTTTTGGAGGAATTTGAGTACAACAGTCAGAGGATTCAAGCGTCTGATCGTCAATCAGTGATGCTTGTGGAAATGTCGCTGAAGGGTCCAGCTAAGGATTGGTATCGCGATAACATCAGGCCAGTTATGGATACTTTACCTTGGGCTGATTTTGTGACCAGGTTCAGAGGTTATTATCTACCCTTCTCTGTTACTGAGAGTTTCAGAGAAAAGCTGCTCACTTTGAAGAAGGGGGATAGATCAGTGACAGACTACACTACTGAGTTTGTACGTTTGGGGCGGTTTGCTACAGATCTACAGGGTGATCAAGAGCGAGTGAACGACCGTTATGTTAGGGGTTTAGGCTCGGAGTTTCTTCCTTTGCTGATAGGGACAAACATGGAGTTTGCCCGGTTAGTGGATAGTGCGCGGCGGATGGAAAATTCGATGGTTCAGTTTGGGACGATCTCTGACCCTTTCCAGAATCAGAAGGGAAAGAGTGACGTTCCTAGTGGGGGGCAGCAGGCCCCAGTGCAGCATGGTAGTGGGAACTACTACAGTGGCTCTTCTCAGGCCAACAGGGGGAGTCGACGGACTCACAACAAAGGGAGGCATAGTGCTAGGAGTGCTCCGTACAGTTCCAGTAGCAGTGGGAGCAACCGTGGTTCAGGACGCGGGTACAGTGGTGGATCGAACATTCCGTTCTGCCAGAATTGCAGACGCAGGCACTATGGTCAGTGTCAGTTAGCTCCTGGAGGTTGTTTTACTTGTGGCCAGCCGGGTCATTTTTCTAGGGAGTGTCCGACATCTGGGCAGCAGATGTCTAACTCCAGTGTGGCGCAGTCATCTTATCAGCAGCAGAGACCTGCGTTTACACAGTCTGTAGGGTACTCTCAACCTGCAGCATCTTTTGGTGGCCAGCGGGGCCGTGGTTCTGGTGGCAGAGGTTTTGGTGGCCGTGGTAACGGCGGTAGAGGTTCCAACGGTTATGGTACTGGACAGAGTTCGCAGCAGCAGCCGCAGGGTCAGGCCAGAGTGTTCGCACTTACTCCTCAGGATGCGCGTGCATCAAATGCTGTGGTGCAAGGTACCATTCCGATTTCTTTTACTGATGCTTTGGTATTATTTGATGCGGGCGCGACCCATTCGTTTGTCTCTACTTGTTTTGCTGGGAAATTGGGTAGAGCACCATCTGTTTTGAATGAACCTCTAGCTGTGTCTACACCTATGTCTGAAGGTGTAGTAGTGGACGTTGTTTATCCTTCGTGTCCAGTGGTTATTCAGGGTAGAGAATTATGTGCTGATTTGATTGTACTTGACGTTCTTTCTTTTGATGTTATCTTGGGGATGGACTGGTTGTCACGCCATTATGCTTCTATTGACTGTCGAGAGAAGTCAGTCGAATTCAGGATTCCAGGTGGTCTACCTTTTTCCTTTCAGGGAGAAAAGGCAGAGACACCTAAGAATCTGATTTCCGCCATCAAGGCGAAGCGGATGTTAGGCAAAGGTTGCCAGGGTTTTCTTGCTGTGGTTCGTGATTTGGAGGCTGGTGGTAGTGATATGCATAGTGTACCAATAGTGAATGAGTTCACTGATGTGTTTCCAGAGGAATTGCCTGGATTACCACCTGATCGTGATATTGAGTTTTGCATTGATGTGGTTTCTGGTACAGCTCCGATTTCGATACCGCCGTATCGGATGGCTCCTGCAGAGCTGAAAGAGTTGAAGGACCAGTTACAAGAGTTGTTGGATAGCGGGTTCATCAGACCGAGTACTTCTCCGTGGGGTGCTCCAGTTCTGTTTGTGAAGAAGAAAGACGGTTCCTTTCGACTCTGTATCGACTACAGACAGTTGAACAAGGTTACTGTCAAGAACAGATATCCTCTTCCTCGCATCGATGATTTGTTTGACCAGTTGCAGGGTGCGAAGTGTTTTTCCAAGATTGATTTGAGGTCTGGGTATCATCAGCTACGGATCCGTGATGCAGATGTGCCTAAGACTGCTTTCCGGACTCGTTATGGGCATTTTGAGTTTCTGGTTATGTCCTTCGGTCTGACGAACGCACCAGCAGCGTTTATGGATATGATGAACAGAGTGTTCAAGCCGTTTTTGGATCAATTTGTGATCGTCTTCATTGATGACATTTTGATCTATTCTCGGAGTGAGGAGGAGCATGCTTACCATTTGAGGACTATACTACAGACGTTGCGTGAGCATCAGTTGTATGCTAAGTTCTCAAAATGTGAGTTCTGGTTGGATCAGGTTACCTTTCTAGGACACGTGGTGTCGAAAGATGGGATCAAGGTTGATCCGAAGAAGATTGAGGCGGTCATGGATTGGCAAAGGCCAAGGTCAGTTACCGAGATCAGAAGTTTTCTGGGTTTAGCTGGCTACTATCGTCGGTTCGTGCAAGATTTCTCCAGAATATCTGCACCTTTGACTAAACTGACACAGAAGGGTGTCAAGTTTGAGTGGACTGACAAGTGCGAGGCGAGCTTTGAGAAGCTCAAAGAGATTTTGACTACAGCTCCGGTGTTGGCATTGCCTTCTGGCATTGATGGTTTCACAGTGTATTGTGATGCGTCTCGGATTGGTTTGGGTTGCGTTCTGATGCAACATGGCCAGGTGATTGCCTATGCTTCCAGGCAGTTGAAGAAGCATGAGGTGAATTACCCTACTCATGATTTAGAGTTGGCAGCTGTGGTTTTTGCGCTGAAAATTTGGAGGCATTATTTGTATGGTGCTACTTGTGAGATTTTCACTGATCACAAGAGTCTGAAATATATCTTTGATCAGAGAGAGTTGAACTTGAGACAGAGGAGGTGGTTAGAGTTGCTGAAAGACTACGACTGTACTATTCAGTACCATCCTGGTAAGGCTAATGTGGTAGCCGATGCGTTGAGTCGCAAGTCTTCGGGCAGCTTGGCTCATATTTCTGAGATTGGGCGTAGACCCATGGTTAGAGAGTGGCACAGTTTGATAGCTTCAGGCTATGAATTTCAGATTTCTCAGACTGGTTGTTTGTTAGCACAGTTGCAAGTGCAACCCGTTTTGATTGATCGGATCAAAGCTTTACAAGCTGAGGATTCACAGTTGAAACGGATTATTGAGGAAGTTCAGCAGGATGGAAATCCTGAATTTACTTTTGTGGATGGTGTTCTGAGACATGGTTCGAGATTGTGTGTTCCGGATTCAGATGGTTTGAGGGACCAGATTCTGGAAGAAGCGCACAAGTCTGCTTATAGTGTTCATCCGGGTTCTACTAAGATGTACCATGATCTTAAGGGTACCTACTGGTGGAGCGGAATGAAGAAAGATGTCGCTGAGTATGTTTCTAAGTGTCTGACGTGCCAGCAGGTGAAGCTGGAGCATCAGAGACCTTTTGGCTATCTGCAGCCACTACCTATTCCAGAGTGGAAGTGGGAGCGGATTGCTATGGATTTTGTGGTTGGTTTACCACGTACTCGACAGGGATACGATTCCATCTGGGTGATAGTTGACCGTATGACCAAGTCAGCTCATTTCCTTCCGATTAAGGTTTCGTATGCTGCTTCGAGGTTGGCTCAGTTGTACATCGACAGGATTGTCAGTTTGCATGGTGTACCGGTTTCTATTGTTTCAGACAGAGGTTCTGTGTTTACTTCGAGGTTTTGGAAGGCGTTACAGGAATCCTTGGGTTCTCGGTTGGATTTCGGTACAGCTTTTCATCCTCAGACTGACGGTCAGTCTGAGAGGACTATTCAGACGTTGGAGGATATGCTCAGGATGTGTGTTCTCGATTTTCAGGGTAGCTGGGATACTCATTTACCGTTGATTGAGTTTTCTTATAACAACAGTTACCACGCGAGTATCGAGATGGCGCCGTATGAGGCTTTGTACGGACGCAAGTGTAGATCTCCTATCTGTTGGGAGGAGGTCGGAGAGCGCAAACTCTCGGGAGCGGAGATTATTCAGATTACCTCCGAGAAGGTACCGTTGATTAAGCGGAGGTTAGAGACTGCTTTTAGTCGGCATAAGAGTTATGCTGATCCGAAAAGGAAAGACATTGAGTTCCAGGTTGGTGATTTCGTATTTCTTCGGGTTTCGCCTATGAAAGGCGTGGTTCGTTTTGGCGTCAAGGGAAAGTTGGCACCGAGGTATATTGGTCCCTATGAGATTTCGGAGAGGATTGGAGCTGTGGCTTATCGTCTGGTTCTACCGCCAGACATGTCGTTAGTACATCCTGTGTTTCACGTTTCTATGTTGAGAAAGTGCATTTCTGATCCTTCGCACGTGATTGTGCCTCAGAGGGTTGAGATTGACCAGGAGCTGTCCTATGAGGAACAGCCAGTTGAGATTGTCGATACGCAGGTGCGTAAATTGCGGAACAAGGAGATTCCGATGGTCAAAGTTCTCTGGCGCAATCATTCTGTAGAGGAGTGTACTTGGGAGACCGAATTGGATATGCGGAATCGCTATCCTTTTCTTTTTCCGTGAGGTACGATATTTGATTTTCTGTGACCTTTGCAGTTTTTACTTGTATTACGTGTTGTTCTGATGTGATTTACTTGTCGTGTTAAATTCGAGGACGAATTTTTAATTAGTTGGGGAGAATGTAATATCCCGTAAAATTTTAAATTTATTTTTTTAATTTCCGACGTGGTTCCGGATGTATTTTGTGGGGTATTTGAAGTTTCGTAAATTTTGTGGTTCGATTCATTTTTGGTTCGATTTAAAATAATTAAAATTTAAAAAAAAAAACAAAAAAAAAATGAATTTGTTCATTCCCGTTCGGGAATTGGAATTCCCGAACGGGAATGCCCCTTTTTGGGCCTGGTCTCGTTCGAGACCAGGCATTCCCGTACGGGAGTAATGGGCTGAACAGCCATTCCCGTACGGGAAACATAACAGCCTTAGGACCCCGTCGTGTGGCCCTGTTCGACTTCGTTTTCGGCCCGTTTCCACTCGTTATATCAGCTCGACTTCTAAACACAAAATATTCACCACTCATCACTGAAACCCTAGCCGTTTTCCGCTTGCCATTTCGCTGAGAAACGAAGCCGAAATCATCATCCAAACTCTGCTGTTCCGGTTAGTTTTATAATTTCTCATTTCCAGATTTCGTTTTTGAACGTCATTGCGTAATTTGGTTCGTTCTTGCTCGTTTCTAGATCGAAATCAGAACCGTTTGATTCCAGACGATCTAGACTCACGTACCTACGTTTCCCTACCTCAGTTTCGTTGAACGGTACGCCGTTGATCTCGTTTCATTCGCCGTACGATTTCCGTTTCTGTTTTGATAATGTGCTGTTCTTGATTATTGTTTCTGCCGATGCTTTGCTTATTCCTTTGGCTTGATTTTGGTTTCCTTTATGTCATAAATGTCTTAGAGGATTGGTCCTTAATGGTTTAATCCTTGGTCGTGGTTCTAAATTGATTTCGGATCTTTTGTAATGAATGTTCTCGGTTTCATTTCCTTTTGTTTTAGAGTTTCTGTATCATGTTTTCTATATTTGGTTCTTGCCTAAGATGAGTTTTGGGTTGGTGTTTTGTCTTTGATCATACTCTAGTTGAATTATGATCTTAAGCTTGATTGATTTTGAAATGGGTTTAGTAAGATTTAATTGGAAAATGCCGTGGTTGTGTAGTAGTTAAATGGTGTGATGTTTATGATTTGGTTTTAATGTGAAATTCATTTTGAAATTGGAAAACTTAAAGGTTCATAATCCATATTTTGGTTTCTGTTTTGAATTGGCATAGGCGGGCTGCTCCTTATTTGAATAAGGAAGATGATGGCTTAATAGCCACTTTAGCCACCAAGTTATTTTGTTTAAATAAAATCAATCCTTTAAGTTTAACTTTAACTAATAACTTGGGTTTTATTTTGTACATAAATTAAATAGTGGAAATGATAGATATCTATAAATTAAGTTAATATAATTACTCGGGTAATTATAATTGTTTTCAAATGTCGTTTTGTCAAAAGTTGGCTAAATTACAATTTAGCCCCTAAACTTATGTTATAACTTAATTAAGTGGATTTTTGGTTAATAACTTTATTGTTGGTTTTAATTATAAGATAAAAGTAATTAAATTGATTTCGGATATCAAATTGACTAAAGTGCAATTTAGCCCCTAATTGGAAAAAGTACCATTTGGTCCCTACTTGGTTAAAATACAATTTGGTCCCTGAATCTTTATTTGACTTATACAACTAAGTTTTGGTTCGTAACTTGGGTTACTTGATATTGAAGTTATTGAGTTCCGCTTTTAAATTGGATTATTATTTTTGTTAAATTGTTTTATAAATATAAACTTGGGTTTATATTTGATAATTGTTTTGAGTCGGGTTAGACTTGGGTCACTCGACAAGTGAGGTTAGCTTGGTAGTTTATGATAACTCGGCTAACCCACTATTTGGAAATTATTTATTATTTAAAGTTTTTAAAATAATATTTATAAATTGGATTTAAGCGGGAACTCAATAGACTTATATTATTTGGGCTTTATTACCTTTTGTATATATTTGTGTTATTTTGGATTGTTTATTTACTACGTGGTAATTGTGCTAGTCTTATGTGGTGTCTAGTACTCCTTAGAGTTAGGGTCTGATTTTAATAATTATTTTATTTGTCTAGACTCGTCTACTGTTCGTGCTTCTGAGGCGAACCAGAGTTAGTTGCTTGCCGGTATTCACGTGGATTAGCAAGCAGTGAGTTTATATTTACTATTTACCGCTTTATTAAGTAAATTGTTATTTTAATATTAAATATATATACTGTACGTATATTTCGAACTGTTTTTATATTATGGCTTCTAGTTGGAACATGCTACCTAATGGGCATCATTAGGACTGCGTGCGCACCGGTATTGATCTGGGTAAGGTATTTATGGAAATGTGGTAACTCGGTGTGAGCATAGCTCTCGGGACCAGGTAGAGTAACTCGGTGTAGCTCAGCTCTCGGGACTCTGGTATAAGTGTGGTTAGTGGTAACTCGGTGTAGCTCAGCTCTCGGGACCAGACCTATTGGATTATGATTATTATTTAGAATTGTGGATTAGGGTTCCAACTATTATCCGTAATATCGTTATTAAATGTTTTAAACGTTTTTAAAGGTTTTCCACTTAATAAATGTAGATAGTGGTATGAACTCATCTCAGTATATCTGACCCCGTTGTTTTCCCAATTTTTCCCAGGGATATTATCTGAGAGAGTCTGGTGATCTCCGCATTTACTTTTCCTCGGAGGTTCCCTTTTATTTTAATAAAACTGTAAAACTGTTTTATTCTTAGACCGCAGTAGTAACTAGACGTCCTTGTTATTATTATTTATTTTGTCGGATTGGTTCGACTGGTTATATTGCTTTGGCATGCTTTATTATTTATATCGGTTTATGATAGATCTATTTTAGATTCGGAATTGAATAAGCATGTTATATTAATTGTTGATTATTATATCTGCTAGATTAGGTTGAAGTCTCGGTTGCCCCCGAGCATTGGTTTTCTGCAGGTTTATGTGTTTACGATTTATATGGGAGGCTAGCTACGGGTTTCGGTACTACATTACCCATACCCTAGCGCCGGTCGCGATTCATGAAAATGGGTCGTGACAGCAGAACATCCGCTCGATGTCATAATGAATGACGACCCGACAAATTTAGTTGATCCGAATGGCGAGGCGGACGAGGCTGCATTACACAACCCTCCAATAGTAGAGACGGAAGATGATTATCCACCATCCTCATCAGACGATGATGACATTGGAGCGGAAGATGATATAGAAATTGCATGATTTGTTTTAATGTTATTTCTGTAGAATTTTGACTTTTATTTACGTTTGTTGATGTAGTAACTTTATTTTGTTAAAAAATTATGTGTTATGGTTTTTATAATAGATGTGATTATTTTTTTCTTGTCGAATATTGTTTTGTAATTTGTTTTGCAGATATGAGAGGTTCAGGTTCTTCTTCTGCCGGCCGAAGCCGGGGTAGGGATACTGGTCAGGGACGTGGACATGGACGCGGCCGTGGCGACCCAGAGCAGGATCCACTTGAGAGCTCGGATCCAGGGGCTGAGCAGCAGGCGCTAGCGGGTAGACCCGCACCGCGGAGAGCGGCGAGACAGCCACAGGACGAGCCGCCAGCTACGGACGAGACTGGGAGGATTAGAGTTACACCTGATGCTGTAAGGTATGATTGACAACTTTTTTTTTAACAAATATTATTTCAAAAAAGTGAAAACTAAGTTTTTTTGTAATGTACAGAGAAAGGTTACTAGATAGCAGGAACGACAGCGGGAGCGCATCGAGGGCGATCTTGCCCATTTTCCGATCTAGCTGGTTCCCGGAGGGTTCCTCGTGGAAGAAGCTGACAGCAGAGCATAATGGCTTCTACTTCGAGGAGTTCAAGGTTGTTAAATTAAAATTTTAAATTTATGTTTTACTGTCTTTTTGATTTCTAATTGTTTTTATTAATTAATGGTTTGCAGAAGGGTTTTTGCTGGGACTCCACCTACCCTGAGGACCTGATTAGAGGGGTCTTCTACCGACATGCGGCTAATCGGTACAAAGATACTCTCCACAACATGAAGCCAGATAAAAAAGAGGGCAGTGTTAGTGCTGATACTTGGGCGTCGTGGAAGCGAGACTGGGATAGTGCTGAGGCTAAGAAGAAGTCTGAGGTAGCACGAGCTAATCGGATGAGTGAGCCGTCCGGAGCTGGCACCGGACCGGTTCGACATACCGCAGGATCGAGATCGGCTACGAGGCATAAGACAGTTATGGTATGTTTTCAATATTACTAATCGTTATATATTCTGTTTATCTACTAATTAACTTTTTCATTTCATATGATAGACTGAGGTGCTCGGTCGAGAGCCCACTTTAGCTGAGTTGCATGTATGGTTGCACCTGACCAAAGCTGATCGGACTGTCTTCGTTGACGAGAGATCAAAGGATAAAAATGTAAGTTTATTTTAACCTTAAGTGACTGCTTAATATGATATAAATATAACTTTATATAGTTAGTTGTTTATAGGATGTTTGCGTGTTTGTTGTGGGTGTTGTGATTGCTATTTCGTATTGTTGAACAGAGTTGTCTGTAGTTGTTGCAGGATGTCCCTGAAAAATGGGTGATGATCAAATTTTAGAGAAAATGCTGCCGAATTTTAGTTAGAAATGTAGGTTTAAACTAATATTTTTGAAGTATTTTGATAAAGTTTCACTAAACTATAAATTTGTATTTTTATTCTCAGGACCGTTTCCAGGCAGAGCTTGCTGCAGTGACCCAGTCTCAGGCGGCTGGGGAAGGGAGT
The DNA here is from genome assembly GCF_937616625.2 of Mercurialis annua. Lineage (NCBI taxonomy): Eukaryota > Viridiplantae > Streptophyta > Magnoliopsida > Malpighiales > Euphorbiaceae > Mercurialis > Mercurialis annua. The sequence continues at coordinate 45,674,409 of NC_065570.1, read as the reverse complement.
TCGTCGACTCCAGAGCCGATCGACGAGAACGAGCTGTTTTTGTCTTTCGAGGCAATCAAGAAGCAGCGAGTCTACGGTATTTGTTCGGCTTCAGCATCCTACATCGGCCAGAGCAGCCGATTGCGCCGCGGCGGATCATCCCAGTCACAGCAGCAGGCGGTCGTTAGTGAGGAGATCGAGCAGCGCATTGCTAGAGAGGTTGAGGAGCGACTCGAGCAGCGGATGCGTACTGTGGAGGCGGGTTTTGAAGAGCGGGTCGAGCAGCGGATCCGTACTGTGGAGGCGGGTTTCAACGAGCGGATCCGTACTGAGCTTGCGCGACTGATGACTACACTCCCACCGGAGTTACGACCGCAGTTTCCCCACCTCCACCTCCACCTCCACCGGCTGACGACACTACTAGTTTGGGGTAGTATAGTATTTGGACTTGGATTTTTATAATAAAGTTTGCATATTTTGACTTATTTAGTATTTATCGAATTGTATACTTTTTTACCGTTTATTTATATATAACGGTTTATGTTTATTTGTGTTTCGGTTTTTGTTTATTTGTTGTTGTCTATCGTGTCTGTCTGTGATTAGTTAACGGGTCTATTAAAAAACAGGGAAAATCGAAAAATGCCGAAAAACGGGAATTTTCTGCCGAAAAAACAAAAAATTAGCCACCACATATGAGCTTTAAATCCGTCGCTAAAATGCTCAAAAAACGACAAAAAATGCCAAGCAGCTATTGGGTTAACTTAAAGCGAGTAAATAAAGGGGTTTAAAATCAATGTTTGTGCTAACTGAAATAATACAATGATGTGAAACTTCCATTCAAGATGAGTGATGGAATTTCAAAATTGATGACCTTAGAAAGTTTACGAAAATAACATTAGCCTCAAAATATCTTCTGAGTTTCTTCGATGCTGACTTCACATTCAGAACAAACTTCTCCAACTTTGGGTGTTTGGTTTCTGCGCCCTTTACTAGCATTATGCCAATAGTTTCTGTCGTAGTCGCTTTGCAAAAGTATAAATATTCCCCTATTTCTGGTCTGCCCATGAGCAGTGGTATAGTTTTAGCTCATCGAAAGCCTTTTGATATTCTTCGATCCAAATGAATTTCTTCGCGAAAGCCTTTCGTGTTCTTCGCGGTTTAGAAGAATGGTAAGTAGCACTTGGAGCAAGACATAAAACGCCCCAAAGTTGTGATTCTTCTTCCATTCACCTTTTGTACCTCCTTGACCGTTTTTGGCGACTTCATGCCCATAATAGCCTCAATTTTCTTCGGATTTGCTTCTATTTATTTTAGTGATATCATGCATCCGAGACCCCGAAAGCGGATTTCTCAGGGTTGAGGTTTAGGTAGTACTTTTTCAATTTCTTAAAGATCTCAGCTAAATCTTTAACATGATCTTCCATTCTCTTGAATTTATGTATAATTATTGCAACATTAAATAAAAATACATATACTGCCTTATCATACATTTTTTATAATTTAATAAATAAAATGTATTGAATTAGTAATTACAATTAATTTAAAATAAAACAAATAATTTTAGAAAAAATCTAAAATTGACGTGTGGTTGACACAAGCTGTAGTGATTTTTTGAACTATAAAAAATTATTTTATAATTAAATTAAATTAAATATTTGATTTTGATTAGATTCTTAAAATTAATTATTGTAATTTTTTTATTTAATTTTAAATTAATTTACACAAAAGTAGATTTCGGGGATAAAAATGAACTTTGATTTTTGATAATGAAGCCTCTTTATAATATTATGTTTTAATTGATAACAATTAACAACTTAAATAATATGGGCTACAAAGCGTTTTAGTGACGGTTTTTCTGTCAGTAATGACAAAATTTGTCGCTAAAAATATTTAGCGACGGAAGCAGCCCATCGCTACAATATTAGCGATATAAAATAGTATCCGTTGCTTATATGTCCGTCATCAAATTTATTTTTTTATCACTAAATCATCAAATTTTTCAATATTATATAGCAACAGACTGACGAAAGATTAGCGACGACATCCGTAAACTAGCCACATTATAATACATTATTAAAATAGTAGCACTATCGTAATTTTGTTTATTACTTTTTTACACTTTTGAATAATTATATTACGATAATGTCATTATTTTAAAGGCGTGTCCTAATGTCATAGGTTTACTTCAATAGATGACGTGGTGGACTCTTAAAATCAATGTTTGTGCTAATTGAAACAATACACGTGGCAGGATACAATTTGCTGAAAAAGAGTGAAAAACCGTTATGTATAACTAAATTGGTTCCAGTGAATCTTGAAAACGAAATTAGAGAAAAATTTACTCCTAAAGAAACATTTCAGTTTACTCCTAAAGAAAAATCAAGAAAACATTACATTACATTACTCTCTCATTCTCCTTTCTTTTTCTTTTCAAGAAAACAGAAATAAAATGAATACTGATAGCAAGCTATCAACATCTCCTGGGAAACTCCAAGTGAAGAAATTGCTACTGAAGGAAACTCAGTCGGATGTTAAAGTAAAGACTCTCAAATCTTGGCTTTGCTTCCTGGAATTTTAAGTGTTTAATTGATTGATCATCAACCTGCTTGGATAGACTAGGAAATCTGAGATAATTAATTGAATTCTTTTACTTCAACTAATCTGTTTAGTCTGTTTATTAGATTAAGAGTGGTGGTGGGTTAATTTGTTGTGTTTATAATTTAGTAGAACAACTAGAAAAAACGTAGTATTTGATAGGCAACACTGGTTTGTGTTTGGATGATGAGAAAATGGGTAAATAGTATCTCAACTAACTTAAAAATTACGCGAAACCAGTTAAAGAAAATGAGGTAAAGAAAATCAGTTAAAGAAAATTGCTCTTAAGTTTATCATTCTTAAAAATTACGCTAAAGCAGTTAAACAAAATCCTGACAAAAACAAATAGAACATGGAAAACCAAGGAGGCATGAACGAAGCCCTTTTAAGGTTTGCAGAGTTTGTTGAGATCATGTTCCATGGCGTACCACCGCGGCACTACCCTTGAAGCGTGAGGATGAATATCCTTATACGACTTCTTGATTGTCTGTTCCGCAACTTGAGAAGCCATTACAATATCTCGGAGAGGAATCTCGAGGACTGAAAGTTGAGCGATTATGAAGATAATGGCAGCCAAGATAGAACAAGGACTCCTCCTTATATCAACTTCTTTACAATTTTCAAGAGCTTCTTGTACGGCTTTCATGTCTTTATTTTTCATGCCAAGATTCGAACAAAACCGCCTCACAAGCCCACTTCCGTTCAAACATCCGGCAGTAGCAATAACATCAATCTCTGTTTGCTTCTTGATAAAATCTGCAGCTTTATTGAGTTCTTTTCTGGAAACCCCTTGTGCAACACAGCAGATTTCCTTGGCAGTTCTCGGCATTTTACTCTCTTTACAAGCAACGAACAAGCACGCTGCTAATATCGACTTCACATTCTTTCCTTTGCAGGATTTCTTGTCCACTAAATTTTTGTATATCTCATCAGCCCTAATCTTGCTACTTTTACCAATACTTAGCCTATCCGCCATCCTACTTATTGATTCAAAACCCTCCGTCAAGATTTTGTCCGGGTTCGTAAGCAATTCACGGTTCTTGAAAATAAATTCCTTACTAAGATTTTGTCCGGGTTTTGCTACAATTGTGGTGGAAAGGTTTCCATGGGTTAAGAGCGGATTAGAGACGTTGCCGACTCAATTAGGATCATGATCGTCCTTTTCGGAGTCGGCAAAAGTTCGCCATTCGCAAGTTTGATCGATGAAGTGATGGTCAAGAACTAATCCACAGTTAGTGCAGATTGTATCTCCCGACGTATGATCATCTACCACTTCTGTTTGTGTCTTACAATCAGTGCAGTAAGCCATATAGTCACTCATGATTTTGTTGAAGCTTTAATCGTATGTTTTAAGGTTTTAAGAAAGGGCTCTCTGCTCTATTTATAGGTTGGCACCTGATATCCAAATATGATTAGGATTTGTATTTGGTTTGCTCCTAAATTCCTAATGAGGAAAGTAATGTGCAAGACAAAAGATGAAGAAAAGTACTGATTTGGTCCCTATATTTCAATAGCCTTTCTCAATTACCCCAAACATCTAAATTCCAAATTCTCTTTAATGTTATGGGCAAATTGGCCGAATTGTGAATTGTTTGACGTACGATAAATTTACTTTTAAGCCAATAGAGAGTGAATGATTCCAAATATATTTCTTATATAAGTATACTCTGTTGTAACTTATTATTGTAAAAGGGGTGAATATATATATTGGACCCTCACGTTTGGTTTGATTTTAAATTTGAACCTTAATAAATTTTGTTATTTTGATGGAGATAGTTAACGTTATAAAAAAATTTCACATCGAACCCTCCTAATCTAAAATGTCACATGTCCGTTAGTGACTGACCGATGTAGCACTGACGTATTAGGTTAGATTGTGTTGGCCATTCACTAACATACACGTGGCATTTTAGGTTTTCAGGATCCGATGTAAATTTTTTTATATAGCGTTAAGTATCTCTCTCGAAAAAAAAGTCATTAGAATCTAAATTTAAAACCGAACCAAATTTGAGGGTCCAACATGTACATTTAGCCTTGCAAAAGATTTAGAAATTTATCATTATATGGACTTCATATATAGATATAAAGATTAATTTATTTACAGTATAATTTTATATTATAAGGAAAAAAGATTGTTTCTAAGAATATCTTTGTTTTTAAAGCATTTATTTTACAGCTTTTTTTTCAATAAACTTTAATATTGGATTTTCAAACTTAATCCAAAAAGTTAGATTTTCTGATGGCAAAATAATTTTTATATAATTTAGTTAATGTTAATGATAATATGATTTAAAAATTAAGAATGCTTAAGTAGTTTACATAGGTTATTGTATTAGTACTCAAGATTTTTTAGTCTGATGTGAAAGAGATTCTTTTAACTTTCTGTTTGGTTTTATCAGCAAAGAAAATGTAATTTGAGATTTTATTATGCTTTTTGGTTACTTCATGCTTGTATTTACATGGGTTATTTGTAGGGTTTTTGATATATGAGGCACCCAAAAATCCAGTTCTGTGCCTATTCTGGAATTAAGGACCCACATGTTCCGCATTCCTAGAATGCGGAACATGTGGAGTTCCGCATTCTAGGAATGCGGAACCTGCTAATCAGATTAATTAATCTGATTAGCAGTGTTCCGTATTCCTAGAATGCGGAACACTGACACATTACCGGGACCGTTCGGAGCTGGTCTCCCAACGTTGCCTATAAAAATGGGTTCAAAACCCATTTTTCTATCTACACAAATTTCTATTTACACAAAAATTATTTTCTCCCAACGGTAATAATTATTCAAAATCCATTATATTTTGAAGTTAAACGGAAAAAAGTTGGAAGAAATTATATTTCGGAGCTAAGCGGATCTCTTCGTGAAGTGTTATATTTTTTATTCGATACTAATTATTTTAAAGGACTACAAGAGGTTAGTACGTGTAATTTTTTTAATTATTGTATTAAATAATTTTAGTGTTTATAAATGTTAGAAATTTAATAATATGTAAAATTGTTATAAAATTAATTTTAATATAGCAAAATATTAGACTTTAATTGTAACTTAGAAATGCATGTATAATATAAAAAAATTAGGATATGTTTAATATAATTATATTAGAATATAATTAGAACGTATATAATTAAAAATTACATGTAATAAGGAAGTGTATAATTAGAAATTTCATACAATTATATTAGGATATGTTTAATTTATTTTTATTTGAAAAAATAATTAGAAATAAAGTAATAGTAATTACGATTGATATGTTAACGCTATAAATTTAAGATTTGCATTTTAAATATAACGGTGTCAATATTTGCTGTTTATTAATTAGAAATGACGAGTCCAAATATATCTTTGTTGATATGGTGTGATGGCCGTATTGTGAGTTCTCCGTGTGGAATAGAATACCACGGGGGTCGTCCGGTTAATATGGCGCTTAGCGAGAGAATGAGTTTCGAAGAATTACAAAATATTTGTAGAAGAGCAGTTTCTACCGACGGGGAAGTAAAAATTTCAAAAATCTACTTCCGGCTTCCAAGAATAGTTGAGGGTGCGATACGGTCGTACTCGTTGTTTTCTGTGGAGAATAACGAGCATGTGGTTGGAATTCTGAACGAGATCGTGCGGTATCCGCAACTGGAGATTTTGGAATTGTACGTGGAATACGAGGCCGTGGTTCGCAACAAGACTTTACTGGATCAGTTGGTCTTAGGTGATTCAAGCGGGTCTGAGAAGGGTAGTGGTGAAGAGGAAGAAGAGGAAGAAGAGGATTTCTACGACAACAACGAAGAGGATGTCGAGGAAGACTTAGGAGCAGATTCACAATATGAGTCGCAACTTCCTGAGCATGTAAGAACGGCGGATCTTTGCGACTTTGACGTCGCCCCGGAGGCTGATGAAAAGATTATGTGGGATCCTGGGATGGAATTCCGAGTAGGGATGGTATTCCCAAATCGCGATGCCGTCCGAGCTTGTGCGACTACTTATTCGGTCGGGGTGGGAAGGGAGTTCAAGGGTCGCCGAACTACCAACTCCACAATAGTGTTGGCTTGCAGGCAGAACCCTGTATGTAAATGGTGGCTGCGCGCTACACTTCTGCAAGCAACTCAGACGTGGACGTTGACAAAATATATTGGCCTGCACACGTGCAATCAGCTGTTACCTGATCCAAACCATCGGAATTTTGGGTCTGTTGCAATCGCAGACTATATCAAGGGTCAAGTAAAGCTGCAACGTGATATACGGATCGATACCCTCAGAGCTGGAATTTGGCAACAAGTTGGAGTTAGGCCTCCGTATAAACGAATATGGAATGCAAAGGAAAAGGCAATAGCTGATGTTTACGGTGGCTGGTATGAATCATTTGCTATGGTTCACAAGTTCATGAACGAGATGATGCATGTCAACCCTGGATCTTTCTGGGATGCAGAAGGTATACGTAATAACTCTAATTTGTTATATAACGAGTTGCTTCAAGTAATAATTCTAATTTTGTTGAACTTGTGATTTGTAGGCGCTGAGGTGTACACCGACGGGATCCTTCAGCCGAAAGTCGTAACTTTCATCCGAATGTTCTGGACTTTCAAACCGACAATTGAAGGGTTTCGTTTTTGCAAGCCAGTTTTGTTCGTCGACGGTACTCATTTGTATGGCAAAGCAAATACAAAATGACCTTGTTGATCGCGTCGGCAATCGATGGGAACAGTCACATCATGCCACTGGCATTTGCACTTGTTGAATCTGAAAGTACTGCCAGTTATGAGTACTTTTTTGAACATTTGCGTGAGCACGTGATTTGCGAAAGGAAGGTGGCCATTATATCTGATCGGCACGCTAGAATATTGTCGGTTCTGAAGCGTCCTGAATGGGCCGGTGTCGCCCACAAGTTTTGCATCAGACATTTTTGTAGTAATTTTCAGACCAAGTTTAGGAACAAGGTTTTGAAGAAGCTGGCGGATAAAGCAGGTAATGATTTTTTACGAGTCATTATAAACGCTACATAGGTTATTATTATGCGCTAATATTATGGTTTGCCACATAGGCCGAGCATATCAGAAGCACAAGTATAAACGCTACATGGCAGCGATCGAGATTAGAAGCCCAGAAGCGTATGCATGGCTGACTAAGCAAGAAAAGCGGCCTAAAGAAAAGTGGACAAGAGTGTATGACAAAAAAGGGCAACGCCACAATGTGATGACAACTAACTATGCTGAGTCTGTCAATGCGACACTGAAGAATATAAGGGGGCTTCCGATCACATCAATGCTTGAGGCAATTTTTGCTCGGATGGTTAAAATGTTCGACACGCGTTGGAAGACGTATGAGGAGTTGATTGCTACAAACGTTCACAACACCCCAATATGCATCCAACTACTGAAGCAGAGGGGGGAGAAGGCTCGTTTTCATACAAGTCAGACGTACGACCGTTCTACGATGACATGCAAAGTGGAAACTAGGAAGAACCACTCAAATGGGAGAGGAGGAAATACCCATACGGTAAACCTTCAGCATAAGAAATGCACGTGCGGTAAATTCCAGCAATTTAAGTTGCCCTGCTCTCATGCTATGGCCGTTTGTGCGAAGGAGAAGCTGAACCCTCTTGAGTTTGTGCATTGGCATTACCAGACCAAGTTTGCAATTCAATGCTGGAACACTCCATTTAAAGTGTTACGTGCCGGCACATACTGGAAGATGTCCGGCATAGGCGAACCCCACTTCATTCCAAACCCTGAATGGCGTCGAAAAAGAGGGCGTCCAGTCAACCAGCGCTTCAGGAACGAGATGGATCAGGAATACAGGGAAGATCCGAGTCCTAACTGGTGTAGTAGATGTTGTCGCCGGGGTCACAATGCAAATGATTGTACCAATCCTATCCGAGATGAGTAGATTATGACTGTTATCGTGTAATAGACAGGAAGTAGTTATGACTGTTATTGCATTTGTGATGACTGTTATTATATTTGTGATGACTGTTATTGTTTTAATGAATGTTACTTTAGTAATGTATTATTCTTATGAATCTCCTTTTAGTAATTCTTACGAATATCATTCACTAATGTATTATTCTTATGAATGTTTGTTGTAATTTTTAATAACTGCTGTATGTATTTGTTATTTCAGCTATTGCTGAACGTCGGGACTACTACACTCCTGGGCCGTTGGTGCCAGACGTTCTGACAATGCAGGACGATCACAGATCCTCGGTTATTTGGGATAACCAGGTAAAATCTTGTTTTTTATTCTCCTAATTTGTTTATAATTTTTAGTGTCCTAATTTTTATATAATTTTTATATTTTCAGGGCGACAAGTCTTCCTTAGGGTCACGTTCGAGCGCCAGACTTACTCCATTTCACGAGCTAGATTCTCGCATCAGAAATGGGATTATTCAGACTGGCATGTCTGGTTTTATCGCGATGCGCCAGTTTCCAGTTGACTTGTGCCTTATCACAGCTCTTGTGGAGAGGTGGAGACCAGAGACACACACGTTTTGGTTTCCAGAGGGCGAGTGTACTATCACGCTGCAGGACGTGGCCATCCTGACAGGGCTCCCAGTGGATGGGACGCCAGTTACCGGACCTCGTATACGGGATTGGAACACGGTGTCTGTTCCTCTTTTAGGGAGGGAGATAGAGGTCAGCCGTTCCCGTAAACCGGGGTGCTCGTGGGTCAGTGGTGCTTAGTTGTCAGCTCAGTTTGCTGGTTGGACGGTATTGCCTGCGGGTGCTATAGAGGATCAGGTTGACCAGGCGGTTCGAGGTTACCTTTGGGCTGCTTTACAGGGTCTGTGCTTTCCGGATTTGAACAGTGGCCACTTGGGCGTGAGGATTCTTCCGCATCTGGCGGATTTAGGCCACTTGCGCGATATCAGCCGGGGATCGGCTGTTCTGGCGTATTTGTACCACGAGCTATGCCTCTGCGCCTCTGCTTCGGCGAACAGACAAAACATCGGGGGCGCCGTGTGGATTCTACAGCTCTGGGCTTACGAGCGACTTAGGCCATTGCGACCCCGTTTGGCCGACTTTGATGTCACGGGGGGATTGCCTTTGGGTGACAGGTACATTTTTCGTATGAAGTTATCTTAATTTTACGTTTTTCAGTACACTTAAAATATAGTCCCATCCTAAGTGCAGATGGGGGGGTCCCAGACAGCGAGAGCGGGGGACACGACGAGTTCCCAGACACTCAGTTTCTCACTTCAGACTGTTATTGGACGGGCTGCGTTACGACGATGTAAGTTTTAATTTTTTTTTGAATTTAACTAACGTACGAACAAATGTTAACTAACTTTCTAATTTACGTGCGCAGATCGTTTGGCAGCCATACTCCGACGACGTTCTCCAGTCCATCCCACAGATGTACCTGACAGGGCGACATATTTGGCGTGCCCGAGTGCCAATAATCTACTATCACATCGTCGAGTGGCACCAGCCGGATAGGGTTCTGCAGCAGTTCGGCTTACAGCAGCCCATTCCCCTGCCTGCTATGCAAGATCGGCGCCTTCATAACATCCAGTATCAGGGGAACTACAACTTCGATGAACTGCTCTCAGATTACATTCAGATTTGGAACAACAGAGCGGCTTACGTTGTTCAGGGTTACCAGCTCCAGCGTCCACCTCACTATCATTCAGCGTATATGGAGTGGTTTCGGAGCAGCAGCCGGCGTTGGATTACCCATGAGGGCGCAGCGGCCGGACAGAGTGTACGTATTTATTTTATTATTAAATTTCTCTTATTATTGTATACACTGACAATTTGTTTCTTTGATGTAAACAGCGCGACACTTTCGAGATGATCGCCCTTCAGAGAGAGGCGCGTGCGTCTAGAATTGGGACTGCTGCACGCAGTTCTCAATTAGCTTACGGAGAGGAACGCTGTGACGTCACACTGCCCCCACCAGAGCCAGCAGTTCCGGCTTACGTACTACCTCCTCTTCCTCCCCTGACCATCGATCTGGCTCACATCAGGGGAGCGCGTAGACGGCAGCCTAGAGCCGCCCCGCCTCGCGAGCGCCCGGCAGACCCTATCCCCCCACCGGTCTACTTCCACTTCGATCCTACAGCCACTACAGACAGACGGGGGGAGTACTATGGCCCGACTCAGTACTACGGTTCCACTTCCACTTCAGCATCACAGCCTCCGTGGCATCAGACCTCTTTCCCACAGGTTTCATGTCATTTATAATTTAATTTATTGCTTTTTTAACTCGTAGTTAAATATATATTTTAAATGTTGCGTTTTTAACTTTGTATTTCAGGGACCCCAGGTATCATCGTATCAGGTCCCGCCTTCGTCGATGCCGTTTTTTGAGCCGTCGTACGGACAGACAGCATATACCACTTCTCTGGGCACGCCACCGGCGTCTCAGTTCCAGCAGGCCACACCACCGGTGTCTCAGTTCCGGCAGGCCACACCACCGGCGTCTCCGTTTCAGCAGACCACACCACCGCCGTTTGCTGCATCAGATCAGTATTACTGTCCAGCGCCATATACAGATGCTCAACCATTCACGTCTTTCGAACAGTGTTACCGTCCCACGATGCCTTCGGATGATCAGCCGTCGACGTCACATTCGCGGCCATCTTCTTCTCACCAGGCCCAGGATCCATCACAGCTACATTTTACACTGTCAGAGTCATGGTTATTCGGTCCGGAGATCGGTTTAGAGCCGTACGAGGAGCTTTTATTACGACCGGATCTCACACCTCCATCTTTTAGACTCCTACCGCCCACACAGGAGGAGACCGGTACTGCACCACCAGCAGCAGACGTTCAGCATTCAGCTCAGGACGAGGACGCCCACGACAGCGGCGAGAGCCCTCCGGTACCCAGACAGTTTCACTCGATCACAGACAGCTCGCGGCACCGACGAGAGACTCACGGTTTGAGGATACAGAGACCGAGGACTCGTAGATATGAGGATTAGATTTCATATTTTTCTTTATTTATCGATTTTTGTATTTTAGTATATGTTCTATGTTTACTATATTATGTATATTATATTCGTGTGTTATACTTGTTATTTTTTTATCAGTGTCTGTTAAAATCATTAGTTAAATAAAATAAATATTTATATCGTCTGTTAAATTTTGTCGTTTATTTATAAGCGTTTGTTAAATTCAGTAGTTAAAAAAATATTTAAATCGTTTCTTAATATATCGTTTAATAAAATTATTTTATATTATTTTTAGTTTATAATTATTTAAATAATTTTTTGTTTTTAAAAAATTAACAATCAGCGATGATTGGGCATTTTAGTGCCCAATCATTGCTGTCCCAATGATTGGGGAGACAAAACTGTCTCCCCGATCATTGGGGAAGCACGTTCCGCATTCCTTGAATGCGGAACATGCTTTAAGCAGCTGATTAACAATTAATCAGCTGCTTAAGGTGTTTCGCATTCTAGGAATGCGGAACACCTCCAGTTCCGCATTCCTAGAATGCGGAACTGGTGGTCCCAGGCACTCTTCTGGAATTAATTCCAGAAGAGGCACAGAACTGGAAATTTGGGTGCCTTTGAGGCACCCAAATATCAAAAACCCTTATTTGTATTAGTCATGATTTTGTTTTTTGGCAAGTTTGTCAAGAAATCTTTATTATTTCATCAACACTAGAAAATATGAGATGAAAGAATTCTTTTACTCCAATTATTCTGAAAAATCATGAAGGTCAGTTTGTGGAACATCTAGAAAATGTATTAGAATTTCGATACGCAACACTGGTTTCTGTTTGGATGATGAGAAAATGGCTAAAAAGTATCTGAACAATCCATGTTCTAATAAATCATTATTCACTCTAAACTAGTTAAAGAAAATCCTGAAAAAAAAGAAAAAATTCAACATGGTAAACAAAGGAGTCATGAACGAAGGCCTTCAAGCTTTGCAGAGTTTGTTGAGATCACATTCCTTGGCGTACCACCGCGGCACTACCCTGGAAGCGTGAGGACGAATATCCTTATACGACTTCTTGATTGTCTGTTCCGCAACTTGAGAAGCCATTGCAATATCCCGGATAGCAATCTTTTGGCCCGAAAGTTGAGCGATTATGAAGATAATGGCAGCCAAGATAGAACATGGACTCCTCCTGATATCAACTTCTTTAGAATTCTCAAGAGCTTCTTGTACGGCTTTCATGTCCTGGTTTTTCATGCCAAGATTCGAACAGAATCGCCTCACAAGCCCACTTCCGTTCAAACATCCGGCAGTAGCAATAACATCAATCTCTGTGTGCTTCTTGATAAAATCGGCAGCTCTATTTATTTCTTTTCTTGAAACCCCTTGTGCAACACTGCAGATCTCCTTAGCAGTTCTCGGCATTTTACTCTCTTTACATGCAACGAACAAGCACGCTGCCAATATCGACTTCACATTCTTTCCTTTGCAAGATTTCTTGTCCAGTAAATTCTTGTATATCTCATCAGCTCTAATCCTGCTACTTTTACCAATACTTAGCCTTTCAGCCATTCTACTTATTGATTCAAAACCCTCCGTCAATACTTTGTCAGGGTTTGTAAGTGAATCATGGTTCTTGCGATTAAATTCATCAGCAAGCTTTTGTCCGGGTTTTGCTACAATTGTTGTGGAAAGGTTACCATGGGATAAGAGCGGATTAGAGACGTTGCCGACGCGGTTAGGATCATGATCGTCCTTTTCGGAGTCGGCAAAAGTTCGCCATTCGCAAGTTTGATCGATGAAGTGATGGTCAAGAACTAAGCCACAGTCAGTGCAGATTGTATCTCCCGACGTATGATCATCTACCACTTCTGTTTGTGTCTTACAATCGGTGCAGTAAGCCATATAGTCACTCATGATTTAATTTCCTCAAGTTTTGTTCGAAGCTTTAATCGTATGGTTTATGGTTTAAAGAAAGGGCTCTCTGCTCTATTAATATGTTGGCAGCGGAAGGAACTGAAATCCAATTAGGATTTGTATTTGGAACGCGCCTGCAGATTGTTTGCTCCTAATGAGGAAGGAAAATACGCAAGACAAAAAAAAAAGGAGAAGTACTAATTTGGTTCCTGAAATTTCAATAGCCTTTCCCAATAACTCTAAACTTAATTACTTTTAAGCTAACAGAGAGGAGTGATTGTTTACATTCCCAATAACTCCAAACTTAATACACTATGTTTTAACTTATTTGGGAACGATTTAGAAATTTATCATTTTATGGCCTTCATATATAGATATTAAGATTATTTTATTTACAGTAGTATAATTTTCTATTATAAAATAAGATTGTTTTTAAGAATATCTTGGCTTTTAAAGCATCTAATCTTACAGCTTTTTATGAAATAAACTTTAATATTGGATTTTCAAACTTCATTAATCTAACAAGTTCGATTTTCTAATGGCAAAATAAATTTATAATTATTTAGTTAAAGTTTTTTAATAATATTATTAAGCTAAAATTATTTACAAACTCAATTTAGTTAAAGTTAGGAAATTTTCGTTTGCAGTTGAACTAATTAAATTAATCCACTTAAGCAATTCACGATAGACCAGATATGTTTTGGATATAATTATGAGGAAATTACACCACATGACTCATATTCTATAAAGTTATACATTACTGACTCATAAATAATTTTTACGCAACAATCTCTCACTGTTCTTTTAAGTGTTCTCATTTATACCTCATTATAGTATTAGCCCCTTTTTACCTTTATTCCTTAATAACTGAGCTGAAGAACAATTCCTCCAACCCCATTAAATATAACTGGAACAGTTGTCATCATTATTTCTAAAATTAGATCTAATTATTTCATGGTGGCCAGAAATTTCATGATTCTGACGACGAAGATGGCTGTAGAAATAACAAATGCCGACAAAAAAATGCGCTATCAAATTAAGAGACAGATGATCAATGAATTAACCACCGCCTGCGATCGATGTTTATGGTTCAACAATCGTCGTCGAGTGCCGCAAATGGAATAGAGCGACGAAGGAGGAATGGCGGGGCTCCGACAACGGAGGAAGGAGACAACGGTTGTCCTAAATGGTCTATGCTCCGACGTCCGATGTTTATGCTTCAAAAACCGATGACTACTGTTGTACCGGTGCTAAGGATGTCTTGGAATTGCTAATGTTCATATATATTTTCACTATCTTTTTTTTTTCGCATTTTAGGCTCTGGGTTCTTCTCTTTTCTTGAATTGGTGATGATTTATATAAATATATAAGCAATATACTTGAAAGCATATTAACATAATTTGGTTATTCTTTTATTTGGTTCATACATGGAATGTCAGTGACATTGTCCTTGCCTGCAAATTAATGTGTAGATTTGAATGTTTTGAGGCAAGTATGTATTGTTTGGATGATACAGCCTTTTGTAAATAAATAGAGAATAATTTTTCTATTGTTTTTGAAAATATAAATTAATACAAATCAATTTAATAATTTTGAAGTAATTATAGCTTGGAAACTTCTTTCACTGTCTATGCAGATCTCACTTATTGTTTTAATGGTATTCTTATTAGTTAGTTGGCACCATAGTTGGAGCAAATTTGAGACAAAATGTTAAATTTCTTTACTTTATATATTAGTTTTCTTTTGATTTTATGCATTGAATTTGAAATTGGCATCTTATTCTTATAGTGTGTATATGTGATTGGTAATATTTTATGTACAAATTCTATATATAGTAGATGTAAATTTAAAATAAATTCAACGTAAATTAATATAAATTAGATGTCAAGTTAATGTAAATTATACGTCAATTCAGTGTAAACTAAATTTACATCTTATTTTTTTCTTTTTGTGTGAATTTTGCTCATTTATGTTTAGAGTTTTGAATCTGTTGTATTTAGAGTTTTGATCATGTTCTATACAATGTCGACAAGTGTCGATTTCGATTTTTTTTCTCACGAGTTCTCTTTGATTATTGGAACTAAAAATAAACTAAATATCAACCTGAAATCAATAAAAAAGCAATTGAAAATCAACTTAATATCAACCAGAAATCAACTAGAAATTAACCAGAAATCAACTGAAAATCAACTTAACAATCAGAAATCAACTGAAAATCAACTTAATATCAACCAAATGTCAAAAAATTGACTTTTCATTGTCAAAACTACTATTATCATTTTTCCCTCCTTAATGTTAACAAACGTCGATTTCGACTGTTTTGGCGAGTTCGCTTTTTGTTGAAACTCTTATTTTATAATTTTACCAAATTTTAAATATGAATCGAATGTCAATATAAAATCAACCGAATGTCAACTGAAAATCAACCGAATGTCAACTGAAAATCAACCGAATATTAATAATATAATTTAGTTAACTAAAATTTCTGATAAAGATTTGCTTAAGAATTTCTTGTAATTTATATACTAATTTTAATGGAAAGCAATTTGAATTTTGGTGGAAAAAGTAAATGCATTTCATTTTACTTATGTCTCAACTGAATGTTAAAAGGTCAAAAAGTAAAAAAAAAAACTAACATTTAGAATTAACAATACAAAACAATAAAAAAGCAAACTAAACTAAAAAAATTAAAATATTCACTCACTCAACAATGAATCGTCTCCTCCTCTCCTTCACCCTCTTCATTTTTCTCTCCATCAGTTCTAATTTCTCAAGTAAATTCCAATTTTTAATCTTTAATCACTAATTTCTTATTATTTGCAGATGTTAATCCAATTTCCTTCAAATTTATCAACAAATGCTGTTGCACCGTATGGCCTGGACTCCTATCCGTCGCTACCTCCCCACGGCCTTCTACCATCGGCTTCACTCTCAAACCCGAAATATCAAGATTTGTTTCCATTCCACCATTCTGGTCGGGTCGGTCATAGGCGAGAACTCACTGTTCTTGAGATTCTTACGGTTCTCATGTCTTACTGCCGATTGTGGCTCCGGTAAGCTGGAGTGCGGCGGAAGCGACGTTATTCCACCGACGACTTTGCCTGAGTTTACTGTAAATGCCACCAGAGGTTTGTATTTCTACAAAGTTAGCTTAGTCGACGATTATAATCTCCCGATGCTTGCGATTCCAAAGAAAGCTACTAACAGAAGTTGTTGTGCTGCGGACTGTTTGATTGACCTAAAATAAAGAAGATGATGATTTGATATTTGGCTGTGTGTTGGAAATAAGGAGGGTATAATTGTCCTACTTTGATACTAAATCAACTTGTTTTGGATTTCTAGGTACTTATGCAAAGTTCTATTTTATATTGAGAGATTTTTGCATATTTTTAATATCTGATGTATTTATGAAAACTAAAGGACTTTTTGAGGGATTTGTGTGATTAGCCCTATAATTATAGCTATATACAAATTGGATAATCAAACTGTTTGGATTATATTTAGATATATGGCTTAATAAATCTGTATGTCCTTGTACTTTGTTTCTTTTGCTCATAAGGTCCCTGCACTAGAATACACCATCATTAAATTCCTGCACTTTCATCTTCTCGAGGTCCTTCTGTTAACTTTCTGTTAGCGCGTGTAGTACACGCGCCGTTAATGAGAATATAATTCATTTTTGTAGTTTGATATATACAAATAAACTCCATGTGTTCGTAATTTTAAGTCCCTGCACTTTTAATTAACAAATAAAGTCCATGCACTTTTAGTTAACAAATACAGGAATGATGAAAAATTATTACCTAGACCTGGTCCATGAATTTTTAGCCATGTTTCGTAGACAGTTCCTATCACAACATCTAATTATTTATAATTGATGATAAAAATACAATAATTTAAATGACTTCCATTTTATATTTTGTTAGAGCATCTTCAATGCAATGCTAAAATGAAGTGCTAATGCCATAATTTAGCATTTAATCTTAAAATGCATCTTCAATGCAGTGCTATAGCCTGTGCTAAATTTAGCATATGCTATATCACGTGCTAAATTTAGCACAGACTATAGCATATGCTAAAATTCAACAACCAATAGCAATTCACTATTAATTACAACTTTACCACGGTCATTTTTTGCATTTATTATTTTTACCTACTTTTTTTATTTTTTTTACTTTTTTCATTTTAAATTTTATGCTTCTATTTAATTTTACAACATCGATTTCATTTTTTAATAGTAGACCATACATCAATATAATAAAAAAATTAAATAATTTATTTTTATATAATTCATCGATTCTTTTAACTATATCTTTTGAAAAGCTCATTATTAAATTAAAAAAAAATATTACATAAATTTTAGTTTAAAATATTTAATTAAAAAATTATTAAATAATTAGCAATTAATAAAATTAAGAGATAATTATTATCTTAATAAATAATTATAACATTTCTTTTTAACTTTGTGCATTGGAGTAAAATTTGAAATGCTATGCTATCTATAGCATTTTATCACTTTTTCATGCTAAATTTAGCATAAAAAGTAGCATCTCATTGGAGATGCTAAAACAAGAGTTCTACTTAATTTCAAATTTCTTTTAAATTGAAGTATGCGCCAAGAATCCTAATAGTCCTACTTAAATTACTCAACTAATTCTGATTTATTTTTATGCTTATTAAATATAGGCTATTAAGTTTGCATTGCCTCAAATCAGCTTTTTGTTACATAAAAAAGTTCACAATTCCGCCAATTTGGCCAAACAGTAAAGAGAATTTGGAATTTAAATGTTTGGAGTAACTGAGAAGAACTTTTGAAATTTCAGGGACCAAATAAGTATTTTTCCTTATTCTTTTAGCTAGCGATTTTTCTCATTATGAGCAAAATACTAATCCTAATCAAATATGGATTTCAGTTCCTTCCGCTGACAACCCTATAAATAGAGTTGACTGGCCTTTCACACAATTATTTCTGAAAACCCTAAACCATACAATTAAAGCTTCAAAGAAAACTTGAAGAAAATCATGAGTGACTACATGGATTACTGCACCGATTGTAAGAAACAAACAGAAGTGGTAGATGATCATGTGTCGGGAGATACAATCTGCACTAATTGTGGCTTAGTTCTTGACCATCACTTCGTCGATCAAACTTGCGAATGGCGAACTTTTGCCGACTCCGAAAAGGACGATCATGATCCTAACCGCGTCGGCAACGTCTCTAATCCGCTCTTATCCCATGGTAACCTTTCCACAACAATTGTAGCAAAACCCGGACAAAAGCTTGCTGATGAATTTAATCTCAAGAACCATGATTTGCTTACAAACCCTGACAAAGTATTGACGGAGGGTTTTGAATCAATAAGTAGAATGGCGGAAAGGCTAAGTATTGGTAAAAGTAGCAAGATTAGAGCTGATGAGATCTACAAAAATTTACTGGACAAGAAATCTTGCAAAGGAAAGAATGTGAAGTCGATATTGGCAGCGTGCTTGTTCGTTGCTTGTAAAGAGAATAAAATGCCGAGAACTGCCAAGGAGATCTGCAGTGTTGCACAAGGGGTTTCAAGAAAAGAAATAAATAGAGCTGCCGATTTTATCAAGAAACAAACAGACATTGATGTGATTGCCAGTGCCGAATGTTTGAATGGAAGGGGGCTTGTAAGGCGATTCTGTTCGAATCTTGGCATGAAAAACCAGGACATGAAAGCCGTACAAGAAGCTCTTGAGAATTCTAAAGAAGTTGATATCAGGAGGAGTCCATGTTCTATCTTGGCTGCCATTATCTTCATAATCGCTCAACTTTCAGTCCTCGAGATTCCTCTCCGAGATATTGCAATGGCTTCTCAAGTTGCGGAACAGACAATCAAGAAGTCGTATAAGGATATTCGTCCTCACGCTTCAAGGATCGTGCCGCAGTGGTACGCCATGGAACATGATCTCGACAAACTCTGCAAACCTTAAAAGTCCTTCGTTCATGCCTCGTTGGTTTTCCATGGTGTATTTTGTTTTCGGCAGAATTTTCTTTAATTCGTTTAGAGTAATTTTTAAGAAAGAAAAAGGGTCAAATAAGCCCCTAACATTTAGCCTATATGTCAAATAGGCCCTCAACGTTCGAAAAGGGTCAAATAAGCCCCTAACGCTTAGATGATATAATTTAAAAACGTTAGGGTCCTCGTTGCACCTTTTTGAACGTTGAGGGCCTATTTGACCTATAGGCTAAACGTTGGGCGCTTATTTGACCTTTTTCCCTTTTAAGAATGATAAACTTAAGAGTAATTTTCTTTAACTGATTTTCTTTATTTGATTTTGTTTAACCGGTTTAGAGTAATTTTTAAGTTAGTTGAGATACTTTTTAGCCATTTTCTCATCATCCAACCACAAACCAGTGTTGCCTATCAAATACGTTTTTTCTAGTTCTACAAAATTATAAACACAGCAAATTAGTTCAAATTATGTACTTTATAATTATGAAATGGCTTAATATATTATTTAACTCCTAAACTCTATCACTTTGTTCCATACGATCTCTAAACTAAATTTTTATTCCATTGGACTTTTTATCTATTTTTTTGTTCTATTTAACCCCTAAACATTACAATTTTGCTCCTTGTGACCTTTGAACTAATTTCGTGTTCAATTAAACCTTTTAACAATTGTTTTTATTCTATTTAATTCCCTCAAAATATTTTGTTTGTTCTATTTAACTACCAACTTTTAATTTTTTACAATTTCAAACTTTTTGAATCAATTACGAATCTTTTAAGTTTGTGTTTAAATTGTAAAACACGCTAAAATTCATGATTCTTAAAGCAATTAATTTTTAATGGATTTTTAAATAATATATAATACATACATCGCTCTTTATTTTAAATATAAGAAACATATTTATACCTTTTTTAAAATTAATACATTGAGTGAGAGTTTAAATGGGTAAAAATAATAATTTAGATGTTCATTGGGAAAAACATTTAGTTAATAAGGGGTTAAACAGAACAAATAATATAGTTGAGGGGTTAAATAAAACAAAAAATAGTTTAGAGGTCTAATGGATTAAAAAATTAGTTTAGAGATCGCATGGAATAAAGTGGTAAGGTTTAGGGGTTAAATAGAACAAAAAAAATAGTTAAAAGGTTCAATGGAGCAAAAATTGGTTTAGAGGACCCATGGAAACAAGTGGTAAAATTTGGGGGTTAAATAATATATTAAGTCATTATGGAATTTTTATGTTATATTTGTTATGAATTCAAGTAATTTATCTTATTAATTGTTATAATAGTTTATTTATATGAAAATAAATTTTTATAAAAAAATTAATATATATATTACATATTATTATAACTTTATATATTTATAAATTTATCCCTATTTTTTTATCATTTACACTTTTCCCCCCACGTTCATGTTTCCTACATTTTCAAAAAAAATCCGTTTCGCCGTTTCCGTTTCAGTTTCCGAGCAACTTAGGATAAAACAAACAAAAAGTTGAAAGAATCACTTTCATGATTTATATTTATTTGTAAAAAAATTAAATTTAAATTCTTAAATATATTTTCATTTAATGTGCGAATCTGCTATAACAGATTACAAATACTAGTTCGATATAAAATAAATAGGTTCAACACTTAAGTGAATAAAATAAAAGTACAAAAACCTAATCGAAAAATTTAAAAGTTGAGACACCACTCTTGGTAATATTTCCTAAAAGAAATGAATTATTTTCCAAATACATGTTTTGGGTAAAGTATTTACACCATTTGGACTCATCGTTTTCTCTTATCCCACATTACCTAATAATCTAACTTATTTACCAAAAATACCCACTATATAAAAAAGCCTTATTAGGTTAAACTTTTATATAACCACCTTTTTTTTTCTCTCTTTTCTCTTTTTTCTTATTCTTTCTTCTTCTTTTTCATTTGATTTTCAGTTTATCTCCTCCGATTACTTTTCAGTTCGTGTTTTCCGTTCGTCTTTCCGGTCGCGCTTCCGTTCATCTACTTCCGATGGATTTCTCGTCGTTTCAGGTCGTTTTTCCGTTCGTCTTTTCCGTTCGCGCTATGGATTTCTCGACTCGTTTTTAGATTTGTGTAATTTTTTAGGTTTTTTTAATAATTTAAATATTTTGTAAATAAATTATTGTAAATCTATAATTTTTTGTTTGTAAAATTGTTCTATTATTCATATAATTATTTATTTTGTCTTCTCTTATTCATAAATTTGTTTATTGCTACTGATTTTGTAAAAAAATATTGATTTATGGTGCATTTGTAATAATT
This sequence comes from Mercurialis annua, assembly GCF_937616625.2. Classification (NCBI taxonomy): domain Eukaryota; kingdom Viridiplantae; phylum Streptophyta; class Magnoliopsida; order Malpighiales; family Euphorbiaceae; genus Mercurialis; species Mercurialis annua. Next base: position 45,652,761 of record NC_065570.1, on the reverse strand, counting down.
TTATAATATCTTTACGTTTTAGTGTATTTTTGGTGTATTAATGGTGTATTCCTGCCGTTTTTTAGTATATTTATGGTGCATTTACAATGTTTCTGGTGTATTTGCTGTGTTTATGGTGTATTTGCAGTGTTTCATAATTAAACCACAAAAAACACTACAAAATGCCATAAATACACTACTTATACACTATATATACACTAATTTTACACTATATAAAGACCATAAAAACACTATATATGTACACTACTGTTACACTATAAAAAATAAAATAAAAAATATTAGGAAAAAAATCTATAAAAATAAAAATTAACACTATATATATACTAATCTTACACTATATAAAAAAAACTGACGGTCGGTTCGGTCGACCGAACCGAAAAAACCAAAAACCGAAATTGAAAACCGAAAAAGGTATTTATAAAACTAAAAAAAAAACTATTTCTCGTATATGTAAAAAGTCAGAAAAGAAAAGTCAAAACTCGCAATATAAAGTTGTAAATAAAATGCCGAAACATATATTTTGGGAAATTACCACTAAAAGAAATGCGTTGGATCATAAAATTTGAAAATATTAATTCTCTATGCAGACATGGCGCACAGGGGCAATTTTATTCAAATCCTCACTTTTATTATCCTTAACTCTTGATAACAACATTGAAACATTTCTTAGTTTAACTTCTCGAAGAGTCTTAATGTGGTGCAGTCCATCAGGAAGCATCTTTAAATTTCTACAGGATCTCATCTTCAACTCTGTCAGATTACACTTTGCTCCCCATAAAAGATTTTGAAAACATAATTGATCATGGAAACCGAATTTCAGAATAAATATAATGAACCGAGTCAATTCAAGGACTCGCCCAAGGCTATATGTTCAAAGCAAACATTGTCTGAGTCCTAGAGGTCTCGCCGTGGCTAAAAATTAGGGCTTTTTACTCAAATAACCAACATTCAAGTTCGATTTACTTTTATACTGATTCATGTTTGACATTTCAAAACTATCATATAAGGAATAATTTATTACTTTTATACTATTTATATAAATAAAACCCTAATAACACAAACTCTCATAATTATAATTATTTTCTCTGTCCTCATATTTCTCTCTTTTTCTCTCTCAACTCACCTTTCACACAATTCTCAGATCTGCTAACTATTTCATCTCCGCCGTTCCACCTTCGTCGTTCCGCCTTCGTCATTCTGCTTTTGTCTCACCCCATCTTTCTTTTATCTTTTTTATTTTAGATTTGAAATTTTTTGTTCTTTTTTTTCATTTTCAGATCTGTAATTCATTTATGTTTTACTGTTTTTTCCACCATTAAACATGTACAAAGAGTATTTTTAAAGAATTTAATGCTCATTTCATGTTATGTAGAATAATTTTGTGATTTTATGGAATAAAATTTTGTTATTTCTGCATTTTTTGTGTTTTATTGTATTTCTGCAAGACGATTTGTTTTTTTTTGGTAAATGGTAATTATATTAGCTCTAGCACAAGATGTGATAGGCAAAAAAACATTAGATTCTTGTAAAGGAATCTAAGCAACGGAATACATCATTACCATAAAAAGGAAATTTTGGATTATGATATATATAATGAATCACACCCTAATTAATACATTGGAAAAGCAAATCAATGTAGTTCGAAAGTTTATTACGGAACACCATCTTGTTCCTAGCCTTCCAAATTTCCCAAATGCAAAAAAACCAAATTGTTGCCCAAAGATTTTTGTAATGTGATAGGAGTAAAATACTCCTATATTACGAGTTACTTTTGCATCGCTTTATATACTTTTATTGCATGTTTCGAGTGATCATATCACTTATTACGTGTGTTAGTGTTTCAGGATAAACGGAGCGTATGTGAAGGGTTTTGAGTCCAAAAGAGCAAAAAATCGATGATATGTGGAAGTCGGAAGACGGATTGAAGCAAAGAGCGAATTGAAGATCGAAAGAATTCTCCCCCTGCATGGTCTCTATCGAGAAGCAGAATTAGTCTTGGCTTCTCGATCGAGAAGAAGAGGCAAATTTGACAGATTTTTGGGAATTCTTGCTTCTCGATCGAGAAGCTGACTTTAATGAAGCTTCTCGATCGAGAAGCCCCATATTTCAGCATTTCAAATCCTTTTGGGTTCTTGTGTTCTCTTGGCCCACTTTCACTTTTGGCCAAATAAGCTTGTAATAGGGTGTTTTTATTTCCTTTTTGGGCTTTTCTATATAAAGGCACCTTATGTCACATTTTAGGTTAAGCCTCCTTTTGTAGAAACAATTAATTCTCTAGCATAATATTCTCTTTAGTTTTTTCTTGTTCTTGGAGATTCCTCCATTGTTGAAGGCTTCAAGCTTTTATTTTCCAGATTTTGGGTTTGATATCATCTTTAATACAAGCTTAGTTATTGAATCTTCATTATCTTGTTCATGATTTATTGTTCTTCATTGCTATTTAAGGTAATCATTCTCACTTTTATTATGTTGATTAACTATTGCTCAGTTGTTGCTTTAACTTTAATCATGAGTAACTAAATTCCTAGTCTAGAGGTTGTTTGTGATTGCCATGTTTGTTGAATAAGTGAGTAGGTTTTGGGGTTTTGGATTAAGGTTTGTTGTGCTAGTTTGAACCTAATGCCTAGATTAAGTTGATCCCTTAATCTTTGTTATTGCTCAATTAATGAGAACGGGAGTTAAATTAGTTGAGCGAACCTAGCTAGCATTAGCTCGGAAACTAGATGCACGAGAGTGATTTAAGGTTTGTGAGATTGTGTAGTTTGCGAATTAATCGGCTTGATTAGTCTTATCAAAATCTAATTGCGCGAGAGTGAGTTAGATTTCGGTGTTTTAATCAAGTAGCGATTCCTTCAATCTCCGGCTCGAGAGAGCGGATTTGATACCTTCGAATAGCTTGATCCGAACCATTATCCTTAAACCCGGCCGATTTATCTTAGGATTCAATTGGCATGATTCGACAACCCTTAGGCGTTTTTAATCATCGTATTTTATCTTATTTCTCAATTAGTTGTTTATTGTTGCTTTTCGTTAATTGTTAAGTGATTAGTTGTTGAGTTTAATTGTAGTGTTAATCAAAACAATCTCTTTTCTTGCTTTCCGAATTGAACTTCAAAAGCGTATTTCATTCACTTTAAACCTCTAGTCCTTGTGGGTTCGACCTCGACTTGTCGAATACTACGAGTTGACTTTTTGCTAACAAGTTTTTGGCGCCGTTGCGGGGGATGAGGTTGCGTTTAATTGATTGAAAGTATTTTGAAATTCGGTCGAGTTAGCCTTATTTTTACTGTTCATTTTTGCTTTTTCGTGGTTTACGCTCGCTGTTCTTGTTTGTGGTTGTGCAGGAAATTTGTGTGTTTGTTGGTTTATCTTCAAATATTAGTTTTATGGTGAATCTTTTTGGGCGAAAGTAATGGCATGGAATCCAAATTGTGAGATTTGTGGGGATTTTTGTCATACCGGAGCCGAGTGTCCTACACTCTATAATTGGAATGACCATGTCAATTATGTGGGTGATCAATGGCAAGATAATGACACTTATTCCGACATGTATGATCCGGGGTGGTACAACCCTCCGAACTATGGTTGGGACAACAATTGGGAGAACTTTAATAAAAACTTGACTTTCAACTCAAGTTATCACCCATATCAAAACCAATGGGACTTCAACTCCAATTTTGCCAATGAACCACAACAATCACACGATTTTCAGCAAAATGAAATTTTTTATGAGGATAGCATGCTTGAAAAGATTTTGGAGTCCCTAGATAGATTTGAAGCGGAGGCGAGACGAAGAGAGGAAAATCATTCTGCCACTATTCATCGTCTTGCGGTGCAATTTGCTGAATTAAAAAGCTTGGTTCAAGGTAGAATCCAAGGCGGTTTACCTATTACAACCGAGGCTATTTCGAGAGAGCAACTCACGGCTATTGAACTTAGAAGCGGAAAAGCTCTTGATGACCCTCATGGCAAGAGACCTATGGTGGTTGAGGATGAGCTAAGTTATAGTGAGCTAAGTGCTAGTGAGGAAGTGGTAATTGAGGTTGAAGCTCCTTATGTTAGACCTCCACCCCCACATCCTTATGTACCAAAGGTCCCTTTTTCGAGTCGAATCAAGAGAGCGCCGGACAACCCAAGAGGATTACTAGCCGAAATTGAAGCTACTCCAACACAACATGCTATGACCATAGATTTGAAAGATGACGGTCCTTTAGTAGAACATCTTCACACAATGGTTCACATAGAGATCGAAAGAGAAAAGTGTGAGGATGTTGAACTTGAAGCTCCAATTTCCAAGCCACTTACTTGTCCCAAGAGTGTAAATGATGAAAGTGAGGAGAAATTTGGTATTACGGTACTCTACGAGGAATTCAACAAATCCTTTGATTATAAAGATCCATTCTTAGAGGGGTTTGATTCCGAGTATGATGGAAATAATACCAAGTATATGAAGATGCTCCATACTCCTCATGTTCATTATTTTAGAGTACAAGCATACTACATATCACATGAGCTTTATTTGAAAGAGCCAACACGAAAAAAAAGGGAGAAGATGCTACCAAGACGGCTTCCACATGTTAGGTTGTATTTTTAACAACCTTACGCGAAGAGTGTAGCTTTGGACTCCAACTAAAGCGCACTCGGAAGACAATCCCGAGAGGTTCGATTTCTTTTCTTGTCATTTATCTTTTGTTATTTATTTTTAGTGTTTCATTTATGTTATTTTGCGTTTGAGTGAAAAAGATTTTATTCTCTAACCCAAACTCATGCAATTTTCATATATGTTTTATTTCTTAGCATTGAGGGGATATTAAACTCCCTGAGTCACTCAAGTCTCAGGAAAATTCAAAAAGGTCACTAAAGTCAATTTTCTTACAAAGTGGTCACTGAACTATACCTTTTATTACAAAAATATTTCTATTGATACGAAAAAAACACAAAACTTTTTGTGAACTACAAAAAAATCATTGGGTTATTCCTTTTATTATAAAAAGGTCACTGAACTATGTTCCTTCTTGTAATTTTGGCTTGCCACGTAAGCAAATGCTAGGTTTTTACGTCGTTTGATATGGGCGAACCCTTTTGTAATAAAATGTATAGTTCAGTGACCATTTTGTAAGAAAATTGACTTTAGTGACCTTTCTGAGATTTCCTGAGACTTGAGTGACCCAGAGAGTTTAATATCCGCATTGAGGGCATTGCTTAGAAATAGTGTGAGGAGGGTTGGAAAATTAAATCTCGTTTGTGTTTAGATTGTTTTAGGTTGTTTTTATGTGTTTATGCTTTTATGTGTTTATTTAGTTTAAATGTTTTAGGATGTCTGTGTTGTTTTAGGTTGGGATTTTGGTGCCTTTGTTCACGTAGTCTTTGTTTAATTTTATAAGCATGTTATCTAAGTTGAATGAAATGTTTGAACCGTATTAATTGTCGATTTTCCGGTTAATGAATGCTTAGAATGATGCTTCTCGAGTAAACAATTTTTGATGATGCTTGCCTACCTCGACGCATGCTCGATTTAGCTTGATGCGGATTCATGATATGTATGTCATAAAATTGTGTAATTTTCAAAATTTGGGCATGCTTGGCATAGTTGATGTAGTTTCTAGCATATGGCAAAAACACACATTTTTCATTGATTGAATATTTTGAGCCTAGATTTCTTGTTGTGTTTTGCATGCTTAGTCCCAAAACAATTGCATTAGTCTAAAGTCAATCTCAAATACTCAAGTTATTACCATCATAATGCGAGTTCGCCAAATCCCTCCATTGATAATAAAAGCTCCTTAAGTCTCTGGCGTTATCCATGCCAAAATACTTAGAAAATTAGACCAAAATTTCCAAACTAACGGGCATAAGAAAATGATATGAGCTTAACTTTCTACCTCTGCACAATGAATACAGAACTGCTGCTCATAATCAAGGATCCGACGACGAACCAGAAAATCCTTTGAAGCAAGCCGACCACGATGCAAAAGACATGAGAAAAATTATAACCTAGGCGGGATTTGCTGCTTCCAGACCTGCAAAAGAAATCTGTCCTGCTGCAAATGAACATCAGCATTTATATTATGTTGACTTTATGTTGATATTATGTTGATATCAACTGATTTTTTTTAACATTGACAAATAAGATAATATTGTCTGTGAAATAAACTAAAAAAATTAAATTAAATTAAATTGAGACTAGATAATGATATGTTAGCATCGGGGGAGAAGACAATAATGATGTTAAATTATTGTAATGTTACAATATTGATCTTATATTGATATTATGTTGATATGTAGTTGATTTTAACATTCACGAAAAAGAACACATTATATGTGAAATAAAATAAAAAAAATTGAAATTAAATTGAAAAATGTTGAAAAATTAAAAATTAGTGTAAAAAAAGATTGAGAAATTTAAATTAGTTAATTTATTACATACGTTAATTTTGAGTTAATTTCGTGTTGATATTAAAACTGACAAAAAACATCAACAGTAAAAAAAGTCAAAATCTAAAAAAAAAATTAAAATTAAAATATGTGATAAATATTAAGCTGTAATAACCCTGACATTCTACGGTCATCGGATCATTCCACGAGTCCTAAATTCCGTAATTCAAGTCAAGCAGGTCGAGAATGGAACTCAACTTAAGAAGCGTAATGGAAATAAGAGTAGCGATTGGATTATAGAATGATAATTTGAAGTATAAATTATTATTCATTAAATCAATTATTAGCGGGACTTAATATTAAATAAGATACACGTCCTGAGCTAATAATTTTCACGCCAATGTTCGTGAAATTTTATAAAGAATTTATCGGAAAAGTATATCCGAAATAATTTAAAAAGTTAGCACGACAATTATTTGTAAATTTGCGTTTAAGTGAAACTTAACCGTTTGGAGCTAAAGTGAGCTTTTAGCCACTTTGAGCCTAAATGGCCTTTTAGCCATTAAATGATCCTAAAAGAGATTGATCATGTCATTTCCCTTAAGCCTAAGAAAGGCTCCCATCTTCTTCTCTTCTCCTTCAAAATGCCGCACCCCTCCATGAAACACCAAACCCCACCAATTCTTCATAGAATTCCATGAAAATGGACGCAATAGATCACAAATGGAAAGGCAAAAAACATAAGGTAATCAATTTGTGATTTTCATAGCTTGTTTTCATGATTTGATTGATAGAATGTCTAGGGTGCATAAGTGTGTAATTGTGGATTTTTGATATTTGATCAAGAAAGGTGTGATTAAGCTTAAAGACAGGTCATTGATGATAGAAATGGAGTTTGAACCATTCGGCCATGGTTAGTCACTCAAGGATAAGGTAATTTCTAAAATTGGGGATTAGGTATTCGGAAATCATCAAGAGGTTTTTTATTGTTTGATTAGTTATGGTAATGGTTACTGATATAATATTGTTATGTGTTGTTTTGAATGAGTAATGAAAGGAAAGTTGGAGATGGAAGTTTAAGATAGGATTCGGCCTTTTGTCTAAGGTGATGATGAATGTGTATTACTGATTAATATTCTTTGATTAAGTGTGTTAGGAGCTAAATTAGAATGATTTAGGAGTGATTAAGATAGAATGAAAGTTTGATGTAGTTGCTAGAAATAGTGCGCTGCAGAACAGTAATATTGCGAGGGCAATATCTCAAGCTATGAAGCTCCAAATTAAGTTCTGTTTGTTTGTAAGGAAACATAAGGGTGTTAGCTAAACATGTTTAGCTTTGAGTTTCTGCATATTCGCCCTTTATGTTCCCTAAATAAATCAGAACATTATGTTGTGCATTAACAGTTCTGAAACTTTAGTGCAGTCTATAGGATTAATATCCGAGCCAGTTTCTGATACCTTCAGGTGTTAAGTTCAGCCCAAGGCCTAAATAGAAATTAAAGACAACATTCTTAACTTTAAGAATTTCAGGTTTGTTTAAGAGTTAGACGATGTTAGATAAGCGTAAATGGTGAAGTATTGGGGTAGATGTAATAACGTAAAAAGGGTCATTTGTAAGTAATTAATTCCCGAGTCATATGTAACTATAGAGATAAATCATAACTCGATATATTTTAATAATTGTCCTAGGGTTCAACAAGTTAACCCATGAATGGACAAGAAGCTTGACGGGGGTTACAAATTGAACGAAGTTATTCGAAAGCAACCAGTGAGTTATGTTATGTGGTTTGTTTACATATAAAGTATTTTGAATTGCATTTATTTTATGAAAATGCTTTACAAAATGGCATAACATCATTTTGTAAATGAATTTCTTTAATTGAAATGCACGCATCATATCTTGAAACAAATATAGATATGATGGAACGATCTTTCCCATTGAGCGGCAGTAGGACTGTGTGATCATCAGTTGAGTTTAGAAGTCAGACCCTAATACAGAAATTTGAAAGGATCTACGAAGATATGTGAATGTGGAATGAAGGGTGTGAACGTAAGAGGACGATATCCTCTCAGCCAAGTGTGGCTCTTAGTAGCTCGATTGATTTATCTCGGGCATACTTCCTATGCTCAGTTAAACTATCTTGAGCATTTTTGTTAAGTCTGGTTGCGTTATTCCCGGACTCTTTGATTTGTTCTGTTGGTTATAAGTAGAAGTACGAATAGAGTCGGTGAGTTATCTCCAAGACTGTACTACATGGTAGTGAACCTACCATAAGTAATAAGTACTCGGTTTGTTCGAGAGTTCTGATTTTTGAAACCCTTATACCAAGTTATTGTATAAGTGTTAAGGTTTCAATCGGATATTCGTACATGGATGCATGCGCTTGAATCTTTTATGCATTAATTTAATATTTTAATAAATACTTGTATGTAAACTAACGAACTCGCTCAGTTTCGACTGAACCCCCAACAGTGCTTGGTGAAGGTGTCAAGTTTTTGGCAGGCCAGACTTCTATCCTTCTTTCAGAAGTCTGAAAGGTGTACAGAATCAGTAGTTCTGCAGTAGAGTCAGGTCCCAGTTTTCTATATCTTTGTCAAACAGTTTTTATATGGTTTATGCACGCTATGATGTGTAAAAATATTTTAACTTCCGCTTTACACTGTTTACTTTGTTTGACTTCCGCTTTACTCTATTTGTTTTGTGATGGAACGGGCTGTGCTAGGATATGGGATATCGTACGGTAAGACCTAGGTTCCTATATAATGTTTGGTTTCAGGTTTTGAATAGACTGTTGGGTTTTCTAGGTTCATAACTCAGCGGAATTTTAAAAATTTATCAAAAAACCCAAACCAAGATCCATGTAATTCGAATAAATAGATTAATAACATAATTAACACTTACTTGTATGTCGAATTCCAACAACAATGTAGGAAGGAAGGAGGTGGTTCACTTTGGTGATACCTGGCCTCGGATCAGAAACGCCTCCAAAAGAACGTGTCCTCTACGAGTATCCAAACGATCAGACCTTAGCCAAAACTAGTGCTTGTGTGCTAGCATTATTGCTTCATAATCAATTTTGAATTATTTAGTGATTTATTGAATAATGAATTTTGTAATTTTCAAACTCATTCCTTAATTTGCATTTATAGGCATACAACAACACTAAGGTTTGAGTCAAATTTGTATTTCAATCTCATTATAACTCTTATAAGTTTATGTTTATCAAAAAATCCTTTTTGATAATCACATATATATATATATATATATATATATATATATATATATATATATTAATTAGGCGAATCCCCTGAAAAACCCCCCACCTTTCAACCCCCTTCGTTTGCACACTCACCTTTCAAAATCTCCAATTTTACCCAAATTCTCACCTTTCATTTTCAATTGCACCCTAAAAATATTAAATTAGCCCCTTTTCACTATAAAAAAGTTCAAATCGATAATTTATATTTTAATTCATATTCTAAATAATCCTCAATGTTTAAATTTCAACAATAAAACCATATTTTTAAAAAATTTAAAAGTTAATTTTTTTTATATAAAATAAAAATCAATTAAAAATATCATTAAATATGGTTTTGTTGTTGAGATTTAAACATTAATGACTATTTAGAACATGAATTAAAATATAAAGTATCGATTTCAACTTTTTTCTAGTGACAAAAGCCCAATTTAATACTTTTAGGGTGCAATTGAAAATGAAAGGTGATGATTTGGATAAAATTGGAGATTTTGAAAGGTGAGGGTGCAAACGAAGGGGGGGTTGAAAGGTGGAGGTTTTTTCAGGGGGTAAGCCTATTAATTATTATTATTATTATTATCTTCAAAAGATAATAACTAAAGGAAAACACTTATCCTTAAATTTCGAATTTCAATTAATATATATACATATTTATCTATTATTATATATATTACGAATTATTAAATAATATATATACATATATATACATATATATATATATATACATATATATATATATATACATATATATATATATACACATATATATATATATATATAATAAACTATTAATCACTTAATTCCATTGAGTTTGTACAACCCATAACTGTTTTGGGTTTGTTCTTAGTGTGCGACCCTGTAGGTTCATATAACGTTGGCAGTAGGCCCGAAATCCCTATTTCGGCTTACAAATCATAAGTGGCCTCTAACAAGACATTATGAGTACCCAAGTTATACGAATATCGATAATCCGATTTAACCATTTACAATAATATTTTAATCCCTTTATCAATTTATTTAGCATGGCCATGCATTTCCTTCAGTCCATCTTCTTCTAGGGACACATAGATATCATACTAAAATAAATGAGGGACAAATTCCTTCTCAGTCACTCACATTTCTCACATAGTTACTTTCATATCCAATGACAATCTATTTCACTATCCTGTTAAAGATAATGTAAGATTGTATCAAAACATGAAATAGCTATGTAGAAATCCATGGTGATTTCAAGGTCAAATAATTATACTAGTAGAACTGTAATGAGAATTACTTATGATAGTTTTCTATGTAGTATTCTCAAGGTGGGTCATCCAGTGCCCTATAGCACCCATGATTTGACTTTATATCTTATTTACATGATTAGTAAAACATAATCATCATGATTAGTAAAATATATACATGATTAGTAAAACATAATCATCAGTCAACATCATACTAGTCTCAGTGTTCTATTAAGACTAGGGATATATGGAATATAATTCTTTATAAAACCTAAGGGTTCTACTTAGAAAGAATTAATCATTTAAGTATTTTAACTATTATACAAAATGATAAAAACTGTGAATCAGTTAATAACAAAACGATAAAGTCAATACATGGTCAAACATGATTGACCTAATGCATATCACTAACAATCTCTCACTTGCACTAGGCCCAATCTACATTAAATCTAATACCCATGGACCTAGTATGACTCTCATGCTTAGGCTGTGGAAGAGCCTTGGTTAGCAGATCAGCAACATTATCATTTTTCAAAACTCTTTATATCTTCACGTCTCCTCTCTCAATGATTTCTCGAATGAGATGATAACGTCTAAGTATGTGTTTGGATCGCAGATGTGATCCGGGCTCCTTTGCTTGTGTTATAGCCCCATTGTTATCACATAACAAGTTCACTAGATCGGATATACTAGGAACAACTCCTAATCCAGTTATGAACTTCTTGATCCAAACAGCCTCCTTAGATATGTCTAAAGCAGCTATATACTCAGCTTCTGTTGTAGAATCAGCAACGGTGTCTTGCTTCGAGCTTTTCCAGCTGAAAGCACCTCATTCAAACAAAACACATATCATGACTGTGATATATAATCATCAATGTCAGTTTGGAAGCTGGCGTCTGTGTAACCCTTTACAATCAGTTCATCTTCCTGACCACCATATAGCAAGAATGCATCCTTAGTTCTTCTCAAGTACTTACAAATGTGCCTTTAGAAAAGAAAAATACAAACAACCAGTAGGTTGTAAATGGATTTACAAACTAAAGTATAACTATGATGGCACAATTGAAAGATATAAGGGCAGATTGGTTGCAAAAGGTTATACTCGACAGGAGGGGCTTGATTACGTGGAAACCTTTTCTCCTGTTGCTAAAATGACCACAGTTAGAACTTTTCTTGCTTTAGCTGCTGTTCATGAATGGCATCTTCATCAATTAAACATCCCCCATGTTTCACTAGTTCTGCTCCTTCTCGAGTTTGCAAATTGCGGAAATCCTTGTATGGATTAAAATAAGCTAGCAGACAGTGCAATGCTAAACTGTCTACTTCTTTGAGTGGAAATGGATTTTGTTCTTCTACTGCAGATCCATCTTTATTTATGAAATCAACATCTTCTAGTTTCACAGCTCTTCTAGTCTAAGTTGATGATGCCATAATTGCCAGCTAGGGGTGGGTATGGACCGGTCCACGAGGATAATATGTAAACCGGTACATAGTAGCTCGATTTTTAAAATTAAAAACCTAAACCTAAAATTTTAAAGGGTTAACCATTAAATCGGTTAACCATTTAAAGCAGTTCGGTTTTTTTTGGTTTTGCGGTTTTTAACCATATAACCATTAAAAAATTAAATATAAAAAAGATTAAATTTATATATAAAATTTTAAATATAGTCTAATAATTAAACTTTAATTTTCATTCTATTTAATTATTAAAATATAAATTTTATTTATTTCTATTTCAATTAGGTATATAAATAATTTATTAAGAAAAATAAAAATATATTGATAAATAAAATATTTTTTTGTTTAGAATTTTTATATGTGTAGGTTATAAAATATATTTTATTTGAATAATTAAACAAACAAACACACACACACACACACACACACACACACACACACACACACACACACACACACACACACACACACACACACACATATATATATATATATATATATATTATTTATAAACCAGTTAACCGGTTAACCGTGGTTTTTAAAATTCCAAAACCTAAACCTAAATCATTAACCATAAAAATCAAAAATCAAAACCTAAACCTAAACTCTTGGACCGGTTAACCATATTTTCCGGTTTGATTTTACGGTTTCTGCTCGGTTTTGCGGTTTGACCGGTTTCTTTGCCCACCCCTATTGCCAGCAATTGCACAAAAGAGATATAACATGTTAAGGATTACTTACACAATGCTTTTAGGATTAGGATCTTGGACAGTTGAAATACTTTCTAGGCATTAAGGTAGCCAGATCTGCTAAAGGCATTTTATTATGTCAATGAAAATATACTTTGAATCTTCTTAAAGATATTGGAATTTTAGATGCTAAACATGTTCCCACTCCCATGGTCACTTATAAGAAACTTTGCAAAGAATATGGTGATCCATTACCCGATACCTTTCTATAGAGACAATTAGTTGGCAAATTGATGTATCTTTGTGTTACTAGACCATACTTATCCTTTGTAGTGCAACAATTTTCTCAATTCTTAGATTGTCCAACTGTCACTTATATGGTTTCCGCTAACAGAGTTCTTATATATCTAAAATCTCTTCTTGAAAAGGTATTTTCTTCTCGGCAAATTCTGGTCTCAACCTGTAAGCCTTTATAGATTCAGATTAGGCCACTTGTTTGGATAACAAAAAATCTATTTTTGGTTATTGTGTTTTCTTAGGGACTTCATTAATCTCTTGGAAGTCTAAGAAACAAAACAGTGTCTTATGATCAAGCTTTGAAGATGAATACAGGACTCTGGCCATTCTTACTTGTGAATTGCAGTGGCTTCCCTATATTCTGAAAGATCCTAGACATCATACTACTCTCCCTGCCACAAATTTTTGTGATAACCAATCTACAATTCAGCTTGCCCATAACCCCGTTTACCATGAAAGATCTAAACATATTTCTATTGATTGTCAATTAATGAGAGAGAAGCTTGCTAATGGAGTTATCAAACTTCTTTCTTTTCCTTCTGTCAAATAATTGGCTTATTGTCTAACAAAACCTTTTTCACCAATATCTTTCTCTCAGTATGTATCCAAGCTGGGACTTGTGGATCAATATGCTTTGATTATTTAATTAATTTAAAGATGAAAATATTAAAAACAAGATACATAAATGATTAACATTAACGTTATATTAGAATATACATTAAAAATGAAGGACTAATTAATTTTTTTTTAAAAGAAAATAGGTCAATTCAACTCATTAGGGTAGAGATGAAACATAAAAATCAAAAATATGGTACAATTGAAAATTTTCCTAGGTCATGGTATAAATAAAAAAGTTATAAGATGAGTGGTTTTTAAGTAATTAAGCCTTTTATTTTTCTATTGTCACGTAAAATAGTACAACAAATAAATTAAAAAATGGAAATAACGTTATTCAACTTTCTTAATTTTGTGCCAAATTTAAATATGGCCAGGAATTTTCGCACTTGGTTTTATTCGCACTCTGCTACTTTTACAGTTTCCTACAATATCCTTTGTGTATCTATCCCTAATCAAACATATATGTGGGTTACGCCCAGTGGCGGAATCAAGGGAGGGTCGGCCGACCCACTTTGCCGGAAAAAATAAAAAAATAAATTTTCTCATGTAACAGCCCCTAAAAATTGTCCCTACAAATTATAGGAGCGGTTTTTTCTTGTAGCTGCCCCCTACAGGTGCTATTTGTCTATTTTCCACCTATTTTGCTGTCATTTTATTTTTCTAAATAGCCGAGCGCAAAAATTTCGACCCTCCTGAATTGAAATCCTGGTTACTCCACTTTAACCACAATTATTGATTATTTTCTTAATTTGAAAATCTCAATCTCAAAATATTAAAATTTGAATTAATGGTAGACATTTAAATTTTAATGGACACATATTCCATCAATATTCGTTTGCTAATTCATCCTCTACAAATTAGTTAGTTTTTTTAGTAAAATTAAAAATATAGTAAAATAAATTCGAACGTTTGAACAATTTTTTTATTAAGATCTTTATTAAGATCGATGCTTCATAACTATTTTAATTGTTAGTTTTTTTAATTAAATTTAAAAGTAAGATCAAATAATTATATATAAAAGATCATAAATTTGTTGCTTTTATATTTTTACTCAAAAAGTTTGTTTAATTGAGTGATAATTGCAACAATAATTTTTTTTTAGAGGAAAGATTGAACTTTATTAATTAAGGAGAAACATTAATAAGTTTATTGACCGGGAAAGGAACTTCGCCGTCAAACATACAATTTTTACCGATGAAAATTCCTCATTTAGCTAGAGCATGGGCGACTTGGTTACAATGCCTTCGAACGTGTTGAAACCAAACACTTCGACTTGTTGATGTAGCCAAACAATCTTCGATAATTAGTTGAGTAGGATCCATCGCTGAAGTCGGACTCAATAGTCTGCTAATGACATTTGCTGCATCCGGTTCAACAATCAAATCTGAACAAGGGATTGCAGCTGCCATATTGATACCGAAAAGAACAGCTTATGCTTCATCCATTTCAGCCACTGTAATGCCACGAAGATGGGAGACACCACATCTAACAACAGCACCGGCTGAATTTCTGCACACAGCGCTTACGACTGACATATTGTTTCTCACTGAAACAGCAGCGTCTGTATTTAATTTGCTCGTATTATCAGATGGAGGTTGCCATGTTGGAGCTGGAGCCGGTCTGAGGGCAGTGGATAACCGATCAGAATGAATATCACTGCACTTCGAAGAGGATACCTGTCTGAACAAAATCTTCGGAGGTAATCACTTATTCCCAAACACCAAGTTGTTTCTATCAATACATATCGTCTTCGTTCAACGAAGAAAAAATCTGATTGAGCCATTCATTCATATCCCTGCATGGAAAAGAATCAACACGAATATTTAACGGGGAAAGAAACCAAAGGCCCCGCACAATATTACAATCTCTTAATGCATGGATTTGGGTTTCCTCTACATCACCACATCTAGGGAACAATTTAGACACATATGGGACTCTTCGTGATAAGTTTCCATTGCAGGGTAGCGACTCGTGCTTGATCCTCCATAGAAAATGACACAGCTTCGAAGGAACTGAGCATTTCCAGATTGAGTTCCCACCGTTGTTATCGGCACAAGAGGAAGACGAAGAAGCCAGGTTCCTCGATGTCATGTTACAGTCTTGGTAATATCCCGACCTGACCGAGTACACCCCATTTTTATTAGGGAACCAGAAAAGTTTGTCCGGCGGTAGTTTACGGCTAAGTGGAAGCTTTAAAATATTAATCACATCAGCTTGACTGAAACGACTCACAAGCTTCTCTTCATCCCACCTACCATTCTGAATAAAGTAGTTGACAGTACACTTCTCCGGAGCGTTCACAATACCAACAAGTTTCATGTAATTAGTGGATGTAATCCAGCTATCCTCCATGACCAGCCCCTCTTCCCAATTCCCGATACGCCAAGCTAGACCAGAATCAAGGATTCTCTTCCCTTCCAACAAACTTTGCCATATGTAACTAGATCCTTGCCGAGAAGCAACGTGCAAGAAATCAGTACCTGAGTAGTACTTTGCTTTGAATACTCTAGCACAAAGGGAATTCGGATTATGAAGTATCTTCCACGCTTGTTTGGCAAGCATTGCGAGGTTGAAAGCACGAAAGTTCTGAAAGCCTAGAACTCCCTCCTTCTTCGATTTACAAATAGAGCTCCAACTAACCCAAGCTATTTTCTTTTTATCATCCGACCCACTCCACCAAAATTTTGAAATAATGCTCCTTATCTCATTATAGAATGACGCCGGAAGGGCAAAGCAACTCATAATGTATGTCGGTATCGATTGTGCCATTGACTTAATGAGGACTTCCCTCCCTGCCTTCGAGAAAAAATTTTCTTTCCACCCAAGAACCCTTTTGTGAAGACGGTCTCGAAGGAAAGCAAAAATTGGTTTTTTAGACCGTCCTACCAAGGTAGGCATCCCAAGATATTTTTTAAAGCTCTCAACCACACGGAAGCCCAAACAATTTTCTAAAATTAGCCTGCTCTCCTGTGAGACTCTTGAGCTGAAAAACAATTCTGATTTGTTCACATGTATCATCTGTTTCGAAGCTTGTTAATAGGAGGATATGATTTGCTTTAAAGCCTGACACTCCAACAAGGTAGCTTTGATAAAAAGAACATTGTCATCTGCAAATAAAAGGTGATGTATCTGAGGGCCTCCTGTGCAAATTCTACCTCCAGAGGTCTCCTTATTGCGAACCCCTTTTCTGATAAGAGCAGAGAAGCCCTCTGAGCAGATCAAGAATAAGTACAGGGAGAGAGGATCACCTTGCTGGAGACCACGCTGCGGATTGCTATGACCAAAAGGAGCACCATTAACTAAAAAAGAAAATGATACCGTCGATATGCACGCCATAATCAATCTGATAAAGTGAGAGGGAAATTTCATATTAACCATAGCCATCTCAATAAAGCTCCACTCAACTCAATCATATTCCTTCCTCATATCCAGTTTGAGTGCCACATAACTCGCTTTTCCCTGAGATCGCTTGGTCATGGAGTGGAACATCTCAAAAGCTATCATAGCGTTATCCGTGATAAATCTGCCCGGAACAAAGGCGCTCTGAGACTCATCAATAATATTTGACAACACATTCTTCAGCCTATTCGCGATAACTTTTGCAATCAGTTTATAAATGACATTGCAGAGACTGATAGGACGGAGGTCTTTCATCGACTCAGGGGCTGAAATCTTGGGAATCAAGGTGAGTAAAGTATGGTTTACCCTGCTGGGAATCACCCCCGTAGTTAAAAAACCAAGCACACACTTTATCACATCGCGATCAGTCACGTGCCAATAGGAATTGTAAAATAAGACAAACATACCGTTAGGACCCGGTGCCTTTAGAGGACCCATTTGGAAGTGATATCCTCACCAATTAGCGACATATCTTGATGAGTATGAAATCACAAAGAACCATAAACCTCTCCCGTTATTCGTGGAACCCCTTCACTACTCTAAGGTTTTTCTAGGGTTAGGGTTTATTTTCTTCTCCTTGAAGATTATCCATCGTTATTCGATTTTCTTACGTCCTAGTACATCCTGCGTTACTTGTTCCCTGTTTTTTAATTGTCTGGAAGTGATTTGGAAGACTAAAAAATTATTGTTGTATTATTTTTATTTACATTCTTTTATCCTTTTCTTGTTTATAAAAATTATTTAATTTATCTTACTTGTCCACATATAATATCACCATCCTCATTAATTTTTATGTCTCACCAAACATGTATTTTCTAATTTTAGTATTTTATAGCTTAGCGACGGTGCCCCCCAATGAGTAGGGGTGAGCATCGGTCAGTTCGGTTCGGTTCAGTTGGAATTTTTTCGGTTTTTTCGGTTTGGAAAATTTCCAAACCGAACTTTTAGTTTGGAGGTGAAAAACCGAACCATACAAAACCGAAAATTTCGGTTCGGTACGGTTCGGTTTGGTTAAAACCGAATTTCACCATTTTTTATATTAAAATTAATTGAAATATTAAATAATTAGAGTCTAATAAACTTCCATATATATTTAAATAGCAATTATTAACTCATATATCAATAATAATTAAGATATAATGACAAAAAACATATAAATATAAGTATATATGTATATTTTTTTTAAATATATATTTTATATTAAATTTTGGTTAATTTGGTTTTTCGGTCTGTTCGGTTTTCAAAACATCCAAAGCAAACCGAACACTGAACACCAAACTTTACCTAGAGTAGAAACCAAAACAAACCGTTTTCACCGAAAAACCGAACCAAACAACAAAGTTTGGTTCGGTTCAATTTTTCGGTTTGGTTCGGTTCTTGCTCACCCCTACCAATGAGCGACACATTTTTCTGTATCCGTCGCAAAACATAGTATTTTAGCGATGGATAAATGAGGCAAAATCTGTCGGCAAATTCACAGAATTTTCAATAGATTTTCCCCGATTTTCGGCCTAATTTATTTTTTCGTCATTTCAAAACTAAAACCTGTTAAATACACAATTTGTAAATGCAAAAGGCATTGATGCAATAATTGTTTTTGGAATAAGGCTTACTTTAGCTCTTGAGGCCGGATAAAATAATAAATAAGACTAAGAGGTCGAGGTTGGTTCAATTAATACCATGAGTTGTCAAAAATGGTTCACATCACACAGAACGCTGACTCTCTTATTTTTTCCGTCTATGGCACATAGGAAAAAAGTTGAAAACATTCTTAAAGTTTAAAATACTTACCAATTTTATATTTATAAATTCTTATAACCATTTCCCCCATCTTCTTCATTTAAATATCAATAATTAAATAATATTTAAAATTAAAATATTTATTAAAACAATCGAAACTCAATCAAACACTTAGAAACCTAATCAAACACTACATAATTCAATTAAACTAATCAAAATTCAATTAAACTAATCAAAATTCAATTTAAATCTAATTAAATCAACTAAACTTAAAATTCCAAAATTCCAAAATCACCCCGACTTTTCCCTGAATTGATTCATAAATTTAATTAATATGTTTTATAGTTTTTATAGGAGAAGACGAACGAGACGAACCCGTTCGTTTTCTCCGGTAAATAAAATAAAAAAAAAAGTTGATTTAATTTGATTTACATTGAATTTCGATCGGCTTAACTGAATTTTGATTTGTTTTATTGGATTTCAAAGTGTTTAATTAGGTTTTAAAGTATTTAAATGAGTTTCGATTGTTTGCATTTTAAATATTATATAATTATATATATTTAAATAAAAAGACGGTGAAAATGGTTAAAAAAATCAAAAATAGAAAATTAGTAAGTATTTTAAACATTAAAGATATTTTTGAAATATTTTCCTATATGCCACGTGATCATTAGACAGAAAAAAAAACTAATGGTGTTAACTTTCGGTGTGATGTGAGCCATTTTGGACAGCTTTAGAGGCCAAAGTGAGCCAACTTTGATCTCAGGGGCTTATTTATTCTTTTGGTCTGGCCTCAAGGACTAAAATGAGTTTTTTTTTTCATTTTTTTATAATATAAAACCCATTAAGAAATTTACAAAATACATTTATTATTCATAAACAACATAAAATTAAAAGCAAATAAAAAATTGTTTAAATATTACACAAATGACACTGCAAATGAGAAGTGTCGTCATCGTCTGGTGGTGGTGTGGGGGAACGTGGACGGCCACTGGGAAGTATCTTCATTGTCTCTAACTGAATCCTGTCTGCTATCTCCGAGCAAATCTTCTCGCCAAGCCCTCTTGTACCGTATGCATCTTAGCACGGACTCGGTCCTCAACCTCTCGTTGACATGCGCACCTCAACACGAATCTAGTCCTCGGTCTCCTATTATGACAAGCTGCAACCCCGCCGGCTAGTCTAGGTGTTGGATGAGATGAAGGATGATCCAACTGACCGGTTCCCGTAGCTGACCCTTTAGAGAGCAAGGAGCAGTTGTTTCTCATCGACCGCTGTAGATGTTGTACTCCCCTCTCCTAGTTGGGAGACAGCGGTAAGCTGCTCATTGAAACAATCATGCAAAAAATAATTTACTTATTAGTTATTATAATTTTATAAGATTACACAACACAAATTATTTCACCCTAAATTTCTAATAAAAATTTGGCAGCATTTTCTCCATAATATGAGCATCGCCCATTTTTTTATGAAAACCATGCATGCATATATATTTATATTTATATTCACAAATCATACCACCAAACATATATACATTTTTATTACTTAAACATATATAAAATTAAATATCTAATTCGCAAAAAGTTATAATTTACTTACAATCGTAGTTTTGGATCTCTAATCAATGAAGATAGTACGACCATCCTTAGTCGTATGCATCTGGACAACCAATTTGGGAAAAGTCGGTACACGATCGAGTTCCACATCCTAAAAGATAAATAGTATATTTTTGGTTTAGAGAAGGAAAAGTAATAGCAAATATTTATTTAATAAATATTATAAAATATACCAAAACTTCTTTGTGCATCAAACTCGAACGAGATCCTTTGGTATGGTGCACTGGTCAGATTACGGGTTTAGACAGCTCGCTCGGCTGATTAGCGCGCGTCGTTTCATCTTGGCTTCATCGGCCCCCAGTCCGCTTTCCAGTCAGCCCAGGCGTCTTTGCTAACTGAGATATCTTTCTTATCAAAATTCTTCTACCCGGAGACATTATCACGATACCGAGCGAGAGCATGTCAATATAAGAAGTCCATGATGAGGACTTCGCTATAGCAGTCATCCCAAAAAATACTTCTGTAAAATTACAAAAAAACATATCAATATTAATTATTTTTAACAAAATAACTTAATATTTGATTGTGAATTTAATTACCTTGAACTCGTCGAAGTAAAACATATGCATTGTGGCTCGCTCTGTTTCTTCCAGGCGGACCCTTCTGGGTACTACTTAAATATGAAGATTTTCAGCACCTTTCTTGAAACATCTGCGGTTTCGAGCATTTTTTCCATGCGTGTTCAAAAAAATATAAAATTAGTTCCAACTATTATGATATAATAATATTTATAAATAATATTTCACTCATCAATCATAACGGTGTTGGTGTGTTTCCTTAGAATCTCAGTTGTGATGAACATCGCCTTGTTATGTTATCTCCTTTCTAAAGGCAAGTCGTCTTCTATGAATACAATACCACCATCTTTTTTTTTCCGTCGTCTGGATAATCATGACTACGTGGGTTGCATCTGGCTCAATAGACATTATGGATAATGCTTGTACCATCGCCTTCCGGTGGTCTTTGGAACGTATCAGCAGATCTTACATGGTCTTGCTTGCATTGACATCTTCAAGATGGACAATATTCAAGTCATCTCCTTGGGTGAATTTCCAATTCACATCACGCTCCTTTAATTTCTAGGGTCATCACTAGCTTTTTCTTCTCGAACTGATTTGGTTTTTCTCTTTGAGCGACCTTGTTGACACGATCGGGGCCAAATTCTAAGCCCTTCTTGAATACAATCTCTTCCTTGGTGTCATCTTCATCTGAATTGTACAACACATCGATAGCCCTGACGACCTTGACATTCTGGTTTTCCGAGTCTTAATGTTCGCCTGAAATAACCACTTCCTGGTTCTCATTGTTAAGCCCCGATGGGTCATCTTTGAATTATGAACCCATCTAGTCGGTTTAATCTCTTCAATCAGGATTTGGCACAAAGAAGTGCTTGTATAGATTACTTGAAAGTCGAACTTATAGAATGGATGTCTGAGAAAACCCACTTGCTTAGTGGCGTTGACACCGTAAAAGGAATTCATGACTTTCTTCTCCATTTTGTCATTATCATGGCCTCGATTAGTCATTATTATTTGGAAAGAAGGCTTCTTAATTTTCCCTTGTTCAATCAATTCCGAGATTACGCTCTTCAGCTGCGCATAATTCTCCGTCGAATGACCAAATTCTCTATGATATTCGCTCAACTCATGGTTCCATGGCGGAAGAATTATCAGCCTTGTGATATTAATAGCCTAAACAGACTCAAAATAGGCCTTTCGTGTAATACCCCGTAGTTTTCGATTAAGTTCCATCAAATTTTTAAGTTGGAGTTTGTATTTCACATGAGTTTCTTATAGCTATTATATGTGGTTATCAATGTATCTATTAAGTTTCTTATTAGTTTTGCCACCTTCTTCTGATTAGCTCTATGTCGTTTTGGTATTAGTTCGGAGTAATATTTTGTCCGCATTTCAAGTTGTGATGTATCTGTTATTGGTTAAGGTTTTTTTGGGTTAGTACCTCATCAATTTAGCATTTTGGGGCTCGTTTCGGTTAGTTCAAGGTAATTTTAGATTTGATCAATAGAACCAATCTGATGTCAATAAAACCAAGGCTAGTAAGATTAAGTAGGGTATATTTTTGGCTTGGTTCGATCAAACCAAGGCTTGTGAGATTCAATAGGGTATTTTTTGGCTTGGTTCAATCAAACTAAGGTTGGTTCGATCGAACTGGTTCATTTTTTAGCACTGTAAATATAGCTTTCATCTTTTTCATTTAAAGGTTTCATTCGGGCTAAACCCATCTAAAACACTATCCATCATCCCTCTCAACTTCCAAAACCTATTTTCTTTGATTCTAAGCTAATATTAGAGGTTGCAAGTTAATTTTGATCATTTGGCTCATCTAACAAGAATTTGTAACCAAACTTCACATGCATGGAGTTATCAACTTTCCCTTCAAGCTTGATCTTTCAAAAGGAGTTTAATTTTCTTAAGATTCAATCCTCTGTTTTAATCATCAAAGACCCGCCTACTCAAAGGCGTTTGGTGTTAGAAGAGTTATAGCGGTACGGCCTGTTTTGTCCGGTTATGGTTCATTGCGTTTGGCAGGAACTATGAGTTTAAATTGTTATGTTTAAGTTATTAAGCAAATAGTATTTTACTACCTGAATTATTTATTATTGCATTTCGAAACGATTTTCTGAATAATCATATGGAAACTTCGGAACGTGCTTCTTATTGGGCCGCAATAAGACTACGTGCACATCGGTAATAATCGAACATGTTTGTGGATATATACACGTGTGATTACAGATTTAGTTACGATATTAACGATATACTCGATTGACTAACTTCTTGAGCTTCGTTAAGCGATGTACTCGATTGATTAACTTTTCGAGATTTGCTAGTGATATACTCGATGGATTAACTTCTCGGGCTTCACAACTTGTGGTTTAAAGTGAAGTCGGTGATGTACTCGATGGATTAATTTATCGGATTCCACAACTCCTTGGATATTGAATCAAATTGTAGATTAAAAGTTTGATCGGTGATGTACTCGATGGATTAATTTCTCGGGCTTCACGATCATTTGGATTCTCTGATATCATGGGTGTCATGAGTTGAGGATTAGGGTTGCATTAATTTTTGTACTAATTTATTATTGTATTATTTGATTTCGTTTTTTCTAACTTAATAATTAAATATAACTTTATGAGCTCACTCAGTTTCTACTGACCCCCGTTATTGTTTCTTTTTTCAGGTTTTATCGAGTAAGCTTAATAAACTTCCAATTTCACTTTGGAGGTTCGGTTTTCAAAGAATGTCGAAAAGTTTTAATTCTAGCCTGCAGTAGTTGTAGGCGTCATTTGATATATTTAATTTATTTTATCGTTTTTTGTACTCTGATGTTCAAATGTTTAACGTAAGGATTTTACCACGTTTTAGTGATTTATGGAAAATGGTTTTCGTATTCCTATCTCAAGCATGTTTGATTATGTTGTGAATGAGAGCTGGAATCTTGGGTTTTCTCCAAGTGTTGTTTATCGTTTTATTTACATGATGTTTGTTTTACCATTCTAGAACTAAAGTTGTAGTGTTGGTTTGCCCTCAAGCATTTGGTGATATGTTTATTTTGTTGGTTTATCTGTTGTTTTCTAAGGCTTGCTACGGGTTCCAGATCAACGAATCCTGCTCCCTAGCGCCAATCTTTAATCTTAGACTTTGTAGGTAGCTTCTCATCTTCGCCCAAAGAATATTCATCTAAGTTTATGAACTAATTACCATTCTTTCCTAGCATGTTGGCTTGGATTTGCTCCACTTTCTTAGCCAAATCTTGATATGAATATGAGTATCTCGTCTCGAGATTCTTAAGCAGTGTTCAGTTTCTTCCTTCTTGATCCTATCACTCTTTGTCTCCAACTTGTGTTGTTCCTCATACAAAACATTTGTGAACCAACTTTGATCACCGGTTGGCTAGTTGGTTACTTCACTCCTGAGCCTGTCATACTCTTCTATGTTCTTCTTCTCAGCTTCATCCCTTCTCCTCACTTCCTCAATAAGATTGTTGTTAGAGGTAATAGTTTCTCTACTGACAACAAATGGCTCCCCCTCCTTATCGGTGCTTGGTTCGCCTTGGGGCTTCATGTGCTGAATGAACCACTTTTTTTATCTCATCAGTATGCTTGTTGAAAAAAATCCAGGAGTTCCCCCTTTAGCTGATCCAAACTGGCCTGAATTGTTGGTACTCCTTCGATTGATTCCGACAAACTAGCTGAATTGACTGATCTGGAGCTTCTGCTAATGGATGATTTTTTGAAGACGGAGTTTCTTAGTTGTTCCCTAATCCTCCTGCTATTTGTATTGCGGACGTTGGAGTCATTGGTGACTTAGTAGGGTTAGTATGTAATGCATGGCAGTCAGACGAACCATCCTAGTGACTACAACTAGAAAGGGTTAGTATGTGATGCATGGCATACTGGAAGCATGCTATGAGTTAACACATAGCACGTATAACTGTTGATATCACAGAGACATGTCGTCCCTTCAACCTATTACTCCCACACACGATTCCGGGCGAGGATAATTCCTTGGATTTTTTGTCTGACTGTTGCATCTATCAATTTAAAAGTTTTTTTGACCCCTTAGTTGGAAGGTGTGCAAACATTAGACAAGGTGGACCTGGCAGCCACCGAAGGAAATCTGGAATGTAACTGAGTCTGACGGCTGATCAAGTAAATAGACTTTACTTGACTAGACTGGATATATAGGTTGACCAAGTAAATGGAGTTTACTTGATTGGATCTCGTATTTAGGTTTGGCCTAATAGGGTAGTTTTGAAAATCTGATTTTGAAAATTAGGTAAAAGTTGTTAGGCATGACCTAAGATTCAGATTGAGACTAGAAATTTTGAAACTAATAACATGCATAAACAGTTGGATTTTCTAGGTTCATAACGCAGCGAAATTTCAAAAATTTTATCTAAAACCCAAACCAAGATCCATGTAATTCGAATAAATAGATTAACAACAGAATTAATACTTACTTGTATGTCGAATTCAACAGCAATGTAGGAAGGAAGGAGGTGGTTCACTTTGGTGATACCTGGCCTCGGATCAGAAACGCCTCCAAAAGAATGCGTCCTCTACGAGTATCCACACGAACAGACCTTAGGCAAAACGAGTGCTTGTGTGCTAGCACTATTGCTTCACAAGCAATTTCGAATATTAGTGATTTAGTGAATAATGAATTTCGTGATCTTCAAACCCATTCCTTAATGTTTATTTATAGTCATACAACAACATTAGTGTTTGAGACAAATTCGTATTTCAATCTCATTGCAACTCTTACAAGTTTATGTTTATCAAAAACTCCTTTTTGATAATCATCCATATATATATTAATTATTATATTTATTATCTTCAAAAAATAATAAATTAAGGAAAACACTTATACTTAAATTTTGAATATATTTATTAATATATATATATATATATATATATATATATATATATATATATATATATATATATATATATATATATATATATTACGAATTATATATATATAATAATTAGTCACTTAATCACATTGGGCTTGTACAACCCATAACTGTTTTGGGCCTGTTCTTAGTGTGCGACCCTGTAGGTTCATATAACGTTGGCAGTAGGCCCGAAATCCCTATTTCAGCCCACAAGTCATAGGTGGCCTCTAGCAAGACATTATGACTACCCAAGTTATACGAATATCGACAATCCGATTTAACCATTTACAATAATATTTTAATCCTTTTGTCTCTCGATATCCAGATTGAATATAAGACATAGTCCTGTCATCCTTATAATATTCAATCATTAGTTTCCTGATTCTAAGTAGACTGAAAAATGATAACTCTTTATCAATTCATTTAGCATGGCCATGCATTTTCTCAAGTCTATCTTCTTTCAAGGGGCCCATAGATATCTTGCTCAAATAAATGAGGGACAAATTCCTTCTCAGTCACTCACATTTCTCACATAGTTACTTTCATATCCAATGACAATCTATTCCATTATCCTGTTAAAGATAATGTAAGACTGTATCAAAATATGAAATAGCTATGTAGAAATCCATGATGATTTCAAGGTCAAAGGATTATACTAATAGAACTGTAATGAGAATTACTTATGACAGTGATCTATGTAGTATTCTCATAGTGGGTCATCCAGTGCCTTATTTCTCAAATAGCACCTATGATTTGACTTAATATCTCATATACATGATTAGTAAAACATAATTATCAGTCAACATCATACTAGTCTCAATGTTCTATTAAGACTAGGGATAGATGGAATATAATTCTTTTATAAAACCTAAGGGTTCTACTATCAAGTCACATACTTGATGACCTTAGAAAGAATTAACCATTCAAGTATTTTAATTATTAATATAAAATGATAAAAACTGTCAATCAATAAATAACAAAATGATAAAGTCAAAACATGGTCAAACATGATTGACCTAGTGCATATCACTAACATAGCCTACAATCATTATATTGGGTATTTCCTTAAAGGGAAGTGACTAGGCTGTAATGCATGTGGGCTGAGTCGATAGGGTTTGGTAGTAACCGGCTTTGGTCCCCGTAGCAAATATACCTTTGATAAGTCTCCTCAATCACGAGTACAAGTGACCGAGATATTGGACTGTGAGAGATGCTACTCCGCATAAGACGTTCTGGTCATTGGAGTATAACGCTAGAACATGAGCTCGATTATGAGCATCGGGGCTGATAAACAGACTCCTAGAGAGTAAGATGAGAAGAGAAAGTTTAATGTAATACAGCAGGTGCATATATGCCTGGGAAATAGATATGATCAATGAGACGTAAGTCATGTGCTTGTGTTCATGGAAACTATTTATAAAAGACATTTTCAAAATGTTTTGGTTGTTAATGTTTAAAAACAATTTTTTAGTTGTCCCCAGTGGAGTCGCCACTATGAATGAAGCGGGTTTTGGGGGCATTCGCCAGGCTTATGGCTAACCTCGGATCTAGTTAGTTTTTAAATAAATGGAGTCGCCACCTAGCTCAGCTAAAAAAAGCCTTTTATACCGACTAGACAACGTCGGACGCTTATGAGTGAGATCATCACGCATCGGACCAAAAGACCGGGTTCGTGGACACCATTAAAACTCTTGTACTTGGCTTATTGATCAGATCGATTTAGAAGACATATCCAGAATATCTCATCTCAACATACAAAACAGTCCATAGGATAAAATGCTGGAAAGTAAACAAATTTGGAAAAGTAAAAGCTGGAAATAAGTATGCATGACGCACATATGACTCGATCTGAACTGGCGTATGAACAAGTAGCAATTACTGCTAAGCAAGCATCTAATCCCGAGGTTTCTATCATGTAACAGATAGTGGTTGATTTTATTCCATTTACATGCATAAAGCCTAAATCAGATGTATTTGTGAGATTAATTTTATATTTACCATCTTAAATGCCTATACAACCAATAATTACATTTCTATGGCATCCCTAAATTGTTTAGGTGATTTGTTAGATTTGAAGCTAAATTCACATGATTATCTAATTAAGTCCGCTAATATTAGTGGATCTAGACATGCATGGAAAGAAATAAACAATATTTACATACCCAATTGCAAGTGATATATATACAAGGCTAGAAATATTTTTAGACTTTAATTCTGGAATATATATAATAATTGTCTGTCATTTGTCTACCTGTATGTTTGGATTCAGGATCTAGACAGAACACAGAAGTTATTCCCCTGGCCAATACGAGTCTGATGGTTCAAACCGGGGTCTATTCCACATTCAAACAAACTAAGAATCTGATATATAAGTACTAGATCCGGAAGGCTTGGGCTTCAAAGCCCATGATGACATGCTACTCCATTGGATCTGACGTGGCAGGCAAGTGCTGACTATGATGGGTCCGAAAAAAATAGAAAATAAACCTACAATTTCAAGTCGATGGCCTCAAACAAGACCCAATTCTGAGCTCAAACGAGCCGAGAAACACAAAAAAAATTAGAATCAAATCAATTAGATTTGGAGGATTTTAGAGGCGACAAACAACGGCGCTAGAAGAACTGGCGCCAATGCCAGATGAATTGGCGATGATAGAACATCTTTGTGGCGGCGGCGCCACAATGATATGGCGGCGGTACCACGTGATCCTGGTTTGGGACAGTTTTCTCGAGGTTCGGTATTCGCCCGAAAAACATATGCACAAAACAACAAAACACGCGATTAAGATTATAAAATTCAGTATGTTCAAAGTATATGTGTAAAATCAACTAAAAGATCCTAAAACATGTTTCTGAAACAAAAATCATGGCAAATATGCCAGTTATGGAAGTTTATGACAAATACATGTGAAATCACTAATCATGCATCCTATCGATTTGAAATTGAAAAACATGTATATAAAAGACAATAAAAATGTGATAAACTGAAATTGGGTCCTTAAAAATATTGTTATAAGTCCATAGCTCGTTTTCTAGCAACCCGTATTTAGAATTAAGCTCTAGATCGAAGTGCAGTAGTGTGCCTGATTGATTGAAGCGTTCTAAGCTTGATTTCTTGTCTGGAAATGACTGATGTTTGGTGTTTTATGGCTAGTATAGATCGGCCTAAGGAGTGTATGAAATTAGGGTTATTCTTTTTTATATGTTGTGTATAATTATGTTCGTTTCCACCTCTAATTAGTTATAGCAGTGGTTTATATAGTTTTAGGGTTAGGTTTAGGGTATCCTAAAGTCTAAGTTAGGTTAGGATTTTGTTGTTAAGTATATGGGTTAGGTTAGATTTCTATCTAAGATAATAAATTACTCATTACGTCTCACAAAGATAGGTCAAGTTTGATTTACGCGGGAATTAATAAATAGGAATTAGATTAGTTATTTTTAAGGGTTAATTCCATAAAAATCACGAACTTTACACAAAATTTCATTTTAGTCATGACTTTTAAAAGTTGTCATATAAAACCATGACCTTTCATTTTTTTTTTTGAAATCTATCACCGATTATTTTCCGGTGTATTTTTACCTTTCATTTTTTTCAAATCAACCGGATTCCGGTTGCCACGTCAACAAAAATACACTGAAAATTAATTTGGTGATAGATTTGAAAAAAAATGAAAGTTCATGATTTTATATGGCAACTTTTAAAAATCGTGATTAAAATAAAATTTCGTGTAAAGGTCGTAATTTTTATGGAATTAACCCTATTTTTAATAAACTTCCTATTATACGCATGATTTAATTATCTAAATATTTTTAATTATACACATTGAAAACATCAATTGTTTGTTAAGATTATAAATAAATTTTAAAAACCTAAATTTGTTCTTAATATTTGCATTGTGCCAAGTGATAATTAATTTGATTAGGAGAATATAATATAAATGGTTGTAATTAATGAAGGATAAAGTTGGTATTTCAACTTAATTAATCATATTAAAATGGAAACTTGACCTATATTTTGAATGCACATCCAAAATAAAAACTTGGCTTATCTTTATGGGACGAAGGGAGTAATTAATTTCATATGTATCAGTATACTCAATGAAATTAAAAAGCGGAAAAAGGTTGTTTTGTCCCTAAAAGTATCAAAAAGGGCTTCTAGGGTCTCTAAGGTTTGAGTGTGGTCAATTTTATTAGCCAAATCTGTAAATTGGCCTATAAATTTCTAGAGAATTGCAATGAGTACGCTTCAATCTCTCAAATTTGTCGCTACGCACTAATCTAGCCCGCTTGAATTTAAACATGCGGATCGCTAACTCGTCATTCAGACGAGTTTCTGTAGAAATCATCAACGGACGCTTCAATTCTTTATTACTTTTTACCTATCGGAAAAATAGATCTCTACAATATCTAAATAATCACACTTATGGATATATAAAATTATTTTACCTTAATAGACCACCAATTAATGTAACCTTTAATTCATTGGAGTTTTTATGTGGATTACAACGCATGCTATTATCAATGAAAAATCCAAAATTTTACATGTTGAACTATCGAGCTTTTTAAAAAATTTGTTTATATATTTTTGGTAAAATAATTTTTTTAAATCTATAATTTTAAGTGTTTTGTCAATAACCTAAAAATTAATTTGAACATTCTGATCCGTCAATTTATAAATTTGGAGAAATAAATCAAATTCTTAATTTAAGTTTATTTCCGAACACATAATTCTCATTTTATACTCACATCCTTTAAACTGAAATATAAAATTAATTGTGTTAAATAATCATTGAACAATGAATCAAAATCTTGTTATAAAAATAGATTCTGAAAATATATAGGTATAAATATTGTTTGGATATGATTGTCTCAATTCCTAAAATTGAAGGACCATGATGTCTAAATTAATTTTTTAAGGATAAGTTTGGTAAAATAGTCAAAGTTGTAGATATAAAAAAATTATTTTGCCTATATTACTTTATCCACATGTATGACATTTTGGTCACACTTTGATATCTCAACATAAACTGTTCTAAATTTTTATTTTTGATCACATTATGATATATCTACATAAATGGTGGACATTTTGATCACATTTTAATATCTCAACATAAAATATATATCACTAATAACAGTAATAACATGAACTACACAAACCCACCGTTTATTTTACGATATCTTTATTGCATATATATAAAGGCCCTTGCAAACATATATTTATTGTTTATACACCATAATACTGAAGCTGATGAGAATGTTGATTCATTATTCGAGTATATATAGATCGATCTAGTTCGTTGAATACGTTTCTTCCTTGAAATTAACGGGCGCCACCAAATACACTCTGAAGTTGTTCAATTACACTCCTGTCTAACTGGAATGCTTTAGCAAGAACATCAGGATCTATAGGTCCACCAGTAGGTCCAAAGAGTGCATCAGCAATAAATATAATACCAGGATTCTGGCTATTCAAAGCGGTAATAGCGACTGCATTAGTATTTGCAATATTTAATTGAAAGTGAATCAAACTTTTCGGAAACACGAAAACATCACCACGGTGTAGTACTTTCCAGAACAACTGACTAGGAGTTGTCGTCACGAACCCAACATAAAGGATTCCTTTGATGACGACAGTTATCTCTGTTGCTCGTGGGTGAATGTGTGGAGGGTTTACGCCACCGTTTGGTGCATAATCAACACGAGTTAGAGTGATACCGAGCGTGTTGAGTCCCGGTATTTGATCAACATTTAGGACTGTAGCATTCACTCCGTTTCGATTATCTGTATTTCTTGGAATGTGGAGTCCAGAAAAGAAAAAGTCGTCGGCTACTGTAATATTAGGGCTTTTACAGAACCTTCCATTCACAAATACTGCAATCAGAACAAATATTAGTTTGCATATTGTGGAATATTGAAACAATGGTTTAATAGTCTAATTGGTCAAAATCTTTATCCTCTATCATAATTTGGTAGAATATATTCAATTTAACTTATATTAAAATTTAACTTTTATAACAACTAATGGTACGTCGCCATTTTTTTAACATATGACCGAATAAAATATATTTTTAGAATATAATGCTCGTTAATTGGTTGCTATACAGGTCACCATATGTTTTAGAGCTTTACATAGCATTATATTTTTAGAATATAATGCCACCGATTGACATATAGACTACTTGTAATCTAATTCTTTTCCTTGAAATATAAAAAATTATGTTTTAATACTAATCGAAATATTCATATTTTATTGAAACACATGATAAATATTTGATATAATTCATACTTTTAATTTCAAAACTATCTTTTAAAAAAATTAAGGCTCCAATAAAAGTTTTGCTCGTAACATGGGAATTCTGAAACGTTTATGAAATGGGAATATACTATAGTTAACAAGTTTGAACCTTCAGAAAAGAAAAAACAAGAAATACTTATCGGAATATGATTAATAAGTATAGAAAGAAATGAAAGAATTAGAGCAGAAAATACAAAGTAAAGCTTATAATAATTGTTAATTAGATAATATATACCTCCATTTAAGGGATCATCTATTGCCACACAGATATCCTGAAGAGGGTCAGGGTCATAGGCAGAGGCAAAAGAGCAAGCTAAGGAAAAGATGAGTAAAGCTACAACAAAACCTTTCATTATTCAGTGATTAACAATCTGTAACTAAACTAAAATGTTAAGACAGATTTAAATTATATATCATTTGCTTATGTGACAATTTGGTACCTTATTTTCACTTTGTAATTTTTCAATACCATTTGTTTTATTTTATGTTAGACAGCGGCATAAAATTCAGATCAATTACACCTGAGGTGGCAATAGGGATGAGAATATTCTCCACATACTTATCCACCTCAATTGCTACATGAGATTCGGAAAAGTCTAGATGGTACCAAAGCTTTCTCTTATACATCAATTCGGTACCCGATCGTGTTCTTTTATACTAGTTTGGTACTTTATTTTTAATTTACGAATCTGATATTGCAATTGAATTGATAAATATATGAAGAATATTCTCACTCCGATTGTCACGTGATAAGTCATACAGCCGAACTTTATAAGGTATTATTGCCTGAAATAAAAATAAAGTAAACAATATTAAAACAAATATAAATTAGGTACCAAAATAATACATGAGAGAAAGATTTTGTATCACTGAGGCAATTAACCCTTATATAAAATTGTCAAAGAATTATATGTTAATTTAACCTATAATTTCAAGTCACCAGGGGTTAGAAATCTTATAAATCTTATAAATCTAATGGATATATATATATATATATATATATGAGGCAGGCAGTCTTCAAATAGCTTATTTTACACATATGTTGTCCATATACTAACATATATTTGAACCTGCCAAAAATTTCACTTAAAATTGCATAGATTCTTCTATTTCTTTAAAAGTTTGTATCCAGAAATAGCAACACAATTTACCAAATTTGTGGGATTAAATTCTACTTCTCAACAAACAACTAAATATACGTATATGTGATAAGTCAAGCATGTAGTAGGAAGGGTAGGTTTCTAGTTATTAAGTAATTCTAAATAGTACCCTGTTGACCTTACATTGAATCCATGCAATTTAGTCATAAGCAACCAATAAGCGAAGAAAAACACTTTATAATCCAATTTATACCGCCTCCCATTTCTTTTCTTATATGTCCAATTCTCATTTATTTAATTGATTTTTAAAATTATATAGCTCCAAAAAAAACAATTAATTAATTCCTCCACTCACTTTTTGTTGATAACATTTAATGAGAGAAATAACAAATAACTATTAATTGGAAATGAAGATGGAGGCTAATATTAAAGAAGAAAGCCTTAAACCTTAAAATAATAGAAGAAATTTTTATATAGACTAAACTAAATATAAAAGAAAATAATATACTACCCTTATAATAGCATAATGTAAATATTTTAACATTTTCCCACAAACTCATGATTCTACAGCTATAAGCATCGAGAGTTGTCAGTCAAAAAACGAAAGCGCGAAGGGGTAATGATTCGGTAAACAAATCTACAAGCTGTAAGAAAGAAGAAACAACGGGCTACGTCAATGTGTCATTCTGAAGATGATGGCGAGTAAGATGACAATTAATCTCAATATGCTTGGTTCTTTCATAAAAAAAACCGAGTTACGAGAAATCTGAATAGCACTTTTATTATCACAGTGTAAAGGAGTTGGTCGCCGCAAAGTAAGCAACCATTGTAACCAAACTATTTCACAAGTAGTAGAAGTCATAGCACGATATTCGGTCATAGTTGAAGACCGAGATATAACATCCTAGTTCTTAATTTTCCAAGAGATAAAAGAATCGGCTAGAAAAATACAGAAGCCAGTAGTGGATTTGTGGTCAGTAGGTGTCATGATCCAAATTATTGAGCCGAAACCGGCGCTAGGAAATGAGAATGATAGTTATGAAACCCGTAGCAAGCTAAAATCAATAAAACTTTTTCGCAGTTCAATCAATTAACAATCATATACTCACCCTATCAACGGAAGCATTTAACAAATACACATTTATATACACTAGTGTAAATAAAACAAGTTACTTCGGGTTTACTATTTACGTATCTCATACGTACTAACCCGGCATACATACTACTAGTGTTTGGGGTCATTTGATAAGCTTATATTTGACATATTTTATATATCATTTATTTGCTATTTTTTAGTGCTTTGTTATGTAAAATAAAAGCTTATATAGTTAGTTTCTCTTGTTTTGTAGTTTTTACGAAAAATATAAATATTATCATTTCTGGAGTATTTATGATTGAAACATAGTCAAATGCAAAAATAGGAAAAGCCAGAAGGATTCAGAAAGCCAACCAAGTTCCAAGACCAACCAGTTCCAATCAAATCGAACCGGTCAAGAATAGAATGGCAGAAGCTCAACCGGCCTCCAGTCGACCACGACATCAAGCCGGCCCAGGGCCGGCTGAGGCCTGGAAATGCACAAAAGTTGTGCGCATGGGAGAAAAAGCTAGGACATCTTAAGGGCTCTCATTAGAATTTCCATAATCAACATAAATTGGATTCACACTCAAGAGAGTGATCTTCCTTGACTTGCACCCAAAGAAATGAGTTTTGACAATAAGTTAAAAGCTCATTAGATATGAAACTTTTGGAAACAAGATAAGTCAAGATTGATTCACTCAAGACGGTTATGGAAGGTCTTGATCATCACTCCACTCTCTATGGAAGGAAGATATGCTCAACTTGATCATCACTCAAGTTCCATATGGAAGGAGGATACTTTTGACTTGAGCACCACTCCTATTGGCTCTATAAATAGACCCCATTTATGTAGAGAAAAATACTATTGAGAGTCACTTAGACTTAGACATAAAGTTAGCTAGAGAGAAAGACTCTTGTGTCACATAGGATAAATTACATTCACCATTTTTATCTTGTGTTTCTTATGTACTCAAGGTGTAACAAATCCATTGTCATTGTCAATATGACAATGGATAACTAAACCTTTTGTTTAAGGGTTGATATGAACGTTTAAATATATGATTGATTGACTTTGAATTTATTGGTGATTTATTATCATGTTTTGATTATTAAACCTAATGTTTGGATTTATTTGAAAGATTGATTCATGATGCATGTTTAATTAACTAACTGAGAGATTGTTAATTAAATAGACCTATGTAATCAAAAACTTAAAGGATAACGCCGTGAGAGCGGGTTGGGATTTAGGTAATCTTTGAGTTTGCTTCATAATTATTATTTAGGTGGTTAATTCAGTTTATAATATCGTGAGAGCGAGTTATTTATCAATTAATTAATTGAATTGTGATTTTATCGGTCTTTGAGGCTTGAGAGAGCGGGATTCGATGATTTACAATAGCTCGATTCAAGATAAAATCATCAAGATATTCATTGTTCATGATTTTATATTATATTCGGAATTATTAATCCTGGAGTATTTTAATCTTATTATTTCTATATACTACCTTTTAAATCAATTGAATTTATTGATTTCAATTACTTGAAGTTTATTTGTTAATTGTTCTCTTTTAATTGTTTAATTTAGTCACAAATTCTCAAACTATTAGTCATTAATACCATTGTCTCTATGGGATCGATATCCGTACTTTTGGATTATATTACTTGCGCGATATCGTCACTTGTGGTTTTTGCTCAACATCATATCACGGGAATCTACCGCCGTGGACAAAATACAATATCATAGCCAAATATACATATACTATAAAGACAGACTATAAACAAATAAACATATGTAGTTGTGCTAATCTACGACTCTGGTCAGACATACGCTACTGCAGCAACTACGGAAGTCGGGACTGTACATGCAAAATTTGACTTCCGGTCAAAAGATGGACCTATATCAAAGTCCTCAGTTTAGGCACCCGAAAAACATTTAAATCAACAGAAGTCAGCTATAAGCTGAGTGCGTTACGTAACATATTATCAAAATAAGCATCGCATTTGAAAACATTTTTCATATATACAATCACATTGATATAATCAATTCACGTATACAGACAACTTGATCTGATATTAATCTTAATCATGGACAATTTTTATTCCTATACTTAGCGAAAGTACTGCTTTCTCACGTCTTTTTAGGTAAGGTCCCGAGATAGTTCGACAGAGTTCAACCTATACCCAGTGATACAGTCCCGAGATAGTTCCACCGAGTTCAACTCGTATCACACTCAAATCGAATCGATACAAGGTGAGTCCCGGGATAGTTCCACCGAGTTCAACTTGTAACACACTCAAATCGAATCGATACAAGGTGAGTCCCGAGATAGTTCTACCGAGTTCATGTAATACCCCAAAGATTTGACATCGTCAATTGGACCACGTGTCAAGTTTTGAATCGCCGGAGTGGCAGTAAGGGAGAAATTATTGAAGTAATTAAAATAAATAAGACCCGAGAAGGTCGATTAAAAAATTTCAATATGGAAATCTTGGAAATTTATATCGAATAAAAGAGGTTTAAAGAAAAAGCCAAAAATTAAGTGTAAAGTCCGGTATTATTAATTATTGGAAATAATTAATAATATAATTGAGATAAATTAATAAAAGAATATCGTTGAGAAATAGTAAATTAGAAAGTCGTATTATTTATTTGGTTATAAATCATATCTACGTAGTAGAGTTA
This sequence comes from Mercurialis annua, assembly GCF_937616625.2. Classification (NCBI taxonomy): domain Eukaryota; kingdom Viridiplantae; phylum Streptophyta; class Magnoliopsida; order Malpighiales; family Euphorbiaceae; genus Mercurialis; species Mercurialis annua. The sequence goes on along the minus strand of NC_065570.1, from coordinate 45,615,512 downwards.
AAGCGAGAAATTTATCGATTAGTTAAATTAGAAAGTTTCAAAGAGAAAGAGTTAAAACAAAAGAAAGGAGGGATCAAAGTAACAAATTAGTCATCCTATATATAAACAACATATATGAATTATTTGGATGAATAAGGAAACATCCAGAAAGAAGGAAAAAACGTATCAGGTAGGGAAATCGGCGATCAAGCTTGCGATCGATACGGTTTCTCCGTTTCTCGACGGAATTGAGTGATTCTCGCGCCGTTGGATCAAGAATTTAATTCTCTATCGATTATAAGCTTCATATCAAGATAAGAGTTGGATTTATGATGGTGGAATTGAGTATCTATGGGCTGTTTTAATAAAAATATTACGTTTGAATCGTATGTGTCGGAATTGAGTCGTTTTTGGTTGATTTCGAAGTGAAAAATGGTGAATTAAATGTTTAAATGAATTGGGTACATGTCGGAATGAGTGATAGGTGTGTTTTGGTGTCATAAAAGGCCCTCCTACCTACTGGAATCGCGCCCCAACGAAGAAGGCGCGATGTGCCGAGCCTCAGCACGTCGTACATGCCAAAAATGGTCTATGAATGACGCGCCCCCTTGATTTTTAGGGGGAACGACGTGCATAGGGGGGGGCACAACGTGCCCCTCCCAAAACAGCTCGGGCACGACGTGCCCTGGCCCAACGGTGACTTCCGAGAGTTCCGGTGAATGAAAAATGGTTCCCGTGAGCCTGAAATGAGTATGATACGTTGATGGAACGTATTCGAATTGAATAAAAAGGTATGGAAGTGGTCACGAGTGTCCGTTTAAGTAAACAACAAAGTAATCGGGTTTTAGCGATTGAATAAAAGAGTCACATTTTGGAAGGTAAATGAAAAAGTAAGTGATAACAACACAGATAGACAACCTCTAAAACACGACATAAACCGGGTAAAATACACCATAAAAACAACCAACCGAGCAAGACACAGACAAATACCATCTCAGTCACACCGAACAGAACATAAGGAAACATCATAATCCCAGAAACAATCTCGGTCACACCGAACAGAACATAAGGAAACATCATAATCCCAGAAACAACCCCGGTCGCATCGAATAGAGCATGATGAAATACTATAAGCCAAGAAACCATCTCGGTCGCACCGAGCAGCACACAGAAACACCATCTCGGTTTTACCCGAGTTGGCCTTTCATCGTATAGCGACAACACTGTCAGAACGTACCCTGACATCCCAGACAATATCTGCATAGACAAAGAGAATGAAATCAGGTCTGTCGGCCCAGACAAAGAGGAACAACACACATAGTATAAAAAGCTAAGAAAAAGTAGGTAAGAAGGTTAATTCTCTTTTTCTCTCAACTCTTAACTACCTTTCACTTCTTATTCTTTCTCTCACTAAATAGTTACTGATTAGACCGTCGGAGTGGTCCGCCGGAATCCCATTCCGGCGCCCTTCTAACGGTTGTGCTGTGCCTTTCAGGTATAGCTGCGGAGCAGTCGTCGGATCAGAACGTCGCCGCCGTTTCACAAGTTATCATTTGGCGCCGTCTGTGGGAAAGAAAGTTAGAAAGTTTCCCCCTTTCTATTCTACCAGGAAAAAATAGGATGAGCAGAGCAGAGGGAGATGATCCCGGCACTGGAGATAATAGCACACTCAGCAATAGAATGGGAGAGGGGCTCAACGCGCCGCCACGAAGAGCCACGGGGGAAAGTTCCTTCTGCCCGGCCACAACGTCAGGGGGGGGGGGGTATTCATCCCGGGACTACATCGGGAGTTACCACCCAATACCCGTGGGGAATGCCACTACCGGGAAACGTTCCTCCCACATCATATTTCACCCCCACGCAGCAAACCACTCAAAATTTTTCACTAAGGCCAGGCATGATCCCCATCAAACTTTCGTTCACTCCGAGCACCACCCCGACTCCCAGACCTACGACAGAAATTCAGAACCCCACGCCAGTGCAAATCCAAGAATACATCGAATTTCACACTCGGTAACTGGCTCTCCTCCATCAAGTACAACAAGCCCATGCTAAGCCAGCGACCATAGCAACATCCTAAGGCAACATTACCACCCCACCATACGTACCGACCGCACCACCCCATCCACAAGAATTTTACCAAGGCCAGACAACACCCGAGGAAACTAACCACGAGAAGAATCCACGTGAACAAAACCCAAAGGAAGGACAAGGAATACTAGCCGGACACAGAGCCCCAGAAGGACCAAAGAAAACGCCCAAACGAGTCGAAATCGAGGAAAGCGTGCACAGCTCGGGAGCCGAGTCACCAAAGAAAAAGAATCTGGAGCAAGAAATTACTGAAAGGGTTAGAACCGAAATGGAAAAATTCAGGAGAAAAGAGCCGAGAAACACAAGTTTCTTAAACATCGGAAACCCACTGTCTACCGAGATACGGGAGGAACCTTTCCCGTTAAACTACAAAACACCGCAGTTAGACGACTACAATGGAACAGGGGATCCTGTCACACACTTGAGCTGTTTCCAAGTAGTCATGATGGTACAAAGTTTGTCTGAAGCCGCCGTCTGCAAGCTTTTTCCAACAACCCTAAAGGGACCGGCGGAAATCTGGTATCAAAGTCTGAAAGAAGGCTCTATTCATAGTTTTGACGAGTTAGCAAAAGCTTTCCGAACTCATTTTGCACCGAGCATACAGCGAAAGAAAAAGTCCGGCGACCTAAAACTCTGCTACCAGAAACCGGGAGAAAGTCTACAGAGCTACATTGCCAGATTCAATGCCGAGGCTGTCGAAGTGGGAAACCTGAACGACGATACCGTGATAGATGCAATGAAGGACAACACGACAATGATGGCCTTCAGGGACAACCTGATAACGAATCCGGTGCAAACTTACTCCCAGCTCATGGACCGAGCATGGAATTACATAAATCTGGACGAGGAGCAACGACGAAAAGCCGCACAAACCACAACACAGTTCCAAACACCAAGGCCTATTTTTAATCAGCCGGCTAGGCCAAGAAACCAACAACAAGTCGGTCCACAACGAGTAGAGCCACACCGACCAGTGAAAGTAGAAGACCAAGCCTTCATTCCACTTAATACACCAAGATCACATATCCTAATGTGGATACAGAATAACAATGAGCCAGTGAGATACCCACCCAAGCTTCAGCATGAGGGAGACAGGAAAAAATACTGCCAATTTCACGATGGCCATGGCCACGTCACGGATGAATGTGGAAGTCTAAAAAAAGAAATCGACCGATTGGTGCAAGTCGGTCGTTTAAAAGACTTTGTCGCACAAAACAAAAATTATAGCTCGGGGGGAAGCTACCGGGGCGAGCATAATGGAAAAAGAGAGGAGGCACCACCCTCCAAAAGACAAAATGTATCGGGGGTAATAAACACTATAGCAGGCGGTATGGCCGACCCTGAATACAAACGAGGAAGACGCAAAAGGCAGAAAATAGTGATGAACATATCAGTAGCTAAACCTCTACCCGAAGTAAGTTTCAGCACAACTGATGGCGAAGGAATAGATTTTCCACACCAAGACCCTTTGGTAATCTCGGGTCTAATCGAAAACTTTTGGGTAATGAGGCAACTGATCGATGAAGGGAGCTCGGTTAACCTCATCACGAAGCAGGCATACCTCGGTATAGGATGCTCCGTCCTAAATCTCAAACCGGTCAAAACCCCACTAGTCGGACTGGGAGGAACACCAGTACAGGCAGAAGGAGTTGCGGAACTGACGGTGGAAGTGGGAAAAGAAAATGGCTCACCAGGAGGAGGCCTGGTCGGTATCACAAAGAAGTTCAAAACACTATTCATGGTCGTAGAAATGCCACTTGCTTACAACGTCATACTCAGCAGACCAATGTTATACAACACCGGGGTGATCACATGCATCAAATACTTGTGTATGAAAATACCAACCGAAGAAGGAGTGGTGACAGTTAAAGGAAGGCAAGACATAGCCAAACAATGCTACTTGGTATCAACGAAAGGAGTATCAGAAACCTTGGCCATAGAAACAATGGAGATACCAGACTCGGATGAAGGCAAGCTCGAACCACACGGAAAGTTAGAAAAAGTAAATCTGACAGGAATAACGCCAAGATCGGTCTAGATAGGAGCAGCGCTGCCCAAACTAATAAAACAAGAGATAACCGACATGGTGATCAGGAACGAAGTCGAATTCGTCAACACCCCGGGCGAGATAGAAGGAGTTGATCCGACAGTAATATCACATAAGTTAAATGTCGATCCAAAACATAAGCCGGTCAAACAAAAGAAAAGAGCTTTCGCAGTAGACAGACAAATCGCCATCAGAGCCGAAGTAGACAAATTATTAGCAGCAGGTTTTATCAGAAGAGTGTATTACCCGGAGTGGCTATCAAACGTGGTGCTCATAAAAAAGCCAAATGGAAAATGGAGATTATGCATAGATTTCACAGATCTAAACCGAGCATGCCCCAAGGACAGCTACCCCCTGCCAAACATTGACCAACTGGTCGACTCAACCAGCGGCTATGAAGTCTACTCGTTCATCGATGCAGCCCAGGGATATCACCAGATTCCAATGCACAAAGAGGATGAAGAAAAAACAAGCTTTGTAACCGACAGCGGTACATCTAATATTGGCGTTTATGGATTAAACGTTCTGATATTATGATGTAATAGTGGATTCGATGAACTACAAGATTTACGAGTTCAAGTGTTTGGGGGAAATCAATCGACGTGGCTGTTTATAGCTGTTGTGGATAGCGGTCACTGTGAGTGGCACTTTACTTTTGTGTATTGTTATTTAAAATTATTATTTAATATATTATGAATAAACATATCGCATAAAACATGAGTCGATACATCACTTATCGAATTGCTTTTATCGATTATCGTTTATCGTTATTATCGACTATTATATTGTTTATCGAATTATTATAGTTTTGAAATCAGTGTGTGATCCGAGGAAACATGCTACATATTGGGCGTCAATAGGACTGTGTGACCACCAGTGAGTATGTCAGTCTAGCGTGTATAGATTGTTATCGTGTTATGGATATTATATCGAATATCGAATATCGAACATTGTTTATCGTATCGTATCGTATCAAAGTTGGAATATATATCGAATTGGATACGAGGTTTAACTCGGTTGAACTATTTCGGGACCCGTATCCAGTGGGTTTAACTCGGTTGAACTATCTCGGGACCCTACCAAACGGATCGATCAAATTGATTGTTATCGTTATGAATCTTATATAAGTTATAGATCATATTGAGTATCGTGATTAGGGCTTCAATCCGATCTAATACTGGATTATATAATGTTACAGTATGTTATATTCAATATCGATTATTGATTTACATTTATATGTTTTATCGTATGCGATGTTATATTTTAACAATATTATTAGTACTGTGCCTACTCACTCGGTATGTTTCCAAAATACTAACCCACTCACTGTTGATGCTTTTCAGGTGATCGAAGTCAGATCAGACGAACCATCTCCTTTGTGCCAGAAGTCTTTTGGCTTGCATAAAGCACGCTTTCCTATAGAGCTGCAGTAGTCCGTAGATGTCAGTATACGATTAGAGTTTTGATTTCAAATGGTATTTTAGATTGTAAACTCTGATGCGGTTATAAATGATATTTGCTCATAAAGATATGTTTTTATCCGTTTGATTTGTACACCAATTGCCATGAAAGGAATTTGTCGTGATCATGACTAGAAATAGGGCGGTGCTGGATATGAGATATTGCTTTGTAAGACTCAGGTTTCTACGAATCGTTTTGTATCGGTTTTCAGAAAAGGAACGCAAGATTTTGATAATTATAATTACAATATTTAAAGAAGTTTTCTGAAAACTTTTTATACGTAGTAATATGTTTTAAAGTGTGAAAAATATGTAATGATTCTAGGCTTGCTACGGAATTTGGAGCTACCACTCCCATTCCCTAGCACCGATTGCGGCTCAATAATTTGAGTCGTGACAGTTCAACTCCAAGACACAGGTCCTGAGATAATTCTACCGAGTTCAACCTTGTGACTAACGCGATATAAGTTAGTCTATTTCGATATATTTATATCGTCTAGATCGACTCGACTTTGTGATCACATACTAATTAGGATCGTACACAATTCACGTTTTGCAAATAGTTGTCAAACAAGCAAAATATACAATCCAAACAATTCAATTATAGATTAACCAACACAATAAATTCCATATAATCAATCAATTTATCAAATTCATATAACAATTCTAATCAATACAATCATTTCGATACAAATAATTTATGCGACTCATTTCTCTCTATTCATACAACATATCCTAAATATTATCTTAGTACGATAATATGAGTAAGTAAAATATACTCACGCCTCGCTATCCAAATTTTCAGAATCTTGAAGCCTTGGCCGAATCCTCTAAGCCACAATCGTCAAATCCGTAGCTCGTCGATGTCTCCGCCACAATTACAATTCAAATATGTCTAGATCTAATAAACGTATAATCAATATTTTGAATCCTAAGTTATTAGTTTAGGTCAACTCATTATCTTTGACTTGTTTCCTTTAACATCATTTAAAGTCCTTTAAGTTGATAATTTTAATATCAACATTAAATTTTTAAGCTTTGACAATTTTATTTAAAAGAGAGAATGTATTTAATCATATTAAATACTCATAACTCAAGTCTTAATCCAGCTTTTATCATATTTCAATGGTTATATTAACCAAAGATTAACTTAAATATTCAAAGTTGGCTTTATCGCATTTTACGTCAGTTTTCTGGTTTATGTTTTTAACTTAAAACACTTAATCCCAAACTCATTCTCTTAGCGTTTTAAATACTTAGAAACAGCCCACACACTTCATATAAAACCGTTTTCAAATCAATAATGCCTTATCTCCAAGTTAGATTTCGAAATCCCTTTCACATTACGATCAATTTCTAGCTCTGTTGCTTAACATTTTACACAAAATCAATCGCGTTAGCACCCCAGGAAAGGGATAGCTCGGTCTCTTTCCTTTATTTCTGCCCTCCACCGTTTTGGCAAGGTGAGGGGCCATTTCAGCTATCGTGCAACGCACCATAGCTACTGCAACGCAGCTCCACCGTGCTTCGACATGGTGGTGCAGCAAGTCCGGCGTTAAACGCCTCCGTCCAGCCACTCATCTCTTCAAGTTCTATAGCGTACACACCAAACCCTCACATATAAAAATTTCCAGCCATAGCACAACCTTCATAGCTCACAAACAATTAACCATTTATCTTAGCTTAACCAACTAATTACACATTAAAACCATAATTTTACCATTAAAATCATCACCATCTCTAACTTCAATCAAAACTGAATTAAGGTTCAGCCTATCTGAGATATGATGATTTTTACCCTAATTAACAGAGCTATATATGTAGAGCTCGTTCCCCTTTTTATGTGGCCGCAAGAATCGCCTCAATCTTTTAGGTTCAAACGAAGGAGTTGTGTTGATTTGAAATTTTGGCATGAATTCTCCAAAATAAAGAAGATGAAGTTTTAGCTGAGAATATGAGTTGCTGATCTGAAAATAAAATGGATTTGATTTAATCCCTTGAATTGTCACTTTTAACCATTTTAACTTCTAACTTTTCTTTTGCCCAATTTCATCCATCGAACGCTAAATCTTTTAGGTTCCATAAGTTCCATATTATTTATTTTAAAATAAATAATATCAATCCAAAATATCTTATTATCCCACTTTCCAGTAATTTATTTTGACAATTCTGGCTAAAAACGCTCAATTTACAATTTGAGCTAAAATGCACTTTTTCTCACTTTTTCGTCCACATTTCGTTTTAATAATTATCGATAACCAATTTATTGATATTATTTTTATAAATAATAATTCATGTCGATAATCTATTTAATTTATATTTTATGGGAATTAAAAACTTATTTTCAATTTTGGGCTAAAATGTATTTTTAGCCACTTTCTCATATTAATCTTTTTAACCCAATTCCATTTCTTTTATGGGATATTGATATTAGAATTTTCTTATTAAAATTTTAATGTCGGCCTGCTCGAGTCCTCTTTTACTTAATTATTCCACTTAATTCCTTATTTTTCTTATTCTAATAATTTAAAATGAGACACACCGCTTATTTTTAAACTACTCAAATTTCACAAGGCTTCCAGTTCTTTATTCGGAAATCGTATCTAAATAAGGTAACTGTAGAGCTGCAGAGTAGTTCAGTTTATCCCACAGTAGTTAATTGTTTAAACGCTTTGCTCTAATATGAAAATACTGTTAGTATCTGTGTTTTGAAAATGCTACATATTTGTACAAAAAGGGCTTTCGTCAGCTATTTAATAAGAAACTGGATTTGTGTTTAAAGATATATGTTTGTACAAATATTTAAAACCGGGCACCTAATATATGAATTGGTTGACACTGCTGGCCTTGTATTCTGACAGGGTTATCATATGGTATATGATACGTACGCGTACTACCCTGAGTCAAGAGATACAATCACAGGGTTTTGATTAAATGTTATTTAAAGGTTTTCTAATACATGCAAGAAGAGATTGAGACCTTTAATGTTTCAAAACGCAAAAAGTTTTTATTGTTTTTCCTAGGCTTGCTACGGGTTTCGGATCAACCATTCAATTTCCCTAGCGTCGGTCTCGACTCGCGGTTTGTGTGGAAATTGGTTCGTGATAAAGTTAGTATTCGAGCAATGTTGTAGGACTAGATTGTCTACAATAACGTTGCAGATACTAGAGGATAAAGTCTAAGGAACTACTGCAGCTATAGGATTCAAGTATTGTCTTTGATACGTTATCGTTTTGGTCTAAAACTTTTTCAGCTTTTCCCTTTATGATGTGAGTCCATGTTATGTTTGAACGCATTATATGCTATGATGAGCATGTTCATATGAGATGTTGCCATTGAAGTGGCTATGTGTATATGTTGAACTCTGGTTTGTCATGTATTTGTTTTTGATAGTAGCTTGGTTTGGTTAGGATGGCTTACCAAAAGAAAATAAGAGCACGTATTGCTATGGCACAACATGATGAAGAGGGACAAGATGAATCATTTGTTCGTGAAGGAAATAATGTACAGGCTGACGCGGCAGGTCGAGGCCGTGGATGAGGCCGAGGTAGAGCAAGAGGTCAGGCAATGGGGGAAAAGGAACCTATTCAGGCACCGGGAATGCCTCAACAACCTAATGCCCTAGGCTTTGAATTTAATCAGTTCTTAACCGGAGTTGCTGCTATGCACTCCAATTAGGTGGAGAACCAGGCTATGCATAGAGAGCAACTATTGCAACAACAACAGCGTGTTGGTGAAAATGTTGATCGAGATAGTGTCCTGGCTTATATGAGACTTAGGCCAACGAGCTTGATGGTTTTGGTGATGCGTTAGATTTCCTTGAGGAAATCAAGCGTAATGGTAATTGTCTGCAAGCTGATGAGAGATAGTCAATATTGTTAGTCGAGATGTCAATGAAAGGACCAATGAAACATTGGCTTCGACGTATAGTTCAACCTACGATGGATCAGATAACCTAGGTAGAGTTTGTCAATCGGTATAGAGAGTTCTCCGTCATTCTCTGTGACCGAGAGCTATCCAGATAGGTTGTTGAACTTGATGAAAGGTGATAAATCAGTGCAATAGTGTGTGACAAAGTTCAGTAGATTGGGTAGATTTGCACCTGATTTTATTTTTGATCCAGTAAGGGTGAATGCGAGGTTGGTGAAGAGTTTAGGACCCGAGTTTGTCAGTCTTGTCTCTGATGTGAACAGAGAATTGATACAACTGATTAACAGTGCACGTCAAATAGAGACTTCATTAATTCAGTTTGGTAGGATTGTTTGTAACAGCTCGTAATTTTAAGTAAATAGAATATGCCACGAGGTTTGACTAATCAAAATATTAAAAATAATATTTTGAGGGTTCGAATATTAAAAAAATAAATATTCGAAAAGACTAAGTTTAATAGTCAAAAGATAATAGTCAAGTTTGACTATCTAAAGATATTAAATTTAAATCACATGAAGTGATTTAATGAACCGGGAGTACGTAAATTAAATTTAATCGTAAATTAAATTTTTGAGTTTCTTAAAGGTTCATTCTAATTATTGAAGTTTAAAATTAAAATTTTAATAAATGAGATTTATCGGGACTAAAGAAAAACTTATAAATTAAAATAAAATAATTTATAAGTCCCGAGCGAATAATTTTGATGTTAATATCCGCGAAGTAAATTTAAGGAGCTATCGTCAAATTTTCATAAAATTTGGACATAATTTTTATATTCAGCGAGACTGATATAGACCTAATAAATCTCCCGAGATTTATTGAAAATAAAATATAAGTCTTATGAGAATAAAAATTTTATTTTTATTCGTTTTATATGTTTTTCGAATTTTTGGGTTAGATTTCATAAAATTTGGACATAGATTCTTTATCAGTTGGGACTGAGCGGGACCTCAGTTATTGTTAAAGATTTATTAAAAATAAAATAAAAGTCAGATGCGAAGAAAAATTATGTTTTTATTCGTTTTATATTTTATTGGATATTTGGGTAAACTTTCGCGAAATCATGAATTACTTCTATTTTTCCTATGGACGACTAATTAAGAAATTGGATCAAAGTGCACAATTAACCTAATATTAAAGCGTACTTTAACCATTAAGTATATAAGTTGGGCTCTTGAATATGGAATGAACAACAAGTTCATTTCTTCTTCGTCATTTGCTTTTTTTTTGCTGCGAACCTTTACAAAATCTTAGGGTTTAATTATTTCGGCCGATTTCTTGATTCTAACTTAAATTTCTTTTATAATCTGATAATTTACGAGGTGATAATCGTTATTTTGAATTCGGTTATATATTAAACGGTTTATAATCGAATATATAACGTTAACCATATCGAATCGATCGTATTCGTATCGGTTTAAAGTATAATTGTGGAATTGGATTGAATTGAGTGTCGTATTATAATTAATGTTCGTATTGAAATTTGAGTTGAAGCAGGTCGAAATCGCCCGGGGACACGATCCCCGTGACTGTGTGCAAGCACAACCAAAGGGTTGTGCGAACACACAACCTAAGAAGGGTGTTCGAACGCACAGTCCTTCTTCTTAGGGGAAATTTCAGGACTTTTCACCCAAATTGGTTAGGTTCAATCCGGTTTGATTAAATGGGTTGGATCCAATTGGTTTGATTTAATCCGGTTTGTTCTAATTGATCCGAAAAGGATTTACGCTAACTATTAAAAAGGGGGCTAGGATGTTTCAAAGATTTAAACGTTATAAAAAATAAAAGATATTTGGATTATTAAATACGACGTTTTAATTAAGTTATAGATTATTTAAACCTATTAAAAGAAAGGAGAAATAAAATAAAAAAGTAATTGTTTATTAAAATGTTACGACGTTTAATTAATTTATCGATTGATTAAATCGATAAATGGAAAAGGGTTAATAAGTTATATCTAATAGAATTAGATATAATAAAAGAGTCGTTTATAAACGACAATTGTTAAAGTCTATCGTTTATACGATAGGACTAATGTTAGGAATTCGATGTCTGATATTGTTTTGACATTTGAATTCTAATTAGATACGACGAGTACTCGATCTGCCAAGTCAGAACACCAGGGTGTTTGACTAGTGGGATAGCAGGAGCATACGATTTTGGGGGACATCTGTTTTATGAGTTTAATTTGTGGTTTTTACTTTAGAATATTTGTATTTAAACTGTTTTAAATAACAAATAGCACTAGTATAATTACACCATAAAAGATCAATTGGAACAAACTTCTTATTGGTTGTCAATAGGACTGTGTGATCACCAGTAGTACGCTAGATACGAGATTGTGGCTTACATAGATGTCAGTTCAGTCATTAGGCGTTGGAAGCTAACGACTCTGACTTAATGTTTGAGACGGCTGAATGGTTACAATCACAGGCTACACTGTGATGGCAATTTAACGGTTACGGTCAAGACACCGGCTTAGACGGCAATGATTCAGTTTACGGTCTAAAGCTCATGTTGTGTAGGTTGAGACCCATACAATAGTCTTTCTTGAAGGGTTTCATCTGGATCTAGTAATTGGTAATGTTTTTTATATATAAATGTTATATATATGCGATTTGAATATTCAACTGTAAATGTGTAGACTCACTCAGATATATTTATATATTTAACCCCCCAATATTCACCTTTAAGGTTATTAAGAACGAGGTTGGACTTCTATAATAATTCCGGAAGTCAATGTCAACCATACTTCTAGAGCTGCAAGTAGTTGCGTAACGGGAAGTCTGTCTTTCTATTTACATCAGTTTAAACTTATTTTGATAAACTCTGATTTGAACTATTGTATATGATATATGATTTCATAGCTGTGTGTTTTCTAAAATGCTTGTACGAGTTGTTTAAAGAGGTACTGGTTTTGTGTTAAAATCATTTTACTATTGTATTGGAAACAGAGCATCTACGTCATAAGAGATTAATGTTTGCGCTCTCGTTTCTTAAAATACAATCGGGGTTTAAAGAACTCATTTTCAGAAATGTGTTTTCTTTAAACGAGAAAAGGTTTTGACGGTATTTTCTGAAAATAGATCATATGTGATATATGGTCTTGTCTTACAAAAAAATTATAAAGGATTTTAGGCTCGCTACGGGTTTCGGAGAAACCACTCCCATTCCCTAGCGTCGGTCTTGGCCTGAGATTTTGGGTGGAAATCGGGTCGTGACATTGTTAATCCTAGTGCACCAATGTCGACAATGAGTGATCATGTTAGTGCGGCGGCAACAATAGTCAAATGTATTCAGTCTGTCACGACCCAAATTATTAAGCCGCGACCGGCGCTAGGGAACGGGAGTGGTAGCTCCGGAACCCGTAGCAAGCCTAAAATTACAATAAATTTTTCGCGATTAAAACGTTTTATTATATATAATACATTATTAGAAATATTCTTTAAATAATATAATTCAATTATAAAAATATCGTATTCCTTTTCTGAAAACATTCGCGAAACAATTCCTAGAAACCAGGGTCTTACCGAGCGATATCTCATATCCAGCACCGCCCTGTTTCTGATCACAAACATCACCAATTCCATTCACGATAATTGGTATCAAATTCAAACGGATAAACGCCATCTTTCTAAACAACTCATTTATAAAATTACATCAGAGTTCACTTTTCAAATACCGTTTGAAATCAAATCATAAATTTTATTTTGACACCTACTGACTACTGCAGCTCTATAAAAATCGTACTTTGTGTAAGCCAAAAGGCTGCCGACACAAAGGAGATGGTCTGTCTGATTCGACTCCGATCACCTGAAATAAACACTGTGAGGGGGTCAGTATTTTGGGAAATACTGAGTGAGCTTGCAAGTTACTAACAGTATTAATATAAAAATATAACATCGCATCTTAAGAAAACAATAATATAAAACATATAAACAGGTATTTGATCCGTACGAAACTAATATCCTAGCATGTGACACATTTCTCGAATAATCATATATCATTCAACCCAATCGTAAATATCAATTGCGAGTCCAACTCGCTGGTGGCCCAGCCACTAGATACGGGGACTCCAGACTACACCGTAGCCGAGTGCTCACTCGTATCAAAATCATATACCCAATCGTAAATTTCATAATCATCATCAGCTCCCAGCTGTGTCAAGTCATTTCTCAAATGCAAACACACTAGACTGACTCGATACTGGTGATCACACAGCCTATTGACACCCAATAGGTAGCTAGTTTCTTCGGATCGCATACTAGTTCTCGTATATAGAAATTAATAAAGCATATAACATTTCAATCAATTATATATAATGCGATGCGTGTAAACAGCATATGTATCTATATAAAATAACATTAATTATAATACACGAAAGTAAAGTGCAACTCACAGTGACCGCTATCCAAGACCGCATTATTATAATCCCGTAAACGTAAGCTCCATGCGTCGTTCTCGTAGCTATTCCAGCTCGTTAGCCTGGTAGCTCGTCGGTACGTCACTCACCTATTCACGTTACTCGTACGTTTAATTCATAAACGTAAACTGAATACTAAAATCCTAAGTTATAAACTTAGGTTATTACAATCGTATTTCAAATACGACTCTCAATTTCGATAATCTCTTAATCATATTTCTTTTATCGATCTTCAACTATAGGTTTCTTATATAATAAAACCCTAGTTGTATACGTCATGTCCTATATCCAAATTTCGTGTTTTCAGAGTCCGTGATCCATTTTCAATATCCGACATACTTGAAGTCGGGAGACTAGGTCAAAACGAGGCGGAAATGTCTAAACAGACGCGTTCGTTGGGTGACCCTGTGCGGTCGCACAGTCTGGTGTGCGCCCGCACACTTTTGTGTGCGCCCGCACACAATTCTGTGCGCCCGCACACAATTGTGTGCGCCCGCACACTTTTGTGTGCGGTCATTCGCACAGCCCCGGAATCCATTTCCGGGCATTCCGACTTCCTCAAACTCGATTCCGTCATACTCCTATCTCAACTTAACACAAACTCACTCCAAATCCATCAAAAAGACAGTTGAAACGTGATTACGATTCGTTCGATTCGTTTAAAAACAAAACAACCTCTAAACTTCAATTTCAGCCATAAAAACGAAAATATTACCTTGATTTGAAGCTTAACGATGATAGAGAATCAAATTCTGAACAATTCGATATAAAGAACGCTCGATTTGGACGAGAAACGGCGAAACGGCGACGGATCGTAATCGTTCGTCATTTCCTTCTGTTACCTTCTGCGCATCCTCTCTTTTCCTTATTCTTATGGAAAGCTTATTATATATCTTGGCTAATTGACAACTTTGATCCTTCATTTCTTTAACTTAAACCATTTCTCTTTTAAACTTTCTAATTTAACCAAATGGTTAAATTATCCTTTTAACTCGATTACTTACGTATTATTTATATTCATATAAATAATACTAACTCAATATTATTATTTTCCGTCAAAATCTTTTAATTACTATTCCCGAGACTTAATTGGCTAATTTACACTTTAGCCCTTAAACTTCTCAAAAGTTGCAATTTAGCCCAAAACGCATCTGCGTCCAAATTTTAAAAGGTCTCCGATTGACCCGAAACTTTTACCACATGCACTATAAAACATTTCGCGGACCTTGGCGAAATAATTTTCACTTCGAAATTTATATGGATAAATTACCATTTTAGTCCCTGTACTTTATTTTGCGACTTTCTTAACATTTTTCTTTTTAATTCCAATTCTAACTTTAGAATTGAAATATAACCTTAATTTTCTCATAATTAGTTTCCCAAAATCGACTTACTTAAGACTTATTTACTTTATCTTTTCAGAAATTCTTCTGATATCGCTACTCTAGCGAATCAAAACTGGACACGTGGTCCAATTAGTTAATTAATTATTTTGGGGTATTACACAGTTCAAGTAATTTTACTAGGCCACGTCGCAAAGGATTTAAGGAGGGAAAGCATAATAGGCGTTTTAATACTCCTAGAGCTAGTTGAAGTGGAGAATACTCAAGAAGTGATGGAATCTTAGCTCCATGTTGTCAGAACTGTAGAAGGAGGCATTATGGAGTATGTCATCTCGGTACAGGAGCATGCTCTGTTTGTTGCCAACGAGGCCATTATGTTAGAGAGTGTCCAATGTCGGGAGCACAAGGGTCTATTGCAAGTGTTGCTCAACCGTTTTAGCAGTAGCAGAGGCCTACGTTTCCAGCCGCATCTAAATAAGGACAGACTGATAGTACGTTTACTGGTCAGAGAAGTAGAGGTTTTGGTAATAGAGGCGGAGGAAGGAATGCTGGAGGATCAGGTGATGGCCAGACTTCTCAAGCGGAAGGAAGTCAAGCTAGAATGTTTGCACTTAACCCACAGGAGGCCCACGCCTCTAATGCAGTCATGCAAGGTATCTTTTCTATTGTTTCTATGGATGCGTTAGTATTATTTGATCCAGGTGAAACACATTCGTTTGTTTTACTAAGTTTTGCAATTAAGATGGGAAACCGACCCGCTTATTCGCAAAATCTATTATAAGTAGCCACAGTGATGGGCGAAAGTATGGATATAAACATAGTTTATTCGTCTTGTACTGTGAATGTTCAAGGAAGGGATTTGTTTGCTAATTTAGTTTTGCTAGAGGTGAAAGCATGATAGGAGTAAAATACTCCTATGTATTATAGTTGTTTTTCGTATGCTTTTACGTTGTTTCACCATGCTTTTTGGTTGTTTTGTATACCTTATTGTGTGTGTGTGTGTTGTAGGAGAAACGGAGCAAAGATGAGTCTTTTTGGCTTAAAGAAGGAAGAATTAACAAATCGGAAAAAGAGCGAAGTCTTGAAGCGTTTTGACAAAGTTTTCTACCCCTCAGATAGAGGGCTCGATCAAGCCCCTTGGTTTAATGAAGGGCTCGATCGAGCCCTAACATTTAGAGTTCAATCTCGAGCTCTCGGAAACTGAGCTCGATCTAGCTCTTCTCCTTTAATAAAGAGCTCGATCGAGCCAAGGCTTATAAAGGGGATAATAGATTTTGATTTTTCACAAGACAAGATGGAGGCCCACTTACGGATTTAACCAAACACAACTATTGTACTAGGAGATTATTTTCCTTTTTTCTCTAGACTATATAAGACATTTTATCTCCATTTTAAGGTGATGTTGTATTCACTTTTACATCATCAATTTGAGTAGAGATTATTCCTTGTGTATAGAGCAATTTGAGGGCTTTGTGCCATCTTCTTCAAGCTACAATTACTCCATTGTTGAATGCTTTTAAGTTATTATTCAAGATTGATTCTCATTTATTATTGAAGTTTTCTCTACATTGAATGTTTATTGTTGGGTTTTCTACGAAGGTAAGTAGTTCTTTTCCTTTAATGCTTTATTGTTCCTTATTTGGTATTATTCTTGACTTGGCCAAGATTGGCTAAGCCCCCTTGTTTGGGGGTTGGTGTGAAGCTTGTGAATGCATGATGGGGTTAGGATTTAGGCTTGTTGTTGTTCTAATCATTGTTCTTAGTTCTTGTTTTAGTCTAGCTACCTAAAACATGATCCTAGGTTGATTAAGGCTTTGAGAAAAGGTTGATTTTGGATTAGGTTGATTATAATCTTAATTGTTAACACCATGGGAGTGGGTTAGGGATTAGGAAACCTTAGAGTTGATTATTAATTGTTAAATTGCTTGTTAATCTTGTTTTGTGCCGTGAGAGTGGGTTAGGCTTGGTTAGTAGGTTTGTTTGCAGTTTTGTAACTCTTTGAGACTCGAGAGAGCGGGAGTTATGTTTTAGAAATGCTCGGTTCACGTTTATTTGCCATAAGCCCGATTCCCTTGATTGCATGACCTTAGTGTAGTAGCGAACTCCAAACCTCTATCTATTAGTATCTCGTTTAGTTGTTAATAGCTTTAATATTTATCAATTGAGTATTTAGTTTGCTAGTTCAAGTTTGGTTTATATTTAATTATTAATTGATACTTTAGTTGATAAACAAATTGCTATCTCGTTTTGCTAAGCGAATTAAGATTTGTAAGAAAATCATTCTCACTTAGTCCACTATCCTCGTGGGTTTGACGACACGGACTTTTAGTCCAATCTATATTACAAGTTGGTAATTTTATCAACATAGCATTTGATGTCATATTGGGCATGGATCGGTTAGCTAGTATTATGCAAGTGTGGATTGTTGAAAGAAGTTAGTGACATTCAATACTCCTGGAATTGCAATGATTTCAATTCAGGGTGAGAATCTTGAATCCACTACTAGAATAACGTCAGCTATAAAAGCTCAACAATTGATGAGAAAAGGATGTTAAGCATTCTTAGCTGTTGTAAAGGACGTGGAGAAAAGTAAAGGTAGTGTACAGGATGTACCCGTAGTGATGGAGTATTTTGATGTTTTTCCAGAGGAATTACATGGATTACCATAAGACAAGGAGATCGAGTTCTGGTTTGAGTTAGCTCCTGGTACTAAACTGATACCAATACCTCCTTACTGGATGGCGACAGCGGAGTTATGGAACTAAAAGATCAACTAGAAGAGCTACTTGATCGTGGTTTTGTCAGACCAAGTGTTTTACCTTGGGGTGTACCTGTGTTGTTTGTCAAGAAGAAGGATGGATCGTTTCGGCTCTATGTAGATTACAAACAACTGAACAAGGTTGCAATCAAGAACGAGTACCCTTTGCCAAGGATTGATGATTTGTTTGATCAATTGCAGGGAGCATAGTACTTTTTTAAGATTGATTTGCGATCAGGATATCATCAGTTGAAGATCCGAGATGATAATATTTCGAATACTGCTATTACGACTCGCTATGGTCACTACGAGTTCCTAGTGACGTCATTTGGATTAACAAATGTACCAGTGGCTTTCCTGGACTTGATGAATAGGATATTCGATCCATTCTCGGATTATTTTGTGATCGTTTTTATTGATGATAGTTTGATATGCTCGCGTACAAAAGAGGAACATGAACACCATTTGTGCATAGTTCTTCAGATCTTGAGAGAGCATCAATTGTACGCCAAGTTTTCAAAATGTGAATTTTGGTTAGAAGAAGTGGTATTTTTGGGACATATCATGTCTCAAAGTGGAATTAAAGTGGATCCAAAGAAGATCAAAGAGGTTGTTGAATGGAAATAACCGAGTTTAGTTACAGAGGTTCGTCGTTTCTTAGGGTTAGCGGGATATTACAAGCGGTTCGTGCAAGATTTTTCAAAAATATCTGCACCATTATCAAAGTTAACTCAGAAGAATGCAAAGTATGAGTGGGCGAATAAGTGTGATGTCAGTTTTCAAAAACTGAAAGAGTGTCTAACGACAGCTCCATTGCTAGCGTTAGCAGAAGGTATCGAAGGATTTACAGTTCAATGTGATGCTTCAAAGATTAGTTTAGGATGTGTTTTGATGCAACATAGACGCGTAATATCATATGCTTCTCGCCAGTTGAAAAATAATGAAGTAAACTATCCTACTCACCACTTGGATTTAGCGGCAATAATATTTGCACTGAAAATTTGGAGACAATACTTGTTAGGTGCAACATGCGAGATATTCACGGATCATAAGAACTTGAAGAATATCTTTGATCAGCGTGAATTAGATGTCAGACAGAGGAGATGGCTAGAGTTGCTAAAGGACTATGATTTCATCATACAGTATCATACGGGTAAGACCAATGTGGTGGCTGATGCGCTAAGTAGGAATTCTGCAGGAAGATTAGCACATGTTACTATGGAGTGGCGAAAGCCATTGATCAAAGAGATCTATACGATGTTTAGTCATGACATCAGATTTGAAGTTTCACACCATGGAAGTTTGATAGCTCAATTAAGTGTGCGTCCAACACTGATTGACAAGATTAATGAATTACAAGGTGAAGATCTTCAATTGAGATATGTGATGGATGAAGTAGAGAAAGGAAAGTGTCAGGACTTCAGTGTTATCAACGGAGCACTAAAATATGGTACCAGATTGTATGTACTTGATGTGGAGAATCTAAGACAGAGGATCATGGAGGAAACTCTCTATTCATCAATTCCAGAAAATCAAGGGTGCCTTCACAAAAAGGCACAAAAATGTCGGGGCGACTTCCAACGCACCTCAAAAAAAGATCAAACGGTCAACTTTTTCTCGGGCACAGCGTATCAAAAAAATGAGCCAGATCTGACGGTGAAATTGAGAGATATTGATGTTTATCAAAACATGTCAGATTCAGAAGGCACACGGACACATCTCCAGTAATTATTCGAAAACCAATCAAATTGACATCGAAAGCCCACACGTTATATGTGACACATACCAAATACATTAAGCACTCAAATCAAAGTGTCACACTTGCTAAATACCAACATAACAATTCGAAACTAAGTCGGAAACACAACGAAACCATGACGGAAAAACACGGGATATTACAAGAGTCTTGTCATAAGTCTGGGCGAGCGGCCCCCGAACCTTGCTCCCCTCACACCTGTGACGCATCAATGAATGCGAATACTTCATAGCCAGTCGTGGAATCCAATAACTGATCAATACTCGGTAGGGGATAGCTATCCTTTCGTGTTGTTTTATTCAAATCGGTATTTGACAACCAGTCTTGGTAGTATACTTTCCAGATAAATCATGCCTCCAACAATTTCTCAACTTTATCACATATTGCTATTTGTTTCTCCGCAGAGAATACTCTTTTCTTCTACTTAACAGTCTTGTAGGACAAATTAATATTCAACTTATGTGAAGCAATATCGAGATTTACTCCCATAATCTCATCTGGGCGACTGGCGAATTCATTCGTTTTCCTCTTTAGTTCAAGTATGATTTATGTTCAGTACTCATCTGGGCGATTAGCGAATTTCTTCCTTTTCCTCTCTAGTTTGAGTATGATTTTGGTTCTATATTCCTCTAGTATGCATACCCTTAACTTAATAGTTTTAAGGTCTCTACCCCAAGATTACTAATTCATGTTCTCCATGGGGTGCAAATTTTGCATCAGTTTCTTCCTCTTCCACAAATTCAAGCAATTCCACCATGAATGTTTCCGCAAGATTTTCAATCGAGACCAAATTACAAGATCTGGTCTCTTTTTGATTTCCTGTAACGATAATTGTTTCCATTATATTTAGTATTTTCATTGTTAAATACTTAACACAAGTGATAGTTCCCGTTTGATATAACATTGGTCTACCCAAAATTGCATTGTAGGGTAGTGAAATATAAATAATGGTAAAAAGTAAGTTTACCTTCCGTGTTGGTTCCTTTAGGGTTCCGATTGGATATCCTGGTAAGTTTTGTTCTTCACCTAACTCCAAAGCCAGTTCTAGTCTTCCTTTGGGGTGAAAAGGCTCTCCCAAGATTCCAAAGATTCGATTATTCTCTAGTTATAATTTCTCTAACATTCCGTCAATTCCTACATATACCTTCCAGGTAAGGAGGTTCACCGAGCTGCCCTAGTCAACCACGATCTTTTGGTATGATTATTCTACTTCTTTCCTATAATAGTTTGTGAAAAATACACTTTCAAGCACATTTATAATCTTGTGCCTCTCATGGCACTCCTCATTCTTTCTTCTCTTGAACCCACAATCCGTTAGGATAGAGTTATTCCAAACAGGGCATATTTCACTTGTACATTCTTAGTTCCTCTTTTTACTTCTCTGAACAGAGTCACTTTCCTCAAAATGTTTTCCAGATCTGGGAAAGATTTGGGAGAAGTTCCCTTTTTCTCTCGCCATTGGTTCTTGTTGTTGATGAAAATGTGCCTTAATCAAAATTAGGAATAAGATTCTCATAAACGGCTACAGGTGCTAAATCATTAAAAATAGGGAGTGGATCCAATACAACTCCGAGACATGAGAATAGAGAAGATGGTCAGAAGGAACATGTTAGCAAAAAGCCAACTCGTAGTACTCGACAAGTCGAGGTCGAACCCACAAGGACTAGAGGTTTAATGTGAATGAAATCGATTGTGAAATTAAATTCGGAAAGCAACGAAGATGGATTTGTTTTGAGTATTAATTTAACACTAACGATTCAACTAACAACGAACTTGCAATTAACAACTAGAATTGACAACTAAATTAACAATCGTAAAAGGCTAAAAACGATAAATAATAAACGAGAATTCAAATGATAAAGAGGTTTGGAGGTCGAAAATCCACCTAGGTCATGCATTCACGGGTTTCGGGTTTAAGGTGATAAAATGAGGGCCGAGTGTTTCTCAAGCGTAACTCCCGCTCTCTCGAGCCTCAAAGAGTTACAAAACCACAACTAGTCAAGCTTAACCTACTCTCGTAGTACTAAACACAATTAGAGCAATTACAATAAATCACAACTCAAAGGCCACTTAATTGCTAACCCACTCTCATGGTGTCACTAATTAAGTATCTAATCAATTCTTTCCAATTAACAAACCCTCTCTCAAGGTGAATCTTAATCTAACAACAATACTTAGGTAGCTAATATAAGCAAGCCTTAGGAGCATTAATTAGAACATCAACACAAACCCTAACCCTAACCCAAATCATGCATTAACTAGGATTCATATCAACCCCCAAACAAGGGGGTTTAGCCACTCATGCTTAAGGCAACACAAGCAAACAACAAACAAGAACAATAGAGCATTAAAGAGTATTGAAGGGTTACCTTAATTAAATGAGTAGAGCAATAAACCATAAGATAATGAAGATTCAAAGATAACAAAAGCTTGTATTCAAAATAACCCAATGTTGTTCTTTACAAAGTGATAAAAGCTTCAAACATTCATTAATGGAGGAAGCTATGGAGCTCCAATCCCTAAGATTAATAATCTAAGCTAAAAGTAGAGAACTAAGAGAATATTCAAAACTAGTAAAAATTGTCTATGACCTAAAATGAGATAAAGTGCTATTTATATGGGTTACAAAAGAGGAAACAAAAGACAACCACATAAAGAGCGTTGGGCCCAAAATGGAATTGAGCCTTCAGTCTTGTCTTTTCTTGAAATTAAAATTCTGAGCCATCTTTCATGTGGCTCGATTGAGCCATTCACTTATTGGTGAGGGCTCAATCGAGCCTTGTGTCTTGAGGAATTCTCTGGACAGGTTTGTGCATGAGGCTCGATCGAGCCCCTCTTCATAAGTGAAGGGCTCGATCTAGCCCTTCCTTTAATTCCCCAAATCTCGCTCGTTTCTTCTCTTTTTGACTCGCTCCTTTTCCGACACTTGAATTCTTCCTTCTTTAAGCCCAAAACACCTCGCATTGCTCCGTTTTACCTGAAACGCTAATACACACAATAAGCACACAAACACGGGGGAAAAGCGTATCAAAGTATAATAAAAGCATGCGAAAATGACTCCTAACATAGGTGTAAAATGCACCTATCAAACCTCCTCACACTTACCCTTTGCTTGTCCTCAAGCAAGAAATGAATCTCACTCAAGAACGCATGCTAACTAATGATCTCACGCCCACAAACATATCAATCCATCATGTTTCTACTAATGAATGTCTGAATGAATGCCTCATGAAGTAACAACTAAGGATGATGCAAACAGGCGATAAGTGCAATGTCAATGACATGAGTTGATGACATCAAGACTACAATCACGGATTTATGTTGTTGAATTCTAACACATTACAACTGCTATCCTATGCGGGACGTGTAAACAAATTAGGTTCATGCTACGTTAGGCAAAACAAGGCATAGTTGGTCCAATTCGAGCGATGGTGCATACCTCACTAGATTTCACTCGCTCACAAAGATCAAGGTGCATACAAAGAAATCATGCTAAGTCACCATAGGCTTGCTCAAAGTCCGAACTCCACTACTTAGTTCGGTTTCCGACAATTATCAAATGGACTTGAGGTTGTAACGGGGCTAAGGGTTAGGGGTAGGTAAAAAGGATACTTTTTGGTTAAAAACTTGACTTGAAAACTAGTTTTGTTGTACTTTAGGTCTAGCTTGGAAAATATTTTTTAACACAAGTGAACTTTTCTTCAAATAACCATTCTATGCCTTCATTTATTTTTATTTTTCTTTTCTTTCTTTATTCTTTCTTTCTTTTGTTTTTCTTCTTTTTCTTACTTTACAAGGCATTTCTTTCTTTTTCAACGCATTAGTTCACACTCTCATCAATCATGAAGCTAGACTCTTCTTCTTTTTGAGTGAGTTGTTCAAGCCAAGTTAAGGGTGTTTTTAAGAGGTAAATTTAAAAAGGGTGAATTTTGTGTAATATGGGTTTGGAACAAAGAATTGGTTTAGGCTCAAATTTGTGTTATCTAGGAGTAAAAAGGTTAGGCTTTTGAGTGGGTTTAAAAGAATGTGTAATCCTAATTGCCATTATCATTTAATTACCGAAAACTCAACAATGCAATCTTGAACGGACATAGGAGAAAGTTCTAGGACTAAAACATGCCAAAACGCAACAATAAAAGTAGGCTCAAAATTTTAAAATTTTGTCGTGTTTTGCCATTGCTAGAACTACACAAAACTATGCCAAGAATGCCTAATTTCCCTATGATTCACAATTTTATTACAGACACATCATGCTTCCGCATCAAGCTAGTTGGTCATGCATTAGAGGCCGACAAACACTTACTTGACTTCACCCTAATCCTATCAACTCATGTCATCTAATTGGCATTTCGCTAAGAAAGCATCAACGAAAATTGCTAAACATGAAACACCATTCTAGACATTCATTAATCATAAACATAACATTGATACGGTACAAGCATTTGATCAATTTAACTAACATACTCAAAGTACCAAGCTAGGGGTTATGCTTCAAAAGTTTGATCAAAATTCATCAAACACCAAAACATTCTTAAAATTAAAAACAAAGCATAAAAACAAAACAAGCAACATAAAAGCAAGATATAATTTCACAACCAACCCTCCTCACAATATTACTAGCTTAGTCCCTAAGCATGAAATAGATTAAAATAAAGAGTGAAAGTGAATGAGAAAAAGTTGGATAAATTAAATCTTGCTAATCGAATGCCGGGGGTTCCGGAGATGGTGTAGGCGATGGGTAGCGTGGCCCGCCTTGGGCGTTGAGATAATCCCTCAATTTCTCCTTAAATGGCTTGGCTCAATCGAGCCCTTGAATTTTAGTGGAGGGCTCGATCAAGCCTTGCAAGGGAAAAATCCCTGCTTCCATTTACAAAGGAGGCTCGATCGAGCCCTTCACTTAAGAAGGAGGGCTCGATCGAGCCCTTAGTGTAAAAGTGAGCAGAAAATTTTTCCTCTTTGCTTTATTCCTACACATCAAAAACGAAACATACCCGGCATTAAATCGAACATAAAAACTAAAAACTAAAGCATAAAAAACACAAAATCAAAAGCTAAAAACATAAGATTAAAGGTAGGAAATCGAACCTCTCGGGAATGCCTCCCGAGCGCGCTTGTTTAAAGTCGAGAGCTCGACTATCTCGCGGTGAACTCAAGTAGGAGTGGTGAAAGAAACTTCATCTTCCACACGATTGGTCAATGGTCCAAGATATGGCTTGCATCGATGTCCATTGACCTTGAAGGTTTCACCCTTGGAATTCTCCAATTCCACCGCACCGTAATTTGCCACGTTTCGGATTTTGAACGGGCCACTCAAATGGGACTTAAGCTTGCTCGTAAACAACCTTAAACGAGAGTTATAGAGAAGGACAAATGAACCAACCTCTAGCACCTTGGGGGTAATATGGGCGTCATGCCATCGCTTCGTTTTCTCTTTGTAGATCTTGGCGTTTTCATACGCCATGAACCGAAATTTGTCCAATTCGTTCAATTGAAGCAACCTCTTCTCCCCCGCCGCCTTGAAGTCAAAGTTCAATTTCTTGATAGCCCAATATGCTCTATGCTCGAGTTCTAGAGGAAGATTACACGCTTTCCCATAGACAATGCGGAACGGTGACATACCAAGTGGAGTCTTGTAGGCCGTCCTATATGCCCACAATGCGTCGTCCAACTTCAAAGACCAATCTTCCCGGGACCCATTAACCGTTTTCTCCAAAATTCTCTTTAATTCGCAATTTGAGACCTCTACTTGCCCACTAGTTTGAGGATGGTACGGGGTAGCGACCCGGTGATGCACATTGTACTTCCTCATAAGAGCTTCAAATTGGCGGTTGCAAAAATGCGAACCACCATCACTAATGACCACTCTAGGGGTCCCAAATCGATTCACTAACCTCTTGAGAAAACTCACCACCACTTTAGCATCATTGGTAGGCAAAGGCTCCGGTTCCACCCATTTCGAAACATAGTCCACACACACCAAAATGTATTGGTTTTTGAATGAAACCGGAAAAGGCCCCATGAAGTCTATACCCCAAACGTCAAATATCTCTACTTCTTGGATCAAGGTCAATGGCATTTCGTCTCTCCTTAAGATGTTACCCACCCGTTTGCACCGGTCACAATGGTCAACAAACTCTTTGGGATCCCGGAATAAAGTGGGCCAAAAGAACCCGCTCTCAAGCACTCTAGCGGCGGTTCTTGCCGACCCATAATGGCCGGCCTCATGACAAGAACTCAATAGGGGCATCATTTCACCCAAAGCTACACATCTTCTTAACATCCCATCCCCACATATTTTAAACACATAGGGCTCATTCCACAAGTACCTTTTAACATCGGATAGGAACTTCTTTCTTTGATGAGATGTCAAGTCCGGAGGCATGACTCTTGATGAGAGGTAATTTGCAAAATCGGCATACCACGGTGTTTCCACTTCCCAATCATCATGAGTGTTTCATGCGGAAACCACTCGTTAATCTCCTCACCAAGAGGAATCGGCTTCGGATTTTCAAATCTCGAAAGGTGATCCGCCACCACATTCTCTGTGCCTTTCTTGTCTCGGATTTCTATATCGAATTCTTGCATGAGAAGAATCCATCGATTGAGCCTCGGCTTTGCATCTTGCTTAGTGAAAAGATACCGTAGAGCGGCATGGTCGGTGTATATGATGCATTTCGATCCAAGCAAATATTGTCTAAACTTATCAAGGGCAAAGACCACCGCCAACATCTCCTTTGCGGTGGTGGTATAGTTGAGTTGCGCTCCCGCCATGGTTCGACTAGCATAATAAATCACATGCACACGCTTGTCTTTTCTTTGCCCCAATACACACCCCAACGCTTGGTCACTAGCATCACACATTAGTTCAAAGGGCAAGCTCCAATCGCGAGATGAGATTATAGGAGCGGTCACAAGCGCCTCCTTTAGCTTCTCAAAAGCACTTTGGCATTCCTTTGTGAATTCAAACGGTGCATCCTTCACTAGCAAACTCGTCAAAGGCCTTGCGATGGATGAAAAATCCTTAATGAACCGGCGATAGAAACCCGCATGGCCAAAGAATGCCCGAACTCCTTTTACCGTAACCGGAGCGACTAATTTCTCAATGACCTCCGTCTTCGCCCTATCCACTTCAATACCCGCTTCCGATATCCTATGCCCAAGCACAATGCCCTCTTCTACCATGAAATGACATTTCTCCCAATTAAGCACTAAGTTGGTCTCCTCACACCGCACTAGAACACGCTCAAGGTTGGCCAAACAACTATCAAAAGAATCGCCAAAAACAGAAAAATCATCCATAAATACCTCCATTATGTCCTCCACCATATCATTGAAGATTGAGGTCATGCAACGTTGAAATGTGGCGGGTGCATTGCATAGACCGAAAGGCATTCGTCGGTATGCAAAGGTACCGTAGGGGCATGTGAAGGTTGTCTTCTCTTGGTCCTCCGGAAAAATTAATACTTGGTTGTATCCGGAGTACCCATCGAGGAAACAGTAGAACTTGTGACCCGCTACTCTCTCTAACATTTGGTCGATAAATGGTAGTGGGAAGTGATCTTTTCGAGTCTCCGCGTTGAGCTTCCGATAATCGATGCATACTCGCCAACCGGTTACCGTCCTTGTGGATATTTGCTCTCCTTTGTCATTCTCCACCATCGTGATACCTCCCTTTTTAGGCACACATTGAATCGGGCTTACCTACTCACTATCCGAAATAGGGTAGATTATTCCGGCGTCGGGGAGCTTGACGATCTCTTTATGCACTACCTCCTTCATGTTCGGATTTAACCTTCGTTGCCTTTGAGTTGACTTCTTCGACTCGTCTTCAAGATGGATCTTATGCATCACAATTTGTGGAATTATGCCTCGAATGTCGGAGATTTGCCACCACATGGCTAACACATGCTCTTTCACTACTTGCACAACCCTCCTCTCTTGATCCTTAGAAAGCTTGTTCGGGATGATTATCGGCAAGGTCTCATTCTCCCCAACAAAGGTATACCGGAGATGAGACGGAAGTGGCTTCATTTCAACATTAGGTGGCAACTCAGAAGATGGTGGAGTCACACCGTGGCTTTTGTTCAAACTTTCCGGCTTGGGTTCATCCTCTTCAGTGTATTCATCATCCACAACCCCGGGATGAAACGAGACTTGAGAAATTTGCTGAGAAATATTTTCTGTTCCTTTTAACAAAGGGGGCTCGATCGAGCCTTTCATTAAAAGGGAGGGCTCGATCGAGCCCTTAGTGTTAAACGAAGCAGGAAATTTTTCCTCAGCAAAACTTGATAACTCCAAATTTTCAGAAATTTCCCCCTTTGCTTGGTTCAACACTTGCACATTTTCCTTGAGTTGTTCTTCCACGATTTCATCAACCACGTCTATCCTCATGCAATCCTCCTCCTCGATGGCATTCCGCATCACTCTCTTCATATCAAACTCCACACTTTCCGCATCAATTCTCAAGGTGAGCTTGCCGGCATGAACATCGATAAGAGCACGCCCGGTATTCATAAAGGGCCGACCAAGGATCATAGGGCATTCCTTGTCCACCGCATAGTCTAGGATTACAAAATCTACCGGAAAGATAAACTTGTCCACTTTAACAAGCACGTCTTCCACTATCCCATACGGCTTCTTGAGAGAGTGATCGGCAAGTTGAAAAACCATCGAGGTGCGCTTCACCGGTTGATCACCAAACAAAGACCTAAAAAGAAACAAGGGCATCAAGTTAATACTTGCACCAAGATCACATAAGCAATTTATAGCATTCATATTTCCTATAGTGCAAGGGATAGAAAAACTCCCTGGATCTTTAAGCTTTGTCGGTAAGTTGCTTTGGATTATGGAACTACAATTTTCCGTGAGTGGTATTGTCCCGCCTTGTTCCCAACTATGCTTGTTCATAATTATGTCTTTCAAGAACTTCGCGTATTGGAGCATCTCTCGGAGTGCATCTGCCAAACTTAAATTAATTTGCAATTTCTTGAAGATCTCAAGGAACTTATGAAATTTTTCGTTCCCTTGAGCTTTCTTCAACCGGCTTGGAAATGGGACCGGTGGTACAAATGGTGGCGGAGGTGGTGGCCTCACATATGGCTCTTCAACATCCACTATCACCTCCTCACACTCTTTTGGTAGCTCTTGACTTGAGCTTGCTATATTAACTACCACTTGGGGCTCATCCTCCTCTACCACATGTTTCTTGCCATTGGCTTTCTCAAGGTTTCTCCCACTTCGGAGCTCTACCGCCTTTGTCACACCCGTACTCTAATGTTAGATTCTACATTCATTAAACATTAATTATCATGCATTAAAATATTATAATTTATTTAGCATGTCAATCGATTAGTTTGAAAATTATTAGGAGACGATAAGTTAATTAAACTAAGTCGAACGAAAACAATAAAAGGTTAGGGACTAAAGGAGGAATAAAAGAAACCATGAAGGACTTAATATTCATTTGTTCTCTTGGAGTTATCATGTTAAAACAAAATGTCAATTATAACCTTAAAGTTAATTATGTGTCAAAACTAGGCTATGTACCCTTATGTAATTGTAATTTGATAAGTATTATAACTAAGAGAGAAAATTCGAAATCCTCCATTCCTAACTCAATTTCAGAAACCTAAATCTTATTCCTTCATGTTCTAAGTCATTAAAAGGTGTTGGAAAGCAGAATTGGTAAGTTCTTTCATCTATCTAAGCTTTGAGTTATAGTTACCTCTTTGTTGCTTTGTTCTGTTTGGTGACAGAAATTATAGCTTCTGTATTTTGTATATAAGTCAAGTTATACAACTCCAAATCGAGTAATTCTTGATTTCACAGAAACTTTAGAGTGTTTACTACAACATTTGTTCTTTGAGTGTTTACTACAACATTTTAGAGTGTCAAAACTTTAGAGTGTTTACTACAACATTTTATTGCTTAAATTGCTTAGATTTAGCCCTTTGAGTCTAGAATCCAAATCAAAAGGAATTTCATAATTTCATAGTGACCTGACCTCACTAAAACTGGTATAACTCATTGCTTAGCTATTGAAATTATGAAATTCCTTTTGATTTGGATTCTAGACTCAAAGGGCTAAATCTTCACCGAAAGGTGTTTTAAAAT
Organism: Mercurialis annua; assembly: GCF_937616625.2. Classification (NCBI taxonomy): domain Eukaryota; kingdom Viridiplantae; phylum Streptophyta; class Magnoliopsida; order Malpighiales; family Euphorbiaceae; genus Mercurialis; species Mercurialis annua. The sequence continues at coordinate 45,585,612 of NC_065570.1, read as the reverse complement.
TATGTCTATACTATTCACAGAACATGTTTTATTAGAAGCTTAATGTTCTGCCTACTAAGGCAGATTTGTTGCCATGTTCATAATCATGCATAAACCATATAGAAATCCATTTGTAGGATATAAATTTAGGTCAAATGAGTATTGGATATCTGTATATGTATGTATATATGATTGTGATGGTGTTTTGTGATTTAAATTACTCATTTAGGTGCTCGTTTTGGCAACGACGGTGTAAGTAGAAAGTAAGGCAGCTTGTGACGTGATTTTGAACTAGTTTTGGTTGTCGTGTGGTAAGTAGATATACTAGCCCTTGCTACTGAAATCAATATGCTATTTTGATATTCAAAATGTCAAGTTTTATTGTATTTTAAATGGTTATATATGGTTCTTTTCAAATGCACGAAAGGTGTTCGATAAAATGTTTCTTTGAACGTTTCAAATGATACATTATGCAATGTTGTTTATAAGTGAAAGGTGTGTTGATTTAAATAAAAATGTGGATTTGATTATAGTTAAGATATTATCCTTTTGATATGTTTACTTATTGAATATGAAAGTGTAATGCCTTCTGGCAATTCGATAGTCGTTTGATTTGGTTAACTTTGAATGAGAATTTGAAATGGTTTTATTATTGAATTGTATTGAGTTTTGATGAAATAAATTGAGATTTCTTTTATGTGATATGGCTACTCTGTAACGATATATTTGGGAGGTGCTGAGTTGTGATATGCACCAGGTTATGTGCTGAGATAGTTATATGCACATCTGAGATATTGTGAGTGTCTATGCGCATTTGACACAGGGCACTTGATTGATGGTCAGTGAAGGGAGAAGGGCTAAGCCGTGCTAATGATGGAGAAGGGTTAGCCATCGAGTGTTCCTAGATATGTTGGTTAGACTGTAGATCAGTGTTGTGTTTCTGATTACAGGTCTATGGTTTCTATTATTGTTACAGGGTAATATATCAATCTTATAATTGATGATTGATACGAACTATATTTCATATTTAAAGTGAAATTGTTTTGATATCATTTATATTTGTAAATGTTTTCGTGATAAACTTTACAAGTATTTTGTGTTGTATTGAACTGTTTTCTAGTATTTGTTATTATATGATATACTTACTTTAAATATATAGATGTTTTATGCTTGTTATGTCTATTCACTGAGCTTTCGCTCATTTAGTTGCTTTAAAATCTTTTCAGTCAGCAAGGCAATCTACAGTACAGTTGACTAGAAAAGGAGTTGGGCTTAGAGTTTGGGCTTGAGACATAGAGGTTGGCCACATCTCCGAGTTTTGAGATGTCTTGATGTTTTTATTTAGAATAAACTTATTTGTACCTAAATATATATTTTGAATCATATGTATAAAATTTTATAACAATACTTAGTTTTCATACAATGGTTTAATTAAAATGTTGTATAAAAGGTTTTCATATATTTGTTCTTAATTATTTATAGAACACGTTTTTAAAATGTTGATTTGGAGATAAATATATTTTAAATAACCGTGAATCTCATGCTAAGTAAGGCGAGGTATGACAATTTTGGTATCAGAGCTTCGGTTTGATGTCCTGTAGACTCTTTACTTTTGGTTTTCGATATTTTATTTAATTTAATTTTGATTATAGGACCATGGAAGCTCAAGTTCATGGAGATAGGGTTTCTCAACTTGAGATTGTTGGCCAACAGGGTAGGAATGTAGAGGTTGTGGCAGAGTCTAGGGGTAGTAGTGATCAGCAAGTAGAGTCTGAGGCTAGGGCTCATGTAGATAATAAACTAGTACGTCCTGAATCGCATGTTGTCCTGATCTTGCAACTCAATCATGCTATTTTAGCAAAAACTATTGTTGCTACTTTGAATGCTCAAGAATAAAGGAGAAAACCTGGAGATATTAGTGAGCATGCAAAGAAATGTGGAGCATTTAACTTTCATGGTACGATAGATTCTAAGGACGTAGATAAATGGCTTAAGGCTACAAAAAAGGCATTGAACACCATAGAGTTGAGAGAACCGCAAAAAGTCAGCAATATGTATGGTCTACTATATGATACTGCTGATACATGGTTTAATAGGGGAAGATTACTATATGGTGATCTCTTGACCTAGGAACAGTTCAAAATAGAGTTATGTAGGGAGTACTTGACTTATGCATATAAATCTGAGAAGCATAACGAGTTCATTGCTCTAAAGCAAGGTAGCATGTTAGTGAGGAGTATGTTATGATTGATTGTTTGATTGTTAGCAATGTCAGAATATAGGATTAATTGTGATCGATTAGTTTTACTTCCCGAAGATGCTAGTCTGTGGTGAGGAAATGGGTAGGCGAAATAATATGAGCTAGAGAATGATCATAGCAAGGATAATAATGAGGTTTTGGCGAATGTAGATAAAATGAAGTATGATCTGAACAAGGAAAAGATTTCAAATAGGATAAAAAGAATAAGGTACTTAGTGGGAAAAGTGAAAGTATTGGAGTAATTGGTAGAACCTGAACCACAAAACGTTTGTGAGAATAAGTTTTTGGACCAAGTTGGGCGATGGATAAGTGATAATAGTATGCTTAGCATATAGATTTACTCTATGAGGCATGTTATGAGAAGATTGATTTAAATTGAACAAATAAGAAACCAGATAATAGGTGTTCAGAGAGAACAGTTAGAGACATTCATGAGATGTGAAGTGTTAGTGTTCAAGTACACCGATGAGATATGATATTGGATGGGTATGTTTCTGAAATGAAGTATGATGTTAGGTTGATCAACATTAGATGCATCAGAGAGTTAGATCTCGAATAGATGGATTTGTATCTACACATATACATGAATCTATTCTTCATCTTTAGTTAGTTACGGTGGATAGATAGTACATCTAGAATATGGATTTACATATGTCGACCAACCCCGTAATGATTCTTTAATAACATGCAAGCTAGAAGGGGAGGAAATCGTGGATTAAACCTTACGAGGATATTAAGGATATTAAGTGATGTGGAAATTAGTTCAAGTGAATAAGTGGATCCTTATCAAAGTGGTGTAGACCGTGGAGCGACCCGCATGTTTTGGGGTATTTTTAAATACAGTGTTTAAATATCATTTGATGGAGTAGAATACAATTGTATATGTTATTCAGTTACAATAGAATTATTGAGTTTTATTTATATAAAGTATAAGATGATAGATGATATAGAATGATAGTGATTGAGGCGTTATCGTTGACATCGTAATGATCAACAAAAGAAGACAACAAAGAACGATTTCTACAAAGTTGAAAATGTCTAAAGCAACTTATTAAAGAAGTGTTAAAGTATTTTCAAAAGAGTTTATTTAAAAACATTGTGCGCACAAGGAAATAAAATTTTAAACAAAATTTTCTTTTATTTCAAATAGTGAAATTTTTGAAAAGAAAAAGGGGACGCCCTATGTTTTAAAGTGAATTTGAGTTTTAATAAGTATGGCTGGACATAACTCTGTAGTATCGAAAGAGGTTCGAGATATAAGCATTGACCGTGAGTCGAATAATTCAAGTAGGTTCTGCTATTCAGGTTATAAGAAGTAATTCTTAATGAATATTTGGATTTCTACCCAAGTAGAAATTTAATAACGATAGAGTAGTGTTATCAAGTATTCTAGATGATGATACCAATAATGTAAGCCATGTGTATCCTTTGAGATAAAAGTATTATACGGCGGATCGAGCGTGTAGATTGATTAAGAGTACGCTAACATGATGTTGCACTAACGATAGAGCAGCGTGATATGAGATGCAAAAATACATCGAATAAGAGTTAGAAATCGATTGTATAGGACAACCCTATCATACAAAGTGAAGTAGTACCAAGTGAGTTGCATTGGTGGTGAAATATGATGCTAATACTAAATTGTAAGTCCATCTATTACGAGAGATGGTGATGTGGAAAAGGAGTAAAAAACGGAGGTGAATAAAGGATTAACATAAATGAGTATGGGAAGTGGCTAATATTAAAGATAATCAATAAGTCTTGTGTATTGATCATGAAAGGAATTCATGATTTACTTAAAGGAATATAAGTATAAGGACAGATAAGTGAAGGTACATAGTAAGGAAAAGGTGATTAAAAATAAAAGGTGACAAGTAAAGATACAGATGTTGTGATACAAGGGAAAAGGAGTACGTAAGTATGAGATTAAAAAAAAAGTAAATGGAGAATGTGAATGAGAGTTAACATTGGAGTTATTGAAAGTGATGGACAAGGATTTAAGGATTGTTGTGGTGGGAATGAGAATCAAATGGAAAATGGGATTAAGCTAAAAGTGATTGAGATATGAATATATTTTCTTTAATAGTAAAGGTCATGAGTTGGAAGTAATGTACACCAAGTCGAGACATTGATTGTATGATGTAATCAGTGAGATTTTCACGAGACCAATTTAATTGAATCTCAAGATAGAAGTTTGATTTATATCAATTTAAAGCTAAGATTACACTATAATTTGTATTTTGGAAAAGTAGATATTATAGGAAACATGTTGAGTAAGAAATCATTGAATAATCTCACACGTGAAGCAGAAACGTTGAACGGATTCTTAGGTCAAAAAAAATGATATAATTTCCTCGAGAAAGAAGTCTAGTATAAGGTGGTAAATTTCCGATAGTAAAAGTATCGTTTTTCTGAGAATTGAGAAGATGTGAATGATAAATAATAGTATGTGATAAGGATTGCTATAAATGGAAGGAAAAGTGAGGTTGTGTAAGGTAAAATGAGAAGTGTGCACTAACAAATTGGAATCGTTGTTGATAACGCGAAAGATGTCAGGTAAAGAGTAATGTAAAATCCACGTAAATAAAAGGAGATCAAATGGATAAAGGAAAGTAGAAAGTGGAAAAGTTGGTAATACGAGCAATAGAGATTTTCGACAACTGGTAATTAAGTTGAAGTGCGAGTAAATTAAGATGTTATGACACTTATGATTGGAATCATAAGCAATGATGATATGTGTTAATAAGGACAATTTAGACATTGGAGTATATGTTTCGAATATGTGTAATAAAATTTTACGGTAGTAAGAACAAATACATACCATTAATGGAATTGACTTACAATAACATCTTTCATTCTAGATCCATATGTGGCATTATATGGTAGAAAGTGCATAACTCCAATTTGTAAGGATGAAGTTGGGAAACGTCCACTAGTTGGTCCTGAAATTGTTCAAATCACAAAAGAAAAAGTATAGTTGATCGGAGATCGCCTCAAGGAGTCCCAAGATAGATAAGAGAGCTATATTGTTTTGAAGAGGAAGCCTATTGAGTATAGTGTAGGTGATAAAGTGTTTCTCAAGATCTCACCATGGAAAAGGATATCAAGATTTGGTAAGCAAGGAAAACTAAGTCCAAGGTTCATTGGTCCATATGAAGTAATTGAGAAAATTGGTCCAGTAGCATATAGGTTAGCTTTACCTTCAAAGTTATCACAGATTCATAACGTCTTTCATATTTCAATGCTACAGAGATACATGAGTGCTCCTAATCACGTCTTACTAGTTCAACCTAGAGAGCTAAAGGATGATTTATCATATGAAGAAGAACTAGTTACTATTTTAGCAAAGGAAAATAAAAAGTTAAGAAATAAGGTTATTCCTTTAGTAAAACTATTGTGAAATCATCACGGAAGTGAGGAAGCAACTTGGGAACGAGAGGAGGATATGAGAAGTCGATACCCTCATCTAGGCTATGTACCCTTATGTAATTGTAATTTGATAAGTATTATAACCAAGAGAGAAAATTCAAAATCCTCCATTCCTAACTCAATTTCAGAAACCTAAATCTTATTCCTTCATGTTCTAAGTCATTAAAAGGTGTTGGAAAGCAAAATTGGTAAGTTCTTTCATCTATCTAAGCTTTGAGTTATAGTTACCTCTTTGTTGCTTTGTTCTGTTTGGTGACAGAAATTATAGCTTCTGTATTTTGCATATAAGTCGAGTAATACAACTCCAAATCGAGTAATTATTGATTTCACATAAACTTTGAGTGTCTACTACAACTTTTGTTCTTTGAGTTTGATCTGAATCTGTCGTTTTGATATCGAAAACGACCGTGCCATTTTATTGCTTAAATTGTGAAAGCAGTTTGACCTGACCTCACTAAAACTGGTATAACTCATTGCTTAGGTATTGAAATTATGAAATTCCTTTTGATTTGGATTCTAGACTCAAAGGGATAAATCTTCACCGAAAGGTTTGTTAAAATTATGTCTAGACTATTCACATGACATGTTTAATTAGAAGCTTAATGTTCTGCCTACTAAGGCAGATTTGTTGCCATGTTCATAATCATGCATAAACCATATAGAAATCCATTTGTAGGATATAAATTTAGGTCAAATGAGTATTGGATATCTGTATATGTATGTATATATGATTGTGATGGTGTTTTGTGATTTACATTACTCATTTAGGTGCTCGTTTTGGCAACGACGGTGTAAGTAGAAAGTAAGGCAGCTTGTGACGTGATTTTGAACTAGTTTTGGTTGTCGTGTGGTGAGTAGATATACTAGCCCTTGCTACTGAAATCAATATGCTATTTTGATATTCAAAATGTCAAGTTTTATTGTGTTTTAAAAGGTTATATATGGTTCTTTTGAAATGCACGAAAGGTGTTCGATAAAATGTTTCTTTGAACGTTTCAAATGATACATTATGCAATGTTGTTTATAAGTGAAAGGTGTGTTGATTTAAATAAAAATGTGGATTTGATTATAGTTAAGATATTATCCTTTTGATATGTTTACTTATTGAATATGAAAGTGTAATGCCTTCTGGCAATTCGATAGTCGTTTGATTTGGTTAACTTTGAATGAGAATTTGAAATGGTTTTATTATTGAATTGTATTGAGTTTTGATGAAATAAATTGAGATTTCTTATATGTGATATGGCTACTCTGTAACGATATATTTGGGAGGTGCTGAGTTGTGATATGCACCAGGTTATGTGCTGAGATAGTTATATGCACATCTGAGATATTGTGAGTGTCTATGCGCATTTGACACAGGGCACTTGATTGATGGTCAGTGAAGGGAGAAGGGCTGAGCCGTGCTAATGATGGAGAAGGGTTAGCCATCGAGTGTTCCTAGATATGTTGGTTAGACTGTAGATCAGTGTTGTGTTCCTGATTACAGGTCTATGGTTTATATTATTGTTACAGGGTAATATATCAATCTTATAATTGATGATTGATACGAACTATATTTCATATTTAAAGTGAAATTGTTTTAATATCATTTATATTTGTAAATGTTTTCGTGATAAACTTTACAAGTATTTTGTGTTGTATTGAACTGTTTTCTAGTATTTGTTATTATATGATATACTTACTTTAAGTATATAGATGTTTTATGCTTGTTATGTCTATTCACTGAGCTTTCGCTCATTTAGTTGTTTTAAAATCTTTTCAGTCAGCAAGGCAATCTACAGTACAATTGACTAGAAAGGGAGTTGGGCTTAGAGTTTGGGCTTGAGACATAGAGGTTGGCCACATCTCCGAGTTTTGAGATGTCTTGATGTTTTTATTTAGAATAAACTTATTTGTACCTAAATATATATTTTGAATCATATGTATAAAAGTTTATAACAATACTTAGTTTTCATACAGTGGTTTAATTAAAATGTTGTATAAAAGGTTTTCATATATTTGTGCTTAATTATTTATAGAACACGTTTTTAAAATGTTGATTTGGAGATAAATATATTTTAAATAACCGTCAATCTCATGCTAAGTAAGGCGAGGTATGACAGCCTTAACATGTTCTCTAGGGTTATTCTCCGTAGTGGATGGCAATCCCCCTTGAGGTCTACCTTGAAGATTGCTAGCAAGTTGGGAGATTTGAGTTTCAAGCATTTGATTAGTGGCGGCTTGGTTCCTTTCTCTTTGCTTGGCTTAAAGTTCCATCCTATCAAACCTCTCAAGCACCTTAGCAAGCAAGCTTCCCTCATCCGGATTCCGTTGTTGTTGGAAACCGGGAGGGTGTGGAGGTCTAGCACCCGAATTGTTGTCATGACCTTGATTGTGATGGTAATTTCCTTGTTGTTGTGGAGGTCTATTTCCACCTTGGAAGCTTGGACCCGCTTGATTAGATCCTTGAGCATTGCCTTGCCCTTCTTGATTTCTCCACCCGAAATTTGGATGATTCCTCCATCCGGGGTTATAAGTGTTGGAATAAGGATCATTAGCTTGCCTTTGACCCCCGATATAGTTCACTTGCTCACTCATACTTTGCCCCGTAACTAGGCATTCGCCCTCCGAGTGGTTGAAATCCCTACCAAACTCGCATCCCACTTGGACATAAGCCACCAGAGCATTTCTTGGAGCAACTTGTTTCTTCAAGGCATCCACTTGCGCTTGGAGTGAAGCATTTGTTGCCTTGATAGCCTCCATCTCTCTAACTTAATCAAGAGTCATTACCGACTTTTGACTAGGCGGTTCTCTTCTCTCAATCGGTCCCCATGTGCTACTAACCATGGCCAACTTCTCTACCAACTCACGAGCTTCTTTATACGTCTTTTGCATTAAAGATCCACCCAAAGCCGCATCAATAGTAGCTCTAGTAGTGGCATTCGTTGCATCATAAAAAATTTGAATCACATGCTCCTTGTTAAGCTTATGATGGGGGACACTTCTTTGTAGATCCTTGAAACGCTCCCAAGGTTCATAGAGCGACTCCCCGTCGAATTGCACAAACTCGAGAATGTCTTTGGTGAGCTTTGTTGTCTTGCCATGTGGGAAGCACTTGTTAAGAAAAGCTTGAGCTAACTGCCGCCAAGTGTGGATCGATTCGGTGGGTAGAGATTAGAGCCACAAACTAGCTTTATCTCTCAAGGAGAATGGGAACATCCGAAGCTTGATTTGGTCCGCGGTTATCCCGTGAAGCTTGAATGTGTTAAGAACACCCAAGAACTTGGCTATGTGGGCATTTGGATCCTCATGCTTCAACCCATAGAAGGCACAATGGTTCTCCAAGAGTTGGATAGTACTCGGCTTGATCTCAAAAGTTGCCGCTTGAACCGGCATTGCGAAGCATCCAAAAGTAGCGTTGTCCACATCCGGCAAGAAAAACTCGCCCAAAGTTTGTCTTGGTTGGTTTTGCACTTGCGGGTGCACTCGAGGGCGAGCATCCCTTTGGCGCTCTTGGTGCCTTTGTTGATTCACATTCTCAAGTGGAGGATGGGGTGGATATTGTTGTTCCCCTTCGTCCACTAGAGGATTGAACCCTTCTTCTACCTCATAATTATGCCCGTCACCCTCCATAACTAAAGGAATCCGGGCTCTTCTTCTTACGCCTCTTTCGTAACTACCGAGATTCTCTTGGAAAGGTTCTAGTGGAAGGTTAGCACATCGTGTATTATGCATACACAAAGGGCAATTTCCTACACAAGCAAAAAACAAGAGAACCGAGCGTAAATCACGAAAACACGCAAGATGAACAACAAAAAGTAAAGACAGAAATAACGCTAATTCGACTGAATTTCAAAATACTTTCAATCAATTAAACGCAACCTAATCCCCGGCAACAGCGCCAAAAACTTGTTAGCAAAAAGCCAACTCGTAGTACTCGACAAGTCGAGGTCGAACCCACAAGGACTAGAGGTTTAATGTGAATGAAATCGATTGTGAAATTCCATTCGGAAAGCAACGAAGATGGATTGTTTTGAGTATCAATTTAACACTAACGATTCAACTAACAACGAACTTGCAATTAACAACTAGAGTTGACAACTAAATTAACAATCGTAAAAGGCTAAAAACGATAAACAATAAACGAGAATTCAAATGATAAAGATGTTTGGAGGTCGACAATCCACCTAGGTCATGCATTCACGGGTTTCGGGTTTAAGGTGATAAAATGAGGGCCGAGTGTTTCTCAAGCGTAACTCCCGCTCTCTCGAGCCTCAAAGAGTTACAAAACCACAACTAGTCAAGCTTAACCTACTCTCGTAGTACTAAACACAATTAGAACAATTACAATAAATCACAACTCAAAGGCCATTTAATTGCTAACCCACTCTCATGGTGTCACTAATTAAGTATCTAATCAATTCTTTCCAATTAACAAACCCTCTCTCAAGGTGAATCTTAATCTAACAACAATACTTAGGTAGCTAATCTAAGCAAGCCTTAGGAGCATTAATTAGAACATCAACACAAACCCTAACCCAAATCATGCATTAACTAGGATTCATATCGACCCCCAAACAAGGGGGTTTAGCCACTCATGCTTAAGGCAACACAAGCAAACAACAAACAAGAACAATAGAGCATTAGAGAGTATTGAAGGGTTACCTTAATTAAATGAGTAGAGCAATAAACCATAAGATAATGAAGATTCAAAGATAACGAAAGCTTGTATTCAAAATAACCCAATCTTGTTCTTTACAAAGTGATAAAAGCTTCAAACATTCATTAATGGAGGAAGCTATGGAGTTCCAATCCCTAAGATGATTAATCTAAGCTAAAAGTAGAGAACTAAGAGAATATTCAAAACTAGTAAAAATTGTCAATGACCTAAAATGAGATAAAGTGCTATTTATATGGGTTACAAAAGAGGAAACAAAAGACAACCACATAAAGAGTGTTGGGCCTAAAATGGAATTGAGCCTTGAGTCTTGTCTTTTCTTGAAATTAAAATTCTGAGCCATCTTTCATGTGGCTCGATCGAGCCATTCACTTATTGGTGAGGGCTCGATCGAGCCTTGTGTCTTGAGGAATTCTCTGGACAGGTTTGTGCATGGGGCTCGATCGAGCCCCTCTTCATAAGTGAAGGGCTCGATCGAGCCCTTCCTTTAATTCCCCAAATCTCGCTTGTTTCTTCGCTTTTCGACTCGCTCCTTTTCCGACACTTGAATTCTTCCTTCTTTAAGCCCAAAACACCTCGCAATGCTCTGTTTTACGTGAAACGCTAATACACACAATAAGCACACAAACACGGGGGGAAAAGCGTATCAAAGTATAATAAAAGCATGCAAAAATGACTCCTAACATAGGTGTAAAATGCACCTATCAAAACACCGGAAGGGGTTTTCAGAATGCTCAAGTAAATATTTGGTGAAGAAGAAGAGTAAATCAAGAAGTGTAAGAGTTGAGATAAAAAAAAAAGGAGTACCTTAGGGTTTAAGGATAAAGTGGTTTATATAGTCTGCTTCTTGTTCTTCACTCTTGCTTCATGTGATGAGGTGTCCCTCTATTCTATAGGTTGAGCTGGTCCATTCTGTTATTTTGGTAGTCAGAGCGCGGATGGCGCAATGCATATTTTCTCTTTTTAGAGAATCTTTAATGGTCCCCTAAACTATCGTGGCCTTTCTTTCATTTTTACTCAAGTAAAGCTCTTATTGCTCGATTCGAGGAACATTAGAAATGTGTGTGGCCCATGATAGGTCATAAGGCAATCCCGGGGTGGAAGAGCTCTTCGTCTAGGATTGGGTATCTTATGGCTTATAGGCCCAATTACTTCCATTTTTCTCTAATTGGTTACATGTGTATTTCTGGAGGTTGCTTCACCCCTACTGGATTATCAGAAAGTAACCAAGTGTTTATGTGATTAGAGTAAGTTTAGTATTGTCACGGATGAATTCAGAGAAGTGGTTAAGTAGTTAATAAAGAGTAGGAGAAGAAAGATGGTTGTAACTTTTAGTCAATCGGAGAGGTGATTTTTGTGTAATATAAGCGAGCAAGCTTTATCATGGGTTAAATAATTTTACGGTTATTGAGCTATAATTTTTTTATAAAACAGTCATAAATATTTCATTTAGGCAAAAGACTCACTTTAGCCCCTGAAGTCAGAACAAAAGAATAAATAAGCCCTTAAGGTCGAGGTTGGCTCACTTCACACCCTATACTTGTCCAAAACGGCTCACATCGCACCAAAAATTTAACTCTGTTAATTTCTTCTGTCAAGAGATGACGTGGCACATAGGCAAAATATTCAAAAAAGTCCTTAATGTTTAAAATACTTACCAATTTTATAGTTACAAATTTTTTTAACAATTTTCACCCTCTTTTCATTAAAATATTAATAATTAAAAATATTTAAAATTAAAATATTTATTAAAACAATCGAAACACAATTAAACATTTCGAAACAAAATTAAACGCTTTGAAATTCTATTAAACGCTTCAAAAGCCAACTAATTAAATCTAATTCACCCACTCACTGCCAACACAAGCCGTAAACCACACCGATAAAAAAAACATTCCAACTAAATATTAAAAAAAAATCACCGGAAAGGACGAACGGGACGAACCCGTTCGTCTTCTCCGGGTTGTTCTTCCCCATGGAAGAATAGATCTGTCCTTCCATGGGGAAACAGTAGCTGTCCTTCCCCAAGGAAGAACAACCCCTTTTCTTCCTTGGGGAAGAACCGGTTGTTCTTCCCCTTGGGGAAGAACAGATCTGTTCTTCCCCTTGGCGAAGAACAAGGGGAAGAACACCCGGAGAAGACGAACGGGTTCGTCTTCTCCGGTGAATTTTAAAAAAAAAAATTAATTTTTTTTTTCTTTTGTTGGAATATTGTTATAATTTAATTTTTTTTGTTTAATTAGGTATAAATTTTTTAATTTAATTAGGTTTAAATTAAATTTTAATTGGTTTACTTAAATTTTGATTTATTTATTGTGTTTTAATTGTTTTAATTGTTTTAATAAATATTTTAATTTTAAGTATTTTTAATTATTGATATTTAAATGAAGAAGGGGGTGAAAATGGTTATAAAAAATTATAAATATAAAATTGGTAAGTATTTTAAATATTAAGGATGTTTTTGTAATTTTTCCTTACATGCCACGTCATCATTTGACTGAAGAAACTAACGGCAGTGTAATGTGAGCCGTTTTGGACAAATACATGGTGTGAAGTGAGCCAACCTCGACCTTAAGGACTTATTTATTCTTTTATTCCGACCTCAGGGGTTAAAGTGAGCCTTTTGCTTTTCATATATTTTAGTAACCATTATATGAAAAATCCTAGAGTTTACTGGAAAACAAAAGAACCTATAGACAACTCAGTTGTTTACCTTCTGGAATTTTATCTCTGGTTGGGGGTTTTGGTTCGACAAAGGATAAAAACCTAGCCACTGCCCGTGTTGAAAGGGAACTTAACCTATCATACCAAGTCTAGAAGAATGAATCTTTCCCTTACCATAAAGTTATTTTCCCACTATTGTTTTGGCATATTTTCGATTCCTTAGCATTTGAGAAGTTGACAAAGATCTTCCACTTCAACTGAGTATATTCGGTGAGGGTGATGGAAATGACTCCCCATGAACTACGACTGATCAATAGTAGGAGTTAAGGGCAAAACCTTCTTCTATTATACCTTGAACTGGGAGAAAAAACTTTGTGTGTGAAAACCAAGCATCTTGAATAGTGAAAACTTGTGTGGTGTCAAATCAAAAAGGACGGTTTGTTAACCTATATAGCTCATTTGGTAGGAAGGTTCGCTAGCTAATTTAAGCCCTTATAAAACACATCGTTTTCACTACAATTTCAGTGAAAATAATGGGCTTCTGCAATGAAAGTTTCACCTTATTTAGAAAAAGAGTTCCGCGTTTTCTTTTACTCCATGGGTCTTAAGCCGACAGTATTAAACCTGCGCATTCAATACTATTTACTACAAGTTACGCTTGAACATCAGATCTTTTAGTGACTCTCCGACATCAACACTATATTAAGCTTAAAAGGTTTACTTTCTTAGCATATTTTGGGAAGTTTCAAAAGTAGTTTATTTGCTTACTTGTAAAGGAAAGGAGAACTGTTATTAAATCAACTACTACTTGTGGTAGTACTTTATTTCCTTTTATTTTGCAGATTGGAAGTAGTGTTATATCCATTACTCTAACCCCTCCCCCCCCCCCCCCCGGACCCTCTCCCTCCTTCTTAGGAATGTAGGGTTGCCGTGTTATGAGGGTCGTCCTCTAGCTCTATTTCACTTGCTTTTGCCAAAACGGGTGAAGTTTTTTGAAAACTGGCTTTGGATATAAAACTTTGACTATTCAATGACGCTCTCGTTATTTTCAATAATAGGGCTCGGTAACAGATAGCTTGTTCCAAATCATGTCAAACGTTCTACTCACAACAATCCAAGTAGTTCTCCGGGTGAAAAAAATAATTAGACATTACGTTTTCTGAAACCAATACGTTTGGTATTATTAGACTTGCAATAATTTTTATATGCCTTGGGATCGATAAATCTTTTGGATCTTATTAACCAAAGAGATATGAGTTTGCACTATAGTTAGCTCAGCACCAATCAAGAATCCCCCGAGAAATGTCAAGAATTCTGATATATACTCGTTTCAGCCCTTAACTCTCTTTTCTAGGTTTATCAAGAATACTTGTTTTCATAACTACAATAAAGTCTTTTAGTGCACTATTAGTTCAGTTAAGAGGTACTGCTTTTTAGTTGACTAGTACCAATCTCAGTTCAAGCGAATTAATGGGAGTAGGAAAAAGATTACTAATAGTAGAGAAAGGGTTTTTTTTTTTCAGCATGTCGAATGTGCAATACCATATTCTTCTAGTACTGTTTTCCCAACATAAATGTAACATCCTAAGGCATCGAGTGATGATGTTATTTGGCTCTTATTGAGTGTAAAATCAAGCTCCTTGAACAAACGACAAATGAACTTCCATTAAATTTACCCGTGTCAAATCTTAAATCCGAGCGAGCGAAAATGAAGGAGTTTCGTTTCCTTGGCTGGCTGCTACTTCGGGTCCTTTAAAACGTCTTGTTCCTATAAGTTGTAAGATTCATTCGATGCCCACCCTTAAAGCATTATTAATAGCATAAAGGTTACCAAATGGAATTAGTTGGTTGTCATTTCTGGCTGCATTGGCTTGAGCTCTTTGAATAGCTGTCGGTTATTTCTTGATGATAGAAGAAACGAAGTTTGGTTATTTTCTACTTCACACGAATATTAGACTTGGTTTCGGTGAAGAAGAAAATAACCAAACTTTGTTCCTTTCATCTTTTTTATTAATGTTGTTTCTTAGTAACTAATAGTTGCATTATATATAGAGTTGTAAGTGTAGTTACGTTATTACAAAATATTATAATTTGCTTTGAAAAGGCTATAAATGGTTTATTTTGCCTACTTCTATTTTAAGCAGTTGGACAACCTTACACATTGCATTCAATTCATTCATTTTCTTAATAACTGAAACATGTATCTAGTTGCATGGGAATGTAGGTTTTCTTAATATAAAATTAATAATGACATGCACATACAATATTGTTTTTTTTTTGTTGAATTTTTTTATTAATTATTATAGTACTTTTTAAATATATAATATTTTTTCCTTATAATTTTTTTTATCAAACATTATAGATTTTAGGTGTTTAAAAAAATATTGTTAACTTGTTTCGAATTATAGAGAATTTAGAGGCTAAAACATTATTTTTGATAATATAAGGACTGATTTAAATAAAAATTAATCTTAATATTTTTTTGGATCTTCACAAAAATACTAATTTTTGTGAAAATATTAACATATTACGCCTATAAATAAAAAATTAAATTTTTATGCTAATTGAGCTGCTAACAGTAGGTAGAGCCCGGGAAAATATCAGAAAATTGAAGGTAGAAATGTAGAGCGACGGAGTCTTGGCGTGCACTACAAGAAAGTAGTCGATTAGTGACGAGTTTAGCAACCAACTTAAATTATGTAGCAAAAATAATGACGAATTTAGCGACGGATTTAAAATACATCGCTAAATTCAAAAACAAAATTATGCCGCCATTTTTAGCGACGAATTTTTTTTTTCTAGCTAATTAGCTACGGATTTTTAATTCAGTCGCTAATTAGCTATTCAAAAAATTATTTACTAAAAACTCATTATTTAATAAAACAATTACTAATTACTAAAAAAGTATTATTTATTAAAAGTATTATTTTAAAAATTAATAAAAATATTTATTCGTTTACAATAATATTTTTTAAATAAATAATTATTTTTGAAAAAAAAAATTATCATATTAAAATGTAGTAGTAAAGTGAAAAAGTAATAATTTGTTTTTTTATTAAGAAAAATTATTAAAAATAAAATTATCTATTAGTTATTTATTAAAAAATAATTAGTATGAAAAATAGTTATTTTAAAATGCAGGAGTAAATTTCGGGAGTAAATATTTGTTCCTTTTAGTTATATTTAAATATAATATATATAGATATGTAATAAGAATATGAGTTTGTCGCAATGGCGTTATGCGTGAGAGAATTTCAGGGTTAAAGAACATTGGATGGAGCAATAGAAAAATGGGCGACCTACTCGAAAGATTGTGAAAATAATGGGAAGATGACGGTGGGTGACCTATTGCGGGTGGGGGTGGGTGACCGTGTGTTATAGATTAAATAATATTTCATTTTATGATTTAAATAATAATATTATATTTATATTTTTTATTTTTTAAACAACTGACGGAATAAAATCCGTTCGCTAAATGTAAAAAACTCTATCACTGAATTTTAAAAATTTGTCAGAATTTTTTTTCCGTCAAAAACAATTTAGCTACGACCAATTTAGCAACATATATATTTCTTCACTAATTTGTCGCAAAGGCCATTTAGCGACGGATTTGTGCCATTTAGTGACGGAAAAATCCGTCGCTAAATGACAACTTTCTAGTAGCGGCGGTGAAGTTGTAAGTTCGGGTTCGTCAACCGTGGCTACCGCTAGAGCTTAGAGGTTGACTCGCTGGGGATGAAAGAAAAAAAAAAGAAATTTTAAGTTTTGAAAAAATTAATTAAAGGGCCTAATGAGTTGGCTCTTCCTTAAACTTAGAAAAAATTTATCCAAAATAATACTGTTTGAGAATACTTTTGTTTTTACCATGTTTTTGTAGTGCTACATTTATGCCAGAATTATATATCTTCATTTACTTTTCTATCATATACTCCCTCTATTCCAATAGAGTTGTCCACTTTACCTTTATCACACAGTTTAAAACAAACAATTATTGTGTATAGGTTTTATAAAATTTTACTTAATTTTTTTATAATACTCCTATTTAATATAGGATCCACATGCAATTTACTTTCACTTTATTCATCAGTGGATTTTAAATAGGGGTGATATAGAAAAATTAAGTGTAAATATTAGTTACTTTTTGAAAGTAGATAAGAGTTTTTGGACAAATTTTTTTTTAAAGTGGACAAATCTATTGGGACGGAGTGAATAGTATTTTATCCTTTTTCTATACTCTCTTTCCCTTCACTTTCTCTCTCGTTTGATGCCTAATCTTCTTTTCGTTATGCTTCTCTTTCTTTTCTGACTAAATTTGCCATTTATAGTGGTGCAATTTGTGAATAAAATTGTATTTTCTTCCTTCCGGATTGTCCAGGCAGTGGAATTTGTGAATTTCCTTTTTTTCGATTCATGGAAGGACTAGGCAAATGAGAATATCTATGTAATGATGTTTGTTTATTTGGCTGAAGTAAAATTCAAAAATGACAATTTTCCAAAACTTAAATTCTTATATTCTGGTTTAAGATCTATTCTTTATTTTTATGAATTTTCCTTTGATGATTTAGCCTTAAAATAAAAAAATGAAATTAGATCTAATTGCAAAGGAATATCTCATTACTGAAAAAATAAGAGGGAATGGTGAAGAAGATGGAAAAAGTACCAATTTGACTCAAACGGGTCAAACATGATAAGAATACAGAGAGAAATACAGTTGATTAGAGAAAAGAAAAGATGGAAGGTAACATTAGAAAGAAAAGTCTTAATCCCTGAAACAAATATATATATATATATATATATATATATATATATATATATATGCTAACTAACTTAATAATAAAATATATTTGGCCACTGCTCCAACTCTTATATTTGGCCACACTTTAAGGATTTTACTTGAATAAAAAGCCTTTATATATGCCAAACTAAACAATAATATAAATGACTATATTACCCTTTCCCTTAGCCAATTTAGCCCTTAATACAGGATCATTCAAGTCGGGTTTTTTTGTTATTAAGATAGGTAAATTTTTAGAAATTCATCCTCCGAAAGAAATGGACATGATAATTTTTCATCATCCGACTCGAGAAAGAATCAACCGAGTTAAGCAGATCCATATAAAATCTTGTCTATATAAATATTATAAAAAAAATCTACATCTATATGTTAACCATGCTTATGTATACGTGAATGATTATATGTAATAAAAATTGGATTGGATTCTTTTTTGTAGAGTTGTGATTATATATGTAAATACCTTTGCATGTTTGAATTCAATTGTATATTTGACATAAATTTGAGTATTTGTTACAAGATTAAACAAACTCACAAATATCTTTTTATCGGGTAAGGTCACACGCTCAAAATTAAAATTCACGCCAACTTTCAATCATTAATTGTTGATTTCAAGCCAAAAAGATTTAAGAGCAAATTACTTAGAGCCCTTTAAGATATCACATAATTAATAATTTGATACCCCTTGTTTTAAAAGTTTACTTAATGATTCCTCAGTTTTAATTTCGTTAATTGAGAGATCCTTCTATAAATTTGAGGAACCAAATCGTTTAACGGATTGAAACTCGGATACTAAATCGTTTAAAAGTGAGGGACCAAATCGTTTAATAAAATTAAAAGTGAGGGACCAAATCGTTCACAAAATTAAAGGTGGGGTACCAAATCGTTTGAAAATAAGTGTTAAAATTAACGGAGGGACCTAATAGTTAACGGAATTAAAACTGATGGACTATTAAGTAGACTTTTTAAACAAGAGGTATCAAACTGTTAATTGTGATACACCTCAGGGACCTTATCATAATTTGCTCAAGATTTAATAGTGTGATAAAAATATTATAGATAATTTTATTGGACACTGAAGAAGAGAAAATGACAAAACTATACAAAAAAGGAAGCAAATAACAACATTACGCAATCAGCAAAATAATTACATCAGCACTTACAAAATCTGACAAATTACATCAAATACATACTTCACAAGAATCTGACACGTTGCAAGGAGAGAAGGGTAGAAAAAGGTCAAAAACGCGTCAGAATAGGTAAAAAACGCGTCAGAATAGGTCAAAAACACGTCTGACACGCGCGTCATAACCGTGCGTCAGTCACGCGTCAGTTCGTCAAACTATTCAAACATGTATCTGTTATGTATCAGATATGTACCAAGGACATATCTGATTATTATTTTTTCATATTTTAAAATAAAAATAAATAAATAAGTAAATTATTAATATGTATTATTTATGCGTTTCTAAGGTGTATGTATAACATATTTTAAATTAAAAAATATATGTATCACGTGTTTTAATTAAAATTCACGCATCAAATAATATCAATAACATTTTGATATGTTACTATTCACTATAAATTAAAGTATAAAGTAATAAGTTATGAGGTGTATATATAATACCAAGATGTTATTAATATTATTTGATATATTATTGTCTTTAGGTGTATATATAATATATTTTAAATTAAAGATACATGTATCACATACTTTAATTGAAATTCACGCATCAATAACATCTTTCTATATTACTTGATATAAATATCTTTAGTATCATGTATATATACACACACAAAAAAAAAACTAATAATAATATTATCCACTTCATTAGCATGAAACTATATTTTTTTCTTTATTTGTAACAATTACTCATTATGCGTCTAAACTATTTCTGATATGTATAAAAGATGTATCGTATATGTCACTACAAAAAATTTGGCTTGTTGTGACAAAAAAATATGTCACAAACTATATTTTGTCATAATAAATAGGTTTATTGTGACAAAAAAATATATTTTGTCACAATGAGAGTTCAATGAAATGATATTGTGACAAATACATATATTGTCAACCATTTTTGTCACTATAAAAATTAATTATGTTTATTGTGACTAACTATTTTGACAAAAAAAAGTTTTGTCGCCGTAATTTAAAATATTTTTATTATGACAAAATAAATTTTATCATAATATTTGAAAAAGTGGTGACAAATTTTATTTTGCAGCAATTAGATATATTTTATCACTATAAAAATTAATTATGTTTATTGTGACAAATTATTTTGCCAAAACACACATTTTGTTATTGTATATTAGAAATAAAAATTAATTTTGTTTTCCATTTGTAGGTTTTAGAGAAGATAAATCCCTTGTATGGGTCGAAGGAGATGCTGAGACCTTGAATTTTTCAGATAATTCAATGGATGATTACACAATTACATTTGGAATTAGGAATGTTACACATATAGAGAAAGTTCTTGCTGAAGCTCATAGGTATGCATATAATTTCTTAGCTTGTGCTTTGGCAAAATCCATTGGTTTACATAATGTTTATCAAGTTAACAAACATAGAGAAAAAAAATTCAATTCATTTTATTGGATTGGTCAATCATTCATATATATAATCATAATGCATATACTTTTTTTGATAATTAAGCTTATATTTTTGTTATATGATTGAATAAGATTTTGATTATTGATTATTTGTGGAATTTGATTTTTTATTATATCTGTCTCTGATAAATGGATTTATATAATTTCTGTACAAGCCAAGAACACAATAAAGATTACTCAAGAAAGATCATTAATCCCTTGGTCTTTTCCTCTGCCACAACAACAATGGGTTCGTTCGTATTTATTATGGAATGATGGCTAGACAATTGGTATGTGACGGCTTATTTAAATATATTTTTTAATTCGTTACGCTTTTAATTTTTCTTTATAATTTTAAAATTATTCACTTAATTATGTCAGTTTGAAAATAAAAGTGCATATAATAAACGTATTTTTTTTCTCTTACAGATGGGAATTGTTAGAATGAAAGAAGATGGACGTCTCCTATATCAAAAGTTATGCCTAATTTAGTTTCTTTTCTTTATAGCAAATAGTTTACATGTTTGCATACGATCAATTATTTTAGTATTATTAAAGATTTATTCATGTATAATTTTATGTCATATTTGAATTTATTTTATTTTTTATTCATTGATTTTAGCAACAAATTATCGTATTCAATTATTTTAGTATCGATAAAAATGGAAAGAATATAATGACAGTTAATTTGGTCACGTTATGGTAAATTATTTACTATGATAAATTAAATTTGTCACCGTTGACAAATTATAATAACAATTAATTTCGTCACATTATCATAAATTACGTGTTCTGATAAATTAAATTTATCACAACTAACTAATTATAATGACAATTAATTTCGTCACGTTATGTTAAATTACTTCTTGTGATAAATTAAATTTATCACAACTAACTAATTATAATGACAATTAATCTCGTCATATTATATTAAATTACTTGTTGTGATAAATTAATTTATCACAACTAATTAATTATTATGGCAATTAATTTCGTCACTTTATGATAGATTACTTGTGATCAATATTTTTTTGTCACTTCATAATCTTTTTGTCATTAATAACTCGGCGTATGTAGTGACAAATGTATGTTAATTGTGATAAATATGGTTTTGTCACTGCATAATCTTTTTGTCACTAATAACTCGGTGTATGTAGTGACAAATTTATATGAATTGTGATAAATATTTTTTTGTCACGTTATTAACGTTTTGTCACTAGAAGTCGATGCATATTACGACAAATTTTGACAAGATTTGATTACTTGCGATATACATTTTCGTCACAATAAATATGAACGTGACAAAACAATTTTATCACAATAGAAAATTTATGGTGACAAACTATAAAATGGACTTATTGTGACTTGTTTGTTGTGACCAACAAAATTTGTCACAAAGTAGTCACAATAACGTTGTTGTGACAAATTTTGGGCTTAACGTGATAAATTTCGTTCTTCCCAACAAGCCAAATTTTTTGTAGTGTGTATAGTATTTGTATTTGAGTTGTATATTTAACGCATTGAATATATAATTTATGGTTAGTTGAAATGTATCTATAACATATATTAAAATAAAAATATGCCACATGCTCTGTAAATTGTATAAACTATTTATCAATGATACATATTAAGGATATATTTATCATATTTTAATTGTATATTAAAGATGTATCTAATAAATACATCTAAATGACATATATTAAGGATGTATATATCATGTATAAATTATATATTAACGATGTATCTGTTTAATACATTTTAGAAATATATCTATCATATATATATATATATATATATATATATATATATATATATATATATATATATATATATATATATATATATATATATATATATATATATATATATATATATATTAATGTAATAAAATTTTCGATAAGTCTTTGAGATGTATAAAAATATTTGTAATAAAACTTAAAAAAGACAATAAGAAAAAGGTTCCGAACAACGAATATGTATCAAATATGTATTGGATATGTATTCGAGGTGTACCGTATATGTATAGTAGATGTATCAAATATTTTTTTTAAATATCTTTTGTATGTTCAAATATTCATCGGTTGATTCAATTAAATCGATAAAATAAAAAATAAAAAATTAAAAGGTTAATTAATTCAATTAATTAAACTTCAGTTTACTACATCTAGTTCACTTTGCGATTCAAGATTAAAAAAAAAAAGATTAACTCATCTATGCGGCGATTAACTATTTTTTTTAAATAATAAATTTATAATTATCTAACAAATCTGAGATGTGTCAAAAATGTATTAGAGATGTATTAGAAATGTATCAATGATGTATTCGTTATAAAAAATATAACAATATTTTATTTAAATTTAACTTTCAAGTGACTTTTTGTATGTTTGAATATTTTTTAATTTTTTTACATAAATTAAATTCACCACATTATACCAAAAAACAAATCCAAACACCAGAATATAGCCAAAAACGTAGCTGTAACATCAAGAAATACAAATAAATTTTTTCATGGATCTGTTATGGTTTGTCCATTAGGTGAAGGAGAGAGAGTGGGTTAGTGTATGTGTTAATTAAGAGAGTGAGAGTTGGGGTCTGGGTTGGTTGCTTTATAGAAGAAGGTGTATAGAAATGAAAACGAATCAAGATTTTGGTTTCATGCTGGAAGTAATAAAGACCCCACAAACTCTTCACACACAAATTGTATCGTCGTCTCAAAGCAAGCAATTAAAACGAATCAAGATTTTGGTTTAAATGTTATCATGGACACAACTTCCTCATACCACAGCAGAGAAGAAGAAGGGTCGGTTTCATGCTGGGGTCGTCTAAAACTGAAGCTTCCATGCAAAAAGAAAAGAGTAAGCTACGACGCTAGCTATGGCGGAAGCAGCAGCAGCATAATTGAAATAATAAGACATGAGATCTATGAAAAAATAAACCCAATATAACAATTGGAGGGCTGAGATCATTTATGTATAAAATGTAATAATTCCTCGTTATTAGCTCAAAATTGTAAAGAAAAATTTAGCATTGATGAAAGAGTTTGGTAGCCTTAGTATTTTGGGTAATCTACATAAATCCCCTAAAAGAGGACCTTTCTATTATTTCTACCTCAAGAATTTTATTTTGGCAGTAATCTCTCAAAAAAAATAAAAACTTTTCACAAATCCCTCATAACGTAAGATTAGTTGTTTTTATAATAAAACTGGACAATTATGCCCCCTTTCTTCTTATCTGAGAAAAAGAATTTACAGCAAGAAGACTCTCTTCTCTATTTCAATGATGTTGTCTTGGAGACCATCTGATGCATCGGCAATTGAAACGCATAATTCAATCAACGGTGATGTTTCAGTGGATAATCATTTGAATTCCGACTTTGATGGCAATTATATTACTTTTAAGTCTTAGTTTCACAACTGATTTCAAATTTGGCTGCCGGAAAGGTAAAGATCGCCGGTTAGTTTCACAATTGATTTCAAATTTGGCTGTCGGAGAGGTAAAGATCCGCCGTTGACAACAACAGAGAATCAACCTTGAAATTGTATGGATTATGGCGTCATTCAATAGAGTTATTTATTCTTGTGGAGTGAAGCTTTTTCTAACAGACGGTAGGGATACGGTGGTTCGGTTCGGAAGCTGTTTGGACGTTAGGGATACGGTGGGTCTGCAAAATCTTGCTTGAAGTTGTTGATAGTAGCATATGGCTTCCTCGTGAATATGAAATTGATTCAGAAATCATAACAGATTTGGTTTAAAGTATGCAACTATAGCACCACATTTCAGAGAATTGACATATCATCATGGATTGGAAATTATGAAGTTAGACCCGCATTTGAAGAAAAAAACTATTAGAATCCTCGAGGTTCATAAATTGGAAATAGTTAGACAAAATCAACTTTGGCCAAATACAAGTAATTAGGCTGTATCATTCCAAATGATAGTGATGCAAATATAATAAGATTTCTTAGGCACTTGATTAATTGTTGGTCGAAGTTGGTGGAAGAGTAATGTGGCTCATGGTTGTTTTGTGCAGATAAACAGATCATTGCTTCTTTTGTTTTGGAGTGAACTACAAAATGGGTGATATCTCAAATTGGCTTGTTCAGTAGAAATCATGCAATTATTATAACTGGTTATGATTTCATAACTGAAAATATGGAATAGATTTATCTAATAGTAGCAGAATTATTATCTGGATGCTTGCGGGTGTGATGTGTTAGTGCATGTTGAAGAAATATATTTTTTATTACTCGGAAAGTTACTTCTAGTCTATTTCAAATTTATTTTAAGTTTATAAATACTAAAAATTATTAACTTTAAATTTTAAATCATTGTTGAAATAAAAAAGTACTTTATTAGTGAAGTTTGCATTGAGTTACAAATTTTATTAAAAAATAAAATTAAGCCAATTCAGTTGATATATAAGTCATATTAGATTCATATCAGGTTGATTTTTAGTTTTATACATTATCAAATACATTTCACTTAAAAGAGATATTCAATTTATACATTATACTAAATCTCAAAATTTTATTTATATTAAATGTCAGTTAAAATTGTAAAGACTAAGACAATTTTTATAAAAAAATGAATTAATGTAGTTCAGTTGATATACGTTCACATCAAATTTATATTAAGTTACAAATTTTATAAAAAATGAATTAAGGCAGTTCAGTTGATACAAGTTCATATCAGATTCACATCAGGTTTATTTTTGGTTTTATAGACTATCAAATATATTTCACTAAAAAGAGATATTCAATTTGTATATTACTAAATCTCAAAATTTTATTTATATTAAACGTCAGTTAAAATTGTAAAGAGTAAGACAATTTTTATAAAAAAATGAATTAAGTTAGTTCAGTTGATATAGATTCACATCAAATTTATATTAAGTTACAAATTTTATAAAAAATGAATTAAGACAGTTCAGTTGATACAAGTTCATATCAGGTTCACATCAGGTTTATTTTTGGTTTTATAGACTATCAAATATATTTCATTAAAAAGAGATTTAATTTGTATATTACACTAAATCTTAAAACTTTATCTATATAACATGTCGATTAAGATTGTAAAGAGTAGTAAGATAATTTTTATAAAAAAATAAATTAAGATAGTTCAGCTAATATAGGCTCACATTAGGTTAACATCAGGTTGATTTTTGGCTTTATAAACTGTCAAATACATTATAATTAAAAGAGATATTAAATTTGTATATAACATAAATTTTAAAATTCTTTCTATATAAAATGTAATTTAAGATTGTAAAGAGCAGTAAGACAAATTTTATTAAAAAATTGAATTAAACTAGTTCAATTGATATGAGTTCACATCTGTTTCATATCAGGTTGATTTTCAGTTTTATAGACTGTTAATTATATTTCACTTAAAATTTACTTCTAATTTACTATTAATTTATTATTAATGAATTAATTTGATTAGGCCAAGTCATTTTAAAATTTATTACAATGTACAAAAATTTACTTTATATCGGTTTATTTTAATTTTATATTAATTTTGCATCAAGTTGACATTAAGTTTATATTAAGTTCACAACGGTCCGATAAGTTATTTTTTTAACTTTTAAATAATTCAATTATTAAATTTAAAAAATACTAATAATTTTTAAATTCGGTTTGCTTAGAATATAAAAATGCTAATTGGTTAAATTATATAATTTATATTATGTTTACATATAACATTGAAGAGTGGTATAATTCAATATAATTCAAAAGAAAACAACCAAGTAGTTATTAAAATTTATAAACAGTAGCAGTAGCCAAGCTTTTGTTGGCAACAATTCATTCATATCAATTTGATGAAATGAAACATTCATCAAGAAGTACAAGTCATTTTTTATAGGGGTGGAGTTCAAATCTGGATAAACAAATTGGTTGATTGATCAAAAGAAAAACAGCCTATAATTGATCATTTGTGGCTGCCTCAATGAACTCTGTTCCGTTTGCTTTTCTGCGTACAGAATGATCAAAACAAGAACCTTTCTACCAATTTTGCATCTAAAGACGAAAAAGGAAAAAGAATAGAGAAATTTAACTTATTTATCTCGGCTTTTGATTTTACAATTAGAGAGCTACCATTCCACAAGACCCATTAAAGTCATTTCAGTGAGTTTCTCTTCCATCTCAACTTCACAATATGATACATATTCTTCAAATACATCCTCTTCAATCCTAAATACGAGCTTCACTTCACTGTTTCCACCAACAAAACTACTCCCATCTCCTTACAGACTCGTATAGCGGAGGAGCTTCCATAGTACCGATGGAAGATACAGGGGCCATAAAATAAACCAGTAAGCAAATGAATTGGAAGAGAAGTGCAGGGGATGCACGTCCAGAAGCCAATCATCGTCGCCGCCGCCGCCGTTAGCTCCGACCATCTCCGATCTGACGACTAACCATATACATCTAACACATACCCTTTAAATTCTAATTTCTAGAGAGGGATAAAAAAGGAATAAAATTATATTTAGGTATAGATATAAACAGTTATTAGAAAAAGAGAGATTTTTGCAAAAAATAAAATTCTGAGTCACTAATGTAAACTTTTCAGATTTTGGGTGATTTGCTGTAATTTTCTCTAGTATTTTTGTAAAAAAAAGCCCACATTTAGCCCATTTTTGTAATTTTCTCAAGGAATAACTACTAGAGAGTTTGGTTGGAGATGGGTAGATTTGTTCATGGGCCGCGCTCGGATTGGGCCTATGAGCTTTGTTAATTTTAAATAAGTTCAAATTCAACTTGAGTCGTTTGAACCTCATAATTGCTACCCAAATCTGGCCCTTAAATTCTATACATGCGGGTTCGGGCGAAATCTGGGGAGACTTACATGAAAAATTCCATAGAGAGAAAAGTTCAAATCTTCCTATAAAATAGGTAGGTTATTTTGTGTTTGGAAAAATCTTTGAGAAAATTAAGACAAATACTCTATTTTTAAAAATAATTTGATTTTCTACCTCAACAAGGAAAAGATATAGAAAATACCTCACCATTTTAATGTTTTAATTTTTTTACTCTAAAACATATTTATATTATAATTATACCTACTATTTATTAATTTTTTACTCCAAGTATATTTTTCTTACTCCCATCATGTTACAATTGGCTTTTTTTTATATTTGTCTTTCTTTTTCTCTCTCCTCTCTCCTCTCTCCTCGTCCTTTTCTTCTTCTTCTTCTTCTTCTTCTTCTTCTTCTTCTTCTTCTTCTTCTTCTTCTTCTTCTTCTTCTTCTCTGGTTCTTTTTTCTTCTTTTTTATTTCTTCTTTCTTTCTTTATTTTTTTCTTTGCTCTACCGCCGTCCTTCATCGCTCCGCCGTCGTTCCTTCATCGCTCCGCCGCCGTTCTTTCATTGCTCCGCCATTTTTTATATTTAATTTTGGAAATTTTTTTCTCAACTCGTGGTGATTAATACGATTTATTTTAATTTTCATATCTAAAAGAATTACTCTTGAATTTTCTCATTTTTAGATCTAAACATTTGCATTAAAAACGATTTTATACACAAAAATTGATTTTCTACAAAAAAAAAAAACAACTTCTGATTATCATATGAGTATCATCACTGCATTATCATGTAAGTATCATAACACTGCAGAAAAAATTAATTTTTTTTATTAAAAACAACCTCTGATTATCATGTTATTATCAATATATTATCATTTCGTTATCATAACACTGCAGGAAAAAAACCTCTGGTTATCATGTTATTATCATAATATTATCATATAACACTGCAGTATGATAACTAGATGATATTGAAATATGATAAGATTATGATAATTGGATGATAATGTACGTGAAATATAATTATAAAAAAATTCATGATATCAGTGATAGCCAGATGATAATTAAATAATAAAATAATGATAATAGTATGATAATATGATACCTATATAGAAAACAATGCATAAAAATTATGATAACGAGATGATAATGTGAAGATAGAGTAGTATGATAATTGGATGATAATGTACGTGAAAATATAATTACAAAAAGATTCATGATACCAGTGATAACCAGATGATAATTAAATAATAAAGTTATGATAATAGTATGATAATATGATAATATGATAATATAGTGATAATAACATGATTATCATGTTATTATCACTATATTATCATTTTGTTATCATAACACTGCATGAAAAAAACAACATCTGATTATCATGTTATTATCATAATATTATCATATAACACTGCAGTATGATAACTAGATGATAATGAAATATGATAATTGGATGATAATGTACGTGAAAATAAAATTACTAAAAGATTCATGATACCAGTGATAACCAGATGATAATTAAATAATAAAGTTATGATAATAGTATGATAATATGATACCTATATGGAAAACAATGCATAAAAATTATGATAACGAGATGATAATGTGAAGATAAAGTAGTATGATAAGGTTCTTATTGATAATAAAATGATAATGGTATGATAATACGATACCTAACAAATAACAGAAAAATTATGATAACGAGATGATAGTAATCTGCTATATACGATATTAATAATGACATGATAATAAAATAACAATGCAATATGATATATTGATAATTATATGATAAGGTGAACCTGTGATAATCATATGATAATGTAATATTGTGATAATCATATGATAATATGATTTTGTCTAATATTATCCAGCAGTATCATCACATTATCATATAATAATCTGCTACATACGATAGTGATAATAATATGATAATAAGATGACAATACAATAGGATACACTGATAATTACATGCTAAGATGAAACTGTGATAATCATATGATAAAGTGATACAGTGATAATCATATGATAATGTGATACTGTGATTTTTTATATAATTCAAATAATTTTTTAATATGCTATTAATATAATAAAATATTTAAATAGTAGTATATATTTATAAATCATAAAATATTTGATAATACTGAAATAAATGAAAAGAAAATATTTTATTTATTGGTAATTTATAATAGCAAATTTGTTAATTTAAAGTATGAAGAAATAAAAAATACCTAATTTAAAAAAGTTTGAAACAAGAAAACAAGATAAAAGTTTGAAAAAAAGAAAGAAAGAGACGTCAGGTATGGAAAAAGAGAGAGAGAAAGAAAGAGAAAGAAAAAGAGAGAGAAAGGGAGAGAGAGTGTGTCAGAACAGCCTATTATATAGGCAGAGTAAAATTCTAATAAGTTAGACATGGAGAGTAAAAACATAAAAGTGGCCATATCATGGAGTATTTTTGTTGACTTTTCCGTGTTGAGGTAAAGATTCAAATTATTTTCTTTTTTTAGGTAAATTCATAAATCTCTCAAAATCTTTATCCAAACCCGATTCAAAGGGGATGGATCTGGGCGGGCTGGCGGATACCCAAGCCTATCAAAAAGTATAGAGATGGCTCAGCAAAAATATAGGGGCCGTTTGATTTTACATTCGGAATCGAAATGGGAATAGAATGAGAAAAAATGAAAATGAGAATGATTGTTTGCATACCTTGTTTGATTCAATAAATTAATGTAAGAATGAAAAAGGATAAAAGTATATAGTTTTTTAAAAATATGTTTTAATTTGTTTTAATGAGCCATCGTCCTGAGATGGCGATGGCCCATAAGGGGAATCGCCAAATCAGGGCCATCGCCTTTGAAGACGATGATCCATTAATAAAAATTGAAAAAAAAATTAAAAATAAAAAAAATAAAAACCGGCGGAGATTTATAGACAAAAACTTGAAAGAAACACGGAATATGTTAAATGGCGGGAGGAGTTGGTCAACAATACATTTGAAGCATCTGGATTTTCTTGCTCTCAACTAAAGTCTAAGAGATCAAGGATCTTTCGCTCGCTTTGCCATGACCAGGTACAACTACTCGATCCACTTAAGTTGGAAAAAAATTCAATTTTGTTCAAGTTTTTTTGTTTAAGTTTCCTTTAATCTATATTCAAATCCCCACATGCATTAATTTATTCATGAATGCACACTGCTCATTATTATACAAAGACCAACTTGTTGTTATTGATTGACTTCTATTAATTGAAGTGATCCACTTGTTTTTGTTTTTGTTTTCTTGATTTTATGTAATTTCGAGGCTTACACAATGTCAATGACTAATCCAGACTGAGGTTAAACAATTTCGTTTAAGTGAAGACAATCTTTTCCTCCAAAATCCTGAGTCAAAAAACTTGAAAACTGAAACCTGAGGTGAAAGAAAAATTTCTAGCTAGTTCGAGAACCATAATCCATGGTGAGTGTCACAGATATTGCATTGGCGGTCTTAGGGAAAATATCCAATCTCCTTATTCAGGAGTCAGATTTACTGCTTGGTGTAGATGCTGAAATCGAACAGATTGAAAGCATACTGCGAGAACGGGTATATGCTACATCCAGGTCCGTGGTCAACGCAAAGAATTTAAGGGAAGTTCTCTACGACATTGAAGATGCCATTGATGAGTTGGTTACTAGAGCAGCACATACAAGGAACAGATTTGCTTTCTTTCGTGATGCGGTGGCTTCTGTTGATTTACCGAAACATTTCTTTTATGTTTTGGCTATCGATGATCTGATAAATCATTACCATTTCCATAAGAAGTTGAAGCAGCACAGGGGTTCTGTTCGCTTTGGCTATGATTGGCATGCTGCTTTACGGAAACGATCCTTTGGCCTCCACCATCTGAGAAGAGCGTCTAGAAAAGTACCCGATAAAGAGAATTCAAGAGAAGTTGTTTACAACATCCAAGATGACATTGATGAGTTTGTATTGAAAGTAAGAAATAGAAGGTGGAGAGTTGCTCTCCTCAACTCTGTTTTGGCTTTTGCTGATTTGCCAAAACAATTCTCTTATGTTTTGGCTTTAACTGATCTAATAGATCATTATGAAATGCGTAAGAAGTTGGAACAGCTCAAGCGCTCGCTTTCCTACAGTTACTGCTTTGACCATAGGCCGTGTGCCGGTTTATGGAAAAGCTCCTTTGGCCTCGACCTCAATGCTGCCAGTACAATTACTTCTCCTGTTATAAATAAATTAGAAGGTTTGGTTGCCCAAGAATTGCTCATCAATCCTGCTGTGAGAAAGCGAGCCAGGTGGTTAAGAGATGAATTCAAGTATTTGGATGAATTCATACGACAAGCTGACTCAAAAGAGTTAACTGAGGTAGGGATGACATGGATGGAGGAACTTTGTGATGTTTGTAGATCAACTGAGAATGTTGTTGACCTCTTCATGAACTATCAACAACAACATATGATGAACAGCAGCAGAAAACTTTTAAAAAACTTGATTTTTGCTCCACAAAATTTCATTTCTCAGCAAAAACTTGCCAATCAGATGGCACGGATCAAAGATAGAATCTATGTTATTTCCCTTAGAAGAGACCAGGCCTTCACAAGTCATGTGTCACTACATGGAAGAATATATTCTCGGAGAGGGTTTTACTCATTTCATGCTTCAAATCAACTTGATATGGTAAGCTTTGACGAGGATGTAGATGCAGTTACTGCACAGCTGTTGAAAGACGATCCTTGTTGCGTAACTATTTCAATTGTAGGTGTCAAAGGAATTGGCAAGACTAGCCTTGCGAGTTTAATCTACAACAGCCAAGCTATTGCATATCATTTCCCTGGCCGTGTTTGGATGTCTGGCGAAAGAATGTTCTCTAATGAAGAAATTATGAAAAATGTATTGCACCTTAAAGATGATCAAGATCTAAGATTCCATTTAAATGAGAGATATGATAGCTATAGAGATAGGGTGAGGCAAATCGTCAATGCCCGCTTGACAGATAAGAAGCATCTCATTGTTATTGATGGTTACCGGTATGCAAATGCATTCTGGAAAAAAATGGGATTTTTATTCAGTGAGGTATCAAATGGCACAAGAATATTATTCACTGTTTCTCATCAAAAGAGATCTCCACCAGTCACTGAGACCGATTTTACATACAGATTGCATTTGCGAAGTGATGATGAGAGTTGGGCATTATTTGCACATACTTTGAACATAAGAATCCCCCTTGAGCTAGAAAATAATTTAAAGGAAGATATTTTAAGAAGATGTGGAGGTCTGCCAGAGGTGATAGTGGAACTAGGAAAACGGATATCGCAGAGGAATGCAACTCTAGAGGAATGGTCGACTATTCTTAGCCAATTTATTCAAGATGAAGAGCCATGGTCAGAAATATTGGAGGAGATTAACAAACATTTGCCTTTGTATTTGAGGCGATGTCTTTTTTATTTTGGATTATTTCCGGCAAGTTATACGGTCCCTGCTAGAAGATTGGTTGCCTTGTGGGTTGCAGAGGGCTTAGGACGTCAACAGGATGATTCAAAACCTCCTGAGTATGTTGCAGAGGAATATTTGAGGGAGTTGGTGAACGAGAACATGGTTCAAGTGACAAAAAGGAGTCTCAATGGAAAGATTAAGACTTGTTGCCTACCTGAGGCTCTGCGACTGCACTGGTATACCAAAGCTAAGGAAGCTAATTTTCTCAAAGGCCACAATGACAAGAGTGGTGGAACACGCCGTCTTGCAGATCATCTTGACCCAAATGATGCTCTCTTCAATCACATCCATGGTAACAACTCAACTTCTCTTTACCCTTGCTATAGCAATGTTGTTTCTTTTTTATCGTTTGATACTCGAGAAGATAGAAAAGCAGGGGAAGATATAGGCAAGTTTCTTGATCGATGCATCTCTAGCAATTGCTTCCACTTCTTATGGGTGTTGGATCTTGAACGCATATTCAAGCCAAAACTACCCAGGGCAGTAACTCAGCTCATTCGGTTAAAGTACCTTGGTTTGAGGTCAACTTATCTAGAGATACTTCCAGTGTTCATTGACAAATTGCTCGGTCTTCAAACATTGGACTTGAAAAGAACTTGCATTACAAATCTTCCTAGATCAATATGGAAGATGCGGAAACTGAGACATTTGTTCTTGGATGAGAGTTCTCGCAGCATATTTGTCCCTCGTCAAGAAGGTACAGTTTTCACGGAGCTTCAAACTCTATGGGGAGTCTTTATCGATGAAGACAGTCCAGTGAAAAATGGCTTAGACACCTTGTCAAATATTACAAGATTGGGGCTGAAGTGCAAGATATCATCACCATCTCAAAAAGTGGCAATGTCCTCTCAGCTGGAAACTGTCGAAAATTGGGTTGGAAGTCTAAAAAAACTTCAGTCCTTGAGGTTGAAATCATTTGATGAATCAAATCAGCCATGGGATCTACACTTGCAGTCTTTAGTAAGCCATGTGGATCTTACGAGTATATACTTGGTTGGAAAATTTAAGAATCCGCATTTGGTGTCCGAGCTCCCTAAGAACCTCATGGAGCTGACCTTGTCAGCATCTGATATAGCAGAAGACCCAATGCAAATGTTGGAGAACCTTCCTAGTCTTAAAATCCTGATATTTCTATTAGGATCATATACCGGAAAGAAAATGTTGTCCAAGTGTGGAGGATTTCCGAAGCTTGAAGTTTTTAAATTAAAGAAACTGGTGCAATTGGAGGAATGGAACATGGAGGAAGGATCGATGCCATGGTTGAAGGAATTAGATATCGAATCCTGCTGTAATTTAAAAATGCTTCCCAACGGGCTGCGGTTTGTTAGGTATCTCAGAGAAGTGAAACTAATAAAACTGGCAATGTTGTCATCGAAACTGATGGATAAACAAAGTGAGGACTGGAATAACATTTCCCATGCGCGGCATGTCCTTGTAGAAGATTGATATTGCTAACAAGAACTCCCAACTGTAATAATAAGTATGTATTTCTCGGTTCTACAACTTGCAGTTCCATTTAAGTTCTTGAGTTGTTTTCATTGGTCAGTTTTTATCAATCTTAACAGTTATTTTGCAATTTTTAACTTAATTGGTGATGAACATATCTTTATTTATTCAATTACTATCTGTTTGATGTGGTTTAATTGCAATTTACTTTTGTCAGTAATAAACTTATTTGAATTAGATCATATGTGTAAAACAAAGGGATGCAAAACAAACACATATTTCCAGAAATATATTGCACTCATGAGCTATTATGCAAGAACTGTTGATACAGGAGTGTAATATTATCAAGAATTTTAACAGCTAAGAAATTTGCCATATAATTCAGACAAGCGCGGAAAGAATCGCTCTTCATCTACAACAGCATGAATGAAACGGTTTTTTTTCCGTAATGCCGTGTTCCAGGAATGAACACTGCTGGAAACTGTAGCTTTATATACAGGCACCAACTTCATGATGATTAATGTGGTGGTGTTGTTGATGCTGCCGTAAGGTGGCTTTTGTTTTACAGAATAATTTACAGTTGATGGATAATTTTCTTTACTTACAGCTTACTTGTCAAATGTTTGAGAATTTAGCTCCATTTCATGCATACTCAACCTTCTAGCCGTATAAAATCAATCAAGAAAGAATATCAAATTTGAAAATTGAGAAACTTGATTAAATAAAATTACTTTATATTTCAAAAAGAAAATCAAAAAGATAGAAAATATACAC
Organism: Mercurialis annua; assembly: GCF_937616625.2. Classification (NCBI taxonomy): domain Eukaryota; kingdom Viridiplantae; phylum Streptophyta; class Magnoliopsida; order Malpighiales; family Euphorbiaceae; genus Mercurialis; species Mercurialis annua. Next base: position 45,550,720 of record NC_065570.1, on the reverse strand, counting down.
ATAAATTTTCCAAAAATAGAATAATTGGTGAATTGATGAACTGACCATTCAGAACATCAGTTTGGTTTGACCAATTACCAATACACATTGATATGGTGCAATTTAACTAAATAAACTAATGAGGTGTGGAGTCTGAACTTGAGTCAAATAAGTACATAATTAGAATGCATATTTACCACCTAAATTAGGATCTGATAATATTTTTCAGCAAATTGTGATACATAAATATATTCTTTCATTTTAGAATATTATAGAAAATATATTATTTCCATTGTGCAATTATATATTTTATTATATGATTTTTTTTTATGAATAAATAAATTATAATGAAGAGAAATTAATTTTTTGGACATATCTACTCATTTCCTAAACGGCAGCGTGTGGAGTTTTTTTTTTTGTGAAACACCGTGTAGAGTTGAAAAATGGTAATTTTTGTTTTTTTTTTCTTTTTTTTTGGTAAACCCATCCGGTTTCTAAGGCTTCGCCCTGACTAATTTCTTTTATATACTTCTTGAGAGAAAGTCAGAATCATATGAAGTATTGACTATTTCAGACAAAAACATAGCAAGAGCCAAGGAGCAGAGAAAGAAACTTCCCAGAAAATGGCGGGAGAAGCCATGGAAGGTACATTCATTCACCCAAAAACAAGACGTTAGTACATATGAAATATTTGTGTTCTTCTGAACTAATACTCTGAAAAAATCTGTTCGATTTTTGTTCTTTTGCAAGTATCAGATACAAGTTTTTATACTTAATTTAATTTGTGGGGCTTTCATCATTGTAATCATCTATGTGCATTTTTAGTTATTTTTATATCTGTAAGTTTCTTAGCTTAATTTGTGCATTTTAGAAACTGGAGCAAGTTAGGTATTGAGGTTTTCATCAACTTCAAAGATTATAAGATCAGTGCATTTTGTAGTTTTAATTAATTTCTGCAGATTATGACCACAAAATGTTTGATTATTTATATTAAATGTTCTTTTAGGATAGAAAGATTACTGATAATAACTTTTTTTATTCCAATTTCTTTTGGTTTCTTAGCTTACCGTCGAGATGTTATTAGCTTTCGTTTTGCCTAAATTCGAAATGTGTAGCTTTGGTGGAAAATTGATAGATGGAAATGATCAGTTGGTATGGCAGGTAAGGAACTCTGAGCTTAAGTTAGATTTGTTTTGGTTTATGATCAGTAATTTTTTTTAAGTAACAGCTGTAAAGTCTCAGTTGTTGCTGACTTTACTCAATTTAGCTAGAAGCTAGACCTTCAGTTCTTCAAGATTAAATTATCACTACATGCTATCTCCTGGTTTGTTTACTGTTTCCCTACAATTGCCTATTGATCGGAACTTTCTTTACTTGTATTTCTATTCCTGACATTGTGTTCCTGCAGTTGTTAGCAGTTTGATCTTCATAGACAATAGAAGATTGGCTGAAATTTTCCCTACAAGCCTACGAGATCTTTGGAATGATTGGGAGCTTCGTGTTGCAGTTGTTGTCAGCCTCTCCATGCAGATATTCCTAATTGCTCTGGGAAGCCGGAGAAAGTATGTAGCTAGAGATTGGCTAACAGTTCTAATATGGACTGTTTACTTATCAGCGGATGGGATAGTAAATCTTTCATTTGGTGTTCTTTCCAACATGGAATCAACTGATGAGAAGGGTTTGGTGGACCCGCAGTACATGATAATGGCATTTTGGGCACCATTGCTTCTTCTACATCTTGGTGGTTTAGACACCATCACAGCCTATTCATTGGAAGACAATGAATTATGGATGAGGCAACTGCTCGGGCTAGTTGTCAAATTTGTAGGAGCATTTTATGTCTTCATTAAGTCATGGACAGGAAGTCTAATTAATTTGATTGTCATTCCAATGTTTGTAATTGCCATAATGAAGTGTGGGGAGAGGACTTGGGCTTTAAGGTTTGCAAGCAGTGATCAGTTTAGGAAGTCCATGCTACCTCGCCCTGATCCAGAACATAGCTATGCTAAATTCATGGATGATTACACGTCAAAAAAGGCTGAGGGGTACAATGTGTCGCTGGAGCCAGTAATTGAAGAAGCCTCAGTTGTGCTAGACCACACTTACAAAGCTGTTGGAAACACTGTTCATCTTGACATTGTCATCTTGCATGATGCCGCATATCTCTTCAGCACTTTCAAACGGTTATTTGCAGATCTCATCCTCAGCTTTCAGGACCTTGAGAGTAGCAGGTCCTTTTTCCAAGATGCACAAACTAGTTGGGAGAATGCTTTCAAAGTTATTGAGATTGAGCTGGGGTTTATGTATGATTTTCTTTATACCAAGGCGACTGTGACTCATACTTATGTTGGTAGCTTTCTCCGTATTATCAGTTTATCTTCAACCATTTTAGTTGCAAGTTTCTTTGCCATTATTGATAAGAACTCTTTCTCAAGAACTGACAAAAGCATAACATTTGTGTTGTTAGTTTCTGCTATTGCTTTACAAGCATATGAGATAGTTCTACTGCTTTCCTCAGATAGGATAGTACTTTGGCTGAGCAGGCATAAAAATCTGTTGCTAGGCCACACCAACCAGACAATCTCATGTATCCAATCATGGCTGCAATCTTGTCATGTAATGCCTGCTGGAAATAAGAGATGGTCTAATTGCATGGCAAAATACAACCTAATCAGCAATTGCCTCAAAGACAAACCCATCAAGTTCAGTGGATTTCTCAAGTTCTTATGCATTTATGAGATGGTAGAGAAGAACCAGTACAAAGTTGTGGGTACTGTCTCCCCAGAGTTGAAAAGGATGATCTTTGAACAACTTTTGCCGAAATCAAGGAACCCACTAGACATAACCATTTCTAAGCAAAGGGGCAGTCATGTACTCAAAGATATGGGATGTTTTGACAAGATTGAATGGAGTGTTGAATCGGAATTTGATCAGAGTATTCTTCTATGGCATATTGCCACAGACCTCTGCTACGAAATTGATCTTAGAAAAAGCTCAAACATTATTGGAAACCCAATCTGTGATGAAAGTAAATCATTAGCATAATTTATATTGTATCTTTTAATCATGTGTCCTTTTATGCTTCCTAATGGGATTGGACAGATTAGATATCAAGACACCTGTGCTGAGGCTGCCCAATTTTTTGAAGAAAAAAGTTACATTAAAACAGACAGAAGTGAAGCATGCACTGCATTGCTTAAAGTGAATACTGAGATTTTTCCATCTCAAGTGAAAGGAGATAGAAGCAAGTCGGTACTGTTTGATGCATGTAGGCTTGCCAAATCGATACAGTCCTCGGAGACAGAAGACCAATGGACAACTGAGAATAAGTGGGAGATGATAAATCATGTGTGGATAGAGATGCTTTCTTATGCAGCTAATCATTGTGGATGGAACAACCATGCCAAGCAACTTACTGGAGGAGGGGAGCTCCTCACTCATGTCTGGCTATTGATGGCGCATTTGGGAATTACCCAACAGTTTCAGATTTCTAAAGGGAACGCGAGGGTCAAGTTGGTTCTGAGCTGAACAAAGCCTGCATACAACATCCCAGATAAGTATGTAGTTTACATTCAATAGTATATTTGCGAGTACCAATTTTATTGAAATTTTATTTGGTACTTTCATTTTTGGTTCCATTAGCCTTGATTAGGAATGAAGAATGGTAGAGGGAAAATTATACACAACTCTATAATCATTAGCATATAGTCTGTTAAAGCTAAATACATTAAAATTAATTGTTAAGATTAATCCTATCTCATTTTGTTCAATTTTCCACAAGATTTTTTCATTTTCTAGAGAACTTACTTAATGGTGTAGTAATTGCTCATATAGGCCATATCTGCATGGAAAATTAATATTTGTACAATTAGACTAGTCCAGTGATGTACCCTGCATCTGCAATATGATATGTTATTTTAATTTACGGAACATTACTTGATCATCAACATAACACTGATCAACTTTAGTTATTTTTCTTATCTTCTAAGAACTTTGTTTTTCGTGTTACCAAATGTTTGTTCTGGCTAACTTTCTATAATTTTTTAATAACGTTTCATAATCATTCAATATTTTCATCCATCAGTATATGTAAAGCATGTTATTAATATTGTTGCTATTGCTTCACAAGTCTATAACAACATCAATTCATTGGACACCCAAATTTTTGGTTGTAATATCTGATTGGAATACTGTTTGCTGAACAATAAAACTTTATTCTCAATTCATCTTTGTTGACATGACTTTCATTTTCAATGGAATAACACAGTCAACTACCTTGTCATTAACGATGCAATTTTTATGATTTGACATGATTTTTATGGTTGTGTATAATGAACAGTGACTGTTCTTTATAACCTTGCAATTGTTATTGCTATGTGAACATTGTAAATGACGATTCCTAGAATACACAATTATCTTACAAAAAAGATGAAATCAAGGTTTTGTAGTTCAATTTTGTATTCTCAGAATTCGTCAGAAAAAAAAACACAAAAACAGCTGCTAGCGTAGCTACACGTATTTCTTTTTTTCTTTTTCGACTCTTGTTTTTATCAGTTGAGACTAATTAGAGTTGTCATTTTCTGTCAGTACATGGTTCTCTATTATCCACTCCCAAGAACAAAAATTTTGTTTCAGTGACTTCCATGGCGAGAGAAATTGTACTAGCTGTGTTGGGGAAATTAACCAATCTTCTAATTCAAGAATCAGATGCATTGCTTGGACTAGAAGATCAAATTCAATGGATTGAGAGCTATCTCCGTGAAAATGCAGATTCAGCAAGACACGGGTCGGTGAAAATATTAAGGGGAGCTATTTATGATCTTGAAGACGTGATCAACGAACTGATAGAAAGATCAAGCCAAAGAAGTAGGAAATATGTTTTAATTCCATATGTTTTGACTTTCTATAATGCACCAAAGCATTTCTTTGACATTCTAGTTGTTCTGGATTTGCTTGATCACTATAAACTCAGGATCAAACTAGAAAAACTCAAGGTTGACATACCACATGCTCTGAAAACTTGATTTCTCTTTAACTCTTCGCTCATGCTTCCAACTTTGATATTTCTTTGATTCTTCACTCTTTTTAGCCCAAATAGTTCCGCAAACGCTCCAAATCACCTGAAACGCCAACACACGCAATAAGGTACCGAAACACCTAAAAACACATGTTAAAACACAATAAAGCGATGCGAAAACTATCTAAATACTAGGAGTATCCTACTCCTATCAGACATACCCTGTGGATTTTTCACTTTTTTATGTGCTGGTTCATGGGCAAGCTCCTTCGACTTATACTCTCAGGACATAGGCAACAACAGATTCGTTGCTCCTCTTGTAAAAGAGTTTGAAGTCTTAGCTAGCCAAATGCAGCTTAAACCTGCAGTGAGAAAGCAATCCATGTGGTTTAGAGATGAGTTCAGATTGTTGCAAGATTCACTTTTAAAAGTTGAATCAGCAGAAGAGAGTGAAGAAAAATTAGCATGGGTAGAAGAATTTTGGGATGTCTGCCGCTCAGCTGAGAATGCTATCGGCCTTTTCACGGACAAGCAACATCTGAAGAAAGGTTCTCAACATTTCAAAAGCTTGCTCTGGACTCCCCATAAATTCATGTCGCAACGTAAGTTTATCCAGCAGCTGGATCGACTAAAATCTAAGGTTGCTGATCTTTCTGCTAATGTATTGGGTGTTGTAAGTAAAGTTATAAAAATTGAACAGGGAACTTATGTTTTCAATCGAAAAACTTGGAAGAGAGACAGCAAAAGATTTCTACCACCAAATGCTCTTCAGGCTATGCAAGTTGACTTCGACGAGGATGTAAATGTGCTAGATGAAGATATAGAACCAAGTTCTGAATCATCTTCTGATACCACTACTGTTGCTCCTGTTGATCAAGCTGAAGGTGGCGTTGATGAGGAAGGTGTGGATCCAAATGCAGGGGCAAGTGCTGCACAAGTTGGCTTTGATGAGGATGCAGATGCAATTACCGCACAGCTGTTAAAACCAGATCTTCGCTGCCTCACTGTCTCAATAGTTGGTATTAAAGGAATTGGAAAAAAAAGTCTTGCAAGACTAATTTTTCACAGTCGGGCTATTGTACATCATTTCCCTCATCGTATTTGGATGTCTTATGAAGACATGATAGGATTTATGAATCAATATTACGATTCATATATCCGACAATACACATCTTTGAACATTCAGAAAAATCGTGCTGCAGAAGAAGAGATTACGGGTGCTAATGTTCCATGTGGGAATAATATTATGGCACAGATGGTTGATTCTTTATTTGGGAGTAATAAGTCTCTCATTGTCCTTGATGGTTCAAATGCAAGTAGCTTCTGGCAAAGAATCAAGAGAGAAGTCCGAGATAAATCAAATGGCAGTAGAATAATTTTGACACTCAACCACCTATCAGAAGCTCCAACGGTCACTGAAACTGATTTCACTTACAGACTCCATCTTCGGAGTGAAGAAGAGAGCTGGGATTTGTTCACAGATGTTGTAAAGGTAAATATCCCTACAGAGCTAGAAGTGAATTTAAAGAAAGTCATTTTAAGAAAATGTGGAGGATTGCCAAAGTTGATCATCAAATTGGGTCAACTATTGTCACGAACAGTTGCAACTCCTGATGAGTGGTTGAGGCTGCTCAACGGCATGAACCAAGACGAAGATCCCTGGTTGGAAATTATAACAGAAATCAACAAGACTTTGCCTTTGCATTTGAGGAGATGCCTTTTCTACTTTGGATTGTTTCCGGCGGACTATAAGGTCCCTGCAAGAATATTGGTTGCTTTGTGGACTGCAGAGGGTTTAGGACGGCAACCAGATGATGAAAATTCATTTGAACTTACTGCAGAGGCGTGCTTGAGAGAGTTGATCAATTGCAATATGGTTCAAGTAACAAAGAAGAAACTTGGAGGGAAGGTTAAAACATGTTGCCTACCCGAGGCGCTGCGAGTACACTGGTTCTCAAAAGCCCAAAAAGCTACTTTTCTACATAATCACTTAGAGAGTAGTAATACTACTAGCAGCCTCAGCTTTCCTGCAGCGCGACGTCTTGCTGATCATCTTAATCCAAATGATGCCATCTTTGATCATATCCATGGTAACAGCACTTCTATATTCCCTTGCTATAAAAATGCTGTCTCATTTTTGTCCTTTGACACTCGAGAAGGAAGCAGAGCTGGCGAAGATATGGAGAACTTTCTTGATCGTTGCATCTCGAGTGGTAGCTTCCTCTTTTTGTGGGTTTTGGATCTTGAAAATGTGTACAGGCCAAAACTGCCAAAGTTAGTTGGTAAACTCACTCGGTTGAAGTACCTCGGTCTGAGGTCAACTTACCTGGAGATACTTCCTATATTCATCGACAAATTGTTGAACCTGCAAACGCTAGATTTGAAGCGAACTTGCATAAGTAATCTCCCTAGTTCAATCTGGAAGATGCAAAAGCTAAGACATTTGTTCCTGGATGACAATTTTCGCAGCATGTTTGTTCCTCAACATGAAGATGACATCACCCTTCAGGATCTTCAAACACTTCGAGGCGTACTTATAGATGAGAATAGTCCAGTGAGAGATGGTATGGATACATTGTTAAGTATACGAAAGCTGGGTGTGAAGTCCAAAATTTCAGTGCCATCTCAAAAGGATGCAATGACCTCACAACTAAAAGCTGTGGCTAATTGGGTTATGAATCTGAAATGCCTTCAGTCTTTGAGATTGAAATCATACGACGAAACCGGTCAGCCTTGGGATATTCACTTAGGGTCTTTATTAGACCACACTGATCTCTCTGATGTATACTTGGTCGGAAAATTACAGAATCAACAGTTGTTGTCCAAGTTTCCGATAAACCTAATAGAACTTACGTTGTCAGGATCTGAACTAGCAGAGGATGATCCAATGCAAATACTAGACAAGCTTCCCAACCTGAGAATTCTGAGATTATTAGCGAGATCGTTTGTCGGAAAGAAAATGATGTGCAGTTATGGAGGATTTCCGAAGCTTGAAATCCTAAACCTCTGGGAGCTGAACTTTCTGGAGGATTGGATTGTGGAGGAAGGAGCATTGAGCAGTTTAAAAGAGTTGGAGATGAGACATTGTGTGAATTTGAGAAGTCTTCCCGATGGACTGCAGCTTGTTACGAGCCTTCGTGAAGTAAAATTAAGCAAAATGATGGAGCTGTCAACGAGGCTTGAAGATAGAATTGGTGAGGATTGGACTAGAATATCTCATGTGCGGAATGTCTGCATACAAAATTGATCAAACATGTAATATATAAGCTTTTACTTTTTTTTCCCCTGATGAAATGCTTGTTTGCTATTGTATTTGGTGATTTTGTTGTTGCTGCTGTTGTAATTTTCAATATAATTTTCTTTTAGGTATTCTTTCAATAAAGAAAACTGCAATTTTGAAGCTATTGGTTTTTTTCAATTATTCTGAACATTCAAAATTACAACTTTTTTGATTTTTTTTATTTATGGCTCAATTTCTAAAAATTATTAATTTTAGCAAAATTTCAATAAGTACATTTCAATTTCAATTAAGATTTTTTTTTAAAAAAAAGATCAAAGTCTTTTTTTTATTTATGACAAAAAAATTAACTTTTATCAACTATAGCATAATTTTGACAAGTATTTTCCAAATGAAAAAAGAATAAATTTGGCCACAAATCAAAAAAATTAGTATTTTAACAATAAAAGATTGAGGCACACTTGAATATCTCAACTTGGTTGATACCTTCTTAACGTATACATCATTTTCTTATTACCAATAATAACATTAAAATGAACCAAAATACTACAAAAATTAACTATATTTTTCAAATGATATTTTTTTATAAATATGTTTAACTTGCTAAAATTGAAATATACTTAAACTTATGCCAAAAATGTTTGAAAAGTCGTTTCATAAATGAAAAAAGTCAAAAATGTGAAATATTTTTAAGTAATTATGCTTTGTTACTTTAATGTTATTGGTTAGTTTTTTATTTTAGTTGTAGTAAATATTATAATAGTATTTAAAGGGTTGTCATAAAAAATCAATACCTTGCGTATTTTTTTTTTTTCAAATCTAAGCACATTCTACAAAATATGGATCCTACAATCTAATCATTTCATAATTCTCATCATATAGCCTAGTGAAGGTTTAGGTGTATTTTCTGAAGAAAAGAACGATGTCGATTTGATTGTTTTGAATGACTAAAACAACATTGGATAGGCATTAGGCAGTAAAATCCAAGAAATGTAAAAGGGTTTTCAACAACCATGGCCGCTAGAGTATGAGCCAGATAATTTACCTCCTTATGAACAACACTCCATTGAAATTGCAAAAGTTCGCAGGAAACTATATGAATATTCGTGAAAATGTCTCTAACCTCCAAAATGACAAATTTGGGTAATTGATTCTAGGGGTCACTGTACTTTTCAAAAATTGCAAAATGGTGTCCGAACTTCAAAACGTAACAAAATGGTTACTAAACTTTCAAATATGTGATTTTGGAAGGTTTTTAAGTGTTTTACGGTCAAATTATACATATGTTGTAATCAAATTTTGATTATTTATGACAAATAATATCTTATATTTCATATATACATACAATCAACAAAAAATCGACTCGAAATATTTTTCTTCGGTGACCAAAAATCCTTCTATCTTAACATAACCAAATAGTATAGTAACTAAAATGTTACGTTTTGAAGTTCAGTCACCATTTTGCAATTTTTGAAAAGTACAGTGACCTCCAAATTTAAAAACTTTGATAATTTAATTAATTAAAGGATGAAACATGAAAACTCAAAATAGGATACAATTGAACTTTTTCCTAGATCATGGTATAAACACAAAAAAGTTACAAAGTGGGGTTTTTTTTAAGTAATTATGCCTTAAGAAAATCCCAAGAGCGCTTGTAAATATAAAAGTTAAATCCGTTTGGACCCGGAGCTTTCAATGCAAGAACAAAAAGCGCAAAAAATATCATCTTCGATAAAAGACCTCATCAAATGAGAAGATTGATCTGGAGAAATCCGTTTGAAAACAAGACTTGAAAAGTTTGTAGGAACAACATGAGGCTTGGTAAAAAGACTAGAGAACAAGGATCTAATCTGATTATTAATATCAGCCGGCTCCGAGTATGTAACATCATCAATTGAAATAGCTGAAATAAGATTTTCCCGAAAGTGCTTAAAAGCAATACTATAAAAGAATTTAGAATCCTGATCTCCCTCAATAAACTGTTGGGTTTTATAGGTTCATAACGCAACGGAATTTCAAAAATTTATCTAAAAACCCAAACCAAGATCCATGTAATTCGAATTAACAGAATAATTACTTACTTGTATGTCGAATTCAACAGCAATGTAGGAAGGAAGGAGGTGGTTCACTTTGGTGATACCTGGCCTCGGATCAGAAACGCCTCCAAAAGAACGCATCCTCTACGAGTATCCACACGAACAGACCTTAGCCAAAACTAGTGTTTGTGTGCTAGCACTATTGCTTCACAAGCAATTCCGAATTTTAGTGATTTAGTGAATAATGAATTTCGTGATCCTCAAACCAACTGTTTAATGAGTATTTATAGTGATAAATAACACTAGGGTTTGAGACAAATTCGAATTTCAATCTCATTGCAATTCTACAAGTTTATGTTTATCAAAAACTCCTTTTTGATAATTATCCATATATATTAATTACTATATTTATTATCTTCCAAAAATAATAAATTAAGGAAAACACTTATCCTTAAATTTCGAATTGGGCTTGTACAACCCATAACTGTTTTGGGCCTGTTCTTAGTGTGCGACCCTGTAGGTTCATATAACGTTGGCAGTAGGCTCGAAATCCCTATTTCAGCTCACAAGTCATAAGTGGCCTCTAGCAAGACATTATGACTACCCAAGTTATATGAATATCGATAATCCGATTTAACCATTTACAATAATATTTTAATCCCTTTGTCTCTCGATATCCAGATTGAATATAAGGCATAGTTATGTCATCCTTATAACATTCAATCATTAGTTTCTTGACTCTAAGTAGACTGAAAATGATAACTTTTTATCAATTAGCATGGCCATGCATTTTCTTCAGTCTATCTTCTTCAAGGGGCCCATAGATATCTTACTCAAATAAATGAGGGACAAATTCCTTCTCAGTCACTCACATTTCTCACATAGTTACTTTCATATCCAATCACAATCTATTCCATTATCCTGTTAAAGATAATGTAAGACTGTATCAAAATATGAAATAGCTATGTAGAAATCCATGATGATTTCAAGGTCAAAGGATTATACTAATAGAACTGTAATGAGAATTACTTATGACAGTGATCTATGTAGTATTCTCACAGTGGGTCATCCAGTGCCTTATTTCTCAAATAGCACCTATGATTTGACTTAATATCTCATATACATGATTAGTAAAACATAATCATCAGTCAACATCATACTAGTCTCAATGTTCTATTAAGACTAGGGATAGATGGTATATAATTCTTTTATTAAACCTAAGGGTTCTACTATCAAGTCACATACTCGATGACCTTAGAAAGAATTAACCATTAAAGTATTTTAATCATTAATATAAAATGATAAAAACTGCCAATCAATAAATAATAAAATGATAAAGTCAAAACATGGTCAAAAATGATTGACCTAGTGCATATCACTAACATAAACCATTTCAGTCTGGATTTTCGAGACCACAATCTCTCAACTTTTTTCTCTGCCTTCCATAGCTCGCTTTTAGCTTCAGCAAAACGAGTAGAGTCGACCTTAGAGAGGGGCCGTGTATCAGCAACTATGTCTAGATCTGAAACCTCAGCAGTAAGAACTTTTATTTTCCTATTTTGGTCACCAAAAATATCCACATTCCATTTTTTAATCTTGGTCTGAAGCTCCTTCAACTTGCGAACTAAAGGCGCGGACTGATCATTAGAAGAGATCGACAGTAGGAGTTTAAGACAAACAAACTGAACTATGAGTTATCCCACCATGGGTTAATGGAACGAAACGGCTTTGGCCCCTAGTAAATACTTAAATCAGATTGAAACATTAAAGGAACGTGATCAGAAAACCCTTCCTTTAGAGCAGATAAAGAAAGATAACACCAAGTATTTGAATCTAACAATGAAGCAAAGCATCTGTCAATTCTTGATCTAGAAAAAGAGTTTCTCCATGTGAAGTTACGGCCTTGAAGCGGGAGATCAAGCAACTCAGATTCATTGAGAAAGTCACAAAGAGCTAACATCGACGGAGAGTACCCCACACAATTAAAACGCTCCTCTGGAATCAGAATCTCATTGAAGTCACCGCTAACAAAAACCATTCCAGGAAAAAAAGTAAGAGGCAACAGTTCAGCCCATATAGACAACCGTTCCGAGGCTAAGTTACTAGCGTATATGAGAATATGCCTGATGTTATAAGTACCGAAAAAGAACTACATACAAATCCAACGAGAACCTTTCACAACAGAGACATTATGCAAAAGAACCGTATTCCACATAATCAAGAGGCCACCAGACACCCCAATTGACGGAACGCAATCAAAGTTAAAATTTAAATTCGGCCAAAGTTTGTTAATAAGAAAAGCATCAATATTTTCTTTTTTTGATTCGACTAACCCAATAAAAGAAAATTTGTATTTACCCACCAAGTTACGAATGAAACATTGCTTTTGATGGCTTTGTAATCCACCTTTGTAATTCCACAATACGAAGTTAAACGGCAACGACATAAGAAAACAACAAATACCTTGATGAAAAGACAATTCAAGATCTCTAATTCTCTAGATCTTGCTCCAAGTTTTTCAGCAGTTGATTGACAGCATTTGCCTTATGATCACTGTGAAAAAATCCCAAATAATGACTCACGTCTCATATCTTTAAAGCTTCTTCAAAGGACCCAGCTGCAACTTTCTCTTTTGCAGATAAAATCAACTGATTCATGTTTGCAAAATCTGCAGAAGAAGTATCTGAAGAGACACGAGCTGAAGAAGGTTTTAGATTCCCAGAAGGAAAAATAATCATATGTGGCTTTTTCTTTCTGATTGAAACTATAGAAAGGTCTATGATCGGGCTGTTATCCATGTGAGTAACTGTTGCATCTAAAATAATAGCTCCATCGATGCTGTTAGGAGTTAAAGGAACTGTAGAAATTTCCTCTATTAATTCCAGATTGGACGGATGATCTTTGGCAGCAGATAAAGGAATTTTTAGCACTCTGAAGTTCATCCACGACAGGCGCTAAAGAGTTATCCTTTAGGTCTGTAGCATTTTGATTATTCACCTCATCAGGTGAAGAAGAGAGACCTTGCTGATTTTGATCCTCGACATGAAAATTAGCATCATCAGTTTCTTCCTCTGAATACAGCTCATATTCATAATTTGAACTTGAATGATATTATTTGCTGAAGTAAACGGGATGGTCAATTTTGAAGACACAGACAGTAAAGCTCAAATCTCCGAAAACAACCGGCAAAGTTTTATTAATTCATGTATTTGCTGTGGAGATAAGGACTGACCCGAAGTATAAACGTTCCTTAACATAAACTAGAGGATGGGCCTTTACTGAATCACCAAAATAATTAGCTATGCTGACAAAAACCTCTGGGCACCAAATCGAAAGAGGGATGCCTGAAATTGATAACCAAGTCATTTGAAGGGTGAGTGTGTTAAAACCAACTGTCTTAGTGAATGAATAGAAGAAATCTATCAATTGTTTTTATTTTCCATCTAGAAACATCATCGCATCCAAAATTGTTTCAAACGTAATGATAATCATACAGCCTCCAATAATAGAGACATTATCAAAGATAATATCTTTAGAAATCAAATAATTGAGCAAAATCCAATGTAGCCACAATTGACCTTTCAAGCCAATCCATATTTGTTTCCTAACCAAATTATGATTTAATGAAAGATGAATTATAGTATCTTGAATTGTATACTCGGAATTCGCTAAATCTAGGAAACTGCTCTCAGCAGAAACCACCTTAGCAAAGGTTCGATTGTCACGTAAAGAAGGTCGTGTAATCTCCTTCTTTTTCTGCACAACCTGTTTCTTGATAACTTGCTTAACCTGTTGCTTATTATCAGAATACCGAGAATAATAGGCACGCAACCTAAATTGTCTGATAATAATTATATTCAACTGAGAGAGAATCCAATCTGTTTTGCATTATCTACAGGACGAAGAAATCTGAAACTACATGTTTCGTAATCTGACGCTGATCTTCATAGCCGGAGATGGTTGCTGGACGGTGGTTAGGGTTAGGGTTTTATTGGCGGTGAAGGGGAGGTTTAGGGTTAGGGTTCTGCATGGGGGGCGTTTTAGAAAAGATAATAAAAAAATACTATATTTAGCATAGCATTTAAATTTTATCTTCAATGCAAAATGTTAAAAAAAAGTGTTATAACTATTTACAATAATGATTATTTATTATCTTTTTTATTTAATATTTTGTAATCAAATATTTTTTTATTTATTTTAATATTATTTATTTGTTCATATTTGATATAATAATGAGCTTTTTAATAAAATTTTATCTCTAACAAATCTTGCTTATGGTCAATTAAATCTAGAAACACTGCACTACATTCGTGGGGACACTTTATTAAGAAAATCGTCGGATTATATAAAAAATCAACAGACTATAAGCATTGCATTGGAGTTTGTTTTTAAAATTTAATGCTAAATTACAACATAAATAACTCATTCTCATTTTAGCATTGCATTGGAGATGCTCTTATTTTACATTTTTGTTTAATACTCCTTTTGTTCACTTTATGGTATTAACAGAGTATTACATACTTGATTTAGAAACAGATTTCCGTCGCTAAATTGTTGTGATTTGCGACAGATTTCGTCGCTAAATCAAGGCAATTTGCGATAGATTAATCTGTCGCTAAATTTAGCGACAGATTAATCCGTCGCAAAACATTTTGGCAACTTTTAGCGACGAATACAGAGATAAATATGTTGGAAAATGTGAGTGATGTTTAAGTCTGTCACGAATTCGCTTTGCGACAAAGGTTTTACCGACAATTATATTTAGTCGCTAAACTGCTTTCCCAACGGATTTTGGTGTTTTAACGACGCAAAAATGCGTTGCTAAAACATAATTTTTTAGTAGTTCATGCTATCTATTCGGCGACAACAGGATTGTATATGCACCAATATTGATGCGCAGCTAATGAGCTGTTAAGACAGCGTTTACAAAATATGTGGTATTCAGTGGCTATTCCAAGGATAAAATTCTTTGTCTGGACAGCTCTTCGTGGAAGGGTAGCGAGTTGTTCCTTCCTTGCTTCTCGAAATATTATTCCAGCAAATACAAATAGGTGTGGTATTTGCAGAGAATCGGAAACAAATGATCACATCTTCATGCATTGTTCCTTTGCTAGTTCTGTTTGGAATTTGAGTATCTCGAAGGTTGGATTGCTTTGGGTGAAGCCCCGCTCTCTTGAAGAATTCATTCATCTTTGGCTAAGTTTGATTCATAGAAGCCCATACTCTGAGTTGTAGTTTGAAATTTGGATGTTTACTATATGGAATCTTTAGAAAAGTAGGAATATGCGAATTTTTCAGGAGAAAGAACACTTCAGATGAGGATGTGGTTTTTGCTAGCATCACTATGACTACAAATTACTACAAATATTATAATCTGTCTTTTTCCTACTCTAATTTAGTGTTGTTTAGAAATCTGGATTATATATTTCTTGGATGATTTTGGTTTGTATTTGCCTCTCTTTTGTGCGCTTTTGCTTCTGAGTGTTGGTTCGCCTTTTTTTAGCTTTTTTATACAATTTTCGTTCATAAAAAACAAATTAAAAATTAATTAAATTAAAGTAGTTCATTAAAAAGTTTAATTTTATTGTATTTTATATAATTTAAAATTTGTATGATTTAAAATTAAGTCACATCAAAAACATATTGTATTATTAAATTTGTAAATAGAATCAAAACAAAACATGTTATTTCTAATTTATTTTAAAAAAATCTAATTTAGTTTTAAAATTTCATTAAACATATTTTAAATTTTTTATATAAATTTTTTATTATCTATTAAATCATTATAAATAAATTAAATGGATTTTTTTGGATTTTTTTCTTCTAATTTTATAAAATTATAAAATTATTTTAAAAAAAATCACGGGTCAATTATGTTTTAATTTTGACGGAAGGAAATAAAAGTGAATTTTGATCAAACATTAAGCGAAAAACATGTGACTTTTAAAAATTCATAGAAGAACAAATAATGTTGATCTAACATCTGTCATTAGGAGGTAAGTTGTAATTATCTCTATAAAAAGATATTGATTTACATTATTTTAGTTTGTAATTTTAATTAGATTTTGAAAAAGAATAGTGTGTTGTATGCAATAATGTAATTAGTCACTAACCTTAAATTTTACAATTAAAACATTTTATATTAAAATGTAGAAATAAGTTTAAAATCATCCACCGTGTCTGATTTTAGGGCCTCCATTCACGAAATTCCTTAAGTTCACTTTTTTATCATAAAATCTCATGCTTCGGCAGCCCTTCGGCAGGGTTTGGGCATCGGCAGGACTTCGGCAGCCCTTCGGCAGGGCTTGGGCATCAGCAGGGCTTCGGCAGCTCTTCGGCAGGGATTCGGCAGCCCTTCGGCAGGGTTTCGGCAGCCGGCAAGGCTTTGGAAGCCCTTCGGCAGCCCTTCGGATGGGCTTCGGCAGCGAATGGCTCATTAAATCAGTTATAGTTTGTTTGATGGTATCTACTACTCGGATAACCGTAGTAATTCTAGAGCTAATACGTGCAACAGGCCCCGACTTCTAGAAGGGATGCATTTATTAGATAAAAGGTCGACGCGGGCTCTGCCCGTTGCTCTGATGATTCATGATAACTCGACGGATCGGGCTTTGGCGGAATCAGCGGGGAAAGAAGACCCTGTTGAGCTTGACTCTTGTCCGACTTTGTGAAATGACTTGAGAGGTGTAGGATAAGTGGGCGCCGGAAACGGCGACGGTGAAATACCACTACTTTTAACGTTATTTTACTTATTCCGTGAATCAGAGGCGGGGCTGTGCCCCTCTTTTTGGACCCAAGGCCGCTTCGGCGGCCGATCCGGGCGTAAGACATCGTCAGGTGGGGAGTGTAATAAAAAAAATCTAATTTGGTCAAATCCAACAAAATCAAATATAAAACCATCTAATTAGACCTAAAATCATCCAACCAAACCTAAAATTGATATCCACCCGCCCATTGACATACACCCGCCGGAAACAGCCTCGGGTATTTTCCACCACTCACCCACCGCTCAAAAAACAATTCTGACGGTTCGAGGAGCACTGCTCCTCGGAATCTGCTCCACGCCTAAGGAGTAGCACCTCCTCAGGCGAGGAGTTGCTCGTCTTCTCAGACCTGTTTTGAGAAGAATAGCGTCCCGTCTTCTTAGAACAGATCTGAGAAGACGATGCCGTCTTTGCAGATCTGTCTGGGAAGACGTTAGTCGTCTTCGTAGATCGGTCTGGAAAGACGTTGGCTGTCTTCTCAAATGATATGAGAACACGAGCTGCTCGTTTTTCGAATTTTTTTTTGAGCGATGGGTGGGTAGTGGCGAATATTCGAGGTGGTTTCTAGCAGGTGTGTAGAAGTGGGTGACTAGGTGTTGATTTTAGGTTTGGTCGGATAATTTTAAGTTTGGTCGGATGATTTTAGGTTTAATTAGGTGGTTTTAGATTTGATTTTATTAGTTGGACCAAATTAGATTTGTTTTTGTTTTACATGTGTTTAGGGTTATTTTAGTTATTTTTGGGCAAAAGAACATTCGTAATTTTAAAATCAAAGTTCAGGAGATTTTATGATTGAAAATTAAATTTAAGAACATTTGTTATTAGAGACCATAAAATTAAGGATTTTAGGAACCGTAAGTGATTTAAAACGGTTGAAATATTATGTTTGATTGCAATTGTGGGGAAATTTGAAGAAAATAACACATTTCATGACCAAATAGGCATTGTGAAAAAATAAAAAGCCTAATTACTTAAAAAGCTCTCATCTTATAATATTTTTTCATTTATACCATGATTTAGAAAAAAGTTTATTTGTACCATTTTTTTGATTTTTCATTTTCATCTCTACCCCAAAAAGGGTACAATTGACTATATAAAAAATTTAAGGATAAAAATGTTAATAACAACTAAATAGAAGGGTTCTACCATATTTTTCCTTATTTATAAATAAGTCCTTCAACTTTAAAAATGTTCAAATAAATCTTCCAATTTATTGTTTTTAGATATTTTAATAAAAAATTAAATTATTAAAAAAATATTTCCGGCGTACTATCATACTCCTCTGATTTATCGAATCCGCTAACTTTTTTTTAATTTTTTTTTATCATTTTGATGCTCATCCTTCCGGAAGGAGGAGCTCTCCTAAGTCTCCTTCTTCTATGGGAGGAAGAAGTAGAGAAGCTCCTTCCTCCCATGAGGAAGGAGCGAGCTGCTCGCAGATCTGCTCCTTCCTCCATGGAGGAGGAAGCAGCTTGCTCCTTCCTCTCGCTGCTCCTTCCTCCATGGAAGGAGGAGCAGCTCGTGTTCCCTCCTTCGAGGAGGAGCCCGAAATATATTTTTTTTTAGATAATTTTTTTTGTGAATTTTAATTTTTGTTACGGTTAAGACAATTATATAGTACTATATAAATAAATATTTATTATTAATTTATTTTTTTTTTGGAAAAAAAAGTAATTTTGTATAATTAATATGATTAATGTTTAATTAGATTAGTAGTTAAATTTAAAGGATTATTTTAGTTTTTTTGTATATGAAAAGAGATCAATTTAGTATTTCAGAATATAATTGAAAACGAAATATTAAAAATTAGGTACAAATGAATTTTTTGCTTGGTCATGATATCAACAAAGTAAAATAGGGATTTTTTAAATAATTAGGCTAAAATAAAACATTAAGGTGGCTAATTAAAGTCCACTTTGAAAAAGTTGTATTTCCAATCGAAAAAAATTTACTAAAGTTCTTTTTAAAGTAGGAAATTTACTAAAGTTCTTTTTAAAAGTTGTATTTCCAATCCCAAGAGCAATGCATTTTTAATTAAACCTAAAATTCTTTTGAAGCAATTTACTATCGTCTCATTGGCCTTCCTTGTACTTTCTTTTTCCTTTCTTATGCTTTCGCTTTTTCTCATCTTTATTATCTTTACCTTGAATTACAAAGTTAGAGGAAGAATATTAAAATAAAGGAAAATTTATACATTTATCTAAAACAAATTATATTAATGTTTGGCTTAATTACTTAAAAAACCCTCACCTTTAATTTTGTTTTCGTTTATACCCTGACCTAGGAAAATTGTCACGAATACTCATGACCTTGTCTTTATGTTTCACCTCTACCCCAAATTTCAAAAAAAAGATGATTTATTGAAAATAACTAAATATAAGGATTATTTTATACCTTTTTCTAATAAAAAAATTGCAAACAAATACTTCATCTATAAAAACGCTCAAATAAGTCCTAAAATTAAAAACCGCTAATACTATTATTTTCAAAAAAAAATTCAATTTTTGTATAATTAATAACATTGACGTGTAATTAGAATATATACTAAAAATGAAGGACTATTTTAAACTTTTTTTCAAATGAAAAGAGGTTAATTTAATACCTCGAGGGTAGAGGTGAAACATAAAGACAAGGTCATGAGTATATGTGACAATTTTTCTAGGTCAGGGTATAAACGAAAAAAAAGTTAAAGGTGGGGTTTTTTTAAGTAATTAAGCCTTAATGTTTTCAGTGAAATTTTAGAAAATAGTTAGTTGCTTTTACGTGTGAGCATGTCATAAGATAATATCTCAAATTAAAGATTCTAAATTTAAAATCAAACGATTGTAACAATTTTAAAAGTGGGTTAACGCCATAAAAATATACCAACTTTACACGTTTTGTCATTTTAATCATGCCGTTTAAAAATCGTCATTTTCATACAACAACTACCAGTTTATTTTCAATCGGTACACCGAGTAAAAATCTGATGATAATCGCTGAGTTGATAACCAGATAGTAACATGGCAGAACAAACCGGATAGTGACACGTTATCGATTTTCACCAGATTTTGAAATGGCGTATTATTTTGAAAAATTTTAGTAGCTGGTGTATGAAAATAATAATTTTTAAACGGCGTGATTAGAATGACAAAACGTGTAAAATTGCTGAATTTTATGATATTACCCTTTTAAAATAACGTAAATACTTAAATAGTTCTTAAACAATCTACAAATATAGTTTGAAACTGAAAGAATATTTTTAATTGAAAAACTGAAATTGAAATTGTAATTGAAAGTATAATTAAAATTAATGTCAAACTGGAAAAATATAAATTGCATACATAAGAATTTCATAACTATGAAATTGACACTGCTTCTCTCTTTAGGAATTTATACATTTTTGATTGATTTGTCTGAAGTTTGCAATCGGTGTTTTCTTTTTCTTTTTTTATAGACTGTCTCTTTAAAAAATTGGTTCTCTTAAAATTTTCACGTTCCCAAACTTTTACATTCTTCAAACTAAAAAAATTGTCTTTTAGTGAAAAATGTCACTTCAATATGCTAATATTGGAGACTTTGATCTGTAGACTTTTGTATTTAAACTTCAAATTTTTTTTAATTCTTTTGAACTTTTAAACTTTATTTTAATTTTGAAATAAACAATACCCTCTATATATATATACCTCCCACCTTTAACCTCTTTTGTAATTACACCCTGACTCTTATTTTATTTTAATTTGTCCCTTTGTGTTTCGATTGTACCCCAAATTGATTTTTTTTAACAATTTAATTACTTTAAGGATGAAAAGACTCAAAAAAATTAAATGGAAGGATAATATCATATTCTTTTCAATTTGAAAAAATACAAACAAATCCTTAATGTTTAAATTAAATCTTAATTGAATAATTAATTAATTTTTACTAAAATATCAAAATTGAATAATTAATTAATTTTTACTAGAATATTAAATAAATTAAAAATCAAAATTTTATTAAAACCGCTTCTATCTCTACCGATTGCGCCCGACCAGCCACTGCTTCTTCTCCATCGGATAAGGAATTGCTGCTTCTCCTCAAATCTGAGAAGGAGCAAGCAGTTCCTTCTCAGATATGTTTTAAACCTTTTTCAAATAAAAAGAGATCAATTTAATATTTTGGGGTATAATTGAAGCACAAATTGGCAAATTAGGGTAAAATTGGAGAAATTCCTATATCAGGGTGTAATTGCAAAAAGGCTAAAAATGGGGAGGGGGGTTTGAATGATTAAGCCTATATCTACATACATTTATATATATATATATATATATATATATATATATATATATTAACCAAAATTAAACACAACTCAGAAATCCTTCATATCATTTTATAAATTCCATCAGCTTCAACAACTCAAAGCAAAGAGTTGCTCTAGCTAGATGATATAGTAGTTCTAGATGCCCCAACTGCTGAAGCTTCAGTTGCTCTAGCACTTCTAGCCGCTGTAACAATTTTAGAAGCTCTAGCAATTTTCGACGCTCCATACACTAAAGTAGTTTCAACCGCTCTAAACACTTTAGCAATTTCAAACTCCCCGTATGCTCTAGCAGTTTCAAACGCTCCATACGCTCTAGCGGTTTCAGACCCTCCAAACGCTTTAGCAGTTCCAAACACTTTAATATTCTTAAATGCTCTAGAAATACAGGCGCTTTATTAGTTCCAAACGCTCCTTACAACTCAATAGTTCCGGTGATCCTAACGATTTCAGTAGTTCGTGCAGTTCATGATGATCTAATCTTTTTAGACTCTCCAACAATTCTAGAAACTTCATCATTAGTAAGGAAAGGTGACCACCATACCTACTTTCTTTAAATTTATAGACAACTTTTGAACTGTTTTCGGCATTGTGGATTTGATTTGGAACGTGCTACTCGATGGCATCATCGGGACTGCGTGCGCACCGGTAATGATTATGTATTGGGGTAGGTTTGAGATACGTCTCACCTTAGTGAGGGCACCGGTGGAAGATACGTCTCCTGGGCTCACTATTTATTAAGTGATAGTCGGGGATCGGTTATTGAGATACGTCTCACCGACACGACAATGGATTTAGAATTATGGTTTAGGGTTTCATTGATAATCCATAATGAAAATGTTTTATTAAACGTTTTAAAGGTTTTTAACTTAATAAATGTAAATGGTTATATAAACTCTACTCAGTAAATCTGACCCCGTTGTTTTCCCAAATTTTTCCAGGGTTATGATTTGAGCGAGTCAGCTGGTCTCCGATTCTTTATTTCCTCGGAGGTCTTACCTTATTTTATTAAAGTTATTGAACTGGTTTTACTCTTAGACCGCAGTAGTAATTAGAAGTCTTACTTGTCTGCTACTTGTTATCAAGTTTAATTCAATTGATATATGTATATTGTTTAGCATTCTTATATTAACTTGGGTTGATAAGTATTTATGCCATGTTGGAGACTCGGAGTTGTCCGAGCACTTATTATATAAACGTTAAATATTATGAACTGCTAGAACTAGCCTGAAGTCTCGATTGCCACCGAGCATTGGTTTTCTTGCAGGTTTATGTATTTGTTGGTTATCCGCAAGGCTAGCTACGGGTTTTGGTACAACCATACCCATACCCTAGCGCCGGTCGCGATCCATGAAAAATGGGTCGTGACAAACTTGGTATCAGAGCTTTGGTTTCAAACCAAGGCCATTTGCATGATATGTGTTTACTCTGTTAAGTTATTATTGAGTCATAGGTACTACTGCGGAATTAGGTTCATGTCTTGTCTTTGAAACGTCATCTTTTGATTTTAAAACTTTCTGCCTACACCGATAGGATTGCGTCAAGTCAGTCATTAATTATGCTTTGATTTGATGCTTTTATTTTATTATATTATGTTACCTCACATGGGTGATTTAATTGCTTTTGATTTCTCGAGAAATCTTATGTTGGTAATTTTCTTTATGTCATACTTGGGTATGATGTTAATTGCCTTATCTTGATGATGTTGCTTTTCACTTGGGTGATATATTTTGGTTGTTATACATTAAGGATGTTGTTGGCATTAAATTGTTTGAGAGTATTTCTGGTTTTGGCCGAAAGTCTTGAATTTTTTAAAAAATGATATTTGTCAGGATTTGAAACTGTTTTGAGTTTAAATGATTTTTGACTGAAAAATCTTTTTCACGTTTGTGAATTACGTTGTTGGCCACGTATTAGTTTTAAATTACCTTAGGAAGATTGTTTTTGCCCAACTGGTGTTTTGACGCAAGAAGTCAAAAGAGTAGTCTGGACATGACACCCTAAAATATTATTTTCACTATCTTGCCAGAGAAAATAAAATCCGTATATTTCAAAATTTTACATTTGACTAAGGATTGAAAAGGGGTTGTTCTTTTGTAATTAAATGAATTTCTCGTATTTTAAAAATTAAAATGTTACGTCTAACTTGGATTTTTCAAAATGATTGTTTTGAAATAAAAATTATTTTGAAAGGTGTTACAGTTTTGGTAATTTAATATTACTTTGTAATTTTTACCATATTTGGTTGTCAACACTTTGGTGTTGTTGGCCTTATGCTCGATTTACTAGTTTTGACTAAAACTTGTATTTTTGATGAGGTTGTTAAAAAATAATTGTTCTCACTTGGGTGATGTGTTGATGTTATCAATTGGGTGACGTCGAGCTTCCTATTTTGAAAGGATTGGAATTTGTTTTAAAACGCAATTTTCCGGATTTAAAAAATATTTTGTATACATTTTACAAATGGTAATTGCGGGTTTGACTTGGGTCACCCAAATTTAGAGTTGAGCTTGGAAGTTGTAATTGCTCGGCTAACTCGATGATTTTAAACTGAGATGTTTGGGAATAAAAAATTTTAACCATTATTCTGCATAGAGGTTTTCCGGAAAATGATTTTTTAAAACTGTGGGGCTCGACATTAACTTAATATCTATTTTGTAAATTTTATCTTTCGAAATAGGTTTTGGTAAATATTTTTGGTCAATATCTTTACTTATTTTGATCTAAATTGGCGCTTTGAGCATGTTATTATATGATATAACAATGTTAACATATTTCATTACTTGAATTTTATTTGTCTTGTCAGTAGAAACATGATGATCAAATAAAATATTATATGTTCAATTCGTTTGATATTATTTTGTTTTATTACAAAATGCTTGAGTGGTTTTCAGTTGTGTAAAAAAAATTCATAACCTATTTTACTGTGTTATTATTTTATCTATCATGTTTGGTTAAATTGTCGTGGTAGTTATTGTTTTTGTCTGCTTCATTATAGGGAGTATCATGTGAGGATATTACTCGCTTATTTTTCTTTGGTATAGCTTTAGCGTTGGTATCGACATGCATTTCGAACTTTTATTTAAACCCTGCGCTTAGTTTTGATGTTATAATTGTTTTAGCCGTATCTATCGTTTGAACTCTGGAGATTGAGGTGATTAATTTTGGTATCAAGGAATTGAGGAGCGACTCTTGGGATCATTAGTAGATCCTTTTTAAGAATCTATCTTTGTTAGAGGAAGGTTATTTGAGTTATATTACTCAGCACCGATGGAATAATTCTACTCGTAGGTGTTTGCCTCGTGCGTTAAGTTTCGAGTGTTAGACGTTTCTAGGTCGGACTCGTTTGTAATAATTTGGATATCGAAATTTTCGGCTTTTGGCATTCTAGAATTAGATATGGAATATCTGGATCGAGGTTGATCTGTGTAATAATACACTGGTATTTATATCCGGTAAATCAGTGAAATACTGAAAGTAATGGTGAAGTTGTGAAGGCGGTCGTGTTGCTTGTTGTCTTTGGAAAATTTTCAATTTGATTTGAGGTGGAACTCGTTTTTAGGAAAATTTTAGTTCATTATTGATTTGGGTTATTTCGTTAATGACGATTCAAATTGGTGGACTAGGATAATGGAGATGGGCAAATATGTCAAGATGAGCGAGTGCACGTCTCACAGAGTGTGATGGCTAGAAAATGTTTCGAAGGAAAATTGGTTTCAAATGTTAACTTGTTAAAGTAATTGAAATGTTTTTATCACGTAATTGTGTCCAGACATGTCATGATCACGCATTTGAAATGCCACAAATAAGAAACTGCATTGAGCATAGAATATGATCACTAATTAAAAAGAGAAATAAATAATTGATACTTGCTTTTAGTACATTCTTCACGGCATGAAATTAGGGTTGAATGCAACTCTTCGGGGATGAAAACTGTCATCACCCTGGCGCACAATTATGTAAAATAAATTTTGTCAGTAAGGCTTTTCAAGAAAAAAAAATGTTTTGTTATAAACTCACAAGTTACATTGTCAAAATGGTGTTTTAAAAGCCGATAAATTTCAAACGATTTTGAATTTTTTTTATTTTTATCTGGTTGGTATCTAGACAAATACTCTGTGATGACGGTGGTAATTTACGAGAAATTGCATTGTAAGGATTTATTTGATATTATTGGAGTATTTGTATTTAGTAAAGAGGAGCTATGTTTATAAGGTTGCACTCGAGGTTTAGTTGTGGTAAGTGCGGAAAAATATTGAGTTCGGAAAAAAAAAAAATTGTGCCAGCTTAGAGTATATAATTCGAGGATTGTTGATTTAAAGAAATTTTGGTTATGCTCTACGTGTGTTTTTACACTAACTTAAAAGAAATTTTGTTTTTACATATTCGACTTTTGTTTAAAAAAAAAAGTTTTGATACCGGTATGGAAATTATTTCGTAAACAAAGAGATTCTTATTGTAAAAGATTTATCTTTTGGAAAAGTGATAAAATTTTGTTAGTTTTGATTAAAAATGAATTGTAACTTTTTTTAATGAACGATTGTATAAAAATCGTAAATTTATTTTGAAAGTAAAGTTCTGTGGTGATTTCAAATTGAGAGTGTTTTTATTTTGTTGATGCGTTTGCGAAATTAGAGGATTTTTCAACGGGTTAATTATTTTCGATTGGAAATAAAATTAAACTTGAGATGCTAGTAATTTAAAATTAAAGGCGGATGGTGCTATTATATATTTGTGTTTACGGAAAGCATTTTCTAGGAAAATTTTATTTTGACCACAACCAATAAACTGATTAAATTCTATCTGATCTAAATGATCTTCTGTAGGATTCGAGGTTATAGTGGTTGAAAAAAAAATAGAGAATGGAAAATTTCGTCGTCAGAAGTTTAAATTTTGTATTCCTTAGAATTTTATGTGTTTTCTTACGTCTTAGTTTGCGAAGTTGATGGTATTGTCGAACTGATCTTAGTGGTGGAACCGAGACGATCTTAGTGGTGTTTAGTTTTCAACCGTTAGTTTGTGAGAGCATATATAATTAGGACGACATTTTAATTTTCTTGTTATCTGGCTAACGGGCGTTTTAAGTTTCTCATATGAGGTATTTGATGTTGTGACAACTATAGGCGATGCGGTGCGTAGATGTTAAGGAATGTAAGATTATTTTCAATGGAGAGTGTTTTTAGGTTTTCGGTTTCTAGTTTTGGAGTTTGGCTTAGTAAGATTACAATTTGAATCTTGGGTGTTCTTACTCTTGTAGTGTTACTTTGATAGTATTTGGGACTTGAGCCTGTTATTTTAAAATTTTCTCGTTTAGCGTGTTGATTATATCTCGGTTGAAATAAATTTCTAATTCGTTAACTCCTGGTGTCTAAGAAGTCATTTGAGGTACCAAATTATCGAACTAAGAATTTTTCGCGTATGTGTGTTGTGATCATTCGAATTTTCGAGTCAGTTCTAAATTCGAAGTCGTATTTTTATAAGTTGGGGAGAATGTCCGTAAAATTTTCAGCGTGTTTTCATTTAAATTATATTTCATTTCGCTTGACCCTCCTCAGTTGTCTTTATGATAGAATTACCTTGGGTTAGAGTTTGGTTTAATCTATTGAATCTGCGGTGGTGTTTTTCTTAGGTTGATTTAGGCGGTTTTCATTTTGTTTCCGTTGAGTTATCACCTGATTGTAAAGTGATTTTGGAAATCGGAATTAATATGCGTAATTGTCTCTTTCGTTCCGTTGAGGACGCGTTGCCCCGTATTTTTTTGAATTACGTGTGATTTCATATGTGCTATAATTGATTTTATATGATTTTGGCTTTGTGGTAAATTCGAGGACGAATTTTTAATAAGTTGGGGAGAATGTAATATCCCGTATTTTAAAAAAAATTAATTATAATTTTTGCATTCCGATAAGTTTTAGGTAATTTATTATTATTATTCTTATTAAATATTTTTATTTAATTTTATTTGAGTCGTTCTTAGATTCGGTCGTAATTCAATTCGTGTTTTGTTTGTATTATTAGATTTTAAAAGAAAAAAAAAGAAAAAAATAAATAAATATATAATTTCCATGCAAAAAGGAAGCCCATGCATTCCTTTCTTTTATGATTAACGTGGCCCATTATTTCCTTATTGAAAGCCCTTTATTTGTGTAATATAATGGCCATATCCATGATTCACAAATATTGCAGCAAACCAACTCCTTATTATACATTTCTTTCTTATTCTGCCTATAAATACATCACTACCCTACGTTTCTTTCCAGCTCGTTATTTCCTACGACATAAACCCTAAATCTCACTCAGAGAATAACACATCCTTTAATCCCTTCAGATTGCTTTCGAATCGTCGGTAAGTTTCATTGATCTCTATCAATTGATTTCGTTCGTTATCTCATCGCTTGTCCGTTCATAACTGTACGTTCATTATCATCGTAGCGTCGTTGTGAGATCGTGTTTACATCGCTTTGTTCTGTTTGTTCTCAACCTCTTGGACGTTCATAATCGTTCATCATTACTATCGGTACGTTCATGATTCCATCGCCTCTGTGAATTGTTGCCTTGATTGTTTTGTTGTTAGTTCATGCCGAATGTTTTAAAGTTCTGAGATGGTTTTTGTTTTCCTATTACTTTAGCTTATATGAAACTCTAGATTGATTTGAGTATAGATCATGTCGATGTCGACTCAAATCCATTGATGATTGATATTCTCTGTTGCCTTTAATGTTACTTAGTTTATGTGTTGCTATTACTTTTGGGTATGTTGATTATGATGTGGTTTTGTATGGGTTATTATGTAATCATGAAGTTTGTAAATTATAGGTTCAGGTTACTGTGTTTTGTTTCTTGTTTCTGAAATTCATTCATGAAGATGGGTTGTTGGGCGGGTTTTTGTTCATCAAAATAATTGGGCCACTAATTGTTAAAATAAGTTGATGGCAAATTTTAAATTTTCTTGGCCATAAGATTTAGATTGTTCACTGTTGCATGAACTCATGTTGTAAATAATGCTTATATTTCAATTTAATTTGTTGTTTAAAGTAATGTGGCTAAGTGACTTTGATAATTGTTAATTGTATTCGTTAAATGATTTAATTGGTTTGTTCAATTTAAGGTTATTTAATTAATTAAATACCAATTTCAAGTGGGACTTTTGAATATTATTTTGATTGCTAAATTGTTAGCAATATTTTTTTTAAATCTAATAATCATATTAGTTACGATTATAATTTAAATTATTTTGATAAATATAATCGGGAAACGATAATAATATTTTTATTCATTAATTTATAATTACTCGGGTAATTATTAAATTTTGGGAATTATTGACTTAATGTGTCAATTTGACGTTTTTGGGTTTTAAAAGTTTTCGTAATTTATTTTTAATTAAATAAATTATTAATAACTATTGGTTACTTGGATCTTAAGATATTGAGTTCCGTTTTAAATACTGATTTATTATTTTATCAAATTGTTATTTTGAGAATTATAAACTATGGTTTATATTTTTGATAAAATATTTTAGGTCGGGTTAGACTTGGGTAACCCGACATGTGAGGTAGCTTGGTAGTTATCGGTAACTCGGCTAACCCGCTATTTAGAAATTAAATTAATTTATTATTTAAATATTATTTAAATAATATTTTTGAAACGGATTTTAAAGCGGGAACTCAATATACGTGATTGTTTATGGCTTTATTATTATTTGAGTTTTATGATTACTCTGACTTGACTTTACATTGACTTGTCGTTTGTGCTAGTCTTATGTGGTGTCTAGTACTCTTTAGAGTTAGAGTCTGTTTTTATAATTATTACCTTGGCTAGACCCGTTGATTGTTCGTACTTCAGAGGCGAACCAGAGTTAAATTGTTTGCCAAGTTTCACGTGGAATAGCAAGCAGTGAGTTTATATCTCAATTTACCTCTTTATTAAACAATTATTAGATTTTGTATATATATATATATGTATAAACAACTTTTGAACTGTTTTCGGCATTGTGAATTTGATTTGGAAACGTGCTACTCGATGGGCATCATCGGGACTGCATGCGCACCGGTAATGATTATGGTATTGGGGTATGTTTGAGATACGTCTCACCTTAGTGAGGGCACCGGTGGAAGATACGTCTCCTGGGCTCACTATTTATTAAGTGATAGTCGGGGATCGGTTATTGAGATACGTCTCACCGACACGACAATGGATTTAGAATTATGGTTTAGGGTTTCATTGATAATCCATAATGAAAATGTTTTATTAAACGTTTTAAAGGTTTTTAACTTAATAAATGTAAATGGTTATATAAACTCTACTCAGTAAATCTGACCCCGTTGTTTTCCCAAATTTTTCTAGGGTTATGATTTGAGCGAGTCAGCTGGTCTCCGATTCTTTATTTCCTCGGAGGTCTTACCTTATTTTATTAAAGTTATTGAACTGGTTTTACTCTTAGACCGCAATAGTAATTAGAAGTCTTACTTGTCTGCTACTTGTTATCAAGTTTAATTCAATTGATATATGTATATTGTTTAGCATTCTTATATTAACTTGGGTTGATAAGTATTTATGCCGTGTTGGAGACTCGGAGTTTTCCGAGCACTTATTATATAAATGTTAAATATTATGAACTGCTAGAACTAGCCTGGAGTCTCGATTGCCACCAAGCTTTGGTTTTTTTGCAGGTTTATATATTTGTTGGTTATCCGCAAGGCTAGCTACGGGTTTTGATACAACCATACCCATACCCTAGCGCCGGTCGCGATCCATGAAAAATGGGTCGTGACACTCCCCGTATGCTCTAGCAGTTTCAAACGCTCCATACGCTTTAGCGGTTTCAGACCCTCCAAACGCTTTAGCAGTTCCAAACACTCTAATATTCTTAAATGCTCTAGAAATAACATGCGCTTTATTAGTTCCAAACGCTCCTTACAACTCAATACTTCCGGTGATCCTAACTATTTCAGTAGTTCGTGCAGTTCATGATGATCTAATCTTTTTAGACTCTCCAACAATTCTAGAAACTTCATCATTAGTAAGAAAAGGTGACCACCATACCTACTTTCTTTAAATTTATAGATTCAACTATATGATAGGAATATTTAAAATATAACACAAAGAAAATAAGAAGACAAATATAAACAAGCCATAGTTTGGCCAAAGCCTAGAGAATCTGAAATTTCTTTCATTTTTACAATATTAGTATTTTCTAGATTCTTTCACGTTCTACTTTTTTAGCCGTGATTTTAGCCTCATTTTTTTAAGGCCGTAGTTTCGGCCTTTTTTTATTTTTTATATTTTAACATTTTTCTTCTCTATATGAACAAGTCCTACTGCAAAAACAACATTTTGTGGCTTCTTTAAAATTTTGTGATCATATTTCAAATTATTCAACCACTTGGTGAACAAGTTACATTTTTTTTTCCCAGAATATTATGTGTTCTTAGAGCCATATTTTTATAGTCCAAGTGGGCATACCAAATTGTTTCTAGTTAATTTTGAAAAAATGATGAATGGCCTTTGTATGTGAGCGTGCCAAAGAATAATATCTCAAATTAAATTCAGTGATTATAAGAGTTTTAATAGGACCTAAAAACTTAAAGAGTTTTTAAACAATTTGCGGATAGAGTATAAAATTGAAAGAAAGCATTTGTAATTTAAAAACTGAAATTGTAATTGTAATTGAAACTGCAATTAAAATTAATATTGAAAAAGCAGAGTTTAAACTAAGAAAAACGTAAAATACAATACGTAAGAATTTTAAGAGCTATAAATTTTGCATTGCTTTTTATCTCTGGCAGTTTTTAAGTTTTTGATTGATTTGTTTAGTGTTTCTATTCGTTGTCTTCTTCTTCTTTTATAAATCGTCTCTTTCAAAAATTGTTTCTCTTTAAATTTTAGTGTTCTCCAACTTCTACATTCTCTGTGATTTTTTAAAAAAAGGTTGATGGCCTTTTGTATGTGAGTGTGCTAGAGGGTAATGTCTTACATTGGAGATTATGAATTTAAAATCAAACAATTGTGACATTTTTAAAAGGACCTAAAAAAATTTTAGGGTTCTTAAACAATTTATGGATAGAGTATAAAATTGAAAGATAGCTAATTTATTAAAAAATTCAAAATTCAAATTGAAGTTGCAGTTATGATTAAAATTAGGCTTATTCACCAAAAAATGTCAAACCTTTGCGTATCGAGTCCGATTTAGCCAAACCTTTAAAAACCAACAGATTTTGCCAAACCTTATATATTGTGTTTCTTTTTTAGCCATTTTTAAATCGAACCGAATTTTATGCCTACATGTCATCCATGTCACTGCCAACTTAGCATAACTAGCTGACATGGCATTCCAAATCACTAACCCAAACCTAAACAAACCAAACACTAAATCAAACAAAATCAAATTCAACTAATTCAAATCAAATCAATTTTTATTTTAAATTATATTTAATTAAAATAAATATTAATTATCTCAATATTTTATTTTATTCCGATTAAAATTCACGCCGACTAATAAATTTAGTTAAATTTAATTTTAATTAATTTTTATATAAATTTTAATTAGTTAAATAAAAAATATAAATCATCTAAAATTAATATAAAAAAAATTAATTACCGCTAATTTTTTTCTAAATAATGTTATTAAAATTTTCGATTCTTAAATATTCTTTAAAAAAAATAATTTTTTTATCGAAATTCAGACCCACCGTGGTGGTGGATCTGTCAAAAAATGACAGACCCACCACCATGGTGGGTCTGTTTGCCACCGGTAATGGTAATGGTGGGTCTGTTCTCACAGACCCACCACCACAGTGGGTCTGTTTGAGAACAGACCCACCATTACCGGTGGGTTTGTTTTCAAACAGACCCACAGTGGGTCTGTGAGAACAGACCCACCGGTGATGGTAGGTCTGTTCTCAAACAGACTCACCACCACGGTGGGTCTGTGAGAACAGACCCACCATCACCGGTGAGTCTGTGACAGATCCACCGGTGATGGTGGGTCTGTTCTCACAGACCCACCATCACCGATGGGTCTGTTCTAAACAGACCCCCCGGTCTGTTCAGAACAGACCCACCGGTGGCTGGTCTGTCTTTTTTGACAGACCCACCACCATGGTGGGTCTGACTTTTTGGTAAGAAAAATAAAAAAAATTATATAATTTTTCAGAAATTATATTGAAAAATTATTCCGGCGGTCGGTTTTTGGTATGCGTCTCGGTGGCGGCCGATTTTTGATTGATTAAAATTAATTAAAATGACGGTGAATTTTTTTTAATATTATAATGTTGAGATAATTGAAATATGAGTTTTAGTAATTAATTAATAATTAATTTGATTTATTTGGGTTTGATGTTTTTTGGTTTATTATTTGATTTGATTAAGTTGGGTTAGTGAATGTGCCATGTCAGCAAATTTTGCTGAGTTGTAGGTGATATGGATGATATGTGGACAACAATTTCGGTTCGATTCAAAAATGGCTAAAAAAGAAACACAATATATAAGGTTTGACTAAATCTGGTGGTTTTTAAAGGTTTGGTTAAATCTGACTCGAGACGCAAAGGTTTGGCATTTTTTGGTGAATAAGCCTTAAAATTAATGTTGAAAAATAAAATTTGAACTAAAAAAACACAAAGTACAGTACATATAAATTCTAAAAATTATGAAGTTGATATTGTTTTTGTCTTTGGAGTTTTTAAATTTTGGCTAATACACTCAAAAACTACTCATCTTTAATTTTTTTTGGATAGCACCATGACGTTGTAATTTCGTCAATTGCACTCCATTTCGTATTTTTTATGTTTCAATAACACCTTAAAGTATCAAATTAAATTTTTTTTATTTGGATAAAATTTAAAATAAATCCTTCATATTTTTCAAAAGTTATAAATGTCATATGATGTTTTAAATTATACATACAAACAATTTTCTCCATAAAATAAAAGATATATAAATTATTAAATTAATTATTTCCGGCACTGCTTCTCTTCAGGCCTGTCGCCGCTTTCCGTAACCCCCCGCTACTGGAGACGAGTTGCTCGTCTTTTATGGAAGACGAGCAGCTCGTTATCACGATCCAAAATCAAAGATCGTCACCGGC
This sequence comes from Mercurialis annua, assembly GCF_937616625.2. Taxonomy (NCBI): domain Eukaryota; kingdom Viridiplantae; phylum Streptophyta; class Magnoliopsida; order Malpighiales; family Euphorbiaceae; genus Mercurialis; species Mercurialis annua. Next base: position 45,517,328 of record NC_065570.1, on the reverse strand, counting down.
GCTTGGTATGGATATGGTTGTAGAGAAATCTGTAACTAGCGTCGCGGATAATCGCACAATACAGATAAACCTGCACAAAACCAATGCTCAGGGGGAACCGAGACTCCAACCTAAGTCTAGTAGTTTATATAAACAATTGTATAACTAAATGCTAGACTCAAACCCAAGACTCCAACTACACGACTTATATATAAATAATCCAAATCAAAAATATAACATGCCAACCAACATTATAAAACTGGCGGACCAATCCGACAAAGTAAAGTATAAATAAACCATAAAAGGATAAATTTGTTCTAAGAGTGTAAAATAGTTGACTAGTTTTAAATAAAACAAGGAACCTCCGAAGAATGAAAAGAAGTCGGAGATCAACCCAAAAGCTCTCAAAGTCAAAAACTTGGAAATGGGGGAAAACAACTAAGTCAGATATTGTCACGACCCGAAATCTCGAGCTGATACCGTCGCTAGAGAATGGGAATGGTAGTTTCGAAATCCGTAGCAAGCCTTAAAAATGTTATAAATTTTTCGCAAACATTCAAACATACAAATTCTATTTCATTCATAAAATGTTTTCGTAAAAGCCTGACCAAGCTAGACGTATACAAACGTCTGTTTAAAACCTGACAACATCACATAGGAAACTGAGTCTTACCATGCGATGTCCCACATCCTAGAATAGCCCGTTCCAAATTAAAATGAACGGTTTAAAGCGGAGTTTAAAACATCACACATATATCAAGTTTTATCATATATGAAAATCGTTTGACAAACAAACATACATAAACTAGGACTCGACCCTACTGCAGCACTACTGATTCACACCTTCTTCCTGTACATAAAAACTTCTGGAACTAAAGTAGAAGTATGTCGTGTCATAGACCACGCACCTGCAACATACACTATTAGGGGGGAGGGGGGGTCAGTCGAGACTTAGTGAGTTATACTTTACATACCCTATTATCAAAATAGCATCGCATTTTGAAACCATTTTATCCAAACACAATCAATCATATATATATACTTTCAACCAATCAAAATAGGCAATTCAAACAAGTCTAAGTCTTAAACTTATATCAGTCTAGGTATTTACTTAGTCTTAACGAAGGTATTTCCTTTTCTATCCATCACAAATTCTGGGCTAATTCCACCAGACACAAATTCTAGGATCAAGCAACCAGACACAAATTATGGGCTAATTCCACCAGACATAAAGTCCATGATCAATCAATCAGACACAAATCTCGGGATAATTCAATCGAGCTCATACCACACAGCTTTACAAATACAAGAGGTTTCATGGTAAGTTAGTAGGGTTCGCCCTATGTTTGTCGTCTACACTTGACTCGACTCTGTGATCACATCTCTAATATGAACCATGCACACATTCACAATTTGCATATATAAAGCAATATAAATAATACAAGACAAGACAAACAATTCAAACCAATACAATTAATCCAATCCAAAACAATTCCATCCAAACAATTCACGCCAATACAAACTATTCATTCCAATACAATACAATACAATCCAAACAATACATATTTGTGATGCATTTCAGTACTATTCATATAATATACTCCCTCCGTCCCAATAGAGTTGTCCACTTTGAGAAATTTTTTCGTCCCAAAACTCTTGTCCACTTTCAAAAAGTAACTAACTTTTACACTCAATTTTCCTATATTACCCTTATTTGAAGTCCACTAATGAATAAAGTAAAAATAAACTGCAAGTGGTCCCTATATCAAATAGGGATATGACAAGAAAAGTAAGGAAAAATTTACCAAATCTATAAACAATAATTGTTTTTCTTAAACTGTGTGATAAAGGTAAAGTGGACAACTCTATTTGGACGGATGGAGTATTAAATAATATTTAATAGGATAATGCGAGTAAGTAAAATATACTCACTGTTTGCTTATACAAAGTTCAACCATTTAATCACCAATCAATTTAATAACTCAAGCCTTGATTCTAACATGTCAAATCAGCCCTAGGTAAAGCATTTCCAGCCAGCTTAAACATTCAAAAATTGAATACAAATCATGATATAACAACAAATCGAGATAACCATTAAGCTAGACAATGATTCCAATCATCATATGTATGAACAACAACAACATACTAATATCAACACCCAAAGTATATAATCTCAGATTTTAAATATGTCAAAACAGAATATTACATGCCATATCATCCAAAATACAATTTCATTACAATAACCTACGAATCTCTACGCAATAAACTATGGAAATAGAAACACATACCTCTTGAAATATAAAGGAATCAAAAACCCAGAAATAGTAATCAATATCAGCCTACAAAGTTGATAAACCAAGAGCTATTGAATCTAAATTGGAAGACATTATGAACCAAGAATTAAACCACAAGAAAAATGATCAAAATACTTAACAAGGATCAAAATAGGAAAAGGATTGGTGAGGGAATAATTTAGAATATTGTCTTAGCAGTTTTAGGTTTTCATAAATGAAAAAAAAAAGTTTTAGGTCGAATAAGGGGGGTTTAAATAGAAAACAGCGTTGTGTCGCACCCGTTACTCACGAATGTCGCGCCCGCGACCCTTTCTTGTCGCGCCCGCGAGAACCTTCTACCTAGGATAGAAAAATGCCATTTTTTTATTTAAGCTCAAGATCGCTCCGAAAGCCCAAATCACACTCAAAACATAACAAAACATCATATAAAAGGTAATGAACACGTAAACCATGATTCTGAGGAACCAAACCAACTAAGATGAACCCAAAGCACATCGGAAAGTTCATCAGAACATGTCAGAAAAATACGAGGTATTACGCTCGTCTTCCATGGAAGATCAGTGATGGTTTTTCATAAGGCCAATCGAAGACCATAAGTAGTTGGTCTTCCATGGACGACGGTCTCCCGTGATAGAAAGCGACATCGGGTCGGGGAAGTTTCCGGAAAAGATGTCGGGAAAAATAGATTTGTTTTTTGAATTAGTGAAGAAGAGGGCTTGCTCAAATGTATTTTAAGTTAATAGACTTTTTAAAATTTAGCCAAGTAGACAAAGATATAAATTGATGCTTAAATTTGGTTATTTTATAAAATTTAATTCTTATAATAATAGAATCATCTATTTTTTTAATTTAGGGTGCTATTAAAATGTAAAAATACAAAATAGAGTGCAATTGATGAAATTACAATATTGTGGTGCTATTAAAAAAAGTAGCGGTGGATAGTTTTTTAGCCTATTAGCTTTGAATTTTTGATTGATTTGTCTGGGCATGCAATTGTTGTCCCTTTTTCTCTTTTAAAATGTCTCTTTAGTAAACTGTTTATGTCAACTTCTCTTCAAATTATCACGTTTTTCAACTTCCACATTCCCCACCTTCACTAATTGTCCTTTCATAAAAAAATGTCTATGCAACGTACTAAAATTGGAAACTTTGGGACTTGTACTATTTTAATTTTGGTATAAACAATACGCTCTATATATGAATGATTTTAGAATTATCCTGAGGTGCACAATCATGCACCCAAGGTGCACAATCGTGCACTACCCTGAGGTGCACAATCATGCACCCAAGGTGCACGATCGTGCACCATTCCGAGACGCCGATATGAAAGGACTTTTCAGGGCTTTTTGCCCTATGAACTTGACGTAGTTTCGTCGAACTAAAACATTTATTAAAGATAACTTCTTTTAGAAGAAAGTTAAAAGAGTTTTATAACCTAAACCTAAAAACTTATAAAAGGAGATTTTAAAAGTAAAGTTATGTTTATAACAGACTTTAAAAGAGTTAAAGTCGACGTTTAAACGGTTTTAAAGATTTAGCAAACGGTTTTGCTAAATACTTAGTATATGACTGAGAATTGTTTTGACAATTAGGTCTATACTATAAATGGTTTTCTTTAGGTATTGTGATACCTAAAATAACTTCTAGAGAGAAGTTTGAACGTTTTCTCAAAATAAGAATTTATAATATGGTTTTAAAAGAAAAAAGACCATAAGTGTTACGTGTTTATATGATTATATGTTTGACCTAGAACTGAGTTTATGGACCTAAAAATTTAATAGGAAACATACATTGATGTGTTTTATTCTGTTTTCTTTATGTGTTTAGTCCGACCAGCTAGTCAGCAGTCTGACCTCAACCACATGATTAAGTTTCAAACCTAGCGGTGTTTGTGAGTATATTTGTTTACTTTTGAATATTAGTATTCAATTATTTTTAAATCCAAAAATTGCACTAAGTATGAAACTTAGCCAAAGAAGATCCACAGAAACGAGCTATCTATTGGGCAACAATAGGACTGTGATCACCGGTGTTAATGAACTAGATGAGAGGTAAATATAATAAACATATATGGTGAGATTATGTTGTTAAGCCAGATGCTTGCAAAGCGGCTGAAGCCTAGCGGGTAGTCCTGAGGTAGTAGTGACTTAGATTCTGGCCCAGCAACCCTATACAGAGTTAAGATGGCTGTGATATACAAGTATACAGCTCATCCTGTATTAAATAAGAGTTGAGCATAAGCATTATATATCATAGCATTATAACGTAACAGGACTAGGATTTCATTTGGATCGAGGACTAGTAATATTTTTATATACTGATATTTTATCAATATGAAATTTTGGTATTTAATTGTAAACCTATCTACTCACTCAGAAATATTTTTATTTATAACTCCGTTGTTATTTATCATTTTTAGGTACCTAGCTATCGGGTCTGGTCGAGCTTCCACCCTTTTCTATCAGGTAAGCTTTATTTTGTGAATATGTAAATAACACTTTAAACTCTTAGATGCTGCAATAGTGTATATAGGTGTGCTATGTCTGTGGCCATGTCAGGGTTCCTCTATAGAAATACTTTAATAGAAACCTGACTTTGTCTAACTCTACTAGGTGGCTACTTAATAGGCATATGGTGTTTTGTGGTGTCCCTCTACGGTTAGGCCAACCTTCGTGTCTTTGGTGTGCAGAGACACTGTGTGTAGTTTTCCTGGCCTTATGTTTGTGTGTCTGCTGTGCATGTTTTAAATATATTCGATATAACGCTTTGAAAGGGAAAATGTTCGATATATTTTATTAAACATATTGTTCGGATGCGTGGTTTGGGATAGGGCTGCCTGTGAGGCAATGCACGTGAGCTGAGTCCCTGGACCACCGCACCGGTTTTTAGAAATGTGTGTGGGTCAGAATAACTAAGGTTATTCAACCAACATTTTTGAAAACGTGATTTCGCTATATGAATATTTTCAGCATTATTCCTACGATTAAACGGAAAAATGTTTTAACGGTGTTTTCTAAAAACGGGTCATACGCGAGGTATGATCTAGATTTATATTTGCAAAATATTTATGGAGATTTTAGGATTGCTATGGGTTTCAGAACAACCATTCTTATTCCCTAGCGCCGGTCTCGACTCGAGTTTCAGGGTGGAAATTGGGTCTTGACAAAGGTGGTATCAGAGCAATGTTTTAGGACTTGAATGTCTAAAGTATTGTTGTTGATATATGTTAAGTAGAGGTATTAGAAGTCATAAGAATTCCAAGTAAAATATTGCAGCAACATAGGATTCAAGTCATGTCTTGATCAGTTGTCAGTTATTGAGTTCATTCAGCTATAGATAACAACTATACATGTTTAGTATGTATTGATGTTTTGATCAGGAAAATATGAGATGTTCTTGTGTTCGAGACACGTTACAACAGATGGAACATGTGAGATGTTCGTAAGTCGGAAACACGTTACAATCATGGAGCAGAATGGTCAGAACAGATGACCAGTATTAGAGGAGAATGGTTCTGTTTGAACACAGGACAAAGCAGAGATTACCTCTAAATTTTTTGCTTGAGAAAATAGTTAGATTTTCTCTGTATTTTGTGTGATTGTTATGTGTTTTGCTTACATGAGTTAATAGTCGATACATGTTATATGGAAAATATGATTTTCTATAACTATTACATACGGTACTTGCGCTGAAATTTCATGTGATCAGTATGTCTGGGCCTAGTGGAGCTCATTCGCATGTGGGGTCTGATCCACATAATGTACCATGTTTGCCTCTTATACCTGATACATCTATTTCCATAGAGGCTGTTGACTCAACGTCAGCATGTGACATGGACATATGGGAGGATGCTATTGGAGTGGAGGAATTATAGAGAATTTTGAATGAGGACATAATTAGTACTGGAAATAGCCATAGCTCTGTATCTGAATCGACAGCTACACCAGCTTATCTGGGATTTAAGGTAAAAGAGTTCTTAGTTGAGGTGGACCATCTAAAGAGGGTTCAACAACAAATAAGACACTCGTCGAGTCAATCGTGGGAATACGTGAGCAAGTGGGAGATGCAGGAGAACCAAAGTCTTGATAGGCTGAGGGATTATATGGATAAATATACAAGAGAGGATTTGAACGTAGAGGCATACACTATCGAGTTTATGTGTATATGCGAGGAAGTACCTGAGCTTGTTCATGATGGTGAGGAAGTTGCGATTAGGTATGTTAGAGGTTTTCTGGCTGGACGTGCGAAGCAAATTGAGCACAAATTGAGAAGGAATAACATACCCCTCCAGCCATTCTATTATACCAAACCTGAAAAACTTATTGCTACATTTCCTAGGGTAGGAAACTCTGGACTCGCGAGGCAGTACAACCCCTATTTTGTTCCGCGAGGGGGAAAGGAAATGAAAATTGAAATTCTGCAGAGGGCATGGTAAAGGCCCGATGATTTGTGAAGGCGTTTCAGTCTCGACGATCATCGTCAAGTAATGTTTAGTTATGTGTTAATGTTTAAGTTAGTATGTTTATGTGTTTTCAATATTCGCGTTAGAATTGAAAAACATAAACTACAGATATAAATCATATCCTTAAACAAAAAGAAATACACATACCAGTAAACATTAAAAAGAGTATATGATAAACGAGAAATGAACATGTTAGGGATGTTAAGAAACGTACATCCTTAAATAGAAATCAATAACTATTGATAATCAACCAAATGATGTGAAGAAATAATAATCCTAATGTGAGGATAAAGTATTAGGATTAAGAAACTTGAAATGTTACGGAGAAGTAGTTTAAAAGAAGCTTACAGAGTGAGTATATAGTTTTGTTTTAAAAGAAGGTATTATTGTGCTCAAATGCATCATGAATGCGCATTGCAACGATCACTAAAGAAAAAGAAATATCTGAATTCCATATACTTATACAAAATGATTTTGTTAGGACATGCATCATGTATATTAGTATATCAAAGAGAAAGTGGATTGTATAGCAATTCTTTGGGGATGAGAGATGTCATCACTCTGAGCTACAATTGTACAAAAGTCTTGAAATATGAATTGTTAGATTCACAGCTTGAAGAGATGAATTTAAAGAAAATCCAGCTGGTACACACATATATTTATATATGTGATTGAATATGTGTGTATATGCACATATGTTTGAAACAATTGGTTTGTGAAACCATTTATTTATAAAACAAAAATTTTATAAAATAAATTGTTTGGGACAATTTGTTTTACAGAAGGAACTGTATTTGTGTTAAATGTAAACATAACTGAACGAAAACTTTGTAATAAATTCAAGGTAGGATAAAAGATAGTGGAGATAAGATGTTGTGATTTTTACTGTTCATAACAAACAATAAAGATCCGGATTCTAGTGTTTCATTCCGAAACATTAGAAATCAATAAGGATTGAGATGAATAGGAAGTGAGAATTTATATTCTTACTCTGAGATAGACTGAGATGTAAGTCTAGTGATGGACTTTTGTGATAAATAAAAGTTCAAGAGTAGATAATAGAAGCTTACCACGATTAAGATAAGAGAGAGTAGGATCTAATTGAACACAACTCGGTTAGTTTGACTTCAAGTAATTGTCGGTGAACAAAGTCATACGCATGTGTTTAATTAAAATAGACCTGAGATTGGTTTTACAGACAAAGCAGATGTAAGTAATGGACATATCTCTTGAATCCAAACGAGTGGTTAGATGAACCGAAACTCATAAATCTGAGAGGAGTAAACCTCAGCATTTAAACAATAAACAACAATGGATTAATTAAAAGATAGATGATGAGAAAGAACTCTTATGTTCTCAGAACCAAGTAGTTACACTACTAGTTCTGATTTGAATAAAGAGGTTATTGATTGTGTTAACGACTGACAGACTTTGTGAAGTCGTGTCAAACAAAGTATTCATTAATAAATAATTATCAAACTATCTAATGTATAAACAATATACTTAAATAGTATAATAAACCTTGGACTAACATAAGATAGAAATGTTATCAAGGTGAGGAGGAGGTGAAAATAGTGAACCGAAGGAGTAAGTTTCAGATGTTATCTGGAAACTAACAGAGTGTAGTAAAACCTTAATAACTAGTGATCGAACTGTTAGATCGGTTTGATATTGGGATATGATAGTCCCAGGACGGTTATCTAAGTTTTAACCGTTGCGATCGACGAAAGGAGAGATAGATGATGCTCGAAGATGGAGTTGTTGTTGTGAAACTTGTGTGAATTTTTGGCAGTGATACAAAAATGCAAGTGATCACGATAATAAGTGTAAATTTTAATTAGCTTGGAATTGTCAACATAAGCTCCATATATGTATAAAAAGAATTTGAAAACTGTATTGAGACAGTAATTTCAAAAGATAAAATTCCGAGGATCGAGCCTTATGACTGTGAAGTTTAGGCTGAAAGGTAACAAAATATACATATAGTGTACATGTATTTTGACTGTCGGGCCAAAAATGCGTAAAGCATGGTCAACTAAAAGTGAAAATTATTTAATAAACATTTGTTTCTAACGTGAAATGTTTTGAAAGTGGATCTCAAGTTGATAGTTAGTTAATTAAACCCGATAGTAACAGCTATAGTACAGTTATGAAAACTGTTAGCTGTGAACAAGGAGGCTATGTATTTGGAAAAGAAGTTAAGAAGTCAAGTTAACATTGGAAAATACCAAAAATTAGTAATGGAAATATAGTTTTGCGGTGATCTGTAAAGAAAGTTAAAAGGTGTCCTATGGTGAAATAGTTAGATTATAACCACACCCACACCTATATAACCACATTCCGGTAAGAGAGAAGATCAATTACCCAATCGGTAACAGGAAGTTACTATAGATTGAGGAGGAGGTAAAGGACATTCTATACAAGGTATAGAAATGTAAGGAAAGTAAAAGATGAGTGGTTAGTTTATGAAACATTAATCATAAAATATACTAAAAGCCATCTCAATAACTAGATGAGTCGTAAGGTTGAGAAGAAAACCTAAAGAAAGGAAAGTAAAATAAATTAAAATAAGTAAGAAAGCAATGAAAATTGTTTAAAATCTTTGAATTACCTGAAGTGGGTAACAAAGATACAGTTTTCAATAATTAAGAAAACAAGTTGGATTGTGTTTTGCGATAAGATAGATGGGTTATGATTTATATCGCATAATAAAGTAAAAACCAACCAACTGGTGATTTAAATGTATAACAAAGATGATGTTAAAGATAAATGAAAATGTGTGACAAAAGTAGTATACGAAGAGTGGTGTTATTGAAAACTAGTGGAGATAACCTATTTTTACGATAACCATGGAATAAGTTAAATGCACTACTAAAATGTTTGCTTTTAGCGACGGATTTTTCCGTCGCTAAAAGCATGAAATCCGTCGGGAAAACGTTTCCTTGACGGATTTCCCGACGGATTCAATCCGTCGGCAAAATCCTCGTCGTTAAATTTTTGGCGACGGACCAAAAAATTTGGCGACGGATTTTTCAGAAATTGCCGACGGATTTTAGCGACGGATTTAAATCCGTCGCTAATTACCGACAGATTTTAGCGACAGATTTAAATCCGTCACTAATTACCAAAAAAAAAAATTAAATCGTAAATTAAATTATTATTATTTAATCGGTCACACACCCGTCACACTAAGTCAACCTCCGTCCCCCACCCGTCCCCGTCGCCCTCGGTTACCCATCCGTTGCCTCCATCACCCACTCGCAATTTTTACAAACTTCTCAGTAGGTCACCCATCCTTCCCACTGCTCCCACTCATTGCTCTTTAACTTTGAAGTTCTCCCGCGCGTATCTCTACCTGAACCAGCTCAGCTTCTTGTTATATATATATATGTATATTTATATTTAAATGTAACTAAAAATGACAAATACTTCCTCCCACATTTTAATATAATTATTTTTTATAATTAATAGTTATTTTAAATAATTATTAATGAATAAATAAATAACAATATTTTCAATATATATATTTATGTTATATTTAAATAATATTATATATAATTAAAAAAATAATTATTATTTTTTCTTTAATAATTATTTTTCTAAATAATTTTTTGATAAAAAAATTATTTAATTTAATAATTTTTTTACGATTTTTTTTATTTTTTGGTAATTAGTGACGGATTTAAATCCGTCGGTAATTAGCGACGGATTTAAATCCGTCGCTAAAAACAGATTTTACGACGGATTTGAAATCCGTCGCTAAATACATCAAAAATAATTGGCGGGAGTGTTCACGCCAAATTTAGCGACGGATTTTCCGTCGCTAAAGTTGGCGGGAACACTCCCGCCAATTTAAATAACAATTTAGCGACGGATTTCAAATCCGTCGGTAAAAAAAAATTAGCGACGGATTTTGAATCCGTCGCTAAAATCCGTCGGTAAAACACAGTTTTTTTAGTAGTGATGGTGCCAACTTAAACTTACACACTTGGATCGCTTGGCAAAAGAGAAACAATAGAGATTAGTCCTTGGAATGCGTTGCAGGACGCTAAGCTAAGGAGTAAAAGGTATTCTATACAAGTTATAGGATCAAGAGCAGTATACAAAGTGGATAATCTGTTTGTAGAACGGGAGATCAGATAGATGATAAGAGTAACATTGTAAGTTAATAAGCTGAAAAGCTTAAGTAACAAAAGTGAGATTAAGTTCACAGTTAGTGCTGTTCGTAGAGGAAAGTACTACGGAAGAAAGAGTAGTAGGAAAACAGTAAGAAGAAAGATATGATTGATGATGCCAGTCAGGATGACGTTATGTTTTGCAAAGCATAAATTGAGATTAAGTGTAATTGAAGTTTGGATTATAAGTGAAAAGTAAGTATATGTAAATTCGAGGACGAATTTATATAAGGGGGGAGAAAATGTAATAACCCGGAAATTTAAGGGATAAAATATAGCCACATGTCTAATATTTTATTAGATAGGAGTAGGTAAATTAAATTTAAAAATAAATTTAATTTACAAGTGTCCCTAAATTTATATTATGGCTATAGGATTGCAAATTTAAATTATTAGAATTTAAATTTGATTAACTGCGTAGTTAACGAGGACAATATGGATTTATAAATTGAATGTATAATAATTCATAAGTACCTAGCGAATAATTTTGGTGCAATATTCGCGAAATATTTTAGAAAGGTTATCGCGAAAATTTGGTAAAATTTGGAAGCATAAATTTTATCAACCGCAGTCAATGCAGATTTAATAAATCAAAAATGATTTATTAAGAATAAAGTATAAGTCGGATGGGAATAAAAATTATATTTTTATTCTTATTATATTTTATTTTATTTTTGGTAAACTTTTCACGAAATTCGGAAATCGTTTTCGTTTGGGCTACAAACGACTAGTTTAGAAGTTGGTTTAATGCGTGATTGAACTAGTACTAAAGCGCACTTTAGCCATTAAGTATATATAACATTCTTATGTTAAGAAATAGAGGCAGAGCCTCATTTCTTTCTTCAGAAAGAAAATAATTGAACTGCTAAGCTCTGAAGACTTCGGCGATTAGGTTTCCGCGCCGCTTCGTCCGTTTCTTCAACGATTACTCAAGTAATCGAGGTAGTATACCCGTATTAAACGTTTATTTTGATATTTTTGATATATTTCGAATATATATTCGTTTATAAATGGTTACCATATCGAATCGATATACGTACTGTTTTTACGTTATGAATGTGAATATGGATAGATTGGATTGTGCATACGTGTTAGGGGCGGAAAAGCGGGGTTAAAGCACGTCGGAAATCCCGGGAAATCAATTTTCCCGCGGCTGTGCACGCGGGTGCACGAACGTGCACCATTTGGAGGTGCACGAACGTGCACCATCGAGGGTGCACGACCGTACACCAATGTGGGGTGCACGAACGTGCACAATCGTGCACCATGCCGAGACACCGATAGGAGAGGACTTTTCGCGGCTTTTTGCCCTATGAACTTGACGTAGTTTCGTCGAATTAAAACGTTTAAAAACGATAACTTATTTTGGAAGAAAGTGAAAAGAGTTTTATAACCTAAACCTAAAGAATTTTAAAAGGAGATATTAAAAGTAAAGTTAAACGTTTATAACAGACTTTAAAAGAGTTAAAGTCGACGTTTAAACGGTTTTAAAGATTTAGCAAATGGTGTTGCTAAATACATAGTATATGATTGAGAATTGTTTTGACAATTAGGTCTATACTATAAATGGTTTTCTTTAGGCATCGTGATACCTAAAATAACTTCAAGAGAGAAGTTTGAACGTTTTCTCAAAACAAAAATTTATAATATGGTTTTAATAGAAAAGAGACCATAAGTGTTACGTGTTTATATGATTATATGTTTAACCTAGAACTTGGTTTATGGACCTAGAAATTTTAAAGGAAACATATATTGATGTGTTTTATCCTGTTTGCTTTGTGAGTTTAGTCCGACCAGCTAGCCAACAGTCTGACCTCAACCACAGGATTAAGTTCCAAACTTAGCAGTGTTTATGAGTTCATTTGTTTACTTTTGAATATTAGTATTCAATTACTTTTAAATCCAGAAATCGCACTAAGTATGAAACTTAGCCAAGGAAGATCCATTGAAACGAGCTATCTATTGGGCAACAATAGAACTGTGTGATCATTGTGTTAATGAACTAGATGAGAGGTAAATATTATAAGCATATATGTTGAGATTGGGTTGTTAAGCCAGATTCTTGTAAAGCGGCTTAAACCTAACGGGTAGTTCTGAGGTGGCAGTGACTTAGGTTCCGTCCCAACAACCCTATACAGAGTTAAGATGGCTGTGATACACAAGTATACAATCCATCCTGTATCAAACAAGAGTTGAGCATATGCATTATATATGATAGCATTATAACGTAACAGGACTAGGGTTTCATTTGGATCGAGGACTGGTAATATTTTTATATACTGATATTTTATCTATATGCGATTTTGGTATTTAATTGTAAACCTATCTACTCACTCACAAATATTTAAATTTCTGACTCCGTTGTTATTTATCACTTTCAGGTACCTGGATATCAGGTCTGATCGAGCTTCCACCCTTTTCTATCAGGGAAGCGTATTTTGTGAATATGTAAATAACACTTTAAACTCTTAAATGCTGCAATAGTGTATATAGGTGTGCTATGCCTGTGGCCATGTCAGGGTTCCTCTGTAAATATACTCTGATAGGAACCTGACTTTGTCTAACTCTACTAGGTGGCTACCTAATAGGCATATGGCATTTCTACGGTTAGGCCAAGCTTCGTGTCTTTGGTGTGCAGAGACACTGTGATAATTTTGGTGGCCTTACGTTTGTGTGCCTGCTGTGCATATTTTAAATATGTTTGATATAACGCTTTGAAAGGGAAAGTGTTCGATATATTTTATTAAACATATTGTTCGGATGCGTGGTTTGGGATAGGGCTGCCTGTGAGGCAAGGCACGTGAGCTAAGTCCTTGGACCACCGCACCGGTTTTCAGAAATGCGTGTGGGTCAGAATAACTAGGGTTATTCAACCAGCATTTCTGAAAACGTGATTTCGCTATATGAATATTTTTAAAATTATTCTTATGATTAAACGAAAAAATGTTTTAATGGTTTTTTCTGAAAACGGGTCGTACGCGAGGTACGATCTAGATTTATATTTTCAAAAAACTTATAGAGGTTTTAGGCTGGCTACGGGTTTCGGAACAACCATTCCCATTCCCTAGCGCCGGCCGACTCGAGTTTTGGGGTGGAAATCGGGTCCTGACACAGATGCTCCAAATGCAGACTCCTCAGACGCTCTTGCAGTTTCAGACGCTTCATAAGCTCTAGCAATTTTAGACGCTCTAGACGATCTAAAAGAATTTTTCAAAATTATTTTTGAATGTATGAGTATTACGTATCCCCAAGCATTGTGATCATAGACTTACATCTAGGCTCCAAAATCCAACCATTAAAAGTCTCTGCCAGGTTGTTGTCAGCCACATCACATTTGATTGACGTGTCAAAGTAGACCTTGCTCCAGGTCTCTATTTCATAGCCTAAGTCATCATTGACTATGTTGTTCCCCAAGGTTCCCAGGTGTTTTAATCTCAAATTCAAATCTAACCTTGTACTGGCCTTCGCACAGCTCCAAAAAGCCTTCTTTCTCTCATCAGCCCTCCATTTCTTGGCCCGGTTTGCATACACATTGCTGGCACATCTTTTGTATGCTGCCTGGGGAAGTATGTCTTTTAGTGCACTCTCAAGATCCTGCATCAGAATACATAACTAAAAAATAGCAAAAAAAGACCTGTAATTGTAACTTAAACAACACAAAAAAAGGTTCACTTTACATTTTGTATATCTAATATGACTACATAGCCTTCTCCATATTCAAGTTGTAGGTCATACGGAATCATCCTCAGAAACCAACTCCAATTGTCTTTATTCTCAACAAGAACCCCTCCTCCCCAAAAAAAGTATTGGAAACATTTGATTGTTTCCATCCTTACCCACAGCAATCAATAACTGCCCCTTACATATTCCTTCTAAAAAACACCAATCTATGCCTATGACCTTTCTGCTACCCTCAAGCAAATCCCTTTTGCAAGAAGAAAAGCACACATAAAACCTATGGAATTCCTGTTTACCTTCAGGATTTTTAGAGGTGGATTTCACAAAACATGTTGTGCCTGGGTTGGTATGGCAAATGACCTCACCATAGTCATTCAGAGTTGCATAGTCCTCCCTATAAAAGCCCATCAACTCAGCTATAATTTTTTGTCTTTGCATGTATGCACACATTCAAACTCACACTCTGTTTCAGCTCACTCCTAATAATGGACTTGAAGTCCTTCAGTTTGATGCAATGTAAGTTGGTGACCATTGTTTTGTACCTCTTGGCTAAGAAGTTACTGTCACAAAATTTCACCTTGTTGCTTCTAGTACACCTATGTTCAGGTTGGTAGCTTTTAATGGTCCAGTTTTGGTCTGAATTGTGAGGGCTCACTTGCATCACCCATGGACAGCCCACTATGACCTGTGACAATGGCACATTACCACTAGGTTTACCTTCCCCCTCTTTGCTGGGTTGTTTGTCCTAAGCTAGGAATTTTGTGTGATCTACACAAACATACAATGTTGTTTCATTGTAATCTAGAAGTTGTTTCCAGAATCCTAAAACACATCTGTCATTTTCAAACTTAAATAAATCTATCATATTGGACTTACATATCCCTTTTTCTATCTCAAAATAATGAAGATATGACAAAATATTGAAGAATGACAGTTTATCTAAGCTAAATGCGGGATCACCTATCTCCTCTTCCCCACCCTTATAAGCTAATATACCCTCTTTCAATTCTATTCTACTCCCATAACATAACACAAGTTTTACAATCTTGGCATCCAACCTGCCAGAACCTAAATAGAAAAGCAAAATAAATAAATAAGTGGTTCTAAGTGGTCTTGTACATAAAAAAAGCAAGTGAGAACATGGTAGTACACATAAAGGTTCACTAACCCAACCAACAAAAAAAATAACAATAATAAAAACCTAACAGCATGGGAACCATTTACAGGAATTGAAAAATGTGTCATTCTCAAACTTAGTTAACTATGTACATCACGTTCCAAAATTTAATCAATATACCCAACAATACATCCAACAATATCAGACAACTTTTGGCAGCAATTTAGGACAAATAAGAAATTGAGTTTACCAACAGTCAAATAATTAATTTTGGCAGCAATTTAGGGACAAGTTACAAATTACAATAATGTCAAACAAGAGAAAACATTCAACTAACCTGGTCCGACCACAACTTCTTCTTTTTGTTTTCCCTTCGCAGAAATTGGGGTAGTTTTTTTCCTAGCCGACTTTTTCTTCATCTTCGGGTCGTTATTCTGCTCCTCCTCGTTACATAGTGAGTAGACCTTGATGTCTTCAATCTCAATTGGGGACATGTTGCCTTCAATTTGAATTGGGGACTGTCAGTTTAGGGTTAGATTTAGGGGAAGTAGAAAATGCTCGATGAATTGGGGGGATTGAGAAAAAGATGTTTAAGTTGTCAAATTTTACATTCTACCCTAAGTTAAATGAGATGGCTGATGTGGCAGGATGAGTTGGCTGGCAAGATGAGTTGGCTTATTTGTTGTGAGGTGGACGAATGAAGACGTTGAGGATTCGCAGTGACCAATACGTGCAAGACACTAGCCAACTTCTATCAATGGAGGGATCACGGGCTGCTGAGTTAAGTAGTGCAGAGGTTTATAATAGGGGTGATGAAGTGCGGGGACCTCCGATGCAAAAAATAAGAAGTGCAGGAACATGGCTATGTATTATGTCTTATTTGTTTTTGAAACATAATTACCTCGCTACCCATATTTTGGACCCCTTTTCATTTAATACCTTTTTAATTTACCAAAATAACCTTGTTTAATTTTTTAATTTAAAAAATATTTTTTTACTTTTTTATGTTTTGTCTTTTTTATAGATTTTTTTATTTATTTGTATTTTGTGGTGGTGATTTTCTGGTTTTTTTTCTATGGTGTTTTAATAGTGTGTTTATGGTGTTTTTAGTGTAAATACACCATAAAACACCATAAAACACCATAAAACATAAATCAATTCGTTGTGTATGAAATCAATAGCAAAACACCATAAAATACCATAAAAACATCATAAACACACCACAAAACCATCATAAAAATATAAACCAATTCGTTGTATACGAAATTAGTAGTATCAAAATAAGAGAACAATTATATAAAATAAAAAAAGAACAATTATATTAACAAGAGAACCATAGATCTATAGTAATCTGTGTACAAAATATTTAAGCAATCACAAAAAACCTAAAGTAATCTTTACAATCACAAAAATCTAAATGGCGGAAGAACGACGATGATGAAACCACCAGAAGAAAAACGAAAAAACCAACAAAAGAAAGACAACAACGATGAAACCACCAGAAGAAAGACGACGACGATGAAATCACCGGAAACAAACGACAACTATGAGATAACCGGAAATAAAACAACGACGTTGCGGTCGTAGATCTGAAAGGCGATGGTTATTTTTATGTTCGTAAATGTGAAAGGAAAAAAAAAGATGAATTTAAGAGAAATAGAGAAAAAAAGAAGAAAGAGATTGGAGAAGAATGAGAAAAAGATGCGACGACTGTGTGAGGAAAATGAAAGAGAATGAAAAAAATCCTAATTAAAAAAAAATTAATTTTAAAAAAGTGGATATCAAATAAAACTACATAAATATGTTCTAAATTATTGTAATTATTTTTTAAATAGAATATTTTATAAATAGTCCATCAAAAGTTTTATTCTTTCATTTTTTTCTTTAAACTTTTTCATTTTGAGTAGACAAATTCATTTAAAAATTGATGGAGTCTGCCTTCTGAACCGGTGAGTGAACCTGCAAAACAGGGTAGAAGCTAACCGGACGGTGGTTGTCCGATTAACTCTCCGATGCTAAAGTCAGTCTAGAGCTTTGAGCAGCGTTTTGAGTATGTGAATGTCATTCTGATTCTAGGCATACCTCGTGCTCCTTTTATAGTAGTCGAATATACCTAGTAGAGTTGTATTAGGCAGGTGAATCCTACTTTGTAGGGATTCGGCCGTATCGTAGGGATTCTCCTGATTTGTCGAGATCTACCTTAATCTGATAAGAGTCCTATTTAGGAACGTCTTCCTAAATAGTCTTATCTTCCTAAAGTAGAGCTTATCCTTCCATATGTAGTGTTTGTGTCCAAATAGGACAATGTTTCCATATTCAGTCGTTTACCCGAATCCCGGACCTGACGCGCTCTTGGCGGATCATGTGGGATTCGGTCTTTATTAGTGTATTACCGAATCTTAGAGATTCGGCATCTCCTCCGTATCTTTCGGTCTTCAGGGGGAGTCCGGCGTCGCCTGAGAGTGGATCCCCTGCAACTCGGCTCCATTATACTTTCAGTAGGATTCGGTATCCATCATTAGCCCCCCCGCAAGTGAGCTGAAGTAGTTTGGCATTTATGCCTTAGTGGATTTTAGCTCTTTTGGAGCTGAGTTCTTTTATACGGGCGAGTCGTTTCGTATTCCGGGCGAGTCGTTTCATATGTTTGTGGACGGCGTTTCATCTTTAGTAAGATTCTGCGTTGCCACGTGTTGGCATTTAATGATTAAACGGTTAATGATTCAAAAGCGTTTTGTATTTAATCTCTTCGCATTTCTTCTTTTCCCTCTTACTTTGCTTTTCGAATTTACTCTCATTTCTTGTAGCTATTTCCTTTTCGTTCTTCGTTTGATTATTTGATTCTTCGTGACTTGTTTTCTCCAGATTTTTCAGGTATGTCTTCTTTCGTTGTTTGGATATTAATATGGCTTTCTTCTTTGTATATTCTCCATGCTTTGTGTTTTGGAAATTTCTTCTGTACTTGTTGTTCTTTGATGTGTTCTTCAACGTGTTCTTCAATATATTTTTTGTTTGATCCTTATTTTGTGTTTATGTTTGTGATTCCCTGTTCTAGGATGCCTCTTAGTCGAGTGGAAGATGCTTGCGCTGCTATGGCTTTTACCCGATCGAAGCTTCGTAGGGATGAAGTCTTAGATATTTATTTTAAGTATAGTTTTCCTTTTGATTATAGGGTAATATTACCCGGTGCCGATATGGCTGCGTCTGATTCTCCCGGATCTTCTTGTAGGGCGGTTCTTTTTGAAGAGCAATTTGCTGCTGGTCTTAGGTTTCCTTTGGATCCATTTTTAGTAGAAGTGTGTAGGGATTTAAAGGTTGCTCTAGGGCAACTTTACCCTGGTACGATTAGAGTAGTGCTCGCCTTTTCGGAGGCATGTAGGCTCCGGGGCTGTGCCCCTTCTCTCAAAGTGTTATATCATTTTGTAGATTTTAGGAAGTGTGATGGCTGCTTCGTTTTCGCCCTTGGTAGAGAAGGGCGATCTCGTATTTATCTTCCTTGTCTAACCAGTCGCTGGCGAAGGCGTTTCTTTATTGTCTATCATAAATTTGCTTTTCTTCATTTTTCGGATGGTTTTTCTTCTCATCCAGTTCGGAGCTGTTCTTCTCCTTTAAGTTTATCCGAGTCAAAACTTGCTTTTGACATATCTTCTTGTAGTATTGTGTCTCGTCCCATTTTAGATGTCTTGGTTAATAGTCATCTTCGGAGTCGATGGTTTCCTTTGGAGGATCCTCCTCGAGGCTTGGCGGATCTTTGCTACTCTTTTGTTCAAGGTATATTAATTTGCTTAAGTTCTTTTTAATGTTTCTTTTGTAGGATGTCTTCTTCTTCTGACGATTTCCTTTCCGGATTTCAAGTAGATTTGGACGTTCCGATGGGTGGTCCTGACGTTCCTGTTGCCAACGTTATTCCTGGCGACATTGTCGTGGATGGAGCTCCTGTTGATATCCCCCTAGCTTCCGCCGAGGTAGCGTTGCCTGAGGTTATTGTTATAAATGATGATGATGGTGATGACTCGGCTGTTCCAGTCGGCGACGAGGCGATTCCGTCACTACTTCCCCCTCTAGCATCATCTATCGTTTCGGGGGGAGTTGGGGGTGTGGCCTCAGAGGGGCCTGTTGTTGCTGATTCGGGAGAGATTTCTCTAGGTCGAGACCCGGATTCTCCGTCTAGAAAAAGACGTCGAGTTGTCGATGATTCTCCACCGAGGGAGAGTTTTCCTGGAAGCTCTTCTTCTGCTCCAGACTTGGTTCAATGGGTCGAAGGTCAGGATCCTGCCAGTTTGCTGAATCCGAGAGTGCTAGCGGAATATATCCGGACTTTGGCGATTCCTGATGATGTCACGTGGTTCTGTGGTAGGCCGGGTCAGGAGCTTTCCGATCTGGCTTGTTTTCATGGTTTCTCTGTAAGTGCTTTCTTTCTTGAGTATAATATGTTTTTTGTATTCAGTTGCTTTCTTATTTGTTTATTTCTGGTGTGTAGGCCCTTCAATCTGTTCTGGTATTGAACGACCGCCGACAGTGTGCCGAGGAGGAGGTCGAGCGTCTGTCTGCTCTTTTGGCGACTTCCGAGTCTGAAAGGGCGAAATTGAAGGCCTCTTTGGAAGAGCATGATTCCCTTCTGGCGCAACTCAAGGCGCAGGATGCGATTAATGATCGCCAAGTGAAAGTGATTGAGAAAAAGACCGATGACTTGACTCAAGAGATTGAGGAGCTCATTCGGATCAATTCCCTTGTTGGTGGGGAGAGGGATAGTCTTAGATCGGAGGTTGAAGGTCTTCACATCCGTCTGCTAGATACGAAGGCTTTTTACTCTGCTCTGATAAGCGAGTATCGCCTTGCGATTGGGAAGAAGCTTCTGGAGCAGAATCCCAATATTGATCTTTCTGGGGTTAACGGGTTGGATCCCCAGGCCATCGCCCGTGATCTCCTCGTCAAGATTTCTAAAGACCGTGTCTAGTAGTTTTCTTTTGATTGTATTTGCTGATGTATTAATTTTGCTTTTTGTAATTCGCAATTTATGAATATATTTTCTTCGTTTTTCTTCGAAATGTGCTTTTGCCTTATCTTTATGTACTTGTCTTGCCTCGAGGGTTATTCTAAACCCTGTTCTTGGCGTTGCTTTTTGTAGAGTTAATCTAAACTCTTTTTATTTTTGTTTTTGTTTCGAGTTAATCTAAACTCTTTTTTGGCGATTTGCCTTTTCTGAGTTAATCTAAACTCATTTTTAGCCTTTCGTGGCGATCTGCCTGGTTCGGCTATTTTGCTTTGAGTTAATTTAAACTCATTTTCTTGGCTCTTAGACTTTCGTGGCGATTTGCCTGGTTCGGCGATTTTGCTTTGAGTTAATTTAAACTCATTTTCTTGGCTTTTAGCTTTTCTTGAGTTTGATCTTTAATTTATTTTTTCTTCTTTCGTCTTTGATTTAATCATTCGTGGCTGTTCTTGATTTTTATTTCTTTATTGGTTCGTCTGGCTAATCAGATGGTAGCGAAATTGAATTTTTATTGATAAAAAGATGGCATACAAAGCATTAAAGATAGATTTGACGCCATCTGGTAAGACGGAGAGTCGTTACCGATGATGGGTCGTTTTTCATTCCTATTCTTCCTTCTTTTCGGTCTTGTTTTCTTGGAGATCCACCACTGACTCATCATAGCACTTCTTGGCTATTCCTTGGTCTCCTCTCAGCGTCACTACTCCCTTTTCAGTCGGTACCTTCATTGCCAGTGCTCTGATGCTGGTTACCGCTGCCGAGTCATGGAGGAAAGGTCTTCCTAGGATGGCATTATATGTCAATTCCATGTCCACTATGTTAAATAGTGACATGATTTTCTTGTTCATTCCTCTTTCTGGGCCGATTATTACTTCCAAGGTGACTGCTCCCAGCGGGGTGATGGAGGGTCCACCGAGTCCTGATAGCGGAATTGGGACTCGGCGTAACCTTGACGCTGTTCCTCCCAACATTTTGTATGCTGCATTTGTCATGAGGTTTACTGCACTTCCTTCGTCGATAAGGATCCGCTCCATGTTCCAATTTTCAATGATAGTAGTCACTACCAAAGCATCGCTGTGAGGTGCTTTGACGTGTTCATAGTCTTCTACATCGAAGATCACTGGCGGCATGTGAGTTTCTCGTATGTTCATTACTTCCTTCCTCTGCTTCCTCCTGATCGTGGAGCTACTATGCCCTCCACCATTAATCATGTGTATGGTTCCCAGAATTTTGGATGGGCGCTCGTCTTCTTTTGGCTTGTCTTCTCTGTTTCTTTTTTCTCCCTTGTCATTGCTCTTCTCTTTTCGGGCCACAAATTTCCTCAGTTCGCCTGTGTCGATCATTCTTTCGATCTCGACTTTTAAGTCTCTGCAGCTATCCGTTTCGTGTCCGTAATCGTCGTGAAATTTGCAGTACTTTCTGGTGTCTCTTGCTTCTGCTTTCATTTTGGGTGGCCATACCACGTTTTTGATGTTTTCTTTGATCCACATGAGGACATTAGTTCGGCTGGTGTTTAATGGAGTGAAGTTATTCTCATCATCTCTGGGATCGTATCTCGATTCATATCTTGTCTGGGGGGCGAATCGTCTGCTTTCTTCGGGTCTTCCTCTCCTGTCATCAGGTTTGGACTTGGTTTTTTCTCTGGATCTCTCTTTTGATTCTTTTCCTTTTGCTTCCTTTCCGCGAATCGCCCTTCGCCCTTCGTCTAACTCGAAGTATTTCTGAGCTATGCCCATTAAGTTCGAGAAAGTTGTGGGTTTATTGACTAGCAGCTTGTCCACCAGCTTTCCGAATCGCGTCCCGTCTCGCAATGCTTCTGTTGCCATGTCGACGTTCAGGTTGTCTATCTTCATAGCTTGCTTGTTGAATCGTTCGATGTAGCTTCGCAGGGTTTCTCCTTCTTCTTGGATACAGGCTCTTAGGATACTGGTAGTGGTTTTAGCTGGGATGTTTGTGAGATATCTGTTGAGGAATTCTGTTGAAAGCGAAGCGAAGCTTTTGATCGAGCCTGGTTTTAATTTGTTATACCATCTCTGGGCTGTGCCCGTGAGCGTGGTAGGGAAAACCCTGCAAAGGATGGCGTCCGATACGCTGAGTAGCCCCATGGTCGCTGTGAACCTAGAGGTATGGTCTCGGGGGTCTCCTTCCCCATTGAAAATTGGCAAGGTCGGCAGCTTCATGCTGTGCGGGATGGTTTCCTCCATGATCTCGGGCGAGAGGGGTGATCCTTTCAACCTGAGGTCCTCTATGTCCAATTCTTCAGATTTTAGTTTTTTGAGCGCTTTGGCGATCTTCTCTTCTAAATCTTCTTCCACCACATATGTGGCTTTGCTTTTTTGGGGTGTCTCTGACGATTCGCCCTCTCCTTCTTGGTGTTTTTTCTTATTTTGTTCTTTCCCTGCATCTCTTTCTTGTCGCTTACTCCTTGGTGGGGCGTCTTCTTTTTCCTTCTCCCTTCGTTCGTCTCTTTTCGTATTCAGACCGCTTCGGGCGTCCTCCTGGTTGTGCTCATTTCTGGGTGCCTCCGGTGATTCCTCGTTAGATTTTTCTCTGTCAGGACTTTCCTCTTCGCTGGTTTCCTTTCCTCGCTGGTTTCTTGCTTCGTTCCTTTCTTCGTTTCCTCTGGTCCGAGGTTCCTTGCTTTTGTTGTTTTCTGCCCTTGTCTCCCGTCGGCCTGGGTTTGCATTTCCTGTTCTTTCTCTTCTTCTGGGAGCTGTAGGGCTGAAGTTTTCCCTTAGCATTTTCATAGTTTCTTCGTGCCTGTCGTTTGTTCTTTTGGCCTCATTAGCCAATCTGTCAAGATTTGCCTGTACAGATTCTAGTATCTTTTTCAGCATTTCGCTGTGTGGATCTTGTGCCGCTGCATTTGGTGCTTGTTCTTCAGTGCTTAGGTTGAAAGCAATTGGGATGCTTCCTCTTATTGGATTAGTTTGGTACTGGGGTGTTGAGAAAGAGAGCCCTCCGGTGTTGCTTTTTTCCCCGGAGTTGAGAAGCCCGTCTTCCGTCACGTTGATTATCTCCGGAGTGCTCTTTGGGTCCATTGGTTGTTTGTCTTTCAGGTTTACTCTTTCAGAAGTCATCTTCTTCAATGAGATTTGTTTTTGAGTTCAGAAAAGCTCCTTCTTTTGAAGTTTAGTTAAGCTTTTCCCACAGACGGCGCCAATTGATGGAGTCTGCCTTCTGAACCGGTGAGTGAACCTGCAAAACAGGGTAGAAGCTAACCGGATGGTGGTTGTCCGATTAACTCTCCGATGCTAAAGTCAGTCTAGAGCTTTGAGCAGCGTTTTGAGTATGTGAATGTCATTCTGATTCTAGGCATACCTCGTGCTCCTTTTATAGTAGTCGAATATACCTAGTAGAGTTGTATTAGGCAGGTGAATCCTACTTTGTAGGGATTCGGCCGTATCGTAGGGATTCTCCTGATTTGTCGAGATCTACCTTAATCTGATAAGAGTCCTATTTAGGAACGTCTTCCTAAATAGTCTTATCTTCCTAAAGTAGAGCTTATCCTTCCATATGTAGTGTTTGTGTCCAAATAGGACAATGTTTCCATATTCAGTCGTTTACCCGAATCCCGGACCTGACGCGCTCTTGGCGGATCATGTGGGATTCGGTCTTTATTAGTGTATTACCGAATCTTAGAGATTCGGCATCTCCTCCGTATCTTTCGGTCTTCAGGGGGAGTCCGGCGTCGCCTGAGAGTGGATCCCCTGCAACTCGGCTCCATTATACTTTCAGTAGGATTCGGTATCCATCAGACGATACCTTCATTGCGGTCGTAGATCTGAAAGGCGATGGTTATTTTTATGTTCGTAAATGTGAAAGGAAAAAAAAAAGATGAATTTAAGAGAAATAGAGAAAAAAAGAAGAAAGAGATTGGAGAAGAATGAGAAAAGGATGCGACGACTGTGTGAGGAAAATGAAAGAGAATGAAAAAAATCCTAATTAAAAAAAAATTAATTTTAAAAAAGTGGATATCAAATAAAACTACATAAATATGTTCTAAATTATTGTAATTATTTTTTAAATAGAATATTTTATAAATAGTCCATCAAAAGTTTTATTCTTTCATTTTTTTCTTTAAACTTTTTCATTTTGAGTAGACAAATTCATTTAAAAATGAAGGCAAAACCTATTTTAAAATTTTTGTACTTTTTATTTTTTTTATTTCATCTCTAAACGTTTTTGTTTTTTTACTTGATTTTTATACTTTCAAAAATAATTTTATACAATTTTTTTATTAATAAAAATACAAAAGTGTGAGGGATCAAGTAAAATTATTTTTAAAAGTACAAGAATTAAATAAAAAAACAAAAAAAATTAATAAAATTATTTGCGAATGTATGAGTATCAAATATAATAAGAAAAACAACCAGAGATGAAGTAAAAAAAAAACGACCTTTAGATAGGTTAAATAAGAAATGAAAAACTTAATTACTCAATAAACCCCTACCTTGTATTTTTTTCATTTATATTCTGATTTATGACAAAGTTCAATTGTACCTTTTTAGTTTTTACCCAAATAATATAGGAATATTTGCACTCTATACCATAATAAGGTAAAATATTTACAAATATGTTATCTTATATTTTCTCTTTACAAGAGTATTTTCCATATTTCTAAATATACCATCTTATTTCTTTTATTACTAAAAATACATTCTCTCTTCTTTATTCTTCAAAACCCTAATTTCTTTTTTTCTTTTCTTCTTCCATTAATCTCCACAACCCATTATCAAACTTTATTTTTCAAAGCACACAACCACCATCCTTCTACCGCCGCCGCCGGTCGTCCCCTCCACGCCGCCGCCGCTGTGCCTTCACGTCCACGCCGCCGCCGCTGTACACTCCACGTGTTATTCCCTCTCGCCCAAGCCGCCGTCGTTGTTCCCTCTCGCCCAAGCCGCCGCCGCTGCCCCTCCACGACCACGCCGTAGCCGCTATCTCCTCCACTCCGCCGCCATTTGAGTGTAATATTTTAAAATTATATTTATATGTATAGATCTAGTATTTTATATGTGTAGATCTATAACTTGTGTGTATAAATTTATGATTTGTGTGTATAGATTTAGGATTTATTATTGTATGTATAGATCTATTCAGTTTGTTTTTTGATTTTCAGTTTGGCTTCATCTTCATCTTCTCCGTTTTTCAGATTTGATATTTTCATTCTCAGATCTATTTTTTTTAAAAAAAACGTATATAATTCGTATATAATACGAATTATATACGGATTATATACAAAATTAATGAATTACATATAGATTATATACGTATTATATACCAAACATATATAAAATCTGGAAAATTGAATTTTATATAAAACATGTATTTTCGTAATTATTTTTAAAAAAATTGTACTTTTGTAATTATTTTTTGTATTTCTGTTAAGAAAAAATATATGTTGCATTTTTGTAAATATTTTCGTTTTCCCAGTATTTGTAAAAAAAACTCAATAATATAATTGAACTATTTTTATTTGAAAAATGGTTCAAAATAATCCTTCAAAAAATAATAATAATCCTTTATTTTTAAATTAATTTTTCTATTAATTATTAGAAGATATTTGAATAATTTTAAAGTTATTTTTTTATGTATTCTTTCAAAATAAAAAAATATATGATGTAATTCTTTTATTTAGTTGGTTTTAGTGATTTTATCTTTAAATTAATTATATTATCAATTATACTCTTCATCTGTAAAAGTGAAACATAAACTCAAGGGTATAATTGAACTTTTTTTTGAGTCAGGTTATAAATTAAAAAAAGTACAAGTTGAGATTTTTTTAATAATAAAGGCTTAATCACTTAAAACTCCCTCGCCTTTTACCCGTTTTGCAATTATATCCTGACGTAGGAAATTTTTCAATTATACCTTAATTTAGCTTTTTATATTTCAATTGTACCCCAAAACATTAAATTGACCTCTTTTTACTTAGAAAATAGTTTAAATAATCTTTAATTTTTTATATTATTAATAATATTAGAGCCTAATTGAAATATATGCTAAAAATGAAGAATTATTTTAATTTTTTTTGGTACAATTAAAATACAAAATGACAAATTAGGGTAAAATTAAAAAAATTACTACGTCGGAGTATAATTGCAAAAAGGGATAAAGGTGAGGGGTTTTGAGTGATTATGCCATAATTAAACCAAAATGAAATGGAAATTGTAGACTCATTTACTCCAATCTATATTCTAATAAGTCAATAACCTTTGGGTCGTTCATTTTTGTTTTTATTATATTTCTCACTCTCTTTCTCTTTTCTCGAAAAAGAAAAAAGAAAAAAAACTCTTCTTCTTCCTTGCTTGAGTAAACCCTCACTAACACTTCCAATCAATCCAACAAATTCACTTTCTGCAATAACCCTTTTCATTTCTTCGACATTTTCCCAAAACCCATCTCAAAAAACCCACAATAATGGATCGAAAGCTGGTCTCTTCACCCGTTTTATGGAAACTTTCTGATCTGCTAGTCAACGAGTCAGTTCCATTTCTGGGGTTAGAAGATCAGCTAGAGAGCATCGAAAGCAAGCTACGAGATATTGTGAATTCCGAGTACTTTGACTGCAAGAGAGACGTTGCTTATGACATTGAAGAAGCCATTGATTTCTTGCTGCATACAGCTGAAAAGAAGAGCCAAAGAGGTACCCTTTTGTGTTATTTGCTTGCTTTGGTTGATTCCATTGATCAGAATAAACTGCGTAAGAAGTTGGATCGTATTAGGCTTGAAATTTTTAGAGCAACTGATAAAGTGAGTCGAAAAAAAGGGATGGACCCTTGGTCTAGTAGCTCAAGTAGCTCTGCGTCGGGTTCGAGACGGCAGGTTGATGTTGGTGAGAGTATTATGAGTCCTGTTATTAGGAAAGTTATTGCCTTGGCTAGTCAAGAACAGATTAGTGCCTCTGTTAGGAGACAAGCTAGGTGGGTTCGAGATGAAATGAGATTGTTGCATATTTATGTTAAGGATTTGGAGTCGAAAGAGCTTAGGGGGGAAGAGATGGCTTGGATGGAAGAAGTGAACTTGTTTTCGCGATCGGCGGATGATGTTATTGGGTTGTTCTTGTGTGAGAAGGGGAAATCGGATTGTGGCCGAAAAGGGTCTTTTGAGATTAAGTCGCAGAGGAAGATTCGGAAGGAGATGGATCAAATGAAGATTAAACTTCAGGAGATTATCAAAAGGTTTGGTAAACTTCCGCACCAAATGTATATGCCGCCTCCTAGGTTTCCGCCAAATTTACCTCATCCTCCTCCAATTCCGTTTCAACCGAATTTCCCTGGTAGGTTTGTTCCTAATATACCAGGAGATGCTACTTCGTTGTCTTCTTTTGATGATGACGACTTTGATGAATTTGATGAAATAGATGATGGAACACCCCCATCTTCTGGTAATGATGAACAAAACCAGCAAGCTGATTTTAATAGCTTTGATAGCAATGCTGCTGCTGCTTCATCATCGTCCTCTTCTGCTGGTAGGGCTGAAATTCCTGATACAACTGGTTTTGATAGCAATTTGAATGATATTATGGGATTGTTGCTTAGAGATGATACAAATTGCCTTACAGCTTCAGTTCTAGGAATGGAAGGCATTGGCAAGACGAAGCTTGTTAAGTCAGTCTATGATAATCCTGTTATTAGAGATCATTTCCCTCATCGTGTTTGGGTTAATTGGGTGCGTGACTCGAATATTAACCGCGTCATGGAACAGATAGTGGGTGCCCGATATTTGAATGTTAGGCTTTTTAATGGAGATTGGGATGACTATTTGTGCAAGTTGAGGATAATGCTGAATGATTTCTTGATGGATAAGAAGTATCTCATTGTTATTGACGGGGTATCATCCAAAGTCTTGTGGAATCAACTTGGGGCTGCTTTTGACGGCCTGTCAGGTGGGACGAGAGTCATTTTTATTGCTTCCAAGTTAGGAATAACTCCTGAAAGCAATGAGAGAAACTTCACTTACAGATTGCAGTTATGGAGTGATGATGAGAGTTGGGCTTTGTTTGTTCGTTCTCTGAATGCTAACATTCCCATAGAGCTTCTAGAATTGAAGAAGGGGGAAATCCTAAGAATTTCCGGTGGATTGCCCAAGGCAATTGTCAAACTTGCAGAACTTTTAGCCAGGGAAAATTTATTTGCGGAGGACTGGTCAAGGGTGCTTGAGAAGTTCAATAAAGATGAAGGACCTTGGTTGGGAACTTTGCAGGAGATGAACAAGAGTTTGCCATTGTATCTGAGGAGATGTCTCTTTTATCTGCGATTGTTTCCGGATCATTTTGAAGTCCCTGTGAGAAGATTAATTGGATTATGGGTTGCGGAAGGTTATGGGAAGAACGATACAGAGTCTCCAGAGCATGTTTCAGAGAAATGCTTAATAGAATTGGTTAGCAGGAACATAATTCAAGTGACTAAGAAGAAGATGAATGGAAAATTTAAAACATGTCGCCTGCCTGATGCTCTACGAGTTCACTGGCTGTTAAAATCCAAGGAAGCTAATTTTCTTCAACATAATGGCCATATCGGTGACAACTTGTCTTCAAGCACCTGTGCAATGCACCGTCTAGTCGACCATCTTGACCATAGGCATGCCAGCTTTGATCATATCCATGGAGACAGCACATCACCCTCATCTTTGTACTCTTGTTATAGAGAAACAGTTTCTTTTCTATCTTTTGATACTCGAGAAGGAAGCAGACCCGGGGAAGATGTAGGGAATTTTATTCAACGATGCATCTCTAGTAAGTGTTTTAGTGCTCTATGGGTTCTCGATCTTGAGCATGTTTACAAACCAAAATTGCCGAAGGCATTAGGTCAACTAACACGATTGAGGTACTTTGGCTTGAGGTCTACTTACCTGGAGATGCTTCCATTGTTCATCAACAAATTGCTGAAGCTCCAAACACTAGATTTGAAGCACACACATGTCAATACGCTCCCTAATTCAATCTGGACGATGGAGGAACTGCGACACTTATTCCTTGACGAGAGTTCGTGTTGCAAATTTGTGCCTCGACCAAAAGGAAGCTGCTTAGAGAATTTACAAACGTTATGGGGTGCATTTGTAGATGAATGTAGCCCAGTGAAAGATGGTCTGGACACATTTCTGGACATCAAAAAATTGGGTCTGACATGCAAAATATCTGAGCCATCTCAGAATGAGGAAATGTCTTCACAACTGGATGCTGTTGCAAATTGGGTTCAAAACCTAAATCATCTTCAGTTTTTGAAGTTGAAATCATTTAATGAATCGAGTGAGCCTGCGGACATACGCTTACAGTCTTTATCAGGGCACATGGATCTCTCCAGCGTACATTTGTTTGGAAACTTGGTGAATCAAAATGTTGTTTCCGAGCTCCCACAAAACCTCAAGGTCCTTACTTTATCAGCATCTGGGCTGGCGGAAGACCCAATGCAGATGTTGTCCCGACTTCCTAACCTGATAAACTTGAGATTATTCCCCGGGTCCTTCACAGGACAGAAAATGGTTTGCAATTCCAGAGGATTTCCTAAGCTCCAAGTTCTCAAGTTAGCGGAGCTTCATGCGCTAGACGAATGGAGCATAGAGGAAGGCGCACTGCCTAGTCTAAAATGTTTGGAGATCAAATCTTGTCAACATTTGGAGATGCTACCTGATGGGTTGCAGCATGTTAAGACTCTCTGCAAACTGAAATTAACAAATGTGCCTGTGTTGTCAGCAAGAATTAAGGATAATGAGGGCGAGGATTGCGATAAAGTTGCTCATGTGCTCAATGTCTATGTCGAGAACTGCTGATGCAAAAGATTCTACCAATAACAGAAAGTATGTATGACTCTTACCTCTTGTCCTTTCAATAAATAGTGTTTTATTTCTGTTTATGCTGCTAATGATTATTTGTGTTCGATATGTAGGTATCTGTCTTTCCAATTCGTGATTTGGATCTATTTATTGGCAGTAGTTTGATGCACGTGGAGTACTCGACTTCTTTTTTTGTATTATCATGTATATAGGAATTATTATCTGCTAGATGATATAACCGTATATATAACACTGACAGCGCCTTTGATATGGCGAAAGCTGGTGGTAAGACGAGGTTTGATGAACTTTTTTGGGTGTCAATTTTAATTTACGAGCATTACTGCTTCTTTACTTAAGTTCTCATTTCGATCATTACGATCAACTACAAGCTGTGGCTATTGTCGTGTCATTTTGGATGTCGCTGCTCTCCGGTCTTTTGTCGTTTGATGTCGCAGATATTTGTCCTTGCCTATGTTACTCTTTTTGCTGTAACTCTACTCTACCACTGTAATGACATAATGAGTTGATAGCTATGACCTTTACAATATCATATCAAAATCAGATTTGGTTCACTAGCAACATTTCAGTTATTATTGTTAAAGATTCTCTTTTTAGTCTTCATTTGCTATGATGTTGGTTCTCCTGAAAATATCAACATTAAGGTTGCTGTTGCTAATGAGTCGCTGTTTACAAATTTGTCACTGAACTCTGCTAGTTTCTATGCAGTACTGAATAAAAATAACACCCTTGATTGTTTTTAAATTTTTTTATAGCACAATTTTTCAAAAGAAATCATATAGCATAAATTGCATGAGTGAGGTCAGGTTATACATTAAAGACTATACCATAATAATCAAATTCAATGTGGTCATTTAAGCTGTGAAATCCCAATTATGAATTTAACTTTGATGGAGAATTAATAATTGTATTAGTAATAAGAATATTATGGGAGAAATTAGTCAAAAGAACACTGAATTCATATGGGTAAATTTAAATTAGTCAAAAAAACACTGAATTCATAATTAAATTTAATTTTTTTAGCAAGTAAATTAAGATTAAAAAAAAGCAAGTGAGTTAATTATTCAAATATATTTTCTTTTTTTACATTGAAATTTTAGAAAAATAAAATAAAATTAGAGCCCCCAGAAAAAGGGAGCGCATGAGATAGGTGAAAGTGGGAAGTACGTCAGGCTGCCACCTGACACCTGTTGATCAGTTGGATTTGATTAACAGCTGTTTATTTGCAGACCAATCTTGCTTTGCTTTATTAATAATAAGATAAAATAATTCACATTTTAAAAACAATAAAATAAGACAATTATTTCTCATTTTTCATTGACAATAAAATAAGACAATTTAATTGTCCAAAGCTGTCAATACTTGTCTCAATAAATCAAAAATAATTTAATAAATTAGAGTGGGATCTAATGCCTCTTATTTATCAGGGTTCTTGAAGAATCACATAATTCTTGACTTCCCCCTTTCTTCTCTTTGAATTAAAGGTTAGAGCTTGATGTCTTATTTTGTTTTCCATTTCTATATTATTTTGGTTAATATAATTGGAATTTTGTTTCTATCAATTTATGTTTGTCTGTTTTTTTTTTATGTTTGGAAGCTTCTTCTTTGTGGGTTTGTTCCTAAATTGAGAATTTTTACACTTTATATCCACGCCTGTGTTTTATTTGGTTGAAAGTTTGAAGCTTTAATTAGGAAATTTGGTAGCTTGTTGAAGTATTTGCAGGCTTTGTTTGATTATTTTTGTGTGGGTTTTTGTGTTGTGGCGGATTCTTTGGTTATTTTTATTTCGCTGCTTGATTTTGGTGGCAATATATGATTGATTTGAATATGTTTAATCCTTTTAGCTGAAAAAGCTTAAGGTTTTGGAAATTTTATGTAGGAGAGATTGTTTCTTTGCAGTCTAAAGCTGATTACATAAGCATATTATGTGCTCAGCAAATGTTTATTTCTTGATGGTCAGCACTTAGCACTCTACTTTGAGCTCAAACCCACCCTTGAACTTTCTTTTACTTCAAGTGATTTGGAGATTAGGGATAAATAGCAATTGGTTTTTCTTTCCTTCTTGTATGCTGTAATGAGTGTCGAAAGAGCAATAAATTGGCTATGTTTCTACATTTAGATTTTGATCGGTGCAATGCTGCTGTTTTTTCATCATTCATGGTATGAGCTTTTGATTTAGAAAGACGACGTTTTCACTATTAGCAAGTCCTGTGATGAATCTATGGTATGACAAATTGCACAAATACAATGATCTGTGTACCTAAGACTAATAGAGGTACTCTATATTTGAATGGGATGAATAATGTTTATCTGGAGCTATATGAATGGGGTAAGTTCCCCATGAAACTGTGAAGCTTATATTCCATTTTCATTTCTTGTTGTTCTTTTATGCTCAATAAATCTGGTTCTTAACTCAACCAGATAAGGTCCAACGTTTTACTATTTAAAATCTGCTAGCATGATTTTGCGACTCATTTCGTTCTTTCTTTTCATTCTTTTCGGAACTCTTTGTTGTTTGAATGGGTGAGTTGTGTGGAATAGGGACGCCGTTTTATGTGATATAATGCTAACGAACAATGGAGCATCCTCTTTTGCACTATGTGATGGTATGAATCGGGTGCATAGTTTAGCTATTCTGCATTTAGTGCATTTTCTTTTTCTCATATGTTGTTGCCATTTTTTTTATATTTGTTTGTGGAATGTCGTGCTGATTGCACGTCATGGTGGGTATAACAAAAGCAGACAGAAACCATATATGCTGTCTCTTGTTGCTTGTGTAATTTTATGTAGACGGCGAGATTCATGTGTGTGTTGCCTCTTGTTGCTTTTATTCTTACTGCATCATGCTTTTCTTCTTCGCCTTACAGGAACACATGTCTGTCGTTGGTAACAGAAGTGAGCATAAATATGTAGAGAAGATTAAATCTGAGGGAGCGGTACGCCTACTTGAACCGGATAATTGTCCAAATGGTTGGGCTTGTCCGCCTGGAGATATATTCAAGGTAAGAGGTCCAGACTATTTGACAACAAAGGTTAAAATTCAGGCTGGAGACTATGTTCTAAAGCCGATTGGATTTGACTGGATTAAAGGTTCTGCAAAGATTGCGGAGGTTTTAAAAAATCCAAATAGCCGTGTGAGAAAGGTTATTGATGACGAGTTTCAGACAGGTGATAAGCCTTTTATTTGGGCATTCAATCTACAAGTTCCTAGTAAGGATAATTATAGTGCTGTAGCTTATTTTGTTGCCACCGAACCATTTCCAGAGGGATCTTTGATTGACCAGTTCTTGAAAGGGGATGACGTGTTCAGAAATTCAAGGCTTAAGCTTATTGCAAACATTGTCAAAGGCCCCTGGATTGTTAGAAAGGCTGTTGGGGAGCAGGCTGTGTGCATAATTGGGCGTGCCCTTACCTGTAAATACTGTGTAACGGAGAATTTTTTCGAAGTAGATGTAGATATTGGATCATCTGTGGTTGCCAGTGCAATAGTTCATCTCGCATTTGGTTACATCACAATGCTGACTGTAGACATAGCCTTTCTCATTGAGGGTCAAACGGAGTCTGAGCTGCCAGAAAAACTCTTAGGCGCTTTCAGATTTTCTGATCTGAACCCTGCTTCTGCTCATTCATTTGAGTCGTCATCTTACGAAAGTTCCGATAGTTTACAAACATCATTACCAACGCGATTTTGGAAGTCTCTTGGACAGGGATTTTCCCAGCTTCTTCATCCTGGTGCTCAAGACAGTCCTACCGCTATCATGGCCCATGCTAATGGAAATTCCAAGCATGAAGATGATAATGAAGTTGTCAAGAAATGGTAAGAGTTGCCAGTCATGATTATTTTGGCAACGGTAAATAATTTGAATTTCAGTTTACATATGCTACTTTGAATATTGTACTACATGAAAAGCTTTTGACATATTCTGTGTTAAGTCCTGGTATGATGATTCATACGAAAATGCTCCATTTGTTAGATGCTTTGTTGTACAGAAACAATGAAACGGAAAATGCTGAAATGGAAAATGGCAAAATCACAGTTTTTATAAGGCTAAGTTATAAATATAAAGTTTCGGAAATTCATAAGCGTTTACAGGCAACATTATGTTAGTTGCTTTTGTCATCTTGAAATATAGTATAACTGGTTTTCTGTAATGCCTCATTAGCTGCATCATTTTGGCGTAAGAAAAATCCGTAATTTTTCATTTGGTCGGAAAATGGAACAATCACTGATTGGCTTTTCTGTTATGCCTCGTTACAAACCTAAGCAAGTAAAAATGCAATTTAGCTCAAGTTAGCTTTAGGATAATCTTAATGATAGGAAAGCATATGCATTAGCAATTAGCACAGCTAAAAGTCCATGTTTGGCATTTACATTTTTTTCCTGCTTTGCAAGAGATTCGGAAGTATTGCTGCCCATGATTAAGATTCCAGATAACAAACAGTAGTTCGAGTTTATGAGCATGTACTTGTGCATTCATTTTTTAATGTTTTCTTTACCTAGATTTTTTTTCTGAACTGTTTATGTCTTGGAATTAAGTTTGCTTGTTGCTGAATTATGTTAACATCAAAAGGTTTTAAAACCAAAGTTTTGTTATTTTCAGAAAACAGATGAATTGGCTGCTCTTGTTGGATTGTAAAAACATCGCCTTGCTACTGTGAATCATCCAATGTTCGTAGCATCTGTGCTGCTCGATCTGTAGCAAATCTCATTTGATATTTGCAGTTGGTAGATGATTGTATTGGCAGTGAACTAGTTCTTATATGTTTTGTTGGCAGGATAGAAAATGTATCGATAGGTCGTTGATTTAATAATTATCTCTGTGTCTATATAATTGAATCATTGATGAATTAACAGCAGTGCACTGCTATATTTGAAAACTGAGGTTTATTGTTTCAAGTAGTGCAGTGTTGCTTGATTTGGATATCAGGGACTAAATTGGACATTTTTATACAGAAATTTGTATATTAGTATTTATTCAGGAATGTCTGACCAAATTCTGACTTTTAATGGAAATTTGGCATACTTATATTTGAATAGAAAAAAAAACCTGTTTTTTTTTCTTTTTTCAGTTTCAAATAGTAATATACTAATCTAACTCTCGTGGTGCAACTATTTTAATGACGTGTTATAATGTGATAGGTTAGTTCACGGATGACGTGGTAGACTGAGTCTATCTAAAAATCTCTGGTAGTTGCAAATAGCTGATACGTGAGTATTAAAAAATTGCTGGATATACTTTCCTGAAGTTTGTAATTATTATCCCATTATTCAATTATTACATTCACCTTGATGATGGGATTTACTGCTATGCAATCAATAAATATTTTTATTTCTTTTCTCAAATCAAACCGATTACATTTTGTTAACCATGCCATGTCTCATTTCAAGCTTTCTATGAACTTGTAAACTTCTACATAGTGCAGGCCTATTTTTTGTAACCTAAAGAGTTGATTACAAAATAAAACACTTTTTATTTTAGACTTATATACATACATAATGGGGATTGAATTGAATCAGTTTGCTGATTGATATAAATATTATTCCTTCTAATCCAAAATACAGCTTGTAATATATAATCAAACCGATTAACAGTAAAAAAACCGCGGTTTATTTGCCAAATTTATGTGGATGTGAATTGAGATGTAATCAACTTTCATGAAAAAGATAGATTGGCATAGTTAAGTATGGTGATTCATGCTCTATATATATTTAGCAACTTTTAGGCTTGGATTCCTCACAATATTTAATACATTTCTTCCAATGATTTTTGATTTTTCTGTTTTATTTCATGACATGATAATTATGGACAATCTATGGGATATGTATCACCGCATTGAAGATTATAAATCAACAAAGAAATTAGGGTTAACTTGTTTCCAAGAAATAGTTTACCAGTTTTAAGCAGCTTTACAAACCTCAAAAACTTTAGCAGAATCTCAAACCTAAAATAAGCTCTTATTCCTTGGACAATCCATAGATTTTAATGTCAAAAAACAAAAAAAGAACAAGAATGTTTAAGTTTTTTGTATCCTTTGTTCGGTTTAATTTTATGCTAGGATTCATTTCATATGCATATGAATTTATTTAATACATTATGTGATATAAATAATGAGCAATTCTACAAAACTTAACAAATAAGGTTATTAGATGAATTTTAAAGTAAACCAAACACAATTTATAAATGAATTTTCCGCTACTTTGTGAAATTCATTTGAATCAGACGCACCATTGAGGAAAATAGCTCGTTTCTTATTGCAACCAGAGTTAAACTCATTTGTTCCTAGAAAGGTTTTATCTCATGAGCAGAAGATCCTATCTCACATCACCAAAACTATTCTACATTTGCATCTAAGCTTTATGTTTGCTCGGATTATGATCTTTAAATCATATGGTGCATTTAAGATAAATAATTTCAGTACGCATCATCCTAATTGCTAAAGGACATTAAATTTTCTCGTAGCAATCAGTACTCGTATGATCGTATCTCCTTGAAACTGAACATAAGCAGCAAATTTACTCATTGCCTTGAGGTTAGTTAAGCTATTAATCATAATGATCATATATATTATGAAGAATCATATGCATGACCTAAATTATCCCAACTCCGCCTGTTGTTTTTTCTTCTCCATGGTTGGTCAAGTACTAAAAAAAAGTAGTAGTATTTCTTGTTACATCACTAGGGTTTGGATTAGTTTTTTTAGTAGGTATCCATAATTCTCTCATCACTTGAACCACATTGTTTCAGATACATAGATAACACGACCCTTTCCCAGAATCCTTTCAGGTTGCGAAACCCATCAAATCTAATAAATAAAAAGTCATCGACATACACAAGATAATTAAATCTGAAAAGTAGTTGCAAATGTATAGATAGAGCTACATATGTAGAAATTTGTATTTGAAAAGTAAAGGAACACAAATAAATTGTTATAAATTCACTTTATATCACTTCCTGAAATCTGTTTGACGACGAACTAGCTATTTGACATCAAAATGATGAGATGCAATAAAGATCAAAGAATTAGCAAAGGGAAATAAAGAACACACCAGACATGTAACTTACCAACTACAGGGGTATGGTCATGGCTGATAACCTCACAAACAGTTTTAGCAATGCACTTTAAGAAATAATTGGCAATGCACCTAGAGAATGTTAAGCCTGTTTTAAGAAATAAAATATATCTTACATTAAACAACTTCAACACCTGTAAGTGGTGATGCACTCATCTGCAAGGTTCTGCCATTCCCAAGAAATCGCACAGAAGGCAATGAAGGATCACTAACAGATTCAATTTCAAGAAAGTTAAAATCATAGGCACCAGAGCGCTTTAAACTGAAGACAAAGATGAGCAGAATCCATCCCAACATGGAGATTGCCCAGAAATTGTTCATCCCATGAATCAGATTCCATGCAATAGCATACCCAATAATAATGCCTGATAAATGACCGAGGAAACTTGCTTGTGGGACTATAATCGACGTAAAGATCAATGACTCAAAAGGTGCAAAACTGATGGGAAGCGAAAGTAATCCAAAAAGATTCAACTTTGAGGAAGGTTGCTTCACCGAAAGTATTGTCATCCACCCAAAAACAACACAAGAATAGCCAACAGCAGTCACTCTCCGAAAGTAGTCCACTTTGAACCTCTGTATCAATATATGGTACATTCCCAATACCAACAACCCAGATAAAACGACTAGCACAAGCGTGTAATGAAGATAATACGCAGCACCAAGGCCCATGTGTCCCAACTGTTCTACTACCCCAAGACTCCACAAAGCACTCATATTGAAAATAAGATGAAGAACACTAATATGCGAAAAAGCTGAAGTAATTATCCTCCAATAATGCCCTTCAACGGCAGTTTCATAGCTTATCCCCACATGTGAGTACCCGATGTTTTTCTTCTGAATATAAAACCAAATGGCACTGCATATCCCTATTATACAACTAGTAGCCGGTTTTTCGACAATCTCGTAAATTAATGGCTTCCCCATCTGTAACAACACCACCTTTACCTTCTCACTCTAAAATGTTCCCTACCTATCTAATGTTCTAATTGAAGCTCAACTATCTGAACAACTCTATACTGAAATTACAATAGAAACTGACAAAACATACACTACAGCTCCATTGATGCCTAAACAAATTCTGGGTTTTCTTTAAAAACCAAGACTTCAATTCAAAATGGGAAAACCGAACCCAAATCTTACCAAATTCAAGAGACTCGGATCAAAGTAACCTCAAAAACCTAACTTTGCTCAAGAATCAAATTAAAGAAAATTCAATTTTAGATAGATTTCAGATTTGTACTCATAGAATCGAGGGAAACAAATCAAATTGTGGTAATTAATTACGGTTTGAATGATGAAGAAAAATTGGAAACTAGGGTTAGGAGGAAATGTGCAGTCTTACCTTGAAGCTCCAAATCAGAACGTTGTCGTTTTGTTTTGGTTGTTAGCTTCGTGGTTTATCTGGTAGTTTCTGTACCGTGGTTATGCTTTGATTTTGTACTGCACCAACTTGAATCCCAACAACTGTTCACGTCTGTAGTAATATTACTGAACTGGTCCTTCTTCTTTTTATTGTAACAAACTCACCCTTCATGTTTTCCTCTTGTCTCATTTTGTCACATGTTTATATGGGTGTGCAGAAATCTAATTGTCTGAAATAACCGAACCAAACCGAGCCGAGTCAAAGTTTAAGGATTGGGTCGGTCATTTCGACAAGATAATGTAGTTTGGTTTTAGGTGTGGGGTTTATTTGATACTATTTGATAGTAGTAAATAATTTGGTTTTGTTTCTCTCTCTCTCATAGGGCTGAGCAGAAATCGAACCAGACCGAAAAACCGAACCGAACCGCACCATAATTCAGTATGGTGTTTGGTTATTCGGTTAGTTTGGTTTGATTTGGATTAAAATTATTAAAAGTATGGAGTTTGGTTTATGGTTTGGTTTTGGTGGTTCAGAAACCGAACCGACCGAAAAACCGATAACACCGAACCTTCAAAACGACGTCGTTTTGAAGGCACGTGTCACACGTGTGAAGCAAACCCTAGGGAGCCTCTGAAATGACACCGTTTCGCATATCCCTTATATACCCTCCTTAACATTTTACCCTCAGTCTCTCAAACCCTAGCAGCCACTCGAATGTTCTCTCATTTATCTGATGCTCTCTCTCTCACTAAAACCTAACTCTCTCCCTTCTCTCTAGATTCAACCCTTTTCCAGAGATTGAAACCCTAAATTTCTCTACTACTTCGTTATGATTTTCTCTAGATTAAACAATACAAAAGTCATTAATGATTTCCCTTACTCGTTTATGCGTTCTTGATTCGATTGAGATCCAACCTAGCCTTCGTTTTCATGTTTAATCAATCCTCTGCTTCTATAATAGTGAGTTTGGTTTATTGTTCTATATGTTTCTCTTTCGTTTCTGAGTTACTAGAAGTTGATTAATGATTCTGATGATGATCGTTTCTTATTCTTCCCTTGCATGTTGTTTTTGTATTTGAAAAATTGAGGCTTGATGCAAAAGGTGGAAGCCTGAGTGAAAAAAAGGTATGAAATTGATGGTTTCTGGGTTTAAAGATCTGTATTTATTTCTTATGTTATTTTCTTTATTTGATGGTTTCTTTCTTCTAATTTTCATGTTTATTTTGAAAAAATGGAGCCTTGCTGGTGGAAGCCCTAATCTGGATCTTAATCGATTCAAACAAGGTAATCTCTTTTCTATTGGATATGTATTATTTCAAGTTCTTGAGACTTGATAGTCTCTTTTACATTTGTGCTTCACTGTTTGATGGTTTTCTGTCTATACTTTGGTTTTCATGTTTCATTTTGGATGTGGAGGCTTGGTGGAAGCCCTGAACTTGATCTTTGCGTTCATAGATTCATTTAAAGGTAATTTTTTGATAATTCTTTGTTTGTTAATCTTTGTGTTTCTGACTGTTTTCATTTGAGTTTGATTTCACTGATTGTTTTGCCCTGTTTGTGTCTGTGATCAGTGGAAGCATAAACTATACCTGGGTCCCTTAGTCACTATCTGCTTTCAAATTTGAAGCTTGGTGGTTGCATCTGTAATCCTTGGTAAGTTATCAAATTCTCACTTCTGATCTTTTTTTTATTTTGTTTATTCTTTTACATTTTGTTTGTTCTTTGGGGTTGTTAATAATTTTGTTTCTTCTTTTGCAGATGGCTGATTCTGGGCAACTTGGGGTTGCTGCCACTGCTTCTGATGATCCCCTGTATGGCCTGCTTGATCCATTGCCATTCATTAGAGAGGAGAAGGAGCAGCAACCTCTTGGTCTTGGTGATAATGCTTCACCTCATCCCAATCAGCAGCAGGAGAAGGATGCAACTGAGACTGCCACTGCCACTGGCAATAAGCCAGTGGATAAAAAGAGGAAGCAGATAGTGGTAAGATCTAAGGTTTGGGATCACTTTGAACGTATTGTTGATGAAAATTCTGGAAAATTGCTTATGGCTAAGTGTTTGTATTGTGCTAGAGTCTATCATTCTGACACTAAATTGAATGGAACTTCAACACTTAGAGCACATAACATTGCATGTTTAAAAAACCCACACAGTAAAGACACTAGACAAGCCCTACTTACTTTGCAACCTGTTGTGAAATGTGAAGAGGGGAATGAGGGTCAGGGGCAGTTAGGAACCTAGAAATTTTCACAGGAAGCTATTAGAAATGCTGTTGCTTACATGATAATAGTTGATGAACTCCCTTTTAGATTTGTAGAGGGAATGGGGTTTAAAAGATTGATGAATGTTGCATGACCTAGGTATAACATCCCATCTAGATGGACTGTTAATAGAGATTGTTACCAAATGTATTTAGATGAGAAGTTGAAGTTGAAAACAATTTTAAAAAACCAAAGTCAAAGAGTCTCTATAACCACTGACACTTGGATTAGCATTCAAAGAGTCTATTACATGTGTGTCACATGTCATTGGATTGACAATGAGTGGAAGCTGCATAAGAGAATTCTGTCCCTTGTCCCTGTTTGTGGTCATAAAGGTGATTATACTAGTAAGACTTTGGAAAATTGTTTGCTTGCTTGGGGTTTGAAAAACATTTTCACTGTGACAATGGATAATGCTGGAAATAATATACTGCAATTGCTGCTTTTAAGAAGAAAATGATTTCATGGGGCACTGATGTATCTAAATGTCAGTATTTGCATATGAGATGTATTGCACATGTAATTAATCTGGTGGTTTCTGATGGCTTAAAAGAAATGAATGCATCTGTTAAAAAGATTAGGGATTGCATTAGATATATTAGAAACAGTCCCTCTAGGCTTAAACAATTCAATGATCTTGCCCATGAGGCTAAACTTGGTACTAAAAAGTCTCTATGTCTTGATGTTGCCACTAGATGGAATTCCACATATTTGATGCTAGACACTGCTTGTTTGTTTAAGTCTGTGTTTGATTCTTATGAGGAGGTGAATGAATCTTTTAGGAATGACATGATTGAAAATATTCCTAATATTCTTGATTGGCAAACTGCAAAAAAATTTGCTACTTGTTTGTCTTACTTTTACATCACCACTCTTCGCATATCTGGCTCATTATATGTGACCTCAAACATGCATTTTTTGGAGATATGTGATTTGTCAATTATGTTGGATGAAATGATTGTTAGTGAGGATGTAGAGATAAAACATATGGGTAAAAAAATGAGAGAAAAGTTCAATAAGTATTGGGGTGATCCCCTTAAGATAAACAAACTGATTTTCTTCTCTTATGTACTTGACCCAACTTCCAAGTTCAATGATTTGCTGTTTTCCTTAGCAATTTGTTTGGCCAAGATCATGGTAAAGTTCTATTTGAAAATGTTAAATCTGAATTGAATGCCTTGTTTGATGAGTACCAAAATGCATACTTGTCTGGTGTTAGTGGGTCTGGCTTTCAATTTAGTTCTAGTCAGCCAATAGAGGGACTTGTTTCTAATCAAATGCCAATTCTGACTATGCCCCCACCTGCTAAGAGGCATACTTCTTTAACGAAAACCAAATTTGCTGAGCATAATAAGGGGCATGCTGAAACTGGGCCAAGGAAATCTGAGCTGGAAACTTATTTGAATGAGGCCCCTGTTGAGAGTGATGAGGATTTTAATATCCTTAAGTGGTGGAAGCTTAATGCTGGAAGATTTCCAATCCTTTCGAGGATGGCTCGAGATATCCTTGCTGTCCCAATTTCTACAGTAGCCTCTGAATCTGCATTCAACACTTCTGGCAGAGTGCTTGACTGTTTTAGGAGTTCATTAACTCCAAGAATTGTGGAAGCCTTAGTATGCACTCAAGACTGGCTCAGAGCTGAAAATATCCCTCTTGTCATTGAAGAATGTCTTGATGAGCTTGAGCCTTTTGAACAAGGTTATGAATTCTTACTCTTCTATTTATTTTGATTTTTTGCTACTAACTTAGTTTGGTTGCTAATTTTAAATGTTTTTTTGATCCAGATTTGCCAAAATGAAGTGCCTATTCAATTTGGTTTTTTGGTGGAAGCAAACTGTTGTAGTGTTGCTGATTTGTGCCTGAATATTTGGTCCCTACACTGAGTTAACAATTTTTGCCATTTCTGAAGTATATTTATGGTCCCTGACCCTTCTGAAGTACATTTTTTGATCCCTGACCCTTCTGAAGCACATTCTTGATCCCATTCTGAGGATGAGGACTTAATGCAATCTGAACAAGGTGAAAGCCTTATACTTTTCTTTGTTTATTAACTGTTTTCTACACTTTCTTCTACACTTTTCAAACTTTCTACACTTTTCAAGCTTTCTACACTTTCTACACTTTTTCATACTTTCTGTTTTTAATAAATCATTAAAAACTTCAACTCTTTAAATTTGAACTTATGAATCTGTTTTGTTGAAGTTTGAACTAATAAATATAGTTTTGAGTTTGAACTTGTCATTTTGTTTGAGGTTTGAACTACTGGCTTTAGTTTTGAGTTTGAACTTGTGATTTTGTTTGAGTTTGAACTTGTGATTTTATTTGAACTTAGAACATGTTTGAACTTGAAACTACTGCTTCTGTTAGTTTGAACTTTGAACTAATGAACTTGTTTGAACTTTTAACATTTGCATTAGTTTGAACTTGTTTTTGGGCAATGATGATGCTTCCACCTAATCAATCACATAAGGCCTTCTGATTTGCATGATGAGGCTAATTGCAACCGTGCAAATTGGATCGTCTTATTTTGATTTGAAAATCTTATTTCTGAGCCCCTTTTTATCTAATATTTTTAGTTTTTTGCATTGATTACACTTCTGTTATTTTGTTAAGTAAATAAACTTGAAAAGAACAGTTTTTTTTTTAAATTTCAGTTGCTGCTGCTGATTGCCTATTCCTGATGCCTTCAGTTGATCAATCTGATTTTTGGATGCTACATTTTACAAGTATGAAACTGATGATTTTTATATCAGTTTACATTTTTTTGCATATAAGTTAACTTCTAACTTTTATTAATTCAGGACACAAATCTTTTGTAATAGTTAGACCTATTATTTTTGCATATAAGTTTGAATGTTTAGCTTGTATAATTGTATTAAAACAAGGTTCAATTTCAGGATACAAAGTGTATCCATGATTCCATATAGTATTTTATATATTGTATGTGATTTAGTATGTGTAATTTGCCAATTTGTAATTTTAATTCTGTTTATCAATCATTTGATATGTAAATTGTAATAGAATAGATTATCTTTTTTGTATTTGTATAATTGTATATAAATTGTAAGGTCTTGTAATTTAATCAGTTTAAATGTCTTTTAAAACTGATTTTTTGTTAAATTTTTTGTTAAGTTGATTTGAAATTGGGCTTTTGTTAAAATTTGGGCTTTTGCAAATGGGCTTCGGTACAAGCCCAAACCGATTAATTAAACCGAATCCGAACCGAACCGAAAGAAATTTTCGGTGAAAATTAATTTCGGTTTTTGATAAATATTAGCACGGTTCGGTCCCCAATATTAATAAGTTTGAAACCGACGGTTTCTACATTTTCAAAATCGAACCGAACCGAACCGACCGATGCTCTGCCCTACTCTCTCAAACCTCTATGACTTCCTCTCTTCCTTCCATACACTAATATTACTCCAAATACTACCTAAATCAATAGGTGTTCGTGCTTCTCTTCTTCCATTTCTATGATTTTATACTTCGCTTAAACTAAATTAATGGATGCTTC
Organism: Mercurialis annua; assembly: GCF_937616625.2. NCBI lineage: Eukaryota > Viridiplantae > Streptophyta > Magnoliopsida > Malpighiales > Euphorbiaceae > Mercurialis > Mercurialis annua. Next base: position 45,472,625 of record NC_065570.1, on the reverse strand, counting down.
TACTTCTCTTTTTATGGTCTCAGTGAGTTTTGTAGAAAATTAAAAAAAATGATGTTTATTGAATGGCCAAATAATTAAAAAACGCCATTTTTTTTTTTTTTTTTACAGAAGTCCAAACCTTTCAATTTCATCCAATTTGTCATAAAACGCGTGCTCCTCCTATTCCGAGGAGCAGATTTGATCCTCCTCTTCCGAGGAATAGCAGCTCCTCAAGCGAGGAGCAAATCTGCTCCTTGTTTTTGGAGCAACAGCTCCTCAGGAGGAGCTGCTGCTTGTCGGAAGAGGAAGCAGATGCGCTCCTTCGTTTCTCGAAAAAAAATTAAAGATAATTGGCGCATAAAATTTTAACATTTTAATTAGTTCGGTTGATTTAATCGAGTTTCGAAGACGGAAAACGAGGGAAGCGATCAGATAATGGTTGCCGGAAACAACGAAAAACAGAGGAATCGCCGTCAAAAATGAAGGAATCGCCGGTGGAGAAGGAATCGCCAGTTTCTTTTTTTTTTCTTTAACTGTTGCTGCTACTGGATTAGGAAGAGAATGCTGCGTTTTATTTAGGTTAAACTTTAGCGACGAATTGCTAAAATTGAACTTAAATGAAACGCAGAGTTTCATTTAAACAAGTAGCGACAGATTGGTAAATCCGTCGCTAATTTTAGCTCGGATACCTAATTCTGTTGGTAAATGTTTACATGAAACACATCGTTTCGATCAGTTCATGATTCAACGACGGAATTGTGTACCCGTCGCTAATTTTGGCACAAAAAAACACCGCCAAGTCTTCCCGCCAACCAATTAGCGACGGAATAGGGACTCCGTCGCTAAAATTGGCACAAAAAATCAGCGCCAAGGCTTCTCGCCAAGCTCCCGCCAAATTAGTGACGCAATAGCGACGGAGTATCCGTCGCTACATATTTTTAGCGATGGAACCACATTCCGTTGCTAAATTCGTCGCAAATTCGATAAAATAGCGACAAATATATGATCCGTCGCCAAGGTCTGTCGCGAATTGCCAGTTTTCTAGTAGTGAGGGAGTATTTCATAATAGATTTAGGATTAGGAAAAACTATATTAAAAGAGATTAATCCGAATTAAAACTTGATGGCTAAGAAAAACATGCATAAAAGTCAATTTTGATGCCCGAAAGTGTTTAAAAAATCTCATTATGAGTTGATTATGGTCAATTTTACTCCGTAAAACTTGCAAATTACCCAATAAAATTTTAAAATATTGCAATTATTCCAATTTCTGGACTTAAACTGCAATCTCTTTGAATTTTTATGGGCTATTGACGGCTAATTATATTTTAACCCTTCAAGTTTGTAGATGTGCACTGATTGCGCCTGCTTGAATTCCAGCAAGCAAATCGATAGCTCGTCATCCAGAAAAATTTCTCTGAAAATCATCATTAGATGTTTCAGTCCCTTATCACTTTTTACTTGTCTGAAAAATTGATTTCTACACCCCGCCCCACCTTTAACCCCTTTTGCAATTACACCTTGACGTATGTAGAAAAATCTTCAATTTTACCCTAATCTGTCTCTTTGTGTTTCAGTTATACCCCAAAGCATTAACTTGACCTCTTTTTATTGGAAAAGGTTTAAAATGGTCCTTCATTTTTAGCCTATATTTCATTTAGACGCTAATGTTATTAATAATATAAAAAATCCTTATTCCTCACTAAAACCAACAACTAATAACTACTCTTTTATTAAATTTATATTAATTATCAATAAATTTTTAAAATAAAAAATCGCTAAAAACCCTAACGAAGTCGATTTATAAAAAAAATTAAAAATGCTTCACCGAAAAAAGAAAAATGAAAAGCGACGTCTGTTTTTTGAGGAAGAACGACCTACATCTGGGTTTGTTCTTCCTCGAAGAACAGAACACGATGGTCTGTTCTTCAAAGAAGAACACACCTCGATGGCGGCGGCTTTTCGGTTGATGGCGGCGAGTTCGTAAATTGAAGGAGTACAGTTGTGGGGTCAGAAGCGGTTTTTATTTATTTAATTTATTAACATTTAAAAATGCAATTAATTATTCATTTGAGACTTATTTGAACGTTTTTAAAAATGAATGACTTATTTGTATTTTTTCAAATAGAAACAAATATTATATTGCCCTTTATTTAGTTTTTAATTCAATTTTCATATTTAGAGTAATTAAATTGTCAAAAAAAAATTCAGTTTGGGATACAATTGAAACACAAAGAGGTAAATTAGGATAAATTTGAAGATTTTCATATGTTAGGATATAATTGTAAAAGAGGTTAAAGATGTGGGGTCTTTAGTGATTAAGCCAATATTTTTAGGGGCTTCTTACATATATGCTTGATATGAAAAATTAATAAGTGTTATTATTTCACAATCATTATAAAATTTCATTTCTTATTAACTGTAAATTTGTTTATCTTTTAAATTTTAGATTCTTCTTCTTCAATTGTTCCCTGTGAAAAATATATAATTTATTTTTTCATATTTTCTCTCCATTCTTTAAATTCCAATTACTCCAAATAATCTAAAAACAATTATCATACCTCCCATTAATGACATGTCATTTATATTTAATAACTTCATTTACATTGTCATGACATTATTTATTTTAAAATATTTGATTTTTTTATATATAAACACTTGTCTTTTATATTTAATTTTTTAATTTTTTGAATTTTTTTCTATTTAATATTTATTCTTATTTTATTAAATCGTTAATTTTACACTTGTCAATAATATAATATTTTTTAGCTTTTGTTATTTTAAATATTTTTTATTTTATTTAATTAAAAATTCTTTATTAAATAAAAAATATAAATAATATTTTCAAAAATCATTTTTCATTCAGATTGACCTATAATGTTAGTTAGTAATAACAACTAATAAAATAGAGTAAATAATATTTCATTCAACGAGCAATCAATGAGCAATAATAAAGCAATCAACAAGCAACTAACGAGCAACTAACGAGCACTGAGCAACCAAAAAACAACCAATAAGAAACAAAAAAAATGTTTTAAATGACAAATGGTTTTGCTTTTGATATAATAATGACACCTATTCCAAATATCTTTGTCTTTGCCTGCAAATTTGAATTCGTCTACTAAAAAATTAATCACAATAAAAAAAACTAAAAGAATTTTGAAGATAAAAAACACAAATGGATGATCAAAATCTTCTTAAAATTAAATCTTTTATTATAAAAACTATAAAAATTAATATAACACTTGCTAATATCAAGAGGCTATTCAAGTTCACTTATAAAGAATACATCTAGTTCAACTGATTTGTATATTTCACTTTTATCAAAATAAATTTTATGTTAATTTAATAATTATAGAAAAGAAAATTAAGGTCAATAAATTATAGCAAACAACATAAATTAAGGAGTTAGCAAGTCGGATATGATAAATTAGTGCGGTGGCTATCACAGTCGATCTTGAACTTTAATGGTGTTGAAGAAAAGAGCACTTCTTCTCATGAGAACATTTTTGTTTAGATTTTGAAAATGTCTGAAAAGAGAAAGAAAAAGACGGGTGTATACATTTACAGAAAAAATTGAAAAAAACGAAATTTGGACATCTGCTAATTAAAAGAAAAGAGATGAAGTTATATATATATATATATATATATATATATATATAATCCATAAAGAAGCTACTAATGAAAATATAAAATGCCGTATTTTTATAAAGTGAAATGGCTCCGGATCTCGAACGCAATTTTAATTTTGTTATAAAAAAAATCAAATTGACAAATCGTGTGGTATTTATATTTTGATGGTAGGCTTGGCTCCTCGGATAACATCGTATGGTCAAAGAATTTCCGCACTGTTGATGACTTTTTTGTCGGAAGATTTGGTGATTAGAAGAAGATGACCTTTATAGAGAGTGGCATGCTTTTTGAAAATTTTCTATAAAAATTATAATTGAAATCTAAATCAAATGATAAAAAAAATAAAAAACCAACTTGATTAATGATTACCAAAGTAAAAAGATGAACCAATTTTATTAGGAAAGAAGAAAGAAGGGCTAAGAAGACTAATGAAGAGAAAAGCGTATTTTTGAAAATATAAATTGAAATTGTACGCACGCTTGCCAATGCAACTTTTAGAGGAGTGTTTTTGAAAAGATTAGAGAAAAAAGAGTATAGGAGGTAATTTTCTCTATCTTTAATACTCTAGAATGACATAGTGATGGAGGAAGTAACAATAAAGTACTCCTATCAAATAAAAATAAAATGTAAAACCTCTTGACATTCCACGATTTAAAAAGGGCACTATAACAAATTAAAAAAAGTGCGAAATTCTTAAAATTGTAGTACAATTTTTAAACATAAATAAAATAAAAATAATTAAAGCTGTCTTACTTTAGAAGTAGTCGCTAATAAGTAACAACGAATGTTTATCTCAATATTTAGTGACTTCCAATGAAAGATCGCTGAGTAACTATTAAGTTGCGCTTTAGAAACTGAAACAACAATTTGTATGATGCCTATTTTAGAGTTCTGTTGACATATAAATATAAGCTTTTCTCCATTCTCTCATTACAATTTCTCTCAGTTTATACCTTTTCTTTGAGTGTGAAAAAAGGTATGGAGAAATCCTTGGAAATTAAACTGAGGCCGGGTGATGAATCAATGGTAAGTTCATCCTTGTTCAGTTATACCTCTCTTTTTCTTGAATTCCATCCATTTTAAATATATTTCATTGTTTGTTTTTTCTTTTAGAATGAGAGAGCAGTCTTGGAGAAGAAAAAGACGGTCGAACTGCTGTTAAAGCTGACAGAGCAACTAAAGGTACGTAAAACATTCTTCATTCATTATGTATTTGACATGAACTGTAGATAGAAACACTTGCAAGCAGACTCTTGAACTGATAAAATCAAACTTGATGCTAAATAGGCTTTGTTAGAGATGATGAGGACACGGATGAATGAGGATGACGATGAAGACATGGATGTCAAGACAATAATGGATGAGCTTGTGCAGCAGTTGAAGGTTAAGGAAGAAGAATTCGATAGTTTGGAATCTCTTAATCAAACTCTTGTTATCAAGGAGCGCAGGAATTATGATGTAGTGCAAGAAGCTTGTGAGGAATTACTACGTGTGAGTATCAACATAAAATGTCTAACCCTAACAATTTTTAATCATTTGGAACATATTGAAATCAGTTAGTAAGTCTAAAATTTGCTGGTTCTTAGGGTTTAAGTGAGGATCCTAGCGCCCATATCGACATCAAGAGAATGGGGCAGCTTAATGGTACCGCATTCCATGGTGCATATCAGAGTTCACTTCCCTCAGCTCAAGCTTCATCCAGAAGCTTCCCAGATTCATGAAGACTCAACTCCATCATGCTCCTCGTGTTACAGCTGGTTACAGCTGTATTTCAGCTCATAAGGAACTCGTGTGTTCTTTGTATCAGAATCTAGTCTAGTCAGCATTAGTTAGTTAGATTCTTTTCTGCTTTCTCAGATTAGTATAAATAGGAGTAGCATTTGGTAAAGAGTCTGTAATCAACATTTCTATTTTGGTGATTAATAAAGTTGATATTTTCTCTATTCTAATATGGTATCAGAACATAAACTCTATCACTTTCTCGAGAAACTGATTTGATTCTTTTCTTTTCTCAGATTTCTTTCATGAATCAGTAGAAACTTTTATCATATTCTTGTTCCCTGATTCATTGCAATCATGGTGATGTTCTTGTTTTTCTAATCTCACATCTTCTACAGAAAACGGTTATTTTCCATTTTCTTGTATTTTCTTAGCATCCAAACAGGATTTGCAGAACATTTTTTCTCAAATATAAATCAACTTCTACCTAAAGAGTTACACTCCAGTCCCTATTACCTTCACTCTAATGAAAAATCCTTCGTTAGTACTTGTTTCTCCACCTCTGAGTGGATCAAACTATTATGCTTGATCAAGAGCTATGCGCATGGCTCTGCTTTCAAAGAACAAGATGAAATTTGTTGATGGTTCTATAGTCACTCCAACTACTGATGATCGGTTGTATCCAATATGGAAAAGATGCAATACAAGGGTGCTTTCATGGCTGGTAAACTCTTTAACTCCTACAATTTCTCAAAGTGTCATATCTTTTGATTCTGCCTTGGAGATATGGAATGATCTCAAGGACATGTTTTCTCAAGGAGATTATGTGAGGATTTCTGATCTTCAGCAAGAAATATACTCACTTAAACAAGGTTCTCTCTCAGTTACAGAATTTTATACTAAACTGAAGGTTGTATGGGATGAGTTTGTTCATTTAAGGCCCTTGCCTACTTGTTCATGCAATGATAAATGCAACTGTGGAGGTTATATGAGGATGAAAACATATTATGAAAATGATTATACACTTTGTTTTGTTAGAGGTCTAAATGAGAACTTTGCAAGTTTAAAGTCTCAAATGCTTAAGAAGGATCCCTTGCCCAAGATCAATAAAGTGTTTGGACTAGCTATTCAACAGGAGAGACAAGCTGATGTTTCTGACATAGCTAATCCAATTGATTCAGCTGTTTTTTTTATAGCAATGCAAGACCAAATCATTTCAATCAAAATTTTAATGCTAGAGGACCAGGTACTTTTAACAGTCAAAGGAGGTTCTATCCAAACAGGTTCAATAATGCTAGCAAATTACCAGAATGTGTTTATTGTGGAGGTTTTGGTCATACCATTGAGAAGTGTTTCAAGAAACATGGATACCCTCCAGGACATCCAGCTCTAAAACCTCCAGGAAAGCAGATTACTGGATCTGCAAATATGGCAGAAGGTCAATTATATGCTGATTCATTTGAACAACAACATCAGCAAGATTATCAGACTTATGACCAGGCTTATGATCAAAATGATAACATGATGAACATGATGAACATGCAGAATGATGAAAGCATGATGCAAACTCAAATGCAGAATCAAAATCAGATGATGAATATGTCCTTCACACAGGATCAGTATATGAAAATCATGGCTATGATTCAACCTGAAGCTTCTAGCTCTCAAGCTTCTAATCATGTCTCCAAAGTCAATGCATTGACATCTCATTTTGACACTGCCATGAAACCAGGTATTATAGCTTGCACCTCATTTGTCTCTAATGTGATAAAAGATAAGTCTATATGGATTCTAGACTCTGGTGCAACTGACCATATCATTGTAATACCCCACATTTTTAAAAGTACCAATTATAGGTGCCACGAGGCGTGAAAATATAGAAGTTATAAATCAAGAACGTCGAAATTAAATTTATAAATTGGATTTTTAGCGGGACTAAGAAGAAATCAATAAAGTAAAATAAAATTAAATGGAATGTCCCGAGTTAATAAATTTTACGATAAATTTCGTAAAATAAAATAAAGGAGCTAAGATTAAATTTATAAATTTGGACAAAAGTATTTTATTAAGCGGAATTTGAATATCGGAAAAAGAAAAATGATATAAATAAATTATTTGGATCCGGATAAATAAATAATGCGATTGAATCCATTATTTATCAATAAAGAATAACCGTCAAGGTTCCGCGTAATTATGAAAACGACTTGGATTAAATTGGAGCAACTGAAATTTAAAGATTTAAGTGCAAGCGGTGCATATTTCAAACACCTATATGGTTATTTTTCTCCTCATTTCAATCAAATGAGGACACCTATTATCCCACCTCTTCATTTACTCTTGCATATCAACAATTAGATGGAACAAATAAACCAAAACCCTCATCCTTTCAAGATTGTCGAAGCTATCTTCTTCAACCTCCATCATGCTCTTTTGAGCACTTCTCACGGCAGCGAGCATATCTTGGAATTCCAACACTTGTTTTCAAGGATTCAAGCTCGGTTGGAGAGTCGACTCATATACGGACAAGGTATAATTTATGGTTTTAGAATTGGATGTGTTTTGAATTAGTTTGTGGAGATTAAATATTGGATTTTCTGTTTTGGATTAAGTGTGTTATTGGTGAGTTTGAGAGTTGGAATTAGTTGGCTTTGAGTTTAAAAATGGAAGAATCTTGCTAAGCCTCGAGAGCACATCGGAGTCGGACTCCGACGGCTGGAAACTGCTCCGGAGAGCAGCAATTGCTGCTCACCAAGAGCAGCAAAAATTCTGCTCACAAGCAGAATTCTGCCGAAGGCAGAATTCTGCCAAGAGCAGAATTCAGCTCTGCTCTTGCGAGCAGAGCTGAGCAGCTCTTAGAGGGCTGCAATCGCAGCCCTCGGCCGTCGTAGGGAGCGTAATTTTGACACTAAGACAGCCCCTATTCGAATGGTAATTGGTTCGGATTAATAAGAGTTTGTTTAAAAGTTTCGCGACGAATAGTTACGACAATTTTAAGTTGACGTTGAAGCGTTTTTAAGAGATAATTCTAAAAGCAAGAAAAATGTATAAAAGATACATATTTAAAGTTAAAATGAAGTTGGTTATATGATAATAAGAATGGTGTTTAAGTCTAGTGTTAGAATTTTAATATAAGTGAAAAATTATAAGTTAAAACAAGGATTAGTACATAGCGAGGAGCTAACTTTGAGAGAGGATTGCGAGCTGACGAAATGTCGGAATGAGTCGGTTTTGGTGTCATTGTGTTCGTTATGGAACAAAGAACAAAAATGTGGGACAGCCGCTGCCACAACAGTGGCATGATAGCTGCAGATTTGACTGCAAACAGCAGCCCTTAGGGCTGTTTTGCTGTCAATAAATCAGCCCGGGGAGGCAACTTCGGAGCTAATTTCCGACACCTTCGAGTTTGATTTTGAGTCCGAGGTCTAAATGAAAGTTGTAAAGAATGTCATGGACTATAGGAATATTAAATTTGTTTTGGATTATAACCAGTTTACGTGCTCTGTTTCTTAGCCCGAAACAGCAGCCATGGTGGAATGTTTTGCGGCCAAATATGACAGTTTTAGGGAACCAACTTCGGGACAAATTTTCAACACCTTAGGACTATTATTTCAGTCTAGAACCTAAAGGAAAATTGTAGATGGGATTACGGACTATAAGAGTGTTAAGTTTGTTTGGTACTTGGGCTATTTTACGGGAACGTTTTAATAGTTCAAAGTCGACTAGTTAAGCTAGTTTTGGAAAAACTAGATTTGAGTTAACAAAATGTTAACTCGTTAATGATTTGATTATTAATTTGACATTTTGAGTTAAAGTTGATAATAAAATATGAAAAAGGGAATTATTAAATTAATTATCGATTATCTCGATAATTAATTTAATTTAGCAAAATTGGATAACTAATAAATAACATTTGGACTAATGTTATTTATTACACGAAGTTATATTTTTAAAAGATTGTCGATTTATTCCGAGACAATAGAAATAAATTTATTCGCTAAGTATTATATAGCAAGAACGCCTTCGGATTAGAATTCATTTTAATTGAGTCTAGTTATCGTATTTGTGTAGACCCAGCGAGTCAACTACCGACGGGACCTGGAACTCGAGGAGCGTGACATAGCGTTATCCGGTTTGGAAACTAGGAATAGCAAGTGGTGAGTTTATATTAATACTGTCGATTTTTAATACTTGCATTATTTTACCAAATGCTTTATTTAAATTGTTTTATTGCATTTAAATGTTTTAAAACCCTTATATAGATCCGATGAAACGAGCTATCTATTGGGCAACAATAGAACTGTGTGTACACCAGTCATAATAAACTGAATATACATAAAATACAAACGAATATTCAGTAAGATATGAAGCCATAAAGAATATCCTTTAATATCGACTGATGCTAGTAACTCGGTTGAACTATCTCGGGACTGCATCAGAAAATGATTAATGCTAGTAACTCGGTTGAACTATCTCGGGACTGCATTAATCGAGATACAAGGTAACTCGGTTGAACTATCTCGGGACCTGTATCTCTCCCATTTAACTCGGTTGAACTATCTCGGGACTTGGGCCAATAACTAAGCTTTGAATTGTATCGGTATGATCGTAATCGGAAGAACATAATGAATAATAAATGTAATGAATAAGAAACATAATGAACTTAGGGTTTCATTCGGTTCCGTATTTGGATACATAAAAATATGTTTTGTTTTTATTAATTGTCTGCAGTATTATATGAACTCACTCAGCGTCGTCTGACCCCCCAATAGTGTTTTATTTCAGGTGATAGTATTTTGAAGGCAAGGACTTCCATTCTTGTTCCGGAAGTCTGCAATATTTTAAGTATATGTATTGAAGTATGCTTCAAATCCTAGCGCTGCAGTAGTCAGTAGATGTCAGTATAAAAATAATATTTTGTGTCAAACGATATTTTGCTATTAACTCTGAGATGATAAATGTATGTTCATAGTTTATATAAATCACGCTTTTTATTCGTGTTATTTCCTTACCAATTATCCATGAATGGAATTGGTTATGAATTGGCATAAGTTGAAACAGGACAATGCTAAATGCGAGATATCGCTTTATAAGACCCTGATTTCTAATATCGTTTCGCATCGGTTTTCAGAAAGTAATTTAGATATTTTGAAATCTATATAATTGTATTGTATAAAGAAATTTTCTGAAAACATTTTACATATTGATATATGTTTGAATTGCGAAAAATTTCTACTCGTTTTTAGGCTTGCTACGGGTTTCGGAGCTACCACTCCCACTCCCTAGCGCCGGTCTCGACCCTCGATTTTGGGTCGTGACAATCATATTCTCTACTTCCTATTATGACACACACACAGACATACCTAATTCTTCTGTTAAACCTCCTAATGGGATTCAATTACCCATTACACATATAGGTATTGTCAAATTAAGTTCTGCATTGGTTCTCATAAATGTCCTGTGTGTACCATCCTTTACTTTCAACTTGATCTCAACCAACAAACTAACCAAAACCTTATCATGTTGTTTTCGTTTTCAACCAACCCATTATTTCATTCAGGATATTCAATCTTGGAAGATGATTGGAATAGCTGAAGAGAAAAATGGCCTCTATCAACTTCACACTTCCCAACATAATCCAATTGTTTTCAATGCTGCAGTCTCTATTCCATCACAGTCTGATATTTGGCATCTTAGATTGGGTCATCCTTCTTTGTCCAGAATAAAAGTTTTGAATAGAATAGATTCTACTATTCAGAGTACTTGTAAAGACTTTTGTGATATCTGTTCTATTTCAAAGCAAAAGAAACTTAACTTTCCTTTGAGTAATTCTGTTTCAAAGAATTCTTTTGATCTTGTTCATATGGATATATGGGGTCCATTAGCCACTCCATCTATGCATGGTCATCACTATTTCCTCACAATAGCAGATGAACATAGCAGATACACCTGGCTATTTCCTATGAAAACAAAGTCTGAGACCAGACAGATAATAGAAAATTTCTATGCTTTCATCGAAACACAATTTTCTATTAAAATAAAGACACTAAGAATAGATAATGGAGTTGAATTTCAAATGCACTAAGAATAGATAATGGAGTTGAATTTCAAATGTCTTCTTTTTATAATTCCAAAGGCATTCACCATCAAACTTCTTGTGTGTACACCCCAGAGCAAAACAGTATTGTTGAACGTAAACATCAACATATACTCAATGTAGCTCGTGCCTTAAGGTTTCAAGCAAATTTGTCTTTAAAATTCTGGTCAGACTGTGTGATTCATGCAGTGTATCTTATCAATCGCCTACCTACTCCTGTACTCCATGAACAAACGCCATTTCAATGTCTATTCAAAACTGAACCTTCATTCCATAACCTTAAAGTTTTTGGTTGTTTATGCTATGTTTCCACAATTTCAAACCACAGGACCAAATTTGATCCTAGAGCTCAATCTTGCATATTCATTGGTTTTTCTTCTGGTACTAAAGGATACAAAGTTTATAATCTCCAAACTCATCAAATTAGCATCTCCAGGAATGTTGTATTTCATGAGTTTGTCTTTCCTTTTACCAAACCATCTTTCACAAACAATTCTGTTCCTACCCTTTCCAACCAACCTCAGTATGACTCAGTCTCAGATGTCTCACATCCTGTTCCTGATTGCAGTATTGACAACAATTCCCCTTCACCACCAACACCCATTCCCGATCTTAGAAAAAGCACTAGAACAATATCTTCCCCTTCCAAATATAAAGACTTTATTTGTTCTTCCAAGAAAACTCAGTCTCATTCCACCCCACACTCCATTTCATCTGTCTTTTCTTATCATCATCTTTCACCTACCTATAGAGCTTTTGCTAGCAACATTACACACACACAGGAACCTAAGAACTATAAGGAAGCAATAGAATATGCTGAATGGAAGACAACAATGCAGTCTGAGATTGAAGCATCAGAGCATAACAATACTTGGAGAATTACCACTTTACCTCCTAGCAAGCAACCTATAGGTTGTAAGTGGATTTACAAATTGAAGTATAAGCCTGATGGTACTGTTGACAGGCATAAAGCCAGATTAGTGGCTAAGGGTTACACACAGAAGTCAGGGGTTAATTTTCTAGACACATTTTCACCTGTTGCAAAGATGACAACAGTGAGAACACTTTTAGCTGTTGCATCTGCTAAGAAGTGGCATTTGCATCAATTGGATGTCAATAATGCATTTCTCAATGGAGATTTGCAAGAGGAAGTGTACATGAAGCTACCTGATGGTTTTCACAGTGATGTTCCTAATGCAGTTTGCAAATTGACAAAGTCCTTATATGGATTAAAACAGGCTAGTCGCCAATGGAACATCAAATTAACTTCAGCATTGATTGAAAGGGGTTTTGAGGCCTCTCCTGCAGATTCTTCTTTGTTCACACTTCACATTAAAGGAGATTACATTGCCCTGCTTGTTTATGTTGATGACATTATCTTAGCAAGCACCACTATGCCACTAATACAGTCTATCAAGGAATACTTGAATCAGAAATTTCAGATCAAGGATCTTGGTTCTCTCAAATATTTCCTTGGGTTAGAGGTAGCAAGGTCTTCTTCAGGAATCACTCTCTGTCAACATAAGTATGCACTGGATATTCTCAAAGATACAGGTTTTTTGGGCTGCAAACCTGTCTCATCTCCTATGCTTCCTGCTACTAAACTCACAAAAATTGGTAGTAATGTTCTTTCTGACATCACTATGTATAGAAGACTTGTTGGAAGGCTTCTATATTTGACTACCACTCGTCCATATTTGAGCTATTCAGTACAACAATTATCTCAGTTTCTAGAAGCTCCCACTGATCTTCAATTGTCTGCTGCACATAGAATACTGAGATACATAAAAGCTGCTCCAGGTCAGGATTGTTCTTTCCAACTCAGAACTCTCTCCAGCTTCAAGCTTTTAGTGATTCAGATTGGGCTGTATGCCCAGATACTAGAAAGTCCATTACTGGTTACTGTAATTTTCTTGGTTCAGCATTGATTTCTTGGAAATTAAAAAAGCATCAGATAGTCTCTAGATCCTCATCTGAAGCAGAGTATAGGGAATTGGCTTCAGTTACTTGTGAGACTCAATGATTGACTTATCTTCTTAACGATCTAGGGATCTCCATCACAGAGCCAGTTAATACTTTCTGTGACAATCAATCTGCTATTCAAATTGCAGAAAATCCTGTGTTTCATGAGCGTACCAAGTATATAGAGCTTGATTGTCATTTTGTTAGACAACAATTACAAGCAGGTTTAATCCGCCTTCTTCCAGTTCGCAGCTCAGCTCAACTTGCTGATTTTCTGACTAAAGCTCTTCCAGCTCCAGCTTTATCCTTGGTATTATCCAAGCTGGGCATAATTAATATTTATGCTCCAGCTTGAGGGGGGCTATCAGAGTTCACTTCCCTCAGCTCAAGCTTCATCCAGAAGCTTCCCAGATTCATGAAGACTCAACTCCATCATGCTCCTCGTGTTACAGCTGTATTTCAGCTATAAGGAACTCGTGTGTTCTTTGTATTAGAATCTAGTCTAGTCAGCATTAGTTAGTTAGGTTCTTTTCTGCTTTCTCAGATTAGTATAAATAGGAGTAGCATTTGGTAAAGAGTCTGTAATCAACATTTCTATTTTGGTGATTAATAAAGTTGATATTTTCTCTATTCTAATAGTGCAGCCAAGAGAAAATACCCTTATGAAGACACTGGTCTGAAAGCAATAGAGCTAGGCTCTCTATTGAATGAGTACCTGAGAGACTCCAACTGGCATCCTTTTAAAGTCGTCACTCATGAAGATGGAAATGCTGAGGTATTTGCTTATCTTCCATGCCATTTTACTAGTTATTTGTTGTTCATGATGTTCAATCTGGTTATGTAGGAGATAATCGATGAAGATGATGAAAAACTGAAGACTCTGAGGACTGAATTTGGTGATGAAGTTTGTGTTGCTGTGATACAAGCCTTTAGAGAAATAAACCAGTACGATCCGAGCGGAAGATGCGTAGTATCAGAGATTTGGAATTATAAGGAAAATAGAAAGGCATCGCTTAAGGAAGGAATAGCAAGTCTATTGATGCAAGTGAAGCAACAGAAACATAGCAAAAACTCCAGTATGTCTTAGTTTTTGCATTTACTACATTTCTAATGATATTGTGTTATTAAGTGTTTTAGTAGGACCATTTCAATCAAAACTTATGGTTGGTCTAGTCTATAAAGAGTCGAGAACAAAAGTTCTACGGACTATGGACAAGTACAAACTGGTTCGGTTTTGAAAACACTGGTGTCATTCCTATTCTTTTCTTATTTGTCTTTTGAGTAAATTTAATGCTCGGATCATCTATAAATTTTGGTTTTTCTTGTGTTTTAATCTCATATTACAGGTTGAAAGTTATTATGAAGAAGTTTTGAATATTATCATGAGCCATCATCAATTATGAGAGTGGAAGATAAAATGGTTTCTTGTGGGAAGAAATTTAGCAACTCCATTTGCTCTAATCTTGTATGATGACAAGTTTTTTTTTGTATGAATACACTATCATTTACCTTTAGTTTTGTTGCTACTGTCAGTTCTTATTTAATTAATTTTCTCTTGTTAAGTTATTTTCCTATGGCATACTTCAAAGGTGCATAAAACCAAAATCGTTAAATAGAACACATAAATTTTGTTTGTTTGAAATTATAAAACTTTTTACCTTTTTAATTCAGTTCGGTCTTTTAGTTATAAAATTATTTCAATTTAATTTTGACACAAATTAAATCAAAAAAATCAAACAGAACAAAACTTGTTTTATTGAATTTGACTAATTTGATAACGTCTTTTTATGTATTTCACACGTGGCTTGTAGTTTGATTCGTCAAACAATAATAATATATTATATTTATATTTAATTAATAATTATTTCTGCATTTACAAATAGTATTTAAAGTATAAAATATCACATAATAATTAAAATGGTAGTTAATTAGGAATAATTTATTTTATTCATTAAGAACATAAATAAAAAATAATTAAAATAGTAATTTATTAAAAGAATTCTAGATATATAAATAAGAATTAAAATAGTATAATTAAATATTAAAATAGTTTATTTTACTCTACATAATTATCTTAATATAGTGTTATAAGTAGTTTATTTTAGTTACTAGTCTAACTTTAATATTTTTTTAATAATTTTTTTAGTTAGTATAAACTTAAAAGGCATTAACATAGATGTGCTTTATTTTATTTATAAAGAGTATAAATATAGTAATTTGTTAAAAGTAGCTTACTTTAGATAATTAAACAATAATTATAATAGTAATAATTAAATATTTAAAATAGTTTATTAGTTAGTACTCCAAATAAATATTTTAACATATTAGTTTATTTTAGTTAGTATTCTAACTCTAATAATTATTTTAATAGTTTCTTAATTAGTAATTATTTTAAAAAGTATAAAGGGTATTTATGTAAATATGCATATTCCCCCATCCATGTTTTTAGAATATTACTAGTTTTTTTGCCACGTGTTATACACGTTATTGATATTTATATGACCTGTTAGATATATTAAATATTAATATAATTATAAATGTAATATTAGTTTTTGATAAGTTCATATTTCATATTTTATAAGTTGAGTTTTTAAAAATTCAGTAAATAAATATTTTTTATTTTTTATTGGGATTTCTTTCATTAGTTTGTTTTGGATTCCATGTTTATGTCATTTACGCTTGGATCAAATAAATAAAGTCATAACCTCTAATTTTCTGCCTATTACCAGCGTGTCCTTATTATTAGGATAGCTTCTTAGCTTAGGGAATACAATTAAAATGAACAAAGGATTTTTTTATCGTCTCAATTAAATACAAAATATCAAAAAAGTTCAAAACTGAAAAACTATATAATATTTACCCTCAAAACTAGCTCAAAAATTCCCATATGACATCTTAATTGGAGAGTGAATTTCTAATTAATTATAATTTATTTTAATTAATTATATTTAAACATTAATTAATTATAATTAAACTCAAAATAATCTAGAGGCCATTTTGAACATTTTTCTAAAATTGTTTTCAATTTTTTTTTTCAATTCCGGCGAGGACGATTCTCCTTGCCGTAGAAAAGGAGTTTCTGCTCCTCCTCGGAGCTTTGCTCCTCGCCAAATGGACGGACCCATCTGGGTCTGTTCATCAAGAAAATGATGAACAGACCCACGAGTCTGTTCATCACTTTCATAAGGTGACAAGGTCCATTCTATCAGACAATGGAAAACTGGGCCAACTTTTGCATTTTTTGCAAACGACAAGTACAAAAACTGGAGGCATCAAGCCACTAATACCAGAAAGCAGAGGCATCAATTAAGCTGGCAATACTAGAACCACGACGTCAAGCTACTGCTGTTAGAATCAGGAGGCATTAGGCCACCAATATCAGAAACCAGGCATCAAGCTTCTAATACTAAAACTGGGGCGTCAGGCCACTGCCACCATAAAAATCATAAGGCGCCAAGCCTCCACTATCAAATCCAGGCATCATGCGACCAATACCAAAAACATGAGGCATCAAGATTCCACCATTAGAATTAGAAGGCATCACCACTACTACCAAAACCAGGGCGTCAGACCACTACTACTATACACAGGCATCAGGCCACTGTTACTAGAGTCAGAAGGCGTCAAACCACTACAGAGCAAAACCCAAAATGTAACAAGGCCGATTACATTAGAAATAAAAAAATCGGGCCAATTTTCACAAAATCAGAAAGATAGAAAATACATATAGAATGCAAAACCACTATAGAATACAACAACCAGTAAATCAAGACATACAATGTTCAACAATACGAACAAAGTATCCAAACTACGATATCATAGGCATCATACAAGCGAGAAAGAAGTCCTAACTACGATTAGGGTCCCAATCATGATGCAATAACATTGTATCTCCGCCATCGCTCTCCGAGAGCATGTCCTCATCCAGATCTACATCCCCATGCATTACCGCGCTCAGCCTGCACGATGCCATACGTAGATCCAACGACTCCACGATCAGTCGAAATTCCAGATTCAATTGTAAATTGGATCTGGTTCGGTTTTGAAAACAAAGGTGTCCTTTGCAGTTTTTTCCTATTCTTTTCTTATTTGTCCTTTGAGTCCATTTAATGCTTGGTTCATCTATAATTTTTTGTTTTGCTTGTGTTTTAATCTCACATTACAGGTTGAAAGTCTTTATGAAGAAGTTTTGAATATCATCATGAGCCATCAATTGTGAGAGTGGAAGATAAAATAGTTTCTTGTGGGAAGCAATTTTAGCAACACCTTTTGCTTTAATCCTTGTATGATGCCAAGTTTTTTTGTATGAATGCACTATCATTTACCTTTAGTTTTATTATTGCTACTCGTTTAATTAATTTTCTCTTGTTAAGTTATATATTTGCCTATCACATACTTCAAAGGTGCATAGAACCAAAACCGGTAAATAGAAAACATAAATTTTGTTTGTTTGAAATTATAAGACTTTTATCTTTTTAATTCGGTTCGGTTATTTAGTCAATGTTGTTAAAATCGGACCGGAAATCAAACCAGCTTTGTAGAGGGTTCATGGTTCAACCGGGTACGATCAGATTTTTTATTTTTTAATAATTATAAATTATTTAAAAAGTATATAATTTAAAATTTATAAACGAAAAATATGATAAAATATATAAATAAAACTATTTTTTTTAATTTTTTTTATGTGAAATGTAATTAAAAAATCAATATTTAAAAGTGTATAGAATTATTTTATATAAGAGAAAAAAATGATTTTAACAAATGAAAAATATCAAAAAGTTATACTCTCTCCGTCCCAATAAAGTTGTCCATTTTGAAAAAAAAATTGTGGTAATTTCCTGAAATACATGTTTTAGTAAATTATTTACACTTTTTCCTGCCAAGTTTTTATTTTCTTTTATGACTTTTTTTTGTTTACAAAATTATACCTTTTTTTTATTCTTTAATTTCATGACTACCTTATTCGGTTTCCAATTTTGGTTTTTTTAGTTCGGTCGACCGAACCGACCGATTGCACAACCCTATTTTTCAGTTTTTAATAATTTACTTTTTTTATAGATTTTTTTTTCTAGAATTGTTTTATAGTGTAACAATAGTGTTTTCCTGGTGTTCTTATAGTGTAAGATTAGTGTATATATAGTGTATTTATAGTATATTTATGGCATTTTGTACAGTTTTGTGTGGTCTACATCATGAAACACTGCAAATACACCATAAATACTGCAAATACACACTGTAAAGGCACTATAGATATACTAAAAAACGGCAAAAATACACTATAAATACACCAAAAATACACTAAAACATAAATATATTATAAAATTACTACAAATGTACCATAAATCAATTTGTTCTTTACAAAATCAGTAGGAATATACAAATCTATGAATAAGAGAAATATAAAATAAATAATTATGAATAATAGAATAATTTTATAAACAAAAAATTATACATCTATATTAATTTATTTACAAAATATTTAAATCGTTACAAAAAACCTAAAAAATTACACAAATCTAAAAATGAGTCGAGAAATCCATAGCGCGAACGAAAGAGACGAACAGACTAGCGCGAACGGAAAAGACGAACGGAAAAATGACCGGAAACGACGAGAAATCCATCGGAAGTAGACGAACGGAAGCGCGAACGGAAAAGACGAACGGAAAAGTAACCGGAGGAGACAAACTGAAAATCAAACGAAAAAAAAGAAGAAAATAAGAGAGAACTTTGAGAGAGAAGAGAGAGAAAAAAGAGTAGCTATGTAAAAGTTAACCTAAAATGAGATGAGACTTCTTTATATAGTGGGTATTTTTGGTAAATAAGTTAACTTATTAGGTAGCGTAGGAAATAAGGAAAAGATGGGCCAAAATGGTGTAAATACTTTGCCAAAAATAAGTATTTGCGGTGTTACATGGTGTAGACTACAAAAATACTACAAAATGCAAAAAACAGGTATTCGCAGTGTTTCACAGTGATTTTTTTATACTTTCAACTTGAAATCTCAACGATGCGTTTTCTTGATAGTGTTTGGTGGAACACTAAAACAAAAATCTACATGGCTGCCTCGTTTTGCCGTATTAAAATTGCAATATGCAGTTTATAGGATAATTTATCAAGGGCTTCAGTTCAAACAGTTGCTCTATGTTTCACACCTGACAATTCTACTTCTTTATCAAATAATGCAGCTGGTGCTGATGATGGACGTGCTTTACCTGTTGGTTGGATTTCTTCATCTCATTCAGCTGCTGGTCAGGTTTTTTCAACTCATTCAGCTGCTAGTCGCGTTTCTTCAGTCCATTCAACAGCTGTTTCCTCTTCTGTACCTAGGATATGCTGTGAATTTTGCTGCTTCTGTTCAGGTACATCGTGACGTTCTTCCTGCGGCAGCTGTGCGAATGGTTTTTAGAGGGGATTCTGTTGCTTTTGATCTGATATACTCATTACCGGTAGTCAATAATGGTCATAATAATTTGGAAAAATTAGTTTATGTTGAAGATGGAATGAGTATTTTGGATAATAGTATCGAGGGACAACCTTTTTTATAAGTTTGGAATTCAGAAGCACCACCACGTGTTAAGTTCTTTATTTGGTTGGCTTTACATAATAGAGTTTTGTCGCTAGCACGTCGTACGATTATCACGATTGATAACTCTTTATATATTCTTTGTGGTGAGGTGAAGACGCAAGACCACATTTTTATTCACTGTGATTTTGTTAGAGGTATTTGGTGCGACATTCTGAATGAATTTGATATGGTTTAGATTTTTCCTTTCTCGTTTGTGGATTTCATAACTCAATGGAAGAATGCTATTCCCCGAGGTCCCTATTCGCATTTATGGAGGATTTTGTGGTTTCTAGTTGTTTGGGATATTTGGAAATGCAGGAATAAGATAGTTTTTAAGAAAAAGACCCAGCTCAAAGAAGAAATTATTTTTAACTTCTTTTCAAAAGCGGTCTTTCTATTAAAGTTTTGTAATAGGAGTTTTCTTATTCGGGTTTGGATTTTTTTAGGAATCCTTATTGTATTCTTTTCGGACCGTGATGTTCTTTGCCTTTCTCTTACCTGTAGCCTTTAGCATGTCTCTTTGAGTGTGCCGCTTCTTGTGCAAAAAATTTAGAACTGGATTTTCGCTTTCTCTTATGGCTTAATATACATATTATTCATTAAAGAAAATCTTATAATATCCCTTTAATTTTTTTTATGAATAGTATGTATGTTAAAAGCCACAAAAGTGGCAAAACTTAAAATCAAATCTTTCACACATGAAGTGGCACGTTCAAGACGGCACACTAGAGGCTACGACTCCGAGACAAGGCAGAAACATCACAATCCTGAAAAAAGATACAAGCGGGATTTCTAAATAAATCTAATCCCGAATAAGCTGTTGGGTTTTATTGGTTCATAACGCAGCGGAATTTCAAAAATTTATCTAAAAACCCAAACCAAGATCCATGTAATTCGAATTAAACAGAACAATTACTTACTTGTATGTCGAATTCAACAGCAATGTAGGAAGGAAGGAGGTGGTTCACTTTGGTGATACCTGGCCTCGGATCAGAAACGCCTCCAAAAGAACGCGTCCTCTACGAGTATCCACACGAACAGACCTTAGCCAAAACTAGTGCTTGTGTGCTAGCACTATTGCTTCACAAGCAATTTCGAATTTTAGTGATTTAGTGAATAATGAATTTCGTGATCCTCAAACCAACTGCTTAATGAGTATTTATAGTGATAAATAACACTAGGGTTTGAGACAAATTCGAATTTCAATCTCATTGCAATTCTACAAGTTTATGTTTATCAAAAACTCCTTTTTGATAATTATCCATATATATTAATTACTATATTTATTATCTTCCAAAAATAATAAATTAAGGAAAACACTTATCCTTAAATTTCGAATTAATATATATATTTATTAATATATATATATTACGAATTATATATATATATATATATATATATATATATATATATAATTAATCACTTAATCACATTGGGCTTGTACAACCCATAACTGTTTTGGGCCTGTTCTTAGTGTGCGACCCTGTAGGTTCATATAACGTTGGCAGTAGGCTCGAAATCCCTATTTCAGCCCACAAGTCATAAGTGGCCTCTAGCAAGACATTATGACTACCCAAGTTATATGAATATCGATAATCCGATTTAACCATTTACAATAATATTTTAATCCCTTTATCTCTCGATATCCAGATTGAATATAAGGCATAGTTATGTCATCCTTATAACATTCAATCATTAGTTTCTTGACTCTAAGTAGACTGAAAATGACAACTTCTTATCAATTAGCATGGCCATGCATTTACTTCAGTCTATCTTCTTCAAGGGGCCCATAGATATCTTACTCAAATAAATGAGGGACAAATTCCTTCTCAGTCACTCACATTTCTCACATAGTTACTTTCATATCCAATGACAATCTATTCCATTATCCTGTTAAAGATAATGTAAGACTGTATCAAAATATGAAATAACTATGTAGAAATCCATGATGATTTCAAGGTCAAAGGATTATACTAATAGAACTGTAATGAGAATTACTTATGACAGTGATCTATGTAGTATTCTCACAGTGGGTCATCCAGTGCCTTATTTCTCAAATAGCACCTATGATTTGACTTAATATCTCATATACATGATTAGTAAAACATAATCATCAGTCAACATCATACTAGTCTCAATGTTCTATTAAGACTAGGGATAGATGGTATATAATTCTTTTATTAAACCTAAGGGTTCTACTATCAAGTCACATACTCGATGACCTTAGAAAGAATTAACCATTCAAGTATTTTAATCATTAATATAAAATGATAAAAACTGCCAATCAATAAATAATAAAATGATAAAGTCAAAACATGGTCAAACATGATTGACCTAGTGCATATCACTAACAATCTCCCACTTGCACTAGGCCCAATCTACATTAAATCTAATTCCCATGGACCTAGTATGACTCTCATGCTTAGGCTGTGGAAGAGCCTTAGTTAGCGGATCAGCAACATTATCATTTGTCGAAACTCTGCATATCTTCACGTCTCCTCTCTCAATGATTTCTCGAATGAGATGATAACGTCTAAGTATGTGTTTGGATCGCTGATGTGATCTGGGCTCCTTTGCTTGTGCTATGGCCCCATTGTTATCACATAACAAGTTCACTGGATCGGATATACTAGGAACAACTCCTAATCCAGTTATGAACTTTTTGATCCAAACAGCCTCCTTAGCTGCGTCTGAAGCAGCTATATACTCGGCTTCTGTTGTAGAATCAGCAACGGTGTCCTGCTTCGAGCTCTTCCAGCTGAAAGCACCTCCATTCAAACAAAACACATATCCTGACTGTGATTTATAATCATCAATGTCAGTTTGGAAGCTAGCGTCTGTGTAACCCTTTACAATCAGCTCATCTTCCTGACCACCATATAGCAAGAATGCATCCTTGGTTCTTCTCAAGTACTTAAGGATGTTCTTAACTGCTGCCCAGTGACTTTCACCTGGATTTGACTGGTATCTGCTCGTTGTACTCAAAGCATACGAGACATCAGGTCGAGTGCACAACATTGCATACATGATAGATCCAATAGCAGAAGCATATGGAATCTTACTCATGCGGTCTTGCTCATCCTGTGTCTTAGGACACTGAGTCTTGCTGAGACTGATGCCATGTGACATTGGCAAGAATCCTCTCTTGGAGTCTTGCATACTAAACCTGTTTAATACCTTATCAACATAAGTGCTTTGACTTAGGCCAATGAGTCTTCTAGATCTATCTCTATAGATCTTGATGCCTAATATATAAGCAGCATCGCCCAAGTCTTTCATTGAAAAACACTTCCCTAACCATGATTTAACATTTTGCAGTATGGGAATGTCGTTTCCAATGAGTAGTATGTCATCAACATAAAGCACTAAGAAAACAATCGCGCTCCCACTAACCTTCTTGTATACACAAGGTTCATCTTCATTCTTGATGAATCCAAACTCTTTGATTGCTTCATCAAAACGAAGATTCCAACTCCGAGAAGCTTGCTTTAATCCATAAATGGATTTTTGAAGCTTGCAAACCTTTCCAGAATTCTCTGGACTGGCAAAACCCTCAGGTTGTGTCATGTACACATCCTCAAGTAAGTTTCCATTAAGAAACGCTGTTTTGACATCCATTTGCCATATCTCATAGTCATAATATGCAGCTATGGCAAGGAGAATTCGAATGGATTTGAGCATAGCAACTGGTGAAAAGGTTTCATCATAGTCTATACCATGTATTTGTCTGAAACCTTTTGCAACTAGTCTTGCTTTATAGGTATGCACATTGCCATCCATGTCAGTCTTCATTTTGAAGACCCATTTGCACCCAATGGTTTTTACACCATCTGTTGGGTCAATCAAGGTCCAAACTTGATTATCATACATGGATTGCATTTCAGATCTCATGGCTTCGAGCCATTTTTCAGAGTCAGGACTATTTATGGCCTCTTGATAGGATGTGGGTTCTTCTTGATCCACAATCATCACATCATTGTTCTCAGTAATGAGAAATCCATATCTCATAGGATTATGACGTGTCCTATCAGACCTCCTTTGGCCTTGTGGTACTTGTACTGGTTCAGCAATTGCTTGTTGATTCTTTTGAGGTTCCATACTTGGTACAATGCTATTTTGTGGTTCTTGAATTTCTTCAAGTTGTACTGTACTCCCACTGGTTCCTTTGGAAATAAATTCCTTTTCCAAAAAGATACCATTTCGAGCAACAAACACTTTGTTCTCATAAGCATTGTAGAAGTAATATCCTTTAGTTTCTTTAGGATATCCTACAAAAAGGCATTTGTCAGATTTGGGTGCTAATTTATCTGAAATTAGTCGCTTCACATAAGCTTGACATCCCCAAATCTTAAGAAAAGACAAACTAGGAGTTTTTCCAGTCCATATCTCATATGGTGTCTTTTCAACTGCCTTTGATGGAACTCTATTCAAAATGAATGCAGCGGTTTCTAAAGCATAACCCCAAAATGAGATTGGAAGATCAGTTTGACTCATCATTGATCGAACCATATCCAATAGAGTTCGATTTCTCCGTTCAGACACACCATTCCATTGTGGTGTTCCAGGTGGAGTCAATTGAGAAACGATCCCACAATCTCTTAGATGATCTACAAATTCTTGGCTTAAATATTCACCACCTCGATCAGATCTTAGTGTTTTAATATTTTTACCAAGTTGATTTTGTACTTCATTCTTAAATATTTTGAACTTTTCAAAAGATTCAGATTTATGTTTCATCAGATAAACATAACCATATCTACTGAGATCATCAGTAAAAGTAATGAAGTACTGAAATCCACCTCTAGCATTTGTACTTAATGGACCACATACATCTGTATGTATAAGGCCCAATAAGTTTTTAGCTCTTTCACCTTGTCCAATAAAAGGTGTTTTTGTCATTTTGCCCATTAGACAAGATTCACATGTTTCAAATGATTCATAATCAAATGAATTCAAAAGTCCATCTCTTTGAAGTTTTGATATGCGTTTCTCATTTATATGGCCTAAACGACAATGCCAGAGATAAGTAGAGTTTAAATCATTTGACTTAAACTTCTTAGCATTAATGTTATAGACTGATTTTTCATTAGTGTCGTCAACATTTAAAATATAAAGACCACTACTGCGTGGAGCATATCCATAAAGAATGTTATTATGCGAAATACTGCATTTATTATTCCTAATAATAAATTCAAAACCATCCTTGTCCAAACAAGAAACAGAAATAATATTCCTACACATGGTAGGTACATAATAACAATTGTTCAAAGATAAAATAAGTCCACTAGGCAAAGATAACTCATAAGTCCCTACAGCTAAAGCAGCAACTCTTGCTCCATTGCCAACTCGTAGGTCCACTTCGCCTTTTGTCAAACTTCTACTCCTTTTGAGACCCTGCACATTAGTACAAATGTGAGATCCAGATCCAGTATCTAATACCCATGAATCAGAAGTAGAAAGATTAATTTCTATAACATGAATACCTGAAGTGGTAGTCTCACTACCCTTGTTCTTCTTCAGATCATCCAGATATTTCTTGCAATTCCTTTTCCAATGTCCACGTTCCTTGCAGAAAAAGCAAGTTCCTTCCTTTGGCGGTTTTGCTTTGGGTTCATCCTTGGTCTTGGGCTTGGACTTGGGCTTAGACTTTTTGAAAGCCTTTCCCTTGCCCTTACCAGACCTTTTCATACCCTTTCCCTTGTTGACCATAAGAACATCCTTAATCTCATTCTTGATGTTCTTTTCAGCAGTTTGAAGCATCCCATGCAACTCTGTGGTGGTCTTCTCCATATTATGCATATTGAAGTTCATGATGAAACCATCATAAGCCTCAGGCAAAGATTGGAGAATAATGTCTGTAGCCAACTCTTGGGCAATTGGGAGACCGAGCCTGTCCAAATGTTCAAGATGACCCTTCATCTTCAAAACATGAGGACTAACTGAGCCGCTAGTAGTCAACTTGCAAGAAAGCAAATCCTTGATGGTATTGAACCTTTCAATTCTTGCTCTCTCTTGGAACATTTCCATGAGATCAGTAATCATGGTGTTCGCATCCAATTCCATCATTTGCTTTTGGAGTTCATTCTCCATGCATCCAAGCATAATGCAAGTGACATCAGTAGAGTCATTGAGATGCTTCGTATAAGCATCCCTTTGAGCTCTAGTAGCAGCAGGAGCTGGTTCCTCAGGGAGGGGTTGATCAAGGATATATTCCTTTCTTTCTTGCCTAAGAACAATTCTTAGTTTTCTGCACCAGTCCAGAAAGTTAATGCCATTGAGCTTATCCTTCTCAAGGATTGATCGCACTGATGAAGTAGGTGTAGTGTTTGTAGCCATCTCTACAACAATAAATATACAAGTAGCATTTAATAAAAGGCACAATAAAATTCCCACAACATATATCCATAATTCATATAAAAACCCTTAATGTTAATTTCAACAATTGAAAAATAATAGTGGGACAAGATCCATATTTCACCCTACTTCAAGTAAGCTTTGGCTTATCACTTTAAGTGTGGTTTATTTAGGTAGGTAACACTTTACCAATTACATCTCATGCAATTCTTGAACATAGAATATTAACATCACATGTAGTCTTGATATTCTATCTTATACCCTAGGTTCAAAACTATTTTGATAACCTAGTTAAGTCTAACCAAATCAAACATATGGATATCACTTTTATCCAACTTATCTTACATAGATGACTTTATACATCATGCTTTGGCATAGCCTATACATAGCAATCTAAGTTTTGATAAGTGTTATTACAATGGGAGGTATATTGAAGACTTAATATTAAATAAGGGTTTGTTATTTATCCTATTTAGTTATCCTATCTTATCACATATAAAATAATCATGCAAAGCATATAACCAATAAGATAAACATTAAAAACATATTATTTCACTATTTTAAATCATATTTAACAACAATCATATAAATATGTTATTCATGATAATTTAAATCATATTTAAAATTTATCATTAAAGTATTAAAATAAAATACATGACAAAAACACGCCGGCTTAAAAGGATAACGGTCCTTAATGGGGTGTATCAGCGGGGTCCAAGGGGCGCGGCCCCTTGGCGGGGTCTGGGGGCAGCGCCCCTAGCGGGGTCCAAGGGGCAGCGCCCCTGGCGGGGCCCGAGAAATTTTTCTCACATGTTACTCTTAACAGAATTAAAATTTCTTTATCCGAAATCAATAATCTTAACTGATTACGGTTTATTTTAATATGTTCAAAACAGATTAAAATAACCCCAAAACCCTAATTACTGCATCTTAAAAACTGTTCAGAAACAATTTATTTAACACTTAAATAACAACAGTTTCATTAATTCGGCTCATAGCAGAATTAAATACAGTTTTATAAATTATGTTCATAACATAATTAAACACAGTTTTATCAATAGAATCAAAACAGTTTCACAAACAGTTTACTAATCCTATTCAAAACAGAATTACTAATAGAATCAAAACAGTTTCACAAACAGTTTACTAATCCTATTCAAAACAGAATTACTAATAGAATTAAAACCAGTTTCACAAACAGTTTACTAATCCTATTCAAAAACAGTTTTCCTAATGGAATTAAAACAGTTTCATAAACAGTTTACTAATCCTTATTCAAAAACAGTTTTATTATTCTGTTTCCCCTTTTCTTATTAATTCGTATGAACATTAATACTACGAAACCTTTAATCAAATTAAAACGTAATATTAATTTAGAACAGTATATTCGAAGTTTTAATCACATTAAACAATTAATCAAATTAATTCTTCATACTATTTTTCATACAATTAATCACATAAACGTTTTATTTATAATTACAACGAATTATAATTCCTTTAAAACAATTTCGAAAAACAACCCCTTTTTCAAAACATAACATACAATAAGCATATATCACATATATACTCAGAATCTAATTAATCAAATTACAAGCAGCTCCGATACCACTGTTGGATTTTATTGGTTCATAACGCAGCGGAATTTCAAAAATTTATCTAAAAACCCAAACCAAGATCCATGTAATTCGAATTAAACAGAACAATTACTTACTTGTATGTCGAATTCAACAGCAATGTAGGAAGGAAGGAGGTGGTTCACTTTGGTGATACCTGGCCTCGGATCAGAAACGCCTCCAAAAGAACGCGTCCTCTACGAGTATCCACACGAACAGACCTTAGCCAAAACTAGTGCTTGTGTGCTAGCACTATTGCTTCACAAGCAATTTCGAATTTTAGTGATTTAGTGAATAATGAATTTCGTGATCCTCAAACCAACTGCTTAATGAGTATTTATAGTGATAAATAACACTAGGGTTTGAGACAAATTCGAATTTCAATCTCATTGCAATTCTACAAGTTTATGTTTATCAAAAACTCCTTTTTGATAATTATCCATATATATTAATTACTATATTTATTATCTTCCAAAAATAATAAATTAAGGAAAACACTTATCCTTAAATTTCGAATTAATATATATATTTATTAATATATATATATATTACGAATTATATATATATATATATATATATATATATATATAATTAATCACTTAATCACATTGGGCTTGTACAACCCATAACTGTTTTGGGCCTGTTCTTAGTGTGCGACCCTGTAGGTTCATATAACGTTGGCAGTAGGCTCGAAATCCCTATTTCAGCCCACAAGTCATAAGTGGCCTCTAGCAAGACATTATGACTACCCAAGTTATATGAATATCGATAATCCGATTTAACCATTTACAATAATATTTTAATCCCTTTATCTCTCGATATCCAGATTGAATATAAGGCATAGTTATGTCATCCTTATAACATTCAATCATTAGTTTCTTGACTCTAAGTAGACTGAAAATGACAACTTCTTATCAATTAGCATGGCCATGCATTTACTTCAGTCTATCTTCTTCAAGGGGCCCATAGATATCTTACTCAAATAAATGAGGGACAAATTCCTTCTCAGTCACTCACATTTCTCACATAGTTACTTTCATATCCAATGACAATCTATTCCATTATCCTGTTAAAGATAATGTAAGACTGTATCAAAATATGAAATAACTATGTAGAAATCCATGATGATTTCAAGGTCAAAGGATTATACTAATAGAACTGTAATGAGAATTACTTATGACAGTGATCTATGTAGTATTCTCACAGTGGGTCATCCAGTGCCTTATTTCTCAAATAGCACCTATGATTTGACTTAATATCTCATATACATGATTAGTAAAACATAATCATCAGTCAACATCATACTAGTCTCAATGTTCTATTAAGACTAGGGATAGATGGTATATAATTCTTTTATTAAACCTAAGGGTTCTACTATCAAGTCACATACTCGATGACCTTAGAAAGAATTAACCATTCAAGTATTTTAATCATTAATATAAAATGATAAAAACTGCCAATCAATAAATAATAAAATGATAAAGTCAAAACATGGTCAAACATGATTGACCTAGTGCATATCACTAACATAAGCAAACTCCTTATTACAAACTTTAAACAGAAACACCGAATAAGAAAAACTTTTGAAAATAACAAACTCAAAATTCTTCTCCATATACTGAAAAATCCTTTCATTCCTACTCTTCCATATTTCCCATACTATTATAAACTAAAGAAGTCTCCAAAGTCTCGAGTACAGCCCCTTAGCAACAATTTGAAACCATTGTAGCATGAAATCATAAAAACAATAAGGAAGACACCATGATACCTCAATCTTCTGGAGAACGTTTGTCCAAATATTCCTAGCAAATATACAGTGAATGAAGATATGATCTTGCATTTCCAATTCACCACATAATGAACAAAGCGAATTATCCATAGATGTAATAGAACGATAAGCAAGAAAAGCTAATGAGGGAACTCTATTATGAACGACTAACCACATGAAGAACTTAACACAGGGAGGAGCTAGAGATCGCCAAACTCGAAGAAAATTATTGTTATTCATATCTGAAATACTTGTTTCAGTTGCTAAAGGATTCGAACGAACAACATCTTGCATGACCACTGCAGTTCTGGCTTCATTCCCATGCACGTCCACTGTTACTGTTCACAACCACTTCCTCAACCTCTGGTAAGCCCGAGCTCTCCTCTAACATATCAGGATTCCTCTCAAGTCTGACCGGACTTGCTGCTGAACTCAGGTCTGTTGCAGAAACCGGACCTGTTGTTGAAGAAGCGATTAAAACAGCAGCGGCTGCCACTCCCACCGCACCATCAGCAAAACCCAATTCAGCTCCAACAAATGCGTTCACCAAATCTGAACCAGCTCCCACAACCACACCTCCGAAACCGTAACCACTAACAGTCCTCGCCAGCCCTCTCAGTTGATCCCTTCCCCTATCTGATCTAGCAATATTATCCATATTTCCACCTGAAAACTTGGATAATAATTTACAAAAAGAGGATGAAGAATAATTACCCGTTTTATCATTCCAAGTCACCATATCCATTCTATCAACGCGAGGAATTATTAAATTGAAAGCAGTTTGTAAATCACGAAACAGAATTAATTCACCGCTTCTTAATCTTCGTCTCCATCGCCAACCTTCATTCCAAATGACATTAATAGAAACCTGTTTTTGATTGAGAGGTGAAAAAGTCTAGGATAAATTTCCGAAGCCAAGCCCACACCCATCCAATTGTCGTTCCACGAAGAGATAGAGTTACCCGTTCCAACTTTAAAAATCAAATTAGCAACAAAAGTGTGCCAAACAGATTTATCATGACAGCAAGCTCGTTTTATACCCTTCCAGATAAACGACATCTTATTAACATCTCCGAACATCAAGGAATCCCAATCTGCAACTTTAGAACAACTAGAGATGACACATAACCTTAGAGAATTAGCATTTGCTATTCTAAGTTTCCAAACTCATTTCAGTAACAAACTTCTATTTATGCTCTGCAAATTATAAAGACCCAAACCACCACTCTTATAATCTTTGCAAATTACCCTCCATGATACTTTACTTAGAACACGCGAACTAACATCTCCTTTCCACAGAAAGCAAATCATATAAAATTCAAGTAAAGTTTGCACTGACCTCGGCATATTGAAAATCGACATAAAGTAGACTGGAACACTGAATAGGACAGATTTAATAAGAACTAATCTGCCTGCAGGAGAAAGAATCGACCCTTTCCATAAAGCCAACTTAGATTTAAAACGCTCCACAACATGATCACACGAACTAACAGAAAGACGTCTATTGGCTAACGGCAGACCCATATATTTAATTGGGAATGATTCAACTCGACAACCCACTAACTGTGCAGCTGACAAAAGATCAATCTCACTAATATTTATTCCCATTATGGAGCTCTTATGAAAATTAATATTGAGTCTTGAAATCAACTCAAAACACCTTAGGATACGAATCAAATTTTGCAACTTCTCCGTGTCATATGGAATATACAAAATGGTGTCGTCCGCAAACTGAAGCATCAAGATAGGGTCTTGGTCATCAGAGTAGGAGAAACCACAAGTAAGGCCCAATTCCATGGAACGGTCCAAAAGGCACTTAAGACCCTCAACTGCAATAACGAAAAAATAAGGAGATATAGGGTCTCCTTGACGAACTCCTCTCTGAAGGCTAATAGGGTCGACTGGAATGCCATTAACAAGAACTCACGTTGTAGCAGAGGAGAAGCAACAAGACATCCAATTCAGCCATTTCTTAGGAAACTTCATACAACCCATCACCGAAATCAAATAGTTCCACTCAATACTATCAAAAGCCTTGTGAAAGTCTAACTTAAGAACAAGCAATTTCTCTCTTTGCCTAGATGCTAAATGAATGAATTCATTAGCAATCATAGAATATTCCTGAATACTTCTTCCTTTAAGAAAAGCGTGTTGATTCTCCGAAATCACATTAGGAAGAATAGGGGCAAGTCTTCCAGAGATCGTTTTTGAAAGCAATCTAAAGAAACCATTCACCAAACTGATCGGACGGTAATCTTTAATATTAGCAGAGCCTGCCACTTTAGGAATCAACACCATGAAAGAGGTATTAATACCCTTAGGTAGAACATTAAATCTGAAAAAATCAGAAAAGAACTCCAAGAAAATATCTTTCATAAAAGGCCATGCTCTCCTATAGAAATAGAAGTTGAAACCATCAGGACCCGGAGCTTTTCTCTTCCCACAATTACGAACAGCCTCAAGAATTTCTTCTTCAAGAAACGGCATGACCAGCGAATTTGCTCCCTCTTCCGTCAAGCTGCCGAAGTTCAGCCTAGAAAGATCAAAACCACAACTCTCCCCTTTGCTGTAAAGGTTTTTATAGAACTCCCTAGTATGCTCTTTGATGTCATTAGGTTCAGAATAAATGGTATCATCCATTTGAATCGAGGAAATAAGGTTATTCTTATAGTGAACGGAAGCTATGCTGTGAAATATTTTCGTATTTTTATCACCTTCAACACTCCATTTAACCCTTGATTTCTGAACCCAAAGAGACTCAAGTCTCTTTTCAGCTGTCCACAGTTCCTCTCTGAGCTTGGACAGCTCATGAATATCTTCTTCTAAACTAGTTCCGGCATCACCTGCTATCTCCTTAATTTGAATATTTTCAGTAAGTACTCTGATTTTCTTAGATTGCTCTCCAAAAACATCAGAGTTCCATCCTTTAATACGAAGTCTAAGTTCTTTCAATATCTGAATGAGATTAGAAGAATTAGAACAAATATCCACCCAACTCTTTTTAGCAAAATCCGCAAATTCCTCATGATCCCACCACGCGTCAAAAGATCTGAACGGCTTAGGTCCCCAATCTATTTTGTTAGCCGATCGAAAACATATTGGGATATGGTCTGACTGGCCTCTAGGGAAAACTGATAAGGACGTGCCAGGCCATAACACACTGGCAGAAGCGGAAACTAAACATCTATCAATACGTGATCTAGAATGCGAGTTTTGCCAAGTAAATGACCTCCCCTGCAACGGTAAATCAAGCAACTCGGCACTATTCACAAAATCACGGAATGCAACCATAGAAGGAGTAAACCCTGAACCATTCATTCTATCCTCCGGAGAAAAAGTTTCATTGAAGTCCCCACTTATGAAGATAGTACCAGAGAAGCATAAAAATCCACCAATATCCCTCCAAAAAGCCATCCTCTCTGAAGCCACATTGCTCGCGTAAACCAAAATGTGTCTACAAGGAATAGAATAAAACATAATATCCAAAACAATACATCGCTCACCTTTAGAAACATAGACGTTTCGCATTAGGATGGAATTCCAAATGAGAAGCAAACCCCCAGAAGCACTGCAGGAAGGAATGTAATCAAACTTGTAATCTAAGTTAGGCCAAAGATATCGAATAAGAAAATCATCCACCATCTCCTTCTTAGACTCCAATAAACCAATAAAAGAAAGATTATTAGTAGAGACCATGTTTCTAATAAAAATATGTTTTCGATTGAAGGATAAACCTCCACGACAATTCCAAGAAACAAACAATAGAGGCGTAGACATAGTAATGAAAAAAAACCTTGAAAAAGGAAAAATATTACTGTCTATTGGCTGTTGTAGCCAATTTATGTGCTAATTTTGTCGCCGTTTCTGATTTAAACTCCTTATCAAAGATAGCCAAATCATGCCCAACAATCCACGTTTTGTGGCTTCATCCTCTGTAATAGGTGGACTATTTTGTGTATTCGCCCAGAAATTCAAACGGGACATGTTCTCTATGTTAGAGTCTGATAGTTCTCTTTCTCCTTCCACCTCTGAGACCGAGCAATTTTCCACCGCACCCAGAACATTCAGCTTCTTCAAAGATCTGCATGTTGATTTTGTACGGGTTACAGAGGGCAAACTGTCACATTCCAACCGGTTCAGTCTCAAATTGTGAAGCTCATCCCTCAACATGTTAGCCTGTACTTCGCTGACATGTTCATTGATAGTACTTTCTGTCAAAAACTCCTCATGTTGTGGAGACGGCTCGTTCTCAAAAATCGATGTAGTGCCATCTGCTTTTGTCGAGAACATTTCCACCGATAGAAGCTTATCAGCATCAACCTCTTTCGTCACCTCCGGTCTGATCGCTGCTAGTACAAATTGTTCATTCGCAGAAGGCCCTTGATTCTCAGGTTGGAATTCTCCTTTCATCGGCCCTCCAAGTAGTTGCTCATCAAATGAAACATGTTTCTCTGACTCTGTGTATGAGTTATGGACTACCGTATTGAAGGAACTCAATAAGTTAACACCCTTAAAAGAGGAATTAAAACTCTATTCTGAATTTTTCTTATATCTCAAAGACTCTCCTTCAGCAGCCATCGAAAAATAGGAAAGTTCATGATCCTCAAATTTTACAGGAACACAGGTTTCAGTCACAAAGACTGAAATCATCTCCTCACCAATTTGCACATTGATGGAATGATTGATATATTTACAGGATGTTGATATTAAAACAAGCCCCGAATCCATCCTGTCCCTTTTGTCAATCGTCTTGTGAACGTCCACAGTTTCGCCCAAAACATCTCCAACCTCCTTAAAAGTCTTGGAACTCCAAAGAGAAATAGGGATTCTAGAAATTGAGACCCAAACCAATCGCAAGAAGGAGTTGTTATGATCCTCCGCCCAAATGAAAGATTGAAAAAAATCCAAGAGAGAGGGTGCAATATTAATCATGAAGTTCTCAGCTTCAATGAGAGAGAAGAATGTTATAAGAACAAGATTTCCCCCTAAAAGAGAAACGTTTTGCACAACGATTTTATGATTAGATAGAAAAATTCTAGTTTTCAGTATATCCTGAATGTCATTAGCTCGTGCAACGATTGACCTCAACATTCATTCCATAGTTTCAGAAATTATCGAGTTATCTGACAGAACCACCGTGTGAATCGGTTCCTTCCCCAACTTCTTCGTTTCATCGACAATCTACAACTGTTTTGATTCGATGGATACAACATCCTTGAAAGATCTTCCATCACGGAATGAGGGAGAACTGATGACTTTTGGTGCTACAATCTTCCTTACTTCTTCTTTTGCAGATATAATCAAGTTCTTTGTCGGAAACCTTGATACATAAGCCCGCAGTTTAAATTTTCCGATAGCCACCATATTCAGCTGGCTAAGAATCCAATCCATCGGTTTATTAGAGTTTGGCCTAAGAAACCCAAAACTACAGTTGTGTTTGGAGAGTTTAGTTGCTAAGAAACTTTTCCCACCGCTCCAAATCTCGCAAAAACCTTTTCCAAATCGTGAAACCTTCATGTTTTAGGGAAGTTTTTGAAATAAACCAACCTCTAATTTGCTGTTATCTGACTACGTGCATGAGAATCAATGGTGCATGGTTTTTTAGGGTTTCCTATTAACGCAACTGATAGTGACTCTTCCTGAGATACCCTACCCACCTGTCTTGCTACTGTGTTGGTAATCATCTGTTGAATCTGTGTGTTCCTGTCATTGTTGATCGGATTGTGGCGGCTGGTGCTAGGTCTCCAGCGTTCCATCGCACTCAAGGAGTAAACTCTAATTATAATTATTATTAACAGGCACATCTTTTGAAATTTTTGAAAGTGAATTATTGTAAAGTACTATATTTAATGTTGTTATAAAAATATTTTAGTAATTTTATTTTAAATTAACATTAAACGTGATAATATTTTTGTTTTTGCGACAAAACATTACTACTTTTCATCTTTATGAGACTGAAAAGGAAAATATATTTGATCGTATTCTTTAAGTATCAAGTAATAGTAAAAGTATTATCCACCGGAACACCTATTAATTCAAAAATTCTATAAGTAATTTTTTATACTCCATAAATAATGGGGATTATTTTTCAAATACCTGTTTTGGATAAAGTACTTACACTATTTTGGCGCATTTTTTTCTCTTATCCTACATTATCTAATAAGGTAACTTATTTATCAAAAATATCCACTATATAACGAAGTCTTATCTCATTTTAGGTTAAAATTTTACATAGCCACCTTTTTTGTCTCTCTCTTCTTTTCTTCTTCTTTTTCATGTGATTTTCAGTTTATTTCCTCCGATTACTTTTCCGTTCGTGTTTCCGGTCGCGCTTCCATTCATCTACTTCCGATGGATTTCTCGTCGTTTCCGGTCGTTTTTCCGTTCGTCTTTTACGTTCGCGCTAGTCCGTTTGTCTCTTACGTTCGCGCTATGGATTTCTCGACTCGTTTTTAGATTTGTGTAATTTTTTAGATTTTTTGTAATGATTTAAATATTTTATAAATAAATTATTGTAAATCTATAATTTTTTGTTTATAAAATTGTTCTATTATTCATAAAATTATTTATTTTATCTTCTCTTATTCATATATTTGTTTATTGCTACTAATTTTATAAAGAAAAAATTGATTTATGGTGCACTTATAGTAATTTTATAATATATTTACGTTTTAGTGTATTTTTTGTGTATTTATAGTGTATTTCTGCCGTTTTTAGTATATTTATGGTGCATTTACAGTGTTTATGGTGTATTTGCAGTGTTTATAGTGTATTTGTAGTGTTTCATGGTATAAACCACAAAAAACACTACAAAATATCATAAATACACTACTTATATACTAATCTTACACTATATAAACACCATAAAAACACAATATATACACTACTGTTACACTATAGAAAATAAATAAAAATTAAAGAAAAAAAATCTGTAAAAAATAAAAATTAACACTATATATAAACTAATTTTACACTATATAAAGAAACTGTCGGTCGGTTCGGTCTACCGAACCAAAAAAACCAAAAACCGAAATTGGAAACTGAAAAAAAGGTATTTTTGAAATTAAAAAAACAAAAATATATTTTTCGTAAATAAAAAAAGGTAAAAAAGAAAAATCAAAACTTGACAGGTAAAAGTGTAAATAAGTTAACAAAATATGTATTTCAGAAAATTACCACTAAATAATGCTATACCCTGATTTATTTCTTGAAAACAAATACCCTAATTTATTTTAACTAATTTCTTATTTCTTCAATTTGAGAAACCCCACTGCAAAATTTATTTATATCTGTTTTAGCTAAATAAAACAAACTATCAAAAAATATTTGTATCAGTTTTCTGTAAATTCTTCTTTACAAAGTCATGGTACATATTGCATATTTTTACGTTTTTACAATGACCTAATCACTTAAAAACCACCCACTTTTATTTTTATTTTTTAGTTTATATTCCGACTTAGAAAAAAATTCAGTTGTAATCTAATTTGGGTATTTATGTTTCAATTCTTCTTCGAGACATTAAATTGACCTCTTTTCATTTAAAAAAAATTAAAATAATTTTTTTATTTTTAGCATATATTCTAATTAGACGTTAAACTTATTATTAGTACAACAAATTATAATATTTTTTTATGTAATTTATATTAATTATCAATAAATGTTCATAATTAAAAACCATAAAAAATACCTTTTAAATAAAACCAAATAATTTTTTTTAAAAATTATCAGTTTCATTGGAAGGAGGAACAACTGCTCCTCCTTCTGGAAGGAGGAACAACTAAACGACGATCTATCAGTTGCTCTATCAGTCATTCCTTCCTGAAGGAGGAAGATCAGTTCCTCCTTCTCTTTGAAGCCGTTCCTCCTTGAAAGAGAAAGAGCAACAAATCTTTCTCTTTATGGCGGCGGATTTGATGTCAGGTGGCGGGTATGCAGAAGTCGGGTGACAGGTATGATAGAAGCGTGTTTTTTTTATGTATTTATTTTATAAAACTGAAAAAATAAATTAATTTTTAGGACGCATTTAAATATTTTTAAAGATGAAAAACTTTGTATTTTTTTAATAGAACAAAGTATGAAATAACTCATATATTTAGTTGTTTTCAATAAATCACTTTTTTTTTTGAAATTTGGGGTAGAGGTAAAATATAAAAACCCAAAAAAGGGTACAACTGAATTTTTTTTCTAATTTAGCGTATAAACGAAAAAAATTAAAAGTCGGTGGTTTTTAAGTAATTAGACCTTTTACAATTTGTAATTTTTTTAGTATAAACTCTAGTATAAGGTATATATATATATATATATATATATATTAGCTAAATCAAAATAGTAATTGAAATCATAATCACCAAACTAAGCAACATGTTTATAATGAAGATCTTTATTCAATACCTAGCTGCATTTAGTTTTTATCAAAAATTCACATTTTTGACATAACTAATGAAAGAAAATAATATTAAACAATAAATGGAGTAGACTCATGAGCATCTATCAAAGGTATAACCTCCCTGGAAGAATCAACAATTCTCTCATTCTCATCACCAGAGTCATCATCTTCTTTGATCCATAAAACCGCATGAACCAAAACGACAGGAATCGAACCGGTTAAGGTAAATAGAAGATGTAAACCAGCTTTTGTAGCAATAAGTTGAATCATGGTAGCAATAACTATCACAGGCAACACTATTTTTTTATCAAACACCTTCTGAATGATATTACAACTCGGCACAGCACTCAGTAATAGCAAATAGAGTGATGCAACATATGTCATGATCACTAATAAAATCAACGAAACTTTTCGTTCCGGGATAAGCGTAATTAAGAGTATGATCCAGACGAAATGAGTGTAATATAGCGCGAAATGGTTCAAGTTTCGTATGATTCTTACGGCAGCTGCTTCTGGACTTGAAGGTATGTTGAATGGACATACTAACTTGAATTCGGCGCGGTTGAAATCACTTCGGTTCATCCCGGATGATTCGTTCGACTCGGCTGGATGATTCGTGGATAGAGATTTTAACCTTTGAAATACTCCATGGCTAGCCATGTTTTGACTAGTGATAACAAATTGCAAAAGTTAATATGTTGTTTTTGGATAGTTGCTTTGTTTATGAGATGCTAGAGGTTTATTTTGCGCCTAGAAATTATAAAATCACTAGCTTTTATGTATAATGTTTCTAGGCATGAGAATATGTGTTTATAATGAATGTATGAAAAATTATTTGCCTGCACTATGCAATTTTAATAGCTCATTAAAAAAATGTTAAATTACTATTAAAAGAAATTAAATATTAGGATTATACTTCCAACACTTCATGTAATCTAAAATAAATTACTAAATTGATCAAATATTTTTATCATTAATTTAGTCATTAAATTTTGGGCAAATGACTAAAAAATGCTAAATCTTAAAAAAAATTCACTAACGTTCAACCCTTTCACTTTTATTCGTATCGTCCTGAAATGCATACTTTTATTTTAACAATGTCCAACTATGTAATTTTGCTGATGTGGCGCCTACCTAGCGTTGATGTCACATCATTAGCGCCACATAAGTAAAATCACGTAATTGGATATAATTGAAACGAAATCATATGCATTTCAGGATAAATTGGATAAAATTGAAAGATCTAAACTTTTGTAGAATTTTCATAAAATATTCGTTTTTTTAGTCATTTAGCTTTAGTTTTTAATTAAACTTGTTGGAATTAGAGATGCACCCGTATAGTTAGAGGTCATATAATGAATGATTAATAATTTTAATAAAACTAGTTTTTTTTTATGAATAATAAAACTAGTTTTATGTTAATGAATTATTCAAATTTATAAGGGCGATAATATTCAAGGTAGTCAACAACAGTAAAAACGAGTCCATGGACGACTTTTGCATATACATTTGCGTGTTGAATATTTCCACTAAATGAACTTGCTAGGAAACAAACAATATGTCCCATCAAGTTGTAGAAAAATAATAGAAACTTCAATGAAAATGATTGGCCAGATGACTAACATAAATTAAATATTTTTATTGGAACAAAGAATTATTTCACTCATGACACGAAATATCAAAAAACATTTCAAATTTATAAAATTATATTAGTATTTTTATCCTAAATTTGATAAAGCTGGATCGATTTCACCCCCCTTGAATAAAAAAAAAATCTTAATTTTATCTAATTAACTATATTATTATAATTAATTCTAATAATTATAAAACTCTAGTTAACATTTTAATTAAAACCTAATTGACTCTAATCTATCCTAATTAAACTTAATAAAATTTAATTCAATCTTATTAAAGTAATTAGGGCCGTCTTTTTCATCCACCACCTCCCGCCTTTTTCCTCCACCTGCTGCCGCCTGTAGACCAAGCAGACACCGACGATCAAACAAGATATATATAAAATAAAGAAACATATGCTACACAATTATTAGATGCACATTAAAACCAAATAAATGACATATTTTGTTTTTATATGAATATATAGATTAAATATTAACAACCACAATAAGTGGCTAAAAACAAAAAAAATATTATTTATGGATTTTATAAAATTTTCCTTACTTTTTTTGTCATACCTTATTTAATATAAGATACACTTGCAATTTACTTCTAATTTACTCTATTAGTGAATTTTAAATACGGATAATATAGAAAAATTGAATATAAAAATTAGTTACTTTTTGAAAGTGGACAAGAGTTTTAGGATAATTTTTTTTTTCAAAGCGGACAACTCTATTGGGACGGAGGGAGTATAAGATAGATTAAGCTAAAAAGCTTAAGACAAGAGAAACAAACCAATCAAAGAAAAAGCAACTCTAAATTTCTGAAAACATTATTTCCAAAATGTGAAAATCTGGGGTGAATTTTTTTATAAAAGGAGACCACCTTATAAATATTCGACAGTAAATGGTTTGAATATCGGCTTCTTCAGCTTTGAAAATGCGCCTATTCCAAGTTTTTCAAATATCACAAGTAGTAAATATCAAAATTGACAACCAAAGTTTTATGTATCTTCCTTTCGCCAAAGCTCACCATTGAATATGAACTCTAAAATATATTGAAGGCAGAATGACCGAAGAGAATAAATGAAGTAAATAATCACGCAGCTGTCAAGAGAAATCACAATGTAAAAAGACGTGATTTGTGTTTTCTACCTTAGAGCAAACAATACAATACAGCCCATAATGTGACGGTAGAAGAAGAAAGAACCCGTAGGAAGCCTATCACGTAACATTAGCCAGCTAAAATTTCTAATTCTAGGAGTAACCAAGGCGTGCCAAACAAAGTCGAAAGACCATGGAGGCAAGTTCCTATAGCTTACAAAGGCCTTGACAAAATAAGCAGAATCCGGGTTGCCCCAGCTGTAGCGATCTAACAAAAAACAACAAATAGCAACAACAACGAGGGCTCCTTGCAAACGGACCATGGAGGCAAGTTCCTATGTATATAAAAAATGTTAAATTAAAATGATAAAAAATTTCAACAGAGACAAATATATAGAAATAAATAACAAATATTTTCATATATTAATATAAATAAATTTGAATTTAAAAATTAAAAATTCTCAATCAATTGTTATTAATTTAAATTTATAAACATTAGCATATACTAGGAAAAATAGCGTGATATGACAACAATGATAATTTCTTATGAAAAAAGCATATGGCAGTTTTGACAATGTCATGACACTAACAGAGTACATTGAATTATTGAAAAATTATGCATGTAACCTATAAACGTATTATTGCAAAATGGTATTAAAAAAGTTCACACATAAGGGATTATTTTTGTAAACAAAATGAAAAAATGATGTATAAATTGTAAATTCCTCTAAAAAAATCCTGAAAATAATAGGTATATTAATAACAAATCTAGAATAACATAATAATGGATCATAATCTTCGTCTAAAGGTTGACGAACTCTGTTGCAACTAAAGTCACCAACCTTAACACCTAATTTCTACTTCAGTTCAACCACTAATCATTTTTTTTATTATATAACATGTTAACACAAGATAAATTCTATATAAATGGACACAGCCAAATGCCACATTTACTTGCTCTAATCAAACCTTGGCCATGAAAAACACCAAAGTTTGTCCAGCCATTGTCTACAATTGGCCAGACATGATCAGCCCGAACCGACATTTTCAATTTTCTGATGAATATATGCAGGAGAATAATGCAAGTAATTATCGAAATAATCCGGATTATTGGCATGCAAGACGGGCTTTTCTAAGAAGTTACCGTTTTAATGAAGAAAATAGATTTACGGATAAAATGAAGAGGGCTGTAAAGAAGATGAATGAAACAGTTGTAAGTGTTGTTATGGAAATACGCAAGGAAATATCGACGAAAGGGTTTGGGATTAGGGTTTTTAAAATTACATTTGATTTGCCAACCTTTGTTGTGCCTGTAAGGATAACGTGTTTTACTCCATGGATTACTAAAAGAGAGCTGGAAATTATTGTCTAGACTCGTTTTTAATGGACCTTTCTAGCATCATTGTCGCTATACTATGAAATATTTATTTGTTAGTGAGTGTACATACAGTGGTGGATCTTGACTATAATTTTTATAAAATTTGGGGGGGGGGCCATGACCCCTCCATGTCTCTATAAAGATCCGCCATTGTGTATATAGGTTTGTCAGTGAGTTTATATAGGTTAGCTTAAAGACTCCTCAAACAGCATAGTCATTGAGTGAAATAATATGATGTATATAATTATTCTGCAAACACAATTAAGGAAGGTTAAAGAAGAAATTCAAATTTTTAGTATATGATTTATATTTACTTTCTTAAAAAATAAAAAATTGTTTATTTGTTAGTTATACTAAGTTCTTTAATATTTATTTTGAAAAGATATAAAGAATAGTTCAAGGTTCATTCTTTCGGGGAAAAGGTACAAAAATGACCCTGATGTTTTGCCCGTGTCTCATCTATGCCACTAATGTATTTTTCATCTCAAAAATAACCTTAACGTTTTCAGAAGAGAGCATTTAAACCCTTCCGTAAACATGAGTTCATAACAGCGTTAACTTAATATGATGTGGCATCCAAACAAATAAAAAGTTTAATTTTTAATACATATAAATGCCAAATGGCCAATAATAAACAATTAAAGATAAAAATTAAATCCACATCATCTTCTTCTTCTTCATTTATCTCCTCCTTTTACACCTGATTCTTTTTTCCAGCTACTTCCCCCATTGCTACTCTTTTACAGTTCTTTTCTTCTCGTTTCACCATCTCCACTTCCGATCTCTGATGGCCAGTATCGTAATTAGCGGCCACCACCCGCACTGCTCCTAGTTCAGCCGGTGGCACAATTAATTCATTTGCTTAACACAATTAATTTTCTTTTCAATTACGGCAAGAAATCCATGAATTTTAACCAAGTAGCAGTAATCAAGTCACCGACGGTATATTCCGGCGACATTAAAACTTGTACAGCATCAATACTTCCTTGAACCGTTACGTTTAGTAACCATTTAATGTGTTAACTTCGGTCTCGCTTCCGTGAAAGAGGCTCCGACAGACATACTCCGTCCTC
This sequence comes from Mercurialis annua, assembly GCF_937616625.2. Classification (NCBI taxonomy): domain Eukaryota; kingdom Viridiplantae; phylum Streptophyta; class Magnoliopsida; order Malpighiales; family Euphorbiaceae; genus Mercurialis; species Mercurialis annua. Next base: position 45,429,382 of record NC_065570.1, on the reverse strand, counting down.
CAAGCAAGTTCAGTACTGTGTTCGGCCGGCGAAGCTGAGATTTCGGTACTTCCATAGGTAGTTTTCTGTGAAACGGCGATGCTTTCTCTTTTAACTTGTTTTTACGATTCTTATCTGGCTCATGTCCTCGTCGGATATTACCTTCGTTGTTGTAGGCATTGCATAACAAAAGAGAATAAATTACTTTTAAGTTTATAGTAGTAGTATTTAGTATTTACAAGTATATATGTGTTTTTAATCTGCTTTCCATTAAGTAGCTCAACTTTATACTAGAAAATTATTTAAAATTTATCGTTGATAGCTTGGTTTTTTATGATTAGCTAATTCAATTTATAAGTTGATATCGTAATTAAGAAAAGCTGATATGGTTATTATGATTTTTATTTTGATATTTTTTTATAATATATAAATCTTTTTTGCAATAAAATACACCCTTCATCCTAGTAGAGGGTTAAAAGAAATTGCAATTATTAAAACTGTATAAAATTACAAGTATAAAATATCGTATATAAGTAATATAATAATGACTAGAGTTTCATTGTATTTAGTACCAAAAAAATTAAGTAATTTATGATTTAAACAAACAATATTTGGACTTGGATTTTCAACTAATGAAAAACAGAACATAAATCATAAACAAACAATGATTATAAATAATCCAAAATATTATTTTTATATGAGTTTATATTCAATTAATACCTAATTTCTATCAATCAGTTTTAATAATTTCATATAATGGAGGATAAATCGAAAACACTGACCCTCCATATAGTAGATGTGGCTAGCTTATTAATTATAACCCAATATCCCGAATCGTTTTTATTATCACGGCTTATAGAATAATGGAAGATACTGGTAATTTATAATTACCACATTATTGAACCTATTATCCACATAAACCATATAACGCAAATATCTGGGTTTTAATTTCTATTTTGTAATCATGTCATTATTAATTCTTCTAGTCGATTTGTTTTAGGGACCTTTACTCACAAATTAATTTAATATCAAGTAATTATTGATCAGTTAATTACAAGCATTAAACTCAATATAATAAAAATTGCATGAACAGAAAAAAAAAATAGACAAATTACATTTAAAATTGAAACATCTACTCATATTTCTTACAAAATACTAGATCAACTAATTTATCTAGACATGGTAAAGTTAAACAAGAAAACAATAATGAATTGCATTATTAAAAACAAAATAAAAAAATCAAATTTAATTTGTTTTAAAAATAATCTGCTTCAATAAAATCTTAAAATCTAAATTATTCTTAGATAATCTTATAAGCTAAGATAAATAAGAATTAAACTTAAAATTAAAATTTAACTAAATTAATCAATAAAAAATAGATTATATTTACATAATGAATGAATACGCTTGAGTTGAGGTCTATTTATAAAGATCTTAAAGCTTGAATTTTTGCTTTAGTCGTTCTCCTTTTTTAATTTGGATTAAGTATTTAACGTTGTAGAGAAACGCTCCTAATCCGATTTGAACTTTGATATTTGATGTTCACAATCTTCTAGATACAGAAGATTCTGCCTTTTATGCTATTAAAAAATTGGATCGTACTAGGATTGATTCCCGATGAATCGTGCATGTTCCGTATAAAATTTCTGTCACGATCCAAATTATTGAGCCGAGACCGGCGCTAAGAAATGGGAGTGTTAGCTCCGAAACCCGTAGCAAGTCTAAGACAATTAAATTTTTTTGCAACTAAACAATTACATAAGGACTAAACAGTCTGAAGGAAATATACAAACATATATACATATATATATCGGTCGATCTAAAATATGGGCATATAACTTCCGTACCACGTACGTACTAGCCCAACGATATTATATACATAACAGTGTATCTAGGTCACATCACGGGCAACTAGCACCGTGTAACAAAACTACCACTGACATAGCCTACAAAAAAATATACACAAATAACAGCAAGCATATACGATAAACACACTACATTGCTGTCAAGGCCACGAATTTGTCAACTGAAGACTACCATTACTGAAACTCTACGGAAGTCAGGAACTATGCATGCGACTGTTGACTTCCGGAACAAAAAAAAGGTGGACTCTAGCCAATTCCAAAATCTAAGCAGCTGAAATTGTTAAAACACAACGGGTCAAACTATGCTGAGTGAGATTACATATTACTAACGGTATTATATAAATAACATCGCATTTAAACAATCATTTATATAAATATACATTATAAGCCAAGCTTCTGATCTGATCGACACCCTAATCTTAGAACAATCCTAAACTAGGTATTTCCTAGTATTCACGAGCGATAGTAATTTCTTCAATTCCTGTTGGTAAAGCTGTTGGGTTTTCTAGGTTCATAACGCAGCGGAATTTCATAAATTTATCTAAAAATCCAAACCAAGATCCATGTAATTCGAATTAACAGAATAAGTACTTACTTGTATGTCGAATTCAACATCAATGTAGGAAGGAAGGAGGTGGTTCACTTTGGTGATACCTGGCCTCGGATCAGAAACGCCTCCAAAAGAACGCGTCCTCTACGAGTATCCACACGAACAGACCTTAGCCAAAACTAGTGCTTGTGTGCTAGCACTATTGCTTCTCAAGCAATTTCGAATTTTAGTGATTTAGTGAATAATGAATTTCGTGATTCTCCAACCAATTGCTTAATGTGTATTTATAGTGATACAACAACACTAGGGTTTGAGACAAATTCGAATTTCAATCTCATTGCAATTCTACAAGTTTATGTTTATCAAAAACTCCTTTTTGATAATCATCCATATATATTAATTACTATATTTATTATCTTCCAAAAATAATAAATTAAGGAAAACACTTATCCTCAAATTTCGAATTAATATATATATTTATTAATATATATATATATATATATATATATATATATATATATATATATATATATATATATATATTAATATATATATATATATTACAAATTATACATACATATATATATAATTAATCACTTAATCACATTAGGCTTGTACAACCCATAACTGTTTTGGGCCTGTTCTTAGTGTGCGACCCTATAGGTTCATATAACATTGGCAGTAGGCTCGAAATCCCTATTTCAGCCCACAAATCATAAGTGGCCTCTAGCAAGACATTATGACTACCCAAGTTATACAAATATCGACAATCCGATTTAACCATTTACAATAATAGTTTAATCCCTTTGTCTCTCGATATCCAGATTAATATAAGGCATAGTCCTGTCATCCTTATAATATTCAATCATTAGTTTCTTGACTCTAAGTAGACTGAAAATGATAACTCTTTATCAATCCATTTAGCATAACCATGCATTTCCTTCAGTCTATCTTCTTCAAGGGGTCCATAGATATCTTACTCAAATAAATGAGGGACAAATTCCTTCTCAGTCACTCACATTTCTCACATAGTTACTTTCATATCCAATGACAATCTATTCCATTATCCTGTTAAAGATAATGTAAGACTGTATCAAAATATGAAATAGCTATGTAGAAATCCATGATGATTTCAAGGTCAAAGGATTATACTAATAGAACTGTAATGAGAATTACTTATGACAGTGATCTATGTAGTATTCTCACAGTGGGTCATCCAGTGCCTTTTTTTCTCAAATAGCACCTATGATTTGACTTAATATCTCATATACATGATTAGTAAAACATAATCATCAGTCAACATCATACTAGTCTCAATGTTCTATTAAGACTAGGGATAGATGGTATATAATTCTTTTATTAAACCTAAGGGTTCTACTATCAAGTCACATACTTGATGATCTTAGAAAGAATTAACCATTCAAGTATTTTAATCATTAATATAAAATGATAAAAACTGCAAATCAATAAATAACAAAATGATAAAGTCAAAACATGGTCAAACATGATTGACCTAGTGCATATCACTAACAATCTCCCACTTGCACTAGGCTCAATCTACATTAAATCTAATTTCCATGGACCTAGTATGACTCTCATGCTTAGACTGTGGAAGAGCCTTAGTTAGCGGATCACCAACATTATTATTTGTCGAAACTCTGCATATCTTCACGTCTCCTCTCTCAATGATTTCTCGAATGAGATGATAACGTTTAAGTATATGTTTGGATCGCTGATGTGATCTGGGCTCCTTTGCTTGTGCTATGGCCCCATTGTTATCACATAACAAGTTCACTGGATCGGATATACTAGGAACAACTCCTAATCCAGCTATAAACGTTTTGATCCAAACAGCCTCCTTAGCTGCGTCTGAAGCAGCTATATACTCAGCTTCTGTTGTAGAATCAGCAACGGTGTCCTGCTTTGAGCTCTTCCAGCTGAACGCACCTCCATTCAAACAAAACACATATCCTGACTGTGATTTATAATCATCAATGTCAGTTTGGAAGCTAGCGTTTGTGTAACCCTTTACAATCAGCTCATCTTCCTGACCACCATATAGCAAGAATGCATCCTTGGTTCTTCTCAAGTACTTAAGGATGTTCTTAACTGCTGCCCAGTGACTTTCACTTGGATTTGACTGGTATCTGCTCGTTGTACTCAAAGCATACGAGACATCAGGTCGAGTGCACAACATTGCATACATGATAGATCCAATAGCAGAAGCATATGGAATCTTACTCATGCAGTCTCGCTCATCCTGTGTCTTGCTGAGACTGATGCCATGTGACATTGGCAAGAATCCTCTCTTGGAGTCTTGCATACTAAACCTGTTTAATACCTTATCAACATAAGTGCTTTGACTTAGGCCAATGAGTCTTCTAGATCTATCTCTATAGATCTTGATGCCTAATATATAAGCAGCATCGCCCAAGTCTTTCATTAAAAAACACTTCCCTAACCATGATTTTACATTTTGCAGTATGGGAATGTCGTTTCCAATGAGTAGTATGTCATCAACATAAAGCACTAAGAAAACAATCGCGCTCCCACTAACCTTCTTGTATACACAAGGTTCATCTTCATTCTTGATGAATCCAAACTCTTTGATTGCTTCATCAAAATGAAGATTCCAACTCCGAGAAGCTTGCTTTAATCCATAAATAGATTTTTGAAGCTTGCAAACCTTTCCAGAATTCTCTGGACTGGCAAAACCCTCAGGTTGTGTCATGTACACATCCTCAAGTAAGTTTCCATTAAGAAACGCTGTTTTGACATCCATTTGCCATATCTCATAGTCATAATATGCAGCTATGGCAAGAAGAATTCGAATGGATTTGAGCATAGCAACTGGTGAAAAGGTTTCATCATAGTCTATACCATGTATTTGTCTGAAACCTTTTGCAACTAGTCTTGCTTAATAGGTATGAACATTGCCATCCATGTCAGTCTTCATTTTGAAGACCCATTTGCACCCAATGGTTTTTACACCATCCGTTGGGTCAATCAAAGTCCAAACTTGATTATCATACATGGGTTGCATTTCAGATCTCATGGCTTCGAGCCATTTTTCAGAGTCAGGACTATTTATGGCCTCTTGATAGGATGTGGGTTCTTCTTGATCCACAATCATCACATCATTGTTCTCATTAATGAGAAATCAATATCTCATAGGATTATGACGTGTCTTATCAGACCTCCTTTGGCCTTGTGGTACTTGTACTGGTTCAGCAATTGCTTGTTGATTCTTTTGAGGTTCCATTCTAGGTACAATGCTACTTTGTGGTTCTTGAATTTCTTCAAGTTGTACTGTACTCCCACTGGTTCCTTTGGAAATAAATTCTCTTTCCAAAAAGATACCATTTCGAGCAACAAACACTTTGTTCTCATAAGCATTGTAGAAGTAATATCCTTTAGTTTCTTTAGGATATCCTACAAAAAGGCATTTGTCGGATTTGGGTGCTAATTTATCTGAAATTAGTCGCTTCACATAAGCTTGACATCCCCAAATCTTAAGAAAAGACAAACTAGGAGTTTTTCCAGTCCATATCTCATATGGTGTCTTTTCAACTGCCTTTGATGGAACTCTATTCAAAATGAATGCAACGGTTTCTAAAGCATAACCTCAAAATGAGATTGGAAGATCAGTTTGACTCATCATTGACTGAACCATACCCAATAGAGTTCGATTTCTCCGTTTAGACACACCATTCCATTGTGGTGTTCCAGGTGGAGTCAATTGAGAAACGATCCCACAATCTCTTAGATGATCTACAAATTCTTGGCTTAAATATTCACCACCTCGATAAGATCTTAGTGTTTTAATATTTTTACCAAGTTGATTTTGTACTTCATTCTTAAATATTTTGAACTTTTCAAAAGATTCAGATTTATGTTTCATCAGATAAACATAACCATATCTACTGAGATCATCAGTAAAAGTAATGAAGTACTGAAATCCACCTCTAGCATTTGTACTTAATGGACCACATACATCTGTATGTATAAGGCCCAATAAGTTTTTAGCTCTTTCACCTTGTCCAATAAAAGGTGTTTTTGTCATTTTGCCCATTAGACAAGATTCACATGTTTCAAATGATTCATAATCAAATGAATTCAAAAGTCCATCTCTTTGAAGTTTTGATATGGGTTTTTCATTTATATGGCCTAAACGACAATGCCAGAGATAAGTAGAGTTTAAATCATTTGACTTAAACTTCTTAGCATTGATGTTATAGATTGATTTTTCATTAGTGTCTTCAACATTTAAAATATAAAGACCACTACTGCGTGGAGCATATCCATAAAGAATGTTATTATGCGAAATACTGCATTTATTATTCCTAATAATAAATTCAAAACCATCCTTGTCCAAACAAGAAACAGAAATAATATTCCTACACATGGTAGGTACATAATAACAATTGTTCAAAGATAAAATAAGTCCACTAGGCAAAGATAACTCATTAGTCCCTACAGCTAAAGCAGCAACTCTTGCTCCATTGCCAACTCGTAGGTCCACTTCGCCTTTTGTCAAACTTCTACTCCTTTTGAGACCCTGCACATTAGTACAAATGTGAGATCCAGATCCAGTATCTAATACCCATGAATCAGAAGTAGAAAGATTAATTTCTATAACATGAATACCTGAAGTGATAGTCTCACTACCCTTGTTCTTCTTCAGATCATCCAGATATTTCTTGTAGTTCCTTTTCCAATGTCCAGGTTCCTTGCAGAAAAAGCAAGTTCCTTCCTTTGACGGTTTTACTTTGGGTTCATCCTTGGTCTTGGGCTTGGACTTGGATTTAGACTTCTTGAAAGCCTTTCCCTTGCCCTTACCAGACCTTTTCATACCCTTTCCCTTGTTGACCATAACAACATCCTTAATCTCATTCTTGATGTTCTTTTCAGCAGTTTGAAGCATCACATGCAACTCTGTGGTGGTCTTCTCCATATTATGCATATTGAAGTTCATGATGAAACCATCATAAGCCTCAGGCAAAGATTGGAGAACAATGTATGTAGCCAACTCTTGGGCAATTGGGAGACCGAGCCTGTCCAAATGTTCAAGATGACCCTTCATCTTCAAAACATGAGGACTAACTGAGCCGCTAGTAGTCAACTTGCAAGAAAGCAAATCCTTGATGGTATTGAACCTTTCAATTCTTGCTCTCTCTTGGAACATTTCCATGAGATCAGTAATCATGGTGTTCGCATCCAATTCCATCATTTGCTTTTGGAGTTCATTCTCCATGCATCCAAGCATAATGCAAGTGACATCAGTAGAGTCATTGAGATGCTTCGTATAAGCATCCCTTTGAGCTCTAGTAGCAGCACGAGCTGGTTCCTCAGGGAGGGGTTGATCAAGGATATATTCCTTTCTTTCTTGCCTAAGAACAATTCTTAGATTTCTGTACCAGTCCAGAAAGTTAGTGCCATTGAGCTTATCCTTCTCAAGGATTGATCGCACTGATAAAGTATGTGTAGTGTTTGTAGCCATCTCTACAACAATAAATATACAAATAGCATTTAATAAAAGGCACAATAAAATTCCCACAACATATATCCATAATTCATATAAAAACCCTTAATGGTATTTTAACAATTGAAAAATAATAATGGGACAAGATCCATATTTCACCCTACTTCAAGTAAGTTTTGACTTATCACTTTAAGTGTGGTTTATTTAGGTAGGTAACACTTTACCAATTACATCTCATGCAATTCTTGAACATAGAATATTAACATCACATGTAATCTTGATATTCTATCTTATACCCTAGGTTCAAAACTATTTTGATAACCTAGTTAAGTCTAACCAAATCAAACATATGGATATCACTTTTATCCAACTTATCTTACTTAGATGACTTTATACATCATGCTTTGGCATAGCCTATACATAGCAATCTAAGTCTTGATAAGTGTTATTACAATGGGGGGTATATTAAAAACTTAATATTAAATAAGGGTTTGTTATTTATCCTATTTAGTTATCCTATCTTATCACATATAAAATAATCATGCAAAGCATATAGCCAATAAGATAAACATTAAAAACATAGTATTTCACTATTTTAAATCACATTTAACATCAATCACATAAATATGTTCTTCATGAAAATTTAAATCACATTTAATAATTATCATTTAAAGTATTGAAATAAAATACATGACAAAAACACGCCGGCTTAAAAGGATAACGGTCCTTAATTGGGTGTATCAGCGGGGTCCAAGGGGCGCGGCCCCTTGGCAGGGTCTGGGGGCAGCGCCCCTAGCGGGGTCCAAGGGGCAGCGCCCCTCACATGTTACACTTAACAGAATTAAAATTTCTTTATCCGAAATCAATAATCTTAATTGATTACGGTCTATTTTAATATGTTTGAAACATATTTAAATAACCCCAAATCCCTAATTACTGCATCTTAAAAACTGATCAGAAACAATTTATTTAACACTTAAATAACAACAGTTTCTTTAATTCAGCTCATAGCGAAATTAAGCACAGTTTTATAAATTATGTTCACAGCATAATCAAATACAGTTTTACTAATAGAATTAAAAACAGTTTCACAAACAGTTTACTAATCCTATTCAAAACAGAATTACTAATAGAATTAAAACCAGTTTCACAAACAGTTTACTAATCCTATTCAAAAACAGGTTTCCTAATAGAATTAAAACAGTTTCATAAACAGTTTACTAATCCTATTCAAAAACAGTTTTATTAATCTGTTTCCCCTTTTCTTATCAATTCGTATGAAAATTAATACTACGAAATCTTTAATCAAATTAAAACGTAATATTAATTTAGAACAGTATATTCGAAGTTTTTTTAATCACATTAAACGATTAATCAAATTAATTCTTCATCTGTTTTTCATACAATTTAATCACATAAACGTTTTATGTATAATTACAATGAATTATAATTCCTTCAAAAACAGTTTCGAAAAACAACCCCTTTTCCAAAACAGAACATACAATAAGCATATATCACATATATACTCAGAATCTAATTAATCAAATTACAAGCAGCTCTGATACCACTATAGGGTTTTCTAGGTTCATAACGCAGCGGAATTTCAAAAATTTATCTAAAAACCCAAACCAAGATCCATGTAATTCGAATTAACAGAATAAGTACTTACTTGTATGTCGAATACAAAAGCAATGTAGGAAGGAAGGAGGTGGTTCATTTTGGTGATACCTGGCCTCGGATCAGAAACGCCTCCAAAAGAACGCGTCCTCTATGAGTATCCACACGAACAGACCTTAGCACTATTGCTTCACAAGCAATTTCGAATTTTAGTGATTTAGTGAATAATGAATTTCGTGATTCTCAAACCAATTGCTTAATGTGTATTTATAATGATACAACAACACTAGAGTTTGAGACAAATTCGAATTTCAATCTCATTGCAATTTTACAAATTTATGTTTATCAAAAACTCCTTTTTGATAATCATCCATATATATTAATTACTATATTTATTATCTTCCAAAAATAATAAATTAAGGAAAACACTTATCCTCAAATTTCGAATTAATATATATATTTATTAATATATATATATCTATATATATATATATATATATTACGAATTATATATACATATATATAATTAATCACTTAATCACATTGGGCTTGTACAACCCATAACTGTTTTGGGCCTGTTCTTAGTGTGCGACCCTGTAGGTTCATATAACGTTGGCAGTAGGCTCGAAATTCCTATTTCAGTCCACAAGTCATAAGTGGCCTCTAGCAAGACATTATGACTACCCAAGTTATACGAATATCGACAATCCGATTTAACCATTTACAATAATATTTTAATCCCTTTGTCTCTCGATATCCAGATTGAATATAAGGCATAGTCCAGTCATCCTTATAATATTCAATCATTAGTTTCTTGACTCTAAGTAGACTGAAAATGATAACTCTTTATCAATTCATTTAGCATGGCCATGCATTTCCTTCAGTCTATCTTCTTCAAGGGGCCCATAGATATCTTACTCAAATAAATGAGGGACAAATTCCTTCTCAGTCACTCACATTTCTCACATAGTTACTTTCATATCCTATGACAATCTATTCCATTATCCTGTTAAAGATAATATAAGACTGTATCAAAATATGAAATAGCTATGTAGAAATCCATGATGATTTCAAGGTCAACGGATTATACTAATAGAACTGTAATGAGAATTACTTATGACAGTGATCTATGTAGTATTCTCACAGTGGGTCATCCAGTGCCTTTTTTTCTCAAATAGCACCTATGATTTGACTTAATATCTCATATACATGATTAGTAAAATATAATCATCAGTCAACATCATACTAGTCTCAATGTTCTATTAAAACTAGGGATAGATGGTATATAATTCTTTTATTAAACCTAAGGGTTCTACTATCAAGTCACATACTTGATGACCTTAGAAAGAATTAACCATTCAAGTATTTTAATCATTAATATAAAATGATAAAAACTGCCAATCAATAAATAACAAAATGATAAAGTCAAAACATGGTCAAACATGATTGACCTAGTGCATATCACTAACAAAGGTGTCGGGATAGTTCAACCGAGTTTTAACCTTTACCAGGTGGTACAATTCGGGATAGTTCAACCGAGTTTTACCAGTACCACTACTCAATCCAAATAATCGATTGATATATGGGTGACGAGATAGTTCAACCGAGTTCAACCCACTAGACACAGGTTCCGGGATAGTTCGTCCGAGTTTCAACCTTGTGTTTAACACAAATAAGTAAGTCTAATTAGATTTGCTAAGACTTACCCGACACTAGTGATCACACAGCTTATTGACACCCAACAGGTAGCTTGCTCCCTCGGATCACACACCGAATTCTCATACTTAAAAACAATCAATTAAACGATATACTATACAATCAAATCATATAATATGCTATGCAATTGATGATACTATCTATAATATATCAAATAGCTTTTACGAAGAATACATGAAAGTAAAATGAAACTCGCATGGAACGTTATCCGATCAATTATGCTATCAATACGACAATAAGCCCTTGCTAATCCAAATTTGTTGATCTCGTAGCTTGCCGATAAGTTTGTTACATGCTTAAATCAAATACACATTTTGTACGTAAACGTGAACCTCGCATACTTAAAACCCTAAGTTACAAACTTTGATTATCCCAGTTCGATCCTAATATGGTTTGTAAACTTGTTAACCTTCAATCATAGTCTTATACTTGTTAAATACCATTCGTGGTATTTAACTAATAGATTAAGCTTTGCTTAAAGTATCTATTTTGAAAACCTAACTCAAAACGTCAAGTTCAACGATCGTTTTTCACGTTTTCGGAGTCTATGGAATGCTATCAGATAGTCTTATACTTGTTTAATACCATTCGTGGTAGTCAACTAATCGATTAAGCTTTGCTTAAAGTATACATTTCGAAAACCTAACTCAAAACGCCAAGTTCAACGATCATTTATCATGTTTTCGGAGTCCACGAAATGCTATCGGGCTAGGGTACGTCGTGTTGGACCTCGGCACCGCATATGGGAGTCATCTGTGGCTGGGCACATTGTGCCCAGCTTCTCTCACGCCGCGAGACAATGTCTCACGTAGTGAGGCAACGAGTTCAGCCCCCTACTCTTCGTTTGTTCTGCTTTTAACCCTCCTAGCTCATTCCGACATGCTTCTAGCTAAACAACACGCAAACCCATCTTTAAAACCATCAAATATAACGATAACAACATGATTCCGACGTGTTCGATTCGTACACACACAACACAACTCAAACATCCCTGTTATCATCAAAACCTTAAGCCAAGAACACATCCCTACCTTGTTTTGATGCTTGGGGAATATAGAGGATTTAATTCCGGAGAGATCAATATAAAGAACTCGTGATTCCGTCAAGAATTGATCAAACCCTAGCCATCGTCACTTTTCTTCTTCGTTTCCTTCTCTAATGTTTTCTTTGTTCTTGAATTCATATTCATATGAATTTGTTTATATACCTTGGCTAATATACTTCTTTGATCCCTCACTTCTTTAATCAATACAACTCTTTATTTTCACTTTCCATTTAATCAAACGGTCAATTGCTCACTTTAACTTGAATACGTACATATTATATATACCCAAATAAATAATACTAATTCATAATTTATTTTTTCCATCGATATATTTTATTTACAATCCCCGAGAATTAATTTATTATTTACCAATTTGGGACTTAAACTTTATTTTAATAATTTTTCTCACCGTTTCTTTTAGTCTCAATTTCATTCTTTAAATTAAGTTCTAATACCAAACTTTTTGTTTTAGAATCCTCAAAACCAGCCTACTCGGGTCATGTCTTTACTATAAAACTTTGATAATCTTCATCCCACTACCTCGGGTTATCAAAAAGGGACAAATAGCCTACTTTGTCCACGTCAAACGTACGGGGGATTACATTCTTCCCCACTTATAAAAATTCGTCCTCGAATTTCATATAACTTCTTATCCTTTTATAATTTTCTCCTTATTCACTTTATGACACTAGTTGGCATATATTATCGTTGTTCTACTTCTTATGCTTTGTATCAGAATGACTTGGAATCGATGTTTGGCGAATCTCCCTTTGAAGTTCGTTTCTTGTCACTAATATTCAATCGTTTGCTTAAAGAGTTGAGTTAATCATATCATTTTATGCGAAACTTTTCAGAACCTCCGTGGTATATGATACCAGCTTTGACCTAGTGATTTGATACCAATTTAAAATTTTGACACAACAATTATTACTGGTTCTTCGATCTATCCTCTTTATAGCACTTTAATTCTGATACAATCTCTAAAATTCTTCGCATCGTAGTTAGGAACATGTAATCTCTGCCATCGACTGGGTTTTTATTTCATCGTTTCCACACAACTTGAATTACACTCCAAAAATTGGAAGTTTATCATCATCGTCAAATGATTGAGGCTTCGCCTCTGTCATTCTTGACTGGGCTTACTCAATCCGTCGTTCAATTTTTAACAATCCTTTCAATCTGAGCAACTATACTTGATTATCCATTGCTGGTGTATTATTATCGTAATGTTCACGTTTTAGATGAAATGCTAACTGCATTCTCTTATGTTAATAGTTGATCACCTTTGTCTTTGATGATCTAAAGTCGTACTTCTGCATCAATAGTCTTTTCTTGTGAATTCCTTTCTTCATGTACAACTTTCTTTTGATCTTTATTCTTGTCGATTTTGATAGTATCTTAATCATCATTGCTTGTTCACTTATCTCTTAGGTTACATCTAAGTAATTTGCTTATAGAGCAATTGAATTTCTATAGAATGGTGTACTCGTCCTCCTTTATCTTTTGACTATAATGGTTGTATATGTTGCATATCCATCATGTCTAGGGTCCACGTTCTCATCTTCTTATCTCGTCTGCTTCATTATTTTGATTATGCGTAAACTTGGTGCTTCGACTATTGCCCATCTTTCGTGATGTTTCATAGCTGTTTCTTATACGTCTTTCCACTACGATCGGATCTCTTTTAATGCATTCTGGTTATCCAGTATGCCATTGGCCAACTCCTCACATCTCCTTATTTCTTGGCATTGATATTTTTCAATGTCTATTTGTCATTTCACCACAATCCTTTATGAGTCGTATTTGTAACATATCATGTTTGATATTACCTTAAAATGTCCTTTAAATGCCTTTAGCTATTAATCAAAATCTTAATTTGATTAATTTAGAACAATTTATTTGAATAACTTAATATTTTAAGTTATTTTGAACTTATCCAAAATTGCTCTTTTGGTCAACTTTGATCCTTAAAATCGCTTTTGTTGAATAGCTCGTTTGTCAAACAAAGTTTGCAGTCTTATAGTTCTCAATACTATCTTCAACTTCCGTTGGAACATCGAGTTCAAGATAATCTTCGACGATGCCGAAAACTTGTGCTGAAATTGCTTTCTTGAGGTAATTTTGGAGTTGAAACTTACACGTTTTATAACCGATGTTCAAGTCGATAAACCACACGTCTAGAATGTCTTAAGCTGAATTAAATTCAGCATTCTTATGATTTTTTATCTCGTCTACAATTCTTGCTATGATTTACTTCAATTTAGACATTTCCTTAGCGTTCGAGATCGTCCTTCAAGTTGGCTACATCTATCCTTTTATTAACTCGTGGTTCCGCTTATTTTTAAGCTATAGTTTCAATCGTTCTGGCTTCTCTACATTTTTGTTAGATTATCCAAATTTAACATACCCAACTCCGCCTATCCAAATCAATTATTTCCGATTAAAATAATCGAGTCTTATGGTTCAACTTAAATCAAAATATAGCCTCATGGCTATTTGGAAATTTCGCCCTAGAGCTGCGTATCTTACTTTATCTTATTCTTTAGACCTTTGACATGTGTATTTAACATCCCTTTATGTTTTCTCGAAGCATAATTCTTGACAATCGAATTATCGTGTTTGTCTAAATCAAATCACGCATAACTATTATCTTATATTCAATTGACATTGTTAATCTTGGTGTTTCTTATATTTCTCCCACATGATCATATACTTACTTATCTTTTCCTCCTTCGCTTTCGCTGCGGTATTATGATTATCCAATCAACCACTTCATGATATCTAGAAATGAATCTCTTGAAGTCGAATGCATGTTAGGCATTATGTTGTGTGAGGCAATACTATCCGTCATTAATTGATTAATTTAGTCCGTTGCTAAATCAAAAATCAGTCGCCAAAAAGTCTCCAAAACTGTCTTCTAGCCTGACTTGTTAGTGACGGAAATGTCCGTCGTCAAATCTACGACACACACAAAAGTCTACCGCTATTCTGTTTAACGGCTGATTCTTGAGCGACATATAATTTCGTCGGTAATGGCTATTAGCGACAGATTATTGGCGATTAGCGACAGAAATTTCTGTCGTTGATCACCTTTTTTCCAGTAGTGTTAGTTCTCTGATGCATAAGTCAATATTGAGTTTAAGGGAGTATTAATTGTAAATTGGCCTGTGTTCAGACGTACGAGTCTTTTTATGAAATGTCTTATCTAGTCCAAATAGGAAAGGAATTCCTTCTCAGCATAAGAGTCCAAATAGGAAAAAGATTCTTATTTGGCTTGCAAACTTATTTAGGAATGAATCTACTAAATAAAATTATCTTTCTTGTTTAGGAATATAATTCCGGATAAGAAAATGTTTTCTTATTCTTTTAGAAGGTCTGAATCTTCTAAAATCTATTTATTCTAGTTGAGTTGTATTCAAATTTTATCTCTGAATACTCGAGTTCAGATATCATAGGATTCGGCCTTTTACTTGTTTGGACGGATCTTTATGGATTCTTCTTCATTTGGACGAGTCTTATAGGAATCGGCTTGTTTATTTTTGATTGTAAGTTTTAATTTGAAATCGATATCGATGGATATGACGTACATAATTTATTATATATATATATATATATATATATATATATATATATATATATGTGTGTGTGTGTGTGTGTGTGTGTGTCTTTTTTCTCATAAAGGGTGAGTTCATAGATCCCGCCCTATCACAATAGATTTTTATTGGCCATATAAGAGTTCAAACTTACTCTTGCATCCCGTAAAGATAAAAAAAATGTCATTTTATTTAGTTATTCTTACTAGGCCTAATTACTTAAAAACACCCCACGTCGAACTTTTTTTTTCGTTTATACCCTGATCTAGGAAAATTTTCAATTGTACCCTATTTCAGGTTTTTCGTTTTCACCTCTAACCCAACAAAGGGTACAATTGACAATTTAAATAATATAAGGATAAAAACGTTAATAACAACTAAACAGAAAAATTTTACCATATTTTTTCTTATTTGGACAAATAAAAATAAGTCCTTCAACTTTGAAAAAGTTTAAATAAGGCCACATAAATTGTTTTAAAAATTTATTAAAAAAATTAAATTATTAAAAAAAAAATTTCGATCTACCACCATACTTCTCCGATTTAAAAATCCGTCATTAAATTTAAATAAAAAAATTAATTTATTTTTTAATTTTTGGACTCTTCCACCCGAGTTCGCCGGAGCCGCCGCCGTCCCCCTTCGAGAAAAGGAGGAGCAGCAGCTCCTCCTTCAGGTTCCTCCATGGAAGGAGGAACACTATTCCGTTGTTCCTCCATGGAAGGCGGAACAGTGTTCCTCCTTCCATGGAGGAACACGCTGCTCCTCCTTTCGTGGAAGGAGGACGGCGGCTCCTCCTTCCGTGGAAGGTGGACGGCGGCGGACTGCGGTTTTATCGAAATTTTTTAATTTTTACTTATTGCTAGTTGATTCTTTTTAAAAGAGATGATGTTTTTGTAAAATTAATAACATTTATGTCTAATTAGAATATATGTTAAAAATGAAGGACTATTTTAACTTTTTTTAGATGAAAAAAGATCAATTTAGTGCTTCAGGGTAGAGGTGAAAACGAAAAACCCGAAATAGGGTACAATTGAGAATTTTTCTAGATCGGGGTATAAACGAAAAAAAAGTTTAACGTGTGGTGTTTTTAAGTAATTAGGCCTTCTTACTATATACTTTTCACTTTTAACGTTTTTTTTTATTTGAGCACAATATAAAAAAAAATGTCTCACCTTACATTTCGATCCTTTCATCATATAACCCAGTTTGCGTATTATGGGTTATTTCTGTAAAAATAACGTCGTTTTTTGTGTGAATGACCAAAAATGCCGTACAAAACACTAGACTGTATATGACACAAAATGAAAGATTATTATTTATAGTATCATGTTTTATAAATTATATTTAAATAAAAAGCATGAATGTATAATAAAAATAACTCTTTTTATTATCCATAAAGATAGAAAAATAACAATAGTTGATGTTAGTTATTTATAAAAGGTAGAATGTATAAAAAAGTCCTCGAATTTTCTCAAAAGTACATATCAGACCATTTACTTTATCTGGGCACAATTAAGCCTCTGTATTTTTAAAATTGAATAATTAAGCCCTTATTATTTTAAAAAAATCAAACAAATAAACCCTTTTAATTTACTTTTGGGACACTTACCCCCTCAACTTTTTGGTAAATATTTTAAATATTAAAATTATTTTTGAACTTTTTTCCTATATGATTATGAGAGACATGTATGCTATTAACGAGTGTTTCTAATGATGTTGGATGAAAGACGTTATTTGTTATATTTGAAAATAAAGAGGGCTTAATTATACCCAAAAAAGTAAAAGGGCTGATTTGTACTTTTGTGAAAACTACGAGAGCTTTTTTTACCTTTTACCTTGATAAAATTATTAGAATATTCTTATAGTCTTATTATATGTATTAAACAATGGCTTTAATCTCTTAAATCACTGGCCAATTCATGATGGCCATTTTAAAAATTTGAAAGGCATTTTAAGAACATTTTAACTCTTTTTTCAATTTTTATAAAAGTGTTGCTACGACTATTTTTATAAGACGGATGGAGTATGTTTAGCTTTTTATTATGAATATTATTGGTTTTCTGGTTTGAATGATTTTAAGATGGAATAAGAAGAAGAGTTAATTATATAATAAATCTTTTTATCTTATCCGTTTAATTTAATTAATACTTTTAGTTTATGAATTAAATATTGTGTTAAGGTTAAAAAAAATTAGTAATTTTTCTTTAAACTCAACAATTACATGGGTTTTGGCTTAATGATTCATCTCATGTGTACATTTCTTTTGACTTTATGGGCTCATTTGTGCCAAGTTGGAGTTTAAGGCACTCAAATTGTCTTTTGTTTTTTAGTTCTTTTTGTTAGTAATTAATCATTAATGAAAGTTGAAGTTGGGACCCCTAGTAGTTGCTGCAAACCAACCACAACCACACACAAAAATTTGGACCTACAAGCATTGGTGTCTCAACCATATTAGCTTGGTTTTGATTCTAAAAATCTAAACCCTTATCTTCACACACTCACCTTCGCAGATTTTCCACCAATCACTCCACCCTCTTTAATATCCACCACACAAATACACACTTACATTTATTATATTTCCCTTCTTTTTCTCTTCAACTTTCTTTTCTCTTCTTTTTCTCCATTTTTCTTCAACTTTTATTTCCACAATAGTATAGTTTTTTGTGATTCTTGAACAACTCTATAGTGAGTGTGCTTTTTGGTGAAAGTGTTAGTAAAGATCTAGTATGAAGATTCAGTGTGACGTGTGTGAGAAGGCACCAGCTACTGTGATATGCTGTGCAGATGAAGCAGCACTGTGTGGAGAATGTGATATAGAAGTGCATGCAGCTAATAAACTTGCTAGTAAACACCAGAGGCTTCTTCTTAATTGCTTGTCCAACAAATTGCCTCCTTGTGATATATGCCAAGTGAGCTTTTTCATCTCATCTTATCATTTTCAATTGCTTAAATCTAGTATTTTAGAGTGTGTTTAGACTCGACTCGACTCAACATGATTTATATGATTAACAAGATAGGAAGTTAAATAGGTTTGGATCTGATATAAGGGTTTAGATCGTTTGGCTCATAAATGATTTTTTATGTGTCGTATCTATACGGGTTAAACATATCTAAACTGTATTAAGCCGATTAAATATTTTTAATGAAATATTATTTTATTTTTAATTTTATTCAATTCTTAATTATAATTGTACTTCTTTTAATTATAAATAATTGTTATTATTTTTTATTTTAATAGATATTAATAATTCTACTATATTATATTAAATAAATGTTTATATATTAAAAATTAAATGAGTTTAAAGGTATCAAGTTACACAAATAGACCCAAATTATAAATCTAATTAAGTGTGGTGTATTCCGTATTATAAACAAGCTCTATTTGGAATTTATATATCAAATACGGTTATTAATCGGATCATATTCCTATTTAGCTTAATTGTGTTTCGTGTTAGACAGACAACGACTCTTATACAAGTAGACATGAATTAGCAAGTCCTATTGACTTTATTTTTGCTCTCTTACTTATTCTTTGATGCACAGGAAAAAACAGCTTTCATTTTCTGTGTTGAAGACAGAGCTCTCTTCTGTCAGGACTGTGATGAACCAATCCATTCCGCGGGTAGCCTCTCCGCTAATCACCAGAGGTTTCTGGCCACCGGAATCCGGGTGGCTTTAGGAGGCTCTAGTTGCACCAAAGACACTAAAAGTAGTTGTTTGGAGCCACCGAATCCTAGTGCACAACACACTTCGATGAAATTGCCTGTACAACAATCATCAAGCTTCAACTCCCAATGGGGAGTCGATGACTTGCTACAATTCTCGGACTTCGAATCATCCCCTGGCAAGGTAATTACGAAGCTGAACTTACCGCTCGATGAGATCATTTGGCTTTTATGTTCCTATTTGTTTGCTGCTACTACAAAACATTACTATCTGCGTCTCATGTATCAATATGTGCATCTAAGTTTTTGACCGACTGTTATCATTTGAATCTTCGAGTACTCGTTAATTATCGGTTCTTTGTGTCTACAGAAAGAACAGCTTGAATTTGGGGAGTTCCAGTGGCTAGCTGACACTGGTATTTTCGGTGAGCAACTTCCCGAGGAGACATTAGCAGCAGCTGAAGTTCCTCAATTGACAGTTCCGTCATCAGTCAATTTTAGCTCATATAGACCAACCAAGTCGAACATGTCAAATAAGAAGCCGAGGATTGAGATTTGCGATGAAGATGAATATTTTACGGTACCGGACCTCGGCTAAACTGAGCCATAAACTCTATGGTTTTTTGGGTGATGCAGTTGGTGAATTTTACATACTTGCATAAGTAGGGGTACTGTATGTATGTATTTACTTATGCCTTGGTTCCATTTATAATGCTTTTCAGGAAAAACTCAAGTTTTATTAGGAAGATTTTACTTTATGTATATATAATTTTGTTCTTAGGATATTGGATCATTGTTTTATTGCTTTTTGTATGTCAAAAAAAAAAAGGAAGGATAATTTTCATTGATGGTTCTTCAAAAAAAAAATTCCTCTTCAAAAATCGTTTCTTTTTCTTTAATTTGTGACAAAAACATCCTTGGTATCACAAAGATTTCTATCTTTGAGCGATTTTTTTTTAAATAAGAAAAGGGGCAATAGCCAAAAGCAAACTAAAGTCTAACCAATCTAGGGAAAGAAATTCCCTGGTGATCTTGCTCCAGGAAGCTAACAGCACCATCAGGAACAGCATCAAACACATGAACCTTAACAGCTATGGACGACCCCATACTAGCAAGCATACCTGCACAATGGTTACTTTCGCGGTAAACATGGACAACATCGACATTCTAATTGAGACCAAGCAGCTGAAAATTACGATGGAGAATCCGACGAAGACTGTTGATCCTCCCGTTGCGCTTTGTGAGAGTTGTGACACACTTTGATTATCAACTTCGAGGATCACCCTATGAAAATCCTTTTGCCAACAATAACCCAGCCCATAAAAAACTCCTAAGACTTCAGCTTTATAAACTGATCCATATCCCAAATTAGCTGCAAAACCACCTAGCCAAGAGCCCTAACTGTAACCACCAGCCGCAATCATGTTAGTTAATGTCTTATGAACTCTGTCATTGTTAAGCTTCACCCAACCTCTCCTCGGCATGCTCCAACAAAGCAGCTTTTCATATTTGCACTTCAACATGCCATTAACTGTTCTCTCATAATAGACTCTGCAAACCCTTGTTTCTCTAGCTCCATAGAATCTGACGACAAACTCCAAAAATAATTCTTCACTCTAACTCATTATCAAGTTTAGAAGTCAATGATAACTACGTGACAAGCCACTCTTTAGCCGGAAGAGAATGAAACTGATCTCATCTGTTGCTTGGTTGGCACGAATGCCTCCCGATTACTGACAGCTTCAGTGCAATCTCGAACCACATGGATGCAAGTTTCCTCAACCTCACAAACATCACAAGCAGAGCTACTAGCTAATCTCCTCTTGAATTCTTTCAGGACCAGGCCATCGCCAAATACTTCGCCCCAAGCGTGAGTCACGCTCATATTCAGAACTGAGATGCTCCCATAGGCAGACTTTACAGCACACGCATCGAATCATCTCCACCATTCGGTAATGGAGGTAAAGCAAAACTGAAATGAACCAACATTGCACGAAGAAGGTACTGTTGAAAATGATCCCAACGCCACTGACCATCTTCGTCGACATAATAAGCCACATTATTATCAGAATCAACCATTGGAACATTGGCAATACAATAAAAACTTAAGGGTTCAGGACCTAACCGCCTGTCTTTCCAAAAGAGAGCTTTTTCCCCTTTTCCTACGAACCACTCCTTTCCTTTCATTGCAAAGTTCCAACTCTTACAAATCCCTTTCCAAAGAGAGGAATGGTAACCATAAAGCGGCACATCATGAAAAATATCCTTCCCATATAGGTACTTCCCCCTTTTGAACCCACAGAGTATCTTGATTACAAAATTTGCCCCAAATAAGCTTAATTAAGAAAGCCTTATTGTTCATTGCCGAAAATAGGAATCCCAGACCACCCAAGTCTTTTGGTTGGCAGATTTTGCTCCACTTAACAAGGGGAATTCGATTGTGGTCCGGTGTTGACTACCATAAAAATCGACGGCAAATCGCATCTAGATTATTAGAGGCTACTTTCGGAAGGACTCCGGTCTGCATAGTGTAGATGGGCTATGCACAAAGCTGTGAACAAGAGTTACTCGGCCTGCTAGGGACAACATTTTATTATTCTAATTCATGCTCTGCTTCTGCATCTGCTCCACAACATTACTATACTTGTGCTTTGTTATCCGACCATGAACCATTGGAACCCCAGATAATGCCCCATATCAGAAATATTATGAAAGCTTGAATCATCAACAACAGCCTTTTGAATCTCTTTCTCAATGTTAGGAGAGAAAGTTAACCGTGACCTGATGCTTCACAGAACTCTCCGAGGAAGTTGATGACTTGATATTGTTCAACCATCGGTTAAGATAACAGAACCAAATCATCGGCGAAAAAAATGAGACGGCCAAGGGGCATGTCTAGCTAAAACCAGTGGTTTCCAACACTTATTTAAATCTTTGAGCGATTTAAACACATTGTTATCATTACAATCTAATAATTGCAAAAAAAATAAAGAGTTGAAACCTTGAAGGTATTAATCCTCAGGTGATTAAATTATTCCTTGCACATTACACCGGTTCTTAAAATGCATTGGCAATCAAAAAACTGTTGCATATACTAAAGTTCTAAGGCTATATTTGGTTCACAGCCAAATGAAATATGAAGTAATCACTTACGTCTTATGTAATAACATTTTTCATTTCATTACAATATACGCTTGGTGCAACTCTATTATAAAATTCATTTCAATTAAAGTAAATTCATTTAATAATTCATGCTAAGCAAACAAAGATATCAGATATATCTTCTCTCCACCTGTGCAGCTACCTCTATTTTTAGTTTCAAATTGTGTATTCACGGACATCCTCTCAAAAACAGCATGAGCAATCCAATATACATTTCTCCATATCTATCATCATGAGAAGAACCTGATTTAAAGGACATTATTTCACATAGCAATAAAATAAGGAGCCCCTTTGAAACTATAATTTGGCAACTCTAGAAATAATCTCTTGAAAAGAATTTTCTAACATGAAAAGCTTGCACAATTGATTCACAACATATCAAACAAATTCCAGAGTTTGTTTCAAAGCCATTTCTTCCTGGTTACCAATCAGGTGAACAAAATAGCTCCCATAATCGGAGTTTTTTTTTCATAAAAGATTATCAACAAGGATTATGTGGATATTTCATCCTTCTTTAGACAAATAGGTGAGAACATAATCTCAAAATAATCAAGGAGAAATCCTTTTAAGTAAATTTCTGCCGACAGGCATTCCTTCCATAAATTAAATCATAAACCAATTTATAGTCTCATCAATGATCTTCACCCATCAAAAAGATTTCTCCTATTTACTATCTAAAACATATGTAACTAAAATTTTCCCACCCCTATAAAACCAAAACAAACAAGGCAGCCAATTCGAATGCTAACATAAAACCTGAAAAGAAATAACTACAACAGAAAATTTTCTATAAAAATGTGAAAGCTCTACAAACATATGATTGTTTCTTACTACAAAACAAAAGCAATTCACTTTAGAAAAGCCAATTAACAGTAATGTTTCCAAGCCATGTGAAAAGTGGGAACTGAGCCAAAGCGATGAACAGCAAGAGGTAATGATGCTTGCTCGAATCATAACTCCTTACCTCTGCAAATAAGACCCTTTTCATCGTCTTTACCAAGAAAACTCCCATGCATAAGCAGGCCCAAGGCATCAAAAAGTAGTAAGAATACTTGACAAAAATCTTCCCAAGAACCGCAATACACATTCCGGTGAAAGTATAACCAGCATATGCCACAATATCTAACAAGGGTGCCTCTGCGCTACCCAACGAAAGCAGAGTTACTTTGAGCAATGCAACTTGCATAAACCAGCCAAGTAACCCTTTCACGAACAGCCAATTCAGATTTTCTGGGCTAAACCTGCACTCAAAAAGAAAGAAACATGTAAATCCATATCATTAAATCAAATAAAAAAATAAAATGGGAGGTAAAATATCATTAGAACAAAAGATTGAAGAAAAAACTACAAAACTATACAGGATAAGTACCACAACCATATTTGTGGCACCTTATAAACTATCACCAAAATCATGTAGCCGGGGTATAAAAGGAAGGAAATAATTCAAAATCCAAACATACAGACATGAAAATAACAAGGACATCCAGTGTGTCCATTTTACAGTCCTTTCTGAAAGGCCCATTAATATACAAGGAAAAACTACTTATGGCACCAGTAATAACTACAAATGTAGAAAGATTCAAGAAAAATAAACAAACAAATGTGCACAAGAAGTATAAATAAATATAAAAGGCCAAAAAATGGCAAGGGGGAGGGGGATGGGGAAGGGATGCGCTGCGGCGATCAAAGTGACTACACTTGGATACTACTGCAATTTTCACCATGCAGTGCTACCGCCTAAGCTAGCACAGCTGCCACAGGCAGAAAGTGTATGCCTAAACAATTAGCTGTTAACCCTTTCTATCTTATGTCAGCTTATATTGCTCTTCAAATGAGCACAAAGGTCAAAGTAGCTAGTGAAGTAAGAATAAGGATAATTTAGAAAGATTGTCAACCACGGCCACCATCCTATGCTTGATTCCTATAGACGACAACAAAAGCATATCTTAGCACAAAACTATGACAGGACAAGAACATACAATATATACAAGAGCAGTACATGCATAAATCTAAAAGAGCAGTCAAAAAGCTTGGCTTCATGTTGTAGGCATTCAGACATAGATAAGTTTGACTGAGGAATATAATATAGTATATAAAGGACTTACTTTCCATTAAGTCCTAATGATAAGCCGGCAAGCACAACATATGTGCCAAAAGCCATAAATGGAATATATAAATCTGGTGCATTTATATCATAAATAGGGGGTTTGTAAGAAAGCCTTCCCCCTACTGGCTCAGTTATCCGTGTCCAGTGACCCTGAAGAAAATAAAAATGGAACAAAATGTCAATTCAAAGACAATTAATGCTGTGGTAACCAGAAAAACTCATTGCTGTTAGTCTCACCCTGTGCAAGAATGGGAAAAGAACAACCTTCAACTTGTTTCTCACATATTGGTCATTCACTTGAAAATAGTACTGGGGATCAGAAAAGTATCTGCTTATCTGTTCATTGAAAAGTGATGGTTAGCAAGGTACTCATAGTCAACTGATACTTGATTAGAAAATGTGATCATCGCATATAGTGGCATAGATAGCCATTAGGGGTTCCGATAAATCTTATGTGATGCCTTTCAAACCTCAAAATGACAAGACAATCTCAACAATTGTTGAGCAGAAATCTATCTGTATGCATCATTCCTAACAAACATTATGTTCTATTTTTCAACTTGCAAAATTCTTGTTTAAAATCCACATAAACAACAATTAATGGATTCCATGGAAAAACACTGGTTTAAACTATTATTGGGCTGTGAAATTTCTGTTTTATACCTAAGTGCATAATAGGGAGCAATCATACAAAGAAGCTTCAATTTTATGTAATTAACGCCCCATATACCAACTCTTGAAAGCAATATCTAATAATGGCCTGTCATAGAACCAAACGCAACCCAGTTTAATCAATCCACCGACAAAAGGAAACTAAAAAATAAAAATCCCAGTCAAGCCCCTGACTCCCAAAGTCCAACCCGCAAATCAAAGTAGCTGCTATAATAATACTCC
The DNA here is from genome assembly GCF_937616625.2 of Mercurialis annua. Classification (NCBI taxonomy): domain Eukaryota; kingdom Viridiplantae; phylum Streptophyta; class Magnoliopsida; order Malpighiales; family Euphorbiaceae; genus Mercurialis; species Mercurialis annua. The sequence continues at coordinate 45,403,707 of NC_065570.1, read as the reverse complement.
CTCCGTCCCATTTAGGAGATCACTTTTTTGTTTTTCACAATATTAAGAAGACATAAAACATATATGTTTTTCTTATTTTTCCCTTATTAATTGTACTTTGGAACTATACATATCATTAATTGTTTTGCAAATGTGCTCTAATATTAAGATAAAACAAGGGTAAAAGAGAGTTATGCTAAACAGATACAACGAGTCAAAAAAAAAAAAAAGTGGGACATCAAAAGAATAACAAAGGGACTTCCTAAATGGGACGGAGGGAGTGTCATTTTGCAGAAAGTTTAAGATAATGTACATCAATCCACAAACATCTTATCCCATGGTGGAATGTCAGGTTCCATACATGTAGAGTCTGCAGCAGTTAAACAAACCGATTGAACTCCAAACATAACAGCCCTGTGGTTGCCTTAAGAGTTAAGACTAACATTCCAACACGACAGGATAAACAATGAAGAATCCAACAGCCTATAACTAACTGTCTATATATCAAAGCATGTAAATATGTGCAGCAGCATATGAGTGCGACAGAAGAGGTTATGAGCCAAAATAGCATCACCCAATTCAACTTATAGCAAAAGTAAAATGCCTGCACAAAATTAAGAGATTTTAAATCAATTATAGCAGTAAAGAAGCTATACTAACATTGCTTTGCACATATTCGGAACTTGATCCGAGAATTTTCTCTCCGTAAGCACCAAGTCCACCTCTAATTAGACCAGAACCAGCTCCATAAAATGAATTGCCAAACGGATTCGGCTGTGGATTCACCGGCGGCCTTGGCACCCCACCAGGTTGCTGTGCTCCCAAATTATTGTACATTTCTGTCTATTATATATTCAAAACAAACAACAAAAAATCAGAAAACAATTCCCTTGTCCAATCAATATACTAACAGCAAGATCACTGATCCAGACTTAAATTACAACTGTAACTAATATGATACAGACGCTAATTTAAATTAAAAAAAATTAAATTTTAAATCTCGAAACCCTAAATCTTCAGCAAATCTAAAGACAGACAGAAATTAAGAATCTAAAAACATGTAACTGATACGGAGTAGTGAAACAGAGTTGTGAAAGTATGACCTGGAATTGGCGATGTAAATCGTCGACAAATATCACGGTGGACGGAGATCTGGATTCCGGCGATGTTTTTTCCGGTGAAAGGAAGTTAGTGAAAATGGAAACTAACGGAATATTGAAGTAAACTAATAGGAAAATGAGTTTTTGTGCAGTTTATTGCTAGCCACGTGATGTGCACATGCAATTCCTTTCTTGTTGTGTAGACTTTTTGTATTACAGTGTGTGTGCATGCATCATTAGACCAATTATATTTTTCCAAACAATTACTATTTACCTCAATAGTTTAAGCACTAACTCACCCAATAACTTTTAGGAACTCAATAATATAATATTTGATCAAATTTGTTAATTTCCTTTAGTTAAATTTGTTGGTTGACTTGATAAAAAGTTCTAATTATTAAAAACTAAATTTAATTTAATCTTTTAATATATTTTTTTAAAAAAATTCATAAAATTATTTAAAAAAGTTCATATATTAAAATTATTTATTAAGCAATAAAGTATTTATTATTATCTGTTTTTCTTTAAATTATATTACAAATATTTAAAATCAAATTTGATTAAAAATTATATTCAATAGAAATTATTTATATAATACTCTATTTTTTAAATAATTTTTTTAAACTTAATTTTATCTTTCTGAGCAATGTTTCCATAATTTTTCTCTTTACCTAAATTAGAAATTTAATTTCAAAAACACCTATTATATATTAGGGCTTCAACTTATTTTAGGTCATTTTATCATCACAACCATTACACTATTTTTTTTATGCTCCCATAATTTCTCCTTTTCTCTCTACTTTTTTTCTTCTCAAATTTCTCTCTTCCTCTCTATTTCTCCTCTTTTCAAATTATTCTTCTTCCTTTTTTCTTTTTTTGGTCGTTGCATTTCTTCCGTTTCACAGCCACGTGTGTTTCGGTGAATTTCTAGTCGTGATTTTTTCGTCGTCTCATCTTTTTCAGTAAATTTCTCGTCGTCATGTTTCTTTCGCTGATTTTTTTGTTTTCGTGTTTCTTTCGATAGATTGTTCGACGCCGTTTTTAGATTTTTTATTTAGTTTTTTAAGGTTTTTTGTTATAATTTAGATTTTTTTTAAATAGATTATTGTAGATCTATTGTTTTCTTATATATAAATTTTTTCTATTGTTCATATAATCATTTTTTATCTTATTCGTAAATTTTTTTCTTTTATTTTGATATTACTGATTCTATAACCAACGCATTTATTTATGGTGTATTTGCAGTGTTTTTATGGTGTATATATGTTATAGTGTATTTCTGGTGTTTTTCTGATGTATATATTATTATTTTTAGTGTATCTGTGGTGCTTTTATTAAAAAATACACCATTTAAATAGTAAAAACAACACCCCTTAAACACCACAACAAATACCGGTAAAACAAAAAAATCTATAAAAATGTCATAAAACGTAAAGAAAAGTAAAAAATGTATTTTTGAAATTAAAAAATTTAAAAAGATATTTTTGGTAAAAAAAAAAGGTATGAAATATAAAGGTGTCTAAAAATAATATACTGAGGAAATTAAGTTTCAAAAACATGTACTGTGATTTTCTCTGTTTAATATACGTTGACTCAATTTAATTTTAAATTAAAAAATTAATATATCTATTGTATGATGTCATTTTGAATCAAAACTTAAAAACTTAAAAAAGTTAAAATACATTGAAATTTATATTTTTTTACTGAATTGAATTATATTAAATTCTATTGATTTTTATTTGAAATAATATTATTAAAATTATATTAAATACAAATAAAATAGCTATAAATACATTATATTTTAATAGCAATAAAAAATTATATTTTTGATATTTATTTAGAGCTTGAATGATTTTATATACTTTTTTAAAAGAAAAATAAATTTAATGATTCAATTGAGCTTAATTTTTTAAAAATCATATCATTTGGCCAAGTCAACCATTGGAATAGAAAAATAATACTCCCTTCATTTCATTTTAAAAGTTTCATTTGCTTTTATTAAAAATTTAAAAACCATTTATTTTTTTTAATTCATAAAATATTTATTATCTTTATATTTTCATGTTTTTTTTTTAATTTTTGTCTCTATTAATGATAGTGAAATTTTTCATAGAGTTTATTTGAGATGACTAAATGAAGGGTTAAAAGAAAAATTTAATGTAAAAATACTCTAAAAATAAAAATAGGACTTTTAATATGGAACATTTTAAAATAAAATATGAAATTTCTAAAATGGGACAAAGGAAGTAAATTCGATCAAATGTTAAGAAAAAAACAATTTATTTTTAAAAAAATTATGAGGATAGTAATATTTTGAATCTAAATTGAGTGGGAGAAATAGTAATTAATATTATCCCTAATTTTTGTGTGTGTTAAAGCTATATTTGATTTGTGAAATATAATTAGATAATGAATAAAAAAATTAGAAATTAAATTAACTATTTCTATTTTCTAATTTAACTTGTTTTCTTGAAATATCAAAAATATCTGATAAAAATTTTCATTAATTTTAATTTTTTTACTTTTATGCGAGTCGATCTTGAATAACTCGAGTGATTGAGTCCATTTATATAAACATTACATGCGGTCAACAACGAACCTAAAATTCTTTCATAAAACATAAATTTATAAAGATGAGTATAAAAATTTAAAACGTGCGAAATTATGACTCTTCATTTTTTTGAAACCTGCAAAACTATATTACTAAATCCTAAAAAAAATAAAAAAAATTAAGGATTGGGATACTCTCAAGTTCATTTTGAACTTGAGGGAGTCATGCACGATTTACACCTAGATAAAAAAATACAATTTTAATCAAATTAATCTACACCGTTTATTTTACAATGAAGGGTATAGTATGACCCTAAGTTCAAATAAACTTGAGGTAATCCCAATCCCTTTTCTTAACCTTGCCAAAAGGAAGGACATTTTTGAACTTTAAATGATCTGGCACTCAGATTTATAATGTACAAATAAATAACTAAATTGCATCCATAACAAATTTTAAAAAATCTACAATCAATCTTATTTTAATATGAAGAGCTTATGTACGTTCTTACCAATGTCTCTCTTTATGCAAAATAGAAGGAAAAATGTAATTACTGATGGGTAGTAAAAAAGAAAGAGGGAGCGATTTCGCAGGAGGAGGGGATTAAGGGGACCGTGTTGGCAAAGGGGAGACGAGGGGTACTTTTTGTTCGGATGCAATTGCAAATCTCACGAATGAATTCAAGAGGAAACGCTGCAGCTCCTTCTAAAATACCTCCTTTAAGGCAGGATGTGATCAGTGAGCCTTGGTTGCAAATGACTATGATCTACTATGCATACACAACAATGCTAACAAGCTCCTTTACAAATTGTATGCCAATAAGGTCAAAGGCAATGCAAGCCAGGAAATGTTATGTGACGAACCTATACACAACCTAGTAAAAGCCTATAAGCATAAACAGAATTTGATAATTCTCTACTGTTTGCCACTGAAACAAGTAGGAAACAAAATAAGAACACCTATTAATCACCCCCAATTCTCATGTTATATCCGCGAGCCAATTTTTGAGCAGATCGGTCAGATAAAATGCTATCTAACATATCATACTTCTTTTGAGTTGCTTTCAGATTCTCTAGCTGTAGCTTATGTAGTTCCGCTTCTCTTTCCACTTGTTTCTGAACACAAAAATCACCAATTCGAATTCATGCAGTAAAAAATGTAGAATACATTACCAAATAAATTTCATTATTACCTTGAGCAAGAACGCCGCTTCAGCAGCATGCTTCTCGGTGAGGCGTTTCATTTTCTTTGCTACCTCGAAATTAGGGTCGTTTGGGTCTAGCCAATAGCACTGTATCTTTCTGCCAGGCTTCACCGGACGATCATCAAACATCTCAACTGTAGCAGCACGTGCCCTCACAGGCCTTGGCATCCCACACACCATGAAGGGAATTTCTGATATTGCTGAGATGACGGCAACAGCTTTGTTTACTTCCTGCATCTCCACCAAAGCACTACGGGCACTATTCTCAGGTTCCAAGTAGTTTATAATGAACCTTATACTCTTTACTGTTCCAAATTGATTCAAGGCACTTCTCAAGACAGCTTCAGTGACATGTGGTGAGAGATTGTCGACATAAACTGAACGTTCCACTTTTTTTAGAAATGCAGCATACTCTGCTTCAGCTGTAGATTGAGACTCCATATGTAGCGCTCCCAATCTAACAGCCAGAACAAGAAATTGGCAATTACTCAATCAAAGGTTCCATGCCCAATATTATATTATGATCATCATATCTAGGCGCTGGCCAATCCAGAACATACCATATCCACCAAAAGGAAAAAAAATCTGATAAAAGTTTCATGAGTGGCACCGTACAATTTTAAAACAGAAAATCTTTCCACAAGCCTTTTCTTATCCTTATCAAGACATATTTACTAAAGTTCAAAAACCAAATTCGATATAATTATGTTAAAGAGATGATATTCAATAAATATAGATGCTGCTATATTCACATATATTCCAACATTCTAACCCGAATAACTTTAACACAAATTTTGGTCTAGGTAGCAAAAATTTAGCGAAGTGAAAACAATTTGTAGCAATAATACTAGAAAGGAAATTTTTTTTGTAGTAACTCATCAAAAATCATCATTCAAAACGTAACACAAAAAAGAAACCATACGAAAATTCCCACAGAAATATTATTCAAACAACCCATCTTTGAATCAGACTGTTGAAGCTTCCGAACAAGGGGCAGACGTTCCCTCACTCTATGAGCCCATCCCGTCTCCATATTAAGTTAATTAAAAGATCCCAATGAAATCCTTACCTACTCAAGATTGAAGTATGGATTACAAAATTTAGGGTAAAAATGAAAGGGCTTTTTGTTAGAGCATGGTGATATGCGGCAGGCACCAGATATAAACAAGAACAGATACACTGCGGATATCATAAAATAAACATTCTGATCAATTACAAAATCAAAATGCTAATTCAAGATTCCAAGTTGAAGAGGGATTAAATAGACTACATTTCCTTCCATCTCTCGCACTACCCAAATATCGTATGGCAATTAAGTTATATAATTTGATACGTACGCAAAACGAATTCGATAACAGCATAAGTGGGCAATAACTATAAAGAAATTAGGGATTCAGTATCCTTAAGTATATAGACAATGTGATTTCATAAAGATTCACATAAAACTATGTTAACTTTGTGCACATTTCATAATTTCAAAATCTTCTCAATGTATAAATATTGGCAAGAGAAATGAATTACATAAACAGAAAAAGAAGAAATAAGCGGGTATGAGAGTACCTGAGCAATCAAGGATAGGCAGCTGCGGCGAAGGGAAAAATTAGGGTTGAAACTTGAAATAAATTTTGCGTTTGTAATTGAGAAATTCACTGCTGATAATCAATGAAATTAGGGCTTGGATGTTTTCATTTTGTGTTTCTGGTAAATATTGGTAAAGGTGGAAATAGATAATCAAATTTATACCTAATGTATTTTTAAGACCTAATTTTGATGTTACCTTAACATGTGATCAACTAGAAGCATTTAAGCCCCTAAATTTAAAACAAATCAATATTGAATTTTAAGTGCTAAAAATAATAGTTGTTGATTGTTTTAAGTGCTGATTAAATAAGTCTGTTTAATAACTGTAATTACTGAAAACTATTAAATTTACATATTAAAACTTTGAACATTACTTATTTTAAAAGTAAATTATTAAATAAAAATTAAATATTATTTAAATCCTTAAAATATAAATAAATAGTATTTAAAAATAGGCTTAATGTCTTAAAAAACCCCGACATTTTAGCCCCTTTTCAATCATACCCTGACGTTGAAAATTTGTCAATTTTACCCTATTTTGCATTTTTGTGTTTCAATTGTACCCTGAAAAATTAAATTAACGTCTTTTGCGTTTGTAAATTTGTTTAAAACATTCTCCATGTCTCGCATATATTAATTGTATATTTTTAAAATTTATTTAAATTTCGTTAAATTAATTAAGAATTTAAATTAGTGTTAATTTGATTATGGTTTTTAGTTAGTTTTTAAAAATAAAGGACTTATTTGTACTTTTTTGAAGAAAAAAGAATTTAATTTCATGTTTATACTTAATTAATTGAATGATTTCATCATTTAAGTAAAAAAATTAACAAAAATTAAAATATTGGGGTACAATTGAAAACGGAAAATTCAAAAGTGGGTAAAATTGACAAATTTTTAACGTCGGGGTGGAATTGAAAAAAAGTTTAAAGGTGAGGGGTTTTTGAGTGATTAGGCCTTAAAAATATTATATATATCATATTTTGTTACCTAAAACCTTAGGGTGCTTTCTGTATTTTGTTGATAAAATCATACAGATTTTGATTTAAACCTTTTTGCAATGAACAAGTGAACAAATCAAAAGAAATGGAAATTGGAGAAGCAGAAGAAGTTATTAGGAGATTGGATTCTGCTCTTTTTCACATCAAATGGCGCCTCAAATCTCATGCCAAGCATCGTCTCCATCTAGGTTTGATTACTGATTTGAATTATGTTTCTCAGTTTTCTGTTTGTTAATAACTGTTAAAGAAAGTATAATACTGCTTCAAGTAATCAATTGTCATGACCACTGACTGTTAATTAATTTATTCTGGTCTGAAAATGCAAGGATTCAGTTCATTTACAGGAACTTATTGAAAACAAGGCCTCTGTCATAAAAATTAGTGATGTATCAAGTTGTGAATGTTTATGCATCTTCTGAAACTCTAATTTATTTGGCAGATATTGTAGCATTGTGTACAGAGATGAGGCCTGTTATTATGGTTGACTATGGTGGAAAGATGCCTGAGTTGCAGGACCGTTTGTGTTCGCTTATTAAACATTGTCAGCAGGTACTATCTCCGTACTAAATGTGATTCACTACTTGGAGAAACACAATCATGTTGCTATTTCTTTGTTTCTACACTTGAATAATTTGTTCATCTTTTACCTTTTTAAAATCAAAGGTAAAGAAAAAGCTTCTTATGGTTTACATTTCATTGATTCCCGAGACTTGAAATTCCAGACTTAATTGTTTTTATTGATTATGACATGAAATGCTGTCAGTGTCATCATTTTTATCTTTGCAGAGTCCTCCTCTTGAATAATCAAAGTAGTTTGTGCTGGTTGACCCACCAATAAATGTGGACATCTGATAATGCATGAAAAGGAGTTATCAGTTCTAATATAAAGCCTTTTTCAGCTGTTGTTAATATATAATTAATTCTGTAGGAATTCGACAAGGGCAATGTTTTATGCTGATAGTGTTTTTTGCTTCAGTTCCTTGATACAAAGTCTTGTTTGTGAAACTTTGACAGGAGTCATCTATGTTTGACCAACTTAAAGTTATGATTATAGAAGATATGATATATTTGATACATGTAAAAGGGCTTGCGGAGTATGTTCAATCAAGCTTGAAATCTGAAGTAGAACTACTCTTCGTGGACCTAGAACAAGATCCTCCAAAGGTTTCTTTGAATTTATGTCTTTGTTTAGGGCTGTTTTAGCCATCTCTGTTAAATCTGCCTTTGTTATGCTCATCCATTATGCCCTGTATCTCATTTCCTAATCAGATAGTAACACAAGCGGAAGAAAGCTTGCTAGCAACAGAACTTATAGGAGTCCAGAAGTTATTCTCCTTGTCTTTTCCTACCAATGATACGAACAATGATGTGTCATCATGCCACTTGAAGGATATTGTGCCTAATGCTGCAGAGAGTGTGACTAGTGCTGAATCGTCTGTCAATAAGCTTATAACCTCTCACTCTTCTAATTTTATTGATCTCAGTATCTGCATGAAGGACACTAATGTCACAGTGCCAACTTTAAATGGGTAACCTCTAAATTTAAGAGAAGGTCCGGTTCTGCTTGGACTAGTTTATCCCGAGGGTGATTTAAGATATGAAATATAATTCTAATCGCTGACTTGATTCTTAATGGGACTGTTATCTTTTCTCTAGGGTAGTTAAAATAAGTGTTATACTTGCTTCTTTGATACCTACTGAATGGGCACTTGTAAATGTATCAAGCTTCCAAGTTCAATGTTAATTTGTTTTTCAAAATTACTAATTTGGAAAAGCCTTTCATAGTCACTGTTCTGTGACAAGTCTATAAAAGATAGCTTTTTGTTTCCTTAAAAATCAAATGCATGTGTTATCCATGATATATTCTTATATCGTGCTCTACTTTTTCAGTGAACTTTTCTTTTATACGAGCATATTATTACAGCATATGTAATCTAGAATCCAGATAAATTCATGTAAAATCATGGTCTCTCTGGAAATAATAAGCTCACGCGTGTCGAAAGTTGCATAACTGGTGGAAATATTTAGAGTTTAGTATGGCTACTTCATTTGAAATTGTGCTCGTCTATATTATGCCTGAACTAGTCAACAGTTGCATGAGCCTGGCCTTTTTTTTTTTCCATCTGCCATTTTCTAGAAAAGGCAAAACCAATTAATGGTACACAATGAAAAGTTTGTTGCAACAGGCTGATTGCATCCTTAGCTTGCAGACTTTTTTGTATTTAATATCTGAGAAGATCGTGATTGACCAAACTGTATTAACTTATCAGCCATTGATGCTTGCGGTGTTGCCAAATCTACTTGGCAGCTAATTTTTTTTTAAGCTTGTGCCATCTTGGTGGGGTAAATAATCTGTGTATGATGATGGTACAGCTGGCTTCTTGGTTATCCGGTAGTGTACCTATTCAGCAAGGAGCACATTGCTGATGCAATCTATAATCTTTCCACCAAGTACTTACGAATCTTTCAGATATTAGTTTGCAGGTTTGTTGACTATGATTATTGTTTATGGGTATTATTAAAAGGCTTAATTTGTCCATAATTTGAAGTTTGATAGTGGCTTAAATGATGTTTTAGTTACCCATTTGTGATGCATATACCATTGTATCGATTTACTTTACTCTAAAGCAGTTTCATTAACATAATCTCATTCGTCAGGGAATTTGCATCTGTAATTCTGTTTTAGCGATTTCAATGAAGTCGACTGCACTTTCTAAAAATTACTAAAAATATATTATGGTATCTCTAGGGCTAAGTAGAAAAGAAAGGTCATTGATTATTTTTCTTTCTATTCTTTTACTCTTTTTATTAATTCACTTTATGTAGTTTGAGTAGTTTTTTAATTATAGCCTCGGTTAAATTGCCTTAATAAAGACACTTAAGTACAGAAGTTGCAACAATCATATTAGAAATACTAGGTGTTGTCATTGATATTATTTTAATTTATTTTAGTGCAAATGAATGACAAGAGTTGTATGCTACAAGTAATATTTAGCATGATCAAATTGTGGATTCTTGCAGGAATATTTCGCCCAATAAAGGATCACGTTTTGAAGAATTGATGAGGTAATCTCCCATGCTAATTATGTTACCATCTTTTGGTGTGATTAGGAAAGGTGGTAAGAGAGTTCAAGATGACTGTTTTAAGCTGCAGATGATTTGTAGGCAATAGTAGTGGTAACAGTGGAGTTGGTAGTCTTAGACGATAGGGAGGTCATGAATGATGAGGATGAGAATTTGGAGGTTCATTTGTTTGGAATTTAGAGAACAAAGATGACATTTCATGATAAGAGAAAATTTGCAAGAAGTATTTTAACAAAGGGTCACAGACTTGTAGAAATGATTACCATACAGTAAACTGCATTCGCCTTTAGTGCTGCCAATATTTGTTACGGTCTAATTATCATGTCATCATCATTGCTGTTGTTTTTTCTGGTCTCACATGATCTTCCTTCTTGCCCGAAAGGATGAATACCAAGTTAGGAAAGTGCTTTCATCAAGATATTTTTGTCATTTTTCTGTCATACTTGGAGAGTTGGAGTCACACGACAATAAACCTTGCTAGGTCTCGAACAAACCTTAAAATGTGTCAGAAATTTATCTTTAACAAATTTTGTGGGATATCTTATGTACCTGCTTAGCCCCTATCAGGCTCCATGAATGTTGGAGAAATGGAGATATATGGTGCCGATAACATTCCTATTTCAGCACATATCTTGACATGCCAGCACTTCCACATAAATACGAGAGGATAAATCTGGTATTTTCTGGAACTGTGTGGAGTTATGAGTAGCAAATAAATATGAGAGGAGAAACAGTAATAGAAATTGGATAGAACACGGACATTTTGTGGATAGGTTGGGGAAGTTATATAGATGAGTGACTGTGGTTTGAGGAAAAGGGAGACATACTACTAGTACTGGTGAAATGACATTGCTCCGGATCCTTGTTCATTTATTTGTACGCCTCATCATTGCCGTATTCTGTTATCTGTCATTGTTGTTATATGCAATCACATGATGCATTTTGCATAACTGACCGAGAAAGGAAAAAAATGATTTACAGCTTCTCGGTGCCTTATGAACTGAGCATGGGAGGAAGCAAGGAACCATGGGCAGAGGCGTTTCTGGCTCGGATGCATTTGAGACGGGAAAAGTGCAAAGAAATTTGGAGGCCATTGAAGATGGAGGTTAATGAATGCTATCCACAAGCAATTGTATTGTAATTTGTAATTATGTCATCTCTTAACATCAAACTAGGTACACTACCCAGCAAGGAAAGCAAGAAATGTTTCTCTCCGGGATAAGAATATGCAGGTGATTTTAAAAATTGTTCATGATGACAATACCATGATTGTTTTTATACATTATTATTCTTACTGTTCTTTTTTTAATTAAAATTTCTTGAATGCCGGATCTAATTATTTAAGGAAAAATTTGTACAGTGAAATTGAAATTTCTCAATCTCAAAATTGTACCTTCAAAAACATGGCAAAGATGACATTCTATTACCTTATATTGTTCTGACAAACATTGACAGCATTTTGACATATCTTTCCCTTATTTTCTATGCTACCTATTTTTCTAACTTATATACAAAAGGCTAATCCCCTGAAAAGCCCCCACTTTTCAACCCCCTTTCGTTGCACCCTCACCTTTTAAAATCATCAATTTTATCCAAATTACCACATTTCATTTTCAATTGCATCCTCAAAGTACTAAATTGACCTCTTTTCAGTGGAAAAAGTTCAAATTAATACTTTATATTTCAACAAATATTTTCAATAATACCCAATGTTAAAATTTAAACAAAAAAACCATCTTTTAAAAAAAAAATTAAAAGTTACATTTTTTTACATTAAATATAAATCAATTAAAAATATCATTAAATAATTACTCAATCAAAAACCGCCACCCCACTTTTTCCGGTCATCGCCATACGTTCATCGCCGGAAAAAAATCAGTTCAAAAATTAAATAAATATTTAAAACATTTTTTTTACATATTAAATAATAATATTTTTTTTCAAAAAATAATAATTTTAATTTTTTTTAACCGGTCGTCTTCTTCGACGGACAGACCCACTCACAAATTATCTGGATTACATTAGCCAATGTAATTACTGTGAGAGCTAAATTCATTTTACTCTACTGCACCATGCAATGGACTCTTCAGCTCTACTAATTTTGGCTCTTCAATAATATTCTAATAATGATGATATTGTGTTCGTTTTGCAGCGTGCGGAAACCAATATCAATGAAGTTCTTTCCACGCTTCTTTTTGCTTTATTTTCTGGTTTTTCACATCTACTTCTTTCCCTATTCATATGGTATGGATCTACTCTCTTAAATCTTGTTTTGCCTTATAGTTTGACTAATCATTTTTATCGGAGGGTATTGTTCAACTTTTTCCAGGTTTTTCGTATTAGAAGTGGATGTGGAATTTAATAGTTTTTGAATTTTTTTTAGAGAAGATGGTTTTTTGTTTAAATTTTAACATTAGGTACTATATAAAATACTTATTGAAATATATAGTATTGATTTGAACTTTTTCCACTGAAAAGATGTCAATTTAGTACTTTAAGGGTGCAATTGAAAGGTGGTAATTTGGGTAAAATTGGTGATTTTGAAAGATGAGGGTGCAAACGAAAGGGGGTTGAAAGGTGGGGGGGCTTTTCAGAGGATTAGACTTTACAAAAGTACCCACTATATATAGAAGGCTTATTTCATTTTAGGTTAAATTTTTATATAGCCAACTGTTGAAAAGATATTGAATTTAAAAAAAAAAGAAAAAGAAAAAGTGCCTTGTAACTTGAAATGAGAAGATAGAGAGTTTTGTGGTTTTCCCACATTGCTTAGGAGAACTCAATACATTGGGTTTATAAACTTGGTTTTTCTCATATGGGTTTGGGCCCCAAGGGGTACCCAATTTTGTGAACGGGCTAGGAGTTACATCCTACCCGATTTACCACACACGCGCGCGCCGGCCGGCCGGGCCTGGTCTGGGTTGGTGGTTCGGTTCGGCTAGCACTTTATTTTTTGCATACAAAAGTATTAATGATTTTTTATTCAATTATTTTGTAACTGTAATGACTCTTCCACTCCATCTGACTGTTGCTGTTTTCCTTCATTAATCAGAAATCATTTTCTGTATTAATTATTTACTCAGCAGCTATGTTTTCTTAGCCTATAAATACTGGCTTCATTTTCCATTTTAGAACACACAGAAACACAGAGCAATACAAAGAAAGTGTTTTAGAGCTGATTTCACAGTGCAGTGTGATCAGTATTTCCGGCTGTTTTATCCTAGGGACGCCGCGGTTGATAGTCAGCTTTGCACCACCGAGCTGTGCCGCGAAACGTCTAAAAGAGAGCGACCTAGTCCGCGACTCAGCCTCATCATATTCAGTTTTACAGCAATTGTATCAACAATTTTTAGACGAGTCCCTTTACAATTGCTGCCATGAATACCGATGAGGTTGCTGCCTACGGTTCTTCTACTGTTGATGCCAACAAACCATTCCGGTTTGAAGGCTTGCATTTCAAAAGATGGAAACAGAAGACTGAATTTTTCCTAACCATCAAGAAGGTGGTTTCTGTTTTGACAATGGCAATACCTGTCGTTGATGAAACTGCCGAGGAAGAAGAAAAGGAAAAACAGAACGGTGAACTTCAACAGTGGATGACTAATGATTACTTGTGCAAGAATTTTATTCTCAATGCACTAAGTGATGATCTCTATGATTACTACAATGATGGAAAGACTGCAAAGGAAACTTGGGAGGCGCTGCAAAAGAAATATGATACCGAGGAGGCGGGGACTAAAAAATATGCAGTCAGCCGCTACCTCAAATATCAAATGACTGATGAAAAATCTGTCGAGGCGCAATCCCATGAATTGCAGAAAATAGCTCATGAGATCATCTCCGAAGGTATGGTTCTTGATGAACAATTTCAAGTTGCTGTTTTAATTGACAAATTACCTCCTTCGTGGAGGGACTTTAATAATTCTCTCAGGCACAAAACAAAAGAGTTCTCGCTGGAAAGCTTGATCACTCGTCTTCGGATTGAGGAAGAGGCGAGAAAACAAGATCTAAAAGATGAAGTGCTGGTTGTTTCTAACAACACAAGGAAGTTTAGTTCGATGAGTCTGAAGCCTAATGGCAAGAATTTTAAGAATCAGAATCGCAACTCGAACCAAAACCAAAATGTGAATCTCAACAAAGCGAACCAGAATGGTAATCCTTCAAGGAACCATATTGTGAAACAGGCACCACCTGTTAAGAATGACCTGCCACCATTTCTATGCTTTAACTGTGGAAAACCGGGTCATATGGCACGCAAGTGTCGGAATAAGCCAAGTACTGCTCCACAGGCTAACTTGACTGAAGAGCCTTTTACGGCTATGATAACAGAAATGATGGCTGAGATCAACCTTGTTGGTGGATCAAGTGGTTGGTGGGTAGACACGGGCGCTAATCGCCATGTTTGCCACGATCGTGCTATGTTCAAAACATACACTGCCGTGGACGATAAGAAAGTATTACTGGGTGATACTCACACCACTACTGTCGCTGGAATTGGAAGTGTTGAACTGAAATTTACTTCAGGAAAAACACTAATCTTGAAGGATGTGATGCACACTCCTATGATGAGGAAGAACTTGGTGTCTGGCTATCTTCTCAACAAGGCTGGATTCTTTCAGACTATTGGTGGAGATATGTACACCATTACTAGAAATGGTATTTTTGTGGGAAAGGGTTATGCTTGTGAGGGTATGTTTAAGTTGAATGTTGAAATTATCAATAAAGATGTTGCTTCTGTTTACATGGTTTGTGATTTTAATACTTGGCATGCAAGACTCTGTCATGTAAATAAAAGGATAATTAACAACATGGGCACCCTAGGATTAATTCCTAAAATGAACCAAACTGAGTTTGAAAAATGTGAATTCTGTAGTCAAGCTAAGATAACTAAAAACTCACATAAATCAGTAAATTAGAGAATCTGAACCTTTAGATTTAATACATTCTGATATATGTGAACTTGACGGTACCTTGACCAGAAATGGTAAAAGATATTTTATCACTTTTATTGATGATTGTTCTGATTTTACACATGTGTATTTGATGAAAAATAAAAGTGATGCACTTGACATGTTCAAGTTATTTGTAACAGAAATTGAAAATCAATTCAATAAGAAAATCAAGAGATTTCGCAGTGATAGAGGTACTGAATATGAATCTAGCTTGTTTATAGAATTCTATAACTCACATGGTATTGTGCATGAAAGAACAGCACCTTATTCTCCTGAAATGAACGGTAAAGCCGAAAGAAAAAATAGAACACTTACAGAAGCAATAGTGTCTATTTTATTGAATTCTGGAGCTGCTTCTTATTGGTGGGGTGAAATTCTGTTGACTGTTTGTTATGTACTCAACAGAGTCCCGAAATCAAACAGGAAGATTTCACCTTATGAAATCCTAAAGAAAAGACAACCAAATTTGTCTTATTTGAGAACTTGGGGCTGTTTAGCCTATGTTCGGATTCCTGATCCGAAACGAATAAAATTAGCAAGCAGAGCCTATGAATGTGTTTTCATTGGGTATGCAGTCAATAGCAAGGCTTATAGATTTTATGACTTGACTGCACGAGTTATTATTGAATCAGTAGATGCTGATTTTTATGAACAGAAATTTCCTTTTAAAATTAGGAAATAGTGGGGGCGAATCATCTAGTAATGTTCCTGTGGTCAGGAATAATGAGATTACTAATGATAAAGAACCAGAGATCAGAAGAAGTAAAAGAGCTAGAATTTCGAAAGACTTTGGAACTGATTTCCATGTCTATTCTTTAGAGGAGGATCCTTCGAACCTCCAGGAAGCTTTAACTTCATTAGATTCTGATTTGTGGCAAGAAGCCATAAATGACGAGATGGATTCATTAGAGTCTAATCATACATGGCATTTGACTGATCTGCCTCCCGGTTGCAAAACCATAGGTTGTAAATGGATCTTAAAAAAGAAATTGAAACCTGATGGTACTGTAGACAAATACAAAGCTCGACTTGTAGCCAAGGGTTACAGACAACGTGAAAACGTTGATTTCTTTGATACCTATTCACCTGTTACTAGAATAACATCCATTAGAGTGCTGATTTCGATCGCTGCGCTATATGATTTGGTCGTACACCAAATGGATGTTAAAACTGCTTTTTTAAATGGTGAACTGGAGGAAGAAATTTACATGGATCAACCTGAAGGTTTTGTAATACATGGTCAGGAACAGAAGGTGTGCAAGTTAGACAAATCTTTGTATGGTCTAAAACAAGCACCTAAGCAATGGCATGAGAAATTTGATAATCTTGTCATCTCAAATGGCTTTAAAGTGAATGAAAGTGACAAATGTATTTACTACAAATCTGAAAAGGAACTTTGCACTTTCATATGTCTTTATGTAGATGACTTGTTGATTTTTGGATCAAATATTCATGTTGTGAATGCTGTGAAATCAATGTTGAGTGCCAACTTTGATATGAAAGATCTAGGTGAAGCGAATGTCATTCTTGGCATAAAGATAACTAGATCTGAAAAAGGAATTTCTTTAGATCAATCTCACTATGTTGAGAAGATTCTAAAGAAATATAACTACTTCGACTGTAAACCTGCATGTACACCTTATGATCCAAGTGTAGAACTTTTTAAGAACACTGGTGATAGTGTACGACAGTCTGAATATGCGAGCATCATTGGCAGCCTTCGGTATGCCACTGATTGTACTAGACCCGACATTGCATATGTCGTTGGATTACTGTGCAGGTTTACTAGTAGACCTAGTATTGAGCATTGGCATGCTATTGAAAGGGTTATGAGATACCTTAAAAGAACAATGAATCTTAGATTACATTATCTGAAGCATCCTGCTGTACTTGAAGGGTATAGTGATGCAGATTGGAATACATTGTCAGATGATTCCAAAGCCACGAGCGGCTATATTTTCAGTATAGCTGGTGGAGATGTTTCTTGGAAATCAAAGAAACAGACGATTCTGGCTCAATCTACGATGGAGTCAGAAATGATAGCACTAGCTGCTGCTAGTGAAGAAGCAGGATGGCTAAGAAGCCTGCTAGCTGAGATTCCTTTATGGGAAAGACCGATACCAGCTGTGTTGATCCATTGCGATAGTACCGCGGCTATTGCAAAAATTGAGAACCGTTATCATAATGGTAAGAAACGACAGATACGTCGTAAGCACAGCACTGTTAGAGAATTTATCTCAACAGGGGCTGTTAGAGTGGATCATGTACGCACTGATGATAACTTAGCAGATCCTCTGACGAAAGGATTAGCTAGAGAGAAAGTCCATAGAACCTCAAAAGGAATGGGACTATTGCCTATTGAATGGATCATCCATAATGGTAACCCGACCTAACTGACTGGAGATCCCAAGAAATAGGTTCAATGGGTAATAACAAGTTATGAATGATATGAGCCAGAACATGCAAAATTAATGCATGATTCCTAAAGCGAGTAAAGGATGAGTTAATAGAATCTCTTAATGAAGTCTATACTCCATATGGAATGGAGTACCTAGCTATAGGAGTACTCTTGATAGCTTCACCTTTGTGAATGTGGAAGTGGGGCCGCTTCCTATGAAATTTGAGGCAAAATTTCTAGAGCGTTCACTATACTGGGATAGACGTGCAGGGCCATAAATGCACGGGCTTTAGAAAAACACTTATGAAAAGAACGTGCGTGGTTTGATATCCGAGATAGAGTTCAAGACTACGAGTCACTCTTGTTGGATCAGAATCTTACTCACTACGCAAAGGTTCAAATCGAAAGATACCTTTGTTTATGCACAATCTTAGCAGAAATTGCTCGAGAAACTATTTTTAAAATTCAAAGTGGGGGATTGTTGAAAAGATATTGAATTTAAAAAAAAAAGGAAAAGAAAAAGTGCCTTGTAACTTGAAATGAGAAGATAGAGAGTTTTGTGGTTTTCCCACATTGCTTAGGAGAACTCAATACATTGGGTTTATAAACTTGGTTTTTCTCATATGGGTTTGGGCCCCAAGGGGTACCCAATTTTGTGAACGGGCTAGGAGTTGCATCCTACCCGATTTACCACACACGCGCGCGCCGTCCGTCCGGTCGGCCGGCCTGGCCTGGCCTGGTCTGGTCTGGGTTAGGTTGGTGGTTCGGTTCGGCTAGCACTTTATTTTTTGCATACAAAAGTATTAATGATTTTTTATTCAATTATTTTGTAACTGTAATGACTCTTCCACTCCATCTGACTGTTGCTGTTTTCCTTCATTAATCAGAAATCATTTTCTGTATTAATTGTTTACTCAGCAGCTATGTTTTCTTAGCCTATAAATACTGGCTTCATTTTCCATTTTAGAACACACAGAAACACAAAGCAATACAAAGAAAGTGTTTTAGAGCTGATTTCACAGTGCAGTGTGATCAGTATTTCCGGCTGTTTTATCCTAGGGACGCCGCGGTTGATAGTCAGCTTTGCACCACTGAGCTGTGCCGCGAAACGTCTAAAAGAGAGCGACCTAGTCCGCGACTCAGCCTCATCATATTCAGTTTTACAGCAATTGTATCAACAATTTTTAGACGAGTCCCTTTACAATTGCTGCCATGAATACCGATGAGGATGCTGCCTACGGTTCTTCTACTGTTGATGCCAACAAACCATTCCGGTTTGAAGGCTTGCATTTCAAAAGATGGAAACAGAAGACTGAATTTTTCCTAACCATCAAGAAGGTGGTTTCTGTTTTGACAATGGCAATACCTGTCGTTGATGAAACTGCCGAGGAAGAAGAAAAGGAAAAACAGAACGGTGAACTTCAACAGTGGATGACTAATGATTACTTGTGCAAGAATTTTATTCTCAATGCACTAAGTGATGATCTCTATGATTACTATAATGATGGAAAGACTGCAAAGGAAACTTGGGAGGCGCTGCAAAAGAAATATGATACCGAGGAGGCGGGGACTAAAAAATATGCAGTCAGCCGCTACCTCAAATATCAAATGACTGATGAAAAATCTGTCGAGGCGCAATCCCATGAATTGCAGAAAATAGCTCATGAGATCATCTCCGAAGGTATGGTTCTTGATGAACAATTTCAAGTTGCTGTTTTAATTGACAAATTACCTCCTTCGTGGAGGGACTTTAAGAATTCTCTCAGGCACAAAACAAAAGAGTTCTCGCTGGAAAGCTTGATCACTCGTCTTCGGATTGAGGAAGAGGCGAGAAAACAAGATCTAAAAGATGAAGTGCTGGTTGTTTCTAACAACACAAGGAAGTTTAGTTCGATGAGTCTGAAGCCTAATGGCAAGAATTTTAAGAATCAGAATCGCAACTCGAACCAAAACCAAAATGTGAATCTCAACAAAGCGAACCAGAATGGTAATCCTTCAAGGAACCATATTGTGAAACAGGCACCACCTGTTAAGAATGACCTGCCACCATTTCTATGCTTTAACTGTGGAAAACCGGGTCATATGGCACGCAAGTGTCGGAATAAGCCAAGTACTGCTCCACAGGCTAACTTGACTGAAGAGCCTTTTACGGCTATGATAACAGAAATGATGGCTGAGATCAACCTTGTTGGTGGATCAAGTGGTTGGTGGGTAGACACGGGCGCTAATCGCCATGCTTGCCACGATCGTGCTATGTTCAAAACATACACTGCCGTGGACGATAAGAAAGTATTACTGGGTGATACTCACACCACTACTGTCGCTGGAATTGGAAGTGTTGAACTGAAATTTACTTCAGGAAAAACACTAATCTTGAAGGATGTGATGCACACTCCTATGATGAGGAAGAACTTGGTGTCTGGCTATCTTCTCAACAAGGCTGGATTCTTTCAGACTATTGGTGGAGATATGTACACCATTACTAGAAATGGTATTTTTGTGGGAAAGGGTTATGCTTGTGAGGGTATGTTTAAGTTGAATGTTGAAATTATCAATAAAGATGTTGCTTCTGTTTACATGGTTTGTGATTTTAATACTTGGCATGCAAGACTCTGTCATGTAAATAAAAGGATAATTAACAACATGAGCACCCTAGGATTAATTCCTAAAATGAACCAAACTGAGTTTGAAAAATGTGAATTTTGTAGTCAAGCTAAGATAACTAAAAACTCACATAAATCAGTAAATTAGAGAATCTGAACCTTTAGATTTAATACATTCTGATATATGTTAACTTGACGGTACCTTGACCAGAAATGGTAAAAGATATTTTATCACTTTTATTGATGATTGTTACGATTTTACACATGTGTATTTGATGAAAAATAAAAGTGATGCACTTGACATGTTCAAGTTATTTGTAACAGAAATTGAAAATCAATTCAATAAGAAAATCAAGAGATCTCGCAGTGATAGAGGTACTGAATATGAATCTAGCTTGTTTATAGAATTCTATAACTCACATGGTATTGTGCATGAAAGAACAGCACCTTATTCTCCTGAAATGAACGGTAAAGCCGAAAGAAAAAATAGAACACTTACAGAAGCAATAGTGTCTATTTTATTGAATTCTGGAGCTGCTTCTTATTGGTGGGGTGAAATTCTGTTGACTGTTTGTTATGTACTCAACAGAGTCCCGAAATCAAACAGGAAGATTTCACCTTATGAAATCCTAAAGAAAAGACAACCAAATTTGTCTTATTTGAGAACTTGGGGCTGTTTAGCCTATGTTCGGATTCCTGATCCGAAACGAATAAAATTAGCAAGCAGAGCCTATGAATGTGTTTTCATTGGGTATGCAGTCAATAGCAAGGCTTATAGATTTTATGACTTGACTGCACGAGTTATTATTGAATCAGTAGATGCTGATTTTTATGAACAGAAATTTCCTTTTAAATTAGGAAATAGTGGGGGCGAATCATCTAGTAATGTTCCTGTGGTCAGGAATAATGAGATTATTAATGATAAAGAACCAGAGATCAGAAGAAGTAAAATAGGTAGAATTTCGAAAGACTTTGGAACTGATTTCCATGTCTATTCTTTAGAGGAGGATCCTTCGAACCTCCAGGAAGCTTTAACTTCATTAGATTTTGATTTGTGGCAAGAAGCCATAAATGACGAGATGGATTCAATAGAGTCCAATCATACATGGCATTTGACTGATCTGCCTCCCGGTTGCAAAACCATAGGTTGTAAATGGATCTTAAAAAAGAAATTGAAACCTGATGGTACTGTAGACAAATGCAAAGCTCGACTTGTAGCCAAGGGTTACAGACAACGTGAAAACGTTGATTTCTTTGATACCTATTCACCTGTTACTAGAATAACATCCATTAGAGTGCTGATTTCGATCGCTGCGCTATATGATTTGGTCGTACACCAAATGGATGTTAAAACTGCTTTTTTAAATGGTGAACTGGAGGAAGAAATTTACATGGATCAACCTGAAGGTTTTGTAATACATGGTCAGGAACAGAAGGTGTGCAAGTTAGACAAATCTTTGTATGGTCTAAAACAAGCACCTAAGCAATGGCATGAGAAATTTGATAATCTTGTCATCTCAAATGGCTTTAAAGTGAATGAAAGTGACAAATGTATTTACTACAAATCTGAAAAGGAACTTTGCACTTTCATATGTCTTTATGTAGATGACTTGTTGATTTTTGGATCAAATATTCATGTTGTGAATGCTGTGAAATCAATGTTGAGTGCCAACTTTGATATGAAAGATCTAGGTGAAGCGAATGTCATTCTTGGCATAAAGATAACTAGATCTGAAAAAGGAATTTCTTTAGATCAATCTCACTATGTTGAGAAGATTCTAAAGAAATATAACTACTTCGACTGTAAACCTGCATGTACACCTTATGATCCAAGTGTAAAACTTTTTAAGAACACTGGTGATAGTGTACGACAGTCTGAATATGCGAGCATCATTGGCAGCCTTCGGTATGCCACTGATTGTACTAGACCCGACATTGCATATGTCGTTGGATTACTGTGCAGGTTTACTAGTAGACCTAGTATTGAGCATTGGCATGCTATTGAAAGGGTTATGAGATACCTTAAAAGAACAATGAATCTTGGATTACATTATCTGAAGCATCCTGCTGTACTTGAAGGGTATAGTGATGCAGATTGGAATACATTGTCAGATGATTCCAAAGCCACGAGCGGCTATATTTTCAGTATAGCTGGTGGAGCTGTTTCTTGGAAATCAAAGAAACAGACGATTCTGGCTCAATATACGATGGAGTCAGAAATGATAGCACTAGCTGCTGCTAGTGAAGAAGCAGGATGGCTAAGAAGCCTGCTAGCTGAGATTCCTTTATGGGAAAGACCGATACCAGCTGTGTTGATCCATTGCGATAGTACCGCGGCTATTGCAAAAATTGAGAACCGTTATTATAATGGTAAGAAACGACAGATACGTCGTAAGCACAGCACTGTTAGAGAATTTATCTCAACAGGGGCTGTTAGAGTGGATCATGTACGCACTGATGATAACTTAGCAGATCCTCTGACGAAAGGATTAGCTAGAGAGAAAGTCCATAGAACCTCAAAAGGAATGGGACTATTGCCTATTGAATGAATCATCCATAATGGTAACCCGACCTAACTGACTGGAGATCCCAAGAAATAGGTTCAATGGGTAATAACAAGTTATGAATGATATGAGCCAGAACATGCAAAATTAATGTATGATTCCTAAAGCGAGAAAAGGATGAGTTAATAGAATCTCTTAATGAAGTCTATACTCCATATGGAATGGAGTACCTAGCTATAGGAGTACTCTTGATAGCTTCACCTTTGTGAATGTGGAAGTGGGGCCGCTTCCTATGAAATTTGAGGCAAAATTTCTAGAGCGTTCACTATACTGGGATAGACGTGCAGGGCCATAAATGCACGGGCTTTAGAAAAACACTTATGAAAAGAACATGCGTGGTTTGATATCCGAGATAGAGTTCAAGACTACGAGTCACTCTTGTTGGATCAGAATCTTACTCACTACGCAAAGGTTCAAATCGAAAGATACCTTTGTTTATGCACAATCTTAACAGAAATTGCTCGAGAAACTATTTTTAAAATTCAAAGTGGGGGATTGTTGAAAAGATATTGAATTTAAAAAAAAAGGAAAAGAAAAAGTGCCTTATAACTTGAAATGAGAAGATAGAGAGTTTTGTGGTTTTCCCACATTGCTTAGGAGAACTCAATACATTGGGTTTATAAACTTGGTTTTTCTCATATGGGTTTGGGCCCCAAGGGGTACCCAATTTTGTGAACGGGCTAGGAGTTACATCCTACCCGATTTACCACACACGCGCGCGCCGTCCGTCCGGTCGGCCGGCCGGCCTGGCCTTGTCTGGTCTGGGTTGGATTGGTGGTTCGGTTCGGCTAGCACTTTATTTTTTGCATACAAAAGTATTAATGATTTTTTATTCAATTATTTTGTAACTGTAATGACTCTTCCACTCCATCTGACTGTTGCTGTTTTCCTTCATTAATCAGAAATCATTTTCTGTATTAATTGTTTACTCAGCAGCTATGTTTTCTTATCCTATAAATACTGGCTTCATTTTCCATTTTAGAACACACAGAAACACAGAGCAATACAAAGAAAGTGTTTTAGAGCTGATTTCACAGTGCAGTGTGATCAGTATTTCCGGCTGTTTTATCCTAGGGACGCCGCGGTTGATAGTCAGCTTTGCACCACCGAGCTGTGCCGCGAAACGTCTAAAAGAGAGCGACCTAGTCCGCGACTCAGCCTCATCATATTCAGTTTTACAGCAATTGTATCAACAATTTTTAGACGAGTCCCTTTACAATTGCTGCCATGAATACCGATGAGGTTGCTGCCTACGGTTCTTCTACTGTTGATGCCAACAAACCATTCCGGTTTGAAGGCTTGCATTTCAAAAGATGGAAACAGAAGACTGAATTTTTCCTAACCATCAAGAAGGTGGTTTCTATTTTGACAATGGCAATACCTGTCGTTGATGAAACTGCCGAGGAAGAAGAAAAGGAAAAACAGAACGGCGAACTTCAACAGTGGATGACTAATGATTACTTGTGCAAGAATTTTATTCTCAATGCACTAAGTGATGATCTCTATGATTACTACAATGATGGAAAGACTGCAAAGGAAACTTGGGAGGCGCTGCAAAAGAAATATGATACCGAGGAGGCGGGGACTAAAAAGTATGCAGTCAGCCGCTACCTCAAATATCAAATGACTGATGAAAAATCTGTCGAGGCGCAATCCCATGAATTGCAGAAAATAGCTCATGAGATCATCTCCGAAGGTATGGTTCTTGATGAACAATTTCAAGTAGCTGTTTTAATTGACAAATTACCTCCTTCGTGGAGGGACTTTAAGAATTCTCTCAGGCACAAAACGAAAGAGTTCTCGCTGGAAAGCTTGATCACTCGTCTTCGGATTGAGGAAGAGGCGAGAAAACAAGATCTAAAAGATGAAGTGCTGGTTGTTTCTAACAACACAAGGAAGTTTAGTTCGATGAGTCTGAAGCCTAATAGCAAGAATTTTAAGAATCAGAATCGCTACTCGAACCAAAACCAAAATGTGAATCGCAACAAAGCGAACCAGAATGGTAATCCTTCAAGGAACCATATTGTGAAACAGGCACCACCTGTTAAGAATGACCTGCCACCATTTCTATGCTTTAACTGTGGAAAACCGGGTCATATGGCACGCAAGTGTCGGAATAAGCCAAGTACTGCTCCACAGGCTAACTTGACTGAAGAGCCTTTTACGGCTATGATAACAGAAATGATGGCTGAGATCAACCTTGTTGGTGGATCAAGTGGTTGGTGGGTAGACACGGGCGCTAATCGCCATGTTTGCCACGATCGTGCTATGTTCAAAACATACACTGCCGTGGACGATAAGAAAGTATTACTGGGTGATACTCACACCACTACTGTCGCTGGAATTGGAAGTGTTGAACTGAAATTTACTTCAGGAAAAACACTAATCTTGAAGGATGTGATGCACACTCCTATGATGAGGAAGAACTTGGTGTCTGGCTATCTTCTCAACAAGGCTGGATTCTTTCAGACTATTGGTGGAGATATGTACACCATTACTAGAAATGGTATTTTTGTGGGAAAGGGTTATGCTTGTGAGGGTATGTTTAAGTTGAATGTTGAAATTATCAATAAAGATGTTGCTTCTGTTTACATGGTTTGTGATTTTAATACTTGGCATGCAAGACTCTGTCATGTAAATAAAAGGATAATTAACAACATGAGCACCCTAGGATTAATTCCTAAAATGAACCAAACTGAGTTTGAAAAATGTGAATTCTGTAGTCAAGCTAAGATAACTAAAAACTCACATAAATCAGTAAATTAGAGAATCTGAACCTTTAGATTTAATACATTCTGATATATGTGAACTTGACGGTACCTTGACCAGAAATGGTAAAAGATATTTTATCACTTTTATTGATGATTGTTCTGATTTTACACATGTGTATTTGATGAAAAATAAAAGTGATGCACTTGACATGTTCAAGTTATTTGTAACAGAAATTGAAAATCAATTCAATAAGAAAATCAAGAGATTTCGCAGTGATAGAGGTACTGAATATGAATCTAGCTTGTTTATAGAATTCTATAACTCACATGGTATTGTGCATGAAAGAACAGCACCTTATTCTCCTGAAATGAACGGTAAAGCCGAAAGAAAAAATAGAACACTTACAGAAGCAATAGTGTCTATTTTATTGAATTCTGGAGCTGCTTCTTATTGGTGGGTTGAAATTCTGTTGACTGTTTGTTATGTACTCAACAGAGTCCCGAAATCAAACAGGAAGATTTCACCTTATGAAATCCTAAAGAAAAGACAACCAAATTTGTCTTATTTGAGAACTTGGGGCTGTTTAGCCTATGTTCGGATTCCTGATCCGAAACGAATAAAATTAGCAAGCAGAGCCTATGAATGTGTTTTCATTGGGTATGCAGTCAATAGCAAGGCTTATAGATTTTATGACTTGACTGCACGAGTTATTATTGAATCAGTAGATGCTGATTTTTATGAACAGAAATTTCCTTTTATATTAGGAAATAGTGGGGGCGAATCATCTAGTAATGTTCCTGTGATCAGGAATAATGAGATTACTAATGATAAGGAACCAGAGATCAGAAGAAGTAAAAGAGCTAGAATTTCGAAAGACTTTGGAACTGATTTCCATGTCTATTCTTTAGAGGAGTATCCTTCGAACCTCCAGGAAGCTTTAACTTCATTAGATTCTGATTTGTGGCAAGAAGCCATAAATGATGAGATGGATTCATTAGAGTCCAATCATACATGGCATTTGACTGATCTGCCTCCCGGTTGCAAAACCATAGGTTGTAAATGGATCTTAAAAAAGAAATTGAAACCTGATGGTACTGTAGACAAATACAAAGCTCGACTTGTAGCCAAGGGTTACAGACAACGTGAAAACGTTGATTTCTTTGATACCTATTCACCTGTTACTAGAATAACATCCATTAGAGTGCTGATTTCGATCGCTGCGCTATATGATTTGGTCGTACACCAAATGGATGTTAAAACTGCTTTTTTAAATGGTGAACTGGAGGAAGAAATTTACATGGATCAACCTGAAGGTTTTGTAATACATGGTCAGGAACAGAAGGTGTGCAAGTTAGACAAATCTTTGTATGGTCTAAAACAAGCACCTAAGCAATGGCATGAGAAATTTGATAATCTTGTCATCTCAAATGGCTTTAAAGTGAATGAAAGTGACAAATGTATTTACTACAAATCTGAAAAGGAACTTTGCACTTTCATATGTCTTTATGTAGATGACTTGTTGATTTTTGGATCAAATATTCATGTTGTGAATGCTGTGAAATCAATGTTGAGTGCCAACTTTGATATGAAAGATCTAGGTGAAGCGAATCTCATTCTTGGCATAAAGATAACTAGATCTGAAAAAGGAATTTCTTTAGATCAATCTCACTATGTTGAGAAGATTCTAAAGAAATATAACTACTTCGACTGTAAACCTGCATGTACACCTTATGATCCAAGTGTAAAACTTTTTAAGAACACTGGTGATAGTGTACGACAGTCTGAATATGCGAGCATCATTGGCAGCCTTCGGTATGCCACTGATTGTACTAGACCCGACATTGCATATGTCGTTGGATTACTGTGCAGGTTTACTAGTAGACCTAGTATTGAGCATTGGCATGCTATTGAAAGGGTTATGAGATACCTTAAAAGAACAATGAATCTTGGATTACATTATCTGAAGCATCCTGCTGTACTTGAAGGGTATAGTGATGCAGATTGGAATACATTGTCAGATGATTCCAAAGCCACGAGCGGCTATATTTTCAGTATAGCTGGTGGAGCTGTTTCTTGGAAATCAAAGAAACAGACGATTCTGGCTCAATCTACGATGGAGTCAGAAATGATAGCACTAGCTGCTGCTAGTGAAGAAGCAGGATGGCTAAGAAGCCTGTTAGCTGAGATTCCTTTATGGGAAAGACCGATACCAGCTGTGTTGATCCATTGCGATAGTACCGCGGCTATTGCAAAAATTGAGAACCGTTATTATAATGGTAAGAAACGACAGATACGTCGTAAGCACAGCACTGTTAGAGAATTTATCTCAACAGGGGCTGTTAGAGTGGATCATGTACGCACTGATGATAACTTAGCAGATCCTTTGACGAAAGGATTAGCTAGAGAGAAAGTCCATAGAACCTCAAAAGGAATGGGACTATTGCCTATTGAATGAATCATCCATAATGGTAACCCGACCTAACTGACTGGAGATCCCAAGAAATAGGTTCAATGGGTAATAACAAGTTATGAATGATATGAGCCAGAACATGCAAAATTAATGCATGATTCCTAAAGCGAGAAAAGGATGAGTTAATAGAATCTCTTAATGAAGTCTATACTCCATATGGAGTGGAGTACCTAGCTATAGGAGTACTCTTGATAGCTTCACCTTTGTGAATGTGGAAGTGGGGCCGCTTCCTATGAAATTTGAGGCAAAATTTCTAGAGCGTTCACTAAACTGGGATAGACGTGCATGGCCATAAATGCACGGGCTTTAGAAAAACACTTATGAAAAGAACGTGCGTGGTTTGATATCCGAGATAGAGTTCAAGACTACGAGTCACTCTTGTTGGATCAGAATCTTACTCACAACGCAAAGGTTCAAATCGAAAGATACCTTTGTTTATGCACAATCTTAACAGAAATTGCTCGAGAAACTATTTTTAAAATTCAAAGTGGGGGATTGTTGAAAAGATATTGAATTTAAAAAAAAAGGAAAAGAAAAAGTGCCTTGTAACTTGAAATGAGAAGATAGAGAGTTTTGTGGTTTTCCCACATTGCTTAGGAGAACTCAATACATTGGGTTTATAAACTTGGTTTTTCTCATATGGGTTTGGGCCCCAAGGGGTACCCAATTTTGTGAACGGGCTAGGAGTTACATCCTACCCGATTTACCACACACGCGCGCGCCGTCCGTCCGGTCGGCCGGCCGGCCTGGCCTTGTCTGGTCTGGGTTGGGTTGGTGGTTCGGTTCGGCTAGCACTTTATTTTTTGCATACAAAAGTATTAATGATTTTTTATTCAATTATTTTGTAACTGTAATGACTCTTCCACTCCATCTGACTGTTGCTGTTTTCCTTCATTAATCAGAAATCATTTTCTGTATTAATTGTTTACTCAGCAGCTATGTTTTCTTATCCTATAAATACTGGCTTCATTTTCCATTTTAGAACACACAGAAACACAGAGCAATACAAAGAAAGTGTTTTAGAGCTGATTTCACAGTGCAGTGTGATCAGTATTTCCGGCTTTTTTATCCTAGGGACGCCGCGGTTGATAGTCAGCTTTGCACCACCGAGCTGTGCCGCGAAACATCTAAAAGAGAGCGACCTAGTCCGCGACTCAGCCTCATCATATTCAGTTTTACAGCAATTGTATCAACAATTTTTAGACGAGTCCCTTTACAATTGCTGCCATGAATACCGATGAGGTTGCTGCCTACGGTTCTTCTACTGTTGATGCCAACAAACCATTCCGGTTTGAAGGCTTGCATTTCAAAAGATGGAAACAGAAGACTGAATTTTTCCTAACCATCAAGAAGGTGGTTTCTATTTTGACAATGGCAATACCTGTCGTTGATGAAACTGCCGAGGAAGAAGAAAAGGAAAAACAGAACGGTGAACTTCAACAGTGGATGACTAATGATTACTTGTGCAAGAATTTTATTCTCAATGCACTAAGTGATGATCTCTATGATTACTACAATGATGGAAAGACTGCAAAGGAAACTTGGGAGGCGCTGCAAAAGAAATATGATACCGAGGAGGCGGGAACTAAAAAATATTCAGTCAGCCGCTACCTCAAATATCAAATGACTGATGAAAAATCTGTCGAGGCGCAATCCCATGAATTGCAGAAAATAGCTCATGAGATCATCTCCGAAGGTATGGTTCTTGATGAACAATTTCAAGTTGCTGTTTTAATTGACAAATTACCTCCTTCGTGGAGGGACTTTAAGAATTCTCTCAGGCACAAAACAAAAGAGTTCTCGCTGGAAAGCTTGATCACTCGTCTTCGGATTGAGGAAGAGGCGAGAAAACAAGATCTAAAAGATGAAGTGCTGGTTGTTTCTAACAACACAAGGAAGTTTAGTTCGATGAGTCTGAAGCCTAATGGCAAGAATTTTAAGAATCAGAATCGCAACTCGAACCAAAACCAAAATGTGAATCGCAACAAAGCGAACCAGAATGGTAATCCTTCAAGGAACCATATTGTGAAACAGGCACAACCTGTTAAGAATGACATGCCACCATTTCTATGCTTTAACTGTGGAAAACCGGGTCATATGGCACGCAAGTGTCGGAATAAGCCAAGTACTGCTCCACAGGCTAACTTGACTGAAGAGCCTTTTACGGCTATGATAACAGAAATGATGGCTGAGATCAACCTTGTTGGTGGATCAAGTGGTTGGTGGGTAGACACGGGCGCTAATCGCCATGCTTGCCACGATCGTGCTATGTTCAAAACATACACTGCCGTGGACGATAAGAAAGTATTACTGGGTGATACTCACACCACTACTGTCGCTGGAATTGGAAGTGTTGAACTGAAATTTACTTCAGGAAAAACACTAATCTTGAAGGATGTGATGCACACTCCTATGATGAGGAAGAACTTGGTGTCTGGCTATCTTCTCAACAAGGCTGGATTCTTTCAGAGTATTGGTGGAGATATGTACACCATTACTAGAAATGGTATTTTTGTGGGAAAGGGTTATGCTTGTGAGGGTATGTTTAAGTTGAATGTTGAAATTATCAATAAAGATGTTGCTTCTGTTTACATGGTTTGTGATTTTAATACTTGGCATGCAAGACTCTGTCATGTAAATAAAAGGATAATTAACAACATGAGCACCCTAGGATTAATTCCTAAAATGAACCAAACTGAGTTTGAAAAATGTGAATTTTGTAGTCAAGCTAAGATAACTAAAAACTCACATAAATCAGTAAATTAGAGAATCTGAACCTTTAGATTTAATACATTCTGATATATGTTAACTTGACGGTACCTTGACCAGAAATGGTAAAAGATATTTTATCACTTTTATTGATGATTGTTACGATTTTACACATGTGTATTTGATGAAAAATAAAAGTGATGCACTTGACATGTTCAAGTTATTTGTAACAGAAATTGAAAATCAATTCAATAAGAAAATCAAGAGATCTCGCAGTGATAGAGGTACTGAATATGAATCTAGCTTGTTTATAGAATTCTATAACTCACATGGTATTGTGCATGAAAGAACAGCACCTTATTCTCCTGAAATGAACGGTAAAGCCGAAAGAAAAAATAGAACACTTACAGAAGCAATAGTGTCTATTTTATTGAATTCTGGAGCTGCTTCTTATTGGTGGGGTGAAATTCTGTTGACTGTTTGTTATGTACTCAACAGAGTCCCGAAATCAAACAGGAAGATTTCACCTTATGAAATCCTAAAGAAAAGACAACCAAATTTGTCTTATTTGAGAACTTGGGGCTGTTTAGCCTATGTTCGGATTCCTGATCCGAAACGAATAAAATTAGCAAGCAGAGCCTATGAATGTGTTTTCATTGGGTATGCAGTCAATAGCAAGGCTTATAGATTTTATGACTTGACTGCACGAGTTATTATTGAATCAGTAGATGCTGATTTTTATGAACAGAAATTTCCTTTTAAATTAGGAAATAGTGGGGGCGAATCATCTAGTAATGTTCCTGTGGTCAGGAATAATGAGATTACTAATGATAAAGAACCAGAGATCAGAAGAAGTAAAATAGGTAGAATTTCGAAAGACTTTGGAACTGATTTCCATGTCTATTCTTTAGAGGAGGATCCTTCGAACCTCCAGGAAGCTTTAACTTCATTAGATTCTGATTTGTGGCAAGAAGCCATAAATGACGAGATGGATTCATTAGAGTCCAATCATACATGGCATTTGACTGATCTGCCTCCCGGTTGCAAAACCATAGGTTGTAAATGGATCTTAAAAAAGAAATTGAAACCTGATGGTACTGTAGACAAATACAAAGCTCGACTTGTAGCCAAGGGTTACAGACAACGTGAAAACGTTGATTTCTTTGATACCTATTCACCTGTTACTAGAATAACATCCATTAGAGTGCTGATTTCGATCGCTGCGCTATATGATTTGGTCGTACACCAAATGGATGTTAAAACTGCTTTTTTAAATGGTGAACTGGAGGAAGAAATTTACATGGATCAACCTGAAGGTTTTGTAATACATGGTCAGGAACAGAAGGTGTGCAAGTTAGACAAATCTTTGTATGGTCTAAAACAAGCACCTAAGCAATGGCATGAGAAATTTGATAATCTTGTCATCTCAAATGGCTTTAAAGTGAATGAAAGTGACAAATGTATTTACTACAAATCTGAAAAGGAACTTTGCACTTTCATATGTCTTTATGTAGATGACTTGTTGATTTTTGGATCAAATATTCATGTTGTGAATGCTGTGAAATCAATGTTGAGTGCCAACTTTGATATGAAAGATCTAGGTGAAGCGAATCTCATTCTTGGCATAAAGATAACTAGATCTGAAAAAGGAATTTCTTTAGATCAATCTCACTATGTTGAGAAGATTCTAAAGAAATATAACTACTTCGACTGTAAACCTGCATGTACACCTTATGATCCAAGTGTAGAACTTTTTAAGAACACTGGTGATAGTGTACGACAGTCTGAATATGCGAGCATCATTGGCAGCCTTCGGTATGCCACTGATTGTACTAGACCCGACATTGCATATGTCGTTGGATTACTGTGCAGGTTTACTAGTAGACCTAGTATTGAGCATTGGCATGCTATTGAAAGGGTTATGAGATACCTTAAAAGAACAATGAATCTTGGATTACATTATCTGAAGCATCCTGCTGTACTTGAAGGGTATAGTGATGCAGATTGGAATACATTGTCAGATGATTCCAAAGCCACGAGCGGCTATATTTTCAGTATAGCTGGTGGAGATGTTTCTTGGAAATCAAAGAAACAGACGATTCTGGCTCAATCTACGATGGAGTCAGAAATGATAGCACTAGCTGCTGCTAGTGAAGAAGCAGGATGGCTAAGAAGCCTGCTAGCTGAGATTCCTTTATGGGAAAGACCGATACCAGCTGTGTTGATCCATTGCGATAGTACCGCGGCTATTGCAAAAATTGAGAACCGTTATTATAATGGTAAGAAACGACAGATACGTCGTAAGCACAGCACTGTTAGAGAATTTATCTCAACAGGGGCTGTTAGAGTGGATCATGTACGCACTGATGATAACTTAGCAGATCCTCTGACGAAAGGATTAGCTAGAGAGAAAGTCCATAGAACCTCAAAAGGAATGGGACTATTGCCTATTGAATGAATCATCCATAATGGTAACCCGACCTAACTGACTGGAGATCCCAAGAAATAGGTTCAATGGGTAATAACAAGTTATGAATGATATGAGCCAGAACATGCAAAATTAATGCATGATTCCTAAAGCGAGTAAAGGATGAGTTAATAGAATCTCTTAATGAAGTCTATACTCCATATGGAATGGAGTACCTAGCTATAGGAGTACTCTTGATAGCTTCACCTTTGTGAATGTGGAAGTGGGGCCGCTTCCTATGAAATTTGAGGCAAAATTTCTAGAGCGTTCACTATACTGGGATAGACGTGCAGGGCCATAAATGCACGGGCTTTAGAAAAACACTTATGAAAAGAACGTGCGTGGTTTGATATCCGAGATAGAGTTCAAGACTACGAGTCACTCTTGTTGGATCAGAATCTTACTCACTACGCAAAGGTTCAAATCGAAAGATACCTTTGTTTATGCACAATCTTAACAGAAATTGCTCGAGAAACTATTTTTAAAATTCAAAGTGGGGGATTGTTGAAAAGATATTGAATTTAAAAAAAAAAGGAAAAGAAAAAGTGCCTTGTAACTTGAAATGAGAAGATAGAGAGTTTTGTGGTTTTCCCACATTGCTTAGGAGAACTCAATACATTGGGTTTATAAACTTGGTTTTTCTCATATGGGTTTGGGCCCCAAGGGGTACCCAATTTTGTGAACGGGCTAGGAGTTGCATCCTACCCGATTTACCACACACGCGCGCGTCGTCCGTCCGGTCGGCCGGCCGGCCTGGCCTGGTCTGGTCTGGGTTAGGTTGGTGGTTCGGTTCGGCTAGCACTTTATTTTTTGCATACAAAAGTATTAATGATTTTTTATTCAATTATTTTGTAACTGTAATGACTCTTCCACTCCATCTGACTGTTGCTGTTTTCCTTCATTAATCAGAAATCATTTTCTGTATTAATTGTTTACTCAGCAGCTATGTTTTCTTAGCCTATAAATACTGGCTTCATTTTCCATTTTAGAACACACAGAAACACAAAGCAATACAAAGAAAGTGTTTTAGAGCTGATTTCACAGTGCAGTGTGATCAGTATTTCCGGCTGTTTTATCCTAGGGACGCCGCGGTTGATAGTCAGCTTTGCACCACCGAGCTGTGCCGCGAAATGTCTAAAGGAGAGCGACCTAGTCCGCGACTCAGCCTCATCATATTCAGTTTTACAGCAATTGTATCAACAATTTTTAGACGAGTCCCTTTACAATTGCTGCCATGAATACCGATGAGGATGCTGCCTACGGTTCTTCTACTGTTGATGCCAACAAACCATTCCGGTTTGAAGGCTTGCATTTCAAAAGATGGAAACAGAAGACTGAATTTTTCCTAACCATCAAGAAGGTGGTTTCTGTTTTGACAATGGCAATACCTGTCGTTGATGAAACTGCCGAGGAAGAAGAAAAGGAAAAACAGAACGGTGAACTTCAACAGTGGATGACTAATGATTACTTGTGCAAGAATTTTATTCTCAATGCACTAAGTGATGATCTCTATGATTACTACAATGATGGAAAGACTGCAAAGGAAACTTGGGAGGCGCTGCAAAAAAAATATGATACCGAGGAGGCGGGGACTAAAAAATATGCAGTCAGCCGCTACCTCAAATATCAAATGACTGATGAAAAATCTGTCGAGGCGCAATCCCATGAATTGCAGAAAATAGCTCATGAGATCATCTCCGAAGGTATGGTTCTTGATGAACAATTTCAAGTTGCTGTTTTAATTGACAAATTACCTCCTTCGTGGAGGGACTTTAAGAATTCTCTCAGGCACAAAACAAAAGAGTTCTCGCTGGAAAGCTTGATCACTCGTCTTCGGATTGAGGAAGAGGCAAGAAAACAAGATCTAAAAGATGAAGTGCTGGTTGTTTCTAACAACACAAGGAAGTTTAGTTCGATGAGTCTGAAGCCTAATAGCAAGAATTTTAAGAATCAGAATCGCAACTCGAACCAAAACCAAAATGTGAATCGCAACAAAGCGAACCAGAATGGTAATCCTTCAAGGAACCATATTGTGAAACAGGCACCACCTGTTAAGAATGACCTGCCACCATTTCTATGCTTTAACTGTGGAAAACCGGGTCATATGGCACGCAAGTGTCGGAATAAGCCAAGTACTGCTCCACAGGCTAACTTGACTGAAGAGCCTTTTACGGCTATGATAACAGAAATGATGGCTGAGATCAACCTTGTTGGTGGATCAAGTGGTTGGTGGGTAGACACGGGCGCTAATCGCCATGTTTGCCACGATCGTGCTATGTTCAAAACATACACTGCCGTGGACGATAAGAAAGTATTACTGGGTGATACTCACACCACTACTGTCGCTGGAATTGGAAGTGTTGAACTGAAATTTACTTCAGGAAAAACACTAATCTTGAAGGATGTGATGCACACTCCTATGATGAGGAAGAACTTAGTATCTTGCTATCTTCTCAACAAGGCTGGATTCTTTCAGACTATTGGTGGAGATATGTACACCATTACTAAAAATGGTATTTTTGTGGGAAAGGGTTATGCTTGTGAGGGTATGTTTAAGTTGAATGTTGAAATTATCAATAAAGATGTTGCTTCTGTTTACATGGTTTGTGATTTTAATACTTGGCATGCAAGACTCTGTCATGTAAATAAAAGGATAATTAACAACATGGGCACCCTAGGATTAATTCCTAAAATGAACCAAACTGAGTTTGAAAAATGTGAATTCTGTAGTCAAGCTAAGATAACTAAAAACTCACATAAATCAGTAAATTAGAGAATCTGAACCTTTAGATTTAATACATTCTGATATATGTGAACTTGACGGTACCTTGACCAGAAATGGTAAAAGATATTTTATCACTTTTATTGATGATTGTTCTGATTTTACACATGTGTATTTGATGAAAAATAAAAGTGATGCACTTGACATGTTCAAGTTATTTGTAACAGAAATTGAAAATCAATTCAATAAGAAAATCAAGAGATTTCGCAGTGATAGAGGTACTGAATATGAATCTAGCTTGTTTATAGAATTCTATAACTCACATGGTATTGTGCATGAAAGAACAGCACCTTATTCTCCTGAAATGAACGGTAAAGCCGAAAGAAAAAATAGAACACTTACAGAAGCAATAGTGTCTATTTTATTGAATTCTGGAGCTGCTTCTTATTGGTGGGGTGAAATTCTGTTGACTGTTTGTTATGTACTCAACAGAGTCCCGAAATCAAACAGGAAGATTTCACCTTATGAAATCCTAAAGAAAAGACAACCAAATTTGTCTTATTTGAGAACTTGGGGCTGTTTAGCCTATGTTCGGATTCCTGATCCGAAACGAATAAAATTAGCAAGCAGAGCCTATGAATGTGTTTTCATTGGGTATGCAGTCAATAGCAAGGCTTATAGATTTTATGACTTGACTGCACGAGTTATTATTGAATCAGTAGATGCTGATTTTTATGAACAGAAATTTCCTTTTAAAATTAGGAAATAGTGGGGGCGAATCATCTAGTAATGTTCCTGTGGTCAGGAATAATGAGATTACTAATGATAAAGAACCAGAGATCAGAAGAAGTAAAAGAGCTAGAATTTCGAAAGACTTTGGAACTGATTTCCATGTCTATTCTTTAGAGGAGGATCCTTCGAACCTCCAGGAAGCTTTAACTTCATTAGATTCTGATTTGTGGCAAGAAGCCATAAATGACGAGATGGATTCATTAGAGTCCAATCATACATGGCATTTGACTGATCTGCCTCCCGGTTGCAAAACCATAGGTTGTAAATGGATCTTAAAAAAGAAATTGAAACCTGATGGTACTGTAGACAAATACAAAGCTCGACTTGTAGCCAAGGGTTACAGACAACGTGAAAACGTTGATTTCTTTGATACCTATTCACCTGTTACTAGAATAACATCCATTAGAGTGCTGATTTCGATCGCTGCGCTATATGATTTGGTCGTACACCAAATGGATGTTAAAACTGCTTTTTTAAATGGTGAACTGGAGGAAGAAATTTACATGGATCAACCTGAAGGTTTTGTAATACATGGTCAGGAACAGAAGGTGTGCAAGTTAGACAAATCTTTGTATGGTCTAAAACAAGCACCTAAGCAATGGCATGAGAAATTTGATAATCTTGTCATCTCAAATGGCTTTAAAGTGAATGAAAGTGACAAATGTATTTACTACAAATCTGAAAAGGAACTTTGCACTTTCATATGTCTTTATGTAGATGACTTGTTGATTTTTGGATCAAATATTCATGTTGTGAATGCTGTGAAATCAATGTTGAGTGCCAACTTTGATATGAAAGATCTAGGTGAAGCGAATCTCATTCTTGGCATAAAGATAACTAGATCTGAAAAAGGAATTTCTTTAGATCAATCTCACTATGTTGAGAAGATTCTAAAGAAATATAACTACTTCGACTGTAAACCTGCATGTACACCTTATGATCCAAGTGTAAAACTTTTTAAGAACACTGGTGATAGTGTACGACAGTCTGAATATGCGAGCATCATTGGCAGCCTTCGGTATGCCACTGATTGTACTAGACCCGACATTGCATACGTCGTTGGATTACTGTGCAGGTTTACTAGTAGACCTAGTATTGAGCATTGGCATGCTATTGAAAGGGTTATGAGATACCTTAAAAGAACAATGAATCTTGGATTACATTATCTGAAGCATCCTGCTGTACTTGAAGGGTATAGTGATGCAGATTGGAATACATTGTCAGATGATTCCAAAGCCACGAGCGGCTATATTTTCAGTATAGCTGGTGGAGCTGTTTCTTGGAAATCAAAGAAACAGACGATTCTGGCTCAATCTACGATGGAGTCAGAAATGATAGCACTAGCTGCTGCTAGTGAAGAAGCAGGATGGCTAAGAAGCCTGCTAGCTGAGATTCCTTTATGGGAAAGACCGATACCAGCTGTGTTGATCCATTGCGATAGTACCGCGGCTATTGCAAAAATTGAGAACCGTTATTATAATGGTAAGAAACGACAGATACGTCGTAAGCACAGCACTGTTAGAGAATTTATCTCAACAGGGGCTGTTAGAGTGGATCATGTACGCACTGATGATAACTTAGCAGATCCTTTGACGAAAGGATTAGCTAGAGAGAAAGTCCATAGAACCTCAAAACGAATGGGACTATTGCCTATTGAATGAATCATCCATAATGGTAACCCGACCTAACTGACTGGAGATCCCAAGAAATAGGTTCAATGGGTAATAACAAGTTATGAATGATATGAGCCAGAACATGCAAAATTAATGCATGATTCCTAAAGCGAGAAAAGGATGAGTTAATAGAATCTCTTAATGAAGTCTATACTCCATATGGAGTGGAGTACCTAGCTATAGGAGTACTCTTGATAGCTTCACCTTTGTGAATGTGGAAGTGGGGCCGCTTCCTATGAAATTTGAGGCAAAATTTCTAGAGCGTTCACTAAACTGGGATAGACGTGCAGGGCCATAAATGAACGGGCTTTAGAAAAACACTTATGAAAAGAACGTGCGTGGTTTGATATCCGAGATAGAGTTCAAGACTACGAGTCACTCTTGTTGGATCAGAATCTTACTCACTACGCAAAGGTTCAAATCGAAAGATACCTTTGTTTATGCACAATCTTAACAGAAATTGCTCGAGAAACTATTTTTAAAATTCAAAGTGGGGGATTGTTGAAAAGATATTGAATTTAAAAAAAAAAAAGGAAAAGAAAAAGTGCCTTGTAACTTGAAATGAGAAGATAGAGAGTTTTGTGGTTTTCCCACATTGCTTAGGAGAACTCAATACATTGGGTTTATAAACTTGGTTTTTCTCATATGGGTTTGGGCCCCAAGGGGTACCCAATTTTGTGAACGGGCTAGGAGTTACATCCTACCCGATTTACCACACACGCGCGCGCCGTTTGTCCGGTCGGCCGGCCGGCCTGGCCTGGTCTGGTCTGGGTTGGGTTGGTGGTTCGGTTCGGCTAGCACTTTATTTTTTACATACAAAAGTATTAATGATTTTTTATTCAATTATTTTGTAACTGTAATGACTCTTCCACTCCATCTGACTGTTGCTGTTTTCCTTCATTAATCAGAAATCATTTTCTGTATTAATTGTTTACTCAGCAGCTATGTTTTCTTAGCCTATAAATACTGGCTTCATTTTCCATTTTAGAACACACAGAAACACAAAGCAATACAAAGAAAGTGTTTTAGAGCTGATTTCACAGTGCAGTGTGATAAGTATTTCCGGCTGTTTTATCCTAGGGACGCCGCGGTTGATAGTCAGCTTTGCACCACCGAGGTGTGCCGCGAAACGTCTAAAAGAGAGCGACCTAGTCCGCGACTCAGCCTCATCATATTCAGTTTTACAACAATTGTATCAACACTAACTCTTTTTTCTCTCTCTTCTCTGTCTTTTCTCTCAAAATTCTCTATTCTTTTCTTCTTATTTTTCGTTTAATTTTCAATTTGTCTCCTCCCGTTACTTTTTCGTTCGCTTTTCTGTTCGCGCTTCCATTCGTCTACTTCCGATGGATATCTCGTCGTTTCCGGTCGTTTTTCTGTTCGTGTTTTTCGTTCGTGCTAGTCCGTTCGTCTCTTCCATTCGCGCTATGGATTTCTCGACTCGTTTTTAGATTTGTGTAATTTTTTTAGGATTTTTGTAATGATTTAAACATTTTGTAAATAAATTATTGTAGATCTATAATTTTTTGTTTATAAAATTGTTCTATTATTCATATAATTATTTATTTTGTCTTTCTCTTCTTCATAAATTTGTTTATTGCCACTGATTTTGTAAAGAACAAATTGATTTATGGTGCATTTGTAATAATTTTATAATATGTTTACAATTTAGTGTATTTTTGGTGTATTTATAGTGTATTTCTGGTGTTTTTTGGGATATCTACGTTTTTTTGGTGTATTTCTGCCAGTTTATAGTGTTTATGGTGTAGACCATAAAAACACTATAAAATGTCATAAATACACTATATATGCACTATATATACACTAATCGTACACTATAAAAACACTATAAAAGCACTATATATATACTATTGTTACACTATAAAAAAAATTCAGGAAAAAAATCTATAGAAAAAGAATAAATTATTAAAAACTAAAAAATAGGGCTGTGCAATCGGTTGGTTCGGTCGACCGAACCGAAAACAAAAAATCAAAATTGAAAACCGAAAAAGGTGTTCGTAAAATTAAAAAAATTATTTTTTGTAAATAAAAAAAGTCAGAAAAGAAAAGTCAAAACTTGACAGGTAAAAGTGTAAATAAATTACCGAAACATGTTTTTCAGAAAATTACCACTAGTTCAAATTAGTTTCTCATTATACCCTTAATTTAAATATCTAGATATTTTAAATAATCTTAATTATATATTTTGAAAACGCCAATTGCTTTTCTTTGATATTATAAATAAATTTTAAAAAAATTAAATTTGTTATTAATTTTTGTATTAATTGATAATTAATGATGATTAAAAGAATATAATATAAGTGGTTGAATTGATAAAGAGTAAAATTGATATTTCAACTTAAGTAATCAAGTTGTAACCAAAAAACTTTTTTCTCTCAAATAGAAAACACTATTCGTCAAAAGTTTTTCTTTTATTTTTAGCTTCGGTTGCTGTCAATGGAATATTCTTGCTGTTGACAGTAGCCATTTTTTATTGCTTTATTTACATAGAATAAAATAAATAACCGACTTTTTTTTTATTTTTTTTGTTTTGTTGGTAAATTTATCGATGAGGCACATTATATCAACATATCTCGGATCACAAATCAGAGATAAATCAAGACCTTTTCAAGATTGAAGATGAAATTGTTTAGAGGTTACATTAGTTTTTTTGTATTTTTTATTTTTGATACTTTTTGTTATGGTGATTGTCTTTCTTTATCGAAAGGTTTGTTTGTTGGTTTTTTATGAAGTTTTGGTGAGTTTTTTGTTAGACAGCGAAGAATGAGATTCTTATGATGGTAGAGAAGTTATGTAATTTGGATTTTATAAGGCGATCTGCAAACAAGACTTTACTTCTTGTTCTATGTCAGGTTATTAGAAACGGTTATATCCTTTCTGAATTCTAATACTTGTAACTGCTTGACATTAATGAAAGATTATTTTGATTGTAAAAATAATAATTAACTAATCAAGTTAAAATGGAAGCTTGATCTATTAGGGTGAGCACGGTTCGGGGAAATCCGGGGATTGAAAAATCTTCAGAACCAAACCAAAAAAAGGGATATCAAAAATTGGATCTCCGGATCCGTACCAATAATCAGTTCGGTCCGATTCGGAGATTTTATTTTTCGGTACGGTTCGGTACGGAGATTCGGTCATAATGGTTCGGTACGGATAACACTAGAACCACAGATATTATTTTA
This sequence comes from Mercurialis annua, assembly GCF_937616625.2. Classification (NCBI taxonomy): domain Eukaryota; kingdom Viridiplantae; phylum Streptophyta; class Magnoliopsida; order Malpighiales; family Euphorbiaceae; genus Mercurialis; species Mercurialis annua. The sequence goes on along the minus strand of NC_065570.1, from coordinate 45,361,942 downwards.
TTTAAAATATGATATCTACTATATTATAATATATTATTTTGACTTTAAAATTAATTAGCTACTCATTCATTAATTTTTTTACTATCATAAATAAATAATTATCAATAAAATAAAAAGGCACAATATGTATATTATCGTTCTATTTAATATTAGTTTTTGATTTTTATTTGACAAGGATAATTTTATCTATTTTCAAGTCTAAACCTATATCATTTTTGTTAAAATTATGTAATTTGGTTAATGATGAAAAATAATGAATGTGTAAATTGTTCATATCAATTTTTAAAAAATATTTTTAATAATTATTAAATATTTGACAAATTCATATAATTTACATTGAAATATATAAGTAATTTTTTTTACGTAAATTGATAATTTATATATACTAGTTTGATATGCACGTGTGCTGCACATGAATTATTATATTATTATTTTTCATGGTGTGTATTTGAGATTGTTGAATGTAATTTTTCAATTATATATGTATTGAGATTTTATATTTAAAATTATTACTGGTGTTTTTTTTTGACATTTTTGTGTCGTTTATATTTAATATTATTTAAGTATAAAAGTTAAAAACTAAATCAATTATATATAAATAATCTAATATATATGATCATACAAAAACGACAAAACATAAAATTTATTAGTTGCATATGATTCTTATATCCATTTTTGCAACTTTCAAACTTTACATAGGCATGCTCATGAACATATTTAATCTTATTTATTTAAAATTATATTATTAATTTATCCAATTTTGTTTTAGGTGTGATATACATGGTTACTTAATATAGTGATTAGTAATATGATCCACTAATTTATTATTTATAAAAATAAATATAAAGATTATCTAATTTATCATATATATACATTTTATTAAGATATAAATATTTATAATTTATTATTTATATTTGAAATTATCGAGCGTAATTTTTTACTTATATGTTATTTATAACGTGATTTTTTAATTTGTATGTTATTCATAGATTACAATATTGTATATTTGATTGTAGGATTAGGAAAAAACATTCAAGTTGTTGATTATAATTAGCAAAACTTTACATTAAGGTTAAGAAGATGTATAGAGAAATTACTTATCTTCATGTAATTGTTAGTGGTTAATTGGATTAAGGAAGATTTTTAATAGTTAAATTCTACAAATTATAAAGAGAGTATTTTTGTCCATAAATGAAAGTGTTTCTCCACTAATACACTTTTATATAGAGTTATTATAGATTATAGATATAGATTATAGATATAGACTAAATTTTTAATATATATTATAATTAAATTTTATAAAGCAATTTTAATATTTTGTAATTCAAAATAAATACAAATATAATAATCAAATTAAAAATAGAATAATTTCGGTACGGTTCGGTACGGTTGGTACAGTTAGTTATAAAAGATCCAGAACCGTACCAATAAATGTTTTAGTACGGTTCGGTTCGGAGAAAGTCAATGGTCAACAGATATTTTTCGGTCCTGGATATTTTCGGTCCGGTTTTGGAGATATCCAAGATCCGTGCACACCCCTATGATCTATATTTTGGGACGTCCAAGATAGAAACTTGGTTCATCTTTGCAGGAAGGAGGTAGGGGTGGCCATGGTTCACAAACTGGCAATTCGAGTTCGGAACTGTCGGTTTACGGTTCAAGGAAAACTTAAATTGGCCGTAAACTGCCATTTGGGTGGTTCCAAGTTGGTTCGGAACTGGCCAGTTCCAGTGTTCACGGTTTTGATTTTAGCCGGTTCAAAAAATTAAATTCGAATATTTAAAACTAAGCTTAAATTAAAATTAAAATCAAACTTAATATAATTAATATATTATACTTAAAATTTAAAAATCCATTTAATTTACCATAACTTTTTATAATTAATTATTTATATATAGTAGATATAGTCATAAATTATTATAAAATAAAATAAAATTAACGGTTCATATTCAATAGAAATAACAAATTAAAATATTTAAAAAAAATAACTAATATTTTATATATGGCATTAGGTTAAAAAAAATCCTTGGGATTTCCTTAAAAGTATAATTTAACCCTTTTTTATTTTCGGGGTACAATTCGACCTTTCAGCTTATTTTAATGGACAAAAACACCCTTCCGTCCATAATTACTGTTAACTGGTGACGTGGCATACATGAAAAAAATTTAAAAACATTCTTAATGTTTAAACTGTTTACATATTTTATATTTATAAAAAAAATTCAACATTTTTCACCATCTTTTTCGATTCAAATACAAATAAAATTTAAAATTAAAATATTTAAAAACCCACTTTCTACAAGCGGAATTTATTTTGTGTAAGTTCACCTAATTACCGGTGTTTATTCATAATCAAACCAATTAATTAAATTATTTATTAAAATTAACCGAAATCAAATTAAACAAATCGAAATATAATTAAATAAATCAAAACCTTATTAAATCAACTAAAATCAATTTGAGTCTAATTGAAATTTATTTCAAAAACCACTGGCCTTTTTTCGGAAACCACCACCGATCATTGCTCGAAACCCAACGCCAGCCAGAGAACAGACCCGTCGGGTGTGTTTTTATGAAAACAGACCACCAGAGGGTCTGTTCAAGAGAATAAACCATCTATGCGATGGTCTGTTCTTGAAGAACTGACCGGCGATGGCCTGTTCTTCAAAAACAGACCACCAGAAAGTCTGTATCGATAAACCATCGATAGACTATCTAGTCTATTCAAGAACAGACCATCGGGGGTCTATTCTTGAAGAACGGACCAGAGATGGTCTGTTGTGTTCTTGAAGAACATACCATCCATAAATTACCGACCTATTTGAGCGAGGACTAAAAATCCGTCGCTATATCTATCATTTCCCGACAGATTATATGTCGTTAAATTTCCTACGGATTAGTGATGGAATCCGCTTTTTATTTGGGGGGAAATTTCACGTCGAAAATTATGGACGGATTTTAGCGATGGATCCGTAACTGTTTTGGCGGAAAACGAGGCACCAAAATATTTGGCCGAAAATAGCGACATATTACAAAGTACGTTGCTAATTAGCAACAGATCATTTATCGTCGCTACAAAAACTAATAAAATATTTATTTAAAAATAAATTATTAAAAAAAGTTATTTAAAAAATTTAAACATTTTAAAAAAATTATTTAAAATAAAAATAAAATGAGAGAGTAAAGTGCGGGAGTAATTTTTTTTTATTTATAAGTTAAATATAATATATATATAAATGTATAACAATAATTTTGGTTGGTTAAGATGGATTTTTTTTTTTGAAATCAAGATGAAGTTAAATGTGGGAGAATTTCATGATTAAATAGACTTGATGGGAGAAATGGTTGGATGGATGACCTATTAGGAAGTTATAGAAAATCTCAAAAATGATTTACATAAATATGAAAATTATATTAAATAATAATTAAAATGAATAGCTTTAACGGTTTCATTAAAATATATTTTTTAAATTGAAAAAAGTAAAAAAAAAACTTATGTCGCTAATTCATTGATTATCTATCGCTAACTAACGTAAGTAATCCGTCGCTAAATGTACTCATGATGAAATAGTAAAAATAAAATAAAAAGCGATGTTTGTGATTAATACGTTTTAAATGTCATATTATTTTTAAATTTTTTTGCGAAGGTCGTGATTTTATATATAATTAACTCTAATATTATTATTAATATTTATTTTTGAGAGGGTTATTAGTATTTCTTTACTAGAATTTTGACGAATAAAATTACAACTTTATTCATTTTACTTTGTTAACGCTCTTTCTTTCCTTATTTTTTTATAGTTTTCTGTTTACATTTGTGGACTTCCATAAAAACTGTCCTATCGAGGGCTGTAAATCTGCTATGACACTCCAATTTAAAACCTCTATTACCAAATGTTCTGAAAAATCGGCCGCTAAACCCTTTAAATTTTATCTAATGATCAATTAAACTCATTTTGGCATAAATTGACCAAAATACCCTTCAGATTTATAAAAATATACAAACAAACCAGACAATCTCAATCTAACCAAACTTAAAATCACTCATCCAACCAAATCAAACATAACCCAACCAAATCAAATATAATCTAAACAAACTTAAATTTATTTAAAAATTAAATAAATAATTATTTTTAATTATAAAAAATTAATAATGATTTTTTAATATTAATAATTTAAATAAATAATTTTTTAATTGTTTTTAAACGAGTGCGGTGAATAGACCCATGCTGGTGGGTTTGTTCTTCTCAAAACAGATTTGAACAGACCCACGCCGGCGGGTTTGTTACCAAGAATAGACCCACGCCAACGGGTCTGTTCACCGGATCCAATTTCAAAAAAAAAAAGTTATTTATTTAATTTTGGACGATTTTTTTTCCGGTGATGGGCGGTGATGGCCGGAAAAAATTGGCGGCGGCGGGTGGTCGTTTCTGGTTGCGTGGTCTGATTTAATTTGGTGGATTGAAAATTCAGGTATGATTTGGTTGGGTGGATGAAATATGTTTGATTTGTTTGTGTGGGTGATTTTAATTTTTTTTTTAAATTAAGTTGCCTTGAATTTTTTTTTTGACTTTAAAGGTATTTTGAGTATTTTTGGAAAAAATAAAGAGTTAGGTGTGGTTTTGGAATAAAAGAAATTTAGTTGATCATTTAATAAAGTTTAGGTAGTTTAGCAGCCGATTTTAAAGTTCCGGTAATTTAGTGATAGAGGCTCTTAACTTAGAGTGGCATAATTGATTAATATTCCCCATTGAGCATACCCCCAAGATAAAGAAAACAGATTTTTTTTATTAATCTTTCCTTGTAAAATAAAGATAATGATGGTTAAATTAAAAGTAATACTGTAATAATAATGGAAGATAATGTAAGATCTGTTTTTGATCATAGATGTCATTCTTTCAAGATATAAGAATGATTCCTTTTATGAAAATAACGTTTGAAAATGAGAAAGGATATAGCAAAGCTATGAAAAAGACATGGATAGATATGATCCGTAGGTTGGTGAATCTAAACAAATTAGACTAAACTCATTTTGAGGTCCTAAATTATATAATTTTAGATCTGAACTTCTATTTGATTTTTTCAGATCCCTAATCCTTCATTTTATAATTCATCAGGTCCTTCAACTTTTATTTTGTTTCCTCATATCCCTAATTTTTTTTTTGGTTCATCATGTCCTTATAGAGAGATCCATTTAAAAACTTAATGAAGTAAAAAAAAATAAAAGTTTAAGAACTTAAGAAACCAAAAAATTAAAAATTAGGGATCTTAGGAAGCCAAATAAAAATTGAAGGATCTGATGAACCAAAAAAATGAAAATTTAGGAACTTGAGGAAGCCAAATAAAAGTTGAGAGACCTAATGAACCAAAAGCGTATACTTCAGGGACCTTAAAATAGATTTAGCCAAAAACTTATAAGGGATAGTTATTAGTGACTCCAAAAATATGATCATAATTAGTAATTCAGATAATTACTTCTAAAAATAAATTATTTATTCTTCAGATTTTGAATTATTTACATTTTTTCTCTTTCTTTCTGATAAAATGCTAATCATTGAGGCAGCGTTAGGATTGAAAGTTTCTAGAATTAATAAAATTTGCTAAATTTGTGGATTTTAAATCAATAGAAGTGTTTTCAAAGCTAAATATTCTCCTAACTCATCGTTTCTCGATGCAAAGTTGGGATCAAATCCAAGCTACGTTTGGCGAAGCATTTCGAAACCCAAAGAACAATGAAAATGGGAGCGAAAATTCGTATAGGAAATGGGAAAATACTCTGATATGGAATTCTCCTTGGCTGCCTAAGCTAGAATCGGGTTGTTTAGTGAGCCCGCAGCCGCAAAATTTAGCTGAAGCGACAGTTTCTCAGCTTATGGTTGAAGATGGTAATGCTTGGGATATTGGGTTGGTTCGAGATATGTTTGAGCGTGACGACGCAGACAGAATTTTGAGTGTGCCGTTAAGTAATAGAGATGTTCCTGATAGTTGGTGTTGGCATCCGGATTTTAAAGGTAAATTTTCTGTTAAGAGTTTTTATAGAACTCTTAGTGGTAATATAGAAGGGTTTCCAAATGCCGTTTGGGGTAAGTTATGGAAGTTGCAGGTCCCTTTGCATGTACATAATTTTCTCTGGCGTGTTTGTTCTGACTTCTTGCCAACAGCAGATGCATTATCATCTCGAAAAGTGTTTATCAATTCCGTTTGTAATGTCTGCAATTCCTTTGAGGAAACAATTCACCTTCCATGTTCGTGTTCTATGGCTATGGACGTGTGGGAGCTGTCTGGGCTGCCGGTCTTGGAGTTTCCTCACTTGAACATGGTGGATTGGTGTATGGGATGGATGACGGGGTTGCAGATAGAGGAGAGAGCTTTGGCAGCTCAATTATATTGGAATATTTGGCTACATAGGAATGAGGTGGTTTGGAATAAGAAATCTGGTTCCGCGAACTCCAGTGGTATCCGAAGAAGATGGTCAAGTCAGGTGGAGACCCCCTCCTCAAGGTTGGATTAAAGTTAATATCGATGCCGCAATTTTTGGTGACAAGCAGCAAATTGGAGCTGGAATAGTGGTGAGAGATAGCATGGGTTCGTTAATTCAAGCTCGTCAAGTGAATTGGCCGGGTAGCTTCTCGCCTCGGTTAGCTGAAGTCATGGGTATAAGGGAGGCGCTAAGTTGGCTTAAAGGTTGGTCTAATATTGTAGTATAGTCGGACTCGATGGAAGCAATATTAGAAATCAGAAATCCTGATTTGGTTGATAGAAGTTGCTTATTGAAGATTGTTCCGAGCTAGCAAAGCAGTTTCATAATTTTTATTTTGTCTTTCTAAGACGATCCGCGAATCAGGCGGCACATGTTCTAGCGCAAAACGCGTCAGGTCATCAGGAGTGGTTCTGTCACTTCCCTGAGTTTCTTACGTCTGTAACTGCTTTGGATTCTTCTTAATGAAATTATTTTACCATTCAAAAGAAAATCAATAGAAGTGGATTCCATGAATTTATTTGAAATGTATATAGAATCAATGGACTTAAAAAAATATATATTAAATAATTATATGGTAGCACAATTTATCATTCATAAAACATGTTTGATTTCAATTTTCCACCCCTTTTAAAACATGAGGAAATTTGAAAATCCATATATTGTCATGTCATTTTTTCATATCAAACAATGAATTTCGGTGAAATCCAATATTTGTGCAAAATTCATGAATTTTGTAACTTTAAAATCTCTCAATACAAACGGTGGCTAAATGATGTTTTTTCATTTAATTGTTAACAATAAAATTTAATTGAGCTCTAAAACTTATAGTTAGTATAAATTAGTTTAATATTGAAAAAGTTATACTATATAAGTTTTCTACTAATAATAATAATTTAAATAAATAAAATATTGTTATAATATATCTAAATATAATTATTTTTATAAGTTATTAAGTATATGAATTTGTAAGAAAAATTATCAATACCAAATATTATAAATACTAAAATTATAGATAGCTAAAGTTTATAAGTTATTGACGAAATACCATAAAAAATCCCATATTACCGAGGAAACCAAAAGCTTATCTAATTATCTACAAAAAAAGAGCAAGCACACTTTGAGGGGTATGTAATATCTTGACATCTTCACCTCGTGATTTATTTATTATACCTTTACTAATTTAAGCATCAAAATGGTCTCGAGGCCTGAAGTCCAAGCCCCTTTTCTTTTCATCATTTCATACGTCTAGTAACGCCGACACACCCGTCGCTCCATCCAGATCCATTACTTCCATCTCCGGATCCATCATAATTTGGCGCCATTTGTGCGAACTTAGTTTTCGGTAATAAAAATTCTTTTGATTGAACTGAGGGATGGCTAGAATACCCAAAAGTCAAAATAAACCACCCACATGCCAAAAAACCACCTCCATAGACTATTAGATGACTAGAATAGAGATGAAGGCACCGACACAACCGCCGCATGAAAACCGAGAAGGAACCAGGAAAAGAGATTAAGAGAAAAAAGTGGTGTCACCACGACAAAGTGATACAAGCAAATTCAATAGACCATGTCAGTAACTGTGTACCATATAGGCTTAAGAAATGAGGCGAAAATTAAAGAGGAGATGTCAGTGATTGAGGCGGAAGTGGACGAACAACACATATAAAGAATATCAATAGACTTAGGAAATGAGGTGAACATAGTAATGTGGGCAGCGTACCGGAGTATAAGAGGCCGTATGATCAGAATAAGACTACAACTAATCACAATTAAAGGATTTGAGAAGAAAAACTACAAACAATGAGAACGACCAACATTTGGCTTCAGTTAAGAAACATAGAAGGAGAAAAGAAGGAAGTCATGACCCCATTTCCATGTGGTCGACATGAAGCTGTCGTATTGCATGATCCTTGAACGACCGTTCCTATCCGAGTCATGGGCGGTAGTGGACATTCGGAATCCAAAGAATGATGTTGTCAACGCCCAAAGGCACACTCATAACCTTCCGAGATTTGCATGAAGAGAAATATTGTAGCAGGGCAGCCGTCGTGGAGCTATTATTGGTGGAAGAAATACTCAGCTGACCTTGCGAAGAACCCATCTCCGAACTAGTTGAAGAAACAGAGATGATGGAAGTCGGCCAAGGAAAATTAGTTAAATTTGGGACTAACCTTCCTAAAAAACTAAGAGAGGAGATCAATAAAAAGGGCTCAGAAAGCACCTTACAGCTTCCGCCATCAAAGCGTCAGAAATAAGAGGAATTTACCTAGAAGTCACTTGCCACGAGCTAAATATGAACCTGTTTGCACCGGCCCAGAGATCTGGGAAGGAAGGAAAGCTGAATGGGCTCATAGGGGATTTCAGCCCAACAGGAGCTATTTTTATTTTAGCCTTTTATTATTTAGTTTTCTTTAGGAGATAGAATCTCATTAGAATTAGGTCTCTTTATTAGGGTTTGTTCCCTATAAATAGTCAGTAGTTTTATATTATTATTTTTAATCAACAAATCATTAATCAAAAACCAAAGCTCAGGCTTTTTATCCCAATCTCCGGATTGAATTTTAGTTTAGGAGTAGAATTGACATTAATCTCGCTTGGATCTCAGGATTCCCAGATTAATACTGTTAGTTTAATCGAACGGCGGCGACGTCATTCACAATTTGAACAACGATACTTGAATTCGAGTTACGTCACTTGAATTAGGGTTACGTTATTCAAATCCTGTTTACCTCATCTAGAATCATACCGGTTAAAGCATCAGTACCTAAAGTTACCCATTAATAAATTCAAAGGTTTGAGCAAGGTGAAAATCTAGCGAACATCTTTTGGCGACTCCACTGGGGACAGTTTATGGTCAGCACAAAAACCGGAGTTTTTCCAGACGATTACAGGGAAACTCGGTCTCAAAGCCGAGCAAAATTTCAAAGGAAATTTGGAGAGATAGAGCAACCAGATCCAGAGATCATTACCGTCATGGCTAAGGGCGATAAGCAGTCACAGAGCAAAGGGGTTCAGAACACTATACCCGATGTGACTTCTGTAAGCAACAAATCCATGGAAGGCGATGACGTGGAGAAGGAGTTCGACGAATTTTCCCGAGAAATACCACCCACTCGCCCGTCGCTATCAAGGGCCGATTTTACCATAATGAGAGACGAAATAGCTCAGGAAAATCGGCAGATGTTTGACGGGGCGATGCAACAGATGTCCAACGCTTTCAAAGGTATGTTGGCCGACCAGGCGGTCGTTCAGCAGTCGATCGTGAAGAATTTGAATAACTTGACAAGTTCAATGGACAATCTGGGGAAGATCTTTTCGGGACAATCAGTGACCGATCAGAATCACCGAAGGGCCGATTATACCTCGACAACGCAGAGAAATGGCGGTCTTGGTAGTTCGGCCGATGCAGGGCAATCACCAAGTAAAACCGGTTTCGCTTATGGATCGGTACGACTGTTAACTCGCCCAGAAGGAGACACGGGTGTTAGGACCGATCCTTCTTCGTCAGGAGCTGGGCGATTTCACATGGGCGATCAGCCATCTCCAGGAGCCGGGCGATTCCAAGGGGGCGATGGTACTGGCACCGGAGCGACTCGATACCAAGGTAACGACCAGTTGCCAGGGCAACAATACCCAAACCTGCAATCGCCACAGGATAATCCCTACGTTAGTGACAACGCCCCCATGGGAGAAAACAACTTATACAATCGGGGGCAGTTGCTAGATGAACTGGAGAAATTAGGGGTCGACGTCAGGCCAATGCCTCGACCGTCGTACATGAAGCCATACCCAGATTGGATCGACAAACTGTACCCATTCCCTAGGGGGTACAAAGTGCCCGAATTCAGTTTATTCTCGGGAGAAGAGAAAAGCCAATCCACGGTGGAACACATTGCGCGATTTTCTGCCCAATGTGGAGAAGCAGGGGCCCACGACTTTTGGAAACTACGGTTATTTGCCAGCTCTCTCACCAAGGTGGCGTTCACGTGGTACTCTCACTTATCGCCCAACTCGATCGATACGTGGAAAGACTTGGAAATAAAATTCCACGAAGAGTTTTACAGAGCACCACCAGATGTTACCTTGGCCGATCTCGCTAGGATTTCGCAACTACCCAGCGAATCTGTTGAAAAATACATCGGCCGCTTCCGGAATTTAAGGACGAGGTGCATGACGCACATATCCGAGGGCGATTGTGTGCCAATGGTCGTAAAAGGGATGAATTTCGCGATGAGGGAACATTTCGAAGGCCATCGATTTAGGGACTTGTTCGAGCTCACCAACAGAGTCACGGGTTACGAACGATTACTCCAGGAGAAGGAACAGAGGCGAGGTTCTTCGAAAGGCACCTATTACCGCGATCAGTTAGACGTGGCCGTCATTTCCGATAGTGAGGGCGATTCGTCCGATGATGAGATATGTATGGCCGAATTCCTCGGAAAGAAACCAACGGAATGCGCAGCGTTAAGGAAGCCAGGGTATGTGAAGAAAAATAAGATGGCGGTCATCCAAAAAGAATATTCGTTCGACTTGACGAAAGCCGACGATATATTTGACGCTTTGCTAAAAGACGGGCAAATATCCCTATCTGAGGGTCATGTGTTGCCAACAAGCGAGGAACTGCTGGGCAAGGACTACTGCAAATTCCATAACTCATGGAGACACAACACCAATAATTGCGTGGTGTTCAGAAACGTAGTCCAGAAAGCAATAACGGAAGGGAAATTGTTGTTCCCGTCAATAAGGGAGGCCGATGCGAAATGCGTCTCGATTAATTTGATTCGGCCCAACTTAGACCAAGTATTGGGTATCGGGAAAGTTTTAGAGAAGTGGAGTGCTAAGAGACCTCGACAGAGGGTAGCGGTGAATGATGCAGCAGGGCAACGTCGAGTGACCAAACCAGTTACATCAGAGCCGATTTGCCAACATTGCCAGCACTGCCAGAAACGCCCCGAGACCAAGTACGTACGAAAATCGGTCAGAGCAAATCCAAAAACTTTTAAACCAAAGTCCCCCACCAAGGAGTGGCAACAGCACATGCCATCCGGACAGAAGGAGAGGTCGGTTTTTAAAAGGGTGTTCAGGCCAACGGAGGAGACCCCTCGTATGACCAAGACACAAAAGAGACGGATGCAGAGAATGCGACAGGAGTCGCGACTGATCGCTGCAGGGTCAGAATCGGCACTAGGGAGCCGAGTCCCAGTTAAAAATCGTTTGACCGGTGCTGCACCTCCTTCCGGAACTAAAAGACCGATTCAAGAAAGACTGGGGGCACTTGAAGACGATTTGGACGCAGACCAGGGCAGACGTAGCCGATCCGAAACCGAGCCCTTTGAGACACCCAAGCGAAAGATAAGGAAGGTTTGGGTGGAGAAGAAGCGACATCAGGGTAGTGACCTACCTTCTCATACGCACGCAAGAGATGAAAAATCGCCCACCAGGGATAGGCGATCTTTCAGGGACGTAGTCCTGAGTCACGCAGACGGCCAGTTGAAGGCCTGGGTGCCCGTAAAAAAAGAGTTGGTCGTTGTTCACCAAGACGGACAGCTGAAAGCGTGGATTCCTAAAAATGATAACCGAAAAGAGGTCCAAGTAGTTACTCTTCCGGATTCATTTAGGAATAAGCCGGGGCAGAAGTCGATTTTAGATGGGGATGTTATAATCCCGGACGAGAATAGTGTGGATGCGTCGGCAGTTGTGTCTTTAAGCAAACCACCAGCACGAATGACAAGGCACATAAGGCCGTTGTACATCAAAGCCGAAGTAAATGGCGTCGCCATTGGAAGGGTTCTAATCGACAACGGCGCGGGAGTAAACATCTTGCCTTCCCGGATGCTTAAGAAGTTCGGTATCGAACGCGCCCAGCTGGAGACCACCGACGTTTATATGACAGACTTCGCCGGAGGCGAGACCCCCGCCGAAGGGTACATCACCCTTAAGATAAAGGTGGGCCGAGTAGAGACCGAAGAAGGTTTCTTCGTTGTTAATGCCAGGAGTAACTACAATGTGCTACTCGGCCGAGACTGGATCCATTCCAATATGTGCATCCCATCAACCATGCATCAGATGCTGATACTATGGCGAGAGGCTGGAGAGGCCGAGATAGTGCAGGGTGATCCGAGCCCTTTCGGCGAGGATAGCAACGTTCTAGAAGCCATGATGTATGACGAGCAAGTAAGGAACATCCAATCTCTAAGTCATCGAGATATCAAAAGTCCCAGGATCCTTATCAACGCGGATCGGCCTGCAGACGTTACCCTCGGGGGCAACGGCCGATCTACGATCTTGCAACATTCTGATGGATAGACGACATACAGAGTTGCGAAGAAAGGTTCTTGACTTAGCACTCAGTTTCGGAGTGTTATCCGCGGAATGCATATACGAGGATCAAGATCAAGACCCGACTGGTACCTTGAGAATAGAAGATCTCAAAATAGCCACCGGAAAATTGGGGGATGATCCAGCCCAAGTTCAAGATACGCTCTTAGAAGTTAATTTAGGCTCGGAATCGTCACCAAAACCGATATTCATCAGCGCGAACCTCAGTGCCACGTTTAGAGACGAGCTGATTGCGCTCCTTCGGGAATATAAGGATTGTTTCGCTTGGTCATATGCAGACATGCCGGGTCTTGACAAATCAATCGCCGAACATAAGTTGCCTCTGAAAGATGGCTTCCGACCATTCAGGCAGCCTCCTAGACGAATGTCAAAAGAGGTCGAGGAGTTGATTAGAGAAGAGATCAATCGGCTTAAAGAGGCGCACTTCATACGAGAGGCTAAATACACAGAGTGGTTATCCAACATAGTGCCCGTCATGAAAAAGAACGGCAAGCTGCGAGTATGCGTCGACTTCCGGAATTTGAACCTAGCGACACCCAAAGACGAATACCCGATGCCGGTAGCTGATATGCTGATTGACGGCGCTGCCGGACACAACATCCTTAGTTTTCTAGACGCTCATTCTGGTTATAATCAAGTACCGATTCACGAAGCCGATATCTCAAAAACCGCTTTTCGATGCCCAGGGCCGATTGGTGCTTATGAATGGATTGTGATGCCCTTTGGTTTGAAGAACGCCGGAGCAACTTACCAACGAACCATGAACAAAATGTTCGAAGGTTTAGCATGTCTAGAGGTGTATATCGATGACGTTGTCGTAAAATCGCCGAGCGACGCGGCTCACCTGGCCAATCTGAAACAGGGCTTTGAGCGGATCCGAAGCAACGGTTTGAAGATGAATCCATTAAAATGCGCTTTCGGTGTATCGGCAGGTAATTTCTTGGGTTTCTTGGTTCACCAGCGGGGGGTAGAAGTAGACAAAAATAAAGCGAAAGCGATAATCAATGCTGAACCACCAAAAACCAAGAAACAGCTACAGCGGCTGATCGGACAGATAAACTTCCTAAGGCGCTTCATTTCAAACACAGCAGGCCGATTACGCAGTTGGAGCGTATTGTTGAAGGGGAATGATAATGAGAAGTTTGTATGGACCCCTGAACAACAACAAGTGTTTGACGAGCTAAAAGCATACTTAGTAAAACCGCCGATTATGATGCCACCAAAGCCAAATCAGCCTTTGTTACTGTATATATCGGCAGCTCCCCAATCTTTGGGATGTATGCTTGCACAGGAAGACCAAGGCGTGGAAAGATCGGTCTACTATCTCAGTAGAGCCTTGACCGATACTGAAACACGATACTCGGACATTGAGAAACTGTGCCTTTGCTTATATTTCACTTGCTGCAAGTTGAGGTATTACATGTTGCCAGTGGTGGTTTATGTCCTAGCACAAACCGACGTCATAAAATACATTCTATCCCGACCGTATCTTAGAAATCGGATGGGAAAGTGGGCAGTGGCAATGTCAGAATTCACACTCGTGTATGTGCCTCAGAAAGCAGTTAAGGGACAAGTCCTTGCCGATTTTTTGTCGGATCACCCAGGAGTCAACATAAAATTGGGAATCGGCTGCGTGGAACTACATCCTTGGAAATTGTGGTTTGACGGATCAAGAACAGAAAAGGGTGCCGGAGCAGGAATCGTCATTATCTCGCCCTCGGGGGCACGGTTTACAATGTCTTGTTCTTTGGCATTCAAATGTACCAACAACCAAGCCGAGTATGAAGCTCTCATTTTAGGCTTAGAAATCTTGATGGAGCTGGGGGCAAGATCGATCCAAGTCTGGGGTGATTCGCTGCTAGTGATAAAACAAGTCTCCGGAGAATACAAGTGCGAGTCGGAACTTTTGATCCGATACTGCAACAAGGCTAAGCATCTTGTTGGCGGTTTCTCGGATACATGGTTAGAATACACGGAGAGAAGCGGCAATATGGAGGCAAATGATCTCGCCCAACACGGTAGTGGTTACAAACCTTGTTACGAGTATGAGGCGATTCGACGAGATACGCCAAACTTGGTAACAGTAGACGATGCAGTGTACAAGGCAATCCATTCCGTGTACCAGTTGGACTTTTCGACAGATTGGAGGAAAGAGATAACTAAATGGTTTGAATCGCCAGATATGTCCAACAGAAGGTTACGAACTCTGGCTTTCAACTATATAGTTCTAGCCGATGAATTGTACAAAAAAGGGAGCGACGGTTTGCTATTTAGATGCATCGGCCCGAAAGAAGCAATGTTGGTCATGGCCGAAGTACACGAGGGAATCGCCGGTGCACATCAGGCTGGTCCGAGAATGCGATGGCTAATCCATAAATACGGGTTTTATTGGCCTAAAATGGAGCAAGATTGTATCCGATACTCCCAAGGATGTGAGGCATGCCAAAAGTGCGGTCCTGTTCAGCACGTTCCTGCCGAGATGCTACACTCAATAGTTAAGCCTTGGCCATTCCGAGGATGGGCAGTTGATTTAATTGGCAAAATATACCCGTCATCGTCAAAAGGACACACGTTTGTGATTGTCGCGACCGATTACTACTCTAAATGGGTTGAAGCCATACCTTTGAAATCACCGAGTCAAGAATCGGTCATAAAGTTTTTCAGAGAATACATTATCCTGAGGCATGGGTTACCAGAAACTATTACTACGGACCAGGGAACTATAAGGAAGGTTTGGGTGGAGAAGAAGCGACATCAGGGTAGTGACCTACCTTCTCATACGCACGCAAGAGATGAAAAATCGCCCACCAGGGATAGGCGATCTTTCAGGGACGTAGTCCTGAGTCACGCAGACGGCCAGTTGAAGGCCTGGGTGCCCGTAAAAAAAGAGTTGGTCGTTGTTCACCAAGACGGACAGCTGAAAGCGTGGATTCCTAAAAATGATAACCGAAAAGAGGTCCAAGTAGTTACTCTTCCGGATTCATTTAGGAATAAGCCGGGGCAGAAGTCGATTTTAGATGGGGATGTTATAATCCCGGACGAGAATAGTGTGGATGCGTCGGCAGTTGTGTCTTTAAGCAAACCACCAGCACGAATGACAAGGCACATAAGGCCGTTGTACATCAAAGCCGAAGTAAATGGCGTCGCCATTGGAAGGGTTCTAATCGACAACGGCGCGGGAGTAAACATCTTGCCTTCCCGGATGCTTAAGAAGTTCGGTATCGAACGCGCCCAGCTGGAGACCACCGACGTTTATATGACAGACTTCGCCGGAGGCGAGACCCCCGCCGAAGGGTACATCACCCTTAAGATAAAGGTGGGCCGAGTAGAGACCGAAGAAGGTTTCTTCGTTGTTAATGCCAGGAGTAACTACAATGTGCTACTCGGCCGAGACTGGATCCATTCCAATATGTGCATCCCATCAACCATGCATCAGATGCTGATACTATGGCGAGAGGCTGGAGAGGCCGAGATAGTGCAGGGTGATCCGAGCCCTTTCGGCGAGGATAGCAACGTTCTAGAAGCCATGATGTATGACGAGCAAGTAAGGAACATCCAATCTCTAAGTCATCGAGATATCAAAAGTCCCAGGATCCTTATCAACGCGGATCGGCCTGCAGACGTTACCCTCGGGGGCAACGGCCGATCTACGATCTTGCAACATTCTGATGGATAGACGACATACAGAGTTGCGAAGAAAGGTTCTTGACTTAGCACTCAGTTTCGGAGTGTTATCCGCGGAATGCATATACGAGGATCAAGATCAAGACCCGACTGGTACCTTGAGAATAGAAGATCTCAAAATAGCCACCGGAAAATTGGGGGATGATCCAGCCCAAGTTCAAGATACGCTCTTAGAAGTTAATTTAGGCTCGGAATCGTCACCAAAACCGATATTCATCAGCGCGAACCTCAGTGCCACGTTTAGAGACGAGCTGATTGCGCTCCTTCGGGAATATAAGGATTGTTTCGCTTGGTCATATGCAGACATGCCGGGTCTTGACAAATCAATCGCCGAACATAAGTTGCCTCTGAAAGATGGCTTCCGACCATTCAGGCAGCCTCCTAGACGAATGTCAAAAGAGGTCGAGGAGTTGATTAGAGAAGAGATCAATCGGCTTAAAGAGGCGCACTTCATACGAGAGGCTAAATACACAGAGTGGTTATCCAACATAGTGCCCGTCATGAAAAAGAACGGCAAGCTGCGAGTATGCGTCGACTTCCGGAATTTGAACCTAGCGACACCCAAAGACGAATACCCGATGCCGGTAGCTGATATGCTGATTGACGGCGCTGCCGGACACAACATCCTTAGTTTTCTAGACGCTCATTCTGGTTATAATCAAGTACCGATTCACGAAGCCGATATCTCAAAAACCGCTTTTCGATGCCCAGGGCCGATTGGTGCTTATGAATGGATTGTGATGCCCTTTGGTTTGAAGAACGCCGGAGCAACTTACCAACGAACCATGAACAAAATGTTCGAAGGTTTAGCATGTCTAGAGGTGTATATCGATGACGTTGTCGTAAAATCGCCGAGCGACGCGGCTCACCTGGCCAATCTGAAACAGGGCTTTGAGCGGATCCGAAGCAACGGTTTGAAGATGAATCCATTAAAATGCGCTTTCGGTGTATCGGCAGGTAATTTCTTGGGTTTCTTGGTTCACCAGCGGGGGGTAGAAGTAGACAAAAATAAAGCGAAAGCGATAATCAATGCTGAACCACCAAAAACCAAGAAACAGCTACAGCGGCTGATCGGACAGATAAACTTCCTAAGGCGCTTCATTTCAAACACAGCAGGCCGATTACGCAGTTGGAGCGTATTGTTGAAGGGGAATGATAATGAGAAGTTTGTATGGACCCCTGAACAACAACAAGTGTTTGACGAGCTAAAAGCATACTTAGTAAAACCGCCGATTATGATGCCACCAAAGCCAAATCAGCCTTTGTTACTGTATATATCGGCAGCTCCCCAATCTTTGGGATGTATGCTTGCACAGGAAGACCAAGGCGTGGAAAGATCGGTCTACTATCTCAGTAGAGCCTTGACCGATACTGAAACACGATACTCGGACATTGAGAAACTGTGCCTTTGCTTATATTTCACTTGCTGCAAGTTGAGGTATTACATGTTGCCAGTGGTGGTTTATGTCCTAGCACAAACCGACGTCATAAAATACATTCTATCCCGACCGTATCTTAGAAATCGGATGGGAAAGTGGGCAGTGGCAATGTCAGAATTCACACTCGTGTATGTGCCTCAGAAAGCAGTTAAGGGACAAGTCCTTGCCGATTTTTTGTCGGATCACCCAGGAGTCAACATAAAATTGGGAATCGGCTGCGTGGAACTACATCCTTGGAAATTGTGGTTTGACGGATCAAGAACAGAAAAGGGTGCCGGAGCAGGAATCGTCATTATCTCGCCCTCGGGGGCACGGTTTACAATGTCTTGTTCTTTGGCATTCAAATGTACCAACAACCAAGCCGAGTATGAAGCTCTCATTTTAGGCTTAGAAATCTTGATGGAGCTGGGGGCAAGATCGATCCAAGTCTGGGGTGATTCGCTGCTAGTGATAAAACAAGTCTCCGGAGAATACAAGTGCGAGTCGGAACTTTTGATCCGATACTGCAACAAGGCTAAGCATCTTGTTGGCGGTTTCTCGGATACATGGTTAGAATACACGGAGAGAAGCGGCAATATGGAGGCAAATGATCTCGCCCAACACGGTAGTGGTTACAAACCTTGTTACGAGTATGAGGCGATTCGACGAGATACGCCAAACTTGGTAACAGTAGACGATGCAGTGTACAAGGCAATCCATTCCGTGTACCAGTTGGACTTTTCGACAGATTGGAGGAAAGAGATAACTAAATGGTTTGAATCGCCAGATATGTCCAACAGAAGGTTACGAACTCTGGCTTTCAACTATATAGTTCTAGCCGATGAATTGTACAAAAAAGGGAGCGACGGTTTGCTATTTAGATGCATCGGCCCGAAAGAAGCAATGTTGGTCATGGCCGAAGTACACGAGGGAATCGCCGGTGCACATCAGGCTGGTCCGAGAATGCGATGGCTAATCCATAAATACGGGTTTTATTGGCCTAAAATGGAGCAAGATTGTATCCGATACTCCCAAGGATGTGAGGCATGCCAAAAGTGCGGTCCTGTTCAGCACGT
This sequence comes from Mercurialis annua, assembly GCF_937616625.2. NCBI lineage: Eukaryota > Viridiplantae > Streptophyta > Magnoliopsida > Malpighiales > Euphorbiaceae > Mercurialis > Mercurialis annua. The sequence goes on along the minus strand of NC_065570.1, from coordinate 45,342,941 downwards.
TCCTGCCGAGATGCTACACTCAATAGTTAAGCCTTGGCCATTCCGAGGATGGGCAGTTGATTTAATTGGCAAAATATACCCGTCATCGTCAAAAGGACACACGTTTGTGATTGTCGCGACCGATTACTACTCTAAATGGGTTGAAGCCATACCTTTGAAATCACCGAGTCAAGAATCGGTCATAAAGTTTTTCAGAGAATACATTATCCTGAGGCATGGGTTACCAGAAACTATTACTACGGACCAGGGAACTATGTTCACTGGAAGTGAGATAACCGATTATGCAAAGGAGATGGGCTTCAAGTTGATACGTTCCACCCCATACTACGCACAAGCAAATGGTCAAGCCGAGGCGACTAACAAGGCGATTAAGGGCATCATTCAGAAGATGATAGAAGACAACCCAAAACAATGGCATCAGTTATTAACTGAAGCTGTTTGGGCAAACCGCACGAGCCAAAAATCGGCAACGGGCACTACACCTTTCAAACTTGTGTATGGGCACGATGCGATGCTACCTATGGAGTTGACGGTAGCGTCTACGAGGCGAAAGATGCAGCACATCTTGACGAAGGCCGACTATCATGATAAAATGGTTCTTGAAGCTTTGGACTTAGATGAGGAGCGATTATTGGCACTCGACCACTTGGAAGCTCAGAAGAGAAGAGTAGAACGAGTTTACAACAAACGTGTCAAAAGTAAGAGTTTCCAGATAGACCAGCTCGTTTGGAAAGTCATTTTGCCCATTGGAGCAAAAAAGGAAGGACTAGGAAAATGGTCTCCGAACTGGGAAGGACCATACAAAATTGTCCGAATATTGGGTAACGGTGCATATATACTCGCTGACATAGATGGTCGAGTCCATGACCGATCCATTAACGCCCAGTATTTGAAGAAGTACGTCCCGAGCTGCTGGGAAGGAATTGACAGACGCATCTTCGAGAAGTAAGGTAATTTTCAAGGAATCGGACTCTTGACCGATTGGTTGACGGTACGGAATTGATAATCGGAAGCAGAGCCGATTCACATTATTAAGGCTCACCTTGTAATATGTATTTGCGTTAGACATATATGAATTTCGGAACACCAGCCGATTTTATTTTGTCAATTACCACTGACACCTTTGTGGGTTTAAATTGGAATATTAGCCGATTAATATAATGTTTCTTGACTTTTGACTAGACATGTATGAACTTCGGAACACCAGCCGATTTTATTTTTGTCAATTACCACTGGCACCTTTGTGGATTTAAATCGGAATATTAGCCGATTAACATAATGTCTATTTTAATAAAAAGAATCAAAATGACAAAAAGTGCAAGCAAAGTGTGTAATATCAATAAACATTGTACAAAGGTTACAAATCCAAAATGTTTAAACGGTAGAAAGAAATCAGCCAAAATGACTAAAGAGATCGCCCATCACGCTTCGGATGTCGGATAAATTCTTCACTGCCTCAGAATAACGCTTCTCAGCACTGGCGAGTGTTTTCTTCAATTGATTCCGAAGATCCTTCAGATCCGTCCCTTGGGAAATAAATTCATCCAGTTGTTGCTCCAAGGGCGCGGCGATCTCTTCCTCGGCTTTGAGCTCCGCCTGCAGTTCCTCAATTTTGGATCTTAGCTCATCCATTTTTGTGGTGTGAGGGGCGAGTTTGTCAGATGTTTTCTTGGCATTCGACCTCAGAGAGCCGAACTCATCGTCAAGCTTGCGCTTGGTCTCCAGCGATTTCTCATATGAAGCTCTGGCAGGGGCGGCTTCTTTGTACAGCTTTGTGAGGTTTGGCAGCTCCTTCACCACTTTGGCGATTGTCGTCCTGGTTGCTTCAGGGACCTTGTTCACATCCTTCACAGCAAGAAGGGCCTCCAACGATGTCTTCATGGACTCGGCTTCGTCAGGATCGCCCAGCACCTGGATCCCTTTAGTTTTCATAGCCGCCATGGTGTCCAGATGGAGATCCACGTCATTGGCCGAGTCACCAGCTTCAGGCTCGGAGTTGGAAGAACTTTTGGTGGAGCCCTCTTCGTCACTCTCCGTATCGGAGTCAAAGGCGAGAAGTTTAGTCTGCAAGAAAGGTACGAGTCAGATTTCGGAGTCATGACCGATAAATGAAGGTTGTAAGGGATGTACCTTTAGAGCTTCGGTGCGCGAGATGTTCGGCTTCAGACTCGAAGGACCAGGAGCCGAAACTGTCGCAGCAGCAGTCACCGAGGCAGGCGATTCAGCAACGGTTGGGCGATCCACGGAGCCTCCACTCATCTTAATGGATATCCTGGTGCTGCTGCTCTTCTTTGAGGGCTCTTTTCCTTGTGGCTTCAAGGGAATCGCCTCCGGAATGATAATCGGCGGAACGACAACCGATTTCGCCTTTTTGGGTTGGGGCTTCGGTTTCCTACCAGTTTGCAGCACTGCTGGCGATTTCCCAGTTCTTTTCCTCTTCAGAGGTTGTTCGTCTTCCTCGTCTTCAGAAGGAATCGCTCCTTCAATCTCGGCCTCTACCTCTGAAAAGAAAATAAGTTAGACGAATTTGACGGAATTATAAAAGATACAAGAGGATTCGTTATTTACCAGCAGGCACTTTCAGTTCCTTAACAAGGGCGGCGATGTCTTTGCAATCACCTGGCACAAAATAACCAGTAAATGTCACCTTGTTAGGACGAGACTTCGGCCACTTATTCGCTAACATAATTTCAGAATTTGGTACTAAGGGTGCTTTATAAAGAAAAGATGGGCGAATATGTTTTTGGAAAATGGGGTAAGGGCGATGCGGATATTTTTTCTCCCATACTTTCCGCCATTTAAGGACATATTTTCGCCACGCTTCTCTTCTATGGTTTTCCATTTTTAAGCTTAAAAGAGGGCGATTTGTGGGGTCATACTTGAATTTGTAAAAGCGCTCAAATTTAACGATTTCAAGGTGATGCTCGTAATTACCTTTCCTCTTCTTCTGCTGCGGCACCTGTAAAAGAAAAACATCGGCGTGAGTACGTTTTCGCTTCGTTTCAGGAAGTTGAAAAATATTCAGTTTAAGTATTTCGTCTGCCGATAATCCAAAGTTGATCCCGATTACTATCTCCCACCACTCCTCGAACTCATTTGTTGAAGAAGGGTTTCCGTCAGGAATTGGTAATTCATCTGGAGAAGGTAAGTAGGCTTCGTGAAGTTGGCCGAGGTACCCAACATATCTGGAGGTTGGTAAGGCCGAGCGAGTAAGCCCTTGTTCGTTTCTATCTATTAAGAACGGGCATGGGATCGCCTGGGTATAGCCGAATTGCCTTGACAGGTAGTTTGGACAATAAGCTTCGGACCCACTGTGCTTGAAGTTATTGCCGATCATCAGGTTGCGGCTTGTTAGGGCGTTGCACCAGTTTCCCCACCATTGGGAGTAAATGTCTTCATCAATTTCGTTGTCATCAGTTATCTCCCAACCGTAGGTAAGCCATTTGGGTGGGAATCGCCAGCTAAGAATCGGACACCACGTGTTGGGCGATTCACGAGTGTCCAAAAAGTAGGCAATGACGTCTTTAAGATGAGGTAAGGTGGCGACCCCTTGAAAAATGGTGTATCCAAAACACATGTCTGATGATCGTTCTGGAAGCGTGACGATATCTGGGAAGTACATAAACAGCCATGCTTGGATCATCCACATCGGCCCACTGGAACATCGGTGTGCCTTGACTTTGCCATTTTTAATCATAGTATGCATGCATCGGTAGAGGTGTCCAAGGATGAATTCGCCCATGTTCAATGGATGTCCTTCGGCAAGGGCAACGGCGATTCGCAGACACTCGTGGGTGACTCGGAAGGAGGCTGGGCATACTATGAATTTGGCGAGGAAATAAGCTAGAAAAGCAACATGTTCGTCAGCAGTTGGAGGGAGGTGATTTTGACCGATGTTCGCTGATAAGAAGTGTTTGAAGCTTTTGGCCGATTTTTCGGGACGGAGGTGTAAGTTTGGAAGTGTTTGGCAATTGAGGGGCGATATCCTTATACCGGTTATATTAATATTGAACATACAGGCAAGGTCTAAAAGGGTGATGGACATTGGTCCCTGTCTGAAACAAAAGGTGTTAGTGGTGTCAGACCAGAAAAGGGAAGCCCCAAAGCAGTAATGTTTGGCGATAGGGAAGGAGTTTTGGCTTATCCCAATTAGATCATACAGGCCGATAGCCTTCCAGACATCGCCGTAATAACCGTGAAGTCTTAAAACCCAACTTTTGTAATCAGCATTGGTACTTGGCCAGTTTCGGAAAGTTTCACCGGTCCATACGGAAGAGTAGTGAAGTTCGGAGAAGCGAGGTGGAGCATGATCTGGGAATGGGACTGCGGTTTCACAGAGTTCTGAAGGAGTGGTGAGAATCGGACCAACTGAGAATCGGTTATCATCTAGTTCTGAAATTACCTCAAAGGAAGTTGACGGGGCAGTTGAGCCGACTTCGGCGATCTTGGTTGATGCTTCGAGAGCAGCTTGTTCTTGTTGAGACATGGTGATATGGCGATTCGTGTTGAAGAGTAGGCGATTTGAATCGGAAAAATCGGCAAGAGGTCAATAGGTTTGAGAGAATTTCGGGGTCAAAGATTCAGGTAAATCCAAAAAAGGAAAAATTGACTATTTTATATCCGGGAAAAGCGGTTACTGAATGTCAAAAGTCAAAGAAAATATTACCGCATGGGCCTTATAACATGGAGTGAAGCCCATATGAGGCTCTAGGCCGAAAATAACAAGCCCAGAGCTGTGACTCTAAGCTTGTTGGGGGCATTGTTTGCACCGGCCCAGAGATCTGGGAAGGAAGGAAAGCTGAATGGGCTCATAGGGGATTTCAGCCCAACAGGAGCTATTTTTATTTTAGCCTTTTATTATTTAGTTTTCTTTAGGAGATAGAATCTCATTAGAATTAGGTCTCTTTATTAGGGTTTGTTCCCTATAAATAGTCAGTAGTTTTGTATTATTATTTTTAATCAACAAATCATTAATCAAAAACCAAAGCTCAGGCTTTTTATCCCAATCTCCGGATTGAATTTTAGTTTAGGAGTAGAATTGACATTAATCTCGCTTGGATCTCAGGATTCCCAGATTAATACTGTTAGTTTAATCGAACGGCGGCGACGTCATTCACAATTTGAACAACGATACTAGAATTCGAGTTACGTCACTTGAATTAGGGTTACGTTATTCAAATCCTGTTTACCTCATCTAGAATCATACCGGTTAAAGCATCAGTACCTAAAGTTACCCATTAATAAATTCAAAGGTTTGAGCAAGGTGAAAATCTAGCGAACAGAACCCAATTGCAAAAACTTTTAAGTAAAAAAAAGAAAGCATTCAAAGGAACTCCAGAAAGCAATCACCAAGAAATCAACAAACTGCAAGCCGTGAGATTCATCAAGAAAATCAAGTACCTATAGTTGTTGGCCAATATAGTCCTAGTTAAGGCCTTCATACAAATGTTTTTTTACTGTGTCAATTGTTGTATATGGATTTAAGGTTTCCATCATGATTTCCTCCTTGTTATATCTGTTAACAAAGTATTTCAAGCTCTCCCTTGAATTCTACACACCTTTTCGATTGCTGAAGTTATTCTTAGGCTGGGTGATGGTGGTATAATGCGTTATGAACGCGATTGCCAGGTTTGTGAAACTTCTGATGGATACTTCTCTAAAACTTTGGTCCCTTTTATGGTTATTCCCTTCAAAATGGTTGGAATTTTTTTACAAATAGTAGCATCTCAAATATATGTATTCCTATGGTAACTTGATGGGTTTTAGTTTGGTGATTACCAAGATTTTACTCCGCTTCTACAATTTGCGGATGATACTTTGCTCTTTTTGGCTTTCAATATTAACAACATTAAGAATATTACTCGGATTCTTCGTTATTTTGAGCTTATCTCTGGCATGAAAATTAACTATCATAAGAGCTCAATTATGGGAATTAATATTTCAAACCAAGACCTTGAATTTGCATCTAATTTTAGGGTGAAAACTGATTTGGATTTTGGGGCTTTATAGTTGAAAGGTTCAAGTCGAAATTATCTCTCTAAAAGACCTTTCTACTTTTGTAGGTAGGAAGGTTAGTTCTCGTTAAATCTGTCCTGCATAGCATTCCGGTTTAATAAATGTCCATTTTCAAAATGTCATCTCAAATTCAAAATAAACTAGAGAGTTATATGATTCAATTTTTATGAAAAGGTAGCTCTTTTAATAGGACTCTCTGTAAAATTTCTTGGGACAATATTTGCGGTGATCTCAGAGTTTGGAACCAAAATCTTCTTTTCAAATGAGTTTGGAAACTCTGCTTTCATCCTCAGAATTTTTTATGGGCTAAAGCTATTTTGTTCAGTTCTAATATTCTTAATTGGGACTTGCTCTTACTTCAGAATGCTGCAAATTTTTATTATATTTGGAAAAGCATCAAACATTGTTGTTGTCTATATGGTCAGACTTGGCATATATTGATAACTAATATTTGTTTCAAGGTCCATAACGGAGAGCCTGTGTATTTCTAGTCCAATTGGTGGTGTTCAACCGGTCTTCTAGCTTTTATTTTCCTCGTTTATTTAACCTTATTAAGCATAAAATGGCAATATTTTTGAGGTTAAATTCTCTGGTTGTCATTGGCGTTGTAGATTCTGTTTAAACGAATATCTGGAGCTGGTTAATTTTCAAGCAACCATTGATCAGTTCACAGTAAAAACAGCCATATACGTCATCCATCAGAAATCAGCTTCTACTATGTATTATACAGGTCATTTCTGCAGATTTACAAGAACCTCTCCAGTTACCTCAAAGCTATTCCTTTACATATGAAAGTCGTTATCTCCACCGAGAGTTAAATTTTTTTGCATAGCTTGCTCTCGACGGGTGTTGGTCATTTACCGCAAGTATACGGTATCGCAACTCGTAACAAAGTGGACTTAAAGTTCGGATATCGAATCCCACGGAGGTAACAGTGTTCAATGAGAAATGATTTCAAACTCATCGTTCATTCGGTTAGCAAAACACAAAACAAGAGTCGGAACCTTACTTAACTAAATTCAAACTAAATTGCAATAGATTAAAGCAATAGAACGCAAATGATATTAATATGCAAACGACTAAACAAGTAACAATTAAAACAATAAGAGAAAAGTGCTTAGAGGTTGATACAATCAAATAAATGTTGTATTAGCGGAAATGTAAATCATGGCATACACATGAACCGAGTTATTCCTAGAGCGCTGTTCCCGCTCTCTCGAGCCTCAAAGAACAACAATACCAACAATCAAATAACCAAGCATAGCCTAACTCACTCTCGTGATCTTAGGTACATTCAATTAGGCGATAAACGATTAATCAATTAACTTGCAGCTACCTAAAACCTTAACCCATTCTCACAGAATCAAAATTGAAGTTGCTAATCACATAAATCCATTCAATCAACCATTTCTCAGTGCATCAATTAAATTCATATCAAACTTAGGGTAGTTAAACCTAAGCAAGCATTAGGTTCTATGACTAGAGCATGTAAAAAACCACAACCCACAACACCAATTCAAAACAACATTTAAAATCTCATATCAACCCCTAAACATGAGGGTTTAACCTACTATACTAATCATCATGCTAATAATCAATAAAAGATTAAAGAAAAGCATAAATGAGGAATACTTACTTAGAAGAAAGAGATCCGAAAGAAAACTTGCATTAAAAGATAAATCTTGAATAATATTTGATACAAAACTTGAAAACTTGAAGAACACCAACAATGGTTGAATAATAAGTGTTGGAAGTTCTAAAACAGGACTCGATAGAGATGCGGGCTTTTCGATGGTGACCAACTGCTTGTCAAAATCCTGCCCCTATTCTTCTTCATGTTTCGATCGAGACATGCCTTAAACTGGAATGCTCTTTTCTTGTGACTTTGCCGCTTCATCGATTCATTGATTCTTTGCACTTTTAGTCTGAAATTGTCTTGCATTTGTTCCGGTTTACCTAAAACGCTTACACACGTAATAAGGTAGAAAAACACTTATAAATGCATGCTAAAACATAGAAAAGCGATGCAAAACCGACTCAATTACTAGGAGTATTCTACTCCTATTAATGACCGAGTTCCTTTGCTGATCCTTCTTTCTCAGCATAACATTGTGGCATCTGATAGAGTTTATTGTGATTTTTGCATTGAAGAGGAATCTCAAAAATCATATCATGTTGCGTTTCTCCTTTTCTGTATAAGTGTGGAAGTTGATTATGTCAAAAACTGGAATTTCTTGGTTATGCCTCACCTCTTGAAAGATTTTTTGATTAAATGGAGTTTTATTATCCCGTTCGGTTCTAAACGAAAACTTTGGCACTCTCTTTGGGACAATACAATTTGAGAATTATGGAATAATCGAATAAAAGAATATTCGAGAACATGTCTTATTCGGTTGATGATTTTGTTTTCTCTTGCTTCATTCAGGTAGGTTTTATTTTCAAATGTAATGATGGAACACTACAAATTCCCAAAAAATCACATCGTCAAAGAAAGGAAGGCCACATGGAGAAGCTTGTAAAAAGAGTAAGAATCTTATTCCCTTTCTTTTCCTACGTTCATTTATTACGTGCATTTCGTGCAAAGAGTATTCCACTAACTTAAGCATTAGAGTGAACTCGGGGTCAAAAGCCCAACTTCCCTTATTGCTCCCTTATACATCCGTCTTGCGCATGTAATCAAATTTGTATTTACATCTGAGTATTTGTATCATCTCAAGACGAATCCTAACCCGTCTTCCTTGATCAATCAGTAATTGATGGAGTCTGGATTCTTGATCGTTTGATTGAACTTGCAAAAGAAGGTAGACGGTTAATCGAATGGTGGTTGTCCGATTAACGCTCAGATACTTAAGTCAGTTTAGACTTGAGCAACATATATCTCTTATTGAATTAATTGTATTTGTAGGCATACCTCATGTCTTTATATAGGACATGATCTATTCCTTATATGAGCTTGATTAGGAAAGTGATTCCTATTTGGTAAGACTTTTAATAGGAAAGTGATTCCTTATTCAACTAGAATCCTATTTGGGAGTGTATTCCTAAATGGGTTGATCTATCCAAATATGAGTTTACTTCCGTTTAGGAAGGTAATCTCGAATATCTAGTCTTCTGATCCTATTCCAATTCTGTGTGATCAGGTCTCTAGCGACGCTCTTTGAGCTTGATCTTGGAATTTACTAAATCTTCAGGGAATTGGCTTTAGCTGAGGATTCGGGTGAATCCCATCTTTGATCTTTTAGGCATGGCGAAGTCTCTCGGACTCAGATACCTTTTTAGTTGGGCTTTCGCCTTTGGCGAGTCCTTGGATTCACTCGAGTGAGTGGATCCTGTATGAATCGACCTTATATTTATTATGGTGAAATTCAGTTTCTATCATTAGCCCCCCCGCAAGTTAGCTGAAGCCTTGATATTTATGCCTTGATTGTTTTAGCTCTTTATGGGCGAGTCGTTTCACCAGCTTTCTAAATATTTTGAATTTTTTAGTGTTTTCTTTTGCAACACGTGTTCGCCATTTTCTTCAAATTTTTCCAAGTGTCGTTTCTTTTGATATGTGGTGTCCATCTGGTATATTTATTTTAGGGTTTCGATCCTTCAATGTCTTAACCATAATTATTGCTTTCTTGGGATTTGTGATTGTCTATATATTTTCTTTCTTTATCTTCTTCCTCATCTCTTTTATTCATTTTTCTATCTTTCTTCTTCTTTGAGTTTTTAGTAGTTTTTTTCTTTAGACCATTGTATCTCGAGATTCCTCACTCTAAGAAGCACGGAAACTTCGATAAAGTTGCGTTTCCCGTTTCAGAAATATTTCGGAAACCGGAAACTCTTGGACACCCGTACAAAACATTTCGGGCCGTTTCTGTAAATAATAAAAATTAAAATTTGTATAAAAAATTAAAATTATTACCCACAAATAAAAAAATCTAAGTAGTTACCTATAAATTTTACATTCGCATAGCCCATAATACATCAAATATACTTATTTGTGTTAAATTATATTATATTTTTTATATATTTATAAAATTTTAAATATTTAGTATATTAAAATGAATTATTTTGTTTATTATCATAAATATTTAAATAATATTTTTATAAATATATCACTACATTTTTATTATTTACACGTTTCCCCCACGTTTCGTGTCCTTCATTTTGAAAATTTTTCGTTTCCCCGTGTCCGTTTCGTATCGTTTCCGTTTCCCGTTTCCGTTTCTGTGCTACCTAGTCCTCACTTTTAAGTTGCCTCATACCTCTCCTTAAACCCATCGTACCTTATTTTTAGGTATTTTCAGTCTTGATAATTAGTTTTCCTGTGGTTTTTCACTTTTCTGTGGATTCCATTTCTGTGTTTTTCGTGTTCTTGAGGTTTTTATTCCTTTTAATCTTTTATTCTTCAAATTTTCAATCTTCCTTTGTTTCCCCCCTTTTGAAATTTTAAATTTTTTAGAATGTCTAACAAAATTGAAGAGGCTCGGGGTGCTAGGGATGCTGTTCAACATACCCGTTGTTTCCTTTTGCATAACCGAATTGTCCAATTGGCTTTGGACTATGATTTTTCTGAGGAATTCAATGTCGTAAAACCTGGTTCCAAGTTTCGGGCGAATCATATTACCAAGTCGCCCAAAAAACTTGTATTTTTTGAAGAGCATCTCCTTGCGGGTTTGAGATTTCCCCTTGAGCCTTTCTTGAGAGAAATTTGCCTTAATCTGTGCATTCCGCCCAGACACCTTCATCCTAATGGTGTTCGGGTGATTATTTATTTTCTCGAGTCTTGCAGGTCTCGAGATCGAGTTCCCTCTTTGAGTCTTTTTAATTATTTCTATTTTTTCTCCCAAGTCGTAGGAACGAGGAGTTTATTTACGCTGACGGTAGGCCATATCATTCTTTATCGCCCTTCCTAGTTCTTCAAAGAAGTGGACTTCCAAATTTTTCTTAGTTCGACATGATTCTTTTTCGATGTTTCCTCGAGGCTATTCTGATGGGATAATCTTACTAAGGAGGAGGCTAGCTGTTGAGCAAAAAGCACAACTTGTAATAATCCGGAAGTCGGAATCGATCCCACGAGGAGTGAATCTAGAGCGATTGATGAGAATGAATTTTAGTTGCGATTCAATTCGTTTAGCGAAACTCGAATGGTTGAAGTTCAAGTAAGATTAACACTAAATAGGCACTAAACAACTAAACAATTAAACTAACAATTCAAGCAACTAAAATAAGAACGAGTTTAATCAATAAGTAAAAGATGTCTAGGGGTTGAAATCATTCCTAGGTCATGCATACATGGTAATGGATGAATTGGTATCCAGCAAGGGCCGAGTTGTGCCTAGCGCACCGTTCCCGCTCTCTCGAGCCTCTAAGAACGACAAAATCAATCTTCAAGTAATCAATTAATGCCTAACTCACTCTCGTGATACTAAACAAAACCAATTACCCAACATCAATTAATCAACAAACTCAAGGTCACCTAAATCCTAATCCACTCTCGTGGTATTACAATCTAGGCTTCTAATTCCAAAGTCTATTCACCTAACCATTTCTCAATGAGTCAAGCAAACACTAAATCATGCATTAGATAGCTAGGCTAACACAAGCATTATGAACTAGAATTAGAACAAGCATTTAACCAATCACCATACCATTTAACATAACAAGAAGGAAATCATCTCAACCCCCAAACATGGGGGATTAGTTACACATTCCAAGAGCTAAATTAACAAAATGATAAATGGAAGGTATGGGTAAAGAGTACTTACAATAAGATGAAAAACCCACAAATAAGAATTGTAATAGAAAATAAAACTTGTTCATTCAATGAAGCTTCAAAGATCTCAACAATGGAGGAAATATAAAAATCTGGAAATTCTATTGAAGAAGAAGACTAAAATTTAGGGATTTCTAAAATTAGGAGAAGATTCAAAAGTACACTAATAGAATAAAGTCTAGGAAAATCTTCCATCCCTGAAATAGAGATAAGGCCCCTTATATAGTACTTACAAAAGAAGGAAAAAGACAAACATTCATTTACACATGTGTTGGGCCCAAAATAGCAAATTAATAAAGCCTTGTTGCATCTTGAACTAAGATTTCCCCATTCCAGCAAGCCCAAGCTCGAATAGAGTTCCTTGGGCTAAATGAGGAGCCCGATTCGAGCTGCCATTTTCTGCCCCGGATCTCGATCTTCAAACCTTCGTAACGCGGTGTAGAAATGTCCGATTAAGTCGATTCTTGAACCGTTGGAAAGCTTAGGACGTCTACTTTAACTTTCATGAAGAGCACGAGTTCATTTGAGGCTTCTAACTAGTCCAAATTGGTCAATTAGTGCCCAGGGGTCAGCTTTTCAGATTTGCAAATGAGCTTCCGCATCGCTTTTGTCGTCTTTTCCAACTTTTGCACCAAAATGCTTCCGCAATGCTCCTACGTACCTGAAATACTAAAACACGTAATAAGGCATACGAAATACCATAAAACCGTGATAAAACGTTAATAAAGCATGCGGAAACGACGCTAAAGATAGGAGTAAAATACTCCTATCAAACCTCCTCACACTAAATCTTTGCTTGTCCCCAAGCAAGAAATGAACTTAGGCAAATCAAACGGTAACTAACCATGGCGATCTTGAACAAGCATCAAAAAATGAACTCCTATTCAACAATGGCTCAGATGATCTCGCCTAAAGTCAACAACCGCTAATGATGCACACAAGAGATGAATGCACTTTTAATGACAAAATGAGATGACAATTAGACTACACTTGCATTGGCTTAAGGTTCTTGTTGAACAAATCAAGCCATTAAGGTCATCTAAGGGACATGCACTACTTGGTCAAGTGATAAGAGGGCAATCAAGGCATAGCAAACATAGGCATCAATTTAAAAGCATATTAATTCTCACAAGATTCACTCTAACACACAAGTGTTTGGGTGCACACAATTAAGCTCAAGAAAAATGCTAATTCACCATAGGCTTGCTTTTAGTCCGATTCTCCCCTACTTAGTTCGGTAATCAATTGCTATCATATGGTCTTTTGAATGGGTTGTAACTTGGCTAGGGGTTAGGGGGTAGGTAGAGAAGGATAATTTGGCTACAAAAATTTGACTTGATAACTAGATATTTGTTCACATTTATTTGTCTAACTTGGAATTTTCTTGCACATTAGAACTTCATCTTGATTTTGATGCCTTTTATTCAACTTTTCTTTTTACTCTTTTTTTTATTATTTTTTTTATTATTTTTTTTTTCTTGATCTTTGTTTATTCTTTCTTTCTTTTGATTTTCTTTCTTTTCTTTAGGCACATAATTACCTCTTTGCTCATGCCTTTCCTATTCTTCAAGTTAGACAAACTTCTTAATAGTTAAGAGTCATTCAAGTCAATTTTTGGGGTATTTTCAAAGGGTAATTTGTTGAAGGGATGGTGTGTTAACATGTGTTACAATTTGAAAGAAATGGTTTAAGGTTCAAAGGGGTGACCTAGTGGTAAGGGTAGGCTTTTTAAGTGGTTTTAAACAAAATGGTGATCCTAATGCCATAATCATTTAGCAATCGACACTCAACTATATAGTCTCAAATGGACACCAAGCAAGTTCTAGGAATATAGCTACACAACACACAAGAATTATAATCAAGGCTCAACATTTTAGAAAAGAATGTGGTGTTATGCACTAATTTAATTCCTATGTTCTCATGCCAATCATGCCCAATTTTATTCACAAATGACCCAAAATTTTCAAAAATTTGCACATCATGCATCCATATCCCAAAACAACTATCATGCTCACAATTGTTTTCACCAAAGAACATTTTCACCCAATTTCCATCAAAATTTGTCACATAAAAGTATTTTCATCAATCAATCATCCTTGGAAGTTGCTCAAATTAGACAAAAACACATTCATGCCATTAAAGATCGGGAGATGTCACAAGTTGATAAATTTCCAAATTCCGCCACAATCACAAACATTCAAAACATTCACTATCATGCTTAGAACAAAGATTTAGTGGAGGTGACTCAATAACTAGACTACTAACACAAACTAAAACAACAAAGTAAAATAAAACACACTAAAGCATAAAAACAAGATAAATTTCAACTAACGACATACAATTGACTAACCCTCCTCACACTATTTCGAACTTAGTCCCTAAGTAAGAAATATAAAGCAAAATTGTATGAGTGGAGTTAGAGAAATGCAAATCTTGTTTTAGTCGAATTCCGGTGGTTCGGGCGATGGAGTTGGAGATGGATAGGCCGGCCCTCCTTGGGCATTGAAATAGTCACGTAATTTCTCTTCGTGACGCCTTTGTCGATCATGAAGCCTCTTTTGGCGATATTCCATACGTGCCCACATCTTGCGTTGATCCTCCATGAATCGGAGTTGGGCGGCTTCAAAGTCATTCCTTGTATCCACACTAGGAGCGGGAGGCTCCCATTGCACGCCCTCCGGTATTGCTCCTCCTTCGGCGCTTGTTCCGGCCGCATGTTTGTCTTTCCTCCTCACCGGCTCTTTAGCTCGCCTCGGTTCTACCTCTTGCCTTGGTGATGCGCACAACCTAGGCGGAATTGGTTCACCGGGATGTCCTTCCACCCAATTATCATACTTGTACTTTCCCACAACTCTTTCCTTCCGCACATACCCTCCGATGCTCAAGTGATCCATGTCTATCATTCGTGGCGGTTGAATTTGATACTTGCTTTCATCAAACTCCGGATCTTTTCGTGCCAAAAACAACACCAACCATCCAAATCCTTTCTTCTTTTGAGCTTTAGGAGTCTCTTGTATCGACTTCATCAAGCGGTATGCCAAATGCACTTGTTTGCCCGGTTCCGTTGGGTGATCCAACGCTTGCAAAAGGAATAAATCCGACTTCGCTATTTTGTTATGCTCATGGCGTCCATAAAAGGTGTGGCCATACCACTTGAGCAAGACTATGGTGGCAATATCCCGAACCTCTTTCAACTTGGAAACGTGTGAGTCGTAGCTCGGTTTACCCGATGCCTTGTTCCATATCTCGTTTGCCTCAAAGTCACCCATTTCCGTCAACACCTTCAATCCCTCATCATTCAATGCAAAATCTTGAAACAAATTTTCCACGGTATATTCCCGCTCCTTGCCATCCAACCGAAATGTAATAGAAGTATTGTTGGTTGGGGCAAGAGTGGTGAAGAATTCAAATGTGAGTGCCTCGCATTGATCGTGCGGTATCCTTATCAACTTGTCAGAAAAAGGAATTGAATATCCGCCTCCAACTTCTCATGAATGCCTAATTTCTTCATAGTCTCCCAACAAATGGCATACGCATCGGTGACACCCAATTCCTTAAGCTTCTCATAGCGTTCACCCTCACTAACCGAGCGGATTTCGAAGGGTGCCTTGTATTTCCGTGAGAGAGCCCCGAAGGTGGTTGTCTTCCTTGAAGAACGGATAGGTTGTGGTGGTAGCTCCTCTTGAAATTCTTGCTCACTAGGAGGTATGGATTTTTTCTTGAAGGCTCGGCTTGCTCTTGTATTCCGAGACATTGTAGAGGAAGGAAAAGGGTGTTTGAAAGTGTATTTAGTTTTGAGTTTGGCTTAAAAATGGTGGAGATAGAGCTTGGAGAATTTTTGCTAGAAGAAAGAGAATGGAGTTCTTGGCTATGGAGTTTTTGATAATTGGGGAAAAGAATTTGGAGAAGAAGAAGTGTTGGAGTTCTTTTTGTGGTAAGATTTGAAAAATAGGAGAAGAGGGGTGGAGATCTTGCCATGTCATTGATCCTTGTAGGGTGTGTTTTTAATTGAAGGGTCAAGATTTAAGCCACCTCATCAATCCAAGAGTGAAAAAAAATCAACCAATCACAACATTTTAAAAAAAATGTTCTCCTTCTCATTAAAGGGGGGAGCTCGAATCGAGCTCCCCCTTTTAATAGCCATGCTCGATTCGAGCATGGTCTTTGCCATGCCATGCTCGAATCGAGCATGGTCTTTTCCAGACCATGCTCGATTCGAGCATGGTCTTTTTCAAGACCATGCTTGAATCGAGCTCCCATTTTACGAGGGAGACTTCGATACGAGCCTTTCCGTCCAACCTACACACCAAAAATCAAACACACCGGCGTTATCTCGAACAAAAAAAACAACAAAACAAATGAAAAATAAACAACCATTAACACACTAAATAATCTACCAACTAAAAACAAACAATAACAATAAAAACATGAATTCGAACCTCTTGGGAATGCCTCCCAAGTGCGCTTGTTTAGAGTCGAAAGCTCGACCGTCTCACGATGGACTCATGTAGGAGTTGTGAAAGATATCTCATCTTCCACCCGATTCGTCAAGAGTCAAAGATATGGTTTGCACCGGTGGCCATTAACCTTGAAAGTTTCACCCTTGGAATTCTCCAATTCCACCGCACCGTGATTCGCCACATTCCGGATTTTGAATGGGCCACTCCAACGAGATTTCAATTTTCCCGGAAACAACCGCAAGCGTGAATTGTAAAGAAGTACAAACGAACCAACCTCTAAGACCTTTGGGGAGATGTGAGCATCATGCCATTGCTTCGTTTTCTCCTTATAGAGCTTGGCATTCTCATATGCCATGAATCGGAATTCATCTAACTCATTCAATTGAAGCAATCTCTTTTCCCCCGCCTTCTTGAAGTCAAAGTTCAACTTCTTAATAGCCCAATATGCTCTATGCTCAAGCTCTAGAGGAAGATGACACGCCTTCCCATAAACAATGCGGAATGGTGACATACCGAGTGGAGTTTTGTAGGCCGTCCTATACGCCCACAATGCATCATCCAATTTCAAAGACCAATCTTTCCGGGATCCATTCACCGTCTTCTCGAGAATCCTTTTCAATTCACGGTTCGAAACCTCAACTTGGCCACTCGTTTGGGGGTGATAAGGTGTGGCGACCCGGTGATGCACATTGTACTTCCTCATAAGAGCTTGAAATTGCCGATTGCAAAAATGCGAACCACCGTCACTAATGACCACTCTAGGAGTCCCAAACCGATTCACTAGCCGCTTAAGAAAGCTCAACACCACTTTAGCATTATTGGTGGGCAAAGCCTCCGCTTCTACCCATTTCAAAACATAATCCACACATACCAAAATGTATTGGTTTTTGAATGAAACCGGAAAAGGCCCCATGAAATCTATTCCCCATACATCAAATATTTCCACTTCTTGAACCGAAGTCAAAGGCATCTCGTCTCTTTTTGAGATGTTGCCTACACGTTGGCACCGATCACAATGGTCAACAAACTCTTTGGCATCACGAAATAAAGTTGGCCAAAAGAACCCGCTCTCAAGCACTCTAGCGGCGGTTCTAGCCGAACCATAATGCCCGGTCTCATGACATGAACTCAAAATGGGCATCATTTCCCCCAAGGACACACATCGTCTCAACATTCCATCACCACATATTTTAAACAAGAAAGATTCATCCCACAAGTACCTTTTAACATCGGATAAGAACTTCTTCCTTTTGTGGGATGTCAAGTCCGGAGGCATGACTCCTGATGAGAGGTAATTTGCAAAATCGGCATACCATGGTGTCTCCAATTCCCGAATCATCATAAGCGTTTCGTCCGGAAACCGCTCATTAATCTCCACACCAATAGGAATTGGTTCCGGATTCTCGAATCTCGAAAGGTGATCCGCCACCACATTCTCCGTACCTTTCTTGTCTCGGATTTCTACATCGAACTCTTGCATGAGAAGAATCCACCGAATAAGCCTAGGCTTTGCGTCTTGCTTAGTGAAAAGGTATCTCAAAGCGGAATGATCGGTGTATATAATGCATTTTGACCCAAGCAAATATTGTCTAAACTTGTCGAGAGCAAAGACAACCGCCAACATCTCCTTTTCGGTAGTGGTATAGTTGAGTTGTGCTCCCGCCATAGTTCTACTAGCGTAGTAGATCACATGCACCCGCTTGTCCTTTCTTTGCCCCAACACGCAACCCAATGCTTGGTCACTAGCATCACACATTAGCTCAAAAGACAAACTCCAATCCGGAGATGAAATAATGGGAGTGGTCACAGGTGCCGACTTTAGCTTCTCAAAAGCATCTTGACAATCCCTTGTGAAGTCAAACGACGCATCTTTTACTAGCAAACTTGTCAAAGGTCGAGCAATCGACGAAAAATCCTTAATGAATCGCCGGTAAAAACCCGCGTGGCCCAAAAATGCCCGAACTCCTTTGACCGTAGTCGGAGCGACTAATTTTTCAATAACCGCCGTTTTTGCCCTATCCACTTCAATTCCCGCCTCCGATATCCTATGCCCGAGTACAATGCCTTCATCCACCATGAAGTGGCACTTTTCCCAATTTAGCACTAAATTTGTCTCCACACATCGTGCTAAAACCCGCCTTAGATTCACTAAACAACCATCGAACGAATCGCCAAATACGGAGAAGTCATCCATGAACACCTCCATAATATCTTCAATCATATCGTTGAAGATTGAGGTCATACATCTTTGAAATGTGGCGGGTGCGTTGCATAGTCCGAAGGGCATTCGCCGGTATGCAAAGGTACCGTAGGGGCATGTGAAGGTCGTCTTCTCTTGATCTTCCGGGAGGATTAGTATTTGATTGTACCCGGAGTACCTATCAAGGAAACAATAAAACTTGTGTCCCGCTACCCTTTCTAACATTTGATCGATAAATGGTAGCGGAAAATGATCTTTTCGGGTTACCTCATTGAGCTTCCGATAATCGATGCATACTCGCCAACCGGTTACCGTCCTTGTGGAGATTTGCTCTCCTTTTTCACTCTCCACCATCGTCATACCGCCCTTTTTAGGAACACATTGAATGGGACTAACCCACTCACTATCCGAAATCGGGTAGATTATTCCGGCGTCGAGGAGCTTGACGATCTCTTTGTGCACTACCTCCTTCATATTCGGATTCAATCTTCGTTGCCTTTGAGCCGACTTCTTTGACTCGTCTTCGAGATTGATCTTATGCATCACAATTTGAGGACTTATTCCTCGAATGTCGGAGATTTGCCAACCCATTGCTAACATGTGCTCTTTCACCACTTGCACAACCTTCCTTTCTTGATCCTTAGAGAGCTTGTTCGAGATGATTATCGGCAACGTCTCGTTCTCCCCAATAAAAGTATACCGGAGGTGCGGCGGAAGCGGCTTCATTTCAACTTTTGGGGGCAACTCCGAAGATGGTGGAGTCACACCATTACTCTTGTTTAAACTTTCCGGCTTCGGTTCATCCTCTCTAGTATATTCATCATCCCCCGACTCGGAATGAAACGAAACTTGAGAGATTTGTTGAGGACAAATTTCTACCCTCTTTACTTCGTTCAACAATTTCACATTCTCCCGGAGTTGCTCTTCCACAATCTCATCAATCACATCAATTCTCATGCAATCCTCCTCCTCGATGGCATTCCGCATCACTCTCTTCATATCAAATTCCACACTTTCCTCATCAATTCTCAAGGTGAGCTTGCCGGCATGAACATCAATGAGAGCACGCCCGGTGTTCATAAAAGGGCGACCAAGAATCATAGGACATTCTTTATCTACCGCATAGTCTAGGATCACAAAATCCACCGGAAAGATGAATTTATCCACTTTAACGAGCACGTCTTCCACTATCCCATACGGCTTTTTGAGAGAGTGATCAGCAAGTTGCAATACCATCGAGGTGCGCTTTACCGGTTGATCATCAAACAAAGACCTAAAAAGAAACAATGGCATCAAGTTAATACTTGCCCCAAGATCACACAAGCAATTTATAGCATTCATATTTCCTATAGTGCAAGGTATAGAAAAACTCCCTGGATCCTTAAGCTTTATCGGTAAGTTTCTTTGGATTATGGAACTACAATGCTCCGTGAGCGGTATTGTCCCACCTTGCTCCCAACTACGCTTGTTCATAATTATGTCTTTCAAGAACTTTGCATATTGGGGCATCTCCCGAAGTGCATCCGCCAAGCTTAGATTGATTTGCAATTTCTTGAAAATCTCAAGGAACTTGTGAAATTTTTCGTTCCCTTGAGCTTTCCTTAACCGGCTTGGGAATGGAACCGGTGGTACAAACGGTGGCGGCGGTGGTGGCCTCACATAGGGCTCTTCAACCTGGATAACCACTTCCTCACATTCCATTGGTAGTTCTTGGCTTGAGCTTGCTACATCAACAACCACTTGAGGCTCATCCTCTTCAACAACATGCTTCTTCCCATTGGCTTTCTTAAGGTTTCTCCCGCTTCGGAGCTCTACCGCCTTAACTTGCTCTCTAGGGTTATTTTCCGTAGTGGATGGCAACCCTCCTTGAGGTCTTCCTTGAAGCGAAATTGCCATTTGAGAAATTTGAGTTTCCAAATGATGGATAGTAGAAGCTTGATTCTTCTCCCTTTGCTCCATTTTCTCTAACTTCTCTAGCACTTTGGAAAGCACATTTCACTCATCCGTATTCTTTTGTGGTTGGAATCCCGGAGGGTGTTGAGGTCTACCACCATAGTTGTTTCCTTGCCCTTGATGGTTATAATAAGGGCCTTGATAAGGACCTTGTTGTTGGGGCCTATTTCCTCCTTGGAAACTAGGACCCGCTTGTTGATTTGCTTGCACATTGCCTTGGCCCTCTTGATTCCTCCATCCGAAGTTAGGATGGTTCTCCACCCCGGATTATAGGTATTCGAGTAAGGATCATTCCCTTGGCGTTGACCTCCCACATAATTCACTTGTTCGCTCCAAGTTTGACCCGTGGCATAGCACTCATTACTTCCATGATTGAAATCTCCACAATGCTCACAACCTACTTGGACATATGCAACCGGAGCATTCCGTGGACCCACTTGCTTCTTCAAGGCATCAACTTGACTTTGTAAAGAGGCATTCATGGCTTTCATCGCTTCAAACTCCTTGGATTGGTCAAGTGTCATTAATGCCTTTTGAGCCGGTGGTCTTCTCCTTTCCGAGGACCAAGTGCTACTCACCATAGCCAATTTTTCAATCAACTCATTAGCCTCATCAAGCGTCTTTTGCATCAAAGAACCTCCCGCGGCCGAATCAATGGTAGATCTTGTGATCTCACCCAAACCATTATAGAATATTTGAAGCACATGTTCCCTTACAAGCCGATGATGAGGTACGTGCCTTTGGAGATCCTTGAACCTCTCCCAAGTTTCATAGAGAGATTCCCCCTCATATTGGTAATAATCAATGATGTCCTTTGTCAACTTCGCGGTTCTCCCCATCGGAAAGTACTTGTGAAGGAAAGCTTGAGCAAGATCCCGCCAATTGTGGATTGATGCATTAGGTAGTGATCGAAGCCACAAGCTAGCCTTGTCTCTTAGTGAGAACGGAAACATCCGAAGCTTGATTTGATCGGAGGTGACATTATGGAGCTTGAATGTGTCCAACACTCCCAAGAACTTGGCTATGTGTTCATTCGGATCCTCACTTGGTAACCCAAAGAATTGGCACCGCTTCTCTAGGAGTTGAATCGTACTAGGCTTGATCTCAAAAGTAGCCGCAGTGACCGGTCTTGCAAAACACCCATAGGTAGCATTATCCACATCCGGGAGGAAGAAATCCCCCAAAGTTTGTCTTTGTGCTTGATGGCCTTGAACTTGAGGGTGATTGTCCCCTTGTTGCGCTTGCCGATTCCTCTCATCGAGTGGAGGAGGCGGATGTTGCCTCACTCCATCGTCTTGAGGGTGATAATGCTCCTCCTCATAGTTATCATCCCCATGTTCCATGATAACGGGTATACGATTCTCCCTTCTCACACTTTTTTCAAATCTCCCGAGGTTGTCTTGAAACGGTTCTAGCGGAAGATTGGCCCTTCGTGTATTGTGCATACACTATAGTTGATCTCCTACACAAACAACAACAAGCAAACCACGCGTAAATCCGGAAAGAAGCAAAAATAACAAAAGTGATAAAAACAGAAAATAAAGCTAACTCGACCGAACAATAACTAATTTCAATCAATCAATAAACACTCGTCACTCCCCGGCAACGGCGCCAAAAACTTGTTGAGCAAAAAGCACAACTTGTAATAATCCGGAAGTCGGAATCGATCCCACGAGGAGTGAATCTAGAGCGATTGATGAGAATGAATTTTAGTTGCGATTCAATTCGTTTAGCGAAACTCGAATGGTTGAAGTTCAAGTAAGATTAACACTAAATAGGCACTAAACAACTAAACAATTAAACTAACAATTCAAGCAACTAAAATAAGAACGAGTTTAATCAATAAGTAAAAGATGTCTAGGGGTTGAAATCATTCCTAGGTCATGCATACATGGTAATGGATGAATTGGTATCTAGCAAGGGCCGAGTTGTGCCTAGCGCACCGTTCCCGCTCTCTCGAGCCTCTAAGAACGACAAAATCAATCTTCAAGTAATCAATTAATGCCTAACTCACTCTCGTGATACTAAACAAAACCAATTACCCAACATCAATTAATCAACAAACTCAAGGTCACCTAAATTCTAATCCACTCTCGTGGTATTACAATCTAGGCTTCTAATTCTAAAGTCTATTCACCTAACCATTTCTCAATGAGTCAAGCAAACACTAAATCATGCATTAGATAGCTAGGCTAACACAAGCATTAGGAACTAGAATTAGAACAAGCATTTAACCAATCACCATACCATTTAACATAACAAGAAGGAAATCATCTCAACCCCCAAACATGGGGGATTAGTTACACATTCCAAGAGCTAAATTAACAAAATGATAAATGGAAGGCATGGGTAAAGAGTACTTACAATAAGATGAAAAACCCACAAATAAAAATTGTAATAGAAAATAAAACTTGTTCATTCAATGAAGCTTCAAAGATCTCAACAATGGAGGAAATATAAAAATCTGGAAATTCTATTGAAGAAGAAGACTAAAATTTAGGGATTTCTAAAATTAGGAGAAGATTTAAAAGTACACTAATAGAATAAAGTCTAGGAAAATCTTCCATCCCTAAAATAGAGATAAGGCCCCTTATATAGTACTTACAAAAGAAGGAAAAAGACAAACATTCATTTACACATGTGTTGGGCCCAAAATAGCAAATTAATAAAGCCTTGTTGCATCTTGAACTAAGATTTCCCCATTCCAGCAAGCCCAAGCTCGAATAGAGCTCCTTGGGCTAAATGAGGAGCCCGATTCGAGCTGCCATTTTCTGCCCCGGATCTCGATCTTCAAACCTTCGTAACTCGGTGTAGAAATGTCCGATTAAGTCGATTCTTGAACCGTTGGAAAGCTTAGGACGTCTACTTTAACTTTCATGAAGATCACGAGTTCATTTGAGGCTTCTAGCTAGTCCAAATTGGTCAATTAGTGCCCAGGGGTCAGCTTTTCAGATTTGCAAATGAGCTTCCGCATCGCTTTTGTCGTCTTTTCCAACTTTTGCACCAAAATACTTCCGCAATGCTCCTAAGTACCTGAAATACTAAAACACGTAATAAGGCATACGAAATACCATAAAACCGTGATAAAACGTTAATAAAGCATGCGGAAACGACGCTAAAGATAGGAGTAAAATACTCCTATCACTAGCTTCGCAAACTCATTCTTAGTTTTTAAGGCTGACAAGGCTGTATACAACAATTTAATAGAGAATTATCTCGAACGTCTTATTTTGCCTCCGACGAGTTTTCGTGTTGGTGTTCTGATAGGAGTATTTTACTCCTATAATTAGGGTCGATTTTACTCGGTTTTCATCATGTGTAGTATTGTTTTTATACATTATTTGGCGTTTTTACGTTTAATAGTGTTTGTTAGTGTTTCAGTGGAAATTAGGTGAAAATCGACTATTTGGGGCAAAATTATGGTGGATTGCGTGTACGAGTAAAAAGCGTAGCTTGCGGACGAAGGAATTGAAGTTCACGAACGAGATTGAGGAAAAAAAGGATTGTTCCGTTCGGAAAAGAGGTTTCACGAACGGAAAACATGCAGAGTGAGCATGAGTCCCGAACGGAAAAGCCTTGTCCCGTTCGGGACTCAAGAAGGAATCAGATATCAAAGCTTTCGGTCTACAGTTTTTTCGAACGAGAATGGTTTGTTCCGTTCGGGAAAGAAGAAAATTGGGCATGTCACGAACGGAACTATGGCTTCCCGAACGGGACAAGAGTAAAACACGCATGCTTCAGGATTTGATTTGGACTGAAATTCTTCCTCAACTCACAATTACAACTCCTATTACAAATTGATTTGCAATACGAATTAGAAGACTCCGGAACTCCTCCTACTATATAAAGACCTTGTACTAGACTCAATTTAATATGTAGAATAATTTAGACTACATTAGTTTTATTTTCATTCTCTTAAAATAGCGTTTTAGCTTCTATTTCTCAGCAGTTTATAAGTAGTTTATTATTAGTCTCTGCAAAGAACGATTGTGAAGATTTCAAGTTTAATCTAGACGATTCTTCCGAAATTGACAACTCTGGTATTTGTTGTTCTAATTATGTTTAATTCTTCATCTTCTTCTTTGTTTAATTTAAGCTTAAGCATGTGTAACTAAATCCTTTGTTCGGGGATTGATATGAACACTTAGACTAGTTTTCGAATTGGATTAGGATTTATTAAGTGAGTAAAATTGTGTTTTAATTACTAAGATTAATGCTTGAATTAATTTGATCACTTAGTTCATGATTTTGTGTTTAATTAACTAATTGAGAGATTGTTAATTAAATAGACATAGGTAATTAAAAACTTAGAGGAAAACACCGTGAGACCGGGTTGGAATTTAGGTAGTCGTTGAGTTTGCTTCATAATTACAATTTAGTTATTTAATTCAGTTTTAATATTGTGAGAGCAAGTTAATAATTGATTAGTTAATTAGGTTGTGATTTTATTTGAATCTTTGAGGCTTGAGAGAGCGGGATTCGGTGCATTAGAATAGCTCGATTCACAATAAAATCACTAGATAAATTTTGATCCATTCTTCTACTAGTTTATTTGGAATTATCAATTCTTGAGCTTTTTACCATTATTGTTTATTCTTCAATTTATTTGTTTGATTTCAGATTTTTAGTCTAATTACTTGAGTTAAATTCACTTTAGATTATAATTAGTTTACACAAATCCATTTATTTTCCTACTAGCCAATTAAAGAATATTAGAAATTAGTTGTTTAGTTCATTGTTCCTTGTGGGATCGATACTTGGTCTTCCAAGTTATATTACTTGCGCGATATCGTACACTTGCGATTATTTGCCAACAAGTTTTTGGCGCCGTTGCCGGGGAGCAATTGCAATTAAATTAATTAAAAGTATCTTATTCTTAGATTGAGTTAGTTCTATTTAAATTTAGTTATTTTTATACTTTGTGATTCTTGGATTTTACGTTGGTTTTCTTGTTTTTGTTTGCGCAGGAGTTTTGGTTAGTGTATGCCTAATACACGACGTGCCAGAAAACCGCTAGAACCGTTTCAGTCAGATTTAACATCCTTCGAAAGAAGTATCCGAAAAACAGCGCGGAAATCCAAAACAATGGAGGACGACCGTAACCCTCCGTTGAATCACGAGGGGATTGTTCCACCACCACTACATGATGGCCTAGCTCTTAATAGGCCAAACGAGAGGGTCGCCCCTCTTCCCGCAAGACGTACCTTGGGTGAATTCTTCTTACCCAACGTAGACAACGCCAACTATGGATGCTTTGCACCTCCTATACTCGCTAACAATTTTGAAATCAAGCCGGGAACGATTCAACTACTTGAGAGTCGTTGTCAATTTTATGGGTTGGAATGCGAGGATCCAAACGCCCATCTTTCAAAATTCACGGAGGTATGCAACACATTCAAAATCCATAATGTGACGGAGGATCAAATCAAGCTTCGTCTTTTTCCTTTCTCTTTGAGGGATAAGGCGAGGAATTGGATTCAATCACTTCCAAGCACCTCAATCACAACATGGAAGCAATTGGCACAAGCTTTTCTCAATAAGTATTTCTCTATGGGTAAGACCGCAAGGATGACCAAGGAAATTATAGATTTTCTCCAATTACATGGTGAATCTCTATACCAAGCTTGGGAACGCTTCAAAGAGCTTCAAAGAAATTGTCCGCATCATCATCTAGGGAGGGAGCATCTTGTCTCTATTTTCTACAATGGTACCAATGAGGCTACACGGGCAACGATTGATGCGGCATCGGGAGGATCACTTATGAAGAAAACTTATGATGAGGCCAATAACTTGCTAGAGGAACTCGCTACAAATAGTTGTTCTTGGTCAACCGAGCGGTTGAGGCAACCACCTCAAAAGGGTATCATGACCCTCGAGCAAACCCAAGAATTTGAAGCAATGAAAGCGAAGAATGCGACACTTCTAGCACAACTCGAGATGTACAAACAACAAGCAAATCAAAGGAATGCTCAACTTGCGGTAGTTCAAATGGGTTGCGAGACTTGTGATGGGCACGATCATTCGGGAATGGATTGCCCCGTCCTACATCAAAACTCAAATGAGCAAGTCAACTATGTCAATGGGCAAAGGCAAGGCAATGACCCATATTCCAACACCTATAATCCGGGGTGGAGGAATCATCCTAATTTTTCGTGGAGGGAAAATGCGGGTCAAGCCAATGCCAACCCAAATATGGGAGGAGCAAATTTTCAAGGAGGAAACCGTGGTCCACAAAACCAAGACAACTTCAACAACTACCGACCACAACCCCCACCCGGTTTTCAAAATCGGAATACGGATGAGGGGAGCAAGATTGACAAGCTTATTGAGGAAGTTAGAACCGGTTTTAAGAACCAAGCTTCCGTCAATCACCATCTCGAGACTCAAATTTCTCAACTTGCCATCTCGCTTCAAAATAGAGCTCAAGGGGGTTTACCGTCTACAACGGAGTCAAATCCAAGGGAGCAAGTAAAATCCATTGAACTCCGAAGCGGGAAAGAACTTGATGATCCACATGCAAGTAAAGAGAAAGCGATTGATCTAACAACGGGAACAAATGAGGAGGAAGTAACCGAACTTCCATATGTAAAACCGCCACCTCCTCCTCCATTTGTGCCAAAGGTCCCCTTCCCGGGACGATTGAAGAAGACGCCGGATAACCAAAAATTCCATAAATTTCTGGAAATTTTCAAGAAACTCCAAATCAATATAAGCTTTGCGGATGCTTTGCGTGAGATGCCTCAATACGCGAAGTTCCTCAAAGAAATCATAACGAAGAAAAGGAGTTGGGACGACAAAGGCACAGTTTCCCTAACGGAAAATTGTAGCTCACTCATCCTTAGTGACTTGCCCACCAAGCTTAAGGACCCAGGGAGTTTTACAATTCCATGCAAAATAGGCGATTTAAATTCAATTAATTGTCTATGTGATTTAGGGGCAAGTATCAATCTAATGCCTTTGTTTCTTTTCAGGGATATTTTTGGTGATCAAACTTTGAAGCAAACATCAATGATGCTTCAATTGGCGGACCACTCCCTAAAAAAGCCATACGGAGTGGTAGAAGATGTTCTAGTCAAAGTAGACAAATTCATCTTTCCGGTGGATTTTGTCGTACTTGACTATGCGGCGGATAAAACATGCCCTATGATTCTTGGGCGTCCTTTCATGAACACAGGGAGGGCATTGATAGATGTGCACGCCGGACGACTCACTTTGCGTATCGATGATGACAAAGTGGAGTTTGATATGAAAAGGATTATGCGCAACACTTTTGAAGAGGTGGAATGCATGAAATTGGATATGATTGATGAATTCGTGGAAGAACTTTTCCCGGTTTCAAAAGTCATATTCCATTCCGAGGAGACACAAGCAACTTCCGGGGAAGAATATTCCAAAGAAGATGAGCCGAAAGCCGAAAATTTGA
Source organism: Mercurialis annua (assembly GCF_937616625.2). Lineage (NCBI taxonomy): Eukaryota > Viridiplantae > Streptophyta > Magnoliopsida > Malpighiales > Euphorbiaceae > Mercurialis > Mercurialis annua. Next base: position 45,315,126 of record NC_065570.1, on the reverse strand, counting down.
TTAGAAGAGAGAGCGTGACACCACCTTCTTCTATCTCTCCACCAAAGGTTGAGCTTAAAACGTTACCATCTCACTTACGGTATGCGTTTTTGGGCGACAACATGACTCTTCCCATCATCATCTCAAACAACTTGTCGGAAACACAAGAAGCGAGAGTTGTCAAAGTGGTGAAGCAACATATATTGGCGATCGGTTGGCAAATTTCGGACATCCGAGGAATTAGTCCCTCGGTGGTCATGCACAAGATCCACCTAGAAAATGAGTCAAGAGCATCGGCTCAAAGACAACGGCGTTTGAATCCAAATATGAAGGAGGTCGTGCACAAGGAGATAGTAAAACTTCTCGACGCCGGAATTATATACCCCATATCTGATAGTGCGTGGGTTAGTCCCATCCAATGCGTTCCAAAGAAAGGGGGGATGACAGTGATTGAGAACGAGAAGGGTGAGCAAATTTCCACTAGGACGGTAACGGGATGGCGTGTTTGTATTGACTACCGCAAGTTGAATACGGAGACGAGGAAGGACCATTTTCCGTTACCATTTATCGATCAAATGTTGGAGCGGGTAGCGGGCCACGCTTATTATTGTTTTCTCGATGGATATTCCGGGTACAATCAAATTCTTATCTTCCCGGATGACCAAGAGAAAACAACTTTCACATGTCCTTATGGAACGTTTGCTTATCGGAGAATGCCATTTGGTCTTTGTAATGCACCGGCAACATTTCAACGATGTATGACTTCCATCTTCGCCGATATGATTGAAGATATTATGGAGGTCTTCATGGATGATTTTTCGGTATTCGGGGACTCTTTTGAGATATGCTTAAATAATCTTGAACGAGTGTTGGCCCGGTGTGAGGAGACCAATCTAGTCTTGAATTGGGAGAAGTGCCATTTCATGGTAGAGGAAGGAATTGTCTTGGGACATAAAATCTCCAAGGACGGCATTGAAGTAGATAGAGCAAAAACGGAAATCATCGAGAAATTACCACCACCAACTACCGTAAAAGGAGTTCGTGCCTTCTTAGGGCACGCCGGGTTCTATCGACGATTCATCAAAAATTTCTCTTCCATTGCTCGTCCTTTAACTAATTTGCTTGTTAAAGATATTCCTTATGAATTTACTAATGATTGCCTTGTTGCTTTTTCTAGGTTGAAGGAAGCCCTTATCTCGGCCCCAATTATTTCATCACCCGATTGGACTCTTCCTTTCGAACTCATGTGTGATGCAAGCGATATAGCACTTGGGTGCGTATTGGGGCAACGGAGGGAGAAAAAGCTTCACGTGATATACTATGCGAGCCGAACATTGGCGGGTGCTCAACTCAATTACACCACCACCGAAAAAGAGATGCTTGCGGTGGTGTTCGCATTGGATAAATTTCGGTCGTACTTACTTTGCTCTAAGGTTATCATCTATACGGACCATGCGGCCCTTCGATACCTTTTTGCAAAGCAAGATGCTAAACCGAGACTAATCCGATGGGTGCTTCTTATGCAAGAGTTTGACATCGAAATTCGCGACAAGAAAGGAACGGAGAACGTCGTCGCCGATCACTTGTCAAGGTTAGAGATTCCGGAACCAATTATAAGTGGCGTAGAGATTAATGAAACGTTTCCGGATGAGATATTGATGGTACTTTCGGAAGTGGAAACGCCATGGTATGCGGATATCGCAAACTATCTATCTTCCGAAATAATGCCACCGGATTTGACTTACCACCAAAGGAAGAAGTTCTTGAGCGATGCTAAACGGTTTCTATGGGAGGAACCGTACCTCTTCAAGGTGTGTGGAGATGGGATTTTGAGGAGATGTGTACCACTAAAAGAGATGATGCCTATACTTAGTCAATGCCATTCCTCGGACTATGCGGGCCACTATGGTACATCAAGGACCGCCGCTCGTGTGCTAGAGTGCGGATTCTTTTGGCCTACGCTATTTCGCGATGCAAAAGACTTTGTTAGTCATTGCGATCGATGCCAAAGAGTGGGGAACATATCTAAGAGAGATGAAATGCCGCTTACCAACATTCAAGAGGTGGAACTTTTTGATGTGTGGGGAATAGACTTCATGGGTCCTTTTCCTATGTCGTTTGGAAAGCAATACATATTGGTGTGCGTAGATTACGTTTCAAAATGGGTAGAGGCGGAAGCATTACCCACTAACGATGCCAAAGTAGTGTTGTATTTTCTCAAACGTTTGATGAATCGATACGGTACTCCTAGAGCAATAATAAGCGACGGTGGATCTCACTTTTGCAATAGGCAATTCGATGCCTTGATGCGGAAATATAAAGTCTATCATCGGGTCGCTACTCCGTACCATCCTCAAACAAGCGGGCAAGTTGAAGTTTCTAACCGTGAGCTAAAGAGAATTCTAGAGAAAACGGTTAATAACACAAGGAAAGATTGGTCACTGAAACTAGATGATGCATTATGGGCATATCGTACGGCTTTTAAAACGCCCCTCGGAATGTCTCCATATCGTATTGTTTTTGGGAAAGCATGCCATCTTCCGGTGGAACTTGAACATAGAGCGTATTGGGCCATTAAAAAGCTCAATTTTGACCTTAAAGCGGCGGGGGAGAAACGTATGCTTCAACTCAATGAGTTGGACGAATTTCGGTTAAATGCCTATGAAAACGCCAAGCTTTACAAAGAAAAGACGAAACGATGGCATGACGCTCGTATCGTGCCTAAAACGTTTGTGGAGGGCTCTTTTGTCTTACTCTACAACTCACGCCTCAAATTATTTCCCGGGAAATTAAAATCCCGTTGGAGCGGTCCTTTCAAGATTCGAACGGTGGCAAGTCATGGAGCTTTGGAATTGGAGAATTCTAGTGGTGAAATCTTCAAAGTAAATGGACAACGGTGCAAGCCGTATCTTGGACCTTTGACGGATCAAGTAGTGGAACAAATCACGTTCACCACTCCTACATAAATTCCGGGCCACGGTCTAGCTTTTGACCGAAAATAAAGCGCACTCGAGAGGCAATCTCGAGAGGTTACGTGTTTTGTTTTATTTATTTTATTTTCCTTTTATGCGTATTTAATTTTTAATTTGTTTATTTATTTCCGTTTAATTCCGGGGTGTGTTTTTGTGTGTTTATGCAGGTATATACAATATTTCAGGAGGTTTTCGTTCGTGAAAAACTTTTCCCGTTCGAAAAAAGGCAAATTTTGCCTTTGTCCCGTTCGGGAAAGGCTATTCCCGTTCGGGAAGCAGCCCTCAGCCCCCATTTTTTTCGAACGTGAATGACTAATCCCGTTCGGGACTAGGCAAATTTTGCCTTTGTCCCGTACGGGACACACTATTCCCGTTCGAGAAAGAGCCCTCGGCTTCTAACTTTTTCGAACGTGAAAGGGTAATCCCGTTCGGGACTAGGCAAATTTTGCCTTTGTCCCGTTCGGGAAGCCATAGTTCCGTTCGGGAAACAAGGAAATTTTGCCTTGTTTCGTTAGAATTTCGAACGGGACAAGAATTAAGCCTAATCCCGTTCGGGATTAAATTATTCCCGTTCGGGAAGCATCAAAAATTTTGAAAATTTTGAATTTTGAATTTTGAATTAAAGTGTAGTAGATTTCTTGGGACTTGTGTTTCTTTTGAGACTTGTGTTTCTTTTGAAACTTGTGTTTCTTTAAGATTTGTGCTTGCAAAAATTTGAATTTTTCACTTGGATTGATGAGTTGGCAAATCCAAACCATTCATTAGTGTTTAAATTTCACTTGGATTGATACATGGTTTCAATCTAAACCGTTGAATCAAATCTAAGTTATTAAATGGAGAGTTTGAATTTAGTGGTGGGAAATCTTGAGATTTGTTATATTTGTTCCTATAAATACCTTGCATTTTTCTACTTTTTATTTCACATTCTAATATTCTTCTTTTCTTATTCTCCAATTTTTTTTAGAAATATTCTCATTCCGCAATCATGGTGCGAAGCAAGAATGCCGAAAATCAACCAATCCGTCGTTCAAGCACGAGAAATCAAGAAGCGGCGAATCCACCCTTACCGGCCGTGGGAAGGGGACGTACTAAATCAACCGCTCCATCCTCATCTCGGGTTAACACCTCGGCGATATTGACTACTCGCTATAACGCACCTTTCCAAATCCATACGGAGGAGGAAGGTGATTTATATTTGAGTATCAAAGAAAGGGAAATGGTAATTCCATTTCAAATCGATTTTGATGATATGGAGAACCTTGGCATCAAGGATGATGTGGAGCGCTATTTGGATATTTTGGGGTTATCGGCATTAGCAAAGGTTAGTCATCACTCTTACGATGAACTTACTCGTGAATTCTTCTCTACTCTCAAACCGGTTAGCGGTTCTCCTTCATCTATTTCTTTCCGCATCAACAACACTAGCCACACACTTAGTGTTGAAGATTTGGTGGAAATGTTTGGAATGAGGGGAACGGGGTTGATAGATTGGGATCAAAATTTTGATCAAGTGGAGATATGGAGGGAATTGACGGATCGTGATGATTATCGGACAAGGGGGTCCAAAATTAATGAAATCAAAGACATCGCTATTGTGGTGTTTGTGAAGTGGTTTGGGCACTCGTTTGGCGGGCGTGGTGAATATACGAAGGTGGCCAAGAGTGATCTTTTAGCTTTGAATGCTATTTTGCATCCGGAGATAGAAGCATACCAAGTCAACACGGCGTATCGTCTTTTGAAGCGATTGAGGGAAGTTCCATCCGAATTATCCAAGATTGGCTATGGTTTCATTATTCGTGCTTTGGCGGAGAAATACAATTGTATGCCTACGGCGTCTACTTTGGCGACTTTTGAGACCATTCTAGCACGGTCTCTTAATATTAACCATTTGGATGTTGCCGGGTTTGTGAAGAAGGGGAGAGTTATTCCCTATAATAGAAGGGTACGATTGGTGGCACGAACACGACGAGAAGAGGTAGCACGGGAAGAAGAAGGAGGAGAAGGAAGAAGAGCGGGGAAGGAACCCGCGGGAACTTCTCAAGCCGGAGAAGCGGCTCATGTTTCCGGGTTTGACCAACGGTTTTCTGAGTTGGTTGAGCAAAACCGGACCGGATGGGAGCAAAACCGGGTTGGTTGGGAAACTAACCAAAAATTACTTGAAGATATCCGACGTGAACAACATGTTGGTCTTGCACAACTACAATGGAGGCAAGATCGAATGCGAGCACGACTTAATCGGCAAGAGGATTTTCTTCGGGGTTACTTTAATGCCGCCGGCGGAGAGCGTTATCCATCACCGGAACCATCACCGGATCCACCGGCCTTTGACTAGAGCGAGATTTGTTTTTCTAAACCCAAACTCTTTTCAATTTTCTATTTTTATCTTATTTCTTAGCTTTGGGGACATAGCTAGAAATAGTGTGAGGAGGGGGGAAGAAAAATTTATTTTTCGTTTGGGTTATTTTTCGGTGATTTATCTTTATTTTCAGTTTTAGTTTATTTTTATTAGGTTGTGATTTTCTTTTTAATAGATTGTATTAGGTGTTAAATTAGTTTATTTCAAGGTCTTGTATCGCTTTAAATCTTTGTCTTTTAAATATGAAAGTGTTAGTTGATTTGGTGTGTATCTTAATTAATTTGTCAATCTTAGATTTCCCCGAATCAATGAATGTATAAACGCGATTTCTTAATTCGACAATTGATAAGCGATGCTTGCTTAATGACTTAATAATTCGTTGACATAATCCGATGAAATAAGGGTGAATTCAAAATTTAGACTTGTTCAAATCGTTGAAACATAATTGAATAACTTGATGCGGATTCATGACATGTTGATTGTTTATTTTTATAGTCGTTTTTAAACTTTTGGCATGAGTAGCATAATTTAAGTAGGAATTGAGTTTATGGCATAACACTACACACTTTTGAGAGTTTTGAGCTTAATTTCCTTGTTGTGAGTGTTGATTTCATGTTTTATTCCTAGAACTTGCTCGGTGTCCGTTTAAAGTTACACGATTGAGTTTTCAACAATTAGATGATTATGGCAATTAGGTATAACCTTTCTTTTAGACCACTTAAATAGACTACCCTTTATCCCTTAGATTACACCAATTTGAGCCTTAAACCTTTTTATTGTTTTTACCATATTTTACACATTTTACCGTTCTATGATTTACCTCTTTTGTTTACCTTATCGACTTTATATATTATTTGTTATGATTATGATGAATATAGGTGATTAATAACTCGAGATTAGTGAAAAGAGAAAGTGAACTACATTGTGCTTAAAAGATAAAGATTGCGCCTTGAAAAAGATTGAAAAACAAAAAGAAAGATAAAAATTTGCAAGCAAAAGCTTCAAAAGGAAAAAAAAAAAAAAAAGAAGAAAAAAATTATGAGATTGCAAAAAGCAATGAGTAAAGCGTAAATCAAAAAGAAAAGAAAGTTATAAGTTCACATAAACGGAAAACCGGAGTTAGATCAACCTAGAAGTTAATAGTAGTAATAAATAGTATATTAAGTTGATAATTAGCCTTTGTTTAACCTTTTTACCTACCCTTTACCTTAGCCACATTACAACCCAATAAAAGACCATATGATTTTTGTTGATTACCGAATCAAGTAGCGGAGTCCGGGACTATGAGCAAGCTTATGGTGAGTATTCATGCTTTCAATTGTGAGCTTTCTTTGTTATATACCCTACTTGTTGAAATATTGATGCCATTAGCTTAGTTTTTACTAAATTGTGCTATGATTTGCCTAAATGAAAAAATTGATTATTTTCCATGTCCCGCAAGTGATAGTGAAACTTGAAGTGTGATTCAATTTGACCTTGTACTAATGAGTTAGTAACCGTTGTTATATTGAATTATGTCATAGAATTATTATTGTTATTCGATTGCATCATTATTTAGTTGTCGGTTTTAGAAGGTTGTTTTTCATATTATTCATAGGGTTGGGGATTTCTTTGATTGATTTATTGTTAAGTTATATGCTAAGGATTTCTAACATATTTTGTAGAGTAAGATTTATTTCTTGCTTGAGGACAAGCAAAGGTTAAGTGTGAGGAGGTTTGATAGGAGTATTTTACTCCTACAATTAGGGTCGATTTTACTCGGTTTTCATCATGTGTAGTATTGTTTTTATACATTATTTGGCGTTTTTACGTTTAATAGTGTTTGTTAGTGTTTCAGTGGAAATTAGGTGAAAATCGACTATTTGGGGCAAAATTATGGTGGATTGCGTGTACGAGTAAAAAGCGTAGCTTGCGGACGAAGGAATTGAAGTTCACGAACGAGATTGAGGAAAAAAAGGATTGTTCCGTTCGGAAAAGAGGTTTCACGAACGGAAAACATGCAGAGTGAGCATGAGTCACGAACGGAAAAGCCTTGTCCCGTTCGGGACTCAAGAAGGAATCAGATATCAAAGCTTTCGGTCTACAGTTTTTTCGAACGAGAATGGTTTGTTCCGTTCGGGAAAGAAGAAAATTGGGCATGTCACGAACGGAACTATGGCTTCCCGAACGGGACAAGAGTAAAACACGCATGCTTCAGGATTTGATTTGGACTGAAATTCTTCCTCAACTCACAATTACAACTCCTATTACAAATTGATTTGCAATACGAATTAGAAGACTCCGGAACTCCTCCTACTATATAAAGACCTTGTACTAGACTCAATTTAATATGTAGAATAATTTAGACTACATTAGTTTTATTTTCATTCTCTTAAAATAGCGTTTTAGCTTCTATTTCTCAGCAGTTTATAAGTAGTTTATTATTAGTCTCTGCAAAGAACGATTGTGAAGATTTCAAGTTTAATCTAGACGATTCTTCCGAAATTGACAACTCCGGTATTTGTTGTTCTAATTATGTTTAATTCTTCATCTTCTTCTTTGTTTAATTTAAGCTTAAGCATGTGTAACTAAATCCTTTGTTCGGGGATTGATATGAACACTTAGACTAGTTTTCGAATTGGATTAGGATTTATTAAGTGAGTAAAATTGTGTTTTAAATACTAAGATTAATGCTTGAATTAATTTGATCACTTAGTTCATGATTTTGTGTTTAATTAACTAATTGAGAGATTGTTAATTAAATAGACATAGGTAATTAAAAACTTAGAGGAAAACACCGTGAGAGCGGGTTGGAATTTAGGTAGTCGTTGAGTTTGCTTCATAATTACAATTTAGTTATTTAATTCAGTTTTAATATTGTGAGAGCAAGTTAATAATTGATTAGTTAATTAGGTTGTGATTTTATTTGAATCTTTGAGGCTTGAGAGAGCGGGATTCGGTGCATTAGAATAGCTCGATTCACAATAAAATCACTAGATAAATTTTGATCCATTCTTCTACTAGTTTATTTGGAATTATCAATTCTTGAGCTTTTTACCATTATTGTTTATTCTTCAATTTATTTGTTTGATTTCAGATTTTTAGTCTAATTACTTGAGTTAAATTCACTTTAGATTATAATTAGTTTACACAAATCCATTTATTTTCCTACTAGCCAATTAAAGAATATTAGAAATTAGTTGTTTAGTTCATTGTTCCTTGTGGGATCGATACTTGGTCTTCCAAGTTATATTACTTGCGCGATATCGTACACTTGCGATTATTTGCCAACATGTTCAAGGTATTTTTCTAACTTTTATTCATTTCTTTTACTTGTGGATGTGTACTTCTCTCAACAATCTTCTTGCTAATTTTTTAGTGGACATGTCAGTTGACATGTGCGAAGTGAGCAGCATCATTTCGATTTCTGCCGCAGATCCTTCGACTTCAATTCCTCCTAACTCGGGGACTTACTTTGTGGACGATGATGAAGCAGCTTTGGCTTTAAATTGGCCTCAAAAGGTTCCGGAAACTGATGATGGTTCCGAGGCCATTAAATTGAAGCGTCAGGCTTCGGGAGGATCCTCTCAGCCTCCTACTACCAAGAAACACATAAAGGGGAAGAACACTCATAGAGAGTCCTCTTCTTCTCCCTCCGGAGGTGTGCCGAACTTGGTTTGAGGACCGAGAAGCAGGATCCGCCAAGAATTTCCAGTTATCATGTTCTTAATGCTTTCATGGAGATTATCTCTATTCAGAAGGACATTGAGTCCATAAATCGCAAACACGGCAAAGATTTGGGCGAGGTCACCTGTTTGATCAGCTTTTCGGTTAGTTTTGTTTATCCATTTTTGTTTCCTTGCTTTCTTTATTTTTCTTTTGACTTTATTTTTTTTGTTTTCAGACGGTCTAGACGATCATTGCACTAGAGAAACATCGTCAAGTTGTTGTTTTATGATCTGAAGAAATTGAAGGCAGATTATGCTGCTTGGGACAATGAGAAGTCGAGTCTCTAAAATTATTTGAGTGAGCAGAAGGCTCTTACTTTGCAACTTTGGCTTACTAATTCCTTGCAGGAGAAGGAGATCGTTAATTTAGAGGTTCAAGTTAAAACACTTTTGGGTGAGATCGAGTCTCTGAAGGCCTCTTCTTCTTCGCTAGCTTCATAGAAAGAGTTATTGACGTTGGAGGTTGAGAAGCTACGATGGCGACTTGCGGAGACATGATCGTTTTATTTTCGGTTGATGTCCGAGTACCGATTGAGGCTTGGGGCGAAGCTTCGTGAGCAGAATCCTGATGTTGACCTTTTTGGTATCAGCCAGCTTGATCCAACCTCATTGGCTAAGGATTTCAAGGAAAAGCTTGATGAACAGAAGGCCGAAGTTCTTGGGAAAAGCAACTAATTTTTTTTTCTTTTTTTCTTTTTTGTAATTCGGCCAGTTAGGCGTATGTAACATTTGTTTTTATTAATTAAAGTTTCTTTTTGAATTCATTTTCTTTTAAGTTTCGATATGAGACTCTTCTGCATTTCCTTATTTCTTTTGGAGTTATTCTAAACTCTAGTATTAGGCCACTTTGGGGCTTTTCTTTCCGAGTCGATACAAACTCATATTTCAGAGTTAATCTAAACTTTTCGTGTTCTCAGAGTTAATTTAAACTCTTTGTTTTTTCAAAGTTAATCTAAACTTTGACATGAGGTTAATTTAAACCTTTTCATTTTAGGACCTTGTAAGGTTTTTTGTTTCTCAGGTTTTAAACGAGCCCTTTTGTTTTCGAAACTCAAGTGAGCCCTTTTGTTTATTGGGGTTGCGTATCCTTTCATTTTTAGGATTGCGGCGAATCCTTTTGTTTTTGGGACTCTGGCGAGTCTTTGTTTTTTGGCTTTGTCAAGCTTATGATTTTTTCGAGCGATTTTAGCGATAAACTGTGCCCAAAGTACAATAATTTATTGTCTAATGATAATATTTCCTTAGATGCTCGATGTTTCAATATCTGGGGATGGGGGCTCCGCCCAATGTCTTTAGCTTGTAAGCTCCTTTTCTAGTAGTTTCTTCGAGCAGGTAAGGTCTTTCCCAATTGGTTTGAAGCTTTTTTACCCTAGCATTTTCTCTTCCAATTTCGGCGTTCCTTAAAACTAAGTCGCCCACTTGAAATTTTTCTTGATTTATTATTTTGTTATGATAGCATGTCGCCTACTTCTTGTATGCTTCGGTCCTTATTCCGGCCTAGCTTCTTCTCTCTTCTAACAAATAGAGACAGAGCCTTATTTTATCTTTGTTTGTTGATTCTTCCAAGTAGCTTACCCTTAGATTGGGCATTCCGATTTCCACTAGTATCACCACCTCGGTACCTTATGCAAGTTTAAAAGGGTTTTCCCCTGTTTCTTTTCTTAGCATCATTCTGTAGGCCTATAGTACGCTATAGAGTTCATTTATCCAATTTTCTTTTTCTTCATCCAGCCTTCGCATGATTCCTTGTACTTGGGTTTAGTTCGTGACTTCAGTCATTCTGTTGGTCGTGGGGTTCGCTACTTATGTAAATTTTAAATTTATCATCAGATCTGCGCAAACGTTTTTGAATCTTTGATAGTCGAATTGCTTGCCCTTATCTAGACTAGTGTGTGTGGTATGCCGAATTGACATATGACCTCATTTTTGAAGAATTCCTCTATTTGTAATGTTATTATGGTCGACGCTGCCTCAACTTCGATCCACTTTGTGAAGTGGTCGATTGTTATAATGAGGAACTTTTTTACCCTTTCCAGTCGGGAAAGGTCGTATAATGTCCATCCCCCACATGGAAAATGGCCAAGGGCTTTCCAAAGAGCCCTGCAGCGTGGCTGATCGGTGATTGACATTGTCGTGTCTCTAGTACTTGTCACATCTTTTCACCAAATTTTTGGAGTCTTCTTTGATTGTGGGCTAATAATATCCTTACAACATTGCTTTTCTTGTATCGTGCTTGCTCCTTCGCGAGCTCCGCAAATTCCATCGCGAATTTCTTTTAGGATCAGACGCCCATTTTTTGTCAACATGCATTTTTCCCATGGATGGGCTAAGGAGGTTTGGTAAAGAGCCATGTCATAGTATAAGTAATTGGCTGATTTCTAAATGATCCAAAAGGTTTCAGTGTTGTCTTGGGGTAGTTCCTCGTTATCCAAGTAATCATCAGAGTTTTCCAATTTTTAGATTCGTCAACTTCCATTACTTCCGCTTCCTCTATGCTTGGATTTCCCAAGGTTTCTTTCAGCTGCATTTTATTGAAAAAAATCTGCCAATTCCGAGGCAGACTTGGCTATGGAGTCGGCTTCGGTATTTTCTTCTCGAAGAATTTGGCAATTTCTCACTGTCCTCCTTGCTCTTCCAGCTTTTGGAGCATATTTTTTACTTTTTCTAAGTATTTATTCATTTCTATTTCCTTTGCTTGGTATTCTCCTTTTACTTGGTTCACCACTAGCTGTGAGTCGTTATGGATTTTGAGAACTTTTGTCTTCACTTCTAATGCTAGGTCTGGTACTACAATGAGAGCTTCATATTCGGCGACATTATTTCTCGCCTTAAATTGGATATTTAGTCCAAATTTGCTTTTGATTTTTTCAGAGCCTTTTAGGATGGCTCCTGCTCGATCTCCTTTTTTATTTGAGGCTCCGTCCACTTGTAATTCCAAGAAGAGGTCTGAGTTGGTTTCTTCCTGTTCGCCTGGAGTGATTTCGACAGGAAAGTCTTCCAGTGCTTGTGCTTTGAGCATTTGGCGAGGTTCATAACGAATATCATGTTCGCTTAATTGGATCGACCAGTGGACAAGTTGTCTAGAGGTTTCAAGTCTTTGTAGCACCATTCTCAACATCTTATTGTCTTTACAACCATAGTATGGCTCTGGAAGTAGTATCATAGCTTTTTTGCCGTAGTCACGACAGCTAGCGCCATTTTTTCTATCGCTGGGTACCTTGTTTCGGCTTCTTTCAGCACTCAGCGGATGAAGTAAACTGGTTTGAGTTTTCCTTCTTCTTCTCTCACCAATATTGTTCCTATCGTTTCCTTTCTTGCACAAGTATACAAATATAGGGTCTCTCTTGGCGATGGCCGACTTAGGATTGGCAGCAAGATTAGGAACTTTTTCAACCCCTCAAACGTTTCTTGGCATTCTTCATTCTAATTGAAATTGTTGGAGCCTTTGAGGGCTTTGAAAAAAGGTAGACACCTTTTGGCTGAACAAGACATAAATCTTCCAAGGGTAGTGATTCGCCCATTAAACTTCTAGATGTCATTTATATTCATTGGAAGCCTCATGTTCATTATTGCCTTAATCTTCTCAGGGTTTGCCTCTATTCCCCTTTGCTTGTCTTCTGAGATTTTCCTTTTATTTTGTCTTACGGGGTTCGCCTCTTTGACCACGCTTAACTCATGGGTTATGATATGTGGGTCCATGCCCACAATCTCAAAAGCTTTGGAGATGAAAGTTCATACGTTCTTTTGAAGATCGCCACTATCTTTTCTTTGTATTTAGGATCTATATCCTCCGGTAGGCTCACCTTCATTTCCGCCTTTAATTCCACTTTGTGCATCTCGCCTTCAGGGGCACTTTTCTTTCCTCTATGTCATTGTTAAAGATTTCTTCGATTAACATTGTTTCGAAATTCCTGTATAAATCTATTGTAGCATATTTTGGCCATTGTTTAGCTTCCTTTCATCGTGATAATTCCTGTTTTTGTCGGTATCTTCATCGTGGGTACTTTTATGCTTGCAGTCGCTGCCGAATCATGGAGGAAGGGTCGCCCCAGGATGGCGTTGTATGGCAAGTCAATGTCTACTATACTGAATAGCGTTGGTAGCTCCTCATCTCTTGTTTCCCTTCCTAGCTTTACATCAACAGTTATGGTGCCCATCGGTTTGATAGGAGATCTGCCGAATCTAGTTAATGGGGTGGCGTTTCTCTTCAATTTTGCTATTATCCATCCCAGACTTTCGTAAGCTCTTTTGGTCATTAAATTTATCGTGCTCCCTTTATTAATTAAGATTCTTTCTACGTTCCAATGCTCGTTGATCATCGCAACGACCAAGGCCTCGTTATGCTCTTTGTTAATTCTTCCAAAATCTTCCTCATTGAACGTTAGCGCTAGGAATTTTCTAGAATCTTGCAATTTTTTTGTTTCTTTTTCAATGGGCAGTTCTATGTGCTTGTTTTCGCGTGTTCTGATGATCCTTTTTCACGGTTGTCTTTGTTCTTCATAGATTTGTAATTGTTGACCGGTTGTTTGCTCTTGAGGTTCAATTTGTCATAAGTCATCCTTCAATAGATGTATTTTGAGTTTTAAAAAAATCCTTCTTGTTCGAAATTTTTATGCCTTTTCCATAGACGGCGCCAATTGATGGAGTTTGGATTCTTGATCGTTTGATTTCACCTGCAAAAGAAGATAGACGGTTCATCGGATGGTGGTTGTCCGATTAACGCTCCGATGCTTACAGTTTAGCCTTGAGCAGCGTATATTTCTTATTGAATTAGTTGTGTTTGTAGGCATACCTTATGTCTTTATATAGGGCATGATCTATACCTCGCATGAGTTTGATTATAAATGTGATTCCTATTTGATAAAACTTTGAATAGGAAAGTGATTTCTTATTCAACTAGAATCTTATTTAGGAGTGTATTCCTAAATGAGATGATCGTTCCAGATATGAGTTTATTTTCGTTTAGAAAGGTAATCCTGAATATCTAATCCTGAATATCTAGTCTTTTGATTTTATTCCAATTCTGTGTGATCATGTCTCTGGCGACGCGGTTTGGGCTTTATCTCGGAATTTACAGAATCCTTACTGATTCGGCTTTAGCTGGGGATTCAGGCGAATCCTCTTTGGTCTTTTAGGCAATGACGAAGTCTCTGGGACTCGGATGCCTTTTTCGTTGTGCTTTCGCCTTTGGCTAGTCCTTGAATTCACTCGAGTGAGTGGATCCTGTACGACACGGTCTTATATTAATTATGGTGGAATTCAGTTTCCATCAGTAATGATATTAGATTTTTTTTATTCTAGTACATATTTTTATAAAGTTGCCGGATCGTGCTTTCTTTTAGGATTGTGTTTTCCACCTTCTTGTTCTCCTTCTTTTAAGTTCCGTAGTTTTTGGTGAGCAATTTTATGTGTGACATTTCTAATGAGTAAGTTCTTGAGTTGGAGTTTTTTTACCTCTCCTCCGGACTTTTTAATACATTTTAATTCATAAAAAAATACTATTACTTTTTAGGGTTAATTCTATAAAAAGTCAAGATATTTACATGAATTTTCATTTTAATCACGACTTTTAAAAATTGACATATAAAACCACGACCTTTCATATTTTTTTTTTCAAATCTATCACCAAATTAATTTTTGGTGTATTTTTGATGACGTGCCATTCCGGCAGACTTGAAAAAAAATGAAAGGTAAAGTTCACCGGAAAAAATGGTCGGTGATAGATTTAGAAAAATGAAAGGTCATAATTTTATATAGCGACTTTTAAAAATAGTAATTAAAATGAAAATTCTTATAAAGTTCGACACTTTTTATAGAATTAACCAAACTTTTTATCGCCACACCTTTTATACTGGCGAAAAAGCAATTGCTATGTAAACCTCTGTACTGTTTCTCTTCTTTTTGTTTGAATCCCATTTTGGGTTGTTATCATGGTACTGTTTTCTCATGCAAACACCGCTCTTCAAATGTCAGTCTCCGGCGCCGGCGCTGTACTTCTGTCAGAATCACAGCACAGACTCATCCGCTCATCCTCGTCTTTTTTCACTCTGAAGCTAATCACCATGGCTTCGCCGCTCTATTCTTCCCATGCTTCCGTCAGCAGGTCAGTTACTTGTCTGCTTTGTTCGAATAAATATGTCACGAGAATTTTTTTCTCTTTATTGCTTTCCCGATCAGTTTTAATTATTACACAAATTTCTTTGTTCAAGTGGGTGATTCTTTCACTCTTTTCTTATACTTTCAGTCACGGTTTGGATTGATGGATCCTAAACGATGGATTTTAAACAATCTATGGATTTGGACAAAATCTATCGTTTGCCTAAAAAAAAATTAATAGAATACATGGATTTATAAATTCCCTCATTTTCTACAATCCATCATTTTTGAGGGTTTTGATTTCCCACCTACTAGGTGTGAAAGTCCAAATCCACCATTTTTTATACATGATGGATTGTTATGCCATTTATTATTTTTCATAAATAATATTAAAAATCCATTGATTTTATATTCAGTCCAAACGATGGAATTTTAAAATCTATGGATTTAAATTCCATTGATTTAAAATCCATTGATTTTGCTAAAATTCATGGATTTTAAAAACCCTCAATCAAAACGGTGCCTCGGGCTTTTAGTATTATAGTTGTAGTTCCCATGTATGGATGATTTAAAAAAGGCACAATCACTTTTAAAATCTCAAACCTTTACTTTTTTTTTTAATAAATTATGGCTAGATTTTTGATATTTACAATTATATTCAATTTGATTTTTTTTAATTGTGTTCAAAATTTTAAATTTCAATTTTAAATGCAAACTTTTATAATTTTTTAGTTGCGGTCAAATTAAATATATTATCGTACATCTAAAAAAAGTTATTATAAAAAATTTGATCGCATTAGATAAAGGACGTAAAAATTTAGATTTAAAAATAAAATTTCAAATTTTAAATATAGTTTTAATTTTTTTAAATTGAATATAATTATAAAAATTAAAAATTTAATTATATTAATAGAAGAACCAATAAACAAGTTCCTTCACGACTTTTTAAATTTAAATATTTTCCTTATGACGTTCGACGAAGAATCACTTAATATCAGTCAAAGAGTTTCCTTATCAAAAATTTAGTTTAATTTTAGCTCTTAAACATATCTTTTTCCAAAAATCCATAAAATCATAAAATCAAAATTTAGTATTTTTCTCGATTTAAGCACGATCTACAAACGTCTCACCTCACATCCTAATTTTTTCAAACTTTTTATTCTATAGCCGGGTCTGCATTTTATACTTTACTTTTTATAAATATGATGTTTTAGCCGTGTAAATGACCATGAAGATGTTGAATTAGATATTTATACTATATATATACTATATATGATACATAATGAAAGTTTGAGATATATGGTGACACATTTTGAAAATTGTGCTTAAATCGAAAAACACATGAAAGGTGCTGATATACTTCAACATATTATAGTTCTTCAACATATTTATAGTTCTTTAAAAATATGTTTTTTAAAAAATTCAAAATTAGATTCATTTTTTTAATGTTATTGAGCTATAATATATATTTATAGGTTCTATTTTAAACTTCTACAATGCAATATTTCTGGTATAATGATTTTATTTTGATTTCAAACAGATTTATTTTTTTAACTTTACAAAATTATATTTAATTTTAATTTTTTTTATCAAATTTAGTTAATATTTATAATATCTTTAAATTTATTTTGAAAAATATTAATTTTATTTTAATAACCATAAATTATTTTGAAAATTTATTTAAATTTTAATGAAATTATATATTTTTTTGAAAGAAAAATAAATTTAAGGGTAAATATAATTTTATGTTTGAAAATCACTCTTTGACTAAATCAACGAACATAGTTACTTACGGAGGAAATAGTAATGAACTTGATAAAATGGCAAGAGAAAATAATTGACATTTAAAAATTATGAGAAAATAGTAATTGCGATCTACTATTTTTTTTTAACAAAGGCTAAATTTTCCATTAATAATAACGAAAATTACATGAACGGTTTTTCAACAAAATTATGAGAAAATAGTAATTGCGATCTACTATTATGAAGAAATAATATTCTTTTATTTTTATCCTAAAATTTCAATTTACTGACAATTAGACTAAATTTTCAATTAAAAAATCGCTCAGTTTTGCAACAAAAGATTAACTCGTTGCCGAGAATTTTGTTCGCTTTCAAATAGAACAAGAGAAGAGGGATATTTTAAATTTACTGTGTTTTAGATTCAAAAAGAAACGAAACTCGATATTTTTCCAATTTATGGTGTTTTAAATTAAAATGACGTCCACGAAATTTTGAAATTCATTTGAATTAACAAAGTTATATCTAATTTACTGATAAATGGAGTTAGGCTAAACTAAAATTAGGCATTAAATCTTAATTCAATATTAAATTTAACACAATTAAACTGTAGGAAAAATAAATTTATTTACATATGATTATGATAAAATTGACAAAAATATTATAAAATAACAATTTTGACAGTCTCGTCCACCAATTTTGCAAATCTTGACAATTATATCGAAAAATCAAATAGAAAAGTTAGAGAGCCTAATTAATAAAAATCTGATATAGTATTTTAAGTTATTATTATAATAAATTTTTTTATATTATGAGAAATATTTTATAAAATGTTGCAACAATTAATATTTTTGACTAATGGGCTGAAAAAATCCCGACCTTTGTTTTAGTTTTCAATTTCACCCCAACGTAGCAATTTTTTCAATTACACACTATTTCAGATTTTTAGTTTTCAATTGCCTCTGATACACTAAATTGAACTCTTTTCATTTGATTAATATTCAAAAGAGGTCCTTCATTTCTATTAAAAATTCTAAAAATTCTTTAATGTTATAAATTATAATAAAAACCCATCTTTTTTATAAAAACCAAAAAAATTAATTAAAAAAATAATTTTTTTTTTAATTTCCTCTCTGCTCCTCCTCCGGAAACTGATTTTTTTTAATTTATTTATTTTTAGAATTTATCTGAAATTTATTTAAGTTTAAGGACTTGTTTGAATTTGGCCAACTGCAAAAAAAGTATGTAATAATCCTTAAATGTGTTTGTTTTATTCATTTTAATCCTTATAATAATAAATCTTTTTAATTTTTTTAAATTAGGGTGCAATTGAAAACCAAATATCTAAAATAGGAGTATAATTGAAAAAATTGCAATGTCGGGTGAAATTGAAAACTAAAACAAAGGTTGGGATTTTTTCAGCCCATTAGCCTTTTTTTTATAAAATCAGATAGGTATTTTTTGAAGAAGAAAAATCCTTTTAATTATGCCTGAATTTAGCATAAACAATTATTAATAAGATATTCTTTATCTTTTTAGTTTACTGTCTGAGTATTTAGGATTTACAAAATTAATGTATCATTTAGAATTATTTTGTTGAGATACTTTTCTGATTTGGTCGTTATAAATATGTAAAATTATTTTTAATTAAAGATCTTAATGCAGGATACATGATATGCTCTGTGAAGACTATATCAAATTGTCTTGTGCAATATATGTTGCTGGTATCAGTGTTGCTTTGCTTATGTTATTTACGGTTCCATCGCGCTCGACGACGACTTCTAGTGTTGGTCGTGGTGAAGATGATATTAATGGTGGTATTAGGGTTAATGTCGCAACTCGTAATCTCGAGGACATCTACATTGGCTCAGTAGAGAGGCAGACTCACTGGACTGCATTCCATAATATGGATAACAGTGTTGTATTATTCCTTGAGCAAACCTTAGCTGCCAGAAATGTCCATGACCCTCACAGCCATACGCAATATTTTTCTCGCGATGGTCAGCTGCTCAATAGTAACATGGCATGGGATTATGTTTCTAGACATGTCAATTACGTCACAGTGCATCTCAGTACAGCTTTGGGTCGGCCCATATACATATGATCGTTGCCTAGCCTAATTAGGAAGGTGAAAAATTAACAATCGTCATAATAATAGTCTTTGGTTACGATATACCTTATTATCTCTATTGCTAAAATATCACATTTGTATTACGGGGTCTTTCCCTATTTACTCTTATTTTGTTTATAAATTCCACTTTTAAATCTATTTTAAAAGATTTTTAGATTTGTATCTATTATGGACCTGTGCCCCATTTGTAATGATGTATAGGTATTTTTGCCAAAAGAATTTTTTGCTATGTGCCATTAAGAATGACGCATATAATTAATCTCTGACACACTTAACTGATGATAGTAAAAATTATTAATCTTTTGGGAGAAGGTACAAAAATGACCCTAATGTTTATCCTATGAATCACATTTCCCTCGAATATTTTTTGAGTGTCAAAAATGACGCTAATCTTATGAAAGTGGAACAAATATACCCTCCATCGGTAGACGGCGAGTATATTTGTTCCACTTTGATAACGGTAGGGTTATATTTGTTCCACTTTGATAATGCTAGGGTCATATTTGAAATTCCAAAAAATATTAGGGCAACGACTAATTGTATGCCACATCATTCAAGTTAATGTTAAAACACGCTACCGTTAGACGGAAGATATATTTGTTCCACTTTGATAACGTTAGGGTTATTTTTGAGACTCGAAAAATATTAGGAGGGAATGTGAGCCAAATGGTAAACATTAGGGTCATTTTTGTACCTTAACCCTAATGTCTTTAAACTTTTGATTGAAAGAATATTTAACCTCCACAACTTCAACTCTATTTATAATAATGCAACAGCCATTAATTATATTTAACAAATATCTTTATCTTTTTATTTCACTATTGAGATACTAATTAGTGAATTTTAATTTATATTTCAGTTACATAGTAATTAGGACTGTAACGAAGCTCCGCGTTCAACTCGTTAAGAACTCCGTTCATGTTTTTTTCTATTATAAACGAACCAACCTCAAACTTAATTTTACGTTCATTTATTAGACTAGCTAAACATGAACATAGTGGTGTTCGGCTCGTTTATGTTCACGAACAACTTGTTTAGTTATTTGTGGACGAGCTCGATTAAGAGTTTCTCGACGACCTCATATAGAAGTTTGATAAAGCGTTTACGAACTGGCTACTAATAAACTTTATAAAGAGTTCGTAAACTAGCTTTTGTATTTAAATTTAATATAACATACTCCCTCCGTCCATTTTTAGTTGTCGCTTTAGGTAACTATTTTTGTCCATCAATAGTTGTCACTTTAGAATTTCTATGTGATTTTTATAATAGTATTCCAAATTTGACCTTCTTATTAAATCATTTCGTTAAATGGTAGTTCAATTTCCAAAGCTAAATCATCCAATAGTGGATTAATAATTCTATTTTCAAAACCAAATTTTTCAATAGTAGAATTTATAAATAGGGTTATATTAGTTTTTATGTTTATAATTTAAGACAAAAGAAGAACTTTCTTAATTTTAGCAATTTAACCTAAAGCGACAACTAAAAATGGACGGAAAGAGTATTTTTAATATATGAAAACTATATTCTTTTAAATAAAATTATATAGTTTTGTTTTTATTAAAAAAACTACCTAATTTTGGTTTGTGTTTATGTTCATTCGTTTAGTTGCCAAACAAACAAACTCGTGATCTTGGTTAAATAGTAGATAAATAGACGACCACGAGTTAAACACGATCCAACTATAAACACTATAAATTTTAAACGAATCGAATCTGAACACCTTATCCAAAGTTCAAACGAACATGACTTGATGTAAGGAGTTCAAAATGAACAATTTAAAACTCGGTTCGGCTCGGTTCATTTACAGCCTTAATAATAATTTTACCTAATAAATTTACATAAATTATTAAAAAAATCTATCAGTTGGGGGACCATTTTGAAAGCACTCCTCAATCATATGCCAAGTTAATAAAGAAATTAACGTTGTGAATTTATAGTAATGATTCTTTTGGAGGTCAAATATCAAGTATATGAGT
Organism: Mercurialis annua; assembly: GCF_937616625.2. Taxonomy (NCBI): domain Eukaryota; kingdom Viridiplantae; phylum Streptophyta; class Magnoliopsida; order Malpighiales; family Euphorbiaceae; genus Mercurialis; species Mercurialis annua. The sequence goes on along the minus strand of NC_065570.1, from coordinate 45,294,166 downwards.
GCAAATATTAGTTTTTTACTTTTATTATAAAAATCATATAAAGATCTTTTTTATATTTAAAACATACTATTAATCAATTATTTTGTGATTGCGAAACAATATATTTTTCAAGACAATAATATTACATAAAAATAATCCTCCTTTTGTTTCTAACAAATAAACATTGCTATTTATAAATTAATATAAAATAAGGGTGAAGCAACCTCGATAGCTTAAGACATCGCTGAATCCAACAATAATAAGTTTAGATAGAGCACCAATCTAATAAAAGTATCACGAGATACGTAATGTAAAAGGACAATAATAATCTAATATAGAGATGGTTGTTCCCTAACTTGTACAACCGAGATAGACAAGATACCAAAGTAACAACATACATGTACCCAAATAAAGACGAATCATCTACATTGATATATAAGCATCTCCGAGAATATTTTTTTAGCAAATATGTATACTACTAGAAAACAACCTTTAACAATGGATTTTCCGCTAAAAGGACAAAATTCGTAGTTAAATCAGTTTTCCATCGGTAAAAGGCCGAAATCCGTCGCTAAATCATGATTTTTCCGTCGGTAATGCGCCATTTTCCAGTAGTGGTAACGGACCACATAAGATTCTCTCACACATTAGCATCAAGTGAGCATCAAGCAGAGGACATTGGGAGTCTCAGCCTTCTTGCAAGCTCCTTTGCAAGCTCCTTGCGCGCGCAAAAAGGACCATTTCCAGGTAGATTTTGTATTGCATCTTGCAACTTGCAAGCTCCCTTGCAAGAAGAAGAGCTCACAAGACCTCCTATCGCGGGGGCAATACCTATTGCTGAGAGAAGGAATTTTGGAGAATCAGCTAGGGCATACCTAATTTGGCTAGAAGGGTGTAAATGGTCTCTTTTTTAGAGCCACAAGATGTACTACCAACTACCTTATCTTTGAACAATTAATTTGAAGATCTATGGTTACGTATCATATGTAAGATACATTTTTTGGATTTAATCTTCTATTTAAGTTGTAACTACGTTGGGTATTTATCCCTTTTCTATTTGATTATCTTTTTATGAGTTTTTAGCCATTAATGTTGTTTGTTTTTGCTTTAATCATGGTTAGCTAAACCCTTTTATTAGGGATGACATGAATCATGTTGATAATTGATTTTTAATGTTTAGGTTATTAAGTATGGATTATTTGTGTTGTTTATTCATGCTTAATTCTAGGGCTAAATGCATGTCTTATCTCTTGATTCTATTTCTTAGATATGACTCTAGGGAGCTTATTTTTAATTGGACATATTAAACAACTTGTTAAAACCTAATAACATGAGAATAAGTTATAGTGTAATAGCTTTTTGGGTTTGTTTAATAAGTATGAAATGGTTAGTTGATTAACTGTCACGACCCAAATTATTGACTCGAGACTGGCGCTAGCGAATGGGAGTGATAGCTCCAAAACTCGTAGCAAGCCTAAAATAATAAAACTTTTTCGTAAATAAACTATCACAAAACGATCATACAGACAGAAGCAAATATACAAACATATATACATGTGTGTGTATATATATATATATATATATATATATATATACATGTGTGTATATATATATATATATATATATATATATATATATATATATATATACATGTGTGTATATATATATACATATATATATATACACACATGTATATATATATATACATATATATATATATATATATCAAATATATGGGCACATAACTTCTGTACCGCGTAGGTACTAGCCCAACGGTACTATATACATACTAGTGTATCTAGGTCACATCACGGGTAAGTGACACCGTGAGACAAAATACAACAACTGGCGTAGCCTACAAAAGATATACACACACGACAGAAAATATAAACAACAAACATAGTAAATTGCTGTCAAGGCCACGACTTTGTCAACCTACTGCAGCTCTATGGAAGTCATGAACTATACATGCAACTGTAGACTTCCGGACCCAAAAAGGTGGAGTCTAACCAAGTCCAAACTCTACGCACCTGAAATTGTTAAACACAACGGGTCAGACTATGCTGAGTGAGATTACATATTACTGACGGTATTATAAAAAATAGCATCGCATTTAAAAGCATTTATACAAATATATATAATATAAGCCATGTATTTGATCCGATCGAAACCCAAATCTTATAACAATCCTAAACTAGGTATTTCCTAGTATTCACAAGCGATAGTAATTTCTCAATTCCTGTTAGTAAGATTTCAGGATAGTTCAACCGAGTTATAACATATACCGAGTGGTACGGTCCGGGATAGTTCCACCGAGTTTAACTAGTACCACTACTTAATCCAAACGATCGATCGATATGTGAGTGACAGGATAGTTCAACCGAGTTCAACTCACTAGACACAGGTTCTGGGATAGTTCGAACGAGTTTTAACCTTATGTCTAACACAAAGAAGTTAGTCTAATTCTATTTACTAAGACTTACCCGAGATTGGTGATCACACAGCCTATTGACACCCAATAGGTAGCTTGTTCCTTCGGATCGCACACCAGATTCTTATACTTAAAAACAATCAATCATATAACATGTGATGCAATTGATAATACTATCTATAATATATCAATTTTACGGATAATGCACGAAAGTAAAAATGTAACTCACATGGACCGCTATCCAATCTACTAAGTTATCGATACGATAATAAGCCCTTGTTAATCCAAATCTATCGATCTCGTAGCTTGCCAATATGTCTGTTATATGTTCAAATCAAATACACGTTGAGTAAGTAAACGTGAACCTCGCGTATTTAAAACCCTAAGTTACAAACTTAGGTTATCCCAATTTGATCCTAATATGGTTTGTAAACTCATTAACATTTAATCAAAATCTTATACTTTTTTTAATACCATTCGTGGTATTTAATTAATCGATTAAGATTTACTTAAAGTATCCATTTCGAAAACCTAACTCAAAACGTCAAGTTCAACGATCATTTTTCACGTTTTCGGAGTCCATGGAATGCTATCGGGTTGGGGTACATCGTGTCAAACCTCGGCACGACGTATGGGGTCCTCGGTAGCTGGGCACATTGTGCCCAGATTCTCTCACGTCATGAGACATGGTCTCACGTCATGAGACATGGTCTCACGTCATGAGACATGGTCTCACGTCATGAGACATGGTCTCACGTCATAAGAGTCTGTCTCACGTCGCGAGACCATATCCGCGTCGTGAGACGTTGTCTCACACCCTGAGGCAATGTCTCACGTCGTGAGGCAACAAGTTCAGCCCCTACTCCACGTTTTTCTCCACTTTTAACCCTCCGAACCCATTCTGACATGCTTCTAACCTGTAACCCACAAAACCCATCTCTAAAACTATCAAAAACGACTATACAACGTGATTTTGACGTGTTCGATTCGATCGCTCATAAAAAAACGTAAAACAGCCATAATATCATCAATACCCTAAGTCAAATATACTTCCTTACCTTGATACGAAGTTTGAAGATGATAGAGAACGAATTTCTAAAGTGAACGGAACAAAAATCACGCGAATCGGAGGTCGAACGGACGAACCCTAGCTATCGCCGATTTTCCTTGAAGTTTGTCTATCTGATGCTTTCTTCTCTTTTGAATTCATATGATTCATATGAATTTTCTTATATACTTTGGCTAATAGACTCTTTTAGTCCTTCATTTCTTTAGTTTAAACCTTTTCTTCTTTAACTCAAACATATACGTATTGTTTATACCCAAATAAATAATACTAAACTATAATTATTATTTCCCGTTGATAATCATTTAATTGCAATTCCCGAGAATTAATATACTATTTACCAATTTGGGACCTAGACTTTATTTTAATAACTTTTCTTACTGTTTCTTTTAGTCCTAATTCTTGTCCTTAAATTAAATTCTAATCTTAAATTTTTCGTATTAGAATTCTCAAAACCGACCTAATGGGTCTTGTCTTAATGTCTTGTTTCGGTACTCTTTATCCTACTAGCTTTGATTATCGAAAAGAGGCAAATTGCCTACTCTGGCAATGTCAAACTTACGGGGTATTACATTAATATAGTAATTATGCTAGGGTGAGTTACTATTGATGTTGATTAATCAATTTTATGCTTTTGTTGACTTATTTGACTCTTGGGAGTTTGATTCAATGTGTTAGAATAGCATGAGCCTCTTATCCTATCATTTTACCTTTTCATTATTGATTAATTGTCGACACATGAATTATTTACCATCAATTGCTTCTTATCATTTGTTAGAACTTATTCCTTAATTGCTTATTAAATTGCTTTTGTTTAATTTGTAGTTGTTAATTATTAGTTTAATTGCAAATTAAATCTTTTAAACTGTTAGAAAAACTAAGAGTGTCATGAAACGATGTGTGAAATTTTTTCCTTCTTCGTGGACCGACATGCCAGACTTAACTGTCCTTTTATTACTTGTGACCCGTATTCTTACGGATAATCGTACCAACACATAGTTTGTAGGTGAACCCTATCCAATATGGACCCAAGAAGGGTGGTACAATGGTAATAGAGAATGAGATAGGGGAGAAAATATCCACTAGAATGGTGATTGGATAGAGAGTGTGCATTGACTATAGGAAGTTAGACAAGAAAGTGTCATTTTCCTCTATTATTTATTGACCAAACGTTAGAGAGAGTGGCGGGTCACACATTTTGTTGTTTTTCCGATGGGTACTCCAGATATAATCAATCATAATCTTCCTGGATGATCAAGAGATGACCACCTTTACTTGTCCCTATTGTACAATCGTTTATTGCCAAATGCCTTTTGGGCTTTGAAATGCTCCCGCTACTTTCCAAAGGTGCATGACTTCCATATTTAATAACATGATTGAGGATGTCATGGAAGTTTTCACATATGATATCTCGGTATTTGGGGACTCATTTGAGCGATGTTTGAAGAATCTAGAGTGGGTATTGAAGCGATAGAGTGGGTATTGAAGCGATGCGAGGATTCAAATTTGGTTCTCAATTGGGAGAAATGCCACTTTATGGTAGAGGAAGGCATTGTACTTGAGAACAAGATAACAAAGGAGGGTATAAAGGTGGATAAAGCTCAAGCATAAGTTATAGAGAAGCTTGTTCCGCCGATGACGGGTAAGGGAGTCTGGGCCTTCTTGGGGCATGCGGATTTCTATCGCCGGTTTATTAAAGACATTTTTTCTATAGCACGCCCATTGAAACATTTTGCTAGTAAATGATGTTCCATTTGACTTTACCAAAGAATATCTAATGGCTTTCAAGAAGTTGAAGAAGGCCCTCGTAACCGCCCCAATAATCTCTTCCCGGATTGGAGTTTGCCTTTTAAGCTTATATGTGATGCAAGTGACCAAGCCTGAGGGTTTGTTTTGGGGAAAAGGAAAGAGAAATGAGTTCATGTCATCTACTATGCTAGTAGAACTATGGGGGGGGGGGCTCAATTGAATCATACCACCACGGAAAAAAAGATGCTTCAGTGGTCTTTGCCTTAGACAAATTCAAGAAATATTTGTTGTGTTCCAAGGTGATAGTGTATACCGACCATGCGGTGTTGAAACACCTTTTTGCCAAACAAGATGCTAAGCCGCGGTTTATTCGATGGGTCTTGTTGCTCCAAGAATTTGACTTAGAGATCTGAGACAAAATGGGGACGGAAAATGTGCTAGCGGACCACTTTTCAAGGCTGGAAGTTCGAGAGCCTATTCTGATGGGTATCATTATTAATGAGCGGTTTCCGGACAAGGAGCTCATGGTCATCAAAGAGAGAATAAAACCGTGGTATGCGGATTTTGCAAATTTCTTGTCAGCAAACATTATGCCTCCGGATATGAATAGCCACCAAAAGAAGAAATTCTTGTCAGATGTCAAGAAATATTTGTGGGATTAGCCCTACTTGTTCAAGGTGTGTGGCGATGAGTTTTTGAGAAGATGTGTGCCCGAAGAAGAAATGCTTCCCATTTTAACTCAATGTTACTCTTCTACTTACGCGGGTCACTATGGGTCTATTCGTACGGCGGCCTGAATTTTCGAGTGTGGATTTTATTGCCCAACTCTTTTTGGTGATTTGAGGGAATATGTGAAACATTATGATAGATGCCAGAGAATAGGGAATATTTCCCGAAGGAATGGAATGTCGTTGTCCACCATTTGTGAAGTTGAGATTTTTGATGTATGGGGCACTGATTTTATAGGCTCATGCCCGATCCATTTGGAAATCAATACATATGTGTTTGTGTCGACTATGTGTCAAAATGGGTAGAAGCAGCGACTTTACCTACTAACAATAGGCAGGTGGTTCCAGCATTTTTGAAGAAGTTAAATGGAATTCCTCGTGCCATTATAAGTGATGGGGGCTCACACTTTTGTAACTAGAAATTTGAGGACCTAATGCGGAAATATAACGTGTATCACCGGCTTGCAATAACTTAGCATGCCCATAAAAGTGGGCAAGTAGAAGTGTCAAATTGGGAGTTGAAGAGGATCTTAGAAAAGACGGTAAAAAAACTCAAGAAATGATTTGTCGGATGATGCATTATGAGCAATATCGAACGACTTTTAAAATGCCAATCAGAATGTCACCTTACAAGCTTATTTTGGGGAAAGCATGCCATCTACCAATGGAAATTGAGAATAGAGTGTATCTGGCAATCAAGGAGCTCAACTTTAATGAGAAGTTAGTTGGTGAGCATAGACTTTTGCAACTCAATGAACCTTAAGAGTTCTGGTTAGTGGTAATGAGAACGCAAAGCTTTACAAAGAGAAGACAAAAAGGTAGTATGACGCTCACATTGTCCCTAAGAGTTTCATGGTGGGAAAATTTGTTTTGCTTTTTAATTGGAGGTTAAGGTTGTTTTTTGGTAAACTTAACTCACGGTGGAGTGGACCATACAAAATCCGTAATATTTTCGAGCATGGAACGGCGGAGCTAAAAAACGCTATAGGCGAGACGTTCAAGGTGAATGGACATCGATGCAAGCCATACCTTGCTCCACTAACTAATGCGGTGTTAGAGCAAATTTCTCTCATGGAGCTAATTTAATCAGGTTCAAGGTCAAGCTTACGACTACAAAAAAGCGTCGTTAGAAGGCCGATTCTAACTTTTATTTTTGTTGGTTTATTTGCATTTCTTTTGTGTTTAATTTTGAGTTCTTACCTTCTTTTGTGAAAATTTGTCTTTTGTTATTTAATTTTCATTTTTTGGATTGATTCGGATAGTTGTGGTTGCTTTTTGTAGGTCCTTGGAATTTTTGCAGACTTTCAGTGGAGTTTGGAGCCCAAAGAGCTCATGAAGGCAGCTCTTGCGAGCCCCTTGTGAACCCCCCCCCCCCCCCCAATCATTTTGCATGTGTAACGACTGTCCATTTCTAAAATGATCCAATGTTGGATCTTGCGAGCTGCCTTGCGCGCGCAATAAGCCTGCAAGTCATCCGTAGTGATGCAACAAAAAGTTGTCTTGCAGGTTCAAGGCCCATCTTGCGCGCGCAAGGCCTGGACATTAAAGGAGCCAAAAACTTCATTTCTTCATCTTCAACATTTGAAACCCTCTTCTCCAAAAAGAAACCCTAGCTGCCCCTCTCCATAGCCAAACCAAAGCTCCATTTTTCTCTCAAATTAACTCAAATTTCTTTAAATTCACTTGCCCAAGCCATTTCATTCTTCAAGTTTTTCACATCAAAACATCATTTTCAACATCCAAAATTTGAAAAACTCAAAGAAATTCTCAAATAAGATTTAAAAACAAGCAACTAGAGGATATGGACTATAATCATAACATGAAAAACCGAGTTGCTTGAAGTTTTCGCTCTAGAAGGACTTCAAATAATAAGGCTCAAGCAGAGGAAACCGCTTCTCCACAAGAGGACTTCAATTACAACACGAATTTTGAAACTTGGCAATGTAGTAACCAACTTTTATTTTTTGGCAAATTGATACTGTCACGACCCAAGTTATTGAGCCGCGACCGGCGCTAAGGGAACGGGAGTGGTAGCTCCGGAACCCGTAGCAAGCCTAAAACCATTATAAATTTTTCGCGAATAAAACATTTTATTATATATCAATTGCGAGTTCAACTCGCTGGTGGCCCAGCCACGTAAATTTCATAATCATCATCAGCTCCCAGCTGTATCATGTCATTTCTCAAATGCAAACATACTAGACTGACTCAATGCTGGTGATCACACAGCCTATTGACACCCAATAGGTAGCTAGTTTCTTCGGATCGCATACTAGTTCTTGTATATAAATCTTGATAAAACATATAACATCTCAATCAATCATATGTAATGCGATGCATATAAACAATATACATATATATATGAAAATAACTTTTATACTAATAATACGCGAAAGTAAATTTGCAACTCACCGTGACCGCTATCCGAATAATAACATTATAAAGATCCTATGAACACGAGCCCCATGCATCGTTTGATCCATTAGTTATTGTAGTTCGTCCGTCTAGTAGCTCGTCAATAAGTCAGTTACTTATCCGAATAATCTGTACGTTTAATTCATAAACGTTGACTTAGTATCAAAACCCTAAGTTATAAACTTAGGTTAACATAATCGTATTTCAAATGCGATTCTTAACTTTGATAATCTCTTAATCACACTTCTCTTTTAAACGTTCTAGTTTATGTTTTGATATTCAATCGAATCACGATTGAGTACACGACTTGAAATTGTTTGAAATCGAATTTTTGCGTCGTGTCAGGGCCCAGAAAGCCCAAATCAGGAATCCTCACTCGGCGAAGGACTGCATGTTCGTGCAGCAGTGTACTGCACGTTCGTGCAGAACGTGCAGTACGCTGCACAATCGTGTGCTGCACGTTCGTGCAGTACGCTGCACGATCGCGTGCTGCACGTTCGTGCAGTACGCTGCACGATCGCGTGATGCACGTTCGTGCAGTACGCTGCACGTTCGTGCAGTACGCTGCACGAACGTGTACTGCACGTTCGTGCAGCAAACGGCTGCCGACGTGCAGCCCCGGGGTTCACTCCCCGGGCCATTTCCGACGTGCTTAAACGTCCAAAGTCGATTCTAACATGATTTCCATTAATAACCACTTCAAATTTCATCAAAAACGCCAATAGAAACGCGATTACGATTCGTTTAATTCGTTAAAACGAAATAACCCTTATTTATCAATTCTCATAATAAAAACGTTAAGCTTACCTCTATTTGAAGCTTAGTGATGATAGAGAAACGAATTTTGAACGAATCGATATAAAGAACTCGCGATTTGAGCGAGTAACGGCGAAACAACGGCGGAACGTATCGATCGCCATTTTTCCTTCTTCTGTAACCTTCTGCTCCTTCTTCTTCCTTTCTTAGTTCATTTGGTTTCCTTAATATATCATGGCTAATTAGCCACTTTGATCCTTCATTTCTTTAACTCAAACCAATTCTCTTTTAAACTTTCTAATTTAACCTAACGGTTTAAATTATCCTTTTAACTCAATTACTTACGTATTATTTATATCCAAATAAATAATACTAACCCAAAATTATTATTTCCATCAATAATCGTCCAATTGCTATTCCCGAGGATTAATTGGCTAATTTGCACTTTAGCCCTTGAAACTTTTAAAAGTTACAATTTAGCCCAAACGCATCCGCGTCCAAATTTTAAAAGGTCTCCGATTGACCCGAAACATTTACCACATATACTATAACACATTTCGTGGACCTTGGCGAAATAATTTTCACTTCGGAATTTATATGGCTAAATTACCATTTTAGTCCCTGTACTTTATTTTGCGATTTTCTTAACATTTTTCTTTTCAATTCCAATTCTGTCTTTAGAATTAAAATATATTATTAAATTTTTCGCATATAATCCTTTCCAAAACCGACCTACTAAAACTTATTTATCGGAAAACTTTCCGATTTTGCCACTCTAGCAATTCCAGACTGGACACGTGGTCCAATTAGATAATTTAATATTTTGGGGTATTACATTCTTCCCCCCTTATAAAAATTCGTCCTCGAATTTTCATATAACTCCTTGACTTAACTTAAACCCTTAACCTTTTGAACTTCATTCATCACTCCATTTCTGTACTCCTTGTAGATTAATGTTAATCGTCATTGACGACCTTTCATATCGTCTCCGTCTTTCATAGTGTTTTTAGCCATTTTCTTATGTACTATAACTTCTTACCTTTGATTGCTTCTCTTAATTTTACAACACAATCGTTGTGTTTGTCCTTTGTTTGACATTCAATACTATGAGCTTTTATCTTTGTAGTTGAATTTTCAGTTTAATACTGATATTCAATACTAGTTTGTTCTAGTAATGTTTGATTACTAGTAACGATAATCTCCACTCTTAAGATTACTCATTCGTAATCGAATGATGTAGATGATCCATTAGTTCGTACTCTTAGATTCTTTTGCTTTGTTTGATCGTGGTTACGACTTGATCTTGATCTCCAAGTCTTCTTTCTATAACGATGTTAGTCGTACCCACATGCATTTTCGTTCTCGATCCTTTTCTTTTGTCCAACATATTTAAGCCTATCATCGTTCCTTGTTGAGTGATGTGGACACTCAAACAACTCGTGCTTCACTACTTACGCAGTCTCTGTTACCGTCGTCTGATTGTTATTTGTTGTCGTGCTAAAAGCTTATTCCACTATCTGTTATCCTCTTTTGTCTCATTACTTCATTTCTCGTAGGAAGATTCTTTCTCTAACGTCACTTATCATGGTTATCCATGAGGTAAATCCTCAGGACGTATCCTTATGAGGTCTTTACTTTTCTTGTAGGGCTTACTTAACCTTTTTCTTGCGTCTTAATATCTCGTATACCTCTATATTCGTTTGTATATACATTGGTCTATTTCCTTTTTTTAAGCATGACGTACTATTCTTTGAAGCTTCCTATCTCCTCTTACTTCACATCAATCTGTTTCATCTTTCATCCTTTATAATCTTGGATAACTGTCTTTGTTATCCTATCCTTTACTCCCCTTTACGATCATTGTTATTGTTAGTCTCACCTTATGTTTCTTTATACCACATTTCGTACTAGAGGGACAACAATTGTTGCCGCGTTGGAGTTTTACTCCAATTTATTCGATGTACCTTGTTTACTCATTTCCAATGAGGATCCTTGATTCTTTCAACTTTTGTCGTCATATATTGCCTTTAACAGTGTCGTCACTGTTACCTTCGTCACTTATCGCGTATATCTCTCACTAATCTTTCAATTAGTTGATCCTTCCTTCTTTTAATGAGTATGTCACTATCCGCCTCATGGTAGTCCATCTTTTGAAACTTAAATGTTGACCTTAGTATTAGCCCTTAGGTTATATTTATCCTTAACTTCTTATTTACTTTTTCATTTCATTATACCTATGTTCTTCCTTCTTTCGTCGTCTTCTTAACGTTGATCGTCTTACGACCTTTAAGGATGCTTTTAGCATTCATCTTTACGATTCACTATTCTATTCCATTCTTCTTTTCTAATATCGTATCTTAGTTTGACTCTTAATTTCCAAACTATTTCTCTTTTCCATAGCGTGGTGTGAGGTTTATTCCTTATTATCTATAGTCTTGTTATTTTCACTCGTTACTTCACTCTTCTACCTATAACGTAGGTATATTCCTTCATGTCTCTTCCTTGACTTCTTGTTCCTAATCAACCAATAGGATTAATAGTCGTAATGTTATAACCCTATGGTACCTTTCTTATGTTCCGTATTCACGCTCTTATCATATGTCTCGATCATCTTTTGTTACATTTCTTGCATTCTTCTTCATTGCATCCTGTACATCATGTACTTCTTCTTATAACATTCACAACCTCGAGCATAAGTGGTGATCGTAGCCTATTTCGTCTGAATTTCTCGACATGGTACGTTCTTGATTACTTGCGTCTTATCGTACTTTTACTGACACCTTGACTGTCAGTGAAGCCGATCCTATGTTCGAGTCATCTTTATTTCTTTTCATTGTTATGTGTCTGTGACTACATAGAGTCCAATCTAGTGGATCCTCTCGTCAATTTTCCGTGTGACTTTTTCTTTTCCTTTCCTCGATCACTTTTATCGAGTTTCTTGCGACATACGTAGGTTATCCGTGCTTTCTTAATACTTATTACCTTAACTGGTCTCTTATTATCCATGACCCGCTTTTGAATCCTTATATCTTATTATACATACCTCATCCCTCCTTCCACATGGATAATTTCTTGTAGGTATCTTGCTTCTACCTCTTGTCTCATATTTCGATCTATCTGATGTTACTTTCTTTAGTATAGCCCAGTTCTGACATTAAGTCTCCTCTTTACATCCTTTCACGCATTTCAATGCTTGAAGTTTCAATCACATACGAAACACGTTCATGTTATATAATGTATCTTAATCCTTCATATAGTGTTTACGTCTTTACTAAAGGATTACTATTAATTCTCCAAGTCGATCACACTATGCATTTCACCTTTTTATCATTCGAGCTTGAAGCTTGAGATTTTACACTTCACATACGTTCATTACGTTTACACCTTCCTTGGTCTACTAATTCGCTTTGTAATCGCAACTTAGTGTTGAAGGATCAAACTCAAAATTCGCTTATTGCGTCACTCGTCTTTTATATGTTGATCTTTCTTATTGTATATTTCCTTTCATTCGCTTTCATATGGGGTTGATGTTGGCTATACTTAGCTGGCCAACTCTCATACTTTATACCATTCAATTCCATACTCCGTACTTTATATTCTTGTCGTATGTCTACTTGGCTCGTCACTTTTATCCATTCATATATCCATCATCGATACTCTTATGAAATCTACTTTCGTTCTCGGTTTGACGATCATAACGGTTAATACTTAGGTAACCATCTTAGGGGCATCGTGTCCCAGTAAGAACTTGATCCAATAGTTCAATCAGAAGTTATCACGGTTTTACTAAACCTTCATGATTCGTACATCTTATCTAAAGCTTATCACGTCGATGCATAGTCAACTATGCATGTTCCTTGCACTATGATACGCACCCGTCAGTCTTTCGATTATATCTTCTTATATACTTCTTCTCTTATATCGTAGTTTGATATCTTTGCGTCTCGTCAAAGAGATACTCACTTTCTATCTTACCACTAATCTGGTACACATCACTTTCCAATACATCTGCGATTTTTTGCTATATTCTAGCTCGTTAAATCATGGCTAAGTTCATATCCTAGAAGCATAACTTCTATATTCTCGCACTTATACGTATTCATTCGCCTCATGGTCTTGATCACAGCTTGGTCGCGAGCACTTCACTTCCGTCACAGAGTTCTGGTCTAGGTATACTTACATAAAAACAAATCTCCTTGAAAACTCTTTCAAATAAAACATCTCGTTTTGAAATGTAAATCGAAATTTCATTTAAATCTTAGCAAAATTGTGCACTAGGGTGATGACGTCTCTCATCCCCAAAGAGTTGCCACATCTCACCTTTTTCGTCTGAGCACAATGCATATGATGCATGTACTATTAATGCATGTATTCGTTTATTGTTCTTTTCATTAGCAATGTATGTAGTGATGCACTTCTATCAATGTCGTGGCATTTATCAATGACTATTACGGGTCTAGGCACAATTATGCTTTCAAAATCGTTTAAACAAAACAACTTGTAAAAGTTATAAACTTTGAGTTTTGTAAGTTCTCTAAACCTTTGAACTCTGTATTTAGAAAGTTCTTCAACTTCTGTAACTTTGCATTTCTTCTTCATTCTCTTTTTGACACTTTGATCGATCGAATTCGACAGCATATTGGCGTTATTCAATGCCAACCACATGCGTGTTACTATCGAGTCATAGTAACATCGATTATATTCTAGTCATAGGGGGCATTGCATCTCCCCGAGATTCCATCTGGATATGCATGTCGCATAAGCATATCCTATCAAAAACAAAATATGTATATGCATCTCATATATGCATGTCACATAAAAGAACAAGTATTTCACAAACCAACCTATCGCACTTATCGCAAAACAAGCAATGTAAACTACTTGGATCAGACAGAACTCAACTCTATTGCTGCAGTAGTTCCTAGGTCATTTAACTAACGAAACACATATTAGCAGAGGTAACTGGACCAACTGCTCTGATACCACAATTGTCACGACCCAAGTTATTGAGCCGCGACCGGCGCTAGGGAACGGGAGTGGTAGCTCCGGAACCCGTAGCAAGCCTAAAACCATTATAAATTTTTCGCGAATAAAACATATTATTATATATAATACGTTTTCAGAAATCTTTCTTAAGTAATATAATTCAAATATCAAAATCTCGCATTCCTTTCCTGAAAATGTTCGCAGCACAATTCTTAGAAACCAGGGTCTTACCGAGCGATATCTCATATCCAGCACCACCCTGTTTCTAGTCATAATCATAACCAATTCCTCTCAAGGAAGTTGGTACAAAATTCAAACGGATAATACGTCATCTTAATAAATAACTTATTTATAAAATTATATCATAGTTTACTTTTCAAATACCGTTTGAAATCAAATCCTAAACCTTATACTGACACCTACTGACTACTGCAGCTCTATAAAAACTCGCACTTTGTGTAAGCCAAAAGGCTGCCGATACAGAGGAGATGGTCTGTCTGATCCGACTCCGGTCACCTGAAAGGAAACACTGTGAGGGGGTCAGTATTTTGGAAAATACTGAGTGAGCTTGCAAGTTCCTAACAGTATTAATATAAAAATATAACATCGCATCTTAAGAAAACAATAATATAAAACATATAAACAGGTATTTGATCCGTACGAAACTAATATCCTAGCATGCGACACATCTCTCGGATAATCATATATTATTCAACCCAATCGTAAATATCAATCGCGAGTTCAACTCGCTGGTGGCCCAGCCACTAGATACAGGGACTCCGGACTACACCATAGCCGAGTACTCACTCGTATCAAAAACCCAATCGTAAATATCAATTGCAAGTTCAACTCGCTGGTGGCCCAGCCACGTAAATTTCATAATCATCATCAGCTCCCAGCTGTATCATGTCATTTCTCAAATGCAAACATACTAGACTGACTCAATACTGGTGATCACACAGCCTATTGACACCCAATAGATAGCTAGTTTCTTCGGATCGCATACTAGTTCTTGTATATAAATCTTGATAAAACATATAACATCTCAATCAATCATATGTAATGCGATGCATATAAACAATATACATATATATATGAAAATAACTTTTATACTAATAATACGCGAAAGTAAATTTGCCACTCACCGTGACCGCTATCCGAATAATAACATTATAAAGATCCCATGAACACGAGCCCTATGCATCGTTTGATCCATTAGTTATTGTAGTTCGTCCATCTAGTAGCTCGTCAATAAGTCAGTTACTTATCCGAATAAGTTGTACGTTTAATTCATAAACGTTGACTTAGTATCAAAACCCTAAGTTATAAACTTAGGTTAACATAATCGTATTTCAAATGCGGTTCTTAACTTTGATAATCTCTTAATCACACTTATCTTTTAAACGTTCTAGTTTACGTTTTGATATTCAATCGAATCACGATTGAGTACACGACTTGAAATTGTTTGAAATCGAGTTTCTGCGTCGCGTCAGGGCCCAGAAAGCCCAAATCAGGAATCCTCCCTCGGCGAAGGACTGCATGTTCGTGCAGCAGTGTACTGCACGTTCAGAATGTGCAGTATGCTGCACGATCGTGTACTACACGTTCGTGTGAACGTGCAGTACGCTGCACGATCGTGTACTACACGTTCGTGCAGTATGCTACACGAACGTGTGCTGCACGTTCGTGTAGTATGCTACACGAACGTGTACTGCACGTTCGTGCAGCAAACGGCTGCCGACGTGCAGCCCCGAGGTTCACTCCCCGGGCCATTTCCGACGTGCTTAAACGTCCAAAATCGATTCTAACATGATTTCCATTAATAACCACTTCAAATTTCATCAAAAACGCCAATAGAAACGCGATTACGATTCGTTTAATTCGTTAAAACGAAATAACCCTTATTTATCTATTCTCATAATAAAAACGTCAAGCTTACCTCGATTTGAAGCTTAGCGATGATAGAGAATCGAATTCTGAACGAATCGATATAAAGAACTCGCGATTTGAGCGAGAAACGGCGAATTGGCGGCGGAACGTATCGATCGCCATTTTTCCCTGTTCTGTAACCTTCTGCTCCTTCTTCTTCCTTTCTTAATTCATTTGGTTTCCTTAATATATCATGGCTAATTAGCCACTTTGATCCTTCATTTCTTTAACTCAAACCAATTCTCTTTTAAACTTTCTAATTTAACCTAACGGTTAAATTATCCTTTTAACTCAATTACTTACGTATTATTTATATCCAAATAAATAATACTAACCCAAAATTATTATTTCCATCAATAATCGTCCAATTGCTATTCCCGATGCTTAATTGGCTAATTTGCACTTTAGCCCTTGAAACTTTTTAAAAGTTACAATTTAGCCCAAACGCATCCGCGTCCAAATTTTAAAAGGTCTTCGATTGACCCGAAACTTTTACCACATATACTATAACACATTTCGTGGACCTTGGCGAAATAATTTTCACTTCGGAATTTATATGGCTAAATTACCATTTTAGTCCCTGTACTTTATTTTGCGATTTTCTTAACATTTTTATTTTCAATTCCAATTCTGTCTTTAGAATTGAAATATATTATTAAATTTTTCGCATATAATCCTTTCCAAAACCGACCTACTAAAACTTATTTATCGGAAAACTTTCCGATTTTGCCACTCTAGCAATTCCAGACTGGACACGTGGTCCAATTAGATAATTTAATATTTTAGGGTATTACATATACACCGACCAATCATGCAACGACACATGGCGGTATATTACATGTCCACGTCAGTGTTTTTTTAGATCGGTGTATTGATTTGCCAAAATTGCAAATTTCGTTAATGACATTGACAAGTTTGAAAGTTTATGTTGTAATTGCAAATTAGGCTAAAGCTAGTGAATTTATTTGCAATTAACACTAAAAACAATACATAATCTGAATTACAAAAATTATGATAAAACCAGTAAATCCGCCAAGATTAAACAAAATAAAGTAAGCCAAATGCTCCCCTTTCCACGTACAAAAGCTAAAAAATGTCATTAACGAATCAAACCAAGCTCCACAACCACGCTCCACTTGATGTTCCAACCCAAAACAAACAAGAAACTGATAGACCAAAACAATAAAGAAGATTTATCTAACCAGCAACCAAATCCAAAAAATAAAAGCAAGTATGACCAGCTACCAAATCCGTTTAAAATAAACTTTTAGAAATCCGAACCCCATTTTCAGTTATTTTTCTTAGAAGTCAAACAAAATTCTCAAAAGGGTATCTAATTTTTACTTCATCTTGCTGCATTTCAATTCAAATCCATCATATAATTACCCAAGCACAAATAAAAAATTCTAATTCAATCACATTAATATAACTTCAAAATCGACGAATAACTTTCAAAAATCTACCTCAGAGTTGTGAGGAGAAGACGCCATCAAAGCACAACACTTCCGCCGTCACTCTCACACCGTAAGAAAACTCATACTTTTCAGATCTTCACTCTGTCATAGCATCGGATCTAACGAGCATCGTTAATTTTGGTATAAATGAAGACACCATCCTCGACGGCGCAAGGAGCAGAGATAGCTTCAGATGCTGTTCGGATACATCGGAGGAAAGGAGAAACAAAAACGCAGTGGATCGAAAAGCTGAGATGGGATTTCAGGTTGCCTTATTATTGAAAATCAAAATCGCAAAAAAAGAAAGAAAAAAGATGAAATCTGGAAATGGTTAAGTTTGTAGCGTAATTTTTGAAGGATGAGTAGTGCGTGGTATATGTGGGAATGCTTAGGTGTTTGATGGTGGTGGGTCTAATTTCCTCATGATTAAAATAACTGAATCCCTAGTATCCGCCCACTGAAGGCGAACTCTTGAGGTTTCAAAAATATGTCGTAACACGATAAACAATTCGCTAACATATAAATTTGGCGAATTCGGATTGAGATTTGGCGAGTTTATGACAAAACGTGTTTATCCGTTTATTAGATGAAATAAAAGGGTTGTCACGGGTTGACTCGAAAAACCCACCTAACCCTTTATAAATTATATTGTTAATATTATAGAAATAAAATAATTTTAATTTCATCAAATAAAAAATGACATTATTAAATTAATTATATTTATATTAATCTATAAATAAAATTAATTGTATTTAAATTTTATAATTTGAGTTTTAAATGTTAAATTCGAGGTCAAAATTATACTTATACGCATTAAATATTTTTAAGTGTTAAGTGGGTCGGGTAATCGTGTTAATCGTGTTACCCGTTTATTTTAATATGTTAATCATGTCGTGTCGTGTAACTGGTTTAAAATTCGTGTCGTGTTAGCGTGAAGATTTTGACACGATTAGTTAAATGAGTCGTGTTCGTGTTGGCCCCAATCGTGTCAACAAAGTGAGTCGACACTACACGAACACGATCCGCCAACCCGTTTTGACACCTCCGGCGAATCCTCAAGACAGAGCCCTGCATGGTGCGGAAGGAGCATTATTCTGACTAATCAGTATAAATCGGATAAGGTCATATTTTATCAAAATATAGACTCTTTTTCTGAATACAACATTACATCAATATCGAATTTTTTAGTATCATCTAGAAGACTTGGACCATTTAGAAGACATCTTGGAATATCATACTTGAATAACATCTACTACGATATAAGAATCTTAATCCTATTCAAATACTGCTAAATATGCACTTATCACACTACCAAACAAGGAGCATGAGATATGCTTCTCACAACACATTATTATAAATACTCAATAAGTTTTTAAGCGATTGTCAACGGTCAAATAATTTAAGCATTGGGATAACTCAACGGATAACCATCGTTCGATCAGTAGTCTATTTTACAGGTTAACCCGACAAGAAATTAGACTCCATTATTTGGATATAAAAAGTAATCACTATTATAATAGGCTTTAACTATTCCCACTCATGTTGAAGTATCATATACTCTAAAAGGAGTTACACTAAATGCTTTTAACTTTTTATAGTCTTTCTAAATTTTTAGAGCAAGAAGCAGAACTACAGGAAAGAAATGAAAAGTGTTTCTTACGATTACGCCCAACAGCCCACTGGAGCAATTTGTCATTCTCCCATTGATTCCTATGAATATAGGAAACTTGTATTTCTCATTCACAAATCCATCTTATTTTTTTCGAATTTTTTTTATCAACAACTGAATATTATTAAAAATTCAAAACAATTATATTCGTGAAAAATTCAAAAAAATAACATAACTATTCCCGATAACCTAAAATGGAACTAACATTACGCTAGAACATGCGGTACTTGATTTGTAGATTGTCTCACGAAATAAAATAAAACATTATAAAATTGCTTTTCTAAACTCAAACAATCCTCAACTAAAATATCAGAGTCAACGGCTCGAATTTTTAATTTCCAAAATCATCTCCATGGATACCTATTCGATTATTACTCTATTATATCCTCTAAGCTAACTTATTAATCTTTGTGTTTTATGTCAATAATATTTATTATAAATATTGGTTATTTCTCAATTTGATCTTTTGTATTTTTATAATTTTAAAATCTCATTGTGAAATTAAATTAAAAATAAAAAAATAGAATTATTTATTAAAATATTGTGAAATTAATTTCATTGAAAATTTAATTTATACATGGCTATTTAAATCCATTTTATTTAGGCCTAATGAAAAAAAGGTCAAATCTTTTATAAAAGTTTCACAAAAGTACAAACCTTTCAATTTTATCCATTTTGTCCCGAAACGCATGATTTCGTTTCAATTATGTCCAATTATGTAATTTTGCTCATGTGGCGCTGATGTGACATGCCACATATCAGCGTCACATTAGCAAATTGTATAGTTAGACATAATTGAAACAAAATTATGCATTTCATGACAAATTGGATAAAATTAAAAGGTTTGGACATTTGTGAAACTTTCATGAAAGTTTTGCCCTTTTTTAGTCATTTGGTCTTTTATTTAAATATCAATTACGTAATTTTAATAATAATAGTAGACATTTAAAAAAATTAAATATTTATTTGTCTGAAATTAATTTTTTGTTATAAATTGATACTAAAGGATATTTAAATTTTACTAAGATATTGTTAAAATTATGACAATTTAAACAGAATCTTTTATTAAATTATAAAATAAATAATTGAATGATTTAACTTGATGATTATATAAACAAATTAGTTATACTGTATTATAAAAATTGCAAAGTCAAATTAAGTATACTTAAAAAAATCAAAATTAATAAGAAATAAACCTTTCATATATAAGTATTAAATATAATTATTATTATGAAAATAAACATAAAAATCAATATTAAAATTATAAGTATGAAAACATAAATTAACCACTAAGATATAAAGTTAAGCCAGCTCCTCGTTGATTGGAGTGAATATAGCGGGAGCCGTTTTAATTTGATAATCTTTTTGTTGGGTAATTTGAATTTTTTTAGTTAAGTCCACATTTTACCACACCATAATACACAAACATCGAATTTTTTTTATTAAAAAGACCTTAACACAAAAAGAGTCACAAACAACATCACATTTATCATAGAAAATTTTCTTCTATTTTAATGAGAAACAAGCCATGAGTTAAAAAAACAAAAACAAGACCAAAAAAGTAAAAGAAAATAATTCTAGTTTGATCCGTTCATCAAGCTGAGGACATCGGCCTCAGCGGGAAGGGCAGGAATAGCTCCTTTCTTGGTGGTCGTAATGGCTCCGCAAGCATTTGCAAATTTTAGTATTTCTCTCAACCTCGGTTCATCCTCGAGAACAGAAAGATCATGTACTGCTTTAGATAGTAAAGCTCCGACGAATGAATCACCAGCCCCGGTTGTATCCACAGCCTTGACATGGAATGGATCAACTGATCCATGGAAATTCTGTATTTCAAATAAAAATCAGCATTAAAATCAAGTAGTAGCTTCCAAAGATGTAATTTTGTATGTTAATTCAAATTGAAGTTTCGATGAGTTCTATGAATTGGACCTAACTAAGAAACAGACATCACTATAGGTTAAAACAATATAAACCTGATTTTTGGTTGCAATCTAACAACTTGTTGGCTTCCTAATTAATTAATACAACCCACAGCACAGTCTGAGTCATCTGATGGAGACAGCCAGATTGAGACTGTATTGTCTGACCCCTCAAAAATTCCATTGCCATACACAATGCTTCTCCTTTAATTTAATGGTGACCCACCACCATATATATATATATATATATAATTTTCTAATTTTATAATATGTAATAGAAACCCACAAAATCATGTCATGTCTGCTATCTGAGACGGTCGAGTAATTTCCAAGGACATAGGCAAATTATTGAAAGTTTTATACACATACACAGCCAAAGTATATGTATCTTAATGTTTCAAAAACTAATGTATATATATATTTATATCATATATAAATAATTGGGGAAGAGAAATAATGCAAATAATAGAATTAAAATAATGAGTTCCAATGGATCACATGAAAAATAACAAGTTCTGGTATGTTTTTATTTATGTGTATGGAAGATTTTGTCAAAAGTTCAAAATTAAATCTTTTCAATTATTGGAACCAAACAGAAGCACCCTATGGATAACATGAAAGGTCATGACATAAACTTCCATAAAAAATACTACAAGTTTTTAATAAATTATAGGTCCCTCACATATAGCAAAACATGCACGCTTTAAAGAATAAATACTATAAATCTCACCACCAACCCAATACAGCTAAAAGTCAAATATGGCAAGAGAAATGCAAGCATTAATATACCAATTAAATCAAATCATACCAAACACAAAATAATAATAATTGGGGTTAAATTAAGCTTGAAGCATTTACCTTGGTGTAATATCTGCAACCCTTTTCACCAAGGGTGACCAAGAGAAGCTTCAAATTAGGATGCCATAGAGACATGGCAGATTCATCATCAATTTTGTCACTGCCAGTGAGAAATTCGAGCTCATTGTCACTAACTTTGATAATATCGGCCTGATCCCAAATGCTCTTAATCTGCTCACGTGCATACTCAGCTGATGGCCACAATGGCAGTCTCAAATTTGGATCATATGATAGCAAAGCACCTGCATCCTTTGCCTCTTTCATTGCTTTTAAATGTGCTGATCTGCATGGCTCCACTATTAAGCTTATTGATCCATAGTGGAAGATTTTTGCCTATTCACAACACAACAATATCAATTCCGTCAGTATAATCCCAAGGTGGCGCGTAAAAAACACAGTGGCGCGTGAAATTGATTGTGAAATTTCAATCAATTTTGTACTTGCATCCACAGATAGTTTGAGATTTTTATATTTGATTAAAGGCTTAATTGCTTAAAAAATCATAAATTTTAGTGTGTTTTCCAATTTTAACCCGAGCTTTCAATTTTCGCAATTTAAAACGTGATTTTAACACTTTTTTTGAAATTCTAGATACTGGGTAATTTCTTGTCAAAAAATGCTGATGTGTACCGGAATAAACAATGTTTCGGGTACACATCACCAATTTTTTAACAGAGACTTGATCAGTGTTTAAAATTACAAAATATAAAAGTTGGTAACCACATTTGTCAAAATTGAAATTTCGTATTAAATAATACAAAACTCGTTAAAGTTTATGATTTTTTAAACAACTAAAAGTTAATAAAATAATCTACTAGTGTATAAGTTTCAAAATTTTCAATCTTTGAGCTCAAAAACAGATTAAAATTTCAGATTTGTTCTTTAATTAATCAAACTAATGCACAAATACAGCAAAATTCCAATCTTGCCCTAAAATGCATAAGGATTTGCTATTTTGCCATGCCAACAACCAAATTAGAATAGGGCCAGAACAATTAAATAAGCAGAAGTGGACACTGATAAAGATTCTTGAGAAGGGACCTACACTAAAAAATTAACCCTATCGGACGGCCAAAATTAATCAACTTTTAAAAGAGTAGAGCCTACAAGAACATAGATTATATCACCGGCCAGTGAGATTAACATTGCTAATAATTAGACTCCAAAATTTCATGCTAAAAAATCGGGATCTTTTCGTAATTTAAAAAAATCGGCACGCTACTAATAATAGATCTAGATCTTTGACTGGACCCTACTCGCTCCCTAATTATCAGGCTGACGTGTCAAACACACACGGCATCATGAATCTCCTCGTCTCATATTAACACCACTCTCAAATGCGGCGCGTGAAAAATGGATAAATAGAATCAGCATTAAACGACGAGTTTTGAGTACTTACAGATCTAATGACTTCAAGATTTAGCTCATCAGGAGTCAACAGCATGTCAGCGCTCGGATTTCTGTAAAACATGAATTCACGCTCGCCATCAGCGCGTAGAGTGACGAAAGCCAAAGCAGTCCTGGCGCCTTTATCAAAATTAATACCGTCACTGCACACTCCGTTCTCCTTCAAGATCCCGGCGAGCATGTGACCAAACTCATCATCCCCTAATTTGCCAACAAACGCCGATTTTCCGCCTAGCCTAGCCACGGCAATCGCCATATTCGCCGGAGCACCGCCCGGAGCTTTCAAAAATCCGGGAGCTTCGGCTAGGGATACACCGGAGACGGTGGGGACGAAATCGATGAGCATCTCGCCGAAACTGACGATCAGATTTTTGGAATCGCCGTTAGAAGCCATTGTTATGCAAACAAAGAGAAAAAAATTTGTTTGTAGAGAGAGAAAGTTTGGGTGATGGGAGTAAAAGATATAGAGAGAGAGGAGGATTAAGAAGCGATGAGGGGTTTTTATAGAGAGGAGAGAAACGGAGTTCTACAGTAATTAGGACTTTTTATTTTGATTAAATAATTAGATGAATGGATATTAAACTAGGATAAGGATTTATTTTTGGATATATATATATATATTTTGTGCCTTCAAATTATAAAAGCTGTTGAAAATTTGTGTTTTAGGGATTATGATTATGACAAAAAAATTTAAGAAGTATAAATATATGCCACATAATAAAATGTTGTGCTATTAGTTGAGATGTTTTATAGTTTGTACTTAAATAAAAAAAAAGATGAAAAATTGTATTATATGATAACATTAACCTAACTTTAGATTTTAATAATATTAATCTAATTTTAATATTTCGTTGTAATTGTATTCAGTTATGAATTGTTTTTAATTTTCACCTCAATGAATATATGATAGGTTTATTTGATTTTTTCGGTCATTTTTATCTTGAAACCATTTTTTCTCTTCAATCATAAAAAAACTTAGTTATAATTATTTCAACTTTATTTTTTATTTTATTTTTGAATATTTCAAGTTAAATTTTAAAATTTTGATTACAAATTAAGAATTAATTTATAAATTCAACTACAAATTAAAACAATTAAATTATTTGAGTTTTTTTAACTAATTACAACGAAATTAGCTATTATTATAAAATTAAAATTTTTAGATAAAATTATAGAAACCCGTAAATGTTTAGATTTATTTTACTATTAGACCTTTAAAATATTATGTAGGTATTTTTCATGGTTAAATGCAAGTTTTTTAACTATCAATAAATATTTGATAAGATGATTATATAAGGGATAATTCTTATAATATTCTATTTTTAGAAAATAATTAGAGCGGTATCCACCTTTAATAAATAATTACATCTCATATTTTTTTTATTGTTCAAATTGCCATTTTAATTTTAAAAATACCATTTCTGGTGTTTATTCGATTATTTTTTATTGATGTTTTTATGATATATTTATGGTGTATTTATAGTATATATATGGAAAATAAACGCTGGTTTGTAAATATTTTATGAAATTGGGTACCGAATGTAATTAGTAATTCATGATCCAAATTTTTGTAATTACTTTCTAAAAGTAGGATAGTTTGCGGATAATCCCATACAAAAGGATCATTTTTTTTTAATTTTAATATGAATTTTTTAGTATAAATAAAACTAAAGATATATATAATTTTTAAAAGAATACGATAGGTAAACTATTATTTTCAAATGTATTGTTTTTAAAATTTAAATTGAATTGTACAACGTAACAACATTTTTCAAGTTTTGGAATCATTTTAATTTAATTTTGTTATTTTTTTTCTTGGATTTTGATATAAGAAAGAAAAAAACGTGTAAAAGTTTTCCTATAGTACTGGAGATATTATTACATGAAGTAAGTGATTTCTTTTAGGGTTTAAGGTGGTGGATATGGATAGGAAAAGGATTGACCTAACATTAAGGAGTTTTTGATATTATTTTTCTCTTTTTTTGGGATTGTGATTCCATTTTAAATCCGGCAATCTAAACTTTTTACCCTAACTAATGGAGAAAAAATAGTGACTCAGTAACCCTTTCCGAAAGTAATTGACGAATCCACATTTACAAATATGACTCGTCATTTTTCTTTTGCTCTTTTTTTTTATAATGCCCAATCTTTTTTTAACCAAGGATAACAATATTTAGGAGTAAAAGGTAATATAAAATCCTCTCAAACATGAGGCTGCAACAAGGAAGAAAAGAAAAATTTACATGATTTGGCTTACTGATGAGCCTGATTATTAAACTGTGCGTATTGAACCAAATTGTGAAGTTTGAAAGTATCGTTTAAGATGCAAAATATTCTGCCAAATACCCCAGATTTGAGAAGATGGTAACTGCTGAAAATTTACAGACTGAAAAACTTGGAAGGCATCTCCTTCAAAGATCACAAAATGCCAACATTTAAAAATAGACCATACCATAAATTCTCTTAAGGTCAAAAACTTCATTACACCAGGGTCCCAGATTTGTCTGATAAATGCTGAAAATCTAGCCTGGACATGTCCTGATGGAATAAGACTAAAATAGTAAAATGCAACAAAGCATTCAAATCTCACATTGCCCAAAAGAAACCATTAGTACATGCTTGCCTATAAAAGGCCAGTCCCAAGGCACCAAAGAGGGCTGGACATTTCATATAAGAACCGGATCTGAAGCTCATACCTTTAATCTGAACCTGCACTAGAAATCCCACAACAACCCTTTGTAAAATCCCCACATTTATCATTTGACGTCGTCTGTAGGAACTCAGTTCTCAAAACAAAATTATATTGGTAGAAGCAGGGATCAAACAGTGCGAGCCCAACAAACCCATAAACCCAGCTCGAAGCACAATCAAGATGGATCCGCTAGAGAAACGCCAAGCTAGTAAGAGAAAGAGAGCAACAAGCACAGATGATCGAAGACAAGGTTACAAGCGGGGAAGAACCGCCTTTCCAGCGACTGAATACAATATAACTCCAGAGTCATGACAAGAGGAATGGGAAGGATTGCTCATAGTGACAGCCGAAGTTGGAGGACGTGAGGTCCAGAGGATATCGGTAGATCTAGGAGTGCACACCAATATGATCACGGAGAAAGCTTACCGGACCCTAGGAGGGAGCTTGATCCGGATAAGAAAACAACCCGAAGATCTCTGAGGAATAGGAGGAGCGCGGTTACCGGCTATAGGAACGACGGAGATTTGATCGGTCTTCAAAGATTAAGAGGGACGAGAAAGGATGATCGTCTCTCCACTTTGGGTAGTGAAGAGGAGATTCCCGTACGACCTAATATTGGGACGATCATTTCTCTACGATTCAGGAGCGGCCATTGACATCAAGAACAAGAGAATGATGATTCCCATTAAAGAGGGAACCATGGTGGTTAGAGGAAGCCAAAAGGAGGAAGAAGCGGGTCACCTTTTAGCACTAGTAGAATTGCTACCCATAGATGAAATACTAGAACTCCTATGTGAAGAATCAACAGCGGAACCGATCGGAGAAATGAAACTTTGAGAAATCCACCCGGGAAAGAATGTAAAATTGGCAGCAATGTAAGAGGTTTGACGGAAAGTGAAATCAAAAAGGTGCTCTGAGATTTCCAAGGAACCTTCGCCACCAAGGCCTCAAAAATCAGGAGTGTAGACCCAGGATTAGCATGCCATGAAATAAATGTCAGCCCGACTATGAAGTCGGTCCGACAAAAGAAGCGGAGACATTAGGAGGAGCGGCAAAAAGCAATAGCAGTGGAAGTAGGGAAGCTGCTCAGGGCAGGTTTCATTGAGGAGGTCAGATACCCGGAATGGCTAAGTAATATGGTCTTGGTGAAAAGGAAAAACGGAAAATACCACATGTGCGTCGACTTCACAAATCTAAACAAAGCATGCACGAAAGACTGCTTTCCCCTACCCAATATCGACCAACTGCTCAACTCCACCGCAAGCTATAAGTTGTACAGCCTGGTAGACATGGCGCATGGATACAATCAAATCCCAATGACGAAAGAAGACCATACCAAAATAAGCTTTGTCACCGATGAAGGTACTTACTGTTACATAATAATGTCGTTTGGGTTAAAAAAATACAGGTGCGACATACCAGCGATTGATGAAGTATATGTTCAAGGATCAAATTGGTAAAACAATGGAAGTATACGTTGACGACGTGATTGCGAAAAGCAAAAGTAAGGAGGACCACCCAAAAGACCTACGAGCGATGATGGAAGTACTCGATAGGTTCAACATGAAGATGAACCCGGAGAAATGCATATTCAGAGTGGAAGGAGGAAATTTTCTTGGATATATGGTGTCACAAAGAGGAGTAGAAGTAATTCGGAGAAAATCAAGGCTATCCTAGAAATGAGCCCGCCGAAGAACCAACGGGAAGTGCAAATCCTCAATGGCAGAGTAACGGCACTGGGAAGATTCATCTCATTATTAGGATAAAGATGCATCTCGTTCTACAACATATTGAAAAGAAAAACATTCAAGTGGGGCGAAGGATGTGAACAAGAAGAATTCCCAGTGCCGTTAAGGAACACTGTGCATTGGGCAGAGGGCGACATAGAAGAATTCTCAACTTGGTTTATGTCATTGCCGATTCGCCGTATTGAGTATCTCCCTTTGAAAAATAATGACAACTTTAAGAAGGAGTTGACTTGGCATTACGCAGAGAAGTTTCGGCATCGACATGAGTTGGATCAAAAAGAGTGGATCTTTTGAACTCTTTGGTTTGCTTCGGTGCCTTCGTCTTTAGTTTTTTTAGAACCGATCTCACCTTTGCCTTCTTGATAGGCTGTTTCTCTTCATCCTTGGTGGAAAAGTCCTCTAACTCTGTCTTCGGAATTCCAACTGCAAAAAAGATAAGTTAGGCCGAGATAAGTTATGGAGGTAAATGAACACATTGACGTTATTATACCTAGAATTCTCTAGTATTTAGAGGCAACTAACTCGGCTATGGCTTCTATGCTGGATGGACTTTTGAAACTAGCATAGGTATCCTCCAATACATCGTGTTTTAGGTTTGATTCGGCCAAATATAAATTATACCTAGGAATAGGTGGACTCTTAAATTTAAATTTAGCCTGAATATGTCTAACGAAGAGGGTATAGCGGTATCGGCTATGTTTCTCTTTCCACACCAGTTTTATTCTTTTATTATATTTTGGATTAATGTCAAAAAAAATTAAGAACTTTACAAGTTTTCTCATTTTAATCACGCAGTTTAAATTTTCTCATTTGCATGCACGGACTACCACTTATTCTCAAATTCATGCACGGTGCTGAGGTGGCACTCATTCATTGGTGTAAAATGACCTCGACCTCAGCGAATTACACCAATGGAGCGGTGACACCTCAGCACAATGCATGAATTTGAAAAAAAAGTGGTAGTTCGTGCATGAAAATGAGAAAATTTAAACTACGTGATCAAGATGAGGAAACGTGTAAAGTTGGTGAATTTTTATGACATTAACCCTTATGATTTAGCCGAACCTCTTTTCTAAAATTTTGCATTTTTAGATTCATGCCAGGGCGATCATAAGGATCATATTTACATTTATAAATACGCTCAAATTTTCTAATCTTATAGGCGATAAGACTATTACCTATGAAGTGCAAAAGAAAAAAATCGGCATGAGTAGAATTTTTGGATAAAGGAGGCAAAGTAAAATTATGAAGGGCGTGCATATTTTTAGAAGTTAGATCAAAATAGGTTTCCACACTTGAAGTCTACCAACTTCCAAATTTTAGTGTGCACCCGAGTGATAAGGTAGTGCGAGGTGCATCTGTGACAGATGGAATGTATGCTTTGTTTAGGCGGTTTAGGTACTAAAGGTCTTTAAAGGAGGCTAATTTGAGAGTATAGGTCTCGTGATTGTTGAACGCGGTTAACAAAGGACAGGGAAGACCCTGGCATAGGCTGAACTAGCGAGAAACATAGTTGGGCGAGTAAACTTCAACATCACTGCCCTTATAACAAAAGCCTAGGACTAAGTTTCGGGCTTTAAATGCACTTCCTTAATATGGGCCGCATTTTGCAAGGTTTACATCGGTTAAGGTGTATTTGTGCATCTCATCGTCCCAGTCATAGAAAAGTCAAGAAGGTAAACTTCATTTTGAGGAACGAACAAAACAACTTAGACGCCCTGAATGAGTTGTTGTTAAAAACAGGCAAGGACGTCCAATATGTTAGTAGGAGGGGTGTCAGCCAATATCAGTGAAAACCCATAATATTCGGCCTTGATTGGAGGCCCCCAGATGAACATTCATTGTTCAACAGCTCAGAATCAAAGAAAAGGTTTATCGCCACTCTTTGTATATGGTCATATTTTGCATCTTATTTTTAGTTTTAATAGTTAATAGTCTTAGTTTGTAGAGTAAATTACTATTACTCCATGAAGTTTGGTCTGAAATATTTCTTCCCCCATGAATTTAAAAAAAGACTATTTTCACCTCAGTTTTATATTTCAGCTAACTAAAACCTCCTTATGAAGGGGAGCCTTAGTTAAAGAAAACACACATGTTAAGGGGGAATAGTTATTTTTTTTAAAATTCATGGGGAAGTAGTATTTCAGATCAAATCTCATGTAATATTTTTATGGGTTAATTACATATAAAATCACCACTTTTACACGAAATTGTAAAAATAATACGACCTTTAAAACGTGGCAATTCAGGGCACCACCTTTCATTTCTTTTCAAAAATAACACGGGCACATTTTTAGTGGCGTTTTTGCTGACATGGCGTGACACGTGGCACTCCCATCGGGTGTATAAGTCAGCAAAATTTTATCAAAAAACGTGCTCATATTATTTTTGAAAAATAAAATAAAAGATGATGCCCTGAATTGACACGTTTTAAAGGTCGTGTTATTTTTGAAAATTCGTGTAAAGATGATGATTTTATATGTAATTATAGAACAAATAATAATTTTACTCATGCTTTGGCTAAATGGACTCTAATTGTGAAATTTGAGCAAGCGATAATGCAAAAGTGTTAAATGCTAATAGATGCATTTGATTATAAAAAAAGAAAGCATAGTACAGTCCAAAGAGAAAAAAGCTTAAGTGTGGTTTCTTCGCCTGTTACATTCATGTGCACAATTCAGACTTCAGACAATCCACAGGACGGCACCCACGGTTTCATTTTATAGTATCTTTTTCTTCATTTTAGTTGCTTGCTGCTATTAAAAATTAGAGTAAAAAATTAGTAACTGTTTTGTTTCTATATCAATATTTATACTTCAATTTATTACTCTCAAATTGGCTCACAATTTTCTCTTAACTCTCTACAAACCCTTCAATTATTATCAAAATCTATTAGTTTTGCCACACATTATATTTCCAAGTTATTTATTATATTTATTAATTATTTATATATTTATAATATTCTATAAATACTATTTAATCTCTATTAGTAGTATTCTTACATCTTAATTTTATTAATATTCACAATAAAAATAAAAAAGTCAAATTAATAAATATGTACAGTAATATAATCTATATCAATAAAAAAAATGATGAATTATCTCTAAATTTTATTATATGCATATTTATTCTTCTAATTCTATTAAATACAAAATATATTAATACTTTTATTATAATTTTTATATTATTTGTATTAAATATTATACTTCTAATTCTATTAAATATAAAGTATAATTAAGAATTTTATTCTAATTAAGAATAAGTAATTAATTAATAAAATAGTTTTTGCATTATTCATAAACTATTTAATATTAGTGAACTAATAAAATAGTTTCAATAAAGAAATATTAATTGAAATTGTTATTATATTTAGTTGGTGCTATTAAATCTATATTCTATATACTTATATAATTGAGATGACCAACGGAGGCCTTTCATTAATTCTCACCCTATAGAATTTTCTCATTAATTCTCATCAAATAAAATTTTCTCATTAATTCTCATCAAATAAAGCATTCTCATTAGTTCTCATTTTCTTAAATTATTTATTTAAACTATATTTATTTTAATGAGTGTTTTAATCTATATTAACTTTTAATCTGTACACTTTATAGTGTTTAATATATATTAATTTTTAATCTCTACAAATCGTATTGTAACTGAGAATCAAATCAAATTGAAATTTATGCTTACATCCATACATTGGATGCTATTAATATCGTTTTACTCATTCATGTAAATAGCATAACTGATTGAAATTATGTAATTTTGTTCTCTCCATACGGTAAGTGGTAGGATTGAAATCCACGGTAATAAGTGTTTACGGCATTTTGTGGTCTGTTTATTTTTAGTTTGGAAGGATTTATAATTATTTAATTATTCATCAAAAAAATTCTTTGATTGCCTCTGCTATTTTTTTGTTAATGGTAACACAATAGGTAATAGGTAATGGATCATTCATCAGCACATTAATGGCAAGTAAATGTAATTAATTGAATTGTGTTTACTGCATATCTAGCAATTTTGATTTTAAAACTTTAATTCTTTTAGTAGTTAAATGTTTGAACAACCTCTTCTTTGGTTGAATCGTCCCGCATCACAGATGTTACTTTCTAGTCAAACCAGCTTTCTTTAAAAAAAACATTTATTTATTTACATGTTTGTACATTTTTGCATTTGTTTTATTATATTTGTGTGAGTTTAGTCTTTCAAAATTAATTTATGTGTTCCTTATTTTTATACGAAATTTATTTTTATATGTTTTTGGCAAGAGCTAATAGAGAATCATGAATTTAGTGGTGCAATTTTGTGTTTTGACAAAATAAGTGAACAAACCAAAAGAATTTCCGACCCTAAATTTTGTTATAATGCATGCAAGTTAAAATACAACTTCCTTTATTTCTCCATCCAGAATTCATAAAAAGTTTACCTAATGATGAGAAATGAAAAAAAATGTCATAAAATGAGATCAATAAGAGAAGGTTTGCGAATGATTTTATGCATAAATTGTTGAAAGTTAATTTGCGTATGTCATTTTGCCATTAATTATTATAAAATAGAAAAACTGTTATATGTATGGTTCTCTAAAAAGTATCTGGTTTACAATTTTTTACTAACATAACAAAATTAATATAAAATTATTAGTTATTGAAATATGTATACAATCTAATCAATTTTATTTTTTATATTTATTATTTTATTTATTCTTATTAGTTTACACAAATTTATATATTATGAATTTTTATTTTTAATATTATATGTATTATAATTAATTGTTTAATAAAAACATTTTTTATATCAAATATTATATTGTTTTCGCGCAAATGTGCGGGAATATGACTAGTATCCATATAATTTACAGAATAATAGAATCTTTTAGACAAAAATTCTCAACTAAAAGTGTTGTCTCCAATCGAAGCTATCAAGGGAAAATAAAGAGCAACTAAGGGCTTCCACATTTATCTTCATAATTTACAGTTTGATATTTCTTATTTAAAAATTAAATAATTTAGTACTTTAGTTTTGATTTTATAAATTATAAAGCTCTTCGGTCAGTTCCGCTAATAATTTAAAATTTACTTTTAAACAATTTGATACTTCAGTTTCAATTATATAAACAATTTGATACCTCGGTTTCAATTATATGTAAACGATTTGATACCTCAGTTTCAAACGATTTGGTACCACACATTTTATTCCATTAACGATTTAATACCTATATTTAACAGAAGGGCCTTTTAGTTTATAAAATTAAAACTGAAGTATCAAATCGTTTGATTTTTAAATAAAGGGTATCAAACTGTTAATTATGACAAGCGTGAAGGGTCTTGAAGTAATTTGTTTAAAAAAACATTTCAATACTATAATTTATAAAGTTGGAGTAGATATAAACAATTTAATAGGTATATTTTCAATAATTTTGCAGTGCTTACGATCAAAGCAATGTCACATATCATATTGTATTGTATTTTTATATAGAATTTTGTAAAAACATATAAGTCAAATGCACATAACAATGGATCATCAAATAGATCATGCGTCTCATTAGATAAGTCACATTATTCCATGGGCTTAATACATAGTTTGACCCCTAAACTTGTACCCTTTTACCCATCTAACCTCTAAACTTAATGTCTCACCTATCGAACCTCTGAACTTGTTAAATAACCCGATTTGACCCCTGAACTTGATAAATATGTAAATATTGAACCCTTCGTGTCCACTTGTCACTTGAAACATTCTAAAAGAAATTGTGTACGGAGGGGTTCAATATTTACGTATTTATCAAATTCAGGGGTCAAATCGGATTATTTAACAAGTTCAGGGGTTCGATAGGTGAGACGTTAACTTTGGGAGTTAGATGGGTAAAAGGGTACAAATTCAGGGGTCAAACTATGTATTAAGCCCTATTCCATGTCATCATTACATGGCAATGCACCTATGCATTTCTGTCTCTTAGCAAAATCTCCAAAATTTTCTTCTAATTCAAAAGTAAACAGGAGATTATATTAATTAAAATTGAAGTACATTAATGAATTAACTACATAAACATGTAAAATAAACTTAATCTAACAATTGATCTATGAGAAATACTAAAATAACATAAAATACATTGAAAACCGAACGTGATGAAATGACTTATATGCTATCACAATGATGTTTATGAGCCAAAATGTTTTATTACTATATAATAAATATTGTGTTAAGCTTACAAGCATTCGATGTTAACTTAAAAATCTCGGTTACACTCTAAATTATTTTTAAACATCATTTTTGATTAATGATTATGAATGTTTTATAAATATATTTTCAATCAATTACGATGTTTGAAATGTTAGCAACCAGGCCTAGAGAGTATGTATCCTCAGTCGATGGGTTATGATATTAATTTTTATGTAGGGCCTTGAGTTATTAAATTCGGTGGACAAACAGAGAAATGTAGTTGAGAAAATGAGTTTTAAACGTCGAACCCGAAGTTTATGTTAATCGATTAACGAGAAACGTTATGAGAAAGTGAATGACGTACTATATGATGTTGTGATTGGTCTGAATTTAGAGTAAATTCTAGAATTAGGCCTCTACCCTTATATATTAAGGTATTCACATGTGATTAATGAATATATCTGACGAGTTTAAAAACGTGGTGATCAAATCAGCAGCAACATTAGTAAGAAAGCTTTTGGAGTTTAGCTAAACAATTGTGCATTTAAATATTTACTATTTAGAACTAATAAAGTGCATTGTTTTAAATATAAAATGCTTAACCTTGACATGGTTCTGATGAAACGTGATACCCGTTTGACATCAATAGGATTATGTGTGAACCGATATTGATTAAGCACATGTATAGGAAAAAAAGAGAAAATTAGAAGTAAAAATGAGATAATCGATAGACTCTCAAATAAAAGCCAAAGCTCCTCGACTTGTATCAAATGATAAAGTGAATGGTCTTTGGTAACGGTTAGAGCCATTCTTGCGGCCTAAAGGGTGATTTTTTGCGTTGCTCGCAGCCTAGATCGGATTAATGGTGGTCATTGGTAGCTATCCTCGCAGTCTGGAGGGCAAATGTTAGATGCTATGTTCGCGGCCAGAACCATTAGTTATGAATGATGTGAAATGAAAGGAGTATCATACGATGGTGCGTCCAACGACCAAGGAGCAGGAGTTGGCATAGTTCTACTTAGACCTGAGAAAGTGGTCATAGAGTATGCAGTACGTCTAGATTTTAAGGGTGCCAACAACGTAGCAGGTATACCCATACTTTCCTTTTTATTTTAATACTGTATCACATATTCAAATTTACTAACAACGTAGCAGAATATGAGACTCTTATAACAAGGCTTAGCATAGCAAAGAAAATAAAGGAGGAGAAGCTAAGAATCCATAGCGACTCACAATTATTCACAAGCCAAGTCCTGGGACACTTCCAGACAAAGGATGCCAACATGGAAAAATATATGGACAAGGTGAAAGAGCAATTGAAATAAATAGAGAAAGCTGGAAGATAGTAGGAGATAATTGATAGGAGTAGAAATATCCCTATATTTAGGTGTACTTTTGATACGGTATTTGCATATTTGTATTCGTTTTTTAGGTTTATTCGGGTACTTATTGTTATTTTGAGTATTTCAGAAAAATGTGCAAGTATGAAGTAATTTGGAGCATTTTGATGTTATTCAGAGATTACCGGATGTCAGAATGGATCATGGGAGAATCGGGAAGCGGAAATAGGTGATTTTAGCCAAACTGACGAATGCACGAACGTGCCTTTTCAAGATACACGAACGTGGATTATTGCCGAAGGTGGTGTATTGAGAAATGAGAAGAAATCAAGATATTTGGCTAAGGGAGAGAGTACACGAACGTGCACTTCCCTTCAGTTTCAGAGTGCACGGTCGTGTATTATCGCCGAAGGGTGATGTTTGAGAAGCTGAAAGAGAAGCAAGAAAATTGGCCAAGTTACCAAGTACACGTTCATGTACTTCTATCCAGTGAAAAGTGCACGAACATGGATTATCGCCGAAGGAGTTGTTTAGAATTGAAAAGGAAGCCAGAAATTGGCTAAGTGCCATAGTGCACGAACGTGTACTTCCATGGGTTCTATCCCTAAGGTCATAGTGCCATTGGCTAGTTCTTAGTTTTTATATTCGTTTCGCAATTGGATTCGTAGTTCAATATTATTTTCTACTGAAATTATTATTAAATTACTTCGAACAAGGTACGATTAATATCAATTTCATATTCAGTATTTTATTTAATCACAGAATGAATTCTTTACTTATTGTTTTTAGTTATTCCTTTGTTATGTCTAGCTAAAACCTTCGTTGGGGATTATTAATCAAATTATGTCTGTCTAGTTAAATCGAAATTATGGGATTGTGTTCTTGATATGTTCTTAATTATTGTGCTTAACGCCTAGCCTGAAATGATCACTTAGTCTTTGCCAAATGTTTTAATTTTAGCTCGAGAGAGTAAAATTGGAATAGAACACCATAATTAGGAACGCATGAGTTGATTGCGCGAGAGTGAATCAACGAATGCGTGTTCTTAGGATTCACTTCATAATCATTTAATTAATTAGTAATTAGGTTAATCATTGTGCGAGAGTGAGTAATTAACCTGTTATTTATTAGTTTTATGCTTTTGCCTGTAATTGCTCGAGAGAAAATATTAGGTGCTTCCGATTAGTCCGAACCATATCAGAACGATACAATCCATAACTCGAATTAAATAAACAGCATAGCAAAGATTAATAATCCCTGCTTTTCTCATTATTGTTAAACACCAATTTAATTACAACTTTAGTTTACTTTAAGTTACAATTGTTAAATTTTGTCTTTTAATTACACAACAAACAAAAATTGTCTTTTCGGCTATTCTAATCGAGTCTCTTAACTGGTTGTCTTTAGAAGCTTTCTCTGTGGGTACGATATCTGGACTTCGCAGTCTGTATTACAAGTTTGCATACGTACGCTTGCGTATTTTCACCAACAATAATCCCAATTCCAAGGAAAGACAACACCAGGGCGGACATAATAGCAAAGGCTGTTGCCGCAAATAGCCTCATGTACCAATCTTTCAAGATGAAAGAAAACAGAGTTACACCCTTGGTGGAAGAAAACGAGACACTACCCGTCGCAGACTTAGACTTATGGATGCAGCCCATTGCAGCATACCTAACTGAGAGCATTCTCCCTGAAGGAAGAGCGGAGGCTGCAAAAGTAGTGCGCATATCTTCAATCTATTCCATGATAGACGGAATGTTGTATGGACATTTGTCACACATTCATGGTCTAAGTGTGTCTCCAGGGAAGAAGGAAGCTACATACTCAAAGAGATCCATGAAGGAGATTGTGGAGCCCATAAGAGAGCAGTCACATTATACAGAAAGTCAATACTCTAGGGATTTTATTGGCCAATTATAAAGAGAGACGCAGAAGAGTTAGTGAAAAAATGTGATAAGTGCCAAAGATTTGGGTCACTCATCAGAACCCCGGCAGCTCATCAATCTACTATAAACAGTCTGTGGCCTTTCATGACGTGGGGAGTAAAAATTCTTGGACCTTTCCTCTTGCTCGGGGACAGCTCAAATTTATAGTGGTGGCGGTTGACCACATCACGAAATGGGTGGAAGCACAACCAATGAGCACCATAACCACCAAGAAAATTAAAGATTGGTTGACAAAGGAAGTTATAAGTAGGTACATAATATATTACTTTCCTTTTTTGTTGATTTTTTATACTTGGTAGCAGACATACTAAACATACAAAGCAGGTTTGGTACACCACATGCCATAGTCACGACAACGGGAAACAGTTTGACTGTGCCAAGTTTCGAGAGTACCGCACTAGTTACGGAATCCATTTGAAGTTCACCTCCATAGCTCATCCACAAACAAATGGTCTTACTGAGGTGACCAACCGCACCATCCTGACAAGGATAAATAAAATATTAGACGATTTAAAGGGGAGATGGGTGGACGAATTATACCACGTTATCTAAGTCTATAGGACTACCCCCCGAAAGGCAACAGGAGAAACACCGTTCCGTCTCATAAATGGAACAGAGGCAGTACTCCCTGTTGAGATTGGAATGACTACACTATGCGTTCAAGTCCTAGATGAAGAAAGTAATGAACAATCCCTGAGAGTGTGCCTATATGTCTTAGAAGAGATAAAATACCAAGCAGTAGCCCGAGCAGAGGCATACATGAATCAAATGACCAAGTACCACAACGCTCGAGTAAAGGAAAGAGACTTTCAAGAAGGTGACCTTGTGTTGAGAAAGGCAGAGATAGGAAAAGGAGCCACAGGAGTTGGCAAGCTGGAGGCCAAGTGAGATGGACTGTACCGCGTGACATGAGTAATAGGAAAAGGAACTTACAAAATATCATATCTTGGAGGCACGCTACCAAGAACATGGAATGTTGAAATTCTAAAGAAATATCTTCAATAAAGGATGTAACAGCCATTATGAGAATAAAGTTACACCTTTCTTTTTCCATTAATTAAGAATTTTAAATAACATTTATTTATTGTTGCATTTTACTAACCAAAAGCATATTAGAGAAGAAACAACAATATAAATGGGAAAGATTGACCACAAATCAATAAAACTAAAAGTCTCTAGCAAATCATAAAGAAAAAAACTTACACAAAGTTCAAAAAAATGAAAGGGCAAAAGAACGAAGCCCTTAAAATGTTACCCCTCAAGGTACATACCTAAAATTAAAAACAAAATAAGGCTATACAAAAAAGCCTAAACATCTTTATCCTATGGTAGGGTCGCTCCCTCCTTTGGAACAACACCATCAAGGGGAAGGATATTCTCCTCCAAAGCATCCTTGACACCAGTATCTTCATCGAATGGCTAAGCAATTGCGGTTCCCATAAGGTCTGTTTTAGTCCTTGACGCATAGAGCAGCAAATCGTCAATGGTGTCCTTTGGAGGAGGATCAGCAATACCATCATCCTTGAAACTCATGCCTGAGACTGTTTCCACCTTTCGAGAGGAATCTGTGTCACCAGCAGTAGTGGGAGAAGGCAAACCAGACTTCTTCACGACTACCTTAGCCGCCACTCGTTGACCCAAAGCTTTGAGTTCTACTGAAAAAAATTTGCTAATATCATAATCAGGACAATCCTCACGGATTATCTTAGCCATGGTATCACAATAATCGGTCAAGCAGCCATTGACATACAAGTTAGCATCCATTTGTTATTCTTCAAGTTTAAGGACAGCTTCGTACATGATGACTTCAAAGATATCGCTACACTTTCTCGGTCCGCAACCTTCTTTTCCAGAATCTTTACCCGGTCAATGTTGACCTGGTTAACTCGTGCCAAGCGATGTTTCTCGGATTGAAAGGAAGCACGCAGCTCAGATAATTTTCGATCACGTTTCTAAATCAAATCCAACATTTCCTCTCACCGATGACGCACGATAGAGTTATACTGAACCAGTTGCAAAAGAAACCAACAAAATAAGCAATGATGCAGAGAGAAAATAACAGTAAATCAAATGATGAAACATATGCATCATACCTGAAGTAAAAAGCCGTCAACTTGATCACACATTTCATCAGTAGAAAATTTCTCCAAAACTTCCATATCCTTTGGAAACTGGAAAAATTGGGAAAACATTGTTGACACTTCTTGAAACTTCATAGTCAGGATATCAACCTTAGTTTCTAACCAATTCCTAAAATAAGGACAAGCTTCTACATTCTTCTTGCCTAGCTTAAAGGACCCCTACTTCACCCCCTCCGGAGGACCCCTGATTTTCTTGCTGGAAGTGGAATGAGGCAACTCATCTGACCCCTTCTCAACTTTAACGGTAACTGGTGGAGGAGGCATTGAAGAGGAAACTTTGCCCCTGTGATCACCGGATCGTCAACCTCATCAAAGGAAATAGTCAGATCATCCAAATAATCATCTCCCATATCTGCAAAATAAGAACAGAGAATTAGCAAATAGTTAAACCAAAAAGACAAACAAGAACTCAAAATTATCATACCCTCCTGGACAGAAGTCAGATCCACAAAAGAAGAATGTGGAGAAGTATGACAAGATTGGCACATAGAACCCTCGCTTTCAAGTTATTTCTCAAGAAAATCACGCGGAGGAATCGCGACATCAGGAAACGCATGAGTCGGATAACTATCTCTAACATGGTCATTTAAGACGACAAGTTCAGTGGGAATAGGTAAGGAAAGCACCGGATCAAAAAGGTCATCTACCCACACGTGAGGAAAATTAGAGATGAGAGAGTCATATTTTGTCCAGAAAAAGGATTGTTGCCAACGCTTAGTGACCTTAGGGATAGAACCCATCAACCTTTTCCCCTTTACCAGACTCAAGTAGTGATACAACACGTTGGCCTTACGGGTGACAGTGTAAATCTCACACAACAAACCTAAAGATGGAGTCAAACCCCTATCATGAGCCAACTATATGAAATACATAACACACGGATCGCATTAGGATGAACCTGGGCAAGAGGAATCTTAAAATTCAACATGAAATTCTGAATCAACAGATCTAGAGGATAACGTAAACCACAACAGAATCGTTCACCGTACACCATAATTTGACCAACAGTAGGTTTGCACTAGCTACGACTCGAGAAGCACATGAAGACAAAATGTACTCAGATGGAACACCATAGCTACTCCTAACATCAGATAAATAGTCATCGTCTACGTTACTGGTAAAACTAGAAAGAGCCCTAAGATAATCCGCATAAATGCTAGAGGAAGGGATAGCAACAACCACTGATGACCTAGTACGCGTCATGATACTTAAATGGGTAAAGAATAAAAAACGAAGAAGGAAAATTACCTGAGATAGACCAGAATAGACAATTAAAATGGCGATGAAGACTAACAAAGAATAAAGAAAAACAAAAAAGAGAAATAATGAGAAGGAAAAAGAAGGAACGCATGCACTTAAGAAGAGAAGAGACTAATAACTGCCAACATTGGGAACGTAAAACGTGGCGAAAGGAAGGCAAAAGGACACGGAAAATTCAAAATTCAAAATAAAAAGAAAATACAAGGCCCAACCCAAAAATAAGAAAGAAGATGGCCTGAATAAGAACGAGAAAATATAGTTAAGTTGTAGGACCAATGGAGGAAAGAGGTGAGTCAGTTTAAAAAAAAGAAGCAAATATAAATGTTTGATAAGAATAAATCACTTGGAGAGGGACTAATGATGGACATCGGAATACCTCACTAGTCTCTGACCCAGATGATTCAATGGTACTTATATGATTGTCACGTCCCAGACTTTGTAAGCAACAGTAGACTTGAGTGACACAAAGAACTAATCAAGAAAGTTGCTGAGATCACATGCGATAACCAACAAGCCAAAGAGATAAAGCCATAATCCCGAAATAATAGGGATGATGATTAAGCTTATCCCGCTCCAACAAGAATATGAATTGGAAGAGGAGAAAGATTAAGTATCTAACTACAATTCAAACATTAATACATATATATATAGAGAGAAATAAGTCAGGTGATGAAGGTACGTTCATTGATTCTTTTACTTCGGTATTTACACCATTAAAACCTATCAAGATCCTGACTTAGACATCACAGGGTATTTGAGGCAATACCGACTCGAATCCTTCTAACCTATTCTTTATTGACAGGTTGATGGCGACATCAATTTAGTTTTAGGTTAAAAATATTTTCCTTTCTCTTTTACATTTTATATTATTAAACACAAGTAATAATTAAGCCCTTCTATATTAGTTTGTTTTTCATTAATGTTAATATTTATTTTAAAATTAAAACATATAATAATTGATATAGTTCATAAAACACAACTAATTAAGATGATTTAGACATGTGTCATTCTTTTTTGCCTGTTATAAATAGATCTTTAAGCTCATTATTTATTTTTATAAAAATTTGTATTGTACATTATTCAAAATTAATATTGGTTTTGGTCTTTCATTTCAATTTCAAGTAATAATTGTAAACAAACTGAATTAGATATTCCTCGGATATTTTTAAAAGAGACCAAATTGATCTTTCTCTTCAGATAAATGTTATACGGATAGCTTTTTCTTTTTTCTTTTTTTATTTGTCGTAACAAAAATGTAAGTTGCTTACATGAAAACATTAGAAAACAATAAACTAGAGAGTCTTTCACAAATTATTTATTAGAAAATTATGACGATTTACTTGATTATGTATTTTAATGGATAAGATAAGTTATTTTTTAATACGTCAAATTTTATTAAATTGAATTTAAAACAGTTACATTTATAAGAAATTCGGGAAATTCAAAAATTAAACCCGATGACCTGACATGAAAGAGACTAATACACTAACACTCCTTATTTGATTCTCATATAAACTTATGAAAACAAGAACTAAATTATTAACTGCTTTGTCAATTAAGTGCAATTGTCGATCGAAGTTCTTCAACGTCCGCTAACTGTAACTGCAGCCATAACCTTCGATCACCACCATCCGACCAACCCTTTTATAAGGGACAACAAACCTTTCATAAAGAAAGGACAACAAACCTTTCATAGAAAAATGACAACAACCTTTCACATAAAAAAGACAAAAAAACAATAGAAACAACAATAAAAAAAACAAATATAGCATATAAATAATTTCATCTTCATTGTCAAAAGATCATCAATCTATCTTCGACTTGGTTTTCAACGATAAATATTATTCCATCAAAAATAAAAATAAAAAAGAATTGGCTATTTATTAAACTTTATGGAATTAATGCGAAATAGAAAAAGAGATGGCTACCGCTAACGG
Source organism: Mercurialis annua (assembly GCF_937616625.2). NCBI lineage: Eukaryota > Viridiplantae > Streptophyta > Magnoliopsida > Malpighiales > Euphorbiaceae > Mercurialis > Mercurialis annua. The sequence continues at coordinate 45,251,588 of NC_065570.1, read as the reverse complement.
CAAAATCAAACCATTGACAGTAGTCGGAAAAAAAAAAGAAAAAAAAATTATTGGGAGCTAGAGTTTTTTTTAGAGAGGAAAAGGTGGAGAGAGAAATTTTTAATCAGTATACGAGAGTGTTACTTGGAAAGAAACTAGAGGAATGAACTTCTGTGTAGTCATAACACACATAGAAGTGAGGAAGATATAGTTGACATGAGTATAAGTCCAACTTAATAATGAATAGGATGTAAGTATGGATGTGATAGATGGATGTACGCACGACTAAGAGTGCAATCCGTCAGCAAGATCGGAAGGAATAATCTTCGACCTTACATTAAGAATAAGGTCGGATGATATTGGAATAAAAAGTGTGGAACGATAGAGAAACGTATGGGACAAGGATAAGGACATCATTGGACACTAGTAAGAGATACTACCAGTCCAATGCAATATAGTTTAAATTAAACGATTAAGGACTAAGGCACATCGTGAAAAAGGATTCGATACATATCGAGGGCTAATAATCACCTATCCCCCTCGACCTTTACCCTAAACTTCACTAACCCTCCTATAATTTCAAAACCTTTACTAAACCCCCCCCCCCCCCCCCCCGAACTTTATGACGGCGCTCATTCACGGTACTTTTGACAAAAATACCCATAAAACAAAAACTTGCGGCTGGAGGCGCCACGTCAACTGACATGTCATAAAAAATTCAAAAAATTTGAAAGACCCAAAACACCCTTGAAATAATCCAATCAAACATAAACTCAACCACATTCAATCCAACCAAACCAAAACCTAACCAAATAAAATTTAATTAAACCATCCATCTAACTGCCGCCGGTCCAGCCACCACCTCCAATCCGGTCACCACTGTTTGTCTTCTCAGATCCGCCCGGCGCCGGTCTCCGTCGACCATCTGTTCTCATGAACAAATGTCAATTTGTAAGAACAGATGTGATCTATTTTTGAAAAACAAATTCACATCTGTTCTTCAAGAACAGATCTCACTCTTCTCAGGCGAACTGAGAAGACTGGGTTCGTCTTCTCAGTTCGTATGAGAAGACGAAGTTTGTCTTCCCATACGAACTGAGAAGACGAACTGATAGTCCATACAAGGTATTGAAAGATGTGAGTAGAAGTTGAAATTTGGAGTCAGACTTCTCTTCTATGATTAAATCACATACAGTGGAAGAACGTATGCATTAAGAATATGCATATTAGTTTGTTTAGGTAAGTGGCAAAGGTTTAAATTTGAGGTCGAATTCATAATAATGTGGGACAAATGTAATAACCCCAAAATTTTAAGATCAAAAAATTGTGCCACGAATCCTGAAACTTTGTAATTTGGAGAAAGTAGGTCGGAAATGGACACCGACATAAGAATTATTCAATACAAGTCGAGAAATAATAATAATTCAGAATATAAATTATTATTATTAAGAATAAGTAAGGACTTAACGGAAAAATGATCTCCAAAGTCATTGCGATAATTAAGTACGTCGTTTGATCAAGCGAGATAAAATGAGCTTTTGACTTGCTAAATGATGTGATAAGGCATAAGTGAGGGGTGTATTAGGACTTTTACCTATCTAATATGTTAACATAGCAAAAAAAACAAAAAAAAAGAAAAATAAAAGAAAGAAAAAAAGGAATAAAACCCTCACCTTGCTCTTCTCCTTGGCCGAACCCCTCTCTTCTCCTAGCTTCCTCCATACCTGACAAAAACTCATGAAATTTGATGCTAATAAACCATAATCTCAAGGCTAACCAAGGTAAGTTAGCTGATTTGAGAATTCATTGGTTAAATTTGGTGATTTGAGGTTAGGAAAGTTAGGGTTTTAAGAACCTAATTTGGGGTTTCTATGAATTGATTGATGTATAGTGTTCTTATGCTTAGGCTAAAGGATTTAGAGTGTGAATTGATGATCGGAACCTTCAGCATGGAGAACTCTTTCAAGGCAAGAAAAATTCTGAATTTGATGCCTTAAGAATTCGGCATGATTGGTGGTAGTTCATGGTGTTTGATTTGCTTAGCATTGCTTAAGGAGTATGAATTGTTATGGTTGTGTATATGTGATAGAATAGATGAAAATTTAGACATCAAATGAATACATAGGGTTCGGCCCCTATAACAAGAACAAGATTTGGAGTTTAAATGATTGTAATAGGCTTTGTTTATATGTATTTAGAACTGAAATGAAAAGTGTTTGAATTGGTATAGAGTAATTAAGTGTTTGCTGGAATTGTTGCGCTGCAGAACAGGGATATTGCAAGGGAAATATCTGGAATTAAGTTCCGTTTGTTGGTACGGAAACTTAAAGGTGTTATCTGCAAATGTTTAGGTTTAAGTGTCTGCCAACTCGGCCTCTAGGTGGCCCAAACAAAGATTAACATTAAATTGCGCGTAACAGTTCTGAAATTAGGACAACCCCAAGTTATTAACTTTCGGGCTAGTTTTCGACTCTTTCGGGTGCTAGTATTAGTCCGAGACCTAAACAAAAGTTTTAGAGGACATTCTGAACTTTAAGAATGTCGGTTTTATTTAGAGATCAGACTATTTTATAATTAGCAAACGTAGGGGATTACGGGGTCGATAATGCACCAAGTTATGTACTTGTTTAATCTCGAGTCTATGTGTCTATTGAGTTAGAATCTCACTCGAGATCCATTTGATAAATGTCCTAGGTCCTATAAGGCGACCTACTAGCGGACAAGGAGCTCAGGGAGCTTACGCTTTAATAAACAAAGATTTTGGATAAGCAAACAGTGAGTATATTTTACTTGCTCGCATTATCCTATTAAATTTTATTTAATATACTATATGAACAGTATTTAAATGCATCGCATATATGTATCGTATGAATGGTTTGTATATGGATTAATTTGTATTGCTTGGATTGTCTGGATTGGATTAATTATATTGGCTTGTATTGTATTGTATTATTTGTATTGTTTAGTACATGAAAATTGTGAATATGTGTATGGTTTGAATTAGAAATATGATCACAGAGTCGAGTCAAGTGTAGACGACAAACATAGAACGAACCCAACTAACATACCATGGAACCTCTCGTATGTGTGAAGTTGTGTGGTGTGAGCTCGGTTGAATTATCCCGAGATTTGTGTCTATTTGATTGATCCTAAACTTTGTGTCTAGTTGATTGATCCTAAACTTTGTGTCTACTGGAGTTAGCCCAGAATTTGTGTCTGGTTTATTAATTCCAGACTTTGTGTCTGGTGGAATTAGCCCAGAATTTGTGATGGATAGAAAAGGCCATACCTTCGTTAAGACTAGGCAATTACCTAGAGCGATATAAATTTAAGATTAAGACTTGCTTGAATTGCCTATTTTGCCTATTTGAATTGATTGAAAGTATATGTATATGAAATGATTGTGTTTGCTCAAAATGGTTTTAAAAATGCGATGCTATTTTGATAATAGGGTATGTAACGTATTACTCACTCAGTCTCGACTGACCCCCCAATAGTGTATGTTGTAGGTGTGTGGTCTATCATATGACGGACTTCTCCCTTTGTTCCAGAAGTCTGTATGATCAGGAAGAAGGAGTCAATCAGTAGTGCTGCATTAGGGTCGAGTCCTAGCATATATATGAGATTGGTCAAACATTTTTAAATGTTTGTTTTGACTCTAATTTGTAAAAGTATTTTGAGACTGCGCTTTAAACTGTTTGTGTGATATGGAACGGGCTATGCTGGATGTAAGGTATCGCAGAGTAAGACCCAGGTTCCACTATGACGTTTTCAGGTTTTGAACAGACGTTTGTATACGTCAAGTTTTGAAAAGCTTTAATGAAAACGTTTTGTTTGTATACAATTGGTTTGCGAAAAAGTTTTATCATTTTTTAAGACTTGTTACGGGTTTTGGAACTACCATTTCCATTCCCTTGCGCCTGTCGCGGCTCGAGATTTAGGGTCGTGACAATAAAATCACCGCAAAACATTTCATTTTCACACCATCATCATAAACACAGAATCAAAGAAAAAATCAAAAATGTTAGTAAGAGGAAAGGGAGGCAAGGGATTAGGAAAGGGAGGAGCAAAACGTCACTGTAAGAAGCTAAGAGATAACATCCAAGATATCACCAAGTCTGCTATTCGCCGGTTAGCCAAACGTGACGCTGTGAAGCATATCAGCGGGTTGATCTATGAGGAGACACGTGGCGTTTTGAAGATATTTCTAGAGAATATGATTCGTGACGCTGTTACATACACAAAGCATGCAAGGAGGAAGACTGTAACTACCATGGATGTTGTTTATGCTTTAAAAAGACAGGGAAAGACTCTCTATGATTTTGGTGGTTGAAATTAGGGTTACGGTTTGTAATTGGGAATTATGTTTTAGGTTGGTTGATTTAAAAACGTTTTTATGTTGTGATTGTTAATGAATGAAATAGATTTGTCATTATTTTGCATTAACTTTAGCTTATGGTAATTAATTCTCTTTTATTTTCTTGCCAATGACTAATTCTGTTTGAATGGTGAGAAAATTGTAGGATTAGTTTATTGGAGCAACAGAGATTTGAGTATAATTTTTCGTTTATCCTCGATGAACTGGAATGTAAATTTAAATCTTTCTGTTGTTTCTTTGTTTAAAGTCGAATTAAAGATTTAATAGCGGTTGACCCAATTTTTAATTTTAAATAGTGGAAAATATAATTATTTTAGCTTCTGTTCTTCATCAAAGTACAGACCCACCTGGGTCTGTTATTTGGTGAAAGAGATGGCTGGCCGGAAAAAAATTCAGGTTGTGGAGGCGGTGACGGGAGGGTGCTGGTGACCGGAGAGCGGTGGAGGAAAATGGTAGGGTGGTGGGTGGTGGTTAGGGGTGAAGTGGTTTGGTCAAGTTTAATTAGGCTTAATTTGAATGGTCGAGTTGGGTTGTTTTAATTTTTTAATTTTTTTGAATTGAATTTTTGGGGGTATTTCAGATTTTTTGGAGTTTTTGGTAAGGTGTAACCTGACACCTGACTTGGGCTGACATAGAGTTTGTTGGGTCTGACATCAATAAGTCACTGCTACGTCACCATTTATTCAAAAATTGCCAATTTTTTTATCTTATGGGATTTTGTGAGCGCTGCTATAAAGATCAGGGAGTTTTGTGATTGTTTTTAAACTTCAGAGGTTTTATGACGGACCCCCAAAAATCAGGGGTATGGGTGATTATCAGCCGAGATAATAACATGCAAAATCCCTCGAGCCTTTTCCTCTCCTTTTTTCATGAATCAGAGATAGATTAAGACTTTTTAAGTCTGAAGATGAAATTGTTTAGAGGTTGTATTACTTTTGTTTTGATATTTATTACAACGGCAATTGTCTTTATTTATGAAAGTTTTGTCGTCCTTTCTCTATATATGAAAAAAAAATTGTCCTTCTTTTATGAAGGATTAGTGAGTGTTCTATTAGATATAGCAGTTATATAATTTTGAATTTTATTTTATAAATTGATATATCAATAAGACTTTCTATTTTATTACATGTCAGGTTATTAAAAATAGTTATACTCATTTTAAATTTTTATATTTATAACTATAAAACATTAATAGAAGATTGTTTTTTTATGTTAAAGAGAAAAACATGCAAAATCCCCCTTTCTTGTGGTTCTCATATTATTATTATTTTTAAATACATTTTTAGTTTTGTTAAGTCTCTTTAAAGCGGTAAAGGTTCCTAATAATTTCAACCAATACCACCAAATTAGGTTAAGCAGAACACCAACCACAATGGCAGATCCTCACTTTACTCTCCTTTTCACTAGGAAGGTTTTTAAAGTTAACAATTGGTAATAGGGCTATTTGTTTATGAAATCTTTACGGATTTTATCAATTATAACCAAATCTTTTAAAATTGTTAGAATTAGTCTATTTTGAAATATTCAAAATCTTTTATAACTATTTTTTGAATTTTATTGCAAGTTATTACATACATAATTTGCCTAAATGGCCAGAAAATATTCTGAATATCGTAAAATAGACTAAAAGTAATGATTTTAAAAAATTTGAATATAACTGAGAAAACCAACAAACGTTCGGTATTAAAAAAATAGCCCTTGGCAATATCATAATTCTAGTAATTCTCTATTTAATCATATAGGCTACATAACTTATTTCCATTGAATTCTAAAAAAAACAAAGACAACATTTAGGGTGATGATATTTTCAGAGCAAATATTACTAGAGCCAAAATAAATTATTTGATTTGACCAAATTATCCTTGATTAATTTAATTCTCCCTTCTTTCAGTTTTAATTAGAGCAAAGTATTATGACATTCCTCACATTTGACATAATTCACAGTTTAATCTCTCTTATTTGAAAATTGAACTATATAGTCCCTCACTTTTGGTTTTATCAACTATTTAGTCATTCCATCCATTTTGAATGTTAGTCAACGAAGTCAACAAAACTATATGGTCCCCCACTTTTGTTTTTTTTTTCAACGATTTCACCCCTCACTTTTGTTTTTATAAATGATTTCGTCTCTCGGGTTTGATAATTAATTTATCCATAAGTCCCTTGACTTCGTTGACTAACACTAAAATGGATGGAGGGATTAAAATATTAACGGAAGCAAAAGTAAGGGGCCACATAGTTTAGTTTTCAAATAGAAGGGACTAAAGTATGAATTATATCAAATATGAGGGGCGTCATAGTAATTTACTTTTTTAATTACTACAAAGATTTCTTTATTCTATTTTATTCCTTTCGAATGTCCCAACTAACTTTAAACAAATTAACCATCCTAAGCTAAATCAGTTAGACCAAATTATATCGTTATTGCTGTAGTTAACAATCTATATACTTATATAATTGAGAGGACCAAAAAGGGCTCTCATTGATTCTCATAAAATAGAGAATTCTCATAGTCTCCAATTTTTATAAACTACTTTAATTTTATTTACTTTTTAAAATTCAATATTAATAGATAATCACATTAGTTCCCACTTTTTATAAAATACTTAGTTTAATTAGAGTTTATCATGACATTTAGCAACCTAATCTAAATGAACTACCTAATATATCAATATAAATACCACCATAATATCCATTCTCCTTTTCACGTTATAATTTCAAGAGAAATTTGCAGAAAATATTCCGTTTTTTAAAATATTTGTAAAAATACTCCGTTTTTTGAAAAATTATTTGTCTACCTTTTTTTTCAAAAAATTTATTTTTTTACTCTGAAAAAATTTGTAAAAATACTCCGTTTTTTTAAAACTGTTTGAAACTGTATTGTAAACGGTTTCAAAGATGTCAATTTTTTTTTTAAAATACTCTGTTATAAACCATTTGAAACTCTATTAGAAACTGTATTTGAAACCGTTTGAAACTCTATTTTTATGAAACCGTTTGAAACTCTATTAGAAACTCTATTTGAAACCGTTTGAAACTCTATTTGAAACGTTTTTATAAAACAGTTTCAAATTGTGTTTTTTGAAACTGTATTTGAAACCGTTTGAAACTTTATTTTTATGAAACCGTTATAAACCGTTTGAAACTCTATTATAAACTGTATTTGAAATCGTTTGAAACTGCGGAGTAAAAAAATAAATTGCGGAGTAAAAAAATAAATATTTATTTGTTTTAGGTACGCTTATAAATTTTCAGTTTTTGAGATAAATTTATAAATATTTTAATTTTTTAGGTATTCTCCTAATTAGCCCTAATTTCAAGCATTGTTATTTCTAGGATTTTACTTTTGCTCATTAATTTTTGTTATCACGGCAATTGTTTTCTTTTAGTTAGTTATATACTCAAACAGTTTGTTTTATTCTTTTGCACTTTACAGGAAAAGTGGAAGGTGCTTATAGCTTAGATTTAAAGGTATGATATAATCTTTTTATATATATTTATTACTTTTTATTTATGGGTTTTGACTCTGAAATACTGAAGAGTTGGGTTTTGGTGCAAAACTAATTTTTACCTTCTCATGATCACTCATTGATATAAATAAGAAATACCTTCAAATTAATTGAAACAAGTTTATCTCCAATTGAAACAATTAAGAAAGTATAACTCCTCTACACTTTATAGTGTTTAATACATATTAATTTGTAAAAATTTCTAATTTTTATAAATTATTTATTTATTTAAAATTAATTTTAAAAATATAAAATTAATCTAGAATTTTGACAAACTCACATGTTATAAAAATATTTGTTTAATTTTTATTATTTTAACATTATATTTTAGAGTAAATGACAAAACTATTCAAAAAAAGGAAGAAAATAACAAAAATGCTAACTTTACTGAAATATTACATCAGCACCTAAAAAAATTAAAATTTTACATATAATACCTTCTCAATGAGGATGCAACACATAGCACACTCAAAACAAATGAAAAAAAGTCAAAAACGTGTTAAAATTAGTCAAAAACGCGTCAAAAGCGCGTCAGATATGCGCCTGACGCGCGCTTAGACATGCGTCTAACGCGCATGTCAAAAAAATGCATCAGTCTTATGTTAAATATTCAAACATGTATCATTTATGTATCTGTTATGTATCTGCAATGTATCAGAAACATATTTGAATTTGATTATCATTTTTTTCTTATTTTTAAAATAATTATAAATAAATAAATACACACACATACATATATATTATTTATATTCATTATTTATATGTCTCTAAGGTGTATGTATAATATATTTTAAATTAAAAAAATACATGTATTATATATTTTAAAAATATATAAATTATGTTACAAAAAAATATATATAAAAAAATGTGTTTTCCTATTACATGTTTAATGCTTGCGTTGTTCTTTTGTTAATTACTATTTTAACTTTTGAAATAAATAATTCTTTTATTTAAATTCATTTGAGTTGTATTTGAGTTGTATATTTAACGCATTGAATATAATTTAAGGGTAGTTGAAATGTATCAATAACATATATTAAAATAAAAATATGTCACATGCTCTGTAAATTGTATAAAATATTTATCAATGATACGTATTAAGGATATATTTATCATGTTTTAATTGTATATGAAAGATGTATCTAACAAATACATCTAAAGGATATATATATATATATATATTCTATGAGCTGTTTCTGATATGTATTGTTGATGTTTCTGAAATGTATGGAAAATGTATCTCGAATGCATTGAGGTATCACCATTGACAAGATGACGCGTATACCATTAAGGATATATTTATCATGTATAAATCATAAATCAAACATTATCTAACAAATACAACTGAAAAACATGTCAAACACGTTTAATGAATTAATATATATTTTAAAATGAATGATTTGAGTTGTTTCTGACATGTAACTGAGATGTATAACATATGCAGCCGATATGTATCAAACATGTATCTCGAAGACAGTCACATACTATTAATCAAACACATTTCTTCAAAAATAAATAAATTAATGAAACACATTTGATACATAATCTTATAATTATTTAAAGTAACAATATAAAAAACGATATATTCACATAAAATATTTATTTTTACATTTTTTTATAAGTTCCTTTTTTTTCAAATATACCTCATTTGCTATTTTCAGTTTAATTATATTAAAATATGTACCACAAATGCATTAAAAACAATAGTGGAGAAAGTATCAATTTGCCCTATTTGAGTCAATCTAATACCTTTTCCATCTTCCTCACCCTTCACTCTCATTTCCTTTGCAATCAGATATTCCTCTGCAATTAGATCTAATTTTTTTTTTTTATTATGAGAATAAGGCAAAATTATTAAAGGAAATTCAGAAGAATCAACATCCCAATTGATAAAAAAAATAGATATGAAACCAGAATATAAAAGTTTAAAATTTTATCATATTATAATTTCTAAATATTACCCAGTGACCCAAAGAAACAAATATCATTGCATGACGTATCGAGTGATGTATCTATAATGTATCATTGATGTATCTAATATGTATATATATATGATATATAAATAAAAAAAGATGAACCAATAACAATATAATGCCGTTATAAAATTTATCACAAACTGAAGTTATTTTTTGTGTTTATATAAAAAATGTAAACATTTACAACTTTGTATTTTACATGAGAAATCATATCTCATAAATAGTTCAATTAATACATCTCATAAATAGGTCATGTATATTTTAAAACATTTATAGATACATCATCTATAACATTTAGCTTTCATCAACAATATTATAAAGATTAAGTCACAAAAATGAATAATCTATATTAAATTTTTCGAAATTTGATAATAAAAAAAAAAGTAAGTCATAAAGCAAGTATGTAAACATAAAATAATGATTATATTTTTTTGAAAATAAAATTGGGAAGAAAAATAACGAGAAAATAACTACTCAAATAAAAGAAAAAAATTAACTACTTTCTTTGCTTAGCTATAATAATCATCAGTACTATTGCAGAATTTCCCAATCTTGCTTAACTTTGGTAAAAGGGAATTCACGAGTAAAAAAAGAAGAAGGTTGAAACACATTTGTCTCTCCTTGTGCACATAATTTTGAGATTCATAATTTCAATGTGGTTGTTTCATTACGAAGATTTGATTTGCTTGAATTATTTATAGTCTCCACAAAATCTGACTCATCATCTTCACCTTCTTCCAAGATGATTTATCTTTTAATTAAAAATCCCAAAAAGACTTGAAATCAAAACAAAATCCACTAATCCAAAAAAATAAATGAATTGAAAAAGAAGAATATTTTGGTTGTTCGAGTCGTTAATAAAAAAAATTCAGGATAAAGTGTTTGTTTTTTTTTGTTAAGAAATTGGATATAAAAACAAGAAAAGAAGAACTATCATATAAAGAATTTGAAAATCTAATAGAAGAGTAAGGAAGAAGAAGAGATGATATAAAAGATTAGTTCTTTCAAAATTTAAACTTTAAAAAATGGCAGTTTATGAAAGAGAGAGGAAGAGGAAAAGGGAAGAGAGTAATGAAGAAAAAACCAAAGACCAGTGTATGTGTTACTCTTTTATCTATTTTGTTAATCGTGTGCCACATGCAGTGCTATGATTAGGTATGTATTTTGTGTAATAATCTACCGTTTTCAGCTCTATAGTGTAAATGTCAAGTTATTATTTAATGAAAAGAATTAGCTCACTTAGCATTTTTGTAAACATTCAACCTTTTTTGAAGTTTTGTGTAATTTTTCCTATATTTTATTTGATTTTTACCTAATATAAAAATTATTACTATTAAAAGAGTATCAATATTGAAGAACCTCAGCATTTTTAAATAATCTATTATTAACATTAAAATAAATTTTTATTTTATTAGTCTATCTATTATAATTTTTTCACATTGTTTTTTTTAATAAATTTATTATTTATACTTATATAATTGAGAGAACCAATGGATGCTTAGAGTTTCCATTTTTTTTAAATACTTAATCTTATTTTATTATTTTTAATGATTTTTAACGTAATATTTATCTTTAAAGCTAATATTTCTATAAAGTTTATCCTCTTCGGTTTAAGATGACTACGTTTTGCAGTATTTGTTTTTCAATAAACTACTGAATATCATTGTATAACAATTATATTGTTTTATTATAAACTGTGCATCGACATCAATTGTGTAACCCAATAGCAACTAGAAGGGGGGGTTGAATAGTTGCCACTAAAAACTTTTGCGGATTAAAGATTTGATTAAAACTAAACTAATGGAGGTTTGAGAAGGAAGAACACACAAGATTTATAGTGGTTCGGTGATTAACACACTCACCTACATCCACTTCCCTCAAACTAGAGGTTTCCACTAAACTTGGAGTTTTTACAAGTTCACTCCCAACTTAGGTTTTCAAAGGCTCAACCCAAACCAACAACTAACAACAACAACCTATAGTTTTTCTAGGCAAAACTACAAACCAAACAACAACAAGAGTTTCTAGGGTTCACTCTTAAACCAACAAATTACAAAGGTTTTTCACACAAGATTTGAAGATTGCTTGAGAGGTTTGAATGCTTTAGTTGTCAACCCTTTTCCATACACAATAGTATGATATAGGCCTCCAAACAATTCTTCCCGTTACTCCTTTTGTGTGAAGCAAAAGAGTAACAAATCAACTTTTCCAAGAATGCCTTGCCAGACAAGGTTCGCGCCCGCCAACTTCACTTCGCGCCCGCGAACGGCTCCTTGGACAAAGTTCTCAACGGTCCTCTGCTGAAGTGTCAGCACCTCGTTGGGTGTAATAAATGACCGTTGCAACTCAACTTTTTGAGATTTAAACTTCGCGCCCGCGAGGTACACTTCGCGCCCGCGAACTAAACTTCGCTCTCAACACTTGTTGAATCTGGCACTCGCGAGCTTCAGCCCCTATTCATGTCTGATTAAGTTCGCTCCCGCGAACTAATGTTGGCGCCCGCCAACTTCCTCTGGACAGCTTGGTGATTGAAAAATTCGATTGTCGCTAGAGATGTCCGATTTGCTTTTCGAGTGTTCCGGGGGGGTTCCTACACACTTAATTAGAGTGTTAGAACCTTTGGTGTTAATTGTCATGGTCAAAATAGAAGAGATTGAATCAATTAAGGTCCAACATTCTCCCCCTTTTTGACTTTGACAATTAACACAAAAAAAATAACTTGAAGACTAAACTTAGACTAAACTTTGTCTCCCCCTCAATTGATGCATATAATACAAAAAGAGAAAAGTTAAGTCAAGTTGAGATATCTCCCCCTTTGGCAAAATCAAAAAGCAAAAATAGAGATGACGGAAGCATAAATTGCACGAGTTTGAATACGACATGAAAATCACAATGACATTAAGATAAACATAAGAAAACACATGTGTGTTCCAACCACACTTAGAAAAACAAGCAACACAAAAAGACTATGAAAAGAAAACATGACATGCAAGTGAAAGTATGCAATGGGTAGGTTCAATCTTCATCATCATCGGGGTCTTCATTGTGAGGAGGTGAAGTGGAGGGAGAAAATGACCAATGAGAGTCAAATTTGTTCTTGAGATATGTCATCCCTTCCTTGATTGTATTGACCTCCCCCTCAAGCACTGTCATCCTTGACATCATATGAACATTTTGTCCATAAATAGTTTCAAACATTTGAGCTTGAGACATGGTTGCAAAAGGAGGTTGAGGGTTACTTGATGAGGCATGGGGATCCATATGTGGCCATGATTCACGCTCTTCTTGCCTCATTGCCCTTGCGGCTTCCTCAACATCTTCCTCAATATTAGTAGAGGAGATCCTTCTTTTCCTTGCTAGCCTTTCAATTTCACCACCAATGGCATTCTCACCAAACAAATATTGAATGGAGTTGTCACGAATCAAGATGGCTTTAGAAGAATGCTCAAAATGCTCTTGGTCCAAGGGAGCACATTTCCAATGAAAAGGTTGAGGATTAGCATTCTTGACTTGAGAAGTGAGGGCTTTGGCCTTTTTGACTAGGCACGTCACAAAGGAGGCAACCCTTAGGTGACCCCCTCTCTTATCAAGATCAAAAAGGTAATTCATAAAGTAGAAGCCACAAGAAAATTTAATACCTTTTGTTGCAAGATAGAGGAAAAACACATCTTTCTTGGAAATTTTCTCATTGCCCTCACTTCTTGCATGAATGGAGTGAGTGATGATGCGATGAAGGATGAATAATGGTAGGGTCTTCAATGTCTTGGCGGTTGCGGAATTGGAACGATACGGTGTGATGGTGCTAATTTCGCCCCAAAATTCCTCAAAGTTGAACCGAACATGAGAAGGACATGTAGGATGCCCCCATTCAAAGCCAAACGCATCATCAACTTCTTCTCTTGATAGCCGGTAAAGCCTTCCTTGAACTCGAAAGGAGACCCCAAAATAACCAACTTCTCCATCTTCCTTGCGAATGATGTAGAGTGAAGAGAGTACTTCGCGAGTCAAATTTTCATACCTATCATGGTGATGAGAGTAGACAAATTTCCTCCACCCGAGATTGTCAATTAGTTCCAAAACATCTCTTTTCACATTGCTTGCTTCTAAACCCGTAAAATCTATGTAGCGACTAGGCAAAACGGGCCTCTCATGGAACTTACTAATCCTTAAGTTCAAGGTCTCTTGATCATGTGTTGGAATTTCCACTTGTGGTGGAATTGCTTCTCTTCGGCTAGTAGAAGGGCCTTGAGATTTCTTGCCTTGTGTCTTTCTTCTCAATGAGCGAAGGGGGGAATCCATGATGCAAGTGAAAAATGATGATGAACAAGAGTATTTGATGAGAAAAATGAGTGATTTTGGTAGCAAAAGGTGTTAGAATTGTTGTAGAAAGTTGTAAACAAGGGAACTACTAAAGAGGAGTATTTATAGGCATGAAAAACGACTCCAACGGCTAGTTAACGGCTAGTTTGACCCATTAAATGCATTGAAAACCGTTACCAAACGGCTAATTTTTTGAAAATTCGAAGGAGTTCGCGCCCGCGAACTAGGGTTCGCGACCGCGAACTCGCACTGCTGAAAATTTCCTTTTTTTTTTGAGATCAAACTTCGCGGGGGCGAACAAGAGTTAGCGCCCGCGATGTTTGTCTGGACACAAAAAAAATTGACAAAATTGAAATTTTCAATTAAAAGGAATTAAGCCTTGATTTTTAATAGTTGGAACACATTTGATGTGAAATGAGGGACTATTCAGTTTAATTCATGAGTAGAATCAATTAGCTAAGGTCCAATCATTTAATCATGTTATCACAATAAGAGAACAATACATAGCATGAAAAATAACGACCATAGAACCAAAGAAAACATAAATTCGGATGCTTAAAATACATAGCAAGCAAATCACAATAAGGTAGACCCATCAATCATACCAATTTCTCTTAAGATAAAAGACATCCTTTCCTCATTTAAGGGTTTTGTGAAAATATCCGCCAATTGATTGTTTGTATCAATGAATTCTAATACAACATCTCCCAATTGGACATGATCACGCATAAAATGGTGTCTAATATCTATGTGCTTGGATCTAGAGTGTTGGATCGGGTTCTTGGACAAATTGATCGCACTAGTATTGTCACATTTCAAAGGAATATGATCAACCACAATTCCATAGTCCTTGAGATGTTGTCGAATCCAAAGAACTTGGGTACAACAACTTCCCGCGGCTACATATTCGGCTTCGGCCGTGGACAAGGCAACCGACACTTGTTTCTTACTATGCCAAGAAACAAGGCAATTGCCTAGGAATTGACAAGTTCCCGATGTACTTTTTCTATCTATGACACTACCGGCATAGTCCGCATCCGAATAAGAAACAAGGTCAAAGGAGTTATTCCTAGGATACCAAAGACCTAAGTGTTGTGTGCCCATGAGATATTTGAAAATTCTTTTGACATGAAAATAATGAGACTCTTTCGGACAAGATTGAAAACGAGCACAAAGGCAAACACTAAACATTATATCCGGTCTACTAGCGGTAAGATAGAGTAAGGAACCAATCATACCTCGATATTTCTTTTCATCAAAGTTCTTACCACTTTCATCCTTGTCAATTTTTGCATTGGTGGGCATAGGGGTTTTGCTTGTCTTACATCCATCCATGCCAAATCTCTTGAGTAATTCTTTAGTGTATTTGGCTTGATTGATGAATATTCCCTCATTACTTTGCTTGATTTGAAGCCCCAAGAAGAACTTAAGTTCTCCCATTAAGCTCATTTCAAATTCATTTGTCATGCACTTTGAAAAATCCTCACAAAGCAACTCATTAGTAGCACCAAAGATTATGTCATCAACATAAATTTGCACAACAAAAATGTCTTTAAAACTTCTTTTGATGAAAAGAGTGGTATCCACTTTACCCTTAGTAAAACCGTTTATGATGAGGAATGTGCTAAGCCTATCATACCAAGCTCTAGGTGCTTGTTTCAATCCGTAGAGAGCCTTGTTAAGTTTAAAAACATGGTTAGGAAATTCAAAGTTTTCAAAACCCGGAGGTTGAGAGACAAAAACTTCTTCTTGAATAAAACCATTTAGGAAGGCACTCTTTACATCCATTTGATAAAGTTTAAAATTCATATGACATGCAAATGCAAGCAAAATTCTAATAGCCTCTAATCTAGCCACGGGGGCAAAGGTCTCATCATAATCGATACCTTCCTCTTGGCTATATCCTTTGGCAACAAGTCTAGCTTTGTTTCTAGTAATGACTCCATCCTCATCAAGTTTATTTCTAAAGACCCATTTTGTGCCAATAATAGAACCAAAGCTAGGCCTAGGGATTAATTCCCAAACATTACTCCTCTCAAATTGGTTGAGTTCATCTTGCATTGCAATCACCCAACACTCATCATTGATAGCCTCTTCAATGGTCCTTGGCTCAATTTGAGAGAGAAATGCAAGGTTGTTAGAGGCTTGAGATCTAGTGAATATACCTCTTTGGAATCCATCAAGTACTTGCTCTCTTGGGTGGTTCTTCGTTGTTCTTGTCGCTTTAGGGAGTTCCGGGTGCGGATCTTCCTCTTGTGGAAAGTCTTCCTCAAGTGTTGTTTGCATTGGTGCACTTTCTTGAGGTTTCTCTTCATCATCCATCTTGTTGAATGTGGGATCAACCTCTCCAATGTCCAGTGATCCAAAATGATCTACAAAATCCATACCTTTCCCATCAAGTGTATTGTTTTCATCAAAAACAACATGCATAGATTCTTCAACAAGCAAAGTGGACTTATTGAATACTCTATAGGCTTTTCTACATGTAGAATAACCTAAAAATATGCCTTCATTGGATTTTGAAGCAAATTTATCTAGGTTATCCTTTGTATTTAATATGAAGCATTTACACCCAAAAACTCTTAGATATGAAATGTTGGGTTTTCTTCCCATCCATAACTCATAAGGTGTTTTATTCAAAATGGATCTTTTCAAAACACGATTTTGCACATAACAAGAAGTATTGACGGCTTCCGCCCAAAAATAGCTTGGTAATTTAAATTCATTTAGCATAGTCCTCGCCATTTCTATAAGGGACCTATTCTTCCTTTCCACTACCCCATTTTGTTGGGGAGTTCTAGGACACGAGAACTCATGAGAAATACCAAGGTCTTCACAATAGCTTTCAAAAAGATGATTTTTAAATTCACCACCATTGTCACTTCTTATACTCATAATATAATATCCCATTTTATTTTGAACAAGTTTTGAAAAACTTTTAAAAGCATCAAAAGTGTCATCCTTATGAGCCATGAAAATAACCCAAGTATATCTAGAGTAATCATCAACAAGGACATAGGTATAGTGCTTACTACCCAAACTAGCAACTCTAGATGGTCCAAATAAATCCATATGAATCAATTGAAGAGGTTTGGATGTACTTACCACCTTTTTGGATTTGAAGGATGACTTGTGTTGTTTCCCCATTTGACATGAAGCACAAACTTTGTCCTTCTCAAATTTAATATCCGGAAGTCCAATCACAAGTTCTCCTTTTCTCAAATTGTCTATCAACTCCATGTTAGCATGGGCAAGCCTTCTATGCCAAAGCCAAGGCTCGTTCTTTGTGGACATAAGACACTTGAGATTCTTGTTAGAAGTTGAGTCTAAGTCAATTATGTAAATATTTTCACTCCTTTCTCCTCTAAGGATGGTCTTGTTATCACTAACTTGAGTAATGTAACAAGCCTTAGAGTCAAAAGTGACTCTTAAGCCACTATCGCATAATTGACTTACACTCAACAAGTTATGCTTCAAACCATCAACTAATAGAACATTTCTAATACAAGAAGATGAGTTTGAAGTCTTACCAATCTTACCAATACCAACCACTTTTCCTTTTGCATTGTCACCAAAGGTTACATAGCCATCATCTTTTGATTGAAGGGTTGTGAATAGCTTTGAAGTTCCGGTCATGTGCCTTGAGCACCCACTATCCACAATCCAAGGTCGATTTTCCTTGATGGCTACTCCTTTGCCCTAAAACACACAAGGAAATTAAGAACTTTTAGGTACCCAAATGTACTTGGGTCCTTGAGGGTTAGTCTTGGAATCATCCAAGTGAATCAAGTTCAAGTGGATTTTCCTCACATAGCACCTTCCATTTGTATGCCCAACCTTCATGCAATAGAAACATCTAATGGTTGACTTAGCCTTTTTGGGCTTAGGTCTCCATGTTTTAGAATGAGTTGAAGGAGCATCCTTACCACAAGAGCAACATGTGTGAGGTTGTCTTGGGTTGGTGTGAGCATTCTTACCCTTGGGTGGTTGTCCCTTGGGGTTGGGACCTCTAGGCTTAGCATTCTTGGGAATGCTTGGTCTAGTGTCCTTAGCCTTAGCATTTGTTGGAATGCTTGACTTGGTAACTTTAGGCTCATCATCCTTAGATGTGTTGGCCTTAGCTTGTGGAGGATCAACATCCATCTTAGTCATAGAAGGACTAGAGGGTGTTGTCTCCTTTGTGAACTCCACATCTATGGAAGAAGATTGTATCGTTCTAGCTCTCTTGAAGGTAGTTCTAGAGGATGGAGATGATGAGCAACTAGCCACAAAACCCAATCCTTCCTTAGAAGAAGAAGGTCTTTGAAAAGTCAACATCTCATCTAAAGATTGTTTTCCCTTTTGAAACTTAGTCAAAGAAGTTTTGTACTCAATCACTTCCTTCTTTAATTTCCCATTCTCTTCTTTCAAAGAGTTGAGAGAAGTGAGATTGGAAGTATTGAGTAGAGAAATTGAATTTTTTAAGGATTCATTTTGTAAATTCAAATTAACAATTTGTTTTTGAAAATCATTAATTTTAGCCTCAAGTAAGGAAAAATCTTCTTTGTTTTTCACAATTTTTCTCTTATAGCTATTGACTTTCTTAGCCATAGTTTTCATCATTTCCACCTTCTCATCCCCACTATCACTTTCATGATCATGGGTAGAGAGATCATCAATAGAAGAAGAGGAAATAGAGGAGTCATTGTGTACCTTAGTGGAAGAGGCTTCCTCTATATTGGCCATGAAACAAATGTTGGCTTTTTCACTTTCATAGTCCTCATCCTCTTCACTAGAGTCATCCCATGTCACTTTGTAAGCCCTTTTCTTGACATCTTTATCTTTCCTATGTGATCTTTGTGGATTCTTCTCATTGTTGTTGCACTCATTTTTCATATGGCCTTTCTTACCACACTCATAGCATTTCACATCTTCCTTCTTGAAGGGTCTTTTGTGAAATTCTCTCTTGCTTTTGTCTTGCTTCCTCTTGATGTAGTTGTTGTATCTCTTGGTGAACAAAGCCATTTCTTTGTCACTCCCATCATCCGAGTCCAATTCAAGAAACTCATCATCACTAGAGTAGCTTGACTCTTTAGCTTCCTTTGCCTTAGTTTCTTTGACCTTGGTCTCCTTAGCCTTCAAAGCTAGCACCTTTTTCTTTTCTTCTTTAGGCTCTTCCCTTTCAATTTACATTTCAAAGGTAAGAAGCTTACCAATTAGCTCATCGGTGTTGAGCTTTGTGAGATCATTTGCTACCTCAATGGAGGTGACTTTTGACTCATAGAGACTCCTTGGCAAAGACCTCAAGATTTTGCTATTGACATCCGCCTTGGAGTAGTGCTTCCCATACTTCCTTAATGCCTCAACAATCTTGAGAAGTCGGTTGGTCATCTCGGTCACCTTCTCTCCGGCCTTGTGGAAGAACATCTCATATTCTTGAGTTAGGAGTTGAATCTTCTTGAACTTCACTTCACTAGTTCCTTCATGATGATTCTCAAGAGTAA
This sequence comes from Mercurialis annua, assembly GCF_937616625.2. Taxonomy (NCBI): domain Eukaryota; kingdom Viridiplantae; phylum Streptophyta; class Magnoliopsida; order Malpighiales; family Euphorbiaceae; genus Mercurialis; species Mercurialis annua. Next base: position 45,231,943 of record NC_065570.1, on the reverse strand, counting down.
CCCATATCTCCTTTGCGGTTTGACAATGAAGAATTTTTCCTCCTTCTTCTCTAGAGAGTGCATGATAGAGAGTGGACATGCACTTATTGTTTTTCAAGTAGGCAATTTCCTCAAGGGGAGTCCAAGCATCTCTTGGCTTATTCACCTCAACACCATCAACAAGATTTGTAGGACAAACCCATGGCTTCCTTATGCATTGCCATAGATTCACATTTTCACTATCAAGATACTTCTCCATCTTTTGCTTCCAATACGCATAATCGGTACCATCAAAGTATGGTCTTATGGAATTGTTGAGAAACCCTTCCATTGCTTTTGGATCTTCAAACTCTTGCAATTAAGCACAACTAGAGCACCAAGCTCTGATACCACTTGTAACCCAATAGCAACTAGAAGGGGGGGTTGAATAGTTGCCAATAAAAACTTTTGCGGATTAAGGATTTGATTAAAACTAAACTAATGGAGGTTTGAGAAGGAAGAACACACAAGATTTATAGTGGTTCGGTGATTAACACACTCACCTACATCCACTTCCCTCAAACTAGAGGTTTCCACTAAACTTGGAGTTTTTACAAGTTCACTCCCAACTTAGGTTTTCAAAGGCTCAACCCAAACCAACAACTAACAACAACAACCTATAGTTTTTCTAGGCAAAACTACAAACCAAACAACAACAAGAGTTTCTAGGGTTCACTCTTAAACCAACAAATTACAAAGGTTTTTCACACAAGATTTGAAGATTGCTTGAGAGGTTTGAATGCTTTAGTTGTCAACCCTTTTCCATACACAATAGTATGATATAGGCCTCCAAACAATTCTTCCCGTTACTCCTTTTGTGTGAAGCAAAAGAGTAACAAATCAACTTTTCCAAGAATGCCTTGCCAGACAAGGTTCGCGCCCGCCAACTTCACTTCGCGCCCGCGAACGGCTCCTTGGACAAAGTTCTCAACGGTCCTCTGCTGAAGTGTCAGCACCTCGTTGGGTGTAATAAATGGCCGTTGCAACTCAACTTTTTGAGATTTAAACTTCGCGCCCGCGAGGTACACTTCGCGCCCGCGAACTAAACTTCGCTCTCAACACTTGTTGAATCTGGCACTCGCGAGCTTCAGCCCCTATTCATGTCTGATTAAGTTTTCTCCCGCGAACTAATGTTGGCGCCCGCCAACTTCCTCTGGACAGCTTGGTGATCGAAAAATTCGATTGTCGCTAGAGATGTCCGATTTGCTTTTCGAGTGTTCCGGGGGGTTCCTACACACTTAATTAGAGTGTTAGAACCTTTGGTGTTAATTGTCATGGTCAAAATAGAAGAGATTGAATCAATTAAGGTCCAACAAATTGTTCATAAAACCACGACGAGAACTTCTACTTATTGTAAGCTAATATAATTATACAACTTGAGCTTGTGCACTATATCTGTGTGATTTTTTTTAATTAAAAATCAACTGCCATATGAATTGTTTGTATGCTCTGATAACCATTATAGGAAAGAATCCCACTAATTCAGCCATACACTAAGGAATAGAAATCACAGTCAACTACCTTATGTATTCAGTATAGCAACGGCTAGATATTTCCTCTTTCACATTTTGTAATATCTGTATATATACATGTTAAACAATGGAATATAATTATCTCTTTACAGCCATAAATTCTTCATGGTATCAAAGCCATCAAGCAACATAAGAAAAGCTTGTGATCCTTCTTAAAACCTATCTGTTCTAAATTTCTTCTTCTTTTCTTTTTCAAATCTCCAAACAATCTCAGCAACCTAATTATGGACACCTCAAACACTCTAATCTCCAACCCCAACTCTGCCTCTCTCAACCCCAATTCTCTACATGTTACTCTGTCAGGAACATCATCACTCAATCAAACTTCTTCTTTGATAGCAATCAATTCAACACAAGTTCCCATTAAACTCTCTAAGAGTGGCAATTATGTAGCCTGGAAATCTCAGTTTGAAAATTTGCTGTTTGGTTATGGACTCATGGGATTCTTGGATGGTACATGTCCATGTCCCCCACAAAATATCAATGATGAAACAGCCAATCAACTGGTGCAAAATCCGAATTATGTCATCTGGCTTCGTCAAGATCGTCTGTTGCTTCATGCAATTCAGGTCTCATGCGCACCTGGTACACAATCTATTGTCTCTCGTTGTGCTACATCTGCACAAGCATGGGAAAAACTCAAAAGTACTTATGCTAATAAATCAAATACCCGAAAATTAACACCCCTTGACTCTCTCACTAATGTCAATTTAGATGGAAAATCCATTGCTGATTATATGCAGGAAATCAAATGCATACTTGATGATCTCGACATGATTGGACACCCAGTCGATGATGGTGCCGTAATCATACATATTCTAAACGGTCTCAGCTCCTCCTACAACCCTCTTGCTTCTGCTGTCAGAGCTCGCGACACGCCAATCAGCTTTGAAGAACTCTATGATAAACTACTCGACCATGAATTATCGCTTCGTCGAGATGAAGCGAAAAAGGGAGGCTCACCAATTACAGCTCAGTATAATCAGAAATATACAAATCGAAGAGGACGTGGACAATCAATTCACCACTCAACTAACACCGGATATCAAACCAGTTTCAACCGTGGAGGTCATCGAGGATCCTCATCAAATCATTATGGGCAACATCGCTCTAATAATCCGCATCACTACCATCAAAATCAATGGCGACCCTCTATCCACCATGGAAGTTCTCTTCTCGTATGTCAACTCTGTGACAAGTCAGGTCACTCAGCTCGATCCTGTCGTTCACGTCCACAATCCAGCATGCATAATTGGCCACAAGCCAACCACATGACAACTGAACCACCTGCTCACCAAAATAATTGGATACTTGACAGTGGAGCTTCTCACCATATGACATCAGATCTGCAAAACCTATCCATTCACTCTGAATATGGTGGTAATGAAGACATCATGGTCGGAGATGGTAAAACAATTCCAATATCTCACATTGGCTCTACCTTACTACCTACTACAAATAATAAATTTCACCTTAATAATGTCTTGTGTGCCCCTAAAATTTCTCAAAATCTTATTTCTGTATCTAAGTTTTGCTCTCACAATAACACTTCAGTTGAATTTTTTCCTGATTTTTTTCTTGTGAAGGACTTAAGCACGGGGGCATCCTTGGTCCGCGGCCGGAATGAAGGGAATCTCTATGTTTGGCCGAAATCGATTCTAACCAGCAGTACCACTCCAAAAACATATACGAGCAGCACCTCTCCATCATCATCTACTTCACCGCTGGTCTGGCATCGACGACTTGGCCATCCGTCTCACCCAGTAATGAACAAAATCCTCTCTTCTCCTAATATGCCTGTCTTTAAAACTGATTTTTCTCATTGTGATGCTTGCTTGTGTAATAAGAGTCACAAACTACCATTTGGTGTCTCAACTCTTACCTGCAATAAACCTCTAGAAATTATATTTACTGATGTTTGGGGACCCGCACATTTACCATCTTTTAATCATTTCCGTTATTATGTCGTGTTTGTAGATTATTATACAAAATATACATGGTTGTACCCACTCAAAAATAAATCTGATGTGCCACAAACATTTAATCGGTTTAAAATATTGGTTGAAAACTACTTTAACACAAAAATTAAAACTGTTTATTCAGATTGTAGTGGTGAAGCTCAGTCTTTAGGTCATATCCTCACTTTACATGGCATCCAACACCTTAAATCTCCACCTCACACTCCCGAACATGTTGGTATTGCTGAACGCAAACATCGCCATATAGTTGAAACAGCCCTCTCCCTCCTCCATCACGCATCTGTGCCTTTAAAATTCTGGTCCTTTGCTTTTCAAACTGCCGTCTATCTCATTAATCGCCTACCCACAAAAACTTTAAATCACCAGACTCCTTATACCTGCCTCTTCAACCAGTCTCCTAATTATCACAGACTACGCACTTTTGGATGCTTGTGTTACCCATGGTTGCGCCCTTATACCACTCATAAATTACAACCTCGATCTAAACCTTGTGTCTTTGTTGGGTACTCCACCGAACATCATGCCTATCTTTGCCTTGATCCACAAACATGTCGCACTTATATATCCAGACATGTCGTGTTTGTCGAACATGTCTTCCCATTTGCATCTCAAAACACGAAATCAAAATCCACCCTTCCGACAAACATTCAAAATTGGCTCAAATCTCATACCACTTCTCCACCCTCTTCCTCTATAGATCACAATCCAGGCTCAATAGACTTGCATCCTACTACTGAAATTACAGTTCCCATTCCATTAACAAATTACTTACCCATCCTACCTAATATTTCTAGCCAACCCACCACCTCACAGACCACATTACTAAAACCATCACTAGTAACTCCCCAAGACACAACAAATGCACACCCAATGACTAATAATAGAGACTCTCCTGCTCCCGTGCTCGAATCCAACAATTTGGTTGGTGAACAACCCTCACAAGTAAGTGATTCCAACTCATCTTCTTCTCCACTCAGCATTATTCAAACACGATCAAAAAATAACATCTTTAAACCCAAAGCCATCTTTGATCTTCACATTAAGACACAACCCCATGTTCAATCTGAACCACACACACTCACTCAAGCACGCAAGCATCCTTAATGGCGTCAAGCCATGAGTAATGAGTATGACGCACTTGTCCAAAACTCCACCTGGTCCCTGGTTCCGTTTCATCCGTCTCAAAACATTGTGGGCTGCAAATGGATTTTTCGACTAAAACATAATCCTGATGGTTCTGTGGCTCGCTACAAGGCTCGTCTAGTCGCTAAAGGATTTCATCAAAGACCTGGCATTGATTTTGCTGAGACATTCAGTCCCGTAGTAAAACCAGTCACTGTTCGATTAATTTTGACAATTGCTATCACTAACGGTTGGCCTCTACGTCAGCTAGATGTCAATAATGCTTTTTTGCAGGGAACTCTTACAGATGATGTTTATATGGCACAACCTCCTGGCTTTGTCAATTCCCAATTTCCATCTCATGTATGCAAACTTCGGAAAGCAATTTATGGTCTTCGACAAGCACCACGAGCTTGGTACACTGAGTTACGTAATTTTTTACTTCAGACCAGATTCAACAATTCCATCTGTGATTCGTCCTTATTTATTCGACGGCAGTCGGGCCATACTATCTATCTACTTGTCTATGTTGATGACATTATAGTCACTGGGTCCTCCTCAAGTGAAGTACATAAGTTTATCACAAGTCTTGCTCACAGATTTTCCATCAAAGATCTTGGCCAGCTCTCTTATTTTCTTGGGGTTGAAGCATGTTCCTTTGCCAATGGTCTTCATCTTTCTCAGCAAAAATATATCAGTGATCTTCTTCACAAGACCAACATGTATGATGCCAAACCTGTTTCTACGCCACTTTCCACTTCCGAAACATTAAAACTCAATGACGGCAGTGCTCCAACTGATGCTACCCAATATCGTCAAGTTCTTGGCTCCCTTCAATATCTATCCTTGACTCGTCCAGATGTTTCTTTTGCCATTAACAAGCTGTCCCAGTTTATGCACAGACCCACGGTCACTCATTGGAATGCTACTAAGCGTGTTCTCCGATATCTTAAAGGCACTCTTAATTATGGCCTTTTAATTAAAAGACAGTCCCAAATTCCACTCCATGCCTTTGCCGATGCAGACTGGGCAAGTGACCCCGATGACAGACGCTCTACCACAGCATACATTGTCTTCCTTGGTTCTACTCCTATAAGTTGGAGCTCTAAGAAACAGAATACAGTCGCTCGCTCCTCCACTGAAGCCGAATATAGAGCCATTGCTTCATCTGCTGCTGAACTTACTTGGATTCGTCAACTTCTTTCTGAGCTTCATGTTCAGACGTCCACCGCTCCAGTTATCTTCTGTGACAATGTTGGTGCTACATATGTTTGTGCCAATCCCATCTTTCATAGTCGGATGAAGCATGTAGCTATTGATTTTTTCTTTGTCCGAGATCAAGTAGCGAGAAATCAGCTTCGAGTTTCTCATATTCATACTAAAGACCAGCTAGCAGACTCACTGACCAAAGCTCTTTCTCGTCAGCAGTTTCACAATCTTCGATTCAAGATAGGCATTCGAGAACGATGCTCTATCTTGCGGGGGAATGATAACCATTATAGGAAAGAATCCCACTAATTCAGCCATACACCAAGGAATAGAAATCACAGTCAACTACCTTATGTATTCAGTATAGCAACGGCTAGATATTTCCTCTTTCACATTTTGTAATATCTGTATATATACATGTTAAACAATGGAATATAATTATCTCTTTACAGCCATAAATTCTTCATGCTCAACATTTGTCATATGAATTGTTGTTATGCTCTACCGTGCAATTCTATTTTCAGTTGCTTCCCTAGAGGCAGCTTCACTCTTTGGGAATTGGATCCATTTCATTGGTTAAAATGTATGAGGTACTATTATTTTATCACACGTTTTATTTACCGATACTCAAAATATGACTAAACTAATGAAATAGAACCTTTCTTTAAGTGAATTGATTTGTTCTTGCCAGAAGCATAAGTGAAGTTCACAAACCGATAATTAAATGACGCCATTTAGATGAACACAAGCTCATATCTACAAATAAGAAAGATCATTAAATTATATTTTTGATACCATCGACATGCAGATGCACAAAAATTACCCTTGACTATTTTGCCAGATTAAGTACCTTTTAGAATGGTTTCATCAGTATTAGTATCATAATAAAGACTTAAAAATTCATCGATAATGGAGATGAATGAATGACGAGTAACATCCAATAAACTTAATTAGTTGGGAAAAAATTAACTTTTAAAATTAATGAATTTGATTTTTTTGTTCTAAATTTAAAATAAATTAATTTTTTTACCAATAGAATCAAACTAAACAACAGTTTTTTATAATTTCAAATTTAATTAAATCAAATTAAAGAGTTTCATTTTGTTAATCAATTTTGACATTGTAACCTCCATGTAAAATCAAATAAAAATATTATACGATATTTGATATTTGTAACACTTATGATGCAATTGAATAACCTATTTGTATATAAGGAAGTTAACTGCTTGGAATTTTCAAGAATTCTCAACTTACATAAAATATTAATTTATTTAGATTGTTGTTACTAGATAATCATTGATATATATAATATATGAATTTGATAATTTATATAAGGCAGATTTAAAGAGTATTTTCATGAGTTTTCAATTTAGAAAAATATTTATTTAATTTAATAAAGTTATTATTAATAGATAATTATTATTAGCTTACAATAATAAAGTTTATTTTGCTCGTCTAAAAGATCAATTTATTTAAGTATTTTTTAAATAATAAATAATTAATAAGTGTTTAATTTTAGTAGGATTACAATTTAAATAAAAGTTAGTTGAATAAGGAAGAGTTTCATAAAATATGTAATTGTTCAAAGTTCAAACTATAAAATTATATAGTTTTACAATCTTTTTTTAATTCTATTCTAATCCTTATTTTCTCCACATAAATGCAGATCATGTATAAAAATCACTATAATATTATGCACACACAATAATTATTATTAGAATGGTATAATTACTTAAAGCATATTAATTAGACACATAATATAATATAGGTATACTACACAATTATTGTGTCTGAATGTGATAGCTTTTCAATATACTAGGTTCATCACAATTAACATATAGCATAAAGCAACATAACAGATAATGTCGTGAAAATGGGTCAAAGGTTTTGGTTAATTTGAATCAATTGATAAAATATTTTGATTCGATTAAGTGGTTAAACTTTTTTTAAAAAAATTGATCAAATTATGGATATCAATTTTAAATATATTTATTTTTATTTATTAACTTTTTAATGATCACCCAATAGTTTTTATCTTTAGGGACTAAAATTTCTACTATGAGTCATTTATTTTGTCTTGAATGTGTCTAATGAATATGAATTTTTAGATTGCAAAACTTATCATTGTTTAATTTCTTTTACATTAATTGTTTTTTATAATTAAATTTAAGTATATACTATTTATTTATAAAACATATCATAATAGTAAAGTAAATTTATTTATGTATCTATATCTATATACTTATGTAATTAAAAGAATCAAACGAGCATTTTCATGAGTTATCAATTTAAATAAAACACTTATTTAATTTTTTAAAGTTGTGATTTATAGATAATTCTAATTAGTTTCCAATTTGAATAATACTAAATAAGTATTTTTTTTAAATTTAAATTTAGATAAAATGTTTATTTTCTTTTAAAAAAATTATGATTACTAAGTAATTGTCATTAGTTTTTTAAAAGTGAATAAAATATTTATGTATTATTTTATAAGTTATAAAATACTGAATTTAAGTCATTTTATATGAATAAATTTTTAAAATATTAATACTAATTTGTTCCGTGCAAATGCACGGGCTTACGACTAGTGTTACTAATAATAATAAAGAAAATTCGGCAATATCCTTCGATCAAAAATTAATTTTAAGTCTGTAACTTTTAGCAGTAATTAGTAATTAAAACTGACTGTATATTCTATCCCAAAAGAAAAAACTTTAATCATGGACTACATATTTTAAAAATTAGATATCAGATTCTATATAATCTAAAAAAAATATTTTTGAATTAGAAAAAATTATTGTTTTATGACAAGGGTTTTATCATTTATTGAAAATTTCAAAAACAATTACTAAACTACAGTTAAAGAAAGATAAAAAAAATGATTGATTTATTTTTATAAGAAAAAAATGATTGATTGAATACATCATTGATAATGAAAACGTTTTTTGATTAATATATTTTATAGCTTAATTTTTCCAATAAATACTTAAATTTATATTTAACATTTAATTTACTTTTATTAAATATGAATTAATTAAAAAAAATGCGATTAATTGCTAAATGTATCAAAATATATTTTTTTTTTTGAAATTCAACAAACAACTATATTTTATCCTGGCACTAGTACTCTCTTCATTCCATTTAATAAGTCTTATTGTCATTTTTATAATATTATAATTAAAAGATTATAATTTAATGTTTTGATATTTTTTTTATATTTGAATACAACTCACAAAATAATAATAAACAGAACTTAAATAATTAATAAAAATAAATTTATTTATATTTAAAAGTTATGTGTGAAATAAAATGAGATTTTAAATGAAATGAAGGAACATATTAGGGTAAATTACTAAAAATCCCATGTGTTTTAGTGGATTCACTAAGACACCTCTCATGTTCAAATATATTCTACTATCACACCCATCTGGTAACTTTTCCATTAGTCAATTCGGTCAAAGGGTTAGATTTAACCCTTAATTATTTATTGTCCAGTTTCATCGGAAAATTATCAATTTTATTTTTAAAAAATTAAACTAATCATTTATTTTTTATTAATCAAAATATTTTGTAAAATTTCAATAAAAACATATTTGTATATTTGTTAAAAAAAATTCTAAAAAAATTCTAAAAACATTATAGAACATGTCAATAAATAAATTATCAACTAAGTATATTGATATTGAAAATATTAATTTTTCTATAAGGATCGTTTATTAATTATATTTATATATAAAAATCGTTAAAATATGATGATTTATATAATATATTCATGTTCAATAAGATTTATTAACAATCACATTTTAATATTTATAATTTTTAAATATATCGTTATTTTAGAAAAATGAATAAATAATTAATTTTAGTTTTTTGACAAATTTTGGATAAAACTGGATAAAAAAATAAGTCTAATGGTTAAATTTAACTCCTTAATTAGGTTGACTAATGAAAAAATTATCATGTGAGCGTGATAATACAATAAATCTAAACATGAGAAATGTCATAGTGAATTTATAAAAAGTAAAGGATAAGTTAATATATTCCACTAAAACAAAAGAGGGGTTCTAATAATTTACCTAGAGTTGGCCACGGTTCATAATCCGCCGGTTCTGTTTCGGAACCGCCAAGTTGTGGTTCAAGAAAAAATAGAACCGGTCAGGACCCGTCTAAGTGACGGTTTCGGGCCGGTTCGAACCCGTCCGGTTCCGGGTTTAGGGCAGTTCGAAAAAAATTAAATTTAAAATAAAAATTAAAATTAAAATTTAATTACTAAAAACTAAAAAGTATAATTTAAAAATAAAATAACATGCAGAGATAATATTACAAAAAAATAATAAAATAAAATAAATTTCTTAAATATTATATTGACCAGAAAAATAATTAAGAATTATTTTAATTATATAATTCCAAAATAATATATATATATATATATATATATATATATATATATATATATATATATATATATATATATATATATATTATAATTTTATATAGCAATAAAACAATGTTTAAAATATAGAGATTTTAAAAATAAGAAAGCATATATAATTTGACTGAAACTTTATAACAAATAGATTATTATTGTGTTAAAAATAATACTCTAATTTTTATAACATACTAACTTCAATATATTTCTCATTTGTAGATACATTAACTTAATATTATACATAATAAATAATATAATAATATATATTTATATAAATATAAAATATAATATAAAATATAATATAATATGATATATACATATATATATACATATATATATATATATATATATATATATATATATATATATATATATATATATATATATATTAAAATTAAATAACTTTTATCGATGAGTTCGACCTTTGAATCGCGGTTCCGATCCGGAAACGCTGGTTTACGGTTCAAAAAATTTAAAACCGTCTTTCGACAGTTCCGAGGTGGTTTTAGTCCGGATCCGGATTTAACCGGTTTCAAGCCGAGTTTGACCGGACCGATATATATATATATATATATATTAAAATTAAATAACTTTTATCGATGAGTTCGACCTTTGAATCGCGGTTCCGATCCGGAAACGCTGGTTTACGGTTCAAAAAATTTGAAACCGTCTTTCGACAGTTCCGGGGTGGTTTTAGTCCGGATCCGGATTTATCCGGTTTCAAGCCGAATTTGACCGGACCGATATACAGGTTGATCCGGCCGATGGCCAGCTCTAAATTTACCCAACAAATTATTATAGGATAGAGACAAAAAAATAATATGGAAAAAGCATTAAGCATGTAGGCCATGCATCGATCATTGATCGATATGAACATAGCATTAAAGATTTTGACCTAAACAATGAAAATACAGCTAAGCAAAGCGACTTTGTTTAAAAAAAATGTAGGTATCAAATAATCTCTCTAGGGCAAATATATGATTTTAAAAAGTTAAAAAATAATAATTAAATTAACTAATATTTTTAATTAATTTTAAATATATAGTTATTTAAATTATTAATTACATATCTTAAAAATATGAATTACTTTTCGAAATTAAAAATAAACTTTAAAATTAAAAATTAAATATAATATTGTTTGTAATATTTTTAATTTTTATATTAAATAAATTAATAACTAATGTTGATCAAGATAATAAAATTAAAACAATTGAATTAATAAAGGATAAAAATAATATTTTAATGTCATTATTTAAACTAAAACAAATTAAATAATAATTTATTTGTAGTTGTGGTAAAAGGAGGGTAATAAACTTACTTGAAACTTTTCAAGTTTTACTTATTTTGTGTTGATTTTAGAGTTTTACCTTCTCTCTAGAGTTAAAGAGAGAAAAATTCATAAAGAGCCAAAGTTTGGATTTTTTTTTCCGATTTGGAACATAGGAGATGGTGATTTTTAATTTTTATCTGAAAATCATTGTCGCTTAACTTGTTTTTTGCTATTTTTGTGTTATTTTCAATAAATTTCTCAGTTTCTTGGAGAATTATGTGTTTTTGTGGGTGTTTTTGTTCAGTTTCAGTTTTGTTTTTATAGATTTTGACTCGTTCAAAACTTTTCGGCGTTGTTCAAATTTTAGCTCCTCATTCTTGAAGATTTTAGGTTATCTTATTATCATTCGAAGTACCTTAATAGTAGAACAAATGGTTTGTAAAAATTATGGGATACAATTAGTGTCATGAAATTTTTTACACTTAAATTCATTCTGTTTTTAGTCATTTGTCAAATGTGTATCTTTGAATCTCTATTATTGTTTCATTTTTTTTATTGTAAGTCGATTATAGGGTTCTGTTGTTTTTAATTTTTTATAATTTTAATCTATAATATATCTTGATGATAGGGTGTAACTTGTTAATTTTATCAATATTACTACTTTCGACAAAGAAATACTTGCTTGAAATATATTAAAAAAAACAAAATAAAGCTTTCTTAAAATTGAAATTCCATAGCTTGCCGTTGAAGGGAAGACGACTTTATCCACTGCACCATACATGGGACTCTTATAAGAGTAGGTGTGATTATTATTTTTTTAACAAGTGAAATCACCACTGTAGACCTAAACTAGAAGGTTAAGGCGTCCTCAAATACATTAAAAAGTTACGGATTCGATCACTACCTCTGTTATTAACAACTAATAAATTGAAACTTTAAGAGTCGTGTTCTATTTTTGGCAAAAATAAAATAAAAGCAGTACTGCAGTATTAAGCTTATTATTCTAAAAAAAGAAAATAAAAATAAATTAAAAAAAGAAAACCCACCAACTTGTTTTTAAATTTTAGAGATATTTCCATTTTTATGTTTGCTGTTTTGTCGGCCACTACCACATAAGTCACTTTCAGCAACACATGCAAGGCAACACTTTCAATACTGTTGCAATAGTATGTATAAGGCAACAGAAAGGTTACAGTTAAAAACTGTTGCAAAGAAATTAACAAAAATCACGAATTTGCAACATAAGGTAACAAATATAGGTAACTGCTGCATTAGCATAAGCAAATGCAACAGTTGGACTGAATCTAGCAACACTTTTAAACTGTTGTCTTTTATTACATCATATCAAATACATTTTTAACTATATTATAAGTCTTAATAAACAATAAACAACTCAAAATTACAGTAAAAGTTTAAAATCAGTAAATAACTTGATGAGACCATAAAAAAATTATAGAAGTTCATTTCATTTAAAAAAATTAGTTAATAACTTAATGTTTGGTTTCATTTCACTTAAAGCTTTTATTCTCTATATACACATACTTACAACAATAGCCTTCCTTCTACAAAATTTAGTTTTTAAATACTTGTACAGATAATCGAGACCAGCCAAGTCGAACTCAATTTTAGACATCCGATTTTCAAGTTTCGTATTTTAGAGACAGTCGAGTTCAACCTTAACGGCTCGACTAAACTCAATTACACCCCCTGAGGTCACTAAAGAAGCAACGTTACAGCAAAGTTCTCTATATTATAACCTGTCACAAGTATAGTATTAATAATTTAATGTTTGGTTTCATTTCACTTAAAGCTTTTATCTAAATTTGGTTTCATTTTAGTTAAAGTTTCATTATTGTCTAATTTTGATTTTTCATTTCAGTTAAAGTTTCATTATTGTCTGATTTTGGATTTGAAAACCCACACTCAGACATGTGAGGAGTTGAAGATTGCAAAGGAGTATAGGTAGTGCACTCCGCTTGTTTGATACAATGCCACACTCAGAATTTCGAAGTCCGGTAAGTTATAGGCTTCAATGTTAACTTCACTTAATTGCTGCTTTGTTTTCTTTGCAATTTGTGTTTGAATTGTGTTGTAAAAAAATTTGTTTAGCTCTTCAAGTTATTGTATTAATTTGTTAGATTGATTTAAAAGTACCCAAGTCCATGATTTTCTCTCAAAGATTGTGCCGAATGTAGATCATAGGGCTGCTTCCTTGTGATTTTTGAATTTAGTTGAACAATAAACATGAAAAATGGCAAACTGATTAGGAATATCTGATTCTTGAATTTGTATGTTTCAGTTTTCTTTACTGTGAGAGTATGAAATATAACCAATCATTGTTAGCTCTTACCTAGGGAAGATATGAGAACCAAAGTGAGAAGAAATTGCCACTTTGCCATGTGATGCAATAATTTTTGATGTCGAATATAATAGACGAGAGGCGTTCTTTTTTCTGTGATTATATAAGGGAGTGAAGAAGTTGCATATTTGTAGATGGAGGTTCAACAAATCACCTTATATAGCGTAGTAATTAGTTAGATTCTAAGTTTGTTACAAATTTGTGTTTTGACATGTGTATCATTGTTAAGAATAGACAGGTAACCTCAGCTCTAACATTTTAGACTTATCTATGATAGAATTTCTCAAAATGGTCTAATCATTCCTGTGAAATTGCAGCTTCTGAGGAACATGATTTTGTTGCTATCTTCTGTTTGTATCTAATTAGGGATTTTGGTTGATTTGTTTTTTTAATGATTTTATCTGGTTAAAAAGTTGCACAAAATTAGTTAGTTAAAATTTCTTTGGAGCTAATAATAAGTCAAGATTCTTTGTTGATGAGAACTTTTAGGTAGATTTGTTATGTTTTAACTAGTTTCTAATTTTCCTCAAGTTTTATCATGTCTATTGAGTACAATGACACAGCAGGTTGGGTAACTACTGAAACATTTACCCTGAACAAAAACTACTTCCTAAATCACTTACATAACATGTTCACCTTCACCTTGATGTTTTTGAGACTGATCTTGATGTTTTTCTTCCTAACATGTTCACCTTCTTTCAAAACAGATTGCTGCAAATATAAGTGTTGATGACAAAAGTTGGATGGCTCTCCCCCATTCAAGTCTAGAGTTTTCTACCGGAGTAGAATATTTTTTAGACAAAGCATTTGAAAGAGCAGCTCAAGGAGATGAGATTCTTTGTCCTTGCATAAAATGTAAGAATCGTTATTGGGCAATAAGAAGCGTGGTGAATGGCCATTTAGTTTATCATGGTTTTGTTAAAGGATATACACAATGGGTTTTTCATGGGGAAGGCTTCACACCCGAAGTGCCAAAAGTGACTGAAGATATAAGTATGGATGATGGAGATGACATTGAAAATTTGTTACAGGATACTTTTAGAAATATGTCAGATGGTCCGACAGCCGATGCAATAAAGTTTTTTATGTTAGTTAAAGAAGGGCAACAAGAGCTTTATCCCGGGTGTAAGAATTTCACAACTCTTTCTTTCACTATTCGGTTATATCTCTTCAAGTGCTTGAATGGATTAAGTAATAAAGCTTTTGGTGATCTCTTGGAGTTGTTAAAAGAGGCCTTTCCTGATGCAAAATTTCCAGATTCTTTTAATGCAGCAAGAAAAATTATAAGGAATTTGGGTCTCGACTATGAAAAAATACATGCATGTCCTAATGATTGTATGCTATTTTGGGATCAACACAAAGATGTTAGTCATTGTTTGACTTGTGGGGCATCTAGGTGGAAACTTGATAAGAATGTCCAAGGCGATAATACTGATTCTTCTTCTGCTAGCCAATATCAAGTTCCAGCTAAAGTCTTGAGATACTTTCCTTTAAAACCGAGGCTTCAGAGGTTGTACATGTGTTCTGAAACGGCCACTGCAATGAGATGGCATGCGATTGAGCGTCCTAAAGATGGAAAACTGAGGCATCCTGCTGATGGCCAAGTTTGGAAAGATTTTGATTCTCTGCATTCTACGTTTGCACAAGATCACAGGAATGTCAGATTAGGTTTAACTAGTGATGGGTTTAATCCATTTCGGACTATGAGCATTTCTCATAGCACATGGCCGGTGGTTTTAATCAATTACAACTTAGCACCATGGATTTGTATGAAACCAGAATATTTCTTTTTGTCCTTACTTATTCCAGGTCCAAGTTCCCCTGGAAAGGATATTGATGTTTATATGCAGCCCTTGATCAAGGAATTGAAAGAATTGTGGGAGGATGGAGTTGAAACATATGATGTAAGTGTGAACCAGGCCTTTTTCTTGCGTGCAGCCTTGACGTGGACCATTAGTGATTTTCCAGCATATGCAATGTTGTCAGGTTGGAGCACTAAAGGTAAATCAGCATGTCCTTCTTGTAACCATGAAACTTCTTCTCAATATCTCAAGTATAGTAGGAAGACTTGTTATATGGGTCATCGGAGATTTTTAGATGCTAACCATATATGGCGATTTGATGATAAGTCTTTTGATGGTCATGTTGAGTTAAGAGGTGCACCTTCTAGTTTGTCAGGAACCGAAGTTGTAAGAGAACTATCAGATTTTGAAAATGTATTTGGAAAAAATCAAAAGAAGAAAGCAAATGATGGCCCTTGGAGAAAGAGATCAATATTTTTTGAATTGTCGTATTGGGAACATAATACTTTGCGACACAATTTAAATGTCATGCACATTGAGAAAAATATATGTGATAGTATTTTGGGCATATTGTTGGATATTTCAGGAAAGACAAAAGATCACTTGAATTCTCGCTTTGATTTGAAAGAAATGGGAATAAGAGAAGAGCTTCAACCTATTTTCTTACATTACTGTTTAAAAAAAAAAACATTTGGGTGTATATCAATGAATTCTCTTTTAGTAATTTTCTTATAATAATCCTATTTATTTTCGCAAATTTATTTTATTTTTGTGATACAAAAATAATAAAATTGCATTACCACTTGATGTAAACATATTTTGAGTAAATAAGAGTTCATTACCGAATAAGAAAAAAATGTGAATTGGGACCTAATAGATAATAACGAATACAATAAAAATGTTTTATATTTAGGGCTAGCTGTGTACAAAATTCAAACCTTTTAGAATTTTTGAAAATATATTCAAACTTTTTGAAAGTAACCAAATTTGATAAATTTTTGTAAACGTATCTATTTTTCCAAAAATTAATATATTTATGCTTACAATTGCAATTGAATGTGTGAAATTTTTTAAAATTGAAAAGAAAAATTGTTAAGACATAAGATTCAAATAAATCAATTTTGAAAAATATCAAATCGATTTTGAAAAATTAGATAGATTTCTAACGAATTAGTCTTGGAATATATTTACTACTTTCAAAAAAATTGGATATATTTTCAAAAAGTCAACACGGTTTGACTTTTTAATACCATTAAGCCTTATATTTACTATAAATATAATAATTTTTTTATCTAAACAGAGAGATTTAGTCTCTTTTGAATTCAATGTATCCGTAAATTCTCATAAAAGTAAAATTATCAATGAAATTATTCTCCAATTGATATTTGCATTATTTTTCTTCCATATATATAGTCAAATCACAATTATATGACCCACCACGGGTTAGCTCAGTTGATTTTAAGTGTGGACAATAATAGGAAACTAAGAGTCAGGTTGCTGGTTTGATTCCCACATCTCACAGAATTTATTGGACGCATTTGGACGAGTTGTTAAAGACCCATATTAAGTGGGAGGTTTGGACGGTGTAATGTCGGAACTAGTCTCTCTGAAGGTTTATCCAGGTGGTCGGACTTCGCCCGGAGTTTTCTTGTTAAAAAAAAATCACAATCATGTGTATTTTTAGAAAGATAATTAGGTGTAAAATAAGATATCTTCATTCCATCAACATTTTAATTTAACATCAATTTTTTTTGGGTTTTAATATTCGCCGCCTTTTTTACTTGACACCGCCCCTACATAAGTCATTTTTACCCTTCTACCAAAACCATAACAAAAAAAAGCTCTCAACTCATTCGAACACATACATAAAAAGTCGATTAAAATAACGGACAACGATTATAATTCATCGGGTAACGAGTATCGACGTTCCGAAACAAGTTTTTCCGAGGTAAAAAAACAAAAAAAAAATTATTCTGTTCGGATCTGGGCCGACATCCCCAGATGGCATCGGCCCAGAAGACGGACGCCCTGGGCCGGCGTCTGCCTTCTGGGGCGACGCCAACTGGGCTAGTCGGCCCAGAAGGAGGGACATCCCTTTGGGACCTCTCTCCAGAAGAGAGACGTCTCAGTGGGAACGTCCTTCCTTCTGGAGGGATGTCCCACTGGGACGTCCCTCCTGTTCTGCCGACGGCGAACAGAATATCGCCGCTGACAGTATATTTATTTAAAAAAAATTGTCGTATTTTTTTTAATTGTTAAACGTAATTATTTATATTGTGCAAGTTCATTTATAAGATTTTGACGGTGACATAATTGATTACAGCGATCAGTTTTTTGATTTATTTATATAAATATATCATTAAGTTATTTAATATTTCTAAAAAATGATATTCAAATTATTACGTATTAAATGGATGCAGGTACTGGGTGAATTGTTCCCTATTGCTACTCTCTTCAATGCAGCTGTTATTTACATACAAGGCGGGACGCTCGCACAGACGCAGTGGGCTTCTTGTACTTTCTGCCTTTGCATTCCTCTGAGGTCCACTCACGACCATTGAGAGAGATAGTAATACTGAATATTGGTCGACGCGCTCACTTTGTTCGGTTGAATTTACAGGATAATTTCACTGTCCCACCAATTCCAACCTTGTGGTTCGACCACCGGGATCATACTGTTGCGTCTTGACATACTTTATACGCTAGTAGGAGAGATCAATGAGATAGATTGATAGATGCGGCAGATTGAGTTGATTGTAACATTTTGATTCAGGGCCTTATTTCATTACGTGTGTTTTATTATTAAACGTCTAATATTTTTGAAACGCACATCACATCTAACAAAATTAAACATACATAATATTTAATAAAATGTCTGAAAAATTGCATAATTAAAAATATAAGAAAATGTAATGGGAAAAAAACATACTCATAAAATTAAAATACAACATATCTTAATAGTACTCATTCAACCTTACGCCAAGCGGCCATGACTCTCTTTAAAGTAGCGCCAGCCTCCTCCATACGCTGCTCCAACTCCAAAATGCCCTTAAACTCGCAGTGCTGCCTATGCTGGGTAGTAATCGAGCTGACATCTCTGAGGAAATGCTCAAACTCGCTAGTCAGCATCGTCATCCACTGTAATACCATAAGTAGACAAGTTATGTTAATATGATAAATATATACAATATTCACTAATTTTGAGAATAAAAACTTACATATTGTTGTTGGAGCGAGGAGGATGTGCTCGTGGAAGTTCTACGTCAGGAAGGACACGCGGATGCGAATGTTGTTCGTACCACTCCATGTATGCTGGATGACATCCTCCAGCAATAACATGGGCTGCCTCAAAGTGCGTCAACGGCAGCATGCAAACCGTCAAAAAACCAGTCCAGACGTCAAACGCAATCTTTGAACTCTTCTCCACGGAATATTTCATTGATCTCGAGGACCTAACAACCTCTATTGGCCAAAAAATTGGCACATATATAGTCTGCACATAATCCAACTGTCGTAGCATCCTAGCAGACATGTATGGCTCAACAATGTCCTGGTACGCTATCCAGCCCATATATGCAGTATGCTGAACGCTGGCAACAGGGTCGCCACCAAAAGGGAGCCACGTGATCTGTTCAAAATCAAAATAACAAAATCAAAATCTACAGATTGTAATAAAATCAAGTTTAACTAACAAATTAACAAATTTACGTACCTCCTCAGCAGTCAAATGGTCTAACGAGCTCGCAATGAATGAAGTCGGATGTTTGAACACTCTGACGCAGTAGCACTCCAACTGGAAGCTCGAGGTACGTGAGCCTCGATCAGCATCCGCTCTCGCTGGGGTCCAAAGCATGGAAAATACTCATAAATCCATGCCTGTAGCAGTGTCAGACACCCAGTCAAACCCGAGCAATCTCCTCTCGATGCGATTCCAAGCTGGCGATATAGGTAAGCAAGTGCAGCTGAGCCCTAGGAAAAAGTACTCGCATCTGTAACTCCATCCCGCACCTCCCATATGCATGCAGGTCTAATCTGATGGCCACTCTTATCAACGAATAAAGTGCAACCTAACGTCAACAAGATCTAGGCTATCGCCTCCACCTTTGGAGTATGGTCCCGCCTACATAAACTGATGATCGACTCAATCAACACACCTCAACACACCTCCCTGGGCAAAATGCTTGGTCGTCTTATCTACCAGCTCCTCTGGGAGGATGTCTAAAATCTGTACACAGTAAGCCTGCAGCTGAGCCCTATGCGGCTGACCTGAAACCATAATTTAGCAATTTAAGTTAATTTATTTCAGGAATTAATGTTAACACAAAATATTAATGTGAAATATAACAAAATAATGCACCTGAAATTATAACTCCATCAACTGGAATACGGAGAATATGCAACATGTCATGTAGTGTGATGGTCATCTCCCCGAATGGCAAGGTAAAAAGAGTTTGTATCTGGCTGCCATCACTCTACAAATGCAGAAAGGAGCGGGATATCCAGATGATCAAACATGATATCCGGGAGATCTGATAACTCAGTCCCGTCTATCAGCACCCTGACATCGTCTGAGGTCGTCTCATACCACTCTCTCAGCTTCCGAAAAGCTCCATGTCTACTCTGACACTTCAGCACGCCTCTCTCCGCCCCATCCCATAGCCGAGAAGCGACATGTCCGAAAAAAATAGGAATAACACTGTCGTTGTTGTGTCCACCAGGTATCGGACCAGTAACAGTCCACACGTCAACCTCTTTAGGTCGTTTGTTTGACCCTGAAAGTAAGATTATAATAATTAACTTATGTTTAATTTTTAGCAATATTGTTAAATTAATTAAAATCGTTTAATTATATTTACTTGATGACGAGTCGCCAACGAACTGGGCACCTGCACCCTTCATGCGTCGAGAAATGTAAACTTTTTCACTTGACTCGTCCTCCGAGCTATCAAAATCACCAGGCTCTATAAGATCATCAACAGACATGTGTGTCTGTCTATTAGCAGCAGAAGTATGCGTCTGTTGTCTCTGTCGTCGAGCTGAGGCAAAAAATTTACGCGAAATAACATGACGGGCTCCAGACCCCTCAAAATCTGTGGGTACATTATGCTTGCCTCTACGCTGTCTGCTCTGCGATTGTAAATTTAAATAGAAGTTACAGAAATAATATTTAATAAATATTAAATCGAATAAATTTCTACAATCACTAAAATTATTATAAAATAAAATGTTTTTTATTTCTAATGTTTTTTTTAAAAAACTAACCGGCTGCGACGTTTCCGATCGCAGCCGGAAACAGCCCCTTGAAGGGGGACGTAGGCGTTTCACGTCCGTCGCAGAAGGCGGACGCCGGACGCCGGCGTCTACCCTCTGCGGCGGACGTAAACCGGGGGCGTCCCCCTTAAAAACAGAAAAAAAAAAAAATTCGAAAAACCGAAACTAAAACTTAAAATCGAAAACTTACCGGCGTTTGCTGACCTCCATTTCGTCCGGAATCCGACATTACCGTAGAATATGAGTAGAATATGGTTTAGGGTTTAATGAATTGAGAGGATTTGGTTTTTTATTAAAATAGAGAAAAGGGCAAAAAGGTAATGTGTGGGGGCGGTAGGTAGTAAAAAGGGACGGTGTTTAGTAATCCAGATTTATTTTCCTTCTCAAAGTCAGGAAATGTTTTAGAGCTCACAAATTTAGAAAAATCTTGTTGAAAAAAAACACCATAAATCTAGAATTTAACATGTTATTTTAAGAAAATATAACACAAATACAAACTCCGTCTTTTCTCTCTATTAAACCCTAGCCGCCTAATTTTTTTTTCTTAGTTCTTCTCCAGCAACCGTTAATGGCTTAATTTTTCTTTTAACGGTAGCCACCCCTTTATTTATGTTATTTTAATTTCATAGAATATAATAAATAGTCAATTCTTTTTCATTTTTTGATGGATTAAAATTTATCACGAATCGCAGTTCAATTATCAACAACCGAAGATAGATTGAAGATCTTACATCAACAAAATGGATTCGTCTATGAGCTATACTAGTTTTATTTATTTTTTATTGTTTGTCTTTTTTATATGAATGTTTTATTTTTTTTTTCCTTTCTTTATGAAAGATTGTTGTCATTTCTCTGTGAAAGGTTTGCTGTCTCTTTTTTTGAAGGAGTTATGATCAAGTATTGATTGAATCGGATGATGTGATTTTGCGGGTTTTTGGAGAAGTTTGAACGAAGAGCGATTGAAGATTGCACTTAATTCGCGAAACAGTTAGTAATTTATTTTTATTTTTGTAAGTAAGATCTGCGAATCATGCAGCATGTTGTCTAATCCATGTCAGGTCATCGGGTTTAATTTTTAAATTATGCCGAATTTCTTACAAATGTAATTGTTTGATATTCAATTTAATGAGATCCTATGAATTCGAAAAAACAAAAAAACAAAAAATGAGCGTGGGACATGCACATATAATATGTTGCTTGTAACATGTTAGTATAATGTCAAAGCATACGCATATTAATTTGAATAGAGGTGGTCCTAATTTTTCTCACTTGTTTTTTTTTGAAGATGACTTAGTTTTGTTTGGAAAAGCAAAGGATGGACAAGCCCATGTCATTAAATCCAATCTTGATGAGTTTTCTAACGCTTCTGGTCTCCATGTTAGTCTCAACAAAACTAAGATTTTTTTCTCGCCTAATGTTAAGACTCGTCAAGCAAATAGCATCAGTTCCGTTATGGGTTTTCAGAAGGCTTAAATTCTTGGAAACTACCTTGGTGTTCCTTTGTTGCATTCCCATATCTTTAAAGGAACATATGCTTACATTTTGGATAAGATTCAAAGCAATATTTCAGGGTGGAATGCTAAACTTTTATTCGTTAATGGTCGCCTTACTCTAGTTAAGTCGGTTTTGATGACGATTTCGGGTTACACTATGCAAACTACCTCTCTTCCGAAAGGGCTTTGTGATCAAATCAACTACCTTGTTCGGAACTTTGTCTGGGGCATGAAGGAGGGTGCTAACAAACCCAACCTTATTAAATGGACTGAGATGTGTACTCCTTGTGTTAATGGTGGTAGCAGGATTCACAATCTCAAAAAGAAAAATGATGCATTTCTCATGAAACTCAGGTTTACTATTCTTTCTGAACCTGATTTATTATAGGTTCAAGTGTTGAGGAATAAATATGGTTGGTCTGCCAATGGTAACTCTTGCAAGGCTAATAGTTGTGGTTCCCGTCTTTTGAGAAACATCTCCCACCTTTAGGACTACATCTCACTTGGAACTCATTAATCCCTCAGCGATGCTTTTAGTATTAATTTTTAGAAGGATAACTGGCTCGGAGATTGTGGTTCTCTTTATTTGTTATCCTTCTCTCCTTCGAGTGAGAATGATTTGACTATAAAAATTAAAGATGTTGTCGTTGATGGATCCTAGGATTGGAGTTATTTGTCCAATTTGTTACCTTCGTCTATTTTACTCAGCCTTGCGGCTGTCAAGCCTCCAACAAATTCTGAAGATAAGGATTAGCTATATTGGGGGTTAAGTAGTTCCGGAAATTTCAGTGTAAGCTCAGCTTACGAACTTCTGGATTCTGATCTTTGGAAAGAAGAGCATACTCTCTGGAAACTGATTTGGAGTTGTTATGGAGTGCAACGAATTCGATCCTTTCTTTGGCTCGCAGCTAAAAATGCTCACTAAATAGGAAAAAGCAAGGAAACATATGTGTATCGACACTATTTGTTCTATTTGTGGAGATCCAACTGAAGATAGGGAGCTTGTGCTTCGGCATTGCATTATTGTAAGGGAAGTGTAGTGTAACCTAATACATCCTAACCAGTATTTTGCCTTCTTTAACTCTACATTTTCTGATTGATTTATGGGTAATTTTCAAGTACATCACCAAGATTCCAAGGATAATTGGAGAATTATTTTCGGCATCACCTGTTGGAACTTGTGGCAGAAGAGGAATAACTTCATTTTTTACAGCAAAACTCGCAGCTCCGAGGAGATTGTTCATTCTATCAACTGTATGGTTAGATATACAACTAAAGCTTAAGAGTAAGTTCTCCTCAACAACCCAGGACTGGGGCCAAAAAGGGAGCTACTAATCAGTTGGACTCCTCCTCCTATGAACTGGATTAAAATCAACATGGACGGCGCAGTCCGTTCTCCCTCAAACAATGTAGCCTCGGGTGGCGTAGCTCAAAACAACAATGGAGATTAACTTTTTCTATCGTCTTAAGAAATAAAAATTAAGTCCTATTGCTTTTAAAATTTCATTTTGCAGCATGCAAACTTGTTTAGTAAATCCTATGTATTTATCCATTAATTGAAATAAATTAGATTGCTTGTCTTGTAACATATTTTTTACATCATTGCATTCATAGGTATGTGTAGTTGATGATCATTGGAGATCAACAAATTCCGATGTGCACCGTAGAAAAGGCGATCCTAAAAAGAGGTGAGAATCAATTAATGTATTGTGTGGAAGCTAGATTTGTAAGATAAAGTTTTTGAATTGAGTCCATTGTTGGCATTAATTCTAAGTGATATGTATTCTCTTATGTCTATTCTAGTTTCTAAACTTCTAGTTGCCTTTGTATTTCCAACCAATTTATATTTTCTTTCAATTAAAAAAAAGGTTCAGTTAACTGAAAAATGTGGCATGCATGCTTGTTTCAATGGCATGTTTTATATTGGATTATGAAAAGGCCAAACCCATTTTGAAGCCCCTGTATTTTCATTTTTTTTGTTTATTTGGTTCTTTTTCAAAGTGTTGTTTTTATTATGTTCTTATATTTCAGAAATTTTATTTAAAAGGTCCTTTTTGGATGGAATCACAATGTGTGTGTTCACTTGTCGTTACCGTTACCACGTGGAAAAATAATTAAGTGCTATTTTTTTTATTCAATAGGTCTCTTTACTTTTGATATTTTGTTCATCATATCCTTATACTTTTAAATTTTTGTTTATCTAATACTTGTACTTTTAAATTTTTGTTTATCCGGCTCCTCTTCAAATTCGGCCTCATGCGTGTTTCATGACGAGTGTAGTCTATGCTTCTTTTTCAGTAAAATGAAACATGAATTATGATTAAATGAAGGTTTAATTGCATCAAAAATCAACAACTTTCGCGTGTTTTTTGTATTTAACATAATCTTTTTTTCTTGGCGTATTTAATATAATCTTTCTTTCTTGGTATATTTAAAATCAACTTTCATTTTTTGGCATATTTGTCCACGAGACTATTTTCTTTGAAACTTTTTGTTGTTTCGGGTGTGAAACGGTGCATTGTTTTTGCATATTTGTTCACGATACCATTTTCTTTGAAAAGTTTTGTTGTTTTGGGTGCAAAACGGTGCTGTTGTACACCAAAAACAGCGCCGTTTTTCCTCCAAAACGGTCTCATGGACAAATATGCCAAAAAATAAAAGTTAATGTTAAATACGCCAAGGAAAAAAAGATTATGTTAAATACCAAAAACACGCGAAGTTTGTGATTTTTGGTGCAATTAAGCCTTGAATAAATAAATTATATTAGTAATTTTACAAATTATTTAAAATACTTTGATATATTTATTTTGAATCAATTATAAGTCATGTAATAACAATCAAAATTTTAGTTTTGATAAATCAAGCATAAAGTACAATCGGAATATCGAGAAATAAACTATACTTTGAGATCTAAAGCTCGAGTATGATAAGATATGGATATAGTCATACACCGTTTGATTAATTAAGAAAATTAAAAATTAAATTTTATCGCCAAAAAAATTATGAAGATGCTTGCACTCATTTATTTAGAACTCGCAGCTCCGAGGAGATTGTTCATTCTATCAACTATATGGTTAGATATACAACTAAAGCTTAAGAGTATGTTCTCCTCAACAACCCAAGACTGGGGCCGAAAAAGGAGCTACTAATCAGTTGGACTCCTCCTCCTATGAACTAGATTGAAATCAACACAGATGGCGCGGTGCGTTCTCCCTCAAACAATGTAGCCTCAGGTGGCGTAGCTCGAAACAACAATGGAGATTTACTTTTTGGTTTTAGCATATATATTAGGCGTTGTATTGTCCTTCAAGCCGAGCTTTGGGGCGTCTTGGATGGTTTGGAAATCGCTTGAAACAGAGGCTACAAACAACTTTATCTTAAAAATGGATAGCAAACTAGCTGTTGAAGCCCTCCTCAAGCACGATGGAAATTTCAATGCTAATACTTACCTACTGAGTAGTATTAGGAATTGTTTGAAGAGAAATTGGTGTGTTGATATTCGTCATACGTACAGAGAAAGGAATCGGTGTACAGATTGAATGGCAAACCTAGGCTTTTCTCATGATCTTGGCCCTGTAACTTATGATTCTATTTTTGATTATATCTCTAGGCTCATCTCGGAAGACATTCTGGGAGTTGCTCTTCCTTGAATGAGCGGAAACTTTTAGTCCTCTGTCCTTAGCCAGCTCTTTTTATTCAAAAAAAAAAAGCATGCACCTATTATTTATTTCTTAATTCTATGTGTATTTAATACTGTCACGGCCCGAATTTCACCCTAATCCAAGTCACGACCGGCACTAGGGAATGGGAATGGTTGTTCCGAAACCCGTAGCAAGCCTAGAACCTCTAGAAATTTTTTGCAAATATTATTAGTGGATCGCACCTCGCGTACGATTCGTTTTCAGAAAACACCGTTAAAACCTTTCTCGTTTAACGCAAACACATTTCTGAAATTATACATATAAGCGAAACCTGGTTTTCAGAAGTACTGGTTGGATAACCTCGTTATCTCAACCCTCGCTGCCTTCTGAAAATCTGGCGTGGTGATTACTGGAAATCAGGGACTTATCTTTCGCTTGCCTTAACACATAGGCATCCATGTTCGCAACCACACGCCACCGTTAATGTGTTTAATAAAATAAGGCGGACATCTTGCGTCTCGCAACGGTGGTATTAAACATATTAAAATATACAGCGGACCGGTTACACATAGCTGGCGTATATAAAAAAACATACTGTTTTTGACCCTCACAAAAACTCACGAGGCCGACTCGGTAACTAGATACAATATGCCACTAAGCAGCCACCCAAAAGATATACACACGTGCACTAGGTCCTATCAGAGTATCTAAACAGATGACTAGTGGCACGGCTGCTGACATATAACACTTATACTATTGCAGCATACTAAGAGTACAAAATCCTAGGTACATTACCAAAGAAGAGCTTTCCTGAAGAAGGGATGTGGAAGCTCGACTGACTGCAAAGCTAGTTTCCTGAAAATGGGGAAACAACAACGGGGTAAGAAATATAAATATTTCTGAGTGAGTAAACAATTTACAGATAAATACCAAAATCGCATAATATATATATAACAGTTATATATATATAAAATATTACCAATACGTTGATCCATATGAAACCCTAGTCCACAATTTGCCTTACAGACACACTCTTATCACGAGCTTATAGACAACATAATAAAGACCGTGACCCGAGTCACTGCCGTCCAATTCTGTATCTATGGTACCTGGACCGTAATCATGAAACTGCCATCGCGGTATTACCCGCGACCGTAATTGTATTACTATCGTCTCAGGGTTTACCCGTGAAGTCAGGGCATCTACTTTTCCAATGACTTACACGACAGACATACCTCTATACCTCGACAGAAGTACATCTAGAAATCGGTGTTGGTGATCACGCAACCCTATTGCCGCCCAATAGGTAGCTCGTTCCAATGGACCTTTCTTGGCTAAATTATACTACTGCGATTTATTGGATTTAAAATAATTGAATACTGATATTCAAAAGTAAACACGTAAACTCACAGTACTACTAAGTTACTACTTAGCACCGTCGCAGGTGTGACAAACTCCCTGGAGTCCTTGTCTGACTGCTGGACAGCTAGTCGGATCAAACATACAAAATACACAAGACAAACATCAATACCTATTCTGGTATAAACATCTAGGTCCTGAAACTTAGATTCACACAAAACATTTAATTCATATAACACATAACACTTATGGTCTCTTTATTTTAAAAAACCATATAAACCGTTTTCACCTCGAGAAAACGTTTAGACTCTAAAAGTCATTTTAGGTATAACAATACCTAATTAAAATTATTTAATAGTATAGACTTGATTGTCAAAACAATTCACAGTCGTATACTAATTATTTAGCAAAATCGTTTGCTAATTCTTTTAAACCGGTTAAACATCGATTTTAACTCTTTTAAAGTCTTTTTTAAATGTTTATTTTTACTTTTAAAATATCATATTAAAAGTATTTAGATTTAACTTTAAATCTCTTTTCATTTTAATTTAGAAACAAATATCATTAACACTTTTAGTTCGACGAAATCACGTCAAACGAATAGGGCAAAAGTCCCTTCGGCGTCGGCCTGGTGCACGTCCGTGCACCCCTGGCTAGTGCACGGTCGTGCACCCTGGATGGTGCATGTTCGTGCACCTCTAGATTGGTGCACGTTCGTGCACCATATGTGCACGTCCGTGCACCAACGTGCACAGCCTCGGGGAAACTCGATTCCCGGGGCGTTTCGACGTATTCCAATTCCGTTTTTTCGCTCCTATCACATATACACAATCCAATATATCCAAATTCACATTCAAAACGTAAAAATAATAGGTATACGTTCGATTCGATACGGTAACCGTTTATAAACGAATATATATTCGAAATATATCGAAATATATCAAAATAAACGTTTAATACGGGTTTAATACCTCGATTATTTGAGTAATTGTCGAAGAAACGGAGTTATAATCGAGAAACGGATCGAACGGATCGAAATGATAATTTTCGCGCACTGTTCAAAGCTTCAGCGCCTCCATTTCATTTCTCTGAGTGGGAAAATGGGTTTCTGTACCCTATTTGCAACTTAAATGAGATATATATATATATATATATATATATATATATATATATATATATATATATATATATATATATATATATATGTATGATTGGCTAAAGTGTATTTAAGTATTAGCTCAATCATGCACTTTAAACCAACTTATTAATAAGTCGTCTGTAGCTCAAACGGAAACGACTTCCAAATTTCGTGAAAATTTACTCAAAAATCTAATAAAATATAAAAAGAATAAAAATATAATTTTTATTCTTATCCGACTTATATTTTATTCTTAATAAATCTCTGAAAATTTATTACGTCCAAATCAGTCCCACTTGATTAAACTTTCTACGTCCAAATTCTATGAAACTTTGACGATAGCTTCATCAAATTATTTCGCGAATAATGACACCAAAATTATTCGCTCGGGACTTATATATTATTTTATTTCAATTTGAAATAACGACTAATATTTAATTAATTTATAACTAAAATTAATTGAAGTAAAGAATATAAGGACTAAAGGAAATATTTTTCCTTTCCTTGGTGATCATTTATGACCGCCTCATTTATTCTTTTCTTTCTCTTTTTTTCCTTTTGTATATATATATTAACTTATATTCATTAATAACTCGTCGAGACTTTCAAATTTCGACATTTTAATTTCGGGGTTTTATCCGAAATATTAAACTCTCCGATAAGAGTGGTATATTGATATATTAATTATCAATATAATTTTATCTTACGACTCCAGTCGTATTTTTTATTCTATTAGTCTCGTTCATATCCCTTTAATAAAATTTAAATCTCCGATTTAAATTTTAAACTTCTATTATTACAATATATTTTTAGGAATACTTATAAATTAAATTTACGCTTAAATTTAATTTACGTATTCCCGGCTAATAAAAGCTTACACGTAGCTTATAAAATACGGGGTATTACATTCTCTCCCCCTTATATAAATTCGTCCTCGAATTTACATACACTTTTTCTTTTACTTATACAGCCAACAATACTTTTTCTATTTCTTAATCTATACTTTCTACAGCATAAATATTACTGATGTTGTTTGTTACATAACTGATGTCGTCTATGACACAATTGCACAGCTGTGCATTATTGTCAACTCACTACCTTTCGCCTATCAACTTTTCTATCTCTACTTTACTTGTCCTTATGTACCGTATACTTTCTCTACTAGTATACGACTTGGTATCTAAACTTTACAGTTCTTCTCTAACTGCAGCTCATATTTCTCAATCGATTTACATCTCATCTCACTGTACTTTCACTTATAGGTTCCTAACCTATAACCTTGACTTCTGTTATCAGAAATCTTGGTATTTAGTAACCTCGAGCTATTCCCTTATGTTACTTCTCTTCGAGCCTACTTCGGCTACCCGGACCGCTTATCTCGAAGCGTCCGTTTACCAAATAAATTTAATATTCTTATAGTCAGCAATACATTCTACAACTTCCGTTTAGACTTCGAGTTAAGATTCTTTCTCGAAGGTATCGGAAATTGACCTCAAAGTTGGCTCTTTGAGCTAATTTTAAAAGACTGCAAAACTGCCGTCATGGCTGTTATTGAAGCCAATGAACCAAGCATTTAAACCAGTCTTTTTTCCAAATATTATTTCATATTCTTATATTTTGACATCCAATCTACAACTTCCGTGAAGAGTCGAACTTAATCTGACCTCTTTTTGGTTTCCGAAATCGTCCTTGAAGTTGGCTACTACCCAAACTTGTATTCTTAATACATCTTATTACTTTTCCTTTTCATTGTACTTCTTTACAGACCGTACGAACTTTGAATTCACTTCTAGGATATCAACTTATTACCAAGTCTTATGATATCACCTTTGAATTCACTTTCTTTTTACTCCTTGAACTTTCTAGTTTACTGTTTATTATTGGTTCTACCTTTTATTGTACCTTTTATAATTACGATTTTTAATCTTATTATAAATTTTTCATATCTTTCACTCGTTTTAGGGTAATGTTGTTTAAGTATTTTTAATCTCTAACCTTACCCCTTCATCTGTCTGAACTCTTGTTCACAAACAGACTACTCACCTTTTACACTTCCTTATGATTCTATACTTTGTATAGAATATCCTTTTTCTCCTCATCAATCTATAGTAACTTCCTGTTACAGATTGAATAACTAGGTTCCTCTCACACTAATGATGTGGTCATCTAGGTGTAGGTGTAGGTTATAACCTAATCATCTCCCGTGAAACATCTTCTCTACTTGCTCCACAATCACCGCAAAACTGTACTCCTGTTACTAGTTTTCGGTTTTCCAAGGATAATTATACTTCTTAACCTCTTTTCTATACACATACTCTCCTTGTTCACAGCTAACAGTTATCATAACTGTACTATAGCTGTTACTATCGTGTTTAATTAACTGACTATCAACTTTAGCTCCGTTTTCAAAACATTTCACTTTGAAAACAAATGTTTATTAAACATTTTCCACTTTTAGTTGGCCATACTTTACACATTTCTGGCCTGCCATTTAAAATACATGTACATTAGATGTATATTCCGTTACCAGCCAGCCTAGACTTCACAGTCATAAGGCTCGGTTCTCTGAATTTTCATCTTTGAAACTATTGTTTCATCACAGTTTTCAAATTCATTTATATTCATATATGGAGCTTATGTTGATAATTCTAAGTTAATTAAAGTTTATACTTATCATTCTTACCACTTGCACTTTTGTCTTACCGCCAAAATTTCATGCAAGTTCCACGACAACATCTCCATAATCGAGCATCTTCTAACGCTCCGTTCAACGATCACAACGGTTAAAACTTAGATAACCGTCCTGAGAATATCATATCTCAATATCAAACCGATCTAACGGTTTGATCACAAGTTAATAGGGTCTTACTACACCTTGTCAATTTCCAGACAACATCTGAAACTCACTCCTTCAGTTCACTATCTTCATCTCCATTACACCTTGATAACATTTTTATCTTATGTTGGTTCAAGGTTTGATATACTTTTAAGTATATTATTTATTCGTTTTATGATTTATCATTTATTAATCATTTTCATTAATGAATATCTGTTAACACGACTTGACAACTACATCAGTCGTTAACATATTCACTGATCCTCTTTACTCATATCAGAACTAGTAGTGTACCTACTTGGTTCTGAGAATACTCACACTTCCTTTATCATCTTTCTTTTAGATGTTTCGTTGTTGTTTATTATTTAACTGCTGAGGTTTACTCCTCTCAGACTTATGAATTCTGGTTTATCTAACCACTCGTATGGATTCAAGAGATATGTCCATTACTGACATCTGCTCTGTCTGTAAGACTGATCTCCAATCTGTTTAATTATCGTTTAAAGATTTAGAAATCGGTTTTGCTAAATACTTAGTATATGACCGAGAATTGTTTTGACAATTAGGTCTATACTATAAATGGTTTTCTTTAGGTATATCGGTACCTAAAATAACTTCTAGAGAGAAGTTAAAACGTTTTCTCAAAACGAGAATTTATAATATGGTTTTAAAAAAAAGAGACCATAAGTGTTATATGTTTAAATGATTATATGTTTGACCTAGATCTGGATTTAAGGACCTAGAAATTTTATAGGAAACATATATTGATGTATTTTATCATGTTTGCTTTGTGTGTTTAGTCCGACTAGCTCAGGGTATCAAAGCAAAGGGTGCTAGGTAACTCGGTGGAGCTGGGCTCACGAGACCTGCTCAATTCTAGGAAACTCTCACTCATGATCAGTGTGACGAAGTGAGGCTCTCTGCCCTGGAGCGTATTTTATACGTGCTTTCATAGGTACATATGGATGTCACCCTATGGTATAGAAATGAGTCCATATCGAAAACACGCAGCTTTTCAATCATATACATATACAGTAGTTCAAATCAGAGTATATCAAAATAAGTTGAACTGCTGTAAATTAAAAGATAGACTTCCCAGTACCCGACTACTTGTAGCTCTAGAGGTATGACTGACGACTTCCGGAATTATTGTGGAAGTCCGACCTTATACTTTATAACCTGAAAGATGAATATTGGGGAGGGTCAGAAATATAAATATTTCTGAGTGAGTCTACAATTTACAATTGAATATTCAAATCGCAAATACATAAAACATTTGTTTATGTAAAATATTACCAATTAGTCGATCCAGATGAAACCCTACAAGACAGACTATTGTCTGGATCTCAACCTACACAATATAGACCTTAGACCGTGAACTGAATCACTGCCGTCTAAGCCGGGTGTCTGGACCGTAACCGTGAAACTGCCATCACAGTATTGCCTGTGACCGTAACCGTTACTGCCGTCTCAGACTGTTAAGTCAGGGTCGCTAGCACTTCCAACGCCCAATGACATTAACTGACCTCTATGTCAGACACATGCTCGTATCGAGAAACACTACTGGTGATCACACAGTTCTATTGACAACATTCAATAGGAAGCTTGTTCCAATGGATCTTTCATGGTTAAGTTATACTAGTGCGATTTGTTATTTAAAACAGTTAAAATGTAAATATTCAAAAGTAAAAACCACAAAATAAAACTCACAGTATTGTCGTGCTTGCTAGTTATAGCAAGCCGAGGCTGGCGCGGCGCGATTCATTTTGCGATTCCGACTCCGATGCTTCAACGAATCCACTAGTAATCGAGGTATTAATCTCGTATACGAAGTTTATTTCGATATATAATTATTATATTTTTGATATTAAACGGTAAACGTATCGAATCGATCGCGTACGTATCGATTCGACGTTTCAATTATAGAATTGAATTGGATTATGTAGTAGAGTGTTGAATTAATGTTTTTGAGTGTTCCGGAGCGTCGGAACTAGGTCGGAATGGCCCGGGAATCGAGATTCCCGGGGCTGCTGCACGCCCAGCGTGTTGTGCGGGCGCACAGCAACCTGTTCAGACGCACAGGAAGCTGTGCAACCGCACAGCCTGTGACCGAGGGGGAAGAAATTTGGGGTTTTTCAAACCCGACTTGGTCTAACATGTTTATGCAATCCGAAAACAACCTAAATGGACTGAATACAATTTCTAATTTTAAAAAAATGCGCATGCTATTTTTTTAAATTCCCTTGACAAGAGCGCATATTTTTATTCTAACATTTAAATTGCAATAAAAAGTCCATTCAATTTTTTTACTTCTAAGTTTTGACCACTGTCTTGAAAACCCATTAATTCAATTGAAAATTAGGATTGATTCAATTTGAAAAAAAAAAAGTCAAAATCAAAAATTTCATCAATATTTTTAATATAAGAAAAGAGAGAACAGCTTCCACACGATTACACATTTAACCGGTCTAATTAAAATTTAGATTGATCAAATTCATTAAAAAGATAAAAAAACTAAGTTTTTTTTATCGAAGATTGATGGGACCAATTAGTTATAGCCCATAAATGAATTTGATACCAATTTAAGTTAGACTTGTTTACACTATTTACTACTCCCTCCGTCCCAAATTGATAGGCAGTTTAGGACAAATATAATTATTAAGAAATTTAGTAAATATATACAAAATGAGTAATTCTAGAAAAATATATCACTGTTCGCAGGAAAATATTTTCAAACTCGAATCTTTGAATTTATAGATGGGTACTGTGTGGATCGATGCTTTAACCGGTTCGGTCCGAAAAGTTGAACAGGGTTTGATTTATCTAAATTAAAACATTAATCTGGAGGTTAAGAAACACAGGCGAGATTATTGTTTGAACTACTCCTACTCCTAAGTTAACCAACCGCGGGGGTTGGGGATAGAAAAGCGCAGGGCTTTGAAGTTTGTGTTTGATTGATAATTTGAGTTGTGTTTAATACAAACCTAAAACTAGCTATTTATAGGGGACAAACCCTAAAATAATAAACCTAGTCTAACGAGATACAATCTCTTATTAGATAAATTCTAAACTAATAATTAAGATAACTACTAACTAATAATCAAGATAATGACTAGCTAACAAATAAAAACCAAAAGAATAAATAAATGGCTTTTGGGCTCAAAAGCCCGAATTAGCCCATATGAGCTCTTTTTGGGCCGGTGTAAACAATGCCCCCCACGTCTTTTTAACTGGATGCTAAGTAAGATGAAGAGACGTAGTTTTTATCGCACGAATGATAATCATTGGAAGCCACAATAAATCAGTCGTTTAGACCGAAAAACTAAATCCAGGCCGAGTCAATTTTAGACATAATATACTCATCATGAATAGTAGTTACTCGGCCACGTAAATCGTCCAAATCAATTTTGATCATTTTTTACCATTTCATAAAGGCGATACTCAGATACTCATAATTTTTAAGTATTAATGGACATGCATCAGCCATAGCATCATCCTTGCATGAATAAGCCATCCAGAAAGAGTTTGGCCAATTAGTTTTCATGATCATGCAAACCCATGGCCAACTATGAGGATCAATCAAGCCATTTAACAATGAGATACCAAAATTATAAACCACTTGTTCAGTTCCTCATTGTAAGTAGCCGATCCAATATCTCTATCATAATTACCTTGATACATGTGAAACTCCTGTTGCATTAACCAATAATATTCTAGGCGATTACTAATTGATGGGCCGATTAAATTTGATGACAAAATTTGAGTGAGTAATCATTAATCGGCCATATACCACTTATTAGTCAATTTTATCCATTTGACTTCTTTTCCAAGTTCTCCTCACATGTTTCCCAATCAAGAAACTTTTCATAGCAGTTCATTTTTCTAAGAGTTTCGATCGCCGAATCCACTAATTTAAGCATCTTGGTGGGTCTCGTCGCTCGTGTCAGTTTTGCCGAGTTAATCTCATATTTTTCCATAATAATAATCGGCCACTATTATTCAAATACATGCCATGTCCACTTTCCTACGTCTTATCGCCACAGATACTATCCATTTTGCATTGGACGATTCATCCACCTCCAAATCTTTAAGACTTTGAATCAGTGATGCATTGAACAAGCAGATTCATATATTATTTGATCGGCCATAACTTAACTTGGGTGGCCGATACAAAACTTTATTAAATTAGTCCATCATTTTGATTGATCTCCTCTTCGCCACAATATTTAATTGAGCATCCAACACTAATTGCTTATCACCTGTTTTCTTACCAGCATGAGATCACCAATACCAAATGACATAAATATAACCAATGGATCACCCCATTTATGTACTACTGATCTCTCAATCCCTTGATCGTATTACTCGTCTTCTATTGGGGCGAATGACACTCGCCCTTTAGAGACTTCATTTTGAATGACCTCCTTTATTGAGATGTTAGAGTCTGAGGACCTGGCACTCGCCCTTTGATACTCACTATGGATGATCTCTACACTAGATCGCCCTTCCTTTGACGTGATCAATTTGAAGGGACACAAGGTGGATAGTGATTGGCCGTGCCCTCAAGAGCTGAACTCTTCCACCAAACCTCGGTTGCTTTATTTTGTACCGAAACTTGTGTTATCAACTTTGATAGGAATCGGCCGTGCCCCCCAATATCTTTGCTTATTTTAACATCACCCATCACCTTTTTTGATCACCACTATGGAATCGCCATACCCAATGATAAGATATGTATACTGGATCACAAGGACTCAATTATTATTGATCTCTCAATCCCTTGGTCCTTTTTCTACCAACATGAAATTGAAGGCCACATGTCTCGCCAAAAACTTGCACCCCAACATAATCCCCCAATGTAATTTGAAGTGAAATCATTGAAAAAACAAATTTGGGTAATTGATCTTAGGAGGTTCAACATAAAAATCACCCAACATGGCCATGATACCACCACTTCTTGATTTTAGGAGGTTCAACATAAAATCACCTTAGAATTATTCTTGCTTGCTTCTATCCCCCCGTTGGTGAACTAAAAAACTCAAGAACCGAATATGTTTTATGATGTATAACCCAATATGTTTCAGCCCAAGTGGTGTGACAATCCACACGTAACCTTCAATCGGTCGTGGGCACCGAAGGGTTATCCTATCAAAATCGCCCTCATGGATGGGAACTCGTTTATACACCAAATGTTTCCATGGTATTGGATGATCAACGTTGTCGTTGCTTTTTGATCTTAGAAAGTTCAGCATAAGAATCACCCTCTGGGAGTGGATAATACTTGTCCTCTAAAGGTAGAAGAACTCCTTTATTGAGATGCTCAATCACCTCTCCATACAAAGTAATCACCCACTAAATCACCCAATTTTCAAAGAATCAATTTAGAAGGACTCACTAAAGTGAATGACAACAGGCTATGCCCTTCGACATTTTGACTTGTTTTGGATGCCGAACTTGTTTGGATGCTGCCCTCATTAGGCTGATACCCCTTGGAATCCGAGTCTATTTGGTGTTTGGGGAAACTTTATCGGCGATATGTTACCCTAACAAGACTTTCGTCATGCCCCCAGCTCTTGACTCGCCTAAAGGTATATGGATCATCTAACAATGTGCCACCCACTTCACCAAAAGTTATATGGATCATTTGTGTACTCAAAACCTATGAACTTGTTACTCACCCTTTGACACCTATAATACTCGCCCTGAGGACATAATAATTGAGGAGTTGGTACTCGCCCTTTGTTGGTGCAACTGATACTCACCCTCTATCGACTTCATTCTGAATGATCGCCGACGTGGTTAACTTGAAAGAACCCATCAAGGTGGATAGTGACTGATCGTGCCTCAATATTTAGATTCGCCCAACGCCGAATAATTGGTGTAGTATTCAGCTTCTAAGGATTTGAAGGCTAAGGACTCGGCACCTGGAGACTTGGGGGTTGAGAACTTGGTACTCTCCTTCTTGTACCTATTATACTCGCCCCTCTATGAAAAATCGTTATAATGGCGAATCCAAATATTCACTAACCAATTTTGGATGTTTGTTGGGTTGTTACCCTTGCTCAGCCGATACCCCATGGATTTTTGAGTCCATTTGATGTTTGAGGCAACTCGGCCCTTGTATTGGCATCCTTGATGATAGGTTGCCCTGACAAGACTTTCACCAATGATTGAGATACTAGTATTCGCCTTTATCTCCATTTGAATGACCGTGTAATCACCCATCATTATTTTGGTCTCACCCACTTGATTCATCGCCCATCAAGTACCTGCCGATTTTTGGGTTATCTCATCACACTTATGAAATCGGCTCGTGACCTTGAGGGGCGAGTCAGATGTAAGTCGCGGACATAGTCATTTGTCTCCTCCTCATGTACTTGGTTTGGATGCTCGACTACGAGGTCGACGGTCTTTGTCCCAGCGGGGGGTGCGTAAGTCCCCAAGCGGCTGTAACTCGACAGTCATTGTTCTAGCGGGGGGTGCATAGGTCCCCAGGCAGCTGTAACCCTGACTTGTCACCCTTTGTCATGATCACCTCCAAGCCTGAGTTTGAATCGCCTGACGATGCGCAACCTTCTTCAAATTAGACCCTCTAGTACCCAACATACTCATCCCTATATGAAGACTCGGCATATGGGTGATTCAAATACTCATTGGCCCATTTTGGATGCCGAACCCGTTGGGTTGATGCCCTTGTTTGGCCGATACTCCCTGAACTCCAAATCTATTCGATGTTTAGGGCAACTCGGCCACTCTATTGGCAGTCTCGACGATACATTACCCCGACAAGACTTCCGCCAATGATTCCATGAACACATGTTAAGCTACCAAGATCCGCCTTTATCTCCCTTTAAATGATTGTGTGACCATTCATCACTATTTTGATGGCCTCGCCCATCTGATTAATCGCCCATCAAGTACCCGCCGATATTTTGGGCTATCTCATCACTTATGAAATCGGCGCGTGACCCTGAAGGGCGAGTGGGAGGTAGGTCGCGGACATAATCATTTGTCTCCTCCTCATATACTTGGTTCAGATGCTCGGCTACGGAGTCGACGGTCTTTGTCCCAGCGGGGGGTGCGTAAGTCCCCATGCGGCTGTAACTCGACAGTCATTGTTCTAGCGGGGGGTGCATAGGTCCCCAGGCAGCAGTAACCTTGACTTGTCACCCTTTGTCATGATCGCCTCCAAGCCTGAGTTTGAATCGCCCGACGATGCGCAACCTTCAGATTAGACCTTCTAGTACCCAACATACTCATCCCTACATGAAGATTCGGCATATGGGTGATTCAAAATACTCATTGGCCCATTTTGGACGCCGAACCTGTTGGGTTGATGCCCTTGTTTGGCTGATACCCCCTGAACTCCAAATCTATTCGATGTTTGGGGCAACTCGGCCACTCTATTGGCAGTCTCGACGATGCATCGCCCTGACAAGACTTCCGCCAATGATTCCATGAACACTTGTTAAGCTACCAAGATCCGCCTTTATCTCCCTTTGGATGGTCATGTGACCATTCATCATTGTTTTGATGGCCTCACCCATCTGATTAATCGCCCATCAAGTACCCGCCGATTTTTGAGGCTATCTCATCACTTATAAAATCGGCACGTGACCTTGAAGGGCGAGTGGGAGGTAGGTCGCGGACATAATCATTTATCTCATCCTCATGTACTTGGTTCGGATACTTGACTACGAGGTCGACAGTTTTGTTCCAGCGGGGGGTGCGTATGTCCCCATGCGGCTGTAACTCGACGGTCATTGTTCTAGCGGGGGGTGCGTAGGTCCCCAGGCAGCTGTAACCCTGACTTGTCACCCTTTGTCATGTTTCGCCACCAAGCCTGAGTTTGAATCGCCTGACAATGTGCGACCTACTTCGGATTGGACTCAGCTACGTTAACAAGTGCACCTGTAACTTTCCTTCGTCGTTCCGGTTTTTGTGCTCACCATAAACGCGTCCCCAGTGGAGTCGCCAAAAGATGTTCGCAGGAAAATATTTTCAAACTCGAATCTTTGAATTTATAGATGGGTACTGTGTGGATCGATGCTTTAACCGGTTCGGTCCGAAAAGTTGAACAGGGTTTGATTTATCTAAATTAAAACATTAATCTGGAGGTTAAGAAACCCAGGCGAGATTATTATTTGAACTACTCCTACTCCTAAGTTAACCAACCGCGGGGGTTGGGGATAGAAAAGCGCAGGGCTTTGAAGTTTGTGTTTGATTGATAATTTGAGTTGTGTTTAATACAAACCTAAAACTAGCTATTTATAGGGGACAAACCCTAAAATAATAAACCTAATCTAACGAGATACAATCTCTTATTAGATAAATTCTAAACTAATAATTAAGATAACTACTAACTAATAATCAAGATAATGACTAGCTAACAAATAAAAACCAAAAGAATAAATAAATGGCTTTTGGGCTCAAAAGCCCGAATTAGCCCATATGAGCTCTTTTTGGGCCGGTGTAAACAATCACACTTGCCCTTATTGAATGAAGTGTTTGACTTTATTTTTTTAGTGGGTTTTGCTCTCTTTTTAATGTAATATATTGTAATTGATGAGGATATATATGTAATTCAAGCATTCAAGCAATAAATTACTGCCTATAATTTGGGACAAAAAAATTCAAAATAGTGCCTATCAATTTCGGACGGAGGGAGTATTATATATCAACTTATTCTCATTGTTACGGGTCAAGTTTCATTTTTAAAGAATACAAAATTTAGTTTTTTATTTTATTTTTAACTTTTCCATTTTTCATAAATAGGATTCTTAGGTTATGCATTAACAGAATCCAACCTACTCATTCATTTTCTTTAAAATTAGAAAGTTGCGCCGTTATTCAAATTCTCCAACCCTTCGATCCAATGATTTCACCTCCGTTCTTCCACTGGTTGCTACCTCTGTTCTTCCTCCGCTGCTACAACTGCCATCCTCTTCTTCTTCATGAATCGTAACTGGAGAATGTCGAGACGAGACGAGACTCAACTTTTGCAAAATAGATGGAAGCGTCGTGGAGTTCTATTGCTGTAAATTAATGGCGTTTCTGCAAATGAAAGCATCAATGGTGGAATTGTGAAGAAATTCCACTGCCACCTCCGTTCTTCTCCGTTTCAGTTTCAGATCCGTTCTATTGTCGTCATCTGGTTTCAGTTATTTTTTATTTTTCTTTTGTGAACGACGGTGGTGATGTGGTGGTGGTTCGATTTTTTGGTGTTGCATATCCTGCACTCTTAATGTTT
Source organism: Mercurialis annua (assembly GCF_937616625.2). Taxonomy (NCBI): domain Eukaryota; kingdom Viridiplantae; phylum Streptophyta; class Magnoliopsida; order Malpighiales; family Euphorbiaceae; genus Mercurialis; species Mercurialis annua. The sequence goes on along the minus strand of NC_065570.1, from coordinate 45,191,235 downwards.
GAAGAAATGCTTATAAGAATATCTATTAATGTCTATAATGTTTTGGGTGTGGTTAATCAATGGTTAATATTGGGTAAACCGTTGATTAACTTGTAATAAAATTTATTTTGAATATATCATTAGTAAATTGTTAGTAAACTATTGCTGAATTTTATTTGTTGTTGTTTAACCAATGGTGTACTAATGGTACACCAATAGCCTTATATTTAGTACACTGCTAGTAGGCGTTGGGTTAACCGTTGGTAAATATGTAATAATTTTTATTTTGAATATATCATTAATAAATTGATGGTAAACCGTTGGTAAACTTGAATTGTGTATTTTAAACAAACAATACTTTTAAAAAAATTAATAATTTAATATTGTTGGTGAACCGTGAGTAAACCACTGATAAAATTATTGTTCTTTAATTTTTAGTTTATCGTTAATAATTTTTTAGTAAATTTAAATTGTGCATATACAACATAAATTATTTTCTAATATACCGTATTAACATGTTAGTAGCTGGTTAACCAAAATCGTATTTTTGAGATTAAAAAAGATATTTTTTAAAAGAACAAAAGTTATTTTTGTAAAAAAAAGTACAAATTGTATTTTTCAAAAACAAACTTTAACGCTGTATTTTTGAGAATATTTTAGCTTCTCATACGTACTTATATAAAGAGGCCTTCAAATTAAAAAGGCCTAATGCCTTAAAACAACCCGACCTTATAGCCCCTTTTCGATCCTACCATGATGTTGAAAATTTGTCAATTTTACCCTGTTTGAATTTTATCGTTTCAATTGTACCCCAATGTTTTAATTTTTGTCAACTTTTTTAATTAAATGATAAAATCATTCAATTAACCATGTTTAAAAGATAAAATTAAATTCATTTTCAATCAAAAAAAGTACAAATAAATCCTTTATTTTTAAAACTAACTAAAAACCATAATCAAAATTAAAATTAATTTAGATTCTTAATTAATTTAATTAAATCTAAATAAATTTTAAACATGTACAATTAATATATGTTATACATGGAAAACGTTTTTGAGTTTTTTTTTTTCAAATGAAAAAAATGTCAATTTAATATTTCAGAGTACAATTGAAACGATAAAATGTGAAATAGGATAAAATTGACAAGTTTTTAATGTCAGGGTAGGATTGAAAAGGGGTTATAAGGTCGGATTTTTTAAGGTATTAGGCCTTTTAAAAACTATCATTTATCATAAATGAATTAAAGTGGATATTCTATATGATAGAAGATAGTTTATCCAGTGCGCAGTAAAAATACTAAATTTTATATTCATATGAATAGATGTGATGAAATTTTATTGTTACACAATTAAAAGATAATGGCTTAATTATTTAAAAAATTCTCACCTTAAACTTTTTTTTTTGTTTATACCCTAACTTTGTAAAAAAGTCATTTGTCCCAATTTTGGATTTTTAGATTTCATCTCTACAGTACTAAAATTGCCTCTTTTCACTTGAAAAAAAGTTTAAAATAATTCTTTAATTTATGTTTATATACTAATTAGACGTATGATATAACCTTTTATTTAGTTATTTTTAATTTTTTTCATTCTTTAATTCAATAAATTGTCAATTATATATTTGTATTGGGTAGAGATGAAACTTAAAAATCCAAAATTGGGTATAAATGATTTTTTTACAAGATCAGGGTCTAAACTAATTAGGCCAAAGATAATCATATCATTTTTAAGTTGTTATAATTACCAAAACTTAATCTTGTAATTCTTAAGCAATCCTGAAATGGATTGTTTTGTTTTGTATGGTAAAAGGTCAAATTGCAGGTGTTTGCATCTAACAAAAGGTTCTTTTCTACTGTCATTTTCATTCAGTAAAAACTTTATTTATTCTTTTGAATACTTTAATCTAAGTTTGTGTTTATATATGACACCCAATAACTTGTTAATATTTGATTTTTAAGCAACCATCAACAAAGAACACCAAAATTTCATCAACATAATTAATTAAGTTATGGCAGACATCTTATGATTTTGGGAAATATCGAAACTTAAGTAACAATTTACCCCCTAAACTTACACATTATGAGCATTTAACCCTAAAACTAAATTTTCTATGAATTCGTTCCTTTAACTTTTGATTTTGATCAGTTAGACCAAATATTAACCAAAAAGCTGGATTAATTGATAAAAGTAAATAAATTCAGGGAATCAATTGACAGAAAAGTTCATATCAACACTTTATTTATCTTGGCACAATTATGATTTTCAATGTCAAAATGATTCTCAAACTTTGCTGATTTACCTAACATAGTGGAGGATCTCACATCTGTCATCAAGGACATTATGCCTTCTCTTTCTGTTTCTTCATCATCCGAATCATCACTTAATCTATCCGTAGAATCTGATTCACTTTCGGATAAGTTTTCGTCTTCTATTTCTGATAGTTCATTATCTGTGGAATCATCAACACCTGGAGGAAGTACGCGAAAAGACGCCTCATAATTGCTTTTCTTTTGAAGTACCTCAGATTCCTTGAAATCTTCTGTTGGATTGTCCAAAATGGAAAGCGGATTCCTATCAGTTGGATCACCATAAAGAGCAATGTGTCGATAGTAGAGCTCTAATTCCTTTTCTGCAATTGCAATGAAATGCCTCACAGATTCGAGTGATTGCTCGTACTTTGATTTTTCCCATGCCTGCGTGGCGAACGAGGAAAAAGAGTTAACCCCTTAGCCAAGGCATATAAGTTTGCACCATTATAATAAATCATATCTTCCATAATGGTGTCATTATCAAAGCAATATCAGGTAGGAAAACATCCCATTATGGAACAATAGTAATGTTATAGTTGAATATGAAAAGAAAAAGTAAGCTTAATGATCCACAAATAATTAAATGTTTATGCTTTTATCAATTTTAATCAAAACTTTTAATTTTTTCAATTATAAGCCTAACTTGAATGATTTAATTTTCATTGTAGTTAATTCCGCTCAACTGAATCAATTGAGACTAGTTTTGCTCATATGGTGGACAACCATTGAATGGTGGTTCTTTTTTGTATTTGTCTTTTCTTGATTCAATTTGATGGATTTGGCTACAATAGCCAGTCATTCGATGACTTTAACATGAGAAAGATCATGTTCAATTGATTCAGTTTGACGGATTTAGCGACAAGTAAAACAAAATACTTAAGGTTAGGCAATAATTGATAATATTCAAAGTTTTGGTTAGTATTGATAAAAGCGGCAAATATTCGACTTTTTGAGATCATTAAACCATAAAAAGTAAAGCTATTGCATATATAAATCTATCAAGATTATATGTAAAAGGCGATTTCAACTTACAGTGCATATGTTCTTATTCCTCATAACAATCAATAACTACTAATCAATTGATACACATAGGCTGACAGTAAATAGAGAAAAGGGAAAAAAAGTGGAGAATTTGATGCTATAAATCAAGTCATGCAGTTCATTTTTCCACAAAATGATAAAGTTGTGAAGTAAACTAAAAAGAATTTGATAATGTCATAATCGACCAAGTACTTTCTTGCTTTTCTTAACACGTTTCATGATATCTTATACTCCCTCCGTCCCAATAGAGTTGTCCACTTTGAGAAATTTTTTTGTCCCAAAATACTTGTCCACTTTCAAAAAGTAACTAACTTTTACACTCAATTTTCCTATATCACCCCTATTTAAAATTCACTAATGGGTAAATTGAAAGTGGACCCTATATTAAATAGGGGTATGACAAGAAAAGTAAGGAAAATTTTGCAAAATCCATGAACAATAATTGCTTTTCTTAAACTGTGTGATAAAGGCAAAGTGGACAACTCTATTGGGACAGAAGGAGTATCCCGTTTGACAGAATAAATGATACCTAGACCTGAGCTAGGTTACAAGGTACTTCACTTCATAGGTGTATCATCAATACCATTGCATCTAGAAAAGGACAATAATTCATTAGGGGTGGGCATGGACCGGTTAACCGGTCCACGAGGGTAATATGTAAACCGGTCCATAGTAGTTCAGTTTTTAAAATTAAAAACCTAAACTCATGCCTTATTATGCAAGACATGTGATTTTTTAAATCATATTATAGATTTAGATGGAAACCTGTCAAATAACTAACTCAACTAAAAGTTTATGTTATTAGGTGAGGTGAAGCTCCAACTTTAGTATTATCTATTAGGTGAGGTGAAGCTCCAACTTTAGTATTATCTCTAACCATCCTCCGCACACGAATGCTCATTAGACTTGAACTATAAACAAGCTAGGCTCATTTTACTTTATCAAATGGGGGCTGTCAAAGATCAAGTTTTAGATTATTCGATAATAGAGTCTGCTACCATGTCTGTTATGAACCGCAGTTTTATTATAGCTGTAATAACAGAGTTCCTATTTTATTAGCTAAAACCTAGACTTTTAATTAGGAAGTATTTTGTTTTCTATTATTTAGGAAGTATTTTTTATGCTTATTAGAAATCCTTCTTAAATATAAATTCTTTTCCTTTTGTAGTTAAATTTTTCTCTATTTAAAGGAGAAGATTATATTCAATAAAGTAATTGATTATTCAGTCAAAAATAAAGAAAAGAAGAGTTGGTGATCTCTTGAACACATCACCAAATTAACATCTCAAAAATAGGTTTATCGAAGAACAGGAAAAACAAGGGAAATCAACGAGATTTTCCGAGTAATAGAACCAATTGACTCAAAAGGTTGAGCTGTTAGGTGAGGCTCCAACTATAGTATTATTTCTAACAAGACCAACACTAACCAACAATTATTGATTGCTAAGTCAAGTATTTCAATGGCAGTTAAAGTATATACTCATGAACTATCATTTTTGTAAACTCAGCACTAAAAGTTAACGTATTAGTGGGTCAAGTTCTGTTTCAATCTTCAAGAACAAGTTTATGCGTGCAGCCTGCTAATTATTACAAAAATGATATGGGCTAGAGAACCAGTTGAAATTTTAGTCAGGTGGTCCAAAACTACAGAAAATATAAAGATAGACAGTTGAAAACAACAAACTTTCTTGTTTTTTTTGCAAGATTCAATTATATTTCCGAACCAGCCGAGTTCCTGAAACAATCTTGGATGCTAGCTGCATTCTTTAGTAGTTCAACTCAAATATTTTAAGTGCTTACAAGTTACAACATGTAAAATTCAATTTAAAATAAAAGAGGGAGCAAATTCAATAGATGTTCATGTATTCATGGAGGAGCTAGCAAAACACTTGTGCCAGGTAGTCATCTGATTACCATTAGAGAGTATCATAAAAAGCAAAAAAGCATCGAAAATTTGGACTCTGGAATAAAGTAGTAACTAATGACAGAATCAGATCAGTGCAACTGATACCACAAATATCTATGCAACCGTCTTCATGACAGCAACATGACGTTAAGCTACGTTTCGGATTCCTTTACTAGAAACCTTTCTGAAAATTTAGAACTTCCTATTTATAATTAAATTATTATAACAAATGTCGTTTTTCCAGTGTTTTTTTGTTTCAGTGCAACATAGACGGTAAATTGACAATGATAAATTATTGATGCAATTCTATTTCTTTTGACATTTCTAAAAAACAAATGCACGTTTCACGATATTTTACCGCATAACATGACATGAAAAACATAAGCCATGTAAGACCAAGAATTGCTAGACAATCAATAATGTTGAAAGCAGAAGACTTACCCTTTTTCTGGACAATGTATCTATTGGAGACATAACTTTTGGCTGCACATAGTTCTTCCCTCGATAAAATATAATGGTGTCATCTCCGACAATCTGTATAGGTAACCCACCACTCAATCTGGCAATTTCCTCAGCATATTCATGTACTTGTCCAGGTTTGCAGGAATTGCAAATTACTTTTACAGTTTCATGCTTCTTCCAATGCATATGCATGTTCAGGATAACACCTCCAAACACCCCTCTTCTTCCAAGTGGAACATAATTCAACTTTTTCTGAGCCATCTTTTTCATAAAAAATCTTTCCTCGCCTGTCAGATCATGAGGTTTTACCTCAGGACCCTGAGCTTTAGGAACTTCGTACCTCTTAAGTCTTTCAATTAGTAAGCCTTCCTTGATTCTGGCCTATAATAGGAAGAACAATCATGAAAATAAATCTCCAACCAAAAGAAACTTCAGAAGAAATAACTCAGCGTATCAATTTTCATCCTCCTTCAATCTCATCATTACTAGCATAGACTAATAAAGAAGAGAAAGTAGCTAATTTGCGGGATTTCATTTCCAAATTGTAAATTACATCATAATTTATCTTAACGAATTAAGATTACATTTAGTTATCGCTTTTACTTGAAACCCCAACTAAGATAATTTAGCAAATTAATAATGGCAAGTATTATTTGATGAGATACTACGTGTTGTTTTACCAACTCAAAACAGAAGGACATAAATTACTTATGAGATATTAGCCGAGCCATTACAGCAATTTCAACAGTGCAACTTGCCTTTCCTCAACCATATTAAGCACAACATAAAAAAACATTAAAGAAAAAGGTTCCAAAGTCCAAATTCACCTACTATCAACAAAATACCTAAGGAGCATGAGTTTATTTTTCAAATCTTTTTTCATCCATCATGAAGGAAATTCTTGTAAGTTTTCGTTGGTATGACACTAAAGACAATGAGTATAAGATGCATGTCTTCTAAGATTAATGAGGGCGTATACAAAGCTATAGTTTTAGACTTAGTTTAAATGAAGCCTCGACTTGGGTGAAATCCCAACTGCATGAAAATAATCTTAAAATATAAAATTGAAGAAGAATATATCTAATGTAGGACCCCACAGAATCTAATTTCAGAGCTCTATAAGCAACCACATGAAAACAAGCAAAGAATTTGGAGTTGATTATGAGAACAGAGGCTAACAGTAAACTTAATGTAGGAGACCAACACAGAAACAGTATGCTTTTGGGTACTATAACTTGTCAAGATTTATCTCTGCTTTTGACTAACTAACAGTTGAGAACCCAAAAATCTTACAAATTAGTGGCCAATAAAATAAACAATCTTTAACATATATGTTCAGATAGCCGGAAACCTACATTTTCCAAGTAAATAACAACCTAACACCTTCTGTTTTGACAATCTTACGTTCACAAAGTTATTCCTCTTCTAATGTTTTTTTTAGAAACTAATTCAATGGAAAAACAATTCATTTTAGGTCCCTGAGCGATGAAACCCCTCTTCTTCACACTTTCTCTGTCGCTAATCGATTAGGCTGGCTTCAGGATCTAGACCCATATCCATAAGTAACAACAATGACATAGGTAGCACGGATACGGACATGGGAAAACGGGACACTCAAACACGGACATAGAAAAACGGTGTTATTTTAACGTTTCCTAGGTAAAAAATGAAGTTTCGTATCCGAAATGTAAAGTGTTCAACGACACGTTGATTGAATTAAGTGCCCGTGCTACTAGATAAAAGAGATACGAATTTCTACCAATTTAATCCTTGAACTTCAAAGGAGTGATGACAGAAGGTTAAGTAACCAACTGAAGACCATATTTGACCATGAAGATTCAAGATTCCACAGAAATAATATGGAAATAGCCCCCTAAAATTAGTTGCTATTGGAAAAAAAAAGTGATATGCAAACAATAAAAACCAGGCATAGCAATTCAATATCCAACAAAAAAAGTGCAACTTTCACAAAAAAAAACAGTTAAATCAGTACACATTAACTCACCCTCTCAAGCTTATATTTGATTCTCTCTTCAACATTAGCAAACTTCTGCTTCTTTCTCTTAACCGTAAGACGACGCGGGTCTTTCCGATTAGCAGCTCTCCTCTTCTCCTTCTCCCTCTTTCTCTGCAGTTTCAGCCTCTTCTTAGTCAGCCATTTCTCCTTCTTTGGAGCATCAGCTTCATGTGTCTCAAACTTGGGTTTCCCATCTAATATCACCAGGTTTACTCTACCATGGCTCAAATTTCTGTACACCCAACACTGTGGAAACACATGCCTTAATGGAGACAATACTGTTTCTGGGTATTCAAAAATTGGCCTGTCAGTCACCCAAACATACAAAAAAACCTCAATACCCAACAATAAAGATTCAAACTTTTCAACTGAAAATTGAAGCTTTCAAAGAAACATTGGTACCTGATTGAAAAAGAGTTGAACTTGACAAGTGAAGAAGCCCTTCTCAAGCTACAAAAAAGAGCTTTTGCCATTTCATTAGAGAAACAAACCCAAATACTATTTATTTCAAACCAAAACCTATTTATACCCGACCCGACCCGAACTCACCCGACCCACTTCAAGTTGAAAATATTGTTTAGATATCTGACATTACACACGCCCTAAACTACAGCACCAAGAAACCTGCAGAGACACAGAGAAAGCATAAACTGAAAAGGTACCATTTTTATAGTTTTTTTTTTTTTACTTTTCCTGTTCTTTTTTTGGAAAAACTATTAATTTTAGTTCATTTATGGGTCATATGTTTACAGGAGATAATTGTTAGTAGTTTTAGTTATTGAAAACATGAAGAAATTTATAGCTTTAGGGTTTGAAGGTTCAGCAAACAAGATTGGAGTTGGTGTAGTAACCTTAGATGGTACAATTTTATCAAACCCTAGGCACACTTACATTACTCCACCGGGTCAAGGTTTCTTACCCCGTGAAACTGCTCAGCATCACTTACAACATGTGCTTCCACTGGTTAAATCTGCTTTAGAAACTGCCCAGTTAACTCCTGATGACATTGATTGCCTTTGTTACACTAAGGGACCCGGCATGGGAGCACCTTTGCAAGTTGCGGCCATTGTTATTCGGGTTCTTTCGCAGCTTTGGAAGAAGCCCGTTGTTGCGGTTAATCACTGTGTTGCTCATATTGAGATGGGGAGGATTGTTACAGGAGCTGATGATCCTGTTGTGTTGTATGTTAGTGGGGGGAATACTCAGGTTATTGCGTATAGTGAAGGGCGGTATCGAATCTTTGGAGAAACTATTGATATTGCTGTTGGGAATTGCTTGGATCGGTTTGCTAGAGTTTTGAATCTCTCTAATGATCCAGCTCCTGGTTATAACATTGAGCAGGTATCTTTTCTTGTTCTAATTACTATTTATATTATGGTCTCATCATTAAGGTTTGTTATTCTTGATAATTGTGAATTCTGATTCAAATTTTTGTGTGCATTAGACCTGGTGAAATTAATCTATTTTTTATTTTGGGTTTGCATTGGGATCAATCTTTTATAGCATTGGGTAATATTACACTGGGAAGGTGCAAAACTTCATTATATTAGATTGACTGCTTTAGCTAGTATTTGTATGTAGTATAACATGTGGCATAAGCTTAGTTAGGAATTAGGATGCGTCGAAATTTATCTCCTCTATCTTTTACTTCTGCCTAATTGCACTTATTTCTGAAGGAGATGACTTCTTTTTAACTGCTAAACTTGGCGCCTTTTAGAGTCAACAGTATGGTGTGGTAGGGTGGGACAGGTGGGCATAGTTTTCATTCTTTATATATACCATTTTTGTGTGAAGTTTTCAGAATTCTAGCAATGGTTGCTATTTAAAATCTTTAAGATTTACTGTATTTCTTGTCTCAATCTGCTAGTCTTTTGACCAATTCATTCCTTGTGATTAACTGTGTTGCCTCATAACCTATCTGTAAGGTTAGTCTGGGACATACCGTGAAGTCCTAAAGAGTTGTTTGACTTTAATCTTTTTTAACTTACAGCATGAAGTGATTGAAATACTATAGGGGAATGTTATGCGTACAATGAAGTATGTGTTAGGGGAACATTACATTTTGTGATTCTTTACTGTTTTCAGGCTTTATTAATCCTTCAGAAATCAAGGGTTTAGTGAATGTCTGCCTTTTCAATTTCGATCTCCTTGCATGATATTAAGTGCTTGATCTATTAGAGCCAACGTAATTTCTCTGCAACTGTGGTTTCTCTTTAAGCTCAACTTTAGATTCCAGCAAATTATTTACATCACTTGGCTGATTTTCTTATAACCAGCTTGCAAAGAAAGGAGAGCTATTTATTGAACTCCCATATGTTGTCAAAGGGATGGACGTTTCTTTTAGTGGAATACTTAGCTTTATTGAAACCACTGCAGAGGAGAAGCTTAAAAATAATGAGTGCACTCCTGCAGACTTGTGCTACTCCTTACAGGTAAATCATGTTCAAAGCTAGTATGTTTTAGAGGCAAATATCTTATTTGAATATGAAACATTTTCATATGCCAGAAGTATAAGCTGTATTAGTACTGAGTGCGTGTATGTCTTATTATGATATGTTTTAAAATGTCTATGATGCAGGAAACAGTGTTTGCTATGCTTGTAGAGATCACAGAGAGGGCAATGGCACATTGTGACAAGAAAGATGTTCTTATTGTTGGTGGTGTTGGCTGCAATGAGCGCTTGCAGGAGATGATGAGAATAATGTGCGCTGAGAGGGGTGGTGTGCTGTATGCAACTGATGACAGATATTGCATTGACAATGGTGCAATGATTGCATATACTGGTCTTCTGGCCTTTGCTCAAGGTGAAACAACTTCTCTAGAAGAATCAACTTTCACCCAGAGGTTCAGAACCGATGAAGTCCATGCAATCTGGAGAGAGAAAGAGGAATCAACCAATGTTAACTGAAGTAACATGTAGAGCCTAGGCTGTGTAACTTGAAGGCCTGAGGTATGCGTCTCTTGAAGTTATATTAATTTTAGATTCGTCTTTATGAAAGTTGATTTAGGATTCTATATTTGATTAAAGTAGCAAAGGACTTGAATACAAAAGAATTATCAACTTCTCAGAAATATGCATACACTAATTGCACTCCTCACAAGATCAATAGTTAGAGAAAAAGAGATGGCAATGAACATATCAACTAGGTGAATGGACTTATTTTGTGAATGTCATGAATATATGTGGATTTGATGGGAAAAAGAAATTGTTTGAAGGATTGACTGGATTACCTTTACAAGTTAGGTAAGAAAAGAAAAGCTCAGTCAAGTGTTTCTGGAAAGGAATTGCCATTCTGAGTTTGACGACATAATATGAGATCATTAAAAGTATTAAATATTTAAATTGCTCCTTTCTGAATGTTTCTGAATTAATATTTAATTGAAAGGAGTGCGACAATCATCATACTTCTTGGTGAAGCCTTCATAGGGAACTTTTGTTCGAGATGACTAGCAAATATGTCACTGTCTACATCTTTGTCGAACATAAACTTACAAACCCATCCCCTTCAAGCCTTTCTTTGTAGTGTTTAAATATTATCTTGTATATGAAAAGGCTTGCTTTCATTACTTTAAAAGGGGCCTATGCAAACAAAAATATCGTTGGCGGAGATTGTATATTATAGAAGTATGAGAATTTTCAGTTCATAGATTAATAGAATGAACATACAAAATCATTTGCCATTTTTTCTTTTCCTGCACTAGTTTTCTGTCTATGTACTGATATGGTTCTTGAATCATTGAGAATTCCTTTTGCTGGCTATGTTCTTGTTTGTACAAATTCCCTTGAGGCAATATTTCTAGATGAAAGGGGACAGTTTTATAGTCATTTATGACCAACTGAAGAGATGTTTTGCAAAGAAACTAGTAACTTCTTTTTCTATCGTCTCGTAAGAAACAAAAATTTAGTCCTACTGCTTTAATAATTTTGTAGCATGCGAACTTGTTTAGTAAATCCTATGTATTTATCCATTAATTGAAATAAATTAGATTGCTTGTCTTGTGACATATGTTTTACATTATTGCATTCACAGGTATGTGTAGCTGATGATCATTGGAGATCAACATATTCCGTTGTGCGCCGTAGAAAAGGCGATCATGACGAGAGGTGAAAATCAATTAGTGTATTGTGTGGAAGCTAGATTTGAAAGATAAAGTTTTAGAATTGAGATAACAAAGCACATTGCTGACATTAATTTTAAGTGATATGTATTCTCTTGTGTCTATTCTAGTTTCTAAACTTCTAGTTGCCTTTGTATTTCCAACCAACTTATATTTTCTTTCAATTAAAAAAAGGTTCAGTCAACTGAAAAATATGGCATGTATGCTTGTTTCAATGGCATGTTGTATATTGGATTATGGAAAGGCCAAACCCATCTTGAAGCCCTGTACTTTCATCTTTTTGTTTATTTGGTTCTTTTTCAAAGTTTTATATTCATTAGATCCCTTGTACTTCACGAATTTTATTTAAAAGGTCCTTTTTCGACGGAATCACAATGTGTGTGTTTAATTGCCGTTATTGTTACCACGTGAGAAAATGATTACGTGAATTTGAGTTAGTAGGTTAAATTTTTCCCTTTACTTTTGAATTTTTGTTAATCCAATTCTTAAATTTTCAAATTTTTATTTATCTAGTGCTTGTACTTTTAAATTTTTGTTATCCGGTCCCTCTTCAAATCCGGCCTCACGCGCATTTCATGGCGAGTGTCGTGCACGCTCCTTTTTCAGTGAACTGAAACATGAATTATGATTGAATAAATAAATTATATTAGTAATTTTACAAATTATTTAAATTACTTTGTTATATTTATTTTGAATCAATTATTAGTCATGTAATAACAATCAAAATTTAGTTTTGATATATCAAGCATAAAGTACAACCGGAATATCGGGAAATAAACTATACTTTGAGAGCTAAAGCTCGAGTATGATAAGATACGGGTATAGTCATACTCCATTCGATTAATTAAGCAACTTAAAAATTAAATTTTATCGCAAAGAAAAATATGAAGATTCCATTATATTAATTTATTTAGAATATACGCGCGTGTATATATATATAGATATATATATATATATTCGATTACTTTAAATTCAATTAATAATTTTTTGATTGAAATACTTTAATACTTGAATTTATCTCAACATTGAATTTGTAAATATCTTGAGATCAAACTTAAATTATTTAAATGGAGCCAATTTTAAATATTTTTCCATTCAAATTCAAGTAATTTGTGAGTTATCTCCATTTCATTACAAACACAGCCAAACTCATTTTTTAGGTCTTTACACTTTCAAAATTGTGTTCATCTAGTCCTTTTTTAAATTCGTGTTTTTTATTTAGTCCTTATACTTTATTTATTATGAATTTTTAATTTGTTTCTTGGACGAAAAAAGAGCGTGCATTTTACTCATCTGCGTGTGATGCCAACTTTAATTGTCTATCTTACTCAACACATTGGCAATATAAGTTGCATTATCAAATTTGTAGAAAGATTAGATAAATAAAAATATATAAATATAAGAGCGCGTTAAATAAAAAACATAAATAAAAAAGACCATAATATCAAAAGAGGTTGAGATAAATAAAAATTTGCAAGTAAAGAGATCTTTTGTCATTTTTAACACGAAAATTATTAACCACTTCCGCCATAAAAGACCTATTAAATAGAAAAATGAATAATATATAAATTTGAGAAAACCACAAAAATATTACTATTTAAATAAGAGTTTACAGAAATACACACCAAATCAAAATTTACATTCATGACAAAACAAGGAAAAACTTTACATTTTCTACCCAACCACTAAATAAGAGACATATGGCACACTCAAAACCAAGAAAAAAGTCAAAAACGTGTTAAAAATAGTCAAAACGCGTCAGTCACGCGTCAGCGCGTGTCATCATTTAAAAAGAAAAATATATCATCTATGTATCTGATATGTATCTAGAATGTGTCACTGCTTGATTTTCTCATATTTTTAAAAATATATATATATATATATATATATATATATATATATATATATATATATATATATATATATATATACACGTATTATTTTATGTACTATTTATGTGTATATGTATATTAAATTCAAAGATATATGTATCACATGTTTTAAAAACGCATAAATTACGTTACAAAAAATATATATATTATATATTATGTATTAAAAATATATGTATCTGTCATATATAAATTTTATATATATATATATATATATAAATAAATTGCTTTTAATATGTATTCGATATATGTATTTAAAAAACGTGTCTTCTTATTAAATCTTTGATACTTGCTCCGTCCTTTTATTTTTCCATGTTGCACGGAGTTTTTCTTTTTAGCTCAATTTATTCTTTATAAATAATGTATCTACGATGTATCGGCTATGTATTTATAGTATATTGCAAGATATAGATGATACATCGGTAATGTATTAAAATCTTATTATTAATTTTTCTCCTCTATATCTATGATGTATTAATGGTGTATTTATGATGTATCGGTAATGTATTACGATGTATCGATAATGTATCGGTCATTTTAAAATTTATTTCATTAAAATAATTCAAAAAATTTAAACATGTATCGTTAATGTATCTGCTATGTATCGGCAATGTATCATCTATATATCACTAATACACACATGTATCGATCATTTTGAAATTTATTTTGTTAAAAATAATCATTCTGAGTTGGAGATGGATTCTAAAAATTGCAATCAATGGTTTATCTACGAAATTCATTTCGTTGAAATAATAATAAAAAATGAATATGTATCTACAATGTATTAATGGTGTATTTTATGATGTGTCGACGATTTATCTACAATGTATCGGTGGTATATATATACGATATATACATCATGAATACATTATAAATATAAAAAAAAATTGAGCTAAAAATCTTTGATACTTGCTCTGTCCTTTTATTTTTTCATGTTGTACGAAGTTTTTCTTTTTAGCTCAATTTTTTCTTTATATTTATAATGTATTTATGATGTATCGGCCATGTATTTACAGTGTGTATTGCAAGATATAGATGATACATCGGTAATGTATTAAAATTTTATTATTAATTTTTCTCCTCTATATCTATGATGTATCGATGGTGTATTTATGATGTATCGGTAATGTATTACGATTTATCGATAATATATCGGTCATTTTAAAATTTATTTCATTAAAATAATCCAAAAAATTTAAACATGTATCGTCAACGTATCTGCTATGTATCTTAAGTCTTGTTTGAGTTACAAATTCAATTATTGTCTCTTGTTAATTGATTTTTCTGAAATTAATAAATAATACTCCATCATTTCAAATGCACATCAATTATAACAAATTACTTTAAAAAAGAAGTTACAGCTAATATCATAATCATAGTAGACAATAATTAACACTAATCTAAGTAGGTGATAAGGCCAGGAAAATTCCAATTATTTCATGGTTGCAGGTTCATTTTTTTTTTTTTTTTTTTTTTTCTTGTTGTAGTGTCCTTTCTCTCGGAAATATCTGAGACACATAAGTTGAAAATTAGAACACAGGTTAAATAAAACCAACAGATTTTAAATAAACAAGACTCATAGAAAGCAAAATAAACTGTACAATATCTAATTTTAAAGCGAGTAGATCTTGAAAGGTGTAAGAAGTGATTTTAACAGCTTATATTCTCAAAATCAAAATTCAACTCCATCAATACCCAAATACATGCCAATGTGGGCCTAGCCTGAATGGTTAAGGCGTCTCTAAGTGCATCGAGAGGTTGTGGGTTCGAACCACGCCTCGGTAACTAACAACTAACATGAGATTCTAAAGAGTCGATTTCCACCTTTGATAAAAAAAAAAAACTACCCAAATACATCACAAAAAATGATAAAAATCAAACTTTTTTCAACTATGGAACCTTGCTTCTGATCATACATCTCCCACCATGTCATCACGCTCACTCCCATCACTCTGGAATCATTATCCCCACCACCGTCGTTTTTCCAATTTCACCACCAACCTTATCACAACTGTTGTCTTATCCTTCCATTAACCGATGCCGCTGCCGCCATCTCTTTGCTGTAACCCAAAGCCCTCAATTCGCAATTCAAGCTCAGAGTCATCTTGAAGAGAGCTCGATGAATCATCCGATGACATAGCGGTGGTGGTTGTTGTGTTGTTTAATTTCCTTGAAGTTGCCGACATCGACCCGCTTATAAAACCGTTACAACCACCATCCAAAACACTACCTTACCTTAAATTAGCAGAAGAAGAGAATCAAATTTAATAGAATATAAGAAGAATTTTTTGTTGAAGGACCCAACCCATATGAGCAAAAAAAAGCAAGAGGAAATGACGTGAAAGAAGGAGCAGGTATGAGTGAAAAGTTAAGAGAAGAGTAATAAATGGTTATAAAATGTAATAAATATACAAATTCAGCTATTTGATGTGAAACAGACTTGTTATAGGAGAAAAGGTTGAGAATGGTTGGTATTTGAGTAAAAATGTACCGTTTTTTCAATTATTGTGTAATTTTCTCTATAAATTTTGAAAATGAATTAGATAAATAATAACACTTGAAAGCTTGGCCCAGTTGGCCAAACTCTAATGATATATGTATGAGGTTGGGGGTTCGACCCTCAAACTCACGGGCAGTGTGCCTATTTAAAAAAATGTCTAACATTAACTCCCGCTAACAATTAGAATTGGCTATCTTTGACAAAAAAAAAATTAGATAAATAAAAATCAAAAATATATGAAGCTTACGAAATCAACAAACAATAAAAATAAGGATCAAAGAGTTGTAATTTAAATGATATAAGTATTGGGCATCATCCTGGTTAGATAGTGTGTTCAATTTCATAAGCACTTTTCTCCTCAAAGTATATATATAAAATGGCCAATGTGGGCCTAACCTGAGTGGTTAAAACGTCTCTAAGTGCATCGAGAGGTTGTGGGTTCGAACCACGCCTCGGTAACTAACAACTAACATGAGACTATAAAGAGTCGATTTCCACCTTTGATAAAAAAAAGGCTAAATCTATTTTTGGGTCCATAAGTTATACAGTTTTGGATCAATAATTGCCTCAACTTTTATATGACTTTTTCAGGTCTCTAAACTTTTATTTTTTTATTTCATCAGGTCTCTCAATTTTTCTTTGGCTTCTCTGAATCCCTAAACATTCATTTTTTTTAATTTATTGGGTGCCTAAATTTTTGTTTTAGTTCATTAAGTTCTTATATGAATTTAAGGCTCTAAATAACCAACGAACAAAAATTTAGGGGTATGAAGAAGTTAAATAGAAGTTGAGCGATTTGATAAACCAAAAAAAAAAAAAGTTTAGGGACTTGAAAAAAACAAATAAAAGTTAAAAAAAGCTAATGAACTAAAATAATATAGTTTAAGGGGTTTAGCAAAAAAAAGCAAAAGATTTAAAAAAACCCTCAACTTTTTTTAAAAGTACAGGTCCATTCTTTTATTTTTTTGGGCACAACTAAACCCTTATGTTTCAAAATTAAACAATAAAACTCTCGTTGTTTTAAAATCGAACAAATAAACTTTTTTAATTTTTTTTTTTGGAGAATTACCCCCTTAATTTTTTGATAAATATTTTAGACATTAAAATTATTTTGAATTTTTTTTCACATGATTATGAAAGACATGTCAGCCATTAACGAGTATTTATAATAGTGTTAGATGAAAGAGGTTATTTATTCTATTTGAAAATAAAAAGGTTTAATTGTATCCAAATAAAGTAAAAAGGCTGATATGTACTCTTGTGAAAACTACGAGGGTACAAACTGTTCATCAGTCACAAAATCTTCAACGTGGCGAAATATGACTGGACAGTAGCAGTAATGTTAAACTAGTGTTGTATGTACATTATCATCACCCTTCGTACACTCACAAATTCAGCCTCCAACTAAAATCTGCACCACTTTGCAAACAGACTCTCTGTCTCTTCTTCACCGTTTATCAAATATTGATCACTGCAACAAAGTAAGTCACAATCTTTTTCATAATTCAACTTTTACCCCTCAATTTATATCTCTGTTGCATTTGTGTCCTTAACTTTAAATGAAGTATTTTGTGTGAATAATCATAAATGGGTCTGAAGTGTATGAATATGTTGTTTACTGGGTTTGTGAATTTAAGAATTTTCCCTCCTTTTTGTTTCTATATTTTAGGGATTGTGAGTTTTTTTTTTTTTTTTGAGGGTTTGAGTCATTTATTTCATATGTATTGTTGGCTTCAAACTAGCTGCTTTTTGTGTTCGGATCTTATTAAAATTTGCTACTTGTTTTTGTTTGATGGGTTCTTCTTTAAGTATTTGATGCTGTTTGTGTTGTGGCTATTAAGTTCTTGATTTATTGATTGCCGTGTGAAGAGAATGTTAGAATTTGTTGTTAATTTTTCGATTTTCGTGTATTTAAGCATTGCCGGGAAATAGAAACCAGAGGAAAATGGCATGAAATTGGGCGAGAAGTGATGCTATTTTGCTCTTTCAGTTTTTGTATCTGAGACATTATAAAAGAACCTAAATTGAACATATTTTCAATACTTGGTTTTATGGACCTATGAGCTCAATTTGACTACTATTATATGGGTTTTAATATAACGGAAAACAACGTTGTGTGGCAGTGGATTTAGATGAGGGAGTTTCAATATCGGAGAGCGCAGCTGGACATGGGTTGGTTATAGAGGAAGGCGATTCAATTATGGAGGAAGGAGATTTAGTTGTGCGGGAATGTGACTTGATTGGGCCAGAATGTGATTCTATTATAGAACCATATGAGGGTATGGCTTTTGAATCTGAAGATTCTGCCAAGATTTTTTATGATGAATATGCTCGCCAGATAGGATTTGTAATGCGTGTGATGTCTTGTCGTCGTTCTGAAAGAGATGGAAGAATTCTCGCACGTCGACTTGGATGTAATAAGGAAGGTTATTGTGTTAGCATCCGGGGCAAATTTGGGAATGTTCGAAAGCCACGTGCTAGTACAAGAGAAGGTTGTAAAGCAATGATTCATGTAAAGTACGATAAGTCTGGAAAGTGGGTGATAACAAAATTTGTCAAGGACCATAATCATCCTCTAGTAATTGCTCCACGTGAAGCTCGTCAAACAATGGTGAGGTCTTGCCTGTAATTTAATTGTGATATGTGTTATATGTTGCATCCATTCCATACTTTGCTTGCCACCTTGGTCGACTCTTACATTCTTTTCTATAGCTAATCTAACATATACTCTAGATCTGTAGGAGCGTGTGATTATTTTAGAAAAGGTTATGATTTATGTTCTTTGTATGTCAAACTACAAACTAATCGAATAAGATGCAGGAATCCAATTGCCATTCAGTAAGAAACAGAAAAAATAACTACTATGCAACTGTTGCATCTATAAACAGAACATTCATAATACATTTTGGCGGTAAGCTCTGCTCGAATTTGAGAAGTGAAGTTCTTGGAACAATCAGGCGCTATAATTAGAAAGCTTTTGAATCAAATACGGACTAAAAATATTACTTCAAGTCTTGCAAAAACAAGGCTTTCATATCAATCTATGATATTTATTGAAATTAGTTAAGATGCTAGGGATTGTTAGTGAGCTCGATCTATCTACTGATTAAGAGAGTGCAACCCTGATGCATTTAGATCTGTAACAAGTCAACTCTGAATTCTAAAACTACGTATTTAAAGCATCCAACATACACAGATTGATGTTTTAGTTGTCTCTTAGGATACGGGCAGACCTATGTATAGCACCCTATAAATACAAAGTTTAACCACAATAGCTTTTATGTTTTTGTTATTCGTTATGTTCAAACTACAAACTAAATGAAGTTTCAGGTCCTAGGAGATATCCGGAATAGCTAGCCTGGCGGTTATTCCATCTTCTAGTTGGGTCCTCCCAGTAGACTCCAACCAAGTCCAAGAACTAAATTTTTTGGAGTGACTAAATTTTTTAAAAAAATTAAAGTGTATCTTAAAGAAATTTTTGGAAGCCCGGTATATTTTTTAAGCATGTACCTTGATAAGCTACTAATTCTTCTGGTTTAATATTAACTAATTCATTAAGGCTAGCCATATGAGTTAGTGATTAGACTTTTCTAGTTTGAGATCGTTGAATGTTACTTAACATTGTTGAAATTGGAGTTTGTTGGTAGAACTTTTTACATGCACTAATCATGTTTCCGTTCCAAGTTTTAAAATGTTACGAGCAGTGGCAAGGGAACTCCTGAATCTCAGAAACCAGTCTTGGTTTATAAGAGATTTAAAAAGTCAATTTCTTATATTAGTTTTCTTTATATTCTTATTTAGATATTGTTATTCTCCTTATTTAGGCTGGTTAGATTTTCCTAATTAAAAGTGGGATTACTTTAGCAGGTATGCTTTCCAGATTAAGGTAGGATTAGTCTAGTCTACCTGACTTTGTTTTCTATATAAACGTTATTTCATATGGGAATAAAATAAGCATAATTTTACTAAAAGGTTGTGAACTCCTAAAGTTCAGAGATCGAAGGGTTCTCTCCAACAAGCCCTAAACTCAATTCAATATAGGTCGAAAAGGAAGAAACTCTAAACAAACAGGGTCTTCTTCCTTTGATCCTATAGTGAATCAAAGACACATAACTCGATCCGAAAAGCAGGACCATAACATAAAATTTAATGAAGAATATGAAGTTGATTGAGTAACTTGTATGCTATGCTAAATTGAGTTTGTATATGAAGGTCCAACAATCAGTTCTGATAAATGTAGCAAATTGTAATGTGTACATGGACTGCAAATCAAGTTATTCAGATCCTGTATTAGTGCTCCCTCTTTCATTTTTCATTGTAATTTAGAAGATATATATAGATTCCTTTAATATTTTTTGAGATACAAGGGGAAAAAGAACAAAAATTTAAAACAAGGCCGAGGCATGCCTTGCCACTTATTACTCTTCTTGTTGTTAGAGCTACGGTCTTAGTACAAGTTCTGGTTGCTGATGCTTTGTAGTTAAGAAATTTTTCCGGGGAAATAATAGATCTGCATATTGTCAAATGATACCAAACAGCAATTCTCTGTTGTTTAATGGTTTTTCTGTTATTTATCTTGTGCTTCTTAACCTTCAGATATGGCTTATATATTCTGCATCTTCTGATTGATGATCTTGAGAATATTGTCTTTTGTGCTGGCTATTTACAGTTGGTAGCATTACATGTTGCTTAATTTTAACTTACAGTGAATGTGAAATGTGCCCTATAATAGCTTTTTGGTTAAAACTTTGTAGGATGAAAAGGACAAGAGAATTCAAGAATTAACGATGGAGCTACGGAATAAGAAGCGGTTATGCGCCACATATCAAGAACAGTTGAGTGCATTTATGAAAATAGTTGAAGAACACAGTGAGCAACTATCCAAGAAGGTTCAAAATGTAGTAAGAAATCTTAAAGAATACGAGTCCATAGATCAACAACTTATTACGCGCCATACATAGTAACCGTCCTGCTTCAGGTCATTTTGTTGCGCGTTCTTTTACTGTTTTACTCCTTTGTTTCCATTTTTCCCACTGAGCTATTATTTGAAATGTAATTATAGAATATTTTTCCCATCCTATTTTGTAACATATGTGAGAACAACTATACAGAGAGATTGAGAAATTGAGTTCGTATACAGGTGCAAATCTTGCTGGAACTGCCATTTTATGTTGCCCTACAAATTATATCGTCCTCTCCTTTGAGATTAGGTCAAATCCCTCTATTATACGAATTGTACCCACGTACAAGAGTTAAAATTAGTACTTAAATTTTAACTTCCATCAAAAATTTAAGTTCTATTCGAGTTAATCATATCTTGACACTTCATCGATATGATTATACTGACAAATTAGTCATATCAGTTGTCATCCAACGTGGCGTCTTATATAAAATTTGTTGGCTATGTTGTCATTACACGAGTTTATTTTGATTTGAAAAATCTGAAGTACTTGTCCCCGCAACTGATAGAGACATTGTAATTTGACATGAAATTCAGATTCAAGTTTCTCGTTATTAAAAAATGAATTCTTTATCCAAAAATAAAAAAATTTAATTAAGATTAATATCTTTTGATAATAAATTATAGGATTAAAATTTAGTATCACCCATGCTTCTAAACTCAAGTATATAACCCTAATATGACTTGGAATTCTCTATAGGTATAACCAAATTGTTGACTTGTTTAGTTTATGATTGTTGAAGCGTTGAGTAAGTATGTTGATGTGGTGTTTAATACCAACTGATTTGGTTGAGATTCCTTTGACAACTAAACACGGTTTTAAATATTTTATTGTACAAATAATTGATGAAAATGCGTTTGTGGTTTGTGCATGTCTATAAAAATAGTTGAGGTCTAAAAGTATTGTAAAGCTACTTAATTTTTAAAAGTACACTCGAATTTTAACTACAATTTTTGTTATAAACTTTTAACTTAAATTTATTTACTAGTTAATAAAAACAATCCTAATTGTTTTATTAAGAAGATATTTTGATCATCAAACTGCTGGTAAAGTCAAAATAAATTTTAAATTTATTAATATGATTTGTCATTTTATATTCATATAACCATGCTAATATAAAAAAAATAAAAACTTAAGCAAATATGATATTTATTTGAGGAAATTAGATACAACACCACAAAAGTACAACATATTCTCACGCGTACGACCACACTTTTTTTTATTGCAAAAACACTATTCAAAGTGAATTTATTCCATATTTCTAACTTTTTCTTCTCTTCATATCTATCTCTTCACTTCCATCATTATGGATGCAATCTGTCAGATTTTTCTCCCTCAGTTATCCATAATAATCCCAAACAAATCTTCAATCCCACTCAACTCAAATACAAATCTATTTTCCTAATCAACAGTTTTTACTTCACGTCTTTTTAATTTAATTTGCCTTTGAGAATTGAAGGAAATAGATCCCAATAACCCACACAAACTACAGCCATAACAAATGGAGAACGAGGACAAGAAATCGGCGGTTTCCATATGTAGGAGCGTAGGACATGAACATCGTCAGTTCCGTTGAGGAGTTAGACGACGGTGATGAAAAAGGTATGCAATTTCGGAGATGCAGTCGAGATGTTCGACGAAATGCCTGACAGAGGATTGCAAATGCTAATATTCAGTGTATTATTTATAATCATTTATGTTCCGTTTTCTAAATGCTAATATTATGTGTTATTATTTATCATGAAGCTATTAAGCTATTAGCTTTGTGAATTTGGTTATCATTTCAGGTATGCACAGTTCTTCATTGGACCACAGTTGTCGGCCGATGCAACTATGAGAGAAATTAAAGCTGTTTACTTGAATGAGTTGAAGGCTGAATTTTGTTAATACTGTGAGGTCTGGAGACATTTTTCTCATTTAGATGTGTGCATATGAGAATTGGAGTACTTTTTATAGCATAATCTGATTTTGTTGAAATTGTTATATCACATCAGAAATATAATCACTTTTATCATAATTGAGAATGGTATATAATAGTAAATTTATTTTTATTTGTTTAAGAAGTTGGTGGTGTTTTTAGTTTTTTATCTATAATTTATTTGGTATATTTTGACTACTTTTTATACAATTGATAAATCCATTAGTAAACATGAAGATGATTGTCTATTATTTTGTTTGTATTTTATATTTTTTGTATGAAATTAATAGTTTGCTATACGTTTTCTAATGGTGTTTTTTCTGTTTACCAGATTTAACGGTTTGCTATAGATTTTCTAATGGTGTTTTTATGTTTATCAGATTCTATATTTTTTTCTCATATGTCTGTCATTTTAATTCTACTTTGTGCTTGTTTTTCTTCAAAATCTTACTTACAGGTGCAACTTAATTTTTTGAATAATTTCAATTGCAGTCATGGAGAAACATCTTTTTATTTTTATTATATGTATTTTATTAAATAATTTTTAACATTTCACTAAAAGGTTACTAATTTTATATATTTTCGTTGATCAACAATGGAAGCGTATTGCATTTTCTTTTGTATCAATATGAGAACATGAAGATGGCTGAAAATATTGAGAGTGACGAAGAGGTTGAAGTTAAGAAGACGAATGTGGAAGCGAGAAAAGAAAAAATGAAGAAAAAGTTTTAATACTTTAATTGTCTAGTATATGATGTAATAATTTTGCTGTTGGTTTACCAATAGTTTACTAATAGTATACCAATAAATTTAATTTTAATAATATTATTAGTAAACCTTGAGTTAACCATTGGTAAATTTATAATTATTTTTTGATGATGCTTTTGATTTTGTATGTATTTTTTTTCACTTGTGTATTTGTAATGGTTTTATTGTTGGTTATCCAATTGTTTACTAATGTAACACCTATAAATTTAGTAAATTAAGTAATAATTCATTTTAATTTTAGTAAAATAAAAAATAGTAATTTGATTTAAGTAAATTGATAATAGATTGTTAGTAAACCGTTAGTGAACTTATAATTATCAAACATTTAGTAAACTGTTAGTGAACTAGTTAGATTATGAAATTAGTTAAAATTTATAAAGTAAGTTGTTGAGTAGTATTTTTTGTAGCGGAGGAAGGAAAGCCCAGAGGAGGAGGAGGATTGTGGAGGCAACAACTAGTTGTAATGGCATTTTTAAGTAAAAATTTATGTATTGTATTTGTTCATAGAGAAAAAAAATTTAGTTTTTTAAACATATATTTTAAAATAATTTTTTTTTATAAACTAGACTTCGATAGCTGACTGTTAGTAAACTCTTAGTGAACTTATAGTAAACTAAGTAATATTTTATTTTAATAGTTTATAATTTAAAAATAAAAAAATAGTAATTTTTAGTTAGTTTACTAAAAAAATAAATTAATTTATCTTTTAGCGAACCGATAGTAAATCTTTAGTAAATTTATATTTTAAGTTAACCGATAGTAAATTGTTTTTTTAGTAATTTAAAAGTAAAGAAAGAAACTAATTTGGTAAATGTTTATAATACTGGTAGTAGACCGATAGTAAATTAAGTAATAATTTACTTTAACAATTTATAATTTAAAAATAAACAATAGTAAATTGGTATTTTTAAGTAAACCGATAGTCTACTAAATAATATTTTACTTTAAAATTTTATAATTTAAAAATAAACAATAGTTAATTGATCTTTTTAAGTAAATCGGTAGTAGACAGTTAGCAAACCGATGATAGACTTATCTTTTAGTAACTGAAAGTGAGAAAATGTTACAATAATCACCCAAAAATGTTACATTAATTGTGCTCACATATTTGTACATATATAATTCTATTATTGTTGTCACATACAAATCATGGTATGAAGCTAATTAATTAACAAACCATCAAAAATCTTACACTCAGTTCAATCTAAAGATTAAACATTAAGAAAGCCAAATTAAGATAAAGAAATTTGTAAAAAAGATAAAGAAGTAAGAACGCCATCTTGTAGCACATTCAAACAAGGTTTTAGCAGTAACAGATCCACTTTCAAAAACTTAATTTCCATGGAATTAATTTATGAAATGGTTCAAAAGACATTCAGCTTCAATAAAATTAGCAGCACCAGCAACACCAAGTCGCTGTCTTTATCATCATCCCCGAGACCGAGTCGTCGTCTTTGCAAAAAAGTGGATAGAATGAAATACGTACATTCGTTGATTTGAATCTCACCGGCGACATCAATCATGTAAAAATTTAAGAATATCATCAGATGTGCCGTCCTCTCCAACTGAACCAGCAGCAGCTCCGTCGTAAGCGCCAACCGACTCCAAGTAAGCAGACATACCCCGTTCAAGCTCACCATCACCATCCTCATCTTGACCGTCCACTATACTGCTCACTGTATTCTTCTTCTTCCTCCGCCGTTTGCGGCTGATTTAAAAAGAAGACACTAATCCGACACCAGCAGTATCGTCGCCGCCGTCGTCTAAACAATCTCCACTGTTTGATTCAGAGTGAGAGCACAACAGATTTTGATTAGCTATGGTCTCGATTGATTGAAAGTTTATTTTTGCAAAGTTATATTAGTCAAACCGTAAAATTCAATTAATTTTAGTCAATAGGTGCTCTTGAGATTATTTAGGTATTTTGGGGGTATTTGTCTAAAAAACTCTATTTATTTTTGTCTTTTTCGTATACTCGTAACTGAAAAATGAATAAAGACACTTGTACTTTTAAAAAGTTGAAATTCATAAGAAATAGTACAATCTTAATAGGTTCTAACAAGTTCATACACCAATGGTATTGTTTTGGCTTAAATGGACAAAAAATTATCAACTTTCGCGTGTTTTTGGTATTTAACACGAATTTTTAATTTGGGCATATAAATACACAAACTATCAATGTTTTGCATATATGACCAAGTTTCCGTTTTAGGTGAAAAACGGTGCCGTTTTAGGTATAAAACGTCGCCGTTTTAGGTATAAAACGTCGCCGTTTTAGGTATAAAACGTCGCCGTTTTAGGTCAAAAACGGTGCCGTTTTATGTCAAAAACGGTGCCCGTGTTATATATGCAAAAAATTGATAGTTCGTATATTTATATGCCAAAATTAAAAATTCGTGTCAAATACCATAAACACGCGAAAGTTTGTGTTTTTTGGAGCAATTAAGCCTATTGTTTTTCCTAAAACAAGTAAACTGATAATAGTGAGGAACAAACAAATGATTATAAGGAATTAAAGAGTAGTAGTAATTAAGAAGAAATGTATTAATACTGAGATATCAGAAACAATCAGTAACCCACTAAGCTATTCCTACAAAGTTTAAAAAACACAAACACACCCTCAAAAAATAAATTTAATCAATTTTGGTGCCACTAATTTCCAATTCTTCCCAAATTGTCCCAGATGCATCCCATCCTCCATGTCAGAAACTAACAACGCTGACATGGCTATACATAGATGTGTTCGACACGTGTCAACGACCCAATGGCCAAGCCTCATCCACCAAAACAATTGAGTGTCCAATGCAAGATATCCACGTGGCAAAATGACTGCAGTCCGATGAATCCAAAAATATTTACAAAAGCTAGAGTAAAAAACTAAGAAGCAGCAGTAAAAACACCAGCTTTCATCATCTCCTTAAACTCCACAAAATCAACGAGACCATTGCCATCAGCATCAACTTTCATGATCATCTTCTTACAATCCTCAGCACATCCGCCTTGTCTAAGACCAAGAGAATCCAAAACAGATCTCAACTCATCGCCACTGATAAACCCATCACCATTCTTATCAAACACATTGAAAGCTTCTCTCATTTCATCGTCTTCTTCATCATTTTTCTGCTCGTCCCTTATTACAGACCGATACAACCCGCTAAACTCTTCGATATCAACACACCCGTCGCCATTCGCGTCGATATTGTCTATCATCTGACACAGTTCTTTATCCGGAATGAAAATTCCAAGATTCTCTAAGGAATCGTTGAGCTCGCTCTTCGTTATTCGACCATCCCCGTTCCTGTCGAACATCTGAAATACCCTTTTTAGCTCTTTATTAGTGGATGGAGACTCCATTGTGACAGAATTTGAAGCAGAGGGTGGTTGAATTTGCTCATGCTCTTGTTCTTGGTGGGTGGTGGTGAAATTATTACAGGGGTTAGAGGGGAAGAGGAAGGTGAAAAGCTTGTTCTTGGGGAGTAAAGAGAAGATGAAAGAATTGAGAAGGTTATAAAGAATGGAAATTCTTAGCAAAATTGTTGGCATATTGATCAGATAGTTTTAGAGAGAGAAAGTTGTAGAGAGAGAAGTTAGTGTTTGAAGAAGAGAGTAAATATGGGGTAAGATTTATAGAGAAGAAAGCTAGGTGTGATTATAAAGAAGTTTAATTTGTTCTTTGATTTCTGCTTATAACGCGTTCAGGTTCTTTGATTTGGTAATTACTTGTTTATTTAACAAAAACATCTATGTAATTTTTTTTTAATTTTTGTCAATAACGCGTTGCCATTATTGTTGCTCTTGCCTATGACACACAATCTTTTAGATTCCTGTCTGTTTCTTTTAATAAAATATCTAAAAAATTATTAGGTACACTCGATCTGTCACGTCACAAGCGGACTAAACCTTATTACATTATAAATCATCATTAAAATAGTGGCACTATCGTAATATTACTATTCAAATGTGTAAAAAAAGTAACCGTACCATAAAAATAAAAATAAATCATAATTTTATAAATTATTAAAAATATTATTTATGGTTAAATATAAAATTATCATATTTAATGCTCATATTCTTCTTGTCAAAATATTAATGCTCATATAATAAATTATAACAATAATTTAATAATTTAATTTTTAACTAACATTAAATATGATAATATTTTTCAGTTTTTATTCAATATTAAATTTTTATTTTTATTTTTATAAGACAGGAGAAGTATTAAGTTGTATTTATAGTAATAGACATATGCTAGAAGAAATAACATACTCCCTCCGTCCCGTTTAAGAAGGGACAAATGACTTTTTCACATAGATTAAGAAAGCATTAATTATTATAGTGTTTTTTTATTTTACCCCTATTTATGATAGTGTTGTATTTTGTGTATAAACTAATAGTCATTAATTATGGAAAGAGAAAAGGGGGTAAAAAAGGAAAATTCATATAAATTGGCACAGAAAACACGATATGGCCTTCTTAAGTGGGACAAATAAAAATGAGATATGTCCCTTCTTAAATGGAACGGAGGGAGTATATAGTAGCCTAAATCTTTTACTTTTATTTTTTTAAAATCTAAAACAAAACCAAATTATTAATTTTTAATAAATAAATTAAACCAGTTATTTTTAATTTAATTGAGCTAATGTTTATTCGATTGGTTTGATTTGGCAGACACCCCTGCCGAACAAAGGATCATTTTACCCCCTCAATTTGTAACCAGGTATCAAAAAATACTACAAATTAGCAAATTAGTATCACTCTTACCCTGAATTTGTAAAAGTCGGATGAAAACACTTCTCCCCACTCTCACCTCAAAGAGTGAGACACACTCTTCGATTTTTTATAGTAAAAAGGTTTAAAATGGTCCTAAATATTTTTACTTTTTAAATTAACACATTATAAATTTAAAAAAAAAATCCTTTTTTACTTTAAAACTCTTTATATCAAATTAATATTAACTAAAAACATTGAGGATCTTTATGTACTTTTTACAAAAAAAAATTCATTCTCCGGCGAGTAGTTTCGCTTGACCGGAGCAGCAGTTCCTCGTTGATCAACAAAAGCGAGGAGCGATCTGCTCATCGTTGAAGAACAACAGACCGAGATAGTGCCCGATGGTGGGTTTAGGGCAGTGGTGGAGAAGGAGGGACAGTGGTGGTGGACGAAAATAAAATTTTGATTGAAGTTAAATTTTTATTAGATTAGTTTAATGATAGTTTATTATAATTAATTAGAATAAATTGTAATTTTTCTAAACTCCATTCTCTAATTAAGATGCCACATCAATATAGGAGGGTTTTTGATACGGTTTTGACAAGTTCGGAGTATAAGTGATACGGTTTTGTTAATTTGGACATTTTAATACTCTATTATAAGTTGAGGGCGGTAAAATGATTTTTCTTTCCATCCCTGCCCTACTGTAAAGCAAAATGGCTTATTAGAAGGGGGAACTTTTTAATGTCGTTTAGAAATATGACCGTTATTAACGGATCTGTGAATGAAGAAGACGTTGGAATTGTCAAGCATCAAGGAAAAAGGTAGACTTAATAACGGCTATCTTATTATTATGGTATCGCGTGATTGGTGGGGTGGAAACACGTGTCTTCTCTCAGTGAAATTGCCGGTTTGCTTGCCATGGTCGCTAAACTGTTACTCTTCCTTTATCAATTATAATAACTACTAGACGGAAGTCTTGCGTATTCACACGAAACCAAATTAATAACTTATTAAAATAATAAATTTAATAAAAAATATGAAAAAAAAATTATAATATACAAATTAATAAAATAAAAATTAATAAAATAAAAATTTATTTTAATATTAATAATAAAATATTTTAAAATATTGATAATAACTTTTTTTATAATAACTTTTATATTAGATAAAAATATAATATAATATAATATTAAAATAATAAAAGTTAAATTAATTTTTCTATAATATGCGACAAAATTCTATGTCAATTTTATCTTTTAAAGATTAATATTTAATAAAAAAATGATTTGTTGAAATTAGAAGTTAATATATACTATTAAACACCATAAAATGTAGACATTAGAAGTTAATATAGATTAGAACACTATAATGTGTAGACATTAGGAGTTAATAAATATAATTTTAATAAGTAATCTATACTATATATAAAAGCACAGATGGGGGCAGGCAAATTTACTGAATAATTCTTTTCAGTTTATTACTAAATTAAAGTTTTATAGTCATTAACTAATTAGTTATTTAATTAATCACTAAACATATATCGTAAATTAAAGCCCTAATTAGAATATATAGCTAAATTATCTCCAATTTAGTTTTTAGTATGTAAAAAATAACTAATTTTTCTCCAAATTAGTAGGAATATCTATCTTTTAGTTTGATTGAACTATAAAGTTAAAATACTGCAGTTGGTCGATATATTATCATTTAAATTTCTATCTGATTATTTTTAAAGATATTAAGTTAATTATTTAATTATGGTTATTATAAAACCAAAAGAAGAATAAATTTTACTAATATGTACATTGACGAGTCATGTTACGAGTCACATGCGTAGCACGTACTGCGAAACTAGTTTAAAAAAAGTGCGAAATGATAAGAATGCTCTATTTATTGAGAATTAATGAGAAAAATTTTATTTGGTGAGAATCAATAAGAAGTCTCCGTTGGTCCTCTTAATTATATAAATATATAATTATATCGACTACATCTTTATAAAAAAATAAATTTGTGACTAAATTTATCAACTATTATAATTAAATTAAATCCAACTTTAATTCTCGGGAATCAACAATTTTGACACAATCAACCATAGAGTCAGAAATAATAGCACTAGCTGTTACTAGTGAAAAAATAGTTTGCCCAAAAATCCTTTTAGTTAGAATTTTTTGTAAAAAAAAAGATACAAGTTGTGTTGATCTATTATACTGCAGTTGTTGTAAAAATTGAGAACCCTTACTATAACGATAAAAAAAGACTATTACGTCGTAAGCACAAAATTACCAGAGAACTCATCTTAACAGAGGATGTTATAGCAGACATTAATAATTTACCATATTATTTGATGAAATGACTAGCTAGAAAAAAATAGTCTATAAAACTTCTAAAAAAATGAGACTGTGACCTAAAAAATGAATCATTCAAAATGGTAAACAGATCTAAATGACCAAAAATTTCAAAAAATAGATTTAATGGATAATAACAAATTATGACATAATATGACGCTGAACATGCTAAGTTGAAGCATGATTCCTGAAGTGATTAGAGAGAAAGTTGATATTATTTTTTAATGTGTATATACTCCAAATTAGATGAAGTACATATCTATAGGCATATTCTTAATAGCTTCACCTATGTTCATGTTGAAATGGGTCGTCTCATGTGAAATTTTGGCCAAAATTTCTAAATCATTCACTATATAGGGATAGACGTGTAGGGTCATAAATTCACAGGCTTCAAATACTTTATTAAAAGGTTGTGTGTGATTTGATATCTCAGATAGAGTTTAAGACTATTAATTACTCCCGTTTAATCGGAATTTTACTTACTGAGAAAAAGTTCAAGACAAAAGATACCTTTATTTATGCATAATCTTATTGATATAGAAATTGCTCGAGAAAATATTTTTAAAATTTCAAGTAGAGAATTGTTGGGTTAAGTGAAATTTGAATAAAAGTGTCTTATATTAATAGAACTTTCATATTGATGGGTATGGGTGAGCATGGTTCGGGAGAATCCGGAGATCGGAATCTTCGGAGCCAAATCAAAAACCGGAATATTAAAAATGGAATCTTCGGATCCGTATCAACAATCGGTTCAGTTCGGTCCGTTGATTTTATTTTTCGATACGGTTCGGTACGGAAATTTGGTTCTAACGATTCGGTACGGACATCGTTAGAACCATGAATATTAATTTATCTATAATATAATTTTTTCTATTCTTTTATACAATTTCAACACCAATTTTTATGATCTTAAATGGATTAAGAATATTAATGTTATTAATAATTGATGGACACCGAATCCTACAGTAAATATAATGGAGCCGAGTCACAGGAGATCCACTCTCAGGTGATACCGGACTCCCCCTGAAGGTCCGAAGATATGAAGGAGACGCCGAATCCCTTAAGATTCGGTGATATGCCAATTGATACCGAATCCCTTAAGATTCGGTGATATGCCAATTGATACCGAATCCCTTGAGATTCGGTGATACGCCAATAAAGACCGAATCCCACATGATCCGCCCAAAGCGCGTTAGGTCCGGGATTCGGGTAATCGACCAAGAATGGAAGTATTGTCCTATTCGGACACAAACACTATATATGGAAGGATAAGCTCTACTTTAGGAAGATAAGACTATTTAGGAAGACGTTCCTAAATAGGACTCTTATCAGATTAAGGTAGATCTCGACAAATCAGGAGAATCCCTATGATATTGCCGAATCCCTACAAAGTAGGATTCACCTGCCTATTACGACTCTACAAGGTATTCGACTATTATAAAAGGAGCACGAGGTATGCCTAGAATCACAATTACATTCATATACACAAAACGCTGCTCAAAGCTCTAAACTGACTTTAGCATCGGAGAGTTAATCGGACAACCACCGTCCGGTTAGCTTCTACCTTGTTTTGCAGGTCTTACTCACCGGTTCAGAAAGCAGACTCCATCAATTGGCGCCGTCTGTGGGAAAAGCTTAACTAAACTTCAAAAAGAAGGAGCTTTTCTGAACTCAAAAACAATTTCATTGAAGAAGATGACTTCTGAAAGAGTGAACCTGAAAGACAAACAACCAATGGACCCAAAAAACACTCCGGATATAATCAACGTGACGGAAGACGGGCTTCACAACTCTGGGGAGAAAAGAAATACCGGAGGGCCCTCTTTTTCAACACCTCAATACCAAACTAATCCGATGAGGGGAAGCAACCCAATTGCTTTCAATCTGAACACTGAAGAACAACAAGCACCGAGCGTAGCAGCACAAGATTCGTACAACGAAATGCTGAAAAAGGTACTAGAATCGGTCCAAGCAAATCTGGACAGATTGGCTAGCGAAGCCAAAAGAACGAATGATAGGCACGAAGAAACCATGAAAATCCTGAGGGAAAATTTCAGCCCTACAGCTCCCAGAAGAAGAGGAAGAACAGAAAACGCAAACCCAAGCCGACGAGAGACGAGAGCAGAAAACAATAAAAGCAAGGAACCCCAAACCAGAGGGAATGGAGAAAGAAACGAAGCAAGAAACCAACGAGAGAATAGAACAAGCAATGAGGAAAGTCCGAATAGAGACAAATCCAACGAGGAATCACCAGAGACACCCAGAAACGAGCATAACCAGGAGGACGCCCGAAGTGGTTTGAATTCAAAGAGAGACGAACGAAGAGACAAGGAAAAAGAAGACGCCCCACCAAAGAGCAAGCGACAGGAAAGAGATGCAGGGAAAGAACAAACTAAGAAAAAACACCAAGAAGGAGAGGGCGAATCGTCAGAAACACCCCAAAAAAGCAAGGCCACATATGTAGTAGAAGAAGATTTGGAAGAAAAGATCGCCAAAGCACTCAAAAAACTGAAATCTGAAGAGTTGGACATAGACGATCTCAGGTTGAAAGGATCCCCCCTCTCGCCCGAGATCATGGAGGAAACCATCCCACACAGCATGAAGCTGCCGATTCTGCCAACTTTCAATGGGGAAGGAGACCCCCGAGATCATACATCTAGATTCACAGCGACTATGGGGCTACTCAGCGTATCAGACGCCATCCTATGCAGGGTCTTCCCTACCACACTCACGGGCACGGCCCAGAGATGGTATACCAAATTAAAACCAGGCTCAATCAAGAGCTTCGCTTCGCTCTCAACAGAATTCCTCAATAGATACCTCACAAACATCCCAGCAAAAACCACTACTAGCATCCTAAGATCCTGCATCCAAGAAGAAGGAGAAACCTTACGAAGCTACATTGAACGATTCAACAAGCAAGCTATGAAGATTGACAACCTGAACGTCGACATGGCGACAGAAGCATTGCGAGAAGGGACGCGATTCGGAAAACTGGTGGACAAGCTACTAGTCAACAAGCCCACGACTTTCTCGAACTTGATGGGCATAGCCCAGAAATACTTCGAGCTAGACGAAGGGCGAAGGGCGATTCGTGGAAAGGAAGCAAAAGGAAAAGAGTCAAAAGAGAAATCCGGAGAAAAGACCAAATCCAAACCTGATGATAGGAGAAGAAGGCCAGAAGAGAACAGATGATTCGCCCCCAGACAAGATATGATCCCAGAGATGACGAGAATAACTTCACTCCGCTAAACACCAGCCGAACTAATGTCCTCATGTGGATCAAAGAAAATGTCAAAAACGTGGTATGGCCACCAAAGATGAAAGCAGAGATAAGAGACACCAGAAAATACTGCAAATTTCACGACGATTACGGACATGAAACGGATAGCTGCAGAGACGTAAAGGTCGAGATCGAAAGGATGATCGACACAGGCGAGCTGAGGAAATTTATGGCCCGAAAAGAGAAGAGCAATGACAAAGGAGAAAAAAGAAGCAGAGAAGACAAGCCAAAAGAGAAAGAAGACGAACGCCCATCCAAAATACTGGGAACCATACACATGATCAATGGAGGAGGACATAGCAGCTCCACGATCAGGAGAAAGCAGAGGAAAGAAGTGATGAACATCAGAGAAACTCACATGCCGCCGATGATCTTTGATGTAGAAGACTATGAATACGTCAAAGCACCCCACAACGATGCTTTGGTAGTAACTACTATCATTGAAAATTGGAACATGGAGCGAATCCTAATCGACGAAGGAAGCGCGGTAAACCTTATGACAAACGCAGCGTACAAAATGCTTGGAGGAACGGCGTCAAGGCTACGTCGAGTCCCAATTCCGCTATCAGGACTCGGTGGCCCCTCCATCAATCCACTGGGAGCAGTCACCTTGGAAGTAATAATCGGCCCAGAAAGAGGAATCAACAAGAAAGTCATGTCACTATTTAACATAGTAGACATGGAATTAACATACAATGCCATCCTAGGAAGACCTTTCCTCCATGATTCGGCGGCAGTGACTAGCATAAGAGCGTTGGCAATGAAAATACCAACTGAAAAAGGAGTAGTGACGCTGAGAGGAGACCAAGGAATAGCCAAGAAATGCTATGACGAGTCAGTAGTAGATCTTCAAGAGAACAAGACCGAAAAGAAGGAAGAATAGGAAAGGAAAATGACCCATCATCGGTAACGATTTTATGTCTTACCAGATGGCGTCAAATCTATCTTTAATATTTTGTATGCAGTCTTTTTATCAATAAAAGTTCAATTTCCCTACTATATGATTAGCCAGACGAATCAATAAAGAAATAAAAATCAAGAACAGCCACGAATGATTAAATCAAAGATGAAAGATGAAAAAATGAGTTAAAGATCAAACTCAGGAAAGGCAAAATCACCAAACAAGGCGAATCAACACAAAAAGGCTGATAGCCAAGAAAAATGAGTTTAAATTAACTCAAGGCAAAATCGCCAAACAAGGCGAATCGCCACAAAAGGCGGATTGCTAAGAAAAACGAGTTTAAATTAACTCAAGGCAAAATCGCCGAACAAGGCAAATCGCCACAAAAGGCGGATAGCCAAGAAAAACGAGTTTAAATTAACTCAGAAAAGGCAAATCGCCAAAAAGGAGTTTAGATTAACTCAAAGCACAGAATATAAAGAGTTTAGATTAACTCGAAATAAAAACAAAAATAAAAGAGTTTAGATTAACTCTATAAAAAAAAGGCCAAGAAAAGGGTTTAGAATAACCCTCGAGGCAAGACCAGTACATAAATGAAAAACTGATATAAAGCAAAAGCGCACTTTTGAAGAAGCACGAAGAAAATATATTCATAAATCGCGAATTACAAAAGAACAAAATTCGTACATTATGAAATACAATCAAAAGAAAAACTACTGGACACGGTCCTTAGATATCTTGACAAGATGGTCACGAGCGATGGCCTGGGGATCCAACCCATTAACTCCAGAAAGATCAATATTAGAATTCTGCTCCAGAAGTTTCCTCCCAATCGCAAGGCGATACTCGCTTATCAAAGCAGAATAAAAAGCCTTCGTATCAAGTAAACGGATGTGAAGACCTTCAACCTTCGACCTTAGCTTATCCCTCTCCCCACCAACAAGGGTATTGATTCGAATAAGCTCCTCAATCTCTTGAGTCAAGTCATTGGTTTTCTTCTCGATCACTTTGACTTGGCGATCGTTAATCGCATCCTGCGCCTTAAGTTGCGCCAATAGGGAATCATGCTCCTCCAAAGATGCCTTCAACTTTGCCCTCTCAGACTCGGAAGTCGCCAAAAGAGAAGATAGACGCTCGACCTCCTCCTCAGCGCACTGGCGGCGGTCATTCAATACCAAAACAGATTGAAGAGCCTACAACACCAAAAATAGATCAGTAAGAAAACAACAGAATCAAAAAAATACTATATTCAAGAAAGAAAACACTTACAGAGAAACCATGAAAACAAGCCAGATCGGAAAGCTCCTGACCCGGCCTAGAACAAAACCATGTGACATCATCAGGAATCGCCAAAGTTCGGATGTATTCCGCCAACACTCTAGGATTCAGCAAACTAGCGAGATCCTGACCTTCGACCCATTGCACCAGATCTGGGGCAGAAGAAGAGCTTCCAGGAAGACTCTCCCTCGATGGAGAATCATCGCCAACTCGACGTCTCTTCCTAGATGGAGAATCCAGGTTTCGACCCAAGGAAATCTCTTCCGAATCAGCAACAACCAGCCCACCTGAATTCACATCCCCAACTCCCCCCGAGACGGTAAATGATGCTAGAGGGTGAGGTAGCGATGAGACCGCCTCATCACCTACTGGATCAACCAAGTCATCATCATCTACAACAATAACCTCATCGCCCGCAAGCAACGCTATCTCGACGGGAACGATGGGAACATCAGCAGGAATTACATCCACATCAACATCGCCAGGAATAATGTTGGCAATGTGAGCGTCAGGACCGCCCATCGGAACGTCCAAATCTACTTGAAATTCGGAAAGGAAATCGTCAGAAGAAGAAGACATCCTACAAAAGAAACATCAAAAGAACTTAAGCAAATTAATATACCTTGAATAAAGGAGTAGCAAAGATCCGCCAAGCCTCGAGGAGGATCCTCCAAAGGAAACCATCGATGCCGAAGATGACTATTAACTAAGACATCTAGAA
Organism: Mercurialis annua; assembly: GCF_937616625.2. NCBI lineage: Eukaryota > Viridiplantae > Streptophyta > Magnoliopsida > Malpighiales > Euphorbiaceae > Mercurialis > Mercurialis annua. The sequence continues at coordinate 45,154,129 of NC_065570.1, read as the reverse complement.
CAGGACGCTGAAGAGCACCATAGAAAGATATGTCGAAAGCAAGTGTTGACTCAGATAAACTTAAAGGAGACGGACAACTCCGAACTTGATGAGAAGAAAAACCATTCGAAAAATGAAGAAAAGCAAAGTTATGGTAAACAATAAAAAAACGCCTCCGCCAGCGACTGGTTAGGCAAGGAAGATAAATACGAGATCGCCCTCCTCTGCCAAGGGCGAAAATGAAGCAACCATCGCACTTCCTAAAGTCTACGAAATAATACAACACGTTAAGAGAAGGGGCATAACCCCGAAGCCTACACGCCTCCGAAAAGGCGAGCACTACTTTAATCGTACCGGGATAAAGTTGTCCCAGAGCAACCTTTAAATCCCTGCACACTTCTACTAAAAACAAATCTAAGGGAAACCTAAGACCAGCAGCAAACTGCTCCTCAAAAAGAACCGCCCTACAAGAGGAACCCGGAGAATCGGAGGCAGCCATATCGGCACCAGGTAATATTACCCTATAATCGGAAGGAAAGGTATACTTAAAATAGATATCTAAGACTTCACTCCTACGAAGCTTTGATCTGGTAAAAGCCATAGTAGCGCATGCATCTTCCACTCGACTAAGAGGCATCCTAGAACAGGAAATCACAAATATAAATACAAAATGAAGATCAAACAAGAAATATATTGAAGAACACATTGAAGAACACCAAGAACAGAAAAGGAGTTTCCAGAACAACGATCATGAAGAACATATACAAGCAGGAAAACCATCTTAACATCCAAATAACGAAAAGGAACATACCTGAAGATCTGGAGAAAACAAGTCACAAAGAACCAAATGATCAGACAAAGAACGAAGAGGAAATAGTTACAGAAATAAGAATAAATTCGAAAAGCAAGTGAGAGGGAAAAGAAGAAATGCAAAGAGATTAAATATGAAAAGTTTTGAATAAATCATTAATCACTAAATCACTAAATGTTGACACGTGGCAACACAGAATCTTACTAAAGAAGAAACGTCATCCGCAAACATATGAAACGACTCGCCCGGAATACAAAACGACTCGCCCGTATAAGAGGACTCAGCTCCAAAAGAGCTAAAATCCACTAAGGCATGAATACCAATTACTTCAGCTCACTTGCGGGGGGGGGGGGGGGGGGGGGGGGGGGGGGGCTAATGATGGACACCGAATCCTACAGTAAATATAATGGAGCCGAGTCACATGAGATCCACTCTCAGGTGATACCGGACTCCCCCTGAAGGTCCGAAGATATGAAGGAGACGCCGAATCCCTTAAGATTCGGTGATATGCCAATTGATACCGAATCCCTTAAGATTCGGTGATATGCCAATTGATACCGAATCCCTTGAGATTCGGTGATACGCCAATAAAGACCGAATCCCACATGATCCGCCCAAAGCGCGTTAGGTCCGGGATTCGGGTAATCGACCAAGAATGGAAGTATTGTCCTATTCGGACACAAACACTATATATGGAAGGATAAGCTCTACTTTAGGAAGATAAGACTATTTAGGAAGACGTTCCTAAATAGGACTCTTATCAGATTAAGGTAGATCTCGACAAATCAGGAGAATCCCTACGATATTGCCGAATTCCTACAAAGTAGGATTCACCTGCCTATTACGACTCTACAAGGTATATTCGACTACTATAAAAGGAGCACGAGGTATGCCTAGAATGACAATTACATTCATATACACAAAACGCTGCTCAAAGCTCTAAACTGACTTTAGCATCGGAGAATTAATCGGACAACCACCGTCTGGTTAGCTTCTACCTTGTTTTGCAGGTCTTACTCACCGGTTCAGAAAGCAGACTCCATCAATAATTAAAATAATCTTGAATTTATTAACGTAAAAGTATGTCTCTTTCTCTGTATTATTACATATAATATAGATATAAATTTAATGAAATTAAAAATTTATTAATCGTTGTAAGAAAATAAATGATGAAATCAAATCACTAACCATAAGTTTCGTAGACAATTGTATAAGCAGTAGATTTTGTCCACAACTTTATAATATAACTGGAATATTTTAATAGCATTAGTCATATACCCACACCATTGTGCAAAATTAGGTTAATATTAATTTTTAATTTTTTTATTATAGAAGTATGTTACATTTATTTTATCTTAAAATAAATATATTATATTAAACATGATTTTTATTGATTCTAATTTAAATTAATTGTAACAATTAATTACTTTATTAATACGGTTTTTATTTTTGTCATAAGCACATTTATTAGCTTATAGTGATTTTTATTTTTAGATGAATTAGGTTATAAACATTGGATAATTCAATTTGAAAGTTATAAAAATACTCTATTAGTATAAGTATTTTATTCAAATTATTATTTATTAATAATAACTTTAAAAAATAAATAAGTGTTTTATCTAAATTGAAAACTCATGAGAATACTATTTTGGTCCTTTCAATTATATAAGTATATAGGTATAGATTAGAAGTAGATTAACTCAATTTCTAAGTATTTAATAGAAAATTACTTAGAATATTAGTTTATATTAATTATGCTATAAATAGTTCAATTTAATTAGAGTTTTAAATCAATTAGTTTAATATATAATTTTTAGTGGATAATTAGAGATTGTAATATTAATTAAACTTATTATAATTATATGATTGTATTTTATTTAATCATTATTAAATTACTTAGAGTTTATATATTTTTAAGGTTACAAAACAATTTTAATGTTCAATAATTCAAATATAATATGAACGTAATAACTAAATTAAAAATAAAATAGTATATATATTAAAATTATGGTTCGATACAGTTATTTACTTAAGATCCAGAACCGTACCAATAAAATTTCCGATTCGGTTCGATTCGGAAAAAGTCAATGGTCAACATATATTTTTCGGTTCGGTTTTGGAGACATCCTTAGAGTTTGTGTTTCAAGGGGTACATGATTTTGTGAGCAGGAGAGGAAATAAATACTTACAAAACCATCAAGTGCGTCGTCTTGTTGGCCATCCGATTTGATTCGGACATTTATTAGTTTTATTTTTATTTTTGAACTTTCAATATTTGTAATGTTTTTGTTAGCAACAAATCTTTTAATGTTAGAGATGTTTTATTAGGAAAATATTTTATTTGATTTACTGCCGTGTTGATTTGTTATTTTGTTAATTATATTTTCTCTACACTTTTTTTTTCATTTTTTAAAAAATTCTTTTCACAAAACCCTAAAATCGAACAGCACTCGAAATTTAATTTTTATCGAAAGCTGATTCTTGAGCAATTATAAAAGGGGCGTAATTGTTCGATTAATATAGGGTAGTGTTCATAGAAGAATGACTGTAATCTGTTTTGCACCAAGAGAATAGAGCATCGAAACATCTTAGAAAAACGACCTAATCCGCAAATCAACTAGTGATTTCATTCAATAAATTTGTTCCTTTAATAAACTGTTTTAACACGGTCTTTTAACGGTTTACTTTCATGTTTGACAACGTAGTAGTATAATTAGTAGGGGCAAAGCAATCTTACCAGGAACATATATCGCTAAATCAGGAATTTTTACCTATGACGAACAAGGAGCACGTCGCCCAAAACCCGGATCCGGGAGTACATGTACAAACGGCCTCCGTCTATGATGCTCGACGTCATAGGTCGGATTAGGCTCAACAGATTCGTAGACCTCGTGACCGGGGGGGGGGGGTCACCTGACCAGACGTATCAAAGTGGCATCTCGGATAAGTATTAAACAACGTCAGGCACAAAGCGTTACCCGAGCTCCACAGACAAAAACGTGGAAGCTCGGTCGAACGAGATTCATAAGACGGGCTCCAAGATCTCACAATGATCCACACTTACGTGTAACTGATCCTGGGACCATAGAAGATCCTCTGACAAGTGCGTAGAGAATGTTTCCTACGCCTGACGCACCTAACAAACTACGCCCAATGCGGGGGACCTTGCCACGTAAGCATAACTGAATTGCAAGACCACAAGAAGAAGGAGCTGCTAGCAAGGCAAGGTTTGCGCTAAAACCCTAACTATAAAAGGAGGGTTAAGGTGCAAACCCTAGGTAATTTTTTTCCTCACTGACTTCTCTCTTTTTTTTCTTCTTCTTCTTTCTTTAATTGAAAACTTACTTGAGCGTCGGAGCGAATGTTCAGGACCTCCACCGGAAGTTCCTTCTGACCTCTATTTTTAGTCTGTGCAGGTTTAGCAGATCGGGTTCCGTTTTGGTGATTTATTATTATTATTATTAGTAGTAGTAGTAGTAGTATTGGTATTTTATTATATTTATGTCTACAAAGTAATCGCCATATGGATATTTAATATCAAAATTATGCATTTTACAACATTTCACTAAACCGTACATAATTGATTGTGTTTTAGGTGGTTTATAAATAATATCGTTCTTACAAATTATGTCATTAAAAATTGCATTTTGACATAAATTGTAAAATTTGCACCATCTGAAGCAACATGAAGATTTCATACTAGTATAATATAAATTCATAAATTATTTAGTTGAGCTACTCATTTATTTTTGGCCTAATTATTTATAAACCGTGCACACATATTGAAATTTTTTTATATTTATATCCTGACTTAGGAAAAAATTCATTTGTATTATATTTTGAGTTTTTATGTTTCACCTATACCTAAAAGAGTTAAATTAACCTCTTTTTATTTGAAAAAAAATTAAAATAATCTTTCATTTTTAACCTATATTCTAACTAAACGTTAATATTAATAATCGGAACTACTGGAGAAGGAGGAGCAACTCCTTCTCAACGGGGAGAAAATTTTTAATTTTTTTAATTTATATAATATTTTTTATAAAATTAAAAAAATGATTAATTTTTAGGATTTATTTGAATATGTTTTTGTCTTTTTCAAAATAGAAAAATATATGATGTAATCTTTTTATTCAGTTGTTTATAATGTTTTCATCCTTAAATTTATTATATCGTCAATTATATCCTTATTCGGGGTAGAGGTGAAACATAAAAACCAAAATAAGGTACAAATGAATTTTTGTTTAGATCAGAATATAAATAAAAAAAATTCAACACGAATAGTTTTTAAATAATTAAATCTTTATTTTTCAAAACAGTGATTAACAATAGTGTAGTTGTGGTGTATAAATAATGAAGATTAAGTATTATAAAACAGTGCAATTTGGTGTGGTAGTAAAGAAATAAATGATAGCTGCCTCACGCCAGATCTAACCAACACTTGAATCATTTTTAATTTCTAAGCAATGCTTTTTTTCCTAATATTTTCCCATGTAGTGGGGCAACAGACAACGCGTTTATACAGCTACTTCTGTTTTATAATGTAACATCATCATTGTTAGTCCACTCCAGTGTTTTAAAAACCGAACCAGCCGATTCAACCACAAACCAGAGACTGAACCAATTCTCTTTTAAAAGATAAAAAGAAATGGTTCAATCACTTTGAATCGGAGAATACAGCATGAAATGATGAGCCATTAAACCAAATGAATTGTAAGAAGTGGCTGAATTTTGTAAATTTAATTACTAATGTTTATTCATCCTTTTAAAAATTGCAATAACTTAAATATAAAGTATAAAGTATAGTTACACTTTTTTTCTATCTAAAAGAGTCTTATATGTAAAAATTATAGCTAATTTAAATGTCAATTTTTAAAAATCGTGATTAAAATAAAATTTTATGTAAAGGTCATGATTTGTTTATGGAATTAATCCTTTAAATAAAAATTGTTAATAAAATGCTAGAAACTAGTATAATTTAGAAAAATGTTATAATTTAAAACATTTAGTATAATTGTAAAAATTAATTGCATTTTAGTATAATGTTAGGGATTAGTCAAATTTAGGGAAATGTTATAAATTTTTGTATTTTATTTAACTTTTAAAAAATATTAGAGAATTGTAATTGTTAAAATTATTAATTCATTATTTATTGTTTAAAATGCAAGGTAATATTAAAGTTTAGCGGAATGTTAGACTTTTTAGTATTTATTATTGTTTAGAATAATATTAAATAATTTTAATTGTTAGAATTGATATTAATTATATGTTTTTGGTAAAATGCTAGAAATTCATAACTGTTATAATTATTTATTGTTAGTAAAATGTCGTTAAAAATGCTATACATTTTAAACTGCTATAATTTGTGGACAAATACTAAAAAATAGAAATTTTAAGTTTTTTTTAACGAAATTTGTAGTAATGTCGACATTCAATCTATTGTTTCTAATATGTTTCGATGGGGAAATTCTAAACTCCCCCCGTGGATTAGAATCTTACGGTGGTTGTCGAGTAGAGATGCCACTCAGTGAATGAATGAATTATGAAATTTCATCTTCACTTGTACTATAATTCATTAATCAATGTATTTATTGTTTTTTGTTTTTAAGGGGCGGCCCCAGGGATCGTCGGTTAGTCCCCAGGCACAACATCAAAGCCGTCATATTACTTTTGGATGGGTTGCGATACGAGGATGTATGTTTTGTAGTAATTTCAGTTTAACTTTACATAATTAACCATTTAAAGACTGTAATTAATTTTTTTGTCCAGATCCAGTGGCATTCATATTCAGACGATATTCTCAGCTCCATCCCTCGAGAGTACATGGATGGGGCACATCTCCGACGTGCGCGAGTCCCACTCATTTACTATAACATTATCGAATGGTACCAACCGGACCGGGTGCTTCAGCAGTTCGGGCTAGTTCACCCCATTCCGTTGCCCGCCTTGTAGGATGAAACCCTACACAACGTCCGCTACCGGGGGTCCACCACCTTTTCAAATTATCTAGACTATTGGGTGCAGTTTTGGAATAATAGAAATGAGTTTGTGGTTCAGAGCCGACAGTTTTAGCACCCACCCCACTACCATTCATAGTACATGGACTGGTATAAGCGTGACGAGGGTGATGATGGCGACTATAACATTGTGACTGATACCTCGCGCCACCGACAGACTCAGCAGAGTGACGACATGAGGACCCGAATGCGGCGACCGACATAATTTCGTGATTAGTTTTGTTATATTTTGTACCAAAATTTTTATAAACATTTTTAAAATAATAATTTTTTTTGTGTATAATGCAAATATTAAAAATTGTATTTAATTTTTTAATATTTTTATTACTTTTAAATTATTAAGTATATATTAAAAATATTAAAATATGTTTATATTAAAAGTAATAAAATAATATTTTTTTTGTGTATAATGCAAATATTTAAAATTGTATTTAATTTTTAATATTTTTATTACTTTTAAATTATTAAGTATATATTAAAAATATTAAAATATGTTTATATTAAAGTTGGTTTATATTAAAATTAAACATTTGTTTTTTTTTACAATTTAAGTCAATGATTAGAAAATGAATTGCCCAATCATTAACCAAAATTATTACCCCTATCACCGGGGAGACAAAAGTCGTCTCCTCAATTATTAAGGGCACCAATCCGCAGTTCACAATTGCGGATTGGTGCTTAATCACCTGGTTAACAATTAATCATGTAATTAATTGAATTCGCAATTGTGAATTGCATATTTTACCCATGAATCCGCAATTCACAATTGCGGATTCATGGTGCAGGCACTAAATGGGAATATTATATTTTAAGAGGAATTATTTGGGCAAAAACCCTCTAAAATAGTTTTGTGCTATCAAACTAATGATATTATATACATACTTTCAAAAATACAGACTTATTGAAGTAGGATAGAAGTCTGTTGCTTCAAAGCGTCTTTAACCTGAAAGAAAATCTGTGAGGGGTTAGTATATTGGGATATACTGAGTGAGTTCATACATTTACTAATACGTATTCAAATAAAACATAAAATAATGCCGTAACATTCAAAACATATGCTGCCTAGTACAAGATCCGATTGAAACCCTAATCCTCAAACATACTAATCATACATCATTCAACCCAATCATAAATCTCAAGTTGTGAGTCCAACTCAATGGTGGGTCCAACCCACTAGATACGGGGACTCCAGGTTACACCGTAACCGAGTGCTCACTCGTATCGAAATCATACATCAAATCTCAAATTTCATAATCATAATCAACTCACAGCTGTATCAAATCAAAACTGGTGATCACGTAGTCCTATTGCCGCTCAATAGGTAGCACGTTCCATCAGATCAATACTGGTTTCAAATCAAGCGTATATGCAATTCATATAAAGATTTCGTGCTATAAACATGCAAATCAACGTAAAGAAATATAAAATAATTGCTTGAGTAAATACTTTAAAAGTAAACATGTATAAACTCACAGACGCTTAACCAAAATACTTCAGTGCTCGGAAACGTCAAGCTTCTCGAGCTCCCGGTCCAGCTGGTTCTTGCATCGCCGGATCTAAGACGATTTAAAAAGAACAATTCAAATCAGAATCCTATTCTAGGATTGACTCTAGACTCGAGACACAAACATAATTCATTGAGTTCTAATCACGTCTTACTCGATTCACTTTAATTTAACTTAGCAAATCTTCGATTTAGCTTCAATACAGCTTTAAGTTTATCATTAAACCTAACCTCTTAATCATTAATCGAACATTACAATCTCACGTTTGTTTCTTTGTTAAATCATCGCCCAAAAGCTTTAAATCAGTTCAAGAAACGTCTAATCCAAGTTCCAGGCATCGGGAGGGGTCGAAAACGACTGAAGGGACCCGAAAATGACCTTGGCACGACGTGCCAAGGGGTGTCGCGTCGCGACACAGCCTGTCGCGTCGTGACAGCAAGGGCGACAGCCCTTTCTCCGCACCAAATATCGCCAAAATGCATTCCGACGTGCTTAACGACTTTCCTAACGTATCTAACACCAAAATAACATCTAAATCCATCCAAAAACACAATAAAAACGTTTAAATCGAATCGAATACGTAATCGTGATACGGTTTTGCCGTAACCTATCGTTTCAAATCGTTTTTCCATCAAATAAACTCAAACAAATGGAGAAACTACTTGCTTCCTGTGATTGGCCTTCGAAATACGATCGATTCGAGTTAAGAAACGTCGAAAACGGACGAGAAACGAAAATCGTACGAAGAAACGTAATGAAAACGACGAGAGAAATAAAATGATCTGATAAGGGTTCTGGGTTCTTCCTTTCTCATTCATTCTTATTTATATACTGGCTAATTTTCACTTTGATCCTTGAAACTTTTCAAAAGTTGCAATTTAGCCCAAAACCTATCCGCATCCAAATTTTAAACGATCTCCGATTGACTCGAAACTTTTACCATAAATACTATAAATTATTTCGCGAACTTTGGCGAAATGAATTCCGTCACGGGATTTATAAATTATTTTATATTAATTTCCGAAGTCAAATCCTCAAATCCCGCTAATTGACTTATTAAAATTCATTCTAAATTCTCGATATAATTAAATTAAATTCTTCTTAATTTAATTTATCGGAATCTACGACACGTGGCACAACTTAATTATCTTAAAATATTTTGGGGTATTACACTATATTTAAGCAATCATTAATAATAATCCAAAACACATCTATATTTACGTTTAGGACGCCAGAATATCGAACCATGAACGAAAAAAGACATGGTCACCGTAAAATGAGTTTAATTGTTGAGAATATTCAACTCCTTTGAATTGCAAAATTCAACATCTACACCTCTTAATATCAAAAATATATTATATCAGATCTAACTAATACGTATGTTAGAAATAAATTTTAGATATACATCAAAAATTAGTCAAGAATAGATTTTATGCAAAACTAAGAGCAAAAAAACTATAAAAACTATTTTAAAAAAAATAAACTTAAGAGAATGGAAGTGATTTTTGATCTAAAGAGGCCAAAATCCACCTTCCAAATGAACAAAAATAAATTAAAAATGATAGGATTTGAGAGAGTTTCTCGTTTAATTTTATTGAATAAACTAAAAGTCAACCATTTCTTTTAAGATATATAGTAAAAATCAAATTACACTAAGATTTTGTATAAATTTTAGTAATATATTTTTTCAGTTTCCTTCATTTGTTATAATGGCCATAAATTTAGATAAAAGTTACATATGGTGTCGGATTATATATATATATATATATGTATATGTATATATATATATATGTATATATATATATATATATATATATATATATATATATATATATATATATGTGTGTGTATATATATATATATATATATATATATATATATATATATATATATATATATATATATATATATATATATGTATATATTAAAGTTTAATCTGTGAAAAATTATTACACGTAATTGTTGCGCCATGTCATTCGTACAATAAACTAATGATATGTTAGCCATGTGAAAAAATTGATAATAAAAAAATTAAATAATAATAAAAAAATTTCCTATCGCAAATGCTTATTGGCTTGTTGTAAATATGACATGGTACAAAACAATGCATGGGATAAACACTCTTTATTGTAATTGTTCAAATAAATAATAAAAAATATTAGATAATTTGTTCAAACAATTTATGAGAATTACCCAATGAATAATATGGCTGAGTCGCGGATTATGTCGCTCTCTTTAAGACATTTCGCGGCTCTGCCCAGAGATGCAAGACAGTCTATCAACCACGCCGTCCGCAGGATAAAACAGCCACTCAGATATTAATATGATGAATACTGCACTGTGTACCATCATTTGAGATATACCCTCAACATTGCTCAAGAAATTGTAAAAATTAATCAGCTTGATCTGTTCTATTTATCAGCAAAAATTGTTCGTATTTTATTATAACTCAGAGAGAGTTTTATTTTTTTCTTGGTGTATTTTTCAAATGAAAACAAAGGCTGTATTTAGAGAAAGAGAAGAGGAGACAAAGGTTTAATTAGCAATAAATATAAAATTCATTTACTTAGAAAATATGGTCATAATCACATAAGTTACAAGAGTTACAAACTTAAAAAGTCACAAAATATAAAAGGACCAAATAACCAAAAATTAAAATTAAACTAATAATAATAGAATTCAAACCGAACCAAATCAAATTGAACCAATATGGAATTTCCATTCTAACACACAATAACAAGTGATGTTTTCTATCCACACGCACACAATACACTTTCCAAATCTTTTTAAATTCCTTTTTAAATTCAACCAAATCTCAACAATCCCCCACTTTGAATTTTAAAAATATTTTCTCGAGCAATTCATGTATCCTTAAGATTGCGCATAAACAAAGGTATCTTTCGATTTGAACCTTTGCGTAGTGAGTAAGATTTTGATTCAAAAAGAGTGACTCGTAGTCTTGAACTCTATTGTTATGACCCAATCTCAGGGCCGAGACCGGCGCTAGGGAATGGGAGTGTTTGCTCCGAAACCCGTAGAAAGCCTAAAAACGTAAAATAACTTTTCGCGAATATAAACGTCATGCATGACATACATAAACACGTGTCATGCAGAAGCACACATGCCAGGCACACATATCCTCTGGCAGTCTCAAATATCAAAAGCAGCTAGTGTAAAATATTTAAAACTTTAAAACATTTAAGTTATATTTACAGAAAACCATATATTACAAGCTGATTTACCAAAACACTTATCTACTGCAGCTCTAAGAGTAAAGTATTGTTTCTTTACATACTTTTAAAAATACAGACTTCTGAAAGTAGGATAGAAGTCCGTTGCTTTAAAAGCGTCTTTAACCTGAAAGGAAATCTGTGAGGGGTCAGTATATTGGGATATGCTGAGTGAGTTCATACATTTACTAATAAGTATTCAAATAAAACATAAAACGATATTCAATCATATGCAGCCAAGTACGAGATCCGATTGAAATCTTAATCCTCAAACATACTAATCATCAATCAAGCAACCCAATCTTTAATATCAAGTTGTGAGTCCAACTCACTGGTGGGTCCAACCCACTAGATACGGGGACTCCAGGTTACACCGTAATCGAGTGCTCACTCGTATCAAAATCATACCTCAAATCTCAAATTTCATAATCATAATCAGCTCACAGCTGTATCAAATAAAAACTGGTGATCACACAGTCCTATTGCCGCTCAATAGGTAGCACGTTCCACCGGATCAATACTAGTTTCAAATCGGGCGTATGCGCAATGCATATAAAGATTTCGCATATAAAACATGCAATTCAAACGTCAAGCAATATAAAATAATTGCTGGAATAAATACTTTAAAAGCAAATCGTATAAACTCACAGAAAACGCTTATCCAAAAATACGTCGGGGCTTAGGAACGTCAAGCTTCCCGAACTACTGGTCCAGCTGCTTCTTGCCTCGCCGGATCTAAAATAAATTTTAAAACATTTGACTCATATCAGAATCCTATTATAGGATTGACTCTAGACTCAAGACTCGACACGTTTTACTTTTATTAATCGTCGTGCTTCTCACGTATATCCCGTTAAACGGTATCTAACTCGTTTACGGGTCGAATACCACTTTTAACTCAATTCTTGTTTAACCTCATTAGGTTAACGCCTATAATTAATCGATAATTAATCGAATATTAATCCATTTCAAATATCGATATGCGCGTACATAATTTTTCCGGAAAACTAGGTCGATTGGCGAAAATACTGTGCGTACGCGCGTCTGCCTGTGCGATTGCACAAGGGACTGTGCGTCCGCACAGGGTGACTGTGCGTCCGCACAGTCCTGGCAGACTGTGCGTTCGCACAGACCTGGCAGATTGTGCGTTCGCACAGTTCGGCTGTGCGGCGCACAGCCACGGGCTTTTGCCTGGGGTCGATTTCCGACGTGCTTTCAATAGTCAAAACGCTCTAAACACACTCCAAACACGTAATCTAGCTTCAAAACGCTATAATTCAATTCTAATATCGATTAAAACGATAAAATCGTTTCGTGGCCTAAAACTTTGAATCGATATAACTCAAAATATATTCGTTTAAACGATAAAACGTCAAGCTTACCGTGACACGCCACTGAAATACGATCTTTTTGAGTTATAGAACGTCGGAAACGGACGAGAAACGAAAATCGCGCGACGAACCGTAATCGATCGCCGTTTGAAACGAAGAAATGAAGAAAATGAAGTGAGGTATCTGGATCCTTCTCTTTGAAGTTTTTATATATATATATATATATATATATATATATATATATATATATATATATATATATATATATATATATATATATATATATATATATATATATATATATATAACGGCTAATTTGCACTTTGATCCTTGAAACTTTTCAAAAATTTCAATTTAGTCCAAAACCTATCCGCGTCCAAATTTTAAACGTTCTCCGATTGACTTGAAACTTCTACCATAAATATTATAAATTATTTCACGAACTTTGGCGAAATAATTATCGTCACGGAATTTATAATTTATTTTATATTAATTCTTGAAGTTAAATCCTCAAATCCCGCTAGTTAACTTATTAAAATTTATTCTAAATTCCCGATATAATCAAATTAAATTCTCCTTAATTTAATTTATCGGAAATCTTGACACGTGGCATGACATAATTACCTTAAAATATTTTGAAATATTACATCTATTTCGGACATCAAACCATACACAACCTTTTCAAGGGTGTATTCATAAGCCCATGCATTAAAGGCCTAGCACGTCTATTCCAGTTTGGTGAACGCTCTAGAAATTTTGCCTTCAAATTTCATAGAAAGCGGCCCCTACTTTCACATTCACAAAGGTGAAACTATCAAGAGTACACATGTAGTTAGGTACTCCACTCTATATGGAGTATAAATTTCATTAAGAGATTCTATTAACTCATCCTCAATCGCTTCAGGTATCATGCTTCAATATTGCATGTTTTGGCTCATATCATTCACAACTTGTTATTACCCATTGAACCTATTTCTTGGAATCTCCAGCCAGTTAGGTCGGGTTGCCATCATGAATGACTCATTTTATATGCAATAGTCTCATTTCTTTGGAAGTTTTATGGACTTTCTCTTTAGCTAATTCTTTCGTCAAAGGATCTGCTGAATTATCATCAGTGTGTTCATGATCCATTCTAACAGTTCATACTGTTCTTACGACATACATGTCGTTTCTTACGATTATATAAGTAGTTATCAGTTTTTGCAATAGCCGCGGTACTATCGCTATGGATCAACACAACTGGTATCTTTCTTTTCCGTAAAGGAATCTCATATAACAGACTTTTTAGCCATCCTGCTTCTTCCCTAGCAGTAGCTAGTGCTATCATTTCTGTCTTAATCATTGATTGAGTCAAAATAGTATGTTTATTTGATATCCAATTACAGTTCCACAAGCTATACTTAAAAGTATAGTCACCCGTATTTTGATAATGTAACCTAAGTTTCAATCTAAAAATATATTCCAATCTGCATCGCTGCATCCTTCAAGGACAATGGGATGCTTCTGATAATGTAACCTAAGTTTCATTGTTCTTTTAAGGTATTTCATTACCCTTTCAATAGCATGCCAATGCTCTATACTAGGTCTACTAGTAAACCTGTACAAAAATCCAATGACATATGCAGTGTTAGGTCTAGTACAATCATTGCTATTAACGAAGGTTGCCTATGATGCTCGCATAATCAGACTATCGTACATTATCACCAATATTCTTAAGTAGTTTTACACTTAGATCTTTATGGTGTACATGCAGGTTTACAGTCAAAGTAATTATATTTATTTATAACCTTCTCAACATAGTGAGATTAATATAAAGAAATTTCATGTGCATTCTCAGTAATCTTGATATCAAGAATTACACTAACTTCTCAGAGATCCTTTCATATCAAAGTTGGCATACAACAATGATTTCACAATCTTAACAGTATGAAAATTTTATCCAAAGATAATCAAGTCATCAGCATATAAATATATGAAAGTACAAAGCTCATATTCATTTTTATAAGAAATATATTTGTCATTTCCATTCACTTTAAAAACATTTGAGATGACAAGGTTATCAAAATTTTCATGCCATTGCTTAGGTGTCTGTTTTAAACTATACAAAGATTTGTCTAACTTGCACACTTTTTGTTCCGACCATGTATTACAAAACTCTCAGATTGGTCCATGTATATTTCTTCCTCCAATTCACTATTCAAAAAAAACAGTCTTAACATCCATTTGGTGTACAACCAAATCTTATAGTGCAGCGACTGAAATCACCACTCTAATGGATGTTATTCTAGTAACAGGTGAATAGATATCAAAGAAATCAATGTTTTCATGCTGTCTATGACTCTTGACAACAATTTGAGCTTTATATTTATCAACTATGCCATCAGGTTTCAATTTTTTAATATACATTTACAACTATGGTTTTGCAACTAGGAGGTAAATCGGTCAAATGCCATATTTTATTGGACTCTGAAACGTTCATCTCATCATTTATAGCTTCTTGCCAAAGATCAGTATCCAAAGAAGTCAGATATTCCTAGAGGATCGCAGGATCCTCCTCTAAAGAGTAGACATGAAAATCAGAACCATAATCTTTTAAAATTATAACTCTTTTACTTCTTCTGATCTCTTGTTCTTTATCATCAGTAATTTCACTATTCATGACCACATGAATATTACTAGATGATTTGTCCCCACTATTTCCAAATTTAAAAGGAAATTTATGTTCAAAAAAAATAGCATCCATAATCACTCACACATTCAAGTCATATAAGCTTTGCTATTAACTACATAGCCAATGAAAGCACACTCATAGGCTCTAATTGCAAATTCTTTTCGAATCAGGAATTTGTTCACAGGCTAAATAAATCTATATTTTCAAATAAGATAATTTAGTTGTATATTATATAAGATCTCATATACTAAATTCTTATAATTAAACTTAAGAATTCTATTAAACATATACAATACATTCAACAAAATTTCTCCTCACAAAAAAACAAAAAATGTTTTATATATATTTCTTTTAGACCTTATCATTCATTCCAAGTAAATAAGATGCAGTCCTTTCATTAACAATGTCATTTGAAATTCAATAAGCATGCTCTATCTATATTAAACCTGTTTTTTTTTATCTCAGCTTTTGGCCTTTTCCTGAGTTAGTATTTTTTTGCTGCGGTAGTCAGCTCTGTTTTTGTTGCCTGTATCAGCTTTGCTGAACTGTTTTTTGGGGTTTATAGCAAGGTTTGCTCTTTTTGGTGCTTTTGCCAAAAAAAAACTTGTTTTATCACTTCGAAATATTTTCATTTTCTTAAAGGGATTTTCAATTTCAGTAACAAATCACTTGAACATGTCAAGTGCATCACTTTTATTCTTCATTAAAATACTCATAGCTAAAATCAGAATAGTCATCTATACAAGTGATAAAACAACGTTTATCATTTCTAGTCGATGTTCCATCAAGTTCACATATATCATAATGAATTAAATCTAACGGTTCAGATTCTCTAATAACATATTTATGAGATGTTTTAGTTATTTTCGCTTGACTATAAAATTCACATTTTATTTTAAAATCATTCAAAGACATTTTAGGTATTTAAATCCCAAAAGAAAAAATTTCATATAAAAAATAACTCTATCATCAACATGATAAATTTTAGCATGTCAAGCATTAAAACCGCATAGCATATAAAGACACGGAAAAACCATATTTAAATTAATAATTAATTTAAACATACTGTCAGTGGTAAAACCTTTTCCAATAAATATATCTTCCTCAGCAATGGTGTAAACACCATCTTCGATAGTTTGAGTAGCTCCAGATTTATTCAGGAGAAATTCTGACACAAAACGTACACTTTTATTTTTCTTTCTCATAGGAGTGTGCAACACATCCTTCAAAATCAAACTCTTTCCTAAAATAAACTTCAGTTCTACATTACTGAAATCGGCAACTATAGTGGTAACAACACTTCTTTATCCTTAGTACCAATATATGTTTTGAAAATAATACGGTCATAACAGAAATGACATGATGTGCCAGTGTGCCCCCCATCTATCTGATCTATCATTAAGATTGATCCCAGAAATAAACATTTACAACGTGAACGTTTTTTCAATCAGGTTATTATGTTAAACAGAATTAAACCTGTTCTGATACTTGCGTGTCATATGACATGATTTTTTTGCCACAGTTATATCTCACAAACTGTCCAGTGTCATTTCTATAGATGGTTCTTGGTTCATAAAATTTTGATTTAAGTTTAATTTAATATTAAATTTTCAAATAGTACCGTGTTTAAACCAACGAGAACGTCATATTCAAAATTAGGTTTCGCAGTTTCTTCGTCCAAAATAAAGTCTTGATAAAAAATTCAATAAACGATCTTTTAAATCATGATAAAAATTAGAAACAAATTTCTTCCACAAAACACCAAAAATAATCGATAAACATAATAAAAAATAGCAGAATAAATTTGCAAATTTGCAGCATGTAAAAGTCAATACAAATATAGCAAATTTAATCCTTTACCAAGGATTTTCAAAACAATAAAAGGAACAATAAAAACATCAACTAAAAATGAAAAATTAATTGGTTGTTTATGAGGTTACCGCAATAGTGGAAATAATCGCAAAACCAGAATATCCATCAATATCCAACACAAAACGCAACGTTTTAAAATTGTTGGAACTGTTCAAAAAAATAATAAAAAATATTAGATAATTTGTTCAAACGGTTTATGAAAAAATTGGAACGAATTACCCAATGAATAATCTGGCTGAGTCGCGGACTAGGTCGTTCTCTTTAAAACGTTTCGTGGCTCTGCCTAGAGGTGCAAGACAATCTATCAACCACGCCGTCCTCAGGATAAAACAACCACTCAGATATTAATACAATGAACACTGCACTATGTACCACCATTTGAGATACACCCTCAATATTACTCAAGAAATTGTAAAAAATAATCAGCATAAACTGTTCAATTTTTAAGCAAAAGCTATTCGTATTTTATTAAATTAGAGAGAGCTCTAGTTTTCGGTGTATTTTTCAAATGAAAACAAAGGCTACATTTATAGGAAGAGAAGAAGGGACAAACGTTTAATTAGCAATAAATATAAAATTCATTTGCTTAGAAAATATGGTCATAATCACATAAGTTACAATAATTACAAACTTAAAAAGTCACAAAATACAAAAGGACTAAATAACCAAAAATTAAAATTAAAATAATAATAATAGAGTTCGAACCGAGCCAAATCGAATCTAACTAATATGGAATTTCCATTCTAACACACACTAACAAGTGGTGTTTTCTTCCACACACACAAGACACTTTTCAAATCTTTTTAATTTTTTTTTAAAATTCAACCAAATCTCAACACTCTTAATCTGTAGGTCGGTTTTGTAAAATTGGTAATACAAAATTAAAGCAAAAGTTAAAATTTAAACATCTTCTTTTAAACTATTTTCACTAGATTAAAATTCAATTTTAATTATATTTCGTGCTCGGCCTAATATGCACATACATGTACAAACATTAAATGGCCGTGCATAGAACATAGTTTTTTTTTTGACAAAGCATAGAACATAGTAAAAATCTAAAAAACACAATCTAATAATATAAAATAGAGTTGACTGAGCTAAAAAGATGCTCATAGAACTATTAGTGTAAGAAATGTTAAGTAGAGACATAAATCCATACATACAGGACAATGTCTCCATTTCCTTACAACTTTGTCCACTTCAACACTCTCCCCACTTGTTGCATAGCTGGCCGGCCTCTCTTTTTCCCGATTGCACTACAACTCTGCTCTGGCCTTCAATCATACAAACCACATCGGAAAAAAGAAAAATATTACTAGCCATGCTTTTAGTTTACAGTCTTCGAATTTTATTTAATACAGTAGATTTTTTGTATTTAATTTTACCTTGGTCTTTATATAATTATCTTTTCGATTTATTAAGTCTATCAAAAGACATAATTTTCCGTGTGTGTTTCGGTTATCATTAGCGGGAATCTATGAAGCACCGATACGGGTACGGGTACGGGTACGGACACTGGTACGGGTACGGGGAACGGCATTTAAAAAAAAAATAGGACACGGGTACGGCGGGGACACGGCAATTTTTTTTGTTTTTTTAAAATATATATTTAGTCATATATAAGCTTTCAAGATGCAAAAACAATGAATCTTATGTTATAAGATGCATAATTAATATGTAAGTTAGTTAAATTATTAAAAGGAGGTTACTGCTGCTTTCTTTTTTTACATCAGGGGCTGTTTTTCTTCTTTGAAAGCAGGTTACTGCTTCTGTTTAGATATAGGGGCTGTTGTATTTAAAAAAAAAAATTAAAAATAGGGTTTAGTTTCACTTACTATCTAATTGTATTTGGGTTTGGGCCCATTTAGTTAAATTTCTTATTAAAAAACCCATACTAAAAAAAAACTTAAAATTAACTAAATGCCACTAGAAGTGTCCCCCCGAAGTGTCCCCGAAGTGTCCCCAAAGTGTCCCCGGCGTGTCCCCCTCTTTGACCAGTCAAAGGTACGGGGACACGCCACGTGGCGTGTCGGGTACGTATCCCCGCCGTGTCCCCGGCGTGTCCCCGTGTCCCCAAAGTGTCCCCCTAAATACGACACTCCGGGGAAGTGTCGGTGCTTCATAGGCGGGAATCTATGAAGGACGTTTCAAGCAAAAATGGTACAAGGTATTTAAAACAAAAATAGTATAATATAAAGGCTCCTATATGAATTTCTAGAGGTGGCAAATAGATGCCCAACCCAAGCACCCAACCCAACCCGCCCAAAGAAATACAGCCCATTTGCACCCAAAAAAAGTTTGGGTAATTTTTGACCCAACCCATTTTAGCCCAAAATTTTTTGGGCTAAAATGGGTTTATAAGAATGACCCAATGGGTGAAATTAAGTCCAAACAAATTTCAATATAAAGAGTATTTGAGTTTTTAAAATAATATTTATAAGTTGTATAATTTATTTTTCAAAAAAAAATTCCGGAAATTTTTTTTTTCCAGAAATTTTTTTTTTCCGGAAATTTATTATTTTTCCGGAAATTTATTAGTTTTTCCGGAAATTTATTATTTTTCCGGAAATTTTTTTTTTTCAGAAATTTTTTTTTTCCAGAAATTTATTGTTTTTCCAGAAATTTATTTTTTTCGGAAAATTTATTTTTTTCCAGAAAATTATTTTTTTCAGAAATTTTTTTCCCCCGGAAAATTAATTTTTCCCAGAAAATTATTTTTTCCCAGAAAATTATTTTTTCGGGAAAATTATTTTTTTCCCGGAAAATATTTGTTTCTGAAAAATAATATTTTGAAAAATAATTTCTTTGAAAAAAAATTAATTTCGTTTTTTTTATTTTGAACTTTTTATCTCAAATATAGATTTCAAGTATCTCACTTTCTATTTTGGGTTTTCATGACCCAACCCAACCCAAAACTGCCCAAAAATATTGTGACCCAAAATTACCCAACCCAAAAATGCCCAAACCCAAAAATGCCCAAACCCAAAGAAACCCACCCAAACCCGCCCAAAAACACCCATTTGCCACCTCTATGAATTTCATTTATAATTTTTATATACGTAAATTTTTGTACTATAGTATTTAACTGCGAGTGAACATGCCCAAAGAATTTCATCCATTAAAAGACTAAATAAGTTGAAAAATGGATGTTCATGAATTAAGTAAGGCGAAATTGAATATAAAAATAAAAAAAAAATACATAGACGCCCAGTTGGGTCGAGCCAATACTTTTTCATTGTCTACAAAAATAAGGATTTACATATTTTAAAATTGACAAATATATATATATGGAAAAACGATTTGGATTTAAAGCATCCAATGATTATTTTTAAAAAATACATACAAATGACGAATTGTTGGCCTACTTGAAGAAATCCAAAAACTCAAATCCATACTTTACGATAAAAATTTAAAGGTTGAACCGTAAATATCGCAAATAACTAATAAACTTTAAAAGAATTGTGAATAATAATTCAAAAGTTATACTAATTAATTCAGAGACTCAGAAGTGTATATTAGAAATTGAATTACTTAGAGTACTAAAATTAAAATTTTAAAGCTCAATTAGACTCATTTGAAACTTTTAGAGATCAATCTGGCACTTTATTTGTAATTTCATCTCAACTCTTAAATATAATTAATCATGGATAGTTAGATATAAATAAATAAAATAATGTAACCTTGATGGTCTCAACAACACATTTTTTACTAATACTTTTGCCTAGTGCCTTAAACACAAATGCCAAAAGTCTAATTTTACTATCATATAGACTCTTCATAATCGGTTTCAATAGGAGGGAGAGCAATCGTAGCTAATAATATTTTTTCATAAAACTCTTACCCTTGCAAGTATAAAACGATTCCATTCCATTCGAAGAAAGATAATACTTTTATGATGCTTTTGATATACAAAATTATTTTTCATCATTATCTATCTGATGGTTCATGTTAAGAAAGTGTCACGATCCAAATTCAAGGATCGTGACCGGCGCTAGGAAATAGGAGTGTTGACTCCGAAACCCGTAACAAGTCTAAACATGCATAATACAATCCATACATTTATCAATATCACTACAATAAATCAGGTGTTTAGCGACAGACTTTTCCGTCACTAAGCACTTATATTCCGTCGCTAATGTGAATTAGCGACGGATTAGCAACGGACAATATACGTCGCTAATGATTCGGTCGCAATGCTAAATGGCAAAAGAAAACGTGTACGTCAATGATTTAGCAATGGAATATTCTGTCTCTAAAGAGTCTGTCGGTTAAGAGTCAGTATGTGAGACGGATTTAGAGACATTGGCGACAGATTATTTATTTTAGCGACAGAATAGTCCGTTGCTAGTTTGGCTGTTTAACGATGGACTTAGACCAATTTGAGACAAAATTGGCCTATTTAGAGACATAAAATCTGTCACAAAAAAGACCAATGCCGTCGCAAAAATCATTCAGTTTTGGCAGAAATTTTGCCGTTTTTCGTTGTTTTTTCCGTTATCCCTATCGATTAAAACCTGATAAATTCAGTATTTGTAAATCATTTAACAAAAGTATTTAAAGAAAATGAAATCCAATATATATATATATATAATATCGAAGTTTACATAAAAAGTCAATGTATAAAGTGATAAAAAACATAAACTATTCGCAAATAAAACATGAAACACATTATAAACCCGTAGCGTCATCATCGGGGGTGGGTGGTGGGGAGGGGGGCTGTGGCCGATACCCAGGAAGAAGGTTCGGCATCATCCTCACAAGTTTGGCATCATCCTCGCAAGCGGGTTCATGGACCTCCATGAGATACGTGTGCTTGACTTATCAATTACCGGTTTATTTACTAGACATATTTAGTTTTCTCATCTCAACATTCATGCAGTTCACAATATAATTTTCTAGAATTAAACATGCATGAAAGCGTTAAAGGACCCATATAAGACGTGCATATGACTCGATTATACTATTTGAGGCAAGTAGAACTTACTCCTAAGCATACATCTAAACTTGGTGGTTTTCAATCAAATATTCAAGTAATGGCTGGTCTAGATCGTTTGACATTCATAAAGCCTAAAACTGGATTTCTAGGTGTGATTGATTTTATTAAGTCATCTTAAATAGCCTATACAACATATAGTTGCTTTTTCGTGGCAACCCTAATATGTCTAGGTATTTTGCTGGATTTGATTGTTTTGATTGCTAAGTTTAACATGGTTAGTACATTAGCCTGTTTATATTTAGATTTGGCATGTTTTTGGAAAGCGATTTAAACAATATCAGCGTACCTATGTGCATTTGATAAACATACAGGGTTAGGAATACTTTTTAACCTCATCGACCAGAGTGCTTGGCATCGATGTGTTTTGACCGTCGGTATGGTCGGAACCAGGTTCCGGAAAAAACACAAAAGTTCTTTGTCTCGTCGATACCGTTCCAATGGATTGAACTGCGGTTGATTCCTAATTCAAACGAATCCGGAATCCCTTCTAGAAGTTGCTAGTTTATTCGATCGTGGGCTTCAAGGCCTTGTTTGCTTAGCGGGTTACAGGTTTGGGATTTTAGGCCCGAATTAGATAGGGATATTCCATTTAAAACACAAAATATGGATCTACAACTAAAATAGTACACATGGCGTTAAACGAGCCCAATTGCGACCTCAAACGAGCTCGAAAATACAAAAACAAGGTCGGATCGGGTTAAGAAGGATCTGAATTGTTTCTGGGGAAGGGGGGAAGCAAGAACTCGACGCCACTGTGAGTGGCGACGGCGGCGCCAATGCTAGTGGAGATAGCAGTTCGTCTTTTTCACTCGGTTTTCATGCAAAACACTCAAAAAAGTGCATCAAAAGGAAAGAAAAACATGCCAAAACATTCTGGAATTGAATTATAATGATCAAACATGCATTAACCATTCTAAATCATGTTTTTCTAAGGCAGTTTTGAGGGTAAGACAACAAAAACGTCAAGAACGCACAAAAAGACAATTTATCTCTAACATGCTTCCTAAACACCATAGTTAAATCAATTTCGAATTTATGGCATAAAACATCAATAAAGTAGTACTAAATATGACCCTAATAAGTTTTTATGGAAATTATAGTAATAATAGCAAAATCAGAAGTTATGATAAAAATTGGTAAAATAGACTAAACATGCATTTTAAACACAATTATTCAACTATTATGAACAATATGGCATGAAAAGTTATAAAGACTATAATTGGATTTTTAGAAGTACCGTTTTGAGTCCTTAACTCGTTTTCTGGTAATCTGGTTGTGGTATCCAACTTCAAATCAGTGCGTAAAAACTCGTTGTTGAATAATTAAAGCGTCCAAACATGTTTTTCCTGAACCGGAATCAACCACTTTTGTGCGCATGTGAAGTATAATTTGGACAACATTAATAATTTCTAAGGTTTGTATTCTTTTTCTAGTGTTTAATTACTGTGTGGTGCCACCCCCAGCTAAGTTGTGTTAATGGTGTATTTATAGTGGTAAGGGAGACCTAGGGTTTACTAGAGTTTGTCTTGTTTAGGTTTCTGAAAGAGTGTTAAGTGATAAGTGAAAGTGTGTGAATTGATAAGTCTTTCAGTATTAGGATTAGTTAAAACTTCTATTTAATTAAATTAAATTCGTATTATTTCTTTAAGGTTAAATAAAGTGTGTCTAAAAACTATTTTTGTTGCCCGGAAGTATTAAAAAAGCTTTTCGGACCCTATGTGTTTGGGTATGGCCAATTTTAGTCTGTCAAACTTGAACATTGGATCATAAACTTTTAAAATATTGTAATTAGTATAGTTTCTAGACTTAGACTACAATTTAATTAGATTTTATAGGCTATTTATGCCTCATTATATTTTAATCTCTCAAGTTCACAGCTATGCACTGATCGCGCCTGTTTGAATTCAAACAATCAGATCGATAGCTCGTCATCCGGACGAATTTCTCTAAAAATTATCATTGGACACTTCAGTCTCTTATCACTTTCTACCTTTCTGGAATATAAGTGTCTACAAACAACAACTTTTTAAATTTATATTTTTAAAAACATTAATTTATTCATATTATATTTAATTTTAGAGTTTGAATTTTCTACCTCAAATGGTACCTTACAGTAAAAATAATCTTATAAGCACATCCAAAATTAAACATTTTTTTTATATTTTTGGGGATAAATAAATTTATTTTTTATGAAAATTTATATACTTATATAATTGAGAGAACCAACAGAAACCTCTCATTGATTCTCATCCTATAGAATTTTCTCCTTAATTCTCATCAAATAAATCATTCTCACCAGTTTCTACTTTTTTAAATCACTTATTTAAATTATATTTATTTCAATGAATGTTCTAATACATATTAAGTTTTAATTTCTACATATTATAGTGTTATAAAATATTTAACTTCTAATCTCTAAACTTTATAGATTTTAACAAATTATTTATTTATTAAATATTAATTTTAAAAAAATAAAATTAATCTAAAATTTTGACAAGTTCACATATTATAGAAAATATTTATTTCATTTCTATGATTTTAACATAATACTCTATTTTATTTTTATCTAATATAAAAGTTATTATTGAAAGAGTATTAATATTTGAGATTATCAGTATTTTTAAATAATCTATTATTAATATTAAAAGTGATTTTTATTTTATTAGTCTGCATGTTATAAACTTTTTTATATTCTTAATACATTTATTATTCAAATAAATTATTAATTTGATTTTGCGTAAATACGCGGATCTAAAAGTTTCGAACCTCTGCGTGTCCTTCATTAGTAACTCCATGGTTGCTGCACGCCACACCTTTGATCTTCAACCTAAAACGAAAATTAAAACCAGTGCTATGAAGATGATGACAGTAGCCAAAAAAACTCCAAAAACGGCAAAAGGGAAATCAACTGGAGAAGTTTCAGTTTGCCGTTCTTTTATTTCTTTGAATAAGAGACATGTAGATTATTTATCCGGTTTATCAAAGCAAAAAAGAGTTTGCATCAACGAACCTAAGGAATCTGCTCCTAAGGTCTGTTTTTAATGATTATTTTGTTGTTTTACGTTTTCAGCTTCTGCTTTTTAAGTTTTTGTTTGATTTTAATTTTGATGTTCTGTTTGCTTTGATTTTTAATATTTGGCTTCATTAGTTTATGTTTTTTCAGTTTCTGTTTTTTAAGTTTTTGTTTGATTTTTATTTTGATGCTCTGTTTGTTTTGATTTTTAATATTAGGCTTCATTATTTTTGACATTATTTAATTATGAAGTTAACTTTTCTTTTTTTAAAGAAATTTTTATATATTTTGGTTATTTACTATGTTGCTTATGTTTTAGGGTTTAGATTCTTTGTTTTCATGTTTTAATGAACTGTGTTAACCTTTACTGCACATTATTTCATTTTTATGCCTATTTTCTTGTCTATTCTTTCAATAATTTTGTTCAGAATTTTACTTATATTTTTTTCCCTATTTTTTGGTCCTTCTCTATGTTTTTTTGGTTCCTTTTTAGAAATAGGTCTGAATATTGTTTCTATTATCGTACTTCGAATGTGGTTATTTTAAGTTTGTTTGCATTGTATGTTTTTGTTTTGTATTGTAAACAGATTGAATGTTTTTAATTTTAGTTGGGCACTGTTTGTTTCATTTTCTTATTTGATTTTATACTTATTCTACTATATTATTTAATTTTTTTTATTGTTTTATGTATATTTTAAGTATGTATAACAATTATTTATATAAAAAGTGAGATGAGTTTTTTATATCTAATATAAACCATAAGCGAACCATGTGATAAATTTACACAAATTGTATAAAAAATATATACATTTGTCATTTTTTAGTATTAGTTTTATATAAATTGAAATAGAAATTAGATTTCTAAAAGTTAAAGTTCCTTTTAATATTTAAAATTATTTATATAAATAGTGAGTTCAGTTTTTTATACCTAATATGAACTATATCTTAACCATATGTTAACTCTACATAAGTTTATCAAAAATATATAAATTTGTCTCTTACTAGTATTAGTTTTTTGTAAATTGGAATAGAAATTAGCTTTTCAAAAGTTAAAATTCCTTCTAATATTTTAAATTAAATTTATAATGATCATATATGAATTTAATAGTGACCTTATATCAACTTTGATAAAATTGAATCACCAATGCTTTTGTTACTTTATTAAATGCATTCTGGATTCCATTAATATATATATATATATATATATATATATATATATATATATATATATATATATATATATATATATATATATATATATATACACACACACACACACACACACACAAACTGAAATTTATCTTGAATATTTTCTTTAAGTAAAATGTATTTGAATTTCAAAAACAACCCAAAATCAACCTGAAGTTAACTTTAACAAATTGAATTATTTTTTCTTAGGCATATTCCTACATGTCTTCACATTGTGTTCATATAGCCGACATCTACTGCATTTGTTATGATTTATTTTTTCCAAACTAGATCTCATTCTTTTATTCTGAGGCCTTCCTGACTTTGTTCTTCCTTCCGGTGGTGTGACAATCTTTTGTGCTACTTCTCCCGGCACATTTCGCGTACTCTCATCTTCCACCGGATAAACTGTTTCGTCATAAATCTTTAGTATTGTTTCTTTGGTGAAGTAATGGGAACAAAATTTGTAATGATCTTGATTCATGTCTTTGAGTATAGCCATTGCGTGTGGGCAAGGAATTTCATCAATCTAGAATCTCCTACATGTGCATGTTCTTTCTTTTAGATCTACAATGAATTTTGTTGTATGTGCATAAACTGTCTTTACACTGTCATTTGAACTTGAAACCTGCATTTGTTGATAAATATCAGTAACCTGATGTGAACCATATATAAACTATATGTGAATTTTATTCATTTAACATGATAGAATTAAATCATACCACTAATTTCATTGATTGAATGTAATTGTCATTCAAGACATCTTCTGCTCTTTTCGATAGGGCTGTGAAAGTTGATCTAGCCAAATGCCTGTTTGTGTAGCTCCATTCTTGTACCATTTTGCGTAGGTACTCAAGTAATGTGACCGGGAGAGCCTTACCTGCTTTTATTATGTAATTCATTGATTCTACTATGTTTGTTGTCATGACTTTGTGCCGGTTACTATCGCAATGTGATCTTGCCCATTTCTTGTAACCAACAGCTTCTAGATATGGCTTTAAACCTCTACACATACTGCTAATTTATTTCATGTAGGTGTCAAATACATCAGCTGTGTAAGCTTTTGCTGCTTCATAAAATGCTTCCCGAAGTTCTTTTGCCGTCTTTGAATGTTGTGTCGAAGAAAGCTATTTCCTTTCCGGGCGATGCGACTGAAACGCATAATGGATATATCATGCAATCTGTTACATTCTTTTTAAGCTCCAAGTAGAATTTCAAGCTTTCATTGTCTATTATTTTCATCGGGGGATAATTGATTTTCACTTGATATTTGATCTCCAATAAGGTTGACAAATGGTTTATATTGAGTTGCTGTGACAATATTTCCAGAAAGTTCCTATATCCAGAAAATTCCTATAGCTACTGTCATGCTGTACCAGCATTCCCATTGCTTCAAAGTTAACATACTCCATGTTTTGATTCCATCCTCCAATGTAATGAACAAATTTTAGAATATTCTCCATATCTGCGTTTATTAAAGGGAATAACGGTTTATAATAGCTACAATCTATCATTATACTGATTTTTATGCTTCTAATACATAATCTATGTTTATTTGAAATCTGTAGAACCTTAAATCTACTTGAAATTTTAAAAATTATTATAAATCCAAACAAGCTGAATTAGTTAGAGCTAGTCATTAAAAGCTATTTGATTACGAAAATAAACAGTAAACATGAAGAACTGATATCAACTAATTTTGATTTGAAACTGAAATCTAATCAAAGGTCAACAAATCTAAAATTAGCCTAAATCTTGTTGTATAATAGTTCATTGTAATCATTGTAACTGATTTACCTGATTTTGAATGTTTTTCTGATTTCCTTTGATGTTATTGAATCCAATGCTCGTTTAAGGAAGAAAAAGCACACTGTCGGTCTTGAAGCTTCATTAATGGCATAATTTTTTTGGAGATTGAAGATGAGAGAATTTTGTAGTAGTTAGTTTGGAAAGAAATTCATTTCCTGATTTTTTGATCACGCGTATATTGCCATAAGAGCTTATTGTCCTATTTCCTATATTATTTAGTCCACATAGATTATTAATAACTTTCCTTTTTTTGAGAGATTTATGCTAATAAAAGCTGAGAGAAAAGTGCTACATCATAGCACTTTTAGGAGATTTATGAAAAAAATCCAATTTAATAAGTTCAGGATAAACATAATTTTATTATACTGATTCGGACATTTTTAATATTTTGTGCCAAATTTACGGATAAAGAAATTATTGGCTAGCCTCAGGGGACAGAAACACGAAATTCTTTCACTTAAGGGCTTCGAAGAGGAAAGCGAGAAACAGGATTAGGGGATTGAAAAACGAGCTGGGAATTTGGAAAGAAGAACCAAAGGAGATTGCAGAAATTGTGCAACATTATTTTGGCAATATCTTCAAGTCCTCCAATCCAAAAAAGGAAGACATTGAAGTGGTGACTGACAGAGTTCAGGAATCTGTGAGTGCAGAAATGAACGACAGGCTCTGCAAAGAGTTCAGAAGCGAAGAGATAATACGAGCAGTTAAAGACATGTCCCCGACTAAAGCTCCAGGAAAAGACGGGTTTCCAGCACTGTTTTACCAAAAATACTGGCATGTGGTGGGCAGGGATATCAGTAAGGTTTGTCTAAATTTCTTGAACGATGATATGGATTTACATTTTATCAATGAAACTGTTGTGGCCTTAATTCCTAAGGTTAAGGTGGCTGATAGTATGTCTCATTTTAGACCGATTAGCTTATGCAATGTAATTTATAAAATCATCTCTAAGGTGCTAGCTAATAGGTTTAGACTGGTGTTGAGTAATGTGATTGATAGTGCACAGAGTGCCTTTGTCCCGGGCAGGCAAATTGTTGATAACGCCCTTATTGGGTTTGAATGCATCCACCTCATCAAACACTCTGCTAGGAAGTTGAATGGCCCCATAGCCCTTAAACTAGACATGTCTAAGGCCTACGACCGTGTTGAGTGGAGCTTCATTGAAGCCATGATGTTGAAACTAGGATTCAGGGAGAGTTGGGTGAATAAATTGATGAAATGTATCTCCTCTGTCTCCTTCTCCTTCTTAATTAACGGGGAGATAAAAGGGAATGTGATCCCTCAAAGAGGGCTTAGACAAGGGGACCCTTTGTCTCCCTACCTATTCCTCATTTGTGCCCAAGGGCTGTCTAGTATCATTAATTATGCGGTTGATTGTGGGGAGATCCATGGAGTAAATTTTGGGGGAGGGATTCAGATATCTCACCTATTTTTTGCCGACGACAGTCTCATGTTTGCTCAGGCTAATGTTCAGGAAGTTTCCAAGATTAGAGACCTTCTTAATGTGTATGCCAAAGCCTCTGGTCAGGTTATAAACCTCCAGAAATCTGCCTTGTCGTTTGGTAAGGGCACCCCTATACTGATTAAATCAGAATTGCAGAATATTTTGCAGGTCCCTGTTGTTCAGTGCCACGAAAGATACCTTGGGCTCCCATCCACGGTGGGAAGAAGGAAGGGTGACAGTTTTAAGGCAATAAAAGATAGCATCTGGAATAAACTGCAAAGTTGGAAAGGCAGGCTGTTCTCATGTGGTGGGAAAGAAGTTCTGATTAAAGCAGTGGTTCAAGCAATTCCAAATTATTACATGAACTGCTTCAAGTTTCCTAAAGCTCTAATTACGGAAATTGAAAAGCTGTGTAATCGTTTTTGGTGGGGGAGCACACATGGAAACAAAAAGATCCACTGGACCAAATGGGCAACTTTGTGTAAACCGAAGTGCCAAGGGGGATTGGGCTTTCGAGACATGGAATGCTTCAATAAGAGCCTGTTGGCAAAACAAGGATGGAGGGTACTCTCACAGCCTAACAGCCTGCTTGCCAAAATCTACAAGCAGAGGTACTTTAAAGAAGGAACCTTTATGACAGCTACGGTTCCAAGAAGAGCCTCATATACATGGCGGAGCTTAATATGGGCGAGAGAAGTCCTGGAAGTAGGGCTCCGATGGAGAGTGGGAAATGGGGAGAATATCAGAGTTTACTCAGATGCTTGGCTACCGAGAGAAAGAACTTTTAAGATCTTTGAAGCTCCAAGGTTAAACACAAACCTGCTGGTAAGAGACCTCTTTCTCGGCCGAGGTAGATGGAATAAGGACCTGATTATGAATTCCTTTTCGGAGGAAGATGCAGAGTGTATTTTGGCTATCCCCCTCGCTGTCACAAACCAGCCTGACAGGCTCAAATGGCATTACGACAAGTTGGGAATTTACAATGTTAGGAGTGGGTATAATGTGGCTAGAGAGATCAGTGGCAGCCCTTCGCCCTCTGAAGCTTCGGGTGAGCTCAGGTGGTGGAAAGCCCTTTGGAAACTAAAAATCCCAGCAAAGATAAAGCTGCTCATATGGAGGTGTTTCAATAACTGGCTGCCAGTGAAAGCAACTCTAATTCAAAAAGGGATGCAAATTGATAGTGTATGCCCTATCTGTAAAAATGCTAATGAGACACTACTTCACGCGGTGTGGTTCTGTAAAGAGGCTAGAAAGAGTTGGGGGAAGTGGGAGATGATGGGTGTTATAAAGCCCAGGCAGAATTGGCAGATCAAAGATTTCTTATTGCAAGGTTTTCAGAAGTTGCAGACACAAGACCTCACTATCTTCTGTGTTATGATTTGGCTATTGTGGAGTAATAGAAACAGTGCTCTCTTTGGTTCTCATCCTAAACCAGCTGAGCATGTGTTAGACTGGGCTCTAAGCTACACTGAAGAATACCATCAGGAAAATAAAACTGGGACCATGTTGGAAGGGACGAGAAGGAGGCCTCAGATAGCAGCTACGGATGCAAGATGGATTCCACCTCGTCAAGGAAACTTTTGCATAAATGTTGATGGAGGCTTTGACAAGGAAAGAAAGAGATTCAGTTCTGGCGCAGTGATTCGAGACAGTAGAGGTGTGGTCTTAGCTGCTGGGTACAGGAACCATGACTGGAATGCTACGGTGGAGGTGGGGGAAGCCTGTGCAATACGGGATGGCATCATAATGGCAAAGGAAGCAAAACTAATTCCTTTTGAGATCAAATCAGACTCGAAAGTAGTAATAGATGCTTTCACTCATAACGCTGTGCTATATAATGATGTTAGCCTTATTATTGCAGATTGTTTCAATTTGCTTGAGGATGGGGATTGCCTAGGCTTCTTTTATTCAAACAGGAGAACCAATGTGGTAGCACATGAACTAGCTAGAAAAGGCTTAAGAGACTCGTTTGTGAGTTGTGTTTGGAAGGGAAATGTCCCTCCTGATATTCTACCCTATGTAATGGCTGATCATGCAGCTCTCTTGTAATGAATTTCTGTTTTCCTCAAAAAAAAAAAAAAAAAGAAATTATTTGTTCACTAAAAGCTAGTCGCAATCATGTGTTTTCCTTTCCATACAACTCCTTCTCCACTCCCCTATCAGTCAAACATTACTGAACAAAATTCAAAAAAGCCCCTCCCTAATTTTCCACGTGCAAAGTTTTCTCTTCATTACTATAGACCTACTTGCACCAAAATATACCTCTTCCAACCTTATCTTACAAAATTATCCACTAACGTTCTCATTATTAACAAAAATGCCATTTCTATTCAGATTTTGAAATTGCCCAGCCTCATCGAGAGCTCACTCTGTAACTGACTAGGCGACTATTCTGTTTGCAAAGAAAGATTTTCTCGCATTTTCCTTCACTTTCTCGGCAACCAACAGCTTTCCTGGAAAATTTTCCAATCAGGTATGCAACTGCCACCTGTAATTAACTTTAAATCTATTGTTTCTATAGCTTAGAACGAGTAACAAAAAAAACCGAAGTAAGAACTGAGCTCGCTCTATTTTCTTTCAATTTCAGTTTAATGCTCTTTAATTGCGTGCTTTAGGTTCATTGTAATCACCGATAACTAGCTTTAATTTAGAACTATATGCTTGTAGTAATTGTTCATAATCAAGAAATGTGTAATTGTAATGAATTTATAGGAGTATTTTCAGTAATACATTGTTCGTAATTTTGAAAGATGATGGTGTCGAATGATAAAAGTAAGAGAGAAGCGGAAGAGTTTTACGGAAGTCTTTCGAGGAAAGAGCTTCAGAGTATGTGCAAGAAATATGGATTGCCTGCTAGAAAGTCAACTTCTGAAATGTCTAATTCCTTGTTTTCTTACTTTCAGGTAAATATGTGTTATCACGGAGTTTATTTTGTTTGAAAATCGTGTTTGCTTTTGCTGATTATTGTTAGCAGTTATTGATATAATTTGAACCTTATTATTTTGAATTAGGTTTAGGAGTTAGGTATCTTTATTGAAATTGTGATGCTGATGGTTAAACCTCCTATAAATTTGTTTACTATTCCTGATACAGTGCTCAATTATCGATTAACTTTTATATGTATTGAAGTTTTACTTAACAGAGTACCATTTAATGTTCGGAAATACTTAAAAAGAGATTTGTGATAAAAACACAGAATAGAACACTACTTCACGTTACTATTAGAATTTGTTTTTGTAAGAATACTTCCTATGCTGCCTGGTAGATTACCAAGATTATGAGGCTGTTCTTGTATTATTATTTATATGTTTGTGAAATCCTCAGTTTTAATAGACATTCAAATTTTATGTAGTACCTAGAGACCTACTTTAATCTGGAACACAAATGTGGATAAAATTTACAAAGTGCAGCTCTATGAAATTGTACAACATATTATTGCTTAGTGACTTGTGTCCATTTACATATTTCAAAGTTTATGTTTTCTTCTTAAGATGCATTGCCTTTATGCTTGCTAAATCGTACACCCAAAATTGATGGCTTATATTGCAGAAAAAGGATTTGCATTTAGAATCCTTGAGGGAGAATATGAACGGGCTGCAAGGAGATAGATGTTCTCCATCTCCATTAACAACATATCATGCTGAAGCTCCGTTAAAATTGACAAGAAATTTAAACCAAGGTTTGTAATTATACATTTTTTGTGATTGAAAATTTATAAATCTTTATTATTAAACTATGATGAGAACTGATTGAATGCTTTGATCGCAGATAACTTTAGACCGCTATCAAGTCCTAGAGAGGAACTTAACAAAGGAAGCACATGCAACGAATTGGAGAGTTTATCGGGCGGTAGAGCTTATAATAAGGTCTCGTTTACGCATTTGTTTTCTTAATAAAATATTATTTTGCTAGTTCATTGTCGTAAACAATGCTGCGTAAGCTCAAATAATGTGATCTTCCTTTTATTTTGATTGATCTGATATGATTTATAAAACCTTCACGGGTTATCAAAATGCACCATATTAGACGTTCTGGGAATGCATCAGAAACCAAAATGACTGCTTCGTTGAACATGCTGAGTGAAGCTTTTTTAAGGGCAACTTTATAAAGTGTTTCCACATAATTGAAAATTTGGAATATGTCTAAGTTTGGAGTAAACATGGTGTAAAGTTGTGCTTGGATACTCACAATTTGGAAACCTGTTATCTTATGGGATCCTGTGTGCGTTCATAATAACTGTTGCAGATTCCATAGTTATTTTATTTGATATGTTTATACAGGAAGACTTTGGTGGTTCAATTGTTTATTGTGAGGATGCCCTGCGGTCTTTGTTCAATTCTCAAGGTGAAGGGAATGCTGTCTTCCATAAGGAGACTCTCTCAAGCCTTAATGGCAGGGTGGAAGATTCAACCCAGTGTTGCTGTAGAAACATAAACAAAGGCGTCTTTCCTGAAGAGAACATCTCTTCTGCAATAAGAACTTATACTAAAGTTCCCGCCTCTTTTGAGTTCTATGCCAGTTCAGACAAAGGAATTAATCTGTGTGTCGATTTGAGTTCAAGCCCCTCAGACTGGATTAAGAAGTACAATAATCAGATTCCTTTTTGTAATAATGTGGCAAGTGCTAAGTCTCATAGTCTTCATCAAGAGCTTGGGCATATTGGAGAAAGTATCAAACATATAAGAAGCAATCTTTCCGTAAGCGTGGATCGTGGTGAAATCAATGGTGACCATGTACAAGAAGAACCAAGTTGGATTTTCAAAAACAATAATATAGGATTTGATCTTCCAGATGCTGCAAATAAAGCGTCACTGCAGTCACCGGCAAGGCGGTATGCTGTTGCTCGTGCATTAGACTGCTTAGAGAAAGACCAGGGACCTATCTTATCTAAACCTAGTTGTGATGTGCAGAAGCAACTAATTCCTTATGCAGAATCTTGCCGGAAAATTGGGTCCACTTCTAGTTCTGATGTGCACGAGGAAATAATTTTTAATATAGAATCCTG
The DNA here is from genome assembly GCF_937616625.2 of Mercurialis annua. Taxonomy (NCBI): domain Eukaryota; kingdom Viridiplantae; phylum Streptophyta; class Magnoliopsida; order Malpighiales; family Euphorbiaceae; genus Mercurialis; species Mercurialis annua. The sequence goes on along the minus strand of NC_065570.1, from coordinate 45,119,258 downwards.
CATTAAAAGTGCGTACATTGCTATTATTGATTCAGATGTTAAAGATATTCCAATAGAAAAAATATGATGTTATTTTGCTGTCACTTTTGTATCTGATGGCTTGGTGGATCTCATTGCAGTTCAAAATCCAAAGCATGATGATGAAGTTTGTGATGATTCAAACACACAGAACTGTGACAACCTTGAGATTGATTGTGTTCTGCCTCCTGAATGCACGGCTAGGTGCTCTACAGAAATGCAGTTGTCAGGAGCTTGGAGATGCTGCAAAGACACTTCATCTTCACCTTGTAAAAATGGTGAATTTTTGGATATGGATGATTCAAAGTATAATATAGGAACTGAACAAGCTGCGGTAGCCACCACAAGTGAGAACGATCACTTCAGAAGCTATTTGCCTACATGCTCCAAAGAACAGGTACAACCTTTTCCACCTTTTTGAAATAAAAATGTTACCTTAGGTGATGTAAGAATTCATGTAATTTACATTTAGCTCAAACTGAACTATCTTAAAACCAAGAATGAAAATTTGGTCTCTCCTTAATGGTTAAACTAATTACATTTTCATTACGGAAGTCACATGGCATGTTTTTCCTGATGTGAGAATCTTGGGTAGTTTTGGATTGTCAGAGACACAAGTATACGTGGACAACATAGTATATTTTTGACTTGTCATATCTGGGACGTTCCTGTTTCCGTAGTATATTGCAATAAATAGTCAGAGCTAGTTTTATAACCACATTCTGCATTCTTATCTATGCTAAACCATGTCCTTTTACTCCCTTACTTCTTTTTCTAGACCAAAAATAAGGTTGGTGATTCATTAAATGGAAGCTTAAAATTTGATAATTATAAATGATAAAAGTGTAATGATATATAATTTAGTACATGCATCATATTCTATTTGCTCTACTCTGCGGATCTGACTAAGAAAAAAATTGAGTTTTCTATGTCTATTATTGAGTTCTCTAATGATTTGTTATGAAGGTTTTATCCGATTGATTGTCAAGTGTTGTTAGGGTACGTTGGTTAATTAGTTAACATGTCAGCAGCCTGGTTCGCTTGATTATAGTACTACTGCTTGAGCCTTACAGTTTTCTTGCTTCAGGTTTCTTCTTATTTTGTTTATACTTGTTGAGAGAATGTAGTAAAGATAGTTTGTTTTTTTCTATTTGGCTATATTGTTTCCTTGTCTTTTACTGACAAGAAAACCTGCTTAGCACATCGTATATACTATGTAGGATGAACTCAAAATTAGTCCTTCATTGAACGTATCATTAGGCAAAAGAAATTCACTGTCTTAAGTGCTTTGTGGTTGGCATAGTCAACTGAACTTGATCAGTTCAAAGTAATTGTGGGTTACTATGTGATATGTTTTTCTCTTCTTCATTCAGTTTAGGGCTAATTATTGTAATATACTCATTTACTATTTTTTTTGTATAAATATGCTCATTTACTTAGTTCTAGTCATTTAAAGCCAAGATAGTCTAGAGTTCTTCTTTAGGTTCGAATTTTCTTTTAAGTCCAAAAACAGTGCAGCCTGAAGGTTATTCATAGTTCATCTCATATGGAATTTCTTTTCTTAAAACAAAAAAGAATCTACGTATAATGATTACCTCAAGCATCATATGATGTGTTTTTGTGGATTTGTTTAGCTAACTAAATTAGTGGAACATTATTAAGACTTTGATCTGTTTTTTATTTCTAGAGGACAATGGAAATGTGTGGTTCTTGTTATCAGTTACTGAAATTTTGATGCTTAGATGAATGAATATATTCTAGTTTTCACCCAATTTTATGATATTTCGACATTTCACAGGAATGGAGCAATACTGCCAGTGGGCGGGAGAGTTCAGTGTAATTTACGCTCTTCATAGAAGCTTTTTCTTGTGTTTGTTTATATCGTGATTTAACATATATGTATATCTGTCTGTTTCAGATGCTCGCAAGTTGACAACTTGGATCAAAAGGCTTGTTTAAAATCTGACAATCTGGAACCAAATGAAGAACTTAAGAAAAAGAGGCCATTTACAGACAGTGAGGGTCAATACAACTGCAGTAAGCATGATACAAAAGATCTAAAAAGCATGAAGCATTCTACTGGAGAAGTTCTTCCCAGAAGGTCCACGCGGCTTGTCTTTAAGGTTCCTTTTTAATAAATCACTTTGGCCATAAAATAATTAGTTATGTGTTGGGAGTGTTCTTGGTTTCTTCCTTGCGCAACAGGAACAAGAGTCTCTTTCTTTTTCATTACTTGACATTATGTCTGGTTACATGACTTAAAATGTGTCTTAATTGTTTTAGCTAGTAAATTTAAGGCAAAATGTCCTTATCTACCCACAACTATGTCTCGTTTGTTAAATATACCATCATTTAATTTTCATCGAGTTTGGTCCATCATCTTTTTGAGTGTTGCCAAATTTATCCGTGCTTAAATTTTAGCTGACTTGGCACGATGTTGTATATGCCAAAAAGAATAATTTTGTACACGTGGAGGGTATAATATTGCGTCATTTTATCACTAATCAGGTTGTGGGTGTATAAGGCAAAAATCGAAAAAATGATGGATCAAACTGGCAAAGTAATAAAATCACGGTATATTCGGCAAACATGCCAGAGTTGTGGGTAGGTAAGAAATTTTTCCTAAATTTAATGGTATCAGTAAAGTGTTTCAATAAGCTGTTATAAGAATCCCTTGGGGGCAATAAAATGTGTGTTTTTCTTGTTTACTTTTTATGGCTGTTCCAAGTTGACTTGTAAATTGTTAATCTAGAGATAAGAATGACAGATCCACTGAGCCTTTCTTCAGTTTCAAATACATTATCAAATCCTTCAAATGTCCGTGAAAATTAAACTCCATAATTTGTTACTTAATTCTCAATTCTTAGGCAGAAGTTTCAAGCTGGGTACCATGAATTACTTTTGTGCTCGTGTTTTTTTCCTATACGGAACATTTTCCATTAGCTTGACGCCAGTTGCTTGTTCCTAATATTCTAATTTTATCAATTTTCTTCTTCCAGTGAGTTGGTGGAGTAACTGCTGGAAACCTTGTAGCAAATGTTTGATTGATGTTTGACCACTTTGGGATTTAATCCAAGGTACAACTATCGTGTTATGATCCTTTGTTCTATCTTTGTATGCAATATTATTGTAGGTTTTCTTCAACTGTTTTTGCATAATGCTGGAAACAATTCCATTATTGTTCCACTGTAAGTCCTGATCTTAATACGGGGAAGTGCTTCATTCATACAGTTCTAAGTCCCAAATAGAAGGGCAAATGACCAATATAGAATGTCATTATTAGTCATTAAAATAGATCTCAACGCGTTCTTTTTCTGCTGCTTTTAGATATTTATAAAGAATAATTTCAAGTTTAATGTAAATTGGTCAAGTATAAAATTCCACTAAATAGCCAAAGGTCTGTCAAATTTTGACTGAGGAATTCTGCAAACAGATATTTAAGAGTTGTGACCTTTTAACTTCATATAAATAAATAAAGAATGCAGTTATAACGTTTATAAATTAGATTGGTTAGTAGAACTTTTGTCGTGTAGGATAAACTTTGGATTTAACTTGTAGCTTTTACTTGTTCTCAGATTTTGCTAGATTAGAGAATGTGTTCCAGATTTTGCTAGCAAATGGTAGCTGGACTAGCTATGATAACGAGGCATTGTTGCCAGTCTAGCGACGGAGCCAAGATTATGACTCGGCAAAATTTGTAAGTTGTTTTTAGGATTTTAATGGGAAAATTAAGAAAATTGACAAATGAACAAGAATAGGGAATCGGTTTAGCTTCCTTACTTTTTATTTTTTTCAATTATTTTGGGCCAAATGACATTGTTATTACGCCTTAAAAAATTGAAAAAAATTAGAGACTGAACAGCAATGTTGTTCATCTCCTAATAACAAAAGAAAAAAAAAGGTTACAGAAACGCTGCAATTGAAGAAAAACAATAAAGGTTCCACTGATGGGATGGGAGCAGTGGTTGCTTTCTTAGGGGGTGATCTGAGCACTAGGATAGGTCTTTGGCCGGCGGAGGGGCGGCCGCACACCCTCACCCCTACCTCTGCCCCTGAGCATGTCATCTTATTATTTGTTTCCTTATGTTTGAGGTTATGTATTCTCTCGAGATAAAAATGCATAGTGAAACTTTTGCAAGAACTTTGTAAAAGCCTTAATAATTTATTTTCCTTCCAAACAGCAGAAAGCTGAGTAATTTAAAGATACAGCAATCAAAGAATAATAGTTACTGATGTTTGTGTGTATTTTTTCTTTAAATACAATAAGAATTGATTTATATTTTTATTGCATAGACTAATTATTAATAATAATCATATTTGTTTTTGATTTGTGAATTCATTCTGTCACTTCCAATTCTTTGAAGCCAAACTTTATTTATTTCCACTTGTGGGGAACAATTTACTACACTTGCTGTTGCATATTTAAGGTGGTGCTCAGTACCATTGACGAAATAGAGGTTGCAATGATACATCTTCATATGTAGATCGTTTATTTCACAATGATAATTAACAGGTAAATATCTTAAAAAACGCAGATAATTAACAAGTAAAATATCTTAAAAAAACACCCACCTTGTTTTCAATTATATCTTGACCTTGTAAAATTGTCAATTTTTTGTAATTAAAAATTTTCAAATCAATAAAGATTTTTTTTCTCTGTGTTTCTGTTATATTGGCCATGTTTGATACGGGAAATAGAATAACTATTTTATATGAATTTTCGTTCCTTACTTTTGTTCAAAATTTAGATAAATAAATAATAATAATAATTTTTTAGGATAAATATACTCCTAGAAATGAATAAACAAAAACAATTATTTTGCAAACAAAAATAAACTTACCCTTAGCATCTACGTACCCATCAACGTTGCCTTGTAATAATTTCTTGCGAAGTTTACAATGATCAAGCATATCAAGTAATAACATTTATCAAAAAAAAAAAAGTAATAACAAATTAACTAATGAACTAAAGTGTTAAGCAACATTTTGCTAAGGATATGTATTCACTTTTTTCCACTAGCGCTCCCCTTTCTAATCCATCAATTAACGAATTACATTAATATACTATTTATATATTTAGAAATTATAAAATTAAAAGCACAAAATTGAAAAGATCAATAAAAAAAATAAATTTTAACCAACTTAACTATTTTTTTTTAATTTTTGTGTTGTCCAAACGATCTATCAAATAAATAAAAATTGTTGTAAATATATAAATTAATAAATAAGAATAATAGGTGTATTAAACCAGTGATATAAAAATAGAGCGGACCTGCATGTCAAACCAAAAACTAGAACTGAAGTCTAATATGGTCCGATCATGAATGAGAATATGGAAACTCGATTAGATTAATCTTTGACGAGTTTTTGGCTGGTCTGACTTGTATTTTCCGGTTTCTATGGTTCTTTTTTACCGCTTTGATCTACATAAATTTTTAAAAATATAAATTATCTATAAAATGAGTATTTTTTAAGACCGGTAGAACTTAAATTTTGGTGATTGTATAAGTATGTAATTTACGTAATTATTCTAATTTATTTTTTTATTTTCAATTTAATATTTGAGGTTTTAAAATTATTATATAGTATTTATTAAAAAATACAAATAGTGAATTAAAATATTAAGCATATAATTTTAATATAACTAATTTTTTAAAATAAAAGTAATTTAATTAATGTTGAAAGAATGATAAGTAAAAAAATTAAATAAAAATTCATAAATTTATGTTTATTTAACGTGCAAAACCGCTATAACATATTACAAACACTTGTTCGACAGAAAACAAATCCGGGGTAACTGATTATAAATACCAAAAATAAAAATAATAGTTCGATACAAAACAAACAAGTTCAAACAATGAAAAGAATATAATAAAAGTACGGAACACCCAAATAGAAATTATTAAAAGTTGGAACACCTTGTTATTTTTTCTAAAAGAAATGCTTTGATTCAGAATTTGGAAATATTAATCTTCTATGCAGACATGGCGCACATGGGCAACTTTATTCCAGTCCTCACCTTGATTATCCTTAACTCTTGATGACAACATTGGAACCTTTCTCAGCTTAAGTTCTCGAAGACTCTTAATGTGTTGCAGTCCATCAGGAAGCATCTTCAAGTTTCTGCAGGATCTCATCTCCAACTCTGTCAGATTACACAGTGCTCCTGCCTCCACTTCCCAATCCTCAAAATGCACTAGCTCCCATAACTGAAGGACTTCAAGCTTAGGAAAACCTCCGAAGTTGCAGTGCATTCTCTTCCCCATAAAGGATCTCGACAACAATCTCAGGACTCTTAGTTTGGGAAGCTTGTCGATGATTTGCATCGGGTCCTCCATTAGTCCAGATGCTGACAAAGTGAGGTTTCTGAGGTTTTTTGGGAAGTTTGTCAGCAGACGCGGGTTCCTTATTCTTCCAGCCAAATATACAATGGAGAGATGTACACTGCCTGATAATGACTCCAAGAGTATATCGGAATGTGGATGATCACTCGATTCCCCGTATGACTTCAACTTCAAGTATTGAAGATCTCTTAGGTTCATAATCCAGTTAGCAACAGCAACTAACTGGGATGACATTTCCTCTTTTTTAGATGGAACTGAAATTTTGCATTTCAATCCCAGTTTTGTAACGTTCAACATTGTATCCAGGCCATTTCTCACCGGACTATCCTCATCTACATAGACGCCTCGAAGTGTTTGCAGGTCAAGTAGAGAGCTATGTTCCTGTTGAGGGACAAACGAGCAGCCAGAAGTCTCGTCCAGGAACAGATACTTCAGTTTTTGCATCTTCCAGATTGAAGCAGGGAGAGTCTTGATTGAAGTATGCTTTATATCGAAGCTTTGAAGATTCAGTAATTTGCTAATGAACATGGGAAGTTTCTCCATGTAAGTCCACCTCAAACCAAGGTATCTCAACTGAGTGAGCTGATCTACTGCTTTGGGCAATTTTGGTTTGTAGACGCGTTCAAGGTCCAGTACCCATAAGAAAAGGAAGCAATTGCTAGAAATGCATCGATCAAGAAAGTTACCTATATCTTCTCCTGCTCGACTTTCTTCCCGCGTATCAAAGGATAAAAACGCGACAGTTTCTCTGTAACATGAGTGCAAAGAAGTTGTTCTGCTACCATGAATGTGATCAAATATGCCATCGTTTCGGTCAAGATGGTCAATCAAATAACGTGTCACACCTATCCTGTTATTGGTTTCCTGCGCTTTTGAGAACCAGTGCCGTCTTAGAGCCTCTGGGAGGCAACATGTCTTAACCTTGCCATTGAATTTCTGTGTTGTCTGAACTATGTTGCAATTTATCAATTCTCTCAAGCATATCTCTGCAAGATAGTCCGGGGGAATTTTACTATTTTGTTCATCCCTTATACCCTCTGCAACCCACAAGGCGATCAATCTTCTTGCAGGGATCTTATAACCTATTGGAAACAATCCGAAGTGGAAAAGACACCGTCTAAGGTACAAAGGCATATATAAGTTTATTGCACGCAAGACTTCTGACCATGGTTCTTTGTCTTGAATTAGATGCTCAAGCACCCTTGACCATTCCTCAGAAGTTGCATCGCTCTGTGATAGTAAATTTCCTAGTTTTACAATCACCTTGGGCAGGCCCCCACATTTTCTTAAAATTTCGGTTTTCAGTTTAGCTTCGAGCTCCGGAGGAATGTTCGTCTTCAAACTGTGCTTGAACAGTGCCCAGCTTTGTTTATTGCTTCGTAGATGAAGTCTGTAAGTAAAGTTTGTCTCACTTACTTGTAGACCTTCCTTCATATTTCGAATAAGAAAAATAATCCTTGTGCCGTTCGACATATCTTTGAACACTCCTCCGATTTGGTTCCACAATACGCTTACAACTGAGTGATCAACAACTATGAGAAACTTTCTATCTGCTAATAATGAAAGGACCTTTTGTCCCATGTTTTCTTTACACCACTCTTGAGATGTATTAGCATCTAAAATCTGCTCCATTGAGTTAGCTCCAGAGATCCAAAACCGGTGGGGGAAATGCTCTATAACGGCCTCGTTATGGAAGATTAGCTTAGTTAGGCTTGTCTTGCCAATGCCTCCCAGACCCGCAATTGAAATTTTAAGGCAACGGGGATCATCTTTGAGCAAGACTGTTTTAATTGCATCTAGGTCCTCTTCAAAGCTTACCGCATCAAGTTCATCAGCAGAAATACCACATTCTCGGGGTATGCTTGCAAAGTAGTCAGAATATGGATCTCGAATTCGAGTGGCAGCGTAACTTCTACGAGAAATGCCACGGACTTTACTTTGTATTTGGATCATCTGCTGAACAATCTTATGTTGGGAAATAAAATTATGAGGAGCCCACACCAAGCTTTTAAAAACTCCTCCCCCATTTTGCATTTGTGCAAGTTCGAAGAGGCCAACGACATTCTCAGCTGAGCGGCAAACATCACAGAGTTCTTCTATCCACGCCATAGCTTCATCACTGAGCTCCCTAGAATCAATATCGTGCAAAGAACCTTGCAAGGATGTGAACTCATCTCTCAACCATCTAGCCTGCTTTCTAAGGGAAGGACTAAGCTGTTTCTGCAAGGCCAAGTCTTCAAATTTACGAATTACAGGCGAAATAATAGTACAACCAAGATTCAGGTTAAATTGGGAAAAGGGTGGCTGCCATTGCCATGGAAAATAGGCCTCCTCTTTCTTGGCCTCCCCTTTCTTTTCTCTTGACAAGGGTTTCTCTAATTTGACTTGTTCCAACAACTTTTTACGTTTATAAAGATGAAGCAAATCAAGAAGAGCCAATACAAAATATAATTGTTGAGGTAAAACAACAAAGGCAGAAACATAGTGAAGGAAAGCAAGTATGTTTCTACTGCGAACTGACCTCATTATCAACTCATCAATCACATCTTCCACATCATATATAATTTCCCTTAGTTGATCCTCTTCAATGAGCCACTGATATTTCTTTAAATTGCTTTCAATATATTGGATTTCATCTTCAACTCCTAGCAATGAATCCCGGTTTCCGACACGAAGATCAGCCATTTTTTTAAACACAGTTAGCACTGCTATACGTTTTGCCATGGTACTACTGAATTTGTTCACTGCAGAGCTGATTTCAGTTTAAAGAAACTGGGTTTGTGGTGATTTGATAACTAAATTGGAGTTAAACTAGAAAATTGAAATTGACCATTTCAAAAGAGTTGCAGAAGAAAATAATGGAAGTAGGTTCCTGATTTGACTATATCACTATTGTCTTCAAATTTTTTTTTAGGTAAAATTTGGAGTCAAGAAATCAGGAATCGCACCCGAGCATCTCAACTAGGTTGACACCCTCTTAGCGAAAGCAACATTTTTCATGCTACCAATAATAAAATTAAAATGAAAAAAATAATCCATACAAAAAAATATCAATGCAAATAAATATCAAGACTTTCAAATAAATATCAAGACTTTCAATTAATAATTGATTAATCAATGCAATTTGTAATAATAAAACTAAATTAAAATTTCAAAAACTTAATTTTGTTAGGGCAATGCTAAATGGCCCGAAAAACTATGGACACAAAATGGCCATAAATTTTTTTAATTTGCTAATCAGCCCTTAAATTCCATCCATTTTATTAAACGGCATTTTCTTGTTTTGGTGGAATTGATTGTCAATTAATGTGGGTTTTAATGGATAACCACAAAAAGAAGCAATGCCATATATCCAAACTAATTAAGACTAGACTTTAATAACTGTTAATGTCATTTGTTACTAGAAAATTAGCCTCTTTTTCTATTTTATTCCTTTTCTTCGTTTTCTCTTATGATTAAACTATATATAATTTTATATGCATATAATAATTTTATAAATATCAATATTAAGATTAAAATTATAAATCGTAGCATGTTTTAAATATATATTAGTTTTATAATGTTCATTAATTTTAAAACTATAAAACATGTCATACTTTTTTTATTTTAGTTAATACAAAAATCAAAAAAATAATATACTTAAAAAATTGTTTGATTTTTATTTTATACAAAATGTAACCTTAGTTTGTTAGATAAATTATATATAATTTTGAAAATCTAACAATCATCAATGAACATTTAAAAATAACAATATATTTTATCAAAATTGAATATATTTTTTTAAGGGGCCATATACTTATATATTTAATAAAATAAATTTTCAAAAATTTCAAAAGCAATAAATAATAACACTATGTCATTATTGGTAATAAATAGAATACAAAATACATGTACATGTTAGGATAAAATAAATTAATAATCAAATCAATAAGTATTTACAAATTAAGATTATATAGAAGTCGAGTCAAACTCTAATTAGACCAAGGTTGTACTCGACTCAAATTCCGTAGTGTTTTACAAAGTTTTATCAAGATCGAACGATGTTTGAATTCTTTGACTTCGACTCAAGTTAAATAAAGCAAATAATTATTAAAAATGTGATAACCAATTTTTTCACTGTAAAATATAATATTTAATCGATATAACTCAAACGATATAAGCATTATGCAACAATTCTGATATAATCTTATGTTTATAAAAAATAATTTATTAAATGTAATAGGTCTTTAAAATTTATAACTATAGATGATAGAATATTTGAAATTAGAGTACATATTTGAAATATATGAAAAAATATTTCAAATATGGATAGTAAAATTTTAAATATAATAAGAGTACGATTTAATATATTAATAATGAAGAAAAGAGTTTCCTAATAAAAGAGATGCGGTCAAAATAAAATTTTATTTGCAAAATAAAGCCAAAAATAGATTTTACTTGCAAATCCATCCTTTCAATTCTTGATTTCATAGTTCTAGTTCATTGTTCCGATTGATTTTAAAAATACAAAAAGTATTTCAAAAATTAAATTTAAATATTTAAAATTAAATTTAAATAATTAATTGAAATTTAAATACTTTAAAAAATATATGGAAACTAACACTTTTAAACTCTTTTGATCGTAAAACAAACGATAGATTAATAATCTACGATAATTGATTAACGTCTTTTGTTTAAAAAGTATTAATGAAAGAGTTCGAAATAATGTATATAAAGGAAAAGTGGGAGCTTGGAAACTTCAACAAAAATGGTGAAAATAAAATGAAGAATATGGTGGCTTTATATAGAAAGACTTGGCCAAAATTATAATTTTACCTTTATGGCAATTTCGTAAATAAACTATTTCGAGCATAAACCGACTTTTTATCACTTTCGATTTCAAATTCTCCGAATAACTTCCAAATAATTTTTTATGAATATCAAACTCAAAATTAATACTTCGGAGCTTTCAAAATAATTATTTTAATTATTTTAGCAGTTTTAAGCTTAACTTCTTTAAAAATCATTTTAAATATCCAAAAATTCACAAAATAATATTTTAATCTTTTCATTTCCTTTCACTTACCTAATAGAATCCAAATAGGAAATTCAAATTAGGGATATGAGTCCAAATATAAATTCATTTTTTGTTGTTCTAGAAGATAAGTCTTATAGAATCTCTTGGATCATCGGTATTGTAGTTGAATTCAGATTATAAGTTATCGAATAAAATCCGTATTTAGATCTTAGTATGCTACAGAGTATCCACGATTGTTAAATGTTGTGGGATTCGATCATTGCTTCTTGAGCAATATTTGTATGGATTCTGTTCTAGATTGATCTCGTCTTGACTTTTTATTTTTTGGTGATTCTTGAGGTTCGCTTCAGTAGGTGAATCCCATTAGACTCGACTCATCATATTATTATGCAAAATTGAGTTTCCTTCATTAAGTATCATTATGATCTTTTTAGAAGTTGCCATAAGTTTTATAAAATATTAAATTAAAAGCGTAAAAAATCACGAAGTTTACCGTGTTTTGTAAATTTAATACAAATTTTTAATTTTAGCAAATTAAAACACCAGCTTTTGATCTTTTTTTATTTTAACACCAAATAATTTTCTTTCAGAAAAACGCTGATATAGACCCCGAAACAATGGTTATTCCGATGTGCACATTAGTATTTTTCTAACGGAAAATTGTTCAAGATCTAAAATTGCAAAAACCTAATAGTTCAGATTTAATTTGTCAAAATTAAAAGTTCATAATAAATTTACAATACACGCTAAAGTTCATAATTTTTTACACTAGTAGGCCTAAAATATTTAACTATCCTCAAAATCTAAAATTAAAAATATTATAAAATTTAACCCCGAATACAAATTGTTTAAATATGAGATTATCATATGAAAAAAAAATACTTTATATTGAATATTGAATCAAATTCACCCTCTTTAAAGTTTAAATTCATGCTTAAATTTTTTTATTTTAAGTAGATTGAAAAATTTAAGCTGTATAAAATTAGACAATTTAATATAAAATTTTCTTATAAATAATAGTATTATTTTTATAAATATTTTTAAGGTGATCGTGAGTATAATTTAATCATTTAAGTTAGGAAAGAAAGATCGATGTAATCGTATTAAATTGTATACATGAGACGATTTTCTCCAAGTTTTATAAAATAATTTTTTTATTTTTTATTGACTTTATATTGAAGAAGTGTTAAAGAAAATTAAAAAATTATTTAAAAAATTTGCTATGTACTATTTTTTATATTAATTGTTTTAAATTGAATTCATATGTGCCCTAAAAATCTAATACTCAACACTTCAGATTTCTCTACTTATTAATATGGACTTTTTTAAATATTTTTATAACAATAAATTATGTGGATAATAAAGAAATTAAATCGGCAATTTAATTCTTTCTATAAATATAGTTTGACCATTCTAATAATAAGTGTATTTAATACTAGTACTAATAAGAGTAATAATTAGTAGCATTGAAAGTTGGGAAAAACAATTAGATAAGTAGATAGTTTTCTTTTTTTTGCAGAGATGCCCTCATAATGGGTTTAATTTCAAAAATATCATTCTGGCCAAATTGTGTCCAAAATATTCGGGCCAAATAGATTTTCCCATTTTGTTATACCTGAATAGCACACATCAATTTACATTTAAAAAACACATATAATAAATATAATTATTTATTTTGAACTTCATCAATTATATTATTTTAAATAATTATACACAACATACTAGTACTCTAACAATTTAACCTTGTTCTAAGTTTCTGACTCATTTACTAACCAAATGTATTTGTTTTTCATCAGAACAAAGTAAAAGCTTATCAGTTATGAGTTTGATCAATTTTGTATGCTGACATTCCGCACATGAGATATTCTAATCCAATCCTCACCAATTCTATCTCGAATCCTCCTTGACAGCTCCACCATTTTGCTTAATTTTACTTCACGAAGGCTCGTAACAAGCTGCAGTCCATCAGGAAGGCTTTTCAAATTCACACAATGTCTCATCTCCAACTCTTTTAAACTACGCAATGCTCCTTCCCCCACAACCCAATCCTCCAGAAAATTCAGCTCCCAGAGTTTTAGGATTTCAAGCTTCGGAAATCCTTCACAACCGCACATCATTTTCTTTCCGATAAACGATCTCGCCAATAATCTTAGAATTCTCAGGTTGGGAAGCTTGTCCAGTATTTGCATTGGATCATCCTCTGCAAGTTCAGATCCTGACAACGTAAGTTCGATAAGGTTTATCGGAAACTTGGACAACAGCTGTTGATTCTGTAATTTTCCGACCAAATATACATCAGAGAGATCAGTGTGGTCTAATAAAGACCCTAAGTGAATATCCCAAGGCTGACCCGTTTCGTCGTATGATTTCAGTCTCAAAGACTGAAGGCATTTCAGATTCATAACCCAATTAGCCACAACTTTTAGTTGTGAGGTCATTGCATCTTTTTGAGATGGCACTGAAATTTTGGACTTCACACCCAGCTTTCGTATACTTAACAATGTATCCATACCATTTCTCACTGGACTATTCTCATTTATAAGTACCCCTCGAAGTGTTTGAAGATCCTGAAGAGTGATGTCATCTTCATGTCGAGGGATAAACATGCTGTGAAAATTGTCATCCAGAAATAAATGTCTTAGCTTTTGCATCTTCCAGATTGAAGTGGGGAGATTACAAATGCAGGTTCGCTTCAAATCCAGCGTTTGCAGGTTCAACAATTTGTCAATGAATATAGGAAGTATATCCAGGTAAGTTGACCTCAGACCGAGGTACTTCAACCGAGTGAGTTTACCAACTACCTTTGGCAGTTTTGGCCTGTACACATTTTCAAGATCCAAAACCCACAAAAAGAGGAAGCTACCACTCGAGATGCAACGATCAAGAAAGTTTTCCATATCTTCGCCAGCTCTGCTTCCTTCTCGAGTGTCAAAGGATAAAAATGAGACAGCATTTTTATAGCAATGGAATAGAGAAGTGTTGTTACCATGGACATGATCAAAGATGGCATCATTTGGATTAAGATGGTCAGCAAGACGTCGCACTGCAGGAAAGTTGAGGCTGCTAGTACTGCTACCATCTGAGTGATTATGTAGAAAAGTAGCTTTCCTGGCTTTTGAGAGCCAGTGTACTCGAAGCGCCTCCGGTAGGCAACATGTCTTAACCTTCCCTCCAAGTTTCTTATTTGTTACTTGAACCATATTGCAATTTATCAACTCTCTCAAGAACTCCTCTGCAGTACGTTCAAATGAATTATCGTCATCTGCTTGCCGTCCTAAACCCTCTGCAATCCATAAAGCAATCAATCTTCTTGTAGGGACCTTATAGTCCACCGGAAACAATCCAAAGTAGAAAAGGCATCTCCTCAAATGCAAAGGCAAAGTCTTGTTGATTTCTGTTATAATTTCTAACCATGGATCTTCATCTTGGTTCACGCCGTTGAGCAGCGTTGACCACTCATTTAGAGTTGCAACTCTTTGTGACAATAGTAGACCTAATTTGGTGATCAACTTTGGTAGTCCTCCACATTTTCTTAAAATGACTTTCTTTAAATTCACTTTTAGCTCTGTAGGAATATCTACCTTCACAACATTCGTGAACAATGCCCAGCTCTCATCATCACTTCGAAGATGGAGTCTGTAGGTGAAATCAGTTTCAGTGACCGGTGGAGCTGCTGATAGGTGGTTGAGTGTCAAAATAATTCTACTGCCATTTGATTTATCTCGGAATTTTCTCTCTATTCTTCGCCAGAAGCTACTTGCATATGAACCATCAAGGACAATGAGAGACTTATTACTCCCAAATAAAGAATCAACCATCTGCACCATGACGTTATTCCCATATGGAACATTAGCACTCGTAATCTCTTCTTCTGCAGCACAAGTTTTCTGGATTTTCGAAGGTGCATGCTGTTGAATATATGAATCGTAATATTGATTCATAAATCCTATCATGTCTTCATAAGACATCCAAATACGATGGGGGAAATGATGTACAATAGCCTGACTGTGGAAGATTAGTCTTGCAAGACTTGTTTTTCCAATACCTTTAATACCAACAATTGAAACAGTGAGGCAGCGAGTATCTGGTTTTAACAGCTGTGCGGTAATTGCATCTACATCCTCATCGAAGCTAACTTGTGCAGCTCTTGCCCTTGCATCTGCATCCACACCTTCCTCATTAATGCCCCATTCAGCTTGATCGCCTGGACCAACAGAAATTGTACCAGAAGATGACTCAGAACTTGTTTCTATATCTTCATCTTGCACATTGACATCCTCGTCTAAGTCAATTTGCATAGCCTCAAGAGCATTTCGTGGTAGAAATCTTTTACTGTCTCTCTTCCAAGTTTTTCGATGGAAAACATAAGTTCCGTGTCCAATTTTTATAACTTTACTTACAACACCCAATACATTAGCAGAAAGATCAGCAACCTTAGATTTTATTCGATCCAGCTGCTGGATAAACTTACGTTGCGACATGAATTTATGGGGAGTCCAGAGCAAGCTTTTGAAATATTGAGAACCCTTCCTCAGATGCTGCTTGTCCATGAAAAGGCCAATAGCATTCTCAGCTGAGCGGCAGACATCCCAAAATTCTTCTACCCACACTAATTTTTCTTCACTCTCTTCTGCTGATTCAACTTTTAAAAGTGAATCTTGCAACAACCTGAATTCATCTCTAAACCACATGGATTGCTTCCTGACTGCAGGTTTAAGATGCATTTGGCTAGCCAAGACTTCAAACTCTCTTACAAGAGGCCCAATGGATCTGTTGTTGCCTATGTCCTGAGAGTATAAGTCGAAGGAGCTTGCCCATGAACCAGCACACAAAAAAGTGAAAAATCCACAGGGTATGTCAACCTTGAGTTTTTCTAGTTTGATCCTGAGTTTATAGTGATCAAGCAAATCCAGAACAACCAAAATGTCAAAGAAATGCTTCGGTACACTATAGAAAGTCAAAACATATGAAATTAAAACATATTTCCTACTTCTTTGGCTCGACCTTTCTATCAGTTCATTGATCACGTCTTCAAGATCATAAATAGCTTCCCTTAATATTTTCACCGACCCATGTCTTGCTGAATCTGCATTTTCACGGAGATAGCTCTCAATCCATTGAATTTGATCTTCTAGTCCAAGCAAAGCATCTGATTCTTGAATTAGAAGATTGGTTAATTTCCCCAAGACAGCTAGTACAATTTCTCTCGCCATGGAAGTCACTGGAACAACAAGTTTGGTCTTGGGAGTGGATAATAAAGAACCATGTACTGACAAAATATGACAACTCTAATTAGCCTCAACTGATCAAAACAAGAGTTGAAAAAGGAAAAAGTTAAATACGTGTAGTTAAGCTAACAGCTGTTTTTGTCTTTTTTTTTTGAAGAATACTGAGAATACAAAATTGAATTCCAAAAGCTTGATTTCCTCATTTCTGTAGGTAATTGTATATTCTAAGAATCGTTATTTACAATGTTCACATAGAAATAACAACTACAAGGTTATAAAGAGCAGTTGCTGCTCATTATACACAGGCAAAAAAATCATGTCAAATCATAAATATTACATCGTTAATGACAAGGCATGTTAACTGTCTTAAGTTGTGTTTCCTTGAAAACCAAAGTCATGTCAACAAAGTTTTTATTGTTAACAAAGTTTTTATTGTTCAGCGGACGATATTCCAAGTTCCAACCAGATACAGGATAACAACCAAAACTTTGGGTGTCTAATGAATTGATCTTGTTATAAACTAGTGAAGCAATAGCAACAATATTAATAACAAAGCTTTACATATACTGATGGATCGGAATATTGAATGATTATGACATGTTATTAAAAAATGACAAAAAGTTAGCCAAAACAAATATATTCTAACATGAAAAACCAAGTTCTTAGGAGCTAAGAAGAGTAACTGTGAACTTGATCAGTATTATGTTAATGATCAAGTAATGTTCCGCAAATTAACTGACATGTGATAATATAGCAGCAGAGTACTGCATAGGACTAGTCTAATTGGAAATATTAGTTTTTCATGCAAACATGGCATACATGAGAAACTATTACACCACTACGCATTAAGTTTGTTCTCTAGAAAAGGAAAAAATCTTGTAGAAAATTGAACAAAATAAGATAAGAATGATTTTAATATATTTATTTTCAATAAACTACATGCTAATGATTATTGTGTTGAGTATAACTTCTCCTCTCAACCATTCTTCATTCCTAATCAAGGCTAATGGAACCAAACATGAAAGTTCCATAATAAAATTTCAATAAAAGAGGTAATCGTAAGTATACTATTGAATGTAAACTACATACTTATCTGGGATGTTATGCAGGCTTTGTTCAGCTCAAAACCAACTTGACCCTCGCATTCCCTTCAGAAATCTGAAACTGTTGAGTAAGTCCCAAATGCGCCATCAATAGCCAGACATGAGTGAGGAGCTCCCCTCCTCCAGTAAGTTGCTTGGCATGGTTGTTCCATCCACAATGATTTGCAGCATAAGAAAGCATCTCTACCCATACATGATTTATCATCTCCCACTTATTCTCAGTGGTCCATTGGTCTTCTGTCTCCAAGGATTGTATCAATTTGGCAAGCCTACATGCATCAAACAGTACCGACTTGCTTCTATCTCCTTTCACTTGAGATGGAAAAATCTCAGTATTCACTTTAAGCAATGCAGAACATGCTTCGCTTCTGTCTGTTTTAATATAAATTTTTTCTTCAAAAAGTTGGGCAGCCTCAGCACATGTGTCTTGATATCTAATATGTCCAATCCCATTAGGAAGCATAAAAGGACAAACGATTAGAAGATACAATATATAATCTGCTAATGCTTTACTTTCGTCACATATCGGGTTTCCAATAATATTTGAGCTTTTTCTAAGATCAATGTCATAGCAGAGGTCTGTGGCAATATGCCATAGAAGAATACTCTGATCAAATTCCGATTCCACACTCCATCCAATCTTGTCAAAACATCCCATATCTTTGAGTACATGACTGCCCCTTAGAGCACATAATTTCTTAGAAATGCTTATGTCTAGTGGGTTCCTTGATTTCAACAAGAGTTGTTCAAAGATCATCCTTTTCAACTCTGGGGAGACAGTACCCACAACTTTGTACTGGTTCTTCTCTACCATTTCATAAATGCATAAGAACTTGAGAAATCCACTGAACTTGATGGGTTTGTCTTTGAGGCAAATGCTGATTAGATTGTATTTTGCCATGGAATTAGACCATCTCTTATTCCCAGAGGGCATTACATGACAAGATTGCAGCCATGATTGGATACAGGAGATTGTCTGGTTGGTGTGGCCTAGCAACAGATTTTTGTGCTTGCTCAGCCAAAGTACTGTCCTATCTGAGGAAAGCAGTAGAACTATCTCATATGCTTGTAAAGCAATAGCAGCAACCAACAACACAAATGTTATGCTTTTGTCAATTCTTGAGAAAGAATTCTTATCAATAATGGCAAAGAAACTTGCAACTAATACGGTTGAAGATAAACTGATAATACGGAGAAAGCTACCAATATAAGTATGAGTCACAGTCGCCTTGGTATAAAGAAAATCATACATAAATCCCAGCTCAATTTCAATAACTTTGAAAGCATTCTCCCAACTTGTTTGTGCATCTTGGAAAAAGGACCTGCTACTCTCAAGGTCCTGAAAGCTGAGGATGAGATCTGCAAATAACCGTTTGAAAGTGCTGAAGAGATATGCAGCATCAAGCAAGATGACAGTGTCAAGGTGGACAGTGTTTCCAAGAGCTTTGTAAGGGCGGTCCAGCACAACGGAAGCTTCTTCAATTACTGGCTCCAGTGACACATTGTACCCCTCAGCTTTTTTTGACGTGTAATCATCCATGAATTTAGCATAGCTATGTCCTGGATCAGGTCGAGGGAGCATGGACTTCCTAAACTGATCACTGCTTGCAAACCGTAAAGCCCAAGTCCTCTCCCCACACTTGATTATGGCAACCACAAACATCGGAATAACAATTAAGTTAACTGGACTTCCTGTCCACGACTTTATGAAGACATAAAATGCTCCGGAAAATTTGACAACTAGCCCGAGCAATTGCCTCATCCATAATTCATTGTCTTCCAATGAATAGGCAGTGATGGTGTCTAGACCACCAAGATGTAGAAGAAGCAATGGTGCCCATAATGCCATTATCACGTACTGCGGGTTCACCAAACCCTTCTCATCAGTTGATTCCATGTTGGAAAGAACACCAAGTGAAAGATTTACTATCCCATCCGCTGATAAATAAACAAGCCAAATAAGAACTGTTAGCCAATCTCTAGCAATATACTTTCTTCGGCTTCCCAGAGCAATTAGGAATATCTGCATGGAGAGGCTGACAACAACTGCAACACGAAGCTCCCAATTATTCCAAAAATCTCGTAGGCTCGTAGGGAAAATTTCAGCCAATCTCCTATTGTTTAGGAAGATCAAACTGCCAACAACTGAAGTAACATAATGTCAGGAGGAATGGAAAAATGAAGTAACAAAAAGTGTGGATAGATAGAGAATTGCAGGGGAATCGGTAAACAAACCAGGAGATAGCATGGCCGCTTGCTCTTTACTCAAACCTGTTTGCAGATAACGGAAAGTGAGAGTTGAGGTGTAAAAGATGTTAGCATGTAGTGATAAATAAATCTTGAAGAACTGAAGGTGTAGCTGCTAGCTCAAAATGAGTAAAGTGAGCAACAATTAACTAAGTTGGCTAATTATTTAAGACTTTAGGCTCTACAGCTGCTACTTCAAAAAAGAACACTAACCATTAACCAAAAAAATCAAAGTTCAAACTTAAGGCTTAAGCTTAGGTTCCATGCCATCTGATCAATTCCATCAATCAGTTTGCCAACAAAGTTAAACTTTAAGAATTTAGGCAAATAACCTATAGAAATGAATGCTAAGAACATCTCGACAGTAAGCTAACAAACCAAAAAGAAATTAAAAAAACAGCTATCATCAGTGATCTTCCTGTCCTAAAAGAACATATAAAGTAAACAATCCAAAATTTCAACACTTAGTGTGGTCATAATCTGCAGAAATTAATTCAAACTACAAAATGCACTGATCTTTATGGAAACAAAACAAAATCTTTGAAGCTGATAGCTAACTTGCTCGAGTTCCTAAAAATGCACATATTAAAAGATACCTAAAAATGCAGATAGATTCTTACAATGATAAATAAAAGTATCGAGATTTGGCAAATTACTTGTATCTGATACTCCTCGCGATAGAACCAAAATCAGAGAGATCTTTTAGAGTCTTAGTTCATAAGAACACAAATGGTTCAATTTTTTTTGTTTTTGGGTGAATCGATACTGTATGTAACTTCCATGGCTTCTCCCGCCATTTTCCGTGAAGTTTCTTTGTCTGCAAAAGTCAAGACTACTGATCTGACTTTTTCCTAAAAGATATTTAAAAAAAAATAAAAATTGCGATTTTAAATTCGACGCGGTGCGGTTTAATGGTTAGAACAAAAATTAATTTCACTATCCCGGAATAGATTGGGAAAACTACCAAAAAGATCCTAACCTTTCATAAATTGGGCAAGTTAAATTCTATAGTAAGTTTTGATATAAAAATGACCATAATCTTTTAAATTGTTCCAAATCAACCCTCCATCCTTAACTGTGCTAATTCAGTAAAGAGAAAATATCAATTTGGTTCATAGAATAATAAAAGTGGACTAAATATATAAAATAAATCTTATTATTTTAAGAGATTAATTCGATATTTTTGTTTCAAAATTACAAAACAATTATTACATACTTAAAAAAATTTATAATTAAAATAATATTATTTTCATATAGGAAAAAATTCGAAACTAACTTTTAATATTTTAATTCTATATGTAATAATTTAATTTAATAATTAAACAAATACACAAGTTTTAGATATTTGATATTTATTTTTTAAACGTTTTTTAGTGTAGGGACCCAAAGTTGCAAAATGGTAATAGTGCAGGGATCCAAATATGCGTTTTGCCTTATCATTTTTTACATAAAAACTGTTAATCACTTAAAGGGGACTGAGAAACATGCTTACAACGTATCTATAAAACGACTTATTGAATAGGAAACAAAAAGAATAAGTGGCTATTGCAATTACAAACTTTAAAGAGAGACCATATAAATAAAAATTTAAAATTACATGATCTTTCGATACGTTAAGTCATATTTTAATGAACTAAAAAAATGATCAAACACTTTTATTCCAAAAAAATTGTTCAAACACCAAAACAGAAATAATAAAAAAATGAACATTTTGATAATGTAAGGATTAAGTTTAGAAAATGAGCCACCCATCATTCTACATTATTCTGTTGAAAAATACAGCTTAGAGCAACAACAACACACTAATCATCAGGAAGATCATGACTGTGAGACGAATCGATCTCCAAGTTTGTCTGCCTTGGCATTCACTCCATCCCCCACATTCTGATTTTAACATTGAGCAGCAGAAACAAAGAGGAAAATAGCACCAAAATGAATGACTAGCAATTTGAAAGTATCAGCAAAACAGAAACACAGGAGCTCTGGAGATTGCAGAGAGAATTTCTTCCAGCAACAACATCTTAACTCTCAACTCTTAATAACAAATCCTGAAAAAGATTTTGACAATTAAACCAAATCAAACAGATAGTAGTTAAATGAATAGAGACATACTCATCATCTATTAAGTTCATAACTGTACAATAGAAATTAAAAGTTATAGAACATAGAAGTACCTGCTCACTATTACTGTTGGGAGTTTTTGTTAGCACTGTCAGTCTTCTATGAAGACATGCTGCACATGGGCGATTTTATTCCAGTCCTCATTTTGTTTATCCTTCAGTTTTGATGACAGCATTGCCAGTTTTATCAGTTTCACATCTCTGAGAAACATAACAAACCGCAACCCGTTGGGGAGCATCTCTAAATTACTGCAGGATTCGATCTCTAATTCCTTCAACCATGCCATTGATCCTTCTTCCATGTTCCATTCCTCCAGTTGCACAAGTTTCTTTAATTTAAAAACTTCAAGCTTTGGAAATCCTCCACACTTGCACAACATTTTCTTTCCGGTATATGATCCTAATAACAATATCAGAATTTTCAGATTAGGAAGCTTCTCCAGCGTTTGCATTGGGTCTTCTCCTAATCCAGATGCTGACAAGGTCAGCTCCATGAGGTTCTTAGGGAGCTCGGACACCAACTGCGGATTTTTAAATTTTCCAACCAAATATATACTCGTAAGATCCACATGGCCTACTAAAGACTGCAAGTGTAGATCCCATGGCTGATTTGATTCATCAAATGATTTCAGCCTCAAGGACTGAAGTTTTCTTAGACTTCCAACCCAATTTTCGACAGTTTCCAGCTGAGAGGACATTGCCACTTTTTGAGATGGTGATGATAGCTTGCACTTCAGTCCCAATTTTGTAATATTCGACAAGGTGTCTAAGCCATTTTTCACTGGACTATCTTCATCGATAAAGACTCCCCATAGAGTTTGAAGCTCCACCAAAACTGTACTTTCTTGGCGAGGGACAAATTTGCTGCGAGAACTCTCATCCAAGAACAGATGTCTCAGTTTTTGCATCTTCCATATTGATCTAGGGAGATTTGTAATGCAAGTCCTTTTCAAGTCCAATGTTTGAAGACCGAGCAATTTGTCAATGAACACCGGAAGTATCTCTAGATAAGTTGACCTCAAACCAAGGTACTTTAACCGAATGAGTCGAGTTACTGCCTTGGGTAGTTTTGGCTTGAATATGCATTCAAGATCCAATACCCATAAGAAGTAGAAGCAATGGCTAGAGATGCATCGATCAAGAAACTTACCTATATCTTCCCCTGCTTTTCTGTCTTCTCGAGTATCAAACGATAAAAAAGAGACAACATTGCTATAGCAAGGGAAAAGAGAAGTTGAGTTGTTACCATGGATGTGATCGAAGAGAGCATCATTTGGGTCAAGATGATCTGCAAGACGGCGTGTTCCACCACTCTTGTCATTGTGGCCTTTGAGAAAATTAGCTTCTTTAGCTTTGGTATACCAATGCAGTCGTAGAGCCTCAGGTAGGCAACATGTCTTAATCTTTCCATTGAGCTTCTTTTTTGTCACTTGAACCATGTTATCGTTCACCAACTCTCTCAAATATTCCTCTGCAACATACTCGGGAGGTTTTGAATCATCCTGTTGACGTCCTAAACCCTCTGCAACCCACAAGGCAACCAATCTTCGAGCAGGGACCCTATAACTTGCCGGAAATAATCCAAAATAAAAAAGACATCGCCTCAAATACAAAGGCAAGTGTTTGTTAATCTCTTCCAAGATTTCTGACCATGGCTCTTCATCTTGAATAAATTGGCTAAGCATAGTCGACCAGTCCTCTAGAGTTGCATTTGTCCGTGATATCTGTTTTCCTAGTTTCACAATCACCTCTGGAAGTCCTCCACATCTTCTTAAAATATCTTCCTTTAAATTATTTTCTAGCTCAAGAGGGATGCTTGTGTTCAAAGTATGTGTGAATAATGCCCAACTCTCATCGTCATTTCGCAAATGCAATCTGTAAGTAAAATCAGTCTCGGTGACTGGTGGAGATCTTTTTTGATGAGAAACAGTGAATAGTATTCTTGTCCCATTTAATACCTCGCTAAAAAAATAGCCCATTTCTTTCCAGATTGCAGCATTCCAGCAACCATCAATAACAATGAGGTGCCTCTTATCTTCCAAGCGGGCATTCACCATTCGCCTAACCCTATATTTGTAGCTATCATATGTCTCATTCAAATGGAATGCCAAATCTAAATCTGCTCTAAGACGCAATATCTTTTTCATAATTTCATTGTTAGAGTGCACTCCTTCCCCAGACACCCAAATTCGGAAAGGGAAATGATGTGCAATAGCTTGGCTGTTGTAGATTAAACTCGCAAGGCTAGTCTTGCCAATTCCTTTGACACCTACAATTGAAACAGTTATGCAACGAGGATCCTCTTTCAACAGCTGTGCAGTAACTGCATCGACATCCTCGTCAAAGCTTACCATATCAAGTTGATTTGAGGCATGCAATGAGTGAAATTCTCGCTGAGGATAAATTGTGTCGTGTAGTGACACATGACTTTTGAAGGCTCTATATCTTCTACCGGAAATAGCACACATTCTAACTTGGATCAATGCCATCTGATGGGAAAGTTTATGCTGAGAAATGAAATTTTGAGGAGCAAAAATCAAACTTTTTAAAATTTCTCCACTGCCGTTCTTCATACGTTGTTGTTGATAGTCCATGAAGAGGCCAACAACATTCTCAGCCGACCTACAAACATCGCAAAGTTCCTCCATCCATGCAATTCCTTCCTCAGTTAGCTCTTTTGAGTCAGCTTGTCGTATGAATTCATCCAAACACTTAGATTCGTCTCTTAACCCCCTGGCTCGCTTTCTCATATTGGAATTGATGAGCGATCTTTGGGAAACCAAACCTTCTAATTTATTTATAACAGGAAAAGTAATTGTACCGGCAGCATTGAGGTCTAGGCCAAAGGAGTTTTCCCATAAACCACCAAACCGCATACTCGTGTAGTCAAACCAGTCACTGATAAGCGAGCGCTTGAGCTGTTCCAACTTATTATGGATTTGATAATGATCTAGTAGATCAGTTAAAGCCAAAACATAAGAGAATTGTTTCGGCAAATCAGCAAAAGCCAAAACAGAATTGATGAGAGCAACTCTCCACCTTCTATTTCTTACTGCAAATACAAACTCATCAATGTCATCTTGGATGTTGTAAACAACTTCTCTTGAATTCTCTTTATTGGGTACTTTTCTAGACGCTCTTCTCAGATGGTGGAGGTCAAAGGATCGTTCCTGTAAAGAAGCATGCCAATCATAGCCGAAGCGGTACTTAAAGGGAACGGAACCCTTGAGCTGCTTCAACTTCTTATGGATTTGGTAATGATCTATCAGATCATCTACAGCCAAAACATAAAAGAAATGTTTTGGTAAATCAACAGAAGCCACGGCATCATGAACGAAAGAAAATCTGTTCCTTGTATGTGCTGCTCTAGTTACCAACTCATCAATGGCATCTTCAATGTCGTAGAGGACTTCCCTTACATTCTTTTCGTTGACCACGAAGCTAGATGTAGCATATACTCGTTCTCGGAGTATGCATTCAATCTGTTCCATTACACCATCAACACCAAGCAGTGAATCTGGCTCCTGAACAAGGAGATTGGAAACTTTTCCTAAGACCGCCAAAGCAATATCTTTGACACTCGCCATGGATTGCGGTTATCGGGTTTGAATCGTCAATTTTTGTTTACTCAGATTGTTTAAAGTTAAAGGAAACTGTTTAGCCTCAGGACTAGCATTTTCCTTTTGATGGATTGAAAGTAAAGATGTAAGACCAAGTCTTGTGTGTGGATAAGTTTTCTATATAAACGCTGACTATTATATAAGTATATGTAAAGCAAGTGCACGGCACCGGCAAAGCAAACATCATTGACATTGAATCAATATTAAATCAAGAAAACAGAAACAAGTTGAAAACTTCAATCAATAATAACAAGCGTGAGTTCATGAATAAACAACTGATATTTTTAACCTAAGTGAATCAAGATTTAGCGTATTAGTTGTACCTGGTTCTGCCTAAATGTATTCTTCATATTTATTTTCTACTTTGAGCAATTTATTCTTTTCGAAATCAGCAATTGCCTTTTCCCCTCCCGCCATTTAAATGTTTAAGGTTTTTTTCTTTGTTTTTTTGGCCAAACCCCATTTGCGGGTCCTGCACTTGACAAAAAATTTTAGAGATAAAAGGTGTCAAAATGATCTTAATGTTTGGCTTTTTTACCAGTTTTCCACTCAATTTAGACCCTCATATTTTTTCTTTTAACAAAAAAATATGAATTAGCTGCAACATACATTTCCATTAAGTTATCTATACAACTAGAAATTCTTATTTAGACTTAATTCACCACGTCATTCGTGAACTGATACTGTCACATTATAACACGTTATTAGAATAATAATAATATTGTAATATTATTATTCAAATATAAAAAAAAATAACAAACGAAATTACGATATTACTATAATTTTAATAATGTTTCATAATGTTATAGGTTCAGTTCACGGATAATGTTTAGAGCCACAAGATACCAATGTGCCAATGCACTTTAGTGAAAAGGTATAGAATTGGCCCTAATCTTTACTCTGATTCTTATTTAGCCATTTAATGTTTTTCAGATCTCACTTATGACCTTAATGTTTTTCGAATTGGATGTCTCCGTTAATAGATATGACGTGACATCAATTTAAAACTTTATGTCATGCAAAATCTTGTAGATAAATTTTTAATTTATACTACTAATTTTTACTATTTCGGGATTTTATTTTTGCATTCACAAATACTAAAAATAATTTTGACCAGAATTCTTCTTATTGAAATAAACTTATAGTTTACTCGTTAAATAAAAGAAATGTTCATATGACAATGCAGTCCGGTTAAAATTTGGCCTAACAGATTTTTTTAAAATACAAACCTTTGCGTATTTTATCAGTTACGTTCAAATCTTGACTTTTACAGTTACGTCCAGTATGAAAGTTGTTGTTTTTTTTTTGTAATTATGACCAAAATTTTAAATTTTATTTTTCAAATCTAAGCCTTTGCGTTTCTTTTTATCAATTGCGACAAAATGTTTATATTAACTCTTTCTAAAAGTTAGACAAAAAAATTAAAACTGGTCTTAATTGATAAAAGGCGCAAATGCTTTGATTTAAAAAATGAAATTCAAAATTTTGCAAAAAACTTTTAAATTAGATATAATTGTAAAAAGTAAAATATCTGGTCATGATTAATAAAAAATGTAAATGTTTGAATTTAAAAAATATGATGGCCTTAAAATTTCCAATCAATCTGATTATCTGATTTGTAAATGGGGTAATGTCATAAAAATTCACGAATTTTACACGTTTTCTCATTTTAATCATGCACTTTAAATTTTCTCATTTTCATGCACGAACTATCTTTTTTTCTCAAATTCATACATGGTGCTGAGGTGTCACGGCTCCATTGGTGTAATTCGCTAAGGTGGGCATTTTACACCAATGAATGAGTGCCACCTCAGCACCGTGTATGAATTTGGGAAAAAGTGTTAGTTCGTGTATCAAAATGAGAAAATTTAAACTTCGTGATTAAAATGAGAAAACGTGTAAATTTCGTGATTTTTTTGGCATCAACCCTTTGTAAATTGCTATAATTATATCCAAAACATGTCTGGCCCGACTTGAATTGCTTACCTGAATTTACTTAATTGGTTAAACTAAAAAAGAAATTTTTCCTAACTTTAACTAAATTGAGTTTGTAAATAATTTTAACTTAATTTTTAAATTATAATATTATCATTAATATTAACTAAATTATATAAAAATTATTTTGCCATCAGAAAATATAACTTTTTGGATTAAGTTTGAAAATCAAATATTAAAGTTTATTTAAGATAAATCTGTAAAATAAATGCTTTAAAAACCAAGATATTTTAAAAACAATATTTTTTCCTTATAATATAAAATTATACTGTAAATAAAATAATCTTGATATCTATATATGAAGTCCATATAATGATAAATTTCTAAATATTTTGCAAGGCCAAATGTATATGTTGGACCTTCAAATTTAGTTAGGTTTTGAATTTAGATTCAATTAACGCTATAAAAAAATTCACCCTAAAAACTTAAAATGTCACGTGTTAGTGACTGGCCAATGTGAACCATCGAACCTAATACGTTAGTGCTAAATTGGTCAGTCAGTAACGGACAAGTGACATTTTAGGTTAAAAGGGTCCGATGTGAATTTTTTTTATAATGTTAAGTATCTCCATCAAAAAAACAAAATTTATTAAGGTTCATATTTAAAACCAAAACAAACGTGAAGCTCCAATATGTATATTTACCCTTCTGCAATAATAAGTTACAACAGAGTATACTTATATAAAAAATATGGAATCTGAACAATCATTCACTCTCTATTGGCTTAAAAGTAAATTTATCGTACCTCAAACAATTCACAATTCGGGCAATTTGCCCATAACATTAAAGAGAATTTGGAATTTAAATGTTTGGAGTAATTGGGAAAGGCTATTGAAATATCAGGGACCAAATCAGTACTTTTCTTTAACTTTTGTCTTGCGTAGTACTTTCCTCATCAGGAGCAAATAGTTCCAAACACAAATCCTAATCATATTTGGATATCAGGTGCCAACCTATAAATAGAGCAGAGAGCCCTTTCTTAAAACCTTAAAACATACGATTAAAGTTTCAAACAAAACTTGAACAAAATCATGAGTGACTATATGGCTTACTGCACAGATTGTAAGACACAAACAGAAGTGGTAGATGATCATACGTCGGGAGATACAATCTGCACAGATTGTGGTTTAGTTCTTGACCATCACTTCGTCGATCAAACTTGCGAATGGCGAACTTTTGCCGACTCCGAAAAGGACGATCATGATCCTAATCGAGTCGGCAACGTCTCTAATCCGCTCTTAACCCATGGAAACCTTTCCACCACAATTGTAGCAAAACCCGGACAGAATCTTAATAAGGAATTTATTCTCAAGAACCATGATTTACTTACAAACCCTGACAAAGTATTGACGGAGGGTTTTGAATCAATAAGTAGGATGGCGGATAGGCTAAGTATTGGTAAAAGTAGCAAGATTAGGGCTGATGAGATATACAAAAATTTACTTGACAAGAAATCCTGCAAAGGAAAGAATGTGAAGTCGATATTAGCAGCGTGCTTGTTCGTTGCTTGTAAAGAGAGTAAAATGCCGAGAACTGCCAAGGAAATCTGCTGTGTTGCACAAGGGGTTTCCAGAAAAGAAATCAATAAAGCTGCAGATTTTATCAAGAAACAAACAGACATTGATGTTATTGCCAGTGCCGAATGTTTGAACGGAAGTGGGCTTGTAAGGCGATTCTGTTCGAATCTTGGCATGAAAAACCAGGATATGAAAGCCGTACAAGAAGCTCTTGAAAATTGTAAAGAAGTTGATATAAGGAGGAGTCCTTGTTCTATCTTAGCTGCCATTATCTTCATAATCGCTCAGCTTTCGGGCCAAAAGATTGCTATCCGGGATATTGCAATGGCTTCTCAAGTTGCGGAACAGACAATCAAGAAGTCGTATAAGGATATTCGTCCTCACGCTTCCAGGGTAGTGCCCCGGTGGTACGCCAAGGAATGTGATCTCAACAAACTCTGCAAAGCTTGAAGGCCTTCGTTCATGACTCCTTTGTTTACCATGTTGAATTTTTTTTATTTTTTTTTCCAGGATTTTCTTTAACTAGTTTAGAGTTAATAATGATTAATTAGAACATGGATTGTTCAGATACTTTTTAGCCATTTTCTCATCATCCAAACAGAAACCAGTGTTGCGTATCCAAATTCTAATACATTTTCTAGATGTTCCACAAACTGACCTTCATGATTTTTCAGAATAATTAGAGTAAAAGAATTCTTTCATCTCATATTTTCTAGTGTTGATGAAATAATAAAGATTTCTTGACTAACTTAATGGAATATTTTGCCAAAATATATATATAATTTATTTTACTATCATTAAATTTTAATTTTAACACTTGTATTTTTATTTTCAAAATAACACCTGCGTTTTAATTTTGAAAAAAATATAGATGTCTATGTTAAGAAAAATACATACAGTTATTTTTTTTTACTTAAATTCACGAAACATCTAAAACTTTAATTTTTTAAAGAACGGGATTTTAATTTCAAGGAAATAAATGAAAAAATGCATCATTTTAGTTTTGTTATTTGCTGATTGAATTTTAATTTTATTTAAATTTAAATTTTCCCAAATTACTTTTGACCGTTTTAAAATAAAAAATTGCTATATAAATTTTGATTAAAATTCGATAATAATGAAGTTATGATAAAAATTATGATAATTATATTAATAAAGCTATAGTGTGGTTAGGAAATATAATATATTTACATAGAGAACGAAAAATAAAATGTTTATTGGCAGTGGAGGTCTTTTTTTTTTTTTGATAATTGGGGAGGGGGAAACACTTGTGGGAGGAATCGAACTCACGACCTAGCAGTTTGCTGCCTAGCACTTATATCATTTGAGTTATAGCTCATTGGTTTGGCAGTGGAGGTTTAGTATTAGGAAATTGGTGAAATATTAAAAAAGAGAAAGAAAAAAAAGGATAGTATTGTCCACTTAAACCTTACTGGAGTGCAGAAATTAAAATGTGGAGTGTAAAAATCCCCACCCTTAATTTTACGAAAAATTATTGCATACAACCGTTGCGCCATGTCATTCGTGCAACAAACCAATTGTGCGTTAGCCATGTGGAAAATTAGAATGATAAAAAAAATAAGTAATAATTAAAAGATTCTCTATCGCAAATGCTCATTGGCTTGATGTAAAAATGACGTGGCATAACGGTTGCATGGTATAAACACTCTAATTTTACTCGCTTCTGGCTTAGTGTTTAAAGGGAAAATAACGATAGTATAGTCAATTTTACTCCTTTTTTTAATACTAAAGCCGCCTGGCATTTATTTATTTACAAGTCCCATATGCTCACACTATCACACATTAGCGTGAAATTACTATATTTTTTATTATTTCTAAAAAATTAATTTCAATTTACTCGATATAAACAATTAATTACTAAGCTTTTCTTCTCAATTTGGTTACTAATTTTTACTTTTTTTTTCAATTTGATTACGAAAACTTTTTCTTTTTGCTACAAAAATTCCGTTGCCACACCATTCTTTTAGCCTAAAAAACCTCTTTTCTAATAATTTTAAAGTTTAGTAGCTAAAATGAAAAAAATTAAGTCCACCAAGATGAAATATATCGATAGTTTGGATATTTCTAGTGTCTATTATCCGGCAATAGTCACCATACTACTACTGACCACTATCGGCGGATGCCAACATCGGAATTTGGCAAGCATACCATCCAAACAAAAATAATAAAATACAAAAGTTTCGGAATAGGTTTTGCCTCGTAGTATTTACCATTTCATTGATATATCATGCAAGAAGTTAGTAACTTACAACATCTTCAATAAAGTTTGGTAATCAAACTAAAAAAACTAAAAATTAATAACTAAATTGAAAAGAAATTAAAACTTCATAATTGAAGTCCAATCAACACAATAAAAGTTAGGGTCATTTTTAAAAACTCGAAAACCATTAAGGGGGGATGTGAGCCATAGGATAAACATTAGAGTCATTTTTGTACCTTAACCCTAAATATAAGTGGTAATTTTTTGAAATATATGTTTCGGTAACTTATTTATACTTTTACTTGTCAAGTTTTGACTTCTTTTTTCTGATCTTTTTTATTTACGAAAAATACTTTTTTTTAATTTTACAAATACCTTTTTCGGTTTTCAGTTTTTCAGTTCGGTCGACCGAACCGACCGATTGCACAGCCCTATTTTTAAGTTTTTAATAATTTACTCTCTTTTTTATAGATTTTTTTATTGAATTTTTTTTTATTTTTATAGTGTTTTTATAGTGTAAGATTAGTGTATATATAGTGATATATAGTGTATTTATGGCATTTTGTAGTGTTTTTGCAGTCTATATCATAAAAACACTACGAATATACCATAAACACTGTAAATACACCATAAACGTTGTAAATGCACCATAGATATACTAAAAAACGGCAGAAAATACATCAAAAAATATAGATATCTCGAAAACACCAGAAATACACTATAAATACATCAAAAATACACTAAAACATAAATATATTATAAAATTACTACAAATGCAACATAAATCAATTTGTTCCTTACAAAATCAGTAACAATAAACAAATTTATGAATAAGAGAAAGACAACATAAATAATTATATGAATAGTGGAACAATTTTATAAATAAAAAATAACAGATCTACAATAATTTATTTACAAATATATAGTGGGTACTTTTATAAATAAATTAGAAAAATAGGTAGCGTAGGAAATAAGGAAAATATGGTCAAAATGGTGTAAATAAGTTTTAAAAACTGGTATTTGGTGAGAATATCCCTAAATATAAACCAACATCTATATATCAGTTTTTTATAAAAAAAAATATTAGAGAATATATTTCTTACCAGAAATTTTTTTATTAATTTGTTTTTAACATGGTTGTCAAACCCGGCCCGGTGATAAAACCGGTGAGACTAAAGGGTCAAGGGTTAAAGGTTCAACCGGGATTCAACCGGAATTAAACCCGTATTATAAAAATAAAAAAATTATAAATTATAAATATTAATAATCATATATATATTATATAATAAGAAATATAGACATAAATAGCAAGTTATCTTGGTGGTATTGAATGCTTTCACTAAAAATATTAAATAACCAAGGCTCAAATTCCAGCAATGACATTTAAATTCCTTTTTTTTTTTTAATAAGGGCTTTGGTTTTTCAGTGATTGATCGAACCGGACCGGATTTTCCGGTTACTTGACCGGTTAATTGGTCCAATTCAGCGGTTATCCGGCCGGTTCGATTAAAAAACCGCGGGTTTGTGATTATAAGGGTTTTTAGTGCAACCCGAACCGTTGATATGACCGGTTCGAGGGTTTTCCGGTCGAACCTGCCGGTCCGGTTTGGGTTTGACAACCATGGTTTTTAAATTCATATTCAGTTGATTGTTGAAGAGTGTATGGTTGTGGAAAAGATTATACGGAAATGATATAGTCTTTAATTAATGTAAAAAGTAATTATTACTATTTTTGTTGTAGCATATTAAGTAACAAACTGGATACTATTCATCTAAATATAAACATAATTAAGATAATCAGTGACTTAGAATTAATTAAGCAATTTAGAAAAAAATATACATATATAATAAACTATTTAAAAGTATTTTATTTTTAAATAAATTCGGGTTTGAAACCCAAAGATATAGAACTGGCCCAAACGGGTCTCTCTCCGGTTTTAGTAAGAAAAAATAATCTTGTGTATTTATAACTTTGATCATTTTAATAAATTTATTAAATTATTGACCATTCTGAATTATTCAATTTCTAAATTAGGATAATTATATTCAGAACGAGAGTATAATCTGACGTGAATTGCTTACGTGTATTTATTTGATTGATTGGTCTAATTAAGAAAGAAAAATTTTATAACTTTAATTAAATTGGAATTTATATATAATTTTAGCATAATTTTTAAATCAGAATATAATTAATAATTTCAGCTATATTATAAATTTATTTTTCCATTAAAAAATCTTACTTTTGGATTGAGTTTGAAAATTCAATTTTTATTAAAATTTATTTGAGAAAAACCTATAAAATTAAATGCTTTTAAAACCAAGATATTCTTATAGAAAATTATACTATAAATAAAATAATATTGATATAAGTATATTTTCTTCTAACAATTCACAATTCGTCCAATTTGCCCCTGACATTAAAGCGAATTTGGAGTATTCAAATTTCAGGAACCAAACAGAGTCCTTTTCCTTGTTCTTTTTGTCTTGCCAATTTTCCTCATTAGGAGCAAATAGTTCCAAATACAAATACAAATCCTAATCATATTTGGATTCGGATTTCAGCTGCCAACCTATAAATAGAGTAGACAGCCCTTTGTTTTGCACAATTATTTCTTAAAACCATACGATTAAAGCTTCGAACAAAGAAAATCATGAGTGATTATATGGCTTACTGCACCGATTGCAAGACACAAACAGAAGTGGTAGATGATCATATGTCGGGAGATACAATCTGCACTAACTGTGGATTAGTTCTTGACCATCACTTCATCGATCAAACTTGCGAATGGCGAACGTTTGCCGATTCCGAGAAGGACGACCATGATCCTAACCGCGTCGGCAATGTCTCCAATCCGCTCTTAACCCATGGAAACCTTTCCACCACAATTGTAGCACAACCCGGACAAAAGCTTACTGATGAATTTATTTTCAAGAACCATGAATTGCTTACGAACCCGGACAAAATCTTGACGGAGGGTTTTGAATCAATAAGTAGGATGGCGGATAGGCTAAGTATTGGTAAAAGTAGCAAGATTAGGGCTGATGAGATATACAAAAATTTAGTGGACAAGAAATCCTGCAAAGGAAAGAATGTGAAGTCGATATTGGCAGCGTGCTTGTTCGTTGCTTGTAAAGAGTCTAAATTGCCGAGAACTGTGAAGGAGATCTGCAGTGTTGCACAAGGGGTTTCAAAGAAAGAAATAAATAGAGCTGCGGATTTTATCAAGAAACAAACAGACATTGATATTATTGCTAGTGCCGAATGTTCGAATGGAAGGGGACTTGTAAGGCGATTCTGTTCGAATCTTGGCATGAAAAACCAGGACATGAAAGCCGTACAAGAAGCTCTTGAGAATTCTAAAGAAGTTGATATCAGGAGGAGTCCTTGTTCTATCTTGGCTGCCATTATTTTCATAATCGCTCAACTTTCAGGCCAAAAGATTCCTCTCCGAGATATCGCAATGGCTTCTCAAGTTGCGGAACAGACTATCAAGAAGTCGTATAAGGATATTCATCCTCATGCTTCCAGGGTAGTGCCCCGCTGGTACGCCAAGGAATGTGATCTCAACAAACTCTGCAGACCTTAAAGGCGTTCATTCATGCCTAGTTGCTTTACCATATATGTTGAGTTTTGTTTTTGTCAGGATTTTCTTTAACTAGTTTAGAGTTAATAATGATCAACTTAGAATATGGATTATTCAGATAATTTTTAGCCATTTTCTCATTATCCAAACAAAAACCAGTGCTGCGTATCCAAATTCTAATACATTTTCTAGATGTTCCACAAACTGACCTTCATGATTTTTCATAATAATTGGAATACAAGATTTGAAACTACATTTTCCTTTCCAAGAAGCCAAACAGAAATTAAGTTGAAAGAATCACTTTACTTTATCATCACACTGCATTTTCTTTGGTAACAATTTCTTCACTTAGAATCTGGTTTCTTGAAAACAGAATGAGAGAATTTGTTGTGATTTCTTTAGGAGTAAACTCAAACTCACAGGGCTCCTTCTTTATACGTAGTTTCAGATTTGAATCTAAGTTCGTTATGTATAACGGTTTTCCTCTCTGCTTTGGCAAATCGTATTCTGCCACGTATGATATTAATTTGCACAAATAATTGATTTCGAATATTATTAATTTTACTCGCTTCTTGCTTAGTGCTTAAAGGGGAAAATAACGATATAGTCAATTTTACTCGCTTCTTTTTTCAATTTACTCGATAACAAAATAATATCGATATAAACAAGCTTTAATTTCTTCTCAATTCAATTACCAATTTTTAAATTCTTTTCAATTTGATTACCAAACTTTAGTCTTTTTAATTTGGCTACAAAATTCCGTTGTCACGCCATCTTTTTTGGGCTAAAAACCTTTGTTGTAATTATTTGAAAGTTTAGTAATTAAAATGAAAAAAATTGAGTCCACCAAAATGAAATATATCGACAGTTTGGATATTCCTAGTGTTTATTATCCGGAAATAGTCACTATATTACTACTGACCACTATCGGCCGATGCTAGCATCGGAATTTAGCAAGCATACCATCAGTACAGGCCACTGCCGGCAAATGCTAGCCATCGAAATAGGGCAACTTTACGGCAACCAATCACTGGCTTCCGGCGATCAACCACCACTTCTCCTCTCTTCTTCTTCTTGATTTAACTCTCCGAGTTAGATTCTATTTCTATAAAAGATATATGGAAAAAGTGATAAATCATGTTTTCACTTAATTATACAAAAACGACAGCCGTTCAAAAATTTATTGTCAACTTAAACATTGTAGAAATATCAAAGAATAAAAAAAGAAGAGTAAAAACTCTAAAATTATTATTTCATCAAAACTTTCTCAATTAGACATCGAATCTACAATTTACACAAAAATTCAAACTTTAAACTAAGCAGACTGGCATAGAGAACCACAATGAGACGACCAGCACAACCATTTCATTATTACCCTGACTTCAGTAGACGTATCATTATCAGTATCAGCACCACCACTATGAATATCATTACCAACACCACCACCGTCAGTTGTACATCCAAATCATCACCACCGCCGCCACCATTTCCGTTACCGTTATCATTGCCGTCACCGTCACCATCATTGACTAGTGGTTCTGCTGCTTCTTCTTCTCCTCCATCTATTTCTCCTTCATTCAATTCTTCAAAGTTATTATTTGCCTGGCCCAGACGGGCAAGAACAGCAGCTCCGGCAAGAAGAGCAGCACCGGTAATAATAGCAGCTCCAAGCTTGAATGGAAGAAACCCAAGACTCTGTAATATTAGATACAATATTATAATTAAAAACCAATATTACTGAACAAATTATAAACCAATTACATCAAACAAAACAAGAACCCTGAATCTTGAAACTCAGTTTTTATCCATTTTCTCAGCATCCAAACAGAAAACAAGTGTTGGGTATCCAATTTCTTAATTAAAAATCAATAACCCATGTCAATAAAAGCATGAAATAACCAAAGCATAATATGATTACAAACTACATTTTCTTTTCCAAGAATCCAAACAGAAAGTTTAAAGCGTCACTTTACTTTAACATCAGACTGAATTTGCTTTGCTAACGATTGCTTCACTTCGAGTCTCTCAAGAGACGTTGATTGCTTGTTATCAGTATTCATTTTAACTCTGTTTTCTTGAAAAGAAAATGAGAGAGTTTGTAGTGATTTCTTGGTTTTTCTTAAGGAATAAACTGAAGTTTACAAGACTGCTTATCAGAGTTTCTAATATGAAAGGTTCATTTCAAGATTCGCTGCAGCAAAGTTAGTTATGTATAACGGTTTTTCACTCCCCTTCAGCCAATACTATTCTTCCATGTGTTATGTGTATGACTTCATTTAGCACATTTAGTGATTTTAAACCCCTATATTTATAGCTTATTGCTCAAAAGTGAAAATAATGATAGATTAACCAATTTTATTTATTTTTTTATGGATGCAGAAAGAGAAAAAAAGAGATATCTTTGTAAAAAAGAACTTTTAATGACATTGTAAATTGATTGTACAAATTGAAAAACATTTGATTAAGTCCAAATTTAATTATTTTTAAGAAATCATGATCATATTAAATTTTGAGCGTCAGCAAAAAAAAAATTACATCAAAATTCTTGCAGCAATATTCTTCTTGCCGGGACAGTCAACTTCCAAATATAATAGGTTAAGGTAAGCACTTTTAACAAAATTTCTAGTTCATGCACTGAATAACGTAAAGATCATGCTTTGTTTAAGGTCCATAATTATCAACCTTTTATATAGTACATTAGTAATTTAGTACAAAAGTACTATATATTTAATTTTTCCTGCAAATGTATTACCCACCTTATTTTCATAACTAGTTTCGCATTACGTGCTATGCACGTGGCTCGTAACGTAACTCGTCAATGAGCATATTAGTAAATTTATTATAATTATATCAATTTTTTATTTATAATTAATATTAAATTAGTTAAGAATTTTTGTAAAAGTAAAAATAATATATTCGGTTATTAAATTTTTTCCATACTGAATTTATTCTTCTTTTGGTTTTATAATAACCGTAATTAAATAATTAATTTAATTTAATTAATAATATCTTTAAAAATAATAAGATAGAAATTTAAATAATAATATATTGACCAAATAGAGTATTTTAATTTTGTACTTCAATCAAACTAAAAGATAGGTATTCCTACTAATTTGGAGACAATTTAGTTATTTCTTGCATATTAAAAACTAAATTGGAGATAATTTAGCTACCTATTCTAATTAGGACTTTAATTATAATAGTGATTAATTAATTAAATAACTAATTAGTTAATGACTATAAAAACTTTATTTAGTAGTAAATTGAAAAGGATTATTCAGTAAATTTGTCTGTCCCCCCCCCATCCGTGCTTTTATATATAGTATAGATATAGATATACATAACACCTAATGATATTTTAATTTTATGATGTATAATTTTTTTTATCATTTTTTAAAAATAATTTCTGAATATGCCCTTGTGTGATAATGATATATATTTAAACTAAAACATTATTTTAAAAAATAAATAAAACTAAAATTTACAACAATTTATTAGAATATCAAAGCATGACCAAACGTCATATTTTTTAGTGAATGGAGAAATATATAAGCGGGAAGAACATTTATATTTTATTCTAAAATTTTAAATACTATCATATTCTAAATTATGTATCAAAATAATTTATTTTTAAAAACTTTAGCTATACACCACGAGTTCCGTTCCTTTGTTCGTTTTGCATTAAATTAAGAGTAATTATTCAATGCACCGATCGTACCACGTTGCTCGTACAATAAATAAAAAAAATAAAAATATCTACTATATTTTATCATAAATATCAAACATTTTAGATATTTGATTTGCTGGTTGCACACGTAGTATGACCGTGACACTAAATACTGATTCTTGGGTTTTTGACATTTTTGTGTCTCATAGACACAAAAATTCTTTTTTTGTGCCTCCTACCACCAGCCCGCTATCTGAGATAGCGGGCTGCTATATTTTAGCACCAGCCCGCCATATGAGATGGCGGGCTGGTAGCTAATTACGGTGATTATCTTAATCACCGTAATTAGCACCAGCCCGCCATCTCATATGGCGGGCTGGTGTCCCCAATGATTGGGGAGAGAGTTAATTACTCTCTCCCCAATCATTTGAAACTGATTGGGCAATAATTGCCCAATCAGTTTATTTTTTTATAAAAAAAAAATTATTTTACCAATGAATTTATTTTTTACGTTAACTATTTTCGGGTTATTTTTGTAATATATATAATATGTGTATTACGAAAATTGTGTTATGTGAGGTGTGGAAGGATGATTTTTTATGTGAGGATTAAAAGATGAATAGGACTTCCTTCATATTTGTTCACTAATCTACACTATTTATTACAAAATGAATGGTATTACTGTACATTTGATAATAAATGTTGTAGATTTAACGAACAAAAATGAGGAAATGTGGGCTTGGGCCTTTGCTTTTGATGAACTACTCAATTTGTTAGATGTGCTTCCTTTCTGGGCTTATTTTGTTGGACTTGCCTTGGGCTTATGTTAACTGAGTTTAGTAAGCATTTTGAACATTTTGTAATTGATCTCATGTGTTGTTTTTCCATTTATCACTCTGGAAAACGTTATAACAAATGAAAGATCATGCCTAAGAAAATAACTATTGTTTCAGACCAAAGATATAATGGAGTTGCAATCTAATTCATTGATCATTAATTTGTTTCAGTCATAGTGCTTTTAAAACCGAGACAGGAGAAAGTATTAGTTCATTTTACTATTTCATAAAATTAAACTATAGTGTGGTTCTTGGTAAAATAGTTTTAAATTGTCCAACAAAATATGAAATAATAACTACTATCAATAATAAAAAAAATCATTTTTTTACTGAAATAATAAAATTATAATTTAAAATTCGCATAATCAAACCCTATATGCCGCATATTTTCATTCATAAATGAGAGATAAGCAAAAAAGGTATATACTTGTGAATAAAAATGAAATGATTTATCTATAGTTCTGAATCCTAGAACCAAATGATATTTCATGTTGATGTAAAAATAAAAAATTATATGCACTTAAATTTATGAAGTATGTAAATTATTTTAATTTGATTGCATTTTATAAAAATTAGTAAATATATATTTTCTTCGGATTATAATATTTTTGCATTTGGAAAAGAAAAAGCAGTACATAATTTTTTTTTTGCCAGAGAAGCAATACATAAAATGTGTCACTTTAAAATGTCAAGAGAGATTTATTGTTATTTTTTAAAATTTATTCCTACCAATAAATAATTTAATGATAATAGTAATTAATATGAACAATTTAGTAAAAGTGTATATAAATCAGAACATATTATTATTTTATTAAGCTATGTTAAATAGTCAAAAGCGAAAAGATATTATAAATCGAAAGAAGTATCAACTAATGTTTTTTGATAAATTAAATATGCGATGAAAATTGATGATGTGGAAGCCAAATTGGCCGAAGACATTCGATTAAAAACTCTCCCATTGTCATCCATTAAATAATATTTAAAATATTAAAATGTACCATTTTAAAAATTCGACTTTTATGTAATCCATTTTCACTGAATATATAATTAGTATATCGATTTATCAAAAAATATTAAATATATAGTTTTTTTTTAAGAAATGTTGGCGGTATCACGAGATTATTAATTTTTATAAAACGTTATTAAATTGTAAAAAGTTACAGTATATACTATATAGCTTGTGATAATACCTTAATAACCCGAAAATAGTTAACGTAAAAAATAAATTCATTGGTAAAATAAATTTTTTTTTTATAAAAAAATAAACTGATTGGGCAATTATTGCCCAATCAGTTTCAAATGATTAACTCTCTCCTCAATCATTGGGCTGATCCCCAATGATTGGGGATCAGTCACCAGCCTGCCATATGAGATGGCGGGCTGGTGCTAATTACGGTGATTAAGATAATCACCGTAATTAGCTACCAGCCCGCCATCTCATATGGCGGGCTGGTGCTAAAATACAGCAGCCCGCTATCTCAGATAGCGGGCTGGTGGTAGGAGGCACAAAAAAAGAATTTTTGTGTCTATGAGACACAAAAATGTCAAAAATCCCTGATTCTTGAATTGGAGCCAAGAAAGTCACTTAGGAATCTAAAATCTGGCAATACTTTCTTGTTTTTCACTTGGCTAGGAAAAAAAAAATGAAAATAGATTCTAATAACTATAAACTAACAACATAGATGGATTTGAGGAAATTTGATAAAAGCAACAATACGCAGCTCAACATCTCATACAGCAACAACGATAACAATACCAACACAACCTATACTGATGATTGGGTCACGGTTTAACTAGTCTATATACGTGATATGTCTATATCTATATGGATTGTACACCAACCACAGTATTAACGCCACCGCCGCTCCCAATATCGTTACCGTTATCATTACCCGTTCACAAAAATACATTATTTCTTCACCCATATCTTCGTTACCGTTATCACCGGCGCCCCCGTCTCCGTTACCGTTATCACCAACATCACCGTTACCATTACTATTAGCACCAGCACCATCATTACCCAGATCATCGCCCAGTTCATGGCCAGCACCAGCACCATCGTTACCCAGTTCAT
The DNA here is from genome assembly GCF_937616625.2 of Mercurialis annua. Classification (NCBI taxonomy): domain Eukaryota; kingdom Viridiplantae; phylum Streptophyta; class Magnoliopsida; order Malpighiales; family Euphorbiaceae; genus Mercurialis; species Mercurialis annua. Next base: position 45,077,667 of record NC_065570.1, on the reverse strand, counting down.
CGCCAGCACCACCGTTGCCCAAATTATCACCAACACCACCGTCACCGTCACCGTCACCGTTACGGATACCATCATTTTCCTCACCGGCACCGGCAAGAATAGCAGCTTCTTAGTCCTCTTCCACAGAATTATTCTTGTCACCAAGTTGCTCTATAGTTGAGCTCTGAAAAGGGGAATTAACGACTAATTACTCTACAAAGTAAACCAAACATCATCATTCTTTAATTATCATCAAACGGAAGAAAAATCCTAATCCTGAAACGTTTTATTCATTTCTCAGCATCCAAACAGAAACTAATACATTAATTCTCTAGTTGTTCAACAAAAATATGAATACAAGAAATTAACCCAGAACCAACCAGAGACACAAGAACTGAATTCTTGATTAGTTTCATGATGAAAGAAAATACATTAATCTTTTTCTATATTTTCTGGCCAACCAAACAGAAACTACATGCATTAGACTATCTTTCAAGATACAATACACTAAAAACAGTACATCAAGATTGTTTTGCATTAACAAACAATCAACCAATCAAATACACAAACAGACGTTCAAGATTGTTTTAGATTAATTTTAGTAGAATGATTCTATTTTCTCAGATTACTAGTGTATCCAAACAAGAAAATGACCAATTAAACTCTTAACTAAAACCCATGTCAATAGAAGCATGAAATAACCAAGAGAAAAATAACTGCATTTTCTTTTCTAAGAATCCAAACAGAAAGTTTAAAGATTGACATACTTTAACATCAGACTGAGTTCCCTTTGCAAACAATTTCTCCTCGTCAAGTCTCTCAGGAGACATCTGGTTTTTTGTAAGAACAGAAAGGAAAACGAGAGAGTTTGCAGTGGTTTCTTGATTTTTCTTTAGGAGTAAACTGAAAGATACAGGACTGCTTCTTTGAGTTTGTATTATTCAAGATTCGATGCACGCAAGTTAGTTATGCATAACGGTCTCTAATTCTTTTTTATCAAATGGGGTTTCTCCACGTTTATGATATGATAGCACAACATTGATTTTGGCCCCTTTATTTTTAGCTTAGTGCTCAAAGGTGAAAATAATGATGGGCTAGTCAATTTTACCCTCATATTTTTTCTGGGTGTAGAAGGAATTAAAAATAAAAAAGTACAATTCATCCAAAAAAAATGCCAATAGATACTTGTATTTTTATTTCTTTTGATGATGGTTTTATGTCGTACTATATTTTTCATTGGAGTATGCCCATATATGACATCATGTATAATCATTTTACCAATAATTTCATGTACCAGCACTTAGTAATTAGAACATCTCATAGTTTTAAAGGTCAGAACGTACAATTATCTTATCAAACATGGGTTAATATCAAAAAAAATCATAACTTTACACGTTTTTTCATTTTAATCACGCAAATCAAATTTTTTTATTTTCATGCACGAACTATCATTTTTTTCTCAAATTCATACACGGTGCTTAGGTGTCACAGCTCCATTGGTGGAATTCGCTGAGGTAGATGTCATTTTAAACCAATGAATGAGTGCCACCTTAGCGCCATATATGAATTTGAGAAAAAATAGTAGTTCATGCATGAAAATGAGAAAATTTAAAGTACATGATTAAAATGAAAAAACGTGTAAGTTTATGATTTTTTTTGACATTAACCCTATCAACAACTACAACCTTCAAGAAAGTAGTAGTCTCGTAACTTAATTGAGAATTATAAACAAAACATTTACTAAAAATATCACTTCTTCTGAAAAAATAAGAGTGTATTTTGATTTTTAATTTAAAATTGAAAGTGTTTCAAATATAATGAGTAATTAATTTTATTGTTGAAAAATAAGAAGTGATTACTTTAAGGCTTAATCACCAAAAAAACTCTCACCTTTTAGTCCCTTTTCAGTTGCACCCTAATGTTGCAATTTTGTCAGTTGTACCCTATTTCGCACCTTTGAGTTTCAATTCCACCCTAAAAATCAAATTGGACTTTTTTCACTCGGAAAAAATTTATAAAAACCCTTATAAAGTACTCGTTTGAACTCTTTTCCACATAAAAAGTTAAAAATGGATGACTTATTTTAACTTTTCTTTAAATGAAAAAGAGATCAATTTAATATTTGAGGGTGGAATTGAAAACCAAAGGTGCGAATTAGGGTGCAACTGACAAAATTGTAACATCAGGGTGCATTTGAAAAGGGGCTAAAAGGTGGGGGGTTTTTGGTGATTAAATATAAGAAATAATTAATTGTTCAAAAAAAATTAAATTGCTAAAACTATTTTTAGAAGAATATTTATACTCCAAGGCACAACAATGTAAACTCACAAAAGTGAGCTCTCAATCGAGAAACGTTTCTATATTTTAAGGCATTCGCATTTTGATTTATAAATTAAAAAAAAAAAGACCAACAAATATATAGAGAGAGTTACCTTTAGTTTTGCAATTAAAGGCATGCATATTCAAGAAGAATAAAAAAGTTATACAAACTAAGATTGTAGGAAGTCCTACTACTCCTTAATGTGACTATTGTTTATAGGCTGCATATGCATCAGGTATTTCAAATTTTAAGGAAAAATTGCAACTTTAATCTCATAGTTTATTAGCCTTTTTAAGAACAACGGATCATTTTCACCCCCGAACTTGCGTCAAAATATCAAAAAAGTCCAAAACTGAAAAATCGGATCATTTATACCCTAAACTTGTGTAAACCGGCTCAAAAGCACTCCTTTGTTGACGTGGCACCTTAATTGGAGAGCGAGATTTATAAAAATATAATTCACTCTAACTAATCATTAATTAAATCCTTTTAAAATCCTAATTAAAACAATTTAAAATACTAAATGTCCAATAAATAAATCCTGATTCAAATTTTTTTCATCTATTTTAACAGATTGGCCGGAAAAAATTTCGGCCAATCTGCTGTTCTTCTTGGAAGAACAGACCCTCTGTTCTTCGTGAAGAAGAACAGACCCGGCGGTTTGTTCTTCTTCACGAAGAACAAACCGATGGGTTTCACCGGAGCAGCAGCTCCTCACCGGAGCAGCAACTCTTTGTCTCCTCCTCGCCTGAGACCTAAAAAAATTTGAAACAATTTGATTTTTTTTGTAAAAAATACAAAAAGGTCCTCCATCTTTTAGTTAATATAAATTTAATATATATAGTTTTAAAATTAAAAGGATTAATGTGTTCTTTTTTTATTATTATGTGTTAAAAGAGAAAATTTTTTTAAAAAATGGACTATTTTAAACTTTTTTATTATCAAAAACCACTTTACCAACAAAACCACTATCCAATACCGGAGAGTGTATCTCACTCTCTGAGGTAAGAGTGGAGAGGTGGGTTTTTGACCAAAAATATACAAGTTCAAGGTATAAGTGATCCTATTTTTCAGTTTTGGACTTTTTTGATACTTTGATGCAAGTTCGGGGTGAAAGTGATCCTTTGTTCGCCTTTTTAAAATATATAGTATTACTATTTATGTTGAATCCTATCAAATTAATATATTAAATTTGACTAAAAAATTTCTTTAACATTTTCATTATGCTATAGATTACATTTTAATTCTTACATTTTTTTTTGTTTTTCACAGTGTTTTAAAAACCGAACCGGTGGCCAAACTGATGAGGCTATCGGTTTCCGGTTCAACCGGTTTAACCGGTTCAATGACCGGTTCAACCGGTTTAATAAATTTAAAAAAATTGAAAAAAAATTCTGGTTTCGCGGTTTTTTTATCAGTCCAATCCGGTTCAACATCCGGTTTTTTACCGGTTCAATCCGATCCAATTCGGTTCAATCCGGTCCAACTCGGTCCAATCAAAAGATCCAGTTTTTTGCCTTTTCAAACCGGACCACTGGCCGGTTCACGGTTCAATAGGTCCGACCGGCCGATGCGGTCCGGTTTTTAAAACACTGGTTTTTCATCAAAAAAATTCTTAAATTTTTCTAGATTTAGGAAATTATTTTTTGCTCAAAAACACGAATATTGGTCATTACAATTCTTTTTTCTTGTTATCCTTCTTTAATAATATTCTCTTTTATGTGGCTGCGTGCTCTAATCCTCTGAGTTACATGCCCCACTCCGAAATCGAATTGAGACATTATGTATATTGCATATGGATAATTGATATCCGGACATATGAATCGTTGTGGTGCACTATGTTTTGGAATGTAGGTAGTGGTTATGATCGATTCGATAGAAAAGAAGGTGAAAATAAGCGTAGATCTGGAGATTTCCGAATAGGTCAACCTTTCAAACTACAGCCTTAGTCGCTGGTTGGGCCGGTTCAATGGCTCTTTATGAATTAGCAGTTTTTGAAAAAAAAAAGATTGATTTTTTATTATACTTAGATATTCGATTTTTTTTCATATTTTTCTTTCTGAAAAAAATAAAAAAAGGGATTTAAAAAGGGAAAGGATTTTATAATTTTCTACTAGGATACTAATTTTTTATATATGAAATAATTTAATTTTGTTATTTTTTAAGACCTTACATATTTTTATTATTTTTTTAATTTATAAATTAATTTAGCTATATTTTGGCTATATAATCAAATTTAATAAATTTAATACATAAATTATGATGATATAAATTAAATGAAGTTAAAATATAATTAGAATAGTTAGTTAACTTTCAAAATATTTTTAAGTTTTGTTCATTGAAATTTCATAAAAATACATTAAGATTACAAAAAATAACATTAAAATTATTAAAATATAATATAATCAAAATTGTGTCATCAATGTATAAGTTAAATTGTTAATTTAATTTTTCATTTGTGGTGAAGTGTTAATAGAAATATACTATTTTTAAAAAGTTATGTAAAACAATAGTTTAAATGAATTAAAATAAAACCTATAAAAGATATAAGGATTAAATTTAAACCTTTTTACTAAGTTGTATATATACTCAAGTGGTACAGCTATAGCCAATGAATGGCTACACACAATAGTAGGACTTCCTACAACCATAGTCTGCTCCTCCTTTCATGTCTTCACTTTTAATTGATGTGATGATATTAAAGTGAGTAATGGGATGTTATTATGTTTCAGTTGCAAAACTGTTCATAACTCATGGCTTGTTAAATGTTTGACTCATTGCCTTGGAGACACTTATTCTGATAAACCATTAGATCTTATAAAACTCAGTAATGGTAAGGATATAAGAAAGAAATATATGTAAATTTGACACTCTTTTTGTTTGACACTCTTTTTGGGATATCAAAAATGTCAATTAAAATGAGACGGAAAGAGTGAAATTTAGCCATTATATATTTATATAAATTTGGTTTGCTGAATCTGAGAATTTTCTCATGCACATGCTGTCTTACTGTTGATAATGGAGCTGATGTACCTGGTGAAGATGAGCAAAAAGATGTTAGAGAGAAGCATTGAAGCAAGGTCAAGTCACACACACAGAACACGACGAAGAAATGTCAGAGGTGGAGCAACAAGCTCCTTTTCCATCTAAATTATGGTATTTATATATTATAGTTTTGCTATGATTTCTTTTCATCTTAAAATATTGTGCTTTAATGTACACCAGCAGACTGATTGTGAACGAGAAGCAGCTGTTTGCCTTATGCGAAAGTATACTTATGCGAAATCTGTTTTGCTATTAGTCTTCATCTTCTCAAGAACTATATCTATATTGAAGCAGACAAGGAGGCCCATGTCAATGCTATTGTCGGTTTGTCAACCCTATTTGCAAACAAAAAGAAGGGTCGCTTTGTCAAGGGTGATGCAGTTATTATCGTCAAGGGAGATGGAGAAAGTTTACGACGAGAATGTTCATATTACACCTGAAATGAAGGACCTTCCGGTAAGAATTGTTCTGTATAAGTTATATCTGATGTATATCTTTTCAATTTATAATTCTGATTCAACTGTTTGTTTTCAGAGAACTATTACAGTCAATGAGAAGGAGCTTTGCAAGTATTTTGCTCCAGATAATCATGTGAAGGTTGTATCTGGTACCCAAGAGTGTGCAACTAAGGTTGAGCAGCACGTTCTCATCATTTTGTCGGATACAACCAAGGAACATGTGAGTGATAATTTTCATGTGTGGTAATTGAGTTTGTAAGGAATTGCTGTGTATGGTAATTATGTTTTGCTATTTTCAGATCCGTGTTTTTGCTGATGATGTTGTGGAAAGCTCTGAAGTGACCACGAAACTTGGAGTTGAGCTCCTGTCGGAATGAGTTATATACTCCCAGAATCATTCTAGCGCGTTCTCTAATGACAATAGCATTAAATGGAAACCAAGCTTCCTGCACTAGAAGAGTCAGCATGTTGAGATATTAAACTAGAGGAGCATATACTCGATTTAGCCTTCCAACTTCAGAGGACTATTATTTACACCCAATTTTTCCATACAATCAGTGACGAAGCCAGCACTAAAATTGAGGTAGGGCACAAATTAATTTAAAAAATTCAGAATATCAATACAACAAAAAAATTTAAATGTATATTTATTTATCTTTTTGATATAAAATAAATTGAAAAATAAAAAAACACATTACAAAATCAAAGAATCGTCATCTTATAAGTCTTCATTTTCTGAAATTGTCGAAAATATTCTAATCGCTAATACTCTTAGAGATATTTTTTTCTATAAGACGTATGCAATTGGTAATGCCAATGCCAACCGAATAAGTAGATAGATCAAAGAACATAAACAATTTCTGTTTTAACAATTATTTTAGCAAGATCACTAAAATCACAAAAATCGTTTATATTTCCAACATCGAAAATAAAATTTGAGTATGATCTCTAAAAATTAGTTACTACATTGTTAAGTTGCAAACGCACACCATTTGTATTTATAAAAATTAAATTCACTGTATTTGAAAAAAATTAAAAAAAATTAAAAGTATGTTTTGAATAGGAAAATTTTAGAAATATTAGAGAATATAATTTTGATAGAAACTGTGCAACCCTTTTTTTTTCAAGTTGATTTACATTATAGTTAGAATTTACCATACATTTGGCTTTATTATACACTTTCCAAATTAAATAAGTATTTTCTAACTTAAATTGCACATTAGTTTTTACTATGCAGTAACGTTTTACGAAATTTGATGAATTCTTCTTATCAAAAAATAAACCCAAACCATGTATTAAACTGCACATTACCTATTAGTTATAATGTGTAAAATTAATTAGGAAAGTGTACGGAGTTAACCCAAGAATTTGGCTTATTTGACATAAGTATTAATAATTATTTTTAAGTGAGGTAGGGCCCAGGCCATGCCTGGCCCTACCTTACATCCGTCAGTGCATACAATCTCTTTTTTTTTTAAAGGAAAAAAAAATTAACTTTTTGGTTTAGTAGATTGTGTGGTATGCAAATTTTAAAACTCGATCACCTCAGTTGGTTTAAGTGTTTCACAACTGAGTCTTTAGAAAAAAAAGAGTGTCTTGTATTCAATAGTCTTCTTGCTCTGTAATTCATGTGCTTGTCAATTCAAAACGATATGATGATGATGTTTTTTAGAGAGAATTTGATGACTATAAATGGTAGATCTCCTTTGGAAGGTTTAGATGTATTGATGGACAGTAAAGATAAATTTTCCATCCCATGTGGTCCTAGTAGGCTCCGTTGTAAAAAAATATTACGACGGAAAATTAACAGCCCTTTGCAAAAACTAATTAGGACAATTCCGGTCGCTGTATATATGTTACCTTCAGCAACCGGTATTCCGGTCGCTATTGTCAAAATCTTTCTTAATTAAATTTTAAATTATGGTCGCTAAGTGTTATCTTCGACGACCAATATTCCGGTTGCTATTATGGAAAATTTTCTTGATCGAATTTTAAATTACGTTCTTTTAATTGCATTCATAGCACTATCTTATAACAAGAAGAAAAAGAAAAGAATACATAATCCACGTATAATCATAAAATTTATTGAAAAGTTTACAACAAACGGATTCATATATAGCATTAGAGCACCATTGGAAATAAAATTTAGTATCTATAATGGTTCCTAAATTAACTTTGTATACCTGACAAAAAAAAGAATTAAGTTGAGAACACATCTGTTTACACCGGCCCAAATAAATACCGGATAGAACTTCATATGGGCTTATCAGGGATCAAGGTCCAACGGAAAGCTTGTTTATTGTTGCTTTTTCTATTTTATTAGGAGTTTGTAGCTCATTAGGAGTGATTTTCTTTCAGAGTCTTAGTCCTAGTCAAATTAGGAGTCTTAATTATGAGGAGCTATAAATAGCTCAGAGCTTTATTATTTGGGCTTCTTACTCAAATAACCAACATTCATATTTGATTTACTTTTATACCAACACATACTTGGCATTTTAAAACTACCATGTAAGGGAGAAATTATTACTTTTATACCATCCATATAAATAGAATCCTAATAACACAAATCTTCATAATTACAATTATTTTCTCTCTCCTCAAATTTCTCTCTCCTTTCTCTTTCAATTCATCTTTCACACAAATTTCAGATTTGTTCTTCGCACCAATCCGCATCCGCCGTTTCATTTTTGCTGTTCCATCTTCGTCGTTTCGCCTCCGTCGTTCCACCTTTATCTCGCCGCGCCATCTTTCTTTTCTCTTTTTAATTTTAGATCTGAAATTTGCTGTTCTTTTTTTTTTTCATTTTCAGATCTGTAATTTATTTATTTATTACTGTTGTTTTCAACCATTAAACATGTATAAAGATTATCTTTAAATAATCTAATACTCATTTCATGTAATGTAGAATAATTTTGTGATTTTATGGAATAAAATTCTGTTATTTCTGCATTTTTCTTGTGTTTCTGCGTTTTTTTTTAATTCTGCAGAACGATTTGTAGATGATGATTGATTGCTGAATTATTGTAATGTTACAGTGTTGTTGACTTTATGTTGGCTTTATGTTGATATCAACTGATTTTTTTTTATTTTTACATTGACAACTAAGATAACATTGTCTGTGAAATAAACTAAAAAAATTAAATTAAATTAAATTGAGACTAGATAATGATATGGTAGTATCGGGGAAGAAGACATATAATGATGTTGCATTATTGTAATTTTACAATGTTGATATGGTGTTGATTTTCGGTGGATATTTTGTTGATTTTAGCATCGGTGTAGAAGACAATAATGATGTTAAATTATTGTAATGTTACAATATTGATCTTATGTTGATATAGTGTTGACATGGTGTTGATTTTGGTATAGGTAAAAAATATAAATAATGATTCTGAATTATTATTATATTACAAATTTGAATTTATGTTAATATTATGTTGATTTTGTGTTGGTATTTTAGATTGAAAAAATAATTTATTAATCTTTGATTAATTTAATGTTGATTTTATATTGATATATATAAAAAATAAAATATATGATAAATAATAAAGTTTGATTAATTATTAGCAAAATAAAGGTAAATAAATATTAAAAATAAAAATTAGTGTTAAAAAGATTTATAAAATTAATATTATCCAGTTTATTAAATGTTGTTGATATTATGTTGATATTGTGTTGATATTAAAACTGACAAAAATATCAACAATAAATAATGTACACATGTTGATTTTATATTGATTTTGTGTTGATTTTGAGTTGATATTTGATTAATTTTAATGACAAATAGTATACACATGTTGATTTTGTGTTGATCTTCAATTAATTTTAGGGATATGTGCATGTTAATTTTAGGTTGATTTTAGGTTGACATTAAGTTGATTTTGCGTTGATTTTGATTAATATAGCTTAAATAATTGTACATCAATAAAATTCAACATTGATTTTATAATAAAGTTTGTACGTAGAACATAATATAAGGAGCAAAAAAACCAACCAAATTTTAAAAATGCCGAAATGAATTTAGTATATTCTAATAAAATAACACTCAAGAAAATGAAAGTTATATAAAAATGGCTGAATACCAATAACATATGTTTATGTAGGGAATTTCAGAACGTTTACCGAGAAAAAAACACAAAGAGATCAATCATTCAAACAAATATGTGCACTTCACATTCCATCCTGCTGCTTTTTAAATAAACATCTATTCCGCAAACTTACAGGAGGCATTTATTTCATAGACAATATTATTTTGTTTGTCAATGTTAAAATAAAAAAAATTAGTTGATATCAACATAAAGTCAACATAAAATCAACAACACTGTAACATTACAGTAATTCAGCAATCAATCATCATCTACAAATCCTTCTGCAGAATAAAAAAAAACGCAGAAATACAACAAAACACAAAAAAATGCAGAGTTAACAGAATTTTATTACATAAAATCACAAAATTATTCTACATATCATGAAATAAGTATGAAATTCTTAAAAAATACTCTTTATACATGTTTAATGGTGAATAAACAGTAAAAGATAAACAAATTACAGATCTGAAAATGAAAACATAAAGAACAAAAAATTTTAGATCTAAAATCAAAAAGAGAAAAGAAAGATGGCGCGGCGACAAAGGTGGAACGACGGAGGCGAAACGACGGAGATGGAACAGCAAAAACGGAACGGCGGAGGCGGAATGGCGAAGATAATGAAGAAGATAACTGAAATGTATGAGATAATGAAGATGAAAACTTAAACGAATGTGATAATGGAAGAAAGCGAGTAAGAACGTGGAGCACCAGAACTTTGATCGCAGAGATCGTGGAGGAGCAGAACGAGAATCACGGAGAAGAAGAAGAAGAAACCGTCAAAATCAAAGGGAAAAAGAAAAAACGGTAAGAAAGTTATAATTCAAAGCAATTAGGTTATAATTCTTATTTTGGATGGTGTGAAAAGTAAACAATAAGTTTGGTCAGTATAAAAGTAAACTTTGCCCAAATTTAGGTATATTGGGTAATTAGCCCTTATTATTTTTGTATCAACAAATCAATCAATCAAAAACCAAGCCCAGTGCTTTTTATCCCGCAATCTCCGGATTGTTTTAATTTAGGAGTAGTTTTCAGTATTAATCTCGCCTGAGTCCGTGACTCCCAGATTATTACTTTTTAGATCACGTGGTTAAGTGTTTTTAACCAAACAAGCCCTGTGAATATCTGCATAGGTTCGTTAAAGTATCAAACCTCAAACCGATCCCGATTATAAATTCAAAGATTCGAGTCCGGAATATTTCCAGGCGAACATCTTTTGGCGACTCCACTGGGGACCAGTTTATGGTTAGCACAAAAACGGACTTTAAGGACGATTCCAGGCACGCTCGGTCCATACGCCGACAACAACGGAAGGAAGGTGACATAGTAGACGAATCAGATTCGGATAGATCAGAAACCATGGCCAAGGACAAACAGGTGAACCAATCAAGCAAGGTGCCGAATACAACGGATACCGAGGGAAACCTACCTAAGGACAAGGTCGACGACGTGACCGATGACATGATAGACTACTCGCGCCAGCTTCCTCCCTCTCGCCCTTCTTTATCACAGGCCGACTTCTCGGCCATGAGGGGCGAGATAGCGCAGGAGAACAAGCAAATGTTCGACGGTGCTATGCATCAGATGTCCGAAGTAATGAGGAACATCATGGCCGACCAAACGTCGGTCCAGAGGCAGATCCAAGGGAACTTAGACGGCCTCAACAAGGCAATGGAAAACCTAGGGCGATTATTTTCTGGGCAATCTGCGGCCGATCAGGGGTACAAGAGGGCCGAACAGAACCAAACACCGAGCCGTTTTGGTCAACCAGGTGGTTCGGCCGAACAACAACCCAGCAAGATGGGGTACACATATGGTTCCGTTAAGCTTTTAACGAGGAACGAGGCCGAGTTCTCAGGAAGGGCCGATCACCCGGGAGCAAGCTCGTCCAACCCACAAGGCGAGGCTAGACCACAAGGGGGAGCTACTGGAGCCAACACCCAGGAGCCCAACACGGGCGAACGATCGTACTCCGAGGGAGGCGATCCAAGTATATACAATCAAGGGCAACTCGTGGACATGCTAGAAAGGCTCGGGGTGGATCTGCGACCTATGCCTCGCCCATCGTACATGAAACCGTATCCGGACTGGATCGACAAGTTATATCTAAAGGGACCTATTACAAAGACCAGCTTGACGTGGCCGTGGTGTCCGATAGCGAGGATAGTGGTTCCGAGGATGAAGTCAACATGGCCGAATTTTTGGGAACGAAACCCCTGGAGTGTTCGGCCTTGCGAAAGCCTGGCTTTGTTAAGAGAAATAAAACTGCGGTAGTACAAAAGGAGTATTCGTTCGACCTGACCAAAGCGGACGACATATTCGATGCCTTATTGAAGGATGGACAAATCGCCCTAAGCGAAGGTCACACAATTCCACCGACGGAGGAGCTGGTCGGTAAAGATTACTGCAAGTACCACAATTCCTAGAGGCACAGTACGAACAATTGCGTAAATTTCAGAAACGTGATCCAGAAGGCAATTAACGAAGGAAAACTTCTCTTCCCAACGAAGAAAGAGGCCGATGTAAAATACGTGTCCATTAACACCGTTCGGCCTCACTTTGATAGCTACCTAGAGCAAGGGCAGATACAAAGCAAGTGGAACCCTAGAAGGCCCAAGCCGAGAGTCGAGACCGACGGTTCAAAGTGGCGAGGAGAAAAAGGGCGACCTCAGCAACAGAAAAGGAAGCGGTACAGCTCGCCCACTGCAGATATGACTTGCCCCTCATGCAGTACGTGTTTTAAGGTCAAAGGAGGCGAGAACACGAGGAAGCATCCCAAGACCTTTAAGCCAAGATCGCCCACAGAACAGTGGCAGAGGCATGAGCCACAGCGGAGGCCTGCCACTAATGTATTCAAGAGGATATTTCGGCCAACGGAGGAGACCCCTCGTATGACGAAAACCCAGAAAAGGCGAATGCAAAGGCTGCGACAAGAGTCGCGGGCGAATCACGGGGCAGAATCGGGTCCCAGAGAGCAGCACGGAAATAGGCCAATAACCGAGAGACTGGGGGCAAGGAACCAGGCCGATACGAACGCCAAATCACCTGATAGGCGAAATGCCAAGGTAAGGAAGGTATGGATACCGAAGAGCGAAAAACACTCGGCCGCTGTGCCCGTAACGGCAGTGGTTCACAAGGATGATGAAGGTTCCAGCAAACGATCGTCCTACAAGGACGTACTCGTATCGCACCACGGTGGCCAACTTAAAGCAAGATTGCCCAAAGAACGCGAGGTCGTCGTCTCGCACAAGGAGGGCGTGTTGAAAGCATGGGTCCCGGTGGTAAGGGACGAATACGGAGTAAGAGTGGTCACGCTCCCCAATTCATACAGAAGTAAACCAGGGCAGAAGGCAACGTTGGAAGGCGATGTAATCGTACCAGAAGGAGATAGCGCCGATGATACCGCGGTAGTATCCCTTAGCAAACCTCCAACAAGGATGACAAGGCACATACGGCCACTATACATCAAGGCCGATCTGAACGGGGTGTCGATCAACAGAGTCCTCATCGACAACGGGGCTGGCGTCAACATACTACCGGCGAAAATGCTCAAAAAACTGGGCATAACGCGGGATCAGCTTGACCCGACCGACGTTTACATGACTGACTTCGCAGGGGGCGAGACGCCGGCCGAGGGGTACATTACCCTCAGAATTAAGGTAGGGCGAGTAGAAACCGAAGAAGGGTTTTTCGTGGTCAACGCCCGGAGCAACTACAATATTTTGCTCGGCCGCGATTGGATACACTCCAACATGTGTATACCCTCGACTATGCATCAAATGCTCTTCATATGGCGAGATGACGGGGAGGCCGAAGTTGTGCAGGGTGACCCCAACCCCTTCGGCGAGGACCATAACGTACTCGAAGCACGTTTATACGATGAAGAGGTGCGCAACATACAATCCCTTAGTTCGAAAGGAGAGACGAGCGTCCCGCGCTTGCTTGTTAACTCGGATCGGCCGGTATCAGTGACCCTCGGGGGCAAAGGCCGATCCACCATCCTCAAAGATTCAAAATGATAGCACGGCATAAAGAATTGAGGGAGAAAATTAGACAGTTAACCTCGCTGTATGATGTTACATCGGCCGAATGCATCTATGAGGACCAGGAGCAAGACCCAACAGGATCGCTGCGGATCGGGGATATACGATTGGCAACCGGGAAGTTAGAAGACGATCCCGCCCAAGTACAGGACGACCTCCTCGAAATCAATCTGGGGACAGATGAATCACCTAAGCCTATATATATCAACGCAGGACTGGACGAGGGATTCAGAGAGCAACTGATCGACCTACTCATTGAGTTCCGTGACTGCTTTGCCTGGTCGTACGAGGAAATGCCGGGCCTTGATCCTGATATTGCCGAACATAAGCTTCCATTAAAGAGTGGGTTTCGGCCATTTCGGCAACCTCCCCGGCGAATGTCCAGGGAAGTGGATACCCTCATACAAGATGAGATTAAGCGGCTGGAAGATGCCAAGTTCATCCGGGAAGCCCAATACACCGAATGGCTCTCTAACATCGTGCCAGTGATGAAGAAAAACGGGAAGCTACGAGTATGCGTAGACTTTCGGAACCTCAACCTGGCTACACCTAAGGACGAATACCCGATGCCTGTAGCCGATATGCTGATAGACAGGGCAGCAGGACACACGATACTCAGTTTCCTCGATGCACACTCCGGGTACAACCAAGTTCCAATCAGCAAAGAAGATATCTCCAAAACGGCTTTTAGATGCCCAGGGCCGATCGGAGCCTACGAATGGGTCGTGATGCCTTTTGGCTTAAAAAACGCGGGGGCAACATATCAGAGGGCGATGAACAAGATGTTCAGAGGCCTTGAATGCCTTGAGGTCTACATCGACGATGTCGTAATTAAGTCAAATACCGGCGAAGTTCATTTGGCCGACCTCCGGAAAGGTTTTTAGCGTATACGACGTAATGGGTTAATAATGAATCCTCTGAAATGCGCGTTCGGCGTTTCGGCTGGAAACTTCTTGGGTTTCTTGGTTCACCAGCGGGGAGTAGAAATAGACAAGAACAAAGCTAAGGCGATTATCAATGCTGAACCACCCAAAACCAAGAAGCAGCTCCAGAGGCTCATCGGTCAAATCAATTTCCTGAGAAGATTCATAGCAAACACAGCGGGCCGACTTCGCAGCTGGAGTGTTTTGCTAAGAGGAAAAGAGACCGACGAGTGGATATGGACGGGCGAGCAACAGCGGGTTTTCGACGATTTGAAAGGTTACTTGGCAAAATCTCCGGTTATGACCCCTCCAAAGCCGAACAAGCCGTTGTTGCTATACCTATCGGCTGCACACGAGTCTCTAGGATGTATGCTCGCCCAAGAGGACGATGGGGTCGAGAGAGCAGTCTACTACTTAAGCCGAGGATTGACGGACACAGAGATTCGCTATACCGACATAGAAAAAATGTGTCTATGCCTGTACTTCACATGCTGCAAGCTGCGATACTATATGTTGCCGGTCGTAGTGTATGTATTATCCCAGACCGACATCATTAAGTATATCTTATCGAAGCCATACCTGAGGAATCGGATTGGAAAATGGGCGATTGCAATGTCCGAATTCACATTGGTGTACGTTCCTCAAAGGGCAGTAAAAGGACAAGTGTTGGCAGACTTCTTGGCCGATCACCCTGGTATTACCCTCAAGGAAGAGACACCTGATCGAGTAGACATCACGTTCTTCGACATCGACGTGTGGAAGATGTGGTTCGACGGATCCAGGACAAGCCAGGGGGCAGGCGCGGGAGTACACATCGTCACACCCTTGGGGGCATCCTACCAGCTATCATTCAGACTCCAGTTCGAATGCACCAACAATCAAGCAGAATATGAGGCCCTCATATTCGGTTTTGAGATTTTAGCCGAGCTAGGGGCGAGGGCGAGGGCGATCAGTGTAAAAGGAGATTCTTTGCTAGTCATTAAACAAGTGACAGGAGAATTTAAATGCGAGTCCGAGCTGTTGGTGAGGTATTGCAACAAGGCGAAACACCTGATCGAAGGCTTCCAAGATACGAGAATAGAATACACGGAGAGGGCCGATAACGGCGTTGCAAACGACCTAGCTCAGCACGGGAGTGGTTACAAGGTAAACCGAGAATTCGACGCCATAGAGAGGGAAACACCGAATCTCCACACCGGGGGCATCACGATCGACGAAAGACAGTTCTCGGTTTACCAGCTGGACGTCACCCAAGATTGGAGGGACGAGCTCCTGAAGTGGTTCGAAAAACCAGACGCCACGAATAGGAGGTTGAGGACTTTAGCCCTTAATTACGTGGTCTTAGCCGGCGAATTATATAAGAAGGGCTTTGAAGGGCTACTCTTCAGATGCATCGGTCCAAAAGAGGCGATGCTTGCTATGGCCGAGGTACACGAAGGGATAGCAGGCGCCCACCAGGCGGGTCCCAGAATGAGGTGGCTCATCCATAAATACGGCTTTTATTGGCCGAAAATGGAACAAGACTGCATAAGATATGCCAAAGGTTGCGAAGCCTGTCAGAAATTCGGCCCAATACAACACGTCCCGGCCGAAGACCTGCACTCCATTATCAAGCCTTGGCCATTCAGAGGATGGGCGGTCGACCTGATAGGGAAAGTATACCCCGGCTCGTCTGATGGTCATACTTTTGTGATTGTCGCCACTTGCTACTTCACCAAGTGGGTCGAAGCTAAACCTTTGAAGTCGCCGACACAAGAAGCGGTGATCAAGTTCTTCAAAGAATACATCGTCCACCGACACGGCTTGCCCGAGTCCATAACCACAGATCAAGGGACGATGTTCACAGGAAGCGATATAAGTTGGTGGGCCTCCCAAATGAAGATAAAGATGTTGCACTCAACACCGTACTACGCCCAGGCCAACGGACAGGCCGAAGCCACGAACAAAGCCATCAAGCTCATAGTTCAAAAGATGATTGAAGAAAACCCAAGGCAATGGCATGTGTTTTTATCAGAAGCTGTTTGGGCGAATAGAACCAGTCAGAAGTCGGCTACTGGGACCTCGCCTTTTAGACTGGTCTATGGTTACGATGCGATGTTGCCAATGGAGCTGACCGTCATGTCTACTCGCCGCAGATACCAAAGCGAATTGTCCAAAGAAGATTACTTTGACAAGATGGTGATAGATTCTCTGGACCTTGACGAAGAACGTTTGACGGCGTTAGACCACTTAGAAGCCCAGAAAAGAAGGGTCGAGAGAGCTTACAACAAACGGGTAAAACGGAAAGCTTTTTCCGTGGGCGATATAGTATGGAAAGCAGTCTTGCCTATCGGCCACAAAGACACTCGGTTTGGCAAATGGAGCCCGAACTGGGAAGGCCCCTTTATCGTGGTCAACAAGTTAACAGGCGGTGCTTACTTGTTGGCAGATATTGATGGGGAAGAACACGATAGGGCGATCAACGGTCAGTTCCTGAAAAAGTATGTTCCGAGCTGTTGGGAGGGCGTAGACCGTCGGTTATTTGGAGCCGACGAAGAGTAGTGCTGTTGATGCTTCCCCGCCGAGTATCCTGAAATGTTACAATTCACGGAATATGCGGCGAATATAAGACAACGCCGATCATTCGGTAGCACCGCTTGCGTTTTCGGCGTTTCACATTCGTTGAGTTTTTTCAACGGGTTCTCTGTTTTTTCTCAACATATTGTAATTATTTTTTAATAAATAAACATTATTTCGTATCGGACCAATTACGGACCGATAATATGAAAATAATCAGACATGAAAGTAATGCAAGTTGTGAATTATGATGAACTTTTCGGCTCTCTGGCCGAGTAAACATTGACAAATGACGAACAAATACAAGATACGGCCCCCTGGCCGATCAAAGGTTGCCAAAATTTCGGAGCTAGTGCAAATACACAAAGCCACTGAATTGTTCTGAACTTGCAAAAAATATAAAAATTGTTCTGGACTTGTAAAAATCTAAAAATGGCTAAAAATATCGCCCAGTTCGCTCCGAACGGTAATAAAAGCTTTGCGAGCATCGTCCACCTGCGGCTTCACCTTGGCAATTTTCTGTTTCAGAACTCCCCTGCTCTTTTTAACATCGATCCCCTGCAGCAGACTTTTGTCCATAGAGACCTCCAGCTCGCCGATCTCCTTCTCTTCAATATTTAGCTCCTGCTTGATAGCAGCCAGTTGATCCTGAAGGGCTTTAGCACGATCGCGGCGGGTAGTGAGGGTCGAAACAGCCGACTTCACATGAGCTTTGAGCGTCTCCAGTTTCTCCTTAGCTTTGGCCTCCTGGCTCGCCAACTTGTCAGCTTCGGTCTGGACGAGCGCTAACTCATCATGAATCTTCTGGAAGGCAGGAAAAGAGGCCGACAGTTTCGCCATAGCTCCGTGAGCCTTCTCACTAAGCACCTCTGGCGGAGCATCGGCCAGTGCTGTGGCAGCCTTCCTCAACTTTTCGGCCTCTTGAGGCGATTTGAAGATGGAGGTACCTTCAGGCTTCATCTTTGAGATGATATCCAGGTGATCGCCCCAATTCTCAGAAGGGCCGCTGCTCACTTCTACAAGCAATTTGCTCTCCAAGATGGGCGGCTGATCATCATCACTGTCAGAATCCAAGAAAGCTGCCGCCTTCGCCGCCACATCATCCGGATCGGTTGGGCTTAGAGGAATCTGCCATGTTTGACCACAGTAAAAGATAAGCTGCTAGGCGAATAGTTTAGAATGAGCAATTAATTAACTTACCTTGGAATGTTTAGCAGCAGGCTGGACATTGAAGTTGAGATACTCTGAAGCCAAGGGCGATATACGCTGCGGGGTCTCCATTCGCCTCAGAATCTCCGAAGCGTTAGGAGTCTGTGAACTGGTGGCCAGCGAGGTTTGGGTGTTGCCTTCACCTTCAAAAGGTTGAGATTCACCTCGAGATTGAACATCGCCGCCAGTCTGTGTATCGCCCCGGGAGGACGAATGGCAGCTCTGCGAAGGGGTGGCAGCAGGAGAGGGATCAAATAAATGAGACCCTTTGCGTTCAGAAATCCCCGTGACCGATTTGCCTTTAGATTCGGCTCGCCCTATCTTAGCCCTCGGCTCCTTGCTGGAAGTCTTGGCAGCCCTTTTCTTCTTGGATTTTTTCGTGGGGTTCTCCTCTTCATGATCATTCTCCCAGTTATCTTCTTTTTCGAAATGGGGAATACCAACTGCAAAAGTACACTAAGTATTAGTGAAAAGGAGTCAAGAAAGGTAACCGAAGAATATTTTTAGAATACCTGGGATCTTCTGGTAACCGATGCGCACCAGTTCGGCTACGGATTCTTCGTAAGGTGGGCATCGGATGCCAGTATACGTTACTCCCAAATCGGTTAAGTCAACTTTAGCTTTCTTTTTTCTAGTTTTTGGTTTTTTAATAGGGGCGATCGTAGCATAATTACATTTTGGTACACGAGGGGATTTGTACTTAAATTTGGGGCGAACCTTTTCTAAAAAGAGTTGGTAGGGTAGGTGTTTATATTTTTCCTCCCAAATTCTATCCCATTTTTTTATAAAAACTAGACCGAGCTACCCTCCTATGTTCTTGCATCTTAAGGTTCATTCCTGGGCGATCTAAAGGGTCGAATTTGAATTTATAAAAACGTTCAAAGCGAGAAATTTCGAAATGATAACCGATAATACCTGTGAAAGTTTGACGTTTTGGGGCCTGCAAAAGAAATAAATCGGCATGAGTAGGTTTTCTGTTTAAAGGTGGTAAATCGAAATTATGAAGTGAAAGAATCTCTTTGCGCGATAAATCATAATACGATTGGACGATGGAATTCCACCAGTCGGTGAATCCAGGAGAACAGATGGGGGACACACAAGGGCGAGACAAGTCAGACAAAGGAGGGAGATAGGCTTTGTTTAGGCGGGTTATGTGGGTCCCGCGATTATTGAAGGCGATCAATAAAGGACAGGGAATGCCTTGGGCGAAGCCAAACTGGCGAGAGACATAGTTAGGACAGTAAGGTTCGACCCCGCTACGATCATATTCCAGTCCCGCTATTAAATTCCGTGATTTAAGGGCACTTCCCCAGTAAGGGCCGCCGAGCTTTAATCTTGGATCGGCTTCAATCGCCTCTTCCATGTTTTCAGTATCCCATCCGGCGAGGAGCCAAGACGGGGGGTAGGCGAGTTGAAGAGCCGGGCACATTAACTCTGACGATCTTATTGCATGGCTGTTGAAGACTTGCAAGACATCCAAAATATGTGGAAGGCGTGTGCCGGCCGATATCAATTGGAAGCCGCATAGTTCGGCCTTGATAGGAGGACCGAGCTCAAACAGCTCAGGGAAGTACATGGCCAACCAAAGTTGGGCGATCCAAAGTGGGCCTCCTGGGCACTTGAAAGTTCTGGGGTCCTTCAGGGGTACAATATCACCCAATGAGCGGTACAGATGGGCTAAGACAAATTCGCCTAAGTTGCATCGGCGTCCTTCGGCGAGTGCAGCAGCTAGTGTGAAGCAATCTTCAGTCACCCGGAATGATGAAGTACACAGGACATATTTGGCAAGGAAAAAGGCCAAGAAGGCGATGTGCTCTTTATGATCGGGTTTGTATGGTTCCTCGCCCATGAACAATTTTACGAAGGAGCCATAGCTTTTTTGTGCCTTTGTCAGATTGAATTTTGGGAATTCGGCGTAAAGGTTGGGAGTGATCCGCTCGCCGTTAATTGGGATGTTGAGCATCAAGGCCAAATCAAGAAGAGTGATGGTCATCGGTCCGGACTTAAAGCAAAAGCAGTTGACGGCGCTTGACCAGTAAAGCGAGGCTCCCATGATGTAGTGTTTGGCGATGGGTCTGCTCGCCTTGCATAATTCGATAAGGTCGAAAATCCCTACATCCACCCATAACTGGCGATAATGAGGAGAGAGTCTGATTGCCCAGTTGGAGAAACCCGCATGTTCGATCGGCCAATTCCTGAAAGTAGTGCCGACCCATACTGATGATTGGTGTGGTAAGGAGAATCTAGGGGGTGTGGTTTCGGTGAAAGGAGAAGCGAGGTCACATAGGTGGCTAGGTGAAGTTATGATAGGACCGATACAGAGTTGGTTATCGCCGGCATCGGTAATTACCTTGAAGTCAGTATTCGGAGCGTTGGTTCGGACTTCGTCAATCTTGGCCGATACTTGTTCAGCTAGGTTCACATTTGGGGCGGCCATGGTAGCTGCAAAGAATGGAGATACCTTAGTAAGGCGATTAACTAAAAGGGCGAATCAGAATTGAGAAAGGCGAGGATGAAGGCTTACCAGAAAAGACTTAAGAAGTTGCTTGAGGTTGCTGAGGAGAGAGAAAGCTTGATAAATGCAGAGAGAGTAGGTAAGTGATGAAATGAGATGGTGTTTTTCTTAAAAGACAAAATCAGAGGGAGCCGAAAGGTCGTGGGGTCAAAGCGTGGCATCATGGAGAACAGCTGGAGATGACGTGGCCAAAAGGGGTACCGAAAGGTTTATAGATGCGCACCCCTTTAAATTTTTTCAAATGACTTGGGCCTCAGTAGTGGGTTTCGAAGTGCTGAAAAGGGAGAACAAGCCCAAAAGATAAACATTTCAGACTTGTTGGGGGCATTGTTTACACCGGCCCAAATAAATACCGGATAGAACTTCATATGGGCTTATCAGGGATCAAGGCCCAACGGAAAGCTTGTTTATTGTTGCTTTTTCTATTTTATTAGGAGTTTGTAGCTCATTAGGAGTGATTTTCTTTCAGAGTCTTAGTCCTAGTCAAATTAGGAGTCTTAATTATGAGGAGCTATAAATAGCTCAGAGCTTTATTATTTTTGTATCAACAAATCAATCAATCAAAAACCAAGCCCAGTGCTTTTTATCCCGCAATCTCCGGATTGTTTTAATTTAGGAGTAGTTTTCAGTATTAATCTCGCCTGAGTCCGTGACTCCCAGATTATTACTTTTTAGATCACGTGGTTAAGTGTTTTTAACCAAACAAGCCCTGTGAATATCTGCATAGGTTCGTTAAAGTATCAAAACTCAAACCGATCCCGATTATAAATTCAAAGATTCGAGTCCGGAATATTTCCAGGCGAACAACATCAAATAACTTTGATTCTCTTGCTAATGAATAAGTGCATGCTAAAGTATCATATAACAAAAACAAATTCAAGTAGACTAGAAACTTACCTCATGACCATATAGCAAGAAGGTAAGGAGAATGATCATCCTATACCTGGTGACCATATAGCAAGATGGTAAGGAGAATTTTGATCTCACATTTGCTAAACCGAAAATCTATTTACACTTAATGTTCTGATATCCTTCGGTTTTCTCACTGAAAGTGAATCAACATTCGCAGATATGGAACGATCACTCTTGATAAACCATCAGGTCGGTGAATTTTGAATCTTCACCTTCCCCAGTTAATATTTCGACTTACTTAACATCATCAAGGCTTCCATGATGTTCAATTATGTGATTAAGGACTGCCTGCAAAGTCAGGGATTTGTAAATAGTCAATGGATGGTAAAGCTTTATTTATAGCCAACGAGTTGTAAAGCAGTAGATTTTGTTGCAAACTATAAGATTGAAAGTTAACAGAGAAGCTAAAAGATAGAGGTTATTGATGATATCAGAGTTTAGAGAACCTGAACCTCACATTGTACATGCATATCCAGCCAGACAAGATATTGCACAACAGCAGCACCATCACAAACATGTGCATTTTTCAAGCCCTCCAACTCAACTACGTTCCAAAATGACAAAACAATCAATCAAGGAGGACATATATTCAGACAAAAAAAAGGAGGACATATAAGTTCTGAACTATACTGCTATGAGAAGTTGAGAACAAGTATCAATAAACTCAATCCTTAATCTTGTGTGTGTGTGTGTATATAAATATATAGGGCTTTTACCGAGTAATTGTAGAAGCACTGTATTACATTACTCATGCCTTTGAAAAAATTTATTTCTATTGGAGTTGTAAAAAAATACCTTTAGAGCTTTTGTAAGAGCTAGAGGAGAGTCGGGAGACTGCTTCAGAAGCACTTTTTCAGAATTCAACTTTGAATACAAAGCACAGCAGCAAGAACCAGGATCAACCCATATGAGATCAACTTTATTTCCTTCTGATTTAACTGCACCATTTTCTGTAAAAGCCTCACTAGAGTTGGTCTTTTCAGCATCAGTTCCTTTGACTGCAGACGGGCAAAGGTGATCAGCTGCAAGCAAAACACATCTGAGCCCACTTTAGTATATTCACGAACTTCAATTCCATTATCCTTCAAATAAGAGTTTACCTAAAAGTGGACATAAAATCAAACAAATGGAGATTTAACACCACAATCAGAACAATTGCACCGCATAAGAATGAACTTGGAAAGCCAAAACTGGGACCTTTGTTAGCTGTCCTGAATGTATATCAAGTTAGAAGAATGACTGTTGGATTTGTCTGAATAATGGATCCTATAATTGCCTTTGCTGTCATCAAATCGGTTTAAAACCATGATAAAGGAACTTGACATGAATTCCATTTCAGAAAGGTTTTGAGTCTTACCAGTAGCAACAACACATGTCTATCCTACCAGATATGCAAGAGTACTAGTCATTTCTCACATCACTCAAAAGTCAAAACTTTAAAATATGAACTTCTAAAACAACGAAAGAACAAGAGATTAGGTGAAAAAAATATCGGACTGTAGAACAACAAGCCTTACCCAAGACAAAAGAGGATATACCTTTTGGACAATATCATCAACATTATGCTTCTGTTTGGTACCAATGGAATAGCCTAGTCATGGGGGGTAGAGTGTCAACCTGGATCGGGAATAAATCATGAATAAGGTAAATGATCAATTTTAAAATAAACACAAGCATGTTAAAGTCTACTACTATTACATATATGATTGAACATATCAGCATTAGCGGGAAAACAATCAAACATCTACAAAGAAAACACAAATCTTGTCAGGATTTAAAACTAGCTTCTGGGCTCTGACATTGAACTACTTGATGACCACAGGGGCCTCATTTCCAGATTCAAACTAGCTCATACTATACCGACATATAATCGCCCAATTATCCAGAAGTCAAAACTGATTCGTAAATTATGCATAAAAAGACTTAATTTAATCGAATTGACAACAAATTGTAAGTTGCAATATGTGGGTAATTGATTTTGAAGGTCACTGTACTTTTAAAAAATTACAAAATGGTGACCGAACTTCAAAACGTAATATTTTATTTACTATACTATTTGGTTATGTTAAGATAGAAGGATTTTTGGTCACTGAAGAAAAATATTTCAAGTCGATTTTTTGTTGATTAGGTGTATATATAAAATATAAGGCATTATTTGTCGTAAATAATCAAATTTTGATTACTACATATGTATAATTTGACCATAAAACACTTCAAACCCTCCAAATATCACATATTTAAAAGTTTAGTAACTATTTTGTGACGTTTTGAAGTTCGGTCACCATTTTGCAATTCTTGAAAAGTACAGTGACCCATAAAATCAATTACCCTGCAATATGTTTAAATTTTGGCAGTTTGAATGGTACCTTGAAGGAGTCGAAGGGATGCACTTTTGTTTCCATCTGATTATGGCAGAAATACAAATATTATCAGGCATTAGATATTAATTTTCTGTGCTTCACATGCCTTTTGAGGTCAAAATTTGTAGCATAACACGAAAACCAAAGAAAAACAGCAGATACATCACATCTGGTCTAGTAATTTTTACATTAAGTAGAATGGTCATTACTTCTGGCTTTCCAGAGCAGGTAAGATCCTCTCTCAAGCACCATGCAATTCTGCAAGATTAATGTTGTGTCTGTAAGTAGTTTATCAAGTCCTATAGCAGTTCGGCTACAGTATTTTGTTCCAGTAAAATTTTAATGAACAAGGAACTTACCAACTAGTGGTAGCAGAGATTTGACTTTACATGTTACTCTTTAAGTTAGGAAATTACATGTGACAGACAAGCTGAAAACAACTTACAAACACGCAAAATCATGTTTATACTTCTAGTTGCTCAACTAGTCAGAACTATGCCGCAAAATTGTAAGAAGATATATCCCTGAAACATGGTATATTTATTAAGTATTAATAAAGATTTTGATTCATTAAGACAACAAAACATTAAGATTACTGAATGAGAAATAACAATTGACTACATCTGTCTACAGAACAAAATACAAGGATATATTAAGTACATTTCAATTTTCAAGTAGCAGCCAAATTATTATTTATATATCAAGCACACAGTTTAAGAACAATGAAGAATGTCAAAGTATTGGATGTATGCTATTCGACAATTCATCATTTCATAGGAAGAGAAAGATACATATGATCTAAAGGCTGCGAATCAGTGATAATTCAGAGAATAATAGAAGACCTACACCGGCTGAGATAACAAAGATAATAAGAAACAAAATTAGAGAAATTATATCTCTTACATGTATCCTTATGAGTTATGACATTTAGGGATTCAATCTCAAGAACTTAAGACTTACAAAACTGATAACTGATTCTACAACAAATAAGAAACTGAAATGCTAAAATCCATCTTTGAATCGGTAATCAAACCTTGCATTTTAATAATCTAGCTTCTAGAATATCATAAATCAAGAAAACAAACAAAATTCAGCCCGACTGTTACTATGAATCGATAACTAATAAACTTCAGCTCAAACTTATTTTTTGCGATTTTATTCAATCTCAAACAAAATTGATAAAAACTTTACTTAGTTTAGCAGTAGCATTATAAATAAATTCAGTACAAGCATGAATCAAAACCCTAAGTAAGTGAAGAAGAATCATTAAATGACAGTTGCTTTCTCCACAAAGCGACTGAGAAATACGGCCGCACATCATCTCCAACATATTGTAAATCAAAAGAACATGAAAATAATAGACGGGGAAAGAGAGAACCTGAAGAGGAGTGCACTAGTGAATGAAAAGAAGCTGTATGAAGTCACCCGTTGTGAGCACATAAACAATGAGACAGTTAAAAGGCATAGTTCTTACAAATGACTCATATATCTAAAAAATTAATTCTATGTTGCAATGAAATGCAAAAATACCAAAATCGAAGAAAAGAGAAAACACAAGAGAAAATGGTCCTTACTGTTTTCTTTCACTACCATTAGCCAACAGAATGAAAATACTATACTTTAATAACATGCTTAATATATCAGAAGCTTATGACAAGAATAATTACTATTCCATCCTAAAGTTAGATCAAAATCTTAACCAGCCTAAATCATCACATTAAAGAAAATTCAAAATCTTAACTAGCTTCAAATATCCGCTCTAAATCAACATGCTGTCATTGCTAATAGAACATGCCAATGTCATGAAGCGGACGCCAATTCTGCAAAAGAAGCTTTGGTTTGTCTCTCTTTCTCTCCCCAAAGCAACCCATAAGACACAACTATCAGACAGTGTCCTGCCTGTTATTGTAAAAACACAGAGATGAGAAGCCAATAATTCAAAACAGCTTTAAAGCATAATGTAAGAAAGAAATGAACATTTAAGTGTAATATAAGGTGTCTCTAGAGGTGTGGATGTCACCTCACCTGGTCAAGTAGATGACCGTTGGCTCTCCAGGAGAGGGGAATTTTTTGTTCAGCACTGAGACCTGAGGACCAGCTTTAGAGACATCTTCAGTATTGGTTGCACACAAAATTTCAATCTCCCCAATCTCAAGTTTTCTCTTGATCAAATCATTATTCTCCCCAAGTTTTCTCTTGATCAAATCAATATTCTCCTTAAGGACCTCAGTTTCTCCAAATGGTAACTTCAAATCCAAGGACTGAGCCCCCAACTTAATAGCCTTGTTCTTATTAAATTTCAAAAAAGGCACGACTGTTTGCCTATAATCTCTCTCCTGACCAACTGAACTATTCATTAATTGTTTTTCTATGTCCGCATCTGCATCTGGCTTAAAACTACAATTCTTACTGTCAAATTTGCTTTGAAGTATCCTCAAACATTCTGCTTTCCATCCATCATATTGCTCATTCACAAATATAAGAACTATTACGTTGCCTGCAGTTAATGTTGAAACTGGAGCTCCCTTATTGGGTTTTTTAGAGCCTGAGAGCTGTTCATGAAGTGTCTTCCTCATATTATCAATTAAGTCATGCAAATAATTATTTGCAGCCTTCAGAGTTAGGTCGGGATCAGCAGCAACTGGCCAACCTGCATTCACCACAAACCCGTCCTTCCTCAAAATTTCCCTCCACATATATTCTGCATAGTGTGGACATATTGGAGCAATAAGGCGAATCTGCACATCCATATAACGCCACACTAAATTGCGGTTCATACGCCCAGAGCCACATGAAGACTTGTAATCAAGCCTTGCAGCTTGCAAATATTGAAACCCAGTTAGTAGAGCTTCTCTAAACATGCATTTCTGGTAATTTTGCTCGGTCAATTTGACAGCCAAATTTATGTCGTTTTCAAACACTCGATCAGCATAAGTAGATGGGGGACCCACTCTGAGATATGAGTCAACAGCCAAGTCCTCTTCCATGAAGGAAAGTTCTCTAGTGAGACGAAAGATTGCAGAATTTGCAGTTCCAGACACAAAATTTGCATCATCAACACCATCCCCGGCATCAGCGAGAGAATACCGTGTTGCATCAGCAGAAAATTCCTCAATCGCCTGGCGCAGTGTCATGAAATTTCCAGTAGACTTGCTCATCTTTTTCGAATTAAGCAGTAGATGCCCATTGCACCTGAATCCACGAGGCCAGTGGTGCTTAGCCATGATGGCTGTATGGTTGTAAATACAGAAAGTCAAGTGATTCTGGATAAGGTCCTTACCGGAAACTCGAAGATCAAATGGGTACCAATATTCAAACTCCTGCTTCATTTTCTCAAGTAAACTTGAAGGTATATTAGATGACTTGGGGTATGGACCCTTACAGATGATAAAATCCCAGACTTCATCTGTCATTTCTGCAGGCTGAACAGAATTGGCCTTGCTTGAGCCATACATGTCGTCGTTATGAAGAAGGTGAGCAACAGTGTAATAAGCCATGTAAATGGTGGAGTCAGACAAGGATTCAACAAGAAAATCTTTATCCCAGGGAATGCGAGTACCGAGCCCAAAAGATCGTGAACAAGCCCACTGATTCAACCAGCTTAAAGTATGCTCAAAGTTATTTCGATGCTCATCAGAGTAGGGTTTCATATTGGACAGGCAGTCCTTAGCCAGTTTTCTCCATTCTTCTTCTCCATAAGTAATGTACCATTGATCAGTGAGAGCAACAACACAAACATCACCGGACCTCGACACAACTCGCTCTTCAGGCTCACTGTATATAATTGCCTCGCCTGTCGCAACGAGCTTAGCCCTAATTAATGGCTTTGCTTCCTGGACTTTTCTGCCTGTTAGTTCTCCAACCAGCATTATTCCATCTGTGAATCCTCTCAAATAGGTCAGCCTCTTGGCTTCTGCAAGTTTTTCTTTTTCATTTGGGCTCCTAATTTTGAGATCCAGACAAACTTTTTCAGCAGCCTTATCTCCAAATTCTGGAATATTGATGATTGGCACGATCTCAAATGGCAACACCCATTCATCTTTCAAATTATACTTAGCTCTCAGAGCAGGTTTTGCTTTCAAATCATGCAATGCCATATAATCATCAGGAGCATCACTAGGTACACTAGTCACAATCCCAGTTCCTTTGTCTGTCAGAATAGTTAACATGGGAAGAGCATATATGACCTCGTTGAAAGAAAGTGGAGACTTCAAGCGTAAACCAATGAGATCATAACCAGTTAGCTCAACCAAGCTGCTAGGTTTCTGAGGGTACCTTGAGAAGTTCTGATAGGCTAGGTTTAGAGCTGCTCTCTCTGTAAGAATGAACACATCTGTTTCATTAATCTCAAAAGCTCCATATTCACCATCAGGCAATACCCATACATTTGTTTGCCCGTACATTGTTTCAGGTCTCAGTGTAGCAGCAGCTAGAAACACATTTTTCCCTTCTAAAGGGCCCAATTTAGGAGGGAAAGGTGGCAGCACTTCTATTTTGATGATAGTGTATTCTTGGGGCTGCTTTCCTTCACCGCTTGCCCTGTCATGATCTGCACATGGCTGGCCATCTGAGGGAGAGAATATTGTGTAGCGCACATCTTTTACAATCTTCCCCATGGCTTTCAATTTTCTCATCTGCCACTGCACAAAAGAATCAAAGTAAGGGTTTTTAGGCGTTGTCACAAATGAACGCCTCCAGTCACAACCCAAACCAAAAGCCTTAAGATCTTCCATAGCTAGAGGCGGAAAATATGTCAACCATTCATTAGGATCCTTGAACTTTGATATGTCAATATCCGAGAGCCCAAAACTGCGCATGATTTCCCACTGGTACACTTGTCCTCCTGATTTTGATGCAGCCTTGGACTTTTTGCCCTTAAACTTATCTAATGGAAAATTTTCACGGGCATAACCCGTATCTGTTTCTAATTCCACCCGATCATCCACTTCATTGGGAAATACAGGTGGATTACCAAACAGCTCAATCTCCCTACGAAGCTTATCCGCTGAAGCCTTGATGGGCATGCCAGTGCAGTGGAAAGCAAATGGCAAGAGAACATTAGCACCTCTCAATCTATGATAGGCAGCGGCAAACTCAAGCTTGGATAACGAGAATTCATGTCCGAGATGCAAAAATCCATTCATATATGGAAAAGGAAAGTTTCCAAAAAACTTCTCATCTGGTTCAGGAGGGCTATTACCAGATTCAGACCTGAAAACATCTTTTTCCTCCCACCAGGCTCGAGCCTTTCGCTCAATCTCCAAGAGACGGTCTCTCCTGGCGAAGCTTTGTGTATCCTCCTATGTTGGCATTTCACAAAAACGATGGGAACTGCAATAAAAAAGACACTGTAAGCAAAAGATTTTATCAAGATGATAGATTAGAGCAATAATGTGTTGTTGTATTTGATTCAAGAATATACATACGACTCTAAATACACGCAGTTAGGAAGTTTTCGTAATTGGGTAAATCCCTACAATCAAGTATTCTAATTGATTGACATAAATTACTTCCTGATATATTCATATTCTAACAAAGAACATATTTGGATAACACACAAGTTTTAAACTTCCAACTATTGATTTGCAACATATTTTTGGCAACACTTTCGTTTAAATTCAAGGAAAATTTAATTATAATATGAACAAATCATTAGCATTCAAGAAATATAAGCAGAAGCAGAGAAAAACACACACTTTGAATTCAGTTTTAGGATAAAATTAAAAGCAATTCAAAAGAACCCAAATCAAAGAAACAATAAACAAAATTCAAACACGTAGTTTAAGCATATAAAGAAGAGAAAAAAGCACATACCTGTTGGCGAGGAGAGGCGGCAGCGATGGGTATTTGTTACCGAGAAGAAATCTGTGGGTATATATTTGGTGTTCAAATTTATCTTTTCCAACTTAATATTTAAACTTGGTGTCCAAGTTTTTCTTTAAACTTGGTGTCCAAGTTTATAACTCAAAAAAATCTTATATAAATTCCTTATAATAACAGGAATTACTCCGAAACTTGTTGTCCCTCTCTCTTTTAAATTACTACGAAACCCTCGCTTTGCTTTAAAAAAAATAACTAAAGTAAATGAATACATTATTTTAATTTTTATTATATTATCTAACGATTATTTCACAAGTATATAGTTAGAAATCTATTTATTTATTCACCAAAAACAATATTTTTAATTAATATTTTAATTACGGATTGATTTTGTTTATTATTTAATGGGTTGTCTTCCTGTATAAAGTGAGTTTATTTTTATTAATGAAAATTAAGAAGCGCTTCAATGTATTATGATAAACCATAAACACATAATTTAATTTTAAAATTTATTCTACGATCTGCGGAGAATGTTCAATATGTTTTTCTCTAAACATTACTATGTTTTATGTTAGGTTGGTAGAATTTGTTCAAAATTTATTTAAGTTATTTTTCTATTTTTATATATGTTTTTACATTAAAGAAATTATATTAAATTTAGTGGTAAATTCAAATATTTAAGATAGAAAAAACATGTAAACTTTTTGTACATATATAATTTCAAAAAGATACTATAATTTGACAAAATACAAAAATTTAAATGAAAAACATTCTATTGTTACATTCATTTTAATGATATTATTTAAAATGTGAAATTTATAAGGTGTAAAATTATCATCATATATTATATACTCCCTGTCCCAAATTGATAGACACTATTCTAAGTTTCTTTGTCCCAAATTATAGGCAGTCATTTATTGCTAAAATGATAAAATGTCATGAATACCCTCATTAGTTATACTATATTACATTAAAAAGATAGCAAACACCTCTAAAAGGCAAAGTCAACACCTCTAAAAATATGCAGGGAATTGGAAATCCTTGCTTCTCGATCTAGAAACTGAGTTAAATGAAGCTTCTCGATCGAGAAGGCCCTGTTCTCAGTTGTTTAAATCTTTTTGGGTTCTTGTGCTCTCTTGACCCACTTCTACTTTTGGTCAAACAACTTGTAATAGGATGTTTTTATTTTCTTTTTGGACTTAACTATATATAGCACATTATCTTTTTAGGTCATTTCATGTAGCCACTTTGGAGAGATTAATCAAGTAGTCATAACTTTAGTCTTTTACTCTCTCAACTTTTAGCATAGAATCAATATATTGTTCTTGGTGTTCATCGTTATTATTTCCAAATTTTGGATATTAAATCCCTATTAATGCAAGTTTTATTATTTGGGTCTTCATTATCTATACATGTTTGATTGTTCTTTACTTCCTTTTAAGGTAAATCTCTCAACATTAACTATGTCTATTCATTATTGCTTAATTATTATTTGGGTCTTCATTATCTATACATGTTTGTTTGTGATTGTGAAGCCTAAATGCACGAGAGTGGTGTAGGGTTTGTGCGGTTGTGTAATTTGTGAATTTAGTCCTATCGAAATCTAATTGCGCGAGAGTGAGTTAGATTTCGGTGTATTAATCAAGTAGCGATTCTTTCAACCTCCGGCTCGAGAGAGCGGATTTGATACCCTCGAATAGCTTGATCCGAACCATTATCTATAGACCCGACCTATTTGTCCTAATATTCGATTGTCATGATTAGACAACCCTTAGGCGTTTTTAATTATCGTATTTAATTCTTATTCTTGATTAGTTGTTTGTTATTGCTCATTTAAATTGTTAATTGTTAGTTGTTTGAGTTTAAATTGTAATGTTACTTAAAACCAATCACTTTTCATTGCTTTCTGAATTGAACTTCAAAATCATAATTCACTCACTTTTAACCTCTAGTCCTTGTGGGTTCGACCTCGACTTGTCGAATATTACTAGTTGGTATTTTTGCTAATAATAACCTTAATTGATTTTGCGACAACAATTGTTAAATCTGCATAGAGAAAAATATCATTTAAAGAACGCACCGAAATAATTGAAAACTAAAATAGTAAGAAACCTTACCTTACTATGTAGAAATAGAGTGGGTAATGTGAGAGTACTGCTGGTGCAATGACCTATTTATAAGCTGAACGAAGGCTAGTATACTGCGTGCGGATATGAAGTATACTTTTTTTGGGAAATTGAAAAGCAAAAAAAAAAAGGACAGCGACTTAAACAAGCACCCGGGAAAGCAAAGGTCTACTGTATTTCACGGAAGACAAAGTATATTTTAGTCCTTATAATATGAACTCAACATTTAAGTCTATATTCGTAGGCACGTAGTGGAAGGCCAAAATATTTATTATCGCTTCTAATGCCACATGCTTTTGGAAACCTGGAAGGCAGTATGATAGGACGTAAAAGTTGACAGATAAAAAACAGCCTGAAAAAAAATTATGAAAGCTAATACATTTGACCCCATATGAAAGAAACCAAAAATATTTGAAGTCCGAGGCAAATGAATCGCAATAGCTAATAAAATGGCAGAATGTGCAAAAAGACACCAATTCCAAAATGAAAAGACATCCCATATCACTTCATGTATATTTTTACACCAGCACATTAATTATTCACCCACGATGAGGACCCTACGCATTATATGGTCTGGCATGAAAACCAAGTCATGTATATCGTTTTGATATTCACGCCATTTCAATTCTATAGTGTAGAATATTGTACAATGTACATGAATAGATATTAGAATACTTATAATCAAATTATGGGGTAGTAAAAACTTTAAAATTTAATCTATTTTTAGTTTGGTTTTTATTTTTCATTTTTGTTTTGATAATTTTTAAATTTAATTTTATAATCTACATGTTTTATTAAATCGAAGCATGTGTGGAACAAATTCTAAATTTAAAGAGTTAATTTTTATTTTTATTTTTGAATCTTTTTTTATGATTTATTAATATTTTTATTTTGGAATTTTTCTTATTTGTTTAGGATAAATCATACCATTTTTAATACGATTGAGAGATCCATAAAATTTTAAATCAGATTGTTTCCTTTAAAGAAAATCATCGACAATATTCATGCCAATTTTTTATTTTCAGTATTTACTTTTGGGGAGATTCTTAGATAGATTAACTCTATCACGTCATCCGTGAACTGGCTTATCACATTATGACACGTCATTAAAATAGTGGCAGTGTCGTAATTTTGTTTATTATTTTTTTACATTTTTAAATAATAATATTACGATAATGCCATTATTTTAATGATATGTCATAATATGATAGGTTTAGTCTATGAATGACGTGGTGGACTGAGTCTACATAAGAATTTCTCTTATTTTTAATTTAATGTCATTTTTTAGTTTTTATTCATGATTTTGATTCGATTTAGCTGAATCCTACTGAAATGTTTGATTTTTTACTTATTCGGAATCTATTTATTACTAATTTTAGTTATCTGTTTTTAATACTTTTTTCGTCTTTTTTTCTTTTGTATAACAAGAGTTTAATTAATGAAGATGGATACTATAAAAATGTTGGCTTTTAACGACGGATTTTTCCGTCGCTAAAAGCATGAAATCCAATCGGAAAAACGTTTCCCGACGGATTCAATCCGTCGGCAAAATCCTCGTCGCTAATTTTTCGGCGACGGACCAAAAAATTCGGCGACGGATTTTTCAAAATATGTCGCTAATTACCGACGGATTTTAGCGACTGATTTAAATCTGTCGCTAATTGAAAAAAAAAAATTAATTCGTAAAAATAAATTATTATTATTTAATCGGTCACACACCCGTCACCCTCTGTCACCCACCCGTCGCCCGACGCTAGGGGTGTGCGTCGGTTCGGTTCGGTTTGGTTCGGTTTTGAATATATAGAAACCGACGGTGTCGAATTGCAGTAATATGAAAACCAAATTGTCTATTTTTTAAGTTAAAACCGAAATAAATTTAACCGAAATATGTCGGTCGGTTTCGATTCGGTTCGGTTCGGTATTTCGGTTTGGGCCTCTTAATGGGCCTAAGTTATCAAACAACCCAATTATAAATTTACAATAATACATAGACATAATTACAAATTACATCCCTGTTTAGTGTTCACTGTTCTGTTTATATTCAGAACTGAACTTAAATAATTACATGATTTACATCCCTTCTCAGAATATGTTAACATACAAAATTACATCCCTTCTAAAAAATGTTAAGTATATGCAAAAAATATTAACTGTTCTAAACTGATATATTACAAAAAAATGGCATCAAATTAAATAGAAGCAAAGCACATGGCTCACTGGCTCAGGCTGGCCTCAAGCAAAGCACATGGAAGCTGCAACAGGATCAAGCAGCCTCAAGCTGCTGAGAAAGTGAAGAGAACAAAACACAAAACAATCAATTTTGATAACTACACTGCAATTTACAATTAAAAAAACAGACCAGATTTTGATGTTAAGGAGTTAGGGGCTCAGAATATGAGTTTTTCTATTCATTTGTAATGTGATCGCATCATTTAAGATACAGTGGCTCAAAAATGTGCCATTACTTCATTTCATATCAACGAAGGCATTACAACATCTGAAAATATGGTGGAAGCGTCATCATCGCCCAAAAAAGTAAATTGAAAACAGTTACAAAGATTTAATATAGAAGGAGTTCAAAAGGATTAAACCAGAAAAGTAGCCAGTAGTTTAAAAGATTTAAACCAAAAAAATAGCAAGTAGTTTAAAAGATTTAAACCAAACAAATAGCAAGTAGTTTAAAAGATTTAAACCAGAAAAGTAGTAAGTAGTTTACATGATTTAAACTAAAAGAAGTTTTAAAGAAGTATAAAAGAAGTTTCAAAGAAGTATAGAAGAAGTTTAAAGAATTTAAACTAACAGAAGTTTAAAAAAAGTTTTAAAGAATTTTAAAAGAAGTTAAAGAGTTGAAATCTCTTACAATCATTTTGCTTCCACCACAGCAGATTGGTCTGTTCAAGACATCAGTTCAGATAGGGACAGGGACACTATCACCAGGATTCATATCTGAATCAGATGATATGCAAAATCAGAAGGGACAGGGACAATTCAGTTTGGCAATTGGCTTCCACCATAAGGTCCAACACCACAACTGCAACACAGTGTCACTTGTGTTTCCAAAAGCAAAAAACGCATCACTTGGATTGCAGGTTCTAAATAGGAGGACCAACATTTGGCAACCCTAATAAATCCAGGAAAGAAAGTTGAGTTCAGAACACTAAATCACAGAATGTCAAACATGTAAGTAAGATAAAAGAAAAACTGTAAACAAAGTTAAAAGATTAAAGTACGTAACCTTGCTCAAATGTTTCCAACTCCTCAATACATTCTTCAACCACCAGAGGTTCAATTGATGCTCTCAACCAATTCTGTGTACAGATAAGGGCTTCCACCAGCTTAGGAGTCAAAGAACTCCTGAAGCAATCAAGGACCCTCCCACCAGCGTTGAAGGCAGATTCAGACGCCACCGTGGAAATGGGAACTGCTAGGATATCTCGGGCCATTCTGGACAGAACTGGAAATCTAGCAGAATTGAACTTCCACCATATTAACACATCAATTTGGTCCTCATCATCCAATAAGGCCTCATCTAAATAGATTTCAAGTTTAGTTCTTCTAGAACTGGAAGTTCCCATTTCCCTCCGATGTTGCTTGAATCTTGCTTTCATCACAGATGGAGGTTTTCTTGTACCAGTAGCATAGTAAGGGACAGGGACAGGAGCCAGATTGCCTCCATCAACTTGAGTAGAACTAGGTTGAGAGCCCAATTCAGAAACATTGCTACTGCTCCCACCACCACCAAATTCATACATAAAATTGTACTCAAGGAAAAGCAAGGTTAGCTCATCAACAACAGCTTTATACAAGGCAACACCTCTAACCTTTCCAAACATGGTAGTCAAAGAATACTCCATTCCCTCCAATTTTACACTTGGATCAAACACATAAGCAAAAAAGATAAGCTTGTTCATTTTGTCAGGGTCACCCCAGTATTTATCAAACTTAACTTTCATTCTATCACCCAAATTTTTTATCTCTAAGTCATCACTTTCAATCATGTCACACAGGACAACATTAAGATCACAGATTTCTTGAAAGTGCATATCAGAGGTAACATACAATGAACCAGAAATACGCAAAGTAACTGTGTAGAAGTGAGCAAGACAATCAGAAAATTTTCTAACTACCTCCCAATCATGCGAACCAGGTATATTACCATTCAAACCTGTCTTAAATGATGACTCATCCTCATCATATTTCTCAAATACTTTTTCATACAAAGCAGCAGTGTGAAGCATCAAGTAAGTAGAATTCCAGCGTGTTGGCACATCTAAACAAAGACATTTTTTAGACTCAACACCAACAAAATCAGCAGATTCTTTAAATTATTTTAACCTAGCTGGACTGTTTCTAATGTACCTGACTGCATCCCTTACTTTTTTCACAGAGACATTAACATCTTTAAGACCATCACTGACTACCAAATTAAGAATGTGAGCAATACAACGCATGTGCAAATATTTCCCTTTTGCAACCCCAATTCCCCAAGAAATCAATTTCTTTCTAAACACACCTACAGCTACATCATTGCTACTGGCATTGTCCATGGTAATAGAAAACACATTTTTTACACCCCAATCAAGCACACAATTCTCCAAAGACTTAGCTATGTACTCACCCCCATGACCACTGACTGGAATAAAAGAAATAATAACTTTATGCAGCTTCCACAAATCATCAATCCAATGGCAAGTGACACACATATAATTAATCCTTTGAATGCTAGTCCATGTATCAGTAGTTATGCTAACTCTCTGACTATGGTATTTTAAAAAGGATTTCAATTTCAATTTTTCACTTGCAAACAGATTGAAAATATCCCTATTCATGGTCCATCTAGAGGGAATTTTGAACCTAGGATATGCAGTGTTCATCAGTTTCCTAAACCCCATACCATCTACAAATCTCAATGGCAACTCATCAACAACAATCATGAAAGCTAAAGACTCTCTAACAGCTTCTTGACTAAACTTCCAGATCCCAACATTAACCAAGTTCCCATCATTAACATGTTGAACATTAGGCATAGTTAATAAGGCTTGTCTAGTGTGTTTACTATTGGGATTTTTCAAACAAGCCAACATATGTGCTCTAAGAGTTGATGTGCCATTATGTTTACTGTGACATTCACTCTAGCACAGTATAAACATTTAGCACTTACCACTCTGCCCATGTCATCATTCACACTTTCATAATGCTCCCAGACCACAAACCTTTTATGCATCGGCTTCCTCTTTCTGGCATTAGCTGCCTCAGGTTGAGGTTGAGGACCTTGCACTTGCTGCTGTGTTGGCCCATCAACAACCACTTCTGGGTTAACAGGAGCATCAGGACAGGGAGCAATATTGCCCCCAGTCCCAACTGCATCATCTGTTGGCAGCTGCAAATTGAACCAAGAAAAATATCAGTTTACAGTTGCAAAGGAAAAACATAAAGCATAAAAGAAATAAACACAAACAATGAAAAAAATAAT
The DNA here is from genome assembly GCF_937616625.2 of Mercurialis annua. NCBI lineage: Eukaryota > Viridiplantae > Streptophyta > Magnoliopsida > Malpighiales > Euphorbiaceae > Mercurialis > Mercurialis annua. The sequence continues at coordinate 45,039,843 of NC_065570.1, read as the reverse complement.
TGAATGAAAAGCATTAACGAACACTTACCCTTGTATCTGGTTCCATCTAATCTGATAATGAATGAATAGGGACTTTTAAGCTTCCAGCGAATCACAGAATCACACCACACACAGAGAAGTGAAGAGAGTCACAAACTCAGAGAGAGACCGATTAGCTTCCACCACTTCAAGTTCCTCAAAAAACAAGCAAAGGATTAGTAAAACTCAGTACTAAATCACAAAATATAATTTTAACACTAAATCATAAAAAAATGAAAAAGACTACAAATTTACCTTTTTTTATTGTGATTCAGAGTGAAGTCTTTGTCCAATGAACAGATCCATTCATTTTGAAGGACATACACAAGTGAAAAGAATAAAAATCAGTCAAAAGAATCAAGATTAAAAGACCACCGAAGAATCAGAAAGGCAAAGTGTTCCAAATAAACAAAATCAAAGTAAAAAAACACATTTTAAGAACTCACCAATCACCGATTCACCATCATCAGTTCTCTGTGCTTGCCTCTAATCATTATTAACGAGTGGTTAACAAGATTTGCGTGTATTAGAGACAGAGAGACTGAAAGGAAGAAAGAACAAAACCGGAACAAAACCAAACAGCAACCGTGTAGCTTAAAGGAAGCACAAAATCAGAGGAACCATTGCATCAGAGAAGAGGAACAACCATTAATTTAGGATTTATGCGAAGAAGAATGGTGATCTGAGAGTATAAGATGAGAGACTGAGAGAGGCAAGAGAGTAGAGAGTTGAGAGAATTTTAGGGTTTTAGTTTTAGAGAGAGACGAGAGTTTGAGAGAATGAATTAGGGTTTCTGAAAATTGGTTTATAAACCAACACAAAACGCTGCGTTTTGTGTATCTGAACTCACACATGCCACAGCCTAAGCTTCCCACGTGTGCGAATCCTGAGTAAAACGACGTCGTTTTACTTCTTCGGTTATTTCGGTTAAATCGGTCAACCGAACCCAGAAACCAAACCATTTATCAAATATCAAATAATCCCATAACCTACACCCAAACTACACCGTTTTGCCGAATTGACCAAATCAAACCTTCAATTTTGGTTCGGTTTGGTTCGGTCAATTCGGACAATTCAGTTTCTGCTCTCCCCTACCCGACGCCCTCCGTTACCCATCTGTTGTCTCCATCACCCACTCGCAATTTTTACAAACTTCCTAGTAGGTCACCCATCCTTCCCATTGCTCCCACTCATTGCTCTTTAACTTTGAAGTTCTCCCGTGCGTAGCTCCACCTGAACCAGCTTATCTTCTTGTTATATATATATATATATATATATGTATATTTATATTTATATTTAAATGTAACTAAAAAATAACAAATACTTCCTCCCACATTTTAAGATAATTAGTTTTTATAATTAATAGTTATTTTAAATAATTATCAATGAATAAATAAATAACAAGGTTTTTAATATATTTTATTAATAATTATGTTATATTTAAATAATATTATATTTAATTAAAAAAATAATATTTATTTTTTCTTTAATAATTATTTTCCTAAATAATTTTTTGATAAATTTTTTTTTTACGATTTAATTATTTTTTTTATTTTTTTAAATTAGCGACGGATTTAAATCCGTCGCTAAAATGGATTTAGCGACGGATTTCGGATATGAAATCCGTCGCTAAATCCATAAAAAATAATTGGCGGGAGTGTTCCCGCCAATTTAAATGACAATTTAGCGACGGATTTCATATCCGTCGCTAAATCCGTCGGTAAAAAAATTTAGCGACGGATTTTGAATCTGTCGCTAAAATCCGTCGGTAAAAAACAGTTTTTTAGTAGTGGGACCCACGAAACGAAATTTTAAATAGGAAAGAATGTTCTTTTGAATTTTATTAAAAAATTAATTTTTTTTGAGTTTAGAGATATTTTAGTTGCTATTGATTATACAGTTGTAATTTTATTGATTTTCTGATTGAGTTGGAAATTTTAATTTTATTATAAAAAAATAATATTCTGATCTTATTTAAATTGGTATTACAATGATTGAAATGTGAAATTTTATATTGAATAATTTGTTGTATTCATGAGAGTGGAAAGATATTTTTGACTAAATATATCAATTATAAAAAAATTAATTTTTTGAGTTTAATCTATACTTCCTCCGTCCTATTTTATAAGTCTCATTTAGTTTTATACACATATTAAGAAAGCACTAAAACTTATTAATTGTTATACTTTTCCTTGTTTAATTTACCCTTATTAATAAGAGTAGAATTTTTCTTATAATTTCTTGTAAGGTGATTTTAAAAAGGATAAAAAGAGAAGTTTAATATTAAAATCTTTTAAAAATAAAAATGAGACTTTAAAAATGGGACATCCCAAAATAGTTAATGGGACTTCTAAAACAGAAAAGATGAACTATATTTATCTAATTTAACACTTAGTTATTAATTTTAATCAAATGCTTATCTTTTAATTTTTTTTAAAAAAATAAATCCGACATGAAGCGAGAGTATCGTACGAGTATATTGATAATGTTGATCCATATTAAAAAAATTATAATTTAATTATCATACATTAAACTCATATGCATTGAAACCTTCAAAATTGAACTTTTAATAAATTGGATAAGGATCTCAAAATTTCTATATTACTCCAACTAAATTGTTACTTTTTTTATAAATTTAATAAATTAACTGCATGTATTTTTATAAATTATGGATTGAAATTATTAAATTTATAATAGTTTTATGTACATTTTTATTATACTTATATTACATTAAATAGCTTGAATTTATTTTTATAATTATTTTTTAATTAAAATGAATATCCAATGAAAATTATAAAAACTTTTTAAAAATCTACATTTCGTAATTTTATTATGTACCTATTATTTCTTATTAAAAAAATATATTATAGTGAACACTAAAAATGTTATACTTTTCCTATTTTAGTGAACACTAAACGTTTTAATATTTTTAAATATGATTTTTTTATTCAGTAAACTAGTAATTATTTATTACTAGTTAATATTATAAATGTATATTCGTAAATTATTTATTTTCTTAACTTTTAACAAATTGAATTTTTCACGATAACTACAAATATATTCTATTATTATTTATATATTATCTTTATTATATATTATTGTTCGCAAGGAAATATTCTACAAAGAATCTTGGAACAAGTTGGATATATACAACCTCATATATTTCTGCCAAGTGAATCGTCACATTAACAAGCCTTATATAATGGGATCCTCATTGTTCTAAAGCTCAACGATCACCAAGCTCTGTTTCAAATTTGGCCTCATGACCATAATCATAATGGATTTAGCCGCCATGTTCAACATTCCCATCACTGGACCATTCTTATCGGCCTTTCTATATCCAAATCTTGGTATAACCACAAACCGAGCTGAAAGGAGCTACGGTAGCTTCGCCAAACGCTTCACAAGAAAGGGCGACAATCGACCAGACTTCTAAGAACACGTAGCTTTCCTCGACTTCTTCTTTTCCAAATACATCATATGTCTCGCCTCATTCAAATTACCATGGATTACTTCGCTATCGTCACTGTCTTTGTAGAAGGCCAAGCTGTAAATTTTAGACGAATTTATCTTAGGTTATTTGTATTTAGGGACGAAGGTAAGGTAGGGCCAGGCAGGGCCTGGGCTCTACCTCACTTAAAAAGATTTATTACCTAGACTAATGGATTAATTCATGAGAAAATTACATGAAATCCCTCAAAAATTGAAAAGTTTATGTTAGTGACTCAGAAAATATTTTTATGCAAAAATCTCTCTTTTTAAAAAATCAGTTTGCATCTATACCTCATTTTAATTTTGTTCCTATTTTACCCTTTCTTTATCTTCTCCATTACCCAAACTCCTGGTTGCTACCATTAAATTTAGAGTAAATGATTGGGTCAGCTTATTCATGACCTGTTTATTATCGTCGGACAGCCGGTGGCCGGACTTTTGATGTCATAGCCGAACCGCCTGTTCTGCTCCCTCCCTCGCTACTTTCTACAGTTACTATCAATTGTCAAATCTCCGATGCTTCTCGCTGCCTCCTATCGTTGCTTCCGACCGCCGGATCTCCGGTGTTGCTATCTCTCTCGCTGGATCCGGATTGCTGGATCAATAGCTTTTTAATCTTTTCTGTTTTTTTATTGAAACAATTTATGAAAATGATGAGATGGGTATTGTGTGTTTTATCTTATTGTTATTGGCGGTGCTGGTTCTTTTGGTGGGTGGAGGTTAAAATGAAATCAATGAGAAAAGGGAGAAGAAGATTACAAGAGTGTGCACAAGAATTCACTACCTGCATAAAGAGCTTATTTTCTTGGACCTTTGATTATTTATAGTATAAATTATGTTTCTGATCTCCAATCAAATCCATGGAAATATGACAGTGAGTTTGCATTCTTTAAGGAATTTGTTTTGCTACTCATAATTTTTGTGTAACAAATGCAGAGAGTGAAAAATGAAAACTTGACTTATAATTTATCTCTTAAGATTTATAATTATCATTCTTGATTAATTTCTCCTATAAGATTCGTAATTAGCATTCTTGATTCTTATTTGTCTTTTTAGTGTTTTTAAAATGTTTGAGTCGGTTCGTGTTTTTGTTATTTCATTATCGACATATATGAAATTTCTACTAAAGTAATGGTGTTGTTGATTGATAATAGCTTTGAATTACATCTTACATTCAACATTTGCTATTGTAAAATTATATGCTAATTATGAGGATGGAATGTTTAGAGTAACAGAATAAGACTCCAGTATCTTACTACGCACATCATAAGTGACAATTTTGATGAAGAGAGTGTTATGGCTAAAACTCTTGTAGAATTAAAAAAGTCCTCAGCAGTTCAATGTTGATCTATGAAAAATCATTGTATTCTGTTGTAACTATAACAAATTTGAAACTGTATACTTGATAGTATTTTCATGTTGTTATCTATGAATCTATGATACCGTTTTTAACTTTATTTATAGTTTGTATATACTGTAAATAATCAGTTTTAAATTTTATTAAAATTTGAATTAGGGTAGTTCAGTTGACAAGGTTCCTATCCGGTTCACATTAGGTTAATTTTTGGTTTTGTAAACTATCAAATACATTTCACTTAAAATAGATATTCAATCTGTATATTACATTAGATTTCAAAATTCTCTCCATATAAAATGTCATTTAAGATTGTAAAGAGCAGCAGGACAAATTTTATTTAAAATTGAATTAAACTAATTCAGTTTATATAGGTTCACATCCGGTTTACATCAGGTTGATTTTCGATTTTATAGAATGCCATATATTCAATTTATGATTACACCAAATCTCAAAATTCTCTCTATATAAAACATCGTTTAAGATTGTAAAGAGGAGTAAGATAATTTTTATTAAAAATTGAATTAAGATAGTTCATGTGATATAGGTTCACATCTGGTTTATATCAGGTTGATTTTTGGTTTATATACTATTAAATATATTTTACTTAAAAAGTGATATTCAATTTGTGAATTAAGATAGTTCAGGGATATTCAATTTTTGGTTTATATACTGTTAAATATAAAAGATCGTTTAAGATTGTAATGAGCAGTAAGACTAATTTTATTAACAATTGAATTAAGGTAGTTCAGTTAATATAGGTTCACATCCGGTTCACATCAAGTTGATTTTCGGTTTTATAGACTTTCAAATATACTTCACTTGATGTGAACCTATATTAATCGAACTACTTTAATTCATTTTTTTTATATAAAATTTGTCTTACTGCTATTCACAATCTTAACTGACATTTTATATAGATAAAAATTTGAGATGTAGTGTAATATACGAATTGAATCTCTTTTAAGTGAAATGTATTTGATAGTATATAAAATCAAAAATAAACCTGATGTGAACCTGATATGAACCTATATCAACTGAACTACCTTAATTTATTTTTTTATATCATTTGTCTTGCTGCTCTTTACAACCTTATCTGATATTTTATATAGAGAGAATTGAATTAAATAATTATTTTTAAGTGAAATGTAATTGACATTCTATAAAACTTAAAAGTAACCTGATATGAACAGGATGTGAACTTATATCAACTGAAGTAGTTTAATTTAATTTTTAATAAATTTTATCATAACCAAATGATAGAACATAAATTCATTTAGTAGATTCTGAGTGTTGATTGTGATCCATTTATCATACCCAGATGATAAAACAAAAAGATTTTGGATTTTAGAAATTCATTTAGTCATGCAAGTAAACGTATTGAATCTCTTTTAAATAAAATGTGTTTGATATAAAATCAAAAATTAACCTGATGTGAACCTGATATCAACTAAACTACCTTATTTCATTTTTTTATAAAATTTATCTTACTGCTCGTTACAATATTAGCTGATATTTTAAATAGAGAGAATTTTAATTTATTTTAAATTTACATTATCTTTCCTTTCAGTAAAATTTTAAATAGCTTATGCTTAATTTACTTTCAATAGCCATAAATATTAAATAAATTAAGGTTTACATGAGGTTGATAACAAGTTATAACAACTAATAATTTTAAAAATAAATTGCATTAATCATAATGTTTATGTAAAAATTTAAGGCAATTATACTAGTTAAGGCAATACTTTATAGAAATATACCAACAAACTAATAAGCATTTAAAAAAAATCACAAATTCTTTAACTGAATTACAACATTTGAATCATAATATTGTTAGCTTTTGTGTCTTTTTTTTGTCCTTTCTTCATTAACAGTGACATGAAACCATGATGATTTAGAATTAAAGACTAATTTGGCTCTAAATGGCAGACTCTAACTTTAACTAAATTTGCAACTATTACTCAAACTCTAAGTACGAACATTCTAAAATAATTAGTATAATTAAAATTGTACAGACATCAACTATTGCAATTAGATTAAGTATAAACAATTTCATTGAAAGCAAATCAACAACACCACTAGTGCTTAACAACCACCGCAACTATATTTAGTTTAATTCATTCTTTCCCGTGGGAGTATTAGAATGGATTTTTTGGCGAAATGAAAAAACTAGAATAAGTTTGTTGAAAAAGAAAGCGATTAATGCTTTAAGTAAATTTGAGCATTTCTTGAGAAATAGGAGCAGTAGAAGAAAAAGTGACAGTAGAGTTAACAACTAAACCACCACTACCAAAAATAGCTTATTCCCACTGATGAATCGTCACCACAACCGCCAATCTATACCTACTACTCAATTTCCCTTCAATTCACCGTCCACCATACAATTTTCAATGAGAATGCTGGTTTCCGTTACCAAACCTACTCCCCTCCATCCTCCCATCACCACCACAACCATCGCCTCGTTGGCATCCTCCCCAAAACGCCAAATTTTGAAGTCAATCCAACAAAAAGCCTTACTTCAAATAACACCGACCGGCGACCGCTTTTAAAATCTCGCCATTATAAAATACCTTAAATTGCTACTTTTCACGCGCCCATAATATCTTCTGGATTAGCTCACCGGTTACTGCAGCAAGAAAAATTGAAACTTTTAAATTTTTCTTAATTCTGCAGGTTTTCAAATCCTCCAAAATATTTACTGTTAAATCTTTGTTGTTGCTATAAGAACTCTTCCGACTGCCGCTGAACCTCCGTTGAACCACCGGATCTTCGTTTGACCGTCGCCGAATTGATCGAACCAAACCATCCGGTGGTGGGTTGGTAGGTGGAGAGGTTTAGGTTGTATATAATAAGACTAATAAGTTAACAGGTTGAAGGTTAAAATTGTCCTAATTTTTCTTATTTTTAGTATTTTTGGGTTATGAGGGAATTGTAAAAACTTTTCTTCTTTTTTGAGAGATTTCTGCCAAAATCAATATTGTGAGGTAAAAATATAAGACAATAGCATTTTTAGGGGATTTGTGAAAAAAACTCTTAATTCATTAAACTTAATCAAATTTGCAAAAGAGGAATTTGCACAAAATACTCTGTTTTTAGATTTATTTGTTTTAAATACCTCAATTTTTACAATTTATATTTTTATACTCTTTTTGTAATGTTTCTATCTCTACTCCAAATAGGATTTTAACTTATTAGCATTTTTACTCCACTCATGTAAGACACATGTGTATTCTTATTTTTTTTTATCTTTTTCTCTTTCTTCCTTTTCTCTTTCCTATTTCTCTCTCTTTTTTTTTTCTTCTCTTCTCTCCTCTCTCTTTCTTTTTTTTCTTCTTTCCTTTCTCTCGAACTTTTTCTTTTACGTTTTTTTGCATTTTAATGAAATTTCTTAACAAATTTTATCTAAAAATTCAAGATAAAGAAGAATTCATTATGAAAAATTCGACTTAATTCCTCTCAAGAAATAGCGAAATTTTTCGCCATCCCCATCGCCATCATTGATCTTCTTCTTTTTTAAAAATTTTCTTCTTCTTCTTCTTCTTCTTCTTCTTCTTCTTCTTCTATGTTGTTTTAATTGTAGTATCGTTTTTTGGTTATTTTTTCAATTTTTTTTGAAGAAATCGTTTTTTTCTTCATTAATGACGTTTTAACATGGTTTTCAAACGTTTTTAAATTAATTTTAGAAATTGTTGGAAACTGTTTTTTCGAAACTGTTTGATACTGTTTGAAACCTTTGTAAACGGTTTGAAACTGTTTGAATTTTTTTTAGAAACTGTTTTAGACTGTTTGAAATTTTTGTAAACGGTTTGAAACTATTATTTTTAAGACTATTTTAAAGTATTTTTAGAAACCGTTTTGAAACTTTTGTAAACTGTTTGAAACATTTTTAAATTGTTTGAAACTGTTTTTAAATAAAGTTTGCAAATTGTGTTTTATGAAACTGTTTGACACCTTTATAAATTGTTTGAAACTTTTGTAAACTGTTTAAAGCTGTTTTTTAGAAATTGTTTGATACACTTGTAAACTGTTTAAAACCATTGTATAATTTTTTTAAACGATAATAAATTCGTCTTTTAAAAATTGTATGAAACCGTTTGAAATTGCATTTGAAACTGCATTTGAAACTGTGATTGAAACTGTTAGAAACCGTTTTTAATAGAACAAATAAATAAAAAAAATTATATTTTTCTTTGTTTTTGGAGAAAGTTATGATCGTTGGATTTGAATTCCAAGTGAAATTTGAAGAGATTTGATTACGAATTAAAAATTCGAGCGGATCGGAAAATAGATTTGAAACTAGCAATAAAACTTTAAAAAATAGTAATAAAATCACAGAAATTAATTCCCTAAATTGTTATGAGTTGAAGATTAGACTTGATTTGTTGATTTGTTATTTAAAAAAAATAAAGTGAAAAAGTAGAAGAAGAAGAAGAAAAAGAAGAAGAAGAAGAAGAAGAAGACACTGAAAACAAGTGGAGTAATTTTTAGATATAAAATAAATAGGACGAGTATAAAAATAATTGGCTGACACGGGTAGGTAGGTAAATCAAGTCCAAAAATTGTGGTAGGTAATTGCTAATATTTTTCTTATTTAGGTATTTCTCTAATTTTCTCTTTGCAAAATATAACTAACAAGCAGTCTGCAATTTAAGACGTTTTAGGTTAATCCAATAAAAAAATTATGGAATTGACTCCACTATCTTATAACAAAGTCTAATATTGAATTTGAATTAGTCTAAAATACCAGTAAAGTTAGAAATGTGTGCATGAGTAACTCAATAATTTATAATTTTCTCATTAGTTATTATGGTAAATTTAATATTTATAAATACACATGATGTGCAACTCAACAATATAATTATTTTCTCATTAATTTTTTTAATTCTCATCTACTCATCTAAAAATTTAGCACCGATCATCGGATTTCAACTTAAAGTAAGCTTTTAAATATAAATTTGTACATTTTGTAATGCGTTTCTTTAGTTTCTATTTTATCTTACATTAAAAAAATTATATATTTTAGTTATAATTTTCGTGGTAAAATCTAAATTTTTTAAAATTTAATTTATGCCCTACCTTAATTTTAAGGCTAGTTTCGTCACTGTCTGTATTAGTCCTTAAATGGCATTGTTGCACTGGGAGATTCATAAGTTTTCAAATGTCCTAGCAGTCCCCTCTGGATTCTTCCATTGTGGATCGCCCTATACTTCTCTTAGTTAATGCAATTTAGGCACTCTTGTGAAGATGAAATGTCATGGGTACACTCTTTCCAGCAGTGTACTCAAAAAAAATATTTTAGAAGTTATCTCTTTTTTTAATGACAACCCATCCAGATCGCCAGAACTTTTCTCCCCCTTGTTCAATTGGCCTCACTCATCCAAATAGCTATATATGGTTGGAATGTTAATAGAGAAGCCACCGTTGATAGAGAAACTTATGATCTTTGGTGGGATTGGACGAGCTCTCTTCAATCTAGGAACTTATTCTTCAGTCTAACATATACTTCAAGTGGACTCGAAGAATATGGTTCTAACTAGTTTGCTCACTAGTTCGGCCTATGTCAGGCGCTATTTTGTTCGTTATTAATCGACTTCAACAAAAACAAGTTGATTCAGCCTTATCTCAATACTGCAAAAGAGATAAGATTATTAATCATTTTAAATGAGGAATATATGTCTTTGATTGAATATCTGCCTACCCTTGAGACCCATCTGAAATGTGCCCTAAAGTTCCTCAGTTGGTAGGATGAGATCGTCTGCATATATTTTGTCTTATCGTCATTTGAAATACTCGCCCTAAATGATTTTATACTTCCTGAATTAAAAAGAAACCCTACTAATGCAGACATTTATCTTTTGCGAGCCCTAAAAACTTCCAAATTCAAAGGTAATGCTCCCTTTTCGCCTTGAGGTTAAACGTTTTAAGGAAAAAATACGCCTTAAGATTTACCAAACCGAAAAAAAATTGTAGACCGAATTATAGAGTTTGGTTTTGATTTTTATATGGGTGGTTTGGCGCGGTTCTGAAAATTTATACACCAAACCGAACTAAACTGGACTATAATACCCAAATTAATTATTTAGCTAATTGGACCACGTGTCCAGTTTTGAGTCGCAGCAGTGACGATATCAGAAAATTTTCCGATAAATAAGTTTTAGCAAGTCGGTTTTAGAAAAGATTATTGCGGAGAAAAATAATATTATATTTCAATTCTAAAGTTAGAATTGGAATTAAAAGGAAAAATGACAAGAAAAGCCTAAAATAAGGTACAGGGACCGAAGTGGTAATCTAGCCACTTTATGTCGAAAGCAGAAATTTTAGATTTTGACGGGAAAGTATTAATATCGAGTCTCGTATTATTTATCGCAGATAAATAATACGTATAAGTCATAATAAAAGAACTTAACAATTTAGCTATGGACTAAATCGTACGATTGAAAAGTTTAAAGGATAAATGATAATAAGTAAAAAGAACAAGGACCAAAGTGAGCTTTTAACCTTATTATATAAGGTTTTGAATATGAAACAAAAGATGAAGAAGAAGAATCGAGAGAAAGCGAGAATTATCGAACGATATTGTCGTTTCGCCGCCTTTTCTCCGTTCGACGTCCGATTCGAGCGATTCAAGCGGCAATCTCTTCAGAATTGAAAGCTCTATCGTATCCGAGTATCAAAACAAGGTAAGAGGTTGGGTTTGGCATGAAAAATGATGGATTTATGGCTGTTTTTAGGGAGATTGGGTATTAAGCCTGAATTTGATGTTTTTGAGGTTATTATGGCGTTTTTGAAGAAACCGAGATATGGATATTGACTAGGGAAGTGTTTAGCATGTCGGGATTGTGGCGAAATCCCGAAAAAATTGATTTCCGGGGCTGTGCACGTGGTGCACGACCGTGCACTAAAAGTGCACGAACGTGCACCTAGCAAGGTGCACAAACGTGGACCTGAAGTGCACGGACGTGCAATCTTCATGGCGCACGAACATGCACTAGAGGTGCACGAACGTGCACTTGGTTGCACGATCGTGCACCTAGCGAAGGGCACGCCCGTGCACCCCGACTCGCCTCCACGCGTATACAAACTGTAATTGATCTAGGTGTTTGACGTTTAGAGTAATTTGATCCTAAAGGACGGATTTCGGACTTTGAGAGTCATTAATCTTGAGATTAGCTCGACGTTTTAGATAATTAATAATAATGGAAAACGTCAAGGACGTTAAGCGATTCTCAAATTATAAGAAATGGTATTCGCTAAGTCGTCTATACGACTAAAGTTATCGAATACGTAAATAAGTATAAGAATAAAACTAAACCCTAAAACTTAGAAGTATTATATGTATAAAAGTACAAGTTTCACGTCTAACTATTAAATAATTTATCAGACGTGTCAGCGAATAGTGGAGTCAGTAGAAGCGGACTAGCGAGAGCGTACTATCAGAACGATCATATCATTACTTAGATTGTGGTCATTGTGAGTTGCACTTTACTTTCGTGTATTATATATTAAAGTTATTTTATATAGATATATATACTGTTTACACGCATCGCATTATATATAATTGATTGAAATGTTATATGTTTTATTAATTTTTATATACGAGAACTAGTATGCGATCTGAAGAAACTAGCTACCTATTGGGTGTCAATAGGCTGTGTATTTGCATTTGAGGAATGATTGGATATGTATGATATGATATGAATTCGATACGAGAGTGAACTCGGTTACGGTGTAGTCTGGAAGTTCCCGTATCTAGTGGGCTGGGCCCACCAGTGAGTTGGACTCACAACTTGAAATTTACGATTGGGTTGAATGATATATGATTATTCGAGAGATGTTTCGCATGTTAGGATATTAGTTTCGTACGGATCAAATACCCGTTAATATGTTTATATTATCGTTTTCTTGATATGCGATGCTATGTTTTTATATTAATACCGTTAGTAAATGCCAACTCACTCAGTATATTTCCAAATACTGACCCCTCACCTTTGATATCTTTCAGGTGCTTAGTTTGTGGACTTAGCTAGAAACCAGTTTTGAAGTCCAGAAGTCAGCTGTGTATGTATAGCTTTCTGACTTCTGTGAATGCTGCAGTAGTAGTCCCGTGTTGACAGGGTCATAGCCTAGACATCAGTACATTTTGAGTGTACATATTACGTGTTGTCTTGTTTATATGTTTTGTAGGCTACATGTTTTATATGTGATCCACGGCCTTAGATGCCGGTGAGATGTTTTGAGACATTAACTGATATATAGAGTACCGCGAGGCCAGTTCGTACAGGGTACGGTAACTAGAGCCCGCGATGTTTAAACAGTTAATGTAAATATTTGGTTATATGTTATGTATGTATATTTGCTTCCGTTGTTTACTGTTATTTGTTTATTAATTGCGAAAAATTATTTGTGATTTAAGGCTTGCTACGGGTTCCGGAGCTACCACTCCCGTTCCCTAGCGCCGGTTACGGCTCAATATTTTGGGTCGTGACAATGTTGGTATCAGAGCAGTTGGTCCAGTTACCACTGCAAACTTGTTTCAGTGTTTGTTTGAGAGCAGTTGGTCTAGTTACCACTGCCAGTTTTGTCTGAATACTCTGTCAGTAAGTAAACCTAGGAACTACTGCAGCAAGAGTCGGACCTTAGTTGTCTGTAATTGTTTGATATGTGTATTAGTGATATGTGGTATAGCGCGCGCAAATAAGGGCTACTAAGCTAATAAGTGATTAGTATCAGTGTATACGAACGACTAAGATAACTAAGTGATTATTACTTGCGCTGGAATTGTTAAGTGGTTATCTGCTTGCGAACTACGTGCGGCTGAATTAAGTGCTAAATGTTTACAGCATTTTGTAAATTGATATCGGAATTGCGTGTGAAAATGGGCTCAGATGGTCGCTTATGTTTGAAATTGTTTCTTTTCAGCATGTCTGGGCAGAATGGAGCTCAGTCACATGCTGAGGAAGAACGGGAGGAAGCGCCTCCTATATTTCAAAATGGATTTCACAACAAAATAGGTGAACCATCTAGGGTCCATCAGAACGAATTCCACGTAGAAAATAGAACATCGCGAGAAGTATATCAGAATGGCTATACGTCTGTGTCGGAAATAGGTAGTTCTTCTGAAAACAGAGCTAGAGTAAATTCACCGGAGATAGAATATAGCGAAGAAGATAAAGAGGAACCGGAGGAAGATCCGGAAGAGGATCCTGAAGAAGATCCGGAGGAGGATCCTGAGGAGGATCCAGACGAGGAATTAGAAGAAGAGGCAGAAGAAGAAGATCTTCAGGAGGAAGAGTTTGAAGAAGAGGAACTGTTAGACGAATCAGATATTGAACAGTACAGAAGTGAGCACTTCTGGTCTAGAGTGTAGAGGTATCGTGATTTAAGAGAAGACGCAGATATAGCAAATGGTCAGGCACAGATAGCTCTAGACCAAGTCAGGAGACAGATGCGCTCCTTTTTTCGAGGAATGTTAACAGTAGGAATGTATTCTACTGATTTTCTGCGAATGATTGAGGGAGTTCCTGATCTGGATGAAGGTAATAGAACCATCAGCCGTAGGTACGTCAGAGGATTAGGACCTGAGTTTAGTGAGTTATATGAACACGTAGGTGAACATTTCGGCACGCTCACTACGATGCCCCGTAGGATCGAGACTGAGCATGAATGGACGGGCGATCCAGTACGACCCTTTTATTTTAGACGTGAGTACCATCCAGACTACGTCAGCACGTCCTCCAGAGTTAGGACTAACCCCTATTTTGTGCAAAGAGGTGGAAGCAACTCAGGTAGAACAGTTAGGGGTCGACGCACAGGCGTAGTCATTAGGGAACCTAGCGTTCCGCATCAGGCAGCCCCAGGTATTAGTGATTTATATGCTTTGAGTATTGTGTTTATATAATTTCATTATTGTGTATATATGTTTGCTGCATTGCATAATAGAATATCAGTAATAGGATGCGCCTATAGGACAATACCTCGAAAGTGAGAACCTATGGGAAGCGATGTTAATAAACACTCGACCAATAAAAGAATATATAAACATAATTTATAAAAGCAATAATATAATAAACATCACATAATATATTTGTCGTGAACGTAATTCCTGTATTACGTTTTAGAAGTTGTGAAGGAAGAGATGGGTTACCAACAGGGAATCGATGTGAAACATCGGTACCTACGTTTGTATATGACATGATACAGAGTGTTGAAGAAGTGGATATGGTGATTACAGCAGTAGAAAATTTTAAATTGAATTGAGCTATCGGAGATATGGAGAAAGAAGTGATGTGACAGAAGAATGGTCAGTAAAATGACAGAAAGTGACAGCAATATAAAAATTTATAATGTACCCAATAACAATAAAGAAAGCCGTTAATAGTCGCATAATGTACAATCTAGAGTAAACTTACAATTTTATGAAAATTTTGAAAGTTTTTATGATTTTTCAAGGTACAATTATGCTCAGTCATCGTATATGACATCGCATAACCATGATAGGAATGCATAAAAGAATGATTTTCAAAATATAGATCATGCATCATATCTTTATAATAATGCAGAAAAATGTGATTTTGAGCAACTCTTTGGTGATGAGAGGTGTCATCACTCTGAGCTACAATTGTATTGACGATTTCAAACGATTTATGAAAAGTAGTTTAAAGAGCTGGCCAGCCAAAGAATGTTTTGAAATCTCTTGTTTGGTAAGTGAACTCAGATGTGAAACTCTGCGACGAATAATAAAAGATTCTAAATAAAAATAAGATTTGTAAAATAAACCCCAATAATAGAATAAAGCATGTTAACGATTAATTACAACAAAACTAGTGAAGCTAAAGAAGAATACGAGTAAGGAGTTATCGCCGGAGAGCATACGCAGTCAGGATGCGATGCGCTGGCAATGTCTGAGGATACAATATCTATCCTCATGTTAGAACAAATGATGAAATGACAGAGAGTCATATTAGACGAAAGAAAAGTAAAGGATACGAAAGGACGAAGAATACAATGATTATCTTTATGTCGAGATAAGTAATATAGCGATCAAGAGTCATATCGGAGAAGAGAAATAAAAAGTGTAAGAATGAGAAGACAATAATATGAGTGAGGAACATTGAATGGTATTATAAGGATATGCAACCTTATTAATATCAGCATTAGAAAATATAGAGAATCACATTAAAAAGGAAGTAAAGGATACAAACAACAAAGAAGATGATCTTGTAAGATATGAAAGTTCGAAATTTGATAAATCAAGAAACGAATGATGTTAATTGACTGGTATTGAGTGAAGTCACTAATATCAACATTAAGAGCTATAAGTTGCTTTAACAGAAAGGAGGAAAGTTAAGTTATAAGAACGATGGATAATATGAAAGAATGTATTGTAGGAAAACTTATACACCCTCAAGATTTAGTAAGGAGAATAGAGAAGTGCAAAGTTCTAGAAATACGTCAGAAGAATTACCAGAATAGAACAGCAATAATGGAGCTATTATAAATAAAGGAAGGACGTAATGAATACAGTAAGTAAAGGACAAGATGATACTTCATTATTATTGGACAGATAGGAGTGAACTGTATTTAAGAAGCCATGATGTCATAAGAACGAGAAGTGGTGTTAGTATAAAGAGATCAAGTTATTTAAAGACAATTAGAATCATGTTATAAGTGCCAAAGAAGCATAAGGTGTATAGGACAACAAAACTGAACTATTCCTTAATTTTGGGAGTTACAAAGAAAATAATACCGGAAAGAGTGAAAATAAGGTCGTGAAATTACGTGAAAGTAAGAAGAAGAAATGTAAGATGAAAAACAAAGTTGTTTATACAATAAGAGGGAATAATGGTAAAGAAAGTAAATAAGTTATTAAGGATCTACTGAATCAGTTAAAGATTAAAGATAAAGATGAAGTTAAGCGAAGGCCAATTCGCGATAAGGAGTCTGAAAGTAATCAAATAGTAAAGAAACATATGAAATTCGTATGAGGTCATCATAAATAGGGAATTGTGACATAAAGGAAGAACATCGTTGACTAAAAAGTCAATAAAAGACTCGAGACGAACCTCAAAGAAGTAACTAGAAGGAAGTGAAAAGGATAAGAATACGAATATTATTAGTAAATAAGGGCAACTGTACAAGCTGTACGATTAAAAGCAACGTGAAATGAAACGTTCAAGACTATGATAAAGGATGAAGGATCACGACCAACGGAACGACGTGAAAATCACAATAGTTTAAAGAAGCAAAGGAAAGAGAAATGGAAGATAGTGAAAAATGTATCAGGTTTAGCTACATTAAGAGAAAGTGAATATATTAGACATTGTGCAAGTTGAGAAGGATTGGTTAATGAGGAATGAAGTGTCAGGCAATGATAGAAAGGAAAGTGAGAATTACAGACGATAATAAAGATCATAACTGCAGGTTATAATTACGAGAGAAAATATTCATAGGAATACGCATAAAGTAAGTACGTCATTAAGATAAAACTGGCACGTCGTGACCATTCACGGATAAGGGAGATAAGTAGCAACCTTATGGCTACTAGGAATGAAATGATGGAATAAGAAAACGTTAGACAATGATTAGTGACAACCAGGTTGCAATGACACAAGGACTACGACATCAAGAATACGTCCAAAGACCATTCTATTTCGGAAAAGTTAACAGATGAGACGAAGGTACCAGCAAGAAACTATCAAGAGTTGAATAGACAATCGATTAGCAACAAGAATAAAATTATAGCTATGCATGGAAAACTAAGAGTTAAGTAAAAAGGAAAAGCTGCGACCAAAACATATTAATGGACGTTAAGGAAACTATAAAGATAAGTTAAGATCCCAACAAGATTTATGAAAATTCGAGGACGAAATTTTATAAAGGGGGAAGAATGTAATACCCCAAATTAATTATTTAGCTAATTGGACCACGTGTCCAGTTTTGAGTAGCAGAAGTGACGATATCAGAAAGTTTTTTGATAAATAAGTTTTAGCAAGTCGGTTTTAGAAAAGATTATTGCAGAGAAAATTAATATTAAATTTCAATTCTAAAGTTAGAATTGGAATTAAAAGGAAAAATGGCAAGAAAAGCCTAAAATAAGGTACAGAGACCGAAGTGGTAATCTAGCCACTTTATGTCGAAAGCGGAAATTTTAGATTTTGACGGGAAAGTATTAATATTGAGTCTCGTATTATTTATCCGAGATAAATAATACGTATAAGTCATAATAAAAGAAGTTAACGATTTAGCTATGGACTAAATCGTACGATTGAAAATTTTAAAGGATAAATGATAATAAGTAAAAAGAACAAGGACCAAAGTGAGCTTTTAACCTTAATATATAAGGTTTTGAATATGAAACAGAAGATGAAGAAGAAGAATCAAGAGAAAGCGAGAATTATCGAACGATATCGTCGTTTCGCCGCCGTTTCTCCATTCGACGTCCGATTCGAGCGATTCAAGCGGCGATCTCTTCATAATTGAAAGCTCTATCGTATCCGAGTATCAAAACAAGGTAAGAGGTTAGTTTTGGCATGAAAAATGATGGATTTATGGCTGTTTTTAGGGAGATTGGGTATTAAGCATGAATTTGATGTTTTTGAGGTTATTATGGCGTTTTTGAAGAAACCGAGATATGGGTATTGACTAGGAAAGTGTTTAGCACGTCGGGATTGTGGCGAAACCCCCGAAAAATTTGATTTCCGGGGCTGTGCACTAAAAGTGCACGAACGTGCACCTAGCAAGGTGCACAAACGTGCACCTGAAGTGCACGGACGTGCACTCTTCATGGTGCACGAACGTGCACTAGAGGTGCACGAACGTGCACTCTTCATGGTGCACGAACGTGCACTAGAGGTGCACGAACGTGCACTTGGTTTCACGATCGTGCACCCACCGAAGGGCACGCCCTTGCACCCCGATTCGCCTCCACGCGTATACAAACTGTAATTGATCTAGGTGTTTGACGTTTAGAGTAATTTGATCCTAAAGGACGGATTTCGAACTTTGAGAGTCATTAATCTTGAGATTAGCTCGACGTTTTAGATAATTAATAATAATGGAAAACGTCAAGGACGTTAAGCGATTCTCAAATTATAAGAAATGGTATTCGCTAAGTCGTTTATACGACTAAAGTTAACGAATACGTAAATAAGTATAAGAATAAAACTAAACCCTAATACTTAGAAGTATTACATGTATAAAAGTACAAGTTTCACGTCTAACTATTAAATAATTTATCAGACGTGTCAGCGAATAGTGGAGTCAGTAGAAGCGGACTAGCGAGAGCGTACTATCAGATCGATCATATCAATACTTGGATTGCGGTCACTGTGAGTTGCCCTTTACTTTCGTGTATTATATATTAATGTTATTTTATATAGATATATATACTGTTTACACGCATCGCATTATATATAATTGATTGAAATGTTATATGTTTTATTAATTTTTATATACGAGAACTAGTATGCGATCCGAAGAAACTAGCTACCTATTGGGTGTCAATAGGCTATGTGATCACCAGTATTGAGTCAGTCTAGTGTGTTTGCATTTGAGGAATGATTGGATATGTATGATATGAATTCGATACGAGAGTGAACTCGGCTACGGTGTAGTCTGGAAGTTCCCGTATCTAGTGGACTGGGCCCACCAGTGAGTTGGACTCACAACTTGAAATATACGATTGGGTTGAATGATATATGATTATTTGAGAGATGTGTCGCATGTTAGGATATTAGTTTCGTACGGATCAAATACCCGTTAATATGTTTATATTATCGTTTTCCTGAGATGTGATGCTATGTTTTTATATTAATACCGTTAGTAAATGCCAACTCACTTAGTATTTTTACAAATACTGACCCCTCACCTTTGATGTCTTTCAGGTGCTTAGTTTGTGGACTTAGCTAGAAGCCAGTTTTGAAGTCCTGAAGTCAGCTGTGTATGTATAGCTTTCTGACTTCTGTGAATGTTGCAGTAGTGGTCCCGTGTTAACAGGGTCGTAGCCTAGACAGCAGTACATTTTGAGTGTACATATTACGTGTTGTCTTGTTTATATGTTTTGTAGGCTACATGTTTTATATGTGATCCACGGCCTTAGATGCCGGTGAGATATTTTGAGACATTAATTGATGTATAAAGTACCGCGAGGCCAGTTCGTACAGGGTACGGTAACTAGAGCCCGCGAGGTTTAAACAGTTAATGTAAATATTTGGTTATATGTTATGTATGTATATTTGCTTCCGTTGTTTACTGTTATTTGTTTATTAATTGTGAAAAATTATTTGTGATTTAAGACTTGCTACGGGTTCCGGAGCTAACACTCCCGTTCCCTAGCGCCGGTTACGGCTCAATATTTTGGATCGTGACATGGACCGTACTCACCTCTATAATTTTAACAACATCAAATCGAACAACTACTTAATCTTATAAAAGCCTTTCAAAATAGCATAGATGAATTAACCAAGTAATTTAAAAAAATGAATTAAAACATATTTATATAAATTTATAACATCAAATTAATTTTCACTCTCTCTAAAACTTCTCTCGTCTACTACACTTTTTCATTTTTAAAGAAGAATTGTTGAGAAAAGGAAAAGAGACAAAATAAATTTTTTTATCCTCTATTTCAAAACATTAACATAAGAAAATATATTCATAACTTTTCCTCTTCACGTTGTCCTGTTCTTCATGTCTATTCCGGTTACCAACAATGTCATACTGTTATCAATCTTTTTTTTTTAAATCTACTTTTTTTTATATAAAAAAAAAATCATAAGTTAGTTTGAGCGTAATTGTTTGTAAATCTAATAGAAGAAAAAAGGAGAATTTTTTTTAACAAAAAAGTTTTTTTTCTAAGATTTTTTTCCCTAAACAGAAATTGTCTAAGTAGAGGGATTTAGAAAAGTATCTCAGTGTTTTAAAAACAGGACCCGATCAGCCGAACCGTTTAAACTGACAACCGACCAGTGGTGCATTCCCAAAGTAACAAAAAAACGAATTTCCGGTTGATCATGGTTGGACCTGATTGAACGGATTGGACCGGTGGTTAAATCGGTAAACCGATCGTGAACCGGAAACGAGAATTAGAGACGGAAAAATTCGTCTACCAAAAAATTTGTCTCTAATTCTATGTTTTTTTTTATTTTTAAAAGTTTTTTTTATTAAAACGGTCAAATCGGACATTGAGCTGGTTGAATCGGTTAAACCGAAAACCAGTAGTCTAATGGATTTCCAGTTTTATTTTTAAAACACTAATGTCTTTGTTGCATTTTTTAAGAATCTCATTATTTCCACCAAAAATATTAAAAAAAATTTAATACTTACCAATGTTATTGAGATCTTTATAAAAATACCTAAAATAAATATTTGTAAAATATAACCTTCACTTTAAAAGTTTAGTCGTACCTCAAAAAGTCGGCTATAATTATTTATGCCACTCCAACTTAAGCATTTAACTAACCAAGACCTCTGAACTAAATTTTGGCGTGCTAAACCCATAAACTTCACCTAATGATCACCTATGGCACTTTTGACCTAAAACCGCCCCAAAAAACCGCTCCAATGCCCTTATTTTCTCAAAAATGCCTAAAACATCCCTAAAGTCAATAAAAAAAACCAAACCAACTCAATTTGACCAAATCTAAAGTCACTCACCTAACCAAATCAAACATAATCCATTTATTCAACCAAATTATACCTAAATCACCAATCCACCCAATTTAATCAGATCACTCAATCAGAAACAATCACCCGCCACCGCCAATCTTTCCAGCCATCATCAGCCATCGCCGAATTTTTTTATTTTAAATATTAAAAAAATAATTATTTTTAATTTAAAATATATAATTTTTTTTATAGATCCGGTGAACAGACCCACTGTGATGGGTATGTTCACTGGAGAGTAGACCCACGCCGCTGGATCTGCTTTGGAGCATACCCACCGTGGTTGGTGGGTCTGCTTTGTAGCAGACCCACGACCCTCTCCGGTGGACAATTTGAAAAAAATATATTTAAATTTCTAATTTTAAAAAATAATTATTTATTTAATTTTTTAAAATTAAAAAATATTTTTTTTACTGAATAATTAATTATTTATTTATTATTTGAATAAATTTAGGCTTGGTTAGATTATATTTGATTTGGTTGGATTATGTTTGATTTGGTTGGATGAGTGACTTTATGTTTGGTAAGATTGAGTTGGTATTGGTTTGTTTGTTATTCTTATAGATTTGAAGGGTATTTTGGTCAAAATACGTCAAAAGTGGCAAAGGTGATCATTAAGTGAAGTTTAGGGAATTTAGCGGGCAAAAATCTAGTTCAGGGGTCTTGGTTAATCGAATGCCTTAGTTGGAGTGTCATAAGTAGGGTTGAGCAAGAACCGAACCAAATTGAAAAACCGAACTGAACTGAACTTCGTTGTTTGGTTCGGCTTTTCGGTGAATACGGTTTGGTTCGGTTCCTATTTTAGGTAAATCTTGGTGTTCGGTGTTCGGTTCGGTTTGGGTGTTTTGAAAACCGAACCGACCGAAAAAACCGAATTAACCGAACTTTAATATAAAATATATATAATTTATAAAAATAATATGCATATATATTTATATTTATATGTTTTTTGTATTTATATCTTAATTATTGTTGATATATGGGTTAATAATCGCTATTTAAATATATATGGAAGTTTATTAGACTCTATATTTAATATTTGAATTAGGCATAAGGTACAAAAAAACCCTCCAAATTTTCCCAAAAGGACAAGACAGCCCCTAAACTTTTTTTGGACACAAGACAGCCCTTTAAGTTTATTTATTGAACAAAAAACCCCCTCCGTCCATAACTTTGACTAACAGACGTTAAATGGGTGACGTGGCACTTGGAAAAAAGTTCAAAAACACCCTTAATTTTTAAAATACTTACCAAATTCATATTTTAAACTTTTTATATCATTTCTCTCTTAAAAAAAGTTCAAAAATACTCTTGATTTTTAAAATGTTTACCAATTTTATAATTATAATTTTTTTATTAATTCACCCTCTTCTTCCTAATTAATCTAATTTTTTTTAAAATCAATTTAAAATTATACCACTGTAACTCGACACTCTCAAAAGAAATGAACGCATGTATACCAGATTAACTTTTTTCAATAATTTTCAAATTAAACCCTTTAAAATTTTAAATTAAAAATCTAAATACACTTTTACCTTTAAAACCGTCTAAAAATTAAATAAAAATTAAATAATTTTTTCTTTGAAAAACCACCGACCCACATCGGTGGGTCCGTTTCTTTAGATCCATCGTTGGTGGTTCTGCTCAGATGAGCAGACCCACCATCGGTGGGTCTGTTCAATGTGAACAGACCCATCGGTGGGTCTTCGGAATCGGAAAACAAATTAATTTTTTTATCATTTTATTTAATTTTTAAATAGTTTTTTCCGGCAATAGATTGGTGGTGTGTTTCTTGTGAAAAATAAATAAGAAATATTTTCAGTGAACAGATTCGACCGACAGTCATTTGTTTCGGGAGTGTCGGGTTACATTGATATAATTTTAAATTGATTTTAAAAAAATTAGACTAATTAGGAAGAAGAGGGTGAATTAATAAAAAAAATTATAATTATAAAATTGGTAAATATATTAAAAGTTAAGAGTATTTTTGAACTTTTTTTGGGGAAGAAATGATACAAAAAGTTTGAAATATGAATTTGGTAAGTATTTTGAAAATTAGGGGTGTTTTTGAATTTTTTTTAGAGCCACATCACCCATTTAACGTCTGTTAGTCAAAGTTTTGGACGGAGGGGGCTTTTTGTTCGACTTTAGAACTATGTAGGTTTATTTGTTCGATTTTGGAACAAGGAGGGTTGTTTTGTGCCAAAAAACAATTAAGGGGATGTCTTGTACTTTTGAGAAAACTTGGAGGGTTTTTTTGTACCTTTTGCCTTTAATTAATTTTAATATAAAAAAATAAAAAATAGTCAAATTCGGTGTTATCCAAACCGAACCGTACCGAACAGAAATTTTTGGTTCGGTATGGTTCAGCTTTTTACCTCCAAACTAAAAATTTGGTTCGGTTTGAAAATCTTCCAAACCAAAATTCAAAAAAAACTAACCAACCAAACCGAACCGAACAGACCGATGTTCTCTCCCAGCTATAAGTGATTAATCTATACTATATATAAAAGCACGGATGGGGGGGACAGGCAAATTTACTGAATAATCCTTTTCAGTTTACTACTAAATAAAGGTTTTATAGTCATTAACTAATTAGTTATTTAATTAATCACTATTGTAATTAAAGTTCTAATTAGAATATATAGCTAAATTATCTCCAATTTAATTTTTAGTATGTAAAAAATAACTAAATTGTCTCCAAATTAGTAGGAATATCTATCTTTTAGTTTGATTGAACTACAAAATTAAAATACTGTATTTGGTCAATATATTATTATTTAAATTTCTATCTTATTATTTTTAAAGATATTATTAATAAAATTAAATTAATTATTTAATTATGATTATTATAAAACCAAAAGAAGAATAAATTCAGTATGAAAAAAATTTAATAACTTAATATATTATATTTACTTTTACAAAAATTCTTAACTAATTTAATATTAATTATAAATAAAAAAATTGATATAATTATAATAAATTCACTAATATATTGAGTAGTTACGTTACGAGCCACGTGCATAGCACATAATATGAAACTAGTAGTCCAAAAAGTCTGAATTTTTATTTTTCTACTCCGCCAATTTTAAAACAACTATAAATATTTAATAAATATATTTGAAACCGTTTCTTAAACAATTTTTAAATATGTTTCGAATGCTTTTAGACGGTCTCCAGAAACTCAATTTTCAACCATTTTTGAATGATAAGTTTCTTAAACGGTTTTGTATAGGGTTTGAATGATTTCAAACGGTTCCTGAAAACACAATTTGCAAACATTTTTAAAACAGTTTCTAAAAAAGACTAGAGTATTTTTTGCAAATGTTTTCAGAAACAGATTATTTTTTTGACAAATACTCTATTATTATTTTCTTTTAAAAAAAGGTAATTTTCAAAATGCCCAAATTTTTTCCAAACCTTCTTCCTTTTTTACCCTTATCTAACCCTCACTACAAACAACATCTTAAGTGCAGAATCGTCTTTGGCTGCATGGGTTCTCCTCACATCCCTGAGATCAATATTATTTCCTGTGATTTCCTTATACACTCTAGCTAGGGTTATATAATTCTGTCAAAAAAGCCCCAAAAGTAAAACAAACTCTGAAATTTCCACCACTGAGAGCTCAATTCTTTTATTAATTTGACGGCGTAGTGATCCAACCGAAGAATATCTAACAGATATGGCTCGTCACAGAGACGACGACGACGAGGAATTTGACGGCGAAGATGAAGAATACAGAGAGAAAATGGACGACTTAGAAACAGAGGAAGAATTGGAAGAAGATACTAGAGGACCGAAGAAGAAGAAGAAGAAGAAGAGAAGAAGATCAGATTTTATTGATGATTCTGGCGAAGAAGACGAAGATGACGAGGACGAAGATTATGGCGGCAGTGGCAGGGGAAAGAAAGCCAAAAAAAGGTCTGGTTCGGAGTTTTTTGACCTGGAAGCTGTGGTTGATAGTGATGATGACGAGGAAGAAGAGGAGGATGCCGATGATGGTAAATATTTTATTCTTGTCTAATTTTAATTTGTGAGTTAGGGTTAGGGTTTTTGAAATTAGGGTTTGAGAATTGGGAGTTTCTGGTAATTAATAGGTTTTTCTTAATTATTGTAGCCTGCTTAATTTATAAATGTTTGTGGCTATCTTAGCTATTGAATTTCAGGGTCAAAGAATTGATAAATGTCACTATATTTTTAATTGTTTAAATAGTTATGCTGTAGTAGTAGAAAGGAAGTTATGAATTAAATTAGTATCAGATGCACTATGTTTTAATTGTTTAAAGGGGTCTGAAAATGGGACCTTTATCTGATTTTAAGTTACTTAATGGGATCTTAAGTAGCCGGGCTTATTATGTTTCAGTGTTTTGAAAGTTGTCTGTTGGAGACTCTGAAACCAATGATTCTAGATTCTATTTGGATGAATCTTAAAGTAGACGTTTGCTGAATTTACTGAAGTTATGATCTGCACACAGCAGCACATCCATATTTTTCTTGAATCTTCTATTCAGTGCCATAATAAATTTGAATACGTTTTTCACCGTACATTTTTTGTTATAATCTTGTATTCTAACCCCATCGTCTTCTAATGGATTTATCTTCTTACTACTGTGATTATTATTATTCTATAAGCCAAGTCTTATTTTTTTGAATCTTATACTAAAGGAGTTTTGATTTGATTTTCTATGTAATGAAAATGATGGATGCTTTTTAGTTCTATATTGGCTATGGCTAGTTAATCGTCTTCAAGTTCTTATGTTATATAATGTAGCTATTACTTTTTGAACATGCGCTTTATTAAATTGTAATCTTCCGCATGATACTTTATTATTGTTATAGTTAGTTTTATGGAAATTACTGTAGCTGTGTTCTCGATGTATTTCATTCTTTGTTCTTCTGTCGGTGTTTGTTTCATCTAATATTCAGACTGAGTCTGCTACTCCCCCCCGCCCCCTTGCTCAAAGTTTCCTCGTCTTGTTGAGGTTCATGTGATCATTTAGTAGGCTTTAAACCTAGATGAGCATGCACTTTAGGTTCCCTATTTCGATTTCATTTCCTTACACGATTGTTATAGTTTATGTCAATTTTATCTAAGTGAAAAAATTGTACCACGGTGATGGTAAATTTTCCTAGGCAATATGGAAAACTAGACCTCTTTTATTAGTGGTGGGTGCATGAATGTTAAGAATTGAATTGGATTCATTTTAAAAGTGTGGCTTGGTATGCTGAATCTAAGAGTTGTCTGGTGTACATGCAGATTTTATTGTTGATAATGGAGCTGATCTACCTAATGAAGATGATGGTAGAAGGGTTCATCGTAGGCCATTGCTTCCGCGGGAGGATGAGCAAGAAGATGTGGAAGCTCTAGAGAGACGTATTCAAGCAAGGTACGCAAGGTCAAGTCACACAGAATATGACGAAGAAACATCAGAGGTGGAGCAACAAGCTCTTTTGCCATCTGTTCGGGATCCTAAATTATGGATGGTGAAATGTGCGGTATGTTCTATAGTTTTTCTATGATTTTTATACATGTTTGAATTTCCTAAAATATTTTTATATATTAATAATCTGCGGAATCGTGCTTTAACGTACACCAGACTGGTTGTGCACGAGAGACAGCTGTTTGCCTTATGCAAAAGTACATTGATAAAGGAGCTGAGTTGCAAATCCGTTCTGCTATTGCTCTTGATGATCAGAACTATATCTATATTGAAGCACACAAGGAGGCCCATGTGAGGGAGGTATGCCACTGGTATAACTTTTGTTTGTGGAGTTCAATTTTGATGTCTTTCAAGAACATGTAGCTTAACGAATAATTTTGTTTTGCTCTAGGCATGCAAAGGTCTGCGTAACTTATATGCGCAGAAAATAATGCTGGTCCCAATTAAAGAAATGGCTGATGTTCTTTCAGTTAAAAGCAAGGCACTAGATATTTCAATGGATTCCTGGGTTAGAATGAAGATTGGAACATACAAAGGAGACCTTGCTAAAGTATACTTTACAACTTTATTTAGTCGTTCCTTCATACAAAGAATTGACTGATTCTTTCATACTTTTTCTCTTTTAAAGCTTCTGTCTTTCTGTCTTTTTCTTTTTTCACAAGGTAGTACAGAAGGATGATGTACGACAGAGAATTAAAGTGAAGTTAATTCCAAGGATCGACTTACAGGCTCTTGCAAATAAACTGGTATTTTCATTTTCGCAACTTGATCATGATAGACTTTATGGGAATAGGAATTTTATGTTGATACATAAGTGTAGGGTAGGTGGCTTTATTTGAACTGGTGTTCCATTTTGTTGGTAAACATTGTCACAGATGTTTCTGATCTCTTTTTGAACAAATGAAAAAAAAATCATATGAGTTTAGTGTTTTATCTCCCATTTTATCACTTATTATAATACTGAAAGCTGTAACTGCAGCATTTTCCATTGTTCCTTCATAATTATTAGATATTTTAGAATTTCTGCTTTATAATTTTAGAACATCTTCTGAAACTTCTTTTAGGAGGGCAGAGAGGTTGCCAAAAAGAAGGCTTTTGTCCCCCCGCCACGGTTTATGAATGTAGATGAAGCTAGGTGATGATTATTTTACACTTTCTCTTAGCATTATAGTTCCAAGACAATCGTACTTTGATTAAGTAATTGTTTTTCTTACTACTATGTATTGTTCTCAGAGAACTACATATTCGTGTGGAACGAAAAAAGGACTCTATGAGTGGTGATTATTTTGACTACATTGGTGGGATGATGTTTAAAGACGGGTTCTTGCATAAAACAGTGTCGATAAAATCAATTAGTGTTCAGAACATTATACCAACTTTTGATGAACTTGAAAAATTTCAAAAGCCTGGGGAGAATGATGGTGATATTGTCGGTTTGTCAACCATATTTGCAAACAAAAAGAAGTGCCACTTTGTCAAGGGTGATGCAGTTATTATTGTCAAGGGAGATTTGAAAAATCTTAAGGGATGGGTGGAGAAAGTTGATGAAGAGAATGTTCATATTAGACCTGAAATGAAGGACCTTGCGGTAAGAATTGTTTGAAGAGATCTGTATTAGTTATATCTTGTGTCTACAATCTTATTTTATTTCAATTTATAATTTTGATTCAACTGTTTGTTTCCAGAGAACTATTGCGGTCGATGAGAAGGCGCTTTGCAAGTATTTTGAACCAGGTAATCATGTGAAGGTTGTATTTGGCACCCAGGAGGGTGCAACTGGCATGGTTATTAAGGTTGAGCAGCATGTTCTCATCATTTTGTCGGATACGACCAAGGAACATGTGAGTAGTAGTTTTCATTTGTGGTAATTAAGTGTATAAGGAATAGCTGTATATGGTAATTATGTTTTGCTATGTTCAGATCCGTGTTTTTGCAAATGATGTTGTGGAAAGCTCTGAAGTGACCACTGGCATCACGAAACTTGGGGAATATGAGCTTCATGATCTTGTGCAGTTGGAGTGAGTGCTGTACTTCCAGAATCATAGTTGTTTTTTCAATTAATGTTTGAGGTTTTATATATTTTCTTTTCCTAAGTATGTATGTTTTTTCTGCTGTATTATGAAATGACTTAATGTCTATTCTATGGGTGCAGTAATAATAGCTTTGGTGTTATAATACGTGTAGAAAGTGAAGCCTTTCAGGTGAGTAATCACTGGAGTGCCCTTGTCTGTATCTATCCATTACTCCTTAAAGCTTACTTTATCATGTAATTAACTTCAGGTTCTCAAGGGAGTACCGGAAAGATCTGAGGTCGCTCTTGTTAAGTTGAGAGAGATTAAATGCAAGAATGAGAAGAAATTTAATGTGCAAGATCGGTACAGAAATACTATATCAGTGAAGGACTCTGTTAAAATAAATGATGGTCCTTACAAAGTAAGACTCTAAACTGCTGTTTCTTTTTGTCTTAAATAATCAGTGTACTTGCTCTTTACCATCTATCCTTCTTATCTTGTTAGGGGAAACAAGGTACTGTAGAACACATATTCAAAGGAATCTTGTTCATCTACGACCGCCTTCACCTTGAACATGCCGGATATATATGTGCTAAATCCCATGCATGTGCTGTTGTTGGAGGAACACGATCCAGTGGCGATGGAAATGTAAGTTAATGTTTTTGAACGAATAACTCATTCGACAATTAAATAAAGAAATAATCATGAAATGATTATGAAAATGCAAATAAGTTAGCTGATTTTTATCATATCGTAATTCTGATTCACTTATCTAATTATTCTGTTCTCAAAATATATTCAGTAATTGAGTAAATTGTTTTAGGGTTGTCAATAGGACTATGTGGATTAATTAGATAATGATTTTAAAATAGATGCTAATTGATTAATTTAGTGATTGGATCTTATGTAATAGTTTATTGACCTTTATCTTGTATGAATCAGAGGGATTCCTACTCAGGCTTTGGCAATCTTAAACCTTCCCCTCGTGTAACCCCATCACCAAGGAGATTTCCAAGAGGAGGTCCTCCATTTGAGTGTAAGTTGCTAACTCATTTTCCTGCAAAGACAGAATTTGTTTTCTGATATCTTGATATTTTGCGTAAGTATTGATTTTGTTATCAACTTCTGCTTCAATGCCACAGCTGGAGGAAGAAACTGGGGTGGAAGAGGAGGGCGTGATGGTCTGGTGGGTACAACAGTGAAGATACGCCTGGGTCCTTACAAGGGTTACCGTGGGCGAGTTGTAGATATCAAAGGCCAGTCTGTTCGAGTAGAGTTGGAATCTCAAATGAAAGTTGTCTTAGGCAAGAATTTATAACATGTTGCATACTTCGCTCTAGTTTTTACTTATTTAAGCTTACTGACTGCTGTTATATGAACAGTTGATCGAAGTGATGTTTCTGACAATGTGGCTGTATCTACACCACATCGGTAAATAATATTTATTATCTGGCTATTAGTTTTACAGTTCTCTTCTTAATGTCATCTAACATTTGTTTGTTTGTAGTGACTCATCTCGGTATGGTATGGGAAGTGAAACTCCAATGCATCCTTCTCGGACTCCATTGCTCCCGCACATGACTCCAATGAGAGACGCTGGAGGTTTGTTTTTTAAAATACCAACAGTTTGTCTATTTCTTTAGAAGCTTATGCTACCTCATTATTTGTTAAAAATGAAATGATTGTCATGTTTCTTTTTGGTCATGCTGCTATGTTTATAGCAACACCTATTCATGATGGCATGAGAACGCCAATGCGTGACCGAGCATGGAATCCTTACGCTCCAATGAGTCCACCAAGGTTTGACATTGATTTTCCTGTTGTTATAGTCTTTTCTATAATCATTAGATGATTACACTTTTATGAAGTAGATCCTTATTTTTCTTGAAGATAATTTTTTTGGCATTGATTCGCATTAGTGCTGCTATTTTTCTTTTCAAGCATGGTGTAGCTTGACTGATGGTTTCAACTTTCAACTAAAAACACTCTGTTCAAAACATTGATTTTTATCATATCATAATTCTAATCATTAGAACTGATATACTTTGCATCAGAATTACTCGTATAATCATTTCTATAATCATGGCATTGATTGTTAAAATTCTGATTTCAACCCCAAACAAAAATCCTAAACATGCCAAAAATTGTGTTAGATGTGTGATCATTATTGTGGGACATTTTCAATATGCAATGGAACTGATATAAGAATATTGGGATGCTCAACGATATTAAATAGGGATAATTGGGAAGATGGAAATCCTGGTTCATGGGGAACAAGTCCACAGTTTCAGGTAGGAACTTGGCATATTTTGGCTCTTTAATTTTGGTTGATTCTTTATTGTCGTCCATTCAGAAGATAAATCATATTGTTCTTCCCTGATTTTTTTTTCCAGTCAGAAAGTCCTCCTTCTCGGGCATACGAAGCTCCAACTCCTGGTGGTAGTTACATTGATGCTGGGACACCAAGGGATAGCAGTTCGGCTTATGGTAAACATCTTTTCATTTTAGATTATGATGTAAATTATAATATTCTTACTTTAAGTAACTGTACACACTTGTAGCCACTGCTCCAAGTCCATATTTGTCGTCAACTCCTGGTGGGCAGCCTATGACTCCTAGTTCTGTAGCTTACCTCCCTGGTACTCCTGGAGGGCAGCCAATGACGCCAGGAACTGGCAGTCTTGATCTCATGTCTCCTGTTATAGGTGTGATTTGTGCTTCTAATCTTTAATTATATTTATTATGTGATGGATTTGTCAAATTTATTTCTCTAGAATTTTGGAAGGGTTAAACTTAAAGAAGCTGCTTGCATTGTTTTCTACATGCTTTTAAGTAGCACTAAAGAAATTGTATTCTCTTTGTGAGATATCAGAAGTTAAAAATTAGATTATATACATGCTCAAAATATATTTATATTTTTATTATATTTGCGACTTTGACCTTCGTTTTATTGTAGGAGAGGACAATATAGGACCACAGTTCATGCCAGACATATTGGTTAATGTTCGAAAATCCAGCAATGACTCTGCTATTGGTGTTATTAGGGAGGTTTTTGGGGTATGTTGTACTTGGCTCATATAGATATTTAGATCATAGCAGGTCCTATAAAGCATACATACTCGATGAATTAATGTTGGTGTTGTTTCGTGCAGGATGGGTCGTTTAAGATAGTCCTCGGGGCAAATGGCAACGGCGAGACAATCACAGCATTTTCAAGTGAAATAGAGGCAGTAGTACCTAGAAAAACAGATAAGATCAAGATCATGGGCGGTGGGTATCGTGGCGCCACGGGCAAGTTGATTGGTATAGATGGCACTGACGGAATTGTAAAAGTGGACGATACTCTTGATGTTAAGATATTAGACATGGTTATACTTGCTAAACTGGCTCAACCATGCTTTTTGTGAATATTAATAAATAAAATTACATGTGTATAGTCAATTTTAGTTCTAATTTGAAGAATTTTGTTTTAGTTGTAGTACAGTTGCAAAAATTGAGGAACATGAATTTTTTGCCAGGTGACTACCGAGTTAACGTATATTTTTGCTTAAATTGCTCCCATATCAGAATTAATTGTTAGTTTCCTTACATGATCAATAGGTTTCAGTTCAGCCGCAGCTTCACCAATACTCTTCACGACACCAAAAAAATAAAAATAAAAAACATTCATTCCCATTTTTAAGTTTTACTGATCATTTTTATCATCAGAACTGCATAATTAAGATTATTTCAGTTGTGATTTCTTTTGCCCTACTGCTTCATGAAGATAAATTTTAAGAAATGGTTGATTATATTCCTGTAGAATAGAGATGAATCATTTCAGAATATGTACAATACATTGATTCATACTTCAGGAATGTTAACTTTAATGCTCAAATAGGAAACACCGAAATGAAAATGGGCAAAAATGTGTATTTTTTGAATAATGAATTATGAGATACTCCCTCCGTCCCATTTTATTTGTCCACTTTCTAGTTTTATACATATTAAGAAAATTTTAATTACTAACAATTCTTCCTTTTGTACCCTTTTTGATTCTTGAGTTAATTTAGAATTACTATATTAGAAAAGAAGAATAGTCAATACAATAATAGTAATAACATTAAATGCCAATATTATATAAATTATATCCATTTATATTAAGGGTAAAAGAGGAAAATATGTGTATATAATGTAAATGTGACAATCATTTTGGGACATCTAAATATAGAATAATGGACAAATAAAATGGGACGGAGGGAGTACAAACTTTCAGAGTTAAACATAAATAATCGTACGACTCGACAAGTTTTGTACTTTGTTAATGAAGGTGTACCTTAGGTCAGTTGCAGACCCACTCGAAGGCGTCGAAATTGATCGGAATTGATCGGAGACTCAAATTTCTTTAGAATAAAATCAGAATTTTGAGTTCTGCCCTGGTTGGTATGAAGAAACTATTGATTATAATTTCCCTCCAACAGCTCGGCCCCCTAAAAAGAAAAATATGGCTATGCAACTAGCACTGCCTTAACTTCCGTAAACGCCATTGCCTTGTGTAATTGATTATCAGATATTCATACTATCGCCAATCAAATGATAGTGTAAAATTGAATAAATTTCCAGCGGAATTATCAAATAGGGATAGATTTACAAACTTTAATAAAAGGATTTGATAGAGAAAAAGGTCAAATGGAGAAAAAGGCCAAAACCTTTTTCAATTTTATTTTTATCATCCCGAAAAGTAGGTTTTCGTTTCAATAATATCCAACCCTCAAAGGGCACCACTTTTGTTTATGTGGTGCCTACATGGCGCTTACGGGGCGTGCCACATATATGCAGTGGCGGAACCAGAATTTTTTTCCAGCCCGGGCTAGTTAATATGTAAAATATAAATAGTTTTAACGTAAATATATGCTTATATTTCAATACAAATTATTTCGCTTCTCCAACAAAAGTAAAAAAAATAAAAAAATTCAAGTACGTGATTTTGAATATAAAAATACTTATGCCTTGTTAATTTTGGATCGTTTTACACTAATAACTTTTTTGTGGAAATATAAAATTTAATTTTATAAATTGTCTTAAATTAAGGGGACTAGATGGAATTTTATTGATTGGCAAAGAATAAAAAGGGATGAATTTTAGTAGATTTTAGTAAAATAATGAAAAAGTAAGGCTAGGATAAGAAGCACAGGGTTCGATCCTAGAACATGTTAAGATGAAATAAATTCTTCACCATTGAACCATAGTGATTGCTGTTGCTCGTTATTACATATATACATATATATATATATATATAACTTATTCCAGCCCGGGCTAAAACACACCCGAACCTGACCGTGGTTCCGCCACTGCATATCCATGACAAATACTAGATGAAAAGTGCAAATAAGTTTTAAGAATTTTCTTAAAAATATGTACACCCTCAAAATTAAAATAGCTTCAACTTAAATTTTAAATTTATTTAAAAAAATAACTCAATTAAACATCGTTGCTAGGAATTCAGGAGAATCCTCTTGGATAATTTTTAGCCATGGCAAGACTTCTAGGGTTCGAACATCGTTGTCTTCGGGCCTTCTCCTTGAAAGAGTCCTTGGTTCATTATACTTATTATGAAATTCAGTTTTCATCATTATAGAATTAAGCTAAAACCTTGTTTGATAGGCGAATCGTTTGACCTTCTAGGCGAGTCGTTTGATCTTCTGGCCGAGTCGTTTTGCTTTTTTTGCTTTTTGTTTTTTCGACACATGTTCACCAACGTCTTTGGATTTTAGCCATGTGTGTGTTGTCAGACATGTGGCGTTTGTTTGTTTAGATATGCAGGGTTTCAACCAGCGACGGACCCACGTTTGGGCCAAGGGGGTCATTGGACCCCCCTGAAACTAAAAGGAAAAAACAGAGATAGGGGCTTTTTTGATAATTAACCGCAATTGTTTTATTTTATTTTGTCTGCGTGTCATTTACTTTAATGCTAGTTATTTTAACACATCACTTACCTCCTTTATCCTTTTTCCACATTATTGTTTTTATTCTTCAATTTATAAGTCAAATATTAAATAATATGTACTTATAACTTTTTCAAATGTTTGTATAATTTATCTACAATAATCATTATCATAGATCAACATATTTCTTAAATATCCTATAAGAAAGCTACCATTGAAATTGATATTAAAAAATAATTTTACAATTACGATTTAATATAATAAGCTTTTCATATAATTTAAGATAAAATTTAAAGATTTTATTTATTAATAGGTTCATGTTAACCGCATTAAAATATATTTTTTAAAGAATAATCGTGGTTTTGAAAACGTTGATTTATTATATTTTTTTCTTGATTATTATAATATATTATAAAAGATGTATTATTATGATATTTATATTAATTTATTTTATAAATAAAATAAAATGTAATATAATATAATTAATTTTTATTTTTTATTTTTTATTTTTTATTTTTTTAATTTGGACCCCCCTAAAATAAAAGTCTGCGTTCGTCACTGGTTTCAACCCTTCGGCTTCTCAACCATCATTATCGTTATTTCTAGGATTCGTGAATGCCTATATATTTCTTTTTCTTTTTTTTTCACTTTCTCTAAATCTTCATTTTCTTCAAGCTTTAATTTCACAAGATTTTATTTTAGTTTTTATTCAAGATTCCTCTCGTTTCCAAGTCACTTCGTATCTTTGCTTCGATCCTACGTATTTAATTTCTAGGTATTTGGATTTTTCGTTTAGATTTTTATTCGATTTGAGAGTTTCAACTTCCGTGTTCTTAATATTCTCCAATTTTTCATCAAATTTTACTGCTTTGATCTTTTTGATTTTCAAATTTTCATTCTCCTCTTGTTCTCCCCCTTTTGATTCAATAATTTCAAAATGTCTGATGAAGTCGAAAAGGTTCGGGGTGCTCTGGATGATGTGGAACATACACGAAGCTCCCTTTCGTCTGAACGAATCATTAAAGTGGCTTCCAAATATGATTTTCCAGAAACCTTCAAGGTTTTAAAACCGACTTCAAATTTAGGGAGACCCATATTCGTGGTTCGCCTGAAAAGCTGGTCTTTTTTTAGGAACATTTCCTCTTGAGCCATTTTTTATAGATATTTGTCTAAATTTGTGTATTCCGCCCAGATAGCTTCATTCTAATGTTGTTCAGATTTTTTTTTTCTTGTGTCTTGCAAGACTTGTAACCGAGTCCATTTTTTGAGTATTTTCAATCGTTTTTACTCTTTCTCCCGTTGAAAAAACGAGGAGTTTATTTTTGCTGGTAGTAGACCTGGTCATTCTTTAGTTGCAAGTTATTCTTATAATTTTTTTATTTTTATTTTCACTTTTAATATATTTTATTTTAAAATTTATTATTTCTAAAAATATGATTATAATTTTTTGAAATTCATGAATACCCAAGTATTCTGAATTCTTATGATTTTTAATTTTATAATATTTATTTTGTATTATATCTTTTTTTATAAAATAAATTTAATGAAGAGCTATTAGTAATTATCTAATCAACTAATGTTACTTTGGAATTTGATTCAATTGAAATTATATTATGTAGTATAAAAATAAAAATATTATGATTTTTTGCTTTTGACATTTTTATTAAATTACTATAATCAAATATTTGATTTGATTCCGTATAAATACGCGAATTTACGACTAGTTAAGAGAATATTTATCATATTAACTCTCCAGTTATATAACATACATTAGTATCTATTTTTAAAATAAATAAATAATATCGTAACATTTGCTAATGTGATAATTATTCTTAAATCAGATAGCTATAAGAGTAAAATAATATTGATAAAATTTTATGAAATAAAAATTGAAATTCGATAACCTTAAACAAATAAATTAAAGTTTGGTCTTCTTTTGGAATAATTTGAAAGTAAAATTCATATTCGAGTAAAGTCCGAATCCTACTCCTATTAGAATTCAATTAATCTCCATCACTTCCTAAATTGATTTCAGTATTTTTTTAATAAAATTAGAAAAACAAAATTCAGTATGGAATGTTTTTTTTTAATACATCTGGAACCTTCTTAAATAGTAGTATATTTTTGTCACGAATGGAATTTAAAAAGTCTCAGTTAATTTTTATAACGTGTTACGTAACTAGTAAGGAATACATATGATTAAGAATATATTAGAGTTTCCTTGTAGGATACGAATTATAAACAGTATCGAATTCAAAATCTCTGTATATATATACACATTCACATCAAACAAATTAAGAGGCAGCAAAAGACAATAAAAATAGCAAAGATGAAGGCTCAACAAATAATGACGGTTTCATCAAAATCAAAAGCTAGGATTTCCAAGAAGCGGAATTGCAGACGTCAACATCGGAACGGAAAAAGTTCCGGTATCCGGACACGAACTAATTCAAACCATGATAGATTTAAATGGCATAGTTATTATAACAATAACAATGTATTGTATCATCGGAATGATATTGAAAACAGTTATCATGGAAAAAAATTTATTGGATTTGATCAAAACGGTGGCGTTTTATATTACGAAGTTGATGTTAATGGCACTTTGTATTATCCAAAAATTTATAACTGTGATGATGACAATGTAAATAGGTATCCTCCTCCTACACCTAATGTTCTTCGTGATGGTCATAAGAGAGATTTTTTTATTAATTCTGATGAAGAAGTTTTGTATAGTAAAAGTAGCCCTAATTACAAGTCACCAAATTGTTTTGTAGTTGGAGAATCAAATCATGACGAATTAGGATTTGGAGAGGTCATAAACCCTTATGAGAAAATCAAATCCGAAACTCTCGGCTTGTATTAGAAAAATTATTGCACGCAAACGTCATGTTATTCGTGTAACAAATCAATGATGCATTAGTCATGTGAAAAAACTAATAAGATTGTTGTAAATATGACATGGCATAGCCAATGCTAATATTCCTACCAATAACAATGCGTGTAGAGACATTAATATTATTTTTTGTTCATGCCTATTTATTTTAAAATTAAATATACTTTTGTTTTGTAAATAATGTCTACAGTTTTCTCTTTTTATTCCAATTTTTAATTGAA
Source organism: Mercurialis annua (assembly GCF_937616625.2). Classification (NCBI taxonomy): domain Eukaryota; kingdom Viridiplantae; phylum Streptophyta; class Magnoliopsida; order Malpighiales; family Euphorbiaceae; genus Mercurialis; species Mercurialis annua. Next base: position 45,001,823 of record NC_065570.1, on the reverse strand, counting down.
AGTTGTAATTCACTTCAAAATGAGTTCTTATGAGGCTGACAAAATATTCCAGCATATATAAACATATGATTAAAATCCTTTCAAGTTCTAATGAACATTATTCATCAAAAAAAAAAAAATTATAATGAACAGTAAGTTAAATTGATCTATGTCATTCATATAAAATGAATAGTGTAGATTGAATATAAGTCTCATGTTCATCAGAATTTTAAAGAATCTTAATCCATAAATATATCATAAATTCTATATTCGAATGGATCGGACTCAGCTTAACAGGTACAAATGTTTTAACCCATATGTTTTAACACCGTATTCATCTACATATTCAATTCAGCAACGCCACGTATTTTTAATTTTCTATAGGGAAATTTCTAAAGTTTCCCTTAAGTGTATTTTGATTTTTAAGGATGGGTACTTCTGTGTTGAAAAAAGGTGTTTTATTATGATTTGTTCTATTAAAGTTGTTTGGTAGGAAGTTTCCAGTTCTTGGTTTGCTTAAAATTCATTATAAAGTTATTTTAAGTTGCTATACTACTACTAGTAAGAAGATTCTTGATTTCTTGCCTTATGTTTGTGGACTCACATAGACCATTTTTATTTTAAATTATGGTTCATGAGTTCAATTTTGATTTTTTTTTTGTTATAATTTCCTGCTGATCCTAGTCAGGTCCTTATTTCTTTCTAAATAATCATGTTTGTGTAATTTTTAGTAGTTATTGTGACTAAACTTCTTAATCTAGTAGTAATTATTATGCCTTCTAATCTCTTGGGATGTTGCAAATATGAAATTCTATGGACTAGGCTCAATGACACATGATGCATAAAATGCTTATTCTGTATATGTTTGTGTTATTATACATATTTGTCCACATGCAAACTATTCTGGTTGCAGAGATGGAACTAAAGTTTTGCAATTAATAAGTGCACGGTTTGTTCGTATGCTTAAGTCTATATTTAGTGTGTTTTGGGAGTATTTTTAGTGTATTTTTTAGTTTTTGTTTTGGCTATATTCTTGACATAATTAGTTTGCATATATGATGCCACACTTAGTCCACTCTTTATATTTTGGTTCCTTATGTTTGAGCTGAATTTGAGAAGACACCTAACATTCCTAGATCTAAGTTACTAGTTTAGAAATGATAACTTGTGGACAGTGTCATGCATATATTACTTTATCTGATTTACAAAGTCAATTTTTGCATTAATGTATCAATTCGCTATAGTTTGTTATCTCAAGTGTATGCTAAGAGGCTAGTGTTTTTAATTTCACTTATTGTTTTTGAATAACCACATGAATTCCGGTACTAATTTTAATAGTTATGAGACGACTGGTCGTTAGGTTTCAATTTGGAATTTTATATATCATAGCTTTATGTTCGCCTACAATAGCTATCATGGCTATTTTTTCTTTAATAGGAGGGCTATTGTTTCTTAGGTGTATTTTTGGTGTTTTTTTAATGTTTTTTAGACGTATTATACAAGCTAAACACTTCTCCAGCGGCACTACGCATGGTCATGCCCTTAAACTACAAGAGTACAAGATGAGTTTCTAAGTTTGATGGGAGCTTCTCTCTATCTCCATTATATGAAAATTGACTAGAGAAGTTAGGATAATGTTCTAAATTTATATTAGGATATCTTTAGTGTTTTTTGGTGTATCTTTAGTGTTTCTTAGGTTTACTTTTGGTGTTGTTTTGATGTTTTTCAGGTACGCTGAACTACCAAATCGACTCATCTAACTCTAATTGTGAAGACCATTCGTCGACATTGTTTTTAGGTGTATTTTTAGTGTTTCTTACGTCTACTATTGGTGTTGTTTTGATGTTTTTTGTATTTAATGCAATTAGATAGTTGAACTTAATTATTGCTTAATTAAATGTTAATTCTTGTGCATTTTTCTCTAATTCTTGAGTTAAAAACATTGTTTGGTAGCGATTGATCAATTGATATTGGCATATTGCTCTGATTTAGTGTTTACAGCGTTGTTTGGCCTAATACTTGCTTGTTTGTTCTTAGGCTTCATTGTTGGTTTAAGTTTTAATGTTTGAAATGCTATGCGAGTTAGACTGGGAGTTATGGTTGTTAATTGCACATTTTTTTACCTATAGGCAAATTTAGGGAGTTGGAAACATCACCTTGCTGAAATACGGCCGTTCTTTTGTCTCGGTAATAGTTGTGTTATCTATTTTTATAAAGTTGCCAAAATTTGGTCCTTTTTGTCCAAATAAAGCTCTTGAGGTTCATAGCTTAATGGCTGTTTTGTATACTTTTAAAAAAGGGCTTTTTACTCAGATAACCAACATTCATATTTGATTTACTTTTATACCAACACATATTTGACATTTTAAAACTACCATGAAAGGGAGAAATTATTATTTTTGTACCATCCATATAAATAGAACTCTAATAACACAAATCCTCATAATTACAATTATTTTCTCTCTCCTCAGATTTCTCTCTCCTTTTTCTTTCAATCCACCTTTCACACAAATCTCAGATTTGTTCTTCGCACCAATATGCCTCTGCCGTTCCGCCTCCGTCGTTCCGCCTTCGTCTTGCTGCCATCTTTCTTTTATCGTTTTGATTTCAGATCTGAAATTTTTAGTTCTTTTTTTTCATTTTCAGATCTGAAATTTTTAGTTTTTTTTTTTCATTTTCAGATCTGAAATTTATTTATTTTTTACTGTTGTTTTCACCATTAAACATGTATAAAGATCATCTTTAAAGAATCTAATACTCATTTCATGTAATGTTGAATAATTTTGTGATTTTATGGAATAAAATTCTGTTATGTCTGTATTTTTCTTGTGTTTCTGCGTTTTTTTATTATGCAGAACGATTTATTGATGATGATTGATTACTGAATTATTATAATGTTACAGTGTTGTTGATTTTATGTTGACTTTATGTTGATATCAACTGATTTTTTTTATTTTTACATTGACAAATAAGATAATATTGTCCGTGAAATAAACTAAAAAAATTAAAATAAATTAAACTGAGACTAGATAATGATATGCTAGCATTGGAGAAGAAGACATATAATGATGTTGAATTATTGTAATGTTACAGTGTTGATATGTTGTTGATTTTTGGTTGATATTTTGTTGATTTTAACATCGGTGAAGAAGACAATAATGATGTTAAATTATTGTAATGTTACATTGTTGATCTTATGTTGATATTTTGTTGATTTTAACATCGGTGAAGAAGACAATAATGATGTTAAATTATTGTAATGTTACATTGTTGATCTTATGTTGATATAGGGTTGACATGGTGTTGATTTTGGTATTGGTGAAAAATATAAATAATTATTTTGAATTATTATAATATTATAAATTTGAATTTATGTTGATATTATGTTGATTTTGTGTTGGTATTTTAGATAGAAAAATGATGCATTAATCTTTGGTTAATTTAATGTTGATTTAATGCTGATTTAATGTTGATTTTATATTGATATGTATAAAAATTTAAATATATGATAAATTATAAACTCAAATAAACATCTATTCCGCAATCATTCAAAAAAAACATGTGCACTACACATTCCATCCTGCTGCTTTTCAAATAAACATCTATTCCGCAAATTTACAGGAGGTATTTATTTCACAGACAACATTATCTTATTTGTCAATGTTAAAATAAAAAAAACAGTTGATATCAATATAAAGTCAACATAAAATCAACAACACTGTAACATTACAATAATTCAGCAATCAATCATCATCAACAAATCGTTCTGCAGAATAAAAAAAACACAGAAATACAACAAAACACCAAAAAATACAGAAATAATAGAATTTTATTACATAAAATCACAAAATTATTCTACATAACATGAAATAAGTATTAGATTCTTTAAAGATACTTTTTATACATGTTTAATGGTGAATGAACATTAAGAGATAAACAAATACATATCTGAAAATGAAAAAAAAAATCAGATCTAAAATCAAAAAGTTAAAAGAAAGACGGCGTGGCGAGACAAAGGTGGAACGACGGAGATGGAACGGCGGAGGCGAAACAGCGGAAGCGAAGTAATAAGAACGTGGGGAAACTGAAGAAGAAAACTTGTTATAAGTGAAAAAACAAAATAATGAAGAAAATGGAGAAGAAAACTTACACAGATGAGATAATGGAAGCAAATGAGTAAGAACGTGGAACACCAGTGCTTTGAATCGCGAAGATCGTGGAGGAACAGAGCTCGATTTACGGAGAAGAAGAAGAAACCACCAAAATTAAAGAGGAAAAGCAAAAAATGGTAACAAAGTAATAATTCAAAGCAATTAGGTTAGAATTCTGATTTTGGACGGTATGATAAGTAAACTTTAGATTGGACCGGTATAAAAGTAAATCTGGACCAAATTTAGGGCTTCTTACTCAAATAACCAACATTCATGTTTGGTTTACTTTTATACCAACACATATTTGACATTTTAAAACTACCATGTAAGGGAGAAATTATTACATTTATACCATCCATATAAATAAAACCCTAATAACACAAATCTTCATAATTACAATTATTTTCTCTCTCCTCAAATTTCTCTTTCCTTTCTCTTTCAATTCACCTTTCACACAAATTTCAGATTTGTTCTTCGCACCAATCCGCCTCCGCCGTTCCGTTTTTGCTGTTCCATCTTCGTCGTTTCGCCTCCGTCGTTCCACCTTTATCTCGCCGCGCCATCTTTCTTTTCTCTTTTTGATTTTAGATCTGAAATTTGTTGTTCTTTTTTTTTTCATTTTCAGATCTATAATTTATTTATTTTTTACTGTTGTTTTCAACCATTAAACATGTATAAAGATTATCTTTAAAGAATCTAATACTCATTTCATGTAATGTAGAATAATTTTGTGATTTTATGGAATAAAATTCTGTTATTTCTGCATTTTTCTTGTGTTTCTGCGTTTTTTTTAATTCTGCAGAACGATTTGTAGATGATGATTGATTGCTGAATTATTGTAATGTTACAGTGTTGTTGACTTTATGTTGACTTTATGTTGATATCAACTGATTTTTTTTATTTTTACATTGACAACTAAGATAACATTGTCTGTGAAATAAACTAAAAAAATTAAATTAAATTAAATTGAGACTAGATAATGATATGGTAGCATCGGGGAAGAAGACATATAATGATGTTGCATTATTGTAATGTTACAATGTTGATATGGTGTTGATTTTCGGTTGATATTTTGTTGATTTTAGCATCGGTGAAGAAGACAATAATGATGTTAAATTATTGTAATGTTACAATGTTGATCTTATGTTGATATAGTGTTGACATGGTGTTGATTTTGGTATATGTAAAAAATATAAATAGTGATTCTGAATTATTATTATATTACAAATTTGAATTTATGTTGATATTATGTTGATTTTGTGTTGGTATTTTAGATTGAAAAAATAATTTATTAATCTTTGATTAATTTAATGTTGATTTTATATTGATATATATAAAAAATAAAATATATGATAAATAATAAATTTTGATTAATTATTAGCAAAATAAAGGTAAATAAATATTAAAAATAAAAATTAGTGTTAAAAAGATTTACAAAATTAATACTATCCAGTTTATTAAATGTTGTTGATATTATGTTGATATTGTGTTGATATTAAAACTGACAAAAATGTCAACAATAAATAATGTACACATGTTGATGTTATATTGATTTTGTGTTGATTTTGAGTTGATATTTGATTAATTTTAATAACAAATAGTATACACATGTTGATTTTGTGTTGATCTTCAATTAATTTTAGGGATATGTGCATGTTAATTTTAGGTTGACATCGAGTTGATTTTGTGTTGATTTTGATTAATATAGCTTAAATAATTGTACATCAATAAAATTCAACATTGATTTTATAATAAAGTTTGTACGTAAAACATAATATAAGGAGCAAAAAAACCAACCAAATTTCAAAAATGCCGAAATGAATTTAGTATATTCTAATAAAATAACACTCAAGAAAATGAAAGTTATATAAAAATGGCTGAATACCAATAACATATGTTTATGTAGGGAATTTCAGAACGTTTACCGAGAAAAAAACACTAAGAGATCAATCATTCAAACAAATATGTGCACTCCACATTCCATCCTGCTGCTTTTCTAATAAACATCTATTCCGCAAACTTACAGGAGGCATTTATTTCATAGACGATATTATCTTGTTTGTCAATGTTAAAATAAAAAAAAATTAGTTGATATCAATATAAAGTCAACATAAAATCAACAACACTGTAACATTACAGTAATTCAGCAATCAATCATCATCTACAAATCGTTCTGCAGAATAAAAAAACGCAGAAATACAACAAAACACAAAAAAATGCAGAGTTAACAGAATTTTATTACATAAAATCATAAAATTATTCTACATATCATGAAATAAGTATGAAATTCTTTAAAAATACTCTTTATACATGTTTAATGGTGAATAAACAGTAAAAGATAATCAAATTACAGATCTGAAAATGAAAACATAAATAACAAAAAAATTCAGATCTAAAATCAAAAAGAGAAAAGAAAGATGGCGCGGCGAAAAAGGTGGAACGACGGAGGCGAAACGACGGAGATGGAACAGCAAAAACGGATGGCGAAGGCGGAATGGCGGAGATAATGAAGAAGATAACTGAAATGTATGAGATAATGGAGATGAAAACTTAAACGAATGTGATAATGGAAGAAAGCGAGTAAGAACGTGGAGCACCAGAACTTTGATCGCAGAGGTCGTGGAGGAGCAGAACGAGAATCACGGAGAAAAAGAAGAAGAAACCGCCAAAATCAAAGGGAAAAAGAAAAAACGGTAAGAAAGTTATAATTCAAAGCAATTAGGTTATAATTCTTATTTTGTGTGGTGTGAAAAGTAAACAATAAGTTGGGTCAGTATAAAAGTAAACTTGGCCCAAATTTAGGTATATTGGGTAATTAGCCCCCAAATTTAGGTATATTGGATAATAAGCCCTTTAAAAAAGTGGACTACTATTTACCGCCCCAAATAACCACCCACCGCCCAACTTTTGACCAAACTACCCCTAACCTATTTTCAGTTTTTTTTTTTAAATCAATTCTTTCAATTCAATTAAAAACCCAACGAATATTCAAGCGGATTTATAATAAAAATGTTAAAATCGACTAAAAATAAATCTAACAATTAATCGGTTTTAAATTTGTTCATTTAAAAAATTTTAAATTTTTTTTTAAAATTTTTTAATGGACAATCGCCCTAAGATGGCGATGGTCCAATGGACCATCGCCATCTCCCGTCGATGGCCCATTAAAAAAATTTTAAAAAAAAAATAAAAATTTTTAAATGAAAAAATTTAAAACCGATTAATTGTTAGATTTATTTTTAGTCGATTTTAACATTTTTATTATAAATTCGTTCGGATATTCGTTGGGTTTTTAATTGATTTGAGAGAATTGAATTTTTTTTTTAAAAAATGAAAATGATTTAGGGGTAGTTTGGTCAAAAGTTGGGCGGTGGGTTGTTATTTGGGGCGGCGAATAGTACTACCCTTAAAAAATTGTGAAAGTTTGGTCATTGCTGACCAAATAATGTTCTTAAGATTCATAACAGAATGAGTTTTATGCACTTTTTATAAAAATGTTGGGCTAATAATCACCCACGGCACCTCAACTTTGGGGGTACGGGCGCTAAACCCCCTGATGTTTAAAAACGGGCGCTAAACCCCCTGATCTTTGTGGCGGCGCTCACAAAACCCCTTTTACTTCAAATTTGACCAAAATACCCCTGACGCCGTTTTTTCAGTTAATTGTCATTTAAAAAAAATATGACACTGTCATATCATCTGACACGTCAGAAATATACCTTAAAAATTTCACACCCAAAATACCCCTAATTTAATTTAGAAAAAGACAAAAAAAAACCAACTCAATCTAATCTAATGAATTAACCCAGCAACTAACCCGACCAACCGACCACCGCCGGAAAATTTTCTGGTCATCTTCTCCGATTCGAAGACGACCGGAAAATTTTCCGGTCATAAAAAACCGACAACCTGTTCCTCAGGGAACAGATCGGCGCCGATTTGTTCCCCGAGGAACAGATCTGTTCCTCAGAGGAACAAATGTTCCTCTGAGGAACAAATTTGTTTGATGACCGGAAATTTTCCGGTCATCTTCAAATCGGAGAAGATGACCGGAAAATTTTCCGGCGGTGGTCGGGTCATTGACGGATAGTGGTTCAGTCGGCCGTTCGGTTAGGATAGAGGTTTAGGTTAGATTGAGTTGGTTTTTCTTTTTGTCTTTTTCTAAATTAAATTAGGGGTATTTTGGGTGTTTGAAATTTTTAAGGTATATTTCTGACGTGTCAGATGATATGACAGTGTCAGATTTTTTTTTAAATGACAATTAACTGAAAAAACGGCGCCAGGGGTATTTTGGTCAAATTTTAAGCACAAGGGGTTTTGTGAGCGCCGCCACAAAGATCAGGGGGTTTAGCGCCTGTTTTTAAACATCAGGGGGTTTAGCGCCCGTACCCCTAAAGTTGAGGTGCCATAGGTGATTATTAGCCAAAATGTTGAGATTCATACTCGAATGAGTTTTCGACCATTTTTTACAAACCTCGGAGACTAAGAAGTTCAAATAGAAATAACGTCCAACTTCTACTAAATTAAAATTTAATTTGAATGATTATGATAGAAAAAACTGAGCTTTAATTTTTTTGTTGATGATACTGTTTGCACCAAAATTAAAAATATGGACAAAAGGCCATAAAAGCCCATATTCTTTTAAAAGATAGGAAAAAGCTACCGTGAATAATTGGCTAAGATTTGACCAAAGATAATTTCAGAGGTTTTGACCAAGATTTGACGAAAGATAATTTCAGAGGTTTATTTCAGAGGTTTTGGCTAAGATTTGACCAATGATAATTTCAGAGGTTTATTTTCAGAGGTTGATTAGTTTCACTCCAGAAGTTGATTTCCACAGGTTAATTTCTAGAGGTTAATTTCCAGAGGTTGATTTCCAGAGGTCGGGCTCCAGGAGTTAATTTCTAGAAGTTGACTACTCCAAAAGTTTAATTTCAGAAGTTAATTTCCAGAAGTTAATTCCAAAGGTTGACTCAATCTATTTCAGAGGTTGATTTTAGATGATTAGTTTCAGAGGTTGATTCCAGAAGTTGACGAGTTATTCCTAGGAGTTTTAAAAGGCCTAAGTCCATTTTCAGAAGGTTAAGCCCATGTTTTAAATGGCCATTAAATTATGTTTTAAATGGCCCATAAGCCCAAGAAGGTTATTTTCAGAAGATTAGAAGTCAAAAAGCACGAGCAGAAGCAACAAGACACGATTGGCAGTTTTTGAAGGTGGGAAAGAACGTGTGCAGTTGAAAGATGAAGCAGCAGTTTTCAAGTGATAAAGTCTATAAATAAGACAAGAGTAGGAAGAGAAAACCCCCGATCAAATCCAACAAAAACCAGCCCAAAGGCAAAAACACTCAACACTTAGCATTCTCAATTTTCTTCAATCAGTAAAGAACTTTACGATTGAACCTCTGCAATTTCTACTCAAACACTTGTATTTTCATTTCATTCAATTAGTAAACACATTTACAGTTGAATTTCCTTGTTTTAGCATTACTTGATTGGAGTACTTGTTATAAGGTTAACCAAACCCCAATCGCTCGTTTAAGAAGTTAAGTTACATTTTGGAATCCGCTTCCTGGCACGCCCGCATTTCACACGCTTGTTGTTACAAACGCAAAAGGCCAGTAACAATTTTTGGCACGCCCAGTGGGACACTAAGAGTCATGGCTAGAACTCGAAGTGAGAAAGGAAAATATGTTATTGTATCTCAGGATGCAGTGGATGATCCTACTTCTGCATATGTAGGACATGGAGACTATGTGGCTCACATGGTCAGAAACATCCTGAAAGAAAAATTACATCTCCAGGGAGAGGCGAGTGAAGATATGCCTCCTGGCTTTGGAGAGCAACAGACATCAACTCGGCGAAATTCTGAGCCGAGATTGGCAGATGCTTTGGAAACATTGTCAAAGGCCATGATTGAGATGAAACATACTCAGGCCGAGATGAATGCCAGCCTCAACCATGCTCAGGCTGATTTGAAACTGAAGCATGAAGTGATGGACAAGAAGCAGTTCAACATGGAACGCTACTTGGCGGAATTAATAGTTGCAGTGAAATTATCGTCTCCAAAGGATGATGATGAATTGCCAGAGGCTGTTAACACGGCCAAACAAAATCCTGACGGATTCGGGGGGCTGCCATCTGGAGGAGTTCAAGAGATTGGAAGCAATAGTCATGTACCAATCTCGAATCCATCACCTCTTGAAGAAAGGCACGTACCACCTCATAAAAGAGATGAACTTGCTCAAGTTAACTCTTTTGAAATAAATAATCAAATCGGCCGAAATTGCAAGCTGTTTCATAATGCAGGTGCTGTTAATCATCATTCCATGTATGATCCAGAGGTTAATCAAAATTATGTCCAACCTCTGGACACATGGGGCAATTATTTTCCCAGGGGAGGAACCAATCTCTGCCACTCCAACCTCTAACACGGCCACTTGACATGGAGACCGTGAGAGAGGCCAATCATCCTTCCATGGATAATCCAGAGGCTACTCAAAATTATGTCCAACCTCTGGGCATAGGGGGAAACTATTTTTCCCAGGGGAGGAATTCACCTCTGCTACCTCAACCTCTAACACGGCCACTTGACATTGAGGCCGTGAGAGAAGCCGTTCATCCCTCGATGGATGATCCAGAGGTTAATGAAAATTATGTCCAACCTCTGAACACAGGGGGCAATTATTTTCCCCAGGGGAGGAACCAACCTCTGCCACTCCAACCTCTACCACGACCACTTGACATGGAGGCCATGAGAGAAGTCGTTCATCCTTACATGGATAATCTAGAGGTTAATGAAAATTATGTCCAACCTCTAAACACAGGGGGCAACTATTTTCCCCAGGGGAGGAATCCACCCCTGCCAGAGGTTAATAAAAATTGTGATCAACCTCTGGGCTTAGGAGGCAATTATTTTACCCAGGGGAGGAATCCACCTGTGTCACTCCAACCTCTAGCACGGCCACTTAACATGGAGGCCATGAGAGAAGCCGTTCATCCTTCCATGGATAATCTAGAGGTTAATCAAAATTATGTCAAACCTCTAGACACAGGGGGCAACTATTTTCTCCAGGGGAGGGATCCACCCCTGCCACTCCGACCTCTAGCACGGCCACTTGACATGGAGGCCGTGAGAGAATTCGTTCATCCTTATCCAGAGGTTAATCAAAATTATGTCCAACCTCTGGGCAAAGGGGACAATTATTTTCCCCAGGGGAGGAACCAACCTCTGCCACTCCAACCTCTGAGGAAGCCATTTGACGTGGAAGCTGTACGAGAAGCCATCCATGAGCTATATGGTCCATGTCTGAGACAAATTAACCGACCACGATTTCACAAACCGTATCCAGATCTCATTGACAAGGGATCGGTAATGAATATTAAATCATTCACCACTGCCACTAACATGGTGGAAGTTTGCTACTATGATTCCTATGTTGGCCCCATTCACTTTACTGGGCAAAATAGAAAGGGCCAACTAAAGGAAAATAAACCTCTAGAGATTCATCAAGAGGTTAAAAAGAAAGCAGCAAAAATATTGGAATCAACGGCTATTGTTCCATACAACAAGCCGTGCTCCTCCATCACTATTGAAGAAATTCATAGTTAAGCTCACCTCTGGTGAGTTTGTAGCAGCTGCATCTGCAATTTTGATGGAACGTATGCAGCATATTATGGAGGAGAGTAATTCGGCAGAGGTTCTTGATGCCGAAGTAACATCTCAAGAAGATGAGCTAGTATGGAAATTGATCTGATACTAAAGACAGAGAATATGAGAAATGGTCTACCAACTGAGAAGGACCATTCTTGGTCCACAAGGTGATGAAGGGTAACGCATAATGGCTATCAAGTCTAGAGGGTGAGCCTCATAAAAAAAGATCGTTAATGAAAAATACTTGAAGAAGTACACTCCCACCATATGGGAGAAATATAATTTGGAAATGACTTAATGGCTTTTAGCCATACATGTACTGGAGAATATGCAAGTGTGTTTTTAGAAGTGTCAGTACATGTGTAGTAACATGATGGCTTTTAGCCAAATGTATCATCAAAATCTTAGAAGTTTGGCTGTTTTAGCTAAACCAGTAGTTTTCATTAATTTTTCATTTTTGACACAAGTTGTAATATAATGGCTTTAGCCATTTTTATAATTAAAGTTCTAGAAGTTTGACTATCTTGGCTAAACTGCTACTTTTCATTTCCTAAGTTGTAATTTAATGGCCTCTAGCCATTCTTCTAAAAAGAAAGAGGCTCTGATTAATTGACTCCAGGTGTTAATTTAAGAAGTTTGGCCAGAGGTTGATACTCTAGAAGTTTGGCCAGAGGTTGATTCTAGAGGTTGACTCTAGAAGTTTGGCTAGAGGTTGACTCTAGAAGTTTGGACAGAGATTAACTCTAGAAGTTTGGCCAGAGGTTGATTTTAGAGGTTGACTCTAGAAGTTTGGCCAGAGGTTGATTCTAGAGGTTGACTCTAGAAGTTTGGCCAGAGGTTGATTCTAGAGGTTGACTCTTGAGGTTTGGCTAGAGGTTGATTCTAGAGGTTGACTCTAGAAGTTTGGCCAGAGGTTGACTCTAGAAGTTTGGCCAGAGGTTGATTCTAGAGGTTGACTTTAGAGGTTTGGCCAGAGGTTGATTCTAGATGTTGACTTTAGAGGTTTGGCCAAGATGTTCAGAAACATATTAATGAAAGTAAGATTGAAAAAAAAAATTACCACTGATTTTAGAGCCACTGTGTATAAAGATTGCAAGCTGCTGGGCCAAGCATTGGCTGGGTTTGCTGGCGAGATATTTGCTGTAGCAGCTGGGCGATGGCGAGCAACCTGCTGCTGCTGACGGAAGCAAAGGAGAACCACGCTACTGCCGTTGGGTCGCCAGAATCGTCGCACGTCATGGGAGTTGTGTTGTGGATGGCGTGAAGGCTGCCGTTGGAGCTCGGTGAGAAGAGCTGGAGGTTGCCGCTGCCGCTGTAAAGCTTGGCGAGCGCGGCTGCTGACTGCCGACAACGTGGTGGTAGCCGGAGGTTGGTGGATTTTATTTAACTAAGCTAGACAAATCTTCAGAATCAATGCTTGGTGGATTGAGAAGAAAAATGATTTTAAATTTTTGGGAATTAGGGTTTGCTAGAGGTTTTGGAGAAGGAGTGAAATTCTCTTTGACCTTCTAAAATCTCTAAAAGAAAATAATTTTGGCTTAAAGAAAATATATAAATGGCTTTGTTCCTAAAAAGCCAATTATATAGGGGGCATTGTTTGCACCAAAATTAAAAATATGGACAAAAGGCCATAAAAGCCCATATTCTTTTAAAAGATAGGAAAAAGCTACCGTGAATAATTGGCTAAGATTTGACCAAAGATAATTTCAGAGGTTTTGACCAAGATTTGACGAAAGATAATTTCAGAGGTTTATTTCAGAGGTTTTGGCTAAGATTTGACCAAAGATAATTTCAGAGGTTTATTTTTAGAGGTTGATTAGTTTCACTCCAGAAGTTGATTTCCACAGGTTAATTTCTAGAGGTTAATTTCCAGAGGTTGATTTCCAGAGGTCGGGCTCCAGGAGTTAATTTCTAGAAGTTGACTACTCCAGAAGTTTAATTTCAGAAGTTAATTTCCAGAAGTTAATTCATACAAAGGTTGACTCAATCTATTTCAGAGGTTGATTTTAGATGATTAGTTTCAGAGGTTGATTCCAGAAGTTGACGAGTTATTCCGAGGAGTTTTAAAAGGCCTAAGTCCATTTTCAGAAGGTTAAGCCCATGTTTTAAATGGCCATTAAATTATGTTTTAAATGGCCCATAAGCCCAAGAAGGTTATTTTCAGAAGATTAGAAGTCAAAAAGCACGAGCAGAAGCAACAAGACACGATTGGCAGTTTTTGAAGGTGGGAAAGAACGTGTGCAGTTGAAAGATGAAGCAGCAGTTTTCAAGTGATAAAGTCTATAAATAAGACAAGAGCAGGAAGAGAAAACCCCCGATCAAATCCAACAAAAACCAGCCCAAAGGCAAAAACACTCAACACTTAACATTCTCAATTTTCTTCAATCAGTAAAGAACTTTACGATTGAACCTCTGCAATTTCTACTCAAACACTTGTATTTTCATTTCATTCAATTAGTAAACACATTTACAGTTGAATTTCCTTGTTTTAGCATTACTTGATTGGAGTACTTGTTATAAGGTTAACCAAACCCCAATCGCTCGTTTAAGAAGTTAAGTTACATTTTGGAATCCGCTTCCTGGCACGCCCGCATTTCACACGCTTGTTGTTACAAACGCAAAAGGCCAGTAACAGATACATGTCCTTCCATTAATAAAAACTCAGTTATTTATAAGGACCTTCATAATAAAAAAAACGAACAAAAGATCAATCTACTCCCTCAACTTGGCATAAAGTATTAAAGAGCTGAAAAATCATATCATTTTTATCCTAAATTTGGCAAAACCGGCTCAAAAACACCCTTGTGCTGACGTGGCACCTTAATTGGAGAGTGAATTTCTAATTAATCAAAATGTACTCTAATTAACTATATTCAAATACTAATTAAGCACAATTAAACTGTAATTAATTTAACAGTCTTTTTGAAATTTTTCCAAAAATTATTCAATTTTTCCCAGTCCGACAAGGAAGAGGAGCTTCTGCTCCTCTCCTCAGAGGAGGAGCAGTAGCTCCTCGGAGCTCTACTCCTCACGTGAGTAGCAATTTGCTCCTCAGGCGAGGAGCAGATCTGTTTCTCGTTTTGACGAGGAGCAAAGATGGACTGACCCATCTGGGTCTGTGCATCAAGAAATTGATGAACAGACCGTGGGTCTGTTCATCAATTTGTTCAATTTGAAGAATAAATTGATGAACAGACCCACCGAGTCAGTTCTGAAGGGGCGATTTTCATTTTTTTGGTTTTATAAAATTATTTATATTTATATAAATTAAAAAAAATATTTTTTTTATAAAAATTTCAAAATTGGAGGGGTTAATTAGTTATTTTAGGTTTTAAATTAAAGAGATTAAATTGTTTCTTTTTATTATTAGGTATTAATTTAAAATGTTAAAATAATTAGGATCATTTGAAACTTTTTTCATTAAAACCATTTTGGAAAAACCAACATTAAAATCGGAGAGTGTATCTCACTCTGTTAGGTGAGAGTGGAGAGTGGGAATTTTGATCCGATTTTGTCAAGTTTAGGATAATAGTGATATTTTTCCTACTTTTTAACGTTTTTGATACTTTATGTCAAGTTGAGGGGGTAAAATGATTCTTTGTTCATAGAAAAACCTATTTTAATCCAACTTAAACTCCAAAAACCTATTCTAATGGCAATAAATCCCCTATCCAAATAATAACAAAAAGGTCTTATTATTTAAAAATTTCTCACTTTATAACTTTTTTGCGTGTATACCCTGACTTAAAAAAAATTTCAATTGCACCATATTTTGGATTTGCGTGTTCCATCTCTACTTCGAAGTATTAAACTGATCTCTTTTCATATGAAAAAAGCAAAAATAGATCTTCATATTTAGCTTATATTTTAATTATTTTAATATTATTAATTGTAAAAATACACATTCTTCTCTAAAAAATTCAACTGATAATAATTACTTAATTTATATTAATTATTAATAATTTTTTTAAATTAAAAACTATAAAAAATTAAAATTTACATAAAACAAAATTTATTTACATTTTTTTGTAAAAAAAAATTCGGATCTCTCCTCGAAGGAGGAGCACGAGCTGCTCCTCCGTCCATGAAAACATGAATTTTTTTTAAAATAATTCAGCAGTGTGTTCGAAAAATCGGAGAATTTTAAATGATTTAATTTTTTTAATAAAATACATAAAAACAAGCAATTTTTATCACTTATTTAAACATTTTTAAAACTGAAGGACTTATTTGAACATTTCCATATTAAAAACATATGGTGTAACCTTTTTATTTATTTGTATTAACATTTTTATCCTTAAACTATATATATAAATCGTAAATTGTACGCTTTTCCGGGGTAGAGGTGAAACATGAAAATTCAATATATGGTACAATTGAACTGTTTCCTAGATCAGGGTATAAACGCAACAAGGTTAAATGGTGGGGTTTTCTTTTTAAGTAATTAGGCCTACAGAAACTAAAGAAAAATTTACACAAAAGACTTCATTTTTAAATTTATTTGCACTCAATACTTTATTTTTAAAAATTTATTTTTTATCTCATTTTCCTATTGTTTTTAGTTATACTCTCAACTAAATTTAACTTATAAGCATTTTTATTCCTCTAATGTAAAATACATGTACACCTTTATTTTCCTCTTTCGTCCTTTTTTTTCTCCCCTTTTTTTTCTTCTTTTTATTTCTCTAGAATTAATTTTTTTATGTTTTCTCCATTTTAATAGAATCTCTTATCAAATTTCATCTAAAAGTACAAGATAAAGAAGAATTCGCTATAAAAAAATTCGATCTAATTTCTCAAAAATTTGAAATAACAAAGTCTTCTGTCATCGGCATTACTAATCTTCTTATTCGAAATCTTCTTCCTCTTTTCTATATTGTTTTGACTTATTTCTGTATCGCTTTTTCGTAAGTTTTTCAATTTTTTTTGAAGAAGCCGTCATTTTCTTCATACTGATGTTTTGACCTGATTTTTAAACGTTTTAAAATTAATTTTAGAAATCGTTTGAAAATATTTTTTAGAAAATGTTTTCGAATGTTTGAAACTTTTATAAACAGTTTGAAACTATTTTTTTTGAAACTGTAATTTTTGAACTGTTCGAAATTGTTTTTAGAAATTATTCTGAAATGTTTGAAACTTTTGTAGACACTTTGGAACTGTTTGATTGAAAATGTTAATTTTTAGTACTGTTTGAAATTGTTTTTAAAAACCTTTATAAACTGTTTGAAATCTTTATAAAAAAATTAAAACTGTTTGAAATTTTTGTGAACTATTTTATACCTTTGTAAACCATTTGAAAATGTTTGAAACTATCGTGTTTAAGAAATTTTTTTAGAACTTTTTGAAACCGTTTTAATAGATTTTTAATAAAAAAATAAATTGATAGTTTACATTTTTCTTTCTTTTTGAAGAAAATTATGATCGTTAAATTTGATTTCGAAGAAAATTTTGATACAGTTTGATTAAGAATTAAAAATTTGAGTGGATCGAAATTTAAATTTGAAAGTTGCAATTTTTTTAAGAAGTAATAATATAATTATAGAAATCAATTATTGAATTATTATGAAGCAAAGATTTTTAATTAATTTGATGAATTGTGAGTTAGATTTCTTTGAATAAAATGAAGAAGATGAATAAGTAGAAAAAAACTGTATAAAATATAAAAAGCCAATATGGAGTACGAAATAAGAATAGCAGAATAAAAAAGTAAATAGGTAAACACGTTGAGATAAGACAATTAAGTTGGATTTTTGGTGATATAAAATACTAATATTTTTGCTGATCAGATATTCTCCTAATTATCCCAAAACTAAATGAATTTAGAGAAAATTACCTTGGTTACTAGTTTTGGCCATTTTATTTTGAATTTTACTGGAAGAAAGTCCATTTTAAATTATACTATTATCAATTTTTTAATTTAAATATAATGATTTTGCTTTGTACAAAGATATTGTTTAAATTAGCAAAATACAATTATCCAAAATGGTAACCTCCATGATTCTCTCATTATTGGTAACCTCTTATTATTGATTTGTATGTTTTCATTTATCTTAAATTTTTCATAGATTTTTGCCAGATTTCTCTCCATTACTCTATTAACCAAATCTTTCCATTTTATTTTTAAATTTAATTTGAAACAAACCCAGTGACAAAATCAAAGAAAGTTGCAAGCAAACAGAAGTCGGTGGTGGAGATTTATTTTTATTATGATAATAAAGATCATGTTAAAATTCTGGCCGTAGTAAGCCCGCCGTCGTCGCAAACCCTCTGCAATTGCCACCGTCTGAAAAGATGAAGAGATTTTCGTCGTCCGATCCGAAGATATGTCGTTCATCTTTTCATCTCTCTTAGCCCGTCTCCGACGCAAACCCTACGCCATCGCAGCCACCATCGACTTCGTCTTTTGCTGCAGCCGTCAGCCACTATTTTGTCTCAAGCGCGCCGCTACCACGGTGCTGCCTTGTTTGTACCGGACATCTTTGCTTTTTTTCAGCTTTGTTTTTCCCGTTTCCAGAAAAGTACAGATGGAAGACCTCCTGCCGCCATGATGAACAAAGCGAAATCGGGGATAAGATCCGCAAAGCAACATCAGTTTTTGATTTGTAATTTTATGGCTTAATTTTTTTGTTGGTTAACCAATGGTGTACTAATGGTACGCCAATAATCTTGTATTTTAGTACAATGATGGTTAACCTTGAGTAACCCATTGGCTGTCCTCCAATGATACATTTTAATTTTGTGATGTAATTTTTTTTCATTTATGTATCTGTAACTATTTACTGTTAGCATGATGTTTTTTAATGAGTAGTAGTATACTATTAGTTAACTGAAAGTAAATTTGTCCACATAAAAAAACTCTTGAAGTAGTAAATTTATAAATAACATGAGAGTGCATTACAGAATAATATCCTACTAGTTTACTGCAAGTTTACTTATGTGAACTTTTATTTTTCAACCAAATGTTAAGTTATTAAAAACAAATTGATATTTTTTAATGAGTAGTAGTATACTATTAGTTAACTGAAAGTAAATCCAATGTCCATATAAAGATCTTCCTTCCATACTCCGTCATAATAAACCAGAACCTTCAATGTTGTCATAGATAAATTGTTATTGTTTTTTGAAGAATCATGTATTTGAATAATCATACATTTGCTGTTATATATGGGAATTACATTTAAATAAATTGTTTATAGTAATGAATGATTTTTTGAAGATTTTTGGAATTTTTTTTTATATATGTAAGTTTGAGATTTTGTAGGATTTTTTGATTTTTATAATAGTTGGTTTTCTTAATAATAGTTGACCATATTTTTTTAATTAAATAAATTTTTTCAATTTGAAAGTTGGTTATGTATATTTCAACTTTTTTTTTTGTCTGTTAAAATTTAAATTATTTTGACACAGGTAAATTTTTTATTAAGAAAATCCATGAGTCTAACTTATGTTGGCTATTTAGTTCAAACCCATATCAGCGCATTCCAGTACAAACCCATATCGGCCCTTCTGCTCCAAGGCCTGATGTAGTAATATTTGGAAGGTGGAAACACTATGATAATAAACTAGAAATAATATTTAGATGGGCTTTTTACACAAACAACTTATTTTGCCAATTTCTTATCTTTTATACGGGTCCAAATTTGCCTTTTCTAAACTACCATGTGCGGCCTATTTTATTACTTTTATACGGACTCTATATATTAAACCCTAACAGCATACAAATCATAATTTCATTTATTTTCTCTCTCCTCATCATTCAATTCTCTCTTCCTCTCAGTTCATCTTCCTCTCTTTTTTACCGTTCGCCGTCTTCTGCTGAGCCGTCCTCTGTTCCTCCGCTCCTCCTTCATCGTTCTCATCATCGCCTCCGTTGTCATCTTTGTTAACGCCATCATCTCCTCTGCTCATCGTCGTCATCTATTTGATTTCAGATCTATAATTTATTCACTGTTCTTCTTCTTCTTCTTTTTTATTTTCAGATCTACAATTTTTTACTGTTATTTCACCATTAAACATGTATAGAGATTATATTTTAAGAATATAATGCTAATTTCATGTTATGTAATATAAATTTATGGTTATATGGAATAAATTTTTGTTATTTCTGCATTTTTTGTATTTGGTTGTATTTCTGTGTTTTTTTATTCTGCAGTTCGATTTATTGATGATGGTTGATTGCTGAAATATTATAATATTACAATGTTGTTGATTTAATGTTAATTTTGTGTTGATAATCAGTTGGTATTTCCTTAATTTTAACATTGAAAAAATTTATTCTAAAAAAAACATTAGCAAATTAGATAATTTTGTGCGTGAAATAAACTAAAAAAACAAAATTTAAATGATATTAGATAATGATATGTTAGCATTATCATGTTGACATGTTGTTGATTTCTTGTTGATATTTTATAGATTGTCACAATTTTTCAAAAAATTATGTTTTATTTTATTCCTTATGTTGATTCGTTGTTGATTTATTGTTGACATTATGTTGATATGTATTTCAACTTTTTTTGATTTTCAATTTTATGTTGACATGTTGTTGATATACTGTTAATAACATGTTGATTTTTCAATCATTGAAAGAAAAATAAAGTTAGTCTTAAATTGATGTATTAATGAACTATTGATATGTTTTTAATAATATATTGATTGTTTTTGACTTAAATCAATCAATATTCTCATTTTACAAACATCTTGACTAAATTAGCATTAATTGTTGATTCGTTGTTGATTAATTGTTGACATTATGTTGATAAGTATTTCTACTTTTTTTGATTTTCAATTTTATGTTGACATGCTGTTGATATACTGTTGATAACATGTTGATTTTTCAATCATTAAAAGAAAAGTAAAGTTAGTGTTAAATTGCTGTATTGATGACCTGTTGACATGTTTTTGATAATATGTTGATTGTTTTTTGCTTAAATCAATCGATGTTCTCATTTTACAATTAAATTAGCATTAATTGTTGATATCATGTTGACATTATGTTGATAATTTGTTAATATGATAGTAGTAATTCTACTAAAGAACAACAAAGGTACAAAATGTTTAAAATAAATGAATCAGATAAAGATATTAGCATAGTAAGTAATCAAAACAATATGAAAAAACAACAACAATAATTCAAATGAAAAAATAAAAGTATTCTTACATATAAAAATAAAAATATATTAAATATACACCAACACAACAGTTCACAAATTAAAGAAATTTATTTCAAAATATTTTTTTTTCCTCAATTCTCTTTGCAGCTGTACAGTTTCTTCAAAATCACTTGTATAACTATTTTGCGTTCCACCTCTCATACCTAACTAAATTTCGACAAAGACGGTTATGATACAGTTTCATTTCATCTAACGAAAATTTATTTCACAGACAATATTATCTTATTTGTCAATGTTAAAATAAAAAGAATCAGTAGATATCAACATAATATCAACATAAAGTCAACATAAAATCAACAACACTATAACATTACAATAATTCAGAAATCAATCATCATCAACAAATTATTATGCAGAATAAAAAAAACGCAGAAATACAACAAAACACAAAAAAATGCAGAAATAACAGAATTTTATTATATAAAATCACAAAATTATTCTATATAACATGAAATAAGTATTAGATTCTTTAAAGATACTCTTTATACATGTTTAATGGTGAATCAACAGTAAAAGATAAACAAATTACAGATCTGAAAATAAAAAAAAGAACAAAAAATTTCAGATCTAAAATTAAAAAGATAAAAGAAAGATGACGCGGCGAGACAAAGGCGGAACGATGGAGGCGAAACGGCGAAGGCAGAACGGCGGAACGGAGGAGGCGGAACGGCGAAGGCAGAACGGCGAAGGCAGAACGGCGAAGGCAGAACGGCGGAACGAAGGAGGCGGAACGACGGAAGCGAAGGAGCAGAAATCATGAAAATTTTCTTTCACAGCTCAAAAGAAATCGTGAAGAAGAAGAATGATTGAGAGAAATAAGAAAAATCGTATAAAAGAAAAAAATTTGAAGTACAAGTTATCAAAGTAAGAAAATGAGGTAGGTAAAGTAAAGATTTAACTTGTCCTGTATAAAAGTAAATGGGCTGCCAAAATCAGTATTTTATATAAAAAGCCCTATTTAGATCTAGACTAGAATTGGTCAAATAGAAATTATATTCAAACAAAAAAAACTATAAAAAAATAAAAAACTGTACCAAAAATTGTAGTTTCATCCTTTTTTCTACTCTGTTTTTATGATAAATCTTATTTAATGTTTGTTCAATTAATTACTTATTTGAAAAACTCTATTATTTTAGATGGTTGAAAACCCATAGTTTGAAGCAAATAATTATATTGACAGAAAAATCACTTTTTAATTTTAACAAGTGACTTTTTTTTTAAAAAAAATCTATCGATATAAATTTTCCTCTCATATTTTTTAGTCGGTTTGAAGAATCTTTACTCGGATCAAAGATGTTGATCAACTTAAAAATAAAGTTTTTAGAAATTCTTATGGTTAATTAATGTGTTATTTGATGTTTGTGTTTTATTTTTTTATTATATTTAATTTTTTAATTCATGCTGAAGATGAAGTTTGAAAAATTTATAATTTTAAGGATATAGCGGTTTCAAGATCGTACCTTTAATATTTGAACCATACATGCATTGAGTGATCCATTTGATAGTTTGATAAATGCTAATCAATGATTGTTTTTGCAGTTTTCATTACTTTATTGAATAGTTCACTCAAATATGTTGAGAGACCTTCATCTATATATTTTTTTGGTAATTTTAATAAAAAAAATTAGCCTATGACCAAAATTAAAAAAAGAATGGAAAAAATGAATAAAAGCGCAACAAATTTGTTAGGATTTTAAAGAGTTTCTCGAAGAGAGGCGATTGGAGGTTTATATGGGGAATATTGTTTTGATCAATTTCATAATTTATATCGATCCTAAACCCTCATGGAAATAAATTAATTCATTAGCTATTAAATTCTTACTTTTTTAAATAACCTAAACTATTACTTAAATTCTCATTTAAGCTACTATATTTTGGATAAATTGACATTTTATAGATAAAATACTTGCCAGGGAAATTGAAGAATTAATTATAAAAATAAAAATAAAAATCTGAAGAGACTATGACATATACTATCCTTATAAAGGGATTTAAACGTACTAGTTCTCAAAGTTCAGAAGTAATTAATTCTTGAAAAAAGAAAAAAAAGCAATAAATGAATAAGTTATAAAAGATTCCAATAATTCATACTGAATTAAGGGATTTGTCTACGCTTTTTGCATCTCTCTCACATTGGTCCTATCTTTTAATTCTTGTTTTATATAGGTTTTAGGGGCTCAAGATTTGTTTATGTAACCTATTAAACAACAATTTAACTACATTTAACAGAACTGTATAGCTTAGAGTTTTTCGGATTGGTTGGTTCAACCAGTTCGAACGTAATTAAAGGTCAACTTAGTTTGATTGTAGAAAAAGTTTAAAAGGAAATTCAATCTCTTTGAACCGAAAAACTTACAATTTCTTTTTAAAAATTAACCGATTAAACTATAAAAATCGTCTAATTCCTTGTTTATTAGTCAAAATAAGTACTATTCTTTTATTTATTTGCTAGTTAAAATTTTATATAATGTTAATCAATGATCCCAATAATTTGGCCATCGATTCGATTTGATAAACATTGATATATCTAATGAGATTATTATTATTATTGTTTTTTTAAACTATTATATAATATTATTGTTAATATTATTATTTGGTCGGTTTGACTCATCTTCACTCGCCATGCTAGTCTAGGTACAAAGTTTAATTAAATTAACTTTACTGTCAATACCAGCAATTAAAAGACACTTTTTTTATTTGTCTATTTAGACAAATATATTCTACAAATACTTGTTTTTTTTAGGACTTTTAGATAATTTAATAAGTATCTTTCGGATTTACTTTTTTTTGATAAATGACTCTATGGTTTAATTTATAAGTATTATTAACTAATGACTTAATTAATATAATTATATTAATTTTTACACTTATAATTTAAAATAAAAAAGAATACTTTTGTTAATATGTATAATGTTAATTAGAGGACAATTTAGAAAAAGGTGGGAGTAAATAAAAGAAAAAACTTTAGACATTCAACATTAGGAATGCAAGTCTCAAAATGAGTTCCTCAATTAGATCTCCAAGAGCTGAACACCTGAATCTTG
Organism: Mercurialis annua; assembly: GCF_937616625.2. Classification (NCBI taxonomy): domain Eukaryota; kingdom Viridiplantae; phylum Streptophyta; class Magnoliopsida; order Malpighiales; family Euphorbiaceae; genus Mercurialis; species Mercurialis annua. Next base: position 44,977,828 of record NC_065570.1, on the reverse strand, counting down.
GTTACTAGTTTATGAAATTTAATATTCAAAATCTTTATAATGTCCCAAGAAGGGCATACCAAACATAAATCCAGGAAAACACATTTTTAAAAACTATATTAGAATTATTATTTAATTAATAGTTGAGAATAATGATCAATTATACATGATTGAAACATTCAGTTAAAATAATTAGAACTAGCTATTTGGTTGGTATTCCTATTACTCTCATCAATTTATAATAACATATTTTTAATCATAGAAATGTAATTTTAATGTGACTAAAATTATTTTTTTAGTTGGTAATTGAGTATAGAATCTTTTGAATCTAAAATCGATATATTTACACATTTCTCAATTTCGGCAAATTGCTTAATTTTGTTTATGTTATGCACAAGAGCCCTTAATGATTGAGCTATTTTTCAAGAGTGTCTGACCATTTTATCATTGAATTTCATCAAATAGATTCTATATTTATATATCTGCCGCACCATATTTATGATTCGACATGTTGTCTACGACCAAATCACATTGGAAGAAGCTATGGAATTTGGACATACGTCTACGATTTGTTTTATGGAAGGCAATCCTCTACAAGTGAAGTATTAGCTAATCGATCTCATAAAATTTGTTTGTGTGTTTATTGTCGCCATGAGGAGTTCATAATACATGAGTAGGGGTGAGCACGGTTCGGTTCGGTTCGATTCGGTTTAGTTCGGTGTCCAGACCTTCTGATCCAAATCAACCCACCTTTTAAATTCCTAAACCAAATTTTCCTACTATGGTTTACGGTTATTTTGGTTCGGTGAATCAAAATTTTGGTTAAAACGGTTTGGTTCGGTCGGTGACCGAATTCACAGTTTATAAAAACTTAAAAAAAATTAAGTAATTAAATAAAAAATTTAACAGCATTACAACTCATCATAAATTGTAAAAAAAAAAAAGAACCTAACTGATAATATTACAATTAATTTACCCAAAAATAGCCTAACTTGCAAATTTACATACCAAATTAGTAATTACAAATCAAAATTACTAAACTTTACAATCAAATAGGTTATACAAAAAACTGATTCAGACATTCAAAAATACTGTTTTGAATCAAAATACCAAAAGTGAAGGTTTATAATTTAAAAACTGCAAAATTTAAGTTAGGTATCAGTATGCATTTAAAATGCAATGCATACTGATACTGCAGTCAGAGACTCAGAGTATGCCTCCACCAAAAAATCCTTCCACCAATAAATGCCTCCACCAAAATCAGCTTGTAAAATTTCAGATTTTCTGCAAACATAAACAAAACAGCAAAAGAAACCAGTAAAGAGTAACAACAAATACATTACATGATAAAGAAAAAAATACAATATAAGGCTCAGATTTCAAATTTTTAAGTCAAAACATCTCAACTCTTTTGAAAGGCAACATTTTATGTCGCACAGTCAATGGTCAAGTGTATTTAAGACTTCAAATGGTGGAAGTTTCATCATAACCTTAACAAACATAATAATAACTAATGATAGATTAACACAAGAAAAATTCAGAAACATAACATAACCAGAAATCAAAAACCAAAAGGAGAAGCTTGATCTCATCAATGCTAAATGTAACAGGGCTCAGACTTATAAATTTATCAAGTAAAACACTAAGGTCATAAAAGGTGGCAACTATTAAAAACCAGTGCCTCAACAGTTACAACCTAAAGTATTTAAAATCATTGACAGTGGAAGCATCATCACAGCCCTCATAAAACAGAGAAATCAAAACTCAACCTCTAATCTCATGCCAATCTATCATTATTAATTATCAAAGACATAATCAGCAAAACAATGCAAAGATAGGACCAACAGAACCAGCAAAGGCTCCCACCACCAAAGGACTAGATAAGTAAATGGATATTAAAGAAGCAAGCAAACAGTAAATAAAAAAGGACTTCAAGAAGACAAAGTATTGTTCATTAAGAGCAGTAGATGGATCTTGAAGACCTGAGAAAAAAACACAAACAAATTACAGTTAGTACAAATTTAACTAAAATACATGAAAAAAAAGAATGAATAACTTAAAAAAAGTACCTTCTTCATGTTGCTCCAACTCTTCTAGTGATTCCTCAACAGAGACTGGCTTAGATGGATCTCTTAGCCAATCTTGAGTACAGACCAATGCCTCCACTATTTTAGGAGTCAAGCAACTCCTAAAGTCATCAAGCACTCTTCCTCCAGTGCTGAAGGCTGATTCTGAAGTAACTGTTGAGACTGGTACTGCAAGAATATCACGGGCCATTCTAGAGAGGACTGGGAACCTCTCAGAATTTAGCTTCCACCATCGCAGAATATCAAAACTAGCATCATTTGCAACTACTGCCTCACTTAGATAAATTTCCAACTCATTTTTTTTGCTTCCACTCACACCACCAGTCTCTAACATTTGCTGTAAGAATCGTTCTTTCAGCACAGAATTAGCTTGGGAGGATTGAGCAACAGGTTCTGCTGATTGGCCATTGCCCCCAGTGGCAGTAGTGGTTACTTCCTTCTTATAAATGACTTCATAGTCATTGAATAACTCAGCCAGATCCTCCATCACACAAGTATACAAAAACTTTCCAGCATGACAACCATACATTTGATTCAAAGTATATTCCAAGTAAACAATTCTGTCCCGGGGGTCTAAAATATTTGCAAAGAAAATCAACTTGTTCATCACATTAGGATCACCCCAGTACTTATCAAATTTATCTTTCATTTTAGTTTCCATTGATCTTAGACAGTAATCACTAGACTTAATCCAATCTTGCAAAATAGTTGACAAATCAGAAATCTCATTCAAGTGGTTGTTAGAGGTGACATAAAGAGAACCAGAAATTCTCAAAGTCATTTTGTAAAAACATTATAACAACACACATAATTGCCTAACCTTATCCCAATCATGTTCATCAGGCACCTCATCTCCCAAATCAATTCTAAAAGAAGCTTCCACATCCTCATATTCCTCAAAAACAGGTTGGTACAAACAAGCAGTGTCTAACATCAAGTATGTTGAATTCCACCTAGTGGGCACATCTAGACCAAAGAACGCTTAAATTCAAAATCAAGTGATTTTTTACATTCCTTAAATTTGCTAAGTCTGAGAGGTGAGTTTTTTTATACACCTAACAGCTCCCCTAACCTTTTGAAAAGATGAACCAGACTCTTTCAAACCATCAGACACTACAAGATTCAAAATATGTGCAATGCATCTCATGTTAGCATACTTGCATCTAACATGTGTACTACCCCAAGTCAACATTTTCTTAATAAAAAACCCCATTGCAGTAGTATTGTTCTCAGCATTGTCTAAGGTAACATAAAATATATTTTTTAGCCCCCACTCTTGCAAACAGGTCTCCATAGACTTAGACAAATATTCACCCTTATGCCTTGAGCATGTAACAAAAGAGATCATCGTTTTATGCAACTTCCAATCATCATCAATAAAATGAGCAGTAATACACATGTAGTTCAATCTTTGATTAGAAGTCCAAGAATCACTTGTTAGACTAACTCTTTGACTATGAGTTTTAAAAAATTGTTTCAGTTTGAACTTTTCATCAACAAACATAGCATAGCAATCCCTATTCACAGTCCACCTAGAACGCATTTTAAACATAGGACAAGCAAGACTCATCACTCTTCTAAACCCCTGTTTCTCAACAAATTTGAAAGGCAACTCATCAACTATAATCATATATGCAATTGCTTTCCTAACTACTTCTTGATCAAATTTCCAAGTAGCAACAGAAAACAGATTATTAGCAGGTCTAGCTTCCACATTAACAGGTTGAAAAGAGAGTAAAGCTTGCCTAGTTTCTACACTGTGTGGGTGTTTAGTGCATCTAATTAAATGACTTCTCAAAGTAGAGGTACCATTTTTTTTAGCATGACAGTTATATACCCTAGCACAATAGCAACACTTTGCTTGCATAATGGTACCTTTGCCATCTTTGATTGCATCAAAATGCTCCCAAACAACTGATCTTTGTTGACTCTCCTTCCTTTTTTTAGGATTTGCCTCCACATTAGGGACATGATCAGCAACAGGGTCAGTATTGGCTTCCACATTGCCAGATTGAGACTGCTCAGGTGAAGCAGCAGCATCTGAACCAACATGAGATTGGCCATCAACTGCTACTTCTTCTAGGGCAGCTAAATCAATCATTTCAGGGTCCATCTATACAAGAAAAGAACAAAGGGATCAATACTGTATGCAAATTCCAGACTTAAAACTTAAAGCAATATGGATGCAACTTGCAAAAAAACATATTACCTTTATATACAACACAGTCAAAGCTTCCACCAAAGCTTTCTTTTTACAAAAATCAACCAGCAATTCATGCAAGATAGAGAGAACCAAACATCAGAAATCAAGTCCATAACCAATAACAAATTACAAGGAAATTACAGAAACATTAAAGGTCCAATGCACACAGGAAAAGATTACCTCTCAATCAAACTAAACAAGCTTCCACCAAAGCTTTTTTCCTAAAAGAATCCGGCCATATGTTCATGCAACACAGAACATAAACAACAATTTAGCAAACAGGTCATAAGAACTACAAAGGAACATAATACATCTCTATCAAAGTATGAAACAGAATACCTCTCTAGCAAAGAAACAAGCTTCCACCAAAGCTTTAACCTTTTGAGAATCCAGTCATTTATTCATGCAAAACAGAATAAAAATCACATAAGGATCCAGAAATCAATAACATAACCAAAAATCAAAATATAGAATCCAAGTCAGAATATCAAAGGTCACAGAATATTAAAATACCTCAAACCACAATCAAAGTTAACAACTTCCACCGAAGCCTTGTCTTAAAATGAAGGTTTAAGCAGAGAAATACCCAGATCCCCCTGTAAACAAACAAGAAAAGGAAGAAAACTGTTAGAATAGGGAAGTTATAAACTATTTTCAAATGAAAAAGAGAAATAAGGAAAAGTTGAAAAATTTACCTTAAACTACTATCGATTAAACCTCTGAGCACCAAAACAGTGACATACAACCATGATTCAAAGGTATTTTAGAACCAAAACCTCTGCGAATGCAAACCAGAAGTACCCATATGAGAACCAGAGGAACAAAGATGAAAACCAGTGAGCCAGGAACACATATGTCAATTGAAAGGAATATGAGAGGTTTAATCGACAGAGAAGAGTAGAACCAGATTGATGTTCATATTGATTGATGATGAGAGTTTTAATCGATAATAAAGATGATAAATGAACAGATTGATAGATGATGAGAGGTTATCAATCGATAGAGAGGATTGAGAGCAGAGATGAGAGATTAGTTTTAGGTTTAATCGCCATCGAGAGAGAAGAAAGGAGGAGAGATCAGATGTTAGGTTTTAGAGAGAGGAGAGGGATAAGGTTAGAGAGAGGCGGCTGATGAGAGAAATGAGGGTTAGGGTTAGAAATTTAGGTTTTTATATCAGGGGGTAGATGTTATGGTTACAAATGCTGGGGGGTTTTTAGGAAGTTTTACCTGTATTCAAAACGACGTCGTTTTGTGAATCGGTTTTCGGTTCGGTTGGGTTAACCGCAGGCTGAAACCAAATCATCTCCACACACCGGTATTTTTTAAAACTCTAAACCAAATCACTCCAATTTAACCGTTTTAACCACTCCATTCATTTTTTCGGTTCAATTTGGTTCGGTTTTTCGATTTGGTTCGGTTTTTGCTCACCCCTATGCATATGTTATTTCAGCGTTCTCATGTGTACAAACATGGTTCGTTTCTCCTTTAGACTTAGAGATCATATTTTCTTCTCTATTTAGTTTTTCAGATTAATTTGTGGCTATAGTTGGTGCATGATCTTATGTTGGGTGATACTTGAAGCCATTTTGTTCAGTTGTTTTATTTTCTATTGTGGTATCTTTGAAAAGTTTGTAATATAAAATTGTTTCAAAGTGTCTTCCAATTTGCAGATGATGTAGTTACTCTAACTTGTAATGCATGCATTTAGTTTCAAAACATGTAGGAGTTCAAACACAGCCAAGAAACTATATATACTAATATACGTCAATAACACAGACCACAGCAGGAACTATTTATTTCAAGTAGATGCGGCTACCACATCGAAATTCCATTTTGGCACGGTGATGACGTGTAATATCCCAAAATATTTAAGCATTTAATTGGACTACGTGTCCAGTCCTGTTTCGCCAGGGTGGCGATATTGGAAATAATTTTCGAGAAACTTAATATTATATTTCAATTCTAAAGTTAGAATTGGAATTAGAAGGAAAAAGGTCAAGAAAAGCTCGAAATAAGGTACAGGGACTAAAGTGGTAATTTAGCCACTACGACTTAAAATGGAAATTATTTCGCCAAGGTCCGCGAAATGTTTTATAGTATATGTGGTAAAAGTTTCGGGTCAATCGGAGACCTTTTAAAATTTGGACGTGGATGCGTTTGGGCTAAATTGTAACTTTTGAAAAGTTTCAAGGGCCAAAGTGCAAATTAGCCAATTAAGCCTCGGGAATAGAAATTAGAAGATTATTGACGGAAATAATAATTTTGGGTTAGTATTATTTATTCGGATATAAATAATACGTAAGTAATTGAGTTAGAAGGATAATTTAACCATTTGGTTAATTATTGAAGTTTAAAAGAGAATTGGTTTAAGTTAAAGAAATGAAGGACGAAAGTGGCTAATTAGCCAAGATATATATATATATATATATATATATATATATATGTTTCTTAAGAAGAAGGAAAGAAAGAATGATCAGGAGCAGACGAAGAAAGAAAACGGCGATCACTTCGATCCGTCGCGGTTTCGCCGTTTCTCGTCCAAATCGAGTGATTCTCGCGCCGATGGATTAAGAATCCAATTCTCTATCATCTATAAGCTTCAAATCAAGGTAAACTTGACGTTTTGATTTAGGGTTTTGAGCGGTTTTACCGTTTTAATGATTTTGAGTTTGAATTCGACGTTTTAAGCTTAAATCTTGAGTTTTGATATTATTAAACGTTGCGGGATCGAATTAGGACGTTAGGCACGTCGGAAATGGCCCGGGGAATGAACCCCGGGGCTGCACATCGGCAGCCGTTTGCTCCACGAACGTGCAGTACACGTTCGTGTAGCATACTGCAAGAACGTGCAGCACACGTTCGTGTAGCAGACTGCACGAACGTGCAGCACACGTTCGTGTAGTACACTACACGAACGTGGAGCACACGAACGTGCAGCGTACTGCACCTGCACGAATGTGCAGTACACTGCTGCACGAACGTGCAGTCCTTCGCCAAAGGGGGATTTTCGAATCGGGCCTTCTGGGCCCTGACGCGACGCGAAAACTTGATTTCAGACAGTTTCAAGTCGCATAAACAATCACGATTCGATTGTATATCAACATAAACTAGGACGTTTAAAAGAGAGGTGTGATTAAGAGAAAGTTGAGAGTCGTATTTGAGATATGATCGTGATAACCTAAGTTTATAACTTAGGGTTTTGATACTAAACCTACGTTTACGGATTTAACGTATAGGTCACCCGAATAAGTAACTGGCGTATCGGTGAAATACCGGATCGACGGGCCAGAATAGCTAAGGGATAGAACGACGCATGGAGCTTACGCTTGCGGGATTATAATAGTGCAATTTTGGATAGCGGTCACTGTGAGTGGCAAATTTACTTTCGCGTATTATTAGTATAAAAGCTACTTTCTTATATTATGAGTATTGTTATTAAGTATTTCGTATCTATATGATTTGCTCGTATAAGATGCCTTGTTTGATAGATTTGATTATATGAATTCTGTTGTATTCGTTGTTTTGAAGATGAATGTCTAATGTGCGGTCCAAAGAGACCAACTACCTATTGGGTGTCAATAGGCTGTGTGATCATTAGTGAGTCAGTCTAGAGTGTCTGACTTTGTAATTAAGAAGTAAGATAATATAATTATGCATGATATGTTATGAATTCGATACGAGAGTGAACTCGGCTACGGTGTAGTCTGGAAGTCCCCGTATCTAGTGGGCTGGGCCCACCAGTGGCTGGGCCACCAGTGAGTTGGACTCACACTTTATGATTTCGATACGAGTGAGCACTCGGCTACGGTGTAGTCTGGAAGTCCCCGTATCTAGTGAGTTGGACTCACACTTTTGAAATTAATAATATTTGCTTATATTATACGTATTAAACGTGTAACGCTATATTTTGATAATACTATAAGTAACTTGCAAACTCACTCAGTATTTTCCCAAATACTGACCCCTCACTCTGATGTTTGCAGGTAGACGGAGTCAGATCAGACAAATCATCTCCATTGTGCCAGAAGTCATTGGACTTGCACAAGCATGAGTTCCTAGAGCTGCAGTAGTCAGTAGGTGTCAGTATTAGATAGACATTTGGATTTCAAATAGTTAGTTTTGAATGTAAACTCTAATATGATATTTTAATATCTACAATTATATTATTTAAAAGAGTTTTCTGAAAATGTTTATATATGATATTATACTTTTAAATGCGAAAAATTATTAGTGGTTTTAGGCTTGCTACGGGTTCCGGAGCTACCACTCCCATTCCCTAGCGCCGGTCTCAGATCAATAATTTGGGTCGTGACAATTGTGGTATCAGAGCAGTTGGTCCAGTTACCTCTGCTATGATTTGTTTGTCGGTTAAGTAATCTAGGAACTACTGCAGCTATAGAGTTGAGCTTTGTCTGATCCCAGTCGTTTACGTTAAGTGTTTTGTGATAAGTATAATAGATTAACTTGTGAAATGTTTGGTTGACTTTCGTGACACTTATATACGAGATAAATATACGTATAATTTTGTTTTCGATAAGATGTGCTTGCATGATATGAGATTGATTTGTATGAATTGAATCGGATACATCGGTTGGCTTTGCTATCGATGTCAGACATATTCGATACATCGTTTGGCTTTGCTATCGATGTCAGACATATAAGATACATCGGTTGGCTTTGCTATCGATGTCAGGTGTATAGGATACATCGGTTGGCTTTGCTATCGATGTCAGACAGATAGGATACATCGGTTGGCTTTGCTATTGATGTCAGGCAGATAGGGTACATCGGTTGGCTTTGCTATCGATGTCAGGCATATAAGATACATCGTTTGGCTTCGCTATCGATGTCAGGGATATAGGATACATCGGTTGGCTTTGCTATCGATGTCAGGCAGATAACGTGAGAAAGGTTATAGGATTCGATCGATCGAAATTTCAGAAAAAGTGAGAAGAAGGAATGTAAAGTTGTAGAAGTTGAGGAACTTTCCAGAAGCAGAGTTTAAAGGTCTAGAGAACTTACAAAACTCTAAGTTTATAACTTTTAAAAGTTGTTTGTTTAACGATTCTGAAAGCATAATTGTGCCTAGACCCGATATAGAAATACATGATTGCCACGACATTGATAGAAATGCATCACTACATACATCAATACATGCATTAATAGGACATGCATCATATGCATTATGTTCAGACGAAGAGGTGAGATGTGGCAACTCTTTGGGGATGAGAGACGTCATCACCCTAGTGCACAATTTTGCTAAGATTTAAATGAAATTTTTAAATGAGTCGTTTTATTTGAAAGAGTTTTCAAAGAGTTTTGTTTTTAATGTGAGTATACCTTGACCAGAACTCTGTGACGGAAGTAAAGTGCTCGCGAGCAAGCTGTGATCTAGGCTATGAGGCGAATGAATACGTATAGTTGTGAGAACATAGGATTTGTGCCTCTAGCTAATGAACTTAGCCTTGATTAAACAGACTAGTATATGACTAGGATAATAGATATGTGTTCGAATAATAAAACATATCTGATTAATAATGTATGATATGTATGCTATGTTTTAATACTCTTGATGTTTGATTAAGTCCATGTGAGCGGGATGCTCACAAGACTTAAGTGATGATACGTAATCAAGGAAATCTAGGGAACACTGATTTTCTTGAATCCTGACAACGTAAATGCTTATAGCTATAATGATATATGTGTGTAACATATGCAACGCGAGTATATGTTTTAGTAAATTGCTAAGTCTACAATGAGTTAGAACACTCAGAAGACTAGCAATAAACGACGTAATCATAAAAGGTAAAAAGGAAGGAGATATTCCTAAAGTCCAACGTACGTGGACAGCGATTAGTTGTGATGATTAGTAAGTGTTATATTTAAGGAATTTGTCAGTATTCCTTTATATAATCGCTATACTATGAACAAAGAACTGCGCGAACGCGTGCTGTTGCACAGAAAGTATACGAGACGCGAGAAGAAGATAGAGGTAACAAAAGCAAACGCAACCAGTCCATGTGGCTAGTAGGGGCCAGGAATGAAATGAAGGTCAATGGGAATCCAGCAAGATAAAATAGGAAAGTATAGGCATTGGGAATACTATAACCACCCAAAGTCAATATGAATTAGTTAGCAGTAAAGGCAACTGATAAAAGAAATTGTGTACCAATGATAGGACGATGGATACAAAGACAATATTAACGTGAGGAAAAGGACATCTATAGAAGTTTGATAGTGGTATGCATAAGTTAAGACTAAAAGAGTTTAACGGATCAAGCGGTATGCTAGATCCTCTAGGAAAAGTAAAGTAAAATACTCGTGCACATCGAGCGGATGAAGGGTAAACAGTATTGTCGATCGAGATGTCGATGAAAGGTTCAACCCATGAATAGTTGTGACGAGCAAGTAAAGCAATGATAGGTCAAACAATATGAACTAAGTTTGTGACCCGATTTGGGAAATTCTTTTGACTATTAGCCCCGATTAAGGATAATCGGGAAAGATTAGAAGCTACGATGAAAAATGAATAATTGAAGTATATGATAAGAAAGATCGAAACATAAATAATAAGTACAACAATAAGTGAATTAAGAGTTGAAACTTCCACTTCAAGATTTTGATTGTGAGACGGATTTGTAAAGCGTGAAAGGTTCAAATGTAATGGATGCCTATGAAGCGTCAACCCTTAAAGTTTAAATTAGATATATAAGAGGATACGATCAAGAGATTTAATATCGGAGTTGAACCACACTAAAGAAAGTGGTATCAGATAGATCAAGATAAAAGATAAGAAATGAAAGTAAGACATGTAAAAGGAGTATGACATGTATGATAAAGTATAAGAATTCTAAGACAGACTAAGGACGCTATGAAATTGATTAAAATAATAAGAGTTAAGAAAGTATGAACAACCTGTGTATGTCGTAATTGACTTGATAAGCGTTATTGAGAAGCGAAAAAGAGAAAGTCACGTAGAAGGATGACGAGAGGATCAGATGGAATAAATTCTATGTGGTCGTAAAACATATAGTAATAGGAAAAGATAAAGGTGACAGAGACATAGGATTGGATTCACTGACAGTTAAGACGTCAGTAAAGGTACAACAGTACAATATATAAGTAATTAAGAACGCACTACGTCGATAATTCAGGCAAAAGAATTGTGACCCATTATCTAATTAGTAATTGACGTTCAGAGTATTGAAACAAGAAATATCAATAATACGAGATACAATAGAGATGATACCATTATATGGTCGACTTCATAGACGACCATGATGATAGTACAAGAACGATAAGATAATATATATACGATTGAGAACACACTACATCGGGAAATTCAGACTAAGAAGACCACAACTCTCTATAATTGATTGATGTTGTGGATAGTAAAAGCAAATAGTATGCGATGTATAAGATGCGCTAAAGAGGAAAGCAAAGAATGCAATAGAAGATGATCAAGAAACACGATAAGAGCGTGAATAAGGAACGCAAGAGAAATACCATAGGATCATAGCAGTTAGACTATGAATCCTATTGGTTAACAAAGGACAAGAAATCAAAGAAAAATTTCGAAGAAGTACATCTACGATATGGACAAAAGTAGGAATAACAAGTGGAATGGCAAGATTACGGATAGAAGTAAGAAGTAAACTTAACGCTACGTGATAGTAAAGATAAATGATTTGAAAGTTAAGAGTCAAACTAAGATTGAGAATTGGAAAGAGGATATAGATAGGAAAAAGTTGGATTATGACAATAAGTGCTAAAAGCATCTTGGAAGGTCAAAAGACGAACAATATTAAGAGGGTGACAGAAAGAAGAAAAATATAGACGAAATGAGAAGGGATGATGAATAAAAAGATCAAGTATAGAACAAGTAACGACGTCATCAGAGCATATTCTAATGTAAGTATATGATTAAAAAGGGATTAAGGCCTTCATTTGAGGTTTATAAGCAAAGAAAGCTTACCTGAGTATTGATCACGTGCTGTTTTATGACCATCCTATCTGGCCGAAAACCAGATTGATGAAACAGGTCGATGTAAGGTAAGAAGAGACAGGGAGTTTTAAAGAATAGTACGTCATGCATAAAAGAAATAAATCAATGGATATGCAGACGAATATAAAGGTATGCGATATATCTAGATGCAAGAAGAAGGTTAAGTAAGTTTTACAAGAAAAGTGAAGACCTCATAAGGATACGTCCTGAGGATTCACCTCATAGATAACCATGATTAATGACGATAGCGAAAGAATCTTCATACGAGAAGTGAAGTAACGAGGCAAAAAGAGAATAGTGAATAATGGGATAAAGATCCCAACATAATGATAAATAAGAATCAGACCGTGATAACGGCCATATGGAAGAGATTACAAGAGTAAAGAATTAAGAACGGCGAATCGTAGATACACATGAATACGACTAATGTTGTCATAAAAGAGAGATATTAAATGACAAAGATATTCATTTTTAGTGATAAAACATCATTAAAACGAAATACCATTGGATATCAGTTAGAAACTGAAAGTCCAATTATAGGGACAAGAGTGATAGTATTGAATGTCAAACAAAGGGTAAACACAAGGATTGTGTTGTAAAAAAAAAAGAGAAGTGATCAAAGATAGATTGTCAATGATACCTGACGTCAAAGTGAAAAAGGTACAGAAAGTGAGATAACGATTCCTGGCGCTAATCAGTGTCGTAAGACGAACACGGTATTCCTACTGTGAATACAATTCTAGATGTAAAAAGGGATTAAAGTAAGTAAGAAGAGTATATGAAAATTCGAGGACGAATTTTTATAAGGGGGGAAGAATGTAATATCCCAAAATATTTAAGCATTTAATTGGACTACGTGTCCAGTCCTGTTTCGCCAGGGTGGCGATATTGGAAATAATTTTCGAGAAACTTAATATTATATTTCAATTCTAAAGTTAGAATTGGAATTAGAAGGAAAAAGGTCAAGAAAAGCTCGAAATAAGGTACAAGGACTAAAGTGGTAATTTAGCCACTACGACTTAAAATGGAAATTATTTCGCCAAGGTCCGCGAAATGTTTTATAGTATATGTGGTAAAATTTTCGGGTCAATCGGAGACCTTTTAAAATTTGGACGCGGATGCGTTTGGGCTAAATTGTAACTTTTGAAAAGTTTCAAGGGCCAAAGTGCAAATTAGCCAATTAAGCCTCGGGAATAGAAATTAGAAGATTATTGACGGAAATAATAATTTTGGGTTAGTATTATTTATTCGGATATAAATAATACGTAAGTAATTGAGTTAGAAGGATAATTTAACCATTTGGTTAATTATTGAAGTTTAAAAGAGAATTGGTTTAAGTTAAAGAAATGAAGGACGAAAGTGGCTAATTAGCCAAGATATATATATATATATATATATATATATATATATATATATATATATATATATATATATATATATATATATATATATATATATATATATATATATATATATATATATGTTTCTTAAGAAGAAGGAAAGAAAGAATGATCAGGAGCAGACGAAGAAAGAAAACAGCGATCACTTCGATCCGTCGCGGTTTCGCCGTTTCTCGTCCAAATCGATTGATTCTCGCGCCGATGGATTAAGAATTCAATTCTCTATCATCTTTAAGCTTCAAATCAAGGTAAGCTTGACGTTTTGATTTAGGGTTTTGAGCGGTTTTACCGTTTTAATGATTTTGAGTTTGAATTCGACGTTTTAAGCTTAAATCTTGAGTTTTGATGTTATTAAACGTTGCGGGATCGAATTAGGACGTTAGGCACGTCAGAAATGGCCCGGGGAATGAACCCCGGGGCTGCACATCGGCAGCCGTTTGCTGCACGAACGTGCAGCACACGTTCGTGTAGCATACTGCACGAACGTGCAGCACACGTTCGTTTAGCAGACTGCACGAACGTGCAGCACACGTTCGTGTAGTACACTACACGAACGTGGAGCACACGAACGTGCAGCGTACTGCACGAATTCTGCACATTCGTGCAGTACACTGCTGCACGAACGTGCAGTCCTTCGCCAAAGGGGGATTTTCGAATCGGGCCTTCTGTGCCCTGACGCGACGCGAAAACTTGATTTCAGACAGTTTCAAGTCGCATAAACAATCACGATTCGATTGTATATCAAAACATAAACTAGGACGTTTAAAAGAGAGGTGTGATTAAGAGAAAGTTGAGAGTCGTATTTGAGATACGATCGTGATAACCTAAGTTTATAACTTAGGGTTTTGATACTAAACCTACGTTTACGGATTTAACGTATAGGTCACCCGAATAAGTAACTGGCGTATCGGTGAAATACCGGATCGACGGGCCAGAATAGCTAAGGGATAGAACGACGCATGGAGCTTACGCTTGCGGGATTATAATAGTGCAATTTTGGATAGCGGTCACTGTGGGTGGCAAATTTACTTTCGCGTATTATTAGTATAAAAGCTACTTTCTTATATTATGAGTATTGTTATTAAGTATTTCGTATCTATATGATTTGCTCGTATAAGATGCCTTGTTTGATAGATTTGATTATATGAATTCTGTTGTATTCGTTGTTTTGAAGATGAATGTCTAATGTGCGGTCCAAAGAGACCAACTACCTATTGGGTGTCAATAGGCTGTGTGATCATTAGTGAGTCAGTCTAGAGTGTCTGACTTTGTAATTAAGAAGTAAGATAATATAATTATGCATGATATGTTATGAATTCGATACGAGAGTGAACTCGGCTACGATGTAGTCTGGAAGTCCCCGTATCTAGTGGGCTGGGCCCACCAGTGGCTGGGCCACCAGTGAGTTGGACTCACACTTTATGATTTCGATACGAGTGAGCACTCGGCTACGGTGTAGTCTGGAAGTCCCCGTATCTAGTGAGTTGGACTCACACTTTTGAAATTAATAATATTTGCTTATATTATACGTATTAAACGTGTAACGCTATATTTTGATAATACTATAAGTAACTTGCAAACTCACTCAGTATTTTCCCAAATACTGACCCCTCACTCTGATGTTTGCAGGTAGACGGAGTCAGATCAGACAAATCATCTCCATTGTGCCAGAAGTCATTGGACTTGCACAAGCATGAGTTCCTAGAGCTGCAGTAGTCAGTAGGTGTCAGTATTAGATAGACATTTGGATTTCAAATAGTTAGTTTTGAATGTAAACTCTAATATGATATTTTAATATCTACAATTATATTATTTAAAAGAGTTTTCTGAAAATGTTTATATATGATATTATACTTTTAAATGCGAAAAATTATTAGTGGTTTTAGGCTTGCTACGGGTTCCGGAGCTACCACTCCCATTCCCTAGCGCCGGTCTCGGCTCAATAATTTGGGTCGTGACATGACGGTGGCATATAGTAATGAGGGAGATTGTCCTTGCACTCTTTCATCATGATTTTCATCGTATTTGGAATCCAAGAATTTTAGATTGTCTTGCGGTTCGAGAAGTATTACTATAGGAAATTTCTATGAGATGGAAAATCATATAATTTTGAAAACATACGCTCTCTGGATATATAATCCATTGTTTCACAGAAGATGGGTATTGAATATTTGTTGGGATATAATGTTTCGCATCACTAGATAGTACAATACGGAGGCACATCGACTAGCTTAAACTATTGAACAGTTCACAATTCAAATTTTGTAATAAATATGTCACGACCCGATTCTCGGTATCAAGACCGGCGCTAATGGGAGTGGTTGTTCCGAAATCCATAGTAAGCCTTAAAAACACTTTAAAAATCACATTAAATTTTTCGCGGAAGACAAAACATATTTTCGAATATTTTAAAATCTCTGTTTAAAATGTTCCGGTAAAAATCATAAAAAACTCTACAATTAATTTTCTCTTTAATTAATGTATTCAAGTTTCATAACCTCTTCGCTTGGGTTTATAATGCATCTTATTATGCACACACCATCTCATTATGGTTATAACTGCATTTCATTATGCATACACGTTCATTATAAAAATTCTGATGCAGTCGCTTGGACTTTCGCACATCATACACACATTAGTATATCAGAGTCTTAACGTTAGAATAAAATATAATGCATAAATAAGTCCAACGACTACTAAGACATCACCATTCATTATTATAGCTACTGCAATTCTAGATATTTAAAGAAAAAGGTCGTCTCACTTTATTCAAGTCAGGGATTTCCGGAACAAGAAATTAAAAATCCACACCTCAAACTATTTGCCTGTAAAATTATAAATTCAACGAGGTCAGTTATAAAAACTGAGTGAATGTGTACAACATGTACTAATAAACATTAATATGAAAGTAATGCATCCCAATTACCGATTCATGTAAAATCCTAAATCATGATTCATGTTCCTATATGCTTTCAAAATAAGAACATAAATATTCCACCTTATTCGGGTTAACTTTTTAGGCCGCAAATTTATTAATTTCGCCTTTTTTTTAAAGGTTTAACCTCTCAGATCTCGGCAGTGTCTCTTTACTAGCCTTTGGTCGTCTGTATTTCGTTGCCTCTGAAGATCTGTTCTCACAAATCTAGGTCGTCGCCTCTGACCTCCAGACCGTTGGCTGGATTCACACAGCACATGAAATGCATTCTAAATACAATACCGATGATCACACAACACTATTGTCCCCAATGGTAAGCATGTTTCAATGAATCTAAATCGGTTTCAACACATGTGCGTCTTTAATGCAATTTAATATTAAAATATACATATGGCATTTATAAATCATGTAAAGCAGTTCGCAATATTTTTAATATTAATATTCAGCAGTATAAGTTGTAAACACACTCACAGTACTCATTTCTTCCAAATTTAAAAATTTCGCCCGTCGAAATTTCAAAATCTATGCTCGCCGGTTTTCGCGACAAAATTCGATATATCTAATTTAGAAATTAAACATTAATAAATGTATTAACTCTAAATTCTAAAATAAATTCTAGACCGACTCAATCAAAGAAGGCGAAGAATTTTCTTGATAATTCAGTCTTGTAAATTCTTAAAAGCTGGCGATTTATAGAAGAGCTGGGGGGTGTGATTTTCAAGATTTGTAGAAAGACGAAAACATCCCATTGGCTATAATTAAGCAGCATCTTAAGTAACATAAAAAAAATGGAGGATTAAGGGATAATTTTCATTAACGCCCCACCAACTTTATTCTCTTTACTTCTACCCTACTAAAGTTTAAAACGTATCCCAATCGTCGCTGTATTTTAAATTTATAACTCATCCATCTGTCAGTATAAAGCATATTCCAACCGTTTTTAAACTTTAAAACGTATTCTAGCCGTCTGCGATTTTAATATTTTGGACACTGACAAAATGCATCCTTGTCACGACCCGAAATCTCGAGTCGAGACCGGCGCTAGGGAATGTGAGTGGCTGCTCCGAAACCCGTAGCAAGCCTGAAAAACACTATAAATTTTTCGCTTTGAAAATAGAAATGTATGAAACATTTATTAAATGACTGATGGGACAAAACATCAGAGCTTAAATGCGCTTTAAAACATTTGGATACAATGGGACTATACTAATCTACTGCGGATAACTACTATTGTAGCGCTTCTGAACAAAATACCACAATTCAAACAAGGAGACTTCGAGAAGCAAACAAAGTGAAGTCTCGTCCAAAAAGACAGGTAACGATCCTGAAAAATAATTCCACAACGTGGGTCAGATATACTGGTGAATTCATGCCGTTACAAATAAATATTACATAAAGTTAAAAATCGTTTTATATTTAAAATAACTTTATGTATTTTCGAAATCCTTTGAAAACATCTTTAAAACAATTGAAGCCTGAGCTCACACATAACATATTTCAATCAAGACTTCAATATCAAAGAATGTCAACCATATACGTTGACCTTTAAATTAAACCACATTTCTTAAATTCGTCCATCTACATTGATGGCTAAACTTATCAACACATCATACATGCATAATCTTATGGGACCGATAGCACAGCCAACCGATCAACCATATCCACAACATACACACAATATTATGGGACCGATAGCACAGCCAACCGATCAACCATATTTATCTGACATCGATAGCGAAGCCAACCGATGTAACACACACACACAACCTGACATCGATAGCGAAGCCAACCGATGTAACACACACACAATCCTGACATCGATAGCGAAGCCAACCGATGTAACACACACACACACAACCTGACATCGATAGCGAAGCCAACCGATGTAACACACACACAATCCTGACATCGATAGCGAAGCCAACCGATGTAACACACACACAATCCTGACATCGATAGCGAAGCCAACCGATGTAACACACACACACAACCTGACATCGATAGCGAAGCCAACCGATGTAACACACATACAATCCTGACATCGATAGCGAAGCCAACCGATGTAACACACACAATCCTGACATCGATAGCGAAGCCAACGGATGTAACACACACACACAATTCTGACATCGATAGCGAAGCCAACCGATGTAACACACACACACAATCCTGACATCGATAGCGAAGCCAACCGATGTAACACACACACACAATCCTGACATCGATAGCGAAGCCAACCGATGTAACACACACACACAATCCTGACATCGATAGCGAAGCCAACCGATGTAACACACACACACAATCCTGACATCGATAGCGAAGCCAACCGATGTAACACACACACATAAACTGACATCGATAGCACAGCCAACCGATGTAACACACATTCAAGCATAAGCAAATGCATAATAATTCTCAAAACTATGTGTGTACCTTTGTATATTAAAATAATATATACATATAGTATATGCATAAAACATACATCCATACAAAGCATGTAAACATATAACACCGCAACACATATATCACATAGTATATTAAAATAGGAGACTTTACGAATACCGAAATGTAAAAACATGTACTCACAGAAACCGTTTAACTACGGTATTACTCCGTCAATGCTCCTTTAAACAACTCCGTTAATTCCCTTGGTCCTCCGACCCGATAGCTCGACAACTTGTCGAATCTAGTTAGGATCAAAATATTAATTCTCTTAATTAATAAAATCCTACTATGGAATTAACTTTATACCATCTTAATTTAATTTAATTAATTAATTCTAACCTCCAAATAATTTTTTATTTAATAAGTTCATAATTTATTTTATTCATGTAATTTTTCTTTACCTATCTCTTTTTACACATAAAACCATTTTTCAGAAATATTCATTTAAATACTTCATTTTTCATAAATATACTTTGTCATATAAAATATATTTCTTTATATAGAATAATACTTTCCACTTCAAGGTTATTTATTTAAATATATTAAAACAGCCCCATATTAGCTTAAATTCCATTTTTGGTCAAAATACCAAAATACCCTTAAACTTTTCAAAATTGACCATTTAGGTCCTTTCGTAAATCAATTAATTTCAAAATCGACAAAATCATTTTATCTCAGATTATTAACTTTCTAAATCTGGAAATTTTGGCTAATATACCATGTAGCCCTTCAAATTTGAAAAAAAATACAATTTAACCCCAAAACTCTAGTTTTCGGCAAACATATCCAATTCTTTCAAAAATAATCAAAATTCTTTAAAATTCTCAAAATCATTTCACATCAGATTATATACATCAATAATCTGGAAATATTGTTAAATTACAGGTTGGTCCTTTATTTTTATGAAAATTACACTTTAACTCCTAAACTTTAAATTTTGACAATCAAGTCCAAACCCAACCAAATTCAATAAATCATCAACTCTCAAACTCAGAATTCCATTTATGTTTTGATCACTCCAGTCACCAAATTCCGGTCACCGGATTCCGGTCAAGCTCCGATGAGCTTTAAAAACCGTTAAAACGTTCAAAAATCATTTTTACACAATTTTAATCACCCAAAAATCTACCAATACATATTTATTTTAATTATCATATTAAAACAGCAGCCCCAAAATTAAAATAAATTATTTTTCATAATTTTAACAATTTTAACAATTTTAAACCGTATAAACAATTAATAATCAAAACCGATTATTAATCCGTCAAAACACCTCAACTAAATCAATTAGATTCCATAAATAATCAACATATATATTTCATACATTTTTCATGAATAATTTCTGTCCAGAAATTAAAATGACAAAATACCCTTTTTAAACATTTTTTTACCGATTAAACTATTATAAAAATTAAACTCGATTAACGAACCATTAAAAATTCATCATTAAACATTTATTCACCATCAACCCAACATCTAACTCAAACATAAACCAATTTATTTCCAGAAATTTAAAATCCATTTATTTACCCTTTTTAAGCGATTTTTAAGCCTTTAAAACTATTAAAAATCGAACTCCAAACCATTAAATCGATACCCGAAATGTTTAACATTTTTAATCCACAAAAATCACACTTTAAAGCATATTTTAACCTCACTATTTAGATCAGCCCAGAAAATTAAAATAATTAATTTAATTTCACGGAAAAATTATTTTAAAACCGAAACTCATCAAACTAGCAATTAAAACCGATTATTTAAGCATCAAACCACAATTTTTAGCAACCTAAGCATGTATCTAAAGCTCAAATAAAATCAGAAAATAAAAGTTAAGATTTGAGCTTTGAAATTCACCTTGATCCAACATGCAAAGATAGATTAACGATCTACGGAAAATGCTCAACGTTTTTCGTTAAGAAACTTTTGTGAGTAAAGTTAAAAATCTAGGACTTGTGTTTTATTTTTTTATTTGAGAGCTTAGGCACCCACACAACAATGGAGAATGAATTATGCTAGAGAAATGAAGGAGAAGATTAAGAAACTTGGGCATCAAGTTTGTCTAGAGAAATATCTAGATATTAGTTTCATGTTTCATTTATTTACAAGTTTGCCATTATGGCATTCTTGTAAATAAATTGAACTCTAGGAGCAAAATAAACTCAAGTTTCTCAAATATTCAAAAACATTAAATCATAACATATGGGCTGAATTAAAATATTTTTGGGCCTTTAAAATAATTAAAATAATTATTTTGACGATTTTTAGCGTAAAATCGCAAAATTCACATTTAACACATAAAATTGCCAAAAGTTAAACTTAAGGCAAAACACACACAAAATCACATTTTCACACTTATAAATTCATCTCGTGAATTTAATAACTATTTTCGAGGTCCTACTTAATTAAAATTGGACACGCGCGAAAATAAATACTAACAAATAATACGGGGTATTACAATCATGAATGCAAATATATCACATACTAACCCCTTGTGGATACAACCACTAAAGGAAGTTTGACCGAATGCTCTCTGGCAAAGAAGATCAGGAAGACTCACCAAGCCAACCGACTCAGTTAGAATGGTGGAACCGAGCGAAGGAGCACCAGCCTCAGTACAAGCCGATTTGGATCAGCTCATGGAGGAAGTTATGCGTTCCGTCAAGAGACAAACGAATGAAATGAAATAATGGTTTATGGGACACATGAGTTCTTAAACCAGACCAAAGGTCAATCAAGAAAGTGAGATGACATTCACTACCAGAAGAGCGAACATCTCTTAACACCGACCCTGTCGCAGAAAAATGATATCCAAATTTGATTCCGACTATCTCTTTCCACGTCATCATATTTCAATACGATAAACTCTATTCATGTTCGTTTATTTAACCTAATAAATAAACAAAGAATTATAATTCAATTATAATTCTAACACTTTTTACATCTACACTATTTTCTAAAAATATACTTTTAGAAAATCCAAACAAATACTCTACACTTTTAAAATTCAAAATATTTTTCCGTCAAATATTTTTGCACCCAGGGCTCGGCCCCCTTTCGTTTACTGCTGGAGCAATTTCTACAGTAACAACTTCCGAATGAGCATGAGACTGAGCCACCATGCTCTGTCCCCTCTGCTCCTATTCCGGTCACCGGATTCCGGTGACCTGTTGCCGGAAAACACCTAAACGTTTAAAACGCTTAAAAATTATTTTTATGTATTTTAAATACCAAAAATCACCAAAATTAAGTTCAAAAATATTTTTGTTTTAATTTTTACTTTGTAAAAACAGCAGCCCTCTTTTTGAAAATAAATTATTTTCTATGGATTTAACAATTTAAAACCGAATAAATGATTTATAATTAAAACCGATTATTAATCCGTCAAAACACATCACTTTAATCACTTTAATTCTATAAATAATCAACAAATAAAGTTTACAATTTTTTCATAAATAATTTCTGCACAGAAATTTAAAATGACTTAAATACCCTTTTTCACAATTTTAAACTAATAAAATTATCAAAACCGAACCCGGTTAATAAACCGTCAAAAATTCACAATTAATCACTTATTCATCATCAATCAAACCTATAAATCATACATAAATAAAATTATTTCAAAAAATTTAAAATAAACCATTTTTCACATTAAGTGAGACACTCTCCGATTTTAAATGGTAAAAAAATTCAAAATAATACTTAATATTTTTTCGATTTTTTGAATTAACACTTAATGATTTTAAATTTAAGTTTTTCCCCTATATTTTATAACTTTAAAAATCAAGTTATTTTTTAAATAAAAATTGAGAGACTTTTTTTTATCCATTTTTCCATCTTCTTCGTTCATGATTTCTCGCCAATTTTTGCGGAACCGCTGCTCCTTTGCTCCTCCAAAACGAGGAGTGGAGCTCCTCGTTGGAGGAGCAGATCTGTTTCTCGGAGAAGATCCTTCTCCGGTGATGGTCGAGGCAGCGATGAATGTCGGTTTTTGATTTTCGGGCAGTAGGTGGCAGAGGACTATTGCAACGGTCGTGGAAGGAAAAAAGAAAAAAGAATAAATTACTGTTAAATTTAAGATTTTAATCAGTGTTAATTAATTAAGTTTATTTAGAATTATTTAGAATTAATTTATTTAATTAGATAATCCAGTCTTCTTCTTTGTGTCAGAAGGGTGAAATTAATTTGCTTTTGCTAAGTCGCGGATTGAATTGATCTGGTTTTACTAAGTTGCGGGTTGAAATATACAAAAACCAATGAAAATGACTTTTTAGATATTTTGTGACAAGTTTAGAAGGTGAATGGATCCTTTGTTCGAGATTGAAAATATTAAAGATATTTTAATAACAAGTCCTTTAAGTTACCAAATCTCTTCTATTTAATAAGTTACCATAATTTTCCATTACTTTTCTAATTTGATTCTCCATATATCCAGAACTATATAATTTGCTAAATTGTTTATATATACATGGAATTTATGATCTTCTGTAATTAGCTGGAGCAATGTTTTTATGCTTCCTTAAGCTTGTATTTAATATCAATGTTTTTGATTAATTTAGTTTGAAACTTTTATGTTTAAATAAGAGGTAATGTTAAATATTTTGATATTCTCTAAATTGATAGGCTTGCTTTTTTTAATTATAATTTTTAGCGTGTTTTGCAATTTTAACACAAATTTTAATTTTAACAATATCGGACACTGACTTTTGAATTTTTGTAATTTAAAACACCAAGCAATTTGTCGGTAAAAAAATTATTGATGGGGATGCTAGAACAATGTATATTTCGGTGTCCACATCAGAATTTTTAAAGGAAAATTGCGCGGTGTTATAATTCATGTATTAAATTTTGAAACTGAAAATTGATGTTAAAATTATAAAACATGCCAAAATTTATGAGTTTTAAAATAATTAATCGAAATCATTATAAATAGGTTTTTAATGGTTATATCATAATATTGTCATCATTTGGATGATGTTCTATAATCAATTTTGTCAAACTGGCCCGATCATTGAATCAGTGTCGACAGAGGATGAAGATTTAGATGTTCAACCGGGGTTGAAAGAGGGGTTGAAAATATATTTAATAGTTATTTAATTTTATGAGAAATAAATATTCTATATGATAAAATTATTTTAAAATATAATTATATACTACATAAATTATAGCAAATTATTAAAATAATAATTAAAGAAAAAATAAACATATTTTATCCAAAGAGTTTAGTCAAACAATCTCTATAAAACAATATGGATCTCTATTTAATCAAGTAATTTGATTAGAAAATAGGATATATCTTTTTGTCCATTATTCGGTAATTAAGTTTGAAATAAATAAATATTATGGTTTAAAGTGAAAAAAAATTAAGCCGAATTAAAAAAATTAAAAAAATCGTAATACCCATTAAATTCGGACTGGGTCAACCAGGTTTAAACCGAGTTATTAAGAAAAGAATTTTATGGGTGTTTCGGTCCTGCCAAGGCACTAGTTCCCGAGTTTTTTGGTTGTATTGGCCGGGCCAGGTTCTCACAACCATGGTTATAATGTGATTGTACATGGAGAACATGGTGAACAAATCTACTAAATTTACAAAATATAAATTAAATTAAAATATGTCAAAATTAAACTGGATAATAAATTTAAAGTCAATATACTAAAAAGTTACAGTAACACTGTGTTTAATATTTTAAAGACTTTTTTAGATAGATTACGGGCTTTGTCCAACTTAATTAGTTAATTACGGCCCTAAGTTTGAAAGTTGAGATTTGTCATTCCATCTCTTTTAATTAGATTTTTAATCTTTGTAATTTCAGTTTTTATACTTTCAAAATAAGAAAAATACGGTTCCAAAATTCAGAGAGGTTGCATGTCGTGATTATTGCGAGATTCACGCCTACTTTTTCTCCATTCAAAATCCGATTGCCATTTCTTTCAAACTTCCCATTTCTGTTGCTTTTCAAAATTTGAATTCATAATGGTTTCAACTAGGTCAGCCTCTAAATATTCTCCCCCGCAAAAAATGAACAAATCGACATCTAATTCGAGTTCTAGCAAAAGAAAAATTGATTTTGCTACGGAAACGAAGAATCGCCGAGCTGTTGTTCATGAAAACGATGACAGTAATTTCGACGATTTCGAAATACCTCCTACGAAGACGGATAGGCCTGTTTCATCTGGAATTTTGGTTATAAAGGTATTTTTAATTTTTTTAACAATTTCATTATGGTTTTATAAGTTTTATAGGGAATTTATAGTTTTTTGTTTGTGTTTGTTTCGGTTTAGTAGGTGTTTGGTGTTGTTTTCAGTAATAATTGCAAAGAATTTTTGTTGTTGTTTATTGTTTCTTTTAGTGAATATATTTGACTGTGTGTATTTACTATTTTGCTATTTAAATGATTTTTATGTAGGATTGAGATTATTTCATACAATCTTCAGACCATTTTCCTATTAAGGTTACTCATCTGATCAAACCAAGATGTATAACGAGTTTTCGTTATTCAAGATCTACGTTGAGAAGCAGTTTTTGAAGTTTTAAGTGTATTGTCTGATTTGAAGAGTGCTGTGTGTGTGAATGATCATCACGATCATGTGACGGTAAACCTTTGAATCACAACTACTCTACTAGTTATTTTTGATATGTGTTAATTAAATTTTAGTTACTATTAGTTACTGCCTGGTTAACCTTTAGTAACTATTTGGTTAACTATTATTCAAATTTTTTTGGTTATCAATTGGTTACTATCTGGTTAACCATAGGTACACTATTATTTTGTTATTTGTTTTTAATTCATGTTATATTTTTTTAAGAGGATGTTGCTGGAGATGTTTCATCCTCAGAAGCTACCCAAAGTATGTTATCCAAAAAATCTGATGACGGAGACCATGATGCTATGGAGACACCTAAAGATGTTTTTGAATCTGGTACACCAAAGGAGGATCATGTTCAAAATGATGGACAAGATGGTGATAAGAAACCTGAAGATGACTCTAATTGTATTGAGAACGTCTTGGTTACCTCTTGTATCGATATGGACGGATGAAGCTTGAAAGGAACATTCAAAGCGACGAAGTGGTTGAACCGAAACCGAAGCTGAAGTCTGGAAGACTAAAGAAAATTCCTCAACATATCATAGAATAGTTTGTTTACTTTGAATTTTATGATATCAGTTTGGAATACTTTTTCTTGTTATTTTAGTACTTAGCAGTAGTACATTTTGGTAATAGTTGGTATGTTTTTACATTTTGGGTACCTGCTGGCATACAATTGGATACCAGTTGATATATATTTGGATACTATTTGGCATACTAAGATTTTTTTTTAATTGTATGCCAAATATACATTTGTATGCTTATGAGTGTTTTTAATCGTATACTATTTGGCATACATTTGAAATGCTTATGAGTGTTTTTAAGAGGATGTTGCTGGAGATGTTTCATCCTCAGAAGTTACCCAAAGTATGTTATCCAAGAAATCTGATGACGGAGACCATGATGCTGTGGAGACACCTAAAGATGTTTTTGAATCTGGTACACCAAAGGAGGATCATGTTCAAAATGATGGACAAGATGGTGATAAGAAACCTGAAGATGACTCTAACTGTATTGAGAACGTCTTGGTTACCTCTTGTATCGATATGGACGGATGAAGCTTGAAAGGAACATTCAAAGCGACGAGGTGGTTGAACCGAAACCGAAACTGAAGTCTGGAAGACCAAAGAAAATTCCTCAACATATCATAGAATAGTTTGTTTACTTTGAATTTTATGATATCAGTTTGGAATACTTTTTTTTGTTATTTTCGTACTTAGCAGTAGTACATTTTGGTAATAGTTGGTATGTTTTTACATTTTGGGTACCTGCTGGCATACAATTGGATACCAGTTGATATACATTTGGATACTATTTGGCATACTAAGATTTTTTTATATTTGTCCGGGTGATGGTTAACCAATGTTGGATATGTTATTAAATTACATTATATTGTTTATATGGTTAGGTATATAGTTGGTCTTATAATGGTAGACCAGCAACATCAATTTATATCAATATATACTTGCGCATTTTTTGTCAAAACTTTGGTTACCAACTGGATAACAAATAATACGTTCTTTTGAAAGCATACTTGTCAAATACGCATCTCACATTAATTATCTTCTATATAATACACACATCAGTTATTGTTAAATTTGTCTTATAATATTTGGTCAGCTTTTAGTTAACTTTTAAAACCTAATAAACTGGTTTAATTCACTATATAGTTGGTTATCGTTTGGTTGACCATTGGATAACTAATTAATAGATTATAAATTTATCAGCGTTTTACTCATAATTTACTAATGTCTAATGGTATACTAAAAGTAAAATTAATAATTTTTTATACAATTTGTTTAAAATGCATAATTCAAGTTTACGAGCAATTTATGAGCGATTTATTAACAATATATTCCAAATAAAATTTATTACAAGTTAACTAACAATTTACCCAAAATTAACCATTGGTTAACCATCACCCGGACAAATAAAAACACTCATAAGCATTTCTTCAAACACCAAGAGTGCAGCATCAAAATCAGACTACCATCGACAACCACTGTCATCCACAATCATCAAATTAGATAATCTCTTCAAATCACAAAGAAATTAAATGAGAAAAAAAGAGGATCATTAAATCAAAATAGCCGCCGCCTCCACTGGTGGTGCCACTATTGATGGTGGAAAGAACGACGACGAGATGGAAAAGATGACATCGCTGAAAAGAATGATGACCTTCATCATGAAACCCAAATCGACCACCGCGGCCTCCACCATAGCGACCTCCACGTCCGCCGCTGAATCTTCAACCTTTTTCTCTTCAATTGATTGGATTCTCTGAAATTTCTTGCTTTTGTATTAACGAAAATTTCTTGCTTTTGCTCTCTATTGTTTGACGCAATTCTCTGTAATTTTTTACTTTTGAAGAACTGAATATCAGTAGATTTTATGGGATTAAAGATTTTTCTAATTAAGAAAGATTTGTGTGAATCAAAAGTTGAAAGTAATTTTAGGAGAATCTTTGATCAGAGTTGATTGTTACCTTAATCAATTGTTAATCGTATTTCTCTAATTTAAGAAAGTTAATTTTGCAAGAAAAAATAAGAAAAGGCTAATTATCTAAATGGAAAATGTTGGGCGTAATTATGGGATTATTTATGCTTGAGTTGTGTAATTGTCAATTTTTCTCTATTTTAAATTCATGAGTGATTATAAGAAAATCACACCCAAAATAACATCTTTCAGATTTTTTTATGCGAATATATAAATTAAATTCATTTTACCTAACAATTTATATTCTAGTTTTCTTTATACATATTTTTCTATTAATTGAAATTTAAAATTTTATTAAAATTTTAATTTGTTTAACAGCTGTATATATTTTAGTTAGCATTTTATTTAATAAACTAAACTTTTTAGACATATTAAATACTAAAAAATATTTCTAAGTGATTTTTCATATTATTACAACAAGAGAAGATAAATAATTTCTAAAAATAAGTTATTTTTTATTTTCAGAGCCTAAACATGTAAAACCTTTTTTTGTTTTTTAATAGTTGGAAAGAAAAAACGCTTGTGGGAGAATTTGAATCCACGATCTGATAGACCTAATTAACAATTTGTTATCCATCGCTTATACCATTTGAATTATAGTCCATATTGGTCGTATAATTTTTATTGTAAAGAAAATGTAATCTGTAAAATCAAAGTGGGTTAATTAATTTTCAAAAAAGGGTTTGGAGGATTTAATGTGTTTTTCCAAATTGTTATAAGATTGAGAGAATGATAGTTTAGATAGAAAAGGAAAGAGATATAAAAGGAGCAATATTTAAAGGAAAATGAATAAATAGAATGGAAAATTTGGTATGGTGAGCAAAGCAATAGAAGAAAAGTGAAAAATAAGAGGCAAGAATACATCAAACTGCATTAACTACCCTATTAAATGTGCTCACCTACACTTTCAGAAGCTCCATTTTTGTGGACATTTATTTCTCTTCTCATCTCTCCATTCCTTTGCCTGAACCACAACACTACTCTCTGCATCATCTTCATCATCAACTGCCAACCTTTCATTTTTAAATCATCAACACAGAAAAAAACCAGCATGCACCATCTCAGCTACAAAATGTGGAGTTTTTTCTTTTTTCTTGCTGCAGATGAACTTCAGAGGTTACTTCTCTCTAGCTCCAGGTTTGATCTAATGCTTGTTTCTTGATTCCAAGTTCAAAAACTCTCTCTTTCAGTTACTGGGTTAGTGTTTTCTTGGAGAAAAAAGTTGGATAATGATAGAAACAGTTCAAACTTTGTAGAATAAACAGCTCAAGATCTCAGTTGGGTTTAATGTTTTAAGCAGTGTTGTGTTTGTGAAGTTATGTTTATAGGTTTTCGATCTTGGTTTTGGTAAGTATGCTCGGACAGCAGTAGCTAGGTTTTATCTATGTTGAATAGTTGGTATTTTTGAAAGCTTAACATGCATGTAATATTAAAAAGGTTCATTCAATTTTATCTGTAAATTGAAGCTGGTGTTTTTTCAATGGTAATTTCTAGACATTTGGTTACAAGTTTTCTTGGCTGGAATGCTGGTTTGCTTCTTCAGCTTGTAGTCCTGTCAGATTTATGGTGGTTAGGTTCAGGTCTAGGTTCCATGTCTTCCATTGCCATTTCTTACGGTGAGAATGGTCCTGTTTTTTGTGGGCTAAAATCCGACGGGTCGCATATTGTGACCTGTTATGGTTCGAATTCTGCAATTATCTATGGAACCCCAGCTCATTTTCCTTTTGTTGGCCTCACTGCTGGTGATGGCTTTGTGTGTGGGATTCTGATGGGGTCTAATCAGCCTTATTGTTGGGGAAATAGTGGCTATATTCAAATGGGTGTTCCTCAACCTATGGTGAAAGATGCTGAGTATGTAGAAATTAGTGCAGGTGATTACCATTTATGCGGATTGCGAAAGCCGTTAACAGGAAAGAATAGGAACTATTCTCTTGTTGATTGTTGGGGATATAACATGACCAAGAATTATGTGTTTGATGGGCAGATTCGGTCGATATCGGCGGGTTCCGAGTTTAATTGTGGATTGTTTTCTCAGAATAGGAGTGTTTTCTGTTGGGGTGATGAGACTAGTAGTCATGTAATGAGCTTGATTCCTAAAGAAATGAAGTTTCTAAAAATCGCAGCCGGTGGTTATCATGTTTGTGGGATTTTAGAGATGAATTCTAGAGCCTATTGTTGGGGAAGAAGCTTGGATCTTGAGGAAGAGATATCTGTGACATATTCAGGTCAAGGAAATGTTGATTTGCCTCCAAGAGATCCAATGCTTTCGGTTGTCGGTGGAAAATTCCATGCTTGTGGAATCAAGAGCTATGACCATGGTGTGATTTGTTGGGGTTTTATCGTAAAGCCGAGCACTCCAGCTCCTGATGATATTAAAGTCTATGAAGTTGCTGCTGGAAATTACTTCTCTTGTGGAATTCTTGCTGAGAAATCTCTCCTACCGGTTTGTTGGGGTCTCGGCTTTCCTAGCTCTCTGCCTTTAGCCGTCTCACCTGGACTCTGCAAAACTAGTCCTTGCGTCCCCGGTTCCTACGAATTTAGCAATGATAATGCACCTTGCAAGTCTCCCAATTCTCATGTCTGTTTGCCCTGCAGTAATGCTTGCCCTGCAGAAATGTATCAGAAAGCTGAATGTACTGCAAAAGCGGATCGCCAATGTGATTATAATTGTTCAAGTTGTGCTTCGGCAGAATGCTTCTCGAATTGTTCTGCCTTGTATACTGATGCTAGAGGGAAGAAGGATGATAAGTTTTGGTCATTGCAACTTCCAGTCATCATTGTGGAGGTCGGATTCGCAGTGTTCTTGTTGGTTGTTGTATCGACAACTGCAATCTTATACGTTCGATACAGATTGAGGAACTGCCAATGCTCGG
The DNA here is from genome assembly GCF_937616625.2 of Mercurialis annua. Taxonomy (NCBI): domain Eukaryota; kingdom Viridiplantae; phylum Streptophyta; class Magnoliopsida; order Malpighiales; family Euphorbiaceae; genus Mercurialis; species Mercurialis annua. The sequence continues at coordinate 44,946,817 of NC_065570.1, read as the reverse complement.
AAAAGGAATCCAATAAGTCCAAGAAAAATAAAGGGGCAGTTGCTTCATCATTTACTAAAGACAATGGAAAAGTTCGGCCTGACTTGGATGATCTTAAGATAAGGAGAGCCCAGACCTTCGCTTACGAGGACCTCGAGAGGGCCACAAACGGGTTCAAAGAAGAATCGTTAGTCGGAAAAGGGAGTTTTTCGTGTGTCTACAAAGGGGTAATGAAAAATGGTACAGTTGTTGCTGTTAAGAAAGCTATTGTGTCTTCTGATAAGCAGAAAAACTCGAAAGAATTCCACACCGAGCTTGATCTACTATCAAGATTAAATCATGCCCATCTGCTCAACCTTCTTGGCTATTGTGAAGAAGACGGAGAAAGGCTTTTAGTTTACGAGTTCATGGCTCACGGATCCTTGCACCAGCACCTTCATGGCAAGAACAAAGTCTCGAAAGAGCAATTGGATTGGATTCGAAGGGTTACCATTGCAGTCCAAGCAGCTCGAGGAATCGAGTATCTACATGGCTATGCTTGTCCGCCTGTAATTCATCGAGACATCAAATCTTCAAACATTCTGATTGATGAAGAACACAATGCTCGAGTGGCAGATTTTGGTCTCTCTTTATTAGGACCAGCGGATAGCAGCTCACCATTAGCCGAGCTACCTGCAGGCACGCTTGGCTATCTCGATCCTGAGTACTATCGACTGCACTACCTCACTACCAAATCAGATGTTTATAGCTTCGGGGTATTACTTTTGGAAATCCTCAGTGGCAGAAAGGCTATAGATATGCAATATGAAGACGGGAACATAGTCGAATGGGCGGTTCCACTAATCAAAGCCGGAGACATATCAGCAATCTTGGATCCAGTTCTGAAGCCACCCTCAGATCCTGAAGCCCTGAAAAGAATAGCAAACGTAGCTTGCAAATGTGTTAGAATGAAAGGCAAGGAAAGGCCATCAATGGATAAAGTAACAACAGCATTAGAGCGCGCCCTCGCTCAGCTGATGGGCAGTCCGTGTAACGAGCAACCGATATTGCCAACGGAAGTAGTTCTCGGAAGCAGTAGAATGCATAAGAAATCATCTCAAAGGTCATCAAACCGATCAGCATCGGAACCTGAAGTGGTAGAAGCCGAGGATCAAAGATTCGAGTTTCGAGCTCCTTCATGGATAACATTTCCAAGTGTTACTTCTTCTCAAAGGAGAAAATCTTCAGTTTCTGAAGCAGATGTTGAGGGGAAAACTTCAGAAGCAAGAAATGTAGGCTATGGTGGAAATACAGGGGATGTGTTAAGGAGTTTGGAAGAAGAGATAGGTCCTGCTTCTCCTCAAGAAAACTTGTTCTTGCAGCATAATTTCTGAAATTATCATTTTCTTGTTAGTTTCTTTTTCCACTTCTAGCATTACTGCTACCACTTTAATTTGTTTATTTTTTTCTTATTATGTAGTCTGATCCTAACAACTACTGTATGTTAGTTTTTTTATCACTAAAATGTTTGTACCAATTGAATTTAAGAACCCAATCAAAGTAGTATGAAACTAAATGTGTGAAAACTGAAACCTTGAGGTACAAAGGTAAGTCTATAAAAGGATTTTAATATCAATTTGTCCACTCAATTACATTTGCATGCTTTAGTCAATCGGTATCGAAAGAAATTTTATTAATTAACCAGAAACTTATCTATTACTATTAGGGAAGTTTAGGAGAATACCTAAAAAACTATAAATATTTGTAAATTTACCTCAAAAACTGAAAGTTTACAAGCGTACCTAAAACAAAATATATTTATTTTTTTACTCCGAATTTTATTTTTTTTATTCCGCAGTTTCAAATAGTTGCAAACAGTTTCAAAAAAAAAACAATTTGAAATTGTTTTATAAAAACGTTTTAAATACAGTTTCTATTAGAGTTTCAAACGGTTTCAAATACAGTTTTTAATAGAGTTCCAAACGGTTTATAACGGTTTCATAAAAATAGAGTTTCAAACGGTTTCAAATACAGTTTCTAATAGAGTTTCAAACGGTTTATAACAAAGTATTTTTTAAAAAAAAAATGTTTCAATTACAGTTTCAAAAGGTTTTAATTTTTTTTAAAAAAATTGACATCTTTAAAACCGTTTATAATACAATTAAAACAGTTAAAAAAAACGGAGTATTTTTACAAAAAATTTCAGAGTAAAAAAATAAATCTGAATAAAAAAATAAATTTTCAAAAAAAAAGGTCAAAAAATAATTTTTTAAAAAACAGAGTATTTTTGCAAATATTTTAAAAAACGGAGTATTTCTTACAATTTCCCTTGCTATTATTTAGGCGAAAAACATATTTGTGCCCCTAAGCTTTAAGTCTTGAGTCACTTTTATACTAAAACTTAAGTGAGAATCATTTTGGCACCTAAAGTAAATAATTGTTTTAACATATAAACACTTTCTGTCGAGTCAGCAAAGAGTGTACGGAAAGCTCATGGAAAAGTGTTTAATTGTGTCATTATAAGTGCAGCCTCACTTCTTCAACTTATTTTTGGTCCTTAACTTTTGCTTAACAGCGAGCAGGCAATAAAACTGTGTCTGGGTACATAACCTGGACTCCAAATTGTTCTCCACCAAGCAACACTATTATTATGAGTTCTAAAGTGATTTCAAGAAGAATTGATTGATAAGATATATTTATTATTCAGCTTCTAAGTAAGACAAGAAATCAGACATATTGTGATGAAAAAATTCATCACATGAGAATCAAATTTTGTCTTAAATTGACAAATTATGTTTGTCGTGTAGTTCGTCAAAAGAACTCCGACTCAATAACTTTGTTATAACAAAATAATAATTCGTCAAAACAACTTCGTTTCAAAAAATTTGTTATAACAAAATAATAATTCGTCACCATAAATAACCTATTCTGATAAAAGTTTTTTGTCATATTAAATAAGTATTATGACGATCAATTATGTTATACTTAATAATTTTTTTGTCATAAATGGAATCATTTTGTTTACATTCGATAAACAGTGCTCAGAAACCTTTGCCATAAGTGGAATCATTTTGTTTATATTCGTAAGCAGCCTTCAAAAACTATTGCCATGCACTTTGTGCTGCACCTGTCATAGCTTGAGGCTCACCAAGAGAAGCGGCCATAGCCAACATCATTTGGGACTATCGGTCTAGAGTCGCTTCCCAGAAATTTTAATCTCACAAATACGATGATTGTTTTGTCTTTTGAAAAAGACATTATGATCTTTTCTTTTTTGATTTTTAACCTTTGCCTTTTCCATAAATACAATACTGTTGATCCACCTTACTCACCCTTTTTTTTACGTTCTTCTATTGCAACCAAACCTCATATCATATGCTTCCCTCTTAAATCCCAACTGAATTTCATAATCCTTTCTTCTGTTAAACAAATTATCTTCAGATTGCTTAAACGATCACCAATATTGCAGCGGTCATGCTCATCATGAGCCATGAATTTGGAGGTGCGCTTATTGTAACAATTGTAAACCTTGTTTTGAAAGAGTCCATGAATTGCTACCACCACTGATTTTGCATCTTGTTCGAATCTACCATTCCTACCACCGATTTCATCTTTGTTTGATTTCCCCAAATTTCTGTAAAACCCTAATATTTCCCTTTCTTACTAGAAGTTGATGGATGTGAACGCTCCGATTTCCCTATTATTTGTGAGTCTTGTTTCAGTGACAACCATTCGGGGGGAGAATGCCTAGTCAACGGGCAAGTTTTGAGTGAGCAAGTAAACTACTTTGGGGGCCAAAGGCAAGCGAATGATGCTTATTCTAACCCCTACAGCCCCGGGTGGAGGAATCACCCAAATTTTGGATGAAGGAACAATGAAGGCCAAGGCAATGCTCAAGCGCCTCAACAAGCGGGACCAAACTTCCAATGTGGGAATAGGCCTCCACAACAACAACAAGGTAACTACAACAACAACCAAAACCAAGGGAACAACTATGGTGGTAGACCTTAACACCCTCCCGATTTTCAACAACAACGGAGTCCGGATGAGGGAAGCTTGCTTGCTAAGGTGCTTGAGAGGTTTGATAGGATGGAACTTGAGGCCAAGCAAAGAGAGCTTGATGCTAGACAAAGGGAGAGGAACCAAGCCGCCACTAATCAAATGCTTGAAACTCAAATCTCCCAACTTGCTATAAATCTTCAAGGGAGACCTCAAGGGGGATTGTCCTCCACTACGGAAAACAATCCTAGAGAGCATGTGAAAGCCATCAAAGTTGTGGAACTAGAAAGCGGTAGAGTCCTTGATGTTGATCATGACAAGGATCTTAAGAAGTCAAATGGCAAGAGCCCTATAATTGACGATGATGAGCATACTGGAGTGGAAGACATTTCTAGTTCTAGAAAGGATGTGTCAAGTCCAAGTGAGGAGGTAGTAGTTGAAGTTGAGGAGCCATATGTGAGACCACCTTCGCCTCCTCCTTTTGTGCCTAAAGTTTCATTCCCAAGCCGGTTAAGAAAAGCTCCGGACAATGAAAAGTTTCATAAGTTTCTTGAAATATTCAAGAAACTTCAAATCAACTTAGGCCTAGCAGATGCTTTGAGAGAGATGCCCTAATACGCTAAGTTCTTGAAAGACATAATTATGAACAAGTGAAGTTAGGAACAAGGCGGAACAATTACTCCAACGGAAAGTTGTAGTTCTATTATGCAAAACAATCTACCGTCCAAGCTATAAGATACAGGGAGTTTCACAATTCCTTGATTAATTGGCACTTCTACTTCTCTTAATTGTCTTTGTGATTTAGGTGCAAGCATAAATCTAATGCCGTTGTGTCTTTTCAGGGAAATATGTGGAAACCAACCGATAAAACAAACTTTCATGATGCTTCAATTGGCCGACCACTCGCTCAAGAGACCGCATGGAGTTGCGGAAGACGTGCTAGTAAGAGTGGGCACGTTCATCTTTCCGGTGGACTTTGTTGTGCTTGATTATGCGGTCGACAAGCATTGCCCCATGATTCTTGGGCGTCCTTTTCTAAATACGGGGCGAGCATTGGTTGATGTTAATGCGGGGAAGATAACATTAAGAATGAATGATAAGAGCATGGAGTTTGACATCAAGCATGGCAAAAGCAAGTGTGAGGAGGAGAAATGCATAAGGATTGATAATATTGAGCCCACATTGCATGTGCCTGTAAAGGAGGTTCCTAAGAAAGAACCTGAAGTTGTGTGTGCAAAAATCAAGACAACACCTCATGTCAAGTCACGCAAGGGAAAACCAAGACGTTGGGCATCATGGAAGTTGAAGCTCAACGGGATAGCAACCGCAAGCAAGAGACAAATATGCACGGAAGTTGCTGCTCTTGGTGAGTACGTCCAAGTTCAAACCTCTCAAGCACATTTACATGCGGGGAAGTTGATTTCTAACCGGAGCGGGCCGTTTAAAACACGGTGCAAATTGGATGATGATTTGATTGAGTTGGAGGAGGGCAATGGAGATGTTTTTAAGGTGCTTGGAGAATGGTGCAAACCATATCCTAGAGTGTTGATCAATGAAAGTTGCGAGCAAGTCACTCTTTTTGATCCTCCATGATTTTTAGGATCGCTAGTCGAGCTTTCGACTCTAAACAATCGCACTTGGGAGGCAATCCCAAGAGGTTCGTGTTTAATGCTTTGATTTAGTTTTCAGTTCATTTCATTTTTAGTAGTTTTGATGTTTAATTTCCATATTTTTGTTCAAGATAACGCCGGTATGCTTTGGTTGTGGTGTGTAGAAGAAAAGCGAAAAGACAAAAATCAGATTCTTTCTTCTATGCATTGTACAATCCGTGTAACCTGGGATAAGTTGGAATGAACGGATTGTGCATCACAAAAAGTGGAAGTAGATTGCTTTCCCACATTTTTGCACGGATCGTGCATCCATCAGACCAGGCATTGCACGATTCGTGCAACTCAGCTAAGGGGGAGGATTGATTTTTTCTGATTGATCTTCAAATACAACACATGGATTGATATGTTGGTGTCATTCTAAGAGCTTCAATACTCAAGGCGGAGTGCACTATCCACCACCTTATCCATCTCAAACTCCATCCCCCGAACTTCCGGCGTTCGACTATACAAGATTTGCATTTGTCTAACTCAACTCATACAATTTTGTTTTTATATTTCTTACTTAGGGACTAAGTTAGAAATAATGTGAAGAGGGTTAGTCAATTGTATGTCGTTTAGTTGAAATTTATCTCGTTTTATGCTTTAGTTTGTTTGTTTGTTGTTTTAGTGGTTTAGTTGTCGAGTCACCTCCGCTAAATCTTTGTTTTAAGCTTGTTAGTGAATGAAATGGATGTTGTGATTGTTGGCGAATTTTGAAAATTTATCAACTCTTGACATCTCTCGATCAATAATGGCATGAATGCGTTTTCTAGTTTAGACAACTTCTAATTATGCTTGCTTAATGAAATGCTTTCGTTTGACATGTTTGAAGGGAATTGGGTGAAAATGTTCTTTGGTGAAAACAATTGTGAGCATGATAGTTGGTTTTGAGATATGGATTCATGATGTGCAAATCTTGTGTCATTTGTGAACAAAAGTGGGCATGATTGGCATGAGAACATAGGAATTAATAAGTGCATAACACCATATTCTTTTCTAAAAATGTTGAGCCATAATTGCAATTCTTGTGTATTGTGTAGTTATATTCCTAGAATTTGCTCGGTGTCCATTTAAGACTATATAGTTGAGTGTCGATTGCTTAATGAGTATGGCATTAGGATCACCATTTTTTCTTAAGACCACTTAAAAAGCCTACCCTTACCACTAGATCACCTCTTGAGCCTTAAACCATTTTCTTGAATTTCCAACACATTTTAACACACCATGCTTTCAACAATTTACCCCTTTAAAATACCCCAAAAATGTGACTTGAATGACTCATAATAATTAAGCAGTTTGTCTTGCTTGAAGAATAGGAAAAACATGAACAAAAAAAGTAAACTTATGCCTTAAGAAAAGAAAGAAAGGCAAAAGAAAGAAAGAAAAAAGAAAGATCAAGAAAAATAGAAGGAACAAAGAAAAAGAGCAAAAAGAAAAGTTGAATAATAGGCATGAAAATGAAGAAGAAGTTCAATTGTGCAAGAAAATCCCAAGTTAGACAAATAGTGTGATCAGTGATATAGTTGTCAAGTCAATTTTTGTAGCCAAATTATCCCTCTTTACCTACCCCCTTAACCCCTAGCCAAGTTACAACCCGAATAAAAGCCCATATGATAGTGATTGATTACCGAACTATGTAGTGGAGAATCGGACTAAGAGCAAGGCTATGGTGAATTATCGTATACTTGAGCCTAATTTTGTGCACCCCAAACACTTGTGTGTTAGAGTGAATCTTCTGAGAATTAATATGCTTTTATTGATGTCTATGTTTACTATGCCATGATTGCCCTTTTATCAATTGACCAAGTCATGCATGTCCCATAGATGATCTTAGTGACTTGATTTGTTCAACAAGAACCTTAAGCCAATGCAAGTGTAGTGTAATTGCCATTGAAGTTTGTCATTGTAATTACATTCATCTTTTGTTTGCATTATTAGCGGTTGTTGATATTAGACGATTGCATTTGAGTCATTGATGATTGGGAGTTCGTTTGTTGATGCTTGTTCAAGATCGCCATGATTAGTTAACGTCGTATCTTGCTTTAGTTCATTTCTTGCTTGGGGACAAGTAAAGATTTAGTGTGAGGAGGTTTGATAGGAGTAAAATACTCCTATATTCTAGAGTGTTTTTGATGCGCTTTAACGTCTTTTGTTATGCATTTTGAGGTGTATTTATATCTTACTTGTGTGCTTAAGCGTTTCAGGATAACAGAGCGTTATGGGGCGTCTTTGGTGTTAAAAGAGGAAGAATCAAGGAAAGCGAGCAAGAAGCAAGCAAGGGAACAAAAGAATTGAAGAATTCATGGAGCCAAGGCATTGCACGGATCGTGCATCACCTTGCACGAATCGTGCACCTTCAAGAAAGGAAACAGAATACTTCGAAGGATTGTTGCACGGATCGTGCACTCTTGATTAAGTAGACTTGCACAATTCGTGCAAAAGCATAACTCTGGATTTCGAAAATCTGAAGAAAAGGACAAGGCTTTTGCACACTTCCTCTTTTGGCCCAACACTCATTTTGTAGGGTGTTTTTATTTTCCTTTTTAAGAACACTATAAGTACCATTTTATGTTTCAAATTAGGGTATGCAGCAATTCCTTATCAATTATTGTCTCTAGTTGTTGCCTCTTTTTAGCTTAGTATCATCTTAGGGATTAATTCCATAGCTTCCACCATTGATGGTGCTTTTGAAGCTTTTATTATTTGTAAGAACAAAGCTCTTATTTAATGCAAATTATTGATTACTCTTCATTATCTTATGGTTTATTGTTTCCATTTTACTTAAGGTAACTTTTCTCTACTTTTTAATGTTTAGTTATTTGCTTATTGCTTGTGTTGATAACTTAGCCATGTGTGGCTAAGCCCCCCTGTTGAGGGGTTGGTATGATAGCCTAGGGTTATATGATTGGTTGGTTTATGGTGTTGTTTACTCATGTTTCACTTCTATTGCTTATTGCTTGTTTAAAATTAGCTACCCTAATCATGTTTAGAGTGTGATTAATGCACCGAGAGGTGGTTGATTAGATTGACTAATAGGATTGAAAACCTAGGTTTTAGAGCACCACGAGAGTGAGCTTGGTATTGATTAAGTGATTAGTTAGCGGTTTTATTGTTCTTTGAGACTCGAGAGAGCGGGAATGGCGCATTAGACTTCACTCGACCCTTGAAATACTTTAAAAAGTGACCAACCATGACCTAGGTGTGATTACCAATCCGTTGACGTTTACTTTTATTGATTTAAACCGTTGTTAATTAGTTGTTAAATTAGTTGTTAATTGCAATTTAGCGTTTAGTTGAATTCTTAGTCGGTTAATTGATACTTGAAACAAACTCCTTTTCGTTGCTTTCCGAATTGGATTTCACAATCAATTTCACTCACTTTAAACCTCTAGTCCTTCTGGATTCGACCTCGACTTGTCGAGTACTACGAGTTGGCTTTTTGCTAACAGTCTTAGATTGTGTCTCTTTACTGCTTTCATATGTGTTTAATTTCCACCAAATTATTCTGTGAACTGCATAAATATTGATAAGCCAAGTACACATGTTTCGGTAGAATATCCACGAACCCGGTCTTTTGGTCTGACGTACGATAACCTCACCTATAAGCGAGTGAGGTTATACAGTCGGTAGAAAAGGTATTTCCTAGCTTATATGTATACATATATATTAAAGAAAATAATTTTTTAATAAGACGGTGGGTTAGTCCTATATAAGGACCATGTCCTTAAATATACATATAGGTAAAATTTATAATTTTCTCTCTTTTCTTATTTTAATTTCTTAGTTAATTATGAATATAAATACCTAATTCTTTAATTTTTCCTAACCCTTATACTCTTAATTTCTTCAATCCAATTTTATATAAAATTAGAAAGTATATATCTAGACTTTCAAAACCATCGAAGTGGGTCGATCGAACATTGAGGTGCTTGAAGTTTTCTTTGAGATTTTACGGAATGATTGTGCCCAAGGATATCGGAAACATCACTAAAGTAATGTTTGCGAATTTAAATCGTTGGTTTGATGAATTTGTGAGTTACGATAGGAAACGCTTGGTGCAGGTTGTCGTACCGATATGTCGTTCGTTGCCAGGATAATTACGGCTGTTAATTGCAAATCATTTGAGGATGAAATTATGTAAATAGACTATAATTATTGAGTTATGTCAGACCGAGTACTTCTCTATGAGGTGCTCCAGTTCTGTTTGTCAAGAACAAGAATGGTTCCTTTCGGCTGTGTATTCACTACCGGCAATTGAATAAGGTTACCATCAAGAATAGATATCCTCTTCCTCGCATTGACGACTTGTTTGATTAGTTGCAGGGTGCGAAGTGCTTCTTCAAGATTGACTTGAGATCCGGATATCATCAACTTCGGATTTGGGATATCGACGTGCTTAAGACTACTTTCACAACGCGTTATGGGCATTTCGAGTTTCTAGTCATGTCGTTTGGGTTGACTAACGCACCAACAGCGTTTATGGACATGATGAATCGGGTTTTCAAGCCGTTTTTGGATCAGTTTTGTTATTGTCTTCATTGATGACATTTTGATTTACTCTCGGAGTGAGGAGGGGCATGCTTACCACTTGAGGACGATCTTACAGACTTTGCGTGAGCATCAGTTGTATGCTAAGTTCTCAAAGAGTGAGTTTTGTCTGGATCAGATTACCTTCTTAGGACACGTGGTGTCGCAGGATGGGATCAAGGTTGATCCGAAGAAGATTGAGACAGTGATAAATTGGCAGAGACCGAGGTTAGTTACCGAGATTAGGAGTTTGCTTAGGTTAGCTGGCTACTACCGTCGATTCGTGCAGGATTTCTCTCGGATATCTGCACCTTTGACTAAACTGAAACAGAAGGGTGTGAAGTTTGAGTGGTCCGACAAGTGTGAGGTGAGTTTCGAGAAGCTGAAGGAGATTTTGAAAAACCCTAGCCGACTTTTCTCTAACAAGAACGGTCTGAAACATTACATCCTTCATTCCTCTTTCATTCGTTTCGATTCTGGTAAGTTTCTTACGCTAGTTTTCTTAATCTTACTCGATATCGCTTTTGTCGTTTCTAACTCATATCCTCGTCATTTAGCATCAAACAGAAGCGGGTTTTGCTTATTATGTTTATGTTCTCCGTCATCCATCATTCTTGTGCCTTGCAATCGAATTTGGTACGTAAAAGCTTCCGTTCCTATGTCGTTCGAATTGCCGTACTTTATGCTTTGATGCTGCTGTCCTTTTTGTTCCTTACTGCCTTCGAATCGGTTTCTTATGGCATGAATCTTGTGTTTTTTAGACTTCATCGCACGTATTGTCCAAGTTATTTTATCGCGGAATCGTCTAGTTTTATTGCTTCGAACAGTACGTCAAACTCATGTGTTGCCGTGGTTATTTTGGCTCCCGTAGATGATTCCTCTTTTAGGGCTGATATTGTTCTTGAAGATTGTTATCTGTTATTATTTTGAGATTCTGATTAATTTACTTACGTTATCTCGTAATTTGATTACAAGCTTCTGGGCATTATAATTTGCTTTGGATTAAGTTATGCCATTAACTGATACTCACTACAAGAAATACTAGAATTATCAGCAAACATTTTTGCTGCTAATAGTGCTAAAATTGTTACTGTTAACATATAGCAACACAAAAATTGTTGCATGTTGCTGCTAATAAAACGTTGCCATAAGTAATTGGTAAAAAAATTAGTTATAAAATACTGCTATAACTTAACTAATGGCAGCAACTTTCAAATTTAATGATGCAAAAGGTTTTTTAGCAGCAAAAAAAAATTACTTGCAAAAGAATTTGTTGCCAAATACAGAATTCCTTGTAGTGTGAGTTCTTATTCATTTAAATTGTTTCTTTAAAGGGTTAAGTTAGTCTTTAAAATTTATTGAAGTTTTAGAAGGTGTTTGGTTGATATTGATTTAAGTTTGGTTTGCATGAATGGCTTTGATGTGACTGTTCATATCCTCTTGTTTGAATTATTAACACTTGGTTGACAGCATAATTGAGTTGGGTATTATCATACTTTAACGAAACTGAACTTTAATATCGATTTGGTTATTAATTAACAACGGCTTAATCTTTTGATATGGTATTGTGTTTTGAATATTATATAAGTGGCTAATTATAAATTTAGCTTTAAAGCGTTCTTGACTTAATGAGTTAAGTAATTAAATATTTTATCAAAGTATTTTAGATATATAAACTCGGGTTTATAGTTTGATAAAACTTTTAGGTTGGGTTAGACCTTGGTCGCCCAACAAGTGGGAAGAATCTTGTTAGTTTTGATAATTCGGCTGACTCACTGATACGGATTTAACTTGGTTTATTTTAAGTTGCTTTCCGAATCATTCGAATCATGTTTTGAAATGGAAACTTATATGTTTTCTATTCAATAAACTTGAGTCGTGGTTATACATTTGCTTGCTGTTGTTTGTGCTAGTTTTATATGGGTTCTAGTACTCTCTAGAGTTATGGTCTGTTTTTAATTATTATTTTATACCTTATCTACACATGTCGACTGTTCGTACTTCAGAGGAAACCAGAGTTAGGTTGCTTGCTCGGATTTCACGTGGATTGCAAGCAGTGAGTTTATATCTATATTTACCGCTTTATTAAGTAAATGTATATTTTGTATGTATATATTGTATAAACAGCTTTCGAACTGTTTGTTTCTGCATTGTGGATTTTATTTGGAACGCGCTACTCGATGGGCATCATCGGGCCTGCGTGCACACCGGTAATGATTATATGGTATTGAGGTAGGTTTGAGATACGTCTCGCCTTAGTGAGGACGTCGGTGGAAGATACGTCTCCTGAGACTCACTAGTTTATTAAGTGACAGTCGGAGATCGGTTATTGGGATACGTCTCACTGACACGACAAATGGATTTATATTGTGGATTAGGGTTTCAGTGATTATCCACAATGAAATAATGTTTTATAAACGTTTTAAAGATTTTTCAACTTAATAAATGTAAATGGTTATATAAAATCTACTCAGTAATCTTGACCCCGTTGTTTTCCCAAATTATCCAGGTTTATGATTTAAGCGTTAGTCGATCTCCGTTTCTTCATTTTTCGTAGGTTCTTTTTACTTTTCAGAATAAATGGTCAAACTATTTTAAATTCTTAGACCGTAGTAGTATCAAATTATTTATGTCTTAGTTTTATACCCTTTGTTTTAGACTTACGTTTTGTTGGAGTGGTCCAACTGTTATTCTATTTCTTTTGGCATGTTTACAATGTTTATGGTTTACATTAAGGTCAAATGTCGTAAAAAGACCAAACTTTTCACAAAAATTTCACAAAAGTCCTAACCTTTCAATTTTGTCGATTTTGGTCAAAAACAGATTATTTGGTTTCAATTGTGGCCAACTCTCAATTTGATTTCAATTTTGCCTACGTGGCGCTAACAAGGCATGCCACACATGTGTCATCATGGCAAACACTAGGTAAAATGTTCATTTAAGTTCTTAGAGTTTTTTTAAAAAACATTTACACCCTCAAATTTTAAATTGTTTCAAATTATATATTAAACCAAATTAAATATTCCATGCCGTCGTTCGATGTAACTATTTTTCCGACAATTCTTTTTAGTCAAACTACTCAACCGAAAACCGCTATATACCGCCACTACCTTTTTCCGGTCACTATTACCCACCCATCGCCGAAAAACAAATAAATTTTAATTAAATAATTTTTAATTTTTTTTTTATAAATAGGATCCGGTGAATAGACCCACCGGCTGGTGGATCTGTTCACCGGAGAACAGGTCTTGCAGGACCAGTTCATGGATAATATTTTTAAAACTGAAGCGTATTTTTAAAAATTAATAGTTTTCTATAAATGGTCTTATGGTTTTTCTTAAATTTTATTAACCGAATAGTATAAATTATTGATTCATGGACTGTTAGAACTTTTTAAGAATGAGACAAGAAGAAACATAAGTTAGAAATACTCGGAAAAAAAAACGGTTCATTACTAAAAAAATAATTTATTTTTTTAAACTTTTTTGAAATCATCAATTTTACTATATCATTTTGATTTTCATTATAGTTATTTTTTTAATCAAAGTTTTTCTGCTAAAAGATAGTTTAAATATGTTTTTCATATTTGATAAATAGTTTTAATAATTCCTTAATATTTTAAATTAAAAATTTATAATCCAAAAATTAATTAAATTATTTGAAATACATTTTTCAAATTTTATATTCAAATTTATCGAATGACATTTTTTTGGATTAACAATTTGTAGTGTTAAATTTGAAATATAATATTTAAATAATAATTAATTCTATATTTTATAATTTTTTTTGAAAGTAGATATTAGAAACTTATAAAGAAATGATTTTTTTTAGTGCAAATTACTCTAAAATACCTCATATTTATCATAATTCACAGTTTGATATCCCTTGTTTGAAAATCAACCGATTTGGTACCTCAGTTTTAATTTTGTAAACTATAAGGCCCTTCTGTTAAATATAGGTACTCAATCGTTAACGGAATAAAATGTGAGGTACCAAATAGTTTACAAATGAGGTACCTAATCGTTTACATAATTGAAACTGAGGTAACAAATCGTTTGAAAATAAATTTCAAATTATTAACGTAACTAACAGAAGGGCCTGATAGTTTACACAATCAAAACTGAGATACCAAATCGTTTGATTTTCAAACAAGAGGTAACAAACTGTGAATTATGACAAATATGAGGTACCTTAGAGTAATTTGCTTTTTTTTTTATTGTGCTCAAATGAAAAACTTAACTAAATGTTTTTATGTACAAAACTGATCCGAATTCTATAATTTTTATATTATATTAAAGCCAAACATTTTTATATTCAAAACTGATTGAGATTGTAAGAAATTATTTGTGTTTTTCATATAAAAACAAACTTGACGGTTCGGTGGGTTTGAATATTGATCTTTTGGTTTTATTGTTCCAGTTCAATTTTTTGGTTTTATGGTTCTATTGTTCCAGTTCAAATTAATTTTTTTGGTTTTATTAATCAACTTATTGAAATTTTAAGGAGTTATTAGTATAAACAAAGGAAGCACCAACTGTAAAAAGTTTTAACTCAGAGAAGAATCAAGTCAAGAACCAAAGAAATGAAAATCTAGAACTATAGAATTTGCCATTGTGAAAATTTGGGTTATTCTGTTAACCGAATAACACTGAACAAAAATATTGTATTGGTTTATTTACGGTTCGGTTTCAATCTTATTCGGTTTTAGTTCGATTATAAAAAATTAATTTTGATTTCAGTTATTTTTGCTTATAAATAGTCCAATGCACACCTGACACCTCTAAGTTAAGATGATGATTTCATATGTTTGAAATAGAAATATTTTTTGATTGATTAGCAAAAAGAGGATCGGTAGTTATAAATGAAAAGTAATGTTGAAAAAATGCCCTCACGCAGGATCGAACTACGGACCTTCAGTTTACAAGACTGACGCTCTACCACTGAGCTATAAGGGCTTCTCATGTCGCAGATGGAAACACAAATTGATATTTATATTGACAGAATGACTCTATCCTAAATACTGTTTCTCCCTTGATTAATTGCTTTGATAAATAATATACAGGTTCTTTTAAAATTGGCTAATTCTATTATTAAATCGATATTTTTAAAAGTTTTCATATAATGTCATCATCTTTTATATTTTCTCAAATCTATAATCTGTTTAAATTCAAAGCATGAAAATATGTGATACATTTGAAATTTTTCTAAAAGATTGTTTTAAAAATGAGAAAACAATTATATAAAGGTGGTGATTTAATATGTAATTAACTCTTATAGTAGTTTTCTGTCACATTATTTTTCATTACCCTAACCAGCAAAATAACGCTGAATTTTAAACTAGTCATAGATTTAAAAATATTGAAAGATGGAAATTTTATATGACATCTTTTAAAAATTGTTATTAAAATAAAAAAAATTGTAAAGATGATAATTTAATATAAAATTATCCATTAAAATTTAGCAATTTTTCTGTAGTTATTTTACAGTATTCTTTTTTCAATGTTGCATATCATAAGTGTTAATTAGTTTAGGATTCTATTAGCACTGAATATTTGTATTAGCATTAATAGTTAAAGTAGTGTATTTTAGATAGTATTTAAATAAGTTATTTTTAATAACACATGAAAGTTACTTTTTGATTTATAATTTTAGGGTCAATGACATAAAAGTTCACCAACTTTACACGTTTTCTCATTTAAATCATGTAGTTTAAATTTTCTCATTTTCATGCACGAACTACCACTTTTTCTCAAATTTATGCACGGTGCTGAGGTGTCACGACTCCATTGGTGTAATTCGCTGAGGTGGAGGTCATTTTACACCAATGAATAAGTGTCACCTCAGCGCCGTGCATGAATTTGAAAAAAAATGGTAGTTCGTGCATAAAAATGAGAAAATTTAAACTGCGTGATTAAAATGAAAAAACGTGTAAAGTTCGCGATTTTTTTTGACATTAACCCATAATTTTTTTGACATTAACCTATCGATAAAAAATTCATTTAAGTTCTTAACTTTTTTTAAAAGAACCTTTATATCCTCAAATTTTAAATTTTTTCAACTTAATTTTTAAAATACTTACTAATTTCATATTTAAGATTTTTTTTATACATTTTTACCCTCTTCTTCATTTAAATATCTATAAATAAATAAAATTATAAATTAAAACAAATTAAATATTCCGTCTCCGCCGTTCGATGGAACTTTTTTTATGACAATTTTTTTTATAAAATTTCTAACCCAATCAACACTCACCCATACGCCACCCCAAACTTACCGGACACCACCTCTGCAATCTCGATAGAAAAGAAATTTCGACCCAAATTTAAAAAAATTATTAAAATAAAAAATATTTTAATCTAATTTAATTAAATTTTAAAAATTTATAAAAATATTTTCAGGCCATTTCTACCCGCCGCCGCCGAGGCCGGAATATTTTTTCCGGCCACCATTCTTCCATTGGAAGAACAGATATGTTCTTCCATTTGGAAGAGCAGCTGTTGTTCTTCCATTTGGAAAAGCAGCAGCTGCTCTTCCATTAGAAGAACAGGCTGTTGTTCTTCCATTAATGGAAGAATAACGGTTGGAAAAAAAATCCGGCCTTGGTGACGGTAGGTGTAAATGTCGGAAAACGGCGGTGGTGTGTCGGAGTTGATGAAAAAATTGTAAAATAATATTACATCAAATGTAAAAAAAAATTAATTATTAATTTTCTTTTTGAACGAGTGGCCTGAAAATGGTGTGGCGGTGAGTGGCGTTTTTTGGTTGAGTATTTTGATTAAAAAAATTGTCGGAAAAAAAAGTTCTATCGGACGGCGAGAGCGGAATATTTAATTTAGTTTAATTTATAATTTTATTTTATTTATAGATAATTAAATGAAGAAGAGGGTGAAATTTTGTAAAAAAAAATGTTAAATATAAAATTGGTAATTATTTAAAAAATTAAGTTGAAAAAAAATAAAGTTTGAGGGCGTAAATGTTCTTTTAAAAAAATCTAAGAACTGAAATACACTTTTTACCTATGATTTGCCATAGTGGCATGTCTTTTCAGCGCCACGTAGGCGCCACGGAGGCAAAATTGAAATCCAATTGAGGGTTGGACAAAATTGAAATCAAATAATCGATTTCTGGACAAATTGGATAAAATTGAAAGGTTTGAACTTTTATGAAAAAATCACGAAAAGTTTGGCCTTTTTGGTTATTTGGCCTTTCATTTATAAAAAGTTTATTCTATATATTTATTACCTTCTTAATAATTGTTTAATAAGAACACATATAATTTAATATAAATTTTAATTAATTTAATATTTTTTTGCTTAAAGTATATTAAAGTAAACTAAATAAATAATAATAATCGATTGTGTATACAAATAATTCAAAGTTGATGTGAGATTCCTATGAGGCTGATAATAAATTATAACAACTAATTTTTCAATATATGTTTAGTTTATTATTATTTTTATAAAGTCATTTTTAATATTATAGTTCTTCATTTGATTCTCTCTCCACAATTACCCAAAAAATAAACTATGGAAAGTGAGTGCACATGTTTGAAAATTTAAGTGATAATTTACCCTCTTAACTTCTATGCAATGAATAATTAATATATAAGTTACTTTTTGGACAAATTTGTCGCGAACTTGATAAATTATGAGCAATTCATCCCATTTGGACAAATTAGTTTATAAGTTGAGGGAGCAAATTGCCAATTTATATAACAATTAGCTCACTAGTTGATGGAGTAAATTGTCAAGATGGAATTAATTGCTCATAAACAACAAATTTGTGATTAATTTGCTCACAAAATTAATTTAATATTAATTACGCATTGCTTATAAGTTGAAGGGGCAAATTGCATGTTTGAATCATTGTACTATTATCTTGCCGAGTAAAAAGTTTTGTTGTATATCGAGCCTTATGAACAAGACTTTGTCTGCATGTGAAGGCTTGGCCCAATGGCCAAGTCCTGCTATTGCGCTTGAGGTCGGGGGTTCGAACAACGTACTTTTTCAGGCCGTGGTTTATCTGATCTAAATTTTAAAGGGTTTTTTACACAAATCCCCTAAAAATGCTATGGTGTTTCACTTTTCCCTCACCATTTTGATTTTGGCAAAAATCTCTCAAAAAAAATAAAAAGTTTACAAAAATCCCTCATAACCCAAAATAAAAAAAAATGAGACAATATTGTCCTTGATATTTGTCAACATTTCATTGGTCTATGTTTGAATCAATCAAATGATGACACGTGGCAAATGTGGATTTGGTTAGACAAACTAACCAACCGCCACCGACCAATTTTCGGTCCGACCGGCCGGACCACCGCGGTAAACGCCGGTCAACGGGCAATCAACTATAGTGGTGATATTTTAAAAGAATTAAATAAAATATAAATTTGCTGTTAGTAGGAATAGAACCCATGACCTCTCATTCTTTGTCCATGTGTCTAACCATCAAGGCAAGACATGTTTGTTGTCTTTATTTACTCTTTTATATATATACATATACTCTTTAATAATGTATAAGAAAGCATTTAAACTAAATATAAACATATTAAAATGGTTGATTATAAATAATATATTATTATAAAATACTAATAAAATATTACGCTTGTTAAAATTTAAATTAATTTATTCTAATTAAATTAATACTAGTGTAAATTAAATATTAACTTAAAGTAAATTAAGTTAAAATAAATTTATAAATTAATGTATTAGAAACACAATTAACTTAATGTCAACTCGATATAAACTCAAAATAAATTATATAAGTTAATTTAGTTGATATTAAGTTAGTTTTTAAAATTATAATAAATTACTAAAAAAATTGCTTCAAATTGACATGTAACCTTCATCAAGTTTACATTGAGTTGACATTAGGTTCACATCGAGTTGACATTAGGTTCACATTGAGTTTACATTGAGTTGATATTAAGTTACATTTCAAAATTAAAATAATTTACTTTTTCAGATTGACATTAAATTTATATTGAGTTGACATTAGGTTTGCATTGCATTGACATGATATTTACACTGAGTTGACATTAGGATTACATTGAATTGACATTACGTTTACATTGAGTTGACATTGAGTCGTCATTAAGTTGATATTAAGTCGACGTTGAGTTAATATTAAGTTAATTTTTAAAATTATAATAATTTACTAAAACATTTACTTTGAATTGACATGTAGTTTACATCAATTTTACATTGAGTTGATATTAGATTTACATTCACTTGACATTGAGTCGACATTGAGTTGATATTAAATTTAATTTATATTAAGTTTACATTTAGTTGATATTAGGTTTATATTGAGTTGACATTGAGTCATCATTGAGTTTACATTGATTCGACGTTGAGTTGACATTATATTTATATTGGGTGGACACTGAATCATCATTGAATTTACATTGATTTGACGTTAAGTTGACATTAATTTACAAAAATAGTTGCAAAAAATCTTAAATAATTTACTTTCAATATACAATTAGTTTATTTTTAAAAGTATGAATTATAAAAAAATAATTTTACTATTATAATAAAAAATAATTTCATTTAAAATTTATAATTATTTATCAAAATATTTACTTTGAGTTGATATTTAGTGAACATTAAATTTACATTAAGTTGACATAAATTTATATTAAGTTCACATTAAGTTTACTTTGAGTTTATATTGAGTTGACATTGAGTTCATATTAAGTTTATATTAAGTTTATATTAAGTTGACATTGAGTCATCATTGAGTTTACATTGATTCGACGTTGAGTTGACATTAGGTTTATATTGGGTTGACACTGAGTCATCATTGAGTTTACATTGATTCGACGTTGAGTTGACATTAAATTTACATAAATCATTGCGAAAAATCTTAAATAATATACTTTCATTCTACAATTAGTTTATTTTTAAAAGTATGAATTATAAAAAAATAATTTTACTATTATAATAAAAAAAAATTCATTTAAAATTTATAATTATTTATCAAAATATTTACTTTGAGTTGATATTTAGTGAACATTAAATTTACATTAAGTTGACATAAATTTATATTAAGTTTACTTTGAGTTTATATTAAGTTGACATTGAGTTCATATTAAGTTTATATTCAGTTCATTTATTTTAAATTTACTTTCGACTCATGTCAATAAAATTTTAGATAGTTTGCTTTTAAATTACTATTACTTTATTTGTCATTTTATAAATTATTTTTAATAGTATAAATAATAAAGTTAACATTAAGTTGTCATTGAGTTGACATTAAATCGTTATTAGGTTTATATTGAATTTTTGCCCACCATGGCGGGTCCCACCACCACGTATCCGACCACGACCACCTCGGATTTGACCAACAAACCATTATATTTTTTAATTTTAACAAGTGAAATATCTTACTAGTCTTACTCATGTATTAATAAAGAGTGTAAAATATAAATATATGTATATTTATATTTTTACTGTGTAAATATTTATTAAATAAATTAAATTAGACTTATTTAATAGTAACTTTAATTTAAACTGATTTTTAGTTTATATTTAATTTATACTATAAAAATAATTTCATTCTAATAAATTTATAATCAGATGTATATAATATATATATACATTATAGAGCAAATGTTTATAGCAATAAGTCTTTGCCTTAATGGCAAAGCACTTGGTCATTCTTGTAAGAGGTCAAGGGTTCAAATTCCCTTAACCCCAATATTATGTTTTATTTAATTTTTAATTATTAAACAAGTATTGGTCCAACCATTAAAAATGGTCAGACCACCAACCATTGGTGGTCCGATCGGCGTTCACCAGCATTGGTCTGACCGTTGACCGCGGTGGTCCGGCCGTTGACCGGCGTTGACCGCGGTGGTCCGGCCGTTGACCGCGGTGGTCCGGCCGTTGATCGGCGTTGACCGCGGTGGTCCGGCCGTTGACCGGCGTTGACCGCGGTGGTCCGACTGTTGGCCGGCTAATAACGGTCTGACCGGTGGTGATTCGGTTAGAATTGGCCGGTTTATGTAAAATGAGGAGAAATTATTAGGTGTAATGAAAACACAATAGGTAAAATACACCATAGGGATAAAATAGTAATCACAACTATTAAAAGGTAGGGATGAAAAGAATCTTTTAAAATTGAGGGATTTTTGCAAAAAAAAAAAAAGTTGGGTGATTTATACAAACTTTTGAGTTTTTGGATGATTTGGTGTAATTTTCTCAATTTTAAAAATACAAGCTAACTCCGCTAATTTCTGTTAACAATTAACATAGTATAAATTTCTATCTTCTGATAAAAAAAATCAAGGCTTTGTTTATGTTGTTATACAAACAAAAAGCAGGAAGTGTGCTGCTGAGACATTCAAATTAGGAACCAATCCAGTTGTAAGATTAATGAGCTTCATTTCTATTAGAAGAAAAGTTAAAAAATTTCTCTCTTAAAAAGAGACTCGTGTTATTGATTTTTCTAATTCAATTTGTGAAAGCGTAAGATATGGACACCAACGAAAAACAAGAAGAGTCACTTTGCATTAAATTAATTGCAGAGAGCAATTACGACATTTAATTCCGTTTTGAAAAAATAACTTATAAGTTAAGAGAATAAATTAGCAATTAAGAGGATAATTAGTTTATAAATTGAGAAAGTAAAATATCAAAAAAAGATCAATTAATCGTAATTACTAAGTTCATTAATAATTTGTCAACAAAATTAATTTATTTGTTAATTGCTTCGTAATATATTGCATTGAGAACTTTTTCGGCCCAGGATTTTTGTTTTAATTTTATTAAAGATAATAATGTAAAAGACGGAAGAAATAGTGAGATTGAGATGAATAAAGAGGACGAAATTAATTGTGAGAGAATAAACAAATTTGTCTTTTTTAATTTGCCATGTGTCAGCTAATGGTGAAGTAGGTGGTGGATGTAATAATTTTGAGAATTCTACTATAAATGTAAATATAACATTAGTGATTG
This sequence comes from Mercurialis annua, assembly GCF_937616625.2. Classification (NCBI taxonomy): domain Eukaryota; kingdom Viridiplantae; phylum Streptophyta; class Magnoliopsida; order Malpighiales; family Euphorbiaceae; genus Mercurialis; species Mercurialis annua. The sequence continues at coordinate 44,924,724 of NC_065570.1, read as the reverse complement.
TAATTTGACCATATAAAAACGTGTTTAGTATAAAAGACTATCATAATTGGCCATTTTTTTATTATTCTCTCTTTATTTTTTTAGTATAACAATTTTATTATAATATATAATGATAACAAGAGGATATAAGAAGAAGGACGAGAGAAGGCAGAAGAAATGTGGTTACTTTTTAGGATTATATATTTAGAATCAGATCACTCATCTGTCTAAATTTGGAGAAAGTAATACCAGTCTTATCGGGAGGCGACTCCATAACAGCTGCGTTAAATTCTATGACTAATAATGGTCTCAAGTTTTAATTAACAACAGTGATGTATTTGCCAAAAAATTTAAGCGCGGGCCTTTCGACCTTCAGCTCATAGTTCGATTAATTATTCTTGCGCATCATTATAATTGAAGATGTCGTTTAATGGAAGAGTCGGAAGTGTGACTATTTAAGTTTTATATGATTTAGAACATCTTTAATAGTCTTTTTTTATAAAAAAAAACATTTTATATAAAAATAATTTTTAATTTTTTTACTTCAACGAACTCTCATATTTATAATTTTTATGTTATTCATATAAATTAAATTAAATCAAATTAATTCATGTTTTATATTGGAAAAATATTTTTATATTATTTAAAAAAAGTAATTTATTTAAAAAAATTAAATTATATTGATGAAATTATAAATAATTATTAATTGTAATTTTGTTTGTTACTCTCTTCATTCCTTATTAAATGACGTTCTACATACAAAATTTTATTCCAATTTGTTTGACGTTCTCTACTATCAACGCACTTTAACAATCCTTTTCTCTATTTTACCCTTATTAGTACATGTTACTCTTGAAACAATTCAAAGCTAATAAATGCTTATATGAGTTATTGCAGGGACAATATATATTTCATATGCATTAATTACATTCCTTAATTTATGTGTACAAGGCTAAAACGTCGATTATTAAGGAATGGAGGGAGTATTTTTTATACTTTTTATTAGTGAGATTACAATAATGCCGTCATTTTAATGACGTGTTATAATATAATTAGCTCAGTACACGGATGACGTGGTAAACTAAATATCTATCTCATATGGCAATAGTTTGTCGGCATTTGTAACTACGCAAGAACGATGTTATCTAAAATTTATTGTCTGACAACATGCACTAGGGCGGGGGATATTAAACTTATTGGGTCATTGAGTTATTCAAGGATTACATAAAGGGTATTAAGATTCGAATCGTTAAAAAAAATCACTATTTTATCAAATTATTTCTCAAAGAGGTCACCGTATCAAAAGAAGGTCATTAAATTTATTACAAATTACAAAACAGCTACTGAGTTATATCCTTTTGTTAAAAAAGGATAATGAATTATACACTTTTTTGTAATTATAACATGTCATGTAGGATAAATGTAAAAAGTTAAGTGTGTTTTGCCTTGAGTGACATCCAGTGAAATAATTTGATAACTTAGTGACCGTTTTTTAACGATTTAAAATTTAGTACCTTTTTTATAATATTGGAATGACTCGGTGATATATAGGGAGTTTAATATCCCTAGGGCGGGACATGGATTGATTAATCGATCAATAGATTTTATATAAATTTTTATGATTAAAATTTAAATTTAAAATTTAAAACGGTTAATCGTCTTTCAAGTTAACTATTACAGCGTTATAAATATACTTTACTAGGCATTTCTCCTTACAATCGCACTATTTAATTATGATATTTTTCATCATATTTGTTTTATTTAAATTTTAAATATATTATATTACATATAGCATCATTAAAACATGCATCAAGAGGGCATGCATCAAGGTTTTGCGACCCAACCTACCTAAAGAGTATAATGTTTGGCTAAGAAAAGTGGAGGTTTGGGTTTTCGGAATATCGAGTGTTTCAACTCCGCAATGCTTGCGAAATAAGGGTAGAAACTTGTTAATGATGAGAACTATTTAGCTGCTAGATTACTAAAAGCTAAATATTTCTCGCGAACTTCTTTTCTCGATGCAAAATTAAGTAAGGGCTCCAGCTACACTTGGAAAATTACACACAGTGCAATTCCTCTATTGGGTAAAGGTATTCGTTGGAAAATTGGAAAGGGAGAAAGAATTTATGTGTTCAAAGACCCTTGGATACCTTGAGATGGGCTATTCCGATCTTACCCGAAGGAAGAAACTGTAGATTTGGATTTTACTATGAAAGATTTGTTGCAGTTGGACTGAACTGGCTGGGATGTCGAGGTGATCAATGCAACTTGTAGAGAATTCGATGCTCGCACTATTTTGAGTATGGCTTGGAGAAATTCTAACTTTAATAATTCTTTGATTTGTCATTACTCTAAAACCGAGCATTTTTTGTTAGATTAGCTTATTTTCTAGCCATAGATGATGAAAGACAAGTGAGTTCTTTGAATGGCCCTTAACTGCTCTATAGCTTGGAACAGTATTTGGAAAAATGAAGACTCCCCCAAAGATCAAGCACTTTTGTTTGGAGATTATTGAGGTTGGGTCTGCCAATGAAAAGCTCTATTTTACACCAAACTAAAGTGGGAGACGGGTTATGTTCTAGGTGTGGAACTAATGAAACGATTGATCATATTTTTAAGAATTGTCTTTGGGTGCGTGGAGTTTGGTTTGCGAGCTGTTTGGGTATGGATATAGGCAGAGGTTCAGATTGCAGCTTCATAAAGTGGGCAGAGTTAAATATTTCTGGACTATGTGTTTAACGATTTTATTGGAGTTTTTAGACAGAAAATGAAAAGAGAACAGTTTTTTGTGGTGGAGTAAAAAGCTTAATATGTTGTATTTACAAAGCTATTTATATCAGTACTAGTCTTACTTGAATTTTCTAGATTTTACATACCATCTAAACTAATCTAGAATACATCATTGGGCTAATAGAGAAACAAAACAAATCAGCCCATGTATCAAAAGCAAAATATTTATATTGACAGCAATACTGTCATTTTTCTATCAATTCTCCTTCTTGACAGAATTGCTGGAAACAAAAAGTAGTTGTCTCAGCTCTTCAAATCTTCCTTTAAGCAAGGCTTTAGTCATTAAATCAGCTAGCTGCACTTTTAAATAGCAATGGACAAGCCGAACCTCTCCTTCTTTCTCCGCTTCTTTAACAAAATGATACTTAATATTGATGTGTTTGGTCTTTCCATGAAAAATTGGGTCCTTAGCAATTGCAACTGCAGATTGGTTGTCACATAGGATAGTAGTAGGCTCAATTTTACTTTAATTCAATTCAACCAACAATTTCCTTATCCAAATTGCTTGGTTAGTGGAATTGGCTGCAACAATATATTCAGCTTCAGTCGTGGATTGTGCTACCATGTCTTGTTTTCTCGAACACCAACTGAATACACCTGAATCAAATGAAAATAGCCTGAGGTGCTTCTTATGTCATCAAGAGAGCTTGACCAGTCATTACTAGTGTAGCCCTTTAGCTTTAGTTTTGTTGTTTTCTTAAAGAAAACACCAAAATCAAATGTCCCTTTTAAATATCTCCGAACTCTTTTAGCAACTCTAAGATGAATTTCACTTGGACTTAGCATAAATCTTGATAAAAGACTTATGGCATAGACTATATCAGGTCTGGTTGCTATCAAATACATCAAGCAACCAATTATGCTTCTATAGAAGGTCTCATCAACCTTCTTGGCTCCATCTTCTTTGCTAAACTTTTCTCCATATGTCAATGAAGTTGATACTGATTTGCAATTGGACATGTTGAATTTCTTCAATATTTCTTTAGCATACTTTGATTCATGAAAACTCCATGTTGAGTTTGTTGTACCTGCATACCAAGAAAATAAGTCATTTCACCAAGATCAGTCATCTCAAAAGAGCTTTGCATCTCGTCCTTAAATTGTTGTATCTGATCAGATCTCTGCGGCCACTAGGAGATCGTCAACATACAACGATATAATCATCAAATCATTAGAAATCTTTTTCACATAGAGAGTAGGTTCATTAATGCTCTTATTGAAGCCTCATTCCAATATATAATCATTAATTCTACTGCACCAGGCCCTTGGGGCTTGCTTTAAGCCATAAAGAGCTTTCTTCAATCGATAAACTTTATCCTCATGCCCGTGAGATATGAATCCTGGAGGCTGTTCGACGTAAATTTTCTTTTGAAGATACCCATTTAGGAAGGCTGATTTAACATCAAGTTGGAAGATTTTCCAACCTTTTTTAGCTTACATAGCTATTAGAAGCCTAATGGTATCAAGCCTTGCTACTGGCGCAAAGGTATCGAAGTAGTCAATTCCAAATTGTTGAGAATAGCCTTTCACGACCAGCCTTGCTTGGTGTTTATTGACTGAAACATCAGCGTTCAATTTTGTTTTGAAAACCCATCGTACACCAATCACTTTATTTTCTTTTGGTCTATCAACAAGTTCCCATGTTTCATTTTTTCCAATCATATGCAGCTCCTCCTACATTGCATCTCTCCAATATTTTGACTTAACAGCAACTTCAAAATATATCCGGCTCCATGACAGCAGCATTGCTTCTTTCATAAATATCACTTAGAGATCTAGTACCTCTGACTGGAACTTCAGTATTGCTGTCTGAAGATGAATCACTTGAGGTTGCATCTTGTTCATTAGGAGCATTATCAAGAATTGGAATCTGACTTGCTGGTTCAATGGCTTCTCTTTTCCAATTCCATGTTGCATCTTCATTGAATTTGACATTTCTGCAAATCATTATCTTCTTCGTCTTGAAATTAAAAATTCTATAACCTTTGCTTTCATTGCTGTAGCCAATAAAGATACCAATTTTAGCTTTTTTTTCTCTAGCTTGTCTCTTTTAATTTCTGGCACAAATGCATAGCAAATGCATCCAAAGACTTTAACTCTGCTCCAAGCTTCAATAAGAGTCATGCCATTTAGTGCTTTTGTAGGCAGCCTGTTCAGTAAATAAACTGAGGTGTTGACAGCCTCAGCCCAAAAAGTTTTGGGAATTTTCTTTTCAAATAACAAACACCTGGACATCTCCATGACTGTTCGATTTTTACGTTCACTAACCCCATTTTGTTAAGGTGAATAAGGCACAGTGAGTTGATGATGAATACCGGCTTCTTCACAAAGCAGTTTAAACTTATCTGAAGTATACTCAGTTCCGTTATCTGATTTAAGCACCTTAATTAAGCTTCCGCTATGGTTTTCAATAAAAGCTTTAAACCTCTAAAACACTTGAAACACTTCAGATTTTTGCTTCAAAAAATACACCCATGTCATTCTTGAAAAATCATCAATAAAAAGCAAAAAGTATCTACTGCCATTCAAGGATGTTGTCCTCATTGAGCCACAAATATCAGTATGGACACGCTGCAATTTTTCAGTGGCTTTCCATGCTGAATTTGTGGGAAATGGCAACTTAGATTGCTTTCCATATTTGACACACTTCACAAACATCATTTTCCAGCATGTAAAACAGGCATATGTTTAATTAAATTCTTGCTTTGCATATATTTTAAGGAGTTAAAGTTGAAGTGGCTAAACCTCTTGTGCCAAAAACGCGTTTCATCAAGAGTGCTAGAGCATGCTTGTAAATCAGAATCTTCCCATTTAATTGGAAAGGTCCTTTTTTGCATTTTGACTGTAATCAGCTCTTTGCCAAATGGATCCTTTATGGTGCATGACTTGCTGCGGAAAAGCAAGTCATAATCTCTCTCGAGCATTTGCCCAACACTCAACAAGTTTTGGTCTATATCTAGCACATATAAGTAGGGGTGTAACCGAGCCGCTCGCGAGCAGCTCGGTGTTCGGCTCGATAAGAGCTCGGTTCATGTTCGTTCGTATTCTAAACGAACCGAGGTCGAACTTGATTTTATGTTCGTTAATATAAACGAGCCGAACATGAACATAGTGGTGTTCGGCTCGTTTATGTTCGCGAACAGCTCGAATAAGAGTTCATGAACAAGCTCATGAACGAGCTCGATTAAGAGTTCGTAAACAAGTTCGTGAACAAACTCGTATATAGTTCACGAACAAGCTCGTTTAAAAACTCGATTAGGTGTTCGCGAACGAATTCATATTTAGATTAATTTGTATAATTATGTTTCTAATTTATTCAACTCATATTCATGAACGAGTTCGATTAGATTGTTTTTAATTTATTCAGCTCATATTCGTGTTTGTTCATTTAAAAGTTCATGTTCGTTCGTTTATCCGCTAAACGAGCGGCTCACGAACGAGCTCGTTTAGTACTTATCGAGTTCGTTCGCGAGCTTGTTCGTGAACGAGCTCGTTTAGTACTTATCGAGCTCGTTCGTGAGCTCGTTCGCGAACTTGTTCATTTAGCGGCTAAACGAACGAACACGAGCTGAACACGAACCGAACATGAACACTATAAAATTTAAACGAACCGAACATGAACACTCTGTTCAAAGCTCGACTGAACATGAACCGAACATGAACACCTTGTTCGCTAAACGAGCCGAACATGAACACTCCAAAGCTCGGCTCGGCTCGGTTCATTTACACCCCTACATATAAGACATCAGGAATGAGTTTTTTACCTGGCTGCGTGCATATCTCTACAGTTCCTCTTCCTTTGACTGCAACAAATTTACCATTCGCAATCTTAACTCGTGATGAATGGCTTTCATCAATTTCTTTGAACAAATTAGCATTGTTAGTCATATGATGAGTACAACGGCTATCGATTAACCATGATTCAAGTGAATTGGCCATGGCATAAGTGGCAACGAAGAGTTGTTCTTCAGATTGCTTTTGTTGTTGTTCATGTTGCTGTTCTGAAAGATGGGCTGATTACCCTTGCTGATTTGTGTTGTTCTTGCAAACTTTGTTTATATGACCAAGATGACTGCATATTATGTATTTTGCCGTTGGTCTCCACCAGCAATAACTCTCTAAATGACTAGTTTTATTTGTTATGAGGGCATGGATGGTATCTTTTTCTTCCTCCATTCCTATTGTTATTGTCCTCTTTTTTCTCTTTTCCTTTTTTTTTCTCCAGAAATCTTATGTCCTCCGGTGCTCACTTACTTTTTATAGTTGTGTTTTGCTTGAAGTGCTCCCTCTGTTATCTCTTCTTGTCGAATGGCTCTCCTCTGCTCGAATTCTTGCAAGGAGTTTACAAGCTCGGTCAAAGATAGTTGAGAAATATCTCTAGATTCTTCTAAAGAATATATCTTAGCTTCAAATCTATCTGGTAAACTAACGAGTACTTTCTCAACAACCTTTTTATTTGGAAGCTCTTCACCCAGTAGTCTAATCTGATTAACCACCTTCATCAATCTATCGGTATAGTCTCTTATATTTTTAGAGTCCTTCATCCTTTAAATTTAACTCTCTTCTCAATTTAAGGACCTGCATTCTTTTTGGCTTATCATTACCACCAAACTCCTCCTTAAGCTTGTCCCATGCTTCTTTAGGTGACTCTAGAGTCATGATTCTTGTAAAAATCACATCTGATAAAAGCAGAGTGAATGCAAGTTAAAGCTTTATCTTTTTTAACAACTTGTTCGCTATGCTCTTTGATTTGTGCAAGCGTAAGGTTGGGCCTCAACGGAGCTGGTTCTTGCCCTATTTCAACAACATCCCAAAGATCAAAAGTTTTGAGATAAGTTTTCATCTTCACCTCTCAAATATGGAAGCTTTCTCCATTAAAGATGGGTGGTGGTGGTGGAGTGAATTATCTGGAAGCCATTGGAAGAGAAGAGGAATGTGGGTTTTTTTAGGTTTTGGCCCTTTGAGATCAAGAAGCTCTGATACCAGATTGTTGGAATTTTTAGACAGAAAATGAAGAGAGAACAGAGTTTTTTGTGGCGGAGTAAAAAGCTTAATATGTTGTATTTACAAAGCTATTTATATCAATACAAGTCTTACTTGAATGTTCTAGATTTTACATATCATATAAACTAATCTAGAACACATCATTGGGCTAATAGAGAAACAAAACAAATCAACCCATATATCAAAAGTAAAATAAACATAAACTTTGAGGCTCAATAGCTAAATACATGGCAATTGAATCATGAGCCGAGATCATAAAGAGCATACTGTGAGTTATCTATATTGACAGCAATACTGTCTTTTTTCTATCAGATTTGGTTCGCTCATAACCAATTATGCTTCAACAATAACGATATTCCTTTGGATAGTATATTCTGAATCTGCAATATTACGTTCTCATACTATAAGTCAGCAAATGAAGAGGAGAAGAAGACAGGGAAACACATCAAAGCTGGCTAGTCTAAACCAGAGGAGAACTGGCTAAAACTCAATACGAATGCTGGCAAAGTTGCAGGCAGGCAATGGGGTCTAGGATGCATCGTTCGCAACAAGAAGGAAGAAATGATGGTGGCTGGAAATAAATGCTTGGCGACTGATGTTGAGGTTATCACGGCAGAGGCAATTCTATTTGGTTTGAACATAGCAAAGGAGTGTGTATTTACAAACTAAATCGTTGAAAGTGATAACTCTCAGCTAATCAATGCTCTAAATCTGAGGCTGTCTATCTAAATGAATTTGATGATATAATTAGGGAGTTGTATGGCGAATTGTTCCAATCAGATTAAATGGAGTTTTGTGAGTCAAGAAGCTAATCGGATGGCTCACGAGCTGGCTGCTATGGTAAAGGATGAGGGTTTCTGTATATGGATGGAAGAACATTTTGCTGGTCTGGATGCTATTGATGCAATTTATGTGAGAAATTCAGGAATATGATAGTTTGGTTTTGTTTCTTTTCCTGTTTATTGTATTTGTTATCCATCAAAAAGTTTTATAAAAAAAAAATATTTCATTATTCTTGCACTTTAATCCAAATCGACATATAATCGAGGCCAGATATAAATGCAGCACAGAAATCAGCAAACAAAATTTGTTCATGTTTCATTAATGTTACTAGATATTTCCTTTTCCCTCTATTTTTATTTTATTTTTTTACAAACTTGTATATATTGACACAAACAGAAAAGTTCTTAAAATAAAGACTGCAAACATGTTTGAACCATCTAGTTACCTACCTTTAAGCTTGCATATTTTGCACACGAACCTTCAAAAAAACATTAACATATCTGTGTTAATGTAAGTTAATTTTTGAACCCCAGCTAGGTAATTTGAAAGTTGATTAAGGCCTGCTGACAAAAACCTATAAATTGCAGGTTCTCAAATCTAATTCCACACCGACGGATTTCTGAATTGTGCTGCAATTGCGTTCAAGAGAAAACTAATAAGCTTTTCTCTCTCAACTTCTTTCTCTTTCTTCAGTTCAAGATGCCGAACCTGTTAAATATTGATCGGCGGATCAAAAAAATCATGGCAACAATAGAAGTTAGCAAATACTAAAACTAAACTGAAGGATAGTATCATAATTCGGAGTCTAGTGTTCCCAAATACATTCAATTCAGCAACTCTGATCTTTTTACATTCAATTCAGCAACTGATCTTTTTCAGACATTTGAATGACCAATCGCAACCATGGGTTAAGACAAATGATTTACAAAGCATATTTTTTGGAAAAAAAAAAAGGATAAGTCATAGAATTTAACAAAGAAAAAAAAGAATAAGTCAACGAGTGAGAAATTTTTGATTCTTTGAAGAAATCAATTGCTTTTTGGTGTCATCAAATAGATAACTGAAAATGGATACTAGATATTTGAGTTTGAAAATTTCAACATATCAGCAAAGGGCCGTGCATACATGACAAATTCGTGATAAATTAGAGCTACAATCGAGTTTTTCTAACAATCACATGCACATTTAGTAGGATAAGGCAAAGGGATAGAAGAAAAAGAGAAGTTGGAGTAAAAGAAGGAAAGAAAGAATTTGACAATTCTGTCTATCTATCTCTCGGACGATGTTAATTAGGGTTGCAAGCTCAAGCCGATATAAAATCTTAAATGAGTTGCAGTCCGTAATATAATACCTTAACAAACCCTGTTTGTAATAGACCATCAATATAGAACACAATAATAAAATCCAAAATGATTTGTGGTCTTTAATACCTTAACAAAACCTGTTTGTGATAGACCAGCATCTGTTATGATAATAAGACATCTTATATCAAGCTCACTTGCATATTCATACTGATCAGTAAGACTTGGATCAGGAACAGGAACAATCTCAGCCTGACAATAATAGATAATTCATCAGAAGAAAGCAACTTGGCAGTTTTAACATCCGCGGTAAAACATTCCACTAATTCTAACCTTGATATTTGCCTCCCATAGTTCAGCAACTAGTTCCATTCTCTCAATCAATAAACCACCACCTCCTCTTGAACAAACAAGAATATTGGTACCAGCTTCATTTCTTTATCGATAAACACAAAAATGAAACCTTAAGTACTTATATCAAGAGTAAAATGAAAGATGATTAGAGACAAACTGAGGGAAACTCTACCTAATAGGTTTGAAATCCACAGGAGAATGCTGAATGATTGTTTCCAAAGCAAGGCTAGCACCAACTGCACCAGGAGGAAGTGTTTTCTGGACCCAGAAGAAGAATACATAAACAATAATAATAGCACATACAGTTATTAGTATTACTATCAGGTTAGAAGACAGCAATAAATCTCAGAAATGTAAAGGTAAAGTTTTTTCCCTTTAATTGTCAAAATTGTTTGACAAATTGCATGTGTATAATGTATAGGTACATAAACTAGTACATAAATTGATTTAAGTGCAGACAACCAGCCTCATAGGTAGCACGGACACGGGGAGACAGTACACTGGGACACAGACACGGCGTGACGGTATTATTTAAAGATTCCTATGTTAAAAATGGAGTTTCATGTCTGAAACGTCAAGTTTACGACACATTTTCAAATGTCGATTAAATGAAGTGTCCGTGCTACCTCTCATCTTATAAAGACTAGCGACTACTGTGAGAAACTCGGCAAAAATGCATTCTACCCAGCCTGATGCAAAACCACTTTGAGTGTGCTCAGACTCAATGAAGATACTGAACAATACATACAGACAATAATGATAAACTAGAAGATAAAGAAAACTTAGATCAAGTAACATTCCCCAAGAACAAAGCCTAAGGAATACAATCCCACATCTAAGTCACTGTTTATTAATAACGAAATCTTAACAGTTGCTGAATTCAAAATAACAATCACACTTCATTACCTAGGGAAAGAAAGCATGAGTGAAAGAAAAAATAAGTACAAGCCAGGCGCACTTGAGATAGACGGAGATTAAGAAGAGAAAAAATGATATATTTCAAACAAGAAATATACCGATTGTTTACGTCAGGTGATGCTTCATAAGCTATGCTGATTGGATATAGAAACACATCATGCAATTGTTGGAGTGTTTATGATGCACAAAAGGTTAGAGGAATCAAATTGTCTTTGGTGTTTATGCTAATGACGCTTAAGAATGAGAAAATGCAAAGTAATAGATCACATGCATGACTTACATATTTAAGATCCCACATCTGATGAAGTAAATAGTCATAGCGGCCACCTAAAGCAAGCAGTGTGCCTTCATTGATTGATCCAGGATTGTTATCCTTCGTCAAATATATCTGGGAAACAGATTACAGATTGTGATGCAAAAATATCATTAAAGATGGACATTTGTATTTATTTGATATATTGGAAAAACAGAGCCATATCAATGTGTATGCATGTAATTGTATCTATTCATGCACCTCTGAAGCAACTATACCTGAAAAAACAAATCTCTGTGATAATGCTCAGTTGGTGGCATTAATGCATTTATATAAACATGGTTTTCTATCTTCCAAACTCTTAAGTAGATAACAAGGTCCGACAACTCATCAAGGGCCTTCCGGATGCGATTTTCTGCAGTTGTGCGAACCTAGGGATAAGTAAAGAACTCTGTCTGATGAATGTTAGGAAAGCAACCAGGAAGCAATTAATTGCATACCAGCTGGGAGGGCTCCCCTTAATCGAGGAAGAGCTTGGTCCACAGCTCCACAGAACCGCAAACCGACAGTCTGCAACCTATTGACAACAGCTTCAGCTAAATTTAGTTCCTGAAAGAAAAATAATAAACAGAAAATAGATAAATCTACTTGCATGTCATAATAAAAATAAAAAAGTGTCTTATAAATGATACCTATTGCAGCCCTGATAAAACTAAATGGAATATTGACTGTGAAGTCCATAATTTTTGTTTCTCTTATTATTTCACCATCATAATTTTAGAGACAAGTCTATTTCTGTTGTACAAATTAGCTTTCACTAGATCTAACAGCAGAGAAACTTGCTTCCATTATTCTATGCCAGCAAATAAACACAATTTTGCATACAGCAGCAAAAGGAGCAAGGAGGATATTAGATAAAGCAAAAGAATCGGAATAAGAAAAAGAAAACAGGCCAATTGATTAACACTAATGCAGACAAATTCCTATTATACTTGTTTAGCACATAAATATGGTGACAGCGATGATCAATATTTATGATATGTCTGCCCACACTCAACCTTTATAATCCATGATTTGTAAACAAGGTCTTCATATTTTAATAAGTACAGAAGTCATTGTATCACTGTAAAACATGGATATGAACCCAGCCCTCATTCCTGATTTCCAAGAAAAATACTACTCCCTCCGTCCCAATAGAGTTGTCCACTTTGCCTTTATCACACAGTTTAATAAAAGCAATTATTGCTTATGGATTTTATAAAATTTTCCTTACTTTTCTTGTCATACCCCTATTCAATATAAAGTCCACTTGCAGTTTACTTTTAATTTACTCATTAGTGGATTTTAAATAGGGTTAATAAAGGAAAATTGAGTGTAAAAATTGGTTACCTTTTGAAAGTGACAAGAGTTTTGGGACAAAAATATTTCTCAAAGTGGACAACTCTATTGGGACGGAGGGAGTATTACATATTTTCAAACACAATAAGCAAAAGTCGTGAAATAGAGAGCCTTTAAGCCACCTCGATATGCAAATATATGATAAAATGCAAAATTTGAAAAGATGAACAGGACAATCATTGCATTTACCTTTATCTGAAGACAGATATCAAAAAACTTTGACTCAGAGACACAAGAGGATAACACGTGTGATGTTTTGAAGAATATAATTTAGTTAATGGAGACTCTTTTGCACATTATCTTGTTGTCCATACCCAAGTCAATAGATAATAAATTATAGTGTGGTAATTCAATTTTCATGACACAGAAAAAAAAAGACTAAATGTGCACATAGCTGTTTCTGGAAATAAACAAGTTTGTGTGATATGTTGCTTAAACCTGCAAAAGTTGACGCCTTATTACGACCCATTTCAATTTTCGTTCAGAGGATTGGGGACGCAAGGAGCCCATCACTGAAAGAAGCTTCATTGCGAAAAGAACATCTGTAAGTCAAACTTCCCACATACTCTAATGCATCAAAATATATTTATAAAAGCATACCTCTGCTACTTTCTGTCTATGTTCTGGTTTGATTCCTACCCAAGACCAAATGGCATCTAGAAGGTCCCCGTGATTTAAATGAATATCGCAGGAATCTAAGAGAAAAAAGCGAGTTACAATGTCCATTGTGACCTGAAAATGAGCCAAAAATATAATGAAATCCATTAAGTTCTACTAAAGGCAAGAAAGTAGTTTTAGAAGCATACACAAAACATCCATTATTTAGGTGATAATGGTTCATGTATTACAGCAGTTTATGAATGTCTACGTGGACTTGATTTTACCAAAGATGATAAGAACATGAGCCCCTTGATGTCATGCTGGGATAAACATTATCAATAATTTTATATCTGATTAGAGGACAATATTCATTTCACGCGTAGAGGAAGGGACCAGGACAATTGCTGTCATGTCTTAAGAAATTTGTGCATATTTCTTTGACCTAAGTACTTAATAGCTTGGGAAATTTGCAAGTATTAGAAAATTACAAACACAGCATATGAAGGTTTTGTTACCAAGACAAGGTGCACATTAACTTTACCACATTATACAAATATGATATGTACAGTTTAAAATGATAAGCAAGCAACAAGGAATAGTTTGAATCGTATTTGTCTGTAAATTTTTGTCATTATATGATGTTATGGTTCCTACTTAATATAACTGTTATTCTAAATAATGTTACAAGAAATTTAGCTAGAAAAGAATGATTATCAGCATCATACTATAGTCCGTTCAATGCTGCTTCCTTACCTAAAGGTGGTGAATGCTTGTTATATGTCATGATGGAAATGAGTTTATACCTAATCCTGTGGAAAAGGCGCTAAATTGTGACATTGTGCATTGGGATTAAGAGATCGAGTTTGTTCTGGCAAATTGTTTTAAGTCAGAATGACTCGACTCATACCAAAAATGAACCACATCCTTCCATGTGTATAAATCCTGGTTAGTTTAATAGTGTCCCCTTTTCCACAGGAAAGAGCATAGTTATCAAAAGCGCGCCTCAGGCGTGCCTAGGCGCTAGAAAAGCGCTAGGCGAGGGTGGTGCGCCTGGGTGCGCTTCGGGTGCGCTTAAGGCATGAAGTGCGCTTTTTCCAGGCAAGAGACATTGTTGGAAACCCTATTTTTTTGTATTTGTTAAAGTTTTGGGCTTTGGACTTTGAGCTTTTAAAAAATCAAATATAAATAAAACAATTAATGAAAACAGAAGCCTTACAAATATAAAAATATTGCACTTAAAAACTATTATGCTCAAGACTCCTCTATCTTGATCGATGATCTTGTTTTTTATCACATTAAAATAAGAATCAAGGTCATGGACAAAGAATCATGTCATCTGAGCAAGCTTTTATATATCTATAATAGGTATTTAACTTTTTTACGTATATGCGCCTAGATTCACTCGGGCGTGCGCTTTTTTTGTGCCTAGCGCCTCGGGCTATTTGAGGCCCTTTGCGCTTTAGGTGCGCAAGAGACTTAAACTAAGGAGGCAACCATTGGTGATAAGTCACGCACATGGACAGGCTCATGTGCGAGGTAGAGAGAAAATATCAAAATTTCATTATGAATCATGACTCCGGCACTTTCATGAAGAAAGATTTCCTTCATCCGATAGTCTTAACAACCTAAAATAATAAAACGAGAATGAACTATCAAACTTATCATTTAAAACATAGAAAGCAAAGGAAGATAGACATGCTATGCAGAGCTCAATATCTATTATGTTTAGACCAATTTCTATATATATATATCTAGATAAAATCCCTTCACAACAGGCTAAGGAATGGAATTTAAAGAGAAGTTTCTCCATTGTTTCATTTGTTTGATGAACTTTTACATTACTACACAAGCTACTCTTTCTGTGTTTCAAACTGTTGGTTTATAAGTTAATTTCTCACCATAGAAATTCATTTTAGTTTGCAAAAAAATTTCCCTGATAACAAACTACTTAATTCTGTAAAAAAAATCCATAATTTCCTAGCAAAAATAAGTTCGTTCAAAAGCCTATAAGCCAAAAGGAAGAGGGATGACAATAGAACCTTGATAACCTCTGCTTCTGTAAGTGCCGACACACCTCCAATTATGTCAAAATCACCCTGTCAATATTTACAAAGAAATATATAATGGAGCAAACATTTGGTTACTAATGTCATGCAATTTTATTTTAAAATCACAGAAATAATTAGCATATCATTCTCATAATAAAAACCTGTAGATAGCGATTTGGTGGTGAATGGCCAATCGCTCTCCTATAAACAGATGATATTTCATACCGTTTGAATGAAGATTTCTACAAGGGACAATTACAAGACATGAAAGTCAAAATAAATATGTGCAAATTGCAATTAACAAAGTGAACATTATGACAATAGAATTGTTTAATATAATGCTAATCTTAGTTATCATAAACTAAAAGACTAGTCAAGACTAGTAAATAAATAACTCTTCTATGATCCAATACCTGATTTGCGATTAGCCAATTAACAAAAGGCAGACGCAATTCTTGACAAAGCTCAAGCAAATCACCCCCGTGGGTCAAAAGTTTAACAGTTGTCCTTCATGTTAAAAACTGAAACT
Organism: Mercurialis annua; assembly: GCF_937616625.2. Taxonomy (NCBI): domain Eukaryota; kingdom Viridiplantae; phylum Streptophyta; class Magnoliopsida; order Malpighiales; family Euphorbiaceae; genus Mercurialis; species Mercurialis annua. Next base: position 44,908,767 of record NC_065570.1, on the reverse strand, counting down.
TATTAGCCAGCTTTAGCACTGAGATGAAATATTACTTATGTTAACAAACCAACCTAGAAAATTGTGGACAGTCATCTAATAAGTGCATTGGTATTATTTCCAAATGCTTTGCACAATGTCGTTTAAACACTTCCCTTGCAGCCTCGGTGACATAATCACGGAGCTCAGTGTCCACATCTGCATACTGGAGGCAGCTACTATTATCCCCACCCATTCCTGATTGACTGGCATGTTGGTGCTCGTTTTTCATGCTTAAAGTCTCTTCATCAAAGATAGAATTGACAATTTTGTCATACACACTTCGATCTTCAGAAGTTTGCATTGTTTTCAGAATATCTGGAAACAAAACACACAATGCAGCAATAAGGATCAATAGGATGATAACAAACGCCTAACAAGCCCTAAATTTTGTTAATATTATCCTTGAACTTTGTATTTCTCATAATATTTAATATGAACTCAAGCTCTCATTTCGTTACGTACTATCCAACAACTCAGATTCCATTCTCGGGGGAAATGCATGCTTTAAAAGATCTGTAGCAGATGGACGATCGGATGGACTTGGAGACATCATTCGCTGCAATAAGGATGCTTGCTCTGGAAATTGAGACACCCATGAAGAAGGAAGCTCTCCTTTTTGCTTCAAATCAGAAAGGACAACATGTCTCTCCATGGCAGTCCCGAACGGGTGCCAAACCTCAAAAAACACAACTCCTAAACTATACATGTCGACCTGAAATAATTGTCATTAATCATGTTAACACGAAAATCCCTTATATCTAAAGCTCAATGCACATACACATTATTACGATTTGCAAGAGAATACTTCTACCAAATAGTTACCTTTTCATCGATCTTTGGCCATCCTTGCTCAATTTCAGGTGCTGTGTAAAAATATGTTCCAACTTGACCAGTTCTATCCGTTGAAACTCCAGTTGTATCTAAAGATAAGGTCCCATCCTGATCTAGCTGCTCAAACTTTAAGAACTTGGCTGAAACAAAAAATTAGTAGAGCTTTATGTTACTTTTCTTCAAAATCCTTTTATATAAATAGAATTTAACTTTAGCTGGTATGCATAAAGTGCTTTAACAAAACGTCTCCATCTTTCAAATGCAAAGGTCCAAACTAGGAAAATGATAACCTAATTACATTCTTCGACATTTTAACAGCCACGGTACACGCACCGATTAATAAACTACATGCTATGAAATTATTCGTTTATTTAAGCAAGTGAAAAGAAAAACAATATAGTTTCAAAAGTTGAATTTGAGAATTTTAAAACTTCTAGCATCGAGTGTAACTGCTATAAAGTAATTGAAATTACATTATGATTTCCAATTTTCAAGTGAACAAAATATTTTAAAGGATTACATGATATTGGTTTCTTTGTTTCTGAATTCTTAAAAGAACCGGTAGCGCAGATATTAATGTTATAGGTTTAAAATAGTCGTACTCATGTTAGTGCCAATTGATTAAAAACAAGAAAGAAAAAATATCAACGCCTTTTTCCTTGGCTTATATAACACTAAAAAATTAGCAATACATGTGAATGCATGTTATCGTTAATACATGTTACTACATGTGTATTGCACATGCCATTGTAGTTCATGCACCCAATTGGCTTCAATATATTTCTGTCTTACTTTGGTACACCACAGCAGTCAAGTTAACGACTCACATTGGCAATTAACAAGTACACATCGATTATATCACAGAGAACATTTATGGAAGTGAATGAAATAATCCAGATATGAAAGTAGGATCTTACCAAGACCAAAGTCACCGATTTTTACATCATTCCGAGCATCAAAAAAGATATTATTAGGTGTTAAGTCTCGATGGATAATTCCCTGTCCATGAATGTGGGCCAATCCTTCAACAATTTGTCGAAATAGATGCCATGCCAAATCTTTGTCAAAATGACTATATGATTCTAAAACTTGACGAAGAGTCCTTCAAATAATGGAAAAGGAACATTACATAAAAATTGATCCAGAAAATAAATAATGAGAATTTTATATATGAAATAAAGAATAAAAGATTAAGTACAATATATTACCAAATAGAGGAAAAAGAACTACCATCGACATATACTCTTCACTTAAGCAAACTGTTAGATTCCATCTTAAAACCAATAGGTATTAAGTGGAGATGTCCAACCAAATTTAAACACATTTTCAATCACACACACAACCAATGTGGGATATTCCCACTTCAACACTCCCCCTCACGCATAGCGTGTCCAGGCCGAGTAACCAATCCCTCATCACGCATCTAATGTGGGCCGGGCCAAATTTAAATTGTGTAAATGGACAAGCCTCTCATACCATGTTAGATTCCATCTTAAAACCAATTGGTTTTAAGATGGAATCTAACATAAACTACCTTAAATTAAAAAATTTATGTCATAAATTCCCCTTGTATTCATGAAGAAAATAGGATGAAAGATAGAAAGACTACTTCATAAGTAGAAGAATAAGAAAATAAGTAGGAGGAAAAAGCAAACTTCGACTACTACGAGAGCGAGGAAAAAAACACTAAAAAGCAAAATTATCCTTTTTGTTAATTGTAAGGCCACAGAAGGCTCCCTGGCGGAGACCAACATTTATTAGGAGTATCCTACAAAAAAAATTGAAATGCACAAGCAAATCCCACCCAAAAAAATTCCTTACATTTCTCCCAGCTATAGAAAACCACATAAGGTTGTTAAAAACCACTTTAGATCAGCATCCATGAAAATTTAAACTCTTTGGAGATGAATATTTTATTAAAATGATAACCACATAGCAAAATATAAAATGAAAAAAATGCCAAAAGGTGTCGCATTATGACCATATAAGATTATTATGAAATTATCCGCAAAGAAATGCTATGGAGTTCTCTAGAATTCAAATATTTTTTACCTCCCTATTCCTAATTAAAATATTCAATAAATTGAGTCTCAATTTGTGATAAGGTAACCCAAAAATAGAGCACGTTGAATGGTGCAAAAACAATAGAGGAGAGAAGTGAAACCCATAATGTAAAGTAAAACCACTACAAAGTCAAATTGTTGCGACTAAGAATAACATTATTTATAGAAATTATTCATTTATCGGTAAATGAATAATCTAATAATTTATTGATAGGTGAATACTTATTAATTTATAAACAATTATTTCAATCAAAATTTAAATATATTTATACATAAAAAAGATATGGTCAAATTTAGTTGATATATATATTCAAAGAAAAAACTCTAATATTATGAATTTAATATGATATTTAGTTGATATACAAAGAAGAACAAATGACTTTACATGCATATTAATAGTTCAATAAAAGTTGTCCAAAAGACTTCTAAATTATGAATTTTAAATAAAAAAAATTATGTGTTTGATGAGTTAATAAAGTATATTTTTGTTCAGCCTTCGCCCTTCAAAAGTTATTTAAAAAAAAATCTTCTTATGAGTTTAGGGAGATTACTAATTTAGTAAATTAGCTCGAGTTGGCACCGGAAAAAATTATAATTGAAATTAATTTATCGAGGTTTTACTGTAGAGTAAAACTTATTCTCAACTTTTTATCTATACAAAAAGTAATAGTTCTACGAAACCAAGTTAGATGCATGCACAAAAAAATTGGTTTTGCACATCAATAGTCAATTAATGCCAATTTTTTTCATTATAAACAGAATAAATAAGGAAACAATTAATCTATCTCAAAACAACAAAAATACTAAGAAAAGAAAATTCCAAAAAGGAAAAAATAATATGAAAGTATTATTACCTGGGGCAATACTCCATTTGAATGTATAAATATGTTGAATCAATTTTACTATCTTGACCAATATCAGCCGAAAATGCACCTCGGTAACTAACTGTGGAGCTTATTGTTGTACTAGAACCCCAACCAGTGTCACCAAAAGAACCAGCAACTCCTGTTTCAAACCATGCCTGAAAGTTTTTGTAAATATGGCAATCATCATATATGAGTAATGTTTTCATAACTCTACATTGCCAAACAGCTTTAGATATTGTCCAAACAGTTACAAAATCTCTTTTCTGAAAGCATTGTTCTTTTGTCATGTAACAAACAAAATTAATGAAACTTCTAGCTCATTGAAAAAAGTCAATATCATGAGTTATATTTAATTTTTAGTAACTACTAATAATTTAGCACATTGTTTTTATCCCTTTTAAAATCAACTCAAAATTTTTTACTAGTCAACAATCAACCATATAGCAAAAACTAAATATAAAAATAAAAAACTCTAACCTGATAGTATCGGACAACATGTAAGTGCTGCAAACGTGAAAGTGTCGATACTTCCCTGAACACAATGGACATTCAAATGAATCGAAATATATTATAAAACAAACTCCTAAAATTAATCAATAGTGCAACATATCGTGCTTTTTGAGGTAACTACCTCAAATGCATTTCCTAAATTACATAATAAATATACCTTAAAATTCGATCATCAACAGGCAAGTTTTTGTCCTTGAGCCTAATTTTCTTCACTGCATACTGCCTTCCATCGAGCTTATTTTTGCATAGTACAACATGACCAAAACCACCATGACCTTGGAATATTAAAAAAGAAACTCTTTAGTCAAAATTTTCAGTAAATATTATACCATTTGGACTTAACCATCCAATTTTAATGATGATGCAATAAGCAAATGTGCAACAAAGAGCCAAATCCATGTGATATAGGAAACTCTAGATCAACCCTATTTTGCCCAAAATATGGTTTCCAGCATACATTATCTACCCTGGCGACAATTAAATACATCAAGGCTTCTTCTTTTTTCTTTAACTCAAACAACTAAGAGCTATAGGCTCTAGTATTATATACTCAAAATGTAGACACATATATAGTGATAAAACTACAGTTAAGAAATAAAATACCAAGAGGTTGTAGCTCTTCAAAGTCATTCAGATATCGGGAGTTTGGGAGAGAGGTATTAGGTTCTTCTATATCAGATGCAGGTTGCCAAAATTGAGAGACTGTGGAAGCTGCCTGTATAAATAATTAAAACATAAACAAATATTGAGTTCTATTATTTCTTTGTAAGAAAAGAATGATAAAGAGAATGTATGACAAACCATGTGTTGACGGAAAACATGATCAAAAGTCTTGTTAAAGATTGAAGATGGTTTACAAGCTAAATCCCGTGCCCACTCAGAAAATACCTGAACCAAATCATGTATTATCATAAAAAAATAAAAAAATAAAGCAGTTGAAAATTCAACTCACAAGGAAAAAAAAATTATCGTAGAGAGAAGTAGAACATACACCTAAATCGCATAGCTCTGTAGTTAGTTGGGGTACAGCATCACCTGATACTCCTTTTGAAGCACAAACAAGGCGAAACATATGAACCTGATGAAAATGTAGTTACTGGTTTGCATATTGGATAAGCTCAACATGTAAGGAAAAGGTAAGATAAAACATAAAAAATACCATCATTAGATCCTTTTCAATGATATGTGTTGAATGATCATGACCTAAGGATGCAGAAGACGGCAACTCCCAAGGCTCACTTTCAAGATTGACATCATCTTCTTCTTCACTCTCCTCAGAAGAAGAATCCTGTAAGAGATTCATTATAAGTTTTAAGTTAAATCCAAATAATGCCATTAGAGTGAAGGATCTGAATAATGAGAACAAACAGGAGCATCAACAATTTGTTCAAAAAATTTAAATCCAAAATGATCTGATTAAATTCATTTGAAGATATGGTTGTCATGCAAAATTATGAAATCAATATTCAATTAGAGCTACTATGACCCGTATCTACAACACAAGACCTCATCCATTAATTCCTCATGTATTCTTGTGATAACAATAGGACTATCAAGGATTGTACAATCCTGGATAGGATGGACAACACCAAAACAAAGTATAGAACAAAAGAACTTAAAATTAGGTTATTTATACAAAGCTAGAGAATACCCAATTTGAGCATCAATTTCATAGATGTTGATACTTAATTTTTTATTTCTGATTTTTGAGGTTAATACTTAATTTTTTTTTTTTTTTTTGAAGAAATGATACTTAATTAAATATAAAATAAATGAGACAAATCAGTGTTTACCGTAGTCTTGAATAAGCACCAATGATCATAGCTAGTGCAGAGTTCATATAGATGCAGGTTCACTCCTTTAAAATTTAGCTAATGGCAATCACAGTAAAGTTACTGTATTAGCTTTTCCTAAGCATGCAGCACATAGACCAGGAGATAATAACATACAAGGTCATCTAACATAGACAATTGGTGATTAGCAAAAGAAAAACTTATCATTTGTAGGTTTGACAGTTTTTCTTTTATATGGGAAACCTAATTTCATTACTATGAGTTTAAGACTTTCATGCCCAGAGTCCCTGCAAGTAGCTGATAAATGCCTACCCTTTCATTTAACTACAAGGGACTCATACATTGTTTTTTTCTTTTCCTTTTCATGGGTTGATTGGAGGTACAATGTTTTAGATGCATTCTCTTTCGCTAGTCCCCACCATGTCCCACCAAAATAAACAAAATGAACAATCCTTTCCCATGAGAGTTGCAAACCATGGGATTTGTTTGCTGAATATCTTCACAATGAAACTGAACTCGTGAGGCAAGAAATTTCTAAGACAATAGCTGTCTTCCCATACTCAATCCCCAATTTCAGTAAGTTAGTATGCTACAACCAGCACTTGTGCGTATTTTGACATGAAAGATATGTTCTGTACGTTGTTTTGAACTCTGAGATAGTTCCTATTTTCTACATATACAAACACTATAAAATAAAACCAACCTTACAAGTTACATGCTATCCACAACATACGAGCAGTTAAATTTATCAGATATGTCATTATCTTGTATATTTTGATCCTCTAATACTTCTTAATTCCTGTGTCTCATCTAGAGATGTGGTCTTTTCACATACCATTCTCTAAAACTCAGCTTCTACGCTTAGAGAATCAATCAAATATATATAACTAAAAAAGGATGCAAAAAGATGGAGTGCCATATATCTCTTCAGATTCTTTCCCCTATACCAAACAATAACACTAAATCTGAATTATAAGTATGCATCAAAAATTAATCCTGAGTAAAAATTCTTAAGCAACAGCAGACATAAATGCAAAATCGAAAAACTGCAAGTCAAAGATTTTTGATAAAATGATATGCCCATTAAAAATTACAATGACAGAGAGCATCATGAGAAAATTAACATTTAGCTCATCAAAAAGATAGAGAGAACCATAGAAGCATTAAATATTAACAAATTTAAGAATGCCTACACAAAAACAAACAAACTGTGCCCGACATTACTGACCTCCTCGCCTCCCGTATCATTCTGAATTGATTCCTCTGTCAAAGATCTACTTGAATCAGTCGATATGTTCTTACAATCTTCCTCACTCTCTTCCTCAAGGGCATCTAACTTGGCACCGGGAGATAGAAATGGACCTTGCTTTATATCTTGCACCGGTGATGGCTTTATGATCTTATCTAATTTATTATCTTGCACCGGTGATGGCTTTGAACCATCTGACAAAGATTTTATTGAAGAATTTACTCTAACATCATCCACTGCGACACCCCATTGCCATGACTCTCCAGAACCACTAAAGATATCTATAAAGCCATAAACAAATGGCCCACGTAAAGAGCAATCCTTGTCACTTGAAATTGCAATGCCCTGAAACAACTTTCCATCGCTATCTGTAGCTGAGCATAAAACCTATCATGAGATATTACAATAAATCAAAACACAGCCCAATATATGAAATGCAAAGGAAAAAAAACAATAGGATAGCAGAACCCAGTGAGGACACAAAGTATTCATATAGAGGGTCCAGTTTGAAAAATTAAAATAAACTTCTAAAAAATAGTATTCATAAAATGTATAAAAATTATAAATTACTAATTAGTAGCAACATTTTTATAAATGCATCAATCAATACAAATGCTTCATAATTCTCTTATACTTCACGATAGTCTAACTTATTTATACATTGTTATAATTAAACAAAAATATTTCAATATTCAAATCACAACTTTCCAAACATAACATCTAAATAATCAAATTAAATAATTGATTATTATATTAGATAATCAAGCTAAAAAGTTATTTACTTTAGCATTTTACTCTTATATTAAAAACAAATCGATATAATTGCAGAATTGAAATATTTGTTTACTTGAAACATGTCATCAAAACAAAATCCAAAATATTATACATATTATGCATATTACCTTAATGTTATGAACATTGGATATTTGTAAATTGTAATTATATGGCTGGGCGGAGACATCAATGAAAATTGTGGTTAGGGAAAAGCGATTAAAGAAATTTGATGAAGAATAGAAAAACAGTATTTATTTTTATAACACTTGTTTTTACTTGTTATAAGTTAGTGTGTAGTTTTGAAAATTAAGTGTACAATAAACCTTCAAAATAAAATAGGGGGTCCAATGCTGCCATGGCCTTTGTTCCCACACGTCAGTGGTAGAACCTATAGAAAACTATCTTAACCTTACACTTCATATTGACTCTGCAATCATTAAAATATACTCTATCGGTCTCATTTTAGAAATCTCATTTCATTCTATACAAAAATTAAGAAAGCATTTATTAAGCTATGTTTTCCCACTTTACCCTTATTAATGGTAGTTGAATTTTCCATATAATTTATTTTAGCATGACCAAAGAAGGAGGGAAAGAAGAAAATTTATTATAAAATTACTCTAAAAATAGAAATGATCCTTCTAAAATATGGACATCTCAAAATGGAAAGTGGGACTTATAAAATGGGACAAAGGGAGTAAACATTATGTTTCGAGTGACATAAATCTGCAACTTTACATCATATAGGAAGTGATGTATTAGATTACGTTCAAAAATATAAAAATTACCCTAGGCAAGATCATATCCTTGAGCTATAAAGCCAAAAAAATGCTTTAACCAAGCTTAAACATTCTTCATAAATTAGCAAAATATTAAACTTAATATGTCACATGAATTCAGACATTAAAAAGGAATTATTTCTATTTTCACGTGTCATGTGGAATTCACAATTCAGATTGATGTTAAACACTTTTTCATACGTTTGTGACTGTTCTATTATAGTTTCAATATTCAGGAAATAAATGGTGGGACTGGCATCACAATAAGCACAGGCTGAGGAGCACAAAAAACAGTGGGAAACAAAATCCAACAAGGACTTAGGTGATAAGACTTAAAGAGAATCGGAGCAATAACATACAAGAGACTGAATGAGTTCAGTCATAGAAAATGTTGTTCATTAATAATTTATATTGGGCATCCCTGCGACCATGCCATACATTGATGCACCCTTAAATTCAGAATGATGAAAATTGTAAATGATAAATTGAAAGACGGAGATAAAGCAGATAGCCAGATTTTAAGTTAGTCGATAAACCAATTGAAAAATACCAGAAACTAATTAAATGACTAAAAAATTGCCAATCAATAAATTCTTTGAAAGTAACTGATGCCTTGGTAGAGAAATGCATGTAGCATATTAATGAAAAATGCAAACAGAAAATATATTAGTGTGGAAAAGCTTACAGATTCAGGTGCTGGACCCACTGGAACAATTTCAGACAAGAACTCTTGCGCAGCCTCTACCAGATTAAAAATCATAACTCGTCCTTCCCGTGCATTTAAAGTCGCCTAAGTATGAAATTGACAATAAAAGCAGGCCAAGTGACTACAAAAGGAGAAACATAAAATGCCTTGGATGGAAGTGATAACATCCAATATCAAATAGTGCGCTAACTTTATCAAAAACTAACAGTAACCATCAGCTGTAATTTTTTATTCAACTTAAAGCATAAAGACCAGTTAAAGAGCTCCTAACAGATACACTGTTAGAACTATAAGAACTATACAGGACTGCTAGGACCAGATTTACCTGGTCATGAAGAAGAGACAAAAGATTATCCACATCAGTTTTTGTCAAACCCTTCTCTGGAGTAATCTGCAACTTTGGGCACTTAAAAGGATACCCAGGTAAGAACCTATGAAAAAGTAAAAGAAGAAGAGCCGCGATCAGGGATATGCAGAAGCCTAAAGTGCAAACAACAGGAATGCTGACTCACCTACCTGGCTGAAAGCAAAGCAGAAACATCAAGATCCTCATAGCCCATGTCCTTCGAGTAAGGCCTAATCAAAATCAAAAGAGCAGCAATTATGAAAAGATCATAATTCAATTTCAAGTATTCATGTAACATCACTATAACATCCACCTGATCTTGATAATGATTTGAGGAGGCGACTCTGAAACAATTCTGCAGTCTTCTTGAAAGATTGCACATCTAAAAACCATGACAACAGATAAAACATGAATATACAATCTGAAATTAAGGGTTGCACTGGTAATGAGGCGAGTCATGTGCAAGTAATCAAACAGTTACACTTGGCTTCACTGTAGCGGCTCTGAGACTTATTCATGAATTTTGCTATTGCACCAATATATTTTAGTTAGACTTAGGATTAGGTTTACTATTTAATGCTTAACAACTCGAGATCGATTCCAGCTCATTCAAATTTATTAACACTGCAATAGATAATTAGTAAATAATTTTAAGAAAATTTCTGTAATCTTGTCAAGCTTCCATATCTTAAATAGTGATATAAGTCAACTAAAAGCATAAAAAAAAAATCCAAACATGAAAAATAAAAACCTAAATGATCTTTGAGCAAGTTTCAACCCTCAAGCTTCTAAATCAAGTGAAGTTTGAGAGGCGCACAGTGCTTAACTACACCAATAACATTTCATATGCTTACAAAGAATGAAAGGCAGTTCATTTGCATATATTATTTTGATCTGACACAACTACATATCTAGGAAAAATCACACATGTATGCTCAAATAAATTCACAACCAAAAACATCACAGCATTTCTTTTCGAATCAAAATGCTAAATTAATCGGAGTAGCTCTCCGTGCTTTGAATTGTAAATTCGGTGTCTGTAATAAGATGCCAAAGCTGCATCACAAATTCAAATTCCAACAATTTCAAAACACTATCACTGTCCATTGCAATTTTACATATAATGAATTGTATTTATCAAACAAACATATAATGAATTGGCTATTCAATCATCTTCTAACCAATGCACAAGTTAATTGTCATCCAAACACAAAACCAATCATATAGGTCCAAACTTGATCCAGTGGAATGCAAGAATAATACTAATCTAATGTGCAATTCATATGATACACCATTAGCTAAAAAAACTTACAGAGCGGTTATTTCCTCAGCAAGAAGTTCATTATCATCACCAGCATTCGAAGCATGATGATGATCTTTCAGCTGTGTCCTTCCTTTATTCCGCCGTCCACTCCCGCCGCCGCCGCCGCCGCCTCCTTTCTTCTTCTTCTTTGAAGTATGCCCCATTATTCACCAATTCCTGTATATGAGCAGACAGGCAGCTCAACAAAACGCCGCTTTATTCAAAACAAGCTCGCCAAACAGGCAACCCAACGATAATTATTTCTAAAGCAAATATCAAGAAAGAATCACTGAAATTTCGAGAAAAATAGTAACAAAATATTAGGGAAGAATGGCTGCTAAAAATGATTTGATTTGGTTTGTTTTGTCAGTCTTTAAGAGGATTAGCATGGGCCGTGTATTTTATTTATGAAAAAATTAGGATAATACTCTATTTTTTAAAATAATTTGATTTCCTACCTCAATAAAAAAAAAGATAGAGAAAATATCTCATCATTCTAATGCTTTTACTTTTTTACTTTAAAGCATGTTTATATTATGATTATACCTACTTTTTATTAATTTTTTACTCCAAATATATTTTTACTCTTATTATATGACAACTGTCATATTTTTATTTTCTTTCTCTCTCCTCCTTCCTCCTCCTTCTTCTTTTTCTTCTTCTTCTTCTTCATCTTCGTCAATTTTTTTCTTCTTTTTTATTTCTTCTTTTCTTCTCCATTTGTTTCTTTCTTCTCTGTCGTTCCTTCATCCCTCCGCCGCCGTTTCTTCATCGCTCCACCGTCGCTCCACTGTTCTTTCATTTTTTATTTTAGCGAACTTTTCTTTAATTCATGGTGATTATGGCGATTTTTTAACATTCAGATATAAATAAATTACTCTTGAATTTTTTTTTTCAATTTCAAATCTAAGAATCTGTATGAAAAAACGATATTATGATGAAAAAAACGATTTTCTGCACAAAAACGATTTTCTGCAAAAAAACAGCATCTGATTATCATATGATTATCATAACACTGCAGAAAAAATGATTTGTTATAAAAAAAATAGTCTCTGATTATCATATGAGTATCACAGTATTATCATGTTGTTATCATAACTGCATAAAGAAAGATTTTCTACAAAAAATTGATTATCATGTTGTTATCACTGTATTATCACCTCATTCTCATAATATAATCATATGATACCGAGATGATAATGTATTATTGTACCTAAATGATAATATTATGACAACGACATAATAATAAAATTATGATAACAGTATGATAATATGATACCTATATGAAAAAAATTACATAAAAATTATGATAACGAGATGATAATGTGAAGAAAATAGTATGATAATGAAGTATAATAAAGTCATGTTATCATACTATTATCGTCACCTTATCATCTTATTATCATAATTTTTTTGTAATTGTTTTTTTCGTACATGTATCATATTATCATATTATTATCATACTATTATCTTCACATTATCATCTCGTTGTCATAATTTTTTTGTAATTTTTTTTTTCATACAGGTATCATATTATCATACTATTATCTTTATATTATCATCTCATTATCATAATTTTTATGTGATTTGTTTACATATAGGTATCATATTATCATACTATTATCATAATATTATTATTTTATTATCATCTGGTTATCATACTGGTGTCATGAATTTTTTTGTAATTCTATTTTCACGTACGTTATCATCCAGTTATCATAAACTTATCATAATTCATTATCATCTAATTATCATACTCCAGTGTTATGATAACGACATGATAATCGAAAACTATTTTATCATATATTATCATAGATATTATCATGTATGTACCATAAATATTATCATCTCGTTATCATATGATAAAACATCATCATATGACACTATTTCTGTAATTTTTTTTCCATGTAAGTATCATATTATCATACTATTATAAGCTTATCATTATATTATCATAAAAACATTATCATACTGTTATCATTATCGTATATTTGTATTATCATAACCTTATCATAATCATATAATGTTATGATAATGATATTTTAATACAGTGTTATTCATATGATAATCAGACACTGTTTTTTTAGTAAAAAATCAATTTTCTCTGCAGTGTTATGATACTTACATGATAATGCAGTGATGATACTCATATGATAATCAGAAGCTGTTTTTTTGCAAGTATCGTTTTTTTGTGCATAAAATCATTTTTTTTCATCATAACATTGTTTCTTATGCAGATTTTTAAATCTAAAGTTGAAAAAATTCAAGAGTAATTTATTTATATCTGAAAATGAAAATAAATCATATTTATTACCACGAATTAAGAAAAAATCGCTAAAATTAAGATGGCGGAGCGATGGCGGAGCGATGGCGGAGCGACAGAGGAACGGCGAAGAAGAAAAGAATAAAAATAGAGAAGAGAAGAAGAAAAAAATGGTGAAGAAAAAAGAACCAGAGAAGGAGAAGAAAGAGAAGAAAGAAAAAAGAGAAAAGAAAGAGAAAAAAGAATGAAAGAGAGAGAAAAATGACAGATGTCCTTTAGAATAGAATAAATATGATTAGAGTAAAATAACAATAAGAGTTAGGTATAATTATAATATAAATATGTCTTAGAGTAAAAAAATAAATATATTAAAAGGGTGAGGTATTTTCTCTATCTTTTACTTATTGAGGTAGGAAATCATATTATTTTTAAAAAGAGAGTATTTTTCCTAATTTTCTCTTTATTTATTGTAATAACATTAATTTTTTAGCCTTTGTGAAAAAAAAAAGTAATAACATTAATTTTAAAGCAAATTACTCCAAGACCCTCACATTTATCATAATTCGCAATTTAATACTCATTGATTTAAAATCCTATTTAATGATCCATTACTTTCAATTTCGTAAATAATTAGGGTGTTAATTCCGTTAATGAGTTGGTACTCAAAGGATTTAGTACATTACTTTCAATTTCATTAACAATTTGATACCTCACTTTCAATTTCGTTTGAAAATATTAACAATTTGGTACCTCATTTTCAAACGAATTGGTATCTCACTTTCAATTCTGTTAATAATTTGGTTCGTGAAATTAACTCATGAGCTCTGGAACCTCCTCGCCTATACGTATGAACTCTATGGTGTAGCCTCTAATTGTCTCATCACCTCTGGAAAACATACCCAAATGTCCTCTTAGTCTAACTAAACTCTTGTCTTCCTGGTCCTCTAACTCTTACACACCTCGCCACCTCTGGCCAGGCGCTTGTCATGCCCTTTGATGAGCATCTACGAATTATCCACCTCTGCCAAATATTTGTCCAGTCTGAACCCTAAATAGGCTGAAGTAGCAGTGGAGTCAGATAGTGTATCACACTTGATAGACATCTTCATTTAGCGTCATTTTAAGATTTGATATACTATTTAAGTATATTACTTGAATTTATTGGTCGTTATATAACTTAATGGTCATTTTATTAGTAACTACTTTTGAACTCAACTAAACAAATTTTTTCAGTTGCTAATATACCTATTGATCCTCCTTATTCGTATCAGAACTTAGTAGTGTACCTACTTGGTTATGAGGTAACTTATTTTATACTTCTGTTCAAACTCACTTCTCTTCTAGATGTTTTGCTGTTGTTTATTGTTTGAATTTCCTAGTGTCCTGACCTGGTAACTCGACTATACGAAGATTTAAAGACAATATGCGTCGATCAATCGATTCTTCAAATACACAACCTTGTCGGTCTGGTAGCTTGTATGATCTATTATAAGAATACATCGTCAATATGCGTTCGACATCCAAATACAAACCCTAGAGGTATACTTTAGGTCCTATAAACAAACCTATCATTTATTGGATCATAACTCTTATCAAAACTCTTTTCTTTTCGTATTATAATTTATAACTCGATTAGGCCTTTAGGTTTCATAAATAAAGCCATCATCATTTTCATACGAACTCTTTTTCGAAACCCTAATAACATTGTCACGTTTGATATCCAAATTTTTCATTTTTGGAGTCCGGGGGTTGATATCGGGTCAGGGTATGTTGTGTCGGATCTCGGCACGTTGTACCCAAGCTGAAACAGGCTTGGCAAGTCGTGCCAATGCATGCTGTGTCGCGCCAAGTTCTGTAGCATCGCTACAACTTCTGTAGCTTCGTTACAAACCCTAACCTTGTCGTTTTTTACTTTTCGACGTGTTTCTGACCTCCTAACGCGTCTGAAACACTCAAAACTCAATATATAACCAACACACATCTCAAAATGATAATCAAACGTCATAAAAACAGCAAAACAACTAGGTTACGATGAATTAGATCCAATCGCATAGAACTTAATTCAAAATAGCCCATGAATCTCAACAAAACACAACCAAAACTTGATTTTTACCTTGATTTACAGCCCTAGGATGATAGAGGCTCGAATTCTTGAAGCAACGTGTCACGACCCAAATTATTGAGCCGCGACCGGCGCTAGGGAATGGGATTGGTAACTCCAAAACCCGTAGCAAGCCTAAAATTACTATAACTTTTTTCGCAAATAAAATATATTTTTATGTATAAAACGTTTCAAGAAAACTCAATTAAACATTGTGATTATAAAAATCAAAATATCATATTCCTTTTTTAAAAACCGATACAAAACGATTCGTAGAAACTAGGGTCTTACAAAGCGATATCCCATATCCAGCACTGCCCTATTTCTAGTCATAAGTATGACCAATTCCATTAATGCAATTGATATAGAAATCAAACGGATAAAACCGCGTCTTTATAAATAAATATCATTTGTAAATCATATCAAAGTTTACATCTAAAATACTGTTTGAAATCAAAACTCTACTCATATACTTACACCTACGGACTATTGCGGCTTTAGGGACTTGTACTTTGTGCAAGTCAAAAGACTTCCAACACAAAGGAGATGGTCTGTCTGATCCGACTCCAATCACCTGAAAAACATCAACAATGAGGGGGTCACTATTTTGGGAAATACTGAGTGAGTTTACAAACTTACTAACGGTATTATAAAAACATAACATCGCATGTTTAAAACGTATATTAATCGAAACGTGATATAAGAAAATAATAGTACGTTCTTAAGCGTTGGATCTGATCGAAATCTAATCTTAAGCCCTATCTCATTTTGCTATATTGTATTCATATCGAATCATTTCAATCCAAGTGGTCCGGTCCCGAGATAGTTCAACCGAGTTCAACCGCGACCAATCACTAAATCCCAAGTCGTGGGTCTCGAGATAGTTCAACCGAGTTCAACCCATTAGATACGGATCCCGGGATAGTTCCACCGAGTTTAACCTCGTATCTCTCATTCATTTTCCATCTTTCATACACATATTATGCGCATTCATAACATCAATAACAATCTAGACTGACTCACGTACTGGTGATCACACAGCCTGTTGAGACCCAATAATTAGTTAGTTTCTTCGGATCGCACACTAGATACTTATATTCAAACAATCGATAAAACTATGTATCGTACATTCAAATCATATAAATGCGATGTATTGGATAATAATATTCATAATATATGAAATTAGCTTATTATAATAATACGCAAAAGTAAAATGCAACTCACATATAACGATAACCAAATCGATAACAGGCGAATATATCGATAAGATCCTCCCTAATAATCAAATTCCTTGATTAAGTGCCTCGCCGATAATTTCTTCCTTCGATTGCTAAATTCTCTGGTTATATAAGATGATCTCTCTGATACAATACTGTTATCAGAAACGCATTTAACTAAATTCAAAATCTTATGTCTAGGGTTAACCCGAGACTATGCTTTCTAGAGTCTATTTCTTTAATTAGTTGTTTATTCACAGCACGATGTAAACGTTTCCCTTTTTAACCTCGACACGTTGACTTTGATAGTTTTTTATTTACCTAATCGATTTCGTTTTTTTTTGTTTGACCGATGGTTCTTGATATCCTTTCATAATCCGATAGAAGAAATGAAGTTCACGAGTCAAGGGAGGTCGGAAAGCTCCCAAAACGGCATCTCTGCCGACTATGCGATCGCACAGTTGGTACCATGCGTTCGCACAGTTGCCTGTGCGATCGCATAGCCCCATCAGCTGTGCGTTCACACAGCCTGGTGTGCGTTCGCACAGCCTTAGAACCCTTATTCCGAGCTATTTTCAGCGTGCCCCGATGTTCCAAACATGATTACGACACTCTTCCTAACAATACCTATTTCACCGTTTATCCAAAAACATCAAAATCGACCTAGTTTCGATGAATACGGTATATGCAAAACATAAAACTTCAAAACAGCCCATTCTTTACCAATTTCAACACCAAATCTTAAAATCTTACCTTGATACGATAGAGCTTCTAATTCCGAAGAGATTGGCGTGAGAAACGTTCGAATCGGATGCTGAATGGAGAAACCGTGATTTGACGAAGGTGAGAAGCGGTGAAGAAGATGATGAAACCTCTGTATCATTCTCTCTTCTTCTGATTTCATATTTCTTATTACATATATGATGACTAATGTACCACTTGATCCTTTATTTCTTTCTTTAATACAAATTTCTCTTTAACTTATCTTTATTTCAACGATTATTTAATCGTTTTGATTCAAACTCACATGTATTATTTATATCTAATAAATAATATGAATCCAACAATTAGTATTTTTCCGTCAAAATCTTTCGATTTATAATTTTCAAGAATTAACTGGTTAATTACCGATTTGGGACTCAAACTTTATTTTCGTAACTTTTCTTAATATTTTACTTAGTCCCAATTCCACCTTTTAATTAATGTCTATTATCAATCTTCTCGTAGTTATATTCTTAAAACTGACCTACTGAAGTCTTATCTATTTTAATTTTGCAGAAATCTTTCCGATGTCGCCACTCCAGCAACTCAAAACTTGACACGTGGTCCATTTAAATAATTTGAACTTACGGGGTATTACATTTTTTCCCCTTTATAAAAATTCGTCCTCGAATTTTCATATATTCTTCTTACTTATTTTAATCCTTTGATATCTTAGACTTTATTTATAATAAATACATCGTACTTATTGCACGATGCTTGTCGGCGCGGGGAATTATCATTCCAGTTCTATAGTCTTCTTCTATAGTGACTTTAGTTGTATTCTTATGTACTATGACTCTTTACATATAATCTCTTCTCTTATATCTTGTATACATAAGTCTTTCATCTGTTCTTTAACCGATATTCAATACTCTGAACTCTTATCCTTGTAATTGAGCTTTCAGTTTATTATTGACATCCAATGGTAGTTCATTCTAGTGGTGTCTTATCACTAGAGATGATAATCCTCATCCGTAAGCTTTTCTTACTTGTCGTCGAATGATATAGACAATTTATTAATTCGTACTCTTCAATCTTCTTTACTTGGTCGTTGTCACGACTTGATCTTAATCTCAGACATTTTCTCTTATAACAATATCAACTACATCCACATACACTAATAATTGTTTTTCACTCTTGATCCTTTTCCTTTGTACAATATACTTAGTCCTATCATCGTTTCTTGTTGAATAAGGCGGACACTCGATTAACACATACTTCTCTATGTACGTAGTCTCTTTCGTAAGGCTGGTGCCACCGTCTGACTGCTAGTCGTCGTGATATTAGGATCTTAATCCGCTATCTATTATTCCCATATATTTTATCGTTCCACTTATCGCACCGAATTTTATTCTTCACTATTATAACTTATCATGGTCATCCATGAGGTGAATCCTCATGACGTATCCTTATAAGGTCTTTGTTTTCCTTGTAGGGGCTTACTTGGCTTATCTCTTGCGTTTTTGTGTCTCATATACTCCTTCATTGGTTGTATATCCGTTGACTTACTTCTACTTCTTAGTGCCATGCACTATTCTTTAAACATGTTGTCTCCTCTTATTCCAATTTTACACACACACACACACACACACCGGGATGTCCTTTGGTGACGTCGTCACTTATTCTATGCTTCACTTTTTTCTTATATAACTTATCTTGCGATATGTTCAATGCACTCCATTTACTCATTCACTATGAGGTTTCTTGATCTTTTCAACTTTTGTTGTCGTGTGTTGCTTATGGTAGTGTCGTCACTGTCACCTTAATCGCGCATCGCGCATAGCGTATATTTCATTGATTTTCAAATTCGATAATCTATTCTCTTATCTATTCAATTTTATCTTTGTATCCTTGCGGAGATCTTTGTTCATCCTTATCGCAAGCGTAAACATTCTTTACGGTTTTCATGACATGTTGATTCTCTTAAGCACTATTCCATTTAAATCTTTGTTGCCATATTTGGCACTTTACAACCTCTTCACATCAATCTCTTTTTGATCTAATTTCTCCCTCTAGTGAGTTTTTCACTATTTTCTTTGTCGTGATTTATCTTTTTTCAATATTAGCTTTAGTATTAACCCTTAGTTTATACTTGTCCTTAACTTCCTATTCATCTTCTTATATCATCTCAGCTATGCTTTTCTCGCCTTTATCGTTTTCTCGACATTGTTCGTCTTTCGATCTTCAAAGATTCTTTTAGCATTCATCCTCATAATCCAACTATCTCATATCTATTTCTTCTTTCCAACACTCGATCTTGGTTTGGCTCTTAGTTGCCAAACTATTTCTCTTTACTATCATGTAGCACTATCCACAATGTTACTATTTCCATTCGTTACTTGTTTCTTTTATCCATACCATATATGTGTTCTTAAGTGTCCATATTCATGTTCTTATCGTGCTTCTCGATTATCTTCTATTGGATTCTTTGTATTCCTCTTTGTCGCATCGTGTACTTCTTCTTTTAGCATCCACAACATCGATCATTAATAGAGGGTTGTAGCCTTCTTCGTCTGAATTTCTCGATGTAGTGTGTTCTCAATCGCATACGTATCATCCTATCATATTTGCATTGACATTATGACTGTCAATAAAGTCGATCATATGCTGGTATCATCCTTATCCCTTTTTGTTTCTATGTGTGTGATTACATAGGTTTCGATTAATCTAATCTCCTCGTCAACTCTTCACGTGTCTTTCTCTTTTTTTTCCTCGATCACTCTTATCGAGTTCCTTGCGACATACGCAGGTTATTCGTACATTCCTGATACTTGTTACTTTAACTGATCTCTTAATATCCTTAATCTACCGTTGAATTCTTATACCTTATCATACATGTCTTATACTCTTGATATATCTTACTTTCATCTCTTTATCTTGTATTTCAGTCTATCTGATATCACTTTCTTTAGTATGGTTCAACTCTCATATTGGGTCTCTTCTTCATATCCCTTCATAAGCTTTATCCATATATCTGATAAGTTCAATGCTACATAATGTATCTAACCTCTCAAGGATCACTATTAATATTACATATCGACCATGCTATGCATATTACTCTTTATTGACCTAATCTGAAATTTAAGGTTCGACACTTTACAAGCATCCATTACATTTATACCTTTCGTGCTTTACTAATCCACTTCATAATCGCAATCTTGTGGTGGTTCCAACTTCTAACTCACTTATTGCAACATTTGTCGTTTATCTCTTGATCTTTTTATCGTATACCTCAAACTATTCCATTTCATACGGAACTGATATTAACTATACTTAGTCGATCCAATTCTATACTCTGTATTTCATATTCTCGTCGCACGTCTCCTTGGGTCGTCGCCTTTATCCGTATATATCCATCATTGATACTCTTATGAAAACTACTTCGAGTTCTCGATTTGACGATCATAACGGTTAATAATCAGATAACCATCTTAGGAACATCGTGTTCCAATAAAAAAAACTTGATCTAACGGTTTAATCGAAAGTTGTCACTATTTTACTAAGCCTTCACAATTCGTGGATCACGTCTAAATCTTATCTTATCAATGCTTCGCAATTATGCATGTTCCTTGCACCATGGTATATACTAGTTGGTCCTTCGATTCTATCTGTTCATACACTTTTCCTCTTATCTCACAGTTTGACGGCCTCGACATTTCGTCTAGGAGGGCGTTCATGTTATGGCTTATCGCTAAACGAATATGCGTCACTTTCCGAATACGTATATGCTAATTAAGTCGTATTCTAAGTAGTTTCATCAAGGCTAACTACGTATGCTAGAAGCATAAGTTATATGTTCTCGTGATTATACGTATTCGTTCTTCTCGTGGCCTTAATCACAGCTTGCACTCAAGCATTTCACTTGCATTACAGAGTTCTGGTCTAGGTATACTTACATAAAACAAATCTCATTGAAAACTCTTTCAAATAAACGACTCATTTTGAAATTTGTATTCAAAATTCCATTTAAATCTTAGCAAAATTGTGCACTAGGGTGATGACGTCTCTCATTCCCAAAGAGTTGCCACTGCTTACCTTTTCGTCTGAGCATAATTCATATGATGTATGTCCTATTAATGCATGTATTAATATATGTAGTGATGCACTTCTATCAATGTTGTGACAATCATGTATTTCTGTATCGGGTCTAGGCACAGTTATGCTTTCAAATTCGTTTAAACAAATAACTTTAGAAAGTTATAAACTCCGAGTTTTGTAAGTTCTCTAGACCTTTAAACTCTGTACCTGGCAAGTTTTCCCACTTCAATAGCTCCTTTCTCTTTCTCATACACATCTTGACGTCTCGATCGATCGACTTTAATAGCATCGCTCGCGTTATTCGATACTAAGCACATATGTTTTACTATCGAGTCATAGCCATATCAACTATATTATATTCATAGGAGGCATTACATCTCCTAGAGGTTTCATCTAGATATGCATATAAGGCATGCATATCCTATCGAAAACGAAACATGCACATATATCTCGTAAGGATACAAACAACCATTTCACAAACCAATCGATCACACTTATCACAAAGCACACAATGCAAAGTACTTGGACCAGACAGAACTCAACTCTATAGCTGCAGTAGTTCCTAGATCACTTAACCAACAAAACACATATTAGCAGAGGTAACTGGACCAACAGCTCTGATACCAACTTTGTCACGACCCAAATTATTAAGCCGCGACCGGTGCTAGGAAATGGGAGTGGTAGCTCCAAAACCGTAGCAAGCCTAAAATTACCATAAATTTTTTCGCAAATAAAATATAATATTATGTATAAAACGTTTCCAGAAAACTCATTTAAACATTGTGATTATAAAATATCAAAATATCATATTCCTTTTCTGAAAACCGATACAAAACGATTCGTAGAAACCAGGGTCTTACAAAGCGATATCCCACATCCAGCACTGCCCTGTTTCTAGTAATAAGTATGACCAATTCCATTCATGGCAATTGGTATAGAAATCAAACGGATAAAACCACACCTTTATAAATAAATATCATTTGTAAATCATATCAGAGTTTACATCTAAAATACCGTAAAACTCTATTCATATACTGACACCCACGGACTATTGCAGCTCTAGGGACTTGTACTTTGTGCAAATCAAAAGACTTCCAACACAAAGGAGACGGTTTGTCTGATCAGACTCCAATCACCTGAAAAACATCAACAGTGAGGGGTTTAGTATTTTGGGAAATACTGAGTGAGTTTGCAAACTTACAAACGGTATTATAAAAACATAACATTGCATGCTTAAAACGTAAATTAATCGATACATGATATAAGAAAATAATAGTACGTTCTCAAGCGTTGGATCCGATCGAAACCTAATCTTAAGCCCTATCTCATTTTGCTATATTGTATTCATATCGAATCAGATCATATCGAATCATTTCAATCCAAATGGTCCGGTCCCGAGATAGTTCAACCGAATTCAACCGCGAGCAATCACTAAATCCCAAGTCGTGGGTCCCGAGATAGTTCAACCGAGTTCAACCCACTAGATACGGGTCCAGGGATAGTTCCACCGAGTTCAACCTCGTATCTCTCATTCATTTTCCATCTTTCATATACATATCATGCACATTCATAACATCAATAACAATTTAGACACGCTAGACTGACTCACGGACTGGTAATCACACAGCCTATTGACACCCAATAGGTAGTTAGTTTCTTAGGATCGCACACTAGATACTTATATTCAAACAATCGATAAAACTATGCATCGTACATTTAAATCATATAAATGCGATGTATTGGATAATAACATTCATAATATATGAAATTATCTTTTATAATAATACGCAAAAGTAAAATGCAACTCACATATAGCGATAATCAAATCGATAATAGGCAAAAATATCGATAAGATCCTCCCTGATTATCAATTTCCTCCATTAAGTACCTCACCGATAAATTCTCCCTTCGATAGCTAAATTCTCCAATTCTATAATCCGATGATCTCTCTAATATAATACCGTTATCAGAAACGCATTTAATTATAACCGCCTGACTCAATTCAAAATCTTATGTATAGGGTTAACCCGAGACTATGCCTTCTAGATACTATTTCTTTAACTAGTTGTTTATTCACAACACAATGTAAACGTTTCCATTTTTAACCTCAACACGTTGACTTTAATAGTTCTTTATTTACCTTATCGATTTCTTTTTTTTCGTTTAACCGATGGTTCTTGATAGCCTTTTCATAATCCGATACAAAAAATCAAGTTCACGGGTCAAGAGAGGTCGGAAAGCTCCTAAACGGCATCTCTGCCGACTGTGCGATCGCACAGTTGGTACTATGTGTTTGCACAGTTGCCTGTGTGATCACACAGTCCCATCATCTGTGCGTTCGCACATCCTGGTGTGCGCTCGCACGCAATGCTGTGCGATTGCACACCATGCTGTGCGTTCGCACAACACGGCTGTGCTTTTGCACAGCCTCGAAACCCTTATACTGAGCTGTTTCCAGCGTGCCCCGATGTTCCAAACATGATTACGACACTCTTCCTAACAATACCCATTTCACCGTTTATCCAAAAACATCAAAACCGACCTATTTTCGATGAATACGGTATACGCAAAACATAAAACTTCAAAACAGCCCATTCTTTGCCAATTTCAATACCAAATCTTGACATCTTACCTTGATTCGAAGCTTGAGATTGATAGAGCTTCTAATTCCGAAGAGGTTGGCGCGAGAATTGTTTGAATTGGACGCCGAACGGAGAAACCGTGATTTGATGAAGGTGAGAAGCGGTGAAGAAGATGATGAAGCCTATGGATCATTCTCTCTTCTTCTGATATCATATTTCTTATTACATATATGATGGCTAATGTATCACTTGATCCTTCATTTCTTTCCTTAATACAAATTTCACTTTTAACTTATCTTTTATTTCAACGATTATTTAATCGTTTCGATTCAAACTCACATATATTATTTATATCTAATAAATAATACAAATCCCACAATTAATATTTTTCCGTCAAAATCTTTTGATTTATAATTTTCGAGAATTAACTAGTTAATTACCAATTTGGTACTCAAACTTTATTTTCGTAACTTTTCTTAATATTTTCCTTAGTCCCAATTCCACCTTTTAATTAATGACTATTATCAATCTTCTCGTAGTTATATTCTTAAAACTGACCTACTGAAGTCTTATCTATTTTAGTTTTGCAGAAATCTTTTCGATGTCGCCACTCCAACAACTCAAAACTTGACAAGTGGTCCAATTAAATAATTTGAACTTACGGGGTATTACACAACGGAACAAAAATTGCTCAATTCGGTTGAAGAACGAAGAAACCCTAGAAGATCGATTCTTTGCTTTTAAAAATGGTAGAAGTTTTGTTCTGTGATATGTTTTGAATTCATATCAATATTTATATATGATTTGGTTAATTTGTTTCTGTAGGACCAAGTCCTTTTGATCTCTTTAATTTTGAATTTGACAATCAATTTAAAGGTTCTAATATTGTTTATTAGTGTATAGGAACCTATCAAAACCATCATAGATCGATTCGGAAGGTTCTAGCAAGAATCAAAATTTTACGAATTCAAAGTTCCAATGAGCGCCAATGTAGGCCTAGCCTAAATGGCTAAGGCGTCTCTAAGTGCATCGAGAGGTTGTGGGTTCGAACCACGCCTCGGTAACTAACAACTAACATGAGACTCGAAAGAGTCGATTTCCACCTTTGATAAAAAAAAAAGTTCCAATGAGCTTTTCACGCCTATGACAGTTGTGTGTCGCGGGCATGACACAAGAGTCACGGGCGTGACACAAGAGTCACGGGCCTGACTTGAAGGCATCGCGGGCGTGACTTGAAGGCATCGCGGGCGTGACACATCCCAGGGTTTCATACCCACTTTGAGAAAGAAGATAGCTGGCGTGACATGAGGGTGTCACAGACATGACATCCGGAGCTGTCGGGGTTCCAACGGTTATATTCAAATCCCACAACGGCTAAAAAACACATGACAAGGCCTGATTGGACCACTTGTCCAGATCATGTGTCACGGGCGTGACAAAGCTGTGTCTCGGGCGTGACACAACTGTTTTCAGCAAATAATTGTCTTTTCCTTTAAAGTCTCAGAGGAGGTTGTTGGGGTTATAAATACCCTCTATCTACCACATTTATGTGGCTAGACACTCTAACATTAACAACAACTACAAGCATTCAATTATACTCTTCCCTAGTAAATTGTGCATCATTATTTGATTGCTTTTCTTTGTCGCTGATAATCAATATTTGATTTATCATTGTGTTTTTAGGTTTTTTATTAGCTTAAAAAAACACTTATTGTAATAGTTAGGTGTCAAGCTTAAAACACCAATTTAGTGAATTTATTACAAAGTTCAATTTTTAATTGAGTAGTGGAGTAGAATCAGTTTGTGATTCGAACCACTCTAAATTATTTGTGTTCTTTCTTCTACCTCTCAAACACTTAACCAAACACTAATAAATTTTTAATTCCTAAAATAACCTTATTCACACCCCTCTAAGATAATATTTGGGATTTTGGCTTCTTTAATTCCTCATTTCTTTAACTAATGTAATAACCCTTTCGTCTTTTCTTTTAATCAAAATGATCAATTAATTACTTTAACTCAAACACTTACGTATTATTTATAACCAAATAAATAATACTATTTCGATATTTTATAAAATATATTTCATTACCCCTTTAGGGATTAATCTTGGACATTAATACTAAAATTTCCAATTTGAGACATAAAACTCACTATATATATATTTCTTTTTTAATCTCATCATTTCTCATCTTAATAAATGCCGATATCCAAATTTTTCCATATAATTTGATAAATATAAACATCTTACTCGATAATATTTATTCTTTTATTATCAATTATTCTTTATTTTTGAAATTTTGGACCCTCTTTTAGGACATGTAGTGTGTTCGACACTTGAACTTATGGGGCATTACACCATGTCTCATTTGTTAGTGATATGCACTAGGTCAATCATGTGTGACCGTGTATTGACTTTATCGTTTTGTTATTTATTGATTGCTAGTTTTTATCATTTTATATTATGATTAAAATACTTGAATGGTTAATTCTTTCTAAGGTCATCAAGTATGTGAATTGATAGTAGAACCCTTAAGTTTTATAAAGAATTATATTCCATCTATCCCTAATCTTAATAGAATATTGAGACTAGTATGATGTTGACTGATGATTATGTTTTACTAATCATGTATATGAGATATAAAGTCAAATCATAGGTGCTATTTGAGAAATAAGGCACCAAATGATCAACCTTGAGAATACTATATAGATAACTGTCATAAGTAATTCTCATTACAGTTCTATTAGTATAATCCTTTGACCTTGAAATCACCATGGATTTCTACATAGCTATTTCATGTTTTGATACAGTCTTACATTATCTTTAACAGGATAGTGGAATAGATTGTCATTGGATATGAAAGTAACTATGTGAGTGACTGAGAAGTAATTTTTCCCTCATTTATTTGGGTAAGATATCTATGGGCCCCTTGAAGAAGATAGACTGAAGGAAATGCATGGCCATACTAAATGAATTGATAAAGAGTTATCATTTTCAGTCTACTTGAAATCAGGAAACTAATGATTGAATATTATAAGGATGACAGGACTATGCCTTATATTCAATCAGGATATCGAGAGATAAAGGGATTAAAATATTATTTTAAATGGTTAAATCGGATTATCGATATTCGTATAATTTAGGTAGTCATAATGTCTTGCTAGAGACCACTTATGACTTGTGGGCTGAAATAGGAATTTCGGGCCTACTGCCAACGTTATACGAACCTACAGGGTCGCACACTAAGAACAGGCCCAAAATAAATATGGGTTGTACAAATCCAGTGGAATTAAGTGATTATTAGTTTATTATATAGGGCTAATGTCATAAAAATTCATCAACTTTACATGTTTTCTCATTTTAATCACGTAGTTTAAATTTTCCCATTTTCATGCACGAACTACCACTTTTTCTCAAATCCATGCACAGTGCTGAGGTGTCACGACTCCATTGGTGTAATTCGTTGAGGTGGATGTCATTTTACACCAATGAATGAGTGCCACCTTAGCACCGTGCATGAATTTGGGAAAAAGTGATAGTTCGTGCATGAAAATGAGAAAATTTAAACTGCGTGATTAAAATGAGAAAACGTGTAAAGTTCGTGATTTTTTTTGACATTAACCCTATTATATATACATAATTCGTAATATATATAAAATAATAAATAAATATATATATATATATATATATTAATTGAAATTCGAAATTTAAGGATAAGTGTTTCCCTTAAGTTATTATCTTTTGAAGATAATAATATATATATATATATATATATATATATATATATATATATATATATATATGTGTGTATGTGTGTGTGTGTGTGTGTGTGTGTCTGTGATTATCAAGAAGGAGTTTTTGATAAACATAAATTTGTAAGAGTTACAATGAGATTGAAATACGAATTTGACTCAAACCCTAATGTTGTTGTATGCCTATAAATACACATTAAGGAATGAGTTTGTAAAAAACGAAATTTATTATTCACTAAATCACTAAATAATTCGAAATTGCTTGTGAAGCAGTAGTGCTAGCACATAAGCACTAGTTTTGGCTAAGGTCTGTTCGTGTGGATACTCGTAGAGGACGCGTTCTTTTGAAGGCGTTTCTTATCTGAAGCCAGGTATCACCAAAGTGAACCACCTCCTTTCTTCCTACATTGTTGTTTGAATTCGACATACAAGTAAATATTAATTATGTTATTAATCTATTTATTCAAATTACATGGTTCTTGGTTTGGGTTTTTGATAAATTTCTGAAATTCTGCTGCGTTATGAACCTAGAAAACCCAACATCATTTTCTTAGAGGAATGAACAAGGAGATTGATGACCGGGTTGAATTAAATCAATACGGAGAGATTGAGGAGAGGGTGCAACTTGCCATCAAGATTGAGAAGCAATTAAAACCAAAGTGGACAACAAGCCTAATTGGACATCAAATAAGAATCCCAATTCAATTTGGGGTGCTACTTCAAATTCAAAACTGAATTGGAGTGGTACTTCAAAGGGCGGTAAATTTATTTCTAACAAATCTGTTTTGCAGGATTCCAAGCAAAAACGAATGGTAGATCCCAAGAGTACGTTTAAATCTAAGATATATATGGTAAGAAATTGAGATATAAAATGTTTTAAGTGCTTAGGTTATGGTCTTATTACTTCACAATCTCCAAATCAAAGAGCAATTGTGCTCAAGGATCATAGTTATATTGAGACTGGAAGTAAAAAAGTGTCATTGAAGAGATTCCATCACTAAAAGTTATAGTGATAATGGTATTAAAGAACCAATGTAGGGATTTGGTAGTTTATAGACGTATACCTAGCGTACAACTAAAAGATGATAATGATTTAAAGAAGCAAAGGGACAACATTTTTCACACAAGATGTCATGTACAAGGTAAGACTTGCAACATTAACATTGATAGTGGTAGCTGTACAAATATTTCTAGTATTACTATGGTTCAAAAATTAAATTTGAATGTCATATCTAGGGGTGAGTAAAAACCGAGCCAGACCATAAAATCGGACTGAACCAAAGTTTGTTGTTTGGTTTATTTTTTTAGTCAAAACGGTCTGATTCGATGTTAGATGGTGAGAAGTTTGGAAATCGGTGTTTGGTTCAGTTTGAGGCTGTCAAATCGAAATAACCGAAACTTTTGTTTAACATTTTTGGAAAGACCACCTATTTGTTCGTTTAGGGTTCGGCATGAAATCATCTACATATAAAGTAAAGACGGACGCAGGAATCTAAGATCGTCGATTTCCGTAGTCTAACCGAATTCATTCCTTGGCACCAGTCGTCGGGCGGCTCAAACCAATGACACCAAATAAAAGGGTATTGTTCTTGTTCGGTTTATTTTCATCAATAAAATATCTTTAATGTTATGTGGTTTATGTGTCATATATATTCCACTTTACAATTTTATAATCCTATTTTTTTTATTTATTCTCTCTTATGCCTCTCTCTCTCTCTTGCCGTTCTTTTCCTTTCTCCATTTTCTTCTCATTTTTCACCACTAATCCTAGATTTTTAATTATTTTTTTCAATCTCTCTAGCAAATACCTTTCAATACAACACTCTATTTAATCATACCATTTTCCTCAATGAATAAGTGTTATAATTCGATGGAAGGCCATAATTTTCACTCCTCTGAATCTGTTAGTTTGTTTCAAGAATGAAGGTTTGCTTGAAGCCCTTTAAAAGGCAAAGGCTTAATCACATTTATTTTCTTATTTATATATTTTTATAATTAATTTTGGTGATCGCATGCGTTTTATTTTCTTTATTTATTTTATTATTGGTATAATTTCTTCTTAATTATTTCTTATATAGATTCTTTTGCTCTGTTGATGTTTTAAACTTATTGACTTTTTGTATTCATCTCTTCTTTTCAATTTGTATTTCTAGTATTATGAGTTGTAAGTTTAATTGATGTGGCTCTGATTTATAAAGTTCTTCATTCAATGGAGTATGATTTATTTTTTTATGAAAAAGGAGTATGAATTTCTATATTAATTTGATAGTTTGTAAATTTATGGGTTTTAAATTTAATTTTTATGTGCGTGCTTAAATGTGGGTCGAAAATGATGGGACGTTCAAAAAGCTCAAACCGAATTAAACAATTGAAACCGAACCGGCCAAAAAGTTTGGTAATTTTTTTTTTGTTGTTTAGTGAAAAATATTACAGTTCGGTTGACCATCTAGATAACTTTGGCACGGTCGGTCTTGGTCGATTTGAAATCAAACCGACCGATGCTCACTCCTAGTCATACCTCATTTAGACCGTATAGATTGCTTTGACTTAATAATTATGGTGAGATTAAAGTGTCTAAACAAGTTATTGTAGCCATCACAATAGGTAGATATTCTAATGAGGTGCTATGTTATGTAGTACCAATGCATGATGGGCATATCCTATTAGGTGACTTGATCTTTATAGTCTGATCTAAAATGATCTTACGGTTTTGAATCAGATAGTTAATCAGTTTTATTAGGTTAATGATTGTAAGAGTTTTTGAGTTTTACGTTAAGAGTTTTGTCGCTGAAGGTTCCTCTCATTTGGTATCAAAGTTTTGACTTTTGAAAATTAGGTTGGTTATCCATTTATTTCATATTTTAATTTAGTGTTCATGTTCTTCATTTTGCCTATTCATAAAAATATATTAAAGAAACAAAGAAAATAAACAGAAAGGAATTTGAAATCTTGAACAAACTCTATGATCTTATTGTTGTTGATCTTTATTTCGTGTGTTTGATTGCTAATTTTTATTTATGCAAGTGAAATAGTGGAGTGTTTTAAATAAAATCAAGAGAATTTTCAATTTGAAGGGGTTCAGTTGGCAAATCAAATCAGCATTTTTATTTCCTAATCTGAAGAAGATTTGGATTGACTTTAAGGTTGTTTTAAGTGATTTACTTGGAAAAAATAAATTTTAAAGGAATTAACACCATATAAGATCTTTTAAATCAGATTAAAATTTTCAAAGTCTAACAGATCTACCATTGATTATTTACACCATTATTAAGAGACTAAAGTATTTTTTGAGGATTGAAGGTTGTTTGGTATAAAGAACATATTGAACTAAAATCTTGAGTTAGCATTTTTTTAGGTTTTCTTCAATTTCTGATCTCCAATTTTATAATTTTGTTAATTTATACTGTTTTTCTTGTGTTTTATATTGTTTTTCATCTATTTGTGTCTATTTATGTAGAGTTTTCTTATTAAGGAAGATTTTAGTTACTGATATTTTTGCATGTGAGCTCTTGTTTTTCACATGTTTAAGTCTTTATTTAGTATGTTCAGTGCTTCTTAGGTTGTTTTCTAGTGTTTTCAGCCATCGCAATCTGATATAGAGTATTTCTTTGATTACTTAATTTCTTTCCTTTGCATTTATTGTTCACTGGACACAATCTTGCATCTAGTCATTTTTTTAATTGTATATTAGGTGCATTCACTCTATCAATTATTGCTTTTACACCCATGTTTGATGCATTTTTTTCACGCTTCTTGCCTATTTTCACTAATTGCCCTAGCAATTGCAGTAAGTTTCTCTAGAAAAGTCTGATTATTAAACTCCATTCTTTCTAATCTTTCGATCACATTAGCCATACTCCTTTACTACCTTTCCTTTTCATGAAATTGTGCTAAAAGAATTCATGAGGTAATCTAGTTGTATCATCACGAACTTGTTCATCCGTTGATCCACTTGACATAGTTACCGTGAAATAAAAAAAATAGAACATAATTGCACACAAAAAGTTGGAAGCAAAACAGATTCCTCGCACACTCCCTCACGTGTTTGCACTCAATAGATGGGGTTATTCACTCGTGCTTAACACACAAAAATAATAATCTCACAAGATTTAACTCACACAGAAGCTTTATATCAAGTATTCTCATGTGAATCAGTTCAACTGCAAATTTCTAACCAACCTTTATGAAAATACTAATAATCAAGTATTAAAATATTTAAGAAGTAAAAACGCAATGTATATTAAGGCCATGGCAATCTGATAGAAAAACTACACATGGTGATTTCCTTAATATTGCAAAGGAAGGAAGAAAAATTACATTACCACCTCTTTCTCATAAGGATGTGTATGATGACTAGTGCAAAATTGAGAGAGACAGGGTTGAAACTGAAAATACCAAATTTATTAATAAATCACCAAATAGTGATAAAAACAATGATATTCAATCAAGTGAGAAAATCAAAACACAAAAAAAGAAGAATCTTTTTAGCTAGAAAAAGCAAAATTAGATATTTATACATTCTAATAGAGTAGTGTTAATTGTTACTTATAAGGATATTTATTTGAATACTCGGCGGCCTAAAATCAAAGGCGCAGGTTGATCTCTCTAGTTGAGGCTGCATTTATTCAACTTGACACGTGGGAAGGGCTGACTTTCCTAGTGGCTCGACTTGGTCTCGCCCCCTTCCCGCACTCTTGCTCCCACTCAAAAAAATCTTTTAACTAGCATTTTTGATTCAATCCATTCCATTTTGTAGGCCCCCTCCTGTCCACTGCTCGTTCGCGGAACACTTGCTAGATTACCCTCCACTTATGGTAAACATACCGAACTTTACTTGCTCCACAGTCTTACATTGGTTTTGCGAGAGAATAGCGGGGGCCAGAGATCATTCTTGTCGTTCTCAGGTTCTTCTCAAGAAGGGGTTGATGTTAAGAAAGAAGGAATCACCAACCAAAAAGAAATGTAACCGTCCTGGGATTCGAATGACTTGATCCGCTGGAAATAAGGCTATTTTCAATGCCCGAAAGGAACGCAAGACACTTGAAAGAGTGGTCAGTGAGGCTCTGTTTTTTCCTGATATCCACAATTTGCTTTTCTTCTTGAGACCAGAAGCGTTGGTGAAGTCGTCAAGTAGATCGAAGAGGCTATGAGCGGAATGCGAGCTTGCTTCCGTGATTAGCATGAGATCGTCATCCTGCCTTACTAGTAAAATTTTGTGATTTGCTGCAGGAAATTGATGACGTTTTTCCTGATGATATTCCAAGTGATTTACCACCTGAAAGAGCAATTGAGCATTAAATGATTTTGTACTTAGGGTTGTCATACTAAACAAATCGGCCTATAGAAGTAATCCTAAAGAAACAAATGATCTTCAAAGGCAAGTGGATGATTTCATGGTAAAAGGGTATATTAAAGAGAGCTTAACTCCATGTGCGGTGCGTGTGATTTTGGTTCCAAAAAACATGGCACGTGGAGGATGTGTGTGGACTGTCGTGCAATTAATAAGATACAGTAAAGTATCGTTATTCTATCCCTAGGTGAAATGATATGCTTGATGAATTTCATGGTGCATGTGTTTTAACTAAAATTAATTTACGATCTGGTTAGTATCAAATTCCTATGAAAAATGGGAATTAGCGAAAAACTACCTTTAAAACCAAATATGGGCTATATGAGTGGCTAGTTATGCCATTTGGTATTACCAATGCACCTAGTACATTCATGAGATTGATGAACCATGTCAAACCCCGCCTTACTTACCACGAGATTGACAGTTATATAAAATAGGCAAAAGGTACAAAAAACCCTTGTAGTTTTCAATAAAGTACAAATCAGCCCTTTTACTTTTTTTTGGGTATAATTAAGCCTCTTTGTTTTCAAATAGAACAAATAAACCTTTTCATCCAACATAATTAGAAACACTGACATGTTTCTCATAATCATATAGGAAAAAAGTTCAAAAACAATTTTAATATTTAAAATATTTACCAAAAATTTGAGGGGGTAAGTATCCATAAAGTAAAATAAAAGGGTTTATTTGTTCGATTTTAAAATAATAATGGTTTAATTGTTCAATTTTAAAAACACGGGACTTAATTGTGCCCAGATAAAGTAAAAGGGCTGATATGTACTTTTGAGAAAAACTCGAGGACTTTTTTGTACCTTTAGCCTTTAAAATATCATTATCTCCAAATCACAATTGTAAAAAGTGTTCTATAATTAATTAAGCACAAATATATGAAAAACCTTTATACAACATTATATATATATATATATATATATATATATATGGCCTAATTACTTAAAATAACCCCATCTTGTAATATTTTTTCATTTATACCCTCACGTAAAAAAAAGTTCATTTGTACCCTTTTTTTGATTTTTTTGTTTTCATCTCTACCCTAAAATTTAAATTTTTGACAATTAAATTAATTAAAGGATGAAAACATTATAAAAGATTAATAATATTAATGTTTAATTAGAATATAAGCTAAATATAAAGGATCATTTTGAATATTTTTCTGAATGAAAAGAGGTCGTATTAACTTTTTAGGGTAGAGACGAAAATGAAAAATCAAAAAAGGGTACAAATAAACTTTTTCCTAGGTCAGGGTATAAACGAATAAATGTTTTTATATATATATATACTAGCGTCTCGCCACGTGCTACGCACGTGAGCGACATTTATATGACCCGTTATATGTATAAAATATTAATTTTATTAAATAAAATATCTTAATTTTTATTAACTATTATTAATTATTTTTTATTTATATTAAATCTACATCATATATTGATATTACTATATATAACAAATTATTATATATAGTACTTTCAATTGGTAATAAGTTATTATAATCAAATTCTTATATAAATTAAATTCTTAAAAAAATATTAAATAGGCAAAGTTTATAGCACATAAATAATATTTATATGGCCCGTCATGTACATTAAATTATTAAATATAATATTTTTATTATTTAAAAGAAATTAAAATAGCCACATATGACGCATGTAAATGATATTTAAGTAATTAGTTATATATTAAATTTTAATTAAATATAATATTTTAATTGTCGATAAACAATTTTAATATCCAATAATTCAACTTAAGGAAGAACAATTCCTACGTCTATTAGATAACTTACAAAATGAGTTTGTTTGTTAATGCTTAACACATATCATTGAAACCAAATTAATTCATTGTTTGGGTTCGCATCTAACGTAGGGCGGGAAAGCCATGTTGTTTTCCACGGATCATGTAAATATTAATAGAGTTTTAAGTTTACTTAAACACTATTCTTTCCTTTGCATTATCTTAATTAAATTAAATTTCTATTAAAATTATATATTTTTAATGTAAATTATACCCTTAATGAAACCTATTACCGTAATTTTGCCTGTCCCCCCCCCCCCTTCCCACATATTATATATAAGCACGGATAGAGGGGGACAGGCAAATTTCCTGAATAATCCTTTTCAGTTTATTACTAAATAAAGGTTTTATAGTCATTAACTAATTAGTTATTTAATTAATCATTATTGATGGATAACGAATCCTACACTAATTACAACGGAGCTGAGTCACATGAGATCCACTCTCAGGTGATACCGGACTCCTAATGAAAGACCTGAATATATGAAGAAGACGGCCGAATCCATAGGATCCGCCGATGCATCATTCAATAAGACGAAGACCGAATCCTTTAGGATCCGCCCAAAGCGCGTTAATCCAGGATTCGGGCAGATCGCCAAATCTACTATGATGTCTCGAAGTATCTTCCCATTTGGACACAATCTCCAACTTGAAAAGATAAGCTCTATCTTAGGAAGACGAGACTATTTAGGAAGACGTTCCTAAATAGGACTCATGTCTGAATAAGATAGATCACGCCAAATCAGGGTGAATCCCTACAAAGTAGGCTCAATCCCTACAAAGTAGGATTCACTTACCTACTATAACTCTACAAGGTATGTATTCATCTACTATAAAAGGAGCATGAGGTATGCCTAGAAACACAATTACATTCATATACTCAAAACGCTGCTCAAAGCTCTAAACTAACCTTAGCATCGGAGAGTTAATCAGATAACCACCGTCCGGTTAGCTTCTACCCTATTTTGCAGGTCTCATTCACCAGTTCAGAAGGCAGACTCCATCAATTGGCGCCGTCTGTGGGAAAATATTAACTCAACTTCAAATTCGAAGGAGCTTTTCTGAACTCAAAATAAATTTCATTGAAGAAGATGACTTCTGAAGGAATGAACCTAAAAGACAAACAACCAATGGATCCAAAAAGCACGCCGGAAATAATCAACGTCACTGAAGATGGGCTCCACAACTCTGGAGGAAGAAGTGATACCGGAGGTCCCTCTTTTTCGACACCCCAGTACCAAACCAACCTGATGAGAGGAAGCAACCTAATTGCTTTCAACCTAAGCACTGATGAACAACCAACGCCACGCATGGCAGCACAAGATTTGTACAACGAGATGTTGAAAAAAGTACTAGAATCTGTCCAGGCAAACCTGGATAAATTGTCTAATGAAGCAAAAAGAACAAACGACAAGCATGAAGAAACGATGAAAATCCTGAGGGATAATTTCAGTCCAACAGCAACGAGAAGAAGAGGAAGAACCAAAAACGCAAATCCATGCCGACAAGAGCCAACCAGAGGAGGAAACGACAGAAGAAGGGAACACAGAAACGGAGGAAACGAAGAAAGAAACGAGGGATGGAACGACGGAAACCGACGAGAAAATGAAAACAAGAGTGACGAAGAATGCCCAGAAAATTAAGAGAATGAAAAAGGAAAATCCGACGAACAAACCCCCTGAAACACCCAGAAATGAGCAGAATCAGGATGCGCCCGAAACGGGCTAAACTCGAAAAGAGAAGAGCGAACGGAGAAAGAAAAAGAAGATGCCCCACCTAGGAGTAAACGACAGGACAAAGACGCAGGGAAAGAACAGCCGAAGAAAAAACACCAAGAAGGGGAAGGCGAGTCCTCAGAATCGCCCCAAAAGAGCAAAGCCACATACGTAGTGGAAGAAGATTTGGAAGAAAAGATAGCCAAGGCACTCAAGAAATTGAAGTCGGAAGAGCTGGATATAAATGATCTCAGGCTGAAGGGATCACCCCTTTCGCCCGAAATCATGGAGGAAACAATTCCATATAACATGAAGCTACCAGTCTTGCCAACATTTAACAAAGAAGGAGATCCGCGGGATCATACTTCCAGATTCACAGCTACCATGAGGCTACTCAGCGTATCAGACACAATTCTATGCAGGGTATTCCCAACCACACTCACGGTTACCGCCCAAAGATGGTACAACAAGCTGAAACCAGGATCTATCAAAAGCTTCGCCTCATTGTCGACAGAGTTTCTCAACAGATATCTCACGAATATACCAGCAAAAACAACCACAAGCATCCTAAGGTCATGCATTCAGGAAGAAGGAGAAACGCTAAGAAGCTATATCGAACGATTCAACCAACAACCTATGAAGATCGATAACCTGAACGTCGACATGGCAACCGAAGCATTGCGAGAAGGAACGCGATTCGGCAAACTAGTAGACAAGCTGTTGGTCAATAAACCCATGACTTTCTCGAATTTGATGGGCATAGCCAAAAAAAACTTCGAGCTAGACGAGGGCCGGAGGGCGATTTGTGGGAAAGAAGCAAAGGAAAAGAGTCGAAAGAAAAATCCAAAGAGAAACCGAAGTCGAATCCGAATATAGTAGAGGAAGGCCAGAAGAAAGCAGGCGATTCGCCCCCCCCCCCCAAACAAGATACGAACCTAGGTACGACCCCTGAGATGATGAAAGCAACTTCACACCATTGAATACCAGCCGAACTAACGTCCTTATGTGGATCAAAGAAAACGTCAAAAACGTAGTATGGCCGCCGAAGATGAAAGCCGAAATAAGAGACACAACAAAATACTGCAAATTCCACGAAGACTACGGACATGAAACAGACAGCTGTATAGATTTGAAAATTCGAAATCGAGAGAATG
Source organism: Mercurialis annua (assembly GCF_937616625.2). Lineage (NCBI taxonomy): Eukaryota > Viridiplantae > Streptophyta > Magnoliopsida > Malpighiales > Euphorbiaceae > Mercurialis > Mercurialis annua. Next base: position 44,870,785 of record NC_065570.1, on the reverse strand, counting down.
ATAGATACAGGAGAACTGAGGAAATTCGTGGCCCACAAAACGAAAAACAACGACAAAGGAGAAAAAAGAAGTAGAGATGACAAAGGAAAAGAGAAAGAAGACGAACGCCCATCCAAAATATTGGGAACCATACACATTATCAATGGAGGAGGACATAGAAGCTCAACAATTAAAAGAAAGCAAAAGAAAGAGGTGATGAACATCAGAGAAACCCACATGCCACCCATAATCTTCGATGTTGAAGACTACGAGCACGTGAAAGCACCCCATAATGATGCCTTGGTGGTGACTACTATCATTGAGAATTGGAATATGGAGCTAACATACAATGCATCCTTAGAAGACCTTTCCTTCATGATTCAGCTGCAGTGACTAGCATAAGAGCATTGGCAATGAAAATATCGACCGAAAAGGGAGTAGTGACGGTGAGAGGAGATCAGAATATAGCTAAGAAATGCTACGACGAGTCCGTGGTGGAACTCCAAGAAAACAAGACCGAGAAGAAGAAAGAATAGGAAGGAAAAACGACCCATCGTTAGTAAAGATTCTACATCTTACCCGATGTCGTCACAGCTATCTTTAATGTTTTGTATGCAGTCTTTTTATCAATAAAAGTTCAATTTTCCTACTATATGATTGGCCGGATGAATCACAAAAGAAACGAAAATCAAGATTTATCATGAATGATTAAACCAAAGATGAAAAATAATAAAAATTGAGTTTAGATTAACTCAAAAAAGGCGAACCGCCACAAGAGAGTTTAGATTAACTCGAAAAAGGCAAACCACCACAAAAGAGTTTAGATTAACTCGAACAAAAGAGTTTAGATCAACTCGGCCAAAACAAAATCACCAAAACAAAGAGTTTAGATTAACTCTCGAGGCAAAAAGACTAAACTAATTCTAAATCAAGCATCGACTCGAAAAATATTAAATACCCCAAGTAACGTAATGAAATAAAAACAAAAGCAAACATTCGATCCAATATTGAAGAAAAGGAGATGTATTCATAAATCAATATTACAAATAATATTACAAAACAAGACTGTCTCATACAAAAAAGCAAAAACAAAAATCTATTTGGCGCGATCCTTCGACATTTTCTCAAGAAGATCATGAGCAATGGCTTGAGGATCCAACCCGTTGACTCCAGACAGATCAATGTTTGGGTTCTGCTTCAAAAGCTTTCTCCCGATAGCGGGACGATACTCACTGATCAAAGCAGAATAAAAGGCCTTCTTATCAAGAAGACGAATATGAAAGCCCTCTACCTCAGATCTCAGTTTATCTCGCTCTTCGCCAACGAGAGTATTGATCCGGATAAGCTCTTCAATCTCCTGGGTCAGGTCATTGGTTTTCTTCTCAATCACTTTGACCTAGCGATCATTAATCGCATCCTGCGCCTTAAGCTGTGACAGGAGCGAATCGTGCTCTTCTAAGGAAGCTTTCAGCTCCGCCCTCTCAGACTCAGAAGTCGCCAGGAGAGAAGAAAGACACTCGACTTCCTCCTCGGCACATTGACGACGATTGTTCAGCACCAAAACGGACTGAAGGGCCTGCCATCCAACACAGAAAAACAAATCATAAAAAAATATAATGGAACGGCGAATCTAAAAAGCAATTTACTTAGATAACAATCAACTTACAGAGAAGCCGTGAAAACAAGCAATGTCCGAAAGCTCCTGCCTGGGCTTGGAGGCAAACCAAGTAATGTCTTCAGGAATCGCGAAAGTCCTGATGTATTCCGCCAGAACTCGAGGATTCAGCAAGCTTGCTGGATCATGACCTTCAATCCACTGCACCAAACTGGGAGCAAAAGAAGAACCTCCTGGAAGACTCTCCCTTGAAGGAGATTCGTTGCCAACTCGACGCCGCTTCCTGGACGGCGAATCCACGATATCTTGACTCGGTGAAATCTCCTCCGAATCGATAACAATCAACTCGCCCGAATTCACTTCCCCAACTTCTTCCGCAATATTCACTGGAGCTAGAGGGGGAAGCGGAGCTACAACAGCCTCATCACCTAATGGTTCTTCGACCGCATCGTCATCGGCTATGACGATTACTCCGTCACCAGCAAGCAACACTGCACTGTCAGGAACTACAGCAACTTCAGCCTCATTTCCTGGAATAGGCTCAGCGATGTGGACTTCAGGACCGCTCATTGGAATATCCAAATCTACTTTAAACCCGGAAAGCAAATCGTCAGAAGAAGAAGACATCCTACAAAAGGAAATGAAACACTAATAAACTTAAAATAATAAATATACCTTGAAGAAAGGAATAATGAAGATCCGCCAGGCCTCGAGAAGGATCCTCCAAAGGAAACCATCGATATCAAAGATGACTACTAATCAAAACGTCTAAAATAGGACATTGAAAGACACTATGGAATGATAAGTCAAAAGCAAGGATTGACTCGGATAAACTTAAAGGAGACGGATAGTTTTGAACTTGATGAGTAGAAAAACCATCCGGAAAATGAAGAAAAGCAAAGTTATGATACACTATAAAGAAACGCCTCTGTCAGCGATTATTTAAACAAGGAAGATAAATACGGGATCGACCTCGCCTACCTAGTGCAAACACGAAACAACAGTCACACTTTCTAAAATCTACGAAGTAATAAAGGACATTAAGAGAAGGGGTATGACTCCGAAGCCTACACGCTTCCACAAAGGCGAGTACTACCTTAATCGTACCAGGATAGAGCTGCCCTAAGACAACTCCTAAATCCCTCCACACTTCTACTAAAAAAGGATCTAAAGGGAACCTAAGACCAGCAGCGAACTGCTCTTCAAAGACAATCGCCCTACAAGATGAACCAGGAGACTCGGAAGCAGCCATATTGGCATTGGGTAATATTACTCTATAATCGAAAGGAAAATTGTACTTAAAATAAATATATAAGACTTCGCTCCTACGAAGCCCAGATCTGGTGATGGCCATGGTGGTGCATGCATTTTCAGCTCGACTAAGAGGCATCCTAGAACAGGAAATCACAATAACAAATAAAAACTAAAGATTAAACAAGGAAAATATCGAAGAACACCAAGAACAACAAAACAATTCCCAGAATGTCAATTGCAGAAATCAAAGAAAACAGAGAAATAGCTTCAAATCTTCAAAACAAACAAACATACCTTAAATCTGGAAAAGCAAATGATGGAAAGCAATGAGCAAACGAAGAACATAATAATCCTAAAAGGCCAGGAGAAGATAATCAAAGAATGAGAGTACTTTCGAAGATAAGTGGAAATGAAAAGAGAAAAGAGAATCACGAAGAGTTTAAATACGGGGAACGTTTATGTCAAATCATTAAATAGTGACACGTGGCAAGAAAAAGAATCTTACTTGAGAAGAAAAAGCGACTCGCCAACATATGAAGCGACTCGCCCAGAATATGAAAAGACCCAGCTCCAAAAGAGTCAAAATTTACTAAGCTATGAATACTATTACTTCAGCTCACTTGCGGGGGGGCTAATGATGGATACCAAATCCTACACTAATTACAATGGAGCTGAGTCACATGAGATCCACTCTCAGGTGATACCGGACTCCTAATGAAAGACCTGAATATATGAGGAAGACGGCCGAATCCATAGGATCCGCCGATGTATCATTCAATAAGACGAAGACCGGATCCTTTCGGATCCGTCCAAAGCGCGTTAATCCAGGATTCAGAAAGATCGCTAAATCTACTATGATGTCTCGAAGTATCTTCCCATTTGGACACAATCTCCAACTTGGAAAGATAAGCTCTATCTTAGGAAGACGAGACTATTTAGGAAGACGTTCCTAAATAGGACTCATGTCTGAATAAGGTAGATAACGCCAAATCAGGGTGAATTCCTACAAAGTAGGATTCACTTACCTACTATAATTCTACAAGGTATGCATTCATCTACTATAAAAGGAGCATGAGGTATGCCTAGAAATACAATTACATTCATAAACTCAAAACGCTGCTCAAAGCTCTAAACTGACTTTAGCATCAGAGATTTAATCGGACAACCACCGTCCGGTTAGCTTCTACCCTGTTTTGCAGGTCTCATTCACCAGTTCAGAAGGCAGACTCCATCAATTATTCTAATTAAAGTCCTAATTATAATAGGTAGCTAAATTATCTCAAATTTAGTTTTTAGTATGTAAAAAATAACTAAATTGTCTCCAAATTAGTAGAAATACCTATCTTTTAGTTTGATTTAACTACAAAATTAAAATAAAGAAATTTTGAACATATTAAAATAAACCGTAATCAGTTAAGGTTATTGATTTCGGATGAAGAAATTTTAATTCTGTTAAGAGTAACATGTGAGAAAAATTTCTGGTGGGGCTCTGCCCCCGAGCCCCGCCAGGGGCGCTGCCCCTTGGACCCCGCTGATACACCCCATTAAGGACTGTTATCCTTTTAAGCCGGCGTGTTTTTATCATGTATTTTATTTTAATACTTTAATGATAAATTTTAAATATGATTTAAATTATCTTGAATAACATATTTATGTGATTGTTGTTAAATATGATTTAAAATAGTGAAATAATATGTTTTCAAGTTTATCTTATTGGTTATATGCTCTGCATGATTATTTTATATGTGATAAGATAGGATATATATTAAATCATGGTAATCATCCATATATATTAATTACTATATTTATTATCTTCCAAAAAATAATAAATTAAGGAAAACACTTATCCTTAAATTCCGAATTAATATATATATATATATATATATATATATATATATATATATATATATAATTAATCACTTAATTACATTGGGCTTGTACAACCCATAATTGTTTTGGGCATGTTCTTAGTGTGCGACCCTGTAGGTTCATATAACGTTGGCAGTAGGCTCGAAATCCCTATTTCAGCCCACAAGTCATAAGTGGCCTCTAGCAAGACATTATGACTACCCAAGTTATACGAATATCGATAATCCAATTTAACCATTTACAATAATATTTTAATCCCTTTGTCACTCGATATCCTGATTGAATATAAGGCATAGTCCTGTTATCCTTATAATATTCAATCATTAGTTTCTTGACTCTAAGTAGACTGAAAATGATAACTCCTTACCAATTAGCATGGATATGCATTTCCTTCAGTCTATCTTTTTCAAGGGGCCCATAGATATCTTACTCAAATAAATGAGGGACAAATTCCTTCTCAGTCACTCACATTTCTCACATAGTTACTTTTATATCCAATGACAATCTATTCCATTATCTTGTTAAAGATAATGTAAGACTGTATCAAAACATGAAATAGCTATGTAGAAATCCATGATGATTTCAAGGTCAAAGGATTATATTAATAGAACTGTAAAGTGTAATAGTAATAATTTGTTGTTTTTATTTTAAATAATAATTAAAAAAATAATTTATTTTTATTTAAAAATAATTAGTATGAAAAAATAATTTTTTTATATAATGCGGGAGTAAATTGCGGGAGTACCTTTTTATTACTTTTTGTTATATTTAAATATAATATACATAGATATGAAATAAGAATTTGAGCTGGATAAGATGGAGTCACGCGCGGGGGAACTGCAAAGTTAAAGAGGAGTGGATGAGAGTAATATGAAGGATGGGTGACCTGCTGGGAAGTTGGAAAATTTACGATATTTGTGGGTCAGTGCGGGTGGGTGTGTGACGGTGGTTGACCGTTTAAATAATATTTCATTTTATGATTTTAATTAAAAAATATATTTTCTTTATTTTTAAAAATCAGAGATGGATTTAAATCCGTCGCAAAAAAATTTTATTCCGTCGCTGCAAAATTGGCGACCAGAAATTTAGCGACGGACGTTGTCCGTCGCTAATCCGTCGCTAAACTCGTTTAGCGACGGAATTTAGCCATTTTTCCGTCGCTAAATGGCTGTTTTTTAGTAGTGGGAACACAACACTGATCTACAGCCTAGCTAGCATATCTAGGCACACTTGACGACTAACCCTTCTCCGTCATTAACACGGCACAACCCATCTCCCTTCTGTCACGATCCAAATTATTGAGTCGAGACTGGCGCTAGGAAACGGGAGTGGTAGCTCCGGAACCCGTAGCAAGCCTAAAACCACTATGAATTTTTTGCGAATAACAAAAACATATTATTATATATAAAACATTTCCAAAAAGCTTTAATTACAAATATCAAAATCTCGTATTCATTTTCTGAAAACAGATCCGAAACAATTCTTAAAAACCAGGGTCTTACCGAGCGATATCTCATATCCAGCACCGCCGTGTTTTTAGTCACAATCATAACCAATTCCACTCGTGGCCATTGGTACCAAATTCAAACGGATATAACACCTTTTCATAAAAATCCCATTTATAAATCATATCAGAGTTCACTATATAAAATACCGTTTGAAATTAAATCATAAACCTTATACTGACACCTACTGACTACTGCAGCTCTGTAAAGACTCGTACTTTGTGTAAGCCCAAAGGCTGCCGACACAAAGGAGATGGTATGTCTGATCCGACTCCGATCACCTGAAAGAAAATACTGTGAGGGAGTCGGTATTTTGGGAAATACTGAGTGAGCTTGCAAGTTACTAACGGTATTGTAAAAACATAACATCGCATTACAAATCAGGTAATAATATGAAAATATCTATAAGCAAGTACTTAATCCGTTTGAAACTAATATCCTAAAATGTGACACGACTTACGAATATTCAAATCATACTAATCCAGATAGTCCGACCCGGGAATGTTCACATTTTACCACGTCGATCGCGACCAATCGCTTAATCCCAAAGCGTGAGTCCGACTCACTAGATACGGTAACTCCAGGTTACACCGTAACCGAGTGCTCACTCGTATCGAATTCATTGTCCAACTTCGAAATTCATATTCATAATCATATCATTCATATATATATATATATATATATATATATATATCAATTCATTTCTCATATGCAAACACACTAGACTGACTTGATACTGGTGATCACACAGCCTATTGACACCCAATAGGTAGCTAGTTTCTTCGGATCGCATACTAGAGTTTCAGCTCAAAAAAATCATTTCAGTAATCAAATCATATAAATGCGATGAATAAAATTATAATATATGAAAATAACTTTTATAAACAATACGCGAAAGTAAAATGTAACTCACAGAACTCGTTATTCCAAAATTGCATTATCGTCAATTCATCATATAGGTTCCGTGCGTCATATGATCTCGTAGCTATTCCAGCTCGTCGGCTTGGTAGCTCGTCGATATCCGTTTCCTATTCAAATTACTCGTACGTTTAATTCATAAACGTAAACTTAATACTAAAACCCTAAGTTATAAACTTCGGTTAGCACGATCGTATCCCAAATACGACTCTTAACTTTGATAATCTCTTAATCACATTTCATTATTAAACGTCCTAGTTTACATTTTGAAATTCAATCGAATCATGATTGATTACGTGACTTGAAATTGTCTGAAATCAAGTTTCCACGTCGCGCCAGGGCCCTGAAAGCCCAAATCGAAAATCCCCCCTTGGCGAAGGACTACACGTTCGTGCAGCAGGGTACTGCACGATCGTGCAGCACTTGCTGCACGTTAGTGCAGCAGTCTGCACGATGTGCAACCACGGGGTCCTCTCCCCGGGCCATTTCCGACGTGCTAATCACTCCAAATCGATTCCGCAATGCTTAATAACTTCAAAGATACAATATTCAAGCTTAAAACATCGAATTCGAATCCAAAATCGTTAAAACGATATAACCACTTAAAATCCTAATTTCAAATAGATAATCCATCAACTTACCTTGATTTGATGCTCGTAGTAGATAGAGAATAGAATTCTGAACAAATCGACGTACGTGCGATTTAGACGAGAAACGGCGAAACGGCGGCGGATCGACGATGATCGTCATTTTCTTTCTTCGTCTCTCTGTTGCCTTCTCTGGATCATTCCATATGATTCATTTGGCTATATATATAATTGAACAAAGGATCACTTTACCCCCTGAACTTGGCGCAAAGTATCAAAAACGTCCAAATTAGCGAAACCGGATCATTTTTACCCTGAACTTGGCCAAACCGTTTCAAAAACACCCCTATGCTGATGTGGCGCCCTAATTGGAGAGTGAGATTCTAAATTTCAAATAATTAACTCTAATTAACCCTAATTAACTGAATTTTAATTAAATATTTTAATCCTAATTAATCTAAACCCCATCTTCTTCTACCTCCATCACCATTATCCCACCTCCATTAACCACCACTAAAAACTCATCAACCACCGCCAGAACCTATCAACCACTGCCGGAATCCATCAATAACCGCTCAAAACACCACCGCCCGAACCCATTGTAGCGACCTATCAACCACCGCCGAGATCTGAGCCGTCTCTCATCTGAGAGACGAACAGATCTCGTCTCTCATCTGAGAGACGAACAGATCTGTTCGTCTCTCATCTGAGAGACGAAATCCGCGTCTCTCAGATGAGAGACGAAACTTCGTCTCTCAGGACGAACCCAGAACTGGGTTCGTCTTGAGAGACGAACCCAGCTGATGAGCAGCTGCCGGAAAATCTTTTCCGGCAGCTGCTCATCTGAATTTTAAAAAAAATTGACTTTTTTTGTAAAAAGTACAAAAAGGTCCTTTATGTTTTTAGTTAATATAATTTTGATATATGAGGTTTTAAAAATAAATTGCTTTTTTTAATTATTATGGACTAATTTATAAAATGTTAAAAGAATTAGGATTATTTTAAACCTTTTACCATTAAAAACCACCTAGGAAAAAAAACCACCATTTAAATCAGAGAGTGTGTCTCACTCTCCTAGGTGAGAGTGGGGAGGGGGGCTTTTGTACCAAATTTGACAAGTTCAGGGTAAAAGTGATACTGTTTTGCTAATTTGGACGTTTTTGATACTTTGTGCCAAGTTCAGGGGGTAAAGTGATCCTTTGTTCATATATAATTGGTCAATGTGCCATTTCAATCTTTCATTTCTTTAACTTAAACCAATTCTCTTTTAAACTTTCTATCTTAACTAAATGGTTAATTATTCATTTTAACTCAATTACTTTCGTATTATTTATATCCAAATAAATACTACTAACCCAAAATTACTAGTTTCCATCAATAATCCTTTAGTTGCAATTTTCGAGGCTTAATTGGCCAATCTACACTTTAGTCCTTGAACTTTTCTTAAATTGCAATTTAACCTAAAACGCATCCGCGTCCAAATTTTAAAAGGTCTCTGATTGACCTGAAACTTTTACCACAGATACTATAAAACACTTCGCGGACCTTGGCGAAATAATTTCTTTTACGGGATTTATATTTTATTTTATTTTAATTTTCTAATTTTTTCCTCAAATCCCGCTAATACGCTTAATGAAAATTAATGTAAATTCCCAATAATATTAAATTAAACCCATATTAATTTAATTTATTGGAATTTATGACACGTGGCACAGTTTAAATATTTGGGGTATTACACCTTCACTGCCAATTAATCAAGTGCCCTATGTCAAATGCGCATAGACACTCACAATATCTCACATGTGCATATAACTAACTCGGCACAAAACCAGGTGCATATCACAACTCAACACCTCCCAAATATACCATTACAGAGTAGACATATCACATTAAAGAAATCTCAAATCATTTCATCAAAACTCAATACAATTCAATAATAAAATTATTTCAAATTCTCATTCAAAACTTAACCAAATCAAACCACTGTCGAATTGCCAGAAGGCCTTACACATTCATAAATAAATAATCATTATATCAAGAACATCAAAGCTTTACCAAAATAAAATAAAATATATAGATTTAAACCAATACTTCTTTCATTATAAACAACATTTGCAAAAGGTAGTATTTGAAACGTTTAAAGAAGATATTTCATCGAACACCTTTCGTGCATTCCGAAACAACAATATATAACCATTTAAAACACAATAAATCTTGACATTTTGAATATCAAAATATCATATTGATTTAAGTAGCAAGGGCTAGTATATCTACTCACCACACAACAACCAAAACTAATCTAAAATTACGTCGCAAGCAGCCTTACTTCCTATTTGCACCGTCGTTGCCAAAACGAGTACCTAAATCAGAAATGTAAATTCTAAAATACCATCACAATCACATCCACATACTAATATATATATCAAATACTGAATTGACCTAAATTCATCTTCTAAAAATGGATTCCTATATGATTTATGCATGACTATAAACTTGACAACAAATCTGCCTAAGCAGGCAAAACATTAGGCCTCTAATCAAACATGTCCTGGAAACAATATAAAAATAATTTTAAACATCTTAGCAATGAGTTATGCAAGTTTTAGTGACGTAGGTCAAATTGCCTTCACAGTTTAAGAAATAACATGTTGGGGTTATTTTAGGTATCACAACGATCGAACCAATTTAAACTCAAAGAACAAAAGTTGTAGGAGACACTCTAAAGTTTCTCTAGAATCAAGAGTTGCTTGATTTGAAGCTATATAACTCGACTTGTGTGCAAAATACAAAAGCTATAATTTCTGTCACAAAACATAACAAAGCAACAAAGAGGTAAACTATAACTCAAAGCACAAATTGATACAAGAACTTACCAAGTAGGTACTCCCACACCTTCTAATGCCATAGAACTTGAAGAATCGAGGTTTAGATTGCTGGAATGGAGTTAGGGATTGTGGATTTCGAATTTCTCTCTTAGGTTATTAGGTTTTGTTGAATGAAAATGTCAAAGAGGCAACTTTTAGCTTATACTAAGGAAATTTTGTAATGTAAAACAAAATATTTGATTTGCATATAAGTAATAAAAACATTAATAAGGGTTCATTTAGTCCTTAAATAATTTCACAAATTCCATTTAGACCTCAACATTCCAATTCATTTCAACTAACGAAATCAACTTAGTTTACCGACGAGCTTTCATTTCAATTAAGTCCTATCAATTCTCAAACCAATGAATTGACATTCTATATGGATTCTACCATTTTAATGCATGATAATGAATATTTAATGAATGCATAATCTAACATTAGAGTACGGGTGTGACAAACCATGTCTTGCATGAATTCCTCGGTAAGTTTATGGTTGTATATTTTAATGATATTTTAGTTTATTCTAGTCTAATTATGATCATATAATCCATGTTAGGGCTGATTTAGAAATTTTTTGAAAAGAAAAGTTGTTTTTAATCTTTAAGAAGTGTAGTTTTTATTAGATCATGTCAATTTTTTTTAGATTTATTGTTAATTCTAATGGTTTAGAATTTGACAGTGCAAATGTGAAAGCTTTTCATGAATGACCAAAACCAACTAATGAAAGTCAATTATGGATTGGCTAGCTTTTATAGGCATTTCATTAAAGATTTTAGTACTTTTGCTGCACCTTTGAATGAATTAGTCAAGAAATATGTTGCATTTAATTGGGGTAATGCACAAGGAAATGCTTTTAATTTACTTGAAAACAATTGTGAAGTGCACCTTGCTAGTGCCTAATTTTGATAAAATCTTTTAGATTAAATATGATGAAATGATGTTGAAATTGGGGTTGTATTGATGCAAGAGGGGCGTCCAATTGGCTTTTTTTTTTAGTGAGAAACTGAATGGGAGAGCCTTGAATTACCCAACATATGACAATGAGTTGTTTGCCTTGTACGAGCACTTCAAACATGGAATAACTGCTTGTGGCCAAAAGAGTTCGTGATTCACACATATCATGAATCCATGAAGAATCTGAAAAGGAAAAATAAGTTGAATCAAAGACATACTAAATGGGTGGAGTTTGTCAATATCTTTTCCTATATGATAAAGTACAAGAAAGATAAAGAAAATATGGTTTATGATGCACATGCAATAAGTTGAGACCTGATCTTGTTCTCGCCGATAAGCTGAGTTCGGTACTCAGGTGTTGAATTCACAAGGTTTAGACCTGAGCTTGTTCCAGCCAATTTCAGCCTTGTGGCTATTGATGTTTTTTCTCCGGTAACTGGTGCTGGAGGTGGAGTGATTTCAAGATCTTTTGGATCTATAGGTTGCTGGTTTTTAGGGTCATCATTCCCATTGGAGTTCATCCTTCAATAGTATTTGTTTGGTTCAAAAAATCTCCTTCGAATTGAAATTTTATTTGAGCTTTTCCCACAGACGGCGCCAATTGATGGAGTCTGTTGTCTTCAATGGGCGTTAACCTGCAAAATAGGATAAATAGCTGATCAGACGGTGGTTTTCCGATTAGCTCTCCGATGTTTAAGTTAGTAATGAGTTTAAGGGAGTATTAATTGTAAATCTAGTCTGTGTGTAGGCATACCTCAAGTCCTCTATAGTAAGTATGGTGGAATACCTTGTTAAGTTTTAATAGGAAAGAGATTCCTACTTAGCATATGAATCCCAATTGGAAAAGGAGCCTTATTTTGGCTTATGGGCTTATTTAGGAATGAATCTCCTCAATAAGATTGTCCTTCTTGTTAATGAATATGATTCTGAATAGGAATATATTTCTTGTTCTTTTACAAGATTTAAAATCTCCTTTATCATCAATATTGTAGTTTAGTTGTATTCAGACTCTATCTTTGAATATTTGTATTCGGATATGATTGTCGAATCTTATAGGATTCGGTTTTTCCACTTGTTTGGACGAATTCTAACAAATACTTATTTATGTGGTCGAGTCTCGAAGGACCCGGTCTTGTTTATCTTTAGACGCTTGTTATTCGCCGAGTCTTGAGGTCTGTCTTGGCGGCGAATCCTCACTAGACGCGGATTATAGCATTTATGTGAAATTGAGTTTCCATCAAGTCTAATACCTATGTAAAATTTAAACTAGTAAATATATTAAAAAATTAATAAATAAGATCATAAATAACTAGAAGGTTATTATAATTCAAGAAGTATATTAAAAAATTAATAAATAAGATCATAAATAACTAGAAGGTTATTACAATTCAAGAAGTATATTAAAAAATTAATAAATAAGATCATAAATAACTAAAAGGTTATTACAATTTAAGAAGTTCCACTTTTATAATCTTTTACTTGTTGAACTAAAAATTAAAGTTAAGAGAAATCAAACCAAACAGATTAAAAGTAATTTTGAAAATGGTTTCAAATGGTTTTTACATTCTCATTTAAATTGGTCACATGCATTGTCTTCGGAAATATAATTTGTGGTTGAACCATTATGATTATAAATTTACAATTAAAAACTACATATTCTATGTATATATTTTTTCAAAATAAAAGTATATGTTTATATTTATATAGAATTATTTATAAAATACTCTACTTTTTAAACTTAATTTCACCGGTACCCGATTTTTTGACCCCTATTACATTTCATATTATTTTAAATCTTCAAAATATATTTTTACTTTTTCGATCGAGAAGAAGCATATCTCGATCGAGACATACGTTAAAAAATAAAGATAAGGCATGTCTTGATCGAATGATGTTTTTATAGTGTATTTATGATGTATTTATGGTTTTTTTTTTGAAAATATGACATGTCGCGATGGAGACATGCATGTTCTCAATCGAGACATGAGTTAAAAAGGGTTATTTTTGAAATTATTTTAAAAGTGGGTATCTAGTGAAATTAGCATAATATTATAATTACTTTGCAAAAGTAATTTTGGAAATTATACCAATTTAAATACATTTACAGATTTTAGCCAATAAATATTTTAAAAATTAATAAATGAAACATAGATAATCAAAAGGTTTTACAGTACATTGATTCAATAATTTTTATTTGGCCTAATGCCTTAAAAAACCCGACCTTTTAACCCTTTTTCAATCCCATCATGACATTGAAAACTGGTTAATTGTACCCCAATTTGTTAATTTTTGACAATTGTTTTATTTAAAAGATGAAATCATTCAATTAACTAAGTTTAAGGATAAAATTAGATTCATTTTCATTCAAAAAATTACAAATAAGTTCTTTATTTTTTAAAAACTAACTAAAAACCATATTCATAATAAAAGTAATTTAAATTCTTAATTAATTTAACTAAATTTCAATAAATTTAAACATATACAATTAATATATGCTAAACATGGAGAACGTTTTTGAGTTTTTTTTCCAAATGAAAAAGACGTCAATTTAATATTTCATGATACAATTGAAACACAAAAATGCAAAATAGGGTAAAATTGGTGATTTTAAAACGTCTGGATAGGATTGAAAAGAGGCTAAAAGGTTGCGATTTTTTAAAATGCCTTTTTATTTTTATAATTGTTTTTTGATTTATTAACCAAAAATTAAATTTTTAAGAAAAAACAAATTAAATATATCTTCAATATATGGTTAAACCAGTGGTTAGACAATTGGATTAAATTGGCCGACTAAATCGGTTTAACTGGAAACCGACAGGTGTTAGGTTTGATTTATCCCAAAAATTAGAAATCTAGTGACTGGGCACCGGTTGATTCAGATTGAACTCCCGATTATCGGTTACACCCTAATTTTTGTCCAAAATTACTTTGTATATGTACTTTACTCGATCAGTTGAATTAGAGATTGAATCGGAAACCGCCAGCCTCACTAATTCAGCTTCCGATTTGGTTTTTAAAACACCAAATTGAACTTATCGGTCCGGTCCGATTCTCACAATATTTTCACCACACAACATCAAGCAAATGTTTCTTTCTTCACTTGCACTTTATTATTTTGATGTAATGTCCTTTTAGGAAGCAATAACTTTCTTTTCCTCTCCTCTTTATTGCAAACAAAGTTTTTTGTTTTTGTTTTTTGAGGAAGCAAAAAGAGTTTTTAATAATACAATAAAAAACACTAAAAATCCATAGAGAAAAAGAGTATCCAACCTCACCCAAATCTAGCCAATCAAATCCCTTCATTATATTACCTTTCATTACCCCCTCACTTCCTACCTCACAAATTCCTTATCTCCCATCAATTGCATATATCTCCCCACTTCTACTACTACACAATACTCCTACCCCATCACACACATCAACACACCCCTCAACTTCTCATGGCCACCAATTCCCTCCACCACCATAGCCACTCACTTCTCAACCTCCAAACTTCAGAAACTCCTCTTTTCCTCAAACCAACCACCACCATCTCCACCGCCACCGCCGCCACCAAATCTCTCTCCCTCTCCATTTCCTCCACCACAACCGCCACTTTCTCCATCTCCCCCACCACTTCCACCACCACTCCATCAACTTCACAAACTTTCTCCCTCGACCTACTCCAACACCACCTCTCCACCCAGAACTTCCGGGAAGCCGACGAAGAAACCCGCCGCCTTATCATAGTTCTCGCCGGAGAAGCAGCTCAAAAGAGAGGGTACGTGTTCTTCTCGGAGGTAAAGTTTATATCCAAAGATGACCTTATAGCCATTGATGAACTGTGGAAAAAGTACAGCGATAACAAATTTGGTTACAGTGTTCAAAAGAAAATATGGCAGCAGAAGTCCAAGAAAGATTTCAGCAAGTTTTTTGTGAATGTTGGGTGGATGAAAAAGCTTGATACTGAGGTTTTGCAGTATAATTATAAATCTTTTCCCAGTGAGTTTATTTGGGAGCTGAATGATGAGACACCACAAGGTCATTTGCCATTGACAAATGCACTGAGAGGAACTCAGCTTCTGAATTGCATTTTTACCCATCCGGCTTTTGATGCTGAAGAAGATGAAGAAGCAGTTGAAGGTAGTGGAAATGATAATGGAAATGGAGGGATTAAAGGGTTGAAGCCATTGACTCAAAGAGTATTTAAATCAGATTATAGCTTTTGAGTTCAGGAATTGTATACAGAAAATTAGAACAAAAAAATGAAAATTTGGAATTTGGGCTTTTAATATATGCAATCAAAGTTGTTGATGGAGTTTGTATCTTTTTTATTTGATATTTTTTCATCTTTTTTTTTTTTTTCAAAATATCGCATCAATTGTGTCTGAATTTTCTGAATCTAGGTTTATTTTTTATTTTTTTAATGAATGTTTTTACTTTTTAAAGATATGTCAACTATTTTATTTTGATCGTTATTCATTCATCAGTGTACTAAATTACTTGAATACTGTTGTATATTGGCAAAAACTATGATAATTTTTCATAGGTGAATCACTTAAAACCCCCTCATTTTTAGTCGCTTTTACAAATATACTATCACGTAGAAATTTCTTCAATTTTATCCTAATTTGCCCTTTTATGTTTCAATTGTACCCCTAATCATTAAATTGATCTCTTTTCATTTATAAAAAAGTTTAAAATAATTTTTTATTCTTTATATTATTAATAATATTAGGTCTAATTGATATATAGGCTAAAAATGGAGGATTATTTTAAAAATAAATTTAAATAAAAAGAGGTCAATTTAATAATTTAGAGTACAATTGAAACATAAAAAGGCAAATTAAGATAAAATTGGAGAAATTCCTATGTCGGGTTATATTTACAAAAGGAGTTAAAGGAAAAGGTTTTGAGTGATTAGGCTTTTTTCATATTACTATAGTAATTGATATTATTAATTTTAAATCTGGAATATGTCATGAGTTTAATTGTGATTAGAGAGGAGATAATTATAGAAAGGTGCATTGTGTTTGCTTAAGCATGGTGTGGTATTTGAAGTGTAAGACAGAGTCAAAAAGCCTGCATCGTTTTTACGTTTGTCTTTTTGCTTTCACATGAATATATAAACGCCTCTGACTTATTTCTCGAACCAAATGTTTTTCGACAATTGGAGTGCCTTCATATGATTCTCTCATCAGCATGTGAAGGCTTAGTCTAATGGCCAAGTCATTCGATATGCAGGACGTTGTCGGAAGTTTGAATTTCCGGTTATCTTCAACCTATGGTTTCTCTAATCTTATTTAAAAAATCCATATTAATTTTCGTTAATTTTTACTAACAATTAGTGTAGAGTAGGTTTATTTCTGATAAAAAAAATGTAATACTCTCATCAATTTTAAAAGTTTACAATTTTAAATTTGTATAGTGTTTTCTTATTTTTTTTATAAAATCTTAATTTTAAATTTTATTTTTTTATATGACAAGTGATGCTATTTAACTTATCTCTTTTAACCCATCTTATTATACTACTAGATGTGAAAACAAACAAATGGTTCAATTTCAAAAGTGAAATTGAAACATATATTTTTAAATAGAAATTGAACAAATAAAATATATCACGTAAGGTGGTACAATAAACTGGATTAAAATATAAGATTATATAGCGTTCTCCATTTTAAAAATTAAAAGTATAAAAATAAAATATGTGTTAAATCGAAAAATATAACATTTTTAAAATGGAAAAACATTTTTCCAACCTCATTTATTACATACATACCCATTTAATTTATTTCTCCAAATTGAATATCAGTTTCAACAAAATAATAATGTTTGTCTAAAAATAGATTTCATAAATAAAAATTGAAAGTACAGATTATCCCCGTGGATTGCACAATTGTAGATAAAATGCTTTTACAAATTTAGCTAAACTAGTGTTGATTTACTTGTTTCATCTGTGACTTGTTAATTTTATTATCTATTAATACTAATTATAAAAATAAAAAGTAATTTAACGATTAAAAATATATTATTTTCTATACTATAATAACTTTTGGTAAATAATATTTATTTTTGATAAATAATTATTTATATATTTATTAATTGTATCTATATATAAAAAAATAAAAATAAAATAAAAATAGTCATTAATTAGGAATATTTACCTTATTTATTATAGATGTTTATTTTAGTTTAATTTTTTTATTAATACTTAAATTTTATATCTATATACAATATAAAAAGAAAATATTAAATACTAATTTGTTAGAAGTAATTTACCTTAATGGCAATTTTAGATGATTAAAAAAAAATTAAACATAAATTTTTTCAAGCTATTAAAATAAATAGAAAGAAACACTACTAGAAAACTGTCGATTAGCGACAGATTTTAGCGACGGATTTGAATCCGTCGCTAAAATAAAATTTAGCGACGGATTTAGCGACGGATTTTGAATCCGTCGCTAAATCCTTACTTTTAGCGACGGTTTTCAGAATCCGTCGCTAAAAGTATTAATTTTATTAAAAAATAATTATTTATTAAAAAATAATTATTTATTAATAAAATAATTATTTATTAAACAACATTTATTTATTAATAAAATATTTATTTATTAAACGATATTTATTTATTAATAAAATAATTATTTATTAAAAAATTAATTATGTATAAAAAATAAATATTTATGAAAAATAATTATTTTATAATGTGCCTGTTAATTGCGGGAGTAAATATTCGTTCCTTTTAGTTATATTTAAATATAATATACATAAATATATATCAAGAATCTGAGCTGGATAAGATGGAGTTACGCGCGGAAGAACTAGAAGGTTAAAGAGGTTTGGCTGAGAGCAATTGAAGGATGGGTGACCTACTGAAAAGTTTGCGAAAATTGCCGGAGGATGATGATAGGTGACCTATCGCGGGTGGATGGGTGATCGTGGGCTATAGATTAAATAATATTTCATTTTTAGCTTTAATTAAAAAATTAATTTTTTTTATTTTTTTTAAAAAAAAAAATAGTGACGGATTAAAATCCGTTGCTAAATTTTTTAAAATACGTCGCTAATCTTTTCTTTCCGTAGCTAAATGATTTAGCGATCAGGAATTTAGCGACGGATTAAATCCGTCGTTAATCCGTCGCTAATGCTATTTAGCGACGGATTTATGACATTTAGCGACGGAAAAATCCGTCGCTAAATGATATATTTCTAGTAGTGAAAGCTACTATGCCGTGTACAAACGTTAAAAACAGTTACTTAACAATCTAAATCAAATTTATTGTTTTTATTATAATATAATTATTTTTTTGGTATTTACTTTTTTTATTAGAAGTCTCTAATATTTACCTTATTACAATAAAATTTTATCTTTAATTGTACTTTCTTGTTAGATAAAATTTATATTTCTAATATTTACTCCCTCCGTTCTTTTTTAGTTGTCCATTTAGCAAAATATATTTATCTCTAATTAGTTGTACATTTAGGATTTTAATGTGATTTTAGCTATTATCTTCCAAATTTACCCATCCTTAATAAATTACTCCATGTTTTCATTTAAAAAGCATTTATTAACTAATAGAGTTATATTAGTATTTTTCTTCATAATTTAAGACAAAAGGAGCATTATCTTTTTCTTTTTTTTGAATTCATCGGATCTCATTAAATTGAATACGAAACAGTTACATAAACTCGGGATAATTTGAAAACTAAACCCGATGACCTGACATGGAACAGACAACATACTGCCTGATTCGCAGACCTTACTTACGAATATAAAAATAAATTACTAACTGTTTCGCGAATTAAGTGCAGTCTTCAATCACTTTTCGTTCAAACTTCTCAAAACACCCGCAAACTCACAACATCCGATTCAATTGACACTTGATATAACTCCTTCTAAAAAAGAGAAAACAACTCCTCTAAAAAGGAGATAACAAACCTTTCACAGAGAAAGGACAACAAACCTTTTATAAAGAAAAGACAAAGCAAAACATTCATAAAAAAGATAAACAATACAAAATAAATAAAATTAGTATATCACATAGACGAATCCATTTTGTTACTGAAAAATTTTCAATATATCGCCGTTTCTTGATAATTGAATTGCGCTTCGTGACAAATTTTAATCCGTCAGAAAAATGAAAAAGAATTAGCTATTTATTATATTCTATGAAATTAGAAGAACATAAATAAAATGGATGGCTACCGTCAATAGAAAAATTAAGCCATTAACGGCTGCCGAAGAAAAAAATAAGAAAAAAGTTTTGAGCGGTTAGGGTTTGTTAAAAAGAAAAAAGAAGAGAAAGGAGCATTATCTTGGTATGTGATATTTGCTAAATGGACAACTAAAAAAGAACGAAGGGAGTACTTCTTTTTATAATAGAATGCTACCTCTTAATTAAATTAATATTTAATTTTATATATAATTAACAAATGACTATAAATGCTTAAATTAAATAATCATTTAATAATAAATTATAAAAAGCTATTTGGTAAAAATGTGTGCCTCCCATCCCATCCGTGATTTATATATGGTATGGATTAAAAATATTCATAAACTTACACTCCACCAATTGAAAAAAGCAATACTCGGATGGGTGTTCAAGCACTCAAATATCTTGACAGATTTTTCAATCAATTGTTATTTTTTCCAAATCGATGAATCGAATTACTATATTATTTCTTTTAAAAATCACTTTTCCATCTATTTCTTAGCTTCCAACTCGTTTCTTCTCTTAATGCTACAAATTTTATAATTTTCTAATTCCAAAATGCATGTAAACGTAATACAGAAGCTTTTATTTATAACTATTGGGAGGCACAACGTAATTACTTTGACAAGAATTAATTATAGACGGGTAAAAATAAAATAATAGTAAATATTAACGCGGTTCCCTCTTAATTTTGGGTTATGTCCACATAACAAAATCCGAATAAATCGTCCATTAACAAAATAGCAGGTATGAAGAGAGTACTTTTACATAAATCTCACCAAAATAATGACACTCAAATGTTTTCATATATCTAAAATAATTTTTATTTAATGAATTGTAATCACAATTCACTTCAATCTCTCAATTATTTTATAACTTTTTGATTCAAATGTAAATCCTAATTTGTATTCTCATGTCACCAATTCATATATCGATTGCGTACATCTTCAAATGATAAATATATCTTGTGTCACGTCGTGATTTCGACAGATCATATGTTATACGTCAGAAATTATATCATAATGGTGCGAGGTATGACACATTACCAGAGCGATAGCTATCTGTTAGATGTTTGCTAATTTTAGCAAGAAACCATAACAATGTTTTCTAAGTCTTCACCGTTGGGCGATGTTTTCGTGGATTTGTTCCGGCCTTTAAATGAGGGAGTGTTCTTATATTTGTACTGAATACGAAGACAGTTGGATCTTCCTCAAATTCTTTAAATGCATCGTATTTGACATGGTTATATTTGTGTGTGCTATATAGTAGTTTGATTGTAAAGTACGATGTTTGGTTTAACGATCTGAAAAAACGAGCTATCTATTGGACGTCAATAGGTTGTGTGATCACCAGTGTCAGGTTAGTCACAGAATAGGCTCGATCGATTTATAGAGTACTCGTCTCATTTGTTTGATACGAGGTTAACTCAGTGGAATTATCTCGGGACTCATACTCGATCGTTGAATTTGAGAAGTGACATGAGTTAATTCGGTAGAACTATCTCAGAACTATGTCACATGGCATTGGTTAACTCAGTGGAACTATCTCGACAACATACCATTTGGATTAAAAAAGTATTTTTATGATAGGTTTTGAAATAGTTCAGTTTGATTATATTATGTTAAGATTAGGGTTTCGATTGAATCTAATATTTGGATTGTTTTGTTATATTTTGATATATGTTTGTGTAATTTATTTTGTATAATATCGTAAGTAATAGTGAACTCACTCAGTTTCGACTGACCCCACAACGTTTTCCTTTTAGGTAAATATCATTTTGGTGTGACGGACTTCTACTCTTGTTACAGAAATCTGTACTTTTGAAGTATGAAAAGAAAAAACGATTTCAGTTGATAGGATTGCATTAGTCGAGTCCTAAAAATATGATGTTAACAAACGATTTTTATATGTATCGTATATACTCTGATGTATGATTGGATCGTATATGTTTTGTATGGATTTGAGACTACACTTTTTAATCGTTTATATGCTTTACCAATTGTCTAGAGAAAATGACAAAACTATACAAAAAAAGAAAGCAAATAACAACATTACTTAATCAGCCAAATAATTACAGCAGCACATACAAAATTTGAAAAATTACATCAAATACATACTCCACAAGAAGCTGACACGTTGTAAGGAGAGAAGGGTAGAAAAAAAGTCAAAAACGCGTCAGAATAGGTCAAAAACGCGTCAGAAACGCGTCTAACATGCGTCTGACACGCGCGTCATAACCGTGCGTCAGTCACGCGTCAGTTCGTCAAACTATTCAAACATGTATCATTTATGTATCTGTTATGTATCTGATATGTATCAAGAACATATCTGACTATTATTTTTTCATATTTCTAAGATAAAAATAAATAAATATATATATTATTAATATGTATTATTTATGTGTTTCTAAGGTATATGTATGATATACTTTAAATTAGAAGATATATAAATCATGTGCTTTAATTAAAAGTTCACTCATCAAATAATATTAATAACATTTTGATATCATATAAATAATAAGTTATGATTTTCTTAACTCAAATTTTATCAATATAAACATCTTTATATATATGTGATATAAAAAAGAACTAATAAAAATATTTATCCACTTCATCAAATTTGTCGCTATTGATAAAAATACTATATATATATTATTAAAATGTATTATTTATGCGTCTCAAAACTATATTATTAATATGTATTATTTATGTATCTCAAAAACTATTCAAACTGACACAATTTACTTCACGACTCTTTTCATTTGCCAGCTCTAATAAATTACAACAACTTCTATCCACAATGTATCAGAGATCTATCGATAATACCACATTCCAAAATACGCACATAATACATATATTAAAATAAAAAATATACGTCTAACTATTTTTGCTATGTACAAAAGATGTATAGAATATGTATAATATTTGTATTTGAGTTATATATTTAACGCATTGAATATATAATTTACGATTACTTGAAATGTATCTATAACATATATTAAAATAAAAAATATGCCGCATGCTCTATAAATTGTATAAATTATTTATCAGTGAACGTATTAAGGATATATTTATCATGTTTTAATTGTATATGAAATATGTATCTTAAAATACATCTAAAAGACATATATATTTATAAAACATATATTTGAATATTCTTTAAACCGTTTCTGATATATATTGATGATGTATCCGAGATGTATCGAAAATGTATAGGAGATGTACCGAAAATGTATCTCGAAAACATTAAGGTACCACCATTGACAAGAAGACGCATATTAAGGATATTTTTATCATGTATAAATTATATATTAAAAATTTATCTAATAAATACATCTAAACTTGTCAAACACATTTGATGAATTAATATATATTTAAAAATAAATATATTTGAGCTGATTCTGACATGTATCCGATATGTATAACATATGTATCAGATATGTATTCAAGATGTGTTTCGAAAACAGTCACATACTACTAATGAAACTTATTGAAAAAATATATTTCAAATACATCTATGAAACACATTTAATACTTAATCTTATAATTATAAAAAAGTAACAATATAAAAAACGATGTATTCACATAAAAATATATAAATAATATATTTCAAATACATAAATAATACATGTCAAATATAATTTTAATAATACATATACTATGGCCAATTCAGACTGAAAATTTCCAAAATTATCCTCCTTTTGTTTCACTACGGCTCTTATAATTCTCAATTAGCCTCTAATGCTATTAAATTAAGAACTGAAGATGAAGTCGATTCGCTGATAAAATATATATATAACTTGCCATCTTTATATCTCATAATAAATATATATAAAGTGCACAAAATCCATACACTTTTTAAATTGATGAAGCCAATCTCAATATGTTAATCACCCTTTTCATGACTTTCTTCAATGGTCAAACTACTTCTACTAATAATATACAAAGTCAATCTATTTCCTCGTCATTCTCAAATGCAATTGTTTTACAACAAATCGAACCAATCCCACAAACCGTCTTCAATTCCTTGAGCATTTTAAATTTAATAGAAGAAAAAGCCTCCATTTTCATTTTCAATTGTTAAGCACTCTACATTATTTATGCATTGCTCCACAAACTCTTCACTACTGCTCGTTCTACAGAGACTGCAAAAACACCAATTAGAGATTACAGATGAAATATTAGAGATAAATTAAGGGTAGATTTGGACTCACCAATTGAAAAGGGGAGAGGGTTTTTTCTAGCCTAGAACAAGGACAGACACATCTAGCTTCTTCACTTGGTTCATCACTGTGGCTAGCCTTGGCCCTTAGATTAATAGTGCTTCTACTTCAACCTGAGTCATTAGATTCATCAGAATTTAAGTGCCAAAATATATAAAATTAAAATATAGTACATATAGAGAGACAAAAAAGATAGTCACATCTGAAAATACTCAATTCCATCACCATGCCCATCTTAAAAAAGAATGAAAAAAATAAATAAATGGAGAATTAAAAAGAACAAAAAGAACTGATGAATTTTAGGTTATAAGAACAGATGAGGTTTTGATTTAAGGAGTGAGGAATCAAAAAGAACGAAATAAATAAATAAATAGAGAATTAAAAAGAATTAAAAAAAACTAATGAAAAGGTTAACCATGGCTGAAAGAAATATGAAAATAGAAAGAGGAATAAGGAAGAAGAAGCAACATGTGTTGATTTATGCAAAAAAATGAATCAAAGATATGACAGGTGGAAGGCTAGCATCAATTATGTAATAGATGTAATAATTTACCGTTTTTAGCTTATAAAAGTAAAGAAAAAGTTAGCATTGATGAAAGATTTGGAGAGCCTTAGCAAAAATGTAAGAAAGGCCCGTTGTTAGCCTATTTGTGTAATTTTCTCAATTGTCTATGTATGCAACTGGTTCATATGATATTTGTTTGGTATGTTTGAAGCAAAAAGTTTATCGTGTTTTTAGGCTTGTTACGGATTTCGTAGCAAGCACTCCCATTTTCTAGCGCCAGTCTTGAACTGAGAATTTGCGTCGTGACATTGATAATTCGTGCCAAGTTTAATGGGGTGTTTATCCTTTCCTCTTAATTAAATCCACAATTTCAATTTTTTTATATTCCATAACATATAATATTATCAGTTTATGGATATATAAAAACTCTTCATATAAAACACTATTAATATCTTAAAACTTCTAAAATTTTATAAGCTTAAATTTTTAAATATATTTTTGATTAATTTTTACAAAATTCTTTATATTTTATTATTTATAAAAATTAATTATACGTTAAAACTTTTCAATTCATAACAATTAAACCTTTAAAATCCTATAAATTTCAACTTCTCATATTTCATATCTTTTAAACATTAATATTAATTAATGAAAAAATAAATCAATTTAAATAAAAAAATTACCACCTGACAGTTTATAGTCAATCCACTCAAAATATGCTTAATGCTTCATGTGGAGTTCAAGATTATAATATAGTATTAATAGATATAGATTTAAACTCTTATCTTTTGATAACCAAAAAAAAAATACTTAAACTCTATTTTATTGTCTACCAAGCTGCAGCCTGAATTCTGAAACACTATAGACCCCCTAGTTTAAACATAAAAGGCATTCCTCTATAATGACTAAAGTCTAAACTACATGACTATCGACCTTTGAACCCTTCTCACAGAGAAACTAAAACCGTCGTATTCTTTGACGTTTCGCAAACATATATAGAAGATTCTTCATTTTCTGTTTTTCCAGCAGAAGTTTTTCCTCAATAAATTGAACTGCCTTGCTAGTAAATTCCAATACAAAATTGACTCAAAGTCATCTTCTTTGAAAAAAACGGGTTTCCTGCACAAAAATTGGGAACCATAAATAAGAGAAACAAATAAATTATGAATGAAAAAAAGGATAAGTGATTTGAATTCCATTTCTATATGGACTTGCATAATGTCATAGTCCATATTGAAGTGGAAAGCCCCAGAGGAGAGTTGTTAAGCTAGTCTCTTCGGGTTCAGTTCACATGATCCCAAGGACTCGAGTAATATTCCCGGTTATAAAAAAAATCCTTCTTCTTTTGCCAGAAGGAAAAGGAATTACAAAAATCCACCACGAATGTTGCAGCATTGGTACTTAGTAACATTGCATGTAGCATCATAACATTGCACGCAGCATTGGTACTTAGTAACATTACGTATACATTTATTTCTCAATTTGACTAGATATACTAATTATGGGGCTACATGCAATGAAACTCTCGCATCTGCATCTGAAGAAACCAGCACTAACCGGTTAGTAAGCAGACATTATGCACAAGGACAAAGCCTCCGGGTATGCCGATGTGAACCATCACAGGAAAGCATTGACTGAGTTCGAGTGTACAAGCATGCTCCTGGGTTCTGTAAAAATAGAAAGTGAAACAGTTGATATGAAGCTCACTTTCAAAATAACTTATTTAAGAGACATTCTCCCTCAATGTTGAATGCAAAATAATCGAGCCCTATATTTCGGTGTTTTATTTCTGTTTTCGGAAATACTTTTGAAACTTTTATATTTATAACTTATTCTTGTAAAATAATTGTTCCCTGTTTTCTGTTTCTACATATCCTGTTTCAGCGTCTGTTTCCATGCCACATATATAATTTTCCCATTTCTCACAATTTCTGATTTTTTGGAACCCTAAAACCAAGAAAGAAAAAAATGTAACATGCACCTCAACAGCAAATAATAATGCATCTCTGGATCAAAAATGAACATGAGGATCTTGTAAGGGCAACCCTTAAAAATACAATACATCTGAACATGGAATAATATCAAAAATTTAATATAACATGAGAAAGGACACACCTAATATCGTAGTTTTCGCACCCTTGAAAGAGTTACTAAGAGCAAATGATTACTAGGACTTTTTAATGCACCTACTTTTTTCCTTATTATGAATTTATAGCCTAAAGGGATAAGGTCCAAATTGGATCATCGACTTCAATGAAAAGTTCAGATGGAACCTCATGTTTGTTCCCATATTAATGTATCAAAAGTAGACAAAATTGGACCTTTTTCTAACAGAAACTCAAACATATGTAATCAAATTGAGAAATAAATTTATATTTCATGCCCGATATTATTAAATTTAGTTAATATTATTTCTATAATACTAATACCTTTTAACAATTTATACTTTCAATTATTTGTATTTTGCTAATAAAATATAATTTCACTTCTAACTGGACCTTTTGATTTTTGTAAGACTAATATGTTTTTCTTATCAAGGTTCAATTTGTCTTTTTCCAAAAGTTGGGGGTCCACATTACTATTTTACTTTTTTGCTATGCCATCACTATTAAGTCCACCTCAAATGTTCTCTAATTGAGGTATAAGCCTCAGTTAAAATATGATGCAATCCCTTTTCAAAAGGGTGAGTTTCCATTGGCGAAAAAATATGACGTCACAATCTGAATTTTTCATAAAAGTTGAGGGTCCAATTTGGACTTATCCCTAACCTTAAAAAATAGGTCATATTTCATTATATGCCAAAAGTTACCAAAACTTCAGAAAAAGGTGAAAAATACCAAATCTTTAGGAGCATCGTCAACAACTTCAGCAGGTTGATCGGTTCCCATGCTTGCTAAGCATGCTCCTTTGCAACTCATATATTTCTGCAAACTGTTCACAAAGAGAAAACATTAGACAATAAGAAAATTTCTATCAGAAAATAAAAAGAAACAAACCAATGATGCACTCAAACTTATGCCCTCTTAAGACTTAATAGACTCTCTCACCTGAACATGAAGGTAAATGAAACAGCTATGTATTTAATTGCGTTTATTTAGTAATCTTGGTGATGGAAAATTTTCATCTTCATTTTATTAGATGGTACGCAATGAAAATGTCCGAGAAGAGATGGCATGCACAATTTTCAGGTTAAACAGTTAGAAATTAACAATCCTCACTGTGACCAAACACAAACGGGGCATTAAATCCTTCAGGAGCAGCATAACAAACTTAATTCCACTTAATGCAAAATGGAAATTAACAGAAAAGATACTTACATGTCACACTGATTAAGTACCAGAAGTTTATTCAAGACACATGACTGTCCACTCGACTTGCAAGCTGTATCACAGGACTCGCCTTGCCTATCAATAAGTGATGATAAATCCTCATCAGGAGTAAGCACCGATTTATCAACGCATAAGCTAAAATAAAGGAGAAAAGGAAACTAAGGATCACCTTCCTAACCCACCTCCCAATGACTACATTAATGCCAACTAGTCTTGCTTCTAGCTGTGTATAATTGGCAGCTGTCACAGTCAACATGCAATAGATAAAAAATAAACTTCTTAGTATAATGGGAACAGGAATAATACCAAAAGGCTCCAAATTCAAAAACTAATCAGAAAGTAAGAACAAATTGTTAGCCAATCACGTCAAATTATCATATGTAGAAAAGGAAGCAAACAATCATTGAGATTGAGATAATACATCACATTTTAGAAAGATTCTATCAAAACAGTTCTTAAATTAACAAATAGCATAATTTGAAAGAGCATGGAAATAAAGTAAAGTAAAAATGATTGACAAGAAGACATCTCCTTCTCCCACCAAAACTACATCCCAGGCAGAAAAAGAGGACATGGAGGGAAACTACAAAAAAATACAGGAGGTATCAATTGTTAAGCACACAAGCATGCACAAGAGTAGGAGCATAATCCAGCTGAGCTAACTACAATTTGGTATCATGTCAGCAGCGGAAATTCACTGAAACAGAGCATGGTGTAATTTTTAGCATATAAACTAGATTAATCACCGATACAGTGAGATCCAAAGTTAAACAACATGAAAAAGCAAGCCTCTCACCGAAAAAAGAGCAAGCAGCTGATCAGATACCGCTAAACTTCAACCTTCTCTCACACATCATACCACAAAGAGGATAAAGAGAGAGAGAAGCTATATATAAAGCTTAAGAACATGCATAACAGTGGAAGGATGTTTTACCCAATTGAACCTATCTTGTTTCATTAAGTCTTTGCTAATGCTACATATGAGAATATGAGAATAGATTTCAACTACACATACCTGTAGAATTTGACCGCAAAGAAAAGCAATGATGGAAATCACTCAGATAAGCATTTTCATGAACCTGTAAAATTCATATTTATTTGAGTTGTGGAATCATCTCCATTAGATATTAACTAATTGGCACAATTTGCAAATACATCAGAATCAGCTAGACCTATTTCAGCTCAAGCTTCAATTTTTCTTTTTAATGTGTTTTGACTCTATTGAGGTTTTACTAACCACTATTTTCTTAAAATAATCATCATTGCCATCATTATTTCTGTTGCTACTATCATTTTCAAAATTACAATCATCATTACCTTTTTTCAGAAAAGGCTAGCAACAAGCAAAAAGAAGCAGCAATTTCAATATGAACTACTATACATAAAGAAAAAGTTACAACATGCTATAACTATACACTGAAGTATATAAGCATGATCAAACTTCAACTATAAACAAAATTAAAACAAGTGATATACTAATAAAACCAACAATAACATAACTTGCCAAACTGACACAGGATAACACATTTAATAAAACTGCCTATATCAAATTCATAATCTACCATCTAAACCCATATCAATTATAGTGAAAGTAGTCTACCCTGCCTTCTCAGTAACTCTCCAAAAAGAATTCACCTCTCTTCAAACATCACACTAAAATGTTCTTTGTGCCTGTCCAAAAGAACAGTTCAGTTTCTTAGTTTTTATTGTGAGGAGTGAGGACTACTGGTGCAGGAAAACTCAAGCAATATTTATGTAAACATGATCTCAGCTGATATGGCTGATAAGCATCCGAATTTTTGGTTACAGAAACAATATTAGTTAATACTTGATACTATGTGGCATGTGGGTATTTGTCATGGCATTTTTACAACTATGCACAAAAGACGAGACAAAAGAAAAGCAGATATCTGAGGCTAGGAAATGGAGTCTCTAAAAAGTTGCTTTTGAGTGTCTTATATCATGTGCATACTTAGCATAATCTATACCAACTTATGATGCCAAATGAGGCCTATATGGGAAATTCAAAATCACAATATGTAGTTGTTGTATCGGTCATTACTGACCCCACATTAGGCTTTAGCAGTTATTAAGTCTGATAATTAGAAAAAAATGACAAGATTTTAAAAGTGATATCGTGAATGGATTGACAGAGTCTACTATGCAATTAACAATCAAAATTAAGGCAGCTATTGTGGTGGCTTAAAGTTTCAAGATCCTCCAAGAAACTCATTTTGGTGGTGACTAGCAGTGTAAAATAACATTCAGTTGTGGACTCTATCTGTAATTGTAATTATGTAGGGGAGTCAGGGGACAATTACTATAATCCCCCTGAGTTTATGTCTGAATTACGAATTACTGTTTTCCTCCTCAATTTTGAAAAATCACTATTCCCCCCCCCCCCCCCCCCGACTTCTAGGTTTCAATTTGAAAGAAAATGTTGGGAGATCAAAAGCGGAAGGATTCCATCTTCCACTTTTACATCAGGGTCTTAGTATTCCTTATAACAAAGGCTCACAATCCTATAAGTGCCAATCTAAGCAAGAGCTATGCTTATCGTTGTAAAGCATTTCCAGGGAACACTCAAATCCAACTTTTTGTTATTCTCTTTCTATGAGTTCTGTCTATGGTGGACTTATGCATAGCATAAGCCACTCTATCTATCATACGACAGATCCAAATCGGGGACACTATTTCCTAGGAGATCCATTATCTTATTGTCTATTTACTGAAAACTAAATAAATAAGCTAAGATCAAGCCCTCTACCCATCCTTTAACTAGGAGAAAATCTTTTAGACTATAATACCCTGATCACCTGCATAATTTCTAATAACATTTTAATCAATTGATTCGGGGGGAGAGAGAGAGAGAAAGAGAGGGAGATAGGAAAAAATCAATAAGATCTTACCACACTCTCAGAATTATGGCGACACCTCCCAGCACAGAATTCAAAAATACTTGTGTAAGTTCCTGAAACATTAAAACATGGATGCCCGTTATCCACAAAAAGGGTGTATTATATGGTAGCCATGAAATCAGAGTGAAGACAATTTTTTTTGTTTCAAAATTTCCAGGAAAATGCCGGCAAAATTAACGATCATAACCTGTTAGAACTTTCAAGAAAATGCCAGTTTAAATTAACTGTCATAACCTGTTAAAACTTATAAGCCCTTCAGATATAGCAATGTACTACTCAATTACAAGTAATTTAAACAGCTTTCATACAATCTCTCCATATCAAATTATGGATTTCAATTGAAAATGGACTATAAAACTCTTGCATGCCCTGTAACATTAAAACATGCATGCTGGTTATCCACACAAAGCCCAAAGGGTGTATTAAATGGTAGCCAAGAAATCAGAGTGAAGTATTATTTCTCGTATTTCAAGTTTTCCGAGGAAATGCCGGTTTAAACTAACGATCAGAACCTGTTAGAACCTCTTCAGATATAGCAATCTATCCAATTGCAAGTAATTTTTACAGCTTTCATACAATCTGTCCATATCAATTGCGGATTTCAGCTGAAAATTGACTTTATAAACTTTTGCATGCCCTCCTCTTACTGTAATTTTCTACAAGAACCATTTTTGCCATTCATAACTTTGTACATTGTTTAAAAAATCAGTTGTGTTCAAAGCTTTTTATGACACATATCATAAGGAGAGGATCGGAAGGAAGTAGACCTGCAGTAACTGGCTTGGCTATTTTCAGCTTCATAACTTCTTCCTCTTGTGTCTGCATGCACAATAAATCAAAGAAATGAGTACTCTTTTGCAGTTTACATGATTAGAACCAAATCAATGCAAGAAAGCCATCTAGCTTTCAATAAAATACCCTTGCAGGATTCAGGCAGCATGAAACACAGAATTCATAGGAATTGCAGCAATGTGAAAGAAGGTTGCATCCACTGCAAAAAAGGTCAAAAAAGTTTCTTTAGTCAAATTTCTAAGTGCCAGCGCAAGGACTAAACCTCAGAGAAATGATAAGAAAAAACTCACTGACAAGAGTATTTCTCTCCTTTTACAGGACAACAGCGAGACTGAGAATCCACTGATAGAGCATCACACACATGGCCTGTAATACAAATGTAAGATAAAAGTGAATTTAATTTACCTGTTTAAGTAATTAATAAATATCATAATATATCCAACAACCGTCAGAGTTTGTTTTGCAACTGGAAATTTCATTCTCCTCTCATCCAAAGTGAGTCAAATATGCATTTGAATCCATCATTGCACGTTCATGCATGAACATATCTCCTTTAAGATCTCTTGCTCTATAACAATCCCAGTAGGTATTTTCAATTTATATTCTAACTGATGCAACTGTATCCTACCTGCGTACACTATTTCTATTCAGATTCATACATCGACATAATTGACATGTCTGTAGAAAAACAAGTCTTCTAACTAATGCATACATGTTCAACATTGTACAGAGAGTTGCACATAATTTTTGTAAATTTAGACTTCAACTCAACTTTTAGAAGGAGAAATAAAATGTTTTTTCTAATTTTTCATAAGGCGCATCTTGCTTAAAACAAATTATAAAATTTTCATTGGATTCATTATTTATCAGAATCAGAGTTAACTTTGATGATCATCAGTTTGAGAAAAGAAAACTCAAGATTATAAAATGAAATACAAGCCACGTTAAACCCAGACTTATAGAAAATCAAACATAATTGGAAAACACTAACCATTATCATCAGTTAATAAAAATCTTCCTTGAACTGTATTTCTGCAAATTTTTATCTCCTGCAATCCGATATCTTTTCTGCAGTTCATTACGAAGAAATGTGAATGAGAGTGAGGAATGATTATTGATTGCTATTGTTCGTATTTAGTTGAAAAAGATAATATGGGAATAAGAATGGGATTTCCCCATTAACGGAATCCATCATTATCATTCTTCCCCGGTATCAACTTCATAGTGAACAGGTTTAGCAAAATATTAAACACTATAAAACCCTAAAATGTGAGCAGATTTCAAAGAATTTAAACAAACAGCTGCTAGGCATAACCCATTCAGCAATCTTGTTCTCCAATTATCATTGAGAAAATTGAAATCTTTAATAAAAAATGGAAATGTAAGGAAATGGGTACCTGATTGATGTAATTCCAGGTAAAAAATGAAGGATGAGCAGATGTAAGAGTAAACATTTTGCATTCAATCCGTATTTTGACATGCTTTTCGTTCAAGATTGGAAGAAGATAAATTAGGCTTTTACAATTTGTTTTTACTTCGTCTTTAGCAATTTATATTTTTTTGAAAATACATTTTTGTCTGATATACTACTACTTTATTTTTTTTGAGAATACATTTTTTTTGAACTGAAAACGCTGTCGTTTAAACACAGAAGCTGACTTTTTACACAGAGCCAACACAAACTCTGTTATTCTCCGTCGTGTGGCGAAAAGATAAAAAGAAATGCAGCAGCAGCACCTGCTCCGACTAGTACTCTCATGTCGGAAAATAACAGCGCAGGTAACAAACTCCAACACCTCAACAATTATCGCCATGTCATCTTCTTCAGAGCAAGAATTCCTCGCTCAGTACCGTGCCAGACTCAATCGATTCCCCCGATCCCACAATTTCTGGGACGCCAAAATGGCCTCCCGCGTCGGCGAGAAATTAGGGTTTCGACTTAAAGAAATTGGGGTTAGTAGCATTGATATCGATCTCGACGAAGAGCTTTCGCGTCCCGTTCATTATAGGAGGAGAGTTTTGCCTTTATTCGATTCGGTTAAACGGGTCGGTGTTGATGTTGGTGGCGGTGTTGAGAAATTGGGTGAGATTGGGCCTGTTGATATTTGATTTCATTGACTGAGGTATATGCACCCACTGATTATACAATTTGTAATCAATAATGAAATTTTATCTCAAATTTTGACATTGAAGGTATAAATATGATTGAAATTGTGTACTTTTTGTATTCACATGTTGTTGTTGTTACTTACTGAGATGGTAAAAACTCAATAGTAAATGGGGATATCTTTGTTTTATAAGTCTTGTGTTTTTCTAATTGTTTTGTATGTGATTGTTCGAATAACTGAATTTAGAGCTGGGTACATTTTGTTCGCGATGAAATGATGAATCATATGATTTGAATAGTATTGCAGAAAATTTTCTTGTCAGTTGTTTTCAGGGTAGTTTTAGTTAGCAGAGGAGAAATGAAGTGAAACAACAATTCACTGCTGATGAATTTTGGCTACTGGTATCTATCATGATGAACTATAGAAATACGTTAGCAGAAGGACGGATAAGGTTAATTCAGTTAGTCAGTGCTGGCAAATAGATCCTTTAAGTTATGTGTAAGGGTTTTCTGTAGGCTGTCTGAAGAAGGTTGAGAGTGTTTGGAAGTGAGAGGTAGATGGTGTTATTCAAGAAATATACTTTATGATTCAATACTCGGTAAATTGTAGTGCAGCGTGCAGTCAATTATGGATTAGTGGGCTCAAACTTTCCGCTTAGTATATGTACAAATGAAATTGCTGAATGAATGATTTCTCATTCTTTCACTGGCGCGTTGCTGCATTTTTTTCTTTTCAGTAGGAGGCTTGGCCTTGGATTTGGTTGGCTTTCTGCACAGTATCTATCTCTAGGCTTCCAATATCTATCAATCTGTAAGTCTCAGAAATCTTGTCCTTTTATCTATTTTAATCTTTTATTCGATTTGTTTATTTCATTCTATTTTTGGATTTGGTTCGTTTTATCCACATAATCAATAAGTATTACTCTTTTTATCAAATTCATTTTTGATTGTCTTATCTAAAACGATTGTCTTGATTCATGATTTAGCAGTAGTTTTGTTTGTCGATTTGTTTTGATTTAGTAATCTATCTCTGTTGTATTAGATAGAATGCTAGCAAAAATATCTGTGGTATTTGTCTTTCAGTTTAATTTTCTCACCATCATTGAATTATAGAACTAATCAAGTTTTTCTCTTCACATGATCAGATAGCACTAATTAGGTTTTTTTCTCCACATTTTCATGATTGCACTAATCAGGTTTTTTTACATGTCTTACGGTTTACAACAAAAAACTTTAAATTCTGCTATTTGTTAAATAGTTTAGACAAAATATTTCATGATTTCTGATTTGGGCTATTTGGTACGTATAGTCCATAATTCGGCAATCTCATCCCACACATTTTTGTTATCCCTCATCATTTCAGGCCTATCAAACTTATCATCTTTCTCATCAAAGATTTTGATGTTGCATCATACCTTCTGTAAGTTCTACCAAATGAAAACATCACTATTTGTGCAGTTAAAAGATTGGTTCTTAGTGCTGTCTATAACTACTGCTCATACATGTTGTTAAGCAAGAAAGCTTCAAGATTAATACATATTTGTTCCTTGACAAAATCAAACGCCAAGTTGAAGAGGTTGATAATGATTGAGTGAATTGAGAGGGTCGATAGAATTAAGCTTGAAGCTCCTCGTTGGAAGACCACTAGGACCTTTTTTATTCTATATGTATGCCATGTCATATCTTTGAGAAGAATGCAGAAAATAGGCCAAGTAGGAGACGGGGATTTAAGTTAATAGATCCTGCCGAAGAATCAGGATAGCTCGCAGAGAAGACACAAGGGTTATAAAATCTAGTCAAAAAGCGGTTCCTCAAGATCGGTGAAAGTTATTTGGAAAGTGCTCTTATTCTGATGAAATGGAAAGTAATCCCAACAGGTCGAGTTCTGCTAACAATCCCCAAAAGTGCTCCCACGTGTACTTGCTACCATAATATTTGACATCGTTTAAGCTGTCAACCCCTTAACAGACTCGATATGAATGCATATTAAGATTTTTAGAACTATTGATCCGCTTCAACACCAAAATGCTCCAACTATAATTGATGAATTTGTTGCAGTTGTAGAGAGGGCTTTTAAAATACTTGCTGTACTGAAAATTCAAACAATGTGTCTTCATTAATATTTGGCTTAATGGCATAAAAGATCACAAATTTTAGCGTGTTTTGCAAATTTAACATAAACTTTCAATTTTGGCAAATTAATACACAAACTTTTGAATTTTTGCAATTTTAGCACCGATCAATTTTTCTTCAAAAAAATAGAGAAAAATGCTGATGTGTACACTGGAATAACCACTGTTCCAGCGTCCACATCAGCATTTTTTCACAGAAAATTGATCGGTGTTGAAATTGCAAAAAATTAAAAGATTGTGTATTAATTTGCCAAAATTGAAAGTTTATGTTAAATTTGCAAAACACGTTAAAGTTTGTGATTTTTTATGCAATTAAGCCATTTAATAAACATACCTGCATAAAAAAATTGATAATAAATTTTAAAATTAAACTATGTTTTTTTCCTTCGTTTTCTTTCCTCCTATTCGTACTACCAAACAAAAAACATTTTTCATAGCAATATCCAGAAATTAGTGCACTTCACCTACAAAGCCACATTATATCAATGCCACAGTTTATCTTTAAAAGTTTAAACTTATAATTTAATTTTATTATATGCTCCACTGCTAATACAAATTATTTTAAATTTGTTATATATGTAATTTCTGGATATTGCTATGAAAAAATGTTTTGTGTTTAGTTGAAGGGTGGAGGAATAGGAAACTAGTTTCTACTTTTTGATTATCTCTCTCTCATTACTGATTATTTTTATAGTAAAAAAACGACAATCCAAAGTAAACAAAGAACAAAAAGAATAAAAAATAGAAACATAAAAACAAAAAAACAAAAAACAATATCTAAGAAGAGAAAAGAAAAAATATTTTTATTCAATGAGAGGCCAACAGAAAACACAACTTATCCAAACGATTTAACGTTCTATCTCATAATAGAAAACAAGTTTTTTTATTTTTACTCTATTTTTAAGAAAATGGCTTGCATGTCTTGCACTTTCTCTTTATTTGTGAAAAATCAAATTGGTTAAATAATCAGTATTAAAGGGTTAATTAACCAAATAATTAGAAATAAAAGTAAATCAGGCGTGGATCATTTTAGGCTGACACATCGCAGGCTGCAGGAATTTCCTGCTATCCGGACAGTATGGAATTTTTTTTCTTTAAGATTTACATTTTTGGAGGAAAATTGGACGAATAAAATACAGTCATATAAAGAGGGTTAAATAAGGTGGGTTAAAATGGTGGGTTATAAAACATTTTCCATATAAAATATATAATGAAGGATTCATTACTACTTACCCCTTGTATTAGGTCATATTTACTTGTTTCCTATAACTTTAAAAAAAATTCTTTATTTACTCCGTTGCGATTTTATTTAATTAATTATTTTCTTAATCTGTTAATTAACTCTATTATTTGACTTAGTTAAAGAGTTTGATTGTCAACAGTAAAATTCAACTTGAACCTTAAATTTCATTTTTCATTAAACAACATTCAAAAGAAATTGTATAAATGTTTATGATGGAAACCAAACTCTATAATAAGACACTGAACCGAGTGGTATAGGATCCGTTCACTAGAACGAATCCAAGGACTTGCCCAAAGTTTGTTGTGTCTGAGTCATAGAGAACTGGCCGTAACTAAAGACTACTCAAGAGAATTCACCCGAATCCCCAGAAAGATCGAATCCCATAGAATTCGGTAAATCTCGGAATCACATCCCAATCGCGTCGCCAACAGATATGATTACATGAGAAACGATACAAAGATTCTAGAAGACCAGATCTTCCAGAATCACTTTTCCTCTTAGAAACGTATTTCTATCTAGCAAAATAATCATATTTAGGAAGAAATTCCTAAATAGGACTCTTGCTGAATAGGAATCATTTTTCTATTCAGATGCATACTACTAAATATGAATTCATTTCCTATTCCAACTCTAAAAGATATTTATCATGCTCACTATATAAAGGACTTGAGGTACTGCATATAACATAATTTACGTTGAATATTCCCCTAAGCTCAAAGACTGAATTAAGCATCGGAACGCTAATCGGACAACCACCGTCCGATAAGTCACCTACGCTGTTTTGCAGGTTCAAAGTCAGTTGAGAAGACAGACTCCATCAATTGGCGCCGTCTGTAAAAAAAGCTTGATAACTTCAAAAAATCGAAGGAGATTTTATTTGAACTCAACATACAACCAATGGATCCAAATTTTTTGGATAAAACGCCTCTTTAGGCCTTGAATACCGGAGCCAACACCTCCAAAGTCACTAAAGTGGATGCTGTTAGCATCGTCGGGGTGACCTCCATCGTAGTAGGGAGTTCGAGTTTGAACCCCCTAAATTCAACACCAAAATACCAGACTCAACAAATTAGGGGAACCAATTCAATTGTTTTCCCTAATCTAAACGTAACTGATGAACCA
This sequence comes from Mercurialis annua, assembly GCF_937616625.2. Taxonomy (NCBI): domain Eukaryota; kingdom Viridiplantae; phylum Streptophyta; class Magnoliopsida; order Malpighiales; family Euphorbiaceae; genus Mercurialis; species Mercurialis annua. Next base: position 44,832,675 of record NC_065570.1, on the reverse strand, counting down.
ACTCCAACAATATTTTTCCCAGAGATCTACCGCCACAAGCTGAAGAAGATGCTAGAAACATTCCAGGCCAACCTGGATAAAATTGCGGAAAAAGCCAAAAATTCCGCAAACGCACATGTAGAAAGCATAAACTTACAAAGAGCTCAATTCATGACCCCTCCTCCTAATTGTCACAAGAAAAGAATGGAAACGGAAGGAAGGAATCCGGAAGGAAGGAACCTAAAAGTTTGAGAAAATGAAGAGGATACTAAAGAAGAAAGAAGCACCCAGAAGGCCAGGCAAAACACGGACAAAAATAATGAAAGCAAAGGAAGAAACCTAGACAATCGGAGAAACGCCGCACAAAGTGGCGAAGAAAGGGACGACGCAAGTAGTGAACAAAATGCAAGGAAACAACAGATGAGGAGAAGATAGAGAAACTCCCATGAGGACAAAAGGACAAAAAAAAGGAGTAGAAAAATGCCCCATAAGGCACAATAAAAGAAGAAAAATCAGGAAGACGAATGTGAATCCTCTGAATCTTCACCTCGAAGCAAAACTACAAATTTAGTATAGAAAGACCTCGAAGAAAAAATTGCCAAAGCATTAAAAGGGATAAAAGCTGAAGAGCTAGATTTGGACGACCTAAAATTAAAGGACATGCCCCTATAGGCTGAAATAATGGAGGAAACCATCATCACAACATGAAACTTCCAATCTTGCCGACGTTTAATGGAGAAGGAGATCCAAGAGCCTACACGTCCAGATTTACGCAACAATGGGCCTACTCAATGTAACGAGCGCTATCATGTGTCGTGTCTTCCCCACCACTCTCACTGGAACTGCTCAAAAGTGGTTCAATAGGCTGAAACCGCGATCTATCAAAATTACATAGCTTTGTTGAATAAATTCTTAAATAGATACCTGACTAACATACCAGCCAAGACCACCACATGCATTCTGAGGTCTTGCGTCCAAGAGGAGGGAGAAATGCTGAGAAGCTGCATCAAAAGATTCAATAAAGAGGCAATGAAAATCGACAATCTCAATGTCGATTGTATCCCTCAGTGAGGGGACCCGATTCGGAAAGTTAGTAGATAAATTGCAGATCAACAAATCTACAACTTTTACAAACCTGATGGTAATAGCACAAATACTTTGAGCTCGATAAACGGTGAAGGACTATAAGAGGAAAAGAAGCAAAAGCAAAGGAATCCAAATAAGAAAAATCAAAAGAAAAATAAAGGTCGAGACCCGAGGAGAAGAGCCATCGACATGAGAAAAGCATGCGATTCTCCCCACAAAATAGGTACAAAGCGAGAAACGATGAACAAAACTACACACCACTCCACACAAGAAGGACAAACGTCTTAATATGGATAAAGGAGAACGTACATAATGTAAAATGGCCACCGGAACTAAGGGCCGAGATACGAGATACCAACAGATTCTGCAAATTCCATGATGAGCATGGACACGGCACCGATGAATGCCGAGATCTCAAAGTAGAGATCGAAAGAATGATCCAAATAGGCGAACTCAAGAAGTTTGTCTCCAAAAATTGCGGAAGCAATGACCAAGAGATAAGAGGTACAAAGACGAAAAACCGAAGGAGAAGAGAGATGAAGAGAGGCCGACAAAGATCATGGGAACAATTTACATGATCAATGAAGCAGGCACAAACAGCTTCACCATCAGGAAGAAATAGAGGCGAGAGATTATGAGCATTAGAGAATCGCCAATGCGTCCGGTTATCTTCGATGTCGAAGATTATGAGCATGTCAAAGCACCCCATAATGACGCCCTAGTGGTGACAGCAATAATCGAGAATTGGAACATAGAGCGAATTCTAATAAATGAAGGAAGTGATGTGAACCTCATGACAAATTTGGCTTACAAAAGTCTAGGTGGAACAGCAGCCAAACTCTGACGAGTCTTGATTCCTCTATCAGAACTCGGCAGACCGCCTATCAACCCCCTCGGAGCGCTAACCTTAGCAGTTACTGTAGGGACATAAAGAGGAATCAATAAAAAAACACACTATTTAACATAATGGATATGGACATATCGAACAATGTGATACTGGGAAGGCTGTTCCTCCACGATTCAGTGGCTATCACTAGTATAAGGGCACTCGCTATGAAGATATCGACTGAGAAAAAAGTCGTGACCATAAGATGAGATTAAAAGATTGCTAAAAAATACTACGATAAATTAATAGTGGACCTCCAAGAGTCAAAGAAGACTGTTGAAAAGAAGGAAGAAGAAAGTAGTCAGCAAATAACACATCGCCACTAGGGACTCAGGACCTACCAGATGAATGTTAAATTTTATCTTTATTTTTATTAAAGTAGCTTGTAAGCAAATTTTTAGATTTAATAGGAGTCTTTCAGCGCAAAACCCGACAAATGAAAAAGGGTCCAAAACCCCACAAATAAAAAAGGTCTAAAACCCCACAAATAAAAAGGTCTAAAACCCCACCAAATTTTTAGGATCCAATTTGATCACCCCGAAGAGATCTATATTATAATTTTGTTCCTGCAGCTTATCACCAATGGCCACCCGATATTAACTTACCAAAGCCGAATGAAATGACTTCGTATCAAGCATGCAAAAATGAAGCTTATTTACTTCAGCCTTGAAATGATCTCTCTCTCTCCAACAACTTGAACATTGGTAGTGATGAGAGCCTCAATCTCCCGAGTCAGCTCAGCAGCCCATTTTTCAAAAAGAGCCACCTAAGGATCACGAATCGTAGTTTGAGCTTTCAACTTTAAAAGAAGAGTGTCATGATCCTTAAATGATCCCTTCAGCATCGCCCTTTTTGAATCAGACTCGGCGAGCAGGGTTACAAGCCTCTGAACTTTGTCTTCAACAAATTGACGATGATCGTTCAAAACAAGGATCGCCTGAACAGTCTAAAAACACAAAAGTCAAGACAAATAAGAAAACAAAATATTCAAAGTAGAAAAACAAAAAAAGAAGAAAATCATACCGAAAGGCCATGAAGATAAGTTAAATTCGACAAGTCCTCGCCGGGTTTCTTGTCGAACCACTTAATATCCTCAGAAACGGATAAGTTCTTAATAAATCCATCAAACACAGCGGCATTCAGAAGGCTTGGTGGATCTTGCCTTTCGACCCAATCGGCCACTCTCTCATAATCTCTTCAAAATTCGCCTTCTTAACAAGTCGGCATTTTTTCTTAACCTTGGGATCGCTGCCACTAGCAGCAGGAGTATCTACACCCGTCGTGATTGGTGTGATCCTCAAAATCACATTTGGTGCAGGCTCAACACCCTTAGAAGTTGACTCTGGAACCGACTCAGCAGCAGGTTAGGAAACAATAATAACAATCTCGGTTGTCTCGTTTGAAGAAACCACCAAAGTCTGGGGGGCAAATACCTCGACGATATCTTCAAACGAATTGCCTCAGAAGAAATCGCATCTACACCGGCAAGGGCAATCTCGCCCATAGAAACAGACATATCCACTTTAAAACCTAAAAAGCAGTTTACCAGACGAAAAAGACATCCTACAAAAAACAAAAACAAGTACAAATCAGATAATACCTTCAACAACCTCTTAATAAGAGATATCAACAAGTCCTTTTGATGGATCCTCCAAAGACAACCACCGACACCTAAGATGATTATTAACTAATAATGACAAGATCGGTTCTTGAAAAATGCTATGGAAAGACAAATTAAAAGTCAGAGTGGACTTAGGCAAGCTTAAAAGCGAAGGCGAAGTCTTCACCACCTTAATCGGAAAACATTTCGGAAAACGCAAAAAAGCAAAGTCATGCGTAATGATAAAGAATTTTGATCTCCACCCTTCAAGACACGGTAAAGTAATAACATACTACCCTTTTCTACCATTCGGAAAAATCAAAACCTCATCATTTTTAGACAAAGAATCGACGTAATGAAAAACGGTCATGGAAGGGGACTACCCCCGAAGCCTACAAAATTCTATAAAAGAGGTTAAATTTGAATAATCCTGGGATGAAGTTTCCCAACAGCGATATTCAATTCGCAGTAAAGTTCAAAAATAAAAGGATGCAAAGAGAACCTAAGGCCAGCTGTGAGTTGCTCCTCAAAAATAACCGCTTCGCGAAGGGAACCGGGATAGCCAAATCAAGTTTCCCAATCCATAACCTACAGGAAAGTTATTTTTAAAAGGAATTTCTAAAATTTGTACCCCGGACAGATATGACTCTTTAAGAGCCACAAGCAAATTCAACTTTCATCTTTAACATATGAAACCTTAAAATAACACTAAATCATCATGTTTGTGTCCAAGTGTCGCATTGCTTTTTCCTGTATCGGTGTCGGTGCTACGTAGAACTGAAATAACCTTACAGTTTCTATGCGAGTCTGTTTCATCCCTCTGCCTCATGTAAATAGTACATGGGACCTACTGGAGTTTTATGTTTCGCGTTTCACTTCCACATTTGGAAATGCTTCTAAAACTCTTAAATTAATATTTATAAACTAATATTGTTCAAAAAAAATTCTTTTGTTGTTTCCCGTTTCAATTATTTCCATTTGAAAGTTTCCATGCAATTTAGACCGAGAATAGATATGAATGTGGATTTTTTTAATTCTATAATTTACATGTCTTTATTTCAAACATGGAATTTATTTAGCCAAATGGAATCGTTCCCAAGTTTGTTTCCAATTTGTGACAAAATTGCTGGCTACTACAGTTTAAATGTAAAACGAATCAAAAACTCAACGAAGGGGGGAGCAAACTTATTTCAGAAAAATAGAGATGAACTGTTATGAATGTTGAAATATCAATTTTATTTCAGTTTGCACCACCACAAGCATTCTCATTATTAGCAACATGTGAATCATTCATACAAGCCTTCTTATGTCAAATATGAAAACGAAATCGATCATTCGTTTACGGTCTAAGCAACAAGGACAGCTGGAAATTACTTTTTATGACTAAACTCAGTTTTTAGCCCTCCTGAATGAGTATTCTTAAATTATAGATTCGAATGAAATTAGAAATTTTTTTAGTTATACAAAATTAGTAACCAACTCACACAGCCATGGACAAAGAAGCCTCCAGGCATCAGTAATCAGCTAGGCTAATGCAGGCAATTTGCTCTTCCTCCACATCCAATAGTTGACTCTCATCGGGTCCACACGCTCCAATATACAACACACTGCTTTTCCCAAGTCTGGTTCAGATGGATCAGAGTTTGAAGTCGTCAAAGCATCAACAGCCGCTCTAAGCTCTTGGTTTGGTTGAAACCCGTGGCAGAGAAGATCCAAAAGCATGCTCAGAGCAAATACGTGGTTAGTTTTAGCACCCAAAATTTTCAGACATACAGAGGCGACTTGAGGATCATCAATCCAAGACTCTGTGTCGCCTTTGTAGAGACCTCGAAGATATCTCCAGGGGCTCTCGTTGTCAGGGTTAGCTAAAATGGCCTCCACTGTGAACGTTGTTTCAGATTCTCTCATGGCCTTCAAGCCTCCCAATAAGGGAGATCTAGTTATAACAAAGTACCTCTGTTACAAGACAAAGATATGAACACATTTCTCAGCACCCCATTAAAAGTGTAATCTAAATTATCCCTCCGTCTCAAATTGATAGACAGTTTAGGACAAACACAAGTATTAAGAAATTTAGTAAATTTATGTAAAATGAGTAATTCTATAACAACATACCACACTTGCCCTTATTTAATGCAGAATTGACTTTGCTTTTTAGTGGGTTTTACTCTCTTTTCAATGTAATATGCTATAATTAATGAGGGTATATGTGCCATTTAAGCATTCAAGCAATAAATTACCGCCTATAATTTGGGACAAAGAATATTGGAATAGTGCCTATCAATTTGGGACGGAGGGAGTATGTTTATGTAATGAATTATTTGAATAGCATGCGAAATGTGCGATCCTTGCCTGATTCCAAGCAGAATTGTTAAAAACATCGTCTTCAAGGAGCTGTCTACAATAGTCAAGTTCATCTTCCCATCCTCCTAAAGCCTGCAGTACCCACTGAACACAGAGACAAGACATGAACTCATTCAAAATGTTAAATGCACACCAGATAAAAAGAAACCGACAAAGGATGTATCATCTAAACATTTCAGATTGAAAATAACAGAGAAATGCATTTGGCATAGAGGACTAAAGAAGAACAAACCTGTCGGTGGGACCAGGCATGATAATTTTTCGCATCAAGGGAAAGAATCTTCCTGATAAACTGAAGTTCTTTCGCTGCAACATCAGCACCTAATTTCTCGGCAACCCACCGCCTATGATGCCTGCAAACATCTAATTATTGTTAAGTTGATGATAAAAGTTGAAATGCTCAAAAGACGTTAAAGTAGATAACAGCTCTAACTGAGTTTTGGATGGTTTGCCTAAATTAAAGTGAACGAGATGGCCAAAAGCCACTCAAACAAGTAAATATGTATTACTAGTCTACACTTCTTCCTATAGCCACTCACTCAACGTGTATTCTTATAGAGTTAAACAGAAGAACAAGTGAACCCTCAAGTTAATTCCACTGATTTACCGCTGATAATCAAAGCAATCTATTTCACTGGAAAGCTCTTATATTAGCCAATTATGCCGTACATCAACAATCACCGAGTAATTTTATCATGTTTGTTTAAGAGCAGAACCATTAAAACAAATGAAGAAAAGTTGGAAGTGACTGAATGTTATTCCCTGATCGGAAAAAATATGTGTTGAACTCTAGTAAAAAGCAGTGAGAAGATTCAAATGGAAAAGCTCATAAATCAATACAGAATCAACAGATAACCCCACCAATAATCATCATTCCAAACATGTGTCTTTGAAAAAATTTGTATATGTTCATTTGTGAAATTCACATTCAAGCTCATGAAAGAGTATAGTTCTAGATTGTGGTACACGCAGTTAACCGCAGGTAAAGTACATATGGAAATGCCTAATGTATTAAGTATTAACCACCCAGTGATCAATCTACTGCCTTTTTTGACAATAGCAAACAAAAGGGAGCTATCTTGATTCATAATTCACTTAGAAACTATCAACATTTCAACCTTTCACTTCTGATTAGGCAGGCATAATCAACTGCCGGCTATAAAATCATATTAAAAAGCTCATAAATAACACAGCCACCAAATACTACATATAGAACCTTTGAATTTGTAGACAGCTTTAAAAAATTATAAATCGCTAATCCAATATGTACAAGATGAATTCTTACTACCACTTTGAACTAAGACAAACAAAAGCAGGTACCTCTTGATCCATAACGTCACTAAACAACCACATAAACTTTCACTTTTCACTTATCAACAATAGAAAAGGATTTATTAGCAATGATAAAACCATAAATATCTAATTTCTTAACCACCTAGGCTTCAATTTAAAGTCTTTTGTAACAATAAGGACATAGATACACACACTTCACTAATGCCAACTGCATAAAGTTTCAATCATTTGACCGCTCACCATTAAAACATGGACCAATTAGCAGCTATAAAATCATACACTCAAATCCCTGAAATGTTAATGACCAACTTAGCAATTTACTACCTTTTGTGAGAATAACAAATAAAAAGGAGCAACCTTGACATATAAATAGGTAGCACGGACACTTCATACGTATCCCTCTTCGGAAATGTTTCGGCCATAGAACTTAATTTTTTACACAGGAAACCTTAAAATAACACCGTTTCACCATGTCCGAGTGTCCCGTTTCCATGTGTCCGTGTCCGTGCTACATAATTCACTAAACAACTATAAAAATTATGATGCTTTTCCTAAATCAAACACAATTAATAACCAATCACAAAAACATAATAAACTCATAAATCCTCACCATATCTGATAATTTTTAGTGTTCTCTTTCGCAATCCGTTCAACATAATCCAACTCCTGATACATATCTACATTCAATGCCTCGAGAACTAGTCTTCTGAAATGCCAAACCTTTAAACAAACAAAAAACACAATCAAATATAAATATAGCACTTAATCAGACAGAAAAAGAAGAGTACAAAAGGGGGAAGTGGGTTACAGTGTAATTGCCAGGATTGAGACAAATAACTAAGTGGGTGAGCTCGAGAGCTCGTGGGGATCGTTCATCGGAGAGATAAATGGCTCTGAAGTAGTTCATGGTCTCTTCGAACTCAGGTTTGTATGCTATTGGGACAACTGGGTTCGGACCGTCGTCTTGTGGGATTGGGATCACATCTGACCACTCTGCTCTCTGGCTTAGTGGCGGTTTCTCCTCCTCCGGCCGTAAATCGTCGTCGGAGTCCATTTTTGATCAGTAGCTGCTTGATTATGGTATTGATTTTTTTTTAAAAAAGGGTTAATTTCTTAAAAAACCCCCACCTTGCACTTTTTTTTCTTTTTTTTCGTTTATATCCTGACCTTGTAAAAACACCATTTGTACCCAATTTTGGATTTTTATGTTTCATCCCTACCCAAAAGCATTAAATTATACTCTTTTCATTTAGAAAAGAATTAAAACATACTTTTTTCTATTTTTAAAAGTACAAATAAATCCTTAAACTTAAAAAATGATCAAATATATCCAAATAATTAATTAATTTTTTTTAATTATATAAAATAATAAAAAAATAAAAAAATTATTATTATTTTTAATTTTTTTGTTATAAATATTTTTTAAAAAAATTAAAAAAAATTAAAAAAATAAACAAAAAATTCGGAATTATTTTTTAAAAAAATTATTATTATTTTTAATTTTTTGAAGAAGATGGTATTTTTGTACTATTAATAACTTTAATATCTAATTAGTATATAAGTTAAAAATAAAGGATTGTTTTAAACTCTTTTTCAAATGAAAAGAGTACAATTTAATGTTTTGGGTAGAGATGAAACATAAAAACTCAAAATTGGGTACAAATGGTGTTTTTACAAGGTCAGGGTATAAACGAAAAAAAAAATGCAAGGTGGGGTTTTTTTAAGAAATTAAGCCTTTTAAAAATCATCAAATCTCATTAAATGGAATATCAAATAATTTGAAAACAAAATTCCATAACACACGACATACTGCCTAATTTGCAGATCTTACTTACGAAAATAAAAATAAATTATTAATTGATTCGCTAAATAAGTGCAATCTTCGATAATTCTCCGATCAAATTTCTCCAATCACCCACAACTCACAGCATTCCATTCTCACCGCAACAAATTTTTCATAAAAAAAAGACTACATAAAATATTTAAAAAAATAATAATAAAAAATTAATAAAACTAAAACCTAATTACTTAAAAACCACCAAACTTTTAACTTTTTTCATTTATATCATGACCTATAAAAATTTTCAATTATACCCTATTTTCAATTTTTATGTTTCATCTCTAATCTAATGAATTGAATTGACCTATTTTTAAAAAAAAAATTAAATTAGTACTTCATTTGTATTTTTTCAAATAGAAAAAAATATAATATAATCATTCTATTTAAATTTTTTAATATTTTCATCCTTACATTAATTAAATTGTTAAAAAGTTTAATTTTATGGTACAGATGAAACATAAAAATTAAAAATATGGTATAATTGAAATTTTTTCTAAATCATGATAAAAATAAAAATAAAAAGTTAAAAGATGGGTGATTTTTAAGTAATTAGAGCTAAAAGTAATACACTTTTTAGTAAATGAATTGCGATTAGTTGATAGATTTTAATCTATTAAGAAAAATGAAAAAGAGTCGCTATTTATATATATTTATAAAAATTAAATAACATAAATAAAGGGATGACTACCGTCAATAAAGAAAATCAAACCATTGACAGTATCTGAAAAAAATTAAAAAAAAAATTAACGGCTAGGATATGTTTAGAGAGAGGAGAGAGGTTTTTATTATATTGATACTGTGTTACTGCATATACCCTTTCTTTTTCACTTCATTCTAACCAGGATATACCATATTGTGAACAATAATAATGTTGGATATTTTATTTTATTCTTTGTTTTTGGAGGAAATAATATATCTTTATGAATTAATATTTTATTAGTTGTTATACACATTTTTTAAAGCTTAACCCTTTTTTGTGCAAAAGTTATTTTGTTAATAAAAATGAGTTGAAACAAAGTTAGTGAAATTTTTTTCTTGAATTTAATTATATGGTTAGTATTCAAATTGGCTAATAATGTATTAAACAAAAAATAAAATTTAAGTTTATATCATTATAATGCTTTAAATACTATTTAAATTTTAAAGTTTTACTATCACTATGGTATTATTCAGCACAACATTTTATGCATAAATATGATTTAAAAATTGAAATGAGCAAAATCGGAACCATTAATATAAATCAAATTAAATTAAAATTTATTTTTATAGGATTTTTTAAAATTTAATGAAAAATATATATACAAAAATATTGATTTGTTTTTTGAAATAGAGTTTATAAGCTTACGGATCCATAAAAGTGAAGTTAGACTCTACCAAGGAGCGGAAGGATTGAAGACTCGAAAAAATAGAGTTTAATGGATCGTTTTGAAAAGAAAAGGAAGATGTGTGATCAAAAGGGTGAGATGTAGGCATAAAAGAGATAGGCAAAGAAGGTGATCTGAAGCCCTTATTGTGAGGAGCTTCTTCATCGCAAAGCTCAAGGGGAGGAACGGGAGCGAGTCCATCCGATTCACCACGAAAGACATAGGATTGAGACACGGGATCACATAAAAAAACAAATCATGTTTAGTCATTTTTTCATGCGACATGCCACGAGCGTTTATAGAATAAGAAATCACACGCTGAAAAAATCAAATATCAAGCGATTTAAACAACGAGCAATTGCGTTTATGATCATCCCACTCAATATGGGACAGAGATCAAGTCCCGATACACACCACAAACGATAAAACAGAGTGACTCATGTTAGAAAGATCCTCGTCAGAAAAACCAAATATAGTAATAAAAGCTTCCCTAGTGTAATATTCCAAAATATTTTAAGATAATTAAGTCGTGCCACGTGTCGAGATTTCCAATAAATTAAATTAAGAAGAATTTAATTTAATTATATCGGGAATTTAGAGTAATTTTTATTAAGCGGTTTTACGGGAATTAAAGAAATAACTTCGAAAATTAATATAAAATAATTTATAAATCTCGTGACGATAATTATTTCGCCAAAATTTGCGAAATAATTTATAGTATTTATGATAAAAATTTCGAGTCAATCGAAGATTGTTTAAAATTTGGCGAATAGGTTTTGAACAAAATTGAAACTTTTGAAAAGTTTCAAAGTTGCCCATATTTATATATATATATATATATATATATATATATATATATATATATATATATATATATATATATATATATATATATATAACCTTCATGATGAAGGATCTAGATACCAAACCTTCATCAGTTTCTTTCTTTTTCTATTCTTCGTTCGTTTCGTACGGTTCGTTGCTCGGTTTCTGTTTCTCGTCCGTTTTCGACGTTTTATAACTCGAAACGATCGTATTTCAGTGGCGTATCACGGTAAGCTTGACGTTTTATCGTTTAGACGGAAATATTTTGAGTTATATCGATTCAAAGTTTTAGGCCACAAATTTTTTTTATCGTTTTATCGATTATAGGATTGAATTGGATGTTTTGATATTAGAATTAGCTTTTTGAATGCGTTTGGAACGTTTTTACAGTTGAAAGCACGTCAAAAATCGACCTCAGGCTAAGCCCGTGGCTGTGCGTCGCACAGTCTACAGACTGTGTGAACGCACAGTCGAGAGACTGTGCGAACGCACAGACACATTGTGCGGACGCACAGTTCCTCTGTGCGGCCGCACAGGAAGACGCGCGTACGCACAGTGCTTTCACCGATTGACCCGTTTTAAGAATAATTTGCCGTACACGCATACCGAGATTTGAAATTGATTAGTATTCGACTAGTTATCGATTAATTTGAGACATTGACCTAACAAGGTTAAACGAGAACGAATTCTAGAAACGGTAATTGATCCATAAACGAGTTAGACACCGTTTATCGGGATATACGTGAGAAGCACGATGGTTAATGAGAGTTCAGTGTGTTGAGTCTCGAGTCTATAGTCAATCTTAGATTAGAATTCTGATTTGAGTCTAATGTTTTGAAATTGTTTTAGATCTAGCGAGGCAAGAAGCAGCTGGACCTATAGTTCGGGAAGCGTGACGTTTCAAGCCCCGGCGTATTTTTGGATAAGCGTTTTCAGTGAGTTTATACGATTTGCTTTTAAAGTATTTATACAAGCAATTATTTTATATTGCTTTATGTTTGATTTGCATGTTTATAGTGCGAAAGTTTTATATTTGAATTGCACATACGCTTGATTTGAAACCAATATTGATCTGATGGAACGTGCTACCTATTGAGCGGCAATAGGACTGTGTGATCACCAGTTTGATTTGATACACCTAATTATGAGTATGAATTTTGAAGTTGGAAATATGAATTTGATACGAGTGAGCACTCGGTTACGGTGTAACCTGGAGTCCCTGTATCTAGTGGGTTGGACCCACCAGTGAGTTGGACTCACAATTTGAGATTAAATGATTGAATTGGACGATATATGATTAGTATGTTTGAGGATTAGGGTTTCAATCGGATCCTATACTAGGCTGCATACGTTTTGAATGATATGGTATTATTTTATGATTTGTTTGAGTACTTATTAGTAAATGTATGAACTCACTCAGTATATCCCCATATACTGACCCCTTATAGATTTCCTTTCAGGTAAAAGACGCTTTGAAGCAACAGACTTTTATCTTACTTCCAGAAGTGTGTATTTTTGAAAATATGTAAAGAAACAGTACTTTACTCTTAGAGCTGCAGTAGATAGGTGGTTTGTATGTCAGTTTGTATTATATAGTTTTCTGTAAATATAACTTAATGTTTTAAAGTTAATAATGTTTACGCTTGCTGCGTTATTTATATTGTGATGGCCAGAGGATATGTATACATGGCATGTGAGTTCAGCATGATACATGTTATTGTCCGTCATGCATGACGTTTATGATTCGCGAAAAATTGTTTTACGTTTTTAGGCTTGCTACGGGTTTTGAAGCAACCACTCCCATTCCCTAGCGCCGGTCTCGGCCCATGAGATTGGGTCGTGACAATGTTGGTATCAGAGCATGTTTCAGTTACCATTGCTTATTTCAATAAAGTGCTATGTGATTAGGAATCCTAGGGATTCTACTGCAGCACATAGGACTCGAGTCTTGTCTTTGTTATGTAATCATTTGATTTTCGAACTTTCAGCCTTCCCTCTAGGATGTGAGTCTGTCATAGGTGTGTGTTCGCATGTGATAAGATGCGCATTTAATACGATATACGTTTGCGATGATATGCGATTATGCGGCTAAGTACTGCTGTTTGTCTTAGTCAGGATGTCAGACCAACGACAAGAAGAAGAGCAAGTTGCCGCTGCAGCACGACATGTTGTAGAAGGGGCACATGATGTTCACCCAGAAGCTAAAGATGAGTCTTCTGTTCATGGCGGAGGTGGTGACCAAGAGGCCCAGGCGCAGGCACCTGGAGTGCAAGCGCAAGCCCAGCAACCTAATGTTGTGGGTTTTGATCTGAATCAATTTCTTACAGGAATTGTGGCTATGCAAGCCAATCAGGCTGAGGTGCAGAATATGCATCGTGAACAACTACAGAAGCAACAGCTACGCAATGTTGCTTTTACTGATCGAGATATCGTCTTGGCTTATATGCGCCTTAAGCCAACTAAGTTTGATGGCTCAGGTGATGCTCTAGATTTCCTCGAAGAAGTAGAACATAATGCTCAACGTCTGCAAGCTAACGAGAGACAAACCATCATCATGGTGGAAATGTCAATGAAAGGGTCCGCAAAAGACTGGTTTCAGCAGCACATTCATTCAACCATGGATACTATGACCTGGGCTGAATTTGTGAATCGTTTTAGGGAATTATTCTTACCGTATGCGGTGATGGAGAGTTGTCGTAATCAGTGGCTGACCCTGAGTAGAGGCAATCGGTCTGTGCAAGAGTTTGTGACAGAGTTTACCAGAGTGAGTAGGTTTACACCAGACCTAACGACAGACCTAGTCAGAGTGAACTCGAGGTTTGTGGAAGGTTTAGGAGCTGAATTTGTGAGTCTGACGTCTGATATCGGAAGAACTTTGGTGCAATCAATCGACAGCGCTAGGCAAATGGAAGTTTCTCTGATCCGTTTTGGGAAGATTCCTGATCCTTCTAATGTTGCACCTATGAGGAGTAATATGTTCCGCAGCATACAGAGCGCACCTACCCAGTCATACGTTGGAAGTCATTCTCGACCCACATCACATCAGCAGAGAAATAAGAGAGCTCGATATGGAACTAGAGTTAGTACTTCAGGCACCGGATTTAGTGCCAGATCCATGAGTGATATGGGAGGTGGAGCACCTATTTATCTGAATTGCAATAAGAGGCACTATGGAGTATGTCGTAGTGTTACTGGGGCGTGCTTTAGCTGTGGCCAGCAGGGTCACTTTGCTAGAGATTGTCCGAGGCAGATGCCTCAATGCTCCATGACTACAGTAGTACAGCCTTCTTATCAGCAACAGAGGACTGCGCATCATGCAGCGTCAGGATATGATTAGACTAGAAGTACCTTTACTGGCCAGAGAGGTCGTGGTTATGCAAATCGAGGAGGAAGGAACGGCGAAGATCGCTGTACTGGTCAGGCTTCGCAGGCTGGCGGGAGTCAGGTCAGGTACTTTGCACTGAATCCTCAGGAGGCTCATGCTTCCAATGCGGTGGTGCAAGGTACCTTTCCTATCGCTTCTCAAGACGCACTAATTTTGTTTGATCCGGGTGCTACGCATTATTTTGTTTTGCCTAGCTTTGCTAGTAAGTTAGGAGTACAACCAGCGTATCTTAGGAATCCTCTGTTCGAAATTACCCCAGTCGGTGAGACTGTGGAAGTTAGTATCGTTTATCCGTCGTGTCTAGTGAAAGTCCAAGGACGAGATTTGTTAGTTGACTTGATTTTACTCGAGGTATTAGCTTTTGACGTTATATTAGGAATGGATTGGTTAGCTCAGCACTATGCCAATGTGGATTGTCGGAAGAAGACAATAACGTTCAACACGCCTGGAACTGAAGCTGTTTCAATCCAGGGTGACAAGATAGAATCTTCTATGAGTATTATTTCAGCTATTAAAGCTTGTCGTATGTTACAGAAAGGATGTCAAGGATTTTTAGCGATAGTACGAGACGTGGAGAAGAAGAGTATAAATATAAGTGATGTACCAGTTGTATCGGAGTATCCAGACGTTTTTCCAGAGGAATTACCTAGATTACCCCCAAATCGTGAAATTGAGTTTTGTATCGAATTGGCTCCTGGCACGAAGCCGATATCGATACCTCCTTATCGAATGGCGCCTGCAGAGCTCAAGGAACTTAAGGATCAGTTGGAAGAATTGTTTGGTCGCAGTTTCATCAGACCGAGTGTGTCCCCGTGGGGTGCACCAGTGTTGTTTGTGAAAAAGAAAGATGGATCGCTTCGACTATGTCTCGACTATCGACAGCTGAACAAGGTGACGATAAAAAACAAGTACCCGTTACCTAGAATCGACGATTTATTCGATCAGTTACAAGGAGCGAAGTATTTCTCCAAGATCGATATGAGATCAGGCTATCATCAGCTGAAGATTCGTGATGACAATATTCAAAAGACTGCTTACATTACGAATTTCTCGTTATGTCATTCGGATTGACGAATGCGCCAGCAGCATTCATGGATTTGATGATTAGGATATTCAAACCATACTTGGATCAATTCGTGATTGTGTTTATCGATTTTGATTTATTCACGTTTAGAAGAAGAACATGCACATCATCTACAGATAGTACTACAGATATTAAGAGAGCATCAGCTTTACGCCAAATTCTCTAAATGTGAATTTTGGCTAACGGAAGTGGCGTTCTTAGGTTATGTGGTTTCACAAAGCGGCATTAAGGTTGATCCAAAGAAGATCAAAGTTGTGATAGAATGGAAACGACCTGAATCGGTTACCGAAGTTCGAAGTTTTCTCGGTCTAGAGGGATACTACAGACGATTCGTACAGGACTTTTCGAAGATCGCTGTACTTTTGACAAAGCTAACCCAAAAGAATGAGAAATTTAACTGGACGAACCAGTGTGAGATCAGTTTTCTGAAACTGAAAGAGTGTCTGACAACGGCACCAGTCTTAGCGCTACCAGAAGGAACAGAAGGATTCACAATATACTTTGATGCGTCAAGAGTTGGACTAGGATACGTCCTTATGCAACATGGACGGGTAATCGCGTACGCTTCGTGACAACTTAAGAGGCATGAAACGAATTATCTGAAACATGATCTAGAACTAGCAGCGGTGATCTTCGCGCTGAAGATCTGCTGACATTATTTGTATGGCGCCACGTGCGAGATATTTACAGATCATAAAAGTTTAAAGTACATTTTCGATCAACGAGAGTTGAACCTCAGACGGAGAAGATGGATGGAGTGATTGAAAGACTATGACTGCACGATTCAATACCATCCAGGCAAGGCCAACGTAGTGGCAGACACGTTAAGCAGGAAGTCGGTGGGAAGTCTCCCGCATATTGCAACAAAATGGAGGAGACCATTAATTAACGAGATTCATACGATGTTCAGCAAAGGGATTGAGTTCGAGATTTCATCTCTCGGAAACCTGATAGCACAACTAACGATACGATCAACATTGATAGACCAAAATCAAAGAGTTGCAAGCTGATGATCCTCAATTGAAACATCTAATTGAGGAAGTTCAACACGGAAAGAGTCAAGATTTCAGTATCGTTAACGGAGTACTAAAATATGGCAATCGCATGTGCGTTCCAGACGTGGAAGACTTGAGACAGAAGATCATGGAAGAGACGCATGAAACGGTCTATAGTGTTCACCCTGGTTTTACAAAGATGTACCATGACATCAAGGGAATGTATTGGTGGAGCAGAATGAAGAAAGATATCGCGGAATTTGTGGCTAAATGTCTGACCTGTCAGCAAGTCAAATTGGAGAATCAACGACCTTATGGATTTCTTCAGCCGTTACCCATCCTAGAGTGGAAATGGGAGCAAATCACGATGAATTTCGTAGTCGGACTACCCAAGACACAAGGGTTTTGACTCCATCTGGGTAATCGTAGACCGCTTGACGAAGTCAGCACACTTAATACCTATCAAAACAACGTATTCGGTGGCGAAGTTAGCTCAAGAATACATCGATAAGATCGTGAGCTTACACGGAGTTCCAGTATCAATCGTGTCAGACATAGGTTCCATATTTACCTCTCAATTATGGAAGAGCCTACAAGGAACGTTAGGAACGCGATTGAATTTCAACACTGCATTTCATCCTCAGACGGACGGCCAATCTGAGCGAGCGATTCAAACGTTAGAAGATATGCTTCGACTATGCGTGCTAGATTTCGGAGGTAACTGGGATACATACCTACCTTTAGTCGAATTCGCCTACAACAACAGTTATCACTCGAGCATCGAGATGGCTCCATACAAAGCGTTATACGGGCATAAATGTCGATCCCCTGTCTGTTGGGATTAAGTTGGCGAACGGAAGCTCACTGGAGCAGAGATCGTCCAGATTACGTCAGAGAAAGTACCGTTAATAAAGCAACGGTTAATTACTGCTTCCAGTCGACAGAAGAGCTATGCAAATCCCAAGAGGAAAGATATCGAATTTCAGATTGGAGATTACGTGTTTATCAAAATATCACCGATGAAGGGAGTTATTCGTTTTGGAAAGAAGAGCAAGTTGGCTTCGAGATATGTCGGACCATACCAGATCATAGAGCGCATAGGCTCAGTTGCCTACAAGCTAGACTTGCTACAAGAGATTTCGCAAGTTCATCTTGTCTTCCATATTTCCATGCTTCGGAAATATGTACCAGACCCCTCTCGAATAATTCAACCACAAGTAGTGCACGTAAACGAAGAGTTAACCTACGAAGAGCGGCCAGTGTTAATTGTCGATACGCAGATCCGACAATTGTGGACGAAGAGAATTTCGATGGTGAAAGTCCTATGGAGGAGTCAATTCATAGAAGAGTGCACGTGGGAGACAGAAGAGGATATGAGGCAGAAGTACACATATCTATTTACTCAAGGTACTTGGCTAAAGTTTTAAATTCGAGGACGAATTTATTTTAAGGGGGGGTGAATGTAATACCCCAAAATATTTTAAGATAATTAAGTCGTGCCACGTGTCGAGATTTCCAATAAATTAAAATAAGGAGAATTTAATTTAATTATATCGGGAATTTGGAGTAATTTTTATTAAGCGGTTTTACGGGAATTAAAGAAATAACTTTGAAAATTAATATAAAATAATTTATAAATCTCGTGACGATAATTATTTCACCAAAGTTCGCGAAATAATTTATAGTATTTATGATAAAAGTTTCGAGTCAATCGGAGACTGTTTAAAATTTGAACGCAGATAGGTTTTGGACTAAATTGAAACTTTTGAAAAGTTTCAAGGACCAAAATACAAATTAGCCGATATATATATAACCTCCATGATGAAGGATCCAGATACCAAACTTTCATCAGTTTCTTTCTTTCTCTTTTCTTCGTTCGTTTCGTACGGTTCGTCGCCTGATTTCTGTTTCTCGTCCGTTTCCGACGTTCTATAACTCGAAATGATCGTATTTCAGTGGCGTATCACGGTAAGCTTGACGTTTTATCGGTTAGATGGATATATTTTGAGTTATATCGATTCAAAATTTTAGGCCATGAAACGATTTTATCGTTTTATCGAGTATAAGATTGAATTTGGATGTTTTGATATTAGAATTAGCGTTTTAAATGCGTTTGGAACGTTTTTATAAGTGAAAGCACGTCGGAAATCGACCTCGGGCTAAGCCCGTGGCTGTGCGAACGCAAAGCTAGACTGTGCGGACGTAAGTCCCCTGTGCAGCCGCACAGGAAGACACGCGTACGCACACTGTTTTCGCCGATTGACCCGTTCTAAGGAAAATTTGTCGTACACGCATACCGAGATTTGAAATTGATTAGTATTCGACTAGTTATCGATTAATTTGAAAGACATTAACCTAACAAGGTTAAACGAGAACGAATTCTAGAAACGGTAATTGATCCATAAACGAGTTAGACACTGTTTATTGGGATATACGTGAGAAGCACGATGGTTAATGAGAGTTCAGTGTGTTGAGTCTCGATTCTAGAGTCAATCTTAAAATAGAATTCTGATTTGAGTCTAATATTTTGAAATTGTTTTAGATCTAGCGAGGCAAGAAGCAGCTGGACCAGGAGTTCGGGAACCAATATTGATCCGATGGAACGTGCTACCTATTGAGCGGCAATAGGACTGTGTGATCACCAGTTTGATTTGATACAGCTGTGAGATTAATTATGAGTATGAATTTCGAAGTTGGAAATATGAATTTGGTACGAGTGAGCACTCTGTTACGGTGTAACCTGGAGTCCCCGTATCTACTTGGTTGGAGCCACCAGTGAGTTGGACTCACAACTTGAGATTAAATGATTGGATTGGATGATATATGATTAGTATGTTTGAGGATTAGGGTTTCAATTGGATCACGTACTAGACTGCATCCGTTTTGAATGCTATGGCATTATTTTATGATTTGTTTGAATACTTATTAGTAAATGTATGAACTCACTCAGTATATCCCCATATACTGACACCTCACAGATTTCCTTTCAGGTAAAAGACGCTTTGAAGCAAAGAGCTTCTATCCTACTTCCAGAAGTGCGTATTTTTGAAAGTATGTAAAGAAACAGTACTTTACTCTTAGAGCTGCAGTAGATAGGTGGTTTGTATGCCAGTTTCTATTATATAGTTTTCTGTAAATATAACTTAATGTTTTAAAGTTAATAATGTTTACGCTTGCTGCGTTATTTATATTGTGATGACCAGAAGATATGTATGCCTGACATGTGAGTTCAGCATGACACGTGTTATTATCCGTCATGCATGACGTTTATGATTCGCGAAAAATTGTTTTACGTTTTTGGGCTTGCTACGGGTTTCAGAGTAACCACTCACATTCCCTAGCGCCGGTCTCGGTCCATGAGATTGGACCGTGACACCTAGAAACCGTACACTTTACACCTTGGAGCTTGAAAGTTAATGAATAAAACGAGGGACCCGTAGCATTTGGAGTTTTAGAGATAGTCAAAGTGGAGAATAATTCAGTAGTCAAATCCCCATCACTAACATTTTAAACATTCAAGAACGTATGTCAATCTAAATTATAAACTCAAAAATCAAACTCAATTCAAAAATCTAGAGATTTAATAATATCATGAAATGGATACGAGAGCATTAAAAGGGACGTTTGGAAAGATATTCATACAGAAAATTTCATTTAGAAAAAATATATTAATTTTTTTTAATGACCTTAAAAAAATTACAGAGAATTTTACAATTGTAAATAAAAATAAAATAATTAAATATAGCAATTAATGTTTTTTATTTTTAAATTTTTGTATAAAATATGGGCTAATAATCACACATGGCCCCTGACTTTAGAGGGTAAGTGCATAGAATCCCATTATGTTTAAAAACGGGCACAAAACCCTCTGATTTTTGTGGCGGCGCTCACAAAACCCCATAAACCCCTAATATGACTTGAACACCCCTGACGTTGTTTTTTTCAGTCAACCGTCATTCTTAAAAAAAAAAACCTGACATTGTCACATCATCTTTTACGCCAGAAATATACCTTAAATTTTAAACACCGAAAAATACCCTAATTTAATTTAGAAAAAAACAAAAAAAATCAAACCAACCTAATTTAACCTAAACCATTCGGTTAACCCAACAATCGGCCCAACCACCACCCCACCAACCACCACCGCGTCGGGTCGGTGGTGTGATAATTTGACCGATGGTTTAAGTTAGATTGAATTGGGTTGGATTTTAGGGGTATTTTTGAGTGATTTAATTTTTTAGCTTTTTTGATGACGTTTCAGCTGATGTGGTGCCGCCATATTTTTTTTAAGAATGTCAGTTGACTAAAAAAAAGGCGCCATGGGTATTTTCATCCTTAGGGGGTTTTGTGAACGCAGTCATAAAGATCAGGGGGTTTTGTGCCGTTTTTAAACATTAAGGGGTTTTGTACATTTACCCTTTAAAGTCAGAAGCCATGCATGATTATTAGCCTAAAATATGAAATGGGACCGGAAGTGATGGAGTAATAAAGTTGATAGAGTAAAAAGGATCAAAGTATAAAAATGACCTTAATATTTACTTTGTGGCTTACCTTGTCTTCCATTTGATGGTAGTGTTTTTAAACGTTAACCCGGCTAAGGCGACATACAATTAGCAGTTGTCTTAATGTTAAAAAATGACCCTAACATTAACAAAGTGGAACAAATATAACCCTGACTTTATCAAAGTGTAACAAATATACCCTCCGTCTAACGGTGGAGGACATATTTATTCCACTTTGATAAGATTAGGGTATTTTTGGAACTCGAAAAACATTAGAGGGTTAGGTGAGTCACAGAGTAAACATTATGATCATTTTTGTACCTTATCCCGAGTAAAAATTGATCCAAATCTTTAGACAAAAAAAAGGCCAAATACATATTAAAACCCCCTGTACTATACGACTTTTGTTCAAGTAGTCCTTATCTCGAAAAACTTATTTGTCCAGTCCCTCTACTAACATTTTTGCGATTTTAATGCCCTTATCTGGACGGAATGCAGAGAGTGTAACTCAATCTCCGTTTAGTGAGAGTGTGTAAGAAAAGGAATGTGACATGAAATCCACATGGAAAAAAATAATATCCAGATGGAAAAAAAATTCCACGTCCAGCAGCCCCAGCTTCTTCAAGATCCACGGCAGCAGGTCTTCCACAAGCAGCAGCCTCCAGCGCTCAACAGCTCCACCACGCAAGCAGTTACAAAATCTCTAGACACCAAGGCAGCTTCTCTCTCCTCCCACAACGGCCACCTCTAAATCTGATCTAACGGCGGCGTCTTTGGCTTCCACGGCAACAGCTCCTTCCTCTTCTCAAGCGGCGGCGATTTTCACAGGTGTAAGATCATATATAGATTAATAATAGGGATGAAGAAATTAAAACAGTTGATAATAACAAAACAATTAATTAGCAAGAACTGGGTTTGTTTCGTTACAGAGATAATTCTTCACATTACTAAACTATGCTCAACATGATGATCATCACGACCATGTCAATTTCTCTTCAAAACAGAGAGCAACGTCACCGAATACAAATTCATTACTATCGCTTCGAAACAGATTAAATCGATTCAAAATAGAGTTCATCCATTTGAAACAATCGAATACCACAAATATCAGAGCAACTTCACCAAATCCATCACCAAGTTTGTATTCTCTCCTCTTAAATAAATACCGACAAATTATTAGCAATAAGCCAATAACCCAACACACAAAATCAGAAAAATCAAAATAAAAAATAAAAAATTAATACTCATAGATTATTGGTCAAATACGATGCAAGGTTCCTCGATAATCTTACAGTACATGCCGCGCAAGGTGAATTGTTGTCTAAAGATCGATTACAACTGAGAGCGACATCGTGTATCGAAGAGTCTGGTATCAATGTTCTTAACTATGATTTTGTAATGATACAAGGGGTTTAGTTTCAGGATAAGAGCGAAAGCCTAGGATGACGACCTTACAATCAAGGACGGACTCGAATGAGTTGCCACGGCGTAGGAAGCTTGACGATGAGGTGGTGGTCGTTGAGTTTGTAAGATTTTGACAGGATGTCTTCATTTATGTGGATGAGATTTGGAGAAAGGATAGTGGAGGTGCGTTATGGTTATGGCGCTGGGATTTGGAGAAAGGATAGTGGAGGTATGTTGTGGTTAAGGTTGCTGGAATTTGGAGGAGATGGTTAAATACCAACTTTACCCCTGTCAGTTTTCATTTATTATTAAAAGAATTGTGATGTGGCATTATTTGACTTTATCATACAAATATACTTTTAGAGTTAACGGCAATTTTATTAGTTAACGGCAAATTTTGTTATTTAACGGAGAGTGGGATACACTCTCTTCAAAAGGACATTAAAATCGCTAAAAATGTTAGTAAAGGGACTGGACAAATAAGTTTTTTGAGATAGGGGCCATCTAAACAAAAATCTAATAGTACAGGGGCCTTAGTATGGGTTTGGCCAAAAAAAATTAAAACTATAAAGTGGTGAAGAGAGAAGAAGAAGAAGAAGAAGAAGAAATGACAGTGTTAGCAGGGATCGGGTATGGTTTAATAGCATTAGGACCTTCCCTTTCACTCTTCATTTCTGTCATCTCCAAGAAACCATTCTTGATCCTCACTGTCCTCTCCAGGTACCCTAATTTCACTCTTTTAGTAGTACAATTTCACTGCCCATTTCTTTAATTTAATCTTCATCATTGAGCAGTACACTGTTATGGCTTATAAGTCTGATTGTGCTGTCTGGAGTCTGGAGGGCTTTTCTTCCTTTGCAAACAAAAGCATGGTGGCCCTATGCTTTGCTTATTCTTTCTTCTGTTTGTTTCCAAGAAGCTCTCCGTCTTCTTTTCTGGAAAGTTTACCAGTAAGTTTCCAAGAATCGCTGCTATATATGCTTTTAGTTTTGTGTTCATATCAATGAATTGGATCTTCATGTGTGTTGTACTATGTGTCATCCTTCGTATTATCATCTGTTGGTCATGTATCATTCTTGTTTGTGGACTTTGTAGGCGGTTGGAGAATATTTTGGATAGTTTTGCTGACAGGCTTTCAAAACCACCATTATTTCTGACAGATAAGATGCTAATTGCTATGGGTAATCTCTCAACAGCTTTTAATTCTCTTTTTATTGCTAATGCCTATAGTCTCACAACTTCCATTTCAATTTGCGACTATGGACTCCATATTTCGCTTTACCTTTTCAGGCGGAAAAAAATAAACTGACGACATTTGTAGTTTCATGTATTTGATCGAATGTTTATAGCTTAGTTTCAACTTTAACAAGGCAATAAAAGGGGGAATGTGGTAAAAGACTTGAACTAAAACTATAATTTTCTCTAGATACTGGTTCAACCAGCATTATGTACAGGATGGCTAGTTCCTCTCAACAATATCTTGTAGTTAGATCATTAAACAATTGGCCTGTATAGTATGAAGTAGGGTGTCTTTCATAATAGATATTTATATCATATTGACCGTCTGACCTCTACTATGTCTATTATGTTACTATGTTATATGAGTATTGACCTCTTGTTGGACCTGGATTCCTTAATTTGATGTCATTATAAAGTTCCTACTTTTGGTGATAATCAGATAGGAACAAAGTCGCAACCTAGGATGGTTCCAGAGTGCTTTCTATACCTGCAGCAGATATTGTTCCAAAGTTTGTTTGTATGTTCTGCTTATTGCTGTCATATTTGATGTTTGAGCTGTTGTTACTTCAAATCATGCAGCTGGTGGTTTAGGTCATGGTGTAGCCCATGCTGTGTTCTTTTGTCTTAGCCTCTTAACACCGGCGTTTGGCCCAGCAACCTACTTCGTAGATAGTTGTTCACGTATTCCATTTTTCCTTGTTTCTGGTAAGTTTTTTTTAAACTTCGTTTTTGTATGTGTTTCCTTCAATTGGAATTTGGACTTGTGCTCGGACTAATTCAGACTTTACAGTTTATTGATGTGAACTTCCCTGAATTGGTAAATATCATTTTAGTTCTAAGCAGTCCACAGGCACTTTATAAGCTAAGTTGGAGTATGTTTATCTCACTAACCATTACTTTTCTTACACATTGCAGCTATGATTGCTCTTGCATTTGTTACAATTCATACTTTCTCAATGGTCATTGCATTTAATGGGTATGCTGAAGGGAATAAAGTGGACCAAAGTTTTGCCCCCATAGTTCATCTTGTTGCAGGATTGGTGGTAAAAACAAAAAGCTCTGGTTTTTTTCTTGTTTATGTCATTTCATTTATCTTTTCTTTTCTATTTTATCTGATATGTGCTCAGAAAGCTGAAATTTGGAAATACTTAACCTGTGAACAGCAAGAATTAAGTGCCAACAGTAGTATATATTTCTTGCTTGGCCACTAACTGATAACTTCAAAATTTGAGATAGTGGCTTGGTAAATTTGCTGCCGAAATGTATTTCAGGTGCACTTTCACTTTACAGTTTTCATAAAATTGTAGTGTTTTACGGGAATTTGAAAACCTTGTCGGTTTTTCAATCAAATTAAAATTAAAATTCTTAGATTTTTGGTAAATGATTGTGTATCAAATGACATATGATAGCAGCAAACTGGGGAGACAAAATATTAGATTTGTAAATGATGCAAGACTGATTATAATTTTGTTGATCACAGAATTGAAGTGGCCCCTGATTTAAGCTTAATACTGTAGATTGATGACAATAATAACAAATTCATATTTTTAGACCAGAATCTACATTAATTCAAAGTTTAAATAGGTGGTTGATCCAATTTATCATGTTTGTGTGCGCATAGTATATATATACGTGGAAGAAATGTATTGCTTCCTTTAAATAGACCGACTTTCACTTGAATGAGGGTAACAACTCAGGGGCTGGAATAAAGAAAAGGCTTAATCACCAAAAAAAAACCCCACCTTTTAGCCCCTTTTCAAATGCACCCCGACGTTGTAATTTTATCAGTTGCACCCTAATTCGCACCTTTGGTTTTCAATTCCACCCTCAAGTATTAAATTGATCTCTTTTTCATTTGGAAAAAGTTAAAATAAATCATCCATTTTTAACTTTTTGTGTGGAAAAGAGTTCAAACGAGTACTTTATAAGGGTTTTTATGAATTTTTCCCGAGTGAAAAAGAGTCCAATTTGATTTTGAGGGTGGAATTGAAATCCAAAGGTGCGAATTAGGGTGCAATTGACAAAATTGCAACGTCAGGGTGCAACTGAAAAGGGGCTAAAAGGTGGGTTTTTTTTGGTGATTAAGCCCAAAGAAAAAGAATAGTTAGATTAGATATAAAGGGGAACTGTACTAAGCTCATGTGTGATATTGACAGAGTGCATATTGGTCATTTGCAGTAAATGTTAATTTTGATTGGGAGGATTGCTTGTGAATTACTCATGCACTTTGATTATAGTTCGTGAGATACTGCTCGTGACTTTTTTATGCTATGGAAAGAACTTGTCTTGATCCATAATTACTTTGAATGTTACTTTGATTTGCTGCTTGAATTAGGCTGACTTGTTGTTGTTCATCTTGATAGACACTGGAGAATTCAGCATCTGGGGGTTGCATTGTTGGCATTCCTCTTCTCTATTTTATCGCAGTCTTGACATTGTTGCATTGTGGGAAAATGGTGCGGAGAAGATTAACAGAAAACAGAAGAGCACAAGGCAGCTCATAGTCGGCTCAATGTTGTAAATGTAAAAACCAGAGGATCAAAGACCGGGAAATACTTTTGCAGATGAAACAGATCATTTGTAACTCTGTACATCTCGTATTTGAGATTTGCATCTAAAATCTTCTCAGGTGTTTCTGTGCAGCTTGCAATCCTACAATGAATATGTTTTGCAGGCAGTAACTACTAAATCCTGAATTGAGCTCAATGATAGTTCTTAGCAAATAAGACATTCAAAGTAGAGAAGCCTTAGGATTTGCTCTCTCATGTTTAGACTCCTAACAGTTTATATAGTTAAGACCTGCAAAAAAACTGCATTTCTCATAATGAACTGATTGCAATCACTAAAAATTTGTTTGTTCCTGTAAAATAGTTTAAGTGATTTTATTTGAATGATTCCACTGCTTAACTTTAATGAACTTAAAGTTACAAATATAAACTCTCAGAGTTGCCTATGGAAATCATATTGGTGAGCTATTTCTTATTACGAGTGTTGATTGACTCTAAAGCTCCCTATATAAATCATATAATGAGTATGTATAACACAATCATCTCTAATTTTATACGTATACGTCACGATCTCTCTTGACGTGTAAATAATTATATCATTTTTTTTTCTATTACCTTATTTGACGAAAATATAATATTATTAATGAAAGATATTCCATTATTATAGTTTGATGAGAGGAAAGATTTAACGTGGAAATTTCTCAAAATTCATGATAAAATTTAAATAACTATGCTCCAGAACTTCAAAATATACAACCAGACAAATGAATAGCAAATAATATGAATCTAAACTCGAGATTTTTGGAACATTGTAATTTACAAGCTAAACTGTAGTGTAAAAAATCTGACAAAGAATTTATATATTTTGTATGTGAAATAAAACAAAAAAGAATTACATAGGTATGACACAAAAATCACTAATTTTAACTCTTAAATTCTGATTTTTCACTGTTATGAAAAGAAAGAAAAAATGAAGGATAATTTTGATACGTAATATACAAGACTAGGATTCTGAACTCGTAGATATTGAGGATCTATATCAGTTAGCAAATTTTACTTGAGAAAGAACTTCCAAATATCTCTTTCAGCCATCTCCTTAACTAAATGAGCTCCAAAAATGCCCTCTTCATCTACCAGACTTTTCAACTGTCGAGCTCCATTGTTGAAACCGACATAATTTCTCTTTGTTGCCAAGTATAATACTCCATATGGAGGCCTCATACACTGCTTTTCCACAAGTAAATATATTACTTAAGAATCAAAATCGATACAAGCAGCAAATCATTTATTAAATTAACCTTGTCAAAAAACCATGTTTGCAGGAAGACATCAATCCAACTATTTAATGCATGTATTTTTCAACTCGGTCTGCCTAATTTGGTAGCATTAAAATCACTCGGAATCAAATTTGTTACATTGTACAACTTCCTTTTAAATTTTACAGACTTTCAGTCAAAACTGTTTAACAAAAATGACAAATTATTTCGTTGTTCATTATCATCACTAAATTTCTGCTATCATCAAAACAGCTCTAATGACTTCTATAAGATTCATGCAAGTTCCAGAATCCACTTGTCAGGTTATTAACAAGCTATGTCTAGCACATCAAAGCCTCATACAAGTCTCAATTTAGTTCACTTATAATGTGCAATTAGGACAAAATCTACCCTATCCCATAATGATCATCCCAAATAAAAAACTGTAAATCCTCTATTATTTTAAATACTGAGCTCTAAATAATCAGTAGACTGGTAACAAAAAATTGCTTTAAGAAAATACAAAATGAAAGTAGGGAACAAGAAGCTGACCAACTAACCTTTTTAATGAGAGCATACAGCTTCTTCAAAGAAATTATAGAGTATGGGATATCTGTCATCAGAATAACATCATAGCCATCTTCTCCATGATCAATCTCACTAGCTCTCTCCCATGCCCGGCTTCCCGAAAGCTTCCTTGATCGCCTTGAGGAAGTTTCGTGCCCTATGATGTTACCGTCCTGGCTACTACATGCATCCATGAAATCCTCCTCAGAGAAGCTAAGGTTCATGCCTGTTGTTGCTTCTAAGGCATCATTTCTCACAATTGACAGCACTGTTGGAAGTTCGTCCCAGTCCCCAGCATAGAAGTGGACTGACGGTGACAGAGAGTTCCTTGATGGAGTAAGAGGGCTCTCTGGTTGTCGACTCTGCCTCTCCCGAACCTGCTCAAGGTTGGCAAGGACATTTGGTATAGTCATGCACCTTAGTGTTTCTGCATTCAGGTCTTGAAAGTGCACAGCAGAAGCCCCCTGTAATTACCACAATTGTCAACATATATAACAATAAAAAGGTTAGTCTTAAAGACTGCAACAAAAGATGAAAAGAGCGAGGGTTAAAGTGCACAAATTCAAGCCCATTTGATTTCTAATACTTAATAGGCTATATTTGACAAGAAACGCACACATGTTTAATGAAATAATATGATACGAGAAGGAAAACATAAAAAAGGTCAATGGAGTTTACCTTCAGGCAAGCAAAGATCCCAGGAAGTCCATAGTTACTACCAAGCTGTAAGAATCACCAAATAGAAAGATCAACCATCAGCTGACATTTTTCGGTACTTCAAATGAGAAAAGAGCGATGACAGCAACATGAATATAAGGGCTGCTTATTGCTCTTAAAAATCCTCAAGAAAGGAACTAATAAGGTTTCTTGACTGTCTAAAACATGTGAGGAGAAATCTACCCTTTTGGGCGCGGGGAGCAATCAGGAAAACTTTTAACAAAAAGCATAGAAGTAGCAAAAGTTTTTCATTAACTTAATTAATTACCTCAAGAATTCTCTTGCCTCTAAAGCTCAGTTGTCCATCGCGGATTTCATGCTTAAGGACATTTACAAGATCAAGAGAGCTGTTCCAAGATTTCATAGACCCTGCGAAACAAGAAGGGTCTAGCTGTCACCACTACTCACTTCAGAACTTTGAATTCTTTTACAGTGTCATCATATGCTTCTATGCATATATGTCCACTGCCAAATCAGATTCAAAAAAGTTAATTTTAGAAGTGCACAAAAGAAATGTGAAATACTTACCGTCACTTTCTGATGATATCATTTCGGACCCTGTGAACCCAATAATATCAGCAATGCTAACTCTTCCCTGAATAAGATCAAAAAGAGAATCAACCAAGGTCATAAACATGAACTATTAAATTAAATAACAGTAAGCTTTACCTAAGGGGAGAAAGAAATGTTTTCCAATTTCCAATACAATCAATTGGAAATTTTACAATAAAGGTTCATAACAGCTAAGCTACATAAATACTGTTAAAGAACTAAATCCCTTCAATACTAAAAAATCTTCTGTGCAATGTAGAGTCATAAGAGATAGAATTTACATACCTTGAAGACATTTAGCCCTTGCAATTCAACATTCTCTCCTGCATATCTAAAGGGTGAGCGATCTGCACAGCATGAAAATAGAATGCGTAATGAGCATATCTAGGTTGGTAATGAGCAGATTTGGATAAAGATTAGGATGTTACCTTTGAGGGGAGAATCTCAACTGCAGGAGAAGGAAGCTGCACATCCCTATCTGAAACACTGGAAATGCTAACACTTGCTCGGTCTTGAGGGACCAAACCAAGTATGCATTGTGCAAGTAATGAGGGAGCACGCATTCTTTACGCTTTATTTGGAAATAAGTTCCCGAGAAAGAACACAACTGCAAGTATCAACATTTTCTATCATCAATCAAAAGGGATTCGAGTTACCAACAAACACCAAAGTTATTAGATCTCCATATTATCTAATAAACTTACAAAAGCAAAATCAAGAAAGAAATCTGATTATCCACATAAACAAACACAGCAAGCTTGAGAAGAATAGGACTTTTACATATATTTGATATCCTCGTAATTTTGAACATTTACTTAAATAACTTAAATACAGAATAACCAGCAATATAATTTCACATGAATTCATAGAATCAAATATTTGACAAGATATGAAAAATCAGAAATAACCCACATCTTGAGTTGCCTCACAACACAAAACCCAGAAACCAGAATCAAAAGATATGCAATAAAGACACAAAATTTAAGAGTTATTAACCCAAAAAAGAACACTAACCCAGAGAGATCGAGTGATTGATGAGCAAAAAAAAGTGAATTAATGAATTGGTAGCTTATAAAGAAAGTATGCTTAATATTTGATTGGCTTAATCACAAAAAAAACCCATTTTTTAGCCCTTTTTCAGTTGCACCCTGACATTGCAATTTTTTAAGTTGCACTCTAATTTGTATCTTTGGGTTTCAATTCCACCCTTAAAATTAAATTGGACTTTTTTCACTCGAAAAAAATTCAAAAAAAATCCCTATAAAGTTTTCGTTTGAACACTTTTTCACATAAAAAGTTAAAAATGGATGATTTATTTTAACTTTTTTCAAATGAAAAAGAGATCAATTTAGTATTTAGGGGTGGAATTGAAAATCAAAAATGTGAATTAGAATGTGTTTACACCAGTCCAAAAATAGACTTTAAGACAATGGGATGTCAGTTAGAATGGAGCATAGCGGGCTGAATTGGGATTGGGCCCATAATAGCCATTTTTATTATTGTTTTTTTTATTAGCCGAGTCAAAGACTTTTAGTCTTATCAGGTTCGAATTTAGTTAAGTCATTGAGTCTTAGTTGTTTTCTTTTTCCTATTATTAGGGGATTTGTCCCTATAAATAGTTATTTTTTCAGATTAATAAAGGCTCTACACAATTTCGTCAAAAAACACAAATCAAAGCTCAGGTTTTTCTATCTTAATCTCCGGATTAAACCCTTAACTTAGGAGTAGTTGGAAATCAATCCCGCTTAGGTTTCTGAACCTCCGGAGCGATACTAGTAATTTTAGTTTAATTGGTTACTATTGTTCTTTTGTGTGACTTGATTGAAATTCGAGTTTCCGATTAAAGCATCAAACCGAAACAGTTCCCATTATCAAATTCAAAGATTTGAGTTTGGAAGTTTTTCCTGCGAACATCTTTTGGCGACTCCACTGGGGACATGTTTATGGTTAGCACAAAAATCGGTACTAAAGAGCTAAAAGATATACACGCTCAATGAGTCGATCAAGCTTATTCGAAGGAAGCGAGACGCCATGAGATTTAGACTCTGATTTGGAAGCGATCATGACCAAGAGAGACAAGAACCAACTGTCGCACGAGGGAACTACTATACCTCCCACAGAAGGGAAATCGGTCGATCTTAGAGTCAAAAATTTCAACCAATTCGAAGATGACGATTCGAGTGACGATAATCGTTTCCTATCCCCAAATCCTTCAACATTATCAATGGCCGATTCCATAACCATGAGGAATAAGATCACGCATGAAAATCGGCCGAGATATTATGAAGGAGACCAATTAGCGAGAGCCATGAAGACCGTACTTGACGAAAAAAAATGACTGTTCAAAGAGAGATCAGGTCGGACATAGGAAGAAGCCTATTAAGCATAAACGATATTATGTCAAAAGTCATGGCTCGAAAAAACATCGCCGAAACTACCATCAAGATGGTTGATCTTGGCTACACACCAGCACGGATCAGCTCGCAAAGAGGGACTGCCGATCAGACGCAACCGATCAATCAATCTAGTATGAAGTACGGTGCTGCAGATCACAGAAATGATGTGAGACACATGGAGTATTGTGTGGCCAATCACAATAATGCTTCAAGCCATATACATAATGGTGCAGTTGATCACAATAATGCTTCAAAACACATGAAGTATGGTGTGGCCGACCATTTGGTGGATCAAATCCAGACACCGAAAGAGATCAGCTCATCGAGCCATTTGGCCGATCTGATCAAAACACTGGAGATCACCTCGTTGAGGTATTTGGCCGATCTGATCCAAATGTCGGAGGAGATCACCTCGCCGAATCATTCGGTCGATCTGATCAAAAAGCCGGAGGAAATCATCTCTCGGAATCATTTGGTCGATGTGATCAAAACACTGGAGATCACCTCGTCGAGGTATTTGGCCGATCTAATCCAAAACGGAGAAGGAGATCAGCATTCGAGTTCATTGGCGGGACGACTGCTTGAAGATCGGTCCGATATAATGGTGATCATCTTTACAAAGGAGATCAGATTATCAAGTATATTTTGTCGCGCCTTTATGTGAGATCAGATTGTCAAAAAGGCGATAAGGCATATGACTCATTTTTAAGAACGAATCAAGACGCTGGGGGGCAAGGCCGACTTGATGTATATGGATGTCAAGGAACAAGTAATTTGATATCGCCGATCGAAAAGATGAAGAATGGAGTAAGCTCATTCGGCGATCTGCTAGTGAGACATGATCATTTTAGTTAGCTAGTGAGACCTGATCACTTTGTTCCGCTAGTAAGGTATTTGATTATTTCGAAAACATGGTGTTCAAGATTATGGTTTTTCACAAAATCACAATATGACGGTATTCTTGTCGATCATATACTTTTTACCGAGTCCAATCCGAAGTAGCCGAGTCCAATTCGAAGTAGGCTGCACATCATCACGCGATTCAAACACAGACTTGGAATAGATCATGACAAAAGGCGACAAGTCAGGGTTACAACCGCAAAAGGGGACCGACGTACCCTCCGTTGTAACAACGACCGTCGAGTTTCAGCTGCAAAAGGGGATCGACGCACCCCCGCTGGGACGACGACCGCATAGTCAAGCATCCGAACCAAGTGCATGGAAGGATACAAATGATTATGTCTGCAACCTACCTCCCACTCGCCTCACACTATCACGTGTTGATTTCCTAACTGTACATGATTTGGCCTAAGAAAACTCCGGTTGAAGATCAGCCTAAGAAAGCTCTGGTTCTCAGAAAAAACACACCTGCCATGGTCGCACACAAGGTTACACCTACTGCGATCTTCAAAAATGGTACGACGACCATGATCGCCAACAATGGTTTACCCATCACGGATGTCAAGAACGGTAAATACAGGAGAATAGTGTTTGAGAGAATTTATGAAGTATGTTGCCCAATGTGCAAAACATGCTTCAAGACAGAGCAATATGTGTGCCGTCAACATTCGAAAACTTTCAAGCCAAAATCTGATCCGCCAGTGACAGTCACACTCGGGGGCAAGAGCCGATCATCCATAATGCAAAAATCTGATGATTAGTAAATACAAGTCGATCGGGGAGAAAGTTTGCATACTTCCCGAAAATGGTGCGATACGATCAACGAAATGCATTTACAAGCAAGACCCTACATGAGTGTTTCGTGCAAAGATCGACATATTTACTTAAGAGTGTTGTCAGCATAATCTTGTTGATCGATCAGCGGCTGATCATTGGTTGTTCACACTTGTGATAAAACGCAATGATCGGCCAAACAAGAGTGTGTTGTGCAACGATCGACATCTTTACTTAAGATTGTTGTGAGCATAATCTTGTTGATCGATCGGCGGCCGATCATTAGTTGTTCACACTTGTGATAAAATGCAATGATCGGCCAAACAAGAGTGTGTTGTGCAACGATCGACATCTTTACTTAAGATTGTTGTGAGCATTAATCTTGTTGATCGGTCGGCAGCCGAGCATTGGTTGTTCACACTTTGGATAAAACGCAATGATCGACCAAACAAGAGCGTTTTGTGCAAAGATCGACATCTTTACTTAAGATTAATGTAAGCATAATCTTGTTGATCGATCGGCGGCCAATCATTGGTTGTTCACACTTGTGATAAAACGCAATGATCGACCAAACAAGAGTGTTTTGTGCAAAGATCGACATCTTTAATTAAGATTGTTGTGAGCATAATCTTGTTGATCGATCGGTGGCTGATCATTGGTTGTTCACACTTGTGATAAAACGCAACGATCGGCCAAATAAGAGTATTTTGTGCAAAGATCGACATCTTTAATTAAGATTGTTGTGAGCATAATCTTGTTGAACGATTAGCCAAACAAGAGTGTTTTGTGCAAAGATCGACATCTTTAATTAAGATTGTTGTGAGCATAATCTTGTTGATCGACCGACGGCCGATCATTGGTTGTTCACACTTGTGATAAAACGCAATGATCGGCCAAATAAGAGTGTTTTGTGCAAAGATCGACATCTTTAATTAAGATTGTTGTGAGCATAATCTTGTTGATCGATCGGCGGCCGATCATTGGTTGTTCACACTTGTGATAAAACGCAATGATCGGCCAAACAAGAGTGTTTCGTGCAGAGATCGACATCTTTACTTAAGATTGTTGTGAGCATAATCTTGTTACTAGCTGTTTTGAACAAGAAAATTAAACAAACTTCGGCAAAACATGTCGATCAAAAAAAGCAGAAATAGATGTCTATGCCGATCCACAAGCCATAAAATAAGCCCAAACATGCCGATCTCGTCGAGAAATAAAAATGTCTCACTAAAAATTACGTCTCTTCATCTTACTTGACATTCAGCTAAAAAGACGTGGGGGGCATTGTTTACACCAGCCCAAAAATAGACTTTAAGACAATGGGCTGCCAGTTAGAATGGAGCATAGCGGGCTGAATTGGGATTGGGCCCATAATAGCCATTTTTATTATTGTTTTTTTTATTAGCCGAGTCAAAGACTTTTAGTCTTATCAGGTTAGAATTTAGTTAAGTCATTGAGTCTTAGTTGTTTTCTTTTTCCTATTATTAGGGGATTTGTCCCTATAAATAGTTATTTTTTCAGATTAATAAAGGCTCTACACAATTTCGTCAAAAAACACAAATCAAAACTCAGGCTTTTCTATCTTAATCTCCGGATTAAACCCTTAACTTAGGAGTAGTTGGAAATCAATCCCGCTTAGGTTTCTGAACCTCCGGAGCGATACTAGTAACTTTAGTTTAATTGGTTACTATTGTTCTTTTGTGTGACTTGATTGAAATTCGAGTTTCCGATTAAAGCATCAAACCGAAACAGTTCCCATTATCAAATTCAAAGATTTGAGTTTGGAAGTTTTTCCTGCGAACAGAATGCAACTGAGAAAATTGCAATGTCAAGTTGCATTTGAAAATGGACTAAAAGGTGAGGTTTTTTTTTGATGATAAAGCTTATTTGGTTCTATGAATTCAAAAAAAAATGATTAAAGTCAAAAATAATAGTCATACCCAGCAAGCCCAAAGAAGCTTCTCATTCAGAGAACTAAATAAACTGTTGATTTTTTTATTTCCTAAAGTGCCCTTTAATTTTTTTCCCTTAATTAGCAGATTGCCAACTGTGTAACTAGGGCTGAATTAAAACCCAACCCAATAGAACTGAAGTTCGTTGTATGGTTCGGTAATTTAGTAAACACAGTCTGGTTTGATGGCCAGTTAAAAAAAATTAGAGTTTAGTTGACGGTTTGATTTGAAAATTTGTAAAACAAAAATAACCGAACTTTTCAAATTTAATAAAGTTTTTGTTTGATTTTATATCAAAAATTATGCCGATGAGTACAACCGAATAAAAAAGTTGAAATTAAACCGATCGCAAAGTTCGGCCAATCTTTTTTTTTAGTTTTTGATAAAAAAAATCAACACGTCGATTGATCTATTTGATAAACTTTGGCAATACCCGATTTGGTTGGCTCGGAATCGAATCGAATCGATCCATGCTCAGCAGCACTATATGTAACTGTGTTTTTGGCTTTTGTGGTTTTCAGGTGGATATTGAAAAGAGGGGAGGGTATTTTGTTTCAAAAAGATACCTTTATTCCCAGTATTTTTTTTGGTGACTACTTTATTTTGTATTTTGGTGATTAATTATTCTTTTTGGATTTTATTATTTCTTCTGCTAAAATATTAAATGAAACTTTTTTTTAATCTTTTGTGAGGAAAATGATTTTAGAATTTTCTACTTGATAGTCTAAATTAGTTGGCTTTAATCTATGATATAAATGTTTGGAGAAAAAAAAAAGTTTTTGAATTTATACTTTAGCAAAATACCAGATGGATTCAAGCAACTCGGCGGCGTTTAATCCTGCAAAATAGTATAGATGGATAATCAGACGATTTGTTTAATTAGCTTTCCAATGCTTAAGTCAGTTTAGGCATAAGGGAGAATATTTGTATTTTGTAATCCTGTTTTTTAGGCATACCTCAAACTCCTTATATAGTGGTAATGAGAGAATACCTTAGAGAATCTAAATATGAAAGAGATTCCTATTTAGCATGTAAATCTTATTTACGAATGTGATTCCTAATAGGAATATGTTTCCTTTTATTCTAGAAGATTGGTCTTCTAGAATCTCTCTTATTTTCGGTATTAAATTATGTTCAAATTCTTCAACGAGTCTCGAGATTCGTCTCGGTGGGCGAATTCGACAAGACCCGGATCATAATATTCTATTTATCCCTTGTTTAATCTTTAACTTTTCCTTGTTGATTTCAGTTTTGTCTTGGCGAATCCTCTTTTTTTTGGCGAGACTCTTGACGAATCTCTTTGATTATTTTGATATCTTATCTTCAGGTATTCTGTTGTTCATGTTTTGATTGTTTTGTGTTCTTAAAATTTCTTCGATTGTCTTCTCGTTTCCAATCAATTTTGTGATTCGATCCATCGACCTTTTGAATTTTTATTTGTTTATTCTTTTTCATTTTTTTTTGAGATCCTCCTTGGCGATTCCCTTTGACGACGCTCATTCTCCTGGCGAGACTTATTGTCTTCTTTTTATTATTTTTATAGGCAAAATTTATGTGGCGACTCCTCATCATTTGATGAAGCTTTTATACTATATGAATTTTCATCAGCGGGCGGAGCCCTTGTTCTGGGCGAGCCCTTATCTTTGGGCTCCCTCATCTTGGGAGAATCTTCATTCTTTTTCGGGGTGGAACCCTTATTGGCCGAACCCTCTTTTGTGTGAGAAACCTTTATTATTTTTATATTAGGGTTTTGAACCTTTTTTGTTTAGGATTCGGTCGAGTCTTTTTCGTTTTTTCTATGTATTCTTCTTAACTGCTGCATTACTCCTTATTTTTCATTTGTTTTGCTATGTTTGATCTTCGTTGATTGTGATTTTAAGTTTCTTGTTTATTCCTCTTTATTCTTGATGTTCATTTTTCTTTTCTTGGTTTTCGGATTTCAACATTTCTGTGTTTTTTGTGCTTGTCTTTATCGTCATTGATCGAAGTCTTTTATTCCAGCTGATGTTTACTCTTTTAATGAGTAATTGTTTCTTCGAGACGACTCTTCTTATTTGCAATTCTTTTTCATTTTGAGAGTTTTGTTTTCTTCTTTGAACAGATATGAGTCCTTCAAAATCCTCCACAAATACACTGATCTCATAGGGTATTTATGCCCATTTTTGAGATCAGATCATTCAATTTATTTTGAATTTTATTGATATTTGATTCTTTTTGGAAGAATTTTCAACCTTCTTAAGATTTGTTCCTCTGATTTGGGCGAGTTGCCTGTGATTCTTTGATTTGGGTACGCATCTTTATTTCTTTCGCATTCTTTGGGCGTTTCGCCTTTTTTTCGCATTCCTCTTACTTTTTGGTGTTTTCCTTGTTTTTCTTTTCGCATTCCTCTTATTTTTTGGCATTTCTCTTTCTTTCGCATTCCTCTATTTTTTGGCATTTTTCCTTTCTTTCGCTTTATTTTGCTTTATTTAGTTGATTCGCCTTTCGCTTTATTTTTCTTTATCTAGTTGATTCGCTTTGGCATTTTTCTTTGAGCTGATTTTGATCTTTGATATTTCGCCTTTAGAGTTAATCTAAACTCTGTTTTTGGCGTTTCGTTTTTATTTTTAGAGTAAATCTATAATATGGTTTTTTGGCGTTTCGTCTTTATTTAGAGTAAATCTATACTCTTGTTTTTTGGCGTTCACCTATATTTTAGAGTAAATATATATTCTGATTTTTGGCGTTTCGCCTTTATTTTAGAGTAAATCTATACTCTGATTTTTGGCGTTTCGCCTTTATTTATTCTGATTCCTTCCTGCTTTATTGCGTTGTATGAATTAAAGATAGTTCACACCATTGGATATGAAAAACGTCTATACTTGACAATGGGCGATTGGCATGGTCGGGTATGAAAAAAAGTTTATACTTGACGACGGGCGATTGGCAACATCGGGTATGACAAAAATTCTATACTTGATGATGGGCCTTTTGAATTCTACTTTATTCTTCCTTCTTTCCCTCTTGGGGTTTTTCTTCAGGATTCGGCCAGATCTATCTCTTCTTTCCCTCTTGGGGTTTTTTTTTTTCAGGATTCAGACGAATCTATCTCTTCTATTCCATTTGGGGTTTTCTTCAGGATTCGGCCGGATCTATCTCTTCGTCCCTCTTGGGGTTTCCTTTGGATGAGTCTTCTTTGGATGATTCATCTTTGTCAAGTTTTATTTTCTTTTTTGTTGTTTTCTTGGTTTATTTTTTTTGACCGAACCTTATTAAGGCGAGTCTCTTCTTGGTTAAGCCTTGGCTTATTCTTTTTTGGCGGAGCCTTTTTGATTTATTCATTCGTTTTCCCCGAGGTCTTTTCCTTCATTTTTACATTGTTTCGTTCTCCATTATCTCAAGTGGTGTTCTCTTTATTGATTTGTTTCTCCATCTTCATTATTGTTCTGGGTAAAATTCACTTGATTTCTAGTTTCTTCTCTTCTTTCAGCCTTTATGTTTTTTTTTCTTGCCACCGATTTTTGTTATGCTTTCGATATTCTTTTACTCCTTGTAGGAGTTCTGCTGCCACCATCTCTCGTTTTATTTCCTTTTTCTGGATTTTTTCTTGTTTTTGTAATTATTAGATCTGAGTTATTTGCTTCCGCTAATTGTTTTTCTTTTTTCTTGATCGTATTCTTCGTGGAATTTGTATCTCTTCATCTTTGGGAACTATTTCTCATTTTCTTCGGTCCTATTTGTGTTGACCGGTGTGTAATTTCTGTCATTATCTCTGTTATTGTATCTGTTTTATGGGGCGAATCGCCTGTTATCGCCATGCCTGTGACGTTTTTCATTGCTTTGATTTTTGGCTTTTATTTCTTTGATTATTTGGCTTTTGCCTCTTTGCCTCGTAAGACTCTTCTTCCTTATTTAAGCTGACAAGAGCGAACTCTCTAATTTCGGTTCCTCTAGATTTGGCTTTTTATTCTTCATTTTTCAACATTTTCGCTATTTTATCTTCTAGGTCGTCATTCGCTGCGTATGCGATTTTGCTTTGGGACGGGGATTCGGAGGACACCCCTTCTTCTTTTTGATATTTTTCTTTTGCTTCGGACCAGAACCTCTTCCTCATCTACATGCTTGTCTCGTTTTTAATTTTGATTTTCACCTCTAGGGCAATATTTTCCATCGCCTTTTGAGATATTTTGTCTTTTGATCCTTGGGCCACTTCTGCAGTTTTGATTTTTACCTTTAGCGAGGTTTTCATTTTCGCCTTTTGGGCGGTTTCTTTTGTTGGCTTCTAGGACATCTCGTCTTTCAGTCCTTGGACCATTTCTCCCGTTTTGATTTTTGCCTCTTGGGCGGTTTTTATTTTCGCCTTTTGGGCGGTATCTTTGTTGTCTTCTGGGACATCTCGTCTTTCAATCCTTGGACCATTTTCCCATTATTTCTTCTGGGTGTGTTCACTTGATTCTCGTATTTTTTTTATTCTTTCCTTACTTTTATTCTTTGATCTTCGTCTCCTTGTCTTGTAAGGCTCTTCTCTCCTTAAATTATTATTGAGTAGTGTGTAGTTTATCGAGTCCAGTCTTTTTTTATTTCGGTTGATAGGGGCGAGCCTTTTAGTTTCAAATCGTTCAAGTCGAGTTCTTCAGTTTTGATGTTCTTTAGCGCCTTGACTATATTTTCTTCCATATCTTCTTCGCCTACATATGTGGTTTTACTCCGATGTGCAAATTAAGAGGATTCACCTTTGTCTTCTTGATTTTTTTTCTTTTTGGATTGACTTTTTGGGGCTCTTTTTACTTTTGCTCTTTACTGTCTTTTGCTGTTTTTGGAGCATTTTTCCTTCGTTTTTCTCTTCTTGAATTTGGTCCTCTCATGGTTTCGTTTTAGTTTTTACCGTTTCGGATGGTATGTCTGTGATTTTTTTGGCATTGTCTCTGTTTTCCTCATTCCTTCTGTTTTCCTAGTTTTCTTCGTTATTTTTAGGGCTATTACACCATTTTTCTTAATTTCTCTGATGGTGTTTCCTCTAATTTCTTGGTCTTCATTTTTTATGGGTGTTGTTCCTCTAATTGTTTGAGTTTCTTCCTTTATACCCATTGTGTTCCCTTGATTTCTTCTTTACGACCGAGTCTTATTTGGCGCAATTCCTTCTTAATTAAGCCTTATTTGGCCTTTGCCTTTTTTTCTTTGGATTTGGCCATGTGACCTGCTTGCTTCCGTCTTTTATTCTCCTACTTCCTATATCTTGGCCACCAATTCGATTCTTTTGACATGCGTGCTTCCTCTTTTTTTTAGCAGTTTATTTGTGGCCAAATTTGCGGCTTCTTTTTGCTTAACAGTTTTATATCTTCTCGCCCTTTCTTACTTTTTCTTTAAATGTCGTGTGACCTGCTTCTCGCCATCAATAATTAATCATCGCTTGTTATTTATGACTATTTTAATTTCATAATTTGTTGGATCTATTTGTTGTTCTTTTAGATCAGTCCCGCCGAATGTCATACTTCAATGAGATTTATTTGAGTTCAGATAAGCTTCTTCGATTTTTAAGTTTTCAAGCTTTTCCCACAGACAGCGCCAATTTATGGATTCCAGCAACTCGACAGTGTTTAATCCTGAAAAACAGTGTAGATGGCTAATCGGACGGTTTGTCCAATTAGCTCTCCGATGCTTAAGTCAGTTTAGGCTTAAGGGAGAATATTTATATTTTGTAGTCCTGTGTTTTAGGCATACCTCAAACTCTTTATATAGTGATAGTAAGAGAATACCTTGTAAAATCTAAATAGAAAAGGGATTCCTATTTAGCATGTAAATCTTATTTAGGAATGTGATTTCTTATAGGAATATGTTTCTTTTTCTTTTAGAAGATTGGTCTTCTAGGATCTTCCTTATTTGCGGTATTAAATCATATTCAAATTCTTCAACGAGTCTCGAGATTCGTTTTAGTGATCGAATCCCACAAGACTCGGCTTATAATATTATGGTTTCCATCAGTACCTTTGAAACCAAGGACAAATCTTAATGGATTTGACTAAATTTAAATGTTCATATTTCACTTTCTAAAAATTATTTGTTTATTTTGTTATTAATTATATTATTTTATCCTTATTCTTTTTCTAATTATGCTAGTTAGTTTAGATAAAGGATTAAATTATTAAGAATAATTTTTTTTATATAAAATTTTATTTTTTTAAATAAGTTTAGAAACTAAGAAATTATAGAATTTAAATAAATTTTCTAAAAATATAATTTTTTGAATTTAGTAAAAGAAATAATAAGAAGACTAATTAAAAATATTCAATATTTATTTTATCATCCCGATGTCTAATTCTAATGTGTCTCAGCAGTGGCGGTGCGTGGAATTTGCCACCGGCATATATAAGATATTTTTTAAAGACGGTTGTGAGCAGAAGCGGGGGTTTCAGAATGATAAGATATATATTTGTTATCTTTTTTCCTTTTCTATTATAAGTATCTAAATTTTGAATGTTTAACGAATCCTTGATTATGCGTTTGCATAGAATCTAATTAATAATTATTTAATAATTATATTGTTGAAACAGATTTATATAAAAAATGGACAATGTTTAATATTTGGCAACTTATAAAGTCAAAAAATAAAGAGAAAATAACAAAATTACCAAAAATTGGGCTCCAATTACACTAATTGCCATTTAGCTCACCTTTTTTATATTCATACCACAAAACACCAAAATTTTACATTCATGCCATCCCAATAGGATAATGACACGCGTGCGCATGATATAAGTAATAACAAAAAATCTTCCCCACGTGATCTGCGCTTCCTTCTCTAACAATTATAAGGTCAAACCAATCAGCTTACGACACGTGCCAATCTTCATATTTCATCCCTATTAACACAAGATTCTTGCCTTTTTAACAAATCTCAGGTAAAATGAGATCTAGACAATTATGAGCTGGTCAAGGCCCATCAAAATAGAAAATATCCATTAAATTAATGAACTGGACAATCATGGAATGTAATCATTTTTTTTTAATAATACAAACAATACTTCTATATTTATTTATTTAAATTATGTCAAAAATTTATCAGTTTTATATACGATCTAAAAATAATATTAATTTTAAAAATATAAATCTAAATAAATATATTAAATTCTAAAAATATAAAAATACATGATATATAAATGACATAATTTAAAAAAAAAATTATTATATGAACTAATTGTCAGTTACATTGTTGATACATACCGAACACATGTCTAATGTATAAATATATATTACTCGTTTCACCTAAATAAATAGTCCATGTCATTAATTATAATAATTGTATCGAAAATGTATATGAAAAAAAGATAACCCGCAACAAGCGAATAATGGCGATGTCACATGTGACATTTTCTTCTTCAAGTTGTTGTGTTCTTCTTTGCCTCGTCTTCCTCGATGCTATAGCTCCTCAAATCACAAAATATTTCTATATCAAAGATGTATCTATTAAGTTATTTAAAAAGTGTATCTATTATGTATAAATTATGTAACATAAAAAATATCTATCATGTATTAATCATGTATAAGTCATATTACAACTTTAAAAATATATTTATCATGTATCAAAATATATATAACAGAAGTATCATATATGTATCGAAAATGATAAATTAGTAATGATCTAATATACCTGACATGTAAGCCAATATGTATCAGAGATGTATCTAAAATGTATCAGATATGTATCTAAAATGTATTTGAAATGTAACAGAGATGTATCCGCTCTATTATATCTACACTTAATTACTTTATTTATATATTTTTCTTACTACCAATTTAATAATACTAAAAAAATAAAAATTAATTTATATATATTATTAATTTATTTTAGGCTAACCATATTTTTAATAATAGAAAATTTATCTTTAAATGTAAAAAATATAATTTTATGAATTCTTACCGAATACATTGTTGATAC
Organism: Mercurialis annua; assembly: GCF_937616625.2. Classification (NCBI taxonomy): domain Eukaryota; kingdom Viridiplantae; phylum Streptophyta; class Magnoliopsida; order Malpighiales; family Euphorbiaceae; genus Mercurialis; species Mercurialis annua. The sequence goes on along the minus strand of NC_065570.1, from coordinate 44,789,293 downwards.
ATATTGAATATTCTTTGAAGCATAAATAATATATTTATCATGTATAAATTATGTATCAGCGATGTAGCTATCAAATACATTTACAAATATAATTTTAAAATATAAAAATACATTAAGGATATATACCGAATACGAGTTTGATGCATAAATTGTACATTAAAGATGTATATATTAAGTATATTTAAAAAAATGTATCTATCATGTATAAATTATGCATCATCGATGTATTTATTACATGCATTTAAAAATTTACATTTTTAAATAGTAAATATACATCATTGATACAGATTATATACAACTCAAAAAACAAAAATGTATCTATCATATATAAATTATGTGGTAAAAAAATGTATTTATCATGTATAAATTATGTATCAGCTATGTATCTATAAAGTGCATTAAAAATGTATCTATCATGTATAATTTATGTATCAGAGATATATACATATAAAAACGAACCGATCGAATCATTTCATTAATTCAATTAAATCGATAAAAATAAAAGACAACAATAAAAAAAATAATTAATACGGTTAGTTAAACTCCAATTTTAATATATCTAATTTTCTTTCTCGGTTCAAGATTTTGAAAATGTATTAAATATATAGATAAAATATATATGTAATAAAAACAGAAAGAAAGACGTATAAGAAAACAATAAAAAGGGTATAAACGATCGAATATATATTATATCGGTGATGTATCAAATATGATTAATTTTTCAATCCTCCAACTTGATATATAAACAATTTTTATCAAAACAATTAAATTAATAAAGAGAGAGATATAATAAAACAAGTGATTAGTTGTTGAATGGTTATTCGATAATATGTGCTAATGATATATGTAATATGTGATCAATAACCGTTCAATATTTTAACATTGAGGAATAAAAATAATTTTAATGCTTTGATTTTAAGAGATGGTCAAAGTTAAAAGTTAAAACCAAAGATTCAAGTTTTGTGAACTTTTGACCATGTTGATTTGTTCAATTGTTGTGAAATTGCATTAGCAATATCAGTGTGCATAATTATCAATTGATTACCTATAATTTGGCATTAAATCACGTGGATGTAACTCTCCCCACATAAGCGTCCACGTGATCAGTTGATTTTGTTAGTCTCATTATTGGTGGACATATGTCATTAGTTTATTGGTGCTAGTTATTAATTAGAAGCAGATAGAGTAAATTATCAATAATACATGTGTCCCTATTTTATTAGGATGGTACTAGTGAAAGAAAACTAATAATTGTGACATTAAATGTAAACATTTTGAGAAAATGGTATAGTGCGAAAACAAAGTCTATTTTATGAGTTATCTTGTTATTTTCTCAAAAATAAATATTTGATTTGCTTTGAGAAACTAATAAAAATTACTTATTTTATTTAGTAGTTTAGATAAAGTGGGAACTCATGAGAGCATCTCCAATGGGATGCTACTTTTTATGCTAAATTTAGCATGAAAAGGTGATAAAATGCTATAGATAGCATAACATTTCAAATTTTACTCCAATGCACAAAGTTAAAAAGAAATGTTATAATTATTTATTAAGATAATTATCTCTTAATTTTATTAATTGCTAATTATTTACTAATTTTTTAATTAAATATTTTTAATTAAAATTTATGTAATATTTTTTTTAATTTAATAATGAGCTTTTTAAACGATATAATTAAAAGAATCGATGAATTATATAAAAATAAATTATTTAATTTTTTTATTATATTGATGTATGGTCTACTATTAAAAAATCAAATCGATGTTGTAAAATTAAATAGAAGCACAAAATTTAAAATGAAAAAAGTAAAAAAGTAAAAATAAAATAGAAAAGTAGGTTAAAATAAATGCAAAAAATGATCATGGTAAAATTGTAATTAATAATGAATTACTATTGGTTGTTGAATTTTAGCATATGCTATAGTCTGTGCTAAATTTAGCACGTGATATAGCATATGCTAAATTTAGCACAAACTATAGCACTGCATTGGAGATGCATTTTAAGATTAAATGCTAAATTATGGCATTAGCACTTCATTTTAGCATTGCATTGGAGATGCTCTGAGAATTTTCTATTTTTTGAGAATCAATGAGAGTGTTCTATTTTGTAGGAATCAATGAGAGAGCTCTACTTTATGGGAATCAATTAGAGGGCTCGGTTGGTTCTCTCAATTATATAAGTATATAGATTATTATCAATCCCCACATTAAGACTTCCTGCTTACACAAAATTGATCCAGTTGTCGTTCTTGATTATTTATAAATTCAAGTAGAATTACTAAAGAAATTGAGCGCGATGGAATTTTAATCTAATTTGTTCTTTTGTATAAATAAAGTATTTTAGCAAACAATGTATAAAAAAAGTAAGAAATAATTGAACCCACGACCTTAACAGTTTGCTGCCCATTGCTTATACTATTTAAGTTATAACTTGTTGGTTATTATAAATTAAATATATTAAAAATACACATATATGTATCCTAAAAGACTACAATTGTAACAAAATTATATCAAAAATAATCTTTAAAACATCTCTTTTTCCTACCAAAACGCGAGAAATTTTATATATTCGCCGCTCTATTGGTTGGAAATTAGATTTTAATTATACAAAATTTATGTTTAGAGAAGAGCATATTCATATGAAATAGAAAATCGAAAAAAAAAACAACACAAAAACTAATGATATATATCATAAACTTTATATTATTTGCAGCAATTAATAAATTGAAAGATAAAAATGTCGATTTTCTGTTAAAAATAGTCAAAAATCACATTCCAAACAATAAAAATGGTATGCTGCCGCTAGGGTTTAAGGGAGGGAATTTTTTTTTTTTAGAAATATTAGTATGTATTTGTTGTCAAGTCATTTTCAGTAAGCGATTTTGACCAGCTAAATTATTTAAAAACTAGTTGTAAACTCGCGCATTTGCATATAATTTAATTAGTAATTATATTTTTAAAATAAATTCATATAAATAATGGCTACATTTCATAATTTACGAAATAGTAAATGATGGATATTGAATCCTATCTTTAGTACTATGGAGCCGAGTTGCAGAAGATGCATTCTCAGACGATACCACTCCCGCCCAAAAGGCTAAGCCAGACGAAACCTGCGGACGAACCCATAGGATCCACCTCGACTGGAATATGATGTCATCCACATGGATAAGACGGAATCCCAAAGGACTCAGATAAAGCGCGCCGACCCCGGGATTCTGACAGGTTGCCAAGATTTGTCTATATTCTCGAGTATTTTTCCTATTTGGATATAAACTCCAACTTAAGAAGATAACTTCAAACTTAGGAAGATAACCTCTAACTTAGGAACACGAGACTATTTAGGAAGACATTCCTAAATGGGCCTCATGTCTGAATAAGGAATAATACTCCTAATCGGGGTCAAACCCTACAAAATGTGATTCACCTTCCTATTCCAACTCGATAAGGTATACGATCATCTACTATAAAAGGAGTTTGAGGTATGCCTAAACACACAACTATATTACATACTCAAAACGCCGCTCAAAGCCTAAACTGACTTTAGCATCGGAGAGTTAATCGGACAACCATCGTCCCGTTAGCTTCTATCCTGATTTGCTGGTTACATCACAGGATCAGAAGGCAGAGACGTCATCTGTGGGAAAAGTTTAACAACTTCGAACTTGAATGAGCTTTTCTGAACTCAAACAAATTCTATTAAAAAAGATGACTTCTTATGGGTTAAACCTAAAAAAACAAATCAATCAGCACACAACGTTACGCGCAGGAAAGGAAACGAAAAGCACAGGAATCCATGATTCCACCTCTGGTAACTTTCGACGAAGAGGACTTTGGGAGAATCAGGGAGATGCATAATGAGGTCCTAGTTGTGGCCATGATTATCGAACACTGGAACGTAGAAAGGATATTGATTGATGAAGGAAGCGTTGTCAATCTGATGACAAGAAGAACCTATGAAAGCCTTGGGAGGGTTCCCGCAGAACTAAAAAGGAATACAATCCCTGTGACCAGGTTTGGTGGGTCTCCCATTAGACCCATGGGCACAATTATACTTGACGTTAAATTGGGAAGATAAAGGAGAAGTAAAGAGTTACCAACACGATTTAGCGTTGTGGATATTGACCTACCATACAATGCAATATTGGGGAGACCATTCCTCCACGACTCGACAGCCATAACGAGCTTGAAAACGCTCACAATAAAGATACCAACGAAGAAGGGGATCGCTACAGTACAAGGAAACCGAGCCACAACAAGAGAATGCTATAATCAAGCGGTAAAGGAATCACTCGAAACCCTACCAATTGAGGAGATCCTAAACCACGACATCGAAGAAAAAGAGACAGCCTCGGAGGGCGAGACGAAGAAGCTGGATGTCAACGAGGAGAAAAAAGTGACTTTGGGAGTAGACATGAACCCCAAGATTTAAGAAGAAATCACGGCGATGCTGAAAAGGAATATCGGAACGTTCGCCGCTAAAGCTTCAAAAATCGTCGGAATAGACCCATACGTCATAACCCACGAGCTGAATGTGGATGAGACGGCGAATCCTGTTAGACAAAAGAAAAGAAAATTCTCTAAAGAAAAACAAACAATAATAGCTGACAAAGTGGAAGAAATCAAGAAAGCATGATTCGTCAGAGTGGTGCATTACCCTAAGTGGGTAGCAAACGTAGTGATCATAAAAAAAGCGAATGGGAAAAACAAGATGTGTGTAGACTACACAGACTTAAACAAGGCGTACCCCAAGGACAGTTATCTACTACCCGACATCGACCAGCTGGTCGATTTTACCGCATGACACACGATGTATAGCCTGGAGGACGCTGCCCAAGGCTACCACCAAATTTAAATGAAGGAGTAAGACCAAGAAAAAACATTGTTCATTACAGAAGGAGGAACCTGCTGCTACACAACAATGCCCTTCGGATTAAAGAATGCAGGAGCAACATACCAAAGGCTTATGAATTTCATGTTCAAAGATGAGATCGGAAAGCGAGTCCAAGTATATGTAGACGACCTGATCATAAAGAGAGAAAATGCAGAAAGCCATGCAAGAGACCTGGAAGAAACATTTAAAATTCTAAACAAGTTCGGGATGAAGCTGAATCCAGATAAATGCACGTTCGGAGTATAGGGTGGAAAATTCTTGGGATTTATGATATTCCAAAGAGGAATAGAGGCGAATCCAGAAATGATTAAGGCGATCATGGACATGAAACCACCCAAGAATATAAACGAAGTTCAAAAACTCAACGGACGAATGACTGTGCTCGGAAGATTTGTATCCTACTCGGCCAAAAGATGTCTGCCGTTCTTCAAAACACTGAAAGGCACACAAAAATTAGAATGGAATGAAGACTCCAATGAGGCGTTCGAGGAACTAAAAAAATTCCTAACCACACCACCGTTGCTGAGCCGACCGCTAAAAGGGGAAACGCTCTACTTATATATATGCGCAAGGAAAGAAACTATAGGAACAATGTTAGTGAGAGAAGAAGTTTGAGAACTAAAACCGATTTATTATATCAGCCGAGTCCTGGAAGGAGCAGAAACAAGATATCTGGAGATAGGAAAAATTGCGCTCACCATAGTGACTACAACAAAAAAGTTAAAATACTACTTCCAAAGCTACAACGTGGTGGTAAGAACCAACCAACCCCTATGAAAGGCAATATAGTGACCCGAGACATTCAGACGACTCGTCCACTGGTCCATCCAACTAAGTGGGCATGACATCCGATACGAATCCCGCCCAACACTCAAAGCACAAGCTTTGGCGGATATCGTAGCCGAGATCACTCCGGACGAACAAGAAGAATCTGTACCCAAACAACTATAGGAATTGCATGTAGATGGAGCATCTAAAGAAAAAAGGATCAGGAGCTGGGGCTATCCTCAAAGGACCTGGAAAAGTGAAAATTGAATACAGAGTAAAAATAGGATTCTCCGCTAGCAACAATGCAGCAGAATACGAAGCCTTAATTGCCGGACTTGGCCTAGCTTTGGAAGTAAAAAACAGAAATCCTAAAGATCTACGCGACTCTCAGCTAGTAGTGAATCAAGTCAAAGGCGAATACCAAGCTAAAGAAACAGGAATGACAGAATACTTGGCAAATGTCATGAAGCTGCTCCAAAGATTGGAAGCATATGAAGGATAGTCGGAAATCATACAAATCCCACGAGAACAAAATACTGATGCTGACGCCATCGCTAAATCAGCATCCGAACATAGAGACCTCTTCATGAAAATGCACTCTCGGACCGCCGAGCATCAATGAAGAGGAAATTATGATAGTGGATGAAGCCAAACTCTTGGATGACCCCACTAATCAATTATCTAGACCAAGGAGAGCTACCAACGGACCAAATCATCCGAAAATCATCCAACTACTCGTACCACAATGGAGTTCTCTACCAAACCTCCCTAACCCACCCATGGGCGAGATGTATCTCATTCGAGAGCGGAAATCTAATCCTAAAGGAGATCCAAGAAGGGATATGCGAAGCGCACGAAGGTGCGAACACAATCGTAAGAAAAATGATGCTTCAAGGGTACTATTGGCCGACCATTAATGAGGATTGCAAAAGCACTTGTGAAAAAGTGTGATAAATGCCAAAGACACGACAATGTCAGCCACAGGCCGACGGTACCATAAGGGTCTCTAGAGATTCCTTGGCCATTCGTCACGTGAGGAATCGACATAGTTGGACCGTTTGAAACAGGAAGAAACTAGATGAAATTCTTAATCGTAGCAGTCGAACACTTTATGAAGTGGGTCGAAGTCGGTATCAACCATAACATCAGCTAGAAAGGAAGAATTCTTCAAGAATGAAGTAATATGCTGATTTGACATACCTCACACCATAGTAGCGGATAACGGGAAGCAGTTCGACTACAAACGATTCAAGAAGTTTTGCGAAGATCTGATGATAAAACTAAAGTTTACATCAGTAGCGCATCCCTAGACCAACGGGATGATTGAAGTGACCAATCGAACAATAGCGCAAGAGATAAAGACAAGATTAGCCCAATACAAAGAGAATTGGGTGGATGAACTCTATAGCGTTCTGTGGGCCTATAGAACGACACCAAGAAAGGGAACGGGCGAAACGCCCTTTAGACTTGCCTACGGTACTGAAGCTGTAATACCCATGGAGATCGGGATACCAAGTATCAGGGTGAACTACTTGGAAGAAGAAACAAACGAGTCAAAAATGTCACGATCCAATTTCATGAATCGTGACCGGCGCTAGGGTATGGGTATGGTTGTACCAAAACCCGTAGCAAGCCTCGCGGAAATCAAATAAACATTTAAACCTGCAGAAAACTGCTCGGGGGCAACCGAGACTCCAACCTAAGTCTAGCAATTTATATTACAGTTCTAATATAAATAACTTAAATATCTGAAATGCTCAACAACATGCCTTAAATATAATAATAAAGTATTCCAGAGTAAACATGCAATAATAAATAGTCGATCAAATCGACAATCCCAAAGTGCAATAATAAGTAATGTATAAACTAGTTCTACTGTGGTCTAAGAGTTCGAAAACAGAAACTAGTTTAAATAATATAAAAACCTCCGAGGAATCAAAAGAATCGGAGTGGACCAGCTTTAGAATCACAAACCTGGAAAATTTGGGAAAACAACGGGGTCAGATATACTGAGATGAGTTCGCAATACTATTTACATTTATTAAGTTTAAAACCCTTATATCAAAACATTTATATACTAATATATTATGATTATGGAAAACAGTATTGAAATTATCCCAGCGTAAGTATGACATAGCATACCGATAAACCCAGAGTGGACGGGAACAAATCCTCGTCATATAAATATACCAGCGTAAGCAAGACTTTAGTCTGCCGTTTCCCAGAGTACTTACCGGTGCACACAGTCTCGATACCAGCCTATCGAATAGCTCGTTTCAATCCAGATCCATAATCCGTAAAAAAACATTTCAAAAGCATTTATAATATTAAAATACGATGCGGTACTTTATAAAGCGGTAAATAGCACTACAAACTCACTGCTTGCTAATCCACGTGAAAACCTGGCAAGCGACCAAACCTGAATCGACTCCGAAGCACGCACAGTCGACGAGTCTAAGAACAGAGTAATACCAATATTAAAATCAACCCCTAACTCTATAGAGTACTAGACACCACATAGGACTAGCATAATACCGAATCAAGCATAAACGTAACCAGAATAGAATGAGCAATTAATCACGTAATGACCCGAGTCAAACACATCGAGTAACACAATACTCAAATAAATAAATAAGCCAAGTTTATTGGGTTTCCGCTTTAAAATCCGTTTCGAAAATATTATTTAAATAATAAATAAATAATAACTTAAATCCATTTCCTCAAATATTGAGTTAGCCGAGTTACCAATAACTACCAAGCTGCCTTACATGTCGGGTGACCCAAGTCTAACCCGATCCAAAATATTTTATCAAAATATAAACCAGAGTTTATAATTCCCAAAAATCACTTTAATAAAATAAACATAATCATATCCAATTATAAACCATAATTTATAATTGTAGAATCAACTTGATAAAATAATAAATCAATATTTAAAACGGAGCCCAATAGCTTTAACTTCAAGTAACTCAAGTTACAGTAAAAAAACTTACTCAAATAAGTTTTAAAACGTTAAAGGGCTAAATTGTAATTTAGCCAAAATGACATACCAAAAAGATATTTAAAAATAAAATATAATTACCCGAATAATTATATTAATTTAGATTATAAAATAATCATCGTTTTCAATTTGTCAAATTATATAACGAAATCCAAAAGATAAAATATAATTTAATCACGTTGGCACGCTAAGCCCAAAATCTCAAATTAACAATTAAATAATAATTATTAATTTAATTTTTAAATAACTCAAATATTATTTGTAGGTTTTAAAAATAATATTACTAATTTGATAAACTATCAAATTAAAATGAAATCCTCAATTCCCATTTAGTATAGTCAAAATAAATAATCAAATCTAAAATCATTTATATTATAATAAGATTAATATAAATTCTCAATTTAAAATAATGATGTCCAAAGTAATTTAAAATAAAAATTAATAATTAAATTGCCAACTTAAAAGTCGGAACTAATTCCGTAAATTAAAATCCAAATCAATTATAAAAAAAATTAATAATAACCTAAGGAATCAAATAGTTTTAAGCAAAACAATTCAAACACTTACAAGAACCTTTAACCAAACAAAACTCAATTCAGCCAACCATTCAACACCACCTCATCATCTTCATAAACCAAAATCATCATATTTCAAACTTACAATTACAGTAGCCGAATTGAAAATCTCAACAACCATAACAAACCATACCTCTCAACAACAAATCACAATCTCCCATTGACTAACTACACATTGAATCAAGAAACCCAATCCTCCTAACTCACACATAATTAAAATCAAGAACTTAATAACAATTCATAAGAACATACAAGTTACTATCAATTTACAGTAAACAACATAGCCAAGAATCATAGCCTTCAAACACAAGAACAATAATATACCAATAACGATTCAGAGACCAAAACTTGAATAATAACACATCATTGAAAACCCAAATTATGATGAACTACAACCGAAACTCAAGACAAATATGAACACAACCCCCCCTAAACAATCAATACCCTTAATCAGATTTGAAAAAAACAAACATGAACATGAACGGAGCCGATGAGACAACATCAAACTGAGTTTAAAATTATCTACAAGTGACATTCTCAGAAGTCTATAATCACCACTAACCAAAATCAAAGCCCAAAGGAAGAAAAATCAATATTGGCGGCAACAGGTAAGACATTCACAGCCAACAACCAAAGAAAACGGTAAAACGACGGCGATTGTAACGTGATCGATTACGTACCGTTTTGCGAAAACAAGGTTGGGAATTTTAGAGGCGTGAGTCTACTACGACTAGGACGAAACGGAACGATGAACTCTAGCTCTTTGGTTGATGATAGGGACAAGAACTCACATCGATTTTGAGTAGGGAGGACGGCTAGGGTTGACGACAATTGAAACGATATTTTTTAGGGTTTTTAAAGTATTTAAAAAGACTTAAAATCTAAAGAACAAAAGGAAAATAACACTGCAGTTTATATATTGTTAGTACAATATGACTCTGCTTCTAATTGAAGAACACAGCTCAATGGGCTTTTCATATCAATGGGTTTAACGTGAATTGCATGCGAAACTCATTTTCATGGAAAATATTCATAACTAATTCGTAACTATTTTTTCTATTTTATTTATTTTTTTATTTTTTTTATTTTACAAATTAAATATGAATCGAACCACGACCAAATCAACGAACGACTCAAATAAAATTAATAAAAATAATTTAAAATAAGAAAGGAAAAATACGGGATATTACAAAAAATAAGGCTATGCCTTGACGTGCTGGAAGAACAAATAAATCGAGCAGGGATCCGAGCCGGGGCCTACAAGAAACAGGCCGCTAAATACCACAACAAAAGGGTAAACTCAAGGGAATTTCAAATAGGCGATCTCGTTTTACGAAATGTAGAAATTGGTAGAGGAAACGCTGGAGTGATGAAAATGTAGCCAAATTGGGAAGGACCTTACATTAGTGAAGAAGCTACAGGAAAAGGCGCATACAAGCTGAAAACTTCGACTAGATCGATGGTCCCAAGATACTGGAATGTAGAACACCTAAGAAAGTACTACCAATAGACAAGCTCGTAGCATGTAGCAGGTTTTATTTTATGAAATAAAAGCAGAATCACCAGAAACATATATATATATATATATATATATATATATAATTTAATAGGCTCGCTTGAGTCGGAGTTAAAACAACAAACTCGTTTGAGTCAAAGAAAAATATAACATGTCTATTTGGATCTACAAATAAAAGTATACATCCGAATCTCAACTAGGTTCGCGAATACACATTCATAAAGTTTAAATTAACTTCAATAAATTAAAAAAGGAATGGACATGAGTTTAGATTAACTCGGAAAATAAATAAATAGGAATAAGCAACGATCGGGAAATTCTCGTATATCAATAAAAAAATTATTACAAATGGATTCTCCACAATCCAGTACAAAAATACAAAAAAAAAAATTGAGGCACTTTCTTCAAAGCATCAAGTTTTTGCTGGTCGAGCTTCACCTTGACCTCCTTAGCAAGCGAGGCCGGATCTAATTGATTCACTCCAGAAAGATGGATGCCAGGGTTCTTCTCCAGCAGCTTTGCCCCAATGGCCAGCCTGGATTGGGTCATCACCTGGGAGTAAAAACTCCCCGACTCGCCCAGGTGGCGGCGAAGGCACTCCTCCTTCTTCAGCAGATCTCGTTCTTTCGTAAGGGCATCTAAAGAAGCATTTAGAGACTCGATCTCTTCGGACAAAGTCCATACCCGAGTCTCCAAAGCAGCGATATCCCTCTCCTTAGAAGACTTGGAGGAACACAACTGTTGGTTGAGACCCTCGGCCTCATGCAGAGCCTGTTCCATCTTCTCTTTCTCGGATTGTTAAGACACGCAATCCTTCCGGAGCTGCTGATCAACCGCATCTAGGCGGCGTTTCTCCAAAACGGCAATCAACTGGACCACCTATAAGGTTAAAAATAAACAATAAGAAAAGATACAACAATACTTCAAAAGAAATTTCAAAAAGAAAATAAGGAAACAGAACTCACCGAAAAACCGACGAGACAAGCGAATTCCGCGAGACCATCGCCGTGGTCTTGATCTATGGACTCAATGTCCTCTTTCAACATAATGTTCTCCGTGTAAGCATGGAGAACATTGGCGTCAGACAACCATGGCGAATCTTGTGAATCCGTCCATTCCGTGAAACGAGGCGCTTCGCCAGCAAAAGCCTCTTTAGAGGCCTTCTCTTCTTCAGTTTCTTAGAAAAAGGACCGGTCTGGCCCTCATCGGATCTTTTCTTGCCAACAGATGGCGTATCCCCTTGAAGGGTCTCAGGATCCTTTGGCTGGGACAGAACAGCATCTGATCCAGCACCAGGGACCTGGTCAGCAGCAAGGCTGGGAGTAGCAGTTGAGCTTGGGCTTGGATCAGCAGCAAAAGGGGGGGGGAGAACCCCACTAGTTACCTCGCCCATATCTCCAGACATGTACACATTAAAATTGTGAAGCAGATGATCAGGGGAAGTCGACATCCTACAAAACGGGAAAAAAAAAACAAAGTTAGAAAAATACCTTCAGAGATTATTGTATACTCTTTCATATATATAGCACAACCCAACCCCTGTTTTTCAAGTTTCTAATACTTAACTTAAACTTTTTTGAATTGAAATAAAGATCCGCTAAATGTAAATCACGGCGATTCAAATACTGCTCTAAAATGACGTTGTATTTGGGTTTATCGATTCGGCAGTCAGATAGAAGAGTCTGGGCAAAGTTTTTCTCTTCATCAGACAACGCTGGAACGAAAGAAGTTCGGAGTCCAACCCTTCAAAAAGGAAGGAAGAACAAAAAGTGATAGATTCGGTCGACTACCAGCAAAAATGAACTCGTCGTCCTTTCGATGGGTGAAAGTATAAAAAAAATTAAACAAACTCAGTGAAGGCTCTTGGTCAGGAGACCTACAAGATTCGATGAAAGAACAGATAATGCGAATCGTATTAGGGTGAAACTGACCGAGAGGAATACCTAAATTTGTACAAATATCTATAAATAGAGACTTAAGAGGAAAACGCAGACCCGCCACAAACTGCTCGTGAAAGATGACAATTTTAGTGGGCGAATCGGTACTATGATTTTCCCGATACTTAGAACCAGGTTTTACAATAACGAACAACTCATAAAAGTCAAACTCTTCAGAAAACTTTGTTATATTTTCAACCGATAAAGAGCTTTGGGTGTGCTCTAAGTCATCACGAGCACCTCATGACTCTTCGCCTACTTCTGACATTTTAAATAAAAAAGGGGGGGAAACAAGGAGGAACAAATAATTTCAAATTTAAAATATCAAAGCAAGAAAAAATGGAAAATTGAAACGAAGAACAGCAATAACAAAACCCATAAATCAAAAACGAGAGATTAAAAGGAAATCACAGTACCCTGAAAGTAGATATGAAGGATCAAACAAGAGATAAGGAGCAACCTTGAAATGAGGAATCTTGAACAAAATGTAGCACAATGAATATAGAAATTGCTTCATACGAATCAAAGAATTTAGAAGAAAACTAGAGTAAAGAGAAGGAAATGGCAAAAATGAGCTTTAATACCCAGAAATTGGGGATTAGGAAGATGAAGAGACGAAACACTAAGGGTCGCATCGAATGGATGACAAATATCATAAAAACGAGACACTTATCTTCCATCTGGCAAATAATACTAGCCGATGCGCAACACATGGCAGAAAGAGAAAAAAATAGGAATCTTACTAAAGAAGCAGAACGAATCGCTAGAACATGAAACGACTCGCCTCCAAAAGAGTTAAAATTTACCAAGGCATAAATACCAAGACTTTAGCTCACTTGCGAGGGGGCCAATGATGGATACCGAATCTTATCTTAAGTACTATGGAGCCGAGTCGCAGGAGATCAATTCTTAGACGATACTGGACTCCCGCCCAATGGGCTAAGCAAGATAATAACGGCGCACGAACCCGTAGGATCCGCCGAAACTGGAATATGATGTTGTAATACCCCGTAAAATGTTATTTGTTTATCTCGATATTTTTTCGGTAATAATTTGAGTCGCTCGTTAATTAGGTCGTGATTCGATTCGCGTTCGATTTTAGTGTTGGATCAGTTTGACCACGAATTGTTTAAATTCTTTTGGTTGACCTATGTTTTGGCCTATACAAATTTCCACTTATTCTTTTTACCATTTTGCTTCTAATCTGTGGACAGTATCTCGTTCATGTTTGCATTGGGCCATGTCTTGGCCCATGCAAATGGCCATATTTGTTAACATTCAAGTTAACAAATTTGTGTAGCATAACACATCTGTTCATACTTCCCTATATATCTACGTTCTATTCTACTACTGCAACCCTAATCTTTTTTTTTGTTTTTTTTATTCAATAAACAAAACCCTAGCCAACCTTACACATAAAACGCTCTAATATCAAACGTCCCTTCTCGTTCGCAAATCAAAGTCATATTGGTAAGTAATTCACGTTACTTTCATATAATCAATTCGATATCGTCAATAACGTTCCTGATACATATCTCATTTGTTTTAGTATCGTTTTGAGATCTGTTTCGTCACCACATCAGTTTTTCATTGTCCCCGACAATCCTAACGCGTTGGAATCAATTTTGGTACGTTGAAATCTTTTCGTTTTTCGCTGTTACGGTTCACCGTATTACATGAGTGACGGCGTTTTCTAGTTATTTGGTGGTTGTTCATGCTAGGAGATTATAGTTGTTTGTTTTGTTTGCTAAAGCAATGATAATAGGGTTAGGTGTGTTGTTGGAGATGAAAGAACTGATTAGTTACAGTTAATGTAAAGTTCTGCTTTGTTGTTTGAGTTCTTCTTGATTATGTCCATGGCTTTTGGCGGGAATTGTATTTGAATCAATACTGTGTTGTTTGTATACTGTAACGTGGAAAACCTTCTTTGGTAAATTCATACTTTGGCTATTGTTTATTATAGTTCTTGATTTGAAATTAGAGACAGTGCGGACCTTTTAATTTGATTGGCTTTTCGTTAATCAAATGTTATGTGCCATGGTTGTGTTCTCTGGGAATGAGTTAGGCAATACTGAATTAATTATTTAACTAAGTATGATTAATTGATTTACTTTATTGATTATGGATTGGTGTTCATGATTATTAAGATTATGAATTTGTTAAAATGCCGATTTAAAACTGAATCTTCGTTTATTGTTTTAATTTCTAAATTGCTAATGATAACATTATTTTAAGTCAAAAAAAATAATATTAATATCGATTATAATTTAAATTGCTTTTATATTTATTATTATTATATTTTGAAAACGATGATTTATATTATATTTTTTTTAAACGAATAATTACTTGGGTAATTGTCAATTTTGAGAATATTGACTTAAGCGTGCCAATTTGGCTAAATTGCGTTCTAGCTTTTAAATTATTTTGTTAACTATTTTATTTAAGAAATTGACAGTAAGTATTGGTCATGTTATTTAAGCTATTGAGTTCCGTTTTAATTAATGATTATTATTTTATCAAATTATTATTTTTGGAATTATAAACTATGGTTTATATTTTTTATAAAATATTTGGATCGGATTAGACTTGGGTCGCCCGACATGTGAGGTAGCTTGGTAGTTATCGGTAACTTGTTTAACCCACTATTTAGAAATTAATTATTATTTAAGATTATTAAATAATATTTATAAATTGGATTTTAAGCGAGAACTCAATAGACTTATATTAATTGGACTTTATTACCTTTTGGGTAATTTTGTGTTGCTTTGGATTATTTAATTCCGACGTGTTATTTGTTCTAGTCCTATATGGTGTCTAGTACTCTCTAGAGTTAGGGTCTGTTTTTAATAATTATTTTATTTGTCTAGACCCGTCTATTGTTCGTACTCCAGAGGCGAACCAGGATTAGTTGCTTGCCGGTATTCACGTGGATTAGCAAGCAGTGAGTTTGTACTTACTATTTACCGCTTTATTAAGTAAATTGTTATTTTTAATATTAAATATATATATACTGCACGTATATTTCGAACTGTTTTTATATTATGACTTCTAGTTGGAACATGCTACCTAATGGGCATCATTAGGACTGCGTGCGCACCGGTATTGATCTGGGTAAGGTATATATGGAAATGTGGTAACTCGGTGTGAGCGTAGCTCTCGGGACCAGGTAGAGTAACTCGGTGTAGCTCGGCTCTCGGGACTCTGGTATAAGTGTGGTCAGTGGTAACTCGGTGTAGCTCAGCTCTCGGGACCAGACCTATTGGATTATGTTTATTATTTAGAATTGTGGATTAGGGTTCCAACTATTATTCGTAATATCGTTATTAAATGTTTTAAACGGTTTTAAAGGTTTTCCACTTAATAAATGTAGATAGTGGTATAAACTCATCTCAGTATATCTGACCCCGTTGTTTTCCCAATTTTTTCCAGGGTTATGATCTGAGAGAGTCTGGTGATCTCCGCATTTACTTTTCCTCGGAGGTTCCTTTTATTTTTAATAAAACTGTAAAACTGTTTTATTCTTAAACCGCAGTAGTAACTAGACGTCTTTATTATTATTATATATTTTATCGGATTGGTTCGACTGGTTATATTGCTTTGGCATGTTATATTATTTACATTGGTTTATGATAAATCTATTTTAAACTCGGAACTGAATAAGCATGTTATATTAACTGTTGAATATTATAACTGCTAGATTTAGGCTGAAGTCTCGGTTGCCCCCGAGCATTGGTTTTCTGCAGGTTTATATGTTTATGTATTAAATAAAAGGCTAGCTACGGGTTTTGGTACTACATTACCCATACCCTAGCGCCGGTCGCGATTCATGAAAATGGGTCGTGACAGATGTCATCCACACGAATAAGACCAAATCCCTGAGAATTCAGATAAAGCGCGTCAACCCCGGGATTCAGACAGATTTCCAAGATCTGTCAATATTCTCGAGTATCTTTCGTATTTGGATATAACCTCCAACTTAGGAAGATAACCTCAAACTTAGAAAGACATTCCTAAATAAAACTCATGTCTGAATAAGGAATACTACTCCTAATCAGGGTCAAACCCTACAAAATAGGATTCATCTTCACATTCCAACTCTAAAAGGTATACGATCATCTACTATATAAAGAATTTGAGGTATGCCTAAACACTACATTATATTACATACTCAAAACGCTGCTCAAAGCCTAAACTGACTTTAGTATCGGGGAGTTAATCGGATAACCACCGTCCGGTTAGCTTCTACCCTGTTTTGCAGGCTACATCATCGGATCAGAAGGCAGACTCCATCAATAAATAAATACTTATTCAATTTGAAAAACTAATGAAAATTACATCATACTATTAATTTTTCAAAATTAAAATAAATATTTTATAATAAACTTACAATTTATTTACAAGTATTTTATTCAAGCTAAAAAAACTAATGTAAATTATCTATTAATAATAATTTTTAAAAATAAAATAAATAATTTATCTAAATTGAAAATTCATAATATATCTAAATTGAAAATTCATAAAAATGCTTATTTAGTTCTTTTAATTGTATAAGTACATAGATGTTAAATTAAAGTCTGTTTATTTTGCTTCTAGGTAGGGGAGAGCATCGGTCGGTTCGGTTTTCAAAAGTCCAAAACCGACGGTGCCAAACTATATTTTATTTGAAACCAAATCGTATTAAAATTGACCAAAAATCGAAAATATTTTTCACCGAAGTAATTTATCGGTTCGGTTCGGTGTCGGTTTTAATCTCGGTTTGGGCTTATACTGAAGCCCATTTTATAAAAGCCCAAATTGTAAAAAAGGCCTATTAAGATTTCAAAATGAACTTGAATTGAGTATATAAAAACAATATCATACATTAAATATAACAAGTATAAACCTGTTACTTAATAAATTACAAACTTAATTTAAGCAATTAAATAACAGTAATGCTATCTAATCTGAATATATTAACAAATTACAAACTTGAGGAAGCAAATGAATACAAGTCTCAAAAGTGAACTTGTATGCAAAAAATAATAACCTATAATTACTATTACATACAATTTGTGTCCTGATTTTTACAAGTTAATAAGTTAACTTATATGCAAAAAAATACTGAAACTGAATACTAAAATGTCCAACAGTTTCATTGCTTGCAAAAATCAAGCATTGCCATCCAAAATGTAGGCATTAGGCAACCATCAGCAGCAGCTAAATACAAGACTTAAGTCCTGAAATTTAAACAAGTCCCTTTTCAGGTTTAATATCTACTATGTTTTACTATTTACCACTAAAATAATTAGAAAAATGGGGCTCAGATATAGTTTTTTCTAATCAATATAATGCGATCTGATTCGCACGGTTGCAATTAGCCTCATCATGCAAATCAAAAGGCCTTATGTGTTAGTTAAGGTGGAAGCATCATCATAGCCCAAAAGAAGATCTTAAAATTGAAAAGGAGATGTTAAAATTGAAATGAAGCTGTTCAAAATAGAAAAAAAAATTGCAGAGGATAAATAGCAAAGCAAGCAATGAGTTTGAAACTGAATTGAAAACAGCAACATGAAATTTTTAATGATGTATTAAAACCAACCAGAATTAAAAGCAGCAATGATGTCTTTTAATGAATTATTAAAGAAATTAGAATAAAGAAAAGTTTGAAAATGATTGAAAAGCAGATATTAAAAGTTTTAATGAACTATTAAAACAGGAAAAGAGATAAGGTAAAAAGATTGAAAAAAGAGAGTAGGAATAGAAAAGGTTTTAGCTTCCACCTTTTTCAGTTGCCAGTAGCCTCTCAAAATGATACTTTAGAAGGGACAAAGACTTTAGAAGGGACAAAGATACTTCAGAAGGGACAAAACAGCACAGGCACAAATTGTCATTTGCTTCCACCATTAAAACCAAAATGAAACTCATAAAGAGTCCAAGAGACTCCCTCAATTTGGCGAGTCTGGATCAAAAAATAGATACAGATTAGCAACCACACAAACACAAACTAAAAAACTGAAAATATCAAAAATTAGAGAACAGAGTAAAAGGCATAACCTTGCTCAAAAGGTTCTAGCTCATCAAGGCATTCCTCAACCACAAGAGGGCTGGTTTCTGCTCTGAGCCAATCCTGAGTGCACACCAAAGCTTCCACAATTTTTGGAGTTAAAGAACTCCTGAAACAATCAAGCACTCTGCCTGAGGTACTGAAGGCAGATTCAAAAGCAACTGTAGAAATTGGGACTGAAAGGATATCACGAGCCATCCTTAAAAGGATTGGAAATCTTGCACAATTGAGCTTCCACCATTTTAATATATCAAAGGCATCATCATTCTCAACACATGCCTCGCTCAAATATGTTTCCAGCTCAGATTTCCTTGGCCCAGTTTCTGCTTGCTCTTTATTGTGCTCAGCAAATTTGACTTTCATCAATGATGTATGCCTCTTAGCAGCAGGAGGCACAGATAGGATTGACACATGATTAGAAACAAGCCCCTCAGGTTGACTGGAGCTGAACTGAAAACTTCCACTTCCAGATAACCCACTCAGATATGCACTTTGGTACTCATCAAACAACATATTCAGCTCAAACTTAACACTATCAAACAACACAGAACCATGCTCCTTACCAAACAGATTGCATAGAGAAAACAAAAGATCGTTGAGTTTAGAAGTAGGATCAAAAATATGAGAGAAGAAAATTAATTTGTTCATTTTTAAAGGATCACCCCAGTACTTGTTAAATTTTTCTCTCATTTTCTTACCCATCTGTTTAATATCCACATCCTCACTAACAATCATTTCATCCAACATTATAGACAGATCACAAATCTCCAAATAATGCATGTTAGAGGTAACATATAAGCATCCAGATATCCGCAGAGTAGTGATGTAAAAATAAGATAAGCAAGTGGCAAACTTCTTTGCAGTTTGCCAATCAAGAATGTTAGGAATGTTATCTACCATATCATTCCTAAAATTCTCATTTACTTCCTCATAAGAATCAAACACAGATTTGAATAAACAGGCAGTATCCAGCATAAGATAGGTGGAATTCCATCTGGTAGCAACATCAAGACAAAGAGATTTTTTGGTTCCAAGTTTGGCCTCTAAAGTAAGATCTTTAAATTGTTTAAGCCTAGATGGACTGTTTCTTATATATCTTATGCAGTCCCTAATCTTTTTTACAGAAGAATTCATTTCTTTCAATCCATCAGAAACTACCAAATTAATTACATGAGCAATACACCTCATATGCAAATACTGACACTTAGAAACATCAGTGCCCCATGAAATCATTTTTTTCTTAAATGCAGCAATGGCAGTATTGTTATTTCCAGCATTATCCATAGTCACAGTGAAAATATTCTTTAACCCCCAAGCAAGCAAACAATTTTCTAAAGTTTTGCTAATATAATCACCTTTGTGACCACAAACAGGAACAAGGGACAAAATTCTTTTATGTAGCTTCCACTTATTGTCAATCTAATGACAGGTTACACATATATAATTGACCCTTTGAATACTGGTCCAAGTATCAGTGGTTATGCATACCCTTTGACTCTGATTTTTTAAAAAAGTTTTTAGCTTTAACCTCTCATCTAGATACATTTGGTAACAGTCTCTGTTAACAGTCCATCTAGAGGGGATGTTAAATCTAGGGCAAGCCACATTCATCAGTTTTCTAAAACCCTTTCCTTCTACAAATCTAAATGGAAGTTCATCAATTATAATCATATAAGCAAGTGCATTTCTAACATCTGCTTGTGAAAATTTCCATGTTCCCAACTGCCCCTTTCCCTCATCCCCCTCATCACATTTAATCACAGGTTGCAAAGTAAGCAAAGCTTGCCTAGTTTCTTTACTATGTGGATTTTTAAGAGATGCAACATTATGTGCTCTAAGTGTTGAAGTGCCATTAAGTTTAGTGTCAGAATGGTATACTCTAGCACAGTATAAACACTTAGTCATAAGCAATATTCCAGTTGATTCATCAACAATACGCTCATAATGCTCCCATACCTTTGATCTTACCACTATCTGCTTTCGTTTTTTATCCATTGGCTTATTGCCAATCACAGCTGCATCCTTCTCCTGCTGCAGCCTGGGCTGAGGTGAGCCCTCATCATCAACAACAACAACAGGTTGCTGCTCACTAGGGAAAGGCAATGGATCAAGCAGGCCAAAAAGTGGATCATTAGCAGCACCAAGTTGTCCAGAGTCAGACATCTGCAAAGTGTAAGACACAACAAAACACAATCAAATGCTACTCAATCAACTAATGAACTACACAGTAAACACAAACCACAAACACAGGGAAAAGGAACTTACCAAGAGAAAGAATGCAGTAAACTTCCAAAATTGAAAGCAGATTAGTGATTCTCAGATCAAAAGAAATGAACAGATCAACAAAAGGGTCCTTTGAGCTTCCACCAATGATTCACAGAGGCTGTGAATATTCTCCAACCAAATGATACATGATAAAAAAACATACATTCGTGATCAGGTTGCCATAGAAACAGAGTCACAAACTCACAAAATTACAGACTCAGTCACAAAGACCATCAATAAAACACAGAAAGTTTAGAGTTCCATAATTACCTTGTTTAAATGATTATGAATCGTAAAGATCCTATTTAGGGCTTCCAGTCCAACACACCAACCATGAAAAGCAGAACCAACAAACCATCAAACACAGAAAGTAAATAAAGAAACAAAGAATCAGAACACAGAAATGAAGGACACAATATTCACCTCGAATGATAGAGATCCAGTTTAGGGCTTCCGCCAAGCCTCCATTTTCAAATGTAAATCATGAAAAGGAAAAACAAAAAATCATCAAACATAGAAGAAAAAATAAGAATACGAAATGAAAGAATAGAAATCAGAACACAAACAATAAATAGATCGAAGAACCCTTTATTCTTACCTTTTTAGAAATCAAATCAGGCTTCCACCTCTTCCATAAGCCTCCATTTTCGAACACAGAGAGCACATTCAAGGTAGGAAAAACCAACATCAAACACAAATAATACAACCACATAACTCAGAAAAGATGGAAAACAGAGAAAAAGAACCAAACTCACGAATTATAAAAGAAGTTGAGCGATTAATCGAATGATAAACATCAAACGACAGGTTGGATCTCTATCGATTCATATTCAGAGCGCTAAACTGATTAAGAAAAATCATTTATGGCTTAGTTATACTAGTATAATCTAGAGTAAATCAGAAAGAAAGAGTAGATAAATTAAGGTTTGAGCGAAGAACAGTTTCAGTTTTAGAGAGAGGGTAGAGGTTTTTGATGAGAGAGAGGGTCAGAGAGGAGTAAAGAAAATTCTGGAAGAGAGGCGAGTGTTTAGAGTTAGGAATTTAGGTTAAAAAAAGTTAAGGGGGTTTATAAAGCCTTACAAAACGGCGTCGGATGCACCTAGAGTTAGAGCCTCCACACGTACCACACGTGCCTACCAAAACGACGTCGTTTTGTAACTTCGGTTACATCGGTTTTTCGGTCGGTTCGGTTGCTGAACCATCAAATCCAAACCAAACACCAAACTCCATATTTTTTAATATTTAAAAACCAAACCATATCAACCGAAAAACCGCCCCACGCTGTGAACTTCGGTTCGGTTCGGTCCGGTTTTTCGATCTGATTCGGTTTCTGCTCAGCCCTACTTCTAGGGCTTGGATATGTACTCTTTTATAATATTAAAAACTTGATTTTCCATTATAAATTTCAACAAATCAATAGCAAAGTAAAGAAAAATAACAAAAGAGGAAATCATTAATAGATGTTTTGGATCACCTTTATTTAAAGTTTAAAATAGGCAAAAGGTACAAAAAAACCCTCGTAGTTTTCACAAAAGTACAAATCAGCCCTTTTACTTTTTTGGGGTATAATTAAACCCTTTTTGTTTTCAAATAGAACAAATAACCCCTTTCATCCAACATCATTAGAAACACTCGTTAATGGTTGACATGTCTCTCATAATCATATAGGAAAAAATTTCAAAAATAATTTTAATATTTAAAATATTTACCAAAAATTTGAGGGGGTAAGTGTCCCAAGAGTAAATTAAAAGGGTTTATTTGTTCGATTTTAAAATAATAAGGGTTTAATTGTTCAATTTTAAAAACACAGGGGCTTAATTGTGCACAGATAAAGTAAAAGGGCTGATCTGTACTTTTGAGAAAAACTCGAGGGCTTTTTTGTACCTTCTGCCTTTAAAATATCAATGTTAAGCTTTGAAAAATCAATTCATGGATCATTCTGGCACATTTAAAATATACAAAATCTATATTTCTTTTTGACATTTTATAAAAGATGACCCCACGAAACCCATTTTCTTTCAATGTGAAATAACAAATTTTCCATGGGATAGCAACAAAAGTTGGAAGTGTAACTAAGTGTTCCACCATTTGTTTAGGCAAGATGTGTTAGTGCTGATGTTAAGCCTGATGCTTATGTTTATACGGCTGTGATTCGAAGTTTGTGCGAGTTGAAGGATTTTGATAAGGCGGAAGAAATGATTCGATGGATGGAATCCGGTGAATGCGAATTGAGTGTAGTGATATATAATGTGTTGATTCATGGGATTTGTAAGAGCCGTAGATTTTCGGAGGCTGTTGCGGTTAAGAAGGGGTTGAAGGCGGATTTGGTGACGTATAGTACATTAGTGATTGGATCATGCAAGGTGCAGGAGTTTGAGTTTGGTGTGCGGATATTGGATGAAATGATCGAGTTAGGATTTGTACCTAGTGAGGCAGCTGTTACGGCTTTGGTTGAGGGGTTGAGGAGCAATGATGCTTTTAATTTGGTAAACAATGCTTGGAGAGTTGGAGTGGCGCCTAATTTGTTTGTATATAATTCATTGCTTAATTCTTTGTGTAGAGTTGGAAAATTTGAGGAAGCAGAGTTGCTTTTCAAGAAAATGGGAGGGAAAGGGTTATGTGCAAATGATATAACTTACTCTATTTTGATTGATTCATTTTGTAGAAGGGGTGAAATGGATACTGCAATTACTTTTCTAGATAAAATGACTGAAGCAAGAGTAAATTTCACTGTCTATCCCTTTAATTCCCTTATTAATGGTTACTGCAAGTTGCGAAATGTGAATGCAGCGAAGTACTTTTTTGACGAGATGACTGACAAAGGATTGACTCCAACAGTCGTGACATATACATCGCTGATAACTGGTTACTGCAATGAAGGAGATTTCCGTAAGGCATTTAGATTGTATCATGAGATGACTGGAAAGGGAATTGCTCCAAATACATACACCTTTACTGCGATTATAACAGGTTTCTGTCGGGCAGGTATTGTTGAATAAACATTAAATGTTATCTACTTTGTGGGTTTTAAATTTAGACGTTAGTGAAGTTCAAGGGTCTATTGTAGTTGAAAGGCCAAAGGGTGATAGTTATGGTTTTGATAGAATTTATTGCTTTTCAGTTTTTTTTAGCAGAGTAGTGGCTGAAGTCTATATAAAGGCCATTTTGATTTTGTTTGTATACACAACTCAGAGTAATACAGAAACAGTATAGCAGTTGTGAGTTCAAATCTGTTTTTACAAATTGGTATCGGAGCCAATGGCGAATGTGATGGGTCAGATGTCGCTACCACGACTAACGAAGGCGAACTACGAGAACTGGAGCATTCAAATGAAAGCTCTTCTCGGATCTCAAGATGCGTGGGAGGTGGTCGAAGAAGGTTTTGAAGAACCAGCAAATACAACGGGATATACGGCGGCTCAAAACAAGGCGTTGAAAGAGGCGCGATCGAAGGATAAGGCGGCACTATACATGCTGTTCCGAGCCGTTGACGAGTCGGGCTTTGAGAAAATTGCTGGTGCAACTACTTCAAAAGAAGCGTGGGACATTTTAGAAAAAGTGTTCAAAGGAGCCGACAGAGTTAAGCAAGTGTGTCTCCAAACTCTTCGTGGCGAGTTGGAGAGCATGAAGATGAAGGAGTCAGAAAATGTATCTGACTATATCACGCGTGTACAAGCTGTGGTAAACCAACTCATTCGCAATGGCGAAACGTTGACGGATGCGCGAGTTGTGGAGAAGATTTGAGATCATTAACTGACAATTTTGAGAATGTTGTGTGTGCAATAGAAGAGTCAAAGGACCTTACAACGCTCACAGTCGACGAGCTTGCCGGTTCTCTCGAGGCACACGAACAGCGTAAGAAGAAAAAGGAGGAGACACTCGAGCAAGCACTTCAAACCAAGGCATCAATCAAAGACGAAAAGGTACTACTCTCAAAATTTTCGAGGTAGAGGGCGTGGCCGTGGAAGTCGTGGAAATGGTCGCGGTGGTCAAGGCAACAGTCATGAAGGGTACTATAAGGAGAAAGGACAGTCCAGCCAGCCAAATTGGTGTGGAAGAGGATGTGGTCGAGGAAGAGGCGGTCGGTCGAACTATTCCAACATCGAGTGCTACAAGTGTTACAAGTATGGTCACTATGCGAAGGATTGCAATTCCGACAAATGTTATAATTGTGGTAAAATGGGGCATTTTGCAAAAGATTGTACAACCGATAAACAGGTGGAAGAAACAACCAATCTAGCTTTAGAAGACGAAGTGAATGAAGGCGTTCTCTTGATGGCTCAAAATGAAGTCGAGTTCAATAATGGCACTCTGTGGTACCTCGACTCAGGAGTAAGCAACCATATGTGCGGTCACAGGTACCTATTCGAAAAGATGCAAGATCTTGAAGATGGATATGTGTCATTTGGAGATGCATCAAAGGTGGAAATAAAAGGCAAAGGTACTGTTTGTTACTTGCAAAAAGATGGCTTGATAGGGTCTATCAAAAATGTTTATTACGTACCAGATCTCAAGACCAACATTTTGAGTATGGGGCAACTAACGGAGAAAGGTTACTCGATACTTTTAAAAGACCGGGTACTACACTTAAAGGACAACAAAGGGCGTCTGGTTGCTCGAGTCGAGATGGGAAGAAATCGGATGTACAAACTGAATTTGAGAAGCGTGCGAGAAAAATGTTTGCAAATAGATGTAGAAGACAAGGCGTCGTTATGGCATCTCCGCTTTGGTCACCTACATCATGGTGGTATAAAAGAGTTGGCAAATAAAAATATGGTGCACGGGCTGCCGGACCTGAACTACGAGGGCAAATTTTGTGAAGAATGTGTGCTTGGAAAGCAAACGAGAATCTCGTTTCAAAAGAGGGCAGTATATCAAGCTAAACATACTCTCGAGTTGATTCATACCGATATATGTGGACCAATCACCCCCAAATCTTTTAGTGGTAAAAGGTACTTTATTTCCTTTATTGATGATTTCTCACGAAAAACTTGGGTTTATTTTTTGAAAGAAAAATCTGAAGCATTCGAGGTGTTCAAAAAATTCAAAATGATGGTGGAGAAGGCAACTGGTAGACACATCAAAGCCGTACGATCCGATAGAGGTGGCGAGTATACTTCGACGGTTTTCATGGAGTATTGCGAGGAGCAAGGGATAAGGAGATTTCTAACCGCACCATACTCTCCTCAGCAAAACGGTGTGGCTGAGAGGAAGAATCGTACTATTCTCGACATGGTTAGATCAATGCTGAAGAGCAAGAAGCTGCCGAAGGAATTTTGGGCAGAAGCTGTACAATGTGCCATCTATGTACAAAATCGATGTCCACATGTGAAGTTAAATGATCAAACACCACAAGAGGCATGGAGCGGACAAAAGCCAACAGTTTCTCATCTCAAAGTGTTCGGTAGTGTGGCTTATGCACATGTACCGGATCAACGAAGAACGAAGCTCGAAGACAAAAGCAAAAAGTACATTTTTATTGGGTATGATGAGAAGACAAAAGGGTACAAGCTACTCGACCCATTAAGCAAGAAGGTTACAGTGAGCCGTGATGTGCGAGTAAACGAAGCAAGCGAGTGGGACTGGAACAATTCAACGGAGGTTATCATCGAAGTTGGAGAATCATCAGTTGTTGCACCAACAAGCATACCAACAAACTCTGAAACTACTGATGATGAAGATGAGCCACGACAACCCAAAATGCGAAGTTTACAAGATTTGTATGATTCAACGAATGAGGTACACCTTGTATGTCTTTTGGCAGATTCTGAAAATATCAGCTTTGAAGAGGCGGTGCGAGACAAGAAATGGCAAACTGCCATGAACGAGGAGATTGAGGCGATTGATCGCAACAACACATGGGAGCTATCAGAATTGCCAAAAGGAAGTCAGCCTATAGGTGTGAAATGGGTGTTCAAGAAGAAGATGAATGCTTAAGGCGAGATAGAACGGTACAAGGCGCGACTAGTTGTGAAGGGATACAAGCAAAAGATAGGAATCGACTATGACGAGGTGTTTGCTCCTGTTGCGAGGATGGAAACAATTCGATTACTCATTTCACAAGCTGCTCAATTCAAATGGCCGATATATCAAATGGATGTCAAGTCGGCTTTCTTGAATGGTGTACTTGAAGAAGACATATACATCAAACAACCACCTGGGTACATGAAAGTCGGAGAAGAAAAGAAGGTGCTGAAATTGAAGAAGGCGCTTTACGGATTGAAGCAAGCGCCGCGAGCATGGAATACACGTATCGATACATATTTCAAGGAAAATGGGTTCAAGCAATGTCCCTATGAGCATGGCCTGTACACAAAGAAGAATGGAGGTAACGTGTTATTTGTTGCTCTTTATGTTGATGACCTTATTTTTATGGGTAACAATGATGAGATGATAGAAGAATTTAAAGGCACAATGACACGGGAATTTGAGATGACAGATTTGGGCTTAATGAAGTTTTTTCTTGGTTTGGAGGTTAGACAAGTAGAAACAGGTATTTTTGTATCACAGGAGACATATGCAAAAGAGATTTTGAAGAAGTACAAAATGACAAATTGCAATCCAGTTTCAACACCAATGGAACCAGGTGCAAAACTCTCAAAGTTTGATGGAGGAGAACGTGTCGATGCGAGTAAATACCGGAGTTTGGTAGGTAGCCTTCGCTATCTCACATGTACAAGGCCGGATCTTTCTTTAAGTGTCGGCATTGTAAGTCGGTTCATGGAGGAGCCAGTTTATTCACATTGGAAGGCGTTGAAGCGAATCCTACGATACATCCAAGGAACGGTGTCACACGGGTTGTTCTACTCGCAAACAGAAAATTACAAATTAATTGGCTACTCCGACAGCGATTGGTGTGGAGACATAGACGATCGGAAAAGTACATCAGGATATGTGTTCTTTATGGGAGATACTGCATTTACTTGGCTTTCAAAGAAGCAACCGATTGTGACGCTCTCGACGTGTGAAGCTGAATATGTGGCAGCGTCTTGGTGTGTATGTCATGCGATATGGCTTAGAAATTTATTGAGCAAGATTGAGCGAAAGCAACTGAGTGCAACCGTAATTCAAGTTGACAACAAATCAGCAATTGAGTTGGCAAAGAACCCAGTAAACCATGAGAGAAGCAAACACATCGATGTTCGTTTTCACTTTATCCGAGACCATGTGAAGGAAGGAAGTGTGGAATTGGTGCATGTGGCAAGTCAGGATCAAGTAGCGGATATCTTCACAAAACCACTACCGAAAGTACTTCTCGACAAATACAAAAAGATGATTGGCATGACAGATGGTAGAATCATTTAAGTTTATGGGGGAGTTTTGTTGAATAAACATTAAATGTTATCTACTTTGTGGGTTTTAAATTTAGACGTTAGTGAAGTTCAAGGGTCTATTGTAGTTGAAAGGCCAAAGGGTGATAGTTATGGTTTTGATAGAATTTATTGCTTTTCAGTTTTGTTTAGCAGAGTAGTGGCTGAAGTCTATATAAAGGCCATTTTGATTTTGTTTGTATACACAACTCAGAGTAATACAGAAACAGTATAGCAGTTGTGAGTTCAAATCTGTTTTTACAGGTATGATGGTTGAGGCAACAAGATTGTTTGATGAAATGAAAGAAAGAAACATAATGCCAAATGAGGTCACATACAATGTTATGATCGACGGACATTGTACAGGTGGAAACACATTTAAAGCTTTTAAATTGCTCGATGAAATGGTAGAGAAAGGTCTCGTTCCAGATACATATACCTATAGACCTCTCATAGCTGGTCTTTGTTCTGCAGGCAGGGAATCCGAAGCCAAAGAATTCATTGATGAGCTTCACAAAGGTCATCGCAAGTTAAATGAGATGTGTTATGGTGCTCTTCTGCATGGTTATTGCAAAGAAGGAAGATTACGTGATGCATTGAGTTCTTGTCGTGACATGGTGGCGAGAGGTGTTGATATGGATCTCGTCTGCTATTCGATACTTATAGACGGAACTATGAGAGTACGCGACACTAGAACATTATTCGGCCTTTTGAAGGAGATGCACAGTCATGAATTGAGGCCCGATAATGTATTATATACAAACATGATCGATAGACACAGCAAGGTGGGGGATGTAAAGGAGGCATTAGGCCTTTGGGATATAATGGTCGACGAAGGATGCATTCCAAATATTATAACTTACACTGCTCTAATAAATGGTTTGTGCAAGGCGGGATTCATGGATAAGGCGGAGCTTCTTTGCAAAGAAATATTGGTTGGCAACGAAGCTCCAAATCACATCACATATGGCTGTTTCCTTGACAGGCTTACTAGGGACGGGGACGTGGAGAAAGCTGAACAGCTTCATCATGCAATGCTTAAAGGGCTTTCAGCAAATACTGTTTCATATAATATACTTATCCGAGGCTTTTGTAAATTGGGCAAGATTCGAGAAGCAACCAAACTCCTAAATGGCATGACAGACAATGGGATTTTTCCAGATTGCATCACATATTCAACGATTATGTATGAGCACTGCAAAAGCGGTAAATTACAGGAAGCTATCGAATTATGGCAGACAATGCACGACAAGGGTATCAAACCTGATACGCTAGCATACAATTTTTTGATACATGGTTGCTGCATCGCAGGGGAACTGCGCAAGGCCTTTGAATTGCGGGATGAGATGATAAGGCGAGGTATGAAGCCTAGTCAAATTACAGACTATGCTCCGATCCATAGAGCCGAGTTAAAGATTTCGAGTTTGCCTGCTAATACATAGCTAAGATTCAAATTTGTTGTACCATGTGCTTGCTAGGAAAACCAATAAAGCTCCAATGCCGTATTGTAGAAATTCTTTTAATCACTAACCAAATTGATAAACATTGCAGCAAACTAGATAGTTAACACTGAACCATGTAAAGTTTAAAATAGGAACAGAGTGGGTGTTCAGAACTTCAGCTGATATACACAACCACAACTTAATTGTAACCATTGTTTTATTAAGGTCACTTCATAATTCAGTTTGGCAGAGCGATTAACCTAGTTACTATTTATCGAAGTCTTTGAGTTCATTTCTATTTTTGAAACTGTTCCTGAAATTTCAAAATTTTATTTTTACAACTTATTTTTATAACAATATGTCATTTCGCCGAGTTTTATTTTCATTTTAGTGTTTTTGTTCCCATGTAATATACAATTTTAAAGAAGCACAATTTCCCGTTTCGGGCATTTCTATGGTTGCAGATCAAACCAATTGTTTTTTGCCTTTGAAAATGAAGTGATTTGAGTTGATATTTTTAAACTGAACGTTTTCAGTTCGATTCAATTTTTACAGTTCAGTTTGTAATAAAACAAAAACTAACTGATTTCTTTATCACAATTACAATCAAACCAAACCAGAAAAAATAACTTTTTTTTTATAATATCCAATTAAACCAAACTGAAATTGTCGGTTCAATTCAATTCGATTTTCCACACCCTTGTCGTTCAATGATGCGGATGCAGAGTTGATGAACTAATCCCATTAACCCTGGAAGTAAACATGCAGTGGAAATCGATGGAAAAAAATAAACATTTAATTTACAGCAAGTGCATAAGTGAACTATCTAGAAAAAGCATTTCCAACATACAAATCCCAGGTTAGATTGATATAATAATCATTTGTTTAGGCAAGATGTGTTACATAAGTTTCTTCAATTTTGTATTTCTTACCTAAGCCAGATTGTTAAAATCAAATAATTGTAGAGATTTTTTTTTCTAAAGATAGCAATATATAAATATATAAAAAGAAATGTCATCTCCTGAAGATGATGAATCAATCTTAAGTAAAAGAAATAAAAGTGGATTTCGCGGCTACTATTGAGCCATCTAAATACACATTCGTTACCAAATTAGAATACGAACGCGTAAATAATTTGCTAAACGAACAGTAGCAATATAGAACAATAAAAACTTAAAAGAGGGAACTTACCGTTAAAAAAGATATTAGTATAAGTATTACGGTAGAGCGCATTACTGAATTGTCGAGACCATTCAGAACAAACTCACACCGTCATAGCTTACCTGAACAGTTAAATTAAAAAATAGTAAAAAAATTTAATTTAAAGCTTATCTTATAGTAGAGCCGGTCCATTAGTAGAGAAACTCCACCAATTGTCAACGCAGAGAGTAAGAAATGTTTGGTAGGCCCCTCATTTAGAAGTATATGTCCAAAAAACAAAAAACA
The DNA here is from genome assembly GCF_937616625.2 of Mercurialis annua. Classification (NCBI taxonomy): domain Eukaryota; kingdom Viridiplantae; phylum Streptophyta; class Magnoliopsida; order Malpighiales; family Euphorbiaceae; genus Mercurialis; species Mercurialis annua. The sequence goes on along the minus strand of NC_065570.1, from coordinate 44,758,096 downwards.
CAAACAAATAAAATATTAATATTTATATAAATAAATTAATATTTTATAAAACATTTAAACTAGTTTAATACACCCATAAAAGGTATGTTTCAATTCCACTGATTTGATATCACCACCATCTTATCTCTTTCTTCAAATGCGGGTTCAAAATTCTCTTTTGCCTCTGATAATAGCAGAGTTCCATTAGTAGCCGACATAGAAATGGGAGTTAGAGGGGCCATATGAGAAGCCCCTCTTGCCTAAGTAAAAATTGCAAAAATACTATGCATATGTGATATAAACACCCATAAAGGGGATATAAACACCCAATTGGGGAATAGAATTGAACTTAGTTAATAAGATATAACATGTGCAATTAGTTGTTTGCAAAGAAAAATTTGAGTCAAAGTCTAAAATTTAGTGAAATTAGACCCAGAAACTGAAACAGTAAACAATATTGATATAGTGAAATTAGACCCAGAAACTGAAACAGTAAACAGTATTGATATAGCGAAATTAGACCCAGAAACTCAAACATAAAAAAGAACACTTTTTTTCGCTCGGGATTATTGAAAAGCCTAACCTAAACTAAACTAATCCCATCAATATTAAGAAAATCCATAATCTAAACCAAACAATATAACTACTAAATTAGAACTCATAATCCTCTACCCTCATAAAAAAAAAACAAATACAACTACCAAAAATTTATACCAATAAAAGTAATTAAACAAATGTATAAAACCACAAAATTTAAGAAAAAATTGATTAAAAAACGAAATTGATTTTTAACATCTTAAGAAAATGTAAAAATATTGAAGTATCACGCTAAAATAATAATAAACACGAAAAAATATATTTTTTTATGAAAATTTCAATTTTTCACAAGTAAACCAACGTCAAAGATATCAAACAATGACATGCAACAAAAATTATCAAAGAGAAGATGTTCAAAATAAGAATAAACCTAATCTCTACATAAATTTATTATAAAATGTCAATAATAAATTTAAAAATTTCATTAGTAAGATTAATATAATTTGAATAAAAGTACATTTCATTTAGAAATTCTGCAAGTAAACACTATTTTGATAAGCTGAAGTAAAAAAAAAAAAACTCAATTTCTAAATTTGAAAATGACTAAGTAAATGTAGTTTACCTACCTGAGAAAGATTTAACAAATTTAAATATAATTCAGTGAAAAACTGAAAAATGTTCATGAAAAACTAAAAAATATTAATGTAAGACATCAAAATTCATCTACTAAAACATTTATTGAGAAATTTGATTTTTGAAAAATAAGCAGTTATTAATGGAGGAGGCGGTTTCCTATGGCTGGAGAGATGATAACAAACAAAATTTGGATAGGATTTTATTTGAAAAGTGGTAAATCTGGTTCCACTTACCAAGTTTAAAAAATTGATTAGACAAAAGGAATCCTGATCCTATAATATAATTTACAATATGAAGGAAATAGATCTTTTAGTATGAGTAAAACCGGCCATGATTTTTTGAGATAAAATCTTTGAAACGAATTGGTAGTTGATTGGGTTAAAATAATTGTCGTTGAAAAATAAGTGGTGGCCACCATTGCAGCCGGAGCATTAATAACTTACATCTAAATTAATACTAGTATTAAGTGATTTCATAAACAAATTATAGAAGAAAGAAAACAAAGAAACGCATACCTGTTGAAGATGATTATTGGTGCATTGATTATAAATAATTGTAGAGATTGGCAATTGCAAACAAGAAAAACTCTTGGGCTAAGCACACAAATCCCTTAAAAAGTTAATTGGTTTTCATTCATACCTCACATATTAGAAATATGCAGAAATCTCTCAAATAAAAATAGAAGTTCCCAAAAATACCTCAATTTTCAAAATAAGCTGATTTGGTATAATAATAGGACAATTCTGTCCCTTCTATATTGAAAACGTAATATCACAATGATCTTATCTCTTCTTCAACAATAGGTCTAGGTTCACCGTCGACAACAATCAAAGAAATTCGTCGCCGGTGTAACTGTCCAGATCATGACGGCAGCTTCTCGAGTCAAAGAGCTGCGAATTGTTACTCAAAAGCCAGGTCTTTGAATGATTTCTTCACTTTTGTCAATCTGTAAGATTCGAAAAAAAAGTATCGTTTTCACTCTGCTGCTGCAATTAATTTCATGAATTTAATTGTCTTTTGCTTTAATTATCTTTGATTTTGGTTTGTTTCAAATTTGGCTAACGTTTTTTGGAGACATGAGCAATGGCAGTGACCTGTATATAATCTTGTAAAAGTATAAATTGCGATCTATTTTTTTATTTTTGGGGCATATGGGTGTTTAAACTAATTTGCATTTGTTTTAGGTCTGTAATCCAAATTCATTAATGAATTTAAGAATTGCAATTTAGAACTGGACCCAATTAATAATTGCAATTGGTATTAGTTGGACAAAATAGAAGCCAATTGACGACACCATTGGCAAGTCTGCTGCTTTGTGTAATGCTCCTTTGAACCATAAACAAGAGCCACTCTGGTGGAAATTGAAAATTGCTTGTCTTCTCCTAATTTATATAGAAACTTGGTGAATAAGAGAGGAAAATGTGGATGCTAAAGCTGCTGAAACCATGGAAAGGTAGTAGAAGAAAATGGAAAAGTACAATAAAGTTTGAATGTTTTTTTGTTTGAAGGTTTTTTTTGTTTTAATCTAATTTCAGTTATTTGTATTAATCTGAAATCTAAGTTGATGTAAACTATATTAGAAATTAAATAATTTTAATATTTATATTGATATTTTTTTATGTTTTTATATTTGACTATACATTTGACATTTTATAGTAAGAATATTTTTTTAATACGGTTAAACAAAAATAAAATCTTAGTATAATTGTTTTTAAACTAAAAATAAATTTGATGTAAACCGAATGCGTTTTAAAATCTAAAATTGACATAAGTTGTTTTGATATTTTCTAGTATTTATTGTGCGAATTGTTAGAATTTCCTACTTTATTTTAATATTTGGTTAATTTTAGGTTGATTTTTAATTGATCTCAAAATTATCAAATCTACGATATTAATTTTCTCTCAAAATATTAAAATTGCACGATTCAAATTGAAACTGATTTGTGTCCTCAATTCTGTATCAGTAAAAAACTTGACACTTAGTTGATCTTCAGTTGACATCCAGTTGATCTTCAGTTGACATCCAGTTGATCTTCGGTTGATTTTCGGTTGACATTTGATTGATCTCTGGTTGACACTTAGTTGATTTTTAAAAAATTTCCAAATTACAAAAACGAGTTCCGACAAATTAAAAGAAACTCGTCAAAACAGTCGAAATTGACACTTGTCAACCTTAAGGAGGGGGAATTGATAATAATAGTTTTGAACTATTTCGCGTAAAAAAATGAAAAGCCAACCGGTTGATATTTGGTTGACATTTGGTTAATTTTGAGTTGATATTTTGTTGATTTTCAGTTGACATTTGACTGTTTATATATATATATATATAATCAATTGGATGATTTTTTTAATTTAGTCAAATTAAAGAAGAAAAGGTTCAATATATTAAAAAGAACTCATAAAAAAATATTTTTTGAATTTCCTATAATTAGATCAATACAAATTTTAAAAATTATAAAAATTTGAAATCTCATTTTCTTCTTCTTTGTATTCCTTAAATAGAGGGAGTACATTAAAAATGAAAATGATAATAACTATATTGCACTGTGTTACGGGAGAAAAATAAAAATTTAATTGGCTGATATATATTTGGTCTATATTCGGTTGATTTTTGGTTGACGTTTGGTTGACGTTTGGTTGATTTTAAACTAAATCAAATAAAACACAAACTTTGTATTTACAAAATTTTACATGGTAAAATTAAGACCAAAATGATATATTCATCAATCCTACTCATCATAGTAAAGACTAATCACAGAATCCATTCCAAAGGTTGCCAATTGAACCAGATCCTTGGAAGCATATGGACGGAAGTGAACTTTTGAAGCATGAACGGCGGTCGAAGGAGCATCAACGACTATTGGAGGTGATGGATGGAAACCGTCCTCTCCTTCCTCCGGTGGCGGTGCCCCGCCGCTTGTCCTCCGGCGTTGTATATTTTTGTTTACAGAGATCCATAAAAAATAATATTTTTCTTTTATTAGCCACATAATAAAGGTACAAGAAGATATATAACAGGTGTAGTGCGTGACAAAGAAAATAAAGAAAAGAGGGGTAAAATGGTACTGAAATTATAATGAGGTATAAATGTAAAGTTTAAAAATCAACTGAGAGATTTCTGCACAATTATTATTTTTGAGTCGCTAACGTATATTTTTATATAAAATGAGATATAGGGTGTAATTTCCTCAAAACTCTTCCACAAACTAAAATATGCAATTGTTTGCAGCGGCCCAAAAGTCATGTTGGAAAACCCAAAAATATCATAGTCCAGAAACGGCGAGAGAATCCAAGACTTGATGAGAGAGCTGATAGGCTCATCTGAGATTTTAGCCCAATAAGAGCTATATTTATTTTGGTTTTTTTATTTATTTATTTCTTAAATAAGAGACTGAATCTCATTAGAATTAGGACTTTTGATTAGGGTTTATTCTCTATAAATAGTTAAGATCATTGTATTATTATTTTCATCAACATATCATTAATCAAAAATCAAAATTTGGACTTTTTATCTTCAATCTCCGGATTGAATTTTAATTTAGGAGTAAATTTGACATCAATCTCGCTTGTATCTCCGGATTCCCAGATTAATACTGTTAGTTTAATCGAACGGCAGCAACGTCATTCACAATTTGGGTTGCGTCACTTGAATTCGGGTCATGTCACTTGAATTAAGGTTACGTCATTCACATCCTGTTTACCTCATCCAGAATCACCCCAGTTAAAGCATCAATACCTAAAGTCACCCATTAATAAATTCAAAGGTTTGAGCGTCGGTGAAAACCTCGCGAACAGCAATAAATCAGGACAATATATATATATATATATATATATATATATATATATATATATATATATATATATTCATTTCAAAAAAAAAACATGCATGCATCCAACTCTAAGTAAAAAATGAATTCAGTGAATATTAATGTTATTTTATTTTCTAATTATATAAAAGCTAACATTATATTTCAAAGGAAATGAATGATTTAGCGTTTGGAGTAAGAATCAAACTTTTAAATTGATCCTGTTGGATCTTGATCTTGGTCTTCATATATGTATTCGGCTGATGCAATGTCGTACAGCGAGGCCAGCTGTCTGATCTTCTCCCTTAATTCCTTATGTCGTGCTATCATTCTAAACGCTTGAGGATAGTAGATCGGCCGTTGCCCCCTAGGGTCACTAATACTGGCCGATGCGAGTTGACTAATAAGCGAGGTACACTTGTCTCCCCTTTTGAACTAAGGGATTGTATGTTCCCCACTTCCTCGTCATATAAACGTGCTTCAAGCACATTATCGTCTTCGCCGAAGGGGTTGGGATCGCCCTGTACGACTTCGGCTTCACCGTCCTCTCGCCATATGAATAGCATTTGATGCATGGTCGACAGTATACACATATTGGAGTGTATCCAATCTCGGCCAAGTAATATGTTGTAGTTGCTTCGGGGATTAACCACAAAAAACCCTTCTTCGGTTTCGACTCGCCCAACCCTTATTCAGAGGGTAATGTATCCCTCAGCCGGCGTCTCGCCTCCGGCGAAATCGGTCATGTAGACATCAGTTGGATCAAGCTGATCCCGATTTATGCCGAGCTTCTTAAGCATCTTCGCCGGTAATATATTAACCCCAGGTCCGTTATCAATAAGGACCATGTTGACCGATACTCCATTCAAATTGGCCTTGATGTAAAGCGGCCGAATGTGCCTTGTCATTCTTGTTGGGGGTTTGCTAAGTGATACCACTGCCGTGCTATCGGCACTATCACCTTCCGAAACGATCACATCGCCTTCCAACGTCGCCTTCCGCCCAGGCTTGCTTCTGTACGAATCGGGGAGCGTGACCACTTTTACTCCGTAGTCGTCCCTCACAACCGGGACCCAAGCTTTCAACACCCCCTTTTTGTGCGAGACAATGACCTCACGGTCTTTGGGCAATTTTGCCTTTAACTGACCATCTTGGTGAGATACGAGTACATCTCTGTAGAACGGTTTCTCACCAGGATCTACTTCGCTCTTATGAGCTTCTGTCGTGCGAGTTGCATTGGCAGAATCATTTGTTCGGCTTACTTGCTTTGGGACCCATATCTTTCTGACCTTGGGGGTTCGCTGCTCATGTGGCTCGGTGTTCGTATCGGTTCGGCCCTTGCCTCCCAACCTTTCAATTATAGGTCTATTCCCTTGCTCGTCTTTAGGAGCCAATCTTGCATCATGATTCGCCCTCGACTCATGTCTTAAGCTCTGCATTCGCCTCTTTTGGGTTTTCTTCATACGAGGGGTCGCCTCCGTTGGCCGAAAAATCCTTTTGAACACGGTGGTCTTAGACCCCCCGTTGTGGCTGATGCTTCTGCCACTGCTCTGTGGGCGATCTAGGCTTGAATATCTTGGGATGCTCCCTCGCGTTTTCGGCCTTTTTGGCTTTGAAACACGTACTGCATGACGGGCAGGTCATTTTTGCAGTAGGCGAGCTATGGCGCTTTCTCCTCTGTTGCTGAGGTCGCCCTTTCTCTCCTCGCCATTTTGGGCTATCGGTCTCCACTCTGGGCTTAGGTCGTCTTGGGTTCCACTTACTCTGGATCTGTCCCTGCTCCAGGAAACTGTCAAAGTGTGGCCGAACCGCGTTAATGGAGACATACTTCGCATCGGCCTCTTTCATCGTGGGAAACAGAAGTTTCCCCTCATTGATCGCCCTCTGGATCACGTTTCTGAAGTTCACACAATTATTCGTGTTGTGCCTCCAGGAATTGTGGTATTTGCAATAATCCTTTCCGACCAGTTCCTCTAGTGGTGGGATCACGTGACCCTCGCTAAGGGCGATCTGCCCATCTTTGAATAAAGCATCGAATATATCGTCGGTCTTGGTTAGATCAAAAGAATACTCTTTATGTACCACCGCGGTTTTGTTCTTCTTAACAAAGCCCGGTTTTCTTAAGGCCGAACATTCCAGGGGCTTAGTTCCTAAGAATTCGGCCATGTTGACTTCATCTTCAGAGCCACTATCTTCGTTGTCCGACACCACGGCCACGTCCAGCTGGTTTTTGTAGTAAGTCCCTTTAGAAGCGCCTCGCCTCTGTTCCTTCTCTTGAAGAAGTCTTTCGTAGCTTGTTACCCTGTTCGTCATTTCAAACAAGTCACGGGATCGATGGCCTTTGAAATGCTCCCTCATGGCGAAGCTCATTCCCCTTACTACCATCGGAACACAATCGGCCTCAGACATCTTGGTGGAGCACCTTGTTCTAAGGTTCCTGAATCGGCCGATATACTTTTCTGCCGATTCGCTCGGTAGCTGCGAGATTCGGGCGAGGTCGGCCAGGGTGACATAAGGCGATGCTCTGTAAAACTCCTCATGGAAGAGGATTTCGAGATCTTTCCAAGTATCCACCGAATTAGGTGATAACCTAGAGTACCACGTGAATTCCATCTTTGTTAGCGAGCTGGCGAACAGTCGGAGTTTCCAAAAATCATGCGCCGCAGCTTCGTCACATTGGGCTGAGAATCGGGCGACATGTTCAACTGTCGATTGCGCTTTTTCCTCGCCCAAAAACAAACTGAACTCGGGCACATTGTATCCTCTTGGGAAAGGGTACAATTTATCGATGCAGTCCGGATACGGCTTCATGTATGACGGGCGAGGCATCGGTCTCAGATCCACCCCGAGTCTCTCTAGCATATCCACAAGCTGCCCCTGGTTATAAAAATTTGGATCGCCCCCTTCAGAAAATGGGCGGTCGCCCGTGTTGGGCTCTTGAGCGTTGGCTCTGGTGGCGGCTCCTTGTGGTCTGGATTCGCCTGAAGGGTTCGAAGAGCTTGCCCCCGGGTGTTCGGCCCTTCCCGCAAATTCGGTCTCATTCCTCTTCAGGAGCTTCACCGAGCCATACGTATATCCCAACTTACTGGGTTGCTGAGTTTTTTCGGCCGAACCATCTGGATAACCGAACCGGTTCGGTGTTTGGTTTTGTTCGGCCCGCCTATAACCCTGATCAGCAGTGGATTGCCCAGAAAAGAGTTGTCCTAGGTTTTCCATCGTCTTGTTGAGGTCGTCCAAGTTTCCTTGGATTTGTCGTTGGACCGACGTTTGGTCGGCCATGATGTTCCTCATTACTTCAGACATCTGATGCATCGCACCGTCGAACATCTACTTGTTTTCCTGAGCTATCTCGCCCCTCATGGCCGAGAAATCGGCCTGCGATAAAGATGGGCGAGACAGAGGAAGCTGGCGCGAGTAATCCATCCCATCGTTGACCGCATCATCATTCTTGTCCTTAGGAAGGTGCCCCTCGGCGTCTGAAGTATTCGGCACCTTGTTTGATTGGTTCACCTGTTTGTCCTTGGCCATGGTTTCAGATTTTTCCGAGTCAGATTCGTCTACTACGTCACCTCCCTTCAGTTGTTGTAGGCGTAAAGACCATGCGTGCCTGGAATCGTCCTTAAAGTCCGTTTTTGTGCTAACCATAAACTGAGTCCCTAGTGGAGTCGCCAAAAGATGTTCGCCTGGAAATATTCCGGACTCGAATCTTTGAATTTATAATCGGGATCGGTTTGAGGTTTGATACTTTAACGAACCTATGCAGATATTCACAGGGCTTGTTTGGTTAAAAACACTTAACCACGTGATCTAAAAGTAATAATCTGGGAGCTACAAACTCAGGCGAGATTAATACCGAAAAACTAATCCTAAATTAAAACAATCCGGAGATTGCGAGATAAAAAGCACTGGACTTGGTTTTTGATTGATTGATTTGTTGATACAAAAATAATGAAGCTCTAAGCTATTTATAACTCCTCATAATCAAGATTCCTAATTTAACTAGGACTAAAATTCTAAAGAAGAATACTCCTAATGAGTTACAAACTCCTAATAAAAAGAAGAATAATAATAAAAGCAAAAAAGGCTTTTTGTTGGGCTCGAATCCCTGGTGAGCCCATCCGATGTCATTGTCTAGCAATTCTTTGGGCCGGTGTAAACAGCCTCGAATATCGACTCAAAGGAATGATGTTGTTCCATTAAAGTAAAAAATCCTGAAACGAAGAAGGAGCAACCCAAACAATATCCAACTTTGCTAGCACATTATTCCAAATACTCCAAGAAAAAGAGCAATGAATAAAAAGATGGTCATGCGTTTCAACATTAGCACAAAGAGAGCATAAAGAATTTCCTATCAGAATGATAGAACGCTTCACCAGAAAATCAAGAGTAGGCACTCTTCCATAGAAAAAAATTTATCTTTGGAGGAGCGATCGATTTCCAAACTTGCATAAACGGATTGTCGATTCTTAACCTTGCAAATGGCAAAACACCTGCTGAACCGGAAGTAAAAGCTGCTGAAATTGAAGATCCTTCATTGTCCATAGCAGCTATACCCGAAGGCAATGGAACAGTGAGCGCAGCAAACACAGCAGAAGCACCAGCAATCACGACACCATAATCAGCAAACATCACAGCACCAGCAGACATAATAAACGTCACAGCATCATCAGTAACAGCACCATCAGTCATAACACCATAATCAGCAGTCACGGCGAACCTTGAAGACGATGGAACAGTTAACACATCAGACGACACACCAGCAGTCACGACACCATTTCTGTGCAGCTCAACATCCTCAACATAAACCGAAGCATTCTGAATAGCAGGATTAACCAAAATCTGGAGCAAGTCAGCAGGTCTAGAAACAGAATCATCACCCAACGAATTGGACAAAAAATCACAGAAGGAGGCAGCAGTATAGACACCCAAACCAGCATTCCATCTGACCTCATCCCTAAGATCTGAGTTTTGATTTATTCTATTAAGAATAGATTGAAACTCATTAAGCATTAAAATCTCATTACCCGGTAATCTACGTCTCTACCTCCAATTTCCTTTCCAAATATCTTCAATTGTTGCTTGTTTTTGGTTCGAAAGATTGTACAGACGCGGAAACAAATGACTTGCAATACCATCACCCGTCCAGTTATCATGCCAAAGAGATGTATTCTATTAAAACTCTATTCCCTCCCTTTACCCAATCCTTTTTTCTTTGCAACACTGAGCTAAAACGACACTGCATGCCATGTTGTCTGAACCACAGCAACAGCAGCCTAAAACGGAAGGGTATTACAATGGAGAAAGGGAACTATGTGTTTTGTGGAAGATGCCAGTAAATAAAAACTAAATGGGTTTTATGTATTAATTGATATAAAAATTAATAATAAAGAAATAACTCTAGCTAAAATAATAATTGCTAAAAAAAATTACGATTTATGACTTTTCTTATTATTTTCTCTAAAATTAACTAATTAATTTTAAAAAAATAATTTGTAAAAATTTGAAAATTAATTCATTAATATATTTTTATTTAACCTGCAAATCTTGCTATAACAGGTTATAAATATTAATTTGATATAAAACAAGCAAATTTAAATATTTAAATGAACATAATAAAAATACGGTGCGATCTTTCCTTGAAAAAAAAAAGATATCTTCATTTTCATATTCAATCATAATTTGGTATTAAAAAAATTGACAATTTTTACAGTTTGCCCCTAATTAATATTTCTCATAGGTCATTGATGAGATGTCATGGATTTCTCCTACGTCACTGATGAGATGTCATGGATGTAATTATACCTCCCACTATTTAAAGAAAATAAAGAAACATAATCAAAATATTACACATATATGATACCTTAATAAATGCATCGATTCTGTAGAGTTGTACTGGTTTCTAATTTGGGATTTGGCTCAATGGAAAGTACTAAAACTATCAATGTGGATTGATTAAAGCAATAAATGAGGTAGTCTAGGAAAAATACTAAAGCTATCCACATATATGACTTTAATAAATGCATTAATTCGATAGAGTTGTACTGGTTTCTAATTTGGAATTTGGCTTCATGAAAAATATTAAGGCTATTAATGTGGATTGATTAAAGCAATAAATGGGATAGTCCAGAAAAAGTACTAAGGTATCATAGCCTTAGTACTTTTCGTGGACTACCCCATTTATTGCTTTAACCAATCCACATTGATAGCCTTAATGCTTTCCATCGAGCCAAATTTCAAATTAGAAATCAGTAAAACTCTACAGAATCAATGCATTTATTAAGGTATCATATATGTGTAATATTTTGACTCTGTTTTTAATTTGGGATTTGCCTCCATGGAAAATACTAAGACTATTAATGTGGATTGATTAAAGCAATAAATGGGATAGTCTAGAAAAAGTACTAAGGCTATCAATGTGTTAATCCACATTGATAGCCTTAGTACTTTTCCAGGCTACCCCATTTATTGCTTTAATCAATCCATATTGATAGCCTTAATACTTTTCATGAAGCCAAATCTCAAATTAGAAACCATTACAACTCTAAAGAATCAATGGATCTATTAAGATATCATATATGTGTAATATTTTGATTCTGTTTTTTTATTTTCTATAAATAGTGGCAGATATAATTACATCCATGACATCTCATCAATGACGCAGGAGAAATCCATGACATCTCATCAGTGACCTATGAGAAATATTAATTGAGGGCTAACTGTAAAAATTGTCGATTTTTTTTAATACCAAATTAAGATTAAATATAAAAATACCTTTTTTTTAAGGAAAAATTGCACCATACTTTTATTATGTTCATTTAAGTGTTTAAATTTTCTTGTTTTATATCAAACTAATATTTGTAATCTATTATAGCAAGATTTGCAGGTTAAATGAAAATATATTAATGAATTAATATTCAAATTTTTACAAAATATTTTTCTTAAAATTAATAAGATTAATTTTATATTAAAAATATATTTTTAATATTTTAATTCAACTTTTCATTTTTAATAGGTACTATGTAGTAATTTTATAAACTCAAAAATTAAATTAAAAACTAAAAATAAATCAAAATAACTATATAAATTACATACTTATACAATTACCAAACGCTTGGTTCTACAGATCTTAAAAATACGTATTTAATAGATTTTTTTAATGTTTATACTTCATTTTGATCAATCCGGAGAAAAAACCAAAAAAAACTGGAAAACACCTATCAAAATTGGTCAACGATGTGTCTAATCAAATTTTTAAATTTCAACCCATGATCAGACCAGAACAAACTTCTGTTTTGGTTCCGGATTTAACGAGAGAGCTACGTTTTTATATCACCAATTTAATGTATGGATTATTTTTTATTCATTAGTTTATATATTTACAACATTTATATTTATTTTATTTTAATATAAATAGAAATTATAATTTTCTTTAATCTAAATTTTATTTTAATAATTATAAGAAAATAAAAATGAATTAATGTATATTAGAAACCAATTGTAATTTCTTTTAAATAATTTTAATGGAGATTTCAACTATTTGTTTTTACTTTAACTCAAAAAGCATGCTATAATAGGTCACAAATACTCGTTCGATATAAATAAAGAAGTTCGAAAATTTAAAAAAATAAATAAATAAATATATACATCCAAATATAAGATTTTATAAAGTTCATACATCATTGATGTAATTTTTTTAAGAAAACTTGCATCTTTAATCAGTATGAACGTACTGCTCCGTCATAATATGAGGTGGAATACGAAACAAGATAATTTTTATTGAAAGTCTTGGACTACCCCATTTATTACTTTAATCAATCCACATTAATAGGTTTGGTACATTTCATGAAGCCAAATCCCAAATTAGAAACCAGCACAACTCTACAGAATCAATGCGTTTATTAAGATATCATATATGTGTAATATTTTAACTCTGTTTCTAATTTGGGATTTGGCTCCATGGAAAATACTAATATTATCAATATGAATTAATTAAAGCAATAAATGAGATAGTCTAGAAAAAGTACTAAGACTATCAATGTGTTAATCCACATTGATAGCCTTAGTACCTTTCCAGGCTACCCCATTTATTGCTTTAATCAATCCATATTAATAGCCTTAGTACTTTTCATGAAGCCAGATCTCAAATTAGAAATCAGTACAACTCTAAAGAATCAATGCATTTATTAAGGTATAATATATGTGTAATATTTTGATTCTGTTTTTTTATTTTCTATAAATAGTGGAAGATGTAATTACATCCATGACATCTCATCAGTGACTGTCACGACCCATTTTCATGAATCGCGACCGGCGCTAGGGTATGGGTAATGTAATACCAAAACCCGTAGCTAGCCTTTCAATTAACATACAAACACATAAACCTGCAGAAAACCAATGCTCGGGGCAACTGAGACTTCAGCCTAAATCTAACAGTTATAATATTCAGCAATTAAAATAACATGCTTTCCAATAATAATATTAATTCGGTTTAACATAAATAATTCTGAATAGTATTATAACATGCCAAAGCAATAATAATCCAGTCGGACCAATCCGACAACAACTAAAATAAAATAAAGACGTCTAGTCAACTACTGCGGTCTAAGAATAAAATGGTCTGGCAGTTTATCAAAAATAAATGGAACCTCCAAGGAAAAGTAAATGCGGAGATCATCAGACTCTCTCAGATCATAACCCTGGGAAAAATTGAGAAAACAACGGGGTCAGATATACTGAGATGAGTTTATACCACTATCTACATTTATTAAGTGGAAAACCTTTAAAACTGTTTAAAAACATTTAATAACGATATTACGAATAATAGTTGAAAGCCTAATCCACAATTCTAAATAAATAACATAATCCAATAGGTCTGGTCCTGAGAGCTGAGTTACACCGAGTTACCATTGATCACACTTATAACAGAGTCCCGAGAGCTGAGCTACACCGAGTTTCTCTACTTGGTCCCGAGAGCTATGCTCACACCGAGTTACCACATTACCATAATTACCTTTCCCAGATCATTACCGGTGCGCATGCAGTCCTAATGATAACCATTAGGTAGCATGTTCCAACTAGAAGTCATAATATAAAAACAGTTCGAAATATACATACAGTATATATATTAATATTAAAATAACAATTTACTTAATAAAGCGGTAAATAGTAAGTACAAACTCACTGCTTGCTAATCCACGTGAATACCGGCAAGCAACTAATCCTGATTCGCCTCTAGAGCACGAACAATAGACGGGTCTAGACAAATAAAATAATTATTAAAAAAACAGACCCTAATTCTAGAGAGTACTAGACACCACATAGGACTAGCACAAATAACACGTCGGAATAACACAATTAATATAAGTCTATTGAGTTCTCGCTTTAAAATCTATTTTATAAATATTATTTAATAATCTTTAAATAATAATTAATTTCCAAATAGTGGGTTAGCCGAGTTATCATTAACTACCAAGCTAACCTCACTTGTCGGGTGACCAAAGTCTAACCCGACTCAAAACGTTTATCAAATATAAACCCGAGTTTATATTTATAAAATAATTCTATAAAATAATAAACCATTTTAAAACCGGAACTCAATAACTTCAATTTTTAAGTAACCCAAGTTACCACCCAAAAATCTAACCATTTTAAGTTTATAAAAATTTAGGGACTAAATTGTACTTTAGCCAATTAGGGACTAAACTGTACATTTTGCCAATTAGGGACTAAACTGTACTTTAGCTATTTTTGATATCTAAAATCAAATTAATTACTTTTGTTTATAACTAATACAAAATATAACGTTATTAATCAAAAACTTAATTTAACTAAGTTTTAAAACGTTTAGGGACTAAGTTGTAATTTAACTAATTTATACCAAATCGAATTTCGAAATTAAATATAATTACCCGAGTAATTATATTAGCTTAATTTATAAATAATTATCGTTTTAAATATTTAATTTATAAATCAAAATAAATTCCAAGCTATAAGTTAAAGTTTAACATTAAGGATTTGTTTGATTTAAACAAAACAATTAGGTAATCAAAAGCATCGGCAGTAACTCCAACTACCCAAAACAGAAATATAATAACTCAAAACGGAAACCGTACGGCGAATGGAACGAGCTCGATAGCGTACCGTTCAACGAAAATGAGGTGGAGTATCGAAGAGAATTGAGTCCACAACGTCTGAGATCAAACGGAATGAATTTCGATCTAGAAACGAGCAAGAACGATCAAAAATACGGAATTCCCACTTTGAACATAAACTGAATTTCAATGGTTTAAGAAACTTACCGGACATCAACCTTTGGAGGACGATAACTATTTCGTTTCCCAGCGAACGAGCGAGAGGATGACGGCTACGGTTAAAGGGAAGTGTGATGTAGGTTTTCTATTTAGAAATCGCCTTTAAATATCGAGAGGAATCAGGCTGAAATCGAGTTGGAAGAGGGCCGGATGCTAGGCTCATGATGGCTGTGCTATTCTCGAATGAGAACAGCCCATTTGGGCTTGGTTCTCGTAAGAGAACCCCTGGTCTCGTACGAGACGAGGCCCTACAAGTGATTCTCGTTCGAGAATCTTAATTCTCGAACGGGAATTCATTCAATTCCTTTTTTTTCTTTTTTGATTTAAAAATATTAAATGGTTGAACCACATATTAACCCACTCACGAAGCAACACGAACCTGACCATTAACTTCGATTTTTACTTCAAAGCGATCGGAAAATTTGTCGGAAAAACGCTGAAAATTTACGTGGTATTACATTCTCCCCAACTAATTAAAAATTCGTCCTCGAATTTAACACGGTAAGCAATTAACACCAGACAACATGTAACACAAATAAAAATTCATAAAAATCACAGAAAATCAAGATATCGTACCTCACGGAAAAAGGAAAGGATAGCAATTTCGCATATCCGACTCGGTCTCCCAAGTACATTCTTCAACCGAATGATTGCGCCAGAGAACCTTGACCATCGGAATTTTCTTGTTCCGCAATTTACGCACTTGCGTATCAACAATCTCAACTGGCTGTTCCTTATAGGGCAGCTTCTGGTCTATCTCAACACTCTGAGGCACAATCACGTGCGAAGGATCAGAAATGCACTTCCTCAACATAGAAACATGAAACACGGGATGTACTAAAGACATGTCTGGCGGCAGAACCAGACGATAAGCCACGGCTCCAATCCTCTCTGAAATCTCATAAGGACCAATATACCTCGGTGCCAACTTCCCCTTAACACTAAAATGAACCACGCATTTCATAGACGAAACCCGAAGAAACACGAAATCACCAACATGAGACTCAATGTCTTTCCTCTTCGGATCAACATAACTCTTATGCTGACTAAAAGCAGTCTCTAACCTTCGTTCCGCTCCCGAGAGTTTACGCTCTCCAACCTCCTCCCAACAGATAGGAGATCTACACTTGCGCCCGTACAAAGCCTCATACGGCGCCATCTCGATACTCGCGTGGTAACTGTTGTTGTAAAAAATCTCAATCAACGGAAGATGAGTATCCCAGCTACCCTGAAAATCGAGAACACACATCCTGAGCATATGCTCCAACGTATAAATAGTCCTCTCAGACTGACCGTCAGTCTGAGGATGAAAAGCTGTACTGAAATCCAACAGAGAACCCAAGGATTCCTGTAATGCTTTCCAGAACCTCGAAGTAAACACAGAACCTCTGTCTGAAACAATAGAAACCGGTACACACAATCCTGTCGATGTACAACTGAGCCAAACTCGAAGCAGTATACGAAACCTTGATCGGAAGGAAATGAGCTGACTTGGTCATACGGTCAACTATCACCCAGATGAAATCGTACCCCTGTCGAGTACGTGGTAAACCAACCACAAAATCCATAGCAATCCGCTTCCACTTCCACTCTGGAATAGGTAGTGGCTACAGATAGCCAAAAGGTCTCTGATGCTCCAGCTTCACCTGCTGGCAAGTCAGACACTTAGAAACATACTCAACGACATCCTTCTTCATCCCGCTCCACCAGTAGGTACCCTTAAGATCATGGTACATCTTAGTAGAACCCGGATGAACACTATAAGCAGATTTGTGCGCTTCTTCCAGAATCTGGTCCCTCAAACCATCTGAATCCGGAACACACAACCTTGAACCATGTCTCAGAACACCATCCACAAAAGTAAACTCAGAATTTCCATCCTGCTGAACCTCCTCTATAATCCGTTTCAACTGTGGATCCTCAGCTTGTAAAACTTTGATCCGATCAATCAAAACATGTTGCACTTCCAATTGTGCTAACAAACAACCGACCTAAGAAACCTGGAAAGCATAGCCCGAAGCTATCAAACCGTGCCACTCTCTAACCATGGGTCTATGCCCAATCTCAGAAATATGAGCCAAACTACCCGAAGACTTGCGACTCAACGCATCGGCTACCATATTAGCCTTAACAGGATGGTACTGAATTGTACAGTCGTAGTCTTTCAGCAATTCTAACCACCTCCTCTGTCTCAAGTTCAACTCTCTCTGATCAAAGATATACTTCAGACTCTTATGATCAGTGAAAATCTCACAAGTAGCACCATACAAATAATGCCTCCAGATTTTCAGCGCAAAAACCACAGCTGCCAACTCTAAATCATGAGTAGGGTAATTCACCTCATGCTTCTTCAACTGTCTGGAAGCATAGGCAATCACCTGTCCATGTTGCATCAGAACGCAACCCAAACCAATCCGAGACGCATCACAATACACTGTGAAACCGTCAATGCCAGAAGGCAATGCCAAAACAGGAGCTGTAGTCAAAATCTCCTTGAGTTTCTCAAAACTCGCCTCGCACTTGTCAGTCCACTCAAACTTAACACCCTTCTGTGTCAATTTAGTCAACGGTGCAGATATTCTGGAGAAATCTTGCACGAACCGACGATAGTAGCCAGCTAAACCCAGAAAACTCCTAATCTCGGTAATTGACCTCGGCCTCTGCCAATCCATAACCGCCTCAATCTTCTTCGGATCAACCTTGATCCCATCTTTCGACACTACATGTCCTAGAAAGGTAACCTGATCCAACCAGAACTCACATTTTGAGAACTTAGCATACAACTGATGCTCAAGCAACGTCAGTAGTATAGTCCTCAAATGGTAAGCATGTTCCTCCTCACTCCGAGAATAGATCAAAATGTCATCAATGAAAACGATAACGAATTGATCTAAAAACGGCTTGAACACTCTATTCATCATATCCATGAACGCTGCTGGTGCGTTCGTCAGACCAAAGGACATAACCAGAAACTCAAAATGTCCATAACGAGTCCGAAAAGCAGTCTTAGGCACATCTACATCACGGATCCGAAGTTGATGATACCCAGACCTCAAATCAATCTTGGAAAAATACTTCGCACCCTGCAACTGGTCAAACATATCATCGATGCAAGGAAGAGGATATTTGTTCTTGACAATAACCTTGTTCAACTGTCTGTAGTCAATACACAGTCAAAAGGAACCGTCTTTCTTTTTCACAAACAGAACTAGAGCATCCCACGGAGAAGTACTCGGTCTGATGAACCCGCTATCCAACAACTCTTGTAACTGGTCCTTCAACTCCTTCAGCTCTGCAGGAGCCATCCAATACGGTGGTATCGAAATCGGAGCTGTACCAGAAACCACATCAATGCAAAACTCAATCTCACGATCAGGTGGTAATCCAGGCAATTCCTCTAGAAATACACCAGTGAACTCATTCACTATCGGATCACTATGCATATCACCACTACCAGCCTCCAAATCACGAACCACAGTAAGAAAACCCTGGAAACCCTTGCCTAACATCCACTTCGCCTTGATGGCGGAAATCAGATTCTTAGGTGTCTCCGCCTTTTCTCCCTGTAAGGAAAAAGGTAGATCAACTGGAATCCTAAACTCGACTGACTTCCCTCGACAGTCAATAGAAGCATAATGGCGCGACAGCCAATCCATCCCCAAAATCACGTCAAAAGAAAGCACGTCAAGCACTATCAAATCAGCACATAATTCTCTACCCTGAATAACCACTGGACAAGAAGGATAAACGACGTCCACTACTACACCTTCAGACATAGGTGTAGACACAACTAGAGGTTCACTCAAAACGGATGGTGTCATACCCAATTTCCCAGCAAAACATGTAGACACAAACGAATGGGTTGCATCCGCATCAAATAATACCAAAGCATCAGTAAAAGAAATCGGAATGGTACCTTGCACCACAGCATTTGATGCACGCACATCTTGAGAAGTAAGAGCAAACAATCTGGCCTGACCAAACGCTTGTTTCTACAGATCTTAAAAATACGCATTTAATAGATTTTTTAATGTTTATACTTCATTTTGATCAACTCGGTGAAAAAACCGAAAAAAACTGGAAAACACCTATCAAAATTGGTCAACGATATGTCTAATCAAATTTTTAAATTTCAACTCATGATCAAACTAGAACAAACTTTTGTTTTGGTTCCGGATTTAACGAGAGGGCTACGTTTTTATATCACCAATTTAATGTATGAATTATTTTTTATTTATTAGTTTATATAATTACAACAATTTATATTTATTTTATTTTAATAGAAATAGAAATTATAATTTTCTTTAATCTAAATTTTATTTTAATAATTATAAAAAAAATAAAAAAGTGAATTAATGTATATTAGAAACCAATTGTAATTTTTTTAATAATTATAATGGAGATTTCAACTAGTTGTTTTTACTTTAACTCAAAAAGCATGCTATAATAGGCCACAAATACTCGTTTGATATAAACAAAGAAGTTCGAACAATTAAAAAAATAAATAAATAAATATATACATCCAAATATAAGATTTTATAAAGTTCATACATCATTGATGTAATTTTTTTAAGAAAACTTGCATCTTCAATCAGTATGAACGTACTGGTCCGTCATAATATGAGGTGTAATACGGAACAATATAATTTTGATTGAAAGTCTTGGACTACTCTATTTATTACTTTAATCAATCCACATTAATAGTTTTAGTACTTTTCATGAAGTCAAATCCCAAATTAGAAACCAGCACAATCCTACAGAATCAATGCGTTTATTAAGGTATCATGTATGTGTAATATTTTGACTCTGTTTCTAATTTGGGATTTGGCTCCATGGAAAATATTAAGGCTATCAATGTGAATTGATTAAAGCAATAAATGGGATAGTTTAGAAAAAGTACTAAGACTATCAATGTGTTAATCCACATTGATAGCCTTAGTACTTTTCCAGGCTACCCTATTTATTGCTTTAATCAATCCATATTGATAGCCTTGGTACTTTTTATGAAGTCAAATTCCAAATTAGAAACCAGTACAACTTTAAAGAATCAATGCATTTATTAAGGTATCATATATGTGTAATATTTTGATTCTGTATTTTTATTTTCTATAAATAGTGGCAAATATAATTATATCTATGACATCTCATCAGTGACGTAAGAAAAATCTGTGACATCTCATCAGTGACCTATGAGAAATATTAATTAAGGGCAAACTGTAAAAATTGTCGATTTTTTTTAATACCAAATTAAGATTAAATATAAAAATACCTTTTTTTTCAAGAAAAGATTGCACCATACTTTTATTATGTTCATTTAAGTATTTAAACTTTCTTATTTTATATCAAACTAATATTTGTAACCTATTATAGCAAGATTTGCAGGTTAAATGAAAATATATTAATGAATTAATTTTTAAATTTTTACAAAATATTTTTTTAAACTTAATAAGATTAATTTTATATTAAAAATATATTTTTAATATTTTATTCAACTTTTCATTTTTAATAGGTACTATGTAGTAATTTTATAAACTCAAAAATTAAATTAAAAACTAAAAATAAATCTTATATGTTGTACTTTCACCCCGTATCATACTTGAGTAAGCACCAATCTTATATACCTTAACAATATCTTACACGTCTCACATCGACAAATTGCAATAATATTTATTATCATTAGGGCTTCATTCTTATATTGGGGTGTATTTTATCACATGCGTTCATTCTTGTTTATCAAGAATCTGTTATTATTGTTGTCGCAGGGCTTTACATATGAGTTTCTTACAAAACAAATACATTTCAAACATTGCTGGTGCACCAGTCTTTCAAACTCTTCTTTCGACTCAAATTCTTTTACTTTAAATCGTTTGAAAACATTGGTACAATTGTAGCTCAGAGTGATGACACCTCTCATCACCAAAGAGTTGCGGGATAAAATTACGTTCTTTTCGATGTTTAAATAAATATGATGCATGATCTATATTTTTGAAAATCATTTTTGTATGCATTGCTAACGTGATCATAATGTATCATATGCAAGGTCTTAGCACAATTGCACCATTTAAAATCACAAGATTTTCTTTCCTTGAAAACAGTCGTAAGTCCCTTCAGATTACACATCTTGCGACATTAATGGCTTTTCATTATAATTTATTGGGGTTTATTATAATTTCGATATTGGAATTTTCGTCACCCTTTAACACTCATCTAGGTGTTTTATAGTCAATGCCATCCTCTTCTCGCATTGCTAAACAAATATTTCGTTTCCCCGTCTTCGATACTCATCCATCTTTATACTTCACCACCTCGATCATATTCTTATCCCACGTAGCCCTTAGGCTCACGTGTCAATCTTTCATACCATGCTTTCTTTAATATCATTTACCATCCTTGTGGTAATAGAAACGTAATATAGGGGATTACGTTTCACGCTATATATATTATGTATGTTATGTATTTTATGTATTCTTAGTTTCAATTATTGTATAATAAATTATGTTTAGGATAACGCCTATATTCGCGGGTTTCTCAATCGATCTCTATAGGCATTATTCTAACAATGATGATTCTATCAATTCATACCACATTAATCAATCACAAAATAAACAAAACAATACAAACATATCAATCACATAAACATGTTTGGCACATAAGCATAGAAATCATTTCGTACTTGGAGGCGTCTGACTAGACTTACCCTTCTCGGGTCGCAATGCCATATTCGTGTCCTCTAGCGCGTCTAGCACTGCCTCTACCTCTATACAAAATTGCGGGTTTATGCCAAATACTAGAAACGGTACTCCTATGAAAAGGGAATGTCGATCTCTCACGTTGAAAGGAGAAAGGTGGAATGGAATCGTCGTTTCACTCATGATCGCTTGCTATCAGACGAGCTCTATTGGATAACATTCCTAAATACTTAGATGCATCGTTGTAAAGCTCAACAAAGTCGGGTCCTAAACCCCTAATTTAGTAACGGTTCACCTCTTCTGATGCTTCCTCTTCGGATGGGTCTTACTCGCTTTCCACACTAATTTCTATCTCCGGGACAATGGTTCCACCTTGAGTTTGAATATCTGATATGCACTCATTATGACGTATCTCCGATAGTCTGTTAGTATCCACATGAAATCCATTTGATAAATAGGAGGCGCTTCCTCCTCTTCTGATACAACATGTAGCTGAGCTCCATTTTGCTCAGATATGCTGAACAAGAACAATACTTAATCATGTGATATTGTTCAAACCACTTTTCCACAATATCCAATAATTTAATATATGATATGCACTATCTAACTTAAAGCTTGACTAACTATCTAAGCATATCACATTCACTTAAACACTTAAGCAATCTCACACACACGCGTTCTACTAGGCAATAGACAGCCTATAACATCAAGCAAATTCAACCAGACACATATTATCAATAAGGCTCGACTCTATACGTTGCAGTAGTTCCTAGGTACTTAGGGTCAAACAGACACTTTTCAAAGGCTGGCAGTGGTAACTGGACCAACTGCTCTGATACCAACTTTGTCACGACCCAAAATCGAGGGCCGCCACCGGCGCTAGGGAATGGGAATTATAGTTTCGAAACCCGTAGCAAGCCTGAAATTCACTAAAACGTTTTCGCAATTATCATATAAAACTTGACCTACAAACAAAAGCATTTAACAAAGACACATTTATATACACTGGTAAAACATTACAACTTGCTCGGGTCTATCGTTTCAATACCTTGTACGTACTAACCCGGCATATACTACTAGTGTCAAAGTTACATCATGGGAATCTACCTCCGTGGCACAAAGCATAAGTATCATAGACAAACCAAAATATACACAACAGACAGCAACTATAAATAATGTAAAATTTTACTGTTCTACTAGGCCATGACACTTGTCAGACATTATACTACTGCAACAACTGCGGAAATCGGGACTGTACATAATCAAAGGGACTTCCGGTCAAAGACGGACTTCTAGTCAAGTCTAGAATCAAGGTACCTGAAAAACACACTATTGGGGGGGGGGGGGGGGTCAGCTATTAAGCTGAGTGAGTTATACTTTACTTACCATATTATCAAAATAAGCATCGAATTTTAAAAACATTTTTAAAATATTAATACAATCACATTTTTAAACAATTCCAACGTATACAATCACAGCAATTGCAAATAATTCATTTAAGACAAGTATTTGATCCGATCAAAACCTTAATCTTAAACTCCTTAACCTTTCCTAACATGTATCGTATTCGAATCAAATCATTTTAATCCAAGTGGTACGGTCCCGAGATAGTTCGACCGAGTTACCGCTACCACGTGGCATAGTCCCAAGATAGTTCAACCGAGTTACTCATGCCACTTCTTAATCCCAAGTTGTGGGTCCCGAGATAGTTTGACCAAGTTACCAACCAGATACGGGTCTCGAGATAGTTCGACCGAGTTACCTTGTATTTGCCAAAACTATAATCCTCCTTTTCGATACCCAAACATATTCCATTTCATAATTATAAATATGATCAACATTTAATGAGCTCATATCAAACGTTTCAATGTACGAATATCTAGACTCTTATAAACACCGGTGATCACACGGCCTATTGACGCCCAATAGGTAGCTCGTTTCTTCGGATCGTATACAAATTCACATTGGCATTAATTAACAAATCATAAACAAAGCAATACAATCCATATATCAACAATTCAAATATTATCCAAACCAACAAGAATAATTCAATCAAGTCAAACTATACAATTTGTGCGATGCATTTAGTAATAATAATATATAGTATATATATAAAATAGTTTTTAATACGATAATAAGAGTGAGTAAAATATACTCACTGCTTGCTATCCATAATCTCTGATACTAGCTAAGCGATGTCGCGTTCTGTAAGTTTCGGGTTCCATTGGTAGTCGCCTCGTCAAGTCTACACAAATTCGATAATAGCTCGAATTAATTACACTCTAACTATAATTAATTAATCCAAAAGTAGGTTTCTAGCCAACTTCGGCTATCGAAATCGTTTACTTAAAACAGTCCGACTCCTAAACAAAATTGACATTCTTAAAATTCAGAACGTCGCCTACAAATTTCATTTAGGTCTCGGACTGAGATTCGCACCCGAAGGTGTCGGAATTTGGCCCTGAAGTTAATAACTTGGGGCTGTCCAAATTTAGAGCTGCTATATGCAACATAATGTTCTGCCTTATACGAGCAGTTTAGAGTCCGATTCGACAAAAACTTAAACTTAGACATTCGTAGATAACATCATTAAGTTTTCTTACCAATAAACGGAACTTAATTTGGACGTATACAACTCGAGATATGACCCCTGCAATATGGCTGTCTTGCAGCGCGATAATTCCAGCAACATCATCAAATTCCTAACTTATTCTTTTAACGTTTTGATTGATTAAAACAGCCTATATACTCAACATTATACCATATAATTCAGACTCTAATCATGCCATTATCATGAATTTAAACTCATTAATGAATAAACTCCAATTCTATTTCAAAATTGTTTTTACGTCGCACTCGTTTACTAACTCCGTAGCTTTGTATTTGACGTGGAACTTAACGCATTCAAACACCAAAGAAGGGTGGCATCAATTCTTTATTTTAGATACCATACGCTAACATACACACAACTCTCACAACTCAAAAACAACCATCACAACTCATCAATTTATCTCATAAACACCAATTTAGCATTTAGATTAATCATCACCACTAATCTTACCAAAACCGAACTAAAGTTCCAAAACCCTTACAATAAACAGAGTTCTTCACCTTGATATATTAGTCTAGTTCAGTAGCTATGAATTTCCTCTTTCCGTTGCCGCAAGAATCGCTCAATTCCGATATCAAACGAAGAATCTACAATGTTTTAAAGATCTTGGCATCAAAATCATCAACACCATTAATGAATACGAAAACAGCCGTAATTCCTCTAAACCCTAACTGAGAATTGTGATTTTTACTTTCAATTGATGATTTAGATCAGTAGAGGATCTCTCCCTCATTCCGCAGTCGCAAGAATCATGTAATTCCGATGAGAAACGAAGATTCGGTGAGCTTGCAAAGATTTTTTTTTTTTCAAGGTGTGGAGAGGTGAAGAAGATGAACTCTTCTCTCTACCTAAATTCTGGAAACATGATTTAAAACGAGAAATATTCCATAAGCAACACCCTTAAATAGGTTGGAAAAATACCTCCTTGAATCCTTTAAGTTGCCACCTCCATACACTCCACTTTCTAACTTCTCTTTCGTCTAACTTAGTCCGTCGATCACTTAATCTTTTGATCTCGATAAATTGTGTATTATTTATGTCCAAATAAATAATATCACCCTAATATCTCATAATTCTATTTCCGATAGTTTAATTTAGCAATTTTCGGCTAAAAACGCTCAAAATTCAATTTTGAAATAAAATGCACTTTTTGCAACTTTTTCGTCCTTATTTTCATTTAACAAATATCAGTATCAAATTAATCGATATTATTATCTTCAATTCAATTCCCGTCAATAATTTATTTAAATTATATTTTCCGGCAATAAAATTATATTTTCCAATTTCTCGGGGACTTTAACTTATTTTAAATTCCAACTTTTCTTACGATTTTCTTTAGTCCCGTCTAACTATTTTAAGCATTATAAATATTTAAATTTCTTATTTAAATTTCTATATCAACCTATTCTCGTCCTTTTTTAAATATTTTCTTATTAAATCCTTCCGATAACTTCTTTTCTAACCGCTTCATTATTTTAAATCGGACACGTGGTCGACTTTGGCAACGCCAGACATACGGGGTATTACATTAAAGCTATCAATATAGATTGATTAATGCAATAAATGGGGTAGTTCAGGAAAAGTACTAAGGCTATTGCTGAACTACCCCATTTATTGCTTTAATCAATCCATATTGATAGCGTTAGGATTTTCCATGGAGACAAATTTCAAATTAGAAACCAGTACAACTATACAGAATCAATGCATTTATTAAAAATATCATATATGTGTAATATTTTGACTCTGTTTCTAATTTGGGATTAGAGTCCATGGAAAATACTAACGCTTTCAATATGAATTAATTAAAGCAATAAATGGGATAGTCTAGAAAAAGTACTAAGGCTATCAATAACCTTAGTACCACATTTATTTCTTTAATCAATCCACATTGATAGCTTTAGTACTTTCCATGGAGCCAAATCCCAAATTAGAAACCAGTACAACTCCATAGAATTAATGCATTTATTAAGGTATCATAAATGTGTAATCAATGACGGACCCATAAATATTTTATAAGGTGGTCAAAATTATAATGAAACTTTATAAGATGAGTAAAATTGATAACAAATAAATTTTAATGTGGGCAAACTATATAATTTAAGGTGACAAAATCATATTTTTCAATTGCATATCAACGTTTTTTAAAGGGACTCAAAACTATAAGGTGGGCAGTTGCCCACCATACGCTCTTCCTAGGTCCGGCTCTGTGTGTATTATTTTGATTTTATTTCTAATTTGAAATTTGGCTCCATGGAAAATACTAAGGCTATCAATATGGATTAATTAATGCAATAAATAGGGTAGTTCAGGAAAAGTACTAAGGCTATTGCTGAACTACCCCATTTATTGCTTTAATCAATCCATATTGATAGCGTTAGTATTTTCCATGGAGACAAATTTCAAACTAGAAACCAGTACAACTATACAGAATTAATGCATTTATTAAAAATATCATATATGTGTAATACTTTGACTCTGTTTCTAATTTGAGATTTGACTGCATGGAAAATATTAAGACTATCAATGTGAATTAATTAAAGTAATAAATGGGATAGTCTAGAAAAAGTACTAAGCTATCAATAACCTTAGTACTTTTCCTGGACTACCACATTTATTTCTTTAATCAATTCACATTAATAGCTTTAGTACTTTCCATGGAGTCAAATCTCAAATTAGAAATCAGTATAAATCCATAGAATTAATGCATTTACTAAGATATCATATATGTGTAATCAATGGCGGACCCATAAATATTTTATAAGGTGGTCAAAATTATAATGAAACTTTATAAGATGAGTAAAATTGATAATAAATAAATTTTAAGGTGGGCAAACTATATAAATTAAGGTGATAAATTTTTCAATTGAATATCAACGTTTTTTAAAGGGACTCAAAACTATAAGGTAAGCAGTTGCCCACCATACGCTCTTCCTAGGTCCGCCTCTGTGTGTAATATTTTGATAATATTTCTAATTTGAAATTTGGCTGCATGGAAAATATTAAGGCTATAAATATGGATTGATTAATGCAATAAATAGGGTAGTTCATGAAAAGTACTAAGGCTATTGCTGAACTACCCCATTTATTGCTTTAATCAATCCATATTAATAGTGTTAGTATTTTCCATAAAGGCAAATTCCAAATTAGAAATCAGTACAACTATACAGAATTAATGCATTTATTAAAAATATCATATATGTGTAATATTTTGACTCTGTTTCTAATTTGAGATTTGACTCCATGGAAAATACTAAGGCTATCAATGTGAATTAATTAAAGCAATAAATGGGATAGTTTAGAAAAAGTACTAAGGCTATCAATAACCTTAGTACTTTTCCTGGAATACCACATTTATTTCTTTAATCATTCCACATTGATAGCTTTAATACTTTCCATGAAGCCAAATCCTAAATTAGAAACCAGTACAACTCCATAGAATTAATGCATTTATTAAGGTATCATATATGTGTAATCAATAGCGCACCCATAAATATTTTATAAGGTGGTCAAAATTATAATGAAATTTTATTAGATGAGTAAAATTGATAACAAATAAATTTTAAGGTGTGCAAACTATATAATTTAAGCTGACAAAATTATATTTTTCAATTGCATATCAACGTTTTTTAAAGGGACTCAAAACTATAAGGTGGGCAGTTGTCCACCATACGCTCTTCCTAGGTCCGCCTCTGTGTGTATTATTTTGATTTTATTTCTAATTTGAAATTTAGCTCTATGAAAAATACTAAGGCTATCAATATGGATTGATTAATGCAATAAATAGGGTAGTTCAGGAAAAGTACTAAGGCTATTGCTGAACTACCCCATTTATTGCTTTAATCAATCCATATTGATAGCGTTAGTATTTTCCATGGAGACAAATTCCAAATTAGAAACCAGTACAACTATACAGAATTAATGCATTTATTAAAAATATCATATATGTGTAATACTTTGACTCTGTTTCTAATTTGAGATTTAACTCTATGGAAAATATTAAGGCTATCAATGTGAATTAATTAAAGCAATAAATGGAATAGTCTAGAAAAAGTACTAAGCTATCAATAACCTTAGTACTTTTCTTGGACTACCACATTTATTTCTTTAAACAATCCACATTAATAGCTTTAGTACTTTCCATGGAGCCAAATCCCAAATTGGAAATCAGTACAACTCCATAGAATTAATGCATTTACTAAGGTATCATATATGTGTAATTAATGTCGGACCCATAAATATTTTATAAGGTGGTCAAAATTATAATGAAACTTTATTAGATGAGTAAAATTGATAACAAATAAATTTTAAGGTGGGCAAACTATATAATTTAAGGTGGCAAAATTATATTTTTCAATTGCATATCAACGTTTTTTAAAGGGACTCAAAACTATAAGGTGGGCAGTTGCCCACCATACGCTCTTCCTAGGTCCGCCTCTGTGTGTAATATTTTGATTCTATTTCTAATTTGAAATTTTGCTGCATAGAAAATACTAAGCCTATAAATACGGATTGATTATGCAATAAATAGGGTAGTTCATGAAAAGTACTAAGGCTATTGCTGAACTACCCCATTTATTGCTTTAATCAATCCATATTAATAGCGTTAGTATTTTCCATGGAGACAAATTTCAAATTAGAAACCAGTACAACTATACGGAATCAATGCATTTATTAAAAATATCATATATGTGTAATATTTTGACTTTGTTTTTAATTTGAGATTTGACTCCATGGAAAATATTAAGGCTATCAATGTGAATTAATTAGAGCAATAAATGAGATAGTTTAGAAAAAGTACTAAGGCTATAATCAATCCACATTGATAGTTTTACTACTTTCCATGAAGCCAAATCCTAAATTAGAAACCAGTACAACTCCATAGAATTAATGCATTTAATAAGGTATCATATATGTGTAATCAATGGCGGACCCATAAATATTTTATAAGGTGGTCAAAATTATAATGAAACTTTATAAGATGAGTAAAATTGATAATAAATAAATTTTAAGGTGGGCAAACTATATAAGACAAAATCATATTTTTCAATTGCATATCAACGTTTTTTAAAGGGACTCAAAACTATAAGATGGGCAGTTGCCCACCATACGCTCTTCCTAGGTCCGCCTCTGTGTGTAATATTTTGATTCTATTTCTAATTTGAAATTTGGCTGCATGGAAAATACTAAGGTTATAAATATGGATTGATTAATGCAATAAATAGGGTAGTTCAGGAAAAGTACTAAGGTTATTGCTGAACTACCCCATTTATTGCTTTAATTAAGCCATATTGATAGTGTTAGTATTTTCCATAGAGGCAAATTCCAAATTAGAAATCAGTACAAATATACAGAATTAATGCATTTATTAAAAATATCATATATGTGTAATATTTTGACTCTGTTTTTAATTTGAGATTTGACTCCATGGAAAATATTAAGGCTATCAATGTGAATTAATTAAAGCAATAAATGGGATAGTCTAGAAAAGGTACTAAGGCTATCAATAACCTTAGTACCACATTTATTTTTTTAATCAATCCATATTAATAGCTTTAGTACTTTCCATGGAGCCAAATCCCAAATTAGAAACCAGTGCAACTCAATAGAATTAATGCATTTATTAAGATATCATATATGCATAATCAATGGCGGACCCATAAATATTTTATAAGGTGGTCAAAATTATAATGAAACTTTATAAGATGAGTAAAATTGATAACAAATAAATTTTAAGGTGTGCAAACTATATAATTTAAGGTGACAAAATCATATTTTTCAATTGCATATCAACGTTTTTTAAAGGGACTCAAAACTATAAGGTGGACAGTTGCCTACCATACGCTCTTCTTAGGTCCGCCTCTGTGTGTAATATTTTGATTCTATTTCTAATTTAAAATTTGGCTGCATGGAAAATACTAAGACTATCAATATGAATTTATTAATGCAATAAATGGGGTAGTTCAGGAAAAGTACTAAGGTTATTGCTGAACTACCCCATTTATTGCTTTAGTCAATTTATATTGATAGCGTTAGTATTTTCTATGGAAGTAAATTCCAAATTAGAAATCAGTACAACTATACAGAATTAATGCATTTATTAAAATATGATATATGTAATATTTTGACTCTGTTTCTAATTTGGGATTTGACTTCATTAAAAATACTAAAGCTATCAAAGTAAATTGATTAAAGCAATAAATGAGATGGTCTAGAAAAGTACTAAGGCTATTAATGTGTTAATCCACATTGATAGTCTTAGTACTTTTCCAGGCTATCACATTTATTAGTTTAATCAATTCATATTAATAGCCTTAATACTTTTTATGAAGCCAAATTCCAAATTAGAAACCAGTACAATTCTAACGAATCAATGCATTTATTAAGGTATCATATATGTGTAATATTTTGACTCTTTTTTTTATTTTCTATAAATAGTGACAGATATAATTACATCCATGACATCTCATTAGTGACGTAGGAGAAATCCATGACATCTCATC
This sequence comes from Mercurialis annua, assembly GCF_937616625.2. Taxonomy (NCBI): domain Eukaryota; kingdom Viridiplantae; phylum Streptophyta; class Magnoliopsida; order Malpighiales; family Euphorbiaceae; genus Mercurialis; species Mercurialis annua. Next base: position 44,727,028 of record NC_065570.1, on the reverse strand, counting down.
AGTGACCTATGAGAAATACTAATTAGGGGCAAACTGTAAAAATTGTTTATTTTTTTTTAATACCAAATTAAGATTAAATATAAAAATACTTTTTTTTTCAAGAAAAGATTTCACCATATTTTTACTATATTTATTTAAGTGTTTAAACTTTCTTGTTTTATATCAAACTAATATTTGTAACCTACTATAGCAAGATTTGCAGGTTAAATAAAAATATATTAATGAATTAATTTTCCAATTTTCAAATTTTCAAATTTTCAAATTTTTACAAAATATTTTTTTTAAAATTAATCTTTATATTAAAAATATACTTTTAATATTTTAATTCAACTTTTCATTTTTAATACGTACTATGTAGTAATTGTATAAACTCAAAAATTAAATTAAAAACTAAAAATAAATCAAAATAATTATATAAATTACATACTTATACAATTACCAAACGCTTGGTTTGACAGATCTTAAAACTACGCATTTAATAGATTTTTTTAATGTTTATACTTCATTTTGATCAACCCGATAAAAAATCGAAAAAAACTAGAAAACACCTATCAAAATTGGTCAACGATATGTCTAATCAAATTTTTAAATTCCAAACCATGATCAGACTAGAACAATCTTCTGTTTTGGTTCCGGATTTAACGGGAGGGCTACGTATTTATATCACCAATTTAATGTATAAATTATTTTTTATTTATTAGTTTATATAATTAAAACACTTTATATTTATTTTATTTTAATATAAATAGAAATTATAATTTTGTTTAATCTAAATTTTATTTTAATAATTATAAAAAAATAAAAAAGTGAATTAATGTATATTAGTTACCAATTATAATTTTTTAAAACAATTTTAATGGAGATTTCAACTAGTTGTTTTTAGTTTAACTCAAAAAGCATGCAATAATATGTCACAAATACTCGTTCGATATAAACAAAGAAGTTCGAACATTTAAAAAAATAAATAAATAAATATATACATCCAAATATAAGATTTTATAAAGTTCATACATCATTGATGCAATTTTTTTTAAGAAAAACTTGCATCTTCAATCAGTGTGAACGTACTGCTCCGTCATTATATGAGGTGTCATACGGAACAAGATATTTTTTATCGAATGTCTTGCAACACTTTTTTCAATCAATCTCACTATTATCTCTAAACTTGATTAGTAATGATATTATAGATGTTTTTTTTATATAATTGGAGTAAAAAGAGTGTTTGTGAGAGGAGTAATTAGAATCCGGAAAATATATTCCTCTAAAACCATTGCTTAAAAGAATTTACAATGTACCTCAATCCATAAAACTATCGAGTTAGCCGACTCATTACAACTAACGAGCTCAACTCCTAAAGTTGGGTAAACCAAGTCAAACTCAATACAACTGTTTATAAAACGTATACAAAATATTTGTAAATCCAAAAAGAAATATTTGGATAAAATTTCTATCCTTTCAAAATTTAGAGCTCAACGTAAACCAACCGCTAAACGATAATTTAAAACTCAAGTGAAAAATCTTTGATCTCAAACATCCATTCCGTGAATCCCAAAAATTCAAAATGCTGACATACCACAACATGGTAAAATAACTTCACGTTAAATTTTCAAAACAAGGACTCATCTCATAAAAATTTCATTTGAAATCGTCGTTTGTTAAAAGCAAATCAAACATAATATTTCAAAAAATACAAGAATTTCTTCTTACTGGCAACTTAACCAAAAATCAAACTTTTAAAGAATTAAAAATCAAATTCCTTTTCTGATTCTGTGTCAAAACACAATTCAAAGCAAAACCTCTTTCTCAATAAAAACCCTTTAAGCAACATGTGGCTAAACAATGTATGACCACGAAACATGATAGATGATTTAACGGTCTAAATCATTTACACCCGAAACAAGGTTAAAGCCTAATAATATAAATTTTAATAATCAATATTCTCGGCCAAAGCCGTAACTACTCACCAAAAATTAAACGTTATTAAAAATCATTAAAGGCAACTAAGCGACAATTTTTTTGCAGGTGAAATGCAACATCAACAAGATAAGGTAAACAACATCATACCCAAGTATGAATTAAAAAAAAATGCCAATATAAGATTTTTCGAGAAATCAAAAGCAACAATAATCACCCAAGTGAAAACAACCAAATAATAAGTAATAAAGCAAATAAATTTACACGACTGACTCACGACATTTCTATAGGAGTAGGCAGAAAGTTTTGAAAACAAAAGATGACGTTTCAAAGACAAGACTCGAATCCTAATTCCGCAGTAGTTCCTAAGGCAAGTAACCACTTAACATGCCAAAACAATTAAACACTTAACATTTAAAAGGCCTTGGTTTGAAACAAAAGCTCTGATACCAAGTTTGTCACGACCCATTTTCATGAATCGTGACCGGCGCTAGGATATGGGTATGGTTGTACCAAAACCCGTAGCAAGCCTTGCGGATAACAGATAAATATCATAAACAACAATGTACCTGCATAAAACCACATGCTCGGTGGCAACCGAGACTCCAACCTAGTCTAGCAGTACATAAAAGCAACATATATTTAAAGTGCGCTTATCTCAAATAATCTCAACAGCATGGCAATATATAAAATACCATAAACATTGTAATCATGCCAAAGCTGATAATATAATAGATGGACCAATCCAACAAACAATAGTCTAAAATATAAACGTATAAGACTAAGACATAAATACTGATACTACTACTGCGGTCTAAGAGTTCAAAAACAGTTCGACTCATTTATTCTGAAATAAAATAAAGAACCTCCGAGAATGAAGAAACGGAGATCGACCAATGCTCAAATCACAAACCTGGAAAATTTGGGAAAACAACGGGGTCAGATTTACTGAGTAGAGATTATATAACCATTTACATTTATTAAGTTAAAAACCTTTAAAACGTTTAATAAAACATTTTCATTATGGATTATCAATGAAACCCTAAACCACAATTCTAAATCCATTGTCGTGTCGGTGAGACGTATCTCAATAACCGATCCCCGACTACCACTTAAATAAATAGTGAGCCCAGGAGACGTATCTTTCACCGGTGCCCTCACTAAGGTGAGACGTATCTCAAACCTACCTCAATAACATAATCATTACTGGTGCGCACGCAGTCCCGATGATGCCCATCGAGTAGCACGTTCCAAATCAAATCCACAATGCTGAAAAACATTTCAAAAGCTGTTTATACATATACATATACAAAATATAATATTTTCTTAATAAAGAGGTAAATAGAGATATAAACTCACTGTTTGCTATTCCACGTGAAACCTGGAAAGCAATCTAAATCTGGTTCGCCTCTGAAGTACGAACAGTTGACGAGTTTAGACAAGGTATAAAATCATAATTAAAAACAAACCCTAAATCTAGAGAATCTAGACACCACATAGGACTAGCACAAACAACAAGTCAGGTAAAATCACACAGAGTAAACACAATACTCAGAAAAATTAAAATGCCATAACAAATCGAGTCTATTGAGTTCCCGCTTTAAAATCCGTTTCAGAAAATATTATTTAAATAATAAATTAATTTAAATTCCATATAATGGGTTAGCCGAGTTACTGATAACTACCAAACTAACCTCGAATGTCAGGCGACCCAAGTCTAACCCGACCCACACATTTATCCAAAATTATAAACGACAATTTATAAAAAAAAATAACCATTTGATAAAATAGTAAATTAATGTTTAAAATGGAACTCAATAACTTAAAACACAAGTAACCAATAGTTACTAACAATTTACTTAATTAAAATAAATTAAGAGAACGTTCAAAATTTATAACGTCAAATTGACACGTCTAGTCAATAAATCCAAATATAATAATTACCCAAGTAATTATAAATTATTGATTAAAAATATAATTATCACTTTCCGTTTATAAATATCAACATAAATTAAATAATAAATAAAACTAACATTATTTTTAGATTTGAAAGAATAATGATCAATTTATTAAGAATGATAAAAATGAGTAATCAAATAGAAATAGTAATAAAAGCCAAGCATCAAAATTGACAAAAATCCATATTGCCGACAATTAAAATCAAAAGCAATTTGAATAAGAAAGGATCAATATAAACTCCACCAGTTGCCGCCATTATCAATCCTTTTAGCCAATTGTGAAATCAAAATAAAAAGGAAAACCCAACTGATAATAACAATTCAAATTCTTCGTCTCTACTCAAATCACGTCACTTAGCCTATCAATATTAACAACCATAACCAAACAATTTGAATCTAAAACCCCAACAGTAACCAAAAAGTGAAGAATGCTTAACCACAATTATGAAAACAAAGAACAAACAGTGGAAACGATCAACAGTAAACCAATTAACAACTAAATACATGATATAATAATCATAAATTATACAAGAGTCATGACTACAACAATGGACAGAATTCGGCAACTATATAATGGCAGCAATATAACAATGAATCGATGAACCGTAGCGGCAATTAAACAAATAAGATTTACGCACCCAATTCAATTCCAACACGTGGGGATTAACGAGGTCGAAGAATAAGGATGAAACGTCGTAAGAAACTTCAGATTTATGCTAGAATAATAAAAGCACGAGTTAAGAACGATATTACGATATCGAATAATAACAAGAAAAGTGCAGACGATTCCTTACCGGATTGAACGAATGGAACGAAGAATGATACGTCGCAGATGAGTTTAGAGTATTTGACGGCTAGGGTTTTATTTAACAAACCAAAGAAATACAAACGAAAAAAAACATAACGATGACACATAAGCATATAAAAAGAAGAAGAAGATGAGTCTGTAACAATTTGTATTGGACTTTCTATGAAGATAAAGGAATGGGCCTCTCATGTTACTAATAAAAGAAAAATGGCTGAATACATAGTTTGACTCCTGAACTTGTACCCTTTTACCCATCAAACCCCTAAACATAACGTCTCTCCTATCGAACCTCTGAACTTGTCAAATAATCCGATTTGACCCCTGAACTTGATAAAAACGTAAATATTGAACCCCTCCGTACACAATTTCTTCTAGAATGTTTCAAGTGACAGGTGGCACGGAGAGGTTCAATATTTACGTATTTATCAAGTTCAGGGGTTAAATCGGATTATTTAACAAGTTCAGAGGTTCGATAGGTGAGACGTTAAGTTTAGAGGTTAGATGGGTAAAAGGGTACAAGTTCAAGGGTCAAACTATGTATTAAGCCAAAAGAAAAATGGGCTAAAGTTACGTGGATAACAAAACAATAAGGCATGGATTTTTTTTTAATTTATGCATGCATGGATTCTATGCATTCATAATTTATATTATTTATTTATACAAATAATATGCATACGCCAAAATTTAATAATACAAACCAAACACGAATCGAACCACAACCGAATCAACGAACGACTCAAATAAAATTAAATAATAATAATACATTAAATGAAAAATTATAATTAAAATTTTAAAAAATAATTTTAAAAAAATACGGGATATTACAATTTAAATCTCTTGTATTATTAAAATAGTAGTAATAGATTAATATTTTTACCATTTGATAATGTCACGACCCATTTTCATGAATCGCGACCGGCGCTAGGGTATGGGTAATGTAGTACCAGAACCCGTAGCTAGCCTTTCATTTAACATATAAACACGTAAACCTGCAGAAAACCAATGCTCGGGGGAAACCGAGACTTCAGCCTAAATCTAGCAGTTATAATATTCAAAAATTAAAATAACATGCTTTCCGATAATAGTATTTACTCGGCTTAACATAAATAATCCGGAATAATCGTTTAACATGCCAGAGCAATAAATAATCAGTCAGATCAATCTGACAAAACTATAATAATAATAAAGACGTCTAGTTACTGCGGTCTAAGAATAAAACAGTTTTACAGTTTATCAAAAATAAATGGAACCTCCGAGGAAAAGTAAATGCGGAGATCACCAGACTCTCTCAGATCATAACCTTGGGAAAAATTGGGAAAACAACGGGGTCAGATATACTGAGATGAGTTTATACCACTATCTACATTTATTAAGTGGAAAACCTTTCAAACCGTTTAAAACATTTAATAACGATATTACGAATAATAGTTGGAACCCTAATCCACAATTCTAAATAATAGACATAATCCAATAGGTCTGGTCCCGAGAGCTGAGTTACACCGAGTTACTCATGACCACACTTACCATATCCAGAGTCCCGAGAGTTGTGCTACACCGAGTTACTCTATTTGGTCCCGAGAGCTACGCTCACACCGAGTTACCACATTTCCATAAATACCTTACCCAGATCATTACCGGTGCGCACGCAGTCCTAATGATGCCCATTAGGTAGCATGTTCCAACTAGAAGGCATAATATAAAAACAGTTCGAAATATACGTACAGTATATATATTTAATATTAAAATAACAATTTACTTAATAAAGCGGTAAATAGTAAGTACAAACTCACTGCTTGCTAATCCACGTGAAAACCGGCAAGCAACTAATCATGGTTCGCTTTTGGAGCACGAACAATAGACGGGTCTAGACAAATAAAATAATTATTAAAAACATACCCTAACTCTAGAGAGTATTAGACACCACATAGGACTAGCACAAATAACATGTCGGAATTAAATAATCCAAAGCAACACAAAAATACCCAAAAGGTAATAAAGTCCAATTAATATAAGTCTATTGAGTTCTCGCTTAAAATCCAATTTATAAATATTATTTAATAAACTTTAAATAATAATTAATTTCCAAATAGTGGGTTAGCCGAGTTACTAATAACTACCAAGCTAACCTCACTTGTCGGGTGACCCAAGTCTAACCCGACTCAACACATTTATCAAATATAAACCCGAGTTTATATTTATAAAATAATAAACCATTTTAAAAGCAGAACTCAATAACTTAAATTTCAAGTAACCCAAGTTACAATCCAAAAACTTAATTAAATAAGTCTTATAAAAGTTCAGGGACTAAATTGTACTTTAGCCAATTAGGGACTAAACTGTACTTTTGCCAATTAGTGACTAAATTGTATTTTAGCCAATTTGATAGTTAAAATCAAATTAATTAATTTTGTTTATAATTAATACAAAATATAACGTTACTAATCAAAAACTTAATATAAATAAGTTTTACAATGTTTAGGGGCTAAATTGTACCTTTGCCACTTTTAATCTCGAAACCCAATATAATTACCCGAGTAATTATATTATCTTTAATTGCAAACAATTATTACTTATAAGTTAACAAATCAATTCAAACCATTGTAAAAGTTATTGTCAAACAAATGCTAAAAATCTAACTTAAGGATTTAATTGATTTAAGCAACACATTTTTGGTGACCAAACACGGCAATTGACCATCCTTTTTTATAAAAAACAGAACCATCCCCGCCCACCATGAAAGCTTAACCATAACACCATTTTCATGGCTATTGTAACATTTCTCAAACAAGATTTCAACCTTCAAAACATAATCAATTTACCAAGCTTTACAATTCAATCCATATCACTAATCCTAACCTAACAATAACTCAAAATCCCAACCATGTAACAGTTTCATTTCGACGAAAGGAAACGAAAGAACCCGAATCAATCCTTATTGATTTCTTTCAAAATTCCATAAGTTAAAAGCCAAACGTTTAACAATCAGTAAGCCACGAGATTATAAACACCAAGGATGAAAAAATCAATCCAAAAGAAATGAAAGAATCACGGCAGAAACCATAATCTCAAGAACAGTTAAGGCAATTCCAAAAACGGAAACCGTACGGCGAATGGAACGAGATCGATAGCGTACCGTTCAACGAAAACGAGGTGGGGGATCGAAGGCACACGAGTCTAGAACGTCTAGAAACAAACGGTATCGATTTCGATCTAAAAACGAGAGAGAACGAATCAAATTACGGAATGCCGTTCAAAACCGAAAACTGAAATCAATGGAGTTTAAGAACACATACAGGACAACAACTTTGGAAAGGATTTTGGAGCGTTAAACTTCAGAGAAAAAGTGAACGGAAGACGGCTATGGATTGTCTGCAGTGAGGAGAATGAATTAGGGTTTTTGACGGATTAGTGCCTACGAAAATTATAAAATTCCATTCTAGTGTCTGTGAAAAAATTAATTCCAATTTAGTGCCTGGTGGCAATCCGCGATCTAGAATTGCGGATTGCCCTTAATTACTAATTAGGGGCAATCCGCAATTCATGAATGCGGATTGCATTCTCAAATTATGGCAAACATTGTTATTTGATGCTTAACTTAAACCAATAACTTATTTATTCCTTCTTATTTTTGTCTTTATTATCAATAGGAAATATGATTAATGATCGCATCAATCCTTCATTTCTTTAACTTATACAATATTTCTTTTAAATATTTCTTTTAACTTAACGATCAAATACTCAATTAAATTCGATTATTTACGTATTATTTAAATGTAAAATTAATATATAGGTGTTCTGGGAAGTAGGTCGTAATTGTAGGAATTTAAAATTTAACTTTAGGAATTTAAATTTTAATAATCGGTTTTGAACGGAACAAATGAAATTTAGAAGGTAAATATATCAAAATTAATATATCAATGTACACCTCTAAATGTAGAGTCAAAAGTTTTGGATAAAACCTCGAAATTAAAATGTCAAAATTTGAAAGTTTCGACGTAATATGGAAGCATATAAGTTAAGAAATATATATAATAAAAAAAAGAAAAAAAAGGTTGGTTTAATCTCTAAATTTTTTCGCCTCACACATAAATTATATTTTATATATATATATATATATATTAATTTATATACTTCCATATTACATCGAAATTTTTATATTTTGACATTTTAATTTTGAGGTTCTATTCGAAACGTTTGACTCTACATTTAGAGATGTACATTGATATATTGATTTTGATATATTTACCTTCTAAATTTCATTTGTTCCGTTCAACACCGATTATTAAAATTTAAATTCTTAAATTTAAATTTTAAATTCCTACAATTACGACCTACTTCCTAGGACACCTATATATTAATTTTACACTTAAATAATACGTAAATAATCGAATTTAATCGAGTATTTGATCGTTAAGTTAAAAGAAAAATTTAAAAGAAATATTGTATAAGTTAAAGAAATGAAGGATTGAGGCGATCATTAACCATATTTCCTATTGATAATAGAGACAAAAACAAGAAGGAATAAATAAGTTATTGGTTTAAGTTAAGCATCAAATAGTAATGTTTGCCATAATTTGAGAATGCAATCCGCATTCATGAATTGCGAATTGCCCCTAATTAGTAATTAATGGCACGCCACTCAATCCGCGATTTTAGATCGCGGATTGAGTGGATCCAAGCACTAAATTGGAATTAATTTTTTCACAGGCACAAGAATGGAATTTTATAATTTTCGTAGGCACTAATCCGTCAAAAACTCGAATATAACTAGGTCGGAATAGGTTAGAACGAAGGACGAAAATGCCCCCACGCAAGGGTTGAAAAGTTTCGAACGAGAATAGTCTTTCAGGCCTGATTCTCGTTCGAAACTGTTCGAGACCAGGCCTCAAATACAATTCTCGTTCGAGAATCATAAAATTCTCGAACGAGAATCTATCTTTTTTTTTTAAATAAAGTTTAAAATGGTTGAACCTAGATCAACCCCAATCCCGAACCAACTCGAATCAAACCGCTATCATTGAAGTTACTTCAAAACGACCGGAATTGTCGAAAATTATCGAAAAATAATGTAAAATTTTATGGGATATTATAAATAATTAAACTAATTTTTTTATTTTATAAATAATTGATTGATAACTATAAAATTATTAATTAGGTTTTTAATTAATATTCCCTCCGTTTTTAAATAGTTGTCCCTTTAAGAAAGTTTTTTGTTTCATAATATTTGCTATTTTAGAAGGTCAAAAAAACATCTATTGCTATTTTTTTCATATATATTATTCATTAATTCATTAAAAAAATACAAAATATACAAATAATGATTCATGATAATTAATATGAACAAATTTCAAAAAGTATTAATTTAGTAAAGATACTTATAAATTTAGACATTTTTATTGTCTTCTTAATTCGTGTGAAAATGGCTAAAGCGACAATTATTTTAAAACGGAGGGAATACCTAATTATCGAGAGTTATTTAATAATTTGACTGTTCCTCTGTATAAACTTTTATATACTATAGACATAGATTAAAATGCATGCCTTTCAATTGGAATATTATTTTTGTGCTGCGTAGACGCGTGACCCTTTTCTATCCATTAGTTTTTAAATTCTACCAAAAGTGTGGCATCATCAAATATTTGATCTTGCAACATTACTATCTAAAAATAAATTAAATTTATTATATTCAATATATCTTTGAAAAGAAAGATGTTTGAATTTCTTATAAATACAAATATTATTAACCTTTTCTAACATAAATTAAATTTACTACTTTTAATTTATCTTTTTTTTAATAATTGAGGGAGGGGGAGCGCTTGTGGAAAGAATTGAACTTACAACCTTAGCAGTTTTCTGCTGAGCGTTTATACCATTTGAGCTACATTTCATTGGTTATTTTTAATTTATCTTCTCAAAGAAAGATGCTTGAATTTCTTATAAATACAAACACAATTTAATATTTACACTTTCGTAACTTCTTAAATTACGTAAATTTTACTACTTATTAGGATATTTTTTTATATGTAATTCTTGGCAAGCAATATTTTAGCTAAGTTAGAAGTATCTTATCTAAATTAAGCAATATTTTAGCTATTTTAAAAGTATTATTGGCGTTTGATAAAACTGAAAATTAAGTGCTGAATTTTAAGTGCTGAATTTTAAGTGTTGAAAATAATAATCGCTGATTTTTTTAAGTGCTGAATTAAATAAGTCTGTTTGATAACTGCAATTCTGCAATTACTGAATACTATTGAAATTATTATATTTGCATATGAAACCTTTAAAAATTAACTATTTTAAAAAAATTACTAAATACAAATAATTTTTAAAATATAAATAAATAATATTTAAATAATATTATGAATATTACACATATTATAAATAAAAATTATATATTTTAGTTGAATATGTTGATAATCAGTCCTTAAAGATATAATGATGCACCCTTTTAACTTGAGAATTAGTCCTTAAAATAAATAGTAGTTTTTAAACCTCTGAAAAACCGTTTAAATCTGATAATTAATGTTATGTGTTACAAACGAAAGTCCAAATAATACTTAAGAGCGAATATATTAAATAAATGACATATATACTAAAAAAATAAAAATAAAAATAGAAAATAAAATATTCATAATGAAGAATATAGTAATTTGCAAATTTTAGTGTCGATTTAAGTATAATACGCTCACTATGATATTGAAAAGAATAAAAAAAATTAATATATATGAGATAAAATAATTTTATTCATGAGTAATAATTAAAAATACTAAATATATAAAATTTATTGAATGATAAAATTAATATTTAATAATTTAATATTTTCAGTAAAAAAAATAAGTCAAAATTTTTGACTTATTATTTTAAGTGGTTTGTGACTTAACTGAATAAGTTAAGTTGAACTTTTTTGAGTTATCAAACCAACTTAAAACAATTAAGTGCTTAATATATTAATTTAAGTAATAAGTTGGGTTATCAAACACCTCCTAAATTAGTTTGATAACCATTTTAAATGAATCCCATGATTGAGGATTTAAATACTTTATAAATAGAGAAAATTATATTTATGCACAAAACTTCTATTTGTACTCAAATAGTAAATGGGTTTTGTGGTACTAATTGATAATAAAGAAACAACTCTCGCTAAGATGGTAGTTGATGAAAAAGAATCATGATTTATGATTTTTCTTATTATTTTCTCTAAAATTAACTAATTAATTTTAAAAAAATATTTTGTAAAAATTTGAAAATCAATTCATTAATATATTTTTATTTAACCTGCAAATTTTGCTATAACAGGTTACAAATATTAGGTTGATATAAAACAAGCAAGTTTAAATATTTAAATGAACATAATAAAAATATGGTGCAATTTTTCCTTGAAAAAAAAAGGTATTTTCATTTTCATATTCAATTTTAATTTGGTATTAAAAAAAATTGACAATTTTTAACAGTTTGCCCCTAATTAATATTTCTCATAGGTCACTGAGATGTCACGGATTTCTCATACGTCACTGATGAGATGTCATGGATGTAATTATATCTGCCACTATTTAATATTTTAATTTTGTATTATAATATTTTAATTCTCTTAACACATGTTCCCAATTGTATACTAAATATAATATAAGTAAAATCAACAAATAACAAAAAATATTATTCTATAAAACTTGGAAAAAATTTCACATTTATACAATTTAATACGACTACATCATTCTTTCTTAACTTAAATGATTAAATTATACTCACCTTGAATGATTAAATTATACGACTGACATCTATCAAACAACGATCAATATCATCTTATACATCCAATACGACATACAATATGATTCAAACCTTAACAAACTCAAACGGTATACAAAATACAATATGATACAATCATACTAAACATCAGAGTATAAGCGATACAATCAAACTGTTTTTCAGATACAACATATCACTAGGACTCGACAACTGCAGCTCTATCGATTGAAATCTTCTTTTCCTTTTCATATTTCAAAAGTACTTCTAGAACAAGAATAAAAGTCCGCCATACCAAAATGCTATTTACCTGAAAAGAAAACACTATGGGAGGATCAATCGACACAGAGTGAGTTCACATTTACTTACGATATTATACAAAATAAATTTGCATAAACATATGACAAAACAATCCAAACATTAGATCCGATCAAAACCCTAATATTAAACTTATAACATAAACGAACTGAACTACTTCAAAACCTATCATCACAAAACTTCGTTAATTTAAATGGTAAGGTCCCGAGATAATTCCACCGAGTTAACCAATACCATGTGGCATAGTCTCGAGATAGTTCCACCGAGTTAATTCATACCACTTCTCAAATCAACGATCAAGATGAGTATCGGGATAGTTCCACCGAGTTAATTGTAGTGGGAATAAAAATTTGATCCTATTGGGAATATATAAATGATAAATTGTTTTTTTTATCAAAAATTTGAAAAGGATCATTTTGCAAATTAAATAATTTTTGAAGTATTTAAATTTCAATTAATTAATTTTATTTTATATATTTAAATTTAAATTTTAAAATAATTTTTACAATTATTTGTTTAAATTAAAGTGAAATAAAATTTAAATATATTTTAATTCTTTTTAATTAAAATTCTACATAATTAGTTGCAAGTGATAATGTTCAAATTTTTATTTTATTTTATTAAAAAATTATTTTATTTTATAATCTAGACTTGTAAAAGCAGTAGTATTTTTTTCTTAAATTAAATTGTTCATCTGGTATAATAAATGCATCAGACATGTTTATATGAAGTGCAAATAGAAGGTTTATATAAAGTACATGTCATTCATTGAAAGGGGTTATGTATAAATATAATCTGCCGCAGCCCCTACTTGCAATTAACAAATGTTTGTGGTCAAATTCGGTCCACATAAATTCTGGCCAAATAACTTTGCCCTTCTTTTATTTACTTAAATATTGTTTTTCCGTAAACATGGTACCCGAACTGGGCGCAAAGAATCAAAAACGTCCAAATTAGTAAAACGGGATCACTTTTATCCTGAACTTATCAAATTTGGTACAAAACCCCCCCCTCCCCACTCTCACCTAAGAGAGTGAGCCACACTCTTTGGTTTTAGAGGTGGTTTTTTTTTTGTGCTTTTTACTCAAATAACCAACATTCAAGTTTGATTTACTTTTATACTGACTCATATTTGACATTTTAAAACTAACATACAAAAAAAAATATTACTTTTATACCATTCATATAAATAGAAGGCCTAATGTCTTAAAAAAAACTCCGACCTTTTAGCCCCTTTTCAATCATACCCTGACGTTGAAAATTTGTCAATTTTACCCTAATTTGCATTTTTGTGTTTCAATTGTACCCTGAAAAATTAAATTAACGTCTGCGTTTGGAAATTTGTTTAAAACATTCTCCATGTCTCGCATATATTAATTTTATATTTTTAAAATTTATTTAAATTTAGTTAAATTAATTAAGAATTTAAATTAGTGTTAATTTGATTATGGTTTTTAGTTAGTTTTTAAAAATAAAGGAGTATTTGTACTTTTTTGAATAAAAAAGAATTTATTTCATGTTTAAACTTAATTAATTGAATGATTTCATCATTTAAGTAAAAAAAATAACAAAAGTTAAAATATTGGGGTACAATTGAAAACGGAAAATTTAAAAGTGGGTAAAATTGACAAATTTTCAACGTCGGGATGGAATTGAAAAAAAGTTTGAAGTTGAGTGGTTTTTGAGTGATTAAGCCTAAATAGAACCCTAATAGCACAAACCCTCATAAACAAGATTATTTTCTCTCTCTTCAGATTTCTCTCTCTTTTCTCTCTCAACTCACCTTTTGTTCTTTGCATCAATCTGCCTCCGCAGTTCCATTTTCGTCGTTCTGCCTCCGCTGTTCCGCCTTCGTCTCGCCGTTAGCTTTCTTTTATCGTTTTGGTTTCAGATCTGAAATTTTTGTTCTTTTTTTTATTTTCAGATCTGTAATTTGTTTATTTATTACTGTTTTTTCACCATTAAACATGTATAAAGAGTATCTTTAAAAAATCTAATACTCATTTCATGTTATGTAGAATAATTTTATGATTTTATGGAATAAAATTATGTTATTTCTGCAAATTTTTTGTGTTTCTGCGCTTTTTTATTCTACATAACGATTTCTTGATGATGATTGATTGCTGAATTATTGTAATGTTACAGTATTGTTGATTTTATGCTGATATCAACTGATTGTTTTATATTTTAACATTGAAAAATAAGATAATATTGTCTGCGAAATTAACTAAACAAATTAAATTAAATTAAATTGAGACTAGAAAATGATATGGTAGAATCAAGGAGAAAACATATAATAATGTTGAATTATTGTAATGTTACAGTGTTGATATTGTGTTGATTTTTGGTTGATATTTTGTTGATTTTATCATCGGCGAAGAAGACAATAATGATGTTAAATTATTGTAATGTTACAATGTTGATCTTATGTTGATATTGTGTTGATATTATGTTGATATTTACTTGATTTATTAACATTAACAAAAAAGAACACATTATATGTAAAATAAAATAAAAAATTTGAAATCGAATTGAAAAAATGTTAAAAAAATAAAAATTAGTGCAAAAAAGATTAAAAAATTTAAATTAGTGAATTTATTACATATGTTGATTTCCTGTTGATTTCCTGTTGATTTCATGTCGATATTAAAACTGACGAAAAACATCAGCAGTAAAAAAAAGTCAAAATTAAAAAAAAATTAAAAAAGTTAAAAAAATTAAAAAAAAAATAAAATTAAAATATGTGATAAATATTAAGTGCAGGAATATAATGGTGAAAAAAAATTAAAAATGATGAAAGAAAATGATGGAAAATGTTAATTAATATAAAAAGTAAAGTTTTTTTCAAAAAGTAGGCTAATAATCATGGACGGTCCTCGATCTTTGCACCAAGCTTCCCTAAACCCCCTCACCTTTCAAAAGCTTCACTAAACCCCCTGACCTTTATGGCGGCGCCATTCACGGCCCTTCTGAAAAAAAAAACACAGAATCGCGGCGCCGCCAACGATTTAATCGTTTGCATGCGTTTTCCTCGCCACCTGTCGACCCACGTGACCTGTCCTCTGTTAGTGGCAACAGTTCCTCCCTCTGACATGCCGGTTGACTTTTCAAATTTTAAAATCAAAAAAAAAAAAATTAACCGCTCGGTAACTTTTATCTCTCTTTCATCTTCTTTCTGACATACTCTTTCATCCTTCTCTTCCCTTTTTTCTTCTGAAACTCCTTCTCTTCCCTTTTTTCTTCTGAAACTCTCATTTTCACACCGCCATTGTTTCTTCGATTGCCTGTTCATCTTCCGTGCTTTCTGTGTTTTTGCATTGTGAAGAAGAAAAAATAACGAAGGAACAAAACATAAATTTAGAGTGAGAAAGATTGATTTTTACTCTTGTTATCTGGTTCATGTGGTTTAGGGTTTGATTAACGTGGTGTATTTACGCTCTCTGTGTCACAGGTTTTTATAGTGAAAGAATTACAAAAATGAGAAAGAAAGGAAAAGGAAAATCAAAGGAAAGAGAACGAACGGGACCACCTGGAACTGCTGGATGGGGTTTAATGGATGAGAGCGATAGTGACGAAGTGGTGGAAGGTATGTAGGACCACATAGTACTTTGGTTTCTGTAAATGTTTGTTATTCTATGCATTGATTTATTAGCCGCTTTTGGACATAGGACTACAAGTTGCTTTATGTTTGTTTACTGCTGTAGGACCACTAGTTGGTTTGATTTGTTTAATCTTTGTACGAGTTGTTTATTGTTTTCACGTTTCTGTTGGTTGGCATTTACTATTCTTTTTGTGTTGCTTGATGGTTGTTGGTGTGTTTAAATATTTGTCTGTTTGCAGTGTCACCAGGTTTTGAATTTTTTCAAATCAACCTTCATATTAATGGGGCATTGGGGGAATGGGGTTACCATGATGGGGAAGTGTTCACCGGCATTTATTCTGTGTCTAGTATGACTATGAAGAAATTAGATAGATGGGTGAAAAGAGAAAAAGTTGAGGGCTTAGTTGATTATTATTGGAAAGAAAAAGACAAGGAATTTCATGATTGGATTAGACCGATAAATCACGAAAATGATGTTATGGAAATGGCAAGTGCTGGGAAGAGGGATGGAGAAGTGGATGTCTATGTTAGGAAACTGACCGTTAAAGACATTGAGTCTTTAGTCCCTCCGCCCCCCTCGCCCCCACATGTTGTAATTGAGGAGATACCAAACCCCAAAGATTTAGCTTATGTGTATCCCACTCCCGTGAAAAAAGTAAGGGGTAAACCATTGGCTACCAAGGCTGGTGGGAGTAAACCACTGGGTACCAAGGCTGTGGGTGAAGGTCCTTCAGAAAGTGGGGGGTCATGGATGAGTCCATATGTAAGTGAATATGTAAGTGAAGGGGCTTCTATGGTCCAGGGAGATACGCAGGCTCAGGGGAATGAAGGGGGAGATTTTTTGGGACAAACTGACACTGGGAATGATGAGGTTGCTGGTGAGCGGGCAAATGAAGAGGCAAGCGTTCAGATGGCTGATGAAGATTGCCATGATAAGGGGGATGGGGCTGCTGAAGATTGCCAACTTAATGGGGCTGAGGCTGGGGCTGAGGCTGGGGCTATGGATGGGGCTGAGGTTGAGGCTGGGGCTATGGATGGGGCTATGGATGGGGCTGAGGCTGAGGCTATGGATGTGGCTATGGATTTGGCTGAGGCTGAGGCTGGGGCTGCTGAAGATTGGCAAGTGAATGGGGTTGAGGCTGGGGCTGGTGAACAGCATGGGCCACAAGAGGAAGAAGTTCCAATTCAGGGGCCACATGAGGAAGCTCAGGATTTGGGGGCTGACGATGGGCCGCACATGGATGAGGGAGAGGGGCTGCATGATAAGGGTCCTACTCAACAAACTCAAGATGTGGACTTCGACAATTTCTTCCAGACCCAACATCAGCCCCCTTTTGAGGGTTTATTTGAGGACCAGAACAGGGAATTACCGCAAAGGCAAAGTGAAGACCAGCCACCGATGCCCACTGAAGAAGAGCTTCATTATTCACATGAATGGGTTGAAGATTGGGATGATGATCTAGATGAGTACATTGTGGATCCTGATTATGACATCTTGGATGGTGATGAAGATTTGACTACCGAGTTGAGGTCAAACGGTCAGTTGCCTGAAGAGAATGAACAGAATGAAGAGAACGAAGAGAATATTGGTGCTTCGCAGAACAGGGCTGGTGGGAGACCCAAAGGTAAAGCCCAATTTGAGTCTGGTGGTGTTGACAGAACAATTCACCAGGACACTGTGGGTGGTGATTCAGAGTACGTAGAGTCTGATGGTAATAGATCTATTTCAGATTCAGAAGAAGAGGGGGGGGAGGATTTTAATGTGTTTGATGAAGACCACGACCATGAGGGTCCAACTTTCTCTATTGGGATGTTGTTCACTGACAGGGAGCAGTTTAAGAAGGCCTGCCGTGAGTGGGGGATACACCACAGGTACCAACTGCACTTCCCTGTAAATGAGATAACAAGGGTGAGGGCAAAGTGCTACTCAAAGAGCAAATGTAAGTTCTACGTGTTTGCCTCAAAGCTGCACCTCAAAGATCCCAATGACAACACATTCCGAGTGAAGACCCTTGATCTGCGCCATACATGTCCTAAAGTGAGCAAAAACTTCCACCTGACTAGTGCAGTCCTCGCCGACAAGTACTTAGAAGAATTTAGAAACGAACCTGAATATAAGTCTGAAGTGTTTGTGAAGAAGATTCAGACGGACCTAAAACAATCAATAAGCATTCAGCAGGCAAGAAGAGCAAGAAGGGCAGCATTGGACAAATTGGAGGGTGATGAAGACCGGCAATATGGGAAGCTGTATGATTATAAGAGGGAGGTTTTGAGAACCAACCCAGGCAGCACGGTGGAGTTTAAAGAAGCAAGGGGGAAGTTCCAGGGAATGTATGTATGTTTTGATGGGTTGAAGCAGGCCTTCGTGAATGGGATGAGACAGCTTGTCTGTCTGGATGGGTGCTGGTTGAAGGGTAAATACGGGGGTCAACTTCTTTCTGCAACAGGGATTGATCCAAACGACTGTATGTACCCCTTAGCATATGCCTGGGTTAAAACGGAGAACACTGACACCTGGATGTGGTTTATTGGGCTACTATCAGCTGATCTGCACCTTACGAATGCCGCTGTTTTCATGTCCGATAAACAAAAGGTACAATCCATGGTTGAACAATCTTAGTTGATTGTAGTTATCTTGATTAATGTGCTGTATTAGATTTTTTACATTAAGATCAGGGTCCTTTGGTGAATAATGTACAAACTATAGGGTGTGTTATTGATTGCATGGGTGATTATATTTCGTGCGCTTGTGCAGGGTTTGTTGAATGCTGTGAAGGAGTTGTTCCCATATTCAGAGCATCGATTTTGCTGGAGGCATTTGTGGGCCAATTTCAGGAGCACATTTCACACGCAACACATGAAGCCCTTCATCTGGAACATTGGAACAGCAACATACAAAGCAGCCATGGATAGAGCAATGAAAGCTCTGGAAGACAAACATGACGCTGGCTACCAATGGATCAAAGAGAGGGACAGGAAACACTGGTGTAGAGCGCTGTTCAAAGAGAAAGTCAAATGTGATATCCTCCTAAACAACCTGGCTGAAGCATTCAACAAGTACATACTTGCTGCAAGAGAGAAGCCAGTGTTGACAATGTTCGAAATGATAAGGACGCAGCTTATGAAGAGGATTAATGACAAGCAGAAGTTTGGGGGAAACATGGATAGTGAGCTGTGCCCAAAGATCAGAAAGAAGCTGGCTAAAATCATTGATTATGGTTGGAAGTTCACCGCAGATCCTGGTGGTAGCCCTCAGTGGCAGGTAGAGGGCCCAGGGGGCCAGTTCGTGGTTGATTTGGCTAACAGAACATGCACATGTCGAAGGTGGCAGCTTAGTGGAATCCCATGTTCGCACGCTACACCATGCATATATGGAAATAATCAACGGCCTGAAGAGTTTGTGGATGATTGCTACAGTGTAGCTACGTATCAGAGGGTATACAGCTATGTAATCAACCCTATGAATGGGCCAGACATGTGGGAAACAGACCCTGAGCCATTCAATATCATACTCCCACCATCCCCAGTACATAAGAAGAAGAGGGGCAGAATACCAACGGCCAGGAAAAAAGAGGCGGAGGAACTAGAGAAACAAAGGGTTGAAAAAGCCAAGGAAGCCGCTGCAGGTAGGGAAAAGTTGCCAAGGAAAGGAAATATGAGAATGACGTGCAGTTTATGTGGTCAATTTGGACACAATAAGAGGGGTTGCCTAAAGAGGAGTGGGGGTCAGTCAACTCATGAGGTTGGTGGTCCGTCAGCTGAAAGAGTGCCTGGTGGTCAGTCTGCTGAAAGAGAGCCTGGTGGTCAGTCTGCTGAACGATAACATGTGCTTCATGACTCTCCAGTCACCCTCCGCTGGATGATGGATGTAAGTGAATGTGTGGTTTTATTGTTTTTAGTTTTTTGGTTTATTATTCCATTAATTTTTTTTTCGGTCTGTGTCTTTCCATGGCAGGGTACAAGTCAAGTCGTTTATAGGTCACCGAGTAGACGTGACACCTTTCCATTTGTGGATCAAGCAGTTCCGGCGGAACCTCCGGTTGCTGACCAAGGCCAACCAGACCAGAACCACCCAGGTGATGCAGAAGAGAATGCCTTCAACAGCCAACGGAGCAGTGTTGAAGATGGAGCTCCGTCCCAACCTATCCCGACGCAAGCTGAAAAAGGAAAAGGGAAGCGGAGAGCTAAAGATGTTCCCTCTAGATACATGAACATCCTGAGGAAGAGATCCAAAAAAACGTAGTGCTGGAACATGGATTAGTGGTAGTTATTTTGTTAATTATTATTGTGGTGCACATAGGCAGTATTTTGAACCATGATTTAGAATGTTTTGAGCCACAATGTTGTGGTAGTTTTAGGAATGTTATGTTATGAAACTTAGGAATGTTATGTTATGAAACTTAGGAATGTTATGTAATTAATTCATGAATCAGTGTACAGACATGAAAATTCTTAATATAAAAGTACTCAACTAAAGACTTCAGAATCCAAAATAACACCAGAAAAGTTGAGTTACATAATAAAACGATCAATTACATAATAATATGGTTAAAACAGTCATTCTCCAACAACCACATAAGCTTACAAACAACCATTCTAAAAAGTTCATAAGATAATAAGTACACTGGCAATAAGACAAGTTTCACAAATGCTTTATAAGCCTTCAGTTCCCCTATTTTTTTTCTCTAATCCGAGCAGCTGTGAGTTCATTCTTCAATTCTCTAATCTCCATCTGCAGTCCCCTATTTGCAGCATACAAGTCTGTTAGCTCCAGCTCCATCCCCTCAATTTTGTTAGCAGCTTTAATAAGCTCGTCCTCCACTTCAATTGCATCAATTATACTTGCTCTGTCAATCAAATGCTTCAGCTCGAATACATCTCCTCTGAGCTTTTCCCCTTCTTTTTCTGTAGCTCTCCATTTGATTTCTTCATAGTATACAACATGTGCTTCAGGTGAGGAGCATATTCCTCGTCATACCACATGAAGAAGGGGCATCGATTCACCCGCATCTATACACAACAGTTGGCTTTAGAAAATGCCATATAAAAAATACAAACACATTGAATCAACACAATCTCTAAAACTAATAAAATCCACACGAATCGAATCAGAAATCCCTAAAATCACAATGAATCGAGTCAGAAACCCTTAAAATTACAAACCCTAATATCCAAATGACCCAAATCAGAAACCCTAAAATTACCGTTTTACAAACCCTAATATCCAAATGACCCAAATTAGAAACCCAAAAAATTGCCGTTTTACACAAGAAGAAGAATTTCATACAACTAACCTTAGCATTTGGACATCGAAAGAATCGCCTCCCAGGATGCTTTTCAGTCCAAGACACCATGACCTTCGCCTGCAATCCGCATTTGCATTTAGGAACATTGCACACAGGGAATCCATCTACATAATCCTCTTCTGAAAATCCTTCGGCCATAATTAGGAGATCGACACAAGAAAGAACCCTAAAATCGACACAAATGGAAAGGTGTCACGTCTATAACAGTTTATAACAGTTTATGTCTGTCTATTGTTTTTTAGCAACCATAAGGTCAACCTTTTATATAATCAACTAAGGTACTTATGCTATGTTTTAAATATCGGCCACGGTCCTCATTCTTTTATTTCAGGATCAACCACGGTACTTCAACTTTTAATGAATTATCAATTAACGTACTTAACCTTGATAATTAAAACAATAAAGGTTCGTTAGAAATTAAAAAAGGGACATCTGTCACACCTGACAACAAAAAGCAAATCTGAACCCTGCATAAATGAAGGTGCAACACATTATTCAACTGAACACTCAACCCCTTTCTGAAAACCCTCGTCTCATTTTTTTTCTAATCAGCCTTCCCATAGATCTCCACTCCCAAGACATAACGACAATGGAAGGACAAGCTAAACAAGTTGTGTGCGACTGTGGAATTCCATGCCGTATGCAGATTTCCTCTACCGAACGAAATCCAGGACGGAGATTTTACGGCTGTTCGAAGAGAAATGTAAGTATTTTAGATTTTACGGCATTTCGAAGAGAAATGTAAGTATTTTTTTAAAACTTAATCTTCCTTTGTTGCCATTTAACTGTCGTTTGACCTACACTACACAGAATCAATGCGATTTTTTTGCGTGGGTGGATAACGACATGGCCTATCAGATGACGATGGTCAGGAATTTGAAAAGTGAGCTTAATGGCATGACTGAAGAACGCAACAAAGCTCTACTGGAACTAGTTCGTGCCCATACTCAGGTGGCAGCTAAAACTGACGAACTGGAGCAACTTAATGAGGCCTTCGCGGGATTGAATGAGTCCATTGAGATGTACCACGAAGAAAATGTGCTTATGATCCAGGATAGTGGTCTGCAACTTATGGAGATAAACACTCTGAAGGAACACGTCAAGCTGATGGAAGTCAAGTGCTCAGACATGGAGAGGAAAAACAAGATCATGAAGCTTGGTTTTTTTGTGGCATTTGCAGTTGCCGGTTGCAGTTTATCCGTTGCTTGTTTGAAGAAAAAATGATGCATTTTCTATTAAGTGACAATGGCTTGTGTTTGTGCAGTGTTGTTAGTAAACTGCGTTCCAATAATTTTTTGTATTATCTTAAACTCATTTAATTTGCTTGTTGGGAAAACTTTGTGTGATTCAAAAATTTAAATTACAGTACTGTCGTTGATTATAAAATTTAAGTGCAGGTGCTGTCTTTCATAATTAAATATAAGTTCAGGTGCTGTCTTTCATAATTGGTCGAAATGTCAAGGGCTATATTAGACTTCACAGACAAATAAACCGCCAAAAAAATGAAAACTTAATGGCAAAGATTAGCAATGGGTTTTCCAAGAAACCCTTTCATTACACCCGTTCCATCAGTTGTATTGTTCCAATGCAGCCTCTTCGTTAACTACAACCACTAATTCATTACATCCACAAAGGGCATGTAAAGAAATTGAAGAGTCATGATGGTAACTTATTTAAATAGGCAACCACAGCAACTGATTCAACCATTTCAGAGTACACAAATTGTTCTTATTCTCAAAATAACCAGAAGATGTCCGATAATATTGTTGTGTCTTCACTTAATATGGAACTCATGGATTGCCCAATATGCTGTGAACCCTTAACAACTCCAATTATTCAGGTTTTTACCCATTTATTTATCTTTACCGTTTACTGTTATTTATTTCTGTAATTGTATTGTTTAATAATTGTATTTTTTCTGTAATTATATTTAGTGTGAAAATGGGCATGCAACATGCAACTCATGCTCGGAGAAGACTCAGAAGTGCCATTCTTGCACCCTGCCTATCAGAAGAATGAGGAACCGGATTCTTGAAGATGTTGCTGACTCTTTGAGAGTTTGTTGCTCGTTCAAGAATTATGGATGCCCAGCAACTGTTAGGTACCCCGAAAAGATCAACCACGAAAAGTTCTGTTCTTTCATAGAGTGCTCATGCCCCATTGAAGTTTGCAATGTCAAGGGAACCTCTGAAATGATTTATGCTCACTGTAAAGTGATGCATAAAGATTTTATGAAGCCGTTTGTTTTTGGTCGTCAATTTCCTGTTTCTGTTCGGCTGAATGATAATTTCTTTATTCTCCAAGAGGAAAATACAGACATTGTGTTTGTTCTGAACAACACAACGTGTTCTTATGGGAATATTCTTACAATCTGTTGTCTTGGACCGTTAGCAGCTGGATGCTGCCCCTATGAAATTGAAGTGAATGCCAACTCAAGTCACAAGTTTCACAGTACTACCCAGAACATTCAAGGCACCGGCAATTACTATCGTTCTTTTTCAGGGTTCCTTCTTGATAGTGACCACGAATTTTTTGCTGACGGTTTGATCAAGATGGAGTTTTGTGTTTATCGCGCACCGGAGCTTGCTTAAGAGGATGACTGGTTTATGTAGCATTGTTTATGTTTATTTTGGTTAATTTTGGTGAAGATGGATATTTTTGTTCTTGTTTTTGTTCTTGTTCAGGGTTAATTTTAGTGAAGATGGATGTTAATGTAATTTTTGTCTAAACGTTCTGAAATGTTTGAATATTTAATGAAGTGAATTATTATTCTTACTTTTATGCTTGTTTATATGTCTTTATGAATTATAGTTTACATGTTCTGTAAGTAATGTAAGTAATGTATGTTCTATATGTTTTATGTACATTTTTTTGTCCAGAGTAACAAATATCAGGGTCCACTGCTCAATCCATTTTAAAATGTCAGAGACCTTATGTGAACAAAAGTATAAGAATGAAAGACAGTGGTCATGCATGAACCATACATATTTCATTTTTCTAAAATTAAATTTATCAAATTTCCAACATATAAGTGTCTTTCAATAAAATAACATAATATCGGGAAATAATAAACAATGCTAAATTATGAAATAGCAGATATAAAAAACATATAAGTGTTTTAAAATAAAATAACAACATATCCGGAAAAACAAAACAACACTACATTTATTTGTTCTTCCATTTTTATTTGTTCTTCTGTTTTTTGCTGCACCCTTCTTCTGGACCTTCAGCCACATCAGATGGGCCTTCAGCAGCAGCAATCTCCACTTCCAAGGCTTCTACTTGGCCCTCATATTCAGTGCCGTACCACTCTAGCAACAATATTTCATCACCTGGATCTTCTTCAACTCCTGCAGCATCTTCAACTGCCTCCACTAGACCACCATCTTCTTCAATTTCTTTCAATTCTAACTTGGGTCCACTTTCAGGCACCAAATTATGCACATCATCAGAGGTTAAGTACCTAACGTAGACATCAACCACACCTTCTTTTAGTCCAGCCCTTGCCATCTCCTCAACATCTCTATCATGTTCAAGAGGTTTTATCCCTCGATGATAGTCCAACTCTTGCTGCCTCCAATAATACATAACCAGCCTCTGCACTCCAATTTTTTTGGCCCACAAATCAAGTCTATTCAGTGACAGTTGGGAAATGTCAAAACATCTTGCACACACCTCGTCCCACAAATAACCACCTTCTCCAAATTCTCCATCATAGTGCAGAACAATTTCCAGGATCTCAGAATCCACTTCCACAGTACGGGCTGTTCAAACAAACAATATAGAGACATTCATTCACAGACATTACGCAAAACAAATCAACAAATTTTACAACCAACTTGAGAATAACTCCCCCAAAAAAACATACCCATAAACCTAAAAATTTACAATAAACCTAAAATCACAATTTCAAGTACCCAAAAACACATACCCAAAAACCAACAAAATTACCCTAAACACTAAAATTAAAATTCGAACCTGGCCGTTTCTTCCCTTTCGTCTCATCACTGCCGAAGAAGATCTTTTCTTTTCCCATTATCTTCTTAGCCTGTTTTACCATATAAAGATATCAATACCAAAAATGTGTGCACATGACAGTAACTCTACAAAAATTGATCAACCATTTTTTTTCATACCCGGATTTGTTCTTCCTCGAAATGCAACGCAGGCGAACTACAGAACGAGACAAAATGAAGAGCAACCAAACGACGATGACAAACGTCTAGGTCAGAGGAGATGGGAAATCGAAAAAGACTGATTTCAAAAACAAATATA
Source organism: Mercurialis annua (assembly GCF_937616625.2). NCBI lineage: Eukaryota > Viridiplantae > Streptophyta > Magnoliopsida > Malpighiales > Euphorbiaceae > Mercurialis > Mercurialis annua. Next base: position 44,701,108 of record NC_065570.1, on the reverse strand, counting down.
ATGAAGAAGAAAGAGTATGTCAGAAGGTGAAAAAAGAGAGAGAAAATTAACTCAGTCGGTTAATTTTTTTTTTTTGATTTTAAAATTTGAAAAGTCAACCGGCATGTCAGAGGGAGGAACTGTTGCCACTGACAGAGGACAGGTCACGTGGGTCGACAGGTGGCGAGGAAAACGCATGCAAACGATTAAATCGTTGGCGGCGCCGCGATTCTGTGTTTTTTTTTCAGAAGGGCCGTGAATGGCGCCGCCATAAAGGTCAGGGGGGTTTAGTGAAGCTTTTGAAAGGTGAGGGGGTTTAGGGAAGCTTGGTGCAAAGGTCGAGGACTGTCCATGATTATTAGCCCAAAAAGTAGTATAAAAGAAAAAAAAGTTGGTATGAAATGTAAGGATTTAAAAGGGCTGGTAAAAAAGTAAATGTTGAAAAAAAAATAGTATTTCATATAAAAAGCCCTTTTTTTTTCCTATGTGGTTTTTAATGGTGAAATATTTAAAATGATCCTAATTTTTTTAATATTTTATAAATTAGTCCCTAATAATTAAAAAAAATTTAATTTTAAAATCTTATACATCAAAACTAAATTAACTAAAAATATGAAGGACTTTTTCATACTTTTTTATAAAATAATTTTAATTTTTTTAAAATTATAATCAGCAGCTGCCGGAAATCTTTTCCAGCAGCTGCTGAGTTCGTCTCTGAGAGACAAACTCAGTTCTATGAGACGAACCGACTCGAACCCAGATCTGGGTTCGCCGGAGAAATTGAGATGGGTGGCGGGTGGGTTTCGGGCGGTTGTTGTTGGGTTTGGGCGGTGGTTGATGAATTTTGGGTGGTGGTTGGTAGAGGTGGAGGAAGACGGATAGCGGCAGCGGTGGGGTAAACAAAACCCGATGAATTTATCGTTTTTAAAATTTAAATTAAAGTTTTAATTAAAATAGATTAATTAGGGTTAAATATTTAATTAGATTAAGTTAATTAGGGTTAATTGGAGTTAATTATGGTTAATTGGAGTTAATTAGAGTAAATTAGAATCTCACTCTCCAATTAGGGTGTCACATCAGCATAGGGGTGTTTTTGAAACGGTTTTGACAAATTCAAGGTAAAAGTGATCCGATTTTGCTAATTTGGACATTTTTGATACTTTGTGCCAAGTTCGGGGGTAAAGTGATCCTTTGTTCAATTTTATTTCCTATCAAAGTTAAACTCTTAATTATTGTGCAAGTTCCTCTACTTTTATAAGCGGAATGACCGGGCCACATTATTGAGATTATATTGGGCTTGTCCGTTGGTCAGCCTAATTTCCTCATAGTGGAAATTAGGCCCAGCACGTCAAAAGCCCTAAATATTCTCATCAGCACTACGCGGCCCAACCTTCATCTTTTTTACGCTCTGCTTCCTTTTTATTGCAAACCAGTACTTTTTTGTTCCCTTTTTTACCGTTAAACACATTTTAATTATCTCAGAGCTATTAATCCTTTCTCTTTAATCTAGGTGTTGTGTCTGTCATTGCATGTTTGAATTTCCTTCGTTTTCTCTGTTAACCGTTCCATTTCGTTTTTGAATTTTGTTTACTTAACTGCTTATCCACGATTACTTAGTGTTGTTCGTGTTCAGTTTTTTAATTTCATACTCGTTTTCTCAAAATGGTTACTACACGCTCAGTTTCTAAAAAAAATCCTAAATCTCCCTCTAAAATTCCTAAACGAAAGAATCTAGCGATGAAACGGAAGATTGATTTTGTGGAGAATGCAACTACTGAAATGAGAGTTTCAGATGATCATGACGATGATGACGACGATTTCCAGGAAGTTCTGATGCAAGTTAAAAAAAATGAAATCTAACTTCTCTGTTGGTGAGAGTTCTAAAACTATGAGAAATGTTAAGGTATTTTAATTATTTTGTTTGTTATATTTTTTTATTAATTGCATTTCATTTGTTATTTATTAGTTACTAATGTTGATATTTTGTGATTTCGAATTTTTAATCAAAAAATTGAATGCTTATGTGTTTAATTTACTCGTCTCTTTTTTTAGTATTGTTAATTTATGTTATAATTATCTTATTAGTTTCTAATGGTTATATGTCGTTAGTTTTGTTTTCTAATTTTTTTATAATATACATATATTTTGTATATAGGTTTGTTTTTGTTTTACTATGTGTTAGTTAAGAGGTTGTTTTCCATTCATTATTTTTATTACAAATGTTCTTGTCCAAATTTAGTTTTAATCATAGTTTACCTAATGTCTGTTAATGGGAATCTAGTTTTTACTTTATATTTATTGTAATGTTTATATGGTTTTCTATAGATTTTCTAATGATGTTTTTTCTTTTTGCTAAATTACATATTTTACTCTTTATATATTTATCATTTTTAATTGTACTTTTCAAGATTGGGACTATTTCATTAGGCCTGATGAGCATTTTCCCCACAAGATTCTTCATAATGCTGGTCTTTCTGTCATTTCTAATATCAAAAATCTTTTACAACCTGAAACTTTAGAAAGGTTTTCACAATCTGTTTTTGGATACTTTTTACGCATGAAAGAGTACAAACTTCAAGGGCAGTTGATTCACTGTTTACTACTTAGAGAAGTTAAACAGCCTGTTAAATATGAGTTGTGGATCAGGGTGTCAGGAAAGTTACTTAAGTTTTCAATCGACGAATTTGCTTTAATAACCGGTTTGAAAGTCAATGGCAGTGTTGATTTTAAGTCTTAGAATACTGTGTCTTCTGACTTCAGAAAAAACTGTTTTGGAAATGTAAGAAAAGTTTCAAAAAAGTTTTTGGAGGATAGCTTTGTTTCTAAGCGTTGGAATAACGAGGAAGAGGCTTTTCAAATGGCTGTTTTATATTTTATTGAGCTTTTTTTATATAACAACAAAGATGAGTCAAATGTTCGTGATAAGCATTTTGATCTTGTTTGTAGTGGGAAATTTGAAAATTATCCTTGGGGGAAGGATTTGTTTCATTTTACAATCGAGTATTTGAAAAGTAAACTGAGTACTTGGAAAAATTGTGATTTTTTAAAGAGAAAAGGTTCAAAAACTGGTCATCCTAGTTCCTCTAGATATGATGGATTCCCTTTGGCTTTCCAAACCTGGTTTTTTGAGTGTTGCCCTACAATTGAAAGCGCAGTTGCTTCTAGTTCAGGAAATGAAATTCCTCGTATACTGCGGTGGGAGGTGTTAGAGGTCCAAGAACGCTTGTATTTCTTGCGAAATCTGTTTGATCAAACTGCTGACCAGATATTTTTAATATATTTTTCTAGCTTTTACTTTAATATATATTTATCCAATATGTTTATGGTACACTGATGGTTAACTTTTAGTAACCATTAAGTTAATTGACTCAGTTTTATTATTTATATTCAGTTGCAATTAAACAATATACATCCCACTGGCGAGGAAAGGTCAGCGCTGGATTTAAAAGGTTTGTTTGTCAAAGGAAAGCGTAAAGTTGAAAATGAGCCAGAAGCGAGTGAAGGGGTTTCAATGAAAACTAAAATTCATAAATTGTTTTGGGATCAATCTAAGTTCTACCATGAGTTTCAGAATTTCAAGATGTTTGTAGAGACTCAGTTCTCTGGTATTAATACTCAGTTTGGTGAACTGAAAGATTTGATAAAAAATATTGTTGGTGGACAACCTATTGAGGTAATCACTTAGTTACTATTTTGTTTACAGTTAGTAAACCATGCTTTTTTGTTTAGTTTAATTATGTATTTACTTGTTTTTTATTGAAATGTTTTGCAGGTTGAAGATGATGAGAATGGTGTCAATGATTTTCATCGTAATGATGACAACGAGAAAGAGGAGGATAATAACAAAGTCAAAGATAATAAGAAAGAAGAAAGTGATGATGATGATGATGAAGAGGACGATGGTGTTGGTAATTTTGCTTCTGATTCCGTTGTGAGTGAGAGGTTTAATTATGAATATATGATGGAAGATGATGATATTGTTGGTAGTGGTGAAAAAAAATGTGATGAGGGTCACAATGTTACAAAAGATGGTAATCTTTATTAATATTTTTATTTTTTAAGTAAATGGTCTAATATCTATATTTTTACTAATAAAGTTTATATTTCTTTAAGGTATTTTCACTGCATCATGGTTCAACTTCCAATGTTGAAGAAGGCAACACTCAAAGTACTGTAGGTGTAGCAACTTCGTCTACATTAAATTCCATCAATCTTAGTGCCCTTGAGGAAGCTGCTGTTCTTAAAATGGAATTTGAAAAAGATTATGCTGTTCCTCCTGCTGAGGTTTTTATTACCAGTTTACTTTTAGTTTACCAGCTGTCTGCTAACGTTTTACTACTTTTAGTTTTATAATTTTATATTTTAGTTTACCAATAATTTACTTGTAGTTTTCTAATGGTTTACCAATTTTGTATTTTTAATCAGGCTGGTGAGAAATATGCAAATTATGATGGTGTTAACATCAACAATGAAAATGAAGATTCTGAAGATGACAATAAAGATAATGATGGTAATGACGATGATAATGAAAATGATGAAGGTAAGACTAAAGAAGATGGTAAGAAACCGGATGAAGACGAAGATAATGACAAGAACGATGGTTCAGGTCATGGAAATGTCGCAGGTCATGGAAATGTCGCTGATGATAGTGGACATGAGCAGCAGGGCGATGTTGATAGGGGCGAGAAAAAATCTAATGAGGGTCATATAGTTTTTAAAAAGGTTGACGGAGCTGTGAAATATAGCGGAAAGGTACTTTTACTTTCTAATTTTTAAGTAAATTGTCTGCTGTTTTTTTATATTGTTATTAATTTTTTTTTTCAGGGTTTCTGTTTTGATAGCGGTCCAAGTTTTAAGTTTGATGAATTAAGTAGTCAAAGTACCCTAGGGGCAGAAACCTGCTCTACTTTCAATTCTAGCGAACTTAGTGCCATTACGAAAGCTGCAGAGCTTGCTGAGAAAGAAGCTGCTGATAAGAAGTTGAGCCGTGAGCTTGCTGAGAAAGAAGCTGCTGATAAGAAGTTGGACCATGGCGTTGACGAGGATTTAGGATATGATGAGTCGTTACTGTCTGATATGGTCGATAAGATTGAAAAGGAAGCTACTCATGCCCTTTTGAAAAAGGAAGCTGCTGGTCTTGTTGAAAAACTAGAATCTGAGGATAATCGTTCCGAGGTATATTTTTTAGGTTGCTGTTTTTTTAATTTTTGTTTTCTTTATTATTCGCATATTAATACTTTATTAATAAATTTTTTATGCTTTTTATATAGATAAAGAAGGCATCTCTGAAAGAAATTGCTGTATATCGAGGCAGTCCATCTGAGGTAGTACTTGTTTTTTATATTTTTATGTTTTTGTTTTACTTTTTATTTTCTAAGTGTTTATTAGTGGTTTACTATTCATTATCACAATTTATATTTTTCTAAATGTTTTCTAACTGTTTACTATTCATTACCATAGTTATTTTATTAATACTAACTTTCATTTAATCATTGCATTCTCTTTTTCTTCTTAACTATAGCAAATTGCAAAGATTGCCTCTAAATTGAAAGTTGCGGATGTGGTGCCTCTATCATTTATTAAGGCTAAGCAGGATGTGATTCTTAAGAAGGGATTGGATCCTCTTGATTATGATGTTATCAGAGATACTTGTTATGCGGGACAGATGGAGTTTAGTAACTGGGTTGACGCTAAATTTGAGTAAGTCTTTAAGTGTGCTATGTTATTTTTACCAATTTTTGATAGAAGAAGTTGCTGAGTTTTAATAACTCGTTGAAATTTTTTTTCACCTTCTATCTGTTTTTATTTTTGTAGGGGAAGTTCTTATGAAAAAGGTTTCGACACTATCGAACCTCCATTCAATTATGGCGTGGAACATGTGGATAATAAAATTTGGTTTCATTCGCTTAATTACTCGGGTGCTTTCTTACAGAGTGGTGTAAGTATTTCTTTTTTTACCATTGCTGTTATGCACTAATTGTTTACTAATTGTTTACTAATTATTTACTAATTTTTATATTTAATTCTAATTTTACTTTTCTTACAGCATATCAACATCGTTATGTACTACATTCGTAAAAGAGCCAAGTATAGACCTGTTAATGATTTGCGAATTACGACAACTGATTGCCTCTTCGATGATAGAATGACTTCATATTATGTGGCATACTTGAAGACGAAGAAGTCTGAATCTACTTCAGTTTCTGAACGTAGTCTTATTGCAAAGTATATTTGTGGATACAATATGCTTTGCAATACGCATTGGAAGAATGTAGATGAGGTGTTGTTTCCTATGAACATGAAGAAGCAGAAGCACTGGATTTTGGGGCGTTTGGTCTTCAAAGAAAGATGCATATATGTGTATAATTCTATGAATTCAAATGTGGCGAGGAAGTCTGCAGTTGAAGCAGCCACAAAATATTCTGTTCTAATTCCACTTTTTTTAGCTCAGATGAATTTTTATGATTTGCGCAGTGACATTGATCTGAATTCTCAGCCTTATTTGAATAAGAATTCAAATGAAGCTTTCCGTATTGAAGTTGTGGAGGATCTTCCAACTCAAAAGGAAAGGTAGGTTTTCAAATTTATTATTTCTAAATTATGCAGTTTTGATGAATAATTCAATTTTATGTCTTTTATTCAGTGATTGTGGTGCGTTTTTGCTTGCTTTGCGGAGTGTTTGTGTCTGCGCAAAGAAATACCTTGTGATTTCAATATTGAGAATTATCGTGAGCGTGTTGAATTTCTGCTGTTCCGCTATGGCAATATGAAGATAGAGAGCAATATTGTTAGTGATGAGGAGGTTGAAAAGGAGGTCCCAAATCCAAAGAGAAAGGGGAAGAACAAGATCTGAACTCTTCATTTTATCCTAGTACTTTAAGTTTTTTATTTTGTTATCTGAAAAAGATCTAAATAATATTTGTTTTTTATTTTGTTAGGACTTTGTTTTGTATATAGGTTTCTAAACCTGTGAATGTTGAATGGTTACTGTTTTAGTGTTAGTAAATGATAATTGACTTATATTTTTAGTCTATACTATTAGTAATGTTTTGGTAACTAGTTAGTAAACTTATAATATCTGTTATAATTTTATAGGTATTAACTAACTAATATAGTTATATACTTTTGATATTGTTTTAGTAAATTAATAGTAAGCTAGTGATTTATAGTTAGTAATCTATTACAGCTATTGAATAAAGAATTTTTTAAGATTATATCATTATAAATATAAAATTAAATATAATAAAAAAGTTGATAGATTTAAATGAGATTAAAAATATTTTAAATTATTTTAAATTATAAAAAATAAATTTGTTAAATTAATAGTAAACTATTCGTTGATAGTTAGTAAACTGTTATAGCCATTGAATAAATAATTTTTTCAGACTAAATCATTACAAATATGAAATTAAAAAAGTTGATAGCAAGAGTGGAAGATATTCATTAATAAAAGGAAAATTGAATGAATTATAAATACATTTTAATAAAACTTTATAACAAATATTAAGAAACCTATTAGGAAACCACTAGTAATTTGTCTTTTTTACATTTATAAAACATGTACGTACACTTTAGTAATTTTGTAGCAATTTTTTTATTTACCACTTCCTGAACATGTAGTAACAATTTGACAAAATATTTTTTATAATTATTGAACAGAAATGATAATAATTTTTGATAAATATTTGGTAACTGTATGGTAACATAGTGGTAACTAGTTGGTAATCCTTTAATTTGTATGGTAACACAGTGGTTAGAATTATAAGAAAAAATCACAAAAAAAAGAAGAAATCCTTTAGTTGAGCCAAAATTCAATGAATTACAAATCAACTAATCAATGTATATAGGAAATCTATTTGAAAACTAAATTTTATGATTTTGGTATATTTCTACATGTCTTCTTGTTATGTCCTTTTTCTTTACATCTTCCACACTGATTTGTCTTCTTTGTTTCATTTGGTCCCGGTATTCTTCTTTTCTTTGGTCTTCCCGCTGGAATTTTTCCTATTGGTGGAATAACTTCCATACTTTCAACATTGGCTGGTAAATCCCAATTATTTTGGCTAGGCATTGGATAGACAGTTCCTTCATATGTGGCAAGCATATTTTCTTTACTGAAAAAGTTTGAGCAGTATTGATATGGTTCTTGGTGAAGTTTGTTTAGTATAGCAACAGCATGTGGACATGGCATTTCATCCAATTGAAATCTGCAGCATGTGCATGTTCTTTCATTAAGTTTGACTATAAAGGTTTTATCACCATGTTCCACACTGTGCAAACCTCTAACAGATGTTGAAGCCTATTGTGAAAAAACATATTACACAGTTAACTGACCATCAGACAACTGTTAGATAACATTTAGAAAACATGGTATAGTTGAATATATAATTTACTATAGTTGAAAATTTACCTTCATTCTTAACGATGATGCATAGTGATTTCTGAGTTCATCTTCTGCTTTGTTTGTCAGCTTAGTAAATGTAGAAATTGCAATATTTCTGTTAGAGTAAGTCCATTCTTGCATCAAACGCCTTAAACTTTCAAGAAGTGTTGTTATTGGTAATTCCCTAGCTGCCTTGATTGCTGCATTTAAAGACTCGGCTATATTCGATGTCATTGTTGTGTACCTAATTTTTGCAAATTAATTATTGTAAAATATGATCAAACTTGTTGTAATACACATAAAAAACTCTCAGTAAATATCAAGCAAATTGTCAGTAAACTAGTTATTCCATAGTCATATCAAATTTATAAAGAACTATCAGGTAACTAATATCAGAATTTGTAGTCATACCTATTAGCTTTGCAGTATGCTCTTGCCCACTTGTCGAACCCAATATCTGTTAGGTACTTTTTAATTCCTGCATTAATGGCATCGAGTTTTTTCATGTAGTATTCAAATCCCTTAGTTGTGTATGATCTTGCAGCTCCATAGAAACAGTCTCTCAATGTATCCGGATCGTGTTTGAACTTTGATTTGATGTTACTTAGCAAATGGTACATACATATTGCATGACTTGCTTCAGGAAAAACTTTTTTGACCCCATTGGATATACTCAGATGCCTATCTGAAACAATACACAGCCCACTTCTTCCACCAAATGCTTCTTTCAATTTTACAAAAAAATATTCCCAGGAATCATCGTTTTCAGAATCAACAATAGCAAAAGCAAGGGGGAAAATCTTATCATTCCCGTCTTGTGTACTTGCTGTTATTAATGTTCCACCGTAGTTCGACTTCAAAAATGTACCATCTACTACAACTATTGGTCTACAGTACTTCCAACCTTTAATAGAAGCATCTAGAGCCATAAACATATATTCAAAATTGTTCTCATCAGTTGTATGAAGATCTACAACAGACCCTGGATTAGTTTGTAGAAGCATGTGCAAATATCCAGGCAAAATGGAATACGAGTCGCGCGGAGTACCTCTAATCTGATTTAGTGCCTTTACTTTTGACCTCCATGCCCTATTGTAACTCAAAACAATCCCAAAATCTCTCTGAATATCTGCAATAATATCAGCTGGAGTATAGATGGTTTTTATATCCAAGAACTTCATTTTTATATGTTCCCCTATTATAGAAGCTGTTGCTTGCCGTTTGTCGTCCATTCTTATATTTGGTGGGCATGTGTGGATGTTGATCATTCTTCTAATCACAAACATATTTGTCTTCCCATCTCTTGAAGCTCTCACTGTCCACCTGCAATTTTCATCAATGCAAATGACTATATATTCTCTCTTGCAAGACTTACTGACTTTATACTGAAATTGGTTAGCAATTGTGTAGAAACAAAAACTTGTCTTCATGATTTCTTTGTCTTTGAAGATCTGTCCGACATAGATTTCTGATATTTTTGGATTAGTGACGATGTTGATTTCTTGTGGTTTACTGTCAGCTTCCTCATCTTCTTTTCTTGTTTGTTTGTATAAAATTTCTGCATATTTTACAATATCGAATGTTGTGTTACTAGTAGATGATGTATCCACAAATTGCTCTTCAATCATTCCAATAGAAGGTTCGCTGCTGACATTCAGTATTTGTGTTTGATCTTCGCTGCTGACATTCAGTATTTGTGGTTGATCTTCAAATTTTCTTGTTGTAACACATAATGGAAAACTGGTTACTCGCGGTTCATCTTTTTTCATTTCAATGTAGAATTGAAGGCTGACATTATCTTCAATTTCTAAAGTTTGGTAGTTGCTTTCTAACTGAAATCTGATTTCCATTTTGGTTTCCCAACTGTTTACCTCTAGTATACCTGCTATCAATTCCTTAATTTCTTCAAAGGTTGTGTCTTCCCTTATCAGTATTCCTTTCATCTTATAGTTGGAGTAATTAAAATGCTCATTCCATACTCCATTATAGTGCACAAGAGCCTTCAGTGTTCCTTTTGCTGCATTTTAATGATTTAACATTAGTAACACTTATTAAACCATTAGTAAACTATAAACAGAATAATCATTAAAACTAATATAACAACTTATTAACCATTCAGTAATAATACACTAACTATCACAAAATTGAATGAATATTCATTCAAACTATTAGTAGAGGCTTATTAACCATTTAGTAAACTATAACACATCATTAAACATTAAAACTACTATAACAGCTTTATCAAACTAAAAGTACACTAACTATCACAAAATTGAATGAATATTCATTCAATTTATTAGTAGAGTCTTATTTACTATTTAGTAAACTATAACACATCATTAAACATTAAAACTACAATACAGCTTTATCAAACTAAAAATACACTAACTATCACAAAATTGAATGAATATTCATTCATACTATTAGTATAAGCTTATTTACCATTTAGTAAACTATAACATATTAATAATCATTAAAACTACTATAACAGATTTAGTAAATTCAAAAAAATCAGTAACTATCACAAAATTGAATGAATATTCATTCATACTATTAGTATAAGCTTATTTACCATTTAGTAAACTATAACATATTAATAATCATTAAAATTACTATAACAGATTTAGTAAATTCAAAAATCAGTAGCTATCACAAAATTGAATGAATTATCAATTAAGAACTGCAAAAAAAATTTCAATGTATCCAGTTTTTAAATCATTCAATTTAAATTTGAAAACAGAAACCTATTTATGCGATATATCAGAGATAACAGTTGAATTTGAGTCGCGATTGATCAATTTCAAAATTGATAAAAAAATTAGTTGAATTCGAGTCGCGATTGATCAGAGACTAACCTGAATCACTTAGTAAACTCATATCAGATGTGATTCCTCGATTTTTGTCTTGAATCGCGTATTGATTGACCTGTTTTTTGTTCAAATTTGACAGATGAATGTTCTGTTCTTGATCGAATCTTCTTTGAGGGAATGTACTGCGTTTGATTTTGTTGGAATCGTCTCTGAATTAATGATTATGAAAGGAAACTGTAAGTTTGATTTTGAGAGAATCTTGCGACATGGAGATTGATTGAATTTTGGAAGAGAACAGCTCCTATTTAAGAGTCGTAATTTGGCAAATATGGAAGCTTATTTATTAAAAGAAACTTATGACAAACGGTATTATAGTTAGTATTAAATTGTTGTGGTAGCCGTGAGATTATTTAGCCGTTTTAGGTGTATTTGTCTAAAAATCTCTTCCTCATATAACTATGGGCTTCTTCCATATGTACCCCTTTTATAGAAACTCTTATCTTTTATACGATGTAGGTAAAAATTTAGCACAAATACTCTTTTTCATGAAACTAGTTTTTTTTAGCCACGTGCTACGCACGTTAATGATATCTATATAACCCATTATTTAAAATTATAATTGTATATATTTTATAATAATATATTATTATTTAAATTTTATTAGACTTGTGTTTTTTTATTTATTTTTGTTTAATTATTTTATAAAATTTGAATTTTTTTTATTGGAAATGTTAAAAAAGTTAGAATTAAGCAATAGATTTTATTTTTGTTATTAAAAAATAATAATATGATTGAAGCAAATTTATGTTATTTTTCATAGTAAATAACTAATAAGTAAAAAAATATTAAAACTCAAACACCATTATAATACGATTATTTAATGTTAATGAAACTCATCATATTTTTTTATATGTAGTGATATATCTGTGCAATTTCTTTTAGGATTAGGAATTTAACACATAATGATAGTTGTTGCACAATTCTTTTTAGGATTGAGAATTTAATACATAATGGTAGCTACTGCGATAATTATTTTTAATATGTTTTCTTTATGAATTAGGAATGTCATCTTTTTATTTGTTAAACACAAATATTATTATATGTTACAATTAGGAATATCAACTTGAATAAAATATGTATAGGGTATTTTTGTCCGTGAATGAAAGTGTTTCTCCCGTGAATACACTTTTATATTTATTAAAGATATAGATAGATATGTATTCATTTACATGCTTTTTTTCCTTTAACCCCCTGCTACATTAACTTTACTTCTTTACAATACTAACATTTGCTCTTTTCTTTTGATACTGATTTTCGTTCATAAATTTTGTTAATTGTTTTAACTAGGGGTGAGCACGGATTCTGGATATCTCCAAAACCGAACCGAAAACCGGACCGAAAATATCCAGGACCGAAAAATATCCGTTGACCATTGACTTTCCCCGAACCGGACCGTACCGAAAATTTTATTGGTACGGTTCTGGATCTTTTATAAATAACCGTACCGAGAACCGAACCGAACCGTACCGAACCGAAACCAAACTTATACCCGAAGAACCGAAATTCTATATATATATATATATATATATATATATATATATATATATATATATTATTCTAATATTCATTTGATTATTGTATTTGTATTAACTTTAAATTACTAAAAATTAAAATTGTTTATAAAATTAAAATATTAAAAATATTAGTCTATATATATAAAAAAATTATTAATTTACATAAAAACAAAATACTTATATATTTCAATGAAAATTATATGAATTTGTCAAGTATTTAATAATTATTAAAAGTATTTTTTATAAATTAATATGAACAACACATATTCATTATTTTCTATCATTGACCAAATTATATAGTTTTAACAAAAATGATATAATTTTAGACTTGAGAATATTTAAAAGTACCCTTATCAAATAACCAAAAAATTAATATTAAATCGAACGATAATATACATGTTGTGCCTTTTTATTTTATTGATAATTATTTACTTGTGATAGTTGAAAATATAAAAAATATGAATGAATGAGTAGCTAATTAATTTTAAAAGTCAAAATAATATATTATAATATATTAGAGATCACATTTTAAATAAAATAATATTCGTGGTTTTAGTGATATCCGTACCGAACCGTACCGAACCATTAGGACCGAATCCTCGTACCGAACCGTACCAAAAAATAAAATCTCTGAACCGAACCGAACCGATTATTGGTACGGATCCGGATATCCAATTTTTGATATCCCCGACTTTTGGTTTGGTTCCGGAGATTTGTCAATCCCCGGATTCCCCCGAACCGTGCTCATCTCTAGTTTTAACTTCATATCCAAAAAGTTGACATTAGGTTATGATTGGAAAGTTTATAATAATTAATCTTCTTTATATTTACTGTTTTAAGTTATATAGATATTTTGCTTTTATATTTTGTGTAATAATCTTGTTTCTATGGCGATGGTGTCACGACCCGCAATCATGGGCCGAGACCGGCGCTAGGAAATGAGAGTGATAGCTCCGAAACCCGTAGTAAGCCTAAATTTCACTATAAATTTTTCGCGTTTTATAAATATTATATGAGTTATAAAACTATTTCCAGAAAAACTGGCAATATAATATCTGAAAACAGAGTAACACTACCTGTAACAAGTATCACAAACCACCCTGTAACAAATATAACGACATCATGATACACAAACACGGTATCAGTGATACCCGATAAACCATTTAACTAAACAACTACTACACAGTAACCGTAAGTAATATACAAATAGTAGTAGTTACAAAATCAGAGTTTGTACAACAAAACCATACCACTAAACTACTAGACTACTGCGGCTCTAGAAGTAAACAACGTTGTCTTTATATTACAATATACCGACTTCCGGAAGAAGGGATGGAAGTCTGATCACGCCAAAATACTATTTACCTCAAATGGGTGAAAAACAACGGGTCAGTAAAAACTGAGTGAGTTCGCATAATTACTAATGAACATTAAATAAAATAAATCGCATGATAAATAATTTATGCAATGCAGCCAGATACAATATCCGAATAAAACCCTAAACCTCAATACATAAATATTCCAATAAACCTCAATCGAATTCCAAAGAAGTCTGGACCGTGAACTTTGTACCGTCGTCGCAGACTTTCGCTTATTATTTTACCTATCTGGGCCGTGAGCTTTGTACCATCGCCTCAGATCTGTATCGGGGTCTGGGCCGTGAACTATGTACCGTCGCCTCAGATTTTCCCGTTAAGTCTAGGCCGTGAGCTATGTACCGTCTTAGACATATAAATAATCATTACTTATTTCCACTACGATCATTACTGGTGCGCACTCCGTCCTATTGCCGCTCAATAGGAAAGCATGTTCCATCGGATCTATATCGGTTTTAAATAATATATGCAGTGCGATTTAAAATAAATATTCAGAAACTTAAACAATGTTGCAATAATATTCAAAAGTAAAAATGCAAACTCACAGAAACCGCTATTCCAAAATATATAGCTCTGCAAAACCCGTCAAACGCCCTGACCAATTCAGCGGCTCTAGAACTCGTCGGGTCTAATGTAGGATTTAAATGTCAAAATGAAATTAAATAATAAAATCCTAACTCTAGAATTGACTCTAGACCCAAACCATAAATACAGAACATAACAGTATTTTTGATACATTTTTAATATATTAGAAATGACTTTTAGGATTCACCACAAATTAAGTAAAATACTATAATATTCATGCTACAAGAAATATGAATTCAAGATGATTACCTTAATTTATTAAATGAATAAGTTAATGGCCAAACTACATCATTTTCTAATTGAGGGTGATCAAAATCTGTAACTAAAATGCATTAACTAACCTTACACAATTAAATCTCACATACACAACATAATTTGTTCAATTATTATTATTAATTTTTTTAATCTAATGTGCATCATCAGAAATCAAGCTTCTCATACTTTTCAAATTCAGTTTTGGCTCTGTAAACACAAAAGAAGCATTTTTATCCTTTTTTTTATATATATAATTATAGTCAACAAACATGAGTTAAAGATACATCAAACTTGGGTTAATAAGAAACAACAATAGTGAGAGCAATTAACTTATATAAAAAAAATGCAACAATTCAATACTAGCAAGAAAAACGGAAAAGTTCCTTGTTGAAAATTACTCACAGCTCAATCAAACTCAGAGCCGAATAAAATCTAATAAACCTAAACTTATCAATAAATATTATAAGCTATTATAATCTCTAACAACAATTAAACTACTAATTCTTACATAAACTTCAAGTTTCCTCGAAATCCAATGGTCGAAACTCTAAGTATTTCACTGTTCGTTCAATCGATCCGTCGTCCACTTTCACCGACAAAGATTTGAAGCTTTCCGCTTGAAGATTAACGAGTAAGGACGATAACTTCAGTATTTTAAATCGATCCGGTGAAGTTTTGAGGCTTGGTTATGGATTTATAAATCCTAGGGTTAAAGCTTTGTTTTTTTGCTTAAGAAATAAGAAAGAACATGAAGAAGATGAAAGAATGGGTAAACTGATTTGGTGGGCTTCATGAATTGGGTTTTATAAATCATCATTTATATTTGAGGAAATTAGGCCCAGCACCACCAAAGGCCTAATTATTCTCACTTTTACAGCCCGGTCCAGTTCATTAGAAATATACGATTCATACCTTCTTCTCTTCTTTTTACCGTTAAACATTTAGAGGATTACAGTTTATATCAAAACTTTAATTTCCTCACTACATTTAAGCATTCATGTCTGCATGTGCGTACCGTTAAGGTGACTTTTTCTTTTTATAGTTTTAATTTTTTTGCATTTTCATGTATTTTGTTAGTTATTTAATAATTATGATATTTTATTTATTTTTGATCTGTGTTTTTATTTTTATTAATGATTATTGTTATGTGTATTTGTTGATTTTAGCAATAATTTTTAAAAATAAAATTTTATTTCAGGATTTAGGAATTTTTAATTTTCATATATCGCAATATTTTTCTGATTTAATTGTTTTGGTTATGATTAATTTTGAATAGCTAATTTTACAATTTATTAACCTATTTTATAGTTTACTTAATGTTAGTTAATGGTTTTCTATTGAGTTTTGTGGTTTTTCTGTGTTTGTATTTGCTATGTTTGGTTTTTCTTATTTTCCAAATTTAAGATAGGTTTACTAACTAGTTTCTTTCAGTCTACTATTTTTTTGTTCTTTTATGTTTTTTGTAATATATTGTATTCTTTTATTTGCATTTGTTCAGGAATGGGATTTTTTCATCAGGCCTGAAGATCATTTTCATTCAAAGGTTTCTCATAATGAGGGTGTCGATGTCATTTCTAATATTAAAAAGAATTTAACCCCTGAAACTTTGGAGAGATTTTCACAAACTTGTTTTGGAAAGTTTTTAAATATGCAAGAATTTTTAATTCAAGCCAATTGATCCACTGTTTGCTTCTTAGAGAGGTAAAACAGCCTGTGTTTTATGAGTTATGGATCAAAGTTTCTGGTCAGTTGTTAAAATTTTCTATTGATGAATTTGCTTTAATAACTGGACTGAAATGTGTTGGTAGTGTTGATCTCAAGTTGTACAAAAATGAGACTTCTGATTTTAAAACTAACTGTTTTGGAAATATAAAGAAAGTTTCAAAAAAGTTTTTGGAATATAGTTTTCTTTCGAAGCGTTGGAGTAACGAGGAAGAGGCTTTTCAAATGGCTGTCTTGTATTTCATTGAAATATTTTTATATAATAACAAAAGTGAGTCAAATGTTCGTGATGCACATTTTAACCTTGTTTGTAGTGGTGACTTTGAAAATTTCCCATGGGGAAAAGATTTGTTTCATGCTACTTTGGAGTTTTTAAAAAGTAAACTCAGTTTATGGAAAAACTGTGATTTTTTAAAGAAAAAATCGAGATCTTCTGATACCCGACCTTCAAGCCGATATGACGGATTCCCTTTGGCCTTCCAAACTTGGTTTTTCGAGTGTTGCCCTGCTCTCGAAGGTGGAATAGCTTCTTGTTGTGGAACTGAAATTCCTCGCATTTTGCGTTGGAAGGTTACAACTCTTCAGAGTTGGTCTTATTTGTGCCGAAACCTCTTTGATCAATCTGCTGAACAGGTTTATATTTTATATACTTTAATTAAATTATATAGAGTTTGTTTATAAACCCTGGTTTTATATATTTATGTTAATAAACACTCATACACTGTTGGAACACTGTTGGAACACTATTGGTAAACTATTTAATAGAATTTGTTTAATAGTATGTATATTATCACGTAGCTGAGTTTATTTAACTGTTTTTTTTATGTTGTTTGTCTTTTTTTGTTCAGTTAAAATTATGCAATATTACACCAACCGTTGAGGAGAGGACGTTGTTGAACTTAGAGGGGCTGTTTTTAAAAGGAAAGCGTAAAGTCGAAATGGAGCTAGAGGATAGTGAAGGAGTTAATTTTAAAACCAAAATTAATAAATTGGTTTTGAATCAGTCGAAGATGTTCAATGAGTTTGCTGCTATCAAGACATTCATAGAGACTGAATTCTTTGATGTCAAGAATCAATTGGTTGAATTGAAAAGTATAATCACTGCGGCTGCTCGTCGAGATACTGTCGAGGTAAACATTTAGTAATCCTTTGTTTTATAGTTAGTAAACTTTTTATGTAATTCATTATTTACCTTGTTATATTTTGTTTTTGATCTTTTGTGTAGGTGGATGCTCGTGGTCTTGTTTCTTCTTCAGAAGAAACTGTTAGTGAACATTCGATGAGAGTGAATCAAGAAAGCATTGATAACAAGGGTGATGAGAATGAGCAGAATAAGAAAGTGGAAAGTAATGCGAACGATCCTACTGACATACCGAAAAGCGATGACGTCGGTGATTCTAAGGTTCATATGAATGACCATACTGATGACAGCGATGATAGCGGCAGTGAGGATAAGGTTGATCCGAATGAGACTCGCGATAGAGAGGAAAGTGATGATAGCAAAAATAGTGATGATGACATGACAGATGATAAGAGTGAAAGAGATGACAGAGCAGGTGATATAAAAAAGGATGATGAGAGAAGGGATGGCTCAAGCTATGGGAATGCAGTTGACGAGAGGTTCAATTATGCGTACAAAGATCGTGAGGATGGTGAAAGTTCTGAAAAGAAAGTTGATGAGGGTAATGATGTATCAAAAGAGAATGAAAAAGTTAGACAACGTAGCAAAAAGGTAATTTTTTCTAGGTATTTTTTATTAAATTATTTACTGGCATTATATGGTTATTAACTTCTTCTTTTTTTTATGTAAGGCTGATTCTGTTGATAGTCGTCCTACTTTCAATCTTCTAGAATCAAGTACTCAAGGGACTCCTAGTACATTTGATTCAGTTGAAATAATGGGTCTTACCAAAGCTGTTGATCTTGCTGAAATAGAAGCCGGTCTTGTTTCTAATGTAATTATTTTTATTTTCCTGTTTCAATAATTTTTTTTTTATTTAATGGTGTACTTATGGTTTACTAATAGTTTGCTAATTGAATTTTTTTTAAGGTTAATGCCGTTGATTCTTTTTTTGAAAAGAAAGTTGATGAGGGGATTAA
Organism: Mercurialis annua; assembly: GCF_937616625.2. NCBI lineage: Eukaryota > Viridiplantae > Streptophyta > Magnoliopsida > Malpighiales > Euphorbiaceae > Mercurialis > Mercurialis annua. The sequence goes on along the minus strand of NC_065570.1, from coordinate 44,682,324 downwards.
TGTGATGCAAAAGGGTGAAAATGATATCAAAGATAGCGAAAAGGTAGAATTGATTACCCTTACACTTTTTAATTAATTAACTTGTGCTTTTGTCATTCTTATTAAATTTTTTTTATTTAAGGTTGATTTAGTTGATAGTCGTCCTACTCTCAATACTTTTGAAGCAAGTACACAAGGGACTTCTAGTACATTTGACTCAGTTGAAATACGTGCTATCGATAAAGCTGAAAGAGACGCTATCAATAAAGCTCAAATAGACGCTGTTGATAAAGCTGAAAGAGACGCTGGTCTTCTTGGCAAGGTAATTTGTTTATTACTTTTATTCTGATTTAAAGTAAGTTTTTTGACAAATTACTAACAGTATACCAATAGTTTACCAATATACATTTTATTTGTTTTTTGACTGTTATTAATATATAGTTTTTATTTAGAAGGTTTATGAAGTTGATGAGGGATTAGAGGATGAATCTATATTTGATGAAGCTTGTCTCAATGATCTTGCTTATGTTTGTGATCGTATTGAAAAACAAGCTGCTGATCGTATTGAACAACAAGCTGCTGATCAAGTTGCAAAAGAAGCTTCCGCTGGTCAAGTTGCAAAAGAAGCTTCCGCTGGTCAAGTTGCAAAAGAAGCTTCTGAGGTATTTATTAAAATTTAATAGTGAATAATAATTTATTGTTGTTTTTTTATAAATTAATTTTTTTTAAATAGTTGCAGAAGGCGTCTTTGAAAGAAATTACTGTGTATCGAGGCAGTCCATCAGAGGTAGTATTTCAATTATATTTACTGTTTTTTTGTTATAGTAAGTAGGTTCTAAATAGTTACTAATAGTCTACTAATTAGTTTTTACAGTTATTTTTGTGATTTTATTTGATATAATAATAATAATGGCAGCAAATTTCAAAGATTGCCTCTGAGTTCAAAATTCCTTATGCAAAGCCACTAGCATTTATCAAGGCTAAAGAGAACGTAAAATGTGTGAAGAAACTGAATCCTCTTGACGACAATGTTGATGGAGATATCCAATGTGCAGAACTACAAGATTTTGTTGATTGGATTCAGTGTGGCCTGAGGCCTGATCTTAAGTACGTTTTTCTATTTTTAAGTTTTATTATTTTAATGCATTATAAATATATTTTAACTGTTTTTTGTTTTGATATTTGTAGGAAAAAGTTTTATCTAGATAATGACAACATGATTCGACCAAGAATGGATTTTGGAGTGGAACATATTTGGAAAAAATCATGGTTTTATGCGATTAAGTGTAGTGGTCAATTTTTAACGTCATCTGTAAGTATTTTTTACTTGTTTTATTATTGTGTTTAAGTACTACATTTGGTTTTAATTTCCATTTAACTTTTATTTACAGCATATCAATGTGGTTATGTATTACATCCGCAAGAAAGCCAAGTATAAGCTGTTAGATGGTTTGCGAATTACCACAACTGACTGTCTGTTTGACGATAGAATGTGTGCAACGTATGTGGCATATACAAAAAAGAAGAAGCATGATGTATCTACTGTCAGTGAGCGTGGTACTGTAGCTGATTTTATTCGTGGAGATAAGGTTCTTTACAATACTCATTGGAAGGACGTGGATGAGGTTCTTTTTCCCATACACGTGAACAGTCAGAAACATTGGATTTTGGGACGTTTGGTCTTTAAAGAGAGATGCATATATGTCTATAATTCCATGCAATCAGCTTTGTCGAGGGCTCTTGGAATCGAAGCAGCCACGAAATATTCAGTTCTCATTCCTCTGTTTTTAACTCGTATGAATATTTATCAAATGAGGAGCGACATTGATTTCAACTCTCCTGCTTATCAGAATAAGGATTTTTGTGATCCTTTCAATATTGTATTTGTTTCCAGCCTTCCAGAGCAACAAGAAACGTAAGTATTTATATATTTATAGTTTTATATACATCTGCGTTTTTGTGCATTAAATAGGTCATTTGTTGATTATTAATTAAGTCTTTTTTTAAACAGTGATTGTGGAGTGTTCACTCTCGCGTTTGCAGAGCATTTGATTCATAATAAACCTATTCCGTTGACTCTGGATATTAATCGCTATCGGATGCGTCTCTCATATCTGTTGTACCGATATGGCATGATGAAGAATGCAGAAAATATTGTTAGTGATGAAGAGATTGAATCGAAGAAGAACGATGAAAAAGCAACAAAAAAAGGGAAGAAAAAGGTGTCAGATTAGTAAATGTTTAGTATAGTATGGATTTTTAATGGTATGTTTGAATCAGTAAAAGTTTAGTATAGCATGGATTTTAGTTAAACTAGTGTTTTTGGATTATTATGTGTTTTTTTTTTGTATATAGGTTTTTTAAACCTATGAATGCTTTTACTTTAAACTAATGTTGTTCTAAATTTTTCTCTCTTTTAGCAACCATTTAGTTTTCTTTTAGAAAACAATATGTGATATTTAATTTTTGCCTTTTCTTATATGTTTCGATTATTTTATGTTTTTTTTTCTATATAGATTTTCTAAAATTATGAATGCTTTTTTACTTTAACTAATGTTTTTTCAAATGTTTTTTAAAATTTTAGAAACTTGTTAGTTAACTCTTAGAAGACTGTATATAATTTTAAATTTTAGAAACTTGTTATTTTAGTTTTATCTCTTTTATGATGGAAAGATCAAAATAGTGTTAAAAGAGTATAAATTTTTGTTAGTTAACACTTAGTAAACAGTCAGTTACCATTTAACTTTTTTGTATATAATATTCACTCTTTTAGTAATATGTTAGTTAACCCTTAACTCACTGATATATATATATATATATATATATATATATATATATAACACTATAGATAATAGTTAGTTAACCTTTAATAAACTGTTAGTTATCATATATATATATATATATATATATATATATATATATATATATATATATATATATATAGATAGATAGATAGATAGATAATAGTTAGTTAAGTTTTAGTAAACTAACTATTATATTCACTCTTTTAGTAATATGTTAGTTAACCCTTAACTCACTGAAATATATATATATATATATAAAACACTATCGATAATAGTTAGTTAACCTTTAATAAATTGTTAGTTACCATATATATATATATATATATATATATATATATATATATATATATATATATATATATATATATATATATATATATATATATATATATATAAACTATAGATAATAGTTAGTTAACGTTTAGTAAACTGTTAGTGACCATTTATATATACATGCAAATTGTTAAAGAGTATAAAAATTAATAAAAGAACATTACTTAGTATATTTTTAAAATACTTAGTAAATTAGTATTCAGATGCAAAATCAGTTTTTTATTAGTAAACATATGTAACTTGTTCACAAACAAACAATAATAGTGTCTAAAAAATTTCAATGATGTTTTATTACAAATCAATTACTGAAAAATAACATTCTACTTTGGTAGATTTCGACATGTCTTTCGGTTATGTCCTCTTTGATCACATCTTCCACACTTACTTGGATTAATTGTCTCCGCTGGTCCATTTATTCTTCTTTTTTTTGGTCTTCCAGCTGGTATCTTTCCTATTGGTGGAAGTATTTCAATCCTTTCAATTTCAGTAGGTATATCCCAATTGTTTTGACTTGGCATTGGATACACAACTCCATCATACATTGCAAGCAGATTCTCTTTGGTGAAGAATTTAGAGCAGTATTGATAAGGATCTAGGTGTAGTGAGGATAATATTGCAAGTGTATGTGGACATGGCATCTCATCAATTTGAAATCTGCCACATGTACAGTTCTTTTCTCTCAGTTTCACTATAAATGTCTTTTCACCATCTTGCACATCATGCACATTAGTAACTGATGTTGAAGCCTGTGTTATAAAAAAACATGTTATAACTTAATTATAGAATACATTAGAAATTATAAATAGAACACTGTCAGTAAAAGAGTGAAAAATAATAAAACATTTAGTCCTCTAATTAGTATCTAACAGTTTACTAAAAGAGTGAAAACAGATAATAACAGCATTAATAGGTTTAGAAAACATATATACAAAAAAATAAAACATAAAACACAATAATTAAAAACATAGAAGCAAAGATAAAAAAGTCAAAGATATATATATATATATATAGTCTATTAAGGTTTAACTAACATATTGCTAAAAGAGTGAAAAAATGTACCTTCATTCTCAAAGAAATTGCATAGTTATCTCTGAGATCATTTTCTGCTTTGCTTGTCAACTTAGTCATTGTACAGATTGCGGCATTTCTATTCGTGTAAGTCCATTTTTGCGTCAAGAATCTCAAATATTCAAGAAGTGTTGCTACTGGTAACTCCCTAGCTGCTTTGATAGCTGCATTCATAGATTCGGCTATATTTGAAGTCATTGTTGAGAACCTATTGTCTTTGCAATGTGATCTTGCCCATTTTTTGACCCCAATTTTTTCCAGATAGGGTCGAATTGCAACATTTATAGCATCTAGTTGTCCCATGAAATAGTCAAAAGACTGAACTGAGTAAGACTTTGCAGCTCCATAGAAACACTCTCTCAACGCTTTTGCATTTGTTTTCTTTCCGAACTTTAGTTTAACATTGTTTAGTAAATGGTATGCACAAATTCCATGACTTGCTTCTGGAAAATGTTTTTGACTGCCTCAAATATGCTATCGTGCCTATTTGATACTATACACAATCCAGCCCTCCGACCAAAAGTTTCCAGTAATTTTGCAAAAAAGTATTCCCAAGAAGCATGATTTTCAGAATCAACAACAGCAAATGCTAGTGGAAAAATCTTACCATTCCCATCTTGGGTGGATGCTGTCAATAGCATTCCACGATAGGTTGATTTTAAAAATGTCGCATCGACTACAATCACTGGCCTACAGTACTTCCAACCTTTTATGGATGCATCGAGAGCCATAAAAACATATTCAAATTTTCCATCGGTTGTCTGTATATCTACTACTGACCCCGGATTAGTTTGTAAAAGCATGTGTTGAAATTTTGGCAAAATAGAATATGAGTCACATGGATTACCTCTAATCTGATCTAGCGCCTTTCCTTTTGATCTACATGCCCTATTGTAACTCAAAATCACCCCAAAATCTTTTTGTATGTCTGCAATTATGTCTGATGGGGTATAAATTGTTTTAACATCCAAAAACTTTGTTTTTATATATTCCCCAATTATTGATGATGTAGCTTGCCGTTTGTCTTCCATTCTAATTTCTGGTGGACAGATGTGGATGTTATTCACTCTTCTAACAACAAACATACTTGTCTTTCCATCTCTTGAGGCTCTTACAGTCCACTTGCAATTGTCGTCTAAGCAATTGACTATATATTCCTTCGGGCATGATTTACTCACTTTATATTGAAAGTGGTTAGCAATTGTGTAAAAACAAAAACTAGTTATCATGATCTTTTTATCCTTAAAGATCTGCCCGACATATATATCCTTTATACTAGGTTCAGTGACCATTGAGATGTCTTCTGGTGTTCTCTCAACTTTTTCTTCTTCTTTGCTATTCTGTTCTCCCAAAATTTCAGCATATTTGACAATATCCATTGTTGTTTCACTGGAGATCATATTTTCTGACTGTCCTTCAATCATTGTGGCAGAATTGAAGCTTTCAGGTTCCGGTGATTGCCACTGTTCTTCGCATACTTTGTTAGTAACACACAAAGGAAATTTGGTTACTCGCATTTCCTTTTTTTTTAGTTCAATGTAGAATTGTAGGCTGTCATTGTCTTCAACTTCTAAAATCTGGTAGCTGTCTTCTAAGCGATATTTCATTTCCAGCTCTGTTTCCCAGTGGTTTACCTTCAGTATTCCAGCTATCATTTCCTTCAGTTTTTGAAAGTTTATGTCTTTCTTTATTATTATTCCTTTCACCTTATAGTTGGAGTAATTTAAATCTTTATCCCATACTCCATTGTAGTATACAAGACCTTGAAGTGTTGCTTTTGCTGCATCATATTTATATAAAATCAATAAACTTATAAAAATAGCATTAGTTATCTAAAAATAAAATAAACACTTAATTTATTATAAAACTATTAAACTGTTGAAATCCAGTGGTAATCTATGAGTTTACTAACTGTTTACTAGCACTTAATTTATTATAAAAGTTCTCGTAATCTATAAACAGAATACCTAAACTAAGAAATGTACATTAAAATAAATGAAAAATACAGTGATAATTATAATTGTTGAAAACTTATAAAAAAATATTGTAAGTTTAATTTTTCTAAATTCTCAAAAGCTGAAATTCACTCATGCACATACACGTTATCACTCAGTACACATACACATTGTAACATATTCAAACGCATAGAACACTTTTAGTAAACTAACAATACTAAAAGTGTTTAACTGATTATTAAACAATTTACATAACTTAACTTAACTCATAATACATAACTTAACTCATAATTTTAACAATTTACACAGCTTTCAGCTAAATAAACACATCTAAATATTTTGAGAATCATTGAAAACCTAAATTTAGTTTGATTTGAGCTGTTTAACTGATTATTATCTGTTTTTAGTTAAATTTGTATGATATTTCAGCTCGTTTAAAAATCACGATTAAGATTGAAAGTTAGCACAAATGTGATTGATCAAACTCACCGAAATCGTTTGGTAAACACATGTCGTCGTGATTCATCGCTTTTTCTCCAATTTTTTGATTGATTATCCTTCTTCTGTTGAACTGTGATTGATCGCGATGATCAATTTTGTAATTGATCGTGTTCTAATCAGTGATTAATCGAAGCTCTGTTTTGAATTTTGAGAGAATTTGTTGTTTGAGTTTAACAGAATCTCTTAACTTTTTGAATGATTGATTTTGCATGGGTTTTGTTTCCTATTTATATTGAATCGTATATATGCGAAAGAGGAAACATAGTTTTGCTAGATTTTAAAGTCAACCTGTAAATTTCTATAAGTCCTGGTCAAATTGTATTTGTGAGATTCTTTTCCTATTTTATATATATTTGTCTAAAAATCCCTTTATATTTTTTTTAATTGGCTAAAAATCCATTAAAGCTCACAAACTATACCCACTAACTTAAATATCCCTAATAATATATCCAATTAATACACTTTAGTCCTATTTAATTATTTTATCAATTTTAAATTCAATACTATAACTTCAATAAATTTAATAAATTATCCGAATAATGATTATTATTATTATTTTAATCCAAATTTATATTTAAACTTCATAATATCGCTTACGAATATCACGATGCGTGGCAAAACCGACAATTAAAATACGGGGTATTACAGATGGTCATCATCTTAGTTGTGTGTTTTCTGAGATTGTTAGGGTTTGTGTTTACAGTTTTTTTTAATAGTCATCTGTTGGCTATTCTTTCTCTGGTAGTGGCTACGTAAAGTCTAATAAACATCCGGATATGATTTATTATCAGAAAATTAGCTCGATGCTTCACGTTGAAAAAAACGAAAATATTCGAGAAGGAGAAAATTGTTTTGCCGGTGATGGAAGCACTGGTTTCCGAGATTCTTTTATAGTATTTAGTTATTTTGTCAAAAATAAATATAACATTCCGAGAGGTAGAACTTGAATACAAAATCTCGATCAAGCTCAACTTGATTTCAATAAAAAAAAAACAATCTCGATCAAATCGAAATATTTATAGAAATAAAATAAAATTGTCTAAATAATTTATTTTATCTAATATTATGCTTCTAATTACAAATTGTGATATACTCAAACAAATATAAATGCATTGATAAATATAAAACTTACCCTAAATCCTAATACCCTAAACTCCAAAACCCAAAACCCTAAACTTTAAAATTCTAAATTTAAATAAATATAAAAACATGTATAATTTAATTCATTATGAATTTAATTTTTTAATTTTCTCACCATTTTTGAATTATTTCTTTCTGTTTCTAACGTTTTCATATTAAAACTAATATAATCAATTGAAAAATTTAATAATGTAAAATATTTAATATTTGATAACAAAGACCTTAATTATTAATTAAGGTAAAAATGAAAAGGTTGTAATTAAATCAAATGCATTAATTGGCTAATTGACTTATTTGTAATTAGCTAATAGTAGCAAGTTGCCATTTTTAATACAAAATTAATTATTAAGTATATCATTTTTTATATATTAGTTTTAAATTTATATTTATGTTTTTGGACACAAAATGGCCCGAAATGTTCACGGAAAAACAATATGATGAGTTATCTTCTGTGATTATCCTTGATCTTTAGGGATGACTAGTTTATCCGGATATGATTTATTATCGGAAAATTAGCCCGATGCTTCACGCTGGAAAAAACGACTTGGTTTTTTTCGTTCGGAGACTACAACTTGCCGTCTCAACGGAGCTCCCGTGCCCCATCAGGATTTGGTAAATATTGCCACATAGAACAACTATGTAAGCAAATAGGCTTGCCCCTATGTATTTGTGTAGTATAGATTCTTGGCCAGTAAACCCATGTACGAATTAGCACCATTTTCCAGATGCCAAAGCTTTATCAGAGAAAACCCATTATTTTCTTGATTCAGCCGTAGATGTTTGTCGTCTCCCAAAACTTGATTTCATAGCTTTAAAAGCTATGGAGTTGGGAGATCTGATTTGCACAGAGATCTGTGAGTAATCTTCAAACCAAGATTGAAACTTTATTCCAGATCTATGAAATGTATCCCATATGTGGTCGAGAGTTCGATTCCTACAGACGGCTCCAGTGATAACTTGTCAAGTTACCGGAGGAGATCTTGGGCTTCAGGATTCTTCAAAGCTTACTCGAAAACATAAAAGAACGGTCAAAAGGAACGTCGGAGGTGGGTCTTCAACGTTCACTCCGACACTCAAATCAGTCTTTGTGTAGGAGAAAGAATAGAGAAGAGAAAAGGAAAAGAGTGTCAAAAGAGTATTATCCTAAACTTACCTATCTTATGAGTATTAATAGGAAGTATTGTCACAAGTGTTGGTAGGGGACAAAGTTAACTGACTTACCGTTTTTCTGTAGTCGGATACGCCGACTTAGTGTTAGGGAATGTTTATGTCAAAATATTAGTATATGCTCGGTATGCCGAGATTGGTTATATTCGATTAAATACTTACCTCGTTGTGATTTGTTATTGGCGATCTATGATCCGGGTTGTGGGGTTATGCTCGGTAATTCTGGTTTGCTAGACATTTGACCATTGGACTTGCTATTATTTACTATTGGGCTTTGGGATTAGAGCTTAGACTTGGAAATATTACCCTATTTTTAGCCTTTTACAAGTGTACCATCTATATTATTATCAATGCTCTCCAATGTCTTAAATGTGCTCAAATCTGCAACTCCTTCAAGATTCAAGCACATAACTTTACTCACAGGTACAAAACATTATATGGGTCCGATATTCGATCCTGAATTCGAAAACCAGCTCGTTCATCAGGATCCTCTGTTCGTAAAGGATTTGCCTAGGCTTCTCCGAATTTTTATTACGCCCTCGGAGATCTAATAGCATCATATTTACCTTCGATTATATATTCTGTTCATCGATCCTCGATAATAATGAGCGCATCTTCCAGGAGTTTGAATAATACATTGCTAGCCCTATCTGTGTATGCAACAATTTGCAAATACAAAAAGTTGCCTTTTAAGTATCCTGGCAGCAAATACACATGGGAGCATTTCTGCGATATGTCGGATGCAGGATTACTAGCCGAGCAACAAATATGGGCGGCGATCACGGATAAAGCGAAGAACCAAGCTTTTAATTGCACGAATGGTGATTTTTTTACTTGGGAGAGCTTGTGGAAGGTGTTGAGTGAGATCTTTGATGTTGAGTTTGTGGAGTTTGATGAGAATGGTAATGAGTTTGATTGGGCTGAAATGATGAGGGATAATGGAAATGTGTGGGGCGAGATTGTTGAGAAATATGGACTATTTGAGACTAAGATTGAAGATATTGCTTGCACTAATGCGCTTAATGTTGTGTTGAACTTTAGGTTTCAACATGTTTGTAGCATGAATAAGAGTCGAGAATTAGGGTTTCTAGGATTTGCTGATACATTCAAGAGTATTCGAGTGTGGGTGGAGAGATTGAGGGACATGAAAATCATACCATCAACAAGTTTTATTAATTAATGGGTGATTTCTATGCTTTGATCGTATGCAGACAATTATAATTTAATAAACGATTTAATAAAGGATGTACTTGAATTTCTGGTTGTTTCTGCAAACTCTTTTTTTTTTGGCTAATCCTCTGAAAAATCCCACTTTTCAGCTCCAATTCATTTGCATCCAACCATACAAAATTACCAATTGTATACAAATCTTCATTTTTTGGTTTCAATTACACCCTTAAATATCAAATTGATCTATTTTTACTTGAAAAAAGTTCAAATTAATACTTTATATTTTAGCATATAGGGTTTAATGTTATATTTAGAACAAAAAACCTTTCTTTCCGAAATTTATAAAACTTAATAATAATTTTTATATAATAAAAATAAATATTATTATTTTATAAATTCACATTTGACTTAATTAGACCTCGCCACCTATTGGGTAATTTATAATTAAATTAATTAAATTTAAATGTATGTTTTAATATATCGTTTATAAATAATTAAAAAATATTAATTTAATTAACTAAATAATTAAAAATAATCCTCCACTTATGTATTTCAATCCACCGTTGTCGGTCCGCCACGTTCATCCTCCAAGTAGTGAGATATGGTTCAATTGAAGACCCGAGGGACGATATAATTTTAGTCTCAAATAGTCCATATTTCTCAACAATTAACTAAATAATTAAAAATAATACCTCTTTGTTTTCCATGGGAGGAAAACGAGGCAGTGAGATATGGTTCAATCGAAAACCAGAGGGACGATATAATTTTAAAAAGAAATTAATTAAAAATGAAATAAAAATTTAATTAAATTAATTTAAAATTCAATTTACGGAATACATGCGGTAAGGTCCAAAGATGGAGAAAATGAATTTTTATAACATAATAATTTATATTATTAATTTTTGAAATTTCAAGAAGATGGTTTTTTATTTTAATTATAATATTGAGTACTGTCTAGAATATTTGTTAAAATGTGAAGTATTGAAAAAGATCAATTTGATGTTTGAAGGTGTAATTAAAAGCAAAATATGTGGATTTTTTAATTTTTTTAACGTGCAATTAAAACAGAATGTGAGGATTTGAGTAAAATTGGTGATTTCACAAAATCAGGGTGTAAATAAATTAGGATTAAAAGGTGGAGTTTGATAACAAAGACCTTAATTATTAATTAAGGTAAAAATGGAAAATTTGTAATTAAATCAAATGCATTAATTGGTTAATTGACTTATTTGTAATTAGCTAATAGTAGCAAGTTGCCATTTTTAATACAAAATTAATTATTAAGTATAATATTATTTTTTATATATTAGTTTTAAATTTATATCTATATTTTTGGACACAAAATGTTCCGAAATGTTTACGGAAAAACAATATGATGAGTTATCTTCTGTGATTATCCTTGATCTTCAGGGATGACTAGTTTATCCGTATCGGAAAATTAGCCCGATGCTTCACGCTGGAAAAAACAAAAAATGTTCGAGAAGGAGAAAATTGTTTTGCCGGTGATGGAAGCACCGAGATTCTTTTACAGTATTTAGTTATTTTGTCAAAAATAAATATGAGTTTCATTAATAAATTCTAATATACTTATTTAGTTATCTTATTTAACAAAAAATATAAAAATTAAAATACATAAAAAATAATTTAAACTTTTTTATTAAAAATTTATGAAAATTAGTTTAATTAAATATATGTATTAATAAGTTTTATAAAAATAGAACAACAAAAAAAAATTCAAGTTGAAAAATGTGCTATATTTATATACTATAACGAAGAGCGGAATCAAAATTTTGATTATACTAATATTTATATAATTGGAATAAAATTATTGAAACAATGTGGCTATATTTGTTATTAAACAAATTGAAAAAGAAAGTAAAGAGTAAAAAATAACAACATAATTCAAAAATAATTAAGAGCAATTAATAAGTAAAAAGAGCAATTAAAAAGCAACTAAAGAAGAGCAACCAAAAAGCAACTTAATTTTTTTTTCTTAAAAAGCAACTTAATATCAATCAATGAACTACCAAAAAAGTAGTGTTGAGCAACTAAATAGCAAAAAATAAACAACTAAAAAATAATCAAAATTGAAATAAAAAAGTAAAATTAGATAACAAATTATAAAAAAATTAAATACATAAAATTAAGGGTCTAAATTCAAAAGATATGTGTATAATTTAGACAATTTAAATTTATCGAGGATGAATTTATTTTAATATTTCTCATGTAAATAGGAAATAATTAAATAATAGATAAATAACAATATAAAAATTGAAATTATTAAATAAAAATAAGAAACATGGATCAAAAAAAGTAATTTAAATAATAACGAAAATCAAAGAATTATAACATAAACAAAAAAGGATAAAAAAGGTAATTAATTATATAAACATTTGCAATAATATAAAAAATAAAAGAAAAATATTAAAGTTTAAACAGATAAGTCAATAAATAAAATAAAAAGCAAAAACTAAAATATAATTTTTTTTTCAAGATTTGGCGCACAGCAAGTAATTACCTCATATAAGTATTACCTGACCCAACACGTTTGAAACCTAATTGAAAAACTGTCGAGAAAACCTAACAGAAAAGAGTATCATCGCTTTCGCTTGTCTGTCTACGATGTTTAGTCGCGCTGACCGTGGTCTTCTCTCATCTAATCCATCACCGTCGTTCCAGCAAAGTCGGGGAGGCAGAGGTGGAGGTGGCAGGGGCAGAGGTGGAGGTGGCAGGGGAGGAGGTCGATGTGGCAGAGGAGGAGGTGATAGGAGTTCGAGGCGAGAAAGTTATGTACGTAATAGTATTACCCGGGGAGCAAAACCACCTTCACCGGCATCAACGGAGGAGCCTAAAACAGTTGCGGTAATACTTTCTGCTAGAGTATCTTATTGTGATTTTCACATCTGGGTTTACGCTATTGAGTTAGATGGAGGTAATACTGATAGTAAATTGCAACCCTTTATTTGCCTTGGTCCTGGTGATGGATTGCCAACAATGATGTCTTTTATCATCCTAGACTCTGTGTTGTTTATGTTTGGAGGATTGTTTACAAACACAGTTAAACATGTAATTGATTGGCAAACACTCATGTATACTTATCCTCTCACACGCCCTTTTACCCCTAACTCTTTCAACAAGGAGCTTTTGAAGCAGGGGCCGGATATGAAGGCTCCCAAGGCGGCACCTATGTCTATAGCTGTGTGTGGAAAAATTCTCGTTTATTCTGACTGTCTTTCCGATGATCGCAAGCCTAATTTTGAACTCTACGACCCTACCACTTGTTCATGGTCTCAACTTCCCGAGCCTTTGAAATCTTATGCTAGTTATCCCCCCCGAATCATAGGAGTTGATGGCGTTTGTCTTCGGGATTCTACTCTCTATGTTCTAATCTCTTCTTCTTTCTATGCCTTTGATTTCCATCCATCTTCATCCTGCAACACATGGGAACGTGCCTTTTTTGCCGATCCACATCCATACCCAAGAATGGTAGGAATATCCGTTGATAATTATTTTCTGTCTCCATTTTATGGATTTGACTTGACCATTCCAAATGGAATGCTCCATAAGTTTCCTGTGCTACATGGTGATGAACCTCGAGATTTGTTGGCGCTCGTTCGTGGGAATTTAGATATAATATATTTGGGTAAAGTGACACTTGGAGATTTCAGAATGTGTTCCGTTAGAGCCGGCTTCAGGGAAGATTCTTTTGGAAAGGATGCGGAGCTTCCATATCTTCTATTGGACGTGTTTCGTTGTTTTACATCTCAGTCTAGACAATTAAAGATAATTAGGGAGAAACAATTTACTTTTTTATTATCAAACATTCTGTGCGATAGCCTTGATTTTGCTGTTGCGTTCGCCCTTTAAAGTTTTACATCCGTAGCTCATTAGCAACCCATTATGTAGTCTCTTTATGGACAATATTTTTAGGATTTTTGAACTTAATGATGCTTTTGTATGGTTGATAATAGGGAGATTACTTCGTGTAGGGTGTAACCGGTTTTCTAATGAAGGAATATACTGATCGTTATGCTTTTTTGATGCATCGCTTATGTTACATTGTTATGCTTATTAAAATAATGTCATTTTTTCTTATGTGAATGAAGCAATGAATGAGAACAAGTCAGATGGTATCTTTTGGCATGCTGGTTTGTGTTTCTTATGACCGGTTTATCAATAAACCCTCGTTTGGATCAAGGCAGTCGTTTTTGTTGAAGAGTTCATATTGTATAAATAGATAATGTATTCGCATTTACGAGATGTTGTAATGACTTGTTTCTGTAATGCCCCTCTTAAGCTTCAACCTGCTGGATTGTGTCACATTTTAATGTGCTTTTGCAACTGGTTATTTTATTTTATCTGCCTTATGAGAAGTGAGCAAAATTTTGATAGTGTTAGGGAAATTACGAATCAAAGTTTTGTTTGCCATTATCTCAAAAGACGGTCTTGAAACAACCAAGAACATCACCAACAACCTCAGGTATGGTTGATTATCATAGTCCTGATCATGAACAACAAATGAAAGTCCTGCGGCCTGGCCAGTCTATTGGAAGGTAAGTTCCTATCCTTATTTTTCCACTAATAATTTTTACACCTCCTAGCTTTTGTGTCATGGGATGCAACCTTAGACCCTGCATCATATTTTAAAGTTGGTCAGGTCTATGAATTTGGTTTATAATGAATGGCAATTATTTTATATTTTTGAACTTGAAGAAATAATCATAGACAAAGGATTTGACAAGTCCTGGCATGTGAAAGCTGTATATTATATTTCGATTGCTTTGTTTCTATTGGCAATCCAATTTCTGTGCTTTTTTCTGTAGCCATTTAAATTCAGTGTTGTATGCATTAGAATATCATTGTAATTTCTACAACTTATAATGTCTCTTCATTATTCTGGTCTTTGGACTCTGTTATTTCTCAGTCCTTTCTGCCAAGTAATCCCAAAAATGGTAGCCCTAACTCTTTTTGTGTCTTTCCCTGTTTTGCTCCAAATTCAAGCATCCTACTGGGTGCTCATCTCAGTTTTGTACACCCTTATTCCATAATCATGGTAGTTGCCCAACTGGTGAAGAATTAGTAAACAGTTTTTTATTTAATCCGGGTGACATTTCCTTCTTGATGAGTCAACTAATTTGGCAGCTGCACAAAAACCAGATTAAAGAATTTTATGCTAATAAGATTTGTGGAGTTCCGTTTTTCCTTAAACAGAGTGAGAAAGTAAGATTGATCTAACCCATTTTATTCAAAACTCTTAACTTCAGGATTTTTAAGGGGGTCTTCTCTCCCTTTGCCTTTCTTTTTCTATGGTAATAATCATATCACTGCTGTTCCCATTTTGCTTATATTTCTAGCTTCGCTTTTCTTTTTATTGATACTGAACATTAATTTTATTTTGTTTTTATGGTTAGGCGATAGTCCGCAAAAATGACGATAATGAAGAGCCCTCGTATGAATCTACTGCAAACAACGATAATGAGGAGCCCACGTATAATTTTGTCGCTGTGTTGATGTTTTTTGAACGCTGTGGTTTTTATATTTCAATTGCATGGATTTTAATTTATCTGTTTTCGTTCTTCGATTGCTCCAGACTATATAGCCTTTCCGCTCACTGCAGTAGCGCTAATGCTGGTGCCGCATCCTTCATGCCACAAATTAACCCAGTTCAAGTTGGCAACCAAGGAATTTAGAAGTTGACTTTTACTTAATAAAGTTTTTTTCTCCTCCAGTTTCAGTCTTGAAACAACTGAGACACCACCAACAACCTCGGGTCTGGTTAATTATCAGAATCCTGATCGCGAACAACTAATGACACTCCTGCGATCTGGCCAGTCTGTCGAGGAGCAATTTCCTGTTGGTATTTTTCCACTAATAATTTTAGAATTTGTTACCATTTTTTGTGTTGATATGCCTCTGGACTGTTTTAAGGTCTGCATCTTTTTCTTTGTGCTCATTAGAGTTTGGATGTCTTTCTTCTCGACACCTCGAAAGTATGCACTTTGGTCTCTTGATGACCTGTCGATTGATTCATGCATCAAGATTCAGCTGTCACAAGCTTGGATTCTTATCCTTCTCACCGAACATTGATTCTTGTTATGATGATCTATGATTGTTTTTTTGGACTTTGATTCTTTTAAGCCTCCCCTCACTATAAATATAATTTGACAGTTTATTACTTACTAGCTTTTAGAACAACTTGTAATGATTTTGGTTAAAAAATGTGTATTACACTATACTTGCATGAATTTAATTTTTTTTTCTAATACTTCCCGCTAATGTTAATCGATTTTCAAATTGAGCATACCATTAAGATTTATGATATCACGCCGTGGCAGTTCAATAATATATGGCAGCTGTAACTTTTTGTTTTCAGAATTTAGATTGGCTGCGGTCATGACTGTATTTGCTTCATTCCTATACTGACATTTTCTTCTACGCTTAACAGGTGATTCGGATCATTGATTCCTAAATTCTTAATTGCAGAACTACATAGCATAATATCACTAGTCTTTGTTATTTTTGTTGGGCGGTCTTGACTGCTGTTTAATTACCTCTGCTATCAATATATTTATAAAAGTTGCAACTGTGCTATTGATATATGATTGACTATGATATCAAACAATCTGTATATAGTATAAAAGATAATCCAGAATCATTGTGCACTGAACAGTTCAAAGAGCATTGCTTGTTCCTCTTGGAGGAGGAAAAAGTTGCCACGCTGGGTGTTAGTAATTTTAGGCCTCAATTGACGAGCTATGTGAAAAAAAAAAAATCAAGCTGCAAATTCACTGCATTTGTTTTTATCAAATTGATATAAATTTGATATATGCTTTTTGCCCATGTTTTTGTTTTGAAAGTTCTCTATCTTTTTAAGGTTTTCAGTGCTTCAAAGGACATGTTTATGCTTCATATTAGTTGATTTCTTTTTATCAAGAACCAGTTGCTCTTGACCGATAGGGAGCACCAATATTACAGTCATGTCTTGAAATAAAAAATCTGAACTAAAGCAGACACAAGTGAAGAAAAATACTAATGGATAGAGAATGGTGTTCGAAGCCAAGCAAAGGAGGCGTGCCTCTGCACCAAACGAGGCAATTGACGGTAGAGAGCTCTAAAGATTCATATTTCATGCAAAAACACCTGGGCAGGTATATTCTTGAGATTGTTATTAGTATAGTTAGGGTGTTTATTAATTGAATAGCTTGTTGATGAACTTCTTGTTGGAACTTTTGACTTAAATTTGTTATGAGTGTAAAATATATCTGAAATTGCACAACAATGAAAGAAATTATTTGGCGCATGTGCAAGGGAAGCATCACAACACCAATTTGGCTATGAGGCTGTATGAGGCTAAGAGGGCCGTATAAGCGCAAAGTTAACACTCACAAGACTGGTACTAAACTCGTTCTCTTTTACATTATTTTATATGCATGTATGTTGTTCTATGTATCCAGTTTGTTTTTTTCTTGGCTGACATAATAATCTTTGTTAATTTTGAAGCTGATAACATTTATATATTTGTTTGATGCTAATCGCTATTTGCATTGTTGAAAATAGATTTTTGGAATGGTGGAGTTACCTTAGGGTGTTGATATGGCTGTTAGAGGTAGAAATATGTGATTTTTAATTATTTCAGTTAAGGTTATCTTTTTAGTTAATAAAGTTAAAAGCTGGGGGTCACCAAGATATGGAACATTACAAAGATAATGATGCGAGGAAAAGTTTATTTTCCAAATGATGTTTCTACACCGTGTATCTTTGAATTTAATGAGAATAAAGATGTGATTTTGTTCCTAAAGAAGAAATTATTGAGCCTAAACTCTACGGGTCACTGCTAAAGGATGTTTGAAATTTCTAACTCTTTGTATTGATATTGTAAGTAGGGATCGACACTTGGAAAGATAATAGTAGCTATTTTGCATCTCATTTACTTTTTTATTTTTCTTTTCATTTTAATTTTGTCATTTGAAACTTGCAAACTGACATCTCTACTTGCCATCTATAGCTGGTTGGAATGTAATTGGGGATTTCCATCTCTAGCCATAGGGCTATATTGGATTGGTTGGGCACTTAATTTGCTTTTCTTTATTAAATTGGTGATTTTGTTATTTTAGTTTTTTGAACTGGTGGTATAATAATCTTTGCAGGTTTAGGAGATTCTGAATAGTTTTCATGGATATCAGTTGACACATACTGGTCTACATCGTTTCATGGACATTAAAGAAGTAATACCTAACAATTCGAAGCTTGTAGTTTGAAATTTTTTAACAGAAAATTAATCTAAAGAAACTCACGGAAGCTGATGGGGTGGCTGCATTATTTCATTGGATGGAGGTGTACCTTAGATCCTGCATCATATTTTAAAGCTAGTCAGTTATATGAATTTGGTTTATAATGAGGGGCAGTCATCTCTATCCTGTAGCCATTTAAATTCAATGTTGTAGCATTAGTTGATTTCCCTTGAGCTCCCTGTTTGTTCACTGTAAATGAGATTTTGAGGTGATATTTGTGGTCGCAGATTGTGGAGGCAAAGATAATGGTATGGAGAGGAGAAAGACAACCAAATGGTTAAGTCTCTACTTTACTAGATTACAGGTCGTTGATAGCGTCAAAGAAGAAATAGTTTAAAATTGGAATCATGTTGGTTGTTGTATTTTGCATGAATAGTCTTTTTAATATCCGCACCTAACTGAATGGTTTGTCGCCTTAGAGAGAATCATTGTTGCAGTATTGATATAACCTTCTAGAGAAGGTTTAATCGAAGAGAAGACTTATGAGGTTGATAACGATTAATGCTTTAGTTCCGAGAATGTTCATTATGAAAAACATCACAAGACAAGAATGATGAAGACAAACTGTAACAACGTTCATTATAAGTAGATCTCCCTTATTGGGAGGCTTGAAAGCCATGAGAGAATCTGTAACAACGTTCACAGTGGTGGCTATTTGAAGTAACCCTGAGAACGAGAGCCCCTGGCGCTATCTTCGTGGTCTCTACAAAGGTGAGAGAGTCTTGGATTAGCGACCCTCAAGTCTCATTTGTATGTCTGAAAGTTTTGAGTGCTAAAATTAACCATGTATTTGCTTTGTGTATGGCTGTATGAGCTGATCCCTCAGTGTACAAGAATTAGATGTAAATTTCTAATTTCCTTGGAACCCGTAATTCGAATATATTCATTCAGGAGGATGAATTTCCAGCTATCCTTTTTGCTTATACAATAAATGATTGATCGCTTTAACTTTCATATTTGTCTTAAGATGATTTCTTAAATCAACATGACTTACAAGGCTTGACATGTTTGCTGATGAGAATGCTTGTGGTGGCGCAAACTGCAATAGAATCACACCATTTAGATTTTGATTCAGATTTTATTTGAAACCATATTTAGTCAGCAATTGGGAACAATCATGATATTGCTATCTATAAATTTTATTTTAACTTTCAAGTTGTGTTAATTAACATTTTTTTCTAACTTCCTGTATAAATTAAATATTCCATTTTTGCATATTTTAATTTGGATATACACAAAACTAGTTTATATAAAAAAAATTATTAATACATGGATTAATCAAAATTTGAGTATTTGGATATACATAATACTCCCTCCGTCCCAATAAAGTTGTCCACTTTGCCTTTATCACACAGTTTAAGAAAAGCAATTGTTGTTTATTGGTTTTATAAAATTTTACTTACTTTTCTTGTCATATCCCTATTTAATATAGGGTCCACTTGCAATTTACTTTTAATTTATTTATTAGTGCATTTTAAATAGGGATAATAAAGAAAAATTGAGTATAAAAATTTGTTATTTTTTGAAAGTGGACAAGAGTTTTTGGACAAAAAATTTTCTCAAAGTGGACAACTCTATTAGGACAGAGGGAGTATACTATATACAAAATGTTATTTTCATACTAAATAGATAAATTTTAGGATTAACCCATTTTAAGGTCCCTCAACTTTATAATTTTTGTTTAACTGGTCCCTAAACTTTCATTTGGGCTTATCTGATCCTTTAACTGTATTTTTTTTGTTTATTGGGGGAATTCAGGGATTAATAAATCTCCAGAACCAAACCAAAAGTCAGGGATATTGAAAATTGGATCTCCGGATCCGTACCAATAGCCGGTTCGGTTCGGTTTGGAGATTTTATTTTTTGGTACGGTTCTGTACGGGAATTCGGTTCTAATGGTTCGGTGTGGTTCGGTATAGATATCACTAGAACCACAGATTTTATTTAAAATACGATCTCTATTATATTATAATATATTATTTTGACTTTTAAAATTAATTAGCTATTCATTCATTTTTTTTATATATTTTCAAATATCACAATAAATAACCATTAATAAAATAAAAGGGCACAACATGTATATTATCGTTCGATTTAATATTAAATTTTCTATTATTTTGATAAGAGTACTTTTATCTATTCTCAGATCTAAACTATATTATTTTTGTTAAAACTATGTAATTTGGTCAATAATAGAAAAAAATAAATATGTAAATTATTCATATATAATTTTAATAATTATTAAATATTTGACAAATTCATATAATTTTATAAAACAATTTTAATGTTTAGTAATTTAAAGTTATAAGTTCGGTATTTCAGTTCGGTACTGTTCAATTCGGTTCTCGGTGCGGTTATTTATAAAAGATCTAGAACCGTACAAATACATTTTTTGGTACGGTTCGGTTCGGATAAAGTCAATGGTTAACGAATATTTTTTGGTCCTGAATATTTTCGGTTCGGTTTTCGGTACGGTTTTGGAAATATCCAGGATCCGTGTACACCCCTAATTTGTATCCATTTATACCAGAAATTAGGAAATAATTATGTATATCTTTTTTTTAATGATGTACATCATTTGAAAGCTATTGAAAAGTATTAGCATCGGTTCTCGCCCTAGGGATGTAGAGGTCGAAGTCTTAACAAATGCACTTTTAGAATCTCAGTTGTGATTGTTCTCGGTTTCGTTGCTATTGTTTCAGTGTTGTATCTGTCAAACGTTTTTGTTGAATTTGAATAATTGATGTTGATTATATTGTTTTTGGATTATCTTTCTATACATTGTTTAAGTGATTGCTTAATTAGTGTTTAAGATTTAAGGTTATAGTTAAGTGATGTGAGTTTGTGTTTTTTTTTGTTAAGAAACTATGAGAAATTGATGATTACGGCCAGTGGCGGAGCCACAAGTAGCACAAGAGGGGCATTTGTGTTAGTGATATGCACTAGGTCAATCATGTTTTACCATGTTTTGACTTTATCATTTTGTTATTTATTGATTGGCAGTTTTATCATTTTATATTAATGATTAAAGACTTGAATGGTTAATTCTTTCTAAGGTCATCAAGTATGTGACTTGATAGTAGAACCCTTAGGTTTAATAAAAGAATTATATACCATATATCCCTAGTCTTAATAGAACATTGAGACTAGTATGATGTTAACTGATGATTATATTTTACTAATCATGTATATGAGATATTAAGTCAAATCATAGGTGCTATTTGAGAAATAAGGCACTGGATGACCCACTGTGAGAATACTACATAGATCACTGTCATAAGTAATTCTCATTACAATTCTATTAGTATAATCCTTTGACCTTGAAATCATCATGGACTTCTATATAGCTATTTCATGTTTTGATACAGTCTTACATTATCTTTAACAGGATAATGGAATAAATTGTCATTGGATATGAAAGTAACTATGTGAGAAATGTGAGTGACTGAGAAGGAATTTGTCCCTCATTTATTTGAGTAAGATATCTATGGGCCCCTTGAAGAAGATAGACTGAAGGAAATGCATGGCCATGCTAATGGATAAGGAGTTATCATTTTCAGTCTGCTTAGAGTCAAGAAACTAATGATTGAATATTATAAGGATGACAGGACTATGCCTTATATTCAACCTGGATATCGAGTGACAAAGGGATTAAAATATTATTGTAAATAGTTAAATCGGATTATCGATATTCGTATAATTTGGGTAGTCATAATGTCTTACTAGAGGCCACTTATGACTTGTGGGCTGAAATAGGGATTTCGAGCCTGGTGTCAACGTTATATGAACCTACAGGATCGCACACTAAGAACAGGCCCAAAACAGTTATGGGTTGTACAAGCCCAATGTGATTAAGTGATTAATTATATATATATATATAATTCGTAATATATATATTAATAAATATATATATTAATTCGAAATTTAAGGATAAGTGTTTTTCTTAATTTATTATTTTTTGGAAGATAATAAATATAGTAATTAATATATATGGATGATTATCAAAAGGGAGTTTTTGATAAACATAAACTTGTAAAATTGCAATGAGATTGAAATTCGAATTTGTCTCAAACCCTAGTGTTGTTATATCACTATAAATACACATTAAGCAATTGGTTTGAGAATCACGAAATTCATTATTCACTAAATCACTAAAATTCGAAATTGCTTGTGAAGCAATAGTGCTAGCACACAAGCACTAGTTTTGGCTAAGGTCTGTTCGTGTGGATACTCGTAGAGGACGCGTTCTTTTGGAGGCGTTTCTGATCCGAGGCTAGGTATCACCAAAGTGAACCACCTCCTTCCTTCCTACATTGCTGTTGAATTCGACATACAAGTAAGTACTTATTCTGTTAATTCGAATTACATGGATCTTGGTTTGGGTTTTTAGATAAATTTTTGAAATTCCGCTGGGTTATGAACCTAGAAAATCCAACAATTTGCCCCTCTTATTTTTCAAAATATACAATTTTCTATGTATAGTTAATTTTTATTTGTATGAATTACCTTAAAAATATAATATATTGACCCCCTTAATTTTAATAAATTTTAAATTTTACATATTATTTATAAAAATATTACATTCTATCATCTTAGATTTAATTTCTGACTACGCCACTGGTTACGGCTGCCTTGAGTTTTCGTGTTCAGTTTCTGCATATTGTAATGTTGCAGTTGGGTTTCAAATTAGGTGAAATGGAAAAGATGATGACTTGGCTATGCCTTATTGGCTATTATAATTGCTTTTTGGCCAAATGGTAGTTTTAGCCATTGAATTTTTATGTTTTAAATCTATTGATTCCTAAACTTATCTTTTAACTGTTTTAATTGATTTTTATTTTAATTTATAAAATTGGCTTCGACTTATTTATTTAGTGGTTTAAATAATATTATTTTTATAAATTGAAATTATTTTGGGCATTAATATTTTAAACTTAGATTAATATTAATCTTATTATAGTTTATTTATAGTTTTGTAAATTGACTATATTAAATGGGATTTGGGGATTTCATTTTAATTTGAAAGATTATCAATTAGTTATATTATTTTTAAAACCTAAAAATAATATTTGAGTTATTTAAAATTAAATTAATAATTATTATTTAATTGTTAATTTGAGATTTTGGACTTAGCGTGCCAACGTGATTAAATTATATTTTAACTTTTGGATTTCGTTATATAATTTGACAAATTGAAAACGATGATTATTTTATAATTATATTTGATTTTAAATATCTTTTTGAAATGTCATTTTGGCTAAATTACAATTTAGCCCTTAAATGTTTTTAAAACTTATTTGATTAAGTTTTTTATTGTAACTTGAGTTACTTGAAGTTAAAGCTATTGGGTTCCGTTTTAAATATTGATTTATTATTTTATCAAGTTGATTCAATAATTATAAATTATGGTTTATAATTGGATATGATTATATTTATTTTATTAAAGTGATTTTTGGGAATTATGAACTCTGGTTTATATTTTGATAAACATTTTGGGTCGGGTTAGACTTGGTAGAGGTGGCCACGGTTCTAACCCCGCGGTTCCGGTTCGGAACCGCCGGGTCACGGTTCAAGAAAAAGTGGAACCGGCTCGGAACCGCCTAAGAGACGGTTCCATGACGGTTCGGAACCGGACGGTTCCGGTTCCAGCTTAGGACGGTTTAAAAAAATTAAAAATAAAAATAAAATTTAATTACTGAAAAATGTAATTTAGTAATAATATAACTCACGGAGATAGTATTATAAGAAAATAAAATTTTTTAAAAAAAATTAAAAAATAAAATTTAACTAAAACAAATATAACATATATTTTATTGCAAAAGTAAATATATTATATGATAAAGATATAATATATATTTTAAATATATAATATATATTTTTATCAACGGGTTCGACCCTTAAACCGCCTGTTCCGATCCGGAACCGCCGGTTCACGGTTCAACAAATATGGAACCGGCCCGGAACCGCCCATTGTACGGTCCTGGTTTTAGTCCGGTTCTGGGTTTGACCGGTTCTGGGCCGGATTTGACCGGGCCGGTTCACGGGTTGACCCGGCTCATGGCCACCTCTAAGACTTGGGTCATCCGACATGTGAGGTAGCTTGGTAGTTATTGGTAACTCGGCTAATCCAATATTTGAGGAAATGGGTTTAAGTTGTTATTTACTTATTATTTAAGTAATATTTTCAGGAACAGATTTTAAAGCGGAAACCCAATAGACTTGACTTATTTATTTATTGAGTATTGTGTTACTCGATGGGGTTCATTTTTGACTCGGGTCATTACGTGATTAATTGTTCATTTTGTTCTAGCTACGTTCATGCTTGACTCGGTATTGTGCTAGTCCTATGTGGTTTCTAGTATTCTTAGAGTTAGGGGTTGAATGGATTTTAACTTATATATTTATTTTAGACCCATCGACTACTCGTGCTTCGGAGTCTACGCAGTGTTAGATGTTTGCCAAGATTCACGTGGATAAGCAAGCAGTGAGTTTGTAGTGCTATTTACGGCTTTATTAAGTACCGCAATTTATTTTAATATTATAAATGCATTTGAACTGTTTTTTACGGATTATGGATCTGGATTGAAACGAGCTACTCGATAGGCTTGTATCGAGACTGTGTGCACCGGTAAGTACTCTGGGAAACGGCAGACTAAAGTCTTGCTTACGCTGGTATATATATAAATATATGACGAGGATTTGTTCCCGTCCACTCTGGGATTATCAGTATGCTATATTTACGATGGGATCATTTCAATACTGTTTTCCATAATCATATTATATTAGTATAAAATGTTTTGATTTAAAGGTTTTGAAACTTAATAAATGTAAATAGTATTGCGAACTCATCTCAGTATATCTGACCCCGTTGTTTCCCAATTTTTTTCCAGGTTTATAATTTGAAAGCTGGTCTACTCCGATTCTTTTGATTCTTCGGAGGTCTTTATGTTATTTAACTAGTTACTGTTTTCGAACTCTTACACCGCAGTAGAACTAGTTATTATATGTTACATTTGATATCATACTTTGGGATTATTGATTTGATCGATTATTTTATTATTGGTATGTTTACTCTGAATTACATTATTGTTATATATAAGACATAATGTTTAGCATTTCAGTTAATTAAGTTATTTATATTAGAACTTTAATATAAATTGCTAGAATTAGGTTGGAGTCTCGGTTGCCCCCGAGTAGTTTTCTGCAGGTTTAAATGTTTAATTGTTTTCCACAAGGCTTGCTACGGGTTTTGGTACGACCATACCCATACCCTAGCGCCGGTCACGATTCATGAAATTGGGTCGTGACATCAACGCCCGGAGCAATTACAACATATTGCTTGTCGAGATTGAATACACTCCAATATGTGCATACCGTCCATCATGCATCAAATGCTGTTCATATGGCGAGAGGACGGTGAAGCCGAAGTTGTACAGGGCGATCCCAACCCCTTCGGCATAGATCATAATGTGCTTGAAGCACGTTTATATGACGAAGAAGTGCTAAACATACAGTCCCTTAGTTCCAAAGAGGCGGCGAGCGTACCCCGCTTATTAGTCAATTCGGATCGGCCAGCATCGATGACCCTTGGGGGCAACGACCGATCCATCATCATCAAACTTTTAGAATGATAGCACGACACAAGGAATTAATGGGAGAGATCAGACAGCTAGCCTCTCTATACGACATTGTATCGGCCGAATGCATTTACGAGGATCAGGATCAAGACCCAACAGGATCGCTGACAATCGGGGATATACAGCTGGCAACATGGAAACTGGAAGATGATCTCGCCCAGGTACAAGACGACTTGTTAGAAGTAAACTTGGGCACGGATGAATCGCCTCGGCCGATATATATACCGCGACTGTTTCAAGGACGGATATATATTCCAAGGACGGATAATCGCTCTACTCATCGAATACCGCGACTGTTTCGCCTGGTCGTACAATGAAATGCCGGGCCTCGACCCAGAAATCGCAGAACACAAGCTCCCTCTGAAAAACGGATTTCGGCCATTTCGTCAGCCCCCCCCCCCCCCGACAAATGTCAAGAGAAGTGGATACCCTTATCCAAGACGAAATTAAACGGTTGGAAGATGCCAAATTTATTCGAGAAACTCAGTACACCGAATGGCTATCTAACATCGTCCCTGTGATGAAGAAAAACGGAAAATTGAGGGTATGTGTGGAATTTCGAAACCTTAACCTGGCCACGCCAAAAGACGAATATCACATGCCTGTGGCCGATATGCTGATAGATGGAGCAGCGGGGCACACGGTGCTCAGCTTCCTTGACGCACACTCCGCGTACAATCAAGTCGCAATCAGCAAGGAAGACGTATCTAAAACAACTTTCAGATGTCCTGGGCCGATTGGAGCTTGCGAATGGATCGTTATGCCTTTCGGCTTGAAGAATGCGGGGGCGAACTACCAAAGAGCGATGGATAAAATGTTCAGAGGGGTTGATTGCCTTGAAGTATACATCGACGATGTGGTGTTAAAGTCGAATACCGAGGAGGTTCACCTGGCCGATCTCAGGAAAGGTGTCACGACCCAAATCCGAGGGTTGCGACCGGCGCTAGGGAATGGGAGTGGTTGCTCCGAAACCCGTAGCAAGCCTAAAAACCATTATAATTTTTTTGCAATTCAAGACCATACATCACGTATGATCTGTCATCAGAAAACATCGTTAAAACTTTTTCCTTCTTTAACGAAAACATATTTCTGAAAACTGGGTTCGTAAAACCCCGATTGTATTTCAAGAAATCAGAGCGCAAACATCAATCTCATATGACGTACTTGCTCTATTTCCAATACAATCCTAAAATGCTAAAATCATGAAACCAGTGTATCTTTCAAACAACTGGTCGCATCATTTTAGAAAACACGTAGCTTTTCAATCATATACATATACAGTAGTTCAAATCAGAGTATATCACAATAAATTGAACTGCTGTAAATTAAAAGACAGACTTCCCAGTATCCGACTACTTGCAGCTCTAGAGGTATGACTGGCATTGACTTCCAGAATTACTGGGGAAGTCTGACCTCGTACTTGATAACCTGAAAGGTAAACGTTGAGGAGGGTCAGAAATATAAATATTTCTGAGTGAGTCTACAAATTTACAGTTGAATATTCAAATCGCATATACATAAAACATTTGTATATGTAAAATATTACCAATTAGTCGATCCAAATGAAACCCTACAAGTAAGACTGTTGTATGGATCTCAACCTACACAATATAGCCCTTAGACCGTGAACTGAATCACTGCCGTCTAAGCCGGGTGTCTGGACCGTAACCGTGAAACTGCCATCACAGTACTGCCTGTGACCGTATCCGATACTGCCATCTCAGACTGTTAAGTCAGGGTCGCTAGCACTTCCAACGCCCAATGACATTAACTGACCTCTATGTCAAACACAGGCTCGTATCCAGAAACACTACTGGTGATCACACAGTCCTATTGACAACCAATAGGAAGCTTGTTCCAATGGATCTTTCATGGTTAAGTTATACTAGTGCGATTTGTTATTTAAAACAGTATAAATGTAAATATTCAAAAGTAAAAACCACAAAGTAAAACTCACAGTACTGTCGTCCCCATTTTCAAAACGTAAGCTCCAAACAAGCTTGTCAGTCAAACATGTTGGTGTTTTGCTCGCTAGATCGACTACTCGGCGGATATAATTAGAATTCAAATGTCAAAAGTATATTAGACATTGAATTTCTAACTTTAGTCCTATCGTATAAACGATAGACTCAAACAACTATTGTTTATAGACGACTCTATAAACAAACATATGAACTAATCTCAATATTGAAATTCTCGTTCAATATATAATACCACTCTTGATATAGACTTATAGTCCTTTTAACATTAATCACATTGATTAATGTAAAGCCTAGTTAAAACGTCGTATCGTTTTAACGTATAGACTTATATCATTTTAAAACGTTCACCTTTAAACATTTACTAACTGACGGTAAACACACCGTCCTACTAGGCGAAGTCCCCTCGGATTCTCCGCCTGAAAAGACCCCGTTGGAGTCGGACTTCGCGTCCGTGCAGGGCCTGTGCACGGCCTTGGCTAGTGCACGTTCGTGCACTGCCTGAGCACGTTCGTGCACTGCCTATGCATGGTCGTGCACACGTGCAGGCACCGGGATTTCATTCCCGAGCCACTTTTTGACGTGCTTGATGATTTTTCCCGCTCCGAACATTTAATCACAACCTAAACAATTCAATTCTATAATTAAAACGTCGAATCGATACGTACGCGATCGATTCGATACGTTTACTGTTTAATATCGAATATATAATTAATATATATCGAAATAAACATCGTATACGAGATTAATACCTCAATTATTACTGGATTCGTTGAAGAATCGCAGTCGGAATCGCGAAATGGATCGCGCCGCGCCGGCCTCGGCTTGCTATAACTAGCAAGCACCTTAATTGTAACAATTGAGGTGAGTTATGCGTCCCCCTCTGTTCCTATTTATAGGAATATGATTTGGGCAAAGTACCATTTAGTACTAGTTCAATCATGCACTTTACCTCTGATTTTAATTAGTCGTCTGTAACCAAACGGAGATTAATTTCAAATTTTACGAAACTTTACCCAAAAATCCAATAAAATATAAAACGAATAAAAATATATTTTTTATACGCATCCGACTTATATTTTATTTTTAATAAATCTCCAAAAATTTATTAAGTCCAAATCAGTCCCGCTTAATTAAAATTACTATGTCCAAATTCCATAAAATTTTGACGGTATCTTTGTCAAATTATTTCATGAATATTAACACCAAAATTATTCGCTCGGGACTTATAAATTATTTTCTTATAATTTGGAATAATAAATAATATTTAATTAGTTAATAATTAAAAATTAATTGAAATAAAAATTTAGAGACTAAAGTAGACATTTTTTCTTCCCATTACTTCATCCCCACTCCTATTCCACCGCCTCATTTTTTCTTTAACGTATATTCGTCCATAACTTGTCGAGCTTTCCGAGTTTCGACATTTTAATTCCGGGGTTTTGTCCGAAATCTTAAACTCTCCATTTAGAGTGGTACATTGATATTAATTATCAATATATCAATTTATACGACGATAAAGAGTATTCTCAAATTTATTACTCCCGTTCACACTCGTTTATTAAAATAAAAATTCCCGATTTAAATTTTAAACTCATATTATTACGATACTCTTTTACGGATTCGTGTAAATTAAATTTACGTTTAAATTTAATTTACATATTCCGAATTTATTAAATCACTTCTCGTGATTTAATAATGTTAAATAGTCAAACCTAACTATTATCCTTTGACTATTAAATTTAGTGTTTCCGAATATTTTTCTTAATATTCAAAACTTCAAAATATTATTTTTAATATTTTGATTACTCCAATTTGACCTCGTGGTATATTCTAATTATTTAAAATTACGGGGTATTACAAAAGGGTTTGAGCGCATACGGTCTAACGGGTTAAAAATGAACCCTCTTAAATGTGCATTCAGAGTATCGGTTGGAAACTTTTTGGGTTTCTTGGTTCACCAGCGGAGAGCAGAGATAGATAAAAATAAAGGCAAGGCGATCATCAATGTTGAACCACCCAAAACCAAGAAGCAGCTCCAGAGACTCATCGGTCAAATAAATTTCCTGAGGCGTTTATAGCAAACACGGCAGGCCGACTTCGTAGTTGGAGTGTTCTGCTATGAGGAAAAGAGATCGATCATTGGGTATGGACGAACGAGCAGCAGAATGTATTCGACGACTTAAAAGAGTACTTAGCCAAACCTCCAGTCATGACCCCTCCAAAGCCGAACAAACCACTGTTACTTTATTTTATCGGCTGCACATGAATCCCTGGGATGCATGCTCGGCCAAGAGGACAACGGGGTTGAGAGAGCGGTCTACTATCTAAGCCGCGGGCTGACTGATACAGAGATTCGCTATACCGACATAGAAAAGATGTGTCTGTGTCTGTACTTCACATGCTGCAAGCTACGGTATTACATACTGCCAGTAGTAGTATACGTACTATCCCAGACCGATATCATTAAGTATATTCTGACAAAACCATACTTAAGAAATCGGATTGGGAAATGGGCGATCGCTATGTCCGAGTTTACGTTGGTGTACGTTCCTCAGAAAGCAGTAAAAGGACAAGTATTGGCTAATTTCCTGGCCGATCATCCTGGTATCACCCTTAGGGAGGAAAGCATTAGTTGCTGCGACGTAGCCATATGGAAGATGTGGTTCGATGAGTCCAGGACTAGCCAAGGGGGCAGGCGCCGGAGTACACATCGTCTCGCCCTTGGGGGCATCTTACCAAATGTCGTTCAAACTCCAGTTTGAATGTACCAACAACCAAGCAGAATACGATGCCCTGGTATTCGGTCTCGAAATTTTGGCCGAACTGGGGGCAAAGGCAATCAACGTTAGAGGCGATTCTTTGTTGGTCATCAAACAAGTGATTGGGTAGTTCAAGTGCGAGTCCGCATATTAGCTTAGCTGCGGCCGGTTTGGCTTCCTCTCTGGAAAAAAGGCCACTTTCCTTACTATTGGTAAGGTATTGCAACAAGGCAAAACATCTGATCGAAGGCTTTCAAGATACAAGGTTGGAATACACCGAGAGGACTGATAACGGTATCGCGAATGATCTAGCCCAACACAACAGTGGGTACAAGATGAATCTCCAGTTCGACGCAATCGAAATAGAAACGCCGAATCTCCATACTGGGGGGCATCACCATCGACGAGAGGAAATATTCGGCCTACCAATTGGATATCACCCAAGATTGGATGACTGAAATCTTAAGATGGTTTGAGGAACCAGACCAGACGAATAGGAGGTTAAGGACCCTGGCCCTAAACTATGTTGTCCTAGCGGGCGAATTACACAAAAAGGGTTTTGAAGGGCTACTCTTCAGATGCATCGGCCCAAAGAAAGCAATGTTAGCAATGGCCGAAGTACATGAAGGGATAGCGGGCGCTCACCAGGCAGGCCCTAGAATGAGATGGTTGATTCATAAATACGGCTTCTATTGGCCGAAAATGAAACAAGACTGCATAAGATATGCTAAAGGGTGTGAAGCCTATCAGAAATGTGGCCCGATACAGCACGTACCGGCCGAGGAACTCCATTCCATCATCAAGCCGTGGCCATTCAGAGGATGGGCGGTCGACCTCATAGGAAAAATATATCCTGGCTCGTTAGATGGCCATACTTTCGTCATCATCGCCACTTGCTATTTCACCAAGTGGGTCGAAGCCAAGCCTCTCAAATCGCCCACGCAAGAGGCTGTCATCAAGTTTTTTA
Organism: Mercurialis annua; assembly: GCF_937616625.2. NCBI lineage: Eukaryota > Viridiplantae > Streptophyta > Magnoliopsida > Malpighiales > Euphorbiaceae > Mercurialis > Mercurialis annua. Next base: position 44,650,571 of record NC_065570.1, on the reverse strand, counting down.
AAGAGTACATCGTTCACCGACATGGCTTACCCGAATCAATAACCACTGATCAAGGGACGATATTCACAGGAGGCGATATTGTTTGGTGGGCGTCACAGATGAAGATCAAAATGCTGCACTCAACACCATACTATGCGCAAGCCAACAGACAGGCCGAGGCGACGAACAAAGCTATTAAGCTTATCGTTCACAAGATGATTGAAGAAAACCCAAGACAATGGCATGTGTTGTTGTCAGAAGCAGTTTGGACGAATAGGACCAGCCAGAAGTCGGCCACAGGAACTTCACCTTTTCGGATGGTGTATGGGTATGATGCAATGTTGCCAATGGAGCTTACTGTAATGTCTACTCGCCGTTTATACCAGAGTAAATTATCCAAGGACGGTTACTTTGACAAAATGGTGATAGACTCCTTGGATCTCGATGAGGGTAGATTGGCAGCGTTAGATCACCTTGAAGCCCAGAAAAGAAGGGTTGAAAGGGCATATAATAAGCGGGTAAAACCGAAGTCATTTGCCATAGGCGATATGGTATGGAAGGCGATCCTACCTATTGGCCATAAAGACAAGCGACTTGGTAAATGGAGTCCGAACTAGGAAGGTCCGTTCATTGTAACTACCAAGTTGACAGGCGGTGCGTATGTCCTAGCGAATATTGACGGAGAGGAACACGACAGGGCGATCAGTGGTCAGTTTCTAAGGAAATATGTTCCCAGTTGTTGGGAAAACATTGACTGGCGGTTGTTTGGAGCCGGCAAAAAATGACACCTACAACAGATATTCATCGGACGTATGTTTTCATCAAGGCCGACATATGTGAACTGGAGTTCTTTTTATATATTATTTGGCCAAGCACTTTTACAAGCTTACTTTAGCAAGACCGATACATGTAAAAACCTTATGTTAAGATCGGCCATGTATTGTCACAGTTGAGTTGTTTCAACGGGTACTCCGTTTTTTCAACTATTTAATGTAATAATTCATAATAATAAAAATGCAAACTTATGGCAAATCGGACTTTGCGAGACCGATCAACTAGGTATAAAATGCATGAACACAATATGGATTATGAAATATTCGGTCCCTCGGCCGATTCAAAATAAAATTCTGATAATGTTTACAAAGCAGTATCAAAAAAGCAGTACGGTTCAAACATTCAAACATTAAAAAACTGTTCTGAATTAATAATCATTACAGGGGTTTTAAAAATGACGGAAACAAGCGCCCAGCTCGCTCCGAATCTGGCTAAATTCAGTATTCGTCGCCACATATACTTCTGTTTGAGCTTGGCAAGATCCCCTTTGAGAAGTCCCCGCAATTTCTTGACCTCGATGCCCTCCACCATCTCCTTATCCAGCGAAGCCTCCAGGTCACAAATACTTTTTTGCTCCGAATCCAGCTGAAGTTGCATGGCAGCAATCTTCTCCTCCAGCTCTTTGGCATGGGTTCGGCGACCTTGGAGTGTAGCAACCGCCGACTTCACCGAGGCTTTCAAGGTGTCCAGTTTCGCTTTTGCCTCCTGCTCCTGGCGAGTCAAGTTATCATGATCAGCCTGCGTCGAGACCGAGTCTAGGTACATCCTATGGAAAGCTGGAATAGAAGCTGAGAGGTTGGTTACGAAAGAGCGCGCTTCATCGTTTAGAATCTCGGCGGGGGCATCGACCAAAGTTGTTGCTGCAAGCTTCAACTTGTTGACATTTTCGGGCAGCTTGAACAGTGCGATACCTTCCTTCTTCATTTGCGCCATCACCTCGAGATGATCTTCCCAATTGACGGAAGGATGACTAATCGCCTCCGTTGGAGTATCGTCGGTAGAGATGATGGCATGATCATAGTCTTTGCTATCCGAGTCAAGGAAGGGTACTGCGTTGGCCGCCACGTCATCATCGGCCGAGGTCAAGGGAATCTGCCATGTTTGCCCACAATAGAATATTAGCTGCTAGGCGAAATGTTTGAATAAGAAATTTAAAAGAACATACCTTAGTCTTTGCTTTCGGGTTGAAGTTAAGATACTCCGAAGCCAAGGGTGACAGCAGCTGGAGGGTTTCCATTCGCCTCATAATCTCTGAGGCGTTAGGGGTCTGAGAACTGGTAGCCAGCGATGTATGTGTGTTCCCCTCGCCCTTGGTTGGTTGAGTTTCGCCAGTAAAAGGGATGTCGCCCTCAACCTGCGTGTCGCCCCTCGATGACGAATGGCAGCTTTGAGATGGAGGAGCAGCTGGAGACGGATCAAACAGCGAAGACCCTTTTCTCTCGGCCGGTGGTTTGACAGATTTGTCCTTTGGCAAGATCAGCCTCTCTTCGATTTCGGCTCCTTGGTAGAAGCTTTTGCAGGTCTTTTCTTCTTCGATTTCTTCGCTGCAGGGTTTTCTTCCTCGTCATCGTTATCCAATTGTCCTTTTTCTCGAAATGGGGAATGCCAGCTGATAGAAAAACAGAGTCAGAATATATATAATTTAAAAGCCAAACAAAGGTAAATGATCGCCCATACCTGGGATTTTCTGGTAACCGATGCGCACCAGTTCATTAATAGCTTCTTCGTCAGGTGGACATCGGATGCCAGTATAGGTCACCCCCAAATCAGTTTAATCTACCTTAGACGTTTTAGACTTCTTTTTCTTAGGTTTTTTAATAGGGGTGATCGTAGTCATATTACATTTAGGGACGATTGGTGATTTATACTTGAATTTCGGCCGAACTTTTTCTAAAAAGAGTTGATAGGGCAGGTGTTTATATTTTCCTCCCAAATTCTATCCTATTTTGCATAGAAATTTTGCCGAGCTATTCTCCTATGTTGTTGCATTTTTAGGTTCATCCCTGGGCGATATAAAGGGTCGAATTTGAATTTATAAAAACGTTCAAAGCGGAAAATTTCAAAATGATAACCAATAATACCTGTGAAAGTTTGGCGTTTCGGAGCCTGTAAAAGAAATAAATCGGCATGAGTAAGTTTTCTGTTTAAAGGAGGTAAATCAAAATTCTGAAGCGAAAGAATTTCTTTAGGCGACAAGTCAAAAGAAGATTGGACGATGGAGGTCCACCAGTTGGTGAATTCCGGAGTACAGGAAAGGGTGACAATGGGGCGAGATAGCTCGGACAAGGGAGGAATGTAAGCTTTGTTTAGGCGAATGATGTATTGAAGTTCAGAGTAGTTTTCTATAGAAGCTCTATGGGTCCAGCGATTATTGAAGGCGGTCAATAAAGGATAAGGAAGGCCTTGGCAGAAACAGAATTAGCGAGACACAAAATTCGGACAATATGGTTCAACCCCACTACGATCGTAGTCAAGACCGGCTATTAAGTTCCTGGATTTAAGGGCGATTCCTCAATAAGGACCGTCGAGTTTTAATCTGGGATCGGCTTGTATGGCTTCTTCCATGTCTTCCACGTCCCATCCGGCGAGTAACCAAGACGGTGGATAAGCAAGTTGCAGGGCAGGACACATCAGTTCAGGCGATCTGATGGCATGGTTGTTGAAGACTTGTAGAACATCGAGCACATGTGGGAGACGAGTCCCAGCCGATATCAGTTGGAAACCGCATAATTCGGCCTTTATGGGTAGACCAACTATGAAAAGCTCGGGGAAGTACAAGTCGAGCCATAACTAAACGATCCATAAGGGACCTCCTAGGCACTTGAAAATTTGTGGGTCCTTCGGAGGTGCAATATCGCCCAAAGAACGGTATAAGTGGGCCAGAATGAATTCGCCTAAGTTGCATCGGCGTCCATCGGTGAGTGCTGTGGCTAAGAGAAACAGTCTTCAATTACTCTAAAGGATGAAGTACACATCACATATTTGGCAATGAAAAATGCCAGGAAGGCGATGTGCTCCTTGCGGTCGGCTTGTAAGGCTCTTCGCCCATAAATAGTTTCACAAAGAAGCCATAGCTTTTTTGCGCCTTGGTTAGATTGAACTTTGGAGCATCGGCGCGAAGGTTGGGGTTAATACGCTCGCCAATGAGGGGAACATTAAGCATGAGTGCCAGGTCAAGTAGAATAACTGTCATCGGCCCAGATTTGAAACAGAAGCAATTTACGGCACTTGACCAGAATAATGATGCACCCATGATGTAGTGTTTGACTATCGGTCGGCTCGCCTTTCATAGTTCAATGAGATCGTAGATGCCAGTCTCGATCCATGATTGACGAAAGTGTGGTGATAGCCTTATCACCAATTTGGAGAACCCAACATGTTCAACCGGCCAGTTTCTGAAGGTAGTGCCGACCCAGACAAATGATTGGTGGGGTAAGGAAAATCTAGGAGGAGCGGCTTCATGGAAAGGAGAGGCTAAATCGCACAGATGGCTCGGGGAAATAACAATGGGGCCGACGTATATTTGGTTATCACCCGCATCAGTAATTGCCTTGAATTCTGTGTTCGGCGCGTTGGTTCGGACTTTGTCTATTTTTGCAGTTACTTGTTCAGCGAGGTTGTTGTTGGGAGCAGCCATGGTACCTGAAACAAATCGCCCAGGTTAGGCGAATGAAAGAAGAAGTAGGCGATATCAGAAGGGCGAATGCTTACCAGGAGAATTTTGCAGAGTGCTTGGAGTTGCTGAAGAGAGAGATAGCTTGTTGAATGCAGAGAAAGTAGGTTAATGAACAAATGAAATAGTATTTTTCTTAAAAGTGGAAAACCGGAGGAAGCCGAAGGATCATGGAGTTAAGACGTGGCATCGTGGAAGATAGCTGGTGATGATGTGGCGCGAAAGGGGGTACCGAATAGTAAATAGATGCGCACCCTTCAAAATTTGAATGTGGTGATTGGGCCGCAATATTGGACCGGGAAGCATTAGAGAAGGGCCTAAAAGGGAACAAGCCCAAAATAAGTGTTTCAGGCTTGTTGGGGGCATTGTTTACACCGCCCCGAAAAATTGCTGGACAAGAGCATCATGTGGGCTTACCAAGGAATTCAGGCCCAATAGAAAGCCTTTTCAGATTAGCTTTTTTCTTATTAGGAATTTGTAGTTCATCAGGAGTATTTCTCTTTAGGAGTATTAGTTCTAGTTTAATTAGGAATCTCGATTGTGCAGAGCTATAAATAGCTCAGATCTTCATTATTTTTGTATCAACAAATCAATCAATCAAAAACCAAGCTCGGTGCTTTTTATCTCGCAATCCCCATATTGTTTTAATTTAGGAGTAGTTTTCAGTATTAATCTCGCTTGAGTTCATAACTCTCAGATTATTACTAGTAGATCACGTGGTTAAGTGTTTTTAACCAAAGAAGCCCTACGAATATCTACATAGGTTCATTAAAGTATCAAACCTCAAACCGATCCCGATTATAAATTCAAAGATTCGAGTCCGGAATATTTCCAGGCGAACATTTTTTGGCGACTCCACTGAGGAAATTAGTTTATGGTTAGCACAAAAACGGATTTTAAGGACGATTCCAGGCACGCTCGGTCTGTACGCCGACAACAACTGAAGGGAGGTGACTTAGTAGAAGAATTCGACTCGGACCAATCTGAAATTATGGCCAAGGACAAACAGGTGAACCAATCGAGCAAAGTGCCGAATACTTCGGACACCGATGGGAACCTTCCGAAGGACAAGAATGATGATGCAACCGACGATGGGATGGATTACTCGCGCCAGCTTTCTCCTTCTCGCCCATCTTTATCACAGGCTGATTTTTCGGCCATGAGGGGTGAGATTGCTCAGGAGAACAAGCAGATGTTTGATATTAATACGACTCGTTAGATATTAAATATTAACTAAATGATTAAATATTAAATTTTAGCTTCTAATATATTATTATAGATTATTTGGTATTTGTATGACACGTTATATTTTATGTATTTATTAAATAATTAAAGTCATGTTTTTTTTTATAATTTTTAAATATAGTTATACATTATTTTTTAAATAGAGAGATGTAGTTTGCATACATATATTATATGCTAACTAAATTATTAGAGGTGCATATAATTTACACTTAATACTATATTTATATATTTGCTAAAATAAATACTCTATTTATATAAGTAAATAGCTTTTTGATGAATTATGTAAACAATAGTACTCATTGTTTATTTATGCGGGCAATTATAAAGATCGAAAAATTTTCAATAAAGATTTGTTTGTGACGTGTTTAATGAATTAGTAGTGATTTAGGCTAGTTTTTTTATTATTGCTATCGGTTTTGTTCAGATTATCCATAAAAAATACTATCTTATATTTTTTTGTCCATTATAGGACACTAAGGGATATGTTCAGAAATAAACTACCATCATTTAAAATTATTAATTAGTTAAATTTAATATTACTAATAAAAAAACTCCAACAATAATCTATGACCGTTGTATTTGTATTTTTTTTAGGTGCGAATAGTTGCATTTATATTTTATACAATAACTTAAACATATATTTAATTTAAAATTTTATTTAATCACCTTTTATTAAAATTAAATTTGTACTTAATTTTATAAATATTTTAATTATTAAGGCTAATATTATTTTAACGGTTATAAAAATAATTTTGTCTTGAAGAAATTGATTTAGAATTGAAGACATCAACTATTAACAAATGTTATCTGAATTTCAAGTCTTTCCTCAAATAGCAAAACACATATTCAATTTTACCTTCTTATTAAATTAAACTCAATTAAATTTATTTATTTATGAAAGTTAATTTAATTGTCCATCCTCCTTCTCATTTTATATTATAAATATAAAAAAAATTATTAACAAAAGCTCTTTTCGTCCTTTTGTTTGCAAAAGCAAACATATAGCTAATTTAGGTCTCTTTTATGGTATTTGTGAATGGGATGCCATGCCAATATAGCAGTTTCACTATAATACTAATTCTAATAAGTGAATTTTTTTTTTTTGGCAAAATAGCAATTGTATTAATTTCGGTAAATAGAAGTACATAATATTTGTGAGAACTAGATAACAGAGATTACAATAATAACTTCTAAAAAGGAGGCTTTAAGGATTTATTAGCCACTTCATGGGCCATCCAAGTACACATTCGCTTAACATATGCAAAGTAAGCGAACGGTATAAAATTATGACTTCTATTATTGATGGAATATCTTTCTCGACTTATTTCAGTGTCTTGGCAACTTCAGATGATATAATTCCTGAAAGACCATGAGAACTATAATAAGTGATAAAATTCAAAATTTTCATACAAATCATACCAACGACTGTTACTATATTATAGCTGCATCAGAACTTATCTTGAACGTTGCAGACGGTAGAGGCCTTCATCAACGTACTTTAACCTCACAAGGAGTACAATATCCTCACAGGGAGTACTTTAACCTCACAAGGAGTACTTTAACCTCACAAGGAGTACTTTAACCTCACAAGGAGTACTTTAACTTCACAAATTGAAACGACAAATTTTACCTACTATATACTATATTTAAATATTTGTATAATTATATATTATTTTTTACTCTAGTTAGATCTCGTATTTAGTAGGTAATTTCAACTAAGGATGGTTATTTGTTCATTATATTCAAAATGAATAATTAGCCAAACAAAATTCATATTATAGATCATTTAAAATGATTTAAAAATATAATTATGGACAAATAAATTAAGAAATTTGAGTTAAAGAGAGAAAGAAGAATTGCGTACCTGGATCAATTAAACATACTGAAACATCCAATTAATTTGTTTGAATGTAAAAACCAATATTTCCTTATAATGGATCAAACATCCAAGAAATTTGATTTTTTGTTAAGGGATGAATCATCCACTGTTGCCAGCAAGAATTAAAACAGTAAAAAAACACAATTCTTAATTTCACAATTAATTAACACATTTTTATATAAATAAAAAACAAAAAAGAACATGAAACTAGCATTTTGAATAGATGAGGAGAAAACAAAAGGATGAATCATATATTATTGAAAGAAGAAGAGTTTGATGATGCAATAGCATCATGCGTCTGTCTTAAAGAACAGTCATATAAAGTTTACTTGTTTTTTTTGAAATAATTCCTATTATATTTATCGAACAATAACTGCCAATGTGTTTGTCAAACAATAACTGCCACTGTTCACATTTCTTAAATTCAAAATGTCTATTCGAATGGAATATATCCATTGAGCAAACAAATTATGAAGTTGGTGTTGTGAGCTTTTCAATGAATTACTATGAATGATGAAGATGGCTTGATGACAACTGAGAGAAAAAAATATATCGCATGATGATGACGATGAATTCAGAGAGGATATGCTTGTATAACCATTTGTACAGTTGCAACTTTTTTTTAAACACTTAAAAAATTGTTAACAGTAAAAAAGGACGAGGACATGTTGTTAAAGAATTCAAACAAACATACCTTGACGTTTATGGCCATCATCGATTAGAAGAATTAATTTGATTCTTTTGATATATCACATAATCATAAAAAAGACAACACATTATAGCAAATTGGAAGCGGTTATCATCATTTGGAAGCAGTTATCATCATCTCCATACCCATTTTAAGAACAGAGTTTCGGAATCCTACACTCACTACAGAGTTTGATACCCTGACTATGCAGAGAGTTTGGATTTTTTAAGGAATGAATAGAGAAAGACATTGCATGGATTTGTTGCAGAGATAACAAACTTTAAGTTTCATACTGAAACTTTATTTTCACCAAAACTGCTCATTTATGAATTTTCTTTTCTTTTCAAAGTTTTAAAGTTTTAAAAATTAGTTAAATTGTTATATCTTTGAAACAAGAATAAATAATGAAGAAGAAAACAATTGAATACCAAGTGCATGATTTGACAAATCAGATTCTCTACTCTTATCTCCATCTCAACAGACAAACTCATTTCTCATAATTTTCAGATATGAGAAAAGAGTTATTTTATTTTTATCATTAAAATCAGAAATAATGCTTTATTTTAAAATTCTAATCATGCAACTCCATATATTATTGCTATAATTGTAAACAGGACTATAAAATTCAGATTTTTTAAAAAGAGAACAATTACTTATCTTTGTCATAGTTCTAGAAGATTTGAGGATTGAAAGTTGTTTAAGGCATTCGACATAATCGTCATCCTCGTACATGAACCATGTTTTTCACTTCTGGGAAACCGCCGTCGGAGTCACAAAATTGCAAGAAACCGCCGCAGGAGTAACCGTCTTTGAAAAGAATTAGTCAGAATCACGTCCAATTGAAACAGCAAAAAATCGATAACCGTTTTGTCGAACATCTATTAATAATAAGTGAAATTAAACTTTTTAATTAGTGTTTTTATTAGAAATAAACTTACAGTTAATTTCTCTTTTTTTATGTGTACTTAACTTGGTCCATATTTTAATTATTGTAGGCTAATTTTGTAATTTTGCTTGTCTCCTCTTTCCACATATAAGATAGTTATAGACTAGCGTTTCGCCACGTGCTACGCACGTGAGCGGCATTTACGTAACCCGTTATATATATTAAATATAATATTTTAACTTTTAATAAATATTATTATTTTTTATTTAAATTAAAATTATGGCACTTGAACAATATTTATAGGACCCATTATATATATATAATTAAAATCTAATTTAATATTTTAATTTTAATAAAAATTTATAAATTAAACTAAAATTATAGCAAGTGAGTAATATTTATATGACCTGTTATATGTACTAACTATTAAATATATTATTCTAGTTTTTAATAAAATATTTTTAGTTAAAATGAGATTAGTTAAAAATGAATTTGAGTTATATATATATTTATTTTCAAAAATTAAAAAATATTTTATAATTGATTATTATTGAAAATTGTTTTTTTTATAAAAGTGTGATGTCAATTAGAAAATATGTTTAGTAATCCCTCACTGATTTAAAAACAATATAATCAATGGAGAAAATTTGTGAAATTAAATTACAATTACTATCTGTTGGACCTTTGTCCTTTCAAACTCCTTTTGTTTTGACTTTGACAATCAACTATGAGTGATCTAATCATGTTTATTAATGTATAAGAACTCATAGGAACAATCGGAATCAATTCGGAGCTCTCTAGCAAAAATCGTGTTTTTGAGTAGAAAGCTGTCTAGTAGCATATCTCGCCCGTGATGGATTTCCATCTCGGGGTTGATATATATCACGGGGGCGACGCAAATATCACGGGGGCGATATTCGAGCTGACAAAATCCTAGTCGACCGTTGGAACGAATCACGGGCGCGACGAACACATCTCGGGCGCGATAAATGAGACCGTTGAAGATCCAACGGATACATTTTTGAAGACCCAATGAATCATTGACACGTGGCTCTAGTCGTTGAAGGTTTTTGTCTCATTCAAATATCTCGCCCGTGATCCATGCATCACGGGGGCGATATGTGTGCATAGATCATTTTTTTGTTTTGTTTGTTAGTGCTTTGTTTGGGGATTGCTTTGGGTATAAATATAAACCCATTTGCACTGTTTCAAGGTTAATGATTTACACACCTTAAAACAACAAACATACATTTTTAAATCACTTAGTTTTGTTGTAGTTTTGGAGTAATCTTGGAAACTCCTAATCATTGTGAGTTAGAGTTTAGCTTTGGAAAAACTCAACCCTTGTAGGTTCTTGATTATCCTTGAAAAATCAATTGTGAGTTTGAGATTATCTCTAAGAAATCTCTTTGTAAAGTTGGTGCTTATCTATAAAGCACAATCCCATTTAGTGGATTCTAAAATCTCAATCTTAGATTGAGTAGTGGAGTAGGATCGTGAGTTGATCCGAACCACTCTAAATCTCTTGTGTCTTTAAATTCTCTTTTCCGCTTTAAAGAATTTAAATTTCTGATTCACAAATCAAAAACCGGTTTGCCTTATAACCCAAAGGGTCTTTCAATTGGTATCGGAGCAAGGTGCTCTTCTTGTTGCTTAATTGCTAGAGCTTTCGATCAAAAATGGCAACCGAAATTTTTTTCATCACTTTCAAACCTTTTCTTGATGGCTCAAATTACAAAGTTTGGAAATATATGATGGAAAATTATCTTGATATGAAAGGGGTTGATCTATGGAGTGTATTTCTAAGGGGATGGACACCTCCATGTGACAAAAATGGAGCTCTTTTGAAGAGACAAGATTGGTCTATAGAGCAAGTCAAGGAGAATGGCATGAATAGAAAAGCCATTACTACTCTCCTCTCCTCAATCTCTAGAGAAGAACAAGGTAGAATTCAACACTTGAATTGTGCCAAGCAAATGTGGGAGACTCTTGAGAGCTACTATGAAGGTACACAACAAGTCAAGGGTAAGAAGCTTGAGTTGCTTCTTGGTGAGTATGAAGGCTTCAAGGGCTTGCCAAATGAAGATGTGGGGATGATGACATCAAGGCTTCTTAAGATTGTTCATAGTCTTGAGCAACTTGGAAAATTCTTCAAGCTAAATGAAATCAATGGTAAAATCCTAAGATCCCTTCCTATTCTTCTATGGCAACCTAAGACTACCGCCATCATTAAAACTCATGATTTATCTACCTTGAGGACGGATGAGTTGATTGGAAAGCTTCTTCTCCATGAGATGTCTTACATCAAGATTATTCAAGAAGAAATGGCAAGGGAGAAGAACGTGGCTTTCAAGGCATCAACAAGTACTCTTTTAGAAGAGAACAAGAAGGAAAGCAATGAGGAAGAACTCTTGAGGCTCACAAAGAGAGTGAATGAGCTCAAGATGAAGGGAAATGGCAATCATGGTAGATCCTCCTCTTCAAGGAAGAGTTCAAAGGGGGGTTCCAAGACTTCTTGGGATGGTGATTCTCAATCGGATGGTGATAGCCACCATGATGCCAACTTGTGCCTCATGTCTTTTGAGGAGGAACCAACACTAGAGGTAAACCCCCAATCTTTTCTATCTTGGGATGGTATTGGTGTTGAATCACATGATGCATGCTTAAATGTTAAAAATGATATTGTTGATGATGTTATTGATGATATTGTTGTTGATGATGCTCATGATGATGATGATGATATGTATAGCATGCTTTATGAACTAGTAATTAAATGTGGTGATTATAAAGCCAAGATGCTATTTTTCAAAAATGAGGCTTCTAAAGCCAAAGATGAAATGATTGTTTTAACAAAAGAATTTCATGAGCTTAAATTGTCAAATGAAGCTCTCAAGTCATCTTTAGAATCTATCCCTAAGCAAGGTTTGAATGTTGATAACTTGCTTAAGGAAAATGATCAACTAAAGAATGAAATTCTTGAATTAAAAGATTCACTTTCAAGATTTCAAAAAGGGAAGGCAACTTTGGATTCAATTCTTGTATCTCAAAGATGCCCAACCATAAAATATGGACTTGGCTATAATCAAAATGCCTCTAGTTCCAATGGGACTAAATTTGTGAAGTCCATTTTGCCTCAAACTTCTTCTATAGAAGTTCCTCCTAAATTGGTCAAACCAATTGAGGCAAAGAAGGTGCATGCTCAAGCTCCTAGGCCTAAGCCATTCTTGGCTCAAAAGGCTAAGAGCAACAAGGGTACAAGACCCTTGAGACATGGCTATGCTTCTCAATATAGTCAAAAATGGAACAAGAAGACTAGAAAGAACTCACATGTTCATGCATCTTCAAATGTCCAATTCTTGTGTATATGCTTGTGCTTGTTCTTATGAGACCATTAGAACCAAGCCACCTCAAAAGCAATCAAATGTGAACCATAGAACTCAATGTTTTTATTGCATGCAATATGGTCATATTAATGTTCATTGCTATGTGAGAAAAGTTCAATTAAGGCTAATCCCTTTGAACTATTCAAGCATTAACTTTCAAGGACCCAAAGTTGTTTGGGTACCTAAGTGATTTGCTTTGTAGGTACAATTGATGTCCACTAAACCAATCTCAAATCATAAGGTGGATGATCAATGGAAGCTTTTGGAAAATGGCAACATAGGTAAAATTTGTATCAATCTATATGCCATGTTTTCCAAAATTGTTGTTTTGAGGGGGAGAATCAATTTTTCAAAACTTAATTCTCCAAAAAGTTTTGATATGCTTTAAAACTTTTTTAATGATTGGACTTGCCTTCGTACAATTCAATTGATGAATTATTACCTATTTTTGATCATTTAAATCAAATTAGTTCAATCAATTGAGTTTTAGGCTTGATATGCATATCAAATTAGTGTCTTGCGCCTCAATTGAATGAGAGACTAAAAATTGTTTTCAAAATCTCCTTCAATTAGCTCCTTTGTCCGTGTTCTAAACATGCTTTGATTCTTTTTGTGCTTGACAAAGGGGGAGAAGTTTCCATGCTCAAATTGCTAAGTTTTTTTTTTTCAAAATTTCTTACTTATGCATTATAAATTGCTTATATCTTTTGTGCATAAAGTGAGGGGGAGCCAAAATCAATTTGACTCTTACTTAACTTAGTCATTTTAGCATGTTGATTGTCAAACTCAAAAAGGGGGAGATTGTTGGACCTTTGTCCTTTCAAACTCCTTTTGTTTTGACTTTGACAATCAACAATGAGTGATCTAATCATGTTTATTAGTGTATAGGAACTCATAGGAACAATCGGAAGTCAATTCGGAGCTCTCTAGCAAAAATCGTGTTTTTGAGTAGAAAGCTGTCCAGTAGCATATCTCGCCCGTGATGGATTTCCATCTCGGGGGCGATATATATCACGGGGGAGACGCAAATATCACGGGGGCGATATTTGAGCTGACAAAACCCTAGTCGACCGTTGGAACGAATCACGGGCGCGACGAACACATCTCGGGCGCGATAAATGAGACCGTTGAAGATCCAACGGATACATTTTTGAAGACCCAATGAAGCATTGACACGTGGCTCTAGCCGTTGAAGGTTTTTGTCTCATTCAAATATCTCGCCCGTGATCCATGCATCACGGGGGCGATATGTGTGCAGAGATCATTTTTTTGTTTTGTTTGTTAGTGCTTTGTTTGGGGATTGCTTTGGGTATAAATATAAACCCATTTGCAATGTTTCAAGGTTAATGATTTACACACCTTGAAACAACAAACATACATTTTTAAATCACTTAGTTTTGTTGTAGTTTTGGAGTAATCTTGGAAACTCCTAATCATTGTGAGTTAGAGTTTAGCTTTGGAAAAACTCAACCCTTGTAGGTTCTTGATTATCCTTGAAAAATCAATTGTGAGTTTGAGATTATCTCTAAGAAATCTCTTTATAAAATTGGTGCTTATCTATAAAGCACAATCCCATTTAGTGGATTCTAAAATCTCAATCTTAGATTGAGTAGTGGAGTAGGATCGTGAGTTGATCCGAACCACTCTAAATTTCTTGTGTCTTTAAATTCTCTTTTCCGCTTTAAAGAATTTAAATTTCTGATTCATAAATTAAAAACCGGTTTGCCTTATAACCCAAAGGGTCTTTCACTATCAATTTCTTTTAATTTAAATATTTCTCTTTTTTATATGTAATACATGGATTTTGCAATTAGGGCTAAAGGCAAGCCACATTTCTAATAAACATATTGCTGCATGCCGTTTGATATATGAAGAATGATGACTTGGTAATATTCGTTGATGACCTATTTAAATCAACCATCTCTCTTTTACCCTATAGGTACGTGAAGTTGCTGAGCATCGAAGGCCGGCGTGAAGTTGCTGAGTTTCAACCATGGCTGACGGCGCTGGACTGTATTTATTAAGGAAGAAGATAGGAAAAACGTGGGAAATTATAATTCTTTTAGGTATCACTTTGTGAGAAACCAAACGACAATGTCGTTTAATCACTTACCCTTGAAATTTGAAAGGGGTTACTTTGCCGAGTTTACTAACCAATTAGTCAAATACTATGCTATTAATTTCCATCATTACCCATATTTCTTTTTTCAAATTATAACACCCAACAAAAAAGTTAAGGAGGCCATTCGATAACAAAAAAAACTATACCAAAAGCAACACATCCCAACATGAGGAACACCATCATTCCCAATTCTTCATAAACAGCCCATTATCACCGGAATTTAACTTCTGATTACCATCTCCTCTGGTTTTACTGTTCTTGTTTGGATATAACTCTAACTGCACCGCGAGAAAAAAACGGTTACCGGTTGGGTTTTTGATTTTTTGTCAAGATTCTCTCCAGAAAATGATCAATCCATCACAGTTATTCATGGTACTAATTTACTAATCTATTTACTTCCATCAATTGTCTTATTGATTTACTTCTTAATATATTTTGATATAACTGCATATGATCTACGGAATTTACTTTCTCTTTTGTTGGATGATGATGCATGTAATCGGTAAAAAGTGCAATTGATTATTAAAATTTCCATTCTTGATGATGATTTTCTAAGGAAAAATTAAACAGTTTTTATGATCAACAACAAATGAATGAATAACTGCTATCTATCTATATCTATACTATATATAAAAGCACGGATGGGGGGACAGACAAAATTACTAAATAATTCTTTTCAGTTTACTACTAAATAAAGGTTTTATAGTCATTAACTAATTAGTTATTTAATTAATCACTATTATAATTAAAGTTCTAATTAGAATAGATAGCTAAATTATCTCCAATTTAGTTTTTAGTATGTAAAAAATAATTAAATTGTCTCCAAATTAGTAGGAATACCTATCTTTTAGTTTGATTGAACTACAAAATTAAAATATTGTATTTGATCAATATATTATTATTTAAATTTCTATCTTATTATTTTTAAAGATAAAAATTAATAAAATTAAGTTAATTATTTAATTATGGTTATTATAAAACCAAAAGAAGAATAAATTCAGTATGAAAAAAAAATTATAACCGAAAATATTTTATTTACTTTTATAAAAAATTTTAACTAATTTAATATTAATTATAAATAAAAAATTAATATAATTATACTAAATTCACTAATGTATTCATTGACGAGTTACGTTACGAGCCACGTGCGTAGCACGTAATACGAAACTAGTCATGTAAAACGAGATCATCAACAAGTTTCTCATCCACGCCAACAATTACTTTATTTTATTTTTTTTAGTTTGGTCTACAAACCAAAAATGACAATTTCACTTGTATTACCACTGCAATTTGAAATGTTAGGGTTTACTACTGAATTTGGAAATTTAGAGTTTGTTATGTCGGGGACACAGATTATGGTTTCAACTTTCAAATTTCAAACCTATTACTTGCAGGTTTTATTTCTCCTATCTTTTAAATATCCAAATAGTCTAAACAATTTCAATTGAAATGGTACCATGTTTAATGAATCAAATGAATATTTTTTAATTTTATGTAGAATCATTAATTAGTGGTTAATTTTTTAGATAAAATTATATTATTTTATTCGTTATTTTCAATTTCTTTTGCTGTTTGCGTTTTTCATCTTCATTGGCATGATTAGTGTGGGTTGAGTACATTTAAGATTGAAATTAAACCTGTTTTTTTCCTGTAAGTTTATTACATTTAATCAAAAAGTGAAAAACAATTTGTGCACTTTTGCTAATAAAATATGTCTGCATTCAATAATCGCTTTTTTCTCCTTTTTTTTGGCTCTTTATACACAAATTCAAATTATTATTTTTTTATATTTTGTGAATTTTTGAGTCATTCTTTAAAAATAATTCATTCCCCAATTGGTGTTCATTACCCTTTTATGGGCGTTTATATCACATACTTAGAGTTTTCTTTATTAACTTAGAGGGGCTTCTCATTTGGCCCCTCTAACTTCGTCCTCGGCCGTCAGTTGGTGGAACTCTGGTATTATCAGGTAAGTTATCAGGTTTGTTTTGTTCTGAATGGTCCCGACATTTCGGTACTGCGCTCTACAATTAAGGTAATATTTATACTAATATCTTTTTCAATGGTAAATAATTCTCTCTTAAATTTTTATTGTTCTATATTGCTACCGTTCGTTTAGCAAATTATTTACGCTTTGGTTTTTTAATTTGTTAAACGAATGTGTATTTGGAAGGCTCAATAGTAGCCGCGAAGTCCACTTTTATTTCTTTTGCTTAAGAATGGTTCATCATCTTCAAGAGATGACCTTTCTTCTTATAATATTTATATATTGCTATCTTTGGCAAAAAAAAAAATTATAACACCCAACAAATAATTCTTAAACTTAACGATTAATGTCTATTAGTTCTCATTTTTTTAACCAAATTTTTTAAACTACTTTTTTTCTAACATAATCCTCAATTTCTTTAACGTTAACATTTCTAATATCTTTAACCAAAAAATATCAATTTTAGTAATTTTCTAATCTTTCTCTTTTAAATTAATTCCCCTCCAATTTGGGTAAAAAAAATTCTTTTAATATTTTATTAGTTCAAATTAATTTAGTTAATATATTTATATTATTTCATAATAACTATAGAAAGTAAATATTTAGGTTATTTAAATTAATTTACTATATAAAATCAAACAATTGATTAGACTACTATAATTCATTTTCTTAATTATTGTCATTTTATTTTATTTTATTGATTATTAATTTTATTCTATTTATAATCGATGAATTTTGCTATTTGATTTTTTTTTTGTGAATATTTAAAAAGTTTACTTTGAAAAAAACTGATCAAAATAAATCAACCAAAGACCATATATTATTATTATTTTTTAAAAAATATAACTTCTGGCTCATTGTTTGTAAAAGTACGTTCTAATTTTTCATTTTTTTTGCAAAAATCAATATATTGTTTTTACAAAGATAAATTTTTAGTAAATTTTTGTAGATTATTAGGTAAATCTTGATAAATCTTCATGTATTTACAAAAATAAAAAATTAGTAAACGCAAAACTTTGTACAAATCTAAAAAAAACATGCAAAGCATGATTTTCTCTAAATTATTTGCTATGTAATATATGTTGTTGTTTTTTATTGTATAAATTTTATGCAAATGATATTTATCATATATTAATTATATGTCATTTAGCCCGGGCTGGAAAAAATTCCTGGTTCCGCCACTGTGCACATCTGAGGATATTAACAATTTTGCCCATGGTTTAATACTGAAAAAATGAAGTAAAAAAATTAGACATTAATATATAACTAAATTAGAAAAGCTACAATACACTACTTCTGCAAACAAACTGAAATTACACTACTTCTTCTATTCAAACACGATATGCAGTTGTCAATTTGTTTGCAATTCTTCTTATAATGACTCTGCTAATTATTGCTTTATTTGTTTGCAATTCTTCATATAATGACTGTGCTAATTATTGCTTTTTAATACTCATAGTTAGCTAAGTAGAATTACATTCAACTTCATCTTTTAATGTTTCTGTTTACACCAGCCCAAAATAATATGGGTCAGGATGTTAAATGGGTTTATCAAGGGAGTTGAGCCCAATAAAAACCTTTTTTAGATTAATCTTTGGTAAATTAAGAGTGTGTAATTCATTAGGAGTATTTCTCTTTAGGAATATTAGCTCTAGTTAAATTATGAATCTTGATTTAGTGAGAGCTATAAATAGCTCAGACCTTCATTATTTTTGTATAAACAAATCAATCAATCGAAAATCAAGCCCATTGCTTTTTATCCCGCAATTCCTGGATTGTTTTAACTTAGGAGTAGTTTATCAGTATTAATCTCGACTGAGTTTATAACTCCCAGATTATTACTATTTAGATCACGTGGTTGAGTGTTTTAACTAAAGAAGCCCTGTGAATATCTACATAGGTTCGTTAAAGTATCAAATCTCAAACCGATCCTAATTACAAATTCAAAGATTCGAGTCCGGATTATTTCCAGGCGAACATCTTTTGGCGACTCCACTGGGGACTTAGTTTATGGTTAGCACAAAAACGGACTTTAAGGACGATTTCAGGCACGCTCGGTCTATACGCCGACAACAACTGAAGGAAGGTGACAGAGTAGAAGAATCTGACTTGGACAAATCAGAAGTCATGGCCAATCGAATAAGGTGCCGAATACTTCGGGCACTGATGGGAACCTCCCGACGGACAAGAATGATGATGCAGCCGATGATGGAATGGATTACTCACGCCAACTTCCTCCATCTCGCCCATCTTTGTTACAGGCCGATTTTTCGGCCATGAGGGGCGAGATTGCCCAAGAGAATAAGCAGATGTTCGACGGTGCGATGCACCAGATGTCTGAAGTGATGAGAAACATCATGGCCGATCAAGCATCGGTCCCACGGCAGATCCAAGGTAATTTAGATGGACTCAATAAGGCAATGGAAAACTTGGGACGACTCTTTTCAGAGCAGTCCACTGCCGACCAGGGTTATAGACGAGCCGAACAAAACCAGACACCGAATCGTTTCGGATATCCGGGTAGTTCGGCCAAAACATTGCAACCGCCCGACAAGTTGGGGTATACTTGTGGATCGGTCAAGTTCTTGACAAGGCATGAGGCCGAATCTGCTGGAAGAGCCGATCACCCAGGGGCAAGTACTTCAGCTCCCCAAGGCGAGCCCAGACCATAGGGAGCTGCAACTGGAGCCAACACCCAAGAACTAAATATGGGCGAACGTTCAGCTACAGAAGGGGGTGAGCCAAATATTTACAATTAGGGACAACTCGTGGACATGCTGGAAAAACTTGGGGTCGATTTAAGACCAATGCCTCGCCCGTCATACATGAAGCCATATCCAGATTGGATCGACAAGATGTACCCTTTCCCAAGGGGATACAAGGTACCTGAGTTCAGCTTGTTCTCGGGCAAAGAATGGGGGCAATTTACGGTCGAACATGTCTCCTGATTCTCAGCTCAATGTGGCGAAGCTGCGGCTCACGAGTTCTGGAAACTCCGGCTATTCGCCAGTTCTCTAACAAAGATGGCATTCACGTGGTACTTAAGGTTGTCACCAAACTCGGTGGATACCTGGAAAGATTTAGAAATCCTCTTCCACGAGGAATTTTACAGAGCACCACCTGACGTCACCCTCGCCGATTTGGCTCGCATTTCGCAATTTCCAAGCGAATCGGCGGAAAAATACATCGGCCGATTCAGGAACCTTAGAACAAGGTGTTCCACTAAGATGTATGAGGCCGATTGTGTCCCAATGGTGGTAAGAAGAATGGGTTTCGCCAGAGGGAGCACTTTGAAGGTCACCGGTTCCGAGACTTATTCGAACTAACCAACAGGGTGACAAGTTATGAACGACTTCTCCAAGAAAAGGAGCAGAGGCGAGGGGCTTCCAAAGGTACCTACTACAAAGACCAACTGGACGTAGCCGTGGTCTCGGATAGTGAAGATAGCAGCTCAGTTGATGAAGTCAACATGGTCGAATTCTTGGGCACTAAGCATCTGGAATGTTCGGCTTTAAGAAAACTGGGTTTCGTTAAGAAGAACAAAACCGCGCTGGTACAGAAGGAATACTCCTTTGATCTAACCAAGGTCGACGAGATCTTCCATGCCTTATTTAAAGATGGAAAAATCGCCCTCAGTGAGGGTCACGTAATCCCACCACCAGAGAAACTGGTCGGAAAGGATTACTGCAAGTATCATAATTTCTGGAGGCACAACATGAATAACTGTGTGAACTTCAGGAATGTAATCCAGAAGGCGATCAATGAAGGGAAACTCTTATTCCCGATGAAGAAGGAGGCCGATGCAAAGTACATCTCCATTTATACTGTTCAGCCGCACTTCGATAGTTTTCTGGAGCAGGGACATATCCGGAGTAAGTGGAATCCGAAGAAACCTAAGATTAAGGTGGAGATGGACGGTTCCAAATGGCGAACAAAAAAGGAGCGATCCCAGCAGCAGAAGAGAAAGCGCCATAATTCGCCCACCGCGGGGATGACTTGCCCATCGTGCAATACTTGTTTCGATGCCAAGAGGGCCGAAGAAGTAAGGGAACATCCCAAAACGTTTAAACCCAGATCGCCCACAGAACGGTGGCAGAAGCATCAGCCACAGCGAGAGTCTAGGATAACCGTGTTCAAAAGGATCTTTCGTCCAACGGAGGAGACCCCTCGTATGACGAAAACCCAAAAGAGTCGAATGCAGAGGTTAAGACAGGAGTCAAGGGCCAACCACAACACGGCAAGGCCGCCCGCACAGCGCCGATTAGCACCAGAGGCCGAGCGTGGGGGCAAACCCATAGCCGAGAGATTGGGCAATAGGGCATGGATTGAAACAACTACCGAGCCACATGAATGTAGAACCTCGAAAATGATAAAAATATGGGTTCCAAAGAAAGTTGTTGGAAAAGAAGAGACGACCTGCGCGACCAGAGAGATAGAGGCCCATAAGAGCGACACAGATACTGACGAGAAACGATCCTACAGAGACATTCTTGTTTCTCACCAAGATGGTCAGTTAAAAGCAAAATTACCCAGGGATCGTGAGGTAATCGTCTCGCACAAAAAAGGGGTGTTGAAGGCATGGGTCCCGGTTATCAGGGACGAATTCTGCCCTCATCGAAGGCTTTCAAGATACAAAGTTGGAATACACCGAAAGGTCCGATAATTGTATCACCAATGATCTGGCCCAACACGGCAATGGGTACAAGACGAATCTCCAATTCGACGCAGTCGAAAAAGAAACGCCGAATCTTCATATTGGGGGCATAACTGTCGACCAAAAGAATTTTTCAGTCTACTAATTGGATGTCACCCAAGATTGGAGGGCATAAATTTTGGAGTGGTTTAAAAAACCAGATCAGGCTAATAGGAGACTAAGTACCCTGGCACTAAACTACGTTGTCCTGGCAGGCGAATTATACAAAAAAGGGTTTGAAGGTTTGCTCTTCAGGTGCATCGGTCCAAAGGAAGCAATGTTAGCAATGGCCGAAGTACACGAAGGGATAGCAGGCGCTCACCAAGCGGGCCCCAGGATGAGATGGTTGATCCATAAATACGGTTTTTATTGGCCGAAAATGGAACAGGACTGTATCAGATATGCTAAGGGATGCGAAGCCTGACAAAAATGTGGACCTATACAGCATGTCCCCGCCGAGGAACTCCATTCCATCATCAAGCCGTGACCATTTAAAGGATGGGCGGTTGATCTCACAGGAAAAATATATCCCGGTTCGTCAGATGGCCATACATTTGTTATAATCGCCACATGCTATTTCACTAAATGGGTCGAAGCAAAATCACCCACGCAAGAGGCCGTGATCAAGTTCTTTAAGGAATATATTGTTCATCAACATGGTTTGCCCGAATCAATAACCACCGATCATGGGACGATGTTCACAGGAGGCGATATGGTGGAGTGGGCTTCTCAGATGAAGATCAAAATGCTGCACTCAACACCATACTATGCGCAAGGCTATCAAGCTCATCGTTCAAAAGATGATTAAAGAAAACCCAAGAGAATGGAACGTATTGCTGTCAGAAGTAGTTTGGGCAAATAGGACCAGCCAGAAATCGGTCACAGGGACTTCACCTTTCAGGATGGTTTATGGGTATGATGCGATGTTGCCAATAGAGCTTACTGTGACGTTTGCTCGCCGCTTGTACCAGAATAAACTATTCAAGGATGATTACTTAAACAAAATGGTGATAGAATCCCTAGATCTCGACGAGGAAAGATTGACAGCGCTAGACCACCTCAAAGCTCAGAAAAGAAGGGTCGAACGTGCATACAACAAGCGGGTAAAACCAAAATCTTTTACTATAGGCGATCTGGTATGGAAGGCGATCCTGCCTATTGGCCATAAAGATAGGCGGTTTGGTAAATGGAGTCCGAACTGGGAAGTCCCTTTCGTCATAATTACCAGATTAACAGACGGTGCTTATGTCTTTGTCACGACCCAAAATATTGAGCCGCAACCGGCACTAGGGAACGAGGGTGGTAGCTCCGGAACCCGTAGCAAGCCTCAATCCACTATTATTTTTTCGCAAATAATAAACAAATAGCAATAAACAACGGAAGCAAATATACATATATAACACATAAACAAATATTTACACTAACTGTTCAAAAACCTCATGGGCTCTAGTTACCGTACCCTGTACGAACTGGCCTCGCGGTACTATGTAAATCAGTTAGTGAAACACAACATATTACCGGCATCTGGGGTCGTGAATAAAATATACTACCTGTAGCTTATCAAAAATATATAAACAGGGCAGAAAGTAATATTTACACTCAAAATGTACTGCTATCTGGGCTACAACTCTGTCAATGCAGGACCACTACTGCAGCACTCACAGAAGTCAGAAACTATACATACACAGCTGACTTCTGGACTTCAAAACTGGCTTCTAGCTAAGTCCACACACTAAGCACCTGAAAGACATCAAAGGTGGGGGGGGGGGGTCAGTATTTGGGAAAATATTGAGTGAGGTTGCATTTTACTAACGGTGTTAATATAAAAACATAGCATCGCAGTTCAATAAAGCAATAATATAAAAGTAATACATATAAACAGGTATTTGATCCGTACGAAACTAATATCCTAGCATGCGACATAACTTTCGAATAATCAAATCATACTGATCTAGATAGTCCGACCCGGGAGTGTTCACACTCTACCCGGGAGTGTTCACACTCTACCTCGTCGATCGCGACCTATCTCTTAGTCCCAAAGTGTGAGTCCAACTCACTAGATATGGGGCTCAGGTTACACCGTAACCGAGTTCTCACTCGTATCGAATTTATTATCCAACTTCGAAATTCGTTATCATAATCATGTCATATCATGTCATGCGTGTATCAATCATGTATGATATGCAAACACACTAGACTGACTCGATAATGGTGATCACGCAACCTATTGACACCCAATAGGTAGCTAGTTTCTCCGGATCGCATACTAGTTCTCGTATATAAACTTAATAGAACATATAATAATCTAGAAAATCATACGTAACGCGATGCGTTTAAGTAATAATATAGGTTATAATATCAAACTACATAAATAAACAATACACGAAAGTAAGGTGCAACTCACCGTGACCGCTATCCAATCTATTATGAAGTCGATAAGATGATATGTTTGCACTATCCCACGTCTACTGACCTCACCGTTTGTTGACATGTGTGTGTGTGTGTGTGTGTGTGTGTGTGTGTGTGTGTGTGTGTATATATATATATATACACACACACACATGTCAAATACACGTTTAGTACATAAACGTGAACCTTATAAATCTATACCCTAGGTTATCGCTCTTTTACTCTATAAAATGATTCGTATGCCGTTAAGCGTTAAATCACTATCCCATATACGTTTAACACCCTTTGAGGTATATTACTAACCGTTTATACTTTGGTTAAAATGCCAATTTGAAATCCTAGCTCGTATTGTTAAGTTTGTCGCTTGTTTCATATATTTTGGGAGTCCATATAACGTTTCTAGGTCGAGCTAGGTCGTGTCAGACCTCAACACGACCAACGGGGGTCGGCGACGGCTAGGCACATTGTGCCTAGCATCTCTCACGTCGTGAGAGAAGGTCTCACGACGTGAGAGTCAGTCTCGCGTTGCGAGACGTGTCTCACGACGTGAGGCACTCTACTCCGGCCCTCAAACGTCGTTTTTCACACCGAAACTCATCCAAAACCATCCCGACATACTTATATACGCATAAACCTTAAAACCCAACTCCGAATTTTGGGATATTACATTCTTCCCCCCTTATAAAAATTCGTCCTCGAATTTTTATCAATCTCGTTGGGATCTTATAATTGGTCGTACACTTCCCTCGATGTTCACTAAGTACATTTTAGTCGCAGCTTTTCTTTTACTTTACCTTTTAGCTCTTCCCTTATAGCTTCGTATCATCGCATAGTTGAGAATCTTCTTGTTATTATTCTGGATCATTTGTTGCCTCTCTGAAGTAGTATGACTTTAGCGTATCCTCGATATTGAGATCTTTTGTCCTTATCACATGGTTGTCATTAATTCTTAATTAATATTTTCCGAATCCATTATTCCATTCTTGGTTGTCATCGGGTCCTTACTCGTCTCTTTTGTGCGTGAATAATCATGACGTGTTGACTACATCCTTAATGACTTACTTACTTCATCCATACTTCTATGAGCATTTTCTCTTAACATAGCTGAGCCTGATACACCCTTTACTATCTACAATTTCTCCTTCCTTTGCTCTATTAAGCTATCGTGAACTTCACGTTGCTCCGCAGGTCGTGATCCTTCATCTTTATTGTGGCCTTAAATGTTTCACTTCACATTACTTTCAATCGTGTAGCCTGTACAGTTGCTTTTATTCGCTGATACCACCCGTATTCTTATCCTTTTCACTTCTCTCTAGTAGCTCCTTTACAGTTCGCCTTGAATCTCTTGTTGACTTTTCAGTCAAAGTTGTCTTCCCTTTACATCACTATTCCTAATCACATTAACCTCATAGGATTCTCATATGTTTCTTCACACTCAACTTTTTTTAAGAGTTCTTCTTACTGACTAACCTTCACTTAATCTCATCTTTACCTTTAATCTTTACCTGATTCTGTAGATTCTTAATAACTTATTTACTTTTGTACTTAAGTTGTTTTAAATCCGACAATCCTATAAGTTTTCATCACTTTCTTTATCACAATTCTTCTTACTATATAAACAACTTTCTCTTTCATCTTACACTTCTGCTTCTTACTTTCGAATAATTCCACGATGTCACTTTCATTCTTCAAAATATCGTCTTAATACTGATTATTATCATTCCTTAGTTTATCTTCATTCTGTCTTTTATCTTTTTCTCGAAATGTTTCTGACTATTATAATATATAGGTTATACTTAATCTTATAAATCCCAAAATTGGGGAAGAAAATTCAATTTTGTCATTCTATACTCCTTATGCTTCTATAATACTTATAACATGGTTCTAATTATCCTTTAAACAACTTAATTTCTTTGTACTAGTATCATCTCTCGTCCTTATGACATCATAGCTTTTTAGATGTAGTTCACTCCTATCTGTCCAATAGCAATGAAGTATCATCTTGTCCTTTACTTATTGTATCTTTTACGTCTCCCTCTATTTATAACAACTTTATTGCTGCTGTTCTTCCTTGATAATCCTTCTGATATAATTCTAGAATTTTCCACTTCTCTAATCATCTTACTAGATTTCGAGGGTACATGTGTTTTCTATTGCATTTTCTTTCATGTTTTTCACCATTTTTTACATTTACTGATACGTATGTCTATATACGTGGTCTTTACCTTTACACTGAGTCCTTCCTTTACTTTTCTCCTTTCTGTTACATAGCTTGTAATTCTGATACTGACGTTAATAACTTTACTTAATATAGGGGTGTGCATCGGTCGGTTCGGTAACCGAACCGACCCTTTTTCTCAAAACCGATCGGTTTTCTACTCATAAGAAAACCGAACCGAAATTAAGCTTAAAATTCGGTTCAGTTCGGTCGGTAACCGATATATATTATATAGTATAAACGAATAACAATAACAGTTATTAGAGCAGTGGTTCCGCACGCATGTGAAAGAGGAACGTGCCCCAGGTTCGAATCCTGATGGTGCGTTTATACATTTAATACTTTTTTACTTAAAAATGAATAATAAAAGAGTAAAAAAAACAACACTAGGATTCGAACCCATACCCCTGAAGACCAATAAAAGCGTTTTACCATTAGGCTATGTAACATTTTAGCATTCGTTCACAATATTATATATATCTCGGTTATTTCGGACGGTTCGGTTTTCAAATTCCCAAAACCGAATCCGAACCAAATTTTCAAAAACCGAACAAAATTTTATTTTCGGTTCGGTTCGGTTTTTCGATTTCGGTCGGTTTTTGCACACCCCTAACTTAATACCCATCATCTTCTGATCGCTTATGCTTTTCCGGCGTTGACTTCTTATTCACATTGTTTCTTAGCTTCGTTAACTTTGTTACCATTAATCGATAACATGGCTTATTCTGTTATTGGGGTCTATTTTATATGTCTTATTCTTATTTATTAAGAATATTTTATTATTCGTCACAGAGTTTCACATCTGAGTTCACGTAGTAAACAAAAGATTTCAAAACATTCTTTGGCTGGCCAGCTCTTTTAAATCATTTTTTTTTCATAAATCGTTTGAAATCATCAATACAATTGTAGCTCAGAGTGATGACATCTCTCATCACCAAAGAGTTGCTTAAAATCGCATTTTTCTTCATCATTGTAAAGATATGATGCATGATCTATATTTTGAAAATCATTCTTTTATGCATTCCTATCGTGATTATGTGATGTTATATACTATAACTGAGCACGATTGTACCTTGAAAAATCTTAAAAACTTTCAATTTTCATAAAATCGTAAGTTCACTCTAGATTATACACTCCGCGACTATTAATGGCTTTCTCTATTATTATTGGGTACATTATAAATTTTTGTATTACTGTCATTTTCTGTCGTTTTTCTGACTATTCCTCTGTCACATCACTTCTTTTTCTATATCTCTGATAACTCAATTCAATTCAAAGTTCTCTATTGATGTAATCACTACATCCAATTCTTCGATACACTGTATCATGTCATATACCAGTGCAGGTATTGATGTTTCACATCAATTCCCTCTTCATTAATCTATCTTTTACTCTTCAGTTTCTAGAACGTAATATAGGAATCACGTTCGCAATAATTATATGATGTATGTTCATTATATTATTGTGTTTGTAAATTATGTTTATAGGTTCTTTTATTGCCGCGTGTTTACTATCATCGCTCCCTATAGGTTCTCGTTACCTGAGGAATTATCCTATAGGCATATCCTAATATTGACATTCTATTATGCAATGCAGCAAACATATATACACAGTAATGCAAAAACATAAACGCAAATATTCAAGGCATATAAATCACCGATACCTGGAGGTGCCTGATGCGGAACGCTAGGTTCCCTAATAACTACTCCTGTATGTCGGTCCCTAACTCTTCTACTGGAATTGCCACCGCCTCTTTGCACAAAGTGGGGGTTGGTCCTGATTCTAGAGGATGTGTTGACGTAATCCAGATGGAACTCACGCCTAAAATAGAAGGGTCGTACGGGGTTGACCTCCCACTCACGTTCGGTCTCGATTCTACGGGCCATCATAGTGAGCGTACCAAAATGTTCACCTACATATTCATATAGCTCACCGAACTCAGGTCCTAAGCCTCTGACATATCTACGGTTGATGGTTCTATTACCTTCATTCAGATCAGGGACTCCCTCAACCATTCGCAGAAAATCAACAGAATACAACCCTACTGTTAGCATTCCTCAAGAGAAGGAGCGCATATGTCTTCTAACTTGATTTAAAGCTATCTGTGCTTGACCATTTGCTATTTCTGCTTCTTCTCTCAAATCGCGATATCTCTGCACCCTAGACCAGAAATGCTCACTTCTGTACTCTTCAACGTCTGATTCTTCTAACAGTTCCTCTTCTTCAAACTCCTCTTCTTGAGGATCATCTTCTTCTTACTCTTCTTTTATATCCTCTTCTGGATCCTCCTCAGGATCCTCCTCCAGATCTTCCTCCGGATCCTCTTCCGGATCTTCCTCCGCATCCTTTTCCGGATCTTCCTCCGCATCCTTTTCCGGATCTTCCTCCGGATCCTCTTCCTCACTATACTCTATTTCTGGCGAGTGGAATCTACCTGTATTTACAGAAGAACTGCCAATCTCTGACACAAACATATAGCCATTCTGATAAATTTCTGGGGATCTTCTAGTATCTGCGTGGAATCCATTCTGATGGACCCCAGAAGGTTCGCCTATTTCGTTGTGAAACCCATTTTGAAATATAGGAGGCAATTCCTCCCGTTATTCAGCAGCATGTGACTGAGCTCCGTTCTGCCCAGACATGCTGAAAAAGAAACAATTCCAAGCATAAGAAACCATCTGAGCCCATATCCACACGCAATTCCAATATTAACTCATAAGGTGTTGTAAACACTTAGCATTTAATTCAGCCGCACGTAATTCGCAAACAGGTAACTACTTAACAATCCCAGCACAAGTAGTAAACGCCTAGTTATCTCAATCGTTCGTATATACTGACACTAATCACTTATTAGCTTAGTAGCCCTAATTCGCGCCCATTGTACCACATATTACTAATGCACGTATCAAACAAATATAGACAACTAAGATCCGACTCTTTTACTGCAGTAGTTCCTAGGTTTACTTACTGACATAGTATCTCAACTCAAACAGACATTTAAACAAGACTGGCAGTGGTAACTAGACCAACTGCTCTCAAATAAACATGAAAACAAACTTGCAGTGGTAGCTGGACCAACTGCTCTGATACCAACATTGTCACGACCCAAAATATTAAGCCGCAACCGCCGCTAGAGAACGGGAGTGGTAGCTCCAGAACCCGTAGCAAGCCTCAATCCACTATTAATTTTTCGCAAATAATAAACAAATAACAATAAACAACGGAAGCAAATATACATATATAACACATAAACAAATATTTACACTAACTGTTCAAAAACCTCGTGGGCTCTAGTTACCGTACCCTGTACAAACTGGCCTCGCGGTACTATGTACATCAGTTAGTGAAACACAACATATCACTGGCATCTGGGGGCGTGAATAAAATATACTACCTGTAGCTTATCAAAAACATATAAACAGGGCAGCAAGTAATATGTACACTCAAAATGTACTGCTATCTAGGCTACGACTCTATCAACGCAGGACCACTACTACAGCACTCACAGAAGTCAGAAACTATACATATACAGCTGACTTCTGGACTTCAAAACAGGCTTCTTGCTAAGTCCACACACTAAGCACCTGAAAGACATCAAAGGTGGGGGGTCAGTATTTGGGAAAATACTGAGTGAAGTTGCATTTTACTAACGGTATTAATATAAAAACATAGCATCGCAGTTCAATAAAACAATAATATAAAAGTAATACATATAAACAGTTATTTGATCCGTACGAAACTAATATCCTAGCATGCGACATAACTGTCGAATAATCAAATCATATTGATCCAGATAGTCCGAGCCGGGAGTGTTCACACTCTACCTCGTCGATCGCGACCTATCTCTTAGTCCTTAAGTGTGAGTCCAACTCACTAGATACGGGGCTCAGGTTACACCGTAACCGAGCTCTCACTCGCATCGAATTTATTATCCAACTTCGAAATTCGTTATCACAATCATGTCATATCATGTCATGCGTGTATCAATCATGTATTATATGCAAACACACTAGACTGACTCGATACTAGTGATCATACAGCCTATTGACACCCAATAGGTAGCTAGTTTCTCCGGATCGCATACTTGCTCTCGTATATAAACTTAATAGAACATATAATAATCTAGCAAATCATACGTAACGCGATGCATTTAAGTAATAATATAAGTTATAATATCAAACTACATAAATAAATAATACACGAAAGTAAGGTGCAACTCACTGTGACCGCTATCCAATCTATTATGAAGTCGATAAGATGATATGCTTGCACTATCCCACGTCTACTGACCTCACCGTTTGCTTACACGTCTGTTATATATATATATATATATATATATATATATATATATATATATATATATATATATATATATATACACACGTTAAATACACGTTCAGTACATAAACGTGAACCTTATAAATCTAAACCCAAGGTTATCGCTCTTTTACTCTATAAAACGATTCGTATGCCGTTAAGCGTTAATCACTATCCCATATACGTTTAACACCCTTTGAGGTATATTACTAACCGTTTATACTTTGGTTAAAATGCCAATTTGAAATCCTAGCTCGTATTGTTAAGTTTGTCGCTCGTTTCATATATTTTGGGAGTCCATATAACGTTTCTAGGTCGAGCTAGGTCGTGTCAAACCTCAACACGACCAACAGGGGTCGGTGACGGCTAGGCACATCGTGCCTAGCATCTCTCACGTCGTGAGAGAAGGTCTCACGACGTGAGAGTCAGTCTCGCGTCGCGAGACGTGTCTCACGTCGCGAGACAATGTCTCACGATGTGAGGCACTCTACTCCGACCCTCAAACGTCGTTTTTCACACTGAAACTCATCCAAAACCATCCTGACATACTTATATACGCATAAACCTTAAAACCCAACTCTAAAACGTTCAAAAACAATGATTTTAACATGTTTTACGTGAATTCGATTCGAACCGAAACGGCACAACATCAAACAGCCACCTATTATCCATTTCTTACCATAAAAACGTTCAACTTACCTTGTTTTAATACTCGGGGGAGGTAGAGGCTTGAATTTCAAAGAGATTGCCGCGAGAATCACTCGAATCGGACGACGAACGGTGAAACAGCGTGATGTCGAGTTAATCGCCGATTGAAATAGCTTCTGGAGGTTTCTTCTATCTGATCTCTTCTCCTTTCAAATGAAGTTTGTTTATATATTATGGTAAAAGGTTCGATTTGGTCATGTTTTTCTTTCTTTGTTACAAAATTTCTTTTAACCTTTTCTTTTGTTTAATTTAGTCCATAACTAAATCAATTAACACTTTAATCATAACTTATACGTATTATTTATATTCAATAGATAATACGAACCCGTCAAAACCTAAAATTTCCATTTTCGACACAAAGTGGCTAAATTACCACTTTGGTCCCTGTACTTTATTTTTGGCTTTTCTTGACATTTTTTCTTTTAATTCCAATTCTAACTTTAGAATTGAAATATAACATTAATTTCCGCACAATTATTTCTCCGAAACCGACCTACTAGATTTTGTTTACTTAATCTTTTCGAAAACTCTTTTGATATCGCCACTCTGGCGAATCAATACTGGACACGTGGTCCAACTAGATAATTAAATATTTTGGGATATTACAGTCTTAGCAAATATCGATAGGGAGAAGCATGGCATCGCGATTAACGGTCAGTTCCTAAAAAAATATGTTCCTAGTTGTTGGGAGAATATTGACCGACGATTGTTTGGAGCTAGCGAAGAATGAAACCTGGAGCCTACATATATCGGTGATCTTGAACCGATAGGCCGATATATATAATACAAAAGAAATTATGGTTTACATTCGGCCATGTATTGTTATAGTTTGAGTTTTTTCAACGGGTACTCCGTTTTTCTCAACTTTATTGATGTAATAATTCATAATGTTAAACGCAAATTTATAAATCGGACTATGCGAGACCGATGAAGTTGGTGGAAAGTAAATGAACACAAAATATATGGATTATGAAAACTTCGGCCCCTTGGCCGATCCAAAATATAAATTGCCATAATGTTTACAAAGCATTAAAAGATTCGGCCACCAGGCCAAATCAAAAGGCAGTACGGTTCAAACATTAAAAGAAAAATTATTCTGGACTTGGAATTATCACAAGAAATTCTAAAAATGGCGAAAACAAACGCCCAGCTCGCTTTGAACTTGATTAAATTCCGTTTTCGTCGTCTCATACTTCGGCTTAATCTTGGAGAGGTCCCCTTTGAGAAGGTTCCGCAACTTATTCACTTCTATCACTTCCACAATCTCTTTGTCCAGTGAAGCTTCAAGATCGCCAATGTCTTGTTGTTCCGACCTCAGTTCGATCTGCAAGGCGGCAATCTTCTCCTCCAATTCCTTTGCGTGTTTTCGGCGGTCTTGAAGAATAGTGACATCCGACTTCACGTTTGCCTTGAGGGAATCCAGCTTCTCCCTTGCTTCACGCTCCTGGCGAGTCAGCTCGTCGTGTTTGGTTTGAATCGAGACTGAATCGTTATGCATTCTCTGGAAGGCTTCGATAGAAGCCGAGAGCTTCGTCACAGCAGAGCAGGCTTCACCATTTAATACTTCAGCAGGAGCATCGGCCAGCGCTGTCGCCGCCTTGTTCAGTTTTTCGACGCTTTTAGGCGACTTGAATAGCTGTATGCCCTCATTCTTCATTCGCGCCATCACATCGAGATGATATTCCCAGTTAGGAACATGGCCGACCGCCTCAGTAACGTTCTCGGCTTTGGAGATGGGAATGAGGTCTTCATTCTCGCTATCTGAGTCTTAGAAGGCTGCTGCCTTAGCCGCTACGTCATCCGCAGGAGATGGAGAGACTAGGATCTGCCAGGTTTGTCCGCAATAGAAAATTAGCTGCTAGGCGAAATGTTCTAAAATAGAAAATGCAAAGAGCATACCTTGGAAGTTTGGGATTGAGGCTTGTCGGTTCCGAGATTAAGATACTCATAAGCTAAGGGCGACAACAAAGCAGGAGTTTCCATCCTCCTCAAAATCTCCGAAACATTGGGAGTTTGAGAGCTAGTCGCCAGGGAACCTTGGTTATTTCCTTCCCCTTCGACGTCTTGAGAATCGCCCATATTCTGAGTATCGCCCCCTAGTATGGGTGTCCCCTTTTGATGAAGAATGACAGCTTTAGGAGGACGTTTCTGTAGGAGATGGATTGAACATAGCCGAACCTTGTAGCTCGGGTTCTTTCCTCCCATATCTCCCTTTTGGGTCTGATCGCCCTTTCTTAGCCTTCGGATCTTTTAAAGGTGCTTTGGTGGCCGTCTTCTTTTTTCCCTTTTTGGCCGCTGGGTTCTCTTCCTCGTCGTCATTATCCCAGTTGTCTTCTTTTTCGAAATGGGGAATGCCAACTGATAAAAAACGAAAAGTCATAATATAAAAAGTCTAAAAGCTGAAGTAACAAATGATCGCTCATACCTGGGATTTTCTGGTAACAGATGCGCACCCGTTCATTTATAGCTTCTTCGTCAGGTGAACATCGGATGCCAGTATAGGTTACACCCAGATCGGTTAAATCTACCTTAGATTTTTTAGACTTCTTTTTCTTAGGTTTTTTAATAGGTGTGATCGTGGTCATATTACACTTAGGGACAATTGGTGATTTATACTTAAATTTCGGCCGAACTTTTTCTGAAAAGAGTTGATAGGGCAGGTGTTTATATTTTTTTTCCCAAATTTTATCTTATTTTGCATAGAAGTTTTGCCAAGCTATTCTCCTATGTTGTTACATTTTAAGATTCATGCCTGGGCGATCTAAAGGGTCGAATTTGAATTTATAAAAGCGTTCAAAGCGAGATATTTCAAAGTGATAACCAATAATACCTGTGAAAGTTTGGCGTTTCGGAGCCTGCAAATGAAATAAATCGGCATGAGTAGGTTTTATGTTTAAAGGAGGCAAATCAAAATTATGAAGCGAACGAACTTCTTTTGATGACAGATCAAAAGAGGTTTGGACGATGGAGGTCCACCAGTTGGTGAATTCCTGAGTGCAAGAAGGGGTGACAATAGGGCGAGACAGCTCGGACAAGGGAGGAAGGTAAGCTTTGTTTAGGCGAATGATGTATTGAAGTTCGGAGTAATTTTCTATGGAAGTTCTATGGGTCTCGCGATTATTGAAGACGATCAATAAAGGACAGGAAAGGCCTTGGCAGAAACCGAATTGACGGGATAAATAATTCGGATAGTAGGGTTCAACTCCACTACGATCATAATCCAGCCCAGCTATTAGATTCCTTGATTTAAGGGCGATTCCCCAGTAAGGGCCGCCGAGTTGCAGTCTTGGATCGGCTTGTATGGCTTCTTCCATATCCTCAACATCCCATCCGGCAAGTAACCAAGACGGTGGGTAAATAAGTTGCAGTGCAGGGCACATCAGCTCAGGCAATCTAATGGCGTGGTTGTTCAAAACTTGGAGGACATCAAGCACGTGTGTAAGACGGGTTCCTGCCGATATCAATTGAAAACCGCATAATTCGGCCTTGATAGGTGGACCGACTTCAAAGAGTTCAGGAAAATACATGGCCAGCCATAACTGAACAATCCAGAGGGGCCTCCTAGGCACTTAAAAACTCTTGGATCTTTTAGAGGAGCAATATCGCCCAAGGAACGGTATAGGTGTGCCAAGATGAACTCGCCTAAGTTGCATCGGCGTCCGTCAGCAAGTGATGTGGCCAGTAGGAAACAATCTTCAGTCACTCGGAAGGAGGAGGTACATAGCACGTATTTGGCAATGAAAAATGCCAGGAAGGCGATGTGCTCTTTATGGTCAGGCTTATAGGGTTCCTCGCCCATAAACAGTTTCACAAAAGGACCGTAGCTTTTCTGTGCCTTGGTTAAGTTGAACTTTGGGGCATCGGCATGAAGGTTAAGGTTGATACGCTCGCCGTTGATGGGAACGTTGAGCATGAGTACCAGGTCGAGCAAAGTAACGGTCATCGGACCGGATTTGGAACAAAAGCAGTTTATGGCGCTCGACCAGAATAGCGATGCACCCATGATGTAGTGTTTAGCTATCGGTCGGCTCGCCTTGCATAATTCAATAAGGTCATAAATGCCTGAGTCGATCCATGATTGGCGGAAGTGCGGTGTCAACCTGATTACCCATTTGGAGAACCCAGTATGTTTAATCGGCCAGTTTCTGAAGGTGGTACCGACCCAGACAGACGATTGGTGGGGCAAGGAGAATCTAGGAGGAGCAGCTTCGTGAAAAGGAGAGGCTAGATCGCACAGATGACTCGGGAAGGTGACAATGGGACCGACACATATTTGGTCATCACTCGCATCAGTAATTACCTTTAATTCTGTGTTCGGCACGTTGGATCGGACCTCGTCAATCTTGGCAGTTACTTATTCAGCGAGGTTGTTAGGAGCAGCCATGGTACCTGCAATCAGTGTTTTAAAAACCGAACCGGTGATGCCACCGGTTTCCGGTTCAACCGGTTGAACCGGTTTAATGGCCGGTTCAACCGGTTTGATAAATTTAAAAAAAATTAAAAAAATTTATGATTCCCCGGTTTTTTACCGGTTCAACATCCGGTTTTTTACCGGTCCAACCCGGTCCAACCAAAAAATCTGGTTTTTCGCAGTTTCAGACCGGATCACTGGCCGATTCGCGGTTCAACTGGTCCGACCGGCCGGTCCGGTCCGGTTTTTAAAACACTGCCTGCAATGAATCGTTCAGGTTAAGCGAATAAAAGAAGAAACGGGCGAGATTAAAAGGGCGAGTGCTTACCAGGAGGAACTTTGCAGAGAGCTTGAAATTGCTGAGGAGAGAGAAGAGCTTGATGATTGCAGAGAAAGTAGGTAAGT
This sequence comes from Mercurialis annua, assembly GCF_937616625.2. Taxonomy (NCBI): domain Eukaryota; kingdom Viridiplantae; phylum Streptophyta; class Magnoliopsida; order Malpighiales; family Euphorbiaceae; genus Mercurialis; species Mercurialis annua. Next base: position 44,614,734 of record NC_065570.1, on the reverse strand, counting down.
GAACAAATGAGACGGTATTTTTCTTAAAAGTGCAAAATTGGAAGCCGAAGGGTTCATGGTGTTAAGGCATGGCATCGTGGAAGACAGCTGGTGGTGACGTGGCGTGTAAAGGGGTACCGAACAGTCATTATATGCGCACCCCTTTAATCCGGATGCGTGAAGATTGGGCCGTGCTACTAAACCCAAAAGCATTGAGGATGGGCCTAAAAAGGGAACAAGCCCAAAATAAACGTTTCGGGTTTGTTGGGGCATTGTTTACACCGGCCCAAAAGGATATGGGTCAGGATGTTGAATGGGCTTATCAAGGGAGTTGAGCCCAATAAAAGCCTTTTTTAGATTAGTTTTTGCTTCATTAGAAGTTTGTAATTCATTAGGAGTATTTCTCTTTAGGAATATTAGATTTAGTTAAAATAGGAATTTTGATTTTGTGAGAGCTATAAATAGCTCAAACCTTCATTATTTTTGTATCAACAAATCGATCAATCAAAAACCAAGTCCAGTGTTTTTTATCCCGCAATCCCCGGAGTGTTTTAACTTAGGAGTAGTTTTTCGGTATTAATCTCGCCTGAGTTCATAACTCCCAGATTATTACTATTTAGATCACGTGGTTGAGTGTTTTAACCAAAGAAGCCATGTGAATATCTACATAGGTTCGTTAAAGTATCAAATCTCAAACCGATCCCAATTACAAATTCAAAAATTCGAGTTCGAATTATTTCCAGGCGAACAGTTTCAAGTTTTAACTAAATACTAATCCTTTTTGGCACTATTTAATTTAAATTAATTTTTTATTAGCTTTATCTTTTAACTTATCAATTATAATAGACTTACATTCAACTTCATCTTTTAATGTTTTAAGTTTAACTAAACACTAATCCTTTTTTACACTATTTAATTTAAATTAATCTTTTATTAACTTTATCTTTTAACTTATCAATTATACCCTTAATGATAACGTGCTACGCATATAAGATAGTTAAAATTTAAAGTTAAAATTACAAAACAAATGAATTAGATAATACTAAAAATAAACGAATTATAAAATATGAAGTTGAATAAAACTTAATAAAACTTTAACGACTCGTTGTGACTTTGTAGATGTTAGAATTTTTGGTTTCTTGTCTAATTTATATAGTTATCCTGGGTTAATGACATGTTTATCTATAAAATTAGTAAAATTTCTTTAGCCCCCAATTAATATTTTTTCTTAATTTGTCACCTATAGACCGCAAAACACTTCCGCGGCTTACTGCAAACCGCGAAAGTGTTCCGCAGTCTGCAGACGTGGCTCCATCTAGACGCAGGTGGAGCCACGTTGGCGTAAACCGCGGAACACTTCCGCGGTTTACAGAGGGAATTTATTCCCTCTGACAGGGAATAAATTCCCTTTGACCAGGTGGTTGCAAACCGCGGAAAATTTCCGCAGTCTACAACCCCTATATAAGGGGGAACCGTTCCCCCTTTCTCACTCACTCCAAATCCAAGAAAATCAGAAAAAAAATCTAAAGAGATGAAATAGAGAGATTTGTAGAGAGTTTTAGGGAAAGATTTAGAGAGAGATGTAGAGAGTTATAGAGAGAAATTTATTAAATGGGGGGTATTATTGTGGAAAAAATTTAGTTTCACTTGACAACAATTATTATTGTGGAGAAGATTTTGCGGAGTCGGTTTTCGTGGTGGAATATTATTTTTCGTGGCGGAATATTATTTTTTGGCGCAGAATAGTTTTATTTTTGCGGAATTATCGGGTGAGTCTTTTAAATTTATAGATAAGTTATTTTTAATTATTGAATGTAGTTAGATTTAGATGATGTTTGAAATGTAATTAGATTAAAATAATGTTTGAAATGTAGTTAGTTAAATAAATATAGTTAGATTTAGTTAAATTTTTTAAAAATATGTATTATAAAATAAATTAGATTAATGTGTAAATGAAATTAGAATAATGTGTATAAAATTTATATAAATGCAAAATAGAGTAAATTAAAATTAGAAAATCGAATATATGAACTTTTTAAAATATTTTTAAATTAGGCTGGAATTAGTGAAAATATTAAAATTAATGTTTTATATTATATAAATAGATTTGGAATACTAAAAAATTAAATAGAAAAATATGTATTTGTTTTTAACAGTATTTAGAAAAAATATAATTTTTTTTTTATAACTGTAACTTTGTGAAAAAAGTTAATATAAAAAATTTGAATTTACATTTAAATCGGCTAATTATTAAAAATTTGAATTTGACATGTAGAATATTCGAATTATATTTTAAAGGGTTAATGTCATAAAAATTCACGAATTATATTTTAAAGCACCGTGTATGAATTTGAGAAAAAGTGGTAGTTCGTGTATAAAAATGAGAAAATTTAAACTACGTGGTTAAAATGAGAAAACGTGTAAAGTTTGTGATTTTTTTGACATTAACCCTATTTTAAATGAGAGTAACTCTCTTTTTAATTATTTGATAAATTTAGTACGATTAATTTTGAAAAATGAGCTGTCAGCCCTAAAAATGTAGTTAAAATCATATTTTTTTTAATGTAGTAATGACGATGAAATCCCTAAGAGGGGGGTGAATTAGGTTTAATGGCTAATTAAAAATGATTAGAAAGGAAAGTGTTGGAGTTAGAGTTTAAGAGAAGACACAAAGAGATTTTAGAGTGGTTCGGATTAAACACCAATCCTACATCCACTACTCAATCAAAGATTGAGATTTTCCACTAGAAATTAACTTGATTACAAGATACAAAAATGGTGCTTTAAAGCTAAACACCCAACTTGGAGTTTTTTCAAAGCTAAAACTTCTAACTTACAACTAATTGATTTTTACAAGGCTTAATCAATAACCCACAAATAGAAACAATAAATGCTCTAACTAACTAGAACAACAAGCAATCAATATGAAGAATTGATGCACAATAAGTTTTTGAGAGTTTTTGGTAGTTGAGAGCTTTTGAGATTTTGCAAATAATTGTTCTAACTTTGCTCAAAGAGTTAGAACAAGTCTTTAAAGGCTTCTTGATGATGTGTCAATGTTCCATTGGTCCAAGCCATTTTCTTCCCGTTATTTTCCAATAAAAATCTTCATTAATGAAGTGCCAGAACAATCTGAACGATCGTTTAAATAAGTGTACGATCGTTTACTTATAACGGTCAAGAAAAGATTCGAAATTTTGGCCTGTGAACGATCGTTTAAACATTATAAACGATCGTTCATTATGTCTTGAACGATCGTTTATAGATCGTTTAAGCGATCGTTCCCTAGACTGTCTTGAAAACGGAGAGACAACATTGTGTGAAATATTTTAAACGATCGTTTACCAATTTGAACGATCGTTCATAGTAAAAATTTCATAGGAACGATAAGAAAAACGCTGCACAAAGCTTGAAATGAGTTAGACTTAAATAAACGCCAATTGATTGAATATATCAAAATAAGGTTAAAAGACACATGGTCCAACATTCTCCCCCTTTTTGATATAGACAAGCAATTGGCCTAAAAACGAATTAAATACGAAATATTAAAGAACTCCCCCTTTAGATGATAACAATTTAGGGGTTTCAAAAAAAATTTAATTCATTTTTAGACATTTTTAATAAGTGAAACAATTAAAAGTTCTCCCCCGATTGGCTATATGCAAAAAGGAGATCAAAACATAATCATGCAACAAAGGCGGAAAAGCATGAAATTAACAACGGAAAAAGCCGCAAGCAAGCAAGGTGTAAATCATCAACATAGATAAACCACGAAAAGAAAATAGAATCATAACATATAATAAGGCAAAAGTCATAGGCCAAGCACGAAACATAAATCCAGAAAATACGCCTATGAAGCAAAATAAACACGAGCTAAACAATGCTCGGAAAGGTCTAAACATGGACCAAAAAGGGCAACAAACTTGATATAGCAAAAACAAGCTATCAAAATAACACATGTGTCCATACGTCTCGAAACGAGAAATCACCAAAAACAAAAACATAAAACCAAGTAAAATCAAGCGTCACCACCATCAAAATCATCCACTTCACGTGCCAAGGATTCGTCATCTATCGGAGCGGCGGAAGTTGAGCCAATACCGTGAAAGAGATGTAAAGCACGCATGTCCCGTTCAAGACTCTCAAAGCGTCGATCAAACATAGAATGAGCATTGGTGATTGTCGTACCAAGCGACTCAAAACGAGTAACCATAAGTTGAAAACTAGACTCAACCGAAGACCGAAAGGATTGAAGACTCGAAAGGATAGAGTTTAAAGGATCGTTTTGAGAGGAGGAAGAAGACGCGGGATCAAAGGGACGAGGAGTTGGCATGAATGAGATAGGTGGAGAAGGTGCTCGGAAACCCTCGTTATGAGCGGCTTCTTCATCGCGAAGTTCGGGAGGAGGAACCGGATCATTATCCTCCGTTGTACCACGAAAAACATAAGCTTGAGACACAGGATCAAGAACAATGATATGGGCATTAAGAAGAAAATCCGTATCTAGATTGGAAATGGATTGATCCCGAAGAGGCGGAAACCGATCATTGAGAGATGCGGCTCCAACACGGAAAGCAATACGAGTCACAAATCGACCAATTGTGATCGCACTACTTACTTTGGTCTCTAAGGCAATACTAAGGAGTCTATCGATAAAAAACAAACCACTTTGCACCTTAATATTTTCCAACGCACAATGCATAAAAAATAAGTCATGCTTAGTCATTTTTTCATGCGACATACCACGAGCATTGATAGAGTATGAGATTACACGTTGAAAATACCAAAGAGAGAGCGATTTGAACAAAGAGCAACTACGTTTACGCTCATCCCATTCAATAGGGGCAGAAATCAAGCTACGATAAACACCACGAACAATAAACACGGTATGACTCATATGAGATAGACCCTCATCCGAAAAACCAAACATCTCATTAAAAGCTTCCCTAGAAACCGTATAGGCAACGCCTTTGAGCTTAAAAGTCAAGGTGTAATACGGAAGACCCGTAGAAGTAGGACTCTTAGAGACAATCAAAGTGGACAAGAATTCGAGAGTTAAATCTCTATCACAAACATTTTCAACATTCAAAAAGGTATGCCACCCTAAATTATCAACCCAAGATTCAAACTCAGACCTAAAACCTAGAGATTCAATGGTATTCATGGAATGGATACGAGAACATTGAAAGGGACGCTTAGAAAGATATTCATACCGTGCACGGGCATTAGCGTCGAGATTGAGCGGGTTTGGACCACGGGGCGGTGGAGGAGCGCGTGTGGAGGTCTTTCGCTTCTTAGGAGCCATGGAAGCCGGATTGAGATGGAGAAGACCAAGAAATCAAGTAAAAACCGAAAATCCCCAAAAGTTAGGGTTTCCAAAAACCCAAGAAAAATCAATTAACCCTTGAAATTGAAGGTTAAAACACGATGTAGAGGAGTATGAGAGTGTAATGTAGGTTTAAAATTGAAGGAAAATGGTGAAACAAGGAGGATTAAGTGGTGGTTTGAGAGAGAGCGGCGGAGAGGAGAGGAAAAGAAGATGAAGGGCTGTTCTTATTTGAAACCCAGAAAAACATCGGTAAACGATCGTTCACAAAATAAACGATCGTTCTGAAAGTTTTAAACGATCGTTTATCGGTCGTTTACATGATCGTTAAACGGACTGTAACTTGAAGAAACGAGGTGCTGAAAAGAAATTTTAAACGATCGTTTTGAAAGTTTTAAACGATCGTTTCTTACATGAACGATCGTTTAAGCACTATGAACGATCGTGAAAAAAAAAGAAGTTAAAAAGAAAGTTTTATGAAGGAAAACTTTTAAAAAAAAATTTAAGCAAACACCACAAGAACTTAGAGAAAATATGGACTTGGTTGATATTATACTCACAAAAAAAATTGAATATTGAACAAATTCAATTTCCGACAAGATGAGCAAAACGAAGCATTAAACAAAAGTATCAAACACGGCATGAACAACACTAACACATAAAAGAGATCAAGGTAAAGAGCTACCATCAAGCATACCAATTTCTCTAATAATGAAATTCATACGATCTTCATTTAGAGGTTTGGTAAAAATGTCCGCAAGTTGATTAGTCGTGTCGATGAATTCAATCACAACATCACCATTTTGCACGTGATCACGAATGAAATGATGACGAATGTCTATGTGTTTACTCCTAGAGTGTTGAATGGGGTTCTTGGAAAGGTTAATTGCACTTGTATTGTCACATTTGATGGGAATGTTGGCAAGTGCAATACCGTAATCATTAAGTTGTTGCTTAATCCAAAGGACTTGAGCACAACAACATCCGGCCGCTACATATTCGGCCTCCGCGGTTGACAAAGCCACGGATACTTGCTTTTTACTACTCCAAGAGATCAAACTATGACCTAAGAATTGGCAAGTCCCGGAGGTACTTTTACGATCAATAAGACAACCCGCATAGTCGGCATCGGAGTAAGCAAGCAACCTAGGGTCCACATTTCTAGGGTACCAAATTCCTAGATTCAAAGTGCCATGCAAATATTTAAAGATACGTTTAACGGCATGCAAATGAGATTCCTTTGGACAAGATTGAAAACGAGCACACAAACACACACTAAACATGATATCGGGCCTACTAGCGGTAAGATAAAGAAGGGATCCGATCATACCTCGATACATTGTGATATCAATGCATTTACCCGATTCGTCTTTGTCCAATTTTGTTGTGGTGCTCATTGGTGTTTTGCTACTAGATGAGGTTTCCATTCCAAACTTCTTAAGCATTTCCTTGGTGTATTTGGATTGATTTATGAAAATTCCATCTTTGTCTTGTTTGATTTGTAGTCCGAGAAAGAATTTGAGCTCCCCCATAAGACTCATCTCAAACTCCTTAGTCATACACTTAGCAAAATACTCACAAAGTTGTTCATTAGTAGCACCAAATATAATATCATCAACATATATTTGAACAAAAAGGATATCATTCTTATGATGTTTTGTAAAGAGTGTCGTGTCAACTTTGCCTTTGGAAAAACCGTTTTTAAGTAAAAAACCACTCAACCTTTCATACCAAGCTCTAGGAGCTTGTTTTAAACCATATAAAGCTTTGTGGAGTTTGTAAACATAGTTGGGATGTTTAAAATCTTCAAAACCGGGAGGTTGTTTAACATAAACTTCCTCCTCAATAAAACCGTTTAAAAATGCACTTTTAACATCCATTTGAAAGAGTTTAAAATTCATGCAAGATGCATATGCTAAAAGCATGCGAATAGCCTCTAAACGAGCAACCGGAGCAAAAGTCTCTTCATAATCAATGCCTTCCTCTTGGTTATAGCCTTGGGCAACCAATCGGGCCTTGTTCCGAGTTATTACTCCGCTTTCATCTAACTTGTTACGATAGACCCATTTTGTTCCAATAATGGTTTGACCATTTGGTTTTATTCACCACGGTTTCTTTTGGCACCTAGATCAAAATAACTCAAACTTTAGGTACCCAAATCACATTGGGTCCTTGGAAGTTAGCACTAGAATAGTCCAAGGGAATTAACCTCAATTGGACTTTTCTAACACAGCAATCAACATTCTTATGGCCATATCTCATGCAATAAACGCATTGAAGTCTAGGTGACATGTGAGCATAAGATGGATAAGTATTGGCTCTAGGAGCCTCACATGTGTGGGCATAACAATGTGCACAAGAGTGATCATAAGTGTATGCATTGAAATCCCTAAGAGGGGGGTGAATTAGGTTTAATGGCTAATTAAAAATGATTAGAAAGGAAAGTGTTGGAGTTAGAGTTTAAGAGAAGACACAAAGAGATTTTAGAGTGGTTCGGATTAAACACCAATCCTACATCCACTACTCAATCAAAGATTGAGATTTTCCACTAGAAATTAACTTGATTACAAGATACAAAAATGGTGCTTTAAAGCTAAACACCCAACTTGGAGTTTTTCCAAAGCTAAAACTCCTAACTTACAACTAATTGATTTTTACAAGGCTTAATCAATAACCCACAAATAGAAACAATAAATGCTCTAACTAACTAGAACAACAAGCAATCAATATGAAGAATTGATGCACAATAAGTTTTTGAGAGTTTTTGGTAGTTGAGAGCTTTTGAGATTTTGCAAATAATTGTTCTAACTTTGCTCAAAGAGTTAGAACAAGTCTTTAAAGGCTTCTTGATGATGTGTCAATGTTCCATTGGTCCAAGCCATTTTCTTCCCGTTATTTTCCAATAAAAATCTTCATTAATGAAGTGCCAGAACAATCTGAACGATCGTTTAAATAAGTGTACGATCGTTTACTTATAACGGTCAAGAAAAGATTCGAAATTTTGGCCTGTGAACGATCGTTTAAACATTATAAACGATCGTTCATTATGTCTTGAACGATCGTTTATAGATCGTTTAAGCGATCGTTCCCTAGACTGTCTTGAAAACGGAGAGACAACATTGTGTGAAATATTTTAAACGATCGTTTACCAATTTGAACGATCGTTCATAGTAAAAATTTCATAGGAACGATCAGAAAAACGCTGCACAAAGCTTGAAATGAGTTAGACTTAAATAAACGCCAATTGATTGAATATATCAAAATAAGGTTAAAAGACACATGGTCCAACAGACGACAAATGAGCTGCCAACCCTAAAAATTTATTGGGATGGTACAATATTATCGACTCCGGGTGGAGTTTATTATGTTTCTAGTAAATCAGAATTGGTTGAACTGACGAGTGTAGTGAATTTTGCACAACTACAAGTCGTAATTAGAAGGGTAATTGGGCTGCACGATGCTGACGAGATAGTGAAGATTTATCTACGAGTGCCTCGGTTCGATGAACATGGAAGATTTCAAAAATATGATGGTTTTCCTGTGGAGACAGATGTTCACATGGAAGCAATGTGGCGTAATGTTTCGCGGACGCCACAAATGATGGTACTTGAGTTTTATATTGTGTACAATCCGTTATCTCAAGTACGTGCAGAGTTTGCGGATGTAGACGACTGTGCGGATGTAGACGACTGTGCGGATATAGACGATGGTGATGATTTTAGTGATGAAGATGAGGAAGAAGAACACTTCTATGGGGCCGTTGCTGATGACAACGAGGATGATGATGATGATGACATCGGTAGTGAGAATGGAGATGGCACCCATGGTGAGAATGTCGTTGGTGAGTCGGAACAAAATACAGATCATTTCGAGTCGCGCCTTCCTCATGAGTACACGCATCAGAATGTTGACGACATGCGTGTCAATATGAATCTGTGGCCTAAAGAAAATGCAATATGGGAAGCTGGCAAAGAGTTTGAATTGGGGATGGTTTTTAGTTCGAGGTATGCTGTCCAGACATGCGCGACGAGTTATCACATTGCAGCTAATAAAGAATACAAGAGCAGTCGAACAACTGGTAAAACAGTAGTTCTTGTGTGTGTGAACAATGACACTTGCAATAGGAGGTTGCGTGCGTCGCTTTTAAAAGGCGAGATATATTGGATGATAACAAGATATAACGGCCCCCACCAATGCAGCGGCCAATCAATGAACCAAGACCATCGCAATTTAAGAGCGCGACAGATTGCTGAACACATCGACACGCAATTGCATCTGCAACGTGACATTAGGATTAAAACGCTTCAAGAGGGCATTTTTTAAAAACTGCGATTTAGGCCTGGATACAAAAAAAACTTGGTATGCCAAGAAAAAGGCCATTGCAAACAGGTTCGGACAATGGGACGACTCTTTCAAGGAGATTTGCAATTTTATGACGAATGTCACCGTTGCTTATCCCAGGACAGTCTGGCATGCTACCGGTAATTTTTTAAAAATTTTGAGTATCAAAAATATTTTCGATTTAATAATTACTAATAATGGTGTATGCACAGGTACACCAATTGAAAACAATCCACAATTCAGAACTTTCAAGCATATGTTTTGGACTTACGAGCCAATGGTGAAGGGTTTTCAGTATTGCAAGCCTGTGGTGTACATCGACGGCACCCACACATATGGAAAATACGAAATGACTTTGCTGATTGCTTCTGCAATTGAAGGGAACAATCACATCATGCCGATAGATTTTGCCATTGTGAAGTCGGAAACTGCCGCATCATGGAGGTATTTCATGAGGATGTTGAAGAGGTATGTTTTGGGTGAGCGAAAGGTGTTTATCATATCTGATCGCGGCTCCGGTATTATGAGTGCCATGGAGGGGCCTGAGTGGGCGGGTGATACCCACAAGTGGTGTATTAGACACCTAGTGAGCAACTTCCATAACGCCTTCAAGAAAAAATATCTCAAAAAGCTTGCTGAAAAAGCTGGTAATTTTCTTATTATTTAATATAATACATAAATTTTTGGTTGATGGGAAAATATTGACGGTTTAATCGACGTGTAGGACGCGCATACCAAGAGCATAAAAGAGATCGGTACATTTCATTGATAGAGGCGGATTCACCAGAGGGTTATGCGTATCTTAACCGCCTTGATGTTACAAAATGGAGAATGAGCGGCGACACGTCTGGAATGCGGCATGGTGTGATGACAAAAAACTATGCTGAGTCGGTCAACGCGATGTTAAAGAACATTCGGGGGCTCCCTATCACAGCCATGTTGGAAGCTGATAGCTAAAAATGCAACTTCTGCAAGTATACAGAATATAATCGTAGCAAATAAGGTCGTCTCCACAAAGACAACGGATCAACTATTATTTGTATTAATTATAGCTAAGACTATTATAAATTTCAATTGAATTTGTTTAAACTAATTAACTAAAGTAAAGAGAACGACATAAATTAAGATATAAAGATAAATTAATGGCGAAGAACACTAGAGTTTCGGGGTTTCACTTAATTATAAGATACATTGTCATCTATGCAATGGATGTGATTCAATGACGGTATTCAAAATTGCTTTAATATTCTCTCGAATCAAGAAAGCCTATTCAATTAAAGTGAGTTTAATTTCTCAATCCAAACCCTAATTTAATCGAATGATGAAGGATTACAACCTATATGTCATACACAAATCCGTAGGTATATCTCTATCCTACGATAGTTATGCGAATTAATTCTAGATCAGAATTTATGTTTCAACTCTCGATACTTCACATAAATTCTAGATAAAGTTCAATTGATGGCCAAACAATCAAACAACGATGAACACAAGAATTAATTACTGAAAACACGATATTAAACAATCTCTTGCTAATATAAAACTTCAATCCATAAACTAACAATGAATCCCATAATTAAACTACATCCCTAGCTCTAATGTAAAAGTTTAGTTACACATAATCTGAGATTGAAACGCAAAAACAGAATTAAAAGAGTTCATTGAGAAGAGAATATGGAAAAACTCTTTAGATTCCAGGTTAGATCAATCGTCAGTTGATTCCTTCCTTCGATCGTTAAGAATTCTTGCTTTAATCGCCAATTCAGACTTTTTCCTCCTTGTGGTTGGTTCCAAGGTCTCTGAGTTGTGTCAAAATCGAACTCGCAGTCAGCTCTTCTTATTACCTTTTATAGTCCCCAAGTTTAAAGGAAAAACCCTAAAAAACGGACTGATTTTTGCTCTTGACCGGTTCTACTGGGCAGGTAAAGTCGTAGGTCCGGTTGGCTAAAAACTGCTGGCAGAAGGTGGACCTTACCTCCAGCCTTTTCTACTGGGCAGGTCCGGTCAGAGGTAAGGTCGTTGACCTTACCTCCAGCCTTTTCTACTGGGCAGATAAAGCAGCAGATAAGGTCGACTGCGAAATAGCGAATTTTATTTCAATCTTCGGTCCATTCGGCTCTTTATTACGCATTTGCTTAATCCTAAAGAAAGTTAGCAAATTTCACGAATCATGGCAATAATCAAACCATAATTTACATAATTTCATAACAATTAAAACACAATATTCTCAACAAGATACGTAAAATTATGGTTTATCAGAAGCAATATTTAACAAGGTCAACTCCGTATTCATTAAGCATGTGAACGACTACAAAATGTGGTTGGCATCCGGTTTCATGTGGTCTCCAGTCTGTGCCCACAGAATTGAGACTTGGGAAAATAAGTCAAAGACTCATACGGCTTCACAGTTCAACGTGGCACAGAAGGTTTTCAATGTCTTGACCCAGTGCGACAATGTAAGACATAAGGGTGGCAATACACAGCAAGTTCGTCTACTGGACGGGACATGCACCTGTGGAAATTTTCAACAGTGGAAAATTCAGTGCTCCCATGCGATAGCTGCCTGCAACCAATACGGAGAGAACTACCGTGACTACATTTCATGGTATTACAAATGCGAGTATGGAATCTTAGCGTGGAGCTCTGTTTCATTTGAACCCTTACGGAATCGAAAGCGTTGGATCACTTCCACTGAAATTCTATTTGTTCCTAACAGAGAGTGGATGAGAAAGAAGGGTAGGCCGGTTGAGAGTATGCGTCAGAATGAAATGGACCAGACATTTAGAGACAGGCGGAATAGCAACTACTGTAGAAGATGTCTTACATATGGCCATAACCTTAGTTCATGTCCTTCGAGAGTTCAATGATGTCAGGATTTCTGTTTCCATTTATCATGTACTAAGGATGTTGTAATTCCATTTGTGTTCTATTAAAATTGAAAATCTGGCAGCTCATTCTATTTTGTGTTTGTTTAGTTATTCAGTTTAAATAACAAACTCTTGTAACACTTTTACTTGATGGTTTAATTGATGAAGTTATTTTTAATTAATTGTTTGATATTATTTGTAAACAATTGTTTGATATTATTATGATTTAATTGTTTCATAATTTGCATTGAAAAAATTGCAGCCATGGCAGCTACTCACGATCACATGCAGCCGGGTCCTAAAAGATCGGCGCTACTTTGTTTACAGCATGATCATATATCTCAGGATGTCTGGGATAACCCCTCCAGGACCCACCTCATTACCATTCCGAGTATATGGATTAGTTTCGGTATGTCACGCGTCGCTGGATCACACGACAGGGCGCTGAGCTCATAGCACATGTATTTTCTTAAATTATATGTTTTTCAATTAATTTATCAATGTCAAATTGTGGGTTAATGTCCTACTTTTTTTAACGTATTATATCTTTATTTGCAGGCCGATTTTGTGGAGCGTGTACGTAGGGATGCTCGTGTTGACTCTGACCTTCGGGTTTGCAGCCAGCACACAGAGAGGCACTAGAGAGGACCGCCATGATGTTACATCGCCCCCTATCGAGCCTTCTATACCGCCGCATCGACTACCAGTCATACCTGACGCGCCGATAGATCCGACTACACTACGACATCGACGGCGAGAGCGGCGTCATCCCCTTGCACCACCTCAGCGTCCGACCGATCCTATGCCTCCCCCAGTGGTTTTTCATCCTTTCAGAGCACATTACTATTATGCGGGGTCCAGCTCTGCACCGCCACCCTTTTCATCGGGTCCTCCTTCTTCATCTGGCCAGTTTTACGGGGATTCGGCACATCACTATTTTCAGGGATCATGTTCATATCCAGTGCCACCAGGACCTTCTTCACCTTTTGTTCCACCGCCGCCTGCTTATATACCACCTACGGTGCCTCCTTTTCAGGTGCAGTGGGATCAGCCTACACAGGGTACACAGGACTTTCCAGCTTCACAGGGACTTCCAGAGACACCTGGGACTACAGACTTTCTGTCATATGGTAGCAGTTGGTTAGGTCTAGATAGCATTGAGGCTATGATGTTCCGCCAACAAGAAGAATTTGTTACCCCGCCACCAGCCACGACGAGTACGGCCATTCCCGAGGACCAGCAGGATGACGACGGAGACGACGACGAGGACGCCGATGCAGGAGGGAGAGATGGTGATGGTCGCCCAGGTCGACGTTACCTCACCATCAGTACAGGCCGTCGGGCGAACCGTAACAGAAACAACTTGCACTCCAACCTCCCGGTCACTGGCAGATATGACGATAGGACTCCTCGGTGATTTGTTTTTGTACTTTGAACATTATTATCTGATGTAGTAATTTTTTTTTATTTGTAATTTTTTGTTTATTAAATATGTTATTGTTATAAAGTATAAATTATATTTGAATACTTGTTAATATAATTATCTTGTAGTATTTTATAAATTTATTTTTGTAGAATGTTAAAAAAATTAACTAATTCAAACGTTTTAAATTTAAAAAATTTAACAATTAAAACGTAAATTTTTTTTAATTAATGATTTTTTTTCATTTTTTAAATAAATAAAATATTAATTTAATTTTTTTTAAAATGATTGGAAGGTTTTTCTCCCAATCATTAAAAATAACGATTGGTAGAAAAAAAATTTCTCCCAATCAGTGCAGCCAGGGAATCAAATTCCCTGGCTGCACATAAAGCAACCCGCGGAACACTTCCGCGGGTTGCCACGTTGGACAAAGCAAACCGCGGAAGTGTTCCGCGGTTTGCTTTGCCCATGTGGCTCCTCCCTGACTGGCCAGCGAGGAGCCACGTAGGACAGACCGCGGAACAGTTCCGCGGTTTACACAAACCGCTGAACAGTTCCGCGGTCAGTAAGACACTAAATAGGAATTTATTAATTTTTGGGGGTCATTTGAGAAATAGTTAGCAAATAAGACACACAATGATCATTAACCCCTAGTTATCTGCCACCTGGTTAACAACCATAATAATGAATTCTATTAAAATACAATCTTTTGCTTAAATAGTGTAAGTAAATAATTAAGCTTTTTTCACATATTAACTTTTATTTTTATTCTTTTATTAGAGTTAGATTCCGATTTAACTTCTATTTATAAATTTATTAACTTTTAATTTATATTATTTTATTAGTATTAGACTTATACTTAATTTTGTAAATCTTTTAATTAATAAAGACTATTATCGTAATTTTACCTGCCCCCCACATATAAGATAGTTATTTGTGTTTCACCACGTGCTACGCACATGAGCGAAATTTACATGACCCGTTACGTATATTACAATAATAATAATTATATTTTAAATGAATTATATAAATTTTATTTGTTATTTAAATTTTGTAATGAGACTATATTTAGAAAATTATTCATATTTCTTTACTAAAATTAAACCCTACCATTCTACGCATGTGAGTGATATTTATATAACCCGTTATCAAAAACTTGAATTTTATTACACATTGAACACGTGAGCGACATTTATATGACACGTTTATAATTTATTATTAAAATATTTTTAAATTTAAAAAAACATTATTATAATGAGAGACAAAATTATATTTTTATATTATATTTATATGATGCATAGTATACACTATAAATAATTAATCTAACCTATTTTATTTTTTAATAAATTAAAAAGTTGACTTTATTCCCACTGAACACGTGAGCGACATTTATATGAACCGTAAACCCAACCAGTCTATGCATGTGAGTGATATTTATATGACCCGTTAACAAACACTTGACTTTTATTACACATTAAACACGTGAGCAATATTTATATGACCCGTTTTATTATTAAAATGTATTTAAATTATAAATACAATTATTATAAATTATCTGGTACAATTAAGCAAAAAGCAATGACTCAATTAAGTAAATAGTAATAACTCACTTTATAAGCTTGCCAAAGCTTACGCTTGTTTTTTAAAGAGAAAAATTAATAAGTACCCTACATGGCTATACTTAATTAAATTTAGACTGTTGACCAAAAAAAAGTTGATGACATATTTTTTAAGTTTTCAAATTGCACAAATAATTTTATGATATTTAAGGATTACTATCAACTATAAAAAAAGGAAGGAAGTGGTTATAAGAATCAAAATCTCCTACAAAATCTCAAAGCATAAATATATAACAATTAATATTCAAAAAAATTTAATAATTCTTAATTATAGTAACTGATAATATTATATGCTATAAATGGTAAAAGGGAAACCAAAAAAATAAAATGATTACAAAAATGAAAACAACAAGCATTTGAGAAATAAAAAAAAATCTAGCAAAACAAGAAATTTATCAACTCATCATAAACAATCAACGAACATGAATACACAATATAAATTTATCTATTTGTAAAAAAACTGATATACTTTTAGTTTACATGTAGTTAACCATTAATAAATCAAATTTAAAAAAAACTATTAACATCATAAAATCATTTTTAGATAAATCTAACAATAATATATCCTAAAATTAACAGTACACCAACTTAGTTAACTGTCAGTTAACCAGTAGTCACTTATTAGTTAACTTTAACTAATAAAAAAAAGATTATTTACATTATGTATTCATGGTTTAGATAACCAACACAATTATAGTTAACTAATAGTTAACCGTTAGGAAACATATAATTACCCCCTAATTATTTTCAAAATTATTCAAATATAACAAAAAAATAACTAAACATCAAATTTCAATTATTTTAAAAATAAACATACGTATAAAAATAAATGTTAGTTAACTATTAGTCACATATTAGTTAACTGTAATTAAAAAAGTAATTATCAATATATATATTCATGTTTTATATAGAAAAATCATATAAAGTTAGTTAACTATTAATTTACCATTAGAAAACATATAGTCAACCTTAATTATTTTTACATCATTGCTAATATCCCAATTACAATAAAAAAGACAGCAGCTGCCAGCCACCGCGCCTTCATTCATCGTTCGCTTTCGTTCGTCGTTCGCCTATCTTCGTCCTACTCCAACGACTGCTTTCTTCGTTCAACCCAAACCGCCTTCGTTCATCGTTTTTTTCATCAGTTTGACAAAAAAAAACTGCAATATACAAAATAATAAAGATGATTCAAAAACTTTAGAAATGCTTGCAATTAAAGTTGAACCAAAGTTAACTATTAATACATTAATAAATAAGATTATTGATGTACCATTAGTACACCATTGGTTAACCAACAAAAAATCAAGTCATAAAATTACAAATCAGAAACTGTTGTTGTGTCGCGGATCTGATCCCCGATTCCGATTTGTTCATCATGGCGACAATAGGTCCTCCATCTGTAATTTTCTGAAAACGGAAAAACCAAAGCAAAAAAAAGCGAAGATGGCTGGTATGAACAAGTCGGTGCCGGATCTGAATCTAAAGAAGAATATGTTGCTGTCAGAGAAGAATAGAGGGATAGGTTGCGGGTCGCCGGATCTGAAGAAGTAGACGCTGCTATGAACGGGCTGACGATGGTGGGCAATTGCGGAGGGTTTATGGAGGCGGAGGGCTTACTACGGCGGCAGCGACGGGCTTGAGACAAATAGTGGTTGACGGCTGCGGCAGAACATAAAATCGATGGTGGCTGTAATGGCGGAGGGCTTGCCATTTTAATTTTTGTGTCTAAATTCAAAATGAAAAGGAAAGATTTAGATCATGGTAATAAGGCGAGAAATAAGGCAAGAATCTATAAAGCATATTTGGAAATGGGAACAAAAAAATCAATTGTGATTCTTTTCCTTAACTGTAACCCGTATTTTTTTCATTTTGAAAGTTTATTTGTTAAAAGGAAAGTTCAAAAATAAAATTAATAAAGTGCAAAATCTAAAAGTCAATTTGAGATTTTGCTCCCGTACTTTTCTAATTAAAAAGGCCCTAGCCAATATATGGACTAATTTTCTCTTTTTTAAATCACGTATATCAAGCATATATATTCTGACTTTAATCCTGTTTCTAATTAAATGGGACACTTTTTTTATATATAGTTCCTGCCAATTTTAGACCATCCTTTTAGGGTTTTACCAAATTTTTGACTCTTGATTTGTCAGAAAATTAAAATTACCCATAGCTCTTATTTTATATTAGCATTACATGTACAACGGTTTCTAAGGATAAATAGAAAAGCAATTTGCAAAACAGTGAAACACTGTATTGATGATAAGTTAGTTTTATTTGTATTAGGAAACATGAGTTTATTCAAACTAATGTTATCTTTTTCTATATTATATAATTTAAATTAAACTCTAATTAACTTTTATCTTTTCAATTATAATTTATATCCTTAATAAAACCTATTATCGTAATTTTGTATGTCCACCCCCTTACCACATATAAAGAGAAATTGAGTGTTATGATTAGAGGTGAAGGAGCTTGGTCCAAGAAACTACATCAATTGCTTTCATCGCCTTCTTCAATCGACCGTCTTCAAGTTTCTGTTGAAGGACCTTATGGACCTGCTTCAACTCACTTTCTAAGGTTATTCACTTTCACCATACAAATAAAATTAGAGTTAAATATTTTTGCAGTTTCTCAATTATAGGACTTTTACATAACGGTTTTATCGTTATATTTTGATAAGTCGACTATTATTATTACAACAACAGAAGATTATCCAATCATTTTTCGCGTACGTAGAAGATATAATGGCTAAATTGCACTTTGATCCTCAAAACTTTCAAAAGTTGCAATTTAGTCCAAAACGCTTCCGCGTCCAAATTTTAAACAATCTCCGATTGACTCGAAACTTTTACCACGAATACTCCAAAATATTTCGCGGACTTTGGCGAAATAATTTCCGTCACGGGATTTATATTTTATTTATATTAATTTTCTAAACTTTTTCTTAAATCCCGCTAAATCGCTTAATAAAAATCATTCTAAATTCCCAATATAATTAAATTAAATCCACCTTAACTTAACTTATCGGAACTTACGACACGTGGCACAACTTAATTATTTTAAAATATTTAGGGTGTTACAGTTATGGTGTGTATATACCCTATGAACGATGTGTGCAACGAACTCGGTGGAATTATCCCGAGATTTGGAGTGAAACTATTGTTATGGAATGTATTGTGAACTCGGTGGAATTATCTCGAGAAGTTGTGTCTGGTTGATTGATCACAGACTTGGTGCCTGGTGATTAGCCCAAAATATTGCAATGGATCGAAAAGGTAATACCTCCGTAAGACTAGGTGAATACCTAGAACGATATGAATCTACGATTAAGACTTGATTGAATCAAGTAGTTGCCTTGTGTGAATTAATTGAAAGCATATGTATATGAAATATTTGTATTTGCGTTAAAATAATTTTAAGATGTGATGCTATTTTGATAATAGGGTATGTAACGTATAACTCAATCATACTCGACTGACACCCCCCCCCCCCCCAACAGTGTATGTTGCAGGTGTATAGTCTATGACACGACGGACTTCTACTTTAGTTCTAGTAGTCCTTATGTACAATAAGAAGAAGTCAACCAATAGTGCTGCAGTAGGGTCGAGTCCTAGTCTGTGTATGTTTATTTGTCAAACGGTTTTCATGAATGATAAAACTCTGATATAAGTGTAATGTTTTGACTTCTGCTTTTAAACCGTTTGTTTTGATTAAGTATGGTACGGAACAGGCTGTGCTAGGATGTGGGACATCGCATGGTACCACCTAGGTTCCTAATATGACATTTTCAGGTTTTGAAAGAGACGTTTTTATACGTCAAAGCTCAAGGAGCTTTTAATGAAAACGATTTGTTATGAATGGACGTTTGGATTTTGAAAATGAATGTTTTGCAAAAAAAATTACGTTTTTTAAAGACTTGCTACGGGTTTCGGAACTACCATTCCCATTCCCTAGCGCCAGTCAAAGCTCGAGATTTCGGGTCGTGACATTTAACATCTTTGGTGGTTCTAATATGCAAAACACTTAAGCCTCATATATCTAACATGATTCCCGCAATTCATAAGGTAAAAATTAAAACACGTTAGAAAATATTTACAACATGTGACCAACTGAAAAAATACTAAAAACATGATTAGAATTTTTACTTGGTCATCGTGGTACTGATCAAAGCGGTGGGGAAAGGTCGGTAAAGAATGTCTCGGCACGCCTCTCTGCACTCGATCCCCCCATATGTAATATTTAATAACGTCCACATGCTATTAACAATTACAATTGTTAATTTAAATACAAAATGTTATGAATTAAAATAATCTAGGATATTGATTAATGATATGCAGTTATACCTGTCACCCTATGGTATATTAGGTCTAATATCTCCACTGGCCAATCTAGGAGTGACGGCTGTCAAACGGTCGTAAGCCCAGATCTGGAGGATCCGCATAGGACCGGCAATACCCGTGCGTAATCTACATGTAGCGCCTAAGCACAGCTCTCTGTACAAAAATGCTAGAGTGGTTGATCCCCAGCTGTAGCCGCCAACATCCATTAGATGACCCAAGAAAGGGAGGATCCTCGGCATCGTCTGTCCGGTACCCAAGTCTCTAAAACATAATCTAGAATTGGCCACCAATAGGTAGGCGTGTGTATACTATAGCACCTTCTCATTAGTAGCATTAGGAGGCAACTCCCTGAATGTATCTTCCAGCAAATTTGTAGGACAAACTGATTCGCCGGGTGAACGTCTCAAGTTGTTTAAAGGGGGGAGTCCTCCCTAACAATCTCAAACAGACCTCATCTCGGTCAGCATAGTCACGGCCGGTAACCATGAGCCCATCGATGGGGATACCAGTTTGTATAGCTATGTCCTGCAACGTAACTGTGCACTTACCCTCTGGAAAATAGGAAGTATGAGTCTTCGACCTCTACCGCTCCAATAGTCTGTGATAAGTAACTTGTCAATACTTAAAAGACGCAAACAAAGTACTCCAACAAGTCCATTCGAACGTACAGTGCCTGTATGTGAGGATGTAATGTATCAAAAGACCAATCCCGGTAAATGGAGAGTGCAGTTCTCTGAACGTTAATAGAAGTGCTAGCATCCTTCATAAAGTTGCAAATAAAATTAAGTTAAATATGTATTCCATATATATAGATAAAAGGATGTAATGCATCTCTTCTCGATATACTCTCAACAAACATGAGTGTACCAGAACCTTTGGGCCTTATGCTCTTCATACATCTTGCTACGTTTGTAGAATTTACTGACAAGTTTGAAAAATATGCCTTCCAATATAGCCGTGATAGGCAGCCTTGAATATTTTTAAACATAGCATTCACGGACTCAGCATAGTTCGTAGTCATCAAACCATGCCGCATATCTTTTAAATCACTGGACATTGTCCACAATTCTAGTAATATTCCATCCAAATCATCTTTTGCTTCATCTGAATGTTCCTTTATCTGTCCGATCCAGTAATCGTACTTCTTTGTCTGATAAGCCCGTCCTACAGGTTTAACGTTATAAATTTTATGAATTCCATTGTTTTCTATTTAAAATGATATGCTTATAAGAAATGATGTTACTATAACATACCTGATTTCTTAGCCATTTTTATCAAATTTCTGTTCCTTATTAGGTTATGAAAATTGCTCAATAAATGGCGTATGCAGAATTAGTGATGGAATCCTTCCATTCTCAGTGAATTGCGGCGGGAATGCCGGGAGCTCGATGGATATGACGCACATTTTCTGATCACCACAAACGTATATCTGAACGTAATTCATGAAATACAACCAACTTTCCTCGCTTTCCAATTTAACCAGGACAAATGCAAGCGGCATGATATGGTTATTTCCATCGACAGCTTGCGCTGTCATCAACACCATCTAGTATTTCCCGAATAAAAATACGTCATCAATGTAAAGGACAGGCTTGCAATGCAAAAAGCCATCCAACAGTGGCTTGAATGTCCAAAACATTCTCTCGAATTTTTTGAGTGTCGTGTCTACTTGTCCTCTCCGTATGACGGTCAACCCTATGTGCAAAAATTTCACTAATCAGATAGGCTATTTTATTTTTGAAATAAAACATTCACATATTATTATTATTTAAATATTATAATTATACCTTTAACATGCCATATTGATCCAGGATTTATGATTTTCAAATTAGCCATAAAGTTGTAGACCTTGCTGAAGGACTTATCCCATTCTCCAAACATTCTTACAATTGCCTTTCCCTGGCATGCCAAGTTTTCTTATATCGTGGTTTCAGGTGAAATCTTTTCAAAAGCCTAGCTTGCAGCATCTTCATTTTTATGTCACGTTGCTCTCAATTGAGATATGATATATTACATTATGAATTTTGCCCTGAAATTTCAGTGGTCTTGAGAGTTACAGTCAAAGTCACAAATATGACTGCCATTATATCTTGTTATCGTCCAATTTCCTGATCGTTTCAACTTCGTCGCACGCACCACCAGTTGTAGACATTGTTATTTCTGCATATCAACACTAATGTGCTTTCTGTTGTTCGAGACTATTTATTTAACCCCTAAACTATTTATTTATTCCACTTTATTTCATGTGATCTTTAAACTATTTATTTATTCCATTCAACCTCTTAACTTTTTTTTGTTCTATTTAAACCTTAAACTTTACCACTTTACTCCATGAGACCTATAAACTAATTTTTTGTTCCATTGGACCTCTTAACTATTTTTTTTATTCTATTTAACCCCTCAAACTAAACTATTTGTTCTATTTAACCCCCTAACTAAGTGTTTTTTCCAATGAACATTTAAACTACTTTTTTTAACCTATTTAACCTCCCACACAATATATTAATTTTAGAAAAGATATGAATATGTTTCTTACATTTAAAATAAAGAGCGATGTATTTTATATATTATTTGACGTCATATTAGGAATGGATTGGCTAGCTCAGCACTACGCCAATGTGGATTGCCGGAAGAAGACGGTGACGTTCAACACGCCTGGAATTGAGGCGGTTTCAATTCAAGGTGATAAGATGGACTCTTCTACGAGTATTATCTCAGCTATTAAAGCTTGTCGCATGTTAAGGAAGGGATATCAAGGATTCTTAGCAATAGTACAAGACGTAGAGAAGAAAAGTGTAAACTTAAGCGACGTACCAGTGGTGTCGGAATATCCAGACGTTTTTCCAGAGGAATTACCTAGATTACCTCCAGATCGTGAGATTGAGTTTTGTATCGAATTGGCTCCTGGCACGAAGCCGATATCGATACCACCTTATCGTATGGCGCCAGCAGAGCTCAAAGAACTTAAGGATCAGTTAGAAGAATTGTTTGATCGTGGTTTCATCAGACCGAGTGTATCCCCGTGGGGTGCACCGGTGCTATTCGTGAAAAAGAAGGATGGATCGCTTCGACTATCTATCGATTATCGACAACTGAACAAGGTGACGATCAAGAATAAGTATCTGTTACCTAGAATCGATGATTTATTCGACCAGTTACAAGGAGCGAAGTATTTCTCTAAGATCAACCTGAGATCAGGCTATCATCAATTGAAGATTCGCGACGATGACATACAAAAGACTGCTTTTCGAACTCGATACGGACATTACGAATTTCTGGTTATGTCATTCGGATTGACGAACGCCCCAGCAGCCTTCATGGGTCTGATGAATAGAATATTCAAACCGTACTTGGATCAGTTCGTGATCGTGTTTATCGACGATATTTTGATCTATTCACGTTTAAAAGGAGAGCACGCACATCATCTACAGATAGTACTACAGACACTAAGAGAGCATCAACTTTACGCCAAATTCTCGAAATGTGAATTTTGGCTAACAGAAGTGGCTTTCTTGGGTCATGTGGTGTCACAAAGCGGCATTAAGGTTGATCCAAAGAAGATCGAAGCTGTGATAGAATGGAAGCGACCTGAATCAGTTACGGAAGTTAGAAGTGTCCTGGGTCTAGCGGGATACTACAGACGATTTGTACAGGATTTTTCAAAAATCGCTGTACCTTTGACGAAGCTAACTTAGAAGAACGCGAAATTCAACTGGACGGACCAGTGTGAACTCAGTTTTATGAAACTGAAAGAGTGTATGATGACGGCACCAGTCTTATCATTACCAGAAGGAGCAGAAGGATTCACAGTTTACTGTGACGCGTCAAGAGTTGGACTAGGATGCGTCCTTATGCAACACGGTAGAGTGATTGCATATGCTTCGCGACAGCTTAAGAAGCACGAGACCAACTACCCTACGCATGATCTAGAGCTAGCAGCGGTGATTTTCGCGCTAATGATTTGGAGACATTATTTATACGGCGTTACATGCGAGATCTTTACAGATCATAAAAGTTTAAAGTACATTTTCGATCATCGAGAGTTGAACCTCAGACAGCGGAGATGGATGGAGTTACTAAAGGACTATGACTGCACGATACAATACCATCCAGACAAGGCCAACGTCGTGGCAGATGCCTTAAGCAGAAAGTCGGCAGGAAGTCTCGCGCATGTTACAACGATGCGGCGGATACCATTAATCAACAAGATTCACCTAATGTTTAGCCAAGGGATTGAGTTCGAGATTTCATCTCTCGGAAACCTAATAGCTCAGCAAACGATATGATCGACGTTGATAGATCAGATCAAAGAGTTGCAAGCGGACGACCCTCAATTGAAACATCTAATTGAAGAAGTTCAACAAGGAAAGAGTCAAGATTTCAGTATCGTCAATGGAATACTGAAATATGGCAATCCAATGTGCGTTCCAGATGTGGAAGACTTAAGACAGAAGATCATGGAAGAGACGCATGGAACGATCTATAGCGTTCATCCTGGCTCTACGAAGATGTATCACGACATCAAGACAACGTACTGGTGGAGCGGAATGAAGAAAGATATCGCAGAGTTCGTGGCGAAATGCCCGACTTGTCAGCAAGTCAAATAGGAACATCAGCGATCTTACGGATTTCTTCAGCCGTTACCCATCCCGGAGTGGAAGTGGGAACAAATCACAATGGACTTCGTAGTCGGACTACCCAAGGCGCAGAAAGGATTTGACTCTATTTGGGTAATCGTGGATCGTTTGACGAAGTCAGCACACTTCATACCGATCAAGACGACGTATTCTGCAGCAAAGTTGGCAGAGATTTATATCGATAAGATCGTGAGCCTACACGGAGTCCTCGTGTCAATCGTTTCAGATAGAGGTTCCATATTTACCTCTCATTTCTGGAAGAGCCTACAAGACGCGTTAGGAACGCGATTGAATTTCAGCACAACGTTTCATCCTCAGACAGACGGCCAGTCTGAACGGACGATTCAAACGTTAGAATATATGCTTCGACTATGCGTATTAGACTTCGGAGGTAGTTGGGATACGTACCTACCTCTAGTCGAATTCGCCTACAACAATAGCTATCATTCGAGCATCGAGATGGCTCCATACGAAGCGTTATACGGGCGTAAATGTCGATCCCCTATCTGTTGGGATGAAATCGGAGAACGGAAGCTCACTGGAGCAGAGATCATCCAGATTACATCCGAGAAAGTATCCTTGATAAAGCAGCGTTTGAATACTGCTTCCAGTCGACAGAAGAGTTACGCGGACCTCAAGAGGAAGGATATCGAATTTCAGATCGGAAACTACGTGTTTCTCAAAGTATCACCGATGAAGGGGGTGATTTGTTTCGGAAAGAAGGGCAAGTTGGCTCCGAGATACGTCGGACCATATCAGATTATAGAGCGCATAGGCTCAGTTGCCTACAAACTGGATTTGACACCATAGATATCGCAAGTTCATCCTGTCTTCCATATTTCCATGCTCCGAAAATATGTATCAGACCCCTCTCGAATAATCCAACCACAAGCGGTAGATGTCAGCGAAGAACTGACATACGAAGAGCGGCCCGTGCAGATTGTCGATACGCAGATACGACAATTGCGGATGAAGAGAATTCTAATGGTGAAAGTTCTATGGAGGAGTCAATCCGTAGAAGAGTGCACGTGGGAGACAGAAGAAGATATGAGGCAGAAATACCCATATCTGTTTACTCAAGGTACGTGGTTAAGTTTTAAATTCGAGGACGAATTTATTTTAAAGGGGTGGGGGGGTGAATGTAATACCCCAAAATATTTTAAGGTAATTAAGTCGTGCCACGTGTCATAATTTCCGATAAATTAAATTAAGGAGAATTTAATTTAATTATATCGGGAATTTAGAATAATTTTTATTAAGCGATTTTACGGGAATTAAGGATTTAACTTTAGAAATTAATATAAAATAAATTATAAATCCCGTAACGATAATTATTTCGCCAAATTCCGCGAAATAATTTATAGTATTTATGGTAAAAGTTTCACGTCGATCGGAGACTGTTTAAAATTTGGATGCGGATAGGTGTTGGACTAAATTGAAACTTTTGAAAAGTTTCAAGGACCAAAGTGCAATTTAGCCGGATTGTATACAGTCGACCCTCTGATAATTAATACACATGGTGGATCAAAAATTTATTAATTATTAGAATTATTAATTTATTGAATTTGAATAAAAAAAACTATAAAAGATATTTTAAAGCATCTACATTAATACAACTAATATTAATATTATATTATAAAAAAACTAACTAAATACACTTTACAATCACTCAATTTAAAAGAAATAATTTTATATTCAATTTAAAAAATATCAATTGATATCAAACCAAAAAATAATAATTAAAAAGTTGTATTCATAAAGTAAAATAATTTTTAATATTTTTTATATTAGAGATACTTTAATTACTTTAATTTGTTTATCTAATAAAGTCTTTTAAAATTTCTCAAAAGAATAAGAAAGTTATAATTTGATGGTATTTTAACTTCCAATTTATGAATTAAGGTTAGTATTGTCTCAAATAAATCATCAATTGTTAAAAATTTCTTTAAAAAAATCTCTCTAATAATTAATTTTCATGTAGAATATATTTTAAATTTTATTAATTATTAAATAATAGAATTATTAACTATCCGACGTGGAACGAAGTTGGTTTTCTCAATTTTCTATTAATTATTAGAATTATTAATTTATAGAATATTAACTATTAGATGGTTGACTGTATATATAAACCAAACCTTCCTTATGAAGGTTACAGAACCTTCATTTCTCTCGATCCATAAACGGCGAACGATTACGTTCCGTCGCGCGGTTTCCGTTTCTCGTCCGTTTCCGACGTTTAATAGCTCGAATTGATCGTATTCACGAGGCGAATCACGGTAAGCTTGACGTTTTATCGTTTAAACGGGTATATTTTGAGTTATATCGATTCAAAATTTTAGGCCACGAAACGATTTTATCGTTTTATCGATTATAGGATTGATATATAACGTTTTGAGCTTAGAATACGTGTTTTGATTGAGTTTGAAGCGTTTTTACGTATGTAGCAGGTCGGAAACCTCGGAAATCGATTCCGGGGGACAGTGCACGATCGTGCACGTATGGTGCACGAACGTGCACCATCAATGGTACACGAACGTGCACCAATATATGGTGCACGACCGTGCATCAAGGTACACGAACGTGTACCATCAAGGTACACGATCGTGCACCCCCATGCACGAACGTGCACCCTCCGATTCTCGCACCCCGATTCTTCGTACCTCGATTAAATTAGTTGAATACGCGTGTTGAATCGGAAATCGAATAGTAATTGATCGATTAAGGTGAACAGTTAACCTAATGAGGTTAAACGAGGATTGAATTAGAAGGGATATACGATCCATAAATGAGTTAGCTACCGTTTATCGGAATATACGTGAGAAGCACGACGATTAATAAAAGTTCAGTGTGTCGAGTCTCGAGTCTAGAGTCAATCTTAGAATAGGATTCCAATATAAGTCAAATGTTTTAAAATTTGTTTTAGATCCGGCGAGGCAAGAAGCAGCTGGACCAGTAGTTCGGGAAGCTTGACGTTTCTAAGCCCCGACGTATTTTTGGATAAGTGTTTTCTGTGAGTTTATACGATTTGCTTATAAAGTATTTACTTAAGAAAATATTTTATATTTCTTTATGTTTGTTTTGCATGATTGCGATGCGAATTCTTTTATGAATTGCATATGCTTGACTTGAAACCAATATTGATCCGATGAAACGTGCTACCTATTGGGCGACAATAGGACTGCGTGATCATCAGTTTTGATGTGACTCAGCTGGGAGCTGATGATGATTATGAAATTTACGATTGGGTATATGATTTTGATACGAGTGAGCACTCGGCTACGGTGTAGTCTGGAGTCCCCGTATCTAGTGACTGGGCCACCAGTGAGTTGGACTCACAATGTGATATTAATGATTGGGTTGCTTGATTGATGATTAGTATGTTTGAGGATTAAGGTTTCAATCGGATCCTGTACTTGGCTGTATACGATTGATTTCGATTTTATGTTTTATTTGAATACTTATTAGTAAATGTATGAACTCACTCAGTATATTCCCATATACTGATCCCTCACAGATTTCCTTTCAGGATAAAGACGCTTTGAAGCAACGGACTTCTATCCTACTTCCAGAAGTTTGTATTTTTTAGTATGTAAAGAAACAGTACTTTACTCTTAGAGCTACAGTAGATAAATATTTTGCAAGTCAACTTGTAATGTATAGTTTTCTGTAAATATAACTTTAATGTTTTAAAGTTTTAAATGTTTTACGCTAGCTGCGTTTTGATATTTGAGA
Organism: Mercurialis annua; assembly: GCF_937616625.2. Taxonomy (NCBI): domain Eukaryota; kingdom Viridiplantae; phylum Streptophyta; class Magnoliopsida; order Malpighiales; family Euphorbiaceae; genus Mercurialis; species Mercurialis annua. The sequence continues at coordinate 44,586,467 of NC_065570.1, read as the reverse complement.
TTGCCAGAGGATGTGTATGCCCGGCATGTATGATTCTGCATGACACGTATTTATTGTCTGTCATGCATGACGTATTCGATTCGCGAAAAATCATTTTATATTTTTAGGCTTGCTACGGGTTTCGGAGCAACCACTCCCATTCCCTAGCGCCGGTCTCGGAACCTGAGATTGGGTCGTGACATAAATCCTTACTATAATGGTCCAGCAGTCCAATTTCAACCATTTCATTTTTTAGAAAAAAAAAGTAGTTTGAATAAATCTGTAATATAACGTCTAAATAGCTAAACTTTAAACTACTAGATCAGTATTTAATAATTTTTTGAAAAAAAAAAGGTCTGATTACTTAAAAAACACCCCACGTTAATTTTTTTTTGTTTATATCCCGGCGCGGGAAAATTTTCAATTGTACCCTATTTTGGGTTTTCATTTTCACCTCTATCTCAACTAAGGGTAAATTGACGATTCAAATAATTTAAGAATAAAAATATTAATAACAACAAAATAGAAAAAATTTACAATGTTTTTTCTTATTTGCACAAATACAAATAAATCCTTCAACTTAAAAAAATTTAAAAAAAATTATTAAAAAAACTTTTTTCAATTTTTAAACTCATCTGCCCGAATTCGAAACCACCACTGTCCCCTTCCAGAAAGGAGAAGGAGCATCTACTCCTTCATGTTCCTCCTTCCATGAAGGAACACGTTGTTCCTCCATTTTGGAGGAACACTCTGTTCCTCCATTTTGGAGAAACAAATTTGTTCCTCCAAAATGGAGAAACAACTAGCATTCCTCCAAAATGGTGGAACAGTGTTCCTCCATGAAGGAGGAACACGCTGGTTCTTCTTTTATGGAAGGAGGACAGCAGCGGACGGCGATGCTCTGGTCAGGATTTTTAATCTTTATCTAAATAATTATTGTTAGTTGATTTTTTTAGAAGAGATGGTGTTTTTGTAAAATTAATAATATTTACGTCTAATTAGAATAAAGGTTGAAAATGAAGGACTGTTTTAACTTTTTTTTAAAATGAGAAAAGATCAATTTAGTGCTAGAGGGTAGATGTGAAAACGAAAACTCCAAAATAGAGTGCAATTAAAAAAATTCATACGTCGGGATATAAATAAAAAAATTAATATGGGGTGTTTTTAAATAATTAGGCTAAAAAAAATGATGTATCCAAATTTTTCAAACTCTTCTCAACCATCGTTTCAGGAGAACAACATGCCTTTTGCCTATTAAAAAGAGGAAATTACACTCTATGCCTCATTTGTTCTAAAACTATACATTAGTGACTCAAAAAATAATTTTATGCAAAAATCTCTCATTTTATTTTTCATCTTTTCATTTATACCTCAGTATAATTTCAGTACTATTTTACCCTTCATTAATGAGCTGTCACACATTACACATGTCTTATCCTTCTCTTATACCTAACATTGGACCCACCAACAATACAACATTTATCTAGCTCTACCACTGATGTCAAATACGCAGGCATCAACTATACCACCGACGTCGTCCGGTGGTGAGCCGCGATGGCTCTTGAAGCTTAGATCATCGTTCGATGTCGTGGTGGCTTTTGAAACTCATATCATATATTTTCTGGTCCCAGTGCTTTTTTGCGATGGTTTTTAATTTGATTTGTTGAGATTTTGCAACTACAGTTTTGCTATTAAAAGAGACAAACATGGTGTCTGAAACTTGTGAAAATTAATTTTAAAAAAATATAACTCATCTTGTTTTTTTTTTTTTGTGTTTATAGCTGCTTAAAGCATTGAATTAATTTATTGTTATGCTAAAAGAAGGTCAAATCATTGCTTGTGCTTCTATTTTTCATTTCTTTGAAGAGAAACGTGGAGAGGTTGCTGCTACAACAGTTTTTCATGAATGACAAGGATATGGGAAAAATTACTTGGTTTGTTTTACTATTTTTATTCGTTTTAATTTAAAGATACTTGTAATGTGAATTATAGAAATAGACATACTTGTGGTGTTTTATTTCCCTCCAATTGCAAACTAAAAGCAAGTTAGATCAGTGGAATGATCAAGTTTATCACAAAAAATCATACATAAAAAAAGAATTAAATCCAAAATCTTGTTATAGCTTATTAAAAATTTTGTATAAATTTTAAATAAACTCTTAATTATTTATCTTAATAATTAATTAATAATTTATTCATAAAAAAATTAATTAATTGTTTTTATCTATTTTATTTTATTTAACTTAAAGTGACAATATAGTAAACTAATTGTAAAAGTGACTTTAAATTATACTGAATTTTTTTTAATTTATTATGTGTTTATAGAACCATAAATTAACTAATTATCAACTTTTGATTTATTAATCTATCATGTGTTTATGTAACCCTAAATCAACTCGTTATCAACTTTAGATTTTAAATATATATTTATTAGTTTACTATGTGTTTATTTAACTATGACACGATTTCTTTTGTCAATTTTAGATTTTAAACAAATATTTATAAGTTTATCATGTGTCTATATAACTTAAATTTTTATTGGTAACTTAGACTTATTTGCAGATAAAAGTCAGATCAACCAAATATCAACCTAAAATCAACCAAACATCAACTTAAAATCAATCTAAGATCAACCAGTTAAATTTAATTATATTCTGTCTCAGCTTAATTTTAACTTTTTAAATTTTATTTCACGTACAATATCATTTTCTTTTCCGGACATTGCTAAAGTAAATCAAATATTAACTGAAAATCAACACAAGATCAACAATGCATTCAGTATAACATAGTAATTGGACTTCCATTTCTTCAAAATGATTGAATTTGTCATGAAAGTCGTTCATCAATTCTAGCTGGTACTAACCTTTACAAGTCAACCTCTTTGAAGTATAAACCAAAAGCATGATTACAAACCACAACCATGCAATTTCAACATCAACATCATATATTTATTAATTTATTATGTGTTTATTTAACTATGAAACGATTTATTATCAACTTTAGATTTTAAATAAATATTATTAGTTTATCATGTCTTATATAACTAGAATTTGTATTGATAACTTAGGCTTATTTGCAAATAAAAGTCAGATCAATTTAAAATCAACCTAAAATCAACCAAAGATCAAATATACATCAGATGACCTAAATATTAATATATCTTTATTCTGTCTCAATTTAATTTAATTTTATTTTAGTTTTTCTTAACGAACAATATCAACCAAATGTCAAAGATCAACCAAATGTTAACAGAATATCAACCATATGGCAACTAAAGATCAACTGAATGTCAACTGAAGATCATCTGAATGCCAACAGAAGATCAACCAAATGTTAACAGAATATCAACCATATGTCAACTAAAGATCAATTGAATGTCAACTGAAGATCAATCGAATGTCAACTGAAGATCAATCAAATGTCAAATGTTTTTCACTAACACATAAATGGGGATCACATGAATTAGTTTCAACTTCAATTGTATTTTTTAATATTTTGAGAGAAAATTAATAGTGCAAATTGAATAATTTTAAGATTAACAAATATCAATTTAATATCACCTAAATATCAAAATGAAGTAAAAAATTCTAACAATTCACAGAACAAGTGCTAGAAAAAAAATCAAAATACATAATTAATTATTAATTGAACTAACAATAAAATTTTATTATTTTCAGTTTATATCGAGTTGATTTCAATTTGCATCAATTATTCTTAATCGTGAATCGACTCTTTGACAATTTTATATTTTAAATATATATTTACTAATTTATCATTTTTGTAACTATTTCATGACCCATGATCAACTTTAGAATAGATATTTATAGTGTTTATGTAACCGTGACTCTACTAATTGTCAATTTTAAATTTTAAATTTTAAATATGCATTTATTAATTTATTATATGTTTTTGTAACCATTAATCAACTCGTTGTCAATTTTAAATTTTGATGTAAATTATGTACAAACTCTATTTAAACTACATGTAAATTTAATGTAAATTATATGTAATTAAATTTAAACTCAATATAAATTTAATATAAACTACATCTTTTAAATTATCATCTATACATTAAACTCATAATTATCCAAAAAGACAGAATTTACCCTTTATGCAATATCATACAAGTTTGTTAAATCAATATTATGTTAGTCACAAAATTTACAGTTAAAATGTTTTAACTATTAATCTAAATTATCAAAAAAAAAACTAATAATCTACACATACTTCTAAGTGTTTATTGAAATTTTTAATTTGACACGTGGATGCAATTTATAGTGCATATTCAACACATTTGCAAGATAGCCAGCTCTCTAAAGCCTCTGAGACAAATTTGTCTTACACTTTGAATGTGAAATATAGAAAAAGACAGATGGGGGAAATGAGAAAGAGCCCAAATTTATGAAAATATAATCACAATTATAAATAATTATTTTAAACACATCAATTACCCTAATTTCTTTTTAGCAAAAGTAGAAATTATAGAGATCGGAAGTAGCTTTGGACCACAACCTAAAATAATTAAGAAAAAATTCCAACACAATCAATCAAGAAGATGATTACTGTTGCCGGCCTTTTCTACTATGCTCCACTATCGGTGATCGGGCGTTGGATCTCATCCCGTCGTTTAGAAAAGCCCAAATTCTGGAACGCTCCGCCGTCATGATTGGAGATTCATCAAACTATTCCTCCGCCTTCCTCTATGGCTTCGTCGCTGCTGTATTCTTCATCTCATCCTCCACGCTTGCTGTGTCTTTCACTGCATCGGCACTACTCACCGGAGATTTGACTTTTGCTGTCTGATAATTGTAATATTTATATACTTGATTTGTTCTTCTTTTGTGTTGGGAATGAAGGATATAATAGTCCTATTTCAGCTATAAATTTCCGTGTTTCATGATTTGGGGTATTTATGAAAATTAAATTTTATTAATCAGAGATTTCTGCATTTATTTATTAGCTGATGTATTTTTGAGATGAAAAGGGCTATTTGGGTGATTTGTGTGTTTAACCCTATTAAAAATCATTTATTGTTTTGAAGATGTCCATTCAACTTTACATTAAAATCCACTAATTTAAGTTTTTCAATTAGAAAAAAAATGCATTGATTTGGCTAAATTAATTTTCTTGTAGATTGTTGAAAGAAACTCTTTTAAACTGCAAACAACATCATTTCAATTTTTATTTTTATTAAAATATTTCATCAGCTAATATTTAAATTAATACCATATAGCACGGGTAGGGGGTATCCAAAAACCTATTGGAACCGGAAAACCAAACCAGACTAAACCAAAAATATAATTCCGATTTAATTTTAAACTTTTCAATTTGTTTTTTTATATATAATTTGAGAATGGGGAGCGATTGTGGGAGGAATTGAACTCACCGGTGTTTTAAAAACTGAACCGGTGTCCGAACCGATAAAGCCACCGGTTTTCGGTTCAACCGGTTGAACCGGTTCAATGGCCGGTTCAACCTGTTTAATAAATTTAAAAAAATTAAAAGAAATTCTGATTCACCGGTTTTTTTACCGGTTCAATCCGGTCCAATCCGGTTTTTTACCAGTTCAATCTGGTTCAGCCGGTCTAATCCGGTCCAATCGAAAGATCCGATTTTTTTCAGTTTCAGACCGTACCACTGGCCGGTTCGCGGTTCAACCGGTCCGGTTTTAAAACACTGGAACCCACGACCTAGCAGTTTTCTGCTCAGTGCTTATACCACTTGAGCTAAATCTCATTGATAACTTTTTAATTTGTAGTTCAACTTTGTTTTCGAAAATTTGAAAAATGCGAACTAACCGAAGTGTTAGTTATATATAAAAGATTCTAGATTTTATAGGTTCAAATGATCTAAACTTGAGCAGGTTTGGAAAAAAGAACATGTAACTACGGCAGGGATGTAATTGTTAAAAAAAATCTCAAATAAATCATGAACTTCTAAGACAGTGATCCGCACCTTATAGTATAGGCTTTCAAAACTACTTAAAGTTCAAGGTTCAACTCTCAGGATAAACATTTTATTGTTTGTACTCTTTTTAATCTAAACGATATACTAAAATGCACAGTTGGGAACGATCCTTAGTCGATTGAAACCATAAATGTGTGCTCTTCCACTGCGCCGAAGGACCGTATTGCTTCTCTTTATTAGATCTATTAGTAATTAATTACCAATCAGATCAAATTTTTCTCTTATCTCGATTCGATTTGAAATGGTCACAAAACTAATCGATTTTGTATTTTTTGACCGGTTCGATAATCAAACCTACTAATGCACAACCCTAAGCACTATAAAGTAGAGGTGATTATAGTTTGATTTGGCTCGTAAACCAGACCAAACTCAATCTGATCAAATCTGATTTAAAGTTGGTCAAATTTAGATTAAACCGACTCGGAATCAAAGGCTACTGATCTAAAATGTTTTAAAAGTTATACACCTTTATATCATACATATCTCACTTTTATATCACATGTTTCATAGATGTGATATAATGTGTTTACATTTTTATATGGGTAATTGATTCTGTAGGTTACTCAACTTATCTAACTTATCAAAATGGTCACTGAACTAAAAAACGCTATAAAATAATCATCAAACTTTGCTTTTTGTAACACAAGAAAGTCACTATCCATTTCCGTCCTTTTTTTGCTTAAGTGGACACCAGACTTGTCAAGCTATTGGGCCACATCACTTGAAAAAATACTTAATTCATCCTTCAATTTTGTAAATATTTTTTAAAATAAAAGTTATGAATTTTATTTACATTATCATTATCCTCTACCTCTACCTATCTTCTACCTCCTCCATCCCGCAACACCAGCCGTCGCCACCTCTACTTGCCGCCATGAAGTCCCACTCTTCATCTAGGTTGCACCAGATGAAGAGGAACTTCGTCTGTTTCAAACCCAGACGAAGATTTTTTCTGGGTTTGAATCAGACGAAGATCTTCATCTTTATTTACAGCCAAAACTCAAATCACTTGTAAGAGCATCTCCAACAATACTCTTTATTTTAAAGAGTATCTTTAAATAAATAAAGAGCATCTTTAATAATAGAGAGTAAAAATTTAACTTTATTTTAATGAACTCTCTAAAATTCTTTACAAAAATTAGTTTCAATTGCAGAATATGGGTAGAAGTTTTCCTCTTTATGAATTTTTAGAAAATAATTAAACTTAGAAAATAATTTCTCTCTATCAACATTAAATTCTTTTTCAATTTAATTAACACTCTTAATTTTGCCATAATCAAAACTGGAACCATTGAAAAAGACGAAAATGGAAAATTTGATGGTGATCTATTCTTTCTCTAGAATTCCTATTTTTCTTCCTTCACTGTGTAAACTTACACATTTCTGACGATGGGTTACAAGTTTTTTCTTTGAATCATTCACATTTTCTCTCTAAAATCCGGTTTGCTTCATGTGGATTTGGTGTTGCCGGTCTTAAAAATAAACGGAATTGTTTCAATTTGATGGTGATCGAAAATAAAGGAAGTAGTGGAGGACATTTGATTTAAGGCCTAATCACTCAAAAAACCCTCACCTTTATTTTTTTTTCAATTCCACCCCGACGTTGAAAATTTGTCAATTTTACCCACTTTTGAATTTTCCGTTTTCAATTGTACCCCAATTTTTAAATTTTTGTTAATTTTTTAACTTAAATGATGAAATCATTCAATTAACTAAGTTTAAATATGAAACTAAATTCTTTTTTATTTAAAAAAGTACAAATAAGTTCTTTATTTTTAAAAACTAACTAAAACCCATAATCATATTAACACTAACTTAAATTCTTAATTAATTCAACTAAATTTAAATAAATTTTAAAAACGTACAATTAATATATGCTAGACATGGAGAATGTTTTAAGCAAATTTCCAAACGAAAAAAACGTTAATTTAATTTTTCAGGGTACAATTGAAACACAAAAATGCAAAATAGGGTAAAATTGACAAATTTTCAACGTCAGAGTATGATTGAAAATGGGCTAAAAGGTCGGGGGTTTTTAAGACATTAAACCTTGATTTAAACACGTTGCATTTTTTTTTTAAATAGAGAGCTGGTTTGGGTCTCTAGATATGGAGAACCAAACTGACTCTTTATTTTTATTTTTAACAATAAAGAGTCCATTGGAGTAGTGTTTTTTAATTATACTCTTTAAAATAAAGAGTTTTATATAAACTAGTTTCGCATTACGTGCTACGCACGTGGCTCGTAATATGACTCGTCAATTAAATTTATTATAAAATTACATAATTTATTTTATTTATAATCAATATTAAATTAGTTAGCATTTTTTGTTAAAAAGGGTTTTAATTTTTAATTTTAGTATTTTTGTAAAATTCTGATTGGAATCTATTTTATAAATAAATAAATTACGTATCTTTAATGATCTATTTTTTTTTAAAATGAGTAACGGAGCCATAGTTATTGTATGCCCCCACATATACACAACATTAGTTAAATTTTAGGCCTAATCACTCAAAATCCCCCACCTTTATCTCATTTTGCAAATATACCTCGACTTAGAAATTTCTCCAATTTTACCCTAATTTGCCCTTTTATGTTTCAATTGTATACCCTAGAACATTTTTTTTTGAGAGGAGTACCCTAAAATATTAAAGTGATCTCTTTTCACTTGAAATTTTTTTTTAAATTTTTTTTTCATTTTTAGCCTATATATCAATTAGACCCTAATATTATTAATAATATAAAAATAAAATATTATTTTAAACTTTTTTATAAATAAAAAGAAGTCAATTTAATGTTTTAACGTACAATTGAAATATAAAAAGACAAATTAGGGTAAAATTGGAGAAATTTCTAAGTCAGGGTATATTTGCGAAAGAGGTTAAAGGTGAAGAGATTTTGAGTGATTAAGCCTAAATTTTATAAAAAAATTATATTAATATGTAATTAACATACTTCAACATTTCGTGCTAGAATGATATATATAAATGCATGAATGATTGATTATATATAATAAATTTTTTTCTCACATCTCATGATTGAATATTCAAAATAACATTGCTAACTATTAAAAGTTTATCCAATAATTAATAGTTAATTAAAAGTTTATCCACTTTTATTGTCTAGAAGAATGCTATAATCACTAAATCTTAGAAATATACTCCTTTACGTAATTGTAATAGTTAGAGGAAAATTGTGGTTGTGTTAGAAACAAATTATAGAAGATCTATTGTGAGAAAATTACTATTTTGGATATTAATTAAATCCAACTTCGGCAAAAAATTTAGGTGAAGAGAGATTTATTAGTCAACCTATCAAATAATTGTGTTTTAATTAGGACTCTAATTATAACATAATTTTAATAATTAATTAATAAATGACCATTATACCTTTATTTAGTAATAAATTAGAAAGGACGATTCAGTAAATTTGTCTGTCCCCCCCATCCGTGCTTTTATATATAGTATAGATTAATTAATAAATGACCATTATACCTTTATTTAGTAATAAATTAGAAAGGACGATTCTGTAAATTTGTCTGTCCCCCCCCATCCGTGCTTTTATATATAGTATAAATAGATAGAGAGTCCATTGTGGATGCTCTAATGGCTTCTCTTTCAATCACCAATTTATCTCATCCACCATTTTAAACCTATCATCACAAACTAGACACAAACTTAAAATCACAAAAATTAACTCTCAGATTCAACTTACACCCATTAAATTGTTTCCCTTATTCCATAAAGCTTCGGTCTTTAGCTTCTTAGAACCTTCAAAATGCCACAATCGAACCCAACAAACGCCCCTAGAGCTACCCTCGGTACCTGGACGGCAAAAAGACTCGAATTTTTCAACTGGATGCTTGAAAAAATCTGATGACTGTAATTTAATGCATTTCAAGGTTTGTTGTGTATACTTTATTTTGTATTGTAATTGGGTTTTATTTAGCTGGTTCATTATCACCAGCTTATTTTGTAAGATAATTATTATGTAATCGTGGGTGGGTTACTGCATTTTGGTTCCATTGAATTGAAGATTAAAACGGATTGGTGGGTTTTTTTGTTTATGATTAAAAAATCCAATTCTTCTTATAGATTTAATTTTCATTGTTTGCTATTATGTGTTTCTGATTCAATAGAACCAAGGAGATGGGTTTATGAATTTGAATTGAATGATGGTAATGAGAATTTTAGGGAGAAGGTGGAATTGTAAAAAAAAATTAATTTTTGTTTTAAAATTATATGCAAAAATTAAAGGGTGCAAATTGATTTTTTTCAGATGATGTGGCTTGTAATATGTGGTGTAAATAAAATCCGGCTGCCACATTGGATAAATTTGACCGGAATCCATTAAGTGACTTCCCTGTGTTATAAAAAGGTCTAATCATTCAAAAACCCCTCACCTTTAGACTTTTTTCAATTCCACCCCGACGTTGAAAAATTATCAATTTTACCTATTTTTAAATTTTCCGTTTTCAATTATATCCCAATTTTTTAATTTTTGTTAATTTTTTTACTTAAATGATGAAATCATTCAATTAACTAAGTCTAAAGATGAAATTAAATTCTTTTTTCTTCAAAAAAGTACAAATAAGTCCTTTATTATTAAAAACTAACTAAAAACTATAATCAAATTAACACTATTTTAAATTCTTAATTAATTTAACTAAATTTAAATAAATTTTAAAAACATACAATTAATATATGCTAGACATGGAGGATGTTTTTAAATTTTTTTTCAAGTAAAAAAGACGTTAATTTAATATTTCAGGGTACATTGAAACACAAAAATACAAAATAGGGTAAAATTGACAAATTTTCAACGTCAGGGTATAATTGAAAAGGGGCTAAAAGGTCGGGGGTTTTTAAGACATTAGGCCTATAAAAAAACAAAGTTTGATGACCAGTTTGTAGTGTTTTTTAGTTCAGTGACCATTTTGATAAGTTAAGTAAGTTGAGTGACCTACAGAATCAATGACCGTTTATATATATATTAATTTTTTTCTATTTACAAATAATTAGAAATAGATTTAATTTAATTTCCGTTATAAATTCCTTTTTAAAAAAATTTCAAACTGGTCAAAATTGAACCACTACTGGTTTGTTTTAAACGGGCCCAATTTGAAATTGATTAGAGGAAATTAGGCCCAGCACTGTGGAACTCTTAATTAATGAAAAAATTACAAGATTGAACCAAACACGCTAAGTATTTTCATAAATGTTAAGTTTAAAATTTCTTTTCATTCATGCTAAGTTGACAATATCAAATAATAACTAATTTGATGTATTTATTTCACTAAATACTATTTTTCCTTAAATTAACTCCTGTAACATTTTAAAAAGAAATAAATAAAAAACAAACACATGTTAAACTCTTCTAAAGTTTCCTTTTTCATTTTCTCTATTTTAATTTATCTCCATCATTTTAACTCTTTCAAATAAATACACAACCATCATCTCAATTTTCAAAATTCAATTTTGCTAGTATTTACCCTTTATCAATTACAATAATCTAGCCACATTTTCAATTTGAAAACAAATTTTTAATCTCAGTATGTAATTGAACAATAGGTATGGTATACATGATGTTGAATCAGAGATCATTCATGATTGTTAAGTCTGTTTTTATTGATCATGTCATTGATGTTGATCCTAAATCTAAAGGTTGCAATGTTCAGCTTTTTTTATTTTTTTAGGCCAAATGTCGTAAAAAGGCCAAACCTTTTATAAATTTTTTATAAAAGTCCCGACCTTTCAATTTTGTCGATTTTGGCCAAAAACAGATTATTTGGTTTCAATTGTGGCCAACTCTCAATTTGATCTCAATTTGCTTATGTGGCGCCTACGTTGCATGCACATATATTGAAAGGTCGGGACTTTTGTGAAACCAAATAATCCATTTTTGGCCAAAATCGACAAAATTGAAAGGTCATGACTTTTGTGAAACCAAATAATCAGTTTTTGACCAAAATCGACAAAATTGAAAGGTCGTGACTTTTGTGAAACTTTTGTGAAAGGTTTGGCCTTTTTACGACATTTTGCCATTTTTTATGGCTAATTCTCCACTTTCCCATGGTTCTATTGCATCGACAACCAATTTTTAATCCTCAATTCCTCAAAACAAGTTATTTTTATATATATTTATATTGTTGTTCTGTATTAAATGTGTGAATGATCAGTAGCTCAATATCAATTTGAATATAAATTATAAGTTTATATTTGAACATAGATTTATTTTACTATAAACACATATAAGGCAAACTAATCAAAAGTTAATTTTCGGTAATTATACAGAGATATAGTTCTTTTTGGTTGATTGATCATTTTTTTAAGCTCCATTCAAATAGAACTTTTCAAGTTGGATTAAGCACTTGCTATAGTGTCACCATTTTAAAAAAAATATGTCATCAGCGTACCTATACTTGATGACACATTTGCTTCAAAATTCAAAAAATTGCTTGGAAACTCATTGCAAGAGAAAGACATAGAGACATCTTGTTCGGTCTGGCAGATATACAACAAATGCAGCTAACACTTTCACCTATTTTTATGTCTAATTTATTAGTTATATATAGGTTCGTTTATACTTTACACAAAGTCCCCAATATGAATATCTATAATTTATCTCATAAATATGGGATAAGAGGATTTTGTACATTGATATAGAGTTATACGGATTACGGACAATTTCAACATGCAAAATTGAAGATCAGATATGAGTTTTGATCTAATTTAATTTTAGTTTAATTTATGGCCCGTTTGATTAATTAAGTTTTAAAGAAGTGAAAAAATAAAGAGATTTTTTGGGTTTAAATTTCAAAAGAACAGTTGGCTGTTGTTTCATTAGAACTGATGCAAAGGAAATTGTGATTCTTAATGTATAAAATAAGAAATCTACTTTTAACTTTAAAATGTTCACTATGTCCATAAGTGCTCGATACAATTTCTCTGCTGAATTAAAGGTTTTAGCTCATAAATTAATACGAGGAATGAAATATGTTATATATTTTTTTTCAGATACATATAATTGATGTAAATGAGATGGTTTTAAGATGTATTTAAATTATTTAAGAGATTTGAGTATTTTTTTTACATAAAATAGTATGAAATTATAAATAATTATATTTTATAAAAAAATGTGTCAAAGTATGATACTTATTCGATACGTTTTATATGTATAATTTATTATCTAAGAGTTTATTACTTTTTCATGTTAATTTATATATTTTGATTAATAATTTGTCATATGTAACCAGAGAAATTCTTAGGATATGCATCCAGAGCTTGACAATTATTGTAGCATTTGATGCTTTATCATTGCTTGTTTTTATTGCAATGAACTCGTTCAGTCCCAGTTCGTGATTATATTTTTATTAGTTCATCTTTTTTTATGACGACATTATATTGTTATTAATTCATTTTTTATTTATTTATATATCATCTACATACATATTGGATACATCAATGATACATTATGGATACATCAATGATACATTATAGATACATCAATGATACATTATAGATACATCACCTGATACGTCATAGATGTACCACCAGTACATTTTAGATACATTATTGATACATCATAAATACATCGATAATAGTACATTACCGATACATTTTTGATACATCGTAGATGCATCAATCGATTTTTAAACTAGTGAAATAGCCCATACAAGTGATAATTATATGCTAACGCTAGTTCATTTTTTATCACAAAGTCAATTTAATTATTACGCTCGAGAGAGTGTTAGAAAATGAGACCATGAGAAAAGCATTCCCTCTTATGATACATTGCAGATTAAATTTTTTTAAAATTGTAATTTTTTATAACATAAGCGTTAAGTTATGATACATTATAAATACATGTTTGATGTATAATTTATACATTGCAATTTTTATATTAAAATAGATGGATTATTAAAATTATATTCAATATGTATTATTTATGTATCGTAAATGTATTATTAAAATTACATTTAATATATATTATTTTTGTATTTTGATATGCATTATATATAAATAGTGTATCAAAAACGTATTGCTTGTGTATTTGACGCATTACATGATATCTATTGAATTTTTTCTGATTTTTTGTTCTATTTTTTATATAATTGATGGCACAATAGTGTATTTAATATACTAGATTACAGTAGCAGAGAGAGATATTATTTGTGTATTTAATATGTATTTTTGGTGTATTTTAATATGTACGATTAAATTTGTATTTAATATGTATTATTTGTACTCAAGATGTACCATTAAAGTTTTATCTAATATGAAAAGATTTTGAATTAAATTGAGTCCGTTTGAATAGTTTTTGAGACACATAAATATACTCCATATTAAAAATATAGTTTTGAGACACATAAATAATACATATAAATAATATAGTTTTAAAACACATAAATAATATATATATTTATTATTTTTATCAATGGTGATAGATTTGATGAAGGGGATACATATTGTTATTAGTTCTTTTTTTATATATCACATGTATATAAAGATGTTAAATTGTTATCATTTGATCCGTGAATTTTAATTAAACCATGTGATATATATATCTTTTGATTTAATATATATAGATACTGCTTAGAGACACATAAATAATACACATAATTTATTTATTTATTTATTTTGTTTTAGAAATAAAAAAAATCAAATATGTCATCGATACATAACAGATACATAACAGATACATATTTGATACATGCTTGAATAGTTTTGAAAAACTGACGCGTGACTGACGCTCGTGTAAGACGCGCGTCCGACGCGCTTCTAACGCGTTTTGACAGTTGTTTGACGCGTTTTGACAGCTGTTTAGCACGTTTTTTTTGTTTTTTTTTTTTTGCTATTTGAGTAAGACATGTGTCTCTTATTTAGTGGTTAGATATAAAATGAAAACTTTTTAAGTTTTTAGATACTAATGTAATAAATGAGTATAGCTAGCATTTTTGTAAACTTTATTAATTTTTATATAGTTTTGTAATCTTCTCCTAATTAATCTCACTTTTACTGTTTCAAATGTCCGTGTTGAATAATACTTTCTAAAATTGTTTCCTACGTTCTGCTATTGAAAAATTACGGTGCCGTTTGTTTTTGCTGCTCCACGAATCTTCCATTCATCGTCATCAACGCTGCTCCTCCTTTTTGTTTCGTCGAAGAAAAAAAAGAAACGAATGGTTCCAGCGATGGTTTAATACGCGAGACTTGAATTTTCTGCTGCGGTGATGGAATTTCTTCTTCTACTGGTAAGGTGCGGTGATGGTTACTTAGAATCTGTTGTTATTAAATTGGGTCGATTGATGGGTTGTTGATCGATGGTTTTGGCGGCTGAGGGTTTTCCAGATTTTGTGGATTTATTTGAATTGATGGATTTGCGGTGGTTTGCTGACAGCGGTGGATCTGATAAAACCAGTGCTGGATTTTTGATTAAAATGGGTAGTTGATAATATTTGGAGTGTTAGTGATATGCACTAGGTCAATCATGTTTGACCATGTTTTGACTTTATCATTTTATTATTTATTGATTGACAGTTTTTATCATTTTATATTAATGATTAAAATACTTGAATGGTTAATTCTTTCTAAGGTCATCAAATATGTGACTTGATAGTAGAACCCTTAGGTTTAATAAAAGAATTATATACCATCTATCCCTAGTCTTAATACAACAATGAGGCTAGTATGATGTTGACTGATGATTATGTTTTACTAATCATGTATATGAGATATTAAGTCAAATCATAGGTGCTATTTGAGAAATAAGGCACTGGATGACCCACTGTGAGAATACTACATAGATCACTGTCATAAGTAATTCTCATTACAGTTCTATTAGTATAATCCTTTGACCTTGAAATCATCATGGATTTCTACATAGCTATTTCATATTTTGATACAGTCTTACATTATCTTTAACAGGATAATGGAATAGATTGTCATTGGATATGAAAGTAACTATGTGAGAAATGTGAGTGACTGAGAAGGAATTTGTCCCTCATTTATTTGAGTAAGATATCTATGGGCCCCTTGAAGAAGATAGACTGAAGAAAATGCATGGCCATGCTAATTGATAAGAAGTTATCATTTTCAGTCTACTTAGAGTCAAGAAACTAATGATTGAATATTATAAGAATGACATAACTATGCCTTATATTCATTCTAGATATCGAGAGACAAAGGGATTAAAATATTATTGTAAATGGTTAAATCGGATTATCGATATTCATATAACTTGGGTAGTCATAATGTCTTGCTAGAGACCATTTATGACTTGTGGGCTGAAATAGGGATTTCGAGCCTACTGCCAACGTTATATGAACCTACAGGGTCGCACACTAAGGACAGGCCCAAAACAGTTATGGGTTGTACAAGCCCAATGTGATTAAGAGATTAATTATATATATATATATATAATTCGTAATATATATATTAATAAATATATATCAATTCGAAATTTAAGGATAAGTGTTCTCCTTAATTTATTATTTTTGGAAGATAATAAATATAATAATTAATATATATGGATAATTATCATAAAGGAGTTTTTGATAAACATAAACTTGTAGAATTGCAATGAGATTGAAATTCGAATTTGTCTCAAACCCTAGTGTTGTTTATCACTATAAATACACATTAAGCAATTGGTTTGAGAATCACGAAATTCATTATTCACTAAATCACTAAAATTCGAAATTGCTTGTGAAGCAATAGTGCTAGCACACAAGCACTAGTTTTGGCTAAGGTCTGTTCGTGTGGATACTCGTAGAGGACGCGTTCTTTTGGAGGCGTTTCTGATCCGAGGCCAAGTATCACCAAAGTGAACCACCTCCTTCCTTCCTACATTGCTGTTGAATTCGACATACAAGTAAGTAATTATTCTGTTAATTCGAATTACATGGATCTTGGTTTGGAATTTTAGATAAATTTTTGAAATTCCGCTGCGTTATGAACCTATAAAACCCAACAGTGGTATCGGAGCTGCTTGTAATTTGATTAATTAGATTCTGAGTATATATGTGATATATGCTTATTGTATGTTCTGTTTTGAAAAAGGGGTTGTTTTTCGAAATTGTTTTGAAGGAATTATAATTCGTTGTAATTATACATAAAACGTTTATGTGATTAATTGTATGAAAAACAGTATGAAGAATTAATTTGATTAATCGTTTAATGTGATTAAAACTTCGAATATACTGTTCTAAATTAATATTACGTTTTAATTTGATTAAAGATTTCGTAGTATTAATGTTCATACGAATTGATAAGAAAAGGGGAAACAGAATAATAAAACTGTTTTTGAATAAGGATTAGTAAACTGTTTATGAAATTGTTTTAATTCTATTAGGAAAACTGTTTTTGAATAGGATTAGTAAGCTGTTTGTGAAACTGGTTTTAATTCTATTAGTAATTCTGTTTTGAGTAGGATTAGTAAACTGTTTGTGAAACTGTTTTGATTCTATTAGTAATTCTGTTTTAAATAGGATTAGTAAACTGTTTGTGAAACTGTTTAATTCTATTGATAAAACTGTGTTTAATTATGTTATGAAAATAATTTATAAAACTGTATTTAATTCTGCTATGAGCCGAATTAATGAAACTGTTGTTATTTAAGTGTTAAATAAATTGTTTCTGAACAGTTTTTAAGATACAGTAATTAGGGTTTTGGGTTATTTTAATCTGTTTTGAACATATTAAAATAAACCGTAATCAGTTAAGATTATTGATTTCGGATAAAGAAATTTTAATTCTGTTAAGAGTAACATGTGAGAAAAATTTCTGGACACCGCCTGGGGCTCTGCCCCCGGGCCCCGCCTAGCGGGACCACCGCCTGGGGCTCTGCCCCCGGGCCCCGCCAGGGGCGCTGCCCCTTGGACCCCGCTTGGGGCGCTGCCCCCAGACCCCGCCAAGGGGCCGCGCCCCTTGGACCCCGCTGATACACCCCATTAAGAACCGTTATCCTTTTAAGCCGGCGTGTTTTTGTCATGTATTTTATTTTAATACTTTAATGATAAATTTTAAATATGATTTAAATTATCATGAATAACACATTTATATGATTGTTGTTAAATATGATTTAAAATAATAAAATAATATGTTTTTAATGTTTATCTTATTGGTTATATGCTTTGCATGATTATTTTACATGTGATAAGATAGGATAACTAAATAGGATAAATAACAAACCCTTATTTAATATTAAGTCTTCAATATACCTCACATTGTAATAACACTTATCAAGACTTAGATTGCTATGTATAGGCTATGCCAAAGCATGATGTATAAAGTCATCTAAGTAAGATAAGTTGGATAAAAGTGATATCCATATGTTTGATTTGGTTAGACTTAACTAGGTTATTAAAATAGTTTTGAACCTAGGGTATAAGATAGAATATCAAGATTACATGTGATGTTAATATTCTATGTTCAAGAATTACATGAGATGTAATTGGTAAAGTGTTACCTACCTAAATAAACCACACTTAAAGTGATAAGCCAAAGCTTACTTGAAGTAGGGTGAAATATGGATCTTGTCCCACTATTATTTTTCAATTGTTGAAATTAACATTAAGGGTTTTTATATGAATTATGGATATATGTTGTGGGAATTTTATTGTGCCTTTTATTAAATGCTACTTGTATATTTATTGTTGTAGAGATGGTTACAAACACTACACATACTTCATCAGTGCGATCAATCCTTGAGAAGGATAAGCTCAATGGCACTAACTTTCTGGACTGGTACAGAAAACTAAGAATTGTTCTTAGGCAAGAAAGAAAGGAATATATCCTTGATCAACCCCTCCCTGAGGAACCAGCTCCTGCTGCTACTAGAGCTCAAAGGGATGCTTATACGAAGCATCTCAATGACTCTACTGATGTCACTTGCATTATGCTTGGATGCATGGAGAATGAACTCCAAAAGCAAATGATGGAATTGGATGCGAACACCATGATTACTGATCTCATGAAAATGTTCCAAGAGAGAGAAAGAATTGAAAGGTTCAATACCATCAAGGATTTGCTTTCTTGCAAGTTGACTACTAGCGGCTCAGTTAGTCCTCATGTTTTGAAGATGAAGGGTCATCTTGAACATTTGGACAGGCTCGGTCTCCTAATTGCCCAAGAGTTGGCTACAGACATTATTCTCCAATCTTTGCATGAGGCTTATGATGGTTTCATCATGAACTTCAATATGCATAATATGGAGAAGACCACCACAGAGTTGCATGGGATGCTTCAAACTGCTGAAAAGAACATCAAGAATGAGATTAAGGATGTTCTTATGGTCAACAAGGGAAAGGGTATGAAAAGGTCTGGTAAGGGAAAGGGAAAGGCTTTCAAGAAGTCTAAACCCAAGTCCAAGCCCAAGACCAAGGATGAACCCAAAGCAAAACCGCCAAAGGAAGGAACTTGCTTTTTCTGCAAGGAACCTGGACATTGGAAAAGGAATTGCAAGAAATATCTGGATGATCTGAAGAAGAACAAGGGTAGTGAGACTACCACTTCAGGTATTCATGTTATAGAAATTAATCTTTCTACTTCTGATTCATGGGTATTAGATACTGGATCTGGATCTCACATTTGTACTAATGTGCAGGGTCTCAAAAGGAGTAGAAGTTTGACAAAAGGCGAAGTGGACCTACGAGTTGGCAATGGAGCAAGAGTTGCTGCTTTAGCTGTAGGGACTTATGAGTTATCTTTGCCTAGTGGACTTATTTTATCTTTGAACAATTGTTATTATGTACCTACCATGTGTAGGAATATTATTTCTGTTTCTTGTTTGGACAAGGATGGTTTTGAATTTATTATTAGGAATAATAAATGCAGTATTTCGCATAATAACATTCTTTATGGATATGCTCCACGCAGTAGTGGTCTTTATATTTTAAATGTTGAAGACACTAATGAAAAATCAATCTATAACATCAATGCTAAGAAGTTTAAGTCAAATGATTTAAACTCTACTTATCTCTGGCATTGTCGTTTAGGCCATATAAATGAGAAACGCATATCAAAACTTCAAAGAGATGGACTTTTGAATTCATTTGATTATGAATCATTTGAAATATGTGAATCTTGTCTAATGGGCAAAATGACAAAAACACCTTTTATTGGACAAGGTGAAAGAGCTAAAAACTTATTGGGCCTTATACATACAGATGTATGTGGTCCATTAAGTACAAATGCTAGAGGTGGATTTCAGTACTTCATTACTTTTACTGATGATCTCAGTAGATATGGTTATGTTTATCTGATGAAACATAAATCTGAATCTTTTGAAAAGTTCAAAATATTTAAGAATGAAGTACAAAATCAACTTGGTAAAAATATTAAAACACTAAGATCTGATCGAGGTGGTGAATATTTAAGCCAAGAATTTGTAGATCATCTAAGAGATTGTGGGATCGTTTCTCAATTGACTCCACCTGGAACACCACAATGGAATGGTGTGTCTGAACGGAGAAATCAAACTCTATTGGATATGGTTCGATCAATGATGAGTCAAACTGATCTTCCAATCTCATTTTGGGGTTATGCTTTAGAAACCGCTGCATTCATTTTGAATAGAGTTCCATCAAAGGCAGTTGAAAAGACACCATATGAGATATGGACTGGAAAAACTCCTAGTTTGTCTTTTCTTAAGATTTGAGGATGTCAAGCTTATGTGAAGCGACTAATTTCAGATAAATTAGCACCCAAATCTGACAAATGCCTTTTTGTAGGATATCCTAAAGAAACTAAAGGATATTACTTCTACAATGCTTATGAGAACAAAGTGTTTGTTGCTCGAAATGGTATCTTTTTGGAAAAAGAATTTATTTCCAAAGGAACCAGTGGGAGTACAGTACAACTTGAAGAAATTCAAGAACCACAAAATAGCATTGTACCAAGTATGGAACCTCAAAAGAATCAACAAGCAATTGCTGAACCAGTACAAGTACCACAAGGCCAAAGGAGGTCTGATAGGACACGTCATAATCCTATGAGATATGGATTTCTCATTACTGAGAACAATGATATGATGATTGTGGATCAAGAAGAACCCACATCCTATCAAGAGGCCATAAATAGTCCTGACTCTGAAAAATGGCTCGAAGCCATGAGATCTGAAATGCAATCCATGTATGATAATCAAGTTTGGACCTTGATTGACCCAACGGATGGTGTAAAAACCATTGGGTGCAAATGGGTCTTCAAAATGAAGACTGACATGGATGGCAATGTGCATACCTATAAAGCAAGACTAGTTGCAAAAGGTTTCAGACAAATACATGGTATAGACTATGATGAAACCTTTTCACCAGTTGCTATGCTCAAATCCATTCGAATTCTCCTTGCCATAGCTGCATATTATGACTATGAGATATGACAAATGGATGTCAAAACAGCGTTTCTTAATGGAAACTTACTTGAGGATGTGTACATGACACAACCTGAGGGTTTTGCCAGTCCAGAGAATTCAGGAAAGGTTTGCAAGCTTCAAAAATCCATTTATGGATTAAAGCAAGCTTCTCGGAGTTGGAATCTTCGTTTTGATGAAGCAATCAAAGACTTTGGATTCATCAAGAATGAAGATGAACCTTGTGTGTACAAGAAGGTTAGTGGGAGCGCGATTGTTTTCTTAGTGCTTTATGTTGATGACATACTACTCATTGGAAACGACATTCCCATACTGCAAAATGTTAAATCATGGTTAGGGAAGTGTTTTTCAATGAAAGACTTGGGCGATGCTGCTTATATATTAGGCATCAAGATCTATAGAGATAGATCTAGAAGACTCATTGGCCTAAGTCAAAGCACTTATGTTGATAAGGTATTAAACAGGTTAGTATGCAAGACTCCAAGAGAGGATTCTTGCCAATGTCACATGGCATCAGTCTCAGCAAGACTCAGTGTCCTAAGACACAGGATGAGCGAGACCGCATGAGTAAGATTCCATATGCTTCTGCTATTGGATCTATCATGTATGCAATGTTGTGCACTCGACCTGATGTCTCGTATGCTTTGAGTACAACGAGCAGATACCAGTCAAATCCAGGTGAAAGTCACTGGGCAGCAGTTAAGAACATCCTTAAGTACTTGAGAAGAACCAAGGATGCATTCTTGCTATATGGTGGTCAGGAAGATGAGCTGATTGTAAAGGGTTACACAGACGCTAGCTTCCAAACTGACATTGATGATTATAAATCACAGTCAGGATATGTGTTTTGTTTGAATGGAGGTGCTTTCAGCTGGAAGAGCTCGCTGATTCTACAACAGAAGCTGAGTATATAGCTGCTTCAGACGCAGCTAAGGAGGCTGTTTGGATCAAAAAGTTCATAACTGGATTAGGAGTTGTTCCTAGTATATCCCCTCCAGTGAACTTGTTATGTGATAACAATGGGGCCATAGCACAAGCAAAGGAGCCCAGATCACATCAGCGATCCAAACACATACTTAGACGTTATCATCTCATTCGAGAAATCATTGAGAGAGGAGACGTGAAGATATGCAGAGTTTCGACAAATGATAATGATGCTGATCCGCTAACTAAGGCTCTTCCACAGCCTAAGCATGAGAGTCATACTAGGTCCATGGGAATTAGATTTAATGTAGATTGGGCCTAGTGCAAGTGGGAGATTGTTAGTGATATGCACTAGGTCAATCATGTTTGACCATGTTTTGACTTTATCATTTTATTATTTATTGATTGGCAGTTTTTATCATTTTATATTAATGATTAAAATACTTGAATGGTTAATTCTTTCTAAGGTCATCAAATATGTGACTTGATAGTAGAACCCTTAGGTTTAATAAAAGAATTATATACCATCTATCCCTAGTCTTAATACAACATTGAGACTAGTATGATGTTGACTGATGATTATGTTTTACTAATCATGTATATGAGATATTAAGTCAAATCATAGGTGCTATTTGAGAAATAAGGCACTGGATGACCCACTGTGAGAATACTACATAGATCACTGTCATAAGTAATTCTCATTACAGTTCTATTAGTATAATCCTTTGACCTTGAAATCATCATGGATTTCTACATAGCTATTTCTTATTTTGATACAGTCTTACATTATCTTTAACAGGATAATGGAATAGATTGTCATTGGATATGAAAGTAACTATGTGAGAAATGTGAGTGACTGAGAAGGAATTTGTCCCTCATTTATTTGAGTAAGATATCTATGGGCCCCTTGAAGAAGATAGACTGAAGAAAATGCATGGCCATGCTAATTGATAAGAAGTTATCATTTTCAGTCTACTTAGAGTCAAGAAACTAATGATTGAATATTATAAGAATGACATAATTATGCCTTATATTCATTCTAGATATCGAGAGACAAAGGGATTAAAATATTATTGTAAATGGTTAAATCGGATTATCGATATTCATATAACTTGGGTAGTCATAATGTCTTGCTAGAGACCACTCATGACTTGTGGGCTGAAATAGGGATTTCGAGCCTACTGCCAACGTTATATGAACCTACAAGGTCGCACACTAAGGACAGGCCCAAAACAGTTATGGGTTGTACAAGCCCAATGTGATTAAGAGATTAATTATATATATATATATATATATATATATATATATATATATATATATATATATATATATATATATATATATATATATATAATTCGTAATATATATATTAATAAATATATATTAATTCGAAATTTAAGGATAAGTGTTCTCCTTAATTTATTATTTTTGGAAGATAATAAATATAATAATTAATATATATGGATAATTATCATAAAGGAGTTTTTGATAAACATAAACTTGTAGAATTGCAATGAGATTGAAATTCGAATTTGTCTCAAACCCTAGTGTTGTTTATCACTATAAATACACATTAAGCAATTGGTGTGAGAATCACGAAATTCATTATTCACTAAATCACTAAAATTCGAAATTGCTTGTGAAGCAATAGTGCTAGCACACAAGCACTAGTTTTGGCTAAGGTCTGTTCGTGTGGATACTCGTAGAGGACGCGTTCTTTTGGAGGCGTTTCTGATCCGAGATCAGGTATCACCAAAGTGAACCACCCCCTTCCTTCCTACATTGCTGTTGAATTCGACATACAAGTAAGTAATTATTCTGTTAATTCGAATTACATGGATCTTGGTTTGGGTTTTTAGATAAATTTTTGAAATTCCGCTGCGTTATGAACCTATAAAACCCAACATGGAGTCAGTGAGCAATGTAAGTGGGTATGCAGTTCACTAACGGTTTATTAGTAGTTTACTAAAAGTTTTATAAATTATTTTAGCGAAGCCATTAATGAGAAAATGGAATCAGAGATTTTCTATTTCAGGAGTCTGTTATTATTTAGTAAAACGATAGTAAACTGTTAGTAAACAGTTAATTAATATATCTATACTTTATATTTAATAAATTAGCTATAATTTTTAGTAAAACTAATAAATTTTTAGTAAACGTATGGTAAATTAACTTATTTTTTAGTAAACTGATAGTAAACGATTAATGAATTAACTATACGGTTAAAAAATAAATTAATAGTAAAATTGATTTTTAAGTAAATTGTTAGTAAACATTTAGTAAATTGGTAGTTAAGTTTTTGTTAGTAAACCGATAGGAGATTTACCGTATTTTTATTAATAAAAACTGTTAGTAAATTGTTAGTAAACCGTTAGTAAATTTTTTGTTTGTAAACCGTTAGTAAACTGTTAGTAATCTGATAGTAAATTTATTGATTTTTTAAAATAAAAAACCGTATTTTTCAACTCAAAAAAGGTAATTTCGCAACTTTGAAAAGTCAAACAATAAAAATCAACCCAAACTGGTCAAAGTGTATTTTTCAAAATACTTATATACAATATGGGTATTTTTGAAAAACTCTCATTTGATTAAGATCAAAATCAGATCAAATTAGATTTATAAGGTTAATAATCACCTATGACATTCCAACTTAAGCATTCCAACCACCAAATCCCCTGAACTAAATTTTGGCACGCTAACCCCCCTAAATTTCACAATGATCAACTAAAGCACTTTTGTCCAAAATAGTTGAGTCGGTCTAAACTGTATTGAATCGGACGAACCGGTTATTAAACTAGTTGGACCGTTATGAAATTGGATGAACAGAAGTAGCGATGAAAAATTCGTCACTAAAAACTTAAATAATTTCTTTTTTTACTTTTTTAAAATTTTCATTGAACCGACAGTTGAACCGGGGGCTTTATCGATTCGATTCGGTTTTTAAAACATTGACATAAACATAAGATGTAATTAATCTATATCTATATTTATATTTATACTATATATAAAAGCACGGATGGGGGGACAGACAAATTTACTGAATAATCCTTTTCAGTTTACTACTAAATAAAGGTTTTATAGTTATTAACTAATTAGTTATTTAATTAATCACTATTATAATTAAAGTCCTAATTAGAATAGGTAGTTAAATTATTTCCAATTTAATTTTTAGTATATAAAAATTAACTAAATTGTCTCTAAATTAATAGAAATATCTATCTTTTAATTTGATTGAACTACAAAATTATTAACTATGGTTTAGGAAAAAAATTTCATAATATATTATCTATAGGATTAAAGTTAATTGAGTTACAACTAAAGATAAGGTTTACAAGTATTGAAGATTGGCGAGCTGTCCAAGCTGAGGGATAAGGTGTCCTGCTAATCCAGCATTGCAAAGGTCCTTTTAATCAGCAAATTCAAATATCAACTACTCAAAAAAGGCACAAAAAGAGCAAAAGTTTCAAAAATATTTTCATTCAATGCTTAAAAAATTTCATCCAAGCCCCTAAAATTTCCTATTTATTTTTATCTTATTATTTTTAATGATATTATTAAAAAAATTAAATTAATTATTTAATTATGTTTATTATAAAACCAAAAAAAATTAAATATAGAAAAAAATTTAATAAGTGAAAATATTATATTTATTTTTACAAAATTTTTTAACTAATTTAATATTAATTATAAATAAAAAATTAATATAATTATAATAAATTTATTAATATGTTCATTGACGAGTTACGTTACGAGTCACGTAATGCAAAACTAGTATTACCAAAAGTCCCTTGGGGAACATCCGATAAAATTAATATTACCAAAAATATTGGCGCCTTCCTTTTGCATAATTTTGGCTGACAAGCAAGAACACACAGCACAAAGCATCCACTCTCAGTTTTGACATTTATACATAAATGGAAGCTCAGAATATCTTTTTCTGATTTTTGCTCATTCGGGTAATCCATTATTAATTCATTATACTCCGTCTCTCTCTCATTTATTATTTTCCTCTGATCACTCTCTCTCTCTTTGCTTGCATTTGGAGATGATTGTAACGTTCTACCTCCATTACTTTTTTTAGGGTTTTCTATCTCAACTTTCAATTATTTAATCTTACTGTTTTTTTTTAAATTTTTTTGATCTTATCATGATTTTCCTACCTTGAATGCTCACACTTTTTTGGGTGTTCTCTTGTATATCTTGGTGGTAGATTTTTCTTTGGTTTTGCTCACTGTTTTTGTGTCTTAGATTCTTAAATTTGGTATGCTTTTTTAGTTATATGGTCTTTTTTTGAAATTTTCTTAATGTTTTGTTTGTACCTTATTAATGATGAAGTTTTAATTTTTAACACTTTTTGTAAGAATGTAGAGATTGCTAAGTTTATTAGTTTGACCCCATTTCTTGAAATATATTAATTGTAAGGTAAAGAGGTTGTTTAGTGAAGTGAAATTTGCTTGGAGTTTTTACTGTGATTTGAAGGAGCTGTGTGTGATTAGCATATCTATCTCATAGAGGGAAAAATGAAACTTTTTGCTGGTCTATTGTATTGTCATGTTGAGCTATATTTAGTTCTCTTTAATTTGAAGACCCTAGATGTTGGAAATTAATCCCTAATTGAATGTCTTTTAACTCTTATAGATATAGCATTTGGAGTGGCGAGTCGTATCATCAGAATGATGTCAAATGTCATGGATTTAGCAGTGGATGTATGTCCAACTGAGGATGCTCTTGGTGCCTTGTTAGAGTACCTGGTTGATCCAAAGCTACCTTCAGAATCTGCTGCAAGGACCACTCCAACACAACTTGAGCAGGAATTAATTGGAAAACAGGTTTCTGTTGCTTTCTGATCTCGTCTTCTGTTTATCAATCTAATCTTGTAACTACGCAAACTGCTACTGTGATTTTTTTGGTGGTTAAGTTTAAGTGTTTTTGCTAGATAATTTATTTTACGTAATGGTAACTAATTTATAGAACTACTAAGAAACATCACCAATTCCATTTATGGCTTCTTTTGATATGGATCACTCGAATATTTCTTTGCAGAATCAGTAAATGTAGAGTGTATAACAGAAATTATGTAGTTGTGATTCTGTTAGTAGAGGCTCTTGCCTTTTTTTCTTTTACCAAAGCTGTCAATCGCATATAAGCATTATTTTTTATGGGTTTTTTCTTTTAATGTCAGTTTGCATAGTGCATTGAAAAACACAAAAGAACAAGGAGATTTGGCTGATTCTCCTTACTGAGAATACAAAATTATTGAAATTATGAGTATAATGGCTTGTTGGACTTAGTTTCACTTGGCCTTTTCAATAAGAACAATGCCTTCACTCAAATCATTATGGTCAAGTGAACGTTTTTGATTTTTTTTTATTTGATCACTCGTTTTTCACATGCTATAATGCTCCAAAGGATCCCACCCCAGTACATTTAACACTAAACTCTGCACCAAGTGAACTTCTGTCTTCTTGCTCTATGTAATATAATGACCTTCATTCTAGTTAACAAAATTTAACATTTAAAATATCCAATAATTCAGCCCCTGTTCTCTTTTACTTCTCTCATACTTAGCATTCTTAACACTTTATTACTGAAAGGAATTTTGAGCAAAAACTATTCGCATATGTTGGCAACTGTTTCTATTGTTAAATCTCTATTATAAGTTAGAAACATGTTACTTCAACTAAATATAAGAAAATAATATACATGATATATTATCCAATGGTGATCTTCATAAAAAATTCCAAGGGGTTGTTTTGTTTTTTTAACATGCTTTATTTTCTTTGCTTTTTTCTTCGGACTCATTTGGCATGGTTATCATTTCTCCATTATCCTTAATATCATTTTTACTGGAGCGCTATATGCACACAAACTTTCTCACATGCATGATATATTGGAAATGTCACGACTAAGTGCTGTTTCTTTAGGGTATTTAGTCAAGTTATAAATCAGCATTTACTCTTTTAACTTCTCTTTTCCTTGCTGCTACTGATTTCTTCAGGTTCATGCTGTTGTATTAGTCTACAACTATTACTACCGGAAGCAGCACCCGCATATAGAGTTTCTAGGTTTTGAGAACTTCTGCAAATTAGTTGTAATTCTGAGACCTACTTTAATGGTATATCTGAAATTAATGCAACTTTCCAATGAGACTGAGCTGGACGACCTGGTAAAAGACCTTTCAGTGGCCGAGAACATGATAATGAATGCATGTGATATTTCAACAAGCCTAGATGCATCAAAAAATGCTCCAAGCACTGAGGGATTGCCAATTTCCAAGGTTGCAGTTTTGCTTACAGACTCCAAGAACAAGAATTGCTTGCTGAAATTTGGTTCCATCACTGAAGGAGTTTGGTCTCTGATAGAGAAAGATGTGGATCTCTCCTATAAAACTTCCTTGGTTTCAATTAACCCGGAGCCTGTAAGCAAGAAGAAAAGATTTATTAAAAAACCTGTGAAAAATGGGCCAGATGCTGATGATGCTGGCCTTCAGAAACTTGCATATTCTGTAGTCAAGGAAATTACAGGTACTAGATCAAAGAATATGTCCTGGCTTCAAATAATTATTATATGCGTTGATGATATAAAATGCTGGCTACTGAACCAATTGTAACACCGGTTAAGCTATAAACATGATGGTTAAGCTATAAACATTATGATTCAGCGACTGTATCCTGTTCTTAGCTTGTAATTTAGGTGCCCGTTCCAAATGCAATTATTAACTAAACGCTGTTAATTATTATTTTAATGGTGAAGTTCTTATGTCTCTATAGCACACCCTTAAGTTTATGTAATTTCTAAATTCAGTTTTCAATCAGCTTTGTTTTAATGCTTATCAAACTATAATGATTGAATATGTTCTCCTATGTTGAAGCAGGTATTAATCAGGATGCCCTTTTGATTTTGGAGAGCCATGTTGTGTATTCCACAAGCAAAGAAAAAGCAGCTACACGCTTTTATATAATGCAGTGCACCCAACCAGAAAACAATGAAATTACCCAAGTTCTCATTAGAGATGCTCTGAACAGGTCTAATTACATCAAAACCTTTCTTTTCGTTTTCATATTATATTTTGCTTACCTCAGCAATGCATTTGACATTAGTTTTTCGCTTTGTAAGGATTTCAAATTACCTTGTAGTTGGATTAAAACTGATTTCTTGCTTACTTTTGATTTGTCATGTATATAATGAATCGAATATGTTATGATAGATTTTGCAGATATATAACTATATCTTATGAACATTCTAAAATGTGTCCTTCTTTTATCACATCTAAGTTAGTTAATTTTAAGTGTTGGAAAATGTTCATGATAACATTATTAAATGTGCAGTGTGCACACAAACGATAATGTAGACTATAAAATGATCTTTTGAGCTATTTAAATTTTATACAAGTGTATTTGTATATTTATGCAGATGCTGAAATGCTATACAAGTCTAGCATTTTCTAACATGCAAGTGAAGTTATTTTTTTATTCCTTACTGGCTCAGTGAACAGAGTTCTAAAAAGGTTTTAAAATTGGTTCTGATTTTACGATTTCTTCTTTCTGGCTGCAAATGTTTACCTTTTCTGAAGGCCTTTATTTTCATCTATCTGGGGAAAGATGATTATGAGAAACCTCTTTAATATGGTGGCTGTTTTATATTAGTTGAATATGGTTATCTGAATTATTATTTTTTATCAATTAAATTTTTTAGTTGCTGGGATGACTAACTGATAATTTGCTGGTATTGAGAATGGCTTTTCTGACTGAATAAGTGCTACTATTTGCTGAGCAATTCTTAGTGACATAATAACATGCAACTATTTTCTGGAGGAATCCTAATCTTTGATGCTTTTATGTCCCAAATGGATATTCGTGAATTTCAGTTAAGGCCATCAAATGGTTCATGAGTAAAGAAGAAATAAATATGAACTTAAAAAAATAACTGTCCTTTTACCGTGAACAGTTTGCAGGGTCCTCTGTTTGTACGAAATTCTAGCCAATGGATGCATACCTCAGTTGTGGAATACTTCCATTTGCTTCCTTATGCTAAAATTCTCTTAGATTGGCTTTCCGGGTAAGATTTTCATGGACATTTGTTCGTGTTACAAAAAGGTTATGATTTATCAGCACTACTGGTTCCTATGGTGACTCACAGAAATATGAATTCATTTTTCTTGCAATCAAATCAAATAATGACGTGCTATGTAATGTAAGATACAATAGATTTCATGTGAAAGATACTGCTGCAGAAACAAGCAGAGTATTTGTGTTTTACAAGCCAACTTTTTGCTTATCTGTTAGCATGCCCAATTTTAATTTTTTTCACATCCAAGTCTTTGTCTTCTACCCACTTCTCTTGATATTAACTTTAAAATTGAACTGCACATTGAATCTGGTTTGAATTCAATACTGCATGTGAAAGGAGGGATCTGAAATCATATGATTTGGATTCAACAACACACATCTATCTCTTATTGATTACATTCATGTATTAGATTTAGAAAAACGAATTAGAATTCAGAATCAAAGTTTTTATAAGATGGAGTTGAATTGCAAGAAATATTATTTGAAATCTAAACCAACCAAGTTCTTAGCCACATTACTAAATTTTGAGTACATTCATTGATCTAATATGTGGATTGTACTTTAACGGAATAAAACCAGGTCAGATGATCAGCTTACTGTTTACACCTTATAATCAATAGAATAATAGATAAAGTAATAGTAAGGAGGGTACCAGTAAGTAAAAGATAGTACTATTATAACATGTTACTAATTTTGTCTGAGGATGACTCCTACTATGCCATTAATTTTCAGATCTTGCTTTTCAGTAGGGAGTCCGGTAATCCGCAAGTTCAAAAATCAGGGCCAGAAACCATCAGTATCGACTCTTCCAAGAGAGTAGATAGACCTTGTTTTCTCGAAGCTCCAAAAAGTTCGCATGGAGAGCATCTACAAAGCAAGGAAGGATCTGGATCAACAAAGCAGTATGATGATGATGGACCTTATGCTGTTGATTTTCCTGAAGATTGTGATACATCCTGCAAAATGGATGTAGATGAATCTCTTGTGGTTCATGACCGAACTAAGGTCAAAGGCACAAATGGTGTAAGTAAACTCAAACCCGAAAACTACCAAAAGACTTTTATAGACAGGCCTTTGAATAATTCAATGAATGAGGTTAGATTTTGTTACTTGCATATAGTTTGCCAATTTAATAGGAGCATATTTGTGTTGTGCTGATTTTCGATGTTCACATTCATAATGCTTATTGATTTCACTGATCTTCAAAAAAAGAATCGTCATTGATTCACTGTAGAAATGCCGAGTGATTATGAAAATAGTGGATGTCAGATAACTTGTTATACACACTATCTTATTAGTCAATAAGCTGCCCCCTCATTTCTTTAGTTTTTTTTTTTCAAATGGCCTTTGCTATTTCTAATCAGCAGAATTAGACAACTGATCCGTTGTTCCTTTTGAAATATATTTTGATCCGGAAGAATGCGATAGGTAAAAAAAACAGGTTCTGGAAAACTGTCTTGTACAACTGAAAGTTGTCTGTAGATTTCATTTGCACCTGTTCTTTCCCTTTTCTTTTCATAGCTATTGAACAATTATTTCTGGTGATTTGAAGGCCGTTTAATGGACTTACCTTTTAGCTGTGTAAGTTGAGGTCTGGGGCAATGCTTATTTGACAACTCTACTATCTGTTGCTGGATTGTGAGGTATATAAATATCTTAAAGTTCATAATAAATGCGTAGTTATGTTTTGCATGTGTATCTAAAATTCATCACCGTAGAGCTGGAGTCTGATCTGGATTTATTCCTATCCTATGTTGTTATTCTCGACACGCATTTTTGGTACTTATATCTCTCCTTTTTTGCTAGTTATATGATCCCCTTCTATATGTAGGTTAAGATGGCAAGCTCTTTGAAGAGGCAGAAAATTACCAGAGATGGACCTGCTGCCAATGGAAACAAGAACTGCAAAAAGTCCTCTTCAGATCAAGATGGGGTAGCATTAAATGGCAATGTGATGGTTAAAAATCATTCAAAATCCAATGACCTTGACAAAATACGAAGTGTCATAGCTTCAAAAGATAAGGAACTTTCGCAGGCTGCGGTGAAAGTTATCTTAAGCAAAAGAGCTAAATTGGTATAGTGATTTTTTCCAAAACTGTCAGTTGGCAGCATGAATGTGTCTTTTAAATTATTACACACCAAACTCAAACAAACTAAAGACATACAATTATGGATTGGTATTTATTTCAATCTATACATGAATTAAAGCATCCTAAATATCATACTCTTTTGTAGCTGTTTCCCTTAATTGGGATCTTTCCCATTAGATGCTGTAATTGCATTTCCCAGAATGTTTAGCTGTGTTGCAAATAAAAAGTAACATCATAAATATTTTCCTGAGTATGCAGTGTTTACAGCTGCGAGATATAGAAGATCAGATTGCTCAGTGTGATCAAAATATCAAGATAATTTCGAATGGTATGATTTGAATATTTTTTTGCATGTAAATTCATCCTTTTCCTTGCCCTTAAATGTATTCCATCTGGGTAAGAAATGAGCGACAATTAGAACCTGTAGCTACACCTGATGGAAGCCGGTAAGTTTGAATTATTCTTTAGAACCATTCCTATGCTGACTGCTTCTAGTTATCGGTAAATCTTTTGGTTCATAGCACACTCCAAAGCATCCTGACTTCATATAATAAGAATTACCAGTGAATTTCCATTTTATAGAGTAGAAAGATGAGATCTTTACATGGACCGAAAAAATTTCTTGCTACCTAGCACCTTAGTCTTTATTTTTTTGTCATTACTCAGTTCAGTTGCATAGTCACTTTGCATGAATTATCATATGTTTGGGTCTTCATTTATGTACATGTACTGAACTGACCGCATATACAAGGGTCTAAGAGCTTCATTTTTTTTTTAAGAAAAAAATCTTACATGAATTGTTGCAATTTTACTTTACCTTCATGACATTTCATCTTTTCAGTTAGGCATAAAGACAAGATCTAAACTAGTTCTTTTTTCTTTGTAACAGGTGGAGAAGGTGATTTGGTCCTTAAAATAGAAACTCTTATAGAATGCTGTAATGACAAATTCCTAAGAATTCCACCCCAAGAAATTCAACATTGCAACGATCAATACTCTACTCCATCAATAGAAAGTACTAGATTGCCTGCCAATGGGACCAAGAAGCAAAATCCATGTCAGGCAAGTTTGTGATCTTCAATTTTTTCTCATTCAAGTTGCATCAAATCCCTATATACTTATATGAGTGCATCAAATATAGGAATTGCCGGAAGGTGATCCATACTTGTTCCTTTTCATGATTCCCTTCCTTGTATCATCCTAGCATGGACATAGTTTCGACATTATCCTAAGGGTGTGGCGCACTACATTTATTATAGGTGATTATTGTGGCTTTGCTGCATTTTAAAAGCCCTGATAGTATGGGCAGAAAGACATAAATTACTAAAAAGGTTGAACCTAAAATCTTTTCTAAAGGTATCCATTTTCCGGGAGAGACAAATAAAATGTCCTGACACAGTGGTCATCCAACACATCCTTCGTCTCATAATTTCAGCATGCATGTTCTTGGTTGTCGTGTCTTCTGTATATTGTGTAATTTTTGCCAGCGAGCGATTTTGGATGGAGGTGTTTTAGACCGGTAGCTTGGTGTTGAGCATTATAAAATGTGCAATGCATCATTTCTACACCTAACCTAATCAACTTACTGTTGAATGAGCAGGAACTGGATGAGTTATGCTATCAAAAGAATTGGATACTACCAACATACCGTGTATCTGCTCTAGATGGTAAGAGAAATTTCCGTAATGATAACTCAGAAAGAAAAAAACTCAGATTATTGTACTTTCTAATGCTCATTAAGCCATGTCAGATTAAGTAAAAAAAATTACATTTTTGAAGGTGGATTTGAAGCTGGTGTAACTGTGAAAGGAAAAGATGATGAGTACTCAGCTGGTGGTGATGTGCAATGCCATCCACATGAAGCAAGAGAATCAGCTGCTAAGCAGATGCTGTATAAATTGCAAACTTGTCAACTTCCAGCAGACATCTGAGGTTCAGACATGAAGAATCTCAATTTTTGGACAGTGGATTTAGGACCATTAGTAATATCACAAAAAATAGATTACGAAACTATTAGCTTGATATTAAGTTGTTTCTCCTAATCCCCAAAAAGATAGATGAAGGGGAAGGGGAAGAAAAAAGAAATCATAGTTTAACCAGCTCAGCTTAACCTGTCACTGGCCAAGCGCCATACTTGTCTAAACTAATAGACACTTTACTACTTGAAAAGAAATTAAAATTTGGATTAAATTAATTTGGAAGTAAGAAGTTCAAATAAGATTAATATGATGGAAAAAAAATTAAAATTTGGTTTCTTTCATTAATTTGATGTAGCGAATGCAATGAGTAAATTTTTTATTTACAGGAGACAATTATAGTGAGGTTCACTCTCTTATTTAGATAAAAATGGAAATTAATTAAATCCTAAAAATTAAAAATTATCTAGTAGCCTAAACACGGACTGGCTGTTTGGACCAGGTGAATGAGGAACTGTTCTGCTGTCTGATTCGGTTGAAAAATTAAAAGAGTTAATTACAAATAACACGGGCTTACCCCAAAATAATCTCAACAATGCGATACCAAATTTGAGTTTAGAGATTTACGGTTTCTAGGTTTCAACTTTCAAATTTAAAATCTAACCTTTTTTTTCTCAATATCAGACTTTTGAAATTGCAAATATATAGTAGTTATTTGAATCAATCTTTTGCATGTCACATATTTGGATTTATTATTAAAGATTTGGCAGAGATTCTCGGCAATTTTCTCTCCATCTTCTCCAACTATTTCTCTAATTACAAACCTTTCCATTTACTTTTTCTTTTCTTTCACAAATTGATTTGTGAAAATGGTGAAAACTAGGTCTATTTTGAAACAATCTCCAACCAGAAAGCTCAGTATTCCTAAATCTAAAGCAACTTCTAGCAAAACAAAAACAGAATTTGATGAAAATCCGGATTTCATGAAGAGTCTAAGGAAGCTTGCTCCATATGAAAATGACGGCAAAGGAAACAATGACTATTAATACTTATGTTGTAGCGGTTAAGGTATTTCTCTTTATTTTATCTATTTTTAATTTTTCTTTATTTGTTTTAGAGAATTTGTTGTCTTTGATTTTTATTTGATTAGTGTTGTTAACTTTTGCGTGTTCATACTAATAATATGTTTTTTGGTTTGTTTTGTTTATATAAATCAATTTTTTATGTTTATAATATTGAGAAAACCACAAAAATATTACCATTTAAATAAGAGTTTACAAAAATACACACCAAATCAAAAATTTACATTTTCTACCCAACTACTAAGTAAGAGACACATGACACACTCAAAACCAATAAAAAAAGTCAAAACGTGTTAAAAATAGTCCAAAACGAGTCTGCCACGCGTCTGACGTGCGTCAGTCACGCGTCTGACACGCGCGTCATTCACGCGTCAGCGCGTGTCAGCATTTTAAAAAATAAAAATGTATCATATATGTATCTGATGTGTATCAGAAATTATCGGTAATATATTTAATTATATTTTTTCACATGTATCAGCTATGTATTAGCTATGTATTATCGAAAATTAACGGCAATATATTTAATTATATTTAATAATTTAAACATGTATCTGTTATGTATATAGAATGTGTAACTGATTCATTTTCTCATATTTTTTTTTAAAAAAATAAATAAATTTATATATGTATATATATATATATATACATAATATATATATATATATATATATATATATATATATATATATATATATATATATATGTTATGTATTAAAAATATATGTATCTATCATATATATATATATATATATATATATATATATATATATATATATATATATATATATATTGCTTTTAATATGTATTCGATATATGTATTTAAAAAACATGTCTTTCTATTAAATCTTTGATATTTGCTCCGTCCATTTATTTTTCCATGTTGCACAGAGTTTTGCTTTTTAGCTCAATTTATTCTTTATAAATAATGTATCTACGATGTATTAGTTATATATTTACAGTGTATTGCAAGATATAGATGATACATCGGTAATATATTAAAATTTTATTATTAATTTTTCTCCTCTATATCTATGATGTATTAATGGTGTATTTATGATGTATCGGTAATGTATTATGATGTATCAATAATGTATCGGTCATTTTAAAATTTATTTTTTAAAAATAATCCAAAAAATTTAAACATGTATTATTAAAACATGTATTATTAATGTATCTGCTATGTATCAGAAATGTATCATCTATATATCACTATACACACATGTATCGATCATTTTGAAATTTATTTTGTTGAAAATAATCATTCTGAGTTGGAGATGGATTCTAAAAATTGCAATCAATGGTTTATCTACGAAATTCATTTCGTTGAAATAATAATAAAAAAAGAACAGGTATCTACAATGTAATTTTGGTGTATTTTATAAGGTGTCGACGATTTATCTACAATGTATCGGTGGTATATATATATATATGTACGATATATACATCATGAATATATCTAATATGTATAATAATGTATACACAATAAATTAAACCGATAAGTATATAACGCTTTCCCTAAATTTATCACTAGTTTAAGTTAATCTAAAAAACAGTCTATATACGTTTTAAAACACCAGTAGCCGACATGAAATGTATTAAAAATTCAAAATATAGAAACAAATTTACAATTTTTATTTTACATAAAATCAGATTTTAAAAATTGTTCAATTACATCTCGAAAACATATCACATACATTTCACATACATTTTAGATACATTGTTGATACATCTCTGAAATAATTAAAGATAAATTTCAAAAACATCCTATATACAAAAATAAACAGTCTCACTCATCGATTTCAAGTCGATGATCATCATAGTAATATAAATCACTCAGAAAGCATTTTCTTAATCTTCTTTTTTTGAACTTTATCAAATTCATCATAGGGTAATAACAACTTGCAGGTAGAATCTTTCTTAATCTCCTTCGTCAGTGCATGCCTTGGTTGTATCTTCTATTCCAAACTGTAGCCGACATGAAGTATATTAAAAATTCAAGATATAGAATCAAATTTACAATATTCATTTTGCATAAAATTAAATTTTAAAAATTGTTCAATTACATCTCGAAAACATATCACATACATCTCGGATAATTTTTTGATACATCTCTAAAATAGAATTCAACACCCAAATTCTCATCTAGTTGTATAACATCTAAAACATAATCTAACCCATGTAAACCCTTACTCCCTTGCATCTCCAGCAAAGAAGACGCCCCATTATTAACTTCAAATTCTTCAGGACTCATTTCCTCAGCCCCATCCCCTAAATGAGCAATCCCAGTTCCATTAACAACCTCCCCACTACCATCTAAATCATTAACATTAGAACTAACTTCCTTCCCATTTGGAGAAACCTTAATTCCATTTTCTTGAGAATTTTTAACAGGAGAGGTTTTGGGAAGTGGGTCTTCAGAAACCTAGGATTTCAGGTAGGGTTTCAACTTGTTTCATTTTCTGATAAAAAAAATTCAAAATAAGATTTGCAACAACACCATCATTATTTATCAATACACAACATTTAGTAAGTTTTAATTTAAAGTAAACTAAGATTAAAAAGAAGAACAAAGCCACTGAAAATTTGGAGCTAGCAGTACAACATACAAGTAAAAAGAATTGAAAACAGATAATTTAAAAAAGAGAAAAATACCTATAACAAGATTAGGATTTTGAAATCTAGAGCTCCATTTTGTTGTCGTAATCCAAAGAAAATAAAATTGTTCCGGGTGTAAGTCCTCTAATTCACTGGAAACTAAAATCAACTTAACATTTGACAAAACTAAAAATCAATTTAGCCGAGTGTATTAAAAAGCTGACCGAGCAGCAGCTTTCAAGAATGACAAACGGAAACAGAGAGACGTTAACAGTGTACGGGGACGAAGCCCATGACGACGACGGAGAGAAATCAAGTGTCGACGATAGGAGTAATCGGCATCGCCATCACGACAGAGGCAGGAGGAGGCGGGAGCGAGTGTCACCAACGACAGTG
Source organism: Mercurialis annua (assembly GCF_937616625.2). Taxonomy (NCBI): domain Eukaryota; kingdom Viridiplantae; phylum Streptophyta; class Magnoliopsida; order Malpighiales; family Euphorbiaceae; genus Mercurialis; species Mercurialis annua. The sequence continues at coordinate 44,548,080 of NC_065570.1, read as the reverse complement.
ACAGAGAGAGAGATTGAACAACACGAATCAGAAGAAAGATCTGATGGAGAAAGAGAACCGATAGAGAAAAAACTAGACACCGGCAATGGCAGGCGAGTGTGGAACAGTGAGGTTAGAGATAGACGTGGCAGCTTATGAAGAAATGGTTATAAAATGTAATAATTAATCCAACTAAGGTATTATATGTGAAACACATTTGATAGAAGAGAAAAGTTTGAGATGTGTTGGTATTTGAGTAAAATATTACCGCTTTAGTAATTACAGTCGACCCTCTGATTAATATACATGGTGGATCAAAAATTTATTAATTATTAGAATTATTAATTTATTGAATTTGTATAAAAAAAATTATAAAAGATATTTTAAAGCATCTACATTAATAGACCTATTATTAATATTATATTATAAAAAAAAACTAACAAAATACACTTTGCAATCACTCAATTTAAAAGAAATAATTTTATATTCAATTTAAGAAATATCAATTGATATCAAATTAAAAAATAATTATCGAGAAGTTGTATTTATAAAGTAAAATAATTTTTAATATTTTTATACTAGACATACTTTATTTACTTTAATTTGTTTATCTAATAGCTTCTTTTAAAAAAATTCAAAAGAATAAGAAAGTTATAATTTGATGGTATATTAACTTCCACTTTATGAATTAAGGTTAGTATTGACTCAAATAAATTATCAATTGTTATATATTTCTTTTAAAAAAATCTCTCTAATAATTAATATTCATGTAGAATATATTTTAAATTTTATTAATTATTAAATAATAGAATTATTAATTATCCGACGTGGAACGAAGTTGGGTTCTCTCAATTTTCTATTAATTATTAGAATTATTAATTTATAAAATATTAACTATTAGAGGATCGACTGTATTTTGTAATTTTCTCTATAATATTTTATGATTTTCATTATTTTTTGATTCTATTTACTGTATGTATTAATGGAAAACTAAACGTATACGAATATTTTAATTTTGGCTAATAATCACCCATGGCCCCTGACTTTATGGGTACCTTACGACAAACTCCCTGATCTAAAATAACGATCAGTAAATCCCATGATCTTTGTGGCGGCGCTCGCTAAACCCCTTTTGGACGAAAATACCCTTGGCGCCGTCTTTTTGGTCAACTGACTTAAAAAAAAATTCTGACGGCGCCACGTCAGGCTGACACGTCATCAAGAATTCATAAAAAATTAAAACACCTAAAATACCCCTAAATTTAATTAAAAAATAAATAAAATAACTCAATCCAACTTTATCTAACCCAAACCATTCAATCAGTCCAACCACGAACGACCCAACCACCGCCACCCGACCAACCCGCCACCTGACCACCGCCGGAAAATTTTCCGGTCACCTTCAACAGTCGGATCTGTTCTTGGAGTAGATAGCCGGAACAGATCCGGCGATCTGTTATTGGAACAAATCCGCAATGAGGTTGACCGGAAAATTTTCCGGTCATCTCGGAGAAGATGACCGGAAAATTTTCCAGCAGTGGTTGGGGTGGCGGCGGTGGTTGGATGGTGGGTTAGTTATTTTGGTTAATCAGATGGTTAGTGGGTTGATTTTTTTTTTTTGTCTTTTTCTAAATTAAATTAGGGGTATTTTGAGTTTTTAAAATTTTTATGGTATTTTGCTGATGTGGCAGCTGACGTGGCGCCGTCAGATTTTTTTTTGAAGAATGACAGTTGACTGAAAAAGACTGCGCCAGGGGTATTTTCGTCATATTTGGGATTTAGGGGTTTAGCGAGCGCCGCCACAAAAATCAGAGGGTTTACAGATCGTTTTTTAGATCAGGGGGTTTGTCGTAAGGTACCCCTAAAATTAGGGGTCATGGATGATTATTAGCCTTTAATTTTTTATGCAGCCTTTGTTTACATGTGTCTTATTACAGTGAGGTGGAAAATAATTTGTTTATATGTACGGAGGAACTAGAGGTTGCCTATTGGTTAACCAGTATTTTGATTATAATTATGTGTTTGAAAATTGTTCTTTTTTTAAGATGTTATTTTTATATTGGTTAACCATTAAATTAATAACTCGTATAGGGAATGTTTTAGTTTGTATTTTTCACAAAATGGTTTATTTGTGTATAGGTGAACTACCGGTTGACTACTGGTTAACTAATTTTTAATAATAATAGTGTACTGAAAATTGAATTTCTTTTTTTGTTTTTTTTATGATGTTATTATGGATTAGTGAACCATAGGTTGACAACTGTTTTATAGTTGATACCATTGGTAAACCAGCTGTTAACCATTGGTTCACCACATGGTTTCCATATTGATTGCATGTTTACAATTTTAGTATTTACTTGGTTTTGCCTATATAAATGCTTTATATGCAAAATTGGGAATATTTTATCAAACATGTGGACAATTTTGCTGTTAAACTTATCCCTCCTTATCGGCATATAGCAGTTGGATACCGTTGTTCATGTGGCTAACCTGCCAACCCAAAAAGACAAGTGAGTTTTTTTGCAATCTATTTTTATCATAATCAAATAAACAACCGGTTTAATTTTTTTCTTCATAATGATTATGATACGTATATTTTAGCGTTTGCTGAACATTTGATCCAGAACAGACCAATTTCGGAAATTTTTTATATTGAAAATCATCGAGAACGTCTTAGTTGCCTGTTATATCGATATGGACAGATGAAGATTGATAGAAACATATTAACAGCAAAGAGGAAGTTGAACCAAAACTGAAACTGAAGACAGAGACCGAAGAAATGATGAACATATTGCATACTTGAATTTACCTTGAATTTTTATGATATTACTTGTTTAATTTGGAATATTTTTTATTTGTTTTATTATGACTTTGTTAACAATAGGTCTTTAACATTGAATGTTAACTTGAATTAGTTAAATTTTATGTTACCTAATTCACAACGTTACTGGTATATTATTGGTTACTAATTGGTTTATTTAATTTTGTGTTTCCTAATTCTTGATAGTTTTTCAAATTAATTGTGTTTTTACACTTTGAGGTTTATAATTGGTAATATATTAATAGACCAACAACTTCAATTGTTTATCGATATATATTTGATCATATTTTGGTTAACTATTGGAACACTAATGTGTAAGAATATAAGTTTGTAATTGTTTAAATGAATTGAAATTTTTTAATATATATTTGGTTAACGTTTGGTTAACCACTGGATTACTTATTAACAAAGTATGCAGTTATATTTTATATAGAGAAAAATTAAAAAATGCTCATATAATATTAATTCTCTTCAATAACAAACACACTTCATTGATAAATTTGTCTTTTATTATCATTTATTGTCAAAAATAGTTGCAAAATAACAAGTGTAATAATTATGAAAATATTACTAATTGTATAACAAGTTATGACCAATAATATACTACAAAATAAATGAAAACGATGATTAATAACATTCTATTACTATTTTGGTAGACCACGACCTAAGTAGCACGGAAACGGAAACGGGAAACGGATACGACACGAAACGGACACGGGGAAACGGCAGTTTTAAAAAATAGAGGACACGAAACGTGGGGGAAACGTGTAAATATTAAAAATATAGGGATATATTTATAATTATTAATATTATATATATAAAAAAATATTAATATACAAAATAATTTATATGAAAAATTCATATAAAAAAAAGCTTATGAAGTTTCATATAAATTAAATTATTAATATTCATCACTTCCCAAAAGAAAATAAATCAAATATAAGCCCTAGTTATACATATAAAATAGTAAGTTTGTTAAAATTAATAGCCCAAGCCCATAGTCCTCAAAACCTAATTAATTAGTAATTACAATCAACCAAATAACGCAGCATCACAAATTTGGCCATCATCACCAAATTCTTCTTTCTTCTTGAACTCTCTATTACTAAAATTGCAGAACACATTTTGAAATTAAAATTCATCAACAAATACAAACTTTTTCCAATCTTTTTATCGGCTGAAATCGGATCCAAAATGAAATTTATATAATTGAAATCAAAAACTTTCCTTCAAGCCGAATTCAGATGATCGGTGCGGCGGCAGCCATTTTCAGATGAGCAGAGAAAGATTCAATCAGAAGTAATCGATAAGAAGAAAATATGGGTTTCTGAAACATAAGGGTGATTTGAATAATATTTTTTTTATTTGCAGATGAGCCCGAAACGTTTTGGAGGAGTTTCCTAACGTTCCCGTTTCGGAAACGTTAGGAAACGCGGAAACGTTGGGACTTCAACGTTTCCGTGCTTTCTAGACCACGACAAGTTTTTTTATTGTCTTCTCGTTATCTACATCGGGTTTTTTTCTCTCCCAAAATGATATTTTTCTTTGTTTCTTTGGCTGTTCCGCTTGTATTTTTCCGATAGAAGGTAGAATCTCAATACTTTCAACTGAAAAGGAACATTCTAATCATTTTAGCTAGGCATGGAATAAACAATTGCATTATATACTTTCAAAAAGTTGATAATAAACTACGTCCTAATTTTCATATAATACGGTGAGTACGTTCAGTATACTAGTTTTTTGAATCAAAATTAGATTATATCGCAAATACATAAATTTCATATACTATTTTCTATGTAATTTTTTACAAAATAAACTTCCGTATTGTTTTGGATTAGGGGTTGAGATAGGAAAGGAAGGGAAGGGAATGGTTGTAAAATTTCAACCCCTGTTTGACAAATTTTTTTTAAAGGTTTTGAGGGGTTGAAAAAAATTTCTCAACCCCCCTCAACCCTCATATGCCAACCCCCCATATTGGGGTGTTGGATTATTTTTAACTGATTTTTTTTATAAACCCTTCATTTACTTTATTATTTTCCCAAACATGGAAGGGTTATGCACAACCCTTACCTTCCTTTACCGTCCCTTACGGTACTTTACTTTACTTTAAAAACCCGTACTTTACTTTAATGCCTTCTCTCCCAAACAAAGCCTTCAAGTCTACTACTGGTACTTTAGTTTTTTTTTTGCATTAAACTACAATTGAGACAATACAATTTTGTTTAACAATTACGTAAATAAACAGTTCTTCGAAAGAAGAAGTTGTGAAAAATCATGAAAAATTGATAAAACACTTATAAATAAATTCTTTAATCAATACAAAACTATTACAAATTGAGAAAAAAATTAGAAAACTCCAACAAATTATAGTTTATCGAAAGAACGAAAGAACTCTTATAAATTTCATATAACAGTGATGATTGTTCATCATTATTGTTACTCAATTTTTAATTTCGAAAAAACAAAAATCTCAATCATCATACCTGATTTTAGCTCCTTACAATATGTGGATCTTCTTCTTCTTGATGAAATCCAATTGAATTCACCCAATTCGATTTTGAAAATGATAAAAAATGAAGCTGTGAAAGTTAGCGTTTATTTGAAATGGATTGATTCTTGAATTCAACTGATTTAGATTAACAATTTAGAGAAGATATTCACTGATTTAATTTGATATGGAAAGAGATTACGGTAGAGATATTTCAACTGCTTGTTTCCCTGTTTTTATGATCACAATATATTTAAAAAGATAAAAGTTTATTTTTGCAAATCACAAATTATAAATCGTAAAAATCAAACAGAAAAGTGCTACCGTAATTTTGAGAATATTGTTTGATATGTTGGACATTTGTCTATTTTTCTCAAAAATTAAGTATTTATCCTAATTTATCTAGATTGTTTTTCAAAAATACTCATACTATGTGTAAATAATTTGAAAAATACGGTTTGACCAGTCTGAGTTGAAAAATATGTTTGACTTTTAAAAGGTTTTTAAAAATACGGTTTCTGAATATAAAAATACGGTTTTTATTTTCAAAAATTTTGATAGGTTTACTAACGGTTTACTAACAGTTATCTAATAAAAAGTTTACTATAAGTTCACTAACGGTAGTAGTTACTAAAAGTTTTATAAATTTATTTTTGAATTATAAAATGAAAATAAAATATTAATTAATTTACTATCGGTTTACTAATAATTTTTTACTATTAGTTTACTAACGGTTCACTAATAATTTACTAACAATTTAATTAATTTATTTTTAGTTTACTAACTGTTCACTAACGGTGTTATAAAATTTTAAACCCGCAGAATAAAGTATTCATAATAAAACCATGCCTTTAATTTAACAATGAATTTAAAAGAGCCAAATTACCTAGTATATTGATATTTTAATCAAAAACTAAATAGAAGAGAAAAGATTTTATCTCTGGTTCTATTTTCTCATTCATGGCTTCGCTAAAATAAATTTATAAAACTTTTAGTAAACTACTAATAAACCGTTAGTGAACTGCATACTCACTTACATTGCTCACTGACTCCCAAAATTATCAACTACCCATTTTAATCAAAAATCTAACACTGATTTCATCAAATCCACCGCTGTCAGCAAACCACCGTAAACCCATCAATTCCAACAAATCCACAAATTCTGGGAAACCCTCAGCCGCCACAACCATCGATCAACAACCCATCAATCGACGATTGTTCAATTTTCATAAGATTGAGCTGTTGTTGCAGATTTAGACATTTAAATCGACAACCCATCATCGCCGCTATCGTCGGCAACCTATGAATCTGCAATTCATCGCCGTTGTAGTCATTTTATAGGGAAGAGTGCTACGCGAGGAAGACGAATATCAGAAGAAAAGAAGAAAAATCCACAACCATTGTCGAATCCCCGTAAAATCAAAAAGAAAAAAATGTAAAATTCAAACACGCTGAACTTCCGCTGTATTTCTAAAGCCGGAGATGCTGAACAGTAAAAGTGAGATTAATTTCCTCTTTTATCTATCCAAATCAGCCCATTACATCTCTTTCTAAGCCCAAAAAAACAATTCTAATATTATATTATCATTAAATAAAAATAATTATTAATTTATCTAATAATAATAAATGAATAAATTATATTTACTTTATAATAATAAAATAACCATAGCAGGCAACCTTCTAGACCTGATGGAATGGGACTTGGAATGAATGAATGATTGGGCGATTTCATTTGGAAGGAAACGGATAACTACCTACCTTCCACTCAAAAAATTTCCATTGAAAAAAAAATCCGACTTTACAACTGCAAGATTCCTATTTTCCTTTTTTTTTTGGTGGGTTTTAAATTTTTATGTTGAGGGGAGTTTTCAGAAATTTGCTTCATCCTCCGCAAATTTCACCAAAACCTTCAAAATTGAAAACTTAGGGTCGTCTTTATCTCTGTCCTTGGTTTCAAAAATGCACTTCATTATACGAGTATACAGCCTTTCAAGCTGCGGAATGCCATAATTTTCTGTACGCTCCACTAATAGCCGTTTGATGTACTCCACGTGGCTCGACATTTCTGCATCCATCATAGTAGCATCTGGGGATCCGCTCTCTTCGCCACTAGCAGATGCTTCTCTAGAAACTCCCTGCTGATCGCCGTCCCCAGATGAAGATTCTGGCTTTTCTGTATGCATTTCATCTGCCTCCGCCTCTTCTGATGGCTTTGCTTGTGCTGGATCTGTCTGCTGTGCTTTGTCTTCTGCTATTGAAGCTGATTTTCATCAATGCAAACAAAAAAAGCAACAAAGGGATCAGATAGTTTTCCGGAATATAAATGAAACAAACAATTTATGTAATTTTAAACAGAATATGCCAGACGAATAAGGTTGAAAAATGTTGAGAGTGGGTATCCACTGTGAGGTTGAATGCAGCGAGGCTCATAGCTTCAAAATTTGGTACCTCCTTTTTTCCGGAAGTAGCTAATAAATTAAGGCAGGGATTTCTAAACTACAGTATATCAATCTTCTAGATTATAATGCTACAAGTAGGAGTATGCACTGAACCAAACAACCCACCATTTCAAACCAAAAAAGATCAGTTCGGATTATTTTATTATAATATTTTTCAAAAAAATATTTCGGTTTTATTTGGTTTCCATTTTTCAAAAAGTCAAAAAATCAAAAACCCGATTGCACACCTCTAGCTATAAGTGGACTCTGGTCATTTCCAGATGTATATATCATCTTTTTGACATCATTGGGAAAAGTCTAAAGTGCGCCACTTCAAAAACCTAGTCAATAAAAGACCATACCTGCATGTGAAACATCAATGGTTTTCTTTTGCCTCTTCAAAGCCTCATAGCTTTGATCCAGATTAACCTCTGGCTGGACATTACGCAATCGGGCACTTGCTCTAGTAACAGTTCCCAGCTGGACAACAGGAGTTGATGGAAAGATAGACCCCCCTAAATCATCCGGCACATGAACTGGACCACCTTGGGCCGCAATCTTGTCACAGTAAGCGACAAGGGCAGGGTCCATCTGTGACAGCATTCCGTGTACCTAAAACAAATGACATAATAATGAGAGACCTGCATGGTCAAGCTGGACATAAGATGTGAACAAAACAGAACTCACTGAATCCCGAAGTTCATATGCTCTGCTAACAATCCTGGCACCGTTGTAATCATCTCCATTATACACCTGAGTTTTAAACACAAAATAAAAACAGTCAACTAAGAAAATGAAATGTTTCCCCTAACATCGAAGGTGATTTATTAAGTAAACACTTGTTAGAAAGAGCAATCACTCAACAAGTACATTCTCACTCACAAAAAGGTGAAAAGAACCTGTCCTAGCTGTTGGATTATTGTTTCAGTGATATTAATTTGTACCATTTCAACAGAAGTCCCTAGGTGTCCTAACTAAACTTTCTCATACTGCTATGGTCCTTCCACTTATTTATTTTCCTAAAATATCTTATATCTCTTTTGCTAAAGCTTAAAGATTTAATTCCACTGTACATATATGAAAAAAGTGCACTGTTTTGTAATGTGGAAACATATAACCATTATTTCTTTTTTGAAAAACGTTAAAAGGTTAAGAACAAAAATATAATTATTGTCATGCACGGAACAGAAAAGCACAAAATTGATTTTCTTTTGAAATTAGAAAATTTATCAAAACTAGCTATACTTTTTAGATTGAAGCAACTTAAAAAGAAAATTAAACTGGGTGACTTTCTTAAAATGGGAGCTTTTAGCAAATAATTTCTTTCTACATATCAAACAGGTAAGTTTCCAAAATAAGAGCATGTTTGCTCATCTATAATGTCAAACATGCTCTCTGAATTATTACCCTGCTAGATATTTGAAGATAGCAATTACCCTGCATTTAGAAAACCAATTTTACAGTTCTTGAGAAATATTATATAGCTTGCAAAAACTGTTGCTGTGTTCAGTTTCCAAAATCATTAATAAAACGGGAGATAACCTATGCTTGGTTACCTTTATTCAGCTGTTTGCTTCCTCTAGTGAAAAATTAACATCAACATCTATGCGGTAGATGTTGAATTATTATAACCCTTTTCTACTAGTGAAACAAAAATTTGACACAAATGACGAGCTTTGTTATGACATTAATACACCTTAACTCAAAATGTGGTACAATTTATATAATTTTACTTGAGCAGCAAATATATTGTTTGGAAAAAAAATAAGCACTCCAAATGAAGTTCAGAGTCGATATTCGCAAAAACTACTATCATATAATTATGAAATTTTCTCCAAGGCGAAAACGAAACAACCAGCTATTAATATCATAGATTGCACTCTTTTGTCCTTTTTAAAGTCTACCGTTCCATACCAATAATCCACTACCAATATAATAAGAATTATTTATGCTAGCAAATGTTCCAAAAAGGCAATGTCCATATAGATATGACTAATCATTAAAAGACATTTGTAAATTCCCCAAAAGAAAGTAGACGTGGTCATTTTAATTTGACATGTTACAAAGATAATATCATCAATAAGATGCAAGTCAGAAAAGAATATGCTATAAATGTTCATTAAATACGTTTGTATAATTTATTTCTAATTGAGCTATTTTCCTTGTTTTATATGTGGCAAAATTATATTCTATAAAAGTTCTTGACCTTTAATTATCAAGAAATCAAGATAGAACCTTGAAGCTATAAAAGAATAGAACATCTTCATAAAAAGAATTTCAAGTATAAGCAAAAACAACAGTAGAGCATACCTTCGCATTGGCGACAATGAGATCAAAGTCTTGCAAAAATGCTGAACATGTAATGTAATGGCCAGAGTCAACATGTTGTAGCAGAGTAGCCATGTCCATAGGATGTTGTATTATTGAGCGATAATTTGGAGCATCCTCATCTGTGACAGGGTAATGGAAGGCATTGAATCGTTTATCATAAAATATCCTGCAATGGAAGGGGAAAAAATCAGCAGTCCAATCTTATTTACCATAATATCCGGGTATTATTAGCCAGGAGAATATCTGAAAACAGAAGGAATAAATAAGCTAGTCAATTATCGTTATTTTTCATGTGTCACATGTCATTATTAGATAGGGAAATCTAAACTGTCTTTTAATTTACCTTAAACCTTAAAAAAATAAAAAACTTTGTTCAACCAATTTGGTATGCTCAATGATCTATATACTCACCGGTCACCACAGGTGCTTGCTTCCAACTTCTTAGCAAGATGCTTAGAGTACCAACAAAACATTTGTATCGTTCGTAATTCAATATAGAACATTAACCTTAATTCGACTCTTTTCCAGTTAAAATTTATAATGTTACACATTCATTTTCATTTTTTAAACAAACACTCTGCATCTCCATGATGTCACTGTTTACTTGATTTCTACAATTAAAAGGAAATGACTGCATTTTTAGGACATAAAATGATGAGAGGCAACCAATATTCCTGAGTTGTGCTAGGAGGCAAGCAAGAGTTGATTCATGATGAACAAACATGGTATAATAGGGTCGAGACAATGCTGAACTACAATATTTGAGGAAAGACTAGACAAGAAACAGATCATCTCACCGGTTGCAAACATCTCTGAGGCACATCCGCATTCGACGAAGGGCATGCTGCTCTGCTTCTACCTTAGCTCTTAATTCTGAAACCGTAGGGCCACTTGCGACTTTTGGTGCCTTAGGAAGTTCGGGAAGGGATTGTGATTCTTGGGATTTCTTTGTCACACTCTCCGACAAGACTGATAAAGCAGCTTCAATTAAACATTCAAAATGCAAAGATCTGTCTTCAGTTGATGGTTTGCCCACTTCAAAGCTAACAATAGAAAGTCAATCTATGACTACAGTATCAAATTTAAGAAACTTAATAAAAAATGGTGCGTAAATATGACTCAATAGATGCTGGAATGGCAGCAATTTAAAAGTATTTTAGCTTGGATTTGATAATATTTTAAAATTTAGAATTACATGAAAAGGGCCCAACTTATGATCCAATAAGAAAGAGGATGAAATATTATTTTGTTTGAAATCAAAAGGAAAACAAGACTAAAAGGTATACATTTGTAAATATTATGTTAAAAGACTGCCAAGCATTGCCTTTCGATATAAGAAAAACGTACATGCACGTGGTTTTAATGTGAACAGCAGGATGTTTTTCAAATAAGATTGTCCATATCTTACAAAGAACTGAAATTGCCATGGATCAAATTTAAGCATAAAAGTGCCCGACTCAAATTATGTATAAGAAACTATAAACATACATGGAACGCTGAGGAAATATTGTTTGCTGCAGCTCTATGCTTTCAGTAGAAAGTACTGACGCAGTTCCAAGCATCAAAATTGGCAAGTCAGATGGCAATTCTTCTAATAGTGTTAATAGAACAGCCCTGAGCTGATCATGTGCCTGACATGTCAAGTTATTTAAACAAAGATTATGAGGAGAGCATAGTAATTAAAATACAGCAGGAAAAAAGATATTTAAAATAAAAAATAATAATTAAGCCCAATGTGAAATTGTGAAAAAATTATAACTAGGCCTATTTTATGTATCAAATATGAGTTTACCCAAGATTTAAAATTGCATCGAATTGATAAAACTTTCATAAGAATATCTATCTGATGGAGTACATGTAGAATCAAGCTCTGTCTCTTTCACCAAATGATGTTTTATCTTATTAAAAGATTTTATTTTGAATTCGTAATGGCCATTTACCATATGACAATGAATTTACGCTTTAGGTATACATGTAATAGGTATATTAACCCAAGATAAATGTTTTAAAATTTAATTAAAAAAAAAAAAGAATTGGGCTCACATTTTCCCACCAAAGATTAAAGTGAGGAATATAAAGGATTGAAGGTGTTGTTCTCCTTGCTTCACCAAATATATGCACCAAGGCTTCCTCTGGTGTTTTTGCACTGGGATCTGAAAGAAGAGATGGAAGTCCAAGAGAGTGAACAGGGAATTTCTCCAGTTCATGTAAAATTGCAGGCCCAACATGATCCTGTTAAACTATATCAGTAAGTATACTTAGTATGAAGTTCATACAATGACCATTTACTTCATTCAAGAGGATCCAAAATAATTACCAGGCCAGAACCTTCACCACCAAGCAGCAGAAGTCGTGGCCTATACACAATAGGAATCGCAGATCCATATGAAAGCATGGAAAGCTTGGTCAACTCCGATGACAATGCAAGGGGGGGAAATATGTCGAAAATAAAATTCATGGCCTTCTGCAAATGTCTTTGTAGACATGGTGCAACTACTAAAGATAGCGGCCTAGAGTGCACAACAGCACCCCTATGAGCAGCAGGTGTAATTGTAGACATGGCTTCCACAAAATGATACTTTGCAACCTTGACCGAATCAACATCAATCACAAACTTATCATCACTAGTGTACACTTGAGGATATTTTTCACGGAAAGCTCTGATGGCAGCTTCAGTGCATAGAGCCTTTAAATCGGCACCACAATATCCAACACAACTAGCTGCAAGTTCTGACTTCAGTTCCTTTGAAGGAGGATGCTTCCACTTCCGAGTGTGTATGTCAAGTATTTCAGCACGTGCTTCACACCCAGGCAAAGGGAAATTAAATTCACGATCAAACCTACCAGGGCGACGCAAGGCTCCATCAATGGCATCAACTCTGTTAGTTGCTCCAATTAAAACAACTTGTCCACGTGAGTCTAGACCATCCATTAGTGCAAGCAAAGTAGAAACAATAGAATTATGGATCTGCTCTTGTTTACTAGACCTCACAGGAGCAAGGCCGTCTATTTCATCAAAGAAAATAATGGATGGTTGGTTCTTTTGTGCTTCCTCAAAAAGCATTTTCAATTGTCTCTCGGCCTCACCTACCCACTTGCTTAGCACATCAGCTCCCTTGCGCATATAAAAACTAACTTTTTGCCCAGCTTTTGAAGCAGCACAAGCTAATGCTCTAGCAATCAATGTTTTCCCGGTGCCGGGAGGACCACATAATAGAACCCCCCTTGGTGGTGTGATGTGATAGCTAGCAAAAAAGTCTGGATATAATAAGGGAAAGAAAACCATTTCCTTCAGAGCATCAATATATTGTGATAGTCCACCTATGTCGTCAAAACTTACACTTTCATCAACTTGCAACGGTTGAATATCTGCCCCACCCTTTGAGCTTGGGCCAGCAGTTTGAATCCCTGAATTTATTGCAGCAATATTATCACCCTGATGACCCCAACCAGACGCTGCAACATTGAATCCCCATGATGTTGAACCGTGCATGTCTAATCCCCCAAAGAGCCAGGGTGGACCAGATTTGCTCCCTCCTCGAGCCCAAGGAATAGCAGGACCTTGGTCTAGCTCATCCACAAGAAGGGAATCATCAGATTCTTCAGCTCTTGTTATACGATGGCGCTTGTGAACTCGTGATCCGCCCCTTCTTACATCCCTATTAACTCTAGTCCCTATTCCTTGATGCAATACTCTCCGTGGAGAGCGGGGCCTTTGCTTACCTTCTTCCACGGAAAGCCTACGAACTTCAGCACGATTTCGGAGATCATATCTTCTCCTTCCTTCTTGTTCCTCCTCCTCCTCCTCCTCCTCCTCCTCCTCCTCCTCTTCGCCTTCTTCATCATCACCATCTTCCTCCCCTTCATCCTCACCCTCTCCATCACCCTCATCCTCGGCTTCACCATCATTCTGACCATCGTCTCCATCAACATCCTCAATTTCGTGCCCATTATCAGTCTCAACTTGGATAACTTTATCGTCAAAAGTATCTTGCTCATCAGCAGAATCTAAGTTTAGCTTTTCCCTTGGAAATGACTTTGACCTACGCGGCCGTAGTCCTTCACGTCTAGGTTCTGATTTATTCGCCATAATCTTTTTATGGTTTGGAGATAATAAATCATCTTGAGTTGCACTATTACCAATTCGGTTCCTCGAGGTTCGAAAAGTAGGTTTCTGAAATCAAAAGTAGCAAGATCTTCACGTAAACTTACAATTTTATGTTTTTTAAACACAAGAAAAATAGTAAAATCTAAATAATCCCCACAAATCAATGTGTTTGCATGTGCATAGCTCCTTACCATCAAGTCTGCATCTTCTGATCCAGAACTATCGGTGTAACCTTCCAGATTTACAGGAATCCTCCTCTTTCTAGTTGAGCGTCGTAGATTGCTACCACCTAACTGCAATAAAAGTGCAAGCAATGAATATCTTTACAATAATAAGCAAAGAAACTAAATAAGTAAATAGAACAAATGTTTTAGTTTCATTTCTCTACAGGAAACATGATAAGAAGACATTTTTGTCCAACACCTCACCTGGAAGCTAGTTTGCAGCTTATAATGTTTTATTCATTTTTATGATCTAAAAATCAGGGATGATATGAAGGCCTGGCACTTAAAATCTACTGCTATTAATGTGGAATCCAGGTTCCCAAACCAAAGAAACCAATCTAACCAAAAATGGCTGTCTTAATAAAGGAATATTCATATATCCACATATAGAGCAATGATAATAGAAACTACTAAGCACATCACACAAACATACTACACTTAGCTAAATTTCTTGTTCCAAGAATGTCTGATGAAGAGAACTAAGATTTTGTATAGCTCCCCCTCTGTAAGATGGAATCATGCAAATTTAATACTTAAGCTATTTGTTTTCTTAATCTAGCCATTTATTTATGTATCAATATGAATCCACTATTGGACGACATCTATAACAAAGAAATTAGTGAAATCTAAAGATGAAACTTACATTATTATTTGGACTCCGTTTTGGACGATTGGATGGGCGTAGAATCTTGGCAATTCGAGAAGCATTTGTCCTCGTCTTAGGTTTACCTGTCCTGGTGCGAAGAATGGTTGGAGTGTAATACAGATATGCCCGGCCATAAGGTTTTGGCCTTCTCCTAAGCCTGTCACTTGTTCGTACTGGCCTAGAAACAGGCCCATCTCCTTGACCAGGACGTTTTGAATACATAAGCAAATGCTACCTCTAGTTTCGATTATGCTCTTCCATGCAACTTGAAAAGCCTATCCTCAGATTCTGAGCAAAAACAAATGTAATTTCAGCTCGAGATGTATAAAAAGACAAGCATCACTGCGCAAAATATGACACTACTTTAAGCCCTTATTGGAAGTTACAGGGATGAATCATACAATAGATTCACTAATTACTGAAATAAACTGAAACTTACAAGTTCCCTAAAATAAACAAATAAATAGTGCACAATCGCTCAACTGATATAAGCTAAATAAACAAGAAAAAGAACTGAACTGGATGACTAGGTTATTTTCTAAGCTGAAAATGAAACACCGAAAGAGCACATGACTTAACAAAAAGTGAAATTCCCAAAGCAGCTCATTAGCAAAAAGAGGATGCCAAAAGTTAAGCAACCAACCCACAATCAGAGAAACACTATTTTCAAGAGAAACATAGTTTCAAAGCGACAAAATCATGAATAAACCTCAAAAAGATTATCATATACATATTTCACAAAACACAAAGCTCAAAGATCTTAATAACAAAAAAGACAACAGAAAATACTAATCTAAAAGCCCTAAAACTTCTAAATCAATCCACAACAAGCTTCAAACACTACCACTCCCCAAAATGCAACTCTAAAAGCATACAACAAACAATCAGACAAGAACTAAACGAACTACAGCAACTTCAGCAAGAATCATGCAAGTCACGAATCATATCTACACCAATGCATACTTAAACAAGCATAAATAACACTAACCATTCTCTCATTCTCTGCACATGCATTTCTTGACAAATTACTACAAAATAAAACCCTAATTAACTCCAAACACACAAATTACACCACAATAATACATGCAATCAACAGAGTAAGAAAACAAATCAATAATTCTAAAATCGAACACCAGCAATATAGTTACAGTAACATAATCTTTGAATTTACAAACAATAGATCATTTTCAATCAAATGTAATGAAAATAAAACGTCAGGGAAATTAAAAAAATCGAAATCGGAGATGAGAATTGGAGATGAATTTACCTGACTAGAGATCTTGCTGAATCTAAGAGTTTAATACTGTGAGATTGTAGATGGAGATATACAGAGAGTTTCTAAAACCCCTATGCTCTGGTTTTTGTATATTTATAAATTTAGAAAAACAATATAGTCTAATAAAGTAATGAAATAAAATAAGTAATTACTATTATGTCCTTCGGTTTTAGAAAGGATACGTTTGACTATTTGAGTGCTTTTTATTGAACAAGGGATCACTTTACCCCCACATCTTGGCACAAAGTATCGAAAACGTTCAAAATAAAAAAAACCGGATCACTTTTACCCTGAAATTAGCAAAATTGGGTCAAAAACCCCTCTATGTTGATGTGGCATCTTAATTGGAGAGTGGATTTCTTAAATACTCATTAATCCTAATTAAATACTCATTAATCATACTTAAATACTCATTAATCTTAATTAAATCAAGGGTCTTTATGAACTTTTTTCAACAAAAATCAATTTTTTTTACAATTTCTGGCGAGGAGAAGCTCCTCCTCGCCGAAACCTGCTACTGTTCGTCTGAGACAAGCCTGTCGGTGCTCGTCTGAGACGAGCAGCACCTTGCTCGTCTCAAGGATCTGCTCGTCTCAGACGAGCAAAAAAAAAGGAGAGCAACAGCTCCTCTTCTCAGGCGAGCTTCTCCTCGCCTGAGAACGAAATTTTTTTTGCCGGGGTCGATTTTAATTTTAAGTGTATAATTTTTTTTACGGTTTTTAATTTTATGAAATTAATAATATTTATATAAATTAAAAAAAATATTTTTTTGTAAAAAAATTAAAATTGAAGGGGTAATTTATTACTTTAAGTTTATTATTAAAGGGATGAAATTGTTTTTTTTTTCTAATTATTAAGTATTAATTTAAAATATTTAAAAACAATTAGGACCATTTTAAGCATTTTTCTGTCAAAAATCACTATGGTAAAATGAAACCACCATAAAAAACCGAAGAGTGTATCTCACTCTCTTAGGTGAGAGTGCGGAGGGCGGTTTATGTACCAAATTCGCCAGGTTCAGGGTAAATGTGATCTCGTTTTGCTAATTTAGATGTTTTTGATACTTTGTGCCAACTTCAGGGAGTAAAGTGGTCCTTTGTTCGCTTTTTATTTGTTGGAGAATATCAAGTATGGTCCCTTATTTTCTAGTTAATGTCATTTATTTTGGTTACTTTATTTATTTTAACTAATTAAGACCGAATGCTGGTTAATGATATTTCTGAATTTAAATGTTTTGAAATTTTAATAAAATAGATATCTGATGACCATTAAGTTATAATTCAAATGGTATAAATGTTAGGCCAATTGATGAAAATTATATTCAATAGCATTTAATTGATCAATTTTTTTCAAAGATAACTTTGTTTTAAGAGTAAAAATTAATTTGATTGTTTTTTATTTGGATAAAATTAGCCTTATTTTTATTAAAAAGGAATAAACAGATCTAGTAAAAATAATTTTATCAATTAAAAAATATCGCTCTTATTAATTTTTGCTATGAAAATAACATCAATCTCATTTGATTGAATAATTGACTCATTCTAATAACTACAGATTTTTCCTTGTACAAGAGAAGAAACAAACGCTTAAATAGACTCTGAACATTCTTACTATAAGAAATATCTTAAATACCATTGTTAATCCAGTGAATAGGACTTCGAGGAGGAGCTTCATATGCGATTAAACCTCAAAGATAATCATCATTAATAGTTATAAGATGATATGTCTTAAAGTTAATTTCTAGATAAAAATGACGAATTTAAACTTCCCGACTCCGATTATGCAAAGACCTAATGGCCAATAAAAAGCTCGAATACTTGTCATCAACTGAATTATGGTTGATTGTCTCCACCATTAGGTTGATATCCACTTCTCGAATTAATTTTTTTGCACCTAATCTTCATTTAACTGGAGTTTGTGTAAGACACCTCGCAACTCTGCTCCAAAGTTAGATTTTGACGCCATATATATCAAAAAACTATCAAGTCATCCCTTATGTTCATCTCTGGCTAAACCACCCGCCTTAACTAATTTCTCCACAACCAAATACGCCAAATAGTCATGATGAAGTAACAATGTCAGTTATCATTTGCATTAAACTAACTAGTAGTATTCTTTAGATTTGCCATCATCCGCTCTTTTAACGGCAAGGAGAAAAAAATCATGAATCTTGGAAGGCAAGATGAGCATATACCGAATGTTTCCAGCAAAATTTCAATATCACAAGACATAGATAATATCCTCATCAGTTTCTTTGCATTAGTCATAGACTTTGTCAATGCAAAAATGTCTTCCAACTCTTTCAGGACTCATCATCAATCCTACATGAAACACAAACCACATTGTGAGCGGAGCGGATTTTGGGTGGTGGCTCGCCCAAATTTATGGCTGACTTCGAATCTGGCTAGGTTTTGAAAAATGGAGTCGCCATCTAGATACTATAAAATGCCTTTTATACTGACTAGACAATCTCACACGCTTATGGGTGAGATCATCGTGCATCATAACATAAGATCGGGTTTGATAAACACTGCCGAAACTCTTGTATTTGACTTATCGATTATATTCATTTGTTGGGCATATTCGGTATATCTCATCTTAATCATACATGCAGTCTATATGATAATGTGCTGGAAAATAAACAGGTCTGGAAAGTTGGTAAATGGAAAGCTAGAAATCATGTGAGATACGCATATGACTCGATCCGGACTATCCTGTAAGCATGTAGCAAATACTCATAACAAGCATCTAATCCTGGGGTTTCTATCATATAGCAGGTAGAGGTGGATTTATTCATTTTGCATGCACAAAGCCTAAATCGGATGTCTAAGTGAGATTGATTTTAATTAGTCATCTTGAATGCCTATAAGACCTCTATTTATATTTTCATGGCAGTATTAAGATTTCTAGGTAATTTACTGAATTTAGAGCTAAGTTAATGCAGTTATCTTATTTAGCCTATTAAATGGTGGACTTGGTCATGCTTGGAAAGAGATAAACAATTTAAACATACCCATTTACAGTTTATATACATGTAAGGTTAAAGATACTTTTAACCTTAAAGAACTAAAGTGTTTGACACTCGTCTATCATCAGATTATCTGTTTGGTCGGAATCTGGATTTGGTCAGATTAGAGAAATTCTTTGTCTGGTCTATACAAATCGACAAGTCCAAACCGGGGTTGATTCCGAGTTCAAACAAATCTGGAATCATGTCTGAAAGTTTTTGGTCTCTAGCGGGCTTGGGCTTTAGGGTCCATGTGATGTGGCAGCCTATAAATATAACTTAGCAACCTGATGCTGACTTGCACAGGTCCATTACAGTACATAATAATAATCTTACAACTATTACAAAACCATGGGCTCAAATAGGGCCCAAATCCGAGCTCAAACGAGCCCAGAAACACAAAAACAAGATTTGGATCGAATCAAACTGATCTGAGAGGGTCTGGAGCTGACGAACGACGACGCAACTTTGACTGCCGGAAACGCCACGTTGTTGTGGCGGTGGCTTCAGAGTATGGTGGTTGCACCGCCACCAAAAGCTAGTCCCGAGGCAATTTGTCAGTTGGTCAGAAAACGTGCAAAAATAGTGCGATTCGAAATTCTCAAAAAGCATATAATCAAAATATGCATGTAAAAACAGTAAAGAAAAACAATCGTAAACATGTTTCTAGAATCAAATCATGGCAATCATGGCAAAAACAGCAACTATGATAATTTATACAATCTATGACAAAAAGACTGAAAATAAACTAAACATGCATTCTAGATTCATGAAATCTGACAACTCTAATATTATGATAAAAAGTGATAAATGAGATATTGGGTCCTCATAAGGACTGTTATGAGTCCTTGGCTCGTTTTTTGGCAATCCGAATGCAAAATCCATTTTTGGATTGATAGGCAGCAGTGCGTTCTTGACTGAATTAAAGCGTAAAAGCTTGTTTGATTGACTGGTTTGTGTGGTGATGGTGGTGGTTAGTTTCGGCCAAAGATAGTTTAGAATTATGGTTTATGTTTTGTTTATTCGTACTATGTCTGATTGTGTGCCACTTGGTCCCCCATAGTTAATGAGTTAATGGTGTTTAAATAGGAATATGATAAGCTTAAGGTTTACTATTATTTTAGTTAGGTTAGGTGTCTACAAGTGTGTGTTTAGACAGGTTTGGAATAATAATTGGAATAATTAACAAATTGAATTTGGATTAAGCAATCAATTCCATGAAAAAGGTGGTAAAAAGGCTTATTTGGTGCTTGAAAGTATCCAAAAAAGCTTCAAAGGCCACAATGATTTGTGTATGGTTAATTAGTCCATCAAAACTAGAAATTGGCTCATAAAAGTCTAAGTCATTCTAATTAGTCTGATTTCTTACATTTTTATCATAATCTCTTTGGATTTTTATGGGCTATTTGCGGCTAATTACGCCTCGATCCTTCAAATCTGTCATTATGTGCTGATCTAGCCCACTTGAAATAAAACATGCGGATTGTTAGCCCGTCACTAGGATGAGTTTCTCCGGAAATCATCATTGGACGCTTCAGTCCCCTATCACTTTTTACCTATCCGAAAAATATGTATCTACACACATGAAAATTTTAAACTTTTTGCAAACCGTTCCAGCTCCAGACCAAAACCGAGCAGTCATTGTCATTATCCCATTTCAGGTTGTCTAGAGAATCATACACCAATTTGGTATTGAATATATTGGATTGAGAATGGTCCAAATAAACAAATTCATACCTAGCCAGCGGGTTAGGGCCATATATGAGCAATTCTTCTCAACTAGACCTGCGGTATAGACTTAGCCAACAAATCCCAATTTCAATGGCCATTACCATCCACCACTTGCCCAATCTTTTTCAGGCCTCATGAATATCACAAATAGCTTTATGGGTCAAAATAATTTCAGCATCAAGCCAAGGGTCAAGTCAGAACCTCATATGATTTCCATCTATAATCATCCATCGAATACTGTTGCAAACAGTAGCCCATATGTTATTCAAAGACTTCCAAAGGTGAGATGCGTTTGAAGTCCTCTTGAGTTACGGGAAATTCTCCTAAGTAAACTTGTATTTAGCTCTTAAAATTTGAACCCAAAGAGACTGAGATTTAGATAAAATCTGCCACCCTAACCTCATAAGTAAGACATGATATTGGAACAAGATGTTTTTTTACCCAAGGCCTCCATTTTTCTTAGGCTGTCAAATAATTCTCCAACAAACCAGATTCAGCTTCTTGGTTGCACCATTAAATCCCTAAAGGAATTGCTAACAACTCTTCTTCACTGCCTCATAAGTGCCCTTTGGAATGGATATAGTTTGCATCGTATAGATCGGAATCTCACGAACCGCCACTTTTGTGAGAGTATCCCTGCCAACAATGGTCAAATTCATAAATTTTCATGATGTGGGTCGAGTTGTAACTCTGTTCAAAATATCACCGGAATGGACTTTGGTAACACGATCATGAATAAGTGGAATACGAAGATACTTGCCATATCAGTAGTTTTAGCAAAACCCAGCATGGAAGCTAATATATTGCTCACCGTATGGGGCATATTCTTAGAGAACATTGCCCTTGTTTTTCCTGAGTCAATATGCTAACCCGAAGAGGAGTAGAAACAGTTAAGAACTCTTTTTGATAGTTTCTACTTGATGATCTAAACTTTTCCAAATAAGAGTAAATTGTTTATAAAGAAAAGGTACAATAACTTTAGGCCATTCTTTTCCCTTTTAATCGGCTTCCATTGTTTATGATTGCACTTGTGAACGATGAGATGAGCCAGCCGCTCAATACACAAAACAAACAGGGAAGGCGAGAAGGGATCACTTTGACGTGTCCCATAAGAAGATTTAAACCCACTTAAAGAACACCCATTCCATAAAATACTCAAAACAGACGTCAAGACACACTACATAATTACATTAGAGAACATATTAGAAAAACCAATGTCCCACAGAGTATATTATAAAAAAATTCCAAGAGATTCTATCATACTCTCAATGTCAATTTAATGGCCATAATGCTTTTTTTTTTAATCTTTTCTCTTTCTCATGGTAAGCATAACTTCCTGGGTAATTTTGTTTGTAATCTGTCTTTATACGACAAAACTGTTCTGGACAAGTTCAATAATATAAAATATAATATTTTTCAACATGTCAGCTATTAGCTTAGTAATTAATTTGTATGAGACATTATATAACGGTTTATAACCAAAATCGAGCCGGTTTATAATTCAAGAAACATTTGAACATGCTCTGAACAGTAGTTTGAGCAGATTCAGACGGTTTGAAACCGACTAATTCCAATTTACATATTCGGTTTTGCCTAGTTCCAAAAATAAAATAAATTATTTTGAATTTTTAATTTAAATACGTAAATTTAAAAAAATTAATTATACATAAAATTAAAAAAATCACTTAATTTACTATAAATACATATATAGTAGATAATTTAAAAAATATTATTTTTAGAAAAATCTAGTTCAAAACCAAAACCGCCGGTTAAAAATCGAATTTGGCAGTTCTGATTCTAAATAATATTGAGCAAACTTGTAACTGATTCCTTTTTTATTCTGAACCACTTTAAGTCATCTTTAGAGTTGATTGGTTCCAAACCAGATTTGGCCGGACTGCTTCGAGGTCCAACCCAATCCGCGACCACCTACCTTATTGGTCATGTTGTATATTAAATATGTGAAGCGAATTAATTTTATTTCCTATAATATAAAGTAATCACACACTATTCTCACTAAACACATATATCATGTACATATTGTTATCATATATAGTTGTTGTGGACATGGTCAGACCAAGTATTTGTTCGGATTTATAATTGGTTTTAAATCAATTCGGTCAAAACTAGCACTTAAAATGGTTAAATTTAGACGAAAGACAACATGTTTCATACTGTTAGGACTGTGAAGGAACCGATTTGCTCGTACTTGATAAGAGCTCGATTCATGTTTGTTTGTATCCTAAATATACCGAGTTTGATCTTGATTTTATGTTAGTTTATTTAAACGAGCGAAGTATGAACATAGTGGTGTTTAACTTATTTATATTCATGAACAGCTCATATGTAAGATTGTTTAATTATTCATGAACAAACTCGTATATAAGCTTGATTAACAGTTCGTGAACTAACTCGTATATGAGCTCGATAAAGAATTAACGAAACGACTCGTATAAACGACTGTCCCAATGTGTTCGCGAGCTTGTTCGTTTAGCAACTAAAGGAATGCATATAGACTGAATACGAGCCGAATGTGAATACTATCGGTTTTTAATGAATCGAATATGAGCACTTCGTTCAAAGTTCAAATTAACATGAAGCAAACATAAACCCCTTCCTCATTCATGTCATAGACCCATTATAAACACCTCAAAACTCAGGTCAGCTCGGTTCATTTACAGCCCTACCAGTTTCAAATTCCATAAAATTAAAGTAGCTAGTTTTAGTTCTAATACCATCAATTAAAAAAGAACCTAGTATATCATAATTTATATGCTTAAATATCATAATTATAAGAGCGGTTTATTCCTTTATAAAAAAATGGGTTATTGTCAAAAAAAATCACGAACTTTACACGTTTTTTTTATTTTAATCATGTAGTTTAAATTTTTTTCATTTTCATGCACGAACTACCACTTTTTCTCAGATTCATGCACGGTGATGATGTGGCACTCATTCATTGGTGTAAAATGGCCTCCACCTCAGCAATTATACCAATGGAGTCGTGATACCTCAGCACCGTGCGTGAATTTGAGAAAAAATGATAGTTCGTGCATGAAAATGAGAAAATTTAAACTGCGTGATTAAAATGAGAAAACATGTAAAGTAATTGAATTTTTATGATATTAATCCTAAAAAAATTACTACTTTCTCCTCTTTCATTTCAAACTTCAACTAAAAAGTAATCTATTTTTTATCTCTCATAAATTATTACAATAAAAAAAACAGTCTGCATTACTCTGTGTACTCCACATCTAGGGGTGTAAATGAACCGAGCCGAGCCGAGCTTTGGAGTGTTCATATTCGGCTCGTTTTACGAACAAGGTGTTCATCTTCGGTTCATGTTCAGTCGAGCTTTGAACAGAGTGTTCATGTTCGGTTCGTGTTCAGCTCGTGTTCGTTCGTTTATCCGCTAAACGAACAAGTTCGCGAACGAGCTCACGAACGAGCTCGATAAGTACTAAACGAGCTCGTTCACGAACAAGATCGCGAACGAACTCGATAAGTACTAAACGAGCTCGTTCGTGAGCCCGCTCGTTTAGCGGATAAACGAATGAACACAGACTTTTAAACGAACAAACACGAATATGAGCTGGATAAATTAAAAATAATATAATCGAACTCGTTCTCGAATATGAGCTGAATAAATTAGAAACATAATTATATACGAATATGAGCTGAATAAATATTAATGATGAGATGTGAATTAGTTCGCGAACACTTAATCGAGTTTCTAAACGAGCTTGTTCGTGAACTATATACGAGCTCGTTCACGAACTTGTTTACGAACTCTTAATCGAGCTTGTTCACGAGCTTGTTCATGAACTCTTATTCGAGATGTTCGCGAACATAAACGAGCCGAACACCACTATGTTCTTGTTCAGCTCGTTTATATTAACGAACATAAAATCCAGTTCGAGCTCGGTTTGTTTAAAATACGAACGAACATAAACCGAGCTCTTATCGAGCCGAACACCGAGCTGCTCGCGAACGGCTCCGTTCATTTACACCCCTATCCACATCTCATCATTAATATTTTTATCTAATTATCTAATTTTCATAAATATTTTTATTATTTATTCATATTTCTTTTAAATTGATTATAAATCTTAAAATTAAAGAAAAATATGGAGATTTTAGTATATTCTTTAATTTTACAATTTTTATCTAATTGTCATGGATTTGATATTTGAATTGTGATTATTTTTTCAAATCGGAAGACCCCAAAACCGTGAATTAAAATCACTAAGCTACACCTTTATTAGAACCGTGAATAGACAATTTGAAAAGTGTTGGGTTACTAACCGCGGCCAACTACCGGCCAAAATGGACTTATGCAGTTGCACTAAAAGTAATTAATTTTTTAAAATGTATGTATCTTCACAATATCAAATTATAAATTTTAGTACTTTTTAAATTGTATATATATGTTGCAAAGTATTTTGTTCATGCAATATTTCATGGGCAAATTTAATTAACATATTATAAGTTAGTTTGAAAGTTGCAAGTTCGATTATCCTTTTTTATTATAATAAAAAAAATATTTGAATATAAATACTAACAATTAAAAAATCAAAACTTTAAACTTTTTAAAAGTTAGAGGATTTATCTTTTTCTTAATTAAAATACAAGGGCTCTATTATACTTAATCCAACAAAAAGAAAAGAAACATAGTTTCGTTCACTGAGTTTCGAGACCGAGTTGTATTGCTATGGAGTGGGACCAAGCTCTGTTTCTTGGTTAGGCCAGTATACACCACGTATTTTTTTATGTCTAAGAATATTTTGCGCATATGTGGTATTTGTGAGGTGGTATAATAAATTCAATTTAGTGATGTGTAATATTTTTTTGGATTAGATATTTATGACCTGGCTTTCTTCATTTGGATTAACTTTTCTTACAATTGATCAGTGTTTTAAAAACCGAACCGTTGACAGAATCGATAAAATTTCCGATTCACAGTTGGACCGGTTCGACCGGCGGTTCGAACCGGTTAGTATCCTTATGAAATTACTAAATTCAGCAACTCATGGGTTTAAAAACCACTTATCTTATCTGCGTATTTCAAAATTCAAAAGTGTGGTATGATAATTCTAAAGGCACAAAATCCAAACAATATGGGATCCACCACCTTACATCTTTTATATCCACATTACCTAATGTCTTCACTTCAAAATTTCTTTATACCTCGCCGGAAACAGTTTCTCGCTCCAAAACCCTTCATGTCTGCCACTGCAATTATATTAAAATTTCACTATAGCATCAAGCTTCTGCTCAAAAGAGAAACCATATTGGCCATGACATGCGAGGAAGACGAGATTTAAGAAGCCAAGAAAGAGAGACTACATCGTCGATTGACAAAGAGGGTGAAACTGACACCGACTCCCATGGTTTATAAAATCATATGTGGATCTTTAAATGACTGAATCTGAAATTATGTTTATATGAAGTAGATCTAACAATGAAGGAGAGCTGATTTCGTTTCTATCTAATAATGATTTGAGATAGGAATAGGTTTAGGACATATATTATTTTAAAAAAACATACACACCCGCAGTACAACAAATTAATATTAATTTTTTAATTATTTTCATTTTTCTACAAATTTAAATTTAAAATTAATAAATTTAAATATATAAATTGATTACTATTAATATATATAAATTAAATAATTTTTCTTGATAATTTAATGCCAAAAAATATTTTATAAATTAAAAAGATCATGATTAAAATAATTTTTTATTTTAATAATACTTTTGTATTCAAAAGTAAATATGAAAAATTAAATAATCTAAGAAATAAAGTTATTATTATAAAAATTAAATAAATAACTTATATAAATTAAAATTTTCACAAAATATATATCAAGTAGTATTTTTTATACAAGTGGTCACTTGTATAAAAAATACTACTTGATATATATATATGAATAAAAAATCACCATTTTGACAATTAAAGTTAAAGTTACAAGTAAAACCACTATTTTGACACGAATTTTTAAAAATAACTTGACTTTTAGAACGTGTCAATTCAGGGCATCACCTTTCATTCCTTTTTAGAAACAACATCGACAACTTTTAATGTCATTTTTGGTGATATGGCAGGACACGTGGCAGACTTATCGAGTGTCCAAATCAACAAAATTTTACCTAAAAATGTCTCCGTATTGTTTTGGAAAAGAAATAAAAGGTGATAACTTGAATTGACACGTTTTAAAAGTCGAGTTATTTTTAAAAAATCATATAAAGGTGGCGATTTTATATATAATTAACCCAAAAATTAAACATAGGGCAAAATATGACTAAAAAATATCACAAAAGTTTGAATTTTCACGTCAACCTAAGTTTACATGTCACCAATTCTATTTCACATTAACTCCGTTTACATGTCACCAATTCTATTTCACATTAACTCCGTTGGATGAGAAATACTAGTTCGCCACACAGTGAAATATGATCAATTAATATGTTATTTAATAAAAAATCATATTAATGGTTCATAAAATTACGTATCGAACTTGATTCATATATGTATTTTTCCCGTTGACCCTTATATGTTCCATATAAAAATTAGGGTTAATTTCATATAAAATCACCATCTTTATACGTTTTTTCATTTTAATCACATCCTTAAAAAAGTGTCAAATAAAATCACCACCTTTCATTTTTTTGCAAATCTATCATCGATGAGTAGAATTCGATGTCTTTTTCTTCCAAATAAATATTTTAATTTGACTAATGCCCCATTAACACACAAAATACATTCCTATTACTTTTTTTCTTGTTGATTTTGGTTGTCGAGTCAATAAAGATACACCAAATTTTCACATTCGTGATAGATTTGCAAAAAAATGAAAGGTGATGATTTTATTTGGCAATTTTTAAAGGACGTGATTAAAATGAAAAAACGTGTAAATGTGATGATTTTATATGCAATTAACCCTAAAAATTAGGCTAATCTTCTAAAACTCTCCCACCCTTTAGTCCCAATTTATTTACACCCTGATGTTGTAAATTCACTAATTTTATTCAAATTATTACCTTTTGATTTTAATTGTACCTTAAACATCAAATTGACCTCTTTTCACCTAAAAAAATTCCAAATTAATACTTTATATATTCTAAATAGAGTATAAAGGTATATTTAAAACAAAAAAATCTTTTTTTAAATAATTATAAAATTTAATAATATTTATTTGTATTATTATTTTGTAAAACAATTCACATCCGACCTTATTTCTTTGTTTGCTACTTTAAAAATTAAATTTAAATGATTTTTTGACATATCGTTTATAAATAATTAAAAAAATTCTCCATCCGCGTATTTCGAACCACCGCTAGTCCGTCGTCATTCGTCCTTCGAGCAAGTCGTTTTCCTTCCAAAAAAGACGACCAGACCAGATCTGGCCGTTTTCCATAGGAAGAAGACAACCAGATCTGGTCGTCTTCCTAAGGAGTATGATATAAAATTTTATTAAATACATTTAAAAATAAATTTGCAGAGTAAAGGCAGTCTGATATAGTTCAGTTTAAAATTGAAGGGACGATATAATTTTTTAAATTAAAAATGATAGAAAAATTAAATTAATTAATTTAAAATTAATTTTGTATAATAAAGACGGTAAGGTCCAAAAAACAAGAGTAGGTGAATTTTTATAACATAATAATATTTATTGACGGATCCCGAATCCTACCATAACTATAGTGGAACCGAGTCTCATGAGATGCACCCCCCACGAATATTCAGTTCTCGCCCAATATACAAGAACCCAACAACATCGGTAGCGGAATCCATGAGATTCGCCGTATCCGAAGATCAAAGGAAGAATAGTTCGAATCCCCAAGATAAGCCAAAATCCTCGAAGACTCGGAGAAAGCGCATTACGTGAGGGATTCACCCAAGAACCGAATTTACGGAATATCTTTCCTATTTGGATATAAACTCCAACTTAGGAAGATAAGCTTTTTTAGAAAGATATTCCTGAATAACACTTTCTCTTGAATAAGAAATCTCTTTCTTATTCAATCTCAAATCTACTAAACAAGAATCACTTTTCTATTTGAAGTCTACTAACTGCTATAGAAAGAGTTTGAGGTATACCTAAAAACACAATTTCATTCATATATTCAAAACGCTCCTCAAGCCTAATCTGACTTAAGCATCGAAGAGTTAATCGGACCACAACTGTTTGGTTATCTTCTATTCGGTTTTGCAGGTTACAAACCAGATCCAAAGGCAGACTCCATCAATTAGTGTCGTCTGTGGAAAAAAGCTCGAACACTTCAGACCAGAAGTCGATTTTTTCTGAACTCAAAAACAAATTTTTCATTGAAGGAACGACTTATGATTGATCACACCTCAATAATTAGCAAATTAGCATGCAGCACTACCCACTGGAGAAAAAACAAAAGATACAAGAACCCAAAATATTACCGCTAGTGACCTTTGACGACGATGATTTTGGAAGAGTCAATCAGGCCCATAATGAGGCTCTGTTGTAGCCATGATAATCGAACACTGGAATGTGGAAAGGATATTAATTGATGAAGGAAGCACGATTAACCTGATGACGAGGAAAGCTTACGAAAGTCTTAGAAGAATTGTCGCAGAGCTGAAAAGAAACGCCATCCTAGTAACGAAATTTGGCGAATCTCCCATCAAGCCCACAGGAACAATCATACTAGATGTAAAACTAGGAAGATAAAGGAAGGATGAAGAATATGAAGAATTACCAACGCGATTCAACATCATAGACATAAATCTACCATGTAATGCGATTCTGGGGAGACCATTCCTTCACGACTCGGCCGCAATAACGAGCATAAAAGCCCTTACAATGAAGATACCAACTAGAACAAGTATCGTCACAATCCAAGGAAGCCAGACCACCGCAAAAACGTGCTACGACAAGTCGATGTGAGAGTCCTTCAAAACCATGACAATCGAATAAATTCTGAACCATGATATAGAAGAAAAAGAGAGCACCCCCAACGATGAGATGAAAAAATTGGAGCTAAATAAGAAGAAGAAAGTGAACTTGGGAGTGGACATAGACCCCAAACATGAAGTGGAAATTGTGGCGATGCCGAAAAAGAATATCAGAATATTCGCCTCAAAAGCCTCAAAAATCGTGGAGATAGATCCGCATATCATAACCCACGAACTGAGTGGACAAAAGAAGAGAAAATTCTTCTAAGAAAAATAAAAAATAATAGCCGATGAAGTCAAAAAACTAAAGAAGGTTGGATTCATCAGAGAAATACACTACCCCGAATGGGTGACCAACGTGGTGATAGTAAACAAAAGCAAATGGGAAAAACAAGATGTGTGTGGATTACACCGACCTGAAGAAAGCTTGCCCAAAAGATAGCTACCCTCTACCTGACATTGACCAGTTGGTCGATTCTACCGCATGACACGCGATGTACAGCATGGCGGACGCTGCCCAAGGCTATCACCAAATACCAATGAAGCAAGAGGATCAAAAGAAAACACCATTCATCACGAGGGGAACATACTGCTATACAGCGATGCCCTTCGGACTGAAGAACGCGGGAGCAACTTATCAAAGGCTGATGAACTTTATGTTCAAAGACGAAATCGGAAAGCGAGTCCAAGTATAAGCGGATGATCTAATCATCAAGAGAGAGAAAGCAGAAAATCATGCGAAGGATTTGGAAGAAACATTCAAAATTCTGAATAAATTTGGAATGATACTGAACCCGGACAAATGCTCATTCGGAGTGCAAGGAGGAAAATTCTTGGGATTTATGATATCTCAAAGAGAAATAGAGGCGAACTCTAAAAAATCAAAGAAATAATGGACATGAAACCGCCCAAGAACATAAACGAAATCCAAAAGCTCAATAGGAGAATCACAACCCTTAGAAGATTTATGTCTTGCTCGGCCAAAAGATGCCTACCGTTCTTCAAAGCTCTTAAAGGCTCACAGAAGTTCAATTGGAATGAGGAATACTAATAAGCATTTGAAGAGCTAAATAATTTTTTAACTTCGCCACCACTTTTAAGTCGACCACTAAAAGGAGAAACGCTCTACTTGTACATTTGCGCTAGGAAGGAAACAATAGAAAATTTGCTGGTAAGGGAAGAAGAAGGAAAGCTGAAGCCAATTTACTACATCAGCCGAGTGGTGAAAGGAGTTGAAACCAGATATCTAGAGATAGAAAAAATGGCATTGACTGTCGTAACAATGATAAAAAAAAGTTGAAATACTACTTCCAGAGTCACAAAGTGATAGTGAAGACGAACCAACCTTTGCGAAAGGCGATACAAAGACCCGAAACCTCTGGACAACTCGTCCATTGGTCCATCTAACTAAGTGAACATGATATCCGCTACGAACTCCGCCAAACGCTCAAAGCACAAGCACTAGCATACTTTGTAGCCGGAATCTTCCCTGGCGAACAAGAAGAAACTATCCCGAATTTCCTATAGGAGTTGCACGTGGATGGAGCCTCAAATAAAAAAAGGGCTGGAGCAAGAGCCATCCTGAAGGGTCTAGGAAAAATCAGAATCGAATACGGAGTAAACATTGAATTAGAGGTAAGCAATAATGTCGTCGAATACGAAGCCCTAATCTCTGGACTCGGCCTAGTATTAGAGGTAAAAAACGGAAATCCTGAAGATCCATAGCGATTCACAGCCAGTAGTAAACCTAGTCAAAGGCAAATACCAGCTAAAGAAACAGGGATGATGGAATACCTGGAGAAAGTCAAAAGGATACTTCAGAGATTGGAAGCACAAGGAGGACAATGTGAAATTATACAAATCCCAAGGGAGCAAAACACCATGGCCGACACCATAGCCAAGTCCGCCTCCAAACTCGGAGATCGTTTTAGCAAAATGCAGCTAAAAGAAACCCTAGAACAACCAAGCATCAATGAAGCAGAAATAATGACAATCGATGAGGCTGATAATTGGATGATTCCAATAATCAAATATTTGGACAAGGGGGAATTATCACAAGACAACATTGAAGTCGTCCGAATCATCCGAAAGTCAGACAACTACTCATACTACAACACGGTTCTTTACCGAACTTCTTTGACTCATCCTTGGGCCGAGATGTGTTTTGCCCGAAACTGGGAACCTAATCCTGAAATAAATCCACGAAGGAATATGCGGAGCCTATGAGGGTGCAGGCATGATAGCAAGAAAAACGATGCTTCAAGGATACTACCGGCCAACCATTAAGGAAGACACTTAAGCACTCGTGAAGAAATGCGACAAATGCCAAAGGCACGGCAAATGTTATCCAGGGGCCAGCAGTACCGCAAGGATCATTAGAAAGCCGTTGGCCTTTCTCCATGTGGGGAATAGACATAGTCGAACCTTTTCCAATAGGAAATAATAAATGAAATTTCTCATCGTTGCCATCGATCACTTCACAAAGTGGGTAGAGGTAGCACCAGTATCAACTGCAACAACAGCAATAGTAGAAGAATTTTTCAAGAATAAAGTATATGCCGATTCGGCATACCACACACTGTGGTCGCAGATAACGAGAAGCAATTCGACCGCAAGCGATGCAGAAAATTCTGCAAAGACTTGATGATAAACTTAAGATTCACATCGGCAGCGCACCCTTAAACCAATGGAATGACGAAAGTGACCAACTGAACCATAGCACAGGGAATCAAAATAAGGCTAGCTGAGTACGAGGAAAATTGGAAGGACGAACTCTATACCGTTCTTTGGGCTTATAGAACAACCCCAAGAAAAGGAACAGGCGAGACACCTTTCAGGCTCGCCTACGGTACCGAAGCAGTGATACCGATAGAAATCAAAATGCCGAGCATCAGAGTGAACTACTTAGAGGAAGCAACAAACAAAGCAAAATAAGGCTATGCCTAGACTTACTTGAAGAAAGAAGAAATCAAGCACAAATACGAGTCGAAGCCTACAAGAAGCACGCCGCCCGATATCACAAAAAAATAATACATTCAAGAGAGTTTTAGATATGCGGTATCGTCCTAAGAAACGCGGAAGTTGGCCGAGGAAACGTTGGAGTGAAAAACTGCAACCAAACTGAGAAGGACCTTATGTGGAAAGGAGCGTACAAACTCAAAACATTAGCCAAATCTATGGTCCCGAGATATTTGAATGTAGAACATCTGAGAAAGTACGACCAGTTATCAAAGATAATTTATATACCATGTACCGAGCTTATCTCATGAAAATAAAATTGGAAGATTTATATTCAACAAACAAAAGACTCGTTTGAGCCTAAACAAAACAATAGACCCATTTCGGTCTGAACAAAGTTAATACAAGAAAATCAACAAGCTTTCTTAAGAGCTTCGGCCTTCTGCTTGTCGAGCTTCGCCTTGACCTCTTTGTCTAGCGATGCTGGATCCAGCTGGTTAACGCCCGAGAGATCAACATCGGGGTTCTTCTCACGAAGTTTTGCCCCAATCGTTAATTGATACTGAGTCATAACTTGGGAATAAAAAGAACCAGACTCTGAAAGGCAACGATGAAGTCGCTCTGCCTCCGCCTTCAAGGTATCCCTCTTTGAGGAAAGAGAAGATGAAGATGCTTTACGAGACGTGATCTCCTCAAACAAAGTCTTGACCAGAGTTTCTAAAACAGTAATCTCCTCATCCTTGGCGGCCCTTGAAGCAAGGAGTTGCAGATTAAAAGCATCTGCTTCGCTCAAAGAATTATGGAGCTCCTTCTTCTCAGTTTGCCACGAATAACACTCCTTCATCAGCTGATCCAGCTTCTCCACCGCAGCTCGATGACGCTTATCCAACACAGTCATCGCCTGGATCATCTGAAAAAATTGAAAAATAAACTGTCAGACATGAAAAATAAATCAAACACATACAAAAGACAAAAACTAATTGAAAAACTGCCAAGACATGCGAAATCAGCCAAATCATCGCCATGGTCGCGATCTATGGAATCCATGTCCCCTTTAACTAAAATATTCTCGATGTACACATGAAGAACTTTAGTTTTGGAAAGCCTCAATGGATCCTTCCTTTCCGCCCACCCAACGAACTTCGGCACTTCTCCAGGAGAAGTCTCTTTTGGAGCCTTCCTCTTCTTGTGTTTCTTTCCAGAAGATGGTTCAGAAGGGTATTTTGAGAAGCGGCAGTAAAGATTTCGAATCACTCGCCGCAACACCCTCCGAATCTGGAGTTGGAATAGTTGATGAAAAAGGAGGAATCCCACTGGTCACCTCGCCCATATCGACGGGCATATCTACTGCAAAGTTTTTAAGAAGGTGATAGAGGGAAGTAGACATCCTACAAATGATAAAATAAAGTTAGAAAAAAATACCTCCGACAGGAAGATCCGCCAAAGGCGAAGTGCGACGATTCAAGAACCGTTCTAATAGAACACTATACTTAGGCTTATCAGCCTTACACTCCGACAAGAGAGACTTGGCAAAGTCTTTCTCTTCATCAAATTGAACTGGGAGAGAAGAAAAGGATACCTTACCATCGGTAAAACCCTAACTAAAAGAAGAGAAAGATTTATCCTAAACCAGGAAAAAATTAGGGGTCCAACCCTTAAGCGAAGAAGGAAGAATAAAAAGGGAATGATTCGGCCTACCGCCAGCAAAAATGAATTCTTCGTCCTTTCGACGAGAAAAGAATAAAAATAGTTAAATAAACTAAGAGAAGGAATTTGATTGCGAGATTTGCACGATTCAAGAAAAGAACAAATAACCCGAACAACGTTAAGATGAAGCTGCCCAGGCGGAATATCTAACTTTTCACAAATATCTTTCAACAAAGGCTCTAAAGGAAATCTCAAACCAGCTAAAAGATGCTCGTGAAAAATGACAATTTTCTTCGGCGAACTAGGAACATGGTTCGCCCTAAATTTCGAAGCAGGTCTTAGGACCTGAAACGACTCAGGAAAGTCAAAGTCTTGAGCAAATTTAATAATTTGCTCAGCGGACAAACAACTAGGAGTATGCTCCATATCACACGAGCACCCCGAGTCCTTTCAACTTCCTCATACATTTTTTAAATATGGGGGAAACATGGAATAAGCGAGAAGTTTAAATTAAAAAAATATCAAAAGCAAGCATAATGCAAGAACAAGAATCCAGAACAAGCAAGGACATTAAGAACAAAGGAAATATTCAAACAAGAAAAAAATGATAAAATGCAAAAGCTCAAAATAATCAACCAAAACTTTAAATATACCTGGAGATCAAATAGGTAGGATCAAAAGAGAGATAGGAAGCAATTCTGAAACGAGAAATCTTGAAATGAATAATCCAGAAATTTAAATCTTGGAAAGAAGAATATGAAGAAGAAAAGTATGAAAGAAGAAGCCAAAAACAAAATATATACTCATAAATTCCTAAACTGCAATGATGAGGGTTAGAAAAGCGAAGAGACGAAACCCTAAGTATTACAATAGATGACCGACACATGTCAAAATACGAGACACTTGTCTCAGAACTGGAAAGGCTAACAAAGGATGATCGACACATGGAAAAAAGAGAAATATGAAAATCCTAACAAGCAAGTGAAACGACACGGCGGAATATAAATCTACTCGCCCCAAGTAAAGCTAAAATTTACCAAGGCATAAATAACAAGACTTTAGCTCACTTGCGGAGGGGGGAGGGGGTAATGATGGATACCGAATTCTACCATAACTATAGTGGAACCGAGTCGCATGAGATGCACCCCTAAAAGAATATTCAGTTCTCGCCCAATATACAAGAACCCAATAACATCGGCAACCGAATCCATGAGATTCGCCGTATCCGAAGATCAATGGAAGAATAGTTTGAATCCCCAGGATAATCTGGAATCCTCAAAGACTCGGAGGAAGCGCGTCACCTGAGGGATTCGCCCAAGAACCGAATCTACGGAATATCTTTCCTCTTTAGATACAAACTCCAACTTAGGAAGATAAGCTTATTCAAGAAGATATTCCTGAATAAGACTTTCTCTTGAATAAGAAATCTCTTTCCAATTCAATCTCAAACCTTACTAAACAGGACTCACTTTCCTATTTAAAGTCTACTAGGTATTCTCTTAACTACTATATAAA
This sequence comes from Mercurialis annua, assembly GCF_937616625.2. NCBI lineage: Eukaryota > Viridiplantae > Streptophyta > Magnoliopsida > Malpighiales > Euphorbiaceae > Mercurialis > Mercurialis annua. The sequence continues at coordinate 44,511,983 of NC_065570.1, read as the reverse complement.
GAGCTTGAGTTATGCCTAAAAATACAATTACATTCATATACTCAAAACGCTGCTCAAGCCTAAACTGACTTAAGCATCTGAGAGTTAATCGGACCACAACCGTCCGGTTAGCTTCTGCCCTATTTTGCAGGTTACAAACCGTATCAGAAGATAGACTCTATCATTTATTATTAATTTTTGAAATTTTAGAAAGATGACTTTTCTGTTTTAATTATAATATTGAGGACTATTCAGCATATTTATGAAAAATTGAAATATTGTAAAAAAAAGGTCATTTGATATTTGAAGGTATAATTAAAATCAAAAGGTGATAATTTGGATGCTTAAGAATGCAATTGAAACCGATATTCTCCATCTAGGTAACACGAATATAGATACGTAAAAACAACACACTTGAACATGAACATGGTGAATCATTGTTATTCTAAGGTTTTTTATATTAAAAATGAAGTTTAGTGTCATAACTCTGAAACAAGTTTATGAGATATTATAAGGGAAATATTGATGGCAAAACCCATATAGAGACTCCTCTACTTTACCATTTTTGTTCAAAAGACCCCTATTTTAAAGTTTTTCACTCCAAAATCCTTATACTTGGAAAAATCGAATATTGAGACATTGAGACCCTTACGTAGATAGTTTATGGAGTATATCTTTCTGTTAATTAACGGAGCAAGTTTTTATTTGATAGTCCACATCAGTCACATTTGAGCAAAAATGATTTAAAGAAACGGGCCCACCACTTGAAGAATCAATTAATCTCCCTTTTCTTCTTATTCCAGTGACACCACCATCTCTTTTTCTCTAATATGTTCAATTCTTACATAACAATAACACCATCATTTTTTTCAATTTTTATTTTCCAAAATTCAAAATTCATTATCAACATCTATGGCAGCAAACGAGCACAAAAAATGATCAATCCCAACCCTTTCTTTCTCTATCGTCTTATCTATCTGATCTTTTCTCTTCGGTTAATATTCTTCTCACTAAACTAGTATCAGTCTTCTCATCGACAACCGCCTCAATAACCCATATCACTGCCGGAACTAACATCGACCCATTTCTCCTCTCTAAAAACCCACTCCAATATGTCTTTAATTTCCTCAACCCTTACTCGCCGGCATTGGCTACATAGATCGTTCCTCCGACCTCCGTCATGTCGCCCATATCATTTAAAGTGATTGTTTGTTTCATTAACGCTTTGAATCGCTGGATTTTCTCTTCGATCAACACGACGGTGTTGGTGCTGTTAGTTTCCAACTCTGGTTATGAGAATGATTTGTATGATGTACCATCACTTTTATGATTTGAAATTTTGAATGTTGATTATTTTTTCGTTTTATTAATTTTATATGGCTTAATCTGAGATGAGTTTTAAACGTTTTTATTTCTATGTTTTTTAGCATTGATCATCGTTTCGTTGAAATGGGTTTGAATATTTTTCCTTCTCTGATTGTTTGTAGCCCTTAATAAAAAAATTTGATCTTCTATACCATGAATCTTTTTTGTACTTTCTTAAATGTGTTTATGGGTTTGATTGCCACCAAATTTTTAAGCCTATAATCGATGACAGTTAGTGGTTGTTGCTTTCAGTGAAAAACTTCAATAATTATGAGGTCCTCGGAGAAAGAAGTAATAAGCATGGTTGTTGTTTGAACTTTGAACTTTTTTAAACAAGATTATGGATTATTAATACTGCAATTAGTTTTGCTGGATGGGTTTATGTTTTTAGAGGTTTATGTTGGGGTGATGGTCGGACTGACAGTTGAATTTGAAAAAGAAAGGGCTTTTTCTACATTTATTATTTTATTTTTAGTCTACTTTGTTAGTTTCACTATTGGATGAAGATGATAAATAGATCAAGTAAGATTTACTTTGTAAAAAACAAAATAACGGTAGAAACATTCGAAAGAATGAAATGCAAGAAAGAAGATGCCTAATCAGCATATATTTTGCTTTTACATTACCATGTCACCATTAATATATAAAAATAAATTACCATATCATCATTTATCAAAAATAAATACATAGTAATGTATTTTTTTTCTACCCATTCTCATTAACAAAGAGAGTAACCCACTCTCCATTTTCCATCATGTAAGAACCTCAATATTCGATTTTACCAAGTATAAAGATTTTAGAGTAAAAAGCTTTAAAAAACTTGAGAAAATTACGAGAAAAGGCTAAAAAGTGGTTCAATTTTCACGCACTACTCTTTTATTTGAACAGTTTACGTCAATAATATTATCATTGCAATTTTATCTTTTTTTCCTTATAGTTTTCAACAGCACGTACTTTCTAAATACTCACACCATTCTTCTTCATCATCCTCTAATCCTTCATTATCACCGAAGCACAATAATTAATCCCATCTTTTAAGACCCACCCATCAACCTTTCCTTCTTCGCCGTGAAGAATCGTCGACTCCACGGTGGCCGTGGTTACCTCAGTCCGGTGGTAGGACTCGTCGAGCGTGGAAAAAAGAGGTGTGAACGGTGAGTTGATTTATATTCATCTGCTGATGAAATAGGAAAGGAATGAGCTTTGATGACGTCAACCAGCGAGCCACGACTGAATATCAGCACCCTAATCTGTCGGAACCAAATTAAAATCCAAAGATCTGGATTTCCCTTTTCGTTGAAATTCTGTAGATTATGACCGGTGGCCGTGTCTGAGTTTGTAGCTGATTTTAATTTTGAAATTGATGTTGTTGTGACTGTGGTGCCACCGATGGTTTTCTGATATGGAGTGAGTCTTTATAGATTTTGAGAGCCGGCGGTCTTGGACCTTGAAGACCCATATGGGTAGCTGTTAAGATTGAAAACCCATGAATTTGGGTCTGAATACGAACTAATTGCAGAACAGGTAGTTTTGGCTGCTTTTGCCGATTTAGAAGATTCAAATGGTGGTTTGGGTGGGTTTGTGGTAGTGGGTTTTCTATAGGAACCAAATCTAAACATGTCTTGCCATGAAACTGTGGAGTTTTATTGATTCTTGGTTTGAATTTGGGTCTAAATACAACTAATTGAAGAACGGATGCAAGTGAAAGAAAGGAAAAATTGCAAAACAAACCACTTGTTTTGAAAGAAATGAATTAATTACATCTCAATTTTTTATGTTTTTCTCTTTTAGTATTCCAGTTTATTTTTTATTTAATTGAGTGTTTAAGTTAGTTAATTTCTTAATATTTTGTATCTTATTTTATAGGTAATGCCAATTTACTTAATTTGTACTTTGAGATTTGGAATATGTTACTTTGGATTTAAAATATAATTCACATATCGTAATAATATAATAGATACATCTCCGTTACATTTCCGATACATCTCCGCTACATATTTGATACATATTCAATTGTTCGGACTTTTTTCTTGTTTTTTTAGTTCTAATGCATATATTTTTTGTACATATTTGATACATTTCTGATACGTTTCCAATACATATTTGATATATTTTCGATACGTTTCTGGTACAATTTTGATATATTTTCCGATATATTAGATAATTATATATTTATTATTTAAAATACAAATTTTAAACGACGCATTTTAGTTTTAATACATGATTAATACATTTGATATTTTTTCGCTACATATTTGATACATCTCCAATACATATTTGATACATATTCAATCTTCCGAACTTTTTTTTGTACGTCTCCTTTTTTAAGTAATATTATGTATATCTTTATCATGTTTGATACATGATTTATACATTTTTAAATTACATTTTTTAGTTTTATTCCATATATTTTTTGTACATATTTTTGATGCATCTTTAATACATAATTTATATTATACTGCATCATTTATACACGATATATTCATTTCTTAAATGTATTCAATAGATAAATCGTTGATACATAATTTATACATCATAGATATGAATGTATTTAAATGAGAAATTTTTAGGTAGACTCAGTCCACCACGTCATCCGTGGACTAAGCCAATCATATCATAACAGTTCATTAAAATGAGGGTATTTTTGTAATAACATTATTCAAAATTGTATGCAAATAACAAAAGTAATTACAAGAATACCCTCACTTTAATGAGGTGTTATGATATGATTGGCTTGGTCCACTGATGACGTGGTAGACTGAATCTACATAAGAATTTCTCGTATTTAAATAGATAAATAGCTGATACATAATTTATACATATATGATAGATAATCGTTGATACATAATTTATACATGATAGGTAATCGTTCATATATAATTTATACATAATAAATAATTGTTAATATATATTTTATACATAATATGTTCTTATTTTTAAAATATACTCAATAGATAAATCTCTGATACATATTTTATACATGATAAATATATTATTTATGCACCATACCCGTATTCGGTATGCATAAATAATATATTCGTAATTCATAAAATTGAATATTTTAAAATTGTATCATTTATGTATTTTTATAATTTTTAAATTTAATATTTGTATTTTAAAAATTAAAAATAAAATTAAATTTTTTAAATTTTTTATGTAATAGATAAAATGAATAAGTTTTATTTTAAAAAACAAAAAAAAATGAAAACTGACCCGCGTGCGTGACGCGCGGGTCAGTACTATATGTGCACCAGCAGAGCTGGTACACTGGATGCTGGCGCGTGTTACAATGACTCACGATGATGTCACCATTTAAATGTTGAAATCTTCTCTTGGAAAAATGTACCGCATGAAAGATTCTTTTAAAAGAAAGTACACTATGAAAACAACACATTTTTTATAGATATTTTTGTTATTATCTCAAAACCTTTAGAATAGAGGCCTCTCGAACAAAAGTGGTTAAGTAGAGGAGACTACGTATGGGTTTTTCCAATATTGATTGAATGAAGAAGGGTCATGATACCCGGGTCTCCACAAATATAGTCTAGTGGCAGAAACGTTATAATTCTCACGTATGTCTCATGTTCAATTTCAATTCTTATAAAAAATAATATAATAGCAAACCAGTAAAAGTTTTCTTCTTTAGATACAAAGTTGTACATGTTTATACTCATATGAACACCTATCAACAAATTTAACAGCCGAAAATTCCTAAAAATTGTGTGACTATAACCCGAATTCCAAACAAGATCACCTCACTTCATCCCTCCCAATTATACATTTGGGCAGCACAACTGACCCCTCTAATCAAACTTTATTAACAATTTACTATTAATGCTAGTAAAAATAAAATTAGGGAAAAAAATAAAAATCTGCGTGAAAAAGAATATAGGCAAGAAGATGTGGAAAATAACTCGTAGAAATAAAAGAAATGGAAGATGAACAAAATATAGACAGAGATAGGTGTAAATTACTGATGAATCTTCAACATCCAGCTGCTTTCAAGAATTTGTCATAGGGGCTCGAAGGTGGTAACCTGAAGGAATTTTGTCCGTACTCGACTGAGCAAATGGCAAGCTGGTCGGTTGCTTTACTTTGATTGTTGTTATTAGACTTTGATTGGCTTGCTGAAGTCTCCAGTATCTGGAAAGAACAACGTATAATATCATGTTGTCAGGCATACACAATAAACACTCATCGATAGCATGATCATATAATAATAGCCGCTAATATAGTTAAACACTAAACTCAAGAATCAATATCAAAAAGAATAAAAGTACAGCATATGCACATGTTCATTATCTACTAAATTGTTATGACAAACATCTCAAGATACCAAATTCCAGTTGTTTCTATTGTCCATGATAGTTTGGTACCACCAACAAATGTCATAAAATTTCCTAAATAACCAAGGAATATGTCGGTGACATGTATGGTGTATTGAGGAAGAGCAAAAACTAGAAAAATCAATAACATAAGGCATATGAACATGTTCATTCTCACCTCATTCAATTCTGAAGTGCCTTTCTTTTCAGTGTCAGTGGGAAAAATCTTGGCTTCATGTTGATTCTTGAAACTATGAAGCATAGACATCTTTTGTTGCTTGCCCGAGACAAGAGCTTCGCACTGACTCTTCATTTGGTCATAGGGTACAGGCGTAGATGAAACCTGGGAGCTTGCAACTTGCCTTGCAGTTTCCAAGACCTGCAGTTATTACAAAGCCCATAAATGCTGAGTGTGAAACACACACGCAGGAATCAGAAAAAATATAAAATAAATATAACTCGCCTATATTATGTAACCACCACCGACACACACACAAATGATAATGGAAAGTGATGCCAGGAAGATTTAGTTGTGGTGTTTTAATGAAGGGTACAGAAGAAATCAAGGTCATCAATTTTAGAGTTTTTAAAGTGTGCAAGGATTTGATAATATGGTGATAATATTACAAAGAAAAAAATTAAGGACTCTTAGATATGACTCCAAATAAAACATAGAACGTGTATTACTAAAATGATGAATAATCATCGGTAAAATGTTATTTACAGATGCATAATCGAAATGAATAAATTCCATGTGAGAATTCGTTGTTTACAGATGAATAGGGTTGTAAGCAAGTCAATATCCTCAAACTCATGTTCACAAAATACTATAGTTCGATTTCAGCAGAGTCCAGCTCGATCTAGAGTAGTTTGACTAATGAGTTGAGCAAAGTTCAAGTACTAAAATGGATAAAACTAACAGTTGGGCACAATTGTAGAAATCACCAGGTTCCAAAATTGTTAATTTATTATCATTACTTGCCTGGATTTAAAAGAAAAAAGTGGTAAACTTACCGATTCCAACAGTTCATTAACACTTAAAATGTCTAGTGTATTGGTAGAAAGTGATGTTTTGCGATCTGACTGACTTCCATTAGCTTCAATGAGGTTTTCGTCATCTGTGGAAGCTGCAGGCATGATCTGAAAGAAAGCCACAATAAGAAAACTCAGCTTATGTCAAAAAAACAAATACAAAAACTCAGCTTTCGCCAAGTCACATAGCGGTGGACACTATCTGATTGATAATACCTCTTCAAAAGCCTGAAACTCCATTTGGGCAAGAGGCGAACTTGGCCTTGGCGTGTCCATAAACAAGGGAGCTCCCAATGGGTATGCATCATCAGGAAAAAAATCCTGATGAAGCTGCGCCTTTATTCCCGATAACTCATCCTGGGGACAAATCAATAAATATACAGAAAGTTCATTGATTCAACAACTAACGATGAATAATTTACCTATGGGCAAGTTTTTTATTGCACCAAAACCCAAAAGAAGTAAAATTACTTCAACATTAAGTAGCTTATCAAGCTGCACATGTATGATTGATATAATATGTGTTTCTTCTGAGTCATGGGTATGCATCATCAGGAAAAAAATCCTGATGAAGCTGCGCCTTTTATTCCCAATAACTCATCCTGGGGACAAATCAATAAATATACAGAAAGTTCATTGATTCAACAACTAACGATGAATATTTACCAATGGGCAAGTTTTTTTATTGCACCAAAACCCAAAAGAAGTAAAATTACTTCAACATTAAGTAGCTTATCAAGCTGCACATGTATGATTGATATAATATGTTGTTTCTTCTGAGTCAATCCAATGCAACATGGCATTGAGTCTATTATCACATGTAAGATTCTCCTAATTCCTTATCGTTCAAAATTCTTAGAATATACCCTCCTTTCTTTTCTCACTTTTAAATGCAAGTAATTGTGCCCTTTAATCACATTCAGTATCTTTTCACGTGTTTGAAATTTGATGAATCTAATCCTTATGCAAAAATATCAAATGCCAGTAGTCCGCATATGGTTTGGCTTGGCCTTTAGGAAACCCATTCAGAAATTCCTTTTACTACAAATTACATAATGGAAGGGTGATTTAACTTGATATGACATTGCACAAGCATAAATATTAACGTACCTGTGTCAGTTTTTCAAATTTTCTTGTGAAATGTGATGTCACGGTTTCCTTCAAATGATGATCATCTAGTTCCACCGCTGAGAGAGATTTTAATGCAGCAACGTCATCTTCCTCTGATCCATATACTATTTTCCCTGCGTCACATTCTGCAAGCCTTATGTCGCCCACAGACTCAAGATAAGGATCAGCCTGCCGAAGGTATTCATTGATGCAAACATTAGAAGAACCGTTAAAAGAAAACAGGCCTTGCCTTAGAAAGAAAATGAAAACAAAGTTATCTATTTTCTAAGGATATTTGGATAGGAGACGAACTGTTTTTTCTGTCAAAGATGCTTTAACTAAAGGAATTAGCTCAGGAAGTTTTCCTGCTTTTGCTGAGAAAATAAGCATGTATGAAGCCAAGGTGAAGAGAGACCTTCTGCGAGACGGTTGCAGACCTCCTTCAATATGTATACAAGACATATAAGTTCAAAGTATTTTTAACAAATCACAATTAATTATTTTGAATATTATCACTCAAACTGCTATTCTTTCAAATGTAAACAGCATAAAAATGGGTTTCGCCCAAAGATTTATGAAAAAGGAAAACACAAAGTCCGAAAGAGCAAACTTAAGATGTCAGTCTTATTTTCACTACCGCTATGCAACATCTATTAAACTTTTTTATCATTGAAAAGTAGTGTGGAGTAGTTAAGAAAACAGAGCTTATATCTAAAAAAAAATACATCAAAAAATGCAGATTTAAGAGCAGAAGGGTCATATATAAAATATATGAAATGATTGTGTAAATGTATGTGTTTTGAAAATTTCAGGAATGCCATTGCCTGCCGCCCTTCTTAACAATTATCTACTTCATCTTTAAATAGATTTTTTTTTTGCTAAATCTTAAATGAATACCATTTAGCGAGAGATCCAACTTACTGTCTTGATCCACTGAGAAACTCCTAAGAGAGAATGCCAGCTGAAAACACCGAACTAGAGCCATGTGATTGGAAGTCTGTCATAAGTTTTTTTTATCAACACTCAAATTCTGAATGGCTGTCAAATAGAAGATGTGCACAAATATGGTGTAATTTAACCAACGCATGCCAAAAAGATTTAAAACAAAGAGATGTCACATTAAAAACTCCGTGTATGCAGAAACTTCTCTGAGATTTCATCCCCAAGGCTAATGCTATAATCAGATTAGCATAGATCACTACTAACTTTGATCATCAATGAAATTTATGTATCTATGTAACAGAAAGAAAAGATGCTATCACCTACATAAACTTGAAATATACTGCATACACATTGTTACAAAAGGATTTCTAAGAAAGGACGAGGTCTGAAAGGTTTAATACATAAAAAAGTAAGAAGTAGGCATCCCATTGTTCTAACACATACTCAAAGGTGTTTCATTTAGTTAAATGCCCTGAAATGTCTCTCTATGTGCTCAAGGGTGTTTCTTTCTATTTAAAATAATGAGAAGTTTCTGCAATTCTAAGTTATCAGAAAAGGACCAGCGTGACATCTTTAAACCTCTTTCATTCAAGATATACAAAGAGGGCCATGAAATGTGTACAGCTCCATTTCTAGATAAATTCTCTTCATGCAGTTGTAATTAGCCTTAGAGTTTCATTGACAAAATGCCTTGTTGTTAGTTATCAATAATGAGTAAAATGCTACAAAGCAAAGAATCTTGCTTGGCTTATGTGCATTAGCAAGTAGAAAGAGCTTCAATTAATGCACTAAAAATTGCTAATGATCAAGACATTAGATAAAAGATGATAATGACAAAGTGTATACCATCAATGCTAGTACTAATTTGAGAAAAACTTACCTTAGATCGAGTAAACAGCAAAGCAATGTTATAAGAGTGCGCAATAGCCTCAAAATTTGAAAGCGTATTCTCTGGGGATGTTGCTTGGATCCATATAGATGAAAGTAGAAGACTGACTTGATGACCACTTAATCTAATAGAAGTTTGCTTCTGATAATAATTTTAACTACATCAGACAACTGAATAAAATTTAAAAATAACATATCCTGATTATAAACTAAATTCTAAGTTGGGGTTTCGTACACTTTTTCCATGTGTGCTAGCATCCTTGAAGCTATTTGAATGATCATTTGAATCACGTTCTCTCAATCTTTTAGCATCAGCATCCAATATCTGACTTTTTCCCTCTCCCAACCCTCCATCCCTGGGTTCTGCCTTATCCTTCCCTTCATCCTGAAAGGAGAAACTTTTACCCCTTGACTTCCGCCATGAACCAAAAAATTCAGAGAAAGCTTCTGATGTTTTACTGTTCTGATCTGACCAAAGACAAAGTAAGGATGGCATAAGCACAACAGATAAGACGTTGTGAGCTCCAACTCTTGTCTCATGATCTGGATGGGTCATTGCAATTAGCAACTGATGGAACAGCGCATCAGGAAAAGCCTGAAATTTACACGAGTCACATCAAATCATATAATTTTAACAAGATCCAAACAGGAAGCACTGAAGCAGCACATTAAAGAAGGTCTACTTGCCTTATTCTTATATGATATGTTAGGGATTGAAGCAAGAATCCGTGCTGTTTGACAAACAGCAGATACTGTGGTTCTAGCTACAAGGGTAGTAGTTGAAATATTCTCCAAAAACACAGCCATTTTATCAAGTATGGGACCCACATCTCCCACCTATTAATCAGAAAAGCATTCTGTAAAGCAATTATATGCATGTGCAAAAAGACTTGGTAGTATTTACAAAATTCTCCAGGAACAAGGAAATTTTATCAAAGTATGGGACCAGTATCTTCCCCCTAGTAATCAGAAATGCATTGTCTTAAGTAGATATATTTGAGAAAAAATGGCACATATCTAACAACAGACTAAGTAAGGCATTAGCTTATCAAGTGTATTTACTAGAACCCAATTCATAGCCACATCTGGTTAATTTTACGAAACACAAAATGCATATAAAGCTAGGATAATTGTTTCCAATAATGGAGAATTACTGTAGTCTTGGATTATTATGTATAAAGCAATAAAGTAGCATTCAAGGGAGAATATCACTCTCAAAAACAAAAGAATCTAATAAATAATTGACATGTAACAAGTGAACCTCAAAATATATGGAGTTGAAACAACCATGATAATAAATAACAATTGTCAAGAGTTGTCCAAGGTGACAGTTTTAGCACATTAATGTTGATCGTGGATGTCCTTGATCAGATTTTGATGGTATTATGGCTAGAAATAGGCAATGATCAAGGTTCAAACATGATTCAAAAATGTTTTATTAGCAATGTTGCAGAGACTCAATTATGGTGCACTAAGCACCTTCAAATTCTTCCCATCATATTCCACCCATACTCAAGTACATATACGTTCTAACTTTTTTTTGAAACTTAGGTGTCCCAAAATGGATGAAATAAATGGAGAATATGAAAGTAGAATCGGAAAAATCAATAGCTTACGATAAGCATTATGGATGATACTTGATAGATCTGAATTATTGACGTTAGAAAGATTTGGTAATTTTTTTAGAAATTATAATATTCTCAATGAAACCAAACCATGACATATAATGCTCGGCAGTTTTTATTAATCATCTAATTAAATAGATGAGGAAAAGAGTTGTATGGATTTAATGTAAACTCGAAACAAGCACACGCTCATTCACCCATCCATATATGAACAACAAAAAGAAAAAAAGAAGAAGAAAGAAGCGTCAAAAACCTTATTCGATAGCTGTAAGATGCATTTCTCTATGGCAAACTGAAGATCAGTATTTTGCTTATCAATGCAATTTCCAGCATTAGATATTTCAGCTGAATTTTGCAGGCACTTCCTTAAATTTTTAATTAAGTCAGATATTGCACCAACAATGGAAACTGTGGCCTCTTGCTTTGCACTTTGTCCAAGCTGAGTGGTGACATTGATAATATCAATTTGTATAAGAGGTTGTTTGGCAACATTCCTATGATCCAAGTGCTTGACCAGGTTAGCTAACAGCAAATGTGAGTTTTCTCCTGGTGTTAGGAAGACAAAACTATCAGATACAAAAAAAGAGGGGAAAAAAATAATAAAAACAATATGCTTCTATCATGAGAATGATTCAAGATTCCATTATAACCTGCTTCCTCCAAAAGCGACTGCAAATATATTAACACAGGGTAGGCAACACCTTTTTCCAGGGGCCAATGATTGTTAGCATCAAAGTTAAGGAACAGAGGTTCCAGCACACGCCGTACTGTAGTAGCTTCCTTTGCCAGTCTAGCCATGTTATGTAAGCAGACTCTAGACCAGTAAGATGGACTTCTAGAAGTATCCCTGTTGAAATAGTAAAAGAAAAAAAAGATGCTAATTCAACAGAATTATTTCCACCCAACATAAATATCATTCAGCTAATAAAATGAATCCTCACATTGAGGGGTCCAACTCCAGTTTGGTACTATGGCTTTGCGAGGAAACCTTCTTGCTAATATCTGGGAATGATGAATCCTTGTCTTCTGGATTAACCACTCCCTGAATCCATTGATCTCTCTTGGAATTATCTAGGTTCTTCTGGGAATCGATGTAGTTCTCCAAAGTGACTGATATAATCTATTTTGCAACAAAAACGAGTTAATAGGCTGTATCACATAACCAGAGATTAGCATAAGACAGCAACTGTAGACTTCAAAATAATTTTGATCTTTAGCTGTATCACAAATACTTTTTAATAAAGACATCATTTATAGGATAGAAGGCTATAGCTTACATTGTCAAACTCCATTGAGATATGGGAATGCTCACCCATGAAAGACACCTAGGAACAAGATAACGTCAAGGAGCCATCAGTTGGGAGAAAAATGAGCATAGTAATGACCATATAAGAAAACATCCTGGCCATTTACTTGCAACTTTTTTAGTTCTAGCTACATATTCATGTAAATTTCTCAACAGGTAAGAATTGAACTTGAAAATGAATAAACAGATAGGGTATGACTCCAGTACTTTCAGACGTTAATTTAATTAATTTTGAAACAAAATGGTGATGGTTGCTAATGGGAGTTGTCTTGTAGGCTGGTAAATGACATAACAGGAGGCTGTGGTAGCATGGTAGCCAATAATAAAATCATGCTAATACTCCTTATTTTCAGAAGCTGTTTCTCTCAGTAGTAGTATCATTCCCTTCCATTTTATACCCTTCACTTCAGCTACAGGAAGGGAATGATACTACTACTGAGAGAAACAGCTTCTGAAAATTCTTGGGCATGTTTGCTTCCACAATGTTGGACCCATACTCAAATCATGAAGTTGGTCTCCAAGGGTATGCAGTTTAACCACTTAGCTTTGACTACTACCAACTTACAAAGTGATCGCAAATCATAGAATAGCCTGAACATGCCACAACTCTAGTTCCAGAAATGGCAGGTATGGGAAGCATTATAAATGTTTGAACAGTGGACGGGAAATATACTACCAACTAAACCAAGCGAGTCATTCAGCTAAAATTTTTATTCATAAGAAAACGTCAAACTAAAATTTTAAGCACGTGATAGACTTTACAAAACTTAAATTATATCAATACAAATAGGTAAAGTGCAGTAAAACTTCAGTATCAATGTCGGGTAACACATTTATAAAGAATAGAAACTGAAATTGCCTCTAGTTCATATAATCAAAATAAAAAAAGCACTCAAATTTCCAGATAAGAAAAGGGAATTAGTTCAAATACCATTTTTGATGCATTAGGCAGAACTACCAACAAAAATAGATAGCTTGGTTCAAATCAAATGAGCAAACAACTCATAAAAGTGAACTGCCTGCTTGTAACCATCATTATTATCAAGATTGAATGAAAAGGTGAAAAAGAACAGTACAAATTATTTACTAGTGACAAAACATCAAACCAATCACAACTAACTAAAAGTCCATCGACTAGATTTCTCTTAACAATCAGAATGTAGCAAATAAAAAAGTTATAAACAAAAACAAAAAGCACTTCATGTAGCACATTTTTAGAAAGAAAAGGGAAGAAAATGAAGAGAAAAGTTTGGTCAGGCAACTATACCATGGAAGCTAAAGCTTGCAGTCCAGCTGAATGTAAACGTAGAGTCCTTTCACCATCACCCACTTCTTGAGCCAACTGGCAAAGCTTAGGAATGAGGCCTTCTAAGTTGAACATGTGTGTGCTATCTGTCTACTTTGATTCAATGAGTTAGCATCTATTTTAAAAAGATATCAACTAAATCTGGTTTATGCAAGAACTGCTAACCAGTCATTATCATTTTTGTAGGCCAATTAATTGGATAATGCCATTTTGCAGAGCCTATGTCAAAAGCTTTATCCATTACGAACCTGACTATGTATAAAGTCAACAAGAAGATTGCAACCAAGAATTCGCATTTCATCCTGCCTGGTTTCTTCCAAAAGTGTCCGCACTATCCCCAATAAACTACTGGCAAACAATGGCCTGCAAATCAAATGCCATTCTAGAAAATATCAGCAAAAAGAAAATGGCTTTAATTTGTAACTAGAATTACAGCATAATACGGTTTCAATGTTAAAAAACTGACATGATGGGTAAACCTCTTGGCATCAATAAGATAACAATATCCTTGAATTTTTATCAAGCATATACAAATTCCTATTCTCGATTTAACCTTCAATTATCAATAGATTTTCTAATACATTCTTCCAGTTACATATAATAGGAGGTATCAATAACTTTTCTTCTCCATTTGTTTCGGTAGGTGGTTGTTCGAGCACCATTGAAAATTTAGCATACTATCAAAGGAATAAAACTTAGTTTAATTAATTGTCTTGTTTAGTGGAGTTGGCCAACTTGAGTCTATTTCAAAATTTAAATGCGGAACTTACATCTGCTCCTTACATGAGGACTGCAATTTCCTGTAAATGCATGCAACCACTTTCACAGATCCACAGTTCTCATGCCGCAACTCCTTGTAAAATCTTTGCTCCAATGTCTCAGTAATCTGTGCAGGTAATTAGAAAGCATAAAGCTATCAAGCATTTGAAATTTACTTATATACTGAACCAAAATCACAGTTCAGTTACAGTTTATTGAAGTTGCAATAAGGACCAGGTAACTAAAAAATGAGACAAGGATGGGTAATAGCTAAATCAGATAGTTGCGGAATGGTTTGATAGCATGCCTACATACACGAGTCTAAAGCATCACCCAGACAAAGAAGATAGGTACAAGGGGAGATAAAAATTCTCGCTCGTTTCAAGCTTCTTTTTTATTCTTTAAACCCATCAAATATAATACTAAACTATAAGTTCAATCTTGGAAAAACAATTAACATAGAAATCTGCTCATAAATTTATTTTGTAATGGTTTACAAACCTTAGGAATTCGTAATGGATTCTTTGAAGCGTAATCACAAAGCTTTCCAATTTTCCTATCGTTTGGTTCAGCCTCCTGCAAATAATAACAGAAAATAAGAAACAAACACATATCTCCAATTTCAGACCAATATATTTTCCCTTCCAATTCCCTTTGGTTGGGATGCTTATTATCAGTAGTCCTCGTGAACCTTTGAGGAAAGACAATACCAAACATTGCATCCTTTTCTATAACAAATATCTTAAAGAAAAACTTTACTTCTACCAAGTCCATGATCGATGAAAATAGTAACATTTTTCATTTCTAGTTTTACATCTAGAAGAAGTTGCACCGGAGATTGTAAAACTTTCACACGCAAATAATACAGAACAGAGAACTCTGACCTGTTCACATCTATGCCAAAATTCTGAAAAACTATATTATAAGAATAAGCACTAGACCAACACTAATAAGCCACTCGAATAAAGTATAACTAACAATGCAGAAAGCATAGCTTACATATCAATCCAGTATCAAATCAAAACATTAAAATAAGACAAAGGAACTACTTACAATACACAATTTTAACTGAAACATTAAACTAAAGAATTACCTGATTACGAGGAAAGATTTCAGCAAGAAATTTCTTGTAGCGTTTAACAGGCTGTCTTGATCTCGCCCTCATCGAAGGACAAAAGAAACACAGGCTGCCACAGGCGGGCAAAACCCGTCTCGAAATAACCCCCATTGTCTATTACAAACTCCTTTTTCCCTGCTCCGCAAAAATATTAATCAAACAAAAATTCAAATTGTCATTGCACAGAATGTTCTAGCTCAATTTCAGTAATCTACACTGTAATTGTGTGCATACGCAAGTTATCAACAAAAATTGACAATCTTCTTATAAGTTCCTTAAAATCCAACATCAATAAAATGTGAAAAGATTCAGCAGAGAAACTATATAGTAAAAAAATAAATAAATGAATACAAAAATTAAATTTCCATAAGATTATGAAAAATTAAAAGGAACCTACGAATCAAGCAGATACGATCACGATCTGGAAATTGCGTGGAAGCTTAAAAATTTACAACAGAACAAGAACAAGACGGAATCCACATTCAAGATTCAACTGATTTCTCTAAAATTAATAAAAAATAAAATAAAAAAGTGGTTCTTTCTTAATAAAAATCAAAAAAATGATCATAAAATTAAAAGCTAAGGGGAGCAAGGAGGCCTTTTGGCATCTCCCGCAAGGCTGTTTTTTTGTTTTAATAAATTTCTTTTTCTGTTTTAAATTTATTATTGTAATCCAAATGTCTTGTTATTCTCACATACACCACTATTATACTCATTGTGACAGCCTCTAAATTCCCATTTTCTTTTTACTTATTTTTTTTATTTTTTTTTTACCAAAGGCAAATGCTTCATTAATAGAAGTGTCAAAAGTACAGAATATGTGACTCCTCAACATAACTGAGAGAGCCAGTCTAAAAGTAAATGATGATTACTGCAGAAGCAGTCATCGAGAAGGGCTTGTTTGGCCACCATGTGGGCCACCCAATTACAATCACGACGGACATACTGAAATCTAACTTCTGAGAATTGAAAAATTAGGCTAATGATATCAATTAAGACCACTCCAGCATCTCTGTCGTCGGTACAGGAGGAATTAACTGCATTAATAAGAACCTGACAATCACCTTCAAAAATTAAATGATGATAATCTGTTTGCAGCAATTCCTCCATTGATGTTCGTAATCCCAGCGCTTCTACCACATATGGCTTCACTACACTAGGAAAACGCCGGACCCTAGCCAAGATGACTTTACCTGTAATATCACGAACTACAAAGCCAATAGCCCCTATATGTTTATTCAAATCTATAGCACCATCAAAATTGACTTTGTAAAATCCAATCGGTGGCGGTAACCAAACAGAATTATTGACACATGTAGAGATGGAAATACTTTGCCTGTTGTGTATTGCAGATGTCTTTTTTATTGCCAAAATATACTCTTGTTGGTCTGCAGACGCTTTTGTGATAATCAACGATGCTGGCCAATGGTCTTTTCGAAATACCGCTTCATTACGCGCTTTCCAAATTTGCCATATTATAAAAACACATATTACCAAATCTTCTTTAGTTCTTCCCAAATGAAGCAAACTTTGCGTTAACGCGTTCCACCACTCTACAAAAGAGCTATGAGGCAATAATTCTGAATGTAATCCGAAAATCGATTCAAACCAAACCTGTATATTAAAAAAAACCACATATGAAATTTTAGAAATAAAATCTAATGAAAGAATTATAATTTACTATCTAGTTAAATTATTGCTTGAAATAATTCCAATTATATAAATATTAAGAGTTGATGAGAACATCAACTCTACTCCACCATAATAGCTGTCTCTGCGATTTAAAGAATAAACAAATTAGCATAAAAAGAAACGTGTTGTTAATTTAATAAAATAGGAAAGAATAAAAAGCAACATATGCTCCAAAATCTACTATATATATATAAAGCAGGACATCTTCTCCCTTTAATTGACACTTGCCACCTTATAATTGGTTCTTATACTTTATTCTTTCTAATTGTTTTAACATTCCTTTCTAATATGAAAATAATTAATTGCTAACATTTAATCTGTTTGCACTAATATAATAGATTACTTATTTACTTGGTAATTGGAAAAGACAATTAAAGGAAATCTGGAAAATTATGAGAAAAAAAACGTCAACCATTAAGTGCATACAAAAAAAAGAGTTATGGAAACATTATTAATTTAATGACATGATTTTTATTTCTTTCATTTAACATCGTCTTAATGGTTATAAATGTTAATTACTAACATTTGAGAGAGATTCTTAGGTAGACTTAGTTTACCACGTCATTCGTAGACTAACCTATCATATTTTGACACGTCATTAAAATAATGGCACTATCGTAATTTTGTTCATTACTTGTTTACACCTTTGGATAGTAATATTACGATAGTGCCATTATTTTAATGACGTGTCAAAATATGATAGGTTAGTCTACAGATGACGTGGTGGACTGAGTCTACCTAAGAATTTCTCAACATTTGAATAGTTAACCAAAGCATTGACTGGATAATTTGGCAAGTAGTGCTATTATTTCCGGTTACTTTTTTTTTGATTCTTCATCTACCATGCACTTACCAATTTCACCAAATAATTCCTTCTTAATTATCTCACTATAAATGCAATATTCAAGAGTCTGTTTTCAATAGTTTTATTCCGTTATTTTTCATGATTTTTTTGTATATATACATATCTTTTTATACACTTTCATTAACAAATTCAAAATTCTATTTCTTATTCGTCAATTCATTAGATTTGCAGAGTTTTTTTTTTATATTTCGCTCTTATATCGTATTATTCTTTATTATTTGTATGATCTTTCTATCTATCGTTAATGTTCAACGGATTCAATCACGACAATGGTTGTTGTTGATTTTTTTTAATGAACATCTCCATTTTATGCGGTTAATAAGTCTTTTTTATCGTCAAAAATCGAGACAACCGACAATATGAGTCAGAATTGTGGTCAAATAGCATATTAAACATATGTAATCAAAGATCAAGATAATAGTACTTTCTTAATTTGTTTTTGCGATGGTGACAATAAATTTCTGAATTATTTTTTATGGAATGAGAGGCTATATTTCTTTTCTATTTTATAATTGCAAGATATTCTTTTTAAAATTCTTAAACGTTTGGAATGACTAATTCTGATTTTTCTTTCATAGTAAATTGTTAATTTTATTTTTAATGCTTAGTGGTTCTGACAATATTTGTATTATGACAATTATTTGTTATTTATATTCTTAAATTGGATTTGGCCATTAAATGATCAAATTACAGTTTTATTATTTTTGCTTATTTTGTCATTCTTATGCCTTTTATTATTAACATTGTATTTTAAGTTATGATCATATTGCAATAATTGGTAATTAAATATCTGTAAAAGAACTACTATCCATTTATATCTTTCTTATATTATATTCCCTCCGTTCCAATAGAGTTGTTCACTTTGAGAAATTTTTTTGTCCCAAAATTCTTGTCCACTTTTAAAAAGTAATTAACTTTTACACATAATTTTTTTATATTACCCCTATAAAAGATCCACTAATGAGTAAATTAGAAGTAAATAGTAAGTGGACTCTATATTAAATAGGGGTATGACAAAAAAAATAAGAAAAAGTTTATAAAATCTATAAATAATACTCCCTCCGTTCTTTTTTAGTTGTTCATTTAGCCAATTTTATTTGTTTACAAATAGTTGTCCATTTAGTAATTCTATATAATATTAGCTACTTATCTTCCAAGTTTATCCATCCCTAATAAATGACCCTATGTTTTAATTTAAAATGCATTTATTAACTAATAGGGCTATATTAGTATTTTCTTTTATAAATTAAGACAAAATAAGCACTATCTTGATATGTGCAATATTGGCTAAATGGACAACTAAAAAAGAACGGAGGTAGTAATTGCTTTTCTTAAATTGTGTGATAAAGGCAAAGTGGACAATTCTAATGGGACGGAGGGAGTAAAACTTAACATACCAATGACTTTGACTTTTCATTTTCTTTTAAATTAAGTTTTGTATAACATATTGCATTTTAAAATTGTGATAATATCACAATTTTTTTGGAGAAAAAAAATAAAATTCTTTATGTAATGAAATTTAGAAAAATGAAATGAGAAAATTCACGCAAAATTGTATTAATTGAAATTCTATTATAATATATCATTTTTTATATTGTTTTTCCGTTTAAAAAATCATTTTTTAATCCCACTGCATCAGTTTATATATCATGTCCCTTAATTATTAGTTTACACCTCCTAACATAAAAAAAGAATTATATTTTTGATATATGTTGCTCTATATATTAATATTACTAAACCAATATTATAGTTTTTAATTTAGTGATTAATTCATAAAAAGTAATTATACGTAATAAAAATGTTCAATTTAATTGGTGGAGTGAGAATTTCACATTTTACCATATTTTATTTTGGATTTATTGAATTATACTAAACTAAATTTAATATACAGTTATTAACTAAAAAACATATTAGTGAAACAAATTAATGTTTAAATTGACAAATTAGTATTTTTTGTTTATCAAACAATATATATTATTAATTGTCATAAACATAAATTAGATATTGTCAATACCATATTATGGATTGATGAATATAAAGACAAGTTTGTTAAAATCTTCCAAAAGTATATTTACAATTATTTTTAATAATTATGTATATTATAAATGTTTAATTAACCTTAAACATGTACAAAATTTAATACTCTAATTATTTAGAGATGATAAATATTTTATGAAATAAAAGATATTCTAAAAATTAAGAATAAATGTTAGAAGAATAATAAAAAATATGTTCTTCAATATGCTTATTATGTCATGAATAAATATCAAGATATTAAATATTGGAATATTATTTTAATATATTAAGATAGCTATAAAAATATGTCCATTTATTGTATTATATTTAAAATTAAAATATCTATCTTTTTATCATTAAAAATGATATTAGTGAGGTAGATGGACAAATAATAAGGTAATAATTTGATATGGTGGCAGATTTAAAAAATTCAAGGTACTATTTTGTTTATTTAATTTCATTTTATTCTTTATTTATTGCTATATCCAAATAAAAATAAAAAGATATAAACACAAACAAGTGCTAATTACAATGTAAAATTAAAAATTAATGACAAATAATAAAATTAAATAAAAAACGTGCAACGCACGGGTTAAAACTAGTAAACATGTAATTGAAAGGACTACTCTTCAGGTCTTCTATGTGTTAAAACTGGAGATATAAAAGGAACTCAATGTACATGGCACAGAACAGTAGATAATACACACTTGTCAATATTATGAACAATTAAGTATATCTATAAATGCAAATCTTGAAACCTATAAGATAATATTAATTTACACTCTTGAGCACAAGCAACACATTATATCTGTCATGTAATTATTCATATGATTGATTGATTATTACTTTAATCCAGTTTTAAATGTCATGTGCAGATTGAAAACTAATAACTTACCCCCCCTCTTTCCCTAATTTTATTATTTAGTGTATCTTACCCACCTATCAAAGAGATTAAAATAGTCTTTTGATTTAGCACTACTCAAGTTTTAGATCCTGTTAAAACCGACATCTTTATCAGTTGATCTTATTTTCCTTATTTTAATTTTATTCACTACTGTTTGATCATCATCACTAAAATTCCTTATTTCATTTTTCTCTCTTTCCATGTGTATGGTTGTGCATCTATTTCCTTTTAATTGCCAACTCAATATTGGTTTAAATCCCGTCAGTTATCACTTTAATTCCGTCTTATGGAATGTTTCTTCCGTAATTCCTTTTTAAAGAATAGTTCTTGATTATGTTATTTTGCAATAAAGGTAGACTTTTGTTCATGTTTGATTTTATTTTGGATCTGTTTTCAGATATTTTCTTATTCTCTAATTTTGGTGTCTACTGAATTATTTAAAATAGCAAAGATAATATAGATCTGATCAAAAGCATTCATATTTGATATTTAACAAAGATTTGATTTTGGTTTTGGTTTTGTAGCATATGAAGGGCTGTAGTGATAGAGTTTAAATTATTTAATTTATTTTGGTGAAAATTTAGTGTAAGCATTTCTAAAAGTTGAGATCTTTTTTCTTGTCTTTTTGCATATAGAGAGGACAAATTTTAGGATTTTATATAGTAAACCTAACTTTTTTGGTATTGGAGGGATCTTTTAGTAGCTATTATATCTGTAATGTTTTTTCTTCCTTATTAGTTTAATCAATCAATTTTCATAATTCTTAAACTAGGAGCAGACATTTGGATTTTGTTTTTTCCATTGATGTGAGAAGATTTTATTTGTATTTGCATAAGGCAAATTCAAAACCTAAAATAGTTGAGCACAAAGATTTTTTGCATTTTTTGTTTCATTGAGCTGTTCTGGCCATTTATCTTAATACAGTAATGTTATTCATATCTCTCTAGCTTACCAATTGCCTAGTCTCTATAGTTTGGATAAAAATGATAAAATTTGCCTAATTGACATCATAATATTACACATTATTCTTACTAGAAGGGAGCCTGGATAGTTATAGATTTGTACTTGTAGCCCATCTAGCAATGGTATATTGAAATGTATATGTGTGACCCAAAAGCATACATATTTAACTCCAAAGCTAATTCTAATTTCACATCTCATGATTTCTTCTTAATTCCTACAGTAGGCTATTCATATTTGTAACCTAGAAGGTGTTGGGTTTTATTGGTTCATAACGCAGCGGAATTTCAAAAATTTATCTAAAAACCCAAACCAAGATCCATGTAATTCGAATTAAACAGAACAATTACTTACTTGTATGTCGAATTCAACAGCAATGTAGGAAGGAAGGAGGTGGTTCACTTTGGTGATACCTGGCCTCGGATCAGAAACGCCTCCAAAAGAACGCGTCCTCTACGAGTATCCACACGAACAGACCTTAGCCAAAACTAGTGCTTGTGTGCTAGCACTATTGCTTCACAAGCAATTTCGAATTTTAGTGATTTAGTGAATAATGAATTTCGTGATTCTCAAACCAACTGCTTAATGAGTATTTATAGTGATAAATAACACTAGGGTTTGAGACAAATTCGAATTTCAATCTCATTGCAATTCTACAAGCTTATGTTTATCAAAAACTCTTTTTTGATAATTATCCATATATATTAATTACTATATTTATTATCTTCCAAAAAATAATAAATTAAGGAAAACACTTATCCTTAAATTTCGAATTAATATATATATTTATTAATATATATATATATTTCGAATTATATATATATATATATATATATATATATATATATATATATAATTAATCACTTAATCACATTGGGCTTGTACAACCCATAACTGTTTTTGGCCTGTTCTTAGTGTGCGACCCTGTAGGTTCATATAACGTTGGCAGTAGGCTCGAAATCCCTATTTCAGCCCACAAGTCATAAGTGGCCTCTAGCAAGACATTATGACTACCCAAGTTATATGAATATCGATAATCCGATTTAACCATTTACAATAATATTTTAATCCCTTTGTCTCTCGATATCCAGATTGAATATAAGGCATAGTTATGTCATCCTTATAACATTCAATCATTAGTTTCTTGACCTTAAGTAGACTGAAAATGATAACTTATTATCAATTAGCATGGCCATGCATTTACTTCAGTCTATCTTCTTCAAGGGGCCCATAGATATCTTACTCAAATAAATGAGGGACAAATTCCTTCTCAGTCACTCACATTTCTCACATAGTTACTTTCATATCCAATGACAATCTATTCCATTATCCTGTTAAAGATAATGTAAGACTGTATCAAAATATGAAATAGCTATGTAGAAATCCATGATGATTTCAAGGTCAAAGGATTATACTAATAGAACTGTAATGAGAATTACTTATGACAGTGATCTATGTAGTATTCTCACAGTGGGTCATCCAGTGCCTTATTTCTCAAATAGCACCTATGATTTGACTTAATATCTCATATACATGATTAGTAAAACATAATCATCAGTCAACATCATAATAGTCTCAATGTTCTATTAAGACTAGGGATAGATGGTATATAATTCTTTTATTAAACCTAAGGGTT
This sequence comes from Mercurialis annua, assembly GCF_937616625.2. Taxonomy (NCBI): domain Eukaryota; kingdom Viridiplantae; phylum Streptophyta; class Magnoliopsida; order Malpighiales; family Euphorbiaceae; genus Mercurialis; species Mercurialis annua. Next base: position 44,488,156 of record NC_065570.1, on the reverse strand, counting down.
CTACTATCAAGTCACATACTCGATGACCTTAGAAAGAATTAACCATTCAAGTATTTTAATCATTAATATAAAATGATAAAAACTGCCAATCAATAAATAATAAAATGATAAAGTCAAAACATGGTCAAACATGATTGACCTAGTGCATATCACTAACAGAAGGACCATATAAATTACAATAATAAAGTATTGAAAAAAGCAATTAATCTTAATGTTTATAACTATAAGTTGAGGTCATACCTGTCTAGCCTTTGAGCATAGTGCAAATAAATGTACTATAATTTCCTCATCTTGAGTACAGACAGGACATATCGGATCCACACTTGGCATACGACGAAACAAATTCATTTTGACTGCAAGACAATTCGTCAAAGCTCTCCAAAGGAAGTGTTTTAGTTTTGGAGGACAATTTAGTGTCCACAAAAATTTCCAATCTGGAGAATTAATTGTACTCGAGCCAAAGTTACCCATGTTTTGTAATTCCATGTCCAAACATGTATCATATATTAAATGATAGCATGATTTAACCGAAAAGATCCCGTTACGTGTATAGTGCCAAATTAACTTATCTGCAGTAAAACTCTTTGACACCGGGATAGAGAGGACCACAGCACAATCAGATTCTGAAATTGTTTTTTTAACTAATTCCACATTCCACTCTCCTCGAGCCGATAATATCAATGTTGAAACTCGTTGAACCTCTGCTGGGGCATTCTGCAATATACAAGGCTTAAATGGAAATTCTGTTGGTAACCAAGGATCGTCACGAATCGAAATCATTCCTCCGGTACCAACCCGCCACCGTAGTCCTAAAACAATGGCATCACGACCCACTAATAATCCACGCCATGCCCATGATGGTCTTCCTCCTATAGAAGCGTGTATGAAATCAGTAGATCGAAAGTACTTGCCGCGATAAATTTGATACAATAATGTATTCTTCTCATTTATAAGACGCCAACCTTGCTTTGCTAATAATGCAATATTAAAAGCCTGAAAATCTCTAAACCCAAGTCCACCTCTGTACTTACTCCTACAAACTTTTTGCCACTTAAGCCAATGAATTTTCCGTTCTGAATTTCGTTGTCCCCACCAAAAACGTGCTACTAGTCTACTTAAGTCTTGACATAACGATTGAGGCAATAAAAAACATGACATTGTATAGACTGGCATAGATGTAGCAACTGCTTTGATCAAGGTCTCTTTTCCTGCAAATGACAGTGTATTTCGTTTCCATCCTTGTAATTTCTTAGCCACTTTATCTTTAATTTCTGAAAATGTTTCTGTTTTTGAACGTGATACTAAAGATGGCAGCCCGAGATATTTATCCTCAAGTCCCACACTTCCAACCTTCATTTTTTGAACAATCATATTAGACAGTTCAGCCGGTGTATTTTTACTAAAACATAGCGCTGATTTTTGCAGATTTATCAATTGTCCGCTAGCATTTCCATACAACTGCAGTATTTCCATAAATTGATCACACTCTTCTAAACAAGCTCTGAAAAATACTAGTGAGTCATCTGCAAAAAATAAATGTGAGACTCGAGGACAAGCTCGACTAATACGCAGACCATGAAGATGATTGTTTACTCCATATTGGTGAAGAAGGTTGTTAAACCCTTTTGTGCAGAATAGAAACAAATAAGGAGATAGCGGACAACCTTGTCTTAAACCACGCGATGGATGAAAATACCCCCTAGGCTCACCATTAATAATGATGGAGTATGATACAGTCATAACACATTCCATAATCAAAGCGATCCACACAAGAGGAAATCCTAACACTGTCATCATATGTCTCAAATATTGCCATTCTACCCTATCATATGCCTTGGACATATCCAATTTCAACGCTAAATCATAATAGTTGCCTTCTCGACGGTTTTTCAATGCATGTATCAGTTCATGTGCTACTAATATATAAAATACACAACTTATTTAATTCAGTCATTTTCACCACCTTATAACAAACACTCATAATTTATTCCCTCCATTCAAATTGATATTAGGGTTAATTACATATAAAATCACTATCTTTATATAAATCTTCAAAAATAACACGACTTTTAAAACGTGTCAATTCAGGGCATCACCTTTCATTTCTTTTCAAAAACAACATGGGCGCGTAATTTGATAAAATTTTGCTGACTTGTACACTCAATAGAAGTGCCACGTGTCATGCCACGTCAGCAAAAACGCCACTAAAAATGTGCCCGTGTTATTTTTGAAAAGAAATGAAAGGTGGTGCCCTGAATTGCCACGTTTTAAAGGTCGTGTTATTTTTGCAATTTCGTATAAAAGTGGTGATTTTATATGTAATTAACCCTTAATATTACCCACACAAATACTAAAAAATTTAATTAATTTGAAAAACTAATTGATCTTATTTTCTCTTATTTGTATAATAATAATTTTTATTTTTTTACAAAATATTATATTTGTAATTTGAGATAAGAAAATAAAATAGCACATATCAATTTAGATAAAGGGAGATTATAGTTATTTACATTATATAAATATTAAATAGAATTTATATAAATATTAAATAGAATTCATAAAATTTTATAAATAAAACTGAAGATTTGTATACAATTGGTAATTTTGTATGGTCGGATGCAAATGAATTGGAGCTGAAAAGTGGGATTTTTCAAAGGATTAGCCAAAAAACAAAAAGAGTTTGCAGAAACAACCAGGAATTCAAGTACATCCTTTATTAAATCGTTTATTAAATTATAACTGCCTGCATACGATCAAAGCATAGAAATCACCCATTAATTAATAAACTTGTTGATGGTATGATTTTCATGTCCCTCAATCTCTCCACCCACACTCGAATACTCTTGAATGTATCAGCAAATCCTAGAAACCCTAGTTCTCGACTCTTATTCATGCTACAAACATGTTGAAACCTAAAGTTCAACACAACATTAAGCGCATTAGTGCAAGCAATATCTTCAATCTTAGTCTCAAATAGTCCATATTTCTCAACAATCTCGCCCCACACATTTCCATTATCCCTCATCATTTCAGCTCAATCAAACTCATTACCATTCTCATCAAACTCCACAAACTCAACATCAAAGATCTCACTCAACACCTTCCACAAGCTCCTCCAAGTAAAAAAATCACCATTCGTGCAATTAAAAGCTTGGTTCTTCGCTTTATCCGTGATCGCCGCCCATATTTGTTGCTCGGCTAGTAATCGCGCATCCGACATATCGCAGAAATGCTCCCATGTGTATTTGCTGCCAGGATACTTAAAGGGCAACTTTTTGTATTTGCAAATTGTTGCATACACAGATAGGGCTACCAATGTATTATTCAAACTCCTGGAAGATGCGCCCATTATTATCGAGGATCGATGAACAAAATATGTAATCGAAGGTAAATATGATGCTATTAGATCTTCGAGGGCGTAATAAAAATTCGGATATGGAAGCCTAGGCAAATCCTCTACGAACGGAGGATCCTGATGAACGAGCTGGTTTTCGAATTCAGGATCGAATATTGGACCCATATAATGTTTTATACCTGTGAGTAAAGTTATGTGCTTGAATCTTGAAGGAGTTGCAGATTTGAGCACATTTAAGACATTGGAGAGCATTGATAACAATATAGATGGTACACGTGTAAAAGGCTAAAAATAGGGTAATATTTTCAAGTCTAAGCTCTAATCCCAAAGCCCAATAGTAAATAATAGCAAGTCCAATGGTGTCACGACCCAAAATATTGAGCCGCAACCGGCGCTAGGGAACGGGAGTGGTAGCTCCCGAACCCGTAGCAAGCCTAAAATCACTTTTAATTTTTCGCAAATATAATATAAACAAACAATATCAAACAACGAAAGCAAATATACATATATAACATATAATCATACATTTACACTAACTGTTTCAAAACCTCGCGGGCTCTAGTTACCGTACCATGTACGAACTGGCCTCGCGGTACTATATACATCAGTTAGTGTTTTAAACATCTCACCGGCATCTGGGGCCGTGGATCATATACTAAACACGTAGCCTATCAAAAAGCATATAAAACAATGACAGCAGTTATTATATACAACAAAAATGAACTGCTGTCTAGGCTACTATTCTGTTGACACAGGACCACTACTGCAGCATTCCTAGAAGTCAGAAACTAACATATACAGCTGACTTCTGGACTTCAAAATTGGCCTCTAGCTAAGTCCACAAGCTAAGCACTTGAAAGACATCAAAGGTGAGGGGTCAGTATTTGGGGAAATACTGAGTGAGTTGACATTTACTAACAGTATTAGTATAAAAACATAGCATCGCATTTCAAGAAAACAATAATATGAAACATTTAAACACGTATTTGATCCGTACGAAACTAATATCCTAGCATGCGACACATTTCTCGAATAATCATTATCATTCAACCCAATCGTAAATATAAATCGCGAGTCCAACTCGCTGGTGGCCCAGCCGCTAGATACGGGGACTCCGGACTACACCGTAACCGAGCACTCACTCGTATCAAATTATATACCCAATCGTAAATTTCATAATCATCAACAGCTCCCAGCTGTGTCAAGTCATTTCTCAAATGCAAACATACTAGACTGACTCGATACTGGTGATCACACAGCCTATTGACACCCAATAGGTAGCTAGTTTCTTCGGATCGCATACTAGTTCTCGTATATAGAAATTAAATAAACATATAACATTCAATCAAGTATATATATAATGCGATGCGTGAAAACAGTATATAGATTTATATAAATAATTTTAACATATAATACATGAAAGTAAAAGTACAACTCACAGTGACCGCAATCCAAGTAATGATATGATCGATCTGATAGTACGCTCTCGCTAGTCCGCTTCTACTGACTCCACTACTCGCTGACACGTCTGACAAATCGTTAATAGTTAGACGTGATTCTCGCATTCTTATACGTATAATACTTTTAAGTTTTAAAATTTAGTTTCGCTTTATACTTACTTATGTATTCGATATCTCTAGTCGTAGAGATAACTTAGCGAATACCATATCTCATAATTGAGAATCGCCTAATGTCTTTGACGTTTTCCATTATTGTTATTTATCTAAAACGTCAAGCTAATCTCGAGATTAAGGATTCTCAAAGTCCGAAACCCGTCCTTTAGAGTCAATTTACTCAAAACATCAAACACCTAGGTCAATTACAGCTTGCATACGCGTGGAGGCGAGTCAGGGTGCACGGGCGTGCCCTTCGGTGGGTACACGATCGTGCATCCAAGTGCACGTTCGTGCACCTCACTTGTGCACGTTCGTGTACTTCCAGTACACGTTCGTGCACCATGAAAAGTGCACGTTCGTGTACTTTAGGTACACGATCGTGTACCTTGCTAGGTGCACGTCCGTGTACTTATAGTACACGTTCGTGCACCCGTGGTGCACGGTCGTGTACCACGTGCACAACCCCGGAAATAGAGTTTTCCGGGGTTTCGCCACAACCCCGACGTGCTTCACACACCCACACTCAATACCCATATCTCGGTTCTTCAAAAACGCCATAATAACCTCAAAAACGTCAAATTTCAACCTAAACTTAATCCTAACCAAAACAGCCAACAAACTCATCATTTTCATGCCAAAACCCGACCTCTTACCTTAATTTAATGGCCGGAGATGATAGAGCTTTCAATTATGAAGAAATCGCCGCTTGAATCGCTCGAATCGGACGTCGAACGGAGAAACGGCGGCGAAACGACGGAAATCGACGATAGCTTTCTGTTTTCTCTCGATCCTTCTCTGATCTTCTTTCTTTAAATTTGGTTTCTTATATTTCTTGGCTAAAGGTTCACTTTGGTCCTTGTTCTTTTTGTTTCTTATCATTTATCCTTTAAACTTTTCAATCGTACGATTTAGTCCATAGCTAAATCGTTAACTTCTTTTATTATGACTTATACGTATTATTTATCCCCGATAAATAATACGAAGCTCGATATTAATACTTTCCCGTCAAAATCTAAAATTTCCATTTCCGACTCAAAGTGGCTAAATTACCACTTTGGTCCCTATACCTTATTTTGGACTTTCTCGCCATTTTTCCATTTAATTCCAATTCTAACTTTAGAATTGAAATATAATATAAATTTTCTCCGTAATTATCTTTTCTAAAACCGACTTGCTAAAACTTATTTGTCGGAAAATTTTTCGATATCATCACTTCTGCAACTCAAAACTGGACACGTGGTCCAATTAAACAATTAAATAATTTGGGGTATTACATTCTTCCCCCCTTATAAAAATTCGTCCTCGAATTTTCCTAAAACTTGTTGGGATCTTAATTACGTTTTTATCGCAGCTTTTCTTTTTACTTAAACTACTAACTTTCTACGTATAGCTGTGATCTCATTAATCGATTTTCTATTTTGCTCACCATAGCTTCTTACTGCTGTTTAGTTGAGAATCTTCTCGTTGTCATCTTTGTTTCATCTGTCGTTTTTCCAAAATAATGTAGATGTAGATGCATCCTTAACATCATAATCTTTGTGTCATTACCTGGTTATAACTAATCATAACCTAATGCTTTCTCATCTCATTTCATTCTAAGTAGTTATAGGTTGCTACCAGTTTTCTTTGTACGTGAATAGTCACGACGTGTTAATTTCATCTTAATGATGTACTTACCTTATGCATATTCCTACGAATATTCTCTCTTGTAATCATAACTTGCAGTTATGATCTTTACTGTCATCTGTAATTATCACTTTCCTTTCTTACTGGTTCTTGTCATTTCTTACTCTTTTCTATCATTGTCTGACACCTCATTTTTTCATAACCAATCTTTCTCGAACTGCACTTTATCTAACACACTTGTTATTTCTTCATATAGCTGAGCCTGATACATTCTTTATTATTTACCATTTCTCTTTCCTTTGCCTTATTAAGCTATCGTGAACTTCATGTTGTTCTGACAATTGTGAATCTTCATCCCTCGCTGTTATCTTAAACGTTTCATTTCACGTTACTTTTTGTCATATGACTTGTACAGTCGTTTTCTTTGACCGATATTATTCGTATCCTCATTCTCTTATCTCCTTCACCTTCTCTCTAGTTACTCTTATTGACTTATCAGTCAAAACTGTCTCTTCTTTACATCCTAATTCCTTATTCTCGTTGACCTCTTAAGAATCTTATAGGCTTCTTTAATAGTTAACCTTTTCGAGAACTTTTCTCGTTTTATATTTCTTCCTCTTACTTTCGATTGGTTTCATAACTTCATTCTCATTTCCCAAGGTATCATCTTTCATTCTTATCACATAATGGCTTTTCAAATACACTTCACTCCTATCCGTCCAATAGCAATAAAGTATCACTTTATTCTTTACTTACTGTATTCACTATATCTTTCTTTCGTTTATAATAGCTCCATTATTGCTGTTCTATTTTGATAATCCTTCTGACGTATCTCTAGAACTTTATATTCTTTAATTATCTTACTAAATCCCAAGGGTATATGAGTGTTCTCATTATACTTCCTTTCATAATATCCGCAATCCTTATATTTACTGATACGTACGCCTATACGTGTGCCTTTCTACTTATGTTAGAATTTTACACTTAACCTTTCTCCTTTCTGTTAACACAACTTATAACTCTCAATGCTGATATTAGTAACTTTACTTCATATCAGTCATGTAACATTATTATCTTTCTTGATTTATTTGTATCTCTTCTTCTTTCTTCTTCTGTATATTCAAACACTAATACAGATAAGGTTATATACATCCTTTAAATATCACTTGATGTTCATCATTCATATTATCCTCTTCTTGTTCTCACACTTTTAATCTCCCTCTTCCAATAAATCTTCTGATTGCTACGTTACTCATCTTGACATAAAAATAATCATATATCCATCACTCTTATGTATTCGTTATACTTTCTTCTTTTAATACAACTCTCTGTCATTTCATTCTTCATTCTATCATATGGATAATTATTGTATCCTTAAGTATTGCCAATGCATTGCAGCTTATCTGCGTATGCTTTCCGACGATAACTCTTTTAGCTTCATTAGCCTTGTGGCAATGGTTATTAACATGGCTTTATTCCGTTATTGGGGTTTATTTTACAATTCTTATTCTTATTTAGTAAGAATCTTTTATTATTCATCGCAGGGCTTTATATCCGAGTTTACTTACTGAACAAAACAAGTTTAAAACTTCTTTTGGCTGCGCAGCTCTTTCTAAACCACTTTTCATAAATCGTTTAAAATCGTTAGTACAATTGTAGCTCAGAGTGATGACATCTCTCATCACCAAGGAGTTGCTCGAAATTGCATTTTCTTTGTCATTATAAAGACATGATGCATGATCTACATTTTGAAAATCAGTTTCTTATGCATTCCTATCGTGATTATGCAATGTCATATGCGATGTCTGAGCACAATTGTATCTCAAAAATCATAAAAACTTTCAACATTTTCATAAAATCGTAAGTCTTACTCTAGATTATACGCTCTGCGACTATTAACGGCTTTCTTTATACTTATTGGATATATTTCAGATTTGTATTGCTGTCATTTTCTGTCATTTACAGACTATTCTTCTGTTGCATCTCTTCTCTCTTCATATCTCCAACATCTCAGTTAAATTCAAAATTCTCTATTGCTGTAACCACCATATCGACTTCTCCGACACTCTGTACTACGTCAGATACAAATGCAAGTGCCGATGTTCCACATCGATTTCCCTTTATAATAATCTATCTTTCCCTTTACAGCTTCTAGAACGTAATATAGGAATTACGTTCACTACAAATGTATTGTGTAGTATATATCAATGTTTTAAAACCCGGACCGGTGACAGAACCGGTGAGGCTAACGGTTCGAGGTTGAACCGGTTCAACCGGTTTAACCGCTGGTTCAACCGTTTACAGAAAAACAATTGTATTTATTTATATAGGTATGTCATACAAATATTTTATTGTATAATATATTGGTGAAAAGTAAAAGTGCCGTGTGTGGTAAGTGCAAAGTAGAAAATTTGAATAATTTTATGTCTCATTCATAACTTTTTGACACAAATTTCAATACTCATTTCTCTTTCATTATTGATCAGTGTGCAACTCGTGTATCATCTCTTCCCTTTACTGCTTGCACTTTCTTCTTCAAAAGCAACTCTATTCATTCATCTTAAATTTAAAATCCAGCTATGTTAAGTACTCTTTCTTTCTAAGCATACGAAGCTTGAGCCTCCACAACATAGCATACCATTAAGTCCATCGATGGCCTGCTAAATCCTGGTCAAGCTCCTCCCACTACGTTGCTGTTCGAATTTAATGATTAATTTTTTTACGGTTTGTGTTTCCAGTTTGTAGTAAAACTTCAGTTAGAATTTTCTTTCAAGCAGTACAAGTTTCTGATTAAGAGGGCACTGGTTTTTGATACTGAGAATTTTTTTTTGACCCGGACGGTTATCAAGGTCTAACCGGTTCAACGGTTATCCATTTTTCACGGGTTTTTCCGGTTCAAAGCGGTTGAACCGGAATTCCGGGTTTCATATGAGAATCGAACCGGACTGGCCTCCGGGTCGCGGTCGAACCGGCCGAACCGGCCGAACCGGCCGGTCCGGTCCGGGTTTTAAAACACTGGTATATATTATATTATTGTTTTCGTGAGTTATGTTTATATGTTCTTTTATTAGGCGCGTGTTTAACTACAACGCTTCCTATAGGTTCTCGCTTTCCGAGGCTTTATCCTATAGGCATAACCTATTACTGACATCCTATTATGCAATGCAGCAATTATATAAACACAATAATGCAAACACATAAACACAATTACTTAAAGTATGTAAATCACTAATACCTGGAGGTGCCTGATGCGGAACGTTAGGTTCCCAAATAACTACGCCTGTATGTCGGCCCCTAGCCGTTCTACCAGAGTTTCTTCCACCTCTTTGCACAAAATAAGGGTTGGTTGTAGTTCTGGAGGACGTACTGACGTAATCTGGGTGGTACTCACGTCTAAAGTAATAGGGTCGTACCGGATCACCCGCCCACTCATGCTCTGTTTCAATCCTACGGGTCATTGTAGTAAGTGTGCTAAAATGTTCATCCACGTGTTCATATAGTTCATCAAACTGAGGTCCTAAACCCCTGACATACCTACGATTAATGGTTCTATTGCCTTCGTTCAGATCAGGGACTCCTTCAGCCATCCGCAGAAAATCAGTAGAGTACGCTCCTACAGTTAACATCCCTCTAGAAAAAGAACGCATCTGCCTCCTAACCTGGTTTAGGGCTATCTGCTCCTGACCGTTGGCTATGTCTGCATCTTCCCTCAAATTGCGGTATCTCCGCACACTAGACCAGAAATAGTCACCTCTGTACTCTTCGACATCTAATTCATCTAACTCTTCTTCTTCTTCATACTCTTCTTCCTGAGGATTTTCCTCTTCTGCTTCCTCTTCTAATTCTTCTTCTGGATCCTCCTCAGGATCCTCTTCAGGGTCTTCCTCAGGATCCTCTTCCGGTTCTTCCTCCGGTTCCTCTTCCTCTTCTTCGCTGTACTCTATCTCCGGTGAATGCATTCTAACTATGTTTTTGGAAGAACTACCTATCTCCGACACAGACATAAAACCATTTTGATATATTTCTGGCGATGCTCCATTATTTGCGTGGAATCCATTCTGATGGACCCCAGATGGTTCGCCTACTTCATTATGAAACCCGTTTTGAAATATAGGAGGCGCTTCCTCCCGTTCTTCCTCAGCATGCGACTGAGCTCCGTTTTGCCCAGACATGCTGAAAAGAAACAATTTCAAACGTAAGCGACCATCTGAGCCCATTTCACACGCAATTCCAATATCAACTTATAAATGCTGTAAATATTTAGCATTTAATCCAGTCACACGTAATTCGCAAACAGATATCCATTTAATAATCTCAGCACAAGTAATAATCACTTAATTACCTCAATCGTTCGTAATTTGCAAACATATAACCACTTTCTATCTCTTAGCGTAAATAACAAATACTTAGTTACCTTAGTTATCCGCATAAACAGATACTATTCACTTACTAACTTAATAGTCCTTGTTCGCGCGCGTTATAAAGCTTATTAACAATGCACATACCAATCAAATGCAGACAACTAGGGTCCGACTCATTGCTGCAATAGTTCTTAGGTATACTTACTGACAAATACTACCAATCAAACAGACAATCAGACAATTATAGCAGTGGTAACTGGACCAAACTGCTCTGATACTAACATTGTCACGATCCAAAATATTGAGCCGCAACCGGCGCTAAGGAGTAGCTCCGGAACCCGTAGCAAGCCTAAAATCACTTTTAATTTTTTGCAAATATAATATAAACAAACAATATCAAACAACGGAAGCAAATATACATATATAACATATAATCATACATTTACACTAACTGTTTCAAAACCTCGCGGGCTCTAATTACGGTACCCTATACGAACTGGCCTCGCGGTACTATATACATCAGTTAGTGTTTTAAACATCTCACCGGCATCTGGGGCCGTGGATCATATACTAAACACGTAGCCTATCAAAAAGCATATAAAACAATGACAACAGTTATTATATACAACAAAAATGAACTGCTGTCTAGGCTACTATTCTGTTGACACAGGACCACTACTGCAGCATTCCCAGAAGTCAGAAACTAACATATACAGCTGACTTCTGGACTTCAAAATTGGCCTCTAGCTAAGTCCACAAGCTAAGCACCTGAAAGACATCAAAGGTGAGGGGTCAGTATTTGGGGAAATACTGAGTGAGCTGACATTTACTAACAGTATTAGTATAAAAACATAGCATCGCATTTCAAGAAAACAATAATATGAAACATATAAACACGTATTTGATCCGTACAAAACTAATATCCTAGCATGCGACACATTTCTCGAATAATCATTATCATTCAACCCAATCGTAAATATCAATCGCGAGTCCAACTTGCTGGTGGCCCAGCCACTAGATACGGGGACTCCGGACTACACCGTAGCCGAGTACTCACTCGTATCAAATCATATACCCAATCGTAAATTTCATAATCATCAACAGCTCCCAGCTGTGTCAAGTCATTTCTCAAATGCAAACATACTAGACTGACTCGATACTGGTGATCACACAGCCTATTGACACCCAATAGGTAGCTAGTTTCTTCGGATCGCATACTAGTTCTCGTATATAGAAATTAAATAAACATATAACATTCAATCAAGTATATATATAATGCGATGCGTGAAAACAGTATATAGATTTATATAAATAATTTTAACATATAATACATGAAAGTAAAAGTACAACTCACAGTGACCGCAATCCAAGTAATGATATGATCGATCTGATAGTACGCTCTCGCTAGTCCGCTTCTACTGACTCCACTACTCGCTGACACGTCTGACAAATCGTTAATAGTTAGACGTGATTCTCGCATTCTTATACGTATAATACTTTTAAGTTTTAAAATTTAGTTTCGCTTTATACTTACTTATGTATTCGATATCTCTAGTCGTAGAGATAACTTAGCGAATACCATATCTCATAATTGAGAATCGCCTAATGTCTTTGACGTTTTCCATTATTGTTATTTATCTAAAACGTCGAGCTAATCTCGAGATTAAGGATTCTCAAAGTCCGAAACCCGTCCTTTAGAGTCAATTTACTCAAAACATCAAACACCTAGGTCAATTACAGCTTGCATACGCGTGGAGGCGAGTCAGGGTGCACGGGCGTGCCCTTCGGTGGGTACACGATCGTGCATCCAAGTGCACGTTCGTGCACCTCACTTGTGCACGTTCGTGTACTTCCAGTACACGTTCGTGCACCATGAAAAGTGCACGTTCGTGTACTTTAGGTACACGATCGTGTACCTTGCTAGGTGCACGTCCGTGTACTTATAGTACACGTTCGTGCACCCGCGGTGCACGGTCGTGTACCACGTGCACAACCCCGGAAATAGAGTTTTCCGGGGTTTCGCCACAACCCCGACGTGCTTCACACACCCACACTCAATACCCATATCTCGGTTCTTCAAAAACGCCATAATAACCTCAAAAACGTCAAATTTCAACCTAAACTTAATCCTAACCAAAACAGCCAACAAACTCATCATTTTCATGCCAAAACCCGACCTCTTACCTTAATTTAATGGCCGGAGATGATAGAGCTTTCAATTATGAAGAAATCGCCGCTTGAATCGCTCGAATCGGACGTCGAACGGAGAAACGGCGGCGAAACGACGGAAATCGACGATAGCTTTCTGTTTTCTCTCGATCCTTCTCTGATCTTCTTTCTTTAAATTTGGTTTCTTATATTTCTTGGCTAAAGGTTCACTTTGGTCCTTGTTCTTTTTGTTTCTTATCATTTATCCTTTAAACTTTTCAATCGTACGGTTTAGTCCATAGCTAAATCGTTAACTTCTTTTATTATGACTTATACGTATTATTTATCCCCGATAAATAATACGAAGCTCGATATTAATACTTTCCCGTCAAAATCTAAAATTTCCATTTCCGACTCAAAGTGGCTAAATTACCACTTTGGTCCCTATACCTTATTTTGGACTTTCTCGCCATTTTTCCATTTAATTCCAATTCTAACTTTAGAATTGAAATATAATATAAATTTTCTCCGTAATTATCTTTTCTAAAACCGACCTGCTAAAACTTATTTGTCGGAAAACTTTTCGATATCGTCACTTCTGCAACTCAAAACTGGACACGTGGTCCAATTAAACAATTAAATAATTTGGGGTATTACAAATGGTCAAATGTCTAGCAAACCAGAGTTACCGAGCATAGCCGCACTACCCGGATCATAGATCGCCAATAACAAATCATAACGAGGTAAGCATTTAATCGAATATAACCAATCTCGGCATACCGAGCATATACTAATATTTTGACATAAACATTCCCTAACACTAAGTCGGCGTATCCGACTACAGAAAAACGGTAAGTCAGTTAACTTTGTCCCCTACCAACACTTATGACAATATTTCCTATAAATACTCATAAGATAGGCAAGTTTAGGATAATACTCTTTTGACACTCTTTTCCTTTCCTTTTCTCTTCTTTATTCTTTCTCCTAAACAAAGACTGATTTGAGTGTCGGAGTGAACGTTGGAGACCCACCTCCGACGTTCCTTTTGACCGTTCTTTTATGTTTTCAGGTAAGCTTGGAAGACTCCTGAAGCCCAAGATCTCCTCCGGTAACTTGACAAGTTATCACTGGAGCCGTCTGTAGGAATTGAACTTTCGACCACATATGGGATACATTTCATAGATCTAGAATAAAGTTTCAATCTTGGTTTGAAGATTACTCACAGATCTCTGTGCAAATCAGATCTCCCAACTCCATAGCTTTTAAAGCTATGAAATCAAGTTTTGGGAGACGACAAACATCTACGGCTGAATCAAGAAAATAATGGGTTTTCTCTGATAAAGCTTTGGCATCTGGAAAATGGTGCTAATGCGTACATGGGTTTACTGGCCAAGAATCTATACTACACAAATACATAGGGGCAAGCCTATTTGCTTACATAGTTGTTCTATGCGGCAGTATTTACCAAATCCTGATGGGGCACGGGAGCTTCGGTGAGACGGCAAGTTGTAGTCTCCGAACAAAAAAAATCAAGTCGGCGACATAGGATTTCGGTTTTCAAGGATCCTCACCCTCTTTGGTCAGATATGACCAAGGAGAAATGGTGGATCTTTATGCCTTGAGGGAAAAAGTACTTTTGCGTAAAGGATGTTTCTTGAATCAGCTGCAATTTTCATTATGAGCTACACGACATTGAGGTATGGTTTTTTTTTTTTAACTTAGGCATGCTGCAAATTATTTAAAATATGAAATTGAGTTTTAGAATAGGGTAATATTTCCAAGTCTAAACTCTAATCCTAAAGCCCAATAGTAAATAATAGCAAGTCCAATGGTCAAATGTCTAGCAAACCAGAGTTACCGAGCATAACCCCACAATCCGGATCATAGATCGTCAATAACAAATCATAACGAGGTAAGTATTTAATCAAATATAACCACTCTCGGCATACCGAGCATATACTAATATTTTGACATAAATATTCCCTAACACTAAGTCGGCGTATCCGACTATAGAAAAACGGTAAGTCAGTTAACTTTGTCCCCTATCTACTGCATACCGAGATTAAGCTATCGCTTAACCGAGATTAAACTATCGCTTAACCGAGATTAAGCTATCGCTTATAAATTTAAGCTACTGCTTAACCGAGATTAAGCTATCGCTTATAAATCGTTTAACCGAGATTAAGCTATCGCTTAACCACGATTGAGCTATCGCTTGTAAATCGTTTAACCGAGATTAAGCAATCACTCATAAAATTAAGCTATAGCTTAACCGAGATTAAGCAATCGCTTGTAAAATTAAGCTATGCTTAACCGAGATTAAGCAATTGCTTGTAAAATTAAGCTATCGCTTAACCGAGATAAGCTATCGCTTATAAGATTAAGCTATTGCTTAACCGAGATTAAGCAATCACTTATAAAATTAAGCTATCGCTTAACTGAGATTATGCTATCGCTTATAAATTTAAGCTATCGCTTAACCAAGATTAAGCTATCGCTTATAAATTGTTTAACCGAGATTAAGCAATTGCTTACAAGATTAAACTATCGCTAAACTGAGATTAAGAAATCGCTTGTAAAATTAAGCTAACGCTTAACCGAGATTAAGCAATCGCTTATAAAATTAAGTTGCCATTTAACCGAGATAAGGTATCACTTAATCGAGATTAAGCTATCGTTTAACCGAGATTAAGCGATCGCTTATAAAATTAAGCAATCACTTAACTGAGATAAGCTATCGCTTAATTGAGATTAAGCTATTGCTTATAAAATTAAGCTATTGCTTGACCAAGGTAAGCTACCACTTAATTCTCCGACCTAAGTCATCGCTTAAATCTTCGACCTAAATTATCTTTTATATATCCGAACTAAGCCATTGCTTAAAACTCCGAACTAAGTCATCGTTTAAATCTCCGAACTAAGCCATCGCTTAATTCTCCGAACTAAGCGATCGCTTAATTCTCCGAAATTTCTTAAATCTCCGAACTAATCCATCGCTTAAATCTCCGACCTAAGCCATCGCTTAAATATCTCCGACCTAAGCCGTCGCTTAAATCTCCGAACTAAGTCATCGCTCAAAACTCCGACTTAAGCTATCACTTAAAACTCCGATTTAAGCTATCGTTTAAAACTCCGACTTAAGCTATCGCTTATTGCTTAAATCTCCGACCCAAGTTGTTGCAAAAAAAACCCGACTTAAACTATCGCGTAAAAATCCGAGTTAATTTATCGCTTAACCAAAATTACGCTATCGCTTATCTGAGATAGGCTATTGCTTATAAAATTAAGCTATCACTTATCCGAGATTAAGCTATCGCTTACCCTAGATAGGCTATTGCTTATAAAATTAAGCTATCACTTATCCGAGATTAAACTATCGCTTACCCGAGATAGGCTATTGCTATCGCTTATCCGAGGATAAGCTATCGCTTAATCGAAATTACGCTATCTCTTGTCCGAGATAGACTATTGCTTATAAAATTACGTATCGCTTATCTGAAATTAAACTACTGCTTAACTGATTGCTTATAAAATTAAGCTATTAAAGTTCCGAGGTAAGCCATTGCTTATAAAATTAAGCTATCGCTTACAACATTTTTGATATTAAGCTATCGTTTGCAACATCCCAAAATTAAGTTATCGCTTAAAATTACGACATAAGCTTAAAACTCCGACTCAAACTAATCTTCAAAATCTGAATAAGCCATCGCTTATAAATTTGCTGAGATAAACTATTGCTTACATGATTAAGCCATTGCTTATACATTTAACAAAATAAACTATCACTTATAGAATTAAGCTATCGTATAAAAATCCGAGTTAAGCTATTGCTTATAAATTTGCCGAAATAAACTATCGATTAGAAAAAATTTAAGATGAAAAATAAGCTATCTGTTACAACTTTTGAGAAGAAAAATATGTTATCGCTAAGTTAATCCAAGATGAAAAATTAGGTATGGCTTACAAATTGCAAGACATTTCAAGTCGGCTTTAGACAAACTCAACGAGCAAGAAAGATACCCACACTGGCACTATGAAATAAAAAGCAAGAATTCAGACATAAATATCCGATACTTGAGGGGAAGAGTAGTGAAAACAACATAAACAGAACAGCTACAAAAGCTCAATACCAAAATTCAACCCCGAGACTAAGATTGAAATTACATGCCCTTCATAAACTGAGACCAAAAAAGTCACTCGGGTATCCCGACCCATTTTTAGTAAACATTCGGGATAATACTCTTCGCAGAACAAACCATCTAAACCGAGAAAACTATCAATCGAAATAAGATATCTCAATCCTAAGTGAATCCACAAAATTATCGAACGACGAAATTATAATACAAAATACCGCATTAATGTCACTAAAGCAAAACAAAAAGGTCTACATGAAAAAAAAAAGGAAAAACCGAAGGTGATAAACCCAAAGGAAAAACGCGCATATTCAATGTTGATTATGAAGAACAAAAATCATACGACGTGGGTTCATTAACAACTAAAAGGCATAGCTACCAAATATGCAAACTGTCGGCTAATTCCGCACACCCGACCGAAAACAAAAGAACTAAGATCAAATTCGCCGAACAAACATCATAAGACAAGTACCACCAAATAAAAACAAGTTCGGACATAAATATCTGATACCCGAAGGGGGGGGGGCTTGTGATAACAATATAGATGGTACACGTGTAAAAGGCTAAAAATAGGGTAATATTCCCAAGTCTAAGCTCTAATCCCAAAGCTCAATAGTAAATAATAGCAAGTCCAATGGTCAAATGTCTAGCAAACCAGAGTTAACGAGTATAACCCCATAACCCGGATCATAGATCGCCAATAACAAATAATGAGGTAAGTATTTAATCGAATATAACCAATCTTAGCATACCGAGCATATACTGATATTTTGACATAAACATTCCCTAACACCAAGTCGGCGTATCTGACTACAGGAAAACGGTACAAGTCAGTTAACTTTGTCCCTTATCAACACTTGTGACAATACTTCCTATAAATACTCCTAAGATAGCTAAGTTTGTCACGACCCATTTTCATGAATCGTGACCGGCGCTAGGGTATGGGTATGGTTGTACCAAAACCCGTAGCAAGCCTTGCGGATAACAGTTAAATATCACAAACAGCTATGTACCTGCAGAAAACCACATGCTCGGGGGCAACCGAGACTTCAGCCTAGTCTAGCAGTACATATAAACAACATATAATTTAAGTATACTTATCTCAAGAAAAACCTCCAACAGTATGGCAATATATAAAATAACATAAACACTGTAATCATGCCAAGGCAAATAAAGTAATAGTTGGACCATTCCAACAACCAATAGTCTAAAACGATAAGTATACGACTAAGACATAAATATACTAATACTACTACTGCGGTCTAAGATTTTAAAACAGTTCGACTCTTTTATTCTGAAATAAAATAATGAACCTCCGAGAATGAAGAAACGGAGATCGACTAATGCTCAAATCATAAACCTGGAAAATTTGGGAAAACAACGGGGTCAGATTTACTGAGTAGAGTTTATATAATCATTTACATTTATTAAGTTGAAAACCTTAAAAACGTTTAATAAAACATTAGTTCATTGTGGATTATCAATGAAACCCTAAACCACAATTCTAAATCCATTGTCGTGTCGGTGAGACGTATCTCAAAAACCGATCCCCGACTATCACTTAATAAATAGTGAGCCCAGGAGACGTATCTTCCACCGGTGCCCTCACTAAGGTGAGATGTATCTCGAACCTACCTCAATGCCATAATCATTACCGGTGCGCACGCAGTCCCGATGATGCCCATCGAGTAGCACGTTCCAAATTAAATCCACAATGCCGAAAAACAGTTCAAAAGCTGTTTATACATATACATATACAAAATATAATATTTGCTTAATAAAGAGGTAAATAGAGATATAAACTCACTACTTGCTAATCCACGTGAAAACCTGGCAAGCAATTAATTCTGGTTCGTCTCCGAAGCACGAACAGTAGACGAGTCTAAGCAAATAAAACCATTATTAAAACATACCCTAACTCTAGAGAGTACTAGACGGCACATAGGACTAGTACAACAACAAGTCAAGATAAAGCAATCCAGAGTAAACACGATACTCAGCTATAATGCCAAAAATAATTTGAGTCTACTGAATTTCCGCTTTAACATCTGTTCCAAAAAATATTATTTAAATAATTATTAAATAACAAATCAATTAAATTTCCAAATAGTGGGTGAGCCGAGTTACCGATAACTACCAAGCTACCTTACATGTCGGGCGACCCAAGTCTAACCTGACCCAAATATTTTATCAAAATTATAAACCATAGTTTATAATTCCAAAATAATACTCATTGATAAAATTATAATTAAATATTAAAACGGAACTCAATAGCTTAAATAAAATGACCAATAATTACCGTCAATTATTTAACTACAATTAGTTAAGAATAAGTTAAAAGCTAAATTGAAATATAGCCAAATTGGCACATCAAGCCAATAATCAAAATAATAATAATTACCCGAGTAATTATATAATTATAAGAAAATACTATAAATATCGTTTTCTGATTAAAATTATCAAAAACAATATAAAGTATAATCACAACTAACTTTATTTTCATTTTAAAAATTATGAGAACATTATCAATTTAAAAATCAAAACAATAATTGAGAGTTTGTTTTAAATCGGTATTAATCAAATTAATAACCATTTAATAAATTAAGAAAAAGACAACCAATACACTAAGAATCCAATTAGCCCAAAACAATTTTAATAGACTATTTACTACTGCAAGTTTTATTCAAAGCAATAGAAACTTTAATTAAGCCAAACATGAACATGATAATTGAAGAAATCAAGTGGCCAAACACACATTTTAAAAGAATGGTTACTGCCTTAATAATCAAACCAATAATCAAAGTCATTACAATTAGAGATAGTGGGACATGAAGCCATCTCACATTTCAAACAATTATATTGCCGCCAACATCAATCCAAAACCCCATAACATGAAAAATCCAACGAAACAGTAACAAATTTCATATGAATCAAAATAACAATTAAACGTAGATCATTGGCAGGTTCTTCATAACCAAATAAACTAATTAAAAGCGAAACAAACAGTAATAATAATGGCAGTAAATAAGAACATTGAACAGAGCAAATAATATGGAAGCTAAGGATCATTAAACCAAAATAGCGGATCTGAAATGAAACAACCATGAAATTATAACCCAAACACAATAAGAAAGATACCCAAAATAAAGTCTAGAATTCGGTAGATTAATGGCATAGAACACATCCAATAATAACCAAAAACGGTGAACCGAACGGCGATTAAACATAAGAGATTTACGTACCAAATTCGATTCCAACGCGATTGGATTATCGAGGACGATGAGAACTGAAGTAGTGACGAAGCAATCTCAATGCGACGCTAGATTGAAAGAGAACGAATTAAGAAACGGTGGTGACGATATCGAATGAAATAACAAAACTGACGTGATAAACTTACCAAATACAAAAGCAAACAAGAGGAATGAAGGCTGAATATTTAAGAGTGTTCTTGGGTGTGTGACGGCTAGGCTTTGTAGTTTATGAGGGAATGATCTAGGGTTTAGAAAACATAATTTAGGAGAAAATAAAGAAGCAAAACGCAGCAATATGCTGCTGTTTCTATTTGAAATAGAAAGGAGTAGGTTTGAATGGGCTTGGAGAATACATGCATGGTTGCATGGGCTTTATGGCTTTCATGGACTTAATTAATTATATAATATAATTATATTGTACCATCAATCTGTAATGTTATTACATTTTAATAAATATCCTTTATATGAGAACATTAAAAAAATTCTATCCGAATGAAAATTAATTTAAAATAAAAAAAATAATAAAAAAAAATCACAGAAAGATCGACGGACAAAGCCTAAATTTTTACGGATATTACATTCTCCCCAACTAATTAAAAATTCGTCCTCGAATTTAACACGATAGCAAAGATAGCCTAAGTAAACAAATAACACACATACGAATAAAAATCACATAAAACAATCTATCGTATCTTCAGGAAAAAGAAAAGGATAGTGATTTCTCATATCAGACTCGATCTCCCAAGTGCACTCCTCAACGGAATGATTACGCCACAGAACCTTAACCATCGGAATCTCCTTGTTCCGCAACTTACGCACTTGCGTATCACCAACCTCAATTGGCTGTTCCTCATATGATAACTCAATACCACAACTCATACACTAAACAATCTTAAATCGTCACATAAAGTAATAACACTAACTTTCACTTGACATAAACGATAACACCATATCTAGGTGACATCAACAAAGGAAAAAAAAAACTCTCCCACTAAAGCTTGACTGAAAACTTAAAATAATCTAGAACGAAACCTCGAATCTCTCGCAATGATAACTCCAAACAAAATTTCTACTCGGGAAGGTCAACACAAAACGAAACACGCTGAAAACATATGAGGTATTACATCCTCCCCAACCTATGAAAAACTCGACCTCGAATTTTTAAAGCTGAAACTGACTCGCAGTTTATACGGTCACATCACACTTATGCGCAAAATTCTGATTCTAACAACTGAGTGCCCTAATGATCACTCGATCAACATAATATGAATAATCAACAATTATCCAATTGAGAGCCACAAATACTCTTTAACAAGTTGGCTTCCAAAACTAACTTAAATCTATATGATTGTTAACTCCACATTATCAAAGTGCAAGAACAAGCCCTAAGCTCAACTATAGTCCTTACAATTCCAGACTCTATCATTTCATACAGGGTATTGAAAACACAAGCTGATAAAATCTTGTGTTCTACAACACCTACTCACTTATCCACTTATAACGAGTTCAGCACCCAAAGCAATCGATAACAATACCCCACAACAACTAAATAATATTTTGGCCAAAAACAACCACTATATGAATCATTTGGTCCAACGATTAATACCAATTTCGATAATACCATTAACTTCCTGAATCATAAACACAAAACTCTTACCGTCATTCAAAAGAATACGTAAACTTAACTCATGATAGCAGAATTCCAGATTAGCAACAAAATCTCAATCCTATTTATTCCTCCAATCATTCAAAAATAAAATAGGTCGTAATAATCTAAGTATCTAATCATCAACTTACATCTTAACTATGCCTCACAAACTTAACTTTATTCCAGACAAAAATAAAATAAAATAAAATAAATTAATATCGAACAAAACGTTATCAAGACTCTCAACAATTAAACCCTCAATCTATAGTGTCGACCAACCGACCTTGTTGTCGAAACTCACCAAATACAATCCTCAGAGTTTTTCAAATCAACTAGTTCATATACCCAAATCAAATCTAAATTCTCAAAATTATTCCATCGATTGACTATAACCTCGTATACAACAAGAAATCACTACGACCAATTTACCCCACCAGATTGTTAATTATGCTCAAAATCAACCTATGAAAGTATAAAATTTTCAAATACGTAGAAAATTTTATATTCAAAATTTTCCACCTCTCTTTTAAAAGACTTTACATCTTAGACCTCCTTTATATATATTCAAAAATCGAATACCTTTGCAGTTGGAAAACCATCAGTTTAGTAAATCTCTGAAAATTCAAAATATTTGCATTGTAAATCCGCAGATTTCCTTTACTTTTAAATAAGTTGCAAATTTGTGAAACAGTTCAACTGATAAAAATTATGTTATCTGTAAATCAAACTTGCTAAATCATTTATCCTTTTCTCGTAAATAATCAGCCGTGGAAAAATTCTCCGTATTCAAAATACACATTGATGTTGTAAAACATCCAAAATTGTACGTCGCTTTTAAATCTTACTCTCAAACAAAAACACGATTTGAAAAACTCGATCAACCGAAAAATTAATTATTCCATTTGAATCAAATTTGATAAAATCCTTTCTTCCCTTCAGGACGTAAAATTTAGCAATGCAAATCTCTTTATTTACAAAAATACCTTTATATCAATAAACCAAAACGTTTGAATAAAAATTGAATTAATATAACAAATTTTATTTTAAAATCACTGTGTAATTACATAAATTGAGCATAACAAAATCCTTCAATCCATAGAAATTAAAGTCAATATCGGAAATTTCCACGAAAACTTTCTAATCTACATATAATTATATACTGCACTTAGCACAACTAAATTCTCGCACGCAACCTTAATATATTCCTTCAATTTCATACTTACAATCTACCAAATCATACGATACCACCAAAATAAATCAAAACAATATCTCCATTAAAGCTCATAAGCATAAAGTAATATCCAATAAAACTCCAAATAAACTGAAACTTAATTCAGAAAGAACAACAGATCACATACATTTCCACAAAACTTACCACCAGTTCCCACATCACACCGAATCAACTTAATGAAAACACCAGCGTATTAAATACACTGATTTATCATCTCGGGTCAGGATTTCCAATATCCTTTTCCAGTATAAACAGAAACCACCAACCGTTCTAAGAAAAAAAATTCCTACACTTCCTCGATATCGAAACCCAAGGATTTAAACTCATAAATAAAACACCAAATCCATCGAAACTAAAAATGAAGACAAAGGCAACTGGGGTTAAACAAAGATCTTACTCACAAATTAAGACCATACAACAAGGTAAGACATCAATGACCACGTGAATTAATTCATCTCACGTGTTACTCCAAACGAAGAGACACAATAAAAACAATCAAAATAGTTCAACAAACATGACATTCAGCAAAATCAGCCCAACCTACTTAAAAGACCAAAATCAAGACATGCTACAACAAGCTTGAATTTTCTTATCAAAATCAACTTGTAATTATATCATTTTATAGGAGTACACTTCAAAATTTATTTTTGAAATTAAAAGTCAATCATAAAACTTTTCAAGTTCAAGTCTGAGCCTCATGGTTCTTTTTTTTTAAAAAAAAATTCATTTTTCGGAAAAACCTCCTTTACAAGTTAATTGTTTTAAAAGTACCCAACTATCTTAATTCGTAAAACCATCGAGTTAGCCGAGTCATTACAACTTCCAAGCTCAACTCCTAAATTTTGGTGACCCAAGTCACACCAAAAACAACCGTTTATAAAACGTATTTTAAATATTTGTAAATCCGGAAAATTCACTTTAAAACAAAATCTCAATTTTTTTATAGGAAGCTCGACGTCGCCCAAATAGCAACATAGGACTCATCACCCAAGTGAGGAAACAATTAATCTTTAACAAACTTTTAGAAAATACATACTTCGGTCATAACTAGCAAATCGAGTATGAAACCAACGACATCAAAATGTAAACTACAACTTGGTAAAATTACAAAAGTAATATTAATTCTTCAAAACAGTATCACCTTTCAAAATAATTTTATTTCAAAACAATCATTTTGAAAACACCAAGTTTAGACGTAACATTTTAATTTTTAAAATATGAGAAATTCATTTTATTACAAAAGAACCACCCCTTTTCATTATTTAGTCAAATGTAAAATTTGAAATATACGGATTTTATTTTCTCTGGAAAGATAGTGAAAATAATATTTTAGAGTGTCGTGTCCAGACTACCCTTTTGACTTTTTGCGTCAAAACACAAGTTGGGAAAAAACAATCTTCCTAATATAATTTAAAACCAATACGTGGCCAACAACGTAATTCACAAACATGAATTTTTTTTTTGTCAAAAATCAATTAAACCCAAAACAATGTCAAATCCTGACAAATATCATTTTTTTTACTAAAATTCAAGATTCTCAGCCAAAACCAGAAGTACTCTCAAACAATTTAATGCCAACAACATCTTTAATGTATAACAACCAAAATATATCACCCAAGTGAAAAGCAACATCGTCAAGATAAGGCAATTAACATCATACCCAAGTATGACATAAAGAAAATTACCAACATAAGATTTCCCGAGAAATCAAAAGCAAATAAATCACCCAAGTGAAATAACATAATATAATAAAATAAAAGCATCAAATCAAAGCATAATTAATGACTGACTTGACGCAATCCTATCGGTGTAGGCAGAAGGTTTTAAAAATCAAAAGATGATGTTTCAAAGACAAGACTCGAATCCTAATTCCGCAGTAGTTCCTAGGGCAAATTAACCACTTAACATGCCAAAAAATTAAACACTTAACATTTAAAAGGCCTTGGTTTGAAACCAAAGCTCTGATACCAAGTTTGTCACGACCCATTTTCATGAATCGTGACCGGCGCTAGGGTATGGGTATGGTTGTACCAAAACCCGTAGCAAGCCTTGCGGATAACAGTTAAATATCACAAACAGCTATGTACCTGCAGAAAACCACATGCTCGGGGGCAACCGAGACTTCAGCCTAGTCTAGCAGTACATATAAACAACATATAATTTAAGTATACTTATCTCAAGAAAAACCTCAAACAGTATGGCAATATATAAAATAACATAAACACTGTAATCATGCCAAGGCAAATAAAGTAATAGTTGGACCATTCCAACAACCAATAGTCTAAAACGATAAGTATACGACTAAGACATAAATAAACTAATACTACTACTGCGGTCTAAGATTTTAAAACAGTTCGACTCTTTTATTCTGAAATAAAATAATGAACCTCCGAGAATGAAGAAACGGAGATCGACTAATGCTCAAATCATAAACCTGGAAAATTTGGGAAAACAACGGGGTCAGATTTACTGAGTGAGTTTATATCTCTATTTACCTCTTTATTAAGCAAATATTATATTTTGTATATGTATATGTATAAACAGCTTTTGAACTGTTTTTCGGCATTGTGGATTTAATTTGGAACATGCTACTCGATGGGCATCATCGGGACTGCGTGCGCACCGGTAATGATTATGGCATTGAGGTAGGTTCGAGATACATCTCACCTTAGTGAGGGCACCGGTGGAAGATACGTCTCCTGGGCTCACTATTTATTAAGTGATAGTCGGGGATCGGTTTTTGAGATACGTCTCACCGACACGACAATGGATTTAGAATTGTGGTTTAGGGTTTCATTGATAATCCACAATGAACTAATGTTTTATTAAACGTTTTTAAGGTTTTCAACTTAATAAATGTAAATGATTATATAAACTCTACTCAGTAAATCTGACCCCGTTGTTTTCCCAAATTTTCCAGGTTTATGATTTGAGCATTAGTCGATCTCCGTTTCTTCATTCTCGGAGGTTCATTATTTTATTTCAGAATAAAAGAGTCGAACTGTTTTAAAATCTTAGACCGCAGTAGTAGTATTAGTTTATTTATGTCTTAGTCGTATACTTATCGTTTTAGACTATTGGTTGTTGGAATGGTCCAACTATTACTTTATTTGCCTTGGCATGATTACAGTGTTTATGTTATTTTATATATTGCCATACTGTTGGAGGTTTTTCTTGAGATAAGTATACTTAAATTATATGTTGTTTATATGTACTGCTAGACTAGGCTGAAGTCTCGGCTGCCCCCGAGCATGTGGTTTTCTGCAGATACATAGCTGTTTGTGATATTTAACTGTTATCCGCAAGGCTTGCTACGGGTTTTGGTACAACCATACCCATACCCTAGCGCCGGTCACGATTCATGAAAATGGATCGTGACAGTTTAGGATAATACTCTTTTGACACTTTTTTCCTTTTCTCTTTTCTATTCTTTCTCCTACACAAAGACTGATTTGAGTGTCAGAGTGAACGTTTGAGACCCACCTCTGACTTTTTTTTACCGTTCTTTTATGTTTTCAGGTAAGTTTTGAAGACTCCTGAAGCCCAAGATCTCCTCCGGTAACTTGACAAGCTATCAAGCATGGTCGAGTTTAAGACAATGTTAATTTCTTCGCTGTCGCGAAGCTGACGAGCAACCCAGAAGACATGGGTGATTTCGGATGAAATTAGGGTGAGTTTTTGAATTGTAGATTGTTGGTCTAAAGCATCAAAAGGTATGAATTTGTCTATTAAAGAAGAAGGGAACCAACTTGGTATGGCTTTTCTAGGGGTTTTTGACATTTGTGTTCCTCTCTCCAAAAAAAATTCTATTTTTGTACCTCAAGTCACAAAAATTATATTTTTATGCCTGAAGACCCACCAGCCCGTAATGAGCCATTGCGGGCTGGACTAATCCAGCTGATTAAAAATTAATCGGCTGGATCAGTTAAATAAAGCAGCCCGCAAAGGGTAATTGCGGGCTGCTTTAAAGGCAGTATAAACTTGAGAAAATGTCATAGAATCCCTCAAAAATTGAAAAGTTTATGTTAGTGACCCATGATTTCATTTTTTGCAAAAATCTCTCAAATTTTAAAAAAACTTTCCATGCCTACCTTTTTATAATTACTCTTCCTATTTTATCCTTATGGTGTATTTTACCTATTGTGTTTTTGTTACACTTAATAATTTCCCCTTTTTTATAAATCAAACCATTGGTCGGAATATTATTGACTGGACCATTTCCGGTCAACGGAAGTCAACGACCGGTCAACGCCGGTCAACGGAAGTCAACGGTCGGTCAACGCCGGTCAACGGCCGGTCAACGGGAGTCAACGGGCCGGTCAACAGAAGTCAACGGCCGGTTGACATCAGGTCGGACCATTGCTGGTCGGACCAACAATGGTTTGTGGTCTAACCATTTTTAATGGTTGAACCAATGTTGGTTAGATAATTAAAAATTAAATAAAACACCATTTTGTGAATAAGGGGATTTGAACCCTTGCCCTCTTGAATGAAAGACTTTGTGCTTTGCCATCAAGGCAAGGCCTTATTGTTGTCAATGTTTGCTCTATATGATATATATATAACTGATTATAAATTTAAATTAATTTATTAAAATGAAATTAGTTCTACAATACAAATTAAATAAAATATAAATATCTAATTAAATTAAATTTACTATAAATATAATATTAAATTAGTCTAATTTAATTTATTTATTAAAAAATAAAAATATTTATATTTCACTTTTTATTCATACATGAGTAAAACTAGTAAGATTTTTCACTTGTTAAAATTGAAAAATATATTTTGTTTGTTAAAAATAATAAATATGGTGGTTCGGTGGTCGGACCGAAGTGGTCATGGTCGGATACGTGGTAGTGGTACCCGTCGTGGTGTGCGTAAACTCAATATCAACTCAATGTCAACTTCATTATTTATACTACTAAAAATAATTAATGAAATGAGATAAATTAATAGTAATTTGAATTAAACTATCTAAGGTTTTATTAAAATGAACAAAAAGTAAATTTGTGAACTGAATATCAACTCAATATCAACTTAATGTGAACTCAATATAAACTTAATTTGAACTCAATATAAATTTAATGTCAACTTAATATCAGCGCAATGTAAATTTAACATTAACTTAACGTCGACTCAATGTCAACGCAATGTAAACCTAATGTCAACTTAATGTAAACCTAATGTCAACTCAATATAAACCTAATGTCAACTCCATATAAACCTAATGTCAACTCAATGTAAATTTAATATCAATATGAAGTAATTTTTTAGTAAATTGTTTTAATTTTAAAATGTAAACTAATATTAACTCAATGTAAACTTAATAAATCAATGTTGACTGAATGTGAACCTAATGTCTACTCAATGTCAACTCAATGTAGACTTGATATAAACTACGTGTCAATTCAAAGTACTTTTTTTAGTAAAATATTATAATTTTAAAAATTAACTTAATATCAACTGAAGGTCGACTCAATGTCTACTTAATGACGACTCAATGTAAACCTAACATCAAATCAATATAATCCTAATGTCAATTCAATATAATTATAATATCAACTTAATGTATACTAAATAACTCAACGTTGAATCAATGTCAACTCAATGTGAACCTAATGTTCACTCAATGTCAACTCAATGTGAACCTAATGTTCACTCAATGTCAACTCAATATAAACTTAATAACTCAACGTTGAATCAATGTCAACTCAATGTGAACCTAATGTTCACTAAATGTCAACTCAATGTAAACCCAATGTTCACTCAATGTCAACTCAATGTAAATTTGATATAAACTACATGTCAATCCAAAATAATTTTTTTTAGTAAAATATTATATTTTTAAAAATTAACTTAATATCAACTGAAGGTCGACTCAATGTCTACTTAATGACGACTCAATATAAACCTAACGTCAATTCAATATAATCCTAATGTCAACTCAATATAATTATAATATTAACTCAATGTAAACCTATTGTCAATCTGAAGTAATCTTTTAGAAAATTATTTTAATTTTGAAATGTAAATTAATATCAATTCAATATAAACTTAGTAACTCAACGCTGACTCAATGTCAACCTAATGTAAACTCAATGTCAACTCATTGTAAATTACATGTCAATGCAAGATAAATTTTTTAATAAATTATTATAATTTTAAAAATTAACTTAATATCAACTCAATTAACTTATATAATCTATTTTGAGTTTTTGTCGAGTTGATATTAAGTTAATTGTGTTTGTAATACATTAATATATAAAATCTATTTAACTTAGTTTACTTTAAGTTAATATTTAAGTTACACTACTATTAATTTAATTAGAGTAATTTAATTTAAATTTTGACAAGAGTAATATCTTATTAGTGTTTTGTAATATATATCATTTATAATCAACCATTTTAGTAGGTTATATTTAGTTTATATGTTTTTTTATACATTATTAAAGAGTACATGTATTAATATTAAAGAGTAAATAAAGACAATAAGCATGTCTTGCCTTGGTGGTTAGGCACATGGACAAAGAGTGAGAGGTCATGGGTTCGAATCCCACTAAGAGCAAAATTATATTTTATTAATTCTTTTAAAATCTCACCACTACAGTTGACCGCTGTTGACCGGGAGTTGACCGCCGCTGACCGCCGTTGACCGGACGTTGACCGCCGTTGACCGGGCGTTGACCGGTCGGCCGGGCCGGAATTTGACCGGTTGTCGGTTGTGGTTGGTTGGTTGGTCTAACCAAACTCATATTTGCCACGTGTCAACATTTTATTGACTAAAATATAGACCAATGAGATGTTGCCAAATAGTGAGGATAATGTTGTCTTTTTTTTTTGGGAAAAGGGGCAAATATGCCCCTATCGTTTAGGGTATAGAGCAAATAGACACTCTTTGAATTTCAGATCTCAATTAAGCCCCTAACGTTTCAAAAGCAGACCATATAAGCCCCTGTTTTTAACAACGTTAATGAAACGTTAGTTTCCGCATACGTGGACTGTCCATGTCATATTCCACGTGTCCAAAAGGAGGCAAATATGCCCTTATGATTAAAAGTGGGAGCAAATATGCCCCTATGGTTTAGGATGAGAGCATATAGGCCCTTTATGATTTTTTGATCTCAATTAAGCCCCTGAAGTTTCAAAATCAGCACATTCAAGCCCCTTTATTTAACATCGTTAACGAAACACTATATTATTACTTCATGCCTACGTGAAATTTCTATATCATTTAATATCACAGATAAAATTTTCTACATGTCCTCATTTTAAGTTAAAAAAATATTTTATTTTTTAAATAAAAATTTAGGGATCTTTTCAAACTTTTTTCATGTGGGGGCTTCAGACCAATGGTGTACATAGTTCTTTTTTACAACAACGGGTCTATTTAAACCTAACTAGATTCGAACAGACATACATACGGTGTGTTTGTTAGTTCGAAGAGGAAAGATATAATATGAAAAAAGTTTGAAAAGATCTCTAAAATTTTATTTAAAAGATAAAATGTTTTTTGAATTTAAAAACGAGTAGAACACATGGAAATTTTCATATGAGATATTAAATGATATGGACATTTCATGTAGGCATGAAATAACAACGTAGAGCGTTTCGTTAACGATGTTAGATAAAGGGGCTTGGATGTGCTGATGTTGAAACTTCAGGGGTTTAACTGAGATCAAAAATTCATAAAGGGCCTATTTGCTCCCATCCTAAACCATAGGGGCATATTTGCTCCCGCCTTAAACCATAAGGGCATATTTGCTCTATTTTGACCAAGTATAATATGACATGGACATTCCACGTAAGCGGAAACTAACGTTTCGTTAATGCTGTTAAACAGAGGGGCTTATATGATCTGGTTTTGAAACGTTAGGGGCTTAATTGAGATCCGAAATTCAAAGAGGGCCTACTTGCTCCATATCCTAAACGATAGGGGCATATTTGCCCCTTTTCCCTTTTTTTTTTAATTTTGGGTTATGAGGGATTCTTGAAAACTTTTTTTTTTTTGGGAGATTTTGCCAAAATCAAAATGGTGAGGGAAAAGTGAAACACTATAACACTTTTGAGGGATTTGTGTAAAAAACCCTATAAACTTTAATAGGAGTGTTACAATTATTTTAGGCGGCGGCTGCTGCCCTTGGAGTAATATTGCCACTGTTTCAGCTTGATAATGACATTGATAATAAAAAAGATGTGGCTTGAAATGAAGTTGGAATAACCTCTTTTTTATAATTTAAAAATGTTTGAATTTGAGCTCTAAGTAGACTGAATTTGAATTAAAAAAAGTAGCTTAAATTTTAAAAAATTGCTGCGATATTTTATTGTCTAAATAAATTTTATTCGACTCGGTCTAAATTAATAAATTTAATGATTCAAAAAATTTATATATGTAATTAATCGAAACGGAATAAGTCATGTGATGTATGTGGTTTTAATTTTTTTTTCTTTTTCAGTTTAACCTATTATTAAATCTTTAATTTATATGTTTTTTTACTAACTGGTCTCTAAATTAAATGTGTCTTTAAATTTGACTTTAACCATCATTTTCTTATTTATTCTTCTTATTCTTCTATTTTAATTATTATAGAATTTTTCCACACATCATCAAGCTTTTTTAAATAAATAAATCATCATCATATCTTAGCCAAATTATTCTCCATAATATCAAGTTTTCTATGATTGCTATATTTATCTTTCTATGTACTAGTAAACTTATAGTAGATGATGATTTATTTAATTTTAACAAAATATTAAAAGTTTTCTAAATAATTATTAATTTTTCTAAATACATTAAATAAACAAATTATTTAATTTTAACAAAATATTAATATTTTTTTAAAATATTATAAACTTTTCTAAATACGTTATATAAATAATTTATTTGATTTTAACATAATATTAAAAAAATTCTAAAATATTAAAAAACAATTATAAATATGTTATATAAATAACTTATTTGATTTTAACAAAATATTATTTTTTTTCTAAATATTAAAAACGTTTCTAAATATGTTATATAAACAATTTATTCAATTTTAACAAAATATTTAATTTTTTTAAATAATTTTTTCTAAACAATTTATTTATTATGATGATGATTTATTTATTTGAAAAAGCTTGATGATGTTTGGAGAAGTTCAATTATAATTAAAATAAACAAATAAGAAGAATAAATAAGAAAATGATGGCTAAAGTCCAAGAGATGTCCAATTCCCTAGCTGAAGTCAGTAATTAAAAGGATAAATACAAAAGGCTTCTTTAAATAAGTACCCTACATGGTTATATTTAATTAGATTTTTACTATTGACCAAAAAAAAGTTGATGACATATTTTTTAAGTTTTTAAACTGCATAAATAACTTTATAATATTTGAAGATTACTGTCAACTATAAAAAAGGAAGGAAGTGGTTACAAGAATTAAAATCTCCTATAAAATCTCAAATCATATATATAGCAATTAATATTCAAAAATCTTTAATAACCCTTAATTATAGTAACTGATAATTAGAATTATATGCCATAAACGGAAAAAGGGAAAATAAGAATAAAAATCTCCTACAAAATTTCAAAGCATAAATATATAGCAATTAATATTCAAGAATTTTTAATAATCCTTAATTATAGTAACTGATAATTTGAATTATATGCCATAAACGGCAAAAGAAAAACCAAAAAAATAAAATGATTAAAAAAATGAAAACAACAAGCATTTTATAAACAAAAAAGATCCAGCAAAACGAGAAATTCATCAACTCATCATAAACAATCAACAAATACGAATACACAATATAAATTCATTTATTTGTAAAAAAAAACGGATATACTGTCGGTTTATATGTAGTTAACCATTAATAAATTAAATTTAATAAAAAAAATTATTAACATCATAAAATCATTTTTAGATAAATCTAACAATAATATATGCTAAAAATAACAGTACACCAAATTAGTTAACTGTCAGTTAACCACTAGTCACTTATTAGTTAACTTTAACTAATAAAAAAAAGATAAGTAACATTATGTATTCATGTTTTAGATAACCCACACAAGTATAGTTAACTAATAGTTAACCGTTAGAAAGCATATAATTACTATTATTTTTAAAATTATTCAAATATAACAAAAAAACAACTGAACATCAAATTTCAATTATTTTAAAAATAACTGTTAGTTAACTATTAGTCACATATTAATTAACTGTAATTAAAAAAAAAATTATCAATATATATTCATGTTTTATATAAAAAATCATACAAAGTTAGTTAACTATCAATTAACCATTAGAAAATATATAGGTAACCTTAACTATTTTTACATCATTGTTAATATCAATTATAATAAAAAAGACAACAGCTGCCAGCCACCGCGCTTTCGTTCATCGTTCGCCTATCTTCGTCCCACTCCAACGACTGCTTTTTTCGTTCAACTCAAACCGCCTTCGTTCGAAGTTAGAAAGTACAGTTTGTTTTAAATATACAATTCAAATTTTTCAGCGGTTTACCACCGATTAATTAACCATATATTCAAAATAAAAATTATTACAAGTTCATCAACAGTTAACCAAACGTTTACTAACAGTGTATTAAAAAAAATTATTAGTTTACCATTAGTGAACCATTGGTTAACCAACAATAAAAATATTACAAAAATAATCAAATTCATCTACTAGTTTAATAAATTCATCACAGCAGGTTTGCCACCTCCGGCGACGAAAATCAATTCTCCATCTCCGGTTGCTGCTCCATTAAAACTCACGACGGCCTGGAAACCCACGGCAACAACTTAATAATCATAAATTATAAATTAATTACATTAAACAAAATTGTAAATAAAATATAAACATAAACTAAATATCAAACATATATATAC
Source organism: Mercurialis annua (assembly GCF_937616625.2). Taxonomy (NCBI): domain Eukaryota; kingdom Viridiplantae; phylum Streptophyta; class Magnoliopsida; order Malpighiales; family Euphorbiaceae; genus Mercurialis; species Mercurialis annua. The sequence goes on along the minus strand of NC_065570.1, from coordinate 44,453,915 downwards.
AGTAGCAGAATCAAATAAAAAAAATATAACAAATCAACATAAAAAACAAACATAATCAAACAAACACAAAATTAAACTAAAAAAACCTGAAAATAATACGAAAAATTATGAAAAATAAGAAAAATACCTTCAGCAAATCATTAGTATGAACAATAGTGGTCTTACTTCTATTAATGATTTCGAAATCTTAAAAATCACTATCTTCTTTATCACAATTAAAGACTCTACGATTCTTAGTGGATGACCGAACTTCAACAAAATTTAGTAATCGAAAGCTTCTTCGTCGGGAATACTTTTGAGACTGACCTAGTTGCTACCACTGCAAAAATCGTGATTTCAAAAAAAAAATGATTAGGAAGTTTGATTGAGGGTTTACAGTTTTAGAGAGTGGAGAAAATAATGGCGAGAATCTCGGTTTCCTCTCAAAATTCAAATTGAATCAAAGACATGCAAAGCGGTGTGTATTATCTCTAATTGTATCTTTTAAATTATGAAAGTGTAATTGTGAGATAATGAAAGTTATAATTGTGAATTAAAAACTCAAGGCCGTCATTTTAAAAAGAGAAAAGAAGGCCCGTAGTTCTGAGAATAAAATGGGCTAACCTAGTATATGGTCTAATTTTCTCAATACAAAACGGTATACTTTCCTCAATACGTTTTGTATGGTGTAGGGCACATTGGGCTAAAGCAGCCCGCAATGGTAATCCAGCTAATTAATTAGCTGGATTAGTCAGCCCGTAATGGGCTGTTGCTGGCTGAAATCAGCCCGCAATTGTCTATTGCGGGCTTGGTGGGCTTTCAGGCATAAAAATGTAATTTTGATGACCTGGGGCATAAAATAAAAAAAAATTCTTACAAGGGAGAACAAAAATATCAAAAACCCCTCTTCTAGCTATTCCGTACACTTTCCATGGAAGATTATTAATACTACCTGGTTGTGTTGGCTTCTTTAAGGCTTCTGCTAAGCTTAATCCTACCATGCCTATGACTCCCATAATTAGAGCTACTTGAAATTCTGTATTCTCTGTTTCCATAATTCAGAATTGTAAGCAGAAACAAAAAATTGATTTAATTGATTTAACTGATTTAATTTGAATGAGAATATGGAATATTTTAAGTAAATAAAACCATTGAAATTGTCTGGAAACTGCTTACTGTAAGTATATTTATATACTCAAGATTGAGTTCAAAGAATCTTAATTAAAATTGTGAAGAAACAGAGATCTAAAGTAACAATTAATGCTGAAATTATAAAATTGGCTAGGCATTGTTCTTTCTATTTGGTTTTATGGCTTTGTTGTGTATTAGTGAAACCGAAATGTGAAAATTCTCTATCAAATATGTGCAATTTGTCATATAATTTTTCATCTTTGCTATTTGTTTTATGAATGCATCCATCTTTGCTATTTATAATATAAAATGGCCGGCCTTTTATTAGATAATTTATCTTGTTAAAAATTTTAGATAACTATTTTAATTGTTTAAAAAGTTTAATTGCAATTGAAATTTTATAATTATAGATAATTTTAATGAAAAATATAAAGTAAAAGCTAAAATAATAATTCATTAAAATAACTTACCTTATTTAGTATTCTATATAATTAAATTAATAATCATTAAATAGTTAAAGTAGTCTATTTTAATTAGTACTCTATATAATTATTGTAACATAATATTTTATTTTGTTTAATACTTTAACTTATCTTAACATAATAGTTTATTTTAGTTAGTATTCTAATTTTAATGATTATTTTAATAGTTTTTAATTGATAATTAAATTTTATAAGTGAAAAAGACATTAATGTAAATGTGTTTGTCTCCCTCTTCCCCTTTCGTACTTTTATATATAGAATAAATATAGATAATTATTAGCTTTGTCAATATTTAATTGTCAATAATAAAATTAGATTGATTCCTTTCTTCCAAAATAAAAAAACAAAATTTACTACGTCACAATATTTTCTGTTTTATTCATAATTTTTTTGGTCCTTATTTTTCTGGCCTTTTTTATATGAAAAATATAGTTTTTATAATTTCATAAATACCTTTTTTTATTTTTTAATAATTTATTCTCTTTTTTATAATCTTTTTAGTGTTTTTATTTTTAATTTTTAGACCAAATGTTGTAAAAAGGCCAAATCTTTCACAAAAGTTTCACAAAAGTCATGACCTTTCAATTTTGTCGATTTTAGCCAAAAATGGATTATTTGTTTTCACAAAAGTCCTGACCTTTCAATATTTGGCATGCCACATAGGCTCTACATAGGCAAATTGAAATCAAATTGAGAGTTGTCCACAATTGAAACCAAATAATTTGTTTTTGGCCAAAATCGACAAAATTGAAAGGTCGGAACTTTTGTGAAACTTTTATGAAAGGTTTGCTCTTTTTAAGACATTTGGCCTAATTTTTATCGTATTTTTTTACTGTATTATGGTGTATTATAGTGTATCTATTGTTTTTTTAATATAACTATGGTGTTTATTTTGTCTAATCACTTAAAAATCCCTCACTTGTAGATTTTTTCAATTCCACTCCGACGTTAAAAAGTTGTCAATTTTACCCACTTTTAAATTTTTCGTTTTCAATTTATCCTAATTTTTAAATTTTTGTTAATTTTTGTTAATTAAATAATTAAATCATTCAATTAACTAAGTATAAAGATGAGATTAAAGATGCAAAGTAACATAACTCTGAATTCCAACTTCACAATCAAAAGTTAACTTTAAGATGTACAACATGTTTCCTCTTTAAAGAAAGGTAAGGTTCAATATAATCAAGAGTTGGATATAAAACTAGCATACCCCATATATAGAAGAATTAAAGAAATCAACAGCTTACTTTAGGTATAAAAATGGTTGAAGCAATTATTATTCTCAAATTTGTATAAGAATTGGAGAATTATTTCTTACACTAATTTAAAGATTCCCACTATAAAATTCATGACCAAGTCATTTCCTCTATTTCAGATCTATACTGTACAATTCAGAAAACTTTATCCAAAATTGTATAAACCTATATTGAAATAAGCTGCGTAGCTAATCTCAATTGAATCAAGGAAATCTGAAACTTTTGCAGCTAGTTTCTGTAAACCGGAGTTGCAACCAAATATTTGTATGTCACATTATATGTTGTCCTAATTGATTTAAACGGTTAACTACTAGGTTATTAGTTTCTAATGTGTGATAAGTGTAACCTTTAGTGTTAGACACTTTGATGTAATGTTGTATATCGAAGTAAGCTTGGAGGTGAATAAGCTATACATCTGTACTTTTACTTAATGGGTTTTGACATAATCACATAAATTTACTTTTGTTTTTATACCCAGATTAACAATCACTTTTTGTTCAGAATATCAATAGAGGGAAGATGCCTACCACAATTATTATTTCTGCTCCGGAGCATATTAAACTAGAGGAAGAAAGTCAGCTCCAAGCAAAAGAAGATAAAATGATATTTGTCCCCAATACTATGCTTGTTGACGTGTTATAGAGAAGTTTCTATATTTTTATGATAAATCCATTTTTGACCCTTGTGACAATCTTAACATAAAGTGCAACATAATTCAGAACAGCTCAGAAACTAGAATATTTTTGCCATTAATGACCTCATTAGAGTTAGGCTGCTGAAACGGGGCAATTCATGCCTCTCTAAGTTGTTATGTAGAATCTAATCAGTAATCATTGATTGAAAATGGTTCCTACTCGAATTGTTAAGTCATTACGCTTCGGCTTATGGAATTCACTTTGGGGCTCTAATATAGAGACAAAATTGCATTTTTATTCTTACTTTAAGTCTTTTAGCCATTTTTACATAGTAGTAATACTACATGTGTTCTTTTTATATATTTTTACACAAAGCGCATCATGAGAATTCTTGTCATAACAAATCTTAGTAGCACTTCTTAGTTTGGCTAAGAGTACTAATATAAAAAATCGTGATTTACGTTTCCAGCTTATGAAATTATGCCGCAAGCAGAATTTGGTCATTGTCACTGTGGACTTTAATCAAACAACTAATATGCATCTCTAAAACTCAATTTCATATTTTAAATAATTTACAGCATGTCTAAGTTAAAAAAAACCATACCTCAATGTCGTGTAGCTCATAATGAAAATTGCAGCTGATTCAAGATACATCCCTTACGCAAAAGTACATTTTCCCTCAAGGCATAAAGATCCACCATTTCTCCTTGGTCATATCTGACCAAAGAGGGTGAGGATCCTTGAAAACCGGAATCCTGTGCCGCCGACTTGGTTTTTTTCGTTCGGAGACTACAACTTGCCATCTCACTGGAGCTCCCATGCCCCATCAAGATTTGGTAAATACTGCCACATAGAACAACTATGTAAGCAAATAGTTTTGCCCCTATGTATTTGTGTAGTATATATTCTTGGCCAATAAACCCATGTACGCATTAGCACCATTTTCCAGATGCCAAAGCTTTATCAGAGAAAACCCATTATTTTCTTGATTCAGCCGTAGATGTTTGTCGTCTCCCAAAACTTGATTTCATAGCTTTAAAAGCTATGGAGTTGGGAGATCTGATTTGCACAGAGATCTGTGAGTAATATTCAAACCAAGATTGAAACTTTATTCCAGATCTATGAAAAGTATCCCATATGTGGTCGAGAGTTCGATTCCTACAGACGGCTCCAGTGATAACTTGTCAAGTTACTGGAGGAAATCTTGGGCTTCAGGATTCTTCAAAGCTTACCCGAAAACATAAAAGAACGGTCAAAATTAAGGAACATCGGAGGTGGGTCTTCAACGTTCACTCCGACACTCAAATCAGTCTTTGTGTAGGAGAAAGAATAGAGAAGAGAAAAGGAAAAGAGTGTCAAAAGAGTATTATCCTAAACTTACCTATCTTATGAGTATTTATAGGAAGTATTGTCACAAGTGTTGGTAGGGGATAAAGTTAACTGACTTACCGTTTTTCTGTAGTCGGATACGCCGACTTAGTGTTAGGGAATGTTTATGTCAAAATATTAGTATATGCTCGGTATGCCGAGATTGGTTATATTCGATTAAATACTTACCTCGTTGTGATTTGTTATTGGCGATCTATGATCCGGGTTGTGGGGTTATGCTCGGTAATTCTGGTTTGCTAGACATTTGACCATCGGACTTGCTATTATTTACTATTGGGCTTTGGGATTAGAGCTTAGACTTGGAAATATTACCCTATTTTTAGTGTTTTACACGTGTACCATCTATATTGTTATCAATGCTCTCCAATGTCTTAAATGTGCTCAAATATGCAACTCCTTCAAGATTCAAGCACATAACTTTACTCACAGGTACAAAACATTATATGGGTCCGATATTCAATCCTGAATTCGAAAACCAGCTCGTTCATCAGGATCCTCCGTTCGTAGAGGATTTGCCTAGACTTCTCCGAATTTTTATTATGCCCTCGAAGATCTAATAACATCATATTTACCTTCGATTACATATTCTGTTCATCGATCCTCGATAATAATGGGCGCATCTTTCAGGAGTTTGAATAGTACATTGCTAGCCCTATCTGTGTATGCAACAATTTGCAAATACAAAAAGTTGCCCTTTAAGTATCCTGGCAGCAAATACACATGGGAGCATTTCTGCGATATGTCGGATGCGCGATTACTAGCCGAGCAACAAATATGGGCGGCGATCACGGATAAAGCGAAGAACCAAGCTTTTAATTGCACGAATGATGATTTTTTTACTTGGAAGAGCTTGTGGAAGGTGTTGAATGAGATCTTTGATGTTGAGTTTGTGGAGTTTGATGAGAATGATAATGAGTTTGATTGGGCTGAAATGATGAGGATAATGGAAATGTGTGGGGCGAGATTGTTGAGAAATATGGACTATTTGAGACTAAGATTGAAGATATTGCTTGCGCTTGATGCTGTGTTGAACTTTAGGTTTCAACATGTTTGTAGCATGAATAAGAGTTGAGAATTAGAGTTTCTAGGATTTGCTGATACATTCAAGAGTATTCGAGTGTGGGTGGAGAGATTTAGGGACATGAAAATCATACCATCAACAAGTTTATTAATTAATGGGTGATTTTTATGCTTTGATCGTATGCAGACATTTATAATTTAATAAACGATTTAATAAAGGATGTACTTGAATTTCTGGTTGTTTCTGCAAACTCTTTTTTTTGGCTAATCCTCTGAAAAATCCCACTTTACGGAATACATGCGGTAAGGTCTAAAGATGGAGAAAATGAATTTTTATAACATAATAATTTATATTATTAATTTTTGAAATTTCAAGAAGATGGTTTTTTTATTTTAATTATAATATTGAGTACTGTCTAGAATATTTGTTAAAATGTGAAGTACTGAAAAAGATCAATTTGATGTTTGAAGGTGTAATTAAAAGCAAAATATGTGGATTTTTTAATTTTTTTTAACGTGCAATTAAAACATAATGTGAGGATTTGAGTAAAATCGGTGATTTCACAAAATCAGGGTGTAAATAAATTAGGATTAAAAGGTGGAGTTTGATAACAAAGACCTTAATTATTAATTAAGGTAAAAATGGAAAATTTGTAATTAAATCAAATGCATTAATTGGTTAATTGACTTATTTGTAATTAGCTAATAGTAATACAAAATTAATTATTAAGTATAATATCATTTTTTATATATTAATTTTAAGTTTATATTTATATTTTTGGACACAAAGTGGCCCAAAATGTTTACGGAAAAATAATATGATGAGTTATCTTCTGTGATTATCCTTGATCTTCAGGAATGACTAGTTTATCCGGATATGATTTATTATCGGAAAATTAGCCCGATGCTTCACGCTGGAAAAAAACGAAAAATGTTCGAGAAGGAGAAAATTGTTTTGCCGGTGATGGAAGCACCGAGATTCTTTTACAGTATTTAGTTATTTTGTCAAAAATAAATATGAGTTTCATTAATAAATTCTAATATACTTATTTAGTTATCTTATTTAACAAAAAATATAAAAATTAAAATACATAAAAAATAATTTAAACTTTTTTATTAAAAATTTATGAAAATTAGTTTAATTAAATATATGTATTAATAAGTTTTATAAAAATAGAACAACCAAAAAAAATTCAAGTTGAAAAATGTACTATATTTATATACTATAATGAAGAGCGGAATCAAAATTTTGATTATAATAATATTTATATAATTGGAATAAAATTATTGAAACAATGTGGCTATATTTGTTATTAAAAAAATTGAAAAAGAAAGTAAAGAGTAAAAAATAACAACACAATTCAATTAAGAGCAATTAATAAGCAAAAAGAGCAATCAAAAAGCAACTAAAGAAGAGCAACAAAAAAACAACTTAATTTTTTTTTCTTAAAAAACAAATTAATATCAATCAATGAACTACCAAAAAACTATTGTTGAGCAACTAAAGAGTAAAAAATAAACAACTAAAAAATAATCAAAATTGAAATAGAAAGTAAAATTAGATAACAAATTATAAAAAAATTAAATACATAAAATTAAGGGTCTAAATTCAAAAGATATATGTATAATTTAGGCAATTTAAATTTATGGAGGATGAATTTATTTTAATATTTCTCATGTAAATAGGAAATAATTAAATAATAGATAAATAACAATATAAAAATTGAAATTATTAAATAAAATTAAGAAACATGGATCAAAAAAAGTAATTTAAATAATAACGAAAATCAAAGAATTATAACATAAACAAAAAACGATAAAAAAGGTAATTAATTATATAAACATTTGCAATAATATAAAAAATAAAAGAAAAATATTAAAGTTTAAACAGATAAGCCAATAAATAAAATAAAAAGCAAAAACTAAAATATCAAAAAAAATTTCAAGATTTGGCGCACAGCAAGTAATTACCTCATATAAGTATTACCTGACCCATACCATGCCAACCCAACACGTTTGAAACCTAATTGAAAAATTGTCGAGAAAACCTAACTGAAAAGAGTATCATCGCTTTCGCTTGTCTGTTTACGATGTTTAGTCGCGCTGACCGTGGTCTTCTCTCATCTAATCCATCACCGTCGTTCCAGCAAAGTCGGGGAGGCAGAGGTGGAGGTGGCAGGGGCAGAGGTGGCAGGGGAGGAGGTCGATGTGGCAGAGGAGGAGGTGATAGGAGTTCGAGGCGAGAAAGTTATGTACGTAATAGTATTACCCGGGGAGCAAAACCACCTTCACCGGCATCAACGGAGGAGCCTAAAACAGTTGCGGTAATACTTTCTGCTGGAGTATCTTATTGTGATTTTCACACCTGGGTTTACGCTATTGAGTTAGATGGGGGTAATACTGATAGTAAATTGCAACCCTTTATTTGCCTTGGTCTTGGTGATGGATTGCCAACATTGATGTCTTTTATCATCCTAGACTCTGTGTTGTTTATGTTTGGAGGATTGTTTACAAACACAGTTAAACATGTAGTTGATTGGCAAACACTCATGTATACTTATCCTCTCACACGCCCTTTTACCCCTAACTCTTTCAACAAGGAGCTTTTGAAGCAGGGGCCGGATATGAAGGCTCCCAAGGCGGCACCTATGTCTATAGCTGTGTGTGGAAAAATTCTCGTTTATTCTGACTGTCTTTCTGATGATCGCAAGCCTAATTTTGAACTCTACGACCCTATCACTTGTTCATGGTCTCAACTTCCCGAGCCTTTGAAATCTTATGCTAGTTATCCCCCCCAAATCATAGGAGTTAGTGGCGTTTGTCTTCGGGATTCTACTCTCTATGTTCTAATCTCTCATTCTTTCTATACCTTTGATTTCCATCCATCTTCATCCTGCAACACATGGGAACATGCCTCTTTTGCCGATACACATCCATACCCAAGAATGGTAGGAATATCCGTTGATAATTATTTTCTGTCTCCATTTTATGGATTTGACTTGACCATTCCAAATGGAATGCTCCATAAGTTTCCTGTGCTACATGGTGATGAACCTCGAGATTTGTTGGTGCTCGTTCGTGGGAATTTAGATATAATATATTTGGGTAAAGTGACACTTGGAGATTTCAGAATGTGTTCCGTTAGAGCCGGCTTCAGGGAAGATTCTTTTGGAAAGGATGCGGAGCTTCCATATCTTCTATTGGACGTGTTTCGTTGTTTTACATCTCAGTCTAGACAATTAAAGATAATTAGGGAGAAACAATTTACTTTTTTATTATCAAACATTCTGTGCGATAGCCTTGATTTTGCTGTTGCGTTCGCCCTTTAAAGTTTTACATCCGTAGCTCATTAGCAACCCATTATGTAGTCTCTTTATGGACAATATTTTTAGGATTTTTGAACTTAATGATGCTTTTGTATGTTTGATAATAGGGAGATTACTTCGTGTAGGGTGTAACCGGTTTTCTAATGAAGGAATATACTGATCGTTATGCTTTTTTGATGCATCGCTTATGTTACATTGTTATGCTTATTAAAATAATGTCATTTTTTCTTATGTGAATGAAGCAATGAATGAGAACAAGTCAGATGGTATCTTTTGGCATGCTGGTTTGTGTTTCTTATGACCGGTTTATCAATAAACCCTCGTTTGGATCAAGGCAGTCGTTTTTGTTGAAGAGTTCATATTGTATAAATAGATAATGTATTCGCATTTACGAGATGTTGTAATGACTTGTTTCTGTAATGCCCCTCTTAAGCTTCAACCTGCTGGATTGTGTCACATTTTAATGTGCTTTTGCAACTGGTTATTTTATTTTATCTGCCTTATGAGAAGTGAGCAAAATTTTGATAGTGTTAGGGAAATTACGAATCAAAGTTTTGTTTGCCATTATCTCAAAAGACGGTCTTGAAACAACCAAGAACATCACCAACAACCTCAGGTATGGTTGATTATCATAGTCCTGATCATGAACAACAAATGAAAGTCCTGCGGCCTGGCCAGTCTATTGGAAGGTAAGTTCCTATCCTTATTTTTCCACTAATAATTTTTACACCTCCTAGCTTTTGTGTCATGGGATGCAACCTTAGACCCTGCATCATATTTTAAAGTTGGTCAGGTCTATGAATTTGGTTTATAATGAATGGCAATTATTTTATATTTTTGAACTTGAAGAAATAATCATAGACAAAGGATTTGACAAGTCCTGGCATGTGAAAGCTGTATATTATATTTCGATTGCTTTGTTTCTATTGGCAATCCAATTTCTGTGCTTTTTTCTGTAGCCATTTAAATTCAGTGTTGTATGCATTAGAATATCATTGTAATTTCTACAACTTATAATGTCTCTTCATTATTCTGGTCTTTGGACTCTGTTATTTCTCAGTCCTTTCTGCCAAGTAATCCCAAAAATGGTAGCCCTAACTCTTTTTGTGTCTTTCCCTGTTTTGCTCCAAATTCAAGCATCCTACTGGGTGCTCATCTCAGTTTTGTACACCCTTATTCCATAATCATGGTAGTTGCCCAACTGGTGAAGAATTAGTAAACAGTTTTTTATTTAATCCGGGTGACATTTCCTTCTTGATGAGTCAACTAATTTGGCAGCTGCACAAAAACCAGATTAAAGAATTTTATGCTAATAAGATTTGTGGAGTTCCGTTTTTCCTTAAACAGAGTGAGAAAGTAAGATTGATCTAACCCATTTTATTCAAAACTCTTAACTTCAGGATTTTTAAGGGGGTCTTCTCTCCCTTTGCCTTTCTTTTTCTATGGTAATAATCATATCACTGCTGTTCCCATTTTGCTTATATTTCTAGCTTCGCTTTTCTTTTTATTGATACTGAACATTAATTTTATTTTGTTTTTATGGTTAGGCGATAGTCCGCAAAAATGACGATAATGAAGAGCCCTCGTATGAATCTACTGCAAACAACGATAATGAGGAGCCCACGTATAATTTTGTCGCTGTGTTGATGTTTTTTGAACGCTGTGGTTTTTATATTTCAATTGCATGGATTTTAATTTATCTGTTTTCGTTCTTCGATTGCTCCAGACTATATAGCCTTTCCGCTCACTGCAGTAGCGCTAATGCTGGTGCCGCATCCTTCATGCCACAAATTAACCCAGTTCAAGTTGGCAACCAAGGAATTTAGAAGTTGACTTTTACTTAATAAAGTTTTTTTCTCCTCCAGTTTCAGTCTTGAAACAACTGAGACACCACCAACAACCTCGGGTCTGGTTAATTATCAGAATCCTGATCGCGAACAACTAATGAAACTCCTGCGATCTGGCCAGTCTGTCGAGGAGCAATTTCCTGTTGGTATTTTTCCACTAATAATTTTAGAATTTGTTACCATTTTTTGTGTTGATATGCCTCTGGACTGTTTTAAGGTCTGCATCTTTTTCTTTGTGTTCATTAGAGTTTGGATGTCTTTCTTCTCGACACCTCGAAAGTATGCATTTTGGTCTCTTGATGACCTGTCGATTGATTCATGCATCAAGAATCAGCTGTCACAAGCTTGGATTCTTATCCTTCTCACCGAACATTGATTCTTGTTATGATGATCTATGATTGTTTTTTTGGACTTTGATTCTTTTAAGCCTCCCCTCACTATAAATATAATTTGACAGTTTATTACTTACTAGCTTTTAGAACAACTTGTAATGATTTTGGTTAAAAAATGTGTATTACACTATACTTGCATGAATTTAATTTTTTTTTCTAATACTTCCCGCTAATGTTAATCGATTTTCAAATTGAGCATACCATTAAGATTTATGATATCACGCCGTGGCAGTTCAATAATATATGGCAGCTGTAACTTTTTGTTTTCAGAATTTAGATTGGCTGCGGTCATGACTGTATTTGCTTCATTCTTATACTGACATTTTCTTCTACGCTTAACAGGTGATTCGGATCATTGATTCCTAAATTCTTAATTGCAGAACTACATAGCATAATATCACTAGTCTTTGTTATTTTTATTGGGCGGTCTTGACTGCTGTTTAATTACCTCTGCTATCAATATATTTATAAAAGTTGCAACTGTGCTATTGATATATGATTGACTATGATATCAAACAATCTGTATATAGTATAAAAGATAATCCAGAATCATTGTGCACTGAACAGTTCAAAGAGCATTGCTTGTTCCTCTTGGAGGAGGAAAAAGTTGCCACGCTGGGTGTTAGTAATTTAGGCCTCAATTGACGAGCTATGTGAAAAAAAAAAAAAAAAATCAAGCTGCAAATTCACTACATTTGTTTTTATCAAATTGATATAAATTTGATATATGCTTTTTGCCCATGTTTTTGTTTTGAAAGTTCTCTATCTTTTTAAGGTTTTCAGTGCTTCAAAAGACATGTTTATGCTTCATATTAGTTGATTTCTTTTTATCAAGAACCAGTTGCTCTTGACCGATAGGGAGCACCAATATTACAGTCATGTCTTGAAATAAAAAATCTGAACTAAAGCAGACACAAGTGAAGAAAAATACTAATGGATAGAGAATGGTGTTCGAAGCCAAGCAAAGGAGGCGTGCCTCTGCACCAAACGAGGCAATTGACGGTAGAGAGCTCTAAAGATTCATATTTCATGCAAAAACACCTGGGCAGGTATATTCTTGAGATTGTTATTAGTATAGTTAGGGTGTTTATTAATTGAATAGCTTGTTGATGAACTTCTTGTTGGAACTTTTGACTTAAATTTGTTATGAGTGTAAAATATATCTGAAATTGCACAACAATGAAAGAAATTATTTGGCGCATGTGCAAGGGAAGCATCACAACACCAATTTGGCTATGAGGCTGTATGAGGCTAAGAGGGCCGTATAAGCGCAAAGTTAACACTCACAAGACTGGTACTAAACTCGTTCTCTTTTACATTATTTTATATGCATGTATGTTGTTCTATGTATCCAGTTTGTTTTTTTCTTGGCTGACATAATAATCTTTGTTAATTTTGAAGCTGATAACATTTATATATTTGTTTGATGCTAATCGCTATTTGCATTGTTGAAAATAGATTTTTGGAATGGTGGAGTTACCTTAGGGTGTTGATATGGCTGTTAGAGGTAGAAATATGTGATTTTTAATTATTTCAGTTAAGGTTATCTTTTTAGTTAATAAAGTTAAAAGCTGGGGGTCACCAAGATATGGAACATTACAAAGATAATGATGCGAGGAAAAGTTTATTTTCCAAATGATGTTTCTACACCGTGTATCTTTGAATTTAATGAGAATAAAGATGTGATTTTGTTCCTAAAGAAGAAATTATTGAGCCTAAACTCTACGGGTCACTGCTAAAGGATGTTTGAAATTTCTAACTCTTTGTATTGATATTGTAAGTAGGGATCGACACTTGGAAAAATTCTTCTTGCCCATGTTTTTTGGGTTTTGTATATCAAACCCGTTTAAACAGACTTCTTACTGTTTAAGGTTTATTAGAGTAAGATTTGGTGGTTCTTTGCTTTAATAAACCAGCAAAAATGTTTGCAAATGACGGGTCAGGTAAATTTGAGTGAATACACATAATTGCAAATGGACATTAAATAAAAATAATTCACATGATAAACAATTTATCCAATACATCCAGATACGATATTTGAATGAAAATTTAATCCTCAGTTCACATATAAATCAAGAACCACCAAATCTTACTCTAATAAACCTTAAACAGTAAGAAGTCTGGACCGTAAACTTTGAAAAGTTTATTTTCCAAATGATGTTTCTACACCGTGTAAATTTTGTCATTTGAAACTTGCAAACTGACATCTCTACTTGCCATCTATAGCTGGTTGGAATGTAATTGGGGATTTCCATCTCTAGCCATAGGGCTATATTGGATTGGTTGGGCACTTAATTTGCTTTTCTTTATTAAATTGGTGATTTTGTTATTTTAGTTTTTTGAACTGGTGGTATAATAATCTTTGCAGGTTTAGGAGATTCTGAATAGTTTTCATGGATATCAGTTGACACATACTGGTCTACATCGTTTCATGGACATTAAAGAAGTAATACCTAACAATTCGAAGCTTGTAGTTTGAAATTTTTTAACAGAAAATTAATCTAAAGAAACTCACGGAAGCTGATGGGGTGGCTGCATTATTTCATTGGATGGAGGTGTACCTTAGATCCTGCATCATATTTTAAAGCTAGTCAGTTATATGAATTTGGTTTATAATGAGGGGCAGTCATCTCTATCCTGTAGCCATTTAAATTCAATGTTGTAGCATTAGTTGATTTCCCTTGAGCTCCCTGTTTGTTCACTGTAAATGAGATTTTGAGGTGATATTTGTGGTCGCAGATTGTGGAGGCAAAGATAATGGTATGGAGAGGAGAAAGACAACCAAATGGTTAAGTCTCTACTTTACTAGATTACAGGTCGTTGATAGCGTCAAAGAAGAAATAGTTTAAAATTGGAATCATGTTGGTTGTTGTATTTTGCATGAATAGTCTTTTTAATATCCGCACCTAACTGAATGGTTTGTCGCCTTAGAGAGAATCATTGTTGCAGTATTGATATAACCTTCTAGAGAAGGTTTAATCGAAGAGAAGACTTATGAGGTTGATAACGATTAATGCTTTAGTTCCGAGAATGTTCATTATGAAAAACATCACAAGACAAGAATGATGAAGACAAACTGTAACAACGTTCATTATAAGTAGATCTCCCTTATTGGGAGGCTTGAAAGCCATGAGAGAATCAACGTTCACAGTGGTGGCTATTTGAAGTAATCCTGAGAACGAGAGCCAGTCTATTGGAAGGTAATTTCCTATCGTTATTTTTCCACTAATAATTTTTATACCTCTTAGCTTTTGTGTCATGTCATGGCATGTGAAAGCTGCATATTATATTTCGATTGCTTTATTTCTCAGTCCTTTCTGCCAAGTAATCCCAAAAACGGTAAAGCCCTAACTCTTTTTGTGTCTATCCCTGGTCTGCTTCAAATTCAAGCATCCTACTGGGTGCTCATCTCAGTTTCGTACTCCCTTATTCTATAACTGTGGTAGTTGCTTAATATGCTTCCAGTTGGATATAGATTGAACCCAACTGGTGAGGAATTATTAAGCAGTTAACTATTTAAGAAAATCAACCACATCCAGCTAACTGATATAGAGAATAGAATGCATTCTTTCATGTTTTCGATTTGTACGGCAGTCAGGATCCATGGGAATTGTGGGTTCATTATGCCGGAAACTGTGTTCTTAATCTGGGTGACATTTGCTTCTTGATGAGTCAACTGATTTGGTAGCTGCACAAAAACCAGAATGAAGAATTTTATGCTAATAGGATTTGTGGAGTTCTGTTTATCCTGTTTTCCCCCCTTAAACATAGAGTGAGAAAGTAAGACTTTATTTGATTTTATTCAAAACTCGAAACTTCAGGATTTTTAAGGGGGTCTTCTCCCCTTTTGCCTTTCTTTTTCTGTGATAATAAGTATATCATAGCTGTTTCCATTTTGCTTATATTTCTAAGTTGGCTTTCTTTTGATTGATATTGAACATTAATTTTTTTGTTTTTTGATGTTTTTTAAACGCTGAGGTTTAAATATTTCAATTGCATGGATTTTATGTTTATCTGTTTTTGTTCTTCGATTGCTCCATCCTTTCCACTCAGTGCAGCAGCGCGAATGTTGGTGAGTTAGCTGGTTGGATGGCAAATTGCATCTGCATCTTCATTTGTTCAAGCAACTGTCATTGCCATGTCGTTCATACCACTTCCAAAAAATCAAGGTTAGCAAAATTAACACACTTCGAGCTGGCAACCGAGGAATTTAGAAGTTAACTTTTCCAGTTTATTTAATAAAATTTGTCTTCAGTTCCAGTCTTGAAACAACTAAGACACCACCAACAACCTCGGGTATGGTTAACTATCAGCATCCTGATCGTGAACACCAATGAAACTCCTGCGATCTGGCCAGTCTGTCGAGGATGTAATTACCTATTGGTATTTTTGCACTAATAATTTAGAATTTCTTACCATTGTTTTTTGTTGATATATGTCTTTGAACTATTTTAAATTCTGCATCTTTTTTTTGGTTTGGGGATGGGGCGTATTAAAGTTCAGATGTTTTTCTTCTCGACAGTATGCATCTTGGTTTTTGGATAACCTGCTGGGTGATTCATGCATCAAGATTCAGCTATCACAAACTTATATTCTCATCCTTCTCGCCAAACATTGATTTTGATTATATATGATTGTTCTATTGGACTTCGATTCTTTTAGCCTTTCCTCTTTATTAAATTTAATACGAGTATTTGACAGTTTATTACTTACAAGCTAGTAGGACAATCTATAATGATTTTATCATTGAAAAATGTGTATACACAGTACTTGCATGGTTTTTTTTTTCTAATAGTTTCTGCTAACATTAATCGATTTTCATTTTGTTTGTACCATTAAGATCTCTGGTATAAAGCCGTGGCAGTTTAATGATATCTGGTAGCTGGTTTCTTTTGTTAAAAGAGCATTGCTTGCTCCTCTTGGAGAAGGGAAAAAATGGCCATGCTGGGTGTTAGAAATTTTAGGCCTAAATAAGACTTTCCCTTGTTTTGGACATTCCCCTGTTTTTATTGATGAGACACATGAAAAGAAAAAAAGCATTTTCAAGTCTCAAATTCATTATAATTTTATTTATTAAAATTGATATAAATGTAGTGTATGCTTTTTGCCCATGTATTTGTTTTGGGAGTTTTCTGTGTTTTTAGGGTTTTTGGCGCTTTAAGAGACTTGTTTATGCTTCAAATAATTTTTTAAATCAAGAACAGATAGGGAGCTTGAATATTACTCCTTTGTGTCTTGAAATAAAAAAATCTGAACTAAAGCAGACACGAGTGGAGAAAAATACTAATAGATAGAGAATGGGGTTCTAAGCCAGGTAGCGGAGGCCTCGTCTGCACCGAACGAGGCAATCGACAAGGAGGAGCATCTCTGGCAACTTGCCCTTAAGACGATAGAGAGCACTCAAGATTCATATTTCATGCGAAACCACCTGGGCAGGTATATTCTTGAGATTGTTGCAAGTATAGTTAGGGTTTTTATTAATTGAATGGTTTATTGATGAAACTGATGAAATTGTTGTTGGAACTTTTGATTTTAATTTGTGAGTGTAGTTATGATTTATGAATGAATGTAAGATATATCTGACATTGCACAACAATGAAAAAATTTATCTGGCGCGCATGCAAAGGAAGCATCACAAAACCAATTGGGCTAAGAGGGCAGTATGAGGCCGTATGAAGCTAAGAGGGGAAGTATAAGCGCAAAGTTAACATTTGCCAGACTGGTACTAAATTTTTCTCTTCTACATCAATTTGTATCTTTGCTAAGTATTGCTATTGAAGGTTCCAAGCATTAACCATTTGAAGTTGAGCAATAATTTTGGACATGTGGCATAAAAGGAGTTATGAGTTAAAATAACATAAATCCTTTTTTAGCTGATGTTTACATATTTTTAGTTTTGTGGAAATCCGCCAAGCGCAATTGTATTAATTGATGACACTCTTCTTTGTGCAACTTTGACAGGAGTCGTCTATTTTTGACAAATGTAAAAGTTATGGTTACAGAAGATATATATGTTCTATTTGATACATGTGAAAGGGCTTGCAGAGTATTTCAAATCAAGCTTGAAATCTGAAGTAGAACTACTCTTCGTGGACCTAGAACAAGATCCTCCAAAGGTTTCTTTGAATTTATGTCTTTGTTTAATTATCAAAATGAAAAGTGTCTTTGTTTAGTGCCGTATTTAACCTTCGTTATGCTCATCCGTTGTGCCCTGAACTTCATTTCCTAATCAGACTGTAACACAAGCGGAACAAAGCTTGCTAGCAACAGAACTCATAGGAGCGCAGAAGTTATTCTCCTTGTCTTTTCCTGCCAATGATATGAACAATGATGTGCCGTCATGCCAGTTGAAGGATAGTGTGCCTAATGCTGCAGAGAGCACGGCTTATGCTGGATCGTCTGTTCATAAGCTTATAACCTATCAGTCTTCTGATTTTATCGATCTTAGTATCCGCATGAAGGATACTAATGTCACAGTGCCGATTTTAAATGGGTAACTTCTAAATTTAAGAGAAGGTCCGGATCTGCTTGGACTAGTTTATGCAGAGGGTGATATACGATATGAAGTTTAATTTTCATTGCCGAGTTGATTCCTGATAAGAGTGTTATCTTTTCTCTGTGGTAGTTAAATCACTGCTACAATTGCTTGTTTGATACCAACTGAATGGTTTTTTAAAATTACTAATTTGGAAAAGCTTATCATACTCTGTCCTGTGACATGCAAAAGATGGCCTTTTTTCGTCCTTAAAAATCAAATTCATGTGTAATCTGTGATATATTCTTATATTGATAAATTTATTTAAAATTTTCAAGTTAGTTTAAATAATTTATTTAAATTTATGACTTCCTATATAAATTAAATATTATATTTTAGCATATTTAAATTTGGATATACACAAAACTAAATTATGCACAAAATATTTGTTATACAAGGATTAACCAAAAATTGAGAATAAATTTGTATGCATACCGAGTATTATTTAATAAACCTTACACACATCAAATGGATAAAATATACCCTCCGTCTCATTTTAGAAGTTCTATTTAATTTATATAAAATTTAAGAAAGCATCTATTATGGTATTTTTTTCTATTTTTTTATTAATGGAGTAGAGTTTTCTGTTATAATTTACTAAGTTTAGTAAATAAGGATAGAAAAAACATAAAAAGAGAAAATTAGTGAAAAAACTCCATATTTTTGTAAAATAATAGTAAATTTCACCTATATAAAAAAAACATAGAAAAAATATCTCATATTTTTAGCATTTTTATTTTTTTACTCTAAAATCTTTTTTTTATTATAATAATACTTATTTTTTATTATTTTTTACTCTAAGCATTCTTTTTACTCTACATGTGTATCTTAGGGTTATTATATCATTTGACCCCTAAACTATACACTTTTATTTTCTGAAACTCTTAAACTAATTTTCTATTCTATTGGACCTCTTTACTTCTTTTTTTGTTCTATTTAACCCTTCAACTGCAATTTTTTTACCAAACTGACCTTTTTTCGTCCTGCGTGGCAAAAGCGCGCGTTTTCAAACACTTTGAAGCGCGTGAAGGATAATTAAAATGCATAAACTGATTTATTTAACCCCTAAACTATACTATTTTGTTTTATTTAACTCTTGAACCATTTTTATTTTCCTACACTGCACCTTTAAACTTTTAATTTCTACCATTTAACTTCCTCAAAAATATAATTATTTAATTTTCAACCATTTTTGTGTCTAGCATAAATGATTACAAGCATATAGATTAATTTATGTACGATCATATATAATTTTTTTAAAAATAAATTTATTTTAAATTTAATAATATTTTTATAAATTGTTAACGACATAGAAATAACAAATATAAAAAAAAAGATATATTAAAATTTAGTCAAATAATTACATGATATAACTTATTATACATGTAAATATTTGTTTACTTTCAATAATGATATAGGGAGTTTGTCTATTTATTACGATATTATAAAATATATAAATTTACTATACTGTGATGATATTAAATAAAGATTTAATTGTTTAATAATTACAATTTTTACTGTGTTTTACAAATTTCCAATTTTTAAAATTTTAATATACCAACTTTTAATTTTTTGCAATTTCAAACTTTTCAAATCAATTCTGAATTTTTATAATTTTTGTTAAAATTGAAAAACACGCTAAATTTCATGAGTTTTAAAATAATTAAGTCTTAAATGATTGTGCGCAGAGCGGGGTTCGGGGCATTGCTTTAAAACCGAACCGGTGGCCGAACCGGTTCAGCCACCGGTTTTCGGTTCAACCGGTTTAATGACCGGTTTAACCGGTTTAATAAATTTAAAAAAAATTGAAAAAAATTCTGGTTCATCGGTTTTTTACTGGTCCAATCCGGTTCAACACCCAGTTTTTTACCGGTTCATACCGGTCCAATCCGGTCCAACCAAAAGATCCGGTTATTTGCCTTTTCAGACCGGACCACTGACCGGTTTGCGGTTCAACCGGTCCGACCGGCCGGTCCGGTTTTTAAAATACTGGTTCGGGGGCCGCTCGCCAAGGCTTATTGCTGACTTCTCGATCTGGAAATGGTTTGAAAAATGGAGTCGCTATCTAGTTCAACTAGGAAATGCCTTTTAACCGACTAGATAGCCTTACTCGTCTCCGGTAAGACTATGAGGGTTCGTGGACCTCCCCGAGTCTCATGTGCTTGACTTATCTGTTACCGCTTTATTTTCTGGACATATTCGCTTTATAACTCATCTTAACAGTTGATACAGTTCATAGGATATGAAAGCTGTAAATAAACAAGTATGAAAGCAGTAAACACGTTTGACTCGCATATGACTCGATCTGGACTGACATTTGAGGCAAGTAGCAGGTACTCCTAAGCATACATCTCACCTTAGAGGTTTCTAGCAAATAGTCATAGGTCTGGTTGGTCTGGATTGATTACATGCACAAAGCTTAAAACGGATGTATAAGTGTGATCGATTGATTTATTAGGCGAGTCTTGAAAAACCTATACAACTGTTACTACCTTTTCATGTTAGTCCTACAATGACTAAGTGATGGGGTGGAATTACATGAATGGGCCAGTTTTGGGTGATTAATCCTTTATACAGTTATTATTGGATTTGGAGGCTTTTGGAAAGCAGTAAACAGGGCCAGCATGCTCAGGAGAAGCTGGATATACATACAAGGTTAAAGATACTTTTAAACCTCGTTGACTTTGAGTGTATGGCACTCGCGCAGGTTTCGACCATCGGTCTGGTTAGAATGAGCTTTCAGTCAGATTACGAGAGTTGTGCGTCTCGTCGATCCGGTTGTATTTGTTTGATCCGGAGTCAATTCCGAGTTCGGGTTAGCCCGAAATCGGCTCTGGAAGTTGCTGGTTTGTTGGGCCTCGGGCTCGTGAGCCCAGTTTATACACTATGTTACATATCTGGACTCCTGAGTCTGTTTTACATCGGGTTTGACCCGTTACATTACAGAATATTAAACTACACTAAATTAGCAACGTCTGGGTTCAAACTGGGCCTTATTTGGAGTCCGAATGGGTCCGGAAACACGTTTTAAAGTTCGGATCGCGTCTGGAAGGATATGTGAGCAAATCCGGGGAGCTGAGGAGCCATGAACACGGTGCCAGTTTAACCTGGCGGCGCCGACAGTTCATTCTGGCGGCGCAGCCACTTTATCCCGGCGGCGCCATCGGCTTCAGTGGCGGCGGCGGCGGTTCGTCGACAGTTTCAAGGGTCGTTTTGTTTTGCTTCGTTCTCACTCGTTTTAGCTCCGTTTTTCATGCAAATTGTAGTCAAAACAGCATAAAATCGAATAAGGAATCTAAAAAACATATAATCGGAGTGTTTAAAACTCATCTATGTAAAATTATTTTTCTGGGTAGCAACTCATTTTCTAAAGTTTTCATGGCAAAACTAGCTAAGATCTCCTAAAAACATGCATTATAAGAGCTAAATTAATTGGATTTATGTATTTGAACTTAAACATGATTAATTACAGCAATTTAATATGTATATCATCGAATTTTATGGCAATTATTGAATGCATCGAATTAGTTAATTAAAACTATTTTAATGACAAATAAGCAAATAATCTAAACATGCAACCTAAACATAATTACAGCAATTATGGAAATCATATATGCAATATTTATGGCAAAATCAAAGAAATAATGAGGGTCCTCAGAAGTACCGTTCTGAGTCCTTGGCTCATTTGCCAACGAAGTGGATGTGGAATCCGGCTTTGAATCTGGTGCTTACGCTGTGTTCTTGGAGAATTAACACATACTAGGGTGTTTCAGGATGGATTTGTGTGTGTGTGTGTGTTGTGATTTAGGTTTTGCTATACTAAGATGGTGGCCGAATTCTATGTATGTCTGTCTAGGGTTTGTGTGCCACCCTTAGCCAGACTGATTTAAGGCTGTATTTATTGGGATCAGGGTTGACCTAGGGTTTGGTTAGAGTCTTCTAGAGTTTAAACTTTTAAGTGATAAGTCATTAGGTGTTATGATTAGCATTAAACTCTATTTATTTAATTAAATTCGTATTAAAGATTGGTGGCTGAGTAAAAAATTGCTAAAAGTCTGTTTGGTGCCTAAAAGTGTTAAAAAAAGCTTCTAAGGTCCAACAGGTTTGGTTAAGGTCAATTCCAGTCCGTAAAACTTACAAATTGGCCCATAAACTTCTAAAATATGGTAATTAGTCCAATTTCTATACTTAAATTACAATCTCTTTGGATTTTTATGGGCTATTCACGTCTAATTACGTTTTAATCCTCCAGGTTTGCAACTGTGCACAAATTACGCCTGCTTTGATTCCAGCAAACAAATCGAAAGCTCGTCACCCGGACGGATTTCTCTGGAAATCATCATTGGACGCTTCAGTTTCTTATCACTTTTTACCTATCCGAAAAATAGGTATCTACAATGATATTTACAAATAATATAGAAAGTACATCACGTTTTTTTAAATAAAAAAAATATATTTAGCCTTAATATATTTTTTGACCCCTAAACTTTATCCTTTTATTCCCTATGAACTCTAAACTATCTTAGTGTTCCATTGGACCTCTTAACTATTTTTTTTTGTTCTATTCAACCCCATGTCAGCAAAACCATGTCAGCAATTTCATCCACGTCAACGCATGTTATGTGCACGTTTCGAATGAGGGGTTAAATAGAACGAAAAAAAGAATTAAGAGGTCCAATAGAACACGAAATTAGTTTAAAAGTTGCAGAAAATAAAATGGTACACTTTAGGGATCAAAGGATGTATTAAGCCATCTTTTTTTTATGTCGTTTTGTTTATTTCTCGGTCTCTCTCTCTATTTTTTCTTTTTTCTTCTCCACTTTTTCTTTTTCTCCATTTTCTTTTCTTCTTACTTTTTTCTTCTTATTGTTTTCGCTCCACCGCCGTTCCTTCAGCCATCCGTCGTTGTTTCTCCATGACACCGCCGTCGATCCGCCATCACACCGTCGTCGATCCGCCGTTCTTCCATATTTAATTCTAGTGATTTTTTTCTCAGATCGTGGTGATGATTATGATTTATTTTGATTCTCAGATCTATAAAAATTGCATAAACAATGATTTTATGATTAAAAAAACTTTATGTAGAACAATTTTCTGTAGAAAACAGCTTTTGATTATCAATATCAATATCACTATAACATTATTATAGGGGTTAAATAGAACGGAAAAAAGAATTAAGAGGTTCAATAGAACACAAAATTAGTTTAAAGGTTGCAGAAAATAAAATGGTACACTTTAGGGGTCAAAGAATGTATTAAGCCATTTTTTTATCTCGTTTTGTTTTCTTCTCGGTCTCTCTCTCTATTTTTAGTTTTTTCTTCTCCACTTTTTCTTCTTCTCCATTTTCTTTTCTTCTTACTTTTTTTTCTTCTTGTTTTCGCTCCGCCGCCGTTTCTCATTGATCCGTCGTCGTTCTTCCATATTTAATTTTAGTGATTTTTTTCTCAAATCGTGGTGATAATTTTATTTTGATTCTCAGATCTATAAAAATTGCATAAACAATGATTTTATGATTAAAAAAACGATTTTTGTAGAAAACAGCTTTTGATTATCAATTTCGATATCACTATAACATTATTATATTAATATCATAGCATGTAGAAAAAAAATGATTTTTTGTAGAAAAAAATGTTTTTTGTCAAAAAAAAAAGCTTGATTATTATATTAGTATTATTAATATTTCATATTTATATCATAATGTTATCATATCTGTATCATTATATCATACGGATATGATAATAGTATGATAAAGTTATAATATAGTATGATAAAATACGTCATGATAATGTGTGATAATATTTTATGATAGGTTTAATTAATACATTATTTGACCCCTAAACTTTACACATTTATTCTCTGAGACTCTTAAATTAATTTTGTATTCTATTGGATGTCTTAACTTTTTTTCTTGTTCTATTTAACCCCTCAAGTGCAACTCTTTTGCCGAACTGACCTTTTTCGTCCAGCGTGGTAAAAGTGCGT
The DNA here is from genome assembly GCF_937616625.2 of Mercurialis annua. Lineage (NCBI taxonomy): Eukaryota > Viridiplantae > Streptophyta > Magnoliopsida > Malpighiales > Euphorbiaceae > Mercurialis > Mercurialis annua. Next base: position 44,429,941 of record NC_065570.1, on the reverse strand, counting down.
GTTTTCAAACGCTTTGAAGCACGTGAAAGGTAATTAAAATGCATAAATTGTTCTATTTAATCCCTGAACTACACTATTTTGTTCTTTTGACCCCTGAACTTATTTTATTTTCCTACTGCACCTTCAAACTTTTAATTTTTTCCATTTAAACTTCTTAAAAATACAATTATTTAATTTTCAACCATTTTATGTCTAACATGAATGATTAGAAACATATAAATTATTTTATTTAATATCATAAATAAATTTTTTAAAAATAAATTTATTTTAAATTTTATATATTCCCTCCGTCCCAATAGAGTTGTCCACTTTGAGAAATATTTTTGTCCCAAAACTCTTTTCCACTTTTAAAAAGTAACAACTTTTATACTCATTCTCTATATTACCCCTATTAAAAGTCTACTAATGAGTAAATTAAAAGTAAATTGCAAGTGAAGTTTATATTAAATAAAGGTAATGACAAGAAAAGTAAGGAAAAATTTACAAAATCCATAACAATAATTTTTTTTTTTAAACTGTGTGATAAAGGTAAAGTGGACAACTATATTGCGACGGAGGAAGTAATATTATTATAGATTGTTGACGATAATAGAAATAATAAAAAAATTGAAATTTAGTCAAATAATTATATAATATAACTTTTTGTACATGTAAATATTTGTTTACATTTTAATAATGATAAAGAGAGTTGGTCTATTTTTAATGATATTTAAAATATATAAATTTACTATATTGTAAAATATTAAATAAAAATTTAATTATTTAAAAAATTATAATTTTAAGTGTGTTTCACAAATTTTCAATTTTAAAAATTTTAATATACCAGCTTTTTACTTTTTGCAATTTCATACTTTTCAAATTAGTTATGAATTTTTAAAATTTGTGTTAAAATTGAAAAACACGCTAAATTTTATGATTTTTAAAGGAAAGAAGGACCATTTTACCCCCCGAACTTGGCGTAAAGTATCAAAAACGTCCAAATTAGCAAAACCGGATCACTTGTACCCCGAACTTGGCAAAACCAGTTCAAAACCCCCCTAATGCTGATGTGGCACTAAATTGGAGAGTGAGATTCTAAAATACCAATTAATCATAATTAACTCCTAATTAATCCAGGGGCCTTTTTGAACTTTTTTTCAGAAAAAAAAATCAATTTTTTTTTCAATTTCCGGCGAGGAAGAGCTCCTCGCCGGAGAAGATGAGTTGTTGCTCCTAAGGAGCAGCAACTCCGGCATCTGTTCTTTGAAGAACAGACCGCTGGAGTCTGTTCTTCAAAGAACAGACCGCCGGAGTCTGTTCTTCAAAGAACAGACCGCCGGAGTCTGTTCTTTGAAGAACAGATCTGGGTCTGTTACTTCGGAGAACAGACCGCCGGCGTCTGTTCTGGGAAGAGCAGATCCAGGTCTGTTCTTCCTCAAGAACAGATCCATGGGGTCTGTTCTTGAGGAAGAAGAACAGACCCCGGGTCTGTTTTTTTTTTTTAAACAAAAATTAATTTATTTTTGTTAAAAATATTAATTTGAGGGTTAATTTGTTGTATGTAATGAAATTTGTGGGTTGATTTGTGATATAAAGTTTTAAATTAAAGGGATTAATTTTTAATTTTTTATTAATTATTAGGTATTAATTTAAAATGTTTAAAAACAATAAGGACCATTTTAAACTTTTTTTTTTATCAAAAACCACCTTAGAAAACCGAAACCACCATCAAAACCGGAGAGTGTATCTCACTCTCTTTGGTGAGAGTGGGGAGGGGGGGTTTTGTACCATTTTTTATAAGTTTAGGGTAAAAGTGATCCCGTTTTGCTAATTTGGACGTTTTTGATACTTTGTGCCAAGTTCGGGGGGTAAAGTGATCCTTTGTTCATTTTTAAAGTATTGAAGCCTTAAATAATTTTTTTCAAGTAATATGTAAAATAAAATTAAAAAATATATATTTAAGCTTAATATATTTTTCGACCCCTAAACTTTACTTTTTTGTTCCCTATGACCTCTAAACTATTTTAATGTTCCATTGGACCTCTTAACTATTTTTTTGTTCTATTTAACCCCATGTCAGCAAAGTCATGTCAGCAATTTTATCCACGTCATCGCGCGTGTTGTGCACGTTTCGAATTAGGGGTTAAATAGAACAAAAAAAGAGAGTTAAGAGGTCCAATAGAACACTAAATTAGTTTAGAGGTCGCAGAGAATAAATTGGTATAGTTTAGGGGTCAACTGATGTACCTTTTCTGATACTATTATGATCATTCATCAAATAATCAAACCATAGTTTTAATTTCAGTTCAGTTTGGTTAACTGTTCGGATCGGTCTTTGCACACTCCTAATGGCATTTATGTGATGGAATCAAAAATTTAAAAATGCGAGAAATAAATAAATAAAAATTTAAAAGTACATGGACCTATTGAAAAAAAAACCTATTAATCCAAACTCGGTTTATCATTTTTCACGTGATAATGATAACGGCAACTGAAGATACACAAACAAATTCCGTCCAAAAAATGACCCCTTAAATTATATCCGTAAAGTATAAAGACTTAATAAATACAAAATTCGAAAAAAGAACTAGATGAAGTGAAAGTTGGATTTGGTCTATTTTAAAAAACACTTTTCATTTTAAGATGTCCAATTTTGAAAGTTTTATTTTTAAATGGGCTCCTCACAAATTTATCTAAAATACACGAATAGTAGAATGTTATACCTTAACATGTAAGATATATAAAAATTACACCACATTTTTCTAGATATTATATTTTTACTCTACATAGCAAATAGTAAATAATTTTATTCTAACATATAGAATGCATGACATTTTTTTTCTTTTTTATCTTTCTTTCTTTTTCCATTGTTTCGCTTTTTCTCTCCTTCTATTTCTCTTTTTTTTATTTCTTCTTTTTTTTTTCTTTCTCCTTTCACTTCCTGCATTTTTCTTTTTTACTTTCTTTCAACTTTTCGTCATTTTCAATCTTGAGATTTTATCTTAAAAATTTACAATAATTTATGTATCGTTATTTTTTTATCTCGCAATTTGATCTTTAAGGTCTAGATCTAAAATAGCAACCGTGACATTATCATATCTAATTTTTCTATAAAAAAATTATTTTCCGTATGTTATCATGCTATTATTATTTATTTTGTCATACTATTATCATAACATATTTTTTAGGGTTAATTCCTAAAAAAATCACGAACTTTACACGAAATTTCATTTTAATCATGACCTTTAAAAGTTGCCATTTAAAGGCACAAAATTTCATATTGTTTCAAATTCATCATTTCAGTGTATTTTTATTGACTAAATTCTTCACGGTTTAATCACCAAAAAATGCCAAACCTATACGTCTTGTGTCAGTTATAGCCAAACCTTTAAAAATCACCAGATTTAGCCAAACCTTATATGTTCTGTTTCTTTTTTAGCCATTTTTGAATCGAACCGATTTTTTTGACACCATGTCCTCCACGTCACCGCCAACTAAGCAATTGGCTGACATGTCAACTGATATATTTAAATTAGGTTTGGCTATAACTGACACAAAATGCATAGGTTTGGTATTTTTTGGTGATTAGAGAAAATTTTAAAATCAAACTAATTTTTAAATTTAATAATTAATAAATTAATTATATTATAATAAAATTCATGTATATTTAATAAAATAATATTTTTTTTATTTAACTCTAATTAAAGTTACTCTAATTTTTAAAATATATAATAAAATAAATTTATTTGATTTAGTAAAATATTAGATTAATTTTATTTAGTATTAAATAGAAAATATAATTATGTTTAAATATATATGAATTTTATAAATGATATTATCAATTTATTAATTATTAAATTTAAAAATTAGTTTGATTTTAAAATTTTCTCTAATCACCAAAAAAATACGAAACTTATGCATTTTGTGTCAGTTATAGCCAAACCTAATTTAAATATATCAGTTGTCATGTCAACCTATTATCTAGTTGGCAGTGACGTGGACGACATGGTGTCAAAAAAATCGGTTCGATTCAAAAATGGCTAAAAAAGAAACGGAACATATAAGGTTTGGCTAAATCTGGTGATTTTTAAAGGTTTGGCTATAACTGACACAAAACGCATAGGTTTGGCATTTTTTGGTGATTAAGCCATTCTTCACTAAACCATTAATGAAAGACCCAAGTTATTAATCAACATCACATCTTATTATCTTTCAGTTAGAGTATTTAGGATTAGAAATTTTTAGTCAGATAAAATACACCGAATTTTACTTTGGTGATAGATTTGAAATAAAATGAAAGTTTGTGCCTTTAAATGATAACTTTTAAAAGTCATGATTAAAATGAAACATCATGTAAAGTTCGTGATTTTTTTAGGAATTAACCCTATTTTTTATAAAAATTATCATAACATTATCATAATATAATTTATCATAACAGTATCATAAAATATATCATAAAATAATCTTTGCATTAGCAATGAAATTCAATTAAGAAAATGTGAAGGTTGATTGAATAGATCAACGTGAAGTAGATTTTGGAGATTTAAATGGAATGATTGGCAATAGTGCAAGTGTTAGCACTATTCATAAGATAAGTAAGATGTGTTAAGGAGTCAAGCGGAGATATGTTACGATATAACATGATTGAGATATATAAAGTGTTTCTCGACGGCTGAGAAAGCACGAGGTAAATATCGCCATCCTAATTAATTTATTTTATTTCATTTCATATTTAATAATAATATACTCAAATTGAATAAGCTATATTCTTCACTCAAATGAAATATTTTCCTCATTATTTATGCTCTAGACCCATTAGTATCTACCATTTTATTTTAATTTATCCACTGTTGAATAAAAAAAAATACTTATATTACTCTTTTATATAGGCTACATAAAAGAATTAGTCATTTATAATAGTAAAAAAAAATTATTAAAATGAGAATGCAATTTTATTTCTATTTAAAATAGTGAGTTATTTATTATAATGAGAGAAAATTTATTATAGTCAATAGGAGAATAATTGTTAGTATGAATGGAACCGATATTGAATGCTCCTTTCCATATCCATCAAGGATAGTTTTTGAAATAAAATCTCATCATATATCTTACCGAATATGTATAATAAATTATTAAATATTATATAACTTTTTATATATTAATTTTAAATTTATATTTTCTATTTTGTTGTATAATTATTAATATAAAGCTGAAAAATAGAATTAATATAATATCATTTTTTATATATTAGTTTTAAATTTAATATCATTTAAAACTAAAAATACAAAATTAATTATTAAATATAATATCATTGTTTATGTATTATTTTTAAATTTATATTTATATTTTTTATCTATAATTATTAATATAAAATTGAAAAAATGATATAAAACTTAAAAAATACAAAATAATCAATATAAATGTCATATAAAAAAATAATATAAAATATTATTGATATAAAAAATGATATGGAATTATATATAAATTATTAAAATGTGTATTCTTTTTAAATAATAATTGTTATTTTTTAATTTTATAAAACTCACTAATCTAATGAATTATAATGATCAAATAATAAATTAATGAAGCCATTAATTGCTTTTTCTATAATAAATAAAAGAGCAATTTATGACAAAGTCTTTACCTATTTATGTTAAATTTTTTATTTCAAAAAAAAGATTAATTATCAAATCATAAATGAAAAGAATTTATTTGTAAGATGTAAATTTATTGGAGACCTTATTTGCAAAAAACAATTGTTTCGAGCCATTTTGTGTCCAAAACATTTCGGGCCATTTAGCATTGCCCTATTCATATTTAAGATTGACTAATATAAAACTCACTAATCTAATGAATTATAATGACCAAGTAATATATTAATGAAGTCATTAATTGCTCTTTCGATAACAAATAAAAGAGCAATTTATGATAAAGTCTTTAACTTTTTATGTCAAATTTCTTATTTCCAAAAATAGTAATTATCATGAAAAGGGTTTATTTGTAAGTAAAATCAATTTCAGACTTTATTTACAAAAAAATTATTTCGGGCCATTTTATGTACGTTCGGTTATTTAGCACGAACTTCACTCCTTTCAAACTAATTTGCTTGCCTATTTTGTTTCCAAAACTTTTTAGGCCATTGAGCATTTCCCATATTAAATTGTGTTTGTATTTATAAGGAATTCAAACATCTTTCTTTTAGAAGATAAATAAAAAGTAGTAAATTTAATTTATGTAAGTTAGAAAAGGTTAATAGTATTTATATTTATAAGGAATTCAAACATCTTTCTTTTCAAAGATATATTAAATACAACAAATTTAATTTATTTTTAAACACTGATGTTGCAAGATCAAATATTTGATGATGTCGCACTTCTGGTAGAATTTAAAAACTAATGGAATAGAAAAGGGTCACGCTCCTACGCAACACAAAAATAATATTCCAATTGATAAGCCATGCATTTTAATCTATATCTATACTATATAAAAGTTTATATCAAATTTATTAGATAACTCTCGATAATTAAGTATCCCCTCCGTTTTAAAATAATTGTCGCTTTAGCCATTTTCACATGAATTAAAAAGGCAATAAAAATATCTAAATTTATAAATATCTTTACTAAATTAACACTTCTTAAAATTTGATCATATTAATTATCATGAGTCCTTATTTGTATATTTGTATTCTTTCAATGAATTAATAAGAGATATATATGAAAAAAATAAAAATAAATGCTTTCTTGACCTTCTAAAATAACAAATAGTATGAAATAAAAAAATTTCTTAAAGGGACAACTATTTGAAATTAGAGGGATTACTAATTAAAAACCTAAATAATAATTTTGTAGTTATCAATTAATTATTTATAAAATTAAAAATTTAGTTTAATTATTAAAGAGAAGATTACAAAACTATACAAAAAATTAACAAAGTTTACAAAAATGCTAACTAAACTCATTTAATACACTAGCACCTAAAAATTTAAAAAGTTTACATGTTATACCTAACCATTAAATAGAGGACACATGTCTTACTCAAATAATAAAAAAAGCAAAAAAAACATGCAAAACAGCTGTCTAAACGCGTCAAACAGCTGTCAAAACGCGTCTGACGCGCGTCTTACACGTGCGTCAGTCACGCATCAGCATAGGTCAACATTTCAAAAAATATTTGGATATGTATCATTTATGTATTTTTTATGTATCAGGAATGTAACAAACACGTTTTTGATTATTATTTTCTTACATTTTGTCACGACCCGAATTCCACCCTAATCCAAGTCACGACCGGCGCTAGGGAATGGGAATGGTTGTTCCGAAACCCGTAGCAAGCCTAGAACCTCTAGAAATTTTTCGCAAATATTGTTACTGGAACGTACCTCGCGTACGATCCGTTTTCAGAAAACACCGTTAAAACCTTTCCCGTTTAACGCAAACACATTTCTGAAATATACATATAAGCGAAATATGGTTTCAGAAGTACTGGTTGGATAACCTCGTTATCTCAACCCTCGCTTCCTTCTGAAAACCTGGCGTGGTGATCATTGGAAACCAGGGACTTATCTTTTGCTTGCCTTAACACACAGACAGCCCTGTTCCCAGCCACACGCCACTGTTAATATGTTTAATAAAATAATGCAGACATCTTGCGTCTCGCAGCGGTGGTATTAAACATATTAAAATACACAGCGGACCGGTTACACATAGCCGGCGTATATAAAACATACTGTTTTTGACCCTCACAAAAACACACGAGGCCGACTCGGTAACTAAATACAATATGCCACTAAGCAGCCATCCAGAAGGTATACACATACACTAGATCCTATCAGAGTATCTAAACAGAGGACTAGTGGCACGGCTGCTAGCATATCACACTTATACCATTGCAGCATACTAAGAGTACAAAATCCTATGTACATTACCCAAGAAGAGCTTTCTTGAAGAAAGGATGTGGAAGCTCGACTAACCTCAAAGCTCGTTTCCTGAAAAATGGGATAACAACAACGGGGTCAGAAATATAAATATTTCTGAGTGAGTAAACAGTTTACAGGTAAATACCAAAATCGCATCATATATATAAAACAGTTATATATATAAAATATGTTACCAATATGTCGATCCATATGAAACCCTAGTCCACAATTGTCCTAAGAGACATACTCATCTCACGAGCTTATAGACAACAGAATAAGGACCGTGACCCGAGTCACTGCCGTCCACTTCTGTATCTCTGGTACCTGGACCGTAATCATGAAACTGCCATCGCAGTTTTACCCGCGACCGTTACCGTATTACTGTCGTCTCAGGGTTTACCCGTGAAGTCAGGGCATCTACTTTCCCAATGACTTACACGACATGCATACCTCTATACCTCGACAGAAGTACATCTAAAAATCGGTGTTGGTGATCACGCAACCCTATTGTCGCCCAATAGGTAGCTCGTTCCAATGGACCTCTCTTGGCTAGTTTATACTATTGCGATTATGGATTTAAAACAATTGAATACTGATATTTAAAAGTAAACACGTAAACTCACAGTGCTGCTAAGTTACTACTTAGCACCGTCGTAGGTGTGACAGACTCCCCTGAGTCCTGGTCTGACTGCTGGACAGCTAGTCGGATCAAACATACAAAACACACAAGCCAAACATCAATACTCATTTCTGGTATAAACATCTAGGTCCTGAAACCTAGGTTTGATCAAATCAATCAATTCACATAACACATAGCACGTATGGTCTCTTTCTCTTTAAAAACCATTTAAACCGTTTTCACCTAGAGAAAACGTTTAGACTTCACTCTAGAAGTCATTTTAGGTATAACAATACCTAATTAAAATCATTTACTAGCATCGACTTGATTGCCAAAGCCATTCACAGTCGACTACTAATTATTTAGCAACATCGTTTGCTAAATCTTTTAAACCGGTTAAACGTCGACTTTAACTCTTTTAAAGTCCTTTTTAAACGTTTAATTTTACTTTTAAAATCATATTTTAAAAGTCTTTAGCTTAGGTTTAAAAACTCTTTTCACTTTCTTTTAAAAGAAGTTATCGTTTTTAAACGTTTTAGTTCGACGAAACTACGTCAAACGGATAGGGCAAAAAGCCCCAAAAGAATTTCCCCCTTCGGCATCGGCCTGGTGCACGTCCGTGCACCTTGGGTGCACGTTCGTGCACCCCTGGCTAGTGCACGATCGTGCACCATTGTGCACGGTCGTGCACCCTGGATAGTGCACGTTCGTGCACCTTTGTGCACGTTCGTGCACCTCCAGATTGGTGCACGTTCGTGCACCATATGTGCACGTCCGTGCACCAACGTGCACAGCCCCGGGGAAACTCGATTCCCGGGGCATTCCGACGTGATTCAACCTCATTTTTCCGCTCCTAACACATATACACAATCCAATATATCCATATTCACATTCAGAACGTAAAAATAATAGGTATACGTTCGATCCGATACGGTAACCATTTATAAACGTATATATATTCGAAATATATCGAAATATATTAAAATAAACGTTTAATACGGGATTAATACCTCGATTACTCGAGTAATCGTCGAAGAAACGGAGTTAGAATCGAGAAACGGGCGGATCGGCGCGAGACCTAATTCTCGCCTGCTTCTCAGAGAGCAAGCAGCTCTCTTATTTCTTTCAAATGAAAGAAATGGGCGCTGATGCCCTACTTTGGTGATGAAAGGTTATATATATAATAATGGTTAAAGTGCAGTTTGGTACTAGCTCAATCATGCACTTTAAACCAACTTCTAAACTAGTCGTCCGTAGCCTAAACGGAAACGACTTCCGAATTTCGTGAAAATTTACCCACAAATCTTATAAAACATAACAAAAATAAAAATATAATTTTTATTCTCATCCGACTTATATTTTATTTTTAATAAATCATTTTCGATTTATTAGGTCCGCATTGACCGCGCTTGATAAAATTTATACTTCCAAATTTTATCAAATTTTCACGATAACCTTTTTAAATTATCCCGAGAATATTGACACCAAAAATATTCACACGAGACTTATGAATTATTCTGCACCCAATTCATAAGTTTATATTATCCCCGTTAACTATATAAATATTCAAATTTAAACTTTTAAAATTTAAATTTGATATCCTATTGCCACAATATACTTTTAGGGACATTTGTAAACTAAATTTACCTATTCCCGTCTAATAAAATATTAGACACGTGGCAATATTTTATTCTTTAAAATTCCGGGTTATTACATTCTCTCCTCCTTATATAAATTCGTCCTCGAATTTAATTATACTTCTTCTTTTACTTATACAGTCAAATACTACTCTTTCTATTCCTTGTTCTATGCTTCTCACAGCATAAACACTAATGTCGCCGTCTATGGCATAATTGCTGCCATCTATGGCACAGTTGTTGTCGTCTATGACACAATTGCACATCATAAAAATTATTGCCGTCTATGGCATAGTTGCACAGCTGTGCATTAGTGTCAACCTACTACCTTTCATCTATCAACTTGTCTATCTCTACTTTACTCGTCCTTATGGACCGTATACTTTATCTACTAGTATACGAAGAGTGGGTATCTAAACCTTGCAGTTCTTCCCTAACTGCAGCTCATATTTTTCAATCGGTTTACATCTCATCTCACTGTACTTTCACTTATAGGTTTTTAACCTATAACCTTGACTTCTTTATCAGAAATCTAGGTATTTATTAACCTCGGGTTATTTCCTTATATTTCCTCTCTTCAAGTCTACTTTGGCTACCCGGATCGCTTATCATGAAGCGTCCGTTTACCAAATAAATTTGGTATTCTTATAGTCGGAAATGAGTTCTACAACTTCCGTTTAGACTTCGAGTTGAGATTCTTTCTCGAAGGTATCGGAAATTGACCTCAAAGTTGCCTCTTTGAGCTAATTTTGAAAGACTGTAAAACTGATGTCATGGCTGATATTGAAGCCAATGAACCAAGCATTTAAACCAGTCTTTTTCTAAATATTATTTCATATTCTTATATTTTGACACTCAATCTACAACTTCCGTGAAGAGTCGAACTCAATCCGACCTCTCTTCAGTTTCTGAAATCGTCCTTGAAGTTGGCTACTAGCCAAACTTGTATTCTTAATACATTTTATTACTTTTCCTTTTCGTTATACTTCTTTATAGACAGTACAAACTTTGAAATTTCTGGGATATCAGCTAGTTACTAAGTCTTATGATATCTCCTTTGAATTCACTTTCTTTTTATTCCTTGAACTTTCTAGTTCGCTGTTTATTATTGGCTGTACATTTTATTGTACCTTAATATAACTAAGATTTTTTAATCTTATTATCAAATTTTTCATATCTTTTAATCACTTTAGGGTAATGTTGGTTAAGTATTTTCAATCCCTAACCTTACCCTCTTCATCTGTTGGAACTCCCGTTCCATAAACAGACTATTCACCCATATCATCCTTTACACTTCCTTATGAATTCTATATCTTGTACAGAATGTCTTTTAACTCTTTATCAATCTATAGTAACTTACTGTTACAGATTGAATTAATGGGTTCCTCTCACACTAATGATGTGGTCATCTAGGTGTATGTGTAGGTTATAACCTAACTATCTCACCATAAAACACCTTCTAACTTACTTCATAATCACCATAAAACCATACATCTATTACTAGTTTTCGGTATTTTCAAGGTTATTTAGACTTCTTAACCTCTTTTCCACACGCATCTACTTCCTTGTTCACAGCTAACAGTTATCACAACTGTACTTTAGCTGTTACTATCGTATTTAATTAACTGATTATCAACTTTAGCTCTATTTTCAAAATATTTCACTTTGAAAACAAAATGTTTATTAAACATTTTTCCACTTTTAGTCGGCCGTACTTTACATATTTCTGGCCCGACATTTAAAACACATGTACATCACATGTATATTCCGTTACCAGCTAGCCTAGACCTCATAGTCATAAGGCTCGGTTCTCGGAATTTTCATCCTTTGAAACTACCGTCTCATCACAGTTTTCAAATTCATTTATATACATATATGGAGCTTATGTTGATAATTCCAAGTTAATTAAGGTTTACACTTCTCATCATTGTCACTTGCACTTTGGACTTACTGCCAAAATTCCACACAAGTTTTACAACAATGCCTTCATCGTCGAACATCGTCTAACTCTCCATTCGTCGATCGCAACGGCTAAAACATAGACAACCGTCTTGGGACTATCATATCCCAATATCAAATCGATTTAACGGTTCGATCGCAAGTTATTAGGGTTTTACTTTGCCCTGTTAGTTTCCAGACAACTTCTGAAAACTTACTCCTTCCATTCACTATTTCCATCTCATTTACACCTTGATAACATCTTTATTTTATGTTGGTTCAAGGTTTGATATACCTTTTAAGTGTATTACTTATTCGTTTTATGATTTAATAGTCATTTTCATTAATGAATATCTGTTAACACGACTTAACAACTCCGTTAGTCGTTAACATATTCATTGATCCTCTTTATCCATTTCAGAACTAGTAGCGTACCTACTCAGTTCTGAGAATACTCATACTTTCTTTGACCATCTTTCTTGTAGATGTTTCGTTGTTGTTTATTATTTAACTGCTGAGGTTACTCCTCTCAGACTTATGAATTTTGATTCTATCTAACCACTCGTATGGATTTAAGAGATATGTCCATTACTGACATCTGCTCTGTCTGTAGGACTAATCTCCAATCCGTTTAATTAAACACATGCGTATGACTTTGTTCACATATAGTTACTTGAAGTCAAACTAACCGAGTTGTGTTTAATTAGATCCTACTCTCTTATCTTAATCGCAACAATTTCTATCGTTTACTCTCGAACTTTTACTTACTATAAAAGTTCATCACTAGACTTGTATCAGTCTATTTCTGAGTAAGAATATAGATTCTCACTCTCTCTACTCTTCCCATTCTTTCATTAATCTCTAATGTCTCGGTATGAAACACTAGAATTTAGGTCTTTATTATTTATTCTTATAATACAATTGTTATTCTTTATCCCTTTTTCCCATCTAACTTGTCACTATCACAGAGTTTCTGTTTGAGAAAATACAGTTTTGTCTCGCGTACACTGACGCTTAACAAATACAAATCAATTTGTCAGACAAATACAATTGATCTCGTCTGAGATAATTATTATTCGTCCTGCCTGCGCAGGCCTTTTAAATCCCTCTTTTCAAACAAATTGTGAATTCTCAAATTCACAGTTCAAAACCTTTTTCTTACAATTGTGCTTCAGGGTGATGACATCTCTCATCCCCAAAGAGTTGCTATCTCAATTCACTTTCCTTTGATATACTGATATATCAAAATATATGATGCATGCCCTAATCAAAATCATTTTATGTATATATATGATATATATAAAATTCAGGTATGCTTCTTCTATAGTGATTTTCGCAACATGCACCTTTAATGCATCTGAGCACAATTATACGTTCAAACTGTAAAATAAAACTTTATCAAGTTTCTTTCAAACTACCTCTCTGTGTCATTTCAAGGTTTCCTAATCCTCACATTAGGATTTATTGTTCTTTATTTAACATTTATCTTTTATGTTATTTTTCATCGTCAGGCTATTTATTAACAATTATTGTTCATTTGTATGTGTATTTTTTGTTTAAGGATATTCTCTATCTGTACTTTATGTTTTCTAGTTTTAGTATCTCATACTAAAACACATAAATGTACTTACTTAAACGTAAGACACATATCTAATTGATACCTGAGGATGATTGTTGAGGCGGTAATGCCTCTCGAATCATCGGACTTTTTTTTCCCGTCCGTATCGGCGTATAAGCGTTCCTTTACCTTCCGCGTGAACATTCTCACATAGCGTCTCATTCTATTCAAACTTTGTTCCTCTTTCTCCTCATTAGCATACACATTCTCCCACCTTTGACTTGGGGAATAACTCATCCTTTGTTGAACTATCCTTAGATGGTTTATCTTTTCTAAATCCTCCCCAGCCTAAACCCTATATAGGCTGATATAACAGTAGATTCGGACACTGAATCAATACTGTCGTCAATAACATCTATGTCTCCTATTGATCTATCCAGATCCTCTAATTCGATAACATCATCGTCCGTATCCATCTCATCAACTGAAGCAAAATCTTCAGCCTCTAATGGATTATCAGGCACGATATACGGCTGAGCTCGACTAGGCCCAGACATGCTGAAACACATGTGGCCATAACGCAAGTAGCCGATATAACAGTTATAGAAAAATACATTTTCATATAACAGATAACACCTTATAAACACATATAAAATAAAACACATAGCAATCACACATATAGTTCAGAGAAAATCTAACTATTTTCTCGAACAAACGATTCTTCTGGAATCTTCGCCTTGTTCTGTATTCGAACAGAATCAACTTCCTTGAATACTGGTCAATTGATCTGACCATTGCGTACTACTCTAATAGAGCGTCTCGAACATAGGAACATCTCATATGTTCCCTCGTTAGTATCACGTTTCAAACACAAGAACATCTCATATGTTCCTGATCAAACATCACATATACACTACACAGGTATACGGGCTGCTACTTATAGCTGAATGTTTTCAACAACTGAAAACTGATCAAAGACATGACTCGAATCCTATGTTGCTGCAATAGTCTACTAGGAATTCTCACAATTCTTAACACATCTTACTTAACAGTATCAGCAACAGTACATCGGATGGTCGAGTACTTAAAATGTTGCTCTGATACCACGTTTGTCACGACCCGAATTCCACCCTAATCCAAGTCACGACCGGCGCTAGGGAATGGGAATGGTTGTTCCGAAACCCGTAGCAAGCCTAGAACCTCTAGAAATTTTTCGCAAATATTGTTACTGGAACGTACCTCGCGTACGATCCGTTTTCAGAAAACACCGTTAAAACCTTTCCCGTTTAACGCAAACACATTTCTGAAATATACATATAAGCGAAATATGGTTTCAGAAGTACTGGTTGGATAACCTCGTTATCTCAACCCTCGCTTCCTTCTGAAAACCTGGCGTGGTGATCATTGGAAACCAGGGACTTATCTTTTGCTTGCCTTAACACACAGACAGCCCTGTTCCCAGCCACACGCCACTGTTAATATGTTTAATAAAATAATGCAGACATCTTGCGTCTCGCAGCGGTGGTATTAAACATATTAAAATACACAGCGGACCGGTTACACATAGCCGGCGTATATAAAACATACTGTTTTTGACCCTCACAAAAACACACGAGGCCGACTCGGTAACTAAATACAATATGCCACTAAGCAGCCATCCAGAAGGTATACACATACACTAGATCCTATCAGAGTATCTAAACAGAGGACTAGTGGCACGGCTGCTAGCATATCACACTTATACCATTGCAGCATACTAAGAGTACAAAATCCTATGTACATTACCCAAGAAGAGCTTTCTTGAAGAAAGGATGTGGAAGCTCGACTAACCTCAAAGCTCGTTTCCTGAAAAATGGGATAACAACAACGGGGTCAGAAATATAAATATTTCTGAGTGAGTAAACAGTTTACAGGTAAATACCAAAATCGCATCATATATATAAAACAGTTATATATATAAAATATGTTACCAATATGTCGATCCATATGAAACCCTAGTCCACAATTGTCCTAACAGACATACTCATCTCACGAGCTTATAGACAACAGAATAAGGACCGTGACCCGAGTCACTGCCGTCCACTTCTGTATCTCTGGTACCTGGACCGTAATCATGAAACTGCCATCGCAGTTTTACCCGCGACCGTTACCGTATTACTGTCGTCTCAGGGTTTACCCGTGAAGTCAGGGCATCTACTTTCCCAATGACTTACACGACATGCATACCTCTATACCTCGACAGAAGTACATCTAAAAATCGGTGTTGGTGATCAACAAACCCTATTGTCGCCCAATAGGTAGCTCGTTCCAATGGACCTCTCTTGGCTAGTTTATACTATTGTGATTATGGATTTAAAACAGTTGAATACTGATATTTAAAAGTAAACACGTAAACTCACAGTGCTGCTAAGTTACTACTTAGCACCGTCGTAGGTGTGACAGACTCCCCTGAGTCCTGGTCTGACTGCTGGACAGCTAGTCGGATCAAACATACAAAACACACAAGCCAAACATCAATACTCATTTCTGGTATAAACATCTAGGTCCTGAAACCTAGGTTTGATCAAATCAATCAATTCACATAACACATAGCACGTATGGTCTCTTTCTCTTTAAAAACCATTTAAACCGTTTTCACCTAGAGAAAACGTTTAGACTTCACTCTAGAAGTCATTTTAGGTATAACAATACCTAATTAAAATCATTTACTAGCATCGACTTGATTGCCAAAGCCATTCACAGTCGACTACTAATTATTTAGCAACATCGTTTGCTAAATCTTTTAAACCGGTTAAACGTCGACTTTAACTCTTTTAAAGTCCTTTTTAAACGTTTAATTTTACTTTTAAAATCATATTTTAAAAGTCTTTAGCTTAGGTTTAAAAACTCTTTTCACTTTCTTTTAAAAGAAGTTATCGTTTTTAAACGTTTTAGTTCGACGAAACTACGTCAAACGGATAGGGCAAAAAGCCCCAAAAGAATTTCCCCCTTCGGCATCGGCCTGGTGCACGTCCGTGCACCTTGGGTGCACGTTCGTGCACCCCTGGCTAGTGCACGATCGTGCACCATTGTGCACGGTCGTGCACCCTGGATAGTGCACGTTCGTGCACCTTTGTGCACGTTCGTGCACCTCCAGATTGGTGCACGTTCGTGCACCATATGTGCACGTCCGTGCACCAACGTGCACAGCCCCGGGGAAACTCGATTCCCGGGGCATTCCGACGTGATTCAACCTCATTTTTCCGCTCCTAACACATATACACAATCCAATATATCCATATTCACATTCAGAACGTAAAAATAATAGGTATACGTTCGATCCGATACGGTAACCATTTATAAACGTATATATATTCGAAATATATCGAAATATATTAAAATAAACGTTTAATACGGGATTAATACCTCGATTACTCGAGTAATCGTCGAAGAAACGGAGTTAGAATCGAGAAACGGGCGGATCGGCGCGAGACCTAATTCTCGCCTGCTTCTCAGAGAGCAAGCAGCTCTCTTATTTCTTTCAAATGAAAGAAATGGGCGCTGATGCCCTACTTTGGTGATGAAAGGTTATATATATAATAATGGTTAAAGTGCAGTTTGGTACTAGCTCAATCATGCACTTTAAACCAACTTCTAAACTAGTCGTCCGTAGCCTAAACGGAAACGACTTCCGAATTTCGTGAAAATTTACCCACAAATCTTATAAAACATAACAAAAATAAAAATATAATTTTTATTCTCATCCGACTTATATTTTATTTTTAATAAATCATTTTCGATTTATTAGGTCCGCATTGACCGCGCTTGATAAAATTTATACTTCCAAATTTTATCAAATTTTCACGATAACCTTTTTAAATTATCCCGAGAATATTGACACCAAAAATATTCACACGAGACTTATGAATTATTCTGCACCCAATTCATAAGTTTATATTATCCCCGTTAACTATATAAATATTCAAATTTAAACTTTTAAAATTTAAATTTGATATCCTATTGCCACAATATACTTTTAGGGACATTTGTAAACTAAATTTACCTATTCCCGTCTAATAAAATATTAGACACGTGGCAATATTTTATTCTTTAAAATTCCGGGTTATTACACATTTTTAAAACAAATATGAATATATATATACACACTCATATTATTTATATGTATTAGTAATGTGTCTTTAAGGTGTATGTATAACATATTTTAAATTGAAGATATATGTATCATATACTTTAATTGAAATTAATGCATCAATAACATCTTCATTTGTTACTCAATATAAACATTTTTATATACATGATATATACACACAAAAAAGAACTAAAACAATATTATCCACTTCATCAAATTTATTAATATATATCTGAAAATTCATAATCAAAAATATAAATTTTTATAATTTTTTGTTTTACAAATGAAAATCAATTTCAAAAACAACTCTGATACATATTAGATACATTTCAAAAAAAACTTAATTACACTATTAGCCATCAATTATATAAAAAAATAGAAAAAAATTAGAAAATAATAACATGTTAATAGATATCATGTAATGCATACAAAATACACAAATGATATGTTTGACTCAGTTGGCTAACACTAAAAAATGGTCGGAAAGACTGTTGTTGACGAATTTGTACATCTCAGATACTTATCGATACATATGATACATCTTAAATATACTTGTTTAAAACATTAAATAAAAATTATGTGTATCTTTTATGTATATGGAAGATATTTCTATCATATTTTAAGTATTTCTTTTCATATATCTATCGAAATATATGACGTGTATTTGAAATGTATCTATGGTATATCATCTTAAAAAATATGTGTTAAATGATAGAAAAACATACAAATTATACATTAAGAAAGTATGTATGATGTATTATATATCAAAAATTGTATACATCAGATATCAATGATATATCTGTCAAATACACATTTAACACATCTTACACACGTCTCATAAATTAAATTATATGTGAACGAGAATGCATTTGAGCTATTTCTGATATGTATAAAATATGCATCTTATATGTATAGAATTTATATCTGAGCTGTATATTTAACGTATTGAATATTATATATATAATTTATGGGTACCTGAAATGTATCTATAACATATATTAAAATAACATATGTGTCACATGCTCTAAATGTGCCAATAGATATCATATAATGTATACAATATATATAAATAATATATTTTTGATACACTATTTATACATAATACATCTCAAGATACACAAATAATCTATGCTAAAATGTCGTACGATTCACTAGTATAAAAATCGATCGATGTATCAACGATGTATCTGTAATGTATTGCTGATGTATTAGTGATGTATTTATAATGTACCGGTGGTACATTTATGACATATCAGCCTATCAGGTGATGTTCTGAGTTGAAAAGATAAATGGAATTTGAGATCACCTTTACCCCAAAAGCTTCTTATTTCAATAAAAGTAATTAAAAGCAGTAGACAAAAACAATTATGAAGTAACATCACATTCCACGATTCAAACCCTGGTACAAAATTGTATATATCAATACTAAAAATTCACTATAAAAACCTTCACTACCAAAAAATATTTATAGTTTTAAAAAAATTTAGTCTGCAATGTATCATAAGAGGGGATGCTTTACTAGTGGTCTCATCTTCTAACACTCTCTCGCGTGTAATAATTAAATTGACTTGCGATCGAAGATGAAATCCCGTTAGCATATAACTATCACTTGTATGGGCTAGTTCACTAGTATAAAAATCGATCGATGTATCAACGATGTATCTGTGATGTATTATTAATGTATTTATGATATATCGGTAATGTATCTACAATGTAACAGTGGTACATCTATAATGTATTGCACTACTAGAAAACAATTGATTAGCGACGAAATTTGGCGACGGATGCCAACTCCGTCGCTAATGAGTTGTTTAGCGACGGATTTAGCAAGGGACAGTGTCCGTCGCTAAATCCACCATGTTCAGCGACCGATTAATTCAATTCGATCGCTAATTTTGGAGGGACCATGGCGGGAACAGAGGCGCCAATTTTTTTGGTAAATTTAGCGACCGATTAATTCAATTCGGTCGCTAATTTTGGAGGGAACATGGCGGGAACGGAGGCGCCAATGTTTTTGCTAAATTAGCGACGGATTATTTAAGTCCGTCGCTAATTCTGCAAAAGCAAATTTTTATTTAATACTGATTTTAACGGTTACCGACGGAACTCTATATCCGTCGGTAAATCATCCCTTAATGAAACGATGCGTTTCATTAAGGGTTATGGTTTTACCGATGGAATTACCGACGGACTGTTTCCGTCGGTAAAACCATAACCTAATTTACCCCACTTCCTTTTCTCTCGCACTCAGACTCTCTCTCTCTTTTTTTTCCGCCGCTCTCCCTCTCCTTCTCTCCTTTTCCGGCCTAATCCCTCTCCTTCTCCGGCGAATTCCCTCTCTTTTCCGGCGAAACCCCTCCCTCTCCTTCCCTCTCTTTTTTCTTCACCGACCGCCTCCTCTCCTCCCTCTCTTTTTTATCCGCCACTGCTCCTCTCTGGCGAAAACTGCTCCTCTCCGGCGAAAGCATTCCGACGCCATTTCTCTCCCTCTCTTTCCAGTGAGTTAATTTATATATTTTAATTGTTTTGTTATTTGTTTAATTATATAATAAAGTTGTATTTTTTTTAAGTAACTGCTGCCTGCCGCCCTCCGCTGCTGCCGACCTCCGGTCACCGGTCTTGTCCGCCGCTGCCGACCTCCGGTCACCGGTCTTGTCCGCCGCTGCCGACCTCCGGTACTGTGTAGGTTAGTGAGTTGAAGTTAGCTTTTGTTTTTTATTAATTATAATGTAATATTTAACTTAAAAAAAATAACAGCCGCTGCCTTCGTCCCCCGCTGCCGACGCCGCTGCCATCGTCCGCTGCTGCTGCCAACCTCCGATTACCTCTGCTGTCCGCTGGTGGAAGCTGCCTAGGTTAGTTTTTTGAACTTCAATTTTCAATTTTGATTATTATTAAGTTTAATTAGATTATAAATTAATTAGTTTTATAATTAAATTAGGTTATTCTAATTGTTTTAAATTAAATTACACTAGTTTATTTAGAGTAGTTAATTAAAGTAGAGATTAAATTATGTGTTTATTATAATTAAAAGAGATTAATTGAAATTATTAATATTTAATTTTGTTTAAAAAAATATTAGGTTAGATTTGTGAAAATTAGGTTAGTTTTGTCAAAATTAGGTTAGTTTTAGTAAAGAAGGTTAATTTTTTTAAATGGTTATATATTATTAGGCTAATTAAATTATTGAATGGTGGGTTGAATAAATTATTATTTAGGTTAAATATTTTTTTAGATTAATTAATTTGTTATAAAATTAAGTTAGTTTATAAAACTAGGGAATCTATAATTATTTTAATTTAGGTTAATGAATGATTTGTTGTTTATGTTGGAATCGAATATGTATTGTTTGCTTGCAGGATTTCCCTGAAAAATGGGTGATGCTCATTTTTAGAGGAAATGCTGCCGGATTTTCGTTAAAAATATTATATCACTTAGAAAATTAAAAAAAACGTATCTTGATAAAGTATTAATTTGTATTGTTATGATAATCTGATCCAAAACTATTAATGTAGGTTTGTTTCTGACGATTGCTGATAGCCGCCGATCATAGCCGTTGTTGTTTGTTTACATAGCTTATCTCCTATTTATTGCGGTTCTGCTCTTCAACAAGTAAGTGTTACTGCATTTTTGTATTTCATTTTAGTTTGTTAGAGTAAATTGAATAACTGTTAAATTTAATTAACAAAGATTTTATTCCCACCGAATAAAATCTTACCTAGCCGTAGAAACCCGTCCCGTGTGTTCAAGAGATTGAACGACACGGGATTGTACGTGTGTACAGTTCGTAAAACTACTGTCGTCTGCGTAATTTGATCACGAAAAAACATATATGTATGGATATGGTATAGGAATATTTGGTAGTTTTCTGGCGTATGTTCTCCGGGTGGCTATTTAATATAGGCTGTGTAACGCTTATTCCTTACGCAATATATAATTAGCGTTACACACCCTATATTATGTAATGCACCTGGGGAACGACGCCGGAAGGCTGCCGAATATTTTTTCCGTATTCATGCATATATCGTGATCGAATTATGGGGCGCCAGTTTTGCGAATGGGATAGGACCCTACCCTTTTAGCAGTCAATTACATTGACTTTGCTATGTTGAGCTTATGAACCAGTACCTAATTGTACGTCCTCCAGAAATGAATCCAGACCGAAGTTGGATGTATACGAGGCATGACAGAGGCTTCCTGCCGCCAGATTTTTTCCCTAATCTTGAAGAATTCGTGAATTTTGCTGTACAACATCCCGAGTGTATGAGTGGGGAAGAGATAAAATGCCCATGTTCTAGGACAAAATGTAGAAATACGAATTTTCGAGATGTCGAAGTTGTGAAACTACATGTCTTGCAGTCTGGGTTTGTTCCAGATTACTATGTCTGGATTCACCACGGTGAGGTGAATGTCCCTCTTGTAGTTCAGCAGCCGGCTAATGAATACGATTACCATAATGAGGGAGGGGGAGATTTAAACTCTGGTCAGAGAATGGTTATTGATGCTGCTGGTCCCGAAGTTTTTGAGGAAGAGACCCCGAATGACGAAGCTCAGAAGTTTTTTGATATGATGAGTGCGGCAGAAGATGAAATATGGCCCGGTAATAGCAGACACTCACCCCTGTCCGCATCTGTTGAAATTTTGGATATTAAGTGTCGACATCAGGGGTCCATATCGTTGATTGATGACACCTGCCGTTTATTACAAGAACTACTTCCAGAGAACAACAAAATGCCGAATTTTTTTGCTAATATCAAGAAGCTGGTGAAAGGTCTCGGGTTACCGGTCGAGGTTATTGATTGCTGTTTCCACAACTGTATGATTTACTGGGGGGCGGACGAGGATTTAACTCACTGCAAAGTTTGCACATTTCCTCGGTGGATACCTGTTACGAAAAGCAATTCGGCCAAAAGAAGGGCTAACGTTCCTTATAAAAAAATGTTTTATTTCCCTTTAACTCCGAGGCTGCAAAGGTTGTACGCTTCCAAAGCCACGGCTAAACATATGACATGGCACGCTGAACATGAAATGGAAGACGAGAAGATGTGTCATCCTTCTGACTCTCCAGCGTGGAAACGGTTCAGTGAGTTGCATCAGATTTTGCAGATGAAACAAGAAATATCAGGCTAGGATTATATACTGACGGGTTTCAACCATTTGGTAGTTTTGGGAAAAATTATTCTTCCTGGCCAGTTATTGTGACGCCGTATAATCTGCTTCCTGGCATGTGCATGAAGGATGAATTTATGTTTCTAACAATACTTGTCCCGGGACCCGGAAATCCAAAAAACCATATGGATATTTTCCTGCAGCCATTAATAGTAGAGTTAAATCAGCTGTGGGAATCTGGAATCCGGACGTATGACATTCAAAAACGGAAGAATTTTCAAATGAGGGCGGCGCTTATGTGGACAATTAATGACTTTCCCGCTTATTCAATGTTGTCTGGTTGGAGCACATCAGGAAGATTGGCATGTCCGTATTGTATGAAAAATACTGAGGCTTTCACGTTGCCCGAGAGTGGTAAACAATCCTGGTTTGATTGTCACAGAAAGTTTTTACCTACAGGACACCATTTCCGTCGGAACGTTACCGAATTCCGAAAAGGCAAACAAGTAAGGCATCAATTTGGAGGTGTGAGGACTGGAGATGAAGTGTTAGCAGAGGTGGACGGTCTGGGGTTTAAGAGGGCCTATGAGAATGATGCTAAGGCTACGAATGATGAACTATCTAAAGGCCGTGGTTGGAACCGAAAAAATATATTTTGGGATTTACCGTATTGGAGGACAAATGTGATCAGCATAATCTCGATGTCATGCATATTGAGAAAAATGTATTTGACAACGTTTTCAATACCGTGCTCAATGTACCTGGTAAGACGAAAGATACGGCAAAATCTCGGGCAGAGTTGAATAAAATTTGTGATCGTCCTGACCTGGCACAAGATGAGGAAACTGGTAGATATCCAAAGGCTTTGTATGCTTTGGACAGAGATTTAAAAAAGATTTTGTTAGAATGGATTCAAAAGTTAAAGTTTCCGGATGGTTACGTGTCCAACTTGTCTAGGTGCGTTGATTTAAACAGTTTAAAGATGATGGGCATGAAAAGTCATGATTGTCATGTCTTCATGCAACGACTTTTGCCAATTGCTCTTCGGGAGCTTCTTCCGGCAGAAGTGTGGGAGCCTTTAACAGAGTTGAGTATATTCTTCAGAGAGTTAACTGCCACATCGCTGAAAAAGACGGATCTTCAGAGATTAGAGCTTGATATCCCGAAGATACTGTGCAAGTTGGAACGTATATTTCCGCCGAGTTTTTTTGATTCGATGGAACATCTCCCCGTACACCTTCCGTACGAAGCTATGATGGCAGGACCTGTTCAGTATCGTTGGATGTATCCGTTTGAAAGGTGATATATTTAAAGCTCTATTTCGTCAACCGATAATTAGGTAAATGAACTAATTATATGATTATGCAGATACCTGAGAAAACTCAAAAATAAGGTTTCGAATAAAGGCAGAGTGGAAGGAAGCATTAGCAGCGAATATCTACTGGAGGAAACAGCAAAATTTGCATCTTTTTATTTCAAGGATGGTGATCTGATGGTACCATGTCGGGTGCAAAGAAATGAAGTTTGCGAAATGGACGTTGATGATGATTTCGACAGATTATCTATTTTCAAACCGAAAGGGCGACCTGTAGGTGCTTGTCGGAACAGATATATGGATGATGCTGAATATGTTGCTGCCCGAAGCTACATCTTTTTGAATTGCCCTGAAATCGAACCTTACAGAGAGTAAGTCTTAATATACAAATTTAAGTTCAGTATTGAAGAATTTGATACAAATTGTATTAATTCGCTCGTATTCTTGTAAAAAGAGTTTTTGAAGGCGAGTTGTATGAATTCAACCCCGAAATTACACAGACCGAAATTGTAGTCAAGTTGGAGAGGGAATTCGCCTTTTGGTTCGAGCAATATGTAAGTATTAATGTTGTTTTATCGTCGTAGTTGTATATATTATCGTGTTGATCCGTATAAGAATTGTGCTACAGGTGAAAGACCCAACTGTCTGTACCAATCCCTATATTCTAAGTCTTGCAAAAGGACCGCTTAGATCGGTCAAAACATTCAAGGGGTACTATGTGAACGGGTTTAAATTCAATACTGAAGAATATGTGGAGGATCGGGTTACAATGAATAGCGGAGTCTGTGTAAAAGGATCACTCTACGGCCCAGCTGAAAGCGACTTTTATGGAGTGTTGACTGACATTATTGAGTTAGAGTATCCAGCTCTACCAATAAAGAGGATGGTTTTATTTAAATGTAATTGGTTTGATCCTACAAAAACGGTTGGTATGTTAGTCCATCCTCGGTATAACATAGTCGATGTTAATCACAGAAAAAGATACAACAAATACGAACCTTTCATTTTAGCTGAACAGTCCGATCAAGTACATTACTTACCATATCCTAGCAAAAAGCGGGACAAGAAAGATTGGTGGGCAGTATGCAAGATAAAAGCTCGCTCTGAGCTAGACATGCCTGAACAACTGTTCCAGCTTTCCAAGATGATATTGCAGAACATCCGCTCGATGTCATAACGAATGACGACCCGACAAATTTAGTTGATCCGAATGGCGAGGCGGAGGAGGCTGCATTACACAACCCTCCAATAGTAGAGACAGAAGATGATTATCCACTATCCTCATCAGACGATGATGACATTGGAGCGGAAGATGAAATAGAAATTGTATGATTTGTTTTAATGTTATTTCTGTAGAATTTTGACTTTTATTTAGGTTTGTTGATGTAGTAACTTTATTTTGTTAAAAAATTATGTGTTATGGTTTTTATAATAGATGTGATTATTTTTTTCTTGTCGAATATTGTTTTGTAATTTGTTTTGCAGATATGAGAGGTTCAGGTTCTTCTTCTGCCGGCCGAGGCCGGGGTAGGGATACTGGTCAGGGACGTGGACATGGACGCGGCGACTCAGAGCAGGATCCACTTGAGAGCTCGGATCCAGGGGCTGAGCAGCAGGTGCTGGCGGGTAGACCCGCACCGCGGAGAGCGGCGAGACAGCCGCAGCCACAGGACCAGCCGCCAGCTACGGACGAGACTGGGAGGATTAGAGTTACACCTGATGCTGCAAGGTATGATTGACAACTTTTTTTTAGCAAATATTATTTCAAAAATGTGAAAACTAAGTTTTTTTGTAATGTACAGAGAAAGGTTACTAGATAGCAGGAACGACAGCAGGAACGCATCGAGGGCGATCTTGCCCATTTTCCGATCTAGCTGGTTCCCTGAGGGTTCCTCGTGGAAGAAGCTGACAACAGAGCATAAGGGCTTCTACTTCGAGGAGTTCAAGGTTGTTAAATTAAAATTTTAAATTTATGTTTTATTCTTTTCGATTTCTAATTGTTTTTATTAATTAATGGTTTGCAGAAGGGTTTTTATTGGGACTCCACCTACCCTGAGGACCTGATTAGAGGGGTCTTCTACCGACATGCGGCTAATCGGTACAAAGATACTCTCCACAACATGAAGCCAGATAAAAAAGAGGGAAGTGTTAGTGCTGATACTTGGGCGTCGTGGAAGCGAGACTGAGATACTACGGAGGCTAAGAAGAAGTCTGAGGTAGCACGAGCTAATCGGATGAGTGAGCCGTCCGGAGCTGGCACCGGACCGGTTGGACATACCGCAGGGTCGAGATCGGCTACGAGGCATAAGACAGTTATGGTATGTTTTTAATATTACTAATCATTATATATTCTGTTTATCTACTAATTAACTTTTTCATTTCATATGATAGACTGAGGAGCTCGGTCGAGAGCCCACTTTAGCTGAGTTGCATGTACAATAGCACCTGACCAAAGCTGATCGGACTGTCTTCGTTGACAAGAGATCAAAGGACAAAAATGTAAGTTCATTTTAACCTTAAGTGACTGCTTAATATGATATAAATATAACTTTATATAGTTAGTTGTTTATAGGACGTTTACGTGTTTGTTGTGGATGTTGTGATTGCTGTTTCGTATTGTTGAACAGAGTTGTCTGTAGTTTTTGCAGGATGTCCCTGAAAAATGGGTGATGATCAAATTTTAGAGAAAATGCTGCCGAATTTTAGTTAGAAATGTAGGTTTAAACTAATATTTGTGAAGTATTTTTATAAAGTTTCACTAAACTATAAATTTGTATTTTTAATCTCAGGACCGTTTCCAGGCAGAGCTTGCTGCAGCGACCCAGTCTCAGGCGGCTGGGGAAGGGAGTTCGTCGACTCCAGAGCCGATCGACGAGAACGAGCTGTTTTTGTCTCTCGAGGCAATCAAGAAGCAGCGAGTCTACGGTATTGGTTCGGCTTCAGCATCCTACATCGGCCAGAGCAGCCGATTGCGCCGCGGCGGATCATCCCAGTCACAGCAGCATGCGGTCGTCAGTGAGGAGATCGAGCAGCGCATTGCTAGAGAGGTTGAGGAGTGACTCGAGCAGCGGATGCGTACTGTGGAGGCGGGTTTTGAAGAGCGGGTCGAGCAGCGGATCCGTACTGTGGAGGCGGGTTTCGACGAGCGGATCCGTACTGAGCTTGCGCGACTGATGACTACACTCCCACTGGAGTTACGACCGCAGTTTCCCCCACCTCCACCTCCACCGGCTGACGACACTACTAGTTTGGAGTAGTATAGTATTTGGACTTGGACTTTTATACTACAGTTTGCATATCTTGACTTATTTAGTATTTATCGAATTGTATACTTTTTTACCGTTTATTTATATATATATAACGGTTTCGGTTTATGTTTATTTGTTGTTGTCTATCGTGTATGTCTGTGATTAGTTAACGGGTCTATTAAAAAACAGGGAAATTCAAAAAATGCCGAAAAACGGGAATTTTCTGCCGAAAAAATAAAAAATTAGCGACCACATATGAGCTTTTAGCGACGGATTTTCCGTCGCTATATTCCTCAAAAAAGACAAAATTGGACTAATTAGCGACGGACAGCCGTCGCTAATTAGTCCATTTTAGCGACCACACGTAGCGACGGATTATTCCGTCGCTAATTTAGCGACGGTATAATCCGTCGCTAATGTGTCGGTATTTGGTCGGCTAGCCCGACCAAAATACCGACTGAACCAGGTCATATTACCGACGGAAATTCCGTCGGTAATTTGGCGACAGTTCTCTTTTTTGGGTCGCTAAATGATTAGCGACCCAAAATGTACCGACAGATTTTTTCCGTCGGTAATCCGTCGCTAACCTTATATAGCGACGGATTTTAGCCAATTAGCGACGGAAATTTCCGTCGCTAATTGGCTGATTTCTTGTAGTGTTGGGTGATGTATCTAATATGTATATATATGATATATAAATAAAAAAGATGAACCAATAACAATATAATGCCGTCATAAAATTTATTACAAATTGAAGTTAATCTTTTAGTTTATATAAAAAAAATATAAACATTTACAACTTTGTATTTTACATAATAAATCATTCTCCCTCCGTCCACAAAAGATAAGCTGATTAATATTCTTACAGGATACTATGATACATATTTGATTCAATAAGAAACACAGAAAACTAAATATAATAATAGAAGAAAAATAAAAACAAACTAAGTTACATTTCTCATATATAACATATACAAATAAAAAAATTTATAATAATAAGACTGAAAATAGAAGATACATCTTCTATTCATATCTAATATGTAAAAAAGTTAATCAATTATTTAAAACTATTATAACATTAACATAAATATAAAAAAAACAGATAATTTTTTGAAAAACAAACAATATGACCATTAATTAAAATAAATCCAAAAACATTTACACAACCACTTAAGAAAAATATATTTCCAGTTGGAGCTCCTTCACTTAATGCAATATTATCCAAATCTATTACTAAATAATCAAGAACCATGTCAAATAAAATGAAATTAAAAAAACTAACTTACTCCACTTTTCACTTCACCTGGTTACAATTTTATTTTTTTAACTCGTTAGAATGAAAATTGAAATTTAAAAGAATCCAAAGAAGAAGAAAATTAAGATATGCTCCATACATGATTATTTTTATCCGACACACTTCTTTTTCTTGCCTCCTTTAGTGGTATCGTTTCCATCGTCGTCTTTTCTCTTTTCATTAGATTTTGAAATTTTGATAAAATTTTGAATCTTTTTGAATACCCATTTGGAGATTTTTATATCATACTCACATCCTAACTCACTCGGTAGAAGTAAAGAAACAAGTTTCCGACAATTCAAAAGCCTATCTCTTATGATCTTAAAAAACTAGGTCGACATTGCTCATCTCCACTTTCTGGAACAAGTCTCTCACCAACAACCCCATTGTCAGCTGCTATTGTGGACCACGAGACAGCAACATCAGCTAAAGAGAACATCACAAAACAAAGAAAGGTCATAAAATGAAAAAAAAAACGTTAGCACGTGGTAACGGCGTTCAAAGCAACAATAGGAGTTTCCGTGGTGGCGGCGGCAACGATTTGTTGTTGGTAAAGAAACAACAGATAAGGTATAGGAGCATATATGTGAATTATGGAGAATTTGAGAAAAAAAAATAATTTTAAATGGGTGGGAGGAAGAAGAAGATACAAAATAAGGTTGCCCACATGAAAATGGTGGTGAGCAGGGGCGGATCTACCTTCAGGCTCGGGTAGGCTCGAGCCCGGGCTGCCGCCGGAAATCCAGAGAACCGATGAACACTGGTGTTGATTTTCTAGGTTTCAGCCATGGCTGCCGTTTTGAGAAAATAATAACCTAAGGAAGATGATAGGCTGAGGAAGAAGAAGGCACATCTGTGCCTTCCGTTTCTGTTTTTTACTTTTTAAAAGGACAGAACGTTGTCGTTCTGTCCTTATTTTTTTATTTTAAAATTTTAAGAGGTCGTTTTTGGCCTCTGTCGTTTGGCCCCATATAGTTAGTAAAATAGATGAAAATGGTGTATCAGTCCCAATAAATACAATGACTTAGCAACCTGCCAAGTGCCAACAATCTTCCAAAAATTAAGAATGCTCTCAATTCAACCCTTCATTTTTCTTTGAATTGCTAATTCTTCATCAAACCTTTATTTAATTCCATCAAATTTTTATTTTTTTAAAAACTTCTTCAACCAAATCCTCTAATTTAATTTCCAAAATTTGTAATTTAATTTCTAAATTTTATCACCTAACTTTTTTGATTTCAAAATCTCCTCCAAAATCAATTAATTTCCAATTTTAATTATTTTTTTTTGTTTTTAAATTTTACTTGTATAAATTAATTTTATTTATTTATTTTATTGTGCAATAACTATATTCAATTCTATTTTTTTTTAAGTTTTTAACTTGATTTATTCTTAAAAAAAATCAGAGAAGTGATTAAATTACAATAAATTAGTATTCTAAAGTATTGTCATTTTATTTTGGGTTAATTTCAAATTAATACACAAACTTTACCCTAATTTGCAATTACAACACAAACTTTAAAACTTGGCAAATTGGTACACCGATTTTCATTTTTTGGCGAATTGATACACCGAACTGGAAAAACACTAACGTGGACATTGTCATATAAAGCCACGTGTTGTTGTATGATTGGTCGGTGTACTAATTTGCCAAAAAAATGAAAGTTGGTGTATTAAATTGCCAAGTTTCAAAGTTCGTGTTGTAATTGCAAATTAGGGTAAAATTCGTGTATTAATTTGCAATTAACCCTTTTATTTTATGTTGTTGATAAATAATTAATGAAATTTATTATTTGGATATTTTTGTGAATGTTAAATAAATAATATGATAAAAACTAATCAAAATGGTTTAATTAAAATTATAGATAAATTTGGTGGTAATATTTATTATTTATTTTTTATTAATATAAATTTTTTAAAAATAAATTTATTAATTACACGTTATTTAGCCCGGGCTGGAAAAGATTCCTGGATCCGCCACTGGTGGTGAGTGATTGAATTCATTTTTTTTATTTGGATATTCAATGTGTTCATAAAAAATGGAGATTTTTTTTTTGAAAAATATGTGAGTTGATGAAAGAGAATTAAAAAATTACATGTTTGATATTTTTGTGTTGTTAAATTTTTACAGAGAAAAATGGTGAGAACATTTAATGAGAAAGAAGAAAAATGGTGAGATTTCCAAGAGAAAAGAATATAGTGAGTTACATGTGTTGGTCTCGTACTCTTTTTTTCCAATCAAAGGGACACGTGTACAGCTTACATGAAGTATGTAAAAGGTGTAATAATTTAGCGTGTTTAGCTCTTTCATGTAAACCTTAAATTAGCATTAATGAATAGAAATTGACAACTTAACAATTTTGTAAAAGAAATCCGCATTTAGCCTAATTCTGTAGTTTTTCCATTATTAAAGGGTAAAATATTAATCTAGTACTACTACTTTAATAATACAAGAGAGGTAAATACCAAATTCATTATCACTACAACACAATCACTGTTTGAATTTACAATTAAAATGTATAATTCCTTAAGTTTGTAATTTGATAATGAAAAATACCAAACACAAAATTATTATATTGACGAGTTTAACGAGCTATATGTGTAGCACATACTGCGAGTAAATTGTCAAAATTGTGAATTTAAAGCCTCTCACAAACACTCTTTTCACTCCAATTATCAAAAAACAAAAACAGTTATAATATCATTACTAATCAAGTTTAGAGACAATAGTGAAAATGATTGAAAAAAATGTTGCAAGACTTTCAATAAAAATTATCTTGTTCCGTATGACACCTCATATTATGACGGAGCAGTACGTTCATACTGGTTGAAGATGTAAGTTTTTCTTAAAACAAATTGCATCAATGATGTATGAACTTTATAAAATCTTATATTTAGATGTATGAATTTTTTTTTTATGTTTGAACTTGTTTGTTTTATATCGAACGGGTGTTTATGACCTATTATAACATGCTTTTTGAGTTAAAGTAACAAAAACCAGTTGAAAATTCCATTAAAATTGTTTTAAAAAAAGTACAATTGGTTTCTAATATACATTAATTCGCTTTTTTATTTTTTTTAGAATTCAATTTTAAAAAAATTACAATTGGTTGCTAATATACATTAATTCACTTTTTTTAGAATTATTAATAATAGAATTTAGATTAAAGAAAATTATAATTTCTATTTATATTAAAGTAAAGTAAATATAGATTGTTGTAATTATATTAACTAATAAATAAAAAATAATTCATACATTAAATTGGTGATATAAAAACGTAGCCAGCTCGTTAAATCCGGAACTAAAACAGAAGTTTGTTCTGGTCTGATCATGGGTTGAAATTTAAAATTTTGATTAGACTAATGGTTGACCAATTTTGATAGGTGCTTTCCAGTTTTTTCGATATTTTCACCGGGTTGATTAAAATGAAATATAAATATTAAAAAAATATATTAAATGAGTATTTTTAAGATCTTTCGAATCAAGCGTTTGGTAATTGTATAAGTATGTAATTTATATAATTATTTTGATTTATTTTTAATTTAATTTTTGAGTTTATAAAATTACTACATAGTATCTACTAAAAATAAAAAAAGTTGAATTAAAATATTAAGATTATATTTTTAATATAAAAGTAATCTAATTAATTTTAAAAAAATATTTTGTAAACATTTAAAAATTAATTCACTAATATATTTTTATTTAACCTGCAAATCTTGCTATAACAGGTTACAAATATTAGTTTGAGTTTAAAAACTTAAATGAACATAATAAAAAATATAGTGCAATCTTTCCTTAAAAAGGCATTTTCATTTTTATATTTAATCTTACTTTAATATTAAAAAAATTGACAATTTTTACAATTTGCCACTAATTAATATTTCCCATAAGTCAACGATGAGATGTCATGGGTTTGCCATAGGTCGGAAAAATCCGTCACTAATTTGTGACGGATTTGTATTTTTGTGACGGAATTAGTGACGGAAAATTTTTTTGGGTATGAATTTTTTTAGAAAGATATCAGTGACGGAGTTTTGACGGATTTATTACGGATTTTAATGACGGATTTATTATCCGTCACAAATCCTGTGAAAGATTTGTCCGTTGCAAATATTTGTGATGGACATAGCCGTTACAAATATGAAATTGTGATTGTCCATCACCTCTTTCTCAACAATCGAATGCATTATAATCCCTAACTCCAAACCCTAAATTCTGAACAAATTAGAACATCCCCTAACTCAACAAATCCCTAACTCAACAAATCGTGTTTGAATTGTTCACCGGCACAGAGGTTAAATCATCATCAGTATCAACAACGGTTAAATCAGTATCTTCGAGTTGCTTCAGCCAAGAATCTTCTCCGCCTACCGGTTGTATCTGTGTTGGCACAAACTCCTTCGGCTCCAGTAAGTCAACCCTGAACGGAGAACTCAAGAACCATCCTGTTACCGGCACAGTCATCGGTATGAACACTTTCTCACCATTATTTGGTTTCGTACTTTCTTTTTGCAATTAGTTGGTTTCTTTCGTTTCTTTACCATTATAGGACTCTTCTAATTTGTCATTGTCTTTCCAAATGGAGAACCTGAATTTATAACAAATTTTTTAGTTCATTTTCTGCTTTGATTTTGTTTTCAATAGTTTCTTTTGCAATCAGATTACTCCGTGTTAAGTCTCCGCCTACCGGTTGTATCTGTGTTGGCACAAACTCCTTCGGCTCCAGTAAGTCCACCCTGAACGGAGAACTCAAGAACCATCCTGTTACCAGCACAGTCATCGGTATGAACTCTTTTTCACCATTATTTGGTTTCGTACTTTCTTTTTGCAATTACTTGGTTTCTTTCGTTTCTTTACCATTATAGCACTCTTCTAATTTGTCATTGTCTTTCCAAATGGAGAACCTGAATTTATAACAAATTTTTTAGTTCATTCGCTGCTTTGATTTTGTTTTCAATAGTTTCTTTTGCAATCAGATTACTCCGTGTTAAGTCTCCGCCTACCGGTTGTATCTGTGTTGGCACAAACTCCTTCGGCTCCAGTAAGTCCACCCTGAACGGAGAACTCAAGAACCATCCTGTTACCAGCACAGTCATCGGTATGAACTCTTTTTCACCATTATTTGGTTTCGTACTTTCTTTTTGCAATTACTTGGTTTCTTTCGTTTCTTTACCATTATAGCACTCTTCTAATTTGTCATTGTCTTTCCAAATGGAGAACCTGAATTTATAACAAATTTTTTAGTTCATTCGCTGCTTTGATTTTGTTTTCAATAGGATTATTCTAATTTGTCATTGTCTTTC
The DNA here is from genome assembly GCF_937616625.2 of Mercurialis annua. NCBI lineage: Eukaryota > Viridiplantae > Streptophyta > Magnoliopsida > Malpighiales > Euphorbiaceae > Mercurialis > Mercurialis annua. The sequence continues at coordinate 44,395,896 of NC_065570.1, read as the reverse complement.
CAAATGGAGAACCTGAATTTATAACAAATTTTTTAGTTCATTCGCTGCTTTGATTTTGTTTTCAATAGTTTCTTTTGCAATCAGATTACTCCGTGTTAAGTCTTCAAATTCTGATTTCTTTTGTCTTTCTAGAAAAAAATAAACATTCATGTGCTTATTCGAGTGATTTCTGTGAGTAGCGCGAGTCAATATGTTATTTAATATTATTATTATTATTATTATTTTAGCGGAATTGTTGTTGTTTGCTTGCAGATGCAGTGTTCATTAATTATGTTTTTTTTTTTTAATAATGTTTTTTATTTTTTGGTATTAGAAAAACAGCATTTTACTCAATTTTTGGGCTAATCGCCAATGATTTTGATTAACTTGCTCTTGTTTTAGCTTTACCTAACCTATCGTATTTGAGAAACTTCAGAGTGTTAGGCTTTCTAATGGCATCTAACTCAGTTTTTCAATAGAAAAAAAAATGAACTTGTCTCTTAACCTTTTTGCACCAACAGAACCGATAACGTAAGGTGTACTGTTGGACTGAATTGACAGGTAGGTTGTTGTCTGATAATGAGTGGCATCAAATGCTTTGATTTCATTATGACATCTCTCCTAATCTCTGTTCATGTGTCAGTTTCTCTTATATTTGTATGTATATGTTACAACTTGGGGACATCTCACAAACACTGAGGCATATTGCATTGCACCTAGCCTTAAGAGGAAGAAGGTCTCTTTGAAAAGAACCTAGTACAGACCCCTAGTCATATTTGTTCATGGTCTTTAACCCGGTTCGGGTTTAATATTATTAATTATTCAAAGTCCGATTCAGTGAACTAAGTCCGGCAGTAATAAAATAAACAAACCTCGTTGTTTCTGTAATGAGAAAGCTGAGAACAAATTCTGTCCGTAAGCTGAAAAAGTTGTTCAAATCTTGAAGGATCAGACACCAAATTCCCAGCTGCCAGACTTATTGTCTTCACTATCAACTCTCATTCTCCTCGATTCTTCTCATCTTTTTCTTGCCACCTCAAGAGCCATTCTTCCCACTATAAATATATATATTTAATCACAAAACAGAGCTAAGGAATTGATAAGAAATGAAATTATTAGGTAGAAGTTGAAAGAAACTCACAGCATGACGTAAACTGTGGCTAATGTCTTTCCCATGAGCCATTAGTGTATCCAATGAGACATCATTTAGGGTTCCAACCATTATTCTGACAAGCTCCTGCCTTGTCTTTTCTTCCAACTTCCTGCAATTTAATATGATTATTAATTTGCTAAAGTGATAAACACTAACTTCAATTCATATTATCCTTTCGGATTTTTTCTTTAAATTCTCTGTCCTGCATGCATTCGACAAACTGTCTCATTCCATTTTTTAATCATATGATTACGTTGGACAAATTAAGCATCATGAAAGTTCGATAAGTTGGACTATGTCGGACAAATTAAGAATAATGGTTATGTGTGGGAGATAATCAAATGATTACTATTTTAATCTATGTACCTTCCATTGATGTGAGCTCCTGAAACGCCGCCGTTTTTGAAGTCTTGGACAAATTCTGTTCTGTCTTCAATGGAGCTGTTGTTGTCGTCGAAAAAGTTGTTGATTGCCTGGAGAATTACAGTAGTCTTGGCCCATGCAAGTCTCTCAGTTGATCGCTCTGGTTCTAAAATACTTGCTGCTGCTAAGAAATATGATAATAGTAATTCTCTTCTGTTTATTCCAAAATCTTCCAGTTCACATCCTTGAAACCAACTGTTGTATAGTTTAATGTAAATATATGTCAGAAAATAGATAATTTAGAGCTAATCAGTTGTTATAAATTAATTAAGTTAACTCTACCTATGGAATATTTCCCATTCCGATCGATGTAATGCTTGGCAAATGTTGAAGTCAAGCTTTGCCAGTTCTAGATATTCATTATTGTTCACAAATGGCATCCTGTAAGTAAAATCATTGAGATTATTGCGCGTTTGGATTAAATTTAGTTAAAATATTGTAGTAATTGAGTTTAGTTTAATTATTTCTGGGATCATATCCAGAACAGTGAACATTGCAATAATAATTGACTTTATATTTATATTATAAAATCAATTGTTGAATCTGAATTTGATTTACTTGGTTTCTTTCCTTTCTTTACCATCAGTAATTTTTTTTCTTTTATTTTTGTAGAAATGGAAAACCGAGCAGTTGAAATTCGATATGAATACAATTCCGAGAATTTCCGCGGGACTATCTATTCACCTTATAATCCTATGAGAGTCGACCAAGCCTCTACGTCGGAAAGCATGACTGATGATTATCACTATCATTTATTTAGACTAACACATAAAAATTTGTTAAGATGCCAACTAATAAATGTTGCTGGTAAACAAATTATCTATGATGATTTTGACTTGACATTTACTGATTGGGTAGAAAATTTAGATGAAAACAGTCAGCCTGTTATGAAATTTTCATACGGTTCTTCTTTAGAGACTACTTACATTCCCGATAGCTTCAAGTTAGTTATAAGGTCCCTAGTCAAAGTTATTGTTTTCTTTCACCGAAAGGGTTTGTGTACCACTGGATTCGATACTTCTAATTTAGTTTTTCAAGACCTAACCAATCCTGGGTTAAGAATCTGGAGAATCAAATTTATGAATGCTTCACCAAAGGCCATCAGTAACGATTACTTATGCATATATCGTATTATAGAGATTCTCTTAAACAGAGGATTAGAATTGCCTAATGATATGGCGGATCTTCTTCGTATTCTTCATAATGGTCGACAAAGGTATGCATTATTTATAATATATTTATTTAGTTTTTTTAATTGGTAAGCAATTTGATTAACTTTCATATGTTTGATATGGTTACAGCGGGCTAATTACACATCATGTGGCACTTTTAACTCATGACGAGAGAGGACATTTCGTTCGAAAATGTTCTGAATGCAGTGTTGGACATAGGGGATTTATAGGTTTATTTGAGCAGGCTGTTATCAATTTAGGCCCGCAAAATGGTTGGAAGGCTAAAATAACTAGTCAACATGGTCCGGTTTTTTCAATTATCAATTATAATCAAAATTTACAAGGAGGAGCATATGTGGATACTGGCCGCATTTTAACAGTTAACAAGTCAATGTTCAGATGCTGCAGAAACTTATCAGCTCATCTTCATGAACAAAGCGATCTTGTAAGATTCTCTTATCTTAGAAAAGAAGAAGATATAATTCTCTTAATTTTCTAATTTGCTTATAACTATTACTTCTACAGGTTAATTCTCATATTGGAGTTAGGGAAGCTGATCTAATGATCATGCACATATTTGGACGCCAAATTACAAAATTTCAGAAACGCTTATATGACTGCAACATACTGTCTCACTTTTTACTGTTAAAAGTAAGTAGTTTGGTTTATAATTTAGATATTTCTAGTTATAAATATCTCATTTATTTAAATGATTATTATTTATATAACCGTAGGAGGAACTTTAAAGTAATGGAGTCCTTGATGGAGAAGAATGAAGGTGTGACTTTGTTGAAAAATTCAGGTATTCCATTTTTCCTTGTTTCTGGTAAGTTATTTTTAAACTTCGTTGTTGTATGTGTTTCCTTTGATTGGAATCTGGACTTGTGCTAGGACTAATTTAGATTTTACAGTTTATTGATGTGAACTTACCTGAATTGGTAAATATCATTTTAGTCCTAAGCAGTCTACAGGCACTTTATAACCTAAGTTAAAGTATGTTTATCTCACTAGCCATTATTTTTCTTACACATTGCAGCTATGATTGCTCTTGCATTTGTTACAAATTACAATTCATACTTACTCAATGGTCATTGCATTAATGGGTATGCTGAAGGGAATAAAGTGGACCAAAGTTTTGCCACCATAGTTCATCTTGTTGCAGGATTGGTGGTAAAAACAAAAAGCTCTGGTTTTTTTCTTGTTTATGTCATTTCATTTATCTTTTCTTTTCTAAATTTATCCGATATGTGCTCAGAAAGCTGAAATTTGGGAATACTTAACTTGTGAACAGCAAGAATTAAGTGCCAACAGTAGTATATATTCCTTGCTTGGCCATTAGATAACTTCAAAATTTGAGATAGTGGCTTGGTAAATATGCTGCCGAAATGGCACTTATTTCAGGTGCACTTTCACTTTAGAATTTTCATAAAATTGTAGTGTTTTATGGGAATTTGAAAACCTTGACAGCTTTTCAATCAAAGTAAAATCAAAATTCTTAGATTTTTGGTAAATGATTGTTTATCAAATGACATATGGTAGCAGCAAACTGAGGAGACAAAATATTAGATCTGTAAATGATGCAAGACTGATTATAATTTTGTTGATCACAGAATTGAAGTGGCCCCTGATTTAAGCTTAATACTGTAGATTGATGACATTAATAACAAATTCATATTTTTAGACCAGAATCTACATTAATTCAAAGTTTAGATAGGTGGTTGATCCAATTTATCATGTTTGTGCGCATATATATACATAGAAGAAATTTATTGCTTCCTTTAAGTAGACCGACTTTCACTTGAATGAGGGCTGGAATATAGAAAAAGAATAGTTAGATATAAAGGGAATTGTACTTTCAGCACATTACTTAGATGCTTGATATTGGTACTGGTATATGAAAAACTAAGCTCATGTCATGTGTGATATTGACAGAGTGCATATTGGTCATTTGCAGTAAATGTTAATTTTGATTGGGAGGATTGCTTGTGAATTACTCATGCACTTTGATTATAGTTCGTGAGATACTGCTCGTGACTTTTTTATGCTATGGAAAGAACTTGTCTTGATCCATAATTACTTTGAATGTTACTTTGATTTGCTGCTTGAATTAGGCTGACTTGTTGTTGTTCATCTTGATAGACACTGGAGAATTCAGCATCTGGGGGTTGCATTGTTGGCATTCCTCTTCTCTATTTTATCGCAGTCTTGACATTGTTGCATTGTGGGAAAATGGTGCGGAGAAGATTAACAGAAAACAGAAGAGCACAAGGCAGCTCATAGTCGGCTCAATGTTGTAAATGTAAAAACCAGAGGATCAAAGACCGGGAAATACTTTTGCAGATGAAACAGATCATTTGTAACTCTGTACATCTCGTATTTGAGATTTGCATCTAAAATCTTCTCAGGTGTTTCTGTGCAGCTTGCAATCCTACAATGAATATGTTTTGCAGGCAGTAACTACTAAATCCTGAATTGAGCTCAATGATAGTTCTTAGCAAATAAGACATTCAAAGTAGAGAAGCCTTAGGATTTGCTCTCTCATGTTTAGACTCCTAACAGTTTATATAGTTAAGACCTGCAAAAAAACTGCATTTCTCATAATGAACTGATTGCAATCACTAAAAATTTGTTTGTTCCTGTAAAATAGTTTAAGTGATTTTATTTGAATGATTCCACTGCTTAACTTTAATGAACTTAAAGTTACAAATATAAACTCTCAGAGTTGCCTATGGAAATCATATTGGTGAGCTATTTCTTATTACGAGTGTTGATTGACTCTAAAGCTCCCTATATAAATCATATAATGAGTATGTATAACACAATCATCTCTAATTTTATACGTATACGTCACGATCTCTCTTGACGTGTAAATAATTATATCATTTTTTTTTCTATTACCTTATTTGACGAAAATATAATATTATTAATGAAAGATATTCCATTATTATAGTTTGATGAGAGGAAAGATTTAACGTGGAAATTTCTCAAAATTCATGATAAAATTTAAATAACTATGCTCCAGAACTTCAAAATATACAACCAGACAAATGAATAGCAAATAATATGAATCTAAACTCGAGATTTTTGGAACATTGTAATTTACAAGCTAAACTGTAGTGTAAAAAATCTGACAAAGAATTTATATATTTTGTATGTGAAATAAAACAAAAAAGAATTACATAGGTATGACACAAAAATCACTAATTTTAACTCTTAAATTCTGATTTTTCACTGTTATGAAAAGAAAGAAAAAATGAAGGATAATTTTGATACGTAATATACAAGACTAGGATTCTGAACTCGTAGATATTGAGGATCTATATCAGTTAGCAAATTTTACTTGAGAAAGAACTTCCAAATATCTCTTTCAGCCATCTCCTTAACTAAATGAGCTCCAAAAATGCCCTCTTCATCTACCAGACTTTTCAACTGTCGAGCTCCATTGTTGAAACCGACATAATTTCTCTTTGTTGCCAAGTATAATACTCCATATGGAGGCCTCATACACTGCTTTTCCACAAGTAAATATATTACTTAAGAATCAAAATCGATACAAGCAGCAAATCATTTATTAAATTAACCTTGTCAAAAAACCATGTTTGCAGGAAGACATCAATCCAACTATTTAATGCATGTATTTTTCAACTCGGTCTGCCTAATTTGGTAGCATTAAAATCACTCGGAATCAAATTTGTTACATTGTACAACTTCCTTTTAAATTTTACAGACTTTCAGTCAAAACTGTTTAACAAAAATGACAAATTATTTCGTTGTTCATTATCATCACTAAATTTCTGCTATCATCAAAACAGCTCTAATGACTTCTATAAGATTCATGCAAGTTCCAGAATCCACTTGTCAGGTTATTAACAAGCTATGTCTAGCACATCAAAGCCTCATACAAGTCTCAATTTAGTTCACTTATAATGTGCAATTAGGACAAAATCTACCCTATCCCATAATGATCATCCCAAATAAAAAACTGTAAATCCTCTATTATTTTAAATACTGAGCTCTAAATAATCAGTAGACTGGTAACAAAAAATTGCTTTAAGAAAATACAAAATGAAAGTAGGGAACAAGAAGCTGACCAACTAACCTTTTTAATGAGAGCATACAGCTTCTTCAAAGAAATTATAGAGTATGGGATATCTGTCATCAGAATAACATCATAGCCATCTTCTCCATGATCAATCTCACTAGCTCTCTCCCATGCCCGGCTTCCCGAAAGCTTCCTTGATCGCCTTGAGGAAGTTTCGTGCCCTATGATGTTACCGTCCTGGCTACTACATGCATCCATGAAATCCTCCTCAGAGAAGCTAAGGTTCATGCCTGTTGTTGCTTCTAAGGCATCATTTCTCACAATTGACAGCACTGTTGGAAGTTCGTCCCAGTCCCCAGCATAGAAGTGGACTGACGGTGACAGAGAGTTCCTTGATGGAGTAAGAGGGCTCTCTGGTTGTCGACTCTGCCTCTCCCGAACCTGCTCAAGGTTGGCAAGGACATTTGGTATAGTCATGCACCTTAGTGTTTCTGCATTCAGGTCTTGAAAGTGCACAGCAGAAGCCCCCTGTAATTACCACAATTGTCAACATATATAACAATAAAAAGGTTAGTCTTAAAGACTGCAACAAAAGATGAAAAGAGCGAGGGTTAAAGTGCACAAATTCAAGCCCATTTGATTTCTAATACTTAATAGGCTATATTTGACAAGAAACGCACACATGTTTAATGAAATAATATGATACGAGAAGGAAAACATAAAAAAGGTCAATGGAGTTTACCTTCAGGCAAGCAAAGATCCCAGGAAGTCCATAGTTACTACCAAGCTGTAAGAATCACCAAATAGAAAGATCAACCATCAGCTGACATTTTTCGGTACTTCAAATGAGAAAAGAGCGATGACAGCAACATGAATATAAGGGCTGCTTATTGCTCTTAAAAATCCTCAAGAAAGGAACTAATAAGGTTTCTTGACTGTCTAAAACATGTGAGGAGAAATCTACCCTTTTGGGCGCGGGGAGCAATCAGGAAAACTTTTAACAAAAAGCATAGAAGTAGCAAAAGTTTTTCATTAACTTAATTAATTACCTCAAGAATTCTCTTGCCTCTAAAGCTCAGTTGTCCATCGCGGATTTCATGCTTAAGGACATTTACAAGATCAAGAGAGCTGTTCCAAGATTTCATAGACCCTGCGAAACAAGAAGGGTCTAGCTGTCACCACTACTCTCTTCAGAACTTTGAATTCTTTTACAGTGTCATCATATGCTTCTATGAATATATGTCCACTGCCAAATCAGATTCAAAAAAGTTAATTTTAGAAGTGCACAAAAGAAATGTGAGATACTTACCGTCACTTTTTGATGATATCATTTCGGAACCTGTGAACCCAATAATATCAGCAACGCTAACTCTTCCCTGAATAAGATCAAAAAGAGAATCAACCAAGGTCATAAACCTGAACTATTAAATTAAAAAACAGTAAGCTTTACCTAAGGGGAGAAAGAAAGGTTTTCCAGTTTCCAATACAAGCAATCGGAGTTTTTACAAGAAAGGTTCATAGCAACTAAGCTTCATAAATACTAGTAAAGAACTAAATCCCGTCAATACTAAAAATCTTCTGTGCAATGTACAGTCATAAGAGACATGATTTACATACCTTGAAGACGTTTAGCCCTTGCAATTCAACATTCTCTCCTGCATATCTATAAGGGTGAGCGATCTGCACAGCATGAAAATAGAATGCGTAATGAGCATATTTAGGTTGGTAATGAGCAGATTTGGATAAAGACTAGGATGTTACCTTTGAAGGGAGAATCTCAACAGCAGGAGAAGGAAGCTGCACATCCCTATCTGAAACACTGGAAATGCTAACGCTTGCTCGGTCTTGAGGGACCAAGCCAGGTATGCATTGTGCGAGTAATGACGGAGCACGCATTCTTTACGCTTTATTCGGAACGTAGTTCTCGAGAAAGAACACAACTGCAAGCATCAACATTTTCTATCATCAATCAGAAACAATTCGAGGTACCAACAAACACCAAAATTATTAGAATTCCATAACATCAACAATTCCATATTATCTAATAAACTTAGAAAAGCAAATTCAATAAAGAAATCTGATTATCCACATAAAACCAACACAGCATAAAATATTGCACATTTACTTAAATAACTTAAAAACAGAATAAAAATTCTATAACCCTTATAGTTGATAGAAAGGCAACCAGCAATATAATATCACATGAATTCACAGAATCAAATATTCGACAAGATATGAAGAACAAAAAGGAAATTTAGAGCTTATCAATATATAAAAACCCCTACCAAAATCTTGAAAAATAAAAAATAGCCCACATCTTGAATTACTTCAAAACACAAAACCCAGAAACCGGAATCATAAAACATGCAAAAAAGACACAAAATTTAAGAGTTATAAACCCAAAAAAGAAGACTAACCCAGAGAGAAAATCAAGTGATTGATGAGCAAATAGAAGTGTAAGGAATTGGTAGTAATAAAGAAAATATGTTTAATATTATAAGGAAGCGAAATTTGGTGAAATTCAAAGAAAATTGATTAAAGTCAAAAAGAGACTCTCTTTAATAGTAATGCTAGTCATACCCAGCAAGGCTCAAGAAGCTTCTGATTCAGCGACTCAGCTAACTAAACTGTTGATTATTTATTTCCTACAATGCCCTTTTAATTTTTCCTTAATTACCAGATTGCCAACTGTGTAACTAGGGCTGAATAAAAACCGGATCAGATTGAAAAACCGAACCAAATAGAACTGACGTTCGTTGTTTGATCGGTAATTTAGTAGAAACGGTCTGGTTTGATGGCCTGCTAGGAAAATTTTAGAGTTTAATTAGCGGTTCGGTTTGAGAGTTTGTAAAATAAAAAAATAACCGATAAATGAATGAACCGAGCTTTTCAAATTTAAGGACGCTTTTGTTTGATTTTGTATCTAGATAGTGGGATTTTTATTTTATTTTATTTTGTCTAATTTTTTTAAGGATTTTATTTGAATTTGTATCAAAAGTTATGCCAATGGGTTTAACCGAATAAAAAAGCTGAAACTAAAACAATTTCGGTCAATTTTTTTTTGTTTTTGATAAAAAAACTAACACGTCGATTGTAACATTTGGAAAACCTCGGGAGCACCCGTTTTGGTTGGCTCAGAATCGTATCGAATCGAATCGACCCATGCTTATAGCACTACATGTAATTGTGTTTTTGGCTTTTGTGGGTTTCTGGTGGATATTGGAAAGAGGAGAGGGTATTTTGTTCCAAAAAGATACTTTTATTCCGAGTATTCTCTTTTGGTGACTACTTTATTTGTATTTTGGTGATTAGATAATTCTTTTTGGATTTTAGTATTTCTTTCGCTAATAAATTAAATTAAACTTTTTCCATAAGAAAGAAAGAAATTAAATTAAACTTTTTTTAATCTTTTGGGAGGAAAATGATTTTTAGAATTTTCTACTTGATAGTCTAAATTATTTGGCTTTAATCTATGATATAAATGTTTGGAGAAAAAGAAAAAGTGCTTGATTTTATCCTTAAGAAAAATACCTTTGAAAAATAAGGGACAAATTTTTATGAATTTGGCCAAATTTAAATGTTCATATTTCACTTTTTAAAAATTATTTGTTTACTTCGTTATTAATCATAATTATATTATTTTAACCTTTTTTTTTATTATGCTAGCTAGCTAGTTTAGTTAAAGTATTAAATACTAAAAGTAATTTTCTTATCTAAAATTTTATTTTATTTACATAATTTTAGAAACTAAGAAATTATAGAATTTAAATCAGTTTTATAAAAATATAACTTTTTAAATTCAGTAAAAGAACTAATAAGAAGACTAATTGAAAATATTCAATATTTCTTTTAGTAGACTAATAACAATTAAAAAATTAAATATAGACAATTTTATAGAATTTACAAAAATATTCAATTTTATAAAAAAATATTCTGAATTTTTGAAAATAATTTTAATTCTTATCATCCCGACGCCTAATTCTAACGTGCCTCAACAGTGGCAGTGCGTGGGAGCTGCCACCGTTATATATAAGAGATTTTTTAAATATAGTGCTTTCTGGTATTTTCCTCAAGGGCTGAACACGGCGTTTTTGATTTTCATTCCGAAATTAAAGGGGGTTTCTAATATAAAAGACTTTCGTCCAATCAATCTCATTAATGGGATTTTCAAGTTTTTTTTTTCCAAAATTCTTGTGAATAGGCTTGCTCCTTTTCTGCCCTCCATCATCTCAAACAATCAATTCAGATATATCAAAGGTCGAAATATCCATGAGCGCCATTCCATTACTTTGGAAGTCATTCACCTCGTTCAAGGCGTAAGGATTCTGCTTTTATTATTAAGCTGGAATTTCATAAGGCTTTCGATAGTGTTTTTTAGCCTTTCCTGCTTGAGACTATGTGCTTGATGAATTTTAACAGCAGATGGATTAAATGGTTCAAATCTCTTTAATTCTTCTCAGATGTCGGTGTTGGTTAATGGTTCTCCTTTAGAGAATTTCTTTTGAAGGGTGTGCGTCTAGGGGATCCAATATCCCCTGAGCTTTTCTTCATCGCAGTAGAGGGCTTCAAAGCTATTATTGATAAGGCTAAGGATTTGTGTCTTTTTGACGGTATTTTCATAGATGGATTTCGTGACTCTTTTTCTCTACAACAATTTACGGATGATACTCTCAAGTTTCTCCCTAATGACTTGGCTATGGTTAATAACCTTCTTCGAATCCTTTGCAGCTTCAAATTGGTTTCTGGTACGTAGTAATTATCAGCAGAGCTCCATCATTGGTCTGGACGTATCTAACCAAGATATAACTTAGCTGCAAGATTGACACGTTACCTTTCACTTATCTTGGTCTTCCTTTAGCTTGAAAAAATGTGGCTGCCTCCCATTATAATATGTTTTTGCAAAACTTTACATCTCATTTGCCTCTCTGGAAAGGCAATTTGTTGTCTCCAGCAGGTCGTTTAGTTTTAATAAAATCGGTGCTTTGTAGTTTGCATGTTATTCTATATGTTGCTTTGCCATTCCGTCAAGCGTCTTATCAACCATGGACAGTTATATGAGAAACTTTCTTTAGCCGAAATCAGCTTCTGCTCGTGGTATTTGTAAGGTTGCTTGGAAAGATGTTTGTGTTTCGATTTGCTTTCGTGGTCTAAATATTCCTTCTCTTCGGGTTAGAAACCAAAACTTACTTCTTAAATGGGTTTGGAAGCTTTTAACTTATGATAATTTTCATTGTGATTTTCTGTAATTAGAGCTGGTTCTAATTTGAATTCTTGGCACGATGTGACTAATACTACAAATCGTGCCTTGTCTTCTCTTTGGAAGAGCCTAAGGAAGATGTGCATTTCAAATGTAGATACTTGGAATGTCTTTCTTCTCATATCATCTTTAAGGTCGGGAATGGTTCAGATATTATTTTCTGGCGGGATATTTGGCTTAAGGATCAGTCCAATCCTCTCAGTTCAAATTATCAAACTTTATTCAAACTAGATATGCATGAAGTAGCAACTGTTTCTGATCGGCTTCTTCCTCCACCAGCGATGGTATTTGGAATTTTAAGTGGAGAAGACAGCTTCGGCTAGGTGAGGCGGAGTCCTTCGTCTTATCAGTGCTCAACTGCATGTTGTCATTTTATCCAGCCATCGTGATACTGCTCTCCGGTGTGGCAGAAATGCATTTTCAGGAGCGAGCTTCGTCAAGCTCTGCATAGGTCCGAATCTACAACGGGACAAGTTTTTGTTGACTGTGTGGAAGCATAAACTTCCTCCAAGACTTCAGCTCTTCAACTGGCTTTTGCATAGGGGTCGTATTACGTCCAAAGACTTTCTCGTTCGGCGTCAAATCCTAGATAATGAGCAGCGTTTTTGTGGGCATTGTGATGAAATAGAATCTGGTTTTCATATTGTATTATTTTGTATAGTGTTATGGAAGTTTTGGTCTGAATTACTTAACAAGATTGGTGTTTTGGCATGGACGATTTTGGGTGAAGCTTTTATTTTCAATGGATGGAATTGGCAAATCCGTGCTATAAGAATCTTTGGGCAACGATATGGTTTTTCAACAATTGAGAGATATGGAAGGCTCGAAACAAGATCGTTTTTTCGCAACGAAGTCACTAGCATTAAGGATTTGATTTTTAATTGTATTAATAAGGAGGTGATTCCCTTTAAATATTATAACCCTCATTTTATTTTTGGTAGTAATGATGTATTCCGATGTTTGGGTATGTATTTTTTTGTGATATTAAAAACTTGATTTTCCATTATAAATTTCAACAAATCAATAGCAAAGTAAAGAAAAATAACAAAAGAGAGGAAATCATTAATAGATGTTTTGGATCATCTTTTTCTTTTTTTAAGTTTAAAATATCAATGTTATTGTAGGTGATGATATTGATTTGAGATTGAGCTTTGAAAAATCCATTCATGGAACATTCTAGCACATTTAAAATATGCAAAATCTATATTTCTTTTTGACATTTTATTAAAGATGGTCCCACAAAACCCATTTTTCTTTCAATGTGAAATAACAAATTTTCTATGGGATATCAAAAAAAGTTGGAAGTGTAACAAGTGTTCATGCTTTTATTGACTTTTAGTTTGATATATTTGGATTTGTCATAAATGATCATTTGTTTAGGCAAGATGTGTTACATAAGTTTCTTCAATTTTCTATTTCTTCCTAAGCCAGATTGTTAAAATCGAATAATTGTAGAGATTAGCAATTGCAAACAAGAAAAACACTTCCACAAACTAAAATATGCACTAAATCAGGACAAAAACAAACAAATTAAATATGCATTTCAAAATAAAACATGCATGCATTCAACTCTAAATAAGAAATGAATTCAGTGAACATAGTGCAATTTTGTTTTCAGATCATATAAAAATCAACATTGCATTTCAAACGAATTAATAATTTGACGTTTGGAGTAAGGATCAAATTTTTAAATTAAGTGTTGAATATAAATATTGCTAATTTTATAATATAAAACAAATAGAACTTTTAAATAATTTAAACATAGCGATAATTATTATGCAAAGGCCAAACTTTTTATAAAAGTTTCACAAAAGTTCTGACCTTTCAATTTTGTCGATTTTGGCCAAAAACAAATTATTTGGTTTCATTTGTGGCCAACTCTCAATTTGATTTCAATTTGCCTATGTGACGCCTATGTGGCATGCCAAATATTGAAAGGTCATGACTTTTGTGAAACCAAATAATCCATTTTTGGCCAAAATTGAAAGTTCAGGACTTTTGTGAAACCAAATAATCAGTTTTTGGCCAAAATCGACAAAATTGAAAGGTCAGGACTTTTGTGAAATTTTTGTGAAAGGTTTGGCCTTTTTACAACATTTGGCCTTATGCAAAAATATTTTAAAAATAGTATTTACATTTCTTGTAAAAATAAAAAGTACCTACTTGCAAAGGAAAACCAAATCAAGAGCAATTCTGATGTTTGGATAGATGTGACATCCAAGTGCATGTATCAAGATAAGCACTTTTATTTGTTTCATAATTAAACCATAATTGATTTGATTTTGATTTTTGCCTTCTCTTACGGTATTGCAAGAACATCCCACTTATGCAACCACAAGAATTTGCTCTGCATTCAAGCCTTGTAATAAAAAAAAAACGACTATTTATTCTACGCATAATATGATAATATTTAAATTTTAGCATTGAATGTTCGAACAATAAAAAATATGTTACTCGTAAATGGTTAATTAGCATAGAAATTTATTTTATTATCAAAATAATAATAGAACATAGTACTAATTTATTTCTGATCAATTTGATAATAAAATCAATTTCTATAAATATCGACTCAAACAAAAGTTCAAGGATCAAATAAAATTTTAATTCAAAATTTATCCTACTTAAAACAAATTGTCCACTATAAAAATAATTATATTGGTTGAATTTTGACAAAAACCATGTAGCGGGTTGATATTAAAACAGGCAGAGAAATTTGTGGCAGTGAAGCAATAAAACTGCTCAACAAACTATTTGGAGCCTTGTGAAAGTTGCTTGAAATAATTAAAATTTAGCAAAATAAATCCAAAATTATTTTGTTCCAACTATAACTAGAACCTCATCCCACAAGACATGATAGATTGTACACCAAATTCCAATACTCAATGGAACATAAACATGCGGTAGAGAGACTACTATCATCAGATACCATTGTCGAGCATTGCTCTAACCTTCATTGGAAGACCGTAAAGTCGTATGAAGCCAGCAGCATCAGCTTGATCATATATCTTCCCGCTCTCAAACGATGAGATGTCTTGCCTGTACAGGCTGTAGGGGCTTGTCCGACTGGTTACTGACACAGATCCCTTATACAGCTTGAGAGTCACAGAGCCTGTAGTTTTTTCCGTGATTTTCTCCATGAATGCATCCATGGACTCGCGTAATGGGTCAAACCACCTACCTGCATACACTAGCTCTGCATATTTGAGAGCAATTGAATCTTTAACTTGCATTGTTTCTCGATCAAGTGTTAAAGATTCCAGCTCACGCGCAGCAGCAAAGAGAATGGTTCCCCCTGGAGTTTCATAGACTCCACGGCTCTTCATACCAACCAGACGGTTTTCAACCATGTCAATTCGGCCAATGCCATGTTTTCCACCAATCTCGTTGAGTTGAGAAAGAAGCGAAGCCGGGGAAAGATACTTTCCATTTACTGATACAGGAATTCCTGACACTATCCCAATGTCTACATACCTAAAGCAAATATGTGCATGGAAAACGGAAGGCATATTAGCATCCCAATTAACAGAAGATAAGATTAGATTAGTTGATGTGAAAAAGTAGCAATGAAACTAACTCAGGTTTATCAGGTGCATCTTCTGGATCAACACTCATCATGTACATGTCTTTCTTGGGCTCCATGGCCGGGTCTTCCAAAATATCACCCTTGAGAAAAAGAGAAGGAAAATATTACAAAAAGTTAACGAAAAGCCAATTCATCTCTAACTCTAATAAAGGGATTTTAACAATGTCATTAGAAGAAAACTCAACCCACTTCAACATAAATCCATTGCAAGAGGTTAAAATTCATTAAAATTTGAAAAAAGTGGAATTTGCTTAGAACATCCGTAATACATTTATGGCATCCAAGGTTGCTTATGGGAGCTAGAGTTCCAGTATTCAGTAACTTCAAAACCAAAATGACATGAGAAGTGAAAAATAGGTCCTAGAAGTTCAAAAAAATTCAAGAGAATTATCAATAGAAAAAAATATCCCAAAATTAGATGACAATTAAAGCGTTAAACAGGTTCAATGCTGAAATTGGTTATGCAAATAACGGTTGGAACTTCTTAATGTTATGTTAGATCGTAATGCTAAGAGGAATCTCAAACACATGTGCAGCATTTCTAACTGCCAACCCTAAAGCCTGATGAGAAAGAGAAATGCTAAATGATAACTGCAAAGCCTTTGGCATACATAAAAATACACAGTTGCATTTTGTTAAAGCAGATTTTGCTAGGAGATCATGTCTGAAACTTATCTAATTCTAGGATCTTGTATTCATTTCATGATTATGCAAGTGCATGTCCACAAATTTAACATGCCTGTCAGAATAACTTGACAGTTTGTCCTGGACATCCTCAAGCCATTTTATTGACAAAACACATCAGTAATGGACTAAAACATCTATTTATTAAAACACATGAAATCTCGAGGCAGCAGTTTTGAGAGTCATTCTTACCCTTTATTTGGTCCAATTCTACTCTAAAATTCATTTTTTTATTATTTTCGAATAAATTCATTTAGTTATTCATTTAACATAGATATGATAATTCTATAAAACTCACTACATAAATTTTTAAGTAAATCAAACACAACTACATTCATTTACAAACGAGTTCCACAAAATTTTGAGTAATTCAATTAAATCAAACACACCAATT
The DNA here is from genome assembly GCF_937616625.2 of Mercurialis annua. Lineage (NCBI taxonomy): Eukaryota > Viridiplantae > Streptophyta > Magnoliopsida > Malpighiales > Euphorbiaceae > Mercurialis > Mercurialis annua. The sequence goes on along the minus strand of NC_065570.1, from coordinate 44,379,209 downwards.
ATGTATAACTACAAAATCAATATATATCAAAAAGTGTGACTAAAAAGTTAGTTTTACTGTTAACATACAAAATAAGCTACCTATTACGCACTAATTAATTTAAGGCTTGATAAAGATTTAAAAACATCTAATCTGTTACATGTCATTGTTTTTCAAATTTCATTTCATAAGAAAGTAAGGATCTATAAATTAAAACTTGAAGACAGATCATATATCTCAGACTTGATTGATAATTATGCTTAACGTGCAGATAATTATACTGTTTATCATGTCAAATGTTAAATTAATACCCAGTATCCTGGAAACTATTACTTCTACGAGGTGCTTTAAATGAGATCACGAAGGAAAAAAATGAGCCAGTTCAGAACCGGGGAGGAAAAAGATGACCCAGTTGGCAATCATTGCCGATGAGGCCTTGGTACTAAAATCTCACTTAATGATGATTGGGCTCGAGCATCAAGCAACTGGATAGTATTCATCCTAATACAAGAAAGATCTTTCTGAAAAATTTTAACTTTATTTTATTACTACAAAAGTATGACTAAACCTATTTTACTAATGTCTAATATCGAATTGCATTCTTTTTCCCTTTGGAAAGTTTATAAACAATATAAAACATAGATACAACAGTGAAAACTATGATTTTGATACATGAATTTAATAGATAAGATTACTCACCTCGTGGCTGAGGTGCCATAAATTCCTATCTCTGCTGTATATGGATTTTTTGGTCACAGGGACAGGCACATTATGCTTCTTTGCGTATTCAATCGCATCTTCTCTTCCCGTAATATCCCATTCTCTCCAAGGAGCCACAACTTGAAGTTCAGGATTTAGAGCAAAGAAGGTGAGCTCAAAGCGGACCTGCATGAATTAGAAAGTCATACAAATTCTCTTCAAAGGAAATTCACATAGTGTCATGGTATAATCAGCATTGACTAGTAATGCATGCCTGATCATTTCCTTTGCCTGTGCATCCATGAGCAACTGCATCAGCTCCAACTTCTCTGGCAACATCCACCATGGCCTGTCATTCAATCACAATAAAAATTCAGAAAAATATTTTCAAGCAAGATGGCTTAGAAGGACATGATGCAAAAAATAATCGTAACTTTTAAATTAAAAAAAGAAGCACAAAGGTCTATTTATTTCTATTTCAAGACTTAGCAATGGTACTAACTGAAACCACAATCTCATTTTGGAATAAAAAGGAACACCATAAAATAAAGAAATGGCATATGTTGCAAAAAGAGTTAGTTCAGTACACTCCACATACAAAAAAAAAAAAAATATTGTAACTGTTAAACATTTACATTAATGGTTGGTAGAATTTAAAATCAGCAACCTTTGCAATAACCGGGCGTGCCATTGAGGTCCCAAGCAAGTACTTCCTTTCATAGATCGCACCAGCTCGTAAGCAAGGGAAAATGTAATCTCTTACAAATTCCTCCTGTAAGTCCTTTACCACCAACTGACAAGCGCCACTTGCCTTGGCTTTTGCTTCCAAACCTTCCAGTTCCATTACTCCCTGCAATTTGGGATTTTAAACATGCATACAAGTATAAACGTGGTTGGTACTCTAACAAACAACCCATAATAAACAGGTACAAAGGGGTATACAAACCAAGTCTAAGTATTATTTAACATCAACAATATACCTGGCCAACATCAGCAGTGAAGCAAACAACCTCACAACCATAATTCTCCCTGCAAGAATTGTGAAATGTAATAAGAATATATTTTCAAAGCAAATCCATGTCTGTAGATCATAAAAAGACTAAAAATATAGACCGATAATATTTGAATCCTAGTTACGAGGGTAAAAAGAAAAGCCATCATTTGTTAGTACTTGCCAATGCCAACAAGATTCAAGTTCAACTACATTAACATCACATAATAATGAGGGAAAACATGCTACAACACTTTATCCGAAAATTTGTTCTGAAGTGAATCAGTCGCAGATGACAAAAAGTTTAAAAAACGATAAGAGCGTCCTCTTTGGACTTATATAGTGATATTTAGCATTATCTACATGGTAAAGGTGACTTACTTTGTGCATCAATAATGATGAAATGCAATTGAAAAATATACTATTTCATAGACTAGGACTATATAAAATGAACATGTCATGCTTTTTGATTACTCAAAAAATCTCCTGCTACGAATCCAGAATTTTTATGATTATTTAAGCAAGTCAAGACAAACTTAAAATCTCTTCATCAAACCTATGAAAATTATCAAAACTACCTAGACGCAGGCTTCTACAGCAACAGAACATAGTATTATGAGCATTTCTCTTCTTTTTCGCTCTTCTAGACTCTTCATTGCTGTGAATAACTATATAAAGAACTCAACAATAAGACTTCAGTTATGACATGATAGAAGAGGCAAATTTATCTCACTATCAAGCCTCCACATTCCATATTAACCTAAGCAGAGGAATAAAAAGCATTCAACTAACAGCCGTTAATAAGGCCTAAATCTTTTGATTAAAGCTATATAACACAGAGAACATACCTTAGCCATGGAACAATGACAGAGGTGTCTAAGCCCCCACTATAGGCTAAAACAACCTTGTTTAACTGGCCTCGTAGACCTTTCCCGTATGTAGCTTTGGAAATTTCCACTTCTCTATCGTTGGATAAAACTGCTTGAATTACTAAAAAAAAGGTACAAAAAATGTCAGTGTGTGGATTATGAATGAAACTGTGTAGCATTAGTATCCTCCCAAATCGGTCTGCTTTGATACATACAAAGAAAAGAGAATCTCAAACAATTAACACAACTAAGGACAGAAGAAGCAGGAAAAGAAAACGAATTATATTTCCACTATCAATCACTTGAGGGGATAAATAAAAGCAGCTTGAAATTAACTGAGTAAATGAGCATATTCTATTTGAAAAACATAACAAGTTAATAAAATAGAAGAATTATAACAAGTAAATGAATGCATTGTTTGTCATAAGGAATTGAGTCAATTTTTATTTGAAAAACTTAGATATGAACAGCTAAGAGCGCTAATAAATTTAAAATGGAAAAAGGAAATCTGTATACACTTGATGAGATAAAGGCAAAAAGAACGCATTGTAAAACAAACATCGATTTTCAATTCAATATCATTACAAAATAAGATGACCACCGGAATTTTGATAGACCTCCAAAAGCATAATAGTATTTGACAAGATGAAATACATTAAAATTTTCATGCACTCACATCATTTAAAAATCATTCCGTTAACATTATTCATTTTTTCTTCTTCTATTAAATACATATATCATTGAGAAAAGAGACATAACGATTCCCATATTCCCCTTTAGGAAAACTAATATTTTCTTTCACTACCCACCGACAAACTTGAGGAATAGAAAACCTCTTGTACATTCCAAAATGCCATTCATACAAAAATCCGTCGCAAGCAAAAACGACAATCACTTGCAAACTAAGAAAGAACAAAAGCAAGAGTAGAATAATAACCTTTATTAGAAGGAACGCGAGTAACATTGAATTTACTACCGAGAAGAGCATCGCCATGAAGCTCACTCCTTTTTGCCTCTAGCTGTATCAAAATAAAGTTGAGAACAAAAAATTGCACCAATTTACTCAGATAATTGAGGAATTGACTTACTGGGCGGAACCGAAGTGTGGAATTCTTGGGTGAGGATATATCTAAGAACCCACATTTCAAAAATACCCAATCAATCAATGAACAGTGAACTAGAAGATTAAAGAAGTGAAAAATGGTGGGATAATCACCTCTATTACAGCTGAGAATCGTGAGATTAAGCGAAGGTGATGATATTGCTTTCAGCTGACCCATATCTAAAGCAGTGTGCAGTTCAAATTAATAATCTAAATGATTATGACATAAAATTTGCAAATTCAAGAAAATATAACAAAATGTATTTACCTTATTAGAATTGTTTTCTGAAATAGTTTAGGGTTTATTCTCTCAGTTTTCAGTTCTTTTTCTCTCCACTTCTGCTGCTGCTAAACAGGCGGCGCTGCCAAACTACATAACATAAATTGCAAGCGGCAAAACCTACTGATAAGCCCCTGTAATTATAGCTCACAAATATTTTAACTCTTTTTTCACCATTTTCCCACATTACCAGGCTTACAAGTTTAACAACCTAAATTATTTTAGGCTGAATTGTTCAACAAATATATTTGTTTGACTTTTTATATGTCTGTCTAATTTTTTAAAAAAAATTTGCGTATCTATTCAAATTCTACTATAAATTTTTCCAATATTTTTCAATCAATTTAGCCGTCTCATTTTTTCCATCCCAGTTAATACCCATTTATCTTTTTATTTTTTATTTTTGAAATTCAAATTGGTTTTATTTTATTTATTTATTTATTTCAATATATTTAATTTGTATTCTTTTTTATTGATGTAGTTTATTTTGGATTTTCTTTCTATATCTTTCTATATTCATCTTTATAAAAATCAAGCTCCGTTTGTAATTTTTGCAAAATATAAAATTCAATTTATACCTTTATATCATTTTTTATTAATGATGTAATATTTACTTTTAACTAATTTAATAATTTTAATTAAAATATGTTATTTATTTTGTGATTATATTTAGGCTTTAGTGTAAAATTGACATTCTAATTTTATACATGTTATTTTATGATATATTCAATCTTAATTTATTTATCCATCGCGCACAATAATACCACACTTTTATTTTTCAATTATACTTTTTTCAACTAATGCAAAATATATTATTATTTTGAAATGCTAAATTATTTATTTAAATAAAATAAAAATGTCTAATTTTATCACCATCCTATATTATGAAATAATTTATTTATGTCCTGTTTAAATAAAAAAAATTGAACATTTTAATATGTAATAAATTTAATAGAAAATAACAAGAAAAGTCATAAATCACAATTCTTTTTCACCAATTACCATTTTAACTAGAGTTATTTCTCTATTACCATTAATATCAATTAATACCACAAAACTCATTTAGTTTTCAGCTAATACCATCTTCTAGAAGCTGACACCTGTTCAAGTCGTTTACTTCTTTTTTGCAGCAGTTTCTTCCTACGAAGCCGCTGCCCACAAGTTTTTTGTTGCTGATGAAGTACCCATTGGCGAAGAGCTGCAGCCGGTGAAGAAGTCGTCGCCGCGAGAAGACCATTGCCTTGCTGTTGTTAGCGAAGCCGATGCCGATGAGAACACTGTTACTGTTGGAATTAATTAATAAAGTGATTAATTATTCCATTATTGTTCTTTAATGATTAAGCCAATGTGTTGAGAATAGAAGAGTCGTGACTTTTGGTCAAGGGTCGCAACTTTTGAGAAAAGCTGTGACTTTTGATCAAAGGGTGTGTGTTTAATCAAGGATCGCAACCTTAAAGAAACAACACCAATTGTTCTTTAAATAGAGGATCAACATCATTAATTCATTTAATTAATTTTTTGATTGATTTCTCATATTCTCTACACTTTTCTAAAAACATATTCTTACCTATTGTTGGATTTTCATTTTGTCTTGTGCAAATTCAAGTAGACTTGTCTTATCTTGGGTATTCTTGCATGTAGACTCTAAGACATTTAAAAGTGCTCGAAATACTATTAGGAAAGCGAATGAGCGATTCAAGCCTTGATACTTTTAACTTACAAGAATTATCTAACAGTTACTGTTGTTGACGAAGCCTCGCTATTTCTACTACGGAGACGTTGCCATCATTGCTGGGGAGGAGACGCAGTCGTCAAAATCAAATAACAATGGGACATGTTGAATCGTTGGGTTTATGCTTGTTTTGATTGAAATGAAAATTTCAGGTTAGAAGCTGAAATTTATTAGTTTTATTGGGACATGAATCAGTTTATCATTATATATTGGGACATGTTTAATTAGTTAAAAGAAGCTTTAAGTTTGATGGGTTTCATCTTATTGTGATTTCAATTGTTTGATTTATGGTTATGTGATGTGATCAATAATAAGCTGAATGGGTGGCCTACATAATAAATAAGGCTGAATTCTTAATTGTTATTGCTGCAATTTTGTTTTTCAACAGGGTGGTTTTTAAGGTACTAAAGAATGATGTTGAGATTGAGCTGCGAAGGGACATGGGGTTTTAGTGGATAGAAATATTCATGGATTTGTTTTCTGGATTTTGATTTTTAATGGAGAAAAGTGTGTGTATGTGCAATGTGGAGTAGTTTATATGAAGAAATGGAGCTAATTAAGTTTACTAATTCCATAATTAGTGGATAAATAAGTGACTATTTCAATCATTTTTTTTATCAATTTGTAATTTAAATTATGAATAGATGATTGTCAAAATTCTATATTATGGATATATTTTTGATACATATTTGATACATCTCCGATATATAATTTATACATAACTTTTAATAAAAAAAAAACAAAATTACACATGATAGAAATATTTTCTTAATTGTACTCAATAAATATATCGTTGATACATAATTTTTTACAACATTTTTTTTAGTTCTATTATATATTTTTTATACATATTTGATACATCTTCGATACATAATTAATACATGATTTTTTACCAACATCATTTTTAGTTATATTACCTAATTTATAGGTATTTTTTTTGCCTAAATCTATACACGATAGATAAATCTCTGATACATATTTAATACATCTCGGATGCATAATTTATACATAAAAGATACATTTTAAATGTAATTAATAGATACATATTCAATACATAATTTATACATGATAAATACATTTCAAATGTAATTAATGTATACATGGTTGATACATGGTTGATACATAATTTATACACGATAGTAATATTTGCTACCATATAATTTATACATGATAAAAAAAGAATAATGCTCTTAATAGATACATTACTGATACACATGATAGGTAAATTTTTTAAAATTAAATGGATATATCGTTTATAAATAATTTATACATAATATTATATATATTTAAATATATTGAATAAATAAATTTCTGATATATAATATACATGGTAGATATATTATGGGATTATTTTCCAAATACATGTTTTGGGTAAAGTATTTACATCATTTTGGCCCATCTTTTTCTCTTATCCTACATTACCTAATAAGCTAATTTATTTACTAAAAATACCCACTATATAAAGAATTCTTATCCTAGGTAGCACGGAAACGGAAAACGGAAACGATACGAAACGGACACGGGGAAACGAAAGTTTTTCAAAATGAAGGACACGAAACGTGGGAGAAACGTGCAAATAACAAAAATATAGGGATATATTTGTAAAAATATTATCTAAATATTTATAATAATTAACAAAATAATTCATTTTAATATACTAATATTTATAAATTTATAAATATATAAAAAAAGTATAATATAATTCAACACAAATAATTATATTTGATGTACTGTGGCCAATGCGAATGTAAAATTTATAGGTAACTAGTTAGATTATTTTATTTGTGGGTAATGATTTTAATTTTTTTTACAAATTTTTAATTTTTATTATTTACGGAAACGGCCCGAAACGTTTCCGAAACGGGAAACGCAACTTTCTCGAAGTTTCCGTGCTTTTTAAGTCTTGTCTCATTTTAGGTTAAACTTTTACATAGCCACCTTTTTTTCCCTCTCTTCTCTCTCTTCTTCTCTCTTCTTTTCTTCTTTTTTTCTTCTTCTTTTTCATTTGATTTTCAGTTTATCTCCTCCGATTACTTTTCGGTTCGTCTTTTCGGTTCGTCTTTCTGGTCGCGCTTCCGTTCGTCTGCTTTCGATGGATTTCTCGTCGTTTCCGGTCGTTTCTCCGTTCGTCTTTTCCGTTCGCTCTAGTCCGTTCGTCTTTTCCGTTCGCGCTATGGATTTCTCGACTCGTTTTTAGATTTATGTTATTTTTTTAGATTTTTTTTAATGATTTAAATATTTTGTAAATAAATTATTATAGATCTATAATTTGTTGTTTATAAAATTGTTCTATTGTTCATATAATTATTTATTTTGTCTTCTCTTATTCATAGATTTGTTTATTTGCTACTGATTTTGTAAAGAAAATATTGATTTATGGTGCATTTGTAATAATTTTATAATATCTTTACGTTTTAGTATATTAATGGTGTATTTCTGCCGTTTTTAGTATATTTATGGTGCATTTACAGTGTTTATGGTGCATTTACAGTGTTTCATGGTTAAACCACAAAAAACACTACAAAAATGCTATAAATACACTACTTATACACTGCTTATACACCACTTATACACTACTTATACACTACTTATACACTATATATATATACACTAATTTTACACTATATAAACACCATAAAAACACTATATATACACTACTGTTACACTATAAAAAATAAAATAAAAAATTCCAGGAAAAAAATCTATAAAAAATAAAAATTAACACTATATATACACTAATCTTACACTATAAAAAAAAACTGCCGGTCGGTTCGGTTGACCGAACCGAAAACACCGAAAACCGAAATTGAAAAATCAAAAAAGGTATTTTGTTAAATAAAAAAACAAAACAGGTAAATAAAGTTAGGGCAAAAGTCAAAAAATAAAATTCAAAACTTGCAATGTAAAGTTATAAATATTTTGGCGAAACATGTATTTAGGGAAATTAGCATATATATTATCCATACATTGGATCCGTGTTTGATTTGTATTAACAATATATCTGATGCATAATTTATAAAAGTATACTTATTTTTTTAAATTGTATCATTTATATATTTTAAAATTGTATCTTTTAATATATTTTAATATTTTAAGGATTAATATTTAAAAATTTAAATAATTACATAAATAAGTGTTTGTTTTATAAAAAAATAAAAAAAATATAAAAAAAATATCCAATTCAGCATGCTGAATTGGGTGTTCGAATTGGGTACAAAATGAATTGGACCTAATTCAGCATGCTGAATTGGGCCAATTCATACTGACCTGCGCGTCATGTGCAGGTCAGTGTCATTTAATCTGGTGCACCAGCACAAATAACGCGTCAGCTGGCCTATCATCAAAAAAATAGGATTGTTGCAATTTTTTTTTGAAAAATGGCAGAGATGAATTTTTTTTATAATGACATGACATTGTGTAAAAATAGAAGCTATTTTATGATAATTTTATTATTTTCTCTAAATTTAACATAAATAATTATAATGAAAGCTGTCTTTGATGATTCTTCAATGGTAAATTTTTAACTGTTAATACTGTACTCTTATGATTAATAGTTATATGTTGATACATTTATTACCAAATTAATTTCATTAAAAAATTTAAGTTTAATTCCTTAAAAAAACACCACTTTGTATTTTTTTATACCGTGATCTTATAAAAACACCATTTGTACCCAATTTTGAGTTTTTATGCTTCATCTCTACCCAAAAGTATTAAATTGTACTCTTTTTATTTGAAAAAGAGTTTAAAACAATCCTTCATTTTTAACTTATATACTAATTAGATATTAAAGTTATTAATAGTACAAAAATACCATCTTCTTTAAAAATTAAAAATAATAATATTTTTTTTAATTTTTTTAAAAATGTTTCCGATTTTTGTTAAATTTTTTTATTTTTTATAAAAAAATTTTAAAAATATTTCCGACAAAAAATTAAAAATAATAATAATATTTTTTAATTTTTTATTATTTTATAAAATTAAAAAAATTAATTAATTATTTGGATGTATTGATTATTTTTTTAAGTTTAATAATTTATTTGTATTTTTAGAAATAGAAAAAAGTATGTTTTAAAGTCTTTTTCAAATGAAAAGAGTACAATTTAATACCTTTGGGTAGGGATGAAATATAAAAATACAAAATTGGGTACAAATGGTATTTTTATAAGGTCAGGGTATAAAAGAAGAAAAAGTACAAGGTGTGGATTTTTTAATGAATTAAGCCCAAAACTTTATTACATTAAATTTGAGTACATTTTATTTCATTTCATCACTAATTTATTTTCCAACCATAATTTATTCATTTGAATATCATAAAACAAAGACTTATCCCCTTAAAATCCCCCCACCTTTTACCCCCAATTCGTTTGCACCCTCACGTTGTAAAACCACCAAATATACCCAAATTACGACCTTTCACTTTCAATTGTACCCTCAAACATTAAATTGACCTCTTTTGACTTGAAAAATGTTCAAATCAATATTTTAAATTTTAGCATATATTTTAAAATAGGACTTAATATTTTATTTAAAACAAAAATAAACCTATTTTTTCAAATGAAAAGAGATCAATTTAATGCTTGAGGGTGCAATTGAAAGTGAAAGGTCGTAATTTGGGTATATTTGGTGGTTTTGCAATGTGAGGGTGCAAACGAATTGGGGGTAAAAGGTGAGGGGGTTTTAAGGGGATAAGCCTAAAACAAAATTAAATGGTCATTTACTTGTTTTGTGCTGATCATAATCACCTATATCTATCAACATGTGAGCAATTGTACAATATAAAAACATAATTTGGATTAATCCAAGCAGAAAACATCTTCATTGAAATCAGATTCTACTCCTTCATGCCCATCAAACTCTTCAAGTCCTATTACACTCTCAATTGCTAATTCAAATGCAACTTCTTCACTATGTTTGCCTTCCTTTGTATCATCTTCCATTTCTAATTTCACTCTTGTTTTTCTCAATCTTGAAGGGGTAGTAGCATTAGCAGGTTTTATTTTCGTGTTGCCTCTTCGTTTACGCTCCAAAATCTTCGATGCTGCTGTCGGAGCTGGCCCAAAATCCAGTCTTCTCCTGCAACCCTTTCTCGAATCGAGACTCGGAACACGAAGTTTTGATTTGGTTGGTTTAGAAATAGTGCTCTGAGCTGGTTTTACAAGTGCTGTATCGTATTTACGAGGTGACATGGAAAAGCATTTCCAGGTTTCTTCAGGATTCCAATCATGTTTCCATTCTGAAGGCCAGAAAATAGGTTCATCCGTGTCGAAATTTTCCAAGTCTACAGAGTCTGAAGAAGTATAAGCAGAACTCCTACATGATGGACTTGGAAAATCTGGTGAGAGACAATCTATCTCTGGTTCCGTATCAGAAATCAGCTCGGAATCTTCAGAATCAAGATTTACTAACGAGACCAAGAAACTTGTTCTGTCGAGATCTGTCAAGAAACTAGTACTACTGGTAGTACTAGTACTCCTGTCGAAATCAAAGATTGTGCTGCAAGGCGTCAAAGATTTGTCAGAGCTTGACAAGACTTCACCACACTGACTTAAGGAAAACCTGACACTATCAGAATTGGTGATACTGAAATCTGATGCATCCTTATCGTTCGTTACTAAAGCTGATCTGTTTTCTTCCTCAGGATTTATTACTTGATCGAGATAAAGATAAGAGTCGGCCAATGTCGATAACCATTGATCGACAGAGAGATGTAACGATGAAGATAATTGATAATCTCGGAAAAACAATGAAGGGGATGGACCTGCTGAAGATAGCCACATACACTCATTTTGATCGGAACATATTTCCTGAACAAGCCGTTTATCGAGATCAATATCTTCTTCCATTGATGACTTATTGCAAATATCAACAACAAATATCTTTCTGATTTTACAGATTGGACCCATCTTTTTAATTCGTAATTGAATCGACTCATTGCCTGTACAACAAGTGGCTGATGCTGATCCTGGAAGATCCTGATCAATACTGTTTTTGTTGATCATCTTTAAATCATCACAAGAACTATCTCTTCCATTCTTTCTCATTCTTGAAATTTTCTGCAACTTCCATTAGATGAACAGATTGAGTTCAAGAATAAATATGAGTATTTGAACAAAAAAAATGAAGTAAACAATGCTTGGAAAGGTCAAAGAAGCTCATCAAGACCGGCAACTTGAATTTTTCCAAGACATTAAACAAAAGTAACACATGGAAGTCCAACAAGAACAGACAAAATAAGTACCAAAACCAAGCATTTACAAGCATGATAGAATTAGAAAAATATTAAAAAATTAAAATAGAAAAATAAGAGAGAATTACCGGGCGGAATAATATAATTAAAAATAATAATACCGAAAGGGTAATCGGAGACAATTGGGGACTGACAATCTTAACCGATCCGGTTCCGCCCCGCTATAATTCTTAGAGCAAATTAGATGATTACATATTAATTATGAGGGAATGAAAAGATTATGAGGAGATAACAAACTTAAAATTAACAGATAAGCTAATTTATGATCATGTTTATACCAAGTCAAATACTAGAAGAATGTGACACTGATATTTAAAAGGTGAGTTAGTCAAGCTTTCATTCTATATAGAAAGGCATTGTTAATGGCCAATGCAAACAAACCAAATATATGATTTTAGGTTGGAAAGTTCAACAGCTTTCATGGTGTCTTTTTCTTCAAAGGTCATTTAAATAATTTAATTATAAAATTTAGGTCAAATCATCCAAAAATACTATATATTTTTAACTTTTTTATATCTCAAACTTTCAAAATTATTAATTTTATTCCATTTTTCAATTTTCAGATTTAAATGTACCAATTTTCTTAAACTGATATTTTTTACTTTCAAACTAAAAACTCATAATTCAAAAATAAAATAGTAGATACAACTAAAACTTAAAATTAAAAAATGGATAAAATTGATGAAGGTAAAACCGAGTGAGTGGATCACATTAGCTCAACAAAATAAGTTGAGAATCCGAAAAAATTCAAAAATTGTAAACAGATAAAATAGAACTCAAATTCAACACAATCTGGAATTGCATTAGTGAAAAAGTAGCACTTCAATTATAAATAAGAACTGGATAAAAAATAATGAAAAAAATAAAAATAATAAAATAATGAAGATGAAGTTACCTTTTGACTGGGTAAAAAAAATTTAGCTGCCAGAAAGATATTTGAGACTCAGGGAACCCTAATTTCGAGGGCAGACAGTGATATAGAAATCAGAGAATGTTTGATTTTAAAATATTATACAACTTCCCAAATAGGCTATTGTAATTAATTTTTTACCAAAATTTCCCTAGAACAATTCGTGTAAATACAACTAGCCAGTTTCTTCATATTAATTAAATAAGGAAAAACATTAATTGAGTGGTTAATAGTATGCAACATTAATACACAAATTTATCACAAAACAATAACGTTTCTGGGTAAGGACTCGAGGGGATTAATTGATAGTCCTATTAAGACTCCACCTCTCTAAACGAAACCATAGGCTTCAGTCCTTTAATATATTCATACTAGATTTTAGATTAACCTAATCGATGGCTGAATTAGTGAGCTCATCGAGTAAATTACATATAAAAATAGGCTTAATTTTTCAAAAAAAAATCCAACTTGTACTTTTTTTCGTTTATATTCTGATTTAGTCAAAAGTTCAATTGTAGTCTATTTTTCTTTTTTATGTTTCACCTTTACCCCGAAGGGTATAATTGAACTCTTTTCATTTGGAAAAATGTTCAAAATAATCTTTCATTTTTAACCTATATTCTATTTAAATGTTAATGTTATTAATAGTACAAAAACACCATCTTCTTTAAAAAAATTATTTAAATTTTATTTATAAAAAAACCCCAGAATTGCCACTGCTCCTTCTCCACCGAGATGGAGCAGCTGCTCCTTCTTCGATGAGAAGGAGTGGCGACTCCTCAATTTGTTTCGGGGAGAAATTTTTTTATTTTTTATAAAATTAAAAAAATTAATTAATTATTAGAAAATATTTGAACATTTTTAAAGTTAAAGGACTTTTTTGTATTTTTTTCAAAATAGAAAAATATATGATGCTACCCTTTTATTTAGTTGGTTTTAATGATTTTATTCTTAAATTAATTACATTGTTAATTATACCCTTGATCCGGGTAGAGGTGAAACATAAAAACTCAAAATCGGGTACAATTGAACTTTTTTCTAGGTCAGGGTATGAACAAAAAAAAAAAGTATAAGGTGAGGGTTTTCTTGAGTAATTAAGCCTATAAAAATATATTTTTTAACGTGGTTTAGAGTTCGACTTTTATTTCAACCATCAGCTTAGCATGTTCCATCATAGGTTAAACCGCCAATTCAATCCGGTTCAACAGACCTAATTTGATCTCAAATTTCGGTTTTGGTTATTAAGGTCAGCCATACCTGATAAAAGGTTATTTTTAAAAATTAAATTAAAAAAACTCTAACCGTCTCTATGATTTGAAAAACCTCTAAAATCCTAGTAAGTTTTTCCTTCTTATTTATTTGGGAGGTGGTTTTTTTGTCATTTTTGGCTAAAAATCACCCCTTATCCTTTAAATTCAGTATTTTTAGATTTTTACATAGTTTCTGTCTTTTGTCTTAAATAAAGTTTCTCTCGTAGTCAATTTTTGGTTTAGATTTAGAATTGTTTTATCCTAATGTCTTAATTAGATTAGATCCGATCTTAAGATTTTTTTTTTATCTTTAGAGAAGAAAAATTGATTTTTACGGTGCAAGCGAATTGGATTTCTAAATAATTAAAGCTACCATCTTACAACGGATTTCACTAAATATAGGTATAATATGCGTCAATATCGATGATGTCTTTGTGAGCGGAGCGGGGTTCGAGGGCCGCTCGCACATGCTTATGACCGACTTCTTGATCTAGCAATGGTTTGAAAAATGGAGTCGACTCCTAATTCAACTATGAAATGCCTCTTTTACCGACTGGATAACCTTACTCGCCTCCGGTAAGATTATCGTGTATTGGACCTAAAGACCGGGTTCGTGGACCTTCTTGAGACTCGTATGCTTGGTTTATTAGCTACCAACTTTATTTATTGGACATATTCATTTTATTATCATCTCAACATTCAGTAACAGTCCATAGGATATATTGCTGGAAATAAACAAGTTTGAAAGCAGAAAACACGTTTGACGCTGTGAGCGGAGCGGGGTTCGGGGTCCACTCGCCCAAGGCTTATGGCTGACTTCTCGATCTGGAAATGGATTTTGAAATGGAATCGCCATCTAGTTCAACTAGGAAATGCATTTTAACCGACTAGGTAAACTTACTCGCTTATGGGTAAGATTACCGTACATCGGACCAAAAGACCAAGTTCGTGGACCTCCCCGAGGCTCGTGTGCTTGACTTATCGGTTATCGGTTTTATTTGTCGGATATATTTGCATTAATCTCATCTCAACAATATATACAGTTCACAGGATATGATAGCTAGAAATAAACAAGTATGAAAGCGTGTAAACAGGTTTGACCTGTATATGACTCGATCTGGACTGGAATTTGAGGCAAGTAGCACGTACTCCTAAACATACATCTAACCGTAGAGGTTTCTAACACATAGCAAAGTCTGACTGGTCTGGATATTTTACATGCAGAAAGCCTAAATCCGAATGTAAGGGTTTGATTGATTGATTTTATTAATGATTCTTAAAAATCCTATACAACTATTACTACTCATTTCATGATAGTCCTATAATGTCTAGGTGATGGGATGTAATTGCATTATTTGGCTAATTTATGTGATTAGTTCTTTAACCGGTTAATTGAGATGCTTTTGCAAAGCGACAAACAATGTTGGCATGCCCAAGTGCAGTTGGTATATATATAAGGTTAGAAATACTTTTTAACCTCGTTGAATGAGTGCCTGGCACTCGCGCGGGTTTTGACCATTCGTCTGATCGGAACCGGCTCTAGGTCAGATCACGAGAGTTGTGCGTCTCATCGATATGGTTCTATTGGTTTAAACTGCAGTTGATACTGAGTTCTGGTGAACCCAAAATCTGCTCTGGATGTTGCTCTAAGCCTCGGGCTCGGGGCCCGATTTACACTTTATGTTACATCATTGGACTTATAGGTCCGTTTTACATCGGACTTGTCCCGTTACAGTGTGGATAATTAAAGTGCATAAAAATCCCTATTTCTAGGTCTAATCTGGGCCAGATTCCGAGCCCGAACAAGCCCGAAAACACGCCTAGAAGTTTGGATCGGGTCTGGATGAATCTGGAAAGCAGGGACGAAGAACTGGGCTCCGGTGTGACTTCCGAGCCGGAAATATACAACCGGCAGCACCGCCGGTTGTGGTTGACGGCGGCGGTTCTGGGTAGCAGGTCGACAACTTGTTTTTCAGCAGTTTTCTGGTTCGTTTTTAGCTCAATTCTCACTCGTTTCAGCTCCGTCTTTCGTGCAAAAATAGTCAAAAGCGTATAAAATCAAACAAGGAATTCAAAAATAATAATCTGGAAGTCTTTTAAGGTGATTTGAACAAAAAAATAAAATTATTGCAACTCTATTTAGGTATTTTTCATGGCAAAAAGAGCTAAAAACACATAGAAACATGCATCCTAGGAGTTTTAATCAATTGGGTTTTCTGGATTTGAGCATAAAAGCAGCTAATTACAGCTAATTGACACACCTATCAACGATTTCATGGCAATTTGATAATTTAATTATTGAACCTAACATGATAATTTTATGGCTAAAATTGGCAACTAAGCTAACATACACCCTAAATCATGTAATTATAGTAAATATGATGATTATGGCATACATATTAATGGAAAATCGAAAAGACTACATAGAGGGTCCTCAAAACTACCGGTCTGAGTCCTTGGTTCGTTTGCTGGCGAAGTGGTTGCGGAATCCAGCTTCAAATTTGATGCTTGTGTTGCGTTCCTGGAGAATTAACACGTATTTTAGTGTTTTAGGACTGAAAATTGATTTGATATGGTGTGTGTGTGGTCTGGAATATTCGGCTATAGCTAGTCTAGAGGAGGGGTCGAATTTTTTTGTCTGATTGTTAGGGTTTGAGTGCCACCTTTTGCTAAACTGACTTAAGGTTGAATATATAGTGGTCAATTAGATTTAGGGTTTACTTTAATCTATTTACAGTCTTGTCTTTTTAGAGTTTGGATTAGGTTTAAAAAAGTATTAAATGATAAGGTTTAGAGATTAGGATTATCTTTTAATTAATTAATTAGAATTTTGTTTTTAATTTTCGGATTTTGGCTTGCTAGCTAAGTAAAAAGATGCTAAAAGTCAATTTTAGTGCCTAAAAGTGTCAAAAATGCTACTAAGACCTTATGTGTTTGGTTATGGTCAATTTTGGTTCGTAAAACTTGCAAATTGACCCATAAACTTCTAAGACATTGTAATTAGTCCAATTTTCTGAACTTAGACTACAATCTCTTTGGATTTTTATAGGCTATTTGCGGCTAATTATGTTTTAATCCTTCAAATTAGCAGTTATGCACAGATTGCGCATGCTTGAACTCCAGCAAGCAAATCTGTAGCTTGTCACACGGACGGATTTCTCTGAAAATCATCATTGGATGCTTTAACCCCTTGTCACTTTATAATACCCTGAAAATTTGACGTTGTAAAAGTAAGCAACGTATTTCATTTTGAATCGTCAAAATGATAAAAATAAAGAATTTATCGGAGAAATTAAATAAAAGAGTACCTGAATAGGTCGATATTGAAGTTTTAATAAGAGAATTTCAATATTTATAATCCATAAATGGAAACGGGATTAAAGATGATTGTATGGAAAATTAAAATAATATAAATTTAAGTCCCAAAATTTGAAAATAATATTTTAATTCCCGAAAAATATAATTTAAATGGATTATTGACGGGAATTAGTATTTAAAAATAATATCGATTATTTGGATATCGATATTTATCAAAGTAAAATATAGACGGAAAAAGTAAGAAAATAGGTATTTTAGCTCAAATTGGAAATTGGCCGTTTTTAGCCGAAATTTATTAAAATAAATTATTGGAAAATAAAATAATAAGATATTGGAATAGTATTATTTATTTGGATAGAATATGAAATTTATCAAGTTTAAATATTTAAGCGATTGGAGGGCGAAATTGGGTAGAATAGAAGCTAAAAATTAAAGCGGTTTGAGTCGATATCTTAAAAGACTCTTAGCCAAACCTATATAAACATTTTACATTTAATTTTAGTTCAGCAACACTAATACTCTCAGTTAAAGCAAAAATCTGTCATCTTCTTCCTTGAAGATTCAACATGCAGTAAATCTTCATTTGGCCATAACTTGCTCGTTTTTAATCCGATCTTAGCGATTTTTGCGGAAACAGAAAGAGGAGAACGACCTCTACTGACCAGGACCATTAAATCAAGATGTGTTAATATTGTGATTATTGGATAGCAAGTCGTGAGTTATATTTTATTTACGCGTATTATCATATTAAAATTATTTGATATATTATATGACTGCTATTAAATGCATCACATAAGTATTCGATTTTGATTGGATTAGATTGTTTGTATATGATTGGATTGGATTGGATTGATTTGTATACAACTTGATGGTATTACTTTGCATGTGAATTGGATTGATTATTTGTGAATATGATGATTTGTATACTATCCGAAGAAACATACTAGTTATATGATCACAGTGTCGAGTCAATCATAGACAATAGAAAGTAGAAGTAGACGAACTCTTCTACGACAGACACGAGCTCTTTTGTAATAGACATGAGGTTGAACTCGGTGGAACTATCTCAGGACATGTGTCTAGGGAGTTTAACTCGGTGGAACTATCCCGGGACTCACCTCGATTCGTATGGATTTGAGTGTGATACAAGTTGAACTCGATGGAACTATTCCGGGACTGTATCACTTTGTAAAGGTTGAACTCGGTCGAACTATCTTGGGACCTTATGTAATACCCCGTACGTTTGACGTTGCAAAAGTAGGCCACATGTCTGATTTAAAATAATGAAGCGGCTAGAAAAGAAGTTATCAGAAGGATTTAATAAGGAAATATTTAAAAAAAGGACGAGAATAGGTTGATATTTAAGTTTAAAGAAGAAATTTCAATATTTATAATGCCTAAAATAATTGACGGGACTAAAGAGAATCATAAGAAAAGTTGGAATTTGAAATAGGTTAAAATCCCTAAGAAATTGGAAAATAGAATTTTATTGCCCGAAAAATATAATTTAAATAAATTATTGACAGGAATTGGTATTTAAGATAATAATATCGATTACTTGGATATCGATATTTGTCAAATCAAAATAAGGATGGAAACTGGACGAAAATAGTCATTTTTGTTCAAATTGGAAAATTGAGCGTTGTAGCCGAAATTTATTGAAAAAAATTATCGGAATTAGGTATAGGAATAATATTATTTATTTAGATATAAATAATATAAAATTTATCGAGTTCGAACAATTAAGCGATCGACGGACTAAATTGGACGAAAGAAAAGTTAGTAATCGAAGCGTGAGGAGGTGGCAAACTTAAGAATTAAATGAGACTCTTTTACCATAAATATAAAAGGCTAATTATTTGGGTTTTAGCTCAGCAAATCATTTATGCTCAGCTGAACCAAAATTGATCATCTTCTTCACATAAGCTTCGTATGCAACTCAAACTTCCAATCACCATATCTCATTCGTTTTAGCTCCGATTGAGGCGATTTTTGCGGCCACAGAATGTGTGTGAGGTCTTCTATCAATCAATCCCATAAAATCAAGTTATAAATCACGTTTTCCATTCGGGGTTTCAGCATGTATATTTCGGAATTTTTGAGATATGATGGTGATGATGATTTTAATGCTTAAATTGATATTTATGGTTAGTAACTAGATGAGTTAAGCTAAGTTTGATGCTTGTTATGGTGAGAAGTTATAGTTGGATAAAGTGTGATGTGTTGCCTTAGGGTTTGGTATATTTGATTAGAGGTTGAAAAAAATGGAGTTTAGGCGTTGTAATTGATTGGTTTTGATAGGTTTAATGTTTAATTGTTGTGAGCTATAAGGGCTGGCCATGAGAAGCCCTTCCCCTTGTCAATATAGGGATGGCCATGTGGAGGAGAAAGGGGGCTGATTTCACCCTTGGTTGGTGGTTAATCGTATTGAATTTGACGTAAAACGTTAAGCGTTGCGTAACTAGTTTCGAGCGTAATGTAAAAACTGTTTTGAATAAAACTTTGAACTAAGACTTTAATGAGTTTAAGTTAATGATAATGACATGATTAGAGGCTGAAGTAAATGGTATAATGATGAGTATATAGGCTGTTTCAATCGACCAAAACGTTAAAGAGATAACTTGAGAATTTGACGATGTTACTGGAATTATTGCGCTGCGGTACAGCCATATTGCGAGGGCAATATCTCGAGTTATATAGCTCCGAATTAAGTTCCGTTTGTTGGTACAGAAACATAAGGATGTTGTCTATAAATGTATAAGTATATGTTTATGCTAGTTCAGCCAAGTTACTCAAATAAATCAGAACATTATGTCGCGCATAACAGTTCTGAAATTTAGGACAGCCCCAAATTATTAACTTCCGAGCTAAATTCTGACACCTTCGGGTGCTAATCTCAGTCCGAGACCTAAAAGAAAGTTGTAGGCGACGTTCTAAAATTTGAGAATGTCAATTTTGTTTAGGGGTCGGACTATTTTAAGTAAATGGTTTCAATAGCCGAAGTTGGCTAGAAACCTAGTTTTGGATTAATTAATTATAGTTAGATTGTAATTAATTCGAGCTATTATCGAATTTGTGCAGACTTGACGAGGCGACTACCAATGGAACCCGAAACTTACAGAACGCGACATCGCTTACCTATCATCGAAGATTATGAATAACAAGCGGTGAGTATATTTTACTCACTCTTATTATCTTATTAAAAACTATTTTATATATATTATTATTGTTAAATGCATCACATAAAATATACGATATACGATTGAATTGAATTGTTGTATTTGTTTGCTTTGGATTGGATTGATTTGATTCTATTGTATTGAATTACTTTGTATCAGATTAACTTGTTTGATGTATGAATTGTATTACTTTGCTTAAGACTTGTCGATTATTTGCCAATGTGAATTTGTTTGCTATCCGAAGAAACAAGCTACCTATTGGGCGTCAATAGGCCGTGTGATCACCGGTGTTTATAAGAGTCTAGATACTTGTATATAGAAACATTTTATATGAGCTCATTAAATGTTGATCATGTTTGTGATTATGAAATGGAAGGAGGATTATGTTTGGCAGATACGAGGTTAACTCGGTCGGACTATCTCGGGACCCGTATCTGGTTGGTTAACTCGGTTGAACTATCTCGGGACCCACAACTTGGGATTAAGCAGTGGCATGAGTTAACTCGCTTGAACTATCTCGGGACTATGCCATGTGGTAGCGGTTAACTCGGTCGAACTATCTCGGGACTGTACCACTTGGACTGAAATGATTTGATACGAATACGATACATATAGGAAAGGTTAGGAGTTTAAGATTAAAGTTTCAATCGGATCAAATGTTTGTCTTAAGTGAATTGTTTGCAATCGCTGTGATTGTATGTGTTGGAATTGTTTGAAAATATAATTGTATATATATATTTCAAAATGTTTTAAATGCTTATTTTGATAATATGGTAAGTAAAGTATAACTCACTTAGCTTAATAGCTGACCCCCAATTGTGTGTTTTTCAGGTACCTAGAGTTTGGACTTGGCTAGAAGTCCGTCTTTGACCGGATGTCCATTTGGCTATGTACAGTCCCGACTTCTGTAGTTGCTGCAGTAGTATAACGTCTGACTAGTGTTGTGACCTAGTACAACAGTAAAATTTCATATTGTTTATAGTTGCTGTATGTTAGTTTGGCTACGATAGTTATGCTTTGTACCACGAAGGTAGATTCCCGTGATGTAACTTTGATACTAGTAGTATATGCCGGGTTAGTACGTACAAGGTACGGATACGATAGGCCCGAGCAAGTTGTATGATTTTACCAGTGTATATAAGTGTATCTTTGTTTAAATGCTTCTGTTTGTAAGGTCATTTTGTGATTAATGTTTGAAAAAAAAAATTATAGTGATTTTAGGCTTGCTACGGGTTTCGGAGCTACCACTCCCATTTCCTAGTGCCGGTCGCGGCCCTCAAATTTGGGTCGTGACACCTTTATTAAAAAGGACATGAGAAAGCAGTACTCTCGATAAACCTAAGAAGATACCTAGGTTAAGATTTGGTCCAGGATTAAGGTTTAGAACAGATCAAATACTTGTGGTCATAATTGGTTCTCGGTCAAAATATGGAAGTTGTCCGTCTTGTCGATACAACTCTATTGGTTTGAAATGCGGTTGATTCTGAGTTCTGGTGGGTTTGCGGGCCTCGGGCTCGTGGGTTCGGTTTATACTTTATGTTACATATATGGGCTTATGGGACCGATTTATAGTGTGCCTGACCCATTACAGTGCATAAGATTAAACTCCTTTAAATTCTCTACGTCTGGGTTCAAACCGGGCCTAATTCCGAGCCTGGAAACACGTCTAGAAGTCTGAATCGAGTTTGGAAGAATCTAGGAGTCTGGTGCTGGGGATTTGGGTGTGATGAGCACGGCACTGGTGTGACTGTCGGTGCCAGCAGGATGGGGTGGCGACGCCGCCACTTTGTTTTGGAGGCACTGCTAGTTACTGCAGCGGCTGCAGTATTGTGGGCAGCAGGTTCAACAGGTCATTTCAGCTTTTGTGCAAAAATAGTCAAAAATGCATAAAAACGAACAAGGAAAAGTAATATAATGGTCTGGAAGTGTTTAAAAGCGAATGAAACACTAAAATCATAGAATTAAAATAGCTTTAAAGGTTTATTATTCATGGCAAAAAGCTTAAAGACATCCTAAATATGCATTCTAGGTGTTTTAAACTATTGGGTTTCTGGATTTAAGCATACAAAACATCTTAATTCAGTATTAACATGCGCATTCATCGAATTCATGGCAATTTGATAACACATTGAATCTAGCTAAATATGGCAATTTCATGGAAAACATAGCAAAATAAGCTAAACATACAACCTAAACATTCAAATTCAACAAGCATGAATATGATATTGAAGTGATTAAAGAGGGTCCTCAGAAGTACCGTTCTTAATCCTTGGCTCGTTTTCAGCGAAGTGGATGCGAAATCAAGCTTCGAGTCAGTGTAGGGATGTGTTCTTGGAGAATCAAAGCGTATACTAGAGGTTTTAAAGACTAGGATTGACTAATTTTGTGTGTGTGGTGTGTGTGTATTCGGCCAACTTAGAGTATTTTAGGGGGAGGGATCAAATTCTGTGTGCTAGGGTTTTTCCTTTCTGGTCCAAACTCTTACTCAGATGTCCTTAGGCTGTTTATATATAGGTGAATTAGGGTTTAATGACTACATTGATTCTCTAATGTTCATGACCTCCCGTCTTTGTTTCTTTCTAATGGAAAAGTTGTTTGGATCTCCTCCGTTGATCATGTGAATTGTTCCCATGAATTTAATGGGCCTCTCTTCGTCTTGCTTCTTTTCTTTTGGTTTTTCTTCTCTGTACCTTTTTTCTCCTTGGTCGCTATTTCCACCTTTTTTAAAGACAAACTTCTTGAGCGTGCCTGTTTTGATCATTCTTTCGATTTCCACTTTGAGGTCTTGATATTCCTTGGTGTCGCGGCCATGTCCATCATGGAATTTGCAGAATCTTTTGGTGTCTCGTACTTTGGTTCTTAGTTTCGGTGGTCACTTTACATTTCATACCTTCATTTTTTATCCACATCAGGACGTATGTTCTTTTTGTGTTGAGCGGTGTATAGTTTTGTTCATCATCTCTGGAATCGCAACTTGCTTTGTACATGTTTCAGGGGGTGAACCGCCCACTTTCTTCTTGTCGATGGATTTTCTCCTCCAGCCTCGATCTTTGCTTTTCTTTTAATTTTTCTTGTTTGGGTTCCTTCGCTTTTGCTTCTTTTCCTCTTATATCCCTTTGCCCCTCATCGAGCTCAAAGTATTTCTGTGCTATTTCCATCAGGCTTGTGAAAGTTGTAGGTTTATTTATCCACAGTTTATTTACTAACTTCCCAAATCTGGTCCTGATAGGAGTATTTTACTCCTATTTAGAGTGTCGTTTCCGCATGCTTTTATTATGTTTTATCACGGTTTTATGGTATTCCGAATGCCTTATTACGTGTTTTAGTATTTCAGGTACTTAGAAGTATTGCGGAAGCATTTTGGAGCAAAAGTTGGAAAAGTCGACAAAAGAGATGCGAAAGCTCATTTACAAGTCTGAAAAGCCGACCCTGCTGCACTAATTGGAAAATTGGAACCAGCTAGAAGCTTCAAATGAATTTGTGTTCTTCATGAAAGTTGAAATAGACGTCCTAAGCTTTCTAACGGTTCAAGAATCGACTCAATCGGACATTTCTACACCGAGTTACAAAGGTTTGAAGATCGCGATCCAGAGCAGAAAAAGGCAGCTCGAATCGAGCTCCTCATTTAACCAAGGGAGCTCGATTCGAGCATGGGCTTGCTGGAAGGGGGATTTATGATTTCAAAATGCAACAAGGCTTGATTCTAATTGCTTTTTTGGGCCCAACACATTTGTAATGGATGTTTTCCTTTTCTCTTTTGTGGGTACTATAAAAACAACATTATCTCCAAGTTAGGTATAGAATTCATAGACAAGATTTTACATCATTTAGTTCTCTTTGTAGTTGTCTCTTTTAGTTAGGAGTAGAATAGTTTAGGGTTTTGTGCCTCCATATTTTCCACCATTGTTGTGGTGTTGGAGCTTTATGATTTGTGTTGAACAAGAGTTATCTATTAATACAAGTCTTTATTGTTGATTCAATTCTTCCAAGTAAGTTTTTATTCAATATAATTTCCATTTGCTTAGTAGTTATTAGTGATGTTTAGCATGTTTGGCTAAACCCCCATATTTGGGGGTTGATATGAACTCTTAATTGTTGCTTTGAATGGATTTGTATGTATGGCTTGAATAACATGTTTTAATCATTGTTCTTAATGCTTGTTTTAGATTGATCTCCTAAAGCATGATTAGTGTTTGTTTAATGCATTGAGAGATGGTTAAATAGATAGACATATGTGATTAGAAGTCTAAGTCATAACACTGTGAGAGCGGGTTAGGGAATAGGTAGCCGTTGAGTTGGATTAATCATTGCTTGTTGTTTAATTGATTAGGTTTAGTATCACGAGAGTGAGTTAAGCTTTAATTGGTTGCTCGATAGGTGGTTTTGTTGTTCTTTGAGGCTCGAGAGAGCGGGAACGATGCTTTAGAAACAACTCGGTTCTTGTTGAATGCCATGATGTTCATTTTCATTTGTTGCAATGTTAATTAGCTAGTATCAACCCTCAAACACTTTAATCTTATTGTCTTTAATCCTTTTATCATTTAGTTGTTGATTGTTGTTTGCTGTTATAGTTGAATAGTTGATTGCTTAAGTTTAAATTCCGTAGTTGTTAATCGAGAAACAAATCACTCGTTTGCTATCCGAATTGGAGTTCAAAATCATATTTCATTCTCATTAAACCTCTCATCCCTGTGGGTTCGACAACCCGGACTTATAGTCCACTCTATTACAAGTTGGGTTTATTGCCAACAAGTTTTTGGCGCCGTTGCCGGGGATGAGGTTACGTTTAATTGATTGAAAGTATTTTGAAATTCGGTCGAGTTAGCCTTATTTTCTGTTTTTACTTTTTTTTGTTAGTTTGTGTTTTCGTGAATTACGCTTGGTGTTCTTGTTTGTGGTTGCTTAGGAAATCTTGGACTTCATTGGTTTACCCTCAAATTTTCTTTTTTGATGGAAATTATGGTCGGAAATGAGTATTGGCTTGGAATCAAAGTTATTTGCCGTATCAAAACATTAAGTACGATTGTGATATTTGTGGGAATTTTAGTTATACCGGAGCCGAGTGTCCTACACTCTATAATTGGAATGACCATGTCAATTATGTGGGTGATCAATGACAAGTTAATGACCCGTATTCCGACATGTATGATCCCGGGTGGGACAACCCTACAAACTATGGTTGGGACAACAATTGGGAGAACCTCAATGAAAACTTTAACTTCAATTCAAGTTATCACCCATATCAAAACCAATGGGACCTCAATTCCAATTTTGGCAATGAACCACAACAATCACATGGTTTTCAACAAGATGAAATGTTTGATGAATCTAGTAAAATCGATAAGATCATGGAGTTGTTAGATAGAATGGAGGTACATCATGAAATTCAATCTACACATCTTCATAACCTAGAGATACAAGTTGCTCGGGTAGCTAGTGATTTGCAAGGGACAAACCAAGAAGGATTACTAGCCGCAATTGAAGCTACTCCAACACAACATGCTATGGCCATAGATTTGAAAGATGATGGTGCTTTAGTAGAACATCCTCACATAATGGTTCACATAGAGATCGAAAGAGAAAAGTGTGAGGATGTTGAACTTGAATCTCCAATTTCCAAGCCACTTACTTGTCCCAAGAGAGTAAATGATAAAAGTGAGGAGAAATTTGGTATTACGGTACTCTACGAGGAATTCAACAAATCCTTTGATTATAAAGATCCATTCTTAGAGGGGTTTGATTCCGAGTATGACATAAATAATACCAAGTATATGAAGATGCTCCATACTCCTCATGTTCATTATTTTAGAGTACAAGCATACTTCATATCACACGAGCTTTATTTGAAAGAGCCAACACGAAAAAAAGGGAGAAGATGCTACCAAGACGGCTTCCACATGTTAGGTTGTATTTTTAACAACCTTACGCGAAGAATCTAGCTTTGGACTCCAACTAAAGCGCATTCGGGAGGCAATCCCGAGAGGTTTTGATTTCTTTTCATGTCATTTATCTTTTGTTATTTATTTTTAGTGTTTCATTTAGGTTATTTTGCGTTGATTGAAAAAGATTTGATTCTCTAACCCAAACTCATACAATTTTCATATATGTTTAATTTCTTAGCATTGAGGACATTGCATCGAAACGTGTGAGGAGGGTTGGAAAATTGAACGTAGTTGCGTAGGATTGTTTGTTTTTAATGTTGTTTTCCTTTGTTTATTTGTAGTTTGTTTGTATGCTTTTGATGTTTTCTTAGGAGAATTTTGGTCAAATCTTTGAGCATACCCCTTAGCTTAATTTTGTAGCATGTTAGCTAAGTTGATCAAGTACTTGTATTATATCAAATGTCATGTTCTAATTAATGAATAGTTGAATGGTGCTTCTTGTTTTAACAATTGTTGTTGATGTTTGCTTAGTGAAATGCCAATAATATGACATAGGTTGATAAGATTAGGATGAAGTCACTTGTTAGCAACTTTTGACCCTAAATGTATGATCAATGAGCTTGATGCGAAAATATGATGTGTATGTAGTAAAATTGTTGAATCCTAGGAAATTGGGCATACGTGGCATGATTGTTGTAGTTCTAGCATTAGTAAAAACACACCTAATTCTTGAATTTTCGAGCCTATATTTTTTGTTGTGTTTTGCATGTTTTAGTCCTAGAATTTGCTCCTATGTCCGGGTAAGATTGCATTGTTGAGTTTTTTTTGGCAATTAGGTGATAATGGCAATTAGGATTACACACTTCTTCAACCCACTCAAAAAGCCTACCCTTTTACCTTTAGATAACACAATTTGAGCCTTCACCAAAGTTTTTGTTTTAAACCACAATTTTCACACAAAGCAACCTTTTTAAAATTTACCACATACCTATCATGATCGTCAGACCATCTTCCCCTTCTTCTTGCTCCTCTCTTCTTATGTTTAGTCCACTTCTGGCTTCTTTTTGGTCCTCGCCATTCCTAATATTTTTTCCTCCATTTTCTTCGTTTCTCTCGTTGTTTTTTGGGGTGTTACGCATGTCTTCTATATTTCTTCATGCTCCGTTAATTCCAGCTACGTTTTCTTGATCTTCAGTATTTCTTCCTTCAATCTCCTCTCGTCTTCTAGGGCGATTATGAGGTGGGGGTCATAAACTAACCTCTCTCTAAGTTTATGCTTCCTACATGTGCATTTGCAAAATTTCTGACTTCTTCCGCAATTTTATCTAGGTTGGCCTGGAACATTTCTAGCATCTTCTTTAACATACAATGGTAGATTTTTGGAAAAACTACCGTTGGAGTTGGTTCATCAGTTCCGTCTAAATTAGGGGTAACAATAGGATTGGATCCTCAAATCTGTAGTGTTTTGGTATTGAGGTGTTGAACTTAGGGGGTTCACGCCTGAACTCCCTACTACGGTTGAACTCAAATGACATCAGTGGCGTCAACCCCGGTGACGTTGGAGGTGATAGAGGTGTTAACTTCGGTATTCAGAACCTAAGAGGCATAATATCCATTTTTATGGATCCATCGGTTGTTTGTTCTTCAGGTCTGATTCGTTAGAATTTATTCCGTTAAAAGATTTATTTGAGTTTAGAAAATCTCCTTCAATCTTTAAAGTTTTCAAGCTTTCCCACATACAACGCCAATTGATGGAGTCTGTCTTCTCAATTGAGTTTGACCTACAAAAGAGAGTAAACGGCTTATCAGACGGTAGTGGTCCGATTAGCGCTCCGATGCCTAAGTAAGTGTTGAGCTAAAGGGAGTATCGTATTGGATGTCCTGCGTATAGGCATACCTAAGGTCCTTTACATAGTGAGCATAATAAGTACCTCTTAGAATTGGAACAGGAAAAGGATTCATATTCAAGCGTACTAATCTAAATAGGAAAAGAATTCTAATTCAATAAGAGTCCTATTTATGAATGTCTTCATAAATAGGATTAGTCTTTTAAATAGGAATATGTTTCCAAGCAGGAAAGTAATTCCGCGAGATCTGGGTCTTCTAAAATCATTATGGCATTTGAATTAATCGCGTAATCAGATCTACGCGTTTTAGACACGGTTTACTGAGATTTACCTAATCCTATGGGATTTGGTCTTTTTTGGGATTTCAGGTGAATATTATTGGATTGTCTCTAGTCAGTGTGAGTCCTTCATGACTCGGACACAACTGGTTTGGGCGAGTCCTTGGGTTCGCTCTAGCGAGCGGATCCTATGCAACTCGGTCAATTATATTACGTCGTAGTTCAGTTTCCATCGATTTTTAAAAAGATTATTATATTCTTCAATGTATTTAAACTTTTTTAGATTCAGAATCCAACAAATTAAAATAATATTTATTTAAATTTAAAAATACAATAAATTTATATAATATGAAAATAGATATTATGCGTATAAGAGGGTCGTTTAGACTTATTTTGAAATTGTTTTACAATTATTTTTGAATAAATTACGAATAGCTCTAATTCACATACATTATTTTTCTCTATAAGTGAAATCACCTGGAAATGCAAAATTATAAATTAAGAGACAATATATTCATATAAAAAAAATTATATTTAGTGTTTTTGGCCCCATATATAAAATTAATATATAATATATTTTTATTTTATTAAAGATATATTCGTACATTAGGGAGCAGATAAATAAATATTGTATTATACAAGGATTCAAAAGATGTTTAACATATCACTCGTTAATTTTAAAGCGTGTATCACGCTTTTGACGGACATTCAAAGAAGAACTTAAAATAATATTTTTTTGTTAGTTGAAGGATAAAAAGAGTAAAAATAAAATTTGTGGACAGGACCATCAAAACACGTATAATTAAAGATCTAATTACAAACTTAGCTTTTTTTGTGTTGTTAAGATAATGGTAAAGGACTAAGTCCTAGTATAATTGGATTATTCACATTTATACTCTTTCATCCATCAGATCTTCCATTTTTTTCGTTTAACCTATCTAATTTTTCTAATTTTTAATTTTACCTCTTTATCCTTTGAAATAGAGAGTGTGATAAAAAATGATGAGTAGACTGTCATCTAATTTGACGCATCATCAAAACTTAAACATACGATTTAATTAAACTTGAATATGAGGGATAAAGTGTGAGTGAAAGTGTATATAAAATAAAATATAATAAAAATATTTTAATAAAAATATTATAAAAAAAATCAAATCAAATCCAAAACTGAAAAAAAAAATTAGTCTAGAAATTTTAGATTAAATATTTTTCTATTTAGAGTGGAATTTATTTTTTCATACATAAAATAAATGTAAAATTTAGATTTCATAGATTTTTTATTTCTTATTTTTTTCACATTTTTTTTGCTTTTTATTTTTGAAAAAGGTTAAAAAATCAATTTCTTGAAATTTTAATAATTTATATTGAAAATTGAAAATTTACTAATTAGATATAAAATAGAAACTTTGAAAGTTGGAAAGGGGGGGGACGAGACACATCTACGTTAATGTCCTGTTTACTTTATGAAATACAATTATTGATTTAAATTCTATTGAGATAATTATTTGAGTTATTTAGAGTTAGAGTACTATCTAAAATAAACTAGTTATAATGCCATGTGAAATTAATTGTTTAGAGTACTAATTAAAATAGACTATTTTAATATTTAATAATTGTTATTTAATAATTTAAAATTTTAATTAAAATAAATTATTTTTAATAAATTATTAATTTAATTATTATTTGACATATTCTATTTATATTCTCTATAAATAAGATATACTACTCCTAATTAACCACTATTCAATAATTATTTAATATTTTACATTTAAATACAATTTATAATTATAAAAATAATTATTAACTAAATATAAATATAGTATTTTGACGAATCACATAACGAGTCACGTGTGAAACACGTAAAGCGACACTAGTCATATTTAAACTTTGAAAGTTGGTTCGTTAGAGAGGTTTAAGTGGGAGATGGAGATAGGTAAAAGAGTACATGTTTACAAATTCAAATATACAATAAACATTTGTTCATGTTTTTTTTATTTGTAATTAAACATTATTCCAACGGGACAAGAACGAGTTGAACAATTATAAAAATAATAATTTTATAGGTAAAAAGATAAATCTAAAAGTTGGAATGTACGAGAAATTAAAGTGAAAGATGATCAAATGAGCAATATAAATTGGGATTATTTACAAAATATCCTATTTTTTAAATTTATTTACATCATTTTTGCCCATTTTTTTTAATTTCCATCGCTACCTATTTTACTAACTTATTTACAAAAGTATCCATTATACATAGAAGTCTTATCTCATTAAATTTTTACATAGCCACTCCCTTCTCTCTTAAAATTCTCTTTTATTTTCTTTTTATTTTTCGTTTGTTCAGTTTATGTCTTCCGGTTGATTTTTCGTTCGTCTTTTCCCTTCGTGTTCCGTTTATCTACTTCCGATGGATTTCTCGTCGTTTCCGGTCGTTTTTCGGTTCGTCTCTTCCGTTCGCGCTAGTCCGTTCGTCTCTTCCGTTCGCGATATGGATTTTTCGACACCGTTTTTATATTTGTGTAACTTTTTAGGTTTTTTGTGATGATTTAAACATTTTATAAATAAATTATTGTAGATCTACAATTTTTTTATTTCCAAAATTGTTCTATCATTCATATAATTATTATTTCTTTCTCTTATTCATATATTTGTTTATTGCTACTGATTTTGTAAAGAACAAATTAATTTATGGTGTGTTTGTAGTGATTTTATAATATATTTACGTTATAATATATTTTTGGTGTATTTCTGGTGTTTTTCAGGATATCTATGTTTTTGGTGTATTTCTGCCGTTTTTAGTATATCTATAGTGCATTTACAGTGTTTATGGTATATTTGCAGTGTTATTATAGTATACACCATAAAAACACTACAAAAATGCCATAAATACATTATATGTACACTATTGTTACACTATAAAAATACAAAAAATACACTATATATTCACTATTGTTACAATATAAAAACACCAAAAATACACCAAATATGCACTATTGTTATACTATAAAAACACGATAAGAAAATAAAAAAAATTCCAGAAAAAAAATCTATAAAAAAAGAGAATAAATTATTAAAAAGTGAAAAAGGTATTTGTGAAATTAAAAAAAAAAGTATTTTTCGTAAATAAAAAAAGTCAGAAAAAAGTCAAAAACTGATAGGTAAAGTTGTAAATAAGTTAGCGAATAGTGTATTGCAGGAAATTACTATTTATAAATTCAGGGATCAAATAGTACAATATTACTTTGGCCTAATGTCTTAAAAAATCTCGACCTTTCATCTTCTTTTCAATCCTACCCTGACATTTTAAATCAGTCAATTTTATCCTATTTTACATTTTTTTCATTTCAATTGTACCCTAAAGCATAAAATTGACTTTTTTTTATTTGACAAAAATTCTCTAAATTGATTCTTTTTTGCATTAGATTAACTTTTTATATTAAAATGACTATTTTAAAACAATTTTGTTGAATTTTTATCAAATAAAGGTCAATTTTATACTTCAGGTACAATTAAAATGAAAAAAATGCAAAACGGGGTAAAATTGGCAAATTTTCAACGTGAGGGTAGGATTGAAAAATGGATGAAAGGTCGGAGTTTTTTTAAAGATATTAACCTATTATTTTTCCAGTAACTTTGTCATATTGAACCTCTTTTAGCCGTAATTTTTCCAGCAAGTTTCTCATATTGAAACTCTTTTTCCTAATTTAAGCTTGCAACAGAATTAACCAATCAAAACCAAATTCTTCTTTAGCAACTCGATCAAAGGAATGTAAATTCTACTTATATTTCTATTATTTTGAATATCCAACTTGCCGTTTGACAGATTTTATATATTTTCTGTCAAGGAAGTTACAAATAAATATAATACACGTATTTGATCAGAAATTGTGTGGAGTACTGAATAATGTAACTTGCACTTCTGTTTGCAAACTACCTAAGAATTATTCACAACGTTTTAAGACCAGAGATCGAAGAAGATGGCATAAAGAACAAGAAATTCAAGACTATGACACCATGGAAAAAAGTCGTAATGTAGAAGCATGGAAGAAAAAGCTTTCTGAATAGTGAAATATAGCAAGTTCAAAGTCTTGAAGAACTGAAAAGTTAAATTATGAAACAAAAGAAAAAGCTAATGAAAGCTTATCCAAGTTGGCAAAATTAGAACTAAAGATGTGCAGTCCATCCAAAAAAGGCTCGAAAGCTGGACAAACATGACGGTCTAATTGCTTAGGAGATATGGACGAGTGGTCCTCATCGTTGTCACCATCGTTTTTGATTTCTTCATCTCCATAGGTAAATTTATTTAGTAGCAGCAGGAGCATTACCGTCACGGCTTGATGACTTGAGGAACAGAGGAGGCAAAGTCACACCAAACTCACCTCCGAAAAAGTCAGGAGTAACTACGATTTTTAACGAACTCAAAAGAGACATGATGATTTTGCTTTTCTGTATATTGAGAATCTGTAATGCAATATGGCATTGGCCTTATATATATGGATGTTCACATCATTAGAATTGGAAAATAACTTCATTCAAAATGTATTTGCTTATATGATTGAATAAATAAGAAGCAGAATGCACTACTATAGATCAGTAAAAGCTGGATATGCCAATTTATTCCAGTTTTACATGTTATAGTTAGAATCAATTTCTATTTCTTATTCGTCTGGTTCGCTGCCTCCTAGATTTCCTTCCAATTTTTTTGGCAAACCAATGCCGTTTTCTTCTAGTGAACACATTCCCACCAATAACTCCAACTATAATCCCACTCCCATACCCCATTGAAACTACAAACCAATTTATTTTCTCTACAGATTCAGAATCTTCATCTTCCATAACTGCTGGAGGTAACACTGGCATTTCCGCATTGCTTTGTCCAAGTTTCCACCCACAATCCTGGATTTCCATCATATGTGTTGGCTTCGAAAGTACAAAATTGATTTCCTTGCGGTATAGGCCCTGAAAGTTGGTTGAACGACACAGAAAATGACGAAAGGGTAGTGATTTCTGTCAGCATCGTCGGAATCTGTCCGGAGAGCTGGTTTTGTGAAAGATCCAAACATTCTAATGCTTTCAAATTTGCCAAAGAAGATGGTATTGGACCTTGAAGAATGTTTCTGGAAAGGTTTAGCAACTGAAGGCCTTTAAGATTTCCGATCATATCTGGAATCTCTCCTTGGAATTTGTTGTTGGAGAAATCAATGCCGAGCAGTATATCAGGGATCTTCATATAATTCATTTCCAAGCCTTTGTTGTACAATGTCATGGAGTAATCATAGTACCCAAAATAAGAATCTGCATAGGAATGATTGGGCATCATATAATCCTGCATGTATGTCATGTAGCTTGTGTTTCTGACTTTCATGGCATTCCAAATGTGAAGCAATTTGGATGGAAGCTTTCCACTGAGATGATTATAGGACAAGTCGATGACTCGAAGGTCGGAGAATCCAGTGGCAACTAAATTCTCCATTGTCCCGTAAAATTGATTAGACCTTAAAATCAGAATTTTCAAGTTGGGAAGAGAGCCAAACCAAGAAGGAAAAGCATCAACAATTTGATTGCTTCCAAAATCAACCATCTCCAACAATGAACAATTCTGTAAGGATCTTGGCAGTGGACCTTGTAATTGATTGTGGCTCATACTGATCATTTTCAGCTTACATTCATTTCTCCACATTGACGGAATGGTTCCGTGAAAGCTATTTCTTTTGAGATCCAATAGTGATAAGAAATCACTAAAGTTTCCTAGACATTGGGGAAGCTTGCCACTAAAATTGTTAAAGGACAGATCAAACATTTCAAGGGAATTTAAATTGCAAATGGAAGGTGAGAGTTCACCTGACATTCTGTTGTGGGATACTAGGTAGAATGAAGTTGATGATGGTGGCATTAGAAGAGATCCTTTCAGCATATTATACCTAAGGTCTAGAGTACGTAATTTAGCCCATCGAAGAATGCTTGAATCGTTATCAAAACCAGTTAAATGGTTATGTGAAAGGTTCAAATTTTGCAAGGATTTGAGACCTGCCCAAGATGGAATTTGGCCGTGAATATTGTTGGAGGAAAGGTCTAGAAATGCCAACCAATCTAATTTGTTATGTAAGAAGCTAGGAAACTCAAATAAATTGCAGGATCCCAATCCTAAGATAACCATATTTTTAAAGGTGACATTTGATTCAGTTGTGGTGATCAATGATAAATTATAATTATTTGATAAAGACAAAGAATATAAGTAATTAAGTTGAGAGAATACAGTGAAGTCGAATGTGCCAATCAACTTATTTAAACTAAGGTCAAGCATCCTAAGACCGTTGAGGTCAAATAAACTGGTAGGAATTTGCCCTTCCAATTTGTTAGATGAAAGGTCCAAGTGAGACAGGAAGGTAAGATGGCCAATGTGTAATGGAATTTGACCAGATAATTGGTTGGATGATAAATCTATACTTGTAAGATGGGTGAGGTTCATAAGGCTTGATGGGATTGGACCAATGAGTTTATTATTATACATATGGAGATGAGAAAGTTGAGTGAGGTTCATGAGCCAATTAAATGGGATCTCACCCTTCATATTGATTCTGTTCAAAAACAGTTGAGTGAGCTTGGGGAGCTTACCGATCCAGGTAAATGAAGAAGTCGTTGGAGGGTGAATGTTGAAGTGATTTTGTGAGAAGTACAAATAAACAAGCTTGGTAAAATTACTGAATGTGGGCGAAATCTGATCGGTGAAGATACAATAGGTGATGCGGAGTGATTTCAAGTGGACAAGGTTTTCAATGGAGGAAGGGATGAAACTGCAGTCAGATAAGGCAAGCTCTTCCATGTAGATAAGATTTCCAATTGAAGTAGGCACATGTGCAGTTGAATTTCTTACAGAACGGGAATTTGTTCCAGTGAGCTTCAATGACTTAAGGGGACTCCCAAACTGGAAACTCGGGAAGTCAACTTTAAGATAAAAGTTGTGAGAGAGATCAAGAACTTTCAGATTCGGGAGTTGGAAAATAGCAACAGGAAATTCACCTGTCAAACCACACAAGTCAAGTCGGAGAGATTCTAAAGACGAAAAATTCGACAGGAGGTCTGGAACACTTGAAGAAATGCGCACAATTGAGAGATGAAGTTCCTTCAAATTGGTCAACTGTCGAACCATATCACTAAAACTAGGCTTGTGGAGGTTCAGGCCATAGTTGTTAGATAGATCGAGGGAAACCAAGTTGGATAGATTCAGGAGCTGCGATGGGATTTGGCCAGAAAAATCTGAATAAGAGAGGTTCAGATAAGTCAGACTCGAGAGATTACCGATAGATGATGGTATTTGAGACGGACCGAAGCTATTGTATGCTAGATTAAGGCTTCGAAGGTGAACAAGGGCGAAGAGGGTGGAGTTGAAGTTGATAGAAGCATTAATACAACTGTTACTGAGATCCAAGCTTATGACATGATTACTTTCATTCTCACACCCTACGCCTTCCCATAAACAGCAATCACCTGATCTTGATGAATTCCATGATTCAACTTTGGAATAATCAGAACGAAAATAGCAGCTGTTGGTTCTCAAAAAACTATCTTTGAAATGCAATAACGCAGACCTCTCATCATCGTGGCAGCTTGCTTCATAGAAGAAGAAGAAAAAGATGATATAAATGCTGCCAAATTATATAGTATGAAAAGGAAGATGGTGTAATTAGAAGAGAATTCCATAGCTGAAAAAGATAATTTTCTCTCTTTACAAATATTGCTACTATAAAGTTCAACAGGGACAATTTTAATGTCATGTTTATACTTAGCACTTTGAATTCCATATAATGCGTGTATAGTTTATTAGTAGAATTCATAATCAATTTTATATTCTAATTCCATAGAAATTAATGGAATTTGCAAATGAATGTCAAGACGAAATCTAATTAACAATTATATTTAAAAAGAAGTCCAAGTTATAATTTAAAATTTAAAATTTATGAAATGATGAATAAATGCTTTATTTAATTTAAAAGACTTATGAAAATTATCTATTGCTAGTAATTTTAAAAATTAAAATAAGTGATTTATTTATATTTAAATTTTATAAAAATACTTATTTGGTATGTATTTTATTCCAGTTGAAAAACTATAAAAGTTACCTATTAATAATAACTTTTAAAAATAACTCCAAGTTGGAAAACTTCATTGGTAACTCATGAGAATTCTTCTCAATTATATAACTTTTTTTTAAATAAATTATATAATTACTAATCGCAAACCCTGCGCATTTACACGGAATCATATTAATATTTATTTAGATAATAATTTTATTAAAAGAAATAAACACAATAATAATAATAATAATAATAATAAACAAAATTTATAGTTTGTGAACTAACAAAATATAAATTTATTATAATAACTCTACTAACTAATTATTTTAATGTCTCAAACATTTACGAGCGGAATTTATTCTACTTAATATTTTTAAAATCACCTCGTTTTGCTAATTTTGCTATTGGTTGTGTCAGTTATAACTTATTGCTATTTTTAAAAGCAGTTTGAATTTTTATCATATTCCGTAGCCATATCACAAATGAAGACGTGTGATTTTAATATCAAATGTGTGAACATGTCACTTTTGTTTTGACAATTGAATAATCTTTCGTTAAAAAAATGAGCAGCTACAGGTATAAGAATTTAAAAAGGGTATATAACCGTTTCTAATGACCTGACGAGAAATAAGATGTAAACCTTAATTTGCAGATTGCCTTAAAAAATAAAATTAAAATTATATAAATGCTCTACCACAATAAGATCCAATCATTCTCTGTCTAACATAAAACTCACAAACTTTTCATAAAAAAAACAAATAATCTTTCATAGAGAAAGAATAGCAAACAAACAATCTTTCATAAAAGAAACAAACAATATTTAAATAGGGATTGTATTTTTAATTTATAAACGTTGATTATATAATTTTAATTTAATAACTATTATTATTGAGATAAAATAATCATTATTTTTACTCATATATAGTAATTAATCTATGTATTCTTAAATATTGATCATTAATAATTTTATTGGGTTAAATGCAAATTTCTACACCATCTTTAACCTAATTTGCAATTACAACATAAACTTTAAAACTTAGCAATGTCAGTAACCAACTTTACACTTTTAGCAAATCGATACACCAAACTCGAAAAACACTAACGTGGACATTGTAATAAACCGCCATTTGTCGTTTTATGATTGGTCGGTGTACCAATTTGCCAAGAAATGAAAGTTGGTTACCGATATTGCCAAGTTTAAAAGTTTATGTTGTAATTGCAAATTAGGTCAAAGTTGGTGTATGAATTTGCATTTAACCCAATTTTATTTTATATAATATAAAATAAAAATGATTTATTTAAAAAATATCATATTTTTATTTAGAATATTATGTATTTTTAATTTAAATAATTTATATTTATAAAAATTAAAAAATCCAATTGAACCCACTGGTCCGCTTTTAAAAACATTGCACTTAAGTAAACAATGTTTGATTAAAATATGTTTAGTCCTATATGACATGACATATTTGTGTTGAAAAATTAAAATATTTCTAAGAATAACTAAAATTGACATAATAAATAACAAAAGTAGGTAAATCAGATTATTTTAAAAATAGTAATCAGAATTGATCTCATTTACAAAAGTTTGACTATTTTAAGACATTGAATTTTTCAAGTATTGAATATTTATGGTATATGTTTCTCATTTTATATCTTTATTAATTTGTTTCTCGGAATTTACTCTTTATCATAAAGTCTTTATATTATTGTTTTTGCCAAAAAATACATTGAGAAGTTTCAATATTAGCTCTTTATATTTTAACATTATAAATATTAATTTTTAAAGAAGGTTGAAATTTTATTCTTTTGGGAAAAGTGTCATTTATGCCTCTATAGTTTGACTCCAGGATCAATTAAGTCCTCAATGTCCAGAAAGGTTCAAATATACCCATAAAGTCTTAAAATGTTGACAACCAGACCCCTAATTTTGACGCATAAATGAGACGTTAGGGGCTTGGTTATCCAAATCGGGGGCCTGATTGTTCATTTTCTAAGACATTAAAGGCATATTTGAATCTTTCTATACATTGAGGCTTAGTTGATCTTAAAGTCAAACTTTAAGGGCATAAATGACTCTTTTTTCTATTTTTTTTATACAATTTTAATTGTGTGTAGAGACATAAATTTGAATGATCTGTAAAAAAAATATAACTGATTTGATTGTAATTTTTTCATAGTTATTTATGACTTTTATTAAATTGATTAAAATTCTATACTATAGTCATGTTACATTTTTCTACTTTTATGATTACAAATCTAGTATATACGGTAAATTCCAGAAAAAGGTTGTGGTTGTGGGTTATAATTGTTATAAATTCTAAGCGAAGGTTGTTGTTTGTATTTGTTATGAATTTCAGGTGAAAGGGAAGATTTATATTTGACAATCGTTCCCAGTGAAATGAAACATATATAACAATTTAACCAACAATTAATAAAAATCAAAAAAAATGAAATTCGATATAAAATTATTCTAAAAATAAAAAGGAGGAAGTATATTTTTATAAAAAAAATAAAAAAAGAATAATTTATTTGTGCCATTGTTGTATATAAAAATAATATTTAAATAACCATTTCTTTTGGTTAATAGACATCCCCCCAAAAAAATATTGTAAAGTAATGCTGAAATATTATTCTAGTATACTTTTAGTTTATTTAATAAAATCTGTCAGTTTAACAATTAATCAGTTTATTTTAGAGTTTAGGGATTCAAGAAGATATTAAGAATTATTTTGATAACTAAAGGCGATATAAGCATATTTGGGATATGTTGAATAAATGATTGATTGAACTTGTATGATTTTAAAATGGATATATGTCATAAAAATTCATTAATTTTATATGTTTTTTCATTTTAATCACGTCCTTTAAAAATCGGCATTTTCATATGCCAACTACCAATTTTTTTCTAATCCACTCACCGTTCAAATATCCGTTGAAAATCGCTGAATTGGCAACCAAATAGTGAAATGTCAGAACGAATCGGATAGTGACACGTCAACAATTTTTACTAGATTTTTACTCGGTATATGGATTTGAATAAAAAATATGGTAGTTAGTGTATTTTATTTAACGATTTTAAAACGGCGTGGTTAAAATGAGAAAACGTGTAAAGTTTATGAATTTTATAACATTACCCACTTTAAAATTACGGTATATTTGACAAACATATTATAGCTGTGAGTATATAAAAATAGAGTTAATGTATAAAATTACATCTTTACACGTTTTTTCATTTTAATCACGTCCTTTAAAAAATAGGCATAATGTCTTAAAAAATCCCGACCTTTTATCCTCTTTTCAATCTTATTCTGATGTTGAAATCTGGTCAATTTTACCCTATTTCACATTTTTTTGCTTCAATTGTTTTCTGAAATATTAAATTGACGTCTTTTTCATTTGAAACAAAATAAAAAACGTTCCCATGTCTAGCATAGAATAAATGTTTATGTTTATAGATTTAATTAAATTAATTAAAAATTTAAAACATTTTTAATTTGATTTAGTTACATATAAAATCACCACTTTTACACGAAATCTCAAAAATAACACCTTTAAAATGTGTCAAACCTTTCATTTCTTTTCAAAAACAACATCGGCACATTTTTTGGTAAAATTTGCTGACTTGAACACCATATGAGAGTGCCACGTGTCATGCCACGTCAGTAAAAATGACAATAAAAATTGCTGATATTGTTTTTGAAACGAAACGAAAGGTGGTGCCTTGAATTGACACGTTTTAAAGGTCGTGTTATTTTTAATATTTTATGTAAAGATGGTGATTTTATATGTAATTAACCCTTTTAATTTTAATTTGATTTGATTGTGCACTACTAAAAATCGGTGATTTAGCGATGGAAATTAGCGACGAATTCAATTTTCGTCGCGAAATCACTTTTTAGCGACGGATTTAACGACGGATTCAAAATCTGTCGCTAAATCGTCATTAAATTGGCTAGCGACGTATTTTAAATCTGTCGCTAAATCCAACTATGAATAGCGACAGATCTAAATCTGTCGCCAAAGTCCGTCTTAGAGACGGAATTTAGCGACACATTTAAATCCGTCGCTAAAATATGTCATTAGCGACAGACTTTGGCGATAGATTTTAAATCCGTCGCCAAAGGCAACTTTTAGCGACGGATGTTTAATCCGTTGCGAAATTCCATCTTCGGCTATAGATTTTAGCGACGGATTCAAAATCTGTCGCAAAAAGTCCGTTGAAAAAAAATTAAATAAATATTTTATAAAACTTTATAATTATTAAGAAAAAATAATAATTATTTTTAATTAATATAATATTATTTAATTATAATATTATTTGAATTTAATATAATTATTTATGAAATATATTAAAATAATTGTTATTTATTTATTTATAAAATAATTATTTAAAATTACTATTAATTATAAAAAATAATTATCTTAAAATATGGGAACAAGTATTTGTTATTTTTAGTTACATTTAAATATAATATACATAGATATACAACAAGAATCTGAGTTGGTATAAGTGGAGCTGCGCGCGAGAGAACTTCAAAGTTAAAGAACATTTAGTGGGCGCAATGAGAAGAATGGGTGACCTACTGGGAAGTTTGTAAAAATTGTGAGTGGGCAACGGAGGGCGAGGGGTGGGTAATGGAGGGCGACGGGCGAGGGGTGGGTGACGGAGTGCGAGGGGGTGGGTGACCGATTAAATAATAATTTATTTTTACGATTTTTTTTTAATTTTTTTAATTTAGCGACGGATTTTAATCCGTCGCTAAAATCCGTCGGTAATTAGCGACGGATTCAAAAATCCGTCGCTAAA
Organism: Mercurialis annua; assembly: GCF_937616625.2. Classification (NCBI taxonomy): domain Eukaryota; kingdom Viridiplantae; phylum Streptophyta; class Magnoliopsida; order Malpighiales; family Euphorbiaceae; genus Mercurialis; species Mercurialis annua. Next base: position 44,337,758 of record NC_065570.1, on the reverse strand, counting down.
ATCCGTTGGGAATGCTTTAAAATTCCGTCGGTGAATTTTTTGGTCCGTCGCCAAACAATTTGCGACGAGGTTTTTACCGTCGGCAAATTCGTCGGGAAACATTTTCCCGACAAATTTCCTGCTTTCAGCGACGGAAAAATCTGTCGCTAAAAACAGGCTTATTTATACTTTTTTAAATTGAAATGAATCTAATTTTATCTTTAGACTTAGTTAGTTGAATGATTTCATCCTTTAAGTTAACAAATTGTCAAAAATTGAAAAACTAGGGTACAGTTAAAACGAAAAAAAGCGAAATAGGTTAAAGTAATCTAATAATTCTCGAGTCTTTCCTGCACAAAGAACAAAGTAAGCTCAAAAGACCTCAGGCTGGTGTTGCCTGAAAGTTGCTCTGATGCTTAAGTTAGTAAGAGTTTTCTGGTAGATAATGTTGGTAATAAGTGTTTAGGGCCAAAACAATGAATACATCCTTAAGCATCGTTAGACTTCTATTTATTGGGCCTCCTGTGTCCAGTTACTTTGCTTTAGATCGTGGTTTGTGCCCATGATCTTCCATCGATTCAGGGCCACGTTTCCTGATAATTCCGCTTAGTGCGTGAGATGGATTAGTGCGCCTTTCTACTTCAACAGGATGGCGAACTATAACTGTCAAAGGGCGAAGCCTCTATTTTAACTCGGGAGAACCTTAACACAGGCGTTCTTGAAGGGTCTCCATGCGAATCAAGATTAGGAGGCGTAGCCAGGGGTTCAAATTTTTCTAGGTCAGTATCAGATGTTCCCTCCTCCCCAAGGTCATCCGAGTCAAAGACTTTGGGCAGTTCTTTCGTCGTTTCAAATTTCAAACATTTTGACGGTTACTCAAATTATAAAGAGTCGTGTCTCTTCATTCCTTGTAATAAATGCCTAATCTAGGAAGTTGCGCCACGTTGTCACGCACTCAAGTGCTTAACTACTCTATGTTCATATAAAAGGAGGTAAATAAATTCTTCCTTTTTTATCATCATTTTGCCAATTTCGATCCTTTCTTCTCATCTGTTTCTGCTCTGTTTGTTGCCTTCTTAGGGTTCTTTTTCAACAAAGCTTTCGTCCTTCATTTACAATAAGTAAATATGCTTCCTTACTATTTGTTTATCGTGCTTATTTCTTGTTTTTTCCTTGCTTTTATATCTCTCTCCCTCTCTTCTTTTTTTTTATATATATAAACTTGTCACGACCCATTTTCATGAATCGCGACCGGCGCTAGGGTATGGGTATGGTTGTACCAAAACCCGTAGCTAGCCTTGCGGATAACCAATTTATAACATTTAAAACAATGTAACTGCATAAAACCACATGCTCGGGGGCAACCGAGACTTCAGCCTAGTCTAGCAGTACGTAAAGCAATATATATATTTAAAGTACGCTTATCTCAGAATAATCTCCAACAGTATGACAATATAATATAAATACCATAAACACTGTAATCATGCCAAAAGCGATAAAGTAATAGTTGGACCAATACAACAAACAATAGCCAATACTATAAACGTAAGACTAAGACAAGAATAATATGAAACTACTACTGCGGTCTAAGAGTTTAAAATAGTTCGACTCTTTTATTCTGAAAATAAAATAAAAACCTCTGAGAATGAAGAAATGAAGATCGACCAAACGCTCAAATCATAAACCTAGAAAATTTGGGAAAACAACAGGGTCAGATTTACTGAGTAGAGTTTATATAACCATTTACATTTATTAAGTTAAAAACCTTTAAAACGTTTAATAAAACATTTTCATTATGGATTATCAATGAAATCCTAATCCACAAATCTAAATCCATTGTCGTGTCGGTGAGACGTATCTCAATAACCGATCCCCGACTATCACTTAATAAATAGTGAGCCCAGGAGACGTATCTTCCACCGGTGCCCTCACTAAGGTGAGACGTATCTCAAACCTACCTCAATACCATAATCATTACCGGTGCACACGCAGTCCCGATGATGCCCATCGAGTAGCATGTTCCAAATCAAATCCACAATGCCGAAAACAGTTCAAAAGCTACTTATACACACACACACATATATATATATACAAAATAATACATTTGCTTAATAAAGAGGTAAATAGAGATATAAACTCACTGCTTGCTAAATCCACGTGATCTTGACAAGCAATCTAACTCTGGTTCGCCTCTGAAGTACGAACAGTCGACGGGTCTAAATAAAATATTAAAATCATAATTAAAATCAGACCCTAACTCTAAAGAGTACTAGACACCACGTAGGACTAGCACAACGCAAAACCAAGTCACATTTAATAAACACTTATATTAAATGCATTCCAAATATAACCCAAGTTATAAAATACAAATCATGTAAACATATTTAAAATGGTACACAAAATAATTAAATAAATCCGAGTTAAAATCCATATTAGTGAGTCAGCCGAGTTATTAAAAACTACCAAGCTTCTTCCTACTTGTTGGGCGACCACAGTCTAACCCAAATCAAAACTTTATTAAATTTACAAACCCGAGTTTATAATTTAGATACTTGATAAATAATTATCTATATTAAAATAGAATTTAATATCTTATAATTCAAGTAACCCAAGTTACAACCGAAACTTAATTATTTTAAGTCTATAAAAGTTTAGGGACTAAACTGTACTTTAGCCAAATAGGGACTAAACTGTACTTTAGCCAACTAAGGACTAAAAGGTACTTTAGTCAAATATAAAATCAAATAAATTTCTCATTCTTAATTTATTAATTAGAAAATCAAATTAGAAGTCCAAGAGTTATAACTTTGCTAAAAAGAATAGCTTTAGAAACTTTTAGGGACTAAATCGCCAATTACCAAAATAGACATTTCAACTAAAATTACCTATTATTACCCGAGTAATTATATTAATCTAAGTTATAACAATTACGTATATAAATTTTCTAATTAAAATCAAGTTATTATCGAAACCAAAAGAAATTAACTTAAGGGATTCATTTGATTTAAGCAAAACAATTGAGTGATCAAATAAGCCTTTTCACCATCTTCTCCCTTTCAAACAAAAGAAACCCGCCATACATAACCCTTTCAAACAACCTCCATTATTAAGCTACTGCCAAGCTTTAACATCAAGAATTCAACTCTAAAAACTTAATCAAAAACTCAAGACTACAAATTAATCCATATCATTAATCATAATCTAACAATAACTCATAAACCGTATCAATTCCTATGCTAAAAACAAACAAGAACCAAAAACATTACGGAAACTTCGGTGTATCACAACGACAATAGAATTGTTTAATCCGAGGTCCAAATCGTGTCAAGTTTAAGCAAGGATTAACTACCAAAACCTTAAAATCGAAATCATGTAAAATCAAAAGGAAGAAGTGATCGGCAGAAAACATGTAAATCAAGAACAGTGAATAAAAAACCCAAAACGATAAACTTGCGGCGATTGAAACGGGATTGATTACGTACCTTTTTGCAAAACCGAGATAGGGAAACGTAGGTACGTGAGTCTAGAATGTCTGGAATCAAACGGTTCTGATTTCGATTAAGAAACGAGTAAGAACGAATCAGAAAACCGAAAGACGTTTCAAAGGAAAACTGAAATTGAAAACAACATACCACAGAATTTTCTGTCAACTTCGGGAGAGATTACGGCTAGCGATTTCTCAGCGAAATTGAAAGGGAAAGACGGCTAGGGTTTGTTTGCAGCGTGATCTAGTTTTTTCATTTAGAAAACAACTTTAAATAACGAGTGGAAATAGGCCGTAAATGAGTTCGAAGTGGGCCAGACGAGAGGGTCCAAAGGGTTAATGTGAACGGGAATCCAAAACTTTCTTTCTTTATTTTTAATTAAAAAAATAAATGGCTGAACCAATAAAATCAACCCCAATTCAAACCAACTCGAATCAAACCGCTATCATCGATGTTACTTCGAAACGACCAGAAAATTATCGGAAATTATCGAAAAAATAAATGTAAAATTTTACGGGATACTACATTCTCCCCAAGTAAATAAAAATTCGTCCTCGAATTTAACACGATAAGCAATTACCACCAGAACAACACGTAACACAAGTAGAAATCATAAAAGTCACAGAATCAAGATATCGTACCTCATGGGAAAAGAAAAGGATAGCGATTCCGCATATCCAACTCGGTCTCCCAAGTAAACTCCTCTACAGAATGATTGCGCCAGAGAACTTTGACCATTGGAATCTCCTTGTTCCGCAATTTACGCACCTGCGTATCAACAATCTCAACTGGCTGTTCCTCATAGGACAACTCCTGGTCAATCTCAACACTCTGAGGCACAATCACATGCGAAGGATCGGAAATACACTTTCTCAACATAGAAACATGAAACACAGGATGTATTAACGACATGTCTGGCGGCAGAACCAAACGATATGCCACAGCTCCAATCCTCTCTGAAATCTCATAAGGACCAACGTACCTCGGTGCCAACTTTCCCTTGACACCAAAACGAACCACGCCTTTCATAGGCGAAACCCGAAGAAACACAAAGTCTCCCACCAGAAACTCGATGTCTTTTCTCTTCGGATCAGCATAACTCTTATGCCGACTAAAAGCTGTCTCCAACCTCCGTTTTATCAACGGTACCTTCTCTGAGGTAATCTGAATAATCTCAGCACCAGACAACTTCCGCTCGCCGACCTCTTCCCAGCAGATAGGAGATCGACACTTGCGTCCGTACAGAGCCTCATAAGGTGCCATCTCAATGCTCGCATGGTAACTGTTGTTGTAGGAAAACTCAATCAACGGCAAATGAGTATCCCAGCTATCCTGAAAATCAAGAATGCACATCCTGAGCATATCCTCCAATGTCTGAATTGTCCTCTCAGACTGACCGTCAGTCTGAGGATGAAAAGCTGTACTGAAATCCAAACGAGAACCCAAGGACTCCTGTAACGCTTTTCAGAACCTCAAAGTGAAGACAGAACCTCTGTCAGAAACAATCAAAACCGGTACACCATGCAAACTGACAATCCTGTCGATGTACAACTGAGCCAACTTCGAAGCGGGATACGGAACTTTGATCGGAAGGAAATGAGCTGACTTGGTCATACGGTCAACTATCACCCAGATGGAATCGTACCCCTATCGAGTACGTGGTAAACCAACAACAAAGTCCATGGAAATCCGCTCCCACTTCGACTCTGGAATAGGTAATGGCTGCAGATAGCCAAAAGGTCTCTGATGTTCCAGCCTCACCTGCTGGCAAGTCAGACACTTGGAAACGTACTCTGCAACATCCTTCTTCATTCCGCTCCACCAATACGTACCCTTGAGGTCATGGTACATCTTGGTAGATCCCGGATGAACACTGTAAGCTGATCTATGCGCTTCCTCCAAAATCTGATCTCTCAAACCATCCAAATCCAGAACGCACAGTCTAGAACCAAACCTGAGAACTCCATCAACAAAAACAAACTCGGAATTCCCATCCAGATGGATCTCATCCATTATTCGTTTCAATTGTGGATCCTCAGCTTGTAAAGCTTTAATCCTATCAATCAAAACTGGCTGCACCTGTAGCTGTGCCAACAAACTACCATTCTGAGAAACCTGAAAACCGTAGCCCGAAGCTATCAAACCATGCCACTCTCTAACCATGGGTCTACGTCCAACCTCAGAAATATAGGCCAAACTGCCCGAAGACTTGCGACTCAACGCATCGGCTACCACATTAGCCTTACCAGGATGGTACTGAATAGTACAGTCGTAGTCTTTCAGCAACTCTAGCCACCTCCTCTGTCTTAGATTCAACTCTCGCTGATCAAAGATGTACTTCAGACTCTTGTGATCAGTGAAAATCTCGCAAGTCGCACCATACAAGTAGTGCCTCCAGATCTTCAGAGCAAAAACCACAGCAGCTAACTCCAAGTCATGTGTAGGATAATTCACCTCATGCTTCTTCAACTGACGAGAAGCATAGGCGATCACCTGTCCATGTTGCATCAACACGCAACCCAAGCCAATCCGAGAAGCATCGCAGTACACAGTAAAACCCTCAATGCCAGAAGGTAACGCCAAAACAGGAGCTGTAGTCAGAATCTCCTTGAGCTTCTCGAAACTTGCCTCGCACTTGTCGGTCCACTCAAACTTAACACCCTTCTGTGTCAGTTTAGTCAAAGGTGCAGATATCCGAGAGAAATCCTACACGAACCTACGGTAGTAGCCAGCTAACCCAAGAAAACTCCTGATCTCGGTAACTGACCTCGGTCTCTGCCAATCCATAACCGCCTCTATCTTCTTCGGATCAAACTTGATCCCATCCTTCGACACCACGTGTCCTAAGAAGGTAACATGTTCTAGCCAAAACTCGCACTTTGAGAACTTAGCATACAACTGATGCTCTCGCAAGGTCTGTAGTATAGTCCTCAAGTGATAAACATGCTCTTCCTCACTCCGAGAATAAATCAGAATGTCGTCAATGAAGACGATGACGAACTGATCTAAAAACGGCTTGAAAACCCGATTCATCATGTCCATAAACGCTGCTGGTGCGTTAGTCAACCCAAACGACATGACCAAAAACTCAAAATGCCCATAACGCGTTCTGAAAGCAGTCTTAGGCACATCGACGTCCCGAATCCGAAGTTGATGGTACCCGGATCTCAAGTCAATCTTGGAAAAGCATTTCGCACCCTGCAACTGATCAAACAAGTCATCGATGCGAGGAAGGGGATATCTGTTCTTGATGGTAGCCTTATTCAACTGCCTGTAGTCGATACAAAGCCGAAAGGAACCATCTTTCTTCTTAACAAACAGAACTGGAGAACCCCACGGAGAAGTACTCGATCTGATGAAGCCACTGTCCAGTAGTTCTTGTAACTGCTCCTTCAACTCCTTCAGCTCAGCAGGAGCCATCCGATACGGCGGTATCGAAATAGGACCAGTTCCAGGAACAACGTCAATGCAGAACTCGATATCCCGATTAGGTGGTAATCCAGGCAACTCCTCTGGAAAAACGTCAGTGAACTCATTCACTATAGGGACAGTGTTGATACTGCCCACCTCAGCATCCATGTCTCGAACCACAGCTAAGAAAGCTTGACAACCCTTACTCATCATCCGCTTTGCCTTGATCGCAGAAATCAGATTCTTCGGTGTCTCCGCCTTTTCCCCTTGAAAAGAAAAGGGTAGATCACCTGGAATCCGAAACTCAACCGACTTCCCTCGACAGTCGATCGAAGCATAATGGCGCGCCAGCCAATCCATCCCCAAAATCACGTCAAATGAAAGTACATCCAAAACAACTAAGTCAGCACGTAATTCTCTTCCATGGATCACCACGGAACACGATGGATACACAACGTCCACAACCATACAGTCAGACAAGGGAGTAGAAACAGATAAAGGTTCACACAGACTTGTTGGTGTTACACCCAACTTAGCAGCAAAACACGTAGACACAAAAGAATGGGTTGCACCCGCATCAAATAAAACAAGAGCATCTACGAATGAAATCTGAAGAGTACCTTGCACCACTGCGTTAGATGCATGAGCATCCTGAGGAGTCAAGGCGAAAACTCTGGCCTAACCCTGACTCTGCTGCTGAGAGCTCTGCCCAGTACCATAGCTGCTAGAACCTCTACCACCGTTGCCACGGCCTCCAAAACCACGCCCTCCAGAACCTCGGCCCCGCTGGCCACCAAAAGAAGCAGCAGGTTGGGAAAACCCTGCTGGTGCAGAGAACGCTGGTCTCCGACTCTGATAGGATGGCTGAGCGACGCTAGCTACCGACATCTGCTGCCCAGATGCCTGACACTCTCTAGCAAAGTGACCCGGCTGGCCACAAGTAAAACAACCTCCTGGTGCTAAACGACACTCGCCCGGATGTCGACGTCTGCAATTCTGGCAGAAAGGAAAACTAGCACCTCCACCGTTACCACGCCCAAAACTGTGGCTGCTACCGTTGTTGCCTGAACTATAGGTGTATGGCTGATAACTCTTCTTGACACCCCTCTTCTTGTTCTTGTACTGAGAAGGTGCCGATTGGTAGCTACCACCACCACTCTGCTGTCCAGGGCCAGAAGACTTCTTGGTCTGAGAAGGACCAGAAATATCCCCAAACTGCAATAACGAGCTCTCCATACGCCGAGCACTGTCTACTACGTCTGTAAAGTCTCTGCGTGTCTCGGTCAGCAAACTCACAAAATCGCGCCCTAAGCCTTTTATGTATCTGTTGTTCACCCTTTGCTGATCTGTCTGCAAGTCCGGAGCGAACCGACCCAACCTCACGAACTCTGTCGTGTACTCGGATACCGACCTATCATCCCTAGTAAGTGAGAGAAACCTGTCTCTATGACCCTCTGTCACTGAAAACGGCAAGAAGAAAGCTCTGAATCTCGCCACAAACTGAGCCCAAGAGATGGTAGCCATGTCAGCATGGACATAGCCACGAAACCAGTCACCTTTACTTTGTTTTCTTTCAATAGCACCATGACATTATAATTTGTCAATTGCAGCATATTTCGTATTTTTACGTCTCAATAGCACCCTAATGTTTAAAAAATAGATGATTTTATTATAATAAGGATTACATTTTATAAAACAACCAAATTTAAGGGTCATTTTGTATCTTTTTCTACTTGGCTAAATTCAAACAAGCCCCTTAACTTAAAATACACTCAAACAAGCCCTCTTCTCCACTAATTTAAAAAAATAAAGAAAAATTTTGTATCTCTCAGACATCTTTTCCGGAAACTTCCCCGACCCACTGCCACTTTATGTCACTGCCGCTTCCTATCATCGTCATGGAAGATCAACAGATGCTGGTTTTCTATTGGGGAAGACGAGCAAGGAAGACCAACAGATCCAGTCTTCCATTGGGGAAGACGAGCTGCTCTTCCCCAAGGAAGACTATATTTGTTGGTCTTCCTTAGGAAAGACGAGATTGTCTTCCCCAATGGAAAACTAGCACTGGTTTTTCATGGAAGACGACCAACTCGTCTCCGGAAGCGGGTGGTGATACTGAGCGGTTTAATTTATTTATATTATTTTAATTTATGGAGAAAATGGTTTGTATGTATAATTTAAAACATCATATGATATTTAGAACTTTTGAAAAATATGAAGGATTTATTTTGAACTTATCCAAATGAAAAGAGTTCAATTTCATGTTTAGGGTGCTATTGAAACGTAAAAATACGAAATGAGCTGCAATTGGCGAAATTACAAAGTCATGGTGCTATTGAAAAAAAGAGAGTAAAGGTGAGTAGTTTTTGAGTGTATTAGCCAAAAATTTAATATGTTTAGAAAATCAAAACCCTAAACACTCATTAATGGTAGTATATGAATGAAACTTTTCATGGCGAATCAAAAGTGTTATAACCGCTTTGATATCAACTGTAAGCGAAATACTTTTGTAAACACAATAATTGCAAGATCTATAACGCAATTTATGTCACGACCCAAAATCTCGAGTCAAGACCGGCGCTAGGGAATGGGAAAATTTGTTCCAAAACCCTTAATAAGCCTAAAAGAAAACAATGCAAACTTCTTTATATATTTTCTTTCCACAAATTTTAAGTTTTCCATGATTAGATCAAAGCTTGTAAACATACTTTACATAAAATGTTCAACGTTTACAAAACATCAAACATCGTCTATAAACGACGTAAGGAAACTAGGGTCTTACTGTGTAATCTCACATGCCACATAGCCCTGCCATAATCACATCAAAAACAAACGGTTTTGTAAATGCATATTCAAAACTTATACATATCAGAGTTTTGCAACAACATAAAACCATTTCATGATACCACATAAACAAGTCACTGGGCAACTAGGTTTTGACACTATTATATTAGGTCTTGACACCCCTACTACAGCTCTAGCGATCAACATTGTCTTCTATACATACTGCCAAAAGGACGGACTTCTGAACTAGGATAGAAGTCCTACATGCCAAAAGATTGTTACCTTAAAGGAAACACTGTGGGTGAATCAATCGAGACTGAGTGAGTTCATAATTTACAAATGAGTATGCAAAAAAAAAAACAATGCATAAACAATTTTACACATGCATCCAAATACAAGTCTCCGGATGAAACCCTAATCCTCAAGTTAAATCCTCATGATTCCAAATTGATTTTGAGCATGTACTTGATACCTATATCATAGTCCGTATGGTTCAGTCCCGAGATAATTCAACCGAGTTATCTGACCATATAGTATAGTCCCGAGATAGTTCACGGAGTTACTTGTACTATTTCTTATATCCCACATATCATGCAAACAAACAAACAAACCCGAGATAGTTCTACCGAGTTACCTTCTAGCATGAGTCCCGAGATAGTTTAACCGAGTTATCTCATACTAGATAAAACCACACAACATCAAACTCTTGCACTGATGAAGTAATTCAAATTTTTTAAACTTAACTGGTGATCACGCAGTTCCTATTGCTGCTCAATAGGAAAGCTTGTTTAATCGAGTCTATATTGGTTTTAAACCAATGATGTATGCATTTTACATAAGACATTTTGGCACTGAATAATTCTTATGCGATTCATATAAATAGTTTGCATTTAAAAGTAATACACATTTAATACGTCAAATGTAAATTTTTATAAACTCACCACTTGTTAATCCTACTTTTCTCGATCAACTTTCTGTCGAACTTGTGGAGCGCCTTTCGTTTGTCGATTGCCTTGTTGGATCTAAGTAAGATACAAACAACGTAGGTAAGAGTCTAACTTAAAAAAACTTATAGACTCGAGATAGAACACATACTTAACTTATCACGTTAGTCGCTTCTAACTTCTATATCAAACTGACTTGATATGACGTATCGTTATAGCAATCTCATATTGCTATTAAAATGTATTCTTGATACATTTTCCATCTCACAAAACCATATTTTAAAACATTTCAAAACTTAGTTTAAAACGTTATAAACTTTCATCGCAAAACCTTTTAACAAACTTTTTTAATCTCGAGATAAACTCACACTGTCAAGCTATCGTTTTAACCGTCAAAACCCCTCCCCCTCTTCCCCATAGGGACTGCCCTTGCAGCCCCTAGGGGCTGCCATAGCTTCCTTGAGCTCTGCTCACGGCGGTAATTCTTCCATGGAGGGCATAATTCATTGCCCACCAAGGCAAGGGGCATGGCTGCCCGAAGCTTAGGGTCTCTCACACCTGAAATTGATCTCAAAAATTACACTAAACATGCCAAAGATTCATCCTAAACCTTAAACAATCCGTAGAAAATCAAAATCATAAACATCAATACAAAACCTAGCTTCTTACAATCATCACAACTCCATAAAATCTTAAGCAAACTTCAAATTAATAGAGGTAAGTCCTTTACTTTGGCTTTGAGATTGTTTTTCTCCAAAAAAATGAACTTTGGTGAGCTATTCCTATGATGATGGTGATGGTGGTGTGTTCGGCTAGGAGAAGAGAAATGGTAAGGGTTTTCTCTTTTTCCTTCTTTCTTATTTTCTTATTTCTTTATGCTATCTTATATAACAATATTAGATTGAAAACATTACCCTTATACCTTATGCCTAAGCCACATCACCATTACTTATTGGTTACATGTCCAATTTAACTCAATCATAAAACTGTCATGTTTAACTCTTAAACTTTTATCGAAATTTTTTATTTCCGGACACCCGTACTTATTCTAATTAATAATAGCCCTTACCTCAGACTATTACTAAATCCAACATATTTACTAATTAAACTCTTATTTACGAACCTAAATTGCTCAATTTGAATACAAAATACGCTCAAACTAACCAAAGACTTTTCAAGATTATTACAATTTAATTCACTCATAACTACATACCTTAATTCATGCTTTCAAACCTTAATGAATAGATTCAATATAATGTTTAATGCAGAAACCTTCCTTCTTCGATCAATAGACGAAATTCTCGCCTTTCTTTCTTCAACTGTTCTTATTTTCTTGATGATAATAAAACTACTGTAACTTTTGTGTTGTACATGTATATTATCTTTATTCTTTTAGTGACTTTTATAAAAGGAGAAGTGAAAGGATTAAAACTCTAATTATAACTCTTAAATCCAACAACCATCACATTAGGCCAAGATTGTTATAATTAAAAGAAAATTACATAAAATACTGGAAAGGGCCAACTTAATTTCAATATTACAGTAGAATGTTTCTTTTTTGACAAATACAATGTTAACCTTTTTTTTTTCACTTGTAAGATTTCCATTTTACAAAAAAGCAAAGAAAAATAATAGCCCAGCCAATTATTAATTTGTGTGTTCTCATGTCCCAACACCTAATCTAATTTCCTATTTTTATTTCGCACTCTTTTCTTTAGATCAGATTAAATTTTATTTTAAATAAATACTCTTTAAGTGACTGGAGGGTATTAGTTAATTTAATCAAATGTTAGGAATAAATAACTTTTTAAAAGTCATGTAGTAAGTAATACTAGGGAGGAAATAGTAATTATCTCTATATTCATTTGAAAGTTTGAGATTGTAGTAAAGAAAATAAGTGGATTATGAGGATGTAGCAATAAAACATTTTAAGAAAATTTAGGGATTGTTTGGTTCAACGTTTAAAAATCAGAATAAAAATGGAAATGACAATGAGAAGAAATGGGAATGAGAATGATTGTTTTTATATCTTGTTTGGTTCAAGAAATTAGTATAGGAATAAAAAGAGGTATTGGCGAAATAAATCTCAACGTTTCACCTTTTTAGCGATTTAAGTCTGACGTTTAAAATTTTACGAAACAAATCCTAACCTTTTCAATTTTTGTAAATTGTAGCCCAAGTTCTAATTTCAGCCATTTTGTCATCTTTTTCAAGCTACAATTTGCAAATATATGAAACGTTAAGATGTTATTTGCAAAATTTTAAAACATTGGAATTTAATATACCAATAATATGTCTGCCACATCAGCAAATTATGGGCTTGGGCTACAAAATGCAAAAATTGAAGGGCTTTTTATATAAAATACAGGATTTGGGCTAGACTTTACTTTTATACGGCCCAATTCATATCTTTACTTTTCACACCACAATTTTATGAAACCTAACCCTTTTTTTTGGATTTCTTTTTTTTTTTACCGTTTTCTTATTTTCCTTCTCAATTGGCGGTTTCTTCATTCTTCTCCGCCATTTTCGCTTCTCTTCTCCACGATTTTGTTGTGCGTTATCTCCATTACTGCACGACTCCTCTTACTTCTCTCATTTTCATCTCTATTTCATCATTATCTCAACCGTTCTTGCTTATATAACAGTAAATTCTTTTGAGTTGTGAAAAAAAATTCACGATTTCTTCTCCTTCGCTTCCGCCGTTCCGCCTCCGCTGTTGCGCCTCCGCCGTTTCGCCTCCATCGTTCCGCCTTTGTCTCGCCGCGCCATCTTTCTTTTATCTTTTTAATTTTAGATCTGAATTTTTTTTTCAGATCTGTAATTTGTTTATCTTTTACTGTTGATTCACCATTAAACATGTATAAAGAGTATCTTTAAAGAATCTAATACTTATTTCATGTTATATAGAATAATTTTGTGATTTTATATAATAAAATTCTGTTATTTCTGCATTTTTTTGTGTTTTGTTGTATTTCTGCGTTTTTTCATTCTGCAGAACGATTTGTTGATGATGATTGATTGCTGAATTATTGTAATGTTACAGTGTTGTTGATTTTATGTTGATATCATGTTGATATCTACTGATTTTTTTTTATTTTAACATTGACAAATAAGATAATATTGTCTGTGAAATAAACTTTCGTTGGATGAAATGAAACTGTATCATAGCCGTCTTTGTCGAAATTTAGTTAGGGATTAGAGGTGGAACGCAAAACAATTATACAAGTGATTTTGAAGAAACTGTGCAGCTGTAAAGAGAATTGAGGAAAAAAATATATTTTGAAATAGATTTCTTTAATTTGTGAACTGTTGTGTTGGTGTATATTTAATATATTATTATTTTTATATGTAAGAATAATTTTATTTTTTCATTTGAATTATTTGTTTTTTTATATTGTTTTGATTACTTACTCTGCTAACATATTTATCTGATTCATTTATTTTAAACATTTTGTACCTTTATTGTTCTTTAGTAGAATTACTATTATCATATTAACTAGTTATCAACATAATGTCAACATGATATCAACAATTAGTGCTAATTTAGTCAAGATGTTTGTAAAATGAGAGCATCGATTGATTTAAGCCAAAAACAATCACCATATTATCAAAAACATGTCAACAGCTCATCAATACAACAATTTAAGACTAATTTTACTTTTCTTTAGTATATCAACAACATGTCAGCATAAAATTAAAAATCAAAAAAAGTTAAAATACTTATCAACATAATGTCAACAATAAATCAACAACGAATCAACAATTAATGCTAATTTAGTCAAGATGTTTGTAAAATGAGAACATTGATTGATTTAAGTAAAAAACAATCAACATATTATCAAAAACATATTAATAGTTCATTAATACATCAATTTAAGACTAACTTTATTTTTCTTTCAATGATTGAAAAATCAACATGTTATCAACAGTATATCAACAACATTTCAACATAAAAATTGAAAATTAAAAAAAGTTGAAATACATATCAACATAATGTCAACAATAAATCAACAACGAATCAACATAAGGAATAAAATATAATATAATTTTTTGAAAAATTGTGACAATCGATAAAAAAATCAACAAGAAATCAACAACTTGTCAACATGATAATGCTAACATATTCTTATCTAATCTCATTTAAATTTTGTTTTTTTTTTAGTTTATTTCACGCACAAAATTATCTAATTTGCTAATGTATTTTTTAGAATAAATTTTTTCAATGTTAAAATTAAGGAAATACCAATTGATTATCAACACAAAATCAACATAAAATCAACAACACTGTAATATTATAATATTTCAGCAATCAACCATCATCAATAAATCGAACTGCAGAATAAAAAAACACAGAAATACAACCAAACACAAAAAAATGCAGAAAGAACAAAAATTTATTTCATATAACCATAAATTTATATTACATAACATGAAATTAGCATTATATTTTTAAAATATAATCTCTATACATGTTTAATGGTGAAAAAACAGTAAAAAAATTATAGATCTGAAAATAAAGAAGAAGAAGAAGAAGAAGAAAAACAATGAATAAATTATAGATCTGAAATCAAATAGATGACGGCGATGAGTAGAGGAGATGATGGCGTTGACGAAGATGACAACGGAAACGATGATGAGAACGATGACGGAAGAGCGGAGAAATAGAGGACGGCTCAGCGGAAGATGGCGAACGGTAAAAAAAAGAGAGGAAGATGAACTGAGAGAAAGAGATAATTGAATGATGAAGAGAGAGAAAATAATTGAAATTATGATTTGTATGCTGTTAGGGTTTAATATATGGAGTCCGTATAAAAGTTATAATTCAGTCCGCACATGGTAGTTTAGAAAACCCAAATCTGCACCCGTATAAAAGTTAAAAATTTGGCAAAGTAGGTTGTTTGTGTAAAAAGCCCAAAATTGAAAAGGTTAAGATTTGTTTCATAAATCTTTAAACGTTGGGCTTAAATTGTAGAAAAAGTGAAATGTTAGGATTTATTTTGCCAATACTCCGAATAAAAATATGTAATAATGTGTAACTTTTTTTAAAAAAATTAATATTATTATTTTTAAATAAAAAATATTTTTCTTATTTTTAAAAATTATATTATTAAATTTTTTTTTCTTAAAGTAATATTTTATTTTTTAGAAAATAATTTTATTTTTTTCAAAAATAATAATTTTACTATTAAAACATTAGTTAAATTTTGATTTTCATGGGAATGAAAAGTTCATTTTCATGGGTAGGGACATGGTTTGTTTGAGAAAATTACAGATACATCATAAACACGCTGTATTTATTTTTTCAAATGGTTACTCTTTGAAATGCTTACATTTTTTTTATCACTTTTTGGTTTACAATTAATGACACATTTGGTTTATTCATTTCACAAAATATTTTCTACTTCTAAACCTATGATAGGTGTCCCACTTGAACATTGAAAAAAGAAACAAATATAGGTATTGAACATTGAAAAAAGAAAGAAATTTAGGTAATCCAACTGTTAATAAATGTTTTAATTTCCCCCATCTTCATCTTTCCTATTTATTATTTTCATCAAAATTGATATTGGTTTTCGTTTATTATTTTCATCCAAATAATTCGGAATCAGATCTAAAGGGTTTTTTTTTTTGAAAGGTTTAATTGGCTATTGTTTATTGGTGAATTGTGGACCTATTTTGAAAGCAACAGTGAGAATGGGAGTAAAAACAAAATTTTGATTTTTTTGGGAAATTAAAAATGATAGAAGATATATAAAAAATATATTCCTTGTTAAAATACTTCTTCTTCTCCATTCCACAATTCATCTTCCTCTCTTTTTGTAAGTATTCTTTTTTTAATTATAATTGTAAGAATTGAATTGGGTAAAATATGTTTAATTATGTGTCACGACCCAAATTATTGAGCCGAGACCGGCGCTAGGGAATGGGAGTGGTAGCTCCAAAACCCGTAGCAAGCCTAAAACCACTAATAATTTTTCGCATTTAAAAAAATATAATATTGTACAGAAAACGTTTTCAGAAAACTCTTTTAAATAATCTAATGTTAGATATTAAAATATCACATTGGAGTTTACATTCAAAACTAATTATTTGAAATCAATTCATCCATCTTATATAGACACCTACTGACTACTGCAGCTCTAGGAACTCATACTTGTGCAAGTCTAATGACTTCTGGCACAATGGAGATGGTTTGTCTGATCCGACTCTGCTTACCTGCAAACATCAGAGTGAGGGGTCAGTATTTGGGAAAATACTGAGTGAGTTTGCAAGTTACTTATAGTATTATTAAAATATAGCGTTACACGCTGAATACATATATAAATTTATGATATAAGCAAACATTATTAATTTCAAAAGTGTGAGTCCAACTCACTAGATACGGGGACTTCCAGACTACACCGTAGCCGAGTGCTCACTCGTATCGAAATCATAAAGTGTGAGTCCAAATCACTGGTGGCCCAGCCACTGGTGGGCCCAGCCCACTAGATACGGGGACTTCCAGACTACACCGTAGCCGAGTTCACTCTCGTATCGAAATCATAACATATTATACATAGACATATTTTAATTCTTAATTATAAAGTCAGATACTCTAGACTGACTCACCAATGATCATGCAGCCTATTGACACCCAATAGGTAGTTGGTCTCTTTGGACCGCACATTAGACACTTATCTCCAAAACAACGAGTACAACAACATTCATATAATCAAATCTATCAAACAAAACAGCTCATACGAGCAAATCATATAGATACGAGATATTTAATAACATTACTCATAATATAAGAAAATAACTTTCATAACAATAATACGCGAAAGTAAATTGCCACTCACAGTGACCGCTATTCCTTATATCCGAACGTAAACTCCAGGAGACTGGTCCGTCAATCCTCGTCGAGCTTCTTGGTTCGTCATACTCGTAGCTCGATAGTCCTTCACATCTATCATAGGATTCTATCGTTAAAGCATATACTTAGAGAATCATATTCTTAAAACCTGCACTAGATACTTAACACGACAAAAGCACGAAACATAACCGCAGTGCTCCAAACGTATCTTTCTCTGTAGATATCTATTCATATCTTGATTACTTATCATGCTAATGTTCATTGCTATAATGTCTTATTGATATTCATTTTAAGACATTAGTCAGAGTTCTACACCCGTATCATGTCATCGGAAGCCAATTTTCGTTCCCGGAAGTCCCCCGGAGGTTCCGGTCAAGGTGGGGCACGTCGTGCTAGCTTGGCACGTCGTGCCCTTCAATTTTCATGAAGGGCACGTCGTGACCTTCCTTGTGCACGTCGTGCACCCCTGGTGGTGCACGTCGTGCACCCTTGTGGTGCACGTCGTGCACTTCTGGTAGTGCACGTCGTGCCCACTTCGGGTACGATGTTTCCGACGTGCTCTAGACCATTTCTGAGGCCCCAAATCATCCAAAACTCATACCAAGTCGCATCTAACTCATATAAACACTTAACTTATCACTTTACACCTCAAACGTATCAAGAGTAACTCGATTTATATCCGAACGATTCAAACGTAACTTTTCAAACGAAACAGCCACTAACTCAGCAAATTTCACCATCAAAACGAAACTCTTACCTTGATTTGAGGATGTAAAATGATAGAGGATCCTTTCCTCGTTCCGTGGCCGCGAGAATCGCTCAATTCCGAGTCCGAACGAAGGAGTTATGTCGATTTTAAGTTTGATCGCGTCGCGAAACTATGTCGCACGTCGTGAGACATAGTCGCACGTCGTGCGACACCCCTAAACAGGTCCAAACATCATCTCGACATGCTCCTGACATCCCTAACTCATTCCGACATAGTTCTACATCAATATAACACAATATTCAACTCAATAATCATCAAAAACGTCAAAAACTACATGATTACGATAGATTCGATCCGTATATAACAAAACAGCCCATTAACTTCCAATTTCAGAAAACCAAACCTCAATTTTACCTTGATTTGTAGTTCATAGTTGATTGAGGATCGAATTCTTGATCTAACGGTGCGAGAATCACTCGATTCGGACGAGAAACGGCGAAACGGCGGCGGATCGAATCGATCGTCACTTTTCTTCATTTCCTTCATCTGATTCTTCTTTTCTTCTTCTGGACTCTTCATTTCTCTTCTCAATTCTTATATACATATTGGTAAAAAGGTCATTTTGATCCCTCACTTCTTTAACTCAAACCATTTCTCTTTTAAACTTCCTAATTTAACCAAATGGTTAAATTATCCTTTTAACTCAACTTTATACGTATTATTTATATCCAAATAAATAATACTATCCCAAAATTATTATTTCCGTCAATAGTCTTTTAACTACTATACCCGAGGCTTAATTGGCTAATTTACACTTTAGCCCTTGAAACTTTTCAAAAGTTACAATTTAGCCCAAACGCATCCGCGTCCAAATTTTAAAAGGTCTCCGATTGACCCGAAACTTTTACCACATATACTATAAAACATTTCGCGGATCTTGGCGAAATAATTTCCATTTTAAGTCGTAGTGGCTAAATTACCACTTTAGTCCCTGTACCTTATTTCGAGCTTTTCTTGACATTTTCCTTCTAATTCCAATTCTAACTTTAGAATTGAAATATAGTATTAAGTTTCTCGAAAATTATTTCCAATATCGCCACCCTGGCGAAACAGGACTGGACACATAGTCCAATTAAATGCTTCAATATTTTGGGGTATTACATTATGAATGTGTTACTTTAATAAGATTAGTTATGAATGGAATACAAGGTGCTGAATCATCTCTTATCGCTATCCAAAAGATATATGTTGTTTTTGTTCCTCGCCAGCTACTTTTTGCCCATGGAATCGCTCTTCTAGTAATGATTTTTGTATCTATACTTTTTTGAGATGTATTTTATCTGTTAATTAGATGTATCTGAAAGGTATTATTTTTAAATTTTTGTATGTATTATGTAATATTTATTAATCTGTTTTTGTTTACTGTTTTTTGTCTTTTGTTTTGCAGTTTATGGTTTCACCAATATATTTTGCAAGAAGTTTAGTCTACTTTCTTTATTTTGAAAAATGTAGTTGAGCTAGTTCTGAGACATATCGGTGCTTTTTTTAGATGTATTTGAAATGTTTTTTAAATGTACATGATTTATTTCTGAGATGTATCTGAATTATATTTGAAATTTATTTGTTACGTAAATTAGAAATATATAAATATTTCCATTTTTGATATAAACTCATATGTGCAAGATTAACTTAAACCGATGATAAACTTAATGAAAGCATATAGTTATTTGTTCAGTTTATTATGTATATACATATTGGATTCATCGATGATTTATATACACCACTAATACATTCTAGATAAATCGCCGATACAGATACACAACTGATACATCATAGATATATATTTTTATCTTTTTTTATTATTTTAACGAAATAAATTTTTTAGATACACCATAGATTATAATTTTCAAAATCATATGCTCTTATAACAACATATTGCTTAATTTGTCTTAAACTTTTAGCTATCTCTAACTAAAATTTAAGTTTGTTCAGTTTTTATGTATATGCTATTATGTATACATATTAGATACATCAACAAAACATTATATATATAACATTGATATATCGCTGATACATCATTATTATAACTTCTAGAATCAGTCTCCAACTCATAATAATTATTTTTAACGAATAAATTTTGGAGAGGCTGATACATTATAGATATATCGTCGATACATTATTTTCAATGAACAAAAGTAATTCAAATATCGCTATTTAAATAATCCATTATGACAAAACCACATCCTCAACTAATCTAAGTTTCTGGATTTTTGGAGACTTCAAAAAAATTCATGCAATAATAAAAATTTAGTACAATTGCCTAATTAATGAAATTGGTTGATTAATTAATCAAATAAAATCATAAAAATTGAAATTGAGTTGCAAATATATTTTGATACATTAATAATACATAATAGATACATAAATTACACCTGTTTAAATAATTCTGACACGCTGACGCTGATGTGTGACTCGCACGCTTTTCTGACACGCGTGTCAGACGCGTTACTATCACATTTTGTGCGTTTTTACAGCTGTTTGACAGCTGTTAACATGTTTTCTTGACTTTTTTTCACTTTAAGTGTGCCATGTGTCTATTATATAGTGGTTGACTAGAAAACGTAAACTTTCTCCTTCTTTTGTCATGAATGTAAAGAATTTGGTTTTGGCTATTTGAGTAATATTTGATTTATTTTGGAATTTTTTTTCGGTTTGATTTGACTAGTTTATCATCAATATTTTAATTCAAACCAATTAACTGGTTTGGCAATTTCCAAACCAAAATCAAACTGGATAGATTATAAACCAGCAAAATTAATTTGGTTTGATTTGATAATTTTTCCTTTGAAACCAGTTTAAACCATCATCAAACAATTATTTATTTATCATCTAAGATATAAAAAAATTAATAATCTTAAATTATTTATTTTATCATAAAAATAAATATAATATTTATGTAACAAATTATAATAATGACTAAGAAATAAAAAAATATAAAAATTTTATATTATAAATTTTTACATTTTATTAATATAATATTTTAATATTATAGAATTATAATATTTAAAGATCGATAATAAATAGTTATTTCAGCTAATGATATTTAAATATATTATCTTATCACGTATAATTTTAAAAAATAGTGATATAAATTTTATTTTTAAGTTATAATATATAATTTTAATAAAATATGTATTTATGTATATATATATATATATATATATATATATATTGGTTTGGTTTGGTTTATGTTGGTTTTTAATTTTTAAAACCGTAAACCAGACCAATAATTTTTTTTTCTATTTTGCAAACCAAAATCAAACCAACAATTTTTTAAACCGTAATATTTAATTTGGTTTGGTTGAATTGATTTGGTTTGATTGGTTTGAATTTTTTCTGTACAGTCCTAGCCATGGGGATAGAAGGGAATGAGTGATTTCCATTGAAGAGGTAATCCCATTCTTATTATCTAGTGATTTTAGATAAAACAAACACAGACAATAAGAATCGTTCATTCCCATTTCCATTCCCCCCTTTTCTTTGACGAACCAAACGACCCCTTATTATTTCAACTATTTTTTATCTGAAACTCGTTATTTTTTATATATATTTAATGTCTAATAATGAATTGCAAGCTACACAACAAATAATAATAAAAAGTGTATCATTTGCTTACATCTATTAAATTATAACCCTAGATGAACCTAGTCGTGCATAAATTCAAATTTGAAATACACATAATTATTTACAAACGTTTGCAATTTCAACTAGAGTTCTAACTCATTTGGCACATGCGCTGGGCAGAACTCTCCTAAAATCTTGCATGTACTTTTTTTTTTGAAGATAGCTAAGCATGTACTTAAATTTTGGGAGAGAGATTTTTAATTTTATGCTAATATATTAATGAAGTTCAACTTATCACCATTTCATTGTTTGGCCTTGAATTAAGGAAACAAAGGGGGATATACCATCACTACCTAAGATTAAACTCAAACACACTAAACATTGGCCATTAATATTTAGTAATCTAAACAAAAACAGCAAATAAATTGCATTAATACAACAACCCTAATTACAAGGAAAAACAATCCAAAACATACTTTTTCTAACTACCAATGCTTTCATATTTAGTTTCTTACCTCCTCTCTTATCCTCTCTGTTAGGGTTTCCATTTTCTCTCTCACAAGAAATTAAAATTCATAAAATTTATTTCTCAATGTCTCCTTGTGCCATGAAATGCATTTAACACATTTCTTAGAGGGAGAAACAAGGAACATAAAAGGAGATAAAAGAAAAACCCTAATCACATATATCATACAATGGGAGGCTGCATTTCGGCCCCCGTTAAGGCGGGTCGTATTATATCCCGGAGGTTGCACCACGACAGCCGACCAAAACCCTTGCCCGAGAACAGCGTGGCGTCCACTCGGCCTTCGACGGTTTTCCAAGTCGCAAATGTACTTAAAAATCCTAGTGGAAACAACATAAAAGAAAAATATGAATTCGGGAAGGAGTTAGGTAGAGGAGAATTTGGCGTGACGTACCGATGTGTCGATAAAGAAACGGGCGAAACGTACGCGTGTAAGACGATTTCGAAGGCGAAATTGAAAACGGAGATTGATGTTGAAGATGTTAGAAGAGAGGTTGATATAATGGGACATTTGCCTAAACATGCAAATATTGTTAGCTTTAAGGAAGCTTATGAAGATAGAGAAGCTATTTATCTTGTAATGGAAGTTTGTGAAGGTGGTGAACTTTTTGATAGAATTGTGGCTAAGGGCCATTACACCGAACGTGCTGCTTCAATGGTTACTAAGACCATTTTGGAGATTGTTAAGGTAATTTTGTTTCTTTTTATGATTTAGATATATCAGTTCTTGAACATGGAAATAATTAATTATAGGTTTATTCAGTGAGAAATTCTTAGGTAGACTCGGTCTAACACGTCATCCGTAGACCAAACCTATCACATTATGACACGTCATTAAAATGATGGCAATCTTGTAATATTACTATTCAAAGGTGTAAATAAATAAAAAACGAATTTACAAGATTGCCATCATTTTAATGACGTGTCATAATGTGATAGGTTAGTCTACGGATGACGTGGTAGACCGAGTCTACATAAGAATTTCTCTCATTCAGTTATATATGCTCATTTATTAGGCACCAGAAAATAATTCCTCTGATATCTTAACATAAGATAGTATTAATTTACAATGAAATGAGATATTCTTTTGTTTCATTTTATTTTCTCTATTAAAAGATTATTTTCCTTGTTTATTAATGTGGTCTTAGTTGAATTGAACATATTGGTCGTCCATGCATGATCAAAAGATTAATGAGACTGAAGAAGAAATAAAAATTTGGAAAATAATAAACGCAAAATATGCTACTTCTCAAATTTTATCTAATGTCTAAAATTGATATTCGAACTTTGATTTATGTTCATTTAGTTTCTTGAATTCCATTTGCTTATAAGTAGAGATTTTCAAAACTTTTATATTAAATTTTAGTGGTGTGGCTATCAAATTTATCATTTCAATTGTCATATTAGTAATAGATCCATTTAATAACATTCCAGCTTGTGATGTAGCATTTCAGGTCTCATATCAGAAAATTTCATCTGAATTTTATAAGTCTTCATCACTTGAAATATAAAATAGAATTCATGGTACCCAAAAAGTTAAAAATTAAAGTTCAGACGGTCAATTTGATACATTAGATAAAGTTTTGGATACTAGAAATATATCCTACATGATTCAAAGCAATTAGCTATAATTTTATGATATACTACTATGATTGCAGGTATGCCATGATCATGGGGTAATACACAGGGACTTAAAACCTGAAAATTTCCTGTATGCAGATACCCGCGAAAATTCACAATTAAAAGCTATTGATTTTGGTCTCTCCATTTTCTTCCAACCTGGTATGCAAACATTCTCCTTTATATAATCAAAACTGTACTTCTATATAGCACGGAAGCGGAAACGCCATGCGAAACAACATTTTTTACAAGAACAAGTTGTTATAAATATAGAGTTTGAAAGTTTCAGAAGCACTTGTGAAAATATAAACAAATTGACGAATTGTATAACTTGAGAAGTTTCCGTGCAACATAATTAAATTAAGTCCTCGTCTTATGATTCAGGTCAGAGATTCAGTGAAATAGTAGGAAGTCCATATTATATGGCTCCAGAGGTGCTTAGAAGAAATTATGGAGCAGAAGTTGATGTGTGGAGTGCTGGTATCATCCTCTATATTCTCCTTTGTGGAGTTCCTCCTTTTTGGGCTGGTAATTCCATTTCTTTTATACATTATACACAAGATTTTCTGAGTTTTTTTTTCTTGCGAGGTTAATTTTTTAAATGCAATTTTACAGAAACTGAGGAAGGTATTGCACATGCAATTGTGGGAGGCAAAATAGATTTTACAAGGGATCCATGGCCTAGGGTTTCTGAAGATGCAAAAGACCTTGTCAAGAGCATGCTTGATCAGAATCCTTACAGCCGCTTGACAGTTCAAGAAGTACTTGGTTAGTTCATAATGTCGATCAAAATGTAAATATCAGTTAGCCTAATTATTGGTTTATTTACTAATTAGCTTCACATTATTTATATGCATGTATGAAGAACATCCTTGGATACACAATGCATGTGATGTTCCTAATGTGAATCTTGGCGAAAATGTCAGATCAAAGATTAAGCAGTTTTCCTTAATGAACAAGTTCAAGAAGAGAGTTCTTAGAGTAAGTTCTCAACCACTATCATCATTGGCCACGACTACGATTCGAATTCGAGACATTATAGGTTTTAAAACGTGCATTTAATCTTATGTTATTTGATATTCAGGTGGTAGCGGACAATTTGAGTGATGACCAAATAGACGGGATCAAACAGATGTTCTTTATGATGGATACTGACAATACTGGAGATTTAACATTTGAAGAACTCAAACATGGTCTCCAAAAAATTGGACATCCAGTTCCTGATCCTGATGTCCAAATGTTAATGGATGCTGTAAGCCCTAGAATTTAGGATAACCATTTCTGCTTTTAATCTCCGCGCTATCGACTACTAGTAACAGCTGATCATGTGTTTAACAGGCGGATGTTGACGGGAATGGAACACTAAGCATTGAGGAGTTTGTGGCAATGTCTATTCATCTTGTCAAAATTGGCAATGACGAGCACCTTTTTCAGGCTTTCAGATTCTTTGATAAAAACCAAACGGGATTTATCGAGTTCGATGAATTGAGAGATGCAATGATACATGACAATTTAGGTCCTAACTTTGAGCAGGTCATCAACGACATCATATCCGATGTTGATCTCGACAAGGTAAATCAATCTCTAGTTCATTCTACTTTTTCTATAAACCCTATTCATATGTTCCGTTCTAGCACCGCAATCCCACTTTGGTTATTGCTAAACTTTAATAACTTTAATAAGGCCTATGTTGATCCCGCTTGCTACACAGGACGGTCGAATAAGTTATGATGAATTTAGGGCAATGATGAAGAATGGGATGGACTGGAAAATGGCATCCAGACAATATTCAAGAGCAATGCTAAACGCATTGAGCATGAAACTGCTAAAAGACAAATCTATGCAGCTGAAAACATAAAAGTTTCACCTGAGGTAAACCCTAAGTAAATGTAATTACATAATGTTTTGTTGCCTTTGCCTCAGGAAAACAATCAACAAAGATAACTGATTCATCTATGGCAAAATGCTACAACTGTTTAGCTTGTGTATGGTAGGCAATTTTTTTTTGATACAAAAGGAAAGCTATAATATTTGATATTATCAATCAACAGCAGCAAGTATTAGATTATCCTTTTCAAATCCTTTTAATGAGTAAATAGGGAATGTTTTTGACAAAATCACGTGTTTTTTTAATGTATTTTAGACTTGAGAGAGAGTACACTGTAGCGACTCCTACTGTCCACAATTCCATGCTATCGGGATTTTATGATTTCAGAAGGCAGTTCCAGGCCGGTTTCATTTCTCTTGGAACCGTGAACCAATGATCCCAAACAGGAACCGCTGGTTCATGAACCATGGCCGTCTCTAGTCCAGGACTATCAATACCAGCATATTTAATATATTCAAATGAGGCTTTGGATCATGCATCTTCCACAATGCATTATCATACGTAACAATAATGAGAGAAAAAGTTCAAGTACTTACGGAAAAAAATTAAACAGCAATGTAACATTTGAAGAATTGACATCAGATTTTACAGTAAACATAAAAGAAAATGAACATCGCTACAAAGTATCCGATAAACATAAAATTAGGAGAGACGATTCTACAAATAATGAAAATTCACAAGAAAGTGTCCAACAAACACAATAGTCAAAGAAGATACAAGCCTCCAAATAGTAAAAAAACTATTTCAATATATATCACAATGATTAACATGAACCCCAAATTGTTCAAACCCAACAGTTTAAACTAAACACAGGCAAGTTTGTCCCATCAATTTACCGGCTGTAGATAGCATACTCCAGTAAGAAAGGACGAAACACAACTTAAACAGTCTATTGATTAGTATAATTACTTTTCACAAATGAGTTTGACAATAGATGTAAAATAATATTTGCATTTGAATATTATAGTCGACAAAAGCAAGTTGTAGAAGCCTTATGATCATAATAGTTAGAAAATTATATACAAGTTGGTGCCCCCCTCCATACACACAAGTAATCAAAAAATTCTCTTTACCCCCCTCCCAATAATCCATTGACATCTACATACCATGACGCAGTGAGCAGAATAGCAAAAAGAACTTGCCCAAAAATACCTCAAGTACAAAGTACTTTCCAGCATTAGCCTATTTGGACTTCAACTTGCTTGGAAAAGTATGTTCCAACTACGAACCATCAACGGAAGTGTACCAAAGTTCAAACAGATGTCAAAGCATACCTGCCACGTAACGTAATGGAACATTACCATCTGGAATAATGAATTTAATCATCTGCAGTTCTGCTCGAGTCACCAGATATAGCGTTTCCTTTTCCCCTGCCACCTCTCCCCTTGCCGAGACCTGCATTTTTTGAGATTGTTGTCTTGCTACAACCACCAAGAGAGTCCACATCTGCTAGACCATTCTCCAGTGCTCTAACTAAATTCTCGAAGTAATTCTTTGTGACGCTGTTGCAGTAAGAAATACAGGATACCTGAGTCAGTTAAGCTTACCACCCAGCACAAACCTCACCATATGCTTATCAGTTATCAAAAAACCATCCCATAAAAACATTTTGTGAAAAATTTAAACTTAATAATTGGAGCAGTTTTCAATAACTTATATCGAAAATGATTACTGTCAACCTGATAGAGGGGCGATGGCACAAATGCTATAGATGCCTAAAAAAACATACAGAATTGGAGAAAAAAATACTTGAAATGGAATTGTGAAACAGTTTTTGATTTACAACTTCAAACTAGATGAGGTACAAAGACTCTTAAACTTATGATATGCAGGATCTGAAAATTGTGACCAACTATTTCAAACTGTCTTGTGATGTTACTAATGCAAACTATACAATTTGTTTGCAATATGCAAAAGGAAATGGAATGCTTTTTAACGACCTTATTTACCTAACCTAAACACACTTATTTATAATTATGATAGGTTCTAAACCCCACGGGTTGAAAATAAAAAAAGGTAGAGTTACTATAAGAGTCTCATTCAACAAAGCAATTCTCACTACAGAAATGCCATTAATAGCAAATAGATCTTAGCAGATTTAAATTGAAGTAGTTAGTTGCTGACTTGCGATTTAAATATTCACTTAATAAATTTGCAATATATTATTTGCTAGCATCATGGCCACTTCTAAATTGCTATAGATATGGTAAGGGAAGATCCGACTCATGATACCAATACTTTAATGTCTTTGATTACTATGACTCGTATGCATAAGTAAATCTCCTAATAAATATATAAATACATAGTACATAAAGACAATTCATGTAAATTAATAGAATTGAGGAATCTCATAAAAACAAGTAAATATTTTCTACTATATAATTAACTGCACAAAACTATCCACCTTGTTTGACAGACTTGAGCCAGAGAAGAGTTCAACTCAATAACCATAAATAAATACACCTCACCAAAACTGTTAATGAAACATCAATGAATAATCCCAATCAAATACCTCGTCAACCCAGCTAACTTTGTTCGGAACTCGTTAAATTCCTCAGAGGGGCCATCAGCAGCAAGGAATTGCTGTAGATCTTTCTCTGCACATTGATGAAGCCTTTCTAGGCCAGACTCGGCCTCACCTGAAGAAACACATAGATTCTAATGTAAATGGTCACTACAGCCGAGAATAGAAATAAATCAAATGTAAATCTTTTTCTCCAATAAATATTCCTTCTTCTTTTATAAAATTTGACACAAACATGGACATCTAAGTGGCTTGAACCAATACCCAGATATATATTACAAACACTGCAAGACAGATGGTGCTTTTGCAATCCCTTCTAACTGTTTAATGATATATACCTTGCAAGTACTCAAAAAATTGTCTCTTTGCATGCTCATGCTCAGGTAAGTAATACCCATATGAATAAGTCCATTTCAATACTCGTCTGCATTCAACTATCTGTGAACAAGTAACAGGAACGCAAATAATATTAAAAAAACTAGACACATGGCTTTTTTAATATTTTCCTTTTTCTTTCATTTCCAAGTTGTTTAAAGGGAATGACATAGTCCCCACATTTCCTCTTTTATTACTCTCTTGGAATAGAAAACAGTAGTACATCAATTTGCATCACAAAAACAAACTTTAAAATTAGATTCACCTGAAGCAAGGCATCTGTAATGAACTTGAGTTGGGTTTCGGGTGTGCATTGTATGTCACTGAGTTTCCCAAGCTAGAAAAAAAAATCAGGAAATCTATGTGGTTATATGAGCTTCAACAGCATAGAAATAGAGCCCTATTAGTAAAACAGAAAAATAGAAAAAATATATTGCATAAGTAAAGAAGCACAATTGACAGTATTATTAGGGGGATACAGGAATTGAACAATAAAGAATCTTAAACAGTTTTCATTTAATATTGTGCATGTTTAATCATGAAAGTTCGCACACGTAGTATAGTTATTAGGTCGCTCCTCCCTAAATAGGTGACTAGGTGACCGACAAAAAAAAAAGTCCCTCCATTAGAAGCAACCTCAGCTCTTCTAATACCAATGGCATAAAATTTAGCATATCATTGACCAAGTATGAGCGTCCAAATCAATAAAGTTACTTACAAGCACATTTTGCATTTGATTCAAATCTGCCAGCGCTTTTTGCCTTGACTGCCACATCAAAAAGATAAGATTTCAGATCAATTAATTATATACCACGCTATACTTTGCACGCAAAAACATTTAAAGTTCTAGAAGAGAAACAGAGATGAATGAAAATAACTGAGGCAGATTGTGCTCCAGAGAAGTATAAGTCTCTCCATAGATTGGTGTAAAAGGTAAACTTAAGTGCAATCAAAGATTTAGAGGTTGGTGGCTTAGCAAATCCTACTAAAGACAATGATAGCAACTAATCAATACTTTTAGTAATATGTTGTACATTTTAACTTGGAAAACGTAAAAGTTGATTTAAAAAGGTAAACTAGTTATATAACTATAAGTATCCAGTTGATCACATACAATAGCTGAGAACAATCCTCAACATGTTAACACAGTACTCCAACTATTACCTCAATGATGAATTATTAAAACTCTTCTATACACACCTATGACATTCACACGCTATAAATATCCTTCCCACATCTATTCCTTCTACTATCTCTCTATGTTCACCTACAGTATATCTGATTACCCTGTTATTTGTATTAAACATAGCCATTTTTCCATGCACAAGCAAGGCCATGTCATCATAAAGAACCAAATACCATAATTTCAGTATCATGGCAAACCTGTGTCAAGCATACAGCACCCAGCTCAAGCCAACAAGCAATAGCAGGCAACTGAGTTAAAACCAGGCTTCATTACCTAATAAAAGACAAACATGCACTAGGCAGGCCAAACAAGCTAATGCAAACGATCAGCTCTCAAGAAAATATTAGGATAGAGCCCCTCAAACAAGCTAATGCAAATCACAAATCAATTCAACACTAAACTGAAATGATGTCAGACCACAAATAATTGCCTCCAATTGAATTAGAGGTGTTAGATCAGGTAATAAAACTAAAGAGTACTTCCATGCTAAATGGTTATAATAGTCATTATACTACAGCCTATACAGAAAAAGAAAGTGCATCTTTTTTTCCTTTTTTGCCCATTTGGTTAGAAAAAACCACTGGAGAAATGGGCCATACAGGTTCCTTGCATTTTGTTTGCCCGCTGAGAATAAGTAACTATGAAACCATGCCATAGAATATCATAAAAACAGCAATAGATCATCAAGATAACGGCATACCGATTGATTGCTTGCCCATCGTTCGTAATAATGAGTATACCGCTCCAAAGAATTTTTTGCCATTTCACACCTCCTCTCTGCTTCATCATACTATAACCAATAACATCAATTTCGCAAGTCATACAGAGAGATGTATCTGTCCTACTATGGTATCAAAAACAAGATATTTTACCCAAAAAAAATAAAATGAAACTCTCCATGCCCTTACCTGACCCTCTTGTTTTGCTGCTTCATATCTGTTACAAGCATAGAAACCACCTGTCCTCTCACCATGATCAGACCAAGCACCAAGGCATAACCTGCATTTACAAATTCACACAAAATAAGTAAATTTTGCTGCATTTGAGCATAAAGGCGACAAAAGACTAATTAATCAAGATCCAATAGAAAACACAAAACTTTACCAGCAAAAATCAAATTTACAAGGTGGTGTGCACGTCATGTGCATACACCCTTGGTTCTTTTCAATTGGTCGCTTGCACTTAGGACAAGGCTTGGAATTGGCAAGGATCCTGACAGTCATAAGATCCAACGTTAATATAGGAAAAGGACAAAAAATAAAACTAACCAAAAAAAGTTACAGCTCATTGTCTTACAGCAACATGAATGCAAAAGTGAGTATTTCATGCCATTAGAAATAATAATAAGAGGGAATAGGCAACAACATCATTATAATGAATTTGAGGCTTGCTTTCTCATTGAAAAACTATTTGTCCTGCAGTACACTATAATATCTTGTGTTGAAAACAGGTGACCATTTGTGTAAACAGATACATGTATCCAGATGGTACGTACTTTCATCCTCTGCTAACTTTTATTAGCCCAACTGCGGCTCAACCCCATCCCCTGGGATCACTTAATACCATGCAACTTACTTGAAGAAATTTAACGCTAATGACATGATGTCACAAACATTTCCAACTCAATTGGAATAATACTTTACCTGTATTTGCTTCCTCTTTAAATAATTATGACACTTTCCCAGGCCCAATTTCAATAATCATACTATTGAATTACTACTACAAAAAGCTCATCCAAATAGTTGCATAATTTCCAACAAAATGATGATTAACCAGTGATTCACTTTAGTATAGATTGACGGGATATTAATCTCTCTTGAAACTATAAACAGATCACACATGGCATATCCTAACATTTTAGAATTTTGATAAAGAAGCTAGGAGGAGAGAGACATAAGATGCAATATATGAAGACAGTGTACTTTTTGCAAATAATATATACTATAAGAACTACATCCATCAAACATATGGATAAACCATAACGTAGACCCACTGGATTTGTGTATGCGCCTGCATATGTTCCTGCCACAGTCACTGATTTCTCACAGACAATTACATCTATCAATCAAAAAATTCTTCCACAATACAACCAGGGTCACATAGCAAGAAACTGTAAACTCATGAAAAAACAAAGCAAGACCACTTGAAAGGGAAAACATCAGTGTTGCATGCCGATAAAATCTTACAGGGGAGCCTTAAGGGTTTTAAGTACATCATGGAAGCTATAATCATAAAAAGTAGCATCAGATGAATATATTCTCTACCAGTTCATGTTTTCAGACTCTGCACCGTTCTTCAAAATCCACTTTGCTACAGTTCCACAATCCACAGGACGATGAGCTTCCTCTGTGCACTGCAATAATCAATGTACTTACTAATTCATGTCCACGGTAATTTTAAAACATGCACTTTTACATCAATATCAACACTATAAGGTTCCAAGAAGATCTTGGAAAATTACATATTAATAGAAATACATAAAAATTCTAAAAATTAACTTGTAGCTTTTTCCAACTTTATTGACTCTTTAATTTTATCAAATTAAAGCTTAGAATAGGACACTGATGACACAATTGTTATTAATGTACATAATAGACTAGAACTAGACTTCTTAGGTTATGTTTGAAATTTTGCACATAACAGAGAAATTATTCAAGTTGTGTCAGTTTATAATGTTAACTTTTCTTTTTAAGTTCCAAAATTGTTAATTTAATGCATAAACTGTTTCTGAATCAGAAAAAACGAGGAAGCTGTAGCATATTTGGACTCCTATATATCCACTCATGTAGTACTTAATTTCATTTTACAATAAACAAAAAATTAAACTGAAACTTCATGAAGAAACAGATGTACCCATATTTAAGTCGATGTAATATTTCTAACATTACAAAAAGGGAAGCAAGTGCCTGCTCTTAATTGTTAGTTATTAGGACTTCCTAAATTCATTAAATGGTCTTTCTGCATCTATTAGTTGCAGCATTTGTGAGCTTATAACAAATACGGTCAGACGTCAAAGCCCTCAGTAAGGAAAAGATTCTTTTTCTGGCATCCTATGGAGAATAACTGAAAATTTCAAGATCAATATCAACTACTGTATGTTAATATATAAAGTTTCATATATAAAATTGCTCATATACTTTTGCATTTAGCAAACTATGACAACAAAAAGATCCATGCTTACATGCATTAAAGGAAACTCACATTCCAGCAAAAGCAATAAGAACAGAGGCATGACACGTCAAAGCTTCCATCACCAGCTGCAAAGCCAACAGCATACTCACACCCAGGTGCAGGACACCACTTGGTCTAAAAAAACATGAATTGCCAGTAACAACAAAGGTCAGAAGCAGATATCATAAGAACTTAATCCTTCAATCACAAGAAGAGACGACTATCAATGTAAACTGAGTTCAGCTGCCTACCAGAAGGGAAATGAACCCAACTTTTAATTTCAAAAACGCATAAAATTGAAATTTAAAAAGACAGTAATCAACAAAGGAATAAAATATAAGACATTTTGAGGCTCACCTTTCTATTGTCTTCAATGTAGGACCGAAGAAGATAACGAGAATACTTCTCCTTATCCTCATCAGATGCCAAAGAATTTATCATATCCTGACCAATAGCAGCTTGACAAGATGGTATGGGACATCTCAGCATCAAACATCCAGGACCATCCTTAACAGTTGTACTAATGTAACCTAGGGTAACAGCATACAACACAAATGTATTAAAAACCAAAATAGAAAGGTGAACAAGAAATTAAGCTAAAGGAAAACCAGCAATGATGTCAATCAACTGCATGGTTTCAACTAATTGGAACTGTAAATTACTACTGGACGAAAGCGTGGCATACTTGCTCCAAGTTAAAGCCCTTGATTCTAGTAAGGAACAAGTATCTGTAAATAGGGCTGTACATACTTCATATAACCCACCCAAACCAAAAAAGTAAATCCAACCCAAACTGATATTTACATTTTATTGATAAACCAATGGTTTATTTGACTGTTATTACCCAAACAGAATATGTGGTCAGTTTATACGGGTTACACATTTCTGTTTCATATGGCCACTCCTTTAGACTTCAGCAAATTTTTTAACCATCAATACTTCTTTATGGCCTAGTTTATTTAGTTCCTATGAGCTGTTCAAATAAATTATGTTTGAATATATTAGGTGAGTATTAGTTTATATTGAGTTGAAATACAGTAGGGTGTTCAATATTGAATTTAGAATAAAATTAAAATTATAAATTTGAAAATTTATGCTTGAAAAGGATGGTTCCAAAATATACTTTTTCTTATATTTTTTATTTTTATTTTCTTTTTTAAGTATAATTTAACAGACCTATTTTTAAAAATCGAATAAATTTTAAATTTGTTTCATTATTCATAGTAAGAATATATTATTGTTTTAATGCAGTATATATACATATAATAGTTTACTAATCAAAATAAGTTGAACAGGTATAGTTGATTCAGTCACATTCTATTTTGACATAGTTTCAGATGGTATATTTTCATTGTTTTGATGCATTTGGAATGCTTTAATTTTTTTCTTAATATAATATGTTAAATATTTTAAATTAAATTTAAATACTAAAAAAGATTAAAGAAAGAAATTAAATATAAAAAAAAAATTAAAATGATCAGTTGAATAAGGTTGGGTATGTATGCACAGCTCTAACTCTATCAGATGCCACAAGATATGGTCGGGGTGATGCACCTAACCGTTCTCCAGAAACCTCATGCCTAGAGGAATATGATTATGTGAAACCTCAAATCCAAAGAAAATAAAATTACATAACCCATATAAACCACTTAACTGAGAATAATTAAATCGGTATAACCCAAATAAATTGTGTCGTAACCCAGTTTAATATTAAAATTCAGTTTGGGTCCAAAAATTCTCATAACCGCCCCAAACTGAATTTGAACACCCCTATCTGTAAAGGGTATACCAATAAATGTTCCCAAGTACATTGGAGTCTAGAAAACGGGAAAACCAAGAAATTGGAAAGATGATGACCAAACTTCTTCATTTACTACATTGATTTGCCACAGGAGGTACAGTTAACAGGTTGCCCTCACAAGAAAACATACTTCAACTAATCTATCCAATGCCATTAAACTAGCATGATGCTCAATTCACCAACTCCTAGTACACATAAACTACAGCAAACACTTCTCTCCAATATCATGACATTACTTTACTTGTTTTAACCATAATAAGTTAATAACTGAGAATAATAATAACATTAACAATCAAGAAGCAGGTGATCAACATACTGGCCGAGTGATTTACACATTAACAGCAGCCCACAACAAATTTCCTAATAATTAACAAATCAACGAGCATGAATATTTAGACAATGTTTAAAAGATACATTTTCCGTTTTATTTTACCTAAAAAAAAGACCCATCTTTTTGTTGAACTCATTACACCACCCTTTAACTTACATTTCTAATAGCATTAATGTGGATATCCAGTTACACGCCTTAAACTGTTTTTTCCCACAGTTAGACACTTCTTAGTCATATTCATTATATCACTTTTCTCTTATCTTTTTTCCGTCTCTCTTTCGCTTTGGAGTTTGAATGCTCTCAACTAACTGTTAAAAACAAGCTAAATTCCTAATATGAAACCCTTTACAAATGAGAAGTAAAAGTTGAATTAATTTGATGGGTTCACATAATAGTTCAGGGTACAGCAACTTTCACAATTTGTATAGGATCAAATTTATAAATTAAGCCTTTAGAATTAAAAAAAAATAAGGATATAGTATAGACCAATTGGAAACCAAGATAAACCTTCGGAAATATGTTCCAAAATTCAGACTATTTAATATAATAGAACCACAAATAAAAAGGAGTATGGATGGAAAACTTAAAAGAATATATATAATAACTACAATAACAGAATTTAAGGTAGATGCTTCAACAAAAAATATCAGAACAACCTGACCAGCATGCTCTACAGAATGGATGGCCGCAAGCAGCTGAAGTAATTTTATTGTGGTGGAAATATTCAAAACAGATACCACAACTAAGCTGCCAAACAAAATCAACCACACAAACAATAGTATCATAATTAGACATATTCAACAAAATCGGCCTAAATATGCATTAAAACTGAAGCACTTACTTCTCTAGCATTGGAATGTTGAACAACTGGTTTGTTCAGCACACCAACAGATCTCCGGACAGCTTCTTCATCAGCAAACCATTCATCATGCACCTTACTAACACTCCTGTAAGACCAATTTTTTTCAGAAACCACAACTCCAAAAAACAATCAGCAGTTTCGCAGCATATTGCTAATGAAATAAGGAAACAAACAGAAATTTTCCCACATAAATCCCTTGTAAAATACTCAAATAGTATCTTCCCCAAGACAAAAAAATTTACTCAATAATCTATTTGCTGTGCAATGCTCTGACAAACTAGGAATTGTAAAAGCAAACAAAAAAGAGGACATATGACATCAAAAAGAAATACCAATTATATTGACGGAGCAAGATGATTGCTTCAGATTTTGATATGGAAAGGACAGTGGACACTCTGGTGATATCATCTTCCTGGCGTTGTCTTATATCTGATTCCGTCAAGGTAATATAATTTTGCTGGAATGATAAAACAATTTAGAATTTAGAAAATAAGTTAATACCAATACCATTTGAAATAAGTTAAAAGACCTACTCAGTTGTCACATATTACCCTTTCTTATCATTTGTTCCCAAGATCTAAAAGTGATGCTAAACTTACAGCCTAAAGGAAAAGGCGAAGAATATTTGTAGAATGTGAAGCCTCACACGTCTGTGATAGATTAATCCTCAAAAATGTATAACTTAAACTCGACAAGTAATTCATAAACAACAAAAAGACTCACTTCCGATGGTTTGGAGACCATAAAGTAAAAAGCTTATCTGGCATTAAACAATCACACATAACAAATCCATAGAACGTATTGTTTACCTTCAGTACATGCATATGAATTTCTTTCAAGACCATTCTAATCAAATATCTTGTAGTACAATCAAGTTACCCTTTTCCAGTAAATACATATTAAATTAATACCATGTAAATTCACAATCAACATGAACATGATCAAAATAACTCCAAGCTTAAACCCTTGTTTGATTCAACTCTAATCTAGAATTCATTATAAAACTCATTTGGAATAGGCATAATCAATTTTATATGAATAGACATAATCAAAATAACTCCAAGCTAAAACATAATCAATTTTATACGTTTTCCACTAATAACAAAACTAATTTTGAGAAAATTAGAAAAAAAACCTGAGAACGAGCCGCCACGGACTCATCGAGATCATCATCGGAAGCTTCAGCCATATAATCATCATCGCAGTCGCCGTCGTCGCTATAACCATAATCTTCACCCTCGTCTGAATCCATATGCTCCTCGATTACAATGATTAAATTCCCAAAACCCTAACTTTTCCAATGTTCGAAATTGGAGTTAGGTGTGATCAGATAATTTGAGGAACCCAATTAATTTGTTTTTAACTTTTGTGTCTCTGTCAAACTATTTAATTATATTAATGAGAAAGAGAAAGTGGAAGGTATAGTGAAAATACAGTGGGAAGAGTGTGACGGTAAATAATGACAAGGTAGGTAAAAATCTTTTGGTAAATCTAATACTCCCTCCATCCCATTTAAAAAGTTCCATATTTTATTTTAGAATGTCCTATTTAAAAAGTTTTATTACTATTTTTAATATTTTTTAATAAATATCCTAGTTTACCCTTCATTTAGTCATCTTAAAGACATCCTATGGCAAATTCCACTACCATTAATAGGGATAAAACATAAAAAAATATGAAAAAATAAAGATAATAAATATTTTTTTAATCTGTGTGTAAAATCAAATGGACTTCTCAAACAGGACGGAGAAAATAATATATTTTCATTGTTTGTAGAGAGTCTTATTTTTACTTAAACAGTTCAAATCAATACTTCAACTTATTGAACCATAAATTGATGACCCGTATCAATCTCAACTTTTTTAAAAAGTGTAAGGGATTCAATTGTAATAAAGGAAAAAGAAGAAAAGACGCATATTATTGAATTAAGAATTTTTTTTAGTTTAAAAAAGAAAATTGTAATCAAATTTATAAAACCCGACCACTTTTTACGGTTTAACCGGTTTATATGGATTTTCTCGATTCAACCGTTTGAACCGAAAATTAAATTCTCAAAAAAATCGAACCGAGACATTCTAGTTTAATTTTTAAAATACAGTTTCAATAATTTCTAAAAATAGCTCATCTACCATTTAATAAGTATATTAACATTATCAGTGCAAAATCAAAAGAGCTACTTTGGAAACTCTGAGATTATTTGAATATAATTTTTTAAAAATTAGATTTTAATAATTTGTCATACTTAGATGTGGTCATAAGCGGGTTTGGCCCGTTAATCCAATCAGATGTCACGACCCGAATTTCATCCTAATCCAAGTCACGGCCGGTACTAGGAAATGGGAATGGTTGTTTCGAAACCCGTAGCAAGCCTAGAACCTATAGAAATTTTTCACAAATATTGTTACTGGAACGTACCTCGCGTACGATTCGTTTTCAGAAAACACCATTAAAACTTTTTCCATTTAACGCAAACACATTTCTGAAATTATATATACCAGGGACTTAAGTCTCGCTTGCCTTAACACATAGGCAGCCCTGTTTCAGACCACATGCCACTGTTAATATGTTTAAGAAAATAATGCAGACATCTATGCGTCTCGCAACGGTGTTATTAAACATATTAAAATACACAACGGACCGGTTACACGTAGCCGGCGTATATAAAACATACTGTTTTTGACCTTCACAAAAACACACGAGGCTGACCCGGTAACTAGATACATATGCCACTATGCAGCCACCCAGAAGGTAACACACACGCACTAGATCCTATCAGAGTATCTAAACAAAGGATTAGTGGCACGGCTGCTGGCATATTACACTTATAGTATTGCATCACATTGAGAGTACAAAATCCTATGTAGAATACCAAAGGAGAGCTCCCCTGATGTAGGAATGTGGAAGCTCGACTGACCTCAAAGCTCGTTTCCTGAAAATGGGAAACAACAACGGGGTCATAAATATAAATATTTCTGATTGAGTAAACAGTTTACAGATAAATACCAAAATCGCATAATATATATAAAAGATTACATATATAAAATGTTACCAATTTATCAATCCATCTGAAACCCTAGTCCACAACTGTCCTAACGGACACACTCTCATTACGAGCTTATAGACTATAGACTAAGGATCGTGACCTGAGTCACTGCCGTCCACTTCTGTATCTCTGGTACCTGGACCGTAATCATGAAACTGTCATCGCAGTTTGACCCGCGACCGTAAATGTATTACTGTCGTCTCAGGGTTTACCCGTGAAGTTAGGGCATTTACTTTCCCAATGACTTAACACGACAAACATACCTCTACACCTCGACAGAAGTACATTTAGAATCAGTGTCGGTGATCACGCAAGCCTATTGCCTCCCAATAGGTAGCTCGTTCCAATGGATCTCTCTTGGCTAGTTTATACTACTGCGATTATGGATTTAAAACAGTTGAATATTGATATTCAAAAGTAAACACGTAAACCCACAGTACTACTAATTTGCTACTTAGCACTATCGTATGAGTGACAGACTCCCCTGAGTCCTGGTCTGACTGCTAGACAGCTAGTCGGATCAAACATACAAAACACACAAGCCAAACATCAATACTTATTTCTGGTATAAACATCTAGGTCCGGAAACCTGGGTTTAGTCAAAGCATTCAATTCACATAACACATAGCACTTATAGTCTCTTTATTATTTTTAAAAACCATATAAACCGTTTTCACCTTGATTTAGTGTTTAGACTTCACTCTATAAGTCATTTTAGGTATAGCAATACCTAATTAAAATCATTTACTAGTATCGACTTTATTGCCCAAACAATTCATCGTCGTATACTAATTATTTAGCAACATCAATTGCTAAATCTTTTAAACAGGTTAAACGTTAACTTTAACTCTTTTAAATTCCTTTTTAAACGTTTAACTTTACTTTTAAAATCTCTTTTTAAAAGTCTTTTAGATTTAGGTTAAAACCCTTTTCATTTCACTTTAAACATTTATTGTTTAAACGTTTTCGGGTCAAAGAAATCACGTCGGACCCTTAAGGCAAAAGCCCCGTCAAAGTCCCCCTCTCGTTCAGCGTCAGACCTGCTGTGCAAGGCATAGCAGGTAGCTGCACGACTGCGCAGCTTCAGCTACACGCTCGTGCAGCAACAACGTTGTACATTTGTGCAGCATTGCTGCACGTTCGTGCAGCAACCTTGCTGCACGTTCGTGTAGCTGGGTCTTCCAGCCCTGGAAAATCATTTTCCGGGGCATTGCGACGTGCTCGAAACGCCCAGAATGCTGCAAACGTGTATTTAAACGTCCTAGTTCACAAAAACACAATCCAAACGCAATTCGGACGTATAATTCAATCGTTCGATTCGGTAATCATTTATAAAAGAATATATATTCAAAATATATCAAAGTATATCAAAATGAAGTTTAATCCGGGTTTAATACCCGGATTACTTGAGTAATCGTCGAAAAAACGGAGTTAGAATCGAGAAACGGACGAAGCGGAATCGAACCCTAATCTCCGTCACTGTTGAGAGCTCAAGTAGCTCTATTTCTCTTAGCTAAATGAAAGAATGAGTTTCTGTACTCATTTTAATTCATCTCATAAAATATATACTATTTGATCAATTTACCACTTTAACTCAAATTCTTAAATAATCGTTCCGTAACTTAAACAGAAACGACTTTCGAATTTCATGAAAATTTACCCAAAAATCTAATAAAATATAATGAGAATAAAAATATACATCCGACTTATATTTTATTTTTAATAAATTATTTTTGATTTATTAGGTCCACATTGACTGCGATTGATAAAATTTCTACTCCCAAATTTTATCAAATTTTCATGATAACCTTTTTTAATTATCCCGAGAATATTGACACCAAAAATATTCGCACGGGACTTATGAATTATTCTGCACCCAATTCATAAATTTATATTATTCTTGTTAATTATATTAATATCCAAATTTAAGTGTAATATCCCGTATTTTTCTTTCTATTATCTTTAAAAAAAATTATTATTTTTATTTTCCGTCGAGGTTTAGGTAATTTTTTTTTTATTATTATTAAATATTTTCCATGAATCTTTTTAGCCTATGAGGCATTGTTAAGTTGGCCCATAATTATGTGTAATCTTGGGCCATGCTTTTATTAAAATTATAAGCCCATGCAACTTAGCCCAATTTGATAGCATGAGTTATGTTATTTAGCGTGGACATCTTCTTCTTCCTATTTATGCTTATGTTTCATCTTTTTTTTGTAAACCTAAATTTCCTCCTTTTATTTTCTGCAATAAGCCTAGCCGTCATTATACGTTTGAATTCCCTGAGAAAAGCGTTGTCAATCTCCCTTTAAACCTTGCTGTTTCACGTTATTTTTGGATCCGTCTCATCCTAGTTGAAATAGACTCTCGCCTCTACGATTTTCGACTTTGTTTTTTGCCAAACGGTACGTAAATAATTCCGTTTCATTCGCCGTCGTTTTTATCGTTTTTGATATTTTGGCTCCACTTTTCATGTTAGTTGATGTTGTTGTTGTTTTTAATTGTTAATCATTCATTAAGATTTTGAGATGTTATTATTATAATCATGGTGTTAATGATTCATAATCGGAATTTTTTGTGTCTGTGATTAAACTTCATCGATTCGTTTCTCTCGTTGTTGGCCGCCATGTTATGATGTTGTTCCTTGCTCTGTTCGCTGCTCTTGCCTCGTTTTCAGTTGGTTGATTCTTGCATATTGATCTTATATATCTATTTGGCTAAGCTTAACCTGGTTTGTTCATGTTTGTTATTTTTGGTGCTTTAGTAAGGATCATACGGGTTTTGTGATGTTAGTATGAGATTAGAGAGTTGAGAATTGTTTACTGTAAATTTTGATTTCGCGTTGGCTCGTAAGTCACAACTGTTGGTTGATTTCTCTTATGGGTATTGGTTTGTTTTGTTGTGGCCTTGAATGGTAGGCGGTAGTGCAGTAATTTCAAATTGATTTGGGCCATGCTTAACTTATATTCAAATTGATTGGACAATGCTTAAATCCTTATTTGCTATTGGTTGATTTTTTTAATTATGAGTAACTAAAGAGTTTTTATTTAATTGAATTATCGATTTGAAACCGGACATTTGTTTATCGTTTAGACTTCTTTATTACTAATCGATAATATAATTATTTTTAAAATATGAAAAATAATATTAATGTCGAATTTAATTTAATTTGTTTTTTTTATCCGAAAACGATATTTAATTTATAAAATATAATTATAATTGCTTGGCTAATTATGTCACGGCCCATTTTCATGAATCGTGACCGGCGCTAGGGTATGGGTATGGTTGTACCAAAACCCGTAGCTAGCCTTGCGGATAACCAATTTATAACATTTAAAACAATGTACCTGCAGAAAACCACTTGCTCAGGGGAAACCGAGACTCCAACCTAGTCTAGCAGTACATTTAAGCAACATATATTCAAAGTATGCTTAATTTCAAATTAAACTCCAACAACATGGCAAATCAATAAATAATACCAAAGTTACTGTAATCATGCCAAAGCTGATAAAATCATAGTTGAACTAAATCAACAAACAATAGTCTAAAACAATAAGTATATGACTAAAACATAAATAATCCAACACTACTACTGCAGTCTAAGAGTTTAAAACAACTCGACTCTTTTATTCTGAAAATAAGTAAAGAACCTCCGAGAATGAAGAAACGGAGATCGACAAATGCTCAAATCACAAACCTGGAAAATTGGGAAAACAACGGGGTCAGATTTACTGAGTAGAGTTTATATAACCATTTACATTTATTAAGTTTAAAACCTTTAAAACGTTTAATAAAACATTTTCATTATGGATTATCAAAGAAACCCTAATCCACAAATCTAAATCCATTGTCGTCCCGGTGAGACGTATCTCAATAACCGATCCCCGACTATCACTTAATAGATAGTGAGCCCAGGAGACGTATCTTCCACCGGTGCCCTCACTAAGGTGAGACGTATCTCAAACCTACCTCAATACCATAATCTTTACCGGTGCGCACGCAGTCCTGATGATGCTCATCGAGTAGCACGTTCCAAATCAAATCCACAATGCCGAAAACAGTTTAAAAGCTGTTTATACATATATATATACAAAATATAATAATTGCTTAATAAAGAAGTAAATAGAGATATAAACTCACTGCTTGCTAAATCCACGTGATCCTGACAAGCAATCTAACTCTGGTTCGCCTCTGAAGTACGAATCGTCGACGGGTCTAAATAAAATATTAAAATCATAATTAAAATCAGACCCTAACTCTAAAGAGTACTAGACACCACGTAGGACTAGCACAACGCAAAACCAAGTCACATTTAATAAACACGTATATTAAATGCATTCCAAATATAACCCAAATTATAAAGTACAAATCATATAAACATATTTAAAATGATACATAAAATAATTAAATAAATCCGAGTTAAAATCCATATTAGTGAGTCAGCCGAGTTATTTAAAGCTACCAAACTTCTTCCCACTTGTTGGGCGACCACAGTCTAACCCAAAGCAAAATATTATAAACCCGAGTTTATAAATTAAAATACTTGATAAAATAACTAATTCAAAAAAAATGGGACTCAAAATAAATTACCCATTATTATAATTAGTCACTAAACTTATTAAGTTAAGAAAATATTTTAAACTAATTTCATAACTTAACCAAAATAAAAACCTTAAGCCAATGTTATACTGGACCCAAAACCAAACACTGCCATTTAATAAATCAAAACAAATTCAAGAT
Source organism: Mercurialis annua (assembly GCF_937616625.2). Taxonomy (NCBI): domain Eukaryota; kingdom Viridiplantae; phylum Streptophyta; class Magnoliopsida; order Malpighiales; family Euphorbiaceae; genus Mercurialis; species Mercurialis annua. Next base: position 44,293,899 of record NC_065570.1, on the reverse strand, counting down.
CATGACCATTTAAAAAAAAACTTCATCGCCAATTCAAAGTTCAAAAACATGAACTATTTTTATAGCCACTGAATCATTTATAGTTTGTTGCAAAAACACCTAATCTCAATTAACAACAAATCCTAGAAGCAAATCTCCAAAGCCATAGGGTAATCAAAGAAACATAAAGCTTCAGCAACCTAGAAACTTAGGCTAAAACGGCAGAGCTCAACGACGGTGATGGTCACGACAAAAACCAAATCTCAGAATCATAACCAAACGAATTGATCTTAGCATAACTTATAACTCAGTTAACAAGCAACATGTATACAATTAAAGCCTTAGGAACAACACAACATCAGAATATCTATCCTAGAATTCGGAAGCCAAGAATTCAACAAAACGGCCAAACGTAATCGCAATGAACGGAGGGATTTCTTTTTTTTACGTACCGTAATTGATTCCAACACGTAGGGATATATGAGGACGATGAGATAGATGAATCGTCGAAGGAAAACTCAGATCGATGCTAGAATAGTAAAGAACTTGCGTTATAAACCGGTATCACGATATCGAATCGAAACAAAGAAAAAGAGACGGGAGGCTTACCGGATTGAAACGATTGAATGAGACGATGAAGGTTATGCAGTCTCGGAGAAGTTTATAAGATATAGCGGCTAGGGTTTTCAGAAACGAAATAGGATTTTTAAAATAAAGAAAAAAGAGTGAATAGAAAAAAGAAAACGCAGAAGAAAAAAAATCCCTTCTGTTACACAATTTTGTTTCTGCTTCTTATATTACAAAAGGTGGGCTTTCATATATGCTTCATATATGCTATGGCCAATTATAAAAATATTGATGGGCTTATCATATGCAACATTTACGTGGGAAGGATTAAGTAGGTGTATGCATGCATGACAAAAATAAGGCTTTTCTTTTCTTTTCTTTTTTTCTTTTAAAAGTTAATAATACAAATCAAATACGAATTGAATCACGATCAAATCAACGAACGACTCTAATAAAATTAAATAAAAATATATAATAATAAATTACTTAAAATTTGACGGAATGTAAAAATTATAATTAAAATAATAATAATAAAAATATATAATTTAAAAATACGAGATATTACAAATTATATTTCTCTAAATTATTGAATTTCGTGCCAATTTGGCTAAATTATAATATAGCTTTTAAATTATTCTTTTTTTTTTAATTTTATTGGTTAAGTATTTGTCGGTAACTAATGATTACTTGATTTATAAGTTATTGAGTTCCGTTTTAAATATTGATTTATTATTTTATCAAAGTGGATTCTATAATTATAAACTATGGTTTATAATTGGATATGATCATATTTATTTTATCAAGTTATTTTTGGAAATTATAAATTTTGGTTTATATTTTGATAAAATATTTGGGTCGGGTTAGACTTGGGTCACCCGACATGTGAGGTAACTTAGTAGTTATTGGTAACTCGGCTAACCCAGTATTTGAGGAAATGGATTTAAGTTATTATTTAAATATTATTTAAGTAATATTTTCCGGAACGGATTTTAAAGCGGGAACTCAATAAACTTGACTTATTAATTTTGAGTATGTCTACTCAAGGTGGTTCGCATTTTGACTCGAGTCATTATGTAATTAATTGTTCTTTTTGCTTTAGCTATGCTTGTGCGAGACTTGGTATTGTGCTAGTCTTATGTGGTGTCTAGTACTCTTTAGAGTTAGGGGTTGATTTTAATATTTGTTTTATCATGTCTTAGACTCGTCGACTACTGGTGCTTCGGAGTCAAAGCAGGTTTTGTCGCTTGCCAAGTTTTTCACGTGGATTAGCAAGCAGTGAGTTTGTAGTGCTATTTACCGCTTTATTAAGTACCGCAATTTATTTTATTATTATAAATGTTTTTGAAATGTTTTAAGCGATTATGGATCTGGATTGAAACGAGCTACTCGATAGGTTTGTATCGAGACTGTGTGCACCGGTAAGTACTCTGGGATCGGCAGACTAAGGTCTTGCTTACGCTGGTATATGACGAGGATTTGTTCCCGTCCACTTTAGGTTTTCAGTATGCTGTGTCATACTTACGCTGGGATCATTTCAATACTGCTATTTCATAATCATATATTATATTAGTATAAAAAGGGTTTTGATTTAAGGGTTTTAAACTTAATAAATGTGAATAGTATTGCGAACTCATCTCAGTATATCTGACCCCGTTGTTTCCTCATTTTTCCAGGTTTATTATTTTGAGCGAGTCTTCTGATCTCCGATTCTTTATTCCTCGGAGGTTTATTTCATTTTAACAAATTAATAAACTAATTTTTATTCTTAGACCGCAGTAATAAAATAGAAGTCTATATTATTATAGTTATTGTCGAATTGGGTCTGACTTGCTTATTTTATGCTTTGACATATTAAATTGTTTAACTCTAGTTATTTATTATTTAATGGAAATATTATTATTTAAACTGTTTGTTTAAGTTGGAGTCTCGGTTTCCCCCGAGCATTGGATTTTCTGCAGGTTTTTATGATTGGTTGTTTTCGCAAGGCTTGCTACGGGTTTTGGTACAACCATACCCATACCCTAGCGCCGGTCGCGATCCATGAAATTGGGTTGTGACATTAAGTTTCCAACATTTAAATTTGAAATCCTATTATCACAATATACTTTTAGGGACACTTATAAATTAAATTATCTTTAAATTTAATTTACCTACTCCCGTCTAATAAAATATTAGACACGTGACAATATTTTATCCCTTAAAATTCCGGGTTATTACATCAGAATCATTCCGATCAAATTCCGCTTAAAACTTGAATAAAACCTGCCCAGAACTATGGGGAGATCGATTTCGGGCTAGTTACTATTTTTTAGAACTAGATCTGATTTCGGTCCTAAATCTATGGTTTCAGTTCAAACCTTTTTTTATTTGTTTTTAAATACATACTATATATATAATTAATAATTATATACCTACTTGGATGTGGCATATCAACTAGTTTTGCTAAGTTGATAGTGTGTCACGACCCGATTTCCCCCTCGAAACTCGAGCCGAGACCGGCGCTAGAGAATGGGAATGGTTGTTCCGAAACCCGTAGCAAGCCTAAAACCTCTATAAATTTTTCGCCTCCTAAATATAAATATAGATCGTACCTCGCGTACGACCCGTTTTCAGAAAACACCGTTAAAATATTTTTTTCCGTATAACGTGGGAAACACATTCTGAAAATATTCATATAAGCGAAATCGTGTTTTCAGAAATGCTGGTTGAATAACCCTAGTTATTCTGACCCACGCGCATTTCTGAAAAACCGGTGCGGTGGTACAGGGACTTAGCTCACGTGTCTTGCCTCGCAGGCAGCCCTGTCTCAAACCACGCATCCGAACAATATGTTTAATAAAATATATCGAATACTTTTCTTTTCAAAGCGTTATATCAAACATATTTAAAAACATGCACAGCAGGCACACAAACGTAAGGCCAGCTAATACTACACACAGTGTCTTTACAGACCAAAGACACGAAGTTTGGCCCACCCGTAGGGGACACCATAAAACACCATATGCCTATTAAGTAGCCACTTATTAGAGCTAGACAAAGTCAGGTTCCTATCAGAGTATATAGACAGAGGAACCATGACGTGGCCACAGGCATATCAAACTTATATACACTATTGCAGCATCCAAGAGTTTAAAGTGTTATTTACATAACAACATAATAAGCTTCCCCGATAGAAAAGGGTGGAAGCTCGACCAGACCCGGTAGCTAGGTACTTGAAAATGATAAACAACAACGGGGTCAGAAATATAAATATTTCTGAGTGAGTAGATAGGTTTACAGTTAAATACCAAAATCGCGTATAGACAAAATATCGGTATATAAAAATATTACCAGTCCTCGATCCAAATGAAACCCTAGTCCTGTTTACGTTATAGTGCTATCATATATAATGCATATGCACAACTCTTGTTTAATACAGGATGTGCTGTATACATATGTATCACAACCATCTTGACTCTGTATAGGGTTGCTGGGCCGGAACTTATATCACTGCCACCTCAGGACTACCCATTAGGTTTAAGCCGCTTAGCAAGCATCTGGCTTAAAACCTAATCTCAACATGTATGCTTATAATATTTACCTCTCATCTAGTTCATTAACACCGGTGATCACACAGTCCTATTGTTGCCCAATAGATAGCTCGTTTCAGTGATCTTCCTTGGGTAAGTTTCATACTTAGTGCGATTTGTGGTTTTAAAAACAATTGAATACTAATATTCAAAAGTAAACAAATGAACTCACAAACACCGCTAGGTCTGGAACTTAATCCTGTGGTTGTGGTCAGACTGCTCGCTAGCTGGTCGGACTAAACACACAAAGCAAACAAGATAAAACACATCAATATATGTTTCCTATAAAATTTCTAGGTCCTTAAACCCAAATCTAGGTCAAACATATAATCATATAAACATATAGCACTTATGGTCTGTTTTCTTTTAAAACCATATTATAGATTCTCGTTTTGAGAAAACGTTCTAACTTCTCTCTGGAAGTTATTTTAGGTATTGCAATACCTAAAGAAAACCATTTATAGTATAGACCTAATTGTCAAAACAATTCCCGGTCATATACTAATTATTTAGCAAAACTGATTGCTAAATCTTTAAAACCGTTTAAACGTTGACTTTAACTCTTTTAAAGTCCATTATAAACGTTTAACTTTACTTTTAAATTCTTCTTTTAAAAGTCTTTAGGTTTAGGTTATAAAACCTTTTCACTTTCTTCTAACACAAGTTATCATTTTAAAATATCTAACTTTAGTTTAAAAACATTTATTAAAAATGTTTTAGCTTCGGTTGGAAAACACCTCGGGTTATTAGGCGAAAGCACGTCGGAATCGCCCCCGGAAAGTCCCCCAAAAAGCCCGAAAGAAACGAACCCCGACTGCCCGTCGGGGCAGCTGTGCGCCCGCACACTGTGCTGTGCGGTCGCACAGTGGGCTGTGCTTCCGCACAGCCCCGGAATTGAAATTCCGGGACTTCTCGTCCTGCTTAAAATGTCCAAAAACACAATTCTAACGTCCACAATCACGTATACACAATTCAAAATCAATACGGACGTTTAAAACGATAATTCGATACGGTAACCGTTTATAAACGAGTTTATATTCGAAATAAATCGAAATAAACGTTTAATACGGATATAATAACTCGATTACGTGAGTAATAGTTGAAGAAATTGAGTTAGAATCGAGAAACGGACGAAGCGGCGCGAAATCGTGTAAAACTCTAACTGTCGCCTATTCCAGAGAGCAAGCAGCTCTTTTTGGTTTTGAAAACCAAATAAATGAGCATCTGATGCTCAAATCATTCCTATTTGCACATATAAATAGTATTGGCCAAATATCCACTTTAGTACTAGCTTCTTAATTAGTCGTCCGTAGTTCAAACGTAAACGATTTTCAAATTTCGTGAAAATTTTACCAAAAATAAAATAAAATATAGAAAGAATAAAAATATTATTTTATTCCCATCCGACTTATATTTTATTCTTAATAAATCATTTTTGATTTATTAAGCCCGCATTGACTATGCTTGATAAAAGTTCTGCTTCCAAATTTTATCAAATTTTCACGATAACCTTTTTAAAATATTTCGCGAATATTGGCACCAAAAATATTCGCTAAGGACTTATGAATTATTCTGCACCCAATTCATAAATCCATATTATTCTCGTTAATTATATAGTTAATCAGATTTAAATTCTAATAATTTAAATTTGTAATTCTATAGCCATATTAAAAATTTAGGGACACTTGGAAATCAAATTTATCTTTAAATTTAATTTACCTACTCCCGTCTAATAAAATATTAGACACGTGGCTATATTTTATTCCTTAAATTTCCGGGTTATTACATAGTGACATGGATGACATGTAGGTAAAATATCCGGTTCGATTCAAAAATGACTTAAAAAAACACAACATATAAGATTTGGCTAAATATGGTGGTTTTTAAAGGTTTGGCCAAAATTGACCTAAACCGCAAAGGTTTGGCATTTTTTGGTAATAAGCCTTTTATATATTAACCAAATATTTTTATTTCTATTCTAATACTTGATTAGATCTAACTCAGTAATAATATCGATCATATCTATAATTAATTTAATAATTTTTTTATAATTAGAGAAGAGGGAGCGTTTTGGGGAAGATTTAAACCCACGACCTAATTGTTTGTTGTCCAATGCTTAGTCTAATATTTATCTTTTTGTTTCTTTAACTTGATTAGCTCTAAATAATTAAATATATCAACTATATCCAGTGACGGATCCATAAATTGTGTATGGTGGGATCCATATATATATATTAAAAATTTAAATTTTAAAAAATATACATTTTTAATTGAATAATATTAAAATACTAAATTTTTATATAATTTTCAATAGTGATTTTAATAATATAAAATTATTATATAATAATATTGTTACTCGCACTACTAAACACGTTAATTATAACGTACGTTATTAAATAATTGTTTAAATACAAATAACTTGTTTTATTTTGTAAACTATTTTTTTATCAATTTTATTATAGAGAATCTCACTCCATTGTTTTTGAACTACATATAAACTTGACGTCAATTCTAATAATAAATATACCAATGAATAAATTATGATTCCATTATATATATGAATTTATCTTCAGACAGTGGGCTAGGGGGTATCCTCCGCTTGCTTTTCTTCCAAAAATTTTCTTTCTTAAAAGCAATCTCCTTCCAAACGCACTCTATTCTATTATCGGGCGAGAAGGACTCATTTATTCTATTGGGCAATATCAATAATTCAGAAGTTGACATGTCTCGAATGGCTATTGTTGTTCTCTTTCTTGCTTGAAACTACATATATATATATATATATATATATATATGAAATTTAATAAGATTAAACAAATAGAAAATATTTATAGATACTTATAACTTTAATTTGTATAAAATAACTTTAGGTTTCATATTTGCAATACACTACGAAAAGGTCGGTTTATCTATGTATCTATCTATCTATCTACCTATCTATCAACTATCTTGGATTGGGATTCCCTCAAGTTCATTTTAAACTTGAGGGGGTCATGTTCAGATCTACACCGTTCATTATAAAATGAACGGCGTAGATCAAAAAAATACAATTTTAATTAAATTAATCTACGCCGCTCATTTTATAATGAACGGTGTAGATTTGAACATGACCCCCTCAAGTTTAAAATGAACTTGAGGGAATCCCAATCCAACTATCTTATATGTGGGAAGAGGGGACAGACAAAATTACGATATTAGAGTCAATGATTAAAAAATTTACAAAGTTAAATAGTTAAATATAAATTCAATTCTAATAATAAAAAGAATAAATATATAATTAAAATGTGAAGTTAAATGAGAGTGTATTTAGGATTTTGATATTAATGATAAACGATACTTTGAGATAAAAAATATAAAATTTAATAGGACTCCAATTCAAGAGATTAATTTTAATAAGGATACAATTCAATTAAAATATATAAGTTATATAAATGCTCCTAAAGCATATAACCAGTTCTTGAATAAGTACATGCAGTGCACAAAGATAGTTCCTTCTTCCGATTTTCTTCAAGAGGAGCTTCCCTCAACAATTGATTTATCTCCCAAATTTCTTTTATTGACCCAAGAGATTCACCATACATATCAATATAATTAGTTAGTTTGATATTTGATGTAATTTTATAGTAATTGTATGATTGTATCCTTTATAATTATGCAGTCGATTGGAAAGTCTAGAGATTCACCATACATACCCAGTTTGATTCTCCTTGAAAAATCTAGAATGTAAATTTTTATCACATGTATGTTATATTTTGTTTCTTCCATTTCAGTTTCATGATGTTCTATTTTTAAAGTCGTCGTTACTTTCATTGATATGATGGTGTCTCCTCCATCCGATACTAGGGTTGCAGATTTTAAGCGCTTTCGATTCCTCCAGTGGTGATGCACAAAACGTGTAAAGGCAATGGTAGTTTTTCTCTGAATTGAAATTAAGTTAAGTGTGAACTGCAGTTTCAAAGATCTTCCTACGTTTATCAGTAATTTTAAAAAGAGAGAGAGAAAGATATAGGTAAAGATGATTTGCCTTGATGTCACGACCCGAATTTATGAGCTGAGACCAGTGCTAGAGAATGAAAATGGTAATCTGAAAACCGTAGCAAGCCCAAAAATGCTTATAAATTTTTCGCGCTTTATAAAGCATATTTTATATATCAACATAATAAATATTAGAGTTAAAACGCTATATACAAAATATCTAGTCAACAACCTCTAGACTACTAAGAACCGCTAGAATGAAAGTCTTCTTTCATGCCTCGTACAACTGATGTAATACCCTGAAAGTATGGTATTTTAAAAATAAGCGGTGCATCTCATTTTAAATGATTAAAATGAGAGAAATAAGAAATTGAGCGGAATAATTAAATAAAGGAATACCCGAGTAGGTCGACATTGAAATTTTAATGAGAAAATTTCAACAATAATATTTCATAAAAGAAATGGAATTTAATTTTAAAAGGGAAAAATTGAGAAAGTGGCTAAAAATACACTTTAGCTCAAAATTGGAAAACAAGCTTTTAATTCCCAGAAAATATAAAATAAATAGATAATTGAAAATAATTAGTATTTATAAAAATAATATCGATAAATTAGTTATCAATAATTATTGAAACAAAATTTGGACGAAAAAGTTGGAAAAAGTGAATTTTGACTCAAATTGAAAATTGAGCATTTTCCCAAAAAATTGCCAAAATAAATTATCAGAAAATGAAGTTATAAGATATGAAAAGGATATTATTTATTTAAAAATAAATAATACGGAATTTATCGGATCTCAAAGATTTATCTCAAAGATTTAACGTTCGATAAGTGAAATTATGCGAAATAGAAGCTATAAATCGAAGCGGTTGGAGAAGTTCAAGGGACTAAAAAGGACTCTTAGCCATTAATATATAAGCCCATTTCAATTAATTCAAATTCAGCAATTCATTTCCTTCAGCTAAGAACAAAACCATCGTCATCTTCATCCTTAAGAATAATACATGCAAAAATTTCAAAACTTGATATCTTCATCGATTCTCATCCGTTTTGTACGATTCTTGCGGCCACGGAACGGGGAAGGCAAGCCTAATATATCCATGTAGCCTAATATATCTAGATAAGAAGCTCAATATGAAGTTAGGATTTTCAGATTAAAATTCTGTTTTGGCTTAGTTTGATGGAGTTAATGATCCTAAACTTTAAAATGATGGTTTTATGTTGTAACTGGTTGGAAAAGCTGAGTTAAATTGATTGTTATAGTGAGATGTGAGAGTTTTGTATTGATATGTTTATGAGGGTGTAAAGGTGGCTGGCCGGAGGTGGCTGTGATAGCCGGACCTGCTAAACATGGCAGTCCAGCAGGTGCACCACCGTGTTGGATGCACGGTGGCGTTGAGCTGCCATAAGCAGTAGCTCTGGTGCGTTGCAGCAGAGCATGAACAGCCCTCCCCCGTGCAAAAATAGGGGAGGGAAATGGTGAGGGGAAAGATCCAAAGGCCAACCCTTTCCCGAGGTCCTATCGCCATCAAAAGTTGACGTAAACGCAACGTTACGCAACTAGTTTGAGATTGGACGTAAAATACGTTTGAAACAAATAAATGATTTAAGATTTTGATGAATTGTAATGGATGAATATGGGGTATGTAGGGCTGTTTTTAAATGTTTAAAACAATAAGAGATTGAGTTATAAAGTAAACGTTTTAAGTTTAAAACGCTAAGCGTTATAAGCTAATTTCGTTGATTCCGAATATGAAGCTAAGGCTTTGATGAATGAAAATGGATAGGTATATTGATGTATAGGGCTATTTTTAAACATTTAAAATGCTAAGAAATCAAGTTAAGAGTTGAGCGTTTTAAGTTTAAAACGTAAACGATAAATTGACGCAAAGTGCAAAATTGATGTAAAAAGGGTTATAAGTCGTGTTAAACATATAAGTTGGTTATGAATGATATAACCATTAAGAATATATGTTTCATATAGGTTTTGAAAGTGAAATTAGGGTAATACGTATTTAAAACAATTAAATACATTATCGGTTTTAAATAAAACAGTTAAAGCTTAAGAGCTAAAGTTGATATTAAAGGATATTAAACTTAAACATTAAATTGAAATTAAAAGGATATCGACCTAAAACAATAATTTAGGTCTATGATTCTTAATTATACATTTATTAGATTTAAACGTATTTGAAATGTAATAGTGAAATAGGTATCGACGAGCTACGGATTTGACGATTGTGGCTAAGGGGTTCGGACAATATAAAAATCGTGAAAAGAATTGGATAGCAAGGCGTGAGTATAATTTACTCATTCGTATTATCGTATCAAAATAATATTTAATATCTATATTGTATAAATAGAGTGAAATGCACTCGCATAATTGTATTGTATTGATTTGATTGTATTGATTGATTAAAATTGTTATATGGAATTGATTGTATTGGTTGATCTATACTTGAATTAAAATGGATTGTATTTGTTTTGCTGATTTGATGATTATTTGCAAAACGTGTATTGTGTACGATGCGAATGTCACGACCCGAAATCTAGAGTCGAGACCAGCGCTAGGGAATGGGAGTGGTAGCTCCGAAACCCGTAGAAGGCCTAAAACCACTCTAAACGTTTCACGATCTAATCAAATAAGCAACCACGCAAAACGTTTTCAGAAAAGCTTTTAAAGCGATTCGGTTATAAACATCTATTCACATTCTGAAAACTATACATAGAAACTTGGGTCTTACAGTGCGATGCCACATCAACCATTGCCTGTTTTGCACACCAAAAACAAACGGTTTAAGCGCAGAAACAACTATACGAGTTTACAAAATATCATAGTATAGATAATACATAAAACCGTTTGACAAAAGCACATAAACATCTAGGACTAGACTACTGCAGCACTAACGATCGAGACTTTCGTTGTACAAACTTCAAAACACAGAATTCTGAAGCAAGGATAGAAGTCTGTCATGTCAAAAGACTATTTACCTGAAAGTGGTAAAAACAACGGGGTGAGTCAAAACTGAGTGAGTTCATAGTTTACAAGTGAGTATTCTATAAAACAAAACAATGTTGCAATTCATTCATTTATATGCATCCTAATATAACTTCCGATTGAAACCCTAATCCTTGATTCATCGAATCTTTTGAACTGAATTCTTCTTTGCAATCAAACGCTTACTCAATCCTGATGGTTAGGTTACGGGATAGTTCAACCAATTCAACCAATACCATCTGGTACAATCCCGGGATAGTTCAACCAAGGTGACGCATACCATCACTCAAATCCAACGATCGATATGAGTCACAGGATAGTTCAACTAGGTGAACCATTAGATACAGGTCGCGGGATAGTTCCACCGAGATGACAGTGTATCTAAACACACGAGAGACGTCTTCAAAAATAATCAAAGAATCATATAGCTTGAACTTAACTAGTGATCACATAGTTCCTATTGTCGCACAATAGGAAAGCATGTTTCATCGGATCTATACTGGTTTCAAGATAATGATGCGTGCATTTCATACAAAGCATCTTCGATAATGAATCATGCTATGCAATTCATATAAATCATTATGCATTTAGAAAGCAATGCATTTTCAATACATCAAATGTAAACACATATAAACTCACTGCTTGCTATTCTAAAAACTTTGGTCACGCGACACCCGTCAAGTTTCACGAGCTCCTTGTCTGGTAGCTGGTTGCCTCGCCGGATCTAGGAAATAGACAAACAAAACTCGAGTAAGAATCTAACTCTATATACATTCTAGACTCGAGAAATAAACATATACGTAAGTCGTCGAGTTCTAATCGCGTCTAATCTCATTTCGTTCTATCTTTACTTATCGATCTTCGATACTAACTCTATACGGCTTCATGTTTACGAATTAAACCTTAAACCTAAACTCTAACTCTGTATATCAAAACCCTAATCATATACTTCATTTTCTATGTTCAAATTTCACGTTTTCGGAGTTCAAAGGTCAATATCAAGCTGAAATACATCGTACGGGTCTCAGGATATCATTCCCCTGATGAAACAAGCTTGGCAAGGAGTGCCAAGCCTTCCTCACGTCGTGAGGGGTCCCCTCACGACGTGAGGCACTCCCACTCGTTGTGACGGAGCTCCTCACGCCGTGAGGGAGCTCCTCATGTCGTGAGGAGCATCATCACGTTGTGAAGACGTGATTTCCGGCCCCAAACATGATTCCGACATGTTTCCAACACTTCCGCACCTACCCATCATCAAAACAACACTCCAAACCATCACAAACACAGGAAAAACGCTTAAAACAAATCAAATACGTAACTTCGATATGGTTTTACCGTAACCCTAACTATTCTTTCAAAAAACCATAAAAAACAATCAAATGAATGGCAAAACAACCTACTCACCTTGATAGCCCTTTGAGTTATGATCATTTTGCAACGAAAACCGTCTAATTCGGGCGAGAAATAGTAAACCTAGGTGGATGCAAAGTTTGGCATGAATTATTGAGGTTTTGGTTTTGTATCTTCATTTCAAAATAAAGAAGATGAAGATTTAACACATGTGTTGGCCAAAGTACAACTAGGCTCAAGCAGCTCAGTGTCACGACCCGAATTCCACCCTAATCCAAGTCACGACCGGCGCTAGGGAATGGGAATGGTTGTTCCGAAACCCGTAGCAAGCCTAGAACCTCTAGAAATTTTTCGCAAATATTATTAAAAGATCGCACCTCGCGTACGATCCATTTTCAGAAAATACCGTTAAAACTTTTCTTTTTTAGCATAACACGATTTCTGAAAATACACATATATGCGAAATCTGGTTTCAGAAGTACTGGTTGGATAACCTCGTTATCCCAACCCTTGCTTCCTTCTGAAAACCTGGCGTGGTAGGTATTGGAAACCAGTCACTTATCTTTCGCTTGCCTTAACACATTGGCAGCCCCGTTCCAAACCACACACCACAGTTAATATGTTTAATAAAAAATAAGCGGACACCTCTGCGTCTCGCAACGGTGGTATTAAACATATTAAAATACACAGCGGGCCGGTTACGCGTAGCCGGCGTATATAAAGCATAATGTTTTTGACCCTCAAAAAAACACACGAGGCCGACTCGGTAACTAGATACAATATGCCACTAAGCAGCCACCCAGAAGGTGCACACACGTGCACTAGATCCTATCAGAGTATCTAAACAAAGGACTAGTAGCACGGCTGCTGGCACATTACACTTATACTATTGCAGCATACTAAGAGTACAAAATTCTATGTACGTTACCAAAGAAGAGCTTTCGTGAAGAAGGGATGTGGAAGCTCGACTGACCTTAAAGCTCGTTTCCTGTAAAATGGGATAACAACAACGGGGTCAGAAATATAAATATTTCTGAGTGAGTAAACAGTTTACAGGTAAATACCAAAATCGCATCATATATATAAAACAGTTATATATATAAAATTTGTTACCAATATGTCGATCCATATGAAATCCTAGTCCACAATTGTCCTAACAGACACACTCATCTCACGAGCTTATAGACAACAGAATAAGGACCGTGACCCGAGTCACTGCCGTCCACTTCTGTATCTCTGGTACCTGCACCGTAATCATGAAACTTCCATCACAGTTTTACCCGCGACCGTTACTGTATTACTGTCGTCTCAGGGTTTACCCGTGAAGTCAGGGCATCTACTTTCCCAATGACTTACACGACATGCATACCTCTATACCTCGACAGAAGTACATCTAAAAATTGGTGTTGGTGATCACGCAACCCTATTGCTGCCCAATAGGTAGCTCGTTCCAATGGACCTTTCTTGGCTAGTTTATACTACTGCGATTTATGGATTTAAAATAATTGAATACTGATATTCAAAAGTAAACACGTAAACTCACAGTACTGCTAAGTTACTACTTAGCACCGTCGTAGGTGTGACAGATTCCCCTGATTCCTGGTCTGATTGCTGGACAGCTAGTCGGATCAAACATACAAAACACACAAGACAACACATCAATACTTGTTTCCAATATAAATATCTAGGTTCCGAAACCTAGGTTTAGGCTAACATGTAACACTTAACACGTATGGTCTCGTTCTTTTTAAAATTATTTAAACTGTTTTCATCTCAAGAAAACATTTAGACTTCACTCTAGAAGTCACTTTAGGTATAACAATACCTATTTAAAATCATTTAATAGTATAGACTTGATTGGTAGAACAATTCATAGTCGTATACTAATTATTTAGCAACATCGTTTGCTAAATCTTTTAAACTGGTTAAACGTCGACTTTAACTCTTTTAAAGTCCTTTTTAAACGTTTAACTTTACTTTTAAAATCTCATTTTAAAAGTCTTTGACTTAGGATTTAAAACATTTCACTTTCTTCTAACACAAGTTATTGTTTTAAAATATCTAACTTTGATTAAAAACATTTATTAAAAATGTTTTAGGTTCGGTTGGAAAACACCTCGGGTTATTAGGCGAAAGCACGTCGGAATCGCCCCCAGAAAATCCCCCTAGAAGCCCGAAAGAAACGAACCCCGACAACCCGTCGGGGTTGCCGTGCGCCCGCACAGTTTAGTGTGCGCCCGCACACTATGCTGTGCGGCCGCGCGGCACAGTGTGCGCCCGCACACTGTGCGGCCGCGCGGCACAGTGTGCGCCCGCACACTGTGCTGTGCGGTCGCACAGCTCACTGTGCATGCGCACAATGGGCTGTGCTTCCGCACAGCCCCGGAATTGAAATTCCGGGACTTCCCGTCCTGCTTAAAACATCCAAAAACGCTATTCTCATGTCCTATTTCACATATACACCATTCAATTACAATTTGGACGTTTAAATCGATCGTTCGATACGGTAACCGTTTATAAACGAATATATATTCGAAATATATCAAAATATATTAAAATAAATGTTTAATATGGATTTAGTACCTCCATTACTCGAGTAATCATCGAAGAAACGGAGTTAAAATCGAGAAATCGGACGAACGGATCGAAACCCTAGAATCGCCGTTCTCTGAAGCTAAGGAGCTGCTCCTTTTCTTTCAAATGAAAGAATGGGAGCTGATGCCCTAATTTACATATGAAATGTTATATATATAATGTTGGCTAAAGTACTCTTTAGTACTAGCTCAATCATGCACTTTAAATCAACTTCTAAATTAGTGGTCCGTAGCCCAAACGGAAACGACTTTCAAATTTCGTAAAACTTTACCCAAAAATCTAATAAAATATAAAAAGAATCATCCGACTTATATTTTATTCATAATAATTCTCGGAAGATTTATTAGGTCCAAATCAGTCCCGCTTAATTAAACTTTCTACTTTCAAATTTTACGAAACTTTGACGATAGCTTCGTCAAATTATTTCGCGAATAATAACACCAAAATTATTCGCTCGGGACTTATAAATTATTTTATTTCAATTTGAACTAACGAATAATACTTAATTAGTTTATAACTATAACTAAAACTAATTAAAGTAAAGAATTCAAGGGCTAAATCATACCCTTTTCCTTTCTTGCTCTCCACTTCCAACCGTTAACTCATTTCTTATTCTCTTTTTATCATTTTCTTTTTCATTTACTTTTATTATTATTATTATATATATATATTAACTTATATTCATTAATTTCACGTCGAGACTTCCGAGTTTCGACATTTTAATTTCAGGGTTTTGTCCGAAATATTAAACTCTCCAATTAGAGTGGTATATTGATATATTAATTATCAATATATTTTTATCTTACGACTCCAGTCGTATTTCTTATTCGATTAGTCCCGTTGTATCCCTTTATTAAAATTTAAATTTACGTTTTAAATTTTAAATTTTTATTATTACGATATATTTTTAGGAATACTTATAAATTAAATTTACGCTTAAATTTAAATTACGTATTCCCGGCTAATAAAATTCTTACACGTGGCTTATAAGAATACGGGGTATTACATTCTCTCCCCCTTATATAAATTCGTCCTCGAATTTACATACACTTCTTCTTTTACTTATACAGTCTAGGAATACTTAATTCCATGTTCTATGCTTCTCGCAACATAACACTACTGCTGCAGTCTATGGCATAAGTGCTGTCATCTATGGCATAGTTGATGTCGTCTATGGCACAATTGCACAGCTGTGCACTATTGTCAACTCACTACCTTTCATCTATCAACTTTTCTATCTCTACTCCATTTGTCTTTATAGACCGTATACTTTTCTTTATTATTATACAAATGCTATATTAACATCTTGCAGTTCTCCTCTAACTGCATCTTATGCCTCTCAATCTCTTTTTTTTTTCTCATCTCACTGTACTTTCACTTATAGATTCTCAACCTATAACCTTGACTTCTGTTATCAGAAATCTAGGTATCCATTAACCTCGAGTTATTCGCTTATGTTTCCTCTTTTCGAGCCTACTTTGGCTATCTGAATCGCTTATTCTGAAGCGTACGTTTACCAAATAAATTTGGTATTCCTATAGTCGGCATTGCATTCTACAACTTCCGTTTGGACTTCGAGTTTAGATTCTTTCTCGAATGTCTCGGAAATCGACCTCAAAGTTGCCTCTTCGATCAAATTTTGAAAGACTGTAAAACTGCCGTCATGGCTATTATTGAAGCCAATGAACCAAGCATATAAACCAGTCTTTTTCCAAATATTATTGCATATTCATATAATTTGACATTTAATCTACAACTTTCGTGAGGAGTCGAACTTAATCCGACCTCTTTTCGGTTTCCGAAATCATCCTTGAAGTTGGCTACTAGCCAAACTTATATTTTTAATACATCTTATTACTTTTCTTTTTCGTTGTACTTCTTTACAGACAGTACAAACTTTGAACTCACTTCTGGGATATCAACTTATTATTAAGTCTTATGATATCACCTTTGAATTCACTTTATTTTTTACTCCTTGAACTCTCTAGTTCATTTTTATTATTGATTGTACATTTTATTGTACCTTTTATAACTAAGATTTTTAATCTTATTATTAATTGTTCCTATCTTTTAGTCACTTTAGGGTAATGTTGGTTGAGTATTTTTAATCTCTAACCTTACCCTTTGTATCTGTTTGAACTCTTTGTTCCATAACAGACTACTAATTATATACTTCTCTCAAGATTCTATATCTTGTATAGAATGTCTTCTAACTCTTTATCAATCTATAGTAACTTCCTGTTACAGATTGAATTACTTGGTTCCTCTCACACTAATGATGTGGTTGTATGGGTGTAAGTGTAGGTTATAACCTAACTGTCTCCCGTGAAGCATCTTCCCAACTCGTTCACAGTCGCTGCAAAACTATACTTCAGCCACTAATTTTTGGTATTTCCAAGGTTAATTGTAATCCTTATTCTCTTTCCCACATATATATTATCCTTGTTCACAACTGACAGTTATTATAACTGTAATATAACTGTTACTATCAGGTCTAATTAACTGATTATCAACTTTAGCTCCGTTTTCAAAACATTTCCTTTGAAAACAAAATGTTCATTAAACATTTTTCTACGTTAAGTCGGCCATACTTTGCGTATTTTTGGCCCGACATTCAAAATACATGTACATTCCGTTACCAGCCAGCCTAGACCTCACAGTCATAAGGCTCGGTTCATGGAATTTCCATCTTTTGAAACTACTGTCTCATCATAGTTTTCAAACTCATTACATAAATATATGGAGCTTTTGTTGATAACTCCAAGTTAATTAAAGTTTATACTTCTTATAGTTGTCACTTGCACTTTTGGCTTACTGCCAAAATTTCGCGCAAGTTCCACGACAATATCTTCATCATCGTGCATCGTCTACCTCTCCGTTCGACGATCGCAACGGTTAAAACTTAGCTAACCGTCTTGGGATTGTCATATCCCAATATCAAACCGATCTAACAGTTCGATCACAAGTTATTAGGGTTTTACTATACCCTCCTAGTTTCCAGATAACTTCTGAAATTCACTTGTCCAATTTATTATCTCCATCTTCATTACACCTTGATAACATTTTCATCTAATGTTGGTTCAAGGTTTGATATACTTTTTAAGTATATTATTTATTCGTTTTATGATTTGTTAATCATTTTCTTAATGAATATATGTTAATACGACTAAACAACTCCGTTAGTTGTTAACATATTCATTGATCCTCTTTATTCATTTCAGAACTAGTAGTGTACCTACTCGGTTCTGAGAATACTCATACTTTCTTTTACCATCTTTCTTTTAGATGTTTCGTTGTTGTTTATTGTTTAAGTGCTGAGGTTTACTCCTCTCAGACTTATGAATTTTGGTTTATCTAACCACTCGTGTGGATTTAAGAGATATGTCCATTACTGACATCTGCTCTGTCTGTAAGACTGATCTCCAGTCCATTTAATTAAACACATGCGTATGACTTTGTTCACTTATAGCTACTTAAAGTCAAACAAACCGAGTCGTGTTTAATTAGATCCTACTCTCTTATCTTAATCGTGACAATTTCTATTGTCTACAATTGAACTTTTATTCACCATAAAAGTCCATCACTAGATTTACATCCTTCTATACCTGAGCAAGAATATAGATTCTCACTCTCTCTACTCTTCTCGTACTTTCATTAATCTCTAATGTCTCGGTATGAAACACTAGAATTTAGGTCTTTATTATTTATTCTTATAATACAACCATTATTCTTTATCCCTTTTTCCCATCTACCTTGTCACTATCACAGAGTTTTTGTTTGAAAAAAATATAGTTTTGTCTCGCGTACACTGACGCTTAACAAATACAAATCAATTTGTCAGACAAATACAATTGATCTCGTCTGAGACAATTATTATTCATCCTGCTTGCGCAAGCCTTTTTAAATCCCTCTTTTTAAACAAATTATGAATTCTCAAATTCACGGTACAAAATATTTTTCATACAATTATGCTTCAGGGTGATGACATCTCTCATCCCCAAGGAGTTGCTATTTCAATTCACTTTTCATTGATATTCTGATATATCAATATATATGATGCATGCCCTAATCAAATCATTTTATGTATATATGTACTATATATAAAATTCAGGTATATGCTTATTCTATAGTGATTTTCGCAACATGCATCTTTAATGCATCTGAGCACAATTATACGTTCAAACTGTAAAACAAAACTTTAATAAGTTTCTTTCAAACTACTTTTCTGTGCCATTTCAAGGTTTCCTAAACCTCACATTAGGCTTTATTGTTCTTTATTTAATATTTATCTTTTATGTTATTATTCATCATCAGGCTGTTTATTAACAATTATTGTTCATTAGTATGTGTGTTCTTGTTTTCTGTACTTTATGTTTTCTAGTTTTAGTATCTCATACTAAAACACATAAATGTACTTACTTAAACGTAAGACACATATCTAACTGATACCTGAGGATGATTGTTGAGGCGGTAGTGCCTCTCGAATCATCGAACCGTTTTCCTCGTCCGCATCGGCGTATAACTATCCCTTTCTGGACATTTCTCAGATGGTTCACCTCTGCTAAGTACTTCTCCAGCCTAAACCCTATATATAGGCTGATACAACAGTAGATTCAAACACTGAATCAATACTGTCGTCAATAACATCTATGTTTCCCATTAATCTTTCCAGATCCTCTAATTCATAGCATCATCGTCTGTATCCATCTTATCAACTGAAGCAAAATCTTCAGCCTCTAATGGATTATCAAGCACGACATGCGGGTGAGCTCGACTATGAAACACATGTGGCCATAACGCAAGTAGCCGATATAACAGTTATAGAAAAACACATTTTCATATAACAGATTACACCTTATAAATACATATAAAATAAAACACAGAGCAATCACACATATAGTTCAGAGAAAATCTAACTATTTTCTCGAACAAACAATTCTTCTGGAATCTTCGCCTCGTTCTGTATTCGAACAGAATCAACTTCTTTAAATATTGGTCAACTGATCTGACCATTGCGTACTACTCTAATAGTGCGTCTCGAACACAGGAGCATCTCACATGTTCCCTCGTTAGCGTCGCGTTTCAAACACAAGAACATTTCATATGTTCCTGATCAAACATCACATAAACAGACTACACAAGTGTACTGGTTGCTACTTATAGCTGAATGTTTTCAACAACTGAAAACTGATCAAGACATGACTCGAATCCTATGTTGCTGCAATAGTCTACTAAGAATCCTTACCAATTCTAACACAACTTACTTATCAGTATCAGCAACAGTACTTTGGATAGTCGAGTACTTAAAACATTGCTCTGATACCACGTTTGTCACGACCCGAATTCCACCCTAATCCAAGTCACGACCGGCGCTAGGGAATGGGAATGGTTGTTCCGAAACCCGTAACAAGCCTAGAACCTCTAGAAATTTTTCGCAAATATTATTAAAAGATCGCACCTCGCGTACGATCCGTTTTCAGAAAATACCGTTAAAACTTTTCTCTTTTAGCATAACACGATTTCTGAAAATACACATATATGCGAAATCTGGTTTCAGAAGTACTGGTTGGATAACCTCGTTATCCCAACCCTTGCTTCCTTCTGAAAACCTGGCGTGGTAGGTACTGGAAACCAGGCACTTATCTTTCGCTTGCCTTAACACATTGACAGCCCTGTTCCAAACCACACACCACATTTAATATGTTTAATAAAAATAAGCGGACACCTCTGCGTCTCGCAACGGTGGTATTAAACATATTAAAATACACAGCGGGCCGGTTACGCGTAGCCGGCGTATATAAAGCATAATGTTTTTGACCCTCACAAAAACACACGAGGCCGACTCGGTAACTAGATACAATATGCCACTAAGCAGCCACCCAGAAGGTGCACACACGTGCACTAGATCCTATCAGAGTATCTAAACAAAGGACTAGTAGCACGGCTGCTGGCACATTACACTTATACTATTGCAGCATACTAAGAGTACAAAATTCTATGTACGTTACCAAAGAAGAGCTTTCGTGAAGAAGGGATGTGGAAGCTCGACTAACCTCAAAGCTCGTTTCCTGTAAAATGGGATAACAACAACGGGGTCAGAAATATAAATATTTCTGAGTGAGTAAACAGTTTACAGGTAAATACCAAAATCGCATCATATATATAAAACAGTTATATATATAAAATATGTTACCAATATGTCGATCCATATGAAACCCTAGTCCACAATTGTCCTAACAGACACACTCATCTCACGAGCTTATAGACAACAGAATAAAGACCGTGACCCGAGTCACTGCCGTCCACTTCTGTATCTCTGGTACCTGGACCGTAATCATGAAACTGCCATCGCAGATTTACCCGCGACCGTTACTGTATTACTGTCGTCTCAGGGTTTACCCGTGAAGTCAGGGCATCTACTTTCCCAATGACTTACACGACATGCATACCTCTATACCTCGACAGAAGTACATCTAAAAATTGGTGTTGGTGATCACGCAACCCTATTGCTGCCCAATAGGTAGCTCGTTCCAATGGACCTTTCTTGGCTAGTTTATACTACTGTGATTTATGGATTTAAAATAATTGAATACTGATATTCAAAAGTAAACACGTAAACTCACAGTACTGCTAAGTTACTACTTAGCACCGTAGTAGGTGTGACAGACTTCCCTGATTCCTGGTCTGATTGCTGGACAGCTAGTCGGATCAAACATACAAAACACACAAGACAACACATCAATACTTGTTTCCAATATAAATATCTAGGTTCCGAAACCTAGATTTAGGCTAACATGTAACACTTAACACGTATGGTCTCGTTCTTTATAAAATTATTTAAACTGTTTTCATCTCAAGAAAACATTTAGACTTCACTCTAGAAGTCACTTTAGGTATAGCAATACCTATTTAAAATCATTTAATAGTATAGACTTGATTGCTAGAACAATTCATAGTCGTATACTAATTATTTAGCAACATCGTTTGCTAAATCTTTTAAACTTGTTAAACGTCGACTTTAACTCTTTTAAAGTCCTTTTTAAACGTTTAACTTTACTTTTAAAATCTCATTTTAAAAGTCTTTGACTTAGGCTTTAAAACATTTCACTTTCTTCTAACACAAGTTATTGTTTTAAAATATCTAACTTTGATTAAAAACATTTATTAAAAATATTTTAGGTTCGGTTGGAAAACACTTCGGGTTATTAGGCGAAAGCACGTCGGAATCGCCCCCGGAAAGTCCCCCTAGAAGCCCGAAAGAAACGAACCCCGACAACCCGTCGGGGTTGCCGTGCGCACGCACAGGTTAGTGTGCGCCCGCGCGGCACAGTGTGCGCCCGCACACTGTGCTTTGCGGTCGCACAGCTCACTGTGCATGCGCACAGTGGGCTGTGCATCCGCACAGCCCCGGAATTGAAATTCCGGGACTTCCCGTCCTGCTTAAAACATCCAAAAACGCTATTCTCATGTCCTATTTCACATATACACCATTCAATTACAATTTGGACGTTTAAATCGATCGTTCGATACGGTAACCGTTTATAAACGAATATATATTCGAAATATATCAAAATATATTAAAATAAACGTTTAATATGGATTTAATACCTCGATTACTCGAGTAATTGTCGAAGAAACGGAGTTAAAATCGAGAAATCGGACGAACGGATCGAAACCCTAAAATCGCCGTTCTCTGAAGCTAAGGAGCTGCTCCTTTTCTTTCAAATGAAAGAATGGGCGCTGATGCCCTAATTTACATATGAAATGTTATATATATAATGTTGGCTAAAGTACTTTTTAGTACTAGTTCAATCATGCACTTTAAATCAACTTCTAAATTAGTTGTCCGTAGCCCAAACGGAAACGACTTTTAAATTTCGTAAAACTTTATCCAAAAATCTAATAAAATATAAAAAGAATAAAAATATGATTTTATTCTAATCCGGCTTATATTTTATTCATAATAATTCTCGGAGGATTTATTAGGTCCAAATCAGTCCCGCTTAATTAAACTTTCTACTTCCAAATTTCACGAAACTTTGACGATAGCTTCGTCAAATTATTTCGCGAATAATAACACCAAAATTATTCGCTTGGGACTTATAAATTATTTTATTTCAACTTGAACTAACGAATAATACTTAATTAATTTATAACTAAAACTAATTAAAGCAAAGAATTCAAAGGCTAAATCATACCCTTTTCCTTTCTTGCTCTCCACTTGCAACCGTTAACTCATTTCTTATTCTCTTTTTATCATTTTCTTTTTCATTTACTTTTATTATTATTATTATATATATATTAACTTATATTCATTAATTTCACGTCGAGACTTCCGAGTTTTGACATTTTAATTTCGGGTTTTGTCCGAAATATTAAACTCTCCAATTAGAGTGGTATATTGATATATTAATTATCAATATATTTTTATCTTACGACTCCAGTCGTATTTCTTATTCGATTAGTCCCGTTGTATCCCTTTATTAAAATTTAAATTTACGTTTTAAATTTTAAATTTTTATTATTACGATATATTTTTAGGAATACTTATAAATTAAATTTACGCTTAAATTTAATTTACGTATTCCCGGCTAATAAAATTCTTACACGTGGCTTATAAGAATACGAGGTATTACACTCAGTCTCGTATTTTAACTCAATTCCTTAATTAGGGTTCCCGTCCAATTTTAAAACAGTCTCGGGATTACACGAAACTTTACCGATAAATTTATAAAAATATTTTACGTACGACGGCGTAAAAATTATTAGCTCGGGACCTGTCTTTTATTTTATTTTAATTTTCTTAGCTTTTTCTTAGTCCCGCTAATACCCAATCTAACGAATAATAATTACCAATAAAAATTATTATTCTGCGATAACCTTCATAAACTTATTCCGATTAAAATTCTTAACTCAATTTCCATTTCCGACCTACTTGATCTAAATTTCTTAATTTAGGTCATGTGACACGATCTAATACCTTAACCATTTATGGGTTATTACACCGAATTAGTATGTGACCACATATCGAGTCAAGTTTAGACGACATAAATAGATCGGAACAAATTAAATTATTGTTGCAACTATCGTTAATCGAAGTAACCCGGGGGAACTATCCCGGGACTTAAAGTGATCGATCACATGGAGTAGTAAGTGATACTAGTTTTGAACCCGGTCGAATTATCTCGGGTGTCACGACCCAAATCTCATGGGCCGAGACCGGCGCTAGGGAATGGGAGTAGTAGCTCCGAAACCCATAGCAAGCCTAAAAACATAAAATAATTTTTTGCAAATAACATACGTCATGCATGACATACACACACACACGTGTCATGCTAAGAACATGCCAGGCCATATATGATATAGCACGACCAAACGGTTACAACGCAGAAAATATCATACACACATATGTTTAAACATCAGAGTTAGATTGATAAATCTAACACAAACACCTATCTGCTGCAGCTCTAGAAGTAAAGTACTGTATCTTTACATACTTTCAAAAATATCAGACTTCTGGAAGAAGGATAGAAGTCCGTTGCTTCAAAAGTTTCTTTCACCTAAGAGGGAAAACTGTGAGGGGTCAGTATACAGGAATATACTGAGCGAGGTTATATATTTACTAATAAGAATTTATACAAAACATAAAACAACGCAGTCAAATTTCATTCACGTGTAGCCGAGTAAAAGATCCGATTGAAACCCTAATCCTCGAACATGCCAAACGTAATCGAATTAATCATTTAATCCATTGGCCCGGTCCCGGGATAATTCCACCAAGTTCAACCACTGCCAGTTTCCTAATCCCAAGTTATGGGTCCCGAGATAATTCGACTGAGTTCAACCCACTGATACGGATCTGGAGATAGTTCGACCGAGTTCAACCTCGTATCTATCTTTCACATATCCAACTTTCGTATTCGTATTCATAATCATATTCACAGCTGTGATTAATCGAAACTGGTGATCATGCAGTCCTATTACCGCTCAATAGGAAGGCACGTTCCATCAGATCAATACTGGTTTCAAATCAAACACATATGCATTTCATAAAAAGTATTTGTATTGCAAACATTCAATTTGAAAGCAAATCAATGTAAAACGTTTGCTTTATAAACAATGCTTATTTAAATACTTTAAAAGTAAATATATATAAACTCACTGAAATTGCTATCCAAAAATACTACGGTGCTCAGAAACCGTCAAGCTTCCCGAGCTTCTTGTCTAGCTGCTGCTTGCCTCGCTGAATTTAAAACGATTTTACATCAATAACTCAAATCAAAATCCTATTCTAGGATTAATTGTAGACTCAAGATACGATACATTAAACTTATCGACTATCATGCCTATCACGTATTCTATTCCGAAAACGACTTATAACTCGCTTCGGTTCATATTACTCTTTTGAATCGATTCTCGATTAACCTCTTAGAGTCTTACTAATCGATAACTAATCGATTTCGATCACGATATGCGAATATGGATTAATTTCTTGAAATGAAACGACGATCCAATTCATTGTGCTTGCGCGCGTCTGCCTGTGCGGTTGCATAGGGGACTGTGCGCCCGCACAATTTATAGACCGTGCGCCCGCAAAATTTATAGACTATGCGCCCGCATAGCCGGGTTGTGCGGCGCACATCCACGAGTTTTCACCCGGGGCTCGATTCCGACGTGCTTTTGATGAATTTTTGCATACCCATCACTCAATTAATGCTCAGAAACGTCTATAACACGAAATTTAAACTTAAAAAGCTAAAAATTGATCCTAAATCGCTAAAACGATAAAACCGCCCGAAATCTTAAACTTCAAATAGATATTCCATCAAATTGATCCAAACAAACAATGAAACGACGTTTTTACCGTGATTACCCATTGAAATACAATCAAATCGAGCTAAAGAACGTCGAAAACGGACGAGAAACGGAGATCGAGCATGAAGAACGATGAATTCGATGATGAGATGAAGGATATGAGTTTTGGTTTCTGGATGATTCCTTTTGAATCATTATCTTATATATATACTTGGTTAATTTTCACTTTGGTCCTTGAACTTTTTAAAAGTTGCAATTTAGTCCAAAACTTATCCGCGTCTAAATTTTAAACAGTCTCCGATTGCTACGAAACTTTTACCATAAATATAAAATATTTCACGGACTTTGGCAAAATAATTTCTATCACAGGATTTATAATCTATTTTATATTAATTTTTTAAACTTTTCCTTAAATTCCGACAATCCCGCCTTACGGAGATTATTCGAAGTTCCCAATATTATTAAATTAAATCCATCTTAACTTAATTTATCGAAATTTACGACACTTGGCACGATATAATTATTTAAAAATATTCGGGGTATTAAATTGGGTCTGTGTCACTGGGTATAAGTTAAACCCGGTCGAACTATCCCGAGACTTTACCTAAAAGGACACGAGAAAGCAGTTCTCTCGCTAAGCCTAGGAAGATGCCTATGTTAAGAATTATCCAGGAATAAGATTAAGATCAGATCAATTGTTTGCCTAATTGAATTGATTGAATTCAATGTGATTGTATCGATGTGATTGTATATATGGAAAAAAAATTAAAAATGCGATGCTTATTTGGTAATATGATAAGTAACGTATATCTCACTCAGCTTATAGCTGACCTTGTTGATTTAAATGTTTTTCAGGTGCCTAGACCCCAGACTTGGATAGAGGTGCGTCTTTTGATCGAAAGTCAATTTTGATTGTACAGTCCTGACTTTCGTAGTTGCTGCAGTAGCGTATGTCAGACAAGAGTCATAGCCTAGCATGATATCTTTTTTGTTTGTTTATCGTTACCGTTTACTGTATATGTATAGGGGCTATGATATTTGTAGTATAACCCTAACACTAGTAGTATGTATGCCGAGTTTGTCATAACCGTAACCTACTCTTATTTAGAATTCATTAAGTAATCTTATTTAGAATTCATTATACATTGCATATCATGTTTAATTTGTATAAAGGAGAAATTGAAATAAGGACATAGGCATTTTAGATGTCAAAATTTATATTGAAAACAAAAGTTACGTTTAGTTTAGTTGAATCGGTATAACTGAACAAATGAAAAGACTCAAGGATTAAAAGATATGGTAAATATATCATTAAGGGCCTAAAAGAACTTTATATTTGGAGTATATCTAGATAGTCTAAATGTCAATAATGCCCTTATGTTTTGATTATGTGTCTAAGTTAGGTTAGTAACCTATTTTTATTTTAGTAATTTGTTAATTATTATATGTAAACAAAATATGGAAGATATTCAAACAAAATTTCATTTATTCAAACCTAAACTAAACCCTAAAATATAAAATTCTTTGAGATCTTTAAGTCTAAGAAGGAAATCAAGATTAATTGGTAAGTTATTCATCTTTTATTCTTGTTTATCTAGGGTTTACACAAGTAATAGCATGTTTTGTTTTTGAATCTAGAAATGGCAGGTCATTGCGAGACATGTATGTTGCGTTTTATAAATCCAAATTGAATAATTCTTGATTCCACAGAAACTTTAGAGTGTCTTCTACAATTTTGGTTCTTGAGTTTGATCTGATTCTGTCGTTTTGATACCTAAAATGAAATGAATTGAGAATTATTTTATATGATATGCCTACTCTGTAAACGATATATTTTGGAGGTGCTGAGTTGTGATATGCACCTTGTTATGTGTTTAGTTAGCTATATGCACATGTGAGATATTGTGAGTGTCTATGCGCATTTGACACAGGGCACTTAATTGATGGTCAGTGAAGGGAGAACGGCTGAGCCGTGCTAATGATGGAGAAGGGTTAGCCATCAAGTGTTCCTAGATATGTTGGTTAGACTATAGATCAGTGTTGCGTTCATGATTACAGGTCCATGGTTTATATTATTGCTACAGGGTAATATATCAATCTTATAATTGATGATTGATACGAATTACATTTCATATTTAAAGTGAAATTGTTTTGATATCGTTTATATTTGTAAATCCTTTCGTGATGAACTTTACAAGTATTTTGTGTTGTATTGAACTGTTTTCTAGTATTTGTTATTATATGATATACTTACTTTAAGTATATAAATTTTTTATGCTTGTTATGTCTATTCACTAAGCTTTCGCTCATTTTAGTTGTTTTAAAACCTTTTCAGTTAGCACGACAATCTACAATACAGTTGACTAGAAAGGGAGTTGGGCTTAGAGTTTGGGCCTGAGACATAGAGGTTGGCCACATCTCCGAGTTTTGAGATGGCTTGATGTTTTTGTTTAGAATAAACTTATTTGTACCTAAATATATATTTTGAATCATACGTATAAAAGTTTGTGACAATACTTAGTTTTCATACAGTGTTTTAAATAAAATGTTGTATAATTTTTTTTCATATATTTGTGCTTAATTATTTATAGAACACATTTTAAAATGTTGATTTGGAGATAAATATATTTTAAATAACCGTCAATCTCTTGCTAAGTAAGGCGAGGTTTTACAGGGTTAGTACGTACGAGATACGAAAATAGAAAACCCGAAGTAATTTGTATTGTTTCTACTAGTGTATATATGTACGTATGGTTGATGAAATGCTTCCGTTGATAGGGTCAGTATATGACTGTTAATTGATTGAATTACAAAAAACTTTTATTGATTTTAGGCTTGCTACGGGTTTCAGAACTACCATTCCCATTCCATAGCGCCAGTCTCGGCTCAATAATTTAGGTCGTCACAACTTACTTCAGAGAATTAAACCTTCAGAAGCTTGACTCGTCAAATCATAGCTTACTCTTCCTGTAAAATGGGAGGAGCAACGGGGTTAGTATAAAACTGAATGAGTTCACCAAATCACAAGCAATATCACATAAAGGGTGAAAACGTGTAAAAACCGCTTTATGTAGAAAATACTGCTTTTCTCAAATCATACTTTATATCTCTATTCTTTACTTTCTTTATATACGTTTCAATGATTATATATACCTTTCATCGTATATACATCTCAAAACCATATAATTATGTCATTTTCATATTGACATCTTTTATTTCTTGTTATGGTTTGAGGTTTGTATTTTCTCGCTTTGTTCCTTTAGTTTTCGTCGGACGTTTTGAGGTTTGGATCGTATTGTCCTAATACGTCCACATCGAGCTGCACCTCTGACAAGTCGCTTATACTTGTTTCTTATGGTTTGATCCAAATAATGCAATCAAATTTAACCATAACCATATGGCACAGTCTCGGGATAGATCCATCGAGTTAAACTTGTACCATTTCTTACGTCCGTACTAATCGATGTAAGTCCCATGATATTTCTACCGAGTTTAACTCCTTAGACACAGGTTCCGAGATAAATCCATCGAGTTCAACCTCGTGTCTGTCTTCATATTCTGATACTGCATCTCCTCTGATCTCGATCGATAACCCCATCGTTCCTATTGTCGTCTAATAGGAAGGATTGTTTCATATTGTCGTAGTCATTCTTTATCGTTCTTCGTCTCATGTTAATTCTCGATATGTTTTATGTTTGATCTTCTTATCATATGAGTCCCGAGGAATTTTATCAAGAATCAGTGAGATATAGGTCCCGAGATAGCTCTACCAAGTTTAACCTCGCATCTCAGATCTTTATTATTGATGTACCGCAATACGATTTTCTTATCTCGTATCCTTTTTGGACCATGGCATGCACAATACAATTTAAAAATACATTTACAACACACGGACATATAGGGTATTGATTGCATTTAATAGTACATATTGGAATGTACTATACTTCTTTACTCGTATATTTTTGATCCTTATATGTCGTTCGATATTCGATTTCGTATATCCCTCGATATTCGATGACATTTTGTATTGCTTTTACTTTTTCCCGGTATTTTAAGCATTTATGATCTTTTTCATTTAATTGTGTTTTTATCAAAATAACACAATACGATAAACAATCATTTTTGAAAAGTATAATACATATTACTTTTGAAACATACAATTCATATACTTTGCAAATACAATTCAATATATAAATATTCATATAGCTTGTCGTATTAAATACGTGGCTTTACGAATATTAACGAGTAATTTAACGTGTGTACTTCCCACTTGCTATCCACATACTTTAAATAGGCAAATTGCTATCTCGATCTCGATCTTTGAGTCTCGTGCCCAGTCGGTATTCGCCTCGTAGGGTCTATGCAAATTCGATAAAAATAAGAATTATAATAATTCTAATTACCATTTTCCATATAAAAATTGTTTTTTGCAGCTTACTTCGGCTGTCAAAAGTGTATCTAAAATAGTCCGACCCCTAAAAAAATTGATATTGTTGAAGTTTGGAACGTCGTCTACAAGTTTTGTTTAGGTCTTAGACTGATATTAGCAACTGAAGGTGTCAGAAACTAGCCCGGAAGTTAATACCTTGGTCTGTTTAAAACTACAGAACTGTTCTGAGCAACATAATGTTTTGCTTTATATGAACAACTTAGAGGCCAATTCATGAAAACCTGAAACTTAGACAATCATAGATAACATCCTTACGCTTATTTAAAAAGAAAAACAGAACTTAATTCGGAGCTATACAGCTCAAGATATTTCCCTCACAATATGGTTGTTTTGTAGGACAGTTTTCTGCAAAATCGTTAAACTAGTTTGCATCGATTCATTTTGTAACTTATTACGCAACGAGACCTATAACCTATCAACTAGCATGCTTTAACAACGTTACAATCAATCCCCTATATATATCAATATCAATCACTTAACCATCATCAAATTCACTCAATCATAAAACCCTTAACATGGCCAAACTATTCATGCGTTTTCCAACCAAACATTATCAATCAAACCCCATAACAATTCAGCCCTTAGACACTCACAAACAAAGCATGAAATCAATCATGATCCAGCCCCTATACCTCCTCATAAACATAATAATCCAAGGTTCTAACACCATTCGAAACACCTATGCATGAGTTACACAATTTAGTCGAATCATTAGCCAAATTTTCAATCCATTTTGCATTCAACTTTATCAATCAATACAAGTTACATTCGGCCCTTTATACCTCAAAATCATGCTTAGAATTATCAATTAAACCCTACACAAACAATCTTCATCATGGCCGAACCCTAACCTCCCTTTTCATGTCAACAATTCATTCATTAATCAATCAACAACACATATCCATAACCTAGCAATCATAAAACACCATCAATGACATGTAACTGCCGAATATCATAGCCAAACCATCATTCAATTATTCATTCAAAATCTAACGAATTTCATAAATTCCTTACCTTGAATGATATCTCCATGCCGAGTGGTTTAAGCCTTCAATTTACCATTTAAACCTTCCATACAAGCTCAATTTTACCTTACACAACAATTAAACAAAATCTCCAAATTAGCTTTAAGAACCCTAATTTTCTTATCATTAAATATCCAAAACCAACCATGAAAATCATCAATTGGGCTTTCTTTGAGGATTTGTGATGGTTTGCATTCAAAATCATGAGCTCTAGCAAAGAATCCATGGAGTTAGCATCTTGGAGAGGGGTTTGGCCCTTTATGATAAAAAATGGAGGTTTACGGCTCTTTTCCTTATCTTAAAGAAATGATGATGGAGGCAACTTCTTATAAAAGTGTTTGGTAAAGAGTCCACTTTGACTCAAAGTGGCTAAAAGCTCACTTTAACTCAAGACAGTTAATTTGCATTTTTATTCCAATTCTCAATTAACCGTCGTGCTTAACTTTTCAAACCACCTCGGAAATCTTTTTCCGATCAATTCTTATTTATTTCAAAGTATTATTGGCTAAGATTCCATTTTAGCTCAAAGGGTTAAATTCTACTTTAACCCGTAACCTTAACTAATTGTCTAGCTTACCTTTAAAACGATTTCGTAAATTTACGGAACTTTGACGATAACTTATTAATAATATTTCACGGACCTTGGCATGAAAATTATTAGCTCGGGCTTTCCAAATTAGTTTATTTAACTTTATTTCCTTTCTTTCTAATTCCGCTCAAATACAATTTATCGTATAATAATTTCTTACTTAAATTATTATTTTCACGATAACTCCAATAGATCCGATTTGGTCGAAATTCTTATTATCCAATCTTAATCTGATATTGTCATTTTTGTTTGTCACGATTAGGCCTCGTGGCACTATACGTAATACCTAAAATTTAAGGTTATTGCACTTGAATTGCCGTTTTCATCGTTTTAGCATTTCCAAAAGCTTTTAAAACTTAAGTGAAAAAAATGTAAGTCATTATGTATTTTATCAATTGAATCACAAGACATATGTTAGTTCTATTATTTATCTCCAAAACTTGTTTTACCAGCTTCACTTTCTCCACTTACCAAAACAGATTGGCTTCCTATTCGTGTATTATATAAGGTTTACTCTATCATACATACTGAACATTTGAATGCATGATTTAATGATGTTTTAAGAAGGATCCCGAGGTTACTTTTCAGTCCAAACTCATGATCTCCTGGTGCATCTTCATATTGGGTGGTTATTAATGTAAGCACTACACTACAACTTCCCATACAATAACGTGCATCAGCTTTAAGAGAGGTTTAATCTATTGTTGGTTAATTTTTAAATTCATAATAAGGGTTATATTCATATTTTATGCAGGAAATGACTGGTATACCTCCTTTCTATAATCTTGGAAACTTGAAATGGTAAATTGGAGTGACTAATGTACCTCCTTTACGCAGGAAATGACAAATGTACATCCTTTATGCAGGAAATGACTAATGTATATCGTTGTGCATTAATAGTTATTCAAATGGTAAATTGGGGGTTTTAAACTTTCACTTTATGATTACATCTACACAGTTGCATTACTTCTATTGTGATACTGTCACGACCCATTTTCATGAATCGCGACCGACGCTAGGGTATGGGTAATGTAGTACCAAAACCCGTAGCTAGCCTTTTGGTTAACATACAACCATAATAATCCTGCAAGAAAACCAATGCTCGGGGGCAACCGAGACTTCAACCTAGTTCTAGCAGTTCACAATATTCAACAACAATATAATAAATGCTCATTTAACTACGAGTCTCCAAAATGGCATAAATGCAAACCAGAGTAAACAGTATAAACATGCCAAAGCAATATATCTAGTCAGACCAATCCGATAAACAACTAGAATAAAATAAAGACGTCTAGTTACTACTGCGGTCTAAGAATAAAATAGTTCGATAGTTTTATCAAAAGAAATAAAACCTCAGAGGAAAAGTAAAGAACGGAGATCAGCTGACTCTCTCAAATCACAACCCTTAGAAAAATTGGGAAAACAATGGGGTTAGATAAAATGAGATGAGTTCATACCACTATTTACATTTATTAAGTGGAAAACCTTTAAAACCGTTTAAAACATATAAATAAACATTATGAATAATAGTTGGAACCCTAATCCACAAATATTCTAATATATAAACTTTAATCCAATAGGCCTGTTCCCAAGAGTTAAGCTACACCGAGTTACCACCGATCAAACTTAATCCATATCCGGAGTCCCGAGAGCTGAGCTACACCGAGTTACTCTACCTGGTTCCGAGAGCTATGCTCACACCGAGTTACCACAATTAACCATATACTTTACCCAGATCATTACGGTGCGCACACAGTCTTAATGATGCCCATTAGATAGCATGTTCCAATTAGAAACCATAATGATAAAAACAGTTTGAAATAATACGTATACAATATATATAGCAAAATAACAATTTACTTAATAAAGCGATAAATAGTAAATATAAACTCACTGCTTGCTAATCCACGTGATAACCTGGCAAGCAACTAATCCTGGTTTGTCTCCGAAACTCGAACAGTCGACGAGTCTAAACAATATAAATAATAATTAAAATGGACCCTAACTCTAGAGAGTACTAGACACCACATAGGTCTAGCACAAACAACAAGTCAAGGTAGAACAATCTAGAGAAACACAATACCAAATAATGCCCAATTAATACAAGTTTATTGAGTTCTCGCTTTAAAATCCATTTCATAAAATATTATTTAAATAACGTTTAAATGATAAATCAAAATCGATTTAATAGTGGGTTGGCCGAGTTACAGATAACTACCAAGCTAACCTCACATGTCGGGTGATCCAAGTCTAACCCGGCCCAAATGTTTTATCAAAAATATAAACCACAATTTATATTATCAAATTAACAATTTTGATAAAA